>NC_142782.1:2937500-8435000 GCF_988280905.1 Pimephales promelas
GTGATTATATACAGTCAAACCAAAAATGATTCAGACACCAGATATCATTTATGATATTCTTTTACTAGTAGGTGTAGGACACTATAGTTAATTTATTAGTGAGGATAGCAAAATAAAGTAAACTGTGACATATTATACCCAATAATTCTTCATACAGTGACTACCGGTAAAAAATTGGGGCCAAAGATGATTCACACACTTTGACCGGATCATGTTTTGCTGAAGTGTTTTTTCTTTAATTGCTAAATTGACCTTTTTACACACAGACTGAACAACATAAAGCATTGCTTGGTGATTGGTTGAGCTAAACTGGTATTCTCTAATTGTGTAGTTAAAATGAACAGCTGACAGATGATCAACATAATTCATGTGTGAGAACGTCTAACAGAAGGACGGACAAAACCAGTGAAATATAAACTGATTCGATAACCGAGTTCTTGTCATTTTTTTTTGGACTATTTTCTAAACTATAGCGAATAAACTGTGATAATGTGAGAAATTTTGAAGGTGTCTGAGTCTAAATTTTGTTTTGACTGTGTGTTTTTATATATATATATATATATATATATATATATATTAGTGCTGTCAAACGAGTAAAATATTTAATCGCATTGATGTCAGTTAACTCAGGATTAATCGCAATTAATCACACATTTTTCGACATTCTAAATGTCTCTTGATTTCTTTTTGTTCCATTCTTTTTTTTCTCATTTTAATGCTCTTATCAACATGGAAAAGTGGATCGGCTTGCTTTGTGCAAATGTTTTTTTTATTGAAAACAACATTGGCATATACAGTGTTCTAGCCATTGAAATGAATGGGTTTCATAGCGCTGTGCATTTCCTGTTGCGAAATGATGTGAAAAAAAAAACGACAAAGTTTGCTAGGCCAAAAAGGCAGTTAATCGCGCGATAAAAAAAATTTACGGTGTTAAAATGGGTTTGCGTTAAGGCCGTTAATAACGCGTTAAACTGACAGCCCTAATATATTTATCTGTCTGTCTGCTCCTTAGGCTGCCGTTCCATTCTGGCCAGAAAAAGACTCAAAGAAACTCAAAGTGAAAGTGGAGGGCTGTCAATCATCGCCGCAAGCATTTGACTTCCACCAACCAGAGAACTGCCTGTTGCTGCACCTGGACAAAACTGTGAGTTAGTGTTTCCCACACACACACACTGAGATACACAAACACACTCGCCCTCAACTCATCCCTTTCTTGTTTCCTCTCGGTTCTAGTTGGGTGGCATTATTGTGGACGTGAACCTGACAGAACATTCGGCTGTGATCCGGTTCTCTGATTACCACGATGGGGCCGCTCCGTTCCTCCTCATCAACCACACTAAAGACGAGACGCTACAGTTCCATCAGAGGTGAGATCCACCAGATCAGAGTTTTCCAGAGTTTAAAGACAACATCTGGGACCACAATAAGGATTGTCCGATGGTCCTGGGTCAGTTGCTTTTGGTCCTGTTCATCATGTACTGTGTGATTTTATTGATGAAATGAACATTGTATATGTGAATTCTTCTGAACGAATGTTAGATACAATTTAATTTAATTAAGGCTGTCAATTTAAGGCGTATATTAACATTTAATTAAAATAAAAAGACTTAGTTATGGGAAAAATTACACTGTAAAATCATTAACGCATTTAATACAGACACGAGTGCAAATGTGAGATTCATTTTATACAACAGTTCAATAAATTGTGTTATATTTTAGACACAATGTTGTCTGCATTTTCGCAATTTTGCCAACAGAAATATTACCTATAAAGCCAGAGCAGAAGTGTGTGTGTCTCTGAGCAACACACAGAGGTGCTTCGTTTCTGAATGAATCCCAGTGTTGAGCAAATCAATCGGGTGAACCCATGATCCAATGGCCCATTCATAAAGAGAGCCATTTACATCATTCCTGAATCAATCAGACATTTGAACGAATCGAATGAATGACTGACTCAATGACTTGACCTGCGTCTCAATGTCCAGTCTATCCATCCTAAATAGTATGTGCGATTAGAATAAGTGTGTGTTGAAGAGAGTATGCCACAAAGTGTGGATCCTTGCTCACTTTAACAGCTAATATTGCCCACAATCCATTGCGCTTTGGAAGAAGATTCAGTTCAGAACTACAAACACAAAGAAAAAAGTGTTAAAAACTGCAAAACATGGCTGATGTGCGAAATAGATTTGTTGATTATTAGTCACTCTAAAAGGGGTTAGAGTGACTAATAATCAACATTTAAGCTTATAAAAAATATGTTTATTAATATGTCAGTAATTATCAACTACAACGTGAACTTTTCTAAAGATCCGTTTGAGCATTAACTTCTAAATGCAACATTATGCATGAATATGAGGAGAGTCTCAGGGCTATTTGATGCTTTTGTCATTTAACACAATAATGACTTTAAATGATCATTTAGGGGTAATTTGCATATTTGAAGTGAAATTAATTAGATTCATTAATCACCACGTCGTTTAATAAATTAGAAGAAATAAAATTAATCGCTTGATAGTCCTAAATACAGTACAATAATTCATGCATGGGCAGGGAAAATAATATTTCAGTGAATAATAAATTCTACTGTGTTATTTTTAGCTGAATGTAATCAAATAAAATAAAGAAATCAATTATCCATGTTTTAATTAAAAATTAAAAGTGTTACTAAATTGACAAATTTATTTAACTAATGTTTTAAAATTTACTTAAATATAAAAAAAATTAAATGCAATATTTAAATGATATTTGAGTTAATAATATCAATTACTAAATTGACAAATTTATTTAAATAACTGTTTTAAAATTTAATTAATTATATAAAAAAATTTAAATGCAATATTTAAATAATATTTGAGTTAATAATATCAATTACTAAATTGACAAATTTATTTAACTAACTGTTTTAAAATGTAATTAATTATATAAAAAAAGTAAATGCAATATTTAAATAATATTTGAGTTAATAATATCAATTACTAAATTGACAAATTTATTTAACTAACTGTTTTAAAGTTTAATTAATTATATAAAAAATGTAAATGCAATATTTAAATAATATTTGAGTTAATAATATCAATTACTAAATTGACAAATTTATTTAACTAACTGTTTTAAAATGTAATTAATTATATAAAAAAAGTAAATGCAATATTTAAATAATATTTGAGTTAATAATATCAATTACTAAATTGACAAATTTATTTAACTAACTGTTTTAAAGTTTAATTAATTATATAAAAAATGTAAATGCAATATTTAAATAATATTTGAGTTAATAATATCAATTACTAAATTGACAAATTTATTTAACTAACTGTTTTAAAGTTTAATTAATTATATAAAAAATGTAAATGCAATATTTAAATAATATTTGAGTTAATAATATCAATTACTAAATTGACAAATTTATTTAACTAACTGTTTTAAAGTTTAATTAATTATTTTAAAAAAATGTAAATGCAATATTTAAATAATATTTGAGTTAATAATATCAATTACTAAATTGACAAATGTATTTAACTAACTGTTTTAAAATTTAATTAATTATATAAAACAATTTAAATGCAATATTTAAATAATATTTGAGTTAATAATATCAATTATTAAAATTGACAAATTTATTTAACTAACTGTTTTAAAATTTAATTAATTATATAAAAAAAATTAAATGCAATATTTAAATAATATTTGAGTTAATAATATTAATAATAAAATTAGTTTAAAATGCCATTGAATAGACGGGAGCAGCCAGTGAACCTTCAACCGAATCTGAGGCCACTTTCAAGGTTTTGTTGTTGTTGTTCATATAATTTTGCGTTTTCATACTTGTTATTGTCTTGTCTACTTTCTAGAGTTTAAATCTTTTGTTAATGCAGTGCACATGAAACCCAAGTGTCCGTCCTCTGAAACTTTACGCTACAGTCTGTATGAGGTTTTTAATCGCTTTAATTGTCTGTTTTGTTTGGTTTTATGTTTCTTTCCCTTGTAGCACCAGGAAGCAGAAATGTCCTACTTGGGTTCAGAATGATATATTGGATATCTCTTTATCACTGGGGGAAGAGACCGATTCCCTCTGGTACACACACACACATAAACACTCACACAGAGAAAGTGATATTGGCTGTGAAACTATTTCTTTTCCTTGCAATCTTACGCAGGATCTGGTGAAGGGAGACGCACGACTCCATGCAAAACACTTTATGAATACAATTTTCTTCTTTAACTTATTTTTCTTCCACAGCTTTTAAGGTTGGAGTCTGAACTGAATCTTGCGCTAATCGTTTGCCTCTTCTGATGCTTTTATTTTGTGGACAGGAAAATGAAATAAGCCAACTCTCTTCCTGATTCTGCGCGCACAGCTTCATTTCTATTTGCTAACAAATGAACCGTTTTGTGTCTTAGTGGAACATTTTCTGATGAAGTACAGAGCATGAATAATTATCTTTTTTTCTCTATTTGGACAATTAAAGGGATCGTTCACCCCAAAAGTCAGTAATGACCCTCCCTCATGTTGTTCAACCCCGTAAGAGGTTAGCTTTTTTTTAGGTTAGCTTTTAATCATGTTTATTTTATTTTACTGTGTATTATGTCTCTTTGTGTGTTGAATCTTTGCAATTTTAATTGTTTTTGCACAGCGCTTTTGCGAAGTACATTTAAAGGCGCTATAGAAATTAAAGGTTATTATTATTATTTATTTAAGGGATTGAAACTGGCCAGCCCAGAAAGTTATTAAAGACATCATTAAAATAGTCTGAGTGACTACAGCGGCTCAATCTTACGTTTATCATGTGCACAAAAATCAAACAAAACTAACGAATTTTCTTAACTATTCATTTTCTTCTTTGGGCATCGAATGATTTCACGTAGTGAAACTACGCAAAGCTTCTGTGTTGTACATCACACGCATCACACACATGACCAAAGTCGGCCAATAGCGAGCCTGCGTGTGACGTACAACATAGAAGCTGCGCAGGAAAGAAAACGAATAGTTGAATAAATTAATTTTGTTTATTTTTTTGCGCACAAAAACTATTCTCGTCGCTTGATAAACTTAAAGGTCCCGTTCTTCGTGATCCCATGTTTCAAACTTGAGTTAGTGTGTAATGTTGTTGTTAATATCTGTAAAATTATAAAGCTCAAAGTTGAATGCCAAGCGAGATATTTTATTTAACAGAAGTAGCCTACATCGAACGGCCCGTTTGGACTACATCCCTCTACTTCCTTCTTTAATGACGTCAGTAGAGCAGTTTTTCGACCTCAACTCGCGCACTTCTTATAACTTACCGTGTTTCCTCAGCTCTTACGGTGATTTTCTGAAGTAAAACTGACGCTTCATCTTTTGTGTGATGTACAATAAACTTTATTAAACTCATCAGTATATGTTTGATCATCATTCGGACCTGGTCCGAAACAGCAGACTTGTAGGCTACTAATAAATAATGGATACATACAAGCAGACGACAATAACCGTAATTAAACTACTAAACTATACCTGTTCCATCTCTATACAGCACTCTGACGCTCTAGGCATTATTGTCCGACTGGAAATGAACACCGTTACTGAGAGTTTCTGATATTATCGTCATTCCGTGAGATGAAGTTGTCGCTCGTGAAGCTCCGCCCCCTGTGCCGGCAGCAGCAGCAGCAGCTCATTTGCATTTAAAGGGCACACACTAAAACACCGTGTTTTTCTGAGCCCCAAAAAATGACAATTTAAACTTGCTGTAAAAAATGATCTGTTGGGTATTTTGAGCTGAAACTTCACATACACATTCTGGGGACATCAGAGACTTATTTTACATCTTGTGAAAAGGGGCATAATACGGGACCTTTAAGGTTGAGCCACTGATGGACTATTTTAACAATGTCTTTAATAACTTTCTGGGCTGGCCAGTTTCAATCCCTTAGAAGACTATAGAGGAGTTATCCAGCTCTCGGATTTAATCAAAAATATCTTAATTTGTGTTCTGAAGATGAACGAAAGTCTTACAGGGTTGAACAACATGAGGGAGAGTAAATACTGACAGAGTTTACATGTTGGGGTGAACTAACGCTTTAATTATTGTGACTTTGGCTGCTGTTAAAGGGAAGTTGAGCTGCCTGTGCTGTGTATGAAGTGCAGATTACTGTTATTTCTGTGATTTCTATATGCTTTAAAAACACCTGAGCTGATGGCTGCTGCATAATTTCAACTTTATCTCTCAAATTATAAAGTGTAACTTGTGAAAGTGTCTCACATTCATATAGTCTACACAAACTCTGTTGCATAAACTTATCTTTTTTATCTTTTCTTTTTTTGCAATACACACTACCATTTAAAAGTTTGGGCTCTGTAAAAAAAAGTTTTATTGAGCAGTCTCTTTTGCTCATCAAAGCTGCATTTATTTGATACAAAATACAGTATTATTGTGAAATATGATGAGCATTTAAAATAACTTTTTTCTATTTGAATATTTTTTAAACTTCAAAGCTGAAATGACTCCAGTCTTCAGTGTCACATGATCCTTCAGAAATCAGTCAAATATGATGATTTGATGTTGAAAACAGTTACAATAATTGTGTCTTATTAATGGAAAGTAACATTATAAATGTCTTTACTGGCACGTTTAATTATTTAATTAATTCTTGCTGAGTAAAAGTATTAATTTGCTATGGAAAAAAAAAATCATACCCAAACATACTTTTGGCGGTTGTGTGTTTTCACGTTTCACTGTGATTTTTTGTTTTTATTGTTCTGTACAGATTTTGTTGCAATTTTTGGATGTTTTTGTGTGATGTTTGGTCCAGTGTAAGTCAGTCTGAACTAATGATGTGATTCTGGCAGCTCTCAGATAGAAATGGATGTACTGGGTCCAGGACAGGCCGTCTACTACACTTGGGCTGAACCCACCGGCTCAAGGATCCTGAGCTGGACATGGGGCAAGTTCAAAGGAGAGCTGAAGAGTGAAGAGGTGAGAACTATATAAACCAGGGTTAATAATCCCTTGCAATATTAACACACTTTATGGACTCAATCTTGCAGTTGATTGAAGACGTGACGCTGAATGCTCATCTGGGTCTCTGTTTTCGTTTGCTCTATAGGACCAGTTGTTGGATGTGAACAAGGAGGGAAAGTTTTTCGTCATGTCATTTTATGAAGGCCTCCAGCGTGTGGCACTTTTCACCACAGAGCGGCGTGTCTACAAGAAGATTTGCGAGAGCGAGAAAATTGAGCTGGCTGAACAGGAAATCAGCATCGCGTTACAGAACATGGGCATTTCACTGGTCAACAACACCACCAGCCAAGAGGTGGCTTTCATTGGCATTACCAGGTACTGCTGGGTGTCATGTTGGCAACGAAAATGCTTAATGTTAAGCATGTTTAAAGGGATAGTTCACTTTGAAATTAATTTTTGATACGTTTTATCTTACCTCAAGGGCATCCAAGATGTAGTTGTCTTTGTTTCCGCAGTAGTTTCAATTTTGATATTTTTAGGTCAAACCGTTCTTGTCTGTCAGTCATATAATGGAGGTCTATGGTCACCACCTCAAAGAGCATGCACAGAGAAGTCCAGATTAAACATGATTTAATGACTCATAAATGTAAGTACACATTGATGGCCTAAGACACGAAACGAGCGGTTTGTGTGAGAAAACTAACAGTATTTATATTGTTTTTACCTCTTATAATCACAGCCACGTCCAAGTGATAGTAACAAGAGGTAAAAACTATATAAATACTGTTCGTTTTCTCACACAAACCGCTCGTTTCGTGTCTTAGGCCATCAATGTTTACTTACATTTACGAGTCACTAAATCATGTTTAATTTGGACTTCTCTGTGCATGCTCTTTGAGGTGGTGACCATAGACCTCCATTATATGACTGACAGACAAGAACGGTTTGACCTAAAAATATCAAAATTGAAAATACTGTGGAAACAAAGACACCTACATCTTGGATGCCCTTGAGGTAAGATAAAACATATAAAAAATTAATTTCAAAGTCAACTATCCCTTTAAGGCACTTTCAGACCAAGAACAATAACTATAAAGATAAATATAATGATAACTAGCGTCCACACCAACCTATGTGGGGGGAAAAAGTGAACTTGTACTGTACTTCAAATCTTAAAAGTATATATTTTTTAAAAACTACTTGAAGGTCACACAATATTACTGAAATAAAAGGCCACTTAAGTGTACTATAATTCTTACACTTAAATAAACTAAATTAAAAAGTGCAATCATTTGTAATAATGTCAGAATTAAATATTTTACTTAAAAGTACATTTAAAAATAATCTTTTGCTGTGCTTCATTATATTTTTATCTGTAGTGTTATTCATTATTTATTTGATGTTGATATATTTTAAATTGCAACGGCATTATTACAAATGTAATTTTTATGTATTCTTTTGAAAAATATACTTCTTTTTTGCAAAGTAATGCACAATACTATTTTGTTTATTATAAGTGCTCTGCGATTTTGTCGTCTGCCACTTTTAAAAGCTCAAGCCCTTTAAAGTCAGGTGGATTCTAATTGGCTGTCACTGTTTTTATCAGCTCATCAGATATTAATCAACGTGATTTTAACGATATTGTTCCTTTGTGTTTTTTTTTGATAGAGTTGTGGTCTGAGCTCTGCTATTCTCATAGAATTACGACTATTAAAGCTTTATATTTGCTGTTATAATTATTGTCCTTGGTGTAAACAGCCCTTTAAGATGGTGTTGGTAAGAGAAAAAGATATTTTGCTTACAGAAATGGATCAAGTTAACTCAAGTTTGTGTGTGTGTGTTGGTCAGTTCTGATGTGGTGTGGGAAACGAAGCCTAAGAAGCGGAGCCGATGGAAGGTTTTGAGTGTTAAGGATGCTGCGATGTTGGAGCAACACTACAGAGATTATATGGAGAGCGGTCCAGTGGACAGCAGCATCATTGACCTACAGAACGACTACCAGGTTTGTGCATATAGAAACCAATTATAGCCCTACTGGACGTAAATCTTCTCAAATTATTATGAGACGTCTCAAATTATTATAAGACGTCTTCTCAAAATATTTATTTAACTAAAATAAACATTGCATTTTGCTTTCAATTTTGTTATACATGCGTTATTTGCTATTTTTAGTCTTAAAGGGTTAGTTCACCCAAAAACGAACATTATGTCATTAATGACTCAAGCCCGTCAGACCTCCGTTCATCTCCAGAGTTTAAGATATTTTAGATTTAGTCAGAGAGTTGTCTGTCCCTCCATTGTAAATGTGTGTACGGTATACTGTCCTTGTCCAGAAAGGAAATAAAGACATCAGCCGCGTCTTACATCAGCAGCGCCACTGAACACGGTTCCACAACTGAACCGGAAGACAACACAATGCTGAATAAAGTTGAAGTTTTTGTTATTTTTGGACCAAAATGTATTTTCGATGCTTCAAAACATTGTAACTAACCCACTGATGTCACATGACTATTTTGATGATGTCTTTATTTCCTTTCTGGACAAGGACAGTATACCGCACACACATTTCCAATGGAGGGACAGAAAGCTCTCGGACTAAATCTAAAATATCTTAAACTGTGTTCTGGAGATGAACGGAGGTCTTACGGGTTTGAGTCATTAATAACATCATTTTCAGTTTTTGGGTGAAATATCCCTTTAAGAGTTAATATATAACGGGCATTATTAAGTTGCAAAATAACACAGACTGCAAGAAGAAGAGAAGCATGCTTGTTTTAATGCATCTCTGGCTGTGCCGTATGTCCATCAGGTGTTGTTTGCTGCAAATGGGTTGGACATGAGGATAATGCAGCCCTTTGATGCTCCTCTCAGGAGGAACTTCCTGCCAGCACTAAAGGTGGAGTACAGCGTCTCCGCCCGTCAGAAAACCTACCGCGTCCAGATCAACAGGATTCAGGTCTGTTTCACACCCAGTAAAGCAATCGACATAGCTTAGGGCGTTTCCCAGAGCTAAGTTGATCTTAGAGAGCATTGGTGGCAATGGTCTTAGGCTCATATTGCCTTTGGGAAACACATCCCAGGGGTGCGTTTGTCCCTAAAGCATCGTTAGTCAACTATGGTCCCAAGTTCCGTTGTTATCAGCAGTTCAACAAGTCGGTGTTTCCCAAAACCATCGTTCCAATGAGCATTCGCAAACTGCATCGTAGAGTTGTGTGTGTTTGGAACAACAGTTTCTTGTTTGCATTAGTGTTGTTTTTGCCGGCCTGTTTTAATTTTAGTTTTAGTCTAGTCTTTGTGTCAAGCTGACATTTTAGTTTTTATTAGTTTTAGTCACGTTCATACTCTTTTTAGTCTAGTCTAGTTTTAGTCGACGAAAAACAGTCTAGTTTTAGTCGATGAAAATTGTTTTTAGGCTCTTTTTATTAGGCAATTCTATTTAACCCAGTCAAAATATAAGTAGCCTGCCTAGTATAGGCTAGCCTATAGACGAAGACCAAAATTTTCTTTTAGCCAAACCCATTTCAAACAATCTTATCTTCTTATTATCTTCGTATATTATTGTTACCTTATAGACTCAAGAATACATCCATTCCAGACACGGAAGACGCTCTGAATTGAATTTACAACATATTTATTTTACCAACCAAACAAGTTAGAAATAGCCTACACATATGATGAAATGAAAGTTTTTCCAAATGTCATTTCTTCTTTTTCTCCCAAAGACGAATCCCTTTCTCTGTGTCGGACTTGACTTTGTTTTTTGTTGTCGTTTATGCTAACGCCTGTATCAGCCCTTCAACTCCAAATGGTCATTGGGGAAAGAGGGGGTGTGAAACAGTAAAGCACATGTCTTTGTTCATTTCAGATATCTTGGATTATTTTCAAATCCTACAATTGAATCTGAAAATAAAACAAAAATATAGCTGCGAGCAGCGATTGCGGGCCCAAGCCGGTGGCACCGCAACCCCGATGCCTTTAGTTACCCAAAGGCACCGGGATGGTGGTACCGCCGGCTTTGGCGCTTTATCGCTGCTCACATCTATATTTATATTTAATATAAAGCCGGTGGCACCGCCACCTTGGTGCCTTTAGGGTTATTCTGTACGACGTGTAAAAACGTAACCCCCGCTTTGACTATCAAAAAGAAGTGTATTGTAGAGCTTGCATCAATGCGGACTCGATGCGCTGTGCGCTGTAACTCCATGTGGCTTTAAGCGCATCATTCTCCACTCGGGATGCGCATAAGCGTTTTGTGCCACACTGTACTGAGCCTTTCATATCATAATGCAGTGACGCAATGACAGATTATTAATTGCCTTTCTTGTTCTGTTCTATCTATTATATGTTGATAATAGATAGGACAGAGCACTAAAAACCTCAAACAAAGCACTAAAAACTTAAGCTGTTTGCTGTGTAGTCTGAGAATGAGCTGTTTGATTTGCACCCTCTTCCTCTTCACTGTCCTCCATAAAAACCAGCTATTCAGGTCCATGTTGTTCTAGAAAGTTTGTATGTTGCTGCCTCAATTAACATCTCTGCTATACATTTAAAACATGGCTATATCTAAAATAATTTATCTTTTTGATTTTTGTTATCTTGTTTTTCATGAATATTTTACAACAATACAAAGAGCAATGTGTATTTTCCATTAATATAGTTTGTAATGGCTTTTTTTGTCATAGATTATAATCATATATTTTTTGGATTTGTTATTTATCTTTATAATGAAGTTGTCTGTATTAAGTAGATTGTGTTTAACACACACAAGAGTGATTTATTAGTTCAACACATAGTTATAGAAATTCTACTTTATCTAAAAAAAACCCTGCACTTTATACACACACACACACACACACACACACACACACACACACACACACACACACACATACCTACTTAACCACAATGTGAGGACGTATGACTGGGAACCCTACCTTTAGGGACACCCCTTTCCAGCGCCGGCCCGAGCCTTTTGGGGGCCCTAAGCAGAATTTGATTTGGGGGCCCCTCCCACGACGCGGAGTCACCTGTGTTTGACGATTATTGACATAAATGTCACGCAAAAATGATACATTATAAATGAATACACTTAATGAGGTTATGTAATAAAAAAATAGATGCCTACTTAAATAAAAAAGTTTGAAAACAGTCTTAAAACTGTCTCAAAACATATACAATAAATTATTTGCTAAAATTATGACAAAACTGAGAAATTAGAAACGTAAGAGCAATGATACTTTGGCCTATCCTCCTGGGACCCAGGAATAGACTTTTGTCCACTGTAGTGGACATTATATTTTAGTGTATTTCTCTGACACCATGCATGTCACATTTTTTTTTCTGGATGTCCTGTAAAGAGCACATTCAGGGCAATACAGAGATACCAAATGTTTGGAGGTTTCACCATGAAAACAACTTCTCCTTGGTCTTTAAAAATGTCTAACATTAATTTAGTGATCAAATGTAGCACTCTTTTTGAAATATGGTAATATATTGTAATTATAATTTAAATCTAACTACTTTTCAAATTGTATTTCATCAACCAACATCTCATGAAAATGTTATGGGGTTTCAAATGAAAAAAATGACTTTGCGTTACAGGGCATTGATTTCATTCATGTCCACTGTAGAGAACATCAGGACATAAATCATGTTTATCAGGCATTCTGGGAGACATAACAAGTGAATATGTAAATAAATTATACGTCAATATTCTTATGACATATTAGATATTATTATTAAAATGTTGCTTATTATTACGCCAATGCTTACACTTCTTTCCTCATTAAATGTTGCTCCAAGAACACATTAATGTGCAAATTAGATACAGTGTATAGATACTTTGCATTGAATGGGAATATTAATTTATGCCAATTTTACCCATATATTGCATAAAGTAAATTGGTGTATCAATTAATTCCATTATATCTTTCATAACATAGTTGATAATCATCTTTATACAAATTTTAGTTCAAAAAAATCCTGAAACCCCAAAATGTATTGGTGATTGGAAAAAAAATCCCATTGTTTTTGCCTACACATTGTATGCCATTTAATTTTAACAACTGAGTCCTGGTGTCCACTACAGAGGACAAAGTATTACATATGAATAAAATATAATTTTTCAAAAAGGTTTTTTTTTTTTTTTTACCATTTGTTTATTATGCTCTAAACAATGTGATGACATGAAAAAAAACTAAATTAAAAAAAAAAAACTTTCTGGGTCTCAGCTATTGTTGAAAACTAAAAATATTACTAGCCTATTTCTCAACTGTCTCAATACAGAGTAACTATCCTCAAAATCTTTATTATTGTTATTATTATTATTGTAACAGACTTTGTTATATAGTACATGACATAATCAACACAGTCTGTTACTATAATACCGGTTATGATTTTCTGGCGCTCGTTGTATGTGTGTATGCAATGTATTTTTCCCCTCGGGGCTTGCCGTAGATGGGTCGTGCGCACTTGCTAGGCTACTGGAGTGTCGCGGGTGTTTGGAGATCTGATGTGTGGTATAATAAAGTGGAGAAGAGTTCAAACTGCTATGTTTATTATTTATTCAAACTGCTACCCTTACACCTTGAAGGATAAGTTCTCCTGCGGGCTATTTTCTCCAACTTAAACCGATACCGTGACTAGGCGCAGTTGCGCACGAATTGTCTATGCACGCGCGAGGTGTCTAGAAGATTATGCGTATCATGACTTAAACGCTGGCAGACAGAGCAGCAGTTGTAACTTGTAGGCAGGTATATTGACCATTAAATCAGAATTTTGTTGTCTTGAACTATTCATTCAGTCATATTCATTCATTCATTGATTTATGTCACTTGTTTAAGTCATCTAAAAAAATAAAAATAAAAAATAACCTCGATTAGGGGGCCCCCTGGTGGCCAGGGGGCCCCAAGCAGCCGCTTAGTTCGCTTATGCCTCGGGCCGGCCCTGCCCCTTTCTGAAGGGTCTAGAGACAAAAGAAAAACATGATTGCACTTCTGGAGAAGCGGTCATCACAATTATCACTTGATTTTATCAATAAAAGCCTTCCTTAAAGACCTGACATTTTGCCTTCACTTTGGGGACAATATTTTTTATGTCCATTTTGGGGACATTAAACACAAACTCTGGTCAAGTCATACTTTGAGGACCATGGTGATACACAAACTCTGGTCAAGTCATACTTTGAGGACCATGGTGGTACACAGACTCTGGTTAAGGTATACTTTCAGGACTATGTTGAGAGATGTTATATTATTTATCCTAAGACAGAAGTAGAATATTACAATTCAAAGTTCCAATACTAGTGGACACTGAAATCAAGCTAGTGCAGAGATAAAGGTGTGAGAGAGTACACTGGGTTTTCATTTCTTCAAGATCACTGTAAATGAGTAGCCTACATTTTTGTTGGATTTGTAGCTTGAGATCAAGTGCCTTTCCCCTCAGTCGGGAAATGACAATTAACATTCAGAAATATTATTGATTTGACTGTATTGACTATCAGAGATCAAAAGATGAACATAATTGTTGCAATTTGCAAGTTATTTTATGTGAAGCTGCTTTGAAACAATCTGTATTGTATAATGCGCTATAGAAATAAAACTGACCTCACTTCATGGCAGAGAACACAACACACTGACCATGGCCTGCATCCCTCAAGTTAATTTAGCACCGACTGCAAACTAATCATCATCATCACAAAAATGTCTTGAGGGTTTTCCTCACCAGAGTCAACTTTGGCCACTCACTGGGGCTTTATGGCATTAGGCATTTCTTCTATAAAGTGTAGTAACTGTCAAAAAAACTATATACAAATAAAAAAAGATACACACTCAGACTAAATGACTTTTTGGGGACTCTAGTGATACACACACTCAGATTAAATGACACTTTGGGGACTCTAGTGATACACACTCCGATTTAATGACACTTTGGGGACTCTAGTGATACACACTCCGATTTAATGACTCTTTGAGGACACTAATGACACACACTCCGATTTAATGACTCTTTGAGGACTCTAGTGATACACACACTCCGATTAAATGACTCTTTGGGGACTCTAGTGATACACACACTCCGATTAAATGACTCTTTGGAGACTCTAGTGATACACACACTCCGATTAAATGACTCTTTGGGGACTCTAGTGATACACACACTCCGATTAAATGACTCTTTGGGGACTCTAGTGATACACCCACTCCGATTAAATGACTCTTTGGGGACTCTAGTGATACACACCCTCCGATTTAATGACTCTTTAATATTAAGAGTATTAAACATTGTGTTGAAAATACACATTGCAGTTAATGACAGAAATTCAAAAAGATATAAAAATAAGAAAAGAACAATGACAAATCTAATAAGTTGGAGGTGGGAATGATTCTCAGTGTCCAACCATCCTCTATACTTCCTTCATCCACCCTTCTTCAAAATCTCCATACTATCTCCTTTACATTTACTCATCCTTTTCATCGTTTACATCTGCTGTGTTGGACATTGCCTTGTGCAGCTGGGAGAAAATGAAAACTGAGACATGAGTCTGACACTTTCTGCTTCCCGTAGTGACGCTCACACTGTGTTTGCATACTTTACCACAGCTGAAGTGAAAATTGCATTATTTGCCTAAACACGTTTCAGAGATGTTTTCATGCAATACATGAACCGCTTAATACAACGTTTGTTTGAACAAGAATAAAGATATTTGAAAAAGCCTCTTTCCAAAGTTAGTTAAACCTCCTTAGAAAAAGAGGCAACTTTGCCCACAACACAGATGTGGTGAGACATGGGGAGAAAATAGACAAAGAATTTATTCACTGCATTTACTGCCAAGGGTTTTTTTTTTAACAAGCATAGCCTTTGGAAAAGTATCAAAAACTGTCCCCTGAAGCCTAAAGAGGATGATGCCCAGGGCCGGAAAAGAATTCAAACTCTGTGTTCTAAACACACCAATAGGCTTACAAGTGAGCAAAGGTTTCAAGAAAATACTGTCCTTTATGAACAAGATTCTGTAAGATTCATGATCATGATCGTGCTGAGTGTGCCCAAGAATTCAGGAAAATACACCAGGAAAGGTGGAACTACAACCAAACAACTCCTACAACATTGTGACTACATACAAAAACCGATGTGTGAGCATTAGTGGAACTGAAGGTGTGAGACTAAAAATATGTGATCCTGTCATGCAGAGAATCCGGCCAATGGTGGATCAGTTGTGTCGTCTCTCACCGGACTCTGATGTCACACGGCACAGTCACAGGGCTTCGCTGTCTGAAGTCGGACACAAGTTTTAACCATCATTCACTGCTTCAGGTCAGCCGCCGATCAGTCTGTGCAGCGCTGCATGAAGTCCAACAAGCCTTTTCTCTCCTCCCCTCCTTCTTTCAATCCCTCTTTACAGTCACTCCCTCTTTCACTCCCTCTTTCAATCCCTCTTTACAGTCACTCCCTCTTTCAATCCCTCTTTCAGTCCCTCTTTAAGAGTCACTCCCTCCCACTCCCACAACAAAGAGCGATGGAAAGAGGGAGTGAATGTAAAGGGGGACGGAAAGCGGGAGTGAATGTAAAGGGGGACGGAAAGAGGGGGTGAATGTAAAGGGGGACGGAAAGAGGGGGTGAATGTAAAGGGGGACGGAAAGAGGGAGTGAATGGAAAGGGGGACTTAAAGAGGGAGTGAATGTAAAGGGGGACTTAAAGAGGGAGTGAATGTAAAGGGGGACGAAAAGAGGGAGTGAATGTAAAGGGGGATGGAAAGAGGGAGTGAATGTAAAGGGGGACGTAAAGAGGGGGTGAATGTAAAGGGGGACGTAAAGAGGGAGTGAATGTAAAGGGGGGCAGAAAGAGGGAGTGAATGTAAAGGGGGACGGAAAGAGGGAGTGAATGTAAAGAGGGACGGAAAGAGGGAGTGAATGTAAAGGGGGACGAAAAGAGGGAGTGAATGTAAAGGGGGATGGAAAGAGGGAGTGAATGTAAAGGGGGACGTAAAGAGGGGGTGAATGTAAAGGGGGACGTAAAGAGGGAGTGAATGTAAAGGGGGGCAGAAAGAGGGAGTGAATGTAAAGGGGGACGGAAAGAGGGAGTGAATGTAAAGAGGGACGGAAAGAGGGAGTGAATGTAAAGAGGGACGGAAAGAGGGAGTGAATGTAAAGGGGGACGAAAAGAGGGAGTGAATGTAAAGGGGGATGGAAAGAGGGAGTGAATGTAAAGGGAGATGTAAAGAGGGAGTGAATCTAAAGGGGGATGGAAAGAGGGAGTTAATGTAAAGGGGACGGAAAGAGGGAGTGAATGGAAAGGGGGACGGAAAGAGAGAGTGAATGGAAAGAGGGAGTGAATGTAAAGGGGATGTAAAGAGGGAGTGAATGTAAAGGGGACGGAAAGAGGGAGTGAATGTAAAGGGGACGGAAAGAGGGGGATGGAAAGAGGGAGTGAATGTAAAGGGGACGGAAAGAGGGGGATGGAAAGAGGGAGTGAATGTAAAGGGGACGGAAAGAGGGGGATGGAAAGAGGGAGTGAATGTAAAGGGGAAGAAAAGAGGGAGTGAATGTAAAGGGGATGGAAAGAAGGAGTGAAAGAGGGAGTGACTGTAAAGAGGGATTGAAAGAGGGAGTGAAAGAGGGAGTGACTGTAAAGAGGGATTGAAAGAAGGAGGGGAGGAGAGAAAAGGCTTGTTGGACTTCATGCAGCGCTGCACAGACTGATCGGCGGCTGACCTGAAGCAGTGAATGATGGTTAAAACTTGTGTCCGACTTCAGACGGCGAAGCCCTGTGACTGTGCCGTGTGACATCAGAGTCCGGTGAGAGCGATTGGAGAGCAGGAAGACTCAGCCAGTGCAGTTTCTCCAGAGTGACTCATAAGCTCTGATGACGACACAACTGATCCACCATTGGCCGGATTCTCTGCATGACACCTGCATGTGTTTATTCTTACACCTTCAGTTCCACTAATGCTCACACATCTGTTTTTTTATAACAGTGAAATATAGTCGCAATGTTATATTGTGTCATGTTTAATTAAAAAAATAAAACTTATACATTGTAGACCCCACTTCATCTGTATTTACGCTTATGTTGAATTTTATTCTTATTCAAGCAGACGCTGTATTAAGCCCCACAAACCACCCTTTATTTCAAGAATCGTGATCCTGTTCTGCACATCATTTTTCACACCAGTCCATGTTCGCTGCTTCAAAGCTTCTGGCTCTGTATGAATGCATAGTCTTGCTTACCAGGAACATGGCATGTCTTCATGAACTTCATGTGTCTCTCTACTGCTTTTACCTCACTGTCCTTCCATTTCTTTTTGGGAGCATTTGAAGAACCTATGAAACAGTTGAAAAATAAATTCTCATTATTACATTCATCTCATTCTCATCTCAACTAAATCAGTGAGTAAAGACCAAATCAATGTGTAAAAAACATCCAAAAATCTAGCTGTGTCAATTGGTTTATGCTTATGCCGTTTATTAAATAATTATTATTTAATTATTTATTTAATTGACGCTAATATAGTAAAAGGATGACGTTGAGAAGTGATGTTTTTGGAAACAGAAACAGAAAAAGACTAACACTGTAATGTCTGGATGAGTAAGAGTAAGGAGCCCAGGGAGAAGAGAAGAACAGGCCCTGTGAGAGGTGCAGTGAAAGGTGCAGGTGAGAGGTGCAGGGAGACGTGCAGTGAGACGAGCAGGTGCAGTGAGACGAGCAGGTGAGAGGTGCGGTGAGAGGTGCAGTGAGAGGTTCAGTGGGAGGTGCAGGTGAGAGGTGCAGGTGAGAGGTTCAGGTGAGAGATGCAATGAGAGGTGCAGGTGAGAGGTGCGGTGAGACGTGCAGTGAGAGGTGCAGTGAGACGTGCAGATGAGAGGTGCGGGTGAGAGGTGCAGGTGAGAGGTGCAGGTGAGAGGTGCAGGTTAGAGGTGCAGGTTAGAGGTGCGGTGAGAGGTGCAGGTTAGAGGTGCAGTGAGAGGTGCAGGTTAGAGGTGCAGTGAGAGGTGCAGGTGAGAGGTGCAGGTGAGAGGTGCAGGTTAGAGGTGCGGTGAGAGGTGCAGGTGAGAGGTGCAGTGAGAGGTGCAGGTGAGAGGTGCAGGTGAGAGGTGCAGGTGAGAGGTGCAGGTGAGAGGTGCAGTGAGAGGTGCAGTGAGAGGTGCAGGTGAGAGGTGCAGGTGAGAGGTGCAGGTGAGAGGTGCAGGTGAGAGGTGCAGGTTAGAGGTGCAGTGAGAGGTGCAGGTTAGAGGTGCGGTGAGAGGTGCAGGTTAGAGGTGCAGTGAGAGGTGCAGGTGAGAGGTGCAGGTGAGAGGTGCAGGTTAGAGGTGCGGTGAGAGGTGCAGGTGAGAGGTGCAGTGAGAGGTGCAGGTGAGAGGTGCAGGTGAGAGGTGCAGGTGAGAGGTGCAGGTGAGAGGTGCAGTGAGAGGTGCAGGTGAGAGGTGCAGGTGAGAGGTGCAGGTGAGAGGTGCAGGTGAGAGGTGCAGGTTAGAGGTGCGGTGAGAGGTGCAGGTGAGAGGTGCAGTGAGAGGTGCAGGTGAGAGGTGCAGGTGAGAGGTGCAGGTGAGAGGTGCAGTGAGAGGTGCAGTGAGACGTGCAGATGAGAGGTGCGGGTGAGAGATGCCATGAGAGGTGCAGGTGAGAGGTGCTGTGAGAGATGCAATGAGAGGTGCAGGTGAGAGGTGCAGTGAGAGGTGCAGGTGAGAGGTGCAGGTGAGAGGTGCAGTGAGAGGTGCAGGTGAGAGGTGCAGGTGAGAGGTGCAGTGAGAGGTGCAGGTGAGAGGTGCAGGTGAGAGGTGCAGGTGAGAGGTGCAGTGAGAGGTGCAGTGAGACGTGCAGATGAGAGGTGCGGGTGAGAGATGCCATGAGAGGTGCAGGTGAGAGGTGCGGTGAGAGATGCAATGAGAGGTGCAGGTGAGAGGTGCAGTGAGAGGTGCAGTGAGAGGTGCAGTGAGAGGTGCAGGTGAGAGGTGCAGGTGAGAGGTGCAGGTGAGAGGTGCGGTGAGAGGTGCAGGTGAGAGGTGCGGTAAGACGTGCAGGTGAGAGGTGCAGGTGAGAGGTGCAGGTGAGAGGTGCAGTGAGAGGTGCAGGTGAGAGGTGCAGGTGAGAGGTGCAGTGAGAGGTGCAGGTGAGAGGTGCAGGTGAGAGGTGCGGTGAGAGATGCAGGTGAGAGGTGCAGTGAGAGGTGCAGGTGAGAGGTGCAGGTGAGAGGTGCAGGTGAGAGGTGCAGTGAGAGGTGCAGGTGAGAGGTGCAGGTGAGAGGTGCAGGTGAGAGGTGCAGGTGAGAGGTGCAGGTTAGAGGTGCGGTGAGAGGTGCAGGTGAGAGGTGCAGTGAGAGGTGCAGGTGAGAGGTGCAGGTGAGAGGTGCAGTGAGAGGTGCAGGTGAGAGGTGCAGGTGAGAGGTGCAGGTGAGAGGTGCGGTGAGAGGTGCAGGTGAGAGGTGCAGGTGAGAGGTGCAGTGAGAGGTGCAGGTGAGAGGTGCGGTGAGAGGTGCAGGTGAGAGGTGCAGTGAGAGGTGCAGTGAGACGTGCAGATGAGAGGTGCGGGTGAGAGATGCCATGAGAGGTGCAGGTGAGAGGTGCAGTGAGAGGTGCAGTGAGAGGTGCAGTGAGAGGTGCAGGTGAGAGGTGCAGGTGAGAGGTGCAGGTGAGAGGTGCGGTGAGAGGTGCAGGTGAGAGGTGCGGTAAGACGTGCAGGTGAGAGGTGCAGTGAGAGGTGCAGGTGAGAGGTGCAGGTGAGAGGTGCGGGTGAGAGATGCCATGAGAGGTGCAGGTGAGAGGTGCGGTGAGAGATGCAGGTGAGAGGTGCAGGTGAGAGGTGCAGGTGAGAGGTGCAGGTGAGAGGTGCAGGGGAGAGGTGCAGGTGAGAGGTGCAGGTGAGAGGTGCGGTGAGAGGTGCAGGTGAGAGGTGCAGTGAGAGGTGCAGGTGAGAGGTGCAGGTGAGAGGTGCGGTAAGACGTGCAGGTGAGAGGTGCAGTGAGAGGTGCAGGTGAGAGGTGCAGGTGAGAGGTGCGGTAAGACGTGCAGGTGAGAGGTGCAGTGAGAGGTGCAGGTGAGAGGTGCAGGTGAGAGGTGCGGGTGAGAGATGCCATGAGAGGTGCAGGTGAGAGGTGCGGGTGAGAGATGCCATGAGAGGTGCAGGTGAGAGGTGCAGGTGAGAGGTGCAGGTGAGAGGTGCGGTGAGAGGTGCAGGTGAGAGGTGCGGTAAGACGTGCAGGTGAGAGGTGCAGTGAGAGGTGCAGGTGAGAGGTGCAGGTGAGAGGTGCGGGTGAGAGATGCCATGAGAGGTGCAGGTGAGAGGTGCGGTGAGAGATGCAGGTGAGAGGTGCAGGTGAGAGGTGCAGTGAGAGGTGCAGTGAGACGTGCAGATGAAGGGTGCGGGTGAGAGATGCCATGAGAGGTGCAGGTGAGAGGTGCAGGTGAGAGGTGCAGGTGAGAGGTGCAGTGAGAGGTGCAGGTGAGAGGTGCAGGTGAGAGGTGCAGGTGAGAGGTGCAGTGAGAGGTGCAGGTGAGAGGTGCAGTGAGAGGTGCAGGTGAGAGGTGCAGGTGAGAGGTGCAGTGAGAGGTGCAGGTGAGAGGTGCAGTGAGAGGTGCGGTGAGAGGTGCAGGTGAGAGTTGCGGTGAGAGGTGCAGGTGAGAGGTGCAGGTGAGAGGTGCAGGTGAGAGGTGCGGGTGAGAGATGCCATGAGAGGTGCAGGTGAGAGGTGCGGTGAGAGATGCAGGTGAGAGGTGCAGGTGAGAGGTGCAGGTGAGAGGTGCAGGTGAGAGGTGCAGGGGAGAGGTGCAGGTGAGAGGTGCAGGTGAGAGGTGCGGTGAGAGGTGCAGGTGAGAGGTGCAGTGAGAGGTGCAGGTGAGAGGTGCAGGTGAGAGGTGCGGTAAGACGTGCAGGTGAGAGGTGCAGTGAGAGGTGCAGGTGAGAGGTGCAGGTGAGAGGTGCGGTAAGACGTGCAGGTGAGAGGTGCAGTGAGAGGTGCAGGTGAGAGGTGCAGGTGAGAGGTGCGGGTGAGAGATGCCATGAGAGGTGCAGGTGAGAGGTGCGGGTGAGAGATGCCATGAGAGGTGCAGGTGAGAGGTGCAGGTGAGAGGTGCAGGTGAGAGGTGCGGTGAGAGGTGCAGGTGAGAGGTGCGGTAAGACGTGCAGGTGAGAGGTGCAGTGAGAGGTGCAGGTGAGAGGTGCAGGTGAGAGGTGCGGGTGAGAGATGCCATGAGAGGTGCAGGTGAGAGGTGCGGTGAGAGATGCAGGTGAGAGGTGCAGGTGAGAGGTGCAGTGAGAGGTGCAGTGAGACGTGCAGATGAAGGGTGCGGGTGAGAGATGCCATGAGAGGTGCAGGTGAGAGGTGCAGGTGAGAGGTGCAGGTGAGAGGTGCAGTGAGAGGTGCAGGTGAGAGGTGCAGGTGAGAGGTGCAGGTGAGAGGTGCAGTGAGAGGTGCAGGTGAGAGGTGCAGTGAGAGGTGCAGGTGAGAGGTGCAGGTGAGAGGTGCAGTGAGAGGTGCAGGTGAGAGGTGCAGTGAGAGGTGCGGTGAGAGGTGCAGGTGAGAGTTGCGGTGAGAGGTGCAGGTGAGAGGTGCGGTTAGAGGTGCAGGTGAGAGGTGCAGGTGAGAGGTGCAGGTGAGAGGTGCAGGTGAGAGGTGCAGTGAGAGGTGCAGGTGAGAGGTGCAGGTGAGAGGTGCAGGTGAGAGGTGCAGGTGAGAGGTGCAGTGAGAGGTGCAGGTGAGAGGTGCAGGTGAGAGGTGCAGGTTAGAGGTGCGGTGAGAGGTGCAGGTGAGAGGTGCAGTGAGAGGTGCAGTGAGAGGTGCGGTGAGAGGTGCGGTGAGAGGTGCAGGTGAGAGGTGCAGGTGAGAGGTGCAGGTGAGAGGTGCGGTGAGAGGTGCAGGTGAGAGGTGCAGTGAGAGGTGCAGTGAGAGGTGCAGGTGAGAGGTGCAGGTGAGAGGTGCAGTGAGAGGTGCGGTGAGAGGTGAGGTCAGAGGTGAGGTCAGAGGTGCAGGTGAGAGATGCAGTGAGAGGTGCAGGTGAGAGGTGCGGTGAGAGGTGAGGTCAGAGGTGAGGTCAGAGGTGCAGGTGAGAGATGCAGTGAGAGGTGCAGGTGAGAGGTGCGGTGAGACGTGCAGTGAGAGGTGCGGTGAGAGGTGCGGTGAGAGGTGCAGGTGAGAGGTGCAGTGAGAGGTGCAGTGAGACGTGCAGATGAGAGGTGCGGGTGAGAGGTGCGGTGAGAGGTGCAGGTGAGAGGTGCAGGTGAGAGGTGCAGGTGAGAGGTGCAGGTGAGAGGTGCAGGTGAGAGGTGCAGGTGAGAGGTGCAGGTGAGAGGTGCAGGTGAGAGGTGCGGTGAGAGGTGCAGGTGAGAGGTGCGGTTAGAGGTGCAGGTGAGAGGTGCAGGTGAGAGGTGCAGGTGAGAGGTGCAGGTGAGAGGTGCAGGTGAGAGGTGCAGGTGAGAGGTGCAGGGGAGAGGTGCAGGTGAGAGGTGCAGGTGAGAGGTGCGGTGAGAGGTGCAGGTGAGAGGTGCAGTGAGAGGTGCAGGTGAGAGGTGCAGGTGAGAGGTGCAGGTGAGAGGTGCAGGTGAGAGGTGCAGGTGAGAGGTGCAGGTGAGAGGTGCAGGGGAGAGGTGCAGGTGAGAGGTGCAGGTGAGACGTGCGGTGAGACGTGCGGTGAGAGGTGCGGTGAGAGGTGCAGTGAGACAAGCAGGTACAGTGAGAGGTGCAGTGAGACGAGCAGGTGCGGTGAGAGGTGCAGTGAGACGAGCAGGTGCAGTGAGAGGTGCAGTGAGACGAGCAGGTGCAGTGAGAGGTGCAGTGAGAGGTGCAGTGAGAGGTGCAGTGAGACGAGCAGGTGAGACGAGCAGGTGCAGTGAGAGGTGCAGGTGAGAGGTGCAGGTGAGAGGTGCAGTGAGACGTGCAGTGAGAGGTGGAGTGAGAGGTGCAGTGAGAGGTGCAGTGAGAGGTGCAGGTGAGAGGTGCAGTGAGAGGTGCAGGTGAGAGGTCCAGGTAAGAGGTGCGGTGAGAAGTGCGTTGAGAGGTGCAGTGGTGGTGCAGTGAGAGGTGCAGGTGAGAGGTGCAGTGGTGGTGCAGTGAGAGGTGCAGTGAGACGTGCAGGTGCAGTGAGAGGTGCACACTCGCCTAACAATAAATTCTCAGTTTTGTAGATTAACATTAGTACTAAACTGCTTAGTCATAAATACTTGCCTATACATTTGCTGATGAACTTCTCTAGAAGCACAGGCTTGTTGGTTTCACAGGAAATGTGATGCTCAGCATCCTGCAGTGTTTTTTTTACGATTTGATTTCCAGGCATGGCGACTTTCTTTCCTGAAATGAGTGGAAAAAATAAATTAAAATAAATATAATGTGAATGAAATAAACAAGCATATTTAAAAAATCTTGATGGTTCACCGAAAAACATACGTAATTAACATACAATTACGTTATTTGTTGTTCCAATTGAGCCTCATGTTGTTTCAAACCTGTGTTGTGTTTTTTCTGTTCAACACTAAAGTAAATATTTGCATTAGCCTATATCACAGAGCTCTATTCAATGACAGCATGTGTGATTAGCCAACAGGAATTTAGATTAAAAAAAGGCAACATGCCAATAAACATTTGTTCTGTGTCTTGTGACCCATTGACATGAATCTACTGTATATTCAAATCTGAATTAAGAGATACAGCATACAGGAGATTTTCAGTCAACCAGCTAGATTCAAAGGGACTATTTTTAATGCGTTTTTGTCTGCTTTGGACATTGAAACACACAATAAAAATACTATATGTACCGTCATTGGCCAAAAAAAGTTATGTGAAGATTAATAATAATATAAACAAATAAACAAATAAAACATTTCACTGGAAAAAAAATATTTTGGGCAAATAATATCATAATATGTAACATAAAATAATAAATATATATATTAAAATAATTATATAATGATATAAATATAGAATTAATTATTTAAACTGACAGAAGCTATTTAACAACACTTTTGAGAAAAAAACAATGATAGGCTATCACTGACTCGGTTGTTTTGATTAATTTGGAATGTCTAAAAGTAGGCAATACACTTTTTTCCTTATTGCAACAAATCATCAAATTAGAAGCAAATCAATTATAACCAACAAGTAAAAAAACTAATCAAACCACTAAAATAAACCGCTTACTTAAAATAAACTTCCATATTTTACACTGTATATAGTTATCATGCATTCTCAGAACAAGAAGACTTGATCTCACCTTTCCTGCGTGGTAGGGAGGGGGTTGTCGTCTGTTTCGCGACCCACTGTCACGTGTCTGGATTTCCCGGGAAAATACAGTGACTGTCGCAGACTTGCGTCAATGACGTAGTACGTTTTGTGTTTCACGTTGAAATTGTAACTATATTTATTTGACCGAATAAAAAAACTCTGATGAAGATTCTATGTTTTAATCACAATAGTGCTCTTCAAACACACACACACACACAAAAAAACAAACAAACAAAAAAAAAACCTGTGGTGGAGTAAGTCTTTTAAACAAACCCAGCCGACTCGAACTAGAAACCAGTGCGCATGTCCGTACAAGCACAAGTTTAAAAGAGCACATAATACCTAAATAAGAAACCTAGATCTCTTGAACAGACATCTTCTGTTCTACTAATAGCATTGATTAATCAAAATAGTAAATTGATGTCTGCAAATACACAGCAGGGCTGATATTCAAGCTCTCAGTTTTGCACGAGTCTGTGTTGTAAATTATTTGAGTTAAGATGGGGGATAGACCTTATAAAAGTGCTTTAAAAACCCATAGCCACAAAAGATTGTCATATTGTGAGCAGCACTTCAGCTTAGCTATCTACCTGTCTGTCACCGCAATTTCAGCTCTCTGTGCAGTCAATTGGACTTTGGTCTCAGTCAGTGCAGTGGGGGAAGGGCGCTCGCGCGCAATTAGTTGTCAGTGTGGGGGAGGGCGATCTGGCAGATCACAGAATGAACAGATCTCAGTCAGACTGACAGTTACAGGCAGAATTAGGGTTAGTGCAGATCCAATGGCTTTTATAATCAAAGACAGAACAGAATATTTCTGTAAACAAACATTTAACGTGTCAGCTGGATTCATGATTCTTTTAAACACTTTTTTTCTTTTGTATGACTATATTCTGCTCTATCTATCTATCTATCTATCTATCTATCTATCTATCTATCTATCTATCTATCTATCTATCTATCTATCTATCTATCTATCAATAGAGAGAGAAAGAGAGATAGCCTATGTTTGCTGCTCTCCTTAATAAACAGTTGTGTGCACGAGCTATCAGCTCTACCAAACGTTTCCACTAAGAAACGAACATTGTTATTATGTTTTGATTGATACTGTGAAGCTGCTTTGATGCAATCTAAATTGTAAATAGCGCTATATATACTGTAAATATACTTGACTTGACCTGTCTGCAAGATGTCTGTTAAAGAAGTCAGTCTCAGTGCTGTGGGGGGAAGGGCAGGCTGATCACAGTATGAGCAGTTCTCAGTCAGACTGACAGTCACAGGCAGGGTTAGGGTTAGGGTTAGGGTTAGTCCAGATCCAATGGCTTTTAAAATCAATCTATCTATCTATCTATCTATCTATCTATCTATCTATCTATCTATCTATCTATCTATCTATCTATCTATCTATCTATCTATCTATCTATCTATCTATCAATAGAGAGAGATAGAGATTTATGTTTGCTGCAACTGCTCTCCTTTATAAACACAGTTCAGTCACTATTGCACACGTACGTGTGCAAGTACTATAGAGTTATCAGCTCTACCAAACGTTGATGTTTTTCCACTAAGAAACAAACACTGTTATTATGTTTTGATTGATACTGTGAATCTGTTTTGATGCAATCTATATTGTAAAAAATGCTAAATACTGTAAATATACTTGACCTGACGTATGTCTGCAAGATGTCTGTTAAAGATCACTTCATCTGGAAAGAATCTGCTGTTTACTTACATCTGATAGACACCTTTAAGATGTCAGTTTAACATACATTCTAAATCATTACATCTTAAAGACATCTTCTAAACGACTATTTGACATTTGACAGGTAACACTAGACGTATTGCAGATGAGCAAACACTCTTACGTCTTCCAGATGTAAACACACACATCAAATAGACATCTCTGTGATTTATGCGTGTTATCAGGGTTAGTACATTTCTTGAATCATCCTTAAGATTTACAAACAAGGAAAGTGCATTTCGTACAAGCAGCAGAACACAATAGATTACCATCAAAAGCCTGCAACTTGCTCAAAATCCTTAGTACATTATATATCAATGAACATATCAGTGCCTTGTGTCACTAACAAGAATGTCAAAATGCTTAGATGTTGTCAGTATAACTGTATCAGTACTTTTAGAAGTAAACAATGGCTACGATTTTGATCACAATGATTGAAAATACAAAAGACTGTCCTTTATCTGTATGCCACATAAACACACATGGCCACACATTAATCTAGAGCAGGAATGGGCTACTCCGTTACTTGAGGGCCACTGTCCTGCAGAGTTTACCTCCAACCCTAATGGGCTCTATGCACGGTGGTATTTCGGGTGAAGGTCTAAGGATGCTGGATTACTTCCACCAATCGTTGAGTCCAATGTTATACAGAGAATTTATATTGGATTTTATACTCTATGGTTATACTAAAGAAACATTTGTCACAAAAACAGACAAAACAGACACCCCTTATTGTGTTTATGGTTCTTTTTTTAATTATATTAAATAAACATAACTATATATAAAATTACACCTAAACGTATTCATATTTTGTTTCAAAGACGGGAGGATAGTAAATTTTGAAGACTCTGCCATAATCCCATTTGCCTTGGTTTTCCTCCACTTTAAATCTCCCCAACCGGAAACTGACGAGAATCATGCGTCAAATGCGGAACTTATGTGTGCATATAGTCTATTAAACACATCTGAACAAGCTAATCAATGTTTTCAAGATTGAAAACAAATTTTTGTCAGGGTTGGAGCTAAACTTTGCAGGACAGTGGCCCTCGGACCGGAGTTGCCCATCCCTGCTCAAGATGAGACTGATACACTGTTGGTGTGTTAAAAAATTACAGTATAATGTCATTGCAATAAAGAAAAAAAGACTTGTGAACAGTAGCCTTTAGTGAACACTGTCTGATCACACACCTGTTCTGTCAACAAATGCTTGAATGATTGAGGACACACACGTTGTTCTCATGGCTCACCTTTCAACCCGTCTCAGTCATGAGGTCATGACTGAACTTGATTACAAAAGCGACCCTTTTTTCTTCAGAAACCTACAGTCTTCCTCTGTTTTACCTCTGTATCCACCACACATCCTTACTCCTCTTCTTCTCTTTAGCTGTTTCCCCTGTTGTTCTTCTGTTCTCAGAGTGTGTGACGTTTTGTGCTCTGTTTATATGCCAGGGTAAGATCATGAGATGCACTCTGAGCGATTATAGAGAACTGGTGATCATTGATTGATCTAATGCTTTACATTCCCCTTCATTAGTGAAATACAGAATTCACATCTGCAATTCAACAATTCAGGACAGAAAAAGTCAAATAGAATTGTATAAAAAATATGTTTGACAGTTTGTGACAACTAGTTTTGCATTTAATGACTTGTGCATTTACAGTTATGCACTTACCATTCTGCATTTAATGACTTATGGAACTATGCCTATAGGCTATGTATTGAGACTATTCAATAGAGAACCAGTATAATACATTTTGATAAGCATGATATAAGCAATAAATCATTTAAGAATCAGCAGACACTTACCAAAGCATTTGCAATTTGTTCAAAAGAATGATAAACTGCTTTTATGATGTGCATAAGTGACTAGATGATGATGTCTAAAACAAGAATTTTAGTTGTGATCTGAGAAATGCACCAAATAAGCGACTGAAAAAAACATCAGTATAATTATTATAATAATATATTAGAATGTGTGCTGTAACTGCTCTCCTAAAATAAAATAATGCAATACATCTAAACTAATCAAATCTAATCTAATATACTATAATATAATATAAAGAGAAATGTTTGCTGTAACTGCTCTCCTCTATATAATATAATATAAAGAGAAATGTTTGCTGTAAGTGAATGTGTTGCTGTGGTAACGGACTCCTGCACGTGCGGTGGGCGGGGGTGTGGCGGCGGCCGCTCCGGGAAGTCATCTGATGTATTAAGTGAGTGAGAGGGAACGGCAGAAGGCAAAGTAAGAGAAAATACTTTTTTTTTTTGGTAAATCACTCATAAAAGCAAGCGATTAAGCATGTTTTCACATCTTTTTGTGGCTTGTGTGTCTTTATTAAACAAACTCGTTTGGAAATCATCACACCATGTTGACAGATTTAATCCTCCGCTTTTGGAATAAAAATGTATCGTACTTTTAAAATTCACATGACGCAATGTCTGTCCTTTCCCCGCTTCAAACTCGTTCCTGCATGATTAATAAACTTCTAGGTAAGTTACTGTGTAGTCTCGGTGACGCGCAGCAGCGCGATCTTCACACATAGAGATGCGGGAGCAAAACTGCGAGGATTAAAGTTTAAAAACATGCTCATATACGTCATGAAAGCTCCTGCTGCTCAGGGTAAATTAGTAAATGTTAATTTAAATAATAATTATTGGCAATTTATTTATATATGAATGTAGATTCTCTGTTTATCTATTTATAATAATGATTTTTTTGCCTCCGCCATCTTTGTTGATGACGTAATGGTCTCTGATTGGTCATATCAACAAGTCCCGCTCTCAGAGTCGCTTCCTGCGCTCTGATTGGTCAGAATCCCCAAAGTGTGTATCTTTTCCGGAAGTGCAGTACTCCTAGAGGGCGCTGTGTTATACACACTTAGTGGGGGGGGATACACACTTCACATACACAAATCACTTAAAAGTGATTTTTTGGGACAAGTGAGATTTTAAGTCTGGACACCATTTTAGAGCATGCTGAATGCCATTATATAGTCAAACAAATGAGGACATAGAAAATGTCCCCAATTTTTGAGGTGGTCCTCAGTTTACTGGTGTGTATCCTGGTGAATGTACCCAAAAGGGACATAAACAAACACACACACACACACACACACCACACACATAAATACATGTAAATAAAAATCCAAAAAAAAAAAAACATCAAATGTGTTTTTAGTCAGAGTATTATTTTATACAGAAACAAATATTTGTAATTCAGATAAGAATGAAGTTAGTGTTTTAAAATCTTAAGGAAAACAAATATATTGAAATATAGCACATGAATTTTAAATTCATTCAACTTCAATTACAAATACAATCTTACTTTTATTTAAAGCAAACTATACATTTAAAAGATGGGGGTTATATGCCTATTTTGTCATTTAAAAATATTGTTATGCAAAATTGTTATGCAAAAAGACAAGGACTTAGAGACAAGGACTTGTAGGAAAAATCGCAGCCAGCCACACACACACACACATAAACACAGACAACAGCCCTCCCCTCCCCACACAGACACACACACCCACACACACACACACAGAGAGAGAGAGAGAGAGAGAGAGAGAGAGAGAGAGAGAGAGAGAGAGAGAGAGAGAGAGAATCGCAGGGGAAATAAATCCATTCAAACTAAAATATCTGACTTTCTGTTGCTCAGAGCGAATGACTTTAAATTGGAAAGTTGATCGGCTTGACGAGAACAATATACGTGGTAAGTTTTGTAACTGTAGGTAAATTGAGCAAAGTTATAACACACTTTATGTGTCCTTTTTTAGTCATAAAATTCATTTCCTCGCCACGGCCAGACCGTTCGAGATATCAAAAATCCGTCCGGAATTGAGCATCCTCAATGTCTTGACTTCATGCACACTGAGTTTGGTTGTGATTGGTAAACACATGCCTTGTGATTTGATGTATTTCTCCTAGGACAATTATTCAAACAACCCATAATTCATAATTCATAAATAACTTCCATTTGAACTGTCATAAAACTTAGAGCACGAAAGTTGTTTGGCCTGATGTGATCTTTAATTGTACCGAGTTTCATATTAATTCATGCAAGTGTGTTTGATTTATGGACAAATTTTTGAATCCCAGTCCAGGGGGCGCTGTCGAGCCGCCCTGCCACGCCCGGTTACCAGCTTCAGCCCGGCCCTGATGGCCATGGGTTCTGACCCGTGTGCAAAGTTTCAAGAGTTTTAGAGGATGTTAAGGCCCCCGAAAATGCCAGAGAAGTTGCACACAGCAAATAAAGGGTTAAAATTAACCTGACAGGCGCCCCTCCTCTCACTCACACAGAGAGACACTGAGAGACTGGCAAAATTCTGAGATTTTCTCTACATTCAAACAAACATATCTGACTTTCTGTGGGTCCTAGCTAATGAGTGTCAATTAGAAAGTTGTCCGGCTCGAGGAGTACAATATACATACTGATTTTTGTAACTGTAGATAAAACTAACAACCCCACTTTTGTCAAAAGGTGGCGCTACTGAGCCCTCACCACACACGTTTCTGAAACGTTGCACATGTCTACTGGCTAATAAATGTGATGTGTCTGTCGAGTTTCATGCAATTTGAAGCATGCTAAGAGTCTCAAAAGCATCCTAAAAGAATGGTAAAGTTTGATGCGTTGCCACGGCAACAGTTTCAAAGATATCAAGAATCCATTTACAGGTCTTCATCTGCCATGTATTTGCATTATACAGATGAAGTTTGAAGCAAATCGAGTTAAAATTAGAGGGTGATTTCAAAGCATTTTGAAAATGACACACTTCCTGCTGCCAGTTGGTGGCGCTATAACTTTGACTCACAATAGTCACATCCATGTGATCGTCCTCTTACAGCGAACACACTGCTGAAGTTTCATCAAGATCGGTTGATGTGTGCTGAAGTTATGATACACTTCCTGTTTCACGTTTCTCGCCATAATTTTGTTTCCTCGCCACGGCCAAACCGTTCGAGATATCAAAAATCCCCTCGCAAACTTTCATCCTCAATGTCTTGACTTCACGCTGACCGAGTTTCGTCGAATTTGGATCAAAGCTCTAGGAGGAGTATTAAAAATTCCATTGCGAGTGTTTTACGAACAACCCTAAATAGCCGACTTCCTGTTGGGCTGGGGTAAAAAGTAAAAGCACGAGGTATAGATGAAACGATGAGATCAACATGTGTACCGAGTTTCATATTATTACATGCAAGCGTGTTTGATTTATGGACCAAGTGTTCGGACCACGTTCCAGGGGGCGCTGTCTAGCCCCCCTGCCACGCCCGGGTACCATCTTCAGCCCGGATCTGATGGCCGCGGGTTCTGACCCGTGTGCAAAGTTTCAAGAGTTTTTGAGCATGTTAAGGGCTCCAAAAGTGCCAAAAAGGTAGTAAAATAATAATACTAAAGAAAAATAATCCTTAGGAAAACAATAGGGCCTTCGCCCTTTCAGGGCTTGGGCCCTAATAACCGAGAAAATTTTGAAATAGACCTCAGATGCTGTGTCTGTAATTTAAAGCAGAACATCTAGCATAAATCTAAACTCGAACAGATTCATTAAAAGTAGTTATTACTCCACCACCTGTATGACATCATTAACCAATGTGGTTGAACGACCATTTTTCCCGAATACGGTTTCGGAAAACAGCCGTGACTAGCCAGTTTATTTCTTCAACGATGCATCACACTACGGTAGTGAAGCAGCGAGTTGCGGCATTGTATGAGAAACACCCCCCTTTTTCACATATAACACACAAATTCATATATTTATTATGGTCCATGCACAAAATATTATAACGCCCCTGTTCACTGATCAGATCCAAAACCAGTTGCCTGGAGCCATATTCCCATTTGTGTTCTACCCCGTCAAACCACCCAAGTCGGTCAGCATGGACTCAGGTCAGTTCATCCACGCACAAACATCTGAATTTGTATTTATTCATAATTATTTATATTTGAATTTGTTTGGGTCCAACAAATCTGTACTTATTACATATTCAAAATTTTTTTCTCTTTTTTTTAATTGAAGAGCCGAAACCGCTGGCTGACGTCAGCGTCATCACCAGAGCAGCCGGACACTCAGACATTCTGCGCATCAAGTGCGGTTCCTCTCCGTTTCGTTCCTCTCACTATCTCTTGCTCTCAAACAAATGGCAAAACATGTTTCATTTGTGGCCATACAGGTACTTTAAAGTGTTGATTCAGGAGATGGACCTGCGGCTGGATCTCGGGTTCCTGTATGCCATACTTGAGCTTCTCACTGCCGAACACGCCAGTGCTGTCACATCCGAACAGGAGGTAATGCTGCTATAAACTCAGAAGTGCTCTGAATGGGCTGCAACTCCATTAAAGGGATACTTCAGGATTGAGCATTAAGCTTTGTATTTGTAGGAAACCTGTAGTATTTTCAAATGACTGTGCTTTCCTCCCTCATATCCCCCTGAGACGAGAGATTTATGTATTTTTTTTGTCTGGAAAAAATCCTCAGATGACACAAAAATCGTCATTTTGCGTCATCGGAGGATTTTTTGTCCAGAGGCTGAAGACTACAGTCAGTAGTCAGTAGGGCCCTTTGATTTCCGCGATAACGAAATCACGGACGGAATCGCGGAATTGTCCAATTAACGCGGAATTTCGTGGATTTTTACATATTTGGTTTGAAATTCTGTTTTTGTGTGGGAGATGAACGCATGTCTGGTGAAAATGCAGACCAGGGGAAGCAAATCTGGGCGACACAACCCCCTCAACCCGTCATTTCAGCTCCAATAACGAAATCAAATCAATGAAGCAGCTCTCCACGGCTTTGCTTTCGTCGGCTAAAAGTTAAGAAACTCGACGCTATAAGCCGTCAGTGCCGAGCCGAGCAGTTCGCACGTGACTTATACAGTGTTTCACACACTAAACTAACTGCGTTTCGGTTTTAACAGTATTTAAAACGCACAGCGTATTCTTTCAGTTGTATTTCCCTGCTCTCACTCACGCGTCTCTCTCACACACACAACGTGCACACCGCGTCTGTCTATGAGGCGCCGGACTGGACAAAAGCGGCGCGAACTCCGTGAGAGACAGATTGTGACTTTATTTAAACTTATATAAACGATTAGAATTTATATTAAAGTTTAAAGCTCATAACCATATTTCGATGTTACTTGAAGAGTGCAGTGTTATGTTGCATCATGCAGTATTTGTCCTGAAAAGGCTTCTGAGTAAATGAGTTAAGTTGAGTTAAGCTTTATTTGCCATTTGTACCGGTACAGCTATACAGGTGCATAGGAATTTTTGTAGCAGAGCTCGTTGAATCAAACATAAAAGATAAACATTAAAACAGCTAACAAGCTACACAGCACACACAATGGACTTTAAGAAATCAAGACTTAAAAAATACGTTCAACGTCAACGACGAGCATCTTAATCCCATGTTAAGCAACCCCCCACCCCTACAATTGTTGGGGTGTCTGTATTAAAAATGTCTGTATAAAAAATGTCTGTATTACCTCAATAAATTTAAGGTCATTCCTAATTTATTTCTGTTTTTTAATACATTTTAATTATTAATTTTAAAAGCATACTATCTTTACAACTAAAATAACAGTCAAGGGTAAAAAAAAAACTAATTCCCAAAAATTAAAACGGAAAAAAACGGAACTTTGGAAAAAATAAAACGGAATTTGGGAAAAAAATAAAACGGATTTCATAGGGCCCTAAGTCGGGTCTGTCCCGCATGTCCTCAACCCGCCCATAGAGGGTGATCTCACTCACAGAATGAACACATAGTGTCGGCCATCTTTTTTTGGAAGCTAAGCTAGCAGAGCAGGCTCTTGTTCTGTGGAGAAAGCCGAGTAGTCGGGGTTACGTCCTCTTTTTCCCGGACATGTCCAGCCGTCGATGTCTGGGATTCAGCTTTTGCTTTCTGCAGTCGCCATTCATTGTTTACATGCACAGCTTTTGTTTCAGTCGAACTGAATTCATTCTGATTGGTGAATCTGATTGTAGTGTTTACATGAACGCTAAACAAGTGATCGGTTGATGTGTGTTTTAACGTTGCTAAGAAGATTCCCGCTCCTTCGTAAGAGATACGAGACCGGTGCGTCTCACAGGTGTCGCTCATCGGTTATCACGCCACCGGCCTCGCGCCGTTCTCCCGCGGCCCTCACTCGTCCCGCTCGCCTCAGTAAACATGATGAATGGCGACTGTAGAACGCAAAAGCCCAATCCCGGACATTTTGGGCGATCTGGAAACACATTTTCGGGCAGACTCATCATGGAGACTCACTAGTAGCCTAGACTTGTTGTTTAACGACTGCGCTCTGTTACCGGTAGGCGTGGCCTCCTAGGGCAGCAAAGCAAGGGCATTCTGGGAGTTGTTGTCTTTCATCCACATAAGCCAAAAATACATTTCCTGGCTTTTCTCAGTCTAGAAAGCTCCAAATTCAAAAATAATTTCACATGTCTACTATATAAATGACCCATTTTAAATACACATTCATCTTTCCAGAGGTGAAGTATCCCTTTAATGATTCGTCATGCACATCACCGGAACATGAGAGATTCGATGCTTGAAATTTAACATTCTAACTTTATTTAAAATAAACAGCCAAATCTGTCAAAAATGAGATAATAATAATATCGAGTGAATACTCTCCACACAGAGTATATGCTCAACAAATACCTTCGCTTATACTGTACCAGGGTAGAAACCTGAACATTGGCGCCTGATAATAACTAAACAAAAACTTTAGACGGACTTTGAGGCTTTTGCATCTGAAGTCTTCAATTATGTTTCTAATGAACTTTTCCCTCTCCTTCACCTACATATATTCTCTGGTTATATTTTTATATTACATACACTATTGTTCAAAAGTTTCAAAAAATAAAACATTACTTTTATTCTGCAAGGATGCATTAAATTGATCAAAAGACATTTATATGTTGCATAAGATTTCTATTTCAAATAAATGCTGTTATTTTGAACTTTCTATTTCTATCAATGAATCCTGAATTAAAGTGCATCACGGATTCTCTGAAATATGAAGCAGCACAACCGTTTTCAATATTGATAATACTCAGAAATGTTTCTTGAGCATCAGATCATCATATTAGAGTGATTTCTGAAGGATCATGTGACACTGAAGACTGGAGTAATGATGCTGAAAATTCAGGCATTACATGAATACATTTAATACATTCATAAAATCTATTTTAATAGATTATGGTAATAAATGGTTTACAATAAATAAATGCAGCCATGGTGATTAAGAGACTTTTTATTTATTTATTTTTTTTATTATTTTTATCAGAACAAGGTACATTGACAGTATTCAGTGACATAACACTATTACAGGTTTTGGTTTTTCAAAATTTCTACCCACCCATTCCCATCCCGGCATAACTAACCCCCGGCATAACTATTTATAAATTTTTTTATTTATAAATAAATAAAAAAATAATAATAAAAAAATAATAATTTAAAAAAAAATCACATTTAAATCACATTTAAATAAAGTAATTTGAGGACCCCCTTCCTTTATTTATTTATTTACTTAAGGAGGGAGAAGCAAGTTCTTCTCAAAATAATTTATTAAAGGGTCCCATGTTTTGTAAAATGCTCTGGTTGATCCCCTGAGAAAATATTTAACTTTTTCAGTTTTTAGAAACATCATTAGGTCACTAAGCCATGATGACACATTGGGCGGATTTTTTGATTTCCACTCTAGGAGAATTCTTCTTCTAGCTATTAATGTGGCAAAAGCCAGGGCATTCCCTTTATTTTTATCTATTTGAAAGTCATTGCCACTGACTCCAAACAGAGCCATTATTGGGTTAGGGTGAATTCTTAATTTAAAAGCTGAGTTTAAAATCTCAAAGACTGAAAACCAAAATTGTCTCAATTTAGGACATGACCAAAACATATGAGTTAAATCTCCTTTTGATGATTTGAATCGGTCACACGTTTCATCTATATTTGGGCACAGTTTAGCCAGCTTTTCTTTACTATAGTGGATACTTAAGAGACTTCTTTTAAAAACATTCAAAAAAAATCGACCGGCGGTGATTAGATCTCTTGTGGTGTTGTGCTTTAGGTGGAGTTGTTTGAGAAGGACATTGAGTATCTGAAGACTGAGTTGAATCATGTTTCCGCCACAGACACGTCCCCCATCAGCCTGTACGAGTACTTCCACATCTCTCCCATAAAGGTTAGTTACCAAAACCTATGGACCTATTGACTGTGACCACATAGAATTATTAAAGGTTTAATATTTATTCATTGAAGGTCAGGGCTTGACATTAACTGCCGCCAACACACCAAATGCGGGTGGATTTCAGCATTTTAATGCAGTCACTCCTACTAGCCACTTTGGCAGGTGTGTGTGTGTAACTGTGTGTGTGTGTGTGGCAGCTTCACTTGAGTTTCTCTCTGAGCACCGCTGGTGAAGACGGGAATAAGAAGGAGAGAGAGGCCGAGTTCATCCCCGTTCAGTCCCTGCACCTCCTGCTGAAGAGTATCGGAGCGACGCTCACGGACGCTCAGGACGTCCTCTTCAAGTACGTACACTGATTCACACACAGCACTCGTTCTCACTGCGGCCTCGCATCCCTGCAGTTCCTCATTCTGCCCAGACAAACCCTCAGATCACACATCGGGTGTTGTGGATTTCACGGGTGGTTGGATGCTGTGAAACTCACACTCCACACACTCACACTGTCCTCTAGTGGAAAGACAAAAACAAGAAAGCCATCTCGGTCAGTAGCTCTACAGTCCTCAGAAGCAAATACTAGCATGCCGATCTTACTCTGACCAGTATCTGTTGTATGCTAGTAATATTAATATACAGGTGAAACTCGAAAAATTTGAATATCGTGCAAAAAGTTCATTTATTTCACAAATTCAACTTAAAAAGTGAAACTAATATATTATATAGACTCATTACATGCAAAGTGAGATATTTCAAGCCTTTATTTGTTATAATTTTGATGATTATGGATTACAGATATGAAAACCTTTTCATAATATTCTATTTTTGACTTTGGGGTTTTCATAAGCTGTGATCCATAATCATCAAAATTATAATAAATATCTCACTTTGCATGTAATGAGTCTATATAATATAATAGTTTCACCTTTTAAGTTGAATAACCGAAATACTTTTGCACGATATTCAAATTTTTCGAGTTTCAACTGTACTATTATAGGTTTATTTTCGTATTTTTATTTTAATTTAAATGTTTAGTCATTTTGGAATGTGTTTTTGTCATTTTTATTAATTTATTTTTAAAAGAATACTACAACTCGTTTTAATTCTGATTTCCAATTTAGTTCCAGTTTAAGTTATTTCCGGGTTTCAGGATTTTCATTTACTTTAAGTTTTTCCATTTAATATTTGCTTTATTTTAGCTTGATTTTAAAGGTTTTAATAGTTTTAGTGAATGATAGTAACCCTCAGCTGCTTAAGACTTGTCAGAAATGGGATGTGAAACAATATGCAGTACTGTATATTAGACCCCGTTTACACCTGGTATTAAAATGCGATCTGTATCCAGATAAGTTATCCGGATAATAAAAAACGCATGTTAATGCAAGGTGTAAACGCGTTGTGATCGGATCGCGATCGGATCTGGCTGACCACATCTGGAGGTAGTCTGGCTCGCATTGTGTCCGGATCTTTACTAGGTGTAAACGCAATCTGGTTGTTGAAACCACATATGTATATTTTACTCCTCCCAAAAATGCTAAAAAATAAACGAGTGAGAGCGTGTTATATAGGCTATATGTCATGTTATAGCCTAGTCAGATGCGACACGCGACACGCATCACCGCAGATGAGCAGCTGAGCGTCTATTCAACGTGCAAACATCGCAAATAAAAGTGAAAGTAAGTCACAGACGCAGTTAACACATCTTCAAGTAAAGAAACGAAATTATCTTACCAGGCCTGTTGCCACTCTCTCTTATTGATGTCTCTGATTTGGAAATTAGCTGATGATCAATAAAATGCCGCTCAGATCTGTTGCTTTTGGTGGCGTGCAATCCAATAAATCTGCATATAACGCAGGAGGTGAAGATCGGATTTATATCCGTTTTGCAAAAACACATTTATGTGGCCAGGTGTAAATGGAATCAGTACTTATTATCCGGATAACTTATCTGGATACAGATCGCATTTTAATACCAGGTGTAAACGGGGTCAAAGATACCAGATATCATCTCATATATATATTTATGTGTTTACTTTTGTGTTTTTGTCCATTTTTGTGTGAAAATGTCTTTACTTAAAATAATTAGTTTGATATTAAAGTATTATATGTTTTGACAGAAGTCTCTTCTGCTCACAAATATAGTAAAAATAACGGTTATATATAATATAATATAATATTTTAATCTTTTTTTAAACCCTTTTGATCCTTCAGAAATTATTCTAATAAACTGATATGACAACATTTCTGACTATTATTAATGTTGAAATAATATATTAATATTATTGTGGAAAATATTGATAGTTTTTTTTTTATTAATAGAAAGTTCAAAAGGGAGTTCTTTTGTATCTTTTGAAACACTTTATTGTATCATTGATTGATAAAAGTATACATTTCTTACTGACCTTCATAAAATTGGAAAGTCAAATGGCATTGAACTGTGGGATATGGTACCCAGTGTAGTGTAATATGTTACTGTACTGGCAAATGATGACACATTTTGGCAAATGTAGCAGGTTTTGTGGCAGGTATTTTCCATATCCATATATTTTGTGGATATTTTCCATATGCATATATTCCATACATACTGAATTGACAGCATGCATACGCTGATACAAAGATATGAGTAACATTTATCCAATCCATTTTTTTACATTTAAATGTATGCATTTGTACCCTTTTTTTCTAGACTTGCCTTTTTTGAGCTGACGTACCAGTTTCGGACCACTCAGCAGCTTCAGTGGGAGGTCGTGCGCCATTACTCCAAACAGGTGACCTTTCACCTTTAACCTTCACTGACTGCTTTCTGATTTCAGTGTGTTTAAAGCATACATTACGTGTAGCTGTTTTTATGTATATGCTTGTGTCTTGTGTGTTTTAGGCCATCAAACAGATGTATGTTCTGGTTTTGGGTTTAGACGTGCTTGGGAATCCATTCGGACTGATCCGAGGTCTGTCTGAAGGTGTCGAGGCCTTCTTTTATGAACCGTATCAGGTAAAACTAACTCTTCACACACAGCGATTGATGAGATACAACATTTGTGACCCTCTAAATTGAAAATTTTGAAATTAAATGAAAGTTCCAAACCCACATTACTTTTTTTACTGAGCACAACTATTCAGTTATTTATATACATTTATATTTATACGTAGTTCTATTTCTCCACTGTGTGGAGAGCAGGGTTGTTATTATAGTTAATTATTACATTTAGATTAATTAAAACTAAATAAAAAGTGTGTTACTGGAAATAAAATGAATGTTTATTGAAATACAAAATCTATAAAAATACCTTAATTTATTTATTTTATTTCAGCTAGTTGCCAGAGCATAATTTTTTAACTTGATGTACTAAAATAATTAAAAATGAAGTAAATTAATAAAAAAACTATATAGACATTTAAAAACTATATATATATATATATATATATATATATATATATATATATATATATATATATATATATATATATAAACCATAATAGTATCTGTGTTTCCATCCACCTATTTTATGCAAATTTTGGATGGAAACACCAATATGCACAGATTCTAAAAATGCACATAAAACACTTTTTTATACTTTTTTTTTAATAAATCCCTCATGTGATGCTTCCTCAAATGGAGCATCTTACATTTTTATTACAGATATTTTGCACAAATGTATTAGGTAACACATGGGATGGAAACGCTGCTTCACAAATGTTTTATGCAATATTCCAATTTTGCACAACTTAAGATGGGAACAGCTCAACAGTACTCAACCTACACCGGTGACGAGTGTGTAGTGTGTTTTACAGGCCTCAACCATTGTGTGTGTGTGTGTGTGTGTGTGTTTATCAGGGGGCCATACAGGGACCAGAGGAGTTTATGGAAGGGATGGCACTCGGGGTGAAGGCTCTGGTTGGAGGGGCTGTGGGTACGTACTCCCTTTTTGAAACATGCAATAAAAGTTGTGAGTAATCTTTGAAGTTATGAATTCAAAGACTCTTTCCTTAAATGGTTAGTTCACCCAAAAATGAATTTATTCACCTTTATGTCGTTCCAAACCTGTAAGACCTTTGTTCATCTTTGAAACACAAATGAAGATATTTTTGATGAAATCCGAGAACTTTCTGATAAAGTCATAGCAACTTTAAAGGCACAGAAAGGTAGTAAAGACATCATTAAAATAGTCCATGGGACTACAGTGGTTCAACCTTAATGTTATGCATCCTTGAAATCCTTAAAGGAGTAGTTCATTTTAAAAAAAAAAACTTTTGCTGATAATTTACTCGCCCCCATGTCATCCAAGATGTCCACGTCTTTCTTTCTTCAGTCGAAAAGAAATTAAGGTTTTTGATGAAAACATTCCAGGATTTTCTCTATATAATGGACTTCAATGGGAACCAAACGGTTCAAGGTCCAAAAGACAGTTTCAGTGCAAACTGTTCAAAGGGCTTTAAACAATTCCAGACGATGAATCCAGATGGTTCATCAAAATGAACAGATCTTTTTTTCGAGTCATTTGGTTCATTCAACGAACGAAATGAACGAATTGACTCGGGAAAAGGTTTGTTCATTTTGATGAACGAGTTCGAACAGGAGAGTCACGAACACGCGTCACAGAGCAAGGCGAGCATTTGAGCTTATAAAACTTAAACTTTTTTTTTTTTAAATGAGTGATTGCTTGATAAGACCCTTATTCATCGTCTGGAATCGTTTAAAGCCCTTTGAACAGTTTGCACTGAAACGGTCATTTGGACCTTGAACCGTTTGGTTCCCACTGAAGTCCATTATATGGAGAAAATCCTGGAATGTTTTCATCAAAAACCTTAATTTATTTTCGACTGAAGAAAGAAAGACATGGACATCTTGGATGACATGGGGGTGAGTAAATTATCAGCAAACGTTTTTTTAAAAGTGAACTACTCCTTTAAGTTTGTGATCTGGGAAAAATTTTTTTTTGAAAATTAAACAATCATAGATACTTGAGAGTGCTTGAATTTATTTTGTGCAAGAAGTTTTCTGTAAAACATTCCATGTTATTCCCTCCGGTCCGCCAATTTGTTAATTCCCCTACGCTTCGTGGCCTATACATACTAGCTTGCTGGATTTACACCAGTTTCGCGCATTTACGCATTGCGTGTGTTTCCCATACTTTGTGTTGTACGTCGCCTTGATGTTCGCGCACATGAAACTACTACGATAGTACCTCAGACTAAACAAATGTGTCCCCAAATTAAGTCGTTAAATTTGAATTTGCTGTTGGTCCTTGAATTTGATGTGTGGGAACATTTCAAGGTGTGGGAACCCTGAATAATTTTGGTTTGCAAAAAAAAAAAAAAAGACTACAATCAACAATCTCTTCCATGTCATTCTACTGCGCTGTTGACGGAGTAAACAGTGCGGCACTTCCTGGTTCTACGCCAGAAAGCCGGCTTTTTATTGGCCAGCTCCTGCGTCAGCATCACACGCATGTTTCGTGGTGCTCATGTGACCAGCGTCGGCCAATAGTGTTCTAACGTAGAACCAGGAAGCGCTGCATTACACTGCATAAAATGGAAAAAATCTTAATTTCTTCGTCCTCTTCTCAGGCGGTCTGGCCGGAGCCGCGTCTCGGATCACGGGAGCGATGGCTAAAGGTGTGGCCGCCATGACCATGGATGAGGAGTACCAGCAGAAGAGACGAGAGGCCATGAACAAGCAGCCCAGCGGACTGAGGGAAGGACTGACGCGAGGAGGGAAAGGACTGGTGTCTGTGAGTCAAGTCATTTTACTTCAGTAGAAAACACTGGTTAACAAGCGTGCTTTACAAAACTTATAAGAAGAAATAACAACAAGATACTAACACTAATAATACAATAAATCTAATAAACACTTAGATTTACTAAACAGGGCAAATTAGCGAGAGCACAATCCCATAAAAGTGCAGAAGTAAGTGGATCTACTGTGATGACACGCACATTAATGAACACAAAACCAACCGGATCATTTCCATAATGACCAGCGCAATCTATCAAGATCAGTGCAAATTAGCATCTGGTTTAGAACAATGTCCCAATACAAGGAAATTGGCGAAATGCAAACCACGATTCATTTAAATTCTCTCCTCACATAAATTTAGCACCTGGAAGGGAATCTCCTAGCCCGGACCCCGCCCACAACACTTTTTTGCTCCGTACTCGATCCATTGAGGAGTAATTATGATCGGTTCAGAAATGATCGGGCCAATCAAATTGCCAGGGTGGGCTTTATACGATGATGGACAGATGATCTGCAGTTACCTAATCATCACGTTATCAAAGAGTGCTTGGGTTGAACTCTTTTCCCTCAAAGATGGCCGCCGCTGGGGATCTGAGATCTGTAGATTCCACTATCACGTCTGTTTTAGAAGAAAACGGCATCGCATTCATTTCAATAGACGAACAGAGAACTGCAATCAATGCATTTTATCGATCGGAAAGATGTGTTTGTCGTCCTTCCTACGGGATTGGCCAAAAGTTTAATTTATTAGCTGGCTCTGATGGTCGCTATAACATGGGACGCAATGAAAGCCCAGTGGTCACTGTGGTTTCTTCTTGGGTCGCACTCATGGAGGACTGAGTAAAAGAAGCAACACTCGTTATTTTACTACTTCTTCCAGCGTGCGTGCAGTTGAGTTCTGTTGACAACTATGCAACATACGTCACTGCGTTGCTCTGATTGGTTATAGGTCTATCCAATTGAGTGCAGAATTCACTCAATTGAATCCTGGTTCGGTTAAGACACACCGCATAATCAAAGCCCTATGGAGCCGTATCAGACTCACATTATGACTAGAATACGTGTATGACGAAGTCAAGCTAGAATCTCAATAAAGTCAGCCACTAAATAACCCTGTCCACGCCTTTTCAGCTAAATAATCACTAGCCACGTTTCCCTTACAGATTTGCACAAAACTTTTGCGATATTTTCTAAATGTCGATAAAAAAACATTGCGAAATGACAGCATTTACATGCGACTAAAACGTCGTTCTTTTCTCTGCCGATAACAGTCCAACAATCATGGCGACGGATGTTAGTAGGTTTACGTATATCGCAGCCGGCGCACTAGCCATTATTATTAACTGAAGGAGACTGTGTGTGTGTGTGTGTGTGTGTTATCACAGCATTAATGGCATTAAAGGGTTAGTTCACCCAAAAATGAAAATTAAGTCATTAATTACTCACCCCCATGCTGTACCAACCCCGTAAGACCTTCGTTCGTCTTCGGAACACAAATGAAGATATTTTTGATTAAATTTGAGAGCTGTATAACTACCACATTGGCTCCTAAAGGACTGGCTCTTGACGGCCCAGAAAGTCAATGAAGAAAATGTTTAAATATCCCAAGTGACTACCGTGGCTCAACTATATGTTTATCAAGCGACGCGAATACTTTTTGTGCGAAAAAACAAACAAAAATAACGAGTTTATTCGACTATTTCTTTTCTTCCTTGTAGGCCAGAACGAGACTTCCTTAGATTTGCACGACGCATGCGCGAGAATTGCGATCTGCTTACACTACTTCAGTTCAATTCTCGCGCATGCGTCGTGGAAATCTAAGGAAGTCTCGTTTCTGGCCTACAAGGAAGAAAAGAAATAGTCGAATAAACTCGTTATTTTTGTTTGTTTTTTCGCACAAAAAGTATTCGCGTCGCTTGATAAACATATAGTTGAGCCACGGTAGTCACTTGGGATATTTAAACATTTTCTTCATTGACTTTCTGGGCCGTCAAGAGCCAGTCCTTTAGGAGCCAATGTGGTAGTTATACAGCTCTCAAATTTAATCAAAAATATCTTCATTTGTGTTCCGAAGACGAACGAAGGTCTTACGGGGTTGGTACAGCATGGGGGTGAGTAATTAATGACTTAATTTTCATTTTTGGGTGAACTAACCCTTTAAGGAAAGACTCTTTTGTGGCATTTCTTTGTAGTTTAGAATCCAGTATTCCCAAAATACTTTTGTCTTTTATGAGTGTAATAAAGAACTGTCTCGTCTTCTGTCCAAAACATACGCGCCATCTACGTCAGGTGACCTGTGAATGCGCAAAAACTTTGAAATATTCCTTTTTCGAATTGCTTGAAAAACCACCTCATCCGAGCGTAAACTTTTTTGAGACGTATGGGAGTTTTTGCTAAATTTCCATTGGGCGTTTTTTTTTTTTTATTCGCAAATTTCAATTTGCGCAATTTGAAGTGTAATGGAAACGCGACTATCCTGACTAGGGCTGAACGATTAATTGCATTTGCGATAAAATCGCGATATGATGAAACGCGATTTTGTAATCGCAAGAGCTGCGATTATACTGGTCACGTGACACGCGAGAGAAAAGCAGTCTGCAAGATAAAGCATCAACTTGCCACGCTACGCGGTCTGGCGTTCAGAAAAGAACAGTTAATTGTGTTATTTATTCTCTCCTCTCCTCAACAATCCTGGATCGATTCAGAGAATTTCAGAATCGAGTATGAGCTTAGTTTTTAAACTTGATGCGTGATGATGACGCTGCGCGTGCTTTAGAAACGAACCGCGTTCTGAATCTGCTTGCTTCTATTTTCTCGCTCTCTCTCTTCCTCACTCACACACACGACACCGCTCGAACCTTCCAAAACATAGTAACGTTATTTCATAAAGTTCGGGATTGAACCGAATTACAAGGACATTCGCGGGCTTCATTGAACAGGTTTTGCCGCTTTGCTTGATGTTATAACATTACACTTGCAGTGCGCGTTCTCTCCCGCGGGAATTTTATTTACAAATGCTTCAGTTCACAGAGGCATTATTTATGTCTTTTGGAATGCAGTTGGCTTATATATTAAAACCATGAAAATCACTGAGAAGGCTGCTTTCATTTTAAAATAATAACGCGTGCTTGTGAAGAGCGCTCGTGCATGCGGCTGTGAGTGACTCATTGGTAAATGTACTTGCATGTCAAAATGCTTTTATGACGCGAAATTAATGTAAACACGGTCAGTTATAGACCATTTCACAAGATGTAAACAACACTGGTCCAGAAGCACTTGTTTCAGTTTTTTAACACTACATAAAAGCCGGGATAAAATACAACCAACAGAACATATAAAACTGAATCAAAAAGTTAAACAAACATCTTTAAGATGTTTTATTTACATGTGAAATAAAGAAAACAGTTACAAACTGAAACAGGAAGTGCTTCTGGACCAGTGTTGTTTATATCTTGTGAAATGGTCTATATCTTAAACCAACAGGACAAACCACATTTACAATTTCAAAAGAGATATATGCATTAGTGTGAATGCAGCTTATCATATCTAAACTGAGGGGAAATCACTCCAGCTCTTGAATGAAAAACATTCAGACAGCCTACTTTTAAATACAGTGACCACTCTTTCTTTATTGCTTGTAATGTTTTTTTTTTTTGTTTCTCTTTATTTACTAGCTTTTATATTTTGAAGCTATATTATGTTATATAGCCTATTTAAAATTCTTAACATGTAATTGCTTTTTATTTTTTAAAGTATGTGTTTTTACACATGTAATTAAATTAAGAGTTATTAAGATTAATTAATAAGAAAAAAAGTAGATCGAATCATGAGCTATCTAAAGATTCCCATCCATACTGTACAATGATTTATTGCTTGTCTTTGTCGACTAATACAGAAGGTAAATAACTTTTTTTTTAAATCGCATATTAAATCGCAATCGCAATATTGGCTAAAAAAATCGCAATTAGATTATTTTCCAAAATCGTTCAGCCCTAATCCTGACAGTAGTTTTTTAATGGCAAGCTGTTCGTAAATCTGGCCTTTATTCTATTGCGGCCTGTTGATAATACCTAGAATATCAAAATCAACTGCAGGCTGTAGATCCTTTTCCTTTTAACCTCGTTCAGGAAGCAGAAACGCATCTCTTTAACCTGGCATACACATAACACAATATCACATTTCTGTCATTAAAAGGAAAGGATTGTTAGGCGGCATAAACTAGGTCAACCGGAACACTTCCTGTAACACCAGATACACTCGTTACATTGTTTGTTTATTTATTTCAACAGGGATAATATGCAAAAAACGTTAATTAAAGATGCTTTGCACCAGATTTAGCTGTAGAATTACAATGCAAAAAAATATACAATATAAAATGTAATTAGTCACTCAAATACAACTATTCATTCATTCAGCCATTCCCCATTACAACCATCAGTACAAGTAAATCATACCTATGGCTCGTTTCCACTGAGGGGTACAGTACAGTATGGTACGGGTCGGGTCGGGTACACCCTGATCCGGCTTGCGTTTCCACCGCTAGGGTTGGGTATCGAGAATCGAGTATCGATTGGAACCGAGACTAACTTTTCGTTTTTCCCGGAATCGTTCAAAAGTTTAAATTTCGATTCCTAGTTTCGATATTCACAGTCCGCCGAGCGGAAGAAGAAACCGCTGAACAACACCAACGAAGAAGCGTCTACCGGAAGTGTTGGCATAACCACGCGAGTCGAACATGAGTAGCTTACGTCGGCGGTCCAAAGTGTGGCTTCACTTTTCTAAAAATAACGAAATCTCGGCAAAATGCAAAATTTGTGACTGAAGGAGTATTTTTACAGAAGGAGTATTTCCTTCAGAAAGGCCGTTGGTTAGCAAGGTTAGCTAAACTTTTTTGACCCTGCCTCTTAAAAGAATCGGAATCGAGAATCGTTAGGAACCGGAATCGAAACAAGGAATCGGAATCAGAATCGTTCAAATTCAAACGATACCCAACCCTATCCACCGCCAACAGTACCCTTACCTGATAGGCGTGGTATGCTGGAAAGAAGCGATCGACATAATTTGTGTGCGAAGAAAGCGACATAGTAGTAAACAAAAATGGATGACACACAGCAGATCTTGTTCTTGCTTCTCGGCATGTTTGTCACTAGAAACAAGCGCTGGCATTAGGCGTTTCTCAATACCAAGTAGCCAACGCAAAGTCCGACTCAGGAGAATGATCCCGAGGATGCGAGTCCAGTAATTCTGCTAATGGAAGAGCGCGTTCTTGAACTCTGCTCGCTCTGGCTATGCGACTCCGGTTATCTCTGTATGTTCATTTTAGGCAACAATAAAACAAAATATGTTATAAATCACCACTCTGCTTCTTTTCGATTTCATTTCAATACTTTGTAAACATTCTAAAGCACATAAATGTGGTTCAGGCAACGCATAGCCTATTGATTATAGTCACTGCATGTAGCCTGTAACGTTATATTTATAACAAAACTAAATATAAAACACAACCCTGCCTCTTTTTGTTTAAATTTAAAAATATTAAACATATTCCAGGCAATGTGTAATGCAATGTATTGCATATCGCATTGGTACAAATGTTGCAATAAACAACATGATCTTGTAATATAATAAAAATAAAAAATGACAAAACCCTCTTTTTGGGTCTCTTTTCTCTTTTCAAAAATCTCTTTTTGTTGAATTTCAGTTTTATCAATAATAGCCATTATAAAATTATAAGTAAAAGGTACAAAAAGATATGCAGTAAAGCTTAAATAACAAAGAAACAATTCAGTCAGTCAAATACACAAACTCAGCGCTCAAAGATATGAAACTTCACGTAGCCTTCTGCCAAAACTATTGGCCAGGGAACGAATTATAGATTCACGAGACCAAAGATCACCTGTTAGGTTTATACAAGACGAACTATATCTCATGTTTAACCACTACAGAGACATCCGAGTCAGCGGCAAACATCAGAACGACTAGCCGAGGAAAGGCTGTTCCAGGCGGGGGGCGCGAGCGTCTGGTGATCGCTTGAAAAATTAATAAATCTTGATTAATAAATAATAAATCTGTAAATAAACCACAGCTTTGAGCTTTAAAAAACTACTTTCTCGCCTGAAAAACTCTTAAAACTACATTTCGTGACACAATAACAGTAGTATTATATTTCAACTGTATGTTTCTAATGCGAGTGACGATACTCTGTCCACCAATCAGCGTTCTGCAGTGAGTCTAGCTCCACCTTTTAGTACCCTTTCACTGTGCTGGGTACCCCAAAAGTGGTACGGTACGGTTTGGCTTTTTGGTACCATTCACAACTTTTGACAGTGGAAACGCAAATAATTGCGAACCGAACTGTACCGTACCGTACCACTTAGTGGAAACGAGCCACTAGATTACTACAATACAACATCACTGAAAGTCATATTTACATGCACACTTATCTATGCTGACACGACCAATAACATTGTAAGAAGAATGGCATCTACACTAATATTAGTCTGTCTCATCCTTATCAATTGATCAAGTAATGTGAGTTAATTGATCAGCATATCATGTTAATAATTTGATTGACAGCCAAACTTTGCTTTCAGTGCAGCCATTTATGTGGCGTCTGTCTGTAAATATGATCTCTATCACACAGGGTTTTGTAAGCGGCATCACTGGCATCGTGACTAAACCAATAAAAGGTAAAGCTACAGACCAGCAGTATTTCAGTGTCAATGCTCATCTTACCTGTGTGTCCAGTTTGACAGGCATGTCATGAGTGTGTGTGTGTGTGTGTGTGTTCCTGTAGGAGCACAAAAGGAAGGAGCGGCGGGTTTCTTTAAGGGTGTGGGCAAAGGCTTGGTTGGAGCTCTGACCAGACCAACGGGGGGCATCATCGACATGGCCAGCAGCACCTTTCAAGGCATCAAAAGGTGCTCAATATGTCTGTGTATGCATACACACCACAGGTGCATTGTAGGGCTGGGTATCCATTCAGATGTTGCAATTCGATTTTCGATTCTAAATTCGATTGCGATTCTCGATTCGACTCAATGAGTACAGATTAAATACAAATCCAATATTTATAAAAAAAAAAAAAAGAAGTGAACATAAGATTACAAGTTGATAAAATAAATCATGAGCTACAAACCTGCATATTAAACTCCTAAAATTTTATTTTAGGTGCACTTGGGTACATTAAAACAGAACCCAACTCTATATTTCAATGAAAATGAAAAATTGATGCTGAAAATTGGACAAGTCAGAACAGTCGCTTGCCTTGATCTAACAGGATCAGGTTATTTTTAGGGCTGTGCAAAAATTAATTGCGATTAATCGCATTCAAAATAAAAGTCTGTGTTTACATAATATATTTGTGTGTGCTGTATATAATTATTTTGTATATATAAATACACACACATGCATGTATATATTTAAGAAAATGTGTTATTCATATCTAAAATATTTATATTTATATAATATAGATTATGTATTTATAAATATATACAGAATTTAAGCGCAAATAATTCTTAAATATATACATGCATGCATAGGTATTTATATATACAAAATAATTATATACAGCACACACAAATATATTATGTAAACACAGACTTTTATTTTGGATGCGATTAATCGCAATTAACTTTTGCACAGCCCTAGTTATTTTATGTTGAAAATAAAACAAACATAAAGTCTCTCAGCATTAGCTGTATCATGGAGGCTACAAGCCTATGTTTTGGGTAATCGATAAAGAAATAAATATGGAAAAAATTGATTCGTGGCGTTTGGGATGTTTTAAAAAAACGATTAATCAAAAAATCGTGTTTTTTTTGCCCAGCCCTAATGCATTGTCTGGGAAAGAGTCATTTGTGATTGTGTTTTCTGGCACTGTTTGCATTCAGAGCCGCAGAGACGTCTCAGGATGTGGAGAGCTTGCGTCCTCCTCGCTTCATCCACGAGGACGGGGTCATCCGGCCGTATAAGGAGAGAGAGGGAATCGGCAGTCAGATGCTCCAGGTGAACTCAACACTCCTGGGCTCAAGATACTGGCACATGCATTCAATCAATCAAACAATCTTTATTTATAAAGCACTTTACAACGACCGAATAGGCCAAAGAAATGGGCAGTTGGCATGTCCAGAAGAGAGCGTACAATTGAAAACACAAATAATAGAATAAAATAATTATATATCGCTAGATTTGTTCTTTTGTACTTCTACTTAAATATTTAAACAACAGCACTATTTAAATAAACTACAAAAATGGTGCTTGAAAATATCTGAGAGATATATATATAAACTATAAATTTGGGTCTCCACCAAGACTTCATTTATGGGATCAAAAATACAGTAGTAGCAGTAAAATATTATTACAATTTCAAATAGCTGTTTTCTATTCCTGTGATCAAATCTGAATTTCCAACATCATTACTCCAGTCGTCAGAGTCACATGATCCCTCAGATAGGGTTGCAACGGTATGAGATTTTCACGGTATGATAATCGTCTCAGAAAATATCACGGTTTCACGGTATACGATATTAAAACTATCATTATTATAATCAGCATCAGCTACAATGGCCCTTAAATGAATAAAAATAGATATTGTTTTTGGTTGAACATGGTTTATTGTAACAAAGGTTTTTTCAATAGAGTCTTTATGAAATGTATATTTATTTCCTCAAAAATTCTGGGTTGTCTGAAATAACTGATCTGGATTCTGTGATTGAATACAAAATGTATTTTTGAGAATGCAATCAGATAAAATGTAACAACTTTAGTTTGTCTACACAAGAGAAGTTTAATAAATTAAAACATGGACAAAAAAACTATACACAATAGTAATATATTTTAATCATAGGCTAAACCAAACTTTTTTTTTTCCAGGTTGTAGGGGAGAGCGGGGCACAACCTAACGCTTTTTGCTTTTGGCTCAATTAATTAAAAAATAATAATTAGGTTAGATTAATACTTTTTTTTACACAAGCAACATGCACATCTCTGCTACAAATGAACACTTACCAAAGTTTTTTTCTAGGACCTACCATTTTCGTACAGTTGGACTGAAAGTGACAGAAGTGCAAATGTTACAACTTACCCCATATGCGGGGTTAATTGTAACAGATAGAGGGGTTAGTTGTAACACTTGTGTGTAACACACATAATTCAGTACTATTTTATTTGTATAGTTTGATATTGTTTGTGCATCTGTATAGACAGATATCCATACATATCCCTCATCCAATCATCCTTCTATTATGGATCAATATCATGGATAGAGACATAGAAAAGGGCTGCATAGTTTTGCAATAAATAATAATAAATAAAATTATAAATATTGTAATTGCAATTAAATTAGATTTGTGTGTGGCAGCTGCATGATGTACAATTATTATTATTATTAATAATAACAGTAATGATAATACAAATTAGCTTAAAATAAAAATTTAGAGGGTTTATTGCATTAATAACAGGCCATATTTTTAATAAATAAACAAGTTATCATTCATATTACACTAAATTTTAAACATTTTAAATCCCAACATTGTTTGTGAACGTCTAACAAAGTTAAATGTATACTCAAACCTGAAAAGTTGTGTGGCTCCGTTTTCATTTGATTATCATTGTACACTTGGAGGCTTAGTTGTACCACTCTGTTAGAATTAACCCCGCTGTGTATTACATATTTTAAACCTAGCTAACAGTCGCTAGGAATTGCTGACATGTTTCAAAACGGTGCTATGTTTGAGCCAACAAGACGGTGATTAAGGCAATATAAAGTTAGATTTGGAAACGTAGGCTATACACCCAACTCAGAAACCGAAAAAAAACCTATGATGAAAAAAATTACTTTCATGGTGTCAAAACACTCTTTGTCCAGTATCGTCACGAAATATAATCAAAACTTTCCGCAAATTCGCGGGAGACCGTCTTCTGGCAGCAAGAGAAAAATAGCGGAAAGACAGCCTGCTTGATCCTGACGAACTGTGTAAACGGTCCGTGTTACATTTAACCCCGCGTTAACACCTACTGAACACCTATGAGTTTCAGTCGGTGTATTTGATGATTATTCTTTAAAAAAATAATTATAAAGTGCACATTAAGTGTTCTCTGTCTAGATATGTTCATGTGTTCACGTCTTCGTAGTGGCTGAGACAGCTTTAAAAACCATGAGCGTCATGCGTACTTGAGTGTGTACTAGATCTACTAGACGAAACGGCGCTGCTCATTCAGAGACACGCTGAAGGGGCTTGCACACCAGTCTTTTTGCGTTGTATATTCACAGACACACACATCGCGATTTGATTTAGGCTACTGCATTATTTATCCATCTATCTTTTTAAATCGCACATTTTACGTGGCATCTGTTTTGTAACGCAAAAAGACGCATGTGTGCGTCTTTTTGACAGACCGGGATTCCCTCAGCATGACAGAAATAATATGGCCTTAAGTTATAAAAGTTATGAATAACCTTTATCTTCACGGAGGGATGGTGTTCCTAAATATGGGAGAACATGTTCGACGTGTTTACTCCTTTTGCAGCCACTCTTCGTCCACATATCTTACAAACTGGATATCCATCTTCAAGGACAACATCACGATCGTTTTTCGGATATAAGTTACAAAATATTCCCATACTGCAGATTTTATTTTTATTTTTTTTGGCGGAAGATAGAGATTCGCAGCCTCTGTCTCGGACATTTTTAGCGCTGTATGGATATGGAGTAAGCAGTCAAGCTGAAAGAAGTTGCATGCGGCAGTGCAGGTGAATTCTGTTTTTTTTTTTTTACCGCGGATAAGCAAATGTGCACGATATGATAATCGTACACGTCAATATCGCGATAAACCGTCATACCGGTATACCGTTACAACCCTACCCTCAGAAATCACTCTAATATGATGATTTGATGCTCAAGCTTATGATTATTATCAATGAAGTTTGAAAATAAATCTATTAGTAACATTTGAAATGTCTCTACTGTCACTTTTGAACAGTAGTGTACATATTTAATATTGATTTATTTGAACAACATCTTGGTAATATATCCTTGTCAGCAACCCAGATACATATATACATAACACATATATATACAAAATAACATTGATTGATTTCTGATTTATTTGGAGTTGTTTCTTGCTCTAAAATACTTTGCCATTATCTTGAACACCCATCGCTGTCATTGAACAACCAGCTTTGACCAACATGAGTTGTCATGCTTGTCCAGGCTGGTTTATGCTGGTTAGTCTAGATTGTGGGCCAGTGAAGCTTTTCAACAGATCAGTCTTTCTGATGAAGCTGGTTGACCAAGGAAATCTCACAGTTTAAACTAGCTAAGAAGAATTATAGCCCAGCATCCACAACACTAACAAGGACCAAAGGGTTTGTAAATGAACCATCAGATGTAGTTACATTACACAGATTCTACAGGATTCATGTGTAAAACTTTGTGTTTAAGCTATTTTATGTACGTCAGATCCTTAATTGAGATTTGTTACAGATTTAGATGAGAATTTGCATTTACTCTGAATCCTTGCTGTTCCCTTAAAAAGGTTTTTTTTTTACACATGTTACCTTTGAAAGTATACTAAACTTGATAGCGGGCTGCGTGACGGTCATGCGCTCTTGATAGTTTCATCTTTGTCCAGTTGTGATGTGTTGTGTAGCTTGTGAGAGAGATTAGCCTCAGTAATGTTACAGTAGATGTAGTGTGTGCAACAGGGCTAAAGGCAGACATGTGCTTTCCACTGCTCCTAGAGTGTATGATTGAAAAAAATAGATATGTTTTTATTGAATATTGATGGAACAACAGAATTTGTGTGAAAATAAATCATAAAAGTGGTTATTTTTGTTTAAACGTCTTCTAAATGTATGAGGTGCCACAGACTCACTGGGTAAAACCAGCAAAAGGCACACAGTATTGATACAAAAACAAGTAATGTGTTTTTAATAATGTCTAAATTAAATCACTTTAGCAAAGTATGCACTATTTTTTGGTTTATTTTGAATTAATACAATTATACATTTTTGCTCAATAAATAAAAAGTATTGTTTTAAAAATACAGAAACAAAACTGTTTTAAAAAGTAAAGATTCTCAAAGCATTAAACTCATAATATAGATTTACAGTGGTAACATTACGTCATATTTAATTATATAATATAATTAATATAATATTTTTGAATATGATGGTTTTGTTATAAATATGGGGATTGTTTCTAAGATGGACACTCAAGTCAATATCATATTTACCATCTGAATTTAACCATGTCATGAACAACTGGATAAGTCAGACAGATATTTATCATGTTTATTATTGTGTCTTTCGCCCCAGCAGCAGTGGCACATTTTACCCCAAAAATCATACTTTTACATTTTCTTCCATCATTGAAAAACCATTGCTTTATTGACCTTGAACAAAACTGAAAATCATTAACAAGGGCTTTGTCTCAAAATATAGATATTAATTAGTATTAGATCAAATTAGCGCAGCAGTTACTGTCCGCGATCGCGTCAAATAATCAGACAGATTTCCACGTGCATCATCAAAAGTGGTTAGTATGAAACGTGCTGAGCTGAATTTGTGTGCCGTCTAGTGGTTTTAAGTTCACTTTGAAATGAATTTTTGGTATGTTTTATCTTACCTCAAGGGCATCCAAGATGTAGGTGTCTTTGTTTCCGCAGTATTTTCAATTTTGATATTTTTAGGTCAAACCGTTCTTGTCTATCAGTCATATAATGCAGGTCTATGGTCACCACCTCAAAGAGCATGCACAGAGAAGTCCAAATTAAACATGATTTAATGACTCATAAATGTAAGTACACATTGTTGGCCTAAAACACGAAACGAGCGATTTGTGTGAGAAAACGAACCGTTTTTATATAGTTTTTGCCTCTTGTAACCACAGCCACAAAGTGCCCGCGCCCTCAGATCACTTGGACGTGGCTGTGGTTACAAGAGGTAAAAACTATAGAAAAACTGTTCGTTTTCTCACACAAACCGCTCGTTTCGTGTCTTAGGCCATCAATGTGTACTTACATTTACGAGTCATTAAATCATGTTTAATTTGGACTTCTTTGTGCATGCTCTTTGAGGTGGTGACCATAGACCTCCATTATATGACTGACTGACAAGAACGGTTTGACCTAAAAATGTCAAAATTGAAAATACTGTGGAAACAAAGACACCTACATCTTGGATGCCCTTGAGGTAAGATAAAACACAGCAAACATTAATTTCAAAGTGAACTATCCCTTAAAAAGAGAATAAAGTCAAATTTAGCCTTTAGCCCCGCTGTATTTACTAGTAGTATTAGTGGAGTGTTTGCCAGGCTGAACTGGTGTTGTTCACACTCTCCTCTCTTGTCATGTTCGCAGAGCAGAACGGCTCTCTCTCTGTGGAGTAGGACTGATGAGGACGACGACAATACGCTCACTTTTGTGTCCTTTTAATAGCTTTTTATAGATATTCAGTCGGATTGTCTAGTTTGCATCTGAATCTGAATAATATACAATGTTTAGGTAGTTAGTGTTCAAAAAGTATGAATGTAAATATTGCTGTTTTATGATTAGGAATCTTGGTTTTATTCCTTCAGATGTTTTGTCCCACACCATCATCTGTCATTTTTCCTGAATAAAGTCTGTTTCCAAGTGCGTTTTTCATCATTAACCCATTCCACACCCATCAATCCCACTATGCACTGCAAAATTGTTTTGCACAAAGTACTCCTTGCTGAAGCAGGGGTGTGTACTGTGATTTTAGTCTTCTAGAAAACATCGTGACTAAACCTTTGCTTACGTTTTGCATTGAATTAGAGTCTTTTCACTAGGGAAATTCTAGAAAGTTTGCATTCTTGCATCCAGAACACGTTCACACAGGCAATAAGACTAAAATATTGAACAGTAAAAAGAAAAAAAATGGTTTTAGGGTTCCTAAAACTAGTGTGATTATATGATGATGAGTAGATAAGGTTTTGTTTTCATCAGTTCTTGTCATTATATCCACTCCTTCACCATATTTCAGAACAAGTCAGAGCACAGGATTGTGTTTTTTTTAATATATTAATTGGTTTCTCCATTTGGTTTGTAGAGTATTGAAAATGGACGGTTTGCCAAGTACAGGTACTTTGCTCATGCTAAGGTGAACGACTCAGATTTCCTGATGATCACTAAAAGGTAGGTGGATTTATTAAAAAAAAAACTAATTTTGCATGAGCAATATGTCACAAGAGCACATTTAGGTCACCGTTCACTTATTTGTACTCTCGGACGTCTGCCTGCAACTCATTCTGTGTGTGAAGAAGTGTTGAAGTTGAGGGACTAATATCACAGAAACACAATCTCACTTTAAAGCATTTTTAAAAAGTTATCGGCGTTAACGCACGTTTTATTAACAGTAACCCTATGAATCACTCGTAGTTAAAGCCAGGGTTTCCACAAAGTCTTTCTAACTCTGCCCGAATGCAGTTTAACGCTCTGTACTGTGGCGTGAGAGTCGTCTCTTCCACTTTACTACAAGATATATTAGCCCCAAATAAACACCTTAACACTCTTGGGTTGTTCGTTTCAGAGTCACACTCGGGGTGTTCGGGTCCAAATGGGCCCAAAGGCTGGGATTCATATTAAAAAAAAAAACAAAAATCATGATTTTTTTTTTTTTTTTTTACTCGTTTTTTTATAATATTTTTTTTTCTTTTTTTGGTGTTTTGAGAATTTCAAAAATAAAAAAATTATAACTAGTATTAATGCAATAATTATGACAAAACTGAACATAATAGAAAAAAATATTTTTAAAAAATATTTTTTGAATTTTTTTTTAAAGCTGTATTTCATTTTAGAATCAAGCCTAGGCCTCAAAAAAGCAATTTTTTGAAATAAGATGGATGCCATCTGGTGGACAAACTGAGCATTTTAAAAATGCAAAACACATATAATCTGAATTTTTTGGTGTGCTTGTGTATAAAAGTGTGTTTGTTTGTTTGTGTCTGGATATGTCTGTTTTGCACTCTTGATGTTTTATAGATTCACCCCTTCACTGTTGTGTGCTTTTTTTCAAGATCGTGGCTGATTTGTAGATTGTACGCACAAAAAAACTCTGTATTTTCACATTTTTGCCAATTTCCCATTCATTTTCCAAGTAGGTCCATTTGGACCCGAAAACCCCAAGTGTGACTATTTTTTTTTACAACCACTTAGACTATTCACATCCTGTCCCCAATTTTTGTGGGTGTTCAAATACCAAATACCAACAAAGTCACCAAATTCGGACCATTCCGAGGAAGCTGTGATTTAAAAAAAAAAAAAAAATTCTTCGGGTCCATTTGGGCCGTACAACCCCAGAGGGTTAAGGAATATTAAAAGTGCATATTACTAAAATGAATCATGTCTCATCATGTAATCACTCAGTGTTTCTATCATGGAAAAACATCAATAAAACAGCTTGTGAGCAGTATAGTCACGTCACGTTACATTTACCTCCGAAAAGTTATCCAGTGTTCACAGTTCGTTAGTTAAAACCTTAATTACTGTTATTTATTTATGTAAGTTTTTATGAAAACTTCCTTATGTGCAGATGAAATGTATTGATTTGAGTGTGATTGTTTTCTGACATATATTGAATATAATAGAATATATGATAGTTTGGGCTCTGTTAATAATTTTAACCTGTAATATTATAGTAAAGTACCAATATAGAGGGTTCTCTTCATAGATTACAGCTTTAGTTGGGATTTGAAGTTGACATTTAGGCCTACCTGAAATATTCACAGATGAATCATTATTGAATTGAAGACGGTTATCTCGCTGTCTTTAGTGCTAGCATTGGACAGCATGAGAACGTTTGAATCGAATCTCGAGATATTCTCACCAAACTATCGAGATCTACAGATCTGAATAATCGGTGCTATGATTTTGTATTGGTGGATCTCTACTTCTTTTTTGAGCAATGGATGTGTGTTTGCATGTTGCCTAACAATCTAAAGCCTTCATGTAAACAGCCTGAGCTCAAGCCAAATCTCAAGGGCTGGTATTTATCCTAAATAATAATGTAGGCAATCCAACTATCATCCACACATATGTTAATGTACGTCTTAGGAACTGCAATCAGATTGGATTCATTCAGATTGATTAAAAAAATCAGGGCAGAGTTTTCAGTGGAAATTATTTTACGCAACAAAAAGTTTTGGTTGCTCAAAGGTTTAGTTCACCTAAAAATAAAAATAAAATGTTTATAATTTACTCACCCTCATGTTGTTCCAAACCTGTAAGATTTTCATTACTCTTAAAAAAATATATAAATAAAAAAATAAGTCGGGTAAATACAACTTTACGTTTTATTAAAGAGAGACGTGATTTGATGTATATGCGCTTCTGTCTTCTGTTTACCATGTGATGCGTTCTGTGAATGTGTTTATACGTAAATAAACTCCTATCATATCTCTTCACACGACTCATATGGGTTCATTTTACACGCCTCTATGACCTTTCAATGGAAGGAAAGAAATCTCTCAGCTTTCATACACACATGAAAGGCATACACATATGTTTTATTAACACGGGCCCATATAAATATAAAACTTCCCCATATCCCCAAATATTACACTTAAGTACATAAACATTGTACCAAATCATGTGTCATTTTGAGATAACGACTAATAACACAATATAATAACATAATAATACAATAAAACACAAATATAATCAACCACCCAGAGCATAGCACATATTTACTTCCAACAGTGTAGAAATGCATGTGACTCCATGTAGCTGAATGATTATAAATGTGCGTCTCCATCATATTGAATCGTCTCCAGCTCCTGATGCAGTCTGTGTGTTTCCGTCTTGCAGGGGAATATTTTTCGTGACGAAGGGCACGTTTGGGCAGCTGACGTGCGAGTGGCAGTATCTCTTTGATGAGTTCACTAAAGCGCCCATGATCGTGGAGGGCAGGAGACTGCGGATAGAAGCAAAGGTACATCATACATGCTTTATTTACTTCATAATGGTCGCTGCTCTTACAGTGTGTGTTATTTTACAGTATCCGCTTACTATAATAACAAGGAACAAACCCTGAAACCAGCCCTAAACAAAGACTTACTCTGAGTAGTTAACTTGTATTACTCAGTACTTTTAGTACAAGTGAAGAGTTCAGATGCAAAAGCCTCTAAATGCCATTTGAAATTTTCTTCTAGAATGATCATTTTTATCAAGCTTGTATATTTAAGTTCAGTGATTTCACTTAAACGGCAATGATAATTACCTATTAATTGTTATTTAAGTGAAATGACTGAACTTAAATATACAAGTTTGATAAAAATCATCATTAAAGAAGAAAATTTCAAATGGCATTTAGAGGCTCTTCAAGTGCACATAGTACTTCAACACTTTCTCCACCTCTGAAAGGGCTTTTCTTTTCTGATGATGTCATCTAGGCCACGTAGGCGGGGTTAAAGCATTAAAGTCCCTCTGTAGTCAATCATTTGATCCCTGAAAACTCACCTTTGATCACCAAAATGACATAATTAAACCTTTATTCATGCCTTGAAATATCTTGAATGTAACTCGACACCCTTGCCTCATTTAGTATGCACAGGTCTATACATATGCAAATGAGCCCCGCCTCCACTCAGCTCAGCTCAGGGTTGACGATCACACGTTGATCTGATTGGTTACAAGGTCGTTTGTGACGTCAGAAACACCAAAGCGTGTTTTTGAGACTGTCTGCAGTTTTAAGGAGGAAATACTCAGCAATGCTGTCCACTTATCAACTTAAAGCATATTAAAAACACCACATAGACATATAATCAACATTAAAAGCTGGATTTACACCACAGGGGAACTTTTAAAGTAATAGCATTGACATGTTTGATGCAATTAAATAAAGGATTAATTTTGTTATGTTTGTTACGATGTTGTGTTTTTCACAGGAGAGAGTGAAGTCAGTGTTTCATGCCAAAGAGTTTGGGAAGATCATCAATTTCAAAACCCCAGAACTAGCAAAGGTAGAGTTGCACGTTTTTGCTCTAGAAGTTGGTTCATGAACTGTTATCTTAGTATTTCATAACAAAGGACACACTAGATCTTTAGACAGGAAGGAAACCGAGGCTGTGAGGGACAGAATTACAGTGTGTTCAACAACACTCATCGGTCAGCTGATGAAACGTCTTTCTGGGGGGGAGGGACTATAACTAATATAAATTTAAGCTCCTTATTATGTAGCCGAATCTGTGCTGGTTTGTATTGGCCGCCTCCAGTTTTCACTTTGTCTTGCCTCCAGCTAGCGCCGTGACGTAACTGGTCGGCTCGGAATTGGTCTATAACAGGAAACAGGAAACTAAATCTGGTTGTTTTAACCAAAATTATGTTGATTAAATGCAAATTCAGTTTGGGTGGAAATTAAAAATGAATTTCCTTTGATTCTCATATTCTGCCTTTGAGTTTCCTACTTGAAATATGTCCAAAATTCCCCAGCTTAACTTCCCATGGAAAGTTTCTGGAAAATGTACCATAAAATGTTCTGCTCCTTTGCAACCCTGAAGATGATAGACGGGGTCCTCGCTGGTCCTTAAAAACACATTTAAGCTCATAATAAATTGGATGTTTAATTGATTATTTTAAATTTTGGGATGAACAAAAATTTTCAATGAAAGTGTATTTCTGTATATTTCAGATATATATATATATATATATATATATATATATATATTTTGAGATTGGCATGGGGTACTTTCAATGCAAATCAAACCAGCTATTAGGCTAACTGAAGTAAAACCATGCCAATCTCTAGGTGTGGTGGAAGGTGTGTGATGATGTGGGGATATTTTAATCCCAAAGGCCAAGGGAACTTTATCAGGATGCATATTATCCTGGATCCATGAAATAACTGGCTTTTAAATATAAAAATCTGCCTGACTCTATGGGAATTTAACATAGGGGGGCCCTGACTTATGCACCCTGTATTTTAAGAAAAAAACATTTATTTATTTATGATACATTATTCTTTCAACAAAGAAAATTTGTGTTCTTAAAGGTTGGAGTTTTCCTCATTTTTCTAATTAAGGCATTAAGATCAACATCCAAAAGATGATTTTTTTTATTCCTCTTTTTAGGCAACTTTAGCATGGGGGCAAACACTTATTCACACCACTGTATATATGTATATATTCTATATTTTTAGATAATGTTTTTATTTTATATAATGAATTTGTAATGTATTTTATTACACTAAATTATATTTACAGAGTTTATTCAATTTTTGAGCACAGACCTGAAAATAAAATGTACAACTGAAGTCTGTGATCCAAAGCATTCAAGATTTATCACCGTTTGAATTTGGACGACACTGGGCACATTATTGCTGAATTAAAAAAAAAAAAAACATTTTTCACTTAACTTAAAAAAGCTTTACATTTTTATTCGGAAAATTACACAAAAATACTAAATACTATTTTTTTTTTTATGAAATATATATTTTCCAAAACCGTATTCCAAAAAATTTTCGGTGAGAAAATTAAAGCCATAAATCTAAACAAGATCTGTTCCAAATTTGAGGTTGATATCTCAAAAAATGAAGAATATGTTTGGCCGCAGTACCAAACGCTTCCACTAGATGAAATGTGCCTCTCATTCATTTCTAATGCATGAAGAGTCCAAGTGTGACTATTTGTTTTTCAGGACCATTTAACCTTTTCAAATCATGTTCATTATTTTGTGTGTGTGTGTCGTCCGCAGTGGGTTCTGGGCCGGCTGGAAGATGCCAGGGAAAGCCTGACGAAGTAACCACAGTTGTGCCTTTACTCTGCATTTGCAGTGTGCCATCTTACAATATACCCACAATGCAACGGTCATCCACAGAACACGGTAATGACTGTTAGACTGTGCGCTTGTGTTCGGATTACATTACACTGTATTTTTCAGTCCTCACCCGCTGTCCAATCCCTATTTTGCAAAACTCATTTACATATTGTCGTTTACAATGTGCCTCGACGCGCATCGAACCTCGTCTCTTAACAAAACCCGCACTAAATTAAGGCGTCGTTTTATAAATGTATTGATAAAGACCAATACACTGTATGTATATTAATTGTTTGTCTTTACATGTGGCGTTTAAATAGAAATGACCAGGAATGTATGGAAATGGTAATCTCTTACAGGAGAGAAGGGATGTTTTTAATGTGTGGCTCTGCATGTTTCTCAGTGTCTATTTGATTGATTCTCCAGCTTGTGTTAGTTCTCAACAGTAACTTTTTTCCAGAGCTGCACACACCTGTACAAATATGCAAGCTGTAATATTTATCTGTGGTGCATTTACTTAAGGAATGTTGAATGATTTGACATTAAAGTCGTCATGAAACGCTATTTATTGGGTGACCTGTAAATGATGTAACCCTATAGGATTAGGATAGGCAAGTCGCTGTTCAGTCAGTTTCAGGATGCCTTTCTAAAATCGAATTACGGTTACTGCAATAAAATGAATTGACGCATCAAGTTTCCAGGTGGATTAAATCAATACGATTTCTGTGCATCTTTTTTTCATCATGCAACTGGAAATGCATGAATCTAGGAAAGTAAAACTGAGAATTATGAATGCCATATCATGACATTTTATTTTCTTGTCATTTTTAATTGATTATGCACATTTAATAAATGCGTTTTGAATTTTGACTTGGACTTATTTGAGTAACAAACAACATATGGCTGTATATCCTTGTTTAATAAATATTATCAAAGCAGATAAAGACATTACAGTTTAAAGGCACTTCAGGAATTCATTACAGCTTGAACCTGCTCTCAACCGCTAGTAAACCAATGAGGTAAAATCAAGAATTCAACTAAGAATATGCATGTTAATGATATACAAATGATGAAACAACATTGTTTAATTTCTACAAATGACCAATCAGAGTTGTGTTAAGATAACTAGATAAGGTGACTTCAGAGCATGTATCTAACGTAAACTTTTCCCTCTACTGTGGCTCTTCTACAAGTAGTTTGATCTATTTTACATCCTTTGTAAACTCTACTTGCACGAAGAACACGACGGCAGCATCTGTTGTCGGTGTAACCCACGACCTAAGGAAGGCTGACTCTTGTAATGGTGCATTAAGGCTTGTTTTCAGGAACCCAATCCATTAGACAGTTCTCAGAACAGTGTGAAGATAAAGTGAGCGCTAACTCTACTGGTGTTAAACCAGGTTGAACTCTTTGAGGTTGTGTCTCAGGATGGTGTCTTTGACGGCGGCGAAGATCAGCCGGATGTTCTCCGTGTCCGTGGCACAGGTGAAGTGAGAGTAGATGGTTTTGTCTTTGTCTTCGTTCTCGTCCTGGTACATCTTCAGGATAAATTCCTGGGCTGACTTTGGATCATTTTTGGGGCCTGAAAAACAAAAACAAAATGATGTGGGTAAATGATGTCATGCTTGTTTTTTTCGCTCATATCCATTTATTTGAAAATACGTTGAAAATGCAATGACTTGAAGTATAATTTTCTGTGATGAGCATGTTTTTATTTCTGAATTAAAATTGATTTTTATATTTTTTGGTGTCAAAGTTGAAAATGTCACCGTGGTTCAACTCTTCAAATTATATTATCATATTATATTGTAATATATATCAAAACATGTTCAATATATCTCTCAATATATCTCTATATATATCAATATATCTCTATATTAATATATATATATATATATATATATATATCAATATATCTCTATATCAATATATATATATATATATATATATATATCAATATATCTCTATATCAATATATATATATATATAAACTCTTCACTGTTGTTCCTGAAACTTTTAATTATATTATATTAAATTAAATGTAATTAAATGTATTATATTAAAATATATTAAAAACATTTTCAAAAGATAAAAAAGAAAAAAAAAATATATATATATATATATATAAATAATAATAATAATTATTATTAATATATATATATATATATATATATATATAAACTCTTCACTATGTTCCTGAAACTTTTAATTATATTAAATTAAATGTAATTAAATGTATTATATTAAAATATATTAAAAACATTTTCAAAAGATAAAAAAGAATATATATATATATATATATATATATATAAATAATAATAATTATTATTATTATTATTAATATATATATATATATATATATATATATATATAAACTCTTCACTGTTGTTCCTGAAACTTTTAATTATATTATATTAAATTAAATGTAATTAAATGTATTATATTAAAATATATTAAAAACATTTTCAAAAGATAAAAAAGAATATATATATATATATATATAAATAATAATAATTATTATTATTATTAATATATATATATATATATATATAAACTCTTCACTATGTTCCTGAAACATTTAATTATATTAAATTAAATGTAATTAAATGTATTATATTAAAATATATTAAAAACATTTTCAAAAGATAAAAAATAATATATATATATATATATATATATATATATATATAAACTCTTCACTATGTTCCTGAAACTCTTAATTATATTAAATTAAATGTATTATATTAAAATATATTAAAAACATTTTCAAAAGATAAAAAAGAAAAAATACATTTTAAGAACTATATATTGAAAAAAAATGTATAAAAACTCTTCGCTGGGTTCCTGAAACTTCAAATTATATTATTATATTAAAAATATTTTCAAAAGAATACATATATATAGTTTGAGATTAGTTGAGGCTATAAAATATTATGACAAATATTTTAAAAAAATGGCGTAAAAATGTTCAATGAAATCATCAAGAGAAAAATAGCCTCTTTGTTTTAAACTGGACACCTTTATATGAAATTGATCCATACATTAATAATATTGCAGTTTATCTTTAACAAAATAGCTGTTTGGACAGGATTCCTTATTCACATGATGATGCACCTGGGCTGCGTCCCAAATCACACACTTCCCTACTATCTAGCAGACGACTAGAGTATGTGACAAAAGAAGAGTCTGAATTAAACAGCAGGTGAAAAGTCCCTGAGATTCTGAAGTGTGAACATGATGGACACTTTACTATCCCATGAGGCCACAGGAGAGGGTTTATGAATGACGCTGGTAGATCACATGATAATGACAACAGAGACTTTTTTTAGCGCTCACAAAGTAAGTACTTAAAATAAGTATGCGATCTTGCCCTCATCTCACATGTAAACTGCATCAATGACTCACCTGTGAATTCTGGGAAATATGTGGCCAGGTGCGAGTGAACGATCTTCTCCTTCAGGATGTCTGTCTTATTCAGAAAGAGAATCACAGACGACTGCTGGAACCAGGGATACGTGATGATGGTTTTAAACAGAGCTTTACTCTCCTCCATGCGATTCTGGGACACAGGAAACACGAGGTGAGCATGAAGCCGGAGAGAAGCGAGAGAACCTGAACCTCGGCGTGAACCTCACCTCGTTGTCGCATTCGGCGAGGACCTGATCGTACTCGCTCAGCGCCACCAGGAAGATGATGGAGGTGACGTTCTCGAAGCAGTGGATCCACTTCCTGCGCTCTGACCTCTGACCCCCGACATCCACCATCCTGATGAGGTCAGTAGCAGCAATTAAACAAGTAATCACATCAATATGCAAACCAGAAAGCCATGGGTTCCCTTTCAAAGGTTTTATATTATACATATTTGAAACGTCAAAGTAATTGAATTTATTATTTTGACCCTTATTCATCGTCTGGTGTCGTTTAAAGCTGCACTGAAACTCTCATTTGGACCTTGAACCGTTTGGTCCCCATTGAACTCCATTATATGGAGAAAAATCCTGGAATGTTTTCATCAAAAACCTGAATTTCTTTTCGATTGAAGAACGAAAGACATGGACATCTTGGATGACATGGGGGTGAGTGAATTATAAGCAAACGTGTTTTTTAAAAGTGAACTACTCCTTTAAAGGGCACATTTACACGTGTTACGTATGCGTTAAATTTGTGTTTTTCAAGTTAAACTTGTGCTTATAAAACGTAAACTTTTTTATTTATTGTTGAAATGGCCGCTAGTTTCGCTTGATAAGACCCTTATTCATCACTTGGAATCGTTTAAAGCCCTTTGAAGCTGCACTGAAACTCTCATTAGGACCTTGAACCGTTTGGACCCCATTGAAGTCCATTATATGGAGAAAATCCATACAGAACTTCATTTCTTTTCGACTGAAGAAAGAAAGACATGGACATCTTGATGACATGGGGGTGAGTAAATTATCAAGTATTTTTTAAAAGTGAACTACTCCTTTAAGGGCAAAACAGGTTTAACTGGTTGTTTCAACCGTCCCAACAGCGCCTCCTGCCAGTTAAACCTGGTCATAGGAAAACCGCTGGTTATGTCTTCACACATACTGTAATAACAGGCTAATCAACTAACAAACACACAATATGACTCAGGAAGAGATGAATTGTAAACGTATTTGTCTGTCTTCGTCAAAATAGCCTATTAAATAGATTACGCAAATGGTTAATATGAACCTTTAAATTAAAATAAATTACAAAATATGTTTGTAACAATACGTGCATTAGTTACTTGTCAGGTATTGTATTGCATTAGATGAATAGTATGCTTCATTGAAATTAAAACTATGTTTACTTAAATCATTCTATATTTGAACCGAATAACACATGATACTAAGAGAACACACGTGTGTGTGTGCTGATGCATGCTGTGGTGTGTTAGGACAGTTACCTGAAGATGACGTTCTCCAGGTCGAAGGGATACTCGATGATTCCTGTGGTGGGAACTCGGACTCTCAGAATATCCTGCTCTGTGGGAACATACGCCGCATCTGTAATCCGATCCAGGTCGCTCAGGTAGCTGTAGCGGGACCACAAAACAAATCCTGTGGTCAAATACTGTGGAAAGTGTGCACACAGAGAGTTTTACATCACAATACCACACACACACACATTCTGGATGTTTAGAGAAATGCAGGTGATTCGATTTAACACACTTCTAATACTTAGTACACTAAATGTATTGAATGCACACTTCAATGTGTAGTGTACTTCACATCTTAAAAGTATCTTTTTAAACAAACTACTAGCAGAAAATATAATATACAAGAAATACAAGTGTACTTATAAAGAGCACACTGTCACGACTATGTTTAACACACTTGAGTAGACTTAAAGGAGTAGTTCACTTTTAAAAAAAACTTTTGCTGATAATTTACTCACCCCCATGTCATCCAAGAGGTCCATGTCTTTCTTTCTTCAGTCGAAAAGAAATTAAGGTTTTTGATGAAAACATTCCAGGATTTTTTTCCATATAATGGACTTCAATGGGAACCAAACGGTTCAAGGTCCAAAAGAGAGTTTCAGTGCAAACTGCAAACTGTTCAAAGGGCTTTAAACGATTCCAGACGATGAATAAGGGTCTTATCAAGCGAAACGATCGATCATTAAAAAAAAAAAAAAAAGTTTTAAGTTTTATAAGCTCAAACGCTCGCCTTGCTCTGTGATGTGCGTGTGTGACTCTCCTGTTCAAACTCATTCATCAAAATGAACGAAACTTTTTCCAAGTCAATTCGTTCATTTCGTTCGTTGAATCAACCAAATGACATGAAAAAAGATTTGTTTATTTTAATAAACGAGTTCGAACAGGAGAGTCACGAACGCGCACAGAGCAAGGCGAGCGTTTGAGCTTATAAAACTTAAACTTTTTTTTTTTTTTTAATGAGTGATTGTTTCGCTTGATAAGACCCTTATTCATCATCTGGAATCGTTTAAAGCCCTTTGAAGCTGCACTGAAAGTGTCTTTTGGACCTTGAACCGTTTGGTTCCCATTGAAGTCCATTATATGGAGAAAATCCTGGAATGTTTTCATCAAAAACCTTAATTTCTTTTCGACTGAAGAAAGAAAGACATGGACATCTTGGATGACATGGGGGTGAGTGAATTATCCGCAAAAGTTTTTTTAAAAGTGAACTACTCCTTTAAAAATTGCACGGTCAATTGCAAAATTAAGGTCAAATTAATCATTTTTCCTTAAAGTAACAAACTAAAGCACTTAATTATAGTTTTAACTGTATAACTAGTTATTTGATATTAGTTTGAAAGTTCATATATTTTAAATGCACTGAATTGTTAAACTGTACTTCAAATGTTACTTCACTTTTTACAAGTTTCAATAGAAATGTCATTAAGTGTATTTTAGTTGATACCATAAATGCTTGCCAGTACCTTCGGCAGTACACTAAATATTTAAAGTACTTAAGTAAACCTCCTAAGTTCAACTAATTGCGTTTAATATATATTTTAACTGCAATACATTCAGTTCACACTGAAAGTATATATTTTTTCCAAGTATATTATTTACATAATAAGAATTATTTCTAAAATTTATTTCTACAGAGCTCCCTGACCAAAAACACAGAGATTCTAGTTTTAATTGGTTCACAATTGCAAGACTGACTATTTGGCAGAGTCAGTTAGCTGGTACTCTCGACGGCGGTCGTAGCATTCCTGAATCCCAGAGTCGTTCCACAGACTACGGATGGCGTTCACTTGGTTCTCGTCCAAACTCATGATCTTATCCACCTCGATATCATTCGCCAATGTAGCATGAGCCTGTAGAGACAAGCACAGCCAATCAGGATTGACCACTGACTCCCAGGGGACCAATGAGAGTGTGCGGTCAAGAAACCCAATGCAGAAAACAGCCAATTAATGAGAGGAGCATACTGTATAAACATGAGTATAAAAAGCATGATATTGAAGTCCAATTTGTTATTAAATACGCAATGACCAAAATGAATTCCTGATGTTTGTAAGCCTCCTTCAAACAAGACAAATATATTGAGAAGCAAAATTGCATTAGATGATAGATAGAATATAATTTGTCTTTTGATTTTTAAAAGTATTGTGATTATTTTTCAGATATAAAAACTTCAAACTGGATGGAGTCTGATCCGGCCCACGTGCACAAATCCGTTCAACACTAGGTGGCGCAATAACAAGTACATTTATATTTCAATTATGTGCTCGATTTTCTAGAAAAAAAAACAGTTTTCTCAGCCTCGTGCAATTCCAAATGTTCCATGGAACGCAAAATATTTTGAACAATGTTTTTTGTCCAGACAATGAAAGTCAATGGGGTCCAAAACAACAATTTTCTTTTCTTTTTCTTTTTTTCACTGAAGAAGAAAGTAAGTCATACAGTTTTAGAGAAAATGAGGGTAAGTAAATGATAACTCATAAATAAATGTTCATTGTTGGGTGAACTATCCCTTTAAAGACCCCCTGTGGTGAAAATCAAGCATTTAATGTTGTTTATATGTGTATGTGATGTTATTAATGTGCTTTAAGTCGACAGCATTGCTGAGTATTTTCTGCTTTAAACTGGGCAGGGCTAATTTGCATATTCATAGAGGTGCGTATACTAAATGAGGCAAGGGTGTCGAGTTACATTCGAGATATTTTAAGGCATAAAGAATTTTTTTTTATAGAAAAAACCTTTAAATATGTAGTTTTGGTGATCAGAGATGAGTTTTAAGGAATAAAACGACATCAGCACGCCAAAAACGGATGAAGAAAGCTTCAAATTGATCAGAATGTTCAGATGTGTGTATGTGTGTGGTACCTGGTTCTCTGGTTTAGCATAAGCGATCTTGAGCATGTCCATCGCTCTGACCATGGACTGCATGGCGCTGATCACGTTCTGATGGACGAGTTTAATGAAGCCCTTCTTATCTTCATCAGTGTAACCCGAGCCATGAATGATCCTCATCTGTTTAATGAACGTACTCTTGCCACTCTCACCTGTGCCTACAAAAGAGAAAAGACTTATGTTTCTAAATGTTTTTGGACAAACTTTCATTGTAGAAATGTTGAAATGATTTCCATCAGTTGAAATCCAATTCCAGAATCCACAAATTATTTTAGATCATTTTAATAATTGAACATGCATTCTTTCATAAATGAACAACTATAATGACTTTGCTTTGATTAATAACACCAATGGTTGGATTGAATCTGGCCGCTTCTCATTTGCTTATTTTCCCTCAGAGATGAACGCAAGGTAAATCTGTTTAGTGTTTGGCTACTGTTGCGACGAGACTGAGTGTGTGTCTTGCCAGAGTTGTGTTTATATTCTCCAGCTGCTGTGTGTGTGTTCTCACGACAGCTGTAAGATGGAAATCTGAGGATCGTTTCAAACAGTGTAATGTCCCAGTGAGGAGAGGGAAATACATGTGCAGCCCGCCCGCGTTATTATCCAAAACTAAAACCATAAAAAAAAAAAACATTTAAAAACGTAAAATAAAATGACTAATTTTGTTTCAGATAGTTGCAAAGGCAGCGTTTCTCATTTTCGTTTAGTAATAAAATGACTAAAACTAAATAAACTGGACATATTTTTGAGAAACGGCAAAATTATTAAAACAAGATTAAAGTGAAAACAGAAATTCCAAATATGAACAAAAACAAAGAGTATGTCAATGATAATGCATGATAAATTAATTCTAAACTCCCAACCAGCCCAGCCAGACTTGAGTTGTGTAGGTGCGATCTGTTGTGACATCTCAATCATGGTGTCTATGGATCTAATGTGTACATATTGAGTAGACTCATTCCCTCTGTCAAATTTGAGGGATCGAGGGTCAGTACATATAAAATCCCTAGTGTATGTACGAGTGAATGTCTAAAAGTGGAGTTAGGGTTAAACACTGCCCCAGTCGGTCAGTAACGCTCTGTTTAGTTCCTGTCTCTATGGAGAGCCTAAGCCCCTCCCCTTCCGGTCGACCATAGGACCTTATTTCAAAAAAATATTGTGTGGCGAGAGACAACAAATATTTTGATCTGGTTTGAATTGTGCCCTGAATTACACATATGATGTTTGTCAATTTAAAAGATACTTTTTAAAGTAAAGAAAGTCGCAGTTTGATGTAAAACCGTTGAGGTATAAGACTACGTAATTACAAAGACTACAAACCCCAAAGGCGCACATTTTCTCTCAATGAATGAAGCTAACTTTACTGAGGCTAATGTCTGTCATTGTTTCTACAGTCTTACGTTATAATCGTAACGTTACGCCGTCATACCTGAGTGTTTTGTACCAGACTGCACACACACGAGCAGCGGATCTCACTCGTTGTTTCGCTTCCCGGGAGATGTAGTTCACAGAGCGATTTTCACATAAAACTAAATGTTACTCTTCTGTTTCATGACAAACTGCGACATTCCTGTCTTTCAGAATGATCTTTTAAATTGACAAACGTCATATGTGTAATTGAGGGCACAGTTCAGACGGAATAAAAAGATAAGTTGGCTCTCGCCATTGACTCCTTCCGAAATAAGGTCCAATGAGCCGGAAGCGGAGGGGAGGGGCTTAGGCTCTCTATGAAGCCCTTCTTTCTGAAAAGCACACTGTGCTCTGATTGGTTGTCTGGATCAGTGTGTTGTGATTGGTCGAGCCCTTTGAGTGTGTTTGGGAATTGTCCCTCTCCTTCCCATAACCACCAGTTACTACTAACAAACTCAACCCTTTATTCCGCGCATGAATTATTATAATGAGGAACATTGTGACGTGTCGTTCCCGGAAGAAACTCAAGACTACAATGGAGGCGTTTCAGGAGTTCAGAAACACTGACACTCGTATAGAGAAGAACTGGAACGTCGCAGAGCTTTTTCATTCTCAAACAGCAAAGAAAGATGAACATGGAAAATAGGTTACATTTTTTTTTTTTTTATTCTCTCTCTCAGTTCAAAATGTCAAACATGAAATGACAGTGTATTTTTGCGGAAAGTAATAATGAACAAATTCACCCGGCAGACAGTAAAAGCCGAGGGGTGATAGATAAGAGACGGAGAAGACCAGAGAGATTTGGGGTGTATGTGTTTCAGTGAGTTTTGTTTAAAGTGTCGTGTGGCAGAATATCTGTCTTGCCATTGGCCAATAAACAATCCCTGAGTGCACTGAGAGTCTCCACACTAAAGCCATACTCCACACACACTTCAAACCTCACTACACACTCACTTACTAATCATATTTGAGTTTTGCGAGCTGGTTTGACTTCATAAAGGCTCAAAGTATATCATTCCCAGGTCAGATTTAGCCTAAATTACTGACTTAAAAGACAAAGACACTCCACAGACCAGCATTAACTCTAAAGCCTCATACTTTCTGTGGTCGGACAATGAGGCGTGATGTAAATGAATAAGAATAAGGTGTGTGTTCTGCTCGCCGGCGCCTGATGTTTGACACTTTTACAGCTGTCTGAGAGACGGTGAAGGTTTGTGTTTCTTCTGCAGTGCAATGCGTATATAAATCAGACATACATGCAGTAAGTCCATATTCCGTTACACATATTTCTTCAGCGATGATTCCAAGTTTTTTAGAGCGATAATATATCTTGAATTATTTACCAGCCACTTAACAGAAACATATGGCTTAAAAAAAAAATCTATAACAGTATATCAGTGATAATGCGTGCTAAATAATGCATGATAAACTCCCAACCAGCCAGACACAGCAACACTGGCTCAACCAATGGTGTGAGGTGGGGGCGTGGCCATTTGTTTTTCCGACCAATGGACGATGGGGGTGTGTTCTGCAGGTTGGTTTTAGTATATCAATAATAATGCATACTCATTCTAGCTTCATGAATGTTAAAATGAAGCTCGATTTTAATTCGCATCCAAACGCGCGTTAAAAACGCCCTTGCCGATTGATACAGTAACAATTCCATTTAGAATTTTAAATGACAATAAAATCAAAATTCTGCAACTACATTTTGCATTGAGCAATAAAGCAAGTTTTTTACTGCTCTTTTTTATAATATTTTGTTTGCCATTAAGCAAATCTACAATACATTTCTTAATGTCTGGCAAAAGGTGTGGCAAAAAGTTCATTTTAAAGGTCCTGCTTTAAAATTTGACATGAAAATGTGCCGTTCTGCATTCAACCATTCTCCAAATTTGCATGCATTAGAATCTTGAGAAAGTCGTAGGTGACATTGCGATGCTTTACACAAATGAAAATGAGCAGATTTGAATGATTTCACCTCGAAACCAAGAGTCCTGAGATTTATCGGCTTTATAATAATGTTCAATGGAAAAGGGGAGTCTGTAGGAGGTTAAGGGGGTTAAAGATTATGTTTTTGAAACCTTGATTGTAATAATAATAATAAGTAAACAGGAAATTACAAAATAATTATCAATATAAACAGGTCAACAGTTTGAAATAGATTTACATTTTTTTTATTTTAAAGGCTACATTTATTTCATTATTATTTTCTTAAAGTTTTTGCTGCGCTATATTTTTGTAGAAACCATGATAAAAGTTTGGGGCAAGTAAGATACAAAAAGAAAGAAATGAATGCTTGTGGATTCAATAAACTGATGCATAAAACATTAATAAAACAAAAGATTTAAATAAATGCTGTTCTTTTCAACTTTCTCTTCATCATAGAATCCTTAAAAAATAAAGCATTCATATACTGATAATAATATGAACTGTTATTAATAGTAGTGAGTACCAATAATAATTAGTAATATCTGAGCAGCCAATCAGAATGAGTTCTGAAGGATCATGTGACTCTGAAGACGCTGAAAATTCAGCTTTGATCCCAGGAATAAATTAAACTTTACTCTATAGAAAACAGCTATTTTAAATTGCAATAATTTTTCACAATATTACTGTTTTAATCAAATAAACACAGTCTTTGAATTATTTCAAACATACACTATTAAAATTTAGGGCTGTGCAAAAATTAATTTTTTCCAAAATAAAAGTCTGTGTTTACATAATATATTTGTGTGTGCTGTATATAATTATTTTGTATATATAAATACCTATGCACGCATGTATATATTTAAGAAATATTTGCGCTTAAATTCTGTATATATAAATACATAATCTATATTATATAAATATAAATATTTTATATATGAATAACACATTTTCTTAAATATATACATGCATAGGTATTTATATATACAAAATAATTATATACAGCACACACAAATATATTATGTAAACACAGACTTTTATTTTGGATATGATTAATCGCAATTAATTTTTGCACAGCCCTATATTAAATGTACTTTTTTTTATTTCCAAACAATCGTTTTTGGAGGATTATCTGTTAATGACACTATTGTGATTTATATTACCGTCATTCCCCCCAAAACAAAGTCTTTCTAATAAAATATGGGCAACACTGTACAATAAGATTCACTAGTTAACTAGCATGAACTAATAATGAACTGCACTTATACAGGATTTATTAATATTTGTTCATGTGAATTTCAACATTTACTAATACATTATTACAGCTAACATGAACAAACAATGAACGGCTGTATTTTTATTCAGTGACATTAAGAAAGATTAATAAATACTGTATTGCTCATTGATAGTTGCTATATTAACTAATGAACCTTATATGGCAAAGTGTTACCAAAATATGTTTATAAAGAATTGAATTGTATTGTACTGTGGTCACACCTAAAAGTACTTGACTTTTTGTACACAAAACACACACGCACATGACAGTGCAATGCAAATGTTTTGTTTTACATATTGTAAAGCGCATGGTCATACAATAGACTCATGTTTGACATGTAAAGAAAACTCAATGCAGCTAAAAGCGAGTGTGTGTACGCGAGGCTTATCTTGACCTTTCCGTCGGGTCTGTCTCGAGGGCCAGCGTAATAATGAATCTACCGGGAGACAGATTCAGCTCACACACTCTGCACAGGTGTGTATCGATGAACCGCTGTTACAATTATAAATGACATGCACGACAGAACACAACAGCCATTTCTCCGAGAGATAGTGACTTTGGAAATGAGTGTGTTGAGGGAGGCAGAGCTGTTGAGGAAAGTGTGTTCGTTCACTGCAGGTCTGCTTTGCATGCTTTTGCATAGACCAGAGGCAGTGCCGTGCGGCCAGGAACTGCTGTGTGAAACGGTGTAGCTAAACACACACACACATCTCTTTCTATAAATCTAGACAGGCACAGACCCCACCAATACACCAAACCATGTGTCATAAGCAAACAAATGCTTATTGAGACACTTTTGCACAGTGATTGACCTTTTAATGTCGGGGTCGCAGTCATTTTGGTAATCCATGTCCTTCAGTATACTTGAGTGCAAACTGAACCTAATGTTTTCTGAGACTTAATTGCGTGTTATTTGCAATTAAATGTATTATAGTTTACATTCATTTTAAATGCAATTAGTTGAAATCAAGAGTGTTTTTTGAGCCCATCTGTATGTCATTTCAAAATATGGTTAAAGTGTACTACCGAATGTACTGACAAGCAACTAAAGTAAAATATATTTAATGTCATTTCTATTGAAACTTGTATGTCATGCATTTGTAATTACGCATTTGTACAGATGAAGTTGCCATTTAGCTCATTTAAAATAAATTAACGTTCAATAACACTTAATTTAACATTGAATAGCACTTTCTTTAAAGCACAGCAAAAGATTATGAATTAAAATGTACTTTGAAGTTAAAAAATGGCATTATTACAGTGCCGTTTAAACGCGTACTTAAGATACTATAAAAGTGTAATTCCTTTAAGTACACTTAAGTGGCCTTTTATTTCAATATTATCTGAAAATACATTTTTTTCTTTAAATATAGGCCTACTTCCAAGGTTTGAAGTATACACTACTAGTGCACATTCAATACGGTTAACCATATTTTGTCCTTAAAGTTACATTTTACGTTTTGTTTTTATTTTTTACTATTTTTAATGGTATTGAAACGATTTTGGCACTAACGTAAACACACAACAAAATCGTGATGTGAAAAAAAATCACACAAAATAATCTGCCAAGTGTCTTCCCTAAAAAGAGACCAAACTTAAATATTTGCTCCAAAACATTCAAGATTTAGGCTATGACAGTTTAATATAGAAATACATGTTCAGGTCCATGCTTCAAACGTGTATTAACCCTTGCCTGCAGCACAAATATAATTTAGCAACCCTAAAATCCCCTAAAAATACAAATTAATATTAAAAATAAATATTAATATTAAATAAAAAATATCATCGAACAAATGTAGTGTACCCTATAATCAAAAAGTACAAATAAATGGGGGTTATTTTTGACCGCGCGCGAACATTTCCAGAGGGTTACGCGCACTTCCTTCACACAAACCTGCCGTCACGTTCACACAGGTGTCCTAAAAAAGTAACTATATCTGTCTGTCTATTAGTAAAGCGTCTTTTTCTAATCGTTTTCACATCGTTAACTGATATTGCACGTGTCCCTCACCCAGCAGCAGCAGCTTGAGTTCTCTCCGGGAGTCTTTCTTGTCTTTCCTCAGTTGTTTATCGATCTCCTGGTTTATCCTCTGTCTCTCCTTCTCGTCCGCAGACATGCAGCATCCAGCCATGATTCTCTCTCTCTCTCCCTCGATGATCTTCAGCACACTATAGTTAACTTACAGCTTTAGTTGGATGTAGGCTATTTCCTTCTCCTTTGCTCCACACCACAGTCTGAGAGTTCATGAATGGGCTCCTCCTTTAAAAGTCCACTGAACATAATCTCCAGCTGTGTAGCAGAACTTGTGCCTGGATGTCCAGAAGTGCAGAAGTGCTCCTCTTCTGTGTCAGTGATGAAGGAATGGCAGAGCTGGGCAGACACGCACGCGACGCCTACATGAACGCGCTCTGTGGAGCGTGCGCGCGCACCGACTCTTCTTTGACAGTGATGATGATGATGATGGACCCTTCACCTGCACCAATAGGGAAGTATATGATGCCACCGTACTTTCCAGGTAATCTCTTCACATAGGCTACATAATGAATAACTAAGCAAATAAATAAATAAATACCGTTTTATTGTAATGTTTGATATGAAAAGATTTTTAAAAATATATAGAATTATCTATCGCCCATTAGCCTAGCTTTAGTACTGTCAAATCGATAGCCTATATCGTATTAATCGCATCTAAATATTTATATATATATATACACTCTAAAAAATGCTGGGTTGTTTTAACCCAACTTTGGGTCAAATATGGACAACCCCAGCAAATGGGATACATTTTTTCATTATATTTTTAACCCAACGTTTGGGTTTGTCCATATTTGACCCAAAGTTGGGTTAAAACAACCCAGCATTTTTACAGTGCATGTATATATATATATATATATATATATATGTGTGTGTGTGTGTATATAATTCGCTAAATATTCAAACATATTTCAAAATGTAATTCATTCATCAAAGCTGAATTTTATATGTATACATGCACGCACGCACGCACACACATAGGCCTATTATATTATATTATATTATATTGTAGTGTATTATAATGTTTAAAAATACTCTTGCTCACTAGGTCTGTGTTTAATTGATAAAAACAAAGCAAAAACATTAATGTAGTTAAATATTATTATTTATATTAAAACAACTTAAAATATATGTTACACTATTCTTCATTATATATTATTATATACATACCAATAATAATTACAGTAAGCACCAAAATGTTAGAATGATTTCTGAAGGATCATGTAGATCATTTTGCGGGATCATACATAATTTCAAACCAATACAAATTGTAATTATTAAATTGCAACACAATTCTTTGCTATAGGCCTACGATCATCTATAGTTTTGCTCACTGCGAGCCCAAGGATGACAATGCATATTTTCAGTAAGGCCATTGACCTTAAAACATCTCTGTAAAGCTTTGAAAATACATGTGTTGTGAAAAGCGATAAACAAAAAATAAAATAAATGACACGCACATTTAATACACCCGTGACAAACTTAAATGACAACTGATGTCAGCAAAAACACTCTCATCCTGAGAGCACAGATCAGCCTTTTAGTCACAATTCTCCTTCATTAGAGTTGAATATGAATATGAGACCAGTATTGTGTTCACTTGATATCCAACAGCTAAATAAATTAAATAAATATTAGGTATAACATCAAAAATGAACAAAGTGAATTACTGGAGTGTACATTTATGACCTATAGATATGGTCATATTTAATCCTGTGCAAGAGGAAAACAAAACTTTTTAATAGCATAACTCTTCCAATTTGGCAGTTTGGTCCCGATCCTGAATTTAGTTCTTTGTGTTGTTGCTTTTGTATCTTGAATGGAGATTTTATTTATTTATTATTATTTCACTCATGTATAGTTTTCATTGAGTTAAGACAGTAGAATCAGTTCAGTTTGCATTACTGAGAGACATAATCCAATCATAGATTTTATGGTGAAACCCAATTTCTATTCTAGATTATATTTAATTGTAAACTGACCCAACTCTCATCCTACATATTGTAATGTGAGTGTACTGTAAATGACACAGACCCAGGATCAGAAAGGGAAGAGTTGTCTCTGATTCTGAGATTATTATAATATTTAAAATAAAAAATAAATTAAAAAAAATCCTATTTGCTTGGAAATACTAAAAGGTCAAACCATGCTGGACACAATTGAGAGAGGTTAAAGATCTGGATTTAAGCAAAACTTTGTCCCTCTTTTTTGCTGGCTGTATTCAAAATAAGCGAGGACAACATTTGCAACTACTTTCCAAGTAAAAGAGTCAGGAATACGACATCTTATTTCCATGCTTTTAAAGCAACACATTCTCACTAAGATCATGAGCAGCCAATTTTCCACACCACACACTGACACACACATCTAAACAGCAAACACACACATTCTCCCCTCCTTCTCTCCGCTTTCAGGAGCGAAACCCAGCAAGAAATATCCGTCATTTCCCAGTCCAGTTTAACTAAAGACCCGATGTAGTCCACTTCCATACAAAATCACCTTCAATTTGGTTACATGTCGTTTTTGCCAAAACTTGCGCTATTTATGATAAGTCAACTGTGATCAAGGTGTTTTTGTTTCATTTCTTCACTCATTTTATTTCTTTGTTATGTAATTGATGACTCTATTCTTGGCCGATGGTTTTTCTTCATCATCAAATCTGGGCTGTGTTTGAATGGCTATTAGCAACTTCTTTTAAATGCAAAATTGCTTGCAGGGAATTATTAGGAACACCTATTCAATTTCTCATTAATGCAATTATCTAATCAACCAATCACATGGCAGTTGCTTCAATGCATTTAGGGGTGTGATCCTGGTCAAGACAGTCTTCTGAACTCCAAACTGAATGTCAGAATGGGAAAGAAAGGGGATTTAAGCGATTTTGAGCGTGGCATGGTTGTTGGTGTCTGAGTATTTCACAATCTGCTCAGTTACTGGGATTTTCACACACAACCATTTCTAGGGTTTACAAAGAATGGTGTGAAAAGGGAAAAACATCCAGTGTGCGGCAGTCCTGTGGGTGAAAATGCCTTGTTGATGCTAGAGGTCAGAGGAGAATGAGCCGACTGATTCAAGCTGATAGAAGAGCAACTTTGGGCGGAAGTGAGAGACTGTGTATTTGAATGCTTATATCTTATTTTTTAATTTAATTTTATTTTTTTGCCATTGTTTTGGAGCACACTAGCTTATAGATAAGAGTAAGGCTAACATATTCATTGTAAAAGCCAAAAAAACTTCCAAGGAGACTTTAATATTATCACTATAAACAACATTTTAAATTTAGTTACATTACCATTTCAATAGTGGGTTTTTTTCGCACTTATTGTTCTTAATCTTATGTCAAAACCATGATGATTTTTTAATCGTCAATAACAGTAAAGCAATGACAATCCTGTTTTTCCTGACGTGTCCCCTTTAAGTGACGTTGGTGTACCTCCGGCCAGCAGGAGACGCTGATCGCACATGCGCAGATGGAGTTTCACACGCAGAATGAGACGCGGTTTCCCTTTCAAACCACCGCGGTTTGTTTTGAGACGCTGGGTTGGTTATTATCAGTCTCTAGAGTGGAAACCACGACTACAGAACTAACAAACAGGTAATCCCCTTTAACTAATAACAGATAAATAAAACCAGCAAATCAGCTTTAAACAGTTTGGTGTAGTAAACTCATGTTCGTTGTTAAAGATACCGTTACACATACATATAATTCATACATCTATTATAGAGATTTGAGGAATTATGTGGCTAGATACACGATATTTTGACGTACAATTAATTTCATCTACCAGGAGCTGAAGAGTAAATTATTTGTGATTATTTGTGTATATGTGATAATTTATTTTCTTCTGGTCTTCTGTATAACGTTACTAGTATCAGGTTGATTAACTGATAATATACTGATTACTTATTTTATTTAGCTGATTATATTTCATCTTCAAGTGGCTTTATTTATTGCAATGAAAGTTGACGCATTCTGCACACGTTCATTTCATTATACAATATATTTGAGTCCTACATTATGATTTTTCACACCCACTTTTTAGTTACTGTAACGTTACCTTTAAGACAATGTTGGGTGTAATTAATTACTTTAATTTTAGTAACTTTTCCCTTGAAAAAAAAATAAAGGTAATACTCTATGTTTTCTGTAATTTAGTTACAGTTACAGTTGTAATGACATTAAAACTGTATAGTAAATAATTCTATATAAAATCAAAACTGAACATATAATTCCCTTAAAATCTGTGGTCTGTACTTTGTTCTGTAGATGCTATTTTATTATATAATATATTTTAGTCCTACTTGATAATTTTTCGCACTTACTTTTTTGTTACTGTATCTTTAAGACCATGTGTATGCGTATAGCAGCAAGTGTTTTGCAATACAATATGAGCACAATAAGTACATTATTTTTCGATGCAAGTTCACAGTAGTTAAAGACACCTAATTCAAAGTGTGATCGATATTTTTCCCTAATACTTTTAAAACATTTGAACCATTGAAATCAATAGAAAATTAACTGTACTATTATAATATAATAAAAAATATGTTTAAATGTCAACAAAGTATTTACAAATTAAATATATTTTTTAACAGACAATCATGAAAGTGAATTATTTTGTAAGTTCACCTAAGTGGCCTTTTATTACATTAATACCATCTCCATATGATTTTTAAGATATGAAGTCAAGAAAAATCCTCTTTTTTTCCTGTTGATGTCTTTTTTTTCATACGCACAATTCTGTCATAGTTTATAAATCTTTCCCACAGCTTTGATTTTTCCATTTCTTGTCTTGATTTAGGTTGCGTGATGCTGGAACCAGCTCAGATCCGCCGGAGAGGCGCTCAGGACTTTGAAGGTTTCTACGATCATGTCTGTTCGACTCAAGGATCGGCCCCTGTCCGCGCGGTGAAGGCCAGCCTGAGTCGAGGGATGTTAGACTTCAACCCGGATCGCATCAGTCTAGCGGACTGGAAGCCCATACTGTCAGCTCTGGCCATCAACAAACACCTCCAGCACGTGTCCATCAAGAGCTGTTACCTCACCGGCACTGGAGCTCAAAGTCAGTGAACAGACAACCACACAATATACACTGAAGGCACAATGAGTGTCTGTTGCACATGTGTTATAGTGTTTACAAAAAACATCAATTGGACATATATATTAAACTGTCTGTACAGCACGTTTTGTACTGCCTAGCACTGGTTATTATTAAAGAGTTAGTTCACCCAAAAATGAAAATGATGTCATTAATGACTCAAGCCCATGACTCAAGTTTCTGTATTGTGTTGTCTTCCGGTTCTGTTGTGGATCCGCGTTCAGACGTAAGACGCGGCTGCATGTGTGTCTGGTGCGGCTGAGCTTCGGTTACAGTCTGAGGGAGACGCACGCTGTGCAAAAAAATCTTCACAAACATGTCTAAGGATTTCCACACAGAGGAAGACTTGCATTTATTTGCCCAGCCATATTTATTTGAACCCGAATGGGCTCTATGCACGGCGGTATTTCCGGTGAAGGATTAGGGATGCTCGATAACTTCCGCCGATCATAGAGTCCAATGCAATACCAAGAATTTATATTGAATTTTATACTCCATGGTTATACTAAAGAAACGTTAGTCACAAAAACAGATAAAACAGACACCCCTCGTTGTGTTTATGCTTCTTTTTAAAATTATATGAAATAAACATAACTATATATAAAATTACATCTTAACGTATGTACGTTTCGTTTCAAAGACGGGAGGACAGTAAATATTGAAGACTCTGCCATAATCCCGTTTTCTCCGGTTTTCCTCCGCTTTAATCTACACAACCGGAAATGGACGAGCATCCTTACGTCAAATGCGGAACTTATGCGTGCATATAGCCCATACACGGACGCACCACACACACGTCAGCAGCGGCACTGAACGCGGATCCACAACAGAACCGGAAGACAACACAATACTGAATAAAGTCACCGTTTTTTTATATTTTTGGACCAAAATGTATTTTCGATGCTTCAAAACATTGTAACTAACCCACTGATGTCACATGGACTACTTTGATGATGTCTTTATTTCCGTTCTGGATAAGGACAGTATACCGTACATGCATTTACAATGGAGAGACTAAATCTAAAATATCTTAAACTGTGTTCTGGAGATGAACAGAGGTCTGACGATTTTGTCATTAATGACATCATTTTCATTTTTGGGTGAACTAACCCTTTAAATACAATTTCAAAGTAACTTATTAAAGGGCATAGACATATACACTAGACGTCACCTTGGCTACGGCAGTTCATTGGAACGAATGCGTCAACAGAGCCGCCATCTTGAAACAGGGGAGCCCCTCCACTTTAATGCATCAGCGTCAATGTAGTAGACACAGGTCTAACGGAAATAAAATCACCATAAGTCATCATGAATGCGATTTTTCTTGTTTTTTTGGTTTGTTCCAACGGTCAGACATGTATTTATCATTGATTCCAGAAAGGAATTTTTTTTAAACATTCTTCCTAGTTCAGATTTCATCCGTGAACATCATACGCTGCACAAAAGTCCGCCACCATCAATGAATTCGAAGTAAAGGCAGAGATAGCAGCGTTACCTAGCTACTTCCTATGACAAGACCCCTGTTCCAAGATGGCGGCGGTTTTGACGCATGCTTAGAACTCTAAGGTGAGGTCTAGTGTATGTGTCTATGATTAAAGGGTAACTAAACCCCTGGTCAGAGCCTGACTCCACCCACTGGCAATATTTGAAAAATGCTGGAAAAGTGGGCAGAGCCCAGCGGAGGGGGGCGTGCACCTGAGACGCATCTCTTTGTATGAAACTTGCCTACGTCACCCAACAACCGCTGTGTCACGTACTACCGCAAACATCCAATAGGAAAATTCAACTGCAGTAGCCACCGTTCAACCTGAAGAGGGCAGCACTAAGACGCTTTTACACCATATATTGTAGAAATAGAACACTTTATAAACAAATGCCAAAAAAGTTACTCGAATCAATGACTGGTATTAATAAAGATCCATTCTTACAGATCATTAACTAAAAAAAGTTGGTTAAGTGTTTAGTTACTCTTCTACCTTGAAGAAGATGCCCTGGATCCTCTAAACTCTTGTTACGATTGAGTGTCTTCTCTTCTCAGGTTCTTACAAGGCCCATAATAAGAAGAAGGCTCCTGTGATTCACTCCAGGAATATGACGCTTCAGTTGTGTAAGGCTGTGCAGAAGTGCCTGTGTGAGTCGAGCAGCCTGAAGACGCTTCATCTGCACGGGTTACCACTGAGAGAGAGGGACCTCACAGCTCTCACAAAGGTGCGGCTGTTATTTATATGTGTGCTGTTATTTTTGTTTTATTTTTACTTAAAGGTACACTATAGTTGAGTTCGATTCGACCGTAAGTGGATTGCGTAGTGGACTTCACAGGGTACTTCGCCATCTTAACGCTGCAGTCGAGCCAGAAAGAGCCTCAAACTGACGAGCTGAAGACCATTAATAGACGCCGTACTTCCTTTAAAATAAACTCCAGCACAGCACCTATAATGAGATGATCTTCACATAAGCTTGACGGTGAACTCTGTTAGAGAGATACGTATGACACTTTATCTGTTCAATAAGACACTTACTCTCCTGCTGAGTTATAAAAACGGCATTATCTTTTACAACATTTCAAACCCTCAGTTCTCCATCTCTGAAAAGCCGAGCCGATGTTGATTCTTGTTTTATTACGAGCTCTGTCTCGGTCTCTTTTCTCCAGCAGTCTCTCCTCTGTTCAGCTTTTGTTATAAGCAGGTGATTCTCAGCTTGGAGACACACACACACACACACACACTCAACTCTGCGGCAGTGCGATCCGACATGTGTAAAATAGTCCCAATATAAACATTTATTATATGTCATTCAGGGTTAAGATTCAAAAACTTGCATTGTAAAATGGATTTCTGGTTTATTTGCTCATTATTAGGGCTGGGTAATAAATATCGATTTCTTGATATTAATCGATTCTCATTTTTACGAACCGATATCGATTCTTAAATCTGAAGAATCGATTAGTCATCCTGTTTCATTTGAATGAATGGGACATTGTATCGCGGCTGCGCACATCCCAAAAAATCGCAATAATCTTTGTCCTTTGTTACTATTGATATGAAACAAAGTCTCAGTTTTCAAATTACGTCCATTTTCTTTAGAAATTCAAAAACATAAATAGCGTTTTGGCGCTGTGGCGTGAGATCGCTCTGGCTCAGCTCTGGAGAAGCAGCAGCGCTGATCTCTCTTCCGGCTTAATAATACCAGTCACAGCGCCAAATAAACATGAATGAGCATCTGAAAGTGTGTTAAAGATAGAGTACAACTTATCGAAATCCGTATCATGTCACATTGATTCGCCAATCAGCGTTTTAACCGTGGAAAGACGTCAGTTAAACAGCTTGTAATCAATGTCATGTATTGTCATATTTACCTCAGAAAACCCACATAAACTCGTTAGTCAGCTAGAAAAAAATAACTCCAGAGAAGGAGCATTTTGCTAAATATATACACCATATTACATATGCATTACAATCTTAATGTTCTTCAATATTTAATGCATATTTGAATAAATCTGGCAAGTTGTTTATGACAGCCACCATTTAAATGTTTATATTTCATATAATCTTCTTATTATAAAAATAAATAAAAGTGTAATTTAAGTGTTTGTGTAGCTACAAAACAGTTCATTATTACCTTCATATTAGGCTAATGAAGTCTATAGGCTACAACTAGACTCCCATAGTTTACAGCATTTAAGAGATTTGATTCCCTTTAGAAAAATGGCCATTTATTGTAACTGATATCCAAAATAATCGATATTGAATTGAATCGAATCGTAATCGAAATCGAATCGAATTGCAAGCTTGTGAATCGAAATCGAATCGAATTGTGAATTTTGTCTCAATACCCAGCCCTACTCATTATGTAATTTTTATATATTTTTGAACACAAAAAAATGTTACAGACTGCACCTTTAATTTAATGTTGTTTGAAAGCATGTTCAAATAACGTTTTTTTTTAATTTCTGTTTAGGGTTTAGCAAAGAGTGCGTCATTGGAGCATCTCTCTTTAGCACACTGTCCGATCGCAGATCAAGGGTTGGAAGGTGAGTTGAAGTTTTCATTCTGACATTTGACTGTTTTGTGGAAATAAGGATTTGTGCGGTAACATTATTATTTCACTACATTGCATTGAATAGTATAGTATTGTACCATCTCAATATAAAAATACAAAGAGAATTAAATCTTACATTACATCAGGGTTTCCCAGACTGTGAGTTTATTGAAAAGCTAATAATAAATCATACACATTTAAAATCAAAATAATAATAATGTGTTTGAAAGACAAAAACCTTCTAAAGACAGAAATACAGGATTAAATGACTGAGTGATAATTCAAATAATAATTAATCAGGAGATGATTTGATATGCAGCAAATATTAAAAGTGAAATTATTTCTGTGGCCTCTTGATTGTTTAATAATTATAGGCCTCTCTATATGGTCTGTGTGTGAAATTTTACAAAACTAGAAGACTTTCTGAATGTACATAAACAATATACTTTTTTTTACATTTTAATACATGGGGGAAAAAAAGAATTAGGGAGAAACAATAAATTATGAATTGTGTGGTTGTGCCATTGTGTGAATAATGTAATCATGCAATCAATAAAAAAGTAACCAAGTCTGATTACAAGTATTTTAACATGTAATATAATCTAATTGCATCCAAGATGTCCATGTCTTTCTTTCTTCAGTCGAAAAGAAATGAAGGTTTTTGATGAAAACATTCCAGGATTTTTTCCATATAATGGACTTCAATGGGGACCAAACGGTTCAAGGTCCAAATGAGAGTTTCAGTGCGGCTTCAAAGGGCTTTAAACGACACCAGACGATGAATAAGGGTCTTATCAAGGACCCTTCGAGTCATGACTCGAAAAAAGATTTGTTCATTTTGATGAACGAGTTTGAACAGGAGAGTCATGAATGCGCATCACAGAACAGAGCAAGGCGAGCATTTGTGCTTATAAAACTTAAACTTTTTGATTTATTTTTGAAATGATCGATCGTTTCGCTTGATAAGAGCCTTATTCATCGTCTGGTGTCGTTTAAAGCCCTTTGAAGCTGCACTGAAACTCTCATTTGGACCTTGAACCGTTTGGTTCCCATTGAAGTCCATTATATGGAGAAAATCCTGGAATGTTTTCATCAAAAACCTTAATTTCTTTTCGACTGAAGAAAGAAAGACGTGGACATCTTGGATGACATGGTGGTGAGTAAATTATCAGGAAAAGTTTTTTAAAAAGTGAACTACTCCTTTAATATGTGTAATCTGATTACATAATCCATATTACATGTAATCAGCACTGGTCACTCATATGCGAGAAGTTTTTGTTCACATGCAAACATTGTGTTTATATGTATTTGTAATGTTATTGATGCAGAAAATATTTTTGTTGTTATATTTTCCTTTTGATCAGTCATTTGTCAGAGTGTTAAATATTCATCATCGATTAAGACCGTGGATTTCACTTCCTGTAATATTACCTGGCAAGGAGCAGAGCATATGGCGAACATCATTAAGGTACAAGTCCACATTTATTAGTATAATTAATGTCTCTGGAAGCAGATTGATGAGTTTCGCCTGTCGTTTAGCACCAGGCGGTGAGGCGGCACAGTACGGTGTGGGTGGAGACGCTGCGCTACAGGAGGGCTGAGTTTGAGGCCATGAAAGGACTGCGCAGAGTTACTCTCAACGACAACATTCTGATCGGAGACAGAGGAGTAATGGCACTTGCCCGTGAGCTTACAGAGGACCTGTGGGTCAAAGGTTCGAGAGGTCACTCTTCAACACACAGGCTAGAGTTAGGTCGCATTGAAACTTTAAAAATGTGACGATACCAGCATTTCCCTCTATCATTTTCAACGCTGTTGAACAGATTCTCAAACACCTCTGATTGGCCATTGTGTTGACACGCTCAATATACACTCACCTAAAGGATTATTAGGAATCCCCTTTCACCTTCAGAACTGCATTAATTCTACGTGGCATTGATACAACAAGGTGCTGAAAGCATTCTTTAGAAATGTTGGCCCATATTGATAGGATCGCATCTTGCAGTTGATGGAGATTTGTGGGACCCGAAGCTCCCGTTCCACCACATCCCAAAGATGCTCTATTGGGTTGAGATCTGGTGACTGTGGCGGCCATTTTAGTGCAGTCAACTCATTGTCATGTTCAAGAAACCAGTTTGAAATGATTGGAGCTTTGTGACGGTGCATTATCCTGCTGGAAGTAGCCATCAGAGGATGGGGACATGGTGACCATAAAGGGATGGACATGGTCAGAAGCAATGCTCAGGTAGGCCGTGGCATTTAAACGATGCCCAATTGGCACTAAGGGGCCTAAAGTGTGCCAAGAAAACATCCCCCACACCATCACACCACCACCACCAGCCTGCACAGTGGGAACAAGGCATGATGGATCCATGTTCTCATTCTGTTTACGCCAAATTCTGACTCTAACATCTGAAATCGAGACTCATCAGACCAGGCAACATTTTTCCAGTCTTCAACTGTTCAATTTTGGTGAGCTCTTGCAAATTGTCGCCTCTTTTTCCTATTTGTAGTGGAGATGAGTGGTACCCGGTGGGGTCTTCTGCTGTTGTAGCTCATCCGCCTCAAGGTTGTGTGTGTTGTGTCTTCTTCACAAATGCTTTGCTGCATACCTCGGTTGTAACGAGTGGTTATTTCAGTCAAAGTTGCTCTTCTATCAGCTTGAATCAGTCGGCCCATTCTCCTCTGACCTCTAGCATCAACAAGGCATTTTGGCCCACAGTACTGCCACATACTGGACGTTTTTCCCTTTTCACACCATTCTTTGTAAACCCTAGAAATGGTTGCGCGTGAAAATCCCAGTAACTGAGCAGATTGTGAAATACTCAGACCGGCACCAATAACCATGCCACGCTCAAAATCGCTTAAATCCCCTTTCTTTCCCATTCTGACATTCAGTTTGGAGTTCAGGAGATTGTCTTGACCAGGACCACACCCCTAAATGCATTGAAGCAACTGCCATGTGATTGGTTGATTCGATAATTGCATTAATGAGAAATTGAACAGGTGTTCCTAATAATCCTTTAGGTGAGTGTATGTCTGCGTCCCAATTCGCATACTATCCGTCCTAAATAGTATTCGAAAGTAGAATTAGTGCGTCCCAAACCGTACTATGTTGAAATGAGTGTTTCAAAGATACCCGGATGGTCTACTTTTTCCGGTCAGAATCCGAAGTGTAGATCGATGCACTCTCTAACGGCTGATATTGCCCACAACCCATTGCGCTTTGGACGAGGATTCGGTTAGAGAACTGCAAACACGAGTAAAAAGTGTTAAACTACAGACACGGAGGTCGCGCGAGTCCCGCGGTTATGTTGAGAGGTTTAGATAAAGAGGTTTGAGTGATTAATTATCACTATCTAACCTAATGAAAATAATTTATTCAATGTTGTCCACATTATATTGCATCTGCAGCAGCATTGTGAACTTTTGTAAGGATACGTTAGCCATTACTTTTTAAATGCATCATTATATTCAAGTAGCAAAACACGAGGAAGTATCCGCATTAAAGACCCACGATTGGCAGATGAACGTGCTCCGAAACGGTAGGAAATCAAATTAGATTGAATGGAGGATTTTAACTGTGACAAGATGATTGACAGGCCAGTTTATGGTGTCAGGATGCACGCAGCACGCGACAGAGCTGTCCTTTCAAGATGATGTGATAGTATCCCAAAGCTTGCCTACTCTTTTGCTACACACTCAAAAGTATGTACTTTTTCTTCCCAAAAAGAGTACATACTTTTAGGGCGTAGTATAAGTAAGCGAATTGGGACGCAGGGTATATGTTATGAGTGCGTGAACACAATGGCCAATCAGAGGCATTTAAGAGATATTTAAGTATTTTAAGTATCCATTCAACATTACTCAAAAAAAATGTAATTTCACATTTTTTAAATTTCAGTACCGGCTTGTTACCGGAGTCTGTACTTTTTGACAACTCTAACACAGGCATATACGGTATATTTGACTAGCACACATAGACCCACATCTCCACCTTCTGTTCCTCCAGCGGTGGACCTGCAGCGCTGTGGGATCTCAAACGAAGGAGCGCATGATCTAGAGAAGATGCTTCAGTCCAATTCCACTCTGTGTGTGCTTGACATCAGGAGAAACCCGCTGATCGGTAACTCATCTAAAACTTTGCGTTTGGGGTCAGGAAGATGTTTAATGTTTTTGAAAGAAATCTCTTCTGGCTGCATTTATTTTAATTAAAAATGCAGTAATATTGTGAAATATTATTACAATTTGGAATAACTGCTTTCTATTTGAATATATTTAGGGGCAAAGCACCAAAGGTGTGGAGGCACCTATTTTATCTGTTCCGGTTCCTATTATTAGGGCCCAAGCCCTGAAAGGGCGAAGGCCCTATTGTTTTCCTTGCGATTATTTTTCTTCTCTATTATTATAATAATTATTATTTTACTACCTTTTGGGCACTTTTGGGGCCCTTAACGTGCTCGAAAACTCTTGAAACTTTGCACACGGGTCAGAACCCGCGGCCATCAGAGCCGGGCTGAAGCTGGTACCTGGGCGTGGCAGGGGGGCTCGTCAGCGCCCCCTGGAACGGGGTCCGAACACTCGGTCCATAACTCAAACACGCTTGCATGTAATAATATGAAACTCGGTACACATGTTGATCTCATCGTTTCATCTATACCTCGCGCTCTTACTTTTTACCCCAGCCCAACAGGAAGTCGGCTATTGAGGTTTGTTTGTAAAACGCTCGCAATGGTATTTGAAATACTCCTCCTAGAGCTTTGATCCACATTCGACGAAACTCGGTCAGCGTGAAGTCAAGACATTGAGGATGAAAGTTTGCGAGGGGATTTTTGATATCTCGAACGGTTTGTCCGTGGCGAGGAAACGAAATCATGGCGAGAAACGTGAAACAGGAAGTGTGTTATAACTTCAGCATACATTAACTGATCTTGATGAAACTTCAGCAGTGTGCTCGCTGTAAGAGGACGATCACATGGATGTGACTATTGTGAGTAAAAGTTATAGCGCCACCAACTGGCAGCAGGAAGTGTGTCACTTTCAAAATGCTTTGAAATCACCCTTTTATTTTTACCCGATTTGCTTCAAACTTCATCTGTATAATGTAAACATACGGCAGATGTAGACCTGTGAATGGATTCTTGATATCTTTGATACTGTTGCCGTGGCAACGCATCAAACTTTACCCTTCTTTTAGGATGCTTTTAGGATGCTTTTGAGACCCTTAGCATGCTTCAAATTGCATGAAACTCGACAGACACATAACATTTATTAGCCAGTAGACATGTGCAAAGTTGCAGAAACGGGCGTGGTGAGGGCTCAGTAGCGCCACCTTTTGACAAAAGTGGGGTGGTTAGTTTTAACTAGAGTTACAAAAATTGGTATGTATATTGTACTCCTCGAGCCGGACAACTTTCTAATTGACACTTATTAGCTAGGACCCACAGAAAGTCAGATATTTTTGTTTGAATATGGCCACTCTGAGCCTTTGGCTGGCTGGCTGGCTGTCTGTGTGTGTGTGTGTGTGTGTGTGCAGGGGGAGGGGGCTTAACCATTTCACTGCTGTGTGTATGACCTGCATAAAGAAAATACATTTCTCAAGCCTGGTATTTTTTAAATAAGTTTTTATTTTAATTTTTTATAAGTAAAGGCATATAACTAGTTTAATTGTAGTGAATTGACAATAGTTTTATATAATTAGTTTATTAATCAGATTAACTTGGTCAATAAACTTGGTCTGAAAATTTGGTCCATAAATCAAACACACTTGCATGTAATAATATGAAACTTGGTACACATATAGATCTCATCGTTTCATATATACTTCACACTCTTACTTTTTACCCCAGCCCAACAGGAAGTTGGCTATTTAGGGTTGTGTTTAAAACACATGCAATGTAATTTAAATTATTGCTCCTAGAGCACTGAACCAAATTCGACGAAACTCGATCAGCGTGAAGTCAAGACATTAAGGATGAAAAAGTGCCACGGGATTTTTGATATCTCGAACGGTTTGGCCGTGGCGAGGAAACGAAATTATGGCGAGAAACATGGAACAGGACGTGTGTTATAACTTCAGCATACATTAACTGATCTTGATGAAACTTCAGCAGTGTTTTCGCTGTAAGAGACCGATCACATGGATGTGACTATTGTGAGTCAAAGTTATAGCGCCACCAACTGGCAGCAGGAAGTGTGTCACTTTCAAAATGCCGTGGCAACGAAACAAACTTTAACATTATTTTTTGATGCTTTTGGGACTCTTAGCTTGCTTGAAATTGCTTGAAACTCAACAGATACATCACATTTATTAGCCAATAGACATGTGCAACTATGGCAAAAGATTAAAGTAATGTCAAAAAAGTAAACACTAAAAGCCTCATATCTTCTAAAAATGTAATTATACATCATTTGTTTCTAAATTAAATTATACAAATATTATAACTTCCCCAATTTTTCCTTTTTTTTCATTTAAGAATTGTGTTTACGTTCAAAAACAGCCAGAATTGTTGTAAAATTCATAAAAAAATAATAATCTGAGTCATACGTAGTGCTATACTGCCCTCTTGTGTTCAATATCAGGTAGGCCTATTGTGTATATTCCCACCGGTTAATCAACGTGTGACTCCGCTGGGACTTGGGAGCTTTTAAATCGCTTACTTAAAACCGAAAGTCAAAATACGGATGTCCGCACAAGACATTAATGGTGTGGAGTAGAGCGAGCATTTTAAATAAATTCCTATTAAGTAGGATTGAACTAAACAGAAAGAATGTTCACTCTGTTCTGCTGGTTCCTCGCTGGTGGATCATATGATTACTTTGTCATAATCTATGACAAAAATGCTATTATAAACCATATTAATAATAGATAATACACATTGCTCTTATTTTTGAAAAATACATTCATGAAAAACAAGATAACAAAAATCATTAAAAAAAAATATAGCCATGGCTGCTATAAAGCAACATATAATTGAAAGGCAATTAATAATCTGTCATTACGTCACTGCATTATGATATTACGGCTCCAATACGGTGCAGCACAAAGCACTTATGTGCATCCCGAGCGGAGAATGATGTGCTTGAAGCCACATGAAGTTACAGCGCATTGAGTCCGTATTGAAAAGTTCAAAGCACAAAGGAAATACATATTTATGAACAGTGTATTATACATTATCTATCTATGCAATAGTTTATTGAGCCTTTTCTTTTAAAGGTTTTAAATTTCAGTTACTGTGTGCGTGAAGAACAATTATAGTGCTCTGACTCTAGTGTTGTGATCTAACCGACAGCGTCCGACACCCGGTAGAAAGTAACACGATTAAGTTACAGCAATAAAGTCCAGCAAGAAAAAGTTTCTTCATTCGAAAATATAGACCTTTAGACCTTTATCTTAAAGATCCAGTATAATAGGATTAACATTGAATCATTGAAGATCGTTTCATCATTGACTGTAACCGAATGTGACGTGCTGTTTGAATGCTGAATGGAGAATGACTGACAGGCGCAGAGAGGGAAAAGTTTGTGTTCTTGAATTTAATGACTTAAATATTAATTTCTATATCACATAATAGCTTCAGAACACTAATAATACAGTACACAAAAACTTTATGGTACTTTAGAAAGTTTTTGTGCCTTTGTGCCTAACAGAATAGTATATGCACAATATAGAATTTGAATCAGCCTCGTCAAAGATGGCAGTGTCAGAGCCGATACCGATCCTGAGTATCTAATCGGCGCACTTCTTTTCAACAGTCAAATTGAAATTGAAATTGCTTGAAACTCAACAGATACATCACATTTATTAGCCAGTAGACGTGCAAAGTTTCAGAAACGGGCAATGTGCAAGGACTAAATAGCGCCACCTTTTGACAAAAGTGGGGTTGTTAGTTTTATCTACAGTTACAAAAATCGGTATATACATTGTACTCCTCAAGCCGGACAACTTTCTAATACATAGTCATTAGCTCGGACCAAGAGGAAGTCAGATATTTTGGTTTGAATATGGTGAGCCTCTCTCTGAGCCTACGTCCCTGTATGGCAAGCCCTTTTAACATTTAAAAGCTAAGTTTGCCTGTCCGGAATTAACATTGTAGATATCAACAACGTCTTTCTGTCTATTCGTAATTACATTTTGGATAGTTTGTATTATCATTTAAGACATCTGTAACATAATTGTGACTAGTCGAAATGACAGAGTATGGCAAGCCGTTTTAACATTTAATCATAAAAGGGCCAAAGCCTTCGGCACCGCTACCCGGGTGCCTTTAGGTAACTAAAGGAACCGGGGTTGCGGTGCCACCGGCTTGGGCCCGCCATCGCTGCTCGCAGCTATATTTACTATTATTATTATTATTTTGTAAGGGGTAGTACAATTCAATCAAAGTCACGTGTCAGTCATTTTTGACGTGTTTTTTCACATCAATGTCTATAACTAACCAAAATTGACACACAGATGTATGGACTTACTCTGAGGACACATAATAAAAATGGTGGGTTTTTGCCTCTTGGTGGCGCTAAAATAGAACAAAACATGAAATTCCCATTGACTTCAATACAGTATTGTGATGTAAAATGCTTTTCTTAACGAATGAATTGGTGTAACATTACGAAACTCAGTGTGTGCCATAAGCAGCATGCCTTGAAGGTAACCAAAAGATTTCAGTGCCACCTTTTGGTCAAAAGTTATAATTTGATTTCCTAAAATGCTAATAACTTTTGAATGAATTTGCCTATTGTATTGACACTGATCTTAATAGATTCCTTGGGTCATACCGAAAACATGGATACCAGTCAAACTTCCTGTCCGCCATCTTTATTTTCTTTTAAAACCTTCTTTTTCGAATTTCTCCTAAACCGTTGGTCCGATTTTCACCAAATCGAATCGTTTAATATTCTAATGTATAAAATGATCACAGTTCCTCAAGAAGTTGATGTTTGGCCAACTCTAAATCATCTTCACATAACTTTGTCAACTCTTTCCTTTTCTTTTAGATAATAATGTGGTGAAAGCTGTGCTCAAAAAAGTTCTCATGAACGTCAAAATCCATGATTCACAGGTTTGAAAACTTTTGCAAATGTTTTAGATTATTAGATATTACATGAATCTGTTGTCTCTTGATCTTTAACAGTCAGTTGATCACATGTGCCGTCCTCATTGTCAGTGTGTTGTGTGTTCCAGTATCTTTGGCTTAAACCTTCTTCTCCTAAAGACACTCTTGATCAGTCTCAGCAGTTGAGGAGGAGGAACGCAGGGAAAGCTACTTATCGAATCGGTATGTGAGTTATTTGGCTAGTTTTTTCTAGCGGTGAGATGTTTAGACTGTTTGACTGGACTGTTCACCATCATTCTCCGCAGGGTCTCGCCGGTCCTCTGTAAACTCTGTGTGGAGGCCTCCTCGGCCTGGGTCAGTGGGGTACGTCCCATGGCGCACTGCTGCTCGGGCGGGCCTACAGAGGTAAGCACATGATAAGTGATATCAGTCTCAGGATGGGTTTCAGACTTGTTTATAACCGTTGCGTCGCACAAAACGTGCCCTGAAAAAGCCGTTGTGATTTATAAAAACAAACATGACTGGAAAATTGCCGCATGTGCACAAAAACTCTGACCCATGTGTACAAACAATTTGGAGACGGAGCGGTTTGGCAACACCGCTGGTAAGTTGACGGACTGACAATAACAGGTTAAAGGGATACTTCACCTCTGGAAAGATTAATGTGTATTTAAAATGGGTCATTTATGTAGAAGAAATGTGAAATTATTTTTGAATTTGGAGCTTTCTAGACTGAGAAAAGCCAGGAAATGTATTTTTTGCTTATTTGGATGAAAGACAACAACTCCCAGAATGCCCTTGCTTTGCTGCCCTAGGAGGCCACGCCTACCGGTAACAGAGCGCAGTCGTTAAACAACAAGTCTAGGCTACTAGTGAGTCTCCGTGATGAGTCTGCCTAATAATGTTTCGAGATCGCCCAAAATGTCCGGGATTCGGCTTTTGCGTTCTACAGTCGCCATTCATCATGTTTACTGTGGCGAGCGGGACGAGTGAGGGCCGCGGGAGAACGGCGCGAGGCCGGTGGCGTTATTACCGATGAGCGACACCTGTGAGACGCACCGGTCTCGTATCTCTCACGGAGCAGCGGGAATTTTCTTAGCAATGTTAAAACGCACATCAACCGATCACTTGTTTAGCGTTCATGTTAACAATATAGTCAGATTCACCAATCAGAAGGAATTCAGTTCGATTGAAACAAAAGCTGTGCATGTAAACAATGAATGGCGACTGCAGAAAGCAAAAGCCGAATCCCGGACATCGACGGCCGGATATGTCCGGGAAAAAGAGGACGTAACCCCGACTACTCAGCTTTCTCCACAGAACAAGAGCCTGCTCTGCTAGCTTAGCTTCCAAATAAAGATGGCCGACACTATGTGTTCATTCTGTGAGTGAGATCGCCCTCTATGGGCGGGTTGAGGACATGCGGGACAGACCTGACTACTGACTGTAGTCTTTAGCCTCTGGACAATCCTCCGATGACGCAAAATGACAACGAGGATTTTTTCCAGACAAAAAATACATCTGATATATACACTAAAATATGCTATTCTCATTAAGCACTTAAATAACATGAAATCTACATTTTTTATTTTCTAATAGATAGAAATATTTGTGCTGGATGCGATGCTTTGAAAACGGTTTCTATGGCATGCTGTGTTTTAAAGTTTTAACTACAGCGAGGATTGCTTAGCGCATGATGCTCATCGTCTGAGAAAACATTTATATGCAAACGATCAGTAATGCAGAAATAGGCCTATCTGTTTCCATTAAAAATATTAAGCAATTGAAAATACTATTTGGCTAGATTGAGACTCATGTGCGCACAATCTTGGGATTTATAAAGGGAATTTTGCGACGGTTTTATAAGTGAATATTTATTGCTAAATGCCATTTTTGACTTTCAGGCGGACGTACACTTTTAGGAAGCATCCTACGCACAGTTTTATAAATGAGAGTTGCCTGATAGAATTTAGATCTGCTTTTCCATTCAAGTCAATAAGATACATGAACGTGTCTCTCTTTGTCGATCTATAAAGAGGTGCGTCACAGGCTGATGGGATGCCAGACCAGAGTTTTCAAGTAAGGGCTGTTTTATTGCTTTATGTTTATGTAAATGATGTTTTTGCATTGACATTTATTTATTTATCAGGCACTGTTATCCAAAGGGACTTACTAATTGCTGATTTATGGTGCTCTTTTGTTCGTCAGAACGCCACCTCTGTGAGGGTAACGGTGGAGACCGAGTCCGAGTCCGAAGAGGTGGATGATGCACATGTACCGAGTCCTCAGGAGAAAATCACAAGCTACCAGTTCAGTAGACTACAGACAGAGAACAGCCGATTACAGGTGACACAGTAACAGTGTGCGTCATGAGTGTATTGCAGGAGGAGGCGTGGTCAATTTAGTTAGGAGAGACTCTTCAGTCTTCAGAGAGTTGACATGAGTATATAATACCAACCAAAGGAGTTTTTAAAAGTTTAATGTTTTGAAGGTCTCGTCTGCTCACTCAGGCTGCCTTTGTATGAAGAAAAACACAGTAAAAAATATATGTATTATTGCAATTTAAAAGAACTGTTTTCTATCTGAATATATTTTTTAGAAATTTACTCCTGCGATCAAAGCTGAATTTTCAGCATCATTACTCCACCAATTCTTTTAATTTGTCCAGTAACATTTTCCAACAGTGTATTCTTTTCCCAACATTTTTTAAGTCATATCTCATATTTCATCTCCAGCTATTCACTCACAAATACACAAATTTAAGTAAAATAAATAAAAACAAAGCTAAGCAGTTCGGTGTGGTGGGTAATGGCTTATGATCATGTCCTTCTGTTTGGATTTACTCAGAAATATGTAATAATCATGTAATAGTTCTTATTTTTATGATTAACTCATAGTTTGAAACAGAAAGTCTGGGACACGGGTAAAATAATCCAATTAATGAAAAGTAGCAATGATAGTGATGAAAAAGTTTCCCAAAATTTTATTGTGGTTAATAAAACAAAAATAAAAAACAAAATGCCCCAAAAGTACAGTGGCACTTGGTGTATATAAAGAGTTCAGATGCAAAAGCCGCTAAATGCCATTTGAAATTTTCTTTAATGATGATTTTTTATCAAACTTGTATATTTAAGTTCAGTGATTTCACTTAAATAACAATTAATAGGTAATTATCATTGCCATTTAAGTGAAATTACTGAACTTAAAGGGTTAGTTCACCCAAAAATGAAAATTAAGTCATTAATTACTCACCCCCATGCTGTACCAACCCCGTAAGACCTTCGTTCATCTTCGGAACACAAATAAAGATATTTTTGATTGAATCTGAGGGCTGGATCACTCTTCCATAGACAGTATAAGATGACGTACTGCTTGTAAACAGAACGTTTTGCGCCTCCGGCTAGATCAGTACGTCATCTTATACGGTAGGGGGCGGTAAAACTCCTAAGCGGTGAGCAGCCGGTAACAAAAAGTAGTCGAAGAAGAACGGTCTCGTCTCAGTTCTCGCGCATGCGCCCATAAGGAAGTAATGGAAAGTCGAATAAAGTCGTTATTTACGTTTTTTTTCGCACAAAAAGTAGTCTCGTCGCTTGATAAAGTTATAGTTGAGCCACTGTAGGCACATGGAATATTTAAACCTTTTCTTTTAATGACTTTCTGGGCCGTCAAGAGGCAGTCCCTCAGGCTGTCTATGGAAGAGTCATCCAGCCCTCAGATTCAATCAAAAATATCTTTATTTGTGTTCCGAAGATGAACGAAGGTCTTACGGGGTTGGTACAGCATGGGGGTGAGTAATTAATGACTTAATTTTCATTTTTGGGTGAACTAACCCTTTAAATATACAAGTTTGATAAAAATCATCATTAAAGAAGAAAATTTCAAATGGCATTTAGAGGCTTTTGCATCTGAACTCTTCATATATTTGATCTAATGTAAAGACATTCTGACATTTTTAAGCATGGCTTAATTATCCAGCTAAATATTTTTAGCTGTATAACATGAAGTATAATGCGCTGCACTTCCTCCGCTCACCCACAGGTGGCGCTAGAAGAGTGTCGGCTGAGGCTGGCAGAGGAGAGGAACACCAGACTGAAGACCAACTCTCGCCTGGTGGAGGTACACGTATTCCCAGTCATTCTGTTGGCAAAATGAACTGTAACATTTCAGAAAGTAATGTTAATCATGTCTCTTCCTGTAGCTGGAGCTGGAGAATGAGCGTTTGCGCAGTCTGAACCAATCCCTGTCTGAAGCCCATCTCAACGCCTCTGTTCTAGAGGATGAACATGTGCTGGAGAGCATCGAATCCTCCTTCCACAAATTCCACGCCTTCCTGGACCTGCTGAAAGATGCTGGGTTTGTCTGATCTGTTACCTGAAATCTAATATTTTACATCTACTGTATGTACAGAAGTCCTGATGGCAGATTATTTTTATTCTTTGAAGATTTCGTTGGGATTAATTGGGAATTTCTTGCTGTTAGGCTGGGCCGGTTTGCATCTATGGCTGGAATTGACCAATCAGACTTCGGGCTTCTTGGGCATCCTCAGCTCTCCTCAACAGAGCGGACACACATCAGCCAAGAGAACCAGAGAAACGAGGAGAGGAGGGAGACTTCAGCCGTGAGCACACATGACACACAAAATTATTTAATGAAAAATTAATATTTATTTACTTCCATTCAAAAGTTTGGGATCAGTTCGATTTTTTTTTTATGTGTCCGCAGTGTGTGTACACAACCAACCTGTTGTAGTAAAAATCCACTCTTAAAAATCCACATTTATTTTCCCCATGAATTTGAAACAGTGTCTCAAAATGAGCCAATCAGGAATGTGATCCAATGTGACATCACAAATGAACAGGCCCCGCCCATGACGGGCACAGAATCCCCACTTTACTAAACTTTCATGATGAAGAACTGAAATGTCACTTGAGCGTGAACACAATAGAGATCAATCAAAACCATTGATCTCTTGGCAGAGTATCTGAGGCACAAGCTGTACAGGCTCCGCCCTCTTCTGGAAAGTGGGCGGGATCAATCAGACAATTTACATATAAAGATACATGCACAAAAACAGCATGTTGCAAAAATGGGCATTTACCACATGGTGTAATAAATGGATGGGCTACAACAGCAGAAGACCCCACCGGGTACCACTCATCTCCTCTACAAATAGGAAAAAGAGGTGACGCTTTGCAAGAGCTCAACAAAATTGGACAGTTGAAGAGTGGACAAATGTTGCCTGGTCTGATGAGTCTCGATTTCAGATGGTAGAGTCAGAATTTGGCGTGAACAGAATGAGAACATGGATCCATCATGCCTTGTTCCCACTGTGCAGGCTGGTGGTGGTGGTGTAATGGTGTGGGGGATGTTTTCTTGGCACACTTTAGGCCCCTTAGTGCCAATTGGGCATCGTTTAAATGCCACGGCCTACCTGAGCATTGTTTCTGACCATGTCCATCCCTTTATGGCCACCATGTCCCCATCCTCTGATGGCTACTTCCAGCAGGATAATGCACCAGGTCACAAAGCTCCAATCATTTCAAACTGGTTTCTTGAACATGTCAATGAGTTGACTGTACTAAAATGGCCCCACAGTCACCAGATCTCAACCCAATAGAGCATCTTTGGGATGTGGTGGAACGGGAGCTTCGTGTCCTGGATGTGCATCCCTCAAATCTCCATCAACTACAAGATGCGATCCTATCAATATGGCCCAACATTTCTAAAAAATGCTTTCAGCACCTTGTTGAATCAACGCCACGTAGAATTAATGCAGTTCTGAAGGTGAACGGGGGTCAAACACAGTATTAGTATGGTGTTCCTAATAATCCTTTAGGTGAGTGTATATACACATAGAAAAGTTCATTTATATTTGATTGATATTTCGCAGTTTTTACTGTATTTTTGATCAAATAAATGCAGCCTTGGTGAGACTTCTTTCAAAAACATTAACATTTTTATTCCAAATGAAGTCCTAACTAATAAGGAGAGTAATACATTTTTTTTTAAAGAATAATAATCATTAATCTCACTTGGAAGATAATCTTACCGACCCCAAACTTTTGAATGATAGTGTATTTGTTTTATTTATATCATTATTATTATTTCTCTAATCTCCACACAGATGGCAGACGTCCCTCGACCTGAATCAAAGACTCACTCAGAACCTCCTGCCAAAGCTGAAGACATTCCCCAGCCTCATTCCCAAGCAGAAGTGCCTCTAACTCCAGTCGGTTTGTGTCGTTCCTCGCAGGCGTTACAGGAGCCACTTGAGTTTGAGGCCCCGGAGCAGAGCCGAGTGTCCTCGGACCCCTCGAGCCGTCAGAGGGCCAGCGGAGGCTCTCGCTCAGCAAGTTCAGTCAGTCTTCAGTCCAAAGGCTCACGGTCCTCTCGGGCGAACGGGTCCGTGTGCTCGGATCGGTCTCAGTCGGGTTCTGCTGGATTGGTTGGGGTTAACTTTTAGATTCTCCAGTTGTTTAAATGTTTGTTACTGCTGTCATTGTGACCTGTTATAATCCTATTACCGGTATGTTTGTTTGAAAAGTTGCTGAGCTTCATGAAATTCCAGGTTCAGGATGTGGTTTATGCACTAGTTTTTAGTTTTATAGACGCAAAAAAGTTTCAAGTTTTATTATTATTTATAGTATATTTGCAGGACACTAAGCGTATTATATTAGACTTTTTGCTAAATTAATTGATAAACATCTAAATCAAATTTGCCATCTGCTAATTGTTGTCATGTTTTTTTTTTTTCTATTAATAATTTTTCATTTGAAAATAAACCCATTTTTGCACATACCATTTAACCGGCGTAGTTTGTAGTATGACATTTTCTTTAGTCTTTAATGGTGTTGCTGCTTTGCCAGAGTGATTTCTGATTCTGAAGAAGAGAGACTTCCACTTTTCACTGTTCACACTTTATCATATATATTATTATTTCAATATTTTTGAAATCTCATGCAATAAGAAATTTGAACTATGTACATTTTCTCCTTTTTGGGACCTGCCCCTAGTGGATTTTTCATGTATTGCAGTTTTTCGCACTTCTGGGTAGGCTTTTTTTTTTTTTTTCAGATTAGAATAAGCCTGCACACAGGCTGCATCGTCACCAGCAAGTGATCCAATGAAATGAATGACTTTGGCACGCAAGCTTTTCAGTGAGACAGACACAGACAGTAGCTATTAGCTAAAATGAAGTGTAATAACATTTTAAATTCAATTCAATTCAAATTTATCTGTATAGCGTATTTCACAATACATATTGTTTCAAAGCAGCTTTACAGAAAGTGCATTTCAGAAATGTACATGGAAAAATACATTTAGTTAATCATGTAATCATTTAGGGCATATAAACATATCGCCGGCATTGAGTCGTCTCTTCACAGGCGTTGGGGCATCTGAAGTCTCCGTGAGAGGTTGGATACAAACTGGAGCTGACGAACGCCATAACAGCAGAAAAGCAAATGGGAAATAATTAGCATAAATTAAAATGCATTAAATAAATGTATTCGATCTGATTCAGCAGAGGAATAAAAGGTAGGCTAAGCATAATGTGAATGCTTGGCTAAAGAGATGCGTCTTTAACTTTAAACTTGGACAGGGCGTCAGAGCCTCGATCAATATCAGGAAGGGAAGGCTATTCCAGAGTTTAGGAGCTAAATGCGAGAACGCCCTCCCTCCTTTAGTGGACTTAGATATCCTAGGAATGACCAGAAGCCTCAAATTTGGATGGTCAATGATATTCATAATTGAGTATAGAGTGTGCAATATAACACATGTAAAGCATGTATGCTGTATAAGTAGTTGGAACTTGTTTGCACATTTATGTAATGGAAATAATGTTTTAAGTTTAAACATTATGAATGTTAAATGCTTTTCATGATTAGTGCTGTCGTCATATGTGCGCCAGCTCAGTGAAGAGAGAGATTGTGAACCACATGTGTGGCTGTGATCATAGACAGTAAAGGGCTGTGATGTATCGTTCATGAACGATTCGTTCATTTTGAACGAATCTTTAATATGACTCGGGACTACCGAGTTGTCTCAGGGAGTGATTCGTTCATTGTGTTACCCGCGCATGCGCATTGCGCAACATATGGGTTCTGAACGTTCCGAACAAGGGGGTAACATAGACAGTAAAAGAAATGGACACAGCGACCCCGTTGATTTCAACGGAGAGAGCTGAAGCTCAACATGGGCACTCACTTCCTGATAGCCAAGCGTTCTGCGCAGGCTCAAACTGAGCTTGACGACGTAGATGTCACGTGAGCAAACAAACAGAGAGAAATTTTAATCGTGCACAGAGACGGCGAAGCGCGACCTGGAGCAACTTTTGGTAAGTATTCTGATTAGTTATTTTGTCGTTTTGCTTCTATTTATGCCATATGGACTGACTTTAGACAGTAAAAGATTGCCTGCGAGCCTGTGCAAGTTTCTCTTCCTGTCTGTACGGTAATTCTCTACTGTGCAACGGACAGTCGAGTGGTTATGACGCAATTTTTAGCCTATTTTTACAAGAACGGCTTCTACGTGACCATAACGTAACATACAAAGTAATGTAGCCTTTTTATACATTGTCGTGTTTCTTTAGAAATAAATAATGGATAAATGGAGTCTTTGGACGCCTCAGAAGTTATTCGCTGTCAAAGTGACGCCAAAATGAAGGGGAGTCAATGGGATGCTAACAGCAGCGGCCCCCGGAGGCAGCTTAAGCTTCCGGCTGATGCCCCCCTTGGGGGAAATCCATCGACCGGAAGTTGAAGCCTCGCGGGAGCTGACATCTTGTAGCAGAACTTCACTTGCGTTAGCATTCCCATTGCTAACGGGGGGCGGTAAAACTCCTAAGCGGAGCAGCCGGTAAGAAGAAGTAGTAGAAGGAGAACGTCCTCGTCTCAGTTCTCGCGCATCATGCGCCCATAAGGAAGTAATAGAATAGTAGAATTAAGTCGTTATTTATGTTTTTTTCGCACAAAGAGTAGTCTCGTCGCTTGATAAACGTATAATTGAGCCGCTGTAGGCACATGGAATATTTAAACCTTTTCTTTAATGACTTTATGGGCCGTCAAGAGCCAGTCCCTTAGGCAGTCTATGGAGGACTGATCTAGCTCTCAGATTCAATCAAAAATATCTTTATTTGTGTTCCGAAGATGAACGAAGGTCTTACGGGGTTGGTACAGCATGGGGGTGAGTAATTAATGACTTAATTTTCATTTTTGGGTGAACTAACCCTTTAACATATCTAGGCATAAATATAACTGACATACATTTATATATGCAAAATCAGTTTGTGATAAATAACATCATCAATCATGTACCTGATGTTTGAATATGTGCTTGATCTGGTTCAGCTCTTCTGGATCTGATGTCAAACCAGAATGATGACAGTAGCCACACCCACCAGAGCAGGGACCAATCGGACCACAGCTTCAGTAGGACCACAACAGTGGGCAGAGTCTGAGGAATAAACACATCAAACTGACATCGGAGGGCTATTTCACAAAACCAAGATAGCAGATTAAGCCGGAATTTTCCAGATATCCTGGCTGAATTAAGCCGGGACTCGGTTTCACGAAAGCAGTAGCGCATAAGTTACCATGGCGATTTATTTTGTGCAGCTAGCCTGCTTCAGACCAGGCTAACAACAAGGCTTAGTCAATCCTCGTGCCTTATCTGTTCAGTCAGCGGTCATGCAGATCAGAATCCAATGTGTTTTGTCAGTTATTCCGTTTTGTCATCTATGTGTTCAGCGCAATTTTATCAGCCTGCATTAAAATACCTCAGATACATATTGGCATTCAGTCAAGTAACCTACTATTATTATTGTAACATTATGATGGTAGCCTACCATTATTAACTATAATAATAATTATCCATAAGCAAAAGTTTTGTCAATCAAGTCAGGCAATATAAGTAGCTCTAAACACATGTTTCGTCCTTTACGATGGCATGCCCATTTTTGGATAACATCGTAGATGTAGATGATGAAGCACTTATATTGAGAAGGCCTTTGTTTCGGGACAGGTCCGACCCATTGGCTTTTCCCGACAATTACCTGCAAGAGCGTCAGGGTAGAGTGGGGGAAAACGCCCCCCTTAAGGAAAATGTGACATTACTGTAAAACAAAATATAAATGTGACTAGAATTGCCATCCCAGTTTTGAGTGTCTTTGGCAGGAGTTTTTTACCAAATATTAAAATTGCTCAACCCAGCGGTGGGGTAAAATGCCCCCTTTCTTACCAACCAGTTTCCTTCATAGATCAACAGCAAAATGAACATAGTTTTAATCTCTAAAAGTAAAAGGCAAGTAATGCAACAACATAATATACCTATTAATATTTATTTCAGGAATGTACAAAATAGCCACATTTCTAACATTTGAATATTTTGATTTCTACATGAGGCCTATAATTGATGTAGTATTTGTTCATCACTATCATCAAGAAAAACAGAAAACCCTAAATAAATATTAAACATAAATTAGTATATTAATAGTTATATCATTGGGTCACCTAACCACCTTCCATCATTGCATTCACCAAGCTAGCTAATGCTCACTTGAAGTAATTTTTTCATGTTTTGTTCAAATATTTTGATTTTGCGGCCTAGTTATACTGCATTAAAATGTAAAATAAAGAATGTGATGAACAGAAATATGTTAACTGTAGTAATTATGATAAAGAGAAACTATGCCCCTTGGGGGGCGTTTCCCCACTCTACCCTTCTGAGGGTGGCATCCGCTACCTGTGCAGACTGTTGGGTCCCAAAATTTTATCAGACACTTACCAGTTCTGATATTTGATCTTGACCTGTTGCCAGGTCCTCTTTGGTCCAGTCGTGTTTGTTCTGTATAAATATTGATAGGATGTGTAACAAAAAAGAGGAAAATAAATTAATCAGCTGTCAGCAGTGTTGGTTAAGTTACTCTAAAAAAGTAATTAATTACTAGTTACTAATTACCTCTTCAACAGTGTAATTAGATTACTGTACTAATTACTCTCTCTAAAAAGTATTTAATTACTTTTAATTACTAATTACTTTCAAAATCCCATATCAATCTCAGCCAGCTGAATAATACAAGGATAGACATGAATCTGTTTTAATTCTTTCAAATAAATCCTATAAAATTGCATGAATTATCCTTAAACTGACCAAGGTGGAGAAGGTTACATTATAAAAATACTTTTTAGCATCAGACAATAGGCTACATTTTGATGTTAAACCCACTATTGTTTTGTCTGATCTCATGAAATTTCACACTTTTTTCATACATATTTTACAATAATTCATACGAATTTGTACGAGTGCGGTCATAATATTTAGATTGCTCATAAAATGCATACGGATCGCTGTGAGATCGGATTGATCTATACACAGTTTTTACCTCAATTACATCAGAAGTAACTGTAAGTAAATTACAGATAAATGAAGAGTAATCCCTTACTTTACATTTTCAAGGAAAAGTAATTAAATTACAGTAACTAATTACTTTGTGATTAGTTACACCCAACACTTGAAGTATGGCGTACGCAACTTATCCATTGTAGCATCAATGAATCTGTGATGGACTGTGTGGTCTGTTGAAGAAAGCTGTTGACTCCCACTTATCTGAATTACTTACACCTGGCTTGACATAGCTGCTCCTGCTGAGCCTGGTTTGGGCTTTGTGAAACTGATAAAGCCAGGATGCACTGATCACACTAGGTCAAGCCCAGCTTTATCTCTTATCCTGGATTTCTAAATTCTGCTTTTGTGAAACAGCCCTCAGATCAGTCAATAGTACACACTATTATCAGCACTGACATCAACTAATATTTCTGAATAAACAAAAATATGATCAAATCTAATCAAACAATCTTATATTCGGTTCCAAGTGAGTTTTTATATGGTCTGTGATCTCAAACTAAAAACGATTCAATGATTCAATATGTAAATAGTAAATAAGAATATTTAAAGGAGAAGACAAATGATCTCTACTCACCATAGACAGAAACTCTAAATGATTTTGTTGAGAATCTTTTCAAATACTTCAGTAGTTTATAAAGTCCATCATGTTCAGTTGTGGTGTTTGTGATGGTCAGAGATCCAGTTTGTTTGTCCAGCTTCAGTCTGTCTCTGAATCTCCCATCAAGAACATCATCATATACAGTGATTCTGTGGGCCTGTTTATTGATTTCAGCTATTAATGTGTCTTCATTTCCAAACCTCCACTGAATCACATCATCATCCTTCATTACAGTGTCAGAGTTTAGAGAGACTGAATCTCCCTCCTTCACTAGCACTACCACAAGCAATCCTGAAGAACAGAGTTTTTCACAGATTAAAGGGGTCATATAATGGTAAATGCACTTTTACAAGTTGATTGTACTGCAATGTGTGTTGTCGGTGGCTGTACACAACCATCATTTAATGATAAAAAAACACTCAGTGGTTTTGTTTTAATCTCCTTATTTGTTTTCCCCTGCCTCAAATCGAGCCGTTCGACCGTGTGACGTCACACGGTCGCACGCCCCTCCCGCGGTTGTTGATTGACAGCAGTGTTTCAACACAGACCTGCCCTGAGCGAGCTGTCATCATAGACTGTCATTGTTGATACACTGGAGCAGAATGGCGTCTAAGCGATTGTGTTGCTCTGTTCTTGGGTGCAATAACAAACAGAAAGCATTCTGATGTTCCTAAATTTGAACCGCTGAAGACGCAGTGGCTACGTTTTGTTTAAGATGGGAATATTCCCCACGATCAACGTCAATACTTTCTTGTTTGCACGAATCAATTCTTACCAGACTGCTTTATAAACGAGGATCAGTATAAAGCTGGTTTTGCTAAGAAGCTGCTCCTGAAAAATTAATCAGTACCAACTGTTTATGTTCCGTCTGCACCTAAAGTTTTATTAATCTTTATATTAATCTTTGCAAATCACGGGGAAAAAGTTTTTCATGACCATTATTGTAACGTCAATCTGTCAATGAACTAACGTATACATCAGTAAAGTTAAACACACAGCGTTCGTATCTCACTACTCTACCCTGCCAGTGCATGCAAAGATAGATCAAAGAAACATTATGTTAACCAACCATTCAGAAACGTCCTCAAGCCTAATTGTCGAACTTCTTTGCGGCCGTCATCTTGTTCTGGTAAACAGTTACTCCAGTTCAAACTGATAACGTTACGGTTGCGCAGATTTGTCCTCAGAGACTCCCGCTGTCATTCTCCAAAACCTTCAACTGTTGTCAAGGCAACACTCCACGTGCTTTCACGCCCTCAGAACAGAGGGGCGGGGTTTATTATTTAAAGGCATATAACACTCAAACAGCTTGCTGAAAACAAGAGCTGATTTTGACCAGGTAAAATGGTGTTTTCTTAAAATACTAATGAGAATTTTTTATAAAAGTATATAGACCCTAAACATTTACGACCTGTCCTGACCACAATACCTGCTTGGCATACTCTTTCGTCTTTGCTGTCTCGCAGCATCATGGCCTGGCATGTCTTTGTCGCCTTATACTCCTCGACCACTGATGTCACTGGCAGCTGCAGCTTGCTGCCTGTGCTATACAAGCCAATGGAGCTTCTTGGGACGCCCAGCCACCTCCTCAAATAGGTGTTAATCCTCCTCTCCAATCCCTCGACGGTAGAGACAGGTACCTCATAAACAAGCAATGGCCAGAGCAGCCTAGGAAGTACCCCGTGTTGGTAACCCCAGGCCTTATACTTGCCGGGTAGGCCACTCTTCTCTAGGGATGTCATCCAGGTATCTACTTGGATAATCATCTCCCTCACACTCTGCTTATCATTGAGGTCTGCCCTGTACCATTTCCCCAAACTCTTCACCGAGAGTCCTGGATGCGCCCCTTCCTCAATACCAGGCTTCTGGACTTTTCTGGTTTGAAATCCATCCTTGCCCAATCGGTGAGTTCAACCAGATCCTCCAAGATCCATCTCTCTTCAGGTACTGATTTTGCCGTGATGGTGAGGTCGTCCATAAATGCTCTTATAGGTATCTGCTGGATGCCACTTGCCAACACTGCGCCTCGACGCAACTTCTCTGCTGATTTAACGAGAAGGTTCATCGCTGCTGAAAACAAAATCACTGAGATGGGATGCACTAAAATCACTGTGCATCCAGTGACAATGCCCACCTCTAGCCTCTGCCATTCAGTGGTAAAGTCTCCACAGGAGAAGCGCATGTTGAAGTTGTCATAGTAATGCTGCAAGAGCTTCCGGAATCGCTCAGGGACATGGTAGGTCTTCAACGTCAGATGCACCAGCTTGTGGGGTATCGTTCCAAATGCATTTGTTAAATCCAGCCACAGAACTGCGAGGTCACTACGGTTCTTCTTTGCATCTTCGATAATCTTAGTGATCATGCTGGTGTGCTCAAGACAGCCTGCCACCCCTGGAACTCCCCCTTTTTGGACAGACGTGTCCATGTACCCGTTGTCCATCATAAAGGTGGTCAGTGTCTTCGCCAAAATCCCAAGAAAAATCTTGCCTTCGACATTAAGGAGTGAGATGGTACGGAATTGCTTAATCCCTATAGAGTTTCCTTCCTTAGGGATGAAGCATCCCTCAGCGACCAGCCAACTATGAGCAAGGAAGTCCTTCTTCCATGCAACTCTCAGTAGCTTCCAAAGTTGTCTCTTGAGCCTTTCACAATACTTGTACAACTTATATGGAATGCCATTCGGCCCTGGGGCTGATTTTGCTCTGGTCTTCCTGAGAAAGGTGTTCACCTCCTGCCAGCTCGGTTCCTCAGCTCTAAAGGGGATAGCTGGTTCTGCTGGTTGTATGAGTTTCTCCATCTCCTCCAGGCTGTCATCCTTTCTGGGGTCACTGTGGACCTGACGAAGGTGCTCCTCCACCTCCTCCTTTGTTGCTTTCAACTCCCCTGATCTTACGTCGCCCAGAAGTTTTGACAGATTTTTGAAAGGATTCTTGGTGAAATCTGTCCTCTCCTTCATTCGTCGCTTCCTGTCCTTACGGTTGACATTCAGCTCTTCGCAAGATCTTAAAGGAGAACTCCGGCGAACAATGAACCTTTGGTCTAATAAAACATCGGTACCTAGTCAACCGTTCTCTGAGATTTGTTTTCATGATAATCGAATGTAAAGAGTTTTATCTCTAAAAACTGTTAAGCGTATAATGCTAATGGGGGCATTGACTAAGTAAAAAGAAATCGCTAGTTTATACCACTAACAAGGCTCAAAATAGCCCCACACTAACGCAATAACATAATGAGGGTCCATACATGCAAAACGAAGCATTGAGAACTTTGTAAGTGTACAGACCGTTTAATAAGAAGATATTTTATGAAGACAGTTCACTTAGTCTCGAAAAAATAGTCTCGATAAGTCGATCCCCGAACGTCGTGCTGAGTGAGCTGAACTGTATGAAGTTCAACGAACTTCTGAACTGTATGAACGGCATTCGGGGATCGACTTATCGAGACTATTTTTTAAGATGGCTCCTGTCTCTTTTTTTTTTCACACTTTTTTTTGCTCCCGTCACCCATGGTTGTAGGTACACTATAATTACCGAAAGTTACCCTGTAAATTTGTTTTAAATACGCAGTATTTGTGGGCTGTAATCTAAAGCGTAACCAAGCAAACTCCAGCAGTTCGAGCTCTTACTGGAACCAGGAAGTGAGATCATATTAGCCGGTTCAGTCAACACTGCGTTGCTCTCTATCAAACATCGCATACATTTCACAATCCTGATGATTACTGTAAAATACTATTACTATCAGAGTTTAGAGTTACTGAAATAAACAATATCATAAAGCAATGAGTTTAATTTAATTTTGTCATTAAAACAGGTCAAACCAATTGTCTGAACAGTTTAAATCTGACAGTTATGTGACACTGAACATTGCAAATCCCATATGTGGGACTGTATCATTTAAAAGGTTTACTCACCGTCGACAATGATACTGAAACTCTTGATCTCACTGTTGATCTGTAGTTCATAATCTCCAGCATGTTCAGGTGTGGTGTTTGTGATGGTCAGAGATCCAGTTTGATTGTCCGGCTTCAGTCTGTCTCTGAATCTCCTATCAAGAACATCATCATATACAGTGATTCTGTCGAACCGTTTATTGATTTCTGTGATTAATGTGTCTTCATCTACAAACCTCCACTGAATCACATCATCATCCTCCTTTTCAGTGTCAGAGTTTAGAGAGACTGAATCTCCGTCCATCACTGACACTACCTCAGTAACCCCTCCTGAAGAACAGAGTTTTTCACAGATTAAAGCTTTAAAATCACTTGATGTTGGTTTGATGAAGCTTCACTAAAATACTTTTAATCAATTTAATGTGAAATTAATAATATTCTCCAGCATTACAAAGACAAAAGATGATGAATGAAAAGAGAAATATATTTATATATGGAATAATAACTAAAAAATACACTTTTACTTTAATGTTTAACGTCACACTGAAACTAATGCTGTTGATTATCTGAGCTTCATATTTATATTATTTTAATCAATCACTAATAATTGAGTTTAGAGCTGAATTCAAACTTGATCTGACAATCACAGTTCAATTATTAATATATGAGAATAACAGTGAATGATGATCCTCTCGAATTAAATTAGTAATTTATCACATGTCATCAGAACAGAAACGTAAAAACACATTTAAACTCACCAACCAAACGCCACAAACACAACAGAGCAAAATTTGAGAAACATTCTCTTCATCGGTTTCAGTCTAATAATATGAAAAGACAAACTCTTCAAAACTGCTTCAGTGATAAAATGACAGATCCTCTGATGTTATAGCTGTTTTTTAGTAAAATTATCTGAAACATCTGTGACAGTGTTGATGTGTGTGACCGTCGTTTGTTTGTTTGTTCACTGATTATTCGACACTCTGAGTGTCACTTTAAAGGGGTACTAGTAAAGTATGATTTCACTTTTCTGACCTTAGCTTGTGTGTAATGTTGCTGTTTGAGCATAAACAACATTGACAAAGTTACAACGCTCAAAGTTCAAAGCAAAGGAAGGTAGGCTAATTGTTTTAAAAGAAAAGGACTACAACAAACAAACAGCTGGTTGGAACTATTTGCACTGTATTATCAATGGGAAATACATCATGCTAAAATAATCTGTCATATGTAGGCCTACTGTGGCTCACATTATGGGTCGCTTACAAGTCGCAACAGCGCGAGTTACGTGACCAGCAACATATTTCTGCTTCACTATAAGTGTTGCAGTATAACCATCAGGACAGCAGTGACGTGTGAAATGAATTTGGCAACAATACAGTGAATTACACTGAAGTTATTGAATATTTTTAATAATATTCAAAATATTCAAAATATATTATAATATATAATAATAATATATTTTTAATAAAAAAATGTTATACCTAAATAAGTGTTGTAGTATAACCATCAGGAGAGCAGTGGTGTGTGAACTGAATTTGGTGACACTATAGTGTGTGTGACAGTGAAGTTATTGACTGTTTTCGTAGTAACACTTGTCGGGTTTTGCACTTTGCAGACGCTCCCTTCGGATCTCTCTCTCTCTCTCTCTCTCTCTCTCTCTCTCTCTCTCTCTCTCTCTCTCTCTCAGCCTGCGCTTAGAGGTCAATATATTTTTGTCCACTGTGAAGGAAAGCTTGTTTAGAGGAAAATTAGGTTGTAGCTGCTTGTTTATGTTACTACGATTAAAAAGAGGTGTTATTTGTGTAGTAACAACGTTTAATGACCCGGGAAGATTGAATCTGTTAAAGGGGACATATCATGCAAAATCCACTTTTTTAGCCCTTAAATGCATTTTGTTGTATATTTGGAGTGTTTATAAGTATAGAAAAGATGAAATTATTCTCTTCAGGTGCTTCGTTTATATCTTTATATTCTGTTTTGGTCATATTTTTCAACCTGTTCAGATCTTTCTGTTTTCTATGACGTTTTTTGAGCAAGTGCGTCACCGTATTTGCAGCGGAACTGACAAATAAGGACATTGATTACCGGTCCAAAACTTCGAGCAATCCGCCATTATTATTTCTCGCTCCGTTGTAGTCCGAGCTCAATGATGCAGGAGTTAAGAAAGGGCAAGTCAAAATGTTCGGTTGTTGGATGTATGTGAAGCACTTCGAGGATTCCCACTCCAACTTTTCGCCAGTATAAAGAAGGGTTTGCCGATTGACTTCGTCTGAATGAGAGGTAAATTCCTTCTATTTTTGGAGACGACGAACAGAGCATTTCCATAAGCTGTAAATATCGTTAATAAAAATACTTTACTTTATTAAAACACATGGTGGTCATGGTTTAGCAGTACCTTTGTCTTTCTTTGTGTCTGTTTTGAAGTAAGGTTACACGTCTGCAGTATTATTGTTCTTGAGCTTCATCAATGGTCATTTAGCGAGTAGTATGAAGCTGCAGACTCGGAGACCGGCATCTACAGTCCCCCTGCACCCAGACAGAGTCCCGCATTCTCAGACCCCTCGTTTTTCGAGACAGCGCCTCCTATCAAATTATATCGGATAAAAATGTGAAGAACGTGAGTAGGCTATCTTCAATTTTATTTAGCGAATCGTAGCCTACTCGTTTGATTTATTTTTTAATAAAACTAATTTAGCTCATCGATACAACATAGCCTATGAATAGTCTATTGAATATTTGTAAAGTTAGTTTTTAACAAGATTTGAGCCGTTAATTGATGTTTTTTCGCCCTCTTCCCCCAAAAAATATTTAGATAGCTTACGTTTATAATTTAGCAACTTAAACATAAGCATCATAAGACATGTGCTATCGGTCCTATGTTGTAGGCTATTCCAGGGTACACCATACATCGATGGAGTTGCCCCTGCCGAACCCAGCAACGTCATTTTATGATTATGCAAAGCGACTTATAAATTTATTTATTTTTTTAATGCAATTGAAGACGAAAAGTAAAGTCACGAACACAGTTTTTTCTTCTTTTTTTCTTTACAGCAAGATGATGTTTAGGTGATCATTAAATAAAGTAGGAATTGTTTATTATTGGTGTTTTGTCTATTCTGATTTGTTTTGCTTCGCATTCAAAATATAAAAAAAAACAGATTTTGTAATGTTAGCATGGTAATGTTAATTAGACCATTATAAGTTGAACTGAAAGAAAATTTGGAATTTGAATAAAAAAAAATATAAAAAAAACATTGTAGCAATATAATATCACATATATTTTTCTAAAGATTCTTAGAAAAGTTTAGATTTTCTAAAGTTCAATCTGTAATTGTATCCCTTCCATCAGTAACAATTAGTTTTTTTGCACATGCATTAAGCAGGGAACGCAAATATTTATTGGATAATTTATTTGGAGACCGTAATATTGCATCCTATTGTTTTTAATTGCATTTGGATATTGTGCTCTGTACTGTGTGTGCGGGTGTTATTCGATCTTTTGAACAGCAGGAGGCGCTGTGTTCGAAAAACGAGGGGTCTGAGAATGCGGGACCCTCGGTGGGGGACTGTAGATGCAGGCTCCGAGTCTGCAGCTTCATAATATTGCATTTAGCTGCGTTGTTTTCTGATGCTTTTCTAAACGTATCATATTGTCAATATAGATTTTTTTGTGTGGTAAGATTAGACCGTAGTCATGTATCTTGTCAGTGTGCTTGTTTTAACAAGAGAAATAGTCGACTTTCACTAATAACACAAAACAGTTAACTCATATAATTCGGCAGGTTCATATGCAGGTTCGTCGTCTTTATCAACTCGCTCGCTCTGGCTCAAATATGTAAGGCTTGATGGACAAGTCTTCTGTTGTTGACATTTTATTAACGTGTGAATAAAAATGTTCTTTGATCGTATATCTCTAATCAAACTACAATAATGGCCGAACGGGGGAGTTGAACTGACCGTGAACTCATCGACCTGGAGAGCGGGGTATGACGCATCTCCTTTTTAAGGGGCCGCGTTTGAAACGGTTCGCTCAAAGACACACATCAATAATAATGAGGAATTCAGACCCAAGCATTGCAGTTATGTTTTATATAGACCACAACGGTATGATTTATATGTAAAAATGAATGATTTAAAAGCATGATATGTACCCTTTAACCAAGCAAGTTCATTAGTAATTTATCACATCAGAACAGAAACAACTGAAGTCATAAAAACACATTTAAAACTCACCATCCAGACGCCAGAAACAAAAACAGAGTAAAACAAATTTGAGAAACATTTTGTTCATCGGTTCACTGAAAAGCCCACGATAGTAACTCTTCAACGCGAAACTAACGTTCCGAAGCTTTTCGAGATCCTGAAGCGCAGCTGTTGCGAACTTGATCCGAAGCGTGATTCAAAACACCATGTGACTGAAATATTTCTGAGTGTTTCACAAGTGTTTCGACAGGGATAGATAGATAGATAGATAGATAGATAGATAGATAGATAGATAGATAGATAGATAGATAGATAGATAGATAGAATGTTCAATAATGTTCTTTTTTATTTTTTATGTATATTTATTAATTTGCTTGTTTTATTATTATTGTTTTATGATATCAGTTTTAATATTTTGTTTACTAAATGTTCTAAATCATTTTCTATGTTGTTTTGACGCGTTGGCAATACAAAATGTATTTTTTTGTCATGCCAATAAAGCTTTCTGAATTGAATTGATAGATAGATAGATAGATAGATAGATAGATAGATAGATAGATAGATAGATAGATAGATAGATAGATAGATGGATGGATGGATGGATGGATGGATGGATGGATGGATGGATGGATAGATATATGGATTCAATGGATATCACCATCAAAAGGCAGCAGATGCATAAATACACTTACTTTGTTTTTGTTTACTCCATGTAGTTCTGAGAGCTGAGGTGCATATTTTGATTTTCTCAGATGCATTAAGGTGAGTTCTCTCTCTCTCTCTCTCTCTCTCTCTCTCTCTCTCTCTCTCTCTCTCTCTCTCTCTCTCTCTCTCACACACACACACACACACACTTTAATATGCTATTATACTCCATATAATTCCATATAAAAGCCAGAAACTTAAGCTTTTTTTTTTTTTTTTTGCATAGGCCTATCTAAAAAGGTCAATGGTGCCACCACACTAGCGGGCTGCCCACATTAAGCCCATGATGGCCCACTGTGGGCCATCCCATTCGGGCCCAGAGCAGATTTTGCACCTTTGGGCCCATGCAGGTTTAGTTTAGGTAGCCCACTTTCATTACGGCTCCTTTTTAAAATTTAATGTCAAATTCACGACCTTGCATTTACCTGCTCAGAAGGAATTAAAAGAAAAAATCCATTATTTGCATTAGACATTGTGTCTATAAGACAATGCATGATCCCTTACAATGCATGATCCATTAAAAACTCTTAGAACCAATATTACCCTGCTAACACACGACGTAACAGTATACATAATGTATTCGTACTTTTTGGTCACTTCATGACTTTACCAATTGACAAACGTAACTACAACGTCGCATGCCTGTAATTTCATTACATTCATATGACCAAACCACAATGTAACCTGTGTCGTGGCAAATGTGTTACCCTCGCTCTCCTCAGTAAGACAGCTTCAATCTACGGACCAGCAATCAGAAGGTCAGAATTCGCTTGAGAGACCGTGTTAGCAGCAAAGAACCACAGGGACACACTGTTTAAGTTGGAAAAAAAAACCCAGGTATGTTGTATTTGAAAAGAGCAACAAGCAATTAAAACAAAAGAAAATATTTAAACAGACAATAAAAATTAAACACGTCGATGAAAGAAAATAAACTAGAAATAAATTCCTCTTATTTAAATCCTAATTATACCCTTTTTGTCTTACTTTTATCTACTATAATTAATACTTCCTATTTAATTTTAAATCTGATTTCACCTCTTTAACTTTTATTTTGGTATAAGTAAGATATAAGGTTTCTTTAGTTATTTGAGTTATTCCTAATTTGACTTATTTATATTAAGAATACTGGTCTCCTCTGGTCTGATTTAAAATGTTACTCTTTTTCAATTTCAAATCTAAATAACAAAATAACAACAATAAAGAAAATTAAAGCTGCAAGCAGCATTTATCGGTGTTCAAGCAGTTCAGACCTTTAAGGCCTTTAAGCACAACAGCATCAAAAGGCATTCAGTTTTATATAACACACATTTATCCACTGACATAATAGATGGAAAACACCATTTACAGCCAATATAGGCAATTTACCATTGGAAATACATGGTTTTTATGCTTTTTAACAGTTATAGCGCCACCTATGGTCCGATCTCCATGAAACTGTTCATGCTTCTTCGGCATGTTATGACACATATGCTCATCAATTTTTGTGAAGTTCTGAGTTTTCCTTTAGGATTTATAGGCTTTTCTGTGCATTTTGTCCCGCACATTTAGTAAACGACCCTGTTATAGCAAAACAAATGTAAAATCTCAAATTTTTTTTGATAACTATTGATTTAGAGAGTCCAGAGAATAGGCCTAGACTGATTTGGTTCCGATTGGACGAAAAACCAGGGACTAGTTTGCAAATGTAGGTTTTTAACATATTCGTGAATATTTAATGGACGATTTGATTGACAGCAATGGTTCTATTGGCAAAGTGGTTCAGTATGAGGAGATCTATCCAATTATATGCATTTCGTGGGCATGGGTGCAACTCCACGTGATTACAGAGCCAATAAACTCGTTAGCGCCAACTAGTGGCCAATTTCTTTCAAAACTCTTACAGACCTCTTAGGCCATGAGTCTAACACGCCCATCGAGTTTCGTTCCAATCGGCCACCGTTAACCTTGTTTCATTGGTGCTCAAATTTCATTGGCCAATGGCGGCCATGTTTTTTGAGATACACCAATGTCCTCACACACATAGATGGGGCCTTGGACCACGACACTGCATACCAATTTTCAAGTCAATCGGACAAACGGTCAGTTGAATTTATGTTTTTTTCACTTTATAGCGCCACCTAGTGTTCAATCGTCACCATTGTTTTTGTTTGACCTCAAATTGACCTCCTACACATGTGTATCGAGTTTGGTGAAGATATCTTATTTACTTCTCGAGTTATAGCCATTTTAGTAAAATAGGCTCCTCCCACAACGTTTATTTTGCGTCCCCTAGCGACCGGAAATAGAAATTTCTACTTTTTTCAATAATTATTGATCTTCAGACTCCAGAGAACATTTCTGCACTGGTTTGGTTCCGATCGGGTAAAAAACCAGGGACTAGTTCGCAAAAGTAGTTTTTCAACAAAATTCAAAATGGCGAAAAATCTATCCAGGCGGAAATGAAATCGGAGATATACGTTTTTTTCGTCAGGTGACCAGCTTTCCAATGATATAAGACACTTGAGTGTACGACTTACGGTTTAGGAGTTATGAACCGTTTCGCGCAATTGGTTGTTATAGCGCCACCTATGGGCCAAATCGGGCTCATAATCTGATAACCTCTCCTTGATTTTTGTACTACCATCTGACAAAGTTTCAGAGCTCCAGCACTTACGGTTTGGTCTGCACGATGTGTTTTACGGCAGAATAATAAAAAGTTTAAAAAAGTCTAATGCTGCTGCTCCATCTAGTGGACAACAGTGCTATTATCATCTACACAAACTCATACTTTAGACATTTTGAATAGGATCCAAAGTGACTCAATTGTTACTTCAATAGATGATTCATGCTTCATGCTTACACACACACACACGTTTGGGATAGTTTATTTGTTATTTGAACTATAAGCATATTCATTCACATATTTATTTGTAATCTTATGATATAAAACTATATTAAAACCAGTGACAACAGTGGAATTACAGCCTTCATATACAATATGTCATATTATTAATATCATTTATCTACAACAGAATGAGAGTGTGTAGATTACACATTTTTTATATTCAGGACCTAATGTGAGTTGTCATATTAATATTTGACTAAATGTGATTGCAAATGTTAAATTAGTGAATTAATAAAGTCATAGTATGAATTATAGTTGAGTAGTGTGACAATGACTATTTTGAAAAGCAGATGGCAGTAAAACACCACTTATTGGCTTAATAGACCATCATATTAATATCATTTTCACCTTTTTAACTGTTATATAGGCATATTTTGTCCGATCTGTCTGAAAATGTTCATGATTATTTAATGTCACGTGTTCTGACTTGTTTATTGAAGAGATCAATGCTTTCAGGGACACTGGGAGTGTAGTAATAGATGGCTTCAACACAGTACATGTGTTGACGTATGTTTTACTGTGTGTACACAGTATGTTTTTTTCATGTTATAGCGCCACCTAGTGTTCAATCGTCATTCAATGTACTTGAATATTTTACATGGCATTTTTACCCCCTTTTTTGAATGAGTGTATATTCAAAACTAATTGATGTATTCTGTATAGTTTTAAATTGTTTAATGCAAGTTTTTCACATTGACAAGTTTAAGGTTGACATTTATAATTTTTTGTATTGAATAAAATTATGTAGATTTTTTGTTAATTGTTTTTCTTTTTGTTTATTGCACTTTTGAGATATTTATCTTCTTTCTATTGATTTTTTTTTTACAAACATAGCCTTCAAATTGGGAGAGTAAGGATAATTTTGATGTGTGGCATTTGAAAATGCTCAAAAGAATGACAGCACAGCATGTAAAAATGCAAAGATATACTCTAGTGAAATTGTTCTATGGCAGGTCATAAAGGGTTAACATAATATTAATTATTATAAATATTATTTCCAACATAATAAATAGATTTGAGCATTTGTTTGTTAGCCAGTGCTGGAAACTGGTTAAAAAAGATTAAAAATAACCAATGCTGTTGCTCTCTCTAGTGGACAACATTGGTTTTACAACCTACATAAACTGTTGAAATGAATGACGGGAAATTTGTTTTTTTTAACTTATGTCTCGGGAATGATAAAGTGAAAAAATCTGAAACTCAGACCTTAGTGTTCAATGAGCCCTCTTGAACACCCATCCTGGTGTTGCTGAGTAATTGAGCTGGGAGTTGAAAGTTGAAATGCATATCTTTGTGTGCTGCGTTTAGAAGATTCAACATGGATTTCAATGTGATTCTGGTAATATAGTACAGCTATTTACCACGTTAATAGCAATTAGGTGAAAACTCAGAACAACTGAAGTGATAAACTCTGACAAAATATGATAGTGAATTGATAAAGTAATAATATGAATTATAGTTGAGTAGTGTAAAAATGACTATTTTGAACAGCAGAGGGCATTAAAACACTACTTATTTTCTTAATAGACCATCATGTTGATTTCATTTTCACCTTTTTAACTGTTATATAGGCATATTTTGTCCAATCTGTCTGAAAATGTTAATGATTATTTAATGGCATGTGTTCTGACTTGTTTTTAACAAGTCTTGTGATCTGAGCATTCATTTTAAGGCTACATGTTGAAGCCATCGATTATAGCCATCCACATGAAGTAGTTCAACTTTTTCTTATAATTATTGATCTAGAGAGTCCAGAGAATTGTACTGCACTGGTTTTAACATTATGATATGATCAGAGATGTACACACACACACCTTTGGGATATTTCTTTGTAATCTAATGTTATAAAACTATGTTAAAAACAGTGACAACAGTGGTAGTTACTCTTATCATTTATCTACAACTGAATGAGTGTGTGTAGATTTTAATTCAATATGACAGTTGTCATAGTACTTTTTGACTAAATGTGATTGTAAATGTTAAATTAGTGAATTGATAAAGTCATAATATAAATTATACATGACAACTTACTATTTTGAACAGCAGGGGGCAGTAAAACTCCACTTATTGGCTTAACAGACCATCATTTTCACCTTTTTAACTGTTCTACAGGCATATTTTGTCCGATCTGTCTGAAAATGTTCATGATTATTTAATGTCACGTGTTCTGACTTGTTTATTGAAGAGATCAACGCTTTCAGGGACACTGAAAGTGTAGTAGTAGATGGCTTCAACACAGTACATGTTGAAGCCATCCACATGAAGCAGTTCAACTTTTTCTTATAATTATTGATCTAGAGAGTCCAGAGAATTGTACTGCACTGGTTTTAACATTATGATATGATCAGAGATGGAAAACACCATTTACAGCCAATACTGGCAATTCACCATAGGAAATACATGGTTTTAAAGCTTTTTAACAGTTATAGCGCCACCTATGGTCCGATCTCCATGAAACTTTGCATGCTTGTTAATGATGTGATGACACATATGCTCATCAATTTTTGGGATGTTCTGAGTTTTCCTTTAGGATTTATAGGCTTTGGGTGCATTTTGTCACGCCTACTTTTGTAAATGACCCTGTTATAGCAAAACAAATGTCAAAGTTCCACTTCTTTTTGATAGTTATTGATCTAGAGAGTCCAGAGAATTGTCCTAGACTGGTCTGGTTCCGATCGAGCAAAAAACCAGGGACTAGTTCGCAAAAGTAGGTTTTTGACATATTCGTGAATATTTAACGAACGATTTGATTGACAGCAATGGTTCTAGAAGCAAAGTTGTTCAGCATGAGGAGATCTATCAATTGATATACATATTGTGAGGGTGTGTGCAAACCACGTGATTACAGAGCCATAAAACTCGTTAGCGCCAACTAGTGGCCGATTTCTTTCAAAATTCTTACAGACCTCTAGGGCCATGAGTCGAACATTCCCAACGAGTTTCGTTCCGATCGGCCTTAACCTAACCTTGTTTCATGGGTGCTCAAACTTCATTGGCTGATGGCGGCCATGTTTTTTGAGATACACCAATGTCCTCATAAACGTACATGGGGCCTTGGACCAAGACACTGCATACCAATTTTCAAGTCAATCGGACTGACGGTTAGGTGGTTATCAGTTTTTTTCGTTTTATAGCGCCACCTAGTGTTCAATCGTCGCTATTTTTTTACTGTGACCTCAAATTGAGCTCCTAAACATGTGTACCTAGTTTGGTGAAGATATCTCATTTACTTCTTTAGTTATAGCCATTTTAGTAAAATAGGCTCCTCCCACAACGTTTATTTTGCGCCTCCTAGCGACCGGAAATAGAAATTTCCACTTTTTTTCAATGATTATTGATAATCAGACTCCAGAGAACATTTCTGCACTGGTTTGGTTCCGATCGGGCAAAAAACCAGGGACTAGTTCGCAAAAGTAGTTTTTCGACAAAATTCAAAATAGCCGAAAAATTTGCATACCGGAAATGAAATCGGAGATATACGTTTTGTTCGTCAGGTGACCAACTTTCCAATGATATAAGACACTTGAGTGTACGACTTACGGTTTAGGAGTTATGAGCAGCTTCGCGCAATTGGTCGCTATAGCGCCACCTATGGGCCAATCGGGCTCATAATTTGATAACCTCTCCTCGATTTTTGTACTACCATCTGACAAAGTTTCAGAGCTCTGGCCCTTACGGTTTGGTCTGCACAATGCGTTTTACGGCAGAAGAAAAATAATAATAATAATAATAAAAATCGGTACAATTACAATAGGTTTTCAGCACTTCGTGCTTGAACACCTAATTAAAGCTGCAAGCAGCATTTATCGGTGTTCAAGCAGTTCAGACCTTTAAGGCCTTTAAGCACAACAGCATCAAAAGGCATTCAGTTTTATATAACACACATTTATCCACTGACATAATAGATGGAAAACACCATTTACAGCCAATATAGGCAATTTACCATTGGAAATACATGGTTTTTATGCTTTTTAACAGTTATAGCGCCACCTATGGTCCGATCTCCATGAAACTGTTCATGCTTCTTCGGCATGTTATGACACATATGCTCATCAATTTTTGTGAAGTTCTGAGTTTTCCTTTAGGATTTATAGGCTTTTCGGTGCATTTTGTCCCGCCCATTTAGTAAACGACCCTGTTATAGCAAAACAAATGTAAAATCTCAAAAATTTTTTGATAACTATTGATTTAGAGAGTCCAGAGAATAGGCCTAGACTGATTTGGTTCCGATTGGACGAAAAACCAGGGACTAGTTTGCAAATGTAGGTTTTTAACATATTCGTGAATATTTAATGGACGATTTGATTGACAGCAATGGTTCTATTGGCAAAGTGGTTCAGTATGAGGAGATCTATCCAATTATATGCATTTCGTGGGCATGGGTGCAACTCCACGTGATTACAGAGCCAATAAACTCGTTAGCGCCAACTAGTGGCCAATTTCTTTCAAAACTCTTACAGACCTCTTAGGCCATGAGTCTAACACGCCCATCGAGTTTCGTTCCAATCGGCCACCGTTAACCTTGTTTCATTGGTGCTCAAATTTCATTGGCCAATGGCGGCCATGTTTTTTGAGATACACCAATGTCCTCACACACATAGATGGGGCCTTGGACCACGACACTGCATACCAATTTTCAAGTCAATCGGACAAACGGTCAGTTGAATTTATGTTTTTTTCACTTTATAGCGCCACCTAGTGTTCAATCGTCACCATTGTTTTTGTTTGACCTCAAATTGACCTCCTACACATGTGTATCGAGTTTGGTGAAGATATCTTATTTACTTCTCGAGTTATAGCCATTTTAGTAAAATAGGCTCCTCCCACAACGTTTATTTTGCGTCCCCTAGCGACCGGAAATAGAAATTTCTACTTTTTTTTCAATAATTATTGATCTTCAGACTCCAGAGAACATTTCTGCACTGGTTTGGTTCCGATCGGGTAAAAAACCAGGGACTAGTTCGCAAAAGTAGTTTTTCGACAAAATTCAAAATGGCGAAAAATCTATCCAGGCGGAAATGAAATCGGAGATATACGTTTTTTTCGTCAGGTGACCAGCTTTCCAATGATATAAGACACTTGAGTGTACGACTTACGGTTTAGGAGTTATGAACCGTTTCGCGCAATTGGTTGTTATAGCGCCACCTATGGGCCAAATCGGGCTCATAATCTGATAACCTCTCCTTGATTTTTGTACTACCATCTGACAAAGTTTCAGAGCTCCAGCACTTACGGTTTGGTCTGCACGATGTGTTTTACGGCAGAATAATAAAAAGTTTAAAAAAGTCTAATGCTGCTGCTCCATCTAGTGGACAACAGTGCTATTATCATCTACACAAACTCATACTTTAGACATTTTGAAAAGGATCCAAAGTGACTCAATTGTTACTTCAATAGATGATTCATGCTTCATGCTTACACACACACACACACACACACGTTTGGGATAGTTTATTTGTTATTTGAACTATAAGCATATTCATTCACATATTTATTTGTAATCTTATGATATAAAACTATATTAAAACCAGTGACAACAGTGGAATTACAGCCTTCATATACAATATGTCATATTATTAATATCATTTATCTACAACAGAATGAGAGTGTGTAGATTACACATTTTTTATATTCAGGACCTAATGTGAGTTGTCATATTAATATTTGACTAAATGTGATTGCAAATGTTAAATTAGTGAATTAATAAAGTCATAGTATGAATTATAGTTGAGTAGTGTGACAATGACTATTTTGAACAGCAGAGGGCAGTAAAACACCACTTATTGGCTTAATAGACCATCATATTAATATCATTTTCACCTTTTTAACTGTTATATAGGCATATTTTGTCCGATCTGTCTGAAAATGTTCATGATTATTTAATGTCACGTGTTCTGACTTGTTTATTGAAGAGATCAATGCTTTCAGGGACACTGGGAGTGTAGTAATAGATGGCTTCAACACAGTACATGTGTTGACGTATGTTTTACTGTGTGTACACAGTATGTTTTTTTCATGTTATAGCGCCACCTAGTGTTCAATCGTCATTCAATGTACTTGAATATTTTACATGGCATTTTTACCCCCTTTTTTGAATGAGTGTATATTCAAAACTAATTGATGTATTCTGTATAGTTTTAAATTGTTTAATGCAAGTTTTTCACATTGACAAGTTTAAGGTTGACATTTATAATTTTTTGTATTGAATAAAATTATGTAGATTTTTTGTTAATTGTTTTTCTTTTTGTTTATTGCACTTTTGAGATATTTATCTTCTTTCTATTGATTTTTTTTTTTACAAACATAGCCTTCAAATTGGGAGAGTAAGGATAATTTTGATGTGTGGCATTTGAAAATGCTCAAAAGAATGACAGCACAGCATGTAAAAATGCAAAGATATACTCTAGTGAAATTGTTCTATGGCAGGTCATAAAGGGTTAACATAATATTAATTATTATAAATATTATTTCCAACATAATAAATAGATTTGAGCATTTGTTTGTTAGCCAGTGCTGGAAACTGGTTAAAAAAGATTAAAAATAACCAATGCTGTTGCTCTCTCTAGTGGACAACATTGGTTTTACAACCTACATAAACTGTTGAAATGAATGACGGGAAATTTGTTTTTTTTAACTTATGTCTCGGGAATGATAAAGTGAAAAAATCTGAAACTCAGACCTTAGTGTTCAATGAGCCCTCTTGAACACCCATCCTGGTGTTGCTGAGTAATTGAGCTGGGAGTTGAAAGTTGAAATGCATATCTTTGTGTGCTGCGTTTAGAAGATTCAACATGGATTTCAATGTGATTCTGGTAATATAGTACAGCTATTTACCACGTTAATAGCAATTAGGTGAAAACTCAGAACAACTGAAGTGATAAACTCTGACAAAATATGATAGTGAATTGATAAAGTAATAATATGAATTATAGTTGAGTAGTGTAAAAATGACTATTTTGAACAGCAGAGGGCATTAAAACACTACTTATTTGCTTAATAGACCATCATGTTGATTTCATTTTCACCTTTTTAACTGTTATATAGGCATATTTTGTCCAATCTGTCTGAAAATGTTAATGATTATTTAATGGCATGTGTTCTGACTTGTTTTTAACAAGTCTTGTGATCTGAGCATTCATTTTAAGGCTACATGTTGAAGCCATCGATTATAGCCATCCACATGAAGTAGTTCAACTTTTTCTTATAATTATTGATCTAGAGAGTCCAGAGAATTGTACTGCACTGGTTTTAACATTATGATATGATCAGAGATGTACACACACACACCTTTGGGATATTTCTTTGTAATCTAATGTTATAAAACTATGTTAAAAACAGTGACAACAGTGGTAGTTACTCTTATCATTTATCTACAACTGAATGAGTGTGTGTAGATTTTAATTCAATATGACAGTTGTCATAGTACTTTTTGACTAAATGTGATTGTAAATGTTAAATTAGTGAATTGATAAAGTCATAATATAAATTATACATGACAACTTACTATTTTGAACAGCAGGGGGCAGTAAAACTCCACTTATTGGCTTAACAGACCATCATTTTCACCTTTTTAACTGTTCTACAGGCATATTTTGTCCGATCTGTCTGAAAATGTTCATGATTATTTAATGTCACGTGTTCTGACTTGTTTATTGAAGAGATCAACGCTTTCAGGGACACTGAAAGTGTAGTAGTAGATGGCTTCAACACAGTACATGTTGAAGCCATCCACAAGAAGCAGTTCAACTTTTTCTTATAATTATTGATCTAGAGAGTCCAGAGAATTGTAATGCACTGGTTTTAACATTATGATATGATCAGAGATGGAAAACACCATTTACAGCCAATACTGGCAATTCACCATATGGAAATACATGGTTTTAAAGCTTTTTAACAGTTATAGCGCCACCTATGGTCCGATCTCCATGAAACTTTGCATGCTTGTTAATGATGTGATGACACATATGCTCATCAATTTTTGGGATGTTCTGAGTTTTCCTTTAGGATTTATAGGCTTTGGGTGCATTTTGTCACGCCTACTTTTGTAAATGACCCTGTTATAGCAAAACAAATGTCAAAGTTCCACTTCTTTTTGATAGTTATTGATCTAGAGAGTCCAGAGAATTGTCCTAGACTGGTCTGGTTCCGATCGAGCAAAAAACCAGGGACTAGTTTGCAAAAGTAGGTTTTTGACATATTCGTGAATATTTAACGAACGATTTGATTGACAGCAATGGTTCTAGAAGCAAAGTTGTTCAGCATGAGGAGATCTATCAATTGATATACATATTGTGAGGGTGTGTGCAAACCACGTGATTACAGAGCCATAAAACTCGTTAGCGCCAACTAGTGGCCGATTTCTTTCAAAATTCTTACAGACCTCTAGGGCCATGAGTCGAACATTCCCAACGAGTTTCGTTCCGATCGGCCTTCGTTAACCTTGTTTCATGGGTGCTCAAACTTCATTGGCTGATGGCGGCCATGTTTTTTGAGATACACCAATGTCCTCATAAACGTACATGGGGCCTTGGACCAAGACACTGCATACCAATTTTCAAGTCAATCGGACTGACGGTTAGGTGGTTATCTGTTTTTTCCGTTTTATAGCGCCACCTAGTGTTCAATCGTCGTTATTTTTTTACTGTGACCTCAAATTGAACTCATACACATGTGTACCGAGTTTGGTGAAGATATCTCATTTACTTCTTTAGTTATAGCCATTTTAGTAAAATAGGCTCCTCCCACAACGTTTATTTTGCGCCTCCTAGCGACCGGAAATAGAAATTTCCACTTTTTTTCAATGATTATTGATAATCAGACTCCAGAGAACATTTCTGCACTGGTTTGGTTCCGATCGGGCAAAAAACCAGGGACTAGTTCGCAAAAGTAGTTTTTCGACAAAATTCAAAATAGCCGAAAAATTTGCATACCGGAAATGAAATCGGAGATATACGTTTTGTTCGTCAGGTGACCAGCTTTCCAATGATATAAGACACTTGAGTGTACGACTTACGGTTTAGGAGTTATGAGCAGCTTCGCGCAATTGGTCGCTATAGCGCCACCTATGGGCCAATCGGGCTCATAATTTGATAACCTCTCCTCGATTTTTGTACTACCATCTGACAAAGTTTCAGAGCTCTGGCCCTTACGGTTTGGTCTGCACGATGCGTTTTACGGCAGAAGAAAAATAATAATAATAATAATAAAAATCGGTACAATTACAATAGGTTTTCAGCACTTCGTGCTTGAACACCTAATAAATGTCCAATTGTCTCAGTGTTCACAGAAATCTTAATGTGATATGAGATTGTACAGTTCTCAGCTCCAGTTCAATGTTCCTTCATGATATCCTTCTTCCACAACTCAAGTTAACTTACAGTTCAGTAAGAATAGAAAGAAAAAACCTGTGCTCGATCCTACCACACTATTCACAGATCGATTTGTAGTTCGATCCTTATTTGGGCATGGCTCGCAAGTTCCTGCTTGCACCAACTCTCCAACTTTCGCCGTGAAACAGGGACATCTCACGTGCGGCTTCCTCGATCCTCGTTCAGCATCCAAACTCAGCAAAAAGAGAATATCAGACGAAACCAAAAGAAAATCCAGAAAGGAAAAAAAAAAAACAATAGAAAGCCCAAGGGGGGAAAAAACCAACCTTGAAAAAAAACAAGACCAAATGTACAATTAGGCACTTTCCTCAAAAATTCACATATTACCACACTTAATATCAATAAATTCAACTACTAACATTTCAAACTTCACTTATAATACAGGGTATATCACTTATAAACTTCACATATAATTAACACATTAACTTCTCATTTATATTCAAAAACAGGTTTTCAAATGACGCGGTAGGCCACATCTGCTCAATTTACACGTGCGTCACACATTTGCACAAACTCAGTTATTCGACGAAAACTACAAATTTACAATTCACAAGTCATCAAAAATAACTTCTCCCTTTATGATATCACTTATTTGACACATTTATGAAGAAATCTTCTATTATGTTTTTTCCCTTTTTTACAGAAGGTTGACTCTTACATAAATTTAGCAAAATATAACACATTTTATCAGATATAAGAACCTTAATAATGACAATAAAACAGAAACTTCACTTACCAAGAGTACTCTAATATCAATTAGAAAAAAGTTCGCGGCAGCTCTTTCAGCTTTAGGCTCGTACTTCAATGCACATACAAAAAGCTAGTTTCACTTCAACTCAAAATCAATTATCACAGTATCAAGTTCAGATTCTATTTCTCAAAATCTTTGTGTTCTATATCTCTCAATCTCTCTAAACAACTAGTAGCTCGCTCATTTTAATCTTCTTTCTCTTCTCAGATTTTTTTTAATTTTTTTTATTGCATGAACAACAATTACAGAACATGAACAGAAAATAAATACAAAAAAATACAAAAAAAAGGTACATAAATAAAAATGCCAGGGTTAAAGATACACAGATACGCAATACAAAAATTGAATGAAAACAATACTAAATTGACCAAACAAACAATAAAAGGCTTTGACATTTCACAAAATCTGAAAAGTATTTAACAAATACATGGTTTTAACAGCTTTTTTATTTGTACTGTCCTTAATGGAAACCATATAATTCTCTAATTCTTTCAATAGCACAAAAAAAAGGTTTCTGATTAGTAAATTTACACCGATGAATATGAAATTTACCTAAAATAATCAAGAGATTAATAATATATGCTTCCTTTTCCATGTTCTTTTCATACTGTAAAAAACCAAATATTACATGCTCATATAACAAAAGAAAATTACATCCCAATTTGTTATTTATAAATCTAGAAACTTCCCACCACAACCTTTTGGTGTATTGACAGTGCCAAAAAATATGAGGTACAGTTTCTGGTTTCAGAACTGCGGCAACATCTCGAAGGTAGTGCCTGCCTGCCTGCAAAGCTACAGTACTGTGAAAAAGCACTTGTGTAAAAATGCTGTAAATGAGAATGTTTTCAAAAATAATGTCATAATCATGAATAGATTTTATTTATCAATTCACTTTTATTAGTTAACTATTATTAACTGTTATTAACAGTTAACTAAATCAAATCAATAGGTGTTTAGTGCCCTTTACGTTTAAAACAGCTTTAGTCCAGGTATTGCACATAGTTTTTAGTTTTGCAGGTTTTTTCAAGCGTCTTTGGAAACGTTGCCGCAGTTCTTCTGGTCTTAGTCTCTGTTTTTTCTGTTTCTTCATATAATTTCAGATGCACTCGATGATGGTGAGATCCGACCTCCGTGTGGAGCATTGGCTGTTGCCAGAATCCTTGTGCATTCAAAAGTTTCACTGGATTATTACAATCAATGGCACAATTAATGTCTGGAAATGTAAACTGATATTTCCTACTGAGACACTACAACAAAATATATAAATAACTGGCTTAAAACCATTTCTTTGAGGCGAAAATACTAGTGTGCCTAAGACTTCTGCACAGTACTATATATATATATATATATATATATATAGCCTATTACAGCCAGAATTATATATATATATATATATATATATATATATATATATAAATTACAAATTCTTTAAGCAGAGAGCAGTCTGTTGTCTGTTTTTTTAGTTTTGAATGGTTCTGTTTAAAAGTAGACATATGAGGTGAGTAGCCTACCTTACATGCTGAGTTTCGTTCATTTATGAGACGAGCTCCAGTTCACGCGCCAGCGCCGTGTTTCTTATCTATCGTCTGCCATAGGTAGCCTATTTACCTCTTATTTATTAAATCCAGGCAATTGTTTGATAAAACATTCATTAAAATTAAGATTCAATTAATACGAAACAAATTCAGGTTAAAGAAAGTTTTTGTTTCTTTTAGAAAGCTTAGGATGTCTGTGTGAAAGTTTTAAAGCATCTTTTGAGATGGTGCTCACTGCGGAACATGAAATCCATGGGGAGGAGTCAGATCCAGATCCAACTCCTCCCACCTTACATACACCTAAACCTAACCAACTCCGCCCCCTGATCCCTAAATCCACCCCTAATCCCTAAACCCAACCCTAATCCTACCCATCTCCACCCCTTGGATCGTGATCCGACTCCTCCCCGTGGATCTCATGTTCCGTTTGTAAAGCGGCTCAAGCTGAAAATAACAGCAACATTTTGTCACATTTAGAATTTTTGACGGTCACGCCTACATCTATATTTGTCAACTTAGATATTTTAGTTAAATCTAAATATTAAATGTTACACCCAAATGTTAAATGTTAAATCGAAATCTACATGTTAAATCGAAATCTAAACCTAAATGTTAAATATAAATGTTAAATCTAAATTTAAATGTTAAATCTAAATGTTGAATCTAAATCTAAATGTTAAATATAAATGTTGAATCTAAATGTTTTGGGTGAAACTAAATATTTAGCTAATATGCAAATAGAAAAATGCGGTAACCGGAAGTGCCAAAATAAAAGCTCGAGGAGGTCAGTGTTTATAATGGGCTATATGCACGCATAAGTTCCGCATTTGACGTAAGGATGCTCGTCCATTTCCGGTTGTGTAGATTAAAGCGGAGGAAAACCGGAGAAAACGGGATTATGGCAGAGTCTTCAATATTTACTGTCCTCCCGTCTTTGAAACGAAACGTACATACGTTTAGATGTAATTCTATATATAGTTATGTTTATTTAATATAATTTTAAAAAGAAGAATAAACACAACGAGGGGTGTCTGTTTTATCTGTTTTTGTGACTAACGTTTCATTAGTATAACCATGGAGTATAAAATTCAATATAAATTCTCGGTATTGCATTGGACTCTATGATCGGCGGAAGTTATCGAGCATCCTTAATCCTTCACCGGAAATACCGTCGTGCATAGAGCCCATATAGTGTCAAATAATGAATAAAAACCATCTCATCTGGGGAAATGGACTCTTGGACATGGATTATTGTGATAATAACTACCTAAAATAATAATTCATTTGACATTTTAGCAGCTCTGCTGGCCTTTTTGCAAGCGAACGTGACAGATCAGCCAAAGTGAGCCCCCTCGTGGCTGGCGATTATGACTACAGGTCATAAGTCCCGCACCTTTGATAAAACTGACACTAAAACCTCAGGGTAGTAGCCTACCCTTCAAATACAACCCCGTGACATTCCATATGTCATACTAGTATTACGAAAATTATTAAAATTATTAAAATTAAAATTCTGCCCGATCATCCGCCCAGTTCATATGTGTATTCTCCACGTTACCTCCCTCTGGGTATGTGGCTTCCGCAGCATCCCTTCCTTCCAATGTACAGCATGCAGTGACTTCCCTGGCCTATGCCCTCGTGCATCCACGTACAATTCTATGAAACATTCTTATCATTTCAGATGCATTACATCAATCAATATTCTCCAATGCTTCATAGAAATATACATGTTTAAATTAAATTAAGTTAATATATGATATTTAGGCTATTTAAATGTCGTGGCAGAAATTCCCCTGCGCATTTCCTAACCCCCGACGTCTCGTCCCCTGTGAACACTATCACTTGTGAATAAGATCTCTAGTGCTCCGGTAACCCGGTGTGCATTAATAACCAGACAGACTCCAGACAATGCCTTTGAATATGCTTTAATCACGACAGGGAGGGAATCACACATTCTAGAGAGAATCCCACAAGCAAGAAGAGTACAAGAGTTATAGGATAGGTACATAGTAAAGGTAACATGACATATTACTCAATATCATCACACCATTTTTCTCCAATATGATTGGTTCAACATAAGTGCAAATTCAGAAATCTCCTCCTTTTAATGTCAAAGCAAAGTTGTTAGTTTGAAAATTACTCAATAATAAGTCATGGGGCTATATTTCAATAACTGTCTAGCCGTGTCCATAATTTTTACTATTTGGCCCAAGTGCTGGGGACATTTCGTTTTCAAAAGAATATTACAAATATCCTGCATGAAAAAGAATTGTTAGAAATGATTCATTACAAAATTTGTCAAAGTACCTTGTAGACTAGAAGTTAAACGAAAGTATTTAATCTGGTGTCTGAACACAGTATAATTGACAACCATGGGATATAAGAAATACATTTGAGCAAATAATTGTGTATGTAAAATTTTAGGTGTTAATTAATCTGGAAAATCTTAGAAAGAAGTAAAGGATGCTGGTGATTTCAGATTGCTGTGAGTGTCAGCGATAAAAAAGAAGCACGGCTGCTTCAGTGATCTCTTTAGAAGCGCTCCATCCCGCAACATCCCAGTCAAATCCCGTAAAGTCCCCGCACTGCCTAGGGGGCGCCTCGGGAAAGTGTCCACCTCCACCAATACAGAACTGCAACAATATGAGGACATTACTGACAAAAATGACATAGGTGTTGATTTATTTTCATTGTAAATTTATTAATTTTACAAATGCTGTCCATGCATTGCAGAATATTATTTCTACTCACATGTTCAGTGTTGCAGTCGGTTGGTTTGGTACCTGAACACAGAGCCATGGCTGCCCGTTCATGATTAAAGACTCTGAATGAGATGAATCCAGGCTGAAAATTTGCTGGGAAAATGCACAGAATATATCAGTGATGATAATCTGTCATAAACACATGGCTTTTATTCAATAAAGTGATTGGATCTCAACAATGATGATGCCTTGTACACCACTTAATCACTTAATAATACACAGATTTTCAGATACTGTAAACTGATGAAGGCACTTTCATTCAAAACATTTGAAAAAACTTGTCTCAAGGGCAGTGTTGTAGTACTCGAGACTCGGACTCGTCTCGGTCTCGAGACCATATTTTAATAGTCTTGGTCTTGTCATGGACTCGTGTCCATTTGGACTCGGAATTGACTCGTACTCGAACATTTTTTTTTTTAGGACTCGGACATATTCCCGAGTCCACTCGAGTTCAATTCAAAATATTTTTCATGATTATTAATGTATGTTAATAAAATATTTCTTTAAATTGATTGACACGCCCAGTGATTGGTGATTTTCTAGTGCGCAACTGCGCATGACGAATTGTAATAAAATTACTTTTAACACCACCTACTATGTGGCCTTTTTACCCTAAACTGATCATATTTTTTAAACTCTAAGTAAATTCAGTAAAAAAAAAAAATTTCTCTAAGTAAATAAAAGTAAATTAGGTAATCAACCCTCACTGGTCTCGGACTCGACTCGGACTCGACTCTCTATGGACTCGGTCTTGACTCGGACTCGACTCTCTCTGGTCTCGGTGTCGACTCGGACTCGAGTGAGGTGGTCTCGACTACAACACTGCTCAAGGGATAGTGCCAGGCTGTTGTTGTAAATAAGAACTTGTTTTTAAGTGACTTGCTTAAATAAAGGAGCCATACTTCTTGAATTGGGACCATAGAGATTTCTGATGTTATCCGCATTTCCGTAGTCATACACTATTGGAATAACAGGTCCATTATCAGTGATGCATGTCCCTATGCCAAACCTCACCGGGAATTTCTGGGGGGGGAAACGATGTTATGGTAATTTCACTAAAATTGTAGTTTTGTCAATGTTTCAAACCCAAAAATGCTGTTGAAGTTTGTCCGACCTTGAATAAGTTGTAAAGGTTTCCCCCGTGGAGAGTTAAGAAGTGATTTTCGGTGTGGTATCGCAGGATGGAGGAAGCGCTCCAGGATTCCACCTCCATATTATTAGGAACGTGCCACACGGACACATCTTGTGCTGGGATGTCAAAGTATCCAGGATTCTGTGACAGAAGGGAAACAGACTATCGTTTCAGATTTTACAAAAACTTATGTCCTTTCTGTTCCTTTAACTATTGCTGCAAAACCATACATTTAATAGAAATACCTTATAATCATCGCTTGTAGAGGCATCTGCACTTCCGAATGTGACTGTGTTTGCCCATGTCCCTTCACCATCAGGCCGTTTTGGTTCACTGCCCTGCTGACTAGACCAGCGATCACCAACAGTGCACTTTCCGTATATGTTGTTTTCATGAACACTGGCGACCAGCGTCCAGCCTCCGCCCGCAGTGGTCATATCACAGAAGGTCTGGTACAGGACGCCTCTGGAGGAGTTCAGATAGTACAGGCCGTCTAACAACAAAAACATTATGAGTCATTTCACTGCAGTTGTTGCTTAAGATCAAATATTAACATAAAATGAGCGTACCATCCTTAACATGATACTTTTTCTGAAGTTCTTTGCAGCTTCGAGCGGCATATGCTTTCCCAAGATTGATATCAACTGTTTTAATATCTTCTTGTTGATCCACTGCAATGTAAGACAAAGATTGAGTGGAATATATGAAGAGTTCAGATGCAAAAGCCTCTAAATGCCATTTGAAAATTTCTTCTTTAATGATCATTTTTATCAAGCTTGTATATTTAAGTTCAGTGATTTCACTTAAATGGCAATGATAATTACCTATTAATTGTTATTTAAGTGAAATTACTGAACTTAAATATACAAGCTTGATAAAAATGATCATTAAAGAAGAAAATTTCAAATGGCATTTAGAGGCTTTTGCATCTGAACTCTTCATATTGTAATAAAAAAAATATTTCAACATTTTAAGATAAATTCATTTCAATAAAAAAACAATATATATTAAACTTCTTACAAAGTATCACAGTTGCAGTCTCACAGAGCCATACATTCAGTGAAAGACTGAAAAGGATCACGAAAAACGTTTTTGTAAGAAACATAGTCTGCAAACAAAAGGAGAAAAGTTTTTCACAATTACACTCAACTCTGACCATGTTTCAGTGAAAGACTTACTAAAAGCATTAGGCTACTTTTATTTTGAAATTATTTGTGTGGCAAAATAATTCTTACGTTTGTTTCTTGTGTTTCTGTCCTCAGATTTGACGAGCACTGGCAAGGCGTCTGGATTCTGGGTGAGTCAGATGATAAAGCTCAGGTTTGGAATGACCCAGGAGTGGAATGAAGGATACGTTACCGCTGAATGTGTTAAATACAGGAAACCTGAGCCTAAGCGGATGTGAAAACTTTGCTTTGGCTAAGATAATAACATTTGAACAAGTTAACACCTAGATAAGACACTGATATTGATCTTTCATGAGGCTGTTATTGACTTAACATTTAAACTGAGTTAAAACTATGCATTAAAACAAATATCCTAAACACATGTTAAAACAACAGTATGAAAACAACCCTCAAAAGTCACATATTGGGTAACACTTTATTTTACGACCCGCAAACAACTGTGTAAGTACACTGAAATTACGGTGTACGTTTCTGTAATTATAGTGTACTTCCGTGTAAGTATAAGGGAACAATATGTTAAGTTTGGGGTAATAAAGGGGAATCAAGCACCACTTTAAATTACAGCCCGCAGGAGTTACACTTACCCTGTAACTACACAGAACAAGGGGGTAACAAACGATTCTTACTATGTAGCAAAACGAAACAACACGCGCTGTAATGCAGAGAAAGGTACTGTTATCAAAAAAAAAACAAAAAAAAAAAACTTTTAATTAGGCTACACATTATATTTGCCATGACATTTAAGTGGCATTGCAATTCAATGGGATAAGGTACTAATGGGCTCTATGCACGGCGGTATTTCCGGTGAAGGATTAGGGATGCTCGATAACTTCCGCCGATCATAGAGTCCAATGCAATACCAAGAATTTATATTGAATTTTATACTCCATGGTTATACTAAAGAAACGTTAGTCACAAAAACAGATAAAACAGACACCCCTCGTTGTGTTTATGCTTCTTTTTAAAATTATATTAAATAAACATAACTATATATAAAATTACATCTTAACGTATGTACGTTTCGTTTCAAAGACGGGAGGACAGTAAATATTGAAGACTCTGCCATAATCCCGTTTTCTCCGGTTTTCCTCCGCTTTAATCTACACAACCGGAAATGGACGAGCATCCTTACGTCAAATGCGGAACTTATGCGTGCATATAGCCCATTACCACATGGTAAGGTCTAAATTACAATTATAGCAAAAACAAATTATTTTGACTTATCTAGTAAGAAATGCCAATAAATTTAATTTTTATCATAGTATATATATACAGTATATGTGTGTGTGTGTGTGTGTGTGCGTTTAATTTTTAACAAACAGATGTCAAACCCAGATAGCAAACTGACATTGAATCAACGTTGATCTGACATTGTTTTGCTCATCGAATTAACGTTGAACCAACGTCAGATGCGTCATTCTTTCAAAACTAACGGAAAATCAACTTAAAATCAACGCGTTGTTTCAACGTTATGAAAGCAAACCAATTTTCGATTTCATTTAGCTTTGAAGAATGCCGCGTCTGACGTTGGTTCAACGTTAATTCGATGAGCAAATCAACGTTGTTTCAAAGTCATGAGAGACGTCGTTTCCACGTTGATTCAATGTCAGTTTGCTGTCTGGGAAATTACCCTGTAACATTGCACAAGAACATATTTTGCCAGAAATGTGATATGTTTTATAAACAACAGACGTACAATTTTTGCCTGGAATATATTAACAGAATAGGTACCTGTTATTTTTTAACTAATTAAATAATTTGCTTGTATATCTGCTTGTTACCCCCTTATTACCCCAAACTTAACATATTGTTCCCTTATAACTTCACGGAAGTATACTAAAATTACAGAAACGTACACCGTAATTTCAGTGAACTTACACAGTTATTTGCAGGTTGTATATCTGTTTGTTACCCCTTTATTACCCCAAACTTAACATATTGTTCCCTTATACCTGCACGGAAGTACATTATAATTACAGAAACGTACACCGTAATTTCACTGTACTTATACAGTTGTTTGCGGGTCGTAAAATAAAGTGTTACCACATATTGTTATGAATGAATTCACTGGACCCAGCTGGTTGAGAACCCAAATGTAATTTTACTTCAAAACATCAAACATAAAACAGAAGCAAGAACAACAATATAGCTGCAAGCAGCCATTACCGGGGCCAAGCGCAAGAAGCGGCAACACTTGCCATCATGGGTGGGAGTGGCAGACCAACTGCAGCAAGGAGCAATCAAAGACATTTTAAGAGAATTTTGGCAAAATGGCTGAAAAATCATAAAATGGTTCAGGTCATACTTAGAAGGGAGAGGTTATTATTTGAGCATAGGAGACCATAAGTCTGAGTGGACATCCATAGGCGCTTTTCCACTGCATAGTACGGTACGGTTCGGTTCGGTACGGCTCACTTGTGGTGCTTTTCCACTGCATGGTACGGTACAGTACGGTTCGCTTCGGGTCGCTTTAAATGGTGGTCTGTTGAGGTTCCAAGCGTACCGTACCGGTACTAAAATGTGACGTGAAACACTGCAGATCACTGATTGGTCAGACAGAATCGTCACTACCAGCGTCATTGGATTTGCGACACGAGACACTTTTTTAGCAGTATTTTTGTTTTGCTGCCATCAGCCTCATTTTAAACACATTTTTCCGTCTAGCAGTTAAAAACAACCACATACCGAGAATCAGGAACACCATCCCCTCGATAGTCTCCATTGTTCCTGTGTTGTGGGTTTGAAAATGTGGCGCTTTTAAGATGATGTCATGGCAGTAGAGGCGCGCGCAAATAACGATCAGTCCCACACACTTTGAAGGGGTACTACTGCAGTGGAAACGCAAAGCGATCCGAACTGTTCCGCGCCGAGTCGAAGCGTACTGAGCCGAACCGTACCGTACTATGCAGTGGAAAAGCGCCACATGATAAGTGGAGTCCCTCAAGGCTCAATTCTTGCACCACTCCTATTCAACCTGTATATGCTCCCAATGAGCCAAATAATGAGAAAGAACTGAATCTCTTACCACAGCTATGCAGACGACACACAGCTCTACTTAGCCCTATCGCCTAACGACTACAGCCCCACTGACTCCCTGTGCCAATGCATTGATGAAGTAAACGGTTGGATGTGTCAAAACTTTCTGCAGTTAAACAAAGACAAATCTGAAGTCATTGCGTTTGGAAACAAAGAAGAAGTTCTCAAGGTGAATGCATACCTTGACGCTAGGGGTCTAACAACTAAAAATCAAGTCAGGAATCTTGGTGTGTCTCTAGAGTCAGACCTTAAAGGACAACTCCGGCGCTAAATGAACCTTAAGTCTAATTACACATTGTTACCTAGTCAACCGTTATCTGAGATTTGTTTTCATGATTGCCGAATGTTAAACTGTTTTTAGAGATAAAACTATTTACATTCGGCAATCATGAAAACAAATCTCAGATAACGGTTGACTAGGTAACAATGTGTAATTAGACCAAAGGTTCATTTTGCGCCGGAGTTGTCCTTAGGTGTATGGTGTCGATAAGGTGATACCTCAGCCAGCGATTGATAATGGATAATTTGTCGTATTTTGGTAAAGCTGAGGCCAGCGCTGCCTGTCTCTTTGTGAGAGACTTTAGTGGAGAAATCAAAACAAAAACAATAACAGCACACAATAAACTCACAGAAGAAACATTCAACATGTTCAGTTTATTATTAATAACATTATACAGTTAAGTAATAACATGAAAATGTTTTGCCAAATATTATCAAGTTAAATGATTTATAATCAAGTAAGTTACTTACATTTTAGACAAAACTATTTTACCAACGAAAATATTTCATAACAAAGAAAAGCAGCACTCAACGCTATTTTCCTAATTGATTCATCGTTTTGAACGAATCGGTTGAATCAATGACTCAGTAATTTAGTGACAATGGTTTGTTTAAAACATTAATCTCATAACATTATTTATTGCAGTTGTAATTTCGCAGTAGATGCATATATTAAATTAGGTAAAAAATTGGCCTTTATAAAAATAATTGCCGCCCTTGGATAAATATCAAAAATTGTCACGGTTCGCAGGTTTGTTTGTTCATTCTGTGTGTTCTGTTCTGGTCTGATCAACTGTCAGGTGTGTCTCGTTTATGGATCCTAGTCTGTTTGTCATGTTGTCAGATCGTTGTTAATGGTTCTCTGTGTAATTCATCCATTTAACCAGTTCCTGGTGAACCTGATGAAGACGCATGCAAATACAAAAAAAAAAAAATGTGTGCAAATATAAAAACGCATGCAAATACAAAAAAAAAAAAAACATCCGCAAATTAAGAAAAACATCTTCATCAGTTCCACAACACACGTGTGCTCCAAGTACTCACAACACAACCAAATACAGAAACGCGCTGCAAATAACACGTTTCCGGGGAACAAAATAAGTGACGGACCCGCATATACAGGACGTGCTTACAGCAAAAAACCTTTATTGACAAGAAGTCAAAGCCTATATTTTTTATAAACAAACTATACTACTAAAATAATATTGTATATATAAATAATATTATAATTTTTTTATAGTTCGTCTATACTCCTTGCTTACTCAAAATTCTACTTTATTTAATTTAATTTCTTTTGACTTTCCCCCAGCAAAACACAGAGATTCAAATTATTATGACATGTGTTAACAATATGTTCATCACAATACAAATGAGAAAAGAACAATGATCTGAAAACTAAACTAAATAATAAAAAAAAAAAGATCTAGAAGAACATATTATTAATCTAAGATATTAACATCAGTTACACTATACAAATAGTTTCATTTTATGTTTAAATTTTCATAAGAAAAGTTTCCTAAAAATGTTAGGTAATGTATGGCACTGACATACAGATAGATATATAAAACGGATATTTTCAGATTTTTATAAAGTAAAAATAAAACATAAATAATTTATTTGCAACCGTTATGTTAATCATTATATTTCTGTCGTCTGAACAGCTATACAGCTGATGGACAAAGTGCTGCGTTGTCATAGGAACATCCTAGGTAAAAATAATTACATTAAGTTGTCTGTTGTTGCTCCCGCCAAATTCCCACTTGAAGAGCTTTGCCGTCTGCCCTTTGAAGGGAGTAGGGAAGTAGGGAAGCTCACGAGCAATAAGCAAGTCCCAGTTGAGTCCGTCACTTATTTGGTTCCCCGGAAACATTTCCGTTGTGCTCTGTAGTTGTGTTGTGAGGTTTTGCAGCGCATTTTGTGTATTTGGTTGTGTTGTGAGTACTTGGAGCACACGTGTGTTGTGGAACTGATGAAGATGTTTTTCTTAATTTGCGGATGTTTTTTTTGTATTTGCATGCGTTTTTATATTTGCACACGGTTTTTTGTATTTGCATGCGTCTTTTTTAGGTTGCAACACGTTGAACTCTCTCGGCCACCGTAGGGTTTAGCTTAAATTGTACTCAGCCTTACTCGTCGAAATTGCATTTTTAGTAGCAAGAATTCAATTAAAGAGCTCTACAGTTCAATACTAGTCGCAATTACAATTAGAGAGCTCTACAAAATAATTTTTACTTGTCATATGTCTCCATTGACTTCCATTCTTTTTTAATTACAGAGCTCTATAATTGCATTGTTACTAAGAATGCAATTAGAGACCTCTCTGCATGTGATTATAAGGTTTTGATTGTACACTTTATTATTCGTTTTTGTTTAATGAATGTATAAAATAATTAAATAACAGATTTTTCTTATTTAATCATTTTAATCAAAAATAAATGCATGAACAAAAATAAAAAATAAAATATGTAATCTTTGAGGATGTAATGTGGGAAATATGCTTTAAAGCAGCCCTACGCCTGTAAGTGTTTTATATAAACGTGTCTTGATTGCTAATCCACATCTGATGACGATTATTAGGTTAAATGTTCAGGGCCTGTGTTCATAAAGAACACATTCAAATTCAAATTTAGTGCAAAGAGTAGCTCCTAGTGACAAAATTCTAAGAAATTCTTAGAAATGTGGGCGTTTACTCTTAAAATTAAAGAAAAAATCCTAGTAAAGAAAAAAGTCATTCAGAAGGAATCTTAACCCTTAAAAGAGGTCCTATGGTCAAGTACGGATGAGGACTTTTAAGAGGCTTAAGCAGAGGAGAAAATGACAGAACGATGAAGAGGGAGAAGAAATGTGATGCAGACAATGGATGATCACACAATTACATTTACAGCACTTTCAGAACAATAGGTTACTGTCGTAACCCCGGTTCTCTGAAACATCGAGTGGAGAGATCCACCTATGGGAAGGGCATCCGTACCTGACCTCTGCAGAAGCATCCAATTGCACCAAGTCTGGCTAGACAGACAGAAGCGCGCGGCCAGTGCCCGATGAGGCCACACCCCTCACCCACGGGCATATAACATCTGGGCGCGCTGCTATTCCTCAGTAAGTATATTCGCTTCTCGTGCGGCAAGCGGGGCAAAGCTGGTGGATCTCTCCACTCGATGTTTCAGAGAACCGGGGTTACGACAGTAACCTATTGTTCTCTTTCATCATCTCGTGTTCGAGATCCACCTATGGGAGAGACATGGACAGCTCCCTGATTGCCCAATACACTCACAGTGAGGTTCTGAAGCCAGAGAAGGACGGTCACCTCAGGGAGGCGGTGCCTGACACGTCCCTTAATCATGAGCCTGCGATGGTGAAACCACACCTAACTAATGTGGACAAGCAGGACATGAAATACGCATGGGACACATGCGAGATAGTAACCCCAACCCACCAAGACATAATCTATACCCGAAAGGGGAAGAAATGATAGGTGACAGGAATGAACATGGCCAGTCAGCCCATTCACTCTTAATGGTATATATATACCAACAGGGTTACAGCAGGGAGGGGCTAAGACGACCCGACCCCTAGAACCGAATGTGCTACCGAGGTACTGGTGACATCCAGCCGGTAGTAGCGCACGAAGGTATGAGGAGAAGCCCAACTGGCAGCGGAGCAGATGTCCTGCAGTGACACTCCCCTAAACAGAGCCCAAGAGGTGGCTAAACCTCTTGTGGAATGAGCTCTGATGCCCCTAGGGGGCTGCACTCTCTTTGCTTTGTAAGCCATGGTAATAGCATCCACAACCCAATGTGAGAGGCGTTGCTTCAAAATTGGACTCCCTAAGTGAGGGGGAGCCCATGAAACAAAGAGCTGGTCGCTCTTCCGGAAAGCATTCGTCCTGGTCATATATGCCTGTAAGGCACGGACTGGACACAGAGCGTTCAGCCTCTGATCCTCTAGAGAGGTAAAAAGGTGGAGGGTGAAAAGCGGACAGCTCCAACACCTCCGAAGTGAACGCAGGGAAGCACTTCGGCATGAAGGCCGGGTTAGGCTTAAGGAAGACCTTATCTCCACTAAGAGAGAACTAGAGCACGAAGGATGAACCGAGAGTGCATGTAGCTAACTGACACGTTTAGCAGATGCCAAGGCCAAAAGCAAAGCTGTCTTGAAAGACAGCAGCTTAAGGGATATACTATCCAAAGGCTCAAAAGGGTGTTGAGACCGAGCTTCCAGCACCATGGAGAGGTCCCACTCCGGGACAGTTCTCCTGACGACTGGCAAAGAGCGGCGTGCACCCTTCATAAATCTACGGATTAGAGGGTGCTGACCGACGGTCGAGCCCTCAAAACCCACATGACAGGCTGAAATAGCAGCCAAGTGGACCTTAATGGTGGAAAAGGACCTGCCTTTATCCATGAGGTCTTGAAGGAAACACAAAATATCAGGAACTGAACACTGATAAGATGTGAAACCGCGCCCATCGCACCACCCCTCGAACACTTGCCACTTACAGCCATATAAGGGCCGTGTAGAGACGGCCCTGGCATTCTGAATAGTGGTGACCACACGCGGCGAAAGCCCAAGTGCGTTCAGGTTCGTCCTCTCACGGGCCAGGCCCAGAGAGCCAACCTGTCCGGCTGGGGGTGGTAAATCTCACCGTTGGCTTGGGATAATAGATCCGTGCGAACGGGAAGGCACAATGGCTCGGCGTATAACAGAGGGATTATCTCCGCCAGCCACGGTGCTTTGGGCCATCTGGGTGCTATCAGAATGAGAGACAGGCCCTGCTCTCTCACCCTGGCCAATGTGGGAATATCAGGCACAGGGGAGGAAAAGCATACAGGAGCACTCTAGGCCATGGGTGGGCCAGTGCGTCTACCCCGAGGGGCGCGTCCACGTCCCTTAGAGAGAAGAACATAGGACAATGGCAGTTTCCGCGCGAGGCGAATAGATCTACGCTCGCCCGTCCAAATCTCATCCATAGCATTTCCACTATCTGCGGATGAAGACGCCAATCCCGTAGATTGGGTTTCCCCTTGACAGCAGATGCGCCGACGTTCAGAATGCCTGGGACGTGAGTCGCGCGTAGCGACAAGAAAACCCGTCTGCTCCACACCAAGAGCTTGTGAGCTAGGAGGTGAAGTTTCGACGAGCGCAAGCTGTCCTGACGGTTGATATATGCCACAGCCGTGGTATTGTCGCACCGTACCAGCACATGATGTCCCTGCAGGCGAGGCAGAAAATGATTCAGAGCTTTACAATTGGTAAAAAAGCTCTAAATAATTTATATGTGCTGAACGTAGTCTGTTTGGCCACAGACCGTTCACCGTTTTGCCCTCCTGGGTGGCACCCCAGCCTGTTAAGGATGCATCTGTCGTCACCACTTTCCGCATCGTAACCGCCCCGAGAGGGGTTCCCCGTGCGTAAAAGTCTGCGTTCTTCCAATGGCGCAGGGCTGCAGTGCATGCGCGCGCGTCACTGTAACCGAACGGCAAAGGTCGCGAATCGGGCTGAAATGTAGCGACAAAACCCATTTCATGAACGCCCTCATCTTAAGGAGTCCTAATGGCACAACTTGGGTGGATGAAGCCATGAGACCCTGCATCCTGAGACATGTGCGATATTGCACTTTCGCCCCTTCTCTGAACTGTGACAGACAGCTCATAGAGAGCGAACGCGCTCTAGAGAGAGACGCGCTCGCATGGCAACCGAGTTCAACTCCAAACCCAGGAAATTGACATTCTGACTGGGCGTGAGATTGCTCTTGCCCACGTTCACTTGGAACCCGAGCGATGTGATGTGCGCGAGCACACGGCCGGTGTCCTGCAACACCTTCTCCTTCGATTCGGCTATGATGAGCCAATCGTCTATGTAAGTCAGGATTCTCAGACCTGTTATTCTCAGAGGCGTTAAGCCCGCCTCCGCGCACAGACAGAAAGACCGGGGACTCAAACTGAGTCCAAACAGAAGAACTGTGAATTCGCAACATATGCCCTGGTAGGCAAAACGAAGAAAATTCCTGTGCGGAGGATAAATGCTTATGTGAAAGAAAGCATCTTTCAGATCGACTGATGTGAACCAGTCGTTCTGTTTTATGGCACGGGCGAGAGCGCCCTGTGTCAGCATTCTGAAGGTGTATTTCCTCAAATGTTTGTTCAACACTCGAAGGTCCAAGATAGGGCGGAGAGAGCCGCCTTTCTTTGGAACCAGAAAATACCGGGAATAAAAACCCTGGTTCATCAGATTGGGGGGTACCACCTGAATCGCTCCCTTGTTTAAGAGAGATGAATTTTCCTCTTCCAGAATGTGAGAAGCTTTCTCTTCCGTGTGAGAAAAGAGAATGCCGTTGAAATGAGAGGGTTTTACTGCGAATTGCAATCTGTAACCCTGCATTATTGTACGCATAACCCACTCGGGAGCCGAAACGGTTCGCCAAGCCGCTTCGTGACTCGCGAGTGTCCCCGCTCGGGACAGAGCAGAGCTGTGTCTTGAGACCAACAGAATTATTTGTGATGCAATGGCGCCATCTCGTGGGCACACTAGAGGCGACATGCGGGGGTTCGGAGGGGTTTCCTCTCTCTGCAGTGAGAAAGGTTCTCTCTGCGGAAAGAGGTTTTTCCTCCGAAACGAATTTGTTAGATTCGTTATTGTTTGTGTGTTTTGTGTTGGGCAAACACTGCGTGAACTGGGCAAACATAGTGTGGTGTACACTGTGCTAAACTTTACCCACAAGGAGCCCCTTGAAATTGGGGGGAAAAACACACATCTCCTGAACACATGAACTGGGCAGTCTCAAGTGCAGGCAGAAAATACTATCCATTTTTAAGGATATATAAGAATAGTTTGTTTAAACGTGTATTTAGTTATGTGTTGGGAAACACAATGACCAAGCCTTCCACACACACAACGTGCACTAGAAACACATGGCTTGCAGCCGCAACTGAGCTGTGCGAGCCCAGCTGGTTGATTTGTGAGGCAATGGCGCCATCTTGAGGGTGGACTCGGGGCGACATGCAAGGGATAAGAGAGATTTGCTCTCTATGTTGACACAGATATAAAAATCTGCACGAATTCATTTGATTCGTTTAATAATAGTTTGTGTTTTGTGTTGGGAAACACTGGGGCAAGCCTTTAATAACTGGGTGAGGGAACCAAGTGTGTGCGGTGTGGTAACACTGCTTATGTACTTTCCCTCACAACAGCCCCCCTGTGGCTTGGTAGCCACGAGACGGGATTACCCGACCGTCCGAGGGAGACCCCGTGTCTTTCGGACAAGGGTTCCGGGACCGGGAGAATACGGAGGGCTCGTGGCCCGTGAACGCGGGCTGGAGGCTCCCATGGTGGAACAGCAGGCGGGCTGCTAGCGTTCAGGGCCGCCTTCCTACTCATCAAGGCCCGTGAGACAGTGTTAACAGTCTAGCGGGAGGCTCTAGGCGCGCTTGAGAGCTTCGCGAACACTGGAAAAAACGTTGAAGAGTTGTTTCCTCAGGCTGGGCGGTGGTACCCGCGTTTACCCGTCGTAAATATTCCTATCCTGGTCGGTGGCGCTCTATGGAGCTGGCCACACAATGTTGAGACGAACGGCCGCTCGCTCACAAACTTCCAGGAGGATCGACTGAGGCAAAACCGCGTGAGCGCTAGCTTAGGGTAACGTTAGAAAGACCGCGTCATCCTCGTCGCCGGAACCGTACCGGTTCGTCAACGAGAGTGAGGTTTTCCCGCGAAGATGTCCTCTTCAGGGAATGCGGATTGGGCTGAATACCGCTCAAATATTTTATCTGTGGCGCTCCGGGAGTCCCCCGGTAGCGCGTCATCATCACCGTGTCCCCCATCCGAGTAAGAAATGCCAAGCACGGTGCGCTGGATAGTGCAACTAAAGCCGGCTTTGTAAAAAACTACATGGGCAGCAATTACAATGACCGCAATTCTCCGGGTTCTCCAAAGCTTCTTGAGCGTGCTAAGCCCAAGCGGACCGCGCAGAACGAGAGGGTCCTTAGCGGCGATGAGAGCACCACACGCGGCCGGGCAGGCTCGTCGTGATGGACTGTTCCCCAGGGGAAGCGGCTGTTTAGACGGTCACATAGCCATGGGTGGGCCAGCGGTGAAGAACTCGGAAAATACGTGGCGGGCAGCCATGTAAGGAGGAGCAGGTGAAGGACAGTGAGAGCTCGGCGGCTCCGGATGCAAAAAACACAGCGGATAGGCTGAAGAAAAACGACTGTCACTCACGTCTGGCGGAGGCTGATCTGGCGATATGTCCTCCTGTAGACTCGAAAGTGGACAGCGTAACGTTAATCCAACCGAACTGTGTCAGTGCAGAGGTCGCGAGAAGCGAATGTCAACTGAGGAATAGCAGCGCGCCCAGATGTTATATGCCCGTGGGTGAGGGGTGTGGCCTCATCGGGCACTGGCCGCGCGCTTCTGTCTGTCTAGCCAGACTTGGTGCAATTGGATGCTTCTGCAGAGGTCAGGTACGGATGCCCTTCCCATAGGTGGATCTCGAACACGAGATGATGAAAGAGAACCTCTTATTGTGTCGCAGTTCATTGTTTCCACTGGACATTCCCACCTTGCAGGCTCAAAAAGCTTCAGTTTTGAATAAAGCAGGCTTCCCTGGTGCGCACAAGCAGGGCAATGAACTGTTAATAATTTGCGCTATAAGCTCCCATGTCTGCTTCTTGCTCCATGTTGTGTGACCCGGCCCGAATTTTCCTTCATTGATGGCCCAGTGTTCATCCACTAACTGGGCTAACAGTAAACATGGTTCTTCTGGTTAGTAGGGCTTTCTCGTCTTTCTTTTTTTTATACTCCATGTTTGATTTTAAAACCAACATTCAAACCACCACTTAATATAATAATAATATAAAATATAAATAGACATCAATCAGTGTTGGAAAGAGTGGAACAATTTTTTATCATTCTAAGCCAATCACCTAAGGAAATTAACAGCATGATATAGGCTATATATATAGTGTGTGTGTGAGAGAGAGAGAGAGAGAGAGAGAGAGAGAGAGAGAGAGAGAGAGAGAGAGAGAGAGAGAGAGAGAGAGAGAGAGAGAATTGCTCTTTTTTTCCTTCTTGGACAACCAACCAATCACAGTCTTCAAACGATTGTGGCCTACATAGCAACAGGGTCAGCCCCGCCTCCTCACTAAGATGAAAGTTTTTATCTTTTGCTTACTCTGAGTTGCTCTCAGATTGTCCCGAATCGCTCTTAAGCTAAGACTTCTAAGTAAAAGTTTTTAAGCTAAATTAAGAGTTTTCTAACCCTTGGCGTAATCTGCCAAGGGTTTAGAGTGTTATTTCGCGACTAAAGAGTAGCTACCAGTTTATTTTAGATTGTACGTTTCAGTTTCCACCAATGCGCTAATGGCGCCATCTTGTGGCAAACAGAAAATGGCTATATATTTGCCAAGTAGTCCAGTCATTTAATGAAAAAAGGTTGAACAAATTGCAACAGAAGCAAACTCAACTGATTTTGCATCCTCAATATGTCCTGAGTAAGGAAAAAATGCCCAGAAGAATCCCATTAGGGGAACGTTTAGAAAAATACCCAAATTCATTCTCTTTCTCACGTGAAAAGGGTAAAAAAAAATTGAAATTGTTTGTTAACATGGACAAACGGTGCATAATCTAATTACATATGTGCTAATTTGCATAAATACCAAAACAGATCTAAACATTGGCTCGCTGTTTCCAAGTGAAACGGAATATTGAACAGAGGGCAGGGTTTTACTCTAGCACTCCTCCTCTCCATCTCTCGCTCATAGCAAACTAACGGTTTGAGGGGAGTGGTTAAGTGTAATTTTAGGCCCCAGGTGAGGAAGAAGAGAGGGGTGATCATGTCAGGGTTTGAGCGGGAGCTATTAAGCACACTCCAGGAGGCTCCTAATATGGAGTCGACACCACCTCCTCCTCCTCAGTTCTGTCCACTGCAGATGAGGATGAGATTTTTAGTTTTTTTTTATCCTCTTGCCCGCCATGCGACGGATGAGTTTGGCCGAGAGGGCCGAGGTGAAATTTAAAATCTATAGTTTAGTTTATGAGGCGGATTTGGAGGGAAGGGAGTAATTTTCTTTAAAATGTTATTTATGTTCATGTTTGTGTTGTACATTATACATATTTATTAAATTAAGTTTATTTTGTTCAATAAAGAAATATTTTGTTCAATGAGTTAATATTTTATCCAATAAGTCCATATAGAATGTTGTTTGGAGGAATACTGTTGATGCCCACTTAAAAAAAAAAAAAAAAAACATCATTTTTTATATTGTATTTTTTATAAAAAGTTAATGAAAAAAAGATAACTGACAATATATGTATTGTATTCATGGAATGAAGAGTTTAATGACAGGTTGAGTTAGAACAGGTGAGTTGTCACAAGGGGTCAGGGGAGGTGTCTAGTAGTGTAACATCCCTGTGAAATGTTTATTTAGTGTGGTTCAGGCTAAAATAGTCCAGTCATTTAATGAAAAAAGGTTGAACAAATTGCAACAGAAGCAAACTCAACTGATTTGGTATCCTCAATATATCCTGAGTAAGGAAAAAAAAAAGCCCAGAAGAATCCCATTAGGGGACCGTTTTCGAAAAGACCCAAATATATCCCATTCAATTTTAACCTTTAGATATCATCATGAAAATCAGTGAGTTGATTACTTACATCAAGACAAAAAAAAAAAATGTATTATACGTTTTTTGAAATTGTTTGTAAACATGGACAAACGGTGCATAATATAGGCTAATTCCGTATTAGCCAATTTGCATAAATACCCAAACAGATCTAAACATTGGGTATAGCAGGTGAAAAAGTTTTTTTGAATCTTGTTGACATATAACAGTAAAAGACTTAATGTTAAGGTCTGAATGGAACCCATTTAGGCTACCCATGAACATTAAAGGGTTAATTCACCCAAAAATGAAAATTAGTCATTCAAAGTCAGTATTTACTCACCCTCATGTTGTTCCAAACCTCTATGTGTTTATTTGTTCTGCTATACACAAAGGAAGATATTTGGAAGAATGTTTTAATCAAACAGATCTCTGGGAATGAGATCTGTTTGATTTGAACAAACAAACACATAGAGGTTTGGAACAACATGAGGGTGAGTAAATACTGACAGAATTTTCATTTTTGGGTGAACTAACCTTTAATACAGGAAGAAGTACTTTAGAAACCAGCCTTTAGTTTATTTATTATTATGGGGTTACGATCGCGAGCCAAGCACGCGCGCGCGCGCGTGTAAAGCGATCGCGAGCGAGCGATCAGGAGAGAGAGTGTGGCACATCAAGATGCTGATTAGACAGCATGATTATTTTACATGCTGGCCACAATAAAGGCCACTCTAAAATAATTCATGAAATGTTTATTGAATTATTGCATAGTCATTTAATTTAATCACAATTAAGCATTACGTTTAAGAATAGAAGATAAAAATTAATCTTACCTTGCCTAACCTATTGTATATAAATATACACGTATATAATCAGGCATTTGATTGAGAAACACTGATTGAAAATACTTATCTTTTTTACAGTCTATGGTTACGGCACGTCATTGGCTGTTTTCAGCCGCGCGTGCATGCACTCTCGTCCAATAGGAGCGCTCGACACTGCCTTGAGTGACTCTCCTCCGAGCAGAAGATCATGCGTGCAGCGGGTAAGCAAAAGCTCTCCATCAAAACAACATCCGTGCAAACACAATACACAACTTTACAACTGAACTCGCTGCTTAAATATCCTATACTCCCGAAGCATTAGGAACCTGGTGCGTTAAATAGAAATGCAGTAGCCTTTTAATGTCAGCTGTGCTTTTGCTGTTAGCATTGTTAGCATGTTGTTATTGAATGGGGTTTATAAACCGAGACAGTGCTATGTTATCAGAAACCCAACCATTGTGTGCGACACCAACGGCTTTTGGATGTTTTCGAAGCTTGTGAAGGATTTGCTTAAAGTTCTTGCGTGAAAATGAAATCTCTTCTGATTAATTTACAGGGGAAAGATGCTCCCTCAAGAACAAATTCTGTTTATTTGATTGTTATTGAGAGTTTATCATGTAACGTTACTGTCTGGGGAAATGGAAACATTGGTCCGTTTGGACAGACCCTTATCTTCTTGTCCCATTATTAAAAACACCGTGTACTAAAGGCATGAGGTGAATTATGAAAAGAAGATTGTGTTTATGCTGAGTTTACAGAGTCGTAGATACTATTTGCATGAAGTGTAAATGGCAAAAAATATAGTCTAGTTTATTCTGCGAGTAGGGGCACTTACAGCCACACAAAATTTGTAAATGTAGTCATATGCTATTTGTACTGTGTGTACATTTTCTGAAATTGAGTGTTACACAGATTGTCTCCACAGTCTGTACTTGTTGATGCTACACTGGATCTTAATGTGTTGAGAAATGATGATATTACAACTTATGCTATTACATGTCAGTATTTGTTTATTTAGTCTGCTTACGTTACTTATTTGTGAAAAAAGTAAGACAGTATAATATTATAAACTAACACTGATGCAATTCATTCATTTTTTTTAGTAGCCGACTAGTTGTGTAATAATATGGGTTGGGGTCCTGATCCACTATTTATTTCATAATTGTTGTTTTTTTTGTAATGTTGCACCACAACAGATGCTGATGATCTGAGTGAATGATCCTTAATAGATAAGAAACATGGTAAGTCATTCTATATGTTTATGCTTGTATTAGGCTATCACATATGATTAGGGATGGGGCCGATCCGATCCAGTATCGGTATCGGGACCGATACCAGCGTAATTCACGTATCGGATTTTTCCGATCCAACCTGCGGAGAAATCCGATATTTATGATCCATGTCTGCGCTTTAACGTTGGCTGCTGAAATGACTCCAAAAGGGATTCCCCGGGGCTGCTAGTCTGCTAGCTGGCTGCAAACTGTGGAATGGATATCCTGAACGGAGGTGCAGCTCAATCATAGACTGTAAAAAATAGGGCTCAATGAGACACACAGACGCCCGCTCAAGAAATCCATTCCGCAGTTTGCAGCCAGCTAGCAGGATAGCATTGAGCTACCAACATGTTCGCTGTGTGGAAATCCTATGGTGGAAATACTTCACACTGGAAACACCGCAGCAGAGCAAGACAGCAAAATGCAATGTTTGCAAAGCCGTATAAATTAAACTATTTGTCTGTGATGCATGTTTGCAATTCGCAGTCCAGAAGAGAAAGAGAGAGAGATCTCTCACGCGGTGCCATAGCACGCACAACACGACAGCCCTGCTTAATGAGTGACGACAGAGAAAACATAGCCTGGTTACACTTTAGATCTGTGATATTAGTCTGATTTCCAAAGATTAAAGAATATATTGAGGTAAAAAAAAAAAACATTAAACAATAGCCGCATTCTGTGTAGCCAACTTCCTTCCCATCGCGGCGGTGCACTGTCATTTCTCCGTAAAACTCAAACTTTAAGACAGAATCAGCACGATCGGTAATTGTTGTAAAATGCCGTCTCTGCTGTTGCTAAATTGCGCGACGCTTTTAATAATAAAAAGAGCTATTAAAAGCACAACATTTGCGCAAGAGGGCGGCGCGCGCTCCGAAACAGACAAGCAAATTATACTTTGGGCTTCATATGCGCGTCTAAACGATCAAATGTAGCCTGCACAAAAATGTCAAAAAGACCGGCTTGGAGATTATCACTTAACTACGTTCATTTTAGACATAAACGGTTTATGGAAATAGTTGGGAGAAAATATGGTGCATCAGTAGACTATGAAATCCGCACTAGTTATTAAAGGGGCAGCAGTATAAATGTGACGATTGCGACATTACTGAGAATAAAACAACCAAAGGCAAAGAGAAAATCACTCACAGCTCTTGAATGAATAACTTCAGCTTTAATAAGCATAAATCTATCTATGATAAACTTTGCAGTGCTATTTTACTTTTGATTACTTTATTATAATTCTTTTTAGACGATATACCTGAATAATGTTAGTAGACCTTCCTGAAATTAAAGCACTGTGTAGGCCTGTATAATGCGTATATCTTTGTTTAATTGTCTATCTATTGTTTAATCTATTATATATATATATATATATATATATATATATATATTGACATAGGCTACATACGTACGTATTAGGGGTGTGCAAAGCAGCCGGTATTTGTATCTGTATTTGTATTTGTTCAGGGAGGAAAAGTATTTGTATTTGTATTTGTATTCGAGTAAAATTCAAAATAGGCATAAAAATCTTTAAAAATACTTTATAGTGTATGGATTCTTTAATTATATCCATTTTAATAATTATGGATATGCAATATTGGTTGATGTTTTTCTATAAATCCAGCAATGAACAAGAAAAAGTAATTGAAAAGAAAATAACAGTCATCCATTATCTCATGAACCATGGTTAAACCAACAACTAATAAAATACAATTGTGAACATTATGAACCCCAACACCACGGTGGAGGACGCTGTGCAGACAGAATAAGTTATATGGATAATTTATAGTGAGGAGGTTGATTATGAGCCTGACGCGAAGCCTGAAGGGTTTGTATTCGCTGCCTCGTTCCACATTACCCCGCTTATTATATGGCTACCTACCAAATAAATCAATAATTTGACTCAAAATATGGATATAAAAAGGAGTTTGTGGATTTAAAAAACGATTGTATCGCTTCCGCTAAAGAAGAAAAATAGTCCGTCTGTCTCTACGTTTAGAATCCATGGCAACGCTCTGTTTTTCATGGCAACGGTGTGTTAACTTATAAGCAGCGGCCTGTTATAATAACAGACCGCATTCAAGCCATATAAGAAACAAATAATTACCGTTACCGAGCTAACAGAGCTACGTAAACGGAGCGAAAATGAGAGCACCCGTCTACAGACGTCAATAATGGAATATACTCCCGATCAAACTCCGCTTCCCGAAAGTTATAAACTGCCTCCGGAACCTAGTTAAGGTACAAACATCTATTCAACAAAAATAGTGATGCAGTTAAGTGTTTTTTTCGCTCAGCCGAGCCCTCTGTTGCTGTGTGGAGCAGCCTGTGTCAGTCACCTCTTCCTGAACGTCACTCACTTAACTCGCGCACTGCGGTCTCGTGAGGAAAGCAGCTTTTTGATATAAAGTAGGCTAATTGTTGTTCCCGAATACAAATATATTTTTAAGTATTTGTTCGGAATAAGTATTCGTAAAAAACACATTATTTGTGCCTTTCCGAATACCGTATTCGGATTCGGCTCCACCCCTAGTACGTATCATCCTTGCTTGTAGAGAGGTGTTTATTTCAGCATCTTATAAAATCAACAATATTGATAAATAATGTTAAAGCAAACACAGGTCTGGTATCGGAAAAGTATCGGTATCGGCCGATATCCAAAGTCAGGTATCGGGATCGGATCGGAAGTGAAAAAATGTGGATCGGTGCATCCCTACATATGATCATTTCACCTGCTTCTGTCATGCGGTAGACCTCGCTGATACTCACTCACTCGCTCATACAAACTCACTCACACAAACACACTGACTCTCACGTACTCACTCATTGACTCGCTCACTGACACACTGAAACTCACTCAGTGTCTTCTGTCGATCACAGATCCGGATCGCTGCTCTGAATGCGGCGTCTCAGGCTGCGGATGAGTATGAAGACTCATTCAGAAGCACTAAGCCAAGTCAAACAAAGGAAGCCCAGGTGAGTCAGATGCTTTCAAAGGTTCATCCTAAGTGACTTTTATCTTTCTCTGGACCATTTTGTGTTGTGCTAAACCTGTAAAGCCTGACATATGAAATAATAATCAGAATGGAAGTTTCTTTCCATCTTAACAATTCTGGTATACTATAGTGAGTCTATGGAGCTCAAACTCAGCTCAATTTTATGCAGAGAAAAATGTGTAATTTGGTGCAGATGCTGATATTTCTAAGGCCAAAAAAAGATGAAATTCTGATGCTTGATTGTAAATCAATTAGATCTTTTTAATAAACTACTGACATAAAACGCAGATAAATATCAGTCGTCACTCTATATCTGCCAATAGAGGTCGACCGATTCATCGATCTTGCCGATATATCGGTACCGATAGTTGATTGGTGGAACTATCGTTATCGGCAAAAATCCAAACCGATAGTTTGTACGGGTTGCGTCTGTTGCTGACTCTATGGATTTATATGAAATGGTAACACTTTACAATAAGATTCAATTTTTAGCCTTTTACTAAGGTTAAGAAGTGTTGTGGAAGTATTATTCACTATTTGTTAATTTCAACATTTAGTAATACATTTTAAATTAAGTTTTAATTTTAATTTGATCTGTTATTACCTTAGCTAATGTACTATAAACTAACATGAACGATCAAGATACAATTGTATTGCTTAAATAATAATGCATGCAGTAAAACTGTATATTGAACAATGCATAGTTCATGAAAGCTGTATTACATCCTTGTTAACAAATGGGACTTACAAAGTGTTACCTATTAAATTTACAAATGTTCCTACGTTATAGCTAAAGAAACCTGTAATATTTTAATGTTTAAATTATTTTCTGTAGAGTTCGTTCTGTAGAAGTTCTCATTTTTATATATTTATTTAATTTAGCACATTTCAGTTCAGCACTGTTTTACTTGGAGTGTTATGTTTGTTTTTAATCCAGTATCAAATATCGGTTGAATAATCGGTTATCGGCATGCATGTTCAAACCCGAATATCGGTATCGGTAAAATCCAATATCGGTCGACATCTATCTGCCAATAATATGTCTCGGTAAGAAGATATTTAAGTGCTTAGTTTTATAATTGAAGCTCTGTAGTTTTTGAAACGTATAGTGCGATGGAATGCAATGAAGTTTGAGATTTGAGACTCACATTTGAACATTAATAAAAAAAACTTTTTTTTCCACTTTCTTCAGTCCAGTAAGTGTTCATCTTAGAATATAATTGCTACATTTACTTTATAATAATCAGTAAAGATTTTACAGCAAAAAGACACATGATCCACAATCTGAAGGTAGATGTTTGTACAATAATATTTAAAGGTCTTTTACTTGATAAAACAGTCTAAACTCCCAGTCAGACGACAGAAGACGTATGGTAGATCGTTTTTTCAGGAAAGTTTTGATCTTGTTGATCATTTAGAGACTGTAGAAATGTACGATCACATATGAGACTGCAGGCTTTATAGGATTAAGAAAAAATTAAATAGTTGAATCCAGTAAAACCATTTCCCTTCTCATGTGTATTGCAGGAGGCAGAAGCGTTTGCACTGTATCATAAAGCCCTGGATCTGCAGAAACATGACAAGATTGACGAGTCTGCCAAAGCCTACCATGACCTGCTCAAGACCCCACTGCTCAAAGAGGTTACCACGAGATCCAGAGGCTCTTTTCATTTGTGCTTGATTTGGACACCAGTGTTTGTATATTTTGCAAAGGCAGTTTTGTGACCAAATTGTGGTGACTGCTTTTTTTCCCGCACCAGGCCGTGGCGTCAGAAGATGAGAAAGTGGGACTGAAGCACCCCGGGCTGATGTTGAAGTACTCCACCTATAAAAACCTGGCCAGTCTTGCTGTGCTTAGAGATGATCTCGACACCGCCATGGACTACTATGTAAAAGTAAATACATGTTTGAACAAATCCTTAAGGTTTGGGTGCATAATTCAGTTTTTCTAGAACTACACTGTCGTTCTGTCACTTGCCCGTATACAGGCAACCTTACTTTACTATATTACTATTAAATCCTAATCTAGTCATGACAAACTATATATCATTGGAAAGGTCTAAGACTCCTAAATATATATTTTAGGTCTGTTTTTTTCTTACAAATTATGAATGAACAGTAATATATGAATTTATGACAAGAGTGCACCTCAAAAAAATCAACGTCATAACAGGAGTTTCTGACCTTTGTCACAAAAAGTCAACGCACACACTTTTAATAATTGAAACTTTGGTTTTTAGTGCTAAAATTTTACATAATTAGTATTTGTCAATAAAAAAAGATAAAATTATATTTTAAAAAGTAAGGTAAGAAGTCCTCTAAAATGTATAATATATTATATATATAATTTTTTTATTATTATTATATCACATATTTTAGTAGTTATCATAAATTAGGCATCATTTGAAAGCTTACGAACTCAGCTCGTAACCGTTTTGAAATTGGACGTTGTGTTACCATAGAAACTGTATTTTTTTATTAGGCCCCTCCCCTTTTGGGCATCATCTTTCATAAACCTTTTCTAATCTTGACAAAACACATATTGTCAGAAAGGTCTGAGTCTCAATGTTCCATATTTAGTGACAGAAGTGATATTTGGATAGAAATTTATTAATTTGTTGTGGCAAAATGCATCCAATTAAATTCAATGGAATTCAATGGCATCCGGTGGCTATTTTTGGTACTACTCCTAAACAAAATCTCATGGGAACTTCAATTTTTGTGATCTCAACTTCAAATTTGGAACACAACTTGGTTAGATAATATAGCTTTCATTTTATAGTAATTTTATAGTAAAACATATTTTGTAATATATATATATATATATATATATATATATATATATATATATCTCATATAAAAAATATATTAGTAAAGTATATTTGATTTATTGTAACTTATAACTTCCATAACTTTTTCATAGTTTAATTTTTTGAAGTGCTTTCAATTTAGTAATAATCTGCTGATTGTTTTCTTTAAAACAAGACCAAACTTAGGTCTATATTCCAAAGCATTCTTGAATTACAACCATTTAAGTTTGTATAGTGCATTTTAATGTCAATTATCAAAAAGGGGGGTGACGGGTAAAGGGTTAAAAAAGCTTTAAATTGTTGCAAGAGATTTCTATTTTAAATAAGCGCCATTAAATATGAATCAGTAGGTCTATCTTCAACTTTGATAATATTTGGCTTCAAATCATCATATTAGAATGATTTCTGAAGGATCATGTGACACTGAAGACTGGAGTAATGATGCTGAAAATACAGCTTTGATCACAGGAATTAATTGAATTTGACTATTCAAATAGAATTGCAATAAAATTTCATAACATTGGTGGATAGCCATGTAATAAATGTTGCTTTGTTGAGCAGAAGAGACTGCTTTCAGAAAGATAAAAAAACCTCCATGTGTTCTCTTTCTCTTTGGAGTCACACAGTTCATGTCAACTTGTCTTCTTGGGCTTCTCTTAGGCCGTCATGCTGGACTCCACAGATGTGAATATGTGGTTTAAAATGGGAAGGTTGGCCTTGAGGAAGATCAGCATGCCTTTGGCCCGTCATGCGTTTGAGGTGGGCTTACGCTGTAACCCGGACCACTGGCCCTGCCTGGACAGTCTCATCACGGTCCTCTATTCTCTCAGTGACTACAGCTGTGAGTCCAGAAACCTCTGCACAACATTCACACGCAATATTCCCATCATCACTGTTCGATATTTTGGTGTTTTGAATTTTAGGTCACAGCTATTGCAGTCATCACCTTGATCACACATCATGGCCATATTCCAGAATGACAATGTCAAGATTCATCTGAGAATTCATGAAGAATCAATTTCACACATTAATCGTGAGGATGAAACCAAAAATGTATGCACCTCTTAATGGAAATAATATTCCAACGTTTATTTCCATCAATATGTGAATCAGTTTTTGGTCTTGATTTTAAAAAGCAAGAGTCGAGCTCTCTGTAAAGCTCATCCAAAGCACTTTCAATGAATTTAAGATCTGGACTCAGAGGTGAAAATGATTCTTCATGCTCCTCACAACATAACCATTCCTTCACAGTCTGAGCCAGATGAATGTTGACATTGTCATCCTGGAAAATGAACATGAGGAGTCTTCCCACGAGCTTGTTTAATAAATGAAAAGCTACACACTCCATCAATTAGGGTTAGAAGAACTGTAGCCATACATATGACATGACAGAAACATAATAATCACTGCAATCCATTCATAGACGCTTAAGCATTTGCCTATTTAAAAGGACACCTAAAATGTTCCTAATATTGTTTTGGGAGTCCCCAATAACAGTTTTACATTCATGCAATGACAAAAACCACTTTTGTTATCTTATAATATGCATTTATTTTTACCTATTTTGCTCACCGACTCCCAAATGATTCGTTCAACGACTCATTTTTCCAAATCCCTCCTTCACGTGATGCTAATCGGCGGTGATTGGTCAGATGAACCAGTCAATTGTGTTTGTAAAGTAATCGTCAATAAAGGGCATAATGCAGGTTAGAGGACCCAACGAGTCAATGCATAGAAAAATAATTTAGGGACTAGATTTTCTTTAAAATATACTTATAAATACGCTACAGAAGCTTCTGGGGTCGTTTTTGAGAGAAAATTTTACTTCCGCGTCTGAAAATGCGCGTGACGCAATGAGTGGGAGAGGGGTCGATTCACACAATGGATCGAAATGACATTTCGGACGCTGAGGATTAATTCAAAGATTGAAATCAAGCTTCTTTGTGTTGCATAAACTCTTAACAAAAAATGACCCCATTGTAAAAACAAACATTTAGGTAAGATCAATGTAATTAAAAAATGTCTAAATATTTATATATCTATATCTATCTTAAACATAAAATAACCTGATCCTGTTTGATCAAGCTGTGCGACTGTTCTGACTTGTCCAATTTCCAGCATCAATTTTGCATCTTGCGTCAAAATCCTGTCTATTCATTGTATGCATTTAGTGTATAGTGTACCTAAAATAAAAAGACTTTTATATAGTTTGTGGCTCTTAATTTCTTTGTATTAATTAACCACTAGTAAATTTATGTCCTGTTCTTTTTTTTTTTTAAATAAATATAGGATTTGTATTACATCCATATTCATTATAGTTTAATCGAGAATCAAATTAGGAATCGATAATCAAAATCGAAAATCGAATTGAGAATCGAAATCGAATCGACTTGAACATGTGAATCGATACCCAGCCCTACTGAGGAAATACTCGTATGCTAAAGAGAGCAGGGACAGGCCAGGATAATGTCAGACAGAATGGTCCGAGACAAACTGAGTTGTGGTGTGAGGAGATCCAGTGGAGAACAGAACAGGACAGGTGCCTTTAGGTGAGAGACGTGCTTATATATATACACGCTCGCTAATGATATACACTGTGCTCACAATACTGTACAGATTATTATGATCCTACAACAGGCCAGCAGACATTAGTATGTTTAGGGTAGATTTATACTATTAAATGTATAAAAACTATATTTGAGTATATTTCTATTGTATTAAAAGCATACAGGTACATTTTTAATAGATATTTTTCACCTGGGTTATAACATAAGCAGAAAATTAAAGATTTGAGTATTTAAACAACCAATTTTGTTTTTCAATTACAAGTTGCCTCTATTTAGGGCATGAATAAGGCTGCATTTACACTGCAGGTCTTGATGCCCAAATCCGATTTTCTGACTATATCCGATTTTTTTGACGACCTGTTTACATCATCTTTTAAAAGTGACCCATATCCGATTTTTGCATTCACACTATACACTAATGGATGCAGATGCAAATAAAATTATCCAGTGTTTTCTTTCCACAATATTTCAATAAGTCATCAAAACATTGGTCTCGTACGGCGGAGAAAAAAAGAGGAGGCTCTAGCCACGAGCACTTAAAACGATGCCTCATATCTCATGAAATGTCTTCAAAAACGGATTTATTTCTGTAACAATCCTGCATTTTCGCCTGCACTCTTCACCCCAAACACTCAAAAGACATGAAACCTCCGCATTGCTCCACTGTGTGTATCCTTTCTTCCATCGCGCCTATAATCGCGCACTTTTTAATGACGTACGACTCGCATTACCGGGGAATATCCGATTTGTCTGCTTACATGGCACACGCAAATGCACGTATCCGATTCATATCCGATTTATTACCACATATGATGAGGCCTGAATCCGATCTGAGAAAATCAGAATCCATGCATTTTTTTCCTGCTTGCACGTTCACTGTTCAAATCCGATCTGTGCCACATGAGAGGAAAAAATCGGATTTGGGTCACTTGAACCATGCAGTGTAAACGAGGCCCTTATCACACTATTTGATGCCATTGGTATAGTATACGACGATCAATATTCTTGCTTCGGTATCCCATGTTGAACTGGGATGATAATCATTTGATGTGAAGTGAACTCTACACACGAACGCATTTTCCGAAGCCGATGCGGAAGAGAAATCCCGTCTCTTCACCTCCACAAACCGCACCAGGAACGAAAGATGGGCTATAGCACCGTCCCTTTTCTTGTAATGGAAACTTGTGGACTCGATCTTGAAGTCCTGACAGGCCGGAGTTTTTGCAACCTCCACAAACACAATAATTTACCATGACGATAATAAATTAAAATACAAAAAGTACCGAAAGCACTCCCCTCTCACTGAATACCAGCCGACTCTGCACTGAGCCTTAGCTGAGGCTTCCTAATGTGATGTAAAATGACGCGATGTTGGGAAAAAAAGCCGTTTTTTCGAGCAGTCCAAGAAACGCTCACTTTGCCCTTATGTAGTTTTAAAACATTTTAAATCCTGCATTAACTTTTCATATGGTATTTTCATGTAAGGTTATCTATAAATTTCGATTTTAGTTTTTTTTTAACCTGCAATATGCTCATTAAATGACACGAACACAGCACAAGGTTGGGCTATACTTGTGTGGTATAGTAATATAAACTCTAGCCACTGATTCTTCACATGCTCGTCCCTGGGCAGTGAAAAAAAGGTCGCTTTTGATTCGCACTTCAGAACACAGCGTCTTGTTGTCGACATTGTCGGCCAATTTGATCATTATTCGTCTTGACGTCACAACGAAAAAGAAAATGACTCGTTAAATTGACTCGGAGTCGACTCGTACTTTTGAGAGACAATAACTTTTTTTACGGTGAACTTTCATATATATAAAACTTTGCAGGATGTTTTTGTTCACTTGGATCTATGTTACACACTACATGAAAGGTAATTTTCAAAATTCCCTAATTCCCCTTTAAATCCAAACAGTGACTTTTTTTTTGGGCCGGGCAGTGTGTATTGCAGTTGCACAAAATATAGCAATGTTGTTTTTTCTCTGAATATTGTGTAGCCCTAATTTATGTAATGGGGAAAACACTTCTAAAGCCAAGGCTACTGAGCAAGTTGTGAATGCTGTTTCATGTTGGTTTCCTGCCTCAGTAGCTGATGTTCTTGTCTGTCTGTCCCGCAGGCTGTTTGTACTACATCTGTAAGGCTCTGGAGAAGGACATAGGCTACAGTAAGGGCCGAGTGCTCAAAGAGAAGATCTTTGAAGAGCAGCCCTGCCTCAGACGAGACTCGATGAAGATGTTCTCCAAGCTGTATGCACCTTTTGCTAATTATGTGGTCCTGTTGAAGAATAAGCTTGTTTGAGTCTGTATCTGTGTGTGTTTTGGCTGCAGGGATGTGTCAGTGCAGTATGTGGATGTAGATGAGGATGAAGCTCACAGCATTGTGGAGGAAGCGCTGGAACTGAGACGACAGAGACAGGCTAAATTCACACGGCACCCGGTGGCTGACCTGCAACTGGTTCAGCCCATCAAATACTTCACGTGAGTCCATGCCACGATTAATCCACAGACTGCTGAATCACTTAATTGAATCACTTTTTTATCATAATACACAATAAAACTATCCTATTTATGTAATTTATTTATGTCTATGGACTTTTTCATTGTTTTCCTCCCTATGAGAACATGATGTTTTCAGGGCTTGACATTAACACCCGTCAAATCACCGCAGTGTTATGTAACACAGTCACTCCTACTAGCCAATTTGGTGGGTCAAAAATTGTATATAATATAGTGCTGGGCAGCGATTAATCGCATCCAAAATAAAAGTTTGTGTTTACATAATACATGTGTGTGTACTGCACATAATTATTTTATATTTATAAATTCAAACACATGCATGTATATATTTAATAAAATGTGTTATATGTATAATTTATATATAAAATATAAATGTTTATGTGTAGTATAAATATACATGCAATATATACATGCACATTTTTCTTAAATATATACATGCATGTGTGTGTGTTTATATATACAAAATAATTATACGCAGTACACACACATGTATTATGTAAACACAAACTTTTATTTTGGATGCGATTAATCATTGCCCAGCACTAATATAATATATACATTTTTCAATTGTAGTCTTTTGTAAAGGCATCTGAAATAATAAATTATGTGCAATGTAGTGCTGTCAAAAATATAGATTTTTTTTTATGCATATTGATTTGAAACTGAAATATCTGAGATGATTCCAATACTCATTTTCCGCAAAACAGACACACGATACCAGCTGCGCTTTCACGTTTTCTCTCTTACATCTCTCCGACAGCGAGTTGCACACCAACCTTGCCTCACTCACTCGATTCATTTGCTGTGGATGAATATTGGTGTTACAGGGCTTGAATTTCAGCATGGAATTGCACGTATTTTACTCATTCCAGCAGATTTTGTGCTCTAACACACAAAGCGCGCACATAAACTCGGCTCTCAGTAATAAACTGAGTTCTTTTTTACTGCTTTTTGCACTAAAACAATCAAATACACTCAAAATAATGTCAAAATGCCAGTCTTCATGAGTATTCACGTAAACTTGTAACGTCAGGGTAACACTTTATTTGAAGGGGTGTGCATAAGACTGACATGACACTGTCATAAACTTGACATAACACCTGTCATGAACATGGAGTCTTTATGAATGTTTATGACTGTTTGCATTAAAAGTGTCATAATTTACCGAATGACACTTAATGACAAGTTGACATTGTTTAAAATGTCTTTGTTATGACAACTTGACATTAACCAAGAAATCATAACCTCTCAACCTGTCACAAATATGCCATAACAAGTCTAATTATCAAACTTAAAGAAGTTATTTAGCTTTGTGTTAACATTACATTACCCTATCATATGTTATGGTTGGTTTTAACTTTGGTTGTCATGACACCATTATAACTGTGACATAAATATTTTACTTGTCCTCAAGTAAAGTGGAACACATTGTACTAGTTATAAAGATGGCGTTAAGGGTTAAAATGCTTTAACAACAGTGTCATTTATATTTCCCCTTACCTCAAGTAAAGTGGAACACATTGGACTAGTTATAATTTCTTGGTTAATGTCAGGTTGTCATAACAAAGACATTTCTATCTTTGTTAATGTCAAGTTGTCATAACAAAGACATTTTAAACAATGTCAACTTTGCATTGAAAGTGTCATAATTTACCGAATGACACTTAATGACAACAGTCATAAACATTCATAAAGACTCCATCATGTTCATGACAGGTGTTATGTCATGTTTATGACAGTGTCATGTCAGTCTTATGCACACCCCTTCAAATAAAGTGTTACCAAAGTCAATAATGTTTTTAACAGTTGAGCGCATGTGTAAACGCAGGTCTTAAAGTGACAGCAGCCTAATATTCTTACTGCCAAATTATGAGATAATATTAAAAATATCCATTGGACAGTTTTTGGTAACGCTTCCTTTTACAGTCCAGTTACCCATGTAAATACTATGTACTTATTTTAGTAACTACAATTACTGGGTAATAACTAGTACTAACCCTGAACCTACCCCTGTTCCACGTACTTACCTTAAATTAGCCAGTACTTTCTAGGTAAATACACTGTAAGTACTGTACTGTAAAAGGAAGCGTTACCCAGTTTTTCCTGTTGTATCAATGTCAAAATTGTGGCCAGTGAAATTGCTGAATGAATGATGTAAACAGTTGTGCTGCAAAAACGTACTGACCCTAAACTTTTGAACAGTTGTTTGTATCGCCCACCACTAGTTACAGCTCGAAACGCATTCTTCAGTTGTTTTATTTGATTTTATTTAAAAATATTAGGGCTGTGCAAAAATTAATTGCGATTAATCGCATCCAAAATAAAAGTCTGTGTTTACATAATATATTTGTGTGTGCTGTTTATAATTATGTTGTATATATAAATACACACACATGCATGTATATATTTAAGAAAATGTGTTATTCATATATAAAATATTTATATTTATATAATATAGATTATGTATTTATAAATATATAAAGAATTTAAGCGCAAATAATTCTTAAATATATACATGCATGCATAGGTATTTATATATACAAAATAATTATATACAGCACACACAAATATATTATGTAAACACAGACTTTTATTTTGGATGCGATTAATCGCAATTAACTTTTGCACAGCCCTAAAAAATATATATTCTTCTCTACTCAAAAAAGGCCGCTGACGCACTTAATTATTATTTCTCTGTGTGATGTATTGTTATCCGTGTAGATGGAAGAGTGTGGGGGAGAGTTTCCTGGCCATGTACAAACACCAGAACGCTTGCCTGGTCCCACGGCCTGACTTTGGCCGCCGAATTGATTTGTCAATGTACCGTGACCCGGAGTGCCTCCTGCAAATGCCCACCAGCACACCCGTGCCCACCCCTGCTGCTCCAGACCCTCCTCAGCCTCCCATCATCGTCATTGTACCTCAAGCCCCCCCTGCCCCTCCTCCTGTTCCCAACAGCCCCATCTCCAGCCAACCCCCGTGCACCGAACAGCTCGTCCCACCGCTGGCTGACCCCATCGCTCCTTCAGGAGTACCACAGAGCCAGAGCATTATCGAGATCAGCACAACCACGATCACCACTACTGTTGCCAATGGAGCGGAGGATGCTGCTCTTACCACGGTTACTACTGCGGGTTAGTACAAACCCACTGTCCTGCAGAGTTTAACTCCAACCCTAAACAAACACACCTACCTGTGAGTTTCTACTGATCCTGAAGACCTTGATTAGCTTGCTCAGGTGTGATGATTAGGGTTGGGAGTAAACTCTGCAGGACAGTGGCCCTCCTGGACCGAGCATGCATAAATGCATACATGATGCATGAACATATGAAGAGTTCAGATGCAAAAGCCTCTAAATGCCATTTGAAATTTTCTTCTTTAATGATGATTTTTATCAAACTTGTATAATTAAGTTCAGTAATTTCACTTAAATTGCATTGAGGATTACCTATTAATTATCATTTAAGTGAAATTACTGAACTTGAACATATAAGCTTGATAAAAATGATCATTAAAGAAGAAAATTTCAAATGGCACTTAGAGGCTTTTGCATCTGAACTCTTCATATACAGTCTGGGATTGAAATTAACACCACCAACCCGCCAAATGGGGGTAAAAATCAACTGTGGCGGGGAACGCTGTCAAATCACGAGCCAATTTGGCGTGTTATTTTCCTGGGGAATTTGTGTAAACCAAATCTGTGCAGATTAAGCGCAAATACTAGCCTGACTTCGTCATATTCTAGTGAGAATATAAGTCTGCAACTCCTCAGTTGGGCTTTGATTATGAGGCGTGTCGTAACCGAACCAGGAAAAAAACCCCTCTGCACTCAATTGGATAGTCGGTAAACCTACAACCAATCAGAGCAACGCAGTAAGTCAACTCCTTTGCATAGCGCAGTTTTCAACTGCAGAACTTACTTATTTTAGATTAGAGGTTAAATAACGATTGTTGCTTCTTTTACTTACTTCTCCATGAGGGCCACCAAAGGAGAAACCACAACAACAAACTACACTTTTGCCGAATCATGCAGGAAGGACGCCAAAAATATCTTTCGATTTATCTGATTTATTTTTATTTAAAATGAATGCGCTGACGATTTATTTTAACAAAAGACGCGATAGCGGAATCTATACATCTCAATTCTCCAGCTTCCGTCATCTCTGAGGGAAACCAGTTAGCGCTCTTTGATAACGTGATGATTACGTCCCTGCAGATCACCTGTCCATCATCGTATAAAGCCCGCCCTGGCAATTTGATTGGCCCGAACGTTTCTTGTCTGATCATAATTACTCCTCAGTGGATCGAGTCCAGACCGAACTTCCCGACCAAAAAATGTTGTGGGCGGAGTTCGGGCTGGCATCCAGGCTACGCAAATACTGAACTCGTGAGTCACCATGATATATTAAATACAGCGTATTTCGCATATTTGGCTTACGTGAACATGCACTTGACTACAGCATGGTGCGCTTATTCATGTGCATTAAAGCAATAGTGAAGATTTAAAAGCATTTACAGTGTTATTTTTCAACATCCTACATTTTTTGGATGTTCATTGCACTAAAACACATTTTTGGTGATGAGGAGATTTTGTTTAAAGAAGAAATGAATTTATGAAATCCGAATTTTATAATATGTATGTTGTGTCAGCTGTGACGGTTAATCTGGTTCATTTTTTGGGAGGCTAGTTGAAGTTCTGAATGGTTAATAAAAACGTAGGTGCCAAATTTGCCGGTGGTTGAAAAAGTTAATTTCAAACCCTGTATACAGTCAAACCAAAAATTATTCAGACACCACATATCATTTTTTTTTACTAGTGGGTGTAGGAAACTATAGTATATTTATGTAAGTGAGGATTGCAAAATAAAGTAAACGGTGACATATTATACCTAATAATTCTTCATACAGTGACTACCAGAAGAAATGTTCAGACACTTTGACCGGATCATGTTTTGCTGAAGTGTTTTTTCTGTAATCGCTAATGCGAGCTTTTGACACACAGACTGAACCACATGAAGCATTGCTTGGTGATTGGTTGAGCTAAACTGGTATTCTCTAATTGTGTAGTTAAAATGAACAGCTGACAGATGATCAACATAATTCATGTGTGAGAACGTCTAACAGAAGGACGGACAAAACCAGTGAAATATCGACTGATTTGATAACTTGATAAAGTTCTTTTCCTTTATTACCATTTTCTAAACTATAGTGAATAAACTCTGAAAACGTGAGAAATATTGAAAGTGTCTGACTACATTTTGGTTTGACTGCATGTAATGTATATATTTTATATATTTCAAAAGTAACACTATGACACGGATGATGTTGACCCTACAGCTCTGGACGCTGCCTTGAGTGATAAATCGAAAAAAGGCACCAAGAGAAAACGTGTGGTAGAAGACAACATAGAGACGGCAAAGAGACGCTCTGCACGTGTCCGCAACACCAAATGCAAGAAAGAAGAGAAGATCGACTTCCAAGAGCTTCTGCTCAAATTCCTGCCTTCTAGGTGATTATTTTACTAATTATCTATTCAGGGTTTTTTTGTTGTACCTGCTGTGACCGTATCAAGCAAGGCTTTAAGGCTGCATTTGAAGAGTTCAGATGCAAAAGCCTCTAAGTGACATTTGAAATTTTCTTCTAAAATGATCATTTTTATCAAGCTTGTATATTTAAGTTCAGTAATTTCACTTAAATGGCAATGAAGATTACCTATTAATTTTCATTTAAGTGAAATTACTGAACTTAAATATACAAGTTTGATAAAAATGGTAAATTTAGAAGAAAATTTCAAATGGCATTTAGAGGCTTTTGCATCTGAACTCTTCATTTACACTGCAGGTCTTGATGCCCAAATCCGATTTTCTGACTTTTTGATCATCTTTTAAAAGTGACCCATATCCGATTTTTGCATTTACACTATCCACTGCTGAACAGTGTTGTGCAAGTTACTTCCAAACTGTAATACATTAGGTATTACTAGTTACTGTTATTTACAAGTAATTCATTACCTTACAATATTACTGTCCCATAATTGTAATGCGTTACATTACTCATGTATTACTTTTGAGTTACTTTCACCAAAATAACTAAGTAGAACTTAACTTTGGGGCTGTAACGATATGCAATATGAAACCGAAATCGCGATTCGCCACACGACTCAGATCCACGAACCTACAGAATCGCGACACACCTCTTCCAACTCCAGCGTTATTCTCCTTACCGTCCAGATCCAATGCTGCCTTATCTTTAAATTAGGCTATTAGTATTATTTGAAGTTAACATTATAAAATACGTAGACCTACACCACAAAACTAGTCGAGGATAAATTATTTAAAATTGGGGAAGTCCAGCATTATGGACATGACATTTGCAGTCAAAACTTGAAATAAAAATTCTCAGAAAATACATGTATTGAAACGTATATAGGCTACTTCCGTAAAGGACTCCAGACATTAGACAAATATCAGTCTATGTTTTATTTTTAATATTAGGGAAAAGACACACATTCATGCGTGACAAAAAAATAGGAGGCAAAATATATTTTTTGTAATTCTGTTAATTACACTGCGCAAATCGGATGAGGAAGGGTTGGCTCTCCAGTCTTCATAGAACTTAAAATATTCATTTTATTTTAGTTTTCGTGTTCGCATTTATGAGGAAAAAACAATGTTACAGACGCGACCGCTCTGAACTGGCACTAAAAGACTGCTTTAAAACTTTCACATAGTCTGTTGCCTTTAAGAAGTAAAAGCAGACAATACACTGTAATACAACTGTAATACAAGCCTCACTGAACATGTAACGAGTAAAATATTACTGAAAATTGATTAGTAATGCCTTACACTACTGCGTTACAGCAAAAAGTAATATGTTACTGTAATGTATTACTTTTGTAATGCGTTACTCCCAACACTGCTGCTGAAACTACCAAATGCAGACGTTCTGACCCGGGAAATTAAGCAAAACAGCACGAAATTCAATGGATGCAGATGTGAATAAAATTATCCAGTGTTTTCTTTCCACAATATTTCAATAAGTCATCGAAACATTGGTCTCGTACGGCGGAGAAAAAAAGAGGAGAGGCTCTAGCCACGAGCACTTAAAACAATGCCTCATATCTCGTGAAATGTCTTCAAAAACGGATTTATCACCCGATTTATAAACGGGTCACTTGAACCATGCAGTGTAAATGAGGCCTAAGAGACATTTTGTCAGACATGAGCTTTCTATTTTTGTTTCGTCACATTGAGTGAATCCTCCTGCACTCAATTGTATATTAGATCTCAAATATACATGTGCTTTAACTGCCTGTAGTAGGGTCAATACAGCTAAAGTGAGACACCTGATTATTTATTAATCAGTGTCATTGTTTTAAAGTGCCCCTATTATAATATTTTAAAGGTTCAATTAATTTTGTTTTGGAGTCTCCTATAATAGGTTTACATGCATCCAAGGTTAACACTTAACTGTCACCGTCCCACAGGTGGGACGTTTGCCACTATATTTTTAAAACAATAATATCTTAGTAAATACCTTAAATAATATTGACAAACTATATATCATTTGAAAGCTTACAATCTCTAGTTTCCATATTTGGTGACTGATTTTCAAAATATATTACAGAGGAGCCATAATTTATCAATATAAAACAAGAATATTTTCATACTCATAAGGCGTGTTCAGACCTTTATTTTAAAATAGCAGTAAACATGAAAAATCATGAAAAAATGGTAGATACCTCAGTTTGTTTTCATGCCAAAAGTTCAAAAGATAGAATCCATTCAATTATTTTGGAAAAAAAGGTCTGAAAAGTTTGAAATATCAAGAAAAAAATAATAAATTCACCATTTGTGACGTGGCAGCTAGCTATGACTTACATGCGTGTTCTTTGTATGTGTTTCTTAGAGGTTCAATTCTTATCAAAATCTGCCAAACTTCCCATGCTACTTCTGAATAGGATCTCTACTTCAGAAATTGTATGAAAATTGTGAAAATAATGGTTCATATCACTCAAAACACGAATGGAAATGCAGGCGCCCTTATATGGGCAGTAATGGAGTCTGATTGTGCCCTAGTGAAAAAGTTTGGTACTGCGCTCAAACAAAATCTTACTGAAAGCTCATTTTTTGAGATATCAACCTAAAATTTGAAACACAACTTGTTCAGATTTTTGGCTTTGATCTTTCTGCCATTTTAGAGTAGCCCAGGTTTTGAAAATATATATTTTATGTAAAATATGAATAATTAATATTTTTACATTGTACATTTCCATAAACTTAAACTTCTATAACTTTTTTTCTGTTTCACTTTCTTAATTTTGTTCACTTCTACAAAAATCTGCCAAATGTCTTCTTTAAAACAAGACCAATCATATGTCTATATTCCAAAGCATTCTTGAATTACAACCATTTAAGTTCGAAATGTGCATTTTCATGTCTATTCAAAAAAGGGGGGGTGACAGTTAACAGGTTAAACATTTACATTTTCTCATAATATACATTGCAGTATCAGCTCTTTCCTCACAGTGTCTGAAACAGTTTAATAAAGGATTCAGTCTCTCTAAGCCCCTCCTTTCCGAGAGTTGCTCTGATTGGTCAGATGCAAACACTCATTACCTATGAATTTTAGCACCGGATTTTTCTAAACAAATGATACACAGTGATACCAACCGTAACAATGGTGTCGGTTTTACTGTATCAATTCCAGCGCATGAAATTATTAGTATTTTTTTTTTTTTTGTAGCACAGATTTTTTTTAGACAACACAAACCAAACTCTTCCACTCTCAGTTACAACTACAGTGTTTGGTGGTCAAAGTAGACGCTGTTCACAAGCTGCCAATGAACACCATAGACTGGCATTATGCAAAATAAGACGGGAATTACTGACGACTCGTTTCAGGCACTTCAGAATCTTTTTTTTTGGGAGAAAATAACTCCAATTATCATTTGCAGACCTTTTACATGAATGAACAGCTATTTTACACACTGCATGAAAGGTCATATCTAAAAAAGCATAATAGAGGCACTTGATGCAAAAATGCCAAGTCAAAAAAGGTCTTCCTTTTATGTTGAGCTGCTTTATTTTCAGGTTGAAAAAGTTTGAAGACGATGAAGATGAGGAGAGTCTCAGTAACATGGACTCTCATTGTAATGTCAAACCGGATTCCCAGCTGAACCGCGGCTCCGGGTCCAACTCCTCTGAGTACATCATCTCTATGGAGTCAGGTACAGACACTGAGGTTTTCGTTTTATTCTTTGTTTTATTTCTTTCTGCATCTGCTTCTGCATTTTCTCTCGGTTCTCCGTGGTTCCTCAGAGCGCAAGGATGTGCATGCGTTCCTGCTGGCGAACATGCAGAACGGAGGCATCCTGGAGCTGATGATACGGTTCCTGAAGGCGGTGGGGCAGATGTTTCTGGAGGAGTGGCCAGCGGGTCTCGCTGGAGTGGTGCTGGATCTCTTCATATGCTGGAGGAAACACAGCTCTGGGCTGCCCAACCCACTGCTCAGAGACTCCAACAACCAGCACATAAAGGTGAGACATTTACTGGTTCATGCTAGTACAACTTTGAAAGATAGTCATGTAGGGGTGTGAGGGTTATTATATAACCTTGAGACCTACGGTTACAGTTGAACACCGTTATTAGAACTCTATAACCGGCAAAACAGTGTTATTAAAGGGATACTCCACTTTTTTTGGAAATAGGCTCATTTTACAACCCCCTCAGAGTTAAAGGGTTAGTTCACCCAAAAATGAAAATTAAGTAATTAATTACTCACCCCCATGCTGTACCAACCCCGTAAGACCTTCGTTCATCTTCGGAACACAAATAAAGATATTTTTGATTGAATCTGAGAGCTGGATGACTCTTCCATAGACAGCCTGAGGGACTGCCTCTTGACGGCCCAGAAAGTCATTAAAAGAAAAGGTTTAAATATTCCATGTGCCTACAGTGGCTCAACTATAACTTTATCAAGCGACGAGACTACTTTTTGTGCGAAAAAAAAACGTAAATAACGACTTTATTCGACTTTCCATTACTTCCTTATGGGCGCATGCGCGAGAACTGAGACGAGACCGTTCTTCTTCGACTACTTTTTGTTACTGGCTGCTCCGCTTAGGAGTTTTACCGCCCCCTACCGTATAAGATGACGTACTGCTTGTAAACAAAACGTTTTGCGCCTCCGGCTATATCAGTACGTCATCTTATACGGTAGGGGGCGGTAAAACTCCTAAGCGGAGCAGCCAGTAACAAAAAGTAGTCGAAGAAGAACGGTCTCGTCTCAGTTCTCGCGCATGCGCCCATAAGGAAGTAATGGAAAGTCGAATAAAGTCGTTATTTACGTTTTTTTTCGCACAAAAAGTAGTCTCGTCGCTTGATAAAGTTATAGTTGAGCCACTGTAGGCACATGGAATATTTAAACCTTTTCTTTTAATGACTTTCTGGGCCGTCAAGAGCCAGTCCCTCAGGCTGTCTATGGAAGAGTCATCCAGCCCTCAGATTCAATCAAAAATATCTTAATTTGTGTTCCGAAGATGAACGAAGGTCTTACGGGGTTGGTACAGCATGGGGGTGAGTAATTAATGACTTAATTTTCATTTTTGGGTGAACTAACCCTTTAAACAGTTGAGTTTTGCCGATTTTCAGCCGATTTTCTGATATTTAGGAGAATATCAGTAACCAGACAGTTTCTGGTCTCATTGACTTCCAAAGTATCCTACTATGTAGGATACTTTTTTTTCCCCACTGCTTGCACCTGCCTGGCAACACAACTCTATTCATCATGCCACCTGAACCTGCTGTATTTCTCCCAGTGGAGCTGCTGAGAAACAGACAGACTGAGGACTTTAATGAGTGTGCTTTTGGCAAAAACTAGGTCACAAACACACCATAAACTGAATAATTAAAAGTTTAGCTGTTATTTTCTTAAGCTAACAGGATCATTTAAAATAATTGTAAAGAAAAAAAGAAGTAATTTATTCCTGTGATGCAAAGCTGAATTTTCAGAATAATTCCTCCAGTCTTTAGTGTCACATGATCCTTCAGACATTTGAATGCTCAATAAACATCTATTATTATGTTATGTTGAAAATAGTGTTGCTTCATATTTTTACGGAAACGTGATCTTTTTTTTTCAGGATTCTTTGAATCGTTGAATACAATTTATTTGAAATAGAAATCTGATGTAACAATGTGAAAATCTTTACTTTTACTTTTGCTTAATTTAATGTATACTTGCTGAATAGAAGTATTTCTTTAAAAAAAACAACAACAACTGTAATGCATATTGCTTTCATTTCATTACAATATAGTAGATTGGCCTGATTGTTTTTTGAAGGCTCTTAATTGCATGAAATGAACTTAAACTTTCACATCATTGCTTTTTCCAACTTCAGTACGATACAGTTAAAAATATCGATATTCGATTCCATCTTTGATACCACGAGAAAAACTGCCATTTGTATATGTATGTGTGTATATATATATATACACCCCACCAATACAGATCATTTAAACTAGTGCTGTCAAACGAATAATCGCATCCAAAATAAAAGTTTGTGTTTACATAATATATGTGGGTGCACTGTGTATAATTATTTTGTATATATAAATACACACACATGCATGTATATTTAAGAAAAAAATATTATTTCTATATAAAATATTTATATTTATATATAATATAAATTGTATATAAATCTATATACAGTATATACATGAAAATATTTCTTAAATATATACAAGCATGTGTGTGTATTTATATTTATAAAATAATTATACACACCACACACACACATATTATGTAAACACAAAATTTTATTTTGGATGCGATTAATCGTTTGACAGCACTAATTTAAATTAAATTTACAAAAAAAAAGTAAACGGTCCGTAATAGATAACTGACTATTATTTTGAAATGTACAGTATTTCTGGATTACATACGGATTTAATTTTTCATGATTTCAACGTGCAATAGATGTTTGCAGGTCTGACCACTGTACAGTACATCATCATATTACACTGCCTCTCGTCTAACAGGAAATGATGCTGATGAGTCTCTGCTGTCTGGAGCTGCAGTTGGAACAGAAGTCTATGACGAAGGGCAAGAACAGTAAGAACATACAATCAGTCAAATGTTTGTCATGTGTTTGACATCATCATTAAGTCCAGGGGTGGACTTAAGGCGGGCGTACACGGTGCGATTTTTACTGTTTTACGAGCTCGCAGATGATCGTGTGGAAATCGGTGATGGTCGCGGCTCGCAGTGTGTCAGAGGAAATGCGAGCCGAGTCGCATAGGACAGGAGCCATCTTAGGAAATAGTCTCGATAAGTCAAATCACGAACGACGTGCTGAGTGATCTGAACTGTATGAAGTTCAGCGAACTTCTGAACTGGATGAACAACGTTCGTGGTTTGACTTATCAAGACTATTTCCTAAGATGGCTCCTGCCTGTACACACGAAGTGAACTGTCTTCATAAAGTATCTTCTTATTAAACGGTCTGTACACTTACAAAGTTCTCAATGCTTCGGTTTGCATGTATGGACCCTCATTATGTTTCTGTGTTAGTGTGGGGCTATTTTGAGCCTTGTTAGTGGTATAAACTAGCAATTTCTGTTTTACTTAGTCAATGCCCCCATTACTAGCATTATACGCTTAACAGTTTTTAGAGATAAAACTCTTTACATTCGATTATCATGAAAACAAATCTCAGAGAACGGTTGACTAGGTACCGATGTTTTATTAGACCAAAGGTTCATTGTTCGCCGGAGTTCTCCTTTAAAGGAACACTCCGACTTTTTGGGACTTTAGCCTATTCACCTTACCCCCCAGAGTTAGATAAGTCCATACATACCTTTTTCATCTCCGTGCGTGCTATAAGTCTGTTTGACGCACCCACCGCTAGCCTAGCTTAGCACAAAGACTCGATGTGACTGGTTGCAGCTTTCATACTGATCCAAATGAGTGGCAAAATAACGCAAACGTTTTCCTATTTACATGTTGTGATTTGTATAGTCACATAATGTACAAATAACAAAGTCAAATGAGACACAGACATCTTTTAACCGTATAAAACCTGGGAACTATTCTCTGAAGGCGAAGCACTGCTACTTTGACGGCGTAATAACCGCATCACCGGAGACACGCAGTGGTGAGGAGCGGAGAGTTCGCTCGGTGTTTGGGTAATAGAGTCAGCAATTTATAAATAGTAAAAGCGTAGTTTAGAGTCATGGGTTTTCGCTCTATTGTAAATAGCTGCGACTGTAAACAGGGGAGGTAACCATGTTTCACAGAATTCCAACTAAAAACGCTGACTGGATGAAGAAATGGCTAACTTACTCTGGATATTTATCCAAACACACCTAAGATTATCAAGGGACATTATGTTTGCTCGGTACATTTCAATGAGGACGACTATTTTGAAAAAATGGAATTTGCCACACGGACCATAATGTGCTGAAGGATACGGCCATCCCATCGATAGCACAGACAGGACAGTGGATCACCTGCGGCTGAGGTAAGTGTTGTGTTCCGTTATGTTTTTAGATGACCTACTGTAACAGTGCCTTTAGCCAGATCTAATGTAACGTTAGTGAGACTATTATATGATTAGGGTATGAATATGTTTTTATCTTGATGCGGTGCGGACGCGCTTGGGGAAAAAAAACGAGCGCGTTCACCGCGTTGAACTTGCACCCTGCGCGCTGCGCGCCTAGCCTAAATTTGAAATAACCATGGAAATAACGAACTTGAGCGTGCAAAAGGGTACGATAGGCTGTGAGTTCATTGTGCAAAAACAATTTGTGCTATTACTTTCCCCTTATTCTATCCTATAGTAATGCAATACTGTATATTATATAGGCTAAATAGCCTACATTTGGTTCAGCTAATAAATTGCATTTAAAATATATTGATTCCTGTAATAATAATTATTTATTCATGTGATATTTATAAATCTGGGTGCGTTTTTGGTTGGAAATCAATGAAACATGGTACTGTATTACCTGGTCTCCCCTGTTTATTGTCACAGCTCATACAATAAAGCAAACACCCATGATAAACTATGCTTTTCTATCTAACGTTAGTAATTGCTGCCTCTTTATTCCAACGCTGAGCGAAGCGAACTCTCTGCTCCTCGTCACGGTGCGTCTCAGGTGATTGTTATCACTCTGCCCAAGTAGCAGTGCTTCCCCTTCAGAAAATATAGTATTTATACGGTCAAAAGATGTCTGTGTCTCATATGGCCTTGATATTTGCACACTCTGTGACTATACAAACCACAACATGTAAATAGGAAAACGTTTGCGTTATTTTGCCACTCATTTGGATCAGTATGAAAGCTGCAACCATTCACATCCAGTCTTTGTGCTAAGCTAGGCTAGCGGTGGGTGCGTCAAACAGACTTATAGCACGCACGGAGATGAAAAAGGTATGTATGGACTTATCTAACTCTGGGGGGTAAGGTGAATAGGCTAAAGTCCCAAAAAGTCGGAGTGTTCCTTTAAGAGGTGTGCGACCTCTGACATTTATAGCAATTGTAAGTCGCTTTGGATAAAAGCGTCAGCTAAATGAATAAATGTAAATGTGAACTCGCACTGTGTACGCCCGCCTTTAGATTTTTGGGGGGCGCTAAGCGATTTCTGTCATGGAGCCCTAACAGTCAACTCTCTCTTTTTTTTTTATATATAGGCTACCTATTTTTCTTTCTACATTTGTACATTTGTTTTTTATCAATGTAAAATGAAATACAATTGAATTCACACAAAAAAACTAAATTCACAAACTATTTACAGTTAAATAAAGTTACAACATGCAGGATTTTTGCAGTAAAATATCCAAAAAGCACTAGGCCAATGTTATATATTTGTTTAGTTGATTACTTAAAATATCTCAAATGTTTCCAGCTACTTGTAAATCGTGAGAAAATTGCGATTTTATCCGAGGAAACGGGGCGTGTGACGTCATATTCGCGTCACCCCCGGTTTCCGCCAGGTTTGACCTCGTATTGCAATAGTAACCATGGCGACAGACGTGGACAACTGGGTCGGTTATGTCCGTTATGCCTAGCAGGACGCTCACGCTGTTGTTGTTTTGTTCAAACGTTTTGGACCATGGCAGGCAGACTTTGAGACAAAAAGAAGACTAAAACGAAGATCAACATGCCGAGAGCTCCACGTCCGCGACTAACTTCCACTTGACAGAGACGCGAGTGTTGCGTGTGCTTTATTAGACAGGTGAGAAAATGTGCATAAAGCTAATAAATGTTATATAGTTCAACATGATGAAAAGTTAGAATATGATCTGTATGTTATTCTCTATTGTTAATCTAGCTTAGCCTCATACAGCCAACAAACAACCCAACTAACAAAATTCAACACACGTTTAGTGTGATAGTGAAACTGTTAGAGCAAGTGAAGCAGCGCTGCGTTAGCTCAAGTTTAATTCCTCTAATAAGCTGACCTGTGTGAGTAATTCAGCGTGTAGTTCGGTAGAATTAAATGTCCTTATTCCTTTATATCCGCGGGACTCGCGTTGCATGTGGCGCTAGCATACGGCTAGCAATCGCGCACTGCTTCACACCACAGTCATGTTGAAAACATCACTGTATTCACTCAACCATAAAAGATCCATCAGCTTGACGTCAAGATCCATAATTCAGCTTAATGCAGAATATACGCCTTTGTTATTGTAAGAGGTTAGCGACCCCTGGTGGCGAAACAATCTTGCATATTTTTGATTGCACTTCTCTAACCTGCAACTGTTGTATTTTCTCAATGTAAAATTGGATTTTTATGTTTGAGCAGATGTAGTTAACATGGTTATAGACAGGCCATACAATATATGATAGAATAGATGATTTATATAGGCTTCTAGGGTTTTTTTCGGGGGCCCAAAGCGGCTGCTTACCCCAAAGTCCGCCCCTGACTTCAGGAACTCATATTCAGATATTACTTCACACACCATGAAAAGTAATCACACAAATGTCTTGTGCCTGTGTGATTTACAGTGTCTCATAGGAAGACCATGTCTGCTTCAGGAAGGGATTGTGGGGATGCGGATTCAGAGACGTGCTTTCAATCGGACATATTTCTCCTGACCATGGCCTCGTCTCAGAGAGATCTGTTTGGAGACGACTGGCTCTCCTTTGCCGTCAGAGTTCACTGGCTTAAAGCACGACACCTCGCCTTTCAGGTAAGACAGCTCAGTTATCAGAGACGCAGACATGGGGGTGGGCGATATGGCAAAAATATCATATCACGATTTTTTTAGGAAGATCACGATCACGATTTTTTATCACGATTCTTTTTCAAGTTGGTTTTAATATTTTGCAAGTGGCTGTTCATTACAGCCAAACTAATGTCCCAATGTTAAAAACAAAAAACATAAACATAAAAATCTTTGTCATTATTTTCTTTGTTATTAAAAAAATAAGACAAGATAAACATTACACAAATTAATATTCAAATTAAATAAATAGTGCTTTATTTTTTCAGATGCAGTAGGTGTATTTAGCAGTAGCATTGAAGTAATTAAATGAACAAATATGAAATTAAAACACTACATAGACTTCACTGAATAAATTGATTCTTATTAAAGCTATATTAAAGTTCTCAGTCAGTGAGTGATTTTCTCCTTGTGTTTTTTGTTTGTTTTATTAACACTAAAGGGATAGTTCCCTCAAAAATGAAAATGGTCTCAATTTACTCTCTCAAGATGTTTTAAACCCGAATAAGTTTCTTTCTTCTGTTGAAAATAAAAGTTATTTTGAATAATGTGGGTAACCGAACAGTTGCTGGTCCCCTTATGGTTTTTTTTATAGGTTCTCTCCTGGAAGTTAATGGGGACCAGCAACTGTTTGGTTACCCACATTAAAAAAAAAAAATTGTCTTTTGTGTTCAGCACAAGAAAGAAATTAATACAGGTTTGGAACAACATTAGAGTGAGTAAATAATGACGGATTTTTTTATTTTTTTTGTGAACTATCCCTTTAAGGACAAGCGGCAGTACTATTTATTCCTGTCGCTTTTAGAGCAGCACGCGACGCGTTTAATATAGACGCATATTACACCAGATATTCTCTCAAATGTTTGCTTTCACTTTAGACATAGTCTGTTTATGTAAACATTGTGTGTATTTAACAGTATTAGCATAATCAGACTCGAGAGATAACTTAGTCCAGTATTCAGGCGCTGTTTGACAGACTTCTAGTGCCTGTGAGCGTCGGGGGTTATGCGGTCAGGAAAGCGCATGTTAGAACAGCGCATCAGCACGTGAATTAAATGTTTAACAGGCAAGGCGTATGCAAATAATGAACTTTTGTGAATTGCAGTGTCCCGTACCTATTCTTTAACGTGTGATCATGTGTAGGCTACGTCGCGTTGTACAGTTGAGAGACGGTGTCGCCAGAACTGAACTGATAGAATGCACTGTAACACGATACTACCATATTTCTTCAAAAGCAGATCGTGGAGACATTTTTAATCGTCCACGATTAAAAATCGTCATATCGCACACCCCTACGCAGACATATCTTTCTATTACCAGTACATAACTTATATGGTTCTTCACAAAGGTGTTGTACGCTAGTGAGACACATTCGATAATCTTGAGTAGAGCTGACTGAATTTCCAGGTTACACTTTTATAAATGCGTGTGATAGTATTTTTTGCACTGTTTTAGGGTGACATGGAGGAGGCGCTGGAGTGTTACGACATGTGTGTCGGTCTGCTGAAATGTCAGACGAGTGAGATGGAAAAGATCACCATCCTCCTGCCCAACCTCAGCATGGACAGTGCCATCTCTCTAGAGGAGGTACAGTACAAACCACATAAATCCCCTTTTTGAGTCGCTTCTGAGAATTCATGTCCAAGTGCGGTTCAAATATTTATTCAACAGCCAATGGAGTAGAAATAAATGTAAATGTAGAAGTAACAATACCATGCAAGAAAAGAAGTGTGCATGGAGATCTTTCTTCACCTATAGTGGCAGTGTGGCACCTATAATAGGAGATTTGGCTTGGTGTGTATTTGTGCGTTTTTGCGTACATGGGTTAAGGTTAGGTTTAGGCCCCGTCCACACTACTGCGTTTTCGTTTAAAAACGGAGACCTTTTGCTACGTTTGCATCTCCCGTCCAGACTAAAACGGGAAAAACGAAGACCTAAAACGGAGATGTTTAGAAACGCTGCAGCTCCGTTTTGCGTTTTGAATATCCGGAGGGCGTTTTAGTGAAGACCGGACAAAACGGAGGAGTTTAGAAACGATGACGCAGAAGCTGACGCTCGGCTCTATGATTGGGTGTTATCAGTCATGACGTGTCCTTCCCTGCTTTGTCAGCCCCTGTTTACACCGGCACACGCATGCCCAGTGTTGGTGAATGGTCACGTGATCCGCGTTTTCAGTCGTTTTAATGTGGACTGAGATCAATTCTAATACGCAGATAAAACGCTGGTGTGGAGGACGACTCAGGATATGATGACTTTCACAATTTATTGACTCCTGTAGAGTACAAATGCTCATTAATTGCCTTCTGGCTTTCTTTCACAGCACCTCTGCTTCCCTCAGCAGTGCAAAACGAGACTCGGCACTTATTGTAATTAAATTACATTATAAATACATTATTTGAACAATTACATGAGGTATTTTGCATAGTAGAGTGCACATTAATCATAGAAAGTCATTAACACCGTCCAGAAAATATTAAGCATTAAATGCAACAAATACATAAACACAGTGCATATGTTTCCTTAAAGGATTAGTTCACTTTTGAAAAAACTTTTGCTGATAATTTACTCACCCCCATGTCATCCAAGATGTCCATGTCTTTCTTTCCTCAGTCGAAAAGAAATTTAGGTTTTTGATGAAAACATTCCAGGATTTTTCTCCATATAATGGACTTCAATGGGAACCGGATGGTTCAAGTATCAAAAGACGGTTAATAACTGTTTCAGATGCAGCTTCAAATGTCTTTAAACGACACCAGACGATGAATAAGGGTCTTATCATGCGAAACGATCGGTTATTTCAAAACTTATTCCAAAAATGTGACTTTTCTAAGGACAAATGCTAGCCTTGCTCTATTCTCTGAGGCACGTTTGTAACGTCACGTAATACGTAATTACGTTCAAAAGGTCACGGGCGATGTAGCCGGAAGTACAGAATCAAAATCGTCCGACATCGTTGTTTTTCCTTTTAATTCCTTTTTTGTAAACGGTGTTTGAGTTAGTTTTCACGTTCAACCTATGCGTTCAACTTGTAAACACTCTGACTCTGCACTTCCGGCTACGTCGCCCGTGACCTTTTGAATGTAATTACGTAATACGTGACGTTGCAAACGCGCCTCAGAGAATAGAGCAAGGCTAGCATTTGTCCTTATAAAAGTTACATTTTTGGAATAAGCTTTGAAATAACCGATCGTTTCGCATGATAAGACCCTTATTCATCGTCTGGTGTCGTTTAAAGACATTTGAAGCTGCATCTGAAACAGTTATAAACCGTCTTTTGATACTTGAACCATCCGGTTCCCATTGAAGTCCATTATATGGAGAAAAGTCCTGGAATGTTTTCATCAAAAACCTAAATTTCTTTTCGACTGAGGAAAGAAAGACATGGACATCTTGGATGACATGGGGGTGAGTACATTATCAGCAAAAGTTTTTTCAAAAGTGAACTAATCCTTTAAAGAGAATAGTATAACAGAAACGCCCAATGGGCTGAATAAAGTTTGTGTGGCGTAACAGAAACAAAAAAAAAAAAAAAAAAATGTAATGGATAACCAAAAACAAAAATGCATACCTGTAGAGTACAAATGCACATTAATTGCCTTCTGGCTTCCTTTCACAGCACCTCTGCTTCCTAAACATACAAAAATACAGCGTTTACACTATATATAAAGGGACGCTGAAAACTCCGACGATCTACATTGCTCACAGAGCGCGACCCGTGTGCCGTCGTGAAATGGCGGTTGGAAAGTGAATCTGAAAACTTCAGATTCAGCTCAAAATAACACGAGACCGCCACACATAGTGTTAATGTATTAACATTAGACGTTAAACATTGAAAATAGAAAACAGCAAATTAGCTCAGCAGCACATTTTCACTCAACTTACCCTCAGCAGTGCAAAACGAGACTGAGGGAGACGGTACGCTACGGAAGCTTAGGAGGGACAGAAAGGATAGTGTGCAGGAAGGGTCATTTCCACAGGTAACCAGTCCTTCCAGAAAAACGCGGAGTTTTTTTGTGATTGTTGCGGGCAAAAATCCTTGATTACGCGGCCCGTTTTCTTTAAAAATGCGATGGAATATGCGGGATATTTATGCAATTTTATGCGATGAAATTGCGGGAACTTGCAAAAATTGCGGGAACTTGCAAAAACTGCGGTTTGATGAAAAAGAGAAAAAAAGTGATTCCCCCAACATCCTGTTCTCACTAGGCTACTACCTTAATGTAAAGAGTCATTTCTTATTACTTTCTATGATGTAGCAAGCATACTACATCATAGAAAGTGCTGGGAATATTTAATTTCTCTCTTGTTTTATTTTTATTAAATTTTCAAAATCACAGAGTTTGATATCAAGTTCTTGACATTTCTTTTACACATTTTCTGATAAGTATAACATCTGAGAAGTAGCCTAAAACATGAAACAATAATTTGGAAAAAAAAAAGAAAAAAAGAAAAAAAAAAGATAGAGGGCATCACAGACATATTAAATTCCTTTAGCAGAGATACAGATCTTTTGGGCTTTTCGATTTTTTTTTTTTTTTAAATTTTAAAGACTCAAAATACATTTTAAAGGCTGTTTTGAAATGAGCAAAGTTGGGTTTTGAGTTAGGCTACTCCACTTAGTTTGATGAATATGAAATTTTCCTAATAATAGAAAAAAATCGATAACATACATTTTTCTTATAGGAAAGTCAAAATCATTTGTATGAAGATGACAAATTTAAGACAAGGTTGCAATTCATTTTAAAACCTAGAAATTGAGACATCTCATTCCAAAAGATTGAAAAATAGGGACATTCAAACAATAAGTGCACAATAGACTCTCTTTCACAATTACAAAATCAGCAATGTTTTATTTCAGACTGTAACGAGTGTAAATAAGGTGTGGCCCCTTTAAGAGCTGCGCGCTGAACTGTCTGCAGTGTGTGCGCCTCAAACACCCCATGTGTGCGGGTAATTTCTGTTTGATGCTTATTCTTTTATCTTATTTTGTTTATTAAGTAACGATGTGATGGTAGAACGTGTGACAGACAGTTATACGAGTTCGATTTGTGAGATGTCAATCGCCTCCGTGAGTCTTTCTGGCCTCTGCAATAACTTCAGCTGTGAGCTATCCCGTCGCGTAATTGCGTCACTTCATAACGTTCCCATGGAAACCGGAGGAAATGGCTGCTCTTGTATGAAGCAAACGCAACATTTTTCAACTTTCTGCGAAGATATGACTTTTTTTTGCAACGAAAATACGAGGATTATGAAATCATGCGAGCCCCGCATATTTTGCGTGGAAATCGGCATTTTATGCGGCGAAAGTGCGGGTTATTCGAAAAAATGCGGCCCCCCGCATAAATATGCGGACTTTGGCTGATTTTGCATTGAATTCAGCGATCGCATAATCGCGTTTTTCTGGAGGGACTGGGTAACATTCGCAAAAATAAAAATACATAAAAATAACTCAATGAGATAAAATTCACAAATACTCAACCATTAAATGATAAATAAAAACAAAGATGCTAATTTGAAAATAAGAATTACTAAAAGTGCATTTTTAACTCCGTTACATAACCTTGACAGATTTTAAGACGGTAGTAGAAGACAATACTGTTTCCCAACTGTAGAGGGACCCTGAGAGCAAAATTTCAAAAATGTCATAATGGGGCTTTAAAATGTTCTTCACACTAAGAGAAATGTTTTTTTAAGAACTGATCAATGAAAGGTTCTTAGGAGAAACAAAATTGTTCTTCTGTGGCATTACTGTGAACCCCCCTTTATTTAAGTATACATTTATATATATATATATATATATTATATATATTATATATATATATATATATATATATATATATATATATATATAAATATATATATATTTTTCCCCAATATCCCTTCTTGAATATGGAAATGGCAAAAAAGATTCTGGTGTCCTGGTGACTCTTCATGAGAGATTTGCACCGATTTGTACAGTTTTATAATTTTTTTTGAGCCTGCTTACAGAAACAAAAGACTCACCAATAAAAGCCACAATTATAATGTTCTCATTATAACTTTATGTAGCCTGTATGACAGACTTGCGCTGCACATCTTGCACTGAACTGCATTTTCTTTTTGAAAGTGATTTCAATCATATTTCAAGCAATTTAAAACCATCATGGCGAACCGTGAAGTGCCTCAGTCGAAGTAAATAATCCATTATTTATCAGCTTTAATATATGTGCCAAATTTTCTTATCGGGCAGATAACGATAACATTAAAAATGAACATAAATCATTAAAAAAACAAAACATAAAAAACATAAACAGCTAGAATATGTCTGTATTGGTCCACTTTTGCATGATATGACCCAATTAAAAGAGTAGTTCACTAAAAAAAAAAACTGCTGATAATTTATCACCCCCATGTCATCCAAGATGTCCATGTCTTTCTTTCTTCAGTCGAAAATAAATTAAGGTTTTTGATGAAAACATTCCATGTTTTTTCTCCATATAATGGACTTCAATGGGGTCCAAATGGTTCAAGGTCCAAATGAGAGTTTCAATGCAGCTTCAAAGGGCTTTAAACGACACCAGACGATGAATAAGGGTCTTATCTAGCGAAACCAGCAGTCATTTCGAATGACTCGAAAAAAAGATTTGTTTATTTTGATCGTCTGGTGTCGTTTAAAGCCCTTTGAAGCTGCACTGAAACTCTCTTTTGGACCTTGAACCGTTTGGTTCCCATTGAAGTCCATTATATGGAGAAAATCCTGGAATGTTTTCATCAAAAACCTTAATTTCTTTTCGACTGAAGAAAGAAAGACGTGGACATCTTGGATGACATGGGGGTGAGTTTGTTTTTAAATAGTGAACTACTCCTTTAAGTGTAGAATCATATCAAATGTCTTCTCCTCATTGCTCTGTTTAGATTGAGAAGAAGTTGAAGTCTCTAGAGCGATGTCAGTCTCTAGAGGAGATCCAGAGACTGTTTGACGCTGGAGACTATCAGTCTGTGGTGCGTTTACTGCAGCCCACACTGAGCTTCGGCCAGGGCTCGGCACGACTCAAACCTCTGGATTACATCAGCTCTGCTCCAGAGAGACCAGCACAGCTGCTACTGCTGCAGGTACATCACACATTCTCCTTAAACTCACACTGTTATGCTATTTTAAACACTCCTAATGTTGTTTTGGAGGTTTACATTCATCCAAGGTCAAAAACACATTTCAGCATCACCACTATTCTCATTGTTCCTGAAACAGTTCGATAAATGATTCAGTCTCTCTATACCCTTCCTTTCTTAGCGCATGCTCTGCTCTGATTGGTCAGATGGCCTAGTCTGTTGTGATTGGTCGAACTCTTAAAGACCCGATATGGTCATGGAAAAGTGATTTTCCATCTTCACTTAGGGGTAAAAAGAAGTGTGGCCAGTGATATACTGTTATTGAAGTGTTATTTTATGTATTATGAGGTGTTATTCTCTTTAAAGAAAGTTACATTTATGCATTTGTCAGATGCTTTTATGCAAAGCCACTTTCATTGCATTTCAACGTGCGAAGAAGGAAAATCACTTTGCCATGAGTATACCGGCTCTTTAAGAGGTCGACCAATCACAACAGACTGGGCCATCTGACCAATCAGAACAGAGCATGCTCTAAGAAAGGAAGGGTTTAGAGAGACTGAATTATTTATCGAACTGTTTAAAAAGAACTAATAAGAAAGTTATTTAAAGCAAGACAAAATGTTTTTTTTTTTTGAGATTTTGCGCTTTTTAGTCTTTTTCAGACTAGTGTAAAGAAAACATCCAAAATACACATTTAAGTGTTTATTTTATTACACTTTTAATTTCAGTATTTTAATATTACAGAATAAATCTTCAAGGACATTTTAGTCCTAAACTATTTTTGGCTGCAGTCTGCCGACAGTATTTTTGGATTCATGCAGTGATAAAAAGATTTCTAGATTACAAAATATATTTTTGAGCATGAAATCATCATATTAGAGTGATTTCTGAAGGATAATGTGACACGGAAGACTGGAGTAATGATACTGAAAATCCAGCTTTGATCACAGAAGTGAATTACACTTTACTATATATTCACATAGAATTTTTTTTTTGTTTTAAATTTGTATTTCACAGTATTTACTGTATTTTGGATCAAATAAATGCAGCCTTGGTGAGCATTCAAAAGGTCTTTTAAAAACTAAAAATAATAAATGGATGGATTTATAGTGTTTTGAAAAAAAAATAAAATTAACTATTAATTTATCATTAACAATATTGTTGTTTGATTTAATAATCATTGTTCAAAATGTTCAGACTGAACCAATAAAACATTTCAACAGGATAACTAGAATATTCACAAAATGTGTGGGTCTAGGTAAAAAATGTAGTTTTCCTGAAAACTGTTGAAATGGATTTATAGCGTTTTGGAAAAGAACTCCTCATATATTCACATAGAGAATTTTACACTTTTTGTATTTCACAGAATTACTGTATTTTTGATCAAATACATTTTTGGTGAGCATTCAAAAAGTCTTTCAAAAACAAATCTTCCAAAACGTTTAAATGGATTGTAAATAATATATCATGCATATAATTAGAGACAGACCGATATTATCGGCCGATATTAGGCATTTTCCAAAATATCGGTATCGGCAGTCATAATGGCCGATAAATGAATATTTAAAAAATAAAATAAAAACAGACAAAACACGCTTCAATCATCTCTCCTTGGCCTGTTATATTGAAAATGTATGTTTTACAATTTGCAGTATGACGTTATCTATTGCTAAATCATGGCTCATCATAGACTAGTTAACCACAAAGCTAGCTAATGCCACTATCATCAGTGGAAGACCGCTAACGTTAACATTAATGAGCTTGGAAACCACAATGAACTTTTTCTGCCTAAATAAAGTAATGATTACTGTATTTATAACTAGCATATCTCTAGTTACAGTCCCTGCATTGTAAAATGTAAGTTAGACTTGCGAGGAGTGAACATTTAGACGTAGAGAAAAAGTATCAAACGTATCTTGTGCAGAAAAGTTAGCTTTTAATATTTAATAAAAAATAAAAAAAATATCGGCCGATATATCGGATTTTAAAACCCAAAAATATTTGTATCGGTATTTGCCTTCAAAATCCTTTATCGGTCGGGCTCTACATATAATTAGGCATTATGAACACCTTTATCTACAACTATAAGTGTTACTGGATTGTCTCGTAAACGCAGCCGTGTTATCTGTGGATCAGTTTGATTCATGTCGGAGCTCAAAATGATAGAGCCAGCATGTTAAAAGCAGGTTATTATTGGAATAATGACTAGCTTTACTCAAAGTGTGCGATATCCCACTTGTCTTAAATGTGACAAGCTTGGCTGAACATTTCCTAAACCCTCAATTCAAGTTTTCAGACACTTAACCTGTTGACTCCACATCCGTCCCCCCAGAGTTCCCTGCTGCGACTGAAAGACTTCAGCTCCTGCTTTGAGACATCTGAAGTGTCTCTCAACGAGGCCATGCAGCACTTGAACTCTTCATTACCCAGCAGCCCCTCTGCTAAGGAGGAGTGGGTTTCCACCATCACGGCCCTGCTGAAGGGCATCGAAATCTGCATCACTGACAAGCCTGAGCTTCTCTGTCTCACGCCGCGCTCCACAAACCTGCCTCGCCTCGCCAACAACCTCATACAGGTCTGTGTGGGTTAAAGGGATCGTTCAGGAAAATGAAAATTAGCCCATGAATTACACTCCCTGAAGCCATCCTAGGTGTATATGACATTCTACTTCACAATGGGAGTCAATAGTGTATCAAAGTCCATCAAAGTGCATCTATCCGTGATAAAAGTGTCCCAAACGGCTCTGCGGGGGTTAATAAAGGCCTAAAAGTGTCCCAAACGGCTCTGCGGGGGTTAATAAAGGCCTAAAAGTGTCCCAAACGGCTCTGCGGGGGTTAATAAAGGCCTAAAAGTGTCCCAAACGGCTCTGCGGGGGTTAATAAAGGCCTAAAAGTGTCCCAAACGGCTCTGCGGGGGTTAATAAAGGCCTAAAAGTGTCCCAAACGGCTCTGCGGGGGTTAATAAAGGCATAAAAGTGTCCCAAACGGCTCTGCGGGGGTTAATAAAGGCCTAAAAGTGTCCCAAACGGCTCTGCGGGGATTAATAAAGGCCTTCTGAAGTGATATTACTCCTTTGGTATAAGTCGACTTGCGTACTACCGTCTTCAGAAGGCCTTTATTAACCCCCGCAGAGCCTTTTGGGACACTTTTATCACGGATAGATGCACTTTGATATACCATTGACTCTCATTATGAAGCTTGGAAGCTTTTTTAAATGAACTCTGATTGCATTCGTCTGAAAGAAGAATGTCATACACACCTAGGATGGCTTCCGGGTGAGTAAATCATGGGCTAATTTAAATTTTTGGGTGAACTAACCCTTTACTGGGAGCGTTTGTATCTACATGATCAGGTTTTAACTACTATGTGTGTGTGTGTGTGTGCTCCTTCTCCAGTTGATAGCCAACAGCATGGTCTTACCTGATGACCCCAAAGAGGCTCATTTCTCATCACTGTTGCCATGGATTCTGCTGTACCACCTCATCAAACAGGAGGAGGCGGCGTTCGACTGCATGCTGCGACAGCACATCACAGACGAGGATGACGATGGTATGAATAAAGGAAGATAATGACATTAAACAGGGCTCGACACCACTAAAGTTGGTCTGGTCGGGGCCAGTGGGTCAAATTTGTATTTTCCCTGCCAATATTTTAAGAAAACCATTATATAAGAGTTCTTGTTGTTGTTTTTTTTTCACGTTGAATTCAAGTAAATAAGGTTATGACACCAACATTTTAGATACTAGTGAAATTGTAATTTCGTTACCACAGCAAACCCTGTTGAAGACAAGTGACCAGTCAGTAGATAAATAAGAATGAATAAACAAATGACTAATTCCACAAATAAATACTACTGAACAAAGATACAAATTAAGGTTTTTCGTACAAATTTATTCAATTTCTGTGCCTGAATACTAAAAAAATATAAAGTAATTAAATGTAAAATGACACCGCATAGTCTTCACTGTATAAATTATATATAGATTAATCCTAATTAAAGTTAGTACTTTGTCTCTTGTTTAATGAACAAATAATGGCAGGTATATTAGACTGCTGTCACTTTAAAGGACAACTTAAGCGCGAAATGAACCTTTGGTCTAATAACACATCGGTACATACTGTAGTCAACCGTTTTCTGAGATTTGTTTTCATGATAAATGAATATAAAGAGTTTCATCTCTTAAAAACTGTTTTAAACTGTTAAAAAAAGACCACAGATCCAGGATATGCATGTGTTTTGTCCCCTCAGCTGTTTACATTCACTTAATGCATACATTAGTCGCCAAAAGTGATGTCCGGAGGGGGTATTTGTTTTTAAAGATCCTAAAAGTTTGATTAAACATTTAAATATGAGGATTTTTATTTATTTATTTATTATATATTTAAAAACTAAGGGATAAACAAAACGCATAACTATGTTAAGCTGTTTATCTGATAAAATATTTAGCCAAAAAAAGCAAACTACAGCTTAAGGGTTTTTTTTTTACTATGCAAAATAATGCATAGAAAAGACAAAAGCTAAGAGGAGAAAGGCATACATTGGCTACAGTATTTTGTTGTTTCTCTCTTGTTTTTGTATAAATATCAACTCCAAGCAAAATCTTTAACCAATTTTTTTATAATATTAAAATAAAGGGTGAAAATCATCACTTTTGGCCACTACTGTAAATGACTGTTTACTAGGATACTCGCTAAGATTTAACACAATCATGTCTTTATTTGTTCACAAGTTTTTCCATACTTCTTGCACTTGAAATCGCTTTAAAATCACTTGAATGTTTAAATTGGCCAGACTTAAAAACCCATGCCAATGATAAACTTTCGCGATGATGTAGCATTGGCCCGGAAAAAGAGAACAAGACAAGGGCTTGTAATAAAACCAGAACCAACATCAGCTTTGGTTTTTTTAGAGATGGAGAACTGAGGGATTTTAAATGTTGTAAAAGCAACACAGAGATTACCATATACAGTGGTGTGAATAAGTGTTTGCCCCCATGCTAAAGTTGTCTAAAAAGAGGAATAAAAAATCAACCCTTGGATATTGATCTTAATGCCATAATTAGAAAAATGAGGAAAACTCCAACCTTTAAGGACACAAATTTTCTTTGTGAATGAATAATGTATCATAAATAAATAAATGTTTTTCCTTAAAATACAGGGTGCATATGTCACGGCCCCCTATGTTAAATTTCCATAGAGTCAGGCAGATTTTTATTTTTAAAAGCCAGTTATTTCATGGATCCAGGATAATATGCATCCTGATAAAGTTCCCTTGACCTTTGGAATTAAAATATCTCCACATCATCACACACCTTCCACCACACCTAGAGATTGGCATGGGGGACTTTCCATAAGATCATCTTTCAATGCAAATCAAACCAGCTATTAGGCTAACTGAAGTAAAACCATGCCAATCTCTAGGTGTGGTGGAAGGTGTGTGATGATGTGGGGATATTTTAATTCCAAAGGCCAAGGGAACTTTATCAGGATGCATATTATCCAGGATCCATGAAATAACTGGCTTTTAAAAATAAAAATCTGCCTGACTCTATGGGAATTTAACATAGGGGGGCCCTGACTTATGCACCCTGTATTTTAAGGAAAAACATTTATTTATTTATGATACATTATTCATTCACAAAGAAAATTTGTGTCCTTAAAGGTTGGAGTTTTCCTAATTTTTCTAATTAAGGCATTAAGATCAATATCCAAAAGATGATTTTTTATTCCTCTTTTTAGGCAACTTTAGCATGGGGGCAAACACTTATTCACACCACTGTATTTTATTGAACAGGTAAACTGCCATATGCAGCTCTAACAGAGTTCATTGAACTGCAGTATTATCATATTCATCCGCACTGTCAAACAAAGCCAAAGCACAACCAAAACAATGTCCTCCCGCAAAATGCATGCAGTTTTTTTTAAACCATAGAAGGCCAAAAGTTACATGGTTTAAGGATAGTGATAACCTTAGTGTGTATTAGTATTTGACAGTGTTGTTGAGCCAGCTGTGTATGTGTGTGTGATCTGCAGAGGACGACACGCCGCTGCTGCCCTCATCCCTCATGCTCCTGAACACGGCACATGAATACCTGGGCCGGCGCTCCTGGTGCTGCAACTCTGATGGCACTCTGCTCAAGTTTTTTGTGAGTGTTTTGTCATGGCGATCTCTCTGGAACATGTTTCTATGCTTCTGTAATCAGGACTTTTGAATTTTGTCATGTGTATTTTATAGAGGCAGACCGATATTAGGCATTTTCCAAACTGTCGGTATCAGGAGTTATAATGGCCGATAAATGAATATTTCAAAAATAAAATAAAAACGGACGAAACACGCTTGAACCATGTCACGAGTGTTGGAGATGTATAGTTTGTCCACCAGAGGGCACTCTACACCGTTCCTGTTGGCAACACTCGTTGAGTTGGTCATTGCTTGAATAACAATTAAAAGAACATCCCCATCAGTTCTCTTAACTCAAATAAGCTTGACAAATTTTGTGACTATCATGTCTAGTTTAAAAATAAATAAATAAATAAAATATCAGTCGATATATCGGAATATCGGTTTTTAAAACCCCAAAATATTTGTATCGGTATCGGCCTTCAAAATCCTTTATCGGTCGGCCTCTATTAATCATTCCTTAAAGGGATAGTTCATCATTTACTCACCCTCATGTCATTCCATACCCATAAGACTTTCGTTCATCTTCGAAACACAAATAAAGATATTTATTAGCCTAAATTAAATCCGGTCATCATATAAAGCGGCCGAGTCTCTTCCGAAAATTTGGACTAAACCGAGTAACTAAACTTTCTGAAGCGTCAACAGAACAGAAATCTCTCAGATTTCATTAAAAAGATCATCATCTGTGTTCTGAAGATTTAAAACAACATGAGGGCGAGTAATTAATGACAAAATTTTCATTTTTGGGTGAACTAACCCTTTCACATTTGACCCTTTTTAAACCGATGTGATAAGAACTTTTTTACATTTATCTGGCACAAAAACAATAAGGGTCTAAATTACAGTAATTCAGGGACAAAATGGATCTTTAACAGATACGTTTATAAAATGCAGCTAACGTATTAAAAAAGTTCAAATGCATTAAACTTTTTTTACACTAACACTTATTTATATACATTACCATTCAAAAGTTATTTATACTTTTTCAAAAGTTTTAATACTTTTATTCAGCAAGGACGCATTAAATGTGACAGTAGACATTTTGTAATATTGAAAAATATTTCTGTTCCAAATAAACACTGTTCTATTGAACTTTCTAATCACAGTTTCCACAAAAATATGAAGCAGCACTACTCTTTTCAACAGTTGAATGGTTGTGTAATCGAGTTAGAAACCGCTATGCGCAGCACTGCACCATTTAGCGAAATATTTTGCCTTCAGTTCAGTGTAGTGATTGTGCTTGTGTGTTTTCAGGTGCGTGTGCTGCGGGAGACGCTCTCAGGACAGGAGAAGCTGCCGTATAAAGAGGATCTGGAGACGGCACTGGAGCAGTGTTTCTTCTGCATGTACGCTTACCCGAGCAAGAAGAGCAAAGCCCGATACCTGGAGGACCATTCTGCCCCACAGGTAATTAGTGTTGTCACGTTACCAAAATTATTGTTTCGATACCGATACCAAGTAGGGATGGGACGGTATGAAAATTTCATATCACGATTGTAGTGTCCAAAATAATCGTGATTATCAATATTATCACGGTTTTTGTTAAAAATGTGTGAAATTGCTCAAAAAGAACTGATGCTCACACTGAAAACATTTCATTTTATAATTGAAAATCAACAAACAACAAATAAAACAAGTCTCTCTATGCAGTTTTTTTAAGCAAGATTCTATTCTATGGCATTTGCTTCTTTATAATGCCCGTCGTCAATAGCAACGCATTATTACACAGCGCACATCAATAACATTCACAACGGACGAGCGCTCTTGTTTCATTCAAATACAACTTGCCGTCTTGCGTCTCCGGTTTTTGATTGTATTGCAAAAATGAAATCAGAGTTGATTTATTGCTTACAGAGTTTGATAATATTGGTGTGATATATCGATTGTTTTTCAAAATGAATTCATAAACAGGTAAGATTTAAAACATTAGCTAATCTCATTATCAATTCAATATGTCCCCGTAATTATGTGGTAAAAATAAAATCGGTTTAATACGTGATGTATCTATACTTTACTATTATCACTCTTAATAATAGTCTTGTTTGAAGTTGTTCGTTCGTCTTTGGCTCAAAGACACTTGCTATAAACTTTTCTTCACTGAAGCTTCACGTCTATTTCAAGTGAGTGACATAAAATGTTTCAACTCAAAACAACATTTCGTGCCCAATTGTTTCCCAGACGTAGTTTTGGTATTGAGGTCAAAGTTAACTTGCCTTGCGTTCGGGTGATGATCACACAAGACGACTCGGCAGATTTGAAGTGTTTCTATTGCAGTGACTTTTTGTTCGGCAGACAAGGTGGCCATCCTCGATCAAGTTTCCCTCAGGACTTTTGTAAAACCCAAAATATGACCACACCTCAGATTTGGTCCTCTTAAAAGGCTGAAAAATCTCCTGAGCACGGTCACTGCCTTCCGCCATTCCTTCTCGAATAGTAATTTAAAAAAATATTGCGTGCTGCGCGCCTGCGTCAGACTGGCCGACAGGATTCAGTGAGTTATTAAAATCGCGATTTTAATGATAATTACATTTTAAACGATAATACTAACCGTCAGTACATTTTATCACGGTTTATAGTGAAACCGGTTATCGTCCCATCCCTAATACCAAGTAAAGAATTGCGATTTCGATACTTTTCCTGAAAAGGAAAAGCATTTCTAACAAGGCGTTTCACATGCACCTCATTTGCGTAGGTCTGTGCTCTTTAAATGCTGTAATAACCTAATATAAATAAATCACTGACAAACATGCACATGCTTTGATTATAATAGCATATAGATCATTTTAGCTGATGTTTTGTATGCTTTATTTTAGCAGCTTGCAAATTATTTATGCTGTCTATGAAAGTTGGGGGGAAAGTTGTACAGCTAATGCAAAAATAAATAAAACATCTCCAGTTAACTAGCAGTTAAATCGTCCTGCTGCTCAGCGATCGCGATCTGTCATCACACACACACCGTTAGAAAGCTCTCTTTCTCCTGTACAACACTGTCGGATCCAAATATGGTCTTTTCCTTTTTATCAGCAACCAATCGTGAAAGTAAAGGGGGGATTTAACTCTAAATACGCAATCTCATTGGCTGATGCTAAATCTTTAAAGCCAGTTTTCTCTCATACTCCAAGTCCGAAATGTCCACTTCAGTTGCACCTGTATACACCAAACTTTCCAGTCTTGTAAGGCAAGGCAAGGCAAGTTTATTTATATAGCACATTTCATACACAGTGGCAATTCAAAGTGCTTTACATGGAAGAAATTAAAATAATCAAAAGAAGTCAGAATAATTAAAACAGTTTAGAATAAAAAAAAAAATCATAATAATAAAAATAAAATACAGTGTCGAAAATAAAATGTATAGTACAGTCGGACGAACAGTGGCACAGTGCTCATTCAGTAAATGCCAGCAATATAAATAAAAACAGTTAAGAGTAAAAATTAAAATAAAATAAAGTAATACCCCTATCTGAGATGGAAGAGATTGAGCTGGTTTATAATATAACTTGTACCTAGACATTTACAGAGGGATTTGTAAATATGTTTTTCCTAGCCTAATTTCTATAACATTTTATTCCCAAAAACATGGCAAAAATATTTTTTTCTGATTTACAGGATAACAAAAGTAGATATGAAGAGTTCAAATGCAAAAGCCTCTAAATGCCATTTGAAATTTTCTTCTTTAATGGTGATTTTTAATAAACTTGTATATTTAAGTTCAGTAATTTCACTTAAATAACAATTAATAGGTAACTATCATTGCCATTTAAGTGAAATCACTGAACTTAAATATACAAGCTTGATAAAAAATGATCATTCTAGAAGAAAATTTCAAATGGCACTTAGAGGTTTTTGCATCTGAACTCTTCATATCCATAAATCCCTCTGTAATTTTTTTCTCATCTAATATGTGAAGAATTTTGAACCTGGCTTTATCCACTACTCAGATTTTGTTTTTAAATATATGCAAATTTGCGCATACTTAATTAGATAATGCCTTATTTTCATATTTAAACATTAAATTACACAAAACTTGTTTTTCTCATCTTAATCAACTGGTAAAGTTTCGTGGTAATATCTGCTAGTTAAAAAATGACCCTCTTCACCTGTAGTGTCTCGCCTTAATAGTGTTGACTTCAGTTCGTAAGTTACTCCCCAACACATCTCCATACTTATTTTGCGTCTGTAAGATCTACAAGCTTTAAAACTGGAGAATGAGCTCTGTCCCCGTGCTAATGAAGGTAGGTGGGTGTTGGACCGGGCGAGTTGGCGGTCTGATTCAGCAAGAATTCGGTGATTGATTATCTTTTGGCAGCAAGAGTCGCCATTGATCATTTAGCCACCCACACACTCCCATTATGCAGCACTGCTCTGCACACAGGAAATGCTGTACACACCATCAAAGTACAACACCGAGGTGTTCTGTACTTATTTCTGTCTCTGGAGGAAATAGAATGTGTGGTGTAGATACTGCTTGTGTTTTTGCAGGCAACTGGCAAATATTGAACTGCGCTTAGACTGTGAGGTACAGGGCCATTTTAGCAAAAGGCAAAAACAGCCGCAAAACTTAAAGTGAATGTTGGGGTTTTTTTTGCTATAGTTGTCGTTTCTTTGCATTTGCAGTAGGGAATAAAATCCATTTATACTGTAGGTTTAAAAATCAACAATTCTCTCCACTTTTTCCTTAATTTTGGATGAATTTAGTGAGTTGCTGTGTCTAGAATATGCACCAAAATGACATATTCTTTCGGGCCTACTTTACAGAATCATTATCAGGTTACAAAATACTGGATCCCGGTTTGCTGAACAAAAGCTAGTTTCCATCCGTAACTAAACTGTATAATCTAGTTTTATTCTCTTTAGTATTAACCACGTTTTGTTTCTTTCCTTTATCTGATCCTGCATTGTAAGTGGTGTTATAAATCAAAACTAGTCAGCTCAATTTTTTTGACCCTGTTATAGACTTAGTTCTCTCAAAAAACATTGTCATAATGGCAGTGGGAAAATAGCGTTTTATTCAGATGGGTAATCGATAATTCTGTCTTTTGTCACTCGTCATTGCGTTCGAATGGTTCTGATAATGGGAAATGTCTCAGCGTGGAGGATATTATTGCACGCCTGTCGTCGTTCAGATTACTGTGCGGGACAAAAAGAGCCTGTTCCAATTCACAGATTGACAGAAATCCAGTCAAAACTTTCCATTCTTGTGTGTACAGCTAAATCTCATTGAGAAGTACATGCAGCGTCCAAAATTAATATAGTAAAAAGTGATGGAGAGAAAATAATTAAATAATAAAATAGTAATTTAAACGTTGACTAAAATAAAATTTCTATAATTGAAAGTAAATGAAAGCTAAATGTAAATATAAAAAATAAATAAATAATGAAAACTGAAATTAGTATGTAAATTAAAAACTAGTCATTTAATTGTTGACTAAAATAAAATTGTTAAAATTGAAAGAAAATGAAAGCTAAAGCTAAATAAAAATATTAAAAAAAATGAAAACTGAAATTAGTATGTAAATTAAAAACTAGTAATTTAAACGTTGACTAAAATAAAATTGCTAAAATTGAAAGAAAATTAAAGCTAAATGTAAACCTTAAAAAAAGAATGAAAACTTAAATTAGTATGTAAATTAAAAACTAGTCATTTAATTGTTTACTAAAATAAAATTGCTAAAATTGAAAGAAAATTAAAGCTAAATGTAAACATTAAAAAAAGAATGAAAACTTAAATTAGTATGTAAATTAAAAACTAGTCATTTAATTGTTTACTAAAATAAAATTGCTAAAATTGAAAGAAAATTAAAGCTAAATGTAAACATTAAAAAAAGAATGAAAACTTAAATTAGTGTGTAAATTAAAAACTAGTCATTTAATTGTTTACTAAAATAAAATTGCTAAAATTGAAAGAAAATGAAAGCTAAAGCTAAATAAAAATAATGAAAACTGAAATTAGTATGTAAATTAAAAACTAGTAATTTAAACGTTGACTAAAATAAAATTGCTAAAATTGAAAGAAAATTAAAGATAAATGTAAACATAAAAAATGAATGAAAACTGAAATTAGTATGTAAATAATACAAAAATAACACCGTTGACCCTGCTTACATGGTACCATCTAAAAGTCTGCCTCTTTCCATCTATCTTCCACTCTCTGATCTAGGTGGAGCTTCATTGGAGCGATGCCATCTTTATGTTTGAGTACTTTAAGCCCAAAACCTTGCCAGAGTTTGACAGCTATAAGACCAGCACTGTCTCAGCTGACCTTGCCAACCTGCTTAAAAGGCTTTCTGGAATAATCCCACGCAATGACGGCCCCACACTCTCCGTCGACGAAGTGTCTGCTTATATTGAGGGAGGTGCTGTCAAGGTATGAGCTCGATGACCCTCGTCCGTTCATCTAGATCTGTTTTGTCTGTTCATCTGTCACTTAAAGCATTTCTCTTTGTCCAAGGTGCCAGCGCTTCCAGAAGGTGCTTCCCCGGCGCCCCCTGTGGTGAACGAGCTGTACTACCTGCTGGCGGACTACCACTTCAAAAACAAGGAGCAGTCGAAAGCCATCAAGTTCTACATGCACGACATCTGCATGTGCCCCAACAGGTCTGCTAAAATTGTACATCCATGTGTGTCCTTAAGTCTTAAATTCAGTTTGAAGAAATTTAGGCCCATAAAAACTCCCCAGAAGTCAATAATTTTATCTCTTAAAATTCGTCTTTGATCACCAAAATTACATTTAAAAGTTTTTTCGTTGAAAACAAATTTCTTCATGCCTTTAAAATAGCTTGAATGTAACTTTACACGCTTGTCTCATTTAGTATACACAGTTCTATGAATATGCAAATGAGCCCCGCCTCCACTCACTCACTCAGAGATCCACTGGTTGACGATCACACGTTGATCTGATTGGTTACAAGGTAGTTTGTGACGTCACTCAGAAACACCAGCAATTTCAAACCGTGTTTTTGAGAGAGGATAAAATAATCAATGCTGTTGTCTTATGAATTTACTAGGGCTGTGCAAAGATTAATTGCGATTAATCGCATCCAAAATAAAAGTTTGTGTTTACATAATATATGTGTGTGTGTGCTGTGGATAATTATTTTGTATATATAAATACATATGCATGCATGTATATATTTAAAAATTATTTGCATGTAAATACTGAATATATATATAAATATTTTATACTTAACACATTTTCTTAAATATATACATGCATGTGAGAGTATTTATATATACAAAATACTTATACAAAGCACACAGAAATATATTATGTAAACACAAACTTTTATTTTGGATGCGATTAATCGCAATTAATCTTTGCACAGCCCTAGAATTTACACATGGTTTGTCTTAAAGCAGATTAAAAACACCACATAGACATATAAACAACATTAAAAGCTGGATTTTCAAATATTTAAATATTTCAAATGTTTTAATTGTCATCATATAATTCTATTACTGGTATATTAAATATCATAATATAATTATAAGTCTTAATTTCAGAAACAGTAAAACATGGATCGCGATATGGATTTATGTGAATGTTAAACTTTAAAAGGCGATTATTTAATTGTAAGCGCTGAGCATTTTAAAGTCAAAACGCATCATTGTTGCGCGTTCTACAGACTCTGTTTCAAAGCAGTTCATAATTATGACTTTGTTTTACTATATAGTGTTTATATTGGACTTTCTTTTTCCTGCTATATTTATTATACAATCCATAAAATGGTTTGGTAAAGTTGTATAAATTATTGTTTTTATAGTCACTTTATGGTTTGGATATATCCATAGAGTTGCTCTACACTGCTCATACGGTTTTCCTTTTTATTTTACTTAAAAAAGCCCTAATTTTAACCTTGCAGTGACCCTTTGAATGCGGACAGCCATGTTATCTCTCCATCTCTCATGTAGGTTTGACTCATGGGCAGGCATGGCCCTGGCACGTGCCAGTCGCATCCAGGACAAGTTGAACTCTAATGAGCTGAGGAGTGACGGACCCATCTGGAAGAACTCTCTGGCTGTGCTGACCTGTTTCAGACGGGCTCTGGAGATCGACGCCTCAAACCTCTCCCTGTGGATCGAGTATGGTACCATGTCCTATGCCCTGCACTCCTTCGCTTCCAGACAGCTCAAACAGTGGAAACGCGAACTTCCCCTGGACTTGATCAAACAGGTACTTCTGTTTGTATATTTAGGCTACGTCTACATTAATCCACATACATTTGAGAATGCGTTTTTATTTTGAAACGCTCTCCGTCCACGTTTTTCTTTTTTTTCTCTCTCCACGTTTCAGTGTGGGTGAGAAACTTTTGAAAAACGCTAAACTCACCTTAAAGGAGTAGTTCACTTTTCAAAAAACTTTTGCTGATAATTTACTCAGCCCCATGTCATCCAAGATGTCCACGTCTTTCTTTCCTCAGTCGAAAAGAAATTAAGGTTTTGATGAAAACATTCCAGGATTTTTCTCCATATTATGGACTTCAATGGGGTCCAAATGATAGTTTTAGTGCAGCTTTAAACGACTCCAGACGATGAATAAGGGTCTTATCAAGTGAAACGATCGCTCATTTAATAAATAAATAACAAAGTTTAAGTTTTATACGCAGAAATGCTCGCCTTGCTCTGTTCTGCGATAAACGTTCGTGACTCTCCTGTTCGAACTCGTTAATAAAAATGAACGAATCTTTTTCCGAGTCATTTAGTTCATTCAACGAACAAAACGAACAAATTGATTTTTAAAAAAAGATTTATTTGCGCACGCGTAAAAGCTCACTGAGATGATACAGATGGAAAAATAAATGGTTATCGCGCAATTCTTTTGACGGGATCATTTTATTTTGTAAAACATCTCAGCATTCACTGATGCGTCAGGTCGCACTCGGGCACCAAACGTTTGGTCTAAAACACGACTGCTCTCTCATGTTTTGACGCAGAACAGCAAATGTGAGTAAATGTTCTGCCATCTTTGCAGGACTGTGGTATGAAGAGTGTGTAAAGCAACACATTGTAGTAACAGTGTGAAAGTGAATAGCACATAACAGACACAATACCAGTATAAACATGAATATCTATTGGTAGAATATGCGTCACATGACTTAACTGTCAAAACGGAGGTATTTTAAAACGTCAGTCCACTCTACAATACAAAAACGGCGTATTCAAATGTATCTACTTTGTACAGCGTTTTCAAAAACATTCGTTCTCATTAATAAAAACGCTTTCTATTAAGCTACTAAGCTACACTTAATATTCAACAAAATTGATTTGCCTGCATTGACACCATTATATGAGAACTGGACGATGTCAACCTGTTTTCTCCAGAGTGGATTTATAAATAAATAAATAAATATATGAACTAAATTAATTAACTATTTTTTTTACAACAGAAATGAACCATCACTGAATTTACTTGAGCTTGACTATGACACTAAAGAGAGCCTAAGCCCCTCCCCTTCCAGTCGACCATAGGACCTTATTTCGGAAAAATATTGTATGGTAGTCAATGGCGAGAGACAACAAATATTTTGATCTGGTTTGAATTGTGCCCTGAATTACACATATGATGTTTGTCAATTTAAAAGATACTTTTTAAAGTAAAGAAAGTCGCAGTTTGATGTAAAACCGTTGAGGTATAAGACTGTGAAAATACGTAATTACAAAGACTACAAACCCCAAAGGCGCACATTTTCTCTCAAATGAATGAAGCTAACTTTACTGAGGCTAATGTCTGTCATTGTTTCTACAGTCTTACGTTATAATCGTAACGTTACGCCGTCATGCCTGAGTGTTTTGTACCAGACTGCACACACACGAGCAGCGGATCTCACTCGTTGTTTCGCTTCCCGGGAGATGTAGTTCATAGTGTTTTTCACATAAAACTAAATGTTACTCTTCTGTTTCATGACAAACTGCGACGTTTTTGACTTTCAGAATCATCTTTTAAATTGACAAATGTCATATGTGTAATTCAGGGCACAGTTCAGACAGGAATAAAAAGATAAGTTGGCTCTCGCCATTGACTACCATACATATTTTTTCTGAAATAAGGTGAGCCGGAAGCGGAGGGGAGGAGCTTAGGCTCTATTTTCTTCTAGATCTGCTGTACAGCCAAAACAAACGTATTTTCTGTGATCACTGTAAAGCTGCTTTGAAACAATCCCTATTGTAAAAAGTGCTATATAAATAAAGACTTATCTGAGAAAGAGAGCCATGTGATTGTTTGCAAAACAAACGCTAAAGTGTGTGCTGTAGCGACAAGATTTGTGTCAGTTTGTGTTTGCTTGTGTTTATAGATGGAAGAGCGCAGAGACTCAATGTTGGAGACGTCGTCGCAGTGCTTTCGCGGAGCCTCTCGCTGTGACGGCGATGAGGAGGAGTGGCTCATTCACTACATGATGGGAAAGATTGCAGAGAAGCGCAAGATGCCGCCCAAAGACTACCTGCTGCTGTACAAAAAGGTGATCTTCTAATCTAGGTGGAGAATCTGATTGGCTATTGAGGTTGCGTCTGTTGCCGTGGTCGATTCAATCTAACATGGCCGTAGTTCAATGATACAGTTTGAGAATGATTAGGACATTCTGTGACATAGGTGTGCTGTGTCACCTTCAGGTCTGGCTCCATTCTGGTATGTATTTGTCATCATTCAGTCAGTTCCTGTCGGATAAAATGTAGAAAATTTGATGAAGCGTCTGAAGCCGTTGATGGTGTAAAAGAGGCTTCTGACTTCCCAGCAGTCCGACACATCTCATTACAGCTCTCGTGTCATATTTCTGCAGTCTGCACACTACCTGCATGAGGAGGCAGCCAGATACCCACGCAAAATCCACTACCACAACCCACCTGACCTCGCCATGGAGGCCTTAGAGGTATGTAGTGGTTTGCAATGTGGTCGACACTACTGTTCAAAAAGTGCAATTTGTGAAAGCGGCACGGTAAGTGTACCCACCATTTGTTTGATCAAACATACAGTGTTGTTTTAGTATATTTAATTCTATTTTAACGTATTTAAAGGGATACTTCACCGTTTTTTCATATTAAACTGTTATTCCCTTAACTAAAATGATAACTCTCTCATTTCAATCGCTCTGGCGTGAGACACTCATATGCCATACACGAAAATAACCCTTACTCACCCTATTTGAAGGCTATGTTTGTAATAAATCAGTAGTAACTAGATAAATATCTCAAAAGTGCAATAAACAAAAAGAAAAACAATAAAAAAAAAATTCTACATATTTTATTCAATACAAAAAATGATAAATGTCAACCTCAAACTTGTCAATGTGAAAAACATGCATAAAACAATTTTAAACTATACAGAATTGATTTGAACCAAGTGTGCCGGTGAGATGTGAATAAGGTGATAAGGTGAGCGCGAACAGTAGGCTACGTGTACATATTGAAGAGAAGTAAACGGTTTGTGTTTGTGTTTCTTCTGGAAACAACGGATCATATGATATTCTGCACAGTTCAGCGCACTTGGATCGGCGTTCGTAGATCGACTGGTAGAGACTATTTTTCCAAGATGGCTTCTTCCTGTATTCGCGAAGTTGACTGTGTGTATAAAATATCTGCTTATTAAACTGTTTGGACACTGACAAAGTTCTCAATGCTTCGGTTTGAATGTAGGGACCCTTATTATGCTGTCGTGTTAGTGTGGGGCAATTTTGAGCCTTGTTAGTGGTAATAACAAGCGATTTTTATTTGTCATTACTCTATGCCCTATATACTAGCATTGAACTAGCGTTATAGGCTAAACTGTTTTTAGAGATAAAACTATTTACATTCGGCAATCATGAAAACAAATCTCAGATAACGGTTGACTAGGTAACAATGTGTAATTAGACCAAAGGTTCATTTTGCACCGGAGTTCTCCTGTAAGAAACAAACAAAAAAAAAACCATAATGAATCCAACCCTTTTGAGTGCTAATGCAAGCAAGTATATGACAAAATACGTCGAATTTAATGAATTTCTTTCAACTTGCCAGCTGTTTTTCCGCCTGAGCGCCACAATTCTGAAGTTGCTGGAGAATGAGGAAGACTGTGGCGAAGTGTCTGAGCAGCAGATGAAGTTCCTGGACTACGAGGTGTTCTTCAACATGCTCGCCGAAGCTGCCGTCGGACCCTTTGCACGAGGAGAGGAGAAGACCACGCCCAAAACCAGCAGCGACAAGTATGATCACGAACCTTTTACACTCTTAAGAGCCAGGAGTTTAGAAAGAGTGAAAAACTATCCCCTTAGATTCAGATTTCAACTGATTTCAGCTGTGTGTTGACGAACTTTTAAAAAGAGGAGCAGTGATAACATTGACATTACACACTGCAGTCATTCACCAGATTATGCAGTAATTAGTAGCAAGCTAAAAATAGGGTTGGGTACCGAAACTCGGTGCCAATAGGGAACCGGTTCGTAAACGGTAGTAACCAGACCGAATAAGAATGAAAATTTCGATGCCTGAGTCTGTGGCATGAGGCGCACACACGCAGTCTCTCGCTGTCTCCCTCTCCGACGTGCGCGCACTATACGGTTTATTGAAGCACTGTCTGATCTGTCTCGCACGCGCGCTCTTGCTCGCTCGCTTTGAACTAGATTTGAACTAATTTGCGATCATCCGGGAGCCGTTATCAATATGCGGGAGACTCAACAAATGTCTGCTGATAGCGAGGAGATTAAACACGCGTGAAATGTTTGTAATGTACACGTAGTAATCTCTATTAATCTCCAGTATAATTACATTGTTTGATATAATATTGTTTTTTTTGATATAATATAAATATGAACTTTTATTTTATATTGGTTTATTTATTATTACCATATGTTACTTGTATTTATATTGTAAGTTAATATTGTGTCCAGTTTGGCCCTGTAAATAAAGGGGTGTTATTTTTTTTGACAAAGTGTGTGCGGTTTCGTTTTCTTAAGTACCGTTTCAAGAACCGTTTAGGCACCGGAACAGTTTAAAAAATACCGAGTAGGTACTGGTATCGGATAAAACCCAACCGATCCCCAACCCTAGCTAAAAGTTAAAGGGATAGTTCACTTTGAAATACATTTTTTGGTATGTTTTATCTTACCTCAAGGGCATCCAAGATGTAGGTGTCTTTGTTTCCACAGTATTTTCAATTTTGATATTTTTAGGTTAAACCGTTCTTGTCTATCAGTCATATAATGGAGGTCTATGGTCACCACCTCAAAGAGCATGCACAGAGAAGTCCAAATTAAACATGGTTTAATGACTCGTAAATGTAAGTACACATTGATGGCCTAAGACACGAAACGAGCGGTTTGTGTGAGAAAACGAACAGTATTTATATCTGAGGTATCCAAGTGATCTGAGGGCGCGGGCGATTCTGTCTGTGCAAGCGGTGGTGATCTCTCAATTCAACGTTGTCGGTTGATATATCGAAATCGTCTTCCATTGTGATTTCCTGCATATCTAAATATGTTTAGATCTTCACAGTGAAAGGGAACGCCTCCAAAATCTCTGTGTAAACAATGAGTGACGTACACGAGCGAGAGATCACTTCCAGCGCTTGCGCAGACCGAAGCGCATACATGTATAATAACGCGTACATTCCCAACACTGGAGATGCGTCTTTAATCTAGTTTTAAACTGGAACAGCGAGTCTGAGCCTCTAACGATATCAGGAAGGCTATTCTAGAGTTTAGGAGCTAAATGTGTGGACGCCCTCCCTCCTTTAGTGGACTTATGGCTCTTTCAGACTGCACGATTTTCAAAGTAGTCAGGTCGCTGCTCTTTTCACACTGCATGACTATCTTGGCCAGCATTCAGTCGCTGCTGTGTTCACACTGGACGATGGATCGGCGACAGAAGGTTTCACACTGCATGACTTTAGAAAAATCGCCGACAGACTCTGTCTAGCACGCTGCACGCAAACTACATTTCACAACAAACACACGTGAGATTTGAAAAGGAAACAATGCGCGACACCACACGTGCAAGACCGGAGTTCTCACGTGAGACTTTTTTTTCGACCCGGTTGTGGTACAGCTGGTGAAACAGACACGAGTGCTCCTGCCAAATTTCTACTAATTTTTCTTCCATTTATTGTGTCCAAATAGACCGAGAAGAAGCTTTTTTTGTTGAAACAATGCCATATCATGTTGATATGTGATCTATAACTCCTCCCCGAACTCCCGCTGCTCTGTATCTTGCTCTCTCACTGGCTGCCGGTGATCGCCGGTGTAGTTTTCAGTCAAAACACTTTTCACACAGCAGGATTTTGAATCGCCGACAGGTCCAGATATTTAGCATGCCAAATATCTCACGGGCGTCGGCGACTCGTCGGTGATTCTCTCAGTTCGCGTCTTTGTTCATTCACACTGCGTGATTGTCACTCGCGTGAACGAGCGCCGATTTGCCTGTGATTTCGGGCATTTGTCGGCGATTTCTCAAAACCTGTCGGCGAGCCAAAATCGTGGCTAAAATCATGCAGTCTGAACTCGGCATTAGATAACCGAGGAATGACCAGAAGCCTCGAAACTTCCAAACAACTGTTTTAGAGCAAGTTTAAATGTTGGTCCTCCAGGAGCAGGATGTGTGAAATGACTTTTCTAGATCTTTGAGTGTTTGTATTTTGTTAACATCATCTTTTCTCCCAACAGGGAAAAGCTTCCATCCAATAACGATGAAGACTCGCGCTCTTCGGCTGGCGTGAGTACCTGTCCGGCAGCGCTGACCTCCTCATCGGTCACATCTGTGGCTGCAGCAGCTTCTCTGCCTGGCGACGGTGCGAGAGGTGCGAGTTCTCCCCCGTATTCGGTCACTCCGGTCGACCACGATTACGTCAAGCGTAAAAGCCAGCAGCAGAGGCACAGGCGGGGGCAGGAGCTCCAGCAGCAGCAGCAGCAGCAGGACGGTACAGTACCAGGGCCAGAGTATCACTCGCTCACTCACTCACTCACTCACTCACTCACTCACTCACTCATGCACGGGGGAATGAGGATGATGAAGGTTTTTTACCACTATGAATTCATTTATGGGCTCTGGTGTACAGTAACATCTCCTCCCACCCCTCCTCTTACCATCTGCACCAGGCCATAGAGGATCATGGGAAAATGGGCAACATTGCTAACAGTGTCTCAGCGCCTTTTCCGCTTTCTTTCAGCTATATCCACATTAATCTGGATACTAGTGTTGTCAAGTCGGTACTAAAAAAAAAAAAATGTTACGGTACCAGCTTTTCTAGGTACCGAATACCAGGTTAATCCAGTTCTAGACGCGCTGTCTGAAAGGTGCACAGTTGCGTCCTCTTCATAACGCTGATATGGCTCTCTCTCTCGCTCTGAATCCACTTGTTGACACGAAAGGAGGAAAGCGCCACATATGGAAATATTTTGGATTAGGCTAATGTCACGTTGCCATAAGAGGCCGATTACATGCAAATTCGCAATTTCAAATATAGGCGTGAGGCAAGCGCGCTCATAATAAAAACTCGTTGCATAGCAACGGCAGATGCCGCGTGAGAGCAAGCGCTTTGGAAAGAATAAGCACGCGCAAAAATATAATTAAAAAAAACACGCGCGATATGTGAACGGCCTCTAAAGTGGTTTCGGGGTAGTTTTACGAGTACATGAGCACAGTAGTATCCACCCGACACCAGAGTACTATGGTATTAGTATTATCATTTAATGCCAGTGCCAGTTCTAGGCGTATTCTTGCCTTTATAACTCAGCAGTTTTAAAAAGCCTTTTCAAAATTAAATATGAATGCAGTTTTAGATAAAATAAAAGTACAGTCAAATCAAATAAAACTTGTTTTTTCTCCTGTAGCCTATAGTTTGGTAATGCTACAATAAGATACCATTTATCAACATTAGCTACTTCACATCAACACATTGTGTGAACAATATATTTTTACAACATTAATTAATGTTTGTAAATGTTATTTAATAGAAACACTTGATTGTTCATGTTTGTTCACTTCATTCATTGTGCATTAAATAAATGTTAACGGATTAGAACTTTACAAACAACTTTAAAAATGTGTTAGTGTATACTATTGTTTATTTTAGGTCATTTTATCGAATTTTTTTCTAAAGTGTTTATAATACAAATGTACAGTTTCCATACTTGTAACCGTGATAAACACTTAAATATATGTAAATTTAAACTAAGCTTTGGTACCGAAATTGGTACCGAGAACCGTGAATTTTTACTGGTATTGGTACCGAATACTAAAATTTTGGTACCGTGACAACACTACTGGATACATATGAATACAAAAATATTTTTCTCTAGGTTTTGGGCTTTCCCAAGTCGAAAAATTTGAAACCGCTGTTGTAGCGTTGAAGTGTGGACTGTGAAAACAGAGGTATAGTCATGCGACGCCCATAGAGATATCTATAGTTGCCCTTTCACACTGCCTGAAATTCACTTTCACAGCGCTGCTAAAGATAAATGTTTCTTCGTATCACGTTCCTGCAAAGATGACAGAAAGTTGCTGTCCTGCGCGGCAAATTGTGTTTTAGACCAGACGTAGAATGGCGATTGGGTGTGACCTGAAGTGATGAGATATTTTTCTATTGAAATGATCATGGCAGAATAATAGCTAGATAGTATTATTATGTCTGGTCTGAGCTTTTATTACATCTTAGAGCAAATGACTAGATTAATGTGGACGTAGCCAATGTCATGTCTTGCTTCCAGGTGATGAAATCAGATTTTCATTCTTTGTTGTTTGCGTTGCCCAATTTTTTTTGCACCCAGTCCAGCGAATTACAATCATTTTGTTTTTGTTTTTCTCGCCATTTTATTTGCTCGTGCCATTCCTGCACCGATTTTGAATGTGCTTCGCTGTTGTTCTCCCAGTAAACCCTGCTGTTATCTATTGGTTGCATCAACAATATAATAAGCTAACTCTTAATCTTGTACTGTACGTAACCATATGTCAACACTGGTGGTTGACCAGACCAGATTGCTGTCATTTGTTAGATTTTTATTAAATTAATTGTATCAGAAGTGGAGATTTTCTTTTGTGTGTGGCCATATTGGAGTAGTACGCATTAATTGTGATTGCTTAAAGCTTCATGCTCTGTTTTCTTCCTCCCCATCTTGTGGTAACTTTCTCTTAGAGTCCATTTGGGTAGAAATATTTATATTAATTTCTTTCTTAAATTAAAATGTAAAGTGCACACTAAAAGCTTAGTAACTACTAGCTAGTTTGTGACTAATTGTACTTTATTTGTTTGAACTAAGCTAGTAGGTTGTAAAGTATTGCACACAAGACACATGACATTTAACCTCAAAGCTGTTGAAATGCTGTGGATTCTAACAACTAATATGTTTCCATTTAAAATATGATACTACTGAATAACATAATAGGTATTTAATATGTAGATAAAAACTTGATATTGATAAGTATCAATCAATAAATCATTTATTATGACAACACGGACCAACGCACTCTCAGGTTCGCTGTTTAGGACGGGTTTGCGTTGAGTCACTAGTGAATATAAAATGTAATATGAAAGCATTATCATATATGTCTGAAGGATTAAAGTCTGTTGGGTTGCACATAGTGCCGATACATTTACTTTTATGCATGTAGCAGATGCTTTTATTCAAAGTGACTTAAAAAAGAGGAGCATTAGCAATATGTTGAGTTCTTTATGTAGTTTAAAAGGGGGGCATTGCACAGTACACTTGATTAAATATTACTGTGGCCTGTTTTGATGAAATGCAGTCAGATTTCAGAACTGTGTCAGATGAGAGCTTTGACCTAGTTGCTCTTGGTGTGCTCATTTTCTAGAATACAGTTCATAGATTTAGTCAGTCACTTCAGTCTTAAGGTGGATTATGAAGGACTACATTCCTGCTCAGCTCTTGTTGTGTTCATCAGCGCTTAGGCTAAATACCATGAGGCTTGCATGGCTGTGAATGAACATTAGTTTTTTTTTTGTAGCTATATAAGGCATGGTCACATAGAATAATTCTTAATGCTTTTTACATTAAAATTATTTGTCATCATGCAATTTTGCGGCCAATAAAATTTAATATAACTTTAAATGGCAAGAAACTCAATATTTATTACAGGGAAAAAATCCCACTGCAGTTAAAGTTACTAGATATTTTAGATATTATTAGATATTATATAATTCTGGGCCAGTAACAATAACTGCTTGTTTTGACATACAGACAATTTTACTTTTAGCAATTTACCTTTTTTAGATAAAGCAACTAACTAATAAGCTAATTTTGTAAAACTAGGGACCAAAACAAAATATGCATTGCTTTGAAACTTTACAATTCATATAAGCAACGTGACCAACTCTTAACTGCAGTGTGTAAAAATTAGTGTAAGTTATGAAATATCATCATAAGCTGTAAAAAAAAATCTTTTAAATCATGTAGATGTGTCATGTATAGTATGATGGAAGTTAGTTGAATGGTAGAATAATATATTTGCTTTCTCATCTCTTCGACAGCGAGTGACACACAAACCCGCCTTTCCTCACTCACTCGATTCATTTGGTCTGGATGTTTGCTCTGAATATTGGTAGTGTTACAGGGCTTGAATTTCAGAGTGGGGATTGTGCATAAGTTTGTGCTCAACTCAAACTGTGGCACATAAAGCCACCTCTCAGTACCAAACTGAGTTATTTTTCGTTGCAAATCACACTTAGACTGTCAAAAACACACACAATAATGTCAAAATGTTGGTCTTGGCGAGTATTCTCGTAAACGCAGTCAATTATATTTAGCAGTCGAGAAAGAAAATGCATGTGTATCAGTATATTGGATCCGTTTGTGAGGTCTTAAAGTGACAGCAGCCTAATATTCCTGCTGCCAAATTATGATATCATATTAAAAATATCTATATTGCAGTTTTTCCCTATGGTATCAATGTCAAAATTGTGGCCAGTGAAAATGCTGAGTGGCTTGTAACTTTGGAAAACCACTAATCACAGCGAGTGCTGAGGGAAAGAGTTCATGTCAACCCTTGTTGATTAAATGTGAAAACCCTCAGACTCGCATTTAAAGGGTCTGTTTAATTCATATAGCCTGCTAACAGAACAGGATGGATGTTGGATTTTAAACCAACATGACATCATGACTTTTGCGTAAACATACACACCACTTTCAAGTCAAGTGGTGTTATCTATACGCATTTTGAGCTATCCGCGTGTATGCGTGTATGTCTAGACCGTTAAATGTCCGAGCGAAACAAAGCAAAATGTAGATCTACATCTGGGGAGTGATATTTTTTTTCCAAGGATGGTAGGGGAAGATTCATAAATACTATTAACCCCAGTGATGGACCAGGTTTAGGGACGGGGTTGGGGTCATAGGTCATATATTCATATATAGGGTTGGGTATCGAGAATCGAGTATCGATTGGAACCGAGACTAACTTTTCGTTTTTCCCGGAATCGTTCAAAAGTTAAAATTTCGATTCCTAGTTTCGATATTCACAGTCCGCCGAGCGGAAGAAGAAACCGCTGAACAACACCAACGAAGAAGCGTCTACCGGAAGTGTTGGCATAACCACGCGAGTCGAACATGAGTAGCTTACGTCGACGATCCAAAGTGTGGCTTCACTTTTCTAAAAATAATGAAATCTCGGCAAAATGCAAAATTTGTGACAGAATGAGTATTTCCTTCAGAAAGGCCGTTGGTTAGCAAGGTTAGCTAAACTTTTTTGACCCTGCCTCTTAAAAGAATCGGAATCGAGAATCGTTAGGAACCGGAATCGAAACAAGGAATCGGAATCAGAATCAGAATCGTTCAAATTCAAACGATACCCAGCCTTATTTATATATACAGTAATAACGTTAAGTCAACGGCGTTCATAAACACGCTGAAAAGCGATTATGCGTGTTGATGGCACGCCAAAAATGGAAATACGAATTGGCGTGTCATACATACGCCATTTCATGAGATCAGTCTGTTTAAACAGGTTATAACTTGATTGCTCATGACATAAGATGCTGAAAAAACAGTGAAGAACAACGGCCCAAAGAGGTGTACTTTTTATATATATAATGGCTGTATTTTCTCTCTCTGTATCGATCGTCAGTTTTATTTTCGCAGTTATCCGTGAATGATATATGGACCTAAATAATGTATTATTAAGCTGAGGTTGTTGCTGTTGTTGTGGCTGGCCTCATCTCATTGCTTTACTGATGCCTTCACAACAGCTTGCTGCAGATTTGACGTGTGAGTTCTCAAGGTGGACATTGTGACCCATGTTGCCCATATTCCTCAGTTGTTCCCATGGCCTGCTTTAGTCTCCCTGTCTCCCTGCTGCCTCCTGCCTGCTCCCTCTCTGCCTGCCTCTGACCTGCTTCACACCTGCTGCTTCTTAATGGATGCATGATGGGTCAGCACCCTGATTCAACAGTCTTCCCACAATGCACTCCGCACTGCTCTGTGTGCAAACCGATCAAAGTGTCTGCCGTTGCTCACTCGTGCAAGGGAGGTGAAATTGTTCTTGTGGGTTGTGCTGAATAATGTGCTTTGGTAAAGACAGGGGGATGTTTCAACGGCTTTTTCTGGTAATGTTGGTGTGTGTGGATGAGTTTAGCTTTTTTGTCATTGATCAAAGCTGATACAACAGTTCAAGACTTGATCAATTCAGTGTCTTTCTGTATGTAGGCCCCGATAAACTCACAGCGAAGTTCTTTTTTTATTCCTTGACAAAGATTTTTTTTTAAATATTTTTAAAATTTTCTAAATATTTTTAATAAAATAAAAAAAAAATATATATAAAAAAATAAATAATAAATACATTTTTAATAATTAAATTAAATTAAATTATTTTTTTAATAATTTTTATTTTTTAAAATATTTTTTAGATTTTTTTAATATTCTTGCAGCGAAATGCTCTCTGCAAACAGCCCAACGCGGTCAGTGCCGCTGAGAGGAACAGTTAAGCATCTGACCGTAGCGATGTTGGATATGTTAGCATGAGGTTTTAATTTTCGCCACTCCACTAAAGTAACATCACGTCACATTTATTTATATAGCACTTTATACAATAGACCTGTATTACAGCAATATGCTTGAAAAACAGTGTTAATGCTTTTAATTCGAAAACCTTTTACATAAGCGCCACAGATTAATGGTAGTTTGATTTGGTGAGTTTTTTCACACCAGTTCATTCTTCGATTTCGCTTGAAGTATATCGGGACCTTAAAGGGATGGTTCACCCAAAAATGATAATTTTCATCATTTACTCCCCCTCATGTTGTTCCAAACCTGTATGAGTTTCTTTCTTGCTGAACACAAAAGAAGATATAGTTGATGCTGGACCCTGTTGACTTCCATAGAGTCTCAAAAACACAGAGAATTTTATTAAAGTTTGACGTGCCGTCAGGGCAACAGTATTTAAGAAATCAAGGATCATTTCACAGGTCAACATCTGCTCTGTTTTGACTTTATACTGATGAAGTTTGAAGCAAATCGGGTAAAAATAAGAGGGTGAATTCTAATCTAAATGACAGTTGTTTTTCATCTTGTCTACAGTAAATATATCCAAATGCTATACCTGATAAAAGGTATACTATATACTAAATTTGCTTCCATTCTTTTAAACAGATAGGTTATAAAAAACTAAATGTGAATTTTGACTTCTATTTAATTCAGATCTCATAAATCAGACCTTACCAGTACAGTCAGCATGAACTGATAGGTGTTGTCAGAGACAGAGAAGATACTATGGAAGTCAATGGGGTCCATCAACTTTCTGGTTACCAACGTTCTTCAAAACATCTTCTTTTGTGTTCAACAGAAAAAAGAAACTCATACAAGTTTGGAACAACATGACGGTGAGTAAATTATGACTTTTATTAATTTTGGGGTGAACTATCCCTTTAAAGAAGGGAAGTGAATGTCACGAAAACGCATGCAGGTCACATCTCACCTCAAAATTAAATGAGTAAATTAAATGATGACCCTTTTTCTTTTAGAATGAAGAAAATGAAGCCTGTTTTTTTTTTGCTTTGAGGCCTCATTTTCAACCCAATTAAGCTCAATTTTACCCCCCAAAGGTGGTGAAATACATGATCTTGCTTAGTTTTTGTGAGATTCACTTGAATAACCTCTAAAATGCTATCCATTTCTCAGCAGAACAGAAAAGGAAAGATCTGCTTTATTCACACCGCAATGGTACCCAAAAATATACACAACTGTATGGTTTTCTGAGTCCAGGTTATGCAAAATGTTCTAAACTGACTTTCCTCAACAGCTGACTTCTCACATGACCATGACTACTGCGTGTGTCTCTCTGCTTTGCGGCCAGGATCTGCGTATGGTACAGACGCCTTTCCTCGCACAACCAATAGTACAAAACTTCCGGCTCACCTGTCATCCCTCAAAAGCAGGGCTCAAGTTCCCTAAAGTATAGCAAGAGCTATTGTCAAGCACCATGTACACTATAGAGCTCAACAGTGACCATACACTTTTAGAAGATTGTTCAATATGGAGTTTCAAGCCTTTAAAGGAGTAGTTCACTTTAAAAAAAATTTCGCTGATAATTTCCTCACCCCCATGTCATCCAAGATGTCCACGTCTTTCTTTCTTCAGTCGAAAAGAAATGAAGGTTTTTGATGAAAACATTCCAGGATTTTCTCTATATAATGGAGTTCAATGGGAACCAAACGGTTCAAGGTCCAAAAGACACTTTCAGTGCAAACTGCAAACTGTTCAGGCTTTAAATGATTCCAGACGATGAATAAGGTTCTTATCAAGCGAAACGATCGCTTATTTAAAAAAAAAAAAAAAAGTTTACGTTTTATAAGCTCAAATGCTTGCCTTGCTCTGTTCTGTGACGCACGTTTGTGACTCTCCTTTTCAAACTCGTTCATCAAAATGAACCAAACGACTCGGTAAAAGATTCGTTCATTTTGATTCATTTATATAGACTTCAATGGGTCCAATGTTTTCAAGGTCCAAATTGCAGTTTCAATCCAGCTTCAAAGGCTTCTACACGATCCCTTTTTAACCACAAATGCTCTTCCAGCAACTCCACGATTTCACACATTACGTAATCACATTAAAAGGTGTTCCGGTTGAAAAATTAAAAGGTGTTCCGGTTCAGAAAGGTAGGGTAGGGTGAACAACTATCATTTTCTTCTCAAACTTCAAAATCATCTGACATCATTAGCCCTATTCGCACGGGATTAGTATTATCTGGGGTCCTTGTGTGAATTTGAAATTACGAAGCGAAGCCTGTGATTTTACCCGTCTGGAATCATCTATCGACTATAAATCCACTATATGGAGAACGTGTTCTTTTCCTCAAAAACCTTAATTTTTTTTCGACTGAAGAATGAAAGACATGAACATCTTGGATGACGTGGGGGTGAGTAAACTATCAGGAAATTTTAATTTTTAAGTGATCCAATCCTGTAATGCCAGTGGAAGTGTGGTACTCTAAGGCTGTGGAATCAGCAAATCTTTTGCGAATTTTATTCCCCATTTTATCCCCCATCTAAATGCTTCCAGTAATACCAGTTGACCGTGGAATATCTAGCAGGGATGAAATATCACAAACTGACTTGTGGAAATGGCATCCTATCACAGTGCCACGCTTGAAATCTCCGAGCTCTTCAGAATGACCTATTTTTCCACAAGTGTTGGTAAATGCAGACTGCATGGCTAGGTGCTTGATTTAACACACTCGTGGGAATGCGTCTGATTGAAACACTTGAATACAGTAATTAAGAGGTGCGCCGTCTTAACTCGTCCATATAGCGTACCTCAAACATACTCTCCTTCTTTAGCCAACCTTACCCAGCTATCCTGTTGGAATATGACGTTTGATTGACGAATTTCATTGGGAATGTGCAATTAAACACTTGAAAAGTACATTTGTTATTGCTTAATCTGTTTCACAATGAAGATTTCAAATGCTTGCTGTTGAGCTCTATTATTGGTCAATATTCTTAAGTCTTAATTCTCAGTAGCCATGTTTCCATCCACTTGTCAATCGAATTATCTGAAGTTGGGTAAAAAAACACATGCGAATAAAGCTGGTGAAAGTGTGTTTCTATCAAACGGCTTTAAAGGGATACTCCACTTTTTTGGGAAATAGGCTCATTTTACAACTCCCCCAGAGTTAAACTGTTGAGTTTGACCTTTTTTGAATCCATTCAGACGATCTCCGGTTCTGGCAGTAGCACGTTTAGCATAGCTTAGCATACATCATTGAAGTGCACAAGACCATTAGCATCTCTCAGAAAAAAATTACCAAAGTGTTTCGATATTTTTCCTATTTAAAACTTGTCTCTTCTGTAGTTACATCGTGCACTAAAAACGACGGAAAATGCTGCTGCACTCATGGTACGACAGTGAAGTTTCCTGATTATTCCGCAGGAATGAGAGTATAGTTCCTAGTCATATCAGCCTAGAAAATCGCAATTTTACATTTTCCGTCGGTCTTAGTGCACGATGTAACTACAGAAGAGTTGAGTTTTAATTTTAAATAGGAAAAATATCGAAACACTTTGGTAATTTTTTTGGGAGAAATGCTAACGGTCTTGTGCACTTCAATGATGTATGCTAAGCTATGCTAAACGTGCTACTGCCAGAACCGGAGATCGTCTGAATGGATTCAAAAAAGGTAAAACTCAACAGTTTAACTCTGGGGGAGTTGTAAAATGAGCCTATTTCCAAAAAAAGTGGAGTATCCCTTTAAAGCGAATAAAAACCTGTATGTAATGACGTCACATGCTGTTTTGCGATCAAATTGGTTTATCGAATTGATTTTGGCAGTAGCACGTTTAGCATAGCTTAGCATACATCATTGAAGTGCACAAGACCATTAGCATTTCTCAGAAAAAAATTACCAAAGTGTTTAGATATTTTTCCTATTTAAAACTTGTCTCTTCTGTAGTTACATCGTGCACTAAAAACGACGGAAAATGCTGCTGCACTCATGGTACGACAGTGAAGTTTCCTGATTATTCCGCAGGAATGAGAGTATAGTTCCTAGTCATATCAGCCTAGAAAATCGCAATTTTACATTTTCCGTCGGTCTTAGTGCACGATGTAACTACAGAAGAGTTAAGTTTTAATTTTAAATAGGAAAAATATCGAAACACTTTGGTAATTTTTTTGGGAGAAATGCTAATGGTCTTGTGCACTTCAATGATGTATGCTAAGCTATGCTAAACGTGCTACTGCCAGAACCGGAGATCGTCTGAATGGATTCAAAAAAGGTAAAACTCAACAGTTTAACTCTGGGGGAGTTGTAAAATGAGCCTATTTCCAAAAAAAGTGGAGTATCCCTTTAAAGCGAATAAAAACCTGTATGTAATGACGTCACATGCTGTTTTGCGATCAAATTGGTTTATCGAATTGATTTTGGCAGTAGCACGTTTAGCATAGCTTAGCATACATCATTGAAGTGCACAAGACCATTAGCATCTCTCAGAAAAAAATTACCAAAGTGTTTAGATATTTTTCCTATTTAAAACTTGTCTCTTCTGTAGTTACATCGTGCACTAAAAACGACGGAAAATGCTGCTGCACTCATGGTACGACAGTGAAGTTTCCTGATTATTCCGCAGGAATGAGAGTATAGTTCCTAGTCATATCAGCCTAGAAAATCACAACTTTACATTTTCCGTCTGTCTTAGTGCACGATGTAACTACAGAAGAGTTAAGTTTTAATTTTAAATAGGAAAAATATCGAAACACTTTGGTAATTTTTTTCTGAGAAATGCTAACGGTCTAGTGCACTTCAATGATGTATGCTAAGCTATGCTAAAAGTGCTACTGCCAGAACCGGAGATCGTCTGAATGGATTCAAAAACGGTAAAACTCAACAGTTTAACTCTGGGGGAGTTGTAAAATGAGCCTATTTCCAAAAAAAGTGGAGTATCCCTTTAAAGCGAATAAAAACCTGTATGTAATGACGTCACATGCTGTTTTGCGATCGAATTGATTTGAGACATTTTAAGATGTTTCCATTCATTTTCGCACTGAATCGAACAACATTCAAGCTAACTTTTGTTAGACAAAACGGATTGCGCCATCTACCAACAAATGATCATGTATTTCACAAGTTGAAGCCTAATAATGCTTATGTGCCAGCTGATAGCGACATATGTATGGGATAATGTATGCGAGGCGGTTGTTATTCGCTATAACAACCGTCTCGCTATATATTATCCTGCTTATTACATATAAATCAACCAAATAAATCAATAATTTGACACAATGTTCACAGGAACCCTTTGGTTGAAGCATTTTTTTTGCTTTGTCCACTTACACCTGTCTTTGTTGACATCCGCCATGTGTGCGCAAACAGACTGGCCGGAAATGAACTCGTCCTCTTGCGTGTTGCAACCATAAAAGGGCATCGCAAGTCATTATTTCTTCGGCAAATAACGTTTCCATCAGCTTTTATCGCATTAGCCGTATATCGATCAAGAGAAAATCGATTTTCATGAAATTCATCGAATTTTCATAAGGCATTTTTCATTCGATATCACTTAATTCGGATAAAAACATGGCTAGTGTTTATAAACTCTACCGGCTCTGCTTTTGAGGAAGGTGAACCGAACCCTGTTCTAATGTTTACTGTGGGTCACATTAGGGCTTGACCTTTGTTTTGTTTTTCCCAAAAGTCCTTTTCTTCTGTGCATTTAAATATTACAGCACTCTCACTCTGTTGGTGATTTCCCACCTTAATCATTTCTGAAACATACATTCCTTTAATTTTCCCTGGCCAACACTTCCCAGCACACACCCAGGTCACGTCTAGACTCTCATTGCGTCTTTAACATGCTCTTGAGCTCCTGATGAAATCTGTATCAGCCCAACTAATGGTCCTCCAGGCAGTGTTGGCCTAAAGCTGCTAATGCGCTCTGCAGGAAGCTGCAAGTTTGGGCTGACGCAGCGCCATTTCTCCCCTTCGGGTGCGTTGGCGTTCTCTGGAGGAGGGGACGTTGGTGTTGCAATGCACTTTGTTGTGTTATGGAGGTGATGGTGTGTGTGCTAATGAATTTCTACTCTCTGTGCCAAATGCTGACACTCCCAGCATGCTCAGGGGCCTTTTCTACTTGTTTGTGGGCAGAACAAGAGGAATCACGTTAACTTTCTTTTCTGGGCTGGCTGAGAAGCACAATATTTTTAAGCACTTTTAGCAGGCTGGCTGTGTTACCACATATCTTCTGTTGCTGCCCAACACTGTACCTATTAAAGGGATTGTTCACCCAAAAATTAAAGTTCTTTTAACATTTACTCAACACAATGCCCTTCCAAATCAGCATGATTTTATTTTTTTGGTCTTCTGTAGAACACAAACGGAGAGATATGTCTCTACTGATGTTGTTTTATACACCGATGGATATGCCAACCTAAAAATCTATAAGACTCACAAAATGTAATCTTGTGTTTCTAGACTTTATTTCAGACATTCAATCGAAAACCCATTGACTTGCTAACTCGTTTCCAGGCTTTAGGACTCAATCCTGCAGGTTACGATTCCTTTAATTTGTACACTGTAAAAAAATATTGATGGTTTAACTTAAAAAGTAAGTAACCTGGTTGCCTTAAAATTTTAAGTTGATTGAACTGGAAAAAGTGAGTTAATACAATGAAGGAGATTCATTTAACCATCAGAAACTCAAAATTATATGTTATCGGAACTAAATAAATTATTTAAGTTGATTTGACAAAAGAAAAAAAATGTTGTGATTACAACACTGTAAAAAATATTGTTGGTTTAACTTAAAAAAGTAAGTAACCTGGGTTGCCTTAAAATTTTAAGTTGATTAAACTGGAAAAAGTGAGTTAATACAATGAAGTAGATTCATTTAACCGTCAGAAACTCAAAATAATAAGTTATCTCAACTAAATAAATTATTATAAAGTTGATTTGACAAAAGAAAATATGTTGTTATAACAAATCTTGAAAATATTTTTTACAGTGTAGAAATTGAGAGCAGGATTGAAAGCACGATCTCTATATTGTAATCCAAATCCTTGTTTTAAGAAAGCCAGGTGCTGTACAGCTGCCATTCGTAATAATCTCATGCCTGCGAATGTTTCCAGTGTCCAGTGGAGGAGTTTATTACACAATTCATCTTGGTGACTGTGTTGATTTGTGGCTTGCGTGAATTGGGCTACTTGGAAACGCTCTGTTTTTTAATTGGATGAATCTTTACAAAGGACGGAGGACGGTCCTTTAGAATGAGTGTAATTGTGTGGTATATTTTCTCCCTAAATCAGAGCAAAGTCAGGACAGTGTTGCCGGCATGTCGGACTCCAGCTCCTTGCAGGATGTGTTCATGGACCCGACCAGCTCTCAGGACAGCAGCCACAAGGTCGATCCCGGGAAGTGTCGTGTTTTCCCGGAAGAATCAAATGCCATTGGAAAAGAGAAACGGGCCACAGGAGAAGACAATATAGGTAATGATCCTGACACATACTGTACACGCTGCCAAGTTTTTTAAGGTGAATAACAGTATTTATTGTAAATGTAGGGCCATTATATATTCAAATCCAGCAAAAAAAAAAAAAAAGTGTTCATAAACATCTGGGTAATTCACATGCCTCTCCATAGAGAGCTGTACATGCCATCTTGTGGTTACACCATGATTCTACGCCTTTTCTCTATACTGTAACCAGATGGCGCTAATTTTCTTCAAATTTTTTTTTTTTCCTGAAGGCCTAGACTATATTAAACTAAAATACTGCATTAATAATTTAAAAAAAAAAATATATATATATATATATATGAGTTCAGATGCAAAAGCCTCTAAGTGCCATTTGAAATTTTCTTCTAGAATGATCATTTTTATCAAGCTTGTATATTTAAGTTCAGTGATTTCACTTAAATGGCAATGATAATTACCTATTAATTGTTATTTAAGTGAAATTACTGAACTTAAATATACAACTTTGATAAAAATCATCATTAAAGAAGAAAATTTCAAATGTCATTTAGAGGCTTTTGCATCTGAACTCTTCATATATATATATTTACATTGAAAAAATAGACCATAAATATTGCATAAATATTAATAAATTCAATCAAATTGTCTCAAAATACTAAATTTAAAAGAATAAATATTATAGAACAAAAATAAATTGCATTGGTTTAACTGGGATGGAGGAAATTTCATTTTTAGGCCTCTGGCCAGGACGTGACTCATAAAGGAAGACCATCAGAGGGTTAAAACATTTTTTTTTTCTCGAGTGGTTCACATTTTGTCACCTTTTTCACCCCTGATGACTTTACACCCCCGTTTCACTGAAATATGTTGGATTTTGGGGAAATTCACTGTTTTGATAACAGTAGTGTTTATTTATTGTAAATGTAGGGCCCTATGAAATCCGTTTTTTATTTTTCGCCAAATTCCATTAAAATTTTGGGGGAATTAATTGTTTTTTTTTTTTACCCTTGACTGTTATTTTAGTTATAAAAAGAGTTTGCTTTTAAGGTTAATGATAAAAATGTATACAAATAAAATAGGAATGACCTTAAATTTATTTTGTTAACAGACATTTAGTCAGTAGCCTTTTCAGGACAAATACAGCATGATGCAACATAACACTCCACTCTTCAAGTAACAACAAAATATGCTTGTAAGCTTTAAACTGTCCAGTAAAATAAATTATATTAGTTTATATAAGTTTAAATAAAGTCACACTCTGTCTCTCTCTCGCCTAGTGTTGCTCACGGAGTTCGCTTCGCTTTTATCCAGTCTTGAAAGTTTTCATAAGATTCAGCCTATACACGATAGATTCTCTTTCCCTAATCGGTTGCTTTTTACAAGCAAAATGTGCAGCTGGTGGTCACCTCTGCCCTCTTAAAAATCCCACAGGCACCTTGGAGGACAAGAACATGGACATCAGCTCTGCCACACTGTCTCAAGAGTCTTCTGTCACACAAGAGTCCTCAGACACCACCTTATCCATCACCTCCCCTGAGGCCTCGGTCCCGAAGACCCCCACCACAGACACCCCGACCCAAGCTCCCGGTCTGACCCCGCACACCACCCAACCTCACAAACCACACACCTCGCACTCCCAGACGGGCTCCTCCGGCGAGGGCAAGCGCAGGCCCGAGCTGCCGCCCCCGTTCGAGGTCATCGAGCTGCCCAAGAGTCTGCCCGCGGGACGGGCAGAGCAGAGGAAAACACTCGTGGACGTGTGTGTGAGGTCTCTGTTCCTGTGTCTGAGTCGCTTTCCACAGCATTACAAGAGTCTGTACCGTCTGGCCCACCTGTACGCCTACAGCAGGACACACCAGGTGCGCACACACACTTCACACCGCACACCTGTCCTTTACATGAACATATACAGTCAAACCAAAAAATATTGAGACACCTTGCTATCCTCACTTTCAGAAATTAACTAGTAAGTAAAAAATATCCAAAATTATATCTGGTGTCTCAATCATTTTTGGTTTGACTGTAATTTGTTTGTAGCCTGAACTAAATTAGAGAGAATTTTTTTTTTTTTATAAAAAAAAAAAAACACTATTATATAAAGATTTTTTTTGCTTCTATAACCTTATGTTAGAATGAACTGTAAAGCCACATTTTAAAGGTGATATTAAACATTTTTTTTTCTCGAGGGCTTCACATTTTGTCACCTTTTTCACCCCTGATGACTTTACACCCGTATTTTACTGCAAATATGTTGGATTTTGGGGAAATTCACAGTTTTGAATCCAAAATATGAAGGACTAAAGTAGTATAACAGTAGTGTTTTACTCCAGATATTTGCAAACTTTTCTGTTCTGTTCTGTCTGTTCGACTGATCCTATCAAGCGTCACGTAATCGAGCACATGAAGCATGATGTAGTCGCACAACGATTATTATTATATCATTCATTTATTATTATACCATAAGGCATTATTTTATAAAACAATATGACATAATAATATTCATGATATATATTAATGCTACAATCTTTTACGCCTCTCATGAGTTAAAAAAAGTTTCGGTAACACTTTATTTTACGGTGTCCGTGATACAGAGTAATTATTTAATTAATTGCTTAGTAGTAGTAGACATTGTAATAACATGTAACAAAATGTAATTAATATGTAACTAAGTTAACAGACTGTACTTGTAATTACAATCATGTAATAGGCAGCTACTGTTACACATGTAACAGTTTGAGTCAGTTACATACGTGTTACTGACAGTGGTGGAATGTAACGAAGTACAAATACTTTACTTAAGTACATTTTTCACGTATCTTTACTTTACTTAAGTAGAATAAATAGTGCATACTTTTTACTTTTACTTTGCAATTATTCTACTTTCTACTCCACTACATTTCTACAACTTCTGTTACATTTTCGTTACATTTTCTGATCAGTTTTTCCCCTGCCAAAACGTAATCTGACCGTCCGTTCGTTGCACGTTTGTCTCACCAGTGACGTTTGGTTGCCATAGATACATCAACTAAATGCGTCTCGCACGCAGTGTGTTTATCATGCAACTCATTCGCGAAAATTTGTTTTTACGTGCATAGGAAACACACCGTGTGTAATATATGTTTGGTTTGGTTAGGATTATGGCAAGCCAAGAGGTTCAGAATTACACCATAAATGAATCGCGTTTACTGCCAATAGTTATTAACATATAGTAAGGATAAGCATGATATTTCCTAATTGCAAGCTTGTTTCAGAAATGGTGACATTTTTTTCCATCATTATTGAACATCATTATAGGAGTAGGCTATTAGGTTAAATGAGTTAGAATTAAATGTTTTATTAATCATTAGAAAATAGACATTAAGAGAATCAATTGTTATGCAAGTACTTTTACTTTTAATACTTAAAGTACATTTAAAATAAAGTACTTTTTACTTTTTACTTAAGTATGGTTGTCATTGTGTTACTTCTACTTTTACTAAAGTAAATATTTATCTGGGTATTTGTACTTTTACTTAAGTACTGAGATTCAGTACTTCCTCCACCACTGGTTACTGACTTGGTACAATGTAACAAGTATTTAAATATGTTACTAAGGTAAAAAGCCTGCAGTTACACATGGTCATTTTGTACCTTCTAAAATAAAGTGTATCAAGTACTTCATGAGTATCTACATACCTTATCCATCTGAATTAACCCTCTAGTTCACAGCTTAAATACATGTAGTAGCTTCTTAATTACATTCAATTTACTAAATATTACATAGGGATAAGCAACGTAAAATAAATTGGATCAAGATTGTACTTACAGTAAGTGTACTTCATGTGTATCTACATACCTTATACACATGAAGTACACTTAAGTACAATCTTGATACACTATTTTAGAAGGTACAAAATTACCGGCTTTTTTCATAGTAACATATTTAAGTACTTGTTACATTGAGTAGTACAAAGTACTTTCTTATATAATTACATTGTAGCAAGTCAGAAACATGAATGTCACCGACTCGGCCTGTGTAACAGTAGCTGCCTATTACATGAGTGTAATTGCAATCTGTAAGTACAGTCACAAACTTAGTTACATGTTAATTACATTTTGTTACATGTTATTACATTATGTCTACTACTAAGTAAATAAGTAATTACTCTGTATCACGGACACCGTAAAATAAAAGTTATTAACTAGTTATATAAACTATCAAGGCAATTTTTTTTTTAAATAATCCTAATAAAAATGACAAAAACACAACAAAATGACACACTTTTAACTAAAATTAAAATAAGAAAGTCTTCAAAATATTAACAGAAACTATAAAAGTATTTCAATGATGCTAAACTAACACAAGCTTCCACTTTAGCTCCTGGTTGAAATGTCATTTTCACCACAAAATAAAAAATATAATTTAATGTGAAAAAAAAAAAAACTGCCTTAAAAAACAAATACCTCTCTGCTCTGTACATACAGATGCACTTTATTCATTTAATATAATAATCATTTATTTCTCATTCTAGGACTTACATAATCGCCTTGGAAACAGGCTTCGTTTTCTCTATGCGCATTATTGATTTCTGTGTGACGTATAAACATGAGGTCAATGAGATTCATCTCATTTAATTCCACTTTACACTTAGGCCATTGGTTTAGTCAATGTTGGGCCTCTCAAAACAACGTTTTCCACGTTTTCCGTGGCTTATAGTTACACTTATGGTTGTCTCTTCACATAATGCTGGGAATTATTTAGACAAATGGTTGAGCTTTATAACAACGGTTTACTGCGCAAGAACGCCAGCATCCACTCCAGATATAGGTTTATCTGTAATGTTAATTCAGCCAAGAGGATGATATCATATTCCCCAGCAGCAAGCGTGTGTGTGTTTGTGTTTTGAAGCCAGTGCGCAGTAGATGACACAACCCACAGATATTAAGACCGGGTGTTGAAAACTGTGCCCACTCGCCTCATAGGTGCAAAAAGAGCAGTAGAGCCAAGTTTATCTCCATGCCAGAGTGTTGTGTAACACCACTGACCACTAAACAAACCACTTATGCTCTAATGCAGACGCTTCAGTTTGCTTTTGTTTTGTGGTTGAGATGTGGAGTTGATATGTGTGCACACGAGGCCAGTGGGGATTCCCTTACTTCACATATGTGGTCAAGTCATGTAAAACCCCATGCTAAATACATCAACATCCTGCTGAATTTGGCTAGCGGCGTTTGTTAGACACAGCAAGCACTTTTGATGTGATATAGTATGCAATATAGAGGGCATCAGGTGCTCTATCTACTTACTATATATCAAAAAAAAAATTAATTCATTTATTGTAATTCATCTATCTGTTTTGATAATTATAATATGATATATTTGATATATGCCCGGTTTCACAGAGAGAGCTTAGATTGAGCCAGGATATAAATATGCCTTAGAAAAAAAAAACACATTACTGGTGTGCATCTTGAGAAAAAACAATGACACTGACATATTTTAAAAGGAAGAAATTGTGCGCGCATCCAAAATACGTTTGGCAGGTGCTCGATCAAATGAAGCATCAAATTCAAAATAAACAAGAGTCGGCTCACTGCCACTTCTGCTCCCAAGGGTTTATTAAAATGAAGTGTGAACATCACACCTGACCTCATTAGTGAACTAATTACCTAATCATCCAATGCAGTAACGACCTAATCAAACACAAATGTAATCACTAAAAAATTCACAACAAAAAATATTCCCAAGAAAAAAAACATTTCAAATCAAACTCCATATTGAAAGCTTTTGGAGAAAGAGTATTAAGTGTAAGTATGTAAACCAGGGGTCTCAAACTCAAATGAACTGGGGGCCGCTGGAGATAGAGTCTGGGTCAGGCCGGGCCGCATCAAGTATTCCAAAAAATAAAAAAAATGTATTTAAGTATTCCAAAAATTGAGCACAACTGATCCAATCTTCTCAATCTTTATTATTAACGTTTCTTCTGAACTGTTCCTCTGAATTTGAACATTCCTTTCTGTACATGATTGGTTCTTCATGAGCTGTCCTTGACAGTTGACAGTTTTACAAACTTTCTTTGTCTTTTTCTTATACATGTTGTGATGATAGTCATATTTGCTTTTTATTTTCTTTACACAACACTATTATATTGATTTTTTTTCCCCAAAAGGCACATTTCCTTTTATTATACTTAGAAAAACAATTACTGCTTTTGAAATACAAATAATTCTTTCTACACATGTATAGTAAATTACTGACAAATTACTGACTCAGGCAAATTACTGACTTTGCACATATCAAAGCAAACCTTCTTATCAACCATTACATGAACTAGTTCAAAGTTCAATTCACAAATTTTAAAATGAACTATTTCAGTTCATATTTCAAAAATGAACTAGTTCTTTTTTTCCATATGTTGCTGCGAGCTTCTTTTTTATTATTAGGCTATTATTATTGCCACAACACAACCACAGATAACTATCATTTTATCGACGGGCAAAGTTTGCACAGACATGTAAGATTTTCCCATCCTCACCGACCTCATAAAAGCCTTTTAAATTATCTTACGACGCCTCCTCGCTCCTCGGTTCACAACCACTTGAATGAACGAGTTCACTGTGACGTTCATCAGTCAGTAATACAGTAGGCTACGTTCAGTTCACGTTCGCCCAAAATATGAACGAGTTCATTAACTATCGTTCATTGAACGCGTTCAGACACATATTACAAGATCAAAATGATTATTCTCACATTGTTTTAGAGCAGGGGTATCCAACACGTCGCTCGCGAGCTATCAGTAGCTGTGGCCTGATTTGGTGGTGGTAGCTCGCCTGTTCACATATCGCGCTCACATATTTTGCACGCTCAAGTACGTTTCAGATGTAGGCGCGCATCAAGCGCCGAGCGCGCTCATAATTGAAGCGACGCGCTCATTTTTTCCAGGCGCAGTATATTTGTACTTCGTGGTTGTCTGACAACTATTGACAACAAACCCACGCTAAGCTGTCACGAGACTATATATGGTAGCCCATAAGGGATAAAAATAATAATAATTAAAAAAAAACGCAGCAAACGCAACGGCGGGCCGCACTAACATTAAACTTTAATATCAAGTAGGGGGCCACAAAATATCATCCCGCGGGCCGCAAATGGCGAGTTTGAGACCTCTGATGTAAACGGAAGAATTGTTGCTTGCCTGACGAGGACCCTTTGGGTGAAACGTTGTTCGTTTTAACAAATCATTGGGAGCAGAACTGACATTTTTTTAAGAAATGTTGCTCAAACAGCTCAAACATGCATGTTTTAAAGCTCGTCTGTGAAACCGATAAAGTCATATTGATTTAATAAGGATTAAATTCATTAATTGACTTAATACATTCATATACAATTTTAAATAGATTACCATTCAAATGTTTGGGGCCAGTGTGATGATTTTTGAAGCAATGAATTCATTTATTCAGCAAGGATGCATTAAATTGAGTTAAAGGGTTAGTTCACCCAAAAATGAAAATTCTGTCAGTATTTACTCACCCTCATGTTGTTCAACCCCATAAGACCTTCGTTCATCTTCGGCACACAAATTAAGATATTTAAGATATTAAGATCGCTCCTGCATACAGTCCATAGGCTTCTTGAGGGAATGACACTTGCTGGCATTGAAAAGTCATTAAAGACATCGTTAAAATAGTCAAAATGACCACAGGCGCTCAATCTTAACTATCAAACGACGAGAACATTTTTGTGCGCAAAACAACAACAAAAATAACAACTTTATTTCAACTATTCGTTTATTTCTCCCTCTGCAGAGTCAGGTTACTAGTTTAATAGCGTAAGCTTCTGTTATTGTACGTCACACGCATCACACACATGACCAGCGTCGGCCAATAGTGAGCATGCGTGTGACGTAGCTTTACGCAATCACACTACGTTAACTGACTTACAGGCTCATGGAGAAGGAAGTGAATAGTTGAAATAAAGTCGTTATTTTTGTTGTTTTTTTGCGCACAAAAGTGTTCTCGTCGTTTGATAAACTTAAGATTGAGCCCCTGTAGTCACTTGGACTATTTTAACGATGTCTTTAATGACTTTGAGGACAGCAAGTGTCATTCCCTCAAGAAGCCTATGGACTGTATGCAGGAGCGATCTTAATATCTTAAATATCTTAATTTGTGTTCGTAAGATGAACGAAGGTCTTACGGGGTTGGAACAACATGAGGGTGAGTAAATATTTTTGGGTGAACTAACCCTTTAATAGTTACAGTAAAGACATTTATAATGTTACAATAAAAAATGCTGTTCTTTTGAACTTTTTATTCATCAAAGAATCCTGAAAAATTGTATCAGGTTTTCCACACTGATAATAATCAGAAATGTAATCATATAATCAAATAATCATATTAGAGTGATTTCTGAAGGATCATGTGACACTGAAGACTGGAGTAATGAAAAAAAAAAAAAACACACAACAAAGGAAACTCTGTAACTGTGTGAATTAAGCGAACAAGTGTGTTATTGAGCTTTTGAAATCTCTTAGCTGTCCAACAGAAAAAAAAACATCTCTGCATCCCTTTTGAACCCTGCCGATGTTTATCCTTGTTTTTGCGTGGCCCGGTCCCAGTCTCTTTTTTTTTCTCTACCCACTCTGAAGTCTGAAATCTTTTGGGTTTTACAACAGGTGAATCTCCAGTTGTCACTGGTGATTGTCGTTTAAACCTTTCTGGATCCGCCATAAGTTTAATTATTTAAAGTGCTGTGAGAAAAGGCTATACATTTCCACCCCCAACATCCTCACACGCAATATAGCCGACTACCCGGGACTCCTTTATGCGTGCAGATGTGACGTAATGACACAAAGACATGCTCGAATTTCCCGTGGAAATCCACCAGTACCACTGGGATTAAAATCATTATTACAAGCTTACCGTTTTGAATCGACCGAAGGCAAGCAGAGAGTTTTGAACACTGGCTGGTTTTATTATTATTATTATTATGGATAATTTTTAACCCGAAAAAGTTATGGCTTTAAATGGTAATAATATTTCACAATATTAGTGTTTTTACTGTAATTTTACTAATCTATTTATTTAATAACGAAATAAACTGTCAGAATAAACAGATGACTTAAAATGAATCAATCAAGCCATCTCTATTAGATAATTAATCTTCTTAATTAACTCTATTAGTGTCAGTTTAAGAACAGTTTGACCCTCACTGAATTGACATGGTTGACATCAAAATGAAACGTCACCTCGTCTTCATCTTTTACCCAGACTCTTGACTACCAATGAAAACTAGCCTTCGGGATAATTTGAGTACATTTACATTCATGAATTTTGATTTAATGTACACTGTCCCCTTTTCTAAATAAATAAAAAATAATTAAACTCCGTGTGGCGACACATGTGGAATTTTCCTTAAGCCACATAGATAAAATCGTGGAGCAAAATTATGATTTATGTTGATGATTAAGTGTTTGAGACTGACTCATGATGATGCAAGTGACACGCCGACCTGCAGTGTTTGTCACTAATATGCAAGAAAAAATGCTTTTTTCACAATGACATTTCTTGATGACAATAATGCAGACTTCTGTTTCATGGCCAGTATGAAATATGTGGTTGTAAATTAAACATTTCTGCTACATGGAAGAAAGAAATATTGAAAGTGTGGGTTTGGAGCCACTATATCTTGTCATCTCTCTCTCTCTTTCCATTGCATGTGTATTTGTGCTCTTTGTTGACATTTTTCCCAACCAAAAGGACTCGCATATATCATCTCCATTCCTTCACAATGAGAAATCTCTCTGATCTTTATGTAGAGATTGTTTAGCTCTGAAATGTAATCGGCCCGCCATGACAGGCCAGAGATTTCATAACCGCAACCACGATGCGTTTAATCGCGTCCAGCACGGTGAAAGCGTGGAAATTTAGCTCTCAGATTTAATGAATGGCCCCCGTTTGTACAGTGTGTGACACACAGCGAGAGAAACACGTGTGTCTGTATCCTAATAAAGAAGTCAGACTGCAGCGCTATGATGTTATGTGTTCATTAACAGTGAATTAGCGGTGTGGAAATGGATTTGATGGGATGATACAGTGTAATTATATTGGAGTGTCACGAGAGCTTTGATTAGCTTTCAGTCTTTGCCGTCTAATGGGAGCTGTTTGTTTACATTTTAAAGTCGTTTCTTGTGTTTTTCTGGTTTTGGTCAAGCATACTACAATATATCAACAAAATGCTAAAATAATTTTGAACCTTGTTTTTTTCAATGGTCAGATTCGTCACTTGAAAATATATGCAAATTAGTGCATATTTAATTAGATAGAGTCTGATTAGAATATTTAAACATAAAATTACAGAAAACTTGCAAAACATTTTTGTCTCGTATTCATGTGAGTAATCAACTGGTAAAGTTTCATGGTGATATCTGTAAGTTAAAATTTTTACCCTATTCACTTGTAGTGATGTCTCACCCTTTAGTGTCCCAAATCCATTACATTTTTAAAACAGTATTATCCTATACTAAACCTAAACTAATCTTGACAAACTATATATCATTTGAAAGCTTAGAATCTCTAGTTTTCATATTTGATTGATTTTCAAAATATATTACAGAGGAGCCATAATTTATCAATTTGCAACAAGAATTTTTTTTTTATAATCTAAGGTGTGTTTAGACCTTTATTTTGAAATTATGATGAACATGAAAAATCATGAAAGAAGGGTAGAAACCTGTTTGTTTTCATGCCAAGAGTTCAAAAGAAAGCCTTCATTCAATTATTTTATAATAATTGTTATTTCATATGGAAATGGGGGCGCCCTTATATGGGCAGTAATGGAGTCTGGTTGTGCCCTAGTGAAAAAGTTTGGTACTGCGCCCAAACAAAATCTCACTGAAAGCTCATTTTTTGAGATATCAACCTAAAATTTGAAACACAACTTATTCAGATTTTTGGCTTTTTATTTATTTATTTTTTTTGCAGTTTTAGAGTCGCCCAGGTTTTGAAAATATATATTTTATATAAAATATGAATAATGAAATTTTTATATATTTTACATTTTCATAAACTCAAACTTCTATAACTTTTTTCTGTTTCACATTCTTAATTTATTTCACTTGTAAAAAAATCTGCCAAATGTCTTCTTTAAAACGAGACCAATCTTACGTCTATATTCCAAAGCATTCTTGAATTACAACCATTTAAGTTCGAAATGTGCATTTTCATCTATATTCAAAAAAGGGGGGGTGACACTTAAGGGGTTAAAGTGCCAATTGGTGGCCATCTTGAATTTGAAGGTCAAAAATAGGTAAGATCAATAAATCTACATAATTTATGAATTTCTTGACCCAAATAGTCTCAGAAACCATGTATTATGCAGCACTGTGGGCAAAACCATTAAAAAGTTAACTTCCAGGTTGGCCGACAGCAGCCATTTTGGATATCGGGCTCTCACAAAATTTCCCCACGTTTTTGTGAGGGGCACCCCGGCTCATTTTTTTCTTTAACCTTTATAGATGACCAATCCAGTGAGAAACGAACCTTTGATCTTCACGGTCACGGAACTGCTATATATGACCCAACTATTATTGCGAGAGGAAAAATGTACGTTTTAGTCTCATAACATCGGTTGATGGAAACGCCGTCATTTAGAAAATACCGCAAACGTTTTGCGAAAATCTGCAATGGAAACGCGACTACTGCATAATGACACTTTCGCGTAATACAGTGTTTATCACCTAATGCAATATACAGTATATATTATCACTGGATACACAGCATTCAAGCTTTTTAATTGATATGTTTAAAGGAGAACTCCTGCGCAAAACGAACCTTTGGTCTAATTACACATTGTTACCTAGTCAACCGTTATCTGAGATTTGTTTTCATGATTGCCGAATGTAAATAGTTTTATCTCTAAAAGCAGTTTAGCCTATAACGCTAGTATAACGCTAGTATATGGGGCATAGAGTAATGACAAATAAAAATCGCTTGTTATTAATAATAAGGGTCTCTACATTCAAACCGAAGCATTGAGAACTTTGTCAGTGTCCATACAGTTTAATAAGCAGATATTTTATACACACAGTCAACTTCGCGAATACAGGAAGAAGCCATCTTTGAAAAATAGTCTCTACCAGTCGATCTACGAACGCCGATCCAAGTGCGCTGGTGAGATGTGAATAAGGTGATAAGGTGAGCGCGAACAGTAGGCTACGTGTACATATTGAAGAGAAGAAAACGGTTCGTGTTTGTGTTCCTTCTGGAAACAACGGACCATATGAGATTCTGCACAGTTCAGCGCACTTGGATCGGCGTTCGTAGATCGACTGGTAGAGACTATTTTTCAAAGATGGCTTCTTCCTGTATTCGCGAAGTTGACTTTGTGTATAAAATATCTTCTTATTAAACTGTTTGGACATTGACAAAGTTCTCAATGCTTCGGTTTGAATGTAGGCACCCTTATTATGCTGTCGTGTTAGTGTGGGGCTATTTTGAGCCTTATTAGTGGTAATAAAAAGCAATTTTTATTTGTCATTACTCTATGCCCTATATCAGTGTTTCTCAAACTTTTTCAGCCCAAGGACCACTTTATCTTCCATTTTTTTTCTGAGGACCACCTAACAAAATCCCACTCTAACATGCCCCCCCCCCCACACACACACACACAAAAAAAAAAAAAAAAAAGTTGTAAGGATAAGCTAAATTTAAGTTTAAATTTAACTCCTAACTGAGCTTTGACTGATATAGGCTTTTCATTTTTCTGTCAGTGAAGAAAGTAAACATAGGGTCAACTGATATAGGTTGATTTTGCCTATGAATAATTGTTTTATTTACTGAAAGCTAAAGCTTGGTAATTAAGTTTATTAACCCTTTCACACGTAAGTTTAAAATATTCTAACTGACCCCCCCCAGCGTGAGTTTTTCAAGGCGACCGTTATTTAGAACTTGCCACTTTAATGTTTCCATGGTGACGCGTCTTTGCTTGTCACGTGACACAGCACAACCAAAACACGGCGCTGAATGAAGGATGATCTGCTTTTGTGTCATTTTTCCTTTTTTGTTAAAAATATTCATAAATGTATTAGCTATAACATGAAACACTGATATTCCGATTGTCAAATATGTGCAAGTGGATGGGTTTGACATGGTTTAAACATCTTTATAACGATCGCGTTAGTTGAGCTTTTAGATCTTTTTCAGTTCAGAGAATCACATCTGTTGGATTTACAACGTCAATTCCTCCACTTCTCACGAAATACATGATAGTAAGTGGCTGGTGAACTGGGAGAAGAATAGGGTCAAATGTAAAGCTACTTACACAATGTGTATCTGATATGAATAAAACGTGTTGTCTTATTATAACTGAACGGATTATTGCCGCTTCCATAGACATCAGTGTGTATTTTACAAACTCAAAATCATTGTTTTGCTAGTACTTATGTGTATTTAAATGTCTGAAACCTAAAATAAACATTGAAAACACTCAATAGTTGTGTTCTATGACAGCTCTGAGTGCGTCCGTCTCTGGCTTAGCGCCAGCAAGTTTGAATTTAGCAGTTGCTGACGTGAAGCACTGAACATTCTAATCACACCGGTGTGATCGTACGCTCCAGGGATCAGCCAAGAAGACTGATCACACTGGTACGTGCGAAAAAGTGACGATTTTGTAAACACTTGCCTAGTTTAGGTCATCTTTTCGCGGACCACTAGGGGGCGATGGCGGACCACACTTTGAGAATTACTGCCCTATATACTAGCGTTATACTAGCGTTATAGGCTAAACTGTTTTTAGAGATAAAACTATTTACGTTCGGCAATCATGAAAACAAATCTCAGATAACGGTTGACTAGGTAACAATGTGTAATTAGACCAAAGTTCTCCTTTAAGTTTAACCCACTGCATACTATTTTTTAAATAGTATATACTTGCGCAGTTAAGCAGGACTCTAGTATTGTACGAGAGCGAAGCATGCAGGTTTTCCCCGCTCAAGTCATCACACACACTCCTGCCTTCCTGCACACAGAACTGACTGAATATATTTGTGTTTTCGCAGAACCTGCAATGGGCACGAGATGTGTTGCTAGGGAGCAGTGTCCCATGGCAACAGCTGAAGCACATGCCGGCACAAGGACTTTTCTGCGAGAGGAACAAGACCAATCTGTTCAACGTAAGTCTCACACACACACATGCAGACGCACTTGCATGTCAAAGTTCCCCATATCGTGACACATTGGGTTTCCAGCGGCAGCATGATCCAGTGTGAAGACATTAATGATGTTCTGTTCATACACGTGTGTGTGTGTGTGTGATTCAGTGCAGTGAAATCCCTCCACACACAGACACACACTCTCACACATAAATCCAGAGAGATTACGACTCCGCACTGAAAATGCCCCAAACTGGCTGGATTTACAGTCCTCACTGCGCACCATGAGGCAGACAGATGGCATCACTATGGTGTGTGTTCATATGTTGTTGCTGTGTTTCCCAGTGGCCTTTTGGCGCAGTCGTACCTAAGGCCATGGATTAGTGTGTGTGTACCTTTGGCTGTGGATGCGTTCGCTGTGAGGAACAGCCTGTGGGTTGGCACACGGCAGTATAAAAACACTTGTGCGTCTCGTCTCGTTGGGCTTCAGAGCTTTGCCCACTAGGATGCCCACCTGTCCTCCGCTTATGGGAAAATCCTCACGCGCACACACACAGCATCCGGTGCGGGGCTCATGAAAGCTTCTGAAGAGCTTTTGCACTGAAGTGTAGTGGCTGTTTTTTAAGGTTATCTCTACAGTTGTGGTACCTAGACCCTGTTTACAGCTGGTATTAAGATGTGTTTCGGTCGATCGGATCACAAGTAGACGAGACAAACACTTTCCCATTACACCTGGTGTTTTAATCCGTCTCTTCTGTCCACTTTCAAACACTTCTGTCCTGATTTCTTGGAGAGGAGGGTCTATAGGCGGGTCTTTTCAGATTTATTAATCTAATGCAGGGATTCCCAAAGTATGGTACGTGCACCCCCAGGGGTACGCAAGCTGCCACCTATGAAATGTGAAATTTAATATGTAAAATGACAATGCATTCTGTATTTAAATTTACATTTTACATTACCATTCTAGCAACGTTTGGTGCAAAATGAAATTACATAATTTTGCCATTTCATACACTAGTTTTAAAGGGTACATATCATGCTTTTAAATCATTCATTTTTACATATAAATCATACCGTTGTGGTCTATAGAAAACATAAGTGCAATGCTTGGGTCTGAATTCCTCATTATTAGAGCTCCACAGGCCCCTTTTCTGATGTGCGTCTATGAGCGACCCGTTTCAAAGCGGCCCCTTTAAATAAAAAGGAGATGCGTCATACCCCGCCCGCTCTCCAGGTCGATGAGTTCACAGTCAGTTCAACTCCCGCGTTCGGCCATTACTGTAGTTTGAGATATACTTGAGATATATTAGAGATATAAGATTATATACGATACCTTCAAAGAACATTTTTATTCACACGTTAACAAAACGCCAACAACAGAAAACTTGTCATCAAGCCTTACATATTCGAGCCAGAGCGAGCGAGTTGATAAAGACGACGACAAACCTGCAGAACAACCTCTTCATATGGATATATTGGTATGTGAGTTAACTGTTTTGTGTTATTAGTGAAAGTCGACTATTTCTCTTGTTAAAACAAGCACACTGACCAGATAAATGACTACGGTCTGATCTTACCACTAAAAATCTGTATTGATAATTTGATACGTTTAGAAAAGCATCAGAAAACAACGCAGCTAAATGACCATTGATGAAACTCAAGAACAATAATACTGCAGACGTGTAACAAAAAACAAAAACAAAGAAAGACAAAGGTACTGCTAAACCATGACCAACATGTGTTTTAAGAAAGTAAAGTACTTTATTTTTATTAACGATATTTACAGCTTATCGAAACGCTCGGTTCGTCGTCTCCAAAGATAGAAGGAATTCGGCAAAAGTCAATCGGCAAACCCTTCTGTATACTGGCGGAGGTTGTTGAAGTGGGAATCCTTGAAGTGCTTCAGGTCACTAACGTACATCCAACAACCGAACATTTTGACTTGCCCTCTCGTAACTTCTGCATCATTGAGCTCGGACTACAAAATCGGAGCGAGAAATAATAATGGCGGATTGCTCGAAGTGTTGGGCCGGTAGTCGATGTCCTTATTTGGCAGTTCCGCTGCAAATACGGTGAAGCTGTAGTTCAAAAAACGTCATAGAGAACAGAAAAATCTGAACAGGTTGAAAAATATGACCAAAACAGAATATAAAGATATAAACGAAGCACCTGAAGAGAATAATTTCATCTTTTCTGTACTTATAAACACTTCAAATATACAACAAAATGCATTTAAGGGCTAAAAAAGTACACTACCTGCTACTTTAGCGGAGCCGGGCATGTAATGTTTTTTAGTATTAGACATCAAAAAGAATGTATAATAATTCAAATCATGTATTATTATTATTTTTTTAAATATATAGATTTATGAAAGAAATTCACACTAATTCTGTGTTTTTGCTGGTAATAAAATTAAGCCACAAAACACTAATTTTATCATAAACTTTTTGTCAAATAATGTGCTGCACAGTGAGCTTTACTGTTAAAATTAAAACATGGATTATTCCTTAAATTCAGCGGACCGGCCCCCCTAAAACAATGGTAGGGGAAACACTGAATTAATTGTTGAATATTTTCATTATTGATTCATTTTGCAGTTTTGATTTGCTCTGTTGTGGAAGGCTTGTGAAATAGAGGGAGTAGAGCGAGGGAGAGTCCTCGTGTGTGTGTGTGTGTGATATGGGTCAGGCTGCTCTAGTTTGCCTCGGGCTCTGGCAGTATTTGTTGGCCCAAGCCTTAAACGCATCAGAAAAACACAAACACAGTTTGTCTCCCACGTCCACACACACACACACACACTCAGGCATATGCGCTGGCATATGTGTCCGCCCACTCTCCTGCTCTCTCACTGGACCACTGGCCCGAGTCTTCAGTTCATTCTTCACCACACCTGGAATACATGCACCGGACAATATTTACACTGTTTTATTTTATTTTATTTTATTTAATTGTATTTTATTTTATTTTGTTATTTTTATTTTTGTTTTGTTTTTTGTTTTTTGTTTTTTATTTTGTTTTGTTTTTGTCATCCAGAGAAAACTGGACAGGATTTTTTTTGTGCAATATAAATATATATATACTAAAAGAAATATATACACTAAAATAAGTAAAATAAATCAATGCTTTTATTCAGCAAGGATGCATTAAATTAATCAAAAGTCACAGGAAAGACATTTATAATGTTACAAAAGATTGTATTTCATTTCATCAAATGTATATATTTCATCATATATCTATTTATCAAAGAATCCTGTAAAAAAGGATCCACGACTGTTTTCAACATTGATAATAATAATTGATCCTCATATTAGAGTGATTTCTGAAGGATCATGTGACACTGAAGAGTAATGATAAATTCAGCTTTGATCACAGGAATTAATTATTTGTACATAATTTTTACATATGTTCAAACAGAAAACAGTTATTTAGAATTTTCATATTATAAAACAATATTTCTGTTTTTTATTTTATTTTTTAAATATTTTCTTTTAAAAACATTTACAAAACGTATCGATCCAGCAGTGTAAAATATGCACACATTTTTATTTTATACTATATATTTTTATTTGTTTTTTTCTTTTGCAGTTCCTGAACAGTTCCTGAACAGACATTTTTGTTTTTATTTTATGTATTATTATTTTATTTTAGTGATGTATTTTATTCATTTATCTTTCAATAATTAATTGAATTGTTTATTTGATGGACCTGTCATTATTTTATTTTAGCTTTTGAGTGAACTAACCAGCCTTTCTGCATTCAGCTTCTTGCAATTGGACAGTTTCAGTTGACCCTTCAGGGGAATGACCTCTGACCCCTCAGGGTAATGACCTCGGCCTGTAGTTCTCTCTGTATCAGCACGTTTCCGCAGGTTAATTGCTGAAACCGGCTGAATGGTGTGTGTGTGTGTGTGTGTGTGTGTGTGTGTGTGTGTGTGTGTGTGTGTGTGTGTGTGTGTGAAAGTTCAGCAGCCTCAAACACCTGTGGTTCACATGTACTGTAGAGATACGGTCAGCTCCATTTGCATCTTGACTTTCCTGTTAGCTTCAGGGGGTTGGAAATGCCAGGCGTGTGTGTGTGTGTGCGCGCGCCAGTGGAAAAGCACAAACATTTCCAGACGGAGAAGGGGTAATGAGAGCTGTATGACACCCTGAGTTTCTGTACTCTTGATTTATTGTGTCTAATAAATGACACACTTCACCTCTCACCTTCGTGTCTCTGCTCCTCTTCTCTTCTCAGTCTCTCTCCTTTACCTCGTTTCTCCTCTCTTTTTCTCGGTCTCTTCTCATCTCAGCTTTTTTCTTTCCCTTATCGTCTCTCCTCGTCTCGCTTCTTTTCTTTTTTCTCGTTTGGTCTTTTTTTATTCCATCTCTCCTCGTCTCTTTTTCCTCATTCCTTCTCCTCTTGCCCCATCTTCTGTTCTCCTCTCTATTCTCCACGTTTCTTCTCCTCCTTCTTCTCATGTCCTGCTGTTCTCTTCTACTCATCCTGTGTCGTCTCTTCTCGTCTCTACACTCTTAGAAAAAAGGGTTCTATATATGAAGATTTTGGTTCCAAAAATTAAAAAAAAATTGAGTTACTGCAAAATCTGTATTGTATCTGGTCGGTCTTGAAAAGTCAATGTTTAATTTTACGCAAAATGCGATATCCGCCGTGTTATTATGTGATGTTTTCTCCCTTTCTTTCCAAACCGCGACAAACGCCAGTACAAATACCGGTTGTTGCTTGTTCTCACTCGACAGCATCAAACTTCTGTCACGCTGACACACTGGATCTTTTGAAAAACTTTTAGTTGTTTTATTCAAAGTCAACGAAAAGCGAGCAGGACCGAGCCATTTTACAGCTGATCGCCGTCAAAAAAGTCGGCTGACAAAAGCGATATGTAGAAGTAACGTTAGATCATGCTTAATAAATCATAATTCATGATGATGTGCTCATCTTAGTTAATGTTTTAATTAAGGTGTTGTTCATCCATGAAGTCATGTATGAAAAACGTTGAACTGTTAAAAAAAAACGTTGTTAGTTCCTGATGATATTAATTATGAATGAATGCATAATTTATAAGTCGTATATTAGAGTGTAAACCGAATATTTATATTAAAGCAATGGATTTATAGTATGCACAAGAAAAAAAATTCAATGTGTATAAAAATTTATTTTGATTAATTGCATTTTGAAAAAAAAAAATATGAATGGAAAAAATTATCTGTTTTTCTAATAAATCTTTGAAAATCAAAACCTGGATTTAATTTTTTATTGTTATTATAACCTACAAATGCTATGTGAAAATTTGAAACCGAAAATAGTGGTTTTCATCTGCCCATTTTCTTGCTAAAGAAAACACGGTTTTACTCAAATTCATCAAAATGGATTTATAGCGTTTTGGAACCAAACTCTTCACATGTAGCATAGGGTTCTTTACTCAACTCCAAAGGACATTTTATGCTAAAAAAAAGGTTCAATAATGACAAGAAAGAACACTTTTGGCCCAAAAAAGGCCATTATTCATTCATATATTACATTATTCTGCAACATTTTGTAGTTGTTGGAGAATAAAAACTGAAATGGCACTCTTTGTAATCAAAATGAATTACATTTTTTAACCCCCATATCTTGAATTTTGTGATCATTCACATGCATTCCATTTTAGGGGTTCCAAATATGTGGCGCTTTAGAACCTTTTAAGGTTCTACATAGAACCTTTCCTTCTAAGAGTGTAGACTTTTCTTGTCTCTTGAGTTTTCTCATCACTCTCTTCTCTAAACTTTTCTCCTCGTTTCTTCACATTTACTCTTATACTCGTCTCATCTTTTCTTCTCTGTTCTTTATAGCATTTCTGTTTTCTTCTCACTCTTCATTCTTGTTCTCAACTCCTCTCTTTTCTTACATCCTCTCCTCTTTGTCCTTGTTTTTTCTCTATTCTTGACTTAGTGCTCTGTTCTTTTCTCTTGTCATCTTTTCTTTAACTCTCTTCTGTTTTTTTCTTAACTGTTCTCCTTCTCCTCGTGTGTGTGTGTAGACACCCTTTTCCCTCTGACCCACACTAACATCCTGTTGCATGTTTTCTGTCTGCGTTCGTTCACTCCTCTCTCTCTCTGTGTGTGTTTGTGCACTTCTGAGCTGAGAAACGGAGCTCTTCTCTGATTGGCCGGTGTGTTGAGAAGGGGCGGTCCCTCCGCCTGTGTACAGAGGAGAGAGAGAGAGAGGGAGGGAGGGGTGAGCGCACTGGGGTCAGAGCAGAGAAAGACAAGCGTGGGCGTTTTGTTTTGCGATGGCAGGGTTGGAAAGAGAGGAGAGCGAACGCTAGTCTGTTTAAGGCATCGCTCCTTTCCTCCTCCCTCCGCACGCGTGCATCTCACTCTCCCAATCCTGGACTAAAGCTCGCCTTCTCTCGCTGGAACATTACAAAAAAATCAAAACATCCCATTTACTCACACACACACACACACACTTCATACAGACAGAGCGTGGAGTAGCTCTCCTCGGTGATGGTGAGTTTCTTCCTTTTGGTTTTTCCTGTTTGGTTTCCTTTTCCTTCTGCTTTTGCTCGTGTCAGAGGAGGTGTGAGAGTAAGAAAGTGAGCGTTTGAGAGTGGTGACGCAGGTAATAGTTGGCTCGTGCCGGAGTACGAGAGGCTGTAGTGAGCAGAGTGCACTGGATGAGTCAGAAAAGCGGGTTCCTCCGTGTTCCTCTCGGGCTTGCAGATGTTTCTTTAGATGTTTTGTGTCTAGGGGAATCCCTGAGGTAAAAGTTACACACTGCATTTGATGCGTTCACGTTTCGCTCTGTCAGTCAAATGTGTTGGATATGAACTGCAATGTTCCTACACACTGTCTCTTCATCCGTTGGGTTACGCTTGAAGTGCTGTTTGTGATTAGTTTGAACTTTTTTTGCACGTCGAGGGAAGCCCTGTGTCCGCTGGGCTCAATTCAATGATTTTGCTGTCAGATTATATTGATCGCATTAGGAGCATCTGTAGGCCTGAAGCTGACATGACAGCTCGCTTTTCTTTCGCTGGTCAGTTGAGTAAAGTACAATATGGTTTTGCAGCTATTTATGAGTTGTCATGATGGTAAAACTTCAGGTGCTTTTTAATTTTGAAGTTGTTTTCTTCTCATACTAATGGAAATATGCTAATCGGAAGCAGATGATTGGCTGGGTTCATCCTTTTAAGGCATCAGTGAGCTGTGCAAGCATTGATTTTTAGTTTCGCTCTCTTTTTAATGGCTAAAATCATTATGAACATGGCTATTATTCATGTGCATGCTCATATGTTTCCTCTAGATGTGTGGGGATTCCCAGAAAAACAAACTGATTGAGAATGAATGAGGCTTTCCGTGTATCAAATTACAGCATTTTCTCGTCAAACATAAACCAAAAGAGGAAGGGTCATACCATTCACTCTCATTATGTCTGTCCTTTTTTGAAAACAATCAGTCTTTCCAACAAAAAGCCACAATGATATGAAATGCTGTTTTTATGATAACTCAATCCAGAGTGCAAAGCAAGTTGCTGAAAGGACTGTTTGTTTCACACTTTCATATGGAAATGAAAAAAAAACCAAACATTTTGCACGAGTCAAAACTTGTGAATTTTAAACATCTGTGTGGAAATATAGATAGTCATACAGAACAAACTTCAGCCTTTATTTCAAAACACATAGATGTATAATTTACATTTGCAATGCAGTTGCTTGCAACTGAAAAGTAAAGTAATTGCTGTCTTGTAACTATTGAAATTCACCAAGTACTTCACCAGAGGACTGCTTTACTTTTTAACATTAAATTAAATGCACTACATTTTAACCGTATTTTGGACAAATGTGGGCAAAAAAAATACTTCCCTTGATCTGAGCGGTACAAGACTTGGCTACTTTTCCTAAGTTTGCCTCCTGAACACACTTTTTTTTTGGACTCAATTCTACAATGTTAAGTGGGTGAAAAAAACCTCCTTAATCTTGTATTTGGGTCAAAAATGGGCAAAAACTGTAATTTAGAGCATTCTAAAATAAGCCAAAGTCAGACACCAGGTGACAGTAAACTCACTTCATCTTTAGGTTTTAGCTCTGAGAACTTATTGGAATGATATTTTAATGTAGTTTAAAAAAAATAAAAAATAAAACTTAAAAATAAGCATAATTTACATAGAAAATATGTTACTTTTTGAAGTAAATAAATTCAAAAATACCCCCAAAATAAAAACAAACACCATAAATGGATAGACAAAACTTTATCGAAGGCAGTGATATAACATTTATAATAAATACAAATTAGGATCACACTTGAGTCCTCTGTGCCCACATTTGTCCACAATTACAGGATTAAGGGCTGTAAAGTGAATACGGTTTGAGGGCTACAGGAAAATCTGTTGCAGATATAGTCATATTGAAAATCTGAGAAATCATTTTTATTAACATTAATCTATACTTATCTATTATATCTATATATACTAATCTATTAACATTAAAATAAACATTATCTGGAAATTATAAATGCGAAATCCACAGTTGAGGCAAACCCACGTCTTTTAATGCTGATCAGAAGTACAGTTGTTGCAGTGCAGGAATGACTGAGCTGGTGTGTGTGTGTGTGTGTAATCTGGCCGTAAAGCCGTGTTATTTGGACTGGCACAGCGGTTTGAGGGTCCCGTGCCAATGACCTGTCTAATAGCATTCCTCCACTGATCCATCTGGACACGCCCCTTTCCCAGATCCATCCATCAGGACACGCCCCTCTTTCTCTTTCCCGTATCCATCATGTACTGTCCTGCTGGAGGGGCTTTGGGTAATCCTGCAGTGAAAGGGCAAAACACACACACACTTCTTGGCAGCATCTCTCTCTGACTGCTGTTTCACATTTAAATCTGTGTGTTACGACATTAGCCACTGATGCTGGCCTTTGAAAGGCTAAGTGATATATTGAATATTCACTGCATATTTTAGGTCATTTTTTAAATGTCAGAATGATTTTATTTGGACATTAATTTCCATAGAGTGCATTTCATTAGACTAGTCTGGCAATTTAGGGGTATGAGGGTATTAACGTTTCTGATTTAAAATTCAGAATTCATTAGAGTTGGTAAGTCTGATTCATTTCTCATAATTTGTCGTCATTCACTCACCCTCAATTTCCTCCATACCTGTATTTCTTTTGTTGAACAGGAAGAGTATGTTGGTAACCAAACATTTGTTGGACCCCATTGACCCATATGTGGAAAAAATACAATAGAAGTCAATGGGGTCCAACAACTGTTTGGTTACCAACATACTCTTGTTCAGCAGAAGAAACAAACTCATACAGGTTTGGAATAAATTGACGGTGAATGAATGACGACATTCAGATCATGCACGTAAAACTAAATCAACCTATACTGACATCACTGGAGTCTAAGGAAGCACTAAATCATGTTTGTTTATTAATTATTAATAAATGTATGTGTTGTTAATTATGCAGAAATTATAGTATAATACTGGAATGCAGAAATGCTACATTTCGAATGTAATTGACTGATTTGAAATGACATTTCCTCTTATTAAGAAATATTTATGAACTTTTAAATATTGAGATGTAAATCAAATTTTGCCAGAAGGATGAAAAATAACAAAAAATGGTTTATCTACGCTATTGGTCAAAAGTTTTAGATCGGTAAGATTTTTTTTTTTTTATGTTTTTAAATGAAGTCTCTTCTGCTCACCAACGCTGCTTTATTTGATGAAGAAAAAAAAATGACAAACAGTAATATTTTGAAATATTATGACAATTTAAAAGGACTGTTTTCTATTTTAATATATTTTAAAATGTAATTTGAAAGCTGAATTTTCAACATCATTACACATCAGTTTTCAGAGTCACATGATCCTTCAGAAATCATTCTGATATGCTGATTTTATGCTCAAAAAACATAAATTATTAATTTCGATGTTGAAAACAGTCGTGTACTATTTTTTTTCCCAAAAAATTCTTTGATGAATAGAAAGTTCAAAAGAACAGCATTTATTTAAAATATAATCTTTTCTAACATTATAAATGATCAATTTAACTCATCCTTGATGAATAAAAGTATTTTCTAATTTTTTCCCCCCAAAAATAAAAAAATAAATTCTTACTGACCCCAAACTTTTCAATGGTAGTGATTAATGTTGCAAAAGATTTCCATTTCAGATCAATTCTATTCATCGAAGAATCCTGAAATAAAAATGTAAAAAACTGTTTTCAACATGGATAATAATCATAAATGTTTCTTGAGCATCATATTATAATAATTTCTGTAGGATCATGTGACACTGAAGACTGGAGTAATGATGTAAATTCAGTTTTGATCACAGGAATAAATTACACTTCACTGTATATTCACATAGAAAACCGCTGTTTTAAATTCTAATAATATTTCACAATATTACTGTTTTTGTTTTGTATTTTTTATCAAATAATTGCAGCCTTGGTGAGCAGAAGAGACTTCTTTTAAAAACATAAAAAATCTTACCGATCTAAAACCTTTGACCGGTAGTGTATATCTCACGCAGGCCTATTCAGAGGTAGACCGTGTGTGCATGTGACTCGAGTAAGCTGCTTTTCTCAAAATATCAAGTTTATTAGTTGTTTTTTTAATCAATCCACCAGCTACATTTCTTTCCCTCCGCTCTTCTTCTCATTTTCCTGATGTCTGCCTTTTGGATCGAATCGTTCGGTCTGCTTTTAATTTGATGACTAGCAGCTGTCGATCATTCTGCATGCAAATAAACATCCAGGTTTCCGGAAACATCCAACATTTCAATTAGCATTTCCTTCTGATTCAGATTCTCTCTTTTCTCACTCCTGCATATTTTAGTTCTCCCCTCCATCATGTTCCTCGGTTTTCACACGCTTTAATGCCGTTACCTACATTTTCTGGAATGTCTACATGTCCATACATGGGCGTCTGCCAGGCCAAACTGAAGCTGTGTCCTTTTTTAGGGCAATTAGAAAGACTGACTGCAGAAAAGTGATCACTGAAATCAAGGCCGCAGACTAATGTCTACTGGGAAGTTCACACCACTGAAGCATGAAACATAAGGGTGTCTTCCCATCAATCGCTTGTTGATTTCATTTTAAAAGCGGACATATTAGAAAACGGCACCTTTTTCGGTTGAAATTGGTTGAAATAACAAGAACTGGCTCGATTTTTCTTTTACGTTCGGAGGATGAATGAATGAACGGCTTGAATATTCGATCTCAACATGTGGGCGGGAATGAATTTTATTTAAAGCTACAATACCTAAGATTTTATGCCGCTAGAGGGCGCTACATTCAAAACAACAACAACGGCTTTGCTTGATGACGCCGTGGAGGAACGCGGAATGATGGGAACTGTTGTTTTCAACTCCACCGTGGATAAATCAGTCCGACGGGAATCGAAAATTAGTTGTCATGGATGAGGTAAAGTTCGATTTCTGTAACTGTTGCGTTTAATGACATGCTTGTTTTTCATTAAACTGAAATAACCGCAAGAAAAGTAAGGTTTAAAAGTAAATTAGGGGAGAGCCGGAACGGTTGAAACACTTTTCAGATAAACGTCGTTTTCTAAGATACAGCCAACAGTTCACATTCCGAGAAGTATTCGCGGTGAATATGACCTTACGATTTTTCACATCATATGCATAGACAACAAGACATTCTAACAATAATACTAATTGTTTTCCATGGTTTATTGACATGAAATTTGAATACAGAACACGGTGTTACTCACCTGTCAAGTAAAACACATGCAAGATCGGCGTCTCTTTCTAGTTCGAGTTTTTCACGAAGTTCTCTCCATTTCGGAAATGCCACACCGATGTTGAGCTGGTTTTATTTCTCTGGGTCGTTTGGTTGACCCGTTCGTTGATGTTTGCGTTTATGAGATTTGTCTTTGTAGACAGAACCAGGTGCAATCGCTAAAGAATAATTGTGCTCCATTCCATAACAAATGCGCGAAACAAGCTGACGTTTGTTGCTTGATAGACGCTAACGCACAACTACAACTTCCGCATTTGTCCAGGACTACACGCAGTACGAGCGGAAACCGAGGTAACGCGGATATGACGCGATTGACTGGCGACTCCCAGCTCACACGCCCCGTTTCCTTGGTTAAAATCTCAATTTTCTCGTCATTTGAACATTGTTTGAAACATTTGGAATATTGTAAGTTATCATCTTAACTAAATATATAACACTGGCCTTGTGATTTTAGGAAATTATAATGCAAAAATCTTAGATATTCCACCTTTAACGTTACCTCACACACACACACACTGAGGCCCTGTTTAGTCGAGACGCTAAACGGGTGAAACGCTCGCGGGTGAAAACGTAAAAATATTTCATCGGATGTGCCTTACATGGCGTTAAATTTATTCTACACTACCATTAAAAAGGTGTTTTTTTTGGTTTTTTTAAAGTCAACGTGAAACACTATAACCAGGATATTTAACGAGAAAAACTTTTTAATCATTGAGAATTGATTGAATCATAAAAAGTACTAGAATTAAACCAAATAGCTGAAAAATTAAAATCATTTCTATACACTATTGTCCAAATGTCATATATTTTTCATGCTTTTTAAAGAGGTCTCTTATGCTCACCAATGCTGCACTTGATGAAAAACAAATTAAAAGCGGTAATATTGTGACGTCTTATTACATATTATTGTAAATTGCGATGATATTTCACCATATTCATTTTACTGCATTTTTTTAAAATAAAATAAAGAATCCTTTGCGTGCGTAAAGAACCTTTCAAATGCACTTAATGTGACGCTGTGATGTAATGAGAGACTTTCTTCAAATACGGCAGTTGATCTAAAAGGGAAAAAGACGACGTTTATGCTAATGTCTGCTTGGCTTGCAGTCATCCTGAGAACGCATCGTACTGCGCTTTGAGTCGCTTCAGAATGCAGTGCCACGTGAAATCCAGCTTGCATAACTCGAAGTGTCTGCTAGAGTATGTCCTCTCGGCGCCGCCTTTAGTTTGCCGTCTCTGTTCATTGTCAATAGCTTCGTTTCGTGTGCTGTTTTCAGAGGGAAAGATGAACAGCTCGAGATGAAGCAGAGGGTTAGAGAGAGAGTGGGTTGAGACAGATTTCTCATCAGTGGGCAGATATTCTTCATGGCCGGAGACCAGCGCATCAAGAGCCAAGAGCAGATGGCCTTACGACAATACGAATCCTCAGCTTCTCTCCATTTTCTCTTTGTCTGCATTTGTACCTTCTCCTATGAGCTGTCTGAAGTCATCCACTCATTCTTGGCGCATGTTTACCTCTCGTGAATGTTAATGGACTTTCCCAGAGGTTTGTTTTGCACAATGAAAGTTGTTTTCGAGGCACTCTAAGTATGTGTTTCCTGGAGTTCAGCAGTGGCCTCGTTAGCATCAGTTTGGCCAACGCTGGGTCTAAAGCTGTCCTGAGACCTCTGCTTCTCTTCCTCAGGGCATCTGGCGTATTCCAGTAGATGAGATCGATCGTCCTGGTAGTTTTGCATCTCATATGAACAGATCCATCGTGCTGTTGCTGGATGTTCTGTCTCAACTGAAAGATCACCACACATTACTCAAAATCTCCCTCATGCTTCAGAGAACCCCCGACCAGGGAAAGTAAGAACACCATATCTCAATTCATTGATTTGCGTACCTTGTTTGTTGTTCCACAGGTGGGACGTTTGCCACTATATTTTTAAAACAATAATATCTTAGTAAATACCTTAAATTATATTGACAAACTATATATCATTTGAAAGCTTACAATCTCTAGTTTCCATATTTGGTGACTGATTTTCAAAATATATTACAGAGGAGCCATAATTTATCAATATAAAACAAGAATATTTTCATACTCATAAGGCGTGTTCAGACCTTTATTTTAAAATAGCAGTAAACATGAGAAATCATGAAAAAATGGTAGATACCTCAGTTTGTTTTCATGCCAAAAGTTCAAAAGATAGAATCCATTCAATTATTTTGGAAAAAAAGTCTGAAAAGTTGAAAAAATCAAGAAAAAAATAATAAATTCACCATTTGTGACGTGGCAGCTAGCTATGACTTACATGCGTGTTCTTTGTATGTGTTTCTTAGAGGTTCAATTCATATCAAAATCTGCCAAACTTCCCATACTACTTCTGAATAGGATCTCTACTTCAGAAATTGTATGAAAATTGAGAAAATAATGGTTCATATCACTCAAAACACGAATGGAAATGCAGGCGCCCTTATATGGGCAGTAATGGAGTCTGATTGTGCCCTAGTGAAAAAGTTTGGTACTGCGCTCAAACAAAATCTTACTGAAAGCTAATTTTTTGAGATATCAACCTAAAATTTGAAACACAACTTGTTCAGATTTTTGGCTTTGATCTTTCTGCCATTTTAGAGTAGCCCAGGTTTTGAAAATATATATTTTATGTAAAATATGAATAATTAATATTTTTACATTGTACATTTCCATAAACTCAAACTTCTATAACTTTTTTTCTGTTTCACATTCTTAATTTATTTCACTTCTACACAAATCTGGCAAATGTCTTCTTTAAAACAAGACCAATCATATGTGTCACAGTCTGTCGTCCTCACCTGTTTGGTCCCGTCATCTGCACCACACTTCCCCGGATCCTTTTGTTCCTCTCCCGGACTCACTTCCCCAATCAGCCACCTGTTCCTCGTCCTGTCATGATCATTTTCACCTGTGTTCACCCCAATCAACCCTGATTCCTCTGTGTGTTTAGTTTCCTCTGTTTCATTCTGTCCTTGTCGGTCAATGTTGATGTTACCCTTCCGTGTCGTGAGTTTACCCGTGCCTGTTTGCTATTTTGAGTTATATTAAAGTGTTTGCATTGGAGCATTTGCCTCTTGTTCTCCTTCTTCTGCCTACACTCCACCGGCACCGTGACAGATTGACCGACCCAAAAGAAAAAAGAAGAAGAAAAAAAATGGACATTCCCGCCGTGGCTCTTCTCTGCCTCGATCAAGAAGACCGTTCCCTGGAATCCCATACTAGGGATTTTCTGGAGTTGGCGTGCCTCACTCACTATTCTGACCGCTCGCTGAGTGAGTTCTACATCGCCAGCCTCAGCGAGCGGTCCCGGGCACGCCTCCCAGGGAACGGTCCAGAAGATTTCGCCGCCTGTGTAGAGTGGGTGCTGGTGTGCTGTGAGTCTCCATTCACGGTGGAGGAAGTCACCAGCACCCCTCCAAAGCTCGAGCTCTCCTCTCCGCTGGTTCCGCCCAGCCTCGCCGAGCCCGAGATCTCTTCGCTGGTTCCGTCCAGCACCGTCCAGCCAGCCCCAGAGACCGTCCAGCCAGCCCCAGAGACCGTCCAGCCAGCGCCAGAGACCGTCCAGCCAGCGCCGGAGACCGTCCAGCCAGCGCCAGAGACCGTCCAGCCTGCGCCAGAGACCGTCCAGCCTGCGCCAGAGACCGTCCAGCCTGCGCCCGAGACCGTCCAGCCTGCGCCCGAGACCGTCCAGCCTGCGCCCGAGACCGTCCAGCCTGCGCCCGAGACCGTCCAGCCAGAGCCCGAGACCGTCCAGCCAGAGCCCGAGACCGTCCAGCCAGAGCCCGAGACCGTCCAGCCAGAGCCCGAGACCGTCCAGCCAGAGCCCGAGACCGTCCAGCCAGAGCCCGAGACCGTCCAGCCAGAGCCCGAGACCGTCCAGCCAGAGCCCGAGACCATCCAGCCAGAGCCCGAGACCGTCCAGCCAGAGCCCGAGACCGTTCAGCCAGAGGCCGAGACCAGGATCCCACCCAGCCTCCCTCTCCCGCCTCCTCTCATCTGTCCTCCCTCTGCTCTCCTGCCCTTCAGCTCCCCTGACCCAGCCTGGTCCTTGGATCCCCGGTCTTCGCTTCACACCTCCTCCATCTGGACACTTCCTCGGCCCCCGGTCCCATTGGCTCCCCCGTGGCTCCTACCTCCCTCAGCTCCTCCATGGCCCCTCAGTCCACCAGCTCGGCCAGGCTCCCTCGACCCTCCGGACTCCCTTCGCTCCCTCGTCGTCCTCCCTTCACCTTTGGACTTCATTCCTCTGGCTCCGCCCCGTCATATCACCCCCCCGGTTCTGTCGGACTCCTCACTCCCTCCAGTCACCCGTCAGCCCTCACGCCCTCTGACCTCACTGTGTCCCTCCGTGCCCCTGTCATCACTTCGGTCACCAGAGCCTACGGTATCACCATGTTCCCTCAGTCCCTCATCAGCACCACTTGTCGTCAGTCACTCAGCTACACCCTGGTCTCCTCTCCCATCCGCTCCACCCCTGTCAGTCGGCCCCCTGGTGTTGTCAGCCCCACTACCATCGGCTCCACCAGGGGTCCTCCCTCCAGCTGCTCCGCCCTGGTCTCGCCCTCAGCCTGCTCCGCCCTGGCCACGCCCTCAGCCTGCTCCGCCCTGGCCACGCCCTCAGCCTGCTTTGCCCTGGGGACGCCCTCAGCCTGCTCCGCCCTGGGGACGCCCTCAGCCTGCTCCGCCCTGGTCTCGCCCTCAGCCTGCTCCGCCCTGGCCACGCCCTCAGCCTGCTCCGCCCTGGCCACGCCCTCAGCCTGCTCCGCCCTGGCCACGCCCTCAGCCTGCTCCGCCCTGGCCACGCCCTCAGCCTGCTTTGCCCTGGGGACGCCCTCAGCCTGCTCCGCCCTGGCCACGCCCTCAGCCTGCTCCGCCCTGGCTACGCCCTCAGTCTGCTCCGCCCTGGCCTCGCCCTCATCCTGCTCCGCCCTGGGGGGGCTGTCTCCTCCTGACAACGCCCTCCACAGCCTCCAGGGTGCCCCCCCCCCCCCTCCCCATTGATGTTATGGCGTGAGGCCACGCCTTCCGGGAGGGGGGAGTAATGTCACAGTCTGTCGTCCTCACCTGTTTGGTCCCGTCATCTGCACCACACTTCCCCGGATCCTTTTGTTCCTCTCCCGGACTCACTTCCCCAATCAGCCACCTGTTCCTCGTCCTGTCATGATCATTTTCACCTGTGTTCACCCCAATCAACCCTGATTCCTCTGTGTGTTTAGTTTCCTCTGTTTCATTCTGTCCTTGTCGGTCAATGTTGATGTTACCCTTCCGTGTCGTGAGTTTACCCGTGCCTGTTTGCTATTTTGAGTTATATTAAAGTGTTTGCATTGGAGCATTTGCCTCTTGTTCTCCTTCTTCTGCCTACACTCCACCGGCACCGTGACACATATGTCTATATTCCAAAGCATTCTTGAATTACAACCATTTAAGTTCGAAATGTGCATTTTCATCTATATTCAAAAAAGGGGGGGTGACAGTTAACAGGTTAAAAAAATAAAATAATACATATTTATTACGGGGAATGGGGATGTACACTGTAAAAATGTTTGGTAACACTTTACCTGAATATGACTGACATGACACCTGCCATGATATGATCGATTATTACATTTTTAATGCAAATATGACATTGAGATGTCTTTGTTATAACATATTGACATAAACCGATACATCATAACCTGTCAGTGTCTTTGTCATGACAATTTGACATTACATTAAAGACATGTGTCATAAACATGACATAGCTGATTAATTCTCAAACTTAAGAAACCACCTAGCTTTATTGGTTAACATTGCATTAAACTGTCAGGTGGTTAGTTTTGACATTGGCTGTCTTGAGGCCATTATAACTTTTTAGTGAGAAATTCAATTTGAACGACTGTAATTGAGGTCATGAAAAATATTCATGACACAGTTATAATGGCCTCATGACAGCCAATGTCAAAGCCAACCACATGGCAGTCTACTCTAATGTAATGTTAACCCATAAAGCTAAGTGGTTCCTTTAGTTTGATAATTAATCTGCTATGACATATTTATGTCAAGTTGTCATGACAAAAAAACTGACAGGTTATGATGTATTGGTTTATCTCAATGTGTTATTACCAAGACATCTCAAAGTCATATTTGCATAAAAAATTGTCATATTTGAGCGAATGACACTTAATGACAGTTGTCACAAACATGCATAAAACCTTCATATTCATAACCTATGTCATGTCATGATTATGAAAGTGTCATGCATGTCTTATGCACACCCCTTCAAGTAAAGTGTTACCAAATGTTTTTAGAAACTTTTACAAAAGTTGTAAATAAAACATTATTTTATTATAGTATGTTGCATGATAATAGTATTTTAATCTTTCTACTTTATAATGTCACATGTAATTGTGTGAAATTTTGTTTTTCGAGTAAACCCCACCAATATTTTAGCTTCAAGGAGTCGTTCACTTTTCAAAAAACCTTTTGCTGATGATTTACTCACCCCCGTGTCATCCAAGATGTCCATGTTATTCTTTCTTCAGTCGAAAAAAAATTAAGGTTTTTGATGAAAACATTCCAGGATTTTTCTCCATATAATGGACTTCAATGGGAACCAAACAGTTCAAGGTCCAAATGAGAGTTTCAGTGCAGCTTCAAAGGGCTTTAAACGATTCCAAATGATGAAAAAGGGTCTAATCAAGCGAAACGAGCGGTCATTTCAAAAATAAATAACAAAGTTTAAGTTTTATAAGCTCAAATGCTCTCCTTGCTCTGTTCTGTGACGCACGTTCGTGACTCTCCTGCTCGAACTCGCTCATCAAAATGAACTAATCCTTTTTCGTGTCATTTGGTTCATTCAACGAACGAAATGAACAAATTGACTCGGGAAAAGATTCGTAATTAATTTATTTTCGACTGACAAAAGAAAGACATGGATATCTTGGATGACATGGGGGTGAGTAAATTATCAGCAAAAGTTTTTTGAAAAGTGAACTACTCCTTTAACTTCTTAAATTTAGTGTTGCCTTACGCTTGTTAAATTATCCTCGTCTAAAGTTGCATATTCGAATAATTGGTTAATGTTTGGAAAAAGTCTACCCTTCTATTCAAATCAATTCTTGAGGTAATGATTCGATTAAAAATCAATTCTCGGTTTTGAATCAAATTTCGATTCGATGTATGCACTGGAGTGTAGTTTACTGTTTTGTGTTACTTTTCTTTTTTGACTGCGGTAGAAAAAGTTCACACTGAATTAATTTTAAACCTCGAAATTTATTTAGAATTGTTCTTCCTATTTTAGTTTGTATAAAACAAATACCATTTAAGCTGACTAATCATTACACACATGGACTGGCAGTCTTCTGTATTAAAGAGACTAAGAGAAAACTACTTAGTAAATAAGTAAAACTAATTGATACAAAAATAAAAACTTTTTCACTGGTAAATAAAAGGAAGCCTAGTTTTATTGAGCATGTCTTAAGAAATACTACAAAATTTGAATAATCAAATGTAAAATGAAAACATTGTAAAATCTTCACTGTAAGAATTCTATTTGATTCTAATTGATATATTCATTGATACTGTCAAAAGCAGTGAGTGATTTTCTGTTTTTTATTAAAAAACAGTTTATTAGGCTGCTGTCTCTTTAAGAACAAATGCACAGATCTGATTTGCTCCTGATCTGTTTACGTTCACGTAGGACATAACAGACTGTTTATGTGTGTACTCCACACAATGTGCATTTGTGTTGTGTTTATCTTTGACCATTTAAGAGCAATAAACAGTGACGGAGAACTGAATTCGGGATCGCATGCATCTGTGCTGGAGCTTCGGCTGTGTCCTTTTTCGCGACTTAATAACAGTCTAACACGTCAATAACTTGAAGTAGTACTGCGAAGTTTAAGAAATGTTTTTCCTCCCACACCTACATTTTTTACAGCTTAGATTTTTTTATTTTAATGTGAAACACTGCATAAAGAATGTTTATTCAAAGACACATCTTATATTTTTATATATTGTGTGTTACAGGAAGTACTTGCGAGATGTGGACCGACAAGTTTTGGCCAAGCGAGCGTTTTGCTTCACTGTAAAAGTGCTGGAGGACAATCTGGATAAACTCACAGGGGTATGACAACTAATGCTCTCATTTGTTTTTAGAAGGTTTTATTTTTGTTTCTGTTTCTTTATTGTGTGTTTTATTTTATTATACCCCAGAAATCAGAAATAGAAGCTGAACAGTGGCCTTGGTATCATATGTTTCCTATGGAGACACTGCCATGTTTGGGAAATGAGACTTAAGCCAGCTCTGACAGCCAAGGATACGCTTATGTTTGTGCTAACACATTAGCTAATGCCATCCTGACTGCTAGAAGAACAGAGATCGCATCGCTTAACTTGGTGCCTGTGCTTCTGTCTTTAAAGGTCTTTGCATTCCCAAGTTAGAACAGATTAATTGCAGGGAAACTTCAATATAAATGTTGCGTTTGTGACCTTTCTCGCTTCTAGAGTCACACTTGTCATTCTTTCAGCAGAATTAGCCATTTTCACAGTGATTTAATACTATTTAATAGAATTTTCATACAGATTTAATACACATTTAATACAACTATACTCCGACATACTTCAAGCGAAATCAAAGAACAGATGTGACATCATTTCAAACAAAAAATCAGGCCAAAGCGAAGTTAATTAGGGAGATTGAAACAGAAACTTTCCAGAAAAGTTTGCTCCCACTGGTAAACACCTTTAAATGATAGAGCGTATGAATTGAGGTCACTTTCCCGCCGGATCACACTCCCTCAGAAGGATCGAGTGGGAGAAGAGCTGCTGTGTGACTGGATTTAATAGAGGAAAACACGAGTAAAACAAACGATATGAGTTTAAATTAAAGCTTGGACTCGATATAACGTTCCTCACATCTTACCAAAGATCCAGTGATCCACGGATATTGACATGCAGCAGGAATCGTGTTTCCTGACATTTATATGAGCCTGATTTCAACATCGGGGAAATACATAAAGCAAATTTGCCTGTGAATGTTTTATATAAATACAATACAGGTCTAAATCTGTGTGATCACTTATATTAATGTTATACAGTACTGTGCTGAAGTCTTAGGCACACTAGTATTTTCGCCTCAAAGAAATGGTTTTAAGCCAGTTATTTATGTATTTTGTTGTAGTGTCTCAGTAGGAAATATCACTTTACATTTCCAGACATTAATTGTAATAATCCAGTGAAATTTTTGAATGCACAAGGATTCTGACAACAGCCAATGCTCCACACGGAGGTCGGATCGAGTGCATCTGAAATTATATGAAGAAACGGAAAAAACAGAGACTAAGACCAGAAGAACTGCGACAATCGTCTGTTTTTTACAGTCAAGCCTGGAAACATGTGAGCCTATCGTCTGGTTCCACAGTCAGGTTTGCGACAGTAGAGACGAGAACCCTTGCGCATGCGTAGTCAACGTATAACCTGTGGGGAAAAGGCGTTTTAAACCTTATTTTGGGGCAAAATCATCAAACTTTTTCAGCCGTTTTTATCATATTTTACTGCTGTTTTTATCCACAAGTTTCCTACGTCCCATGATGCCTTGCGTCAAAAGTGGGCACGACTTCCGGTTCAAAGTAAACAAAGCGCGATTTGACATGCTTGACACTCGTTCATTCAACAGTTGACGGTCATTCAAGTTATAGCGATCCAAACTAGCTAACGATGTGGGAACACAACCTCAACGAAATTCAAAAGGGTGAAATAACAGTACCTTTACCCTCCGCAGTGTATTATAATAACATTATTAATAATCAATACTCATCAAGGCATGGTGACAGACAGTTGTGCGAGCTGACAAACAATTGAAATAAAAAATACACACTTAGTCATTGTGCTTTGGAGTTTATTCAAAATTATAAATGAATGTGCTACTGGAATACATTAACTGGCACATTTGGTATTCTGTCAACACAGGCTTTGATCCTGAGTTTAGGTTTATCAGTAGCGAACAGCCAATCACATGCTGAGAGAGTTTATAGAATATTAAGAATTTAAACTAATGTACACAGGAAGATTCGTTGTCTTTTGGGAGGTGATGGAAACTTCAGTCGTTGGCAGGATCACTCTGATTTCGTTTTCGGCTTCTGTTCAAAACAATCACGTTTAAGCCACTGAATTAGTTTAGTCCGGTTATACATACAACCGTGAACAGCACATGTTGTCCCTGAGCTCCGTAACGACATCTCTCATAAAGATTTGCGTCTTTATATAGTAAAATAATTCTCTGAAAAACAGCTAGCCTCTTCGCTAACTAACACACAAAACACCATTGGAATGCTACTTCCGCCGCCTCACCGGAAGTTTCACCCACTTTATTTTTTACAGGAGCGCCCCCCGGAAACTTGTGGATACAAGCAGTTTTTATGCCCCGGTGACCAGTGAATGTGCAATTCTGACTCTCTGCTCATTCATTTAGATAGGAGCATGGTCTTGTTAGTCCCAAATAGCTGCCAAGATGGCGGCCGAGTGGCAGGACTTGCCTAAAGGGACTTTGAACATGTTCAATCAGTGTTTGCTGGTGTCTGTTGGGTCAGTGTGAACATGACAGTTATTTTTGATAAAAACACTAAATTCTATCAGCCAACTTGATTGTTGGCGTTTGTCTGTGCGGTGTGAATTGGCCTTAAAGGGTTAGTTCACCCAAAAATGAAAATTAAGTCATTAATTACTCACCCCCATGCTGTACCAACCCCGTAAGACCTTCGTTCGTCTTCGGAACACAAATGAAGATATTTTTGATTAAATTTGAGAGCTGTATAACTACCACATTGGCTCCTAAAGGACTGGCTCTTGACGGCCCAGAAAGTCAATGAAGAAAATGTTTAAATATCCCAAGTGACTACCGTGGCTCAACTATATGTTTATCAAGCGACGCGAATACTTTTTGTGCGAAAAAACAAACAAAAATAACGAGTTTATTCGACTATTTCTTTTCTTCCTTGTAGGCCAGAAACGAGACTTCCTTAGATTTCCACGACGCATGCGCGAGAACTGAACTAAAACAGATCGCAATTCTCGCGCATGCGTCGTGCAAATCTAAGGAAGTCTCGTTTCTGGCCTACAAGGAAGAAAAGAAATAGTCGAATAAACTCGTTATTTTTGTTTGTTTTTTCGCACAAAAAGTATTCGCGTCGCTTGATAAACATATAGTTGAGCCACGGTAGTCACTTGGGATATTTAAACATTTTCTTCATTGACTTTCTGGGCCGTCAAGAGGCAGTCCTTTAGGAGCCAATGTGGTAGTTATACAGCTCTCAAATTTAATCAAAAATATCTTCATTTGTGTTCCGAAGACGAACGAAGGTCTTACGGGGTTGGTACAGCATGGGGGTGAGTAATTAATGACTTACTTTTCATTTTTGGGTGAACTAACCCTTTAAGATGTGGCTTCTCTGCTGCATTTATAGTGTGAAGATGTTTCAGTTTCTCTTTCATTCTCTCTCTCTCTCAGGTAAGCGATCCTCCTAAAGCGTCTGAAATGACCACAGCGGATGTTTCCAACCGGCCTCCTGCTGCAGAAGACCCCAAATGCTCACACACCAGCCAGCCTAAAGCAGGAGTCCCCGACACCCCTACAGGGAGTGAGACGGGACCTCCTGCCGCTCCTCAACAGCATTCAGCCACACTTCAGCTCTCTCTGGAGCCTTTGACTCAGGTCACAGCGGTCACGGTTCACCCCAGAGAAGGTACTTCAGGACTCGGAGAGCCTATGGAGCTCGGATTGGGATTATGGCCGGGTGCTTCAAAATTCAGAGAGCCTCAAACACCAATTGACACTGTCCCACAAGAGCAGGCGATGGTTAAATCAGTAGCGGAGGAGGTCGAGAAGATCCCAGAGAGCAGTCGGGCGACGGAGCTGTCGCTGGAGGAGTTGAGCATTAGCTCTAAACAGCAACAGCTACAGCTACAGAATCAGGTGAACGCAGCGCCAACGCCAAGCAGCCCTGAGCTAACGCTTCCACAGAGACCCAACAGAAAGAGAAAACTGCTGGATGACGTGGAGTCTGGCAAGACGCTGCTTCTGGATGCGTACAGGGTTTGGCAGCAAGGTCAGAAGGGCATGACCTACGACCTGCAGCGCATCGAGAAGATCATGTCCGAGACCTACATGCTGATTAAACAGGTGAGAAAGGGATGGGAGTTGCGATGTCATATCTCAGTTAAACATGACGTGGCTCTTTGAAAGCTTGCCGGAAAAGAAACGAGGTTAATCTTCAACCACTTTCAGGGGGAAATCCCAGAACGTTTGTTGAAGTAAAGATTTATGAGGGGAAGTCCGAGAAACCTGTCACACCATAAGCTGTCTTTTGTATTATCGGTGAAAAGATGCGTCTTATCTTGGTGTCGGACTCGGTGAAGCAAGCTAAGCTAGATTTCTGAAGAAAGTGTATGTGGTGTTTGTTCATGCTGAATATGCCAACGCAGGTGGTTTCCAGTGCAGCGCTCTGCGGTTACTAAAGTGTTCTGGGTCATTTGTTTTGCTATGTTTTTGCTAGGGTGTTCTGGTTGACAACTATGATCTGGAGCTGGATTCACAAAACAATAAAGTCCCCTTGTAGTCAATCATTTTATCCCTTAAAATTAATCTTTGATCACCAAAATGACACATTTAAGTTTTTTTTTCCTTGAGAATTTGCTTGAATGTAATTCGACACCCTTGTCTCATTAGGTATACACGGTTATATGAATATGCAAATGAGCCCCGCCTCCACCCACCCACTCACTCAGCTCAGAAATCCAGATCACACGTTAATCTGATTGGTTACAAGGTGGTTTGTGACGTCAGAAACACCAGCGATTTCAAAGCGTGTTTTTTACACAGTCTTTGGCCCCGTCCACACTACTGCGTTTTCGTTTAAAAACGTAGACCTTTTGCTACGTTTGCAGCTCCCGTCCAGACTAAAACGGGAAAAACGAAGACCTAAAACGGAGAAGTTTAGAAACGTTGCAGCTGCGTTTTGCGTTTTGAAACTCCGGAGGGCGTTTTAGTGTGGACGAGACAAAACGGAGGAGTTTACAAACGCTGACGGAGAGGCTCACGCTCGGCTCTATGATTGGGTGTCATCAGTCATGACGTGTCCTTCCCTGATTCGCCAACCACTGTTTACACCGGCGCGCGCATGCCCAGTGTTGGTGAATGGTCACGTGATCCGCGTTTTCAGTCGTTTTAATGTGGACTGAGATCAATTCTAATACGCAGACAAAACGCTGGTGTGGACGGAGATCGTATTCGTTTTAATTCTCCGTTTTTTTAACGAAAACTCAGTAGTGTGGACGGGGCCTTTGGTTCACTGCAGTTTTAAGGAGGAAATACTCAGCAATGCTGTCCACTTATGAATTTACACATTTGGTCTTCAAGCATATTAAAAACGTCACATAGACATATAAACGACATTAAAAGCTGGATTTTCACCACATGGGGATTTTACGATTGTTTTTACAGTAAGATAGAACTTCAAATTCTTGAAAATAATCTTCATAAAAATCATTGTAATAAATTCTTAATTTTTTCATTTTTTTATGCGTTTTTCGTATTCGTGCTTCAGTGGCTCTGAATTGTCAAACTCCATTCAAACTGCTTGCTACGGATGCGAAAAACGCAGAAATCGAACCCAATTCGATTTTCTTTTTCTTTTTAAGTTTCAGAGGCAGTGTGCGAGCGTGATTGACATAACGTGCGGTCGTATTTTTTTAACGTGCGAAAATTGGACGCGAATTTCGGACTCAGTGTGCAAGGGCCTTAAACCTTCATCAATCTGGTGCACATTAAGTATGCAAATTGAACAAAGAAAAAACACTGTGTGTTGACTTGTACCTGAACTTTAAATGAGACTCAACCTTATTTTTAGTTGTGATTAGTGTCTCAGTCTACATTAGCCAAACAACTTTATATTATTATTATTCCTATAACAATGTTGGAAAATAAATGCACTGTAAAAATAATTAAAACTGCATAATACATTAGTATATTATTTAACTTTGCACTTCAATAGGACAATTACAATACTTTTGTCCTAACTTCACCTCACTTGTAATAGATTGATTAACCCTTTTATTTGAATGAAAACTGTAGTTGAGCTTATATTTGGGTGAAAAATACATTTTCGGTGAAAACAGCTTTACAAACATGTCTTATTAGAAATCTAGTAAAATGCTATCAACATGTTGGAAATTGTGCTAATGTGACCTTAAAGCATAACCGGTGCCTGTTACGTTCGTAAATTCAGGCTAAACTCATTCACTGTGAACTGAACCATCCCGAGACTCGGAAAACTGATCGCGTGAGCTTTTAAACACGCAGCACAACAGACTAAACTTATTTCTGGCAAAGTCTTTTTCTTGCAATTTGATGAGTGCACAAAGCCATATCGCACTTTCAATTTTATTTCATTTGACAGATACTTTGCCAAAGCAATGGCAAAAAAAGACCTTTTATGTTTTCAATGATATTCTGTTCATTATGAAACTGTGATCTAGGTCATTATTGGGAAACTCTACACTAGGGATTTATACACTTACTCTGAAGTGACGCTAATGACCGATCATGTAAACAATGATCGCTCATGATGATTGAAAATTCGTGACTTGAATTCAAAATTCAGGAACAATTTGTCAAAGTCAAATCGAGACCTTGTTTTTGATTTTATAATTACACAAGGAAAGTCTGCTCGCTGTTTAAATATTCTAAATATTTTAATAGGGGAAGAGAAGTAAACTGTTAACTGCCTCCATAAAGATGACGGCGTAACGAATGATTTAATCATTTGACAAAAACTATTAAAAAAGTAATGAAAAATAAAATTAAATAAGGTTACTTTTAGCATTGTTTCGTTTCTTAAAGATAATATTTGGACTTTTTTTTCAAGAATTGCTCTTAGAAACATTCTTACGAGCTTCTTAACTTATTTTTAAATAAGATTTTTGTGAATCTGGCCCCTGGTCTCTAGATATGACTCGGATCCTCCTAATGGCTAATGTTCTGTTTAGTAGTTCAAATTTGAAATACTTCAGGTTAGGGATTTAAACAACCCTAAATGAGAACAATAGTAATATTAATGCTTGTGTTAGCAAAAATAAAACGCTGATGAACGTAATTCTTTTAGTCACGAAGCACACTGTGAAGTGGGATGCCGATCGAGCTATACTATGCTATATTATAGAGACATTAAGGCATCCCTGGGGAGAGAGAGCGAGTGCCAATTGAATACAAATGGAACTGTGGAAAATTACTGGTGTAGCTAATGATAGTGTAGCACACGAGCTCCATAACATTTGTCATCACAGTGCTGAGTCAAGTATGCTATTGTTAAGAGTCAGTGAGGTCTTAAAGGACCGGCTTTATTACTCACAGAACCTCAAATGCCCTTTGAGTTCATATGTTACTAACGTGTTTGTGCTTTGAGATTTAACTTTTTACTTCAATTAAAACAATAATTTGAGGCTTTTTGACATGGGTCAGTCAGCAAGTAGACACTATAGCAACACGCATGACTTGACATGGGCCAGCATCATTCATATTTTATTCATATGTAAAATCGGGTTCATAAACCTAACAATTCACGCTATAGATGTGTGTGTGTGTTTTTGGTAAAAACAAAAAACAAGTGGTTATGTCTCATTGTGCTCTTTTTCCCAAAACCATCATCAAGTGTTGAGCTCTGTATTTAATTATGTCAAGGTAAAAAACAAACTAGCAAAGTTGCTATTAAAGTATGTTATTAGTATGAGAGGTTAATGGCTCTAGCTGGCAGTTTACACACACACACACACACACTCACAGCGCTCATCTAGTCCATTATCAGCCTCTACCTCTCTATCAGTGTATCACCTCTCATTTCCCCTGCCTGTGTAATTGCATCTGCTCTCTGAGTGTGTGTGTGTACCTCAGTCTAATTGTAGTGCTTGTCTCTGCATGTGTGTTTATGAATGTTTGTGTGTGTTTTCTGTGGTTGTTGTGATGAAGCACCGTCTAACGCTCTGATTGAGCTGGGGAGAGATGTTAATGTGGCCCCCTGCACACCGACCCATCTTTACCTCTGATTGAGGAACGGTTGTGTGTGAAAAATTGGAGCCTATATATATATATATATATATATATATATATATAATGCACTATTAAGATATTTTGATTTATTTGTTCTCAAACTCACTGCAGTGTATTCTTGGATTGCCTTTTCAACAAAGGTAATGTGGTTCTGCTTTAGGATTTGGCTGAAGCGAAGTATCATTTGGTTCAGTCTTCACATTTGATGGCCTGTGAAATAACGGCATCCATGGTTATTAACGCACTGGAAACTGCAAACTCAGTCCAAATCTGCAGTAATAGAAATTAAAATAACTTTCTGACACTTTATTTAATCAATCATGTGGTCAGATGTTTTTGTCACTGGCCTCCAACAGTCGTTAGCATTTATGAACGATGTTGCTCTATTTGGTGAGCTTTAGGCCCCATTTACACTGCATGGTTCAAGTGACCCAAATCTGATTGTTTCCTCTCATTTGGCACAGATCGGATATGGCCGGTGAACTTGGATTCAGGCCTCACTCAAATCTGGTAATAAATCGGATATGAATCGGATACGTGCATTTGCGAGTGCCATGTAAAGCCCCGTTCACACGGGGTCGCTAGGCTTTGTACGGTGATGTCACTTGTGGGCGTTCATAGTGCTGTCGCTCTGATGTTATTGGTAGACTGCACGTCTAGCCATATCTATACAAAATACCATCAGAAGTGATATATAATTTTAATTTGCCTTGGAATAAATGACTTTTAAGGCTAAAAAGAAACCGCATGCAGTTGGGAGAGTGTTTTTATATCTCCACAGCTGTGTTCAGTGGATTAAACCATTTACTAGATCAACGATCAATCAATGAACAAATTAAACTCACAAATTATAAAAACGTCATTCGAATTTGACAAATAATCAATTTTCTTGTCCCTAATATTCAACGTAATGCAGGGGAAATTGTAAAATGAACTGCATCAACGTGTATCATAAAATTAAAACACTCGAACTATATCGTTAAATGTATGAATTAAACTCACTGAGGCTGTCGACAGTTTTTTTCCATGCATCATTTTTTATTATCTATGTATGTGGTTACAGTCAAATCATATAAAACAATCAAATCGTCATCGAATCGTCCTCTTTCTGTTTTGCCTGCACTCGAGACGGTGACGTGAGCTCCACTGAAAGTCTTACGCGAAAATCGCGTCTCATTTGCATAAAGTTGAAAATTCTCAACTTTTGTCGCTTGACACGCCCACATTCTGTCGCCAACGGTCACTGTCGCTCGTGTCATTGAAATGAATGGGATCTTGCTTTGTCGCTGCGTGTGGCTGGCGGTGTGAACGGGGCTTAAACAGACAAATCGGATATTCCCCAGTAAATGCGAGTCGTACGTCATTAAAAAAGTGACGTCAACTCGGATGGACACCACCAACTGAGATCACATGACTTCTTATAGGCACGATGGTGGAGAGAGGATACACACAGTGGAGGTTTCATGTCTTTTGAGTGTTTGGGGCGAAGAGTGCAGGGTTGTTACTAGGGCTGTAGTCAACCAAAGAAATCCTTAGTCGACCAAAGTCTTAGTCGCAACGATTAGTCGACCAAAAAAAAAAAAAGACGGGATGTTTTGATTGAACATTTTTTAACAATTGTCATCAACGAAAAAACATCACAAATACATAAAACTATAATAATGATACAATTATTTGAAAATTAAGTGATTTTTTTTTTTTTAACTGTTAAAAGTGAAGAGCTCTGTCCTAGGTCTATAATGACAGTCACACTCGCGCACCTGACCACACCACACGCTACAAAAAATATAACTGCTATCTGCCTCATAATGAAAAATCCTAACAAAACCTCTCGTTTATACAGGCTGTATATTCTTCTTTACTTTCAAAGCTGTGGGTTAACTTTCGTCCAGCCGATCAAGGCGTTTTAAAACAAACACACAAAAAAACCCAAATAGCCAAAAAAACAAAACAAAAAAACAATCCTAATAATAATAGGCTGTTTGTAGGCCCGCATATTGTTTTTTTTTCTTTTCGTTTTGTTACTTTATTTAGGCTATTTTCAAATGCATAAAGTGTACAAATAAAAACGAAAACATATCAAGAAAACACAATCTATTGAGTCAGCATGATAAACCCGTTAAAGGGCTGCTCACGTCTTTTGCGCGCCCAAGTTCGATTTCAAATGTAGGCACGCGGTGTGGGCGCTCAAAATACATTTAAAATGCAATTCATAACTACAATGATTTAAATACACCTATTCTATATTGAACATTTTTTATTTCTTTATTTCATTTTGATATTTTTAGTAAACAATTTGAGTGTCCTGCTGTCATAGAGACGAAAAAAAGCTTCATTAAAAGAATGCAATTCTTGAAAAGAACCTTTCAGTGATCAGTTCTTCAAATATGAATATTTGAATATTCTAAAGAATCTATTTCCACTATCAATAGAACATTTCGTGTGATGGACAGGTTCCATGGATGTTAAAGGTTCTCCATCGATGCCAATAAAAACCTTTATTTTAAAAGGCGTAGAGGAAAAACCCCAACAGCGACCAATGTCTGGCGATTAAATACTGTGAATGACCCTTTATGACATACGTGTTACCAAAAACCTCATTTGACTCTATTTGATTCTAACACACCAGAATGCACTGCATGAGTGAAACATTTCCACATTTCTGGTTCATTTGAAACTGTCAATTCACGTCATGTTGATCATGTGTCGAAGGTTTTCCCATGCTAAATGGACAACATAAACATTCAGTTAAGCTCCAGGAAGTCCTGGATTTAAGGCGTTTGCTGCGGCTACCATGAACCTCCAGTTCTACCACAGCTTTCTCTAGTAAATAATCTTGTGCTATGCATTCAGACTCAATCATCATTCTATGCCATCATTCGAGTATTCATGCAAGATTTGGATTAGTGTGTCCCAAATCATAGAACGCCAGGACCTGGAATTGCAGCCTTGTCAACGTGTTTCAAATTATTGATTTGATCTGTTCATCTGTGTCGATTAATTTACTCATTCAACCAACATTGCTAGTGAATGAATGCATTATAAGTGCTCAATTTGCAGGACAGAGTAAAATGAATCCCTTCCTGAAATTCAGGCCCTGAAAGTTTTATTACAAAAGTGCCTGGATACACTGGTGGAATTTTCCAAAATATGCATCCATTTGTTCTTTTGGACTAATATTAGCCACAACCTTTTGCACTTAAGAAGAAGAGGAGTTTGTGACTGGTCTCTTTTGACCTTTAAAGTTGTAGAAAACCTTTTTAAAGTGATGAATATAGATAAAAGCTAACAAGGTGCGATCACATTAGCAACATTTCGTTAGAATTTTGTCGGCTAAAAAGGTCCATTGTCTTTAGTGTAGTGATGTATGAAGCTCAGCTCACAGATACCACACAGAATCAAGCAGCTTTCTGTTGGTCACTGAGGCACATATGAATGGAAATGGTTGTGAAATCTTCATGTGGAAATCTTCCACCCTCAAAAGAATTAAAATCCGGTGGATTCCTATTGAAATGACTGGATTTCTCTTATGTGAAATGAACACATCTTAAACGAGTAGTTCACTTTAAAAAAAAAAAACTTTTGCTGATCATTTACTCGCCCTCATGTCATCCAAGATGTTCATGTCTTTCTTTCTTCAGTTGAAAAGAAATTAAGGATTTTGATGAAAACATTCCAAGATTTTCTCCATATAATGGACTTAACTGGGCACCAAATGGTTCAAGGTCCTACGAACGAAGGTTCACCGAATGAAATTACTCAAAAAAAGATTTGTTCATTTTGATGAATGAGTTTGAACAGGAGAGTCACAAACGCTCATCGCAGAACAGAGCAAGGCAAGCATTTGTGCTTAAACGTAAACTTTTTTATTTATTTTTGGACCTTGAACCGTTTGGTACCCATTGAAGTCCATTATATGGAGAAAATCCTGGAATGTTTTCATCAAAAACCTTAATTTCTTTTCGACTGAAGAAAGAAAGACATGGACATCTTGGATGACATGGGGGTGAGTAAATTATCAGCAAAAAAAAGTTTTTTTTTTAAAAGTGAACTACTCCTTTAAGGATCTGCTGATGGGCCGATTCCTAAAGAAGCTTGTTTCGCCACCGAATAAAAAATTGAAAAGTTAAATGTGACTTTTTTTCTTTCTACTTTCTAACTGAGTTTACTATTCTGACTTTATAACACGCCACTGAGAGTTATTAGATTAAATGTCGCAATTATCTTTTAAATAGTTTATTCTGAGAAACAAGCTTCCATGAATTCCAATATCAGTTTTTTATTTTACACTCAAGAAAAAGAAAAAACCTTTAAGTAAATTTTTATTTTTAATTTGCTCTATTGCTCGCCAAACTGGCCTTAAACAATCACAAAAATCCACTTTATCCATTTTAAGTCAGTGGCAACCACTGCATTTACATCACAATCCAAAGAAAATATGTTACACACATGTTGCATGTGCATCTTTTTAATTTTACATTTATTTGTATTGCATAATTTCAAGATTTAAAGCAAAAAACAAAATGGTTTGATTTTAGCTTAGTAAAATAATGCTACATAATTTCCACACAAAATAAAATCTGGGGGAAATTATTGCAATGTAGTTTGTGTGAAACTCCAGGAAAAGAGTAAAACAAAAATGGTTAGAGCAGAAAAAACATCCGTTTCAGATTGATGACCGGTCAACCGCCGCAGAGATGCAATTATGACACAGTATGATACTGTGATGCATTTAAAATATCAGCAACCAAAAATATTCAGAAATTTTAGTTTGACCGAAATCATCGAGTGAAATGGTGACGTTTAATTAGTGCTGCTCCGAGATTGCTTTGGTAACTCTTTACAATAAGGTTCATTAGTTAACATTAGTAAATGCATTAACTAACATGAACTAACCATGAGCAATGCATTAGTTACAGTGTTTATTAATCTTTGTTAATGTTAGTTAATACAATTAAATGAGTTAGTTAATACATAGTTTATATATAATACATATATTATATATAAACTATATATATATATATATATATATATATAAAATATAATTTTATAATGAAATTCAAATAAATGTCCATCTTTAAGTGGGGTGACCTTTGCAGTCGGCATGCTAACTAAAAGTGTTTCATTAATCGATCGATAAACGTTCGTTTTGGTGTTTCGGTAAAAAGTTGAATGCCGTGCAATACTAGTCTTGCTATAAAAGTTTGGACAACCTTTGCTAACTTATGAAGCTTTTCTAAAAAATTGCTTGCATATGATGATTATTTTTTATTAAATATTGTAAAATGTGGAAAAAATAAAGAATGAGTAACATTGGACACTTTTGTTTTTAACTGCTCAAGCTCTGTGTGTAGTGTGTGCTGTTGCTAAGAATGTAGTCTTGTGCGTCTGAGTGGTTGTTTTGCAATGCTTTTGTGTCACACACCTGAAATCTCACACCACAATAACCGGAGAAACAAGTCCTTACATACACACACATGCACACCAACCCTAAACCTACACATATGACTCTACACACTGCTAGATTGAGTGTAGGACAACTTGAAGTGAGATTTTGAAATTGCGTTACTTTCTAAAAAATGAATACTTAATTACTTTTTATGAAAAGTAATGCATTGCATTGTCTTTTTCTCACTTGAGCTGGGCTTGCTTTTTTAACAACATCAAAAAAGGTTCCATTTTTGGGAAATGTCAAGGCCCTTTCACACCAAAAGTGAAACGAATAAGTCTCAGGCTCAGTCTCAAGGAAATGCATAATTACTCCAGTTCAGTAGAGGGCGCCACTCTGGATTAAAGAACTATTGGATACAGGAGAAGCTCAACACTCTTATTTCTAAATATAATCTAAACTAATTTTTGCTTATTAGTATGGTTGAATTAGATCATTGAAGGTCAGCAGCAAAGACATTGGTTAATAAAGTGAGATTAAATAAAGTATATTTGTGTAAATTTAATATAGTTTCTGATACAATTCTGATAATGCATTTTAATGTTTTTGTGCAAGTGTGATGAGTAAATGCATATTCACATTTAGTCTAGAACTAAAATAACCATCATGTTTACACAGTGCACACACACACACAACACCCCACTTTTTCTCTCAACATGGGGACAGGAGAGCCATCAAATGTGAAAAAAATAACGCGTTACTTATTTGAAAAAGTACGATATTTTATTGTAAATTGCAAACATAACCAGTTACTTGAAAAAGTAGTCTGTATTGTAAAAGTAATCTAATTACGTAACTCAAGTTACTTGAAAAAGTAGTCTGTGTTGTAAAAGTAATCTGATGACGTAACACAAGTTACTTGAAAAAGTAGTCTGTGTTGTAAAAGTAATCAAATTACGTAACTCAAGTTACTTGAAAAAGTAGTCTGTAAAAGTAGACTGTTTTAAAGTAATCTGATTACGTAATTCAAGTTACTTGAAAAGTAAGTCTGTTGTAAAAGTAATCTGATTACGTAACTCAAGTTACTTGAAAAGTAGTCTGTATTGTTTGAAAAAGTTGTCTGTATTGTAAAAGTAATCTAATTATGTAACTCAAGTTACTTGAAAAAGTAGTCTGTGTTGTAAAAGTAATCTGATGACGTAACTCAAGTTACTTGAAAAAGTAGTCTGTATTGTAAAAGTAATCAAATTACGTAACTCAAGTTACTTGAAAAAGTAGTCTGTGTTTTAAAAAGTAATCTGATTACGTAATTCAAGTTACTTGAAAAGTAAGTCTGTTGTAAAAGTAATCTGATTACGTAACTCAAGTTACTTGAAAAATTAGTCTGTATTGTAAAAGTAATCTGATTACATAACTCAAATTACCTGAAAAAGTAGTCTGTATTGTGAAAGTAATCTGTTTACATAACTCAAGTTACTTCAAAAAGTAGTCTGTGTTTTGTAAAAGTAATCTGATTACATAACTCAAGTTACTTGAAAAAGTAGTCTGTATTGTAAAAGTAATCCAATTACATCACTCAGGTTACTTGAAAAAGTAGTCTGTTTTGTAAAAGTAATCTGATTACATAACTCAAGTTACTTGAAAAAGTAGTCTGTATTGTAAAAGTAATCTGATTACATAACTCGGGTTACTTGAAAAAGTAAGTCTGTGTTGTAAAAGTAATCTGATTACGTAACTCAAATGACTTGAGTTACCCCAACACCGCCTACAGCCGCCCGTTTATATCTTCCTGAGCGTTCAGTCACAGAAATCAGATTATTTCTTATATCTTGAAGGTAGATTATGTAGTAATGGTTAGGATTAGTGAAGGTGTCATTGTCTCTGTCTCTTTCTCTCTCCCACACACTGTTTAAAGAGAGCACCATGCTCCAACTATATGATATAAAACAGGCACCAGGGATGCCCAATCTCAGCCGGCTCCTCCGGTTGCCATGACCACAAGCACTCCAGAGAGGGCTTTTTAGGTCATTTTGTTCTATAACCCATCAGCATCTGTGTGTCAAGTTTTGGAGGATCCAAGAAATCAATAAGAGATTCAGAACTTGCCTAATCGGCATGTTTGCCATGTTTTAAAGGGATAGCGAACCGAAAATAGTAGTCAATCATTTTATCCCTTAAAACTAATTTTTGATCACCAAAATGACACATTTAATTATGACAAAAAATATTCTTCATGCCTTTAAAATATCTTTTTACACCCTTGCCTCATTTAGTATACGTGGTTCTATTAATATGCAAATGAGCCCCGCCTCCACTCACACCCTCAGCTCAGAGATCCACTGGTTGACGATCACACGTTTATCTGATTGATTACAAGGTAGTGTGTGACGTCAGAAACACCAGCGATTTCAAACCGTGTTTTTGAGACTGTCTTTGGTTCACTGCTGTTTTAATTAGAAAATACTTACACATAGTTTGTCTTAAAGCACATTAAAAACACCACATAGATATATAAACAACATTAAAAGCTGTATTTTCACCACAGGGGGACTTTAATATTTCTATTTATGCCTTCCTTCTGTATCATTACAGTTCCGAAAACAGTTTGATCAGTAAAAAATTCTGGTTAATAATGTTATTTTTATTTATTTATTTGCCTTTACTTTATACTAAGAGCTTGTGAGTAAACCTCATAACCTCAAACTCTCAGTAAAGCCTCGTAGAGAAGCTCCACCCACTTCAATCCTGAAATGAAGTGTTTGCATATATTTTGGAGACGGTCTCGGCTTGTTTACAGTGCCAGATTAAATAAGTCCAGCGTTTTAATGTTTTCTAAAGACTAATGTTTTATGTATTTGAGGAGAGTGGAAGAGTGTCTTACTCTGGTGTTTGCCATCTGGTCATCTTTAATCTTTTATAACTCAAGATTTGAGCCGAATGCATTAAACGACAGGAAAAACTGAGTGTCCACACAGCTACAATAAACTTTGTAACCTGTAAGTTGATTTGAAACTGATCTTGGGTAACTATGAGGAAATGCCAGTAACATAATGACACACTGAGCATACATAAAGCCACAATGCTAACATTGCATAGTAGCTGTTCTACACTAAAGGCCAATTTATACTTCTCCGTTGGGTGCGCGCAGTAGGTACGGCATAGCATACGCAGAGTCGCGTCCCATACCGCGTACCCTTCGCCGTAGCCTGACGTGCACCTCCTCAAAAATTTAACTACACGTCGCGACGACGCGGACCGCAAGATCGGTGATTGGTCGGCTTGGTAGCATCGCGTTTCCTCCTACGCATTTCCACAGTACCATCTCCTCCGACATCTTCTCTCATTTCTGCCTTTCAGTTTTAGTAATTTCACTAAAATTAACTGTTTTTCCACCTCAATAAGCTCCAACATGATCCGCTCTCTTTCAGGCTTGTAGTAACCTAGCTGCAACTCGAGGAATCAGAACAGTGGAACATTAAAACCCTCCACCGCCAACTAGCGTTTCGGAGCAGTACTGCAGAGCAACCAAGACCTGATTGCAGAAGTATAAATGCTCGCAAAGGCGTCGGCTACGTGCGTAGCCAACGGCGTACCCTCGACGCAGAAGTATAAATTGGCCTTAAGTCTACAAATTCCGCTGGTTTTAAAACATGCCACGCTGGATATTACCTGCCATTCATCTGAGTACTTCAACGGTTGGTGACATCCTGACATCCAAAAGCTAATGCCAGTGACTTACCTATGATGACTTGACAACTGAGCGTTGGCATTTCACTTGCATTGGATGCGTCAATGTCACATTAGACTATAGACCTCTTTTGCGTCGACGTCACAGTTACGTCACAGCGCCAGAGGCAAAACTGTGAAAACTGGAGGCGGCCAATACAAACCAGCACAGATTCAGATACATAATAGGAGCTTAAATTATTATTATTTATAATAGTATTAATAAAAAACGACGCATGCGAGAGAACTGAAGTAGTTGAAGGAGATCGCGATTCTCGCGCATGCGTCGTGGAAATCGTATTGAAGTCTCGTTTCAGGCCAACGAGGAAGAAAAGGAATAGTCGAATAAAGTCGTTATTTTTGTTTGTTTTTTTTCGCACAAAAAGTATTCTCGTCACTTGATAAACTTATAGTTGAGCCACTGTAGTCACATGGAATATTTAAACATTTTCTTCATTGACTTTCTGGGCCGACAAGAGTCATTCCTTTAGGAGCCAATGTGGTAGTTATACAGCTCTCAAATTTAATCAAAAATATCTTCATTTGTGTTCCGAAGATGAACGAAGGTCTTACGGGGTTGGTACAGCATGGGGGTGAGTAATTAATGTCTTAATTTTCATTTTTGCGTGAACTAACCCTTTAATCCTGTCAGATCGAGTGTGTACGGGTCGGCCAATCTGGTTCCGTCCAGTAAAATTAACTTATAAAAATGACCTTACACAATATTCTCCAGTCACTGTTAACAAAAAAATGCTAACAAAACTTGCTAACTAGCGTTAGTGAAGCACCAGAGGGTTCATTCTGCCTCCACCTAAGCTCCGCCCACATAAAACGCCTATAGGCCGTACTATTTGAATTCATTCATTTGAGTGGTTGACTCACGAAGGTAAAATATTAAACAGAACGATAAAATAACTTTATTAACCTGTTTAATGCTAATTTCAAATAAGCGTTTCTGTTCAATTTGATTGTTTCGTCCCTTGAACCGGTCCAGAGCCCTTTTCCATGAAAGTGACTCTGGGTTCGAAATGAGAAACAAGCAAGCCATATGACTTGAGTGTTATATTACAAGTCTTCTGAAGATTTCTGCTGGTTGGTTTTGTTTATACTTCTCTGAACTAGAATATTTACTTCATTTTTGTGAGTTCTTGGTGTTTCATACAGACAGAACTTTGTTTTGACTTGTTCATTTTCAGGACACCATAACACCATCTGCACAGTTTGGCGTATCATAGCTGTGGTAGAGATTATTTGTTCCTACCGCATCCTCTCGGGACCTCGGCCCGTGTTTGTGTGTGTGTGTGTATACACTGACTTTTATTCCATATTTGTAGATGGTCTGATTATGGTCCTTCATTAGCGTCGGCCTCTTCTGCCAGAAATCATCAACTGATTTCTGAGAGCTTTTCGGGCAGCTTTCACACACACACACACACACACACACACTGGCTAGTGAGCGTTTGTTTTCTGGTGGACGGTCTGGGTTGGCTTCATGTTTGTTCTCAAAATCCAATAAAATGTTCTTTTACACTCGTTTTAGAGCGAATCGAGCTGTTGTTTTAGTGCTATTAGTATTTGCTGATAGGGGTGTAACGATGCACTCGTGTCACGATTCGATACAAAATGATCGCGTACTGAACTCACAATATGATACTATCGCAATGCTTTATTTTATTTATTATTACTTTCTAAGCTTGTCGACATTTTGGTGGAATGGACTTTCAATGGAGAGAGAAATCTCTCAGGTTTCATTAAAAATATCAGTAACACTTTACCATACGGTCTCATTTATTAACATTAACAGCAATACTTGTATGAACATATGAGGAGGAGTGGCTTTAAAACTAACTTCAAGTAAAATATACAAGGACAACTATGAGTAAAGGCAGTACAGGAAACGTCAAGTACATTCTTAAAGGGGACATATCATGCAAAATCCACTTTTTTAGCCCTTAAATGCATTTTGTTGTACATTTGGAGTGTTTATAAGTACAGAAAAGATGAAATTATTCTCTTCAGGTGCTTCGTTTATATCTTTATATTCTGTTTTGGTCATATTTTTCAACCTGCTCAGATTTTTCTGTTCTCTATGACGTTTTTTGAACTATAACGTCGACGTTTTTGCAGCGAAACTGCCAAGTAAGGACATCGACTACCGGCCCAACACTCCGAGCAGTCCGCCATTATTATTTCTCGCTCCGATTTTGTAGTCCGAGCTCAATGATGCAGAAGTTACGAGAGTATAAAGAATAAAAAAGGGTTTGCCGATTGACTTCGTCTGAATGAGGGGTAAATTCCTTCTATCTTTGGAGACGACGAACAGAGCGTTTCGATAAGCTGTAAATATTGTTAATAAAAATAAAGTACTTTACTTTCTTAAAACACATGGTGGTCATGGTTTAGCAGTACCTTTGTTTTTGTTTTGAAGTAACGTTACACGTCTGCAGTATTATTGTTCTTGAGTTTCATCAATGGTCATTTAGCTGCGTTGTTTTCTGATGCTTTTCTAAACGCATCATATTATCAATACAGATTTTTTGTGGTAAGGTTATTTATCTTGTCAGTGTGCTTGTTTTAACAAGAGAAATAGTCGACTTTCACTAATAACACAAAACGGTTAACTCACATACCAATACATCCATATGAAGAGGTTGTTCTGCAGGTTCGTCGTCGTCTTTATCAACTCGCTCGCTCTGGCTCGAATATGTAAGGCTTGATGGACAAGTCTTCTGTTGTTGAGATTTTATTAACTTGTGAATAAAAATGTTCTTTGACGGTATCGTATATAATCGTATATCTCTAATCAAACTACAATAATGGCCGAGCGCGGGAAGTTGAACTGACCGTGAACTCATCGACCTGGAGAGCGGGCGGGGTGTGACGCATCTCCTTTTTATTTAAAGGGGCCGCTTCGAAACGGGTCGCTCAAAGACGCACATCAGAAAAGGGGCTTGTGGAGCTCTAATAATGAGGAATTCAGACCCAAGCGTTGCAGTTATGTTTTATATAGACCACAACGGTATGATTTATATGGAAAAATGAATGATTTAAAAGCATGATATGTACCCTAACCTTTAAATAAAACGGCACTGTACATAAACAGAAATAAAATTAGAATAATAATAATACAAATTGAAATCATATTAAATGGGTTCTTACAATTAGTAAGTGCATTAGTTAATTAAGTGCACCTTTGTTAATGTCAGTTAATAAAAATTGTCATGTTAGTTCACAGTGCATTAACTAATGTTAAGACTAGGGCTGTGCAAAAATTAATTGCGATTAATCGCATCCAAAATAAAAGTCTGTGTTTACATAAAATATTTGTGTGTGCTGTATATAATTATTTTGTATTTATAAATACACACACATGCATGTATGTATTTAATAAAATGTGTTATTCATATATAAAATATTTATATTTATATAATATAGATTATGTATTTATATATATATATATATACAGAATTTAAGCGCAAATAATTCTTAAATATATACATGCATGCATAGGTATTTATATATACAAAATAATTATATACAGCACACACAAATATATTATGTAAACACAGACTTTTATTTTGGATGCGATTAATCGCAAATAATTTTTGCACAGCCCTAGTTAAGACACAACTTTTTTGATTTAAAAGAAAGTTTGAATGAATGTTTTATTAAATGCTGTTGTTCATGTCAACTACTGTAGTTAACTAATGAAACCTTTTTGTAAAGTGTTACCAAAATATCTTCATTTGTGTTTGGAAACATGGGTGAAATATCCCCTATAATGGAGTGTCATAAATGAATCCTGAACTGTACATTTTAAGACTCTTGCCGTGAATGACCTCGCTGAATGATTCATGAAATGAGGAACAACAACTCCGTCAAGGTACTGGATGTCCGTTTATTTGTGAACGTGGGCAGTCATATGTTAAAGTGCTGAAGTGGGAGTTTTGTGTTGTGAACGTGTACGTTTTTATTGTATTTCCACTCTTTTATTCATAGTGTGACTGAAGTACCATAATTACAAGATGACAAGATAATTCTTCTCTGAACTATATCATCAGACTCAGAAATTATTCATTTCTATTCCGATGCTCATAAAATGGATCCATGTGCACAGTATAATATAAACAGTATAAACTATTCTTTTCCAGATTCCTGACTATAATCAAATGCCAGAAGTGTATCAAATGTCTAGGCCGCACATATCAAATTCAGAGTATGCTAATTGTTTTCCCGAGTTTTTAAATGGTTTGTAAAACGCGAGTGATGCGGTTAACATGACATGAGACAACACTGCAAACCTCGTGGCTGCTTTCACATGCTTGTGATGAATGATAGTGTTCATGTTATTTCTCATATTTCTGTGTTTCTGAAGGTGGATGAGGATGTAGCGCTGGATCAAGCTGTGAAGTTCTGCCAGATTCAAATGGCAACGTCGGCACAAAGACAGGTAGGACACACACACACACTCTGTCTCACTCCAGGAAATAACACACACTCCTGCTTTTCCCACTGGAATGCAAATGCAATTTTCTCTCCTCTGCTCACTCCATTGGAAACACAGCAGACTCGCTGGATGTTTTCACATTTGGATATAGTGTTACCCATTTCTGCTTCTCTTTCTCTCCTCTCCCACACACACTCACACATTTATTAGATGCAATAATTATCCGCCGTTTGCTAGTATACCTCGATTCCTCTCGCTGTTCAAATAATGAAAACTTTTGATGAGGTTGTGTTTGGGAAAGATTATTAACACTGCATACTCACTACATACTAAATACTGTCTACTATTTGAAAAAATGGCGTATGCATTATGCAAATTAGACTGTCATATAGTCGAACGTATCATTGTTGACAGTTTGAAGTGATGCACTAAAAAGGCACACAACTAAATTATGGACACTATTTTTTATTTGTTTATCAGCCTTTGTATTTATATAATGTTAATGTTAATTGTTTATTATTATTGTTTTAATACATTAAAGGGATAATTCACTTTGAAATTAATTTTTGATATGTTTTATCTTACCCCAAGGGCATCCAAGATGTAGGTGTCTTTGTTTTCACAGTAGTTTCAATTTTGACATTTTTTAGGTCAAACCGTTCTTGTCTGTTGGCCATATAATGGAGGTCTATGGTCACCACCTCAAAGAGCATGCACAGAGAAGACCAAATTAAATGTGATTTAATGACTCGTAAATGTAAGTACACACTGATGGCCTAAGACACGAAACGAGCGGTTTGTGTGAGAAAACGAACAGTATTTATATCGTTTTTACCTCTTATAACCACAGCCACGTCCAAGTGATCTGAGGGTGCGGGTGCTTTGTGGTAAAAACTATATAAATACTGTTCGTTTTCTCACACAAACCGCTCGTTTCTTGTCTTAGGCCATCAGTGTGTACTTACATTTACGAGTCATTAAATCATGTTTAATTTGGACTTCTCTGTGCATGCTCTTTGAGGTGGTGACCATAGACCTCCATTATATGAATGACAGACAAGAACGATTTGACCTAAAAGTATCAAAATTGAAAATACTGTGGAAACAAAGACACCTACATCTTGGATGCCCTTGAGGTAAGCTAAAACACACCAAAAATTCATTTCAAAGTGAACTATCCCTTTAATTGATCCTATATTTTAATGGTATCTTTTAAAATATAATTTAATCTACGTATTAATATGTTTTAAAATTAAACTTTTCCACATCCAGGTTTCTGTTGGTTAATAATGGATTTGTTGAAGTAAATCTTTCAGTTTTAATTCTTTCTGAGGACATTGTTTTAATAAAATATTCTCTAAATTTCTAATTAGTCTCAAAACGATGTTAAACTATCGCTCAATTCTTCCAGTTCATTCATCACACAAGTGTTTTCTGCGTTTCATTTCTGGTCACGGCTCTGCAGGATGCGAATAAAAGGTTTGAGGTCACTAACATTTCTTTACAGAAATGAATACTTTTATTATTCAGCAAGGTTGCATCGAATTGATCAAAGTGACAGTAAGGACATTTATAATGTTACAAAAGATTTTATATAAATGCATTATGTTCATCAAAGAACCCTGAGAAACAATACTGCACTTTTTGCTCAAATTATGAAGCCACACAAATGTTTTCAACATCAGCTTGGCCTTGACTGGAATAAATGACATTTTTCAATGTATTATAATAAAACATAACATTTCACAAATGTAGTTTTTATTGTATTTTAGATTAAACAAATGCAGCTTGATGAGCGTAAGAGACAATCTAACCGACCCCAAACGCGTGAACGTTAGTGAATGTTGAGTGTGTGCCATATCAAACACACCCAGAGTGTGTGAGATGTTGTCTGGGTTTGATACAGAGACACACACTGACATCAGCTCTCGTTCGCTCCAGAATAAGAGGAGCGTTCTCTCTTTTCATTAGCCATTCATTAGTGCACTGAAACTAGTCTGGGCAAAACGTATAAGAGCCCCCGGTGTGTGTCTCATCTCTCTCTCTCTCTCTTTTACTCTCTCCATCTCTCACCCACTCAACTCGCTCCCCGATTCAATGGCTTTCATTTCAGTCGCTGTCTCTCTTCATCTTCTCTGCTGCTTACTTTGCTCTAATACGCCATTACTACATTGTTTTCTGTCTGATAAGCGACAGGTCGATCTTGTTGGTCCACCATTAGTGTGTATTACTCCATCGCAGTGAGGGACGCACAGCACTGTATAACGCTGCTGTGCATCGATATGATGGTCAGGTGAATGTTGTTAGATAATGTCTGGGCTATTTTGCCAATTTGAATGTCTGGTACAAAACGGTAATCTGTCTTTTCTCATCAATGTTTCCTGCACGAACCGCAGGAAATACAGTCCCTGTGTAATTTTTTTGTGTGTTTTAAGCTTGCGACTATGCGAGAACATTGAAAACCACAACAAAAACCAGAATAATCCAGAATAAAAAAGAAATGTGAGCCGATGGCTGCTAAAATGACATTTAAGTGCCAGATAACTTTTTTTTTTTAGTTTACAAATGACAGAATCCCTCAAAGTTTTATCTTCTCTGACTGATATTCTGAGACTGTTTACTGTTTTAATATATATTTCTCACATATTTTCTCCAAAATATGGTTTATTGAATATTATACCATGGTCTGGGTGAATACTCGATTCTGATTGGCTGCTGGGTGTCCGTTAAAAAGTGATAGAGGACACCTAGTAAAGTAGTTCTGGTGAAACTGCCTGTTTACCATTCGAAATGAATAAATAAATGCGCTGCCCACAACGGCTGTGAGTAACCATAGCAACAGGCAGTCACATGCTCTAGCTCTGTCATCTAACGTTAGATATTATAGCCTAATACAACAATGAGCGACTTCGTGCTATTTCTTTTAACATTTATGGAGAATATGGCAACTTTGACGACTGGTATGCTGCTGAAGAAAGAAAAAATGTAAATAAAACGGAGGAAATTACACCGCTGCTGCGCTGCTCCATTGAACTCTATTGGTAACGACGTAACTTGCGACCATAGTTGGATAACGATGCTTTCGGGAAACGCACCCCTGAATGAGACCCTGTGGGAGTTTTACGCAGCTGTCCAGACAACCAAGGCAGGAGAAGGCTGAACGTTACAGCGTTTCAAGCCTAAGGAGCCTGAGGCAAATGACCCTCTCTTTGATCTGATTAATTTATTGCCCTCTATAACGTTAAGCGCAAATCGCTGGAGCTCAGAGCTAATTGTTTTTTTATTGTTGTTTGATTAATTGTTTTATGTGTAATAAAAAAAAACCTATGCCTACCTTTTGTGTTTCATGAAAAAAAAAATACATTTGTGAACCTGAAGGGATACGAGCTAAGCGGACTATAAATATCTCCGGTTGCTAAATAAACAGTCAGGCAATGCAAGTTATTATTTGTAAAAACTAGATTTAGCCTAATTAAAATATAAACTAATGTTTTAAAAATGTTTTATTTGGCAAGTGACCATGGTATAAGCGGGTTAATGCCCTCCGAGGTGTCCATTGTCAGGTTTTAATGGACTTCGGCGGAGGCAACCGTCCTCCGCTGCGCGTCGGCCGGTTTACGCCTCGCCGTCGTCCATTAAAACCTGACAATGGACACCTCGTCGGGCATTAACCCTTACTTAAAACATGCATGTAAATACAATTTTTTGGGAGTAAAACTAAGGCGAGTCATTGTTTCTGAAAGAAGTCTCTTCTGCTCACTGTGACTGCATTTATTTGATCAAAAATACAGTAAAAACAGTAATATAGTGAATTATTACAATTTAAAAATCACATGATCCTTCAGAAATCACTCTAATATGATGATTTCCTGCTCAAAAAACGTTTCTTATTATTATCAATGTTGAAAACAGTTGTGCTGCTTCATAATATTTGTGGAAACATACATTTGTTTCTTTAATTGAAAGAGATTTTCGCTTATTAATCCATCCTTACTGAATAAAAGTATTAATCTCTTAAAAAAAAAATTCTTTTTAATGGTAGTGTGTGTATATGTGTGTGTGTATATATATATATATATATATATATATATATATATGAAGAGTTCAGATGCAAAAGCCTCTAAATGCCATTTGAAATTTTCTTCTTTAATGATGATTTTTATCAAACTTGTATATTTAAGTTCAGTAATTTCACTTAAATAACAATTAATAGGTAATCATCATTGCCATTTAAGTGAAATCACTGAACTTAAATATACAAGCTTGATAAAAATGATCATTTTAGAAGAACATTTCAATTGGCACTTAGAGGCTTTTGCATCTGAACTCTTCATATATATATATATATAAATTGTGATTATGGTTCCAACATGACACCACCAGTTTTACTCCCATATATATATATATATATATATATATATTAAGCTTTTATTATAACAAAGCTTGTTTGGATTGAGTTTAACCTTCAAATGGTCTTCGTTTCCTGTTCACACTTCTGGACTTCAGGGTCTATACGACCCCAACAATTGATTGAGTAATTGTACAAAAAATATAAATTTTTAATCATACAAATAATATATCTTTTTTTTTTTGTTTACTTCTCATCTATTCATTAATGCTGTGTTTTTGGAGATATATAGTACTTTTGTATCCATATACCACACAATTACTCAACTACACCATTAGCTTGCATATGAAATATAATTTTTTATGATACATTGCATTTATGCTCTAGCACTAGGCCTTCATTTCTGTGTAAAAATTTTCTGATTTATGTCGGATTTTTATTTTTTATTTTTTTTTTGACACATGAAGAAAATATAGACCGTTTCACAAGATGTAAACAACACTGGTCCAGAAGCACTTCCTGTTTCAGTTTGTAACTGTTTTCTTTATTTCACATGTAAAGAAAACATCTTAAAGATGTTTGTTTAACTTTTTGATTCAGTTTTAAATGTTCTGTTGGTTGTATTTTATCCCAGCTTTTATGTAGTGTTAAAAAACTGAAACAGGAAGTGCTTCTGGACCAGTGTTGTTTACATCTTGTGAAATGGTCTATATTTAGTTTTTTTCACATTTCCCATTCATTTCAATGTGGGGTCATATTGACCCCGAAGACCAGAAGTGTAAACATTTTTTTTTTTACATACCTTCAGAACAACCGAATCAAGCCCAGTTTTGTGTGTGTGTGTAGATAGATAGATAATGTATGAAAAGTCACAAAATCTTATTCCACTGAGATGAAGGAAACCTTTTTTTTATTAAGTAAAAGTCGATTGGGGTCATATAGACCCCTGACCCGATTGAGGGTTAAAACAGTTTAATATGAATCATAATTACACCATTGTGATATGCCAGTCAGAAAACATGATAGTTATTGGTCTGGACGTACTTTCTCAGTGAATCGCGTCAGATTTCTCAGTCACTAACTGAACCACTGACTCAAAACGAGTGGAGGACGGTCAGTAAAGACTAGCTCAAATTGAACTCAGACTGTCTGAGGCGCTGTGTTTATTCAGCAGGTCTTCTTTCTTTGTTGTTTACCTCAGAAGTCACGGCTCTCTGAAGCAGTCAGGCAGACAGGAACACGCGCCTGTCGGTGGGAAGCGTGGGTTCGTGCATTGGTTTGAGAGAGAGAGAGAGTGGGTTGGGGTGCTCATCAGAAAAGCTTCTGTGTATGTTATATACCGCAGAGCACCAAACCTGCTCAAGACTACCAGATAAGTGAAACACGACTGAATTCAGTCGTGCAATCAGTCACTGTACGATCATAACTCACCTCTGTGTGTGTGTGTGTCAAAGGGTTTCTCTGTATCCAAATTTGTACTGATTACTCATTAGTCATCTGGCTCGCAGTTTTATCCAAAGTGACTTGCAGTTCATTTATTACAGGGATTTTCCCCCGGAGCTCAAGGTCCTGTCGTCATTTACTCACACTCGTTCCGAACTCGTATGACTTTCTGTCTGGAAAACAAAATGAGATTTTTGGCTCAAAAGATCTATACAAGTTAACAAAAATGACAAAAAGCACCATAATAGTAATCAGTACAGCTTTTTCACTATATTGTTCTGAAGTCATATGATAGGTCTGTGTCAAATTTGCTGATTTCCTTTTTTTTTTGTTTTTTTTTTGGCCACATAACGTGGCAATTCAAATATGGCTCGTCAAGACATGTTTGACACCAAACGCCATAACTTAATGTCTCCTATTTCAGTCGCCTTGTAGGTTAGTGCAGTTATCTGGACTATTTCTGTCAGATTTGGAGCTTGACATCATTTGCCCTCATTCACTTACATTGTATGGAAAAGAAAATCTTTTCCACCCCCTTTTAGCATGGGGATGAGTCTTTCAACCTTACACAGATGGTAATGAATGCAGAAGGTCTGGACTCCTTCACAGCTTTCATTGGCCAAAAGGATCGCCCGGAGGCCGACTGACTGACATGTAAATCAACCAATTGCAATTCGTTTTCATCATCATGTTTATGGGAGTGAAAATGCAAAGTCGATGTCCCTACAATAACAGACTGGCGTTCAATTCATTCAAGAACATCGTGCAAGTTTACTGCAACAAAGGTGCTGTAAACCTCACACCTGAGGTCGCGTTAACCGATAATTTTCCATCATTGCCGAAATGTTTTGTAGCAGGGATGGAGAAATCTGAAAGCCGATCCGTCATTTTGACAGATTACAATGAGGCTGATGTTTTGCAATTTAACTGTAATTCTCACCCTGTCCACTTGGTGGCGAGTGCACTCTTCCTGACTATCAAGCAGCACTAGGCAGTTTTTTACCTTAACTGAATAGCTTTCGGAGTTATTGCAATGGTTATATGACTATTTTCGGGTTAAAACTTGGGTGTAGAGCCAGACCGATATATCGGCCGGCCGATATTAGGCATTTCCCAAACTATCGGTATCAGCAGTTATAATGGCCGATTAAATTAATATTTCAAAAATAAAAAAAGAAACAGACGAAACACGCTTGAACCATGTCATGAGTGTTGGAGTTGTATAGTTTGTCCACCAGAGGGCACTCTACACCTACGTCCCTGTTGGCAACACTTTTGTATAACGCGCCACACATCCTGCTGATCCAGATTGCAGAAAGCTTATAAGGCAATGTAGGGACTAATTATTATTTTATTTATCAGAACTTTAATATATTTTGATGTTCCTCTGTTCTGTTGTGACAATAGAAATAAGTTTCTTTTTTTATTATTTTAGTTAAAACTCAAAAATAACTAATGTTAGGGAAATCTGTTAATGTTTTGTTGAGCGTTTCTGAACAAAAAAATATTGGCCGATATATATCGGATTTTAAAACCAACAAATATTTGTATCGGCCTTCAAAATCCTTTATCGATCGAGCTCTAGTTGGGTGTCTCGTTCATTACACAGTGTTTCTCCTGGTTTCCACATCAGCTCTATTTGATCTGATACCTGTTGTTTATATCAGAGCATTATGCGCTGAATTTGAAGGCTTCTTACTAGATCTCACAGTGATGTTATTAATACTGTGGCGAATTCACTGCATCTCCCAGCACTGTGTAGTAATAGTGTTGGGTGATGGAGATCGGTCCGCGAGTAAACCTGTTCTGAGCTCGAAGCTCGGTTGCGTTTCCCCTTTCATTTCGTTTGCCATTTGGTGTTTTTTATATGCAACCAAGTTGGGCAACGCATTGTCCACTCCACATAAACCCAGTCGCTCCTGAAGTTCGTGCGCAGCATTCAGACACATTTAAGCCTCTGTAATTCCTCAATTGCTGTAATTGCTGAAGGTCCATTAACATGTTTGGAGTTCATTTACTTCCTGTCAGTGGGTTTCTGTCTCTTTGTGCTGTCTAATGCTCACTCATTATATAGTCTCTCGCTCACTCTCTCCATATTTAAGAGCTGCTGTTGTTTTGAGGGGTTATGAATAGGGTTGGGTATCGAGAATCGAGTATCGATTGGAACCGAGACTAACTTTTCGTTTTTCCCGGAATCGTTCAAAAGTTAAAATTTCGATTCCTAGTTTCGATATTCACAGTCCGCCGAGCGGAAGAAGAAACCGCTGAACAACACCAACGAAGAAGCGTCTACCGGAAGTGTTGGCATAACCACGCGAGTCGAACATGAGTAGCTTACGTCGGCGATCCAAAGTGTGGCTTCACTTTTCTAAAAATAACGAAATCTCGGCAAAATGCTAAATTTGTGACAAAAGGAGTATTTCCTTCAGAAAGGCTGTTGGTTAGCAAGGTTAGCTAAACTTTTTTGACCCTCCCTCTTAAAAGAATCGGAATCGAGAATCGTTAGGAACCGGAATCGAAACAAGGAATCGGAATCAGAATCGTTCAAATTCAAACGATACCCAACCCTAGTTATGAATGCTTTTGTTTGTTGTCGTTTGAGTCATTCTGCGGCTATAGAGTTCAGAGGAAAGCCAACAGAGAGCAAGTATATTTCACTATTGCAAACTCGCATATGAGGACTGGCTTTTTTTTTCACAGTTACATGTGAAAGTGTTTTATCCTGTGCATGGGAATATGGGACCTCACTGTGAACGACAACAACAACATATAAATGCTAACGCCCTTGTAGACATTTACAATGGTAACTATTATTTAAATTCGTGATATTTATTACAAAGCAAGCGTCACTATTCCGGGATGTGTTTTTTTCGTATACTTAGTTCATACCCATATGCATGTCACACGAATGGCGTAAATCTGAGGGGGGAACGTTTTTTTTGTATTTTCAAATACTTTTAAAATACATGCATTTCATGATATAGCTTAGCCGCGCCATCTTTTGGCGGGACACCAAATATTAATGCTAGTTAAAGGAGTAGTTCACTTTAAAAAAAAAAGTTTTGCTGATAATTTACTCACCCTCATGTCATCCAAGATGTCCATGTCTTTCTTTCTTCAGTCGAAAAGAAATTAAGGTTTTTGATGAAAACATTCCAGGATTTTTCTCCATAGAATGGACTTCAATGGGAACAAAATGGTTCAAGGTCCAAAAGACTATTTCAGTGCAAACTGCGCTTGAGTAGATACATCTTTCTAGTTGCTAGAAAAGCCCGTACCTCATTCGGCCGCCTTTCTTTCCAATTTTCTGCTGCAAACGATTGGAACAATTTACAAAAAACTCTCAAACTAGAATCCTTCATACCGATCATTACTTTTAAAGCAACAACTTGAATGTTGTACACAATGTGTAATTTTATGTTGTCTTGCAATTTTAGCCTTGTCTTGGCCAGGTCTCGGTTGCAAATGAATGAATGAATAATTTTATTTCTTTTCATTTCCTTTTTCTCTTCAGAACATGGTCAATGATAACAGAGCATATTTAAACAAAAAATAATAAAAACAAAATCTCAGCATGTTCAAAAGAGAAGAAAAAGAATATAGAAAAAAAAGGAGAAGGAAGAAGCTAACTTATGTTTACCTTCCCCTTTTACAAATCTGGATTTGAAACGGCTACTGTTTTCTCTTTACAAAATATCATAATTTATCCTTTTTGAGAAACAACAACAACAAAAAAACTTAATCATTTGCAGTACATTTTATCTAAAAATAAGTCACACAATACAATTATAATGTAAAAAACAAAAAAAAAATGAGCAAATGAGAACTTGTTCTCAACCGATTAACCTGGTTAAATAAAGGTGAAATAAAATAAATTTAAAAAACCTGCAAACTGTTCAAAGGGCTTTAAACGATTTCACACGATGAATAAGGGTCTTATCAAGCAAAATGATCGCTCATTTAAAAAAAAAAAAAGTTTACGTTTTCTAAGCACAAATGCTCGCCTTACTCTCCCGTTTGAACTCGTTTATCAAAATGAACAAATCTTTTCCCGAGTCAACTCGTTCATTGAATGAACCAAATGACACGAAAAAAGATTTTTTCATTTTGATAAACGAGTTCAAACGGGAGAGTCACGAACGCGCATCACAGAACAGAGCAAGACAAGCATTTCTGCTCATAAAACAAACTTTTTTTTTTCTTAAATGAGCGACCGTTTCGCTTGATAAGACCCTTATTCATCGTCTGGAATTGTTTAAAGCCCTTTGAACAGTTTGCAGTTTGCAATGAAAGTGTCTTGGACCTTGAACCGTTTGGACCCCATTGAAGTCCATTATATGGAGAAAAATCCTGGAATGTTTTCATCAAAAACCTTAATTTCTTTTCGACTGAAGAAAGAAAAACATGGACATCTTGGATGACATGGGGGTGAGTGAATTATCAGCAAAAGTTTTTTAAACAAGTGAACTACTCCTTTAATGCAAAGTGTGTAAAGGACTGAGTGTATGAAACTAATACCGCAGCTGTTAACTGATAACTGGCCGCTGCATGTTTGTGAGTGAACCATAATTACCGTATCAGCCATTGGCTTTCTCAACGAAACAGTCTGTTTACTTGCAATTATGAAATTCAGCCTCTTACGCAAATTGCAGGTCACGCTCACATTTTTGTTTGATCAAATCAAAACTGACACATAGCCTCATTGGCATATCACTTTGTTGTCTAATTCGCTTTTGTGTACAGTATGTTGAGAGGTTAACCAATATTTAAGCTCACACATGGTTGTGCTGCTTATCTTATAACACACTGTTTCCATAGTTACAGGATTGTGCCAGCGCTCCACGCAGCATAACTTTACATGTGTAACTGAAGCCCTCGGTTAAATGAAACGCCTTCTCTGTGGTGTAGTCTTTCATTTCTTCACCTCTCTCCATTAGTTTAAGACCAGCCTCTGCTTTAGTGTGACCATTTGGCCCCCTAGTGGTCAAAACGTGCAGGTTGAGGACAGAGACATGATACCGTGTTGACAAATGGTCAGATATTGTGGTTGAGAGGTGAAACTAAATAAATAATTATGGTAAATAATCTCTGTGCCGTGGGCCACACCAGACATCTCATTTGGGGAATGCCAATTCCTCTCCCTAATGGTTTAATCTAAACCTCAAGTCAGCTTGGAAATAAAGACGATATATAATTCATTTTCCCCAATTTTTTAAAGACACACCTACTGTGAGCTACGAGGTTGTTAATTGATGGTAATGTCAGTCCAATATCATTTCAATTTATTCTTAAAAAATAATCCTGTTAAACAGCTGAATTTGTGGTGGAAAAACTACATTACCCATGATGCTTCATAGAAAATTCCATCAATCAATAGTCGCCACAATCAAAATAACTCTTTAGCTCTGCCCACTGCAATGAAGCATTACGAATGATGTAATCGAGTCAATCTCTCTGCACACTCTCAAAATACTTAAATATTTCTGTGCATATTTTACAATAAACTTGAACTTAAAATATATATTTTATATATATAATCAACATTTTAACTTTTTCCATGCCAATTTTATGTTTTCACTTTTATACGGTAGGGGGCGCTATTACACATCTTCTGAAAGAGTACAGAATTTCTGGATCAAAACACAGGCGAAGAAGAAGAATAAAGCAATCATCAACATTAAACGGCGTGTAAATCAAAACTGCTTAATGTTACTGAATAAAATGTCGACTCAGGACGAGCTGCAGGACTGTGAAGCTTTAGGGGTGTTGATGATCTCGATCTACTCCATCTGTGTTTTGATCATCGTTCTGGATGTTGTTTTTGATAAAAATGTTATTTTCTCAGTTATGTGCTCAAAATATTACAAAAAAACAACACATAAGTGTTGATAAAAAAAGAATAAGTGTTAAAAATTAGAATAAGACAGGGTTTTTTGTCTTTTGATATATTGCATGTTCAGATATTCATACAACAAAATATTCTGGGGGCCATGAAAACATTTAGTCAAATATGCTAAAAAATTCTGGCAAATTTTTTCTAAAACGCTTAGTAGTTTTGTATTTCTTTATTGTTTTTAATTTGATTATGTTGTTCATGGGATCGTAGTTCTTTCCTTCACTAAAGCTGTTATGTACACAGTCTTGTATCTTATCTAATTTTCGAATACTACTTTGTTTCAAATCAAAGTTTGTAGTGTTGTGATTCACCTCGTAGCTTCTTTGTTGGCTTGGTTCATGGCCTATAACGCTTTAATAAAGACTTTTTTAATCGCTTTGGAAGAAATGAATGGGAAAAAAGCCCACTTCAGGAACCAGCGCTGCTGAAAATTTTGGTGGGTGCTAATTCCCTTTATACAAGTGCACCATCTTCATATACACTCACCTAAAGGATTATTAGGAACACCATACTAATACTGTGTTTGACCCCCTTTCGCCTTCTTTAGAAATGTTGGCCCATATTGATAGGAAAGCATCTTGCAGTTGATGGAGATTTGTGGGATGAAGCTCCCGTTCCACCACATCCCAAAGATGCTCTATTGGGTTGAGATCTGGTGACTGTGGGGGCCATTTTAGTGCAGTCAACTCATTGTCATGTTCAAGAAACCAATTTGTAATGATTGGAGCTTTGTGACCTGGTGCATTATCCTGCTGGAAGTAGCCATCAGAGGATGGGGACATGGTGGCCATAAAGGGATGGACATGGTCAGAAACAATGCTCAGGTAGGCCGTGGCATTTAAACGATGCCCAATTGGCACTAAGGGGCCTAATGTGTGCCAAGAAAACATCCCCCACACCATTACACCACCACCACCAGCCTGCACAGTGGGAACAAGGCATGATGGATCCATGTTCTCATTCTGTTTACGCCAAATTCTGACTCTACCATCTGAATGTCTCAAACAGAAATCGAGACTCATCAGACCAGGCAACATTTTCCCAGTCTTCGACTGTCCAATTTTGGCCTCTTTTTCCTATTTGTAGTGGAGATGAGTGGTACCCGGTGGGGTCTTCTGCTGTTGTAGCTCATCTGCCTCAAGGTTGTGCGTGTTGTGGCTTCACAAATGCTTTGCTGCATACCTCGGTTGTAACGAGTGGTTATTTCAGTCAAAGTTGCTCTTCTATCAGCTTGAATCAGTCGGCCCATTCTCCTCTGACCTCTCGCATCAACAAGGCATTTTCGCCCACAGGACTGCAGCATAACTGGATGTTTTTCCCTTTTCACACCATTCTTTGTAAACCCTAGAAATGGTTGTGTGTGAAAATCCCAGTAACTGAGCAGATTGTGAAATACTCAGACCGGCACCAACAACCATGCCACGCTCCAAACTGCTTAAATCCCCTTTCTTTCCCATTCTGACATTCAGTTTGGAGTTCAGGAGATTGTCTTGACCAGGACCACACCCCTAAATGCATTGAAGCAACTGTCATGTGATTGGTTGATTAGATAATTGCATTAATGAGAAATTGAACAGATGTTCCTAATAATCCTTTTGGTGAGTGTGTGTGTATAGATGTATATGATGTATCTCATTAGAAATCCACACTATCTGAAATTTAGTGTATTGCGGAAATTTCCCCATGTGGATTTTGCATCGGATTCAAGTTTGTTTGTTTTTGCGCATGTGAAATTTGCCTTAACATTTAAGGAGAGACTAAAGTCATCGAGATTTCACAGAGATTTGAGTGTGTGCTCTTTTGACTTGGGCAAATAAGAAACCATCTATCAACCACTCGGAAATCTCTACTATGGAACAACTTGTTAAAAACAAACCTCAGAAACTTCATAGCAACGCCTTGGCAACCACCTGTAACTCCCTAGCCTACAGGCAGTGAGAAACCACTCACATTTACACAGAATATGTAAACGGATTCCACTATTTTGAATGAAGAATTGACCTGCCGCATGATGAAATACACAAAAACATCTCATAGAGGCATAAAGAAGGGACCTTAGAAATTTACGAGTGTTGTCTTTTGTCCTAGTTCTACATAATCGACATCGAGTTCTTTCTTTTATAATAAGCTGCGGTTTCCTTCCTTCCTACGGGAAGCTTTTACTGAACATTAGTGCACAAAACCAAAAAGACGTGATCGGCACCAGTCCAACTCTTCAGAGAGAGAGAGAGAGAGAGCAAAGTGCGTGGACGTTTGATCAGCTATTGGCTGCGGTTTGGATGTTGCTATGGCAGCAGCTGGTTCTGTTGTCGTGTAGTGTGTTTGTGGAGCCGTGAGGTGAGCTTGTCCCTGAGTGCTTCTCTCAAGACACACACACGCGCACACAGGACCCAGAGCTGTTTAGTTTGTTTGCCCGTTCACATGCTTTTTCTGCTGTGCGTGAACTGAATCGTCCGTCTTGGTGAAGGGCAAAACGAAGCACTATATCACAGGTAGGCATCACAGATGCAGCTGATTGGATGATTAAGTTTGTTGGATATTTGCTCAACAAGTGTTTCCTGCTCATTGTGTGGATCTTTAGTAGCTATATTGCTGTTATACCAGTTCTAAGAGTTAAAGTCCTGCTTGCGTAATTGTATTTGCTTCATAATACTTTATTTATGACAACTTTTGTATTATTGACTGTGAGAATAAGTGGTGTCATTTCACCAAAAGTCAAGGTAAAAGGAAAAGGCAAACTATGATCACGTCAAAAAATTTGACTCCCTCAATGTGACGACAAGTGTGTGTTAGTTTTGACCGTAACCCAAGCAAATTAGACCACTGTTATAAGGATTAAGGCAGGGCTATTCAATTGGCGGCCCGCGGGCCAAGTGCGGCCCGCCAATCATCTCCATGCGGCCCGAGAGCACCCCAACATCCCCCTCCTATTCCTGGTGGTGCGGCTAAATTTGGTTTGATATGCGCGTGTGTGACGGTCCTCTATCTATATACAAACCGTTACACGTGGCGCATGCAGCTGGATGACACGCACTGTGTGTGTACCATGAGCGCTCCGACTGACCTGAGAGAAACGTTTTCAGTCCGAATATTTCAGCAGTTATTATGTGTGTCCCGTATTTCTGTCGACTGAACCGTATTTTTGTCGACTGAATTAATTTCCTTTTCATGAATTGGCCAAACGCGCGTGCATAACAGTCAACGATTCGGATTCGTTCGGACCGTTCTGTCACTTAATCATCTGAAGCGGTTTCTCGGTCAGTAAGAACAACAAAATAGCGCTGGTTTCAGTTGATTCACTAGTTTACTTTGAACTAGGCAGCACGGTCCAGTCAGTGGATAACAGAACGCAAGCTTAAAGGAGTTGCGTTTACTCCCGGTCCCGGATACCATTATTAAACAGCGTTGCGACATCCATTGAGAAGCGTTTCAATCGGACACTCCTCTCTCTTACAAACCACAAATCACTCAATGATTTTAACTAGTTTTAAATCGGATGAAACAGCCTTAACATTCCCAACACTATACTGATGAGGTAAATAGCAGAAACATGAACAAAGTTAGAATACTATAAATGCCATAATCACAACCCTTACAATCATTTACCATGAATGTAATAATTTACCATGGTTTGGGCAGAAATGTGGAATATTTATATTGAATACTATGTTATAGTCATTTATTTTAATTGCATTAGATTTATTAGGGGGTAGAGGAATATATAATTCATTAGTGTGTATAATTGTTTACTTTTTAGGCATTTTTTTATACAGTGGTAGTGAGCCAAGTCTCACTGTCAGGATATTTTAATTTAAGCCTATAATAATTATTAATAAAATAATTCTTACCAATAGCAATGATATTGTATAATTCAATTTATTTGTATATAGCTATAAAAAAGTAATTTTTTATGGTCTGCATACTGTTGGGTACCACATTTCCTAGTAAATGCAAAACCTTTTTTTGTTTACTTTAGCTTACTTATTGATACTGTTATGTGTCAATAAATAAGCAAAACCCACCGGCCCAGCTCAACTTTTCGATTTAATAATGCGGCCCTCGAATGAAGCTAATTGAATAGCCCTGGATTAAGGGCTTTCAAGTACTTCACACAACTTGTTCCAGCACTTAAAGCTCAAAAGTCTGAATATTATCTAATTGAAATGTTATTTTGAATGTGATGACTTAAAAATATTTTTTGTTCATCCTTCAAATATTTTGTAAAACAATTGGAAAACTAACACTTGAAATACAAATACTTTCTAGATCCCGACCGATTTTGAAGGCAGATACTGATACAAATATTTTTGGGTTTTAAAATCCGATATATCGGCCGATATTTTTTTTTTATTAAATAATGTTGGATTTCACACACGTGTAAAAGAAAAGCTAACTTTTCTGCACAAGATACGTTTGATACTTTTTCTCTATGTCTAAATGTTCACTCCTCGCAAGTATAACTTACATTTTACAATGCAGGAACTGTAACTAGAGACATGCTAGTTATAAATACAGTAATCATTACTTTATTTAGGCAGAAAAAGTTCGTTGTGGTTTCCAAACTCATTAATGTTAGCGTTAGCGGTCTTCCACTGATGATAGTGGCATTAGCTAGCTTTGTGGTTAACTAGTCTATGATGAGCCATAATTTAGCAATAGATAACGTCATACTGAAAATTGTAAAACATACATTTTCAATATAACAGGCCAAGGAGAGATGATTGAAGCGTGTTTTGTCCGTTTTTATTTTATTTTTCAAATATTCATTTATCGGCCATTATAACTGCCGATACCGATATTTTGGAAAATGCCTAATATCGGCCGGAGGATTTGTATGCATGTAAAACTTAGTAAACTTGCACTAAACAAACTCAAAATACTAAATGTTACTGAGTGGATTCTCACGTTCTGAGCAAATCCTCTGATTGGTCATTATTTTCAACAAATAGGCCTGTGATTGGCCACAATACTCTGCAAAATCACATTGTAAAAAATAGACACTGTTGAACTCATGTGACATTAATATGACAACCAGATCGATTTAACTTACTTTTTAACATTTACAAATTACATGTTGCCCTTAGTAATATAACTCTGTTTATCCTGCAATAAAAATATGACTTTGTAGTGATACACCGATGTGAAAATTGTGGCCGATACGATAACCGTTATTAATATTGCTTTTATTAGTTGATACCAATAACCGATAATAATATTGCTGTTATGGTAAATACCGATAACCGATATTAGTATTGCTGTTATTGCCGATAACGATAACCGATATTAATATTGCTGTTATTGCCGATAACGATAACCGATATTAATATTGCTGTTATTGCCGATAACGATGACCGATATTAATATTGCTGTTATTGCCGATAACGATAACCGATATTAATATTGCTGTTATTGCCGATAACGATAACCGATATTAATATTGCTGTTATTGCCGATAACGATAACCGATATTAATATTGCTGTTATTGCCGATAACGATAACCGATATTAATATTGCTGTTATTGCCAATAACGCTAACCGATATTAATATTGCTGTCATTGCAGATAACGATAACCGATATTAATATTGCTGTCATTGCCGATAACGATAACCAATATTAATATTGCTGTTATTGCTGATAACGATAACCGATATTAATATTGCTGTTATTGCCGATAACGATAACCGACATTAATATTGCTGTTATTGCCGATAACGATAACCGACATTAATATTGCTGTTATTGCCGACAACGATAACCGATATTAATATTGCTGTTATTGCCGATAACGATAACTAATATTAATATTGCTGTTATGGCCAAATACCGACAACCGATATTAATATTGCTGTTATTGCCGCTAACGATGACTGATATTAATATTGCTGTTATGGCCAAATACCGACAACCGATATTAATATTGCTGTTATTGCCGATAACGATGACCGATATTAATATTGCTGTTATTGCCAATAACGATGACTGATATTAATATTGCTGTTATTGCCGATAACGATGACCGATATTAATATTGCTGTTATTGCCTATAACGATAACTAATATTAATATTGCTGTTATTGCCTATAACGATAACTAATATTAATATTGCTGTTATGGCCAAATACCGACAACCGATATTAATATTGCTGTTATTGCCGCTAACGATGACTGATATTAATATTGCTGTTATGGCCAAATACCGACAACCGATATTAATATTGCTGTTATTGCCGATAACGATGACCGATATTAATATTGCTGTTATTGCCGATAACGATAACTAATATTAATATTGCTGTTATGGCCAAATACCGACAACCGATATTAATATTGCTGTTATTGCCGATAACGATGACCGATATTAATATTGCTGTTATTGCCAATAACGATGACTGATATTAATATTGCTGTTATTGCCGCTAACGATGACTGATATTAATATTGCTGTTATGGCCGATACTGATATTTACCGATGTCGATATCTCTGTATAGAAAACACAATTGCGACATAAAAACAATTTCTCCAGATGACTTGAATAGTTCTATTTGGAAACAATGAATCATTCTCGAATGACTGGGCTGGTTTTGTCATGGAGTAAATCCGCATACAAGCAAACATTAATAGAATGTTTCCATTATTATTATTATATTTATTATGACTTTAATAAATGGAACCTTATTGTAAAGTGTTTCCGATTTATGTCTCTCGAGTTCAGTGTTGGACAGATCAGTTGTTTTAACCATTCATTAAAGTGAATCAGTCATTAGTTCGCGAATCAGACGTGTCATTAACGGACCACGGCACACTTTGCGTGATTATCCAGGCAGTTTAGGACATCGCACAAGATTGGTCTCAACACAGAAAACATTTCATCACTAGATAGATATTTTTGTTTGTTTATTGAAAGTGTGGTTTGGCGATGTTATTTTAGCACGAGTCACAACCAGTGGTAGTTCAGATTAAAAAAAACAAATTCTATTGTGTATTCTCAAAGATATCCAGTCAACTCAATTCTTTAATATGCGCACGAGAGAGAGAGAGCAAGACAGTTTGAAGACGGTGAGAGTGCGCGGGCGACCGGGGCTTTCACTCTCTCTGTTTCTCTTCTTCTATCACTTTCTCTTTGGCTCCATTGAAGTCTGTTTTTCTTTTTTTTGAGCACGTCAACTCATTTTGGCCCTGTTTTTCTGTCCCGTCTGTTTACAGAGCTCCAGTGATGCGCCAACCACTCCCAAATTTAGTAAAGACATCTTCTTCCCAGCATCATTCTCCACGCCGTGCCTCCACACACACACACACCCAGCATCAGCGCAGGACGGGGAAGCGAAGCTGAGCAAGACCCCTCGGCCACTTCTCATCCAGACACAAACACACACGACCACCCCATCACAGATCTACTGCCAACCCGACCAATCGCAGCAGCGCAAGACGCCTAGCCAGCCAATCGCAAGCATGGCCTTTTTGCCCCACACAGGTACGGTATCTAATAATCTTTGCACATTTCACATCACTTTTCGCAAGCAGCTTTACAGAAAATGCACATTATTACAATTCAGAGTTATGTGTTATCTTCAGAAATGTACATATACAAATCACAGTTAGCTAAAAATTTATTAATTTAAACAATATCATATCAGTTCTTTTGTCTTTGGGTGGTTATATTTCCCACAGATTTCTGCTTGTTCTCAGTAGCACAGTCAAGAGTACATTTCTATGAATGCATGAGTGCGTGTGAATTAGTTCTACATGGCAGCGTCTCTCTGCTAATAGTGAAGCTGTGGGTTTTAGTTACTATGAAATATATGATAGATCTTTCCCGTTGCGAAGCTGTTTTATTGATAAATCACAGAACGGTGTTGACAATACATTTTTGTGTGAGCGATCTGCTCGTGATTTGGATGTGTGTGCGTGATGTAGAACGACGATTCATTTACCTGTACAATAAGCTGTGTAAAACAAGCGTTCACGTGATAAATCTTGAGCTTCCAGGTGGTGTAATCAAACTTATATGTGGAGCGCTCTCTCAGTGCACAGGTGAAACTCGAAAAATTAGAATATCCTGCAAAAGTTCATTTATTTCAGAAATTCAACTTAAAAGGTGAAACTAATATATTATACAGACTCATTACATGCAAAGTGAGATATTTCAAGCATTTATTTGTCAAAATTTTGATGATTATGGATTACAGATATGAAAACTTTTTCACAATATTCTAATTTTGAATTTAGGGTTTTCATTAGCCATAATCATCAAAATTATACTAAATAAAGGCTTTTGAATATCTCACTTTGCATGTAATGAGTCTATTTAATATATTAGTTTCACATTTTAAGTTGAATTTCTGAAGTAAATGAACTTTTGCACCACATTCTAATTTTTCGAGTGTCATTTGTTTGTTATTTTAAGTATTGAAACGAGAGTAAAAGTGGACTTCAAAGATTTGTTATCCTGTTGCGCCCTCTATAGGCCACGATCAGCGACTAGTCGACGTCAAGCGTACAGCATCATGGCAGAGCTTTAAAGTCGACTAGTCAGTGCAACCCCTACTGAATATAATGCATACTGTTCACTGCATACTGTGCAGGATATGCTCTTATACTTCCTGTTATTTAAAAAAAATATGAAAAAAAGTATGAAACAGATGAACATTTAAAAACATAACGCAGAATAATATTTAATTTACAGAGTGGCATCAAATTATGATTTCAGAGATACACTAGACAAGTTTGGGCTCTGTAAGATTTATTTAAAATAATTGTTAAAATAACTGGTATTCAGCAAGGATTCATTAAATATATCAAAAGTTACAGTAAAAATATGCATAATCAGCATATCTAAATGATCATGTGACTGAAGAGTGAAGAGTAATGATACTGAAAATTCAGCTTTGATCACAGGAATAAAAATTACATTTTAGGATATATTCACATAGAAAACAGTTATTTTAAGATGTAATAATATTTCAGACTATTGTCTTTATTTTACTGTATACTTTTGATCAAATAAATGCAGAAAAACCAACCAAATAAAAGAAACCGCAAACTTTTGAACGCAAGTGTAAATATGGTTATCTTGCATTTTTGTTCCAATTTTCAAAAATATGAATTTTGCATTCCCAACAAATAATGAGAATAATAAAAAGAAAAATATCACACATGGAAGCTTAATTTGAGCGAATTGCATTGTGGGATGCAGTATTCCATGAAGTATGCTGTTGTATTGTTGTTTTGGCTGATGTAGTCGGTCATCTGGGATATTGTAATTATCCAGAGAAGTTCAGATTAAGCGAGTACACTGTATTACAGGAAGTATGAGTAGTGTGTGTTATATTATTTGAAACACACCCTTTTTTAGTGGGCGCTGCTTTGGGTGGCGCTCAGTTGACAGGCATGTGATCAGAAGTGTTTTTGTTCATACTGTTTATGATTTACTCCTGTTGGGGATCAACATGCAGTTTATAACTTCAACAAGTTTCATAACTAATGGAGCCAGCCGTCTCACTTCCTCCTGTGTTGTGTGCGTGTCGTTTAGGGTGGCTGATGCGTTCTGTGTGTCATGCTCTGTTACTAAGGAAACAAGGATGAATGCTCAAGTACATGATTGTGTTAAGCGTGCATGTATACGACTGTGTGTGTGTGTGTGTGTCCTTGAGAGGCCAAATGAAAGTGCATGATGTTCTACAACATAATGGGGTTTGAGCCGGTTAGCTGTCTTTAAAATCAGTTTCTGTCGTATTAAAGCTTGTCAAACTCTTTTTCATCACGAGCAGGCGGTAAACATAAGCATGCTTAGATGCACACAGCCATACTATATGTAGCATACTTTCTCATATCTTAGACACATTATACTCCATAAACACTGAAAAATAAAGGCCGAAATCATCTTAGTGTTGATATGCGTCAGCATTGTTGTTGTTTCAAGGTTTCTGCGAGGTAAAAATCAGATCAGATGTTGGAAGTGTTTCACCCTAAACATTTACATTTAGAGAACATGTTGATGTATTTTGTTCCCTTACATTTTCTTTACTTGATCTTAAGAAGGTCTAAAATAAGTCTTAACCCTTTTTGAGCATTGACTTGAAAATGCACTACCCAAACTTAAGCGGTTGTAATTCATGAATCCTTTGGACTAAATATTTATGGTCTGTCTCTTTTAAAAGAAAATACTTGGCAGATTATTGCTGAAGTGGAATAAATTAATAGAATGAAATTATATAAAAGTTATTGAAGTTTAAGTTTTTTGTGATGAAAATGTAATAAAATATGTTTTCTTTTATTAAAAATATATCTAAATTAATATAGGTTTCAGCCTAAAAATGACAGTCAAAGCCATATGTCTAAACAAGTTGTGTTCCAAATTTGAAGTTGATATCACAAAAATTGAAGTTCCCATGAGATTCAGTTTAGGCGTAATACCAAAAATAGCCACCGGGCGACATTGAATTCCATTGAATTTAATTGTGTGCATTCTGCCATGAAATATTAATACATTTCTGTCCAAATATCACTTCTGTCACAAAATATGTAACCTTAAGACTCAGACCTTTCTGACAATGTGTTTTGTCATGATTAGAAAAGGTTTTTTGATCATAAATTATGAAACATGATGATGGGGCGGAGCCTGATAAAATAATTTAGAGTACCGTTTCTATGGTAACGCAACATCCAATTTCAAAACAGTTTTCACAGGATGAATTCTGAGTTCGTAAGCTTTCAAATGATACCTAATTTATGATAAATGTAATATATTTTAGATAATAATATATATAAATAATATACTTTTAATATACTTTTTTTATTGACAAATACTAGACTTTTAATATACTTTTTTTTATTGACAAATACTAGATTATATATGTTTTATTGTGAACTTTTAGCATGCAAATCAAAGTTTGAATGATTAAAAGTGTGGTTGTTGACTTTTTGTTACAAAGGTGAAAACTTCTGTAATGATACAGATTTTTTTTTTGATGCGCACTCTTGTCATATTTTAATCCATTGCTCTTCCAACATATATTTTTTTTCTGCAAAATTATCAACAAATATGTATTGTTGAGTCTTAGACCTTTCCAACGATATATTGTTTGCCATGATTACATTAAGATTTAGTAGGAAAATATTGAAGTTAACTTAAATATCCCCCTAGTGGGAGGGTGACAGTTATTAAATGAACCTTCATAAAATATGCAGCGCTATTAACATTTATTTTTCTTAATTCAAAAAAATAGAATAGAATATAGATATTAGATTAAAATCTTAAAAAGAGAATCATTTACAATTTTGCCGCCTCAACTGAAAATCCAGCTAAAAAAAAAGTCAAAAGCATGTAACAAAACTTAAAATGAAAATTGTAAATAAATGATATGTGCTTGCATTATGTATTTGACGCTTTAATGCAGAATTCAGTTGATTTGCACTCACAGAAGAGTTTTGAATGTGGCTCATCCTGACTGTGTGTGTGTGTAGAGGAGCGAGAGGAGCCAGCGTCTGAGGGTCTGCTGTACCGTCAGCATGAGTCTCACCTGTGTCAGCAGATGAAGATGATGGCCAGTGTCTCTCAGATTCACAACACACACGAGTGGCCGTCCTGCTCCACACACACCAGCACAGGTACTGCAGATTCCTCATGTTTACCAGTCAATATGCAGGAGCAACACTGCTGTCTATTGTCAAGAAGTGAAGTGCTCATTTGGGCTCATTAGTCCTTAAAGCCTGCTGTATCAGATATGAGAGGTGCTTTTTAAGACCTCGAAACTGTCGTCAAGAACAAAACTGAGCTGAAAATACCTGTTTTAGGGTTTTTAGCAATTGAAAAGCCTTTTATTATTATTGTACAAACATCCTGCTTACTAAAATCATCTTTAATGATTTTAACTTCTATATTGTTAAGATGAACACTTACTGGAATGAAGCCACTTAGATTTACTAGCACTTAAATATCATCTTACCAAGACCTGTTATTGGCAGATATAGAGTGACGACTGATATTTATATGCGTTTTATGTCAGTAGTCTGTTATAAAGATCTTATTGATTTACAATCAAGCATCAGAATTTCATCTTTCTTTTTGGCCTTATATATATCAGCATCTGCACCAAATTGCATATATTTGGCCAGTTTGGGCCTGTGAATAAAACTGAGCTGTTCTTCCTCCTCAACTATGAATCACGATATCATACAAGCCATAAAAGCATGATGTGTCAATAACGATACTCAACAAAAATGTAATGTGCATCAACAAATTTAATAGATTTTGGCTAATAAACCGTTATTAGACAATTTTTAACCAATTATTTCTTCAATAAACCATTTAAAAAATGAAACATTTTCTGGAAATTTGTATTTATCTTTAAAGATTAGAAAAAAATGCATTAAATTGATCAAAAGTGACAGTAAAGATATTTTTAATGATATAGTTTTGTTAGCTTTTAAATAGTTTTTTTTTTTTTTACTTTCTGTTCATCAAATAATCCTGAAAAAAATGTATCACTGTTTCTGTACTGTTTTAACATTGATGATAATCAGTTTCTTGAGCATCAGATCCTCATATTAGAGTGATTTCTGAAGGATCATGTGACTCTGAGCTTTGATACAGCTTTGTACACAGCCTCTGTGAGCAAAAGAAACAATAAAAAAATCTTACCAAACTGGATCTTTTGAACGCTAGTGTAATTATTTGTTAAATGAATTATAAATATGTCAATCAACAATAACACAGTAACACTTTACACTTACATTAGTTAGCATGAACTTTATTTACGCAGAATTTATTAATCTTTGTTAATTTCAACATTTACTAATACTTTATTAAAATCTTGGGTAACACTTTATTTTACAGTGTCATTGTTAAATATATACATTTACTTACCATAGTTATAACAGTAAATTATGCATAATTACATGCTCTCAACCAAACCCTAATCCTATGTAGTAACTTAATATTACTCAGTACTTAAATATATAATTACACTGTAAAATAAAGTTAACATCAGTTAATGCTCTGTGAACTAACATGACCAATGAGCCGCTGTATTTTTATTGACTAACATTAACAAAGATTTCCAAATTCAGTAAAAATGTATTGCTCATGGTTAGTTAATATATTAACTAATGAACCTTATTGTAAAGTTTTACCAATAACACTTACTCATTCTCTACTTCATTTGGTCACATTTTTAGAATAATAACATGTGAGTGTTTCCTGATTCCTCCAGAAAGTGAGCAGTGGAAGCAGGCTGACCCGAGTCGCATCCGCTCCAGAATCCCCCCCAACATGCCCAAACTGGTGATTCCCTCCACTGTCACCAAATTCCCGCCCGAGATCACCGTCACGCCCCCCACCCCCACCCTGCTCTCGCCCAAGGGGAGCATCTCTGAGGAGACCAAACAGAAACTCAAGGTCCGTATCTGGAGCTGGCTGATCCTCGAGACGAGCGGTGTACAGTGTTGACTCGATATGATATTATTATTGCCATACTCCAAAACACATGATCAAAATTAGGGCTGGGTATTGACACAGATTTCACAATTCAATTCGATTTCGATTCACAAGCTTACAATTCGATTCCGATTCAATATCGATTATTTTGGATATCAGTTACAATAAATGGAAACTTTTCTCAAGGAAATCAAATTTCTTAACTAACGCTGTAAACTATGGGAGTCTAGTTGTAGCCTATAGGCTTCATTATCCTAATATGAAGGTAATAATGAACTGTTTTGTAGCTATACAAACACTTAAATTACACTTTTATTTATTTTTATAATAAGAAGATCATATGAAATATAAACATTTAAATGGTGGCTGTCATAAAAACTTGCCAGAATTATTCAAATATGCATTAAATATTGAAGAACATTAAGATTATAATGCATATGTAATATGGTGTATATATTTAGCAAAATGCTCCTCTCTAGAGTTATTTTTTCTAGCTGACTAACGAGTTTATGTGGGTTTTCTGAGGTAAATATGACATTGATTACAAGCTGTTTAACTGAAACGCTGATTGAGTGAATCAATGTGACATGATACAGATTTCAATAAGTTGTACTCTATCTTTTAACACACTTTCATGTTTATTTGGCGCTGTGACTGGTATTATTAAGCCGGAAGAGAGATCAGCGCTGCTGCTTCTCTTGAGCTGCGCCAGAGCGATCTCACGCCACAGCGCCAAAACGTTATTTATGTTTTTGAATTTCTAAAGAAAATGGACGTAATTTGAAAATTGACACTTTGTTTAATATCAATAGTAACAAAGGACAAAGATTATTGCGAATTTTTTTTTGCTGCGCGCAGCCGCGATACAATGTCCCATTCATTCAAACGAAACAGGATGACTAATCGATTCTTGAGATTTAAGAATCGATATCGGTTCGTAAAAACGAGAATCGATTAATATTGAGAAATTGATATTTATTACCCAGCCCTAATCAAAATGTACAGTAAATTAAAATGCTAGATGTGTGTGTAAATGGATAGTCTCGGATTTGGTGCTGGAAACCCAACGCACAGGACAATACAGACACCAGAATGAACATATTCATGATTCTGAAGCTGAAAACACAGAATTATTTGAGATGAATATGCTTTCACTCTGTCATTGGCTAGATATATTTAAAATAATGTAGGACACTTTTTACTGGTAACAAGATATTTGGCATTATCAGGACCAACACACTTTCCCCTATTGCATTATTATACATTACATTCAACATTATATTATAGTACTGACACTAAAACTCTGAAAACTTGATTCTTTTTTTTTTCTCACAAAGTAATGTTTATTTTAGGTGAACTATCCACAATACAGATTATTGCATTTTTGTATTGTTACACCCCTAGTATCGACACATCCACAGATACAAAGACCCAAAAAAGGGTCCCACTTTATATTAAGTGGCTTTACTTACATTGAAAAATAAGTACAATGTACTTATTGTGCTCATGTTGTATTGTAAAACACTTTTGCTGCTATTGACGTGTGATACGGGTAAGGTTAGGGACAGGTGTGGTGGTATGGGTAGGTTTAAGTGTAAGGGGTGGGTCAGCTGTGTAATTACAGATGTAATTACATAAATTAGTCAACGCTGTAATTACATGCTGGTATTTTTTAAATGTATTGTATTTACACAATAAGTCCATTGTATCAAATTATTCGTTTCAATGTAAGTACATGGTACTTAAAGTATTTGGACACTTTTTGAAATGGTTTTTTAAGTTGCGGGTCATGAGATGCTCTCTTTCTCTTTGTCCCGTCAGAATGTGATCCTGTCCTCTCAGTCGGCAGCGAACGTGAAGAAAGACACTCTGGCTCAGCCCGCTTTGGAGGTCCAGGAGACGTCGAGTCAGGAGTCGTCGCTGGAGAGCGAGTCCGATGAGGAGGACGACTACATGGACATCTGACTCTGATGGCCTTCGTCTGGTTTTCTATCGCGCGAAAGGGCTTTTTCCTACCCTGGCACTCGTGTCCTGTTGTTTTTGCTCCTCTGCTGCTAAGCATGGACTGGGTTTCTACGTTCTTCTGTTGTTTATTTCGTCGCGTACGATCCTGCAAAGTGCCATTTTCACTGGAGAGTCTGAAAAACTCTGGATGGATGGTGTAATAGTGGCAGTTTGTGTAATGCAATTTGACTCACTCGAGAGTTTCCTGGGCATTAAATCCATCACGACGTTGTTTACAGATTTAACAGGAAGTAGGTTTTGCTTGACGTTTGGTGTAAAATAAACACGAGTCATATCACTACCGAGTTTCAGTGGCATTGCAACCAAACAAGGAACGTCAGGAGTCGAAAGTGGTGTTGTTTTTTTCCTGTGTTTTCCTGCATGTGTGCCATAACTTCTTCTCTCAGAGCTGGCTTCACGTACATCTGCGTCTAGAGTTTAGGAGAGTCCTAGACATTTCTGCATGGCACTTCAAGAGTTCAATTATTATAGATTACTGTATTGGTTAAAGATATCAAGACACCAAAAATTCCATCGCTGTTGTATTCCTCTTAGTGTCTCTCGACACACATTTGTAGTTTTATTAACTTTCCATTTGAGGATTATAAAAGACAGCGGCTGAAAGAGTTAGTCGTGTCACCAGCACTGAGAAGATGTGACCGTTGTTATTCATATCACAATTAAATATGAATGTGATATAACTAGCTTTTTTTCTTTTCAAGGATTACGGCAAAACGTCACGGCCTTCTTTTATGAGATGAAAAAGCCTAAAAATGGTGCTGATCCCTTATTTTTGGCTCTTTGAACGGTTAAATGGAAAGTTCACACAAAAATGACGTTGCTTTTTTCATTCACCTCACTCCTGTGTGACTTTTTCTTTCGGGGAACACAAAAGGAGAATTTCGGCAGCATGTTTCATACTATGAAAGTGGATGAAGAGCGACAAAATGCACCTTTTTTATTGTATTCGTTCACTATCACTGCTTTTTGACAATTTTAAAGCCAACGTTTACTTTCATTGTATGGTAAAGAGCAGCGGGAACATCCTGACAAACATCTTTTGTGTTCTTTACGAGTTTATAATGACATAATAGTGAGAAAGTGAAGACAGAAAAGGGGCTGTCAAAATAAAAGTCTGTGTTTACATAATATATGTGGGTGCACTGTGTATAATTATTTTATATATATAAATACACACACATGCATGTATATTTAGGAAACATTTTTTATTTATATTTGTATATAAATGTATATACATGAAAATATTTCTTAAATATATACAAGCATGTAGGTGTGTATTTATATATATATATATATATATATATATATATATAATAATTATACACAGTGCACACACATATATTATGTAAACACAAACTTTTATTTTGGATTAATCGTTTGACAGCCCTAGACAGAAACGTACTTTTTATGTGAACTGTCCCTTTAACCAAAGAGACGTGCCCTAACCTCAGTTGTTTGGGTTTTTGCCGTGTGGGATTTAGTTTTGAAACTGAAGTAGCACTGCTTTACTCGGAGCGTGTCTGTATGATCATGGCTGGCAGCCAAATCAGAGTTTTTCCACAGTCAGTGAGACGAAGGAATGTTTTTTACCGAACGTTTTCTACTTGTAGACGGATAAATTAGCTACCAGTATTTTTTGGAGTGCAGAATTTTTCAACTCATGAGGACTTTGAGATGTTTCGATGCACTGAGCATGTGTGACCAAACTACCTGTACACTGAAAAAGAGATGTTTCTATTTTTTCCTCTTTGTAAATGAATATTTTGTCTGTTGTCGTCGTGTTTTGAATGCTCTGTCTCTCTACGCTTGTGTTGAGAATGTAAGACGAGGTGGTCTGGGAGCTTTTCTGTGCTCTTTGGAGATATATGGGGTATTCATTATTCTGTCCTCAGGCTTTTTATCTGAGAACATTGATATTTCTGACTTGCTGCATTGATGATGTCACAAAACCAAAAATACACTTACGATATTTTTACCTGATCTTTGGTGTTTGTTGTTTTTTTTAGATTAAGACACCTCAAACCGTATTCACTTTATAGACCTTAATCCTGTAATTGTGGACAAATGTGGTCCTAATTTTTATTTATTATAAATTACAGTCTTCGATAAAGTTTTGTCTATCCATTTATGGTGTTTTTTTTATTTTGGGGGTATTTTTGAATTTATTTACTTCAAAAAGTAACATATTTTCTATGTAAATTATGCTATTTTTATGGGTTTTTTTTTAACAACATTAAAATATCATTCCAATAAGTTCTTAGAGCTGAAACCTAAAGATGAAGCGACTTTGCTGTCACCTGGTGTCTTATTTTGGCTTATTTTAGAATGCTCTAAATTACAGTTTTTCCCATTCATTTCTATGCCCATTTTTGACCCAAATACAAGATTAAGGAGGGTTTTTTTCACCCACTTAACATTGTAGAATTGAGTCAGAAAAAAAATGTGTGTGTTCAGGAGGCAAACTTAGGGAAAGTAGCCAAGTCTTGTACCGCTCAGATCAAGGGAAGTATTTTTAAAAAAATAAATCAAAACTATTTTGCCCACATTTGTCCAGAATACGGTTTTAGAGTTAAGAAATCAAAAACGGATTTTTTTTTTTAACATTGATATTTATGTCATTGCACAGACGTTCGCTCTATCGCCCCCTTAAGTGCTGGAATTGTAACTGCGACAAAAGGAATGAGCTTGCGACGTGTCCGTCTCATTCAGATGAAATAACTTGCGTGTTTGTAGTTACTCTAAAGGATTGTTTATGCGTGTGCTTTCTTTTAGCTTCCATGTGATCAAAATGGCAGGGAGATGAAGTGCATTCTGAGAACGGGTGACATCATCTCCTCACAGTGACCACCCCGTGTGTTTTAGCCAGGCCATGTCAAAGGCAGTGTCCCGGGCCGGTGTGAAGCCCTCAGACTCGAGGAAGGCCATTAAGACCCATTAGCAGCTGCCAGAGGTTTCTTATGAAGTGCTGCCAATGTGTCATTCCCTCCCTTTGTCAGGCACACTACGCCAAGGGTTTGTTTTCTTACATACGGGACCAAATGTGTGTCAGATCTTTTATTTAGGGGATGTTGGGGGGTAGGTGGTGATTGTTTGCCTCCTGTGTCCGTCTGTTGGCCTCCATCCAACCCAATACGTATGAGTCATAATTGGACTTTGATCTAAATTAAGGCCAATATGTGGTTCTGGTGATGATGTCGGGTCATTGGTCGGAAGGATGTCGGGCTTTGGCGAACGAGCCAATCAGACGGCCTCGGGGTGTTTGTTGTAGCCAATGGCGAAATGTAATCTGACCTGTTAAGGATATAATCTAAGTAATACTAAAAGCAATATAAAGACGTAGTAATAAAATCTAAAAAAATATTAACAATCATTTTCATTTATTGAATAAAGCAAAAATATAAATATTAGACGGAGAAAAGCTTGTAGTAAATTATTTGAGTACTAAAATGAATGTGATATATAGAATGAGAAAAGCACATAACAAAATTACTTAGTAAAAGCTAATTCTTAATGCTATAAAAGTAAATACTGATATAACTTTGAACTTGGTCAGATGATAAAATAATAAGGATTTAAAAAAATAGTCTCTATTACATTAATGTTTCTGACTGATGATATTTTAGGGATGCACCGATATAAAAATTTTGGCCGATACCGATAACCGATAATTCTTTATATTTGAAAGTCGATAACCGATATATCGGCCGATATTTAATTTTGAGAATCTGATTACAAAAACAAAAGACTCACAATTAAACCCATGTCCCAAGCGCACGATTAAAATGATGTTCTCATTATAGTGTTATGTAGTCGATATAACAAATTTGCAAACCGTATTTTCATTTTTTGAAGAAATTTCAATCATATTTCAAGAAATTAAAAAACATAAACAGTGCTCAACAAGTGTCTCAGCTGAAGGGAACAATACATTATTTATCGGCTTTAATATATCGGCCACATTTTCTTACCAGGCCGATAACGATAACATTACGATGCGATATACGATATATCGTGCATCCCTATGATATTTACTCCCTTTGATTTAAACCATGGCGTGGTTTAATTAACCACAAACTCATACCATTTTAAGACATTACGTTCCCATTACGTCAAGGTATTATGTCATGGAAACCCTGGAAATTTGGGGTAATTTAACCTTTTTCATTTTTTAAATGAATTAAAACGGGACATAATTCAATCCAAACGACTCCCAATTATTTCTACTGACTAGAAATGATTCGTTGTGATTTTAAGAAGATCACCGCATTAAGGAAATGCTTCAAACTACACTAGACTGAAAAATGCAGTTGTTTTAACCTAAATTTGGGTTGAATATAAACAAACCCAAAAAGATTTGACCAAATATAACTGGGTTTGTCCATATTTCACCCATTTTTCAGTGGCATTGATCAAGCCTGAACACGTTTGAGTGTGCGTGTTGTGTTTCAGCCGGGACGGCCCGTACCTGAGCTCTTAAAGTGGCCAGTTAGAGCATCAAAAGAGAAGATTGCATGGTTAATGCCAGGGAAAGGTGTGAGATTTCACGTCGGGTCATGGCGGGGGGGCTCTTTATAGACCCCACAGCCGTCTGATCCCAGCACAGAGACCCTGTGTATTGGCAGCTGTTAAACTATTGAGTGACGATACGAGTGTCCACACACACGAGCAGCAAATGGCAGAGGCTAACACCTCCTGACTCCAGTCTGCCATACGGGACGATGGAACCGGGTTTAAAGACATGATCAAAATCTCTTTTGTTCTCCTCCTCAGCATTTCCTGTTCTTTTGAATGGGAAAACCCTCTGAGAACCAAACGTCATCATCACAATAAAACTCGACTCTTCAGTGTGTTGGTCTTGGCCATGACTTTGCCACTTCCTCCAGATCGTCCCTGGCCAAACTGGTTTGAGATCAGCTGCTGGAGGCCCGAAGCGAAGCCAGCGTGAGTCTCAGCGGGACACTCTTAATCCCTGTGGGGTCTACAGTAGGAAACCTCCTGGAACGTTTAGATAAGACACGGACGTTTCCTCTACAGAGCGGCCATGTGTTTTCAGTTACACATTAATGATGTTTTAACCTGATCAAAGATCAGTTTATGATGCCTTTCACAGATTCGGAGGGTTAGGGAAAAGTCAACGAGGTAAACTTTGACCAAGTTTGCATATGGGATTCTCGAAAGCTGAAGAGTATTTAGTCCCTCGTGGCTTTTAAATGAAGAAAAGAGCATGTAATACAGAAGTGACGCCTCGCACAGTCTTTGAGAAATGGCGTTGCTTGCTCGACGGTTCTTATCATAATGAACCCCACCTAATGTGTGTGATCTGAGAGCGCAGGTGTTAATAAGCTGGCGAGTCCATGTCTCACGTGTCCGATTCAACGACTGCCCCGTTGCGGAAGGCATTAGCGCTTCACACATTTGAACAGCCGGATCTCCTGAGGAACGTACACATGAAAACCAGTGACTCAAGCATGAAGATCCATTTCTTATGAATTAGCCAGCACAACTTTTGTTTTTGGGCCTCATAGTTTCTTTCCTCGCCATGATTAATGCCTGTGACCACAAGTTTATCAGGTTAGGATGTTTTGCCCGTATCATCTTAAAGGAGTCGTTCACTTTTAAAAAAAACTTTTGCTGATTATTTACTTACCCCAATGTCATCCAAGATGTCCATGTCTTTCTTTCTTCAGTCGAAAAGAAATTAAGGTTTTTGATGAAAACATTCCAGGATTTTCTCCATATAATGGACTTCAATGGGAACCAAACAGTTCAAGGTCCAAATGACACTTTCAGTGCAAACTGTTCAAAGGGCCGTTTCGCTTGATAAGACCCTTATTCATCGTCTGGTGTCGTTTAAAGCCCTTTCAACAGTTGAAACTCTCTTTTGGACCTTGAACCGTTTGGTTCCCACTGAAGTCCATTATATGGAGAAAAATGCTGGAATGTTTTCATCAAAAACCTTAATTTCTTTTCGACTGAAGAAAGAAAGACATGGACATCTTGGATGACATGGGGGTGAGTAAATTATCAGAAATTTTTTTTTTAAAAGTGAACTACTCTAAGTCTGTGGTCGTGCTAACAGGGACAAACACTTCAGATGAAGTGAGTTTATATCAATGCATTTGGCAGACTCTAAAGCTACACCTTTTCTTACGGTGTGTTCTCTGCGAATCAAACGCATGACCTCGGCTGTGCCAGCACTATCCCATCTTTTTTAAAATGTACACTCTTAAACATGCTGTTTTAACCCAACTTTGGGTCAAATATGGAACCCAAACGTTTGGGTTTGTCCATATATGACCCAAAGTTGGGTTAAAACAACCCAGCATTTTTAGAGTGTACAGATTAAGTTTTCATAGCTTTTGTGTAATACCAGAGACAATTTAGAGACATGCCACTTCCTCAATCCTCAATACAGCTATATAGGGCAAACCCGTAACGCAAAAGATGGCGGTTGTATGCACATGCCCCGCCCCTCCCACTGGACAGATTTTACAGTCAAGCCGGGAAACGTGAGCCTATCGTCTGGTTCCACTGTCAGGTTTGCAACAGCGGAGACAAGAACCCTTGCGCATGCGTAGTCAAACTATAACCTGTGGGGAAAAGGGCGTTTTAAACTTTATTTTGGGGCAAAATCATCAAACTTTTTCAGCCATTTTTATCATATTTCACTGCTGTTTCTATACAAGCAGTTTTTATGTCCCGGAGACCAGTGAAAGTGCAGATCTGACTCTCTGCTCATTCATTTAGATAGGAGCCTGGTCTTGTTAGTCCCAAATAGCTGCCAAGATGGCGGCCGAGTGGCAGGACCTGCAGGGTTCTAAATAGAACTTTAGTTCTTGACTCAAATTTAAAGAACCTTTATTCCAAAACGTTTGTATATAAGGACAAATGTCTTCAATAATTGCATACTCTTTATGTTTAATGGGCAATTTCACTTGTTTTTTCTGGTGATAAAGTATTTTTGTGAGCTGCTTGATTCATAAAATCTAATTAACGATAAATTAGAACTAAATAAAAACGAAATCCATAAAATGATCCGATGATGGAACCCCTAATAGGTTCTAAAGATGAAGCGCCTGATGGAACCTTTAAGGTTATCCTTTAACTCCAATAGTGTACAATCAACTATTGGAACTGTCCTGAAACATGTGGCTGGATTTGTCAGATGGCCAATGAAGCCGATTTAGATTTTACATATAAATACAGGCGTTTATGGACAGTTGAACCATCTTTGAATGTTCATTTCGATCAACGATTATGTTGTGGTGACATGAGGTGTTTCCTCACAACAAAAAATGATGCACTCTAAAAATGCTGGGCTGTTTCAACCCAAATTTGGGTCAAATATGGACACACACAAATGTTGGGTTTAAAAATTTTAACCCAACTTCGTCTTTCACTTTCAACTGTAATTTTTTTTAAATTCCATTTTTAACCCAACATTTGGGATTGTCCATATTTGACCCAAATTTGGATTGAAACAACCCAGCATTTTTTAGAGTGTATAGTTATATCCAAAGATAGTTTAGACTGGAATGATAAATGAAATAGACTGGAGTGTAATCTTGTAAACTCAACACAAAAAGAGAAAGATTTATGATAATCTGCCAAAAAATGACTTTGTACTTTGGAAGTCTTTGTGAATAAAAAGAGCGAAAGTGTGATTTGACTTGGAAATGAAATTGTACTTGAAAGAAACACAAACTCACAAAAATAATGTGCAATTTTGTTTATTTATTGACTACTATAATAGGTATTATAAGAAGTCATTTTCACCCCTGTCCAACCGTGATATCTAATCTAGTGTAAAAATGGCACTAAAACGACATGTTAATGGTCAGGGGTGCTAATATAAGTGGATTAGGTTTAGCAAAACGATACGCTAGTCTCTTAGAAATGTGTGTGTAACCTCAGCGGAGTGAGGAGAACCACGCGTCATGTGTGACTCATATGGACCAGCTTCAATCCTGGGATCACACCTTCATGATGGAGAGATGTCTTCTGCTGTTTTCTCCAGGTTTAGGCCGTGAGGCGTGAGGATTTTAGATGCGCTTTGTTTAACTTGGTATTCCAGTACAAATCCTTTTAGACTTCCTCATATCCTCAATCAATACCTTCACAGCTATTGAGCGCTTTTAGCTCGTAAAAAAGGCAACTCTGATTTAACCGCCCGTTCCAGAGCAAACATTTCAATCTGCTTTATTAGATCCACTAAAAATAACACTTCAGACACACTTTAGGTTCATTTGCTGTTGATCAATAGGGAGAAATGCATTAAAGATGAGAACAGGACTGCACTTTGTGTTTAGTGTGTTATAACACATTTATGCATTAAAAATGTTTTCATCAACTGAAAGAAACTGAAATTATGGTTTGTTTCAACCCAAATTTGGGTCAAATATGGACAAACCCAAATGTTGGGTTAAAAATGCAATTAAAAAATGTACAGTTGAAGTTGGGTTAAAATTTAACATTTGGGTTTATCTATATTTGACCCAAATTTGGGTTAAAACAACCCAGCATTGTTTAGAGTGTGCATGTAATGTAAAATAAATCAGTCATACTGTTTTAGTACATGGTTCAGTGAAGGCGTGAGATTATAATGCCACGGTTATTTAATTCGATATGCATCATTGCGCTAAATGATTGCCATATTCACATAGGCCTACCATAAAAAATGTACATGTTTTCCAAGGTACACTCTAAAAAATGCTGAGTTGTTTGAACCCAAATTTGGGTCAAATATGGACAAACCCAAATGTTGGGTTAAAAATGCAATTAAAAAATGTACAGTTGAAGTTTGAAATCACATTTTAACCCAACATTTGGGTTTGTCCATATTTTATCCAATTTTGGGTCAAAACAACCCAGCGTTGTTTTGAGTGTACTGCAAATAATATCATGCTATGGTCTTTTTTACCCGGGTTTATGTCCAGAAAACCATTTTAACATCATCGGACTTTTTGTAAATGCATAAGTATGTTTACATAAAAACAAAGAGAAACTTTTCCATTTTTCAGATGAAAAACGGCAAGAAAAGACCATGCAATATAAATTATAATTGAGCGTGACTTGAGCGTGTCTAAAACAAATTCCACTGACGTCCAATGCCCACATATTCCAGTATGCATCAACAATACAACATGCCGTCAACTACAGCACTCGTTTTTATTTTATGTGTGGCAGTATTTGTTCTGAAAAGCTCAGCAAATGTAGGAAATGGTGGTGATTAGGAGTGTGTTTCGCTGGAGTTGATGTTTCGCATAAGAAAGAGTTGTGCTAACAGTGCTTTATGCCGGGGTGGAGAAACAGAACAAACTGGGGATTGTGTTTTCTAAGGGGGTTAAGTCAATTCCTGTTTTAAAACACCCTAAAGGAATATACAGAATTGCAAATGAAACCTCTTTTGAATCAATCCTAAAGTATCACATTCGGGTCTAGTTTGGATTGGATGCCACTATGAATCATATTTGGTCCTACTTAGAAAAAAAAAAAATCGGATAACTTTCCAAATGTCTTATTCGGTTTGCAAAAAAAGGCAGCCGTACTTGATCAGGGTCACAAATCTCCCTGGAAATTGTGAAGAATCTTTAATATTTCTAACTCATATTTGAACAACTTTTAAATTGTTAAGTTGGAAAGAATCCCATGTTTTCCACAAAGTCTCTTTTGGGACCCGTCCCGTGCCTGTATAATATTTAATCCATTACTTTCTCCAATTTCCCCATCACTTTCTTAATTGATATAAAAATTAAGCCCTTTTTTCTACACTCTAAAAAATGCTGGGTTGTTTTAACCCAATTTTGGGTAAAATATGGACAAACCCAGCCAATTGGGTTAAAAATATAATTTAAAAATGTAACCCAATGGCTGGGTTTGTCCATATTTTACCCAAAATTGGGTTAAAACAACCCAGCATTTTTTAGAGTGATCGGCTTAACCAAAGAAACACAGAAAATAAATTTCCGTTCCTCCATTTGTGAGCAGAGTCAGTCAAGCACTCATTTCAGCGTATAGTCACACATGCATAACAATGACTGACATTCATACAAGTAAACTCTCTCTATTCATGTTGCATGAAAACGGCAGATCAGTGGCGCTAACAGGCTGTGAACTACTAAAGTAGCCTCAATTCTTCTGGGACGGTTCCCTATCTATCTCTCCCTCTCTATGTATCTCTGCCTGTGTCTCTGCATGAATAGAAAGCCCTCGGCCTTCAGAGAGCATTTCTTCCTAATGAGATTAACCATCAAGGAACGATCATGTCTAGACACCCTGAATACGCAACCCCCTCCCTCCCACCAAACACACACACACACACACACTCTCTCTCAGGTGAAGCTCACCTGTAGATTTACACAGGGTTTGCTTCCAGCCATAACTCTATAATGGCTTTATGTCACGATTATATCTGACATGATTCAGTCACAATAATAGAGTTTATGTTCAATGATTCATTTGGAACATTGGGTCACTCGATTAAACAATTAACATACAACTTTTCTATATACACTGTAAAAAATGCTGGATTGTTTTAACCCATATTTGACCCAAAACTGGGTTAAAAGAACCCAGCATTTTTTTTAGAGTGAAATTACCCCAAATTTGGGTAAAATATGGACAAACTCAAACATTGGGTTAAAATGTAACCCAATGGCTGGGTTTGTTCATATTTGACCCAAAATTGGGTTAAAACAACCCAGCATTTTTTATAGTGGAATTAACCCAAATTTGGGTCAAATATGGACAAACTCAAACACTGGGTTAAAATGCAACCCAATGGCTGGGTTTGTCCATATTGGACCCAAAATTGGGTTAAAACAACCCAGCATCATTTTTTAGAGTGAAATTAACTCAAATTTTGGGAAAATATATGGACAAACTCAAACATTGGGTTAAAATGTAACCCAATAGCTGTGTTTGTCCATATTTAGAGTGTATTAAACATATATGCCAATGTACTTTTCTACATTGGCATATATGGTTCAATGACCATAACCTTTAATATCGATAGCAACGTTTTTCCATTGCACAAAAGTTCTTCACGCTTATAAAAACTGTTTTTGGGAATCCAAAATGGTTCTTCTATAGCATCGCTATTATCAAAAACAGAGAAAGACTGAAATTTCTAGCCACTTGGGGACCATATACAGGCTAGGGGAACTCATATTAATGTATGAAAAACCTCAAAAAGTTAAAATTTCATGTCAGGGGGCTGTTAATAAAATAAAATCAGTCCACTAAAAACAAAGGTACCAAAACATTTTTAAAGCATGACGCCAAGGCATAACTTTTTAGTTCTCTAAAAAAACGCATATCTCTTTAATACATCTACAAAATTTTAATCTCCACAGACCTGCAAATAATGGTTAATGATGAGAAAAGGGTTTCTTGGTGCTTCAAAAAACCATTAAGAAGCTTTACTTTTAAAACTGTAGGTCAATATTTGTCTCAAGTCTGCTGTTTGTCTCAAGTCTGCCATAATCCAAACCCAAAGTTTAGGAAGGTTAAATTGGATTGTTTTTTCCTCATGGTTTAAGACGCAGCAGATGTGTTGTGAAAGCGTGGCCATCAAAACCATCGAGCTTAGAACATATGAAAAGCAAAGTTCAGACGAACTCAAGTGACAACAATTGCATTTTAAATTATTCACCACAGTTGTAAAAATCAGGACCCGGTGTCTGTAGCATCAGTGAGAATTAGTGGATATGTGCGTGTGAATTCGCAAACACGAGCGCCGAGTGTGTCAGATTGTGTTTGCGTGAGGGGGGTCAATGCAGTCAATTAGAAAGTGAAGTCTTTGCTCTTCCTCACATTAGCTGGATTAATGAAGGGAGTTTGGTAGCCTGTATTCTTTGGGCCTGTACGTATTTGTTTAAAAGTCCTTTAGCAGTTCATAAAGACATGTTTCCTCCGCTTGTCCCCTTCCTGTTGGGACTCTATCAAGGCTCTGCTAACTCTCTTTGATTCCGCACATCGACCAATCGGATCATGGCATTGACTCATCACTGAGTCACTTCAAAGGCAGGGAATGGGGGTTCAAGCCCCGCCCACATCCAGAACCCACTTAAAGGTGTGGGACGCCGCCTCTGCATCTGTACAGACAGACACAACTTCATCCTTGGACTTAACAAACATTGGATTTAACTCAAGCCCTTTAAGTTCTTATGGAGAACTTGTGTTTTAACTGAAACGTCTAGCTGTTGCTCATTCTGGTTCTTCTGGAGGAGAAGCCTACATAATGCAGGCTATCAGAGGTGAGTCTTAAGCCCAATTCACCTACAGTGCTCTTGCTCATTGTTAATTCGTCTGTTTGGACTTGAATTTTCTCTGGGACGACTTCTTCCATGGGATGCCATTGACAAAACATTTCAACACAAATACTTCGTCTTTCCTCAGACCTCAAGCATAATTTCAGCCTCCCTCCTCCGCCTTCCATGGCTGGAGCCGGCGATTCCTACCACCAAGGCAACATCCGGATGACCATAGAGGATCCGGATCTGTGGAGATCCTTCCATGAGATCGGCACCGAGATGATCATCACCAAACCTGGCAGGTACGTCCAAGTTCCTCAATTAAAACTTAATCTTTGGATCCACTGACCTCAATGTAGGTAATTCGGTAACGCTTCCGTTTACAGTACAGTACTTACAGTGTACTTACCTAGAAAGTACTGCCTAATATACTGCCTGTTAGTACATGGAACTAATTGTAGTTACTAAAATAAGTACATAGTATTTACATGGGTAACTGGACTGTAAAAGGAAGCGTTCAGATAAACTGTACTTTGGTGTGCTTTATATTACAGGAGGATGTTTCCACACTGCAAAATCAGCTTGTCTGGATTGGTGCCGTATGCAAAGTACATCTTACTGGTGGACATGGTGCCTGAAGATGGTCTCAGATATAAGGTTAGAATCTAATAAAGTTCATAGATCACTGACTCTTAAGGTAGTGGTTGCCGATATTAAGGTCTTATCCATTTGAATGCTTGTCTAGACTATTGAAATGAATTGGGAGTCAATGGTGAACGGCTGGAGCGTTGGGGGGACGTTGTCACATGTGTCTCCCCAGAACGTTCCCACCACTCCTCAACTTCAAAGAGCCCCAACTCTTCCTGTTTTTACAGGACCCAATGGGGGGTTTTACCTCAACACACACTCTCGTTCACACATACTCTCGCACCCCGGCACCCCCCGGCACCTTATGTCATGGGCAATGTAGTTGCTATTCTGAGGTCTATGATTCAATGAAATGCCTCTTTTTCCATAGTGGAACAAGGACAAGTGGGAAGTGGCGGGGAAAGCTGAGCCTCAGCCGCCCTATAGGACGTACCTACACCCGGATTCGCCAGCGCCCGGAAGCCACTGGATGAAACAGTCCGTGTCTTTCCTCAAACTCAAGCTCACCAACAACGCCCTGGACCAGCATGGACATGTGAGTGTCCCACTCTGAATCTTACATTTGTTCAACACTAATTTGACTAATTTGATTTAAACCCATTTTTGAATCAGATTATACTTCACTCCATGCACCGCTACCACCCGCGTTTCCACATCGTCCAGGCTGATGATTTGTACAGTGTACGCTGGAGCGTCTTCCAGACCTTCACCTTCCCCGAGACCACCTTCACTGCGGTCACAGCGTACCAGAACACAAAGGTAAGACTAGTGAATACACTTCATACATCGAATATTAAATGAAATATATGTAAAACACATTGATTGGTCGCTATTCTGAATATTGGGGAGAAAAAGTACATCAAAGTTGTCTTAAGACAAGAACGGGTGTTGTTCAGAGTTTATGTATAAGTTTGATGAAAGCTTTTGATCCGTACTGTATACACTCTAAACAATGCTGGGTTGTTTGAACCCAAATTTGGGTCAAATAAGGACAAAGGCAAACGTCGGGTTAGCATTTTTAACCCAACATTTGGGTTTGTCCATATTTGACCCAAATTTGGGTTGAAACAACCCAGCATTTTTTTAGAGTGTATGTTTTTATGCACTTATTTTCAAGTGCACATTTGTTATTTTATTTTATTGGAATTAATTAGAACTTCGATTTATGGTTCCATTATTTCTCTCGCAGATTACAAAGCTGAAAATCGACCACAATCCATTTGCCAAAGGATTCAGAGATGAGGGTACAAATTCTAAAAGGTAATATCATCTTGAGGTTGTGTTTTATTTTCATTACAGGTTGCTCTTAAAATAGATATTTCTATTCCAACAACTTTCTAAAATGCAGAAAACAATTCATCATAAAATATGAATTACAGCTGACAATAACCATACCAAAACGAATAGGTAAAGTAAAATACAACAAATTAAATTTTTTTAATCGCATCCAAAATAAAAGTTCGTGTTTAGATAATATATAAGTGTGAAGTGTGTATAATTATTTTGTATAAATAAATACACACATATGCATGTATATATTTAAGAAATATTTTTATGTATATACTTTATATATATTTATACATAATTAATATTATATAAATATAAATATTTGATATATTAATGATAAAATATATACATGCATGTGTGTGTATTTATATATATATATTAGGGCTGTGCAAAAGTTAATTGCGATTAATCGCATCCAAAATAAAAGTCTGTGTGTACATAACATATTTGTGTGTGCTGTATATAATTATTTTGTATATATAAATACCTATGCATGCATGTATATATTTAAGAATTATTTGCGCTTAAATTCTGTACATATTTATAAATACATAATCTATATTATATAAATATAAATATTTTATATATGAATAACACATTTTCTTAAATATTTACATGCATGTGTGTGTATTTATATATACAACATAATTATATACAGCACACACAAATATATTATGTAAACACAGACTTTTATTTTGGATGCGATTAATCGCAATTAATTTTTGCACAGCCCTAATATATACACAAAATAATTATACACACTACACACATATATTAAATAAACACAAACTTTTATTTTGGATGCGATTAATCGCGATTAATTGTTGCCCAGCCCTATTTTTTTTTAAATGTTCAGTAAATCGGTTTAAACTGTGAGCCATTTTACTTCATTGAACTTTCCTTTCACAGACGGGCAAACAGAAGTCTGGCTGATCCTGAGAGAGTTGCAAAGAAAATGTCAAAAGACTCTGAACATGGAAGCCCACGAGGTAATCGCCTTTGATTTTATGTCTCTAGATCTGGGTTAACGACGTGTGTGACTGTGGATAGATTTAGTAGTTGACTCACGCCTCCTTGATACTCGTCTTGATACAGATATCCAACAGTCCTCGTGTGAAGGTCTGGATGATGAACGCGTGTCCCGTAAGGAGTCGGAGGTGAAGGTGGAGCGGTACTCCCCATGGGGAAGTTCGTGCGACCGGGACAACAGCCACGCTCTCCGCGCAGAGTCCCCGCTGGGCTCGGACCCTCGGGACATGTACAGCTCTGAACAGCTCGTACCCGGACAGAGCACGTACCAGCCGTACAGGTACCTCAAACAAGACCTTATTTTCCTATGTCCATTTATATAGCGCTTTTAACAATATAGATTGTTTCAAAGCAGCTTTACAGTGATAATAGGATATTAAAGTAACAGAGATTACTTTGTCTTTACAGCAGCTTTAGAATAAAGTTAGTTTTTGATTGAGTCACTTCTGCTTCAAAGATCATTAGTTATTAACTTAGCGGCCGCTAACACGACGCCGTTTTTACTGAAAACCAGCCCGTTCTCATCCCAAGACGTCATCTAACTGACCATACGTCAACATCCGACGTTTTAGAGTACCCTTTATCTAATCCTAACCCTACCCCAGACATAAACCTACCCGCGTCATCTAACTCATCTAAAGGTAAAGCGTCAGTTAGATGATGCCCTAGGATCGTCATCTAACTGATGTTAAAGGGTGCCCTAAAACGTCGGATGTTGACGTATGGTCAAAAGCGTCAGTTGGATGACGTCTTGGGATGAGAATGTGTTGCGAAAACAGTTAAATGGCCGTTCATTTTTCACAAGTGTTTGGTGGCTCGAGAACGCAAATTTTGAAACCGGTTCCAAGGTGAAAGTTTTTAAAAATGTTATGATCTCTTAAGGGTTCTCATCATTAAGGGTTTTCTGTTTTCAGTTAAAACGGCAGCCGCTAGGTTAATAACTACTGATCTTTGCAACGGAAGTTAATCAATCAAAACTAACTTTGGCTGGACAATAACTTTATTCTAGAGCTGCTGTAAAGCCAAAACAATCTGCTACTTTCATTTCCTATTATCACTGTAAAGCTGCTTTGAAACAAAAGTGTTAAAGGAGTAGTTCTCTTTTAAAAAAGCTTTTGCTGATAATTTACTCACCCCCATGTCATCCAAGATGTCTTTCTTTCTTCCATCAAAAAGAAATGAAGGTTTTTGATGAAAACATTCCAGGATTTTCTCCATATGATGGACTTCAATGGGAACCAAACGAGGTCCAAAAAGTTCCAAAAGACAGTTTCAGTGCAAACTGCAAACTGTTCAAAGAGCTTTAAACGACACCAGACGATGAATAAGGGTCTTATCAAGCAAAACGATCGCTCATTTAAATAATAAATAACAAAGTTTAAGTTTTATAAGCTCAAATGTTCGCCTTGCTCTGTTCTGTGATGCGCGTTTGTGACTCTCCTGTTTGAACTCGTTCATCAAAATGAACGAATCTTTTTTACCCGAGTCAATTCGTTCGTTTCGTTCATTGAATGAACCAAATGACTCAGAAAAAGTTTTGTTCATTTTGATTAATGAGCATGAACAGAGCAAGGCGAGCATTTGAGCTGATAAAACTTAAACTTTGTTATTTATTTATTAAATGAGTGATCGTTTCGCTTGATAAGACCCTTATTCATCGTCTGGAATCGTTTAAAGCCCTTTGAACAGTTTGCAGTTTGTACTGAAAATGTTTTGGACCTTGAACCGTTTGGACCCCATTGAAGTCCATTATATGGAGAAAAATCCTGGAATGTTTTCATCAAAAACCTTAATTTCTTTTCGACTGAAGAAAGAAAGACGTGGACATCTTGGATGACATGGGGGTGAGGAAATTATCAGCAAAAGTTTTTTCGAAAGTGAACTACTCCTTTAAAAGTGCTATATAAATGAAGCCGCCAATGATACTGCCTTGTCAATGTCTCAGTGCTAAAATCGGGTCTTTTCCACAGATTTCATGAATATGGCAAGTCCCCCTCGCCGTCGTCCTCCAGTGCTGGCAGCGCGAGTGTATGTGGGAGCGCCGGCCGCTCCAGCCTCGAGTCCCGTGTGCCGGATGTTGCCACCGTGCCTGATCACGAATCCTCCAGCAAACCCTCCGCCCCGGAGTTCGGTCTCCCCCCCACCTGCCCCCCACATCCCTCGGCGGGACACCAGGACTACACAGGGGTCCTGAACATGGCCATAGCCCAGACCAAGCCTGGTATACTGGGCCACCATCCTCTCTACACCCCCTACAGCACAGAACAGTGGAGCGGGGCAGCGTCCGCTCAATACCCCCCGCCACCACCCCCCCATCACCACCTACCCAGCGAATACAGCACCCAGGCCGTCCATCACGGGTACCACCATGGAAATGTAGGGGACTGGAGCCAATACCCATTGTTCTCCTACTCGTGCTGGTGAACTTTCTAAAGGCGGCACGAGCACAACGAGGTCTGGTTCTTCATGCCCTGACCCGAGCGAACACCAGATCAACTCTAGAACAGAGAGTGAATGTAATGAGGAAGTGGCACTAAACTGAAATGTTGTTTGTCAAATAGAAAATAAAGAAGCTGCTTCAGTTGAATTGAAGAAAAGTCTGAGTGCTGATCTGAGGGTCTCTGTATGTGTGAAAAGATGGCGTGCTTGTCGATTGTGCCAAAGGATGTGCCATTAAATGCATTTCTTAAGACTTTTGATTCATTTTGACTTGAAACCTCAAATGCCTGCGTATTGAGGACCTATAGAAAGGACTTTTTTTGGCTTTGTCGTTAAGATGTCTATTTATTCTGTGTTTGCTTTTGCTGCTACTTAATATTATTTTTGTTAAAAAAGAGAAACGTGGTGTAAAAATGCTGTTTGGAAATTACAATATTGTATGTCTGAAATACAGAATGGTCAGTAAATGTGTTCAGTAATGATGTTGTGGTCTTTTTCTTTTTCAGAGAAAGAAATAAGCAACTAATAAGCTCATATTTATATATAAGTTGAAGGGGAAGTGAAGTAGACAAACATCTGCTGTGAGAGTTAATGAGAGCACTTCTCTGTGAGATCCTAATCACAATTTGGTTCATGATTGGAAGGTACAGATATATAAAAAAAATAAGTAGTATCATTATTAATATAAGCAGCTCTTTTTACCTTTATATGAGCACACAATCTTGCCAAATCACTTCATCAGTTCAAGTATTTCATTTCAATGTTTTCTGCAACAAATAACGTGCGAATTAGAATTCTCACATTTGCTTTTTGATGGTTCGTTTCTGTTGAGTTTTTATCTCGCTTTGCTTTGCATATGTTTTGTTTTTCTTTCACTTTCTCCCCCTTTTGTTGGCTCTAATTGGAACCCCACCTATCTCTGTCTGTCTACACACACATTATTTGATGTTGCATCCTTAGGACACTTAAGGTATTACCTTACATAACAAAGCATGTCATAGGCCCCTCTGTGGCCGTGAAAGAGTCTTAAGAGGCGTGAAAATGGGGGGATGTCAGAGCTGTATTCAGCACTCGATGCAGACGGCCGCTGATGGCTGCCGTCACGGATGTCAGGCGCTAATGACCGTCGTAAAGGGGGGAGGGAGGAGGATCTGTGTGTTTGGATGTCCTGGGTGGGAGAATTAGCCAAGCTCAATTCATTACAGTGCTCTTTAGCGTCTTTTAGACAAGCTTAGCAGCTGCTTGGTACTCACACAGACTACAGGCAAGCATTACCGTGTTTGAATTCAATAAGCTACTTTTGTGGGAACTAACTTCAAACTTTAAAGAGATAGTTCACTTTGAAATTCATTTTTGGTGTGTTTTATCTTACCTCAAGGGCATCCAAGATGTAGGTGTCTTTGTTTGACAGTATTTTCTATTTTGATATTTTTAGGTCAAACCGTTCTTGTCTGTCAGTCATATAATGCAGGTCTATGGTCACCACCTCAAGGAGCATGCACAGAGAAGTCCAGATTAAATGTAAATATAAGTATACTACATTGATGGCCTAAGACACGAAACGAGCGGTTTGTGTGAGAAAATGAACAGTATTTATATCGTTTTTACCTCGTGTAACCACAGCCATGTCCAAGTGATCTGAAGACGCGGGCACTTCGGTCTGCGCAAGCGTCGGAAGTGATCTCTCGCGCGTTTGCGAAAACAAAACCAACGTTGTCTGTTGATATATCGAAATTGTCTTCTATTGTGATTTCCTGTATATCTAAATATGTTTAGATCTTCACTCTGAAAGGTAACGCTTTCGAAATCTCTGTGTAAACAATCAGTGACGTACAAACGCGAGAGATCACTTCCGGAAGCGCCCGCAGATCACTTGGACGTGGCTGTGGTTAGTTAAACGCGGTAAAAACTATAAATACTGTTCGTTTTCTCACACAAACCGCTCGTTTCGTGTCTTAGGCCATCAGTGTGTACTTACATTTACGAGTCATTAAATCATGTTTAATTTGGACTTCTCTGTGTATGCTCTTTGAGGTGGTGACCATGGACCTCCATTATATGACTGACAGACAAGAACGGTTTGACCTAAAAATATCCAAATTGAAAATACTGCGGAAACAAAGACATCTACATCTTGGATGCCCTGGAGGTAAGCTAAAACATACCAAAAAAATATTTCAAAGTGAACTATCCCTTTACAAAAGCTGAAATAGTTGATTTTAACTCCATATACAGCTAACAATATTAAGAATATGTTTTTTTTTTCAATGACTGTTTTGTTTTATGCTAATGAAAAAGACACTTTTCAAGGCTGAAACTCAAAAATATGTGGCAGGAACAAGGTGTATTTTACGCACACAAGGGCCATAATTGGGTCTAAGTATTGAAGAATTTGAAAAAAATCAGTTCATTTTGAAATATCATAAAGTAAAATACAGACTCTAAGAAAACGTCTGTTTCTAGTCATGTCTAAGATTTTTTTATTCACAGCACTTCACTAGAGAGTAAATGGAAGTTGTTTGCCTGACGATGACCTTTGGGTCAAAACAGTGCACATTTTTACGAAAACGAAAAAAAACCGAAAGGGGTAACACTGTCGTTTTTTTTTGGGTCGAATTTTTGAGTTTCGATATCTCAGCTCTGGAAGGGGCTAGAGCCTCCATTTTTGCACTCAGGTCTAAGTCTCATGGCCCTCTATCAGAATCCAGAGTTTTGGGAAGATTGGAGAAACTTAATTTTTCGCCCCCCAAAAAAAACCGTAAGGGGTACAACTGTCGTTTTTTTTTCGGGCCGAATTTTTGAGTTTCCATATCTCAGCTCTGGAAGGGGCTAGAGCCTCCATTTTTGCACTCAGGTCTAAGTCTCATGGCCCTCTATCAGAATCCAGAGTTTTGGGAAGATTGGAGAAACTTAATTTTTCGCCCCCCCAAAAAAACCGTAAGGGGTACCACTGTCGTTTTTTTTTCGGGCCGAATTTTTGAGTTTCCATATCTCAGCTCTGGAAGGGGCTAGAGCCTCCATTTTTGCACTCAGGTCTAAGTCTCATGGCCCTCTATCAGAATCCAGAGTTTTGGGAAGATTGGAGAAACTTAATTTTTCGCCCCCCAAAAAAAACCGTAAGGGGTACCACTGTCGTTTTTTTTTCGGGCCGAATTTTTGAGTTTCCATATCTCAGCTCTGGAAGGGGCTAGAGCCTCCATTTTTGCACTCAGGTCTAAGTCTCATGGCCCTCTATCAGAATCCAGAGTTTTGGGAAGATTGGAGAAACTTAATTTTTCGCCCCAAAAAAAAACAACGTAAGGGGTACCACTGTCGTTTTTTTTTCGGGCCGAATTTTTGAGTTTCCATATCTCAGCTCTGGAAGGGGCTAGAGCCTCCATTTTTGCACTCAGGTCTAAGTCTCATGGCCCTCTATCAGAATCCAGAGTTTTGGGAAGATTGGAGAAACTTAATTTTTCTCCCCCCAAAAAAAACCGTAAGGGGTACCACTGTCGTTTTTTTTTCGGGCCGAATTTTTGAGTTTCCATATCTCAGCTCTGGAAGGGGCTAGAGCCTCCATTTTTGCACTCAGGTCTAAGTCTCATGGCCCTCTATCAGAATCCAGAGTTTTGGGAAGATTGGAGAAACTTAATTTTTCGCCCCCCAAAAAAAACCGTAAGGGGTACCACTGTCGTTTTTTTTTCGGGCCGAATTTTTGAGTTTCCATATCTCAGCTCTGGAAGGGGCTAGAGCCTCCATTTTTGCACTCAGGTCTAAGTCTCATGGCCCTCTATCAGAATCCAGAGTTTTGGGAAGATTGGAGAAACTTAATTTTTCGCCCCCCAAAAAAAACCGTAAGGGGTACCACTGTCGTTTTTTTTTCGGGCCGAATTTTTGAGTTTCCATATCTCAGCTCTGGAAGGGGCTAGAGCCTCCATTTTTGCACTCAGGTCTAAGTCTCATGGCCCTCTATCAGAATCCAGAGTTTTGGGAAGATTGGAGAAACTTAATTTTTCGCCCCAAAAAAAAACAACGTAAGGGGTACCACTGTCGTTTTTTTTTCGGGCCGAATTTTTGAGTTTCCATATCTCAGCTCTGGAAGGGGCTAGAGCCTCCATTTTTGCACTCAGGTCCAAGTCTCATGGCCCTCTATCAGAATCCAGAGTTTTGGGAAGATTGGAGAAACTTCATTTTTCGCCACAAAAAAAAAAAACGTAAGGGGTACCACTGTCGTTTTTTTTTTCGGGCCGTATTTTTGAGTTTCCATATCTCAGCTCTGGAAGGGGCTAGAGCCTCCATTTTTGCACTCAGGTCTAAGTCTCATTGCCCTCTATCAGAATCCAGAGTTTTGGGAAGATTGGAGAAACTTAATTTTTCGCCCAAAAAAAAAAAAACGTAAGGGGTACCACTGTCGTTTTTTTTTTCGGGCCGAATTTTTGAGTTTCGATATCTCAGCTCTGGAAGGGGCTAGAGCCTCCATTTTTGCACTCAGGTTTAAGTCTCATTGCCCTCTATCAGAATCCAGAGTTTGGGGAAGATTAGAGAAACTTAATTTTTCGCCCAAAAAAAAAAACCGTAAGGGGTACCACTGTCGTTTTTTTTTTCTGGCCGAATTTTTGAGTTTCGATATCTCAGCTCTGGAAGGGGCTAGAGCCTCCATTTTTGCACTCAGGTCTAAGTCTCATGGCCCTCTATCAGAATCCAGAGTTTTGGGAAGATTGGAGAAACTTAATTTTTCGCCCAAAAAAAAAAAACGTAAGGGGTACCACTGTCGTTTTTTTTTCGGGCCAAATTTTTGAGTTTCGATATCTCAGCTCTGGAAGGGGCTAGAGCCTCCATTTTTGCACTGAGGTCTAAGTATCATGGCCCTCTATCAGAATCCAGAGTTTTGGGAAGATTGGAGAAACTTAATTTTTCGCCCAAAAAAAAAAAAACGTAAGGGGTACCACTGTCGTTTTTTTTTCGGGCCGAATTTTTGAGTTTCCATATCTCAGCTCTGGAAGGGGCTAGAGCCTCCATTTTTGCACTCAGGTCTAAGTCTCATTGCCCTCTATTAGAATCCAGAGTTTTGGGAAGATTGGAGAAACGTAAATTTTCGCCCAAAAAAAAAAAACGTAAGGGGTACCACTGTCGTTTTTTTTTTCGGGCCGAATTTTTGAGTTTCCATATCTCAGCTCTGGAAGGGGCTAGAGCCTCCATTTTTGCACTCAGGTCTAAGTCTCATGGCCCTCTATCAGAATCCAGAGTTTTGGGAAGATTGGAGAAACTTAATTTTTCGCCCAAAAAAAAAAAAACGTAAGGGGTACCACTGTCGTTTTTTTTTCGGGCCGAATTTTTGAGTTTCCATATCTCAGCTCTGGAAGGGGCTAGAGCCTCCATTTTTGCACTCAGGTCTAAGTCTCATGGCCCTCTATTAGAATCCAGAGTTTTGGGAAGATTGGAGAAACTTAAATTTTCGCCCAAAAAAAAAAACGTAAGGGGTACCACTGTCGTTTTTTTTTCGGGCCAAATTTTTGAGATTCGATATCTCAGCTCTGGAAGGGGCTAGAGCCTCCATTTTTGCACTCAGGTCTAAGTCTCATGGCCCTCTATCAGAATCCAGAGTTTTGGGAAGATTGGAGAAACTTAATTTTTCGCCCAAAAAAAAAAAAAAAAACGTAAGGTACCACTGTCGTTTTTTTTTCGGGCCGAATTTTTGAGTTTCCATATCTCAGCTCTGGAAGGGGCTAGAGCCTCCATTTTTGCACTCAGGTCTAAGTCTCATGGCCCTCTATTAGAATCCAGAGTTTTGGGAAGATTGGAGAAACTTAATTTTTCGCCCAAAAAAAAAAAACGTAAGGGGTACCACTGTCGTTTTTTTTTCGGGCCGAATTTTTGAGTTTCCATATCTCAGCTCTGGAAGGGGCTAGAGCCTCCATTTTTGCACTCAGGTCCAAGTCTCATGGCCCTCTATCAGAATCCAGAGTTTTGGGAAGATTGGAGAAACTTCATTTTTCGCCACAAAAAAAAAAAAACGTAAGGGGTACCACTGTCGTTTTTTTTTTCGGGCCGTATTTTTGAGTTTCCATATCTCAGCTCTGGAAGGGGCTAGAGCCTCCATTTTTGCACTCAGGTCTAAGTCTCATTGCCCTCTATCAGAATCCAGAGTTTTGGGAAGATTGGAGAAACTTAATTTTTCGCCCAAAAAAAAAAAAACGTAAGGGGTACCACTGTCGTTTTTTTTTTCGGGCCGAATTTTTGAGTTTCGATATCTCAGCTCTGGAAGGGGCTAGAGCCTCAATTTTTGCACTCAGGTTTAAGTCTCATTGCCCTCTATCAGAATCCAGAGTTTGGGGAAGATTAGAGAAACTTAATTTTTCGCCCAAAAAAAAAAACCGTAAGGGGTACCACTGTCGTTTTTTTTTTCTGGCCGAATTTTTGAGTTTCGATATCTCAGCTCTGGAAGGGGCTAGAGCCTCCATTTTTGCACTCAGGTCTAAGTCTCATGGCCCTCTATCAGAATCCAGAGTTTTGGGAAGATTGGAGAAACTTAATTTTTCGCCCAAAAAAAAAAAACGTAAGGGGTACCACTGTCGTTTTTTTTTCGGGCCAAATTTTTGAGTTTCGATATCTCAGCTCTGGAAGGGGCTAGAGCCTCCATTTTTGCACTGAGGTCTAAGTATCATGGCCCTCTATCAGAATCCAGAGTTTTGGGAAGATTGGAGAAACTTAATTTTTCGCCCAAAAAAAAAAAAACGTAAGGGGTACCACTGTCGTTTTTTTTTCGGGCCGAATTTTTGAGTTTCCATATCTCAGCTCTGGAAGGGGCTAGAGCCTCCATTTTTGCACTCAGGTCTAAGTCTCATTGCCCTCTATTAGAATCCAGAGTTTTGGGAAGATTGGAGAAACTTAAATTTTCGCCCAAAAAAAAAAAACGTAAGGGGTACCACTGTCGTTTTTTTTTTCGGGCCGAATTTTTGAGTTTCCATATCTCAGCTCTGGAAGGGGCTAGAGCCTCCATTTTTGCACTCAGGTCTAAGTCTCATGGCCCTCTATCAGAATCCAGAGTTTTGGGAAGATTGGAGAAACTTAATTTTTCGCCCAAAAAAAAAAAAACGTAAGGGGTACCACTGTCGTTTTTTTTTCGGGCCGAATTTTTGAGTTTCCATATCTCAGCTCTGGAAGGGGCTAGAGCCTCCATTTTTGCACTCAGGTCTAAGTCTCATGGCCCTCTATTAGAATCCAGAGTTTTGGGAAGATTGGAGAAACTTAAATTTTCGCCCAAAAAAAAAAACGTAAGGGGTACCACTGTCGTTTTTTTTTCGGGCCAAATTTTTGAGATTCGATATCTCAGCTCTGGAAGGGGCTAGAGCCTCCATTTTTGCACTCAGGTCTAAGTCTCATGGCCCTCTATCAGAATCCAGAGTTTTGGGAAGATTGGAGAAACTTAATTTTTCGCCCAAAAAAAAAAAAAAAAACGTAAGGTACCACTGTCGTTTTTTTTTCGGGCCGAATTTTTGAGTTTCCATATCTCAGCTCTGGAAGGGGCTAGAGCCTCCATTTTTGCACTCAGGTCTAAGTCTCATGGCCCTCTATTAGAATCCAGAGTTTTGGGAAGATTGGAGAAACTTAATTTTTCGCCCAAAAAAAAAAAAACGTAAGGGGTACCACTGTCGTTTTTTTTTCGGGCCAAATTTTTGAGTTTCGATATCTCAGCTCTGGAAGGGGCTAGAGCCTCCATTTTTGCACTCAGGTCTAAGTCTCATGGCCCTCTATCAGAATCCAGAGTTTTGGGAAGATTGGAGAAACTTAATTTTTCGCCCAAAAAAAAAAAACGTAAGGGGTACCACTGTCGTTTTTTTTTTCGGGCCGAATTTTTGAGTTTCCATATCTCAGCTCTGGAAGGGGCTAGAGCCTCCATTTTTGCACTCAGGTCTAAGTCTCATGGCCCTCTATCAGAATCCAGAGTTTTGGGAAGATTGGAGAAACTTAATTTTTCGCCCAAACAAAAAAAAAACGTAAGGGGTACCACTGTCGTTTTTTTTCGGGCCGAATTTTTGAGTTTCGATATCTCAGCTCTGGAAGGGGCTAGAGCCTCCATTTTTGCACTCAGGTCTAAGTCTCATGGCCCTCTATTAGAATCCAGAGTTTTGGGAAGATTGGAGAAACTTAAATTTTCGCCCAAAAAAAAAAACGTAAGGGGTACCACTGTCGTTTTTTTTTCGGGCCTAATTTTTGAGATTCGATATCTCAGCTCTGGAAGGGGCTAGAGCCTCCATTTTTGCACTCAGGTCTAAGTCTCATGGCCCTCTATCAGAATCCAGAGTTTTGGGAAGATTGGAGAAATTTAATTTTTCGCCCAAAAAAAAAAAACGTAAGGGGTACCACTGTCGTTTTTTTTTCGGGCCGAATTTTTGAGTTTCCATATCTCAGCTCTGGAAGGGGCTAGAGCCTCCATTTTTGCACTCAGGTCTAAGTCTCATGGCCCTCTATCAGAATCCAGAGTTTTGGGAAGATTGGAGAAACTTAATTTTTCGCCCAAAAAAAAAAACGTAAGGGGTACCACTGTCGTTTTTTTTTCGGGCCGAATTTTTGAGTTTCCATATCTCAGCTCTGGAAGGGGCTAGAGCCTCCATTTTTGCACTCAGGTCTAAGTCTCATTGCCCTCTATCAGAATCCAGAGTTTTGGGAAGATTAGAGAAACTTAATTTTTCGCCCCAAAAAAAAAACGTAAGGGGTACCACTGTCGTTTTTTTTTTCGGGCCGAATTTTTGAGTTTCGATATCTCAGCTCTGGAAGGGGCTAGAGCCTCCATTTTTGCACTCAGGTCTAAGTCTCATGGCCCTCTATCAGAATCCAGAGTTTTGGGAAGATTGGAGAAACTTAATTTTTCGCCCAAAAAAAAACGTAAGGGGTACCACTGTCGTTTTTTTTTTTCGGGCTGAATTTTTGAGTTTCGATATCTCAGCTCTGGAAGGGGTTAGAGCCTCCATTTTTGCACTCAGGTCTAAGTCTCATGGCCCTCTATCAGAATCCAGAGTTTTGGGAAGATGGGAGAAACTTAATTTTTCGCCCAAAAAAAAAAAAAAACGTAAGGGGTACCACTGTCGTTTTTTTTTCGGGCCGAATTTTTGAGTTTCGATATCTCAGCTCTGGAAGGGGCTAGAGCCTCCATTTTTGCACTCAGGTCTAAGTCTCATGGCCCTCTATCAGAATCCAGAGTTTTGGGAAGATTGGAGAAACTTAATTTTTCGCCCAAAAAAAAACGTAAGGGGTACCACTGTCGTTTTTTTTTTTCGGGCTGAATTTTTGAGTTTCGATATCTCAGCTCTGGAAGGGGTTAGAGCCTCCATTTTTGCACTCAGGTCTAAGTCTCATGGCCCTCTATCAGAATCCAGAGTTTTGGGAAGATTGGAGAAACTTAATTTTTCGCCCCAAAAAAAAAAAAAACTTAAGGGGTACCACTGTCGTTTTTTTTTTCGGGCCTAATTTTTGAGTTTCCATATCTCAGCTCTGGAAGGGGCTAGAGCCTCCATTTTTGCACTCAGGTCTAAGTCTCATGGCCCTCTATCAGAATCCAGAGTTTTGGGAAGATTGGAGAAACTTAATTTTTCTCCCAAAAAAAAAACGTAAGGGGTACCACTGTCGTTTTTTTCGGGCCGAATTTTTGAGTTTCGATATCTCAGCTCTGGAAGGGGCTAGAGCCTCCATTTTTGCACTCAGGTCTAAGTCTCATTGCCCTCTATCAGAATCCAGAGTTTTAGGAAGATGGGAGAAACTTAATTTTTCGCCCAAAAAAAAAAAAACGTAAGGGGTACCTCTGTCGTTTTTTTTTCGGGCCGAATTTTTGAGTTTCCATATCTCAGCTCTGGAAGGGGCTAGAGCCTCCATTTTTGCACTCAGGTCTAAGTCTCATGGCCCTCTATCAGAATCCAGAGTTTTGGGAAGATTGGAGAAACTTAATTTTTCGCCCAAAAAAAAAAAACATAAGGGGTACCACTGTCGTTTTTTTTTCGGGCCGAATTTTTGAGTTTCCATATCTCAGCTCTGGAAGGGGCTAGAGCCTCCATTTTTGCACTCAGGTCTAAGTCTCATTGCCCTCTATCAGAATCCAGAGTTTTGGGAAGATTAGAGAAACTTAATTTTTCGCCCCAAAAAAAAAAACGTAAGGGGTACCACTGTCGTTTTTTTTTTCGGGCCGAATTTTTGAGTTTCGATATCTCAGCTCTGGAAGGGGCTAGAGCCTCCATTTTTGCACTCAGGTCTAAGTCTCATGGCCCTCTATCAGAATCCAGAGTTTTGGGAAGATTGGAGAAACTTAATTTTTCGCCCAAAAAAAAACGTAAGGGGTACCACTGTCGTTTTTTTTTTTCGGGCTGAATTTTTGAGTTTCGATATCTCAGCTCTGGAAGGGGTTAGAGCCTCCATTTTTGCACTCAGGTCTAAGTCTCATGGCCCTCTATCAGAATCCAGAGTTTTGGGAAGATGGGAGAAACTTAATTTTTCGCCCAAAAAAAAAAAACGTAAGGGGTACCACTGTCGTTTTTTTTTCGGGCCGAATTTTTGAGTTTCGATATCTCAGCTCTGGAAGGGGCTAGAGCCTCCATTTTTGCACTCAGGTCTAAGTCTCATGGCCCTCTATCAGAATCCAGAGTTTTGGGAAGATTGGAGAAACTTAATTTTTCGCCCAAAAAAAAACGTAAGGGGTACCACTGTCGTTTTTTTTTCGGGCTGAATTTTTGAGTTTCGATATCTCAGCTCTGGAAGGGGTTAGAGCCTCCATTTTTGCACTCAGGTCTAAGTCTCATGGCCCTCTATCAGAATCCAGAGTTTTGGGAAGATTGGATAAACTTAATTTTTCGCCCAAAAAAAAAAAAAACTTAAGGGGTACCACTGTCGTTTTTTTTTTCGGGCCTAATTTTTGAGTTTCCATATCTCAGCTCTGGAAGGGGCTAGAGCCTCCATTTTTGCACTCAGGTCTAAGTCTCATGGCCCTCTATCAGAATCCAGAGTTTTGGGAAAATTGGAGAAACTTAATTTTTCGCCCAAAAAAAATAACCGTAAGGGGTACCACTGTCGTTTTTTTTTTCGGGCCGAATTTTTGAGTTTCAATATCTCAGCTCTGGAAGGGGCTAGAGCCTCCATTTTTGCACTCAGGTCTAAGTCTCATGGCCCTTTATCAGAATCCAGAGTTTTGGGAAGATTGGAGAAACTTAATTTTTCGCCCCAAAAAAAAACGTAAGGGGTACCACTGTCGTTTTTTTTTCGGGCCAAATTTTTGAGTTTCCATATCTCAGCTCTGGAAGGTGCTAGAGCCTCCATTTTTGCACTCAGGTCTAAGTCTCATGGCCCTCTATCAGAATCCAGAGTTTTGGGAAGATTGGAGAAACTTAATTTTTCGCCCAAAAAAAAAACAACGTAAGGGGTACCACTGTCGTTTTTTTTTCGGGCCAAATTTTTGAGTTTCCATATCTCAGCTCTGGAAGGGGCTAGAGCCTCCATTTTTGCACTCAGGTCTAAGTCGCATTGCCCTCTATCAGAATCCAGAGTTTTGGGAAGATTAGAGAAACTTAATTTTTCGCCCAAAAAAAAAAAAACGTAAGGGGTACCACTGTCGTTTTTTTTTTCGGGCTGAATTTTTGAGTTTCCATATCTCAGCTCTGGAAGGGGCTAGAGCCTCCATTTTTGCACTCAGGTCTAAGTCTCATTGCCCTCTATCAGAATCCAGAGTTTTGGGAAGATTAGAGAAACTTAATTTTTCGCCCAAAAAAAAAAAACGTAAGGGGTACCACTGTCGTTTTTTTTTCGGGCCAAATTTTTGAGTTTCCATATCTCAGCTCTGGAAGGGGCTAGAGCCTCCATTTTTGCACTCAGGTCTAAGTCGCATTGCCCTCTATCAGAATCCAGAGTTTTGGGAAGATTAGAGAAACTTAATTTTTCGCCCAAAAAAAAAAAACGTAAGGGGTACCACTGTCGTTTTTTTTTTCGGGCTGAATTTTTGAGTTTCCATATCTCAGCTCTGGAAGGGGCTAGAGCCTCCATTTTTGCAATCAGGTCTAAGTCTCATTGCCCTCTATCAGAATCCAGAGTTTGGGGAAGATTAGAGAAACTTAATTTTTCGCCCAAAAAAAAAAACGTAAGGGGTACCACTGTCGTTTTTTTTTCGGGCCAAATTTTTGAGTTTCCATATCTCAGCTCTGGAAGGGGATAGAGCCTCCATTTTTGCACTCAGGTCTAAGTCGCATTGCCCTCTATCAGAATCCAGAGTTTTGGGAAGATTAGAGAAACTTAATTTTTCGCCCAAAAAAAAAACGTAAGGGGTACCACTGTCGTTTTTTTTTCGGGCCGAATTTTTGAGTTTCGATATCTCAGCTCTGGAAGGGGCTAGAGCCTCCATTTTTGCACTCAGGTCTAAGTCTCATTGCCCTCTATCAGAATCCAGAGTTTTGGGAAGATTGGAGAAACTTAATTTTTCGCCCAAAAAAAAAAAAAACGTAAGGGGTACCACTGTCGTTTTTTTTTCGGGCCGAATTTTTGAGTTTCCATATCTCAGCTCTGGAAGGGGTTAGAGCCTCCATTTTTGCACTCAGGTTTAAGTCTCATTGCCCTCTATCAGAATCCAGAGTTTTGGGAAGATTAGAGAAACTTAATTTTTCGCCCAAAAAAAAAAACCGTAAGGGGTACCACTGTCGTTTTTTTTTTCTGGCCGAATTTTTGAGTTTCGATATCTCAGCTCTGGAAGGGGCTAGAGCCTCCATTTTTGCACTCAGGTCTAAGTCTCATGGCCCTCTATTAGAATCCAGAGTTTTGGGAAGATTGGAGAAACTTAATTTTTCGCCCAAAAAAAAAAAACGTAAGGGGTACCACTGTCGTTTTTTTTTCGGGCCAAATTTTTGAGTTTCGATATCTCAGCTCTGGAAGGGGCTAGAGCCTCCATTTTTGCACTGAGGTCTAAGTATCTTGGCCCTCTATCAGAATCCAGAGTTTTGGGAAGATTGGAGAAACTTAATTTTTCGCCCAAAAAAAAAAAACGTAAGGGGTACCACTGTCGTTTTTTTTTCGGGCCGAATTTTTGAGTTTCCATATCTCAGCTCTGGAAGGGGCTAGAGCCTCCATTTTTGCACTCAGGTCTAAGTCTCATTGCCCTCTATTAGAATCCAGAGTTTTGGGAAGATTGGAGAAACTTAAATTTTCGCCCAAAAAAAAAAAACGTAAGGGGTACCACTGTCGTTTTTTTTTTCGGGCCGAATTTTTGAGTTTCCATATCTCAGCTCTGGAAGGGGCTAGAGCCTCCATTTTTGCACTCAGGTCTAAGTCTCATGGCCCTCTATCAGAATCCAGAGTTTTGGGAAGATTGGAGAAACTTAATTTTTCGCCCAAAAAAAAAAAAACGTAAGGGGTACCACTGTCGTTTTTTTTTCGGGCCGAATTTTTGAGTTTCCATATCTCAGCTCTGGAAGGGGCTAGAGCCTCCATTTTTGCACTCAGGTCTAAGTCTCATGGCCCTCTATTAGAATCCAGAGTTTTGGGAAGATTGGAGAAACTTAAATTTTCGCCCAAAAAAAAAAACGTAAGGGGTACCACTGTCGTTTTTTTTTCGGGCCAAATTTTTGAGATTCGATATCTCAGCTCTGGAAGGGGCTAGAGCCTCCATTTTTGCACTCAGGTCTAAGTCTCATGGCCCTCTATCAGAATCCAGAGTTTTGGGAAGATTGGAGAAACTTAATTTTTCGCCCAAAAAAAAAAAAAAAAAAGTAAGGTACCACTGTCGTTTTTTTTTCGGGCCGAATTTTTGAGTTTCCATATCTCAGCTCTGGAAGGGGCTAGAGCCTCCATTTTTGCACTCAGGTCTAAGTCTCATGGCCCTCTATTAGAATCCAGAGTTTTGGGAAGATTGGAGAAACTTAATTTTTCGCCCAAAAAAAAAAAAACGTAAGGGGTACCACTGTCGTTTTTTTTTCGGGCCAAATTTTTGAGTTTCGATATCTCAGCTCTGGAAGGGGCTAGAGCCTCCATTTTTGCACTCAGGTCTAAGTCTCATGGCCCTCTATCAGAATCCAGAGTTTTGGGAAGATTGGAGAAACTTAATTTTTCGCCCAAAAAAAAAAAACGTAAGGGGTACCACTGTCGTTTTTTTTTTCGGGCCGAATTTTTGAGTTTCCATATCTCAGCTCTGGAAGGGGCTAGAGCCTCCATTTTTGCACTCAGGTCTAAGTCTCATGGCCCTCTATCAGAATCCAGAGTTTTGGGAAGATTGGAGAAACTTAATTTTTCACCCAAAAAAAAAAAACGTAAGGGGTACCACTGTCGTTTTTTTTCGGGCCGAATTTTTGAGTTTCGATATCTCAGCTCTGGAAGGGGCTAGAGCCTCCATTTTTGCACTCAGGTCTAAGTCTCATGGCCCTCTATTAGAATCCAGAGTTTTGGGAAGATTGGAGAAACTTAAATTTTCGCCCAAAAAAAAAAACGTAAGGGGTACCACTGTCGTTTTTTTTTCGGGCCTAATTTTTGAGATTCGATATCTCAGCTCTGGAAGGGGCTAGAGCCTCCATTTTTGCACTCAGGTCTAAGTCTCATGGCCCTCTATCAGAATCCAGAGTTTTGGGAAGATTGGAGAAATTTAATTTTTCGCCCAAAAAAAAAAAACGTAAGGGGTACCACTGTCGTTTTTTTTTCGGGCCGAATTTTTGAGTTTCCATATCTCAGCTCTGGAAGGGGCTAGAGCCTCCATTTTTGCACTCAGGTCTAAGTCTCATGGCCCTCTATCAGAATCCAGAGTTTTGGGAAGATTGGAGAAACTTAATTTTTCGCCCAAAAAAAAAAACGTAAGGGGTACCACTGTCGTTTTTTTTTCGGGCCGAATTTTTGAGTTTCCATATCTCAGCTCTGGAAGGGGCTAGAGCCTCCATTTTTGCACTCAGGTCTAAGTCTCATTGCCCTCTATCAGAATCCAGAGTTTTGGGAAGATTAGAGAAACTTAATTTTTCGCCCCAAAAAAAAAACGTAAGGGGTACCACTGTCGTTTTTTTTTTCGGGCCGAATTTTTGAGTTTCGATATCTCAGCTCTGGAAGGGGCTAGAGCCTCCATTTTTGCACTCAGGTCTAAGTCTCATGGCCCTCTATCAGAATCCAGAGTTTTGGGAAGATTGGAGAAACTTAATTTTTCGCCCAAAAAAAAACGTAAGGGGTACCACTGTCGTTTTTTTTTTTCGGGCTGAATTTTTGAGTTTCGATATCTCAGCTCTGGAAGGGGTTAGAGCCTCCATTTTTGCACTCAGGTCTAAGTCTCATGGCCCTCTATCAGAATCCAGAGTTTTGGGAAGATGGGAGAAACTTAATTTTTCGCCCAAAAAAAAAAAAAAACGTAAGGGGTATCACTGTCGTTTTTTTTTCGGGCCGAATTTTTGAGTTTCGATATCTCAGCTCTGGAAGGGGCTAGAGCCTCCATTTTTGCACTCAGGTCTAAGTCTCATGGCCCTCTATCAGAATCCAGAGTTTTGGGAAGATTGGAGAAACTTAATTTTTCGCCCAAAAAAAAACGTAAGGGGTACCACTGTCGTTTTTTTTTTTCGGGCTGAATTTTTGAGTTTCGATATCTCAGCTCTGGAAGGGGTTAGAGCCTCCATTTTTGCACTCAGGTCTAAGTCTCATGGCCCTCTATCAGAATCCAGAGTTTTGGGAAGATTGGAGAAACTTAATTTTTCGCCCAAAAAAAAAAAAAAACTTAAGGGGTACCACTGTCGTTTTTTTTTTCGGGCCTAATTTTTGAGTTTCCATATCTCAGCTCTGGAAGGGGCTAGAGCCTCCATTTTTGCACTCAGGTCTAAGTCTCATGGCCCTCTATCAGAATCCAGAGTTTTGGGAAGATTGGAGAAACTTAATTTTTCGCCCAAAAAAAAAACGTAAGGGGTACCACTGTCGTTTTTTTTTCGGGCCGAATTTTTGAGTTTCGATATCTCAGCTCTGGAAGGGGCTAGAGCCTCCATTTTTGCACTCAGGTCTAAGTCTCATTGCCCTCTATCAGAATCCAGAGTTTTAGGAAGATGGGAGAAACTTAATTTTTCGCCCAAAAAAAAAAAAAACGTAAGGGGTACCTCTGTCGTTTTTTTTTCGGGCCGAATTTTTGAGTTTCCATATCTCAGCTCTGGAAGGGGCTAGAGCCTCCATTTTTGCACTCAGGTCTAAGTCTCATGGCCCTCTATCAGAATCCAGAGTTTTGGGAAGATTGGAGAAACTTAATTTTTCGCCCAAAAAAAAAAAACATAAGGGGTATCACTGTCGTTTTTTTTTCGGACCGAATTTTTGAGTTTCCATATCTCAGCTCTGGAAGGGGCTAGAGCCTCCATTTTTGCACTCAGGTCTAAGTCTCATTGCCCTCTATCAGAATCCAGAGTTTTGGGAAGATTAGAGAAACTTAATTTTTCGCCCCAAAAAAAAAACGTAAGGGGTACCACTGTCGTTTTTTTTTTCGGGCCGAATTTTTGAGTTTCGATATCTCAGCTCTGGAAGGGGCTAGAGCCTCCATTTTTGCACTCAGGTCTAAGTCTCATGGCCCTCTATCAGAATCCAGAGTTTTGGGAAGATTGGAGAAACTTAATTTTTCGCCCAAAAAAAAACGTAAGGGGTACCACTGTCGTTTTTTTTTTTCGGGCTGAATTTTTGAGTTTCGATATCTCAGCTCTGGAAGGGGTTAGAGCCTCCATTTTTGCACTCAGGTCTAAGTCTCATGGCCCTCTATCAGAATCCAGAGTTTTGGGAAGATTGGAGAAACTTAATTTTTCGCCCAAAAAAAAAAAACGTAAGGGGTACCACTGTCGTTTTTTTTTTCGGGCCGAATTTTTGAGTTTCCATATCTCAGCTCTGGAAGGGGTTAGAGCCTCCATTTTTGCACTCAGGTCTAAGTCTCATGGCCCTCTATTAGAATCCAGAGTTTTGGGAAGATTGGAGAAACTTAATTTTTCGCCCAAAAAAAAAAAAACGTAAGGGGTACCACTGTCGTTTTTTTTTCGGGCCAAATTTTTGAGTTTCGATATCTCAGCTCTGGAAGGGGCTAGAGCCTCCATTTTTGCACTCAGGTCTAAGTCTCATGGCCCTCTATCAGAATCCAGAGTTTTGGGAAGATTGGAGAAACTTAATTTTTCGCCCAAAAAAAAAAAACGTAAGGGGTACCACTGTCGTTTTTTTTTTCGGGCCGAATTTTTGAGTTTCCATATCTCAGCTCTGGAAGGGGCTAGAGCCTCCATTTTTGCACTCAGGTCTAAGTCTCATGGCCCTCTATCAGAATCCAGAGTTTTGGGAAGATTGGAGAAATTTAATTTTTCGCCCAAAAAAAAAAAACGTAAGGGGTACCACTGTCGTTTTTTTTCGGGCCGAATTTTTGAGTTTCGATATCTCAGCTCTGGAAGGGGCTAGAGCCTCCATTTTTGCACTCAGGTCTAAGTCTCATGGCCCTCTATTAGAATCCAGAGTTTTGGGAAGATTGGAGAAACTTAAATTTTCGCCCAAAAAAAAAAACGTAAGGGGTACCACTGTCGTTTTTTTTTCGGGCCTAATTTTTGAGATTCGATATCTCAGCTCTGGAAGGGGCTAGAGCCTCCATTTTTGCACTCAGGTCTAAGTCTCATGGCCCTCTATCAGAATCCAGAGTTTTGGGAAGATTGGAGAAATTTAATTTTTCGCCCAAAAAAAAAAAACGTAAGGGGTACCACTGTCGTTTTTTTTTCGGGCCGAATTTTTGAGTTTCCATATCTCAGCTCTGGAAGGGGCTAGAGCCTCCATTTTTGCACTCAGGTCTAAGTCTCATGGCCCTCTATCAGAATCCAGAGTTTTGGGAAGATTGGAGAAACTTAATTTTTCGCCCAAAAAAAAAAACGTAAGGGGTACCACTGTCGTTTTTTTTTCGGGCCGAATTTTTGAGTTTCCATATCTCAGCTCTGGAAGGGGCTAGAGCCTCCATTTTTGCACTCAGGTCTAAGTCTCATTGCCCTCTATCAGAATCCAGAGTTTTGGGAAGATTAGAGAAACTTAATTTTTCGCCCCAAAAAAAAAACGTAAGGGGTACCACTGTCGTTTTTTTTTTCGGGCCGAATTTTTGAGTTTCGATATCTCAGCTCTGGAAGGGGCTAGAGCCTCCATTTTTGCACTCAGGTCTAAGTCTCATGGCCCTCTATCAGAATCCAGAGTTTTGGGAAGATTGGAGAAACTTAATTTTTCGCCCAAAAAAAAACGTAAGGGGTACCACTGTCGTTTTTTTTTTTCGGGCTGAATTTTTGAGTTTCGATATCTCAGCTCTGGAAGGGGTTAGAGCCTCCATTTTTGCACTCAGGTCTAAGTCTCATGGCCCTCTATCAGAATCCAGAGTTTTGGGAAGATGGGAGAAACTTAATTTTTCGCCCAAAAAAAAAAAAAACGTAAGGGGTATCACTGTCGTTTTTTTTTCGGGCCGAATTTTTGAGTTTCGATATCTCAGCTCTGGAAGGGGCTAGAGCCTCCATTTTTGCACTCAGGTCTAAGTCTCATGGCCCTCTATCAGAATCCAGAGTTTTGGGAAGATTGGAGAAACTTAATTTTTCGCCCAAAAAAAAACGTAAGGGGTACCACTGTCGTTTTTTTTTTTCGGGCTGAATTTTTGAGTTTCGATATCTCAGCTCTGGAAGGGGTTAGAGCCTCCATTTTTGCACTCAGGTCTAAGTCTCATGGCCCTCTATCAGAATCCAGAGTTTTGGGAAGATTGGAGAAACTTAATTTTTCGCCCAAAAAAAAAAAAAAACTTAAGGGGTACCACTGTCGTTTTTTTTTTCGGGCCTAATTTTTGAGTTTCCATATCTCAGCTCTGGAAGGGGCTAGAGCCTCCATTTTTGCACTCAGGTCTAAGTCTCATGGCCCTCTATCAGAATCCAGAGTTTTGGGAAGATTGGAGAAACTTAATTTTTCGCCCAAAAAAAAAACGTAAGGGGTACCACTGTCGTTTTTTTTTCGGGCCGAATTTTTGAGTTTCGATATCTCAGCTCTGGAAGGGGCTAGAGCCTCCATTTTTGCACTCAGGTCTAAGTCTCATTGCCCTCTATCAGAATCCAGAGTTTTAGGAAGATGGGAGAAACTTAATTTTTCGCCCAAAAAAAAAAAAACGTAAGGGGTACCTCTGTCGTTTTTTTTTCGGGCCGAATTTTTGAGTTTCCATATCTCAGCTCTGGAAGGGGCTAGAGCCTCCATTTTTGCACTCAGGTCTAAGTCTCATGGCCCTCTATCAGAATCCAGAGTTTTGGGAAGATTGGAGAAACTTAATTTTTCGCCCAAAAAAAAAAAACATAAGGGGTATCACTGTCGTTTTTTTTTCGGACCGAATTTTTGAGTTTCCATATCTCAGCTCTGGAAGGGGCTAGAGCCTCCATTTTTGCACTCAGGTCTAAGTCTCATTGCCCTCTATCAGAATCCAGAGTTTTGGGAAGATTAGAGAAACTTAATTTTTCGCCCCAAAAAAAAAACGTAAGGGGTACCACTGTCGTTTTTTTTTTCGGGCCGAATTTTTGAGTTTCGATATCTCAGCTCTGGAAGGGGCTAGAGCCTCCATTTTTGCACTCAGGTCTAAGTCTCATGGCCCTCTATCAGAATCCAGAGTTTTGGGAAGATTGGAGAAACTTAATTTTTCGCCCAAAAAAAAACGTAAGGGGTACCACTGTCGTTTTTTTTTTTCGGGCTGAATTTTTGAGTTTCGATATCTCAGCTCTGGAAGGGGTTAGAGCCTCCATTTTTGCACTCAGGTCTAAGTCTCATGGCCCTCTATCAGAATCCAGAGTTTTGGGAAGATTGGAGAAACTTAATTTTTCGCCCAAAAACAAAAAACGTAAGGGGTACCACTGTCGTTTTTTTTCGGGCCGAATTTTTGAGTTTCGATATCTCAGCTCTGGAAGGGGCTAGAGCCTCCATTTTTGCACTCAGGTCTAAGTCTCATGGCCCTCTATTAGAATCCAGAGTTTTGGGAAGATTGGAGAAACTTAAATTTTCGCCCAAAAAAAAAAACGTAAGGGGTACCACTGTCGTTTTTTTTTCGGGCCTAATTTTTGAGATTCGATATCTCAGCTCTGGAAGGGGCTAGAGCCTCCATTTTTGCACTCAGGTCTAAGTCTCATGGCCCTCTATCAGAATCCAGAGTTTTGGGAAGATTGGAGAAACTTAATTTTTCGCCCAAAAAAAAAAACGTAAGGGGTACCACTGTCGTTTTTTTTTCGGGCCGAATTTTTGAGTTTCCATATCTCAGCTCTGGAAGGGGCTAGAGCCTCCATTTTTGCACTCAGGTCTAAGTCTCATTGCCCTCTATCAGAATCCAGAGTTTTGGGAAGATTAGAGAAACTTAATTTTTCGCCCCAAAAAAAAAACGTAAGGGGTACCACTGTCGTTTTTTTTTTCGGGCCGAATTTTTGAGTTTCGATATCTCAGCTCTGGAAGGGGCTAGAGCCTCCATTTTTGCACTCAGGTCTAAGTCTCATGGCCCTCTATCAGAATCCAGAGTTTTGGGAAGATTGGAGAAACTTAATTTTTCGCCCAAAAAAAAACGTAAGGGGTACCACTGTCGTTTTTTTTTTTCGGGCTGAATTTTTGAGTTTCGATATCTCAGCTCTGGAAGGGGTTAGAGCCTCCATTTTTGCACTCAGGTCTAAGTCTCATGGCCCTCTATCAGAATCCAGAGTTTTGGGAAGATGGGAGAAACTTAATTTTTCGCCCAAAAAAAAAAAAAAACGTAAGGGGTACCACTGTCGTTTTTTTTTCGGGCCGAATTTTTGAGTTTCGATATCTCAGCTCTGGAAGGGGCTAGAGCCTCCATTTTTGCACTCAGGTCTAAGTCTCATGGCCCTCTATCAGAATCCAGAGTTTTGGGAAGATTGGAGAAACTTAATTTTTCGCCCAAAAAAAAACGTAAGGGGTACCACTGTCGTTTTTTTTTTTCGGGCTGAATTTTTGAGTTTCGATATCTCAGCTCTGGAAGGGGTTAGAGCCTCCATTTTTGCACTCAGGTCTAAGTCTCATGGCCCTCTATCAGAATCCAGAGTTTTGGGAAGATTGGAGAAACTTAATTTTTCGCCCAAAAAAAAAAAAAAACTTAAGGGGTACCACTGTCGTTTTTTTTTTCGGGCCTAATTTTTGAGTTTCCATATCTCAGCTCTGGAAGGGGCTAGAGCCTCCATTTTTGCACTCAGGTCTAAGTCTCATGGCCCTCTATCAGAATCCAGAGTTTTGGGAAGATTGGAGAAACTTAATTTTTCGCCCAAAAAAAAAACGTAAGGGGTACCACTGTCGTTTTTTTTTCGGGCCGAATTTTTGAGTTTCGATATCTCAGCTCTGGAAGGGGCTAGAGCCTCCATTTTTGCACTCAGGTCTAAGTCTCATTGCCCTCTATCAGAATCCAGAGTTTTAGGAAGATGGGAGAAACTTAATTTTTCGCCCAAAAAAAAAAAAAACGTAAGGGGTACCTCTGTCGTTTTTTTTTCGGGCCGAATTTTTGAGTTTCCATATCTCAGCTCTGGAAGGGGCTAGAGCCTCCATTTTTGCACTCAGGTCTAAGTCTCATGGCCCTCTATCAGAATCCAGAGTTTTGGGAAGATTGGAGAAACTTAATTTTTCGCCCAAAAAAAAAAAATATAAGGGGTATCACTGTCGTTTTTTTTTCGGACCGAATTTTTGAGTTTCCATATCTCAGCTCTGGAAGGGGCTAGAGCCTCCATTTTTGCACTCAGGTCTAAGTCTCATTGCCCTCTATCAGAATCCAGAGTTTTGGGAAGATTAGAGAAACTTAATTTTTCGCCCCAAAAAAAAAACGTAAGGGGTACCACTGTCGTTTTTTTTTTCGGGCCGAATTTTTGAGTTTCGATATCTCAGCTCTGGAAGGGGCTAGAGCCTCCATTTTTGCACTCAGGTCTAAGTCTCATGGCCCTCTATCAGAATCCAGAGTTTTGGGAAGATTGGAGAAACTTAATTTTTCGCCCAAAAAAAAACGTAAGGGGTACCACTGTCGTTTTTTTTTTTCGGGCTGAATTTTTGAGTTTCGATATCTCAGCTCTGGAAGGGGTTAGAGCCTCCATTTTTGCACTCAGGTCTAAGTCTCATGGCCCTCTATCAGAATCCAGAGTTTTGGGAAGATGGGAGAAACTTAATTTTTCGCCCAAAAAAAAAAAACGTAAGGGGTACCACTGTCGTTTTTTTTTCGGGCCGAATTTTTGAGTTTCGATATCTCAGCTCTGGAAGGGGCTAGAGCCTCCATTTTTGCACTCAGGTCTAAGTCTCATGGCCCTCTATCAGAATCCAGAGTTTTGGGAAGATTGGAGAAACTTAATTTTTCGCCCAAAAAAAAACGTAAGGGGTACCACTGTCGTTTTTTTTTCGGGCTGAATTTTTGAGTTTCGATATCTCAGCTCTGGAAGGGGTTAGAGCCTCCATTTTTGCACTCAGGTCTAAGTCTCATGGCCCTCTATCAGAATCCAGAGTTTTGGGAAGATTGGATAAACTTAATTTTTCGCCCAAAAAAAAAAAAAAACTTAAGGGGTACCACTGTCGTTTTTTTTTTCGGGCCTAATTTTTGAGTTTCCATATCTCAGCTCTGGAAGGGGCTAGAGCCTCCATTTTTGCACTCAGGTCTAAGTCTCATGGCCCTCTATCAGAATCCAGAGTTTTGGGAAAATTGGAGAAACTTAATTTTTCGCCCAAAAAAAATAACCGTAAGGGGTACCACTGTCGTTTTTTTTTTCGGGCCGAATTTTTGAGTTTCAATATCTCAGCTCTGGAAGGGGCTAGAGCCTCCATTTTTGCACTCAGGTCTAAGTCTCATGGCCCTTTATCAGAATCCAGAGTTTTGGGAAGATTGGAGAAACTTAATTTTTCGCCCCAAAAAAAAACGTAAGGGGTACCACTGTCGTTTTTTTTTCGGGCCAAATTTTTGAGTTTCCATATCTCAGCTCTGGAAGGTGCTAGAGCCTCCATTTTTGCACTCAGGTCTAAGTCTCATGGCCCTCTATCAGAATCCAGAGTTTTGGGAAGATTGGAGAAACTTAATTTTTCGCCCAAAAAAAAAACAACGTAAGGGGTACCACTGTCGTTTTTTTTTCGGGCCAAATTTTTGAGTTTCCATATCTCAGCTCTGGAAGGGGCTAGAGCCTCCATTTTTGCACTCAGGTCTAAGTCGCATTGCCCTCTATCAGAATCCAGAGTTTTGGGAAGATTAGAGAAACTTAATTTTTCGCCCAAAAAAAAAAAAAACGTAAGGGGTACCACTGTCGTTTTTTTTTTCGGGCTGAATTTTTGAGTTTCCATATCTCAGCTCTGGAAGGGGCTAGAGCCTCCATTTTTGCACTCAGGTCTAAGTCTCATTGCCCTCTATCAGAATCCAGAGTTTTGGGAAGATTAGAGAAACTTAATTTTTCGCCCAAAAAAAAAAAACGTAAGGGGTACCACTGTCGTTTTTTTTTCGGGCCAAATTTTTGAGTTTCCATATCTCAGCTCTGGAAGGGGCTAGAGCCTCCATTTTTGCACTCAGGTCTAAGTCGCATTGCCCTCTATCAGAATCCAGAGTTTTGGGAAGATTAGAGAAACTTAATTTTTCGCCCAAAAAAAAAAAACGTAAGGGGTACCACTGTCGTTTTTTTTTTCGGGCTGAATTTTTGAGTTTCCATATCTCAGCTCTGGAAGGGGCTAGAGCCTCCATTTTTGCAATCAGGTCTAAGTCTCATTGCCCTCTATCAGAATCCAGAGTTTGGGGAAGATTAGAGAAACTTAATTTTTCGCCCAAAAAAAAAAACGTAAGGGGTACCACTGTCGTTTTTTTTTCGGGCCAAATTTTTGAGTTTCCATATCTCAGCTCTGGAAGGGGATAGAGCCTCCATTTTTGCACTCAGGTCTAAGTCGCATTGCCCTCTATCAGAATCCAGAGTTTTGGGAAGATTAGAGAAACTTAATTTTTCGCCCAAAAAAAAAACGTAAGGGGTACCACTGTCGTTTTTTTTTCGGGCCGAATTTTTGAGTTTCGATATCTCAGCTCTGGAAGGGGCTAGAGCCTCCATTTTTGCACTCAGGTCTAAGTCTCATTGCCCTCTATCAGAATCCAGAGTTTTGGGAAGATTGGAGAAACTTAATTTTTCGCCCAAAAAAAAAAAAACGTAAGGGGTACCACTGTCGTTTTTTTTTCAGGCCGAATTTTTGAGTTTCCATATCTCAGCTCTGGAAGGGGCTAGAGCCTCCATTTTTGCACTCAGGTCTAAGTCTCATTGCCCTCTATCAGAATCCAGAGTTTTGGGAAGATTGGAGAAACTTAATTTTTCGCCCAAAAAAAAAAAACGTAAGGGGTACCACTGTCGTTTTTTTTTCGGGCCGAATTTATGAGTTTCGATATCTCAGCTCTGGAAGGGGCTAGAGCCTCCATTTTTGCACTCAGGTCTAAGTCTCATTGCCCTCTATCAGAATCCAGAGTTTTGGGAAGATTAGAGAAACTTAATTTTTCGCCCCAAAAAAAAAACGTAAGGGGTACCACTGTCGTTTTTTTTTCGGGCCAAATTTTTGAGTTTCCATATCTCAGCTCTGGAAGGGGCTAGAGCCTCCATTTTTGCACTCAGGTCTAAGTCTCATGGCCCTCTATCAGAATCCAGAGTTTTGGGAAGATTGGAGAAACTTAATTTTTCGCCCAAAAAAAAAAAAACGTAAGGGGTACCACTGTCGTTTTTTTTTTCGGGCCGAATTTTTGAGTTTCCATATCTCAGCTCTGGAAGGGGCTAGAGCCTCCATTTTTGCGCTCAGGTCTAAGTCTCATTGCCCTCTATCAGAATCCAGAGTTTTGGGAAGATTAGAGAAACTTAATTTTTCGCCCAAAAAAAAAAAAAACGTAAGGGGTACCACTGTCGTTTTTTTTTCGGGCCAAATTTTTGAGTTTCCATATCTCAGCTCTGGAAGGGGCTAGAGCCTCCATTTTTGCACTCAGGTCTAAGTCTCATGGCCCTCTATCAGAATCCAGAGTTTTGGGAAGATTGGAGAAACTTAATTTTTCGCCCAAAAAAAAAAAAACGTAAGGGGTACCACTGTCGTTTTTTTTTCGGGCTGAATTTTTGAGTTTCCATATCTCAGCTCTGGAAGGGGCTAGAGCCTCCATTTTTGCGCTCAGGTCTAAGTCTCATTGCCCTCTATCAGAATCCAGAGTTTTGGGAAGATTGGAGAAACTTAATTTTTCGCCCCAAAAAAAAAAACGTAAGGGGTACCACTGTCGTTTTTTTTTCGGGCCAAATTTTTGAGTTTCGATATCTCAGCTCTGGAAGGGGCTAGACCCTCCATTTTTGCACTCAGGTCTAAGTCTCATGGCCCTCTATCAGAATCCAGAGTTTTGGGAAGATTGGAGAAACTTAATTTTTCGCCCAAAAAAAAAAAACGTAAGGGGTACCACTGTCGTTTTTTTTTTCGGGCTGAATTTTTGAGTTTCCATATCTCAGCTCTGGAAGGGGCTAGAGCCTCCATTTTTGCACTCAGGTCTAAGTCTCATGGCCCTCTATCAGAATCCAGAGTTTTGGGAAGATTGGAGAAACTTAATTTTTCGCCCCAAAAAAAAACAAAAAACGTAAGGGGTACCACTGTCGTTTTTTTTTCGAGCCGAATTTTTGAGTTTCGAAATCTCAGCTCTGGAAGGGGCTAGAGCCTCCATTTTTGCACTCAGGTCTAAGTCTCATGGCCCTCTATCAGAATCCAGAGTTTTGGGAAGATTGGAGAAACTTAATTTTTCGCCCAAAAAAAAAAAACGTAAGGGGTACCACTGTCGTTTTTTTTTCGGGCCAAATTTTTGAGTTTCGATATCTCAGCTCTGGAAGGGGCTAGACCCTCCATTTTTGCACTCAGGTCTAAGTCTCATGGCCCTCTATCAGAATCCAGAGTTTTGGGAAGATTGGAGAAACTTAATTTTTCGCCCAAAAAAAAAAAACGTAAGGGGTACCACTGTCGTTTTTTTTTTCGGGCTGAATTTTTGAGTTTCCATATCTCAGCTCTGGAAGGGGCTAGAGCCTCCATTTTTGCACTCAGGTCTAAGTCTCATTGCCCTCTATCAGAATCCAGAGTTTTGGGAAGATTAGAGAAACTTAATTTTTCGCCCAAAAAAAAAAAAAACGTAAGGGGTACCACTGTCGTTTTTTTTTCGGGCCAAATTTTTGAGTTTCCATATCTCAGCTCTGGAAGGGGCTAGAGCCTCCATTTTTGCACTCAGGTCTAAGTCGCATTGCCCTCTATCAGAATCCAGAGTTTTGGGAAGATTAGAGAAACTTAATTTTTCGCCCAAAAAAAAAAAAACGTAAGGGGTACCACTGTCGTTTTTTTTTTCGGGCTGAATTTTTGAGTTTCCATATCTCAGCTCTGGAAGGGGCTAGAGCCTCCATTTTTGCACTCAGGTCTAAGTCTCATTGCCCTCTATCAGAATCCAGAGTTTTGGGAAGATTAGAGAAACTTAATTTTTCGCCCAAAAAAAAAAAACGTAAGGGGTACCACTGTCGGTTTTTTTTCGGGCCAAATTTTTGAGTTTCCATATCTCAGCTCTGGAAGGGGCTAGAGCCTCCATTTTTGCACTCAGGTCTAAGTCGCATTGCCCTCTATCAGAATCCAGAGTTTTGGGAAGATTAGAGAAACTTAATTTTTCACCCAAAAAAAAAAAACGTAAGGGGTACCACTGTCGTTTTTTTTTTCGGGCTGAATTTTTGAGTTTCCATATCTCAGCTCTGGAAGGGGCTAGAGCCTCCATTTTTGCACTCAGGTCTAAGTCTCATGGCCCTCTATCAGAATCCAGAGTTTTGGGAAGATTGGAGAAACTTAATTTTTCGCCCAAAAAAAAAAAACGTAAGGGGTACCACTGTCGTTTTTTTTTTGGGCCAAATTTTTGAGTTTCGATATCTCAGCTCTGGAAGGGGCTAGACCCTCCATTTTTGCACTCAGGTCTAAGTCTCATGGCCCTCTATCAGAATCCAGAGTTTTGGGAAGATTGGAGAAACTTAATTTTTCGCCCAAAAAAAAAAACGTAAGGGGTACCACTGTCGTTTTTTTTTCGGGCCAAATTTTTGAGTTTCCATATCTCAGCTCTGGAAGGGGCTAGAGCCTCCATTTTTGCACTCAGGTCTAAGTCTCATGGCCCTCTATCAGAATCCAGAGTTTTGGGAAGATTGGAGAAACTTAATTTTTCGCCCAAAAAAAAAACAACGTAAGGGGTACCACTGTCGTTTTTTTTTTCGGGCCGAATTTTTGAGTTTCCATATCTCAGCTCTGGAAGGGGCTAGAGCCTCCATTTTTGCGCTCAGGTCTAAGTCTCATTGCCCTCTATCAGAATCCAGAGTTTTGGGAAGATTAGAGAAACTTAATTTTTCGCCCAAAAAAAAAAACGTAAGGGGTACCACTGTCGTTTTTTTTTCGGGCCGAATTTTTGAGTTTCGATATCTCAGCTCTGGAAGGGGCTAGAGCCTCCATTTTTGCACTCAGGTCTAAGTCTCATGGCCCTCTATCAGAATCCAGAGTTTTGGGAAGATTGGAGAAACTTAATTTTTCGCCCCAAAAAAAAAACAAAAAACGTAAGGGGTACCACTGTCGTTTTTTTTTCGAGCCGAATTTTTGAGTTTCGAAATCTCAGCTCTGGAAGGGGCTAGAGCCTCCATTTTTGCACTCAGGTCTAAGTCTCATGGCCCTCTATCAGAATCCAGAGTTTTGGGAAGATTGGAGAAACTTAATTTTTCGCCCAAAAAAAAAAAACGTAAGGGGTACCACTGTCGTTTTTTTTTCGGGCCAAATTTTTGAGTTTCGATATCTCAGCTCTGGAAGGGGCTAGACCCTCCATTTTTGCACTCAGGTCTAAGTCTCATGGCCCTCTATCAGAATCCAGAGTTTTGGGAAGATTGGAGAAACTTAATTTTTCGCCCAAAAAAAAAAAACGTAAGGGGTACCACTGTCGTTTTTTTTTTCGGGCTGAATTTTTGAGTTTCCATATCTCAGCTCTGGAAGGGGCTAGAGCCTCCATTTTTGCACTCAGGTCTAAGTCTCATTGCCCTCTATCAGAATCCAGAGTTTTGGGAAGATTAGAGAAACTTAATTTTTCGCCCAAAAAAAAAAAAAAACGTAAGGGGTACCACTGTCGTTTTTTTTTCGGGCCAAATTTTTGAGTTTCCATATCTCAGCTCTGGAAGGGGCTAGAGCCTCCATTTTTGCACTCAGGTCTAAGTCGCATTGCCCTCTATCAGAATCCAGAGTTTTGGGAAGATTAGAGAAACTTAATTTTTCGCCCAAAAAAAAAAAAAACGTAAGGGGTACCACTGTCGTTTTTTTTTTTCGGGCTGAATTTTTGAGTTTCCATATCTCAGCTCTGGAAGGGGCTAGAGCCTCCATTTTTGCACTCAGGTCTAAGTCTCATTGCCCTCTATCAGAATCCAGAGTTTTGGGAAGATTAGAGAAACTTAATTTTTCGCCCAAAAAAAAAAAACGTAAGGGGTACCACTGTCGTTTTTTTTTCGGGCCAAATTTTTGAGTTTCCATATCTCAGCTCTGGAAGGGGCTAGAGCCTCCATTTTTGCACTCAGGTCTAAGTCGCATTGCCCTCTATCAGAATCCAGAGTTTTGGGAAGATTAGAGAAACTTAATTTTTCACCCAAAAAAAAAAACCGTAAGGGGTACCACTGTCGTTTTTTTTTTCGGGCTGAATTTTTGAGTTTCCATATCTCAGCTCTGGAAGGGGCTAGAGCCTCCATTTTTGCACTCAGGTCTAAGTCTCATGGCCCTCTATCAGAATCCAGAGTTTTGGGAAGATTGGAGAAACTTAATTTTTCGCCCAAAAAAAAAAAACGTAAGGGGTACCACTGTCGTTTTTTTTTCGGGCCAAATTTTTGAGTTTCGATATCTCAGCTCTGGAAGGGGCTAGACCCTCCATTTTTGCACTCAGGTCTAAGTCTCATGGCCCTCTATCAGAATCCAGAGTTTTGGGAAGATTGGAGAAACTTAATTTTTCGCCCAAAAAAAAAAAACGTAAGGGGTACCACTGTCGTTTTTTTTTTCGGGCTGAATTTTTGAGTTTCCATATCTCAGCTCTGGAAGGGGCTAGAGCCTCCATTTTTGCACTCAGGTCTAAGTCGCATTGCCCTCTATCAGAATCCAGAGTTTTGGGAAGATTAGAGAAACTTAATTTTTCGCCCAAAAAAAAAAAACGTAAGGGGTACCACTGTCGTTTTTTTTTTCGGGCTGAATTTTTGAGTTTCCATATCTCAGCTCTGGAAGGGGCTAGAGCCTCCATTTTTGCACTCAGGTCTAAGTCTCATGGCCCTCTATCAGAATCCAGAGTTTTGGGAAGATTGGAGAAACTTAATTTTTCGCCCAAAAAAAAAAAAACGTAAGGGGTACCACTGTCGTTTTTTTTTTTCGGGCCGAATTTTTGAGTTTCCATATCTCAGCTCTGGAAGGGGCTAGAGCCTCCATTTTTGCGCTCAGGTCTAAGTCTCATTGCCCTCTATCAGAATCCAGAGTTTTGGGAAGATTAGAGAAACTTAATTTTTCGCCCAAAAAAAAAAAAACGTAAGGGGTACCACTGTCGTTTTTTTTTCGGGCCAAATTTTTGAGTTTCCATATCTCAGCTCTGGAAGGGGCTAGAGCCTCCATTTTTGCACTCAGGTCTAAGTCTCATGGCCCTCTATCAGAATCCAGAGTTTTGGGAAGATTGGAGAAACTTAATTTTTCGCCCAAAAAAAAAAAAACGTAAGGGGTACCACTGTCGTTTTTTTTTTTCGGGCTGAATTTTTGAGTTTCCATATCTCAGCTCTGGAAGGGGCTAGAGCCTCCATTTTTGCGCTCAGGTCTAAGTCTCATTGCCCTCTATCAGAATCCAGAGTTTTGGGAAGATTAGAGAAACTTAATTTTTCGCCCAAAAAAAAAAAACGTAAGGGGTACCACTGTCGGTTTTTTTTCGGGCCAAATTTTTGAGTTTCGATATCTCAGCTCTGGAAGGGGCTAGAGCCTCAATTTTTGCACTCAGGTCTAAGTCTCATGGCCCTCTATCAGAATCCAGAGTTTTGGGAAGATTGGAGAAACTTAATTTTTCGCCCAAAAAAAAAAACGTAAGGGGTACCACTGTCGGTTTTTTTTCGGGCCGAATTTTTGAGTTTCCATATCTCAGCTCTGGAAGGGGCTAGAGCCTCCATTTTTGCACTCAGGTCTAAGTCTCATGGCCCTCTATCAGAATCCAGAGTTTTGGGAAAATTGGAGAAACTTAATTTTTCGCCCAAAAAAAATAACCGTAAGGGGTACCACTGTCGTTTTTTTTTCGGGCCGAATTTTTGAGTTTCAATATCTCAGCTCTGGAAGGGGCTAGAGCCTCCATTTTTGCACTCAGGTCTAAGTCTCATGGCCCTTTATCAGAATCCAGAGTTTTGGGAAGATTGGAGAAACTTAATTTTTCGCCCAAAAAAAAAAACGTAAGGGGTACCACTGTCGTTTTTTTTTCGGGCCAAATTTTTGAGTTTCCATATCTCAGCTCTGGAAGGGGCTAGAGCCTCCATTTTTGCACTCAGGTCTAAGTCTCATGGCCCTCTATCAGAATCCAGAGTTTTGGGAAGATTGGAGAAACTTAATTTTTCGCCCAAAAAAAAACAACGTAAGGGGTACCACTGTCGTTTTTTTTTTCGGGCCGAATTTTTGAGTTTCCATATCTCAGCTCTGGAAGGGGCTAGAGCCTCCATTTTTGCGCTCAGGTCTAAGTCTCATTGCCCTCTATCAGAATCCAGAGTTTTGGGAAGATTAGAGAAACTTAATTTTTCGCCCAAAAAAAAAAACGTAAGGGGTACCACTGTCGTTTTTTTTTCGGGCCGAATTTTTGAGTTTCGATATCTCAGCTCTGGAAGGGGCTAGAGCCTCCATTTTTGCACTCAGGTCTAAGTCTCATGGCCCTCTATCAGAATCCAGAGTTTTGGGAAGATTGGAGAAACTTAATTTTTCGCCCCAAAAAAAAAACAAAAAACGTAAGGGGTACCACTGTCGTTTTTTTTTCGAGCCGAATTTTTGAGTTTCGAAATCTCAGCTCTGGAAGGGGCTAGAGCCTCCATTTTTGCACTCAGGTCTAAGTCTCATGGCCCTCTATCAGAATCCAGAGTTTTGGGAAGATTGGAGAAACTTAATTTTTCGCCCAAAAAAAAAAAAACGTAAGGGGTACCACTGTCGTTTTTTTTTCGGGCCAAATTTTTGAGTTTCGATATCTCAGCTCTGGAAGGGGCTAGACCCTCCATTTTTGCACTCAGGTCTAAGTCTCATGGCCCTCTATCAGAATCCAGAGTTTTGGGAAGATTGGAGAAACTTAATTTTTCGCCCAAAAAAAAAAAACGTAAGGGGTACCACTGTCGTTTTTTTTTTCGGGCTGAATTTTTGAGTTTCCATATCTCAGCTCTGGAAGGGGCTAGAGCCTCCATTTTTGCACTCAGGTCTAAGTCTCATGGCCCTCTATCAGAATCCAGAGTTTTGGGAAGATTGGAGAAACTTAATTTTTCGCCCCAAAAAAAAACAAAAAACGTAAGGGGTACCACTGTCGTTTTTTTTTCGAGCCGAATTTTTGAGTTTCGAAATCTCAGCTCTGGAAGGGGCTAGAGCCTCCATTTTTGCACTCAGGTCTAAGTCTCATGGCCCTCTATCAGAATCCAGAGTTTTGGGAAGATTGGAGAAACTTAATTTTTCGCCCAAAAAAAAAAAACGTAAGGGGTACCACTGTCGTTTTTTTTTCGGGCCAAATTTTTGAGTTTCGATATCTCAGCTCTGGAAGGGGCTAGACCCTCCATTTTTGCACTCAGGTCTAAGTCTCATGGCCCTCTATCAGAATCCAGAGTTTTGGGAAGATTGGAGAAACTTAATTTTTCGCCCAAAAAAAAAAAACGTAAGGGGTACCACTGTCGTTTTTTTTTTCGGGCTGAATTTTTGAGTTTCCATATCTCAGCTCTGGAAGGGGCTAGAGCCTCCATTTTTGCACTCAGGTCTAAGTCTCATTGCCCTCTATCAGAATCCAGAGTTTTGGGAAGATTAGAGAAACTTAATTTTTCGCCCAAAAAAAAAAAAACGTAAGGGGTACCACTGTCGTTTTTTTTTCGGGCCAAATTTTTGAGTTTCCATATCTCAGCTCTGGAAGGGGCTAGAGCCTCCATTTTTGCACTCAGGTCTAAGTCGCATTGCCCTCTATCAGAATCCAGAGTTTTGGGAAGATTAGAGAAACTTAATTTTTCGCCCAAAAAAAAAAAAACGTAAGGGGTACCACTGTCGTTTTTTTTTTTCGGGCTGAATTTTTGAGTTTCCATATCTCAGCTCTGGAAGGGGCTAGAGCCTCCATTTTTGCACTCAGGTCTAAGTCTCATTGCCCTCTATCAGAATCCAGAGTTTTGGGAAGATTAGAGAAACTTAATTTTTCGCCCAAAAAAAAAAAACGTAAGGGGTACCACTGTCGTTTTTTTTTCGGGCCAAATTTTTGAGTTTCCATATCTCAGCTCTGGAAGGGGCTAGAGCCTCCATTTTTGCACTCAGGTCTAAGTCGCATTGCCCTCTATCAGAATCCAGAGTTTTGGGAAGATTAGAGAAACTTAATTTTTCACCCAAAAAAAAAAAAACGTAAGGGGTACCACTGTCGTTTTTTTTTTCGGGCTGAATTTTTGAGTTTCCATATCTCAGCTCTGGAAGGGGCTAGAGCCTCCATTTTTGCACTCAGGTCTAAGTCTCATGGCCCTCTATCAGAATCCAGAGTTTTGGGAAGATTGGAGAAACTTAATTTTTCGCCCAAAAAAAAAAAACGTAAGGGGTACCACTGTCGTTTTTTTTTCGGGCCAAATTTTTGAGTTTCGATATCTCAGCTCTGGAAGGGGCTAGACCCTCCATTTTTGCACTCAGGTCTAAGTCTCATGGCCCTCTATCAGAATCCAGAGTTTTGGGAAGATTGGAGAAACTTAATTTTTCGCCCAAAAAAAAAAACGTAAGGGGTACCACTGTCGTTTTTTTTTCGGGCCGAATTTATGAGTTTCGATATCTCAGCTCTGGAAGGGGCTAGAGCCTCCATTTTTGCACTCAGGTCTAAGTCTCATTGCCCTCTATCAGAATCCAGAGTTTTGGGAAGATTAGAGAAACTTAATTTTTCGCCCCAAAAAAAAAACGTAAGGGGTACCACTGTCGTTTTTTTTTCGGGCCAAATTTTTGAGTTTCCATATCTCAGCTCTGGAAGGGGCTAGAGCCTCCATTTTTGCACTCAGGTCTAAGTCTCATGGCCCTCTATCAGAATCCAGAGTTTTGGGAAGATTGGAGAAACTTAATTTTTCTCCCCAAAAAAAAAAAAACGTAAGGGGTACCACTGTCGTTTTTTTTTTCGGGCCGAATTTTTGAGTTTCCATATCTCAGCTCTGGAAGGGGCTAGAGCCTCCATTTTTGCACTCAGGTCTAAGTCTCATTGCCCTCTATCAGAATCCAGAGTTTTGGGAAGATTAGAGAAACTTAATTTTTCGCCCAAAAAAAAAAAACGTAAGGGGTACCACTGTCGTTTTTTTTTCGGGCCAAATTTTTGAGTTTCCATATCTCAGCTCTGGAAGGGGCTAGAGCCTCCATTTTTGCACTCAGGTCTAAGTCGCATTGCCCTCTATCAGAATCCAGAGTTTTGGGAAGATTAGAGAAACTTAATTTTTCACCCAAAAAAAAAAAACGTAAGGGGTACCACTGTCGTTTTTTTTTTCGGGCTGAATTTTTGAGTTTCCATATCTCAGCTCTGGAAGGGGCTAGAGCCTCCATTTTTGCACTCAGGTCTAAGTCTCATGGCCCTCTATCAGAATCCAGAGTTTTGGGAAGATTGGAGAAACTTAATTTTTCGCCCAAAAAAAAAAAACGTAAGGGGTACCACTGTCGTTTTTTTTTCGGGCCAAATTTTTGAGTTTCGATATCTCAGCTCTGGAAGGGGCTAGACCCTCCATTTTTGCACTCAGGTCTAAGTCTCATGGCCCTCTATCAGAATCCAGAGTTTTGGGAAGATTGGAGAAACTTAATTTTTCGCCCAAAAAAAAAAACGTAAGGGGTACCACTGTCGTTTTTTTTTTCGGGCCGAATTTATGAGTTTCGATATCTCAGCTCTGGAAGGGGCTAGAGCCTCCATTTTTGCACTCAGGTCTAAGTCTCATTGCCCTCTATCAGAATCCAGAGTTTTGGGAAGATTAGAGAAACTTAATTTTTCGCCCCAAAAAAAAAACGTAAGGGGTACCACTGTCGTTTTTTTTTCGGGCCAAATTTTTGAGTTTCCATATCTCAGCTCTGGAAGGGGCTAGAGCCTCCATTTTTGCACTCAGGTCTAAGTCTCATGGCCCTCTATCAGAATCCAGAGTTTTGGGAAGATTGGAGAAACTTAATTTTTCGCCCCAAAAAAAAAAAAACGTAAGGGGTACCACTGTCGTTTTTTTTTTCGGGCCGAATTTTTGAGTTTCCATATCTCAGCTCTGGAAGGGGCTAGAGCCTCCATTTTTGCGCTCAGGTCTAAGTCTCATTGCCCTCTATCAGAATCCAGAGTTTTGGGAAGATTAGAGAAACTTAATTTTTCGCCCAAAAAAAAAAAACGTAAGGGGTACCACTGTCGTTTTTTTTTCGGGCCAAATTTTTGAGTTTCGATATCTCAGCTCTGGAAGGGGCTAGAGCCTCAATTTTTGCACTCAGGTCTAAGTCTCATGGCCCTCTATCAGAATCCAGAGTTTTGGGAAGATTGGAGAAACTTAATTTTTCGCCCAAAAAAAAAAACGTAAGGGGTACCACTGTCGGTTTTTTTTTGGGCCGAATTTTTGAGTTTCCATATCTCAGCTCTGGAAGGGGCTAGAGCCTCCATTTTTGCACTCAGGTCTAAGTCTCATGGCCCTCTATCAGAATCCAGAGTTTTGGGAAAATTGGAGAAACTTAATTTTTCGCCCAAAAAAAATAACCGTAAGGGGTACCACTGTCGTTTTTTTTTCGGGCCGAATTTTTGAGTTTCAATATCTCAGCTCTGGAAGGGGCTAGAGCCTCCATTTTTGCACTCAGGTCTAAGTCTCATGGCCCTTTATCAGAATCCAGAGTTTTGGGAAGATTGGAGAAACTTAATTTTTCGCCCAAAAAAAAAAACGTAAGGGGTACCACTGTCGTTTTTTTTTCGGGCCAAATTTTTGAGTTTCCATATCTCAGCTCTGGAAGGGGCTAGAGCCTCCATTTTTGCACTCAGGTCTAAGTCTCATGGCCCTCTATCAGAATCCAGAGTTTTGGGAAGATTGGAGAAACTTAATTTTTCGCCCAAAAAAAAAACAACGTAAGGGGTACCACTGTCGTTTTTTTTTTCGGGCCGAATTTTTGAGTTTCCATATCTCAGCTCTGGAAGGGGCTAGAGCCTCCATTTTTGCGCTCAGGTCTAAGTCTCATTGCCCTCTATCAGAATCCAGAGTTTTGGGAAGATTAGAGAAACTTAATTTTTCGCCCAAAAAAAAAAACGTAAGGGGTACCACTGTCGTTTTTTTTTCGGGCCGAATTTTTGAGTTTCGATATCTCAGCTCTGGAAGGGGCTAGAGCCTCCATTTTTGCACTCAGGTCTAAGTCTCATGGCCCTCTATCAGAATCCAGAGTTTTGGGAAGATTGGAGAAACTTAATTTTTCGCCCCAAAAAAAAACAAAAAACGTAAGGGGTACCACTGTCGTTTTTTTTTCGAGCCGAATTTTTGAGTTTCGAAATCTCAGCTCTGGAAGGGGCTAGAGCCTCCATTTTTGCACTCAGGTCTAAGTCTCATGGCCCTCTATCAGAATCCAGAGTTTTGGGAAGATTGGAGAAACTTAATTTTTCGCCCAAAAAAAAAAAACGTAAGGGGTACCACTGTCGTTTTTTTTTCGGGCCAAATTTTTGAGTTTCGATATCTCAGCTCTGGAAGGGGCTAGACCCTCCATTTTTGCACTCAGGTCTAAGTCTCATGGCCCTCTATCAGAATCCAGAGTTTTGGGAAGATTGGAGAAACTTAATTTTTCGCCCAAAAAAAAAAAACGTAAGGGGTACCACTGTCGTTTTTTTTTTCGGGCTGAATTTTTGAGTTTCCATATCTCAGCTCTGGAAGGGGCTAGAGCCTCCATTTTTGCACTCAGGTCTAAGTCTCATTGCCCTCTATCAGAATCCAGAGTTTTGGGAAGATTAGAGAAACTTAATTTTTCGCCCAAAAAAAAAAAAAACGTAAGGGGTACCACTGTCGTTATTTTTTCGGGCCAAATTTTTGAGTTTCCATATCTCAGCTCTGGAAGGGGCTAGAGCCTCCATTTTTGCACTCAGGTCTAAGTCGCATTGCCCTCTATCAGAATCCAGAGTTTTGGGAAGATTGGAGAAACTTAATTTTTCGCCCAAAAAAAAAAAAACGTAAGGGGTACCACTGTCGTTTTTTTTTTTCGGGCTGAATTTTTGAGTTTCCATATCTCAGCTCTGGAAGGGGCTAGAGCCTCCATTTTTGCACTCAGGTCTAAGTCTCATTGCCCTCTATCAGAATCCAGAGTTTTGGGAAGATTAGAGAAACTTAATTTTTCGCCCAAAAAAAAAAAACGTAAGGGGTACCACTGTCGTTTTTTTTTCGGGCCAAATTTTTGAGTTTCCATATCTCAGCTCTGGAAGGGGCTAGAGCCTCCATTTTTGCACTCAGGTCTAAGTCGCATTGCCCTCTATCAGAATCCAGAGTTTTGGGAAGATTAGAGAAACTTAATTTTTCACCCAAAAAAAAAAAACGTAAGGGGTACCACTGTCGTTTTTTTTTTCGGGCTGAATTTTTGAGTTTCCATATCTCAGCTCTGGAAGGGGCTAGAGCCTCCATTTTTGCACTCAGGTCTAAGTCTCATGGCCCTCTATCAGAATCCAGAGTTTTGGGAAGATTGGAGAAACTTAATTTTTCGCCCAAAAAAAAAAAACGTAAGGGGTACCACTGTCGTTTTTTTTTCGGGCCAAATTTTTGAGTTTCGATATCTCAGCTCTGGAAGGGGCTAGACCCTCCATTTTTGCACTCAGGTCTAAGTCTCATGGCCCTCTATCAGAATCCAGAGTTTTGGGAAGATTGGAGAAACTTAATTTTTCGCCCAAAAAAAAAAAACGTAAGGGGTACCACTGTCGTTTTTTTTTTCGGGCTGAATTTTTGAGTTTCCATATCTCAGCTCTGGAAGGGGCTAGAGCCTCCATTTTTGCACTCAGGTCTAAGTCTCATTGCCCTCTATCAGAATCCAGAGTTTTGGGAAGATTAGAGAAACTTAATTTTTCGCCCCAAAAAAAAAAAAACGTAAGGGGTACCACTGTCGTTTTTTTTTCGGGCCAAATTTTTGAGTTTCCATATCTCAGCTCTGGAAGGGGCTAGAGCCTCCATTTTTGCACTCAGGTCTAAGTCGCATTGCCCTCTATCAGAATCCAGAGTTTTGGGAAGATTAGAGAAACTTAATTTTTCGCCCAAAAAAAAAAACGTAAGGGGTACCACTGTCGTTTTTTTTTTCGGGCTGAATTTTTGAGTTTCCATATCTCAGCTCTGGAAGGGGCTAGAGCCTCCATTTTTGCACTCAGGTCTAAGTCTCATTGCCCTCTATCAGAATCCAGAGTTTTGGGAAGATTAGAGAAACTTAATTTTTCGCCCAAAAAAAAAAAACGTAAGGGGTACCACTGTCGTTTTTTTTTCGGGCCAAATTTTTGAGTTTCCATATCTCAGCTCTGGAAGGGGCTAGAGCCTCCATTTTTGCACTCAGGTCTAAGTCGCATTGCCCTCTATCAGAATCCAGAGTTTTGGGAAGATTAGAGAAACTTAATTTTTCACCCAAAAAAAAAAAACGTAAGGGGTACCACTGTCGTTTTTTTTTTCGGGCTGAATTTTTGAGTTTCCATATCTCAGCTCTGGAAGGGGCTAGAGCCTCCATTTTTGCACTCAGGTCTAAGTCGCATTGCCCTCTATCAGAATCCAGAGTTTTGGGAAGATTAGAGAAACTTAATTTTTCGCCCAAAAAAAAAAACGTAAGGGGTACCACTGTCGTTTTTTTTTTCGGGCCAAATTTTTGAGTTTCCATATCTCAGCTCTGGAAGGGGCTAGAGCCTCCATTTTTGCACTCAGGTCTAAGTCTCATTGCCCTCTATCAGAATCCAGAGTTTTGGGAAGATTAGAGAAACTTAATTTTTCGCCCAAAAAAAAAAAACGTAAGGGGTACCACTGTTGTTTTTTTTTCGGGCCAAATTTTTGAGTTTCCATATCTCAGCTCTGGAAGGGGCTAGAGCCTCCATTTTTGCACTCAGGTCTAAGTCGCATTGCCCTCTATCAGAATCCAGAGTTTTGGGAAGATTAGAGAAACTTAATTTTTCACCCAAAAAAAAAAAACGTAAGGGGTACCACTGTCGTTTTTTTTTTCGGGCTGAATTTTTGAGTTTCCATATCTCAGCTCTGGAAGGGGCTAGAGCCTCCATTTTTGCAATCAGGTCTAAGTCTCATTGCCCTCTATCAGAATCCAGAGTTTGGGGAAGATTAGAGAAACTTAATTTTTCGCCCAAAAAAAAAAACGTAAGGGGTACCACTGTCGTTTTTTTTTCGGGCCAAATTTTTGAGTTTCCATATCTCAGCTCTGGAAGGGGCTAGAGCCTCCATTTTTGCGCTCAGGTCTAAGTCTCATTGCCCTCTATCAGAATCCAGAGTTTTGGGAAGATGGGAGAAACTTAATTTTTCGCCCAAAAAAAAAACAACGTAAGGGGTACCACTGTCGTTTTTTTTTCGGGCCAAATTTTTGAGTTTCCATATCTCAGCTCTGGAAGGGGCTAGAGCCTCCATTTTTGCACTCAGGTCTAAGTCGCATTGCCCTCTATCAGAATCCAGAGTTTTGGGAAGATTAGAGAAACTTAATTTTTCGCCCAAAAAAAAAAAACGTAAGGGGTACCACTGTCGTTTTTTTTTTCGGGCTGAATTTTTGAGTTTCCATATCTCAGCTCTGGAAGGGGCTAGAGCCTCCATTTTTGCACTCAGGTCTAAGTCTCATTGCCCTCTATCAGAATCCAGAGTTTTGGGAAGATTAGAGAAACTTTATTTTTCGCCCAAAAAAAAAAAACGTAAGGGGTACCACTGTCGTTTTTTTTTCGGGCCAAATTTTTGAGTTTCCATATCTCAGCTCTGGAAGGGGCTAGAGCCTCCATTTTTGCACTCAGGTCTAAGTCGCATTGCCCTCTATCAGAATCCAGAGTTTTGGGAAGATTAGAGAAACTTAATTTTTCGCCCAAAAAAAAAAAACGTAAGGGGTACCACTGTCGTTTTTTTTTTCGGGCTGAATTTTTGAGTTTCCATATCTCAGCTCTGGAAGGGGCTAGAGCCTCCATTTTTGCAATCAGGTCTAAGTCTCATTGCCCTCTATCAGAATCCAGAGTTTGGGGAAGATTAGAGAAACTTAATTTTTCGCCCAAAAAAAAAAACGTAAGGGGTACCACTGTCGTTTTTTTTTCGGGCCAAATTTTTGAGTTTCCATATCTCAGCTTTGGAAGGGGATAGAGCCTCCATTTTTGCACTCAGGTCTAAGTCGCATTGCCCTCTATCAGAATCCAGAGTTTTGGGAAGATTAGAGAAACTTAATTTTTCGCCCAAAAAAAAAACGTAAGGGGTACCACTGTCGTTTTTTTTTCGGGCCGAATTTTTGAGTTTCGATATCTCAGCTCTGGAAGGGGCTAGAGCCTCCATTTTTGCACTCAGGTCTAAGTCTCATTGCCCTCTATCAGAATCCAGAGTTTTGGGAAGATTGGAGAAACTTAATTTTTCGCCCAAAAAAAAAAAAACGTAAGGGGTACCACTGTCGTTTTTTTTTCGGGCCGAATTTTTGAGTTTCCATATCTCAGCTCTGGAAGGGGCTAGAGCCTCCATTTTTGCACTCAGGTCTAAGTCTCATTGCCCTCTATCAGAATCCAGAGTTTTGGGAAGATTAGAGAAACTTAATTTTTCGCCCAAAAAAAAAAAACGTAAGGGGTACCACTGTCGTTTTTTTTTTCGGGCCGAATTTTTGAGTTTCGATATCTCAGCTCTGGAAGGGGCTAGAGCCTCCATTTTTGCACTCAGGTCTAAGTCTCATTGCCCTCTATCAGAATCCAGAGTTTTGGGAAGATTAGAGAAACTTAATTTTTCGCCCAAAAAAAAAAAAAACGTAAGGGGTACCACTGTCGTTTTTTTTTTTCGGGCCGAATTTTTGAGTTTCCATATCTCAGCTCTGGAAGGGGCTAGAGCCTCCATTTTTGCACTCAGGTCTAAGTCTCATGGCCCTCTATCAGAATCCAGAGTTTTGGGAAGATTGGAGAAACTTAATTTTTCGCCCAAAAAAAAAAACGTAAGGGGTACCACTGTCGTTTTTTTTTCGGGCCGAATTTATGAGTTTCGATATCTCAGCTCTGGAAGGGGCTAGAGCCTCCATTTTTGCACTCAGGTCTAAGTCTCATTGCCCTCTATCAGAATCCAGAGTTTTGGGAAGATTAGAGAAACTTAATTTTTCGCCCCAAAAAAAAAACGTAAGGGGTACCACTGTCGTTTTTTTTTCGGGCCAAATTTTTGAGTTTCCATATCTCAGCTCTGGAAGGGGCTAGAGCCTCCATTTTTGCACTCAGGTCTAAGTCTCATGGCCCTCTATCAGAATCCAGAGTTTTGGGAAGATTGGAGAAACTTAATTTTTCGCCCAAAAAAAAAAAAAACGTAAGGGGTACCACTGTCGTTTTTTTTTTCGGGCCGAATTTTTGAGTTTCCATATCTCAGCTCTGGAAGGGGCTAGAGCCTCCATTTTTGCGCTCAGGTCTAAGTCTCATTGCCCTCTATCAGAATCCAGAGTTTTGGGAAGATTAGAGAAACTTAATTTTTCGCCCAAAAAAAAAAAACGTAAGGGGTACCACTGTCGTTTTTTTTTCGGGCCAAATTTTTGAGTTTCGATATCTCAGCTCTGGAAGGGGCTAGAGCCTCCATTTTTGCACTCAGGTCTAAGTCTCATGGCCCTCTATCAGAATCCAGAGTTTTGGGAAGATTGGAGAAACTTAATTTTTCGCCCAAAAAAAAAAACGTAAGGGGTACCACTGTCGGTTTTTTTTTGGGCCGAATTTTTGAGTTTCCATATCTCAGCTCTGGAAGGGGCTAGAGCCTCCATTTTTGCACTCAGGTCTAAGTCTCATGGCCCTCTATCAGAATCCAGAGTTTTGGGAAAATTGGAGAAACTTAATTTTTCGCCCAAAAAAAATAACCGTAAGGGGTACCACTGTCGTTTTTTTTTCGGGCCGAATTTTTGAGTTTCAATATCTCAGCTCTGGAAGGGGCTAGAGCCTCCATTTTTGCACTCAGGTCTAAGTCTCATGGCCCTTTATCAGAATCCAGAGTTTTGGGAAGATTGGAGAAACTTAATTTTTCGCCCAAAAAAAAACAACGTAAGGGGTACCACTGTCGTTTTTTTTTTCGGGCCGAATTTTTGAGTTTCCATATCTCAGCTCTGGAAGGGGCTAGAGCCTCCATTTTTGCGCTCAGGTCTAAGTCTCATTGCCCTCTATCAGAATCCAGAGTTTTGGGAAGATTAGAGAAACTTAATTTTTCGCCCAAAAAAAAAAAACGTAAGGGGTACCACTGTCGTTTTTTTTTCGGGCCGAATTTTTGAGTTTCGATATCTCAGCTCTGGAAGGGGCTAGAGCCTCCATTTTTGCACTCAGGTCTAAGTCTCATGGCCCTCTATCAGAATCCAGAGTTTTGGGAAGATTGGAGAAACTTAATTTTTCGCCCCAAAAAAAAACAAAAAACGTAAGGGGTACCACTGTCGTTTTTTTTTCGAGCCGAATTTTTGAGTTTCGAAATCTCAGCTCTGGAAGGGGCTAGAGCCTCCATTTTTGCACTCAGGTCTAAGTCTCATGGCCCTCTATCAGAATCCAGAGTTTTGGGAAGATTGGAGAAACTTAATTTTTCGCCCAAAAAAAAAAACGTAAGGGGTACCACTGTCGTTTTTTTTTCGGGCCAAATTTTTGAGTTTCGATATCTCAGCTCTGGAAGGGGCTAGAGCCTCCATTTTTGCACTCAGGTCTAAGTCTCATGGCCCTCTATCAGAATCCAGAGTTTTGGGAAGATTGGAGAAACTTAATTTTTCGCCCAAAAAAAAAAAACGTAAGGGGTACCACTGTCGTTTTTTTTTTCGGGCCGAATTTTTGAGTTTCCATATCTCAGCTCTGGAAGGGGCTAGAGCCTCCATTTTTGCGCTCAGGTCTAAGTCTCATTGCCCTCTATCAGAATCCAGAGTTTTGGGAAGATTAGAGAAACTTAATTTTTCGCCCAAAAAAAAAAACGTAAGGGGTACCACTGTCGTTTTTTTTTCGGGCCGAATTTTTGAGTTTCGATATCTCAGTTCTGGAAGGGGCTAGAGCCTCCATTTTTGCACTCAGGTCTAAGTCTCATGGCCCTCTATCAGAATCCAGAGTTTTGGGAAGATTGGAGAAACTTAATTTTTCGCCCCAAAAAAAAACAAAAAACGTAAGGGGTACCACTGTCGTTTTTTTTTCGAGCCGAATTTTTGAGTTTCGAAATCTCAGCTCTGGAAGGGGCTAGAGCCTCCATTTTTGCACTCAGGTCTAAGTCTCATGGCCCTCTATCAGAATCCAGAGTTTTGGGAAGATTGGAGAAACTTAATTTTTCGCCCAAAAAAAAAAAACGTAAGGGGTACCACTGTCGTTTTTTTTTCGGGCCAAATTTTTGAGTTTCGATATCTCAGCTCTGGAAGGGGCTAGACCCTCCATTTTTGCACTCAGGTCTAAGTCTCATGGCCCTCTATCAGAATCCAGAGTTTTGGGAAGATTGGAGAAACTTAATTTTTCGCCCAAAAAAAAAAAACGTAAGGGGTACCACTGTCGTTTTTTTTTTCGGGCTGAATTTTTGAGTTTCCATATCTCAGCTCTGGAAGGGGCTAGAGCCTCCATTTTTGCACTCAGGTCTAAGTCTCATTGCCCTCTATCAGAATCCAGAGTTTTGGGAAGATTAGAGAAACTTAATTTTTCGCCCAAAAAAAAAAAAAACGTAAGGGGTACCACTGTCGTTTTTTTTTCGGGCCAAATTTTTGAGTTTCCATATCTCAGCTCTGGAAGGGGCTAGAGCCTCCATTTTTGCACTCAGGTCTAAGTCGCATTGCCCTCTATCAGAATCCAGAGTTTTGGGAAGATTAGAGAAACTTAATTTTTCGCCCCAAAAAAAAAAACGTAAGGGGTACCACTGTCGTTTTTTTTTTTCGGGCTGAATTTTTGAGTTTCCATATCTCAGCTCTGGAAGGGGCTAGAGCCTCCATTTTTGCACTCAGGTCTAAGTCTCATTGCCCTCTATCAGAATCCAGAGTTTTGGGAAGATTAGAGAAACTTAATTTTTCGCCCAAAAAAAAAAAACGTAAGGGGTACCACTGTCGTTTTTTTTTCGGGCCAAATTTTTGAGTTTCCATATCTCAGCTCTGGAAGGGGCTAGAGCCTCCATTTTTGCACTCAGGTCTAAGTCGCATTGCCCTCTATCAGAATCCAGAGTTTGGGGAAGATTAGAGAAACTTAATTTTTCACCCAAAAAAAAAAAAACGTAAGGGGTACCACTGTCGTTTTTTTTTTCGGGCTGAATTTTTGAGTTTCCATATCTCAGCTCTGGAAGGGGCTAGAGCCTCCATTTTTGCACTCAGGTCTAAGTCTCATGGCCCTCTATCAGAATCCAGAGTTTTGGGAAGATTGGAGAAACTTAATTTTTCGCCCAAAAAAAAAAAACGTAAGGGGTACCACTGTCGTTTTTTTTTCGGGCCAAATTTTTGAGTTTCGATATCTCAGCTCTGGAAGGGGCTAGACCCTCCATTTTTGCACTCAGGTCTAAGTCTCATGGCCCTCTATCAGAATCCAGAGTTTTGGGAAGATTGGAGAAACTTAATTTTTCGCCAAAAAAAAAAAACGTAAGGGGTACCACTGTCGTTTTTTTTTCGGGCCGAATTTTTGAGTTTCGATATCTCAGTTCTGGAAGGGGCTAGAGCCTCCATTTTTGCACTCAGGTCTAAGTCTCATGGCCCTCTATCAGAATCCAGAGTTTTGGGAAGATTGGAGAAACTTAATTTTTCGCCCCAAAAAAAAACAAAAAACGTAAGGGGTACCACTGTCGTTTTTTTTTCGAGCCGAATTTTTGAGTTTCGAAATCTCAGCTCTGGAAGGGGCTAGAGCCTCCATTTTTGCACTCAGGTCTAAGTCTCATGGCCCTCTATCAGAATCCAGAGTTTTGGGAAGATTGGAGAAACTTAATTTTTCGCCCAAAAAAAAAAAACGTAAGGGGTACCACTGTCGTTTTTTTTTCGGGCCAAATTTTTGAGTTTCGATATCTCAGCTCTGGAAGGGGCTAGACCCTCCATTTTTGCACTCAGGTCTAAGTCTCATGGCCCTCTATCAGAATCCAGAGTTTTGGGAAGATTGGAGAAACTTAATTTTTCGCCCAAAAAAAAAAAACGTAAGGGGTACCACTGTCGTTTTTTTTTCGGGCCGAATTTTTGAGTTTCGATATCTCAGTTCTGGAAGGGGCTAGAGCCTCCATTTTTGCACTCAGGTCTAAGTCTCATGGCCCTCTATCAGAATCCAGAGTTTTGGGAAGATTGGAGAAACTTAATTTTTCGCCCCAAAAAAAAACAAAAAACGTAAGGGGTACCACTGTCGTTTTTTTTTCGAGCCGAATTTTTGAGTTTCGAAATCTCAGCTCTGGAAGGGGCTAGAGCCTCCATTTTTGCACTCAGGTCTAAGTCTCATGGCCCTCTATCAGAATCCAGAGTTTTGGGAAGATTGGAGAAACTTAATTTTTCGCCCAAAAAAAAAAAACGTAAGGGGTACCACTGTCGTTTTTTTTTCGGGCCAAATTTTTGAGTTTCGATATCTCAGCTCTGGAAGGGGCTAGAGCCTCCATTTTTGCACTCAGGTCTAAGTCTCATTGCCCTCTATCAGAATCCAGAGTTTTGGGAAGATTAGAGAAACTTAATTTTTCGCCCAAAAAAAAAAAACGTAAGGGGTACCACTGTCGTTTTTTTTTCGGGCCAAATTTTTGAGTTTCCATATCTCAGCTCTGGAAGGGGCTAGAGCCTCCATTTTTGCACTCAGGTCTAAGTCGCATTGCCCTCTATCAGAATCCAGAGTTTGGGGAAGATTAGAGAAACTTAATTTTTCACCCAAAAAAAAAAAAAACGTAAGGGGTACCACTGTCGTTTTTTTTTTCGGGCTGAATTTTTGAGTTTCCATATCTCAGCTCTGGAAGGGGCTAGAGCCTCCATTTTTGCACTCAGGTCTAAGTCTCATGGCCCTCTTTTAGAATCCAGAGTTTTGGGAAGATTAGAGAAACTTAATTTTTCACCCAAAAAAAAAAAAACGTAAGGGGTACCACTGTCGTTTTTTTTTTCGGGCTGAATTTTTGAGTTTCCATATCTCAGCTCTGGAAGGGGCTAGAGCCTCCATTTTTGCACTCAGGTCTAAGTCTCATTGCCCTCTATCAGAATCCAGAGTTTTGGGAAGATTAGAGAAACTTAATTTTTCGCCCAAAAAAAAAAAAACGTAAGGGGTACCACTGTCGTTTTTTTTTCGGGCCAAATTTTTGAGTTTCCATATCTCAGCTCTGGAAGGGGCTAGAGCCTCCATTTTTGCACTCAGGTCTAAGTCGCATTGCCCTCTATCAGAATCCAGAGTTTTGGGAAGATTAGAGAAACTTAATTTTTCGCCCAAAAAAAAAAAACGTAAGGGGTACCACTGTCGTTTTTTTTTTCGGGCTGAATTTTTGAGTTTCCATATCTCAGCTCTGGAAGGCTAGAGCCTCCATTTTTGCAATCAGGTCTAAGTCTCATTGCCCTCTATCAGAATCCAGAGTTTGGGGAAGATTAGAGAAACTTAATTTTTCGCCCAAAAAAAAAAACGTAAGGGGTACCACTGTCGTTTTTTTTTCGGGCCAAATTTTTGAGTTTCCATATCTCAGCTCTGGAAGGGGCTAGAGCCTCCATTTTTGCGCTCAGGTCTAAGTCTCATTGCCCTCTATCAGAATCCAGAGTTTTGGGAAGATGGGAGAAACTTAATTTTTCGCCCAAAAAAAAAACAACGTAAGGGGTACCACTGTCGTTTTTTTTTCGGGCCGAATTTTTGAGTTTCCATATCTCAGCTCTGGAAGGGGCTAGAGCCTCCATTTTTGCACTCAGGTCTAAGTCGCATTGCCCTCTATCAGAATCCAGAGTTTTGGGAAGATTAGAGAAACTTAATTTTTCGCCCAAAAAAAAAAACGTAAGGGGTACCACTGTCGTTTTTTTTTTCGGGCTGAATTTTTGAGTTTCCATATCTCAGCTCTGGAAGGGGCTAGAGCCTCCATTTTTGCACTCAGGTCTAAGTCTCATTGCCCTCTATCAGAATCCAGAGTTTTGGGAAGATTAGAGAAACTTAATTTTTCGCCCAAAAAAAAAAAACGTAAGGGGTACCACTGTTGTTTTTTTTTCGGGCCAAATTTTTGAGTTTCCATATCTCAGCTCTGGAAGGGGCTAGAGCCTCCATTTTTGCACTCAGGTCTAAGTCGCATTGCCCTCTATCAGAATCCAGAGTTTTGGGAAGATTAGAGAAACTTAATTTTTCACCCAAAAAAAAAAAACGTAAGGGGTACCACTGTCGTTTTTTTTTTCGGGCTGAATTTTTGAGTTTCCATATCTCAGCTCTGGAAGGGGCTAGAGCCTCCATTTTTGCAATCAGGTCTAAGTCTCATTGCCCTCTATCAGAATCCAGAGTTTGGGGAAGATTAGAGAAACTTAATTTTTCGCCCAAAAAAAAAAACGTAAGGGGTACCACTGTCGTTTTTTTTTCGGGCCAAATTTTTGAGTTTCCATATCTCAGCTCTGGAAGGGGCTAGAGCCTCCATTTTTGCGCTCAGGTCTAAGTCTCATTGCCCTCTATCAGAATCCAGAGTTTTGGGAAGATGGGAGAAACTTAATTTTTCGCCCAAAAAAAAAACAACGTAAGGGGTACCACTGTCGTTTTTTTTTCGGGCCAAATTTTTGAGTTTCCATATCTCAGCTCTGGAAGGGGCTAGAGCCTCCATTTTTGCACTCAGGTCTAAGTCGCATTGCCCTCTATCAGAATCCAGAGTTTTGGGAAGATTAGAGAAACTTAATTTTTCGCCCAAAAAAAAAAACGTAAGGGGTACCACTGTCGTTTTTTTTTTCGGGCTGAATTTTTGAGTTTCCATATCTCAGCTCTGGAAGGGGCTAGAGCCTCCATTTTTGCACTCAGGTCTAAGTCTCATTGCCCTCTATCAGAATCCAGAGTTTTGGGAAGATTAGAGAAACTTAATTTTTCGCCCAAAAAAAAAAAACGTAAGGGGTACCACTGTCGTTTTTTTTTCGGGCCAAATTTTTGAGTTTCCATATCTCAGCTCTGGAAGGGGCTAGAGCCTCCATTTTTGCACTCAGGTCTAAGTCGCATTGCCCTCTATCAGAATCCAGAGTTTTGGGAAGATTAGAGAAACTTAATTTTTCGCCCAAAAAAAAAAAAACGTAAGGGGTACCACTGTCGTTTTTTTTTTCGGGCTGAATTTTTGAGTTTCCATATCTCAGCTCTGGAAGGCTAGAGCCTCCATTTTTGCAATCAGGTCTAAGTCTCATTGCCCTCTATCAGAATCCAGAGTTTGGGGAAGATTAGAGAAACTTAATTTTTCGCCCAAAAAAAAAAAACGTAAGGGGTACCACTGTCGTTTTTTTTTCGGGCCAAATTTTTGAGTTTCCATATCTCAGCTCTGGAAGGGGATAGAGCCTCCATTTTTGCACTCAGGTCTAAGTCTCATTGCCCTCTATCAGAATCCAGAGTTTTGGGAAGATTAGAGAAACTTAATTTTTCGCCCAAAAAAAAAAAACGTAAGGGGTACCACTGTCGTTTTTTTTTTCGGGCCGAATTTTTGAGTTTCGATATCTCAGCTCTGGAAGGGGCTAGAGCCTCCATTTTTGCACTCAGGTCTAAGTCTCATTGCCCTCTATCAGAATCCAGAGTTTTGGGAAGATTAGAGAAACTTAATTTTTCGCCCAAAAAAAAAAAAACGTAAGGGGTACCACTGTCGTTTTTTTTTTTTCGGGCCGAATTTTTGAGTTTCCATATCTCAGCTCTGGAAGGGGCTAGAGCCTCCATTTTTGCACTCAGGTCTAAGTCTCATGGCCCTCTATCAGAATCCAGAGTTTTGGGAAGATTGGAGAAACTTAATTTTTCGCCCAAAAAAAAAAACGTAAGGGGTACCACTGTCGTTTTTTTTTCGGGCCGAATTTATGAGTTTCGATATCTCAGCTCTGGAAGGGGCTAGAGCCTCCATTTTTGCACTCAGGTCTAAGTCTCATTGCCCTCTATCAGAATCCAGAGTTTTGGGAAGATTAGAGAAACTTAATTTTTCGCCCCCCAAAAAAAACGTAAGGGGTACCACTGTCGTTTTTTTTTCGGGCCAAATTTTTGAGTTTCCATATCTCAGCTCTGGAAGGGGCTAGAGCCTCCATTTTTGCACTCAGGTCTAAGTCTCATGGCCCTCTTTTAGAATCCAGAGTTTTGGGAAGATTAGAGAAACTTAATTTTTCACCCAAAAAAAAAAAACGTAAGGGGTACCACTGTCGTTTTTTTTTTCGGGCTGAATTTTTGAGTTTCCATATCTCAGCTCTGGAAGGGGCTAGAGCCTCCATTTTTGCACTCAGGTCTAAGTCTCATTGCCCTCTATCAGAATCCAGAGTTTTGGGAAGATTAGAGAAACTTAATTTTTCGCCCAAAAAAAAAAAAAACGTAAGGGGTACCACTGTCGTTTTTTTTTCGGGCCAAATTTTTGAGTTTCCATATCTCAGCTCTGGAAGGGGCTAGAGCCTCCATTTTTGCACTCAGGTCTAAGTCGCATTGCCCTCTATCAGAATCCAGAGTTTTGGGAAGATTAGAGAAACTTAATTTTTCGCCCAAAAAAAAAAAACGTAAGGGGTACCACTGTCGTTTTTTTTTTCGGGCTGAATTTTTGAGTTTCCATATCTCAGCTCTGGAAGGCTAGAGCCTCCATTTTTGCAATCAGGTCTAAGTCTCATTGCCCTCTATCAGAATCCAGAGTTTGGGGAAGATTAGAGAAACTTAATTTTTCGCCCAAAAAAAAAAACGTAAGGGGTACCACTGTCGTTTTTTTTTCGGGCCAAATTTTTGAGTTTCCATATCTCAGCTCTGGAAGGGGCTAGAGCCTCCATTTTTGCGCTCAGGTCTAAGTCTCATTGCCCTCTATCAGAATCCAGAGTTTTGGGAAGATGGGAGAAACTTAATTTTTCGCCCAAAAAAAAAACAACGTAAGGGGTACCACTGTCGTTTTTTTTTCGGGCCGAATTTTTGAGTTTCCATATCTCAGCTCTGGAAGGGGCTAGAGCCTCCATTTTTGCACTCAGGTCTAAGTCGCATTGCCCTCTATCAGAATCCAGAGTTTTGGGAAGATTAGAGAAACTTAATTTTTCGCCCAAAAAAAAAAACGTAAGGGGTACCACTGTCGTTTTTTTTTTCGGGCTGAATTTTTGAGTTTCCATATCTCAGCTCTGGAAGGGGCTAGAGCCTCCATTTTTGCACTCAGGTCTAAGTCTCATTGCCCTCTATCAGAATCCAGAGTTTTGGGAAGATTAGAGAAACTTAATTTTTCGCCCAAAAAAAAAAAACGTAAGGGGTACCACTGTTGTTTTTTTTTCGGGCCAAATTTTTGAGTTTCCATATCTCAGCTCTGGAAGGGGCTAGAGCCTCCATTTTTGCACTCAGGTCTAAGTCGCATTGCCCTCTATCAGAATCCAGAGTTTTGGGAAGATTAGAGAAACTTAATTTTTCACCCAAAAAAAAAAAACGTAAGGGGTACCACTGTCGTTTTTTTTTTCGGGCTGAATTTTTGAGTTTCCATATCTCAGCTCTGGAAGGGGCTAGAGCCTCCATTTTTGCAATCAGGTCTAAGTCTCATTGCCCTCTATCAGAATCCAGAGTTTGGGGAAGATTAGAGAAACTTAATTTTTCGCCCAAAAAAAAAAACGTAAGGGGTACCACTGTCGTTTTTTTTTCGGGCCAAATTTTTGAGTTTCCATATCTCAGCTCTGGAAGGGGCTAGAGCCTCCATTTTTGCGCTCAGGTCTAAGTCTCATTGCCCTCTATCAGAATCCAGAGTTTTGGGAAGATGGGAGAAACTTAATTTTTCGCCCAAAAAAAAAACAACGTAAGGGGTACCACTGTCGTTTTTTTTTCGGGCCAAATTTTTGAGTTTCCATATCTCAGCTCTGGAAGGGGCTAGAGCCTCCATTTTTGCACTCAGGTCTAAGTCGCATTGCCCTCTATCAGAATCCAGAGTTTTGGGAAGATTAGAGAAACTTAATTTTTCGCCCAAAAAAAAAAACGTAAGGGGTACCACTGTCGTTTTTTTTTTCGGGCTGAATTTTTGAGTTTCCATATCTCAGCTCTGGAAGGGGCTAGAGCCTCCATTTTTGCACTCAGGTCTAAGTCTCATTGCCCTCTATCAGAATCCAGAGTTTTGGGAAGATTAGAGAAACTTAATTTTTCGCCCAAAAAAAAAAAACGTAAGGGGTACCACTGTCGTTTTTTTTTCGGGCCAAATTTTTGAGTTTCCATATCTCAGCTCTGGAAGGGGCTAGAGCCTCCATTTTTGCACTCAGGTCTAAGTCGCATTGCCCTCTATCAGAATCCAGAGTTTTGGGAAGATTAGAGAAACTTAATTTTTCGCCCAAAAAAAAAAAAACGTAAGGGGTACCACTGTCGTTTTTTTTTTCGGGCTGAATTTTTGAGTTTCCATATCTCAGCTCTGGAAGGCTAGAGCCTCCATTTTTGCAATCAGGTCTAAGTCTCATTGCCCTCTATCAGAATCCAGAGTTTGGGGAAGATTAGAGAAACTTAATTTTTCGCCCAAAAAAAAAAAACGTAAGGGGTACCACTGTCGTTTTTTTTTCGGGCCAAATTTTTGAGTTTCCATATCTCAGCTCTGGAAGGGGATAGAGCCTCCATTTTTGCACTCAGGTCTAAGTCTCATTGCCCTCTATCAGAATCCAGAGTTTTGGGAAGATTAGAGAAACTTAATTTTTCGCCCAAAAAAAAAAAAACGTAAGGGGTACCACTGTCGTTTTTTTTTTCGGGCCGAATTTTTGAGTTTCGATATCTCAGCTCTGGAAGGGGCTAGAGCCTCCATTTTTGCACTCAGGTCTAAGTCTCATTGCCCTCTATCAGAATCCAGAGTTTTGGGAAGATTAGAGAAACTTAATTTTTCGCCCAAAAAAAAAAAAACGTAAGGGGTACCACTGTCGTTTTTTTTTTTCGGGCCGAATTTTTGAGTTTCCATATCTCAGCTCTGGAAGGGGCTAGAGCCTCCATTTTTGCACTCAGGTCTAAGTCTCATGGCCCTCTATCAGAATCCAGAGTTTTGGGAAGATTGGAGAAACTTAATTTTTCGCCCAAAAAAAAAAACGTAAGGGGTACCACTGTCGTTTTTTTTTCGGGCCGAATTTATGAGTTTCGATATCTCAGCTCTGGAAGGGGCTAGAGCCTCCATTTTTGCACTCAGGTCTAAGTCTCATTGCCCTCTATCAGAATCCAGAGTTTTGGGAAGATTAGAGAAACTTAATTTTTCGCCCCCCAAAAAAAACGTAAGGGGTACCACTGTCGTTTTTTTTTCGGGCCAAATTTTTGAGTTTCCATATCTCAGCTCTGGAAGGGGCTAGAGCCTCCATTTTTGCACTCAGGTCTAAGTCTCATGGCCCTCTATCAGAATCCAGAGTTTTGGGAAGATTGGAGAAACTTAATTTTTCGCCCAAAAAAAAAAACGTAAGGGGTACCACTGTCGTTTTTTTTTCGGGCCGAATTTATGAGTTTCGATATCTCAGCTCTGGAAGGGGCTAGAGCCTCCATTTTTGCACTCAGGTCTAAGTCTCATTGCCCTCTATCAGAATCCAGAGTTTTGGGAAGATTAGAGAAACTTAATTTTTCGCCCCAAAAAAAAAACGTAAGGGGTACCACTGTCGTTTTTTTTTCGGGCCAAATTTTTGAGTTTCCATATCTCAGCTCTGGAAGGGGCTAGAGCCTCCATTTTTGCGCTCAGGTCTAAGTCTCATTGCCCTCTATCAGAATCCAGAGTTTTGGGAAGATTAGAGAAACTTAATTTTTCGCCCAAAAAAAAAAAACGTAAGGGGTACCACTGTCGTTTTTTTTTCGGGCCAAATTTTTGAGTTTCGATATCTCAGCTCTGGAAGGGGCTAGAGCCTCCATTTTTGCACTCAGGTCTAAGTCTCATGGCCCTCTATCAGAATCCAGAGTTTTGGGAAGATTGGAGAAACTTAATTTTTCGCCCAAAAAAAAAAACGTAAGGGGTACCACTGTCGGTTTTTTTTTGGGCCGAATTTTTGAGTTTCCATATCTCAGCTCTGGAAGGGGCTAGAGCCTCCATTTTTGCACTCAGGTCTAAGTCTCATGGCCCTCTATCAGAATCCAGAGTTTTGGGAAAATTGGAGAAACTTAATTTTTCGCCCAAAAAAAATAACCGTAAGGGGTACCACTGTCGTTTTTTTTTCGGGCCGAATTTTTGAGTTTCAATATCTCAGCTCTGGAAGGGGCTAGAGCCTCCATTTTTGCACTCAGGTCTAAGTCTCATGGCCCTTTATCAGAATCCAGAGTTTTGGGAAGATTGGAGAAACTTAATTTTTCGCCCAAAAAAAAAAACGTAAGGGGTACCACTGTCGTTTTTTTTTCGGGCCAAATTTTTGAGTTTCCATATCTCAGCTCTGGAAGGGGCTAGAGCCTCCACTTTTGCACTCAGGTCTAAGTCTCATGGCCCTCTATCAGAATCCAGAGTTTTGGGAAGATTGGAGAAACTTAATTTTTCGCCCAAAAAAAAACAACGTAAGGGGTACCACTGTCGTTTTTTTTTTCGGGCCGAATTTTTGAGTTTCCATATCTCAGCTCTGGAAGGGGCTAGAGCCTCCATTTTTGCGCTCAGGTCTAAGTCTCATTGCCCTCTATCAGAATCCAGAGTTTTGGGAAGATTAGAGAAACTTAATTTTTCGCCCAAAAAAAAAAACGTAAGGGGTACCACTGTCGTTTTTTTTTCGGGCCGAATTTTTGAGTTTCGATATCTCAGCTCTGGAAGGGGCTAGAGCCTCCATTTTTGCACTCAGGTCTAAGTCTCATGGCCCTCTATCAGAATCCAGAGTTTTGGGAAGATTGGAGAAACTTAATTTTTCGCCCCAAAAAAAAACAAAAAACGTAAGGGGTACCACTGTCGTTTTTTTTTCGAGCCGAATTTTTGAGTTTCGAAATCTCAGCTCTGGAAGGGGCTAGAGCCTCCATTTTTGCACTCAGGTCTAAGTCTCATGGCCCTCTATCAGAATCCAGAGTTTTGGGAAGATTGGAGAAACTTAATTTTTCGCCCAAAAAAAAAAACGTAAGGGGTACCACTGTCGTTTTTTTTTCGGGCCAAATTTTTGAGTTTCGATATCTCAGCTCTGGAAGGGGCTAGACCCTCCATTTTTGCACTCAGGTCTAAGTCTCATGGCCCTCTATCAGAATCCAGAGTTTTGGGAAGATTAGAGAAACTTAATTTTTCGCCCAAAAAAAAAAAACGTAAGGGGTACCACTGTCGTTTTTTTTTTCGGGCTGAATTTTTGAGTTTCCATATCTCAGCTCTGGAAGGGGCTAGAGCCTCCATTTTTGCACTCAGGTCTAAGTCTCATTGCCCTCTATCAGAATCCAGAGTTTTGGGAAGATTAGAGAAACTTAATTTTTCGCCCAAAAAAAAAAAACGTAAGGGGTACCACTGTCGTTTTTTTTTCGGGCCAAATTTTTGAGTTTCCATATCTCAGCTCTGGAAGGGGCTAGAGCCTCCATTTTTGCACTCAGGTCTAAGTCGCATTGCCCTCTATCAGAATCCAGAGTTTTGGGAAGATTAGAGAAACTTAATTTTTCACCCAAAAAAAAAAAACGTAAGGGGTACCACTGTCGTTTTTTTTTTCGGGCTGAATTTTTGAGTTTCCATATCTCAGCTCTGGAAGGGGCTAGAGCCTCCATTTTTGCACTCAGGTCTAAGTCTCATGGCCCTCTATCAGAATCCAGAGTTTTGGGAAGATTGGAGAAACTTAATTTTTCGCCCAAAAAAAAAAAACGTAAGGGGTACCACTGTCGTTTTTTTTTCGGGCCAAATTTTTGAGTTTCGATATCTCAGCTCTGGAAGGGGCTAGACCCTCCATTTTTGCACTCAGGTCTAAGTCTCATGGCCCTCTATCAGAATCCAGAGTTTTGGGAAGATTGGAGAAACTTAATTTTTCGCCCAAAAAAAAAAAACGTAAGGGGTACCACTGTCGTTTTTTTTTTCGGGCTGAATTTTTGAGTTTCCATATCTCAGCTCTGGAAGGGGCTAGAGCCTCCATTTTTGCACTCAGGTCTAAGTCTCATTGCCCTCTATCAGAATCCAGAGTTTTGGGAAGATTAGAGAAACTTAATTTTTCGCCCAAAAAAAAAAAAAACGTAAGGGGTACCACTGTCGTTTTTTTTTCGGGCCAAATTTTTGAGTTTCCATATCTCAGCTCTGGAAGGGGCTAGAGCCTCCATTTTTGCACTCAGGTCTAAGTCGCATTGCCCTCTATCAGAATCCAGAGTTTTGGGAAGATTAGAGAAACTTAATTTTTCGCCCAAAAAAAAAAAACGTAAGGGGTACCACTGTCGTTTTTTTTTTCGGGCTGAATTTTTGAGTTTCCATATCTCAGCTCTGGAAGGGGCTAGAGCCTCCATTTTTGCACTCAGGTCTAAGTCTCATTGCCCTCTATCAGAATCCAGAGTTTTGGGAAGATTAGAGAAACTTAATTTTTCGCCCAAAAAAAAAAAACGTAAGGGGTACCACTGTCGTTTTTTTTTCGGGCCAAATTTTTGAGTTTCCATATCTCAGCTCTGGAAGGGGCTAGAGCCTCCATTTTTGCACTCAGGTCTAAGTCGCATTGCCCTCTATCAGAATCCAGAGTTTTGGGAAGATTAGAGAAACTTAATTTTTCGCCCAAAAAAAAAAAACGTAAGGGGTACCACTGTCGTTTTTTTTTTCGGGCTGAATTTTTGAGTTTCCATATCTCAGCTCTGGAAGGGGCTAGAGCCTCCATTTTTGCACTCAGGTCTAAGTCGCATTGCCCTCTATCAGAATCCAGAGTTTTGGGAAGATTAGAGAAACTTAATTTTTCGCCCAAAAAAAAAAAACGTAAGGGGTACCACTGTCGTTTTTTTTTCGGGCCAAATTTTTGAGTTTCCATATCTCAGCTCTGGAAGGGGCTAGAGCCTCCATTTTTGCACTCAGGTCTAAGTCGCATTGCCCTCTATCAGAATCCAGAGTTTTGGGAAGATTAGAGAAACTTAATTTTTCACCCAAAAAAAAAAACGTAAGGGGTACCACTGTCGTTTTTTTTTTCGGGCTGAATTTTTGAGTTTCCATATCTCAGCTCTGGAAGGGGCTAGAGCCTCCATTTTTGCAATCAGGTCTAAGTCTCATTGCCCTCTATCAGAATCCAGAGTTTGGGGAAGATTAGAGAAACTTAATTTTTCGCCCAAAAAAAAAAACGTAAGGGGTACCACTGTCGTTTTTTTTTCGGGCCAAATTTTTGAGTTTCCATATCTCAGCTCTGGAAGGGGCTAGAGCCTCCATTTTTGCGCTCAGGTCTAAGTCTCATTGCCCTCTATCAGAATCCAGAGTTTTGGGAAGATGGGAGAAACTTAATTTTTCGCCCAAAAAAAAAACAACGTAAGGGGTACCACTGTCGTTTTTTTTTCGGGCCAAATTTTTGAGTTTCCATATCTCAGCTCTGGAAGGGGCTAGAGCCTCCATTTTTGCACTCAGGTCTAAGTCGCATTGCCCTCTATCAGAATCCAGAGTTTTGGGAAGATTAGAGAAACTTAATTTTTCGCCCAAAAAAAAAAAACGTAAGGGGTACCACTGTCGTTTTTTTTTCGGGCTGAATTTTTGAGTTTCCATATCTCAGCTCTGGAAGGGGCTAGAGCCTCCATTTTTGCACTCAGGTCTAAGTCTCATTGCCCTCTATCAGAATCCAGAGTTTTGGGAAGATTAGAGAAACTTAATTTTTCGCCCAAAAAAAAAAACATAAGGGGTACCACTGTCGTTTTTTTTTCGGGCCAAATTTTTGAGTTTCCATATCTCAGCTCTGGAAGGGGCTAGAGCCTCCATTTTTGCACTCAGGTCTAAGTCGCATTGCCCTCTATCAGAATCCAGAGTTTTGGGAAGATTAGAGAAACTTAATTTTTCGCCCAAAAAAAAAAAAACGTAAGGGGTACCACTGTCGTTTTTTTTTTCGGGCTGAATTTTTGAGTTTCCATATCTCAGCTCTGGAAGGGGCTAGAGCCTCCATTTTTGCAATCAGGTCTAAGTCTCATTGCCCTCTATCAGAATCCAGAGTTTGGGGAAGATTAGAGAAACTTAATTTTTCGCCCAAAAAAAAAAACGTAAGGGGTACCACTGTCGTTTTTTTTTTCGGGCCAAATTTTTGAGTTTCCATATCTCAGCTCTGGAAGGGGATAGAGCCTCCATTTTTGCACTCAGGTCTAAGTCGCATTGCCCTCTATCAGAATCCAGAGTTTTGGGAAGATTAGAGAAACTTAATTTTTCGCCCAAAAAAAAAACGTAAGGGGTACCACTGTCGTTTTTTTTTCGGGCCGAATTTTTGAGTTTCGATATCTCAGCTCTGGAAGGGGCTAGAGCCTCCATTTTTGCACTCAGGTCTAAGTCTCATTGCCCTCTATCAGAATCCAGAGTTTTGGGAAGATTGGAGAAACTTAATTTTTCGCCCAAAAAAAAAAAAAAACGTAAGGGGTACCACTGTCGTTTTTTTTTTTCGGGCCGAATTTTTGAGTTTCCATATCTCAGCTCTGGAAGGGGCTAGAGCCTCCATTTTTGCACTCAGGTCTAAGTCTCATTGCCCTCTATCAGAATCCAGAGTTTTGGGAAGATTAGAGAAACTTAATTTTTCGCCCAAAAAAAAAAAACGTAAGGGGTACCACTGTCGTTTTTTTTTTCGGGCCGAATTTTTGAGTTTCGATATCTCAGGTCTGGAAGGGGCTAGAGCCTCCATTTTTGCACTCAGGTCTAAGTCTCATTGCCCTCTATCAGAATCCAGAGTTTTGGGAAGATTAGAGAAACTTAATTTTTCACCCAAAAAAAAAAAACGTAAGGGGTACCACTGTCGTTTTTTTTTTTCGGGCTGAATTTTTGAGTTTCCATATCTCAGCTCTGGAAGGGGCTAGAGCCTCCATTTTTGCACTCAGGTCTAAGTCTCATGGCCCTCTATCAGAATCCAGAGTTTTGGGAAGATTGGAGAAACTTAATTTTTCGCCCAAAAAAAAAAACGTAAGGGGTACCACTGTCGTTTTTTTTCGGGCCGAATTTATGAGTTTCGATATCTCAGCTCTGGAAGGGGCTAGAGCCTCCATTTTTGCACTCAGGTCTAAGTCTCATTGCCCTCTATCAGAATCCAGAGTTTTGGGAAGATTAGAGAAACTTAATTTTTCGCCCCAAAAAAAAACGTAAGGGGTACCACTGTCGTTTTTTTTTCGGGCCAAATTTTTGAGTTTCCATATCTCAGCTCTGGAAGGGGCTAGAGCCTCCATTTTTGCACTCAGGTCTAAGTCTCATGGCTCTCTATCAGAATCCAGAGTTTTGGGAAGATTGGAGAAACTTAATTTTTCGCCCAAAAAAAAAAAACGTAAGGGGTACCACTGTCGTTTTTTTTTTCGGGCCGAATTTTTGAGTTTCCATATCTCAGCTCTGGAAGGGGCTAGAGCCTCCATTTTTGCGCTCAGGTCTAAGTCTCATTGCCCTCTATCAGAATCCAGAGTTTTGGGAAGATTAGAGAAACTTAATTTTTCGCCCAAAAAAAAAAACGTAAGGGGTACCACTGTCGTTTTTTTTTCGGGCCAAATTTTTGAGTTTCCATATCTCAGCTCTGGAAGGGGCTAGAGCCTCCATTTTTGCGCTCAGGTCTAAGTCTCATTGCCCTCTATCAGAATCCAGAGTTTTGGGAAGATGGGAGAAACTTAATTTTTCGCCCAAAAAAAAAAACAACGTAAGGGGTACCACTGTCGTTTTTTTTTTCGGGCTGAATTTTTGAGTTTCCATATCTCAGCTCTGGAAGGGGCTAGAGCCTCCATTTTTGCAATCAGGTCTAAGTCTCATTGCCCTCTATCAGAATCCAGAGTTTGGGGAAGATTAGAGAAACTTAATTTTTCGCCCAAAAAAAAAAACGTAAGGGGTACCACTGTCGTTTTTTTTTCGGGCCAAATTTTTGAGTTTCCATATCTCAGCTCTGGAAGGGGATAGAGCCTCCATTTTTGCACTCAGGTCTAAGTCGCATTGCCCTCTATCAGAATCCAGAGTTTTGGGAAGATTAGAGAAACTTAATTTTTCGCCCAAAAAAAAAAACGTAAGGGGTACCACTGTCGTTTTTTTTTCGGGCCGAATTTTTGAGTTTCGATATCTCAGCTCTGGAAGGGGCTAGAGCCTCCATTTTTGCACTCAGGTCTAAGTCTCATTGCCCTCTATCAGAATCCAGAGTTTTGGGAAGATTGGAGAAACTTAATTTTTCGCCCAAAAAAAAAAAAACGTAAGGGGTACCACTGTCGTTTTTTTTTTCGGGCCGAATTTTTGAGTTTCCATATCTCAGCTCTGGAAGGGGCTAGAGCCTCCATTTTTGCACTCAGGTCTAAGTCTCATTGCCCTCTATCAGAATCCAGAGTTTTGGGAAGATTAGAGAAACTTAATTTTTCGCCCAAAAAAAAAAAACGTAAGGGGTACCACTGTCGTTTTTTTTTTCGGGCCGAATTTTTGAGTTTCGATATCTCAGGTCTGGAAGGGGCTAGAGCCTCCATTTTTGCACTCAGGTCTAAGTCTCATTGCCCTCTATCAGAATCCAGAGTTTTGGGAAGATTAGAGAAACTTAATTTTTCGCCCAAAAAAAAAAAAAACGTAAGGGGTACCACTGTCGTTTTTTTTTTTCGGGCTGAATTTTTGAGTTTCCATATCTTAGCTCTGGAAGGGGCTAGAGCCTCCATTTTTGCACTCAGGTCTAAGTCTCATGGCCCTCTATCAGAATCCAGAGTTTTGGGAAGATTGGAGAAACTTAATTTTTCGCCCAAAAAAAAAAACGTAAGGGGTACCACTGTCGTTTTTTTTTCGGGCCGAATTTATGAGTTTCGATATCTCAGCTCTGGAAGGGGCTAGAGCCTCCATTTTTGCACTCAGGTCTAAGTCTCATTGCCCTCTATCAGAATCCAGAGTTTTGGGAAGATTAGAGAAACTTAATTTTTCGCCCCAAAAAAAAACGTAAGGGGTACCACTGTCGTTTTTTTTTCGGGCCAAATTTTTGAGTTTCCATATCTCAGCTCTGGAAGGGGCTAGAGCCTCCATTTTTGCACTCAGGTCTAAGTCTCATGGCTCTCTATCAGAATCCAGAGTTTTGGGAAGATTGGAGAAACTTAATTTTTCGCCCAAAAAAAAAAAAACGTAAGGGGTACCACTGTCGTTTTTTTTTTCGGGCCGAATTTTTGAGTTTCCATATCTCAGCTCTGGAAGGGGCTAGAGCCTCCATTTTTGCGCTCAGGTCTAAGTCTCATTGCCCTCTATCAGAATCCAGAGTTTTGGGAAGATTAGAGAAACTTAATTTTTCGCCCAAAAAAAAAAAACGTAAGGGGTACCACTGTCGTTTTTTTTTCGGGCCAAATTTTTGAGTTTCGATATCTCAGCTCTGGAAGGGGCTAGAGCCTCCATTTTTGCACTCAGGTCTAAGTCTCATGGCCCTCTATCAGAATCCAGAGTTTTGGGAAGATTGGAGAAACTTAATTTTTCGCCCAAAAAAAAAAACGTAAGGGGTACCACTGTCGGTTTTTTTTTGGGCCGAATTTTTGAGTTTCCATATCTCAGCTCTGGAAGGGGCTAGAGCCTCCATTTTTGCACTCAGGTCTAAGTCTCATGGCCCTCTATCAGAATCCAGAGTTTTGGGAAAATTGGAGAAACTTAATTTTTCGCCCAAAAAAAATAACCGTAAGGGGTACCACTGTCGTTTTTTTTTCGGGCCGAATTTTTGAGTTTCAATATCTCAGCTCTGGAAGGGGCTAGAGCCTCCATTTTTGCACTCAGGTCTAAGTCTCATGGCCCTTTATCAGAATCCAGAGTTTTGGGAAGATTGGAGAAACTTAATTTTTCGCCCAAAAAAAAAAACGTAAGGGGTACCACTGTCGTTTTTTTTTCGGGCCAAATTTTTGAGTTTCCATATCTCAGCTCTGGAAGGGGCTAGAGCCTCCATTTTTGCACTCAGGTCTAAGTCTCATGGCCCTCTATCAGAATCCAGAGTTTTGGGAAGATTGGAGAAACTTAATTTTTCGCCCAAAAAAAAACAACGTAAGGGGTACCACTGTCGTTTTTTTTTTCGGGCCGAATTTTTCAGTTTCCATATCTCAGCTCTGGAAGGGGCTAGAGCCTCCATTTTTGCGCTCAGGTCTAAGTCTCATGGCCCTCTATCAGAATCCAGAGTTTTGGGAAGATTGGAGAAACTTAATTTTTCGCCCCAAAAAAAAACAAAAAACGTAAGGGGTACCACTGTCGTTTTTTTTTCGAGCCGAATTTTTGAGTTTCGAAATCTCAGCTCTGGAAGGGGCTAGAGCCTCCATTTTTGCACTCAGGTCTAAGTCTCATGGCCCTCTATCAGAATCCAGAGTTTTGGGAAGATTGGAGAAACTTAATTTTTCGCCCAAAAAAAAAAAAACGTAAGGGGTACCACTGTCGTTTTTTTTTCGGGCCAAATTTTTGAGTTTCGATATCTCAGCTCTGGAAGGGGCTAGACCCTCCATTTTTGCACTCAGGTCTAAGTCTCATGGCCCTCTATCAGAATCCAGAGTTTTGGGAAGATTGGAGAAACTTAATTTTTCGCCCAAAAAAAAAAAACGTAAGGGGTACCACTGTCGTTTTTTTTTTCGGGCTGAATTTTTGAGTTTCCATATCTCAGCTCTGGAAGGGGCTAGAGCCTCCATTTTTGCACTCAGGTCTAAGTCTCATTGCCCTCTATCAGAATCCAGAGTTTGGGGAAGATTAGAGAAACTTAATTTTTCGCCCAAAAAAAAAAAACGTAAGGGGTACCACTGTCGTTTTTTTTTCGGGCCAAATTTTTGAGTTTCCATATCTCAGCTCTGGAAGGGGCTAGAGCCTCCATTTTTGCACTCAGGTCTAAGTCGCATTGCCCTCTATCAGAATCCAGAGTTTTGGGAAGATTAGAGAAACTTAATTTTTCGCCCAAAAAAAAAAAAACGTAAGGGGTACCACTGTCGTTTTTTTTTTCGGGCTGAATTTTTGAGTTTCCATATCTCAGCTCTGGAAGGGGCTAGAGCCTCCATTTTTGCACTCAGGTCTAAGTCTCATTGCCCTCTATCAGAATCCAGAGTTTTGGGAAGATTAGAGAAACTTAATTTTTCGCCCAAAAAAAAAAAACGTAAGGGGTACCACTGTCGTTTTTTTTTCGGGCCAAATTTTTGAGTTTCCATATCTCAGCTCTGGAAGGGGCTAGAGCCTCCATTTTTGCACTCAGGTCTAAGTCGCATTGCCCTCTATCAGAATCCAGAGTTTTGGGAAGATTAGAGAAACTTAATTTTTCACCCAAAAAAAAAAAACGTAAGGGGTACCACTGTCGTTTTTTTTTTCGGGCTGAATATTTGAGTTTCCATATCTCAGCTCTGGAAGGGGCTAGAGCCTCCATTTTTGCAATCAGGTCTAAGTCTCATTGCCCTCTATCAGAATCCAGAGTTTGGGGAAGATTAGAGAAACTTAATTTTTCGCCCAAAAAAAAAAACGTAAGGGGTACCACTGTCGTTTTTTTTTCGGGCCAAATTTTTGAGTTTCCATATCTCAGCTCTGGAAGGGGATAGAGCCTCCATTTTTGCACTCAGGTCTAAGTCGCATTGCCCTCTATCAGAATCCAGAGTTTTGGGAAGATTAGAGAAACTTAATTTTTCGCCCCAAAAAAAAAAACGTAAGGGGTACCACTGTCGTTTTTTTTTTTCGGGCTGAATTTTTGAGTTTCCATATCTCAGCTCTGGAAGGGGCTAGAGCCTCCATTTTTGCACTCAGGTCTAAGTCTCATTGCCCTCTATCAGAATCCAGAGTTTTGGGAAGATTAGAGAAACTTAATTTTTCGCCCAAAAAAAAAAAACGTAAGGGGTACCACTGTCGTTTTTTTTTCGGGCAAAATTTTTGAGTTTCCATATCTCAGCTCTGGAAGGGGCTAGAGCCTCCATTTTTGCACTCAGGTCTAAGTCGCATTGCCCTCTATCAGAATCCAGAGTTTGGGGAAGATTAGAGAAACTTAATTTTTCACCCAAAAAAAAAAAAACGTAAGGGGTACCACTGTCGTTTTTTTTTTCGGGCTGAATTTTTGAGTTTCCATATCTCAGCTCTGGAAGGGGCTAGAGCCTCCATTTTTGCACTCAGGTCTAAGTCTCATGGCCCTCTATCAGAATCCAGAGTTTTGGGAAGATTGGAGAAACTTAATTTTTCGCCCAAAAAAAAAAAACGTAAGGGGTACCACTGTCGTTTTTTTTTCGGGCCAAATTTTTGAGTTTCGATATCTCAGCTCTGGAAGGGGCTAGACCCTCCATTTTTGCACTCAGGTCTAAGTCTCATGGCCCTCTATCAGAATCCAGAGTTTTGGGAAGATTGGAGAAACTTAATTTTTCGCCCAAAAAAAAAAAACGTAAGGGGTACCACTGTCGTTTTTTTTTCGGGCCGAATTTTTGAGTTTCGATATCTCAGTTCTGGAAGGGGCTAGAGCCTCCATTTTTGCACTCAGGTCTAAGTCTCATGGCCCTCTATCAGAATCCAGAGTTTTGGGAAGATTGGAGAAACTTAATTTTTCGCCCCAAAAAAAAAACAAAAAACGTAAGGGGTACCACTGTCGTTTTTTTTTCGAGCCGAATTTTTGAGTTTCGAAATCTCAGCTCTGGAAGGGGCTAGAGCCTCCATTTTTGCACTCAGGTCTAAGTCTCATGGCCCTCTATCAGAATCCAGAGTTTTGGGAAGATTGGAGAAACTTAATTTTTCGCCCAAAAAAAAAAAACGTAAGGGGTACCACTGTCGTTTTTTTTTCGGGCCAAATTTTTGAGTTTCGATATCTCAGCTCTGGAAGGGGCTAGACCCTCCATTTTTGCACTCAGGTCTAAGTCTCATGGCCCTCTATCAGAATCCAGAGTTTTGGGAAGATTGGAGAAACTTAATTTTTCGCCCAAAAAAAAAAAACGTAAGGGGTACCACTGTCGTTTTTTTTTCGGGCCGAATTTTTGAGTTTCGATATCTCAGTTCTGGAAGGGGCTAGAGCCTCCATTTTTGCACTCAGGTCTAAGTCTCATGGCCCTCTATCAGAATCCAGAGTTTTGGGAAGATTGGAGAAACTTAATTTTTCGCCCCAAAAAAAAACAAAAAACGTAAGGGGTACCACTGTCGTTTTTTTTTCGAGCCGAATTTTTGAGTTTCGAAATCTCAGCTCTGGAAGGGGCTAGAGCCTCCATTTTTGCACTCAGGTCTAAGTCTCATGGCCCTCTATCAGAATCCAGAGTTTTGGGAAGATTGGAGAAACTTAATTTTTCGCCCAAAAAAAAAAAACGTAAGGGGTACCACTGTCGTTTTTTTTTCGGGCCAAATTTTTGAGTTTCGATATCTCAGCTCTGGAAGGGGCTAGAGCCTCCATTTTTGCACTCAGGTCTAAGTCTCATTGCCCTCTATCAGAATCCAGAGTTTTGGGAAGATTAGAGAAACTTAATTTTTCGCCCAAAAAAAAAAAACGTAAGGGGTACCACTGTCGTTTTTTTTTCGGGCCAAATTTTTGAGTTTCCATATCTCAGCTCTGGAAGGGGCTAGAGCCTCCATTTTTGCACTCAGGTCTAAGTCGCATTGCCCTCTATCAGAATCCAGAGTTTGGGGAAGATTAGAGAAACTTAATTTTTCACCCAAAAAAAAAAAAACGTAAGGGGTACCACTGTCGTTTTTTTTTTCGGGCTGAATTTTTGAGTTTCCATATCTCAGCTCTGGAAGGGGCTAGAGCCTCCATTTTTGCACTCAGGTCTAAGTCTCATGGCCCTTATTTAGAATCCAGAGTTTTGGGAAGATTAGAGAAACTTAATTTTTCACCCAAAAAAAAAAAAACGTAAGGGGTACCACTGTCGTTTTTTTTTTCGGGCTGAATTTTTGAGTTTCCATATCTCAGCTCTGGAAGGGGCTAGAGCCTCCATTTTTGCACTCAGGTCTAAGTCTCATTGCCCTCTATCAGAATCCAGAGTTTTGGGAAGATTAGAGAAACTTAATTTTTCGCCCAAAAAAAAAAAAACGTAAGGGGTACCACTGTCGTTTTTTTTTCGGGCCAAATTTTTGAGTTTCCATATCTCAGCTCTGGAAGGGGCTAGAGCCTCCATTTTTGCACTCAGGTCTAAGTCGCATTGCCCTCTATCAGAATCCAGAGTTTTGGGAAGATTAGAGAAACTTAATTTTTCGCCCAAAAAAAAAAAACGTAAGGGGTACCACTGTCGTTTTTTTTTTCGGGCTGAATTTTTGAGTTTCCATATCTCAGCTCTGGAAGGGGCTAGAGCCTCCATTTTTGCAATCAGGTCTAAGTCTCATTGCCCTCTATCAGAATCCAGAGTTTGGGGAAGATTAGAGAAACTTAATTTTTCGCCCAAAAAAAAAAACGTAAGGGGTACCACTGTCGTTTTTTTTTCGGGCCAAATTTTTGAGTTTCCATATCTCAGCTCTGGAAGGGGCTAGAGCCTCCATTTTTGCGCTCAGGTCTAAGTCTCATTGCCCTCTATCAGAATCCAGAGTTTTGGGAAGATGGGAGAAACTTAATTTTTCGCCCAAAAAAAAAACAACGTAAGGGGTACCACTGTCGTTTTTTTTTCGGGCCGAATTTTTGAGTTTCCATATCTCAGCTCTGGAAGGGGCTAGAGCCTCCATTTTTGCACTCAGGTCTAAGTCGCATTGCCCTCTATCAGAATCCAGAGTTTTGGGAAGATTAGAGAAACTTAATTTTTCGCCCAAAAAAAAAAACGTAAGGGGTACCACTGTCGTTTTTTTTTTCGGGCTGAATTTTTGAGTTTCCATATCTCAGCTCTGGAAGGGGCTAGAGCCTCCATTTTTGCACTCAGGTCTAAGTCTCATTGCCCTCTATCAGAATCCAGAGTTTTGGGAAGATTAGAGAAACTTAATTTTTCGCCCAAAAAAAAAAAACGTAAGGGGTACCACTGTTGTTTTTTTTTCGGGCCAAATTTTTGAGTTTCCATATCTCAGCTCTGGAAGGGGCTAGAGCCTCCATTTTTGCACTCAGGTCTAAGTCGCATTGCCCTCTATCAGAATCCAGAGTTTTGGGAAGATTAGAGAAACTTAATTTTTCACCCAAAAAAAAAAAACGTAAGGGGTACCACTGTCGTTTTTTTTTTCGGGCTGAATTTTTGAGTTTCCATATCTCAGCTCTGGAAGGGGCTAGAGCCTCCATTTTTGCAATCAGGTCTAAGTCTCATTGCCCTCTATCAGAATCCAGAGTTTGGGGAAGATTAGAGAAACTTAATTTTTCGCCCAAAAAAAAAAACGTAAGGGGTACCACTGTCGTTTTTTTTTCGGGCCAAATTTTTGAGTTTCCATATCTCAGCTCTGGAAGGGGCTAGAGCCTCCATTTTTGCGCTCAGGTCTAAGTCTCATTGCCCTCTATCAGAATCCAGAGTTTTGGGAAGATGGGAGAAACTTAATTTTTCGCCCAAAAAAAAAAACAACGTAAGGGGTACCACTGTCGTTTTTTTTTCGGGCCAAATTTTTGAGTTTCCATATCTCAGCTCTGGAAGGGGCTAGAGCCTCCATTTTTGCACTCAGGTCTAAGTCGCATTGCCCTCTATCAGAATCCAGAGTTTTGGGAAGATTAGAGAAACTTAATTTTTCGCCCAAAAAAAAAAACGTAAGGGGTACCACTGTCGTTTTTTTTTTCGGGCTGAATTTTTGAGTTTCCATATCTCAGCTCTGGAAGGGGCTAGAGCCTCCATTTTTGCACTCAGGTCTAAGTCTCATTGCCCTCTATCAGAATCCAGAGTTTTGGGAAGATTAGAGAAACTTAATTTTTCGCCCAAAAAAAAAAAACGTAAGGGGTACCACTGTCGTTTTTTTTTCGGGCCAAATTTTTGAGTTTCCATATCTCAGCTCTGGAAGGGGCTAGAGCCTCCATTTTTGCACTCAGGTCTAAGTCGCATTGCCCTCTATCAGAATCCAGAGTTTTGGGAAGATTAGAGAAACTTAATTTTTCGCCCAAAAAAAAAAAACGTAAGGGGTACCACTGTCGTTTTTTTTTTCGGGCTGAATTTTTGAGTTTCCATATCTCAGCTCTGGAAGGCTAGAGCCTCCATTTTTGCAATCAGGTCTAAGTCTCATTGCCCTCTATCAGAATCCAGAGTTTGGGGAAGATTAGAGAAACTTAATTTTTCGCCCAAAAAAAAAAACGTAAGGGGTACCACTGTCGTTTTTTTTTCGGGCCAAATTTTTGAGTTTCCATATCTCAGCTCTGGAAGGGGATAGAGCCTCCATTTTTGCACTCAGGTCTAAGTCTCATTGCCCTCTATCAGAATCCAGAGTTTTGGGAAGATTAGAGAAACTTAATTTTTCGCCCAAAAAAAAAAAACGTAAGGGGTACCACTGTCGTTTTTTTTTTCGGGCCGAATTTTTGAGTTTCGATATCTCAGCTCTGGAAGGGGCTAGAGCCTCCATTTTTGCACTCAGGTCTAAGTCTCATTGCCCTCTATCAGAATCCAGAGTTTTGGGAAGATTAGAGAAACTTAATTTTTCGCCCAAAAAAAAAAAAACGTAAGGGGTACCACTGTCGTTTTTTTTTTTCGGGCCGAATTTTTGAGTTTCCATATCTCAGCTCTGGAAGGGGCTAGAGCCTCCATTTTTGCACTCAGGTCTAAGTCTCATGGCCCTCTATCAGAATCCAGAGTTTTGGGAAGATTGGAGAAACTTAATTTTTCGCCCAAAAAAAAAAACGTAAGGGGTACCACTGTCGTTTTTTTTTCGGGCCGAATTTATGAGTTTCGATATCTCAGCTCTGGAAGGGGCTAGAGCCTCCATTTTTGCACTCAGGTCTAAGTCTCATTGCCCTCTATCAGAATCCAGAGTTTTGGGAAGATTAGAGAAACTTAATTTTTCGCCCCCAAAAAAAAACGTAAGGGGTACCACTGTCGTTTTTTTTTCGGGCCAAATTTTTGAGTTTCCATATCTCAGCTCTGGAAGGGGCTAGAGCCTCCATTTTTGCACTCAGGTCTAAGTCTCATGGCCCTCTATCAGAATCCAGAGTTTTGGGAAGATTGGAGAAACTTAATTTTTCGCCCAAAAAAAAAAAACGTAAGGGGTACCACTGTCGTTTTTTTTTCGGGCCGAATTTATGAGTTTCGATATCTCAGCTCTGGAAGGGGCTAGAGCCTCCATTTTTGCACTCAGGTCTAAGTCTCATTGCCCTCTATCAGAATCCAGAGTTTTGGGAAGATTAGAGAAACTTAATTTTTCGCCCCAAAAAAAAAACGTAAGGGGTACCACTGTCGTTTTTTTTTCGGGCCAAATTTTTGAGTTTCCATATATCAGCTCTGGAAGGGGCTAGAGCCTCCATTTTTGCACTCAGGTCTAAGTCTCATGGCCCTCTATCAGAATCCAGAGTTTTGGGAAGATTGGAGAAACTTAATTTTTCGCCCAAAAAAAAAAAAACGTAAGGGGTACCACTGTCGTTTTTTTTTTCGGGCCGAATTTTTGAGTTTCCATATCTCAGCTCTGGAAGGGGCTAGAGCCTCCATTTTTGCGCTCAGGTCTAAGTCTCATTGCCCTCTATCAGAATCCAGAGTTTTGGGAAGATTAGAGAAACTTAATTTTTCGCCCAAAAAAAAAAAACGTAAGGGGTACCACTGTCGTTTTTTTTTCGGGCCAAATTTTTGAGTTTCGATATCTCAGCTCTGGAAGGGGCTAGAGCCTCCATTTTTGCACTCAGGTCTAAGTCTCATGGCCCTCTATCAGAATCCAGAGTTTTGGGAAGATTGGAGAAACTTAATTTTTCGCCCAAAAAAAAAAACGTAAGGGGTACCACTGTCGGTTTTTTTTTGGGCCGAATTTTTGAGTTTCCATATCTCAGCTCTGGAAGGGGCTAGAGCCTCCATTTTTGCACTCAGGTCTAAGTCTCATGGCCCTCTATCAGAATCCAGAGTTTTGGGAAAATTGGAGAAACTTAATTTTTCGCCCAAAAAAAATAACCGTAAGGGGTACCACTGTCGTTTTTTTTTCGGGCCGAATTTTTGAGTTTCAATATCTCAGCTCTGGAAGGGGCTAGAGCCTCCATTTTTGCACTCAGGTCTAAGTCTCATGGCCCTTTATCAGAATCCAGAGTTTTGGGAAGATTGGAGAAACTTAATTTTTCGCCCAAAAAAAAAAACGTAAGGGGTACCACTGTCGTTTTTTTTTCGGGCCAAATTTTTGAGTTTCCATATCTCAGCTCTGGAAGGGGCTAGAGCCTCCACTTTTGCACTCAGGTCTAAGTCTCATGGCCCTCTATCAGAATCCAGAGTTTTGGGAAGATTGGAGAAACTTAATTTTTCGCCCAAAAAAAAACAACGTAAGGGGTACCACTGTCGTTTTTTTTTTCGGGCCGAATTTTTGAGTTTCCATATCTCAGCTCTGGAAGGGGCTAGAGCCTCCATTTTTGCGCTCAGGTCTAAGTCTCATTGCCCTCTATCAGAATCCAGAGTTTTGGGAAGATTAGAGAAACTTAATTTTTCGCCCAAAAAAAAAAACGTAAGGGGTACCACTGTCGTTTTTTTTTCGGGCCGAATTTTTGAGTTTCGATATCTCAGCTCTGGAAGGGGCTAGAGCCTCCATTTTTGCACTCAGGTCTAAGTCTCATGGCCCTCTATCAGAATCCAGAGTTTTGGGAAGATTGGAGAAACTTAATTTTTCGCCCCAAAAAAAAACAAAAAACGTAAGGGGTACCACTGTCGTTTTTTTTTCGAGCCGAATTTTTGAGTTTCGAAATCTCAGCTCTGGAAGGGGCTAGAGCCTCCATTTTTGCACTCAGGTCTAAGTCTCATGGCCCTCTATCAGAATCCAGAGTTTTGGGAAGATTGGAGAAACTTAATTTTTCGCCCAAAAAAAAAAACGTAAGGGGTACCACTGTCGTTTTTTTTTCGGGCCAAATTTTTGAGTTTCGATATCTCAGCTCTGGAAGGGGCTAGACCCTCCATTTTTGCACTCAGGTCTAAGTCTCATGGCCCTCTATCAGAATCCAGAGTTTTGGGAAGATTGGAGAAACTTAATTTTTCGCCCAAAAAAAAAAAACGTAAGGGGTACCACTGTCGTTTTTTTTTTTCGGGCTGAATTTTTGAGTTTCCATATCTCAGCTCTGGAAGGGGCTAGAGCCTCCATTTTTGCACTCAGGTCTAAGTCTCATTGCCCTCTATCAGAATCCAGAGTTTTGGGAAGATTAGAGAAACTTAATTTTTCGCCCAAAAAAAAAAAACGTAAGGGGTACCACTGTCGTTTTTTTTTTCGGGCTGAATTTTTGAGTTTCCATATCTCAGCTCTGGAAGGGGCTAGAGCCTCCATTTTTGCACTCAGGTCTAAGTCTCATTGCCCTCTATCAGAATCCAGAGTTTTGGGAAGATTAGAGAAACTTAATTTTTCGCCCAAAAAAAAAAAACGTAAGGGGTACCACTGTCGTTTTTTTTTCGGGCCAAATTTTTGAGTTTCCATATCTCAGCTCTGGAAGGGGCTAGAGCCTCCATTTTTGCACTCAGGTCTAAGTCGCATTGCCCTCTATCAGAATCCAGAGTTTTGGGAAGATTAGAGAAACTTAATTTTTCACCCAAAAAAAAAAAACGTAAGGGGTACCACTGTCGTTTTTTTTTTTCGGGCTGAATTTTTGAGTTTCCATATCTCAGCTCTGGAAGGGGCTAGAGCCTCCATTTTTGCACTCAGGTCTAAGTCTCATGGCCCTCTATCAGAATCCAGAGTTTTGGGAAGATTGGAGAAACTTAATTTTTCGCCCAAAAAAAAAAACGTAAGGGGTACCACTGTCGTTTTTTTTCGGGCCGAATTTATGAGTTTCGATATCTCAGCTCTGGAAGGGGCTAGAGCCTCCATTTTTGCACTCAGGTCTAAGTCTCATTGCCCTCTATCAGAATCCAGAGTTTTGGGAAGATTAGAGAAACTTAATTTTTCGCCCCAAAAAAAAACGTAAGGGGTACCACTGTCGTTTTTTTTTCGGGCCAAATTTTTGAGTTTCCATATCTCAGCTCTGGAAGGGGCTAGAGCCTCCATTTTTGCACTCAGGTCTAAGTCTCATGGCTCTCTATCAGAATCCAGAGTTTTGGGAAGATTGGAGAAACTTAATTTTTCGCCCAAAAAAAAAAAAACGTAAGGGGTACCACTGTCGTTTTTTTTTTCGGGCCGAATTTTTGAGTTTCCATATCTCAGCTCTGGAAGGGGCTAGAGCCTCCATTTTTGCGCTCAGGTCTAAGTCTCATTGCCCTCTATCAGAATCCAGAGTTTTGGGAAGATTAGAGAAACTTAATTTTTCGCCCAAAAAAAAAAACGTAAGGGGTACCACTGTCGTTTTTTTTTCGGGCCAAATTTTTGAGTTTCCATATCTCAGCTCTGGAAGGGGCTAGAGCCTCCATTTTTGCGCTCAGGTCTAAGTCTCATTGCCCTCTATCAGAATCCAGAGTTTTGGGAAGATGGGAGAAACTTAATTTTTCGCCCAAAAAAAAAAACAACGTAAGGGGTACCACTGTCGTTTTTTTTTTCGGGCTGAATTTTTGAGTTTCCATATCTCAGCTCTGGAAGGGGCTAGAGCCTCCATTTTTGCAATCAGGTCTAAGTCTCATTGCCCTCTATCAGAATCCAGAGTTTGGGGAAGATTAGAGAAACTTAATTTTTCGCCCAAAAAAAAAAACGTAAGGGGTACCACTGTCGTTTTTTTTTCGGGCCAAATTTTTGAGTTTCCATATCTCAGCTCTGGAAGGGGATAGAGCCTCCATTTTTGCACTCAGGTCTAAGTCGCATTGCCCTCTATCAGAATCCAGAGTTTTGGGAAGATTAGAGAAACTTAATTTTTCGCCCAAAAAAAAAACGTAAGGGGTACCACTGTCGTTTTTTTTTCGGGCCGAATTTTTGAGTTTCGATATCTCAGCTCTGGAAGGGGCTAGAGCCTCCATTTTTGCACTCAGGTCTAAGTCTCATTGCCCTCTATCAGAATCCAGAGTTTTGGGAAGATTGGAGAAACTTAATTTTTCGCCCAAAAAAAAAAAAACGTAAGGGGTACCACTGTCGTTTTTTTTTTCGGGCCGAATTTTTGAGTTTCCATATCTCAGCTCTGGAAGGGGCTAGAGCCTCCATTTTTGCACTCAGGTCTAAGTCTCATTGCCCTCTATCAGAATCCAGAGTTTTGGGAAGATTAGAGAAACTTAATTTTTCGCCCAAAAAAAAAAAACGTAAGGGGTACCACTGTCGTTTTTTTTTTCGGGCCGAATTTTTGAGTTTCGATATCTCAGGTCTGGAAGGGGCTAGAGCCTCCATTTTTGCACTCAGGTCTAAGTCTCATTGCCCTCTATCAGAATCCAGAGTTTTGGGAAGATTAGAGAAACTTAATTTTTCGCCCAAAAAAAAAAAAAACGTAAGGGGTACCACTGTCGTTTTTTTTTTTCGGGCTGAATTTTTGAGTTTCCATATCTTAGCTCTGGAAGGGGCTAGAGCCTCCATTTTTGCACTCAGGTCTAAGTCTCATGGCCCTCTATCAGAATCCAGAGTTTTGGGAAGATTGGAGAAACTTAATTTTTCGCCCAAAAAAAAAAAACGTAAGGGGTACCACTGTCGTTTTTTTTTTCGGGCCGAATTTATGAGTTTCGATATCTCAGCTCTGGAAGGGGCTAGAGCCTCCATTTTTGCACTCAGGTCTAAGTCTCATTGCCCTCTATCAGAATCCAGAGTTTTGGGAAGATTAGAGAAACTTAATTTTTCGCCCCAAAAAAAAACGTAAGGGGTACCACTGTCGTTTTTTTTTCGGGCCAAATTTTTGAGTTTCCATATCTCAGCTCTGGAAGGGGCTAGAGCCTCCATTTTTGCACTCAGGTCTAAGTCTCATGGCTCTCTATCAGAATCCAGAGTTTTGGGAAGATTGGAGAAACTTAATTTTTCGCCCAAAAAAAAAAAAACGTAAGGGGTACCACTGTCGTTTTTTTTTTCGGGCCGAATTTTTGAGTTTCCATATCTCAGCTCTGGAAGGGGCTAGAGCCTCCATTTTTGCGCTCAGGTCTAAGTCTCATTGCCCTCTATCAGAATCCAGAGTTTTGGGAAGATTAGAGAAACTTAATTTTTCGCCCAAAAAAAAAAAACGTAAGGGGTACCACTGTCGTTTTTTTTTCGGGCCAAATTTTTGAGTTTCGATATCTCAGCTCTGGAAGGGGCTAGAGCCTCCATTTTTGCACTCAGGTCTAAGTCTCATGGCCCTCTATCAGAATCCAGAGTTTTGGGAAGATTGGAGAAACTTAATTTTTCGCCCAAAAAAAAAAACGTAAGGGGTACCACTGTCGGTTTTTTTTTGGGCCGAATTTTTGAGTTTCCATATCTCAGCTCTGGAAGGGGCTAGAGCCTCCATTTTTGCACTCAGGTCTAAGTCTCATGGCCCTCTATCAGAATCCAGAGTTTTGGGAAAATTGGAGAAACTTAATTTTTCGCCCAAAAAAAATAACCGTAAGGGGTACCACTGTCGTTTTTTTTTCGGGCCGAATTTTTGAGTTTCAATATCTCAGCTCTGGAAGGGGCTAGAGCCTCCATTTTTGCACTCAGGTCTAAGTCTCATGGCCCTTTATCAGAATCCAGAGTTTTGGGAAGATTGGAGAAACTTAATTTTTCGCCCAAAAAAAAAAACGTAAGGGGTACCACTGTCGTTTTTTTTTCGGGCCAAATTTTTGAGTTTCCATATCTCAGCTCTGGAAGGGGCTAGAGCCTCCATTTTTGCACTCAGGTCTAAGTCTCATGGCCCTCTATCAGAATCCAGAGTTTTGGGAAGATTGGAGAAACTTAATTTTTCGCCCAAAAAAAAACAACGTAAGGGGTACCACTGTCGTTTTTTTTTTCGGGCCGAATTTTTGAGTTTCCATATCTCAGCTCTGGAAGGGGCTAGAGCCTCCATTTTTGCGCTCAGGTCTAAGTCTCATGGCCCTCTATCAGAATCCAGAGTTTTGGGAAGATTGGAGAAACTTAATTTTTCGCCCCAAAAAAAAACAAAAAACGTAAGGGGTACCACTGTCGTTTTTTTTTCGAGCCGAATTTTTGAGTTTCGATATCTCAGCTCTGGAAGGGGCTAGAGCCTCCATTTTTGCACTCAGGTCTAAGTCTCATTGCTCTCTATCAGAATCCAGAGTTTTGGGAAGATTAGAGAAACTTAATTTTTCGCCCAAAAAAAAAAAACCGTAAGGGGTACCACTGTCGTTTTTTTTTCGGGCCAAATTTTTGAGTTTCCATATCTCAGCTCTGGAAGGGGCTAGAGCCTCCATTTTTGCACTCAGGTCTAAGTCGCATTGCCCTCTATCAGAATCCAGAGTTTTGGGAAGATTAGAGAAACTTAATTTTTCGCCCAAAAAAAAAAAAACGTAAGGGGTACCACTGTCGTTTTTTTTTTCGGGCTGAATTTTTGAGTTTCCATATCTCAGCTCTGGAAGGGGCTAGAGCCTCCATTTTTGCACTCAGGTCTAAGTCTCATTGCCCTCTATCAGAATCCAGAGTTCCCTATCGTAGTCACTTCGAGTTACGTCAGAAGTGACGGAGATTGGGGGTTTCGCATAGAAAGCCAATCCTCTTCGAGTATTAAAACACGAGCCAATGGCATGCAATGCCTTGGGGCTGCGGAAATTTGCATAGCGTACTCCGCCCTACTCCGTGAGTATAAAAGGAGGAAGTGAACGCAACCGCAGTATGTTTTCGCTTCGGAGCCAAGAGAACCTCTTCACTCCTGAAAGCACTGTTCAAGACTCTTCGAGACGAGCGTCCTCTTCAGTGTTGGTGTGACGGCGGTACCCAGCGAGATTCTGCATCGCCTGCGATCTGAGCAGTGGTCTGCCAGACTTTGCGCTTCTCCCTGGTCGCTTCAGCGCTGAAAGAGTGAATTTCCTCCTCTCATTGAAAGAGCTGCACGCGCACGTCTTTTTAAAGACGGTTCGCCCGTGCTCTTCTGGGTGTGATTGATTTCTGTCGTCATCTGATGGTCACGATCGCTGCTTTGTATGCCTGGGCATTTCAGCATGCAGCAGCAGCGTTCGTGGATGACTCATTTTCCTTCTGTGGGAACATGACCATCTCTACACTGAGGTCGAGACTCAATGATCTCACTTGAGTGAGAGTCCCGGTCCCCCCCGCTCGATCGGTTTCCTCCATAGGGGGCCCGTCGACCCGGGGACCTGGTGATTTACGGTGATGGTGTGGGATAAGCCCCGACGATTCCTCGGGCCACACCTCCCGCCTCAGTGCGAGAGCCAGCGAGCGTTAGTTCGATTCAGTCGGTTGCTTCTTCGGTGGCACCGGCTGCTTCGGGCAGCGCTCCAGATGATGATGCGATGTCGATCACAGCATCACTAGGCGGGCTTGACTCCTCGGGAAGTGAGGATGCGGCCGCGTTGCCTCCCTCGGGAGCGTCAGCGCCGCCGTGTCTGATCCCGCGATGATGGCCGTGCTATCTCGGGCGTCCGTGAGCATCGGGTGGGGGTGGAACTCCGCCCCTCCCCGATCTCTCGCGGCTGAATAATTGGTTTTTGGGTAACGCTGCCGCCTTACGGCCACGGCCAACCCCAATTTCCTTTTTTCCCCGAGTTGCATGCGGAACTGACACGCACTAAAAAATAAATAAATAAAAAAAAAAAAAAAAAAGCGTGCTTAGTTCCCCGCCCTTCCTCCCCTCGGCGATGCGGCTGTCTGTGGGTACGCTGGGGCTCCCCCGGTCAACCGGCGGTTGCTCTCAGATGCCCCTCCAAAGCCTATGGGTTCTCGTCGTCTATGGCGGCGCGATTCTGTAGAGCAGCGGGACAGGCAGCCTCCGCCCTGCATATGATGAGCACCTACAAAGCTAGCTGCTCAGGAATGTGCACGAGGAGGTGACGGACCAAGCGAGCTGCGAGCCTGTCGCCTACCTTGTCCTTAAACGGGTCACGGAGGCGGTCGCTCGCTCCCTTGGTCAGGTGATGCCCACCGCTGTGGTCCAGGAGCATCATAATGTTCGGCGGTGCGGTCCAGGACTTTGCCCAGCACTTCTCGACCGCCTAGGAGCAGACGAAGGCGGTTTCTCTGCCCCGACGGCCAGCTGCTGCCTCCAACCAGCCGTCGGCTCGGACGCCTCCGCCAGCTCGCCGCCGAGGACGCCCCCCTGCGGCTCCCTTCCCTCCCACACGGCCCCAGCAGCAGCCTTCAGCCGGTTCGCGTCGCGGAGGAGGCCACAGGTAAGCGTCCCAAGAAAAGAGCCCCCCCTCAGGCCGCGTGCCCCGCTAGATGCCAGGCGAAGCGATGTTCCTGAGGCGGGCCGCTCAGTGATAGTGTCATGGTTTTTCTCAGGAGGCGGTGGCAGGGCCCCTCCTTCCCCGGTGGAGGGCCGGTGGAGAATCTTTTGTTCTAGCTAGCTCCCTGAGCTGGTTGAGGAAAAGCTGACACTGTCATTGAGCACACAGACTGGAATGAGCGCGCACGACGTCCAGTGCGTCGCCCCGTTCATTCCTCTCTGTCTCGGAGGGCGCGGAAGGGTGCGTGTGTCGTCCCCGGGCTACGCCAATCCCTTCCCCCTCTGTCGCCAGACCCCCGGCAGAACAGACCCCCGTGGAACGCTCTGCCTTCCCTGGTCTCTTCTGTCGGGGAGCGGGTTTCGACGGTGCATCCGGACGGGGTAACTCCTGCACGCATGCCGGTCGACCCGCCTCGCTGCCCCTCCGGGGGGACGTCTGTGGTTCGCATGACCCCGTTGGCTCACTTCCTGGAAGCCTGGCTAGCGCTTCCCGGGGTTCCCGCTGGGTCATCAGAACGATCGGATTCGGCTACGCGATTCAGTTCGCACGGTCTCTTCCCCGCTTCAGGGGAGTTCGCTCCACGATGGTTGGTGGCAATGCCCCAGTCTTGAGAGCGGAGATTGCGACCCTGCTGGCGAAGGGTGCAATCGAGACGGTCCCTCCAGCCGAGGTGAGGTCCGGGCTTTACAGCCCCTACTTCATTGTCCCCAAGAAAGACCGGTGGGTTACGACCGATCCTGGACCTGCGCATTTTGAACCGTTCTCTCCATCGACTACCGTTCAAAATGCTCACGGCCAAACGCATTTTCGAATGTGTTCGGTATCAGGATTGGTTTGCAGCGATCGACCTGAAGGACGCGTACTTCCATGTCTCCATTCTCCCTCGACACAGACCGTTTCTTCGGTTTGCCTTCGAGGGCCAGGCATACCAGTACGCCGTTCTCCCATTCGGGTTAGCTCTGTCCCCTCGCGTCTTCACGAAGATCGTCGAGGCAGCCCTTGTTCCCCTTCGCGAACACGGGGTTCGCATCCTGAACTATCTCGACGACTGGCTGTTACTAGCACACTCTCGAGCTCAGGTTTGCGAACACAGAGACCTGGTGCTACGGCACCTAGCCCGTCTGGGCCTTCGGGTCAACCGGGAAAAGAGCAAACTTTGCCCCGTGCAGAGGATCTCTTTTCTCGGCATGGAGATAGACTCGGTCGCCATGTCCGCGCAGCTCACGAACGAGCGCGCGCACTCACTGCTGGCTTGTCTTCGACAGTTCGAGGGCAAGAGTGCGGTTCCACTGAAACTTTTCAGAGGCTCCTGGGGCATATGGCATCCGCGGCCGCGGCAACGCCGCTCGGTTTGCTTCATATGAGACCGCTTCAGCTGTGGCTTCGCGATCGAGTCCCGAGGTGGGCATGGCATCGCGGCTCGCTCCGAGTTCCAGTGACTCCGACGTGCCGCCGATCCTTCTTCCCGTGGTCGAACCTCAGCTTTTTACGGACAGGGTCCCTATTCAGCGAGTTTCCAGGCATCTCGTTGTCTCCACGGATGCGTCTACCACGGGTTGGGGTGCCATGTGCAATGGGCATGCAGCCGCCGGTTCCTGGACAGGAGCCCAGCGCCTCATGCACATCAATTGCCTCGAGCTGTTGGCAGTACGGCTCGCCCGGCACCGCTTCCGAGCGTGCTCTAGGGCCAGCATGTGCTTGTCCGCTCAGACAACACTACGGCAGTAGCGTACATCAACCACCAGGGGGGGTCTACGCTCGCGCCGGTTGTCGCAGCTCGCCCGCCACCTCTTGATATGGAGTCAGAAGCACCTGAGGTCCCTTCGTGCAGTTACATTCCTGGAGACCGGAATCGGGCAGCCGCGAGCTGTCCCGGGCCCGTCCCATCTCCGGCGAATGGCGACTCCATCCCCAGTCGGTCCAGCTGATTTGGGACCAGTTCGGGGAGGCACAGTTAGACCTGTTCGCCTCTCGGGACTCGTCCCACTGCGCCCAGTTATTCTCTGACCCGCGGCTCTCTCGGCTCGGATGCGCTGGCGCACAGCTGGCCACGGGGCCCACGCAAGTGTGCGTTCCCCCAGTGAGCCTCCTTGCACGGGTGTTGTGCAAGATCAAGGAGGACGAGGAGCAGGTCTTGCTGGTAGCCCCCTACTGGCCCACCAAGACGTGGTTCTCCGAACTCTTGCTCCTCGCGACAGCACCTCCTTGGCCTATTCCTCTGAGACCGGACCTACTCTCTCAGAGACGGGGCACTCTGTGGCACCCTCGTCCCGATCTTGGAGGCTGCACGTGTGGCTCCAGGACGGGACGAGGCAGGTTTGAGTTCGCTGCCACCTGCGGTGGCGGCAACCATCACTTCCGCAAGAGCGTCGTCCACGTGACACCTTTATGCGTTGAAGTGAAACCTCTTCGTCAATTGGTGTTCTTCTCGCTGAGAAGACCCCCGGAGATGTTCGATCGGAGTCATGCTTCCTTCCTGCAAGAGGGGTTGGAGCGCAGGCTGTCGCCCTCCACCCTTTGGATTATGTCGCGGCCATTGCCGCGTCTCATGATGCAGTGAAAGGTAAGTCTATGGGAAGCATGACCTGGTCATCAGGTTCCTGAGGGGAGTGAGGGGGCTAAATCCGCCTCCCTCCCCTCCTGCCCTCTGGGGACCTCTCAGTAGACCTGGGTGCTCTGCAGAGGCCTCCCCTGGAGCCTTTGCAGTCGGTAGAGTTTTTGCCCTGTCCTATGTGACAGCACTCCTGATTGCATTGGTATCCATCAGGAGAGTAAGGGACCTGCACGCACTCTCTGTTGACGAAGTGTGCCTGGAGTTCGGGCCGGCTTACTCTCACGTATTCCTGAGACCCCGGCCTGGATATATGCCCAAGGTTCCTACCACTCCCCTCCGGGACCTGGTGGTGAACCTGCAAGCGCTGCCCCTGGAGGAGGCAGACCCAGCCTTGGCACTGCTCTGTCCGGTACGTGCTCTCCGCACCTATGTCGACAGAACGCAGTGTTTCAGGACCTCAGACCAGCTCTTTGTCTGTCATGGGGGGAGCCAGAAGGGAAGGGCTCTCTCAAAGCAACGGCTGTCCCACTGGATAGTGGATGCCATTGCTTTGTCTTACCAGCAGCAAGGCCTTCCGTGCCCCCTTGGTGTGACGGCCCATTCCACTCGGAGTGTAGCCTCCTCTTGGGCTTTAGCGCACGGCGCCTCGCTAACAGACATCTGCAGAGCTGCAGGCTGGGCGACACCCAACACCTTCGCCAGATTCTATAATCTGCGAATTGAGCCGGTATCCTCTCACGTACTCGTTTCGGCCAGTTCTGGATCCGCTCAGGTGTCTTCGCTTGCTCGCCACTCCACTCCCCGGACTGGATAAGTGCGATATTTCCTCAGTTCTTCCATTGAAGTCTTGAGTCCTCCAGCACCGACGATGCGGGCACCACTGCGTTGCTCTGGATGCTAGCTAGGTGCCTCCATGCGCACGGTTCCCCATGGTAACCGTCTCATGTGTATTATCCACTGTAAGCCTCTCTGAGCATGTGTCTTCCCTTGGCAAGCCATCTGCCACCCCTGGAGTTTAAATCAGTAGCCACCTGCGGTTGGTACTCCAGTGTTCCATATGCGTTCCTATGTGGCCATATGTGTATTCTTAAGTCCTCCCTTCGGTAGGCAGCTGGTAGCATGTCCCCTTCGGGATATGTTCCCAGTGTACCTTGGTAATCCTGTGTCAAAGTCGGATCCCCAAAAAAAAAAAAAAAAAAAAGAGGTAAGGCTCGGGGGTTCAGTCTTTCGCAGGGCACTGGAAGACAGCTTGAAGATGGCGTGATGGCACAGACCCCCAATCTCCGTCACTTCTGACGTAACTCGAAGTGACTACGATAGGGAACGTCTCGGTTACGTATGTAACCCTCGTTCCCTGAGTAGGGAACGGAGACGTTACGTCTCCCTGCCACTTCTGCTGTATCGCTGGGTAGAGGCCGAGTTCAGTCTTGGCTCCTCAGCGAAGACATACTGCGGTTGCGTTCACTTCCTCCTTTTATACTCACGGAGTAGGGCGGAGTACGCTATGCAAATTTCCGCAGCCCCAAGGCATTGCATGCCATTGGCTCGTGTTTTAATACTCGAAGAGGATTGGCTTTCTATGCGAAACCCCCAATCTCCGTCACTTCTGACGTAACGTCTCCGTTCCCTACTCAGGGAACGAGGGTTACATACGTAACCGAGACGTTTTGGGAAGATTAGAGAAACTTAATTTTTCGCCCAAAAAAAAAAAACGTAAGGGGTACCACTGTCGTTTTTTTTTCGGGCCAAATTTTTGAGTTTCCATATCTCAGCTCTGGAAGGGGCTAGAGCCTCCATTTTTGCACTCAGGTCTAAGTCGCATTGCCCTCTATCAGAATCCAGAGTTTTGGGAAGATTGGAGAAACTTAATTTTTCGCCCCAAAAAAAAACAAAAAACGTAAGGGGTACCACTGTCGTTTTTTTTTTTCGGGCCGAATTTTTGAGTTTCCATATCTCAGCTCTGGAAGGGGCTAGAGCCTCCATTTTTGCGCTCAGGTCTAAGTCTCATTGCCCTCTATCAGAATCCAGAGTTTTGGGAAGATTAGAGAAACTTAATTTTTCGCCCAAAAAAAAAAAACGTAAGGGGTACCACTGTCGTTTTTTTTTCGGGCCAAATTTTTGAGTTTCGATATCTCAGCTCTGGAAGGGGCTAGAGCCTCCATTTTTGCACTCAGGTCTAAGTCTCATGGCCCTCTATCAGAATCCAGAGTTTTGGGAAGATTGGAGAAACTTAATTTTTCGCCCAAAAAAAAAAACGTAAGGGGTACCACTGTCGGTTTTTTTTTGGGCCGAATTTTTGAGTTTCCATATCTCAGCTCTGGAAGGGGCTAGAGCCTCCATTTTTGCACTCAGGTCTAAGTCTCATGGCCCTCTATCAGAATCCAGAGTTTTGGGAAAATTGGAGAAACTTAATTTTTCGCCCAAAAAAAATAACCGTAAGGGGTACCACTGTCGTTTTTTTTTCGGGCCGAATTTTTGAGTTTCAATATCTCAGCTCTGGAAGGGGCTAGAGCCTCCATTTTTGCACTCAGGTCTAAGTCTCATGGCCCTTTATCAGAATCCAGAGTTTTGGGAAGATTGGAGAAACTTAATTTTTCGCCCAAAAAAAAAAACGTAAGGGGTACCACTGTCGTTTTTTTTTCGGGCCAAATTTTTGAGTTTCCATATCTCAGCTCTGGAAGGGGCTAGAGCCTCCATTTTTGCACTCAGGTCTAAGTCTCATGGCCCTCTATCAGAATCCAGAGTTTTGGGAAGATTGGAGAAACTTAATTTTTCGCCCAAAAAAAAACAACGTAAGGGGTACCACTGTCGTTTTTTTTTTCGGGCCGAATTTTTGAGTTTCCATATCTCAGCTCTGGAAGGGGCTAGAGCCTCCATTTTTGCGCTCAGGTCTAAGTCTCATGGCCCTCTATCAGAATCCAGAGTTTTGGGAAGATTGGAGAAACTTAATTTTTCGCCCAAAAAAAAAAAACGTAAGGGGTACCACTGTCGTTTTTTTTTTCGGGCTGAATTTTTGAGTTTCCATATCTCAGCTCTGGAAGGGGCTAGAGCCTCCATTTTTGCACTCAGGTCTAAGTCTCATTGCCCTCTATCAGAATCCAGAGTTTGGGGAAGATTAGAGAAACTTAATTTTTCGCCCAAAAAAAAAAAAACGTAAGGGGTACCACTGTCGTTTTTTTTTCGGGCCAAATTTTTGAGTTTCCATATCTCAGCTCTGGAAGGGGCTAGAGCCTCCATTTTTGCACTCAGGTCTAAGTCGCATTGCCCTCTATCAGAATCCAGAGTTTTGGGAAGATTAGAGAAACTTAATTTTTCGCCCAAAAAAAAAAAAACGTAAGGGGTACCACTGTCGTTTTTTTTTTCGGGCTGAATTTTTGAGTTTCCATATCTCAGCTCTGGAAGGGGCTAGAGCCTCCATTTTTGCACTCAGGTCTAAGTCTCATTGCCCTCTATCAGAATCCAGAGTTTTGGGAAGATTAGAGAAACTTAATTTTTCGCCCAAAAAAAAAAAACGTAAGGGGTACCACTGTCGTTTTTTTTTCGGGCCAAATTTTTGAGTTTCCATATCTCAGCTCTGGAAGGGGCTAGAGCCTCCATTTTTGCACTCAGGTCTAAGTCGCATTGCCCTCTATCAGAATCCAGAGTTTTGGGAAGATTAGAGAAACTTAATTTTTCACCCAAAAAAAAAAACGTAAGGGGTACCACTGTCGTTTTTTTTTTCGGGCTGAATTTTTGAGTTTCCATATCTCAGCTCTGGAAGGGGCTAGAGCCTCCATTTTTGCAATCAGGTCTAAGTCTCATTGCCCTCTATCAGAATCCAGAGTTTGGGGAAGATTAGAGAAACTTAATTTTTCGCCCAAAAAAAAAAACGTAAGGGGTACCACTGTCGTTTTTTTTTCGGGCCAAATTTTTGAGTTTCCATATCTCAGCTCTGGAAGGGGATAGAGCCTCCATTTTTGCACTCAGGTCTAAGTCTCATTGCCCTCTATCAGAATCCAGAGTTTGGGGAAGATTAGAGAAACTTAATTTTTCGCCCAAAATAAAAACGTAAGGGGTACCACTGTCGTTTTTTTTTCGGGCCGAATGTTTGAGTTTCGATATCTCAGCTCTGGAAGGGGCTAGAGCCTCCATTTTTGCACTCAGGTCTAATTCTCATTGCCCTCTATCAGAATCCAGAGTTTTGGGAAAATTGGAGAAACTTAATTTTTCGCCCAAAAAAAAAACGTAAGGGGTACCACTGTCGTTTTTTTTTCAGGCCAAATTTTTGAGTTTCCATATCTCAGCTCTGGAAGGGGCTAGAGCCTCCATTTTTGCACTCAGGTCTAAGTATCATGGCCCTCTATCAGAATCCAGAGTTTTGGGAAGATTGGAGAAACTTAATTTTTCGCCCAAAAAAAAAACAACGTAAGGGGTACCACTGTCGTTTTTTTTTTTCGGGCCGAATTTTTGAGTTTCCATATCTCAGCTCTGGAAGGGGCTAGAGCCTCCATTTTTGCGCTCAGGTCTAAGTCTCATTGCCCTCTATCAGAATCCAGAGTTTTGGGAAGATTAGAGAAACTTAATTTTTCGCCCAAAAAAAAAAAACGTAAGGGGTACCACTGTCGTTTTTTTTTCGGCCCGAATTTTTGAGTTTCGATATCTCAGCTCTGGAAGGGGCTAGAGCCTCCATTTTTGCACTCAGGTCTAAGTCTCATGGCCCTCTATCAGAATCCAGAGTTTTGGGAAGATTGGAGAAACTTAATTTTTCGCCCAAAAAAAAAAAAACGTAAGGGGTACCCCTGTCGTTTTTTTTTCGGGCCGAATTTTTGAGTTTCGATATCTCAGCTCTGGAAGGGGCTAGAGCCTCCATTTTTGCACTCAGGTCTAAGTCTCATGGCCCTCTATCAGAATCCAGAGTTTTGGGAAGATTGGAGAAACTTAATTTTTCGCCCCAAAAAAAAACAAAAAACGTAAGGGGTACCACTGTCGTTTTTTTTTCGAGCCGAATTTTTGAGTTTCGATATCTCAGCTCTGGAAGGGGCTAGAGCCTCCATTTTTGCACTCAGGTCTAAGTCTCATTGCTCTCTATCAGAATCCAGAGTTTTGGGAAGATTAGAGAAACTTAATTTTTCGCCCAAAAAAAAAAAACCGTAAGGGGTACCACTGTCGTTTTTTTTTCGGGCCAAATTTTTGAGTTTCCATATCTCAGCTCTGGAAGGGGCTAGAGCCTCCATTTTTGCACTCAGGTCTAAGTCGCATTGCCCTCTATCAGAATCCAGAGTTTTGGGAAGATTAGAGAAACTTAATTTTTCGCCCAAAAAAAAAAAAACGTAAGGGGTACCACTGTCGTTTTTTTTTTCGGGCTGAATTTTTGAGTTTCCATATCTCAGCTCTGGAAGGGGCTAGAGCCTCCATTTTTGCACTCAGGTCTAAGTCTCATTGCCCTCTATCAGAATCCAGAGTTTTGGGAAGATTAGAGAAACTTAATTTTTCGCCCAAAAAAAAAAAAACCTAAGGGGTACCACTGTCGTTTTTTTTTCGGGCCAAATTTTTGAGTTTCCATATCTCAGCTCTGGAAGGGGCTAGAGCCTCCATTTTTGCACTCAGGTCTAAGTCGCATTGCCCTCTATCAGAATCCAGAGTTTTGGGAAGATTGGAGAAACTTAATTTTTCGCCCCAAAAAAAAACAAAAAACGTAAGGGGTACCACTGTCGTTTTTTTTTCGAGCCGAATTTTTGAGTTTCGAAATCTCAGCTCTGGAAGGGGCTAGAGCCTCCATTTTTGCACTCAGGTCTAAGTCTCATGGCCCTCTATCAGAATCCAGAGTTTTGGGAAGATTGGAGAAACTTAATTTTTCGCCCAAAAAAAAAAAAACGTAAGGGGTACCACTGTCGTTTTTTTTTCGGGCCAAATTTTTGAGTTTCGATATCTCAGCTCTGGAAGGGGCTAGACCCTCCATTTTTGCACTCAGGTCTAAGTCTCATGGCCCTCTATCAGAATCCAGAGTTTTGGGAAGATTGGAGAAACTTAATTTTTCGCCCAAAAAAAAAAAACGTAAGGGGTACCACTGTCGTTTTTTTTTTCGGGCTGAATTTTTGAGTTTCCATATCTCAGCTCTGGAAGGGGCTAGAGCCTCCATTTTTGCACTCAGGTCTAAGTCTCATTGCCCTCTATCAGAATCCAGAGTTTGGGGAAGATTAGAGAAACTTAATTTTTCGCCCAAAAAAAAAAAAACGTAAGGGGTACCACTGTCGTTTTTTTTTCGGGCCAAATTTTTGAGTTTCCATATCTCAGCTCTGGAAGGGGCTAGAGCCTCCATTTTTGCACTCAGGTCTAAGTCGCATTGCCCTCTATCAGAATCCAGAGTTTTGGGAAGATTAGAGAAACTTAATTTTTCGCCCAAAAAAAAAAAAACGTAAGGGGTACCACTGTCGTTTTTTTTTTCGGGCTGAATTTTTGAGTTTCCATATCTCAGCTCTGGAAGGGGCTAGAGCCTCCATTTTTGCACTCAGGTCTAAGTCTCATTGCCCTCTATCAGAATCCAGAGTTTTGGGAAGATTAGAGAAACTTAATTTTTCGCCCAAAAAAAAAAAACGTAAGGGGTACCACTGTCGTTTTTTTTTCGGGCCAAATTTTTGAGTTTCCATATCTCAGCTCTGGAAGGGGCTAGAGCCTCCATTTTTGCACTCAGGTCTAAGTCGCATTGCCCTCTATCAGAATCCAGAGTTTTGGGAAGATTAGAGAAACTTAATTTTTCACCCAAAAAAAAAAACGTAAGGGGTACCACTGTCGTTTTTTTTTTTCGGGCTGAATTTTTGAGTTTCCATATCTCAGCTCTGGAAGGGGCTAGAGCCTCCATTTTTGCAATCAGGTCTAAGTCTCATTGCCCTCTATCAGAATCCAGAGTTTGGGGAAGATTAGAGAAACTTAATTTTTCGCCCAAAAAAAAAAACGTAAGGGGTACCACTGTCGTTTTTTTTTCGGGCCAAATTTTTGAGTTTCCATATCTCAGCTCTGGAAGGGGATAGAGCCTCCATTTTTGCACTCAGGTCTAAGTCTCATTGCCCTCTATCAGAATCCAGAGTTTGGGGAAGATTAGAGAAACTTAATTTTTCGCCCAAAATAAAAACGTAAGGGGTACCACTGTCGTTTTTTTTTCGGGCCGAATGTTTGAGTTTCGATATCTCAGCTCTGGAAGGGGCTAGAGCCTCCATTTTTGCACTCAGGTCTAAGTCTCATTGCCCTCTATCAGAATCCAGAGTTTTGGGAAAATTGGAGAAACTTAATTTTTCGCCCAAAAAAAAAAAAACGTAAGGGGTACCACTGTCGTTTTTTTTTCGGGCCGAATTTTTGAGTTTCAATATCTCAGCTCTGGAAGGGGCTAGAGCCTCCATTTTTGCACTCAGGTCTAAGTCTCATGGCCCTTTATCAGAATCCAGAGTTTTGGGAAGATTGGAGAAACTTAATTTTTCGCCCAAAAAAAAAACGTAAGGGGTACCACTGTCGTTTTTTTTTCGGGCCAAATTTTTGAGTTTCCATATCTCAGCTCTGGAAGGGGCTAGAGCCTCCATTTTTGCACTCAGGTCTAAGTCTCATGGCCCTCTATCAGAATCCAGAGTTTTGGGAAGATTGGAGAAACTTAATTTTTCGCCCAAAAAAAAACAACGTAAGGGGTACCACTGTCGTTTTTTTTTTTCGGGCCGAATTTTTGAGTTTCCATATCTCAGCTCTGGAAGGGGCTAGAGCCTCCATTTTTGCGCTCAGGTCTAAGTCTCATGGCCCTCTATCAGAATCCAGAGTTTTGGGAAGATTAGAGAAACTTAATTTTTCGCCCAAAAAAAAAAACGTAAGGGGTACCACTGTCGTTTTTTTTTTCGGCCCGAATTTTTGAGTTTCGATATCTCAGCTCTGGAAGGGGCTAGAGCCTCCATTTTTGCACTCAGGTCTAAGTCTCATGGCCCTCTATCAGAATCCAGAGTTTTGGGAAGATTGGAGAAACTTAATTTTTCGCCCAAAAAAAAAAAAACGTAAGGGGTACCACTGTCGTTTTTTTTTCGGGCCGAATTTTTGAGTTTCGATATCTCAGCTCTGGAAGGGGCTAGAGCCTCCATTTTTGCACTCAGGTCTAAGTCTCATGGCCCTCTATCAGAATCCAGAGTTTTGGGAAGATTGGAGAAACTTAATTTTTCGCCCCAAAAAAAAACAAAAAACGTAAGGGGTACCACTGTCGTTTTTTTTTCGAGCCGAATTTTTGAGTTTCGATATCTCAGCTCTGGAAGGGGCTAGAGCCTCCATTTTTGCACTCAGGTCTAAGTCTCATGGCCCTCTATCAGAATCCAGAGTTTTGGGAAGATTGGAGAAACTTAATTTTTCGCCCAAAAAAAAAAACGTAAGGGGTACCACTGTCGTTTTTTTTTCGGGCCAAATTTTTGAGTTTCGATATCTCAGCTCTGGAAGGGGCTAGACCCTCCATTTTTGCACTCAGGTCTAAGTCTCATGGCCCTCTATCAGAATCCAGAGTTTTGGGAAGATTGGAGAAACTTAATTTTTCGCCCAAAAAAAAAAAAACGTAAGGGGTACCACTGTCGTTTTTTTTTTCGGGCTGAATTTTTGAGTTTCCATATCTCAGCTCTGGACGGGGCTAGAGCCTCCATTTTTGCACTCAGGTCTAAGTCTCATTGCTCTCTATCAGAATCCAGAGTTTTGGGAAGATTAGAGAAACTTAATTTTTCGCCCAAAAAAAAAAAAAACGTAAGGGGTACCACTGTCGTTTTTTTTTCGGGCCAAATTTTTGAGTTTCCATATCTCAGCTCTGGAAGGGGCTAGAGCCTCCATTTTTGCACTCAGGTCTAAGTCGCATTGCCCTCTATCAGAATCCAGAGTTTTGGGAAGATTAGAGAAACTTAATTTTTCGCCCAAAAAAAAAAAAACGTAAGGGGTACCACTGTCGTTTTTTTTTTCGGGCTGAATTTTTGAGTTTCCATATCTCAGCTCTGGAAGGGGCTAGAGCCTCCATTTTTGCACTCAGGTCTAAGTCTCATTGCCCTCTATCAGAATCCAGAGTTTTGGGAAGATTAGAGAAACTTAATTTTTCGCCCAAAAAAAAAAAAACGTAAGGGGTACCACTGTCGTTTTTTTTTCGGGCCAAATTTTTGAGTTTCCATATCTCAGCTCTGGAAGGGGCTAGAGCCTCCATTTTTGCACTCAGGTCTAAGTCGCATTGCCCTCTATCAGAATCCAGAGTTTGGGGAAGATTAGAGAAACTTAATTTTTCGCCCAAAAAAAAAAACGTAAGGGGTACCACTGTCGTTTTTTTTTCGGGCCAAATTTTTGAGTTTCCATATCTCAGCTCTGGAAGGGGCTAGAGCCTCCATTTTTGCACTCAGGTCTAAGTCTCATGGCCCTCTATCAGAATCCAGAGTTTTGGGAAGATTAGAGAAACTTAATTTTTCGCCCAAAAAAAAAAAACGTAAGGGGTACCACTGTCGTTTTTTTTTCAGGCCGAATTTTTGAGTTTCCATATCTCAGCTCTGGAAGGGGCTAGAGCCTCCATTTTTGCACTCAGGTCTAAGTCTCACTGCCCTCTATCAGAATCCAGAGTTTTGGGAAGATTAGAGAAACTTAATTTTTCGCCCCAAAAAAAAAAACATAAGGGGTACCACTGTCGTTTTTTTTTTCGGGCCGAATTTTTGAGTTTCGATATCTCAGCTCTGGAAGGGGCTAGAGCCTCCATTTTTGCACTCAGGTCTAAGTCTCATGGCCCTCTATCAGAATCCAGAGTTTTGGGAAGATTGGAGAAACTTAATTTTTCGCCCAAAAAAAAAAACGTAAGGGGTACCACTGTCGTTTTTTTTTTCGGGCCGAATTTTTGAGTTTCGATATCTCAGCTCTGGAAGGGGCTAGAGCCTCCATTTTTGCACTCAGGTCTAAGTCTCATGGCCCTCTATTAGAATCCAGAGTTTTGGGAAGATTGGAGAAACTTAATTTTTCGCCCAAAAAAAAAAAAACGTAAGGGGTACCACTGTCGTTTTTTTTTCGGGCCAAATTTTTGAGTTTCGATATCTCAGCTCTGGAAGGGGCTAGAGCCTCCATTTTTGCACTCAGGTCTAAGTCTCATGGCCCTCTATCAGAATCCAGAGTTTTGGGAAGATTGGAGAAACTTAATTTTTCGCCCAAAAAAAAACAACGTAAAGGGTACCACTGTCGTTTTTTTTTCGGGCCGAATTTTTGAGTTTCCATATCTCAGCTCTGGAAGGGGCTAGAGCCTCCATTTTTGCACTCAGGTCTAAGTCTCATGGCCCTCTATCAGAATCCAGAGTTTTGGGAAGATTGGAGAAACTTAATTTTTCGCCCAAAAAAAAAAAACGTAAGGGGTACCACTGTCGTTTTTTTTTCAGGCCGAATTTTTGAGTTTCCATATCTCAGCTCTGGAAGGGGCTAGAGCCTCCATTTTTGCACTCAGGTCTAAGTCTCACTGCCCTCTATCAGAATCCAGAGTTTTGGGAAGATTAGAGAAACTTAATTTTTCGCCCCAAAAAAAAAAACATAAGGGGTACCACTGTCGTTTTTTTTTTCGGGCCGAATTTTTGAGTTTCGATATCTCAGCTCTGGAAGGGGCTAGAGCCTCCATTTTTGCACTCAGGTCTAAGTCTCATGGCCCTCTATCAGAATCCAGAGTTTTGGGAAGATTGGAGAAACTTAATTTTTCGCCCAAAAAAAAAAACGTAAGGGGTACCACTGTCGTTTTTTTTTCGGGCCGAATTTTTGAGTTTCCATATCTCAGCTCTGGAAGGGGCTAGAGCCTCCATTTTTGCACTCAGGTCTAAGTCTCATGGCCCTCTATCAGAATCCAGAGTTTTGGGAAGATTGGAGAAACTTAATTTTTCGCCCAAAAAAAAAAACGTAAGGGGTACCACTGTCGTTTTTTTTTTCGGGCCGAATTTTTGAGTTTCGATATCTCAGCTCTGGAAGGGGCTAGAGCCTCCATTTTTGCACTCAGGTCTAAGTCTCATGGCCCTCTATTAGAATCCAGAGTTTTGGGAAGATTGGAGAAACTTAATTTTTCGCCCAAAAAAAAAAAACGTAAGGGGTACCACTGTCGTTTTTTTTTCGGGCCAAATTTTTGAGTTTCGATATCTCAGCTCTGGAAGGGGCTAGAGCCTCCATTTTTGCACTCAGGTCTAAGTCTCATGGCCCTCTATCAGAATCCAGAGTTTTGGGAAGATTGGAGAAACTTAATTTTTCGCCCAAAAAAAAACAACGTAAAGGGTACCACTGTCGTTTTTTTTTCGGGCCGAATTTTTGAGTTTCCATATCTCAGCTCTGGAAGGGGCTAGAGCCTCCATTTTTGCACTCAGGTCTAAGTCTCATGGCCCTCTATCAGAATTCAGAGTTTTGGGAAGATTGGAGAAACTTAATTTTTCGCCCAAAAAAAAAAAAAAACGTAAGGGGTACCACTGTCGTTTTTTTTTCGGGCCGAATTTTTGAGTTTCGATATCTCAGCTCTGGAAGGGGCTAGAGCCTCCATTTTTGCACTCAGGTCTAAGTCTCATGGCCCTCTATCAGAATCCAGAGTTTTGGGAAGATTGGAGAAACTTAATTTTTCGCCCAAAAAAAAAAAAAACGTAAGGGGTACCACTGTCGTTTTTTTTTTCGGGCTGAATTTTTGAGTTTCCATATCTCAGCTCTGGAAGGGGCTAGAGCCTCCATTTTTGCACTCAGGTCTAAGTCTCATTGCCCTCTATCAGAATCCAGAGTTTGGGGAAGATTAGAGAAACTTAATTTTTCGCCCAAAAAAAAAAACGTAAGGGGTACCACTGTCGTTTTTTTTTCGGGCCAAATTTTTGAGTTTCCATATCTCAGCTCTGGAAGGGGCTAGAGCCTCCATTTTTGCACTCAGGTCTAAGTCGCATTGCCCTCTATCAGAATCCAGAGTTTTGGGAAGATTAGAGAAACTTAATTTTTCGCCCAAAAAAAAAAAACGTAAGGGGTACCACTGTCGTTTTTTTTTCGGGCCGAATTTTTGAGTTTCCATATCTCAGCTCTGGAAGGGGCTAGAGCCTCCATTTTTGCACTCAGGTCTAAGTCTCATGGCCCTCTATCAGAATCCAGAGTTTTGGGAAGATTGGAGAAACTTAATTTTTCGCCCAAAAAAAAAAACGTAAGGGGTACCACTGTCTTTTTTTTTTTCGGGCCGAATTTTTGAGTTTCAATATCTCAGCTCTGGAAGGGGCTAGAGCCTCCATTTTTGCACTCAGGTCTAAGTCTCATGGCCCTCGATTAGAATCCAGAGTTCCCTATCGTAGTCACTTCGAGTTACGTCAGAAGTGACGGAGATTGGGGGTTTCGCATAGAAAGCCAATCCTCTTCGAGTATTAAAACACGAGCCAATGGCATGCAATGCCTTGGGGCTGCGGAAATTTGCATAGCGTACTCCGCCCTACTCCGTGAGTATAAAAGGAGGAAGTGAACGCAACCGCAGTATGTTTTCGCTTCGGAGCCAAGAGAACCTCTTCACTCCTGAAAGCACTGTTCAAGACTCTTCGAGACGAGCGTCCTCTTCAGTGTTGGTGTGACGGCGGTACCCAGCGAGATTCTGCATCGCCTGCGATCTGAGCAGTGGTCTGCCAGACTTTGCGCTTCTCCCTGGTCGCTTCAGCGCTGAAAGAGTGAATTTCCTCCTCTCATTGAAAGAGCTGCACGCGCACGTCTTTTTAAAGACGGTTCGCCCGTGCTCTTCTGGGTGTGATTGATTTCTGTCGTCATCTGATGGTCACGATCGCTGCTTTGTATGCCTGGGCATTTCAGCATGCAGCAGCAGCGTTCGTGGATGACTCATTTTCCTTCTGTGGGAACATGACCATCTCTACACTGAGGTCGAGACTCAATGATCTCACTTGAGTGAGAGTCCCGGTCCCCCCCGCTCGATCGGTTTCCTCCATAGGGGGCCCGTCGACCCGGGGACCTGGTGATTTACGGTGATGGTGTGGGATAAGCCCCGACGATTCCTCGGGCCACACCTCCCGCCTCAGTGCGAGAGCCAGCGAGCGTTAGTTCGATTCAGTCGGTTGCTTCTTCGGTGGCACCGGCTGCTTCGGGCAGCGCTCCAGATGATGATGCGATGTCGATCACAGCATCACTAGGCGGGCTTGACTCCTCGGGAAGTGAGGATGCGGCCGCGTTGCCTCCCTCGGGAGCGTCAGCGCCGCCGTGTCTGATCCCGCGATGATGGCCGTGCTATCTCGGGCGTCCGTGAGCATCAGGTGGGGGTGGAACTCCGCCCCTCCCCGATCTCTCGCGGCTGAATAATTGGGTTTTGGGTAACGCTGCCGCCTTACGGCCACGGCCAACCCCAATTTCCTTTTTTCCCCGAGTTGCATGCGGAACTGACACGCACTAAAAAATAAATAAATAAAAAAAAAAAAAAGCGTGCTTAGTTCCCCGCCCTTCCTCCCCTCGGCGATGCGGCTGTCTGTGGGTACGCTGGGGCTCCCCCGGTCAACCGGCGGTTGCTCTCAGATGCCCCTCCAAAGCCTATGGGTTCTCGTCGTCTATGGCGGCGCGATTCTGTAGAGCGGCGGGACAGGCAGCCTCCGCCCTGCATATGATGAGCACCTACAAAGCTAGCTGCTCAGGAATGTGCACGAGGAGGTGACGGACCAAGCGAGCTGCGAGCCTGTCGCCTACCTTGTCCTTAAACGGGTCACGGAGGCGGTCGCTCGCTCCCTTGGTCAGGTGATGCCCACCGCTGTGGTCCAGGAGCATCATAATGTTCGGCGGTGCGGTCCAGGACTTTGCCCAGCACTTCTCGACCGCCTAGGAGCAGACGAAGGCGGTTTCTCTGCCCCGACGGCCAGCTGCTGCCTCCAACCAGCCGTCGGCTCGGACGCCTCCGCCAGCTCGCCGCCGAGGACGCCCCCCTGCGGCTCCCTTCCCTCCCACGCGGCCCCAGCAGCAGCCTTCAGCCGGTTCGCGTCGCGGAGGAGGCCACAGGTAAGCGTCCCAAGAAAAGAGCCCCCCCTCAGGCCGCGTGCCCCGCTAGATGCCAGGCGAAGCGATGTTCCTGAGGCGGGCCGCTCAGTGATAGTGTCATGGTTTTTCTCAGGAGGCGGTGGCAGGGCCCCTCCTTCCCCGGTGGAGGGCCGGTGGAGAATCTTTTGTTCTAGCTAGCTCCCTGAGCTGGTTGAGGAAAAGCTGACACTGTCATTGAGCACACAGACTGGAATGAGCGCGCACGACGTCCAGTGCGTCGCCCCGTTCATTCCTCTCTGTCTCGGAGGGCGCGGAGGGGTGCGTGTGTCGTCCCCGGGCTACGCCAATCCCTTCCCCCTCTGTCGCCAGACCCCCGGCAGAACAGACCCCCGTGGAACGCTCTGCCTTCCCTGGTCTCTTCTGTCGGGGAGCGGGTTTCGACGGTGCATCCGGACGGGGTAACTCCTGCACGCATGCCGGTCGACCCGCCTCGCTGCCCCTCCGGGGGGACGTCTGTGGTTCGCATGACCCCGTTGGCTCACTTCCTGGAAGCCTGGCTAGCGCTTCCCGGGGTTCCCGCTGGGTCATCAGAACGATCGGATTCGGCTACGCGATTCAGTTCGCACGGTCTCTTCCCCGCTTCAGGGGAGTTCGCTCCACGATGGTTGGTGGCAATGCCCCAGTCTTGAGAGCGGAGATTGCGACCCTGCTGGCGAAGGGTGCAATCGAGACGGTCCCTCCAGCCGAGGTGAGGTCCGGGCTTTACAGCCCCTACTTCATTGTCCCCAAGAAAGACCGGTGGGTTACGACCGATCCTGGACCTGCGCATTTTGAACCGTTCTCTCCATCGACTACCGTTCAAAATGCTCACGGCCAAACGCATTTTCGAATGTGTTCGGTATCAGGATTGGTTTGCAGCGATCGACCTGAAGGACGCGTACTTCCATGTCTCCATTCTCCCTCGACACAGACCGTTTCTTCGGTTTGCCTTCGAGGGCCAGGCATACCAGTACGCCGTTCTCCCATTCGGGTTAGCTCTGTCCCCTCGCGTCTTCACGAAGATCGTCGAGGCAGCCCTTGTTCCCCTTCGCGAACACGGGGTTCGCATCCTGAACTATCTCGACGACTGGCTGTTACTAGCACACTCTCGAGCTCAGGTTTGCGAACACAGAGACCTGGTGCTACGGCACCTAGCCCGTCTGGGCCTTCGGGTCAACCGGGAAAAGAGCAAACTTTGCCCCGTGCAGAGGATCTCTTTTCTCGGCATGGAGATAGACTCGGTCGCCATGTCCGCGCAGCTCACGAACGAGCGCGCGCACTCACTGCTGGCTTGTCTTCGACAGTTCGAGGGCAAGAGTGCGGTTCCACTGAAACTTTTCAGAGGCTCCTGGGGCATATGGCATCCGCGGCCGCGGCAACGCCGCTCGGTTTGCTTCATATGAGACCGCTTCAGCTGTGGCTTCGCGATCGAGTCCCGAGGTGGGCATGGCATCGCGGCTCGCTCCGAGTTCCAGTGACTCCGACGTGCCGCCGATCCTTCTTCCCGTGGTCGAACCTCAGCTTTTTACGGACAGGGTCCCTATTCAGCGAGTTTCCAGGCATCTCGTTGTCTCCACGGATGCGTCTACCACGGGTTGGGGTGCCATGTGCAATGGGCATGCAGCCGCCGGTTCCTGGACAGGAGCCCAGCGCCTCATGCACATCAATTGCCTCGAGCTGTTGGCAGTACGGCTCGCCCGGCACCGCTTCCGAGCGTGCTCTAGGGCCAGCATGTGCTTGTCCGCTCAGACAACACTACGGCAGTAGCGTACATCAACCACCAGGGGGGGTCTACGCTCGCGCCGGTTGTCGCAGCTCGCCCGCCACCTCTTGATATGGAGTCAGAAGCACCTGAGGTCCCTTCGTGCAGTTACATTCCTGGAGACCGGAATCGGGCAGCCGCGAGCTGTCCCGGGCCCGTCCCATCTCCGGCGAATGGCGACTCCATCCCCAGTCGGTCCAGCTGATTTGGGACCAGTTCGGGGAGGCACAGTTAGACCTGTTCGCCTCTCGGGACTCGTCCCACTGCGCCCAGTTATTCTCTGACCCGCGCTCGGCTCGGATGCGCTGGCGCACAGCTGGCCACGGGGCCCACGCAAGTGTGCGTTCCCCCAGTGAGCCTCCTTGCACGGGTGTTGTGCAAGATCAAGGAGGACGAGGAGCAGGTCTTGCTGGTAGCCCCCTACTGGCCCACCAAGACGTGGTTCTCCGAACTCTTGCTCCTCGCGACAGCACCTCCTTGGCCTATTCCTCTGAGACCGGACCTACTCTCTCAGAGACGGGGCACTCTGTGGCACCCTCGTCCCGATCTTGGAGGCTGCACGTGTGGCTCCAGGACGGGACGAGGCAGGTTTGAGTTCGCTGCCACCTGCGGTGGCGGCAACCATCACTTCCGCAAGAGCGTCGTCCACGTGACACCTTTATGCGTTGAAGTGAAACCTCTTCGTCAATTGGTGTTCTTCTCGCTGAGAAGACCCCCGGAGATGTTCGATCGGAGTCATGCTTCCTTCCTGCAAGAGGGGTTGTAGCGCAGGCTGTCGCCCTCCACCCTTTGGATTATGTCGCGGCCATTGCCGCGTCTCATGATGCAGTGAAAGGTAAGTCTATGGGAAGCATGACCTGGTCATCAGGTTCCTGAGGGGAGTGAGGGGGCTAAATCCGCCTCCCTCCCCTCCTGCCCTCTGGGGACCTCTCAGTAGACCTGGGTGCTCTGCAGAGGCCTCCCCTGGAGCCTTTGCAGTCGGTAGAGTTTTTGCCCTGTCCTATGTGACAGCACTCCTGATTGCATTGGTATCCATCAGGAGAGTAAGGGACCTGCACGCACTCTCTGTTGACGAAGTGTGCCTGGAGTTCGGGCCGGCTTACTCTCACGTATTCCTGAGACCCCGGCCTGGATATATGCCCAAGGTTCCTACCACTCCCCTCCGGGACCTGGTGGTGAACCTGCAAGCGCTGCCCCTGGAGGAGGCAGACCCAGCCTTGGCACTGCTCTGTCCGGTACGTGCTCTCCGCACCTATGTCGACAGAACGCAGTGTTTCAGGACCTCAGACCAGCTCTTTGTCTGTCATGGGGGGAGCCAGAAGGGAAGGGCTCTCTCAAAGCAACGGCTGTCCCACTGGATAGTGGATGCCATTGCTTTGTCTTACCAGCAGCAAGGCCTTCCGTGCCCCCTTGGTGTGACGGCCCATTCCACTCGGAGTGTAGCCTCCTCTTGGGCTTTAGCGCACGGCGCCTCGCTAACAGACATCTGCAGAGCTGCAGGCTGGGCGACACCCAACACCTTCGCCAGATTCTATAATCTGCGAATTGAGCCGGTATCCTCTCACGTACTCGTTTCGGCCAGTTCTGGATCCGCTCAGGTGTCTTCGCTTGCTCGCCACTCCACTCCCCGGACTGGATAAGTGCGATATTTCCTCAGTTCTTCCATTGAAGTCTTGAGTCCTCCAGCACCGACGATGCGGGCACCACTGCGTTGCTCTGGATGCTAGCTAGGTGCCTCCATGCGCACGGTTCCCCATGGTAACCGTCTCATGTGTATTATCCACTGTAAGCCTCTCTGAGCATGTGTCTTCCCTTGGCAAGCCATCTGCCACCCCTGGAGTTTAAATCAGTAGCCACCTGCGGTTGGTACTCCAGTGTTCCATATGCGTTCCTATGTGGCCATATGTGTTTTCTTAAGTCCTCCCTTCGGTAGGCAGCTGGTAGCATGTCCCCTTCGGGATATGTTCCCAGTGTACCTTGGTAATCCTGTGTCAAAGTCGGATCCCCAAAAAAAAAAAAAAAAAAGAGGTAAGGCTCGGGGGTTCAGTCTTTCGCAGGGCACTGGAAGACAGCTTGAAGATGGCGTGATGGCACAGACCCCCAATCTCCGTCACTTCTGACGTAACTCGAAGTGACTACGATAGGGAACGTCTCGGTTACGTATGTAACCCTCGTTCCCTGAGTAGGGAACGGAGACGTTACGTCTCCCTGCCACTTCTGCTGTATCGCTGGGTAGAGGCCGAGTTCAGTCTTGGCTCCTCAGCGAAGACATACTGCGGTTGCGTTCACTTCCTCCTTTTATACTCACGGAGTAGGGCGGAGTACGCTATGCAAATTTCCGCAGCCCCAAGGCATTGCATGCCATTGGCTCGTGTTTTAATACTCGAAGAGGATTGGCTTTCTATGCGAAACCCCCAATCTCCGTCACTTCTGACGTAACGTCTCCGTTCCCTACTCAGGGAACGAGGGTTACATACGTAACCGAGACGTTTTGGGAAGATTGGAGAAACTTAATTTTTCGCCCAAAAAAAAAAAAACGTAAGGGGTACCACTGTCGTTTTTTTTTTCGGGCCGAATTTTTGAGTTTCCATATCTCAGCTCTGGAAGGGGCTAGGGCCTCCATTTTTGCACTCAGGTCTAAGTCTCATGGCCCTCTATCAGAATCCAGAGTTTTGGGAAGATTGGAGAAACTTAATTTTTCGCCCAAAAAAAAAAAACGTAAGGGGTACCACTGTCGTTTTTTTTTCAGGCCGAATTTTTGAGTTTCCATATCTCAGCTCTGGAAGGGGCTAGAGCCTCCATTTTTGCACTCAGGTCTAAGTCTCATGGCCCTCTATTAGAATCCAGAGTTTTGGGAAGATTGGAGAAACTTAATTTTTCGCCCAAAAAAAAAAACGTAAGGGGTACCACTGTCGTTTTTTTTTCGGGCCGAATTTTTGAGTTTCCATATCTCAGCTCTGGAAGGGGCTAGAGCCTCCATTTTTGCACTCAGGTCTAAGTCTCATGGCCCTCTATCAGAATCCAGAGTTTTGGGAAGATTGGAGAAACTTAATTTTTCGCCCAAAAAAAAAAAACGTAAGGGGTACCACTGTCATTTTTTTTTCGGGCCGAATTTTTGAGTTTCCATATCTCAGCTCTGGAAGGGGCTAGAGCCTCCATTTTTGCACTCAGGTCTAAGTCTCACTGCCCTCTATCAGAATCCAGAGTTTTGGGAAGATTAGAGAAACTTAATTTTTCGCCCCAAAAAAAAAAACATAAGGGGTACCACTGTCGTTTTTTTTTTCGGGCCGAATTTTTGAGTTTCGATATCTCAGCTCTGGAAGGGGCTAGAGCCTCCATTTTTGCACTCAGGTCTAAGTCTCATGGCCCTCTATCAGAATCCAGAGTTTTGGGAAGATTGGAGAAACTTAATTTTTCGCCCAAAAAAAAAACGTAAGGGGTACCACTGTCGTTTTTTTTTTTCGGGCTGAATTTTTGAGTTTTGATATCTCAGCTCTGGAAGGGGTTAGAGCCTCCATTTTTGCACTCAGGTCTAAGTCTCATGGCCCTCTATCAGAATCCAGAGTTTTGGGAAGATTGGAGAAACTTAATTTTTCGCCCAAAAAAAAACAAAAACGTAAGGGGTACCACTGTCGTTTTTTTTTTTCGGGCCGAATTTTTGAGTTTCCATATCTCAGCTCTGGAAGGGGCTAGAGCCTCCATTTTTGCACTCAGGTCTAAGTCTCATGGCCCTCTATCAGAATCCAGAGTTTTAGGAAGATTGGAGAAACTTAATTTTTCGCCCAAAAAAAAAACGTAAGGGGTACCACTGTCGTTTTTTTTTCGGGCCGAATTTTTGAGTTTCCATATCTCAGCTCTGGAAGGGGCTAGAGCCTCCATTTTTGCACTCAGGTCTAAGTCTCATGGCCCTCTATCAGAATCCAGAGTTTTGGGAAGATTGGAGAAACTTAATTTTTCGCCCAAAAAAAAAAAACGTAAGGGGTACCACTGTCGTTTTTTTTTCGGGCCGAATTTTTGAGTTTCCATATCTCAGCCCTGGAAGGGGCTAGAGCCTCCATTTTTGCACTCAGGTCTAAGTCTCATTGCCCTCTATCAGAATCCAGAGTTTTGGGAAGATTAGAGAAACTTAATTTTTCGCCAAAAAAAAAAACGTAAGGGGTACCACTGTCGTTTTTTTTTCTCGAGCCGAATTTTTGAGTTTCGATATCTCAGCTCTGGAAGGGGCTAGAGCCTCCATTTTTGCACTCAGGTCTAAGTCTCATGGCCCTCTATCAGAATCCAGAGTTTTGGGAAGATTGGAGAAACTTAATTTTTCGCCCAAAAAAAAAACGTAAGGGGTACCACTGTCGTTTTTTTTTCGGGCCGAATTTTTGAGTTTCCATATCTCAGCTCTGGAAGGGGCTAGAGCCTCCATTTTTGCACTCAGGTCTAAGTCTCATGGCCCTCTATCAGAATCCAGAGTTTTGGGAAGATTGGAGAAACTTAATTTTTCGCCCAAAAAAAAAAAACGTAAGGGGTACCACTGTCGTTTTTTTTTTCGGGCTGAATTTTTGAGTTTCCATATCTCAGCTCTGGAAGGGTAGCCTGGTTCTACCAGACTCTCGTACATACATTTCATTTGTACAGAGAGTCTGGCCTCCCTCAATTGAGAAACGTTTCCTTCCTTGTAGGCGGGTTCACTATTAAAGTTCAAATCTATTGGATCTGCCCAGAGTCACTCACGATCTGCCATAGCCAATCGCTAATGTGTGGTCGTGAGTGACGTATGTCATGCGCCGAAACGGCTGGAACAACCATAGACAGTAAAAGAAACAACAAGTCCGAACTCCGAATGATCAGAGGATTAAATTTACAATAGGATTTCAGTCAACGAGAGCTGCAGGTTTTGTTAATCTAGGAACAATTATTAATTCGAAATGTATATTTGACATGAAGGACAGTGATTATTCAGTCAATGCTGTAAGTTACAGTGAATGATCAGTCTGTCTGCAGATGTGTAATAAACAACAATTTTTTATATTACGTATTTTTGTTTCTTAATTACCTTAATTATGGTCTTCAAAGTATGTGTTTGTACATTTTTACATGGCATTTAGTTGTTGTTTTTTTTATTAAAACAAATTAACCATTGACATCTAAAACTGAAAATCAAATATAGTCTCCAAAGTATGGGTTTTCACATTTTTATTAATGACAATTTTTTTTTTAAATCACAACCAATTTGTATGATTTACAACATGTAAAACTGACACACCAACCTCCTGTACGAGTGCACAAAGGGGCTCAAAATGTTCTATTCATCACAAGAATCAGTAAATTTACTGTTGGGAATCTGAGCGACTGACATGACTCCTGAGCGGATCTTCAACAATAGTTTAGCAGCCAGGACTCGGGGCTTCCGAACACCGCGAACACCAGGCTAAAGTCCAAAATGTCACGGTCATTGTGCACGAGCTGCCCAGCACAAACTTCCAACCTTTCTGCCTCCTTCACTTGGTCCTCCGTTGTGCAACAAGAGGTGAGACGACAACAATCCGGCTTTAAATTCTGTATATTCGGCAGTTTCTTTTCCAACAACGGACCGAATAGCTTTTCTCACGTCTTTCTCCGCTGCCATTACTGCACTCAAACTGACGCACTACATCAACGTCATCGTTCTCAGCCACTCCCTCTATTCGCTGATTGGTCCTACAAAAAATTGATTTCTGGAAACCTAAGGATATGGAGCGGTCCCAGACGCAGTACTGAAGGAAAATGAAATTGAGCGGAAGTGCGTAGGCGGGCGCAGCCAGGCTACTGGAAGGGGCTAGAGCCTCCATTTTTGCACTCAGGTCTAAGTCTCATTGCCCTCTATCAGAATCCAGAGTTTTGGGAAGATTAGAGAAACTTAATTTTTCGCCCAAAAAAAAAAAAACGTAAGGGGTACCACTGTCGTTTTTTTTTCGGGCCAAATTTTTGAGTTTCCACATCTCAGCTCTGGAAGGGGCTAGAGCCTCCATTTTTGCACTCAGGTCTAAGTCGCATTGCCCTCTATCAGAATCCAGAGTTTTGGGAAGATTAGAGAAACTTAATTTTTCGCCCAAAAAAAAAAAACGTAAGGGGTACCACTGTCGTTTTTTTTTTCGGGCTGAATTTTTGAGTTTCCATATCTCAGCTCTGGAAGGGGCTAGAGCCTCCATTTTTGCACTCAGGTCTAAGTCTCATTGCCCTCTATCAGAATCCAGAGTTTTGGGAAGATTAGAGAAACTTAATTTTTCGCCCAAAAAAAAAAACGTAAGGGGTACCACTGTCGTTTTTTTTTTCGGGCCGAATTTTTGAGTTTCCATATCTCAGCTCTGGAAGGGGCTAGAGCCTCCATTTTTGCACTCAGGTCTAAGTCGCATTGCCCTCTATCAGAATCCAGAGTTTTGGGAAGATTAGAGAAACTTAATTTTTCGCCCAAAAAAAAAAACCGTAAGGGGTACCACTGTCGTTTTTTTTTCGGGCCGAATTTTTGAGTTTCGATATCTCAGCTCTGGAAGGGGCTAGAGCCTCCATTTTTGCACTCAGGTCTAAGTCTCATTGCCCTCTATCAGAATCCAGAGTTTTGGGAAGATTGGAGAAACTTAATTTTTCGCCCAAAAAAAAAAAAACGTAAGGGGTACCACTGTCGTTTTTTTTTCGGGCCGAATTTTTGAGTTTCGATATCTCAGCTCTGGAAGGGGCTAGAGCCTCAATTTTTGCACTCAGGTCTAAGTCTCATGGCCCTCTATTAGAATCCAGAGTTTTGGGAAGATTGGAGAAACTTAATTTTTCGCCCAAAAAAAAAACCGTAAGGGGTACCACTGTCGTTTTTTTTTCGGGGCCAAATTTTTGAGTTTCGATATCTCAGCTCTGGAAGGGGCTAGAGTCTCCATTTTTGCACTCAGGTCTAAGTCTCATGGCCCTCTATCAGAATCCAGAGTTTTGGGAAGATTGGAGAAACTTAATTTTTCGCCCAAAAAAAAAAAAAACGTAAGGGGTACCACTGTCGTTTTTTTTTCGGGCCGAATTTTTGAGTTTCGATATCTCAGCTCTGGAAGGGGCTAGAGCCTCCATTTTTGCACTCAGGTCTAAGTCTCATGGCCCTCTATTAGAATCCAGAGTTTTGGGAAGATTGGAGAAACTTAATTTTTCGCCCAAAAAAAAAAAAACGTAAGGGGTACCACTGTCGTTTTTTTTTTTCGGGCTGAATTTTTGAGTTTCCATATCTCAGCTCTGGAAGGGGCTAGAGCCTCCATTTTTGCACTCAGGTCTAAGTCTCATTGCCCTCTATCAGAATCCAGAGTTTGGGGAAGATTAGAGAAACTTAATTTTTCGCCCAAAAAAAAAAACGTAAGGGATACCACTGTCGTTTTTTTTTCGGGCCAAATTTTTGAGTTTCCATATCTCAGCTCTGGAAGGGGATAGAGCCTCCATTTTTGCACTCAGGTCTAAGTCGCATTGCCCTCTATCAGAATCCAGAGTTTTGGGAAGATTAGAGAAACTTAATTTTTCGCCCAAAAAAAAAAAAAACGTAAGGGGTACCACTGTCGTTTTTTTTTCGGGCCGAATTTTTTAGTTTCGATATCTCAGCTCTGGAAGGGGCTAGAGCCTCCATTTTTGCACTCAGGTCTAAGTCTCATGGCCCTCTATCAGAATCCAGAGTTTTGGGAAGATTGGAGAAACTTAATTTTTTGCCAAAAAAAAAAAACGTAAGGGGTACCACTGTCGTTTTTTTTTTTCGGGCCGAATTTTTTGAGTTTCGATATCTCAGCTCTGGAAGGGGCTAGAGCCTCCATTTTTGCACTCAGGTCTAAGTCTCATTGCCATTGCCCTCTATCAGAATCCAGAGTTTTGGGAAGATTGGAGAAACTTAATTTTTCGCCCAAAAAAAACCGTAAGGGGTACCACTGTTGTTTTTTTTTCAGGCCGAATTTTTGAGTTTCCATATCTCAGCTCTGGAAGGGGCTAGAGCCTCCATTTTTGCACTCAGGTCTAAGTCTCATGGCCCTCTATCAGAATCCAGAGTTTTGGGAAGATTGGAGAAACTTAATTTTTCGCCCAAAAAAAACAACGTAAGGGGTACCACTGTCGTTTTTTTTTTTCGAGCCGAATTTTTGAGTTTCCATATCTCAGCTCTGGAAGGGGCTAGAGCCTCCATTTTTGCACTCAGGTCTAAGTCTCATTGCCCTCTATCAGAATCCAGAGTTTGGGTAAGATTGGAGAAACTTAATTTTTCGCCCAAAAAAAAAAAAACGTAAGGGGTACCACTGTCGTTTTTTTTTCGGGCCGAATTTTTGAGTTTCGATATCTCAGCTCTGGAAAGGGCTAGAGCCTCCATTTTTGCACTCAGGTCTAAGTCTCATGGCCCTCTATCAGAATCCAGAGTTTTGGGAAGATTGGAGAAACTAAATTTTTCGCCCAAAAAAAAAAACGTAAGGGGTACCACTGTCGTTTTTTTTTCAGGCCGAATTTTTGAGTTTCCATATCTCAGCTCTGGAAGGGGCTAGAGCCTCCATTTTTGCACTCAGGTCTAAGTCTCATTGCCCTCTATCAGAATCCAGAGTTTGGGTAAGATTGGAGAAACTTAATTTTTCGCCCAAAAAAAAAAAAACGTAAGGGGTACCACTGTCGTTTTTTTTTCGGGCCGAATTTTTGAGTTTCGATATCTCAGCTCTGGAAAGGGCTAGAGCCTCCATTTTTGCACTCAGGTCTAAGTCTCATGGCCCTCTATCAGAATCCAGAGTTTTGGGAAGATTGGAGAAACTTAATTTTTCGCCCAAAAAAAAAAACGTAAGGGGTACCACTGTCGTTTTTTTTTCAGGCCGAATTTTTGAGTTTCCATATCTCAGCTCTGGAAGGGGCTAGAGCCTCCATTTTTGCACTCAGGTCTAAGTCTCATTGCCCTCTGTCAGAATCCAGAGTTTTGGGAAGATTGGAGAAACTTAATTTTTCGCCCAAAAAAAAAAACGTAAGGGGTACCACTGTCTTTTTTTTTTTCGGGCCGAATTTTTGAGTTTCGATATCTCAGCTCTGGAAGGGGCTAGAGCCTCCATTTTTGCACTCAGGTCTAAGTCTCATGGCCCTCTATTAGAATCCAGAGTTTTGGGAAGATTGGAGAAACTTAATTTTTCGCCCAAAAAAAAAAAACGTAAGGGGTACCACTGTCGTTTTTTTTTCGGGCCGAATTTTTGAGTTTCCATATCTCAGCTCTGGAAGGGGCTAGAGCCTCCATTTTTGCACTCAGGTCTAAGTCTCATGGCCCTCTATCAGAATCCAGAGTTTTGGGAAGATTGGAGAAACTTAATTTTTCGCCCAAAAAAAAAACGTAAGGGGTACCACTGTCGTTTTTTTTTTCGGGCCGAATTTTTGAGTTTCGATATCTCAGCTCTGGAAGGGGCTAGAGCCTCCATTTTTGCACTCAGGTCTAAGTCTCATGGCCCTCTATTAGAATCCAGAGTTTTGGGAAGATTGGAGAAACTTAATTTTTCGCCCAAAAAAAAAAAACGTAAGGGGTACCACTGTCGTTTTTTTTTTCGGGGCCAAATTTTTGAGTTTCGATATCTCAGCTCTGGAAGGGGCTAGAGCCTCCATTTTTGCACTCAGGTCTAAGTCTCATGGCCCTCTATCAGAATCCAGAGTTTTGGGAAGATTGGAGAAACTTAATTTTTCGCCCAAAAAAAAAAAAAAACGTAAGGGGTACCACTGTCGTTTTTTTTTCGGGCCGAATTTTTGAGTTTCGATATCTCAGCTCTGGAAGGGGCTAGAGCCTCCATTTTTGCACTCAGGTCTAAGTCTCATGGCCCTCTATCAGAATCCAGAGTTTTGGGAAGATTGGAGAAACTTAATTTTTTGCCAAAAAAAAAAACGTAAGGGGTACCACTGTCGTTTTTTTTTTTCGGGCCGAATTTTTTGAGTTTCCATATCTCAGCTCTGGAAGGGGCTAGAGCCTCCATTTTTGCACTCAGGTCTAAGTCTCATTGCCATTGCCCTCTATCAGAATCCAGAGTTTTGGGAAGATTGGAGAAACTTAATTTTTCGCCCAAAAAAAACCGTAAGGGGTACCACTGTTGTTTTTTTTTCAGGCCGAATTTTTGAGTTTCCATATCTCAGCTCTGGAAGGGGCTAGAGCCTCCATTTTTGCACTCAGGTCTAAGTCTCATGGCCCTCTATCAGAATCCAGAGTTTTGGGAAGATTGGAGAAACTTAATTTTTCGCCCAAAAAAAACAACGTAAGGGGTACCACTGTCGTTTTTTTTTTTCGAGCCGAATTTTTGAGTTTCCATATCTCAGCTCTGGAAGGGGCTAGAGCCTCCATTTTTGCACTCAGGTCTAAGTCTCATTGCCCTCTATCAGAATCCAGAGTTTGGGTAAGATTGGAGAAACTTAATTTTTCGCCCAAAAAAAAAAAAACGTAAGGGGTACCACTGTCGTTTTTTTTTCGGGCCGAATTTTTGAGTTTCGATATCTCAGCTCTGGAAAGGGCTAGAGCCTCCATTTTTGCACTCAGGTCTAAGTCTCGTGGCCCTCTATCAGAATCCAGAGTTTTGGGAAGATTGGAGAAACTTAATTTTTCGCCCAAAAAAAAAAACGTAAGGGGTACCACTGTCGTTTTTTTTTCAGGCCGAATTTTTGAGTTTCCATATCTCAGCTCTGGAAGGGGCTAGAGCCTCCATTTTTGCACTCAGGTCTAAGTCTCATTGCCCTCTGTCAGAATCCAGAGTTTTGGGAAGATTGGAGAAACTTAATTTTTCGCCCAAAAAAAAAAACGTAAGGGGTACCACTGTCTTTTTTTTTTTCGGGCCGAATTTTTGAGTTTCGATATCTCAGCTCTGGAAGGGGCTAGAGCCTCCATTTTTGCACTCAGGTCTAAGTCTCATGGCCCTCTATTAGAATCCAGAGTTTTGGGAAGATTGGAGAAACTTAATTTTTCGCCCAAAAAAAAAAAACGTAAGGGGTACCACTGTCGTTTTTTTTTCGGGCCGAATTTTTGAGTTTCCATATCTCAGCTCTGGAAGGGGCTAGAGCCTCCATTTTTGCACTCAGGTCTAAGTCTCATGGCCCTCTATCAGAATCCAGAGTTTTGGGAAGATTGGAGAAACTTAATTTTTCGCCCAAAAAAAAAACGTAAGGGGTACCACTGTCGTTTTTTTTTTCGGGCCGAATTTTTGAGTTTCGATATCTCAGCTCTGGAAGGGGCTAGAGCCTCCATTTTTGCACTCAGGTCTAAGTCTCATGGCCCTCTATCAGAATCCAGAGTTTTGGGAAGATTGGAGAAACTTAATTTTTCGCCCAAAAAAAACAACGTAAGGGGTACCACTGTCGTTTTTTTTTTCGAGCCGAATTTTTGAGTTTCCATATCTCAGCTCTGGAAGGGGCTAGAGCCTCCATTTTTGCACTCAGGTCTAAGTCTCATTGCCCTCTATCAGAATCCAGAGTTTGGGTAAGATTGGAGAAACTTAATTTTTCGCCCAAAAAAAAAAAAACGTAAGGGGTACCACTGTCGTTTTTTTTTCGGGCCGAATTTTTGAGTTTCGATATCTCAGCTCTGGAAAGGGCTAGAGCCTCCATTTTTGCACTCAGGTCTAAGTCTCATGGCCCTCTATCAGAATCCAGAGTTTTGGGAAGATTGGAGAAACTTAATTTTTCGCCCAAAAAAAAAAACGTAAGGGGTACCACTGTCGTTTTTTTTTCAGGCCGAATTTTTGAGTTTCCATATCTCAGCTCTGGAAGGGGCTAGAGCCTCCATTTTTGCACTCAGGTCTAAGTCTCATTGCCCTCTGTCAGAATCCAGAGTTTTGGGAAGATTGGAGAAACTTAATTTTTCGCCCAAAAAAAAAAACGTAAGGGGTACCACTGTCTTTTTTTTTTTCGGGCCGAATTTTTGAGTTTCGATATCTCAGCTCTGGAAGGGGCTAGAGCCTCCATTTTTGCACTCAGGTCTAAGTCTCATGGCCCTCTATTAGAATCCAGAGTTTTGGGAAGATTGGAGAAACTTAATTTTTCGCCCAAAAAAAAAAAACGTAAGGGGTACCACTGTCGTTTTTTTTTCGGGCCGAATTTTTGAGTTTCCATATCTCAGCTCTGGAAGGGGCTAGAGCCTCCATTTTTGCACTCAGGTCTAAGTCTCATGGCCCTCTATCAGAATCCAGAGTTTTGGGAAGATTGGAGAAACTTAATTTTTCGCCCAAAAAAAAAACGTAAGGGGTACCACTGTCGTTTTTTTTTTCGGGCCGAATTTTTGAGTTTCGATATCTCAGCTCTGGAAGGGGCTAGAGCCTCCATTTTTGCACTCAGGTCTAAGTCTCATGGCCCTCTATTAGAATCCAGAGTTTTGGGAAGATTGGAGAAACTTAATTTTTCGCCCAAAAAAAAAAAACGTAAGGGGTACCACTGTCGTTTTTTTTTCGGGCCGAATTTTTGAGTTTCGATATCTCAGCTCTGGAAGGGGCTAGAGCCTCCATTTTTGCACTCAGGTCTAAGTCTCATGGCCCTCTATTAGAATCCAGAGTTTTGGGAAGATTGGAGAAACTTAATTTTTCGCCCAAAAAAAAAAAACGTAAGGGGTACCACTGTCGTTTTTTTTTTCGGGGCCAAATTTTTGAGTTTCGATATCTCAGCTCTGGAAGGGGCTAGAGCCTCCATTTTTGCACTCAGGTCTAAGTCTCATGGCCCTCTATCAGAATCCAGAGTTTTGGGAAGATTGGAGAAACTTAATTTTTTGCCAAAAAAAAAAAACGTAAGGGGTACCACTGTCGTTTTTTTTTTTCGGGCCGAATTTTTTGAGTTTCGATATCTCAGCTCTGGAAGGGGCTAGAGCCTCCATTTTTGCACTCAGGTCTAAGTCTCATGGCCCTCTATCAGAATCCAGAGTTTTGGGAAGATTGGAGAAACTTAATTTTTTGCCAAAAAAAAAAAACGTAAGGGGTACCACTGTCGTTTTTTTTTCGGGCCGAATTTTTGAGTTTCGATATCTCAGCTCTGGAAGGGGCTAGAGCCTCCATTTTTGCACTCAGGTCTAAGTCTCATGGCCCTCTATTAGAATCCAGAGTTTTGGGAAGATTGGAGAAACTTAATTTTTCGCCCAAAAAAAAAAAAAACGTAAGGGGTACCACTGTCGTTTTTTTTTTTCGGGCTGAATTTTTGAGTTTCCATATCTCAGCTCTGGAAGGGGCTAGAGCCTCCATTTTTGCACTCAGGTCTAAGTCTCATTGCCCTCTATCAGAATCCAGAGTTTGGGGAAGATTAGAGAAACTTAATTTTTCGCCCAAAAAAAAAAACGTAAGGGATACCACTGTCGTTTTTTTTTCGGGCCAAATTTTTGAGTTTCCATATCTCAGCTCTGGAAGGGGATAGAGCCTCCATTTTTGCACTCAGGTCTAAGTCGCATTGCCCTCTATCAGAATCCAGAGTTTTGGGAAGATTAGAGAAACTTAATTTTTCGCCCAAAAAAAAAAAAAACGTAAGGGGTACCACTGTCGTTTTTTTTTCGGGCCGAATTTTTTAGTTTCGATATCTCAGCTCTGGAAGGGGCTAGAGCCTCCATTTTTGCACTCAGGTCTAAGTCTCATGGCCCTCTATCAGAATCCAGAGTTTTGGGAAGATTGGAGAAACTTAATTTTTTGCCAAAAAAAAAAAACGTAAGGGGTACCACTGTCGTTTTTTTTTTTCGGGCCGAATTTTTTGAGTTTCGATATCTCAGCTCTGGAAGGGGCTAGAGCCTCCATTTTTGCACTCAGGTCTAAGTCTCATTGCCATTGCCCTCTATCAGAATCCAGAGTTTTGGGAAGATTGGAGAAACTTAATTTTTCGCCCAAAAAAAAACCGTAAGGGGTACCACTGTTGTTTTTTTTTCAGGCCGAATTTTTGAGTTTCCATATCTCAGCTCTGGAAGGGGCTAGAGCCTCCATTTTTGCACTCAGGTCTAAGTCTCATGGCCCTCTATCAGAATCCAGAGTTTTGGGAAGATTGGAGAAACTTAATTTTTCGCCCAAAAAAAACAACGTAAGGGGTACCACTGTCGTTTTTTTTTTTCGAGCCGAATTTTTGAGTTTCCATATCTCAGCTCTGGAAGGGGCTAGAGCCTCCATTTTTGCACTCAGGTCTAAGTCTCATTGCCCTCTATCAGAATCCAGAGTTTGGGTAAGATTGGAGAAACTTAATTTTTCGCCCAAAAAAAAAAAAACGTAAGGGGTACCACTGTCGTTTTTTTTTCGGGCCGAATTTTTGAGTTTCGATATCTCAGCTCTGGAAAGGGCTAGAGCCTCCATTTTTGCACTCAGGTCTAAGTCTCATGGCCCTCTATCAGAATCCAGAGTTTTGGGAAGATTGGAGAAACTTAATTTTTCGCCCAAAAAAAAAAACGTAAGGGGTACCACTGTCGTTTTTTTTTCAGGCCGAATTTTTGAGTTTCCATATCTCAGCTCTGGAAGGGGCTAGAGCCTCCATTTTTGCACTCAGGTCTAAGTCTCATTGCCCTCTATCAGAATCCAGAGTTTTGGGAAGATTGGAGAAACTTAATTTTTCGCCCAAAAAAAAAAAACGTAAGGGGTACCACTGTCGTTTTTTTTTTTCGGGCCGAATTTTTGAGTTTCCATATCTCAGCTCTGGAAGGGGCTAGAGCCTCCATTTTTGCACTCAGGTCTAAGTCTCATGGCCCTCTATCAGAATCCAGAGTTTTGGGAAGATTGGAGAAACTTAATTTTTCGCCCAAAAAAAAAAACGTAAGGGGTACCACTGTCGTTTTTTTTTTCGGGCTGAATTTTTGAGTTTCCATATCTCAGCTCTGGAAGGGGCTAGAGCCTCCATTTTTGCACTCAGGTCTAAGTCTCATTGCCCTCTATCAGAATCCAGAGTTTTGGGAAGATTAGAGAAACTTAATTTTTCGCCCCAAAAAAAAAAAACGTAAGGGGTACCACTGTCGTTTTTTTTTCGGGCCGAATTTTTGAGTTTCCATATCTCAGCTCTGGAAGGGGCTAGAGCCTCCATTTTTGCACTCAGGTCTAAGTCACATTGCCCTCTATCAGAATCCAGAGTTTTGGGAAGATTAGAGAAACTTAATTTTTCGCCCAAAAAAAAAAAACCGTAAGGGGTACCACTGTCGTTTTTTTTTCGGGCCGAATTTTGAGTTTCGATATCTCAGCTCTGGAAGGGGCTAGAGCCTCCATTTTTGCACTCAGGTCTAAGTCTCATTGCCCTCTATCAGAATCCAGAGTTTTGGGAAGATTGGAGAAACTTAATTTTTCGCCCAAAAAAAAAAACGTAAGGGGTACCACTGTCGTTTTTTTTTCGGGGCCAAATTTTTGAGTTTCGATATCTCAGCTCTGGAAGGGGCTAGAGCCTCCATTTTTGCACTCAGGTCTAAGTCGCATTGCCCTCTATCAGAATCCAGAGTTTTGGGAAGATTAGAGAAACTTAATTTTTCGCCCAAAAAAAAAACGTAAGGGGTACCACTGTCGTTTTTTTTTCGGGCCGAATTTTTGAGTTTCGATATCTCAGCTCTGGAAGGGGCTAGAGCCTCCATTTTTGCACTCAGGTCTAAGTCTCATTGCCCTCTATCAGAATCCAGAGTTTTGGGAAGATTGGAGAAACTTAATTTTTCGCCCAAAAAAAAAAAAACGTAAGGGGTACCACTGTCGTTTTTTTTTCGGGCCGAATTTTTGAGTTTCGATATCTCAGCTCTGGAAGGGGCTAGAGCCTCCATTTTTGCACTCAGGTCTAAGTCTCATGGCCCTCTATTAGAATCCAGAGTTTTGGGAAGATTGGAGAAACTTAATTTTTCGCCCAAAAAAAAAAAACGTAAGGGGTACCACTGTCGTTTTTTTTTTCGGGGCCAAATTTTTGAGTTTCGATATCTCAGCTCTGGAAGGGGCTAGAGCCTCCATTTTTGCACTCAGGTCTAAGTCTCATGGCCCTCTATCAGAATCCAGAGTTTTGGGAAGATTGGAGAAACTTAATTTTTTGCCAAAAAAAAAAACGTAAGGGGTACCACTGTCGTTTTTTTTTTTCGGGCCGAATTTTTTGAGTTTCCATATCTCAGCTCTGGAAGGGGCTAGAGCCTCCATTTTTGCACTCAGGTCTAAGTCTCATTGCCATTGCCCTCTATCAGAATCCAGAGTTTTGGGAAGATTGGAGAAACTTAATTTTTCGCCCAAAAAAAACCGTAAGGGGTACCACTGTTGTTTTTTTTTCAGGCCGAATTTTTGAGTTTCCATATCTCAGCTCTGGAAGGGGCTAGAGCCTCCATTTTTGCACTCAGGTCTAAGTCTCATGGCCCTCTATCAGAATCCAGAGTTTTGGGAAGATTGGAGAAACTTAATTTTTCGCCCAAAAAAAACAACGTAAGGGGTACCACTGTCGTTTTTTTTTTTCGAGCCGAATTTTTGAGTTTCCATATCTCAGCTCTGGAAGGGGCTAGAGCCTCCATTTTTGCACTCAGGTCTAAGTCTCATTGCCCTCTATCAGAATCCAGAGTTTGGGTAAGATTGGAGAAACGTAATTTTTCGCCCAAAAAAAAAAAAACGTAAGGGGTACCACTGTCGTTTTTTTTTCGGGCCGAATTTTTGAGTTTCGATATCTCAGCTCTGGAAAGGGCTAGAGCCTCCATTTTTGCACTCAGGTCTAAGTCTCATGGCCCTCTATCAGAATCCAGAGTTTTGGGAAGATTGGAGAAACTTAATTTTTCGCCCAAAAAAAAAAACGTAAGGGGTACCACTGTCGTTTTTTTTTCAGGCCGAATTTTTGAGTTTCCATATCTCAGCTCTGGAAGGGGCTAGAGCCTCCATTTTTGCACTCAGGTCTAAGTCTCATTGCCCTCTGTCAGAATCCAGAGTTTTGGGAAGATTGGAGAAACTTAATTTTTCGCCCAAAAAAAAAAACGTAAGGGGTACCACTGTCTTTTTTTTTTTCGGGCCGAATTTTTGAGTTTCGATATCTCAGCTCTGGAAGGGGCTAGAGCCTCCATTTTTGCACTCAGGTCTAAGTCTCATGGCCCTCTATTAGAATCCAGAGTTTTGGGAAGATTGGAGAAACTTAATTTTTCGCCCAAAAAAAAAAAACGTAAGGGGTACCACTGTCGTTTTTTTTTCGGGCCGAATTTTTGAGTTTCCATATCTCAGCTCTGGAAGGGGCTAGAGCCTCCATTTTTGCACTCAGGTCTAAGTCTCATGGCCCTCTATCAGAATCCAGAGTTTTGGGAAGATTGGAGAAACTTAATTTTTCGCCCAAAAAAAAAACGTAAGGGGTACCACTGTCGTTTTTTTTTTCGGCCCGAATTTTTGAGTTTCGATATCTCAGCTCTGGAAGGGGCTAGAGCCTCCATTTTTGCACTCAGGTCTAAGTCTCATGGCCCTCTATTAGAATCCAGAGTTTTGGGAAGATTGGAGAAACTTAATTTTTCGCCCAAAAAAAAAAAACGTAAGGGGTACCACTGTCGTTTTTTTTTCGGGCCGAATTTTTGAGTTTCGATATCTCAGCTCTGGAAGGGGCTAGAGCCTCCATTTTTGCACTCAGGTCTAAGTCTCATGGCCCTCTATTAGAATCCAGAGTTTTGGGAAGATTGGAGAAACTTAATTTTTCGCCCAAAAAAAAAAAACGTAAGGGGTACCACTGTCGTTTTTTTTTTCGGGGCCAAATTTTTGAGTTTCGATATCTCAGCTCTGGAAGGGGCTAGAGCCTCCATTTTTGCACTCAGGTCTAAGTCTCATGGCCCTCTATCAGAATCCAGAGTTTTGGGAAGATTGGAGAAACTTAATTTTTTGCCAAAAAAAAAAAACGTAAGGGGTACCACTGTCGTTTTTTTTTTTCGGGCCGAATTTTTTGAGTTTCGATATCTCAGCTCTGGAAGGGGCTAGAGCCTCCATTTTTGCACTCAGGTCTAAGTCTCATTGCCATTGCCCTCTATCAGAATCCAGAGTTTTGGGAAGATTGGAGAAACTTAATTTTTCGCCCAAAAAAAACCGTAAGGGGTACCACTGTTGTTTTTTTTTCAGGCCGAATTTTTGAGTTTCCATATCTCAGCTCTGGAAGGGGCTAGAGCCTCCATTTTTGCACTCAGGTCTAAGTCTCATGGCCCTCTATCAGAATCCAGAGTTTTGGGAAGATTGGAGAAACTTAATTTTTCGCCCAAAAAAAACAACGTAAGGGGTACCACTGTCGTTTTTTTTTTTCGAGCCGAATTTTTGAGTTTCCATATCTCAGCTCTGGAAGGGGCTAGAGCCTCCATTTTTGCACTCAGGTCTAAGTCTCATTGCCCTCTATCAGAATCCAGAGTTTGGGTAAGATTGGAGAAACTTAATTTTTCGCCCAAAAAAAAAAACGTAAGGGGTACCACTGTCGTTTTTTTTTTCGGGCTGAATTTTTGAGTTTCCATATCTCAGCTCTGGAAGGGGCTAGAGCCTCCATTTTTGCACTCAGGTCTAAGTCTCATTGCCCTCTATCAGAATCCAGAGTTTTGGGAAGATTAGAGAAACTTAATTTTTCGCCCCAAAAAAAAAAAACGTAAGGGGTACCACTGTCGTTTTTTTTTCGGGCCGAATTTTTGAGTTTCCATATCTCAGCTCTGGAAGGGGCTAGAGCCTCCATTTTTGCACTCAGGTCTAAGTCACATTGCCCTCTATCAGAATCCAGAGTTTTGGGAAGATTAGAGAAACTTAATTTTTCGCCCAAAAAAAAAAAACCGTAAGGGGTACCACTGTCGTTTTTTTTTCGGGCCGAATTTTGAGTTTCGATATCTCAGCTCTGGAAGGGGCTAGAGCCTCCATTTTTGCACTCAGGTCTAAGTCTCATTGCCCTCTATCAGAATCCAGAGTTTTGGGAAGATTGGAGAAACTTAATTTTTCGCCCAAAAAAAAAAACGTAAGGGGTACCACTGTCGTTTTTTTTTCGGGGCCAAATTTTTGAGTTTCGATATCTCAGCTCTGGAAGGGGCTAGAGCCTCCATTTTTGCACTCAGGTCTAAGTCGCATTGCCCTCTATCAGAATCCAGAGTTTTGGGAAGATTAGAGAAACTTAATTTTTCGCCCAAAAAAAAAACGTAAGGGGTACCACTGTCGTTTTTTTTTCGGGCCGAATTTTTGAGTTTCGATATCTCAGCTCTGGAAGGGGCTAGAGCCTCCATTTTTGCACTCAAGTCTAAGTCTCATTGCCCTCTATCAGAATCCAGAGTTTTGGGAAGATTGGAGAAACTTAATTTTTCGCCCAAAAAAAAAAAAACGTAAGGGGTACCACTGTCGTTTTTTTTTCGGGCCGAATTTTTGAGTTTCGATATCTCAGCTCTGGAAGGGGCTAGAGCCTCCATTTTTGCACTCAGGTCTAAGTCTCATGGCCCTCTATTAGAATCCAGAGTTTTGGGAAGATTGGAGAAACTTAATTTTTCGCCCAAAAAAAAAAAACGTAAGGGGTACCACTGTCGTTTTTTTTTTCGGGGCCAAATTTTTGAGTTTCGATATCTCAGCTCTGGAAGGGGCTAGAGCCTCCATTTTTGCACTCAGGTCTAAGTCTCATGGCCCTCTATCAGAATCCAGAGTTTTGGGAAGATTGGAGAAACTTAATTTTTCGCCCAAAAAAAAAAAAAACGTAAGGGGTACCACTGTCGTTTTTTTTTCGGGCCGAATTTTTGAGTTTCGATATCTCAGCTCTGGAAGGGGCTAGAGCCTCCATTTTTGCACTCAGGTCTAAGTCTCATGGCCCTCTATCAGAATCCAGAGTTTTGGGAAGATTGGAGAAACTTAATTTTTTGCCAAAAAAAAAAACGTAAGGGGTACCACTGTCGTTTTTTTTTTTCGGGCCGAATTTTTTGAGTTTCGATATCTCAGCTCTGGAAGGGGCTAGAGCCTCCATTTTTGCACTCAGGTCTAAGTCTCATTGCCATTGCCCTCTATCAGAATCCAGAGTTTTGGGAAGATTGGAGAAACTTAATTTTTCGCCCAAAAAAAACCGTAAGGGGTACCACTGTTGTTTTTTTTTCAGGCCGAATTTTTGAGTTTCCATATCTCAGCTCTGGAAGGGGCTAGAGCCTCCATTTTTGCACTCAGGTCTAAGTCTCATGGCCCTCTATCAGAATCCAGAGTTTTGGGAAGATTGGAGAAACTTAATTTTTCGCCCAAAAAAAACAACGTAAGGGGTACCACTGTCGTTTTTTTTTTTCGAGCCGAATTTTTGAGTTTCCATATCTCAGCTCTGGAAGGGGCTAGAGCCTCCATTTTTGCACTCAGGTCTAAGTCTCATTGCCCTCTATCAGAATCCAGAGTTTGGGTAAGATTGGAGAAACTTAATTTTTCGCCCAAAAAAAAAAAAACGTAAGGGGTACCACTGTCGTTTTTTTTTCGGGCCGAATTTTTGAGTTTCGATATCTCAGCTCTGGAAAGGGCTAGAGCCTCCATTTTTGCACTCAGGTCTAAGTCTCATGGCCCTCTATCAGAATCCAGAGTTTTGGGAAGATTGGAGAAACTTAATTTTTCGCCCAAAAAAAAAAACGTAAGGGGTACCACTGTCGTTTTTTTTTCAGGCCGAATTTTTGAGTTTCCATATCTCAGCTCTGGAAGGGGCTAGAGCCTCCATTTTTGCACTCAGGTCTAAGTCTCATTGCCCTCTATCAGAATCCAGAGTTTTGGGAAGATTGGAGAAACTTAATTTTTCGCCCAAAAAAAAAAACGTAAGGGGTACCACTGTCGTTTTTTTTTTTCGGGCCGAATTTTTGAGTTTCCATATCTCAGCTCTGGAAGGGGCTAGAGCCTCCATTTTTGCACTCAGGTCTAAGTCTCATGGCCCTCTATCAGAATCCAGAGTTTTGGGAAGATTGGAGAAACTTAATTTTTCGCCCAAAAAAAAAAACGTAAGGGGTACCACTGTCGTTTTTTTTTTTCGGGCTGAATTTTTGAGTTTCCATATCTCAGCTCTGGAAGGGGCTAGAGCCTCCATTTTTGCACTCAGGTCTAAGTCTCATTGCCCTCTATCAGAATCCAGAGTTTTGGGAAGATTAGAGAAACTTAATTTTTCGCCCCAAAAAAAAAAAACGTAAGGGGTACCACTGTCGTTTTTTTTTCGGGCCGAATTTTTGAGTTTCCATATCTCAGCTCTGGAAGGGGCTAGAGCCTCCATTTTTGCACTCAGGTCTAAGTCACATTGCCCTCTATCAGAATCCAGAGTTTTGGGAAGATTAGAGAAACTTAATTTTTCGCCCAAAAAAAAAAAACCGTAAGGGGTACCACTGTCGTTTTTTTTTCGGGCCGAATTTTGAGTTTCGATATCTCAGCTCTGGAAGGGGCTAGAGCCTCCATTTTTGCACTCAGGTCTAAGTCTCATTGCCCTCTATCAGAATCCAGAGTTTTGGGAAGATTGGAGAAACTTAATTTTTCGCCCAAAAAAAAAAACGTAAGGGGTACCACTGTCGTTTTTTTTTCGGGGCCAAATTTTTGAGTTTCGATATCTCAGCTCTGGAAGGGGCTAGAGCCTCCATTTTTGCACTCAGGTCTAAGTCTCATGGCCCTCTATTAGAATCCAGAGTTTTGGGAAGATTGGAGAAACTTAATTTTTCGCCCAAAAAAAAAAAACGTAAGGGGTACCACTGTCGTTTTTTTTTTCGGGGCCAAATTTTTGAGTTTCGATATCTCAGCTCTGGAAGGGGCTAGAGCCTCCATTTTTGCACTCAGGTCTAAGTCTCATGGCCCTCTATCAGAATCCAGAGTTTTGGGAAGATTGGAGAAACTTAATTTTTCGCCCAAAAAAAAAAAAAACGTAAGGGGTACCACTGTCGTTTTTTTTTCGGGCCGAATTTTTGAGTTTCGATATCTCAGCTCTGGAAGGGGCTAGAGCCTCCATTTTTGCACTCAGGTCTAAGTCTCATGGCCCTCTATCAGAATCCAGAGTTTTGGGAAGATTGGAGAAACTTAATTTTTTGCCAAAAAAAAAAACGTAAGGGGTACCACTGTCGTTTTTTTTTTTCGGGCCGAATTTTTTGAGTTTCGATATCTCAGCTCTGGAAGGGGCTAGAGCCTCCATTTTTGCACTCAGGTCTAAGTCTCATTGCCATTGCCCTCTATCAGAATCCAGAGTTTTGGGAAGATTGGAGAAACTTAATTTTTCGCCCAAAAAAAAACGTAAGGGGTACCACTGTTGTTTTTTTTTCAGGCCGAATTTTTGAGTTTCCATATCTCAGCTCTGGAAGGGGCTAGAGCCTCCATTTTTGCACTCAGGTCTAAGTCTCATGGCCCTCTATCAGAATCCAGAGTTTTGGGAAGATTGGAGAAACTTAATTTTTCGCCCAAAAAAAACAACGTAAGGGGTACCACTGTCGTTTTTTTTTTTCGAGCCGAATTTTTGAGTTTCCATATCTCAGCTCTGGAAGGGGCTAGAGCCTCCATTTTTGCACTCAGGTCTAAGTCTCATTGCCCTCTATCAGAATCCAGAGTTTGGGTAAGATTGGAGAAACTTAATTTTTCGCCCAAAAAAAAAAAACCGTAAGGGGTACCACTGTCGTTTTTTTTTCGGGCCGAATTTTTGAGTTTCGATATCTCAGCTCTGGAAAGGGCTAGAGCCTCCATTTTTGCACTCAGGTCTAAGTCTCATGGCCCTCTATCAGAATCCAGAGTTTTGGGAAGATTGGAGAAACTTAATTTTTCGCCCAAAAAAAAAAACGTAAGGGGTACCACTGTCGTTTTTTTTTCAGGCCGAATTTTTGAGTTTCCATATCTCAGCTCTGGAAGGGGCTAGAGCCTCCATTTTTGCACTCAGGTCTAAGTCTCATTGCCCTCTGTCAGAATCCAGAGTTTTGGGAAGATTGGAGAAACTTAATTTTTCGCCCAAAAAAAAAAACGTAAGGGGTACCACTGTCTTTTTTTTTTTCGGGCCGAATTTTTGAGTTTCGATATCTCAGCTCTGGAAGGGGCTAGAGCCTCCATTTTTGCACTCAGGTCTAAGTCTCATGGCCCTCTATTAGAATCCAGAGTTTTGGGAAGATTGGAGAAACTTAATTTTTCGCCCAAAAAAAAAAACGTAAGGGGTACCACTGTCGTTTTTTTTTCGGGCCGAATTTTTGAGTTTCCATATCTCAGCTCTGGAAGGGGCTAGAGCCTCCATTTTTGCACTCAGTTCTAAGTCTCATGGCCCTCTATCAGAATCCAGAGTTTTGGGAAGATTGGAGAAACTTAATTTTTCGCCCCAAAAAAAAACGTAAGGGGTACCACTGTCGTTTTTTTTTTCGGGCCGAATTTTTGAGTTTCGATATCTCAGCTCTGGAAGGGGCTAGAGCCTCCATTTTTGCACTCAGGTCTAAGTCTCATGGCCCTCTATTAGAATCCAGAGTTTTGGGAAGATTGGAGAAACTTAATTTTTCGCCCAAAAAAAAAAAACGTAAGGGGTACCACTGTCGTTTTTTTTTCGGGCCGAATTTTTGAGTTTCGATATCTCAGCTCTGGAAGGGGCTAGAGCCTCCATTTTTGCACTCAGGTCTAAGTCTCATGGCCCTCTATTAGAATCCAGAGTTTTGGGAAGATTGGAGAAACTTAATTTTTCGCCCAAAAAAAAAAAACGTAAGGGGTACCACTGTCGTTTTTTTTTTCGGGGCCAAATTTTTGAGTTTCGATATCTCAGCTCTGGAAGGGGCTAGAGCCTCCATTTTTGCACTCAGGTCTAAGTCTCATGGCCCTCTATCAGAATCCAGAGTTTTGGGAAGATTGGAGAAACTTAATTTTTTGCCAAAAAAAAAAAACGTAAGGGGTACCACTGTCGTTTTTTTTTTTCGGGCCGAATTTTTTGAGTTTCGATATCTCAGCTCTGGAAGGGGCTAGAGCCTCCATTTTTGCACTCAGGTCTAAGTCTCATTGCCATTGCCCTCTATCAGAATCCAGAGTTTTGGGAAGATTGGAGAAACTTAATTTTTCGCCCAAAAAAAACCGTAAGGGGTACCACTGTTGTTTTTTTTTCAGGCCGAATTTTTGAGTTTCCATATCTCAGCTCTGGAAGGGGCTAGAGCCTCCATTTTTGCACTCAGGTCTAAGTCTCATGGCCCTCTATCAGAATCCAGAGTTTTGGGAAGATTGGAGAAACTTAATTTTTCGCCCAAAAAAAACAACGTAAGGGGTACCACTGTCGGTTTTTTTTTTCGAGCCGAATTTTTGAGTTTCCATATCTCAGCTCTGGAAGGGGCTAGAGCCTCCATTTTTGCACTCAGGTCTAAGTCTCATTGCCCTCTATCAGAATCCAGAGTTTGGGTAAGATTGGAGAAACTTAATTTTTCGCCCAAAAAAAAAAACGTAAGGGGTACCACTGTCGTTTTTTTTTTCGGGCTGAATTTTTGAGTTTCCATATCTCAGCTCTGGAAGGGGCTAGAGCCTCCATTTTTGCACTCAGGTCTAAGTCTCATTGCCCTCTATCAGAATCCAGAGTTTTGGGAAGATTAGAGAAACTTAATTTTTCGCCCCAAAAAAAAAAAACGTAAGGGGTACCACTGTCGTTTTTTTTTCGGGCCGAATTTTTGAGTTTCCATATCTCAGCTCTGGAAGGGGCTAGAGCCTCCATTTTTGCACTCAGGTCTAAGTCACATTGCCCTCTATCAGAATCCAGAGTTTTGGGAAGATTAGAGAAACTTAATTTTTCGCCCAAAAAAAAAAACCGTAAGGGGTACCACTGTCGTTTTTTTTTCGGGCCGAATTTTGAGTTTCGATATCTCAGCTCTGGAAGGGGCTAGAGCCTCCATTTTTGCACTCAGGTCTAAGTCTCATTGCCCTCTATCAGAATCCAGAGTTTTGGGAAGATTGGAGAAACTTAATTTTTCGCCCAAAAAAAAAAACGTAAGGGGTACCACTGTCGTTTTTTTTTCGGGGCCAAATTTTTGAGTTTCGATATCTCAGCTCTGGAAGGGGCTAGAGCCTCCATTTTTGCACTCAGGTCTAAGTCGCATTGCCCTCTATCAGAATCCAGAGTTTTGGGAAGATTAGAGAAACTTAATTTTTCGCCCAAAAAAAAAACGTAAGGGGTACCACTGTCGTTTTTTTTTCGGGCCGAATTTTTGAGTTTCGATATCTCAGCTCTGGAAGGGGCTAGAGCCTCCATTTTTGCACTCAGGTCTAAGTCTCATTGCCCTCTATCAGAATCCAGAGTTTTGGGAAGATTGGAGAAACTTAATTTTTCGCCCCAAAAAAAAAAAACGTAAGGGGTACCACTGTCGTTTTTTTTTCGGGCCGAATTTTTGAGTTTCGATATCTCAGCTCTGGAAGGGGCTAGAGCCTCCATTTTTGCACTCAGGTCTAAGTCTCATGGCCCTCTATTAGAATCCAGAGTTTTGGGAAGATTGGAGAAACTTAATTTTTCGCCCCAAAAAAAAAAACGTAAGGGGTACCACTGTCGTTTTTTTTTTCGGGGCCAAATTTTTGAGTTTCGATATCTCAGCTCTGGAAGGGGCTAGAGCCTCCATTTTTGCACTCAGGTCTAAGTCTCATGGCCCTCTATCAGAATCCAGAGTTTTGGGAAGATTGGAGAAACTTAATTTTTCGCCCAAAAAAAAAAAAAAACGTAAGGGGTACCACTGTCGTTTTTTTTTCGGGCCGAATTTTTGAGTTTCGATATCTCAGCTCTGGAAGGGGCTAGAGCCTCCATTTTTGCACTCAGGTCTAAGTCTCATGGCCCTCTATCAGAATCCAGAGTTTTGGGAAGATTGGAGAAACTTAATTTTTTGCCAAAAAAAAAAACGTAAGGGGTACCACTGTCGTTTTTTTTTTTCGGGCCGAATTTTTTGAGTTTCGATATCTCAGCTCTGGAAGGGGCTAGAGCCTCCATTTTTGCACTCAGGTCTAAGTCTCATTGCCATTGCCCTCTATCAGAATCCAGAGTTTTGGGAAGATTGGAGAAACTTAATTTTTCGCCCAAAAAAAACCGTAAGGGGTACCACTGTTGTTTTTTTTTCAGGCCGAATTTTTGAGTTTCCATATCTCAGCTCTGGAAGGGGCTAGAGCCTCCATTTTTGCACTCAGGTCTAAGTCTCATGGCCCTCTATCAGAATCCAGAGTTTTGGGAAGATTGGAGAAACTTAATTTTTCGCCCAAAAAAAACAACGTAAGGGGTACCACTGTCGGTTTTTTTTTTCGAGCCGAATTTTTGAGTTTCCATATCTCAGCTCTGGAAGGGGCTAGAGCCTCCATTTTTGCACTCAGGTCTAAGTCTCATTGCCCTCTATCAGAATCCAGAGTTTGGGTAAGATTGGAGAAACTTAATTTTTCGCCCAAAAAAAAAAAACGTAAGGGGTACCACTGTCGTTTTTTTTTCGGGCCGAATTTTTGAGTTTCGATATCTCAGCTCTGGAAAGGGCTAGAGCCTCCATTTTTGCACTCAGGTCTAAGTCTCATGGCCCTCTATCAGAATCCAGAGTTTTGGGAAGATTGGAGAAACTTAATTTTTCGCCCAAAAAAAAAAACGTAAGGGGTACCACTGTCGTTTTTTTTTCAGGCCGAATTTTTGAGTTTCCATATCTCAGCTCTGGAAGGGGCTAGAGCCTCCATTTTTGCACTCAGGTCTAAGTCTCATTGCCCTCTGTCAGAATCCAGAGTTTTGGGAAGATTGGAGAAACTTAATTTTTCGCCCAAAAAAAAAAACGTAAGGGGTACCACTGTCTTTTTTTTTTCGGGCCGAATTTTTGAGTTTCGATATCTCAGCTCTGGAAGGGGCTAGAGCCTCCATTTTTGCACTCAGGTCTAAGTCTCATGGCCCTCTATTAGAATCCAGAGTTTTGGGAAGATTGGAGAAACTTAATTTTTCGCCCAAAAAAAAAACGTAAGGGGTACCACTGTCGTTTTTTTTTCGGGCCAAATTTTTGAGTTTCGATATCTCAGCTCTGGAAGGGGCTAGAGCCTCCATTTTTGCACTCAGGTCTAAGTCTCATGGCCCTCTATCAGAATCCAGAGTTTTGGGAAGATTGGAGAAACTTAATTTTTCGCCCAAAAAAAAAAAACGTAAGGGGTACCACTGTCGTTTTTTTTTTCGGGCCGAATTTTTGAGTTTCCATATCTCAGCTCTGGAAGGGGCTAGAGCCTCCATTTTTGCACTCAGGTCTAAGTCTCATGGCCCTCTATCAGAATCCAGAGTTTTGGGAAGATTGGAGAAACTTAATTTTTCGCCCAAAAAAAAAAAACGTAAGGGGTACCACTGTCGTTTTTTTTTCAGGCCGAATTTTTGAGTTTCCATATCTCAGCTCTGGAAGGGGCTAGAGCCTCCATTTTTGCACTCAGGTCTAAGTCTCACTGCCCTCTATCAGAATCCAGAGTTTTGGGAAGATTAGAGAAACTTAATTTTTCGCCCCAAAAAAAAAAACATAAGGGGTACCACTGTCGTTTTTTTTTTCGGGCCGAATTTTTGAGTTTCGATATCTCAGCTCTGGAAGGGGCTAGAGCCTCCATTTTTGCACTCAGGTCTAAGTCTCATGGCCCTCTATCAGAATCCAGAGTTTTGGGAAGATTAGAGAAACTTAATTTTTCGCCCAAAAAAAAAACTTAAGGGGTACCACTGTCGTTTTTTTTTTCGGGCCGAATTTTTGAGTTTCGATATCTCAGCTCTGGAAGGGGCTAGAGCCTCCATTTTTGCACTCAGGTCTAAGTCTCATGGCCCTCTATTAGAATCCAGAGTTTTGGGAAGATTGGAGAAACTTAATTTTTCGCCCAAAAAAAAAAAACGTAAGGGGTACCACTGTCGTTTTTTTTTCGGGGCCGAATTTTTGAGTTTCGATATCTCAGCTCTGGAAGGGGCTAGAGCCTCCATTTTTGCACTCAGGTCTAAGTCTCATGGTCCTCTATCAGAATCCAGAGTTTTGGGTAGATTGGAGAAACTTAATTTTTCGCCCAAAAAAAAAACGTAAGGGGTACCACTGTCGTTTTTTTTTTCAGGCCGAATTTTTGAGTTTCCATATCTCAGCTCTGGAAGGGGCTAGAGCCTCCATTTTTGCACTCAGGTCTAATTCTCATTGCCCTCTATCAGAATCCAGAGTTTTGGGAAGATTGGAGAAACTTAATTTTTCGCCCAAAAAAAACAAAACGTAAGGGGTACCACTGTCGTTTTTTTTTTTCGGGCCGAATTTTTGAGTTTCCATATCTCAGCTCTGGAAGGGGCTAGAGCCTCCATTTTTGCACTCAGGTCTAAGTCTCATGGCCCTCTATCAGAATCCAGAGTTTTGGGAAGATTGGAGAAACTTAATTTTTCGCCCAAAAAAAAAACCGTAAGGGGTACCACTGTCGTTTTTTTTTTCGGGCTGAATTTTTGAGTTTCCATATCTCAGCTCTGGAAGGGGCTAGAGCCTCCATTTTTGCACTCAGGTCTAAGTCTCATGGCCCTCTATCAGAATCCAGAGTTTTGGGAAGATTGGAGAAACTTAATTTTTCGCACAAAAAAAAAAAACGTAAGGGGTACCACTGTCGTTTTTTTTTTCGGGCCGAATTTTTGAGTTTCCATATCTCAGCTCTGGAAGGGGCTAGAGCCTCCATTTTTGCACTCAGGTCTAAGTCTCATTGCCCTCTATCAGAATCTAGAGTTTTGGGAAGATTGGAGAAACTTAATTTTTCGCCCAAAAAAAAAAAACGTAAGGGGTACCACTGTCGTTTTTTTTTCGGGCCGAATTTTTGAGTTTCGATATCTCAGCTCTGGAAGGGGCTAGAGCCTCCATTTTTGCACTCAGGTCTAAGTCTCATGGCCCTCTATCAGAATCCAGAGTTTTGGGAAGATTGGAGAAACTTAATTTTTCGCCCAAAAAAAAAAACGTAAGGGGTACCACTGTCGTTTTTTTTTTTCAGGCCGAATTTTTGAGTTTCGATATCTCAGCTCTGGAAGGGGCTAGAGCCTCCATTTTTGCACTCAGGTCTAAGTCTCATGGCCCTCTATCAGAATCCAGAGTTTTGGGAAGATTGGAGAAACTTAATTTTTCGCCCAAAAAAAAAAACGTAAGGGGTACCACTGTCGTTTTTTTTTTCGGGCCGAATTTTTGAGTTTCGATATCTCAGCTCTGGAAGGGGCTAGAGCCTCCATTTTTGCACTCAGGTCTAAGTCTCATGGCCCTCTATCAGAATCCAGAGTTTTGAGAAGATTGGAGAAACGTAATTTTTCTCCGAAAATGAAAAAGCGAAAGGGGTAACACTGTTTTTTTTTTTTCGGGTCGAAATTTTGAATTTTGATATCTCAGCTCGGGAAGGGTCTAGATCCTCCATTTTTGCACTCAGGTCAAAGTCTCACAGCCCTCTATCATAATCCAGAGTTTTGAGAAGATTGGAGAAACTTAATTTTTCGCCCGAAAATGAAAAAAAAACGAAAGGGGTAACACTGTCGTTTTTTTTTTCGGGTCGAAATTTTGAATTTTGATATCTCAGCTCTGGAAGGGTCTAGAGGCTCAATTTTTGCACTCAGGTGAAATCTCATGGCCCTCTATCAGAATCCAGAGTTTTGAGAAAATTGGAGAAACTTAATTTTTCGCCCGAAAAAAAAAAACGAAAGGGGTAACACTGTCGTTTTTTTTTTTCGGGTCGAAATTTTGAGTTTCGATATCTCAGCTCTGGAAGGGTCAGAGCCTCCATTTTTGCACTCAGGTCAAAGTCTCACAGCCCTCTATCATAATCCAGAGTTTTGAGAACATTGGAGAAACTTAATTTTTCGCCCCAAAAACGAAAAAAAACGAAAGGGGTAACACTGTCGTTTTTTTTTTTTCTGGTCGAAATTTCGAATTTTGATATCTCAGCTCTGGAAGGGTCTAGATCCTCCATTTTTGCACTCAGGTCAAAGTCTCACAGCCCTCTATCATAATCCAGAGTTTTGAGAAGATTGGGGAAACTTAATTTTTCGCCCGAAAATGAAAAAAAACGAAAGGGGTAACACTGTCGTTTTTTTTCGGGTCGAAATTTTAAATTTTGATATCTCAGCTCTGGAAGGGTCTAGAGCCTCCATTTTTGCACTCAGGTCAAAGTCTCGTGGCCCTCTATAAGAATCCAGAGTTTTGAGAAGATTGGAGAAACTTAATTTTTCGCCCGAAAATGAAAAAAAACGAAAGGGGTAACACTGTCGTTTTTTTTTTTCGGGTCGAAATTTTGAATTGTGATATCTCAGCTCTGAAAGGGTCTAGATTCTCCATTTTTGCACTCAGGTCAAAGTCTCGTGGCCCTCTATCAGAATCCAGAGTTTTGAGAAGATTGGAGAAACTTAATTTTTTGCCCGAAAATGAAAAAAAAAACGAAAGGGGTAACACTGTCGTTTTTTTTTTCGGGTCGAAATTTTGAATTTTGATATCTCAGCTCTGGAAGGGTCTAGATCCTCCATTTTTGCACTCAGGTCAAAGTCTCACAGCCCTCTATCATAATCCAGAGTTTTGAGAAGATTGGAGAAACTTAATTTTTCGCCCGAAAATGAAAAAAAAAACCGAAAGGGGTAACACTGTCGTTTTTTTTTTCGGGTCGAAATTTTAAATTTTGATATCTCAGCTCTGGAAGGGTCTAGAGCCTCCATTTTTGCACTCAGGTCAAAGTCTCGTGGCCCTCTATCAGAATCCAGAGTTTTGAGAAGATTGGAGAAACTTAATTTTTCGCCCGAAAATGAAAAAAAAAACGAAAGGGGTAACACTGTCGTTTTTTTTTTTCGGGTCGAAATTTTAAATTTTGATATCTCATCTCTGGAAGGGTCTAGAGCCTCCATATTTGCACTCAGGTCAAAGTCTCATGGCCCTCTATCAGAATCCAGAGTTTTGAGAAGATTGGAGAAACTTAATTTTTCGCTCGAAAACGAAAAAAAACGAAAGGGGTAACACTGTCGTTTTTTTTCGGGTCGAAATTTTAAATTTTGATATCTCAGCTCTGGAAGGGTCTAGAGCCTCCATTTTTGCACTCAGGTCAAAGTCTCGTGGCCCTCTATCAGAATCCAGAGTTTTGAGAAGATTGGAGAAACTTAATTTTTCGCCCGAAAATGAAAAAAAACGAAAGGGGTAACACTGTCGTTTTTTTTTTTTGGGTCGAAATTTTGAATTTTGATTTCTCAGCTCTGGAAGGGTCTAGAGCCTCCATTTTTGCACTCAGGTCAAAGTCTCGTGGCCCTCTTTCAGAATCCAGAGTTTTGAGAAGATTGGAGAAACTTAATTTTTCGCCCGAAAACGAAAAAAAACGAAAGGGGTAACACTGTCGTTTTTTTTTTTCGGGTCGAAATTTTGAATTTCCATATCTCAGCTCTGGAAGGGTCTAGATCCTCCATTGTTGCACTCAGGTCAAAGTCTCAAAGCCCTCTATTATAATCCAGAGTTTTGAGAAGATTGGAGAAACTTAATTTTTCGCCCGAAAACGAAAAAAAAAAACGAAAGGGGTAACACTGTCTTTTTTTTTCAGGTCGAAATTTTGAATTTTGATATCTCAGCTCTGGAAGGGTCTAGAGCCTCCATTTTTGCACTCACGTCAAAGTCTCATGGCCCTCTATCATAATCCAGAGTTTTGAGAAGATTGAAGAAACTTAATTTTTCGCCCGAAAACGAAAAAAAACGAAAGGGGTAACATTACATCCAGTTTATTAGCAACACGTGCACGAGCGTGAATCCCGTGAATCCCGCGATATCAGACGTTGATCTCACAGGTGTCAGACCCACTTCGAGAACCGAGATTTGTCCGTCTTGCCTGCGCTTTTTTTCACTCCTCTCACTGCAGCCGCCTACTCTCGACTACATTGCAGGCGAGGCGCATCTCAAACAAGCCTAATTGCTCGCGCAAAGAGGAAGAAGATGACCGATCTATCGCGGGCTGTTGTTTTGCGTTTACTTCCACTTTGATTTGTAGCGTTTTACAGAGTGTTTTCTTTAACCATCCCCTCTTTCAACATGTATGTGAAGAGTGTGCTTAACAAAGAAAGCAACTATAAAAGGACTCCTGGAACAACCAGTTCGTTTGCACTGTCTTTCCTATTCTTCTGGGACCTCAAACTCTGACAGACGTTACAACACACGGACTGTTTTAAACAGGGGTTGGATATATATGTTTTGCTTTTAAAAGTGTGTTTTAATGCAAGTATAGGCCTACACAAATATAAGTAAACACTTTGCAGACTGAATGTTGTCCTGTATGATGAACAAAATGAAGGATGTTTTTCATGACTCCACTGTTTGATCACACCCGCGTGTCTCACACACAGGTTACGTTACCTTGTAGAAAATATTTGACCTGGCTGGCAGAACGATTGCCTTTGCCTGCATCCTTGCGGTGACATGACTAACATATTTAAGACCTATCCAATCTGAATTGAAGACAATTTTACACTTTTTAAGGCCTTATTTTTAGGAAAATTGATTTAAGACTTTTTAATACTTTTTAATGACCCGCGGCCAACCTGTAGTAGAACGTCTAAAGTGGACAATCGAAAGAAAGTGTAAGTGAAAAGCCATCTTGTGATTGTGTCGGTATCTACTCTGAAGTTTGACGGGGTCATGGACAGATTACTTTGTAATCCATTTGTCAGGGGGGTTTCAGAAACTAGTTGTATTTCACCAATGTAATGAATTTAAAATGTCTGTATTTGTTATAAGATGCATTTTCTTTATCATAGGATTTCACAATGCATCACTGTAACAATTATACAGCATCAAAAAAATCTACTACTGTCTGATTGATGCATATAGATAATGTCAAAGATGTTTGAGGGTTAAAAAAAAACCCGTTGCATGATGCATGTCAAACAAACTTGACTGTTATGTGCTGGAAATACATGATATTCCCAATGAGACTGTTGTCAGAGAGAGGAGGACTCCCCCAAACAGGATGCTGAAAGGGTTTTTATGTCTAAGTGAAGTGAGCGCATGAGAGGAGTGTGCAAGACAGACAGAGAGCATAAAAATTCAAGGTGTAAAAACCCATAAACCTCGTTTAAGTGAGGCTCTAAAAGAGCTCCTCTGGGTAACTTTAAAAAGAGAAGCATGTGCTAATGCAGTGGAGGCCGTTAAAAGCCCATCGTATGCATCTGTCACTCAATCAATCTCACATTTACTTCCCTCTCTCCTTCTCAACAGCTTTAAACATTGAACATTCATTAATCTGACCCTCGGTGAAACTTTTAAAGCCATCCAAACAACTACAGTACAATCCTTTGCTCTTTATTGTCAATTCATGAACATTGCAAGCTGGTTGTAATGCAGTTAAACCGTGAAATGCATTTCCAAAATATTAGAAGAAATACAATTAGTTTTAGCAATTGGAGGAATCTCAATAGCTATTTTCAAAATAAAAGTATTGTACCATGAGGGTAGAGTGAATGTGTATTCATTTAGATCATTTTATGTCATATATAAGGGATATTTGGTGCATATATTCCACAAATCATTTATTAAAAATAAGGAAATCACTGGTTTTCAGATTAACTTAAAGTCGACAGTTGGAAGTTTAGAGGCGATGGTTTAAGTCTGATATATTGAAGATAGAAAACAAATTAAACAAAAAACCAAAAGTAAAGCAGTGCGTTTTATATCAGTGCATAATATTAAAAGGAATTCTGACCAGAATCGCTTTTTACATTGCAAATGACACCAGAGGAACACTTGAATAACAGTTCACGTTAAACTAGCCCATAACCCCAAGCTAACTTTTACAATTTCTATTGATTTCTCTTTGGAGTGACACAACAGTAATTCAGCATTCATTAGGGAAGAAGTCAGCAACCTTTCTGGCGATTTAAAATTTATATCACAAACCACTGACAGATTTCTTTCTCCATTTGTATATACACAACCATAGAGAGCCTAAGCCCCTCCCCTTCCGGTCGACCATGGTACCTTATTTCGGAAAAATATTGTATGGTAGTCAATGGCGAGAGACAACAAATATTTTGATCTCGTTTGAATTGTGCCCTGAATTACACGTATGTTTGTCAATTTAAAAGATACTTTTTGAAGTCAAGAAATTCACAATTTGATGTAAAACCGTTGAGGTATAAGACTGTGAAAATACGTAATTACAAAGACTACAAACCCCAAAGGCGCACATTTTCTCTCAGTGAATGAAGCTAACTTTACTGAGGCTAATGTCTGTCATTATTTCTATAGACTTACGTTATAATCGTAACGTTACGCCGTCATGCCTGAGTGTTTTGTAGAGCAGCGGATCTAGATCTACCACTAGAGCAGCGGATCTCGCTCGTTGTTACGCTTCCCGGGAGATGTAGTTCATCGAGCGATTTTCACATAAAACTAAATGTTACTCTTCTGTCTTATGACAAAATTGTCTTTTAAATTGACAAACGCCATTTGTGTAATTCAGGGCACAGTTCAGACGGAATAAAAAAGATAAGTTGTCTCTCGCCATTGACTACCATACAATTTTTTTCTGAAATAAGGTTCAACGAGCCGGAAGCGGAGGGGCGGGACTTAGGCTCTCTATTCACAAGTTTAGAAGTCTCTTCTGCTAACCAAGGGTAATATTGAGAAATAACGTTTTAGCTCAAAATAACTGTTTTCTACATTTAGGCTACTTTCTTCCTGTGATTTTCAGCATCTTTACTCCAGTCTTCTGCGTCACATGATCCTTCAGAAATCACTCTAATATGATGATTTGGGCTTGAGCTTGCAGCTCGTGATGTTGCCTTTGTGGCTTTTAACTCTTTCCCTGCCAATGACGGAACTTTCCGGCATTCTGTATTTTCACTATTATGCGGTAGGGGGCGCTATTACACATCTTGTGAAAGAATACAGAATCTCCAGATCAAAACACAGGCGAAGAAAAGCAGATAGGATATGCAATCATATGCGTAACATAGGGTTGCCAACCATTCCGTATAATACCAGAGAATGTCTAATTGAAGAGAATTGGCACTGGCTGGTTACTTCCAGGTTCTGGACTGGCTGCAGTAACGCGTCTCTGTCCATGCGGGGGCGCTCGCGGTCAAGTGCAGAATGAATGGGAGTCAATGGGGTTTCACCCCTAGAAATCCACTTTTCTCAGGATGTAATTTTTTGTCAAGTAATTTGAAAGTTGTATTCAAAGGGGAGGGCTAAGAAAATACACTCAGCTGAAAGTTGCATTTTTAAGTTCACTTATCTGTTCTAAAATCCGTTCAAAAATGTGATGACGTCACACAATAGCAGAATGCTAGCATGTTACGGCCAACAACAGCCTAACCTGTAAGAAATCAAAAGGACATAAGTACTCGTTCATTCGACTTTTGGCCTATAATCTATATTGAACTTGCGGAATCAACAATAAAATCTATGTTAATTTAACGACAAGCAGGTGAAAGAGACACATTTAGCCGTTTAGCCCCATAGACTCCCATTCATTCTGCTCTCGCCCGCGATCACCTCCAGTGGAATTCTAATGGAACTGCAACCAAGATGATACACAATGGGGCTAATAGGAAGTGCCAAGGCTCTCCGTTAGACGGGCTCTGGTATCGTTCCGTATTTGACACATAAAAGTCTTGTTCCGTATTGAACTGCGTTCCGTATTTTCGGATTCAGAGCAAATCCATGACAGACACATAGCTTCTAATATGTCAGACAGACAGAATGAACGGAAATAATGGAAAATTCGTGGACTTGGCGCCCCCTTGGCGGGCTCTGACGTGCGACCAATGAGACAAATCTACGTCATTACACGCCCGCGCCATTGGACGTGCAGTTGGCGCAGCACAGCCTATGAGCGAGCCAGACGGCATAGATATATGCAGCATAGATATATACACGGCTGTGCAGATGCAAATGCGTTTTACAAATAATCTTCAGTAAATCGAGGAAAAGGAGTTTCCGAAGACATAAGAAAAACTACTAAATAAAAAATATTATTTTTTGCACTTGAAAGAACATTCTAGAAGTCTAATTCTATTGAATAAGTTCGCACAAGGTTACAGAAAACTTTATTATTACTTTAACTTTATTTTTCTTCAAATGCAGTCTCTAAGCCAATGAGTTTTGAATGTTACACGTTTTTTTTTTTTTTTTTTTTAAGTATTATAAACTAAACAAATCCATGGTTCATTGATGGCAAAATGATCATGATAGCCTTTCTATAGCCTATGTGGTACAGTCATTGATTAGGCATACTTTGCAATTCTATAAATATAGGCCTAATTAGTTGCATTATAATACGCCATATTTTATGAATTTCAGTGGTCAAAACTCAAAAACTTAACGTTACTGAATGAAATGTCGACCCAGGACGAGCTGCAGGAATCTAGGGGAGTTGATGAACTTGATCTACTCCATCTGTGTTTTGATCATCGTTCTGAATCCAACTGGTTTCTTTAATAAAAAACGTAATTTTGTCAGCTTTTTTGCTCAAAATGTTGCTTTTTTTTATGAAACTTAGCCACAAGTGTTGATAAAAAAAGAATACATGAAGCTACAATAAAATTTTGTGTAAAAGCAGAGGCTGCATGTTCAGATAAATCATACGACAAAATATTCTGGAGGCCAAGAACATTTTGTGAAAATGGTCAAAAAAGCTGGTGTTGGCTGGCAACTTTAAAAAAAAAAAAAGAGGGGAGTAGGCCTACTATGATATTAGGCTACATAGTCTAAAGATCATGACTTTCAAACCTGAACCAAAAATCCAGCAAACAAACCAGCCTGTAACATCGCGTAAAACATTTGCGAATCAAGCACCGTTTCCATCCAGTGAGTCCAGGAGAACAAAATCATCACTTCCTAATAAACTAGCGCTAAATATCACCAAGTATGAGAAGCCGCCAAAGATCATCCTTTTTGTATATTGCAGACCAAAATGCAATAACCGTGTTATCTGTATTGCTTTCAGAAGAAGATGCTGCTGTTCGGTGTCAGACAGTTCTGGAAGATAATTACACCGAGACACTTTGACGACATACTTTTGCTCAGGCGTTTCGAAACCGTATATCAGATGCTGTGCTACTACGAGACGGGTCCGCTGGTTTGTATGCCGTCCCATCACGCAGTTCCATAATTCCATAAATGTGTTAAAAAAAATTTTCCAGACTCATCTTTGAATTTCCATCCAGCAGTTTTTAAAGGGGTCATGAACTGGCTTTTTAAATTTTATTTTAAGAGGTCAACTTATGACGTTCGCTTGGTTTTTACATTCAAAAACATAAAAATGAATAAGTAATAGTCTATTTACAACCCTAGTTTTGAGCCTAGCTGAAAAACGCTGGGTTTTTACGGACGTCTTGCACTGAAGACTTGGAAGTAAACGACCCGCTGCTGTGAGCGGATAACAGTTTTGCAATGAGTTTCACTCTCGATCCGGTTTGTCATCACAAGGTAGGAATCTATGTTATTTAGCTATGTGTGTAATGCGGGAATCGGTGGGCGGGGCTAAACCGGCCGTGTTGAAGTAGGCGTTGATCTTCTTCTGCGGGGGTGGGGTTTTATCCTCTTAGACGTCATAGTTCCCCACTTTGAAAAACGAGTCGTTTGCCGAGCCTGGTGTCAATAAAAGCTTTTATTGGACGAACAAGGACGTTTTCAGTTCTGAAACTTACAGGATATTCTTATAATATGATGACCTCTTAGATGTCAAAAGCTCAAGGAACATTTGATTTCTCAGTTCATCACCCCTTTAATGCCTGGTTCAGATTACACGATTTTAGCCCAAGATCCGTTTGACGTAGGGTGTCGTGGAGATTCGTAAACGACAACGGACGTCGGGACGCAATATTCGATCGTATCATCTCGTAAAGTGTGTCATAGTGGGCGACAACCTAATGTGATGCTTCACGACATCACGACCAAAAGACTAGCACGTTTAATTTTTTTAACGGTCGTCCACGACCATTGGTTGACCAATAGGACCACAGAAGCTTTTCCGTACACAACTTTCAAAAATGGCGCAACGAAAGAGAGACGATGGTGCTAACGTTAAAACTAAAAGTAAAAATATATAAGAAAACAATATTTTACCTCAAGTTCTCTTTGGAGGATTGACAGCCCACACTGTCCTCTTCGAGCAATCCAGGAACGTGTCCATTGTCGAGTTTTCTTACATTTTTCTGAACACAGGACAGCCAATACAACACTCACCGCTTCATCCATTAAAGACGGCATGCGATGACTGGTCAGGAAGCAACGCGTAGTCCTGACATGCGTCTTGTCCACGACACAACAAGATTTTAGGAGTCAAAATCTCGTAATCTGACACAGTGACTATCGTAACAGACAAAAAAAAAAAACGTGTAATCCGAACCAGGCATAAAGCGGTATCCCAAAATGCGGATGAAAACAGAGGGATGGAAACATAGCCTCCAATGGTAGTTTGTGTGCATAAGGTTGCCGACCCTTGCACTAGAGCATTCGTTTCCTATATTGCACTTCATTCAAATCTATTAATAAAAAAGGCATTGGACTACACGTCAGTAAAATAAAGGCACCTTCATTATAAACCAAATCAATTCATCTGTATTTGTAAAGTGCACGTACATTGTTAGCATCCCCAACAGTTTCCCATCGTTCTGGACATAAAACAGAAACAAAACAACCTAAAACAGTCAGTAAAATGAACCCACAAACAGGAAAGACTTGGATTCGGATCTTCCCACATTGATGGGTTACACGTACTGTTCAATCTTAAAAAGTCTGATTATAACACCCCAAACTTCACAGCCAACCTGAGCATCGCTAATACCATCAGTCCTCGCTCGAGTTGTCCGAGTCGTCCCAGTCTACCTCTTCCCATGATGCTTTAGCCCTTTGCTCCCAGCTGCGCGCCTGGGCCATGGCTGCATGTGGCAAAAGCAAGACACACGCTGAAATCCCAGATACGCGGTCCTCGAGGGCTGTCCCGCTCTCCCATCGGTCCTCCTCTGCGTTATAAACGTGAACGTACTTCATCCGACTGCCTTTGTCATGTGACCTTCCGCCCATGATGTAGATGCTCCCATCGAGGACGGCCATCCCTGGCTCTCCGTGACCAGCCGGCAGCGGGCTCACCACAGACCACACATCTGCTGTTGGGTTGTAGCACGCCACCTGCGCACACACACACACACACACACAGACAAGACCTGTCAGGAGCCCCTTACACACACACACAAAGTGTTTACTGGTAACAGATCATGTGTGAACATGGCCTTTTCAAAAATACCGGAAAATTGGTTCTGGCAAATTACCAGTAGGGAAGTTGTAACATTACCAGTAAATTACCGGTAATGTGCTCGGTATGAGCACGTAAAAAGTCTGCTTTGGGCCAATCAAAATTCTTATAAGGCAACGCTACTTTTGCGTCGTCGAAGGTTAACGCCCCTTTTTGGGGGAAAACAAACGGTCTCGATCTGGATTCTCTATTTTGAGACGGTCTGAATTTTGTCTACTCCGGTAACAGAAGAACAAAAATAACATGCCCAAAAGTTGTTGCGTGGTGAGCTGGACCTCAAATGTTTTTAAAACACCTGGTTTATAATTTATACCTTTACCATGCTGAATAAAACAAGCGGAAAGAAGAATGTTATGGCTTCAGGCGATAAAGGGGGAAGCACCAGATTGAGGATTGTGGGACCCAAAGACCCCTCACACATGTATGTGGGAAGCATTTCATAACAGGTAAGCCGATTATTTAATTAATTCAACCCCTAAACTATCTGTATTTAACATAAAGTAGTGTACTTGCTAGTTACTGGCTTTAATTATGTTACCATACAACTTTCAAAGTACCAGCACTTTCTAGACACAAGCAGAAACCAGCCAAGTCCACTTTAGTCCTAGCCTGCCACTATTTGAACAGTAAAATCAGTTAACAAACAGCCAAGGTAGCGTGTCTAGTGAGAGCTAAGTTAATCATGTATTTATAGAAGTGTTATCGACATTATGCCAGAGTAGCCTTGATCGCAGACTGCCATTGTCTGTGATGCTTGAATATTAATAAAAACAACCATTTTAGTAATAATAAAAACAGAAAAATTCCATTAAATGTTTTGTTGTGAATTTTCTAGTAATTAAATAAAGACATCAAACATTAATTAAAATGACAACATAGAAGAAAAAAGTGTCATTATTCCTTAAAAATATTTTTTGACAATTTATTATTATTAGTGTTAGTATTCTTATTAAATTGAGATCTCTAAATTCTACTGAGTAATATATTTTTAAGTTAAACCGAACTTTTATTTTGACGGGTTGTGGTGAAGACCTTTGTGTTTCATGTGTTAATGATATAAAGATAGTTTTTCTTAAATGAAACTGTAAAATGCTGAAGAACTTGGAAATGCATTCATGTTCTTATATAGTGAGACTGGAGAGGCTGAAAAACACTGCGAGCGCCAAGCGTGCTTCAGTGTGTGCGAGGTAAAAATAATTTTAAATAATTTAAAAATGTATTTAAATATTAAAAAATGATCTAAATGACCGTCTATGACTATTGCGCCGTGTCTCACAGCTTTTTAAACATGTCGCTCTCGACACCCTGCCTTTTCCATTCATCACGATGCAGCGAATGCAGTGAACACTATTGCACGTCTCATGTTTTTATGAGAAAAAATCTTTGCTTGTTCAAAACAAATGTTTCGGAGCGCGTATCAAACTGCAAAAGTCACAATTTCAATGATTCACTGCTAGTTAGCGATGATCCCATGAACCAGTGTCCATGTTTTTTTTTTTATACATTTTTAATGACAAATTTGGATAATGAAAAGGGTTTTAGTTAATATACTCTTTATGGCCTGATTAACCAAGCTCAGTCATAAATAATGACTTAAAGGAGAACTCCGGCGCAAAATGAACCTTTGGTCTAATAAAACATCGGTACCTAGTCAATCGTTCTCTGAGATTTGTTTTCATGATAATCGAATGTAAAGAGTTTTATCTCTAAAAACTGTTTAGTGCATAACGCTTGTATATGGGGTAATAAAATAAGTAAAAAGAAATCGCTAGTTTATACCACTAACAAGGCTCAAAATAGCCCCACACTAACACAGAAACATAATGAGGGTCCATACATGCAAAACGAAGCATTGAGAACTTTGTAAGTGTACAGACCGTTTAATAAGAAGATACTTTATGAAGACAGTTCACTTCGTGTGTACAGACAGGAGCCATCTTTGGAAAACAGTCATGACAAGTCGAACCACGAACATGTAAACTGTGCAGAAGCAGGTGTTTCAGAAGTACCTTGAGGACGTCTCGTCTGTAACCGCACCCGTCGTTGCTGCCTCCGATGACGTATGCGCGGCCCTTGAGAGCCGCCATGCCGTGCCACGCGCGCTCCACCGGGCCCTCGGCGCACACACTCCAGTGATTCCCGCTGGGATCGTAACAGTACGTCTCCTTTAGATAAGCCATTCCCCGCCGACCACATGCTATGTAGATCTTCCCATCAATCACTGCCCCGGTGTGGGCGTAAACCTGCAGACAGTGTGAACACACGTCATCCACATGAAGCTGAAAGTTCATAAACTCATGTCACATTCTTGCCGTAGTTGCAGTTTGTTGTGCACTACGCTTAGCAGCTTACACTCCCGGCTAATCTTTTTGGAATAATTATGATGGAGTTTTTTTTCGTAATGAAGTCTCATATGATCATCAAGGCTCAAACAATAATATTGTGAAATATTATTACAACTATATTTTCAAAAGTAAATTATTCCTGTGATGACTACGTTGAAATTTAAGCAGGCTGAAGTATCACATGATCCTTTAAAGGAACATCACATCACATTATGTGAATAGGAAAATGTTTGCGCTATTTTGTTACTATTTTGGGATTAGTATGCTAGCTGTAGCCATTTACATCCAGTCTTTGTGCTAAGCTAGGCTAGCAGTGGGTGCGTCAGACAGAGTTACAGCACGCATGGAGATGAAAAAGGTATGTATGGACTTATCTAACTCTGGGGGATATGCTGAATAAGCCAAAGTCCTAAAAAGTCAGAGTGTTCCTTTAAGTGTCCCTATTATGCTTTTTTCGTATTTGACCTTTCATGGAGTGTGTATTATAGCTGTTGTTGTGAATGTAAAAGGTCAGCAAAGTTTTAAAGACCAAAGTGCAGAATAAATGGGGTTATCATCTCCCAAAAGAAAAAAGCAATTCTGAACTGAAATGAGTCGTGATTAAGTCCAGTCTTACTTTCTGCACGAACTTCCGTAGGTTTGTGACAAATTTCTATATGCCAAGTACATTTCAATTGATTTTGAAACGGTAAAACCGACTCCATCGTGACGGTACGTATCACTGTGTATCAAGTGTTGAGGAAGACCCAGAGCTGAAATAGGCAATGGACGCTGTAAGCGTTCGACCAATCACAACATACTGGAGCATCTGACCAATCAGAGCGGAGCAAATCTCGGAAAGGAGGGGCTTAGAGAGACTGAATCCTTTATTGAACTGTTTCAGACACTGTGAGGAAAGAGCTGATGCTGCAACGTATATTATGAGAAAATTAAAGTGTTTTTTTGACCTTGGATGCATGCAAACATATTCTAGGAGACTCTAAAACAAACCTTTAAAATATAAAGGCAGTGTAATGTAATGGAGTATTACAGGTCTATTTATAATACTACAGTTTTTTTTATCAAATAAATGCAGACTTCTTTTAAAAATATAAAAAAAATCTTAATTATTCCAAAGTTTGACTGGTCGTGTACACTGTTTAAGCACACAACAGTTCACGCTCCAGGAACAATTGTGTACAATGTTATATTAATAGGAAAGTGATATTTGAAGTAGAGCCAGACCGATATATCGGCCGATATTGGGCATTTTCCAAAATATCGGTATCGGCAGTCATAATGGCCGATAAACGAATATTTCAAAAATAAAATAAAAACAGACGAAACACGCTTCAATCATCTCTCCTTGGCCTGTTATATTGAAAATGTATGTTTTACAATTTGCAGTATGATGTTATCTATTGCTAAATTATGGCTCATCATAGACTAGCTAACCACAAAGCTAGCTAATGCCACTATCATCAGTGGAAGACCGCTAACGTTAACATTAATGAGTTTGGAAACCACAATGAACTTTTTCTGCCTAAATAAAGTAATGATTACTGTATTTATAACTCGCATATCTCTAGTTACAGTTCCTGTATTGTAAAATGTAAGTTATACTTGCGAGGAGTGAACATTTAGACATAGAGAAAAAGTATCAAACGTATCTTGTGCAGAAAAGTTAGCTTTTCTTTTACACGTGTGTGAAATCCAACAATATTTAATAAAAAAAAAAAAAAAAAAAATCGGCCGATATATCGGATTTAAAACCTCAAAATATTTGTATCAGTATCTGCCTTCAAAATCCTTTATCGGTCGGGCTCTAATTTGAAGTATCTGATTTGCATTTGTAAATGCTATGACTTGATCGCGTGACCTGCCTGAACTGATGCACTGTTCAATTATATGAGAGAATGTAATAGTAATTTTCATAATGTTAGCACATCTACAACTGGCATAGTTCACAATCAGCAACAATTGATGTAATTTTCGATTTAAAAGTCTTTAAATCAGTTTATCACCTCTCGTTTGAGCGGCGCCACATATTCCCAGGTGTTGGTTTGTGGGTTGTAGCGCTCCACACAGTCCAGCTCAGTGGTGTAGTCTCGTCCTCCGATGGTGTAGATGTACTTATCAACCACACAGACGCAATGATCTGCATGCGGTTGCCGTAAAGGCTCGATAGTACACCAGCTGTTGTGGCGGGGATCGTACCTTGATGAGAAGACAAAGGAATTAATGAAATACTGTTATTACACGGCTCTGTGGGTAATTGATTCTGATAGGTCGATCGGGCCAGAGCGGTGTGTTATTACGTGATGACAACCCAACACAAACAAAACAAAAGTCAGTGGCGCTATACGATCGCTATGAGCGTTTTTTTTTTCTACATAGAAGTTTTACATTTTGGTTAGCTAATAAATATTACTTATATAATAATATAAACTTTTGGCAAATGTAAAGGCCCTTTTACACCAAAGGTGTGCTTTTTCAAGTGCTTTTGTTGTCGTAATGTGGTAAAAAGATGGAGATCCAGACCTGTTATTTAGCTAAAACTACTTTAGATTGCTTAAGTCATCTGCAACAGCAAGAAAATGATTTATCAAAACTCAAACGGTAAATAATATGCTGTACATTTTCTAGATCATATATATTTTTACCATTCACGACTCTCCGCCATTTTGAAAAGCTCAAAGTTTATCTCATCTCGGCAACTCGTCCATCAAAATATTCTACGAGTTGCCCAGTGGAAAATACCACATGAGGGGGTGTTCATGTGCATTTTCCACCTCGGCTTTTGGTATTTACCATAATTACCATAGCACATGAACGCATTACTTCAGCAATAAAAACGAAAATGAAACACAAACGTGATGTTTAACAAAAGTCATTTTTGCTTATTCGTATGTTTGAACTGAATTACTGTAGGTCAGCAGCAAAGACATGGTTAATAAAGTGAGATTAAATAAAAAATTCTCCGTGATTATTATTAGAAGTATCCCTTTGGACTTCCTTTGGACATGGACACAGGGGAGCGGTCAGTCAAAAAATGGGAAAACAAAGTAACTTGGGTTACTTATTTGAAAAAGTAACTCAGATATTTTGTTGTAAGTTTAAAAGTAATGGTGTTACTTTAAAAAAAGTAATATGATTACACATGTAATCAGTGTTGGGTGTAATGATTTTTGTTCATTATTTTTTAAGTTTTTCATCTAATATTTATATTTTATTTCAGCTTGATTTCAATTAACAAGCACAGATTTAATAGAGAGAGCAAGAGCTCTGCATAACACTCTGATGAGATGTAAAGAACCTTGAGAAAGCAATGCATGACAGTAATGAGGAAATATTTTGTGGTAAGATGATACAATAAATACTAAACCAGTTCTGTCAGCAATTTACTAAAACCACAATCAAAGGCTTCTCTATTTTTACTTCCTTCAATTACTTCTGCACTAACCTTTTGGAACCGGGCACTGCAATATTGTGGTCATTTTTTGTCTCTGGTATGAGAAATTGCTTGTGCATTTGTAAGTTGCTTTGATAAAGTGCCTATATAGTTTCATTTATCATATGCAAACTAGAATGTTTCTAACCTTTGGCCCATCATGTGCGCGCAGATACGATTCTAATTCAATAGATGTAACTTATTCTTCTTATTCTAGATTTATTCTTCGATAATTCGACTTCATTTGAGAGTCTTGGAGCTGATTTCAAACTATGAGCGGTCTTCCAATCACAATGATCTCAGATTTGGATATAAATCCAATCATCCAATCCACACTTATTGGATTATACTGGCCTCTGATTTGGATATAATACAAATCCAATAATCCCAAACAGAGTAGCTAAAGCTCAAAGTAAATCTCCTGCAAGTCAAACACCTGGGCCTGTATTCATAAAGAATCTTAATGCAAAGAGTAGCTCCTAGTGACAAATTTCTAAGAAAAGTCATAGAAATGTGGGCGTTTACTCTTAAAATTAAAGAAAAAATCCTACTAGTAAAGAAAAAAGTTAATCAGAGAGTATCTTAACCCTTAAAAGAGGTCTTAAGGTCAAAATTGTTAGGAGTCTTAAGAGGCTTAAGAGTTTCTTTAGCAGAGGAGAAAATGGCAGAGAGACGGAGAGGGAGAAGAAATGTATTGCAGACAATGGATGATAGTGAGTTAATAATACGATAGATCGACACCGGTCCGAATGTACCTTTAAGCATGGCCTTGTGTTCATCCACTAACTAGGATAACAGTAAACAACTGTCCAGTATTGGTACATTCAATCACCACTTATCACCAGCTATCAGTGTAATTGGAAAGAGTGGAACAATTATTATCATTCTAAGCCAATCAAATACCTTATACAGGAAATTAACAGCATGGTAAATAAAAAAAAAGATTTACACATATATAATGTGCGTGTGTGTGTGTGAACGGTCAAATATGAAAAATTACGCAATTAATTGAAAAATTACGTAAAATTAATATGAAAAATTACGTAATTATGTAATTTCAAAGTGAAGGCTTAGAATAGACCCTTTAGAGCATCACAGTCCCCCCCACAGCCCGAGAGAGTGTTGGTGCGGGAAGTAAATTTTCATTGACATTTTGTAAAATCCATATCTAAAGAGTATTAGAGCATGTCTGAGGATAACCAGCTACAGCTGAACTCATAAGCATACAATATATCATTTCGAGTTAAAAAACTAAGAGAAAATCCAAAAAAAGTCAAGGGTACAAGACTGTGTTCTGAGCAAAGAAACTACTCCTCCCATAAACCACCGCGCCTCACTGAAGTCAACTGAAGCCACCGTGAAAAAGCTTTTTGAGTGACTTCCAAATCTGACGACGGCCACGTGAGCTTTGGTTCATTTCACCATATATAAAAAAAAAATAATAATAATAATTTGACCGTTAAGGCCTGTTCACACCGGGACGAATTTCACGCGCGATATTTGCCGACGTTTAACGCCTCGTGACTGAACAAAGGACGCCAATGTGAGTGCGCACACTGACGTGGAAAACACCACGCATAAAAGCGTAATTTAAAAAAAAAAAACGCCTCGGGTTGTTTTTTTAGTTGGACACGCCGCGCCAAAAACTATCCGACCAATGAGATTGGCGCTTTTGCTCACGTGTTTGGAGCTTCTGAAGTTACAATAAAACACAACTTGGGGGCGCTCAAACACAAAACGGTCTTAACGGCGAGCACACATACGTAACGCAAAGAAGATATACGCAAAGTAGCGTCAACACTGCCGGGAAGAAATAAGACGAGGTCGAGCTGCCGGTCTCGTTGGTGTCATAACATAAAGAACTATATGTCAAACGCGACAGCAACTACAATAATCTCGATAAAAGAGAACTGTTATGGAGTGGTATTGCAGAGCAAATGGGCGCCATCTAATGTCAGGGAATGAATTTGCACGTTCACTCGGCTCAATCGCTTGGGTGTGAACACAAAAAACGCGTTGAAAAACGCTGGCGAATAACGTGCGCCGATATTCGTCCCGGTGTGTTCGACGGCCCTTAATGCAGCGCCACTTACCGCCAGCATCGAGATTCAGCCCGGAAGCCGCTGGTGTTCTTGTCTCCGCCAACCAAGTACACAAAGTTATTGAGCACGGCGATGCCCATGTTGGACATGCGAGGAGCGCGTTCTGCACCCAGACTCCGCCACTCGCCCCAGGAGGGGTGGAACACCTGGAACCGCTCTTCATTGTCCACCAGTGCGCTAGACGAATACATGCCACCGAATCCCAGAATGCACTGGGAGCTGCAGCGAGGCTGAGTGAGTGGGGTCTGCATGACCGGCTGCCACATCTCCTGACTGTGGTAACGTAGAGCGGCGGCCACAGAGTCTCGTAGCGGACACTGTTTTAACCGGCTGTGCAAGCGCTGCAACACATGCTTCTCCATCAGACAGAACCGCACCGCTTCCAACATCCGCAGAGGATCCTAAAGGAAGAGTTCATTTGATTTAGATATCGCCAGTGGTGGACAATATTAAAATCTTACTCCGGTAAAAGTACAAGACAAAGTACTCATTTTCAGCATTTGTTTTTTAATGTACTTAAAGTTGCATTGCGCAACATTAAAAATAGACGTTTTTTCTAACCCATACATGCTTAAACAATCGCCTGATAAGCTGAATGAGCCCTTCTCTGATCACTGCGATCGCCTCTACAGTGGTGTGAATAAGTTTTGACCCCCATGCTAAAGTTGCCTAAAAAGAGGAATAAAAAATCATCTTTTGGATATTGATCTTAATGCCTTAATTAGAAAAATGAGGAAAACTCCAACCTTTAAGGACACCAATTTTCTTTGTGAATGAATAATGTATCATAAATAAATAAATGTTTTTCCTTAAAATACAGGGTGCATAAGTCACGGGCCCCCCTATGTTAAATTCCCATAGAGTCAGGCAGATTTTTATTTTTAAAAGCCAGTTATTTCATGGATCCAGGATAATATGCATCCTGATAAAAGTTCCCTTGGCCTTTGGAATTAAAATATCCCCACATCATCACACACCTCCCACCACATCTAGAGATTGGCATGGTTTTACTTCAGTTAGCCTAATAGCTCGTTTGATTTGCATTGAAAGATGATCTTATGGAAAGTCCCCCATGCCAATTTCTTAAACAACTCACTCTTTTACAGCAGATTTACTTCACAAATAACTGACCTAAGAATATCATTTAAAATAATCAGTGCTAAAATTCATTAGTAAATTCTTGCACGATCAGTCACAAGCACTTTCAAGTTCAGAGGACGATATACCTTGACTCATTTTGACTGGATAATTGAATCAGTGTTGACTCAAAAACAGCTGTGGATCAGTCAGATTCGTGAATGAATCGTTCAGTGTTATTTGTGAACCAATTCAGCAGATTCATTGGAATGAATCAACTCGCCCACGAATCGGACATCGCTCTTGCGTCTCAGAGGGGATGGCGATTTCTTCACTTAGAAATAACGAGAAATTATATGTTTTTATGGAATGTAGTGGAGTAAAAAGTATGATATTATGCTTTGGAATGTAGTGAAGTACAAATTCCCAAAATAAAAATACTTAGAAATACTTTGTTACCAGGGTTTGACATGAACTCTTTTGCTCAGCAGTTGCTGTGGCTAGTGGTTTACCAAAGTTACAAGCCACTCAGCATTTTCACTGGCCACAATTTTGACATCGATACCATGGGGAAAACTGCCATATAGATATTTTTAATATTATATCATAATTTGGCAGCAGGAATATTAAACTGCTGTCACTTTAAGACCTGACGCACGGATCCATTATACTGTTAGACATGTGTTTTCTTTCTCGACTGCTAAACATAACTGACTGTGTTTACGTGAATACTCGCCAAAACCGACATTTTGACATTATTTTGTGTGTATCTGAATCTTTAAGCCAAATAGGCAGCGAAAAATAACTCGGTTTAGTTCTGAGAAGTGAAATTATACACAATACTTGCAATACCACAGCAAAATTCAAGCCCTGTAACAATATTCCAACAATATTCATCCGTAGCTAATGAAAGGAGTGGGTTTGTGTGTCACTCGCTGTCGGAGAGATGAGAGTGAGAGAAAGCAGCTGGTATTGTGTATCTATTCTGCAGAAAATGAGTATTGGCAGCGTTTCAGATATTTCAATATCGATATGAATAGAAAAATTGATATTTTTGACAACGTGTATATTGAAAAACGTATATATTAGGGCTGGGTAATAAATATTGATTTCTCGATATTAATCGATTCTCATTTTTACGAACCGATATCGATTCTTAAATCTCAAGAATCGATTAGTCATCCTGTTTCACTTGAATGAATGGGACATTGTATCGCGGCTGCGCGCATCCAAAAACTCACAATAATCTTTGTCCTTTGTTACTATTGATATGAAACAAAGTCTCAATTTTCAAATTACGTCCATTTACTTTAGAAATTCAAAAACATAAATAAGGTTTTGGCGCTGTGGCGTGAGATCGCTCTGGCTCAGCTCAAGAGAAGCAGCAGCGCTGATCTCTCTTCCGGCTTAATAATACCAGTCACAGCGCCAAATAAACATGAATGAGCATCTGAAAGTGTGTTAAAAGATAGAGTACAACTCATCGAAATCCGTATCATGCCACATTGATTCGCTTAATCAGCGTTTCAGTTAAACAGCTTGTAATCAATGTCATGTATCGTCATATTTACCTCAGAAAACCTACATAAACTCGTTAGTCAGCTAGAAAAAATAACTCTAGAGGAGCATTTCGCTAAATATATACACCATATTACATTTGCATTATAATCGTTCTTCAATATTTAATGCATATTTGAATGATTCTGGCAAGTTTTTATGACAGCTTATATTTCATATCTTCTTATTATAAAAATAAATAAAAGTGTAATTTAAGTGTTTGTATACAAAACAGTACTACCTTCATATTAGGCTAATGAAGCCTAGTAGGCTACAACTATAGACTCCCATAGTTTACAGCATTAGTTAAGAGATTTGATTTCCTTGAGAAAATTTGCCATATTGTAACTGATATCCAAAATAATTAATATTGAATCGAAATCGAATTATAAGCTTGTGAATCGAAATCGAATTGAATTGTGAAATTTGTGTCAATACCCAGCCCTAGTATTACATTTAAATGACTTCAACCCATCAAAGTGGCACGTAGGAGTGACTGCGTTACACGCCACTGCTGAAATACACGCGCAGTGTGTTAATGTCAAGCCTTGATTGTTACTGGATATCACTACCATCTGTTCCTCACCTGTAAGCACACCTCATCCTTCTCCACCTGTTCAGGGGTGTAATGGTAGTGCAGAGCTGCTTCAAACACCTCGTTCTCCGAGCTCACCTCCAGCTCGTTGCTGGAAAGCACACTCAAGATCTTTTCCGCAGGAAGCTTTCGATACACGGGCGTCCGCGAGAAAGTCTGGATGTTCTTGAGCAGATACGAGCGGATTTTCTCCCCGAGCTGGTTCAGCCCGTATATGTCGGCGAGCTTTTCCACCTCCAGGATGTTGTCATCATCCAGCCAGGAGAACAAGAAGTCGCAGCAGAAGCCGATCACATCTTGCACCTGCAGAAGAGTGGCGGCACACAGGACTTCTTGAACCGAGTCCAGGTCCAGTTCCAGCTCTGAGGTGTAGATGAAGTCCAGCAGTTTCATCATCGCCGTGTGTGTGACTCCATGAACCGGGATCTCGGTTTGCTGCATCTCCCGCAAACCGCCAGCGAACATCCCCCTAAAAAAAACACAGAGAGGAATGAAACGCTGTACAGGGAAACAATAACCATGTAGCTCAATCTTTTGAATATCAAGCATGCTATACGGAGCCATAGCCGTGTGGGCAACTTCGGGTGACCCGAGGTCGATTGTCTTTTCCCGGTCCAATTTCCTTCCCGTCTGTCCTCCTACTGTCCTATCTAAATAAAGGCGAAACAGCCCAAAAATATAACTTAAGAAAAGGAAAGAAGGAATGTGTGTGTTAGATACACAACCGAGAGTCAGGTCGAACAATAAAGATGATTAAGTTCAGTTTTTTTCCCAAGAACATGCTAGCTTTACAATAATCTTTAAATATACAAAATAATCATAGGTAATAAACCATTAATAGTATTAACTTCATTTATTCAAAATGCATTTCATACATATGCTTTAAAGGAGTAGTTCACTTTAAAAAAAACGTTTGCTGATAATTTACTCACCCTCATGTCATCCAAGATGTCCACGTCTTTTTTTCTTTAGTCGAAAAGAAATTAAGGTTTTTGATGAAAACATTCCAGCATTTTCTCCATATAATGGACTTCAATGGGAACCAAACGGTTCAAGGTCCAAATGGGAGTTTCAGTGCAGCTTCAAAGGGCTTTAAATGACACCAGACGATGAATAAGGGTCTTATCAAGCGAAACGATCTCTCATTTAATAAATATATTAAAAAGTTTTATAAGCACAAATAAACTAAATGAGTCGAAAAAAGATTTGTTCATTTTGATGAACGAGTTCGAACAGGAGAGTCACACAGAACAAAGCAAGGCGAGCATTTGTGCTTATAAAACTTAAACTTTGTTATTTATTTATTAAATGAGTGATCGTTTCGCTAGATAAGACCCTTATTCATCGTCTGGAATTGTTTAAAGCACTTTGAAGCTGCACTGAAACTGTCTTTTGGACCTTTGAACCGTTTGGACCCCATTGAAGTCCATTATATGGAGAAAATCCTGGAATGTTTTCATCAAAAATCTTAATTTCTTTTCGACTGAAGAAAGAAAGTGAGTAAATTATCAGCATAATTATTATTTTTTTAAAGTGAACTACTCTTTTCTATAATAATATCTGAGTTCTAGAATTCTTTTAATTTCTCTTTTATCATGGATATTTTTATGTCATGGACATGGCGGACCCACATAAATAAATAAATATGTCACATGGCTGTTGATCGCTGACATGATTAGTAACTTAATGTGTATTCAGCATCTATTGAGTAGTTTATGTGCGAGTGGTCCAATATGATTATTGCATAATTATTGGGCGTGTAGTTTTATAATCTCATATAAATTGAAAGACTTGGTATTTTTTCTTCTAGAAAAGTATGTCACACTCCTGGTGAACTGCAAAACAGCTGAATATTAAATGAATAGGCTTATTAAAAACGGTGAGGGGTTTGGACAATAAAACTGAAACAATGCTTCTTCTTTTGGCCTTTTTATTCATCACAGAATGCTGAAAAAATAATATCTCACGGTTTTCAGCACATCTGTTTTCAACATTGATAATAAAAATAAAAGTTTCTTAAACAGCAAATCATCATATTAGAGTGATTTCTGAAGGATCATGTGACTGAAGACTGGAGTAATGATGCTGAAAAGTCATTGATCACATGAATTCATCACATTTGCAGCTTCGGAGAGCATAACCCTGATTTTGAAGGGAGTGTCACACATACCTGAAATAGTCACAGGAGGCCGCGAGGAGAATACGGTGGGCCTGGATAGGTTTTCCTTCCACCAAGAGCACCACGTCGAACAGAATGCCGCCTTGTCGCAGCATCAGGAGCCCGTCTAACAGCCCCTGTGAATGGGCATTACTGCGGTATTTCTGCTTTGCACAGGGTTGAGCGGAGCGGGCCAAATCATCAGCCATCTTGACACAAAAATGCAAACAAAGTGAACCTGCTCACATGTTTGTGTGTTGTTCCACACTGCTGCTAAATGAAAGAACAGGGAGAGAAACGGGTAAATACACACAGAACTGGACCCTCATCCTGTGTTATTAATTACTATTAATAGAAAGTAAATGTAATGTTATATCACACCACCATGTAAATAGGAAGAAGACATTCTCTTAATTACAGGAAACAAACACCTGTCTGTCTCGCTGCAATACCACAGAGAAACAAGAAACAGGTCATACACAATATTTTAATTTTAATGTGAATACATCATTACAAAAAGGGGCTTTGTGCTTAAAAAAAGAGTGTCAAGCTTCAGGTTGATACCCTTTATTTTCAAAATGTGTAGCTGTAAAGATTGGCCTGTTTACTCCTATTCGCAGCAAGTGGCACTAAACCCAACATTACGATAACACAAGTGATGTGATCAAAGGTTGGATGTGATTTATTCGGCTGACAACAGAGTGTGATCGTTATAAATATAAACTTACAGTACAGCAAATGAGTTTGTGTGAGATCTGCAACACTTCAGCTGTCGGTGCACTTACCGGAAATGATCGGATGTTTTAAAGAAGCCTGTTGCTGTCGTGTGACACTCGATGATGATGATGATTATGATGAGGACGCTTCAGTTCAGTTTGTTTATTTTCTGATCGCCCAGCTGAGGTTCCCTGTGATGTTACAGCAGCACTTCCGGTACAGAGCAAAACAAATGACATCAGCAGTGACTGTCAAATGAAAAGCGGTGGACCCTTTTCACAGACTGTGGTCACGTGTTTTAACAGCATCGTAAATACTGCAGTATGTACATTTACAACACATTATATTACCTTTGCATCATATTACAAAAAAATAGTTATCGCTGCTGTGATGTGAGGGTGTTTTTAAAAGAAAAAATAATGTGATAAAACGTTTGTGTGTATTTTAATTTGACTATTTACTGCACTTTACCAGCTAATGAAATGTATGTCTCTCACATTCACAGAAATAGCCTTACTCATATTACACATCAATCTATAATTAACCTATTGACTATTTTGTACTCATGTGAGCAAACTACCTTTCTCATGTTTATACACTTGCACAAATTGAAATTGAAAGCCTAATTTTATTTATTTATTACTTTTTAAAAATATGAATAACAGGTCAGTAGATCATAAACAGTGCTTTCGTCGCTCATGGCCAGCAGAGGGCGCCAGTGCTCTTTTACTCAGGACGAATACATGCAGGTTTTCACTCTCATGTTACTGTATGTCTCATGATAATGCACACACACCTGTCACCCACACGACCACCATCAGCATGTTTACAGCCAAACCTGACATAGCTGATTTCTAACTCACATTAAATCCGCACGTGTGCGTGAGCGTGTTTTTGTGCCTGGTATTCCCTTTGTTATCGGGACAAAATATTAAAACCAGTATTTTAATTTGTTTTAATCTTTTTTATCCCCCACATTATATATATATATATATATATATATATATATATATATATATATATATATATATATATATATATATATATATATATATCATACAAAATTACTTTTTATGAAAATGTAAAAATGCAGAAAGTTTTCTGTGATGGGTAGGTTTAGGGTTAGGGGAAAGAATATACTGTATAAAAATCATTATGTCTATGAAAAGTTCCCATACACTATATAGAAACGTGTGTGTGTGTGTGTGTGTGTGTGTGTGTGTGTGTGTGTGTGTGTCATTAATATTAAACAAACTGACAAGTGACAACAAGTATGTACTCATAATTTATATGGTTTTATTGGATTATAAAACACTTAATCAAAATCTAAAACCATACCTTGCTGTTTAGATTTTCATCTCCACATTTTAGTGAAATACTATACACATTATACTGTTATACATGCATGTGAATATAAATCCTGTATGTTTAAATTAATATCAAATGTGTGTGCTAGTACAATGCCACCAAGGCTTTTCAAATACTTCTGCTTTTCTGTAAATATTGGTCAAATAACAGTTGTCGTTTGTTCTTGTTTCTCATGCCACAGCCACTAAAAGCAAAGAGTATAGAAGAACAAGAGGCGAAACTCTGATGCTTTTTTGGTAACAGCCACTAGATGGCGCTTCAGTAGCGCTGCCGCCATATCGGGGTGAAAATTCCAACTGGAGTTACTGGACAACAGCACAGATAATAGTTTTTTGAGGTAGTTTTTTCTTGCATTAGTGAGTATTTCCATTGTAAGCAACTTTACATTTTTACTACTATTATTAGTTACCAACTCCACTAGGCCTGAAATATATTTTGGACGTTTTAATCCCCTGGATCATGCTACAAACATGATGATCATTGATGCGCTGTGTCCGTTATCCTATAACTAATTGCCACTTGGTCATTGGCTGGGTTTTTATGTTTGTTTACAGGTCTTGCTTTAACGGTCATTAATATAAGATAGGCTATAGTAGGCTACTGCAAAAAAAAAAACTGTTTACTGTAAAGCTATTCTTTTGCTGTTATATATTTATCGTCAAACATTTACATTTTAGTACAACATGTATTTGCTGAATTAATTTATTTCATTGATTACTTATTTTTGTAAGTAACGTTATGTGTACCTCCCGGGAAACGGTCTAATGTTATTATAACTTTATGAACTGATATCACTTTATTTTTACCTATCACACTTAAAGTGGAGAGTAATATAATGAATTAAATCCTTGAACTTCTCTGTCTCAAGTTATGGGGTAAAAGCCCGGTTAAGTAACTTCTTTTTAACTGCTATAAATTTAACTGTTGTGAGTTTTATAATCACCTAGCCTAATTATTTCAACCTAAAAAATGATCTCTGCACTGGACTAAATATATATTATATGACTGCCGAGTCGCTTTCACCCCGAAATGGCGGAAGCGTAGGGCTGCTGCTGGGCGCTGGTGTTGCAATGGAACGTTCTGGGCTCTATGCACGGCGTTATTTCCGGTGAAGGATTAAGGATGCTCGATAACTTCCGCCGATCATAAAGTCCAATGCGAGAATTTATATTGAATTTTATACTCCATGGTTATACTAATGAAACGTTAGTCACAAAAACAGATAAAACAGACACCCCTCGTTGTGTTTAAAATTATATTAAATAAACATAACTATATATAAAATTACATCTAAACGTATGTACGTTTCGTTTCAAAGACGGGAGGACAGTAAATATTGAAGACTCTGCCATAATCCCGTTTTCTCCGGTTTTCCTCCGCTTTAATCTACACAACCGGAAATGGACGAGCATCCTTACGTCAAATGCGGAACTTATGCGTGCATATAGCCCATTGGCTTTCACTTCTTGTCAATATACGTTCTTTGCTAAAAGACAGACGAGTCGCTCACGTCAAATCTACGTCGTCAAGCTCTGTTTGAGTCTGCGCGTCAGGGACGGAAGTGCTAAAAAATCGCCAAAAACGCTTCACTTGTCTCAATGGAGTTCCAATGAGATGGCTCTGTGCACTTCTTATACTGACTATGGTATTAAGATGCGTTTTGGTCCAAGTGGACGTTAAATACAGGAGTAAACGGGTCTAAAAAGCTTTGAGCTTGAGTTTCCTTCACTTCCAGAGTAAGTTGAAAACACATTGACCGGATTGCTTCCCAGATAGCTATGTGACATTGATTCAATGTTGAAATTTCATCAGAATCATCATTTTGGTTGAGGTTGAAAATCCAATCCTAAATAATATTGGATCAATGTTGATATTTCAATGATTTTCAGTGTTGAAAAAGACAAACATTGAATCAACGTTGATTTTTGGTCAGCTTCATTTTCCACCACTGGGGGAACTTGAGACATGCGTCAGACGTTTTTCAGACGTCACGACACACGAGCGTCTTGAACTGTTCGGCTCAACTGCTATTCTCCTCATATAGATGACAATAAACGCTCATGTGATCGAATGTGTTCAAACAGACACTAGAGGCCGTCTTCTCTCCAGCTATTGATGTAATGTGGGAACATTATGGGAACAGCGATAGACGGGGTTTAAACTGTCGACTGAAGACTCAAGTTTGGGTTGAAGATGAAAAACGTACCAATCACAATATTCTTTCATCATTCCTGATGTCTAACACACACACACACACACAGCGTTCGGATGGTCTAATCTGTCAGAGCAGAAACTAAAGCTGATGCTCTCAGTGTGTTTTTCTGAGTCCCGGTCACGTTCAAATGCAAATTACACGACCTTATGTCGTCCATTAGATTAATAGATCTGAAAAGACGATCATTTACCCGCATATAGACCCTCCTCTCCAAGAAATCAGGACAGAAGTGTTTGAAAGTGGACAGAAGAGACGGATTAAAACACCAGGTGTAATGGGAAAGTGTTTGTCTCGTCTACTTGTGATCCGATCGACCGAAACACATCTTAATACCAGCTGTAAACAAGGCCACAACGATATATCAATTGATGTCCGTCTTGCATTTACATTGAAAAATAGTGGGAAAGTAGAGCACTGGAATGGAAAATTGCGTTTAACTTCTATTAAAAAAAAAATTCCTGTGCAAGATGTAGTCTTGTAACTAAAGCAGCATTGTCTCAGGAGATCTCTGTGCTAGAATCACACACACACACACACACACACACCTGAATATGAATAAACAGCTCCCTTCAAACATGGTTTCTCTGTAATGTGCTAATTTTAAAAACACCCATATTCAAAGCTGTCACACTAGCATGTCACACACCAATGCGTGTCTTGTCTATACATGATTAATTAGGGTGTTAATTATCTTTCAACATCCCCACTTTCACAAAAAAGCTTATCTGCATTTGGAAAACCTCCACTATAGTATCAGTGAGGTGTAATATACGAGGCGTTTACCGGGGGACACACTTTAGCAAGTGGAGCATATGAAGCTGTTTTCATTACCAATGACAGCAAACAATTGCAAACCACCTGCAAAATGCAATCATTTCATACATCTCTATCTGCCAAATTAGCCTTTTTAAATGGAAACGATGTCAGCATATCACACAAAGACGGTGGTACGTTCCGTAATGAGTTTTTACTGAGATAAGCCCGCTATTCTGCTCTGTGCTAATGACCTGATGGTTCATTGAATTAGCTTTGTCCGTGGAGACCGTACAGCGAGGTTCATAAAAACAAATGATGATAGGCTGCGTCTTCTGAACGGCTTAACAGTACCAGGAGACTCGAGCACGTAGCGCATGTCACTCTAGTTCAATATGCTAAACAGCTTTCACAGTATAATTATTCATGGCTAATCAGCAAATTATTAATATGCAAAAGTCGTTTCGTTGTCGCTCCTGGGCCCTTCTTAAACTTGGTTAGTATGTGTAATGTTGTTTTGGTGTTTATTACAAATAGGCTATTGCGTTTGGCCAATTTCTGTAGCCTTATAAAAACAGATGCATCACATTTCTATTACAGTTTTTTTTTATACGATACCTTACACACTAAAATTGAACTTTTCCCACAATTAGCAAAACCTTACACTCAAGGAGCAAAACACATTTGCATTGCAAGCTTCACACTATTTGCAAAACATGATGTCACTTCCTTGCAACTCCAAAAGCACTGGAATCTGTTAAAGCACAATCTGTTAAACACTATGGCAAGCCGTTTTAGCTTTTATTCATTTCCAGGATATGAATTCTTGATATCAACAATGCCATTTTTTGATATCAATATCAACAATTGAATTCTTGATATCAAAAAATGGCATTGTTGATATCAACAATTGAATTCTTAATATCTGTAATTGTATTTTCACTAGTGAAATGTCACCATAGGCTGCCATTCAAAATGAATTGTTGATATCAAGAATTGATTTTTAACTAGTAGAAATATAATTTTTGATATCAATAATTACATTGTTACTAAAAATGTGAATTCCTGATATCAATAATTAAATTGCCACTAGTTGAAATGTCTATTCTTGATATCAATAATTCAAGTGTTACTAGTAAAAATTAATTATTTTTGATGTCTGAAAATGTATTTCTGATTTCAACATTATTTCAGATATCTAAAATGGCTTTCTTACCAGTAACAATTACATGTATGATATCAGAAATTTAAATTGCCACTAGTAAAAATGTAATTATTAATATCAAAAATGAACATTGTTACTAGTAGCAATTCAATTGTGGATATCAAGAATAGACATTTCAACTATAAGAATTAAATTCTTGATATCAAAAATAAAGTTTTTTACTAGTAATAATTGTATTTCTGATATGTGAAATTGGAATTTCTACTAGTAAGAAATCAATTCTTGATATCAACAATTGGTTTTGAATGGCAGCCTATGGTGACATTTCACTAGTGAAAATACAATTGTTGACATCAAGAATTACATTTTTGATATCAAGAACATTGTTGATATCAAAAATGTAATTCTTGGTATAAAAAATGTAATTGTTGATTAATTTAATTGTTGATATCAAGAATTAAATTTTTGATATTAACAATTCAATTCTTGATATCAAAAAATTGAATTGTTGATATCAAGAATTCATATCCTGGAAATGAATAAAAGCTAAAACGGCTTGCCACAAAACACAGCCATCCGATGCAAGGAACCAAAACTCCATCAGGTGGCAGAATGGAGAAAAAACCTTGGGAGAAACCAGGGTCAGTCGGGGGACCAGTCCTCCCCTGGCCGACGAACGAACAGAGCATGATTGTGATTCAGGCAGCATTAGCTCAGACGTTAGATTGGATTGGAACATTATACAGAATATTATCCAGTTCCATTTGGTTGAAGTTCATGGGGGAGTGGAAGGAGAGAGAGAGGAGACACTATGGTGACGACTGATGGAGACGGAGATGACAGTGAAGGAATCCCAGGCTGAATGGAAGAGACCGAGACCCGAGGTGACACCAGAACTGCAGGCTCACGGGACCGTGGTGAAGACAGGGGTTCAACAGGCCAGGGCAGACCCGGAGGGAGTCAGGACCACGGGAAGGATGGAAGAGAAGTAGGACCCCGGTGAAGTCAGAGGGGTGGAGGGATGAGGTGGAGCCAGAGGAGTGGAAGACTGTGGTGTAGTAGAGTCGATGCCTGACCGAGGCAGGGTGGGATGTACTAGAGAGCCCAGTGGAGAATAAATAAATGCTTATTTATTACAGTAATGTTTTTAAAAAGAATAATGTTATTTTTTACTGTTTTAAAATATCTTAAGTTTTTACTATTTGTTTTCATGTTGTTGTTTTTTTAAAATTGAATTATTTTCCAAATATTTTCCATATAAGTTTAAATTTAATGACTATAAGAGTGACCTTACTTACCTCTGTACAGGGGTTCTTTATGATATCATTTCCTGTTTTTTGTTATCATTTAAGACACCGATTTGATGGACAATAAACATTTAAAATAATAAGCAGTGAAACATTTTTGTTAAAAAGTTTTTATTTTTTTCAATAAATACATTTTATAAAACAAATACCAAACAACGTTTTCCCACAAATTTAATTTTTAATAGTTTTTTTTTTTTCTTCAAGGATTTTTTTTTTTTTTTTCATTTTTCAATTTCTAATTCAACCCTCTGGTGCTCTTCGGTCATTTCGGTCAAAAAAATCGTTTTTGAGATTGTTTCAACTATATATTCAAATCCACCACCACCACCAAAAAAAAAAAAAATGTGTTCATAAACATCTGGGGAATTCACATTCTTCTCCATAGAGAGCTGTACATGCCATCTAGTGCCATGATTCTACGCTTTTTCTCTATACTGTAACCAGATGGTGCTAATTTTCTTCAAAAAATATTTTTTTTCTAAAGGCCTAGACTCTATATTAAACTAAAATACTGCATTAATAATTTTTAGAAAAAAATAATATATATAGAAAAATATATATATTTTTCCATGGCAAAAATAGACAATAAATACTGCATAAATATTAATAAATTTAATCAAATTGTCTCAAAATACTAAATTACAAAGAATAAATATTATAGCACAAAAATAAATTGCATTGGTTTTACTGGGATGGAGGAAATTAAATTTTTAGGTGTCCGGTCACTTTTGACCGGGAAGATAACAAGTGTGACTCCGAAACGAAGAGCACCTGAGGGTTAAAAAGAAAAAAATTCACAAAATAAAACATGCTTTTTGAGTGCATTATTTGATGAAAAATACAATGCTGGGATCAAGAAAAGAGAAAAGAGTCAAGACTCCATATTTAGTGTGAAATAGCCCATGCAGTTAATCTGCATTGTTTTTCATGTTCATTTACTTAACTATTGTCTGTCGCAGTCAATGAAACAGCATGCTAGGTTGGCTGAACAACTGTCTATGTGTTGCTTGCTGGTGTACGTGCGCACTTCTGTGGAGTCGAGGAACATCCTGTCTCCTTCGGTTAGTGTCTCTGAAGACCTCTTGGCCAGGGCAGTGATGCAGAGAAGATGCAGTTACATCATGTGTACAGGTCAGGAATGACAGGAAGGGAATAAAATGCAGGTTACAGTCAAGTGTCCCATCATGCCAAGTTTTAGTTCACCGTCACTTAGTTAAGAGAGACAGCATTGCTTACACATTCAAAAAGAAAATTCCCTTATAGCTGAAATAGATGTATAAGAGATGTACATATATATATAAAATGAATGTGGATAGTATTTCTCAGATAATTTTTTGGGGGGTATATTGACATCCCGAGCACAGTTTGAGAGTGTTGAGAACTCTCTGAAACTGTACAGGAGACACACACACACACACGATATTATTGAGGCTCCTTTAATCTCATTGCTGTTTGAGAAACAGCTGAGATATTGAAATAATCTCACTTGTCATTTTTCTTTCCGCATGCTAAATACATTTTCGTTCAGCCAAGATCAAGGAGATTGCATATGTCAAAACTGATTCTCCCATCACTGTGACATTTCAGAAAACGGCTTTAGTATGTACTCGATATGAGCATCACGACTGCTGTCTCCAGCGGAATATTCAATTAAACCGACTGGCACTGGATCAATGTCCTCCTGATATACAGATTTGCTCAAGACATTGTTGTGCGTTTCTGCTTCTGGCTTTTACTAGATTTCCCATGGGCACTTTATGGAAAATGATTAAGGGAAAACATGTTACATAATGTCAGGTGCATTAATGGATTTCCACAATAAACGAACTTTGTAATTACATACATCAATGTGTTTGCTAGACTTTACAGTTGGACACTTTTCTATCTTAGAGTGAAAGTCTAAAATCATGTGCTTTTGCTTTGACATAACTGATGATGTCAGAAGTGGCCAGATGTCTCTTTGTTCAGTGAAGATTTTAGAAGTATTGATCTGTGCATGATCACCCTTGTGAAAAACGAAGTGTGCTTAATTGTATTGAATGTGTACTTGTGTCAATCATTTTATCAATTAAAACTCACTTGATCACCAAAATGACATTTTAAAATGTTTTTTTCTCCTTAAAAAATAAGTTTATGCCCTAAAATAGCTTGCATGTAACTCAACACCCTTGCCTCATTTAGTATACGCGGTTTTATGAATATGCAAATGAGCCCCGGCTTCACTCACTCACTCAGCTCAGAGATCCACTAGTTAACAATCACACGTTGACCTGATTGGTTTCAAGGTTGTTTGTGACGTCATAAACGTTTTTGAGACTGTCTTTGGTTTTAAAGGGTAACTAAACCCCTGGTCAGAGTCTGACTCCACCCACTGGCAATATTTGAAAAATGCTGAAAAAGTGGGCAGACCCCAGCGGAGATAGAGGGGATGAAATAGATGCTAAAACACTCTATCCTGATCGTTTTCAATACTCGCAATTCCAATTCCTGACTCGATAAAGTGGTTTTGACGAAACAAGCCGCTCGTTCCAGGAGCTTGGTGAGCTGAAACCTGCGTACGTCACGAAGTGCGGAACATCCAATAAGAAAATTCAACTGCAGCAGCCACCGTTCAACCTGAAGAGGGCAGCACTAAGACGTTTTTACACCATATTTTGTAGAAATAAAAATATGAAGTCAGAATTGTGAGAAATAAAGTCGCAATTGCGTGTTATAAAGTTGCAATTGCGTGTTATAAAGTCAGAATTGTGAGATATAAAGTCAGAATTGCGAGATATAAAGCCGCAATTCTGAGAAAAACGACAGAATTGCGACTTTTTATCTCACAATTCTGACTTTTTTTTCTCACAATTGCGAGTTTACCTTTCGTAATTCTGAGTTTAAAACACATAATTGCGAGTTTATATCTCGAAATTCCGACATCTTTTCTCAGAATTGTGAGATATAAACTCGTAATTGCGAGTTATCAGGCTAATTCTAACTTTTTTCCCCCCTCACAATAGTTTATATCTCACATTTCTGACTTTACAACATACAATTTCGACTTACCATGCCATACCATCTTCTTCCGCTCATCCGAGGCCGGGTTGCGGGGGCAGCAGTCTAAGCAGAGAATGAGCCCAGACTTCCCTCTCCCTAGACACTTCCTCCAGCTTTCTGGGGGGATACCGAGGCGTTCCCAGGCCAGCCGGGAGACATAGTCTCTCCAGCATGTCCTAGGTCTTCCCTGGGGCCTCCGCCCAGTGGGACGTGCCCGGAACAGCTCCCCAGGAAGGCGTCCAGGAGGCATCCGGAACAGATGCCCGAGCCACCTCAGCTGACCGCTCTCGATGTGGAGGAGCAGCGGCTCTACTCTGAGCTCCTCCCGAGTGACTGAGCTTCTCACCCTATCTTTAAGGAATCGCCCAGCCACCCTGAGGAGAAAGCTCATTTCGGCCGCCTGTATCCGGGATCTTGTCCTTTTGGTCGTGACCCAAAGCTCATGAGCATAGGTGAGAGTAGGAACGTAGATTGACCGGTAAATCGAGAGCTTTGCCTTACGGCTCAGCTCCTTCTTCACCACAACAGACCGGTACATCGACCGCATTACTGCTGAAGCTGCACCGATCCGTCTGTCAATCTCACGTTCCATCCTTCCCTCACTCATGAACAAAACCCCAAGATACTTAAATTCCTCCACCTGAGGAAGGATTTCTCCACCAGCCTAAAGTGGGCAAGCCACCCTTTTCCGGCTGAGGACCATGGCCTCGGATTTGGAGGTGCTGATCTTCATCCCAGCCACTTCACACTCGGCTGCAAACCTCCCCAGTGCATGCTGAAGGTCCTGGTATGAAGGGGCCAACACGACAACATCATCCGCAAAGAGCAGAGACGAAATCGTGTAGTCCCCAAACCCGACACCCTCCAGCACCTGGCTGCGCCTAGAAATTCTGTCAATAAAAGTTATGAACAGAACCGGCGACAAAGGGCAGCCCTGCCGGAGTCCAACATGCACCGGGAAGAAGTCTGACTTACTGCCGGCAATGCGAACCAAGCTCCTGCTTCGGTCATACAGGGACCGGACAGCCCTTAGCAAAGGACCCCATATTCCCGGAGCACCCTCCACAGGCCGCTTCGGGGGACACAGTCGAATGCCTTCTCCAAATCCACAAAACACATGTGGACTGGTTGGGCAAACTCCCATGAACCCTCCAGCACCCTGTAGAGAGTATAGAGTTGGTCCAGTGTTCCACAGCCGGGACGAAAACCGCACTGTTCCTCCTGAATCCGAGGTTCCACTATCAGCCGTATTCTCCTCTCCAGTACCCTGGCATAGACTTTCCCAGGGAGGCTGAGAAGTGTGATCCCCCTGTAGTTGGAACACACCCTCTGGTCCCCCTTCTTAAAAAGAGAAACCACCACCCCGGTCTGCCATCCCAGAGGCACTGTCCCCGACCGCCACGCGATGCTGCAGAGGCGTGTCAACCAAGACAGCCCCACAACATCCAGAGACTTGAGGTATTCGGGGCGGATCTCATCCACCCCCGGTGCCTTTCCACCGAGGAGTTTCTTGACTACCTCGGTGACCTCAGCTAGGGTGACCTCAGCTAGGGCCCTCAGCCTCTGCTTCCTCAATGGAGGAATTATTCCCTCAAAATACGCACCGCACACTCATTGCACACGGATTATGTGTGAAACCTGTGGTAAAATGATGGGAACAGACTTTTCTGTGGGGAGTTGGCAGAAAGTTTAGCCTATTTATCCTAGCTAGCCTCTCCTCCTCTTTTTTTTACAATATCTAGAAATGAAACACTTCCAGAGCAGTTTTTATTAAATATAGAAAAATAATGATGATATACTTGTGAATTATATGTCTCAATACTGTCAAACTGTTGTACTACATACTTAAAACTATGTATACTTTCCCACCCACCTTGAGTTACATACTTTTGTAGTGCTGTAGATGTATGTGAATTGGGATGCAGCCCAGGAAAAGCAAATAAATTGTTCTTCCCCGTCACCCATCGTGTGATAAATGTCTTTTCCAGACTGTTGTCTGTTCATTCCTCTCTGTCCCTTGAGTCTCCCGCCAGAGTAATACATCACATTGCGAGGTGTAATTTGTTTTTGATGGAGTCAGTCCATGACATAAAGCATTGTTCCAAAATACTGGAACTTTAATTGGACTTTTATGGAAAGCTTGTTCTTTGCTCCAGAGAGAAGAAACAATTTGACTTTGCGCACACATTCAATGACTGCATTTACAGAGCCGCTGAGTCTCCCGCTCTTGCTCTCCAGAGAGTTTGGTGTGAACGCGAATATGAGATATTCACTCGGCAAACACTAGGGGACTGTTCTTTTGCTAATAAGTCCAACAGGTGTATGAGCAGGGAATAGTGTCATGAAGTGTCCTCTGGAGCGGAAGCTTGTGCCAGGGAGTGGCTGAACTGCACATGATGACTCTAATTTGCGCACAGCTGAGGTGGTTGGTTTCCATGCCGACTGGTTGGTCTGGTAGAGGTCAGTCAGCAGCTCCACTCAGGAAGGAACTGGATAATGTGTTTTCTCTAGATGCATGCAAATTCACATACTATGTGTACTGATTATTCCATGGCATATCACAGTGTGTTAAATATGCTATATAGGATCCCAGATGGTGTGTTTAATCATGGTGGATTTCTGAATTATGTGTTAGTGCATTTATCTTTCAGTGGTTTCAGCTCTAGGGAATGCAGAAACTGCCACAGCATAAGCATGCAATAAAAAAGTTGCTTTCTTAAAGGAATATTCTAGCATCAATAAGAAAGCTCAGTACGTATTCGTAACTTTCCAACAGTTAAAACACAGCAACATTTGTGGCATAATGTTGAATACCAGAAAAATGCATAACATCCTTCTTTTTGCTAACAAAAGCAAAAACTGATGTTATGGATGCAGGGTTGCCGAATGGCTAAAGAAAAGTTTTCAGCAAAATTGGTAGAAAACTGTACATTTCTTGTCTATTATCATCAATTAGCTAAATATATGGTAGAGCATTGATATAACGTGACGATATTGTATTGCAATAGGCACATCATGTGTAATACCAACGCATTCTCATCGTAGTTTTGACAATGCATATACAAACACACATGGCACCCTTTAGCGTCAATATAACACACTTCAGTTATGGGTTGGTTTAGGTCTTGTGTAGGGTTAGACCACTAGGAGGCGCCTTCTAGCCCATATATATCTGCGTCTCATATTAACGCTAAAGGGTGCCATGTGCGTTGGATTGCATTTTCAAAAGCTTAATACAGAATCAAAAGCATCTCATTTGTAATTTAAAGGTTTAATGGCAGTCTATGGCTATGGGCACACTTAAAAGAGTTACAAAATAGATGCATGAGATGGTAAAAACGTATACCATTTATTGTACCCAGCATATATGTGGAATGTTTCCTGAGAGACAGAAAGAGGGGGAGACATAGAGACTCGAAAGAGACAAAGACAAGAGGAGGAAAATAAAGAGTGCCCCAAGAAAAGAAGAGACAGAGCAACCTGTTACAATCTTCGTTTATCCCTTCTTTGACCATGACACTGAAACCCAAATGTGAGACGTTCAACCTTCCCTCACACCATACCAGAGCCCGTCTAACGGAGAGCCTTGGCACTTCCTATTAGCCCTATTGTGTATCATCTTGGTTGCCGTTCCATTAGAATTCCACTGGGGGTGATCGCGGGCGAGAGCAGAATGAATGGGAGTCTATGGGGCTAAACGGCTAAATGTGTCTCTTTCACCTGGTTGTCGTTAAATTAACATAGATTTTATTGTTGATTCCGCAAGTTCAATATAGATTATAGGCCAAAAGTCGAATGAACGAGTACTTATGTCCTTTTGATTTCTTATAGGTTAGGCCGTTGTTGGCCGGAACACGCTAGCATTCTGCTATTGTGTGACGTCATCACAGTTTTGAACGGATTTTTTAGAACAGATAAGTGAACTTAAAAATGCAATTTTCAGCTGAGTGTGTTAACTTAGCCCTCCCCTTTGAATGCAACTTTCAAATTACTTGACAAAAAATTACATCCTGAGAAAAGTGGATTTCTGGGGGTGAAACCCCATTGACTCCCATTTATTCTGCACTCGACTGCGAGCGCCCCCGCATGGACAGAGACGTGTTACTGCAGCCAGTCCAGAACCCGGAAGTAACCAGCCAGTGCCAATTCTCTTCCATTAGACATTCTCTGACCATACTAAAGGTGTGGCAATTGACCTTTCGCCGGCCCCTCCCCCAAAACGGCCATTGTCCAATCACACATCATAGCAACCGTTACTATGTAAGCAGGCCAGTCAAAGCTAGATGGTAAAGCGGTGCGGCCACGGCGTTTGTAAATCGGACACTAGGTACCCCGAGAGATTATCTGGAGGAGTTGTGTTTTTTTCTTTCCAAAGCCAAAAACACAACCAGGGACCTGGCTGCAGTAACACGTCTCTGGCACTGGCTGGTTACTTCCGGGTTCTGGACTGGCTGCAGTAACGCGTCTCTGTCCATGCGAGGGCGCTCGTGGCCGAGTGCAGAATGAATGGGAGTCAATGGGGTTTCACCCCCAGAAATCCACTTTTCTCAGGATGTATACACACAATATAAAGAATAAACACAAATGAGAATGGACCAGTACGTCTCGCTATGGTTATTTGATACATTTATGTACTTATAGAGTTGTAATCGCGTCCCCTTTGCAATTATGGATGTGCAACACACATACACACACAAATACTAACGTTGAAACTACATACACATTCTGTGATAAAGTTTGCTACGTGTAAGCGAAATTACATTTATGCGAGGGACCTGTTGCATCATGTTTACTTGTCATACAGGTGCTTCTGTGGCAAATGTGAGAAGATGGCTAACTTACAGAACAACAATATATATGCAGTTTTTAATACAATATCTTTAAAAATAGATATATTTATAAACGTGTGGTTACACACTATACAAACAAGGTTTAAATTATATACACAGTAGAGCCAGACCGATATATCGGCCGGCCGATATTATCGGCCGATATTAGGCAGTTTATCGGTATCGGCAGTTATAATGGCCGATAAATTAATGTTTCAAAAATAAAATCGGACGAAACACGCTTCAATCATCTCTCCTTGGCCTGTTATATTGAAAATGTATGTTTTACAATTCACAGTATGATGTTTTCTATTGCTAAATTATGGCTCATCATAGACTAGCTAACCACAAAGTTGGCTAATGCCACTATCATCAGTGGAAGACCGCTAACGTTAACATTAATGAGCTTGGAAACCACAATGAACTTTTTCTGCCTAAATAAAGTAATGATTACTGTATTTATAACTAGCATATCTGCATTGTAAAATGTAAGTTAGAGTGAGGAGTGAATATTTAGACAGAGAAAAAGTATCAAACATATCTGACATTGTAATTATAAGGTAGCTTATATATATGTATATATATGTAGGAAGTAATTATTATTTTATTTATCAGAACTTTAATATATTTTGATGTTCCTCTGTTCTGTTGTGACAATAAAAGAAAAAAGTTTCCTTTTAAATTGCTTTATCATATTATTTTAGTTAAAACTCATAAACAAATACAAATAACTATGTTAGGGAAATCTGTTTCCCTAAAAATATATAATAACAAAAAAATATCGGCCGATATATCGGAATATCGGATTTTAAAACCCAAAAATATTTGTACAGGTATCGGCCTTCAAAATCCTTTATCGGTCGGGCTCTAATACACAGATATCCTACGACGACAACAACTTGGGCGCATTTGTTGTTGAATTGGCTGACATTGACTGAAAAGACTATTTGCTCAAAAATCATAAAATACACTTACTGTTACTGGAGGTGACGGTGGATCACAAACAGGAGACGACGATCCACACTTGAGGATTAACTTTTAAGCCACAACAACAGGATTAACCCACAATAGAACATTTATGTTTTCAAGAGACATTACCGGCTGTCGTTGAAACAATGGAGGATGGTGTACAGATCACAGAGGGCGGGGTCTATGCCACAACCACACTGTCAATCAAACCAACCAGGTCAATTGGGAAAAGAGCAAGCTCTCCCCAGTGCAGGGCATCTCTTTTGGAATTGGATGAAGTCGCTTAGACAGCGCTTCTCATGAACAAGCATGATCAATCAATGTTGAACTCACTGAAGATGTTCAGAGGAAAAACTGCAGTTCCTATAAAAAAATTCAGAGGCACTTGAGGCATATGGCAACCTCATAGTGTTCTCATAGTGTTCTTGTAGCCCCCCAAGTGACTACAGGGGCTCAATCTTAAGTTTATCAAACGACGAGAACACTTTTGTGCGCAAAAACAACAACAAAAATAACGACTTTATTTCAACTATTCACTTCCTTCTCCATGAGCCTGTAAGTCAGTTAACGTAGTGTGATTGCGTAGAGCGACGTCACACGTAGGCTCACTATTGGCCGACGCTGGTCATGTGTGTGTGATGCATGTGACGTACAATAACAGAAGCTTACGCTATTAAACTAATAACCTGACTCGCGCAGAGGGAGAAATAAACGAATAGTTGAAATAAAGTCGTTATTTTTGTTGTTTTTTTGCGCACAAAAGTGTTCTCATTGTTTGATAAACTTAAGATTGAGCCCCTGTAGTCACTTGGACTATTTTAACGATGTCTTTAATGACTTTTCAAGGACAGCAAGAGCCAGTCCCTCAAGAAGCCTATGGACTGTATGCAGGAGCGATCTTAATATCTTAAATATCTTAATTTGTGTTCCGAAGATGAACGAAGGTCTTACGGGGTTGGAACAACATGAGGGTGAGTAAATACTGACAGAATTTTCATTTTTGGGTGAACTAACCCTTTAACACAGAAAGTATATTGCCTCTTCACATTAAACACTATTTTTGTATAAACTTTAACAATAATACTTTTACCTTTTTTCCACAATATAAAACAAATACACAGAGAAAATGGCGGCACCTGCACTTTTACATTAGCACCACGCTTTTAATCTCGGGCCACGTGACATAGTTAGCATACAGGCAACACTGGATCAAGACTACACGGTTAGCCTGCTAAATGTGCATATATCAATTACTATAAACAATAAATTTACTCCCTACATGTTCCTTATGGTATTAGACACTTATAGAAATCGGTTAAAACATATTACAGCCCACTTTCTTACCTGTTAAAAGGGAAATAGAAAGATATGACACGGACACGATGTGGCTTCAGTCAAGTCCAATGTTGTAATGGACGAATGTAAGCCGCGCGTTAAGGCTGAACAAGGCATAAGCAATTGTTAACAGATCCTCCGATCACAAACCGGAACTTAAACTTACAGCAAAAAAAGTGAAAATTATATTTAACAAGCAAACACAGCATATTGTGAATTAAAGTGCACCACCCCAAAATGCTATAGAAGCTAAACAAGCATTCCAAACACATATTGTCTTTTTTTATCCTATGCTCTTTAACCTTAACTCACAAAGCAATAGATCACTGATCTACCGATCATATATGTATTTTCTTTCTCGTTTTATAAAAAAATGAATTAAATATTTTTAACCAAACAGTGCAGCAATGCAACGACATTTTAACTTTTTAACCTTAAGATATAAAATAAAGATTTTTAACTTGCACCTTTTTATCAACAATATTAATTATCTTTTAACTTGCATCAACCTATTCAATGTATCATTACTACATCAATTTTATCTTCCTTACACCTGCAATGATGGACAGATTTTATTTAGGGTTTTATTTACATATAAACACTGATCAATGTACATACATAGAGCACAATGACTATGGTAAGTGAAAGCTCAACCGACACAAAAGAACAAACCTCATTGGTTCTTGCACATAAAACATTAACATAGACATTTCAAACACGTTTTATTGCGTACAATACCCTTTAATGCATTGACCCTTCCCTTACACCTTAACCTACCCTTAAACCATATCCAAACCAGCAAACCTGTCCTAACCTTACCCCTTGTGTTAAAAATAACACTTTAATTTTTTTGGAAAATAATATATTTAAAATATATATATATATATATATTTCTATTTTGCAGAATGAGGTATTTATTCATCTTTGGGAACATTACTAGTATAAAGCTCTTCTAGTCCACCCACGCTTATTATCTCATTGTGTGTCATCTTAATGGAGACTCCTTACCTTATCTTCAGCTCTTAATGTGTTCAACATGGTTAACCTTTCTATTGATCTGCTTGAGTTTGCACCTCTAAGAACTGAATTAGCCAGTGCACTACAGTAGCTCGTCTGATCAAATACTTCACTGGCTGCTATGGATTGTGTTCTCACAGAAAAGCATCTAATTTAGCATGTTGTAACTGCTGAGAAATGTTGCCAGATCCAATTTACCTGTGTTTCAGACATGTTTGAAGTTAGCTGTAGTAGAGGAGCTTTGGTTCTCCGGAGAGCAACCCTACGAGCCGGCTTACCCCTGGACTCTATTAATCAGGTCTGGATGGTGTCTTGACAGCTGCCTGACCCTGACAAGAGCAATTTTGTCTCTGCCTCTTACCAGGCACTGCTGCGTGATCAATTCTCAGCCACCGAGAAAAATCCTATAAGGCTACAATCAACGCTTGTCAGATCTCAATGCTCTGTCTCCTCGGGCACATTCATAGAGAGACATATCTCTTGCCCTTCACAATAATAAATCGAAGATGTTATGCTGTTTTTCTCCACCTTCCCCCGACCTTATGGATAAGTCATGAAGGGACGGTTGTGCCGACTACAAAAAGTGCTGTGATAAATTATTTTCGTCACTGGCTGTGTATATTACAGGACTGAATGCCATTTTCCATGTGTCTCTCCTTACCGGAAGAGTTCTTGGTGTTAAACATTTTGTAATAATGATAATAATAATAATATTTTTACCTAAAAGTACATATTTTAAGTTTTAATAATCTTTTGTCATGCTTTAAAGAAGTACACTTACTTTGATGTGATGAACATGCTGCAACACATGTGATCATAATTTTAACCGTGGTGTGTTCTATGTAATTTAATATACATGAAAAAACATTCAGTTTGCACTTAAGTGCATTGTTTCCTTTAAATATTCCTTTTTAAAATATGCCAAATTGTATTTCTTTTTCACAAAGGGAGGGCTTGATCAGTATCCCGACCGCTCAATGTAACTAGGCCATAGTAAACAGGGAATCTAGGATTAAATCAAGAAATTTCCTTAAATATCTTGAGGTGAGATTGAGATGGTGAACCAATATGGCAAGGAAAAATAAATGGAATAATTATAGCTGTTATATAATTTTAAAATCATGAACGGGGCCATAGATGACCCCCTGGGGCAATTGCATGACAAATATCGTTTGATTTTTACAGATTATGGAAAATGCATCTATAATTATTTTAAATGTCATTAAATATAAAATACAACAATGTCAAATATATCTACATTTTTAATATAGATTATTTTGAATTTAATATAATTATAGAATTTATTGAATTATTAATGAATTCAAGATTAAAGTATCCAATCGATTGGCCTACCACAATAATAATTACATTATTAATATCCAACATATAAAATTATATGGATAATTTCACTGTAATAAAACTATTCAGTTGGAATAAAACACAGACATTTATTTATCAATTACATTAAAATTAATAAACCCATAGCGGTGCAAGTATAATTGTTGAGATGAGATAGTGACATCTTTGGTTTGGAAGAAAATTAAACTTCTTACACTTTTGTTTTCATGTTGAACACCAACATCCACAATACAATATCTGCTGATGAAGATAAGACTAGATTCGAATATAAGTGCTGAAATGTAAAATGCTGTGTTCAACTGGCCAATTCATCTTTTTTTTGTAGTTGCGATGTGGTATAATAAGATGTGAGGATCCACCAGTCATTTTTATGCAACACAGTCTTCCAGTGTTGGTGGTTTTGGCTTTGATTTGTTGGTCAGGTCATGTCACCCGAGGTCTTTTCAGTCTCTCTCAATCTATGCCGTTCCTGCTGAAAGTTTGGACTTAAGGTTTGTTGTTCTTTTCCAGAAAGGCCAGGGCATTTCAGAAGCTATATTAGGAAAGACAGGGTATGTAGAAGGGCAGGGGTAAATACCAGTCATTGTTGATTCGGCTAATAGCAAATGAAGCATCTGTTTCTCAACCAATAAAGAAGTCATTCAATATTTTAGTTTTATTTTTTCATAAAGTTATGTGTTGATGGAAATAATTGGTCAATAGCTCAATATCTTCTCTGGCCATTACTCAGTGTGCTATTCTTTGTCCATTGTTCATCCTTCCATTATTAGTCCATTGTTCATCCTACCATTGTTTACTGTGTTTTGTTGTTGTTGTGTCCCCTGCACGTTTCATCCAATGCCCTTGATGAGCTCTCATTGGTAATTGTGTGAGTTGTCGGAGGCTGAAACAGTGAGGGACTGTGGGATCATTTTGGAGGGACACAGCACACGCATTTCATGCAAAGTTCTGGCATGAAAATCAGACAGTGCAGGCTAATAGGTCCTTTTACTCGACCTGTTCATAATCACATCATTAGGGCGCAGCTGATTGGTACTTGCCGTATCAGTAGCCAATGAGCTCGCGACTCAACCTTCAAATACTTGGGTAGCATTTGCCTTGCAGTGCAGCACGTTTTCAGATACCTTCCACCTTCCCCAGCTCCACCTGTATAGATCTGCTATGGGTAATTCATGTATGCTATATTATACAGCAGCAGCATGTCTTGCTTACTCACAGCAGCATGTTGTGTGTGTATTGGCAGCAGCAAGTCATGTACAATAAAGTCCCGTACAATAAAAGCAGTAGCATCGTGGAAGATCTATTCTGCCAAGACCAAACATACAACACTGTCATACCCATTATCATGCCAATCACTGTGTGAGTTATCATGACAAAAATACTGTGAATACTGTGATGGCCACTGGAGGATTTTGTTGAAGACATTCTAGAACTATGCCACCAGGTAAACTGGAATGAGAGCATGTTGAAGATGTTTTTTTGGAGCAGGCTGAAGGACCACTTCCTCCTACTCATGTCCATGTGTCCAGATATTCCCTGCTCCAGTACTTCAACTATGCATTGTGGATAACTGGTTCTCCCCTCACTGTGGAAGAAGAAAGAGACTAAGGCATCATTCACATATAGCGCCTAAAACGCGTGGAAAACGCTAGACGCACCACAGTCTCCTTTTTCCAAAGCGCTAGGGCGGTTGCGCTCTGGTTGGTTCTTATCAGGTGACCTACGGTCACGGCTTGTGGCATTCTGAAAAGTTGAGATGTTTTTATCTCAATGCAGCGCGGACGCGCTTGGAAAACACGAGTGCGTCACACCGCGACCACGTCGCATCCATTATGAGTGTACATTGGAAATAACGTACTTGAGCATGCAAAAGACGCAATATGTGAACAGGCCCTAAGCCTGCCACAGTCTCCGTGCCCATTCCAGTCACCCCTGCCCCAAATTCTTTAGTTGTCATCATAGAGCCCTGCCAGCCATCAGCCACAACCCCCATGGACATAATGCCTGAGCCTACCACAGAAGTGGAGCCCGAGCCTGCCGAGATGAACGAGCCAGAAGAATGGACTGAGCCGACCATTGCCCCAGAGCCGGAGCCCGACGAGAAGTCTGACCAGGTGTTATTCCGCAAATGCACATGTTCGGAACTTCATGCAGCTCCTGTACTACTCTCCATTGGAAATGAATAACTTCCGGTCCAACGGCTGTCGTTTGTCGTATGCAGTGGAAAGGAGGCTTCAGTCTCTTGTGTCTCCAGAGTTCCCGCAGAGCCTCCTTCTTCCACCTCCTCTTCAAAAAACTGCCAGTTCTTCCGCTGGTTCCCTTCAGTCCCTTGGCCCCTTTTCTGACCCCTCTCCATGGTGTGGGTTTACCTCAGGTCTTCAGGTTTTCAGCTCTGCCCAGTAAAGAGGATCTCAAGCTTCTCCTCCAGCCATTGATCCTGTCATTCCACCTCAGGCTTTCGACCTATCGGCTCAGCCTTGGCTCTACCAGAAATGATTGTCCTTGCATTGCAACTGGGCTCCTTCATCCCTCTGGCTCCGCCTTGATCAGATACCTCGCATCTCTCATCCCCTTGGGCTCCGTCTTCCCTCCGGCTCCGACTCTAGCTTCACCTCAGTCCCACCAGCTCTGCCTCAGCCCTCAGGCCCCCTGGCTTCACATTGGTCCCACCGGCTCTGCGTCAGTCCTCAGGCCCCCCTGGCTTTACCTCGGTCTTACCGGCTCTGCGCCAGTCCTCAGGCCCCCCTAGCTTTACCCTGGTCCCATCGGCTCTGCCTCAGTCCTCAGGCCCCCCTGGCTTTACCTCGGTCCCACCGGCTCTGCGTCAGTCCTCAGGCCCCCCTAGCTTCACCTCAGTCCCACCAGCTCTGCCTCAGCCCTCAGGCCCCCTGGCTTCACATTGGTCCCACCGGCTCTGCGTCAGTCCTCAGGACCCCCTGGCTTCACATCGGTCCCACCGGCTCTGCGTCAGTCCTCAGGACCCCCTGGCTTCACATCGGTCCCACTGGCTCTGCATCAGTCCTCAGGCCCCCCTAGCTTCACCTTGGTCCCACCGGCTCTGCCTCAGTCCTCAGGCCCCCCTGGCTTTACCTCGGTCCCACCGGCTCTGCGTCAGTCCTCAGGCCCCCCTAGCTTCACCGTGGTTCCACTGGCTCTGCCTCAGTCCTCAGGCCCCCCTGGCTTCACATCGGTCCCACCGGACCCCCGGCTTCACCTCTGTTCCACCAGCTCTGCCTCGGTCCTCGGGCCCCCTTGGCTTCACCTCGGTCCCACCGGGTCTGCCTCAGTCCTCAGGCCCCCCTGACTTCACCTCTGTTCCACTGGCTCTGCCTCAGTCCTTAGACCCCCCGGCTTCACCTTGGTCCCAACGGCTCTGCCTCAGTCCTTAGGCCCCCCTAGCTTCACCTCCGTCCCACCAGCTCTGCCTCAGTCCTCAGACCCCCCTAGCTTCACCTTGGTCCCACCGGCTCTGCCTCAGTCCTCAGCCCCCCCTGGCTTCACATCAGTCCCACCGGCTCTGCGTCAGTCCTCAGGCCCCCCTGGCTTCACCTCGGACACTCATCACTGCGGCCGTCCAGCCTCATCGCCCTCACTGGCTCTTCATGTGCACCCAGGACTCCTTTGCCATCAGCTACATCTCCTTCAGTCGTCCCCCGGTGTAATCTACCAAACGTCCATCATGCCTCCTCCCTCGCTCGACTGTGTCTGTGGTCTGGGTCCCTGCCCTGCTCCTTCCACTGCCACTGCCATTGTCCTGCCCTTAGCCAGCAACTAGATCCTGCATCAACTCATCCTTGCAGCAACCATTTGTTAAACAGCCTGCACAAGAAAAAAAATCAATTACAGAGTGCATGTATAACTTAAGGCTTGATTTCTACCCTTAAATATCCTTTCATTGTGGTAATCTGATGTAGTCAGGTTAATTTAGTCGTATTAAATAAAATCACTTATTATACCACAATTTTTAACTTCCTGACATATTCTTTTCAGTGCACGCAGAAAGTACGATGGCAACCTGAAACCTACAAATGAATGATTTCATGGGGAGTATTGAATTTTTCACATATATCTATAGAATGATGGATGTGGATATAAAGGGCATTACAAAAACAAGTTTGAGTCCAATAGGCATAAATACTTGTTATGTTTAGAGTAAATATTAAATTTATGGTTACATTGATTTTCATTAATTACAAAATAAACTATTTTGAAACAAAATAAATAGGCAAGCCATTGAGATGCACTTCTAAAATACTGCTTTTAACAGTGGTCAAGAGGACATTAGTTATTAAAGTGTGTGTGTTAAATTAGACTATTACACTTTTTTTTTCAAAGATCCATATTGAGCATTTTGTTGTGCAAGAGTAAAAGGTTCACAGTCCGATTTCAAGGTAATAAAGTATATTGATCAATTACACACAAACACACACAGACACAATTAAAGATAATATTAAACACGAAACACGCTGATAACAGAACAGCTAAGTGATTCACCATGGACTCGTTCACCCTAATCTGTCCTCTCATGCCTGTTGTTATGAGAGTGAAAGCTCATTCTTGGTACTCTATATTAAACATCTGCAAGAAACTGAACAAAGGAAAATATCTTCAGATTTAAAGAAATAGTTTACTGAGAAATAAACGTTCGGTTACAAAAGGAGAAATTTAGCTGAATGTTCATGCTATACCCTCTTACAAATTACAAGTACAAAAAACAACATGAGGCCGAATGAATAAAAACAGATTTCTTTTTTATCATTTTAAGCTCTAAATCAATTTATTATATTTTTGGTCAGCCTTGGTTGGTTTTAAATCTATAATGAATTTGACTCCAGCTCTGATGTGCTCAAATGGAGGTGGTCTGGGCATTAGAAATGGATGATTAGGATGAAGGATGAACAAGATTTAAAATGTAGAAAACATGTGCATGCATCACCAAGTGACTCTGACCCAAAGCAGAGAGGAAGAATTAAGATTGATACAGGAGGAAAAGGAGAGAGAGAAAGGGAAACAGAGAAATAGAGAGAAAATCTAATCCTGGGAGAGTTACATTTACTTTTTACTCTCCTAATGAAATGTAATCTTGATAAAGTATTATTCTCGAATGCAGATTTTGCGTTCATGGTTTTATCCATTTATCAGAGTCAGTGAATGCAGTTTATTCAAGGCATACAAACCGAAGATAATACCTTTGGACAGAATTTAGCTTTTTATATTTATTATGCAAGTAAACACGTATGACTTGATAGGTCTTACATCAGTAAATAAATGATAGGCCTAATATAAAACAATCTGCATATTCATTGTGTCATGAGCATAATTGGTGAATTTGAGAATTTTGGTAACACCTTAAAACGTCAACAAATAATTAAACGTGGGCGTGGCATTTACATAACGTAGAATTTAATTATAATACATGTCCCAAAAATGAACTCGTATATCACTTTGTGTGGAAGAAAAGCATTATATAAATGAAAAAAATGATTATGTTTAAAATGCACATACAAGTTGTAGAATGTAGCCGTTTTCCTGTTGGTTTAATGTTAAAAAACGAAACAAAAATATTACTATAAAATAATCATGTAATATTTTGTCTGTGTAATAAAAAAAGAGAAAATGAATAGATCTAAGCATTATAATGTTATTATGTTTGAGTAAAATATCATATGGCATAATATGTTGTAATCTTAGATTAACATGTTAATGGATCTTTACTTTTAGATCCCTACAGATATTTTTCCTTCAATGCATTTGTCTAAGCAGATTAACAGCTAATAAACAAAGAAAATAAAAGTGAACAAATGAACCTCAACAACATATTTTGTTGTGTCTTCCAAAACAGTTTTTTATGCACTTCTCTTTGGAATGATTAGTCATTTTTGGCTCCATTTGTCACTCAGATGAGACCGAGAATCATCCGTGCTTGAATGTGCAGTGGCCTTTATTTCCTGCATTGATTCAGGCTCTCAGGAACTGATGTGAGCAAGGGAAGGTCTGTTCACTCCTCAACTCAAGCCGTGTTCTTAATAGCTTGCCTGTGCTTGACAGTGACCACTGATTCCCTGCGACAGAAACCACTCAGGGGTGCGTTTCCCGAAAGCCTCGTTAGCCAACTATGGTCGCAAGTTCCGTCGTTATCAGCATAGTTCAACGAGTCGGTGTTTCCCAAAACAATCGTTCCAACGCAACGAACGAACATTCGCAAACGGCATCGCAAAGTTGTGTGGTTTGAACGACAGCTCTCGACCTGTGGTTAAGAAGCATCGTTTCTATATCGCATGACATTTGGCCGTAATAAATCCTATCTTATAAGTTCTAAAGTCAGAAAACTCACAAACTGTGACCTAACAGTTCAGGGGTGCGTTTCCTGAAAGCATCGTTAGCCAACTATGGTCGCAAGTTCCGTCGTTATCAGCATAGTTCAACGAGTCGGTGTTTCCAAAAACAATCGTTCCAACGAACGAACATTCGCAAACGGCATCGCAAAGTTGTGTGGTTTGAACGACAGCTCTCGACCTGTGGTTAAGAAGCATCGTTTCTATATCGCATGACATTTGGCCGTAATAAATCCTATCTTATAAGTTATAAGTCAGAAAACTCACAAACTGTGACCTAACAATTCAGGGGTGCGTTTCCCGAAAGCATCGTTAGCCAACTATGGTCGCAAGTTGGTCGCAATTTCCATTGTTGGTCCCAAGTTGGTCGCAAATTACCAACTATATTGGTAACGACGGAACTTGCGACCATAGTTGGCTAACGATGCTTTCGGGAAACGCACCCTAGAGCTGTAGCCTAACCACCATAGCCATTAAAGGACAAGTTCGGTATTTTACAATTAAAGCCCTGTTTTAAGATTGTTTCTGATGAAATAGAATGGTTAAGATGGTTTTTTGACAGATGTTGCTGTCCTGAGAATTTTCGGATTCTGTGGTTGCACCCCCACACCTCTACAATGGTAGCATAGGTGCACAGGAACAATCCTTTATAAAATGCTTAAAACTTTAGTTTACAAAGACGTGAAACTCACCGAGTGGGGGTGTTCACTGATATGCTCACACAAAAATCACTGCAAAAGATGCTTTCCAACAGGTGTTTTACCATTCGTTGTGAAACTGTAGACCTATATTTCCGAACGCCTCACAACGGACATTCTTCCGTTGAGAGCTTGAATAATGGACACTCCAGCCCAGTTGGTGGCGATAATGCACCTTTGCCGATTGTAAGCAAACCACTTGTATAGTGTAGCCTACGATACCACGACTGCATAAGACTACAGAAAGAATACAAACAACCCCATTTCCGTTTACGGCGGCGAAGCAATACCATACATCACAGAACATACAATACAAGTCAATGGAGTTGGACAAAAACTACGATAAAACCTGTTGGAAAGCATCTTTTACAGCGATTTTTATGTGAGTTTTTGTGTGAGCCTATCAGTGAACACCCCCACTCGGTGAGTTTCACATCTTTGTAAACTAAAGTTGTATGCGTTTTATCAAGGATTGTTCCTGTTGTCATATAGAACGCTATATGCAAAAACGGCGCTATACTACGCACATGGCACCCTTTATTGTTAATATAACACGCGAACCCAAGACGTCATAAATCCTTTAGCGTGAATATGACACGCAGACCCTACCCCACACCTAAACTTAGCCCTCACAGCGCGTGTTATACAGTATTAACGATAACGGGTGCCATGTGCGTAGTATAGCGCCGTTTTTGCATATCGTTCTATACAGTGTTGGGTGTAACTAATTACTAAGTAATTAGTTACTGTAATTTAATTACTTTTCCCTTGAAAATGTAAAGTAAGGGATTACTCTTCAATTATCTGTAATTTAATTACAGTTACTTCCGATGTAATTGATGTGAATACTGTGTATAGATCAATCCGATCTCACAGCGATTCCGATTCGTAATCATTTTATGAGGTGTCTAAATATTACGACCGCACTCGTACAAATTCGTATGAATTATTGTAAAATATGTATGAAAAAAGTGTGAAATGTCATGAGATCAGACATTAACAATAGTGGGTTTAACATCAAATTGTTAAAAAGTATGTTTTTATTATGTAACCTTCACCACCTTGGTCAGTTTAAGGATGATTCATGCATTTTTATAGTATTTATTTTAAAGAATTAAAACAGATTCATGTCTATCCTTGTATTATTCAGCTGGTTGAGATTGATATGGGATTTTGAAAAAAAAATGAGTAATTAAAAGTAATTAAATACTTTTTAAAGAGAGTAATTAGTACAGTAATCTAATTACACTGTTGAAGAGGTAATTAGTAACTAGTAATTAATTACTTTTTTAGAGTAACTTACCCAACACTGGTTCTATATGACGTTAAAGGATGAGAATGCGTTGGCTACCGTTGTAGAGGTGTGGTAGCCTGCTTCAACCAGACTCTAGTACATTTCATTTGTACATAGAGTCTGGCCTCTCTCCTTGTAGGCGGGTTCACTATTAAAGTTCAAAACTATTGGATCTGCCCAGAGTCACTCACGATCTGCCATAGCCAATCGCTAACCGGTCGTGAGTGACGTATGTCATGCGCCAAAACAGCTGGAAACAACGAGTCCGAATGATCAGAGGATTATGTTTACAATAGGATTTCAGTCAACGAGCGCTGCAGGTTTTGTTAATCTAGGAACAATTATTAATTCGAAATGTATATTTGACATGAAGGGCAGTGATGTGTTCATTCAACGGTCGAAGCTGGGTCTAATCATTACAAATACGCAGCTGTGGTCGTTTTCTGATCTGCCGCAAATGCTGTACAGTGAATGATCAGTCTGTATCTGCAGATGTGTAATAAACAACAATTTTTCATATTACGCCTTATTGTTTCTTAATTACCTTAATTATGGTCTTCAAAGTTTGTGTTTGTACATTTTTATATGGCATTTAGTTTTTTTTTCTCCTGCACGAGTTCACAAAGGGGCTCAAAATGTTCTACTCATCACAAGAATCAGTAAATATTTAATATTTATATTTCATAAGATTTAATAAGATAGTTAAATATTTAATATTCAACAACTGTTTCACGATACAGTAATACTTTGAAAATGTGAATTGAAAATATTCTATCATTTAGGTCTACATAATTCATGTGATTCATAACTGAATGTGACAAGAGAAGAACCATTTTTAATTTTTTGACAATTTTTGCCATTTTTAAAGCCTTGTAATAATTGCAGATGGATGATCATTTTCTCCGGCCCCAAGAGTAATGAGTTTTCCACATCAGCATCCGCCCAACATCTGCTGCCTCACAAACTCACATCTCCCTGTCTTTCACTCATCTGAACAAAACATGCAACACCAAACTAAAACAACTAAACCATTCATTGATGACTTGACTTGAAAATTATTCATAGGTGCAGTAAATATGAGATGGAAAAACTGAAAATAATGGAATAACATACAGTAACACTTTATTTTGATGGTCCCTGTTGAATATAAGTAACTTTGCAGCTACTAGTATTAGTAGACTGTCTGCTTAAAGGGATAGTTCACTTTGAAATGAATTTTTGGTGTGTTTTAGCTTACCTCGGTGTCTTTGTTTTCACAGTATTTTCAATTTTGATATTTTTAGGTCAAACCGTTCTTGTCTGTCAGTCCTATAATGCAGGTCTATGGGGTCCACCTCAAAGAGCATGCACAGGGAAGTCCAAATCAAACATGATTTAATGACTCATAAATGTAAGTACACATTGATGGCCTAAGACACGAAATGAGCGGTTTATGTGAGAAAACCTTTTACCTCTTGTAACCACAGCCACGTCCAAGTGATCTGAGGGCGCGGGCACTTCTGTCTGTGCAAGCTCTGGAAAGCAGCGGAGGTGATCTGAGAAAAGACTGAGAAAAGCCAGGAAATGTATTTTTGGCTTATATGGATGAAAGACAACAACTCCCAGAATGCACTTGCTTCGCTGCCCTAGGAGGCCACGCCTACCGGTAACAGAGCGTAGTCGTTAAACAACAAGTCTAGGCTACTAGTGAGTCTCCGTGATGAGTCTGCGCGAAAATGTGTTTCCAGATCGCCCAAAATTCGGCTTTTGCGTTCTTTAGTCGCCATTCATCATGTTTCCTGTGGCGAGCGGGACGAGTGAGGGCCGCGGGAGAACGGCGCGAGGCCGGTGGCGTGATTATCGATGAGCGACACCTGTGAGACGCACCGGTCTCGTATCTCTCACGGAGGAGCGGGAATTTTCTTAGCAATGTTAAAACACACATCAACCGATCACTTGTTTAGCGTTCATGTAAACACTACAGTCAGATTCACCAATCAGAAGGAATTCAGTTTGATTGAAACAAAAGCTGTGCATGTAAACAATGAATGGCGACTGCAGAAAGCAAAAGCTGAATCCCCGACATCGACGGCCGGACATGTCCGGGAAAAAGAGGATGGTAACCCCGACTACTCAGCTTTCTCCACAGAACAAGAGCCTGCTAGCTTAGCTTCCAAACAAAGATGGCCGACACTATGTGTTCATTCTGTGAGTGAGATCGCCCTCTATGGGCGGGTTGAGGACATGCGGGACAGACCCGACTACTGACTATAGTCTTTAGCCTCTGGACAATCCTACGATGACGCAAAATGATGATTTTTGTATCATCGGAGGATTTTTTTCCAGACAAAAAATACATAAATCTCTCGTCTCAGGGGGATATGAGGGTGGAAAGCATGGTAGTTCGAAAATACTACAGGTTTCCTACAAATACAAAGCTTAATGCTAAATCCTGAAGTATCCCTGGTAACGCTTCCTTTTACAGTACTTACAGTGTACTTACCTAGAAAGTACTGTCTAATATAAGGTAAGTACATGGAACAGGGGTAGGTTCAGGGTTAGTAGTTATTACCCAGTCATTGTAGTTACTAAAATAAGCACATAGTATTTACATGGGTAACTGGACTGTAAAAGGAAGCTTTACCGTATCCCTTTAAGTTCTTAATTCTGGTTCCTATTTCAAACGGTTCCAGTCAAACATAACTAACAACAACGCTTTATGAACAAACAACAGAAAAATGTCTTTTATGGGAGTCAGATGAGGATATAAGATCAATGAGGTAAAGAATGGGAGAGAAGTGCAAAATAAGTGGAATGCTTCCCAGTTGGGCTTGTTAAGAGAAAAAATACATCTGTGGAAACTGACATTGTACATCACATTAGTGCCTGACTTACAGTTCCCCAGAGGGCAGAGCGAATGATGGGCGTCCTGGGCCTGTGCAGGTTATGAGCCAGAGATTGCCTTTGATTTACACGGCTGCTGACACAGTCTCTGCGCTACACAGAACACAGTGTTGTTTATGTATGAGGAGTCTCCTTTGCATATCTAACGATAACCGTGAACCCGTCTGAGATTCTCTGCCAAAGCTTGCGTGCTTTTATTTTCTCAACCGCCATTTGAAATATTTCAACAGGACTGGTCTCAGCTCCCAGGTTTGGGATTATCTGTACTCACATCTCTACTTCTCAAAGACCATATCATTATTTTCAGAGATAGATAGCACCCTTTCAGAATGAGTTGTTCAAATTCCTCTTTTAAAGATGTTGGTAACACTTTACAATAATAGTTAATGTTGAAGAATTAACAAACTTCTTCAGCATTTATTAATCTTAGTTAAAGGAGTCGTTCACTTTTAAAAAAAATTTGCTGATAATTTACTCACCCCCATGTCATCCAAGATGTCCATGTCTTTCTTTCTTCGGTCGAAAAGAAATTAAGGTTTTTGATGAAAACGTTCCATAATGGACTTCAATGGGAACCAAATGGTTCAAGGTTCAAAAGACAGTTTCAGTGCAGCTTCGAAGGGCTTTAAACGACACCAGACGATGAATAAGGGTCTTATCTAGGACACTTCAAGTCATGACTCGAAAAAAGATTTGTTCATTTTGATGAATGAGTTTGAACAGGAGAGTCACGAACGCTCATCACAGAACAGAGCAAGGCGAGCATTTGTGCTTATAAAACTTAACTTTTTTATTTTTGAAATGACCGCTCGTTTCGCTTGATAAACCACCTAAAAAAAACATGGTTGAACCATAGTTACTACAAAAAACCATGGTTAATTTTCGTAAGGGGTGAGAGGTTGTGTTGTCTTATAATGTCAAGTTGTCATAACAAAGACACTGACAGGTTATGATGTATCGGTTTATGTCAAGGTGTTATAACAAAGACATCTCAAACAGTCATATTTGCATTAAAAATGTCATTATTGAGGGAAAGACACTTAATGACAGTTGTCACAAACATGCATAAACCTTCTTTCATATTCATAATCTCATGTCATGATTATGAAGGTGTCATGATAGTCTTATCCACACCCTAAAGTGTTACCAAAAAATGTGCAGTTGCAAGTGAAAGTTGAAGTTGAGTTAAAATTTAAATTACATTTATAACCCAACATTTGGGTTTGTCCATATTTGACCCAAATTTGGGTTAAAACAACCCAGCATTGTTTAGAGCATTGTGTGAGGACAAACCAGGGCCAAGTTGCAGCAGTGGAGTTGGGGTTTCCCACTCCCTCCGACACATGTCCCAGGACACTTGCAATCCTAAAGCATAGCACATCAACTATGTCTGTTACCAACAACAGCACAATACATTTCAGCAAAGATGTGTCTATTAACTTGCTCACTTTGTTTTTTGGGAGGGCTTGCAAGGGAGTGACCTTCCCCAGCAGGCCCATTTTCTCCAGAATTGTCCTAAAACAAGAGAAAAAAGAAACACTTATGAAAAATATTAAGACAGGGGTGCAATCTTAACCTTAGAAAATAAGACACAGCAGGACATGCATACAAAATCCTCCAGAAATCATAGATATTCAAGTTTGGTTAAAACATTTGTAGACATACCACACAAAACAAAGACTGTCGCCTTATCTACTGTTTGTCTTATTGCCGTGGGCTTTGTATAGGGTGAGGGCAATTTGTTATAATACACAAGAGAGCCTAGTTACAAATGAGTCTTTGCCTTATCTCCAAGCCACACTGGCCGAGTTTTTGGCCCAGGTAAATAAAGGATCACTCTCAGGCTTATTTAAAGGGGTGATGAACTGAGAAATCAAATTTTCCTTGAGCTTTTGACATCTAAGAGGTCATCATATTATAAGACTATCCTGTAAGTTTCAGAACCTGAAAAAGTCCTTGTTCGTCCAATAAAAGCTTTTATTGACACCAGGCTCAGCAAACGAGTTTTTCAATGTGGGCAACTAGACGTCAAAAAGGATAAAACCCCACCCCCGCAGAAGAAGATCAACGCCTGCTTCAACACGGTCGTTAGCCCCGCCCACCGATTCCCGCTTTACATGCATAGCTAAATAACATAGATGCCTACCTCGTGATGACAACCGGATCAAGCTACCAAGTAATACAGAATATTGTGCAGTGCCTGGTTGTGGAAGAAGACAGGAAAAATCCTCTGGATTCCAATAGGACTGCATGGATAAACTTGATTTTTAATGACACTCCAGCTGATGAGGTAAAACATCGTCCGTCTGTTCGCTTCATTTCACTGAGGATTGTTTTGTCAACAAGACTGGATTTGCAGAGCGATTAAGAGTAAAGAACGGTGCTGTGCCGTCTATATTGGATCTGACAGGAATGGTGCAACACACGGACTCTGGGTTGAACATGTATGGGCGAATCATTCCGGTCGCCATTTTACAACATTGGACGTTTTCAAAACTATTTCCCCCAAGTGCATCGACGAGTGAGTTGAAACTCATTATAATATGCAAAACTGTTCTCCACTCACAGCAGTGGGCGTTTACTTCCGAGTCTTCAGTGCGAGACGCCCATAAAAACCCAGCGTTTTTCAGCTGGGCTCAAAACTAAGGTACAAAATAGCCTGTTACTTATTCATTTTGATGTTTTTGAATGCAAAAACCATTCAACGTACATTCAGCGAACGTCATAAGTTGACCTCAGACAACAATATAATAAAATTTAAAAAGCCAGTTCATGACCCCTTTAAAAAAATTGAGTGGTGCCACTTACTTCAACAAAATGAAATATTAGAACAAGTTTAGCCTCAGACCACCAAACAAATGAAGCTGCGCAGTGGTAACATTTTCAGTAAGTTCATATTATTAAGAAAGAAAGACCCCTGGCTTTTAACACTTGTTTCGCTAGTTTTTGATATAGGTGAAATCATTCACTCAAACGATTTGTTCAATAACACTGATTCATTCAGGAACAAATCACTAGCATTGCATGTTTCTAGAGACATGTTTCTAGATTCTGCTTTGACATTGTTTCAAATTTGGATAAAAATGTTTTTTTGGAGTTTCAAAATGGAGTTTGGAAAATTGCAAGCCCACTCACTCAGAAAAGTAATGGCGCATATCTCCTGAACAAGCTGCATGATATTCATTGCACAAATGATGTAGGATGACTTAGATAATGCAATTTAATAGTAGGCCTAGGCTAATTAGTGGTGCTCAGGCAAACTATTACATTTGAACCACATTTTTAAAAATAATGGTTTCTGGTTTTAACCATGTCACAGGTGTGAATACCGTGTCACCCAAGCTATCTATTTAACTTAATACAAAAGCTAAACATAGAGGTTGATTAGCTAGGCTATTGTTAAGAGTTATATATAGACTTGTAATTATCTCACTGGTTCATCTCTTTTGTCAGCAAGCAACACTAGATTACAATGTAGTTTCAGTAAATACCGAAAAGTATTTAGAAAGTGGCCTATTCATACTGTTGCCCTCTCATTAATGATCCACACCTCATTATGTGTGTGTTCCACAGTAATTGGATAACAGATATTTTTGTACCTGCCCGGATATGCATGTATAAGCTCTGTTCCAAAACCGTAGCCACACTTTTGACGTAAAGGTTGTAGAAACATGGAAGATATATACTTCTTATCCATTATCTTAAACAGCATATCAAATATCCTTTGTAAAAAGGGAAATCCCATAATGCATTGCAACAAGCTCACCCTTGTGAAAAAGTAAGCTTAATTGTTCTGAATGTGCACTTGTAGAAAGTGTAATCACAGAAGTAGAATTAAAGAAAACCTTAACTTACAATAATAAAATGGATAATATAATGATACTGAAATAATAGACCACTTAAAAAAAGTACTTAAGGGAATACATTCATATATTTCTAAAGACACTTAAAGGAGTAGTTCACTTTAAATAAAAAAAAAACTTAAGCTGATAATTTATCCAAGTCTTTCTTTCTTTAGTCGGAAAGAAATTAACTTCTGTGGGAACCAAACGCTTCAAGGTCCAAAAGACGCTTTCATTGCAAACTGTTCAAAGTGCTTAAAACGATTCCAGACGATGAATACGTGTCTTATCAAGCGAAATGATCACTCATTTAAAGAAAAAAAACAAAGTTTAAGTTTTATAAGCTCAAATGCTCGCCTCGCTCTGTTCTGTGATCAGCGTTCGTGACTCTCCTTTTCAAACTCGTTCATCAAAATGAACAAATCTTTTTTCGAGTCAATTTGTTCCTTTCGTTCTTGAATGAACCAAATGACTCTGAAAAAGATTTGTTCATTTTGATGAACGAGTTTGAAAAGGAGAGTCACAAACGTGCGTCACAGAACAGAGCAAGGCGAGCATTTGAGCTTATAAAACTTAAACTTTGTTATTTATTCATTAAATGAGATCGTTTCGCTTGATAAGACCCTTATTCATCGTCTGGAATCGTTTAAAGCACTTTGAACAGTTTGCAGTTTGTACTGAAACTGTCTTTTGGACCTTGAACCGTTTGGTTCCCATTGAAGTCCACTATATGGAGAAAAATGCTGGAATGTTTTCATCAAAAACCTTAATTTCTTTTCGACTGAAGAAAGAAAGACATGGACATCTTGGATGACATGGGGGTGAGTAAATTATCAGCAAAAGTTTTTTTTAAAAGTGAACTACTCCTTTATCCTTTTAAAAAGTGCACTTTTTACCTTAAAATAGATGTTAAATCATGTGTTAATATTAGTTGTGCTTTAAAGAATAGCGTACACTTATTTTGATATTGACATGCTACATAAGGCTACTTAAAGGGACCATCGGATGCCCATTTTCCACAAGTTGGTATGATTCTTTAAGGTGTTCATGTATAGTTTGTAATATACTTGGGTTAAAATTCCTCAATGGTTATGTAAAACAACACCTTTTTACCACCTCAAAAACAGCTTTGTTCACAGTGACCTGTCTCTTTAAAGGATAATGACTACAATTAAAAACTTATTGTAATATAAATTTAAACTACAATACATTTTTATTTAATTGCAAATGAGATGCAATTCAATGTTTTGCAACATGCTTATGTCAAACTATTGGAATTAATTGTGATTTAAATTTTATTCAGAACTTTATGTTTTACATAGAGAACACAAGGTTTTGGGGTTAGCATATTGCTTCAGATTTGAAGTGTAGCAGTGGGGGCAATTTTGCAATAAAGGGAGCAGAGCTAGTGTATTAATTTATGGCAGTCAATGCCACCAATGTCAAACTAACATATAGTTCTTGTAAAGTGTGATGTACGTCTTATTAATGTGCCTGAAATCATGATTTGAGAGCTAGTTTCTACACTCCTTTATGTTACAGTATTACTCCAAACCTCCTCTACTAGGGCACAGTGACAAATCTTAATTAACCCTTGTGACACCTTGAAATGTTGTGACCTGAAGGCTTTTAAACCAGGTAACTTGCTCTTGTCAAAATGAATTTGAGAACGGGTTGACAGTTCAACAGTCTGAATGCTGAGATCCTGAGCTCTAAAATATTGAATTATGACGTTGCTACAAGTACAACATCATTTGAAAGCACATGTACTGTAGGATGACATTCCCCTCATGTGCTGATAAAAGCGTCAGGTTACATTTCTTACTTTTCTAAGTCTATCTCTCTGGAATATTGCTCTGTATATTATCAGCTTCCTCCAAATCGGTGCATTGTTAAGGAAATCGTGTGAGGGGTGGTGACATTTGTGAATATATGTGTGTCATTACATGTATGTATGTGTGCGCAAGATGTGGAAGTGTCAAATGATTTCTTGAGCTTTTCATTCGGGCTGTATTGATCCTTGTTTAAAGGTTGGGTTGACGGATTGGACTTCTATGCTCTCCCACAATCTTACTCTTACATACTTCTTCTAGTTCTTGAACCAATGTGACATTCTAATTCCCGCTGCAATGAGTTGTCCTGGCATTGACGGGATTGATTCGATAGAGTTAAGATACAGAGAATTGAGTCACATATCGTTAAGCCTCTCTTCCAGATTTTAATTATTTAGTTTTATAGGCTATTTGCTTAAGGTTTCAGTTCAAATCTCTTTTAAATGGCCTAATTCCAGAAAGAAAAGAGATTTTAGAGAGATCGTTGTCATGGTAGATGACATTTAATGTGAAGCAAGTAGTTTTGTCCATGTTAAAATCCTTTGCCTTGTCCAAGTTATTTTTAAATGGAAGAGCGAGTGGTGCAATTCGCAACATTAATGTTCGCTTCCAGTTCTTTTAGCTGCACTTACAAACTGGTCTTTGTTACTTTTAATTTTGGCTACATGTTCTTTTTTTGCTGGCATACTTGGGTGCATTATTAAACCTTAGAGCAAGTCTTGTGTACAGCCATTTTGAATTGAATTCACCCAACTGGATATTCATAAAATTATCTCCATTTGTGTTTCTGTCACATTTTCTGTCACAGTGTTTCTGGGTATTCAAACTGACTTTTAATAAAATATTAAACAAACAGGAGAAAAACATGGAGAAATCACTGCCACGTACACAGCCGTTAAACAATGCAAGACAAGCAACAGACAAAAGCTGAGGGCTTACACCGGCAAACAAAGGAGCTAGCAAGATAATTAACATGACACACCTGAACAGAATACTCCAATCAATCAGAAATCATAGAAACCATCAGGCAGGGAACAAGGATGACAGAACTAATTACCAACCTAGCCAGAGAGGTGACGGCAGTGCTGGAACAGGGTGTCTTGGGGATGGCCTCCATGGCTGTGTCTGGGAGAGCGGGCGACTCTGGGATATTCTAGGTGGACGGGGACTGTGGACTCACAGGCTGAAGCCGACACTGGAGTGGAGCTGACACTCAGGGGTTGGAGCCAACACTGGAGCGGATTCAGGGGCTCGAACCAACACTGGAGCCGACAATGGAGTGGACTCAGGGGCTGGAGCCGAAATTGGAGCAGACCCAGGGGTTGGACCCGACACTGGAGCGGACTCAGGAGCGGACTCAGGGGCTGGAGCCGACATTAGAGCAGACCCAGAGGTTGGAGCCGACACTGGAGCCAAGAATGGAGTGGACTCAGGGGTTGGAGCCGACACTGGAGCGAACTCAGGGGCTGGAGCTGACACTCAAGGGTTGGAGCCAATACTGGAGTGGACTCAGGGGCTGAAGCCAACACTGGAGCAGATACAGGGACTGGAGCCAACAATGGAGTAGACTCAGGGGTTGGAGCCGACATTGGAGCAGACCCAGGGGCTGGAGCTAGCACTGGAGCCAACACTGGAGCGGACTGAGGGGCTGGAGCCAACACTGGAGCGGACCTAGGGGCTGGAGCCAACACTGGAGTGGACTGAGGGGCTGGAGCCAGCAATGGAGCCAACACTGGAGCGGACTAGGGGCTGGAGCCGACATTGGAGCGGATTCAGGGGCTGGAGCGGACTCAGGGGCTGGAACCAGCAATGGAGCCAACACTGGAGCGGACTCAGGGGCTGGAGCCAACACTGGAGCGGACTCAGGGGCTGGAGCCAACACTGGAGTGGACTCAGGGGCCGTAGCCAACACAGGAGGGGACTCAGGCTGGAGCCGACACTGGAGTGGACTCAGGGGCTGGAGCCAACACTGGAGCGGACTCAGGGGCTGGAGCCAACACTGGAGTGGACTGAGGGGCTGGAGCCAGCAATGGAGCCAACACTGGAGCGGACTAGGGGCTGGAGCCGACATTGGAGCGGATTCAGGGGCTGGAGCGGACTCAGGGGCTGGAACCAGCAATGGAGCCAACACTGGAGCGGACTCAGGGGCTGGAGCCAACACTGGAGCGGACTCAGGGGCTGGAGCCAACACTGGAGTGGACTCAGGGGCCGTAGCCAACACAGGAGGGGACTCAGGCTGGAGCCGAAACTGGAGTGGACTCAGGGGCTGGAGCCAACACTGGAGTGGACTGAGGGGCTGGAGCCAGCAATGGAGCCAACACTGGAGCGGACTAGGGGCTGGAGCCGACATTGGAGCGGATTCAGGGGCTGGAGCGGACTCAGGGGCTGGAACCAGCAATGGAGCCAACACTGGAGCGGACTCAGGGGCTGGAGCCAACACTGGAGCGGACTCAGGGGCTGGAGCCAACACTGGAGTGGACTCAGGGGCCGTAGCCAACACAGGAGGGGACTCAGGCTGGAGCCGACACTGGAGCGGACTCAGGGGCTGGAGCCAACACTGGAGCGGACTCAGGGGCTGGAGCCAACACTGGAGTGGACTCAGGGGCCGTAGCCAACACAGGAGGGGACTCAGGCTGGAGCCGACACTGGAGTGGACTCAGAGGGTGGAGCCAACACTGGATGTGGATTCAGGGGCTGTAGCCTACAAAGGAGGGGACTCGGGCTGGAGCCGACACTGGAGTGGACTCAGGGGTTGGAGCAGCTACTGGAGCGACACTGGAGTGGACTGAGGGGCTAGAGCCAGCAATGGAGCTAACACTGGAGCGGACTCAGGGACTGGAGCCAGCAATTTAGCCAAATGGAGCCAACGTTTATAGTTTGGATCATCAATAAGGTGTATTGAATTTGATCTTTTAATTTCACTGTTTTAGTACATTAAGGCACTTTAAGTTTTTTTCATGCATTAAAGAACATCCCACTGTTTTAAATGACTAAAATACTGCACGAGGTGCTGAATATGGATCACAAGTGCTCTTACATTTTTGTTCACATGTTTTTTTTTTGTTTTGTTTTTTTGAGATGGAAAACTGACAGGCCTGTGTTGCAGTTTGCCCTCTACATTACTGAAAACTATGAAAAGGCTGTAGAGAGGTCTTCATTGGCATGACTTTGTAAGAAATATTAAAATGAATGCATGAATGTGATGGATACAGTACTAACAACTCTTATTAGGGGTCTAAATGTGCTTAAACTCACATTTTCTAAACAACCCAGCTGTTTTTGTGGGTATATCTGGAAACATTCATTATTATAAAAAAAATATCCCACACAGAGTTTATGTGCTAAAGGCAAGTATTATATTTTTAAGATATATGTATCTGTGTTGTGTATACAGGGCTGTAGTGCAGGAGAAATGTTCTTTTGTCTCTAAATATCTTATGGGTTGTAGATGTGAATTAGTGCGTTTGAAAGTATGTACATGATTTGGTGTATATTTACTGTCACTCTGATTCGCTGAACCTGGAACAACATTCCTGTCTAAAAATGCAGTCTTAGTCTTATTCCTAACCCTACACATAAGTCTTCCAAACATCAAAGGAAATTATAGGTGAATAAAATGTAGAAGCAACCAGGTTTTAGGCCTAAACGTGACACACGTGAACTGTAAACCTCAATTCTGATTGGTTGATTGGAATGTTGTTCCAGGATAAAATAATATTGATCCAGGAACATACTTGGTGAAATCACATTCACCATGGAGATCTGTCTGTGAAAGGGGGAGGCATTGAGAATGGAAATGAGGTCATGACCAAGGTGGTGTGAAACAGAATAGCAAAAACAAGTTAATGGTCACTAATTAGCATCTGGTTTGAAGCCATGTGTGTGTCAGTAGTATGGCAGCCTTAATGTACTGCTGTCAAGTCTTTCATTGACTTTTATCAAATTAAGGGCTTGTTGCAGCACTTTCTGATGTATTCAAGCACATTTAGTCATGCAATGCATGTTTACAATTATACATTTCACTGTACTTTTTTGGGCGACTATGTACATTTTGCAAACCTGTTTCCAACCAAAATAAAAACAAGGACAATAATAATTGTCAATTGTGATTTTTTTTCTTGTGATTGCCACTGTATATCTCAATTGCAACTGTTACGGGTGTTCAGGGTTTGACACTGATTTGGTTTTTGCACCGTTTTCCCATTCTGTTTCCCTTTCTACAGTGATTTATTGTCTGATTAATTCCCTGCACCTGTGTCTCGTTTCTTTTTATTGGTTTGCCTATGTACAATATGTATTGCCCTGTATTTATCTTCTCAGTTGTCAGCTGTTTTCTTGATTTTTCTGATAAGCCTGCGTATTTTGCTATTTTGATTTTGTTATCAGAAAATAATCTTCCTTCTTCATCCTTACTGCTGACAGCAACTTTATATCTCACATTTATGACTATATTACTGAATATCTCTGACTGTGGCTTAATATCTCAGAATATGACTTTCTTTATTCTCTCAGACTTCTCCTACCATTTGGTCAGCTTGAACACAGTCGAGTACAAGCTCAAAATCATGTTTGAATGCAAAAGCATTACTACTTCCAGCAGGATAATACACCATGTCACAAAGCTCCAATCATTTCAAATTGGTTTCTTGAACATGACAATGAGTTGACTGTACTAAAATGGCCGCCACAGTCACCAGATCTCAACCCAATAGAGCATCTTTGGTATGTGGTGGAACGGGAGCTTCGTGCCCTGGATGTGCATCCCACAAATCTCCATCAACTGCAAGATGCTATCCTATCAATATGGGCCAACATTTCTAAAGAATGCTTTCAGCACCTTGTTGAATCAACGGCACGTAGAATTAAGGCAGTTCTGAAGGCGAAAGGGGCTCAAACACAGTATTAGTAGGGTTCCTAATAATCCTTTAGGTGAGTGTTAAAAGCATTAAAAGCTGGATTTTCACCACAGAGAGACTTTAAGATGTTGTTTACATCATAGAAAGAATAATATGTGGGCATTTATTAGCATTTTATGAACCGTGGTTTGAACAGTTATCAAAACCACAATATTGAAGACATGCTGAACTTTTTTTTTTATGTACAATGACACTTCTCAGCACACACACACACATTACATATTCCCTCCTCTCGTGTTCTGATGTGATCTGATCCAGCCACCATCAAACTGCCTATCTCTCACCTTCACCAATCTCTCTTTCCACCTCTTGTTCACACATCACACACTGTGAAACACATTCTCACACTCTGTTCTTCTCATTTCGCTCTGTCTGATTATGTGCAGAATGAACAGATTGAATTGAAGCTCATAATTATGGCTCTACGGAATAACTGAAACAACTCATCCAATGATCCAATAGAAGCCCTATTTCAAGCTTGGAAATTGACAGTGACAGAGACAGAAAAACTCATTGGAAATGTATACCTGTGCACAAAGGGATGCAATGATAAGTGTTGCATGTGTGGGTTAAAGTTATTTCACCACAAGGAACATGTTCCTGAATTAACAATCTAGTAACTTTTATTAACTATCAAGAAACTCTGATTAACAAACTAGTGAGTAATAGCGCACATGCCTTTGGTGTGAGAGACCCAGGTTCGAATCCGCTGTGAGACACTTAACCCCTAGTTGCTCCAGAGGCGTGCGACCTCTGACATATATAGCAATTGTAAGTCGCTTATCGACTATCAGTATCAGAAGAATATCAGTAACCAGACAGTTTCTGGTCTCATTGACTTCCATAGTACGAAAAAAAAAATACTATGGAAGTCAATGGGACCAGAAACTGTCTGGTTACTGATATTCTCCTAAATATCAGAAAATAAGCTCAATACATTCCAAAATGGTAAAACCCAACTGTTTAACTCTGGGGGAGTGGTAAAATGAGCCTTTTTCCAAAAAAAGTGGAGTATCCCTTTACAGTAACAGCTTTCCCAAGTCTGCTATGCTATTACATATTGATCATGTAAACAACCTTATAACCTATTATTTGTAGTAGCAGTTAAAATGTTAATGTAGTGCTAGTCATTTGTCCTGCATTGGTTATTCATTAGTCTTAGTTTGTTAATCAGAGTTTCGTGTTAGTTAATAGATTGTTAATATTGTGTTACTCATTGGCTCTTGTGTAGTTATTCATTAACGAAGGAATCGTGTTCTAAAGTGTTACCAACTCAACACACAAAACACACACACATATGTGTATAGAGGGAATGCATTGACCTCACTTTCCCGCCGGAACAACCCCCCTCAGCCTGATTGAGTGGCAAAAGATCTGCTGCGTGACTGGATTTAATAGGAGAAACTGCGAAAATGCGACTAAAACAAACAATTTTATCAATTTAAGCTTAATGTTAGACTCAATATAGTGTTCCTTACAACTTGCTAAAGATCCAGTGATCCATGGATATTGACACTCAGCCAGGAATCATGTTGCCTGACATTTATGTTTGCCTGATTTCCACACCGAGGAAATAAAAGCAATATATTAGACCTAAACATAAAGGAAATTTGCCTGTGAACGCTTTATATAAATACAATACAGGTAGGTCTAAATCCAGGTGATCACTTATATCAGTGTTATATATCATATCATCCAGCCATAAAACTTATAGGTTTTTTTTTTTTTTGGTCAGTGTTTATTAAAAAGCATCCAATAATGCAGAATGTGCAATGGTAAATATTTAATTGATGAGTTGTAAATATATACAACAATACAAAATATATGGGTATGGTTTTACAGCTAAATTCAGCATATTGACACAAAATGATAACTGCAAATCCAGCTTTCACTGACTGGAGTCGAGTCGTTTGGATCCATTTGCTTCTCTGTCTATAGCAGTCTGTAAAAATATACCTCCGATTTTTTGTCAAATCTAGTTGTACAGTCAATCGCAAAGCTCTTTCATACTTTATATGAGTTGTGTTTGTTTTTCGCTGCATTCACACTGAAAAGATATACAGCCGCTCGGTCTTTTTGCCACTCACTGTGAGTAACTGCAGGCACTCTGGCCCACGGTGACGTCACGCGCATACCCTCTACTGTATATGTGTATATGTATGTGTATATAAATATATATCCACACAAATATGCATACATACTTATACATTTAGGTGTACGTCATTAGTAATAGTAAAAACATTTTGTCGTTGATTATAGCTAGTGCTGTTGATTATTGCTGTTGCTGCAGAGCAAGTACAGGACTTGCCACAGCCCATACACACACGACACACTGCTGCACTTGTAAGGGTGGATTTCCTGCAGAGGTTCAGGCTGTAAGACTGCCAAATGACTAAAGAAACGTTATTGGCAAGATGGTAGAAAACTGCACATTTCTTGTCTATTCCACCCACTGCTTACAATAGCTTAATATGTGGGAGAGCTTTGCTATAGAGAGTGACAGTATTGTATTGCAATGTGTAGCACTTCAAAGTCAATACCAAATCAAAACTATTTAGCGTCTTACTTGTAATTGAAAAGGTTTAATGACAAAATATGGTTATGGTTACACTTAAAATAGATGTATGAGATGATGATAACTTATACCAATAATCTTACCCATCATGTAAAATATTACCAGAGAGAGAGAGAGAGAGAGAAAGACAGAAAAGAGGAGGGAAAGGGAGAGAACCCCAAGAAAGGGAGAGAACCAGAGCATAGAAAGAGCAGAGCATTAAAAGAGAGAGAGCAACAGTTAAAGTCTTCTTTTATCCTTTCCCTGACCATGTGACTAAAACCAAAGTGTGAGACATTCAAACTGACCAATCAGATAATTACACTTCCCCCAGTGTTCTAAAGGTGTGACAATTCATTGAACCCCAAAGTACACAAATCTTGGCCTACAGGACTTGATCACTATCAGCTCTTTGATCCTCCAAATGGTCCTTGTGGTTCATTTCAAATGTCTTGGATTGATTAGATTATTTTCAATCCTACACACTCTCAGGCCCCGTCCACACTACTGCGTTTTCGTTTAAAAACGGAGAATTAAAACGAATACGATCTCCGTCCACACCAGTGTTTTGTCTGCGTATTAGAATTGATCTCCGTCCACATTAAAACGACTGAAAACGCAGATCACGTGACCATTCACCAACACTGGGCATGCGCGCGCCGGTGTAAACAGTGGTTGGCGAATCAGGGAAGGACACGTCATGACTGATGACACCCAATCATAGAGCCGAGCGTAAGCCTCTGCGTCATCGTTTGTAAACTCCTCCGTTTTGTCTCGTCCACACTAAAGTGCCCTCCGGAGATTCAAAACGCAAAACGCAGCTGCAGCGTTTCTAAACTTCTCCGTTTTAGGTCTTCGTTTTTCCCGTTTTAGTCTGGACGGGAGCTGCAAACGTAGCAAAAGGTCTCCGTTTTTAAACGAAAACGCAGTAGTGTGGACGGGGCCTTAGAAGAAAAGGTTCTATATAGAACCTTAAAAGGTTCTATCAGCACTACGTATTTGGAACCCCTAAAAGGTTCTATACACTCTTAAAAAAGGGTTTCTCTGGGTTCTATATAGAACCCTGGGGTTCCGTATACTTGGCCAATAGAACCTTTTACCAAAAAAAAATGGTTCTATATAGAACCATTTTGGAGTTCCATATATGAAGCGGGGGATGGAACCATTTCTGGTTCTAAATAGAACCATTTCTTCTAAGAGTGTGTGAGCAAGCAAGACATGCTGCTGCTGTACAATACATGAATTACCCGTAGCAGATGTATACAGGTGGAGTTGGGGAGGTGGATGGTTTCTGGGAGCGTGCTGCAGACTGATACAGCAGACAATAGGCAAGAATTTGAATATTTAGCAGCAAGCTCATTGGCTACCAATACAGCAGGAACCAATCAGCTGCGCCCCGTAGAGAATTATGTAATTGCTAAGGACTTATGAGCTTGTGCTATCTAGAGTTTCACGACAGAAAGGAAAGCTCTAGCGTAAACTTCTGCCAGGAAGACTCAAACATTACGTCACTCATTACGTTTTGGTCTAACCAATCATTATCTAATACTGGGGGAGTATAAAAGTTCGGTACTTACACATGTTTGAGTTCGCAGATGATGACGCAAACATTCCCCCCATCCACCACCAGGATGATCCCTGGACATACCTCTCTATCTTCAGGCAGGAGATGCAGAGTCCGTCACCCTCCGGATGTGAACTACGGACGGCGCCTGAGGAAAAGAACTTTGCTTTCATTTTTCTGGTCTATTAATTTATGAATGACATTGTGATTTTATCTCACCTTCTGGTAGAACTTGGTACTTACAAGTAAATGATGTGTAAAAAGCTTAGGAGTGTGATCCGAACATTGCAACCATAAAATTAAGTTTTAAATACACTTTACTCAACACATTATACAGAGAAACAATATACAAAAAACGGTCCCACTTTATATTAAGTGGCTTTAAGTACTATGTACTTACATTGAAGTTACTACTTTGATACATTGGACTTATTGTGTACATACATGTATTTACATTGTACTTATATTTTGAAAATACCTGAATGTAATTACAACTGTAATTAATTCATGTAATTACATTTGTAATTACACAGTTGATCCTTCCCTTACACCTCAGCCCACCATGATACCTACCCATACCACCACACCTGTCCCTAACCATACCCATATCACACCTCAATAGCAGCAAAAGTGTTTTACAATACAACCTGAACACAATAAGTACATTGTACTTATTTTCATATGTAAGTACATAGTACTTAAAGCCACTTAATATAAAGTGGGACCCAAAAAACTATATAATATACACAGACAGCGCTGACAGCTAAATCAAGGAGTATACAACAAATATGACATATCACAATAGACATTAGATTGATGTTAGGGTTTTAACACAGAGATATTCACAGTACACATAGCATGTGTGAAATGGTGTTTGGAAGACTGTATTATACTTGTTCTAGGACTGCAGTGTATTGTACTGTATTTGCTTCAGTTCAGCAGTCTGATAGCCCAACACTATCTCACGACCAATTCGTACGAATTCGACGCATGATTAAAAAGTGTCTAATTCGTACTAATTCGTGCGATTTGTCTAAACCCACGTGATGGTTAAGTTTAGGGGCGGGGTAAGGGGTAGGTCATTCGTATGAATTCATACGAATTGGCCAATTCGTAAAATATGTACAATTTAGCAAAATCGTATTAATTCGTACGAGTGAGGTCGTATGAATTGTTACGAATTAGCCACTTTTTAATCATTCGTCGAATTCGTACGACTTGGTCGTGAGATCGGGTTGGATAGCCCAAGGGAACCAGGTGTCCCGCGGCCGACTAGTACGGTCATGAATCTGCTTCGTCTGCCTGATGGTAACAATGAGAGGAGTCCGTGGCTTTGGTGTTTGGACTCACTAATGTTCCTCTGAGCTTTCCTCACATTGTAGATGCCCTGGAAGGAGGAAAGCTCACCTCCAATGTACTGATTGTCTAAAGTTTTTTAATCATTGTTTTAGTTATCATGTTTGTCATGTGATGTGTTGACTAACATACTAAAGCACATTTAAAGACTTAATTATCATTCTAACTGTAGTGTGTTTTTTATATTACATTATATTTTATCATTGCAAATGTGTAATGTGTAATTACAAATATATTTAAAGCTGTCAAGAAGAAATTATGAAATTACACATAAAGATGTACTTAAGTCCTTCTTAAGTGTGTCAAAAAAGCATTGATTGCGTTTCAGATATATTTAAACTATAATACAATCAGTCGCACTTTATTTGATGGTGTCCTTGTTACATTTAGTGTTAGCAATTACATGCAACTAACCCTAATCCTAACACTAAATACAGGTAGTTAAGTATTATTGCTCAGTACTTAAATTTATAATTACACTGTAACACAGACTTTAAAATCGAAACCAAATTGTCTGAAAAACATATTAATATAAAAATATATAAATAAATATATCTTCTGAAAACACATTATTTTAAATAACATTATACACTCTCAGAAAAAAAGGTACAAAAGCTGTCACTGGGGCTGAACCTTTTCAAAAGATACACTTTTGTACCTAAAGGGTGCATATTGGTACCTTAATGGTAAATATTAGCACCTAAAATGTACATAGTAGCACCAAAAATGTACATAATAGCACCTAAAATTTACATATTAGCACCTAAAATATACTTATTAGCACCTAAAATGTACATAATAACACCTAAAATGTACATAATAGCACCTAAAATGTACATATTAGCACCTAAAATGTACATAATAGCACCTACAATGTACATAATAGCACCTATAATTTACATATTAGCACCTAAAATATACTTATACATAATAGCACCTAAAATGTACATATTAGCACCTAAAATGTACATAATAGCACCTATAATTTACATATTAGCACCTAAAATATAATTAGCACCTAAAATGTACATAATAGCACCTAAAATGTACATATTAGCACCTGAAATATACTTATTAGCACCTAAAACGTACATAATAGCACCTAAAATGTACATATTAGCACCTAATATGTACATATTGGCACCTAAAATGTACATAACAGCACCTAAAATTTACATAATAGCACCTAAAATGTACATAATAGCACCAAACATGTACATAATAGCACCAAAAATTTACATATCAGCACCTAAAATATACTTATTAGCACCTAAAATGTACATAATAGCACCTAAAATGTACATATTAGCACCTAAAATGTACATAATAGCACCTAATATTTACATATTAGCACCTGAAATATACTTATTAGCACCTAAAACGTACATAATAGCACCTAAAATGTACATATTAGCACCTAAAATGTACATATTGGCAGGCACCTAAAATGTACATAATAGCACCTAAAATGTACATAACAGCACCTAAAATTTACATAATAGCACCTAAAATGTACATAATAGCACCAAACATGTACATAATAGCACCAAAAATTTACATATCAGCACCTAAAATATACTTATTAGCACCTAAAATGTACATAATAGCACCTAAAATGTACATATTAGCACCTAAAATGTACATAATAGCACCTAACATTTACATATTAGCACCTGAAATATACTTATTAGCACCTAAAACGTACATAATAGCACCTAAAATGTACATATTGGCAGGCACCTAAAATGTACATAATAGCACCTAAAATGTACATAACAGTACCTAAAATTTACATATTAGCACCTAAAATATAGGCTACTTATTAGCACCTAAAATTTATATATTAGCACCTAAAAAATACTTATTAGCACCTAAAATTTACATATTAGCACCTAAAATTTACTTATTAGCACCTGAAATGGACAAAAGTTTACCCTTTGAAAAGGCACAACCCCAGTGACAACTTTTTTTGTACCTTTTTTTCTGAGAGTGTATCCATTTTGAGTATTCTTTATAAAATGATGCTGAAGTGTAGGCCTACTTCTTTTTCACAAGGGTTCAACCACCAAAAATGTAACCAAATGTAGTGATTTAAGAATTTTCTATTAAAAGCAACTATCAGTCAACCATAATTCTGGATACTGATCTGTGTCTCTCAGTCTCTATGCTATTAAGGCCCTGGGAATCACTGCATAGTCTGAGAGGTTCGGTGTCACTCAGAGAGGATGGTGAGTTAGGTGTTGCGCTGCATTAACATCTCGTTCTCGTGGGATGAGTGTTGAGAGCACGTGCACACTCCCCCACAGTGCCACACAGACGGCTCTGGATAAGCCTCATTTCCTACATAGGGCCCAATTTAGGAAGTGACAAATGTAGGATGAATCTCTCCTCAATGTGGAAGTGGAAGATATTCTTTTTGTGTTTATGATGTGGATGTTTAAAAAAACCTATTTTTGAGAAATATGACAAGGTTCAAAGTTATGCAAATGGTTCATAATTGTTCCGCTTCTTAATAACGAGCCGTCAAGGAAAACAATACAGTGTCCTTGACTGAGCAGCAGTCAAATTGCTAATATTAATTAATATCATTTCTCATTACTAATATAATTTGTTATTTATTCACTACTTTCTAAAAACTGACTGTTAGTTAACCCAGAATGAATAGATGGTAAATGTTTCTAAAATAATCGACACTGTCTTGCCATGAAATATCTAAATAGTAATTTTCTGTCTAAAATATGTTATGAAGATATTTTGGAACTTATGATTTGCTTTGGATTGCTGCTGCAGTCACATTTACCATTGTTCAGTGAATTTTCACAGGCAAAATCCATCATTTCAACAGGAAACCATCTGATTGGGAATTTCACGTAAGGGCAAAAGATTTCCCCACATTTCGCAATGGATTCAGGAGAAATTGTTGAGAGTGGCCGATAGCGTCATAAGGTTGGGTAGTTCACTTTATGCAAATAAATAAATAAAACGAATAGTTGGCCAATAGTCGAGTGTTTAAAAATATGTAGGTTTCAGTTAACATTGGATTTAGTCCATACATCATATTGTTTAAACATTTTACCCTTTGCTGTTGCATACAGCTATTAAAGGGGTGGTTGATTATGATTTCACTTTTCTATTTTTAGTTGGTGTGTAATGTTGCTGTTTGAGTGTAAACAACATCTGCAAAGTTACAGCGCTCAAGCGATATACTTTCTTTTAAAGAAATTGTTTTATGGTGTTCGGGTCTTAAATGTGATTCTTAAATGTGATCTAACAAAGGTAAAGAGAAAATATTAACCATATATGCTGTTTATATTGCTTGTAATTGGGATGAAGGAAACATCTGTTGAGTATTTTAACATAAAATTTTTGATTGTGTTGAATGGGCTATATGCACGCATAAGTTCCGCATTTGACGTAAGGATGCTCGTCCATTTCCGGTTGTGTAGATTAAAGCGGAGGAAAACCGGAGAAAACGCGATTATGGCAGAGTCTTCAATATTTACTGTCCTCCCGTCTTTGAAACGAAACGTACATACGTTTAGATGTAATTTTATATATAGTTATGTTTATTTAATATAATTTTTAAAAGAAGCATAAACACAACGAGGGGTGTCTGTTTTATCTGTTCTTGTGACTAACGTTTCATTAGTATAACCATGGAGTATAAAATTCAATATAAACTATCGGTATTGCATTGGACTCTATGATCGGCGGAAGTTATCGAGCATCCTTAATCCTTCACCGGAAATACCGCCGTGCATAGAGCCCATTAGAAAACCCCAAAATGCAGCGGGTCCACCGGACTCACGAACACTGGCTGTATAACAAAAATATGAACACCACACAAGGGTTAAGATTTACATAACCCCGCTCCCTGAACACGATTTATAGATTATCAAGACAGAATATGCTAATCAATGACTAGACGATAACTACACATAAGCTACAAACGCGTCTCTGAGTAGGTTCACGCCCACTTTTGGGGGAAAACAAACTAGACTCACTAGACTCCATAGACTTCAATACAAAATAACAGCAAAAACCAACGTCCGTACACAGCCGACAGGCATAAATAACTTAAGAAAATCACTTATATAAAACATGTCAAGTAATTATATGTCCACCCTGCCTGCCATAGCGCATGAAAGATACACAGACAAACTTAATTTGGTCAATTTAAAAACATGTCCCTTTATTCTCCCAGCGTCAAATTGGGGTAACAACCCCACCCAGTGGCCAGAGGTGTCTTACCCGGACATTTACTTGTACCTCATCGAGTCACCAGGTAACGTTAAGCCCCTGAATGATTTTATTTCGTTTTTAAAGTAAAAAACCTTAATGTATATTATGAATTTATGATGATGATGGCAGGTAGCCTGGGATAGTTGATTACGGGCATAAAAAAATGTATCTTTCATGCTCTCTATGGCAGGCAGGGTGGATATAATTACTTGACATGTTTTATATAAGTGATTTCTTAAGTTATTTACGCCTGTCGGCTGTGTACGGACGTTGGTTTTTGCCGTTATTTTGTATTGAAGTCTATATGGGGAGTCTAGTTTGTTTCCCCCAAAAGGGGGCAGGGATAAAATTGACAGTTATTTCCCGGATGTGCCGGTTGTGCGTATATACTCACCTGCAACTAACCATTTAGAAATGTTGTCAACATGTTGTCACTTCTTGAGTCTCTTCATCATTGTCTGACTTCGGTTTGAACATAAAAGGCTAAAAGTTTTTGAAATTTTCAGTGCATGTCTGTATGAGGTAAAAGGACACAAGCAGTTGAAGCTCCGCCCCCCTGCGCCGGGAGCAGCAGCTCATTTGCATTTAAAGGGACACACTCAAAAATGGTGCGTTTTTGCTCACCCTCAAAAAGTGACAGTTTTAACATGCTGTATAAAAATATCTGTGTGGTATTTTGAGCTAAAACTTCACATATACACTCTGGGAACATCAAAGGGCATTGTCATGTTGGTCATGTGGATTTGCCATGTTGCCAAACAGAAAGCTGCTTGCTTTTGAGAGACTTCTTTGTGAGTTGTGCTTAATACGTCACTACATTATTTACAATAGACCTTTTTTGCCCATGAAATTTCGCTAATTTGGCAGCACCTTTATTCATTACCAGATGAGAGCATCCTGGGATAACCATGATTTCACCAAGCAGGATCAGCGTAATTTTGATCCTAATGCTCACTCAGAAATGTAAAAACCTGAGATGTTATATAGAGAGTTCAAGTGGGGGGTTGGACAATTTTTCTTTAACCACAAAAGATGTTCAAATTGACAAAATAAACCTTTGTCCCATGACCCAGATGGATCCACACTCATAGTCCATACTCATTTAAACCAACGTCACTACCTCTCACATTTGATTTGTAGGACAAAAATCTCGATTATAAAGATTTAAAAGTAGGGATATGGTGCAGTCCGACTGCTAGTGGTCTGTGAGTGGACAAACAACATCATTTGGAAATGTCAATTACAAGGAAGCCCCAAGTAGGTCCAGATAAAACCTGAAGAACAGATTAAACCTTTGAAAGAGAAGAGGCTCTATATGGATTGTTCCAGAAAACACAGTGTGTGTTTAATGACACTGCTCTAATGGAAGTGTGCTCCTAATGGGAATGTGCATTACATTTCTTCGAAGTCTCAAGAATAATTGTGTCTTAATGTGGTTCTTTATAGGACTTTTAATATCTTACCAGAATGTAGACTGTATAGCCTACACTGCAGTATAGATGAAATATTGAGGTGTGCTTTTTGTGAAATTTATTATAACATTTTTGTTAGGTTTTGAGTTGCCAGTAACCTTGCCAGTTCCAAAGTCATCCATTATTCTTTGTATAAATGACTTGCTGTCATAAAATCAACCATGTAAGTCAACCATTAAAAAAATAAATGATGTTTGCACACACAATAGTTCACGCAGCCCATTATTGACATCTGTTAAATAACTCTTACTTTGACAATTCCTCTCAAACAACATATATACTTTTCAAAACATTTAATTCAAATCAAATTATTGACCACATATCCAAAGCAACAAAACGGTATGTCATTGGCCTATTTTTTGACATCATTGTGAACATCATTGTTTTTTTTTTTTTTAAATAGAATATATTTTTTAAATGTTTCTTGAAACATTTGGATGGCAAATTGCAGTCTTCCAAGAAATAATAGTTTCACTTGTAAGGAATTATTATTGAATTATTGTTATTTGGACCTTTCTGTTTGAGAGACCTTTTGATATAGTTCACAAATATTTTTGGGTGTAAGTGCTGTCATTTTTTGACTCATGCACAAAAGCATAAAAATCCATGTTCTCAGAGAAACAACTCTCTCCAATATTTTGAATTTGACTGCATCACTAGCTATCAATTTTATATATTTTTTTTAAATAAAACAAAAGCAAAACCAATGAAAGTCAAAGGGAACCGACACTATCCCTTAAAAGCTCAAAAATCCAAGCATCCAACATGAAACCAGATGACATGAAAAAATAATATGCAAAATATTTGTTATTGCTTTTTGTTATTGTTATATATATATATATATATATATATATATAAATCAAAAATCTAAACAAAAATGTCCCTACTAGGGTAAAACACTTTTTGACACCCTTTTCAACTGAACACTGCGCTAAAAGAGAGGGTGGGTTTTAAATAGGAAAAAGATTTTGAAGGCAATACAATTTTTCAGTGACTGTTATATACGGTATAACACATAAGTCTCTAGAACCCAAAAGGGAAGTGAAGTGAATGTCAACACAAACACCTCTCGCGCGCTCGACAACAACCGAAGGCGCCTCCTTCTTGCGCCTCAGGTTTGCTTGATAAACCTCAGCTCCTCAAACCACCAGTTACTCCAGCACAGTAGACACCAGTCGCTCCAGTACATCTGCGCTGGCGACGGACACACACACACGGTAAGATTCGGGAGAGCAGAGTTTCACAAATGGGGCTTCATTAAGCGAACTTGCTGAAACATTTAGCGTTTTTGTTTCCTGGTAAACGGATCTTTACAGTGTGGCTTTGTGGATTCAGCCTATTTCATTTATGGATGCAGAGGGTCTGAAAGATGTTGCATAGTTTCTAAGTCGTATACGTGAAATTGGAGACTACGACGATGTTCGGTTCAGATAGGAATCGGATTAATTGTTCAGTCCTGTCAGTAGGCATGATCATGGTTATGACCATCGGTCTGTATTCTATATTCTATTCTATTCTATTGCACTGTTTTATTCTGTTATTTTCTTTATTGACACATTCTTGTTATTTTGTTGTTCTATTCTATTCTATTATATTGTACTGTTTTATTCTGTTATTTTCTATATTGACACATTTTTTATGTTATTTTGTTGTTCTATTCTATTCTGTTTTATTCTATTCTGTTTCCCTGTTTATCTTATGGGTTTTTTTCTATTTGGCTCTGTGCTGTTCTATTCAGTTTAATGCTGTGTGTGTGTGTGTGTGTGTGTGTGTGTGTGTGTGTGTGTGTGCGCGCGCGCGCGCCGGCATCCTGGTAGGCAATAAGGCTATTATGGATAGTGATGGTTAGTCATAACCTTAAATTTGGACATTTTGGGGTTTATAAACAGCTTATAAATCATACTAAATGAAGTGTTTTGGAAATTTAAAAATGCAGAAAGTATTAAAAATCATTACATCTTTGGGCAGTCCCCATAAAAATGGAAACCAGTGTGCGTTTGTGGTGAAAGTAGAGATGAATTTGTTTTAGGCTACGGATATATTTAATAGGATCCCTCAATAAACGACATCTTAAGAGGTCATGCATTGTTTGTGCATGATTGATTGTAGTTCAGATATGCATAGTGTTATTAACAAAGTATGTTGATCAAATGAATCACTACGTCATCTCATTCTCATTCAAGACAGCAAAGAAATATTGAATCTCTGCACACTAGAATAATATATGCTTTTGCATTTATTACTGTGGAAATATGTAAATATCTTTTTCATCTCGTAGCTATCTCTTTCAACAAGAGCCATCCTCTTAACACAAGTGCTTGGCTCTGAAAAAAACACACCAACGAGTGAAGGCTCAAAGTCATTTCCACCATGGGAATGTTGTGAATGCTACTACAGTAGATATTTATAAGCTCATTATAATTGTGTTTCTCTTCAGAGCTGTCTGAACTTCATAAATGCCTAACAACCCAAGGTATCAAAGACAAACGCAAACACTGACGCATCAAAAGCTTTGCTTCACACTCGCTGGTGAAATGGGCAAACGCTGCTTTTTCATTATAAATGTTGTTTCACACTCAACTCTGCTCATTATCACCCACCAAAGACATGCTAACTAAAGACACCTGTTACATAAGCGATATGAAGTTATTATTAAGTGCACGAGGAACAAATGTAAGCTATAAATATCTTCCGATTTTAGCTTTAGATTGAATGCAGATCAGTTTTGGCAGTTTTTGAGGTCTTCACAGACAAATGTTTCAGTAAAACATGTGCTTGGACAAAGAAAGATATGTCTTCCCCTACCTATGTGATCGGGATATTATTTTGCCTCATGAAAATAAGCATTTGCAGTCAGATTCATAAGTCATCGCAGCATTGTTAAAATGAGCAAGCGGGATCTCAAGAATTCTTTCTTTTTTGAATTCTGAAGCCACTTTTATGAAACCAGTTTTTTTTCTTTCCTGATCTCTTGTGACATGTAATGAATTATTTGAAAAATGATATTCAAATAATATTTGAGTTTTGCTTCAGAGGTCTGGAACAGTTTTAAGGGATTTTAACTTTGAAATTAATTGTTGGTGTGTTTTAGCTTACCTCAAGGGCATCCAAGATGTAGGTGTCTTTGTTTCCGCAGTATTTTCAATTATGATATTTTTAATGTCAAACCGTTCTTGTCTGTCAGTCATATAATGGAGGTCTATGGTCACCTCCTCAAAGAGCATGCACAGAGAAGTCCAAATCAAACATGATTTAATGACTCGTAAATGTAAGTACACACTGATGGCCTAAGACATGAAACGAGCGGTTTGTGTGAGAAAACAAACAGTATTTATATCGTTTTTACCTCTTGTAACCACAGCTACGCCCAAGTGATCAGAGGGCGCGTGCACTTTGTGGCTGTGGTTACAAGAGGTAAAACGATATAAATACTGTTCGTTTTCTCACACAAACCGCTCGTTTCGTGTCTCAGGCCATCAATGTGTTCTTACATTTACGAGTCATTAAATCATGTTTAATCTGGATGTGTCTGTGCATGCTCTTTGAGGTGGTGACCATAGACCTCCATTATATGACTGACAGACAAGAACGGTTTGACCTAAAAATATCAAAATTGAAAATACTGTGGAAACAAAGACACCTACATCTTGGATGCCCTTGAGGTAAACTAAAACACACCAAAATTTAATTTCAAAGTGAACTATCCCTTTAACTCAAGTGTTGTTCTATGTTTTTAAAGGTTTTTTTAATGTCTTGACGTGTGATAAAATTAAATCTGACTTGACGGTTAAACATAAATGCATTATATGGTCATAGAGAGGCAGTAGCTGTTGGTTTTAGTATCAAAATTAAGTTGTTTAATCTTCTTTCTAAAATTTGGAAGATGCTAATCGTTGTGAATGTAGAGAGTTTACTTGGTAGACAATACACAATGACGGTAACATTTGATGGTTCGTTTTTTTGTGTTTGAATGTGTCATTTGGAGTAGAAAATGAAAACAAAATGAACAAAAGCAATGATAAAACAGGGTAAATACAGCTGGAAAACTTTATTCAAGGCCCTTCATTAATTATTCAAGGCCCAGTGTATGATGGGAACATCAGTATCAGAAAAGTTGAGTAATTTTACTTAATTTTATAACGTTGATATTTATGCTTTCATAACGCTTGAATTGAGTACTAACATTGAATTTACTTCGTTTTCTTTTTAATTTCAACTCATGTTTTTTTTTTTGTCTGTAGTATTTCACCACAAAATTATTCTTATCAGTAAGCCCCTCTGCTCTGATTGGTCAGATGGTGCAGCCTGTTGTGATTGGTCGAACGCTTAAAGCACGTTTCAGAATCCAAACAAAATGATCATATCTGAATTTCAGCTCCAGATCTTTCTCAGCACTTGATCTATAGTGATACGAACTTTAGTTTTACCGTATCAATTCCAGCGCGAGTCTCATCCTTTGGAAGTGCATCAAAGTAGATTTGCTTTCACAGCAGAAAACAGCGTTTTCTCGACATCAACAACACAAACCAAACTCTTGCGGTCTCAACTACAACTACAGCGTCTGAGGGAGGGGAAAGTAGACGTTGTTCACAAGCAGCCAATGAAGACAATATACTGGCATTATGCAAATTTGTTACATTGTTCCGTAGGTTTGTAACTACATTCATTCTTTTAGAAGACAATAACTGTTTGACAATAACAAATGTTTCAGACCTTTTACATTCACACTCTGCATGAAAGATCAAATCCGAAAAATCTTATTAGACGCACTTTAAGAATGATCCGAAAAGCATCTTATTCTTTAATGGAAGTAAAGAGTTGATCGTTGACCCAGATTTACTGATTTAATGACCTAGAAATAGTGCAAAAAAAATGCTAACAAGTCACATAAATATAGTGCAGATTCTTTAGTAGCTTATTTTTTATGTATTTATAATTATTTTATACACACAATTATTATTAATTGTACATAATATTATGTAATTTATGCATTAATTGTAGTTATTTGATTAATTTTAGTTAATTTTAATTATTCTTTTCAAAAATATATTTTTTTAATCTAAACTTTTTTTTTTGTCGTTTTAAATCGCTCAAAATCCTAAAACTCTCCAGGATGTAAAGGACAAAACCCCAGATGTTGGCGGTTTCACATTTCTGAACCCCACTGTTAAGTAAAGCTCATGCTGTTCTTCTAAATAAATAAAAGCAAAGCATTTAAAACGTGCTGTATTTGCATGCAAATCATGATTTTACCCCTTAGAATATAAAACCAATAATGAATGTCCGTCCACACCGCACGGCACGCCACTGTTCATTAACTTTAATAAAACATGCTTGTTTATGGGATGTTTTTCATCCGACTGTAGCACAGTGGGTTCTCACATCTGAACTATCAAAGCAAAAACTCATCTTGGACCCCTCCTGCTTTCACAGGGTGTGTTGTTCACCCATGCCAAGCTCTGTTTTAAATGTAGGCACTCTTTGCATTATGCTGGCTAATGCACAGGTTCTTGAAGATAATAACTGTAAGTTATGGCATGTTTTGCACACAGCAATTAATAATAGGCAACTCTCTCCAAACACACACCAGGTACTGGCATGTTTCAGATAGAAAGGCATGGCTTGTAATAAATTACAAGTTTCAGCATTACTTCATTTTTCCTTTTTAGTCATGAACTCACGCAGTACCTCTTAAAAATTCATACCTGCACTTCAGGCAAAACAGAAGTCTAGCGTCAATGGGGACCTGCAGGTTTAGCTGTTCTCAGCTCCTGCGCCAGCAAAGCCCTGGATGAGCTGAAAGCCCGGCTGGAAAATTCATCTTTCGCTAGTTTTAGGGAGCATTGCTGCTGGTTTCTTACAAGGAGATCTATAATATCCAAAGAGATCCGTTACCTGAGCTCTAAATGCCACGTGAATATTTGCATAGAGGGTAGGAAAATGGCACCCACCCCTCCAAAACATTCACACTGTAAAAAAATCAAACTGTAATTTTTACGGTAAAAAACTGTCAGCTCGTTTTTTGTTTTACAGACTTAACTTAAAATTTACAGTAATAAACCGTATTTCATTATCTGATATAATTTTAATTTACCAACCTATTGAAGTATTGATATCTGTTTTGTACCATTGTTATACACTGACAACCAACAATGTGATGATGAGAGTCAACATTAATTTAACAACGTTAAATGTAACGAAAACCGTAGTGTACAAAAAACAATAAAAATAAGAGGAACCATCGTTATTTCAACAAAAATTAAAAAAAAAAAGTGAAGTGTCACACAGGGAATTGCGGGAATGTCCAATTTGTCCAATGTACAATGAGTTGTTCTTTTTCACTGTAAATTTAACGGTATTTTACTGTAAAATTACATTAAATGTACCATGAGATCTATCAGTTATTTACCATAAATAGTAAATAAACTTTGAGTTAACAAATGAACAGTTTTGCACTGCAGCATTTTTCAGTCTTTTACCGTTAAAATTACAGTGCACTTGTAAAACATCTACAAAGTAACATTAACGATACCTGTTTATACACAGGACCTTTAAAAAGTTTGGGGTCGGTTATATTTTGTTATATTTTTCAAAGAAGTCTCTTCTGCTCACCAATGCTGCCATTACTTGATCAAAAATTCTGCATAATATTGTGAAATATCATTAAAATTTAAAATAACATGTTTTTTTTATATATATATAAAAATACATCGGCCAAAAAGAAAAAGAAATAAAAAGGCTGATGTTTGGATTTAAATAGGAAAATGCTTATGATCGGATCATTATTGCAGTGATTATATGTTTCTGGCATGTTATATGTTTGGCAACAGATTTTCTAACCCTAATTGATGGTGTGGGTAGCTTTTCATTTCTTAAACAAGCATGTAGGAAGACACTTTGTGTTCATATTCCAGGATGAAAATGTCAAGATTCATCTGGCTCAGATTGTGAAGGAATGGTTGAAGAATCATTGTCTCCTCTGAGTCCAGACCTTTAAATTCATTGAAAGTGTTTGGGATTGCTTTGTCAAATCAAGATAAAAAGAAATGTATGCACCTCTTGATTTAGATAACATCACAAAATGTATTTCCATCAAGAGGTGCATCAATTTTTCAAATTTCGTTTTCAAATAACCAGCTAGAAACCATGTTTAGATTACGTTTACCACCATGTTACAGGCGTCTGAAATAAGTCAACAGCCGATCTGGACTAGCCAGAACTCTCTCTCCCTCCATGTTGTCTATTTGGAAATGAAGGACTCATGGTTCGAGTCATTTGGTCGAATTGAGAGCTCTGCGGGGAAGATGTTGTTGATGTTTGAACCTTTGTGTGTGCAACCAATGGTGCTTTTTGTCTCAGATATTGAACGGAGTATCTCTGCTCCATTGCAACACACTGTCACCCAGGAGGAGATTCATTGGCGGAGGCGAAAGCCTTCTAATTGAAAACAATCAGTGTCCTTTAGAGAAGGACAGGTTAGAGATGTGGGCAATAATGAGCTTTATTACAGCTTATCAACTGTATATGAAGCACATCTGGGCTGAGGCTCTGTGATTGATTCACTGGCACTTGTACCTTAACTGCAATAACCCTTTGGGATCTGTGTTAATTATACTTGAGCTAGTTATTTCTATTTAGATGGATGCTTCCATAGGGGCTGATGGGGCTTTTCTTTAAGGGAATGATAAAAATTGCCTCAATATTGCTTCATGTTGTTTCAATGTTATTTTTTTTATTCCCCCAAAGGTACATTTTTTAAGAACCTTCCCGCAGTTCATTTCCATAATACAAACATGGCCAAAACTTAACACTCACCAAGCACCAAAAGCGGGGGATGATTGGCGTTGACGAGTGTTTGAAATGGTGTCAGTCGGCAGTTGGCCAGTTACAATTTTTAAAATTCTCATTCAATAGACAATATTCAAGCGCTGGAACACACGAAAGGGGATTTGTTATTTAAAATATTTATTTAAAAATATTTTAAAAATATGGGAATTTATCCCATATTTTTGTGAACAGAAGGCAAAGCTTTTAACACAGATCACTGGAAAACGTCTATATTTTGTTCTGGTTTATGAGGATATGTTTCTTATTTGTATATGATATGAAGACTTCAGATGCAAAACCTTCTTGATATTTTTCTTTTAAATGAACTTTTTTTTATCAGACTCCATTGTTTAGGTGAATGTCACTGAAAAGAGAAAAATTAAAAGGATAAAAATGCTAATTTAATAATAGACAGATAGATAGATAGATAAACCTAAAATATACATGCATAAATATATGCAGTTTTGTTGGCAGTTTAATCATCTTGCCACAATTTTTTTGTGCGTTTGAGTAAAATTGACCGATTTGCAAAAATACGGTTTCGGGAAACAGTCGTGGCGATCTAGTTGATTCCTTCACCGATGCATGGCACCAGGGGAGTTAAGCAGAGAGTTACGTCATTGTACGGGAAACACACCCATGATTGGCTTTAAAATTGGCATGCAGTGTCTTTGTCCAAGGTGCCATGATTGTCTATGAGGATAATCTCAAAAAACATGGCCGCCATCGGTCAATGAAGTTTGAGCACCTAATAGACCAGGGGTGTGTTTCCCATACATCGATGTAGTTCGCTGCTTCACTACCATAGTATGATGCATCAATGGAGAAATCAACTAGCTAGTCACGACTGTTTCCCAAAACCCATTGTCGCAAAATATCCAATTTACACTAGATTTTTTAATATAAATTACAGAAATTTCATCTGAGGACTATTTCTAATTGTTCTCAGTTATTTTGCTTTATTACCAGACTCAATATTTGGCAATATCGCACTCTTCAAACACGTTACTTTAAATCTTTTGACAAACTAAAACAGTGTTTCCCAACCCTGTTCCTGGCGGCACACCAACACTGCACGTATTCTTTGTCTCCCTAATCAAACACACCTGATTCAACTCATAAGCTCATTAACCCATGTGATTATGAGCTGATGAGTTGAATCAGGTTTGTTTGATAAGGGAGACAAAGAATACGTGCAGTGTTGGTGTGCCGCCAGGAACAGGGTTGGGAAACACTGAACTAAAAGACGTAAATTCCATTTGTATGTGTTCTAAATAAAAGACACCGGTTGTACTGAATGTCAGCTTGCTTATTTTGCTCAAGATAAGGATTTATTACGTCCAAATGTGATGCGATATATAAATTATGCTTCCAACCACAGGTTGAGAGTTGTTGTTCAAACCACACAACTCTGCGATGCTGTTTGCGAATGTTCGTTGGAACGATGGTTTCGGGAAACACTGACTCGTTGAACTATGCTGATAACGACAGAACTTGAGACCATAGTCAGCTAACGATGCTTTCGGGAAACCCACTCCAGGTTAACAATGGCTGATTGGAACAAAACTCATGGGTCTGTTTTAACTCATGGCCCTAGAGTTCCACTATACATATCAATATTCAGCTATCAATATGCGGGAGATGTTGTGCTGCCTCCGAGGTCTGTCTGAAATCAGTTTTTTGAGGCACCTTTGAGCTCAAATGCTGCCAGATAAAGCCATTGCCTGATCGGGCAGCGAGACAACAAGTCAGCAAAGCTTTCAGACGCAGTGTTACTTTCCTTTGTTTGTCCCGTTAGTTTGCATTTCTAACGGGAGCCCCCACTTTGTTACTACTATCTCTCAAATTAGGGATGCACCGATACCGATACCGGTATCTGGTATCGGCCTCGATACCACATTTTCTAAAGTACTCGTACTCGTTAAAAGTCCCCCGATACCGGGGACCGATACCATGTTCTGAGAAATGGGTTAATCACAGGCGCCGAGTGCCCACCCCCAGGCTCCGGCTGCAGCTCAGAGCGGGGAGATGGGGAGACATGTCAGCCGTGTGGAACAGTGATGCGCGGGTCAACAACCCGCACACTACCAACGTTTTCAACTACCCGCCCGCTACTCGGACCGCAAAAAAAGTAAGAAAATATTTTTTAAAAGTAGTACATGCTCATCGTAGCGTCATTGGGCCATAAACGTGTAACAACACAGCATCGCAAGAAGACGTAGCCTACATATAACAAAGGCAGCACTTTGGTCATCATCTTTCATTATTTCGGTAAATGTCTCCCACACTTACTCTTTCTATTTGTGTATTTGCGGAGCTTCCACTCCCCAGTCTTCACCTTTTCTCTTGCCGCCTCCATCTCTCTGAGTCTGCAGACTAGTGATCATAGACATGGCCGGTTCGTGAACGAATCGGTTCTTTTTAATGAACCGGTCGAACCAGTACGCTAAATCGAACTGAATCATTCGCATCAGTTCACGTCTTGCGTCAGTGCTGATCCACAAGTTACTACTCACTTTCAGACATGCCTGACAGTCCCTCCGAGTTAAAATAATCCAATATCCCGAATTATATTTTACTCCAGTAACTCTAACAGTTCACTGAACTGAGACATGTTGTTGATACTGCTGATACTGCGCATCCGCGTATAGTAACGAACGCAGAGGTACAGCGGTTCTCGGATCACACCAGTACAGAACTGAGAACTGTTTAGACTGAGCTTGTGTGTCATCTTCGTGCCAGTTATTCAGCCAATAAATAAATTCGGCCTATAGGCCTATATTTCATAGAAAATTCTATCTAGTACTATATAAATACAAAGGTTTAATTGGCATTTTTTTCCAAACGACCTGACCGACCGCGACCCGAATATCATTAAAAATATTTTTGGATGACCCGTAACTGCGGGTAACCGCGGGTGACCGCGGCGCAGGCACGCGCTCATTTTGGATCAAACCGTGCATCACTGGTGTGGAACAATTTCAAAGTGAATGGCTTTGGATTAGGAGAATAAGTTTACTTGTAGTCGCCAAGTTACTTATAGTCAGTTGAATATCTGTTGGGGGACCAAAGAAAGTGTTATCAGATATTAAGCTGATCGTACTAATACTACTAATACTCTAATGACAGTTAGTTGACATGTAATTGAAAAGTTACTTATAGTTAGTAAAGTGGACTATTGAAATAAAGTGTTACCCAAGTAATTTAATCAAGGACCTAAAAACCCGTATATAAAAATATTTAAATCATGTTTTTTTTGTTTTTTTATTAAGTACTCGGTATCGGTATCGGCGAGTACTGAAATGCAAGTACTCGTACTCGTACTCGTTTTCCAAAAAAGTGGTATCGGTGCATCCCTATCTCAAATATTAACAAAAGAGCAGGAGAGAGCTCAGCAAACAAACGTATAAAGATTTATTATGTGACAGAAGAATTTACATAACCGAGATCCAGCTTAAGACAACAATTCAAGCACAAAACAACGCCGCTTTCGCTCCCCTGTTAGTTTTCAATTCTCGCTTTGGGTGCGAGAGGTCCCAGGTTCAGATCCCGGACGAGCCCCCACTTTATTACTACTATCTCTCAAATAGTAGAGCAGGAGAGAGTTCGGCAAACAAACGTATAAAGATTTATTATGTGACAGAAGAATTTACATAACCGAGATCCAGCTTAAGACAACAATTCAAGCACAAAACAACGCCGCTTTCGCTCCCCTGTTAGTTTTCAATTCTCGCTTTGGGTGCGAGAGGTCCCGGGTTCAGATCCCGGACGAGCCCCCACTTTATTACTACTATCTCTCAAATAGTAACAAAAGAGCAGGAGAGAGTTCGGCAAACAAACGGATAAAGGTTTATTATGTGACAGAAGAATTTACAGAACTGAGATCCAGCTTAAGACAACAATTCAAGCACAAAACAACGCCGCTTTCGCTCCCCTGTTAGTTTTCAATTCTCGCTTTGGGTGCGAGAGGTCCCAGGTTCAGATCCCGGACGAGCCCCCACTTTGTTACTACTATCTCTCAAATAATAACAAAGGAGCAGGAGAGAGTTCGGCAAACAAACGTATAAAGGTTTATTGTGTGACAGAAGAATTAACATAACCGAGATCCAGCTTAAGACAACAATTCAAGCACAAAACAACACTGCTTTCGCACGCCTCTCTCTCCCACTTCTTTCTAACATGCGTCGCTTTTTTTATGCCGTCAGATTGGGACACGCCTCGCGCGCTGGCACATCCCATCAATTAGACACAGGTGGTAACCTAGAATAGCAACAAGACACGGAAATACAGAACAGTAGAAATACATATATTACATATATATAACAATTTTGTCAGTTCTCGTTTATGACTATGTTTTGTCAAGTGTGGTTAGTTTTTCTATCCTTGTCTCCAACGTTCTCCAGAGTGTTATGTTACTCCATCTTCATTGACTACCACACCCTAACAAGTATATTATTTTATTCACGTAATAACTACTCTTTTTAAAAGTATGCTAAAGTACACTTCTTTTTCACAAGGGAACCAAAGGCTGAAAACACAAAGAAAGGTAAATGTTTCACTTGACCATTTTTAGATAATTCTGTAATATTTTGTGATAATGTACAGCACAGTAATTCATGAATATTGAATTTCATAGAATAAGTGCACTGATAACTGAATAAAGTATTTGTAAAAAGTTGTCCAAAGGGGAAATGACTCGGATGGAGAGAATCCTGCACAACACCGATCTCACTGTGTGTGGATACAAAAAAAAGAAAGAAAAAAATTACAACATTCGCAAAAGGACAAAATCTGCAATCATAAATTAATTTAAATGCACATAATCGAATGAATTATTCATTAATGCCAATCACAGCTATTATTGTTGTGGTGATTATGTAATCTCTCAAGCTTTATGAAATGATTGCATCTGGTGTCTGCAGTTAAATGTCATTTGGCTGTTTGAATGCAGAATTACACTCTAAAAGCCTTATTTTTCTCCCGTCCAATCAAAGTCTCGGGGGCTCATTCGGATGTTTCCCTGATTTAAAATACTTTCTTCAGTAGGGGGTCTCATTTGTTATTTCAACTTTTAAAGTCTGCCCTTTTTTTAAAGTATTTTCTTAGCCAAATTAGAGACAGAAAGAGGCCAAACCCAAAGGATTTATTCTCATTATTCTCTGTTTTTGAGCTGTACTGAAGTCTCAGTCTGGCTGGAGGAAATCAGACGGGTTTAACGCAGCAGGATTCTGCTCATAATTAGATTCTCACCAATTGTTAAACCTTACTGGGTTATTCATCACCTGCCAGTGTGCTTATATGTGCAGGCTCAGTAGATTTTACTGCAGAGCACTTTAAGAAATTATCAAGAAAAGATCTGTGAGACAGATGGAGAGAAGGAGTGCGGCTGCAAGTGCAGCTTTAATTATCAGGTTTTCTGCATCCACATTTTTTGATAGAGTTTCCCAGTATTGGATGTATGTTTTTAAGTCCAGGGGACAAGACCTTTGGAGAAACAGGTGTGTTTGTGCAGCGGGGCTTAAACGGTACCATCCCCGAGCTTCCAAAACAGTTTCATAACAAAGTTGTATACATCACATAAGCATCTCCTATAGGGTCTAGTTCTAGTTCTGCATCAGTTATTGGGGATGCACAATAAAGATTATTATTAAATGTTATCTGAGCAATAACCCTTTTGATGGCTAAATATTGTTTATTAATGTATATTATTAATACAAATGTGACAATTTTACAATTTCCCAATTTTGTTTTTGTTACATTATAAATATGTGGCATTTTTAAAAGACATCACAATGCATATTAAATAAGAAAAGTTTAAAATTTAACATTGAAAAAACAGTGATCAAAACAGTGATCAGTTCATTCCCTGATCAGTGAATGAACAGTGATCAGTGCTTTTAGTTTTAAAGTGAAAATTCTACTTTTATATTATAGCTAATTTGGGTTTTGTTTATGATGAAATTAATTAGTTAAAGCATAATATATATAGACCTATTTAAAAAAAAAAGCATTTTGTCATTTTGGGAAAATGAATATTTTTGATCAATCTAAATTTAAGGTTTGATTTAAACTATGAATATAGTATATATTTATTTATATATTTATTTTTATATATAAATTTAAAAAAAAAAACACATTTGATGGTAATAAGATTTTTTTTTGGCCAAAGTTGGTCCAAAGTATATGTTTTTATTTATTTATATATACTTGCATATATATACAGTATATATATATATATATATATATATATATATATATAAGAGAGAGAGAAATATGGATTTGTAAAGTCAAGCATTTCTTTAAAGAATATTGATGTTGTTGTGTTGTCTGGATGGGATTCCTCTCTCTGTAGAGTTACTGAGTTGTAAGGGTCTGTTATTATTACAATGTTGCTGCGTTAAAAATTCATGATGCAGGCTGCAATCAAAATTAAAATTTATGAGTCAGGGTTTTTTTTGGCGTGTGTGATGTATTTGCCTTTTTTGGGGGTGAGATTGTCCAAAAAAGAGATTTACCAGAGAATACCTAATTCACATACTTTACTGCTATGTGTGTACAAAGAGGGAGATAAAGAGAATGCATTGAAATAATGGAACGACTAGAGTCGAAAAAAGCAGAACAAAAGAAATATCAATGATAGAGTGGCCACAGTCTGCCACTGTCCCATTTCTCTAATAAGGATATTTTGCTTGCACTTTATTTTACGGTCCATGCACTTACGTGTACTTACCTAAGAAAGTACTGGGTAATATCTACATGGGTTAAGGTTAGGTTTAGGGATAGTAAGTTATTATCCAGTTATTGTAATTACTATAGTAGTATGTACATAGGGAACAGGAGTGCTAACCATATTCTGTTAACAGAAGGCTAAGCTTTTAACACAGGAAAACGTCTATATTTTGTTCTGGTTTATGAAGATATGTTTCTTATTTGTATATGATTGAATGAGACAGGGACATCAAAAACCTCTATGAAGACTTCAGATGCAAAAACTTCTCGACATTTTTCTTTTAAATGAACATTTTTATCAGACTCCAATGTTTAGGTGAATGTCACTGAAAAGAGAAAAATTAAAAGCAAAAAATGCTGATTTAATAATATATATATATATATTATATTTTCAGACCCAGTGTTAATTTCCTTTGTTTGTTTTGTCAAGTGTGGTTAGTTTTTCTATTCCGTAGCCCTCAAACCGTATTCACTTTATAGCCTTTAATCCTGTAATTGTGGACAAATGTGGGCAAAGAGGACTCAGGTGTGATCCTAATTTTATTTATTATAAATGTTATATCACTGTCTTCGATAAAGTTTTGTCTATTCATTTATGGTGTTTTTTTTATTTTGGGGGTATTTTCGAATTTATTTACTTCAAAAAATACCATATTTTGTACCATATCATATCTTATTTTGGCTTATTTTAGAATGCTCTAAATTACAGTTTTTCCCATTCATTTCTATGGGTGCCCATTTTTGACCCAAATACAAGGTTAAGGAGTTTTTTTTTTCAATGACTTAACATTGTAGAATTGAGTCAAAAAAAATTGTGTGTGTTCAGGAGGCAAACTTAGGAAAAGTAGCCAAGTCTTGTACCAGATCAAGGGAAAACTATTTTGCCCACATTTGCCCAAAATACGGTTTTAGGGTTAAGACATATATTTTGTCTACATATTATAAATGCTTTATGTGCATAAATATACGCAGTTTTGTTGTATGGAAGAGAGTAGCTAATCATCTTGGCACAACTTTTTTGTGTGTTTGAGTAAAATGATGGGTAGGTAGATTGGATTGACCAAATATAGACGAATATACTTTTATGCGACAGCATTTTTTTGGACGTGCATTCAGTTTTAATGGTTTTAACTTTGGATTTTCTTCTGATCTTGAGAGCCATTTTTTGTCTTTCCGTCCACAGGTTTCACAGATCATCAGTTCTGTGAGAAGCAAGGAAAGAAGATGAGACAACTTGGAAACTAAAAGGAAACTGTCGTTGGGAAGGAGCAGTCTTACGCCGGACAATTCCACTTCATTTTCTCCTGGAGATTAAGCCCGACATTTCAAGCGATGGAGCGCTCTCACCTGAACAACAGCTCCGGCTCGTGGTTATTCGAGGATCCTGTCTGTCCGACCTCTCTCAGCAGCACCACCTTTCTCATCGTGGCGTACAGCACCATGCTAGCGGTGGGCCTGGTGGGCAACACCTGCCTGGTCTTGGTGATCACCCGACAGAAGGAGATGCGCAACGTGACCAACATCTTCATCGTCAACCTCTCGTGCTCCGACATCCTCGTTTGCCTGGTGTGTTTGCCGGTCACCATCATCTACACCCTAATGGATCGATGGATTCTGGGCGAAGCTTTGTGTAAGGTGACGCCGTTCGTCCAGTGCATGTCCGTGACGGTTTCGATTTTCTCCATGGTTCTCATCGCCTTGGAGAGACACCAGCTCATCATCCATCCCACCGGCTGGAAACCAGTCGTCAGACACTCCTACCTGGCCGTGGCGGTGATCTGGATCATAGCGTGTTTCATCTCCCTTCCGTTCCTTTCCTTCAACATCCTCACAAACTCGCCCTTCCACAACCTCAGTCTTCCCTTCAACCCCTTCAGCGATCACTTCATCTGCATCGAGCAGTGGCCGTCCGAGGGCAATCGGCTGACTTACACCACCACGCTTCTGCTGTGCCAGTACTGCTTACCGCTGGCGCTCATCCTCGTCTGTTATTTCCGCATATTCCTGCGTCTCAGCCGACGCAAAGACATGGTGGAAAGGGCCCGAGGCGGACGGCAGAAAAAGGCCAAAGGCTCGAAGCGAGTCAACGCCATGCTAGCCTCGATCGTGGCGGCGTTCGCCCTGTGTTGGCTTCCGTTGAACGTTTTCAACACTGTTTTCGACTGGAACCACGAGGCGATTCCCATATGCCAGCATAATGCTATTTTCTCGGCTTGTCACCTCACCGCCATGGCGTCGACGTGTGTCAATCCGGTGATCTATGGATTCCTGAACAATAACTTCCAGAAGGAGCTGAAGCTGCTGCTTTCCAGATGCCGTTGCTGGGGGCCGCCGGAGAGTTACGAGAGTTTCCCTTTGTCCACGGTCAGTACGGGCATTACCAAGGGCTCCATCCTCAGCAATGGCTCCACGAGCACCTATCAACCACAAAAGAAGAACAGTTTGGAACAGAAAGAGAGCATTTAAACGTGTCCAATGACACATTTTACGATTCTTCGAGGTGGCTTGAGAATACGGCCAGCCAATCTGTGCACGTTTCGTGGCTGAATTTGAGGTTCAGAATCTCACTTTGGACAGTGATATTTCAAGATCGTGTTCCTTAAAGATGTCGACTTTAAATACGGAAATGGTCTGAAAAAACATTAAGAAAGGGTCTTGTAGCTGGGCTCTGAAGAGGAAGACAAAGTATGTTGCGTTCATGCTTTAAAGGATTAGTTCACTTTTAAAAAAAACTTTTTCTGATCATTTTCTCACCTCCATGTCATCCAAGATGACCACGTGTTTCTTTCTTCAGTCGAAAAGAAATTAAGGTTTTTGATGAAAACATTCCTGGCTTTTTCTCCATATAATGCAAACGGTTCAAGGTCCAAAAGACAGTTTCGTTTCAAAATGAATGAATCTTTTTTCGTGTCATTTGGTTCATTCAACGAACGAAATGACGAGTTGACAAATCGTGAAAAGATTTGTTCATTTTGATTCACGAGTTCGAACAGGAGGGTCACGAATGCGCGTCACAGAACAGAGAAAGGTGAGAATTTGAGCTTATAAAACTTAAACTTTGTTATTTTTTTTTTTAAGTGAGTGATCGTTTCGCTTGATAAGACCCTTATTCATCGTCTGGAATCGTTTAAAGCCCTCTGAACAGTTTGCACTGAAACTCTCATTTGGACTTTGAACCGTTTGGTTCCCATTGAAGTCCATTATATGGAGAAAATGCTGAAATGTTTTCATCAAAAACCTTAATTTCTTTTCGACTGAAGAAAGAAAGACATGGACATCTTGGATGACATGGGGGTGAGTAAATTATCAGCAAAGGTTTTTTTAAAAGTGAACTACTCCTTTAACCACTGCTAAACTGACTTGTTGGTGTTGTGCTCATTATCTGGTGAGTTCTCTTTGGCACGGAAAACTATTTCCCCCATTTAGAGCAAGTTTCAGTGAAATACTGAGTTTCTTCTCACTGTTTTTGTCCAGGGTAAGGCCTGCGGAAGAAGTGTATGACTTAGTAACAGCAAAAGACACGAGCTATTTAGGTTCTTGTCACTGTTAAACAATAACTTTACTCACACTTGTGTCATCTGTGACTTTCTTTCTTCTGTGGAACATAAAAGTAGATATTCCGAAGATCGCTCTTTTCATGCAATTGCAATAAAAGGGGACTAAAGTTGCACCATAAAACCTAGACCATATGACGCGTGTGCTTTATTTAAGTCTTCCAAAAACACACAATAGCCTTGAAATGTTTCCTGCAGTGAGCCGTCAATGATTTCAGATCATTATGTTTTTGCGATCAGATCAAAAATGGCATTTTGAACCCGATCATACATATTCAATATAAACATCCGATGCAAAATAATGATTTATTTTCTCATGGGCTAGTTGGAGAGCTATAGGGTGGATGACTTCAATTTCCATCTGTTTCTCACCCAAAGATATCATTGGCTTCAGAAAACCTGAAATATAGCATACTTTCATAGTACTTGGTCGTCCTTTTTCAAGGTTTAAAGGCTTCAATCCAAATTTGTTGTAACTGCATGGAAAAGACCAACCATTCTCCTTATTTGTTTCACAAGGAAAGAAAGTCATTTGAATTTGCAACAACATGAAGGTGAGTAAATGGTGATTTTTGTTTGTTTTTCTCTAAAAGGTTGTGCAGAAACAAGCAATACGTGTATAATGTGTACATTTGAAACACATAGTTAGTTATAATACAGCACCATGACTATATAAGCACATTGTGTCATTGATTAGGATTAGAAAGTCTGCTATTTCCGAGTGATATGTACTATCATTTACACATGTTGTTGCTCTGTGTGACGGCTGTAATTTGTTTCAATGTCAATATAAATATGCTGTGTCCTTTGCTGAGTGGCTTTATTTGCCAAAGCTATTCAAGTGAATTACAGATTCAGTTTCTCATCTGTTCTTTCACTGACTGGACTGTGCCAAACTAAGGAAAGTGCATGCAAGTAGTATTTGCATACATACATATACGTGGCCGAAACATCATTATTTATTAGCATAATAACACTTTTAAACACTCTGCAAATGATAGATGTCAAGTCACATGACTCATCAACTTTATAGTATACCTATCACTGATTTACAATTCAATTTGATTAAGATTACTAAATTATCACCCTTGTGAAAAAGAAGTGTGCTTAACTGTATTGAATGTACACTTGTAATACTTCAAATTTTAAAAGTTAATATGAATTAAACTTAAAGTACGCTTTCATGGCTGGTTCTTAACAAATGCACTTTTGAAAAGTGCACTTTGTAATGTCAATTTAAAGGTTTAGCTTTGTTTTAATCATTATGTTTGAATTATTTTCTGTTGGGCTTTAAAGTAGTACACTTATTTTGATGTGTTGACTAGCAAAAGTACATGTGAAGTACTTGATTATCATTTGAACTGTAATGTGTTGATTTAAATGTACTAAAATGCAACTTCATCATTACAAATATGCAATTACACATATTTTAAATACATGACATACAATGACATTACAGTATATTTTAGTTTACTATAAATGATTGGCAGTACATTCGGTGGTGCAATTTAACCAGACTATTTCAAAAACAGTAAGTAATTATAAAATTACATACAAAAAAATACCCACCAAAATTCAGATAATTGCATTTAATTTAAATGAAAATTATAATGCATTTGAATATAATTGCAATTAAAGGAGTAGTTCACTTTTCAAAAAAACTTATGCTGATAATTTACTCACCCCCATGCCATCCAAGATGTCCATGTCTTTCTTTCTTTATTAAGGAATTAAGGTTTTTGATGAAAACATTCCAGCATTTTTCTCCATATAATGGACTTCAATGGGAACCAAACGGTTCAAGGTCCAAAAGACAGTTTCAGTGCAAACTGTTCAAAGGGCTTTAAACGATTCCAGACGATGAATAAGGGTCTTATCTAGCGAAATGATCGCTCATTTAATAAATAAATAACAAAGTTTAAGTTTTATAAGCTCAAATGCTCGCCTTGCTCTGTTACGTGATGCACATTCGTGACTCTCCTATTCGAACTCGTTCATCAAAATGAAAAAAATCTTTTTCCGAGTCAATTTGTTCATTTCGTTCATTGATTGAACCAAATGACTTGAAAAAAGATTTGTTAATTTTGTTGAATGAGTTTGAACAGGAGAGTCACAAACGTATATCACAGAACAGAGCAAGGCGAGCATTTGAGCTTATAAAACTTAAAATTTGTTATTTATTTATTAAATGAGCGATCGTTTCGCTTGATAAGACCCTTATTCATCGTCTGAAATCGTTTAAAGCCCTTTGAACAGTTTGCAGTGAAACTGTCTTTTGAACCTTGAACCGTTTGGTTCCCATTGAAGTCCATTATATGGAGAAAAATGCTGGAATGTTTTCATCAAAAACCTTAATTTCTTTTCGACTGAAAAAAGAAAGACGCGGACATCTTGGATGACACGAGGGTGAGTAAATTATCAGCAAATTTTTTTTAAAAAGTGAACTACTCCTTTATCATGCACTTCGAAAACATTACATTCAGTTCACACTTAAGTATATTTTTTAAAATACTATTTCCATATTAAGTAGGTTTCTCTTTTCTTTTTTTTTTGAAGGTATGTAGTGTACTTCTTTTTCACAAGGGTATACTTCAACATGGATCATTATACATATTCCTGATGTTTTTATACTTTTTCTTTTGAAATACCTTTAAAATGTCTTTTATCTGTCACTGTATTGCCAACCATAGCATGTTGCTCAATGTTCTGTGACGTGATGCCACATAAGCTGCTAAAGTAGTCTGCTGTGAAGTCTTCACAAAAAGAAACATAGAAGGCACATTACAAACACAGGGGGCGCTCTTGAAAACCGTACTGAATCATACTGACACAAACTTGTGCAAGCGAAGGATCACAGGTCCACGTCAAGTGCATCATTTGGGACAGTGCCTAAGTTCTCACTGAAGCTTGATATTAATCAATTATTTTCTCCCTGCTTCTGTTACAGTCCACACAGATACACTGCTCTTATAATTTATTAAGCAAACAGCACTGACTATAGCGTTTGTTCACTTTTGTCCACATGCTTACTCTTATTGATTTTATTCCTTGTGTTTAGCTGAAATGGTAGGGCCTGAATGAATGGGAAGATTTATGTTTTAATTTGTACTAGCTTGAGTTTTTTCAAAAGCATGGTTGCATTGAGAGTTTCTGAAGAGTGAAAGGCATTAATGTGTAGCCATAAAACATCGTAACCATCCACCTGGAAAAGGTTAAACATTCAGTCGCCATTTACAAAGATATTTATGGTGTGATGATATAGTGTATTTCAGACGCATCAACTCTTGGTCAGTAGTTTTCCCTCTCTATCTCTCTCTCTCTCTCTCTCTCTCTCTCTCTCTCTCTCTCTCTCTGCTTTTCAAATATTGCAGGGTTGGTTATTGACCAGACAATGTGGGACGCCTATATTTCAGCAATACACCTGTAGAAAATTGCTTTGAGGTGTTTATGTGAACCAATATTTTTGTCTCATTTTCTTTTTTATTCCAGAGTTATTTCACTGGCCTCGATAGTGGAGTGTGCCTGAGGTCAGCTGGCTGTTTTGCATTAAGTTGGTATCTGAACTGCTTGCAATAAAGCATTTACAATAGACCTACCATAAATAAAAAGCCACAAACGTAAAAATTTCCATTCATGAGGCTGAAAGAGTGGCCTATATAACGCTGTTTACAAACCCAGTGAAGTATTTGAAAATCACCTGCAGCTCTTAACATTATACATTATACACAACACTAAATGTTCTTTTACATATCATTGAACATTAACATGTACATCTTTATAATTTGCTGTTCAGGACAAAAGAATGTGCCATACATAGCTTACAGAAATGAGAAATCCTAATTCAATTATGTAATTCAGAACTGTGTAATATTATTTGACTCATTATGGCCTGATTTCAGTCCTATGAGTATCAGTCAAGTCAAGAAATTAAATTAACATTCTGCCAAGCATTTGCTTTGGTTTATGAAGAATGCAAAAGGCCATCTAAAGTGTTCTGTGTGGTTGTTTGCACATCATTCATGTCATGGGATATTTGGTAATGATGTACATATAAAAAGTTTATATTGAACTTCTTTTGATGTTTTTCCTCAATTCTTGAATGTACACTTTCATGTAAATTAAAAAATGTAACCTCTCCATATCTTGCACTTTGCTTGTGTTTCTGAATGCATGTTACTAATTCCTAACTTTATATGTGTTTTAAGTTTCGATATGTGCAGTTAATGTTGTTTTGCAACAGACACTGCACATAGAAAGGCACAGCTGAGAGAGAGAGAGAGAATACCCATCATATCTCACCATTATTTGTCCTACAGTCTTTTGTCTCTTTGTAAATTTGTGGTTGTTAATGGAGGTTGTGTTAACAGATCTTAAGCCAAATTCACTTTTATCTTTCTCGCACATAAACTGGATGACTGAAACTCTGAAAGGGTAGAGTCCAGAGATTATAGTCCAGAGATAATGGTATAAGTTTTGTCAGTAATGTCAGTCAACATGTAAATGAACTGCTTTTGTTCGGGTCAAGGGAATTATTTAATATGACTGAATCATAAGTGCATTGGGTTACACCAGTCAAAGTCATTAAATGCTTTAAAGGGATAGTTCACTTTGAAATACATTTTTGATATGTTTTAGCTTATCTCAAGGGCATCCAAGATGTAGGTGTCTTTGTTTCCGCAGTAGTTTCGATTTTGATATTTTTAGGTTCTCGTCTGTCAGTCATATAATGGAGGTCTATGGTCACCACCTCAAAGAGCATGCACAGAGAAGTCAAAATTAAACATGATTTAATGACTCATAAATGGGTCAAAAAAAAAAAAAAACGGAACGAGCGGTTTGTGTGAGAAAACGAACAGTATTTATATTGTTTTACCCTCTTGTAACCACAGCCACAAAGTGCCCGCGGGGCCTCAGATCACTTGGACATGGCTGTGGTTACAAGAGGTAAAAACGATATAAATACTGTTCGTTTTCACACAAACCGCTCGTTTCGTGTCTTAGGCCATCAGTGTGTAAGACCCCATAGACCTCCACTATATGACTGATAGACACAAACGGTTTGACCTAAAAATATCAAAATTGAAAATACACTCTAAAAAATGCTGGGTTGTTTTAACCCAACTTTGGGTCAAATATGGACTAACCCAGCCGTTGGGTTAAATTTTTACATTACATTTTTAACCCAACATTTTGGGTTTGTCCATATTTGACCCAAAATTGGGTTAAAACAACCCAGCATTTTTTAGAGTGTACTGTGGAAACAAAGACACCTACATCTTAGATGCCCTTGAGGTAAGCTAAAATATACCAAAAATTAATTTCAAAGTGAACTATCCCTTTAAGAAAGCATAATAATATAGAAATTCTCACAAAATACTATGATTAAACGAACAGAACACTTACTAAAGAAGGTTACATTACAATGCTGGGTTGTTTTAACCCAAATTCAACTTCAAATTCAACTTTCACTTTTTAACTGTATATTTTTAATTGCATTTTTAACCCAACATTTAGGTTTGTCCATATTTGACCCAAATTTGGGTTGAAACAACCCAGCATTTTTTAGAGTATGTTTTTAAATATTACTTGCCATGTCAAAAGCATTTGATTATGGTGATACCTTCCATATCACTATTGTTAATATCAAGCGTTAGCACTGGCAGGAGACGTCAAGCTCACATCAGCTGATCAACATCTAGGAAAACGACACCCCTCATCCACATATGAGGCCCATTCAGTTTATCAGCAGCTTTATCCCGTTGCTCCCTCCATCCCCTGCTCCTCCTCTAATCCAGTCAGGACTTGGCCTTCTGGCTCATTTTTCTTGAATTATGTTGTACATTAAATTACTGAACATTAATGGTATCTGCAATACATTTGTTGGTTATGTTCTGTCTACCCTAGGGTGGTTATCGCTGCTCTCCATGATCTCTTATCAATGCTATAGGCGTCATGGATGGGGATTGAGTTCTTGCCCAGAACAGAACCAGACCGCCAATCCAAACTATATGTTACTTGTCAATCGTCTTTAACGATAGTGACCCTGACATAAATATCTATATCACTGGGAGACTCCAAATCAGGGGCTCTGGCTGCATTTATATTCACATGGTTATAATTACGAAACCCTCATGATCAAAAAAGATCATTTTTTACATCATATATTTTTTGAGTCATTGAATTCCTATACATCCAATTTGTGTTGTTGGGGTTAGCTATGGGAAATATAGGCCTATTACAGAAAAATGATCGTATAATCTTTAAATAATATACTTAAGTGCGAAGTGAATGTAATGTTTTCGGAGACTTAATCAACCCTTTCGCAAAGACCCGCCACTCTTAGTTACTTTTGCTACGTCCGACATGTTTTCAGAACCAGTTATATCAAAGAGCATCTACATTTACATGCACCCGCATAATGTGGGAACGCACATTTGAAATCAGTCCAATGGTGTGATGGGACGTTAGAGGCGGGTGACGTCACGAACCAGGAAACTATAAAGCATGCCAAAACAGTACAACGCTAGCGTCTGTGTCCTCAGTAAGCGCTCCCTAATCGTTTGTCTTATTTAGTGTTGTCTGTCTCAATACAAAAAGAAGTTATACATATGGTGAGCAAGCAGCATTGCAGATTGTGTGTTCATTTCTTCTACATCACAGGTGGGGATACACATGATTTATGTGTTGTTTGGGATTGGAGCATGCACAGTCAGCTCTCGAGGGAGCTGGCTGTGAGAACTGTGAACAGTTTCCATTACAGAAGGTTCACTCCTGCCGTGCGCTCTTCAATCAAGGGTTCTCAGTCTCACGTTCCTCACGGCTCGGGTCCCGCTGCTGCCAAGGCACAACGGTGATCTAGGAGGTCATGGGGATCGCAAGAGGATCTAACAGAGGGGTAAGAAACAGGCCTGGGCTTATCTCACCTCACCTGTGCCTTCTCTCAGGTTTTGGAAGCACGCACTGCCGCTTTTGCCCATACGTCAACATCCGACATTTTAGGGTACCCTTTAACGTCCGTTAGATGACGCTATCTAATCCAAACCCTACCCCCGACCTAAACCTACCCGCCTCATCTAACTGACGCTAAAGGGTACCCTAAAACGTTGGACATTGACGTATGGTCAAAAGCGTCAGTTAGATGACGTCTTGGGATGAGAATTTGTTGGAGATTAAGGACGTTCGTCCCAAAAGCAAGCTGCTTCATGCCCTCGCTGTCATTGCCTTGGTGTCAGGGCCTACCATTTTTTTCCTGATCTCCTGATTTTCCTAGTCTCTTATCGTGTGTATAGTTCACAAACATCAAACTATTCATCAATTATGGGATATAAAGAGCCCGGTTATGAGGCGATGCCTAAGGTGGAAGAGATGCTAACCAGCTATCTCTCCCCTCAGTCTGCATTGTCCCTGAGGGCCCCGATGTTACCCACCAAGCCGGTCAGAACAACGGCGGCTTTAGTGCATAAGGCTTATGCAGCGTCTGGTCAGGCTGCAGCGAGTCTTCACACGATGTCATTGACCCGGACAGAGTCAGTGAGCTGCGTTGGGCCACATATCTTTCTCTGTGGGCCACCAATGAGATGGCCAAATCCGTCGGCCGTGCTGCGGCACCCCTCGTGGCCACGGAAAGACATTTGTGACTCAACCTTAGCGCCATTAACCTAACCTTACTCCTTAGTGCCCCTTTGTCACCTCCTGGCATCTTCAGCGACACTGTTAATACAGTTGTTGAGGGGTTTCAGGAGGCTAGCAAACAGGCGCCGACATTCCAGAAACTTCTCCCCAGCTGCTCTCTAGTCCCAGAGAAAGCAGCCCCAAACAGTCGCCACCCAAGCTCCCCCACAGAAAGAATGGGCCAGGGAGGCGCTCACAACCGCAGTCTTCGTGGGGTAAGGCGGACCCGAGGTCCTGACGCCAGTGGGGTAAGACCTCTGAGGACAGTCCCCTCCAGGGGGAAGTGGTCAACACCTCAAAATTTGGTGCCCATTTCACCTCGGTGCCCACAGGGGGCCGTTCTGCTAACCCCGTCCAGATTTATGGGGCTCCTGCCCACTGTGGTAGGCCACGAACAGGTTCTGGTCATGGAACAAGAGGTAAAAAGGGGCCATTGATGCCAATAGTATGCTTTCTCCAGTACAGAGGATCCCTTTTCTAGGCGTGGTATGGGATTCGGTTACGATGCAAGCACGTCTTTCTAGCCACTAATGTGGCTTGATCTATTGTTCTGCTGGCCTTCTGTCCTCCTCCATTCCAGGATCCAGACTAGGAAAGAAACAATCTGCTATGTCCAGTTGGGGCTTCAGATGCTTACGTCCACAGAGCTGCCCTTCGGCGTAAATCAAAACAGCTGTTCATCTGCTTTTGGGTCCCCAGCATTGAAGCAGAGGATGAGCAAGTGGAAAGTTTCACATGAGTCTGCCGGACAACCTTTACCTACGTCAGTCCGAGCCCGCTGCCTCTAAGACTCTTCTGTCAGGAGTATCACTTCAAGAGGTTTGTGACGGCATGTTGGTCCTCACCTTGGGCTCTACTCCAGGGTCCCAGGTGCTCTCGTCTCGTCTTAGTGCTGCTCTTCACAATTTCACACAAGACAGACACTAGTCATTATAGTGGCATGGGTAAAAATGTTCCTACAACATAATTTCTTGACGCAGCGCGAGTTCCCTTGAAAGGAAACTCACCAGTTATGACTGAAACCTTGGTTCCCTATCGTAGTCACTTCGAGTTACGTCAGAAGTGACGGAGATTGGGGGTTTCGCATAGAAAGCCAATCCTCTTCGAGTATTAAAACACGAGCCAATGGCATGCAATGCCTTGGGGCTGCGGAAATTTGCATAGCGTACTCCGCCCTACTCCGTGAGTATAAAAGGAGGAAGTGAACGCAACCGCAGTATGTTTTCGCTTCGGAGCCAAGAGAACCTCTTCACTCCTGAAAGCACTGTTCAAGACTCTTCGAGACGAGCGTCCTCTTCAGTGTTGGTGTGACGGCGGTACCCAGCGAGATTCTGCATCGCCTGCGATCTGAGCAGTGGTCTGCCAGACTTTGCGCTTCTCCCTGGTCGCTTCAGCGCTGAAAGAGTGAATTTCCTCCTCTCATTGAAAGAGCTGCACGCGCACGTCTTTTTAAAGACGGTTCGCCCGTGCTCTTCTGGGTGTGATTGATTTCTGTCGTCATCTGATGGTCACGATCGCTGCTTTGTATGCCTGGGCATTTCAGCATGCAGCAGCAGCGTTCGTGGATGACTCATTTTCCTTCTGTGGGAACATGACCATCTCTACACTGAGGTCGAGACTCAATGATCTCACTTGAGTGAGAGTCCCGGTCCCCCCCGCTCGATCGGTTTCCTCCATAGGGGGCCCGTCGACCCGGGGACCTGGTGATTTACGGTGATGGTGTGGGATAAGCCCCGACGATTCCTCGGGCCACACCTCCCGCCTCAGTGCGAGAGCCAGCGAGCGTTAGTTCGATTCAGTCGGTTGCTTCTTCGGTGGCACCGGCTGCTTCGGGCAGCGCTCCAGATGATGATGCGATGTCGATCACAGCATCACTAGGCGGGCTTGACTCCTCGGGAAGTGAGGATGCGGCCGCGTTGCCTCCCTCGGGAGCGTCAGCGCCGCCGTGTCTGATCCCGCGATGATGGCCGTGCTATCTCGGGCGTCCGTGAGCATCGGGTGGGGGTGGAACTCCGCCCCTCCCCGATCTCTCGCGGCTGAATAATTGGTTTTTGGGTAACGCTGCCGCCTTACGGCCACGGCCAACCCCAATTTCCTTTTTTCCCCGAGTTGCATGCGGAACTGACACGCACTAAAAAATAAATAAATAAAAAAAAAAAAAAAGCGTGCTTAGTTCCCCGCCCTTCCTCCCCTCGGCGATGCGGCTGTCTGTGGGTACGCTGGGGCTCCCCCGGTCAACCGGCGGTTGCTCTCAGATGCCCCTCCAAAGCCTATGGGTTCTCGTCGTCTATGGCGGCGCGATTCTGTAGAGCGGCGGGACAGGCAGCCTCCGCCCTGCATATGATGAGCACCTACAAAGCTAGCTGCTCAGGAATGTGCACGAGGAGGTGACGGACCAAGCGAGCTGCGAGCCTGTCGCCTACCTTGTCCTTAAACGGGTCACGGAGGCGGTCGCTCGCTCCCTTGGTCAGGTGATGCCCACCGCTGTGGTCCAGGAGCATCATAATGTTCGGCGGTGCGGTCCAGGACTTTGCCCAGCACTTCTCGACCGCCTAGGAGCAGACGAAGGCGGTTTCTCTGCCCCGACGGCCAGCTGCTGCCTCCAACCAGCCGTCGGCTCGGACGCCTCCGCCAGCTCGCCGCCGAGGACGCCCCCCTGCGGCTCCCTTCCCTCCCACGCGGCCCCAGCAGCAGCCTTCAGCCGGTTCGCGTCGCGGAGGAGGCCACAGGTAAGCGTCCCAAGAAAAGAGCCCCCCCTCAGGCCGCGTGCCCCGCTAGATGCCAGGCGAAGCGATGTTCCTGAGGCGGGCCGCTCAGTGATAGTGTCATGGTTTTTCTCAGGAGGCGGTGGCAGGGCCCCTCCTTCCCCGGTGGAGGGCCGGTGGAGAATCTTTTGTTCTAGCTAGCTCCCTGAGCTGGTTGAGGAAAAGCTGACACTGTCATTGAGCACACAGACTGGAATGAGCGCGCACGACGTCCAGTGCGTCGCCCCGTTCATTCCTCTCTGTCTCGGAGGGCGCGGAAGGGTGCGTGTGTCGTCCCCGGGCTACGCCAATCCCTTCCCCCTCTGTCGCCAGACCCCCGGCAGAACAGACCCCCGTGGAACGCTCTGCCTTCCCTGGTCTCTTCTGTCGGGGAGCGGGTTTCGACGGTGCATCCGGACGGGGTAACTCCTGCACGCATGCCGGTCGACCCGCCTCGCTGCCCCTCCGGGGGGACGTCTGTGGTTCGCATGACCCCGTTGGCTCACTTCCTGGAAGCCTGGCTAGCGCTTCCCGGGGTTCCCGCTGGGTCATCAGAACGATCGGATTCGGCTACGCGATTCAGTTCGCACGGTCTCTTCCCCGCTTCAGGGGAGTTCGCTCCACGATGGTTGGTGGCAATGCCCCAGTCTTGAGAGCGGAGATTGCGACCCTGCTGGCGAAGGGTGCAATCGAGACGGTCCCTCCAGCCGAGGTGAGGTCCGGGCTTTACAGCCCCTACTTCATTGTCCCCAAGAAAGACCGGTGGGTTACGACCGATCCTGGACCTGCGCATTTTGAACCGTTCTCTCCATCGACTACCGTTCAAAATGCTCACGGCCAAACGCATTTTCGAATGTGTTCGGTATCAGGATTGGTTTGCAGCGATCGACCTGAAGGACGCGTACTTCCATGTCTCCATTCTCCCTCGACACAGACCGTTTCTTCGGTTTGCCTTCGAGGGCCAGGCATACCAGTACGCCGTTCTCCCATTCGGGTTAGCTCTGTCCCCTCGCGTCTTCACGAAGATCGTCGAGGCAGCCCTTGTTCCCCTTCGCGAACACGGGGTTCGCATCCTGAACTATCTCGACGACTGGCTGTTACTAGCACACTCTCGAGCTCAGGTTTGCGAACACAGAGACCTGGTGCTACGGCACCTAGCCCGTCTGGGCCTTCGGGTCAACCGGGAAAAGAGCAAACTTTGCCCCGTGCAGAGGATCTCTTTTCTCGGCATGGAGATAGACTCGGTCGCCATGTCCGCGCAGCTCACGAACGAGCGCGCGCACTCACTGCTGGCTTGTCTTCGACAGTTCGAGGGCAAGAGTGCGGTTCCACTGAAACTTTTCAGAGGCTCCTGGGGCATATGGCATCCGCGGCCGCGGCAACGCCGCTCGGTTTGCTTCATATGAGACCGCTTCAGCTGTGGCTTCGCGATCGAGTCCCGAGGTGGGCATGGCATCGCGGCTCGCTCCGAGTTCCAGTGACTCCGACGTGCCGCCGATCCTTCTTCCCGTGGTCGAACCTCAGCTTTTTACGGACAGGGTCCCTATTCAGCGAGTTTCCAGGCATCTCGTTGTCTCCACGGATGCGTCTACCACGGGTTGGGGTGCCATGTGCAATGGGCATGCAGCCGCCGGTTCCTGGACAGGAGCCCAGCGCCTCATGCACATCAATTGCCTCGAGCTGTTGGCAGTACGGCTCGCCCGGCACCGCTTCCGAGCGTGCTCTAGGGCCAGCATGTGCTTGTCCGCTCAGACAACACTACGGCAGTAGCGTACATCAACCACCAGGGGGGGTCTACGCTCGCGCCGGTTGTCGCAGCTCGCCCGCCACCTCTTGATATGGAGTCAGAAGCACCTGAGGTCCCTTCGTGCAGTTACATTCCTGGAGACCGGAATCGGGCAGCCGCGAGCTGTCCCGGGCCCGTCCCATCTCCGGCGAATGGCGACTCCATCCCCAGTCGGTCCAGCTGATTTGGGACCAGTTCGGGGAGGCACAGTTAGACCTGTTCGCCTCTCGGGACTCGTCCCACTGCGCCCAGTTATTCTCTGACCCGCGGCTCTCTCGGCTCGGATGCGCTGGCGCACAGCTGGCCACGGGGCCCACGCAAGTGTGCGTTCCCCCAGTGAGCCTCCTTGCACGGGTGTTGTGCAAGATCAAGGAGGACGAGGAGCAGGTCTTGCTGGTAGCCCCCTACTGGCCCACCAAGACGTGGTTCTCCGAACTCTTGCTCCTCGCGACAGCACCTCCTTGGCCTATTCCTCTGAGACCGGACCTACTCTCTCAGAGACGGGGCACTCTGTGGCACCCTCGTCCCGATCTTGGAGGCTGCACGTGTGGCTCCAGGACGGGACGAGGCAGGTTTGAGTTCGCTGCCACCTGCGGTGGCGGCAACCATCACTTCCGCAAGAGCGTCGTCCACGTGACACCTTTATGCGTTGAAGTGAAACCTCTTCGTCAATTGGTGTTCTTCTCGCTGAGAAGACCCCCGGAGATGTTCGATCGGAGTCATGCTTCCTTCCTGCAAGAGGGGTTGGAGCGCAGGCTGTCGCCCTCCACCCTTTGGATTATGTCGCGGCCATTGCCGCGTCTCATGATGCAGTGAAAGGTAAGTCTATGGGAAGCATGACCTGGTCATCAGGTTCCTGAGGGGAGTGAGGGGGCTAAATCCGCCTCCCTCCCCTCCTGCCCTCTGGGGACCTCTCAGTAGACCTGGGTGCTCTGCAGAGGCCTCCCCTGGAGCCTTTGCAGTCGGTAGAGTTTTTGCCCTGTCCTATGTGACAGCACTCCTGATTGCATTGGTATCCATCAGGAGAGTAAGGGACCTGCACGCACTCTCTGTTGACGAAGTGTGCCTGGAGTTCGGGCCGGCTTACTCTCACGTATTCCTGAGACCCCGGCCTGGATATATGCCCAAGGTTCCTACCACTCCCCTCCGGGACCTGGTGGTGAACCTGCAAGCGCTGCCCCTGGAGGAGGCAGACCCAGCCTTGGCACTGCTCTGTCCGGTACGTGCTCTCCGCACCTATGTCGACAGAACGCAGTGTTTCAGGACCTCAGACCAGCTCTTTGTCTGTCATGGGGGGAGCCAGAAGGGAAGGGCTCTCTCAAAGCAACGGCTGTCCCACTGGATAGTGGATGCCATTGCTTTGTCTTACCAGCAGCAAGGCCTTCCGTGCCCCCTTGGTGTGACGGCCCATTCCACTCGGAGTGTAGCCTCCTCTTGGGCTTTAGCGCACGGCGCCTCGCTAACAGACATCTGCAGAGCTGCAGGCTGGGCGACACCCAACACCTTCGCCAGATTCTATAATCTGCGAATTGAGCCGGTATCCTCTCACGTACTCGTTTCGGCCAGTTCTGGATCCGCTCAGGTGTCTTCGCTTGCTCGCCACTCCACTCCCCGGACTGGATAAGTGCGATATTTCCTCAGTTCTTCCATTGAAGTCTTGAGTCCTCCAGCACCGACGATGCGGGCACCACTGCGTTGCTCTGGATGCTAGCTAGGTGCCTCCATGCGCACGGTTCCCCATGGTAACCGTCTCATGTGTATTATCCACTGTAAGCCTCTCTGAGCATGTGTCTTCCCTTGGCAAGCCATCTGCCACCCCTGGAGTTTAAATCAGTAGCCACCTGCGGTTGGTACTCCAGTGTTCCATATGCGTTCCTATGTGGCCATATGTGTATTCTTAAGTCCTCCCTTCGGTAGGCAGCTGGTAGCATGTCCCCTTCGGGATATGTTCCCAGTGTACCTTGGTAATCCTGTGTCAAAGTCGGATCCCCAAAAAAAAAAAAAAAAAAAAAGAGGTAAGGCTCGGGGGTTCAGTCTTTCGCAGGGCACTGGAAGACAGCTTGAAGATGGCGTGATGGCACAGACCCCCAATCTCCGTCACTTCTGACGTAACTCGAAGTGACTACGATAGGGAACGTCTCGGTTACGTATGTAACCCTCGTTCCCTGAGTAGGGAACGGAGACGTTACGTCTCCCTGCCACTTCTGCTGTATCGCTGGGTAGAGGCCGAGTTCAGTCTTGGCTCCTCAGCGAAGACATACTGCGGTTGCGTTCACTTCCTCCTTTTATACTCACGGAGTAGGGCGGAGTACGCTATGCAAATTTCCGCAGCCCCAAGGCATTGCATGCCATTGGCTCGTGTTTTAATACTCGAAGAGGATTGGCTTTCTATGCGAAACCCCCAATCTCCGTCACTTCTGACGTAACGTCTCCGTTCCCTACTCAGGGAACGAGGGTTACATACGTAACCGAGACGTTTCCTGAAGAGGGAATGAGATGCTGCGTCACTAGGGTTGGGTATCGAGAATCGAGTATCGATTGGAACCGGGACTAACTTTTCGTTTTTCCCGGAATCGTTCAAAAGTTAAAATTTCGATTCCTAGTTTCTATATTTACAGTCCGCCGAGCGGAAGAAGAAACCGCTGAACAACACCAACGAAGAAGCGTCTACCGGAAGTGTTGGCATAACCACGCGAGTCGAACATTAGTAGCTTACGTCAGCGGTCCAAAGTGTGGCTTCACTTTTTTAAAAATAACGAAATCTCGGCAAAATGCAAAATTTGTGACAGAAGGAGTATTTTTACAGAAGGAGTATTTCCTTCAGAAAGGATTATTTCCTTCAGAAAGGCCGTTGGTTAGCAAGGTTAGCTAAACTTTTTTGACCCTGCCTCTTAAAAGAATCGGAATCGAGAATCGTTAGGAACCGGAATCGAAACAAGGAATCGGAATCAGAATCGTTCAAATTCAAACGATACCCAACCCTATGCGTCACCCTGCAATACTTTCTTCGTGCCTGTCTGTGACTTACTTCAGCCTATTAGAAGCTAGCGTTGCATTGTTTGGGCATGCTTTGGGCATAAATCCATAGAAATGTGATTTGCATTTGATGTAAGAAGATTAAAACAGCGTCCTTTGTTCATCAGGGTTTGCCAAGAGTTGTGCTGAGTTTAGTGATTTGGAGAGGAGAAAACTTCAGAAAATTGTGACGGAGGTCATTTATGAAGTTGCGAGAACACACAACATCCGTGAAGAACTGAGCACATGTGCACTTTGGTCAGAGCAGTAACAATGAGATTAAGGTGTTTACATGTTTACTGCGATTAAAATCAGCGTACGCCACATAGATGAATGCAAATATGGTGGTGACTACGATTATGAGTTTAATCGCATTAGTTTGATGAAAGAATTGCGACTACATGAGGTAAAGATTAATTGCAATATTGCCAAAATACCATCATAATCACATTATGTGCATGTAAACTGACAATGCACCGACATATGATAGAAAGACAGAGCAGGTTACATTTGGTATGAAACAAAGTCTCAGCTTTCAAAGAAATTCAAACAATAAATACAATTTCTGTGGCTCTTTAATGTGTTAATAGATCGCTGTAGGCAGTGCCTCAGTTCAAGTGGCTTGAAGCGGTCATCTTTACTACTAGTTAAAGCAAAAATAAACATGAATGAACATCAGAAGGTATGTTGTTTCAACCACGGAAAGACATCAATACACACCATTTTTCAAGTTCATGTCCACCGACGTAAATACTTACTCTACACTCTGGTTTGTTTGTCGACAAAATGGCCAGACTGATGTCATGAAGTAGCGTGTGTATGACACGCCAATTTGTATTTCCATTTTTGGCGTGCTATCAAGACGCATAATCGCTTTTCAGCGTGTTTATGAATGCCGTTGACTTAACGTTATTACTCTATATATAAATATATGACTTGCCTCAACCCCGTCCCTAAACCTACCCGTCACTGGGGTTAATGGCATTTATGACTGTTCCCTTACCATCCTAGGAAAAAAAAGATCGCTCCCCAGATGTAGATCTACATTTTGCTTCGTTTCGCTCGGACATTTGATGGCGTGTACAGACACGCGGAATCACTCGGACGTTAATGGCGTAGACATACACGCATACACGCGGATAGCTCAAAATGCGTAGAGATAACACGCCACTTGACTCGAAAGTGGTGTGTATGTTTACGCAAAAGTCATGATGTCATGTTGAAATGGCAGATAAACTGTCAATCAAACTCCAGGCGAAAAGTGAATTGCATGTTATTTAATTTAATTGAATTAATTGCATGTTAATTAAATGAAAATTAATTATATATAAAATATAAGTTTAAAGTTGAACTTTTTAAAGCCATTTAAGAAGAAGATCTTTATATGTAACTTCACAATTACTTCTATTGTCTATTGAAATGTGTGGTGCATAACAAGCATTTATGGAAACTAAAAAGTAATTTAATTAAATTTTTATATCATGCACGTAATATATATGTAATTTCACTTTAATTTGACATGTTTACAAAGTAAATTTTCTTAAAGAAACATAGTTTTAAGAAATTTTGCCATTCTTTAAGTTTTATTTCAGTGGCCTTTTACTTCATATATTCGCTGCAAGTACAGTTATAAAAAAATATACTTTTAAGATTTGAAGTGTGTATTCAATACAATTATGCGCACTTCTTTTACACAAGGGATGTCAAACCTTTTGATGCCAATTTAAATGCTACCGAACACCAGATTGGGTGTCATGTTCTGATTTCTGATTTGAGTGAACTTCTGAATAACTGAAATCAAATGAAAGGATTGCACAGAAGAACAGCATGAGCACTCAAATGAGACATCCCAGCTGATTTATGAATGTGCTTTATGGACAGCGTCTACATCAGGTCATGCCTGTTTAAGGCAGGGCGGACAAAAATGAATAGAAACGACTCACACACAACATATCTTTCTCTTCCACGTGCTTTAATTTGAATAAAATGTTAATTACCTCACATAATAGGTCCTATTAGTGTGTAGCATGTCGTGCCACAGCAGTCTGACTTCACTTCTAATGAGTGTGAATGGGAGATTGGGTAATTCCTGCTAAGACTTAGACAAATAATCCGACAGCTTCATGGAAAACAAGAGACTCGACAGATACAGAGAGCAGAATGAGCTGTATTAATGAGCATCTGTCACTTTAATTTTCTCTCTTTCTATCCGACAGTCCTTACCTAAAATTAGATCTGCTTTTTACCATCTTACGCTGTGTTTCTCTCTTTCTACCTCCCATTCTTATGTTCCAATTTTCCTTAGGATTCAGTTCACACCTTCCTTAAATGAGCAACTGTGAAATTCATCCCTTATGTCAAGTCTCAGAGTTTTGTATCCATATATGGAGGATTGGTATTATTATATGGCACCAGAACGCATGTTCTGAGGTTAACAGAGGATAAAAGAACACAGACGAGCACATCTTGTATACATTTTTTATCACCAACATTAAATATTTTTTATATTTGAACGTGTGGAATTCACAAGAATCCTGGAAAACCTCACGCCGAGACAGCCTGAATCGTTCGGGATATTTAATCATCTTTCTGTTTAGAACACCATTTGCTGGGAGGATGAAAACAATCCTTTATTTATTTAAACATCACCAGTCCCACATGTGACACCTGTGTAAATAGATCTCGATCCGTCGTTTTATGTTCATGTATCTGTTACTGAAATATTATAGCACAACATTAAATGGAACACTAAATGGATTGCCTGAAATGCACTGAAATAGACTATTTAATTACAGCTGAGATCCAGCACCTGCTCTAACCCTAAAGCAATTACACTAAACGACAGTTGTAAAGCACCAAGCACAAATACAAATAAAGGCAAGCGGTTATGGAGGCTCTCTGTGAATGAACTGTGTGTGAAATGTTCTACAGAAGCACAACATTTATAATGGGAGCTGGAACCAAAGGCCCAAGCTTTGCCTTTTGGACATGCAACCTCGCCTGAGAATTTACAAATATGTACCATGGTGGAGTATACCAACCCAAATAGGGTCACAACTATTGTTACTAATGTAAAAACCAGAGTAGAGCCATGGTAATGAAATGACATAGATTTTAATGGAATACAGGGACGGCTAAAATGTTGATGACCCAATATAATCCCTTAAAAATCATCTTTTCCTTGGGAAAGAAAAAATTCTCAGTGCCTTAACATTGCTTGAATCAGACATCCACTGGTTGGCGATCACACGTTGATCTGATTGGTTACAATGTAAGCCTGGTTCACACGGCAGGATTATTAGGCCGATTTTAGCCCTGACAATCTTAAAGTCACCATGAAATGAAAATTGAACATGCTTACTTTGTTTGCCTAAATTGATTGTTTTGTGGTGAACAATTCATACATGCAAGTCAATCCACACCAAAAAATTTTTTGGCTTCGTAATCTTTAATCAAATTTTGAAAATGCCCCTCCTCTCTGCATTGGAGGACCTTGCCCGTAATGCCCGATGACGTAGGCTTTACGGTTTGGGTCTCCTTAACATCCACAAGCCCCCCCCAACTGACAGCTGCTGTGTGTTTGCGAGCGCCGAGCGAGCATTGATTGACAGCGTGTGTAAACTTGCGTCATCCTCCATTTGAGAATGAAACACCCATTTTTCTAGATCCAATCAGGTGCTAGTTGGAAAAAAAAGCCACGCCCACTATTTTGCCTCATTTAGTATTCCGTTTCTCTCGGAAATACGTCACAACACTGGAGAAAAGTCATTTGCAACTTCCGGTTCACGGGGACTTTAAGGGGTGCTCCGATTATCGTATCGATTACCGATTATATGTTGGAATTTTTTGGCTCGATTTCTCCTCGTGTGGGAAATAAAATCAAAACAGCTGGCGCCCAGCAGTATGGCGCACCAGAAAGTCCAGTGGTCCGGTTCTTTTGAGAACGTTTTTTTTTTCCCGTTAAAAACAAACTACACACTGTCGCCACTGTATCCTCTTCGTTCGGCATGATTGTTTACTCTGAAGTCACGTTTGATCTTGAGATTTTCCGTCTGACCTGGGAATGCTCGGGAGTCAAATCGGTTCGTGTGTGATGTGTTGATTTTGCCGTGTGGCATGCGCACCACACACTGTACGAACAAAACTGTTAGACCCGTGATTTTTTATCGCCGACAATTTTAAAATCGTCCCGTGTGAACCAGCCTGTAGTTTGTCTAGTCAGAAACACCAGCGATTTCAAACCATGTTTTTGAGACGCTCTTTGGTTCATTGCAGTTTTAAGGAGAAAAAACTCAGCAATGCTGTCGACTTATGAATTTACACATGGGTTGTCTTAAAGCATATTAAAACACCACATAGACATATAAACAACATTAAAGGGTAACTAAACCCCTGGTCAGAGCCTGACTCCACCCACTGGCAATATTTGAAAATGCTGAAAAAGTGGGCAGACCCCAGCGGAGATAGAGGGGACGAAATAGATGCTAAAACACTCTATCCTGATCGTTTTCAATACTCGCAATTCCAATTCCTGATTACCTACAGTGGTTTTGACGACACAAGATGGTTTTTATACTTCCAAGGGCGTAGCTCGCGAATTGAGCTGAAATACGTACGTCACGAAGTGCGAAACATCCAACAGGAAAATTCAACTGCAGTTGCCACCGTTCAACCTGAAGAGGGCAGCACTAAGACGTTTTTACACCATATATTGTAGAAATAGAACACTTTATAAACAAATGTCAAAAAAGTTACTCGAATCAATGACTGGGATTAATGTGATTGTGTTTAGTGTAAAGTGTTTAGTTACTCTTTAAACGCTTGATTTTCACCACAGAGAGACTTAAGCATTTGCCCATTGCAAAATATTGCATATGTTTGTAGCTTCTTCAACTGTGGCATATTGGCGAATCTATAGTTAGTTAAAATGGCAAGTGTTAAATATGGATTAAAAGTGCATTAATTAGTACTTTAGCTAGCATTAGCATCACTGTTCTTCATGCACTTTAAGTACCGACACCACAATGGAATTAGATGTTCGTAGTCTGATTTTCGCTCTTCGCACCAAACCGTGAAACCTTTATGACAATTATGAGTCTTCGAGTTTACACTATTCATTTGACTCTACAAAACATTGTAAAAAACTTTTTAAATTAGCAACAACCGAACACACCTTTAATATGCATGATTCGTGACTGGAAAAAGTAATTTGTCATTGTATGTTTAATGTTTATTCCCCATTTTCTTTGCTTTTACTCGTTTATGTTGTCATTTTGTGGAGGAAGGACCATTAGCTGGAATAACAGCTGCTAAAAAAAGGCAACACAGAGCAAGTGATTTTATCCACATCCTTTCAGTATGAATAATGCAGCTTCATTCCATCAACAAGCACCTTTGACCACTGCTACTCCAGTCTAGATGTGGATAAATTGTGGAAAACATGCTCAAACTCATTATGCATCAGCTGGAAACAGATAAACATGAAAATAAGGCATGACAAATGAGGGCAGCTATTAACTTGTAAATGAGCTTCATCTATTACAGGGGTTCTGGGAGGAGAGGAGAGCAACAGATCAACAGGTCCTGATCATTTAGCTTCATTCTGCCTTGATGAATCCGTATCCTGACTGCTTACTCACTGCTGATCCCAGGCCTAATGTGTTGACAGATGGAGGAAGTCTTGTGACAAGTAAAGATCCGATCCTTGAAAGAATCCTGCAGCCCACAGTATTCAATTCCACTTTAAAAGTGGTTTTCTGCAAGTGAACATTACTTTCACTAGCCCCAGTTATTATTTTTTTCCCCTTATATTTAAAGACAACATTATGGCATCAAGAAACACTCAAAAAAAATGAGATGTTGGCTTTAATAAAAAAAAATTTTCGTCAACAGGTTCCACATAACTGGATTACGTTTTTTCAACATCATGGAATTAAGCAACGACCCAATTTAAGTAGTCTCAACATGAATTTTTAAAGGCTTCCTGACATGATTCAGGTATTTTTTATAGTCATTCATCCATTAAAGGAGAAATCTGGCGCAAAATGAACCTTTGGTCTAATAAAACACCGGTACCTAGTCAATCGTTCTCTGAGTTTTGTTTTCATGATAATCGAATGTAAAGAGTTTTATCTCTAAAAACTGTTCAGCGTATAATGCTAGTAATGGGGGCATTGACTAAGTAAAAAGAAATCGCTAGTTTATACCACTAACAAGGCTCAAAATAGCCCCACACTAACGCAGAAACATAATGAGGGTCCATACATGCAAACCGAAGCATTGAGAACTGTGTAAGTGTACAGACCATTTAATAAGAAGATACTATATAAAGACAGTTCACTTCATGTATACAGACCATCTTGGAAAACAGTCTTGGATATTATTTCATAATATCCAAATTACAATGACAAAATCACAGACAAAATTTCATGCTGAAGATCCTGTTTCACTCAGAAATGTATCACTTGCTAGTCCTGATAAAAGAAAAAATAGAGGAATAACAAAATATGTCAAATAAATAAATAAATAAATAAATAAGGGAGACGCCCTGTCACCATAACTGCTGCTTATGAATATAAATTGTAGTGTATTATTTCTGTTTCCAACAGAAACTTAGATTTCATATCACTTTTATGTATGAGTGTCATCATGAATATCGGGATTTGACACACAGATGCACCATGCATCATTTGGAAACTGTGGCAGTACAAGAAATAAATATGATTTATGCTTTAGGGATACATAAGCTTCCAAACTAGTCTTGTATCAATCACTTCAAACCAGCTTGATGGATAACAACCCTCTGATTTAAAGTTAATGTCATGTGCATGCGTGGGGGAAAAGGTTCGATTGAATGTATGTATGTTTTCATAAGCTTTCATCAAACTATTACATAACCAGGCCCCGGAGATTGAGAAAAAGATATGAGATTTAATTATTAATGGATAAAATTAAGCCAACTCTACGTTTATTTCGTACAGAAAATTCAGTTTCACTCAAAATTGTTTACTCAAAAATGCAGTTATAATACAGTATGTCCATTGCTCACAGTGCTTTTGTATAACATGTTAGGATGCAAGGTTGAGTCCCGTCCTGTAGTTTAACAAAGATGTCTGTCTTACTCAAAAATGTCTGCTAAATAAAATAAACGCAAGCTTTACAATGTTCTTTGATGGTAAAGTCACTTTAGCTTTACATTAAACTTGAAGTTAGCTGATGGGATTTTACAAAGACTCTCTCATACTATCATCTTTTTCTGACAGAAAGGATGTTTCAAGAGAGACTCTTCACAGCTGTCATGCCACGGAAAACTATAGCTGAATGATCGCTCATGAAATATTCATCAAAGGCTTTCCCTTCTCACCCTACAAAACACTGCATAGCCTCTCCGTGACAGCATCTAAACAGCTGGAGGTTGGGAAATCACACTAATAGACACAGTTGATCTTTTAGCAAGCAGAATATTATTTGGTTTAAGGTAATAACTTTTCAAATACCCAATTATTTTTCTTTAAGCATCTGTTTAAATCAGTACAACATTAGGAATAAAACGTTGACGTGAATGTAATTCTTTTTGGATATTTGTCTCTTTTAAAGGTACAATATGTAGGATTTTATGCAGTAAAATAACCCAAAACCACTATGTTATATATTTTGTTTAGTTGATTACTTACAATATCCCCAATGTTTCCAACTATTTGTAAATCGTGATAAAATTACGATTTTAACCAAGGAAGCGGGGCGTGTGAACAGGGGTCGCCAGTCAATGACGTCATATCCGCGTTACCCCTGGTTTCCTCCAGATTGACCTCGCACTTCCGTAGTAACCATGGCGACGGACGTGGACAACTGGGTTATGCCCGTTATACCTAGCAGGACGCTCACGCTGTTGTTGTTTTGTTCAAACATTATGGTAGCCTGGATGCCAGCCCGAACTCCGCCCACAACATTTTTTGGTCGGGAAGTTCGGTCTGGACTCGATCCATTGAGGAGAAATTGTGATCAGGCAAGAAATGAACGGGCCAATCAAATTGCCAGGGCGGGTTTTATATGATGATGGACAGGTGATCTGCAAGGACGTAATCATCACGTTATCAAAGTTTTCCCTCAGAGATGACTGCAGCTGGAGAATTGAGATGTACAGAATCCGCTGTCGCGTCTGTTGTAAAATAAATCGACCGTGCATTAATTTTAATAGACAAACAGAGAACTGCAATCAAGGCATTTGTCGATCGGAAAGATATTTTTGGCGTCCTTCCAACATGATTCGGGAAAAGTCTAACTTATCAGCTGGCTCTGACGGTCGTTAAGAAGATGGGACGTAATGAAAAGCCTGTGGTCGTTGTGGTTTCTCCTTTGGTCGCACTCATGGAGAAGTAAGTAAAAGAAGCAACACTCGTTATTTAACTTCTAATCTAAAATAAGTAAGTTCTGTATTTGAAAACTGCGCTATGCAAAGGAGTTGACTTACTGCGTTGCTCTGATTGGTTGTAGGTTTACCGACTATCCAATTGAGGGCAGAGGTTTTTTTTTCCTGGTTCAGTTAAGACACGCCTCATAATCAAAGCCCAACGAAGCGGTCTCAGACTCATTTTCTTATTAGAATGAGTATGACCAAGTCAGGCTAACATTATGGACCATGGCAAGCAGACTTTGAGACAAAAAAAAGACTAGAACGAAGATCAACATCTTTCGAGATGCCGTCGATAGCTTACTGCGTCTCATACAGCCAACAACCTAACTAACAACATTCAACACACTCGAATGTCGTTTAGTGTGATAGTGTAACTGTTAGAGCAAGTAAAACAGCGCAACGTTACCTCAAGTTTAATTCGTCTAATAAACTGACCTGTGAGTATTAATTTAGCACTTGCATGTAGTTTGGTAGAATGAAATGTCCTTATTTCTTTATATCCGCGGGACTCGCGATGCGTGTGGCGCTGGTAACTTACAATGTTCCATCTCTCATTAGCAATCGCGCCCTGCTTCATACAAGTCATGTTAAAACATAAATGTATTCACTCATTCATAAAAAAGATCCATCAGCTTGACGACAAGATCCATAAGTCCGCTTGATATACGCCTTTGTTATTGTAAGAGATTAGCGACCCCTTAAAAATTACATACTGTATGTTTAAAGTAAACTGTATACGTACACCGTTATGCCTCAAACCAAATCCACGCATAAGCTGCTAGAACACACACAAATAGTCTGCATAAAAGCAGTCTTTAAAGCTACACTGTGTAACTCTTTTAGTTTATTCTTAGCTAAAAACACTTAGTTCTTTCAAAAATATATGTGCTCATTAATGTATATTTACTTCGTTCATGTAATAAAGTATTCTCGTGAGTGTATAATATGGCATTAAAAAAAAAATACATACGGGCAATGTTGGTCGCCATGTTGCCCCTCCATCTTGAAAGTACATTAGCCAAAGAGGGATATACCCGTTAATTCAAGCTCGCCTTTCGCGTTTACGTTTGGACGAGGTTGAACCGGAAGCTATGTTAATATTGGACAACATTGGCCACCGTAGGAGTTAAAACGAAATCGGAATTGAGAAGAACAGAAATATTCACTGGATGGTCATATGCCTTTTCACTGCTAGATGGGGGTAAAAAAAAAAATCACACAGTGTAGCTTTAATAAATCCACAAGTAAATCCACATAAAGAGAGTAGCAGTAGCGTATCATACATTAATCATAGACGAGATCCGAAAACAACGATCAGAAAAAAGGGAACTAAAATATGTAGATATAAATGAGGTCAATGTCAAAACACAGTTGCCAGTGATGAAAATGCAAATCAGAAACCATGACAACAAATTAGTGGCGGGAAATGGTGCAAACAGGAAAACACAGTCCAAACTGAGTGAAACTGTGACTCACTCACAGAACTTTCCAATTAATTCCATCGCTGTAAGAAAAACAATTTGCCCGTGGACAGCCCGGACAGGAGCAGAGTGAGAAGTTACTTCACCATCTGAAACACCATTTCCTTGGTCTTTGATCTGATGCCTCATGCTGTGCTGCAGAAGTCAAAGAAAACAGATACTGGTGCTCTCAGTCTGAGTAGAAGGTATAGATGACGGCTTTCCTCCATCTGTGACCCATAATAATGACTCCATCTTCTGCAATACCTTGTGCCATTAAATGCATTTCTTGTGTAACTTTTCTGATTCGCAAAAAAAAAAAAAAAAAAAAAAAGAAGAAGAAAAAAAGATTGTATTACCGCAGGGGTGCCCAATCCTGTTCCTGGAGATCTACCTTCCTGCTAAATTCAGCTCCAACATTACCGAAGCAGCTGATTCAAATCTTGATAATTACAGACAGATCTGAACTCTGCAGGTAGGTCTATGATTTTCTCTGAAATGCTAATTACACATTTTAGTTTTGCATAATTATAAATGGGTAGAGCAGAGCAATGGGCTTTTTATTAATAGAAAAATACATCACAAAAAGTACCCTGTGTCAGACATCAATGATAGAGCAAGACTTGGCAGGATCAGGGCACCTTACATTTTTTTCCCACTACATGATTTTAAAACGTCGGGCTGATCTGTGCGGTTCACGCTACATGACTTTCTCTCTCTGAAATCAGGAGTGTTGAAATTGTTGAACTGTTCACACCACACGACACAACGTGATTGATCCGCAACAGGAGGTAACGCACTACACGAGTTGACAACAACGATTCTCTCTTGTCTACAAACCACAGTTTGACACGAAAAATCACATGATAAAACAACCCGGAAATGATGACGCGCGCCAATACCCAGCGAAGAAGATGAAGAACACAACAAGCGAAATATGAACGTCAGACAGAAACTAGTGCTGCACACTGTTTGGGTGATGATTTGCTGTGAGAAAAAATGCAAAAAAATAAAAAATACGATTTATCCGGTGACCTCTACTTATGCCTTGCTCTGATTGGCTGTAGCTCATGACATCACGTGAGGTTAAATCATGCGACAGTTCTGGATATCTAGCATGCTAGATATTTTTCTGGGATCGGTGAGGCGTTTGCGAGCGTCTTTGATGCGTTGTTGCCTCTTTCATTGTATCAGATTGGCGAGCATTCATCGCACGCTAATCCCCGCGATTTGCACGCGATAACATCCTGACCTGTCAGCGACCTCAACGATTTGCAAATCGGGCTTAAATTGGGCTAAAAATCATGTAGTGTGAACTAGGCTTTGCCTACAGTCCTGTGTTTAGACGCACAGGACTGTAGGCAAAGGCAAAGGCAAGCACAAGTTTCAAATCAGTGCTTCTCACGGGAGACTAGCGCTAAATTAATAACATAGCTTAGCGCCATCTACCATTTTAGAAGAGGAAGTTACTCAACTACATTTGTGAGGAAATCGAGCAGAGATCTCATAAATAGCCAAGTGTCTTAAAATCATAACAGACATCTGGACCCCTGAGCTACCGGCACCTTTCTGGCTCTCTGAGGTAGAGCCAGACCGATATATCGGCAGGCCGATATTATCGGCCGATATTAGGCATTTTTCAAACTATCGGTATCGGCAGTTATAATGGCCGATAAATTAATATTTCAAAAATAAAATAAAAACGGACAAAACACGCTTGAACCATGTCATGAGTGTTGGAGTTGTATAGTTTGTCCACCAGAGGGCACTCAGTCATCAGTCTGTTCTGTTGTGACAATAAAAGAAACAAGTTTCTTTATAAAATGCATTATCATATTATTTTAGTTAAAACTCATAAATAACTACAAATAACTAATGTTAGGGAAATCTGTTTATTTTTTGTTGTGAGTTTTGAAAAAAAAAATATATCGGATTTTAAAACCAACAAATATTTGTATCGGTATCGGCCTTCAAAAAATCCTTCATCGGTCGGGCTCTACTCTAAGGTACTGGCTCCTATAGCCCGCTGAGCTACTGGCTCCTATCTGGACCCCTGAGCTACCAGCACCTAAAAAGCTCACTACCAGCACCACTTTGCATGTAATGAGTCATTAGTTTCACCTTTTAAGTTGAATTACTGAAATAAATGAACTTTTGCACAACATTCGAATTTTTCTAGTTTCACCTCTGTATTTTCTATTTTGGTTACAGATTTGCCATAAATGTTCCTCAAAAATGTATTTTGGTTGTTAAAGTGTAAAATGTATTTTATGCAAATGTATTATGTAAGGTTAATAGGAAACCATATTTCCTTGTTTAAAACAATGCACAGTTGCATCCCATAGAATGATTTGTATAATTAATATAGCCTAATATATATGTTATAAACATTCAAATGTAGTTATAGTTAATAATATGTTATTGTTATAAAGCAATTCTGTTGATACAATAAGGAAGCTACTGATGAAAGTCATGACGAGGAAGTAATTAAAGATGTTTTTAAGGTAATTTAGTGTTTGTGATTTCGCTTTCTCTTCCTTCATCTCTCTCTGTGTTTGTGTTCTGCTTTATCTCGTCTCCTCTCCGACTGTATGCATTTATTATTTATCCATCTGATTTATTTCAAAGTGTTCCTAAAAAACAAATCAGAGCTGCATGGCACCTGATGCTTTATTCATGGACTGGTGCAGCTTTCAGACGACCCACTGGCACAAGGGTTGCTCTTACACAACTCCGGTGTTTCCTCAAAACTGAAGAAATGTTTCACTGTGACTTTCATCAGCCTCAGCAACATCTCAGCCAAACACAACCGGCAACCCTCAACTCAAAAGGCATGTTACACTAGAAATATAAATGTCTTCTCCCTTTCAGTAGGGATAGTTGTTTATCATAATTTTCTGTGAACTTTACAACCCATTAGCCATTTCAGAACCATATTGAGAGCCACAGTTGCTTAGAGACAATTTACACAAGTCACGCACTAAGACAGAAGCTTAGTACTAACTGCTGTTTACACTTCCCTCTTTATGCAGTACAGTACTTTCTACTCTAACTGCACTCGAACACTGCTGTAGCACAGTGGAGGTATGTCACCTAGAAACAACACACCAGTCAACATTTCCAAAAATGAAATATTCTGAAATATTAAAAATATATATATATAATATAAAAAAATAATACATAGAGTTATGATATCCGACAATCCTGCTCTCCACTGTATATGGAGGTGGTTATGAAATATTGTTGTATAAAAAAAGACCAGTGTGAAAAAAAATGTATTTCCACCACAGAAAAATACTGACAGAATTTTTATTTCGGTGAACTATTCCTTTTAAAGTCATTAAAATGGACAATTCTTATATTTTATGGAATATCGCAGTATAAATGTCTTAGCGATTTCTCCATGCATCTTTCATTTTGCCTCGTAATCTATAATCAAAATAACTTCCCCTCTCTCTTGCAGCAACATCTCTTGTCATGTATGTTTACTGGCATGAGGGCGGGGCAACCTGTCACTCACATGAGATCCACCAATAGCAAACCACAACCATCCAATCAAGTCCCAAAGGACAAAATCAAGTTCTTTCCTACAGTAGTTTTCAAAATCAAGTCCAATCAAAGTTTTTTCAAACTTTTTCTATATAGTTTTAAGGTCAAAGTGGCTAATTTTGTTTTGGAGTCTCCAACAATATGTTTAAAAGGTCAAAAACACTTTAATTTTCTCATAATATACATTGAAACATCAGCTCTTTTCTCACAGTGTCTGAAACAGTTCGATAAAAGATTCAATCTCTCTAAACCCCTCCTTTCTGAGAGCCTGCTCTGCTCTGATTGGTCAGATGGCCCAGTCTGTTGGTCTACCGCGTACAGCGCGTGTCAGAAACCAAGCGACTATTAGCATATCTGTATTTCAGCTCTTGAGTCTTCCTTAGCACTATAAACAGTAACAATGGCGCCGGTTTTACGGTATAAATTCCAGCGCGAGTCTCATCCTTTGGAAGTGCATCAAAAAAGATTTGCTTTCGCAGCAGAAAACAACGTTTTCTCGACATCAACAACACGAACTAAACTCTTGCGGTCTCAACTACAACTACTGAGTTTGAGAAAGGGAAAAGTAGATGTTGTTCACCATAGACATATACACTAGACGTCACCTTGGGGTTCTAATCATAGATATCTATATAAAGGCTAGATATCTCGTCCACGCTGCTGGCCAATGGAGGTCGACGTCAGCACCTGGCGGCCATCTTGTCACAGGCAGCTCGCTCACTGGTAACATTGTTTTAATGGTGCATATACTTTTTAATTCACCACTTGCTCAATTTTATACCGATTTTCAAACGGTTTGGTTTGTTATAAATGGCAGAGATGTAGTTATGATACTGCATACTTATGAATAATAAGTGTATAAATAAATAATCATCCAGAATTATAGCCACGTTAATAACGTTTGTAAGAAACCAAACCGTTTGTAAATCCGTCAAAGATTTCAACGAGATAAGAGTGTTTCTTACATCAGATACCAAAGAGCCCACCAGAAAGCCTGTCTGTGACAAGATGGCCGCCGGTGATGACGATAAATACTCCGCCGTGAGACATCTAGCCTTTATATAGATATCTATGGTTCTAAGTATGCGTCAAAACCGCCGCCATCTTGGAACAGGGGTCTTGTCATAGGAAGTAACTAGGTAACGCTGCTATCTCTGCCTTTACTTCGAAATCATTGATGGTGGCGGACTTTTGTGCAGCGTATGATGTTCACAGATGAAATCTGAACTAGGAAGAATGTTTAAAAATAAATAAATAAATAAAAAATTCTGGAATCAATGATAAATACATGTCTGATCATTGGAACAAACCAACAACAACAAAAAAAAGAACGAGAAAGATTGCATTCATGATGATTTATGGTGATTTTATTTCCGTTAGACCTGTGTCTACATTGACGCTGATGCATTAAAGTGGAGTCCCCTGTTTCAAGATGGCGGCTCTATTTACGCATTCAGTCCAATGAACTGCCGTAGCCAAGGTGACGTCTAGTGTATGTCTATGGTTGTTCACACAAGCAGCCAATGAAGACAATATACTGGCATCATGCAAATTTGTTACATTACGTAGGTTTGTAAGATTGGAATTACTGACGACTCATTTCAGACAGGTTTGAATTGCTATTGTCTTTGAGGAGACAATACATTTATTTGTTGTGCACTTTGGTCTTTAAAACTTTGCAGACCTTTTACATTCACAAACAGCTATAATACACACTGCATTAAAGGTGATATTCGAAAAAAGCATAACGGAGGCACTTTAAAATGTCACTGCTACCCTGATCCATCAGTCCAGTCCAGATGATAACGGGACTTTTTAATGTGTTTTGTCAGAGTGACAGAGAAGGCTAAAGAATGGATTTGTTGTATTTCTAGTGTAAACTAAACCGTGGCACAGCTGTGCTTTGGTTCCACGTTTACTGATTAAATGTGTAATCAGTCAAACAATATAAGACTAGAAGTAATCTGGGTAACATCCCAATTGATAACATAACTAATAAGTCTTACAAGGCCAGTTAAGGAGGAAAACCTTACATGCATGACAGCAATCTTGAATATAAAACAGGTCACAGCGTTATCTCTGTAAACCTGTGTAAAGAAAACACACTCTATATAGTGTGTACACATGTGGCTCTTATCTCATTTATTTTTCAAGAAGGCAATACCCAACCCAAATAACCTGAATGGGAAATCAAGGGAGAACTGGAAACTTTCCTTTAGCTGAAGGAAATTTTGTCAACGGCAAGAGAAGTGATTATCTTCCCTGTGTTTGCAGAGTATGTGGGCAGTTGCAGACACACTGGGACATTCTGGAAGACAGCCTTTTTACAGAAGATAAGATTGGGGCCATCGTGTAAGAATCAGACAGTATACGCAGGATACGACCACTCGCTGCCTTATTGTTTAACGTCTTTTATCAATGCTTCTACATTTGGCCTATTTTATTTTTACTAAACGATCCAGATAGAAGGACAAACACATCTGTTGGCCATATAGCAATATAAGAGTTTCTCAAATGTACTATTAAAGTATCAATTAGTGTAATAAACACATGCAGAAATGACTTGCATTAGATCTTTATAGATAATTACGGTATATAGGACATCATAATGTTCATGTTATTAATCCCTAAACACACAGTTTCCCTGTGTGGGTGAATATATTTTGTATATATATATATATATGTGTGTGTATATTGTATATTTTGAAGCATATTCTACTTGTTTTGTCAATAAAAATACATTTTAATGATATTTAGATTGTGTGTACATGCGAAGGCTGTCAAAACAATATATATAGTTCACAAGAGTAAAGAAACAAATAATCATTTTTTTTAATGTAATGTTACAATTATAGGAAATAAACAAGCCGATCAAAATAAATAAATAAATAAATAAATTAAAAAATAATAATAATAAAAAGATGTGTCCTACCAGAGACTTTGGTCCTACTCTGCCCCCTAGTGTACTATAAAGGCTTCTATATGATGCTATCAGTATATGATTTTTCACATTTTTATTAATTTTTTAACAATTCTATATTTTGCATTAGAATGTGAGTGAATGAGAATGAGATCTTGGATTAGTTTTTAAGATTTTACCTCAGCTTGACAGTTTGTTTACACAGTCTATCGTAGGCTGGGACCTCCAGAATATTCCCGCAGTCCTAAATACGGCTTTGTAATGAATGAGTAGCTTGACTTCAGCAGGCCACAGTCACTGAGGTAATCGTTTCCCTTGCGTCAAAAAATTCCATTCTCACCAGGCAAGTTTTTCATTAAAATAACCAACGCCACAATTGTGTCCGATTGGTCCGAACCGCACGCCCCTGTTTATGAAACGCGTCTTGTGATTGGTCAATCGTCGAGGTTTGCCAGAGTATTCGCATTTTGATTGGACAGCTTCTGCGTCATCTTGATACAATGTAGCTAGGTTGGTTCTTCCTACTCTCCTTACGTAGGTATTAGTTTAATACATAGATAAGTTAGCGAGATATTAATTTATTAATATTTGTACAGTTAATACTTTAAATTAGTGCACACAAAGCATGCGAAGGGTGACGCTTTTTGTCAACGGAACCTCCAAAAATGGCAAGGTGAGTGAACACACGCAGTACACGTTTAGCCTGGCCAACTCCAGTAAGTGTTGTGTGGACAGACAGAGATGTCCTGTCAATGGCATGAAACTGTATTTCACTTTATTTAATAAAGACACCGAAAACTGTTAGAACTCAAAACATTTAAGTTTTTACTCCCGACGATATGGTTAAGGCCACACAAGAGCTCGCTCTAAGGTTATTGTAACATTATTGTTTATTATTATACGTCGTAAATGCATTTCTGTATTTAACTAGTTACGTCAATACATGTATATTGTTTAAATATTAATGTATTGACGTATCTAGTTAATACGTTTAAATATTGTTTATTTTTTTATTCATTTACATACTAAACATGCATATTTCATATGTATTCAGGTACATAAAATTTAATATTTATTGAAATATTCTATGATAGTGAAAGATATTGCTTAATTCACAATGCAATGATGATAATTTTAATAAGGATGGTGACACTTTACAATAAGGTTTCATTAGTTAAAGTTAGTTATAGGTATTATCTAATATGAACGAGCAATGTTAATTTTGTTTGTTCATCTTTGTTAGCATTAGTTATTAAAAATCAAACTGGTCCTTTTTAGTTTATATCAGCTCAGGTCCATTAACTAATATAAACAGATTGTCATAATGTATTAATATATGTTGACATAAACATTAACTGAGATTAAAAAAAAATCCTTCAAAATAATTTTTTCAATATTAGTTAAAGTAAACTTGCGTGTGTAGTTTTTAACAAATGGAACCTTATTCTAAATAATTATTGGGTAACACTTTATTTCACAGTCTCTATAGTACATTTAGTTTCACAGTGTCTATACTACAGTACATTTACACAGTGTACTACATTTAGTTACTATTGTAATAGCAATAAATTACGTGCAACTTAAACTAATACTACCAAACACTAATCCTAACCCAATAGTCAGTACTGTATATATTACTCCGTACTTAAGTGTATAATTACACTGTAACACAGACACCTTAAAATAAAGTGTAAGCAATTATTGTAATAAACATTCTAACGCTGTCTGTAATGCAAACGGTGTAATATTAATGCCTTCGCGACTTTGCTTCTTTTGCAGGTTGTAGCCGTCTATGGGACTCTGCCTGATCTGTTGACAGTTGCCAGCAATAAATTGGGAATCAGGGCTTGTAACCTATACAATGGGAAAGGTGGTCTTATAGATGACATTGCACTCATCAGGTAAAGTTGCATCAGCATCCTTCAATTATTTGTGAAAGATGATGATGGGAACAATATGAAAATAAGAAAAACAAATAGCTATTCTCTGTTATTTAAACCTGCTTTAAATAAACAAATGAGGTAACAAAGATGACCTGGTAACACTTTATTTCCATGGTCCTCTTAAAGGAGTAGTTACTAGTAGGAGTAGTACTTTTTTTAAAAAACTTTTGCTGATCATTTACTCACCCCCATGTCATCCAAGATGTCCATGTCTTTCTTTCTTCAGTCGAAAAGAAATTAAGGTTTTTGATGAAAACATTCCAGGATTTTTCTCTATATAATGGACTTCAGTGGGACCCAAACGGTTCATGGTCCAAAAGACACTTTCATTGCAAACTGCAAACTGTTCAAAGGGCTTTAAATGATTCCAGACGATGAATAAGGGTCTTATCAAACGACACGATCGCTCATTTAAAAAATTTAAAAAGTTTAAGCTTTATAAGCACAAATGCTTATTTATTTTTTAAATGAGCAATGGTTTCGCTAGATAAGACCCTTATTCATTGTCTGGTGTCGTTTAAAGCCCTTTGAAGCTGCACTGAAACTCTCATTTGGACCTTGAACCGTTTGGTTCCCATTGAAGTCCATTATATGGAGAAAAATCCTGGAATGTTTTCATCAAAAACCTTAATTTCTTTTCGACTGAAGAAAGAAAGACATGGACATCTTGGATGACATGGGGGTGAGTAAATTATCAGCAAAAGTTTTTTTTTAAAAGTGAACTACTCCTTTAAGACATTATGTTGACTATAACTTTACATCTCCATGTCAACTTTTGTCTACTAACCCTAACCCTTTATTCTACCAAATTTTATTCTAATCTTGAAGTGAATTTACTATACTTACTTTCAAGTTGAAAATATATTTGTAAAACATCTTTCAGTCAAGATGTAGGTGCCGCACTACTTATACTCCTAACCCTAACACATTATTCTACCAAATTCTATTCTAATCTTGAAGTGAATTTACTATGATTTATACAAAAATACATACAATATGCATATTGTTTACTTTCAAGTTTCAAAAACATCTTTCAGTTATGATGTAGGCGCCTCACTACTTATACTCAATAAAGTGTACCCGATTACAGCCTTGTACTTGATTCTTGAGTGGGATAGGCAAACGAGAGGTATTGTCTCGGATGTACTGACTGGTTATTGTGTGTATTCCACAGAGATGATGATGTGCTATATGTGTCAGAAGGAGACGCTTTCATCGGTGAGCCAACATCGTTTAGTTTTCCCTGTAGTTCAGCCGGTAGAATATGCTGTTTGAAATGCCGAGAACATGAGCTGGATTCCCATAGGAGGGAACACAAAAGCCATTTTTCATAAAAGTGTAAAAAGTCACTTTTGCATAAAATGTATTATCATTATTCAGTGAAACTGAAGGTCAGTGTGTAAAACTATGACTGTGTGTTTCAGATCCTCAGAGCGATGGGAAATTGTCAGACGACATCTCAGGATCGCACACTGATTGGCTGACGCTGAATATTGGTGGACGCCATTTCACAACCACTAGGTAACCATGCAGCATGATTTGCGGTCTTGTTTGCTCACTGTAACTGTCATTGAAATATCAAGTTCTTTTCTATGACTGTAACCACTCTTTGTAAATGAATAAATAAGTGAAAGGAAATAAATCAAAAGGCTGTGATTTGACAATAGTTAAGAGGTGTTTTTAGGCAGGAAGGAAACCATCTTAAGCATAGTAAAATCACAGCAATGCTTTATCTAGAGTGGTTATATAAAGTAAGGAATAATTAATTATTCAAAAATAATGCACACCCGAAGTGGTAGATCATCACACCTCAGGTGTGCATTATTTTCTGATAATTCAATGGACTGGAGTCAGTTATTCCACTTATACTACGGCTACCACACCTCAAGACATTGTTCAGATGTTGTTTTTTAAGTTTTTTTCCTTAAAACTCGTGTGTAGGATTGATTTCTTACGCATCTAATCCCACTCCTCCATTTCTTAATTCCAAAACATTATTTTAGAGCTAGTAATGGAGGCTTGAGCCATTGATAGCAGACTAATGCAGCTATTAGAGAGAGAGAGGTTGAGAATTACCTGAGTGTGTCTCTCAACACTGTTTGGCAGCGGCGTCTTTACTAATAGCGAAAACTACATTTATCTGCTTCAAGAACAGCGCTGTTCTAGTGAGAAATGTCATGTAGCTTTTAAGTTGCTTAAAGGGTTAGTTCACCCAAAAATGAAAATTAAGTCATTAATTACTCACCCCCATGCTGTACCAACCCCGTAAGACCTTCGTTCGTCTTCGGAACACAAATGAAGATATTTTTGATTAAATTTGAGAGCTGTATAACTACCACATTGGCTCCTAAAGGACTGCCTCTTGACGGCCCAGAAAGTCAATGAAGAAAATGTTTAAATATCCCAAGTGACTACCGTGGCTCAACTATATGTTTATCAAGCGACGCGAATACTTTTTGTGCGAAAAAACAAACAAAAATAACGAGTTTATTCGACTATTTCTTTTCTTCCTTGTAGGCCAGAACGAGACTTCCTTATAGATTTCCACGACGCATGCGCGAGAATTGCGATCTAAGCTGGTGTAAGCAGATCGCAAATCTCGCGCATGCGTCGTGGAAATCTAAGGAAGTCTCGTTCTGGCCTACAAGGAAGAAAAGAAATAGTCGAATAAAGTCGTTATTTTTGTTTGTTTTTTTGCACAAAAAGTATTCGCGTCGCTTGATAAACATATAGTTGAGCCACGGTAGTCACTTGGGATATTTAAACATTTTCTTCATTGACTTTCTGGGCCGTCAAGAGCCAGTCCTTTAGGAGCCAATGTGGTAGTTATACAGCTCTCAAATTTAATCAAAAATATCTTCATTTGTGTTCCGAAGACGAACGAAGGTCTTACGGGGTTGGTACAGCATGAGGGTGAGTAATTAATGACTTTATTTTCATTTTTGGGTGAACTAACCCTTTAACTATTTTACTGATAAAATCGTCAGAGCAGCTCTGACAACACATTTTTGTGCGTGTGTGTCTGTACTGTATGTGTATGCGTTTGAGTGGAAGATCATTTTTGTTTACTATGGGGTGTCCAAACTCAGTTCTGGAGGGCCACTGACTGTCCTGCAGAGTTTGGCTTTAACTTGCCTCAACGCATCTGGCTGGACGTTTCTAGTATGCATAGTAAGACCTTAATTAGCTGGTTCAGGTGTGTTTAATTGGGGTTTGAGTTAAACTTTACAGGACAGTGGCCTTTAGGGTTGGGTATCGAGAATCGAGTATCGATTGGAACCGAGACTAACTTTTCGTTTTTCCCGGAATCGTTCAAAAGTAAAAATTTCGATTCCTAGTTTCGATATTCACAGTCCGCCGAGCGGAAGAAGAAACCGCTGAACAACATCAATGAAGAAGCGTCTACCGGAAGTGTTGGCATAACCGCGTGAGTCGAACATGAGTAGCTTACGTCGGCGGTCCAAAGTGTGGCTTCACTTTTCTAAAAATAACGAAATCTCGGCAAAATTTGTGACAAAAGGAGTATTTCCTTCAGAAAGACCGTTGGTTAGCAAGGTTAGCTAAACTTTTTTGACCCTGCCTCTTAAAAGAATCGGAATCAAGAATCTTTAGGAACCGGAATCAAAACAAGGAATCGGAATCAGAATCGTTCAAATTCAAACGATTCCCAACCCTAGTGGCCTTCCAGGAGCTGGATTGGACACCACTGATATAAATAATGCTAAAAGTCTGTCGTTTAGGTGTGTATTTCTGGTGTTTGCTCTTGTTTAAGGAGTACTCTTGTGAGTAAGGAGCCTGATAGCATGCTAGCACACATGTTCAGAGAGAAGGGTAAGTTTAGTTCCCGTACACTCACTGATTGATTTAAGCATTGTTTGTTTTGCTGGTTGTTGCACAGTTATATCAGAGTTCTTTTCCCCCGCTTTCTTGATCTGCAGATGTATGGGGCAATAAGCAGGACGAACGAGGGGCTTACCTCATTGATCGAAGCCCAGAGTACTTTGAGCCCATCCTGAACTACCTGAGGCATGGCCAGATCATTGTCAATGAAGGAATCAACTTACTCGGTGAGTAGGGCCTGAATGTTAAAGTCGGCATTAAACGGAAGTTCAGATTGTCATTTTTTCCTTGTTTTGACTTATATTCGAGTGAAACGGCTTCTGAAATTAGAAAAAAATGTAGAGCGGGGCTTGATTTCGTCCTTCAGGAAATTATTGGATTGTTTAAAAAAAAAAAATGAAGTGCACAGATAAATAATTTATAATACACACTACAATATTACATATAAAAAGAAGATTTGTCAAATTTGATTTCATGCCAACTTTAACTAAAGCATTCGCAGATGATAGTTCTTATCCAGTTCATTATGTATACATTAGATGGTACATTCAGGTTTGGAGTGTAGATTATTGCAATAAAGTTTAATCTTGGAAAATCACTATAATTCAAGGTTTGTTATAAAGCCATGGAAAATTTTCTAAAAAATACACCATTGTTCAAGAAATAATTGTAATTAACAACAAAAATATATTCTTGTCATAACCCAAGTCACTTTTATTCTTTAGTTAGTTGGATGTTTTATGTTTTATAGGAGTACTAGAAGAAGCTCGATTCTTTGGGATAGAGCAACTGGCAGAGCAACTAGAAGTCACCATTAAGGTATTATTATATTTTATATATGTATGATATCATACACTACCTTTCAAAAGTTTTCTTCATCAACTAACCAAGGCTCCAAAAATTATATTAAAAAGAGTATTGTTGTGAAATATTATTCAAATTTAAATAACTGTTTTCTGTTGTAATATATTGTCAAATGTAATTTGTTCCTGTGATCAAAGCTGAATTTTTAGCATCATTACTCCAGTCTTCAGTGTCACATGATCCTTCAGAAATCATTCAAATACGCCTATTTGGTGCTTATTTCTAATTATAATCAGTGTTGAAAACAGTTGTGCTGCTTAAAGGGACACTCCACCCATTTCCATTGTTAGAAATCCAGTTATACTATTGAAAGGTCGTCCAACAGTCTCTTACTTTCCCCTGAAACGAGAGAAATCCGCTATTTACCCTTTTCACTTCCTCCTACAATGACTCAAAAATCGTCATTTTAAGTCATTGTAGGAGGAAGTGTAAGAGGGGGGGTTCCTATAAAGATTACAAGCACTAAATCTCACCCTTTCAAACCCGCCCATAGGGGGTCGGACCTAATGCGCTAACAGACCTATCACAGATCAGTGCCAGTGCGTTTGATTTCACCGGCAGAAACTTTTGGAAAATATGGACAAAGGTACTGAATACGCAGACAGATGCATTATGGATAGGGTTGGGTACCGAAACACGGTGCCAATAGGGAACCAATTCCGACGTAAACGGTAATAACCAGACCGAATAAGAACAAAAATTTCGGTGCCCGAGTCTCGGTGTCATGAGGCGTACACACGCAAAGTCTCTCGCTCTCTCCCTCTCCCTCGTGGGCGCACAATGCGGTTTGGAGCACAGTCTGATTTGTCTAGATTCTGGGAGATTTTAACCAATTTGCGGGCATCAGGGAGCCGTTATCAATATGCGGGAGACGTCTGATAGCGAGGGGATTAATGAAGATGCCGAAGACAAAACACTCCAAGGTGTAAAAATGACGCGCGGAGTAAGTGTGGCGATTGTCTGAAGCCCATATAGAATCACGCCAATCCATTGGCTGATGGCACCTTGACGCTCTTACATCGTCTTATTATAGTAGCGGGCATTATCTGATTTCATTGTGCGAATTGATTTTCTTGGCGGTAGCGTAGAGTGGAGCTCAACTCTAGTCTACACTGATGGACGGAGCAGTGGGAGTGGCCTGCAGAGCTGAGCATTGCAATGCACTATGGGGATTGTTGTCTACAATCCACAAGCACTAAAAAGTAATTTTCTGCCTTTTATCGGCCAAGAAGGACCCAAATTAGACATTTATGATACTATTCTACAACATATATGACCCACTTTCAATACATATTCATGTCTCCACCAATGGAATTACCCTGTAATATTTGTATCAATTTTAATCAAAGTCAAAGTTTTCTTCCAAAAATAAAACCTCTTTCTGACCCCAAACTTTTAGAGGTTGTGCATATGCACATGTTTAATAACATATTTTCCATGATATGCAGAATTCTCATCCACCCGAAGACCACTCTCCACTCTCACGGAAGGAATTTGTTCGTTTTCTGCTGGCGACACCAACCAAATCGGAGCTTCGCTGTCAGGTAGAAGACTTTAGTTTCATAACTGTTCAGTCAGGTGTATTAGTCAGTCTGATGTCGGTACTGAGGTGTCTTTTCCCCTCTCAGGGTCTTAATTTCAGTGGAGCGGACCTTTCTCGGCTGGATTTGCGCTATATTAATTTTAAAATGGCAAATCTGAGTCGCTGCAATCTCACCTATGCAAACATGTGCTGCTCAAACCTGGAGAGAGCGGACCTTTCCGGAGCCAACCTGGATGTGAGCTGACATCTCTCGCTTTCGTTTGACCTTATATGAAGTCTTGCTTGATCACTTTGTTCTGTGCTCTAGGGTGCTAATCTTCAGGGCGTGAAGATGCTCTGCTCCAACGCGGAGGGAGCGTCTCTTAAAGGATGTAACTTTGAGGATCCCTCTGGGCTCAAGGCCAATCTAGAGGGTAAAAGTCCTGCACACAGAATTAATCATAGATGCTAATGGAAATGATGCCACATTAATGTTGCATTGTCATGTTACTCTCGGTGCGCTTTAGGGGCTAATCTAAAAGGAGTTGACATGGAGGGCAGTCAGATGACTGGTATTAATCTGCGTGTGGCTACGCTGAAGAATGCCAAGCTGAAGAACTGTAACCTGCGAGGAGCTACATTAGCCGGCACAGATCTTGAGGTGAGAGTAGCTGCGTTTACATGGACACCTTTTGTTTTCCAGCTGTTGGAATCCGGGTCTATGTGAACTAGGGCTGTTGGAACGAATTCCGCAAATTCGAATATAATTCGAATATTTAAAAAATCAATACTATTCGAATGCTAAAGTTACTATTCAAATATTGCTTTTATATATATTTAAAAATAAATATATACTTCCGAAGTGACCAGGTGTAAACGGCCCCTTATCGCTTTCTTATTAACAATAGGAGAGCGCGGGACTAGCTTTCGCGTGGCACATTCGCAAGGTCTCGTTCACTCCCTAACCGCGCGCTATTTATGTTATGCGCGGATTCAGGGAGATTTGAACTAATTTGCGGCCATCAGGGAGACGCTATCAATATGCGGGAGACTCCCGGAACTTCCGACGCGATATGACGATCACGTCACCTCAGATCTGAGCACCTATTCATCAAGCCAACGCGCCGCAATCTATCGCAAATCAAAGTGAAAGTAAGTCGCGGACGCTTAACACTACCATCTTCATTAAAAGTAAAAAACGAAATGATATTACCAGGGCTGTTGCCGCTCTCCGTTATTGCTGTTTTTGCTGATTTTGAAATTAGCCGATGATCAATAAAATGCAGCTCAAATCTGTTGCTTTCAGTGACGTGCACTTCATTACATCTGTATATAGCGCGGGAATTGAAGATCGGATTTATATCCGTTTTGCAAAAACACATTTATGTGAGCAGGTGTAAATGGAATCGTTTTGATAAATCAGAGCTATCCGATCTGAGAAAACATGAAGTGGCCAGGTGTAAACAGCCCCTAAATGTTTATTGTAGTAATGTTAGATGTCCCTCTAGTGGGCCGAACGTGTAACAACAACCACAGGCTATAGTGCCATTGACGATCCATAAGAATGTGTAATGTCGTAAATATTAATAATAGGATAAATTTGAGCATTTAATATTTGAATATTACATAAAATAAGGAATGGAATTCGAATAGTATTATAGAGGAAGATTGACAGCCCTAATGTGAACACAGCTAGTGTTGATTGAAGGTGTGTTATTCTGTGACACCATTATTGCACTGAAAAACATCTTCTGTAATGTGTGTGCAGAACTGCGATCTCTCAGGCTGTGATCTACAGGAAGCGAATCTGCGTGGTTCGAATGTGAAAGGAGCCATCTTTGAGGAGATGCTGACTCCGCTCCACATGTCCCAAAGTGTGAGATAACCAATTACATCGTTCCCTGCCCAGAAACCTCACCAGCCAGCTATTCCCAGCACTCCCTCACCCCCGACCCCCTTTAAGTTTCACGCTCCCGTGGAACCGTATGCAACACTAGCACTTGGTTTGCCCACCTCTAATCTTTGAGCTTTACTCTCATGCACTAGAGCACATCCAGGGTCTGTAGTCATGGCCAACGTAGCGAAAGCTGACCGTAGAGATTCCAAATATTTGTCAAACCAAACTTATTGCTTTTGGTTTTGTTTTTATGTATGCTTTGTGTTGAACTATTGTTCGATTTTACTGAATGTATATGTTTCATGTTGTGTTTTGTCTCAAATAATGAAGTCAACATTTCAATCAATCAGTACAACCAAATATGTCGTTTGAATTTTAGATTTATCAATGAATTTATAGGAGGCTTATTGTTGCACAGCTTATCGCAGGCGAAACAAACCCATATAATAGTAGCCTTTTGTATATATATATTTACCTTAAACATCTCATAACTGACAGTTCTGGTGTCAAATATGCAACATAAATATATAGCTCTTATATATTCTGTTTTTACATTTATACATAAACGATATTAATTTTTCGATTTGCCATTTGTTGATCTACCTCCCATATAACCTGTTCTTGTTTTCAGCCATTTGTAGTTATTAAATCCATGCAGTCAGACAGACTTCAACCAAATGCAAACCACATTTTGCTGCGTTCTTGCGAAATTTAATTTTTGATAACTGTGTAATAACACTTAGCCATAGGTTAATATGCACAATAATTAACCAGTGGAGCCAATATGCTATTTTAATCATATCATTTTGTAATATGTGGAAATGGTATGCTTTTTGCTTTTCTCCATTTTTTATTTTTCATTGAAATGTGACCAAGCCACACCAAAAATTTTAATGGGATGTTTGTCGGGTCATTATCAAATCCAGTGCTTCCTTATAATGTTTATCATGATATATAACGGTCACACTTTACAATAAGGTTTCATTAGTTACCTAGTTAACATAAACTAAGAATAAACAAAACATTTATTAATCTTAGTTAATGTTCACTTTAACATTTACTAATACATTATTATATCTGTTAACTTAAGTTAATGCACTGAACAAACAATGAGTATTTTTATGAACTAACATTAACAAAGATTGCATTGCTAACAAATGAGAGCAATACAATGTTAACAAATGAGACCTTATTGTAAAGTGTTTCCGATATAAAATATGCTCATCAATCCCACTGTCCCACTTTTTGTGTGTTTGTGTCCAGAAGTTCTGTGTAGTGAGAAGTAGCACATTTATAAAATGATGCTCAGATTATTTGCTGCATGGTTAAATGAAAACCTAAACATCTCGGTCAGAGATTTCTGACTTTTCAGTGTTTTTTTTGTTATAAAACATGCTGTTGATTTTCATTGACAAATGTTATTGTTGGTACTCTGTCAATCCTGTTAAATGAAGGCAATCAAAATAGACTTTTGCACTTTAAGTGTGATCTCTATGTATATCAGACCCTTATGGAAAGGGTGCAAGCTATTTATTTATGTATCAGGCTGTATTTATGTAAGTGGTGGAGGGGAGGATCTATCAGTTCTCTCTTTACCAAACCCTGTTGCACTCTATTACGGAAGTGTGCTTCCATAAATAGACTGTTATAATCAAAGTCTGGTTGTCTGTCTTTATTTATGTGTGTGGAGATATATGCAGTAACATTCAAAGGTTTGGGGTCGGTAAGATTTTTTCTTATGCTCACCACAGCTACATTTATTTGATCAAAAATGCAGTAAATTTATAAATGTTGCGAAATATTATTACAATTTAAAGTAAGTACATTTAAAATATTTAAATGCAATTTATTTCTGTGATCAAACTTGAATTTTCAGCATCATTAGACTTCATTATCACGTGATCCTTCAGGAATCATTCTAATATGCTGATTTGCTGCTGAAGAAATAATAATTTCTTATTATCAGTGTTGAAAACAGTTTATGCTTAATATTTATGTGGATACTAATAATGAATACTTGTTTCTTGACCAGCGAATCAGCATATTAGAAATAATCGCATCTAAACTAGAGTCTGACTCTCCATACATGGTCAAATTAATGTGGACACTCAGACAGTAAACCCATATGTGTTCACAAAACTCATACTTATGTTGACAAAAACAAACAAACGAGTATAGTTCAAGACTAGCCCAACCAAAACGATCCAATGGTATGGGTATGCCGCCTACTGGAGGACTTTTATTTTGGTATGTCAATGGTAAAAGTATCAAAATCAGGACTTTTATTTTGAAAGGCCATTCGTTTTGTTGTTGAACGCAGTTGCACATCCCCTTCACTAGTGCTCATGTTGCGGTATTTTCCAACTCATGTGCTGGTAATGACAGTGTTTTACACCTTTTATAGGTGTTGGTTGTTCCGTTACTTAAACAAAAGTGTTAATTGTTCGTCATCAGGCAGCTAAATGTGATCAAGAGCTGAACTGATTTAGTCATAGTGTCCATAACAAATATAAGTATGTGATGTTTATTTTTGATGTGGCTTATACAAAATACAATGAGCACGTTTATTTAATACACAGTTCTTTAAACTTGCATCCACTTTACACTTCACTTTATATATCACAAAACTGGTCTATGCTGGTTTATAGCATTTAGGATGGATTCCCACGGAAGTCAATGCACCTGTAGTGCCCATCGCTCAACACCAAGCGTCCATCAAACCCTGGAGGAGATGGACTTTGAGAGAGGTGCTGCTGCTTATGTTCATATATCATCATGTCACACAATATTGGTATATCAAAAACATGTGAATACTTGTTTGTAGGTATTTGGTCAGCTGCAATGGATGGAGATGTGGAGAGAGTCAGGGCGTTAATTAAAAGAGGAATTGATCCAAATATGAGGGACCAGGCACACTACACTGCTTTGGTTTGTTCATTTTAAAATTCACCACTAATGCAATCATCTCATAATTCATAACCCAGAACCTTCTTATTCTTTGGAGCAGCATTATGCCAGCCGAGCAGGTCATCTGTCAGTGTGTGAGTTACTCCTGGACAGTGGCGCTTGTGTGAATGCACAGACTCGTGGCGGGGCGACACCCCTTCATAGGGCGTCTTACTGCGGACACCATTGTGTGCTAAAGCTACTGTTAGACCGTGGGGCTGATCCATGTCTGACTGATGATGATGGATCAACACCACTTCATAAGGTACTACTACTGCTCAACATGGCTATATTTGATGAACTCACCATTTCATTTGACTTAACTCTTAATAGAACTTGATTTTAAAATGTAGGCTCCAAGTAATAGACCTTAGTTAGATGGCATGGTGGATTTAAAGGGATAGTTCAACCAAAAATAAAAATTCCGTCATTAGTTCACTTTTGAAAAAACTTTTGCAGATAATTTACTCACCCCCATGTCATCCAAGATGTCCATGTCTTTCTTTTCTCTGTCGAAAAGAAATTAAGGTTTTTGATGAAAACATTCCAGGATTTTTCTCCTTATAATGGACTTCAATGGGAACCAGGTCCAACCGAGGTCCAAACGACAGTTAATAACAGTTTCAGATGCAGCTTCAAATGTCTTTAAACGACACCAGACGATGAATAAGGGTCTTATCATGCGAAACGATCGGTTATTTCAAAGCTTATTCCAAAATTGTAACTTTTCTAAGGACAAATGCTAGCCTTGTAATATATTGTGAGGCGCGTTTGCAACGTCACGTAATACGTAATTACGTTCAAAAGGTCACGGGCGACGTAGCCGGAAGTACAGAATCAAAATCGTCCGACATCGTTGTTTTACCTATTAATTCCTTTTTTGTAAACGGCGTTTGAGTTAGTTTGCACGTTCAACCTATGCGTTCAACTTGTAAACACTCTGACTCTGCACTTCCGGCTACGTCGCCCGTGACCTTTTGAACGTAATTACGTATTACGTGACGTTGCAAACGCGCCTCACAGAATGGAGAAAGGCTAGCATTTGTCCTTAGAAAAGTTACATTTTTGGAATAAGTTTTGAAATAACCGATCGTTTCGCATGATAAGACCCTTATTCATCGTCTGGTGTCGTTTAAAGACATTTGAAGCTGCATCTGAAACTGTTATTAACTGTCGTTTAGACCTCGGTTGGACCTGGTTCCCATGGAAGTCCATTATAAGGAGAAAAATCCTGGAATGTTTTCATCAAAAACCTTAATTTCTTTTCGACTGAGGAAAGAAAGACATGGACATCTTGGATGACATGGGGGTGAGTAAATTATCAGCAAAAGTTTTTTCAAAAGTGAACTAATCCTTTAACTCACCCTCAAGTAAGACTTTATCATATAAAGTGATCGACGCCCTTAAACCGCTCAATTCAAATGGATTAGTTTTACGATCTCTTTATGAACTTTCTGAAGCGTCAAAGTGGTAGTTGATTAGCTCTCAATGGTTGAACAGAAAGCTTTTTTAGGTTTGGAACGACATAAAGGTGAGTAAATAATGACAGAATTTTTATTTTTGGGTGAACTATTCCTTTCATGCAGGTGAAAACAAGGCAGACTTGCAATTTTAAAATGGCTACTGTGTAAAGGTCCTAGATGATATATTTTCAAAACTGTTTTTTTTTTTCTTTACATTTTTTGGAAAGCGATTCATCAGCTGGACAATGAATGTTGTTAAACAACAGCACAATATGTTGAACACACTGTAATTTTACCCCACGCAGCTTTGATAATTCCTCTCAAAAGTTAAACATGTCACTACTCTGATTAAGGTCTATTCATTTCTGTGGTTGTGATTGTATATGCACACAGGCTGCTGAACAGAGGCATTTCACGGTTTGTGAGCTGTTGGCGAAACGCTTCCCGGCCTTGCGAGTTGTGAAGGATAAAAGATCATGCACACCATTCGATCTCTGTCCGGAGAAGGACCAAGTTTGGGAGTTCCTGAATGACCCTATCTAACTTACAGTCTGAAATGCTTTTTCATTAAGGATTATGAAGAACATATTTAAAAAAAAAACTGTGTAAATCAGTGTGTCTAATGGTTTAATGTTATAGAAATCTGGCACCCGATTGAACGAAGTTAAACTGAGAGAGCATGCGTTCACAGACACCAGAATGAACGAGTTCACAGTAACGTTCATCAGATTCAGGCAGTAATAGAGGCTATGCACGTGACGTCACCGTGGGCCGGAGTGCCTGCAGTTACTCACAGTGAGTGGCAAAAAGACTGAGCGGCTGTATATGTTTTCAGCGTGAATGCAAAAAACAAACACAACTGTACAACTAGATTTGGCAAAAAAACAGAGGTATATTTTTACAGACTGCTATAGAAAGAGAAGCAAATGGATCGAAACAACTGGACTCCAGTCAGCCAAAGGTGGATTTGCAGTAGAGCCAGACCGATATATCGGCAGGCCGATATTATCGGCCGATATTAGGCATTTTCTAAAATATCGGTATCGGCAGTTATAATGGCTGATAAATGAATATTTCAAAAATAAAATAAAAATGGACGAATCACGCATCAACCATGTCGTGTGTTGTCAAAAAGTGCAGGTAAAGGGAATAAGCAAGTTGACATTGTAATTATAAGGTAGCTTATAACTATTATTAGGCAATGTAGGGAGTAATTATTATTTTATTTATCAGAACTTTAATATATTTTGATGTTCCTCTGTTCTGTTGTGACAATAGAAACAAGTTTCTTTTTAAAATGCATTATCATATGATTTTAGTTAAAACTCATAAATAAATAACTAATGTTAGGGAAATCTGTTAATATTTTGTTGCACGTTTCTGAAATAAAAATAATATCGGCCGATATATCGGAATATCGGATTTTAAAGCCAACACATATTTGTATCGGTATCGGCCTTCAAAATCCTTTATCGGTCTGGCTCTAATTTGCAGTTATCATTTTGTGTCAATATGCTGATTTTAGCTGTAAAACCATACACATATATTTTGTATTGTTATATATATTAACAATTTATCAGTTAAATATTTATCATTGCATATTCTGCATTATTGGATGTTTTTTAATAAACACTGACCAAAAAAAAAAACCTATAAGTTTTAGGGATGGACGATATGATATATAACACTGATATATAAGTGATCACCCGGATTTAGACCTACCTGTATTGTATTTATATAAAGCGTTCACAGGCAAATTTGCTTCATGTTTAGGTCTATATTGCTTTTATTTCCCCGGTGTCGAAATCAGGCAATAAATGTCAGGCAACACGATTCCTGGCTGCATGTCAATATACATGGATCACTGGATCTTTAGTAAGTTGTAGGGAACACTATATTGAGTCCAATGTTTAGTTTAAATTGATAAAATTGTTCGTTTTAGATGCATTTTCACAGTTTCCCCTTTTAAAGGAGAACTCCGGCGCAAAATGAACCTTTGGTCTAATTACACATTGTTACCTAGTCAACCGTTATCTGAGATTTGTTTTCATGATTGCCGAATGTAAATAGTTTTATCTCTAAAAACAGTTTAGCCTATAATGCTAGTATAACGCCAGTCTATAGGGCATAGACAAATAAAAATCGCTTGTTATTACCCCTAACAAGGCTCAAAATAGCCCCACAGTAACATGGTAGCATAATAAGGGTCCCTACATTCAAACCGAAGCATTGAGAACTTTGTCAGTGTCCAAACAGTTTAATAAGAAGATATTTTATACACAGTCAACTTCGCGAATACAGGAAGAAGCCATCTTGGAAAAATAGTCTCTACCAGTCGATCTACGAACGCCGACCCAAGTGCGCTGAACTGTGCAGAATCTCATAAAGTAAAAATTCAATACAATTTCTCCATTGACATTTGAGATATAAGCCATAAAAACGTAACCATACGTGGTAGACTTAAAACCAGCTACGGCTGTACTAAGTGATTGCATACACTGTAAAAATGAATATTCTTTATCTAATCAATAAAATTGTGGCAACAGATTACAAGCAATATTATTTATTAAATTGAACAAATTAGAATTGAGTAATAGTTAATCAAATTAACATTCTAATTAATTCTAATTTGTACAATTTAATTAATAATATTGCTTGTAATATGTTGCCACAATTTTATTGATTAGATAAGTAAGCATATTATTTTTTTCAGTGTATGCTCCTATAAACGCCAAAAGTTCATGGGGCACTAAGCTTGTTTTAAGATAAATGCCTTTTATTCACGATGTATTGGATAAGTACTTCATCATTTGTATTAGATCAGTACGTCATCTTTAGAATATTGTCTTTGAACTTCCGTTTTTGCGGTCGCTCTGTATATTTCTATGGCATCGCTGTCAAGGAGTAATTAGCTGGTGAAGTGGATTTACTTATTGTAGAGTTATGTAATGTAATGTTTCTCATAAGCATTGTAATGCAGATGTCTTAACAAATGTCAACCGGGAAATTTTTATGAGCAGTTCATTCATACCTATGCAAGATCGCTGTGAAAATACAGACCGGAAGTCAAAAGACAACGAGCGCAGAGCTGAAAAGGGGCGGGGCTACACAAGGCCTATAAGTTATAACAGTGGATCGACAGATTTGAAGTGTTTCCCCTTATTACAGCGACTTGTTTGTGCATGTTCTGCAGACAGGGTGACCATCCTCGATTAAGTTTCCCTCAGGACTTTTGTAAAAACCAAAATATGACCACACCTCAGATTTGGTCCTCTTAAAAGGCTGGAAAATCTCACTTCCTTCCGCCATTCCTTCTCGAATAAAAAAATAAACAACTTTGCACGCTTGCGTCAGACTGTGGACATGATGATTTATAGTGAAATCATCCCTATATCAGACTGATCTCATGAAGTAGCGCGTGTATGACACGCCAATTCGTATTTCCATTTTTGGCGTGCTATCAACACGCATAATCGCTTTTCAGCGTGTTTATGAACGCCGTTGACTTAACGTTATTACTCTATATATAAATATATGACTTCCCTCAACCCCGTCACTGGGGTTAATGGCATTTATGAGTGTACCCTTACCATCCTAGGAAAAAAAAGATCGCTCCCCAGATGTAGATCTACATTTTGCTTCGTTTCGCTCGGACATTTGATGTTATTTGATGACAATGTGTGCTACGCCACATTAATGGCGTAGACATACATGCATACACGCGAAAAGCTCAAAATGGGTAGAGATAACACGCCACTTGACTCGAAAGTGGCGTGTATGTTTACGCAAAAGTCATGATGTCATGTTGCCTATATGATCAACAAACAGTCTTGAATCCGTGGCACGTTTTGCTGGATGCTAATTCTACAAGGAGTGAGCAAGGTTTGTCTGGTTAGCATGAGCAGTTAGCCACTGATGGTGGATGCTTTACTACGTTTCGTGATCCAAAAATCTTTACTTGTTGATGGCCTTGCTAAAAGGATAGTTTTCTCCATAGTGCGAGTGTGGTAGAGTCTCGCTAATGTTCACTGAATAAAGAAACCCAGGATTGATGCTTCTGGAGAACTTCATAAACCGCTGTTTCCAGCACCGGAAATCCTATATAAAGATGATAAACTGCTTTAAAATGTTTTCTTGGCACACACTACTGTAGTTACAGTCCAGATCAATGTTGAGTTAACCGCATAGCAAAGAGATTTCAAAGCACGCTTTGTTGCATTAAATAACAACTCAGGGATTGTTGAGCAATCCATCCAAGTGCTCCAGCGGTCCCCGGTGGTTAACAAAGGATATCCAGAAAAATACCTATAATTTAAAACTTAATCGACTAAAATAACTAGCTTTTGGGGTTTTGTGGTGTGGTGGGCCATTGGTTCTGACCAGGGGTACGCACAAACACCCGTGTGTTAGTGATGGAGGTGGAGTCAGACTGCCAACTGAAATTGGTTGTTAGTCTAAGAGTCAGTCATAGTGATAATCTTCACACAATATTTAGGACGAATACATCTGTCAGAGGGAGAAACGTGGAGCTTCGACCAGTGAATATTTGGGAGCCAGTTATTTTATGAACATCTGAACCTGAGCTGGAGTTGTCTTGATTTCAGAAAGAAAAATGTGAGTACACAAAATGGACTCTCATGTTGGTTTGTAATAAAAACACATGCTCTTCTGTTCTATTGAATTTGAATAATATTATTATTATTAATATTAAAGAGAAGAAATAGAGTGTATATGTTATGTTCTGTATAAAGAAAAATGCCTTAAGTGTTAGGTCACCACACCGCTATGATTGATCACCATTATTATTTTAATGGACCTTTATCTGTCAAATAGTGGCGCGACGATTGTTTTTTGAAAGTACATGCAAAGTAGATATTGATGAGGTAAAAAAAAACTGCTTGTATAATAACTATTTTGAACACAGAGCATATAAGCCCTATTTTGTGCATTTCCAAGAACTTTTGAGGAAGGTTTGAAATCTGTGGAAAATAAAAAGGTTCTCTATTCTTGCATGATATGCGACTAAATAAATGATGTAGGTAACCAATTCTTAACCGTTTGCTGCTTCTGTTTGAACTGTTGCTTTATTTATTGTTGCCCTAATAATTATCCAATATATCACAAATCCATCAGATTGGTCAGCTGACAAACTTCCTCTACTTTACATCATTTTGCAATCCTCTTTGATTGTTCTGCCCTTACACACACACACACACTCATTTTTTCACCATGAGTCAGTTTTCCCAGAAGAATAAAACAGGAAATGGTTTGGGCCAAATAGCCCCCTTATTTACTGGCAGTCTAGCAACTGGGCCAGCTTTAACCGCCAGTTTGTAGTTAAAAGGAAAACAAAGGAAAATCTTTTAATATTTTATATCAACTAGGTCATAAATTTAGCCTTTATTGTGATATCATTTTATTCCAGTAACCATACAGTTTCTCTTCCCAAATTTCCCAAAAGTTCCAAAGCACAAAGTCCCTCTAAAGGTAGTTATTCTCTAAATCTCTATATATGTCACAGTTTCTAAACTCCCTGAAATGCCAAGATGATTGACAGGGCAGTTTAAACATGTACTACAATGGGACGTAGAAACAAACACGGAATCAAAATGGATGAACGGCTAGTACTGTCGAAATTTCCTGAGCTGTACGATACAATTTTGACATCGTCAGAAAAGCTGTGTCATGGAGACATACTGTATCTCCATTCAAGTTGGCTTGTCAGGTGTTTTAATATTTGTATAATTTCTTCCTTTGTTGTCAGATTTAATGTTTGAATAAATGTTTTATTCTAAAAAAGAACTGAGCTCATGATTCGTGTGTTGATTTCAATGTTATATGTGTACACGCACACACATATATATAATATCATATGGCATAGCGCAGCACAAATCACATTGTATCTGAAGGGCAAGATGTCCTACAAGATGGCTGAGCTCAATCAGTTTCCAGGTCATAGAATGGAGAACGGAGGAGCGAGGAGACGAGGAGGGATATTGAGAAGCACCCCTGTTTAAACCCTTTTCAGTGCAGATCTGTAAAGTTATTTGGATTTTTACAACATTATTGTTGAAATACACAGTCCTGAAAAAGGGACGTTTCTTCTTTTTTTTTTATAAGTAGGCGAATTGGGATGCAACAGCAGTTATTGTACGGGGCGGGACATTTCCCCAAAAACGCTTTAAGCGGTTGACCAATCGCAATAAACTGGTCCAGCCGACCAATTAGAGCACACTGTTCTCTTTGGAAGGAGGGGCTTCAATGAGACAGGAACTAAACAGAGCGTTACAGACAGACTGGGAAGAGAGGTGCTGTAACAATGGAGAAAATGAAAATAAATTATGTTTTTTCAGGGCTGACCGGATGCAGAGAGAATCCTTGATGATAATGATGAAGAAAACCATGATGCTGCTGATCTTAGTACTCCTAACTCAGCCTCTTCAATCACAGAGCAGACCAGACATCCAAGAGGAGGGTAAGTTTTTTCAACAAAATCAAGTGAGATCATTCTCACCCTTCTAACCGGCAATTCATCTTTGCAATCGTAAGATCTTTATATTTATATGACTTTTGTTGTGATTGGCTATAACCTCATCACAATCATTCAAACATCATTTTAAGCTTTGTTTCAGTAAATTAAATAGTGTATAGTTGCAGGTTAGGAGTAGTTATGATGTGGATCTTCATACAGCAATTTATTAAAGAAAGACAAGCAAATAATCCAAGATGAAGACGATAATTCAACAGCACCTAAAGAGACAATAAAACAAAGACAACAAACAAAGAAAGACTTTCACACAGGGCTAGAGTAAAGAAGAAACTAAACACGAAACAGGTGAACATAATGAGTAACGCATCTCCCCAACAATTTCCTCCTCCATAATGTTCTTTTCTTTTTCTCCTTTTTGCTGCAAATCAGCGCACAGACAAGTTTGATCGCAAGCTTCTTGCAGGCTATCATTTTTAATAACAATAGCTGCAGACGTGCGATGGCGACTACCAAACTACCTGAGTGCAAGGAATTGTGGTAGCTAAGTTAGATGGAAACAAACCAGCATGGCGGACCTTACGGGGCTTAATTAATAAACCCAGTCAGTTAGGATTAAACAGATAGGACAAACCACATCTTATATTTCACCAGAGATCTGTGCATTGGTATGAATGCAGCTGATTGAATCTCCCGCTATGAAGTCATCAGTAAGATTCCCAGCCTACTATTCAATGAGAAGATAAACAGCTTGAAAAATGATTGCATATTAAATCGCAATCGCAATATTGGTGAAATTGTTTTTTGATATTTTCCAAAATCTTTCAACCCTAATGTGCACACGGCAGCAACTGAATACTTCCCCAGTGTGATAAGAACAGTGATCTGGCGACTAGTCTTTAGTACAATCACACTCCTGTAACGTGGGCTACACTTATTTTTGCTTTGGATTACTTTTCTAAGATGGTCATTCTCCTAATATTGTTCACATTGTAGTTTCATTTAGTTTCGAAACAGTAGTTTCAAATGCCTCTTTTATTTTTCCCCATCTTATTCTATCTGTTCCTCAGCAATGGCTCCAGTTTGGGCTCATCCTGATAAGATGGAGAATAAGCTCCTCGAGGTTCCCGCCAGCAAAACGGTCAAGTTTCGTTGCCTGGCCAATGGTAACCCTAAACCAACTCTCAAGTGGCTCAAAAATGGCAAAGAGTTTAAGAAAGACCAGCGAATCGGAGGCTTCAAGGTGAGGGCAACTGGAAAAAGAAACCATAGAGAAAAAAAGCATGCATTAAACTCTCAATCAGACACCTGGCATTTTCGATTACTTCATGGCATGCTGCTTTCCTTGTTTATCAAAAACATTATTACATAATTCTAACCTGTTTGCTGTGTTGTACGATTGAATTGTAGTGAAAGATTGTGTATTTCAGTTAACTTTAGTCAGATGCATTTGCATTGTTACTGTGCCTCAAGATGCAACCAACTCTATCTGTGTCTGTAAAGGTGTGAACCAAATACAACTGATGAAACAACATTGCTCAGAGTAGATTGTAGTGTTCATCTATCTACTGACAGGACCGTTTACTATTGTCTGTAGCCCTTTTGTCGTCATGTATAAAATTCTGTCACTCAGACTTATTTGAAGGACGACATGCTAACATTGCAGCTTGTTACGTACTCGTACGTATTCAAAGTGTTGCAATATGGATATGTGTGGTGAAACTCCGGTAAAGAGTGGGATGAGTCCCGTTAGTCTTATTTGGTGTTCGCAAAAGCGTTAAAGAGTCCCTTTGTTTTAGTCCTGAGGATCTAGAGTTCGGACATGCCGTGCATGGTCCACTAAAAGTTTTAAAAGAGGGAATGTTGCGTGAGGCTGCCGAACCTAAGGAAAATATACTGGATTATGTTAGCCGATTCAGAGAGCGCTTGCATACTGCGTGTACGCTTGCAAAAGAACATCTGTCTTTAGCTCAGAGGAGCATGAAAAAGTATTTCGACATAAAGTCTGTTACTCGTGAGATTAAACCTGAAGACAAAGTATTGATACTTTTGCCAGTCCCTGGTTCTGCTCTGTCTGCTCGATTTGTTGGTCGATACGTGGCATCTAAAAAGTTGAGTGAGACCGATTATGTTGTGCATACTCCAGATCGGAAACGGAAATTTCGGACATGTCACGCAAATATGTTAAAGTTGTATCATTCCAGAAAAACATCTGAAAAAATAGATAATCTGAATTCTAATTCTGTTGCTTCGCCTGTTGCAGTTGTTTCAGCACCCACTGCCGAGGATTGCGAGGTGATAGCCATCTACTGGTGAATTGTTTGTTGATGATGGCGTTTCCCTTTATAATGCTCAGGGGTGTGCCAGACTGTCTAATTCTGAAATACTACAGTCATTGCCATTGTTTCTATCTGATTTTATCCAAAGCCCAGAAGCAGGATGTTATAAAAGTAATTTGTGATTTCCCTACGCTGTTTGGTGATATTCCATCTCAAACGACTCTGTTACAACATGATATTCAGATCACACACAATTGTGGACATGGAGTGGCCTGATTCTCACTCTCCACCATAAAACACACTTTTCTTTTCACACTTGGTGCTGCTCTTAAAAGACAATCAGCCTTCTAATGCATGTTGGGATCCAAGTGAATCTGTCTTAATCTAAAATTGAAGAGCTCTGAATCAGATTCACCTTTTTATTTAAATATAATTGGTACATTATGAGGCTATGTTTATTTTTTCCCTCCTGGAAACTGCACTGATTGGACATCCTGGTATCATTCAAAGCTCTTATCTGTTACTGCACAGATTCGGGAGAACATGGGGACCATCATAATGGAGTCGGTGGTGCCGTCAGACAAAGGCAACTACACCTGCCTGGTGGAAAACAAATACGGCAGCATCAATCACACCTACCAGCTGGACGTAGTCGGTCAGTCTTATTTCTTGTGCATTTTAAAAGTTAAAGGAGAACTCCGGTGCCAAATGAACCTTTGGTCTAATAAAACATCGGTACCTAGTCGACCGTTCTCTGAGATTTGTTTTCATGATAATCGAATGTAAAGAGTTAAAACTGTTTAGCGTATAATGCTAGTACTGGGGGCATTGACTAAGTAAAAAGAAATCGCTAGTTTATACCACTAACAAGACTCAAAATCGCTAGTTTATACCACGAACACAGAAACATAATGAGGGTCCATACATGCAAACCGAAGCATTGAGAACTTTGTAAGTGTACAGACCGTAATAAGAAGATACTTTAAAAAAACAGTTCCTCGCGTATACGGACAGGAGCCATCTTAGTCTCTACAAGTCGATCCCTGAACTCCGTTCATACAGTTCAGAAGTTTGCTGAACTTCATACGGTTAAAGGATTAGTTCACTTTTGAAAACTTTTGCGGATAATTTACTCACCCCCATGTCATCCAAGATGTCCATGTCTTTCTTTCCTCAGTCGAAAAGAAATTAAGGTTTTTGATGAAAACATTACAGGATTTTTCTCCTTATAATGGACTTCCATGGGAACCAGGTCCAACCGAGGTCCAAACGACAGTTATAACAGTTTCAGATGCAGCTTCAAATGTCTTTAAACGACACCAGACGATGAATAAGGGTCTTATCATGCGAAACGATCGGTTGTTTCAAAACTTATTCCAAAAATGTAACTTTTCTAAGGACAAATGCTAGCCTTTCTCCATTCTGTGAGGCGCGTTTGCAACGTCACGTAATACGTAATTACGTTCAAAAGGTCACGGGCGACGTAGCCGGAAGTGCAGAGTCAGTGTTTACAAGTTGAACGCATAGGTTGAACGTGCAAACTAACTCAAACGCCGTTTACAAAAAAGGAATTAAAAGGTAAAACAACGATGTCGGACGATTTTGATTCTGTATTTCCGGCTACGTCGCCCGTGACCTTCTGAACGCAATTACGTATTACGTGACGTTGCAAACGCGCCTCACAATATATTACAAGGCTAGCATTTGTCCTTAGAAAAGTTACATTTTTGGAATAAGCTTTGAAATAACCGATCGTTTCGCATGATAAGACCCTTATTCATCGTCTGGTGTCGTTTAAAGACATTTGAAGCTGCATCTGAAACTGTTATTAACTGTCGTTTGGACCTTGAACCATCCGGTTCCCATTGAAGTCCATTATATGAAGAAAAATCCTGGAATGTTTATCAAAAACCTTAATTTCTTTTCGACTGAGGAAAGAAAGACATGGACATCTTGGATGACATGGGGGTGAGTAAATTATCAGCAAAAGTTTTTTCAAAAGTGAACTAATCAGCATGTCGTTCGTGATTTGACTTGTCGAGACTGTTTTCCAAAGATGGCGCCGCCTGTATACACGAAGTGCACTGTCTTTATAAAGTATCTTCTCATTAAACGGTCTGTACACTTACAAAGTTCGCAATGCTTAGTTTTGCATGTATGGACCCTCATTATGTTTCTGTGTTAGTGTGGGGCTATTTTGAGTCTTGTTAGTGGTAAAAACTAGCGATTTCTTTTTGCTTAGTCAATGCCCCCATTAGCATTATACGCTGGACATTTTTTAGAGATAAAACTCTTTACATTCGATTATCATGAAATCAAATCTCAGAGAACGATTGACTAGGTACCGATGTTTTATTAGACCAAAGGTTCATTTTGCACCGGAGTTCTCCTTTAAGTTGATGTAAATGTCATCTACAAGGACAAGCACATGTATTCTTGTGATGGTGTGTGTTAAATGATCCATTCCAAATGGAAAAGTGTTTACGTGAAGCAGTGAATTCAGATGTGTTTGAGACATGGTTAGTGTCTGAGATTAGAGTAAGTGGAATTAGGTAATCCATTTCATACGGTAACTGGCTGGCATCAAGGTATCAATCAAGTCCACATCAGCCAATCAGTGAACCCATGTAGACAGAGGCAACTGTGCCAAACACAGTTTAATCATCTGCACCATAAACACCATTGGAATTAGTCACTCTCACACAAGACACTAATACATTTATGCCATTAAGACCTCCTAGAACAATCAGAGGTTATAATTGTAATAGGACATCGTGTGCAGGATTTTGATCAAGGTCATTATTTTTGGGGGCAAGGTCATTATACTTTTTAAATGTAATTTGTAAGTGAGAGTTTTCAAGAAATGCAAGTGGAAGAACTCATTTCCAATGAGCCTATAGGTTGCAACATTTCCATGCAGCCAGAGTTGTTGAAAAAAGTTTAGTTTAGTTTTGTCGCACAAAAAAAAAAAAAACCTTTATCTATTCATCTTCAGCAATACCTAAAATGTATAAAAGTTAAATCAGGGATCAGCAACTTAAAAAAAGTTCCTCAAACTTGCATACAGATGCACATTTTGGGGTAATCATTCCTCAGTCACACAGCCTCTTTTATTAAGTTAGGAGGGTAACACTTTATTTTACGACCCGCAAACAACTGTGTAAGGACACTGAAATTACGATGTACGTTTCTGTAAATATAGTGTACTTCCGTGTAAGTATAAGGGAACAATATGTAAGTTTGGGGTAAAAAGGGGGTAACAAGCACCACTTTAATTTACAGCCCGCAGGAGTTACACTTACCCTGTAACTACACAGAACAAGGGGGTAACAAACGCTACTTACTATGTAGCAATACGAAACAACACTATTTGCACTGTAATAATTACAGAGAAAGGTACTGTTATCAAAAAAAAAAAGTTTTAATTACACAGTATATTTGCCCTGACATTTAAGTGTCATTGCAATGCAATGGGATAACGCAAGTACTAATTACGGTTACCACATGGTAAGGTCTAAATTAAAATCATAGCAAAAACAAATTATTTTGACTTAACATCAAGTAATCTAGTAAGAAAACCAATAAATTTAATTTTTATCAAAGTGCATATATATATATATATATATATATATATATATATATATATATATAAATGTGTGTGTGTTAAATTTTTAACCCACAGATGGCAAAATTACCCTGTAACATTGCACAAGAACATATTTTGCCAGAAATATGATATGTTTTATAAACAACAGACGTACAATTTTTGCCTGGAATATATTAACAGAATAGGTACCTGTTATTTTTTAACTAATTAAATAATTTTCTTGTATATCTGCTTGTTACCCCTTTATTACCCCAAACTTAACATATTGTTCCCTTACGGAAGTACACTAAAATTACAGAAACTTACACCGTAATTTCAGTGTACTTACAAAGTTATTTGCAGGTTGTTTATCTGTTTGTTACCCCTTTATTACCCCAAACTTAACATATTGTTCCCTTATACCTACACGGAAGTACACTAAAATTACAGAAACGTACACCGTAATTTCAGTGTACTTACACAGTTGTTTGCGGGTCGTAAAATAAAGTGTTACCGTTAGGAGCTATAAATACTATTGCACTCTACTATACACTCCAGCAATATTTCACTACACTCACACAAAAAGCGCTCTCTCGATTTCTTTAAGAGGGATGATCAGGGAAAGGAGTGAAACCAATTTATGTGTGCTCATTTTAACCACACTAGATATAATGTTTGTGTGTGTGTGATACAGAGCGTTCACAGCACAGGCCCGTCCTCCAGGCCGGTTTGCCTGCTAACCGCACCGCAGTGGTGGGAAGTGACGTGGAGTTTGAGTGTAAAGTCTTCAGTGATCCTCAGCCACACATCCAGTGGCTGAAGCACATCGAGGTGAACGGCAGCAGAGTCGGCCCTGACGGACTGCCGTACGTTCGAATCTTGAAGGTAAAACTTCTTTACTAGTCTGAGATTGACAGAAGTGTGCCTATCAATTTCAGCTAAAATGTTCATGTTCCTACACAAAATAATATAGTAACACAGTTTACAATATTTGTCAAACAGCGAGTAAAAATGAACAACTCGTTGTCAAAACTCACTCTCCTCTGGTGGGTTTTCTCAAATCTCTACGGCTTCTTTTCTCTAGACGGCAGGCGTCAACACTACGGATAAGGAGATGGAGGTACTGCAGATCAGGAATGTGTCTTTGGAGGATTCTGGAGAGTACACCTGCTTGGCTGGGAACTCTATCGGCATCTCCTATCGCTCTGCATGGTTGACTGTCTATAAAGGTATCTGTGGTTCTTGCGGTATCTTGTTTTTGGTTGATGGTTTCATATCCCTTTTTAACAGAAGTAGTTTACATGCACTCAGATAATCTGTTGGATTATCACGTAATCAGATTGATGGGTCAATCAGACCGAAAAGACTTCATATAAAATCTGTATGAGCGCGATCCAAATTTAATTTCAATCGTACTGAGATAGGTGGTGTAAACCTGAAAAATCCAAATCAACAGGAAAAAAAATGTAACACCTGAATTAGACTAATTTTGAATCCTTGCGCACATCATGCGCATGTTACATACGTTTTACATCATACAAATATGCATATGATTTTTTTTATGCATCATGTCGAACGACAGACTGGTCAATGGATGCAAGTAAATATTTACTAAAAACAATTCTGACTTAAATGTTAGCTTTCTTTAAGGAAATAACTTGTTTCTTCATTTGCTTAGTCTTTTTCTAATAAGTTATGTACACATGGGTTTTATGTGACATTTAATGTTGTTAAATTAATGTTTATTGCCTTTTAAAAAAATGTCATGTGTATACCATGATGGTGTTTAATGTTTGTGTGAATTGACACTGCAGCTTCTATATAATAATATTAAGTGTCTTAACTGCATTTTGAGCTTCCATATATCATGTGACTCATCACTTCTGTGACAGATATTGATACTTCAATTGGTTGATAATACAACATTATATCAGATAATGAAATATGGTTTATTTCTGTAAATTTAAGTTAAGTCTGTAAGACCTTGTTACCGTAAAGTCTTGCTACCGTATTTTATACGGTAAAGCAACAGCTGCCGGTATTTTACCATAAATTGAACACATTTTTTTTTTTTTTTTACAGAGCAACTACCCTCTCCAGCCTCTACTAGAGAAGAAATGCTGGAACTGCAGAGAGACGTCCTAGAGCTACAAAAGACAAAACTGCAATTAGAGATCGAAAAACTTAAAAAGGAGAAGGAAAATCAAGACTTGTACAACATAATTCTTAACAAACTGTTGCAGCAACAAAGTGAAGGTAAAAACAATAACATCAATTGATGAATTAATACATTTTATGACAGATCTGAAAAGTTTTGTATTTATTTATGTAATTACAAGGACAAATATATTAACAAAATACCAATAATAATAGCAAAATACAATAGCTAATATATTTATATAGCCTAAACAGCACTAGCCTATTACATTACTTTAACTTGCAACTGCTATAGCCTACTATACATATTATCATTTATATTAATAATAATTATCGTAATAGACTAATCAAACATTTTATTATTAATATTACTACTGCTGCTAATATATATATGTGCATGTCCCTAAATGAATGGCGCAGATGCGTGATTTCATTTACAACACCTAAAAATGTAATTTTAGTTCAACTAAATAAATTGAATAAGTTTCATGATTTCAATTAATTGGAAATGCTACTAAAATTTAACTAAAAGACTAAAAATAGACTTACAAAATGTTTACAGCTGGGTGTTCCCTGCACTTTTTAAGTTAATAATTATTATTAATAATGTTATTATTAACAGTTCTCAGATTTAAAGATATGTTTAAAATCATTTAAAGTAAGTGCAACCGCTAAGCTGAAAACAGCCGAGGGTTATGCAGAGGGTTGAAGTGGGCTATAGCTTACCGTGGTCGATTTGGCTTGATTGAATAATGCAACAAAAGCTTAAAGTTCGGTTTTCTTCTCTGTTGTGAGAGATTTTATTGGATTTACACAAGGATTTCCTTTTCCATAACGGAACAGTATTCCATCTTCACCAACACTTTCACATTACAAACATTCAACCACAGCCTCGGTGGCGGTCAAAAACTAGTTTGCCCTTTTCCCTCAGGCAACACCTGTCCTTGATTACAGCTAACCTCCTAAGTAGATAAGCCCCAATTGATGTGCCATAACCCTAGTGCCACCTAATGGCCAAACCTGGACATAAACATTAAAATGGCTCCTACAACACCGGCCGGCCCCCAATTGGAATGGTTAACAAACATTACAATTCAAAACAAACCAAATTAACTCTTTCCCCGCCAGCGTTTTAAAAAAAAGTTGCCAGCCACCGCCAGGGTTTTTGACGATTTTCGCTAAATTTGAATGCCCCCGCTGAATATTTTCTTCCATGAATATATGAAGATGATATATATAAAAATAAAGATCTGAGCCTCTGCTTTTAGGCAAAAAAACGTTTTTATTTTATCTTCATCTGTTCTTTTTTTATTGCCTCTTGAACAGAGGTAGGTTTTGTCAAAAACACAACATTTTGGACAAAAAACTGAGAAAAATGTATTTTTATCAAACAAGTGCATTTAAAAGCAGAATACATTCAGATGTTGTTTCCTTCATATATAAAACTTTCCAAAATAAATTAAAAACATAAAATAAATGTAAAATATATCAAATTTCCCAGGATGTAAGGGAAATGTAACTTTTGCAATAAAACTTCTGCCTCTGCCTCTCTGTGTTCTACCTGTGAATAATGAATACTTGGAATTACAATAAACAGGCCTAGACACACACACACACACATACACACACACACACACACACACACACACAAATACATATTACAATGTGGTAAATGTGCACAAAGAGAGAAATAATTTGACAATTACACCTTCATATTTAGACAGCCACACATAAATGCCTGCACACACACATACATATTATAGTGTCATAATATTAAACGATCTATCTGCGGCACGTCCATGGCTAGCATGAACATCCCAGCAAACACATGACGTAACGACGACCAAAAGTAACGTCAGTATTGGTCGTTGGTTCGTCGCGTCACCAAAAGACTATGCCACGACTATGTGGCAACGTCATCAGAAGGTAGTCTTGTGACCACATCGCTTGGTCGCTTCCTTACCTTCCCACAACGTTGTCTAAAGACCAGGTGATGACCAATCATTTTCTAACCTCCTCACCACGTCTTAGCCACGTCATTTCTAGACTTAAGCAGTTCGAAATTGTTTTCAGATGTTTTATATTTACAGGTGCTGGTAATATAATTAGAACATCATCAAAAAGTTGATTTATATCACTAATTTCATTCAAATAGTGAAACTATATAGTATAATTATATTTAATTATATATATATATATATATATATATATATATATATATATATATATATATATATATATATATATATTATTTAAAAATAATAATTTTTTTTAAATAATATCCATTCACCTGTAGTGTCTCACTTAAGACTCATTCAAGTCATACAGATTTCAACAATTTCCCTTCAGTACAGTAGGGGGCAGTATATGCAACTCAAACGCTTGCAGCGAAGAGCTTCCGTTGCTGGTGTTTAAGTCCCGCCTCACGAACGTGCGCGGATTGTGTTTGAATTTTCACTTTTCGTATCCTTTGACTATCTTCTAGTGTTTTATTTTACACACTTTCCTATCTTTTCAGTTTTTAGTTACTTAACGTTACAGCAGTACTTTAACATATCAATCGAAAAAAGAAGAAATACACCATTGCTTCACGACGAAACACAGGTAAGTGTAAAAACAACCCGCCGTAAGGGTCCCACACGTTCTCTGTATATTAACCAGGATCTCTATTTCAAATGTAGTTTTTAAATGGCTTTTTAACTAGTTAGGTTTAATTGTTGAGTAGACAGTGTTGCGTCTGTAAACTTTTCTGTTTATAGAACTTGACAATCACCTAACTTTGTTTTGAACATCTTTTCAAAAACATCAATTGGCTACCATGACTCTATCTCCGCCTTAACCCAAACGGTTACAGTAATACAAGGTATGTTAATTTTTATTGTGGGTACACTTCTGTCATTGTGGGTACAAGTTGTTCAGTCATGTAACTGCAATGTGTTATCTTTGCACTTTGTACGTTTCTGACCTTCATTTTAATGTCTTTGAAATATTTTGTGTTTCTGAAACAGAGACACTTAAGACAATGTTGACCCGCCAGGATGTGATGTCAAAAAACATCCAGGAGATACTTCTCCAGTTAAACCAGATTGGAGGGGCCAGACCGGGTCCGGAGACCCCAATAGAAATCGATGTGGCCCAGTCTTTTGAAGAACTTGCTGTCTTGGAGGCAAAACTGAAAGATCTTCCGGACTACAAGAAGAGATTGGTGGGTAATGGTTTAAACATAAAGTATCTTTTATATAGAGCTAAATATTTACCGCATTACTGATTTTTAATTTTCTGTATTTCCTCTGTGTAGACACACCATCTCAGTCTGATTGGTGGAGCCAACCCGGGAGAAGTTACAAGGCGTATCATGCGGGCTGTTGCTTCTAGCGGTGTCTGGAAAAACTACAGCCTTCATGGGAAGAAGGGGAAAAAAACATTGCTGCATACAGCAGTGTACCAGGTTATCAAACGTGAGTTTAATATTTGGTAATAATTGTGTGGATGTTCCACAGCACAAAAAATTTATTTATGCTTGTCTAAACATTTTCTGCTTTAGAATTGGTTCATGTTTTAAAATATAGCTTGCTGTTTTCAAATCTAAAAGACAATATCAAAATGCCCTTAATATATGAAGAGTTCAGATGCAAAAGCCTCTAAGTGCCATTTGAAATTTTCTTCTAGAATGATCATTTTTATCAAGCTTGTACATTTAAGTTCAGTGATTTCACTTAAATGGCAATGATAATTACCTATTAATTGGTATTTAAGTGAAATTGCTGAACTTAAATATACAAGTTTGATAAAAATCATCATTAAAGAAGAAAATTTCAAATGGCATTTAGAGGCTTTTGCATCTGAACTCTTCATATATTAAATGAGTCCACCACTTGTTTTGTAAAACATTGTAATCACACAAGAAATAAAAAATTAAAAAAAAAATGCATTCTACACAACAGGGGCTATCATGCTGAGTCGATCCGGACTACAGGACAAAGCTGTGGAGGAACTCGTCACAAATGTTTTAAAACATGCCCCAGCCCACAGTAAACTACAGGTACAAATATACACTTCTTGTGAGCATTTCACTTAAATGACTGTGGCAATTGACTATTACTTGTAGGGATGGACCAATACCACTTTATGGAATGAGTATAGTATTTCATTTTTGCACTTGCCAATAGTGTGTACAGTGTACCAATACAAAATCTTGACATTGAATCTTGAAGTTCTGTTCACTCAATTTATTTAAATTGTTTGTCTAGGTGCAGTCAGTCCCAGAAGTGGCGGTCCAGCAACAGGACAATAACCAGCAATTGACGTGAAGACCTTTTTAAAGTGTTTTAAATAGTGTGTTAAACTTTTCTTTTTTTTTTTTTGCTTTAATGTACAGTTGTTCATTTTTTCTCATTTGTTTTTAAAGTGTTTTAAATAGTGACATTTATTTTTTTGCCTTTTTTGCTTTAATGTATAGTTCATTTTTTTCCCCAATTTGTTATAGTGTCTATTCAATTATGTTCAATAAAATCTGCAAAAACACTTTTCAGTTTTTTCAATTATTCTACATGTTTTTTTTAACATGTTTAACATTAACAATAGTGAATGTTTAAACATGTTTTTACCAATTGTTTGAGTAAAATGTCACAATTTGAACAGTAAAGCTACTTGAAACAAACAAGTTCTGAACAAGAACCACAATTATAGATGTTGCTGTGGCAGTAGTGGCAGGTAAATGGTTGTCAATAAACCACTGCAGAATGAATATATAATGAAAAAGTCATCAAATGACCAATCCGCGACCAATAACACGGTCGCAAAGTGACGTACTGAAGACGTACTGAAGACGTTGTCACGTTGTCGGTTGGCGACGTCGTAGCGACATCTTTTGGTGTTTCACTTTGACAGTTGTGGCGACGTCATATGCTAACGTAAGTGTGACTAAAAATGACCAGCACGTGACGTCGTCACAACGTAATATTGTTTGCTGGGATGTGCATCTCTCTCACTGACTACTTCGTCCCGATCAGATTCAGAATTATCAAATAAAGAGTGATCGGACTCCGAGTCTATTAACCTCCAGTACTTCAGCCATATACCTCTGCATTGTCTGTCTGATACATTCTCACTACTCCACTGTTTGAGACGATTGCAATCTGTTTCTCTAAACAAAGAGTTGCGCAATCATTCAGGACATGCGCGCGGGTCTTCCTTACCGTATACCACCTAAAACACGGATACCCAGAAAATTCCGTGTTTGGCGCAGATGCGTTTTTTCATTAAACACAGAAAATTCCGTGTTTGGCGGGGAAAGAGTTAAGGAGCCATTACCAACCTGACATAACATATTATCCAACATTTGTTACAATGAGTTCACACATTAACACTAAAAATTGCCCATTTAACCTGCAGCCTCAAGCAAAAGGCAGAGCTTTTGAATGACACTTGACTTTGTTTGTAGACTCACTGAACGCACAAATCCCTTTTTATCCCGGAAAGCTTCCAACACTCTTCCTAGTGGCCAAGAACCTCGTGGGGCGGTAGGATCCATAATAACGACAGTATCTCCAGGCTTCAGGTTTCTCCTGATTTCATTCCATTTTTGCCTCTCTTGCAGCAAAGGTAGATACTCCCATATCCAACGTTTCCAAAAAAGTTCAGCAATATACTGGACTTGCTTCCATCTCCTTTTTAAATACAAGTCATGTGGCTCAAACAATCCTGGCGGCAATGATGGATTTCCTTTCATCAGAAGAATGTGGTTGGGAGTAAGTGGCTCCAAATCATTGGATCATCTGAGTTTGGTGATAGGCCGATCATTTAGGATGGCTTCAGCTTCACACTTAACTGTATTAAGCCCATCATCGTTCAGGGTCTGCTGTTGAAGAACTGAACTTAAAATCCTTCTCAGCATGCGGATAACACGCTCCCCACCATGATGTGAACCTGCTGGAGGATTAAAACTCCACTTAACTCCCCTTTGCCGTAGAACTCTCTGAATTTTTCCATGATCCAAAGCTGCGAGAGCCTCTCTTAGTTCTCGCTCTGCTCCTATAAAGTTGGTTCCATTATCAGATATAATATGAGAAACTTGACCTCTTCTACAGTTGAAACGTCACAGAGCATTGATGCATGCATCAGTGTTCAAAGAGTCAGCCACTTCGAGATGGATTGCTCTGCTTGCCAAGCAGGTTAGTATCATGCCATAGCGCTTGTCTGTACCACGTCCTTTCCTCACTGTAATTGGGCCAAAATAATCAATGCCAACGTTAGTAAATGGTTAACACAGTCTCATCCCAAAAAGTCATATAACTGACGTCTTGGGACTTCTTTTGACCATACGTCAATATCCGCCTTTTTAGGGCCCCCTTAAACGTCGGTAGATGGCGATCCCGGGCCGTCATACAACTGACGCTTTACCTTTAACGTCAGTTAGGTGACGGGTTAGGTTTAGGGTTAGGTTTAGGTCTGGGGTAGAGTTAGGATCCCATAACCTCATCTACCGACGTTTAAGGGGGCCCTAAAAAGGCGAATATTGACGTATGGCCAAAAGACGTCCCAAAACGTCAGTTATATGACGTCTTGGGATGAGACCGGGTTGAAATGGTGGTTTGTCAGGAAGAATCCTTTCCTCTGGCAAATCTGTCATTTTTTGCTCCTGCATCTTTCCATTATATTTCTTGCAACAGAAACATTCTGCAATGACCTTTCTTACAGCGGAGTTGGCGCTAGTGACCCAATACTTCTTCCGTAGTGTTGATAGCGTGTGATTCCGCCCACTATGGCCCTGCTGCTGATGAATGTGCTTGAGGATGAGAGTGGCCACATTTTGATCCTTGGAGAGGATTAGCGGATGTTTAATCGACTCTGGCAAAGAATCTTTAGTCAGCCGCCCTCCAACTCTGAGAAGCCCATCATCCAAGCGCGGATCCAACCTATGGATTGTACTACGCCTGCTCACTGTAGATTTCCCAGCTGACAACATGGCGATTTCCTCTCCAAATCTCTGTTGCTGACAGTATCGAATGATAGCCAGCTCAGCTCCCATAAGGTCATCTATGGACAAATTTTGCCCTCCAGGCTTGTCCTTTAACCCTTGCCTCCTCCGTGGCACATTATTGTCTGTAGTCTGCTTACCAGCAACAGCAGATTTCTCCTCCCTCCTCCTGCAGCATTTTGCCAACAGGATGGTTTTCCATTTAAGTAACCAGGCTACTGCCACCTTAAGCTTACTCCAACTTGAGAAGTAAGTCAGTAACCGGTTTGTGGCATCAGGTAGGCCATCCACAGCCACAACATTCACTGTGACTTCCTTCTTGACCTCCTGATCATCTGGTTCCATGATAGTTTCTACCACATTTGTTGTCCAGTTAGCTTCTGGTTTACGCAAAAAACTTGGACCCTCTATCCACTTACGGCCATGAATAAAGTCTCCAGCCCTCACTCCTCTGGATGCCTCATCCGCTGGATTTTCCTTGGAACTAATGTATCGCCATTGTGAAGTTTTAGTGGCTCCTCTTATAGTCGAAACCCTGTTGCCCACAAATGTATGAAAACGTTTATCCTCGTTTTTTATATACTTCAACACAGACGGACTGTCGGTCCAAAAAATGGACTGCTGCAACTGGAATCTCAGCTCAGCCTTCAACAGCAGATCAACACGAATGGCAAGCACAGCAGCAGTTAGCTCCAGGCGAGGAATAGTCTTTAAAGGTGTAACCCAGGCCTTGCCCATCAGGAATGCAACATGAATATCATTTCCTTCATTCAGCATCCTGAGATATGTGACGGCACCATATCCTGTTTCACTAGCATCTGCAAAGTTATACAGCTGAGCATGTCGTGATTGTCCAAAGCCCTTGGGCTTAATACACCGATCAACCTTAAATTCAGGCAGCATATCCAATTCCTCCAACCACCTGAACCACTGTTGCAAGATGTCTTGTGGCACAGTCTCATCCCATCCATAATTTCTTCTGCAAAGTTCTTGTAGCATGATTTTGGCAGGCAACACCACAGGTGCAACAAAGCCAAGAGGATCGTACACCGAACTAGCCACTGACAACATTCCTCTCCTGGTGACTGGCCTCTGCTGGATCTCCATTTTGAACTTGAACGAATCACTCTCAACGCACCATTGCAAGCCAAGAGCTCCCTCAAGAGGAAGTTTGTCTCTATCCAGATTCAGTTCAGTCAGATCTTTAGCTCGGTATTCCTCTGGAATAGTCTGCAGGGTGGTGCGACTGTTAATAATCCATTTAAAGAAATCTGTTTTGAATATTTAAAAATCACAGCTTCTTCAGAAAATTACGAAACTTGGTGACTTTTATGGCATTGGGTATGTGAACACACAAAAAAAATTGAGGTCATGATTCCAGCAATTTAAGTGGTCGTAAAAAAATGATTCACACTTTTGCTCTTCTGTCAAAAATGACGATCCATAGGAAATGAATGGGAAATTGACAAAAAAAAAATTCTCTGAATTTTTGTATGTACAATTTACAAATCGGCCACAATTCTAAAAAAAAAAAAGTATACCGCAGGAAAGGGGTGACACTCTACAACGTCTAGAGTGCAAAACAGACACACCCACCAACACACACACACATACAAACACACTTTTATACACATACACACCAATAAATTGATTACAAAAAGTATGTTTTGAATTTTTTAAAATCACAGCTTCATCACAATGTTACGAAACTTGGTGACCTTTATGGCATTATGTATGTGAACACATAAAAAAATTGAGGTCATGATCTGAGCATGCTAAGTGGTCTTAAAAAAATAGTCACACTGGTGGTCTTTGGTCAAAAATGACCCCATAGGAAATGAATGGGAAATTGTAAATAAATGAAAAAAAAAAATTGTGAATATTTGTTTTTTGTCATTTTTTTTAATAAGAAATAGTATTTGAGATTGTTTCAACTATATATACAAATCCACAAATCCAAAAAAAAAAAAAAATGTGTTCATAAACAGCTGGGGAAATTCACATGCCTCTCCATAGAGAGCTGTACATGCCATCTAGTGGTTACACCATGATTCTATGCTTTTTCTCTATACTGTTACCAGATGGTGCTAATTTTCTCCAAAAAATATTTTTTTTCTGAAGGCCTAGACTCTATATTAAATTAAAATACTGCATTAATATTTTTTTGAAAAAAATAATATATATATAGAAAAATATATATATTTTTCCATGGCAAAAATAAACCATAAATATTGCATAAATATTAATAAATTCAATTAAATGGTCTCAAAATACTAAATTAAAAAGAAAAAATATTATAGAACAAAAATAAATTGCATTGGTTTTACTGGGATGGAGAAAGTTTCATTTTTAGGTGTCCGGTCACTTTTGACCGGGAAGATAACAAGTGTGACTCCGAAACGAAGAGCACCTGAGGGTTAACTGCATTTTTAGCTTCCATATATCATGTGACTCATCACTTCTGTGACAGATATTGATACTTCAATTGGTTGATAATACAACATTATATCAGATAATGAAATATGGTTTATTTCTGTAAATTTCAATTAAGTCTGTAAGACCTTGTTACCGTAAAGTCTTACTACCGTATTTTATACGGTAAAGTTCTGGCAACCACAGCTGCCGGTATTTTACCGTAAATTGAACACATTTTTTTTTTTTTACAGAGCAACTACCCTCTCCAGCCTCTGCTAGAGAAGAAATGCTGGAACTGCAGAGAGACGTCCTAGAGCTACAAAAGAAAAAACTGCAATTAGAGATCGAAAAACTTAAAAAGGAGAAGAAAAATCAAGACTTGTACAACATAATTCTTAACAAACTGTTGCAGCAACAAAGTGAAGGTAAAAACAATAACATCAATTGACGAATTAATACATTTTATGACAGATCTGAAAAGTTTTGTATTTATTTATGTAATTACAAGGACAAATATATTAACAAAATACCAATAATAATAGCAAAATACAATAGCTAATATATTTATATAGCCTAAACAGCACTAGCCTATTACATTACTTTAACTTGCAACTACTATAGCCTACTATACATATTATCATTTATATTAATAATAATTATCGTAATAGACTAATCAAACATTTTATTATTAATATTACTACTGCTGCTAATATATATATATGTGCATATCCCTAAATGAATGGCGCAGATGCGTGATTTCATTTACAACACCTAAAAATGTAATTTTAGTTCAACTAAATAAATTGAATAAGTTTCTTGATTTCAATTAATTGGAAATGCTACTAAATTTAACTAAAAGACTAAAAATAGACTTACAAAATGTTTACAGCTGGGTGCTCCCTGCACTTTTTAAGTTATTTATTATTATTAATAATGTTATTATTAACAGTTCTCAGATTTAAAGATATGTTTAAAATCATTTAAAGTAAGTGTAACCGCTAAGCTGAAAACAGCCGAGGGTTATTCAGAGGGTTGAAGTGGGCTATAGTTGACACGCTTACCGTGGTCGATTTGGCTTGATTGAATAATGCAACAAAGCTTAAAGTTCGGTTTTCTTCTCTGTTGTGAGAGATTTTATTGGATTTACACAAGGATTTCCTTTTCCATAACGGAACAGTATTCCATCTTCACCAACACTTTCACATTACAAACATTCAACCACAGCCTCGGTGGCGGTCAAAAACTAGTTTGCCCTTTTCCCTCTGGCAACACCGATCCTTGATTACAGCTAACCTCCTAAGTAGATAAGCCCCAATTGATGTGCCATAACCCTAGTGCCACCTAATGGCCAAACCTGGACATAAACATTAAAATGGCTCCTACAACACCGGCCGGCCCCCAATTGGAATGGTTAACAAACATTACAATTCAAAACAAACCAAATTAACTCTTTCCCCGCCAGCGTTTTAAAAAAAAGTTGCCAGCCACCGCCAGGGTTTTTGACGATTTTCGCTAAATTTGAATGCCCCCGCTGAATATTTTCTTCCATGAATATATGAAGATGATATATATAAAAATAAAGATCTGAGCCTCTGCTTTTAGGCAAAAAAAACGTTTTTATTTTATCTTCATCTGTTCTTTTTTTATTGCCTCTTGAACAGAGGTAGGTTTTGTCAAAAACACAACATTTTGGACAAAAAACTGAGAAAAATTTATTTTTATCAAACAAGTGCATTTAAAAGCAGAATACATTCAGATGTTGTTTCCTTCATATATAAAACTTTCCAAAATAAATTAAAAACATAAAATAAATGTAAAATATATCAAATTTCCCAGGATGTAAGGGAAATGTAACTTTTGCAATAAAACTTCTGCCTCTGCCTCTCTGTGTTCTACCTGTGAATAATGAATAATTGGAATTACAATAAACAGGCCTAGACACACACACACACACATACACACACACACACACACACACAAATACATATTACAATGTGGTAAATGTGCACAAAGAGAGAAATAATTTGACAATTACACCTTCATATTTAGACAGCCACACATAAATGCCTGCACACACACATACATATTATAGTGTCATAATATTAAACGATCTATCTGCGGCACGTCCATGGCTAGCATGAACATGTGCATCTCTCTCACTGACTACTTCGTCCCGATCAGATTCAGAATTATCAAATAAAGAGTGATCGGACTCCGAGTCCATTAACCTCCAGTACTTCAGCCATATACCTCTGCATTGTCTGTCTGATACATTCTCACTACTCCACTGTTTGAGACGATTGCAATCTGTTTCTCTAAACAAAGAGTTGCGCAATCATTCAGGACATGCGCGCGGGTCTTCCTTACCGTATACCACCTAAAACACGGATACCCAGAAAATTCCGTGTTTGGCGCAGATGCGTTTTTTCATTAAACACGGAAAATTCCGTGTTTGGCGGGGAAAGAGTTAAGGAGCCATTACCAACCTGACATAACATATTATCCAACATTTGTTACAATGAGTTCACACATTAACACTAAAAATTGCCCATTTAACCTGCAGCCTCAAGCAAAAGGCAGAGCTTTTGAATGACACTTGACTTTGTTTGTAGACTCACTGAACGCACAAATCCCTTTTTATCCCGGAAAGCTTCCAACACTCTTCCTAGTGGCCAAGAACCTCGTGGGGCGGTAGGATCCATAATAACGACAGTATCTCCAGGCTTCAGGTTTCTCCTGATTTCATTCCATTTTTGCCTCTCTTGCAGCAAAGGTAGATACTCCCGTATCCAACGTTTCCAAAAAAGTTCAGCAATATACTGGACTTGCTTCCATCTCCTTTTTAAATACAAGTCATGTGGCTCAAACAATCCTGGCGGCAATGATGGATTTCCTTTCATCAGAAGAATGTGGTTGGGAGTAAGTGGCTCCAAACCATTGGATCATCTGAGAGTTTGGTGATAGACCGATCATTTAGGATGGCTTCAGCTTCACACATAACTGTATTAAGCCCATCATCGTTCAGGGTCTGCTGTTGAAGAACTGAACTTAAAATCCTTCTCAGCATGCGGATAACACGCTCCCCACCATGATGTGAACCTGCTGGAGGATTAAAACTCCACTTAACTCCCCTTTGCCGTAGAACTCTCTGAATTTTTCCATGATCCAAAGCTGCGAGAGCCTCTCTTCGTTCTCGCTCTGCTCCTATAAAGTTGGTTCCATTATCAGATATAATATGAGAAACTTGACCTCTTCTACAGTTGAAACGTCACAGAGCATTGATACATGCATCAGTGTTCAAAGAGTCAGCCACTTCGAGATGGATTGCTCTGCTTGCCAAGCAGGTTAGTATCACGCCATAGCGCTTGTCTGTACCACGTCCTTTCCTCACTGTAATTGGGCCAAAATAATCAATGCCAACGTTAGTAAATGGTTAACACAGTCTCATCCCAAAAAGTCATATAACTGACGTCTTGGGACTTCTTTTGACCATACGTCAATATCCGCCTTTTTAGGGCCCCCTTAAACGTCGGTAGATGGCGATCCCGGGCCGTCATACAACTGACGCTTTACCTTTAACGTCAGTTAGGTGACGGGTTAGGTTTAGGGTTAGGTTTAGGTCTGGGGTAGAGTTAGGATCCCATAACCTCATCTACCGACGTTTAAGGGGGCCCTAAAAAGGCGAATATTGACGTATGGCCAAAAGACGTCCCAAAACGTCAGTTATATGACGTCTTGGGATGAGACCGGGTTGAAATGGTGGTTTGTCAGGAAGAATCCTTTCCTCTGGCAAATCTGTCATTTTTTGCTCCTGCATCTTTCCATTATATTTCTTGCAACAGAAACATTCTGCAATGACCTTTCTTACAGCGGAGTTGGCGCTAGTGACCCAATACTTCTTCCGTAGTGTTGATAGCGTGTGATTCCGCCCACTATGGCCCTGCTGCTGATGAATGTGCTTGAGGATGAGAGTGGCCACATTTTGATCCTTGGAGAGGATTAGCGGATGTTTAATCGACTCTGGCAAAGAATCTTTAGTCAGCCGCCCTCCAACTCTGAGAAGCCCATCATCCAAGCGCGGATCCAACCTATGGATTGTACTACGCCTGCTCACTGTAGATTTCCCAGCTGACAACATGGCGATTTCCTCTCCAAATCTCTGTTGCTGACAGTATCGAATGATAGCCAGCTCAGCTCCCATAAGGTCATCTATGGACAAATTTTGCCCTCCAGGCTTGTCCTTTAACCCTTGCCTCCTCCGTGGCACATTATTGTCTGTAGTCTGCTTACCAGCAACAGCAGATTTCTCCTCCCTCCTCCTGCAGCATTTTGCCAACAGGATGGTTTTCCATTTAAGTAACCAGGCTACTGCCACCTTAAGCTTACTCCAACTTGAGAAGTAAGTCAGTAACCGGTTTGTGGCATCAGGTAGGCCATCCACAGCCACAACATTCACTGTGACTTCCTTCTTGACCTCCTGATCATCTGGTTCCATGATAGTTTCTACCACATTTGTTGTCCAGTTAGCTTCTGGTTTACGCAAAAAACTTGGACCCTCTATCCACTTACGGCCATGAATAAAGTCTCCAGCCCTCACTCCTCTGGATGCCTCATCCGCTGGATTTTCCTTGGAACTAATGTATCGCCATTGTGAAGTTTTAGTGGCTCCTCTTATAGTCGAAACCCTGTTGCCCACAAATGTATGAAAACGTTTATCCTCGTTTTTTATATACTTCAACACAGACGGACTGTCGGTCCAAAAAATGGACTGCTGCAACTGGAATCTCAGCTCAGCCTTCAACAGCAGATCAACACGAATGGCAAGCACAGCAGCAGTTAGCTCCAGGCGAGGAATAGTCTTTAAAGGTGTAACCCAGGCCTTGCCCATCAGGAATGCAACATGAATATCATTTCCTTCATTCAGCATCCTGAGATATGTGACGGCACCATATCCTGTTTCACTAGCATCTGCAAAGTTATACAGCTGAGCATGTCGTGATTGTCCAAAGCCCTTGGGCTTAATACACCGATCAACCTTAAATTCAGACAGCATATCCAATTCCTCCAACCACCTGAACCACTGTTGCAAGATGTCTTGTGGCACAGTCTCATCCCATCCATAATTTCTTCTGCAAAGTTCTTGTAGCATGATTTTGGCAGGCAACACCACAGGTGCAACAAAGCCAAGAGGATCGTACACCGAACTAGCCACTGACAACATTCCTCTCCTGGTGACTGGCCTCTGCTGGATCTCCATTTTGAACTTGAACGAATCACTCTCAACGCACCATTGCAAGCCAAGAGCTCCCTCAAGAGGAAGTTTGTCTCTATCCAGATTCAGTTCAGTCAAATCTTTAGCTCGGTATTCCTCTGGAATAGTCTGCAGGGTGGTGCGACTGTTACTAATCCATTTCATCAGAGTGAATCCTCCTGCCTGACAGAGAGTAATTAAATTTTTGACCATAAAGGCAGCTTCTTCATAAGAGGGCAGCTGGAAATTCAGATTGATTATCAGCTGCTGTTTTTCTCAGAGCAAAGCTACCACAACTCGGGGAGGACACTGCACCGAACAGATGGACAGTCATACGAAACTCAGCTACTTCCTTGCTGAGATCTCCCTCTGGCCACCATACAAAGCGCAAGAAGTCTCTATCCTCCTTTGCAACTCTGACCTGATGGAACATTGCCTGTATGTCACCCATAACTGCAACAGGTTCCAGCCTAAACCTGAGCAGGACACCAAGCAATGTACTGGTCAAATTGGGACCTTGCAAGAGCTGCTGGTTCAAAGATGTTCCCATAAAGGTCGCACCACAGTCAAACACCACCCGCAGACTCCTCTTCTTGGGGTGACATACACCATGGTGCGGGAGATGCCACACCCTACCACTATTGTGATCCAACTGCTGATCTGGAACTTGCTCTGCGTAGCCCAGACTGATCACCCTGTTGAGGTTCATTTTGTATTCCTCATAAAACTCTTTGTTATTAAGGAACCTCCTTTTCAGCCCAAGCAAGCTTTGCTTTACTACAGAGAAGTTGTTGGGCAGAGAAACATTGTTCCTTTTAAAGGGCAGCTTCAAACTGTAATGACCATCGTCCAGTGTTGCAGAATTTTCCATAATTTCCATGAACTTGATGTCTTCTACTGAAGGGCCTTTGTCCTCTGTAGCTCTTTCATTGAAATCATGATTGTACTGGCTGTGTACCATTTTCTTCCAATCGTCTTACGAAATACTGTTGACGACTACTGAAGGGGCCTCTGTTTCCAAACTGTTGTCATTAGACTGCAAAGGGCCATTAAGGACCCACCCCAATACCATCTTAATTGCATATGGTCCTCCCCCTTGGCTTTTTATGACCTCCCAAGGTTCCAATATCCAATCAATAGGTCGACATTAGCCTCTAAGCTGGTAATCTGTACCTTTGCCAGATATGACCATTTTGCCAACTCACCTTCAGAGACAATACTGTCTGCACTTACAGGCATTTTTTTCTGCGTGAGGACTTCTGGTAGCTTATAGAAAACATTACTACCCATACCAGACACCTCCAAGTCAGACAATAAATTTGCTGGCACAACCCTTTCCTGTCCCATGGTCTGTAACAGAAAATGTGTTAGTTTACCAGACAACCAAAGCCTTTGCACGAGATGTTTCGAACAGAAAGTGGCTGAACTGCCGGGGTCCAGAAATGCATAGGTTTGTACTACTCTGCCTCCTTTGATAGATTTGACTTGGACTGGCAAGATGGAAAGGAGGCAGCGATCACTTCCGACCCCTACACGGCCACAGGCTTCTTTAGATGCTGTGGTGTTAGGTCTCACAAGCTCCTTAGATCGCTCCATGTATGCATTGGCTTTGTCTCTCCTGTCAACATGAAGCACACTAGGATGTGCTTGACCGCAAATCCCACAGGTTGCACGCTTTCCACAACTGCGACTCATGTGCCCAGCACATAAACAGCCAAAGCAAAGCTCTTTCTCCTTTAGAAAGGTTATTTTATCCCGGTGCTTCTTCCCTTTGAACTGTTGACATTCCTCCAAAGAGTGACTTTGCGAACAACACACACAACTTGATCTAATAGTAGAACCATTTTCTGGCAAGACAGTCTTTCTCTCTCCAAAGTCCCTTGCTGAATGTACAGGGGCAATAGTGGTGGCAAAACTGTTTCCTTTAAATCTTGTGCCTGGCTGCGACTTCAGCCCAACGACCTTAGCACCACCTGTTCCTGGTGCTGAGTCCCGAATATCGCCAAACAAAGGGTCTGACAGAATATGGACATGTTTCTCAATGAAAGCCACCAAATCTTTGAACAGAACTCTGCGGTCAGATGTACGCATTATGTTATGTGCCGCTGACCTCCATTGCTCCCTCAGCTTGAATGGGAGCTTAGACATGACTGTTCTCATGTTGCTTGTCATGTCTAACTCCTGCATGTTGTATGTTCTCCAACCATGACATTACAGCATGAGCGCAGAAAAAGTGAATAGGCCTACAGTGCATTGACATCTTCTGCCCTTATAGGCGGCCACGCAAAAACCCTTTCCATATATGCAGAGGCAACCTTATACTCGTTGCCAAAGTGTTGTTTAAGCAGCTCCTTTGCTTTGACATAACCTAGACCAGCTCCCGTGGCTGTCCTCTCGTGAATTGTTCCAGATAATATAAACAATCACTTTGACTAACCTTATCCTCCACTACCTGCTCAAATGCTCGCATAAATGTAATCTATTGAAGAGGATCCCCATCAAATAAGGGAATCTCTCTTGCAGGCAATAACATGAAGCGCTGCTGTTGGACCAATGCAGTAGTTATTTCGTTTTGCCTTTCCATTATGGAACAGATGTTCCCCCGCTGCTGTTCCTCTACTGGCTGAGCATTGAATGAGTGGGATCCCAAACTTTGTAGTGGTACAATATGATGACCGTCCTTTTGAGAACCAATCCTTTGGTTTAGCCCAGCCTGGCTTTGTTGACTAGACTGCTGTGTCAGCCTAGCTGTAGGTTGTGGATTGCCAATTGGCAATGCCCAATCCTGGCCCTGCTGTGCTTGGTGGTGGTTTACAGGCCTGTATTCCTTTGCCATAGGATTGAGCGCAGTAACATTTGCTGTTCTTTTGCTTTTACTCATGTAAGAACTCATTCCATTAGATGTAGTGCTGATGTCAGAGGCAGAGGCCAGCACTTCCAGTTTGGCATTGGAGGCAGCTAGCATAGCTTCCAGCTCAAGTTGCTCTCTTCTCCTTTTTAGTTGTTGCTCCTGTTCCTCCAATGCATGCCGTTCCTTTAAAGATGCAGCCTGAGCAAGCAGTGCAGCTCTTTCTGCCTTTTCCTTTATTCTTGCAGAGTCAGTAGATTTTCCACTACGAGAACTCCTCCTGCTTGATTGCTTGCTAGGAACATTTGAGATACTGTCCTCTGGCCTGATATCATCATTATTCTGCTCATGCCTTTTACCTTTTTGAGAACCTTTTTTTAATCCCCACATTCATTACCTTTGTTACCTTTTTTTAATTGAATAGCATTTAACCAGCGGTTTACCCCAGACAGCATTTCATCATTGCAAATCATTTTTGCTTTGAACCAAATATCATGTTTTTCCCTTTCACCATCAGGTAATATGACCAGCAAGGAATCATGAACACATTTTGCATCATCACACAAATCAACAAGAGCACTCATTGTACACCTTCTTTATCACTTATTTGCATAAGCTCTTTGATTTTTTCCCTTAGCTTAGAAGCCTTATTTAATTTAGCCTTCCTATCATTTTGCAGTCTTTCCAGCTTTTGTTCAAATGCCTTTGCAGTTTATGTTACAACACGTTTTTCTTTTTCCTTTAAAGGTGCCATATGGAATAATTGAGGTAAAAATATCCAAAAAATGAGCTACACACATCAAAAGAATGAGAAGAAATAAGTGCAATGATGTCATTAAAAAACTGGCAAGTTATAGTGCTGCCGAGATATAACCTAAATTAGCATGCTAAATTATTAGCCCCGGCCCGGCAGGTGTCGTAATACCAGTTTCGGCCATGGGAGGCGGTATGCGGGCGGGCAACGTTACCACCAGCCAAACTGCAGTAACACGAGTAAGTCGCGCCGGCTTGTGTGTACTTGAACCTGATGTCATGTCGTGATGTCATGTGGAAATACAGCCCGCTACTAAATTTCAGTTCAGGGATGAGTTAAATAAATGATTGGTCGATATTATGCATGAGGAATACATTTTGGTAAGTTGTAACATATCTTTCAACAGTGTTCGTTTACCATTAGCTAGTAGAGATGATCGGTTCACGTGCGTTAGGGATCTGTCGTCTAACATTTACAAGCGCCAAAACTGCATTTATTGTTTGAATTGTGTAATAAAATTAACAGAATCTGAGAGCTGAGATCGGTCTCAGTGTCCTTTTCTGTGCATGACAAAATGGATGTGGCGTGAGTGTGTGAAAAGTTGTGTGTCTCACGGTGAATTTGTGAGAGTTGGCAGCTCTGAAAGGCGCTAGCTTGGTCCACATCAGGGAATGCTGTCTGTCAAATTAATTCAAACTAATGATAAAAATGTAACATGAACAAAACGAATACCATAAACTAAAAATGCCTGGGCTTTAATTTTCCCATATCGTCGAAATGCACCGGCTTGTCAATGAGACGGCCTTTATAATTTAGTATTGAGATGTTGTTCATTTAGTCTCTAATCTCTGAAAATCTCCAAATGATCCACGTGAAACTGCGGTCTTCCAACCTTTTACTATTAGTTTTACTGATTAATATGCGCGAGGGAGACCCGCTCGCCCGTGTTGTTTGAAGACATGAGTGCACGCGGCCGCGGAGGTATTTTTCTGGAGGTATACTGCCTCCATCTGGTATGGAATATGGTGTATGAATTGATTTTTTTTCCCAGATTTAACACACCCGAACCATCTGCTTTACTGTTACATTCAGCTGATTGCGCAACCGCCTCAGCAGCTGACGCGTCTTTTTCAAGTAAACTCATAGTGCACTTGAACCAGTGATGTAGTGGTGCCTGGAGAAGTGGGTATACTCTTAATTTATGCCCCCAATATTTTTGTAAGCGTCCCAGCAAAGGATGAACGCTCTGTGTTATAAACAGTGACATAAGACTACTACATGTAGTCTTGCATTAGTATTCAATATGCAAGACTATATAGTAAAGTATAATGAATACAATAGAACACATACAATCAATAGGCTTGTATTCTTGCATATCAGGGCCGCACATATAGTTTTCTAAATACCCAGGTGCGAGGTCCCATAAATGATATTGTTAGGGGCGTTCGGGGGCATGCCCCCCTGAGAAAATTTTGATTTTCCTGATCTCGAAATGAGCATTTTAAGGTGTTTTGATGGCCAAAAAAAATTGACAACAGTAGCTTTAAAAGCATGAAGTAGCCTATTTGATCAGATTCTTAAACATGAGAATCGGTTCCAGTTTCAGCGACTTTTCTTTCCTAAATTAATCAATGTTTTTTGGACTAATCTGTTAATTTAATTAATGGTTCAATTGCTCACTCAAAAATACAGTCACTTGTCGCCACCCTCTGGCTTAATGATGCAATTGGCGCAAACGCAGACAAGTCAAACACATTCGAAAAAACGTCATACAAATATATTTATACAATAATAATGGCAATATATTTAATAGGGTGCTTGTGTTGTTAAATTGAGCTTATAATTTCCATTGTCTTTAATCAAACTGATTATTTCTGTCGGTCAATTAAAACGTGACCGACAGAAATAATCGGTCACGATTATTGATTATTCACGATTATTATATTATTTTAACCCTGCATCTTAAATACTATATCGTTAACTGAAGTGAAGCGTCGCGTCGGGATTCGCGCTAGGCTCGCGCTTCTATCAACAAAAATACTGCATTCTTTGATTGGTCTCACGAACATTTTGACATTGACGAGCAGGTGTTTGAGTACTGAAGCAGATCAGATGAGATTAGATCAGTTATCGTCGCGATGCGACTGCGAGAATCATTGCAGCAACTAAATAGAGTTAATATTACGGGTACGACTCTAAGTGGGTGTTTTTTTTATTCACGAAATTGAAGTAGCAACTAAATGATGCGCATCAGAGGGGATTTAGAAGTGGGTATAAGCAAAGCCGACTGAAAAGGAAGTGGGTATACGCCGTTGCACTACACCACTGACTTGAACGTCACCACAATAATAATCAATTGTCAATGTAATTTGTTTTCACTACAAAGTTACTGTTCAGTTCTTTCTTCACCAATGCATTGGATTTTTTACGCCCGGGTAATTAATGATAGTGTGCACACAACTCATGAATGGCCATTCAATTACTTTGTAGCGCTACAACATACCTTACGTGATGAAGAACCGTTTCACGATGTCCTCACATTGGTGAATGATGAAAGAAGTTTATCGTTGTCCTCAAACAGTTGAATAGATTGGTTCCTTGCTGGCTGAGCACCGCCGCGTCATATCACCGATGCTGGGCTGAGCGGGTGATCTCCCCGGTTTCAGCCTGTCCTCTCGCCGGGGTTCCGATGTGTAACACAGCCGGTTAGATACACGATGAGTAGCTTTCAGATGTCCCCTTTCCAGCGTCCACTCCGCATGTCTTTAACGGTGGACATCTAACTCCACACGCGACGATCTTCCCGCTTCATAAAAGGTAGTTTTTGACTTTATGTAACCGCTAAGCTTAAAACAGCCGAGGGTTATGCAGAGGGTTGAAATGGGTTATAGTTGGTCGATTTGGCTTGATTGAATAATGCAACAAAGCTTAAAGTTCGGTTTTCTTCTCTGTTGTGAGAGATTTTATTGGATTTACACAAGGATTTCCTTTTCCATAACGGAACAGTATTCCATCTTCACCAACACTTTCACATTACAAACATTCAACCACAGCCTCGGTGGCGGTCAAAAACTAGTTTGCCCTTTTCCCTCAGGCAACACCTGTCCTTGATTACAGCTAACCTAAGTAGATAAGCCCCAATTGAACCCTAGTGCCACCTAATGGCCAAACCTGGACATAAACATTAAAATGGCTCCTACAGTAAGTATAGACCATTTCACAAGATGTAAACAACACTGGTCCAGAAGCACTTCCTGTTTCAGTTTTTTAACACTACATAAAAGCTGGGATAAAATACAACCAACAGAACATTTAAAACTGAATCAAAAAGTTAAACAAACATCTTTAAGATGTTTTCTTTACATGTGAAATAAAGAAAACAGTTACAGGAAGTGCTTCTGGACCAGTGTTGTTTACATCTTGTGAAATGGTCTATTTGTCAAAGCCCTTTGTTATTTTTTAATTTTGACATTTTTAAAAACTTAAATTTTTACACCAGACATAGGCTATTTATCGGTTATCGGTCTACTTGATCTGTAATAATCGGTCTCAGCCCTGAAAATCACATATCGGTTGACCCCTAATTGTCAATGCTAGCAATTACGGTTGCACCCCTTTAGACATCGATAAGCAGCATTTCACCTGTCAACTAACTCTCTTTAGAGTATTAGTAGGGTATAGTAGACTGGAATGGGTTAGAGTTAGTAGAATAAGTTAACGTACTTCCAAAGTTACTTATAGTCAGCAGAAAGTCTGTTGGGAGCGTGTAATTAAAGTGTTAGCAGATATTAGGCAGACAGTCTATAATACTCTAAAGTGAGTTAGTTGACATGTACTGTAGGTGCAACATTACTTAGTTAACGGAATGTCTAACGGGGACTATCAAAATGAAGGGTTACCGTAAATACTAGCTTTAGCTTTTATACAGGGAATAGTTTTTTTTAATATAGGCTATAAAAATAGCAATGCAAAATGTTTTTCATAAACAATACTATTCTTTAACCCCTGTAATAACGGCATTATAATATCAGTTAACCTGGAGTGTTTTCTCAATGTTTAAATAAAAATGAAACTATAAGCTAAAAATAAATTTTTAGAGCTTTTTTGTAACAAGATCCTGACACAGGTTATTATTTTTTTTTTTTAGAATAGCCCAAGTGTCCTGTTGGCATGTCGGCATCATCCTCCAGTCCAGCCCGGGCGGTCCTACATATATCCACTGTACTGACACCTGCTCTTGACTGTGTATTTTTCCCACTTATGGTAGTTTTTGTTAGTTTGTTTGCATATTGAATCAAATAAAATCCACCATTTTCTCTGCTTTCCATCTCTTTTTCTATTTTTTTTTCTTGTTCTTCCTCCTATTACCTTTGAGGTCAATTACTCACTCAGGCAAGCTTGATAAAAATATATATATATATATATATATTTTGTTTATTTTATTATTCAAATGTATTTACGAAAATATATTCATATAAATCTGATTTATTGTTGACTGGTGTGTGTGTGTGTGTTTATTTGTTTTCCGAATAAAATGGAACTGTTGAAGCAAGTTGTAGAAAGTCTCCCTCCGGAACATTATTGGTTGCTATGGTTCTGAATGGAAAACTCTCAGCGGTGCCATAATAATGGCTAAACAACATTCTTTAATGTGCTATTTGAAAAAAAAAAAAGCAAGAGTTGAGAAAGAACACACGCAACTGCCTTCCTCTACAGAGTCCACCCAGCCCAGTTCTTCAGACTCATTAACCCACAAGAAGGCTATAAAGGTGCTGGTGGCGGCCGCTTCTTGCTCCCTCTCTCCCGGCCAGCCTGACGCGGGTTTACCCGCCGATCTAACTGCGATATTATTATTTTAGCTTACTTTATTTTTAGGTGAACTGTCTTTGCACTGCTGACTAGCCTGAATAAAATAGACAGGTTATTGTCTATACTGGTTTGTCCAGCCTTTATTGTGCTCTGTTGGTTGAACATGATGATTTGCCAAATATTGCAAAATAAAGGTGTAACTATTTTTGCAGTTTGTCTATTAGGCTAATTCTTCTACTTTATAAGGTTGAAAAACTATAGGCCCACTCATTTCTCTACGGCCCGCCCAAAATATTATTTCTGTAATGTATCATGTCTGTAAATACATGATATATTTCTGAATTTAATGGATACAACTCCCCAAATATAAAATTAACCTGCTGATATTTTGTCCATATTTGTCCTGTCCACATTTTGTAGCAGCGATTTTCCTTAGGGTCAATTTAGCTGTATAAAGCAGAAGAAATATTAAAATTTCACACACATTTGTTTTGGTTATTTTATTGAGGTCACTATAACATGTTATATAATTTTTATAATGTATAATATAATTTTACATATCCAATATTATATTAAAAAAAACTTCCCTCTGTTTTGGGGCTCTAACCTAACATCACCATATCTGTAGTCCTATTGCGAGAACTACTAGTTCACATGACATGGGACATGATTATGTCCTTTACGATTTTTTCAAGGCATTTCATTATACAGGGAAGTCAGTGCAATTGGTCTAAATTCATTAAGGTCTTTAGGAGATTTTGTTTTAGGGATGGGTATTACTGTTGATGTTTTCCATATGTCCGGTATGAATCCACTGTCTACACATTTTTGAAAGATAACTGTAAAAATAAGTAAGTGAAAAATGTGTTTATTTAAATAAACGTTATAGACAGTGGAGTTATCTGGACTAAGGATTAAAACACCCAGATGTTCAGTTGGGCTTCACTCTTCACTCAGCCTACAGAAGATTTTTTTTTTTGTATATTTAAAAAATATTAATACACATAGTTGAATCAGATAGACAAAGTATGATATTTGACCTACTGTAGAATAGACCTTATTCAGAGCAGCGCCATGACAGGTATGAAAGTGAGGCTGTGAGACCACCGTGTTTCCAATGGCATCCGCTGTAAAAAGCTGAATAAAGCGGCTAGATTACTTACAATTTTCCACAGCTGACATTGTTGGGAGTTTTTTGTCAACTGACATTTCTTGGAAAGATATTTTTCCAGTGTTTCATGAGCAGAACAATCCGAAAACACATTAAATAACTGTAGAGCCCATTGAACAGATGCATGTCTATCCCTCACAGCCTCGCTGTGACAAACACCATTTAACCATTTTCTAAAATTCCAAGGGCCATTTAAAAGAAAGAGGCAATATTTTTGTTCACAAAAAAGCTTATTTATTTACACCACGTACAGGATGACTCCTGTAGTTGACTCTCCTATGGCTTGCCAATCTTCTTAGGTTTTTTTTTATCCTCATGTCAAAGTGCTCCCACTCACTGATTAAAAATAAATTTGAAAAGTAGCTAAAGTTAAATAGTGGTAGAAACAATGGTTATTAAATAATGGCAGGATATCATGGTTGAACATTTTTGGGGGTTCAAAAGATGGGTGTTTATAAGCAAACACACACCTTAATGAGATACAAGTTAAAAAGAACTAAAGACAGAGTATAAGGCTTAAATAATTTTGAAAATTGAATAGAAATAAAGTTTATATGGTCTGACTCGCTTATATATATATACATAATTTTGTTGTAAAGAGAATATTACTTAATAATTTTACTTTTATGAATATGAAATGTACCTAATAAAATCACAAGACTTCATACAATTAACAGATGCATTTTTTATTTTTTATTTTTTTTAATGCTATATAATAACATCTTTGGTAAAATCATCAAGAAGTAATAATCTTCACACATTTTTTTGGAATGGTAAAATTAAAAAAAGATGTATTTTTTCTGGCTGATCTGAACAAAATGAGCTGTTTTAATCAAATCCATACATGTTGATAAAGTATAGCTAATTACTAACACAAATATTATGAAGAACTTTTCACTGTTAATGTCCACCCCATTTAGGCTAAATGAATACGGTCAATAATTTTATTCCTTAAACTCATCTTTGATCACCAAAATGACATATTTAAACGTTGTTCTCCTGTGGAATAAAATTAGTCATGCCTCGAATGTAACTCTATCCTTGATTCATTAAGTAGCTCATGAATATTCCAATGAGCCCCACCTCCACTCACTCATCCTCTACTAGTCGATGTATCGCATATAACACACAAAAAATAATAATAATAAATATAGCTGCAAGCAGCAATTACCGGGGCCAAGCACAATTAGACGACAAAACATGCCAACATGTGTCAGACCAACTGCAGCAAGGAGCAATTGAAGACATTTAAAGATGAATTTAGGCAAAATGGCTGAAAAATCACATACAATTAACTAAAAATGTAATTAAATGGATTCACGTTCGACCAATAGGTGGCGTAGTTACAAAATTGATGTGATGTGGTCAGAGTTTGGTGACAATGAAAAAACCTTCAGACCAGTCGCATTAAAATACGCAGATTTATTCAAAAGTTATAAGCATTATTAGAAATTTTGGTAAAACTTTGACCAAAAGGTGGCGCTGTCTTGAAATCTTTTGAGTTCCTTCAGGGGATGGTGCTGATGGCACAAACTGAGTTTCGTAATGTTACACCAATGCATTCGTTAAGTATAGCATGTTATGTTCTGTTATAGCGCCACCAAGAGGCTCAGTCACACAATTTTTGTTACGTGTCCTCAGAGTGAGCCCATACATCTGTGTGCCAATTTTGGTGGAAATATCTCAATTCGTTTCAGAGACATTTATGTGAAAAAACACGTACAAAATGACTGACACGTGACTTTGATTAAGTTTTACTACCCATTACTATCAATATTTTTGCATTTGGGCATTAGCGTTTAGCCAGCTACCTATGTTTCCAATTTTCTGACGGTGGTTTCGTGTCGATGGATTGTATGTCTAAAGTTCCAATAAAACATGAAAACCCAACAAACCAATGGGAATTGTGTCCTTGTTGTGTACAACATCTGTTCATAATCTGTGATAACAATATATTAAAAGAAACTATAGAGAGTGGCAAATTTGAAGCAGTGTTCAAGTTTTAAATAGTTGTACAGCTTGAAATGTAAAGCTTGTTCTCATAGACAGATATGGTCTATTTATGATGAATAAAATGTATGCTTTTATTTGTCATTTGATTTAAACTGATGCAAACAGGAAAAAGACTTATCCTGTCGCCCCCTCTAGTGGACAGCATGAAGTATTACGCCTTCATTGCTCAGACAACGCAAGTCAGTTTGGGAAAGTAAGTCTGACACAGTTAGAATATATATATATTCCTGTATTGTAAACTGAATCCTTTTAGCTGTGTTTTGTTTTTGTATGTCTGTTAGAGCTAGTTATGAATGTTTTACTATGTCTTCATGTTAAAGTAAAGGAGCTCAACCAAGTAATCACTGTAGCTCACACATCCCCTCTGTTGGTGAAAAAGGATCATCATAACTACACGAGTCACGACTGTTCTGACAACCAGCAGTCTGATATAAGTCGGGCTTTCTGCACTGTATTTTTTGGTTTTGTTTGAAGGCGCTGAAAAATGCAGACATTTCCTGGGACAGGACTCACAAAACCGGGATTTTGACCTCTGGTCTAACATCTAACACCATTATAATTTACATATTATTACACCATAGCCTATAGGCCATATATTTGTTGTATGCCTCACGTGATGCATTACTTGAAACCACGTGATCGGAACCGATTTCCCATCAATTGATCGGATCGGGACATGCCTACTTTTTTTTTGCTTACAGAAACACCTAAATGAAAGTTTTCATTGGCCAAAAAGCTACAGCAACAATAGTTTAATAATCAATTACATTTATTTAATAATCAACACTCAAGTGCAAATGGAATTGTAGAATTAATTTAAACATTTAAACTGCACATAAGGCAGTTCTATATGAACTATTTAATGATACGTTCTACTCTAATTCATTGTTGAAATGTAAACATTTAGACACGGCTGTAATAACATGTTTTAGTGGCAGATTTATTAAAACATAAAACATTAAATGATAAAGACAACAGTTTAAGTAAAAATATAATAAATATGAAATAGTGCATATATTTTTCAAAATGCTCGTCTCTATGGAATAGTGCTGTGCGATATAGCTAAAAAAAATGTATCACGTTATAATGTTTCATTTCTTTCTTTTTTTTAAAAGAGAAGTAGAAAAGTTCTTTATGTGTTAAAAAGTATGTGAAAAATGTGTGCAATAAAAAAGTGTAAACGTAGAACAATGTCAAACTTTGAGGTAGATCAGCAACTGTAATAAGTAGGGATGTAATAAAATTGTAACAAAATTCACGGATCGGTTTGATAGGACACACTGGTGTCGCGGTTCGTACGTTTTCGATACAGCAAAAAGAAAGAAATGCTAGAGGCTTTTCCTTGATTTAAAAAATTATAATTTATTAAAAGAAAAATTAATTTTAAATAAGTGAGAGTCTTGAGACTTTTAGTTTAATGAATAGGGGTAACCTTGCTGCAGCCCCTTCCAGAGGCTTATGGAGAAGGTCCTGGCGAATTCTGTTGCAAGACCCACCTGTATTGATGCAGCCTGACCTCAACCAACCTCTTCAGGAGCATACAGGTGCCAGTGATGTGGGACTGGGAGCTATTCTCACCCAGCAAACACCTGAGGGGGAAGGAGCAATAGCATATGCTTCAAGGACATTACGAGGAGCAGAACTAAATTACTCCACATCAGGAAAAGAGTGTCTGGCTGTGGTCTGGGTGGTGGAAAAATAGAAGAATTACCTTGATGGGAGGCAGTTTGATATCTACAGCGACCAATAGCCTTCAATAGTCCCAAAACCTCCTCTCAATTGACCCGGCGGACTCTTAGGTTGCAGCGGTTCATCTTGCTAGTACATCACTGGAAAGGATGTCTCAACCTGGGTCCCGATGACTCGTCACGAGTCTGTGGAAGGAGACGATGTGCACTGTTCAGTTTTTTTATGATACAGAATTACAAGTGATCTTTGTGAAATTGAAGATCAAACCAAAGAATGTCTAAAATGGGGAGAACTCCCATTATCAGTAAACTTCTGGGTCCTGAACTGGTTCGACATATGAGGGCGCTCACATAAGGAAAGTGGAGGTTTATGGAGTTATACCCCTCAAAATACACTTTTCTCAGGAAGGATATTATTTTTTGTCTAGTAATTTGAATGTTGTATTCGAAAGCAATTACACATTGCTGGGTGTTGGATTTTTTAGAGTCACTTTTTGTTTTAAAAAGTCTTTAAAGAGTAACTAAACACTTAACCAACTTTTTTTAGTTAATGATCTGTAAGAATGGATCTTTATTAATCCCAGTCATTGATTCGAGTAACTTTTTTGGCATTTGTTTATAAAGTGTTCTATTTCTACAATATATGGTGTAAAAACGTCTTAGTGCTGCCCTCTTCAGGTTGAACGGTGGCTACTGCAGTTGAATTTTCCTATTGGATGTTTGCGGTAGTACGTGACACAGCGGTTGTTGGTGACGTAGGCAAGTTTCTATACAAAGCAATGCGTCTCAGGTGCACGCCCCCCTCCGCTGGGCTCTGCCCACTTTTCCAGCATTTTTCAAATATTGCCAGAGTCAGGCTCTGACCAGGGGTTTAGTTACCCTTTAAAAATGACGTCATACACGTCGTACGACCAGACAATTCTTCAGGCGCCGCCATAATGTGTAGGGCAACTTTCCCATTCCTCTCTTAGCGGGAATTGAGAAAAATGCCTGTTTCGTGCGCTGCTCGGCCGGGCTGTGCAAATCGCCACACAATTGAAAACAGGTCGCGAGGAATTAACTTTCACAAACAAGACTGAACAATTGTTTCTGGTTGTATTTGGTCATGACGCAATTATTAATAGTAACGTTCAAAGGAGAAAGTCCGTGAAATTTAAAATACTACAGTTATTGTGTCACGAAATTAAGTTTTAATAGATTTTCAGTCGACAACGCAGTTGTTTAAAAGTCAAATCTGTGGTTTATTTATAAAGAGTTTTTAAAAATCCTTAACAGCGGGTGGCAAGTCTTTCTGTAGAAGGTCTTCTGATCTTTCTTCATAAAATCTATATATGAAGTACTTAAACCACTTGTGGAGACAGACAACATCCAATTTAAGCCGCTTCGATGGGTGTCTTTGCAGGAGAGAGCAAAGTAATTTGCAGCATTCTGTGAAGGAAGAGAAGAGAAGTCCTATTATTACCTTAAACTCCACACTCGCTCTCTTTGATTAAGAGTCTAAGCTGAAATATCTAAATATTACTGCATTACCCACACAACCATTTATATTACTTTGTTCCACTTTATATGATTTAGAATTGCAAGTGATCTTTGCTGAAATGTAGATCTCACCTTGTGATACGCCATCTCTTGTCCAGATGTTGTCATTTAGCATATCCAAGTCTTCTGAAGTTGGAAATTCTCCACACACCAATGTAAACATGAGGACCCCGAGTGACCACACTGTCGCTTGTTTCCCGTGATATAAGCCGAATAACTTATACTCAGGGGGGCAATACTCTTCTGTGCCTGCAAAAAAGAGAAAAAAGTATTCATTAGCATGCAAGAAATGATTTGATGCTATTGATTCACAATGGTGGATCCCATTACATGATACTTTGTAAGACCTTGACGGTTTCTGGCCCGTCATCTAAGTTTGAGACCCACATTAGGGCTCTGAGGAATAATACAAACCAGCAAAGGACGTGTATCCCCGATCGGTCAGGATTTCGCCGCATCCAAAGTCAATCAACTTGACATCCAGCGTCTCCGGGTTGATCAGGAGGTTTTCTAACTTTATGTCGCGATGCAAGACTCCACGTTGGCAGCATGTTTGAGCTGCGACTACTGCCTGATGCATTATAACCTTTGCCACGTTCTCGTCGATGTAGTAATCGTGCCGGTCTAGATATTCGATCAAGCTCTCGCAGGGTGTAGGGAACTCTAAAACCATAATGTATTGATTTGGCTCTTCGTCCCAGTCCAGAAGCTGGATGATCTGGGGAACCCTGGGGCCTTTGTTGGCGAGAATTAGCAGACCGATCTCCAGAGGAACGGGTTCAGGATTATCCTCCTAGAAGAAAGACAATTCGTATGATCTTACTGTACATGGAGAAAAGATGTCGAACACTACTAAACTACAGACCATAGCAGTTTGTCCATTGAAAAATGAACTGAGAGAAACAGAGTACTTACAATGTTGATCCACTCAATACCCGCGGTATCAGCGAATTTCAGCGCCACCTAATCAACAAAACAAAAAATGGATTTGAGTTAGAATTATTTACAATGTGTGTGCAGTTCATATTTCAGCCATCAACCTTGAACAGACGTGTTCAGTTTCATGAATTTAAATTCTAATCATGTAGAGCATGTCTAACGATTTAAAAAGGTCAGGTGCTCTAAGTAGTGAACATAAGATACACTGAGAATGCTTGAAAAGAAGAGTTATTCGAATATACGCTGATAGATAATGCAAGTAAAATAAGTGATACCTTAAGGCCATCCTTCAAGCGAGTCCCGGCGTAAACGCTTCCAAATCCTCCTTCCCCGAGCTTCCTGCCGACTTCATAGCTCCAGCAACCGACGTCTGTTAAAAGAAACATAAGAAGAGTTGACATGAAAACTGCTTTTTGCCTGAGTTGACATGAGTAAAGACAGATATAATATCACAACACAAGTTTGTCTGTATTGTGTTGTGTCGGAGTCATGACAGTCAACTTACAAATAATCTCATTCTCAGAGACAGTGTCTACTGTCGGTCCGACATGGGGGACATCATCTCCCCAGTCTGACGTGGCACAGTCTGGAACTGGAGGGCCATCGTCTTCCCAGTCTGACGTGGCACAGACTGGAACTGGAGGGCCATCGTCTTCCCAGTCTGACGTGGCACAGACTGGAATTGGAGGGCCATCGTCTTCCCAGTCTGACGTGGCACAGACTGGAATTGGAGGACCATCGTCTTCCCAGTCTGACGTGGCACAGACTGGAATTGGAGGGCCATCGTCTTCCCAGTCTGACGTGGCACAGACTGGAACTGGAGGGACATCAACACAACAGTCAGCCATTTCCAATCCTGGAGCAGATGTGGTGCTGACTGGGACCTGGGGGACGTCCACACTGCAGTCTGCCACATCTCGGACTGGAACTCGACGGACGTTGGCTCTATAGGAGGCCACATCTAGGACTGGAACTCTATCAGATGTGGCACAGGCTGTAGGCTGGACGACGTCAACAATCGAGACAGAGCTCAAAGAGTTGAGGACGTCTGCAGACCATTCTGCCAAATCTCCCACTAAGTCCTGGAAGGCGTCTTCACTCCACTCGTCATTGACTTCAGCATGACCAGGTTTCTCTGCAACGCTGAGGATTTCAGCCTCAATGGTACAGGAAACAAGATGAGAAGTCTGATCTAAAGAGGGAAATGATAAAACAAAAGATGGGTTTAATGAAATATTATAAATAAAAGTTTAACCATAACCATATTCATTACTAGACCCTAATATTGGTGCAGCTAATGTAATTAATGAAGCGAGTTTTCGGGGGCATTCACACAGGTCTAATTCGTGCATTCTGCTTCCTCAGTTGTCGGTCAGTGAGAACAGGCGAGAATGTTCTGCTCTCTGTTTAAGTGTCAAATTACAAATACTTCAAATTTCAAAACATACACCATTAAATGTCATTTACTAGTGCGTAAATATTAATTGGGCCATCCAGATGTTGCTTGGTAACCTTTTAGGCAATCATACATGCAAATGTAGAATTCATTGATTTGCCATCTGATTAGCACATCATCTTCATTTTCAGACAATGAATTTGGCCAACTGGGCATAATTTGTAATAATTTATCATTTGTGAGCAATTTCGCATTCAATAAAATTTGAGGTAATACATTTGAATGTCTGTTTAAATACATTGACATATCTGTCATCAAAGATGTGTAGTTTCCGTTATATGTCAAGCATATTATGTTACCGAATTCTCTAGTAAAAGTTTTTATTATTTATAAGACTTTAAAAACAGAACTTTACATATTCTACATATACCAATTACATTTTCATGTCTGGTCCTTTTACTTACCTTGACTCGAGCGGGTCTTGGTGGTTTTTGCCTTCCTCCTCTTGACTTTCTCCTTTTTGTGTAAATTGTCCACGCTGTCAGAATCATGCGCACGACAATTAACACAAGAAAAGTTTGCTCCCATTTTGAAATGCTAAATAACTACACTGCAATAAATGCCAGAAAATTATCAGCAAAGTAATGAAGAGAATGTTTGAAAGTCTGTGAAAGTCAGCTTTTAATCGAACCACCAGTACTCGACTGTGACGTCACGTTCTATAGAACATTCCAGACATTCCACAGCTAATTAAAAGATAGCGATCTCGATTCAAACAAAAACACAATCTTACTTTAACGACTAAACATTTGACAAAAATTTACCATTAAGGTAATATAGGGCTACTACAATCACAGAGCGATCGAACATTCAAATCTGCATTTGTGCTGCCGCTGAATAAAGCTTGGTTATTACCGTCAAACACTGAACTCGCGGTTGATAAAACCAAACCTTACTTACTCGAAGTATAGGTTTAAAATTAAATCATAGACTGTAAAAAAGTTTAAATACACGTCCGTCCGGGAATAACATCAGCTGAGCCAACCTAGTTCACGGTTAACTCACGAGACGGACTTCAAGAAAAAGCGCGACGTTTTACTCCTTTATTCTTCTTCTTATATTTAATGCCGATTTACCTGGGAAATATATCTAGATGTACCTTTGGTGGTTTTGCAAGTTTTCAATCTTTTCGTTTAATAATCTTTAATCACCGTGAGTAAGAGTTTGATGCTAGTTCGCGAGCCACCTGTTGTTGGTCTAAAGTGTTTCATCGCCATCTATCGGCCTGACAGCAGAATACAGTGTTTGTAGATCTGGAGCATAGACTGGAGCCTTATATTATATGGGTTGTTCCCGATGCGTCCAATTGGGGGAGAAAGATACGGCGAAATATCATAAAACGACGCTGGAAACAAACACATTAATATTAATAACCGTCCCAACTTTTACTAATTTTTAGGTATTTGTTTATTTAAATAAACGTTATAGACAGTGGAGTTATCTGGACTAAGGATTAAAACATCCAGATGTTCAGTTGAGCTTCACTCTTCACTCAGCCTACAGAAGATTTGTTTTTGTATATTTAAAAAATATTAATAGCCTACACATAGTTGAATCAGATGGACAAAGTAATGATATTTGACCTACTGTAGAATTAATTGTTTTAAACTGTTTTTATATACAGGAAACTGACTGATATATGTTGTTGTGAATTTATATAAAGTTACATTTTAGGTATTAACCATATTTAGCCCTTTAGACATATGGCTACAGTACTGTGTAATCATATCTGCTGTACTATTCACAATTGGTCATCATACAGCTACAGAACAGTGTCCTACATAACATTTAATAAAGACAAACACCATTTAACCATTTTCTAAAATTCCAAGGGCCATTTAAAAGAAAGAGACAATATTTTTGCTCACAAAAAAAGCTTATTTATTTACACCATGTATAGGATGACTCCTGTTGTTGAATCTCCAATGACTTGCCAATCTTTTTAAGTTTTTTTTTTATCCTCATGTCAAAGTGCTGATCAAAAATAAATTTAAAAAGAAGCTAAACTTGAATAGTGGTAGAAACAATGGTTATAAAACAATGGCAGGGTGTCATGGTTTAACATTTTTGGGGGTTCAAAAGATGGGTGTTTATAAAAGTTTATAGATAGAGATTTTATATAAATAAATAAATGTAGACAAAAACATAAATACATAAATGAATGTAGAAATAAATAAACAAATAAATGTAGAAATAAATAAATACATAAATAAATGTGTGAAAAAATACAATGATACATAAATAAGGAAATATTCATTTATTTGTACTTTTTTACATTTCTTTATATATTTATTTCTGTATTTATTTATGTATTTTTGCTTTTTTACATTTCTTCGTATATTTATTTATGCATTTATTTATTTATTTTTAATTAAGTCAGCTTTGGCATTCCATAATAGTATGCTAGTATGTGCTACTGAATACAGCAATAGTCTTCTCCACAGTGAGCCTGTGCTTAATGCTTTCTCCAGTAGAGTGTGATAGAGTCCTGTTAATGTTCACTGAATAAAAAAACCCAGGATTGATGCTTCTAGAAAACTGTTTCCAGCACCAGATATATATGAAGACGATAAACTGCTTTAAAATGTTTTCTTTGCACACAGTAATAGTACAGATTAGAGTTGTGTAATTAATCCGATGCAAAGTAAACCACATGTTCTACGTAATTCTGTTGCATCAACTGACAACATGGTCAAAAAATATGGTTGAGAACAATGACGTGTGCCAATGAATGTACAGACCGAATGTACCGTGCTTTGCTTCAGTCAGTGCTGAGGTTTGTATTTGTGGCTTGTACATGACCAGCACATTTTGCATAATGGTTTACTCAGGATGTTCTCTAGTGATACATGTGGTAGCCAACACATCTGGAAAACTACAGTACTTCCTGAAACCAATTCAAACAACTCCTTGGACTTCCTCTCTTCTGATTTGATGTAACTGTATTCCAGAGACAGGTAAAAAACAGCCTTTAAAGGAAAGTTCACCCAAAAATGTTAGGGGTCTTTTTTTAAAGAAGTGTCTTATACTCACCAAGATGCCAATTATTTCATAGAAAATGCAGTAAAAATCGGAATTATTATTTCAATTTAACATAATTGTTTTCTTTGTCAATATGTGTTGTAAAATGTAATTTATACCCGTGATCAAAGCTGAATTTTCAGCATCATTACTCCAGTCTTCAGAGTCACATGATCTTTCAGAAATCACTTTAATATGATGATTTGATGCTCAAGAAACATTTCTTTATTATGATCAATGTTGAAAACAGTGATGCTGTTAAATAGGTCTGTGGAAACCATGATGTCTTTTTTTTTTTTTTCGTCATTCATGAATAGAATATTTTTTAAAAATATAATATTTGAATTTGGTATAATTTTAAATTATTTGACTGTCACTTTAGATCAATTTCATGCTTCCTTGTTCAATTCAAGTATTAATTTCATTAAAAAAAAAATGTTCCTGACATCAAACTGGAGAAATATCTTTTTTTATCCTTTCAATGGAGGTCAATGAAGGGTGAGTAAATGATTTTGATTCTTGGGTGAACTATCCCTTTAACCATAGCCTATATCTATGCCTTTAACAGTGAAAGAATACAGCATGCTTTAATATGGTTTGCATACTTGCATACTAGTCTTGCATATTTTAATTTGATTTTTTTATATCATTTTTAAATGTTGAATAAGTCAGTTGAACATGAATAATTCATGGAGAGTTGGCTTGAGGATGTCTTTTCACATGATTGTTGTCCTACTCCTAGCATGACTCTATCTGTTGGCCAACGCACTGGGAATTTTACAAATAAAGTTTAAAATATCGCCTTGGTTTCACCTGCTTCTGCTGCTAATGTTTGCTGCCTTGCCATTTCCTCTACAACATGCACACATTACACCTAATCAATCAATATTCACTTTAAATTTCTACTCGTCCTCTCAGTCTCGACAGCAAACATAGTATACTGCTGTTCTTTTCCCACTAATGCATTATGTAGTCAACAAATTAATTACTTTATAGTGATATGAAAACATGTAGTGTAGTGTAGTGTACTGTATACTAGAGCCAGACCGATATTATCGGCCGATATTGGGCATTTTCCAAAATATCGGTATCGGCAGTTATAATGGCCGATTTAAAAAATAAAATAAAAACGGACGAAACACACTTCAATCATCTCTCCTTGGCCTGTTATATTGAAAATGTATGTTTTACAATTTGCAGTATGATGTTATCTATTGCTAAATTATGGCTCATCATAGACTAGCTAACCACAAAGCTAGCTAATGCCACTATCATCAGTGGAAGACCGCTAACGTTGACATTAATGAGCTTGGAAACCACAATGAACTTTTTCTGCCTAAATGAAGTAATGATTACTGTATTTATAACTAGCATATCTCTAGTTACAGTTCCTGCATTGTAAAATGTAAATTATACTTGCGAGGGGTGAACATTTAGACATAGAGAAAAAGTATCAAACGTATCTTGTGCAGAAAAGTTAGCTTGTGTGTGAAATCCAACAATATTAAATGAAAAAAAATATCGGCCGATATATCGGATTTTAAAACCCAAAAATATTTGTATCAGTATCTGCCTTCAAAATCCTTTATCGATCGGGCTCTAATACACACCTAGGATGACTTGAGGGTGAGTAAATCATGGGAGTTAAATCAACTATCACTTTAGGATAGCTTCCTCTTATAGTAACTAATGTGTGAGTGTATTTAGCAATGATGACAGAATCAATTCATGTGTGAAAGCAGATGGAGAAAAGGGGTGGAAATGTTGCAGTTCTTGACATTTAAGCCCCAGTTAAACGTCTACTATTTGGCACTGAGGTCCACCACGAGATGCTGGTACGCCATGGTCTTTCCTTTAAAACTGGCCGCTAACAGAATATCCTTATTGTCAATAGACACCAGACTGAACCCTCGGGGCGCCAGCATGTTCAGTTCCTGAAAGGGCAGGAACCTTTGAGTGAGGTCGTCCCACAGATAGATCCGAGAGAAGGAATAGTCGCTCCCCAGCAGAAGGTACTGCCTCACCCCGACGCTGAACGGATACACGGCCATCGAGCCGCGTGACGGCAGGGTTTGGATCTCCACGAAGCGCTGGTTGTCCCAGCGCAGGATCTTCGAGTCGCCAATGAAGCGCGTGAGGCAGAGATACAGCACTTTTCGCAACCAGAAGTGCTTCACCATCTGCACATCGCCTGAGTCTGTAATCTGCGAGTGGTAGAGGAACTGGCGTTGGCTGCGGTTCCACTGATACACCACCGGGGGCTGCGAGGAGCTGGACAGGATGAGGCGAGGTTTGCCGTCCATCTCGAGGAAGTCGATGTGTGTGTCTCTGTGCCAGGCATGGAGAGACTGGTGTGAGTAAAAGCCGTTACTGTTCCAGCGGTACAGGCTGGTGGAACCGGCTTTGGAGCTGTCGACTACAGCGAAATACCAGTCGCCTTCGATCTGGAAAGTCTCGATGAAGTTGGGTTTACGGACACGGGTGGTGTCGATGTCCTGGATTTTGACGAAACGCAATGGGCCTTCCTCCCATCTGAATACAACAACATAATAATCAATCATAATAATAAAAGATGATGATGATATATTTACATGCAAATATTATATAAATCTAACTTGAAATAATAAGGTGCACTCAGTAGTTTGGTGATAATTGAAAATGTTTTACACATGCATTAAGAAATAAAGTATGTCCTGATTATATCTGGTATTAAGATGTGTTTTGGGCGATCGGAACAAGTTGATGACGATAAACAGGGTCTAAGGCACTTCGGTTAGCTTGGTTCGTTTGGTCCGGACCAAAAAAAAAAAACAGTTCTGGTTCGCTTGGCATTCAAATTGGCATTTTTAACAACCAAACCTAAAGTCATAGGCATGTGCTCACACACAACCTGATTGGTCGGATTTAATTATGTATATTTCGCGAACTTACTGAACATCCAAAACAAAGCTGTGTTCATCTGGGCTTGTTGTATGTGCGTAGTTACATATGATGGTATTTTGACCAGCTGAGAGCTCTGAAGAGCTTATAAAATGTGTAAAGGAGTCAAAACAGCTGCAGGACACGACACACACACACACACACAAACATCTGCTGTAGTTCTGATGCCTGGGCTGAACTTTGCTGGACAACATCACGACTATAACGAGAAAAAAAAACAAAAACAGGAATGCTTGTGCATTCTGTCCTGTTTAGCGTCGCATCTTGTGACATCATGTCCTGTTTTTAGCTTTTTTACATGTCTTTGGTCCGTGTTGCGATCATATTTAATTTAAACCACACCAGAGTTCGATTGGAAGCAGATCGAGACCCATCTTTTCTGCTTGATGGGTATCAGGGATCAGATGACAGAGTTCACATTTATTCAAATGAACCGCACAACAGAGCAATCCAACAAAACACGCCAAATGTGACACCCTTAGATAGAGGAACATGCTTTTTTTTTGGGTAAGGTAATTAATGAACCGCTGTGGTATCGGTATCCAAAGTATGCGAAGAAGAGCGATGGTGACACTAGCTAAAGAACTAATGATTGCACCTTTTGTTAGTAAAAAATGAGTTCTTTAGGGTACAATCTGATCATAGAGAAAGTATATTCACACAATATTTGAGTGTCTACAATAGTGATGGGAGACATGAAGATTTTCCAAGTTCTGAATCAACCTAACCCATTACTTTTGTAACAATTGAGACTGTCAGCACCTGCTGGTCAAAAGCTGTAAACATATACTGGGTAGACACGTTTAATTGGTTGAAATTCGTCAACCGGTAGAGACGTTTTGGATTCTCTCTTTGATAGTCATTAAAGATTATCATTTGCATGCATTTTTAAGCATTGTGTATGAAAATTAAGTGATTTTAAACCACAATAAGCAGCGAAAGAGAACTAATTTTGCCATATGCGCACATGAAGCCACTGCTCATTAAGCGCATGAGAACTGAACTGAGTGCGTTTTGCAGCCTAATTGCCGCTTAAACAGTCAAATACACACATGTATGAGTCAAGATGTTGAAATGACACTTTTCAAGTGTCCTCTTAAACACAGACATTTTAGTCTTAAGTGAACGTAAACAGTTGAAAAAGAAAACGCACGTGTAACAGTATATTGGATCCATGCATTCGGTCTTAAAGTGACAGCAGCCTAATAAACCTGTTGTCGTCTAATTCATTAAAGGGTTAGTTCACCCAAAAATTAAAAAATTAAGTCATTAATTACTCACCCCCATGCTGTACCAACCCCGTAAGACCTTCGTTCGTCTTCGGAACACAAATGAAGATATTTTTGATTAAATTTTAGAGCTGTATAACTACCACATTGGCTCCTAAGGGACTGGCTCTTGACGGCCCAGAAAGTCAATGAAGAAAATGTTTAAATATCCCAAGTGACTACCGTGGCTCAACTATATGTTTATCAAGCGACGCGAATACTTTTTGTGCGAAAAAACAAACAAAAATAACGAGTTTATTCGACTATTTCTTTTCTTCCTTGTAGGCCAGAAACGAGACTTCCTTAGATTTCCACGACGCATGCGCGAGATTTGCGATCTGAAGTAGTGTAAGCTGGTGTGAGCAGATCGCAATTCTCGCGCATGCGTCGTGCAAATCTAAGGAAGTCTCGTTTCTGGCCTACAAGGAAGAAAAGAAATAGTCGAATAAACTCGTTATTTTTGTTTGTTTTTTCGCACAAAAAGTATTCGCGTCGCTTGATAAACATATAGTTGAGCCACGGTAGTCACTTGGGATATTTAAACATTTTCTTCATTGACTTTCTGGGCCGTCAAGAGCCAGTCCCTTAGGAGCCAATGTGGTAGTTATACAGCTCTAAAATTTAATCAAAAATATCTTTATTTGTGTTCTGAAGATGAACGAAGGTCTTACGGGGTTGGTACAGCATGGGGGTGAGTAATTAATGACTTAATTTTCATTTTTGGGTGAACTAACCCTTTAATGTTAATCAAACAACAAAAGAGAGAAAATCACTCACTGTTCCTGACTGAATCACTTTTGTAACTTAATAAGAATAAATTTATATTTAATTTACACAGTGTCGACCATGCAGTGTTTTTTATATTACTTTATACACTTTATGTATTTATGTTTGTTCTATTGTTGTTTACTTGCCCTATTGCTTGTAATTCGTTTGTTTATTGTTATTTAATCACTGATTGTGTACTTGTCTTCAGTAGCTTGAGTTTTTTTTCTTTACTTAGTAGTTTTTTGTGAAATTGAAATTGGTGAAAATATTTATGAATTTCAATGGTATCAAATTTTGATATCATAAAAACCTTATTTAAAGCAAAAATAACTATATTGTGATATATATATATATATATATATGAAGAGTTCAGATGCAAAAGCCTCTAAATGCCATTTGAAATTTTCTTCAAGAATTTTAATTTTTATCAAGCTTGTATATTTAAGTTCAGTAATTTCACTTAAATGGCAATGAAGATTACCTATGAATTACCATTTAAGTGAAATTACTGAATTTAAATATACAAGCTTGATAAAAAATGATTATTCTAGAAGAGAATTTCAAATGGCACTTAGAGGGTTTTGCATCTGAACTCATATATCTATATCTTGAAATAAAAGTACTCATTTCATGAAGATATCGCCCACTGCTATGAAAATACATCGAAAAAATAATGAAAACTTGATAAAGCCAATTGCAAAAGTTTTCATGAATGTGTAATCTATCAAATGTAATCTAAAAATAATGAAACACCATTAAATATGAAGGTTCAGTAAAAACCTTTTGTTTAAAAGAAAGTTTGTATTCTTGTTTTTTTTATCAGGCAGGGCTTGGCAACTAGAAGCAATTAAGTATAATGTTCATTTGTGAGTTATACACACACAAGTATTAAAATTCTTTACACAAGATCAGTAAAAAACCATTAGACACTCATGGATGGGTTAACCTGGGTCAAAGGCATCTAGCGGCGAAATGTTGAAACAAAGTCCGAACCACTGATTCCAAACAAAAGACACGCAAATGCTTCATGAAGAATGTGCCCATCACTACAATCGACTCAGAAATAGTGCGCATTGACATACTTGTAGATGTGTGATCCTCCAAAGAGCTGAGCCACAACCATGTAGAGAGTGTTGTTGATAACCACTGGTTTGCAGTAGACAGCAGAACGAGCTGGAAGGCACATAAAGGACATATCAAATCATTATGTTTCGATAATCTTGTCATTCTTTAAAGAAGTGTTGACTCGCATACTAAAGCACATGTGAAGGACTCTTTAATTAAGATTTTCACCTGTGCAATATTACATTTAAAGTAAATATATTTTAAATATAAACTGCAATTAAAAATATATTTTAAAACATGACATGCAATTTTCATTTACCATGAATGCTGGTCTGTACATTCAGCAGTACACTTTAACCATATTTCAAAGACAATATAAGTAATTGAGAAATTGCATATAAGGCAATTTCTAGCCAGCTGAAAACCCAACCCGATCTCACGGGAATTCGTACGAATTTGTACGACCTCACTCGTACGAATTAGTGCGATTTAGCTAATTCGTACATATTTTACGAATTAGCAAATTCGTATGAATTCGTACGAATGACCTACCCCTGACCCCGCCCCTAAACATAACCGTCACATGGGTTTAGACAAATCGCACAAATTTGTACGAGTGAGGTCGTATGAATTAGTACGAATTAGCCACTTTTGAATCATTCGTACGAATTCGTACGAATTGGTCGTGAGATAGGGTAGGAAAACCCCATACGCTCTGCTGAAGACGACGTGCTTTGGGCGCTTGAGAGCGTTTTGGTCCGTTGAGACGTTTCGTTGCTATGATACAGAATATCCACAGCACAGTTTACTTGTAACTGATTTCGCAGATATTTGTTGCATGTACTTTTCATCCATTATATTCGGTTAGCTCTGTTGGTTGATGGTAAATGGACTGCATTTATATAGCACTTTAATAAACCTAATGGCCACCAAAGCGCTTTACATATTGCCTCACATTCACACACTCATTCATACACTGACGGCGGTGTCAGCCATACAAGGCGCCATCCAGCTCGTCGGGAGCAGCTGGGGTTAGGTGTCTTGCTCATTGCACACCTCGACACTTGGTCAGGTGGAACCGGGGATTGAACCACCAACCTTTTGGTTTGTAGACAACCTACATGAACCACTGAGCCACTGCCGCCCCTGTCGTTTTACAGAAAGAACATTGTGTTAGTTGGTCAGTGTGGGATTAGCCACGCCCCTCCTCCACTGTGATTGGACAGTTGGGTAAAAAGTGACAGCAATGAGCGCTGCGTTTTATCCAAAGTTGAACATTTTTCAACTCTCTGCGACCTGTAAAAAACGCTGGGCACTCAGTGCTTCAGCGTGAAAAAAACGTTCTGCGTCTCGTTACGTTCATGGCGTTTAAAAAAAACGCCGCGCTCCCATTGGAAACAATTGAAAACATACGCCTGGCGCGTGGAAAAACGCTTTGGTGGACACACGGCCTAAAGATGTACTGAAGTAAACTACAATCATAGCTGTCAACATTGAACATTGAAAATAAGGGAGTTTTCCCGGAATCCTTCCCCAAAATAAGGGATTTTTTTTTTTTTAAACGATTCTTACCCACAAACTTTAAAAATAAAGCACTAATCCTTAAAAGTCTAAAGAGCTAATAACTAGCCTAGAAACTAGTGTCATTTAAAGAAAAAAAATCTACATTTGGATTAGCGGTGTGTTGCTCTTGCATTTACGACAACAATTTCAACTGTTATCACATCTTCCAAAACCCACAAAATAGGGAAGTGGGCTGTCTGTTTATTTCAATTACATTTACACATTTTATGTAGTTTTAAAGAGCCTATATTTAGCCTGGTGGTGGACCCAGAAGACACACTGTTGTTATTGTAGCATATCCCATCTTTGTATCCTCCTGAGGCCCAGAACTATTTTTTTCAAAAGTTTTTTCTTCCTCTTTGTGTAATCATTGTTAAGAGCATAAGAAACAAATGAAAAAAAAAAAAAGAAAAGATATTTTATTCATATGTTACATGACATTAAATTATATATAGGCAAAACTAATGGCAATATAAATCGATTATTATTTGTTTAAATTAGATTGATATCTGAATTTATATAAAAACCTTGACTTTCAAACATGAAAATGTAAAATGTAGGCTATTCGAGTACAAAATGACATATAAACATCGTTTCCTATTTTTTATTTATTTTTTTTTGCCTGGAAACGCTTTCAACACGCTTGCGTGTCGCGTGAAAAAATAGGCGTCAGTTCTATTTCTAGCATTCACGCGTTTTCTGGAGTGTGCAAGCTCTAATCTGTTAACATGGGAGCCGAAATAAAAACGGACACGCCACACTCCGGCCAGCGCGCGCGGCGCCGCATCTGAGAATAAACGACTTCAAGCCGAGTCAGTCCGAGCTCGTACGTCTCACACAATCAGAGTAAAAATACGGGATATTTTACGGGAAAATACTAAAACGGGAAGACAGCGGGAAAAGAGTAAAAATACGTGAGAAACCCGGAAAAAACGGGAGGGTTGACAGCTATGTACAATACATTTTTTATTTAAAAGTACACTACGTAGGAAATCCATTTTTGTCTAACAGAGACCCCTAGAGTTGCTGTGGAGTACTTGTACTGTTGTAAATAACGTGTGGAAATAAGGCGTGGCCCCTTTAAGAGCTGCGTGCGCCAGGTTCATTCTGTTTGATGCTCATTCTTATCCTATTTTAAGTGAAAGCCTGACCGAGTGAGACTCTTTTCCGGTTTTCTCACGCGGTCAGTTTCTTGTCCTTGACTCTTCTGAGCCTGTGGTCACGACACGTGACGGTCGTAAAGCGATACGTTCTGACATAGGCGGTATTTCAAGAGGGCAGCCCCGCTCAGAGCATTGCGCTGTATATTGGCCTGAGGAATCATTTAAAACAACTCATATGCGTCAACTCTTTTGGCCAAAAGTTACACGGTGTGCCTTTAAGTGCAATTAACATTAAGTGTCTGACAAGATTACATTGAGCTGTCACTCTTGTGAAAATGGTTGGGAACCACTCCTTCGGAGAATATTCCCATTTTCCTTTCTTTATTTTTTTTTGCATTGGTTCTACCTATTAAAACAAATAATTAAAAAAAATAGAATAACAGCTGACGTTTGACTTACATGTGATGTTGTAATGTGTCTTGAAAAGCATGTTCACATGATCCCAAATGAACACGGTGCAGATTCCTGTGTTGGGCTGAGCGAAAACTGTGTACTGGTCATTGTTAAACTCGTATGACTCCACAGACATAGACTGGAACGAGTACACCTCATATACTGCAAAATCTGGATCAGAAGAACGTTTCATATTAGTCAGTGGATATCGCCAGGTCCATTTTAAACATTTCCAATTTTTCTATAATTATTATAACATGCATCGTATAAAAATACTAGGGCTGTCAAACGATTAATCGCGACTTTTATTTTGGATGCGATTAATCGTTTAACAGCCCTAAAAAATACATATCAGAAATATTATGTTGAATATTTTATAAATGTATTTATACTTGTATTATAGCATGTCACAATTCAGAACAATGCAGAAACTGTTTGAAATTTCATGCCAACTACCCAGATACACTACATGGCCAAAGGAATGTGGACATTATTATTAAAATCAATGCCTTCTTCTAGATGATGGATCATGGATGCAGGAGGGTCTGGCTATCTGGCTCCAATCCGTCCTCAAAGGTGTTTGGTTCAGGTCTGGGCTTTGTGCCGACCAGCGAAGGCCATTTCTTTGTAGCCTGGATTTTGTACACAGGTTCATTTTCATGCAGGAAAATATATATATATATATATATATATATATATATATATATTCTCCCCAAACTGTTGCAACGAAGTTAAAAACGAAAATTTCAAGAATGTCACTGAGTTCTGCAGGAATGAGTCCTAAAACCTGGAAATGAGTTTGCACTTCCGTCAGGGACACTATTGTTAAAGATGATTGACAATATTAGCATCTAGTTTGGATTGGTGGTCTGGTTCTGTTCTGGCAAGAACTCAATGCCCATCCATGCAACCAAGCATGAAAACACAGAGCTTCTCGGTTGCACGTCAAACACAGGCCGACGCTGGTCATGTGTGTGATGAGTGTGACGTCCAACCTAGAAGCTTTGCATTGTTTCACTATGTGAAATCTCACAGCCCACAGAGAAGGAAATGAATAGTTGAATAAAGTCTCGTCGCTTGATAAACTTAAAGGACAACTCGAGGCACAAAATGAACCTTTGGTCTAATTACACATTGTTACCTAGTCAACCGTTATCTGAGATTTGTTTTCATGATTGCCGAATGTAAATAGTTGTATCTATAAAAACAGTTTAGCCTATAATGCTAGTATATAGGGCATAGAGTAATGGCAAATAAAAATCGCTTGTTATTACCACTAAAAAGGCTCAAAATAGCCCCACACCAACACGACAGCATAACAAGAGTCCCTACATTCAAACCGAAGCATTGAGAACTTTGTCAGTGTCCAAACAGTTTAATAAGCAGATGTTTTATACACACAGTAAATTTCGCGAATTCAGGAAGAAGCCATCTTGGAAAAATAGTCTCTACCAGTCGATCTACGAACGCCGATCCAAGTGCGCTGGTGAGATGTGAATAAGGTGATAAGGTGAGCGCGAACAGTAGGCTACGTGTACATATTGAAGACAAGTAAACGGTTTGTGTTTGTGTTTCTTCTGGAAACAACGGATCATATGAGATTCTGCACAGTTCAGCGCACTTGGATCTGCGTTCGTAGATCGACTGGTAGAGACTATTTTTCCAAGATGGCTTCTTCATGTATTCGCGAAGTTGACTGTGTGTATAAAATATCTTCTTATTAAACTGTGTGGACACTAACAAAGTTCTCAATGCTTCGGTTTGAATGTAGGGACCCTTATTATGCTGTCGTTTTGGTGTGGGGCTATTTTGAGCCTTTTTAGTGGTAATAACAAGCGATTTTTATTTGTCATTACTCTATGCCCTATATACTAGCATTGAACTAGCGTTATAGGCTAAACTGTTTTTAGAGATAAAACTATTTACATTCGGCAATCATGAAAACAAATCTCAGATAACGGTTGACTAGGTAGCAATGTGTAATTAGACCAAAGGTTCATTTTGCGCCGGAGTTGTCCTTTAAGGTTGAGTCACTGTAGTCACTTGCCCTATTTTAACAATGTCTTTCATAACGTTTGGGCCGGCCAGTTTCGATCCCTTAGAAGCCTATGGAGGAGAGATCCAGCTCTCATATTTAATCAAAGTACTATGTACTTGCATCGAAAAATAAGTAGAATGTTCTTATTGTGTTCAGGTTGTATTGTAAAACACTTTCTGCTATTGAGATGTGATAAGGGTAAGGTTAGGCACAGGTGTGGTGGTATGGGTAGGTATAAGGTTGGGTTTAGGTGTAAGGGAAGGGGCAACAGTGTAATTACAAATGTAATTTCATAGATAATTTACAGCTGTAATTACATGCAGGTATTTTCAAAATGTAAGTACAATGTAAAAACATGTATGTACACAATAAGTCCATTGTATCAAATTATTAATTTCAATGTAAGTACTTAAAACCACTTAATATAAAGTGGGACCCAAAAATATCTTAATTTGTGTTCTGAAGATGAACGAAAGTCTTACGGGGTTGAACAACATGAGGGAAAGAGTTTTCATTTTGGGGTGAACTATCCCTTTAAGGAGTCTGGAATACGAAGGGGGTGTCCTTATACTCTTGACCATAACTATATTTGACAGAATTACAGATCTCACTTACCATGTGCTAAGAGTGTGTGTCCTTACCTGCACTTATGCAGTTGAAGTCGCGTGGCGTGAGGTCGTGGATGCGTCGACCCTGGAACTCAAAAGGACTGGCGCAGTATATGGCTGGAACAGAGGTGTTGGTCTTCTCCATCCAGTCAACCAACCATTTGATCTTACAGTCACAACGAAACGAGTTCCCTCGCAGGTCTCTGCCAAGAGTGGAGAGAGGAATAAAAACACACAAGAGATACAAAAATACATGAATTTCCCATTTAAAGTACAACACTGATCTGGGAGGTATTGTTTAGCACAGGGGTTTTTTAAGAGGGATGTGTGGAAAGTAAGAGGAAAAATATTTTACCCAAAATATTTAACAGAACATGCATGCATATGCATTAAAGGGTACATATCATGCTTTAAAATCAATTATTTTTACATATAAATCATACATGTGTGGTCTATATAAAGCATAACTGCAATGCTTGGGTCTGAATTCCTCATTATTAGAGCTCCACAAGCCCCTTTTCTGATGTGGGTCTTTGAGCGACCCGTTTCGAAGCGGCCCCTTTAAATAAAAAGGAGATGCGTCATACCCCGCCCGCTCTCCAGGTCGATGAGTTCACAGTCAGTTCAACTCCCGCGTTCGGACATTATTGTAGTTTGATTAGAGATATACGATTATATACGATAGCTTCATAGAACATTTTTATTCACACTTTAATAAAATCTCAACAACAGAAGACTTGTCCATCAAGACATATTCGAGCCAGAGCGAGCAAATTGATAAAGACGACGACGAACCTGCAGAACAACCTCTTCATATGAATATATTGGTATGCGAGTTAACCGTTTTGTGTTATTAGTAAAATTCGACTATTTCTCTTGTTAAAACAAGCACACTAACAAGATAAATGACTACGGTCTAATCTTACCACAAAAAAAAAAGCTGTATTGACGATATGATACGTTTAGAAAAGCATCAGAAAACAACGCAGCTAAATGACCATTGATGAAACTCAAGAACAATAATACTGCAGACGTGTAACGTTACTTCAAAACAAAAACAAAGAAAGACAAAGGTACTGCTAAACCACGACCACCATGTGTTTTAAGAAAGTAAAGTACTTTATTTTTATTAACGATATTTACAGCTTATCGAAACGCTCTGTTCGTCGTCTCCAAAGATAGAAGGAATTTACCCCTCATTCAGACGAAGTCAATCGGCAAACCCTTTTTTATACTTTATACTCTCGTAACTTCTGCATCATTGAGCTCGGACTACATAATCGGAGCGAGAAATAATAACGGCGGATTGCTCGAAGTGTTGGACCGGTAGTCGATGTCCTTCTTTGGCAGTTCCGCTGCAAATACGGTGACGCACTTGCTCAAAAAACGTCATAGAGAACAGAAAAATCTGAACAGGTTGAAAAATATGACCAAAACAGAATATAAAGATATAAACGAAGCACCTGAAGAGAATAATTTCATCTTTTCTGTACTTATAAACACTCCAAATATACAACAAAATGCATTTAAGGGCTAAAAAAGTGGATTTTGCATGATATGTCCCCTACTCCCCTTTAAGTCGTTTCAGCTTTAGTACACTCAATGGCAATTAAAAGCTACTCATTTTTTTTTTTTTTACATTTTGCATTTATAATATAATGCACACTATTTTTCACACACCATGTAAGGATATAGCGTATTTTAGTAAGACACTCCCTCACAGGGGAATTATAATTTTTGGGTATATGGCATACATACAGATCTGTGAGGATGTCCAGGTGTTTGAAGAGATCTCTGGGAAGAACTTGCAGGTTGTTGTTGGATATAGACCTGATACAGAGAAATCAGAGTAACATAACATGACCTTTTTATCATGATTCATACCTCTATTCCCCAATCTAATCTATAAGGTACAATGAATGATACGTTCGACTCGTCATATTAGGAGCAGGGTGTGAATTACAACTATTGTCTGAATATTCAAAACTGTGGGGTGGATTATATAAAAGCTTTCTGCTCCAAATTAGTCTGAACCCTTTTGGATTTATAGGTGGAAAGACAATTAGTGTTTTGTCAAGACAAACCTCAGATAACAATAATCAATAGAAATTTATTTAAAAGGTTGGCCAACCTGAAATCCATTGTAGAAGTCACACAATGACGTATAGTCTCTACACAGCAAAATCTTCAGTGTTGAAATCCTGGTGTTAAAGTCTCTTAGAGTAAAGTGTTAATTTTCTGGTGTTGAATCTCAAGGGATTAACACTAGCTAGTGTAAACCACACTCTGGCTGGTGAAAACATGTGGAGTTAAATCTAAGTAGCACCTGAGAATGCTTTGACAACACCAATAATAGTGTTACTAGTCACATCCGGGACATTTACGTGCTGGGCGGAACGAAACGAGCTGAAACTTGACTCACAGGCGCCATTTTCTTTGACTCGAGTCGCAAGGCATACGAGGAGGAAACACGCATTTATTACGTGTTTTATCGCATTTATAGATTCATTTTATAACATCATATTGTTTTATAACAATATGTATGTTCTGTGGACGAGCAAACCGCTCTCAGAGGGACATTTTCTATGACTCGCGATTCGGGGCAGACCAGGATGGGTTTGCTTTTTAACCGGGAAACAACGAAAGTAAGTGTTTTCTAATTTACATTGGCAATGTATTTTATAGTATATTGATTCATGGCGATATTTAAATGCCCAGCGCGATTAAACGGTCGAAATTCTTTTCAAAGGCGACATCATCTTTGACTAGCCTAAATACGGAGCTGACGAGGAGGAGGCTTAACGTTAACAGAGAAAACACCTACAGTAAGTGTTTTTAACATAATTTACCTCATGAATTTCATGGCATTATATTGTTTTGTAACGATATTTATGTAATGTGCGCGCCTAAACCGTCAGGTCCTGCATCTTTGACTCGTGACGCATTTCAAAAAGCAGTGCAGAATGCAGACACGGAGTTTGCTTTTAACAGTGAAAACACCGAGTAGGTAACTTTAAGTGTTTTTTACTCATTTACTGTGCTACGTGTTTTATAATATGATATTGTTTTATGACAATATGTGTGATGTGCAAATATCATAAAGTATTTATCCTCAAACTATCTTTTACTCTCGTCTGCCAGCTAAACCAACTCCACAAACTGCGGACCAACAATGCACGTGAAATTTTCACTTTATTTCCTTATTTGGAGGACCAATCTTCTTAGAATGGGTAAGCAATTATTTCAAATTAAATATTGATGCAAAATGTATTTATCAGATTAACTTTTGGTTGATACTTGGAGATGCTTTAATGTTTAAATTTATTGATTTTTGCAATTTGTTTTTGCTAGGAGCAATTCTATGATGCACCAAGTGGCTAAGGGTACCAGGCTTGGTGTTTAAAGACTGTACAGACTAGAACCTGGTGATGGAAAGATAACAGATAAGTTAACATATGAGAGAATCATGGGCACAAACAAAAATAATCATGGCTTGGTATTACTAGATTTTCTTTGTTTCATAACACATATTTTGAATTTGTCTAGCCAAATTACTTAATAAAAGTGTGTGTGTGTGTGTGTGTGTGTATATATATATAAACTTAAAATAAGATTTCTAATCAATGGTTTTCTTGATTTGACAAGTAGAAATCTCTGCCCATCACCTGCCCCCAACATTACAAAGCCACAAGAAGAGAACACCGATCCTTCCAGAATCCGGCGGCTGACTATTTAGTGAGATTTCTTAAGGTGCGTGTCTTAATTTATTCTTAAAGTGTTAGTTCACCCACAAATGGAAATTCTGTCATTAATTACTCACCCTCATGTCGTTCCAAACATGTGAGCGTTTTTCGATGTTCACAACACAAACGAAGATATTTTTAATGAAATCTGAGAGCTTCGTGCCCCTCCATTGACAATCTACGCAACTACCACTTTCAAGCCCCAGACAAAAGTACATCATTAAAGTACTCCATGCGACTCCAGTGGTTTAACATAAATGTTTATTAAACTATGCAAGTGCTGTGTTTGCAGCAAAAACAAATTTACCAATTTATTAAATATTTATTTCCAACATGCGTTCATGAGAACATTACAACTCGTGCATGTTGTTGATGTGCATGTATGTGCATTGAAGAGGAATATTTTGTAAATAAAGTTGAGTTAAAATTGTGAAATTTATGTTACACCACTAGAGTCACATGGATTACTTTGATTTCCTTTATACCTTTCCGTGGCTTTGGAAGTGGTGGTTGAATAGGCTTTAGATGAATGGACAGAAATCTCTTATATTTCATTAAAAATATCTTCATTAAAGGGACTGTTCACACAAAAATGTAAATTCTGTCAGTATTTACTCACCTTCATGTTGTTCCAGCCCTGTAAGACTTTCGTTCATCTTCTGAACACAAATTAAGATATTTTTGATTAAATCTGAGCTATCTCACTCCTCCATAGGCTTCTAAGGGATCAAAACTTGCCAGCCCAGAAAGTTATTAAAGATATTGTTAAAATAGTCCAAGTGACTACAGAAGCGCAATCATAAGTTTATCAAGCAACGAGAATACTTTGTGTGCCAAAAACAAACAGAAATTACGACTTTATTTAACTATGCATGCTTCTCTGTGAGCCTTGAGATGGTTCTCGTAGTGTAACAGTGCTTCAGTGTTGTACGTCACACACAGGCTCACTATTGGCCGATGCTGGTTGTGTGTGTGTGTGACGTACAACACAGAAGCGCTGCACTGTTACACTGTTAACTTGCTCAGGCCCACGCAGAAGAAAATGAATAGTTAATTTTAATATTTTTAGTTTGGTTTTTTTTTTTTGCATACAAAAAGTATTTTTGTCACTTGATAAACTTAAGGTTGAGCCACTGTAGTCACTCTGTCTATTTTTACAATGTCTTTAATAACTTTTCTTGGCGCCAAGTTTCAATCCCTTAGAAGGCTATGGAGGAGTGAGATAGCTCAGATTTAATCAAAAATATCTTAATTTGTGTCCTGAAGATGAAGGAAATTCTTACGGGGTTGGAACAACATGAGGGTGAATAATTAGTCAGAATTTTCATTTTTGGGTGAACTAACCCTTTAAGTGTTTCGAAGATGAGAAAAACTCTTACTGGTTTGGAACAACATAAGGGTGAATAATTAATGACAGAATTACATTTTTTTTATTAATTAAATCTTCGATTTACTTGGAAATCAGTAAATTCAAGTCTTAATCAAACAAAAATGTTTTTTTGTTTGAGTCGATGATTGAACTTTTTTTCACCCTAAACTTGCTGTATTTATGAAACACAAATGTGTAAATGATCTGGTTTTGTGTTCTAGGTACCCAGTACTACACGATTTTTCACTAAAGTTGGATCTGCACAGCCTTTTCTGCTCTGTAAAACAACTGCACTGAACTTTACTGTTAGCGACTGGATACAGCTGATCCACTCATATCCTGCTACTGTTTTTCATCTGCTGAATGTTTTTGACTCAAGCACTGCTGTACTGTTGCAAAGTCAAAGGTACTGAATTAACTTCACTGACACAGGACTCACATTCACTGATATGTTCAGGACTTAAGTATTAAACACCATTTGATCACATCATATAATTCTGATGACAGAAATCCATATATTGTGCATTCATCGTTTATTTAAAAAATTAACCTATAATGTAAACGTGCTTGTTCGTTAATAAAAAAAATAGTTTGTTTGAAACAACTGTTTACATTTTGCCTTTATTTTTAACTTTACAGTGAACAGAATTCTACTATGATCCCAGACTTTTTGGATTGTTTTGAAATAAAGTTTTTTAAGAGTAATAAAGAGTGATGTGTTTATTTCAAAGTGAAATTATTCTTTTAAATAATAAGATGGTATTGCATTGGAGAGTTGTCTTATTCAATTGTATGTTTGAAAAATTTTAATTTTAATAAATGTTAAAATAAATTCATAGTAACTTGGTTTTTGGAAAAATATCTTCGGGTTTAAAAGTTTAATTTTTTTAAACTTCATCTGCATTACCATTTTAAAATAAGTATACATTATAAACATTAAATCAACATAAAAAAATACACTGGAGTTGTGTGATTAAACACCATAAAGTGTTAAATGTGTATATTTAAGAGTAATAATTTCCAACACCTTGAGTGATTAAATGAAACACTAACACAGTGTTTAAAAAATAAACACTATCGTCAGTGTTGTTTTAACACTAGCAAAGATGGACCTGTATGTTCACCCGGAAAGTGATAATTTTAACACCCATGGTGACAAATCTCCTGACATTTTTTTGCTGTGTACATATACCAGTACACTACACTACACTACACTATATAATAATAATGTTAAAAAAGGATGATATTTAAAACTGGTCATTTAATTCAGGTTATAATTGTACAGCTTATTTAAGTTTTATTTTAGTGTTTGTACTTTTTTTTATTTCTGCTTTATCTATTTTTATCAGTTTCAAAATGTAATGATAAAAAGAGAGGATAAATGTCATGTTTTTGTGGAAAATGGATAAAGAAAAGCAATTGTAAATGCCATTTAAAAATGTATCAATTGATTATTTATTGTTAAGCTTGTCTACATTTTTAAACATTAATTAAATAATCACTTCTTAATGCATCTATGCTGTACACCAATTCAAAAGAGTGATTTATTTATAAGTGTATTTATTATTTTTGCATGAATACACTGATAATTGACTCCTCAAAGCAATACATACAGATGTGTCAGAGACTTCAGTCCTCTGAACGTGTGCTTTGACAGAGTTTGGATGTCGTTGTTCTCAATAAATCTGTAAGGAAAGAATATGGGAATTAAATTACCATTAAGACACGAAAATAAATTCAACCGACAACACATTTGTCAGACAGCCACAAAGTGAACTATTTGCAGGTTTAGATACTGTGTGGTATTTGAGAAAGAAAGATAAAAGATCAGGACAGGGATATTAATCAAACGGCAGCTTCTCTCTCCATTTAAACGCACGCTGGCTGTTCCCTGATGGATTGAAGAGTCACGCGTTCAGGAAGACGATGCCCACCTCTCTCGGCAAACCTTGCCGCAATTGCCTTGTTTAAAGCTTTTAGCTTAATGACACTGAGATTGTGGGCGTTTTCATTAATGCTAAAAGCTTTCTGCAATACAAAGTTCTTCCCTCTCTCTCTCTCTTATCTCATTCACTCTCTTTCTGTAGTCATTGAGCTGCCAGTGCTTTAGTCTGAAAGACAACGCTACCTGAATTTTAAGAAGGAGAAACAGCATAACTTGCAAAAATATGAAATATGCACACACAAACACGCTATATTAGTGAGGACTTTGCATATTCTTCAATTGAGTTTATTAGTTAATGATTTATATATAATCACAGTTACTGATTAATAAACATGTTTTGAGTTTATTAGCTAATGATTTATATATAATCATTAGTTAATGATTTATAAACATGTTTTGGACGATTTATATGCATTTTTAACTAGCGAGGACCAGTAAAATGTCCTCACTAGTCAGTTGGTTCAATATTTCGCTGTATAAGTAAGGACATTTGGCCCTCACAAGTAGAGCCAAACTTGTACTCAGACACACACACACACACGCACGCATCTAAGTGGTGTATATATATATATAAATATATATATATATAGGGTTTGTAATTCACAATTACTTTTGAGCAGCTGCTATGGAAGAAATGGGCTTTTTGAGCATCTACAAAATGACCTGTAAAGGAAAGTATAGTTTTTATCAGCTTTTTCATTTATAGAAACGACAACAAAATCTTTGGTGCATCGATATGAATTTGGCACATCCTCCAACAGGAGGCGTATCTGTTAATTCAGCATTGTGAAAAGCAAAACGCAGAGAAAGGGGTTATCAAATTCTAACTGACAGTGAAGAAAGAGAAACGGATAGAGAGGAAGACTGAAAGAAAACAAGGGGGATTTATCATAATTCAAGAAAACGTTTTATTTCATAGCTTTTTGTGGTTGGGAAAGCTGATGTGCCATATGTTCATATCAGAATCTGTCAGATGTTCATTGTCAATGTCTGTGCAAACGATCCCTCATAATTAAACATTGGCTTTCAAGAAACATTTTGTATTGACATTACATGTCAATGTCTGGCTTATAATGAGCAAATCATTTCAAAACCCTGAGAAAGATGTGCTGGAAGATGATCTTAATAAAGAAGAACTGAAAATTAATTTTACTTTAACATTATTATTTTTGTTTAGCTCTTTCTTGCATCTCCAGCGAACACACTCATCCATATTTAGTTAATCATCGATCCATCCATCCATCCATCCATCCAACATACTTACAGGTATTGCAGATGTCCAAGTCCAGCAAAAGCATCATCAGAAATCAGAGAGAAAGTGTTTGAGTTCAACAGCCTGCAGAACGAGAAGAGAGTGACAAAGATGAGAGTTTGCACTTTCACTGAGCTGAAGATTTTGGTCAAGACAACTATAGGAGTATTTGGCATGGTAATGGATATGACAGTGTTGATATATTTGGTCTTGGCAGAATAGATCTACTGCTGGAAGTTATTGCTGCTGCAGAGCAAGTACTGGACTAATACACACACACACACACACACACACACACACACACACACAACACGCTGCAGTGAGCAAGTAAGACATGTTGCTGCTGTACAATGTAGTCAGGGTTTGAAATCAACAATTCACTCACCAAGCAATTTGGTGAAATATTTTAAACCAGCCAATTTTAAACAAAATATTTTTTCTTAATTTCATACATTAATTTCTTCAAACAAATTCTTATTAAAAACATCCTGTCACTCAGCCATCTTCCTCTTTCATCCTCATCACTAAAAATGTATTTAAGGTGGACAGATCAATACAATACAGTACAAAGAACATCAAAAAAATTGAGGAAGTTGGAAAAATAACAATGCCTTTTCTGTAAACCAAATGCTTTTTAATATTTGCTATTGCTTCAATGCAAATAAACAAGTGCGCCGTTATTTGTTGCGTAGTGACGGACATGTTCAAGTGAGCCAGATTCTGCGCAATTCGCTCAATTTAATATATCATGATGACACACAAGTTGAGTGTTTGCGCTAAATCTGAGCAGATTTTCCTTACATGAACTTCCTCAGTACCTTAACCAGTCCTTCCAGAAAAACGCAGAGTTTTTTTGTGAATGTTGCGGGCAAAAATCATTGATTACGCGGCCCGTTTTCTTTAAAAATGCGATGGAATATGCGGGATATTTATGCAATTTTATGCGATGAAATTGCGTGAACTTGCAAAAATTGCGTGAACTTGCAAAAACTGCGGTTTGATGAAAAAGAGAAAAAAAGTGATTCCCCCAACACCCTGTTCTCACTCGGCTACTACCTTAATGTAAGGAGTCATTTCTTATTACTTTCTATGATGTAGCAAGCATACTACATCATAGAAAGTGCTAGGAATATTTAATTTTTCATCTTGTTTTATTTTTATTAAATTTTCAAAATCACAGAGTTTGATATCAAGTTCTTGACATTTCTTTTACACATTTTCTGATAAGTAAATTTTTAAATTAAAGTTTAATTTAAAAATATTATAATATTTTCATTTTTAAAATAAAGTTTAAATTTTCTGAATTATAACATCTGAGAAGTAGCCTAAAACATGAAACAATAATTTGGGGGAAAAAACAAGAAAAAAATAAAGAAAAAAAATAAAGATAGAGGGCATCACAGACATATTAAATTCCTTTAGCAGAGATACAGATCTTTTGGGCTTTTCGATTTTTTTTTTTTAATTTTAAAGACTCAAAATACATTTTAAAGGCTGTTTTGAAATGAGCAAAGTTGGGTTTTGAGTTACTCCACTAAGTTTGATGAATATAAAATTTTCCTAATAATAGAAAAAAATCGATAACATACATTTTTCTTATAGGAAAGTCAAAATCATTTGTATGAAGATGACAAATTTAAGACAAGGTTGCAATTCATTTTAAAACCTAGAAATTGAGACATCTCATTCCAAAAGATTGAAGAATAGGGACATTCAAAGAATAAGTGCACAATAGACTCTCTTTCACAATTACAAAATCAGCAATGTTTTATTTCAGACTGTAACGAGTGTAAATAAGGTGTGGCCCCTTTAAGAACTGCGCGCTGAACTGTCTGCAGTGTGTGCGCCTCATGTGTGCGGGTAATTTCTGTTTGATGCTTATTCTTTTATCTTATTTTGTTTATTAAGTAACGATGTGAGGTAGAACGTGTGACAGACAGTTATACGAGTTCGATTTGTGAGATGTCAATCGCCTCCGTGAGTCTTTCTGGCCTCTGCAATAACTTCAGCTGTGAGCTATCCACTAGCGGCGCCAGGATTTTGATTGTAGGTGGGCCTTCAGAAAACTGGATGGGCCCGTCCGTAAGGCAAAAAAAAAAAAAAATCCCCTTCATATCCGTTTCAGCGCTTTTCTGCGGCACTGTGGACAGCGACTCAGTAAGCCTATAACTTGATTTATCTCTTTTGAATGTTTAATACACAAAAAGACTGAAACGGAATTATATCTTTGGAGGGTCTCTGTTTCTCTCTCCAGTTACGGGCAGGGAACTGTCCAAAATTATTTAACTGTTTCTTATAAAGTTAGAATGACAGAAGAACTTTATCGACATGAAATAACAGCAGCACTGAATCTGACAGCTGCTAAACAAAAACAGCAGGAAAACGATACAAAATTATTTAACTGTTTTTTTTTTTATTTATTCAGAATGATAGAAGAACTGTACCAACATGAAATAATTAAATGAACAACATATCTAACCAAAGTGGGGAGCCAGAGCATGCCATGGGAGGCGTGGAGAGTGGTAAAAATTATATGCCTATAATTAGATTAAATAAAAAAGTTAAATTGTTATTATTCTGAAAAAAAGGCCTCGATTACTCTGCAGGTCTTGATGCCCAATTCTAATTTGTTACATTTCTCCGATTTTTTTTTTTTTTTTACCGTCCGTTTACACGTTCTTTCAACTTTATCCGAGTCATGTGTTTACACTTGCCATATAGCCATATCTAAAAACATCGCGCTTGCTTAAAGGGTGACCATATTTTGATTATCAAAAACCAGGACAATCGGCCCGGCAATGAGATACTCAAATGATACTCGAAGTTTACTCAAAGATGCCTTAATTTCAATAATTTAATAGGGTATGCCTCCGGATATAAATGGTTACATTACAAAATACTATCTATAACCAAAGACCAAATTCAGATAGGCTTCTCAGAGGTTATACTCTACTCAACATGTTTTATTATGACAGGTTTCAAAAATAATGATAGAAATAATGTCTCTTCTGTATTAGAAATAAATAAATAAATAAATAAATAAATAAATAAAAATAAAAAATAGCCTACCTCCAAATTGAACCAAAATAGCTCTCACAAACTTAACAAAAACCTAACTAACAAAAGTTGTTTATATATTTAGGTTTCTTCTTCCTCTTTTTCATGTTTTTCTTTTTAAATGGCCCAATGAAAAATAATTAAAACCAGGACATTTTCATCACTTTATAAAAAACAGCCACGACAAGACGTGAAAACAGGACATGTCCTGGGAAAACAGGACGTTTGGTCACCCTAGCTTAACCTCTTATCAAGCACCGGCCCGATTACGGGCCGTCGAGGGCGTGGCTAAACTTTTATTACTTTTTTAAGCTTTGTTTTATAACAAATATTCAACTGACTATCATAAACTATGCATCATTTGAAAGCTAAAACACTCAAGAATCATGTTCTAAACTTGTTTTTGCAATCAATACAACAGAGAGGAAAGGGTTAAATTAAATGCAAAAGGACCTCTCATTTGAAAATGAGTAAAATGAACCGCTATACTCATCTTTCATCTCGTATGATTCAGATCAGTTCGGACGAATCCAAGAAACAACAGCATACATTTCAATGTAAGGGTCCATTCTTCAAAATGCATCCCACTTTTTAATCCAAAACAACGAAAAAATAGGGGAAAAAATGAAATATCCTCCTTTGTTTGCATGAGCGTTTTCGAGATAGAGTTCGCGTCATGTTTATTTTCAAAGAAATATCGATTCTTATCCATTTTCCAACACTCAGAAGCCATCTCACCCCTGTAGTTTAGACTCTTCCGGATGAAATGAGTCATCCCCCTTCTCTCTCCTTCAATCACAGGCTCTGTAATCGATCAAAATGCCAAGGGACCGCCTGACAGGCTTAGAAACCTGTCAATCTCGCATCTTGGTTTTTGGCTGGATAAAGTCTGGATATAGCCAGCCAATGTGTAATCGGCAATGTTTTGATGGATGGGAGTATTGACCAATTAAAACACGATTGCAGTGATTGACAGTTCTCAAGCAGATTTGTCAAACACAAGTGCGCAATGTTGTTATTCGCTCGTGCACTTTCGCCATTTTACGCACGGAGCGCATAGGCTATGTATTGGTTCGCTACACGGAGCTCGTATCAACTCATAGATTTTCTCCAAAGTTATATTTGACAATCTCCATCATGGATCATCGTCTACAGAAGCGTTTTTGTGGTGTTGAGAGTATTTTGGAGGAAGTGATGAGAAGCAGCGACGAAGAGCAAAGACGCAGAGAGATGCATCTGAGAACACGGTGTCGAGCGTCTGTCGAGAGGAGATGTTTGTTCATGGACTCGATCCCGTTTTAGATCGGTAAGTTTCAACACATTGTCATTTATTGTTATGTTTATTATTGGCAGTTTTTCTGTTCATGTAATGTTTTTGATTATAAAATGACGATGGACATTAGCTACTAGCAAAGACACAAGGCTACACGAGCAGGTGATAGCTGTAACGTTATATTATAACGATACATAAAGAAAAAATATTTTTATCACACACATTATATTTATGTTGCATTGAATATTACAATAATGGAAGGAAAGGATTATAAGAAGTCAGGTGAAGATGTGTTGATTATAAAATAACAGTGGAGATGACTAGCAAGATATGAGACGTAAACAGTGATACGTTTATATGAATGAATGGTGTAATGAATATATAATGGAAGGAAAGGATTACAAGATGTCAGGTGAAGATATAGTAAATATATATATAATTTTATACATAGAAAAAATAATAATTACAAAGCATTTTTAATGTTGAGCATTATAACGATAAGGTATGTGACATTTGATATTGTAATATGATGGAATATTGATGCTGCTAATAGATGAATGTGACTCAAACTGAAATCCTCTTTTGTGTGTGTGTTTTCCTGTGCAAATTTTATTTGTTCTGCTTACACACTTTATTTCTCCTGTCTTTCAGTGGCTTTGGTTTCCAGAACAAACCTTGGTGGTGACTGCCTTGATCAACATGTCTTCCTACACTTTGTAAATACTGTAAGCAGTTGCTTTTTGTTTTTGTAATTGGATATTCATTGTAATTGTTTATTGTAACTTATTTGAGTAAAAAACACGGTTGCAATTACAAATGTTATTTTTTTCTTTTTATATATTTTATTCATTAGTAAAACAATCACTTTTGGATAAATGAAGTGAGTTTTTTTTCCACTGTTTTTGCTATTATAAATGTTCAAAATAAAGAGTATTTTGTTAAAATGTTAAAATGTTGTGCTGAAATAATTTTTTCTTGTGTAGTTTGATGGGCAGAATAGTTCTGAATGGATAAACATGTATGTAGTATGTAGTGTTTACTCCTTATGTCATTTGGTAACCAGGTATCCATTTGGAGTCTCCAAGTGGCCTTTTGGAAAGGACGCCTAGACTTTTCTTGAATAAAAGCTTACAGGAACTACATTTTTGGGAGTATCTTCCTCAAATTTGAATCAAAACATGGTCAGACATTCAGTTTTATTTTTATGGTGTTTTCAAGGCCTTAACATAAAATTCTGATACATTTTTCCCTAAATGAAGTTTATTCAAAGAAATCGTGAATTAATTTCATGTATATTTTACCTTGTTTTACTCTGTTCCTATGCTACTTTGAGTTATAATGACTCTTGGGTAACAAAGTTTCAAGTGTCTAGTTTAAAAAAATATCAGAGTTATGAATGTGGACCATAGGGTTCAAGAGCTACAAAGATTTGTATTTGGGTATGTCGTTTTCAGAAAATTCTCAAAAATAGGGGCGCTGGTTAAGAGGTTAAAGGGTTAAATTCTCTTTTTTACAGATGGACGAACGTGAAACATGCTTGATGCTAAATCTGCAATTTATGCGAAGTTCTCCAAACATTACCATGATTTTGAGGAGGAGGACGACGAAAAGTGCCATCATTGCTGCCTGCGCATGGCCGCATGCGCTTCAGTTATTGTGTGCGAGAGAAATCTCAGGACTGGTGGAAGCATATTGTGTTTAAATATAGGCTTTAACGAGGAGCAGTGGGTCCGAAATTTTAGGAAGAGCAAGCCAACCTTTTTGATATGTTGATATGCGTCAACGTTTGTCCACAAACATTCACGTTTTCTCTACGGCGTTTTGTCGGGCAATCCATCCCTTTGCAGATGCGCGTCGGCTCTCGTCATTAAACCGCGGAGAAGTGGTCTAAATGCATTGACATCTGATTCATTTCCAATTTATTTCCACATATGAATGAGGCCTGAAACCGATCTCGAAATAGCCGAATGCATGCGTTTTTTTTTTCCTGTTTACATGGTCACAAACACATCCGATCTGTCACAGTGTCACATTCATGAGCAAAAAATTATAAGTTGGTTACGGGAGGACTTGATGCAGAGAGGGCGGCCGAGCAGGATGGTAACTCTTCATTGAAGTAACCGCGTTACTAAAAATGGCAGGAGTTTCCTCCTCCTGCTCCTCGGAGCGTTTTTTTATTTTTTTATTGCTAAATTTAAATGAAAACAAGCTGCTTTGCTTTTCCATATTACGCTTCATTTTAGCTAATAGCTACCGACTGTTTCTGTCTCATTGAAAATCTTGCGCGCCAACGTCATTCATTTCATTGGATCACTTGCTGGTGACGATGCAGCCTGTGGGCAGGCTTAAGAGTCCACACGTGAGGTAGAAGCTGCTGATTGGTTTAGAAGCTTTCACTCAAAGTTTTCCTCTGGCTGCTTATTGGATGATCTGAGAATGAAAATCCGTACGCCTGCGAGGTCTCTGCAGACGGTAATAGGAGTTACCCGCCTGGCTCAAAATGGGCGGGCCCGGACCTAAAATGGGTGGGCCCAGGCCCACCCAGGCCCAATGGTAGCGCCGCGGCTGGAGCTATCCCGTCGCGTAATTGCGTCACTTCATAAAGTTCCCATGGAAACAGGAGGAAATGGCTGCTCTTGTATGAAGCAAACGCAACATTTTTCAACTTTCTGCGAAGATATATGTGACTTTTTTTGCAACGAAAATGCGAGGATTATGAAATCATGCGAGCCCCGCATATTTTGCATGGAAATCGGCATTTTATGCGGCGAAAGTGCGGCTTATTTGAAAAAATGCGGCCCCCGCATAAATATGCGGACTTTGGCTGATTTTGCATTGAATTCAGCGATCGCATAATCGCGTTTTTCTGGAGGGACTGCTTAACTGCAGTATAAACATAATAAGTAACACGCCAAATTGGCTCGTGATTTGACAGCGTTACCCGCCACAGTAGATTTTTACCCACATTTGGCGAGTGTTAATTTCAAACCCTAAGTGTAGCGTACATGAATTACCCGTAGCAGATCTATACAGGTGGAGCTGGGGAAGGTGGAGGGTTTCTGAAAGTGTGCTGCACTGCTAAGGCATATGCTACCCAAGTATTTGAAGGTTTTGCAAGCAAGCTCATTGGCTGCTGATACAGCAGGAACCAATCAGCTGCGCCCTATAGATAATGATGTGATTGCAAGCACATTGAGTTAAGGACCGATCAACCAGCGCCATCTAGAGTTTCATGACAGTACTTTGTATTTCTCTACATTTTAGGCATTTTTACAGAGCTCAGCACTTGACATATGGACACAACATATATATACTCACCTAAAGGATTATTAGGAACACCATACTAATAAAGTGTTTGACTGTAATAAAGCATTCTTTAGAAATCTTGGCCCATATTGATAGGATCGCATCTTGCAGTTGATGGAGATTTGTGGGATGCACATCCAGGGCACGAAGCTCCCGTTCCACCACATCCCAAAGATGCTCTATTGGGTTGAGATCTGGTGACTGTGGCGGCCATTTTAGTACAGTCAACTCATTGTCATGTTCAAGAAACCAATTTGAAATGATTCCAGCTTTGTGACCTGGTGCATTATCCTGCTGGAAGTAGCCATCAGAGGATGGGGACATGGTGGCCATAAAGGGATGGACATGGTCAGAAACAATGCTCAGGTAGGCCGTGGCATTTAAACGATGCCCAATTGGCACTAAGGGGCCTAAAGTGTGCCAAGAAAACATCCCCCACACCATTACACCACCACCACCAGCCTGCACAGTGGGAACAAGGCATGATGGATCCATGTTCTCATTCTGTTTACGCCAAATTCTGACTCTACCAACAGAAATTGAGACTCATAAGACCAGGAAACATTTTTCCAGTCTTCAACTGTCCAATTTTGGTGAGCTCTTGCCAATTGTCGCCTCTTTTTCCTATTTGTAGTGGAGATGAGTGGTACCCGGTGGGATCTTCTGCTGTTGTAGCCCATCCGCCTCAAGGTTGTGTGTGTTGTGCTTCACAAATGCTTTGCTGCATACCTCGGTTGTAACGAGTGGTTATTTCAGTCAAAATTGCTCTTCTATCAGCTTGAATCAGTCGGCCCATTCTCCTCTGACCTCTAGCATCAACAAGGCATTTTCGCCCACAGGATTGTAGCATACTGGATGTTTTTCCCTTTTCACAGCATTCTTTGTAAACCCTAGAAATGGTTGCGCGTGAAAATCCCAGTAACTGAGCAGATTGTGAAATACTCAGACCGGCACCAACAACCATGCCACGCTCAAAATTGCTTAAATCCCCTTTCTTTCTCATTCTGACATTCAGTTTTGGAGTTCAGGAGATTTTCTTGACCAGGACCACATCCCTAAATGCATTGCATTGAAGCAACTGCCATGTGATTGGTTGATTAGATAATTGCATAAATTAGAAATTGAACAGGTGTTCCTAATAATCCACAAATTCAGAATTATTTCTATCATTTTAGTAAATCGTGGCCATGTTGAACTAATTCGTTCCCTCATTTTGATTTAACTAAAATAAGGGAATTAATTATTACGATGCGGCCACAATTTAGTAAATTTAGACAAACATTTAAAAGCGGCACTGTCTGAAAGATCACCATGTGAATCGAGTATCACTGTCTGTGGAAATTAAGCCACAATAAATTTCTGTGGCTGTAAGCACATCTTGCTTTATTGGTCTCAAATATCAGCCTGCTTCATGACATCTGGCTACATGAAAAAATTTTTAGCAAGGAAAAGAACGAGATGTACAGATTTGATTGCTGCTGACAGTGGATTCTCTGTCACAAAAATATATTTTTCATATAGAAATACACACCAATAAATTTCACAAGCATTGAATGCGTTTCGTTTGTTTACTGATGCAGTGACTAAAGAACTGGCATGCTGTCATTTTTTAAAACAAACTTCTCTCTTGTGTCTTTCTCACACACACACACACACACGCAAGGAGGACAGAAACACTGTTGTTGTGCGAGTCTGTAAATGGAGGGTCTGTCACTGATACACATCACATTACACACTGCTCAGACATGCAGCTGACAAACACTACAATTATCACTCTTTTTTCCCTTTCAAACACGCACAGGCCATAATAAGAAAATGCAGAGGAGGGTTATCTGCATCTAGTACTCACAGAAAATGAAGTAGGTTCATGTGGGAAAAAGCTCCTTCAGGAATCTCCGTGAATGCGGCGTTCACCATAGTCCTGATAAGATAGAAGAAAACATCATCATCATCATCATCATCATCATCATCATCAACACAAATGTAGTTGCTGTTACTGTCATCTTAAAGTAAATGCTCATTAGATGTCTTCATAACATCTGAAAATCTAATTTTAAATGTGTATCATTGGCTCAAATCAAAAGCATCCACCCTCAAGTCTATGTAGTAAGTCCTAAGATATGATTGGCTAGCTACCGCAGTGTACGTTCAGTATTGGGTTGTTTTAGCCTGTTAAATTGCCCTCCAGATGGAACTGCTTGGAAGAGTAACTTATATATAAGTTATAAGCTATTATTCAGGTGCAAAGCACAAGCGGTGTGAGATAAGTACTATAGGGGTGATATAGGGGTTTAAAATGATCATTATGATGAATCATTCAGGGATAGCACCACTTTTTTTCCACATCATTAAAATACAGTAAGAAGTCATTTTAACCTAATTTTGAGGAGTTATGTTTGACTTTTTATTCTTAAACAGTTGCTCCCCACTCCTGAAAGGATCTCACTGTTTAAGTATTAGAAACTAGGACACAGATCTTCCTTCCCTTTTATATTCTCAGTCTCACCATCTGAGTGCCAAACTCAATAATATGCATGAAAACTTGAGAAAATCAAAGGCCTTTATCAAAACTTTCTTCGGAATATAGACATGATTATGATTAAACTGATTAAAAGTTGAAATCCTGGTAATGCAAGTCTTTAATAGTATGAAATGAAATACTAGGAATGAAAACTTCAGTTAAATTACTATCATACATAAATACACAAACCGTGAAAATCAATTGATGAAATAAATGGTATCTGTGGATCTCTCAGAGAGAGTTGACAACAAAACAGACTTCATTACTGACTTCACCTCAGTCTGTTGAAAGCAATAGTTCCCCCCATATGAAACTCTCAGAAAGTATAGTCCATTCGACTCTCTATTTCAAGTCTACTCAAGCCATACGAGAGATTTTTGTGACGAACAGACTGAAATGAAGTCGTTTTTCATTAATAATTTCCCTTCCCCACCACTAAATGTCATGAAATGAAAATGATCAGTGAATAACAAATATCAGTTTGAAATATATAGGGCAATATATAAAGTCAAATCAACTACTTTACTGTTTTTTTAGTCCTTTTTGTAGTTTTACAGGCTATACGAACTGTCACTATATATAAAATTTGAATCTATGACTATATAACTGTATTATAATGGCATAAATCAGTGACACTTGCATTCATGCATTAAAGGAGTAGTTCACTTTTAAAAAAAAACATTTGCTGATAATTTACTCACCCCCTTGTCATCCAAGATGTCCATGTCTTTCTTTCTTCAGTCGAAAAGAAATTAAGGTTTTTGATGAAAACATTCCAGGATTTTCTCCATATAATGGACTTCATTGGGAACCAAACGGTTCAAGGTCCAAAAGAGAGTTTCAGTGCAGCTTCAAAGGGCTTTAAACGACACCAGACGATGATAAGGGTCTTATCTAAGACCCTTCGAGTCATGACTCGAAAAAAGATTTGTTCATTTTGATGAACGAGTTTGAACAGGAGAGTCACGAACGCTCATCACAGAACAGAGCAAGGCGACCATTTGAGCTTATAAAACTTAAACTTTTTTTTATTTTTGAATGACCGATCGTTTCGCTTGATAAGACCCTTATTCATCGCCTGGTGTCGTTTAAAGCCCTTTGAAGCTGCACTGAAACTCTCATTTGGACCTTGAACCGTTTGGTTCCCATTGAAGTCCATTATATGGAGAAAATCCTGGAAAGTTTTCATCAAAATCCTTAATTTCTTTTCAACTGAATAAAGAAAGACATGGACATCTTGGATGACATGGGGGTGAGTAAAAGTGAACTACTCCTTCAATGCATTAACTAATAATAAGCGTGTGTTTGTTACAATATTTATTAGTCTTTGTTAAGATTAGATAATACAAATAAAGCTGTTCATTCTCAATTCATGTTAGCTATAACTAATGCTAACAAGTGTAATCTTATTGTAAAATGTTACATCTAAACCTTTATGCCAAAAGGAATGACGTCATAAGTCACTTGACAGGTGACAAAGTTCAACTCAACTGTCTTACCTATAAATCAATTACTCTAGACAATCCATGTTATACCGCAGAGAAAAATGGTAGATGAGTGCAAAAGCAAGCATGGGAAATTATCATATTTTATATGAACAACTGAATATATTCTTTGAATATAATGAAATGAAGGACAGAAGAAATACTGTAGGTAAACTTGATCTTTTCAGTACTCACAGCGAGATGATTCCTGGTGGGAAGCTCTTGGGAATGGCTTTGGTGTCCACGCAGAAGGCACTGTCTTTAGTACAGGAGCAGGTGGCCGGACATCGTGGGATTTTGGAAGCTTTGCGGCCCACCGCGTTCCCAAACGTACAGAAAAGCAGCAGGCAAACAGACAGCCGCCAATCTGGCCATCGTAGAGTCCGCCTGGGCCTTGCTTCCACCATCTTCCACCTTCTCTTCTCCTGCTTGAGTCAAGAAACACAGGAGGCTGGAGAGAGGGATCTGTTTTTTATCCTTTCCTTATTAAGATAACTGCAATAGAAGAAGTTCCAGGGTGTGAACGGGAGAGGATGGGAGATGTTAGGCTCAGAAGAGACTGACAGAGGGAAGAGAAAACGACTGGGCAGTGACTGGTGTTCCCTGAGTGCGTGTATTTGATTGTTTGAGTGTACTCTGCGGTGTTCTCTCTTCTCTCTCTCTCTCTCTCTGTGGTGCAGCTGTCAGAGCACAGACTGCAGGAGTGTGTCAGCCAGCGCTGCTCCGCACACACTCAGCCTAAGACCAGAGTGCTGCAAAGCTGACACTGAATTATTAACAGTCGCATGGGCCAACACTTAAGCAGCAGCAGGGAACACGGCAGAGAACATAGTGGGAAGGGGAGATTGTGAACCAAGATGAAGAAGCAGGGGGTAATGGACAGGTCAGTGGAGGAGGTAAAACTGAATAATGTAAAATCCTCATGTTTACGCTAAGGCAAATTTCTAGAAATCATGGACATATAAGCACTCGCTTTAATGAAGATACACTAGTCTTCAAGAGTAGTGGTTCCCAAGCATGTTGCAGGGGATTTATTTATTTATTTATTTATTTATTTATTTGACAGGGACAATGCAAACAAACACAGTGTCAAGATCAAGCATGTCACTGAAGTGTTGCATATAAAGTTTATAGCTATAGCTAATTTTCAACTCCTGTCCCTGGAAGGGCTTTTATACACAATAAAATTTACATGATTAGCTACTTCAATAATAAATAATAATAATAATAATAATAATAATAATAATACTAATAAAAATACTAATAAGCATACATACATATCATATACAACTCCAATAATTAAATGTAGTTAAAATGAGTACAGTTTTGGTTTATTTTTAACCAATTTTTCAGCCTGGAAATGAACATCTTAAAGTCTGACACAGTCTTGACTTCAAAAGGTAAAGAGTTCCAGAGTTTAGAAACTCTTAACAGAGAAGGTTGTCTGTCCAAAACTGGTCCTGCAGTATGATATTTTACAGTCAAGATTTGTGGAGCTCCTAGTGACTCGGATGTTGTCCTGTCTCACAATAAATGTACTTAGTGGCTCAGGTGCTAGATTATTAATGCACTTATAAATTAGTTTAAGAAAGGAAAATTTCATAAAACTATCAAAATTCATTAAATTATATTTCTTAAAGATGCTGCAATGATGATAACTTGTTGGATCCCCCAACAATACATCTAGGATTTTTTCCTTATCTGAGGCTACGTCCACATTAATCCAGATACATTTAAAAATGGATCTTGTTTTCTTTATGTTTTGGCCTTTCATCCACACTGAGACTGCATTTTTGTCCAGCAAAAACGAGTCTCTCCCAAGTGGATGTATTTGAAAATGCAGTTTTCGTGTTGTGGTGTGAACTGTGAATACGGAGGTATTTGAAAACTATGACGTATGTTAGTTATTCATGTGATGCATTTTGTACCTATAGAAATCTATGGTTAACCTGCCAGATCAGATATGGTTATTTATGCACATAGTCTTGTTAAAAATGAATGTTTCTTGTACAATCTACATATTCCATGACTGAAAATGTACTCACAATTGCTGTCTCACAATTTGTATGTGGCAAAAAAAGAAGCAAATTGCATATTGGACGACTAGGTTACCTTGGAGACAATATTTCAGAACGACTGACGAATTGGAATCTCACCTGAGAGAAGCGGGTATGTAAGGAAGCGTGTTTAACTCACTCATTCAAGTTTTGCACTAAGGAGCAAAGATGGTGTACTGGCCGTTCAGTGATGGTACAGCGATTGTGGCGACACGACGTAATGTGTTCAGGGAAAAGGGGTTAGATTAGTGACATTCAGTCAAGTTGGACGTTACGTCAGAATGACTGATTAATTGGGACCCCTACCAAAACGCCATGATAGGGGATTATCACGCTGATACGTAGTACTTCCGGATTCAGTGATCTTTCTGCACTGAATCACCGATCTCGCTGACAAACTGATGAAGGACTACACAAAGTTTATTTATACGTCATCCCTGGTAAATTAGTCTGATTCACTAAAGTGCCGGCTGCAAACAAACGCGCTACCTTGTTTTATTTTTAAAGTTTTAATCCACTTCTTCCTTATACTCAATTCAGTCGGGAATCCATGAAAACTTATAGGGTTGGCGTTGTTGGTTCAATTTACAAAGTGGAACAGAGCAGTGACATATATAGCATTCGTCTCAGGCATTGTTGAACTGCGTCAGAAGTGGACATGCAAAAAGTTGACAAATCCCGCCTATGAAACCCGGAAGCGTGATAATCCCCTATTGCTGTCCCTTCCAGAATCCTGCGTATGCTAACTAATCCCCCCCAACCCTGCTGGGGTGGAAGAAAGGACAAAGAAAGGACTTACTAGCTACTTGTCGGCAGTGCACAGAGATTGTAAACCCTCGCAAATGTGTTAGGTGTCGCCCAGCCCACAGCTCTACAAATACAAGGCCAAGGTGCCATGTGCAAATGCCCAGGAGGAGCCAACACTCCCGAGTGGAGTGAGTTCTCACCCCAAGGGGGCACGACTGGTCTTGAGCTTGATAAGCCAAATCTATGGCATCCATAATCCAGTGGGCCAACCTCTGCTTGGAAACAGCCTTTCCCTTCCTCTGGCCTTCATAACAGACAAAGAGCTGCTCTAAAGGTCCTGAAGCTCTGTGAGCGGTCCAAGTACTGGCGCAAGGTGCAACCGGGACAAGGGCTGAGGCTGCCTCATCTAGGAGCAGCGGTTGCAGGTTCACCATCTGATCCCTGAACGGGGTGGTGGGAACCTTGGGCACATTTCCAGGCCGGGGTCTCAGGATTATGTGAGAGTTGGCAGGGCCAATCTCAATCTCAAAAAGTGACAGAATGGAGAAAAAAACAAGGGTGAACCCAGGCTCAGGCCAGTTCTCCTCTGGCCAATGAACGGACATGGTTCATTAAGAAACAGGCTGAAAAGAAAGCACAACTCTGATCGGGCATTTAAGGGTGTCTTCTCGGTGAGAAGAACACCAATCAACGAACAGGCTCCCCTTCAAAGCCTCGAAGGCATAGCTGAAGTGATCGTGTCTACCACTCCTGGAGGTAGATCACTTAAGTCCTCCGTGTCCCATCCAGAAACCACACGTGGAGGTTCCAGAGGTCTGGACGTAGGTGAAAGCTAAAAAAAGCAGGTCCTTCTCAGGGGAATCCGCCAGGGAAGAATCGGTTCTGGGAACCAGGTCCGGGTGGGCCAGTACCGCGCAACCATCAAGACCTGCTCCTTGTCCTCCCTGACAAGCAAGCTCACTGGGAGAAACACACATGCTTGTGTGTGTGCCAGTGCATCCTTGCAGAGGGTGCCCTCAGTCAGGGAATGAAACAACAGACAGTGGGATGTGCTGGAGAGGCAAAAGGTGTGCAGCTCTGAAGCGTTTCCAAATCAGTTGGACCACCTGGGGGTATAGTCTATCGAGGGAGAATCGAGAAATTAAAGTATGCGTCCTACAGGTCGATTGCTGTAAACCAATCTTGGGGTCGAATGCATTTGAAAATTCGTCTTTGCCTTAACATCTTGAAAGGGAGCTTGTGAATGGATCAATGATTGGTCGTAACCCACTGCCTTTCTTGGGTACAGTGAAGTACGGGCTGTAACCCTGACTTCAAATCAGCTGGAGGTACTGGCTCTATCGTATACTTTGTCAATAGGACTGCAATCTCTGCACGCAGTTCAGGAGCATCAATGTCTACCACTGAGGTGAACCTAGGGTGACCAGATGAGATTGGCTAAAATCTCATCGGGACTGGGGTTGGGGGGTTGGTTCAGTAGGTTTTGGTTCAAACCTGAACCAAAAATATATTTTTATTCAATGATCAACAGTCTGTCATTAGTCTTTAGTCTGCCACAAAAAAAAAATAAATTAAAAAAACATTAAAATCATGAACTCAAATGTAATTGTGAAAAAAAAAAATATGTGCAGGCGAAATCAGACCTTTCAGTGTATAGCCTAACGCTAATAAGCCTTATGGCAAAATTATTCTTACAACTAAATTGTCGATCATTAAATAGGAAAACTAAATAATTGTGCAGATGATTTGCTTCAAGTGTAATCCGACATCAGACATTAAGGCCCGGCCGAAGTATAGTTTTGCACACAGTGACACGACCAATCAATCACACCAGACACGAATAGCACGTCAAATTCGCGCCTACCGCGTCTAGTTATATGCGTGAACACTTTGAATCCATCGCGCGTCAAGAGCGAAATTGACACGCATAAAAAACTAAAGTTTAGACTGGCTGCCAGCACATTCACTGTCTTCGCGGCTGCTGCCACTTGAGGGGGCTGGCTGCAGGACGACTCAACTTCCACGGACAGTTTTTAATGTTTTATATCAAGACTTCGCTTTAGTATAATTTTTGGGACAATTAAAGGGATAGTTCACTTTGAAATTAATTTTTGACATGTTTTAGTTTACCTCAAGGGCATCCAAGATGTAGGTGTCTTTGTTTCCACAGCATTTTCAATTTTGACATTTTTCAGTCAAACCGTTGTTGTCTATCAGTCATACACTGGAGGCAAAGGGGGTCCACCTCAAAGAGCATGCACAGAGAAGTCAAAATTAAACATGATTTAATGACTCGTAAATGTAAGTACACATTGATGGCTTAAGACACGAAACGAGCGGTTTTTGTGAGAAAACGAACAGTATTTATATATCGTTTTTACCTCGTGTAATCCAAGTGATCTGAATCAGTTGTGCAATGTCCAACTGAACTGAACTGAATCAGTTCAATGTTACGCCGGAAGTGATCGCTTTCGTGTGACGTCACTCAATATTTACACTGAGATTTCGGAAGTTTTACCTTTTACTAAACATATTTAGATATACCGAAATCGTCTTCCATTGCGGTTTCCCGTATATCGAAATATGTTTAGTGAAAGGTAAAACTTCCGAAATCTCTGTATAAACAATGAGTGACGTCGGCGCGCAAGCGATCACTTCCAGAGCATGCGCAGACCGAAGCGCCCGTGCCGTCAGATTATTTTGTCATGGCTATGATAACAAGAGGTAAAACGATATAAATACTGTTCGTTTTCTCACACAAACCGCTCGTTTCATGTCTTAGGCCATCAGTGTGTACTTACATGTACGAGTCATTAAATCATGTTTAATTTTGACTTCTCTGTGCATGCTCTTTGAGGTGAAGCGACTGAGGACCCCCTTAGCCTCCAGTGTATGACTGACAGACGAATGTCTGAAAATTGTCAAATGTCAAAATTGAAAATGCTGCGGAAACAAAGACACCTACATCTTGGATGCCCTTGAGGTAAACTAAAACATATCAAAAATTAATTTCAAAGTGAACTATCCCTTTAAGGCCGGTTTCGGGATTCGGGACAACGGCTTAGATTTCGGCACTGTCCCGAATTTTTCGGGACTTCTGGTCACCTTAGGTGAACCTGACGCCGCTGAACCTGGGGTGGCACGGGGCGAAATGAATACTCGCACAGCTGAGTATGACAGTTCCAATGAGCCAGCGAGACGGGCTGGGAAACTCTAGCCAGGCTTCCAGACGCCGTACAAGTGGGGTCAGAGGGACTACTGGTGGAGCACAAGGGCCCGACACAGGAAGGCACAGCGTCCCGGAGTGGGGTCAGAGTGTGTAGTACAACTCTTACCATGATTTGGCAGGGGGTGCATAGTGCTTCCTCGGACCGCAAACCACTGCTTTCTGGTGGTAGAAGAGGAGGATGAGAGGCATAGTATCATGCACTGCCATCCGCGCTCTCTTAGGACCCAGAGATTGAGGAAACTGCTCTTTTGTTGAAAGCCTCCTCCGGGGGAAGAGCATCCATCCATCCATCCATCCATGTGATAAATTGATTTTGACAGTACTAATATATATATATATATATATATGTTGTAAATATTCAACAGCAATGGCTTTTACAGTAAGAGAAGAAAAGAAAAGAGCTGTTTTATATATAAGGACAAGCTGCAGTACTGCAGGAACGCAGAATAAAGCTACTGACCCCATTTCAAAAAGCAACATTGAACAGTTAAGGCTTACATTTCAGATCTGCATTCCAGGCACACCCGGAGAAAATATCAAATCTCATTATGCATTCTAACGTGCGAGCAATTCTAATAGGGATGCTTGACTCAGTAATACAGTGAGGCAATTTCTATTAACACTAATTACAGACTTTCACATACTTTTCATCATTGTCCATTTCAGTATGTATATATATGGGCAAGTTAGACTGTTATAAAGTGACAATCAAAGTGATATTAAATCAAATATGTTTGAGTGATCAAAAGTGTTCAGAGTGCTAATTATGATATGTGAACACAAGGGGGCACTAGAGCATTACCTCAATTCTTGATAGTTGAGGGTTTCTCTGCTGAATGTAGAACTGGCCTCTTTTTCTTTTTTCCCCACCATGTCCTCCTCTCGCAGTCACTCTGTTCTTGGCAGGGTGGCATTGCAGTGGCAGGCACGACTGTCACCAGCTGACACCACACACACCGACTCTATTCAGCTAGCCCACGTCACAGGTACACAAACCAGGCTTTTTTCTGAGTCATGTTCTCACTTCTGAGAAGCCTGGTGTGGAGATACTGTACCAGGGCTGCATTTCCTAAAAGTATTGTAAGCCTAAGTATATTGTAGAAGCATTGCCACCAATGGTCTCTACGATCAACTTAGTTTATGATGCTTTTGAGAAACACAGCCCAGGACAGTGACGAGAGAGTTGGAATCGAACATGTGTTTTAACCTCCTCTCTTTTTCGCAAAGCGCCGTCAGCAGTTTTCCCACAGGCATAGCATTACCAGCTGTGCTTACTTCTGATTTTATGGCCTTGTTTTGCACTGGCTCTTCGAACAGTATCTATCTATCTATCTATCTATCTATCTATCTATCTATCTATCTATCTATCTATCTATCTATCTATCTATCTATCTATCTATCTATCTATCTATCTGTCTGTCTGTCTGTCTGTCTGTCTGTCTGTCTGTCTGTCTGTCTGTCTGTCCGTCTGTCTGTCTGTATATCTGTCTGTATTTGTTCCAAGTAAACTAAATCACTTATCATTTATGCCTGCTTTTTATGTGCTTTGATTATCGTGAGTCATGACTTCCGGTCTTCCGGTAACCTGTAAGGCTTTATGCTGTTTGGAAAGCTATCGACCACCATAATTCACTGCCTCTGCTCATGCAAGTTGAACAGAAAAACAGCGGATAAACATGCTATTGAGTTTATATCCAAAACCCACTTCCCGAGTCGATTCTTTTGCCAGGCTCCGTGACGCATGTTTCCATCGCACATCTGTTGGAATTTCTCTATCTTTAAAGTTTGGCTGAAAGTTTGATTTAATTTTTTTTATTTTTTTTCGGGGTGGGGGGCTCTCTAGGATATGTGCTCTGTGCGGATGCTGTAATGAATCATTTGCTTTTATATTCTGGACAGACCAAATCGACTTAAAAGAAAGTGGCAATAATTACTTTAACATGCATCAGAGAAAACTAGTCAAGCCAGACCTAATGTGCCATGAAGAAGAGGCCTTTTACAAGACTACGAGCAGCAGCTCCAATGAGACCATTAGACAACCATTAGTTTTTGAAAAAATAGTGGCTTACAGTCAAATCAGCTTTATAAATTACATTTTTCGTTGGTAAATTTCAGTACGCTGCATTGAAATTAATTTTGCACTACTCAACTTTGGCATCCTTAGCACAGTTAGTTGAAGTTTTTAGTATGAATATGTTAGCCTTACTGTTGTCTATAAGATAGTGTGCTCCAAAACAATGACAAAATTCGTATTTAGAAGATATAAGCATTCATGAAAAGGTTTTTTTGAAAATAAAATTCTGATGTCCCCTACTTAATCTAGAATTAAAAATGTTTATTAGCCTAAATGTTCTTTTTACACAGTCGTTTCTTTAATTTAACCCTAATAGGGTATGTCAATGAAAAGCAAGTCACTTCTTATTTTAGAATTATTAGTGTATTTTAGAACTATTTTAGAAGTATTAATTATTAAAATCATTATTGGGGAATGGGAATCATATAATCTTACTGTATCTTACTCTAGCCTATAACACTGGACAGTGGGGTCCAAAACATTATATAATTTTTCATGTAAACGCCTAAATCAAAAACATGCTAAAGGGGGCTATGTAAGAAATTTCACGCATTGATCGCTTCTTTTTTGCTGATCGCTTCTTTATTGTCACGTGTGTGAACAGCTTGTAATGAAACTTAAAAAACGAGACGGGAAAATCAACAGGATCAGGATGTGATGTTTGTTTATGCAGCGCGCTCCAGTCAGTCCAATGACACGAGGATAATGTAAATAGAAATTAATAGATAAAAAATAATGTTTTTAAAGATTTATGTGCAGTAACGTTAGGCCAAGTGATACTAGTGTTATTACTGACACATTATAATGACTTTCGAGAGAAAATGACATCGTCTAGATAATGAGTTAGCTTAAATTGAAGTTAGCTAACCATTTAGCAAGCCTAATTTCACAAGTTTTTTATTTATTTTTTTTGGCTGATAACGAGGAAACCATTGGTCGGGATTTAATTAGTTGCCCTAACATGTAAATCATGCGAGTCTAATGACAAAAAGAGGCATATAACATGTATTCAAAACGTGATACTTATGAGCCTCGTAACTTACCTGGACGGTGGTTTGAGCGCAATGAGAAATCACTGAAGAAAAAAATCACCCAATCACAAAGCAGACTAGCTCTGTCTCCACAGCAACGGATGCTGAGGTTCATGGGTAATGCTGGCGTTAACTAATTAAATTACATTAAATTAAATTCATTAATTTTATTTGAATTTAATTAATATCCAAAACAAATCCCCATTCTCACAATCGAAGGAGAAACAATTTAAAGGTTATATCAGTCGATAAGGCTCATGGGTTACCGACTACCGTTTTTGTCCAGTCATAAAAAAGGTTGAACAAATTGCAACAGAAGCAAACTATGTTACCCCCCTCCCCCCCCCCCTCCCCCCTACTTTACAATCAAACTTTTATAAGAGTGTCATTTTAATTACCTTTTAATTATGTTGACATGATGCCAGTGAATTGCAGAACTGGTGCAAACAGATCCACATTGCTACTTTGTATATATTTTTTTCCTACTATGGAAGTCAGTGGGTGCCAGATTTGGAACAACTTGAGGGTAAGCGATGACAAAATTTTAATTTTTGGTTGAAATATCCCTTTAAGGCAAAAAAAAAAAAAGAATCTTAATACCATACTGAAAAGAAAAAAAAATGTAAACTTCCTATATAATATAGGATAGGCTATATCGTTTTTTTTTTTGTTGTTTTTTTTTTTCGGTTTTCAATACTTGTTGCCTCAAAGGGATATTTCACCCAAAATTAAAATTAAAATTATTATATGTACTAGATTCTGTTAAACCACATGGGCTAAAAGGAGTAGAGAGGAAGAGAGAAGATTTCTGTACTGATTTATATATTTCATTGACACTAGGTTCAGCCCTACAGTCTTCCTGAGGAAGATTTGTGTCCCACTTTGAAACTAAACAATAGGAGTGCTGTCATGCAATTTAATCTAAGCCCAATTCAATTACAGAGGATACAAAGACATACGCTTCAAGCTTCTGTGATATGATTAGAGAGATTGAGATAGACATCAGTCGACTGAGTCATTTCTCCCTTCATTACACAAAACATGTGGCCCACGTTCAAATAACCTATCAAGGCTGATCTCATTCAGTCTGCTATCTATCTTATGATTGAAGTAAAAGATGAAGTACGGAGACTGCAATTATTAATAATAATGTGAGTGAATATTTTGTACAATGCCAAGTAGGCCTATATAGCAGTTCAATGATACTGCCAAAATCTGTTTTTCAATTTCCAGAGAGAAGTTTAAACTTTAAAAGTCCCCCTGTGGTGAAAATCAAGCTTTCAATGTTGTTTATATGTCAATGTGGTGTTTTTAATGTGCAAATTCATAAAGTCAAACGCCATTGCTGAGTATTTTCTCCTTAAAACTGCAGTGAACCAAAGAGCGGTTTGAAATCGCTGTGTTTCGTATGTCACGACGGACTACCTTGTAACCAATCATGTCATCGAGCCGGTGGGCATTAGCATATCAATAACAGCGAACTAGCATTTGCCAGGTTTTTCTGGGAAATGTTTTTGTTGGTATAAAAAATGGGGTAGATTTAACAATATTGCGGGTGTATGTAACGGAGGCCAGCTAGTAGTTGCTGTGTAAAATACGAAGTTATGATGAACTATGTGCCTTTCTCCACTTGTTTTTGTGCTTCTGGTGATTGTTAGAAGGCAGACTGAGATGGGTTTGTGTAACATTAGCGCCATCACATTATTAGCTTTATGATAACATCAAGCAAAAGGCTAATCATATTAATTACCGCTATATGTCCGATGTTGTAAAGTGTGATATTGTGCATTTACCTCAGTTGGCCGAGTGAATCAGGCGGGGCTAATTAGCATATTCATTGGTACGCGTATAATAAATGAGTCCAGGGTGTAGTTACATTCAAGCTGGGTCACAGAAAAAAAATACTTTTAAATATGTGATCAAAGATTAGTTTTAAGGGATAAAATGATTGACTACAGGGGGACTTAAAAAAGAAATGAGAAACTGACAAAAGACAAAAAAAAAAAAAATCTCACTGCCACATCATCATGGTTGAGACATTATTAATATATTTAAGATTCAGAAATTCTAAATATAGAATAAGCCTTAAGCCAGACATTTCTAAATGTAAAAAGATATAGTGATTTTCTCTCCCAGGTATCGTTGTGTGTCTGTTCAGACAAGACAAATATGTTTAGCCAAAGGGATAATGCTGTATAACAAGCTGACAGGCCAAGATTATTTATCGCCGCCCAATGCATGCGAGTATTACCACCACCGACCTGTTGAGGAAATCCCATCCAGTGTGAGTAGGGCAGCGCACAGCCTCAGGGGAACAGGTGCATTATGGGGGAAGATATCTATTACTTTATTCATATTTTTTCCCAAAAGTACAGTAATTTCCAAATAAATGATAAACGGAACAAATACATGAAATCTTCTGATAAGTCCAAAATCACATAAACAATATGGGTAGGCCTACAATTATTCTTGTAAAGGGGACTTAAAAGACACTTAGTTATTTGATATTGCAAAGGGATCATTGCAAAATTGTCTAGAGAATGATTCACCAATATTAACATTAATTAACATTTCCACTATGATTGTCCAAGAAAAAGAGATTGGCTAATAAAGTGAGATTAAATGCATAAAGTGCATTTGTGTAATTTAACATTTAATCATTGCAGGTTTGCATTTCACTATTTATATTCATTTTGAGGAGTACTGTCTCTATTTTTGTGCAAGTGAGATGAGTAAATGCCTGCTCAAATTTAGTCTAGAACTACAATAAGCATCATGTTCACTCACACACACACACACAACGCCACCTGCTCTTATACTCTCGATTTCTCTCCACACGAGGACAGGAGAGTCAGTCAATAAATGAGAAAACAAAGTAACTTGAGTTATTTATTTGAAAATGCAACTCAGATATTTGTTGTAAATTAAAGGTATTTCACTACTTTAGTCACTTGAAAAAAGTAATCGGATTACGTAACTCGTAATCCGAGTTACGTTACTAATGGGTAATGCATTACCCCCAAGACTGGTCAGATTACTGATTGCACCATTTACTCACCAAAAGTATGTCTCAGCCAATTTTACGCCTGACGAATTTTTCATTCTCCATAAATTACCCAGAGAATTTTATACTCATCTGCAGTTTCATTAGATTGCAGCCGCACACTAATTTGCCGTTTAGTCAATCTGGCCCTATCCGGGGTCAATTGTTTTCTGACAATCTTCTGTTGATTTCTTTTTCCATATTGTATTAGTCAAGATTGCTCTCTCTTTTTGTTTTCCACCCACCATTATCCTGAAGAACAATACAGAATTTAAGATTGACAGTTTGACACCCTGTTTGACCTTTCTGTCATTTCTCCACCAGTGATTCAGTTCCACATAGACTCAGTGAGCAGTGCAGCCAAACACACACACAGGGTCACTGACCCAAAACACACCCCACCTACATTAAAGGTCAAAACCCATGCGTCTGCCAGAGACTGTGACAGGGAGGCAGGGTCGAAGCGGAGAAAGAGTCCACACTCTAGACCTACTTTAACAATTCAGGGCAAACAAAGAAACTCAGGAGAGGAACATGGTAGGCTACAGCAAACAAAGACTGACAAACCACAAGAGAAACACAAGGGCAATTTATACACAGGCTAACAAGGTAACGGAAATGGTTGATTGTCATGGGAACACACGAGTGTAACCAAGGGAACTAACGAGACACACCTGGAGAGACTAATCAACATGAAAAACTACAAAACATGGCACAAGACAGGAAATAACACTAAAGTCCTCACACAAGAGATGAACACAGGCTGAGATCATGATAGAGACATTCTCATATAGAAATATAGTGGAGAACTGAGGAAAGTATTTAGCCTATACCTGGCACATTGCAAATGCAGATCTAGTTCATTTTTCATAAGTACAAAAAAAAAACACTTTACAATAATGTTTCATTTGTTAACAATGAACAATACTTTTGCAGATATTAATATTATTCAATGTTAATCTCAACATTTACTAATACTTTTTAAGATCAAAAAATGTAGGCCTATCTGTTAACATTATTGAATGCACTGTGACATTAACAAACATTAATAATTACTGATATTTTTTCGGGGGATCTTAACAAAAAAGAAGTTAAGATTTTGCCTTTTCTAAAACAGAAAGTAATTTCATTTTGCCACAAAAGGCATTCATCTTTCTTTTAGCATCCAAAGATGATTTCAATTGCAAATTATTATTAAGATGTTTCAAAAATAGTAAATCTGCCAAAATCAAGCATGTCAGTCGAAAACTAAGGTAAATACCCTCATAGACCAGAAACATTTTCTGGACACATGCAGTAGTGATATGTGGGTTTGTATATGAAGTATTCAGAGAATAAACAATCATGAGAGAGAGAGAGAGAGAGAGAGAGAGCGGTCTGGGTCTGTTTAAAGTTTCGAGATCTAAATACTCTCTCTTTATCTACAAACATTTCCTTTTCAGAGAGTAAAGATATCAGAGGTTTCAGACAGAGATCCGATTGGTCATGAACAGATGCAGATGAATGAGGTTAAATATAAATGTTCATTAATGTTGTGAATGCAGAAATCACAACTACTGACATAGTTTGAGTGTGTCCTTGCTTGCTTGAGTGATCATTTGACTGAATGATAGTGTATGAGTGGGTGAAGGAGACTCAAGAATGGACCCACATTTAATCAAGTCCTGTGAAAATAAATAAGTAGCAATGAATCTAATATTGTAAACAGAACAGGAGCAAAATTATTGTCTTTTCATGAAGAGGGTTTGAATTGGTGTTCGAATTACTTTATAATTAATGAACACTACATCAAATATTTGGGGTCGATAAGTGTTTTTGAAAGAAATCTCTTATGCTACGTTCACATCGGACGCGAATAGCGCGTCAAATTCGCGTCTAGTTTGACGCTTGACCACTTAATTCGCGCGTGAGTGGGTGAAGGAGAGACAAGAATGGCCCCACATAAATCAAGTCCTGTGGTGTGGAAATAATAGATCAAAAGCGAAATTTACGTGCGTCTCACGCGTCAAAACCGAAACCCGTTGACGGCCATCTTTGATCGAGCATCGAGAGATTCACCGCACTGTATTTCCTCAGGTAGGCCTACGGAGCCCGGGAAGTCATATCTCAAAAAAAAAAAAAAAAAAAAAAAAAACTTGAATAAAATCTACTTATTTTACTTCATTAAATGGTAAGATTTACTTTAAAATTTCATAAAAGCAAGCTTCCTAATTGTAAAACAACAAATACGCTACTTAATTAGGCCTACTTTAAATAAATATAGCTTCTAAATTAAATGGGTAATTAATTTTTACATAATTTCTTCAAGAGCGTTTCGTTCAATACTTTAGATTTTACTTGATAATGGCACACGAGTTGTACTTATAGCGTACTTATAGAGTTGTACTTATAGAGTACAGTAGTGTAGTAGTGTAGTGTAGTAGGGTAGTGTATTGTTGTGTAAGGTAGTAGGGTCGTGTAGTGTAGTGTAATGTAGTAGTGTAGGGTAGTGTATTGTAGTGTAGTGTAGGGTAGTGTAGTGTAATGTAGTAGTGTAGTGTAGTGTAGTAGTATAGTGTAGTAGGGTAGTGTAGTGTATTGTAGTGTAGTAGTGTAGTGTAGTAGGGTAGTGTATTGTTGTGTAGGGTAGTGTAGTGTAATGTAGTAGTGTAGGGTAGTGTAGTGTAATGTAGTAGTGTAGGGTAGTGTAGTGTAGGGTAGTGTATTGTAGTGTAGTGTAGGGTAGTGTATTGTAGTGTAGTGTAGTGTAGTGTAGTGTAATGTAGTAGTGTAGTGTAGTGTAGTAGTATAGTGTAGTAGGGTAGTGTAGTGTATTGTAGTGTAGTAGTGTAGTGTAGTAGGGTAGTGTATTGTTGTGTAGGGTAGTGTAGTGTAATGTAGTAGTGTAGGGTAGTGTAGTGTAGGGTAGTGTATTGTAGTGTAGTGTAATGTAGTAGGGTAGTGTAGTGTAGTAGTATAGTGTAGTAGGGTAGTGTAGTAGTGTAGTATAGTGTAGTGTAGTGTAGTAGGGTAGTGTATTGTTGTGTAGGGTAGTGTAGTGTAGTGTAGTAGTGTATTGTAGGGTAGTGTAATGTAGTGTAGTGTAGGGTAGTGTAATGTAGTGTAGTGTAGGGTAGGGTAGTGTAGTGTATTGTAGGGTAGTGTAGGGTAGGGTCGTGTAGTGTAGTGTAGGGTAGTGTAATGTAGTGTAGTGTAGGGTAGGGTAGTGTAGTGTATTGTAGGGTAGTGTAGGGTAGGGTCGTGTAGTGTAGTGTAGGGTAGTGTATTGTAGTGTAGGGTAGTGTAGTGTAGTAGTGTAGTGTAGGGTAGTGTAGTCGTGTAGTGTAGATGTAAACGACCGGTTTACATCCTGAGTCTATGAAACCACTCCCTCAGAAACAAGCAGTGGGCTCAGATTGGTTAGTTTGGGCCGGTGTGCTGTGATTGGCTAAACTGAGTAGTGCACGTTGTCCGGATACTAACGCCAACTGAAACCCCCAGAAACCCTTTATTTTAACACTCTCCCTCTGTGTTTTGACTTCATAATCCCTGAATAACTTAAAAACATGGTCTATCCATTAATAAATCAACAAATACACATAACACGATTACTACATTAAAACTAATAGGATACTCTGATTTTCTTGGCCACTCGGGGTAATGTTCGCCCTCTGTGTGACACTTAATGTTTGGAAGTACACAGCTTACATTGGATTTCCTTCAACTTTTGTGCTGAAGGCTGAAATTGTGCTGACGTTGTTGAGTTCACACTTCCAGGCTCGAGCGCAGCTGTCCTGGACCATCCGCCCAGTGTGAGATAATGCAATACACTTCCACCTCCGCTATTAACACTCCCGCTCTCACTGATGCCGCATGGGTTTCTTGATGGAAGAGACAGATGCCTGTCGTCATTTACTCATGTTGTTCTGTTATGAGTTACTTTCTTTCGTGGAACACAAACGGAGAAATTTAGTAGAATGTTCTTGCTGCTCTTTTCCATACAATGAAAGTGAATGGCGACCAGAAGCTGTCAGGCTACAAAAATGACAAAGCACCAATAAAGTGGTGTTCCACACACAAAGATATCGTGGATTCAGAATATTTGGAATATAGCGCAGGAGTCGTGTGAAATACTGTTGTGATTATACTCTTTGTTGGTGTAGTGTTGCAACAGGCGTTTACGTGTTTTACTTAAATCGGAACGTAAAAGTCCACATTAGTTGCCGTCTTATTAAAATATTCATTATGCAATTAAGTGAGAACATAAAGCATGTGCAAACCCGTCTAGCAATGGCAGTGTTGGCTAGGAATAAAAAAAATAAACTTCATTAATTCGGTCAGTAAAGGTAAAAAAAAAGAAATATAAATATATAAAGAAATATAATATAAAAAGTAATATTTTTATTCAGCAAGGACACATTGAATTTGTTTAAAAGTGGCAGTAAATGCATATATAATGTTACAAAAGATTATAAGATTTCTATCCGTTTGATTTAAGTTTTTATTAATTAAAGAATCCTGAAAATGCTATATCACGGTTTCAATGAAAATATGAAGCAGAAGCACAGCTGTTTTCAACACTGATAATAATCAGAAATGTTTCTTGATCATCATATTAGAGTGATTTCTGAAGGATCATGTGACACTGAAGACGAGTAATGATGCTGAAAATTCAGCTTTGATCACAGGAACAAATGACACTTTCACATATATTCACATAGAAGACATTTTCAGTGAAATTTCGTTTCTTTCTGGCTTTAGCCATGTTCTTGCAGGTTTCTTTTGCTAAATTGGACTAATTAACACATTTAAATTAATTGAATTGAGGGAGGAGACTGGGTGGGGCGTTGTGCTCGCTCAATTTTACGTTAATTGGGATGCACAAAGAGAATATGCGTGGGATCCTTCGTACACAGACATTCATACATGTGTTTTTTTGTGTGCGTACGCACATTTAAAGCTTTGTTCGTACACAATGTTTTAGAATGAATTCAACACAAGTCTTTGTACATGAGGCCCCAGATGTGGGCCGGATCTGGGCCGACATTATGTTGCTGTCTGGGTTGGAAGTATCTCGCAATTGTGAGAGAAAAAAAAAAGATGTAAACTTGCAATTGAGAGGAAAATGGCGAATTGTGAGATTAAAAGGCACATCTATCTTTCAAATTGTTTTATTTTGTGGCGAAAACGAGCTTCCATACCAATCGGTATTTGAAATGAATAGCAATAAATAAATAGGCTACTGAAAAAAAAAAAAAAAAACAAGAAATATGGCATTTATGATTGATTGATTTTATTTGGCAAGCACATGGAGGACGCACACAAAAGTTCTCCGTTTAGATCGGGTTCGTGTAAAAGTAAATGTCAACAACACCACGTCAAAGAACTTGTCAGGGAATCAATCTGTGTTTTTATCCCAAGTCCAGCCATTACTCCAGCTCGACGGCTTCTGTAAATATTTAGGGTTACGTTTCAATTAAGGGTAAAAATATTTAATAGTGCGTGACTTTAGCCCCTTTAAGTTACTGATAGAGAACTTTCTCTTTCCATTTCTCCGGTCACCAAACAGCTCCTTCTGTGTAAATGATGAATGTCACTCAGTTTCAACTCCGAATAAGAATTCAACGCAAGCCGTTGCATATCAAACACAAGCTGATACATGTATTGATGCATTTGCGCTATAAACATGGCGTCGATTAAACCGTAAAGCAACAGAACAGTCCCAGTCGTAATGCAAGCGTTTGGAGAAAACAGACTCGCAAACCAGTGTTTCAAAAGTCCATATCTGTTGACCCGCGTTGTCTCTCTCAGAACAAAGCAATGTTCCACAAATTAAAATTTACTACAGCCGCCTCATAAACATCACAAACCATGTTCAATTTAAACGGCTCTATACTCTGCAACCTTCAACCGTATTCTCCAAGCGTATAAATCAAGGCTTGTGTTTTGCGTTGGCTGGGACTCGGTGTGTGGATTCATCAGGCGCTGGAGGCGAGCCAGTCGCTGCTAATGCTAATGCTAACAGCCATAGCACCTCGCTAAGATGGGTCATCCACACCGCTATAAATAAGGAGCTACACACGGCTTTCAGCAGGAGACGGCATGTACACCGCGAGCTATGCATTTTAATATTTAATCACCCCTACTAACCTGCAGTCAATTTCACTGTAAACACAATTTATGTTGTAAACTCGTCAGCAAGAGTGATGTTTACAAGCTTCTTTATGCGTCATGAAGGGGTTCGTGAACAGCATTTATTGGATGTAATCCTTGTAGAGTAACTTTTAGTGATCTGCAGATCTTTACACTGTTGGTTTTACCGTACGAAGCGAAACATTTATGGCATCTCTTATTTTTGGCCCATATCGAATTCATAATTTTAAGACATGAAGAGGAAAACCTTACGAGGCTTTTTAATACGTATATTTCTCTAGCTTAAGTAGCAGCAGTTCTGAGACACTTCTGCCGAGCTGCATCACTGATACACAACAACATTACCAAACAAAACTGGCCGCCGATCAGCTCTTAATTATATCAGTTCATCTACAATTCTCATGGTCACTTTCACAAAAAAACTACACTTCAAAAAGTTCTAGATAAACGCATCCTGGTACAAAAATGCAACAAAATTCAAATCGTGTAGTAAAAAATAAGGGTAGAGTGTAAATATATATTCATATTTATACATTTCTAGATGTATTTACAAGAAAGGCTGCGAGTTGCCCGTTGTTAAAATACATTCGGGCAGGCCGTTTTAGTGGAATACATTTTCTTAAGAATTTGGTCTCGGAGGCAAAATAAAGGTCCTTGTTTTAACACCAATAGAAAATATAAACACTCCCAACGTCCCTCGTTCAATGACGGCAAGGGTTTCTCTACTACAGATGACGCACCACTGTCTGCTCAAGTGCCCTAGGACAGGTGAAGGGGTCGGTGAACAGTGGACGGCCAGTGTGTTCTCCTCCAGCCGGATCATAACGTGATGTCCATCCCGAGCGCTTCATCTCGGAAGTGTGTGTGCTCTGTGGCAAAGCGTGTCCTCCGTGAGTTCATCCAGACAGGTCACACACTGCGGGGTGAGGGAGCTCAGCGCTTCTTGAACGCCACCCCGCGGTTGGGGTGCGGGGGGAATTTGGGCAGGCAGGGCTCATCGGCGCCGGGGTCGTGAGAGAACACCGAGTCTTCACCGGAAGAGCAGGTGGAGCTGCGGGTGTCCGGGAAATTTGGAGAAAACTGGTCCAGAGACATAGACAGGTCCAGATACTCCTGAACATGGAAAACATACACAAAATTGAGCATTTTTCTTTTTTTTTTAACATAACAACCACAATTATTATTATTAAATAATAATACTACTACTAATAATAATAATCTATTTAGATTAATTATTATTAATTAACGACCAATAATAACAACAATTAAAAAAAAAATCATGGACTGCTTTAGATTAAATATTGTCGTTCTACTGTTAGCTTCACTGCTTCTACCGTTAGCGTCTGCTAAATGAAAATGTAAATAATAAATATTATATTATTTTATCTTGTTAATGCATTATTATTGGTATTTTTAATGACTGAATAATAATTATGATTCTTGTTGATTTATTATTAATGGCAGAATAATAATAATCATAAAAAGCAAATAATAACATCCTTGTTTATTGTTATTATTATTTGTTAAAGTTATTGATATTGATGATAAAAATTATTATTTTTATTCATTATTACTGTATAATATAGTAATAATTATTATGTTATTATTATTTGTTAATGTATTTTTATTGATATTAATGAATTGTTGGATAACGCGTTTTGATTGCGACAGCATAGCTCTAGGTATGTTAAATAACTATTGAATAATAATAATTATAATAATAGTAAATAAATAAAAAATATTTTTATTTGTTAATGTGTTATGACTTATATTATTATTGAATCATGGTAATTCATAATAATGATTGAATAATAATAGTAATATAATTATTAGGTAATGTATTATCGGTTTATTATTAGTAATAATCTGAATAATCATCATCATCATCAGTAATAATGTTGTTCTAGTTCATTGTTATTATTTATTTACTGATCAATTACAATAATAATGTTATTATTATTATTATTATATACTGATATATTGATATTAATTACTGAATAACAAAACCAACAATATCAATTATTAGTCAATTCATTATTATTGATGTTATTAATGGTGATAATTATATTATTATTATTATTAATGGTTGAATAATAATCATTTATGTTTTATTACTTGATTATTAATGATTGAATGACAATAACAATGACAATAATCATTAGTTAATTACTTATTATTATTATTAAATAGTCACAATTATCGGGAATAATTTTAATAATTAATTCAAATAATTATTATTGTCCAATTGATTCATTCATTAAGCACAGCTGAAATGTCGTGTAATATATTAAAAGCTGATTTGTAGATTATAAAGCTGTTCCCAAAACGCCGCTCGCCAGTTCCACTGAGCTCAGAAGTTCGGGAAACGCTCCTGCTCACCTGACAGGACGACATGGAGAGTGTGCGGTCCAGATCCTCCACCAGCTGTTTGAAAGTGGGTCTCTGAGACGGGACGGCGTGCCAACAATCCCTCATCATCATATACCTGCAGGAGGAACGTCAGAAGATCATCAGAAGATCTCTAACACCATCATGACACAAGTTAAATCACGAGTCTTACAGTTCATGGGTGCATGTGGAGGGCCGGTCCATGCGGTGGCCTTCCTTTAGCAGTTTAAAGAGTTCCTCGACCGGGACACCTGGGTATGGTGAGCCGCCCAGAGTAAAGATCTCCCACAGCAACACCCCAAAAGACCACCTAACACACAAACACACCGTCACAATGAGCACTATTAACAGACAAAGGCATTGTGTATCAGCGTTTGAGTGAATATGTTCAGACGTACACGTCGCTCTGATGGGTGTAAATGCGGTCGAACAGAGCTTCAGGCGCCATCCATTTCACCGGTAAACGACCCTGTGAAAAACACAACCACTTTATTCACCGACTCATCACCTGTTCCAGATCATAGACCAGCACTTGTGACAATCCCGCAGAGAGGATTCAAAGAAAATCAAGACGACGAGAATCATACAAGTCCCCCCGTAGTCAACTTTAATTCTTAAAACTCACCTTTGATCACCAAAATGACATATTTAAACGTGTTTGTTTTTTTTGAATGCCTTAAATGTATTTATATTTTTTATTCTATATTTTATATATTTATGCTATTTTGAAATTTGTAATATGTATTGCTATTATTACTGTTATGATGTACTCCATGTGTCTGTGTCTGTCTATCTGTGCTGCATCCAAATTGCCCAAAAGGGATCTTAATAAAGTTTGACTTGACTTGACTTTTGGGAGACACAACAAGTGAATATGTAAATAAATTATACATCAATATTCCTATATTATGAAATATTAGATATTATTATTATTAAAAATGTTTTTTTCATTAAATGTTGCTCCAGGAACACATTAATGTGCAAATTAGATGCATTAAATGGGAATATTACTTTATGCCCCTTTTACCCACATATAAATGGTGTAACAATTAAATCCGTTATATCTTTCATAACATAGTTGACAATCGTCTTTATACAAATTTTGGTTTAAAAAAATCCTGAAACCCCAAAATGTATTGGTGATATCCCATTGTTTTTGCTTATACATATAATTTTATGTCATTTAATTTGACACAATGTTACCCCTTTTACACCCAAAAAGAACTGGTTCGGAACTGATGCTGGTTCAACTTGCCTTGCGAATCTTTTTTGAACCTGTTTGTTTTTCCACTGACTCGAGCGCCCAGTGAACGACGTCGTTACGTCACTGTTTACGTCGCCATACGTCTTAGCTAGAAACACTTGCAAGTACAACATTACTTTGGGATTATCTCTAACTCGTGTACCAAGAAGGCTTTAAAAACAATTGAAATATGTCAGCCTTTGATATGTAATCTTTTCTGATTAGTTATATACCCCTGTCTTGTGTCTTTTTTTCTTTCCATTTATTTGTTCTATATTGTGACTGTTTTCTTCTTTGCTTATAATGTTTTCAATAACAATTACAAAGGCGGACTCCATCTGCAAAATGTTTCAGCAAATGTTTCTCCTGGCTTTGCGATGGTCAGAAAAGATGTTTAAAACACATCTAGACCCGCCCCCCAGCCCCCGACGTAAGCATGACGCGGTAAAAGAACGGTTCTAGTCCAGCAAAGAGTTGGTGCCGCTTTGGAACCAGTTTTCTTGGCCGAGAACCGGTTCTTTGGCTGTTGAAACACAAAGAACTAGTTCGCTTGCAGTAGGGCTGTTGGAACGAATTCCGAAATTCGAATATAATTCGAATATTTAAAAAAAAAAAAAAAAATCAATACTATTCGAACGCTAAATTTACTATTCGAATATTGCTTTTATATATATTTAAAAATAAATAAATACTTCCGAAGTGACCAGGTGTAAACGGCCCCTTATCGCATTCTTATTAACAATAGGAGAGCGCGGGACTAGCTTTCGCGTGGCACATTAGCAAGGTCTCGTTCACTCCCTCTCTGCCATGCACGCACCGCGCGTAGGGTGACCACCCGTAGCGCGTGTGCGCACAGCGTTTGAAGCCCAATTCATGCGTCCCGCAAATTGAGACCGTGTCACGCATAATCAATGCTTGCTCAAAAAAAAGATCTATATCCTCGAGACCCAGGCAGCTAAACGTTGTGCCTGAACTCGTTCACGTTCATGAACTCGTTCATATTGTGGGTGAACTGAACGTATTGTTTTACTGCCTGTCCTGAATAACGTGTGAACTCGTTCACTCTGGTGTCTGTGCACGCACGCTCTCTCAGTTTAACTTCGTTCAATGGGGTGCCAGATTTCTATAGAGCCTTCCAGGCGAAAGCCTGGCTAAAACTCAACGTAACCAGGGCTTAATATGTAGCGGGGAAAAAAAACACCCAATCTGGCAACACAAGCCACCAGTGGCGCACCGCGGCCGCCGTCGACAAAGGCGTCATATGATAATTTAAACGGATTTTATAACGAGGTCGGTGAAGATGGGAAAAATCTTACATTTCTGTGCAAACTTTGAACTGAACTAGTTCATTTTAAAATGTGTGAACTGAACTTTGAACTAGTTCAGAAAGTGAGAACTTCCCCAAGACTGGTTGCCACTCCCACGTGACCTGCTGACTAGGTTGATGTCAACTTTTTCATTTTTCATTGTTGTCATGACAGCGCACCTTGTCGTTCCGTGAACCTCTGGAGTTGTGAGTTTAGACTTTTTTTTCGACTTTTTTTAAAACTGTTCCTGTGGTGTTGAGGAACTATAATTCCTGTTAATCCTATAATTTTATATTTTTATTTATTTAAAGTAAATTAATTGTAATGAAAAATAAATCAAATTAAATAGCTAAAGTAAATCGTAAGTGGAAGTGCATCTGTCAATTCATTGAATGTTCAAAATATTCATTTTATTTAGAAAAAAAAATACACATTGGTTGGCCTATTCATGAGCATATATCAGCAATTACACGTTTAGGGAATAGGGCATTATTAATGCATGTGCTAAGGTATGTGCTTTTTTTTTTAACAATTATTCATGTACAAACAGTAAGGCAATAGTAACAATTCTAGATAGGGGTAAACCACTATCAGAGTCTGCCCGTGGGATGGGGGCACCGCCGCGCCAAGCAGTGTCCCACATTGTCCCTCAGAAACATACCCCTTGTCCCCCCTTGGGCTTATTAGCAGGTGGTCACCCTAACCGCGCACTATTTATGTTATGCGCGGATTCCTGGAGATTTTAACTAATTTGCGGCCATCAGGGAGACGCTATCAATATGCGGGAGACTCCCGGAACTTCCGACGCGATATGACGATCACGTCACCTCAGATCTGAGCCCCTATTCATCAAGCCAGCGCGCCACAATCTATCGCAAATCAAAGTGAAAGTAAGTCGCAGACGCTTAACACTACCATCTTCATTAAAAGTAAAAAACGAAATGATCTTACCAGTTCTGTTGCCGCTCTCCGTTATTGCTGTCTTTGCTGATTTTGAAATTAGCCGATGATCAATAAAATGCAGCTCAAATCTGTTGCTTTCGGTGACGTGCACTTCATTACATCTGTATATAGCGCGGGAATTGAAGATCGGATTTATATCCGTTTTGCAAAAACACATTTACGTGAGCAGGTGTAAATGGAATCGTTTTGATAAATCAGAGCTATCCGATCTGAGAAAACATGAAGTGGCCAGGTGTAAACACCCCCTAAATGTTTATTGTAGTAATGTTAGATGTCCCTCTAGTGGGCCGAACGTGTAACAACAACCACAGGCTATAGTGCCATTGACGATCCATAAGAATGTGTAATATCATAAATATTAATAATAGGATACATTTGAGCATTTAATATTCAAATATTATTCGAATATTACATAAAATAAGGAATGGAATTCGAATAGTATTATAGAGGAAGATTGACAGCCCTAGCGCACAGGCACCAGCTCCGAACCGGCTCTCAAAATGCTTTGGTGGAAAAGGGATATGTGAGAACTAAAAGCAATGGAAGACTTAAAAAATGCCGTTTAATAAAGTGATCTTACATTGGTGGTTTTCTTGTAGTAATCAATATGATGGATGTCCCTGGCCAGGCCGAAGTCGGCTATCTTCATCACGTTATCTTCAGTTACCAGGACATTACGGGCAGCCAAGTCTCTATGAATACACTACAACAGTGAAAACACACATGCACATTAATCGAGGGAACAATTATAAACCGGCCATTTGACTGCTATGAGAACAGAAGAGATGGCGACCTTCTTGGATGAGAGGTACTCCATGCCACGAGCCACCTGGTAGGCGCAGGAGATCAGGTCTTTGATCGACATGTTCTCCACGGGCACCTGGTCCGGGTTGTAGCAATACTCCATCCCAGGTGGACGGCGCACTCGCAGATACTCTCTCAGATTCCCCTTTGCAGCAAACTCCACAAGGACGTACAGCGGACCTGACAAAGGCCATATGAAACATGATCAGTCTTTACTGGAGAGGCCACGGTTTTTGATACACTAATGTGTGATTCAATAAGGAAGTTCGGTTGGATTAATCTAGCCAACAGCTGGACTGATGACAACCTTTTGAAGCAGAGTGATTTTGAAATGTGATTTACGCCCGTACTGCATTATCTCTAAACGCTTCCCTCCGCCCACTCGCCTTCTTAATTCACCCTTTACTCACCATCTTGAGTGCAGGCCCCCAGCAAGTTGATGATGTTCTTGTGTTTGCCAATGATCTTCATCATTTCCATCTCGGAGATGAGATCTGACAGGTCCTTCTCTGTGGCGTCGGCTGTAAAACACACATATATCGGTAACACTTTACAATACGGGTGCACTAATAAGCATTAATTCATGCTTAACTAATGCACAGATAATACTGAATTAATGTGTAACTAATGATTATTTAAGCTATTCATTAATCATTACCACATTAGGAACTAATTAAGAGTATGTAAGGTTAATATATTAGTTCATACATGAATTGTTTTTAATTAAATATGTAATTGTGGATTAATTCCATAATAACTCATTTTTTTAACTAATAGTGTCAATTAATATGTTAATTACCAGAATGAGCAAAAGCCTTGTATTTTAACTTCCAGATAATATGACAGGTACACTAATATGCATTAATACATGATTAATTACTTCATTGTTACTGAAAATTCATGTGCAAATTACTACAATTACTAAATGACTAGCTAATAACGATGTGCCCCAACAAGTAAAGTCATAACAAAATGATACCTTTGCAAATCATTAGCTAATCATTAATTAAAGCAGACAAGTGGAAGTTGAAGTGCATAGCTTTGACTAACTGTGGTAATTAACACATTAATTTACACTATTAGTTCATGAAATATGTTATTAAGGAATTAATACACAATGACACATTGAATTAATAGCAATTCATGTAATACTTGATCTATTAATCATATAGACTTATACATATAATTTTATGTCATTTAATTTGACACAATGTTACCCCTTTTACACCCAAAAAGAACTGGTTCGGAACTGATGCTGGTTCAACTTGCCTTGCGAATCTTTTTTGAACCTGTTTGTTTTTCCACTGACTCGAGCGCCCAGTGAACGACGTCGTTACGTCACTGTTTACGTCGCCATACGTCTTAGATAGAAACACTTGCAAGTACAACATTACTTTGGGATTATCTCTAACTCGTGTACCAAGGCTTTAAAAACAATTGAAATATGTCAGCCTTTGATATGTAATCTTTTTATTAGTTAAGCATGAATTAATGCAAATTACTGCACCCGTATTGTAAAGTGTTACCCATATATCTTAGTATGACAGACCATGGAACTTGAAATCAACTTAATATTCAAGACAATGACATGAAAAAGCATTCAGAACATAATCGGATGCATTTCCCAGTTCTCGGTGGAAAATAATGTAGCATGACAATTTGAAATCAGGCTAAGCCACTACTAGGATTTTCTATAGAATAATGTGTATTGATGAACTGTGTACAGGTTCAGACACATTTATTATTTTTGTTCAGCAGGTTAATTCAATCACTGTTTTTTTTTTTAAATTAATAATGCGGTTGAGAATAATACTATCTATGTATGATACATTAGAGTTCAGTGAGTGAGTCAAATGTGAACGCATTGAATAAATCAAATGGATCACGAGAGTTAGTTTCAGCAATCGGTTCATAAGAGTCATTCATTTGTGAATTAGCCTACTGTACAGTGGTCAAGCTCAATGTTTGCTGAGGCTCCCAGTTACTTTGGACTTAAGACTAAGAGAAAACTGTTATTCGTTTTTATTTACAATGTTTCATTCAGGAGAGAAGCCAGTCAGCCGAGTTTGTGGCCAAACATTTTACAGTGCTTGTATATTGTTGTCTTTTGCTGTCTATGTTAATTCCTTCCCAGAAAGTAGAACTGAAATGACAACTACAATGAAAACTGAAAATATATATATATATAAAAAAAAATTACTTCAAAATATTAATAAATACTAGGGATGGAACGGTACGGGTACATATATTCGTATTGAACCGAAACGGTATGGGCATCACGGTTCAGTGCACAAATTTACACGGTATAAAATTAAATAAAACACGTGTGCAAATTAATTAATGTAATGTGGAACTACTGTTAGATACGCAGGTTCTTTAGGGACACATAATCTATACCATCGGCTAGCTCTGAAAGTCTATGCGTTCATTTCAAACGTTTGCTTTATACGCGCGTCCTATTTGCTTTGGACTAGCGTCGAACTAGACGCGATAGACGCGAATTTGACGCTCTATTCACGTTTGGTGTGACCGCATAATATACAGGCTGCAATGTCAAGATTGCAATGCTGGAGTGTGTGTGTGTGTGTGTGTGTGTGAGAGAGAGAGAGAGAGAGAGAGAGAGAGAGAGAGAGAGAGAACAATGACCCTCAGTAATGAGTAATATGTTAAAACACTGTGGTATCAAACGTTCTCAGAAATTATAACCTGTTACACTGTTAATTTGTACAATTAATTTAATTAGTACATTTAAATTTAGTCAGTGGGTCCCATTTTTTGGACATTCGTCATATTGCATTGGTTTTAATTTCTTGTCCTCGGAGCACTAATCTTACACATGATTAAAAAAAGAAAATCGAATGTGTAGTATTATTTTATACAGAAATAAATTAGTTATAATTCAGATTAGAATAATGTTACATTGTTAATTAATAATGTTAATTAAAATTAAGGAAACAAATATATTGATCTGAAATATATCAAAATAATTTTCAATTAATTCAGGAACAATTACCAAACATTTTGCAAGGTCTTTTTATTCATTTAATTAATAAGCTAATTATATAAAACGATTGTCAGTGCACTACAAATAACCTGGTTCTATGCCTTTATTAATAAAACTTATTTAAAAAATACAACGCCTTCTGTATTTTTGTTTTGCTTTTCCCTCCATTGTACCAAAATTGTACCGAACCGTGATGTCTGAACCGAACCGTGACTTCTGTGTACCGTTCCACCCCTAAATACTATAATAGTACATAAATAACTACTCTCGTGTTGCCGATGTTTGCTAATGTTTCCGGGCACTGACTCGCGAGGAGAGGACAGGAAACAGACAGACTCTGAATCAGAATAAACAAACTGCTGTGGTACGGTATGTGACACCAGAGCTCAAATAACATGCTTCAGGGTGAAGGTGGGATACAGACCAGAGCTCAGTGGACCATCAGATTCCTCATGCGATGCTGAATTCCAGACAGAGTTTGCTGGAATATTTCCCCACACACAAACACACACACGTCAGCTGACAACGGTGGCAGAAAACACTTACATTTGAGCATCTTGACAGCCACTTTGGTGACGCGACTGGGTTTGTCTTTATCCATCCCCATAGCCTCGGCCATCATCACCTGCCCAAAGCAGCCCTCTCCAAGCGGCTTCCCGAGAACCAGCCTGACACACACACACACACACACAATATCAATCACTGCACAGTTCGCCAGGCCATTTTTGTGTATATATTGGACAGTATCGGAGTACATTTACTTGAGTACAGTACTTAAGTACAATTTTGAGGGAACTGTACTTTACTCAAGCATCATTTTTGGGGAGTACTCATGACTTTACTCAAGTACATTTGAGAGGGAAATATTGTACTCCTTACTCCACTACTACATTTCCATCCATAACCGTGAGTAAAAAGTATTATAGAATTAAAAAAAAGGAAATAAGAAAAATCTCGGAAACCCTCAAATTGTTGTTTCTCTCTCAAACGTGATTGGATTGTTGATTGAGACAGCCTATCAGAAATCACCTTCAGCTTTCCACCAAAGTCAACTCCATGGTCAGATTTAGATAAGAGACGAAACCACAAAACAATGGATGGAGACGAAGCAGGTCCATCCCGGGGAATGTGCCAACCTGTGATCCCACCTCGCCACACTATTTCAATTTTCGGAATTTTCTGAAATATTCTTAAATGACTTGATTTTACATTAACATTTTTCATAACTAAATAAAATGATGTATTTACAGACGTCAAACATTGAATGGGGTCAAATTGACCCCAAGGATAATAGGAGGGTTAAATGTTAAATAAAGCAACATGGTAAAATAATGAATATGACTTGATTTTACTTTAAATTCCTTTTACATTCTCCAAGATCTGAACATTAACATTTTTCAAAACTCCATGTGGACGTTTCTAAATGTAAGCACTGTGGCAGGTAATGCAATATTTAGAAAATGTAATCTTGTACTCTTGATACTCAAGTACTTTTAAAAACAAGTACTTCAGTACTTTTACTTGAGTAGACATCTGACTGTAGTACTTTTACTTGTACTTGAGTAAAATGTACTTTTACTCAAGTAATAAAGCTGTGTACTCTGTCTGCCTCTGATATTAGGGCTGAGCGATTAATCGCAATTTACATGAAACCGATTTGGCTTATCGCGATTCTGAAATTCCAAAGGCTGCGATTATTTGTTATGCGCAGCTTGTCGTTGATGTACGGCTCTGTGAACGCTGCTCCATCTGAAAGCACTGAGTTTGAGTCGATTATAACGTGTGTTTGAAAAAGCAACACACGCCAAACATGAGAAGCAGTTAGGAACCTTGTCCAACAAAAAGACAAAATTTAATAACATGCTTTTACACCAAAATCACTTCATAACGACAGTTTAGCATCCTTCTGTGAGAGGATGTGGCTTCTTACAGAGAATAAGACAGTCGTGTGTTTATTAGTCAAACTTAATCAATCAAAGTGTTTCAATTTTCTGTTAATTCAGATAGTGTGATGCCCGATAGGGATTTCCTGGAATGACGTGTGTTATTGTACTTCTGCGGCGGGCCATATTTGGCATGTGTGTGAGATGCCCCCTGGTGTTCAGATAGATATGTGGCGTGTGTGTGTGAGAGACGCCCCCTGGTGTACAGATGGATATGTGGCGTGTGTGTGAGACGCCCCCTGGTGTTCAGATGGATATGTGGCATGTGAGAGAGAGACGCCCCCTGGTGTTCAGATGGATATGTGGCGTGTGTATGTGAGACGCCCCCTGGCGTTCAGATGGATATGTGGCGTGTGTATGTGAGACGCCCCCTGGTGTTCAGATGGATATGTGGCGTGTGTATGTGAGACGCCCCCTGGCGTTCAGATGGATATGTGGCGTGTGTGTGAGACGCCCCCTGGTGTTCAGATGGATATGTGGCATGTGAGAGAGAGACGCCCCCTGGTGTACAGATGGATATGTGGCGTGTGTATGTGAGACGCCCCCTGGTGTACAGATGGATATGTGGCGTGTGTGTGAGACGCCCCCTGGTGTTCAGATGGATATGTGGCATGTGAGAGAGAGACGCCCCCTGGTGTACAGATGGATATGTGGCGTGTGTATGTGAGACGCCCCCTGGTGTTCAGATGGATATGTGGCGTGTGTATGTGAGACGCCCCCTGGCGTTCAGATGGATATGTGGCGTGTGTATGTGAGACGCCCCCTGGTGTTCAGATGGATATGTGGCATGTGTGTATGTGAGACGCCCCCTGGCGTTCAGATGGATATGTGGCGTGTGTGTGAGACGCCCCCTGGCGTTCAGATGGATATGTGGCGTGTGTGTGAGACGCCCCCTGGTGTTCAGATGGATATGTGGCATGTGTGTATGTGAGACGCCCCCTGGTGTTCAGATGGATATGTGGCGTGTGTGTGAGACGCCCCCTGGTGTTCAGATGGATATGTGGCGTGTGTGTATGTGAGACGCCCCCTGGCGTTCAGATGGATATGTGGCGTGTGTATGTGAGACGCCCCCTGGCGTTCAGATGGATATGTGGCATGTGAGAGAGAGACGCCCCCTGGTGTACAGATGGATATGTGGCGTGTGTGTGAGACGCCCCCTGGTGTTCAGATGGATATGTGGCATGTGAGAGAGAGACGCCCCCTGGTGTTCAGATGGATATGTCGCGTATGTGTATGTGAGACGCCCCCTGGCGTTCAGATGGATATGTGGCGTGTGTGTATGTGAGACGCCCCCTGGTGTTAGGGCTGAACGATTTTGGAAAATAATCGAATTGCGATTTTTTTAACCAATATTGCGATTGCGATTTAATATGCGATTTAAAAAAAAGTTATTTACCTTCTGTATTAGTCGACAAAGACAAGCAATAAATCATTGTACAGTAGGGATGGGAATCTTTAGATAGCTCATGATCCGATCTACTTTTTTTCTTATTAATTAATCTTAATAACTCTTAAAATATGTATTTAATTACATGTGTAAAAACACATACTTTAAAAAAATAAATATAAAAAAACATTTAATTAAAGCAATTACATGTTAAGAATTTTAAATAGGCTATATAAAATAATATAGCTTCAAAATATAAAAGCTAGTAAATAAAGAGAAACAAACAAAAAAAAAACATTACAAGCAATAAAGAAAGAGTGGTCTCAGTATTTAAAAGTAGTCTGAATGTTTTTCATTCAAGAGCTGGAGTGATTTCCCCTCAGTTTAGATACGATAAGCTGCATTCACACTAATGCATATATCTCTTTTCAAATTGTAAATGTGGTTTGTCCTGTTGGTTTAAGATATAACTGACCGTGTTTACATTAATTTCGCGTCATAAAAGCATTTTGACATGCAAGTACATTTACCAATGAGTCGCTCACGGCCGCATGCACGAGCGCTCTTCACATTTTAAAATGAAAGCAGCCTTCTTAGTGATTTTCATGGTTTTAATATATAAGCCAACTGCATTCCAAAAGACATAAATAATGCCTCTGTGAAGTAAAGAAAATTCCCGCGGGAGAGAACGCGCACTGCAAGTGTAACGTTATGACATCAAGCAAAGCGGCAAAACCTGTTCAATGAAGCCCGCGAATGTCCTTGTAATTCGGTTCAATCCCGAACTTTATGAAATAACGTTACTATGTTTTGGAAGGTTCGAGCGGTGTCGTGTGTGTGAGTGAGGAAGAGAGAGAGCGAGAAAATAGAAGCAAGCAGATTCAGAACACGGTTCGTTTCTAAAGCACGCATCTGTGTTTAAAAACTAAGCTCATACTCGATTCTGAAATTCTCTGAATCGATCCAGGATTGTTGAGGAGAGAATAAATAACACAATAAACTGTTCTTTTCTGGACGCCAGACCGCATAGCGTGGCAAGTTGATGCTTTATCTTGCAGACTGCTTTTCTCTCGCGTGTCACGTGACCAGTATAATCGCAGCTCTTGCGATTACAAAATCGCGTTTCATCATATCGCCATTTTATCGCAAATGCAATTAATTGTTCAGCCCTACCTGGTGTTCAGATGGATATGTGGCGTGTGTGACACCCTCTGCTGTTCAGATAGAACAGTTTCATTGCGATTAATCATGCAGCCCTAGCATATATGCATCTTTAGCAGGGGCGGCTCGCCCATAGAGGGCGCTGGGGCGCCGCCCTCCCTCCGACCTGTCTGTCTGTTTTTTTAATATATATTATAATTTATAATTTTGAAAAATAATCTGTGTTAATTATATGCTAATAATGGTTTTACTTTGAAAAGTGTTTTGAACTCACCAGAATGATATTTGCATTCACTTTCGTTGCTTTTATCATGTTGGTGTAGTAGTATAGCCAATAGGCTGTCTTCTCAGGGCGCCAGTTCGCTCAGCCCCACAGTGCTGGAATTTAAGCCAATGGTTCCCCGGTTGCTATGCAAAAAAGTTTATATTTCGCCAATCAGCGTCGTCAAATTTTATGGTTTGGGGGCGCTGAAAATATCGCCCACAGTATCAGATTAGGGGAGTGCACCGTGCACGCGCACCACGGGACATTTTTTTACCTCAGATGAGAGCAGAATGGCAGCGCCAGTGACGTCGAGTGGAAATAATGTAAAGTTAGTCGTGGGAATTGACCTGTCTGTCTCTGTCACTCACTCACTCACACACACACACACACATAAACACTGTTTCACACACGTTTGATATTAAAATAGTTATAGGAATATTAATACCTGTGTGTTTGCTTTGTTTTTTGATGTTTTTAAGTTCTGAGCTAGATTACTGTGTTTCATACTAGTTAAAATCAACTTTCTTCTCATACTTGGGTGTTACCCTCAAGAATGTTGTCCCACCCTCTCTTTCAGAGCCTTTTCTCTCTCTCTTTCTCTAGTATCAACACATTGTTATCCATTATCCAATTGTCAATTTGTCAAAAATATGTAGTCTACAGCTGGGGATTGATTAAACTAGATTGTTGTATTACCTATTATTTTTTGTATTACCTATTAGGGGTGTAACGGTACACAAAAATCACGGTTCGGTACGTACCTCGGTTTTAAAGTCACGGTTCGGTACGTTTTCGATACAGCAAAAAGAAAGAAATGCCAGAGAAATTTCCTATTTGTTTAAAGAAAAAAATATTTTTAAATAAGTGTGAGTTTTCCTAGATCTTGAAACTTTCAGGTTTATAAATGGGGGTCATCTTTGAAGGATGAACAAATAATGTTTTGGTCATCACATTAAAAAAAAAAAAAAAAAAAATATATATATATATATATATATATATATATATAAAATAAATTTAAATATATATTTATTTATATAATATTTGAATTTTGAAGTGCTGGAAAAAGATGTGTGAAGTACTTGAAAGCATTTCACCATTCCAGCCAAACTGGTTCCAGTTAGTGTTAGCTACTATATTAAATCCATGGTGAATGTTGCTGGTCTGTGGACGTAAAGTACTAGTTCATTCACGGCACAATGTTTCTCCTGGTTTCCATGACAGCGCTGTTTGATCTAATAGAGATCTACGGTTAATAACGGAGAAATGTGGATGCTTCTCACTAGATCTCGCAGCGATGTTATTACCTCAGTGGCGAATTCAAATGTTTTCTTTACCGGATCTCTTAGCGCGGTGTGGTAACAGTGTTGCTTGATCGAGATCGGCTCGCGCTGCACAGATGTTGCTGGTCCGAACTGATAAACGATCCGTGAAGCACATAACGAGTAGCGCAGTTTCGTTCTGCTTTCATTACGCTTGCCATTTGATGTTTCGCAACGTTGTGTTGGCCGCGTCAGCACGAATTTTGCCGGCAGGAAAATGGTCCAAGCAATCGTTCGGTTTGTATGCGTACCGAACCGGAAGCCTCGAACCGAAACGGTTCAATACGAATACATGTACCGTTACACCCCTATTACCTATATTATAATTTATCAATATTATGCGTTTGCACTTTTTCTGTCAGCACACAGAGCATAATAAACATTCAACTTGTTCATTATCATTAACTGTCAAACTGTTATTATTATTATTGTATTATTTGACCATTGGTATTGACTGGTTTAAGTTATTTTATTGGTATAGGTAAGGGCATGGCCTAAGGCCTAAAATGCACCAGAATGCAGGAAATCACATCTACTAAATTCAAAATTTTCTGGGGGTGGACCCCCTGACCCCCCTCTTATTCAGCCCCCCCTCAAATATTTTTCACCAACCGCCACTGATCTTTAGTTAGGGAATGATGAGTACAATGTGTGTGTTACCTGTCTCGTTGTACCTCCCAGCGAGGGTCCTGGGGCAGTTCGTACTCGGAGACCCCTGAGAGCATCGGAGAGCCACTGGAGGATAAACGCGAGGGCCGGACCAGCATCCCACCAGAGTGCATAGATGAGCTGGAGTCCACCGACACCTGCACGGAAATACTTACAAATTACTCCCCACACAACACAGCAGCACAAACACACCTATAAAGACTGTGGTCTTGTGCGCTCATATGGGTGTATGCGAGTTACTTGGTCAGGGGGCATCTATGGACACAGATGCATATGATATTTGATATTATACAACAATCATCAACCAAAACAGAAATCAAAAATGAGCTCCACAATAGTTGAGAAATTAGAAAAGAGGTTTTACATTGGTATCCTGCACGAAACCTTGAGTTTAAATTAGGAATTATATTATTTTACAATAACAATATGATATCTTCGTGAAGTTGTGGTCATATTTGGTGATTTTTGTGGACCAAATAAAGTCATTTCAATAGCAATCAACACAATCCAAAATTTTAAATGAGAGCAAACAATTTCCCCATGCTGGTCGAGTAGATTCACAGATGCTTGGTTTGAAACATCGCTGCAGGCGAATTCATTTTAAAAGAAATCCACATGATCAGGAATTTCATGAGGGTGAAAGATTTCCTATGCAGTTTTCTCAACGGGATCAAGTTGAGCGCTGCTTGGTTTGAAAGCGCTTCAGACGTCGCTAGACTATTGACACCTTTTTTGCCCATGAAATTTCAACTGCACAGAGAAATCGATTTACAAAGTAATCTTGTTTTTTCATGAAAACGAATGCTTTAAATGAAAAAGGCAAAATTATACCCGTTTCCAAAGTTTGGATTTTCCTTAGGACTCTGCTAGAACAGGTTTTCATGCTTGAATGTTCAAAAAAACATTATTTTTCACATATTCTCCATTGTTGCGGCTCCTCTCATCCCAGTCTGTCAGTAACGCTCTGTTTAGTTCCTGTCTCTATGAAGCCTGAAAAGCACACTGTGCTGTGATTGGTTGTCTGAATCCGTGCGTTGTGATTGGTCGAGCGCTTCGAGTGTGTAAATAATTCATTTTTGGGCGATTAATTATTTAAATGAGGAATATAGTGACGTGTTCATTCCCGGAACAAACTCAAGACTTTTCAGGAAGTTCAGAAACAGTGACACTGATATAGAGAATAACTCCCGCTGGAGGGATTTTGCAGATTTTTTCATGCTCAAACAGCAACATTACACACTAAACAAAGATGAACATGGAAAAAAGCATAACAGGTCGTCTCTAACAATATTATAGTTAACCCGCCCCCCCCCCCCCCCCCCCAAACACCCACAATCAAGTTAAATACAACACCCCGACATTAACACAAGAAACTGTTGAAATTTGATGTTTCTATGTTTAGTGGTAAAGAGATCAAACCCCCTATCTACTTTCTGTTACCTGTCTGCGCAGAGGGATGCTCTTGGCCAGCTTGTGAACCGCCAGCTGGCTGTTGAAGTCACTTTTCTTGGTGGAGCTGTGCATTTTGGCCAGCACGGCGGTCACCACCATCACACAGATAAGAAAGAAGCCCACGCAGTAGATCAGCACCTCCAGGTAGGTCTGGTTTGGCAGTTGAGTCGGGGGAATGGCTAGATTGTGAAAGAAGGGAGCGATGCAAGGTGGCAGAAGGGAAGGGAATGAGCTTGCTGAACGCTAAAGGGATGATGTGTTTATTTACCTGAGAATGACAAATCAGCCTGTACCAGCAGAGCTTGAATGTTTGACAATCACTGCAACTGACCCTTTGCTAAGTCCGGCCTTAAAGCGATAGTTCACTTTGAAATTAATTTTTGGTATATTTTATCTTACCTCAAGGGCATCCAAGATGTAGGTGTCTTTGTTTCCACAGTATTTTCAATTTTGGTATTTTTAGGTCAAACCGTTCTTGTCTGTCAGTCATATAATGGAGGTCTATGGTCACCACCTCAAAGAGCATGCACAGACACATCCAGATTAAACATGATTTAATGACTCGTTAATGTAAGTACACACTGATGGCCTAAGACACGAAACGAGCGGTTTGTGTGAGAAAACGAACAGTATTTATATCGTTTTTACCTCTTGTAACCACAGCCATGTCAAAGTGATCTGAGGGCGCGGACGCTTCGGTCTGCGAAGTGATGTCTCGCGCGTGTACGTCACTCATTATTTACACAGATTTCGGAAGCGTTACCTTTCACTATGAAGATCTAAACATATTTAGATATACAGGAAATCGCAATATATCAACAGACAACGTTGAATTTTTTTCCGCAACTGCGCGAGAGATCACTTCCGGCGCTTGCGCAGACCGAATCGCCCGCGTCTTCAGATCACTTGGACGTGGCTGTGCTTACATATGTGTCTTAGGCCATCGATGTGTCCTTACATTTAAGAGCCATTAAATCATGTTTAATTTGGACTTCTCTGTCCTGCTCTTTGAGGTGGTGACCATAGACCTGCATCTATATGCAGGTCTATGGTCTATATGAGGGCTATATGACTGACCGACACGAACGGTTTGACCTACAAATATAAAAATTGAAAATACTGCGGAAAACAAAGACACCTACATCTTGGATGCCCTTGAGGTAAGATAAAACATATCAAAAATTAATTTCAAAGTGAACTATCCCTTTAATGTTGCCATCCGCCATGTTAGCTTTTGGAAACCATGTGTTCGAAAAGCTTAAAATTGAATTTTAGATCAAATCTCGTAAAATGTTGTTGCTGCCGCTCTTATAATAGATACAAGGTTTTTATTATTGTATTCCCAAATGAGCATGTAACCCATCAGTAAAACACCTACATTTGCTCAAAAGTAAATTAATATTATTTAGTAAATTCATTAAATGTTTATGGAAGATCATTTCCATCACAGATTTAAAACAGGGACTTTTTAAATCTCATGAATCAGAGAAAGATTATTAAGGAAGCTTGTTTCTGCCACTGAATAAAAAAAGAAATAATAATTGCGAATTTTTATCTCACAATTGCGAGATAGAAAGTCGCAATTCTGAGAAATAAATGCGCAATTGCGAGAAAAAAAACAGAATTGCGACTTTTTATCTCACAATTGCAAGTTTACATCTCACAATTCTGACTTTATAACACATAATTGCTAGTTTATGTCTCGAAATTCTGCCATCTTTTCTCAGAATTGTGAGTTATAAACTCGCAATTGAGAGTTATCAGGCTAATTCTAAGGGGAAAACAGAGACCCCCTCAGAGTAGTTTATATCTCACAATTCTGACTTTACAACACGCAATTTCGACTTTATATCTTGCATTTCTGACTTTATAACACACAATTGAGAATTTATATCTCGCAATTCTGACTTTAAATCTTGCAATTCTGACTTTATAACACGCAATTGCAACTTTATATCAATCAATTCTGACTTTATATCTTGCAATTGCAACTTTATATCGCGCAATTCTGAGAAATAAATGTGAAACTCGCAATTGTGAGGAAAGAAAAGTCAGAATTGAGAGATAAAAAGTCGCAATTACCTTTTTTATTTTTCATTTTGTGGCGGAAACAAGCTTTCATAGATTACACCTCACTATTTTGAGTAAACATCTTTCTCCCAACTTAATATCTCGTAATTCTGCCGTTTTTCTCAGAACTCAGTTAATTCGGACTTCTATATCATTTTGTAATTCTGACTTTCTCAAATTGCAAGTTGATATCTTGCAACTCTGCCTCTTTTCTCTAAATTGAGAGTTTATTCTGACTTAATTTCTCACAATTCCGAGCGTAAATATTTTCTCAAAATGTGTGTGTTTATTACATGTGTTTTTATTTTAAATACAGCAACATTACGTAAGCTGGAGTGGGGCTTAGCAAAAAGTCAGTGGGAGAGAATATTTTGAACAATGCCTCAATGTTGTATACATTCCAGCCAAAGTTAGAATATCTGCCTGTTTAAGAAGGTTGACATATGAAGAGTTCAGATGCAAAAGCCTCTAAATGCCATTTGAAATTTTTATCAAGCTTGTATATTTAAGTTCAGTAATTTCACTTAAATGCCAATGAAGATTACCTATTAATTGTAATTTAAGTGAAATTACTGAACTTAAATATACAAGCTTGATAAAAATGGTCATTTTAGAAGAAAATTTCAAATGGCATTTAGAGGCTTTTGCATCTGAACTCTTCATATATTAGCAGGAGACATTTTTTATGTCCATTTATAAAACCACAAACACACTGATGCACACACACACACACATGCACATGCATAAAACAAAAATCCTCTAAATGGAGATGTCGTTGTTCACGTGAATGGTGAATTGCAGTGAACACAAACTCCTATTGTAGCATCAGAATTACTTCTTTCATGGATCAGGTTTCATGGAAACATTCTTCTGCTTATGTGACTAGCAGAAGAAGGAAACCACTGCTCATGATACTTGGCAGCCCTCGCTACGAGATTAGCCCAAAAAATGGCCTTATGTAAACTCATATGAGACATTAAATTTGCAACACAAATACAAATGTAAATTGAGAGGAATGGCTTATCTGGGTGGGTAGACGAAATCTGTGCGGGTATGCATTTCAGCAAAGCATAAATGGAGAGCTAGGTTTTGGGGTAATATTACATGAGAAGTCTGGCTGATATAGATATTTCCTATGCTATTTGGTTGGCGTTTGTCCGCCCCAAGGCTCTGGTTCTTTATGCAGAGTTTCTTTCACACAGTTCATGCACACAAAAGATGTTATTGTATCATGTATATACATTTCACACAACAATGCACATGCAAATGCACCTCATTGAAAGATCACTTCTCTTTGCCTTCTCTTTTAATAACTTAATGAACAATCAAATATGTTGTAGCGTGAACATGAAGCTCAAATGCTCTTGAGTTATTATATTTACATAATGGTTTATGATAAGAGTAAGGCCCACAGTTTGCTCACTGCAACATGCAAATGCAAGAAGATCAACATTCAACATCCAGAATGAAATCTTATTCTTCATGTTGAATGTGAAAAGACTTTGACTGACAAGCATCTTGATAAATGGAATCTATTTAATAAAAGAATAGATTCACCTTCTAGGTGAGGTATTTATCAAACCCGAGCCAAAGAGGAAATGATGTCAGCATAGTGCTTATGCGTAAAATCATGCTCTTTGGGATGCTTGTCTAGTGTTCAGGCAAACAGAAATGTTAATTGGAAACAGGTTAATCTTGAAAAACTAGGAAAAGGATTTTATATAAAAAAAGTCAAGTGGAAACAAAGCTTCGCCAAACCACTCGCCGTTGGTATTTGTTATACATTACATCATTTATTTTGCAGTTAAACTACAGCTCTTGTTTCGCAAAACATCCATGGCGCACTCAGTAATTTTGCAGTAATAGTAGCAGGGATGCGACATTGTGTGCAAAATCAATCGTTTTCTTTGTGGTGGGGCGGGCGATCCGACGATCTTTAAATCGTGATGGATGTTGAAGACATCCATGATCTACTTTTCAAGTGAATCGCAGAGATTGTGATCTTTAATGTTCTCATAATAATGTAACAATACAGCAATGACTTCCGATTACATGACTGCAGACTGGACAAATTATATCATGCGTCTCATGTGTGGTGACGCATTTGAAAAAACAATTCAACAGCAGTAGGGCTGTGCGATGAGCACGGTTTTAGTTTCGATTTTGGCTTCCAAACATAATAATCAAGACCAAATTATCATTGTGCCGGTTTAAAGCCCTTTGAAGCTGCACTGAAACTCTCATTTGGACCTTGAACCGTTTGGTTCCCATTGAAGTCCATTATATGGAGAAAATGCTGGAATGTTTATCAAAAACCTTAATTTCTTTTCAACTGAATAAAGAAAGACATGAACATCTTGGATGACATGCGGGCGAGTAAATTATCAGCAAAAGTTTTTTTTAAAGTGAACTACTCCTTTAAGAGTTATTAAAAGAGTATTAAATTGCGAACCCACACGCTTTGTGCGCTGCGAGCAGAACACGGACGAGCAAAGTATACTTGTGGTATCAGGTGTGCGCCCAAATATATCCACAAAATGTGTCAAAATATCCATATTGGCGAGTATTTACATAAAGACAGTCAGTTACGTCTTAAGTGAACAAACAGTTGGGAAATTATATTAGATCCATGCATTCAGTCTTAAAACCTAATGCAAATAACTGCTGCGGTCTGTCATTAATGTTAAACTAAAGACAGACTAAATTACTCACTGAATAACTAGAGGCTTAAAGAGTAACTAAACACTTAACCAACTTTTTTTAGTTAATGATCTGTAAGAATGGATCTTTATTAATCCCAGTCATTGATTCGAGTAACTTTTTTGACATTTGTTTATAAAGTGTTCTATTTCTACAATATATGGTGTAAAAGCGTCTTAGTGCTGCCCTCTTCAGGTTGAACGGTGGCTGCTGCAGTTGAATTTTCCTATTGGATGTTCCGTACGCAGGTTTCAGCTCACCACGCGAGCTACGCTCTTGGCAATATAAAAACCATCTTGTGTCGTCAAAACCATACTAGGGAGTCAGGAATCGTGAGTATTGAAAATGATCAGGATAGAGTGTTTTAGCATCTATTTCGTCCCCTCTATCTCCGCTGGGATCAGCCCACTTTTTCAGCATTTTTAAATATTGCCAGTGGGTGGAGTCAGGCTCTGAGGGGTTTAGTTACCCTTTAAATAAGAATCGATGTACATTTAATTCATACAGTGAAGATGATGCAGTGTTTTAGAGTTTAACTCAGGGTTTAGTGACTAATTTGACAACTGCAATATTGTGATTTAAATTGTGTCTGAAAAAGTCCATATTCTGGATATTCTCGAATCAGTACATCTCAAAATTGGGAAGATTGTGATATAGATCATGGATCATGACTGATTGTTGTAAGATCGTGGTATGACATTTTGGGAAGATCGCACACTCCTGTGTCGTATTTTATTTTACATTCCTGTTACACTGAACCTAAACTTTTAAGTTGTTAACTTTTTGTATTACTCGAGTCGGTACTGCAAATGCAATGCCATTATTTATATTGCAGTCAGCCACAAATAATTACAGTGAATAAATAAAAACATGGGGTTCCTGAGAAAAAGTGAGTAGTATTTGGCTGGTCATGTGAACACAACATGACGCCCCCACGAGCCGACCCAGGACAATAAATCAGCTTACATAAGGCCACTATTATGACTCTTCAACTAATAATTAGTGTAAAAGATTTTTCTAAAATTATGTTCCTGTCTTCGAGTAAATATATACTTATGTGCATCTTTAAATTCAGTTGTGGTCAGAGAGACAGAGGTTTGGCTTGGCTTGATTCCACTTTTGTAAAGAAGAACAACAAACATGTCATTTTGACATGCTTCAACTGACATTGCAAGTGTCAGTCAACACCCAGATGAATAACAAAACCACAAAGCAGACACACAGGGGTTGAAGAATGGTGCGGTTCACAAAGAATTGTTATTTGCTATAAAACCTCTGTATTGCTTGTAATGGGAGTAAATGAAAGAGCTAGTGTTTACTAGCACTGACAATGCCTTAAAGGAGTCGTTCACTTTTAAAAAAAACTTTTGCTGATAAATTACTCACCCCCATGTCATCCAAGATGTCCATGTCTTTCTTTCTTCAGTCGAAAAGAAATTAAGGTTTTTGATGAAAACATTCCAGGATTTTCTCCATATAATGGACTTCAATGGGAACCAAACGGTTCAAGGTCCAAAAGACACTTTCAGTACAAACTGTTCAAAGGGCTTGAAACGATTCCAGACGATGAATAAGGGTCTTATCAAGCGAAACGATCGCTCATTTAATAATAAATAACAAAGTTTAAAGCTACACTGTGTAACTCTCTTAGTTTATTCTTAGCTAAAAACACTTAGTTCTTTCAAAAATATATGTGCGCATTATTGTATATTTAGTTCGTTCAAGTAATAAAGTATTCTTGTGAGTGTATAATATGCCATTGAAAACACATACGGGCAAGGGGTTCTAATGTCGATCGCCATGTTGCCCCTCCATCTTGAAAGTACATTAGCCAAAGAGGGACATACCCGTTAATTCAAGCTTCGCCTTTCACGTTTACGTTTGAGTTAACACTCGTGGACGAGGTCGAACTGGAAGCCATGCTAATCTTGGACTACATTGGCCCCCGTAGGAGTTAAAACGAAATCGGAATTGAGAGGAACAGAAACTAACATTCCCTGGATGGTCATATACCTTTTCACCGCTAGATGAGGGTAAAAATCACACAGTGTAGCTTTAAGTTTTATAAGCTCAAATGCTCACCATGCTCTGTTCTGTAGCCTTCTGTTTGAACACGTTTGTGACTCTCCTGTTCGAACTCGTTCATTAAAATGAACGAATCTATTCAATTCGTTAGTTTCCTTCGTTGAATGAACCAAATGACTCGGAAAAAGATTTGTTCATTTTGATGAACGAGTTTGAACAGGAGAGTCACGAACGCTCATCATAGAACAGAGCAAGACGAGCTTATAAAACTTAAACTTTTTTATTTTTTTAAATGAGCGATCATTTCGCTAGATAAGACCCTTATTCATTGTCTGGAATCGTTTAAAGCCCTTTGAACAGTTTATAGTTTGCACTGAAAGTGTCTTTTGGACCTTGAAACGTTTGGTTCCCATTGAAGTCCATTATATGGAGAAAAATCCTGGAATGTTTTCATCAAAAACCTTATTTTCTTTTCGACTGAGGAAAGAAAGACATGGACATCTTGGATGACATGGGGGTGTGTAAATTATCAGCAAAAGTTTTTTTCAAAAGTGAACTAATCCTTTAACCCTCATGTTCTGTTGAGAGACATTGAGGCTATTTTAATAGCTTAGAGAAATATTGATGACATTCACGTTAAAATTCTCTCAAAATACCGATTTTTTTTTTTTTTTTTGGTCTTTAATTAATTTGTCAAATTGCACCCAAATCTTATTAACTGCACTATATTAGACACTCATACCATCTGTATTAGAAGTGTCTGCACTATATAGTCATATTAATAAAAAGTGAATGTCCACTTTGAGTGAAAAACGTGGTGGTATTTTGAGGTTTCGTGGACCTCAAAAATAAAAGCAAGTCAATTTCAACAGAACATTTTGAACAGATTTTTATGGAAACTACAGCAATGATGTGACCAAATTCAACCCACAGTGTGAACTGCCACTGTTAAGCCCAAAGTATACTTCAGTCTTGACGCAAACGCTTGCGTATGTAAATAGCGTGTGCAATAGAAAGTGCTATCCTCGTTCAGTGAACTGTGAATTCGAACATTGTTGCATCTCCAGTAGTTTGCTGTTGTTCCACCTTAGCGGTCAAACAGGCCGAGTGTTGTGGACAAACTAACTAGTGCAAAAATCCTCAATGCACATGTTCGAGCTGAACTTACATTGTATGTGCGGTTAGAATAACCCAAGTCCACACATACAGTACCGCCGGCACTATGCTGACGAATAAATTTGCACGACACGCACAGAACGCATACTCCAGTCTACGTGTATAACCAACAAAATATACTTTGGGCTTTAGACAGGGAGAAACATCAACCAAAAAGAGCACCGCAAGAACCACAGATACCTTTATAGACAGTCAACCATGCAGAGTGATGGGAGTGGCCGATAGAGTTCCCAGCCAAGCAGGTGTACTCTCCAGAATCCTCTAAAGACACATTCCTGATCTGCAGTACCTCCATCTCCTTATCCGTAGTGTTGACGCCTGCCGTCTAGAGAAAAGAACCACAGGATGAAGCCGGAGAGCTCCAGGAAAACCCACCAGATGAGAGAGACAGAGAGTGTTTTCGGATGAAGAACGGTAAAGATTTGACATCATGGAGTGAGAGAAGGGTGCTGGAGAAACACCCTTCACCGTCCTTAAGGAAAGCAGGACAGCTCCATGGTCGGAAGTGGATCCTTCGATGACCCTGCTGACAGATTGGTGGTTAGCTGGAGAACGGAGCACGCGGCTACAGACCCAACACCTGAAGACGAGGGCAAGATGGGCCACATGGAACATTACCCAGCAGAGACTGAACACAATCGCTCTCACATATTTGGACTGGGAGATTAGAAAGAATAGTCAAAGCGAGTAAGGATGGCAAAGGTCCTGGCACTTTGCTTCAGGCGATGCTATGATACCCATTGAGCAGCACTATTACGAACATTTAGCTAGTGTGTTATGTAGACTGGAAAAGCTGGGAAAAATGGGGACTGTTTAAAACTGTTTTTGAAATTAATCGTACCTAAGATGATTAATCGTGATTAATCACAATTAATCGCCAAAAAACATGCAAGTTACTAGTACAATTTCTCAAATTGATGTTGATATTGTACTGCAATTGTTATAATTATTCATTATTAATTACAATTATTATTATTACAATAATTAAAATGACTAATGTCATTGTTATTCTTGATTTACATGTGTTTTTGAAATTAATCGTACCTAAGATGATTAATCGCGATTAATCACAATTAATCGCAAAAAAAACATGCAAGTTACTAGTACAATTTCTCAAATTGATTTTGATATTGTACTGCAATTGTTATAATTATTCATTAGTAATTACAATTACTATTAATACAATAATTAAAATGACTAATGTCATTGTTATTCTTGATTTACATGCGTTTTTGAAATTAATCGTACCTAAGATGATTAATCGCGATTAATCACAATTAATCGCAAAAAAACATGCAAGTTACTAGTACAATTTCTCAAATTGATTTTGATATTGTACTGCAATGTTATAATTATTTATTATTAATTACAATTATTATTAATACAATAATTAAAATGACTAATGTCATTGTTATTCTTGATTTACATGTGTTTTTGAAATTAATCGTACCTAAGATGATTAATCGCGATTAATCACAATTAATCGCAAAAAAAATGCAAGTTACTAGTACAATTTCTCAAATTTGTTTTTGACATTGTACTGGAATTGTTATAATTATTCATTATTAATTACATTTACTATTAATACAATAATTAAAATGACTAATGTCATTGTTATTCTTGATTCTTGTTATTCAATAATTGAAATGACTAATGTCATTGTTATTCTTGATTTACATGCGTTTTTGAAATTAATCGTACCTAAGATGATTAATCGCGATTAATCACAATTAATCGCAAAAAAATGCAAGTTACTAGTACAATTTCTCAAATTGATTTTGATATTGTACTGCAATGTTATAATTATTTATTATTAATTACAATTATTATTAATACAATAATTAAAATGACTAATGTCATTGTTATTCTTGATTTACATGTGTTTTTGAAATTAATCGTACCCAAGATGATTAATCGCGATTAATCACAATTAATCGCCAAAAAACATGCAAGTTACTAGTACAATTTCTCAAATTGATGTTGATATTGTACTGCAATTGTTATAATTATTCATTATTAATTACAATTATTATTAATACAATAATTAAAATGACTAATGTCATTGTTATTCTTGATTTACATGTGTTTTTGAAATTAATCGTACCTAAGATGATTAATCGCGATTAATCACAATTAATCGCAAAAAAATGCAAGTTACTAGTAGAATTTCTCAAATTTGTTTTTGATATTGTACTGGAATTGTTATAATTATTCATTATTAATTACATTTACTATTAATACAATAATTAAAATGACTAATGTCATTGTTATTCTTGATTCTTGTTATTCAATAATTAAAATGACTAATGTCATTGTTATTCTTGATTTACATGCGTTTTTGAAATTAATCGTACCTAAGATGATTAATCGCGATTAATCACAATTAATCGCAAAAAAATGCAAGTTACTAGTACAATTTCTCAAATTGATTTTGATATTGTACTGCAATGTTATAATTATTTATTATTAATTACAATTATTATTAATACAATAATTAAAATGACTAATGTCATTGTTATTCTTGATTTACATGTGTTTTTGAAATTAATCGTACCTAAGATGATTAATCGCGATTAATCACAATTAATCGCAAAAAAACATGCAAGTTACTAGTACAATTTCTCAAATTGATGTTGATATTGTACTGCAATTGTTATAATTATTCATTATTAATGACAATTATTATTAATACAATAATTAAAATGACTAATATCATTGTTATTCTTGATTTACATGTGTTTTTGAAATTAATCGTACCTAAGATGATTAATCGCGATTAATCACAATTAATCGCAAAAAAAAAAATGCAAGTTACTAGTACAATTTCTCAAATTTGTTTTTGATATTGTACTGGAATTGTTATAATTATTCATTATTAATTACATTTACTATTAATACAATAATTAAAATGACTAATGTCATTGTTATTCTTGATTCTTGTTATTCAATAATTAAAATGACTAATGTCATTGTTATTCTTGATTTACATGCGTTTTTGAAATTAATCGTACCTAAGATGATTAATCGCAAAAAAACATGCAAGTTACTAGTACAATTTCTCAAATTGATTTTTATATTGTACTGCAATTGTTATAATTATTTATTATTAATTACAATAATTAAAATGACTAATGTCATTGTTATTCTTGATTTACATGTGTTTTTAAAATTAATCGTACCTAAGATGATTAATCGCGATTAATCACAATTAATCGCAAAAAAATGCAAGTTACTAGTACAATTTCTCAAATTTGTTTTTGATATTGTACTGGAAATGTTATAATTATTCATTATTAATTACAATTACTATTAATACAATAATTAAAATTACTAATGTCATTGTTATTCTTGATGAAAACACAAGCTGTTAGTGAACTACTCATTTATTAGCGTATGCAAACAAAAGTTTCAGTCACAGAGTAATTACCTTAAGCTTTTCAAGTATAAATACGTCAAGGCCTTATAAATACATATATGCTTTATATTTAATTATGAGACTTATATTTACATGTACAGTTTAAAATAAAGGAGAGCCTGTTAAAGGTACAAAATGCAAGATTGTTTCGCCACCAGGGGTCGCTAACCTCTAATGCTGTGTTCACACCGGATGCGAATAGCGCGTCAAATTCGCCCCTGACACGTCTAGTTTGACGCTTGACCACTTTGTGGTAATTCGCGTGTCAAGAGTGAAACTGACACACGTAAAAACAAAAGTTTGAAGCGAAATTTACGCGCGTCAGAATCGAAATCCGTTGGCGGCCATTGTTTTTATGTCGACCGAGCATTCGTCGAGAGAGTCACCGCTCTGTATTTACTCTGAAGAGCAGAACAGGGGCGTGGGGATCATCGCCACCGTATATCTGTGTCCTCCGGACCCTTCGGAGGTGAACCGTTTGGCTAGTTTCACCATTTGCTCGCTCCAGGAGCTGCGCTGGATGACGGCCGCTGTCAGCGGTACTTCCGCCTGTCCCGTGCCGGGTTTGATAACCTGTTGTCCCGCATCGGAGCGACGATCACCCTCGCCCTCATCCACCTAATCTAGCTGTCATTTATTTTTGTTTTGATGATAAATAGAGCCAGCCTTCAAAAGTTATTAACCTGTCCTGTGATTTGTTTTCTCTCTCACGTCCAGACACGAACTTACATATGTTGATTGTCTTTACATCATAATACTATTTCATATAATCTAGCTATGGAATGAATAACATTCAATACAAAACAAACATGTCTCGTTTATAGAAATAATGTTTTAAGTGATCAAATATTTGCTTTGTTGTGCATAATCCCATCACACATTTAATCATATTACAAAATAATTTATTGAAGCATCCAGACAAGCAGTGAGCAAGCAGCTAGGCTCCTGATTGGTTAACGAGGCGCGAATTCACTCCAAAGTTCAGATTTTTTAACTCAGGCGGCAGACGCAAATTCGCGTCAAACGCGTGAATGCACAAATGGCACTAAGTAAATAATTCGCGCTTAACGCGGCAGACGCTCAATTCGCGCGAATGAGGCGTATTCGCGTCTTCCGTGCCGCGCTCCACGCCTCATTCGCGCCGCAGGATTTTTTTTACGCGCATAACGCGTCTTTGCATTGACTTAACATTGAAATCATTTGCGCCTGACGCGCTATTCGTGTCCGGTGTGAACGCACCATTACAATAACAAAGGCGTGTATTGATGACGTATATTCCGCATTAAGCTGAATTATGGATCTTGTTGTTAAGCTGATGGATCTTTTATGGATGAGTGAAAACAGTGATGTTTTTAACATTACTGTAGTATGAAGCAGTGCGCGATTGCTAGACGTATACCAGCACCACACGCGACGCGAGTCCCGCGGATATTAAGGAATAAAGATATTTAATTCTACCGAACTACACGTTGAATTACTCACACAGGTCAGATTATTAGAGGAATTAAACTTGAGCTAACGCAGCGCTGCTTCACTTGCTCTAACAGTTTCACTATCACACTAAACGGCATTTGAGTGTGTTGAATGTTGTTAGTTAGGTTGTTTGTTGGCTGTATGAGGCTAAGCTAGATTAACATTAGAGAATAACATACAGATCATATTCTAACTTTTCATCATGTTGAACTATATAACATTGATTAGCTTTATGTACATTTGCTCACCTGTCTAATAAAGCACACGCAACACTCGCGTCTCTGTCAAGTCGAAGTTAGTCGCTCTCGGCATGTTGATCTTCGTTTTAGTCTTCTTTTTGTCTCAAAGTCTGCCTGCCATGGTCCATAATGTTTGAACAAAACTTGCTAGGGACACTCACGCTGTTGAGCACGCATAACGAGCATAACCGACCCAGTTGTCCACGTCTGTCGCCATGGTAACTATTGCAGTACGAGGTCAAACCAGGCGGAAACCGGGGATAACGCGGATATGACGTCACACGCCCCGTTTCCTCGGTTAAAAATCACAATTTTCTCATGATTTACAAATAGTTGGAAACATTTGGGATATTGTAAGTAATCAACTAAACAAATATATAACATTGGCCCAGTGCTTTTTGGATATTTTACTGCAAAAATCCCGCATATTGTACCTTTAAATATTTTATTTTTAGCTGTGACATCAAAAACTGTGAAATGCCAGAGGTATTTGTGGTATTTATGAGGAAGAAAGAGAGACTGCAGAATTGAATAGTCATGGAAACAAAGCAATCCAGAAGAGAAAAACAGCAGGTAAAGAAAAAGCCCTCGAGCGAGGTGAAGGAATTTAGACGGGCACATTCTCAAGGTGCCACTGAAATGCTTTTGAAGTGCAAGTAATCTTCAGAGGGCATGAAAAACACCCTTATTAGGAGGGCAAAACGCTGCACAGAGATGGAGAGAAGGAAACGTCCAGTGTAAACACAAGCCAAAACACTTCCAGTCGCTCTGCTGGGATTTTCCATGGCGTCATTTACGGCACCACAGAAAACAAAAAAGAGCGACGAAGTGGGAAGATGTGTTACGGTCACCCAACCGCTGTGTCTACCTCCGTCTAACATCTACTTCTGCCTCTTTCTGCACTGATGTATCTCTGTAGCAGGGGGCGTGTGTTACCTTGCGAGTGTTTAACGACGGTGAGCCACGCTGATTGGTTGGCCTGGCCTATATAATTGGCCACTTTACATATATACTCCCCACTTTCTTCTTCTGTCACGTTGTACAGCGTCAAGACCTGTGTGTTCGAGCTGTTGACCCCAGAGTGCTGCGGAGGTCAAACATATGTCAGAGGTCAAGCACAAAGTCAAACATTGATCCCAGCGCTCACTGAAGGACAACACCTGCCATTGCAGCTCTTGTGAAATGGATTATGACAGCCTGCCAAGAACGTGGCTCGTATTTTTCCCAAAAGCTGTTAGTCCTGCTCCAATTTGCTGAGGTGCTCTGTCCATTGAGGTGAAGTAATATGGTGAAAGACACACACTTTTAACAGCAACAGAAAAAGTCAAGAACTTTAGACAAGACTGATTTCTGATATTTAAAGGGAAGTTCCAGGTTACAACTAAAGTGCTATCAACTGTATCAGTGACAGCATCTATTAACACATAATATATATATATATATATATATATATATATATATATATATATATTAGGGCTGTGCAAAAATTTATTGCGATTAATCGCATCCAAAATAAAAGTCTGTGCTTACATAATATATTTGTGTGTGCTGTATATAATTATTTTGTATATATAAATACCTATGCATGCATGTATATATTTAAGAATTATTTGTGCTTAAATTCTGTAAATATATACAAGTACATAATCTATATTATATAAATATAAATATTGTATATATGAATAACATATTTTCTTAAATATATACATGCATGTGTGTCTATTTATATATATACAAAATAATTATATACAGCACACACAAATATATTGTGTAAACACAGACTTTTATTTTGGATGCGATTAATCGCAATTAATTTTTGCACAGCCCTAATATATATATATATTAGGGGTGTAACGATACACGTATTCGTATTGAACCGTTCGGTACGAGGCTTTCGGTTCGGTTTTCGGAATGCATTTTTGAACCAAACGGTTCATTGGACCATTTTTTCACTCCGACCAAAATTTCGTTATTTCAAATGTAGGTGGCACGTGCACGTGGCAAGAGCGCTCATAACGTAAGAGACGCTGGCGTGACCACAACATTGCCCAACATCAAATAGCAAATGTAATGTAAGCGGAACGAAACTGAGCTACACGTTATTGTGTGGTTGACGGACCGTTTATCAGTTTGGACCAATGCAGCGCGAGCCGCTCTTGATCATCAGCACAGTTACTACACAGCCAAATCAGAAAGAAAAAAAATTATTTCGCCACTGAAGTAATAACATAGTGAGAAACATTCACATTTCTCTGTGATTAACGGATCAAACCACGCTGTCCACAGATCAGCAACATTCACCATGGATTTACTGTATAACACTACTAACTGTACGTTTGGCAGGAATCACGTCGGTTTTATTTTGACATTATGAATATAATTGCTGCCCTCAAATGTTAATCTGAACTCAAATAAACCTTTGTTTATAACTACTACAGTATTACATTTCATTCTGTCCAAGGAGCTGTTTTGTTTTATATGCTCCAAAGAAAAGTCAAGTATCGCTCCATCATTGCTCAAAGTTAAAAAAAAAAAATCATATAATAAAAATATATTTTAAAAAATTAAATCAAGGAAATTTCTCAGCCATTTCTTTCTTTTTGCTCTATCGGAAACGTACCGAACCAAGCCGTGACACAAGTGTATCGTATCGAACCGAACCGTGAATTTTGTGAACCGTTACACCCCTAATACATATATATATGAAGAGTTCAGATGCAAAAGCCTCTAAATGCCATTTGAAATTTTCTTCTTTAATGATGATTTTTATCAAACTTGTATATTTAAGTTCAGTAATTTCCCTTAAATGGCAATGATAATTATCTATTAATTGTTATTTAAGTGAAATTACTGAACTTAAATATACAAGTTTGATAAAAATCATCATTAAAGAAGAAAATTTCAAATGGCATTTAGAGGCTTTTGCATCTGAACTCTTCACATATATATATATATATATATATATATATATATACATACATATACACACACCGTGTAAGTTTGAGGAATTTGGTTTGTTTATTCCATTGACTTAAACTGTCAGCTTCTAACAACACTTTTTGTTATTTATTTATTTTTACAAAATGTAGTGTTAACTTAAACCAAAAAATAGCTCAAATTAAATTAAAAACAAATATTAGATGAATAATTATTAGACTAATTATTAAATTCTGAAAAAGTACCGAATCCTCCTGATCAAAACACATGCAAAAAAGGAGCAGAAACAAGCGATAAAACCATTGCTTATGTGCGTTGTAGCGTTTGAAGTAAACAATACGAATACCGGTATGGCAATACCATGGTATGGTATTATCAGCTATAAGCGTTTCGTTCAAAATGTTGTTGTTTTTAATTACTTAACCAACTTAACCAACAAGTGTTAATAAAAAAAGACTGCATTTATATGTAGAATTAAAAAAAAAAAATCTGTTATTTCTTTTAATATATTGCATGATTAGATATCCATACAACACAATATTCCAGTGGTCATTAAAGTTTTGTGAAAATGATCAATAAAGCTGGCGCTGGCTGGCAACTTAGAAAGAAAAAAAAAACACTGGCAGGGCAAGAGTTAAATTATTTGACTCTTGATTAAATATTGTAAACTTTGAGGCGTCACCACATTATTAATATAGACAATAAGACAATAAGTTTTGTCAAATAGACAAAATACCTTAACAACATTAGCAGCTTGACTAGTAAGAGGAAATGGATTTTACCTTCAAGATTCGAACGTACGGCAGTCCGTCAGGGCCGACTCTGCTGCCGTTCACCTCGATGTGCTTCAGCCACTGGATGTGTGGCTGAGGATCACTGAAGACTTTACACTCAAACTCCACGTCACTTCCCACCACTGCGGTGCGGTTAGCAGGCAAACCGGCCTGGAGGATCGGCCTGTGCGGTGAACGCTCTGTATCACACACACACATTTATGTCAGTGAGGTTGAAATAAGCCTGATTAAAGGATTAGTTCACTTTTGAAAAAACTTTTGCTGATAATTTACTCACCCCCATGTCATCCAAGATGTCCATGTCTTTCTTTCCTCAGTCGAAAAGAAATTTAGGTTTTTGATGAAAACATTCCAGGATTTTTCTCCTTATAATGGACTTCAACGGGAACCGGATGGTTCAAGGTCCAAAAGATAGTGTTAATAACAGTTTCAGATGCAGCTTCAAATGTCTTTAAACGATATCAGACGATGAATAAGGGTCTTATCATGCGAAACGATCGGTTGTTTCAAAACTTATTCCAAAAATGTGACTTTTCTAAGGACAAATGCTAGCCTTGCTATATTCTCTGAGGCACGTTTGTAACGTCACATAATACGTAATTACGTTCAAAAGGTCACGGGTGACGTAGCCGGAAGTACAGAATCAAAATCGTCCGACATCGTTGTTTTTCCTTTTAATTCCTTTCTTTGTAAACGGCGTTTGAGTTAGTTTGCACGTTCAACCTATGCGTTCAACTTGTAAACACCGATTCTGTACTTCCGGCTACGTCGCCCGTGACCTTTTGAACGTAATTACGTACTACGTGACGTTGCAAACGCGCCTCACAGAATAGAGCAAGGCTAGCATTTGTCCTTAGAAAAGTTACATTTTTGGAATAAGTTTTGAAATAACCGATCGTTTCGCATGATAAGACCCTTATTCATCGTCTGATGTCGTTTAAAGACATTTGAAGCTGCATCTGTAACTGTTATTAACTGTCTTTTGGACCTTGAACCGTTTGGTTCCCATTGAAGTCCATTATATGGAGAAAAATCCTGGAATGTTTTCATCAAAAACCTAAATTTCTTTTCGACTGAGGAAAGAAAGACATGGACATCTTGGATGACATGGGGGTGAGTAAATTATCAGCAAAAGTTTTTTCAAAAGTGAACTAATCCTTTAACAATTCTTTTCCCCTCTTAAAGAAATCAAAATGTGAATCTGTATTACAGCAAATGGGATCTTCAACAGGGCTCGACAATAAGGACTGCTCAGACGTCACTCAGGAAAGGCGACACAACTGGCACATGTCCGAAAGTTTATCACTTGCATGTGTTTTTAAACATTGTCAATTTAAATATTCAAGTGCAAGATGACCCGAAAGAGATCTAAATTCAATAGTGTGAAGTTTTGTTTGCGCACACATCTGAAGCGCACGCCCAGAAAGCCGCTTCTCAGACAGCCGCGCGAATGCTGAATCGGGCTCTCGTTCACGTCATCTTGCGCTCAAACGACACATACACACACAATTACATCAGAAAGACCAGTCTCAACGAGTATCCCAGTAACCATAGTCTGTTATATCTTAAGTGCCATAAACAGTTGAGAAATAAAATGTGCGTAAGTATATTGGATCCGTGCAGGTTTTCGTTTTAATGTTAATCAAACAAGGACAGTTAAAAATAATCACTCATTGCACCAAACTGTTGTAAATTTTCTATATTTAATTTATACAGAGAAGAGTATTCTATTTTACATTTGATTATTTATTTTTTCTACCTGAAAATTACTGTTAGACTTACCTAAAAATCATAAAAAGCAGTGTTTATTTAATTTGTATGTTCGTTCTATTGTATCTGAGATATTGCTCGTAATTTGATTTGTTCTTATATATATATATATATATATATATATATATATATATATATATATATTGATTATATAATATACACTCACCGGCCACTTTATTAGGTACCCCATGCTAGTAACGGGTTGGACCCCCTTTTGCCTTCAGAACTGCCTCAATTCTTCGTGGCATAGATTCAACAAGGTGCTGGAAGCATTCCTCAGGGAGTTTGGTCCATATTGACATGATGGCATCACACAGTTGCCGCAGATTTGTCGGCTGCACATCCATGATGCGAATCTCCCTTTCCACCACATCCCAAAGATGCTCTATTGGATTGAGATCTGGTGACTGTGGAGGCCATTTGAGTACATCGAACTCATTGTCATGTTCAAGAAACCAGTCTGAGATGATTCCAGCTTTATGACATGGCGCATTATCCTGCTGAAAGTAGCCATCAGAAGTTGGGTACATTGTGGTCATAAAGGGATGGACATGGTCAGCAACAATACTCAGGTAGGCTGTGGCGTTGCAACGATGCTCAATTGGTACCAAGGGGCCCAAAGAGTGCCAAGAAAATATTCCCCACACCATTACACCACCACCACCAGCCTGAACCGTTGATACAAGGCAGAATGGATCCATGCTTTCATGTTGTAGACACCAAATTCTGACCCTACCATCCGAATGTCGCAGCAGAAATCAAGACTCATCAGACCAGGCAACGTTTTTCCAATCTTCTATTGTCCAATTTCGATGAGCTTGTGCAAATTGTAGCCACAGTTTCCTGTTCTTAGCTGAAAGGAGTGGCACCCGGTGTGGTCTTCTGCTGCTGTAGCCCATCTGCCTCAAAGTTCGACGTACTGTGCGTTCAGAGATGCTCTTCTGCCCACCTTGGTTGTAACGGGTGGTTATTTGAGTCACTGTTGCCCTTCTATCAGCTCGAACCAGTCTGGCCATTCTCCTCTGACCTCTGGCATCAACAAGGCATTTCCGCCCACAGAACTGCCGCTCACTGGATGTTTTTTCTTTTTCGGACCATTCTCTGTAAACCCTAGAGATGGTTGTGCGTGAAAATCCCAGTAGATTAGCAGTTTCTGAAATACTCAGACCAGCCCTTCTGGCACCAACAATCATGCCACGTTCAAAGTCACTCAAATCACCTTTCTTCCCCACACTGATGCTCGGTTTGAACTGCAGGAGATTGTCTTGACCATGTCTACATGCCTAAATGCACTGAGTTGCCGCCATGTGATTGGCAGCTTAGAAATTAAGTGTTAACGAGCAGTTGGACAGGTGTACCTAATAAAGTGGCCGGAGAGTGTATAATATAGTATAATATATTATATAAGATTATATAGATTATATATATATATATATATATTGATATATATTTAATATATATATATACACTGTAGATGTTGATGCATGAAAGATATAGGTTAGCAATAAGAGTTAGCAGTTTTTGGTGTCACAAAATTATTTATTAAGGTTGTCAAAACCAAAAAAACAAAAACAATAAATAGGCCTAAGTTTTTTATTTTAATGGCTTATTTTGAAAGCCACAGCCCATCTCTCAGAACTTCAGAAAAAAAGGCGGCAAGTCTATAAATCTACAAACAAACATAAAAAAGAGAGAAAAATGTACGCGTCTATTTTATTTTGATACAAATCGCACACAAACTCGCATCCTCTGAACTCAGAAGTAGGAACATCCCAAGTGGACTTGATGCCGTAGATGTGCAAATGTTGTGTGCGAGTGACAAATTAAAATGGCGTCTTCTCATGAATGTGTATGTAGGGTGCAAATGATGTCACAGCAGCACTGATTTATTTGCTACTTAATGAAGGCATCAATCAAGTCCATGTCAGCCAATCAGTGTTTGAATTACTTTATTCCACATACACTGATCTCATCTTGAGCCGCCAACCACGTCTCTAACTCATCCACTGCATCACGTAAACACTTTATATTTGCAATGGATCATTTAACACTCACCACCAACAGAGTAGCGTGCCTGTCCTTAGCGCTCGCACGGAAAATGTAAAGCGAGCCGTTACTTCGGTTCATTTCAGCGAAGTAATGGTAACCATTAGTGGTGCTGCGCCAAAGCATTAGCTGCATGGTGAACAACACCCATTTGCATCTGATTGACTCAAGTAAACATTGCATTACATGGGGGATCATTTGCCCGTGCTAGATAAAAACGTAAATAGATTTAAATCAAAAGGGTTTGCAATAAATCACTGCAGCTGAGCTGGTGGGGAAGGAAAGACATGCTTGGGTATAGATGATATTTACATCAACATAGGTAAGACCAGAAATAAGACTGACCGACTACGTCCAGCTGGTAGGTGTGATTGATGCTGCCGTATTTGTTTTCCACCAGGCAGGTGTAGTTGCCTTTGTCTGACGGCACCACCGACTCCATTATGATGGTACACATGCGCTCCCGAATCTGTGCAGAGAAATGAAAAGTGTAAAATAAAGTGTGCAGATTCTGTGTGCACCTAAAGGAAATTAAATTGAACACATAATGTAATCTATTTAGTAGGGCTGTCAAATGATTAATCACGATTAATCACATCCAAAATAAAAGTTTTTGTTAACATAATATATGTGGGTGCACTGTGAATGATTATTTTATATATATATATATATATATATATATATATATATATAAATAATCACACACACATGGTTGTATATATTGAAGAGATATTTTCATGTATATAGATTTATATTATATATGAATATAAATATTTTATATATAAATAATATTTTTTTCTTAACCCTCTGGGGTTCTTCGGGTCATTGACATTTTTATTATTTATTATTTATATTAGCGTTTAAATAAAAAAAAGTTAAAAATCGTAGCTTCATCAGAATGGTCCGAAACTTGGTGACTTTAATGGTACTTGGTATATGAACACCCCAAAAAATTGGGGACAGGATTTGAAAAGTCTAAGTGGTCGTAAAAAAAAAATAGTCACACTCAGAACCTTCTGGTCGAAAATGACCCGCATAGGAAATGAATGGGAAATTGGCAAAAATGTGAAAATACTGAGTATATTCAATGGGGGAAAATTTGGTCATAATTATTGCATTAATACTAATTCTAATTTTTTTTTTTTTTTGAAATTCTCAAAACACCAAAAAAGAAAACAAAAAAATATTATAAAAAACAAGTAAAAACAAAAAATTATGATTTTCTTTTTTAAATATGTATCCCGCCCTTCGGGTCAATTTTGACCCGAAGGCCCCGAGTGTGACTGTTAAACGAAGAACACCAGAGGGTTAAATATATATGTACATGTGTGTGTATTTATATATATACAAAATAATTATACACAGTGCACCCACATATATTATGTAAACAAAAACTTGTATTTTGGATGTGACTAATCGTGATTAATCATTTGACAGCCCTACTATTTAGATAAATAGCATCTATTTAAACTAAGTGCAAATAGTCCACCTTGTTGGCAGAGGCTATTTACACTAACTCCGCCCACCAACGTCTGGTTGGGCAAGACAAAAATACATTTACATTAACGCATTTGGCAAAGGCTTTTATCCAAAGCGACTTACATTGCATTTCAAGGCTCACACATTCACATTCTTAAAGGGGTGATGAACTGAGAAATCAAATTTTCCTGGAGCTTTTGACATCTAAGAGGTCATCATATTATAAGAATATCCTGTAAGTTTCAGAACTGAAAACGTCCTTGTTCGTCCAATAAAAACTTTTATTGACACCAGGCTCAGCAAACAACTCGTTTTTCAAAGTGGAACTATGACGTCAAAGAGGATAAAACACCACCCCCGCAGAAGAAGATCAACGCCTGCTTCAACATGGCCAGTTTAGCCCCGCCCACCGATTCCCGCATTACACACAAATGACAAAACCGGATCGATCTACCGAGTAATACAGAATATTGTGCAGGATTGCATGGATAAACTTTATTTTTAATGACGTTCCAGCTGATGAGGGTAAAACATCGTCCGTCTGTTCGCTTCATTTCACTGAGGATTGTTTTGTAAACAAGACTGGATTTGCAGACCGATTAAGAGTAAAGAACGGTGCTGTGCCGTCTATATTGGATCTGACAGGAATTGTGCAACACACGGACTCTGGGTCGAACATGTATGGGCGAATCATTCCGGTTGCCATTTTACAACATTGGACGTTTTCAAAACATTGCATCGACGGGTGAGTTGAAACTCATTATAATATGCAAAACTGTTATCCACTCACAGCAGTGGGCGTTTACTTCCAAGTCTTCAGTGCGAGACGGCGATAAAAACTAGGGTACAAAATAACCTATTACTAATTCATTTTGATGTTTTTGAATGCAAAAACCAAGCGAATGTCATAAGTTGACCTCAGACAACAATATAATAAAACTTAAAAAGCCAGTTCATGACCCCTTTAACAATTCTGGCTTTCGCTGGGAATCGAACCCATTCAATCCCATAGATCTACTGTTGTTCAAGGTACAGGACAGCTAAACACAAAACGCCTGAGACCGGCGTAGGGAGTGAGGCGTGTTATAGAAACTTGACGTGATCAAACCGAGTTTTTTTGTTTTTTTTCATCGCATATCAGATTGGTAAGGCATTTATTTTCAATAAATATGTAGAAAATATATGAAAAGTGGAATTAAAGTGCCTAATCGTTATGGCAAGGGGTAGGTGTAAGGAGGGCTTTACTGTCCCAATAAGGCGCATTTTAGGGCTGTACAACGATTGATCACATCCAAAATAAAAGTTTGAGTTCAGTTTACATAATATATGTGTGTACTGTGTATAATTATTTTGTATATATAAATGCATATGCATGTACAGAATATATTTAAGAAATATTTGCATGTATATATAATTTATACATATTTTGTAAATATCAATATTTATAAATATTTAGTATTAATATTTTACATATAAATAAAAACAAATGTTTCTTAAATATATACATGCATATATTAATACAAAATAATTATACACAGTAGACACATACATTATGTAAACAAACACAAACTTTAATTTTGGATGTGATCAATCGTGATTACAAACTGTTTTATAATACAGTACTAAATACTGAAGTGCAAATAGTATTTAACTACAATTTACACTCACTGCCATTTTCACTTGATGTAAATAGCCGCTGCTGCCGTCGCAAAATTGCCTTTATGAAGGAACAGAAGTGAATCTGATCCAAAACTCTTAAAGACTTCTATAGACTAAATCTTCTTGCAGCCCAACATATAAAAGCAGAAAACTGCTAAATGCATTAGAGGACTGATTGTCTTTTAAGATCATTTCTATGAAAGGCTGAGGACGTTTAACAGAGCGAGTTGGCAGCAAATCCCCGTCAGGTCGGTTTAACATCAGTCAGGCACAAGAACATAGCCATGGAGAACAGCTTGTTCCACGGTGGAGAGCGGGAAACAAGCCGATCCAGTCCACGAACACACAGCTCTTCTCAAGCCAAGAGCTCTATAAACCGCCAGCGAACATAAAACTTCAGTCTATTATTGCCAAGCAACATGGACCTCTACAGATCAGTGGACATTTTAATAAATACATATGTTTTATTAAACTTCTTAAAGGAGACGTTCACTTGTGAAAAAACTTTTGCTGATAATTTACTCACCCCCATGTCATCCAAGATGTCCATGTCTTTCTTTCTTCAGTCGAAAAGAAATTAAGGTTTTTGATGAAAACATTCCAGCATTTTCTCCATATAATGGACTTCAATGGGGTCCAAATGGTTCAAGGTTCAAAAGACACTTTCAGTGCAAACTGCAAACTGTTCAAAGGGCTTTAAACGATTCCAGACAATGAATAAGGGTCTTATCAAACGAAACGATCGTCCATTTAATAAATAAAATAACAAAGTTTACGTTTTATAAGCTCAAATGGTCGCCTTGCTCTGTTCTGTGATGCGCGTTCGTGACTCTCCTGTTCGAACACGTTCATCAAAATGAACAAATCTTTTTTCGTGTCATTTGGTTCATTCAATGAACAAAATGAACGAGTTGACTCTGGAAAAGATTTGTTCATTTTGATGAAAGAGTTTGAACAGGAGAGTCACGAATGTGCATCACAGAACAGAGCAAGACGAGCATTTGAGCTTATAAAACTTAAACTTTTTTTTTCCTTTTTTTTTTTAATGAGCGATCTTTTCACTTGATAAGACCCTTATTCATCGTCTGGAATCGTTTAAAGCCCTTTGAACAGTTTGCCCTGAACTTTTCTTTTGGACCTTGAACCGTTTGGACCCCATTGAAGTCCATTATGTGGAGAAAAATCCTGGAATGTTTTCATCAAAAACCTTAATTTCTTTTCGACTAAAGAAAGAAAGACATGGACATCTTGGAAGACATTGGGGTGAGTAAATTATCAGCAAAAGTTTTAGTAAAAGTGAACTACTCCTTTAAAATATATGTGTATATTATATTACATCAGCATATAGCAGAGATTGACAAAATTTTTTCTATTTGTAAATTATGTATAATTTGTCTGTTTGACACAAAGTTATCATCAGAGGTGCACAAGTATAACATTACGGTCCTATATTGATATTTTGTCCTCTCCTTTTGTGTTCCACATTGAAATATGAATGTCATTACAGGATTGGAACGGCATAAAGGTGAGCAAATTATTTTAGGGTGAACTAAACCTATAAAGATCCAGCAAACAGAGCATGTGTTCAACAGCTTGATGAAATGAGCTTTAGGTTGGGCAAAATTAATAAGCGGTTATAGCTACAGAACCCCAGATGTGAGCTACTACACTCAGTCTGTCTGACTTCCTCTTCACAAACACTTAATGTAAATGAACAATTGTGCCAGACTCTTGTTAAACAAAAGAAACCACGAGAGACTGGGAAGAGTGCAGGGGGGAGGTTACCACCAAAAACTGCAGCCGGGCCCCTCGACGGAAGTCCTTCACACTCCTGGAGCTCACAGACACGTTTGGATGCATTTATGCACGCATTACTATCGCTATGATATTGTACAGAGTCCGTCTCGACACACACACACAGCATATTTCTTAGCATACTCAAATGCATGTAAAAAAAAAGGCGATGCACATGTTACCGTGTGTGCGTGCATGTGTGTATGCATTGCAGTGGCCTCAAACACACTCCAGATGGTAAAGTGTGTATGCGGTGAGGGAGAGGAAGAGGACTAATGTCTCCCAGCTGGAAAACACCTTGATGAGAAACACAGACGGCTACAGGTCCACAATGACACAAGCAGAGAACTGCGGAGAATACCACTGTAATGTCATGTAGACGGGAGAGGAATAGTATAAAAAAGTAGTATTTTCTAGAGAAATATTTAAATTTATACCTGTCATTATCTCATTCTCATTTGGATTTTCTAACCAATAAGCTGTGGCCAAAACTCCCTCAAACGCGTTGCTAAGAAATCACTTTAAACGTTACTTTGGGTTTGTTGACATTCCTGATCAACATGGTTAAATGAGTACAAGGACAGAGCTGGTTTATCCTGGAGTTTATTCTCGTCTGTCTGAGCACAACGAGTCGTGTAAAATAAGGACAGCCAACCAATAGTAGGCCGCCTCCACCAGAAACCCACGGCTCCAATGTCTGCCTTCCAGGCATGGTTATTCAACCTCTGTCATGCAACAGTGAGGTGTCTGGAAGACAAATCTGTTGAGAAGGTGGCCTTTCAACCTCCAAATCACAGCAGTTGGCTCGCAAAAATGAAGTTTAGGAACCAATTTATCATACAAGTTTATCGGTGGATTCATTTCACACCAGCTTTACCTGCGATTATGTTAAAGTTTTAAGGGATCATTTTATCCCTTAAAACTCGTCTTTGATCGTCAAAAAAAACATTTCAACTTCAAAAAATGTATTCATGCCTTAAAATTGCTTGAATGTAACTCGACACCCTTGCCTCATTTAGTATATGCTGTTCTATGAATATGCAAATGAGCCCCGCCTCCACTCACTCACTCCCTTAGCTCAGAGATCCACTCGTTGACAATCACACGTTGATCTGATTGGTTACAAGGTAGTGTGTGACGCCAGAAACACCAGCGATTTCAAACCGTGTCTTTGGTTCACTGCCGTTTTAAAGGGATACTCCACTTTTTTTTTGGAAATAGGCTAATTTTAACTGAACTGTTGAGTTTTACTGTTTTTGAATCTATTCAGTCGATCTCCAGTCCTGGCGGTACCACTTTTAGCATACATCTTTGAAGAGCACAAGACCATTAGCATTTCTCCAAAAAAACAAAAAACAAAAAAAATGACCAAAGAGTTTCAATATTTTTCCTATTTAAAACTTGACTCTTCTGTAGTTACATCATGCACTAAGACCGGCGGAAAATGTACAAGTTGATTTTCTAGGCTGATATACGGTGGCCGAGAGGTGCAAAACAAATCACAATTATTAAAAAAACAAAAAAACAAGTCAGAAAACACAACGACAAATCTGAAAACAAATTAACAAATCAGAAAACACAAAAACAAATCTGAAAACAAATTAACAAGTCAGAAAACACAACGACAAGTCAGACAAAACGGAAAAGGTAGGTATATGTGGCGAATGGAATACTGATCGCTGATTGGACGAGACATCTGTCAATCAAGACATACAGGCAGAAGAAAGATCGATTCGCGTGTGCATGTGTAAATATTAGCTGTATCGTCTAGGCTAGGGCTATTCAATTGGCGGCCCGCGGGCCAAGTGCGGCCCGCCAATCATCTCCATGCGGCCCGAGAGCACTCCAACCTCCCCCTCCTATTTTCTGGTGGTGCGGCTAAATTTGGTTTGATATGCGCGTGGCCGCAGTGGCGTGTGCAGCTGTATACGCACTGTGTGTGTACCACGAGCGCTCCGACTGACCTGAGAAAAACGTTTTCAGTCCGAATATTTCAGTAGTTAATATGTGTGTCCCGTATTTCTGTCGACTGAACCAGATATATTAATCATTCGTTGGTTCGATTCCTATCTCCTTTTCACGAATTGGCCAAACGCGCGTGCATAACAGTCGGAAACGATTCGGATTCGTTCGGACCGTTCTGTCACTGAATCATCTGAAGCGGTTTCTCGGTCAGTAAGAACAAATAGAGAACAAAATAGCGCTGGTTTCAGTTGTTTCACTAGTTTACTTTGAACTAGGCAGCGCGGTCCAGTGGATAACCGAACGCAAGCTTAAAGGAGTTGCGTTTACTAATAGTGGTACTGGTAGGAAGATTTTAATTTGAAAAGTTTTGTTCTCCATAACATCACTAAATTAGCCGGCTAAATAGACAGCTAATATATACACATACACATGCGAATCAATCTTTCTTCTGCCGCAGGCGCAGTCTGCTGTACTTTCTGTATGTCTTGATTGACAGATGTCTCGTCCAATCAGCGATCAGTATTCCACTCGCCACATATACCTACCTTTTCCGTTTTGTCTGACTTGTCGTTGTGTTTTCTGACTTGTTAATTTGTTTTCAGATTTGTTTTTGTGTTTTCTGATTTGTAATTTGTTTTCAGATTTGTTGTTGTGTTTTCTGAATTGTTATTTTGTTTTCTGAATTGTCGTTGTGTTTTCTGACTTGTTTTTTTTGTTTTCATAATTGTGATTTGTTTTGCACCTCTCGGCCACCGTACTGATATGACTAGGTACACGTGCTGCACTCATGGTACGACAGTGAAGTTTCCTGATTATTACGCAGGAATGAGAGTATAGTTCCTAGTCATATCAGCCTAGAAAATCACAACTTTACATTTTCCGTCGGTGTTAGTGCACGATGTAACTATAGAAGAGTCAAGTTTTAAATAGGAAAAATATTTAAACTCTTTGGTCATTTTTATTTGGAGAAATGCTAATGGTCTTGTCCACTTCAATGATGTGTGCTAAGCTATGCTAAAAGTGGTACAGCCAGAACCGGAGATCAGCTGAATAGATTCAAAAACGGTAAAACTCAGTTTAACTCTGGGGGAGTTGTAAAATGAGCCTATTTCCAAAAAAAGAGGAGCACCTCCTTTTAAGGAGAAAATACTCAGAAATGCTGTCTTAAAGCATATTAAAAACACCATAAAGACATATAAAACAACATTAAAAGCTTAATTTTCACCACAGGGGGATGTTTTGAAAGCATCTCTGGGATATAATTGGGATGTTGTGTAGTTGCCCTCACCTTGAAGCCTCCTATTCGCTGGTCTTTCTTAAACTCTTTGCCGTTCTTGAGCCACTTGAGAGTTGGCGTGGGGTTACCGTTGACCTGGCAACGGAACTTGACAGTTTTGCTGGCGGGAACCGCGTGGAGCTTCTTCTCCATCTTATCAGGTTGAGCCCAAACAGGAGCCATTGCTGAGGAACAGATAAAACACAAGACTGAATGAAACTACAATGTGAACAGTATCAGGAGGATGACCATCTCAAGCAAGGGTAAGAGTACGTTCCAGGAGAGTGATTGTACTAAGGTGACCGCAGATTAAAGTGTGCAAGATTTGGGTGTTGGTTGATGGTTTCGTTCCTTTTGACTGGCTTGATAGTGCCCTTGGGATTTAAAGACTAATCCATCAAAAGACATGAAGACTTTCAGTCTAATAAACTAAAGCTTGGCACATTCCACAAGACGGCTGTGGTTCATAAAACAAAAATGTGCACCATTTCCTGCTTTGAAACGACAATCCTAACAACATTGATTCGCATTGACATTTGCATATCTTTGAGTCAGAGTTTGGAGAACAGAGAGTTTAGCAATGGTGACTCACGAAGCAGCTTCTGGTCACTTGATAGCTTGGCCTCCTCTGAGGAAGACTCATCTTCATCATCATCTTCTGAGAATATTGATCCATCTGACCAAAGAACAGAAAATCAGGTTATGTTTTTGAACGATATAAAGGTCAACCTATTTCGTATTCAACTAGTTTCTCACCTGTAACGTTGACATTGAAGTAATCTGTATGGTTGCTGTTGGGTCCCTGAGCAAAGCAAGCGTACAGACCGGAGTCGGCCGGCTCTGCTGTTTCGATCTCCAACTGGTCGCTGCGCAGGCGCGTGTGCTCTCCGTCAACCAGTGGAACATGGTCCTTAGTCCAGGTCACCACCTGTGTCTCCTCTTTGCCTTTACAGCTCAGCTCCAGTTTATCCCCCGCATACAGAGTGTAGGGCGTGGGATCAACCGGGGCTACCACTAAGAACAAGACGAAAAATGAGTTATGTTAAAGCCACTCTTTTAGTTTATTCTTAGCTAAAACACTTAGTTCTTTCAAAAATATGCGCTCATTAATGTATATTGAATTCGTTCAATTAATAAAGTATTCTCGTGAGTGTATAATATGCCATTGAAAATACATACGGGTGAGGGGTTCTAATGTTGGTCGCCATGTTGCCCCTCCGTCTTGAATGTACATTAGCCAAAGAGGGACATACACGTTAATTCAAGCTCGCCTTTCGCGTTTACGTTCGAGTTAACACTCATGGACGAGGTCGAACTGGAAGCCATGTTAATTTTGGACTACATTGGCCACCGTAGGAGTTAAAACGAAATCGGAATTGAGAAGAACAGAAACTGACATTCCCTGGATGGTCATATACCTTTTCACCGCTAGATGGGGGTAAAAATCACACAGTGTAGCTTTAAGTTTAAAAGAATTTTCTTAAAAATAATTAGAGATGCACCGATTGACCGGCGCGTGACCGGAACCGCCCCGATTCTCACGTGACCAGCTGGTCAGTCTGTCACATGCGCTCGGGCGCTGAATGATTAACGTCACGCAACATCAGTATCACACGTGCACACAGAACGCACATGTAGGAAACCTTGTGAATTACGGCCGTTTTACACCGCAAGCGTGAACGGCGCATGCTGCCCTGCTCACGCTCAATTAAAGTGGAAGCACACTTTTGATGAAATTGTTTTTTTTAAATAAAAATAAAGGATTTAAAAGCGCCCAAAATGCACAGAATTTGCATGTCGTGTGTTTAAAGGTGCCATTCTTCGTGATCCCATGTTTCAAACTTTAGTTAGTGTGTAATGTTGTTGTTAGAGAATAATATCTGTAAAATTATAAAGCTCAAAGTTCAATGCCAAGCGAGATATTTTATTTAACAGAAGCAGCTTACGTCGAACGGCCCGTTTGGACTACATCCCTCTACTTCCTTCTTTAATGACGTCAGGAGAGCAGTTTTTCGACCTCAACTCGCGCACTTCTTACAACTTACTGTGTTTCCTCAGCTCTTAACAAGGAAAGCAGTAACTTTCCGTCAATGGTGGGGAAGGAGTTAAAGGGACACTTGAGAAATTAAAGTCCCCCTGTGGTGAAAATCAAGCTTTTAAATGTTGTTTATATGTATATGTGAAGAGTTCAGATGCAAAAGCCTCTAAGTGCCATTTGAAATTATCTTCTAGAATGGCCATTTTTATCAAGCTTGTATATTTAAGTTCAGTAATTTCACTTAAATGACAATTCATACGTAATCTTCATTCCCATTTAAGTCAAATTAATGAACTTAAATATACAAGCTTGATAAAAATGATCATTCTAGAAGAAAACTTCCAATGGCACTTAGAGGCTTTTGCATCTTCACTCTTCATGTGGTGTTTTTAATATGCTTTAAGTCAAATTCATAAGTTTGCTTGGTGATCAAAGATGAGATAAGGGATACAATTATCGACTACTAAGAATTTTAACGAATGTCTCAAAATTGATCCAAAGAAACTCCTTTCTTAAAAAGATTTTTGTGAGTCAAACCCTCGTCAACATTGTTGCAATTGGCATCCTACAGTTGAGCAGAAACACCTTCTAACGTCGATCAAAGATCCCAGCTCAGTCACTGCTAAATCAAATATGAGTTTGAATTAGTCAAGAGCCAATTGTCAGGCCAATTCTGAGATAGAGCTCAAATTTGATTATGGCATGCAAGGTCGGGGGCATCGCCTCGGATACCGCCACCTGAGCCCACCCGTTGCTCCAGGCGACCAGTGGGGGGGGGGGGTCTAAATATAATTACGCAGATTCATTGTCCATCAACATGTCATTCAATTCATCTGCACCTTTCAAGCAATTGGCTGTGCACTCTTAAAGGGGAAGTGCTTCTTGTGGATCTTGGGGATTATCCCTGCTGGGGTTCCTCTTCAAAAGAATAGACTGATGTTGTCAAAGAGACACCATATGCTAATTCTGACTCTATACCAACAGTGAGATGAGGTGAGATTTTCACATTTACAAAACAAATGGTGACCGCTTCGTATTCAAAAGCTAATTGGATTAATTTCCGTTCAATCACAATGCATTTGACTTGCGCTGAGGGATTTGAATGACACCAACTGGTTTCCTGTAAAAGATGCACCAGGACTTGATGATTGTTCAAAAAAAGGTCAAATTACCATGAAATCCTGCCACCTTGCAGTAGACGGCATTTCCACTATTGTTTTGAAATGCGAGTCAATCTAAAGAAACAATGCGTGGCCTACATCCCATTGAGCCACTTTTGGTAAAAAAAGACCTAAAAAACAACACGTAATTGCAAAGTACAAGTTAGAAAAGTTCTGAAAAGTCTGCCAAAGGAGTGCGGTTGTGAAAAAGCGTTCATGAAACTGGTATGCTTTTTCCCCCCGGCACGTTTTTATAAGTCCATTATATGGAGAAAATCCTGGAATGTTTTCATCAAAAACCTTAATTTCTTTTCGACTGAAGAAAGAAAGACATGGACATCTTGGATGACATGGGGGTGAGTAAATTATCAGCAAAAGCACTATATAGTTTGGTAGCACTATATTTTACAGTCCTGTTGCATATGAACATACTATATGCACTTAATAATAATAATAATTGCAAAAATGGGTAATAATTAGGTACTACCCCTAAACTCAACTAATTTAATTACCAGTACTTAGGTAACCCAACCTGACATGTACGAAAAATAGAAAACAGTTTCAACCTTTATATTTTCAACCAATATGACAGCATTCAAAGAAACTAACTTCTACCCTAAATAAGCACAGCCTCACTTGACCTCAGTGACAGTGAGCCAGAAATACTTCACATTATAATTGATGAATTCATGTTACAGATACACAACTGACCATAAGTTCGTGACAATGAGGTTCCAATTTCCTCTTGGCATTTTGAATTGAGCAGAACAGATGCCGAAAACATTTTTGCACCAGTCACCAGAGAAGCTGTTTACTGCGAGGAATCGAGTGAGAGTACTCCACAATAATCACACAGGGAGAAAACTATACAGCTGCTTTATGATTTATAGTCATTAATCGACATGCTTCCTTTCCATGGTCAAATTACCATGAAATCCTGCCACCTTGCAGTAGACGGCATTTCCACTATTGTTTTGAAATGCGAGTCAATCTAAAGAAACAATGCGTGGCCTACATCCCATTGAGCCACTTTTGGTAAAAAAGACCTAAAAAACAACACGTAATTGCAAAGTACAAGTTAGAAAAGTTCTGAAAAGTCTGCCAAAGGAGTGCGGTTGTGAAAAAGCGTTCATGAAACTGGTATGCTTTTTCCCCCCGGCACGTTTTTAATAATACACGCAACCCAGGTTTCCTCTTGACTAGTTCTGCTGCAGTAACTCCGCCCATCACTACCATTAACTCTGCTAATAAAGGAGAGCAAGCGAGAGGCCTGTAGCGGCAGGTTTTTGGGATGGTATCCATGGTGACCTCAGTAGGGTCTAGTTAAGGTATTTCCTGCTTCGCATGTGTCTAACAGGCTCTTAATCCTGACAGGAACAGGGGCCAGGGAGGGATCAACTTTCCCCACCAAAACACTGCAGAAAAGAATGAAGGAAGAGACAAGAAGATGAGCTAGTCTGGGTCTAATTTAGACACAAATAGAAGCTTAAAAAGAGGGCGAGTAACCTTAGTTTAAATAAGTAAACACTTTTCAAGGTTGGATTGCTTTTATCAGTCAATTATATACCACCTGGAATAGCAAAACGCTATTATACATTTGCACCCACATTGCTTATCGCCTTTTGTATCAACATGCCTCAATAGCAGCCATAATATGGGGTAAAAAGTCAATGAAATCCAGCGATTCATACATACAAAACTCCATGTTAAGGGAATAGTTCACTTTTGAAAAAACTTTTGCTGGTAATTTACACACCCCCATGTCATCCAAGATGTCCACCTCTTTCTTCAGTCGAAAAAAAATTAAGGTTTTTGATGGAAAACATTCCAGGATTTTTCTCCATATAATGGACTTCTCTGAGAACCAATTCAACGAACGGTTCATTCAACGAACAAATTGACTCGGAAAAAGATTCGTTCATTTTGATGAACGAGCTCGAACAGGAGAGTCACGAACGCGCATCACAGAACAGAACAAGGCGAGCATTTGTGCTTATAAAACTTAAACTTTGTTATTTATTTATTAAATGAGCGATTGTTTCGCTTGATAAGACCCTTATTCATCGTCTGGAATCGTTTAAAGCCCTTTGAACAGTTTGTACTGAAAGTGTCTTTTGGACCTTGAACCGTTTGGTTCCCACTGAAGTCCATTATATGGAGAAAATCCTGGAATGTTTTCATCAAAAACCTTAATTTCTTTTCGACTGAAGAAAGAAAGACATGGACATCTTGGATGACATGGGGGTGAGTAAATTATCAGCAAAAGCACTATATAGTTTGGTAGCACTATATTTTACAGTCCTGTTGCATATGAACATACTATATGCACTTAATAATAATAATAATTGCAAAAATGGGTAATAATTAGGTACTACCCCTAAACTCAACTCATTTAATTACCAGTACTTAGGTAACCCAACCTGACATGTACGAAAAATAGAAAACAGTTTCAACCTTTATATTTTCAACCAATATGACAGCATTCAAAGAAACTAACTTCTACCCTAAATAAGCACAGCCTCACTTGACCTCAGTGACAGTGAGCCAGAAATACTTCACATTATAATTGATGAATTCATGTTACAGATACACAACTGACCATAAGTTCGTGACAATGAGGTTCCAATTTCCTCTTGGCATTTTGAATTGAGCAGAACAGATGCCGAAAACATTTTGCACCAGTCACCAGAGAAGCTGTTTACTGCGAGGAATCGAGTGAGAGTACTCCACAATAATCACACAGGGAGAAAACTATACAGCTGCTTTATGATTTATAGTCATTAATCGACATGCTTCCTTTCCAGGATATTAAATAGTGGCATGTTACCAAGCCATCGGTCACTTCAAAGCACAAAACACCATGCAATACAAGCTGAGGACATGCACCGGTGTGCGAGTCCAGATGTTGTCTGGCACAACCACTTCACTGGAAATAAGAGCATTAATTTGAAGAAAACAATAACTTACGATGGGGAAACAAATTTGGTGTGTTGGGGAAGCTACTCTGAAACTGTAGTTTGACAAGCTACAAGCCACTCGTAAGTTAAAGTAGTTAAACTACGCTCAAGCTACCCGTTTGGAAAAGTAGTTAGCTACACTACACGTTACTATCAAAAAGTAGCTGGCTACATGGCAACTATTTTTGCTTTTTGAACAACGTGTATTATAAATAACTGAATAAGTGTCTGAGGAATGTTTTAAGTAAAATATTTAGTGTTTAAAACAATGCAATACAATTATGATTTCAAAAAATATTGTTATTAACCACACAACACTCAAATATCTCAAAATTGCAACAAATAGCCTACCCTACAACATCGCAAACAAAATATACATCCAACGTGAATTGCATGTAGAACATTTTCTCAAAAATACCGATTGAACTTGGACAAATAAGGCAATGGGTAATTAACGTTAGTTGTTTCTCCATCCCCCAAATCTGCCGTCACCTCTTGCTATACTCATAATATGGGTGTGTCAACCCACTTCTGTACGTCAGTGAACCGTTAGCCGCAAAATACGCGATTAAACAACAGGTGGCGGTAATGGCAAAAAATGAGTTTGTAATCCAACAAGAAGAATATCCTTGTATCGCGCTGATTCGCGCAGACTCGACAAACGCAATGTACGTAGCTTTTGCTCGCGTTACACTGCTACTTGCTGCAAAAAGTAGTTAGCTACTGGAAAAGCTACATTGTTTAAAAAACAACTGAGCTACTGCCAAACTACTGAAAAATTAAGTTATATAAAAAGTAAAAAGTATATTATGGCTGTCAAGAGATACAAAAATTTCGATTTGGATAACATTTTTGAAAAATTTGATTAATCGCATATGTATCGTGAAAATAAGCATTTGCAGTTTATCTCGTTTCACTTTTTTTTGTGATCATTTGCTAAGCGAAGTAAACCACCAGATTGATTCTCAAAAAAAAAAAAAAAAAAACACTTCCTGCAAACATTTTTTCCCAGGAAAATTTAGAGGTCTTTCCACAAAAGGAAACTTGGAGACTCCAAAAGGAAACTAATAACTAAATGAGTTTCTGCACACCAAAACACCTACAAAACCCCCAAAAAACTAGCTTTCTCCAGCCAAGAAACGTAGTTTGCGTATCATCTTGCCCATACAGTGGTGTCTGTGTGTAAAATGTGAACAATTTGCAGACCACACATTTAGTAGTCACCTTATAACAGTATAACTAACTTTAAAGTTGAGTCACTCCCAATGAAATCTCAAGACTGTTAATCTTCCAGATTCTCTGACCAGATTAGGTTGGATTTAAGGCCATATTTTTGGAAAAGCAACCCAGCTGGAACGGCCATTGCATTTTTTCTTCCCTGCTGTAAGCCATTCGGAAAAAAATGATTGACGTGCCTGAAAATCTAGTTAATTATGGTAAATCGTGAAAGGGATTTTTTTGGGGGGAGAAGGACAAAATGAGAGGTGAGCGAGTGAGACTCGGATATGGCAGAGAGGCCTTTCAGGATGCAAGAGAGGAAGCAATACACGAAGAGAATGACCACAGGGATATCCTTTCATGAGAGAACGATGGTGAAGTAGAGAAGAGGAAAAGATGGAAGTAGGAAGATAGAAAAAAGGCCAGAAAAAGACCAACCCTTTATCTCAGATCTGATCTACAGTAGTCAACATTTAAAGTGGATCAAAAAAGTTAATCAAAGTTGTCCTAAGATAAGAACAGGCATTGTTCAAAATTCATGTATAACTTTGATAAAAGGTTTTGATCCACTTCAAATGTTGACTACTGCGTATGTGTGTATATATGTATATGCGAGGAAAAATCGGCGTCAGTAACAATTTTTTAAATTCTAACAAATGCAATGTGATAACAAGCTTCATCCTCACAAAAGTTTTAGCCTTTCCTCTGTAAATATTCTAGCGTTGAAACAAGCGAAAGGGGATTTGTTACTGTGGGAAGTTTAACATCTGAAGCGCGTGATCTCCTCTCAGAGAACGTGAAGTCGAGCTCTCTTTCATGCCTTCCTGCGCTTCAATGGACAAATCCACTCAAAATTGTCCAAAACACCTTTCTCGGCGAGTATCCTAGTAAACATGGCCGTTTACGTATAGAGTGCCGAAGTTACGACGTCACTCTGTAGGCCAAAACGTGGAAGTGAGTTAGCATTTTAGCACTAGCGGTTCGCTCACTCTAAAGCCTATGGGATTTTTGAATGGGTTTGTAATTAATCGCCTGAAATAAGGTCTCTGGTGAACAAAGCCTCTAAATATTTTCACGTTTTGATCTATGACATAAAACACACAGTTATAACCTGCTTGTGGTTTTTTAAACTTTATATAGGCTTCAAAATGTATAAATTTTGGATTAACTTGTAAAGATTATCTTGATAGACAAAACGTTTAAGGGTCACAACTCTTTGTTGAACACAGATCTTATTTTCTGCGATTTTCCAAAAGTCTATGGGGAAAATGCATTGCTTTTCGATCGAGGGAACACATGCGCCGCTAACTTCCGAGTTGTCCTACAATGTGACGTCTTCGGCACTCTGTTAAGTGAACGCAAACACAAAACGCATGATGTGTGTATGCATTCGCTCTTAAAGTGACAGCATCCTAATAATCCTGCAACTGTCTGCGTTTTTAATGCCAACCAAACAGAAGACAAAGAAAAGGACACTCACTGCTCTTGGACTTTAAAAAGGATATGAAGACTATTTATTTGATTAGCCAACTTTATTAAATTTCGGATGCTGAAGAGCACTGTTCATTTTGTTTGTATGTATTGTATTCATGTTCAGTGTTGGGAGTAACGCATTACAAAAGTAATACATTACAGTAACATATTACTTTTTGCTGTAACACAGTAGTGTAAGGCATTACTAATCAATTTTCAGTAATATTTTACTCGTTACATGTTCAGTCAGGCTTGTATTACAGTTGTATTACAGTGTATTTTACTTCTTAAAGGCAACAGACTATGTGAAAGTTTTAAAGCAGTCTTTTAGTGCCAGTTCAGAGCGGTCGCGTCTGTAACATTGTTTTTTCCTCATAAATGTGAACACGAAAACTAAAATTCCAACCCCTCCTCATCCGATTTGCGCAGTGTAATTAACAGAATTACAAAAAAATATATTTTGCCTCCTTTTTTTTTTTTTGTCACGCATGAATGTGTGTCTTTTCCCTAATATTAAAAATAAAACATAGACTGATATTTGTCTAATGTCTAATGTCTGTCCTTTAAGGAAGTAGCCTATATACGTTTCAATACATGTATTTTCGGAGAATTTTTATTTCAAGTTTTGACTGCAAATGTCATATCCATAATGCTGGACTTCCCCAATTTTAAATAATTTATCCTCAACTAGTTTTGTGGTGTAGGTCTACGTATTTTATAATGTTAACTTCAAATAATACTAATAGCCTAATTTTAAGATAAGGCAGCATTGGATCTGGACGGTAAGGAGAATAACGCTGGAATTGGAAGAGGTGTGTCGCGATTCTGTAGGTTCGTGGATGTGGCGAATCGCGATTTCGGTTTCATTTTGCATATCGTTACAGCCCCAAAGTTAAGTACTACTTAGTGATTTTGGTGAAAGTAACTCAAAAGTAATACATGAGTAATGTAACGCATTACAATTCTGAGACAGTAATATTGTAAGGTAGTGATTACTTTTAAATAACAGTAACAAGTAATACCTAATGTATTACAGTTTGGAAGTAACTTGCACAACACTGTTCATGTTAAGTTAAGTAAACTGACTGTTTACTTGTCTTTAATAATGTTTGTGCTGTGGTATCAAATTGGAAGAGAGGATTGGATTTTCACTGGTATCTAAAATGTTGGCGTCATAACTGGTACATTTTATTAAAGGAGTAGTTCACTTTTTAAAAAACAGATTTTGCTGATAATTTACTCACCCCCATGTCATCCAAGATGTCCACTTCTTTCTTTCTTCAGTCGAAAAGAAATTAAGGTTTTTGATGAAAACATTCCAGGATTTTCTCCATATAATGGACTTCAATGGGAACCAAACGGTTCAAGGTCCAAAAGACAGTTTCAGTGCAGCTTTAAACGACTCCAGACGATGAATCAGGGTCTTATCAAGCGAAACGATAGCTCGTTTAAAAAATAAATAAAAAAAGTTTATAAGCACAAATGCTCGCCTTGCTCTGTTCTGTGATGTGCGTTCGTGACTCTCTGGTTCGGACTCGAAGGGTCCTAGATAAGACCCTTATTCATCGTCTGGAATCGTTTAAAGCCCTTTGAAGCTGCACTGAAACTGTCTTTTGGACCTTGAACCGTTTGGTTCCCATTGAAGTCCGTTATATGGAGAAAAATCCTGGAATGTTTTCATCAAAAACCTTAATTTCTTTTCGACTGAAGAAAGAAAGACATGGACATCTTGGATGACATGGGGGTGAGTAAATTATCAGCAAAGTTAAAAGTGAACTACTCCTTTAAGAAGGTGTGACAAAAAAAAACTGTTTTAGGCCCTGTATATATACACCGTATATCGGAGGTTTAGTCTCAATTTATAACAGATTGAAATGCGCACCGTCACAAAGAATAACATTCAAAGAATGTGGAATGTGCCTAGTAAGTTCATTTCGTGACCAAATTTGATTATTCCTCTGACGATCAGTTCATTACTTAACGAAGATTAACGAAGGTGTGGGCACAGTGTGACAGAAGAACACACACACACACACACACCCACACCTCCCCTACCATTAACCTGCCTTATGCAAGCCTGCGTCAATTAAAGACCACATCAGGACTTGGATGCTAATGGCATTTGTCCACAATGGCCACAGTTGTACAAACATAATCACTGCTTGCCTACGCGTGAATGTGCTCGTGTGCACGCAGGGGCAGGAATGAGATCAGCGTGCCCTGCTGAATCACAGCCATTGTTTCCCCCAAAGTATTTATTCATCTCCTTTTAGATGGTCAGCGTGTTTTACAGAGAGCAAGATTGAGAAAGAGAGGATGATGTGGCAAGAATACAAAAAGCGGCCTCAGTGGACATTAATCATAAACAACAGGAATTAAGATGGATGGAAACGCACATATGTTTCTATATCCTTCAAGTAATTTAATGGGAATATTGGGAACACTATTGAGTGACAAGCAAATCAGTAGATTGTGTTTTTCAATATACTGATTCAAAACTGGTTCATTGATAAAGGTTTGAAGCAGGAAATGATTTATTAATTATGTTTTATTTAATATTTTTACATCTATTGTATCTGTGACCAGAGCATGCACAGAAGTGTCATAGCCGTAGACTAGTAGTCGCTAAACAAAACGGCAAAAACAATGAGCTCAAGTCTTGTTTGACTAAAATAAAACTATTAAAAAATAGTTTGTTAATTGAACTAAAGCTGCAGTAAAATAAATCTGAAATATTAAAGGTAAACTTAAACAATTTGACTAAGTGAAATAAAATAAGTCGAATTTGAAGGACTAAAATACACAGTAAATAGAAATATTAAATAACATTGATGATAATAATAATAATGACTAAACCACATAACAACATTACAAAGACTAAAATGTAACTTAAAATCTAAAAAATAAAAGCTCATTTAAAAATATTATAAATACTATGTATTATATAAATACTAAAATAACACTTACAGTTCATAAACATTAACAATAGATTTCTTTCTTCAGTCGAAAAGAAATGAAGGTTTTTGATGAAAACATTCCAGAATTTTCTCCATATAATGGACTTCAGTGGGAACCAAACGGTCCAAGGTCCAAATGACAGTTTCAAAGGGCTTTAATCGATTCCAGACGATGGATAAAGGTCTTATTAAGCGAAACGATCGCTCATTTTAAAAAAAAAATAACAAAGTTTAAGTTTTATAAGCTCAAATGCTCGCCTTGCTCTTTTCTGTGATGCGCGTTCGTGACTCTCCTGTTCGAACTCGTTTATCAAAATGAACAAATCTTTTCCCGAGTCAACTCGTTCATTTCGTTCGTAGAATGAACTAAATGACACGAAAAAAGATTTGTTCATTTTGATAAACGAGTTCGAACAGGAGAGTCACGAACGCGCATCACAGAAAAGAGCAAGGCGAGCATTTGAGCTTATAAAACTTAAACTTTGTTATTTTTTTTTAAAAATGAGCGATCGTTTCGCTAGATAAGACCCTTATTCATCGTCTGGACTCGTTTAAAGCCCTTTGAACAGTTTGCAGTTTGCACTGAAACTGTCTTTTGGACCTTGAACCGTTTGGTTCCCATTGAAGTCCATTATATGGAGAAAAATCCTGGAATGTTTTCATCAAAAAAATTCATTTCTTTTCGACTGAAGAAAGAAAGACATGGACATCTAGGATGACATGGGGGTGAGTAAATTATCAGCAAAAGTTTTTTTTTTTTAAATGAACTACTCCTTTAAAGATTATTTTAAGTATGAAATTATGCAAGGGTAAAATTAAATAAAAAACAATTAAAAAAAAAAATAGGTACGTTATGATTTGTTCCAATTTTTTTTCCCCACTTTCAATTAAATAAACCTTGGGCCTTTGAAATCGTCCTCCGATCCCAAAACATTTAAAAGGGTTTAAAGTTAAAATGCTACTTAAGGAAGTCTGTTATTTGTGCAGGTTGTATTTCCACCTAAGGGGAAAAAAACAAATGTAACCAAATGCTGGAGTGTCAGTCACTCATCAACAGCTGAAACTATCATTTACGCCACAGGAGGCCTGAGGGGAGAGAAGGAAAAGTGCTCTCTGTCCTGACAGGAGGAAGAAGGGAGAGGAGGAGTAGAGGAAATGCTTACCGGGTATCAACACGCTTGGCCATTTGGCTGTCAAGTGGGTAAAAGGTAATTCATCAAGGGACTTCCTCCCTTCATTATAGTCACAATAAAGTCTCTTAGGGAAGTGTTCAAATGAATGGCTACAAACTAAAATATATTATCAAAATAGTCAGACATAGGGATAAAAAAAACAACCAAATGTATATTGAAACATTGTTTAAAGTTCTCCTGTAGTCAATCATTTTATCCTTTAAAACTCATTTTTGATGACCAAAATGACATATTTAAAACAATTTCCTTAAAAAAATATTCTTCATGCCTTAAAATAGATCGAATGTAACTCGACACCCTTGCCTCATTTAGTATTTGCGGTTCTATGAATATGCAAATTAGCCCCGCCTCCACTCACACCAGCCAAATACGATAATTATTTGTATTTGTACGATAATTATGTACAAATAATTATGTACGCATCTCTTCCATTTCACCTGACGTTACGCCTTCTTGGCCAATCATCGTGGAGAATAACTCTCCGTCACGGGCAAGCTAACGTTCCTGCCGCTGCGCTTCGGTCGGTTGTTTCCAAGCTGAAGTTGATAGTTTAGCATTAGAGTAATTTCCAGGTTATGACAAAAAGTTGTTGGTCTCTAGATATAGCACTATTCAGTACGATCATTTTCTTCTAAATACGATAATTTTGAGATTCTGGTACGATACTTGGACATTTCCAATCTGGCAACACTGACACTGTCAATGGTGTTAACTTATGAATGTGCACATAAACAACATTAAAGGGATAGTTCACTTTGAAATTAATTTTTGGTATGTTTTATCTTACCTCAAGGGCATCCAAGATGTAGGTGTCTTTGTTTCCACAGTAGTTTCAATTTTTATATTTTTAGGTCAAACCGTTCTTGTCTGTCAGTCATATAATGGAGGTCTATGGTCACCACCTCAAAGAGCATGCACAGAGAAGACCAAATTAAACATGATTTAATGACTCGTAAATGTAAGTACACATTGATGGCCGGAACGAACAGTATTTATATCGTTTTTACCTCTTCTAACCACAGCCACCAACCATAACCACAGCCACAAGACCACTTGGACCTGACTGTGATAACAAGAGGTAAAAACAATATAAATACTGTTCGTTTTCTCACACAAACCGCTCGTTTCGTGTCTTAGGCCATCAATGTGTACTTACATTTATGAGTCATTAAATCATGTTTACTTTGGACTTCTCTGTGCATGCTCTTTAAGGTGGTGACCATAGACCTCCATTATATGACTGACGGACAAGAACGGTTTGACCTAAAAATGTCAAAATTGAAACTACTGCGGAAACAAAGACACCTACATGTTGGATGCCCTTGAGGTAAGATAAAACATATCAAAAATGTATTTCAAAGTGAACTATCCCTTTAAAAGCTGGATTTTCACCTTGATTTTCATGAAGAGCACTACAGTACCCACAGGGCTACGCTTCACAGCTCTGCTTCGTGTTCCCAGAAACATGATCTCCACCGTGGAACAGCTCCACAGGGCGGAGTACTTTCTGTGTCTTCTTTTAAAAGCAGTAATTTATAGCGTCTCAGGTAGTCAACTCTTCCCTTTACAACAAACACCTTTTCATTACAAAAGGAGGATGATGAGACAACGGAGAGGGAGAGAGAGAGAGGGGGGGGAAGAGGTATTTCTGTGTAGCCGGAGGATACAGATGACAGCTATTTCACACCTCCAGCTCTGGGGTCAATTCAAACCTACCATGTTTATTTAAAGCCTTCACAGTCGGCCAGAGCAGAAGTGACCGCTCATTTTATAACGCAACGCAGGACGTTCAGAAGTCTCCCGGGAACGCTGCATTTCCGAAATCCAAAAGACGAGGACGACGGTGGGGAAGCACGTTTGGGCCTGTGAGAGCCACAGGCACTCGCTCCGCTGGAATGATGCCAAAGGACACATTTTTCAGGGTTTTATTTCAGCTGCTGTGTTTTTTTTTTCCAACCCGTTTGCCTTTTTCACTCTCCGTCTATGACTTGAGGGCTCGAAAGTCCTTAGGGTTTTAAATGGCTATTTTGAATATGAGGTGGAAATGGAGAACAAATGGTATCCAAGTGTAAACTTCCACAGCTTTCCCCCACGGCATACGACTGGCATACAGCACATCACAGACATTAATATGGTTTGAGAAAGTGCATAGTGATACGGGATAGCCAGTGTTGAGAAAAAGTTCATTTTCTACATGAACTACATCAAAGTTCAGTTCACAATTTTTTAAATGAACCAGTTCAGTTTATACTTCAAAAAATTAAGTAGTTCATAGTTTTGTTTTGTTTTTCCATATGTTGATGTGAGCTTCTTTTTTTTAAATTATGGCCACTGCCCATATACAACCACAGACAGCAATTATTTTATCAGTGGGCAAAGTTTGCACAGAAATGTAAGATTTGTCCCATCCTTACCGCCCTTGTCATAAAACTCGTTCAAAGGAGTAGTTCACTTTTGAAAAAACTTTCGCTGATAATTTCCTCACCCCCATGTCATCCAAGATGTCCACGTCTTTCTTTCTTCAGTCGAAAAGAAATTAAGGTTTTTGATGAAAACATTACAGGATTTTTCTCCATATAATTGACTTCAATGGGAACCAAACGGTTCAAGGTCCAAAAGACAGTTTCAGTGCAAACTGAAACTGTTCAAAGGGCTTTAAACGATTCCAGACGATGAATAAGGGTCTTATCAAGCGAAACGATCGCTCATTTAATAAATAAATAACAAAGTTTAAGTTTTATAAGCTCAAATGCTCGTCTTGCTCTGTTCTGTGACTCGCGTTTGTACTTGTTTATCAAGATTAACGAATCTTTTTCCGAGACATTTGGTTCATTCAACGAACGAAACGAACGAATTGACTCGAAAAAAGATTTGTTCATTTTGATGAACGAGTTCCAACAGGAGAGTCACGAACGCTCATCACAGAACAGAGCAAGGCGAGCATTTGAGCTTATAAAACTTAACCTTTTTTTTCTTTTTTTTTTAAATGAGCGATCGTTTCGCTTGATAAGACTCTTATTCGTCGTCTGGAATCGTTTAAAGTCCTTTGAACAGTTTGCAGTTTGCACTAAAAGTGTCTTTTGCACCTTGAATCGTTTGGTTCCCACTGAAGTCCATTATATGGAGAAAAATGCATCAAAAACCTTAATTTCTTTTCGCCTGAAGAAAGAATGACGTGGACATCTTGGATGACACGGGGGTGAGTAAATTATCAGCAAAAGTTCCTATAAATGATCATACAACAACTCCTCGCTGCTTTTTGTGTTGATGACGCATGCGGCAGCGTGGTGAGACACTCATGTCTGGTGTTGCCAGATTGGGTGTTTTTTTCCGCTACATATTAAGGCCTGTTTACGTGTGTTTTCAACTGGATGGCTCTATAGAAATCTGGCACCCTATTGAACAAAGTTAAACTGAGAGAGCGTGCGTTTACAGACACCAGAACCAAAATACATTCACGTTCGCCCAAAATATGAACACGTTCAGGCACAACACTGGGCATAGCTATACAATCATTTTGTACAATATTGACAGATATCAAACTCTAGTTTATTTTAATGAGGACACATTTTGGAAAACAGTATTGTACTTGCTCTTCAGAATAACAACAACATGATATTTAATGTGTAGGTGAAGTCTCCTGAATATACGCTTAAAAATGGGCCATTGAGATACCATAGTGATGTCCATTTATGTAAACACATCTTAATGGTACTATTGCAAAAGAAGACAAAAACAGCCAGTTTAATTCAGGCTCAGACAGAGGGTGGAAAACACTCACACCTGTTTTTGTTAAAAAAAGCTTAAGCAACATTAAAGTGAAAAAAGCTGCCATAAACGCGTAGGATATGGCCAATTTAAAAACTATTTCAGAGAGCGTAATTGCAAAGTGTCTGAGACATGGTTTATTGTTAACACGTCTTCAACTGAGATACAAGAGGACTAACAAAAAAACACTTACGCTCTTCTTGGGTGGCTGGTCTGCAATGGGACTGAAGAGTCTGAGTTAGGAGTATTGAGATCAGCAGCAGCATGGTCTTCATCATCGTCATCATCATCAAGGATCCTCTACATCTGAAATCTGCATCCAGCCCAGCTCTCCATTAAAACAGCTAGGACATCCACACTGTGTGTGAGGTGAAAAAAAACAGAAAGCAAAACTATTAAGCATATTAACAACATGAACCTTTCGTAATGTGGCATTTATGTTAGCTGATTTCTCCACACACACACCAGACAATTCTTACGCCAGCATTCATTTCAGAAGCAAAAACCATACTAAATGGTTTAAACATATAATAACCTTCGCTTTAGAGTAACTTGAACTGAGGAATTGTGCAAATGAACATCAGGGACACTCCTGACGAAATCAATCTTATGGCTTAATTCCAGTAAAACTCTATAATACATGCTTGAGCAGCACACATCAAAGTTTGTTATAAACAGCCTGATAAAACTCTCCATCCATTTTAGCTGTAACCATGAAGCAGACGAAAACATATCTTTGCTGAATAAGGTCAATACTGGAACAGCACGTCCTTTAAGAACTCAAGGATTTTAACCTCAGACTTTTCCACCACATCAGTGTGTCTTTAATGAGTTTGCATCAACAAAATCACCTTGAACAGTCAGCTAACGTGGCACTCTTTGATTTTAATGACTTAATATGTATCGAAGACAACACAAATGTACAAATTTAAATGCATGAACCATACATATTTCACTGCGCAGTTCTGCGGGATATCACTCCATCCGTTTGCTCTTACAAACACACGCAGTAAAACGCACAGAAACACAAACACACTCTTCCAGCCCTTCACAGATATCTGTCAACTCCGAGCTGGTTTTGACCCCAGCATGACCCCTTCACGCCGTTTGTCCTAATAGCTATCGGAACTCCTCCTTCAAACATCATTTACACATTTCAACACACACCCCGCACTACGAGGGCATTGGCCTGAAAAAGCAGCGTTTCACAATTCATCTGGCAGAATGTTGAGCTGTGGTAATGTGTGTGTGTCTGCTTGCATTCGGGATTTTGCTTCTAATTCATAAATGTAAATAAACTGGGGAAAAAAATTCTTAATATGGCCAAAGCTAAAGTTAATATCAACCCTAGACTTTCTAAATTAACTACATGAATACCCAACTTACCGTATATGCGGCTATTCATTATTAACTCAAGAAAGACCTCAGGAAATATCCTGGCAAGTGATGATGTGAATCGTGAAATGTCTTATTATGGCACAGCGCATTACTTTAAAGAGGGTTTACGACCTACTAGCTACGTTCTGCCTCAAAACAAATGGTGGATCTGAATAAAGTACAAAGATAGTAGTTACTAAGCCTCTAGTGTGAACAATTATGTGTCCGTACAACATTAAAAAGTTTTTGTGTTTCGATATGTGGAGTGAAGTTGTGGAACAGATTAAGTTCAGTACTTAAACAATGCCCAAGTATGACTCAGTTTAAAAAGCATTGTAAAAATATGATATTTGCAAGGTATAGAGAGGATGAAAAGGTTTTTAGTTAGGTGATAGTTTATTTATATTTTTTAAAAAAAAAAAATCTCTTTTTATTATTATTTTTTTTTTTATAATGTAATTTTTTATTGAAGATGTATATAAACTAGGGCTGTGCAAAAGTTAATTGCGATTAATCGCATCCAAAATAAAAGTCTGTTTTACATAATATATTTGTGTGTGTGCTGTATATAATTATTTTGTATATATAAATACCTATGCATGCATGCATATATTTAAGAATTATTTGCTCTTAAATTCTGTATATATATATAAATACATAATCTATATTATATAAATATAAATATTTTATATATGAATAACACATTTTCTTAAACATATACATGCATGTGTGTGTATTTATATATACAAAATAATTATATACAGCACACACAAATATATATGTAAACACAGACTTTTATTTTGGATGCGATTAATCGCAATTAACTTTTGCACAGCCCTAATATAAACATAGGTGGATATGTATGTTGTTGTTTTTTTTTTTTTGGTGTGTAGAGACATAGATCAAAATGTTCGGTCGACCGGTTAATTAGTTATAATTAGTTGAAGATGGGGTAGGATTGAATAAGCTTATGCTTCTTCCTACTCCTTTTCGGACATGTGTTAGTTAAAAATTGTTTTGTTTTTTGTGTTTTTCTACATGTTTCGAAATAAAACTTTTCATTCATTCATTAGTGTGGGCTTTATGCTTGAAAGAACTTACGAACGGCTGGAGCAATCCTACCTTGAAGCGCCATGCCTATTCAAACTGGACACATGCCACATTTGATTTTAAGCCAAGTGCATTTTCGAATGACACCAGGACGAATTTCGCACGCGATATTTGTCGACGTTTAACGTCTCGTGACTAAACAAAGGGTGCCAATGTGAGTCTGCACACCGACACGAAAAACACCACGCGTTAAAACGTAATTTTTTTTAAAACGCCTCGGGTGCGTTTTTTTTGGTTTGACGCGCCGTGCCAAAAACTATCCGACCAATGAGATTGGCGCTTTTGCTCACGTGGTGGAGCTTCTAAAGTTACAGTAAAACACAACTTGGGGGCGCTCAAACACAAAACGGTCTTGCCGAGCACACATACGTAACTGCGAAAAAGATCTACGCCAAGTAGCGTCAACACTGCAGGGAAGAAATAAGATGAGGAAGATGCAAGGCAAGATAAATGTAGAGCTGCTGGTCTCGCTGGTGTCGGAACATAAATGACAAACGAGACTGCGAATTCAAAATAGGACTATTTCTGTTTTACATTAAGCGCCATCTAATGTCAGGGAATGAATTGGCATGTTCACTCGGCTCATCGTTAGCGAAAATCGCTTGGGTGTGAAGCTGTGAACACAAAAAATGCGTTGAAAACGCTGGCGAATGACGCACGCCGATATTTGCCAGTGTGTCTCTATAATTTCTTTTTAGGACTCATGCAAAAACGTTAGTGCATAATGCACTTGAATATTTAAAGAATAATGTGATGAGATGTCCACAGCTGCTCTAGTAAGTCCATGTCTTTCTTTCTTCAGTCGAAAAGAAATTAAGATTTTTGATGAAAACATTTCAGGATTTTCTCCATATAATGGACTTCAATGGGCACCAAACGGTTCAAGGTCCAAAAGAGTTTCAGTGCAGCTTAAAACGACACCAGACGATGAATAAGGGTCTTATCTAGTGAAACGATCACTCATTTAAAAAAGAAATAAAAAACGTTAATGTTTTATAAGCTCAAATGCTCCCCTTGCTCTGTTTTGTGATGCGCGTCCGTGACTCTCCTGTTTCTGGTTCATCAAAATGAACGAATCTTTTCATTTCGTTCGTTGAACCTTCGTGCGTAGGACCTTGAACCGTTTGGTTCCCACTGAAGTCTATTATATGGAGAAAATCCTGGAATGTTTTCATCAAAAACCTTAATTTCTTCTCGACTGAAGAAAGAAAGACGCGGACATCATGGATGAAAAGTTTTTTTTAAAGTGAACTACTCCTTTAAAAAGCTCCCACACATCAGACTACAAGGAGAAGCAAGAAAACAAAGACCTACTAATGTAAATCTTTCAGTAATATACTGAAGTGTAACAATATATAGTTCGAACGAGACATGACAAAACCAGGAAACTTCCATTATAATCAAGGTCGACATGGCATCATCTTATTGCAGTAAATTATGATTATTTATGGAAGTCAGTTCTCAGCTTGTTTTAGATGTGTAGTAGAATATTGGCTGCACACAAAACTCAATATTGTATTACAATATCAAGGGAAATTTGATATATTTCTAATATATTTATTAAAGTTCTCTACAGTTTTTTTGTTTTTTTCAAAATGGCAAAAGGTCAAACACAGTCCATGGGAAACTCCCATCAGGACAGGTGAGCTATAAGAGGAAGTGGATACGGCTACGATTTGCAATAAGCACATTTTTAAACCTTCAGAAGTTAGCTAATCCTTAGTTGATCGCTCTTTAAGACACAAGCTAGTTTTCTCAGGCATGGAATAGTGCACATGCTCTTGATTTATAACCGGAGATAACATGTTTGAATTTCTTATCCGCTGTCTACATGAAAACCTCTCCAATATTGCAATACATGTGTGAAAAAAAACACTACTAAACATACAGCAAGTACTAAATTTGAGTAAATCTGTGCTCATTTTATCTCTTTAGCATCTTGTTTTCTCAGTCTAGTCTTTTTACTGACGCAACAGGTCAAGTTTACAAGTTTTGACTAAACTAGTTTTGACTGTTAAACACATTTAATTAACATGCTTTTGAGGAAAGAAAAATGGTAGTTTAAGAAAAATCACAAACCAGAAGGCTTAGTTTATGACTAAATTACTTGGCTGAGATTGCGCTGATGTAAATGTTTGAACATTTTTTTTGAAACAAGTTCCTCTGTTTACGTGAACTATTCCTAAGTAAAACAAACAGCAGAACAAACATTCAGCTGATTATATTTAAAGTCTTTTCCACGGTGTTCATTTTGAGAGGGAAAGACTCACAGACAGTCAAGAGAGAGAGAGAGAGAGAGAGAGAGAGAGAGCATGGAATAAAACGAAATAGGCCAAGTCAAGTGGAAAGAGAAGTTAGTACCCTAATTAATGAACCCCGGCATGTTTCTCTCTCTCTGATCATTGGAGGGGAACATGGCGAGAGCGTATAGCTCATTACTACTAGAGCGGAACATTCCAGAGAACAGCATTGGTTTGTGTCGGAGACGGGACGCCTGACCTCACTCATTCCAGTGCCGGTGGGAGCCAGGCCCATAGCCGGCCCACCAAACCAGACTGCCACTCCATAGGGAGGCTATTAGGGCCAGGCTGGTGAACTTCACCTGCAAACTCTTTCCTAGCCGCATTTCCAATACCCATCGAATTCGAACTTCGTTAGTCGAATAGAATGGACTCTATGCACGGCGGTATTTCCGGTGAAGGATTAAGGATGCTCGATAACTTGCGCCGATTGTAGAGTCCAATGCAATACCGAGAATTTATATTGAATTTTATACTCCATGGTTATACTAAAGAAACGTTAGTCACAAAAACAGATAAAACAGACACCCCTCGTTGTGTTCATGCTTCTTTTTAAAATTATATTAAATAAACATAACTATATATAAAATTACATCTAAACGTATGTACGTTTCACGAGTTCACACTTACATATAATTTTGAGTGAGTAAGATTCAATGCGTATTTGGCGTGCGGTCCGGAGGGAGGGCTCCGAGCTCGGAATTCTGCCCGAACCCAGAGTACTCCCCCCGTATACAAGTGATTTTTAGAAAGAGGAGTGTGGAGAACTAGGAGTGTGGAGGAGGGATGCTGCAAACTGTCAATGGATCGAGGTAAGACTGCTGAGTCTATTTGTACCCTCTTATCATTGACTGCTGATTGCTGTCCACTCGTGTCAATTATCGGAACGTGCTCCTCCCGAACTTAGTTAATAAAACTTCATTTCGTTTCAAAGTAGGGCTGCACAATTAATCGAATTTGTAATCGCGATTACAATTATGGATGCCACAATTATGTAATCGTTCAAAGGCACAATTACAAAAAGTCCACTTATATTATTCTGTGTGCTTAAAATGTGTTTTTTATTTACAGCTTATTTTAAGGGTTTTCCCCCATTGTTTTAATTTTAGTTAGTGTAACTATGCTATTAGCATTAAAGCAACACTACCTAACATTGTTTACTTAAAATAATGTTTCCAAAATCTTATCAGTGGTTCATCAAGTCGTAACAGGGTGAAAGGCACTTCTGCCATCGCCTGACGGGGTCTGTATCTCTTTTACTGGCACTATGTAACTTCGGGGTTCGAGTAGTAAGCCGACCACAAAAAGAACTACAAAATTCGACTGCTTTACATCAAGCGCTATAATAGTCATTATGTCGTTTTTTTTTTTCATTTCTGATGTCGCAATACATCATCCTTTCATGAAATCATGTAACATACTCATACCTTGTCTGTGGACATCGTTCATTCTAAAGCCGGCGCTGGATAAACAGCGAGCGTGCGTGCGACGGAAGACTTAATTATTTACGACAGCGGTAATGGACAATTTCGTTTCCAACCAGTAGGGCGACCGAAGAGGAAAAGTTACTTGGTGTTACTTTAAACCATAGAAAAGTATTGAAAGTTTTTCAGGAGTTTTCAGCCGTTTTATTTTGATATAACAATTTGCATGCAGTCACTTCGAACAATGGCATAAAGCAGTTCAAAACATCATTCAATGTAAATTGTGATAATCGTAATTAATAATCGCAATTATAATTTCAAGGCAATAATCGACAATTATGATTTTTGTCATAATCGTGCAGCCCTATTTCAAAGACGGGAGGACAGTAAATTTTGAACTCTGCCATAATCCCGTTTTCCTCGGTTCTCCTCCGCTTAAATCTCCACAACCGGAAATGGACGAGCATCCTTGCGTCAAACGCGGAACTTGTGCGTGCATATAGCCCATTAAAAAAATAATGATATTCGAACCTGTAATGGGCATTCGTTTTTGTAAATGTGTTTGCTTGTAAACATAGTTTTCAATTCAGATTCTGAGGCTTTTTCACGCCTGGTGAAGTTGTGAATCAGACAATTATTGGTCATCTGGGCTCCTGTTTTAGTCACATAACATTGGTTCATGGAAATGCCATCATTTCAACAGTTTTTTATCGACATTTAGAAAATATCACAAAAGTTGTGTGCAAATCTGTAGTGGAAACGCACCTACTGTTCCCTTCTCTTCCAAAGCTCTAACTCTCCTCTAAACTCACAGTCTCCTTTCCGGACTGTTCTTGAAAAAAATTAGATCCCGGACGAGCCCCCAACGAAACTGAATCTGGTGTTGAAAAGGACATCGTATTATACCCTAACGGAAAAAAAAAAATCTGATTTAAGACAACCAAGGCAGCCATTTTGCTTTGTCACAGATGTGTTGATGTAAACAAAAATAAGGCATTGTAACGCATCTCTCCATTTTGAGACCTTCTAAAGTTTCATGCTAAATTTCTCAGACCGTTATGTAATAGTAACTTTCCTTTTAAAAGTGCTGGGCGATGGTTTACTATGCCAGCCCAGCCCTGCCAGCCAAGTAAATTAGAGGGCAAAGAATTCCTCTTCTCTCCAAACTCTTAACAGCATACTTCCACCGGACGAACAACCACAGCACAGCGCGCCTTTTCTCCTTCATCCATTCGCTTCCTCTCGTTTCACTATAAAGCGGTCACTACGAGATCAACACAACAAACCAAAACGAGTGTTTAGGACCGTATGCAGAACACGAAGGTTAGCTCAAATCATTGCGCTCTGTAAACTCTGACTCAGATACATCCATTATTTTCCAGAAATGAAAAAGTAAACTAGCTTTCTGACTTGGATTAATGCAACTAAATCTGTCAATGCCATATACCAATGATGATGCTTTTCTCATATACCAATATGTCAATGCCATATACCAATGATGATGCAAAATACTCTTTCCTCATTGCAACCAAGATGAACCAGTGACCTGTCTGGAGCGGCTAAGAGTAAAATCCCTGGTCAGATCCTGAGGGACGAGCAGCCATAATGATTTCCCCTCTAATTTAAGTAATTAATGTAATTATAGACTTAAACAACTACATTTTCACAAGGTCGGTTACAGTTAGAAAGGAAACTAAGAACAACAACAACAAAAAACTTTCAAATGAAAGCACTAAAATACATGGACAGGACAGTGAACTTTATGTTATTAGGGCCCAAGCCCTGAAAGGGCGAAGGCCCTATTGTTTTCCTTGCGATTATTTTTCTTCTCTATTATTATTATAATAATTATTATTTTACTACCTTTTGGGCACTTTTGGGGCCCTTAACGTGCTCGAAAACTCTTGAAACTTTGCACACGGGTCAGAACCCGCGGCCATCAGAGCCGGGCTGAAGCTGGTACCTGGGCGTGGCAGGGGGGCTCGTCAGCGCCCCCTGGAACGGGGTCCGAACACTCGGTCCATAACTCAAACACGCTTGCATGTAATAATATGAAACTCGGTACACATGTTGATCTCATCGTTTCATCTATACCTCGCGCTCTTACTTTTTACCCCAGCCCAACAGGAAGTCGGCTATTGAGGTTTGTTTGTAAAACGCTCGCAATGGTATTTGAAATACTCCTCCTAGAGCTTTGATCCACATTCGACGAAACTCGGTCAGCGTGAAGTCAAGACATTGAGGATGAAAGTTTGCGAGGGGATTTTTGATATCTCGAACGGTTTGTCCGTGGCGAGGAAACGAAATCATGGCGAGAAACGTGAAACAGGAAGTGTGTTATAACTTCAGCATACATTAACTGATCTTGATGAAACTTCAGCAGTGTGCTCGCTGTAAGAGGACGATCACATGGATGTGACTATTGTGAGTAAAAGTTATAGCGCCACCAACTGGCAGCAGGAAGTGTGTCACTTTCAAAATGCTTTGAAATCACCCTTTTATTTTTACCCGATTTGCTTCAAACTTCATCTGTATAATGTAAACATACGGCAGATGTAGACCTGTGAATGGATTCTTGATATCTTTGAAACTGTTGCCGTGGCGACGCATCAAACTTTGCCCTTCTTTTAGGATGCTTTTAGGATGCTTTTGAGACCCTTAGCATGCTTCAAATTGCATGAAACTCGACAGACACATCACATTTATTAGCCAGTAGACATGTGCAAAGTTGCAGAAACGGGCGTGGTGAGGGCTCAGTAGCGCCACCTTTTGACAAAAGTGGGGTGGTTAGTTTTAACTAGAGTTACAAAAATTGGTATGTATATTGTACTCCTCGAGCCGGACAACTTTCTAATTGACACTTATTAGCTAGGACCCACAGAAACTCAGATATTTTTGTTTGAATATGGCCACTCTGAGCCTTTGGCTGGCTGGCTGGCTGTCTGTGTGTGTGTGTGTGTGCAGGGGGAGGGGGCTTAACCATTTCACTGCTGTGTGTATGACCTGCATAAAGAAAATACATTTCTCAAGCCTGGTATTTTTTAAATAAGTTTTTATTTTTATTTTTTATAAGTAAAGGCATATAACTAGTTTAATTGTAGTGAATTGACAATAGTTTTATATAATTAGTTTATTAATCAGATTAACTTGGTCAATAAACTTGGTCTGAAAATTTGGTCCATAAATCAAACACACTTGCATGTAATAATATGAAACTTGGTACACATATAGATCTCATCGTTTCATATATACTTCACACTCTTACTTTTTACCCCAGCCCAACAGGAAGTTGGCTATTTAGGGTTGTGTTTAAAACACATGCAATGTAATTTAAATTATTGCTCCTAGAGCACTGAACCAAATTCGACGAAACTCGATCAGCGTGAAGTCAAGACATTAAGGATGAAAAAGTGCCACGGGATTTTTGATATCTCGAACGGTTTGGCCGTGGCGAGGAAACGAAATTATGGCGAGAAACATGGAACAGGATGTGTGTTATAACTTCAGCATACATTAACTGATCTTGACGAAACTTCAGCAGTGTTTTCGCTGTAAGAGACCGATCACATGGATGTGACTATTGTGAGTCAAAGTTATAGCGCCACCAACTGGCAGCAGGAAGTGTGTCACTTTCAAAATGCCGTGGCAACGAAACAAACTTTAACATTATTTTTTGATGCTTTTGGGACTCTTAGCTTGCTTGAAATTGCTTGAAACTCAACAGATACATCACATTTATTAGCCAATAGACATGTGCAACTATGGCAAAAGATTAAAGTAATGTCAAAAAAGTAAACACTAAAAGCCTCATATCTTCTAAAAATGTAATTATACATCATTTGTTTCTAAATTAAATTATACAAATATTATAACTTCCCCAATTTTTCCTTTTTTTTCATTTAAGAATTGTGTTTACGTTCAAAAACAGCCAGAATTGTTGTAAAATTCATAAAAAAATAATAATCTGAGTCATACGTAGTGCTATACTGCCCTCTTGTGTTCAATATCAGGTAGGCCTATTGTGTATATTCCCACCGGTTAATCAACGTGTGACTCCGCTGGGACTTGGGAGCTTTTAAATCGCTTACTTAAAACCGAAAGTCAAAATACGGATGTCCGCACAAGACATTAATGGTGTGGAGTAGAGCGAGCATTTTAAATAAATTCCTATTAAGTAGGATTGAACTAAACAGAAAGAATGTTCACTCTGTTCTGCTGGTTCCTCGCTGGTGGATCATATGATTACTTTGTCATAATCTATGACAAAAATGCTATTATAAACCATATTAATAATAGATAATACACATTGCTCTTATTTTTGAAAAATACATTCATGAAAAACAAGATAACAAAAATCATTAAAAAAAAATATAGCCATGGCTGCTATAAAGCAACATATAATTGAAAGGCAATTAATAATCTGTCATTACGTCACTGCATTATGATATTACGGCTCCAATACGGTGCAGCACAAAGCACTTATGTGCATCCCGAGCGGAGAATGATGTGCTTGAAGCCACATGAAGTTACAGCGCATTGAGTCCGTATTGAAAAGTTCAAAGCACAAAGGAAATACATATTTATGAACAGTGTATTATACATTATCTATCTATGCAATAGTTTATTGAGCCTTTTCTTTTAAAGGTTTTAAATTTCAGTTACTGTGTGCGTGAAGAACAATTATAGTGCTCTGACTCTAGTGTTGTGATCTAACCGACAGCGTCCGACACCCGGTAGAAAGTAACACGATTAAGTTACAGCAATAAAGTCCAGCAAGAAAAAGTTTCTTCATTCGAAAATATAGACCTTTAGACCTTTATCTTAAAGATCCAGTATAATAGGATTAACATTGAATCATTGAAGATCGTTTCATCATTGACTGTAACCGAATGTGACGTGCTGTTTGAATGCTGAATGGAGAATGACTGACAGGCGCAGAGAGGGAAAAGTTTGTGTTCTTGAATTTAATGACTTAAATATTAATTTCTATATCACATAATAGCTTCAGAACACTAATAATACAGTACACAAAAACTTTATGGTACTTTAGAAAGTTTTTGTGCCTTTGTGCCTAACAGAATAGTATATGCACAATATAGAATTTGAATCAGCCTCGTCAAAGATGGCAGTGTCAGAGCCGATACCGATCCTGAGTATCTAATCGGCGCACTTCTTTTCAACAGTCAAATTGAAATTGAAATTGCTTGAAACTCAACAGATACATCACATTTATTAGCCAGTAGACGTGCAAAGTTTCAGAAACGGGCAATGTGCAAGGACTAAATAGCGCCACCTTTTGACAAAAGTGGGGTTGTTAGTTTTATCTACAGTTACAAAAATCGGTATATACATTGTACTCCTCAAGCCGGACAACTTTCTAATACATAGTCATTAGCTCGGACCAAGAGGAAGTCAGATATTTTGGTTTGAATATGGTGAGCCTCTCTCTGAGCCTACGTCCCTGTATGGCAAGCCCTTTTAACATTTAAAAGCTAAGTTTGCCTGTCCGGAATTAACATTGTAGATATCAACAACGTCTTTCTGTCTATTCGTAATTACATTTTGGATAGTTTGTATTATCATTTAAGACATCTGTAACATAATTGTGACTAGTCGAAATGACAGAGTATGGCAAGCCGTTTTAACATTTAATCATAAAAGGGCCAAAGCCTTCGGCACCGCTACCCGGGTGCCTTTAGGTAACTAAAGGAACCGGGGTTGCGGTGCCACCGGCTTGGGCCCGCCATCGCTGCTCGCAGCTATATTTTTAATTGATTTAATTGAAATTTAATTGAAATTCCAGAAATATATCTAAATAAGGTTCTTGTACAAACTGCCTGAATATGTTCATATGTAATTGACTGTAGTTTGCTCACATTTCTGCATCGACTTGCAACAACTCTGGGTCAAGTCTGCGCATGCAGTCGCCAGCCATCACGTCGCCATTCATAAACCACTCTGCCTTTCCATCATGTTCTTCACACCGGTGGAAACTGTCCGTGAACGTCTTGACTTGAAATTGCAATGGTGACTTAACAGCAGGGAGAGTATTTAAAAGCTCAACTAGAAGAAAGGACGTAAGTGTATGCAACTTTGATGTAAAGCTTCAATGATTAGAAAGTTCTAGACTGCTGAACAGTCCAAGATTGAAGGAGGGGTGGGATGTATTTTGCACTACTCTGAAATTATCTAGTGAGTGATGAGGAAGAAAAAGGGAGTGACACTGTGAGGTGGGAGCAGAATTATTTTGCTATACGTACAAAGCAACAGAACAAAAGCCCTATAGCACAACTTAACTACGTTTCAAGATTATTGAATTCATTTCTGTAAAAACATTCATTACTTTAGCTGCCCAAAAGCCCTAGAGCACAACACGACTCAAACTTGTGACTTAACTTCTGTGAAAACATACATGTCTGCTCAAATAAAGACATAAATGTGACTTTCAGCTAGAGAGACGTTATTTCTGTCTTTGAAATCTTGTGTCTTGTGTCTTTTAACAATGTGTGTGTTTTTTTTTTACTGAATTATCCTTCTGCCACAGTGCTCATACCTCAGTATAGTTACGTTGTTTGTCACTTTTTTTTTTACTGTGGGAAGATAAACAACAGCAAGAATAAACCTGCCTTACATCAAGATAACAGGCTTTTTTTTTTTAGAAAGGGAGTCTGCTATCTCAAGGATGAAGGCCCAATAATGTATGAAAACACTGATTTACAAAATAATAATAACAATTAAAACAGTGCAGGGGCAAAATTAAAGGTCCCAAATAACGAGGGTGGAACGTAATAGCTTAGAGTTGTAACACTGAACATAATAACACCTTTTCCAGAAGCAACCACGTGAAACAGAAGTCCAATATCTTAAGCTATTTTAATATTTAACGATTTTGCAAACATTACTTCGTTGTACTGTCCTTCTGGATGGCTTCAAATATGAGATGATGTGCGAGAACGCGCGTGACACTAGGCTACAGGCACGCGCATCAACTCGCTCTCATAAAAACATCAGAATATGGGGCCATTTGATGAAGAAAGCTAGCGTAGGCTACTCGAAAATCGTAAGGAAAAACAAATTGTACAAATAAATTAGAATAAAAATACATTAACATTTAAACAAACTGCCCGGTCAAAATAAATTTGAAAGTGATTTAAATAAGGGCCACTTTTGGTTTCTGACAGACGAAAAAAATTAAAATGATCCTGAAAATTATTTCTAAAATGGTTTTCTGGAAACAACTGTCATCAAACTCTTCCAAAACTCTAGTATTATTCAAATCAATAAAACAGCAAAGCATGTGTATTTGATTACAGACACTAGCTAGAGTCCATTTACAGGCGTTACTCACCTTTTTCTTTCTGAAGCAAATCCTTTCTGAAAAGAGTCGATCCCAGATCAGATTCAGAGGTTTATAGAATACAGGCTCCCAAAAACAGTCAATGGACAAAACTCCACATTTCTTCCTCTGTTGTAAGTTTAGCCTTTTTTAGTTTTCATTAAACCACACGGATGTTAACTAGCTACTCGTTCGACTCGCCTGAGCGATAATCGTTTGAAATCAGTGAAAATATTCGGCCAAGGCGCGTGCTCGTGCTAAAGATCGCGTGAAGATGATTTCCTCAAGTATCATAACGTTTAAGACTCGCTCATAACACCAACAAACTGATTTTTGACCGTGTTCTCCCGTTTTTCTTCTGAAAATCCCACCCGTGCGGATTTTGTTTTGTCTGCGCTCGTGCGACAAGGAGGTAGAGGGGAAAAACTTTTATCCCAGTCGCTACTTCGGTCGAAAGTCAAAACTAACCAAAACGATCAAATGCGCTTTTACTTGAGTCGCAGTCCTCTGTATAAAGCGGTCTAGCTTCTCGAAACTAACTTCACTTTTGAATGTTTGAACTGGTTTGTAGATAGTCCGTATCTTCGTCCTCCCCCAGCACTACAGAGGATACAGCTGCGAGATTCCGCACTCATGGATGGAGGAGTGTGTGTGTGTGTGTGTGTGAGCACTGAAAGACCTGACTCCCCCTCCATCACTCCAACACCTCAGGACTACCAAACAGCTCGCCCAGTGCATCCTGGGATTGTAGTTTCTGTCACACTGAGCCCCTCAAAAAATGCGTTATAGAAAAAAAAACCCAATAACATTATTGCTACATTTCTTTTGAAATTATACAGTTCATTATAAAAATAGAGACACAAAGTTACAGACTGGTTAAATTCCCAATTAAAATGGAAGTTTTTTGGCTTTTAGTATGAATATGTTAGCCATACTGTTGTCTATAAGCTGGTGTGCTCCAAAAACAAGGACAAAATTCACATTTAGAAGATATACGCATTCAAAACTTACAGTCTCTCACTTTTGTCAATATGGATCAATAATTTTGATGACATCACTCTGCACTTCAGCTTCTCATCAGATTTTCTGACCAATCAAACGCTCTCTAGAATCTGAAGCACCACCCCTAGCTATATTATAAATATAGGCTACTAGCTCCGGTCCAGATAGCGCAGAGCTTATCTTATGATCGAGTCAACGCAGATCAGAAAACGCATCGAAACCGATTTGAATTTTGTATTTTAAAACGATATGAAGGAGATTAGGAGGAGAAACGGTTAGCGATTAGGAGTAAACTGCAGCCTTTAATGGCTCTGGCTGAACTGTGGTGTAAACTAAATGCTATTGGCAATTTGAATTATCATTATTGAATAATGATGCGCATATCAAGGCACTTTAGTGGGTCTTTAAGGTTTATAATGTCCATGTTATGCATCAACTACCCATTGAAATGAATACAATAATATTCTAAATGCTTAAAGACAAGTGACTGATAAGTCTCCTTTCTTTGTCCTCCGTAGATAAAGCTTTCCGTTCATTCTTCATGTGTGTATGCATGTGTGACAACAATGTCCACACACCCCTAACACGGTTTGTGTTTGCATAGTGAAGATGACCACAACAAAGTCAAGAGTGTGTAAACGTATTATCTCAACAGCAGGAAAAGGTTCGATCAAGCCCCAGATAACATCTCCTCTTTTATTTCAAACTTCAATTAGTTCAAGATACTTTAGCATAGAAAACATCCGTGGGGAAGCATCTGCTTAAGTAGTGCAGCCATTGTTGGGGATCGATGTGTGTTTTTTTTGTGTGTGTGTGATTGACCTGGCTAGCAGAGATTTGTCAAGCTGTATTAAAAAGATATGATTAAAATACAAAAGTAAACATTTTAAAAGCTAAAGATAGAGATCAAGTGTGACATCTGCTTTTCTAAGAAACAACAAAACGGTTTCTACTGAAATTTCAATTTAGACATTGTTTATTCGCTTGCCAGTGTTTTGTTCAGTTGTAAGGTTTCACCAGAGGGCTTGAGGTGACAATTTTCTCTCTACTAAAACATTTATTGGCCCAATTTGCTCTCCAAATAACAGCAAAGTCCAAGAAAGAGACAGCAGACGTCTGTGTGAGTGTAACACATGTTCCAATAGGGCCTCGGGACTGATGTTTTTCTTTTCTTTTGACGCAATGTTTTATTGAAACATTAGTTACTTTAACATGATTGTTTTCCTGCTGACAGAGGAATGACTGTATAGGCCTACTCTACATTAGACCATCAAGTGGTTTAGACATCCACAACCTCACTTATGAGACCAGATGCTGGTAAGACCCAAAAGATACATTTCCTGAAATGAAGAGGTTATTGTCCACAAAGCCTAGGAATAAATCTGCTAGCCCCCCTCTCGTTCTTCAGGCAAGCAAGCAGGCAGCTGAATCTGAAAGGGTCCCATTGACTTACTAAAGGGGGCTTATCACGAAATACAGCAATGAATGGAGGTGGCAATGAGGTGTGAACCAGTCTCAGTGAGACTAATGAGGGATAGACTGCAGGAAAGGAGTGGAGGAGGGGTGAAGACAGACGTAAACAGAGAGATGGAGAGAGAAATGTGGTCAAAAGCACAACCTCATACGAGAATCACTCATACGTAATATTATTTCTTTGGATAACTCGTCCTGCCCCATTGGTGGTAGGCTACACGAAGGACACCTTCAATCATGCATCTTGGTGTGGAAAACTATGTTAGCACTCTGAATGATCAGATTTTCACCAGGGGCCCCATTTATAAAACTGTGCGTTCAGTCTCATCCCAAGAAGTCATATAACTTGGGACGTCTTTTGACCATACGTCAACATCCGCCTTTTTAGGGTACCCAAAAACGTCGGTTACGTGACGATCCCGGGCCGTCATACAACTGACGCTTTACCTTCAACGTCAGTTAGGTGACGGGGTAGGTTTAGGTCTGGGGTCTAGGTCTAACGTCATCTAACGTCATGTTGACGTATGGTCAAAAGACGCCCCAAGACGTCAGTTATATGACGTCTTGGGATGAGATACATTCTAAAAATTGCTTAGTTGTTTTAACCCAACTTTGGGTCAAATATGGACGAACCCAGCCATTGGGTTACATTTTTTAATGACATTTTTAACCCAACGTTTGGGTTTGTCCATATTTGACCCAAATTTGGGTTAAAACAACCCAGCATTTTTAGAGTGTACGTGCGTTTGAAAGTCAAACATGGCGTCCGCAAAAAAAATATTCAGACAAACCTGCGCAGAATTCACTTTATAAATCCCAGTCAGCGGAAGATTTCGCGCACGTGCGTCTCCCCCCCGAAATAACCATATATGGAGCTTACAACGCCTTGTTTTACTATGCATATCCTCATCTGCATATCATTTGCATATGATTATTCATCCACGTGTTAACGCGTTAACGGTACAAGACATCAGAAAAATATTAAATAAGGATGTGCCGTCACATTACATGAATACATATAATTTAGTAGCCTATCCTTGCATTGTTTTTGAATAAATAAATCAAATAGTGTAAAATGCATTTCAGAGAAAGTTTTTCTCAATTTTTTCCACTGGCCAAATAGTATTTTTAATTCATTTTAGGGCTGTCAAACGATTAATCGTGATTAATCGCATCCAAAATAAAAGTTTGTGTTTACATAATATATGTGTATAATTATTTTATATATATAAATACATATACATGCTTACATATTTAAGAAATATTTCCATGTACATAGATTTATATATAATTTATATTATATATAAATATAAATATTTTATATTTATTTTCTTAAATATACATGCATGTGTGTGTGTATTTATATATATACAAAATAATTACACAGTGCACACATATATTACAACGCATTTGACAGCCCTAATTTATTTATATGTTGAATGGAACCAGATAGACCTTGTTTTTCATTATTTGCACAAAACAATTTTCTCAGACAATTTTCTATTATAAAAAGCAGTTATCTCTGTAGTTAAAACACTAAAACACAGCGTGCCAGAGGAAAAGTGTTCAAAAGCATTGCATCCACAACAATTATTATTATTTCTAGAAATAACGCTGGGTTTTCAAAATTATGTGAAGTTTGCAGGGCCATTGTCACATAAGCTTGCACAATGTTCTTGAATGAAAAATGTATTAGACGGATGCTGGTCTATTATTGCAGGGACATCAACTTTACACCCCTAAACATGATGCGGAACAAATCGAACTGTGATTGGTTGCTTTACATGTTTTCAGATGTCCTCTTGGGCAGTCATTGGCCAATGGAGGCTGTGATGGAGTCCAGACCTTCTACTGTCAGTCTGAAGGTCTGGCTATGCTTAAACATTTTATGATTGGATCAATGAAACCACATGTGAAGGTTTTCAGGAACACATATTGCATGTGCAGTGTAAAAGCTCATTTGTCCTGAATGTGTCCCGGACCACAGTGAAACCACATTCATAATTTCTTCAGAAAAAAATGCAAAACTCTAGTTGTAAAAGAAATCTTACTTACAGGGCAAAAGCAAGTGGTTCAAAACTGTTGAACCTTTTTACGCCGCACACAAAGACAGAAGATATATCTGGAAGTCATATTACAATGATCTAATTCTCATATCTGTCATTTATTTATAATGCCCCCATGTGTGTCTTTGATGCTCAAAGTGCAGCTTCATCTTTTGATAAAGCATGTGTGTTCAACATTTGCCTGCTAAATTATGCTGGCGTTTCTTCAATAGAGTCTGCAAATCATCTTGAGTGTCAAAAAGAGATGCTGTGTTTGAATGCAAATCCTCTCTCTGAACTAAACATGCTGTAAAGAACAATGGGATCCCTCATATTGTTCAGTTTTTACAGCGTAAATTCTTCATCTAGACGAAGCTAGTCATTGTTTAGAAAATGTGTTTGTATATATATCTTTGAGAACCTTTTAAATGGATTGTTTGACCAAAACCAATTGAGATTATTGATCACCAACACCAGGCAATCCATTTAAAAGTAAAAGCTTGTCTGTCCTCACCTCACAGCTTTTCCCTGTGATAATTACTGATGCTTTTTAATCAAAGAGTTTTAGCAAAGTCAATGAGAGTGTTAAAGGGATAACTCATGCAGAAATCAAAATTAGCCCATGATTTACTCATCCTCAAGCCATCCTTGGTGTATATGAGATTCTTCTTTCGACGAATAATACGAAAAAATGTCCTGACTCTTCCAAGCTTTATAATGGCAGTGAATGGATGTTTATTTTCATATAAGTCCATCAAAGCGCATCCATCCATGATAAAAGTGCTCCTCACGGCTCTGCAGGGGATTAAAGGAGTAGTTCACTTTTAAAAATGTCCATGTCTTTCTTTCTTCAGTCGAAAAGAAATTAAGGTATTTGATGAAAACATTCCAGGATTTTTCTCCATATAATGGACTTCAATGGGAACCAAACCGTCCAAAAGACATTTTCAGTGCAGCTTCAAAGGGCTTTAAACGACACCAGACGATGAATAAGGGTCTTATCTAGCGAAACGATCGCTCATTTAAAAAATAAAATAAAAAAGTTGAAGTTTTATAAGCACAAATGCTCGCCTTGCTCGCGGTCGTGATTTTCCTGTTTGAACTCGTTCATCAAAGTGAACGAATCTTTTTTCGAGTCATGACTCGAAGGATCCTAGATATGACCCTTATTCATCATCTGGCGTCGTTTAACCCTTTAAGACCGACGGGAGCGTCGGCGCTCCGGTTTGCGTGTGTCTGTTTAACAGCCTATAGAAACTGAAACCAAGTAGCTAGCTCAATCATTCTTTTTGCATACAAAACCAGAGATGTAAAATTGTCAGATCAAGCCTCCAACATGCGCATGTTGCGTTGTTTTCACCCTCTAATGAGTCTGTACAAAATGCGCAAAATGCGTTTCTCAAAAAAATCACAAAAATGCATTGCACGTCTTTGCACACATGATCTGTAGATCTGCGATTGATAGTAACGCCTTCCGATGGCGCATTGAGGTATCACGTTCGGTGCACATGGCAGATCAAGCCTCAACATGCTCATGTTGCGCGGTTTCCACCCTCTAATGAGTCTGTAATAATGCGCGTTTCCAAAAAAACACACAAAAATGCATTGCACGTCTTTGCACACATGTGCTATAGATCCGCAATTGGTAGTTGCGTCTTCCGATGACGGATCCATGGACTGATCACGACATCACTTCCTGTGCACTTTGACCCCAGCTTGTGTCGCATGTAGTGACGTCAGAAGCAGCGTCTTTTGGCCATGCGTTTGACTGAATATATAATAGGTTTGACTCGCACTTGACTCCCATCTGCTATATGTTCCTTCTTATCATTATTGTCTTTTTACCATTGCTTCATTCTATCATTTCTTTCTCGTTTATACACTCGCAAATACAAGCACATTTACACACACACGCACCCCCCCCCCCCCACACACACACACACACACGTGTGCGCATGCGCGCAACGTTATGTCAAAATGAAAGTACACGGACGCACCGAATTCCTTCTGCTCATCGCCTTTATTTATTTATTTTATATTTATTTTATTATTAATTGTTCTGACAGGGTCTATTTAATTTATATTCTAACCAATTCAATGTTCAATCAATGTTCAAAAGCAAAATGTTATCTGTTTGACCACAAATGTAATTGAATATTTTACATATGGCATTTTACTCCCCCTTTTTAAATGAGTGTATCTTAAAAACTAATTGATGTAAACAGTTCAAATCAATTCTGTATAGTTTTAAACTGTTTTATGCACATTTTTCTCATTGACAAGTTTGAGGTTTACATTTATCATTTTTTTGTATTAAATAAAATATAGAGATTTTTTTTCAAAAAAATTGTTTTTCTTTTTGTTTATTGCATTTTTGAGATATTTATCTAGGTACTATTGATTTATTACAAACATAGCCTTCAAGTAGAGAAAGTAAGGATTATTTTGATGTATGGCATGTGAAAATGCTCAAAAGAATGACAGCACAGCATGTAAAAATAGAAAGATATACTTTGGTGGAACTGTTCTATGGCAGGTCATAAAGGGTTAAAGGCCTTTGAAGCTGCACTGAAGGTGAACTACTCCTTTAATAAAGGCCTTCCGAAAAGAGGCGATGTGTTTGTGTTAGAAAAATATCCATGTTTAAAACTTTATCGACTAAAATAACTAGTACGCAATTCGACCTACGGCAAAACAGTGACTCTTGACGATGTTGGAGTATCGTGAGCTTTGACGCCATTCGTGGTTCAAACAAACAAGGCTGGGCAATAAACTCAAGCTTCTTAGCCTCTTAGACTCAAGCTTTTTAGACTTCTAATTCGTGTTTTGCTCTATCCTCTGCACTTCCGCGTTCGTCATTGTGTGTCAAGGTCAGAGTCACTCTTTCGTCATAAATCGATGTGTACGGCCGTTTATAACGGAGTTATTTCAGTCGATAAAGTTTTACGTTTAAATTGTTGGTGATCAATAATCTCAATTGGTTTTGGTCAAACAGATGTAAACAATCCATTTAAAAGATTCTCAAAGATACAAAAAAAGACTTGTAATGGGTGATGAAATGATGTAATAGGTAGGTGTGGCTTTGAGGCTCTGTCTTCTTTGTCGTGGAAATCTTCTTCGGTTCATTTTTCAGGTCTTCAGGTCAGATGTCCGTGAGTATAAACATGAATGCAATGGAGAGCTGCTTTATAGTAGAAAATAAAGATGTAATTCTAATTGAAAATGACACTGTTAGTAGCCGCGTTTCCATACCCTTCAAATTTCGCAAATTTAAAATACGGCGAATGGAAACACGTCAATTAATACACACACACACACACACACACACATGTATAATATGAAGAGTTCAGATGCAAAAGCCTCTAAATGCCATTTGAAATTTTCTTCAAGAATGTTAATTTTTATCAAGCTTGTATATATAAGTTTAGTAATTCCACTTAAATGGCAATGAAGATTACCTATGAATTACCATTTAAGTGAAATTACTGAATTTAAATATACAAGCTTGATAAAAATGATTGTTCTAGAAGAGAATTTCAAATGGCACTTAGAGGCTTTTGCATCTGAACTCTTCATATGTGTAAATATAATAATATACACACACATATTTTATGAAACACAAAGTTTAGATGATTTTCCAGTGTTGATTTAGTTCTGATGTAATTAGTAAATAAGTTCATTTAATTTATAAAGCAGCTCTGCAAAAAAAAAAAAAAAATGTCAGTAATGTCATTTTCCAGCTCAGTTCAGTTCTCATAAAACAGCGTCAGTACAGTCAGAGATCAATGATATTGTCAAATATTAAATGTCCCCAACTAAACAAGCCAGATGCGACAGGGGCAAGGAACCCAAACTCCATCAGTGACGGAATGGAGAAAAAACCTTGGGAGAATCCAGGCTCTGTCGGGGGAACAGTTCTCCTCTGGCCAACGAACGGAGATGTGATTATGATTCAGACCGCATCACAAGTCAGAATTCAGGTCGGGATCGGTCGCGTTCAAATATCCAGTTCCTTTTGCATGAAGGATTCATCATGTCGGTATGGAGCTGAAGCTGTCCAAGTACTGTATGAACAATATGAAAGTGAAGCATGCCTTGGCAAACATAATTTAAAAAAATCATAATCTAAATACTGTGACCATGCAGCTGCAGTGGATCATCACGCGCCAAGCACCACAAAACATTTCAAACGGCCCACAGACATTTTTTTTCCAAACCGCAGAACATCCTCGCCATTCGGCATGTGTTGAACTCTATAGAAGCACATGGAACACATTTGCTGGTCGGGTCTTAAGTTGAGCATTCACACACGGTTTGTCTTGTTAACTTCAAGAAATATACAATGCATATCTGAGTGCAGTGTGTGGGTGAATCATACTAGCCTGTTTGTCATCTGAGATGTTTCAGTGTCTTTGAACTCAATCATTTGTCCTTTGTGTAAGGACCTGGGTTTGATTTAGAGGTGAAGAGGCCACAGGGTAAAACTTTAACACCAATTCAAATGCATCAATGGTTCTTCTTTGGTCAAAATCACCTCAAATGAATTGCTCTCTTCCAAGTGTTTTTTGCAGCCCGATCTCATGAAAGTTCGTGTCTATGGCACGAATGTCATTTCTCGTGGCATTTATACGCCAAAAACAGTTTTTGCGTGTATTTGGCACGCGATTTTCGCGTACATATGATACGCACTTTTTTGCGTATAATACGCACGAACTCCCCACCCCCCTCCCCCCTAAACCTAACCCAGGGTTTTTTAGTGCGTACCATATACACGAAAAAAACACTTTTGGCGTATAAATGCCACGAGAAATGACACTCGTGGTATAGATACGCATCTTCATGAGACTGTGTTGGTTTTTTGGGAGGGTTGTCATTTTAACAGCTACACAATGATGTATCAGTGTTATGTGGGGGCTGAAAGTAGCCATGTACAATAAGCTGGCATTGTATGTAGAAAAATCTGGAGGACTTGAGTATACATGGAGCCTTAGCCGGAAAGAGACAATTGTGGAGACAATCAGTCTCTTACAATCAATCAGAGACAAACATCAGTTAGATGACGCTAATCCTAATCTAATCCTAACCCTACCCCAGACCCAAACCTACCCGCGTCATATAACAGACGCTAAAGGTAAAGCGTCAGTTAGATGATGCCCTTGGATTGTCAAGGGTACCCTAAAACGTCGGATGTTGATGTATGGTCAAAAGCGTCAGTTAGATGACATCTTGGGATGAGAATGTGTTGACTTTGCTGCCATAGCCATTGCACCAATCTCCAGAAAACAGTCCATCTAAAGCATGTTTACTTTGAAAAACAATTTCAAACACACACACATGAGCACTTAAAGTGTTAGTTCACCCAAAAATGAAAATTAAGTCATTAATTACTCACCCCCATGCTGTACCAACCCCGTAAGACCTTTGTTCATCTTCGAAACACAAATGAAGATATTTTTGGTTAAATTTGAGAGCTGTATAACTACCACATTGGCTCCTAAGAGAATGACACTTGACGGCCCATAAAGTCATTTTCATTAAAGAAAATGTTTAAATATTCCATGTGCCTACAGCAGCTCAATTATAAGTTTATCAAGCGACGAGAATACTTTTTGTGCGAAAAAAAACATAAATAACGACTTTATTCGACTATTCCATTACTTCCTTGTGGGCCTTGAGACGAGAATTGAAGAGATTTCCAGAACGCATGCGCGAGAACTGAGACGAGGACGTTCTTCTTCTTGTTACCGGCTGCTCACCGCTTAGGAGTTTTACCGCCACCTACCGTATAAGATGATGATCCATATAAGGCGCTCCGGATTGTAAGGCGCACAGCACTGTCGTATTTGAGAAGATTAAAGGCTTTTAAGTGCACCTTATAGTGCGGAAAATATGGTAATTGAAACGCGTATGTACAGCGCGCATCTTCCTCTGCTTGTAAACAGAAAGTTTTGCGCTTCCAGCTATATCAGCACGTCATCTTATAGACGCTTTCATCAGACGCGTTGCCATGGTGATGAGCTGGCCCAAAGTTAACTTCCGTTCTGTTCGTTTATTAGTGTTTACTGGATAATATGGCATTCACTACAAATGCAGTGAAAGTTAAGGTGATGAGCAGGTTGTTGAGCTGTGGGGTGCAACCTGACCTAGTAGGGAACAAACGCAATTTTTAAAAACAAAAATGACAAGGTTTCCTATGAGGGAGACGGCGGTATTAAAATAGCCTATGTTTATCTGAGTGATAACCGGTACAGTGTTTCCCATACATTTATTAGTGGCAGCCCATCACATTATCAGCGCTGACCGCCACATATTGATTTCCGTGTTTTTAACAATTTAAGATGGGAAAAGTTGCAATTGACTGCAGTTGCGTGCAGCGCATATTCGCACGCTCTCTCTCTCTCTCTCTCTCTCTCTCTCTCTCTCTCGCAAACACATTGACAGAGGACCAGTCTGTGTATTGAATGGTTAGTATCGTAAACAGCGCTGCACAGATCCATCCAACATGTGGTCAATGTGGAGACCCACCTTCAAAAAGGTTAGCAAGCATGTAAGAAGCCTAGCTCTATGTTATTAACCTTATCAAACCCCGCCGTCGCGCTCCCCAGTTTTTTTTAACACTGCGGTAAATCAGACACGTCGGTAGAAAAACATCTTGTCTCCAATTTTTGTTCAACGGGTCTGGTAGTGTCACATTTCAGTTTGGCCAGGTAACATTTATTTTCTTTGACTGGCAAGAAATACCAGCTACTAGGTTATTTACTTGTTATGGATTGTCTCCGCAAGTCTGCCGGAAGTTAAGTTTGGGCCAGATTAATGCACATGCGCAGTACCGTTTGTTTATGTTGTCACTGCTGAAAGCGTCTATACGGTAGGGGGCGGTAATACTCCTAAGCGGTGAGCAGCCGGTAACAAGAAGTAGACGAATGAGAACGTCCTCGTCTCAGTTCTCGCGCATGCGTTCTGGAAATCTTTTCAATTCTCGTCTCAAGGCCCATCAGGAAGTAATGGAATAGTCGAATAAAGTCGTTATTTTTTTTTCTCGCACAAAAAGTAGTCTCGTCGCTTGATAAACTGTAGGCACATGGAATATTTAAACATTTTCTTTAATGACTTTCTGGGCCGTCAAGTGCCAGTCCCTTAGGAAGTCTATGTAGGACTGATCCAGCTCTCAGATTTAATCAAAAATATCTTCATTTGTGTTCCGAAGATGAACGAAGGTCTTACGGGGTTGGAACAGCATGGGGGTGAGTAATTAATGACTTAATTGTGAACTAACCCTTTAAAAATGTCTATAGCGAGCTCACGGGTTTTGGAACAGAGTGGTTGAGGTCTGTCCAGTGTGTGTGTGTGGCATATAGGTGAACAGACAGCTGGGGAGTGAGCTGAACACACACCCTAGAAGGAACTTTAAAGAGCGAGCACACACAAGTCACGAGCCCCCATAAAGCTGCAATAAAAAAAGAAGCCTTTGTGTTATTGGAGGTTTATATAAACTCTGCTCAGACGTTTAATGATTGACCGTTCTCAGCATATCCTGGTAGTACTAGAAACACAACGTAACAGCTCTCACCCACTCGCACAATGATGGACAGATGACAATCACACATTTTTGCATAGGGCTAATAAGACAGATGTCTTTGTCTCTTCAGGGACAAACACCTGCCACTAAACACCCATACATTTATTTCCCTTTAAAACACAGGCTGTTGACTTCTGCTTTGCTTCACAAAGCCTCCGTGCTCCATGCCTATACGTCCACTCCCTCCTTTATCAGCATAAGGAAATTCTGCAGGCACCAGTAAAGACAGAAAACCTCTCATCCGTGGAGATGAAAAAAAAGAAAACCAAACAGTGTCACAAGCCGGAGCTAAGAGGGAGAAGATCCCTCTCTGAACAATGGGACAGCGGGATCATCTTTGCATACCGATTTTCATACTTAGCTTTTAATCTCAAACTGCTCCCACGGTCTCGCTCACCTTTCCTGAACAACTGAGAAAATACTGGATATCACTATTATACTGGATTATATAAATACTGGATATCACTGTTTATCCACTTAATTTTCAACAATATGATTGATCTGAACTGAGCTCTAAAAATTGCTGGGTTGTTTTAACCCAACTTTGGGTCAAATATGGACAAACCCAGCCATTGGGTTCCATTTTTTAATGACATTTTTAACCCAACATTTGGGTTTCTCCATATTTGACCCAAAGTTGGGTTAAAACAACCCAGCATTTTTAGAGTGTATGAACTAAATCAATAACTTTTTCACAAATGAACCATCACTGAATTTACTTAAGCTGGACTATGACACTATTTTCTTCCAGATCAACAAATTTTCTTGCATTGTTTTCCTGTTATCATTGTAAAGATGTTTTGAAACAATATCTATTGTATCGAGCGCTATATAAATAAAGGTGACTTGAACAACATCTCAAAAAACATAATTGAAGCTTGAAGAGATAGTCAAATGATAAAAAAGAAGACTGTGGAATACAAACGGTGAATTATTGAGGAAGATCCTGTTTTTTTTTTCAATTTAATAAACGTAAAAAGGCGTGGTCCAAAATAATAAAAAGCACAGCGAAAGAGAAAGAAGTGCACTTAATTGTGTTGAATGTACACTTGTAAAGTGTACTTCACATCTTAAAAGTATATTTAAAAAACTGTACTTGCAGATAATGTAATATTAATGAAATAAAGGGTTGAATAAATTAGTTACCGTAATTTTTTGTCATTCAATTCAACCATTTCAAAGACAACAGTATGTAATTATGAAATTATTATTAGTATTCTAAACTACTATTTCACAAGGGGATGTGAATCTTTTCATGGGATTCAATTCTTTCAGTTTCAATCTGCTCTTCACACAAAGCTATCATGTGAATTCAAAAGATATACAGTATTGGGCACATATTGTGCAAAAGTCATATGGACTTTGGGCGAGACCCCACATTTTACTGTTGGAAAATCACATATTTTAAAAGATAATAATTATTTTATGATACAATAGATAGAGGGATAAAGAACAGAAAATGGGGGTTACATAATAAATGTTAAATGTGTTTTGTTCATGGGCGGTGTTGTTGGGATTTGGATGAGGTAACGTTGGATTGAACCACCTCCACTTGTGATAAAGCTCACACACACCTGTCAACGCCGCATTGTGCATTCCGTCAGCCTTTCTGTGTCTTTCCGGCATGTTTGTCTGTGTCTTTGTTTGGGATAGATTAAGCAGCTCAATGAGTGTGAGTATGTGTGTGTGTGTGTGTGTGTGTGTGTGTGTGTGTTGGGGGTTACTTTCAGCTAATGTTTGAGGACAAACTTGTCACCAAAAGTGAGCTACAAAGGGGATCTTTGGCATTGTAATCATTTGGATATTTTAAATTCTAAAATGCATGAAGTTCTTTAAGGCAAAGGTTAAGGTTTTGTTAAGAGATATTTATGATTAAAGGGCAGCCAACACACAACGTTCCCCTAACGTTCCCGAATGGTCCCATTTTTATTTTTTAGCATGTTTAATTTTTTTAACGGTCGTCCACGACGGTTCAGTCACATGTATGAGGTTGACCAATAGGAGTACAGAAGCTTTTCCGTACACAACTTTCAAAAATGGCGAAACGAAAGAGAGACGATGGTGCTAACGTTAAAACTAAAAGTAAAAATATATAAGAAAACAATATTTTACCTCAAGTTCTCTTTGGAGGATTGCCAGCCCATCCTGTCGTCTTCGGGCAATCCAGGAACTTGTCCATTGTTGGGTTTTCTTTCTTTTTTTAAAACTTTTTTCTGAACACAGGACAGCCAATACAACACTCACCGCTTCATCCATTGTTTGTTCATGTTCGTTTCCGGTAGTCACTCTCTACTAAGTTTCGCCTTCTCGATGACATCACGCGCGCTGTTAAAGATGGCATGCGATGACCGGTCAGGAAGCAACATGTAGTCTGACATTTGTGTCTTGTCCACAACACGACAAGATTTTTTCGGAGTCAAAATCGCGTAATCTGACACAGTGACTATCGCAACAGTAAAACCAATCGTGTAATCTGAAACAGCCATAAAGGGAGGGTGGGATCTTATGCTTTCAAAACTAGCTTGGTATTTCTAGCCTCATCATAAATCATGTATTTTACACAAATTGATTTCAAATGAAAACAGTCTTTCTAACCGCACAAGAATGTGATGTAATGACACCAGCGGGAGGGTGGGATCTTATGCTTTCAAAACTAGCTTGCTATTGCTAGCCTCTTTGAAATTACCTACCCTACCTTTAATTAATCAACATTAGATGTTTATGGTGTGTGCACATTAAAGGGTTAGTTCACCCAAAAATGAAAATTAAGTCATTAATTACTCACCCCCATGCTGTACCAACCCTGTAAGACCTTCGTTCGTCTTCGGAACACAAATAAAGATATTTTTGATTAAATTTGAGAGCTGTATAACTACCACATTGGCTCCTAAGGGACTGCCTCTTGACGGCCCAGAAAGTCAATGAAGAAAATGTTTAAATATCCCAAGTGACTACCGTGGCTCAACTATATGTTTATCAAGCGACGCGAATACTTTTTGTGCGAAAAAACAAACAAAAATAACGAGTTTATTCGACTATTTCTTTTCTTCCTTGTAGGCCAGAACGAGACTTCCTTAGATTTCCACGACGCATGCGCGAGATTTGCGATCTGCTCACATCAGCTTACACCACTTCAGATCGCAATTCTCGCGCATGCGTCGTGGAAATCTAAGGAAGTCTCGTTCTGGCCTACAAGGAAGAAAAGAAATAGTCGAATAAACTCGTTATTTTTGTTTGTTTTTTCGCACAAAAAGTATTCGCGTCGCTTGATAAACATATAGTTGAGCCACGGTAGTCACTTGGGATATTTAAACATTTTCTTCATTGACTTTCTGGGCCGTCAAGAGGCAGTCCTTTAGGAGCCAATGTGGTAGTTATACAGCTCTCAAATTTAATCAAAAATATCTTCATTTGTGTTCCGAAGACGAACGAAGGTCTTACGGGGTTGGTACAGCATGGGGGTGAGTAATTAATGACTTAATTTTCATTTTTGGGAGAACTAACCCTTTAAGTAAGATTTTGTGTGAAATAGAACAAGAAAAACATAAATCATGTATTTTACACAAACTGGTTTATTTCAAATGAAAGCAGTTTTTATAACCGCACAAGAATTTGATGTAATGACACCAGTGATCTCACACTTTAGACAGGCCATATACATCACACTTTAGCATGCAGGGTGTGGGCTGTTGGCTTCAGTTTTAGCATGAGGAAAATGACAGGGGAGCTTTTACACCATTTCCCCCAACAGAATATTTTTAAAACTGGGAGGATGACAAAAATGAAAAGCTTTAGATGTTTCTCAACAAGCATAGTTGGCAGCAACCCATGTCTGAACCACTCAGGATACAGCAAAGTCAGTTGTGCGGTGTGTGTGAATAAAAGAGTTGGCAACAGTGAGTTTCTGTTGAATAGGCTTTAATGTGCTGTGGCATGTCTAGTGTTTAGATAAAAAGTGCAGTGTCTGACAAAACAGAGGCGGTAAAACATACAGTGTATGGATTTTTCATTTTTGCTAAGAAACAAAATGTCTTACAAAAAAAACAAAACAAAAAAAACAGATTATAATGTCCACATTACCTATGACCCATTTAATAATTCCTCAGGGTAATGCAAATCATTTTAAGATGCATATTAGATTACTTTCATCAAAAACAACATACATAAGTAAATGCGCAAAAAAAAAAAATACAGACAAAAAGCACACTATTCCCTCGCTCTCCAAACAAAGAGGTGGAGATATGGAGTAAACATGCATCAATATCATGAACCAAGAAATGAAAACTGTACCGATGGGATTTCCCAATGTTAGCCTAGGCTATAATTCTACTCTCCAAGCAATGATGTTATCTTCTCTGGCATGTATACGTTTTCCTCTGCTGAGACCCTCCTCTCGTGATCTGAAATGAGTTCAGAGAAGCTGATGTTAAAGGTGCAGTGCGTACATTTTAGCAGCATCTAGTGGTGAGATTGCGAATTGCAACCAACCCGATCTCACAGGAGTTTGTGCGAATTTTACGAGGTGGCTAAAGCCTAGTTCACACTACGTGATTTTAAGCCCGATTTAAGCCCGATTTGCAAATCGTTGAGTCGCCGACAAGTCAGGGTGTTATCGCGTGCAAATCGCGGGCGATTAGCGGACGATTAACGCTCGCCAATCCGATAGTGTGAAAGAGCCAACAACGCATCAAAGACAGCTCGCAGACACCTCGCAGACAGGTCACCGAGCTCAGAAAAATATCTAGCATGCTAGATATCTCGAGCAGTCGCGCGACTCAATCTCAGTGATGTCATGAGTACAGCCAATCATAGCAACGCATGGGTTGAGGACACCAGGTAAATCTTACTTTTTCTTTTTTGCATTTTTTTTCTCAGAGCAGATCGTCGAGCAAACAGTGTGCAGCACTAGTTTCTGTCTGACGTCTATATTCGCGTGTTATGTTCTTCTCTGCAGTTTCGCGTCATTTCTGGTTCGTTTTAATGCGTGGTTTTTCGTGACAAAACATGGTTTCTAGACCAGATAGAATCGTGTTGTTGTCAACTCGTTATTTGTTTGATTATTTTCAGGATTTAGACCGTACTATAGTACTGAAACAGCTCTCATTGAGAATTAGTACGATTATGAGATAGCGTAGATTGCAACCAACAGAAGTTACAGTGGCCGACAGGAAAATATCGTCTGAGACAGCAGAGAATGACCAGTTTTGCAATGAGGTTTCTTTAAAAGGAACCCAGATAGTGCGGCATGTTGGCCTTATAAGATTAACGTGGGCATTAGCTATAGAAAGGTGATGGTCAAGGTGACATGTGCATTCTGGGTAGTGACGTGTAAAGGTTGTAGCCGGTTGTAGCCTAGCCTTTGTAGTCGCAACTTCGTTCATTATTTTTCCAACGTACCGGCTAATACCTTTACACATCACTACCCGGAATGCATTGAGACATAAATAACGGTGGCTTACGAATGAACGGATATTCGGCTTTTTTAAATAAAAACAAAAACCTTTGGAGTGTTTGTGTATCACCTTTTTATAGCTAATGCCCACGTTAATCGGGGTTCCTTTTTATAAAGATAAATTAAGAAATTATGTTCATTAATTATTCAGTAAAATTAAGTGTTATTGCGAATTTTATTGTTACTTGTTCATCATTGTGTCAGTGTTTATTCGCTGACTTTAGTTTCAAAACTGCCTAATGTTACTGAATGAAATGTTGACCCATAAAGCTTTGAGGGATCCACCTGATCCAGTTGAGTCTATGACAAAAACTAAATTATCTCAGATTTTGTGCAAAATGTTGCTTTTGTCAAATGAAACCTACCTATAAGTGACGATTTAAAAAAAGAAAGAAAATGCATTATTTATTTATTTACCAGAAAGGCCAATATGCACTGTATTTTTACTTAATGTGAGATTGTGTCTTTGGAATTGGAGTGTGTTCAACATTAAAGTTCTGACAACGACTGGATGAATGGAAATTGTCAAGTTGTTTGGTCTCTTCTTTTGTCTCGTTCTACTCTTCTGTAATGCAATTCTCTGTTCTGTGACCCACTTGTCTTTTTCTTTTGACATTTGAACAAACAATATGGCGCTGGGTGTGAACATATGCACAGATTTATGCTCATATTTAACAGACAGTAAATTGTTAGTGCCAAAGGATCAACTGTCTTTTGTTAACAAAGAATACCAACCGAGGGCGGGGTGGTAGTAGCAACTTTATGCCGATTCTTAAATAGTACAACTGTAAAAACACTCAAGTGTTGTCATTTTCCAGACTCATTTGATCTCTCTTAAACACACCTCAAATCACTCACTGTAAGGTTGTAACTTTCAGTTTGGTTTCTTTTTCGTTTTCATGGACTTTTAGGGGCCGTTTACACAACACCGTTTTCAGCAAAAAACATTTAGGGGGTCTGAAAATAGAAACTTTTAAAAACAATAGAAGGTTTTAAAGTGCAAGTCTTTAAAATTATACCATTATCATCTTGCGCATGCATAGTATGTTTTCAGTATGGGGTTTCTTTACAAAGTGACATCGCCAACTACTGGCCTTGTTGCAGAATACAGCATTTTTAGTTGTATTTGCGGATCCGTGTTAATGGGGGCTTGACAACGTTGTGAAGTGAATGTGAAAACGCAATGGAAAAACTTCCCCTTGGTTTAAAGGATTTTTACAATGTTCTCATGTGTTGTCATAGCGACTCATTGTTTGATTGATTTGATTCACCTGTTTCTTTTTTACCCTTTAGTTTCTCTGTGTATTTATAGCCCTCAGGTGATGTTCACACTGTCAGTTCAAATCCGACTGGGTATCCGATTGGCGTCTGATCTAAATGATTGACTATCCAAACTGTTATGATTTGGGTTTCTGGGAATATCTGCATTGGATTCTATGGCAACGATGTTGAGTTAGTATAGGCATACACCGAAAACAACAGCAACAACAAAAAGTAACGTGGATGGGGTTTGCAATACATTTTTTGTATTATTTACAACATTACAATCTGTAGCCGCCCCACCATTTATTGTAATTTTCTTGCAACAACGCAGTTTTGTTTCTGCAGCATTTTTTGTATGTTGCCTGTAACAATGTAAACCATGCAAAATCCGATTAGAGAGATCAGAATAAAACGGATTTCCAGAAATTAGATTTGAATAGGATTTCAAAACACATTTTAAAAAAAGTTTGTTTGCTGTTAACGCTATCTCACGACCAATTCGTACGAATTCGTACGAGTGATTAAAAAGTGGCTAATTCGTATAATTCATACGACCTCACTTGTACGAATTCGTACGATTTGTCTAAACCCACGTGATGGGTAGGTTTAGGGGCGGGGTGAGGGGTAGGTCATTCGTACGAATTCATACGAATTCGCCAATTCGTAAAATATGTACGATTTAGCAAAAATCTTACTAATTCGTACGAGTGAGGTCATACGAATTGTTATGAATCAGCCACCTCGTAAAATTCGTACGAATTCCTGTGAGATCGGGTTGGCTGTTCACATTTGCTAAAAAAATTATCGTATTCCAATCAGGTATGCTTCAAATATTGGATTTGGACTGACAATCTGAACAAGGCTTTAGTTTGAGTCATTTTTTTTTAGTAGATTATTTTTCTCTTATGTTCCAGTTTTTCTCCTGTGCATGTTTATTGTTTTGGATTATTGTTAAAGGGATAGTTCAGTCATCATTTACTCACCCTCATGTTGTTCCAAACCTGTATGAGTTTTTTCCTTCTGTTGAACACAAAAGAAGTTTTTTTAACGAATTTTGGTAACTAGACAGCTGACGGTAGTCTTTGACTTCCATAGTATTTTGCATACTATGGAAGTCTAAAGGCTACACTCAATTTTGGTTAGCAAAATTCGTTCAAAAATCTTCTTTTGTGTTCAACAGAAGGAAAAAACTCATACAGGTTTGGAACGAGTGAATAAATAAATGACAACACAATTTTCATTTTTGGGGGCGAAACTATCCCTTTAAATAAAATGGCTATACTGTAAAGATCCCGCGAGTACGGTTGTGTTGAGATTGTTAGCCTACATGCTTTATGTGTGAGAGTTTGCTGTGTGTGTGTGTGTGTTAACAACAGAAAATGGTAATGGAATGCATGTGAATGAGACAAGCATTAGCATACACATTATGATCTGTTGTTTACTTCTCACTTTTCTTTGTCCTCCTTCATTCGTCAAAGTTAAAGGACTAAAGGAAGTGTTTTGTCTAGTTAACAGGGTAGTCTACAGTCAATGAATGTATGTCATTCAGATACATACCGCACATGTTAGAACAGGCCCACAGCTATGAAGCTCTATATGTTGACTTCTCACATCAGCTCAGATCAACAGCTTTCAAAGATCATTTACATTTATGCATTTTCAAGATGCTTTTATCCAAGTAACTTTGCAATGCAAGTTACACAATTTATTAATATTATGCACAATAAACTCACACAACTGATGTTTATAAGTAAATAAAAGCCTAAATTCAATCTGTTGTTCATCATATAAAGCAATTGAGTCTCTTTGGACAATTTGGAAAACCCCTCAATTCATATTGATTAGTTTCACGATCTCTTTATGAACTTTTGAAGCGTCAAATTGGTAGTTGCGTAGCGTCTACGTCTGAAAATGAACAAAAGTCTTACGGCTTTGGTCTGAGTAAATGATGACAGAATTTACATTTTTGGGTGAACCAACCCTTTAAGGTATCTTGCTTTGTGAATGTGGTATTTACCCATCATGCAAATAAAGTTTAAGACATCATCCTGCTCAATTAGCAACATTGCTGGTAGATCACAGTGCTCACAAGGTCAGTTCTCAGGGAATGCATTGATTAAAAGTGTATAGCTAATGTAGGCTAGCTGCCTAATGCATAACTACAACCCCCCCAGAATTCGGGATATTTTCATATCTAATCTGATTAAGTGTGCAGCACTACAACTGCTCTACAAATATCCAGGAGTCTTGACCCTGATCCGTGTGTCAGCGAGAAGGTGAGGCAGTATTTCCTCTTAATATGACTTAACACAGCTCCACCCGCTGACCGTTTAACACACCCCTCCCCTAGACCTGACCTTGTCCCTCCGACACCTCCCCCGCTGGAGGCTGTAAATGAGCACAATCATCAAATGACAAGATGTTTTCAATCAAGGAAGGCTGAGGATATTCAATTACTCTACCTTTCCCTCCGTCTCGCTCCACCCAGTTTTCTGTGCCCATCGATTCGATTACCAGCCACTGTCACTCTCGCAGGCTCCTCAGCGCAGCTCCATTAGGTAATGTGGGTCTTGTCCACCTGTAGAGATGTGTTGTCTGGAAATGTGGCGCTCTTTGAAGTGGCGGCCCATGCACAGCCACTTACCTGATTAAACCCAGTGCAGGAATAACATGCACTTTTACCAAGAATACAGAGAGAGAGAGTGAGAGAGAAATGGAAAACGAGGAAAAAGAGAACAATGTAATGCATAATTGTTATTTACTGGTGCTTAAAGGAGTAGTTCACTTTTGAAAAATCTTTTGCTGATAATTTACTCACCCCCATGTCATCCAAGATGTCCATGTCTTTCTTTTTTCAGTTGAAAAGAAATTAAGGTTTTTGACGAAAACATTCCAAGATTTTCTCCATATAATGGACTTCAGTGGGATTGGGAACCAAACGGTTCAAGGTCTAAAAAGACACTTTCAGTAAAAACTGCAAACTGTTCAAAGGGCTTTAAACGATTCCAGACGATGAATAAGGGTCTTATCAAGCGAAACGATCGCTCATTTAATAAATAAATAAATAACAAAGTTTAAGTTTAATAAGCTCAAATGCTCGCCATGCTCTGTTCTGTGATGTGCGTTCGTGACTCTCCTGTTCAAACTCATTCATCAAAATGAATGAATCTTTTTCCGAGTCATCTGGTTCATTCAACGAACAAAACGAACGAATTGACTCTGAAAAAGATTCGTTCATTTTGATGAACGAGTTCGAACAGGAGAGTCCAACACTATCTCACGACCAATTCGTACGAATTTGACGCATGATTAAAAAGTGTCTAATTCGTACTAATTCGTACGACCTCACTCGTACTAATTCCTACGATTTGTCTAAACCCACGTGATGGTTAGGTTTAGGTAATTCATACGAATTCATACGAATTGGCCAATTCGTAAAATATGTACGATTTAGCAAAATCGTATTAATTCGTACGTGTGAGGTCGTATGAATTGTTACGAATTAGCCACTTTTTAATCATTCGTCGAATTCGAACGACTTGGTTGTGAGATCGGGTTGGAGAGTCACGAACGTACATCAGAACAGAGCAAGATCATCACTATACTTATGTAAGATTTCCAGACCTGGTCGCGTTCCTGTAGTCCGAATGAGACATAAGAAAACTACAAATTTGGCGTTACATTTGCCGACAGGTGGTGCGTACTCGACAGTAGACTATAACTACATGTAAAGACACCTTGCAACCGGATAGCTTTTGAATTGTCATCATGATTCCAAAGCCGGTGCTGAATAAACAGGGAGCATGCGAGACAACTGCGCAAGGCTAAATTATTTACGACAGCGGTAATGGACAATTCCGCTTCCAACCTGTAGGGCGACCGCAGAGGAAAAGTTACTCGGTGTTGCTTTAATGCATATATTGCTCATATGTACGGGAAGTGATTTGAACAACCACCCTAAGCATAAACGCAGAACTCACCCCATTTTCATATCTGTGATATGATATGATAAATTTAATGACTTTAAATCATGTGGCTAGATTTGAAACCCTTTGAATATGTATTATTTTGCCTTATGGGATTGTTTAAGATGCAGGGCCATGTCTTTTTGTATTGTGTAACAGTGATATAGAGCCATAAAGATTTCTTACCAACACCCATGAACCTCAGAGATGATTCAATGAACATCAGAGATGATTCAAACCCATCTAAAAACAAATCAACATCCTGCCATAAAAATGTCCACAACACTAAAACAAATGTCCTTAATCAGCATTTTCTTTATTTGTTTTGTGAAAAATGTATATATATATTTTAAACAAGATACAGTTACTTGAGAAGCAGAATGCTTTTTTTTTCTTTTTTTTTTTTTAAATGTTCTTATTATGCTGACCAAGAAAAAAAGAAAGAAACTATTTTATCCACTTTTTGACCAAGCAAACATCTTCTTTAAAGAATCCACAGAAAGAACAGGATATTTGTTGAGCCAAATATGCCAAAGCCAGAGCCATTCATTCATGCGTTTGAGAGAATGAATTTTTTTTTTTTTTTTTTTTTTGGCAGTGTACTTTCTGAGTGGCAACAGAAGGAAGTGGATTTTCGGGAACTTTCATTACTTTTCCAAATAAATCTCACTCAACCCAAATGGATCCAGATTTTCCCTTTGTGGTGTCTTTCTATATTTGCTTCTGGCTTCCTGAAAAAAGAAAGAAGAGAAAATAGAAGGAATATGGTGTAGCTTTAACCAATGCTGTTATGTAAAATACAGTTGCCTCTTCATGCCGTACATTTAACTGTGGATGTTTCACCCTGAAATCAACATAACACAGTTTCATCAAGCAATTGACATGTTATTTAAAAAGTGACTACAGATTAGATCTCATGTGGCCCTATCTATCCATCCATCCATCCTGTAAAAAAAAAAGTGGTTTTAACGGTAAAAGACTGTAAAAATGCTACAGTGCAAAACTGTTAATTGGTTGACAGAAATTTTCTGTACTATATAAGGTAAATAACTGTAATAGATCTCATGATAAATTTAATGTAATTACAGAATTAAAAAATTAAAAAATAATGTAAATTTGCAGTTTTTGAAAGTGAAAAAGAACAACTCATTGTAATTCACAGTGAAAAAACGTAAATTGACATTCTCACAATTCCCTGTGTAACACTTCACATTTTATGTATTTTTGTTGAAATAACTGTTTCCTCATAGTTTGATTGTGATGATTGTTGGTTGTCAGTATTATAATGGTACAAAACAGATATCAATACTTCAATAGATAAATTAACATTATATCAGATAATGAAATATGGTTTATTACTGTAAATTTTAAGTTAAGTCTGTAAAACCGATAACGTTACTACCGTATTTTTGACGGTATAGTTCTGGCAACCACAGCTGTCGTTGTTTTACCGTAAAAATTACGTTTTTATTTTTTACAGTCTATCTATCTATCTATCTATCTATCTATCTATCTATCTATCTATCTATCTATCTATCTATCTATCTATCTATCTATCTATCTATCTATCTCACTGTAAAAAAAAATCACGATTTTAACGGTAAAATACTGTAAGTGCTACAGTGCAAAACTGTTAATTGGTTAACACAAAGTTTCCATATATATTCGGTAAATAACTGTGATAGATCTCATGGTAAATTTAATGTAATTTTACTGTAGAATACCGTTAAATTTACTTTTTTTGAAAGTGGAAAAGAACAACTCATTGTAATTTACAGTGAAAAAACATAAATTGACATTCCCACAATTCCCTGTGCATGTGACACCGATAACATTTTATGTATTTTTGTTGAAATAACTATGGTTCCTCATAGTTTGATTGTGATGATTGTTGGTTATCAGTAATGGTACCAAACAGATATCAATACTTCAATAGATAAATTAACATTGTATCAGATAATGAAATACAGTTTATTACTGTAAATTTTAAATTAAGTCTGTAAAACCAATAACGTTGCCTACCTTATTATTGACGGTAAAGTTCTGGCAACCACAGCTGCCGTTTTTTTACCGTAAAAATTACGGTTTTATTTTTTACAGTCTATCTATCTATCTATCTATCTATCTATCTATCTATCTATCTATCTATCTATCTATCTATCTATCTATCTATATCTGTCTGTCTTTCTGTCTGTCTAAAATATTCATATATCCATTCATCCATGCATTCATGAGTACAAAGATAAAATTACAAATAATTTACCCCCAGGACTTCTTGACTTCAGATGGATGATATCAGTTCCAGGCTTTAGAGACTATTTACCACATCAAAGTTTAAAATATTCCTTTATACGCACACACAACTTCACACATCAAAACGTTCTGCAAAACTTAGTTCTTGTCTTATTGCACCTTAAGGTCATGCTTTCCCTCACTCTCTTTCTCTCTCTATTTTACGAGAAGCCTTTGGCAAACACAGGCCAGTGGAAAGCCTCTTAGAGTGATTGTTTCAATTCTCGCAGTATCATGCATTGACTTGAATCCGGCGTTTGGCTGCGCTTCTGCTCTAGCGCTGCCCTTGCCATCTGCAATGAATCAGTCCAACTGCTGTAGTGCATTAGGCTGCATTTTCCATGGCAGTGTTTGCAGCCATATGCATAGGCACAGGCGGCTTTTCTAGTGAAGGAGGTCTGGATTCTGTCTTTTCCCATGACCCAGCTTGAATAGCATTAGTTAAAGGTGTGTTCCTTGGAGATGTATTATCAGCCGGTTAAGGGTGTATTAATCGCCGTTGTTAGGATAAGAGGTAGCTAACTTTCCTTGGAGGAAGGTTAAGCTGCAATACACACATACATAGTGAACACACAAAATAATATTCACATCAATAAATGCACTTCCCTGCTCTTAACTGTGGCGTCTGCTGCAATAAGCTCCAGATGGAAGCTGGCCCTTGTCCAGGCAAGACCTGGGGTGTGATGAAGAAACGCACAAAGTTCACACACTAACCTACACATACTGTACATAATCACAGATGAAAATGAGATGTGTACTATCATATGGAAGCTTGTTTCCAGCACTGAATAAAAAAAAAAAATTGTGACTTTTTATCTCACAATTACAAGATATAAAGTCAGAATTGTGAGAAAAAAGACAGAATTGAGACTTTTTATTTCACAATTCTTACTTTACGTATAACACATAATTGTGAGTTTATATCGAAATTCTGGCATCTTTTCTCATAATTGTGAGATATAAACTCGTAATGGCGAGTTATCAGGCCAATTCTAAGGGGGAAAAAAATGTATACTATATAAATTATATAAAATTTTAACTTTATATCTCGCAATTGTGACTTTTTATCACGCAATTCTGACTTTATATCTCACAATTCAGACTATATCTTGCAATTCTGACTTTATATCTCACAATTCAGACTATATCTCGCAATTCTGACTTTATATCTCGCAATTCAGACTATATCTCGCAATTCTGACTTTATATCTCGCAATTCTGACTTTATATCTCGCAATTCTGACTTTATATCTCGCAATTCTGACTTTATATCTCGCAATTCTGACTTTATATCTCGCAATTCTGACTATATCTCGCAATTCTGACTTTATATCTCGCAATTCTGACTTTATATCTCGCAATTCTGACTTTATATCTCGCAATTCTGACTTTATATCTCACAATTCAGACTATATAACACGCAATTGCGACTTTATATCTCGCAATTCAGACTATATCTCGCAATTCTGACTTAATATCTCGCAATTCAGACTTTATATCTCGCAATTCTGACTTTATATCTCGCAATTCTGACTTTATATCTCGCAATTCTGACTTTATATCTCACAATTCAGACTATATCTCGCAATTCTGACTTAATATCTCGCAATTCAGACTATATCTTTCAATTCTGACTTTATATCTCGCAATTCTGACTTTATATCTCGCAATTCTGACTTAATATCTCGCAATTCAGACTATATCTTTCATTTCTGACTTTATATCTCGCAATTCTGACTTTATATCTCGCAATTCAGACTTTATATCTCGCAAATTCAGACAATATTACGCAATTCAGACTTTATATCTCGCAATTCTGACTTTATATCTCGCAATTCTGACTTTATATCTCGCAATTCTGACTTTATATCTCACAATTCAGACTATATCTCGCAATTCTGACTTTATATCTCACAATTCAGACTTTATATCTCGCAATTCTGACTTTATATCTCACAATTCAGACTATATCTCGCAATTCTGACTTTATATCTCGCAATTCTGACTTTATATCTCGCAATTCTGACTTTATATCTCGCAATTCTGACTTTATATCTTGCAATTCTGACTTTATATCTTGCAATTCTGACTTTATATCTCGCAAATTCAGACTATATTTTGCAATTCTGACTTTATATCTCACAATTCTGACTTTATATCTCACAATTCTGACTTTATAACACACAATTGCGACGTTATATCACTCAATTCTGACTTTATATCTCACAGTTTTGAGAAATAAAGTCAGAATTGCGAGATATAGTCTGAATTTGCAAAATATAAAGTCAGAATTGCGAGATATAGTCTGAATTTGCGAGATATAAAGTCAGAATTGCGAGATAGCTAAAGTCTGAATTGCGAGATATAAAGTCAGAATTGCGAGATAATTGCGAGATATTAAGTCAGTAATTACCTTTTTTATTGTCCATCCTAACCAACCCATGCATATACAATGCACGTAAAAACTCATTTTCGCGTATAAATTGCACGATAAACACACTGTGTGCTATAGAGATGCATTTAGTGTGATCCGGTTGAATTGATACGTCAGGCAGAAAGCCTTGAGAGAGAAGGGGGAACGTACTGTTCAGTCCAATGATTTCCAAAGAGATTCCGGCCACTGTGTCAACATTCAGACCCAGTGTACAAATATTATTAATCTAACTCAACAAATGAAGTAGAAGGAGGAAATGTGCTGGAAAACTGAAGGGAATGTGTGCCTTCATCCTCCTCTTTCCCATAGGATAAGAAGAGAAGAATCAAAAAAGAATGGAAAATTGCATTTGTCCATCAATAAAGGTCTTTAAATACATAAAGCTCATATGACCCAAAATGATTATATGTACACTTCTGCCAAAGCGCAAAGAAAATTCTAGGCTTTTGTATAGACATAACACCCACTGTTTAATTTTAAAGTGCAATTTAATACCAGTGTTGTGGGCTGTCTTGGAATTTTTAGTTTATGTGTTAAAATAAACACCGTCTTGGGTGGAACCGGTTAGAGAGAGATGTAGTACATCCTTATTTTGCAAATCCAGGGCAGTAATTGACCAATAACAAACCTAATGCGTGGTGATGACGTCTGCTTTGGGTTCGTGGTGACACCACTTCTGAATGTTGTAAGTGTGGTCTGCACTGAAATGCTTTGCTCTTTTAACAATATGCTATTTTAAGACACTTTTATTTAGCCTTTTTTAGCCCATATATGAGTGATTCATATGGTTTTACCAATAACATATGTCCAAACCTGAAAGAGAACCTGCATCCATTAAACAGTTGGATCCAGAAATTCTATGTCAATGTGTTTTTTTCCCCCTATTTTTTTTTTTTTTACACGTTAATATGGCTGTTGAGGCTTCTAATTAATCTTCTACTTGTGAAATAGAAGACTAAGTGTCATTTGAAGGATACACACATCACGCTAAGATGTGTGTACATGTATTAACCCGTAACCTGTTGCTTATTACGAAATGCGATGGCCAGAATCTCTGCTTTCCAACTTCTGCTTTCAGAAGATCGGCCAACAGTGTGTGTTCATTCAGCCGGGAGCTGTGGACTAACCAGACCAGACCCCTCTGGAGTCTCGCGCACACACATACGCGTTTACTTAGCTATTTAATTGGGGAGATTCCATAGACATCTATTGATTTTACACAGCTTGGTATAAATAATCCTAACCTTAGCTAAACTTCATATAATTTTTATAAAAGAGGAAGTAGCCTATACTTAAAAGGATTTTTTTGGGTCAAATTTAGCACATCTAAGCACCACATCTATAATTAAGTTATAACTCGGGATAATCAAGTTTTTTTTTAATCACATTTTTATTGTCATTTTGATATCATTTAAACATAAAAAATGACGAAGACAACTGAGTAAAAAAACAAAGTAGCAGTGAATTTTTTTTTTATATAACAATACAAATAATAAATCATAATAAAAATAATTAAAACTGGTCAGTCACACTGAAGAGTGAATAACCCGAGATACAAAGAAAAAAATATTTGAGTCAACATATGCTTCAAAATATACACAAGATACAATAGCGACAGATTATGTAAAAGAAATATCCATACAAAAACCTTGACATTCAAACCAGTAGAATAGCGCTGAAAGAAGTCAGCCAACAGGGAACCCTAATACAACTGTAAATATATGAATACAAAGAAAATATCCATAAAGTTTTTAATGCTGTTTATATGTCTATGTGCTGTTTTTATTGTGCTTTAAGGTGTGTAAATTCATAAGTCGACAGCATTGCTGAGTATTTTCTAATTAAAACTGCAGTGAACCAAAGACAGTCTCAAAAACACGGGTTGAAATCGCTGGTGTTTCTGACGTCACAAACTACCTTGTAACCAAGTAGGTTTCAACGTGAGATCGTCAACCAGTGGATCTCTGAGCTGAGTGAGTGAGTGGAGGCGGGGCTCATTTGCATATTCAGTATACTAAACTAAATGAGGCAAGAGTGTAGAGTTACATTCAAACGATTTTTTTAAGGGATACAATTATTGACTACAGGGGACTTCATGCTACATGAGAAAGAGTGCTGCACTGAATATCAAAATTAATATTAAGTAACTCAATTTTTTGACACAATATTGTCTTTTTGTCTCCGCCAACGAAAACGGGTCCAAACGAAGCTAAAGTTTACTCTGAATGAATCCCTTTGAATCGGTTAAGTATTGGCCAAATATAATTCATGACTCACTCTGGACATTTGTCTCCACCTACTGGCACGGTGAAGCAAATCAGGAAAGTCCCCACCACTAATGGATTCACATTTAGTGCAAACAAGTCCTCCTTATAGGCCCCGTCCACACTACTGCGTTTTCGTTTAAAAACGGAGAATTAAAACGAATACGATCTCCGTCCACACCAGCGTTTTATCTGCATATTAGAAATGATCTCCGTCCACATTAAAACGACTGAAAACGTGGATCACGCGACCATTCACCAACACTGGTGAATGTGCCGGTGTAAACAGGGGCTGACAAATCAGGGAAGGACACGTCATGACTGATGACACCAAATCACAGAGCCGAGCGTCAGCCTCTGCGTCATCGCTTCTAAACTCCTCAATTTAGTCCCCGTCTTCACTAAAACGCCCTCCGGAGATTCAAAAAGCAAAACGGAGCTGCAGCGTTTCTAAACTTCTCCGTTTTAGGTCTTAATTTTTTCCGTTTTAGTCTGGACGGGAGGTGCAAATGTAGCAAAAGGTCTCCGTTTTTAAACGAAAACGCTGTAATGTGGACGGGGCCTAAGGCCCTGTTTACACGAGAACGCTAGTGGGTGAAAACGTAAAAATATTTTATCGGATGTGCCTTTCGTTTACACGGCGACGGCGTTTTGGGGGCTTAAAAACGCAAAAAAGTGAAACCACTCTCCAGAGTGGAAATCTTAAAAACGCTAAACCATCACATTCCCGTGTAAAGGGTAAAAACGCAAAAGTGCGCTGAACTGTGCAGAATATCATATGGTCCGTTGTTTTCGGAAGAAATACAAACACAAACCGTTTTCTTCTCTTCAATATGTACATGTAGTCTACTGTTCGCGCTCACTTTATCACCTTATTCACATCTCACCGGTGCACATGGATCGGCGTTCGTAGATCGACTGGTAGAGACTATTTTTCAAAGATGGCTTCTTCCTGTATTCGCGAAGTTGACTGTGTGTATAAAGTATCTTCTTATTAAACTGTATAGACACTGACAAAGTTCTCAATGCTTCGGTTTAAATGTAGAGACCCTTATTATGCTGTCGTGTTAGTGTGGGGGTATTTTGAGCCTTGTTATTGGTAATAACAAGCGATTTTTATTTGTCAACTCTATGCCCTATATACTAGCGTTATAGGCTAAACTGTTTTTAGAGATAAAACTATTTAAATTCGGCAATCATGAAAACAAATCTCAGATAACGGTTGACTAGGTAACAATGTGTAATTAGACCAAAGGTTCATTTTGCGCCGGAGTTCTCCTTTAAATAAACCCCCGGGCTTCCCACGACATTGTGGTGGTGTTCATGTGCGCCATCACTCCTAAATCCGATCTCTCCGACATGACTTGAATGTGTCATCTGTATGGAACGTATGAAAGCTTGTTTCTGCCACAGAAAAAAAAATAAATAAAAAGATAATTGCTCCTTTTTTATTTCGCAATTCTGATATTTTCTTCTTAGAACTGTGAGATACAAACTAGCAATTCTGAGGAAGAGGACTGTGGAATATAACATGAAGGTGTTGTGTAAGTGTTAAGTTCACATTATAGACCGGGCCTCTAACTGAAAGGCCGCTGTAAAATTGTTATAGATTGACAAACAGTGCATGAAAGCGAAACTGTCAGTGACTGCTGGGACAATATATGAAATAAACAAGAAATGTAATCTGTTCCTGGCCCAGGGCATTAATAGTGCCTTCTAAACACTTAGCAGAAGAGATAATAATGTACCACAAAATATAGCCATCAAAGCTATGTATTACGAACAAGGACAGATTATGGGGCCTGTGAGGTCCCGGGGCATTAGCCTCTTTGGATATAAAGCTCTATCACAAATAAGAGAAATATTGACATACATTTACGAAAATGAACACCATCAGGTGCGGTACTTTCTTCATTTTTTTCATATTTTGTTTCCAAGTGTCAGGGCACCACAGGCTAACAGAAGCCCCAAAGCACTGACCCCGAAGTTTGCGAATTTATATCTCACAATTGTGATTTCTTGTTATTTGAATTAGAGATTGACCGAAAAACCAATGCAAAAATCCATATCGATAGTTTTTTCTTAATTGCGTCAGTTGCTGGAGTGACTGAGAAGGGTCTTCTGTCTTTAAAGTCCCACTAAAGTGCCCTTAAACGCACAGCAATATTCAATGTGTTGTTGTAATTTCCACTGAAACAGGAAGACAGGACTTTTTTAGCCAATATCACAGCTCGGCCAGAGCCGTAGTTTCCTCCTTATCTCTAACCATTTCTCCTCCTAATCTTCTCCATATCGTTGTAAAATACAGCATTCTGTGCAGACGTCAAATGGGTCTGATCCATATTTTTGCACATTTGATCCGATCTGTGTCGTGTCTCTGGACCAGAGCTGCCGTGGTTCGTGTGACACTGACCTGAAACCTCCATTTCATTTGAAACTTCTTCAAACTTTCTGGTCCAAACTTTCACAAGACAACTTTCTCGACAAACTTTTTAATCAGACTTCATTCACCCCACACTGAATCATTTACCAGGTAATACATGTATGAAAATGATCGATTTTCAGGCACACCTGGCAGCGGCCGTTTATAATGTAGGGGGCGGAGTTTCAGATTCTAGAGAGAATTTGATTGGACAGAAAACATGACGAGAGGCTGAATTGCAGAGTGATGTCATCACAATCACGGATCCAAATTGGTGGAAGTGAGAGACTGTAGGTTTGGCTTATATCTTTTAAATGCCAATATTGTAATTATTTTGGAGCACACAAGCTTATAGATAACAGTAAGGCTTAACATATTCATACTTAAAGCCAGAAAACTTCCATTTTGATATCATGGGGACTTTAAACAGTACGAGAGCGGCCTCTAGAGGTGGAACACAAACTGTCACTGACGCCTCGCGGTGTTTTCTGACACGCGTGAGGCCACGCGCTGCACAGAAGATGCAGATTTAAAACGAAACGCTATGCAATGTATACAGTAGAGTCAGACCGATATTATCGGCCGATATTGGGCATTTTCCAAAATATCGGTATCGGCAGTTATAATGGCCGATAAATGAATATTTAAAAAATAAAATAAAAACGGACGATTGAAACACGCTTCAATCATCTCTCCTTGGCCTGTTATATTGAAAATGTATGTTTTACAATTTGCAGTATGATGTTATCTATTGCTAAATTATGGCTCATCATAGACTAGCTAACCACAAAGCTAGCTAATGCCACTATCATCAGTGGAAGACCGCTAACGTTAACATTAATGAGCTTGGAAACCACAACGAACTTTTTCTGCCTAAATAAAGTAATGATTACTGTATTTATAACTCGCATATCTCTAGTTACAGTGCCTGCATTGTAAAATGTAAATTATACTTGCGAGGAGTGAACATTTAGACATAGAGAAAAAGTGTCAAACGTATCTTGTGCAGAAAAGTTAGCTTGTGTGTGAAATCCAACAATATTTTAAAAAAAAAATATCGGCCGATATATCGGATTTTAAAACCCAAAAATATTTCTATCAGTATCTGCCTTCAAAATCCTTTATCGATCGGGCTCTAATACACACCTAGGATGACTTGAGGGTGAGTAAATCATGGGAGTTAAATCAACTATCACTTTAGGATAGCTTCCTCTTATAGTAACTAATGTGTGAGTGTATTTAGCAATGATGACAGAATCAATTCATGTGTGAAAGCAGATGGAGAAAAGGGGTGGAAATGTTGCAGTTCTTGACATTTAAGCCCCAGTTAAACGTCTACTATTTGGCACTGAGGTCCACCACGAGATGCTGGTACGCCATGGTCTTTCCTTTAAAACTGGCCGCTAACAGAATATCCTTATTGTCAATAGACACCAGACTGAACCCTCGAGGCGCCAGCATGTTCAGTTCCTGAAAGGGCAGGAACCTTGAGTGAGGTCGTCCCACAGATAGATCCGAGAGAAGGAATAGTCGCTCCTCAGCAGAAGGCCATCGAGCCGCGTGACGGCAGGGTTTGGATCTCCACGAAGTGCTGGTTGTCCCAGCGCAGGATCTTCGAGTCGCCAATGAAGCGCGTGAGGCAGAGATACAGCACTTTTCGCAACCAGAAGTGCTTCAGAATATTATAAAGTTTTCTGAAGGATCACGTAAAAAGTGTTTCCATCTGTCCAAATGTGTGTAAATAAAAATATACAACATTTAAAATGAAATGTTGTATAAATGAAAAGGTTAGGAATCATATTTGTTTCAAGAGTTTTTTTTTTATTGGGTTAGTTTACCAACATGAATATTGCCTGGGGCAGGGGTCTCCAACCTTTTTTCACTTGAGAGCTACTTTTAAAAAAAGTAAAGTGCCCGAGAGCTACAATACTTAAATCTCTCAAATAACGCCTCATAACTATCCTATTAACAACCATCCAAAACTGTTTTAGACCTAAGAGTCTGTGTAGGCCTGTATATGTCATCCTTTAATGTCACAGAAAAGAACAGAATCAGAAAAATGTACTATTTTACTGTAGAAACACATAACTATAGTTGATTTTAGTTGGAAAATTCCATTTCATGATTATAGTGACCAAAATGATCACGGTTATCACAGAATGCTGTTCAAATAAATTAGCATCAATATGCACATTTTACATAAACATTAAAAATGATGGCCAGATTTAAAAGGAGTGTTTGCAACATAAAGTTTTGAGAAAAAAAGGTTTTATAAAAAGATAAACCTCACATATTTCTGTAGCTACTAAAAGAATTTAAAAAAAAAAGAGTCAAAAAAGATAAATGCTGACATTTACAATGCATATTAGCTTATCTTTTTTTATTAATAGTCAAATTCTGGCCCTGGTCTGTAATTCATATTTAGGCTATGAGACAATTTGTAATTTTCAAAAAACTTTTTTTATTTTAAACTCATTTATTGCTCATTAGTTGGGTGTGACCGGGCATGGCGGCGGTCGCACGCCAGATTAAACCACCTGATGGTTTATCTCGGTGTGTGTCGGTGGCTTTGTCAGACATGCGATTCTTCCTCACTGCTCCTGTAAAAAGCACACAAAGCAAAGAAACAAAGACTAAATATTAGATTCAATATTCAAAGATTCTTTATTACACGACATTAGTAAAATGCTAGCACAAATAAATAATAATACATGTGACTAAAGTGGGGTGGAGTGAGTAATATTAAGGTAAAAGAGTATCAAAACTCGAGAGCACGTAGATGTGAATTTGAGAATTTGCCCAATAAATATTCATACTTGTACATGAACATTTACACAAACCTGTAAAATTGAATGTTAAAAAATGCAATTATATATTACAAGTTTGTGTCTGTCATTGTATTTCTGTGAATGGCATTTTACACATTTGTGACTAGACTACTTGTCTGCAGCTTCAAATTCTGAATACAGGTTAGTGACTTTTGTCTGCGAGTGCAAATTTTAACATTCAACTTTAGATTTTAATTTTACCTTCATGGACTAGTGAATGAATGAATGAATGAATGAATGAGAGAGTGGTGATTAGGTAACGTGAAAGGCATCTATATATAATACTTACAGCCAAAATGGCCTTTGGCTGGTTACAATGTTTTTGGTATCTCTTCCACCAATGGAGGCCAGCATTCAAACCTGTGGAAACAAAACACTAAATTAGTAAGAAAATGAGCAAAGGTATGAGCAAGATATTCATAGACAGTATATTCTGATTTACAGGATAATAAAAGTAGATATCCATAAATAGCTCTGTAATTATTTCTCCAACTAACATAATTTCACAAACAGCTTGTTTAAAAAATTAATAAAAGAGGCAGGTAGTTTGATAGCTAATAGATCATATATGTTGATGTCGTACTGTACAGCCGGTTTAATACTGAGAGAATTGCTATGGTACTGACGTCCAACTAGTTTAATGTATTTGGACGAATTTGGTAAGACATTCATTTGTTATTGTTTTAGTAGCTAGCTAGCTAGCCGCGGTCACCGCTAGTAACTTTGGTGGGTAGCGCAATGGCTAACGTTATACGATTTTGCAGCTAAAACACAATTTGGTCACGTTATTCAGCAATTTTTGTGAATAATAAGCAAATATCACCAATTCAGCCTTAAAGCCTATATGTTCACATTAGTTGTGGATGTTTAAAAGAACATACGGCATACTACCAGCTTATCTGACACGTCGTACAAACGTTTATAAACTCATATTTTTAGTATATGTAGCAGACTAACATGACATCAACACCAGTTTACTTTTATAATGTAACTTTACTTACTAAATTATACTTGTACAATGCACTTGCCAATTAGCAAAGACGGTGCATCCTGCAGTCTTCCACTCTTGTCAGTGGGTTTATGAGGGGTGGCACTGGTCCTGTAGCTCGCGAACGATGGATGGCCTAGGGCCTCCTGATGTCTAGAAAGAGCCCTGAGATGGATGATAACCTTCTGAGTCAGCATATCTGGCTGATAACCACTGATGACGCCCATTCAGTCGAGTGATAACATTCACATTTTAGTTTCTTGAGGTCCAAGCCTCTTTTGGACCACTCTTCACCCCATCAGAAGGCGAAGATTCTGCTTTTGACTTTTTATAAATGTACATGAGGAGTGAAGGAGGCCTTCTGTCACCCATCGGGAGATGGGGTGTCACAAATGACTTCAATTTCTTCAGGGTGAAATTATTAGTCTTCTGACGTACGTTTTGGATCAGATCTCCAATTTCTGCCACATGTCTTTTTTCCATACTGTCTTGAAGGCTTTTCTTTGGCTCCTTAATGGAAGAAGCTATCTCCTGCTTCAACCCATCTTTCACCCGCTGAACCTCATCTTTGTTCACCCGCTGCAGCATTGGGCTTGGAGACGAACCTTCTGGGAGATTAAATCTGGCTTTTCGACCTTTCTTCACTTTCTTTGCCTGCTTTGTGGGGAAAGCATTGCTCTCCGGACTGAGGCTCTGAGGCACAGTTTCTGGAGGATGAGTTAAGTCAACATCTTCTTCGTTCTTTAGCTCATCTACTGAGGAAACATTTGTCTGAAGTTCCTCAACAGAAGAAGCGTTCGCCTGGAGTGTCTCTTTAGAAGAACCATTTTCCTGTAGGAAGTTTTGTCTATCCTGAAGCATATGTTGTTGTCTCTGGGCTACAGCTCTTCGAGGTGGTGTAACCTTGACCCCTGTCTTTGTCTCCCAAGACCTTTTACTTTGAAATGGTTCAAAGCTCGTTGAAGCGGTCGTCTCCTCAGGTACACTCTGCTTCGTTTCGCCGAGAGTAAAATTCTTGAACTTTTCCAAGATCCGAGTTCTGTCTTCCTCTACTTGTGCCTTTACATAGATCTCCCTTTCGGCACAATAATATCTGCTGAATTTAGGAAAAGGCGCCAAACTCCTGACGACAGAGTTGGGGATATAACCATCAGGAGCAATGGGCCAGATTATTTTTTGGTCGGGGAGATTCCCCTGCTTACCGATTTTATCCGCCAGTTTGGTTGGTAGCATCGTGAGTAAAGTGACCACAAACGAACAATCACGCTGTAAAACAGTCTGTGAGGAATCGCCCGAACATGCCTGTTGCCTACTCCTTTGACGTCTTCGCTCTGACGTCAAACATTCCAGGCACGTGCTTGTTTGAAGAGCGTAAGCTATCTTTAAAAGTAAACAACACGTTCAAAACAAAATAACAATTTTGAGCACACAATACCATATTAAAATGACTTGATATACATAACGTCGAATGAGCAACCTGTTTTGAGACTCTGTAAGCCGGAATATCGGACCGGATCGGCATTCTCAACTGCCAAATAAGTTGTCTAAAATGTATTTTTATTTATTGTATTAATAATACTGATAGGCCTACTGTTATTGCTGTTAGTACACAGAAATAATGTGATTACTGATGCTGTCAAAATCGACGTGTTGGTAGCTAGCCTACTACATAGGCTGCACATTGAAATGCGATGATGATAAACCCAAAAAAGTTCTCAAAAAACATTTTTTTTTTTAAAATTTATATATTATTATAAATATCTTGAATAAAGCGTGAACCTACAAATCAATCAACCTACCGGATAGATTGTACAAAATACTTAGATAAGCTCCAAAAACCTAATTTTAGATAAAATTGGAGAATTAGATTTAAATGTAACAAAATCATTAGATACAAATACAATCCTTAACGATCATCAACTTCACGAGGAGACAATAAAGCACCATTCGCGCTCATATTCATGCATATTTCATGCAGTTTGGTCCTTGTTTGATAGAATCAAAATTTAGGAGCATTTTTTGTAAATCAATCAACAGTTTAAAATTATATAATCCATAGCCTACTAATCTAGGCCTATACTTATCTTTCTTTTATCAAGAAATTGGTTACTTTCTGCATGCATATTTGAGGACTTTTAAACACAGAATTAGCGTTCACTAAACGTTTAGATTTCTATCCCACACTGCCCCCTGCAGGCCTCAGATGACTGTCCCATGGCGCAGATGGTCAGTCACTGTTGGCACATGGATGGAGATAGACAGATGAAGCAGGAAAGAAAAACCCCTTCATCTTTGGAGGCTATGGACAAAAAAAGACTGAGAGAGGGTGAAAGGATCAATGGTAAGTATTTTCCACTATACATTTAATTTTGATTGTTTTTGAGCTAAATTATGACCCATTTACCTCATCACAGCACACTTATAATCAGACAGTGTGATAAAGACATGGTAACAACCAGAGAGCCTGCATTCAATAATAATAATAATATTCATATGCAAGATATTTCAACTTTATTTTGTCGCGTCATAAATTACATTTCCACCACAGTCAGTTATTGCAATACATGCTGATGACAGCAGATGTTTTATAATGACATGCCAATTAGTAATTCAGCGTATTGTTCCCAAGTAGTCAATATTTTCAGAGAATAATCTGCATAGAAAAGCAAAGCCTTAACAGTCAAGCTCAACTGAGTGATGAAAATGTTATTTTTCTTGGTAACACATTATATTCTAAAAGTACCTACAGACATTTTCGTGTTATGATGATCATGGATCAGGGAGTCATCCGTCTAAAAATATAATTTCACTTTTTATATATATATATATATATATGAAAGTGCTGAACATACAACATATTCATTGCAATGCATATGGTAAATGTTCATTTAGCTTTGAAGGCCCAAATGGGTAATCGGTAGTAGTAGTTTTTATTAGTGTATATTAACATGTTGTTGTTTTTTTTTGTTAAAAGGGTAGTTTACCCAAAAATGAAAATTAGCCCATGATTTACTCATCCTCAAGGTGTATATGACTTTGCTCTTTCAGACGAATACAATCGGAGTTACATATATATTTATAAAAAAAAGCTTTATAATGGCAATTATAAAGAAACAGCAACAGCCATTCACTCCCTCTATAAAGTTTAGAAGAGCAAGGGCATTTTTTAATATAACTCTGATTATATACGTCTGAAAGAGGCATGTCATGCCTCTTTCAGGCGTATATAATCAGAGTTATATTAAAAAATGCCCTGGCTCTTCTAAACTTTATAGCGGGAGTGAATGGCTGTTTCTGTTTCGAAGTCCATAAAAGTGCATCCATCCATCATAAAAGTGCTCCATACGGCTCCGAGGGTTAATAAAGGCCTTTGGAAGTGAAGCAATGAGTTTAAGAAAAAAACGTCTTATTTAACAAGTTACAAAGTCAAATTCTAGCTGCCAACCGGACATACGGATTCCACTTAGACACTACCATGTCTAAAGCGCAACTTATGCTAGTAATATAGTAATAGTAAAACTGCCGATATTTACGCTACGCCATGATGCACTGCAATACTTCTGACGTCACAATTTGCGAATTTGCGCTTTAGGAACAAAACTTTAGACTGCATATGGCCGTTTGGCAGAAAGCTTTTTTTTATATAAATATATATGTAGCTCCGTTTGTATTCGTCTGAAAGAGCAAAGTCATATACACCTTGAGGGTGAGTAAATCATGGGCTAATTTCATTTTTGGGTAAACTACCCCTTTAACAACAAAAAAACAACATGTTAATATACACTACTACTAATAAAAACTACTACTACCGATTACCCATTTGGGCCTTCAAAACTAAATGAACATTTACCGTATGCATTGCAATGAATATGTTGTATGTTACTCTAATAGGATGTACATTGTTCAGCACTTTCATATATATATATAAAAAAAGTGAAATTATATTTTTAGACGGATGACTCCCTGATTCATGATCATCATAACACGAAAATGTCTGTAGGTACTTTTAGAATATAATGTGTTACCAAGAAAATAACATTTTCATCACTCAGTTGAGCTTGACTGTTAAGGCTTTGCTTTTCTATGCAGATTATTCTCTGAAAATATTGACTACTTGGGAACAATACGCTGAATTACTAATTGGCATGTCATTATAAAACATCTGCTGTCATCAGCATGTATTGCAATAACTGACTGTGGTGGAAATGTAATTTATGACGCGACAAAATAAAGTTGAAATATCTTGCATATGAATATTATTATTATTATTGAATGCAGGCTCTCTGGTTGTTACCATGTCTTTATCACACTGTCTGATTATAAGTGTGCTGTGATGAGGTAAATGGGTCATAATTTAGCTCAAAAACAATCAAAATTAAATGTATAGTGGAAAATACTTACCATTGATCCTTTCACCCTCTCTCAGTCTTTTTTTGTCCATAGCCTCCAAAGATGAAGGGGTTTTTCTTTCCTGCTTCATCTGTCTATCTCCATCCATGTGCCAACAGTGACTGACCATCTGCGCCATGGGACAGTCATCTGAGGCCTGCAGGGGGCAGTGTGGGATAGAAATCTAAACGTTTAGTGAACGCTAATTCTGTGTTTAAAAGTCCTCAAATATGCATGCAGAAAGTAACCAATTTCTTGATAAAAGAAAGATAAGTATAGGCCTACATTAGTAGGCTATGGATTATATAATTTTAAACTGTTGATTGATTTACAAAAAATGCTCCTAAATTTTGATTCTATCAAACAAGGACCAAACTGCATGAAATATGCATGAATATGAGCGCGAATGGTGCTTTATTGTCTCCTCGTAAAGTCGATGATCGTTAAGGATTGTATTTGTATCTAATGATTTTGTTACATTTAAATCCAATTCTCCAATTTTATCTAAAATTAGGTTTTTGGAGCTTATCTAAGTATTTTGTACAATCTATCCGGTAGGTTATTGATTTGTAGGTTCACGCTTTATTCAAGATATTTATAATAATATATAAATTAAAAAAAAATGTTTTTTGAGAACTTTTTTGGGTTTATCATCATCGCATTTCAATGTGAAGCAGCCTATGTAGTAGGCTAGCTACCAACACGTCGATTTTGACAGCATCAGTAATCACATTATTTCTGTGCACTAACAGCAATAACAGTAGGCCTATCAGTATTATTAATACAATAAATAAAAATACATTTTAGACAACTTATTTGGCAGTTGAGAATGCCGATCCGGTCCGATATTCCGGCTAGAGTCTCAAAACAGGTTGCTCATTCGACGTTATGTATATCAAATCATTTTAATATGGTATTGTGTGCTCAAAATTGTTATTTTGTTTTGAACGTGTTGTTTACTTTTAAAGATTGCTTACGTCTTCAAACAAGCACGTGCCTGGAATGTTTGACGTCAGAGCGAAGACGTCAAAGGAGTAGGCAACAGGCATGTTCGGGCGATTCCTCACAGACTGTTTTACAGCGTGATTGTTCGTTTGTGGTCACTTTACTCACGATGCTACCAACCAAACTGGCGGATAAAATCGGTAAGCAGGGGAATCTCCCTGACCAAAAAATAGTCTGGCCCATTGCTCCTGATGGCTATATCCCCAACTCTGTCGTCAGGAGTTTGGCGCCGTTTCCTAAATTCAGCAGATATTATTGTGCCGAAAGGGAGATCTATGTAAAGGCACCAGTAGAGGAAGACAGAACTCGGATCTTGGAAAAGTTCAAGAATTTTACTCTCGGCGAAACGAAGCAGAGTGTACCTGAGGAGACGACCGGTTCAACGAGCTTTGAACCATTTCAAAGTAAAAGGTCTTGGGAGACAAAGACAGGGGTCAAGGTTACACCACCTCGAAGAGCTGTAGCCCAGAGACAACAACATATGCTTCAGGATAGACAAAACTTCCTACAGGAAAATGGTTCTTCTAAAGAGACACTCCAGGCGAACGCTTCTTCTGTTGAGGAACTTCAGACAAATGTTTCCTCAGTAGATGAGCTAAAGAACGAGGAAGATGTTGACTTCACTCATCCTCCAGAAACTGTGCCTCAGAGCCTCAGTCCGGAGAGCAATGCTTTCCCCACAAAGAAAGTGAAGAAAGGTCGAAAAGCCAGATTTCATCTCCCAGAAGGTTCGTCTCCAAGCCCAATGCTGCAGCGGGTGAACCATGAGGTTAAGCTGAAGAAAGATGGGTTGAAGCAGGAGATAGCTTCTTCCATTAAGGAGCCAAAGAAAAGCCTTCAAGACAGTATGGAAAAAAGACATGTGGCAGAAATTGAAGATCTGATCCAGAACGTACGTCAGAAGACTAATAATTTCACCCTGAAGAAATTGAAGTCATTTGTGACACCCCATCTCCCGATGGGTGACAGAAGGCCTCCTTCACTCCTCATGTACATTTATAGAAAGTCAAAAGCAGAATCTTCGCCTTCTGATGGGGTGAAGAGTGGTCCAAAAGAGGCTTGGACCTCAAGAAACTAAAATGTGAATGTTATCACTCGACTGAATGGGCGTCATCAGTGGTTATCAGCCAGATATGCTAGACTCAGAAGGTTATCATCCATCTCAGGGCTCTTTCTAGACATCAGGAGGCCCTAGGCCATCCATCGTTCGCGAGCTACAGGACCAGTGCCACCCCTCATAAACCCGCTGACAAGAGTGGAAGACTGCAGGATGCACCGTCTTTGCTAATTGGCAAGTGCATTGTACAAGTATAATTTAGTAAGTAAAGTTACATTATAAAAGTAAACTGGTGTTGATGTCATGTTAGTCTGCTACATATACTAAAAATATGAGTTTATAAACGTTTGTACTGACATTCAACCTGAGACGTGTCAGATAAGCTGGTAGTATGCCGTTGTTCTTTTAAACATCCACAACTAATGTGAACATATAGGCTTTAAGGCTGAATTGGTGATATTTGCTTATTATTCACAAAAATTGCTGAATAACGTGACCAAATTGTGTGTTAGCTGCAAAATCGTATAACGTTAGCCATTGTGCTACCCTCCAAAGTTACTAGCGGTGACCGCGGCTAGCTAATAATTACAGAGCTATTTATGGATATCTACTTTTATTATCCTGTAAATCAGAATATACTGTCTATGAATATCTTGCTCATACCTTTGCTCATTTTCTTACTAATTTAGTCTTTTGTTTCCACAGGTGGGAATGCTGGCCTCCATTGGTGGAAGAGATACCAAAAACATTGTAACCAGCCAAAGGCCATTTTGGCTGTAAGTATTATATATAGATGCCTTTCACGTTACCTAATCACCACTCTCTCATTCATTCATTCATTCATTCATTCACTAGTCCATGAAGGTAAAATTAAAATCTAAAGTTGAATGTTAAAATTTGCACTCGCAGACAAAAGTCACAAACCTGTATTCAGAATTTGAAGCTGCAGACAAGTAGTCTAGTCACAAATGTGTAAAATGCCATTCACAGAAATACAATGACAGACACAAACTTGTAATATATAATTGCATTTTTTAACATTCAATTTTACAGGTTTGTGTAAATGTTCATGTACAAGTATGAATATTTATTGGGCAAATTCTCAAATTCACATCTACGTGCTCTCAAGTTTTGATACTCTTTTACCTTAATATTACTCACTCCACCCCACTTTAGTCACATTTATTATTATTTATTTGTGCTAGCATTTTACTAATGTCATGTAATAAAGAATCTTTGAATATTGAATCTAATATTTAGTCTTTGTTTCTTTGCTTTGTGTGCTTTTTACAGGAGCAGTGAGGAAGAATCGCATGTCTGACAAAGCCACCGACACACACCGAGATAAACCATCAGGTGGTTTAATCTGGTGTGCGACCGCCGCCATGCCCGGTCACACCCAACTAATGAGCAATAAATGAGTTTAAAATAAAAAAAAGTTTTTGGAAAATGACAAATTGTCTCATAGCCTAAATATGAATTACAGACCAGGGCCAGAATTTGACTATTAATAATAAAAAATAAGCTAATATGCATTGTAAATGTCAGCATTCATCTTTTTTGACTCTTTTTTTATTATTATTCTTTTAGTAGCTACAGAAATATGTGAGGTTTATCTTTTTATAAAACCTTTTTTTCTCAAAACTTTATGTTGCAAACATTCCTTTTAAATCTGGCCATCATTTTTAATGTTTATGTAAAATGTGCATATTGATGCTAATTTATTTGAACAGCATTCTGTGATAACCGTGATCATTTTGGTCACTATAATCATGAAATGGAATTTTCCAACTAAAATCAACTATAGTTATGTGTTTCTACAGTAAAATAGTACATTTTTCTGATTCTGTTCTTTTCTGTGACATTAAAGGATGACATATACAGGCCTACACAGACTCTTAGGTCTAAAACAGTTTTGGATGGTTGTTAATAGGATAGTTATGAGGCGTTATTTGAGAGATTTAAGTATTGTAGCTCTCGGCCACTTTCATTTTTTAAAAGTAGCTCTCAAGTGAAAAAAGGTTGGAGACCCCTGCCCCAGGCAATATTCATGTTGGTAAACTAACCCAATAAAAAAAAAACTCTTGAAACAAATATGATTCCTAACCTTTTCATTTATACAACATTTCATTTTAAATGTTGTATATTTTTACTTACACACATTTGGACACACTTTTTAATGTTTTTGAAAGAAGTCTCTTATGCATCAAGCTTGGATTTATTTAATCAAATATACAGAAAAAATTTAAATAATGTTTTTCCTATTTTACTATTCTTTAAAATACTTCTGTGATGCAAAGTTGAATTTAGTGTCACGTGATCCTTCAGAAAACTTTATAATATTCTGAAGCACTTCTGGTTGCGAAAAGTGCTGTATCTCTGCCTCACGCGCTTCATTGGCGACTCGAAGATCCTGCGCTGGGACAACCAGCACTTCGTGGAGATCCAAACCCTGCCGTCACGCGGCTCGATGGCCTTCTGCTGAGGAGCGACTATTCCTTCTCTCGGATCTATCTGTGGGACGACCTCACTCAAAGGTTCCTGCCCTTTCAGGAACTGAACATGCTGGCGCCTCGAGGGTTCAGTCTGGTGTCTATTGACAATAAGGATATTCTGTTAGCGGCCAGTTTTAAAGGAAAGACCATGGCGTACCAGCATCTCGTGGTGGACCTCAGTGCCAAATAGTAGACGTTTAACTGGGGCTTAAATGTCAAGAACTGCAACATTTCCACCCCTTTTCTCCATCTGCTTTCACACATGAATTGATTCTGTCATCATTGCTAAATACACTCACACATTAGTTACTAAGGAAGCTATCCTAAAGTGATAGTTGATTTAACTCCCATGATTTACTCACCCTCAAGTCATCCTAGGTGTGTATTAGAGCCCGATCGATAAAGGATTTTGAAGGCAGATACTGATACAAATATTTTTGGGTTTTAAAATCCGATATATCGGCCGATATTTTTTTTTATTAAATATTGTTGGATTTCACACACGTGTAAAAGAAACTAACTTTTCTGCACAAGATACGTTTGATACTTTTTCTCTATGTCTAAATGTTCACTCCTCGCAAGTATAATTTACATTTTACAATGCAGGCACTGTAACTAGAGATATGCGAGTTATAAATACAGTAATCATTACTTTATTTAGGCAGAAAAAGTTCATTGTGGTTTCCAAGCTCATTAATGTTAGCGTTAGCGGTCTTCCACTGATGATAGTGGCATTAGCTAGCTTTGTGTTTAGCTAGTCTATGATGAGCCATAATTTAGCAATAGATAACATCATACTGCAAATTGTAAAACATACATTTTCAATATAACAGGCCAAGGAGAGATGATTGAAGTGTGTTTCGTCCGTTTTTATTTTATTTTTTAAATATTCATTTATCGGCCATTATAATTGCCGATGCCGATATTTTGGAAAATGCCAATATCGGCCGATAATATCGGTCTGGCTCTAGTCTGTATGACATGCCTCTTTCAGACGTATATAATCAGAGTTATATTAAAAAATGCCCTGGCTCTTCTAAACTTTATAGCGGGAGTGAATGGCTGTTTCTGTTTCGAAGTCCATAAAAGTGCATCCATCCATCATAAAAGTAGGAACAAAACTTTAGACTGCGTATGGCCGTTTGGCAGGAAGCTTTTTTTTATATAAATATATATGTAGCTCCGTTTGTATTCGTCTGAAAGAGCAAAGTCATATACACCTTGAGGATGAGTAAATCATGGGCTAATTTCATTTTTGGGTAAACTACCCCTTTAACAACAAAAAAACAACATGTTAATATACACTACTACTAATAAAAACTACTACTACCGATTACCCATTTGGGCCTTCAAAACTAAATGAACATTTACCGTATGCATTGCAATGAATATGTTGTATGTTACTCTAATAGGATGTACATTGTTCAGCACTTTCATATATATATAAAAAAAAGTGAAATTATATTTTTAGACGGATGACTCCCTGATTCATGATCATCATAACACGAAAATGTCTGTAGGTACTTTTAGAATATAATGTGTTACCAAGAAAAATAACATTTTCATCACTCAGTTGAGCTTGACTGTTAAGGCTTTGCTTTTCTATGCAGATTATTCTCTGAAAATATTGACTACTTGGGAACAATACGCTGAATTACTAATTGGCATGTCATTATAAAACATCTGCTGTCATCAGCATGTATTGCAATAACTGACTGTGGTGGAAATGTAATTTATGACGCGACAAAATAAAGTTGAAATATCTTGCATATGAATATTATTATTATTATTGAATGCAGGCTCTCTGGTTGTTACCATGTCTTTATCACACTGTCTGATTATAAGTGTGCTGTGATGAGGTAAATGGGTCATAATTTAGCTCAAAAACAATCAAAATTAAATGTATAGTGGAAAATACTTACCATTGATCCTTTCACCCTCTCTCAGTCTTTTTTTGTCCATAGCCTCCAAAGATGAAGGGGTTTTTCTTTCCTGCTTCATCTGTCTATCTCCATCCATGTGCCAACAGTGACTGACCATCTGCGCCATGGGACAGTCATCTGAGGCCTGCAGGGGGCAGTGTGGGATAGAAATCTAAACATTTAGTGAATGCTAATTCTGTGTTTAAAAGTCCTCAAAAATGCATGCAGAAAGTAACCAATTTCTTGATAAAAGAAAGATAAGTATAGGCCTAGATTAGTAGGCTATGGATTATATTAATTTAAACTGTTGATTGGTTTACAAAAAATGCTCCTAAATTTTGATTCTCTCAAACAAGGACCAAACTGCATGAAATATGCATGAATATGAGCGCGAATGGTGCTTTATTGTCTCCTCGTGAAGTCGATGATCGTTAAGGATTGTATTTGTATCTAATGATTTTGTTACATTTAAATCCAATTTTATCTAAAATCAGGTTTTTGGAGCTTATCTAAGTATTTTGTACAATCTATCCGGTAGGTTGATTGATTTGTAGGTTCACGCTTTATTCAAGATATTTATAATAATATATAAATTAAAAAAAAAATGTTTTTTGAGAACTTTTTTGGGTTTATCATCATCGCATTTCAATGTGAAGCAGCCTATGTACGTAGTAGGCTAGGTACCAACACGTCGATTTTGACAGCATCAGTAATCACATTATTTCTGTGTACTAACAGCAATAACAGTAGGCCTATCAGTATTATTAATACAATAAATAAAAATACATTTTAGACAACTTATTTGGCAGTTGAGAATGCCGATCCGGTCCGATATTCCGGCTTACAGAGTCTCAAAACAGGTTGCTCATTCGACGTTATGTATATCAAGTCATTTTAATATGGTATTGTGTGCTCAAAATTGTTATTTTGTTTTGAACGTGTTGTTTACTTTTAAAGATAGCTTACGTCTTCAAACAAGCACGTGCCTGGAATGTTTGACGTCAGAGCGAAGACGTCAAAAGAGTAGGCAACAGGCATGTTCGGGCGATTCCTCACAGACTGTTTTACAGCGTGATTGTTCGTTTGTGGTCACTTTACTCACGATGCTACCAACCAAACTGGCGGATAAAATCGGTAAGCAGGGGAATCTCCCCGACCAAAAAATAATCTGGCCCATTGCTCCTGATGGTTATATCCCCAACTCTGTCGTCAGGAGTTTGGCGCCGTTTCCTAAATTCAGCAGATATTATTGTGCCGAAAGGGAGATCTATGTAAAGGCACAAGTAGAGGAAGACAGAACTCGGATCTTGGAAAAGTTCAAGAATTTTACTCTCGGCGAAACGAAGCAGAGTGTACCTGAGGAGACAACCGGTTCATCGAGCTTTGAACCATTTCAAAGTAAAAGGTCTTGGGAGACAAAGACAGGGGTCAAGGTTACACCACCTCGAAGAGCTGTAGCCCAGAGACAACAACATATGCTTCAGGATAGACAAAACTTCCTACAGGAAAATGGTTCTTCTAAAGGGACACTCCAGGCGAACGCTTCTTCTGTTGAGGAACTTCAGACAAATGTTTCCTCAGTAGATGAGCTAAAGAACGAAGAAGATGTTGACTTCACTCATCCTCCAGAAACTGTGCCTCAGAGCCTCAGTCCGGAGAGCAATGCTTTCCCCACAAAGCAGGCAAAGAAAGTGAAGAAAGGTCGAAAAGCCAGATTTAATCTCCCAGAAGGTTCGTCTCCAAGCCCAATGCTGCAGCGGGTGAACAAAGATGAGGTTCAGCGGGTGAAAGATGGGTTGAAGCAGGAGATAGCTTCTTCCATTAAGGAGCCAAAGAAAAGCCTTCAAGACAGTATGGAAAAAAGACATGTGGCAGAAATTGGAGATCTGATCCAGAACGTACGTCAGAAGACTAATAATTTCACCCTGAAGAAATTGAAGTCATTTGTGACACCCCATCTCCCGATGGGTGACAGAAGGCCTCCTTCACTCCTCATGTACATTTATAGAAAGTCAAAAGCAGAATCTTCGCCTTCTGATGGGGTGAAGAGTGGTCCAAAAGAGGCTTGGACCTCAAGAAACTAAAATGTGAATGTTATCACTCGACTGAATGGGCGTCATCAGTGGTTATCAGCCAGATATGCTAGACTCAGAAGGTTATCATCCATCTCAGGGCTCTTTCTAGACATCAGGAGGCCCTAGGCCATCCATCGTTCGCGAGCTACAGGACCAGTGCCACCCCTCATAAACCCGCTGACAAGAGTGGAAGACTGCAGGATGCACCGTCTTTGCTAATTGGCAAGTGCATTGTACAAGTATAATTTAGTAAGTAAAGTTACATTATAAAAGTAAACTGGTGTTGATGTCATGTTAGTCTGCTACATATACTAAAAATATAAGTTTATAAACGTTTGTACTGACATTCAACCTGAGACGTGTCAGATAAGCTGGTAGTATGCCGTATGTTCTTTTAAACATCCACAACTAATGTGAACATATAGGCTTTAAGGCTGAATTGGTGATATTTGCTTATTATTCACAAAAATTGCTGAATAACGTGACCAAATTGTGTGTTAGCTGCAAAATCGTATAACGTTAGCCATTGCGCTACCCACCAAAGTTACTAGCGGTGACCGCGGCTAGCTAATAATTACAGAGCTATTTATGGATATCTACTTTTATTATCCTGTAAATCAGAATATACTGTCTGTAGTTGGCCAGTATCAGTGTTTTATTATGATTATCCTGTTTTTTATATTCTATTTTATGAGACTTTTATTTTGACATGCTATCTGTAGGGGGGACTATATTTTCTCTGTGTAAATATAAAATATAAAATATAAAAAAATACAGAAATACAATGACAGACACAAACTTGTAATATATAATTGCATTTTTAACATTCAATTTTACAGGTTTTTGTAAATGTTCATGTACAAGTATGAATATTTATTGGGCAAATTCTCAAATTCACATCTACGTGCTCTCGAGTTTTGATACTCTTTTACCTTAATATTACTCACTCCACCCCACTTTAGTCACATGTATTATTATTTATTTGTGCTAGCATTTTACTAATGTCATGTAATAAAGAATCTTTGAATATTGAATCTAATATTTAGTCTTTGTTTCTTTGCTTTGTGTGCTTTTTACAGGAGCAGTGAGGAAGAATCGCATGTCTGACAAAGCCACCGACACACACCGAGATAAACCATCAGGTGGTTTAATCTGGTGTGCAACCGCCACCATGCCCGGTCACACCCAACTAATGAGCAATAAATGAGTTTAAAATAAAAAAAAGTTTTTTGAAAATGACAAATTGTCTCATAGCCTAAATATGAATTACAGACCAGGGCCAGAATTTGACTATTAATAATAAAAGATAAGCTAATATGCATTGTAAATGTCAGCATTTATCTTTTTTGACTCTTCCATTTCATGATCATTTTGGTCACTATAATCATGAAATGGAATGGAAAAAAACTCTTGAAACAAATATGATTCCTAACCTTTTCATTTATACAACATTTCATTTTAAATGTTGTATATTTTTACTTACACACATTTGGACACACTTTTTAATGTTTTTGAAAGAAGTCTCTTATGCATCAAGCTTGGATTTATTTAATCAAATATACAGAAAAAAATTAAATAATGTTTTTCCTATTTTACTATTCTTTAAAATACTTCTGTGATGCAAAGTTGAATTTAGTGTCACGTGATCCTTCAGAAAACTTTATAATATTCTGATTTATTATCAAATGTTGAAATCAAATGGTGTTCAATATTTATTTTATAACCTGATACTTTTCAGGACTTTTAGATTATTAAAAATGTGTATGTAATCATATTAATTAAACTTTATCGTAATCTCTCTTTTTTTGTAATTTTTTAATTTTTAATCTAGTTAAAATAAATAAATAAAATAGATTTAGTTTATGGTTAATGGCTGAAAGACTTGCCAATTAATAGTAGAATTATTTTTATCAAAAACTGAATGTTTATCTCGTCTGCTCTATCCTTCTATTTTACTAGAAGTCCCGAATAACATAATTTAAAAAGTCAATAAAAATCTTTTCAATTTCATTTGGAGAAATAGACGTCATTACATAAAATAAGGTACTTTAATTCGGTTGGTAATGGAGGTTTAAATGTGCTTGACTGCAATAATAAAATTTGGTATTCCTAATTCATTTTTGATTAAATGGGTGGGGTTACGTTTTCGTTGCAATGCAACTTATTTCCTTATTGCTTGCATAAACCGTGGATCAAGATGATAAGTTACAAGATTGTACCTTTCAGGTTAATTTTGCGGAATTCAGAATGAGCGCTTTGACATCATGTCCGTCCTCCGATGACGCTCGCTATTCTAATGAAGATAATCCGCTCATTGTAAGGTAACATGCTCATAAAAATTGCTTTGAAACGGTGAAATAATAACACCCACGCGCACTCATCCGGTTGCCATGGCAACTCTGCTTCAGCGCTAGTCAAATGACGCTGACAGAATGGAATGTGATGTGACGAGCCAAATGACGCTGACAGAATGGAATGTTCTGATGTGACGAGTCAAATGACGCTGACAGAATGGAATGTTCTGATGTGACGTCACAGCAGACTGTTGGAAGAGGTTTCACCACAAATTTAAAAATTGTTTCCCTGTGTGTTCCTGTGACAGAAAGCCACCGACACACCGAGATAAACCATCAGGTGGTTTAATCTGGCATGTGACCGCCAGATCTTTCTTCAATCTTCTGTGATGCGTGGTGTGATGCGCCGTTGGAGTCACACGTTGTGTCACGTGTCTGTGACGCGACGTTGGAGTCCAACGTTGTGTCACGTGTCTGTGACGCGACGTTGGAGTCCAACGTTGTGTCACGTGTCTGTGACGCGGCGTGCTGTGATGCGACGTTGGAGTCAAATGTCGTTGTCACGAGTCTGTGTTGCGGCGTTTAGGTAGGTTATCCGTGGCATTATCGACTCCGCGATGGCAAAGGGCGCTCACTGTTTCTCGATCGGCTTTAATATTATGCTTTTATGTACTGATTCCATTTATATTTAGACTTTTCCTTCCAAAATGTTTGTTGTGTCAAGAAATCGTATTTGTTGTTTAACATAGAGTAACAGCCGTGAATGTCACTCACAATATAGTAGGCTATGAATATGTATAGTATAAATGTAATTCGGACGTTCTACATCCATCATGTTTTCAGTTGCGTCGCTTCACTGCCACCCGTTAATCCTCTCCTGTGGCCTCATGGATGTAAAGTGTCCATGGAATGTGCTTGAAGCTGGAAGAAGTAGGTCATCCGGGGACTTTTCGCCTACTGTTTTTCGAATACTAAATGTCTTCGTAACAGACTACTCTGTTGGTGTACTGTTTTTCGCATACTATATCGTAGGCCTAGGGAAGATTGAAGAAAGATTTTGAAGATTTAAAGGAAGAAAGAACCCACACAGTGTCTATAATGTGTCAGATTGACGCAATATGAACACAACCACTCTCCACAGTGCCTATGAAGCACCCGTCTTGAGAGACTGCTTCATATCTGCAGTGAAGAAGACCAGTAGGAGATCACCAGATAACCGAGAAGAGTTTTGCTCAGAGGGTGATAGAGGGTCTCTGTGTTGTGCTTTCTCGCGGGATAGCTGTTTTGGACGGTGCTGGGTGGTGGTGGGTGTCGTCACTCCACACCATATCTATGGGAATGACCCACGGCGTCAGGTGGTGTGGCGCCCTCACTCCCTCAGCGCCTTCGACCAGGTGAAGCACTCTTACTACAGCGACACGCTGCTTTATATCTCTCATGGTCCCAGTAGTGAAGATCAATAGTGAAGGCTTCGCTAGGTGGGTGTCGGATGGCGTCCACTTCAGCTTCTCGTGGTTGCCCGACGCGAGTCCGGGAGGGAGGCAGGACAAGCCCTTCCCTGGCTGTGGTGAGTTGGAGTGGGACAGAGATCTCAGGGGACCTAATGGCTGGAGCTGAAATTAGTTAGGTTTGCGGTTTTAGTGTGGCTGGATATTGAAGATCCACCCAAAACGTTCAGAGAGTGGGAGCTCCATGCATTGTGGTTCTGTAGGTACTCTGTGACAAGAGTGGAAAGGTGCTGTTTTGTTTGTTAAATAAACTTTATAAAAGACCCAGATTTCTAACTTCCATTCCTGGGGATACCATGGATAATTTTACAAGGTTGAATGTAAGATTTCATGCCTAATTTTTTTGAAAAAACAGGTTAAAATTTGTAATAAGTCACTTTAACCACTAGATGGCTATAGAGCTCCACTAGGCCTATAACGTATTTGAATTACTGAAAGATATAGTTTCTAAAGTTGGATTCATAACTTAATATTATAAAATCACAATTATAACAAAAATAAAATACTTTTTGTCAAAGTTTAGCATTTGTTTTTGTACTGAAAAAAAACAACAGTTTTTCAATAATGTTACATTATGATTAGAATCAAACCTGAACAACATGTTACAAAGAGAAATGTTGGAGTCTTAAGATTTGATCATTTATTTCAACTAAACAGCAATAACAAATTAGCAAATAAAGCAGTAAAAATAAAATATTTCTTAAAAAAAAAAGTAAATTGGGAAGAAAATCGAACAACTAGGAACAATAGTTTGGAACAATAGAACAATAGTTGGTCTCATCTCTTTTATCTTTTTTATAGCCTTACAAATGTATTCCTGTGTGCGTGTGTGTGTGTGTGTGTGTGTGTGTGTGTGTGTGCGCGCGCGCACATTTTCAATGTGTCTTAGTGTTACCAATTTATTTTTGCGGTGGTTCATGCATTTTAGAGTATTTTATTTTACAAATGATAAGCGAACAGTTTTTATAGTCTGTATGTATTCCTGTAATTTGTATTCCTCTATACTGTATGTGTGTGTTTGTGTGTGTGCATGTGTGTGAGCATGATAATTTTGGATTGTGGATGTTTTTTGCATTGTTGGAAGTGTGTGTGCCACTTAATTTCTGTCATTTCTGTCTGTGTTCTGCGTTATTTCTGATTTTGATGATGAATTTTGTCTATTTTGAGTCCAATGATAAATAAATATTTATTTATTAATTTATAGATATTTAAAAGATATCATAAATCCTCCAAAAACTGCACAAATGTTGAGTAAAAACATTAATAAACAGTAAAATAATATTTGTATAAAAAAAACCAACTATTGTTCTGTTACAAAATTAAATGTTATTTTTTGGGGTCCAATGGATATGAACACAACCACTCTCCACAGTGCCTAATGAAGCACCCGTCTTGAGAGACTGCTTCATATCTGCAGTGAAGACCAGTAGGAGATCACCAAACCGAGAAGAGTTTTGCTCAGAGGGTGATAGAGGGTCTCTGTGTTGTGCTTTCTCGCGGGATAGCTGTTTTGGACGGTCCTGGGTGGTGGTGGGTGTCGTCACTCCACACCATATCTATGGGAATGACCCACGGCGTCAGGTGGTGTGGCGCCCTCACTCCCTCAGCGCCTTCGACCAGGTGAAGCACTCTTACTACAGTGACACGCTGCTTTATATCTCTCATGGTCCCAGTAGTGAAGATCAATAGTGAAGGCTTCGCTAGGTGGGTGTCGGATGGGGTCCACTTCAGCTTCTCGTGGTTGCTCGACGCGAGTCCGGGAGGGAGGCAGGACAAGCCCTTCCCTGGCTGTGGTGAGTTGGAGTGGGACAGAGATCTCAGGGGACCTAATGGCTGGAGCTGAAATTAGTTAGGTTTGCGGTTTTAGTGTGGCTGGATATTGAAGATCCACCCAAAACGTTCAGAGAGTGGGAGCTCCATGCATTGAGGTTCTGTAGGTACTCTGTGACAAGAGTGGAAAGGTGCTGTTTTGTTTGTTAAATAAACTTTATAAAAGACCCAGATTTCTAACTTCCATTCCTGGGGATACCATGGATAATTTTACAAGGTTGAATGTAAGATTTTTGCCAAATTTTTTGGAAAAAACAGGTTAAAATTTGTAATAAGTCACTTTAACCACTAGATGGCTATAGAGCGCCACTAGATGGCTATAGAGCGCCACTAGATGGCTATAGAGCTCCACTAGATGGCTATAGAGCTCCACTAGATGGCTATAGAGCTCCACTAGATGGCTATAGAGCTCCACTAGATGGCTATAGAGCTCCACTAGATGGCTATAGAGCTCCACTAGATGGCTATAGAGCTCCACTAGATGGCTATAGAGCTCCACTAGGCCTATAACGTATTTGAATTACTGAAAGATATAGTTTCTAAAGTTGGATTCATAACTTAATATTATAAAATCACAATTATAACAAAAATAAAATACTTTTTGTCAAAGTTTAGCATTTGTTTTTGTACTGAAAAAAACAACAACAGTTTTTCAATAATGTTACATTATGATTAGAATCAAACCTGAACAACATGTTGCAAAGAGAAATGTTGGAGTCTTAAGATTTGGTCATTTATTTCAACCGAACAGCAATAACAAATTAGCAAATAAAGCAGTAAAAACAAAATATTTCTAAAAAAAAGTAAATTGGGAAGAAAATCGAACAACTAGGAACAATAGTTTGGAACAATAGAACAATAGTTGGTCTCATCTCTTTTATCTTTTTTATAGCCTTACAAATGTATTCCTGTGTGTGTGTGTGTGTGTGTGTGTGTGTGTGTGTGTGTGCGCGGGCACACATTTTCAATGTGTCTTAGTGTTACCAATTTATTTTTGTGGTGGTTCATGCATTTTAGAGTATTTTATTTTACAAATGATAAGCGAACAGTTTTTATAGTCTGTATGTATTCCTGTATTTTGTATTCCTCTATACTGTATGTGTGTGTGTGTGTGTGCATGTGTGTGAGCATGATGATTTTGGATTGTGGATGTTTTTTGCATTGTTGGAAGTGTGTGTGCCACTTAATTTCTGTCATTTCTGTCTGTGTTCTGCGTTATTTTTGATTTTGATGATGAATTTTGTCTATTTTGAGTCCAATGATAAATAAATATTTATTTATTAATTTATAGATATTTAAAAGATATCATAAATCCTCCAAAAACTGCACAAATGTTGAGTAAAAACATTAATAAACAGTAAAATAATATTTGTATAAAAAAACCAACTATTGTTCTGTTACAAAATTAAATGTTATTTTTTGGGGTCCAATGGATATGAACACAACCACTCTCCACAGTGCCTAATGAAGCACCCGTCTTGAGAGACTGCTTCATATCTGCAGTGAAGACCAGTAGGAGATCACCAAACCGAGAAGAGTTTTGCTCAGAGGGTGATAGAGGGTCTCTGTGTTGTGCTTTCTCGCGGGATAGCTGTTTTGGATGGTGCTGGGTGGTGGTGGGTGTCGTCACTCCACACCATATCTATGGGAATGACCCACGGCGTCAGGTGGTGTGGTGCCCTCACTCCCTCAGCGCCTTCGACCAGGTGAAGCACTCTTACTACAGTGACACGCTGCTTTATATCTCTCATGGTCCCAGTAGTGAAGATCAATAGTGAAGGCTTCGCTAGGTGGGTGTCGGATGGGGTCCACTTCAGCTTCTCGTGGTTGCTCGACGCGAGTCCGGGAGGGAGGCAGGACAAGCCCTTCCCTGGCTGTGGTGAGTTGGAGTGGGACAGAGATCTCAGGGGACCTAATGGCTGGAGCTGAAATTAGTTAGGTTTGCGGTTTTAGTGTGGCTGGATATTGAAGATCCACCCAAAACGTTCAGAGAGTGGGAGCTCCATGCATTGTGGTTCTGTAGGTACTCTGTGACAAGAGTGGAAAGGTGCTGTTTTGTTTGTTAAATAAACTTTATAAAAGACCCAGATTTCTAACTTTCATTCCATATTTTTTCAAGGTTGAATGTAAGATTTTTGCCTAATTTTTTGGAAAAAACTGGTTAAAATTTGTAATAAGTCACTTTAACCACTAGATGGCTATAGAGTTCCACTAGATGGCTATAGAGCGCCACTAGATGGCTATAGAGCGCCACTAGATGGCTATAGAGTTCCACTAGATGGCTATAGAGCGCCACTAGATGGCTATAGAGCGCCACTAGATGGCTATAGAGCTCCACTAGGCCTATAAACTATTTGAATTACTGAAAGATATAGTTTCTAAAGTTGGATTCATTTGGATTCATATCTAAATATTATAAAATCACAATTATAACAAAAATAAAATACTTTTTGTCAAAGTTTAGCATTTGTTTTTGTACAGAAAAAAACAAGTTTTTCAATAATGTTACATTATGATTAGAATCAAACCTGAACAACATGTTACAAAGAGAAATGTTGGAGTCTTAAGATTTTATCGTTTATTTCAACTGAACAGCAATAACAAATTAGCAAATAAAGCAGTAAAAATAAAATATTTCTAAAAAAAAAAAAAAAAGAGAAAGTAAATTGGGAAGAAAATCGAACAACTAGGAACAATAGAACAATAGTTGGTCTCATCTCTTTTATCTTTTTGATAGCCTTATATTTTTTATAGAGATTCTTTAGTCACCTCTTTTTATTCTCACAAAAATCATGTTATTAAGTGAAGGTGTCATTATTAAAACAATAATAGAGCTGAGCTTGCTATTTTACCATGTCTGAGATGAGTCAGCAAGGAAAGAAGAGGCCGTGTGACATTGTGATTTTTAATTTTAATTAGCAAGAAATATTCACCTTGTTAAAAAAACAATAAAAAAAATATATAAAAATTGTATTTAAAGTTTATTCCTTATATCGTGACACATACATGGATTTCTCTGGGCTGATATCCACTCCGCCCCATTATTTCATTAGCACTTGATAGGAGTTGACAAATCCAAGGCAGGAGTTAACTGCGAAAAATTCGATGTCAATTTAATTATAATTTTATATAAACTCATAAAAGACCAGAAACTGTACGAAGTGCATTTCATGTTCCCCAACTATTAGCCAATATTATTAGGTCTATTAGCCTATTATTATTTTTATTAATAGGCCTATTAAATTCGGCTATGCTTTTGATGACGTGCGTTAGAAATGTTTACTTTTAAAAGTTCTGCTGAGTTCACGACAGCACATTTTAAATGAGTGAAGCTCAATAGGCTATAATTCGTCTATCAAACTTCCGACAATGCAGAAAAAGAGTTTCGATGACAGAAAGCAGGGGACCCATCTAAACAATCTCTTGTGTCCCGCCGCGTCCTGCGGTCCCTTTGCGGTCAGGGGTTTCACCGCGATTCTCTGGCCCAAAGATTCCTGTGCCAACGACAGGGGTGTCCGAGTTGAAGAAGACGGTGTGAATGAGTTTCCAAAAAAGGAATCAAATGCAAGACCCAACTTGCCAACACGTCTAGGTGTGTCCCAGAACCGACACTTGCCTCAGCACACACAGAAGTTCATTCAGAGGAACACTTCTTCTGTAAAAGCGCTCCGGAAAAATAATGTGAAACCCCAGCAGACGAGTGCAGAGCTTCAGACGAATGCTTGTTCTTTGAGGGATGATGAAAAAGCCGTACTGCATCTTCCTCAAATCATACCTCAGAGCCAACAGTTGCGACAGAGAAATACTGTTTCCACAGAGAAGGGGAAGAAAAAAGTTGAAAAAGCGGAGTGCCACCCGCTGACCGGTGACTGGTCTCTGACTCCATGGCTGGCCGATGTCAGCGATGATGACCAGTGGTTTGACGAGCGGTTCGAGGAGGATACTTCCCAAGCAGAACTAAAGAAAGATGAAACAAAGCGCTCTGCCGAAGACTAGCCTACCGTTCCGCCGTTTCCTCTGTGTAACCGAAGGCCTGGTTCTGATCATCACACACCAAAAGCTGGATCACTGTCTCAGAGAGCTCACAAAAAGAAATTATTAAAGAAACTCAAGTCACCTGCATGAGGAAGACGTTTATTTTAGCGCACTTGGAGTTAGAACTATTATTTAAAATAATAATAATAATAATAAAAAGTGTTTAGCTTTTTTTAATATTTTTTTTTACATCATTTTGGAGTATGGGCCTATAAGAAACACATTGTGGGGGGAAAAAATCTGCAAAAAAAGTGTTTAATATTTTATGATATATCCTATAGAGGACACCTTGGCCAATAAGATGAAAACAAAGACTCTTTAAACATAACAAAGCTTATATATATATATATATATATATATATATATATATATATATATATAAATGCCATTTTTATATTCGGTTTTCGGTAGGTCAATTTTTACGTTCCAGACTTTTTTTTTCTTTCTATAACTTGACCTTTGTAAAACAGATATGAGAATAATGTTGGAAAAGATGTTTAGAAAATGTTTATATATTTTTGCATTTTGTATGCAATAAATAAAATAAAAAAGTAGGCTAGAGGGGTCACAGCACTTGCAAATCCATTACATTTTTAAAACAGTATTATCCTATACTAAACCTAAACTAATCTTGACAAATATATATCATTTGAAAGCTTACAATTTCTAGTTTTCATATTTGGTGATTGATTTTCAAAATATATTACAGAGGAGCCGTAATTTGTCAATTTGCGACAAAATTTTCATATTTAGACCTTTATTTTGAAATCGTGATGAACATGAAAAATCATGAAAGAAGGGTAGAAACCTGTTTGTTTTCATGCCAAGGGTTCAAAAGATCAATTATTTGAGAAAAAAAGGTATGAATTGTTTTAAAAAAAAATATAGAAAAAAATTATAGATTTACCATTTGAGAGGTCGCAGGAAGCTGTAACGAACGCACATGGTTTTTGTTTTGTTTCTTAGAGGTTGAATTCATATCAAAATCTGCCAAACTTCTCATATTACTTCTGAATAGGATGTCTACTTCATAAATTGTGAAAATTGTGGAAATAATTGTTCATTTCACTCAAAACACATATGGAAATGGAGGCGCCCTTATAATGGAGTCTGGTTGTCATCTAGTGAAAAAGTTTGGTACTGCGCCCAAACAAAATCTCACTGAAAGCTCATTTTTTGAGATATCAACCTAAAATTTGAAACACAACTTATTCAGATTTTTGGCTTTGATTTTTTTTTTTTTTTTTTTTTTTTTTTGCAGTTTTAGAGTCGCCCATTTATATTGCACATTTTCATAAACTCAAACTTCTATAACTTTTTTTTCTGTTTCACATTCTTAATTTATTTCACTTCTACAAAAATCTGCCAAATGTCTTCTTTAAAACGAGACCAATCTTATGTCTATATTCCAAAGCATTCTTGAATTACAACCATTTAAGTTCGAAATGTGCATTTTCATCTGTATTCAAAAAAAGGGTGCTGATTCAATCGGTGTGAGTGAGTGGAGGAGAGGCTCATTTGCATATTCATAAAACCACATGAAGCAAGGGTGTAGAGTTTTGTTTAAGCAAAAGGCTTGACAAAACATTTTTCAAGGAAAAAATATGTCATTTTGTGATCAAGGGTAAGTTTTAAGTCATACGATTATCGATTAGAGACTTTAACATGCAGGCGTTAAATGTAAATGGGCTCAGACAGAAAACTTCCACCTGAACCAAACTAGCCTACAAAGATTCTCAATTTGCTATAAAAGATTTGATATAATATTTTACTTTATAGAGTAAAAACTTGGCAACATTTTCATGATATCTCATATTTCATAGAAATATTGATATATTTTGTTCCCTTATAATGCCTAATAAGCATTTTAAGCCTGTGCTCGATACAGGATATCCAGACTTAAAACTGTGGCCTATTTCTCAAAGAGATTTGCTAACATATATACTGTAATGTCCTCTACAGAGGAAACAACTCAATTGCTGGGTCTCAGAACATCCAATATTTCAACTTTTACAATGTATCATTACATATGCATCACTGTTGTTTACTTCAATTCTCAGAGAATTGTGGTCCAAATGTAGTAAATAAAGCTAAATGTATTTGCTGTTTCTTCTGGGGTCACCTTTCTTATGAAACTGCTGAACAATGTGTAACAATCGCAAAGCATATGGTAATTGTTTACATTTAGCCTTTATTATCTCAGGCTGGGTTATTGGAATCAGAGTCATACTTAGCCTAAAACTAAAATGTTATCAGAGCAATGATGTACCATAATGCATTTAAAGGGGCAGTAACCTATAAACCAAAATATTTTTGCTTAAAAAAAAGGTTTCGCTTCAAAAGGCCCCAGGAGTCGCATGGATTACCTTTTATTATGGATGAATGCACTTTTGGGCTTCAAAATCTGTGGTACTCTCATTAAGCTGGGGAGAGCCAGGATATTTTTTTAATTCCTCCGACTGTGATTGGCTGAAAGAAGAAAACCATATACACCTAGAATGGCTCGAGGGTGAGTAAATTATAATTTTTGGTTGACTGTGGTGCTGCTGAGCAGTGACGCATATTTTCCGTGTCTCCATATTCATTGCAGTAAGTGGAGATGTTCTAAGCCTTCCTTTGTTTGGTTTATAAACGATTTTAAATTGTTTGTTACCTCACTGAAAAATGTAAAATCTACTAAAATTGCAAGGAAAATGTATAGTGATATATCCAGGAAATTACTGTTTTGATTAATCTCCCTTGTGTGTGCCGCTCCAAATGTGATTTTCTATTTTGCCTTTGACTTGTGTGTTTTGTAATAGCCCCTTCTTTGTTAGTTTATTTTTATTTATTTTTTTTCTCTATTGTTGTTTTCTGCTTGGTTAATACTTTTGTACATTCTATCCCCTGCGAGAGTTTTGTATGTTACTTCTTGTCAATAATAAAAAAAAAAAATTAAAAAAAAAATATATATTTTCCGTGTCTCGACCGCGAGGTGGCAGTACAGCATCGGCTGCCTGATGACGCCCGGCACAGGGAGAAGAGCAGTGTGTTGTCTTCCGGGTGAGGTGTTGTTGTTGTCATCATCACCACCACCATCATCATCATCTAGTGAAACGGTAAAGACTCGCGTCTCTCTCCCCCGCCGGTTATTTAAGCAGTATGTGGATCCCCGCCGATGGATGTCACGACCAACACTGAGGAGATTTTAGCTGAGAACTTGACCCAGCTGCTTGAACTTGAGGTCTGAGCTTGCCTTGAATCTTAAACCACATCTAAGATCGAAGAAATCAGTGTCTCGAAACCTATCTTAATGTATCAGGTGTCATAGCAGCTCACTAGATTTTGACACACATTATATCTGAGGGATGAAACGTTGTCAGTTATTTGGTTTGCATCTTACGATCTGTTCACTTTGCCAGCAAACCTGACCGTGATCAATGTGTGAAAATCTGCTGAGCAACTGAAAATACAACCATTTTTACGAGCTAAAGTGCTACATGTTGGTTGACAGCTATGTTATTCCTTATCCAAAACTATTCTTGTACCGTTCTTGTGTTTTAAATTGAATTAGTAGTCGAATATACGTGCTAATTTGCATGTTTGTTATCTGAGAGAGTAACGCAACATTAACACCGCAGAACCATTAAAACAGAAAGTGTGACCAGTTTCCTGATATATTTACCTTATACAATTAACCAAACAGCGTTATTTAAGAGACAATAAAAGACAGAGGTGGACAGTAACAAAGTACATTTACTTAAGTACTCCTTTTGAGTAATGTACTTAAGAAACGTTACACTTTTTGAGTATTTGTACATGAGTGTTATTATTATTATTTTTTTCTGGAAACTTTTTACTTTAACTTCACTACATTTGAAGACAAATATCATACTTTTTACATTTCTGTCAAGGTCTTAGAGTAGAAAGTAGTAATGTCAGTCAGGGGATAATTTTGGTTTCAGTTTGGTTGGAAATTACAGTCTGGTTGAAGTCCACATCCAAGGTGATTTACATTTCAACCACAATACAACGTCTGTCCAACGTTGAGTTTGGTCTTCTAAATGCGAATTTTGTCATGTTTTGTCTATTTTTTGTGTGTTTTGGAGCACACAGTAAGGCTAACATGTTCATACTAAAAGCCAAACTTGAAATAGGGCACTAATTGAGGGAACGGCCATTTGAGTGTCTGAAACGGTTGTGGACGTTAGTGAGTGCACTTATTCAATCTCACATTCAATCCTACTACTGGAACTATGTTCTAGAAATACATTCGATATTGATGTGAGGGTAGGTAGGCAGGCAAAAATTCAGATGCATAAGTTACTGTAAGTTTTACAATGTAACAATAATAAAACAATGCATTAACTTTTTTTTAATTTAGTACTTTTAAAAGAAGTATTTCTGTACTTTTACTTAAGTAAACATAGGTCTTCAGAACTTTTACTTGTAACAGAGTAATATTTGACTAGTAGTATCTGTACTTTCACTCAAGGAAGTTTGTCCACCTCTGATAAAAGCTACCCATCATGCACTTATTTGAATGTTACCCTTGTAACAAAACAGTGTGCTTAATTATATTGAATGTGCACTTGTAGTGTACTTTATAAAAGTATGTTATATTATTAAAAAAGTATTTGCCAATATTTTCGAATAAAAGGCTACTTAAGTGTAAACTTTCTTGACTGTGTTTCTACTTTTAAACACTGAAAAAGTGCACTTTGTGTTCTGTCAAATTAAAGTTTTACTTTAAAGAGGTACAGCTATTTTAGTTTGTTGACTAAAGTACTTAATTATAATTTTAACTGTAGTGTGTTTTTCAACAAATATTTTCAAGATTTATTATCACAACATATTTTCTTTTGTCAAAGCAACTTAAATAATTTATTTAGTTGAGATAACTTATTATTTTTGAGTTTCTGATGATTAAATTAATCTCCTTCATTGTATTAACTCACTTTTTCCAGTTCAGTCAACTTAAAATTTTAAGGCAACCAGCACACTTACTTTTTTTAAGTTAAACCAACAATATTTTTTTACAGTGTACATTTAAAGTTAACATATTAACAAATTAAAAACTTAATAGATTTCATAATTTCAAATGTGCAATTCCAAATATATTTACACACAAGCATCAATAGAAATTAGTGTATTTTAATTTACCATAAATTATTGTCAGTACATTTGCCAGTACACTTAAGAATATTTTAAAGACAATAGATGTAATCATCAAATAACAAACGAAGATGTACTTTTCTTTCATTCTGGCATTAATTTCTCCTCATCATGTCGTTCCAAACCCGTAAGACATTCGTTCATCTTCGAAACATCGTTCATCTTTTTGAGGAAATCTACTGTAGATTGTAAAACATGATATTAAAAATAAAATAAAAGTACAAGAATAAAATACAAGAATATAAGCCAAATATATAAATATAAGAAAAATGTAAGAATAAAAGCCTGATTTCATATAAAGTGATCAAGTCTTTTCAATAAATTTGGACTAAACCTCTCAATTCGTATGGATTAGTTTAACAGTCTCTTTATGAACTTCTTATGAAGTGTCTGTTGCATAGCTGTCAATGGAGGGACAGAAATCCTACTTGATGGTTTAAAAAAAACACTCATAAATTCGACAAATCACATTTAGTATAAATTTAAACGAATACATTTTCCTTCAATTGTAAATAACATGCAGTTAAGTGCCTGAAACCGTTACATTCATTTCACACTGAAGTGTATTCTGTTTTTAAACGTATGCTGAAGTGTACTTCTCTTCATTAATCACTCGGCCTCTTTCATTGGCAGCACGATGTCGGTTTCAGTGCAGGAGAGGGACGCGTGCTTCCCTTCGGACTGGGAGGATGACGAGCGGATGGCTTTCTTGTTCTCTGCCTTTAAAGAGAACCGGGATGTTGACTGTACCGACTGGGATGGGAAGATAGACTTCTGGAGTCCTCTGATCATCGACCACTGCAGGAGACGCGGCTCGGTCTGTGTGAGTCTGCAGGACTTGAATGAGGGTTTCAAAAGGAAGGGCATCGTTCCTCTGGGCTTGAGTACTGTAATTCAGAGCATGATTCGGTAAGTCGCTGTCACCTCGAGTATGGCTGCGTTCGAAACCTGAAAGACTTTCAGCCTCGCTGCCCTATCAGGAAATGACTTTTCAGGCAGCGTTTGCACACAAACGGTTCCTCACGAAACTGGACTTCTGAGGCAGCGTCACTCTCTAATGATCTGCAGCAAAATAGAGAGAGCTTTGGGGATAAATAAGTGAATATTCATTTAGTTACTGTGATTTCTTGCTAGAAACGACATAAAAAGTGTAAATGTATTCCTCGTCTGACTGTATGCACTGGACCGTGATGGTTCGGGATGAGTACATGTAAATTACCGTTACACCCCTAATTCCCACACAATATGCAATTTTTAAATGCTGTCTTTAAGTTTTATCTCATATTGTTTTGTCATGGAATGGAATGCACAGGATTGTGGGATATCAAAGGCAGTTAAGGATGCATCTATACTGCCTTTGAAGTAGGGCTGTCAAACGATTAATCGCGATTAATCGCATCCAAAATAAAGGTTTGTGTTTACATAATATATGTGGGTGCACTGTGTATAATTATAATACATATACATACACACATATATGTATATTTAAGAAAAAAATATTATTTATATATAAAATATTGATATTTATATATAATATAAATCATATATAAATCTATATACATGAAAATATTCCTTAAATATATTCAAGCATGTGCGTGTATTTATATATATAAAATAATTATGCACAGTGCACCCACATATATTATGTAAACACAAACTTTTATTTTGGATGCGATTAATCGCGATTAATCGTTTGACAGCCCTACTTCAAAGATTGATCGGATGAAGGGATCTCAGGAGACAGGAAGTGAAGCTAATGCGTCCCCCGAAAGGCAGCGTTTTTAAGCTTTCGGACGCAGCCAGTGTCTCGTAGATCATGATGTTTAATCGTTATATGTAGTTACGGCATGTTATTCAGATTTGTTTGGTCCTTCTAGGAGTGGGAAGGTGCAGAAAGAATCCGACTTCGCTGCAAACGTAGACTCGGGCTGGTTGTCGTGGGGTGTTGGGCTGCTGTTAGTCCGGCCTCTGAAGTGGACTCTGTCGGCTCTGCTGGGCAGCGGGAGGGTCCCGCTGGAGGAGAGGTTCGTTGTGATAGAACTGGTTAAGGTAAGTGTGTCTTCAGTCAAAAAGTGAATCGGTTATGAATCGGAATGAATCTTCAATGGTGTTATGTTACAGAATAAAGTTTTTAGCCATTAATACCTATTTGCATTTATATGCTACAGGGTAAAAGTCTGGGGTCAATAAGAATTAAAAAAAAATGTTTTAAAGAAAACAACACTTTTTCAGCAAGGACATTTTATTTATTAAAAGTGACAGTAATTTTTTTTTTTACATTGTAAAGGCCCTTGCACACTGAGTCTGATATTTTCGGACGTTAAAAAATAAATACGACCTTCTTGAGCATCAAATCATCATATTAGAGTGATTTTTGAAGGATCATGTGAAGACAGGAGTAATGATGCTGGAAATTAAAATGGAAACACTGTTTTATTCGCTAATGTTTGGTCCGATATCCCAATTTTTGCACATTTTGCAACTTTGAATTCGAACATAACTACTGTAGTGTAATTTGCAGTGCTTTTTTGACTTGCATACACTGCAATACACTGCTCGAGTGCTGCTGTCCATATTGGGGAACATAATGAATACTAAAGCCGTGTGTCCACCAAAGCGCTTTTAGCCAGATGAAAATGCCAGACGCTCTGCTGAAGATGCTGTGCTTTGGGCACTTGAGAACGTTTTGTCAGCGCAGCGTTTTTTCCATTGAGACGTTTCATTTAATTGCAGCACAGTTTACTTGAAACTGATTTCGGAGATAATTTGTTTCATACTAAAAATGTACTTTTCATCCATTTTGTTTGGTTAGCTCTGCTGGTTGATGTCGTTTTACAGAAAGAATGTTGTGACAGTTGGTCGGTGTGGTTTAGTCCCGCCCCTCCTCCACCGTGATTGGACGGCTGGGTAAAAAGTGACAGTGATGAGCGCTGCGTTTTATCCAAAGTTGAACATTTTTCAACTCTCGGCGACCTGTAAAAAACGGCGCTTTAGCATGAAAAAAACACTATGTGTCTCGTTACGCTCATGGCGTTTAAAAAACGCGGCACTCGCATTGAAAACTATTGAAACACACGCCAGGTGCGTGGAAAAAACGCTTTGGTGGACACACGACACAAGTCATTCTGAAAATTCACACCTCTCCTATTTTTAACTCGTAATTTTTTATGATGATCTAATTTGCAATGATCAAAAATACAAAAAAAAGGCTAAAAGAGTCGCGTAACAAGGTTATTGTGTCTGATGAAGACCTGATTGATCGAAACGTTGCGCTATTTATGAGTACATTTTTGGGGCTGTAATCTCAGTGTTGACATTAATTTTATTTTTTTAATTTATAATGTGCAATAAATAAATAAAAAGGTCCCACTGTGTGTTTTTCGCATGTAGTTATCGGTCAAGATTTGTTCTCTTGCAGGAAAAGGCTGCGGCGCTTTTGGCGGCATATCGCGGTTCTCCTTTAGCCGTGCGCTCTCTGCTGTCGTTCCCAGAGCTGCGTGCGCTCTCCTCTCACATCTGTCCCGATGAAAGCTCGCTCTGCATGGCTCTGCTACAGCTCCAGAGAGAGAAACATGTCACCGTCTCACTCCACGAAGGAGAGAAGGTGGGTTTGTGTTCAAGAGCGAAATCTTATATACTCACAAACACTTTAGGATAGAAAGTGGATGTATTTTGAACGTTCTGTAGATACTAATGCAGGTTAACCATTTTCAGTGAGTCCTTAAAGGGTTGGTTCACCCAAAAATGAAAGTGATGTCATTAATGACTCTCCCTCATGTCGTCCCAAGCCCCTCAGACCTCCGTTCATCTTCAGAACACAGTTTAAGATATTTTAGATTTAGTCCGAGAGGTTACCAAACTGTAGACTGAATATGTTTAAATGTTCATTTCTCTCTATAAAAATATTGAATAACAGCAAATAGGATGTGTGGGTTACTTTTTAAAGGTGGTAAATTATGTGTAGGTAAAATGTGTTATTTGTTATGTATGTTGTGTTTCATTTGCTATCTCGAACGCCCAAGACGACAATAAAGGCTAATCAATCAATCAACCGTACATACATGTTCAATGGAGGGACAGAAAGCTCTCGGACTAAATCTAAAATATCTTAAACTGTGTTCTGAAGATGAACGGAGGTCTGACGGGCTTGGGACGACATGAGGGAGAGTCATTAATGACATCACTTTCATTACTAATTTAATTTAATCATTAATGACTAATTTCATTACATTCAACTAACCCTTTAATACCGTGCCGTTTAAATGTTTGAGCTCAGTAAGATTTTTTTTTCTCCTTTTTTCAAAAAAATCAGCAAAAACACGTTAAATTATGTTCTAACAATGTTCTTTAGAAAATAATGCCTTATGGTTTCCACAGAAAAAAAAAATTGATAATAAGAAATATGGTTTTTGAGCAGCAAATCATCATATTAGAGTGATTTCTGAAGGATCATGTGACACTGAAGACTGGAGTAATGATGCTGAAAATCAAAATGTGTTTCTAAATGCAATAGTATGCCACGATATTACTGTTTTGATTAAATAAATGCAGTCTTGTTGAGAACTCTATGCATAGACATAGAATAATGTTCCAACATTTCTCTCAAATCTGCCTTGCTGAAGGGCTCTGATATTGGATAAATATGTTTAGCACATGTTTGGGTTCAGTTTGCCTCGTTCTGATTGAACTTTTGATCTTGTCTCTGTGTAGCTTGTGAAATTCAGTCAGGCAGGACAGGGCCGCGTGTCTCCGGTCAGCGAGGTGGACCTGGGCATCTATCAGCTCCAGCGCAGCGAGAAGCTTCTGGAGGAGAGGGTGGAGGTGCTGGGACTGGAGGCAGAAAAGTGAGCCAGTTCATACAAACTGTATTGTCATTGGCTGCGTCCGAAGGTAAGACTGTTATAGACCATTTTGCAAGATGTAAACAACACTGGTCCAGAAGCACTTCCTGTTTCATTTTTTTTTTAACACTACACAAAAGCTGGGATAAAATACAACCAACAGAACATGTAAAACTGAATCAACATCTTTAAGATGTGAAATAAAGAAAACGGTTACAAACTGAAACAGGAAGTGTTTCTGGGCCAGTGTTGTTTACATCTAGCAAAATGGTCTATACAAGGCACGTCTGAATCCTGTCTGCTGTCTGAGATGCCTTCATTTGATTGATTTGCACGGCACAGACATATCCTTCACTGCATATGATGTTCCACAATCCTGTGCGTTGAGCCAAAAAAACATGGCGTCTGAAAGTTGAGGTTGGTGGTCAGTATGACTTTTGACATTGTAGGAATTTGGTCTGTCCTAGATGAAAGGTGACCAATAGTGGCAATTTCCGTGGCTCCTAAATCATTTTTTGGACAATTTCAGAAATTCAGCATGATCATCTCAGTGTGTTTGTTGCCACGACCTATTTCTACTGACTAGCCAATAAAAATGAAACATGGCGTATTGATCAACGCGACATGGCACTAAAACCTAAAACTATTTGGTTGGCCTCAGTTGTCCTCTTCTCCCTCGCCACATCCATATTCTCCTCTTTCACTTGCTCCTCTTTTTTGCTTCCTGCGCACATAAAAAAACACATTTCCCAAAGTGCAAATCATCAGCTCAATTTGTTCACCACTAGCTCATGCTGATGATGTTTTATTCTTCTAATAATAATAATAATAATAATTCGTTACATTTATATAGCGCTTTTCTGGACACTCAAAGCGCTTCACATAGAAGGGGGGGATCTCCTCAATGTGCAGCATCCACCTGGATGATGCGACGGCAGCCATATTGCGCCAGAACGCTCACCACACACCAGCTTACTGGTGGAGAGGAGACAGTGATGAAGCCAATTGGTGTATATGGGGATGATTAGGAGGCCATGATGGACAGAGGCCACTGGGCAAATTTGGCCAGGATGCCGGGGTTACACCCCTACTCTTACGAAAGACATCCTGGGATTTTTTATGACCACAGAGAGTCAGGACCTCGGTTTAACGTCTCATCCGAAGGACGGTGCTCTTTTTGACAGCATAGTGTCCCCATCACTTTGCTGGGGCGTTAGGACCCACACAGACCACAGGGTGAGCACCCCCTGCTGGCCACACTAACACCTCTACCAGCAGCAACCTGGCTTTCTCAGAAGGTCTCCCATCCAGTTACTAACCAGGCTCAGCCCTGCTTAGCTTTAATGGGCAACCAGTCTTGGGCTACAGGGTGATATGGCTGCTTCTACACGAACTTGCGTCATAGCTTACGTGTAGCTTACTTCAATACGCGTTTTTTTAGTTTATTTGATCCATGTCATACAGTGTGATTTGTAAAGATCTGTCTATAGCAGGCTTAAGGCCACTTTTGATGTGGTTTCTAGCAAGAAATTGGTATTTTAGTAATGAAATATTGGCTTAGTTTATCACTAAAGCTCTCTCTGTTTTCTTGTAGCTCATTAAAGGCTTAGTTCATCCAAAAATGAAAATTATCCCATGATTTACTCGCCCTCAAGCCATTCTAGATTTATATGACTTTCTTCTTTCAGCCATACACAATAGAAAATATCCTGGTTTTTCCAAGCTTTATAATGGCATTGAATAGTGCTGAGTTTTTGAAGCCAAAAATAGCACATCCATCCATCACAAAAGTAATCCATACGGCATGGTTTTAATAAAGGCCTTCTGTGTTATTGTAATTGAACGAAACAAACGAATTGACTCGGAAAATGATTTGTTCATTTTGATGTACGTCACAGTACAGAACAAGGCGAGGATTTTGTGCTTATAAAACTTAAACTTTGTTATTTATTTATTAAATGAGCGATCGTTTCGCTTGATAAGACCCTTATTCATCGTCTGGAATCGTTTAAAGCCTTTTGAACATTTTGCACTGAAACTCTCAATTGGACCCTGAACCGCTTGGTTCCCATTGAAGTCCATTATATGGAGAAAAATCCTGAAATGTTTTCATCAAAAACCTTAATTTCTTTTCGACTGAAGAAAGAAAGACATGGACATCTTGAATGACATGGGGGTGAGTAAATTATCAGCAAAAGTTTTTTGAAAAGTAAACTACTCCTTTAAAATGGATATTTTTCTTACAAAAACACATTGCTTCGCTTCAGAAGGCCTTTATTAACCCCCGGAGCCCCGGATACATTACTTTTATGATGGATGGAATGCGCTTTTTTTTTGGGCACCATTCATTCCCATTATCAAGCTCGGAAGACCCAGGATATCAAAAACAGTATCAAAACAGTTTTACCTGTGTTCAAAATCAAACACTGCTCTCAAATCATAAACAAAGTGATCAAAATGCTATACACTATCAAGCAGTCAGTAAACAATGCACCAACAAATGTAAAACACATTATTCAAAACATATAGTTCTCAGGGAGAACTAACTATATGTCAATACAAATCTCAAACAAATTTCATATTTTTTCATTGTCGAGTCTACAGCAGTGAAACACAAATGAAAGGAGTAAACATGTGATCAATGTGCTTCTTGTCTTTGGCCTGGGTCAGGCCAGAGCACTTCATTGACATCACAAGCAATATTGTCCCCTCCTCCTCTTTCTTGCCCTCCTCCTCCTCGTCGCCCACCTCGCATACGCCCTCGTCCTCTCACATTGTTTCTTCTATCCATTCTCAGATTTCTCTTTCCCATCTTCAACAACCTCTCAGTTCAGTTTGCTCTCTGAACTGGCTAATATTGGTTGCGTCACATCATTTAAAACAGATTTTGAGTGGCTGTGTTCAATCAAATGACATGCGTTCTCTTTTTGTATTTGGTTGCTGCCACTTGTGTTTACCAGTATGGATGACATGTGCATTAGAGTGCAAAATGTGTCACCATGTGAAATTGTTTACGGTATTGAAAACATACTCCACAATTAGCTAAATGAGTTCAGGCAACTGTGAACTTTGTTCAGCCAATGGATTTTAGTGTTTTAGCAATTGAGAAAAACTGTAATATAACTCTGATTGTATTCAGCTGAACGAAGGAAGTCTTATACACCTAGCGTGGCTTGAGGGAGAGTAACGTATGGCATGATTTTCATTTTTGGGTGAACTAACCCTTTAAATCATTATGCGGTCTGTGTTGTGCCTTCATGTGCAAAGTCATTACCTGAAGTTAGATGCCTAAGCTTTCGGACGCAGCTGTAATTTCGGTCCGGTGCCGTTTCTGTGGCATGATGGGTAATTACAGTAGCTAAACTGCTGTATGTGCTGTCTAACTCGCAGGTGTAAGCAGCAGGCAAAAGCACTGCTTAAAGAGGGGAAGAAAACACAGGTATAAGCACACTTCGTTTGACCCTTTTTGAGTTTAACGCCCTTTTACTGTTATAGGCAAGAAAAGTGATTTAATGAATTCCCACTTTGTCCTGCCACAGGCCCTGAGGTGTTTACGAGGTAGCAAGCGTGTGGAGAAGAAAGCGGATCGTCTGTTCGCTCAGCTCGAGACAGTGAAGGGGATCCTGGACAGAATAGCGAACTCTCAAACCGACCGCCTGGTGAGACGCACAAACACACAGATGACCAGAAACCAGGGAACATCGATCACACACACTCCTACCAGCCAGCTCTGGATTGCACTTTTTTGCGAATCCCATATTTTTGTAGTTGCATTGTGTTTTTTTAATTCTGAAATGTGCTACTATGAAATGTGTACATTAGAGCCCGACCGATAAAGGATTTTGAAGGCCGATACCGATACAAATATTTGTTGGTTTTAAAATCCGATATTCCGATATATCGGCCGATATTTTTTAAAAATCTTTTTCCAGAAGCGCACAACAAAACATTAACAGATATCCCTAACATTAGTTATTTGTAGTTATTTATGAGTTTTAACTAAAATAATATGATAATGCGTTTTAAAAAGAAACTTGTCACAACAGAACAGAGGAACATCAAAATATATTAAAGTTCTGATAAATAAAATAATAATTAGTCCCTACATTGCCTTATAAGCTTCCTGCAATCTGGATCAGCAGGATGTGTGGCGCGTTATACAAAAGTGTTGCCAACAGGGACGTAGGTGTAGAGTGCCCTCTGGTGGACAAACACTCATGACATGGTTCAAGCGTGTTTCGTCCGTTTTTATTTTATTTTTGAAATATTCATTTATCGGTCATTATAACTGCCGATACCGATAGTTTGGAAAATGCCTAATATCGGCCGATAATATCGGTCTGGCTCTAGTGTACATGCACAAAGCACACACATTTCACATTTTTAACGAGTGAGAGTTACATGATCTCAAGTTAAGTTGTATTGTGCGTTTCGCTTTAAATACGTTAGTTAAGGCCTGGTGTTTATAATAATGTTCTGTTCTGAATACCGTTTTAAATGAAAGGATTCGTTGTGGAGTGAGGGGCACTCACGTAATCACGTTTGTAGTGTTTATAATGTTTGTTCTTCAAAGTGCCTCTATAATGTTTTTTTGAATATCACATTTCATGCAGTGTGTAATATAGCTGATTGTAAAAGTTTTAAAGATCAAACGTGGACTTCAAATAAAGTTATCGTCTCCTTAATGAAAGAATTGATTCTGAACCGCCTGAGTAATTCCAGTCTCACTTCCTGTTACAAATCTACGTAACAATGTAACAAATTTGCATAATGCCAGTCTCTGGTCTTCATTGGCTGCCTGTGAACTACGTCTACTTTGTCCTGATAGATACTTTGAGACTGGTAGAAGTTGGTTCGTGTTTTCTACATGTCGAGAAAACGCTGTTTTCCGCTGCGAAAGCAAATCTACTTTGATGCACTTCCAAAGGATGAGACTCACGCTGGAATTTATACTGTAAAACCGGCGCCATCGTTACTGGAATGCTAATATGCTAATAGTTGGTTTCCGACACGCGCTGTAAGCGGTAGTCCAACAGACTAGGTCATCTGACCAATCAGAGCAGAGCAGGCTCTCAGAAAGGAGGGGTTTAGATTATCGAATCTTTTATCGAACTGTTTCAGACACTGTGACAAATTAGGTGATGTGCGATGGATATTATCAGAAAACTAAAGTGTTTTTGACCTTGGATGCATGTAAACCTGTTGACTTTTGTTTTGGAGGAAGCTTTAAAATAGCATAATGGGGCACTTTAGTATTTTTATGTAATAATAAAATGTGACTTTTGCATACACCGATGCAACTTATCGTTTTATTTTTCCTCAATAATGCAATTTTGACCTTTCTGGAAATTTTTACTTTCTGGAAAATATGGTAATCTACGGTTCTTTAAATGACTTAAATGAGTAGTTCACTTTTAAAAAAACTTTTGCTGATAATTTACTCACCCCCATGTCATCCAAGATATCCATGTCATTCTTTCTTCAGCCGAAAAGAAATGAAGGTTTTTGATAAACATTCTAGGATTTTTATTGATATAATGGACTTCAATGGGAACCAAACGGTTCAAGGTCCAAAAGACAGTTTCAGTGCAAACTGCAATCTGTTCAAAGGGCTTTAAACAATTCCAGACGATGAATAAGGGTCTTATCAAGCGAAACGATCGCTCATTTAATAAATAAATAACAAAGTTTAGGTTTTATAAGCTCAAATGGTCGCCTTGCTCTGTTCTGTGATGCGCGTTCGTGACTCTCCTGTTCAAACTCGTTTATCAAAATGAACGAATCTTTTTTCGTGTCATTTTGTTCATTCAACGAAAAAAATGAACGAGTTGACTCTGCAAAAGAATCATTGATTTTGATGAACGAGTTCGAACAGGAGAGTCACGAACGTGCATCACAGAACAGAGCAAGGCGACCATTTGAGCTTATAAAACCTAAACTTTGTCGTTTATTTATTAAATGAGCGATCGTTTCGCTTGATAAGACCCTTATTCATCGTCTGGAATCGTTTAAAGCCCTAAAAGCCTTAAAACAGTTTGCAGTTTGCACTGAAAGTGTCTGTTGGACCTTGAACCGTTTGGTTCCCATTGAAGTCCATTATATGGATAAAAATCCTAGAATGTTTTCATCAAAAACCTTAATTTCTTTTCGACTGAAGAAAGAAAGACATGGACATCTTGGATGACATGGGGGCGAGTAAATTATCAGCAAAAGTTTTTTGAAAAGTGAACTTGCAAACCGAGTCCGAAATTTGCGTCCGAAATTTTCCCACGTTAAAAAATAAATACGACCTCACGCTATGTCAGTCACGCTTGCACACTGTCTCCGAAACTTTCGTCCTTCATAAAAAAAAATCGAATCGGGTTCGATTTTCTGTGTTTTTCGCATCCGTAGCAAGCAGTTTGATTGGAGTTCGAATGATGTTTGGACAATTCAGAGCCACCAAATCACGAATACGAAAAAAAAAACGCATACGAAAATTACAGACTCAGTGTGCAATGGCCCTTTAAAGTCCTACCTCACTCAAACTCTGTTTGCCACAAAAGCAGAAACTTTAAAGAATGTCCTTCTTTTCCATAAAATGACTGTGACTGTCAAGTGGACAACAAAAACCCCATAAAACTAGTCGAGCGGACTCTATTCCAATCTTTGTGTTAGAAACCAATTGATCTTCCCCTAGCTCACATGTCATGTGAACCATCATTGTATGGAAAAGAGCTGCGTGTACTTTCTTCAAAATATCTACTTTTGCTCTACACACTTTTTATAGATGCATTTGTAGATCAATTCAACCACCTAGCATGTATTTTCTTTAAGGAATATATAAATAGTTTTGTTGTTGATACACACCACAAACGTCACCAGCATGTTGATTCCGCTCGTGTTGACGAAGTGTGTGTGGTGTGTGTGTGTGTGTGTGCAGGTGATGCAGGCGTACCAGGCAGGGGTGGCGGCTCTGAGAATCTCTCTGAAGGGTGTGACTGTGGAGCGAGCAGAGAACCTGGTGGATCAGATACAAGAGGTGATGCATATGACACATCTGCATGGTTTATGCTATGGTAGATTGAATACAGTTATACATATTTTGATTTATGCTTTTTGCACAGTTATGCGACACTCAGGATGAAGTCAACCAGACTCTTGCCGGTGGGGTGCTGGATTCTGGTATTCAAGTTTCACTATGTATTTCACTGTGCTAACACATACATTTAAAGCTAAAAAGGGCCAGATGTATTCTGAATATCAGCCATTTCTGCAGTCAATGAGAGCGTTTCTGCGTGTGGAGTAGGGTTGGGAATCGAACAGCGATTCCAATTCTGGAATCAAATACTTGAGGTCCGGAATCGGATATTTGTGATAAAATAAAAATGTCGATTCCCCTTATAGATTCGTTTGTGAGCATTTCAATATGAAATTCAAACACTTCTGTACGTATCCAAAATTTTGTATGTGATTTTTAAACCATTCAAGTGCGCGCTGTTTTCTGTGCTGCATGTGTAACAATATTGGATCTGTGCAACTCTTAAAGTGACAGCAGCCTAACATTCCTGCTGCCGTCTCTATAATAACACTAATCAAAAGACAAAAAGAAAATTCACTCGTTCTTGACTGAATTACTTTTGTAACTACAGTATATTCGTAATGTTATATATTAGTTAGGCTAAAGTTATATTAGTTAGGCTAGTTCCTTGCGTAAGTTTTCTTTTTTGTTCATGATATTTAGCTACAATTAAACGTTTTGTAATAAGCCTAAATGTGAATGAAATTGTAAGTAGGCCACAAAATCAATCCAAAGATGGCGTTCGATACGTGGTGAAGGTTTCACGCATGTTCCGTCTTTCCCATGGCAAAGTGATTTTTAATTAAATACAACACATTTAATCTTATGTATTAACTCGTTTCATCTGACTCCATAAAATGAAAAAGGTTTATCAATGATATCTGTGCATCATTAAATACACGTTAATGTTAACTCTAATGAAAATAAAGTCAAAGTCCGTTAGAATAATCAAAAATAACAATTTATAATGTCAGGTAATCAATTTAAAGATAATCAATGCAAACCATCAAATGTTCTAGAACAAAGAACTTTACCCAACATGTTAACTACATGAATGCTGAGCCTTGAAGACACGGCATCATGGGCTGATCTGATACAGAAAATGCAGCCCCGAATTCTTGTTGCATTTTCCTTATATAGCAAAACCTCATTTCATATGCAAGTTCCAGTGGAAATTTTGTCTGTTGTAATTTGCATTCAGATAAAAGGCCAGAAGGTGTTAACTCAAAGACACACCCTTCTGTGTGCAAGATATTTCTATATTCTTGACAACCTAATTACCTTTTGATTTACTTCTTTGGAAATGAGACATTATTACCAGTCACCCCGAGAACTTTAAAATGATACTAAACAATCCTTAAAGATTATCACATTCACATTAAAACCATATTGTGTGAGTTTTCAGTGTCATTGACTGAGAGGGAGCGAGAGAAAATGCTCAGAGGAAGGGGGTAGGGGGTCAAATGTTAATTTGCCATTGTCTTTAGAGGCCACTGGTCAGATGTTTTCTCTTTTTACTACTTTTCCAGTCTTACAATATCTAAGGATTTTTTTTTTTACCTTATTGGAATCGATATGAAACGGAATCGTTAAAATTCAAATGATACCCGACCCTAGTGTTTTAGTATGGGTTTTGCTATGATTGGCATTTCTCCCATACATGTTTCTACTATTCATTCATCAATGACAATACCTACTGACTGTGTGTCTTTACCATAAAGTTGGCTAAAAGAGTAAATAATTCGTCATGTTCTCATAGGTGAGGATTCAGAGGAGTTGGAAGAGGAGCTGAAGTCATTATTGGAGAACACTACCCTAGAAAAGGACGTGCTCCCAGTGGTGCCCACGCACCCTCTGTCTCCTCCCAGGAAAACGGGCGTCCCAGATTTCATCCAGTCTCTGCCCTGTGTGCCTGACTCCAGCCTGGGCATCACAGATGAGGAGCTGGACAGAGAGCTGAGTCGACTCACAGTCTCTGACACAGGTTTCTTTACGCTCTTCTTTTAGCGCTGTTGTTATTTTCTAAATGTTTCTTATGTCGGGGACACACTTAACGACTAGCTGAAACATTAAACACACTTACAGACTGTTTCCAACCAATGCAGCAGATTTTAAACACCGACTGAACGCGTTTGGGCATGATCAGTCGTAAGTATCAAATGACGTTCGTAATCGGCAGTACAGTCGTGAAGAGTGTCCCCAGCTTAAGGCAAGCATCACTATTGCTCATACTCGGAGTTGTGTTGTCAAAATACATTTTTTTTAGATGATTATAGCTTTTCACTAAATTTTGTAATGAGAAATGTTTGTACATCTGTTGTGTCAGAAACTTGAATGACTTCCCTGCAGTTTTCTGCCTAAATAAAAGCTTAAGGTTTTAACTCCCACAAGTGAAGATGTTTAGACATAATTATTATAATTTAAGATAATAATTATATATCAATAATTATATAATAATAATAATTATAATATTAGAACGAGCACTCTTGTAAAAATTGGTTGCAATCTGAAACGTCACCGATAGAGGTCGCTAAAAAATACATATAACACCTTTAACAGGAGATAAGCAAACGTTTCGGCTCTTTGCATTCGTCTGTGTCAGTGAGCCGAAATGTTTGTTATCTTTATCTCCTGTTAACAATAAAATATTTCTGGAGTGCAGACCTTTTTTGCATTTTTTTTTTTTTAAAGAAATTAATACTTTTATTCAGTAAGGATGTTTTAAATTGATAAAAAGTGATATTAAAGATTTATGATTGTTAAATTGGATCATGTGACACTGAATACTGGAGTAGTGATGCTGAAAATTCAGCTTTGCATCATATATTATCATTATCATACATCATTAAAATAGAAAACCATTATTTTAAATTGTAATAATATTTCACAATTTTACTGTTTTTGTCTGTATTTTGGATCAAAGAAGAGACTTCTTTCAAAAAACTTAAACAATAGTAATGCTTCCAAACTTTTGACCGGTAATGTATGTGTATATACACAGTAATACAGCTGCACTGTAAAAAAAAAATGTTAATAATATGTACAATAGAGATTAAAAACATTATTATTATTATTATTATTGAATCAGCCTCATAGCTATCGGGTCTGAGGAATCTTAGACAATAACTTGTCAGTTGATAAGAAAATGCTTTGATTTTGATAGTCAGTGATTCTAAGCTTGTAACTTTGAGGTGAATTTCTCTTTATTGCGAGTCTTTCTGATTGTTTCCTTCTCTCTGATCCGCAGTTCAGAGGAGGATGGAGTCGGCACAGTGAGCTTTCAGCACAAGCACAAGCTACAACGGGTTCAACGCTGTCTGATAAAGCCATCAGATACCGTACAGATCGTGTGTCCTTACATTGTAATACGCCCTACCAAGTGTTTATGAAGAGCCCTTATTCATGTTTGTAATAGCATGTTTATTTTTGTTTTTTAAAGACGGTTTTAAGAGTGGCCTTCTTGAGTTTGTAAAGTCTGTACAATGTATTATTCTAATAAAACTACAAATTATGATGCCAAATAAACAATGTTCTCTGTGCATTTGTTGAGAAGCGAGATGCTCACTCAGATGTGTCTACATTATTATTAATATTTTGTAAAGAATATAGTATATATCTGTTGTTTAAAGTTAAGAACAATTATAGAAACGAATTTACACCACTGTTTGGGGTTGGTAATATTTACTATATATTTTTGAATCAAAAATACAGTAAAAGAGTGATATTGTGAATATTACTTTTTAAGATAATAAAGAATTTATCTGATGGTGAAAATTAAATTGATTGATCCTTCAGAAATTATTAAAATATGCTGATTTGGTGCTCAAGGATTATGTATTGTTTATCAATGTTGAAAATATGCTTAATTTTTTTTATTCAAACCATGACACACTTTTTTTTCAGATTTGTTTTTGAATAGAACGTTTAAAAACGAAGCTTTTATTTGTAATATAAATCCTTTGTAACATCATCCTAGCTACATAAAAGTTTTTGTTTTTTAAAACGTTACCAACCCTGCACTTTTGAACGGTGGTGTGGTCCTATTTAACAATATATTTTTATGAGTCTAAAAGAATATAAAAAAAATAAACAAATGTTACCTATAAATATGAATGACGAATGGAAACGCAAAATGACGTCATAGCAGCAGTGTACACACGCAGGCGCAAGTTTCCGGCATCGACGGCGACGCGCATGCGCACTAACCGGCTTTACTACTGATCGTACTGAACTGTTGCTCGGTAACGACCGGGAATCAAAGCCTTTTCTCGGCCGAATTTGAACTATCACCACCACCACAGGAATTAAACTGCCATATTAATGTGTTCACCAAGAGGATTTCAATTCTTGGACTCTTGAATTCGTAACGTAAATCTCAGAGGATGGCTGTATTATTGACGCATCCGTCCCAGATGTAGCCGAACGGTGAGAACATTTCCTGCGTTCCTACAGATATTTATCTAACTGTTAATCAGAGGATAAACACACCTGACAGCTTTAAATCACTCCTGCCTGTCTCTCCACAACCTGACCTACTTTTAAGTATCAAATAAACATCCTTTATCATGAAACTGTTCTCGGCCTGGGAAACGGACAGCTCGTGATAAGACATTATCTGGGGTTGTGTTTCAAAATCTAGTGAGCTCCCCACCTAGACAGCATTAAGGTTGTGTTCGAACATGGGGTTCACACACAGGCGCCTTCTACTGAAAGCTGTCTATGTAGGCAACTAACTAGCTTGTAAGATAAAGACATTAATTGATATCTAGATCTTGAGCGAGACATCACAGCTGCACTTCTGTAATTACTAACGTTAAGTTACAAGTGAACTAGTAAACGTCACACTCGTGGCTGTGCTGATGCGGTTATTTAACTTCCTGATGTGTGTCTGTCAGGACTCAGGACATGCCACGTCTCCTCAGCACACCTGCACACGCGTGAAAGACCTTGATCATGACGATGATGACTTGAAATATGACGTCATGGGGGAATACACCAGTATAGAGAAGAGGTTGCCAGTAAAGGTTTGATTCGTCCACCTCACCTGTTCATCCACTCCAGCGATGGGAAGGCAAGTACAAAACTGAAGTCATTTGAGGGAAGGGGTTTTCTCATATGGGGAAAGTTTATTATGTATGTAATGGCAAATAAATAATCATCTTATTGTTATCAATGAAGTTTATTTCAAAGAAGAAACCCTTAAAGTTTAGATGAAATAAGAATTTATTTATTCTTTTTACTCTGTAAATGCACAACCCTGGTGTTATTGTGGATGATTCATCAGGGTCAAAATAAAAATTCTTAATTTTTGACAAACGTTTTTAGTTTATCACTGCACTGACATTAGCTATGTACATTGAATGAAGCAAACAAATAAAAAGCGTAGTCATTGTATAATATACTGTATATGAGGGATGTAAAAATTCGCAATGCAGATTTCACAACAGGTTCCAGTTTGTCAAAACCATTGTCTATTGTCGATAGTGTAGCAATGCATGACGGTCAGCTCACAAAAGTTGCTCAGTTTGAAAGCAAGTTTTGTGTGAGCTGAGCTTCATGCATTGCTAACACAATTGACAAAGGACCTTTTTTGCCTGTGATATTTTGACCTTGCAACTTTGCACCTTAAAGTCGGCATTAAACAGAAGTTGCAATAGTCTTTTCTTACCTATTGTGACATATATCCCAGTGAAACAGCTTCTCGAACAAGAACAAATGTAGGGTTTGCTATTGGTGGATCGCCCTCACGCCAGTAAACACATCATCAGAGAAGAGAAAATATGTCTTAAAGCAGGGGTCTCAAACTCAAATTAACTGGGGGCCGCTGGAGATAGAGTCTGGGTCAGGCCGGGCCACATCAAGTATTCCTAAAAAGAAAAATTGTATTTAAGTATTCCAAAAATGGAGCACAACTGATCCAATCTTCTCAATCTTTATTATTAATGTTTCTTCTGAACTGTTCCTCTGAATTTGAACATTCCTTTCTGTACATGATTGGTTCTTCATGAGCTGCCCTTCTGACAGTTGGAAGTTCATTTTACAAACTTTCTTTGTCTTTTTCTTATGCACAACATCTTTGTGATGATAGTCACATTTTCTTTTTATTTTCTTTATACAACACTATTATATTGAATGTTTATTTTTTTTCCGAAAGGCACATTTCCTTTTATTATACTTAGAAAAACAATTACTGCTTTTCAAATACAAATAATTCTTTCACATGTATAGTGTCTCAGGCAAATTACTGACTTTGCACATATCAAAGCAAACCTTCTTATCAACCTGTTGGACCAAGTTCATTACATGAACTAGTTCAAAGTTCAGTTCACAAATTTTAAAATGAACTAGTTCAGTTCATATTTCAAAAATGAACTAGTTCATAGTTCTTTTTTTCCATATGTTGCTGCGAGCTTCTTTTTTATTATTAGGCTAGTATGATTGCCACAGCCCATATACATCCACAGATAACAATCATTTTATCGACAGGCAAAATTTGCACAGACATGTAAGATTTTCCTATCCTCACCGACCTCATAAAACCCTTTTAAATGATCTTACGACGCCTCCTCGCTCCTTGGTTCACAGACACAAGAATGAACGAGTTCACTGCAACATTCATCAGGCAGTAATACAGTAGGCTACGTTCAGTTCACGTTCGCCCAAAATATGAACAAGTTCATGAACTATCGTTCATTGAACGCGTTCAGACACAACACATAAAACTCAAAATGATTATTCTCACATTGTTTTAGAGCAGGGATATCCAACACGTCGCTCGCGAGCCTGATTCGGTGGTAGAAGCTCGCCTTGGGGCTGTTCACATATCGCGCTCACATATTTTGCACGCTCAAGTTCGTTTCAAATGTATGCGCGCATGAAGCGCGCTCAATTGAAGCGGCGCGCTCATTTTTTCCAGGCGCGTATATGTTTGTACTTCGTGGTTGTCTATGACAACTATTGCAACAAACCCACCGTAAGCTGTCACGAGGCTATCTGGTAGCCCATAAGGGGGGGAAAAAACACGGCAAACGCAACGGCGGGCCGCACTCACATTAAACTCAAATGGCCCGCGGGCCGCGAGTTTGAGACCTCTGTTAAAGGGTTATTTTATTAAGAGATAATGAATTAAAAAAAAAAAAATTATGTGCACAGATAAAACATTTATAATGAATACCGCAATAGTCAAAAAAAACAAGAATTGTCTGTTTTGATTTCATGGTGACTTTAATACATATTTGCATAAAATAACACTTAATTAAAAAATATAGGCTACTCTACCAATTCAGTCCTTTGCAAAGCATGCTGGAAGAATACCCAGTGTTTTGGTTAATGCAACAAAACTGATTCATGTCATCCATGCACAAATGGATTAAGTCAACTTTAATTTGACATATTCAAGTGGACTGAACACATAAAATTAAGTTGCAATAAAGTGTTCAGCAATTGTTTTAGCTCATTTTAATTAAAAGGTTAGTTAAAGAAAATTCTGTCATCATTTACTTGTTTATTTTAAGACTTTCATTCATCCTTGGAACACGAATGAAAATGTTTTTAAATTGAATTTGAGATATTTCCTTTTCCTTCCACCCAAAACGCATTGACGGTTCAAAATGTTCATTAAAAGGTCATAAAAGAAATGAGCGGTTTAATCCAAGTCTTCTAAATTAAATCTGTTCATCATATAAAGCGAAAGTGTCTTTACAGAAGACTTGGATAAATGGATTTCTTTTATGATCTCTTTATGAAGCGTTAGAGTTTCGCATTAATGGACATTTCATTAAAAATCTTCATTAGTGTTTTTCCGAAGCCGAATGAAAGTCTTACGGGTTTGGAACGACATGAGAGTGAGTACTTGACTACAGGATTTTCATGTTTGTGTCAACTAACCCCCAACACAAACCTTTTTTTTTTCCCCACTGCTCGTCTTTCCCAATCTGAACCGATCAGTATCTATAGTGATGCATTGCTCATCATTATCTTTACCCCCTGCAGGATTAGCATTTCCTGCCTGTTTCCAGCATCCTGGCACTTCAGCCTGTCTCCGGTGATGCTGCCCCGGTTCCTGCTGCCGTCCTTCAGGCAGTTGCTGCTGCTGGGTCTGCTGGTCGGTGTGACGGGGGTGCTGTACCTGCTGCTGGTCACGGAGAAGGGCCAGTACAGCTGGCTAAGAGAGGACCGGCACCTCCACACGTAAAACACCCATCACTTCTGATCACTTCTCTTACTTCTGTAACGCACCTCAGCCAATCTAATCATCGTGATCAATGTGTCTCGTCTAGACGTTTGGGTCGGGTGCCGGACATGGATGCCACGGACACCAATAACCCCAATCTGAACTACGGGCTGGTGGTGGACTGTGGAAGCAGTGGCTCCCGCGTGTTCGTATACACATGGCCCCGGCACAACGGCAACCTGCACGAACTCCTCGACATCAAGCAGATGCGAGACAAGCACAGGAAGCCTGTAGTGATGAAGATCAAGCCAGGTCAGTGTGTGGATGAATGAGCAGAATCATGGGCTGGAACTAGGGTTGGGTATCGAGAATCGAGTATCGATTGGAACCGAGACTTCAAAAGTTCAAAAGTTAAAATTTCGATTCCTAGTTTCGATATTCACAGCCCACCGAGCAGAAGAAGAAACCGCTGAACAACACCAACGAAGAAGCGTCTACCGGAAGTGTTGGCATAACCACGCGAGTCGAACATGAGTACCTTACGTCGGCGATCCAAAGTGTGGCTTCACTTTTTTAAAAATAACGAAATCTCGGCAAAATGCAAAATTTTTGACAAAAGGAGTATTTTTACAGAAGGAGTATGTCCTTCAGAAAGGCCGTTGGTTAGCAAGGTTAGCTAAACATTTTTGACCCTGCCTCTTAAAAGAATCAGAATCGAGAATCGTTAGGAACCGGAATCGAAACAAGGATTTGCAATCGGAATCAGAATCGTTCAAATTCAAACGATACCCAACCCTAGCTGGAATGGTAAACTTAGTAGTCAACCGATATTGATAGATGGCCTATGCTGAGATCTTAGGCTGCATTTACCCTATTCTGATTCTCCAATTCTCCCATGTGATGGGACACAGATCGGATATGAACCACGAACGTGTTAGTTCTTTTTTAGGCCTCATTCATATGCGGAAATAATGATATGTGGACAGATCAGATGTTCCCGTCATTGTGAGTCGTGCATCATTGAAAAAGCAACTCAGGTGGGCGGCAACCATTGCGATCAAATGAGCCCCGCCTCCACTCACTCGGCTCAGAGATCCACTCGTTGACGGTCACACGTTGATCTGAGACTGTCTTTGGTTCACTGCAGTTTTAATAAAATACTCAGCAATGCTGTCGACTGATGAATTTACACATGGTTTGTAGGGCACAAATTTCACAATTCGATTCGATTTCGATTCAATATTTATTATTTTGGATATCAGTTACAATAAATGGCAAATTTTCTTAAGGAAATCAAATCTCTTAACTAACGCTGTAAACTATGGGAGTCTAGTTGTAGCCTACTAGGCTTCATTAGCCTAATATGAAGGTAATAATGAACTGTTTTGTAGCTACACAAACACTTAAATTACACTTTTATTTATTTTTATAATAAGAAGATTATATGAAATATAAACATTTAAATGGTGGCTGTCATAAAAACTTGCCAGATTTATTCAAATAGGCTATGCATTAAATATTGAAGATTATAATGCATATGTAATATGGTGTATATATTTAGCAAAATGCTCCTCTCTAGAGTTATTTTTTCTAGCTGACTAACGAGTTTATGCGGGTTTTCTGAGGTAAATATGACTATATATGACATTGATTACAAGCTGTTTAACTGAAACGCTGATTGAGCGAATCAATGTGACATGATACAGATTTCGTTAAGTTGTACTCTATCTTTTCACACACTTTAGATGCTCATTCATGTTTATTTGGCGCTGTGACTGGTATTATTAAGCCGGAGGAGAGATCAGCGCTGCTGCTTCTCTGGAGCTGAGCCAGAGCGATCTCACGCCACAGCACCAAAACGCTATTTATATTTTTGAATTTCTAAAGAAAATGAACATAATTTAAAAATTAAGACTTTGTTTCATACCAATAGTAACAAAGGACAAAGATTATTGCGTTTTTTTTTTTTTTTTTTTTTTTTTTTTTTTTGGATGCGCGCAGCCGCGATTCAATGTCCCATTCATTCAAATGAAGCAGGATGACTAATCGATTCTTTATATTTAAGAATCGATATTGGTTCGTAAAAATGAGAATCGATTAATATCGAGAAATCGATATTTATTACCCAGCCCTAATGGTTTGTCTTAAAGCATATTAAAAACTCCACATAGACACATAAACAACATTAAAAGCTGGATTTTCAACACTGGTGGACCTCAAGTTGTGTCTTTTTTTAATGTATGTTTGAATCAATCCGTCATAAAAAAGGAATTATTATAAAACTGCCTTATGTGCAATTAAAAGTTTGTAAAAAAAATCAGTTTAATTTGAGCGTTAATTTTAACTTTTTAATACTACAGTATTGGACCGACTGACATGGTGGTTCCCTGTATGGTTTACAGCTTTATTTGAGGGAGGTTTTTTTTTTTTTTTTGAGAAAAAATGACGTACTTTACCTGATTTATACCCAAATTAATCAGTGTTCGGTCAAAGTTAAATCATGATGTTTGTCTATACCCGCCCTTATAAATAATATTATTACCGTTCTGTTCAGGTATCTCTGAGTATGCATCCACACCAGACAAGGCCAGCGACTACATCAGCCCTCTGTTGAGCTTTGCTGCTCAACACATCCCTAAAAACAAGCACCAGGAAACGCCTCTCTACATCCTGTGCACTGCGGGGATGCGAGTCCTGCCTGAAAGGTGTCCAGTCACACACTTCTATTAGATGCATGCTGTGGGAAAGCCGCCACATGTGCTAAGAGATTGTGTTTGTTTGCAGTCAACAGGAGGCCCTGCTCGAGGATTTGCGGACTGACATTCCTGTGAATTTCAACTTCTTGTTCTCCGACTCGCATGTGGAAGTTATCTCAGGCAAACAGGAAGGTAAGAACCACCTCTGAACCTTTCTTGAACATCTCTGGAGTCATCAGTTCATAAATGAAAGGGTTAATTCAAATGTTGCACAAATCCACACTAGTCCGGACCATTTTGAAACGCTCACTAATGCTGCATTTATTTGATTTAAAAAAAAAACTTCTTTATATTTTAATTTGTAATTTATTCCTGTGATCAAAGCTGAATTTTCAGCATCATTACTCCAGTCTTCAGTGTCACATGATCCTTCAGAAATCATTCTAATATGATGATTTGATGCTCAAGGAACATTTCTGATTATTATCAGTGTTGAAAACAGTTGTGCTAGTATCTTACGAGTTAGTTTCTTGAGGCCACGAGTTACTATCTTGAGGCCACGAGTTAGTATCTTGAGGCCACGAGTTACTATCTTGAGGCCACGAGTTACTATCTTGAGGCCACGAGTTACTATCTTGAGGCCACGAGTTACTATCTTGAGGCCACGAGTTAGTATCTTGAGGCCACGAGTTAGTATCTTGAGGCCACAAGTTACTATCTTGAGGCCACGAGTTACTATCTTGAGGCCACGAGTTACTATCTTGAGGCCACGAGTTAGTATCTTGAGGCCACGAGTTACTATCTTGAGGCCACGAGTTACTATCTTGAGGCCACGAGTTACTATCTTGAGGCCACGAGTTACTATCTTGAGGCCACGAGTTACTATCTTGAGGCCACGAGTTACTATCTTGAGGCCACGAGTTAGTATCTTGAGGCCACGAGTTACTATCTTGAGGCCACGAGTTACTATCTTGAGGCCACGAGTTAGTATCTTGAGGCCACGAGTTACTATCTTGAGGCCACGAGTTACTATCTTGAGGCCACGAGTTAGTATCTTGAGGCCACAAGTTACTATCTTGAGGCCACGAGTTACTATCTTGAGGCCACGAGTTACTATCTTGAGGCCACGAGTTAGTATCTTGAGGCCACGAGTTACTATCTTGAGGCCACGAGTTACTATCTTGAGGCCACGAGTTAGTATCTTGAGGCCACGAGTTAGTATCTTGAGGCCACGAGTTAGTATCTTGAGGCCACGAGTTAGTATCTTGAGGCCACGAGTTAGTATCTTGAGGCCACGAGTTAGTATCTTGAGGCCACGAGTTACTATCTTGAGGCCACGAGTTACTATCTTGAGGCCACGAGTTACTATCTTTAGGCCACGAGTTACTATCTTGAGGCCACGAGTTAGTATCTTGAGGCCACGAGTTAGTATCTTGAGGCCACGAGTTACTATCTTGAGGCCACGAGTTACTATCTTGAGGCCACGAGTTAGTATCTTGAGGCCACGAGTTACTATCTTGAGGCCACGAGTTAGTATCTTGAGGCCACGAGTTACTATCTTGAGGCCACGAGTTAGTATCTTGAGGCCTCGAGTTACTATCTTGAGGCCACGAGTTACTATCTTGAGGCCACGAGTTACTATCTTGAGGCCACGAGTTAGTATCTTGAGGCCACGAGTTAGTATCTTGAGGCCACGAGTTACTATCTTGAGGCCACGAGTTACTATCTTGAGGCCACGAGTTAGTATCTTGAGGCCACGAGTTAGTATCTTGAGGCCACGAGTTAGTATCTTGAGGCCACGAGTTACTATCTTGAGGCCACGAGTTACTATCTTGAGGCCACGAGTTACTATCTTGAGGCCACGAGTTACTATCTTGAGGCCACGAGTTACTATCTTGAGGCCACGAGTTACTATCTTGAGGCCACGAGTTACTATCTTGAGGCCACGAGTTACTATCTTGAGGCCACGAGTTAGTATCTTGAGGCCACGAGTTACTATCTTGAGGCCACGAGTTAGTATCTTGAGGCCACGAGTTACTATCTTGAGGCCACGAGTTAGTATCTTGAGGCCACGAGTTAGTATCTTGAGGCCACGAGTTAGTATCTTGAGGCCACGAGTTACTATCTTGAGGCCACGAGTTACTATCTTGAGGCCACGAGTTAGTATCTTGAGGCCACGAATTAGTATCTTGAGGCCATGAGTTACTATCTTGAGGCCACGAGTTAGTATCTTGAGGCCACAAGATAGTTAAAATTATTATTTTTTTTTCCAAAGTGGGACTAGGGGGCCTCCGTATGTATCATAGTGCTAATAGCTAAAGCTAATTTGCAACACTTGCTTTTATAAATGCAATTATATTATAAATGTCTCTACTGTCACTTATCAATTTAATATATCCTTGCTGAATAAATGTATTTCTTTGGGGGGGGAAAATCTTACTGACTGCATTTTTTTGTGCTGAGTGAAAACCTGAATTCTGTGGAATTGTATTTATTTATTTTCTGTTTTTGCAGGAGTATATGCATGGATAGGTATCAACTTTGTTCTGGGACGATTCAATCATGTTGAGGATGGTAAGAGATACTGTGTCATTTTGTTCTTTCGCAACATTTTAAACGTGCTACAAAAGACATTTTTTGCTTCAGCTACATTTCTCTTTCTTCTGTTTTCTTGACTTGTGTTTCAGAACATGAGGCAGTGGTGGAGGTGCAGGTTCCCGGTAGTGACCAGCAGGAGACGCTGGTGCGCAAGCGTACGGCTGGTGTATTGGACATGGGTGGCGTCTCCACTCAAATCGCATACGAAGTGCCCAAAACTGTAAGCTTTGCTTCTCCACAACAGGTTATTATACAATTTCCCGTATATTTGAAAGCTAAAAGTTTGGCTTTGTCATTCTCACTCTCTCATTCTTGTTCTCCTGGTACTCTGTGGTCCTTGGCCCAGTGGTGGTGAATTTGCTGAACTGATGCCTTGGACTGAGATAAGCCTGCAGCATGCAAAATAGCAAGCATGGTGCTTACGCTCCGAGACCGAAACTAACCGCTCCTCAGCCGGCATTCCTTAAAGAGACTATATTCAACCCCCTCCTGAAGTCCATTTGTAATATTAGTCAAGGTTTCTCATGGCAAAAATTGTTTAATAATTAATTAATTAAAAATAAAAAAAATTGTTCATAACGCTCTCATGGATACTTGTAGCGTGGTGGCTAATTCATACAATCTCGTTCGGAGTCATTCGTAGGTTCCCGTTCGGAGTCATTTGTACTTTCCCGTTCGGAGTCATTCGTAGGTTCCCTTTCGGAGGGTTCCCGTGTGGAGTCATTCGTAGGTTCCCGTGTGGAGTCATTCGTAGGTTCCCGTGTGGAGTCATTCGTAGGTTCCCGTGTGGAGTCATTCGTAGGTTCCCGTGCGGAGTCATTCGTAGGTTCCCGTGCGGAGTCATTCGTAGGTTCCCCGTTCGGAGTCATTCGTAGGTTTCCCTTGGGAGTCGTTCGTATGTTTCCGTTCGGAGTCATTTGTAGGTTTCCGTTCGGAGACGTTTGTAGGTTTCCGTTCGGAAACGTTCCTTCGTAGGTTTCCGTTCGGAGTCGTTCGTTCGTAGGTTCCCGTTCTGAGTCGTTCGTTCGTAGGTTCCCACTCTAAGTCATGCGTCCGTAGGTTCCCGTTCGGAGTCATGCGTTTGTAGGTTCCCGTTCGGAGTCATTTGTTCGTAGGTTCCTGTTCGGAGTCATTTGTTCGTAGGTTCCCGTTCGGAGTCATGCGTTTCGTAGGTTCCCGTTCGGAGTCATTCGTTCGTAGGTTTCCGTTCGGAGTCATTCGTTCGTCGGTTCCCGTTCGGAGTCATTCGTTCGTAGGTTCCCGTTCGGAGTCATGCGTTTGTAGGTTCCCGTTCGGAGTCATTCGTTCGTCGGTTCCCGTTCGGAGTCATTCGTTCGTAGGTTCCCGTTCGGAGTCATGCGTTTGTAGGTTCCCGTTCGGAGTCATTCGTTTGTAGGTTCCCGTTCGGAGTCATGCGTTCGTCGGTTCCCGTTCGGAGTCATTCGTTCGTAGGTTCCCGTTCGGAGTCATTCGTTCGTAGGTTCCCGTTCGGAGTCATGCGTTCGTCGGTTCCCGTTCGGAGTCATTCGTTCGTAGGTTCCCGTTCGGAGTCATTCGTTCGTCGGTTCCCGTTCGGAGTCATTCGTTCGTAGGTTCCCGTTCGGAGTCATGCGTTTGTAGGTTCCCGTTCGGAGTCATTCGTTTGTAGGTTCCCGTTCGGAGTCATTCGTTCGTCGGTTCCCGTTCGGAGTCATTCGTTCGTAGGTTCCCGTTCGGAGTCATTCGTTCGTCGGTTCCCGTTCGGAGTCATTCGTTCGTAGGTTTCCGTTCGGAGTCATTCGTTTGTCGGTTCCCGTTTGGAGTCATTCGTTCGTCGGTTCCCGTTCGGAGTCATTCGTTCGTAGGTTCCTGTTCGGAGTCATTTCTTCGTAGGTTTCCGTTCGGAGTCATTTGTTCGTAGGTTTCCGTTCGGAGTCATTCGTTCGTCGGTTCCCGTTCGGAGTCATGCGTTTCGTAGGTTCCCGTTCGGAGTCATTCGTTCGTAGGTTCCCGTTCGGAGTCATTCGTTCGTAGGTTTCCGTTCGGAGTCATGCGTTCGTAGGTTCCCGTTCGGAGTCATTTGTTCGTAGGTTTCCGTTCGGAGTCATTCGTTCGTCGGTTCCCGTTCGGAGTCATGCGTTTCGTAGGTTCCCGTTCGGAGTCATTCGTTCGTAGGTTCCCGTTCGGAGTCATTTGTTCGTAGGTTCCCGTTCGGAGTCATTTGTTCGTAGGTTTCCGTTCGGAGTCATTCGTTCATAGGTTCCCGTTCGGAGTGTTTTGCACTATAGCATTTGGAGATTGATCTGCTTACGTCATACTGAGGATTAGGTTAAGGGATGGACCTTCATGCTTAGTTTTTAAAAAAAATTGTGAATTGGTCTCTAATTCATATGAATTCATAGGATCCCATTCGGACTAATTCGTGCGATCCCATTCAGAGTAATTCGTACAATCTGCTGCTTGTTGCCCAATGAGGTTAGGTTTGTGCAAAACAAATCATATAATTTTTTTTTCAAATTTACATTTTCTCTTCATCGGATTGTTTTATTTCAGATGGCCATTTCTTACCTCTCTCTGATTCTCATAATTAATCTGGCTGTTTTTCCTGCTGTACCTTTTTAGGCTTCTGTATGTAAATTAGATAACCATGTTTTTACTTTTATTCATGATGTGACCCCTTTAAACAATATTGGATCATTTAATCGAATCCCAGTAATTAGGGGAGAGTTTCATAGACTTCAATTGTGTGTGTGCGTGTGCCATTTGGGTGTTTTTGACCTATATTTGACCTATTCTCAGCACAATCCCAATGGCATGTAATCGGATATAACAGGATGCCTGCTGCTGGAATCAGGATGAAGTGTTCAAATGTTTTCCTTGTGTTCTTCAGTATTTTTCTGCAGCTGAATTAGAGCTTATGAGCTATTTAAGGAATGTTCTCAGATCAGCACTTTTGAAGCTGTGCTGTCGATTACCACTCAATATGATCATAATCTCTCATTTTGTACATACAACAACAAATACATGTTTACAGTAATGGCCTTACAATGGAAGTCTATGGGTCAAGACACTACTAAAGTTTGCGGTCTGTACGATTTTTTTAAAGAATGTTGTTGAAAAGTCTCTTCTGATCACCAAGGTTGCATTTGTTTGATCAAATATACAGTAAAAACAGTAATATTGTGAAATATTACAATTTAAAATAACTTTATTTTAACTTTACATTTGAATATATTTAAAATATAATTTATTCCTGTGATCAAAGCTGAATTTTCAGCATCGTTACTCCAGTCTTCGGCGTCACATGATCCTTCAAATGTCACTCTAATATGATGAAGAAAAAAACATTTATGATTATTATCAATGTTGAAAACTGTTGTGATGCTTATTTTTTGGAAATTGTAATAGGTGTTCTTTTAATATAAAGTAAAAATAAAATTAGAATTTGTTTAAATCTATAAAAATGGTCACTTTTGATCAATTTAACATGCTGGGACAAAGTATTGATTTCCTACAAAGAACAAATTACTGACCCCAAACTTTTGAAGCGATGAGATTACATAATAACTTGGTCCATGCAAACCCCTCCATTGGAGCCCCATAGACTTCCATTGTAAGTGCATTCATGTAAATTTTCCGAATTACTGAAGGATGAGTTCATTATTTTCTGTGGTAATTCACATGCTTTTGATCGAACTCCACTTGTTCTGAACCCCGAACATTCTTTTAAATGTCATCATGCAAATATGATGCTGCTTCTCGCTTCACTTGCTTTGCTGCCTTTGTGTTTAAAGAAATGTGCAATTCAGCCTCTCAGATCTGTAGATCTGTATTTTTAGAAGACTGTGTTGCCCAGAAGGAACCTCTGTTAACATCTGTTTTCCACAGCTGTCTTATATTTCTCTCTGTGCTACCAGGAAGAGATAGCCAAGAATTTGCTGGCGGAGTTTAACCTGGGCTGCGACGCTCACAGAACCGAACACGTGTACCGTGTTTACGTCTCAACTTTTTTGGGTTTCGGAGGAAACGCGGCCCGCCAGAGATACGAGGAAAACCTCATCAGCAACACACAAATCCAAAACAAGTAGGATCATGTATTATTATTATTAAGATATATAAGGTCGCAATTCTGAGGAAAAAATAACAGAAGTGCGACTTTTTGTCTCATAATTCTGACTTTTTTTTCTCACAATTGCGAGTTTACATCTTGCAATTTTGACTTTATAACACATAATTGCGAAATTCTGACATCAGCCCAATTCTAAGGGAAAAAGTTAGTATCAGAATAGTTTATATCTCGCAATTGCGACTTTATATCTTGCAATTCTGACTTTATATCTTGCAATTCTGACTTTATATCTCGCAATTCTGACTTTATATCTTGCAATTCTGACTTTATATCTCGCAATTCTGACTTTATATCTCGCAATTCTGACTTTATATCTCGCATTTCTGACTTTATATCTCGCATTTCTGACTATCTTGCAATTGCGACTTTATATCTCGCAATTCTGACTATCACGTATTTCTGACTTTATATCTCGCATTTCTGACTATGTCTTGCAATTGCAACTTTATATCACGCAATTCTGACTTTTTATCTCGCAATTCTGACTATCATGTATTTCTGACTTTATATCTCACAATTTCAACTTTATATCTCTCATTTCTGACTTTATATCTTGCATTTCTGACTATATCTTGCAATTGCGACTTTATATCTCGCAATCCTGACTTTATATCATGCATTTCTGACTTTATATCTTGCAATTCTGACTTTATATCTTGCAATTCTGACTTTATCACGTAATTCTGACTTTACATCACGTAATTCTGACTTTATATCTCGCAATTCTGACTTTATATCACGCAATTCTGACTTTATATTACGTAATTCTGACTTTATATCTCGCAATTCTGACTTTATATCTCGCAATTGCAACTTTATATCACGCAATTCTGACTTTATATTTTGCAATTCTGAGAAATAAAGTCAGAATTGTGAGATAAAATGTCGCGATTACCTTTTTTATTTTTCATTCTGTGGCGGAAACAAGTTTCCATTAACTACTGTTCAAAAGGGGTCAGTCTTTTTTTTTTTTTAAAGAAATTAATACTTTTATTCAGCAATAATGCAAAAGTGTCAATAAAGACGTTTAGAATGTTACAAAATATTTCAATTTCAAATAAATGCTGTTCTTTTGAACTCTATTAATCAAATAACCAAGATTTTAATCAAATTAATCAAGATTGAAATACTGTATTTCTTGACCATCAGATCATCATATTAGAGTGATTTCCGAAGGATCATGTGACACTGAAGATCCTGTCATAGAGTAATGACAGGATCACAGGAATAAATCAAATTTTACAATATATTCACATAGAATTTTTTATTATAATAAAATTTCACAATATTACAATTTTTGGATCAAATAAATCCATCCTTGGTGAGCAGAAAGAGGCTTCTTTTAAAAACATTTTAAAAAAATGTACCAGCCTCAAACTTTTGAATGGTAGTGTAGTTAATTATAACTTAAAGTTAATACACGTACATTTTCACACTCTTCCACCAAATGATCACTAGGAACTGCATTTCATATTTCAGTAAACTTAAATATTATCTACTTGTTTTTTCTTTCTTTCTTAAAACTTTCAATTTATTAAAAATAAACTCAGTATCTGTAAATATTAAGTTATAACAAAAACAATTATCAGTTTGGAATCAATTCATTGAAACTGAGTGAACTTGAACTGATCTTGAAGTTTAAATAACCATTAACATAACAGGTTAAGACATCTTCCATTGAGTCTAACTAGTCATAGGAATCTTAACAGTATTCGTGATGATGGGTAATTTTGCGCATATATATATTGTGAACATTTGCTCGGTCACTCAACATTTCTTAGAATTGTTCCATTGCTCTCCGCTGTCTCCAGGCTCCTGGGTCAGCATCAGGGAGAGAGTTCAGACTCGCCCATCCTCGACCCCTGCCTGCCAGCTGACCTGCAGGATGAGCTGGGTCCTCAGGACCAGAGGGTGCACCTGCGTGGCACAGGAGACTTCGAGCGCTGCCGTCTGCTCCTCCAGCCGTTCCTCAACCGCACCAATGACACCAGCACATCGCTTAACGGAGTCTACCAGCCGCCCATCGACTTCCCCAACAGCCAGTTCTACGGCTTCTCTGAGTTTTACTACTGTACTGAAGATGTGCTGCGCATGGGAGGAGACTACAACTCCACCAAATATTCCAATGCTGCTAAGGTACACTGACACCCTGGAGAAAGTTCACCATGTTCCTTTTCCATTGAAATAAAGGGATGGTGTTTTAATTACAGGTTTAGAACATCTTGAGTGTATGAGTTTCTTTGTTCTGTTGAACACAAACGTTTTTTTTTTTTGAAAACTTTTGCTGATAATTTACTCACCCCCATGTCATCTAAGATGTCCATGTCATTCTTTCTTTAGTCGAAAGGAAATTAAGGTTTTTGATGAAAACATTTCAGGATTTTCTCCAGATATAATGGACTTCAATGGGAACCAAACGATTCAAGGTCCAAAAGTGTTCAAAGGGCTTTAAACGACATCAGACGGTGAATAAGGGTCTTATCAAGCGAAACGAGCAGTCATTTCAAAAATCAATTTCAAAGTATACGTTTTATAAGCTCAAATGCTCGCCTTGCTTTGTTCTGTGATGTGCGTTTGTGACTCCTGTTCGAACTCCAACGAACGAGTCACTTGGTTCATTCAACGAATGAAATAAACGAAACGACTCAAAAAAGATTTGTTCATTTTGATGAACGAGTTCGAACAGGAGAGTCACACAGGACAGAGCAAGGCGAGCATTTGTGCTTATAAAACGTAAACCTTTGTTATTTATTTTTTAAATGAGCGATCGTTTCGCTTGATAAGACCCTTATTCATCGTCTGGTGTCGTTTAAAGCCCTTTGAAGCTGCACTGAAACTCTCATTCGGACCTTGAACCGTTTGGTTCCCAATGAAGTCCATTATATGGAGAAAATGCTGGAATGTTTTCATAAAAAGCCTTAATTTCTTTTCGACTGAAGAACAAAAAACGTGCCGACCAAAATGGGCAGTCTGCTTCTTTAGAATTAAAGTGTGAACATTCTTTAAAATTTCTCTTTTTGTTTCACGAAAGTGTGCTATATTGACAAAAATGATGTCTCAATATTTTCTGGGATTTTGTCGATAACGATGATTAGACTATATTTTGCTGTGTGTGTTTTTTTGGCCAGTGACTTTTACATTTCATCTGATTTTTTTTACCTTTATAAAGGCAATCAGTTTCTTAATAAATGATACATAGGCAACATTTAATTATGTCAAATTACATTTAATCAATTTCTGTTGGAATAATAAGACACTGTAGGGCTGTTACCAATCAATTGAAATCAGTATCAACTAAATCCGTCTTTGCAATAGAGAGCAAGCAGAAGCTGCATGTGAAGTGGCATTTAGATCCATTTACAGACTCAGACATGAATGCATTTAACCCGCCGTTACAAATGCAGAAGTAATGTTTTGATGTTTTAAAAATAAAGCTTTGATGGATAAAATGATTTTGGACGGAACAGAAAAGTGTAGCGCAATACACTAGTCCAAAAACTCATGAATGAATAGAATTCCTTGCAGCGTGTAGATCCAAAAATAGCTAACAAAAAAGCTCACATAAAATGTATATTCCAGAGGCCACAAAAAAGTGCAGGGTGCGCAAAACGGTGTCATGTGTTTCCAAGCATACACCTGCGCTCATTTACAAGCTTATTACTGTAGTCATTGTACATTTACAAAAACTGTTTGTTTTTAAAGTTATTGACCTGATCCATTTCATTTCAGAGTTACTGTGCCACCCAGTGGAAAACTTTGAAAGAACGGTTTGACCGAGGTCTTTACGCCTCGCATGCTGACCAGCATAGATTGAAGTAAGTTTCAAATACTAAACCTTTAGCCAGCATTTACTCATTCACTTACTCATTCAACTGTTGAGAAAACATCAGTAATACGCACGTCATTTCCGTGATCAGTTTGTCCGCTCCTGTCTTCCTGCAGGTATCAGTGCTTCAAGTCTGCGTGGATGTACGAGGTGCTCCACTCAGGTTTCGCCTTTCCAGCGGCGTACGAGAACCTCAGGACGGCTCTGCTGGTGTATGACAAAGAAGTGCAGTGGACATTAGGAGCCATTTTGTACCGCACACGCTTTCTACCTCTAAGGTACAATATTTTTCCCTAGATGACTGTAGATGTACATATACACTACCGGTCAAAAGTTTTAGATCGGTAAGATTTTTTTATGTTTTTAAATGAAGTCTCTTCTGCTCACCAAGGCTGCTTTATTTAAAAAAAAAAAAATGACAAACAGTAATATTGTGACATATTATGACATATGTCATATTGTGACATATTTAAAAGGACTGTTTTCTATTTTAATATATTTTAAAATGTAATTTGAAAGCTGAATTTTCAACATCATTATTGTTGCTGATCACACATTAGTTTTCAGAGTCACATGTCTTCAGAAATCATTCTAATATGCTGATTTTATGCTCAAAAAACCTAAATTATTATTTTCAATGTTGAAAACAGTCGTTTACTATTTTAGTAACTGAATAGAAAGTTCAAAAGAAAATATAATCATTTCTAACATTATAAATGTCTTTACTGTAACTTTTGATCAATTTAACTCATCCTTGATGAATAAAAGTATTTTCTAATTTCTTTCCCCCCAAAATAAAAAATAAATTCTCACTGACCCCAAACTTTTCAATGGTAGTGATTAATGTTACAAAAGCTTTGTATTCATCAAAGAATCCTGAAATAAAAATATAAAAAACTGTTTTCAACATGGATAATAATCATAAATGTTTCTTGAGCATCATATTATAATAATTTCTGCAGGATCATGTGACACTGAAGACTGGAGTAATGATGCTGTAAATTCAGCTTTGATCACAGGAATAAATTACACTTCACTGTATATTCACATAGAAAACCGCTGTTTGAAATTGTAATAATATTACACAATATTACTGTTTTGTTTTTTTTGTTTTTTTTTATCAAATAATTGCAGCCTTGGTGAGCAGAAGAGACTTCTTTTAAAAACATAAAAAATCTTACCAATCTAAAACTTTTGATATGTATGTATGTATGTATATATATATATATATATTCCTCAATATATATATATATATATATATATATATATATATGAGGAAAATATTTTAAATATGAGGTAAGAACAAAACACTTAACTTGGTTAAGCTATTTAGCTGACAAAATTATTTGGTAAAAACACAAACTACAGCTTTATAATTTTTTTTGCAAAAAATTTATAGAAAAACAGGACCTAGGCCGGACATCACTTGTGGCCTCGACTTGTTTTGAGTCGTCTTTTCTTTTGAAACACCCAAATTTTTTATTTTGTATACAAATTAACTGTTCAAAACTGCCATTTGTTTTCTTTTATTTAGCAAGGATGCATTAAAAGTAACAGTAAACAATATTTAAATCATATTTCAAATAAATGTAGTTTTGGGGATTTTCTGAATCCTAAAAAAAATGTATCAGTTTCCACAAAAATATTAAGCTTGCACTGATAATAATCAGAAATGTGTCTTGAGCAGCATATCGGCATATGAAAAATGATTTCTGAAGGATCATGTGACAAAACTGGTGGAATGATGATGATAAATTCAGCTTTGCCAACACCGGATTAAATTACAATTTAAAATATATTCACTTAGAAAACAGTTCTTTTAAATTGTATCCAAAGTCCCAAAAAATATGAATATTTATTTTTTTACTTAACAGTATTTCCTGCAACATCAGCTAGTAAAATGAGCATATATATTAAAATAATAGCTAACAGAATTCATAAACATAAAATTTGTGTGGGTTTATAACCCCTTTGCCTTATAATTAGCATCTTCCAACTGTCAAAGTGGCGTTTTGCTAATACGAGCGTCTCGGAGACAGACATGTAATGTTAGGTTTTTGCCACTTTGCACGCAGTTGTTTTATTATCTTTTGTCTTTGTGATTTTATTGCCCGTTTTATGGAGTATTTGAAGTTAACCTTTTGTATTACTACTATCCACATTTACACATGTTGTGTAGATCTGATGAAATAATGCATAGATGCAGTTTTGATAATGCTGTGTGACACGTTTTCTTGTGTATGGTTTGGTCAGGGACATCCAGCAGGAGAGTCTGAAGGGCTCCCACTCTCGCTGGCATCACAGCTTCTCCTTCATGAATAACCACTATCTGTTCCTGGCCTGTTTCCTGGTGGTGGTTTTGTCCATCCTCCTTTACCTGCTCCGTCTGAGACGCATACACAGCCGCTCCGCACTCCACGTCCAGTGGTTGGAAGAGGGCCTGGGGTCACCTGACCTCCCTGTGCCCCTATAGGGCCCTGTCCGTCAAACCACTGGCCAATCGCTGGAGGAGGAGGAGACGCGCCTCTCCCTCTCCTACAATCATCATGTTGCCCTCCCATTGGCCAGTTTTGCATTTTCCCAAAATGATTCGCAAGGGATTCTGCATGACACTGCCAGCCAAGGTTTACTGTAATGTGAAGAGGACCGTATCTGATCGGCAGTGATGTTTAGTTGTTTATTTATTGTGTGAGGAACGCTGAGGCTGCCTTTTTGGATTTTCAATGTCACACACTATCAATGTGAAAGAGGTCAGGGGCGTCGAGTATGTGGTTTATATACCGAACGTGCCCCCGGTTTGGATTTATATACATAAATCGCATAGCTGCCGCCTCAACTCAAGACTGTGCGCATAATTGAACGTTTATCAAGTGATTTGGTTGTGCCAAAGAGAAACGGATCGAGGTTCATTTTAAAGGACGCATTTTAGACACTGAAGTTGGACTGCTTTTGATATCATGATGGAAAGCAAAATCGTCTTGAAATCCCTTTAGAATGTAAAAAACAAACAGGCACATTTAGGAAGTACTAAGTTTTGGTCGCCATTTTTCTACCTAAACACTTTGTTTCATGAAATGTAAAGAGCAACATTAAACATCCAGCTTATTTTAAACGGATACTCCACTTTTTTTGGAAATAGGCTCGTTTTACAACTCCCCCAGAGTTAAACGGTTGAGTTTCACCGTTTTCAAATGCATTCAGATGATTTTCTGATAAGAATATCCGTAAACAGACAGTTTCTGGTCTCATTGACTTCCATAGTAGGAAAAAAAAATACTATGGAAGTCAATGAGACCAGAAACTGTCTGGTTACTGATATTCTTCTAAATATCAGAAAATCGGCTGAATGGATTCAAAAACGGTAAAACTCAACTGCTTAACTCTGGGGGAGTTGTAAAATGAGCCTATTTTCAAAAAAAGTGGAGTATCCCTTTAAAAAGCACGGTGTACATCCTGAAGAAATGTTGAGGTAGACGTTTTTGTTAAAGGTTCAGTGGTAAATATTACAGTGTTAGTGTCAGAATTACTGCTTTATCATGGGTACTGCTTATTGCTTGTCTGTGAGTGTATATGATTGTGAGCATGTGTGTGTATGCACACATTGATATTTTTTTTCTTTTTAAAGCCATCACACTTCACACGGAGGTGAAGCTGTACATGTTATTTAAACACTATGATGAGAATCGGTGCAATTATTTCATGTTTTCTTGTCTTAGGGTTTAGATCATATCTTTCAACTTACAATTACACTCCAAAAAAAAAAAAAAAAAAAACTCATTCTCATCTTCCTCCGAAACCATGTGACCATCTTCTGGTGGCGACAAACATCACTTTTGAGAAACGTATTGATCACACTTTTGCATGCAATGACAATGAATTGGCTTTAAGATTTAAAATGGATAAAATAAGCACAAGGTATTGAGTTATTGAGTTATATTCAAAGTATGAAGGGTCCCTTAAAGAAATACTCCACTTTTTTTGGAAATAGGCTCATTTTACCACTCCCCCAGAGTTAACAAGTTGAGTTTTACCGTTTTCGAATGTATTCAGACGATTTTTTTGAAATTTATCAGAATATCAGTAACCAGACAGTTTCTGGTCTCATTGACTTCCATAGTATTTTTTTTTTCCTACTGTGGAAGTAAATGAGACCAGAAACTGTCTGGTTACTGATATTCTTCTAAATATAAAAAAAAAAAATCGGCTGAATGGATTTGAAAACGGTAAAACTCAACTGTTTAACTCTGAGGGAGTGGTAAAATGAGCCTATTTCCTAAAAAAAAGTCAAATAATAGTTTTGTGTGAAGTTGTTTCGGGGTTTTTATCACACAAGCTATCATATGACTTCAGAATATACTAGTGCATGAGCCACTTTAAAGACACTATTGAAAAATAGCGACTTGTTCTTTCAAAATTCACCCTTTGTGCTCCATAGAAAGACGGTCCGACAGGTTTGGAGCAACATGAGGACTATTTTAATTCTTGAGTGAAAGAGAATGAATTTTTCAAGGTACCACAGTCTCTAAGTGCTGGGTTAGGTCAAATGTGGGCAAACCCAAACGCTGGTTTCAATTTTTTAACCCAATGATTGGGTTTGTCCATTTTTGACCCAACCATGGGTTAAAACAACCTATCGTTTTTCTTAGCGCATTACAAGGCCTTAGTTAGGATATGTATTATGACAGGATTCCGATGACGAAACTTCATCTTAAAGCCATTTGGGAATGTTTGAACGGCAGTCAGTGCCCTGAATGAGTGTGTTGGTCCATGCATTTCAGTGCAAATTCTCCATTTTTTACTTATTATTTACTTTTTCTGCAAGAAATCCTCTGATGTGGACGATGCCTCTCTTTGTACGGTCAGTCACTGCTGTATATTGTTGGTATCTGTGAAAACACAAGTACCATATTCACACAAGCTGTTAAAGAAACATCAATTTCTTTAAAATTGCTGTTGTTGAAGATAAAAAGATTAATAATTAAAAAGGTGTTTTGTGTTTTTTTATTTTTTCCTCTTAATGGTGCTTGCTAAAGTGGGTCTTGTACTGAAAGTCCCTCAACGTGAAGACAAGTGACCAAGGACACTTTATTTACGATATCCTCTGGACGGAGAGGTTGACCCCTTCTCGTGTTCACTTCTCTCAGAGCTGTAGGGTTACTGACCCCTGTTTTCTCATTCTTATGTTACAAAACAAACCTGAGCACATGTTAAACGAGCAAACATGTGGTCTTCATTCATCTGTCCGAAGCGAACACACTCATGAAAACGTTAGCTTTGTTAGTCCCTGCTGATGAAACAAGTCGAATAACTATATGTGTGAGTTCAGGTGATCTGCGTACACTGATCAGATGCTGAAAAGTCACATTTGGCTTTGATAAATATTTAATTGTACTATACTGTACAATATTCTGTTTTATAAAACGGTTATAGTTCCAATCCTTGATTCTGATAAATCAATAGCTGTGCTTTGCAAGATGTAAACAACACTGGTCCAGAAACACTTCCTGTTTCAGTTTGTACTGTTTTCTTTATTTCACATGTAAAGAAAAAATCTTAAAGATGTTTGTTTAACTTTTTGATTCAGTTTTATATGTTCTGTTGGTTGTATTTTATCCCAGCTTTTATGTAGTGCTAAAAAACTGAAACAGGAAGTGCTTCTGGACCAGTGTTGTTGTTTATGTATCACTGCGCAACACTGCAGTTCCGCTTTCATGCAACACATTGGAACGTTGTTGCTGTTCACGGTCAGGGACTATTTTTTCTAGCGGAAAGAAGGCTTTTAGTGATTTTACCTCATGAAAGTTGCACTAATATATATTTTTTTTACTTTAATATTTTTATTGTGTGGTAACAGTTTTATAAAAGCAATAAGGTACTCGAGGAGGGGGTCGTGCCTAACAACCCCCCATTAGCCTTTACTTATCTTATTCACGATACTCAGTCGTAACGTTACCTAATTGCTTACATACAACCTCTCTCTCTCTCTCTCTCTCTCTCTCTCTCTCTCTCTCTCTCTCTCTCTCTCTCTCTCTCTCTCTCTCTCTCTCTCTCTCTCTCTCTCTCTCTCTCTCTCTCTCTCTCTCTCTCTCTCTCTCTCATATGTAACAGTAGCACCATCTACAGTTTAAGAATTCACATCGGGTGAGATTGACCAAGAACTTCTTATTTGAGGTAAATAAGAAGTCAATCATTTGTTTTAGGAACAACAAGTTTAGTTGAAGTGTGCAGCAACAACATTGTTGAAGGAATGGATATGCTCTGGGGCCTTAATGAATCATTTGATCACATGTATGACTCACTTTGCGTGCTTACACAGAAACCCTCATTAAAAAGAAGTGTAATTGAAGTAAATGTGCATTTGTAGTGTACTTCAAATGACTATAGATAATATAATTTTAATTAAATAAAAGGTAATGTATGTGTATCTGAATAAAGTTCACTTTCATGTTTCTAAACACACTTTAAAAAGTGAACTTTTTAATTAAATTTTAAGTCATGTCTTTACAATCCTTTGTCGTTCTTAAAAGAAATGTTGACATACTAACGCACACGTACTTGATTGTAATTTTAATTTAAATACATGAGAAAGATTGAGTAGAAATAACATGTTTTAATTTACCATAAACTGTCAGTACATTTATCAACCATATTTCAAAGACAATAGGTGTAATTATGAAATTACTAAAATGTAATTACTTGTAATTAAGATGTAATTATATTTAATTATAGCTAAACTTTAGCTAATTACATTTAATTTAAATTTGAACTAAAATATATTTTCATTACTTTTAATTAACATGCAGTTAATTCATCAGTTCACACTTAATTTCCGTGATAATTACTCTTGTTAAGTATATGTATACTTCTTTTTCACAAAGGAAGACAATCGAACACATGCGCTATAATGTGTTTGTTTCAATTCTGTAAATAAGAGTTGTGAAATTAACTCTTCTTTAAAACTTAATTATCCCTCTAGTTCTCTATCAACAATAGCTAACTGAACTTTGCACTCCCTCAATGGATGACTCTTCAAAAGTAATTGTGAACAAAGAGAGTGTGTCTGAAACGAACGTTATTATAATCATATGAAAGCACATCTCAGAAGCAGGCGTTTCTCGGCCCGCCCTTGTTCCTCCTCAGAGATCTTCTGATCTACAGGCAAACACATGCTGAACCCTATACAACATCTCAAACTCAAACTTCTTAGATACAATGCCTCATGATAAACTAATCAATGGATCTATGTTAAAAAACAGAAATGTTGGACTACACAAGCATGAGACACTGACGTATAGTTTGTTTAGTTGGAGGACTGTGTGTGTGTCTGTGAAACTGCTTGGATCCACATGTACTGCCTTCTGAATGCTCTGCTTGTCTGCTTCATGTTTTCTGGATCTTATGATCTGCTCACATGGGCCGTGAGAGGAACTGATGAGGATCATTGCTACGGTTGAAGTAATGTGACCTCTTCAAAGCCAACAATCACTAATATTGTAAAGCTGTTGATAATTCGACAGTGAAGCATTAGGCCCTTATACAAGTATCCCTCGAGAAAAAGAAGTGCGCCAATAGTATTGAATGTGCACTTCAAAACTTAAAAGTAATTTTATTTTATTTTTTAAAACTCTATTGCAATTAAATAAAAGGTCCAAATCTAAAGTTTTACTTTAAAGTATAGGCCTAATTTAAATAATGTTTTAATGATCTCTCGTGCTTTAAAAGTATCACTTATTCTGTGTTTACTGTCAAGTAAAGTAGTGAGTTACTTGATACAATCAAAGTATTTTAAATGTGCTAAATTACAAATTTAAATACAAATTTCAATAGAAATGACATTAATGTATATTTTAGTTTGCCATGGAATGTTTGTCATTCGGTGGTACACTTCAACCATATTTCAAAGACAATTATAGTTGCTTATTAGCGTGCATATTACTAGGATGTTGGCTGTTTATTAGCACTTATAAAGCAGATATTGATACCTTATTCTGCATGATCATATTTGACATCCCTTAATCCTACACAATACCTATGTACTAACTTTAACAGCAATTAGGAGTTTATTGAGGCAAAAGTCGTAGTTAGTTAATAGTGAGATTTTGTAATATGAAATTACATATAAATATGTATGTGTAAATCTTAAGTGGGTCAAAAAAGCACCCTTGGTTCAACTAATTGATTTTAATATAGGCTACATTTAATCTATAATACATTTTCTTGTAAGTAAATAACATGCAATTAAGTGTCCTTTAATTTAGTTTGCCCTCAAGTATATTCATTAAAGTTGGCTATATGATTTTATGTAACGTACTTTTTTTTTTTTTAAGTGAAGTGTATTTTTTAACAAGTGTGATTATTTTATCCCTGGACTCATTCTTAAGTAAGCACATATAAATGTTTCTTGTGTGTGTGAAGACGTCTGGTGAACTCAGTATTGTAGCCTAGTCACCAAGTGAGCAGATAAAGTGAACATGGTGAACTCTTTCTTAGAAAAGACACACCTAAACTATCACACTCTCACAGATGGAGCAATCTATATCATGTACGGGATGCCAATCATAAGAGCAAATTCAAAGTTCACCCAAAAAATTAAATTCTGTCATCATTTACTCACCTTTCAAGTTGTTCCAAACGTGTATGAGTTCCTTTAGGCAAAGAAGATAGGCTACTTGAAGAATCTAATAACCAAACAGTTTCTGGTCCCCATTGACTTCCATTTGTTTTGTACTATGGCAGTCAATGGGGACCAGAATATCTGTGATTAGTACCAACATTTTTCAAAATAGATTCTTTTGTGTTCTAGACAATATAGAAACTCATATATTTAGAAAAACTCGAGGGTGAGTGAAACGACGGCACAATTTTCATTTTTTTGGGTGACCTATCCCTTTAATTAATACAACCTAACCACAGACCAATTCCAAACAAGATAGAAAACACTCCTGAACAGAAGAATCACTCAAAAACAACAGATCAGTGTACTTTTTATTTGGTAACATCAGCTTTGAGCCCCACCTTCACCCGTTACCGCTCTCACAGTCTGGCGCGCGACCGCGGCGTCACGATGACATCACAGCGTCGCTGAGATGACGTTGTCGGCAGTGGCGGTGATAGTGATGTGCGCGCTCGTGTCGCCGCTTCACATCTCCGCGTATCAAGCGTGGGTTTAACGCTTCCACCGCATGGAGTTGCGCAGCGACGCGGTCCTGGCGAGTGTGGAGATGTCGGAGGTGAACAGCGACGGCGACGCGTTGGAGGGCGAGGCGGATTACGAGAGTTTGCCCGCTCACGCGTCGCTGGGCACGCACATGACAGCGGGCGCCGTGGCCGGAGTGCTGGAGCACACAGTCATGTACCCCGTGGACTCGGTCAAGGTAACTTAACTCTACACGACATAAACACATTCACTAACGTGTGTGTCAGATGTGCGGTTAGAAAGCCTGTCCAGCTCACGCGACGTTACAATTCAAGCGTACGTTACTTTTCAAAAGTTCGAGGAGACCAGAATGGCCAATCTCTCGATGACTCAAACCTTTTCAAATGGTCCCAAAACAACAAACCAAGTTAAACCAGCACAGTCGGCCATGCTGTTTGCTGTGGGAATTAGCATTTTACTAAAATGCAGCAGTAAACAACTAACGTTAGAAACTAGCTTCAGTTGTGTGCTGTCGAGGCTTCACTGACAGCTGCTCAAATGACCTTCACTGATGTTTCTCTCTAAACTCAGTCTTTTCAGTTCACATAGAGCTTACTGAATACAAATATACTATGTGTTATTATAGTGCTCTGACTCTCACTGTAATTGCTGCAAGTCATGCTTCTAATGCATTCATTTATCCATAAGTCATCAACCTAGTAGGCATTCCCTGTGAAACTAGTGTGCTTGATTGATTGTATTGAGTGCGCACTTGTAGTTTACTTCAAATCTTAAAAGTATGTTTTTCAGGAGGCAAAAAAACTACACTGTAATAAAAAGTTGCTGCCTTAATTTTGTATTACCTTAATTACATTATAAACATATTTGAATCGTGTATAACTTTAAAAAGTTGAAAATTGCTTATCTTATTTTGGTGAGTTATATTATTCTTTAAAGTGTTTATAATTTGACTGAAATGAGAGATTGATAATGTTTATTGTGCTTTGAATAAGTACTTGCAATTTTAACTGTAGTGTGTTAATTGATATTACATGTACAGTTAATGTATTTTAAATGTACTAAATTGCAAATTCATAATTATAAATGTGTATTTTTTTTATTTATTCAAATGCGTATATACAAATAAGTATATTTTAGATTATTATAAATGCTTGTCGGTACATTCGTCTGCGCAATTTAACTGTAAATGAACAATAGGAGAAATTATGAAATTACAGATCTACTTAAGTGGGTCAAAATAAGTTCAACTAATTGTTTAATAATTCAAAATATATATTTATTTCATTGAATTGCATGTAGAAGTATGCTTAAGTGTATTTATGTCCTGCACACTTACCTTTGAGTAATATGGGTGTAAGACCATAATGGTGGTAGTTTGTTCCTTTGCTGTGGCGTAAACTTACAACCTTTTAGTTCGACCACTAGGCCACGGCATCCTTGAATAGAGGAAATTGATGAGTTTTAACTTAAAGGGATAGTTCACCCAAAAATTAAAATGCTGTCGTCATTTGGTCACCCTCACATTGTTCTAAATGTGTATGAGTTTCTTTCTTCTGCTTAACACAAAAGAAGATATTTTGAAGAATACTGGTAGTCAAAGAGATGTTGACTACCATAGTATGAATAAAAAATACTATGGAAGTCAATGGGGACCAGGAACTGTTTGATTACCGAAATTCTTGTGGTATTTTTGGGTTATCCATGTGAGTCAGCATGATGTTGTCTGGTCCGATTCATTATTTCATTGAGTTTTTTTGAGGTGATCTTTGTTTCTACTTTGTTTTGCATATTTCATCAGAGGTGACATTGCCATCTCATGATGTTAAGTGGAAATGCCAGGGTGTTTTTGTGTGTGAGTGCAGCGCTAATCTTCAGACTAGCCTCGGTCCGGCTTTAGATCAACAGTTCATTCAAACGCAAGCTTGCCAAGCCTGCTCGTTCACTGAACAAAACAGTCCTTTGCTTCCTGTTCTTTATTGTAGGTATTCTAGCTCCATCTCTATCTATTCACAAACTGGTACTTGGGACAAAAGTGTCCTAACTTTGTCTTTTTGGGAAACTTGCGAGTGAAAGTGATCTGTCACTGTGCCAGATTGCTCTCTGCATCTATTCTGTGGGACTTGCGGAGGCTATTGTCATTGTTTCCTTAGTGGCTGCCAGATTTCACTCGCTCTCTCTACGCGGTTGAGAGCCGTCTACTGGTACGTGTCTGGAGAGCACATAGTCGCAGAGATGCTTCTGATGCCTGATAAACCAGAGGCTCTGAACTTCACCTGGAAGAAGGAACTACTGGGCTGTAATTGGCATGTGTGTGTTCATGGGTGTGTGTGTGTGTGTTAGCCGATGACAGACACTGAGAACGAAACTTGGTCAGAGATCACAGAGGGATACGCCATGAGTAGGACAAAGGGGGAATCTTTCTCATGATGATGATGAATATAAGGAAAATTATTATTTGTCATATGTAGGCATATTTATGAATTTTAAGACATGAAATCGGAAAATTGTCAATTGTCATTGCAAATAATCATTGCATGCTATAATATATATATATATATATATATATATATAAATGTGAAGAGTTTGGTTCCAAAACGAGATAAACGCCATTTTTAAAAAAAATGAGTTACTGCAAAAATCTGACTTTTCAATACCGACCAGATACAAAACAATGTTTAATTTTACGTAAAATGGGATATCCGCCGTGTTATTATGTAATGTTTTCTCCCTTTCTTTCCAAACCGCGACAAACGCCAGTCTCCCTTTTCTGCAAAATGCCACATATCCGCTAAACCAATCACAACGCACCATTCCACGCAATGTAAACAGTAACGGCAGCGCTTTAACTAACCCGGCTTCCTAGGTTTTCTCTATTTTGTCCTTTCGATCAACAAACAAACAAAAAAATGAATAATTTTGACAGCATTGGTGAACCTGCGGAGGGTAAGGCATCCTCAGTGGGTAAACGTGACATCGAATCATTTACGTGAGGAAGAAGATGGACTCGGGAGGAGGAAATGCCGGCTGTTGCTTGTTCTCACACGACAGCATCAAACTTCTGTCACGCTGACACACTGACCCCCAGAGGATCTTTCGAAAACTTTCAGTTGTTTTATTCAAAGTCAACGAAAACCGAGCAGGACCCATTTTACAGCTGATCGCCGTCAAAAAAGTTCAGCGGCGACGTCCCAAGGTTGACAACAGCAATCATAATTCATGATGATGTGCTCGTCTTAGTTAATGTTTTAATTAAGGTTTTGTTCATCCATGAAGTCATGAATGAAAAACGTTGAACTGTTAAAAAAACGTTGTTAGTTCCTGATGATATTAATATGAATTAATGCATAATTCATTTATCCATGAATTCATGATAATTCATGACATGAACCCTTAAAGTGTTACCGAATATTGTTATATTAAAGCAATGGATTTATAGTATGCACAAGAAATTCAATGTGTATAAAATTTTATTTTGATTAATTGCATTTTGAAAAAAAATTAATTATTGGATTTATTGCATTTTGGGGGAAAAACGATCTGTTTTTTTAATAAATCTTTGGAAATCAAAACCTGGATTTCATTTTTTATTGTTATTATAACCTACAAATGCTACGTGAAAATTTGAAACCGAAAATAGTGGTTTTCATCTTCCCATTTTCTTGCTAAAGAAAACCCAGTTTTACTGAAATTCATCAAGATGGATTTATAGCGTTTTGGAACCAAACTCTTCATATGTATATATATATATATAAAGAATGATGTCTCTACATCTGAAATAACCCCTCGCTTCTTTTGTTGTAACTGTCCTAAACCATAAGAGCAATGAAAAATGTGATGTTTTTAAAATAGTAAAAAAAGTGACCAAAATAAATAATTCAATCAATGCATCCAAACTTTTCAACTTATAATTACCAATTAAGTTTTTTGGCTAAAGTATTCAAAATCAAATATGCATTTCATACATACAATAAATAATGCACCTCTACAATAATTTGCATGTTTTTAATTTCTAAAAAAAATATATATATATTTTTGATGTTCATGTATATTTTTGTTTATATATGCAAATTGCCTGGCTCTGATGCATCATATTTCCCTGGTTTTGTGCTTAGACTGTAAAAAATATGGACAAAGTGTCTGTGACATCACCCATAGACTCTCTGAAGAACGGGTTTGAAGCTGTTTATGGGGGTATGGGCGGCGCCATACTGGAAAATCTTGGGAAATACAAAATACAAAAGTTTCAGAAAGGATACAGAGGTGGTATGATGTGTTGTGTCCGATCATGGCCGAGACGTCAAGTTCACTCGGCGCAGCCCGTTATCAGCTGTCAATCAAAGTTAACCGCCCTTATCTGTCATACGTTTTATATCTAAATATGATCTAAACTAACGAGTTAGAAAAAAATTCACCCCCCTCACAGTTGTCAGGCACGCGGAACATATTGAAGATTACAATAAAAGTCCATGGGACCAAACTGTAAACATATGAATTTATGCTGTGAAAACGGACATTATAACATGACGTATATGCATATTTGCTCCCTTTTGGGACCGCCCTCTAGCGGATTTGAGATGTATTGCAGTTTATCGCACTTCCGGGTAGGCTTCATCTTTCAGATTAGAATGTTGCCGCTTGGTTCTGTGCTTTCGCCCATGTCATTACGGTAAACCCGCTCTGTTCTGTTCCCGCGCTAGATTTAGGTGCGCTGCGGAGGGGGCTGGCGGAAAAATCCTGCTTTCTGAGTTTTAGAAATTGCCATTTCGATTAATTGCTCGGCCCTAATTCGAGGTGCAAATATGTTATTACCTTTAACTTAATTGTTATACCATCCATGTGACTTTTTAAAGAGTAATTGAATTTAAACTTCCCTTAAAGTTTTTCAAAACCAACGTCGGAAACGTTTTGAAATACATATTTACTTCCTTTTAGAAGATTCTTCCTTTTCTTGACCATATTACCCTTTATACTAGTGTCAATGACCCCAATACTCTCATGTCATAGAGTCAATAAAATCTCGTTTATTATGTACTCAAATGTGCAGGACTTGAGTTGTTGCATGTCTTCATTTTTAAAGGAGAAAGTAAATACATTTTTTTGAGATCATTATGAAACTGGTTTATATGATTCCTGTAACACTCTAACAGAAGATAAGCTTTTAATGATTCTTGTGACAGGCCTGTAAATCATTTGCCAAACACCCAGAAAGTAACTAAGCTTAAAATACTTCCTCTTCCTTTTGTCTGTTGAAAAACTGTGTCTTAAAGGGGTCATATAATTGTACTTGCACTTTTTCAAGTTGATTGTACTGAAATGTGTGTTGGCAGTGCCTGTACACAACCATCATATTGATAAAAATCTACCCAGTGTTTTTGTTTTAATAATTTAATCTCCTTATGTTTTCCCCTGCCTCAAATCGAGCCGTTCGACCGTGTGACGTGTGTTTCACTTTCAACACAGACCCGCCCTGAGCGAGCTGACTCATCATAGTCCGCTATTGTCTAGGGCTGGGTATTGAGACAAATTTCACAATTCGATTCGATTTCGATTCACAAGCTTGCAATTCGATTCGATTTCGATTCAATATCGATTATTTTGGATATATCAGTTATAATAAATGGCAATTTTTCTCAAGGGAATCAAATCTCTTAAATGCTGTAAACTATGGTCTATATATATAGTCTAGTTGTAGCCTACTAGGCTTCATTAACCTAATATGAAGGTAATAATGCTAGCTATACAAACACTTAAATTACACTTTTATTTATTTTTATAATAAGAAGATTATATGAAATATAAACATTTAAATGGTGGCTGTCATAAAAACTTGCCAGATTTATTCAAATATGCATTAAATATTGAAGAACACTAACGAGTGTGGACTAACGAGTTTATGTGGGTTTTCTGAGGTAAATATGACGATACATGACATTGATTACAAGCTGTTTAACTGAAATGCTGATTGAGTGAATCAATGTGACATGATACGGATTTCGATAAGTTGTACTCTATCTTTTAACACACTTTCAGATGCTCATTCATGTTTATTTGGCGCTGTGACTGGTATTATTAAGCCGGAAGGGAGATCAACACTGCTGCACACAGAGCGATCTCACGCCACAGCGACAAAACGGCAAAACGCTATTTATGTTTTTGAATTTCTAAAGAAAATGGACGTAATTTGAAAATTGAGACTTTGTTTCATATCAATAGTAACAAAGCAGGACAAAGATTAGTGCGATTTATTGGATGTGCGCAGCCGCGATACAATATCTCATTCATTCAAATGAAACAGGATGACTAATCGATTCTTGAGATTTAAGAATCGATATCGGTTTGTAAAAATGAGAATCGATTAATATCGAGAAATCGATATTTATTACCCAGCCCTACTATTGTCGATATGCTGAAACAGAATTGCGTCTAAGTGATTGTGGTGTTCTGTTCTTGGGTGTAATAATCAATACAGTCATTTTGATGTTCCTAAATACAAAACGCTGCAGAGGCAGTGGCTGAGTTTTGTTTTCAAAGGGAATATTCCCCATGAGCAACGTCAATGCTTTTCATGTTTGCGTGAATCATTTCTCGCCGCTGGTTTTGCTAAGAAACTGCTCCTGAAAAAAGAGTCAGCACAAACTATTCATGTCCCTGTAAATGTGTCAATTTTTTATTAACCTTTAAATTAATCTTTGCAAATCGCTTCCAAACTTCACGATGAATGCGGCTAAGGTTTACACTAAGGGTACATTACGGCATGTTTTCTATGTACGACTTTCTCAATATAATTCATAATCCCACGTTTATAATGAACAACGCATCATGGTTATTGTGTTATTACAAACTGAGTATGTATACATCAGTAAACGCGTAACGTTAGCACATCTCACTAAGTTACTCTACCCTGCCAGTGCACAAAGATAGATCAAAGTGACATTATGTTAACCAACCATTCAGAAACGTCCTGTTCGAGCCTTAATTGTCGAACTTCTTTGCGGCCGTCAAATTGATACGGTTGCACAGATGTGTTCTCAGTAGTGTTGGGCATCGTTTGAATTTGAACGATTCTGATTCCGATTCCTTGTTTCGATTCCGGTTCCTAACGATTCTCGATTCCGATTCTTTTAAGAGGCAGGGTCAAAAAAGTTTAGCTAACCTTGCTAACCAACGGCCTTTCTGAAGGAAATACTCCTTCTGTAAAAATACTCCTTTTGTCACAAATTTTGCATTTTGCCGAGATTTCGTTATTTTTAGAAAAGTGAAGCCACACTTTGGATCGCCGACGTAAGGTACTCATGTTCGACTCACGTGGTTATGCCAACACTTCCGGTAGACGCTTCTTTGTTGGTGTTGTTCAGCGGTTTCTTCTTCCGCTCGGTGGACTGTGAATATCGAAACTAGGAATCGAAATTTTAACTTTTGAACGATTCCGGGAAAAACGAAAAGTTAGTCTCGGTTCCAATCGATTCTCGATACCCAACCCTAGTTCTCAGAGACTCTTCTTTCTCCAAAATATACCCTCAACTGGCTGTTTTTGACCTGGTAAAATGAGTGTTTTCATACAACACTAATGAGAATTTTGAATCAAAGTATATTACAAACTTTTCATTTAGACCCTAAAGAATCAAATCAACTTGTATGAAAATGGCATTATACGACCCCTTTAAGGAACAAGGGAAACCGAGACTTATGTTAGGGAGGGATGAATATGTTGGTTAGTGACTGCTTATTTTTTATTTGCTATTTTATGTTTTGAACACAAAACTTGTAATGTAATGTTGAAACGATTACCAAAACATGTTGCAATTCCTTACTGGAGCACATGTTTGTAGTAATCCGGGTTGTTGTATTGTTGTAATGATTCATTAGGCTTTGCAGTAAAACTGGAATTTCCAGTGTGTGAGAGATTCTGGGGGACTTGCCAGCTGTATGAGGGTTGTCACTTCCTAGAAGCACCTCTGAGGAGTGTTTCAGGACATGAAATGCTTGACGTTTGCTCGTTTGACGTTTGCGAAATGCTCAACCGCTGGTTATTCGAGAAAAGCGTTTAAGTGTTTGTTGTATATGATAAGCTACAAACAAGTAGGCTACAAATTAATTTCTTAAGTTTATATAACAGCAACTCTGAAAACAGAAAAGGTAAGAAGCAATATTTGAGAAAAGAGCATAAAGAACTAACTTTACCCAGCGTCACATGCTTTCTATTATTACGATGTGTGCGACATTATGGAAGATTAATGAGTTGGAAACACCATGTAACGTAGTCTTCAACACCCACTTAAATATGTTGGTTATATCTGTAGTTTTCCCACATTTCATCATTGAATTGAAACTCTCTGCAAGACCTGAAAGTCCTTCAGTGATCACATCAAGGCTCTGTATGCCAACGTTTGCTCGTGTTGTGAATGTGATGCATGTCCTGTAAGAGGAAGAGGATGATTCAGAGAGATGCAGCAATACTAGAGGAACCAGAATACAGAAACCAGAGGAGTGACGGTGTTTTTCCTCAAGACACTGAGCCAAAATAAACACATTAAAACAATGCAAATTAACGACTTCTATGTCCATCTTACAATCAACACAAGCTTTGTGTTGTTGTTTAAAGACTGAAACGGTTATTGTTCACATTGAAGTATTGAGTTTAACTGCCAGGCCTCCAGATTAATAGCATTGGTGCTACAATCTTCTATATATGGGTAGTTGAGATTAAGATTTGTTACATTTTTATGATTGTATTGAATTAATACAGGCAATTGCCAATAATATTGGATATTTTATACCATATATGATCTCACGTTTAATATTTGGATTAGAGTTTTCAACCAGACATTTATAGGCACCTGTTGGAAGTCTATTTTTTAATATATTTTTTACAATCAAATATCAGTAAAACCAAATGACTTTTACATGGCTAACTAATAGCTCAACCCATAACTCAGAGTTTAAGCTCTTGATTTTACTTTGTACGTGCTCTTTTTTCAAATTATGGAGTTGCATATTATCCATACTTTAACTTTAGCATTTGTTTTGAAAAGTAGTATTGTAAACATAGAAACATGATACAAATGTATTTTTGTAATAAAATTGATTTGTAATTATACAATTAATATATCATTATATATATATAAAATTAATATATAATGAATATATCATAATGTGTGCATGACCAGGGTACAAAAAAAAATTGCTTTTTTTTTCTTATTTTTGAAAATTCTCTTATATTCACCAAGGATGCATTTATTTAAACAAAACTACAATAAACGATATGTTTCATATTATGCTGGCCTGTGTATGGTTATTTAGCCCACTAGCTTATTAGCCATTTTTATTTTTCCAATTTAAATAGTATATGGCCGATATGCATTCAGTTATTTGTATTTGAAGGTACGTTGACTACAAATAAAACATGATTACTTATTTATTATCTTATTATATATGCATGTATATGTAAAATATAGTTTAAATGACATGTGAAAGCAGACTTGAATGTTCAGCCTGACGGTGTTAATGAGTGTAGAACTGACCGACGGACGGGCTGGTGTGTGTGTGTGTGTGCGTGTGTCACTCCTCATGGGTGGGCCAGGGCAGAGGTCGTAATCTCACACATCCAGAAGGGTGTGAATGTATGTACTAGTGTGTCTATTGCATTTGGGCTAAGATGATTAACAGACTGGTACACATCTGCGTACGGTACATAGTCTCATTCCTGTCGAGACCGTCACCTCTCTGTTACGTTTGATTGTAACCAGTTCAGTTTAAGGGCAATTAGCTGTATACAGCCAATAGAAAGACGCTTTGAATAGCCTCGTTTCCACTACCCTTTGAAAATTCGTCAATTTCGCGAAAACTCCCACATATCGCAAAAAAAAAAAAAAATGCCTCATACACTTCCCTTACCATTAATGCCTTGTGTGATTGCTGTGATATACATAAACCCACCAACGTATGTTGCCATGAATTTTGGATTTATCGGATAACATCGGTTAATGGAAAGTTGGAATAGATTTTTATCAACATTTGAAAAAAATCGCAAAAGTTTTTTGCAAATCTGTAATGGAAACGCGATTGATGGAAGAAAAACATTTCTGTATCCAGTTGTGTTGCAACGTACACAAGTCACGATTCGATATGAGTTCGGTACAATAGGATGAATGGTCACTTTAGTTTAGGGTCCAATTCTCACAATTTTCCTTCAATAAATTCCTAATTACTGCTAATTAGTAGTTAGTAAGGAATAGTTGTTAAGTTTAGGTATTGGGCTGGATTAATGGATGTAGAATATTATGCAGAATAGTGTTGTCACGATACCAAAATTATTGTTTCGATACCGATACCAAGTCAAGAATCGCGATTTCGATACTTTTTCGATACTTTTCCTGAAAAGGAAAGTATTTCTTACAGGGCGTTTCACATGCACCTCCTTTGCGTAGGTCTGTGCTCTTTAAATGCTGTAATAACCTAATATAAATAAATCACTGACAAACATGCTCATGCTCTAATTATAATCATATAGCCTATAGATCATTTTAGCTGATGCTTTGTATGCATTAGTGTATGCCAACACTAATGCAGAATAAGGCTGCTTTATGAGTACTAATAAACAGCAAATATCCTAGTATACATGCTACTGAGAATTGGACCCTAAATTAAAGTGTTCCTAGAAAAAGCAACAAATCCCCAATGCTAGGTTTTTATTTTTATTTTGAACAGACAGCTAGTGCACCTAGCGTCCCCTTAGGTAGTTTGTACAGTACAGCCTCCTCTAGTGTATTTAAACATTCAAAGCTTAAGCTCAACCGTCCGATACTTTCAGCCTTTCAAAGTATACTTTGCCTAACGCTCCAGTAGTTTGAAAAGAGCTGGGTCAAATGCCAGGCCAGGCTTGCCAGCTCGCCCTCCTTGCTCTGGCTGGCCAGCCCATTTGAGTATTTTCCAGACAGTAAACTTTGTGATTGTGACAGGGCCAGTTTTTCCACCTCCCTGCTAATCCGAAGCATCCAAGATGAGTCGAACTGCTGATTTCCTGCATATCTGTACTTTTTGTTTCTCTTGTCACTCTGCATTTATTTCATGTTCATATGTAATAATAAGTGGGAAAATGTGCAATAAGTATCCATCATTATTATTATTATATATTTTTTTGTGGACGTAGTGTACTTCATGTGCTATTGGAAATTTCGTAATTCCAGTTCCCACTGCTGAAGTCGTGATTATGAGCTTGCCGTGTTGAAGTTCTTTTGTTGTCTTGAGAGGGTCGTTCATGTTCAATTCCCGAATTGAAAACTCATATTGAAGATTATTCGATTGCATGTGAAGGCAGAATGAATCTCCGTTGAAGTCTCCTTTTTCAATGTGGGAAGTTTTGTCTCTGAGGAAGTGTAACCCATTGAGGTTTGGAGTTTCAAACGTATATTTTTATGGCATTGTGTCTTTCATGACTTAATTTGAGGAAACTACTCTGACTCAGTGTTTTCTGTGGCATATTAAGCTGCTCTTCTGCTTTTCATTCACTAAAGTCCTCCAGAATGCACTCTTGTGAAAGCAACTGCCATGTGATTGGTTGATTAGATAATTGCATTAATGAGAAACTGAACAGGTGTTCAATCTTTTAGGTGAGAGTGTGTGTGTGTATATGTATGTATATATATTAGGGCTGGGTAATAAATATCGATTTCTCGATATTATTCGATTCTCATTTTTACGAACCGATATCGATTCTTAAATCTCAAGAATCGATTAGTCATCCTCATTCATTCGTTTGAATGAATGGATCATTGTATCGCGGCTGCGCGCATCCAAAACAGCGCAATAATCTTTGTCCTTTGTTACTATTGATATGATAAAGTCTCAATTTTCAAATTACGTCCATTTTCTTTAGAAATTCAAAAACATAAATATAGTGTTTTGGCGCTGTGGCGTGAGATCGCTCTGGCTCAGCTCAAGAGAAGCAGCAGCGCTGATCTCTCTTCCGGCTTAATAATACCAGTCACAGCGCCAAATAAACATGAATGAGCATCGAGTACAACTTAAAAGGTTAGTTCACCCAAAAATGAAAAATAAGTCATTAATTACTCACCCCCATGCTGTACCAACCCCGTAAGACCTTCGTTCATCTTCGGAACACAAATAAAGATATTTTTGATTGAATCTGAGGGCTGGATCACTCTTCCATAGACAGCCTGAGGGACTGCCTCTTGACGGCCCAGAAAGTCATTAAAAGAAAAGGTTTAAATATTCCATGTGCCTACAGTGGCTCAACTATAACTTTATCAAGCGACGAGACTACTTTTTGTGCGAAAAAAAAACGTAAATAACGACTTTATTCGACTTTCCATTACTTCCTTATGGGCGCATGCGCGAGAACTGAGACGAGACCGTTCTTCTTCGACTACTTTTTGTTACCGGCTGCTCACCGCTTAGGAGTTTTACCGCCCCCTACCGTATAAGATGACGTACTGATATAGCCGGAGGCGCAAAACGTTCTGTTTACAAGCAGTACGTCATCTTATACGGTAGGGGGCGGTAAAACTCCTAAGCGGAGCAGCCAGTAACAAAAAGTAGTCGAAGAAGAACGGTCTCGTCTCAGTTCTCGCGCATGCGCCCATAAGGAAGTAATGGAAAGTCGAATAAAGTCGTTATTTACGTTTTTTTTTTCCGCACAAAAAGTAGTCTCGTCGCTTGATAAAGTTATAGTTGAGCCACTGTAGGCACATGGAATATTTAAACCTTTTCTTTTAATGACTTTCTGGGCCGTCAAGAGGCAGTCCCTCAGGCTGTCTATGGAAGAGTGATCCAGCCCTCAGATTCAATCAAAAATATCTTTATTTGTGTACGAAGGTCTTACGGGGTTGGTACAGCATGGGGGTGAGTAATTAATGACTTAATTTTCATTTTTGGGTGAACTAACCCTTTAACGAAATCCGTATCATGTCACATTGATTCGCTCAGACAGCGTTTCAACCGTGGAAAGACGTCAGTCAAACAGCTTGTAATCAATGTCTTGTATCGTCATATTTACCTCAGAAAACCCACAAACTCGTTAGTCAGCTAGAAAAAATAACTCTAGAGAGGAGCATTTTGCTAAATATATACACCATATTACATATGCATTATAATCTTAATGTTCTTCAATATTTAATGCATAGCCTATTTGAATAAATCTGGCAAGTTTTTATGACAGCCACCATTTAAATGTTTATATTTCATATAATCTTCTTATTATAAAAATAAATACAAGTGTAATTTAAGTGTTTGTATAGCTACAAAACAGTTCATTATTACCTTCATATTAGGCTAATGAAGCCTATAGGCTACAACTAGACTCCCATAGTTTACAGCATTTAAGAGATTTGATTCCCTTGAGAAAAATGGCCGTTTATTGTAACTGATATCCAAAATAATCAATATTGAATCGAATCGTAATCGAATCGAATTGTGAAATTTGTCTCAATACCCAGCCCTAATATATATACACATACACACAGGTGCAAAAGTTATAGTTTTGATGATTATGGGCTACAGCTTATGAACCCCAAATTCAAAATCTCAGAAAATTAGAATAAGGTTGCCTAGTCACCCAAAAAAACGAAAAAAAAAATGATTTTAAATACAGAAATGTCGGCCCTCTGAAAAGTATAATCATGCATTTGTATATATTTATATTTACTAAATATATTGGTTTCACCTTTTAATTTGAATTACTGAAATACATGAAACTATATTGTGAAAGTGAATTGTTCAGATAAGTGAGCTCTAATCAATAAATTAATTCAACTTTAAAGCCAATTTTTCTGAATCAAAATGAATTTTAAATTACTTAAGTGTGTGAAGCCTATACTCCCTCCAGAAGTATCAGTGGCTCGTCTCTTCATGTCTGAGCGAGCGCTTTTGGGCCACAATAACCCACAGTGTGTGAGTCAGGCTTTATTCTTATAGTCAGAAGTCTGACTCAGCTAAACAGTGTGTGTGTGTGTTATGAGGATTCGTGCCAATTCATTCACATTAAACAAAGCATGTTTTTATAACTGAGCTGAATGTTGGGTAAGCAGAAAGATGGACGGCTTCTATCTTTGTCTACATATTGTTGGTATTTCCTTCTATTTTTGTTAACAAATTTTGTTTGTCACAAAATATCTATTTTTAGGGGTCTCTGTAAAATATATTTTTTTTAAACATTATGATCTCAGATTTGTGTTATATCAGAATACAAGAAACGAGAACCGATCTTTATGATTTACTCTTGTTCCTGTTTGTAAATATATTTTTTGTTTCTTTGCATTTCAAATATAATCATTTTTATGGTTGATATCCTGATATGCTGCTCTCTTTCTGTTCATAGACACGTATGCAGAGTTTACAGCCGGACCCAAATGCTCAGTACCGCAGCGTTTACGGAGCGCTGAAGAGGATTGTGCGGACTGAGGGCGTCCTTCGGCCCCTGAGGGGCCTCAATATCACTGTACTGGGGGCCGGCCCCGCACACGCGCTCTATTTCGCCTGCTACGAGCGAATCAAACGCAGCCTTAGTGACGTCATACAGAACGGCGGCAACAGCCACATTGCTAACGGTAGGAGAAAGGGTTCAAGTCTTAAGGAGTGTGCATTAGGAGAAATTGATATTTTTGGGTTATTGCGATACTCCAAGGCAAATTGAAAAGGTTAACAAAAAAATGTACTGTTGATTAAAATGCTAAATTTGATATTACATTGTGTGTGTAAATGAATAGTCTTGGATTTGGTGCTGGAAACCCAACGCACAGGACAATACAGACACCATTCATGATTCTGAAGCTGAAAATACAGAATTATTTGAGATGAATATGCTTTCACTCTGTCACTGACTAGATATATTTAAAATAATGTACGACACGTTTTACTGGAAACATTTGACATTGATATTCCCCTGTTGCATTATTATACATTTATATTCAACAATATATATAGTCGTTTAATGTAGTACTGGCACTAAAACTCTGTAAACCTTTTTCTCCCACAGTAATTTTTATTTTGGGTGAACTATAAACAATAATGCATATTGTTGCATTTTTGTTTTGTGAAATATTGTGACTTTTATATATTTCTGATTTTAGAAACCAAAGAGCAAGGGATCGTGGGTTTATAATTTGAAAGGCTCAGGCCAGGGTTGTTTATGGGGAATGGAAAGTAGAGTGGCATCTTGACTGGGAAATAGGACATTGTAAATGTAGCAAATTAGTTTCTGATCCTGTTTTTTCCACATGTTGTCACTTGATATTTAGAATTTTTCTTCTTTTCTTCAGGTGTGGCTGGGAGTGTTGCTACTGTCCTCCATGATGCAGTCATGAACCCAGCAGAAGGTATTCTTCTTTCACTGTCAATACCTTCAATAATAAATATGATATTTTTGGTACTGTTATGAGCAGCGCTTGACATGAACTTTTTCGCTCTCCAGCAACTGTGGCTACTGGTTTTCCAGTAACTAGCCACTCAGCGTTTTCACCGGCCACAATTTTGACATGGATGCATATTTAAAACTGCCATATTGATATTTTTAATACTATCTCATAATTGGGTAGCAGGGATATTAGGCTGCTGTCACTTTAAGACCTGACGCACGTATCTATTGTACTGTTATACATCCAGTTTCTTTCTGTTTACGTTTGCTTAAAACATGACTGACTGTGTTTATGTGAATACTTGCTAAAACTAGCATTTTTACGTTCTCTCATAATTATACAGTTGGGTATTTTATATAATTGGCGGCAATCAGGGAGTGGCTATTAATATGTATGTGAGGTGAATATTGAAATGGGTTTTGATTGCACGCTCGTTTTTTTACTTTCACATTCCAGTTCGTGATCAGGCGCACAGGGAGAGGCAGCACTGACCACACATTTTACATCAAATTCACATTAACCTTCAAACCGTATTCACTTTATAGCCTTTAATCCTGTAATTGTGGACAAATGTGGGCACAGAGGACTCAGGTGTGATCCTAATTTTTATTTATTATTAATGTTATATCACTGTCTTCGATAAAGTTTTGTTTATCCATTTATGGTGGGTTTTTTTTCATTTTGGGGGTATTTTTCAAAAAGTACCATATTTTCTATGTAAATTATGCTTATTTTTATGTTTTTTTTTTTTACTACATTAAAATATCATTCCAATAAGTTCTTAGAGCTAAAACCTAAAGATGAAGTGACTCTGCTGTCACCTGGTGTCTTATTTTGGGTTATTTTAGAATGCTCTAAATTACAGTTTTTCCCATTCATTTCTATGGGTGCCCATTTTTGACCCAAATACAGAATTAAGGAGTTTTTTTTTTTCAACCACTTAACTTTGTAGAATTGAGTCAAAAAAAATAATTGTGTGTGTTCAGGAAGCAAACTTAACAAAAAAAAAGTAGCAAAGTCTTGTACCACTCAGATCAAGGAAGTATTTTTTTTTTAAATAAATCAACTATTTTTCCCAGATTTGTCCAGAATACGGTTTTAGGGTTAAGTTTCATGATTCTTGTTTTCACTCTCAAATTTAAGACCTCTTAAAATGATAATTAAGACATTGGTTATACTATTTAACCCTCTTTTGCTATTTATTTATTTTTTCCCTGAATTTTATTACTTCATCGGAATGGTACGGAACTTGGTAAAGGTTTTGGAAATTGCTGTGTGAACACAAACACACACACACACACACACACACAAATCATGGACATGATTTGAAATTGTTAAATGATCCTGAAAAAAAAATAGTTGCACTTGTTTAGTTCGTGGTCAAAAATAATTATATATATATAAGCCTCAAATTTGGAGCACAGCTTGTTAAGATTTATGGCTTTGTTTTAGAGTAAAATATATATTTTATATAAAATTTGAAAATGGTATTTTTGAGCATTTTTCATTACAATAAATGCTACATTTTATACATTTTTTTTTTAAAGTTTACTTTTTCACAGCAATAATCTGCCTAGTGTCTTATTTAAAAAGAGACAAAACTGAAGTCTGTGACCCAAAGCGTTTAAGATTCGTGACTGGAATGTTTTCTATGCTCAAAGTGAATTATTAAAGAAATATTAAATAAAAAAAGACTATCGAACTAAAATATAGTACAATCATTTCAATGAAGATTGTTTTTTTTCTTTCATTTTTGACATTAAATTGTTAAATTTGACACAACTAACTTTCCGTTAACAAATTTTACAGTTCGCACACATCTGTTTAGTAGTTAAAACACGTGACATGAATGCTTTGTGTTTTATAAATCACGGTTCATAGCGGTCAGCATAGACTTGCAGTTCAGTTCCGTGTACGATGAGTGTTTTATGTTTTAACGTTTCCAGTGTTTTTCTCCTCTATTAGTGGTGAAGCAGAGGATGCAGATGTACAACTCTCCGTACCGAAGCCTGTATGACTGCGTGCTGACGATCAGTCGTAAGGAAGGACTGGCCGCCTTCTACCGCAGCTACAGCACTCAGCTGACCATGAACATCCCCTTCCAGGCCGTTCACTTCATCATGTACGAGTTCATGCAGGAACATTTCAACCCACAGCGCCAGTACCGGCCCGAAACGCACATCGTGTCCGGAGCGGCGGCCGGAGCCGTGTCCGCCGCCATCACCACTCCGCTAGACGTGTGTAAGACGCTGCTAAACACGCAGGAGAACGTGGCGCTCAGCTCCGCGCACGTTAGCGGGCATCTCTCGGGGATGGTCAACGCGCTCAGGACGGTTTACCGGCTGGGGGGCGTCCCCGCGTTCTTTAAAGGCATCCGAGCTCGGGTCATTTATCAGATGCCGTCTACCGCCATCGCCTGGTCCGTCTACGAGTTCTTCAAGTACTTTCTGACCCAACACGAGCCACAGGAACTGGGGAGGAACACTCACAGGGCCAGTCCCACATGAGCGGGAATGTAGAGACACTCCATATTCATATGCAGTAGACACTCCAGTCTCGAACCTTTTAATTTATTGGAAAAGTTTAATAATGTTACAGGAATGTAGGGACGCTGCACACTACAGAACGTTTCTGTTAAACATGACTGAAACAGAAAGGTAAAGAGGTGTAGATGTTTATTTTAGTGTTCTCACCCACAAAACATATTTATGATTGGGCGTGATGATGTATGGATGCGCATCTATATTTATGTATGCGCTCAACACTGACTTCTCAATGATAAAACGAACCCATTTGGACGTTTTAGTGGATTTTCTGGACTTTTCCCTTTTTTTAGGGGTTCAGGAAAGTTTAATTTTTTTATTATTTTTTAATAATTGAAGGCATTTTGCTGCGCAATAATCAGACCAGTTTTTGTTGTTATAATGCCTAGTCACCTATGAAATCAAACTATTTTGAATTGGACACACTGCTTTTTTAAAAACCTTAACGTGATTATCAAGTGTCCTTTATGTATTTGCATCTTTATGTCTTAGTCAGGGAAGATGGCATTTTTAATTTGACTGAAATAAATCAAGGCTAGTAGGAATGGAGGTACAGTCGCTAATTTTGGCACCTAGAATTTTTTACGACATGAAGTACAAACATTTCATTTACCCTGAAACAAATCGGTTTTATTCATTTAGATTATCCAAATGGGATTTAATACGTTACATTTTTAAGATTTCCAAAGAATGAATTGGATGCTAATTGAATTAAATGGCCCGATTTAATCACACTAAAGCACTTGGGATTTCCGAACATGGTGAGAAAGTTAAGTTTTTTTATTTTCTTTTGTTGTTTTATGACATGATTGCCATCAATATATTTATATACAATATATATTTATCTACATTTTGAGACATGATCTATGCAGTGGGTTTCGCAGCTTTGGACTAAAGCTGCAGTTGAAATCACTATTCCTAAATGAATTACATATGACGTTTCATAGCTGTTCCTCCCTTGACAATCCATGTCCGTCTGGGACCGGGTTTATTCCGTTTCTTTTGTGTTCCGCCTCTGGGAATCTCCAGATTCAGTCACCAGTGAGGATAGAGCTTGCCGTGTTTGGCAGAAATAGACCTTTACTCCGAGTAGAGACATTGAGACGTTGAAGGTGCAGGTTCTGCATATCCATGAAATTCATAATTAAAGATTTAAAGGGATAGTTCACCCAAAAAAGTCCTCATTAACTCACCCTCATGTCGTTCCAAACCCAGAAGACTTTCGAAACACAAATTAAGATATTTTTAATAGATTTGTCCATCTCCACACAACTAACATTTTCTGTTTACAAAAACGTCATAAAAACCGCTTTATATGTTGAACAGATTTAAAGGGATAGTTCACTTTGAAATTAATTTTTGATATGTTTTAGCTTACCTTTTCAATTTTGACATTTTTTGGTCAAACCATTGTTGTCTGTCTGTCATATAATGCAGGTCTATGGGGATCTCCTAAAAGAGCATGCACAGAGAAGTCCAAATTAAACATGATTTAATGACTCGTAAATGTAATTACACACTGATGGCCTAAAACACGAAACGAGCGGTTTGTGTGAGAATACGGAGAGTATTTATATCGTTTCTACCTTTTTGTTAACAGCTGTCGAACTGATCTGAATCAGATTTCCAACTGAACCGAACTGAACCGTCTCCAAAGTTGCGCCGGAAGTGATCTCTCGCGCGTGCGTCTACGTCACGCACTGTTTACATGGAGATTTCGGAAGTTTTACCTTTCGCTAGACATATTTAGTTATACAGGAAATCGCGATAGAAGACGACTTCGATATATCTAAATATGTTTATTTAAAGGTAAAACTTACGAAATCTCTGTGTAAACAATGCGTGACGTAGACGCGGTTCAGTTGGACATCTAAGGCCGGATTCACATATAGCGCCTAAAAACGCGTAGAAAACGCTGGGCGCGCCGCATTCTCCATTTTCCAAAGCGCCAGGGCGGTTGCGCTTCAGTTGGTTCTTGTCACATGACCTATTGTGTGCGTATGGTGCGCTTGCGGTATTCTGAAAAGTTGAGATGTTTTTATCGGGGCGCGGACGCGCATGGAAAAAACGAGCGCGTCGCACCGCGACCGCACCACTTCCATTATGAGCGCGCATACCGCGCGCCTACATTTGAAATAACAAACTTGAGCGCGCAAAAGACGCTATATGTGAACCGGCCCCTTATTCAGATCAGTTCGACGGCTGTTAACAAGAGGTAAAATGATATAAATACTGTTCGTTTTCTCACACAAACCGCTCGTTTCGTGTCTTGTGCCATCAGTGTGTACTTACATTCACGAGTCATTAAATCATGTTTAATTTGGACTTCTCTGTGCATGCGCTTTAATGTGGACTCCCTAAAACTGCCATATATGACTGACAGACAACAACGGTTTGACCAAAAAATGTCAATATTGAAAATGCTGTGGAAACAAAGACACCTACATCTTGGATGCCCTTGAGGTAAGCTAAAACATATCAAAACTTAATTTCAAAGTGAACTATCCCTTTAATTTAGGTACGTCAAATATGGTCATATTTGAAGATTTGGATTTAAATGTTATGATTCCTATGGATCACTTTTACAATGTTTTAATGAACTTCGTGAAGCTTGAAGGTGTGGATTTTCACTGGATGGACAAAAACGAAACTATTAGGGGTTGAATGCTTCTGATTTTTTTTTTTAAGTCGACATTTATGTGATTAAAGCAGAGTCAATGTCGATCAGTCGCTGATGACCTCATGATGACCCTCGATCTGAGACTTGAACGTGGGTTGCCTTGTGCACAGCTCTGGCGAACCACACAGAGAGCTACATAACCGCTTATTCTTATCAGTTCTTTTGTCTTTGGGTCGTTATATTTCGTTATATTTATTAAAATAGCACAGTAAAGATTAATGTTTCTGTGTGAGCGATTTGCACGTGATTTGTGCGCTTCTGTGTGCGTGTAATGTAGCAGTGATTCATTTACTTGTAAAACAAGCATTCACGTGATACATCTTGAGCTTCCAGTTGGTGTAATCAAACATACAGTATGTGTGGAGTGCTCTCTGATACTGGTGAAACTCGAAAAATTCAAATATTGTGCAAAAAAAGTTCTGTAATTCAACTTCAAATGTAAAACTAATATATAGACTCATTACAAAGTGAGATATTTGAAGCCTTTATTTGTTAAAATTTTGATGATTATGGATCACAGCTTATGAAAACCTTGTCACAATATTCTAATTTTGAGGTTTTCATAAGCTAGGTGAATTTTTGTGTGATCTATCCCTTTAAGGTCTTTGCACTGGAATCACGCACAATAACCAAGCGAGTGGAGGAATAGATTTGTAAATGGTGTGTAGTATTTGTAAGAGTTCTTCATTTTGACTTTTCGCTCTTGATTGAGACGACGTCCCGTCATTGGAGCCGCAGACGAAACGCACACCGCTGCCTTTATTTGCCTCTTTATGCCAGTGTTCATGAAAGGATTGTCCACATCTCTTTAACCTGTGCAGCGTACGGGACGGTGTGTGTGTGAGAGAGTGTTTCTGCTCTTCTAGCTGTGTGTTCTGTGCCTTTCCTTTGTCCTCTCTCACTTCCGGTTCTCTTGGACTTTTGACTTCAGTTTGTTTCAGCTCAGGAGGATTGAACATTCCTTAATGAGAGTTTTGTTTGTTTGCCTTTGATTAAATGCTTATTGGTTTAGTGCTTCGTTTGCTTGTGTGTTTCCAGACCACTGTTTTTAACTATAGCATCTAAGAACCAAAGAATTTGACTCATTCACTCACTACATTACCATTACAGGACAGCTTTATATATAACGTAGATGTTGAATAAGTCACCCTTTGAGTTTTTCAAGTTGGGGAACAATAATGTTAGCATTGGAGGTGTTGACTTTGTGATGTGTTTTTAGGTTTTCCCTTTTTTCTGGGTTCGTTACTGTGCTGGTTTTAGTGATAATGGGCCTGTTTGGCCTTTCATTCGATTGACCAACCGTTACCCTTTGGCTCAATGTTGTACGGTGGAAACCCCATGCACTGAAAAAAACTACTTGTAAGATTTACTTAATAAAATCCTCGTAACAATTTGCACAAGTAAATTTTAAGTAAATTTTACTGCTATAATATTAAGTACAACTCGCGTGCCATTATCAAGTAAAATCTACTTAGTATTGAACAAAACTCTCATGAAGAAATTAAGTAAAAAATACCCATTTACATTTCATTTAGAAGCTATATCTATTTAAAGTAATTAAGTAAAGTTTATTTATTGTTTTTAAATTAGGAAGCTTGCTTTTATGAAATTTTTAAGTAAATCTTACCATTTAATGAAGTAAAATAAGTAGATATTATTTAAGTTTTTTTGTTGAGATTTTCATTTACTACATATTTAAAAATTTAAACATTGATAATTTCTTTTTTATAAATAATCATGAACATAAATAAATAATCATTTTTTCAATATTTTTCACAAATCACACAACTAAAATTCAATTAAACAGTTTATTTTTCAGTCATCAAAAATGTTCATACAAGAATGGACATTCAGTCATCTCTTGACACAGGTGCATTCAGTAAAACTGTCTTTACGGTATTGCTGCTTCCAGCATTTCCTTCCCTTCAAAAAGGATGGATACATCGATTGGGTCTTCTCCATCAGCACCACGAACGACCAGTATTTTAATGCTGTGCTGAGTGATGTCACTGCCGCTGTCCTCCTGCATACAATTTAGAAGAAAAAATATAATTCTTTTGAGAAAAAAAATATAATGGCTTAAATTATTTTATTTGACTTGCATTAAAGGACAAGTTCGGTATTTTACAATTAAAGCCCTGTTTTAAGATCGTCCCTGATGAAATAGAATAGTTAAGATTGTTTTTTAGACAGATGCTCCGGTCACGAGAATTTTTGGATCCTGTGTTAGCACCCCCCCACCTTTATAATGAAAGCATAGGTGCACTCGAACAATCATTCATTAAAACGCATAAAACTTTAGTTTACAAAGACGTGAAACTCAACGAGTGGTCTGGGGTGTTCACTGATATGCTCACACAAAAATCGCTGTAAAAGATGCTTTCCAACAGGTTCTATCGTAGTTTTTGTCCAAGTCCATTTTCTTCCTGTTTTTGGTCGAAATCCACAGTAGTCAATTGTCGAGTTTGCGTGCGCGATCCTTAGTTATCTAGTTCGAGTTTGCGTGCGCGATCCTTAGTTATCTAGTTCGAGTTTGCGTGCGCGATCCTTAGTTATCTAGTTCGAGTTTGCGTGCGCGATCCTTAGTTATCTAGTTCGGGTTTGCGTGCGCGATCCTTAGTTATCTAGTTCGAGTTTGCGTGCGCGATCCTTAGTTATCTAGTTAGACCGAAAACAGGAAGAAAATGGACTTGGACAAAAACTACGATAGAACCTGTTGGAAAGCATCTTTTACAGCGATTTTTGTGTGAGCATATCAGTGAACACCCCAGACCACTCGGTGAGTTTCACGTCTTTGTAAACTAAAGTTTTATGCGTTTTAATGAATGATTGTTCGAGTGCACCTATGCTTTCATTATGCATATGAATTCATGAAATGAATAGTGGAATAAAGTCATTATGTTTGCGCACAAAAAGTATTCTTGCCGCTTTATAAACTTAAAATTGAGCCACTGCAGTCACTGCATGACTACTTTGATGATGTCTGTATTACCTTTTCTGGACAAGGACGGTATATCATACATACATTGTATTTTGAAGAAAATGGGATATCAAACAGTTGACTGTAGCCATTAGAAATCTACTATGGAAGTCAATGGCTACAGTCATTTGATTACCAACATTCTTTTAAAATATCTTTGTTTGTGTTCATCAGAAGAAATAAACTCACAACGGTTTGGAACAACTTGAGTGTAAACAATGTTTACACAATGTAAACAATGACAATTTTTATTTTTGGGTGAACTATCCTTTTTAGGGTGCTATAAACTGGAGTGCAGTTTTCTGTGAAATAAATTTGACTCTGTTTAACCTTTCACACGCAACTTTAAAATATTCTAGCTGACCACCCAGTGTGCGACTTTCATTTTAAAATATATCTCCTTATTATTTCCATGGCGACGTTTCGTGATTGTGAAAATGAAAATGATGTCATTAATGACTCACCCTCATGTCGTCCCGAGCCCGTCAGAACTCTGTTCATCTTCAAAACACAGTTTATCATCTTCTTTATCGTCAAAGTAGAGAATGAGGCTGCGGATAACTGATTCCCATCTCAAGGCTTTGTGTCTGTGAACAGATTTATATTGTACCATTACACAACCTTTTATTCATACACAATGAACTCAATGAAATCAAGTGAGAACACAAAAGCATTCATGCGCAAGGAACACTGATTTGAGTACTTAGAGCAAAGTGACTCTACTTCCTGTTCCTGTCTGCCTTGCATTTTGGCCAATGCAGAACTGTCGCTGAAACTCTATCATCTTCAGTACAGATTCTTAATATTTGAAATTTAAGTTGTAATTTATGACTAAAATTCTAATTACTGAAATTTCTGAACTTTTGACTTTTGTCTGTTTAATACAGTAAAGCTACTTTAATGCAATCTATATTGTATTAAAAGCTATACAATAAATGTACATGCATGTATGAGAAATACATTAAGTACAGTATATCTTATTTAAAAAAATGTGAACAAGCACACTTTTGATCAAACACACCTGATTCAGTTTGTCCAGAAATGGCCTCAGTTGGTCCCCACAACACCTCCCATGGCCTTCATCAGGGCAATAAGTCTTGATGTGCATTGGTCAAGTCTGAACATGAATCTCTGCCCCATGATCGATTCTCCTGAATTCCTCCTTGATCTAATGTGACAAAATGATTCAAGAGTACAACAGCAGAAATTTGGTTAAATAGACTGATGCAGGGAGCAAGGGTTAATTATACAAGGACTGTAGATATCAACAGTGGAGTGAACAATCCAGCACTTTCTTTTGTAATGTGCAAATGCAAAAGAGAAACACTAATTTGGCATTTCAATTTTAACTTTGAGTTTAGTACATTTCAAGTTTATTTATTTTTTCATGTGCTAAATCAGTTACTGTTGTCAATATTAATATTGCCCATGATTGCCACTCACGCAGGGGCGGCTCGCCCATAGAGGGCGCTGGGGCGCCGCCCTCCCTCCGACCTGTCTGTCTGTTTTTTTTATATATATATTATAATTTATCATTTTGAAAAATAATCTGTGTTAATTATATGCTAATAATGGTTTTACTTTGAAAAGTGTTTTGAACTCACCAGAATGATATTTGCATTCACTTTCGTTACTTTTATCATGTTGGTGTAGTAGTATAGCCAATAGGCTGTCTTCTCAGGGCGCCAGTTCGCTCAGCCCCACAGTGCTGGAATTTAAGCCAATGGTTCCCCGGTTGCTATGCAAAAAAGTTTATATTTCGCCAATCAGCGTCGTCAAATTTTATGGTTTGGGGGCGCTGAAAATATCGCCCACAGTATCAGATTAGCGGGACATTTTTTTACCTCAGATGAGAGCAGAATGGCAGTGCCAGTGACGTCGAGTGGAAATAGTGTAAAGTTAGTCGTGGGAATTGACCTTGCCCCAAATGCAGTTAAATCTCTACAGCTGTATCCATTCGAAAGAAGAACTTTAGCAGAAAAACTCGTTGTAAAAGAACTCGGACCAGACAAGCCAGACGTGAATATATACCAACAGGCGCGAGAAAAGGAGAAAACCTACAAAAGAACATTTTCCAGAGGTTGGTTCGATCGAAAGTCTTGGCTAACTAGCTGTGGTTACGCCAATGCACTATTTTGCTTCCCTTGCTTACTTTTTAAAACAAGTGCTTGTGATAGCTCGTGGACACAGACAGGGGTGACAGACCTGAAACATATGTCAGAACGCATTAAGAAACATGAGCGGACAAGAGTGCATATGGACAACTCTCTGAAGCTAGCCATGTTAGGCCGAATTAACATAGCCACACAGTTAGATGAGGGACACCGCATTGCCATAAGAAGGCACAACGAGGAGGTGGACAGAAATCGGCATATTTTGTCAAAGATCATTGATGCCGTGAAATTTTGTGGTGCCTTTGAACTTGCCTTGCGCGGTCACGATGAGAGTGACGCATCAGAAAACCCTGGCATTTTCCTGGGTCTAATTGATCTAATGGCCTCAATCGACCGCGAGTTGGAGGTACACCTGGAGAACGCTACTGTTTTTAAAGGCACTTCGAAGACCGTGCAAAATGAACTGTTAGACTGCATGTTGTCAGTTCTCAGAGACCGCATTCTGGAAGAGGTGAAACACTCGGACTATATTGCCATTCAGGCAGACGAGACAACCGACATCTGCACTCATTGTCAGCTCGTGCTTGTGTTACGGTACATAGATGGTCACAATAACATTCAAGAACGCTTTTTTGAGTTTATTGCGCTTCCAAATGCGACCGCTGATACGATTGCCACTGCGTTATTGGAAAGGCTGAGCACCATTCTTCCTGCGGGACAAGAGAAAAAATTAATTGCCCAGGCCTATGATGGTGCCGCAGTGATGAGGGGTGCTACTGGTGGAGTGCAGCGTAAAGTGCAAGACGTCTACGGGAGTGCATACTACGTTCACTGTTACGCGCATCAGTTGAACCTCATAATGCAGCAGGCAACATCTCACATCCCAAAGATCGGTCAGTTTTTTTCAGACATTGGGGGGTTTTCTGCCTTTTTTTCCAAGTCGTTCAAACGAACGGCAGTGCTGGATGAAGTGGTGGCACACCGACTTCCAGGTACTTCAACAACGCGATGGAACTTCCATAGTCGTGCTGTTAACACAGTTTACGAGCACAAAACTGAACTGATTAAGTGCTTCCAAACCATTCGAGACAGTGGAGACTTTGATGCCATATCGAAAAGAGAGGCCGGGGGTTGTATGAGAATGTTGGAAGATGAGGTTTTCTGTTTCATTCTGGCGTTATTCCACAAAGTTATGCCACATGTAGACATGCTGTTTAACCATCTTCAGAAGAGGAACATAGACTCTGTCTTCATCGCAGGGATCACCCAGAGGTTCACTCACAGCATCCAGGCTATCAGGTAGGCTATGATTGGGCATATTAGCCTTAACAATAAAAACATAAAACCATATAGCTGAGTACAATATAACTTATTATAAATATCACCATTTTGCCACCATGTTAGACTAGTGAATTTATTTGTGATGAATTTAGATAACATTGACTAGGCCCAAAACAATAATTGCACATATTTTAATACAGTTTTATTACAATTATCTTTCTATCTCCAGCAAGTTAGTTTCTGATACAGTAATTTCAGGGTGGACAGTGACTTGTGAAACTTGTTTTGGATCAGGGACTCCGTTCCTTCTCTAGTTGAGGATGAGGGGTATAGGGGACCTGTACAGGAACCACCCCCGAAGAAACGGAGGGCAATGGGAGAAGAAACGCAACAGCATCTGGCAATAGAGGTAAGCAGTAACAAAAATTCTATTTCTGTATTCTATTAGCCTATATGTATTTGTGTTTGTTTGCACATTTTTGTATTCTGAATTATTCATTATTAGAGACATATCTATCTACTGGAGAATGCAGAAATTATGATATTTTTTTTTCACATTTATGCATTTGATAATTATGGTGTGAGTGAGAGAGTGACAGATAGCCAATAAAGCTTATTGAGATTGTGTGTGCGTGCGTGCGTGTGTGTGTGTGTGTGTGTGTGTGTGTGTGTGTGTGTGTGCATGTGTAAGAAAATGATACTTGTATGATAGTGAATTATAATTAATAAAATTTACTTGCTCATAACAAAATTGTAACTGCTATAAAATGCTGATTATATTGTATTGTTGAAATGAGAAATGTGAAAACTTCATGTTTTCTGTGTTTACTTTTCTACTATTATGTATCATTTCATAGGTATGTGATACCATTATGAGCCATGCCAAGGAGAGGTTTTCTTTCACCAAGCATCTCATCAGCGCCACTCTCTTGCAAGGAGACTTGTTCCCTCAACACAGCAGAAAGTTCCCAGATTCAGCACTACAAACCACAGTGGATGCCTACCCCATGTTGGACAAAGCTAGACTTAAAACAGAACTGACCCTAATCTACGAAAATGAGGACTTCCAGGGTTGCAGTGGTGCACTGGCTCTCTTTCAGGTTCTAATGGAAAATAACCTTCAAGACACATTCACTGAAACTGTAAGTCTTCTCAAGATCCTCATCACCACACCAATGACAACTGCAGAATCAGAGAGGTGCTTCTCAACTTTGAAGAGGATAAAAACTTTCCTCAGGAACACTATGGCACAAGATCGCCTCAACGCTCTGGCTATGCTCTCTATAGAGAAAAAACTCACACGGGACATTCCAGATTTCAACACAAGGGTCATTGAGAGATTTGCCACTCAGAAAGATAGACGAGCAAAGTTCCTGTACAAATAAGAGTTCCCCATCCCTTTTAACTCACTCACCCCCCGCACTCACTCACACATTCACTCCATCTACCTCTCTCATTCACACAAATCTAACTGTCACAGACACCATACCTTAGTCTCTCTACTCCTTTACTCTGTCTTCCTCTCTCTCACACACACTCGCCCTCCATCTCTCCAACTCACTCACTTCGAACCACACACACACACACACACACACACAGAGAGGGTCATTCTCTTATCTCTATCACTCTCTTTCTCTCTCTCTCACACACACACACACACACACACACACACACACATGATCATTCTCTTATCTCTATCACTCTCTCACACAAACACACACACACACACACACGGTCATTCTCTTATCTCTATCACTCTCTCTCTCTTACACACACACACACACACACACACACACACAGAGGGTCTCTTATCTCGATCACTCTCTCTCTTACACACACACACACACACACACACACACACACACATACGTGGTCATTCTCTTACTCACAATTCAATTCAGAAAGGTTTATTGGCATGACAAAAAAATAAATTTTGTATTGCCAAAGCGTCAAAACAACATACTCACTCTCACTCACACACACACGCGGTCATTCTCTTACTCTCTCTCACCTGTATGTTTGCTTTGTTTTTTGATGTTTTTAAGTTCTGAGCTAGATTACTGTGTTTCATACTAGTTAAAATCAACTTTCTTCTCATACTTGGGTGTTACCCGCAAGAATGTTGTCCCACCCTCTCTTTCAGAGCTTTTTCTCTCTCTCTTTCGCTAGTATCAACACATTGTTATCCATTATCCAATTGTCAGTTTGTCAAAAATATGTAGTCTACAGCTGGGCATTGATTAAACTAGATTGTTGTATTACCTATTATTTTTTGTATTACCTATATTATAATTGATCAATATTTTGATCAAAAGTTTGCACTTTTTCTGTCAGCACACAGAGCATAATAAACATGCAACTTGTTCATTATCATTAACTGTCAAACTGTTATTATTATTATTATTATTGTATTATTTGACCATTGGTATTGACTGGTTTAAGTTATTTTATTGGTATAGGTAAGGGCATGGCCTAAGGCCTAAAATGCACCAGAATGCAGGAAATCACATCTACTAAATTAAAAATTTTCTGGGGGGGGACCCCCAGACCCCCCTCTTATTCAGCCCCCCCTCCAATATTTTTCACCAGCCGCCACTGCACTCACGATCTCTATTTTCTACAATCAACTTTTAGAAACAGGATGATTTTAGAAACGCAGCCCTGCTTACTTTAAGACCTCATTTATGCACGATTTAGTGCGATTGAAAAAAAAAAATAGCTTTATGTGTAAACGTTCCATCCTGAGCAATATTCAGCAAGAGCATTCAAACTTTTCCATAGTCAACAGTATAACGTTAAGAGCGGTTGACATTAAATTGTTAATTTTAAGGCCCAATTTTAGCTAGCTAGCAGTTAAAATGGTAAAGATTGTCTACTAATTTCTACTTAGTTTGACAGTTTTACACGAAAAACAGTTCTTTGTGAATCTATAAAACTATTGAAAACTTCCGATTCAATATAAATAATGTACGTTAACGTTAGGAAGTGAAAAGGGGTTAACGATACAGTATACTGTTATGGATAACCCACACGCGTTGCACTAATATGAGGCCATGTTGTAAGGTGAGCATTAATGTTTATTGAGTCAAATAAACAAGAATCATCAATCAAAACCCACACAGACTCATGTTTTATTAAATGTAAAACAGAAAGACAAACTTACCTCAAACACGACAGAAAGCAGCCACGCAGCAGCCCGCCAATTCGTCTCGTCTCAGATCCAAAGTGCGCAGTTAGACTTGTCCAAACGCGCATGTGCGGATTCAAACGCGCTATGCTTTTCTATTAAAATTTACTTAAAATTACTATGTTTATGTGAAGGGACTATAAAAGGTTTAAATATTACAAGAAAATATATAATAAGATTTACTCTTTCCAACCAGTTAATTTATTACATGAATTAAACGCGTAGATATTTAAAATTTTACTTAGAAAATTCTAGTTCACATTGAATTTTAATTTTATTAAGTAAAAATTATGATGATTCATTTAATATATATTACTACACCAAAAAGTTCGTTTTTACAGTGTGGGTTTGTTTCCTCTGGGACCAGCATTTCTGAATGCTTCGTATCTGTATTTGCTCTGCAAACTTGCTGTTTTAAAATGCACATTGTATAGAGTGCCGAAGTGATGACGTCACTTTGTAGGACAACTCGGAAGTTAGCGGCGCATGGGTCCCCTCGGTCGAAAAGCAATGCATTTTCCCCATAGACTTTTGGAAAATCGCAAAAAAACAAGATCTGTGTTTAACAAAGAGTTGTGACCCTTACACGTTTTGTCGATCAAGATAATCTTTAAAAGGTAATCCAAAATTTATACATTTTGAAGCCTATATAAAGATATTAAAAAACACAATCAGACACAATAAAGTAAAAAAAAAAAAAAAACACAAGCAGGTTATAACTGTGTGTTTTATGTCATAGATCAAAACGTGAAAATATTTAGAGGCTTTGTTCACCACAGACCTTATTTCAGGCGATTTAGCAAAAACCCATTCAAAAATCCCATAGGCTTTAGAGTGAGGGAACCGCTAGTGCTAAAATGCTAACTCACTTCCGCGATTTGGCCTACAGAGTGACGTCGTAACTTCGGCACTCTATTTGACTTAGTATTTCATTTCTCTGATGTTACAGGTTTTGCTTTTGGGTCGAATATTAATAACATTCCGTTGGTTCTGTGTGTGTTGATCACCCCTGTCTTGCTGATGATCATCACATCACAATGCCATGCATTGAGAAAACAGATGTACCGATGTCATATCCTGATTAATTATGCTGCAGTATTGCTCTCATCAATATGCACCATGAACGCATTCCTGTCTTGGCCGCTTTGTGCGCACATTGTAGAAGAAGTGGGAGGATTTTGATAAAGATAGTGCCATCTAGTGTACGCAAGTTTGTCTTTCGTTTTTTACTGCAATAAATATGAAAAATGTTGAGTCTCAAACTGATTGGTGGAAATGCTGCTACAGTTTGAAACACTGGAGCTGAAATAAAATGCACAATGATCAAATGATTTAAAGGCATCTTATTCAGTAAAACGAAGCTTGTACCGTTGTATGAATGTATTGCTAATGTGTGAGTTGATTGTAAAGCTCATTTTATGGGCTGTTAATAAAAAAGAACAATTTAATTCAGACGCAACACAATTAATATAAATAGGCTATAGCATACAAGATGTTATCTTATTTTTTCTCTTTGAATGTAACATTTCTTTGGCTGAAGTTCATTTTAAAATTAAATTTCTATATTTAGAAAAAATATAGTTAAAAATAAATTATTATAACCTGTGGACACTTATGACAGGATTTGATAGTCGGTGATGCTGTCATATGTTGAAATATAAATCTATTAAAGTTTGTTTTGTTCAAAATTAATAAAATTTTATAAAATAAGTGCTTGTGTTTGGCAGAATCGTTCAGTTTATGATACAAGCGTGCAAATTGGAATGAACAGTCTCCATGGGTCACTTGACAAGAAAATTGTCTGAGCCACTTGAAATTTCAAGACGGCGGCCATTTTTCAAGATGGCCGACACCTTAGTGAAGGGGTCATTTGACAAGAAACCGCCCACAGCCACTCAAAATTTCAAGATGGTGGACTTTTTTTCAAGATTACTACCACCTAAATGGAGCAGTTAAGCGATGTAATCGTTTAGTTAGTGACATAAGCATGCAAAATGGTATGAGCAGTCTCTAAGGGTTGGTTGACAAGAAAACTCAGCCACTTGAAATTTCTATTTTCAAGATGGCCGACCCCTAGATCCTCAAAAGATCAATTTTCCGATAGAAATGTATTTTTTTTTTCATTAAGGGTGGTTTGGTGTCATATTATTTTATATGTTTTTAGATTATTCTAAAGAACAACTTTTAACGCATCAAAATACTGTTGTGTTGATTTGATAATAGATAGATTAGACAAGAATGAATATCTGCACTACCAGGGCACACTGGTGACATATCTTTGCTGTTAAACTCAAGAGTGGGGTTCAATGTCCGCTAATTGTAATGGTAGTATCCAAAATGCTGTCTAATCTATTCCCGAAACAGTTAGATAGCCCTGATGATTGACGCCGGACACAGACATTTTAATCATAGCCACAACTTGGCCTGGAGAAAATGTGGGGTGAATTTTGGAGAAGACTAGATGGATTTCAGCCATAGGACCAGAGAAAACATGTGGTATCCTCTTTTTCCATGCCTTTACTGGTTGTGACATTGTGTCATCCTTCCATGGCAAATCAAAGAAGTCTGCCTGGAAAACATGGGACGTGTGTGATGAGGTCTCAAACACATTTGCAAGACTCAGCAAATGTCCCTCTGCAGTGGAGGATACTGACCTGTGTAAAGTATCTCTGGTCAGGTTTTGGGGAATATGTATTAAATAATTCATAATTAATAATTATTCATATGGGTTTGGACCAGATAATAACCATACAATTTTAAATCGCCCAAAAAGGGTGTTATGTATATTACCTGCATCTGAGGCACGTGTATCTCGATGATTAACTACAAGTTGATTGCAATTAATTAAATAGATCACGTTTTACAGACTGGTAAAAATGAGCTCACAGTCGGTGCCAGAAGTAAAAATTCAATACGATTTCTCCATTGACATTTGGGATATTTATAAGCCATTTAAACGTAACCATACATGGTAGACTTAAAACCAGCTACGGCTGTACTAAGCGATTGTATATGCTCATTTAAATGCCAAAAGTTCATGGGGCACTAACCTTGTTTTAAGATAAATGCCTTTTATTCACTTTGGATTAGATAAGTACTTCATACCCACAATCCTGAACAATCCCACAGTGATGCATCTGATTTGTGGAAGTCGTGTAACCTTTTTTTATTTATTTATTTTTTATTTATTTTGCATTTCAATGAACATACAGAATCAATGCCATGGGGTAAATACAATTGAGAATACAATTACATGTTATAAAGCCAGGAGAGTTACATGTAACTTACACAATGAGAAAGTTTTAAGAGCTTTGGAGTTGCTGGATGTACTGAGAGTTTCTAGGTAGGATTTAAGTTCTTTACAAAAAATAAAAAAGTAGGGCTTAGCACCTTGAAATTTACATTTGTGTAAAAAAAAATTGCAAGGAAAATAAAAAGGTTTGAAGTCGTGTAACCTGTCTGAAACCCCGCGAAGGTACGTGACAGCATAGATATCTATATAAATTTAGATGTCTTACGGCGGAGTTTCTATCGTCATCATCACCGACGGCCATCTTGTCACAGGCAAGCTGATGTAAGATTTGTGGTCATCACGAACACAAATACTCTTATCTCGTTGAAATCTTAACGGATTTACAAACGGTTTGGTTTCTTACAAACATTATTAACGTGGCTATAAATATCTGGATGATTATTCATTTATACACATTTTATTCATAAGTATGCTGTGTCATAACTACATCTCTGACGTTTATAACAAACCAAACCGTTTGAAAATCGGTAGAAAATTGAGCAAGTTATGGTTATTTAAATAGTACATGTACCATTAACACAATGTTACGAGTGAGCGAGCTGCCTGTGACAAGATGGCCGCCAGGTGCAGACGTCGACCTCCTTTGGCCAGCAGCGTGTACGACATATCTAGCCCAGAGCATTTACGCTGCCTTCACACTGGCAGTTGAAATCAGCTCCGTAATACGCAATACGTTCCCAACGGACGTCGTACTACACAGTGAAAAGCGTCGGACGCGGGTAGAACAAAAATGGCGGAGAGATTAAAGTTTGATTCTGTCAGTTCTGTATGATCTCTCTGGGTTATGCTGCGTGAGGAAAGTTGCCCAGGACGTTGACATGTCAGGTCGGCTAAAAAATGTGATATAGTGGTCAATCAATGTCTACCTTCAATTTAATTGTATTAACTGCCCTTATAAACGTTAGAAAGTCATGAAAATAAAAAATGACATCACAACTTATCGTTATAAAATCAATATTTATTTTATTAAAAGTTAATAATTCAGGTTTGTTTATCAGTACCATAGCAACGATCAACTTCCGCTGGAATTGTCGGATAGGAACCGTCCGTAGCTTTTCGCACGAGTTCAAATTTTTGAACGCATCCGGATGACCAACGGACACGATTTTCTTCGCACCGCACTCGGTCGGACCCGTTTCGGACCCATTCGCATGCGGTCTGCGAATCTCCATAGGAAATGAATGACTTCCGGTCGTTTCGCAGCCGCATCGGAGCTGATTTCAACTGCCAGTGTGAAGGCGGCGTTAGCCTTATGCGTCGCGTGACAGACTGAAGATCGTGTAATGACGTAGGGCTAGGTTCATTGGTCGCTCCTCTGAGACGCCCCGCGCCAATGGATGTGCAGTTGCCCCAGCACAGCCAATGAGCGAGCCAGATGCTCAATGGTTTAGCATGTGCAGCTGAAAATGCGTTTTACATATAAGCTTCAGTAAATCGAGGAAAAGGAGTTTCCCTGCATATTCACTATATAAAATTCACCGGAGGAAAAAGTTCACGAGGCCGTCGTCAGATTTGGAAGTCACTCAAAAGGCTCTTTCACGGTGGCTTCAGTCGACTTCAGTGAGGCGCGGTGGTTTATGGGAGGAGTAGTTCCTTTGCTCGGAAATGAAAATATGTACACAGGTTTGTACCCTTGACTTTTTTTGCGATTTTCTCTTCGTTTTTTCACTTGAAATGATATGTTGTATGCTTATGAGTTCAGTCGTAGCTGGCTATCCCCAGAAATGCTCTAATACTCTTTAGATATGGATTTTACAAAATGTTAAAGTGAGAAATGAATGGGAAATTTACTTCTGGCACCAACGCTCTCTCTCAGGCTGTGGGCAGGACTGTGATGCTCTTTATCTTTATCCGCACAGTCACGCAGACCCAAAGCTCAACCAAAACAGTGTTCTTCCGAAAAAATCATGAAGTTTGCTTTTTAACCGCTAGAGAGCCAAAGCACGTCATGTTCCTAAGTAATAAACCAAATTATTATGAATTAGTAATTACCACAAAACAATTATAAACAATTTTAAAATCTATCAAACAAAAATGGCAAAGGTGACAAGTATAATAGACGACGCTAATTTAAAATACATTATCTGACATTTATGAAAACTAATATTCTGAGAATTCTTATTTTAAAATGGTTTAATAAGAACTAGATGTTAATTAACTTCCAAATGCTGCTATAGAAAAACACATTAGTGGAATTGGACTTTACTGACAGAAAGTGCATGTACTTTTTACAGTCTAGTTATCTAGTGACAACTAGCCCCGGTGTCTGTCAGAGTCACGGGCTGTGCAATGAGGCTCCTCTGTGTTGTCAGAAGGTGGCGCTGTTGTCCAAAGTATACGCGTATGATCAGCCAGTCTGATATGCCAACTTGTCCTGTTATATCTGTTCTGTTAAGAACTAAATTTAAGGAACTGGATTTTGTGAGAATGAATGGGAGTGAAACTGGCATTATCAAACAAACATACAACCAATGTGCCTAGGGGTCAATTCAAGTCATTCTACACAAATTATCACACATCTTTAATCATTATTTTAGTGTAATTATATTACATTATTTTTAGTTTATTTATTAAATGTTGGTCTGGCATCTTTAGGATACAATAGAACTGTATGATATGTAAAACTCTGAAATTAAGCACATGGATTTGCATTTGATCAAGAAATGTGAAATCATTGCTGTAAATCTCAGACCAATGCTATTTTTGTATCATTAATTACTAAATTATATTTAGTAAAAAAACTAGTGTATTATAGTTTTTGATCACATTTAGAACTTTTTTGTCATTATTTTATTCATTTTCCATAAACTTTGCAATTACTAATTTGTTATTACATTAACTAACATGAACTAACAATGAACAATACATTTGTTACAGCATTTATTAGTCTTTGATAAGTTTAGGACCAATAATATTAACACACACACATGTTAGTTCATGTTAGTGTTACATTAGTTTTTTATGTCTACTCTATAGTCTTTAATGAAGGTATAGTTTTTTGTGTTAGTTTATTAAGTTTTATTTTAGTACTTCAGTAAAAGAAATCGCATTGGATTTTTTAGACTATAATTAATTTTTTTCATGGTTTACTTAATGTTAATATATCCCTGTTATTACTCCCATTAATTGTGCTATAAAAAAAAAAACAAACAAACAAAGATATTAAAAAAAATAAAAACCTAAATGTGACTTTATATCTCCCGAATGTGACTTTAGTTCTCATAATGTAACTTGCAATTGTGAGTTTTATTTTTAAAACCTACCTAGCTGACACAACATCAAACCGCGGCACAACATGTCCGAGGACACGTACACACTCCTCACACACGGCTCTGCGCTTGCTTATCCTTTTTGTTTTCTCTTGTCTGAGATGAGGGTTTATCTGGGAGGTATAAAAAGATAGTCCTCCATCATCCTGTGCTGAAATGTCCTCGTAACCCTTCCCAATCGCTTCATCTGCACACAGTTGTTCCTACATCACTGATAAGACTGGTCAAGGGTCCATCCAGGTCTCAAGTGTGTGTGTACTGTACATGCACACACAAAACAAAGACACACGTAACTCTATACAGTCTATACAGTCTCATCCATTCCTGAAAGTTAAGATCTGACTCTGCCATGATATTACTGAAATCATTATGCTTACTAAAGATATTTTTGTGTTTCAGTGGCAGAATAACTTTGAGGATCGGCTTATCAGTTTGGGCAAATTTGTCACGGCATATTGGAGAGTCGACAATGACTCTCATTGTGGAGGAGTTGAACGTGTTCATCACTGCGGCGGAGGAGATTCTGTTTGTTTTGCCAAGCCTCAATGGAGGTCATAACGGTCTTACGACCACACTGTGCGCTCAATCTTAAGAGCCAATCAGATCAACAAATGATACAGGTAGGGTTCCTCAATTCACTTTAGTCACATTACATTTATTTTTAAGAACGCTTTAGAAACATACACTGTAAAAAAAAATATTGTTGGTTTAACTTAAAAAAGTAAGTAACCTGGTTGCCTTAAAATTTTAAGTTCATTGAACTGGGTTAATACAATGAAGGAGAATGATTTAATCATCAGAAACTCAAAATTATATGTTTTCTGAACTAAGTAAATTATTTAAGTTGATTTGACAAAACAAAAAATGTTGTGATTACTACACTGTAAAAATATTGTTGGTTTAACTTAAAAAAGTAAGTAACCTGGGTTGCCTTAAAATTTTAAGTTGATTGAACTGGAAAAAGTGAGTTAATACAATGAAGGAGATTAATTTAATCATCAGGAACACAAAATAATAAGTTATCTCAACTAAATAAATTATTATAAAGTTGATTTGACAAAAGAAAATATGTTGTGATAACAAATCTTGAAAATATTTTTTTTTACAGTGTAACTAGTTTGGAATAATAATATTTTTTTGGAAAAAAGTCTCTTATGCTCACCAATGCTATTGTGAAATATTATTACAAATGATAAAAACCTATTTTATGTGTGAATTTATTGTAAAATGTACACTCTAAAAAATGCTGGGTTGTTTTAACCCAATCAATTTTGGGTCAAGTATGGACAAACTCAAACATTGGGTTAAAAATGTAATTTAAAAATGTAACCCAATGGCTGGGTTTGTCCATATTTGACCCAAAATTGATTGGGTTAAAACAACCCAGCATTTTTTAGAGTGGTGATCAAAGCTGGATTTTCAGCATCATTACTTCCTGATCCTTGAGACATCATTCTAATATAGAATAATAATTCTAATACTGCATTTTGAGTTTTGTAATTACAGTAATAAATAGGAACGCAACTGATCTAGAGAAAGACAATATAACAGAATATTAAATATAGGAGTCCTTTTCATTTGAAATCATTGAACCACTCACATATTCACCAATGATGGAACATATGCCCTAACATGACACAACTTACCCCAAATAGGTGTAATTTATGTCACTTTAAGAAAAGAAAAGAACAAAAAGGTCATATTTCCATAGATGCTTCCTTAGAAATAATTTAGTGTATTAATTTGAGCTCCAAAGAAACTTTTGTAACACTTACTTTTAGGGTCCAATTCTCACTAATAACTAGTTGCTTATTAGCATGCATATTAGGATATTTGCTGTTTATTAGTACTTATAAAGCACATATTAATGCCTTATTCTGGATGATCATATTCTATATCCCTTAACTTAACCACTACCTTCACTATTAATAAGCTATAAGTGGGAGTTTATTGAGGCAAAAGTCAAAGTTATTAGTAAGAAATGGACCCTAAACTAAAATGTGACTGAAACTTTAAGTGAAAATTAGAGCTTATATCCCACTCCGCTATTATTACAATTCAGAAAGTATTTGCAGTCCCGTATTGTTTTTGACTCGCATCCACTTCTGAATAGCGTAGTTAATCGCTGATCTGACTCTGTATTTTGAAGAGCCGGTTTGACGACGTGTTTGTGGACGACGCTCCTACAGTCAGTTTATAAGACAAAGAGTGATCTGCAATCTCTTTTCTGCAATCTCGGCTTCTTTTATTATTTGTTGTGTTGGTTGGGCAAGATCGGCATCTAAGTGTGCTCACCAATAAAGCATTTAGGCTTACGTACATGTATACAGAGACAAGGGTGGAGTGAAATACATTCAGGGAGTTGTATTAATGCTCATTATAGTTTCAAAAGCACTCTGAACAACAGCTGTCAGAAGGGTTGATGATGGGTAATGACAGCTTGTCTGATCTGATGACATCAGTCCTACACATACAAAATACATTTTTGCTGTAGAAAATAGATAGAATATTACAAATAAATGGCAGATTTATTTTCTTGATGTACAGTATAATGGTTATGTTACTACTGTCCATATTTTACACATTGTTTATAGTAATATTAGTAGAACTTAAAGTGTTAGTTCACCCAAAAAATTTTAATTCAATCATTCATTTTTTACTCGCACTCATGTCTTTCCAAACCTGTTAGATGTTTTCGTTCATCTTCGGTTGATTTCTGTCCCTCCATTGACAGCTATGACACTGCTATTTTGACATGAAGATATTGTAAAAGTGAAGTGATTTGGTCAAAATTTTCCGAAAAGAATCGATCACTTCAAGTGATGAACAGATTGAATTTAGATGTTAAATCACAAGATGTTAAATCATTTAAAGGTGGAATACCTAAGATTTTTGCATTAAAATATCCCAAAATCACAAGGCCAGTGTTATATATTCAGTTAAGATGATAACTTACAATATTCCAAATGTTTCAAACAATGTTTAAATCGCGAGAAAATTGAGATTTTAACCAAGGAAACGGGGCGTGTGAGCAGGGGTGAGCTGGGAGTCGCCAGTAAATCGCGTCATGTCCGCGTTACCTCGGTTTCCGCTCGTATTGCGTGTAGTCCTGGACAAATGCGGAAGTTGTAGTTGTGCGTTAGCGTCTATCAAGCAACAAACGTCAGCTTGTTTCGCGCATTTGTTATGGAATGGAGCACAATTATTCTTTAGCGATTGCACCTGGTTCTGTTGACAAAGACAAGCCTCATAAACGCAAACGTCAACGAACGGGTCAACCAAATCCCGTTTCAACTCCAGGTATCGCACACGCGCACTTTCTCATCAGGTATGGCCAGCAATATTGTTATGTTTAATGGTATGAAAGGAAGATAATGTCTGTTCTAAGTTATTATTGTACTGTACAATTAAATACAATCGTTGCTGAGTCTGCAGTCTGAAAACTTTACCTCAGAGCATCCGTTAACTGAATGAATTCTCACATGAAAGATCTAATAACATCAGTTATTGTCATTCAAGCAGCTGATTTCTGTAAGTTAATGCAAAACTGAATGCATATTGCAGCATAGGGCGAAGTCAGGATCCATTAGCAACGATTTGAGAGAAAAATAATACAAATTTTATATAAAACTATGTAAATGGCGCTATGTGGCGCAGCAGGATTTTGAACAGGGTCCTGAGCCGTTGCTGGGCGCCGCGGACAGACGCCGAATGGCGCCGCCGGTATGTGTACACTTATAGAGAATAATGTGTTCGAATTTTAAAGATGTGGCGCGACGCGGCGCTGAGCTTCTCGTCTGGTGTGCGACCACCTTAACGTTAATTTTGTGAAACTGTAGCTGTGGTTGAATACTTACACGACATGAAAAGATGTGTCAAATGTACATTAAATAGATGAGGACCAGCCACGTCAACTCCTTGCAAGAGACCTAGAATACGCCTTATACACGGCAGCGCCATCTTTGATTTTTAATGAGAATGAAAGCGAGGCTGTGAGGGATAGACTTGCATCTCTTCAATGGGCTGTACTGTTATTGAATGTGTTTTCGGATTGTTCTGCCCATGAAATATCTTTCCAAGAAATGTCAGTTGACAAAAAACTCCCGACAATGTAAGCTGTGGAAAATTGTAAGTAATCTAGCCGCTTTATTCAGCTTTTTACAGCGAAAGCCATTGGAAACACGGTAAGTCTATCCCTCACAGCCTCACTTTCATACCTGTCATGGCGCTGCTCTGAATAAGGTCTATGCCCCTTTAAACCCTCTCCACCATAGCTTCGTCCAGTGACTCGTACAGTAACATCTGTGATAACTAATTTACTTTTAAACCTGACTTTTCTTGCGGTTATTTCAGTTTAATGAAAAACAAGCATGTCATTAAACGCAACATTTTTAGAAATCGAACTTTACCTCATCCATGACAACTAATTTTCGATTCAAAACAACAGTTCCCATCATTCCGGGTTCCTCCACGTCGTCATCAAGCAAAGCCGTTGTTGTTGTTTTGCATGTAGCGCCCTCTAGCGAATAAAATCTTAGGTATTGTAGCTTTAAATGACTATTTTTAATGTATAAATGTATAATGATTTTTAAAGTATACATTGAAGTGAAATCAAGAAACTCACGGTTGGGAAACATTCAGAATAACAAACCTAATCCCATGAGAAACTCAGCATTTTTGAGGTGTCAATTTTGTTTGAATTTGTACGATATGAAATGTAAGATTTTTAGAAAAAAAAAAATAAGCAAGAAGGCCCACCACTAACCTCACCCGTAAAGTAAACCGTCAGAAACGGGAAAACGTACGAATAAGATCATACCAATACGCCCAAACGTAAAATGGTTACAAATTGCCTTGAGAGTGTGTTAACGTCACCCCTGGATTAATTTGGTGGCTCCTAATTTCTTTATTCCTTTCCCAAAGCCAAATGAAACCTCTCCTACTTTAAATTCCTGGACAGCAGCCATATCGGTCATGTGTCTGATTAATACCCGTGTCTGTTCCACGCTGCTAAATGGCCTGTAACAGGGTTCCTGGTTGGAGCAATATGTGAATCAGTCATGATAAAGCCGACAGTCAGAGACCAATGTCTGTGTTCCCCTAGCTCTCTGACCCGGCCTGGGCATGATTGGTCACTCTTGATGGGGTCAAAGGTCAGGGTTGGTGTGATCCTGTGACTGCTCTTCCCTGAGAGGGTCAGTCAGGGCACACACAATCACACACCAACACAGTCTCATACTCATAATTACGTGTCTGCTATGTTTAAAATTGGCAGGCTGTAAACTAACTTTTATCAGTATTAAGCTGGAATTTTATCCATTTTGTCTGTCTTAAGCTGAAGAATGACACAAACATGTGCTCCTCACGCTTGGTTGTACTCTAATGCATCCACTGTACACAAGCTCTCTTAGTGAACAAAGATCAAGAGATTTTTAACTGTATGGCTGTCATAGTTTAGGGTTCACTAAGCATGTGTAACAAAGGGAAAGCCTTCCAGGTAGGCTGTAAAGGTCTCACCTGATAGCGTCTTGTTGAGATAAACATCATCTTGTCAATCACCAACCTCTTGCTCATTGAAAATGATAAAAAAAAATACAACTGAAAATAGAGACTATAATGGGAGGTTATTTTTGGTATTCACTAAGGTGAGAAACTATAGTTCATACTGTTTCAAGTTCGGAATTTTAACAAACTCGTAAGTATTGAACTTTTTGGGCTAAACTTGTCTAATCCATTGGGTGGTTTTAGAGGGGTTTTGTAAATTTTGGGAGACCAGCATAAACCGTCTAAGAACAACCCACTAGCAACCACCTAGAATACCAAATTAACATCCCTAACAACCGCACAGAATACCATAGGAACCTCCTAGAAACCACCAGAACACCCTGGGAACCATCTAGCGAGCACTCATGACACCCTAGGAATCCCTTAGCAACCACCAATAGCCCCCTAGAACCAGCCTAGCAACCAGCCAAAACACCAGAGAAGGTACCAGTAAGCAATCCCATTGCAACCACTGAAAACACCATATAAACCCCCTAGCAACCAACCAGAGCACCCTATTAACCTCTTAGCAACCACCCATAACACCATATAAACCCACTAGCAACCACCCATAAATCCTTAGGAAACCCATAGCAACCACCAATTATACTTTAAAAGGTGCCAGTAAGCAATCCCTAAGCAACCACCCAACGCACCACAGAAACCTTCAAGCAACCACCTACAACACCATTGGAACCCCCTAACAACCACACAACACATCCTAGAAATCCCATAACAAACCCCAATATCACTATAGAAAACCCCTAGCAGCCACCCATAACACCATTGAAACCCCCTAGCAACCACCCAGAGCACCATAGGAATCCCTTAGCAACCACACAGAAATCCCAAGAAACCCGCAACCACCCATAACACCATAGAAACCAACCAGGGCACCAGGAACCCCCTAGCAACCACCTATAACTTCCTAGAAACCCCATAGCAACCATACACTCTAGAAGGTGCCAGTTAGCAATCCCCCAGGAACCACCCATAACACCATAGAAACCCTCTAGCAACCAGCTATAAGACCCCAGGAGGTGTCAGTAAGAAAATAGCAACCTCCAGAACACCATAGAAACCCCCTAGTATTCTGGTGCTGAGTTTTACATGTGCAAAAGCCGCAGTTTCATGCAGCAGAGATGGCCAATGTGCAAGAGGTCATCAGTCGGTTCTGTCAAGCGTCTGCTTAAAGCAAACTTGACTTTCTAATGTTCAAATAAGCATTAGATTTTCTCTCTTTCTGTCCATCAGGACAAGTGTTAATGCATGTGTTCACAATGTTGACAATCAGGTCAGGTGTGGTTCCGTGGAAAGATATTGAATGATCATTATTGGAAAGAACGATGCCTCACCCAATCATTGAATAGATCTTCATAAGAGGTGAGGATGATCTGCTGCTTGTTTTCGTTGAGGGTGTGCTGAAACTAAGTGAAGTATAACAACAATGAGGCTCATCAAATTGTGGTGGTCATGTGACGTGTTTCTTGAATGACTTTGTTGTGTTCTTTGATCACACCTTCAAACAACAGAATGTTCAGTAATTATTCTTATTGTAAAAACTGTAATCCAAACTGTAACTGATGTATTTTAGCAACGTGATCTTGAGGGATTTTGGGCGTTTTTTTGACAGGCTGGGAAACCAGAATAAACCAGCTAAAAATAGGATAGCTAGCAACGTAGCTAGCAACAACCTAGGATACCATAGGAACCACCCTAACAACTGCACAGAATACCCTAGGAACCCACTAGTAACCAGCTATAACACCCTAGGAACCTCTTAGCAACCACCCATAACATTCTAGAAACCCCCTTGCAACCACCCATACGCAATCACCCAAAGCAACCACCCAAAGCACCACAGAAACCCCCTAGCAACCAACAGAGCATCCTAGAAACCCCCTTGCAACCAGCCACAACACCCTTTAAGGTGCCAGTAAGCAACCCCCAGAGCATTCTAGAAACCCCCTAGCAACCATCCACAACACCTTAGAAGGTGCCAGTAAGCAACCCCTCAAAACACCATAGAAACTCCCTAGCAACCACCCAGAGCACCCTAGGAACCACCGAGAGAACCAACCCGATCTCACGACCAAATCGTACGAAATCGGCGCATGATTAAAAAGTGTCTAATTCTAATAATTTTGCTAAATCGTACATATTTTACGAATTGGCCAATTCGTATGAATTCGTACGAATGACCTACCCCTGACCCCGCCCCTAAACCTAACCATCACGTGGGTTTATACAAATCGTACGAGTGAGGTCGTACGAATTAGTACGAATTAGACACTTTTTAATCATGCGTCGAATTCGTACGAATTGGTCGTGAGATAGCGTAGCCTAGAACACAGAACCAGCAGCCATAAATGCTTTAGCGTGTCAGTAAGAAATATAATTTCTATGAATAAGGAGTTCAACAACAGAAAGTATGGCCCACATAGAGATCTGAAGATCTCACTATTATATCGAGTAATCGGTCTAGGATTACACGTGAGAATCAATTGTTAAGGCAGATTAAATCCGTAACAGAAATATGGCATATATAAAGATTATACATTTATAATGTTAAAAATGATCTGAATATTAAACGCTGTTTCTCTGAACTTTCTATTCAAAAAATGATATATCACAGTTTTCTCAAAACATAATATATATATAGATAGTATTCATTTGTTTATTTAACAATTAATTTTGTTGCCAATTGTTTTCAACTTGACCGTTCTCATTTTCATCAAGACATCGGTGCTTCCCGAAGCTGGCGTTACTACAAGATCTGCCATTTTGCCCTGAGATTTTTATCTGTCTCTAATTGTATTGCAAACAGACATTACTCAGAGCTTGAGCCCGCAGATGTTACGGATGTGAATAACGGAAACAACAACAAGATGTCTTAATCCCCACTCAGAGCAAGCCACACTCCCCTCAGAAGCACTGTCACTCTCCTGATAATGGCTGGGTATGAACCTGCGCTAGACAGAGAGGGAGGTGAAGCGGCTTTATCAGGGTTTCCAGCACTTTTAATCCTTTAATGATGGAGCCAAAGTGGCTGAGACACTGGATCAGTTGGACCCAAAGGTTATAATCCTGTTTACCCCTAAACGGAGACTACAGCATCTTCCTCCCAGAGGCCGTTGCTTAGAGAACCGCCACACTGAGGAAAGAGATCAGGGGAAATGATCTGAAAGGTTGTTGTTGAGTGCTTTGAATGAATAAATGCGAAAGGTGAGACTTTGGAAGTCAGTTAGTCGTCAATTGGTCGGAAGGACTTGATGCAACTACTGATGTGTTGAATAGCTCGATATCGTGTAAAGCACACACATACAGAGAAATGTTTCTCTTTCACGGCTCAAGAGATGTGGACTGCTTCTTTTATGGAAAATACCTCGTCTCAGATGTTTCCTCTAAAGTACAGTAAAGATATAGACATATAAAATGAATGGGTGACTCTTTAAGTATACAATAGCACTTAATCATTTGCAAACTATTCTTTTATAGTTAATTAGTGAGTCTAATTAGAGTTCTAAATACATTGACACTGTAAATAAGAGTAATTGGTTGATTAGCTCATATTGCTTTGTTAACAACTCATTAACCATAAATAGTTTTCACTTTAGATTAGATTATGGAAAATGTTATTAGGCGCTGTAAAACAACTTTTTTGCTCATGTATTACATTTAGAGTTTCTTAAAATGTTTGCAAGTACTTTAATAATTTGTATTATACAAACTGTAATCCAAACTGTGACTGATGTATTTTAACAACATGATCTTGAGGGATTTTGGGCATTTTTTGACAGGCTGGGAGACCAGAATAAACCAACTAAAAATAGGATAGGTAGCAACATAGCTAGCAACAACCTAGGATACCATAGGATCCACCCTAACAACCGCACAGAATACCATAACACCCTAGGAACCTCTTAGCAACCACCCATAACATTCTAGAAACCCCCTAGCAACCACCCATAACACTCTTGAGGGTGCTAGTAAGCAACCACCCAAAGCGCCACAGAAACCCCCTAGCAACCACCAGAGCATCCTAAACCCCCCCCTAGCAACCAGCCACAACACCCTTTAAGGTGCAAGTAGCAACCCCTCAAAACACCAAACCCCCTAGCAACCATCCACAACACCCTAGAAGGTGCCAGTAAGCAACCCCTAGAAACCCCCTAGCAACCACCCAGAGCACCCTAACCACTTAAAACACTCTATAGAAGATGCCAGTAAGCAATCGTATATAAAAATATGTAAGGATAAACGGTGTACTTGAAATTACATTCAATTGTTATTTAATATGAATTAATTCATTTTCTCAATAACTGATAGCTTTTACATTGAAATTCATTTTCACTTAATGCTGTTCTTTTGAACCTTCTATTCATCCATCCTGAAACATTTATCACTGTTTCCACAAAAATATGAAGCAGCACAACACTGTTTTCAATATTGATAATAATCAGAAATGTTCCTTGAGCAGCAAATCATCATTATAGAATGATCTCCGAAGGATCGTGCGACACTGAAGACTGGAGAGTTTTTCAGATTCAAACTTGATCATAGGAATAAATGACATTTAACAATATATTCCCATAGAAAACAGCTATTTTAACTTATAATAATACAGTATTTCACAATATTACTGTTTTAACTGTATTTTTGAATAAGAATAAATTCAGCCCATGATGAGCATGAAAGACTTTCCAATGAAAATACTGTCATGTGGATATTGTGATAAAGATGTCATAGTTTATTTAAAGTATTTTTATTGAAATTTGTTCACTTGCTATGGGGTTTCTAGGAAGTTATGGGTGGTTGCTAGGGGGTTGGTTGGTTTCTATGGTGTTATGGGTGGTTGCTATGGGGTTTCTAGGGAATTCTGTGTGGTTGCTAAGGGGTTCCTATGGTGCTCTGAGGGGTTGCTATAGGGGGTTATGGATGGTTGCTAGGGGTTTCCTTTTGAGGTTTGCTATTGTGACTACAGGAAAGTCCGCCTCTACACTATAATAAAATATTTTCAAGATTTGTTATCACAACATTTTTTCTTTTGTCAAATAAACTTTATTTAGCTCAGATAACTTATTGTTTTAGGTTTCTGTTGATTAAGTCAATCTCCTTCATTGCATTAACTCTCTTTTTCCAGTTCAATCAACTTAAAATTTTAAGCCAACCAGGTTACTTAATTTTTTTTAAGTTAAACCAACAATGTTTTTTTATAGTATCCCTTAAAACTCATCTTTGATCACCAAAATGACAAGTCCCAGTGAAAAAAATTCTTCATGCTTAAAATAGCTTGAATGTAACTCTACATTCTATGAATATGCTAATAAGCCCCGCCTCCACTCACTCACACCAGCTCACAGATTCACTTGGCCAACTTGGGTAAACGCAATGCGACGTCGGACATATAGCGGTAATTAATATGATTAGCCTTTTGCTTGATGTTATCATATAGCTAATAATGTGTTGCTAATGTTACACAAACCATGTTTTTGTTCACATCTCAGTCTGCCTTCTAACAATCATAAGAAAAACAAGAACTCAGAACGTACAGTTCATCATTACATCGTAATATAGCCTACATCATACATCCGCTATTTTACTAAACCTACACGATTTTTTAGGCTATGTCAACAATAAAATATAGTAACACCAGAGTTCAAACCGCATTTATGAGACTTTTTTGTCTTATTTCACTGCAGTTTTAAGGAGAAAATACTCGGCAATGGTGTTGACGTAAGAATTTGCACATTAAAAACGTCACATAGACGTAAACGACATTAAAAACTTTTCCCCACAACAAGGGGACTTTAAGATAATATATAAAATTTATGGAATTCTGTTCAGAGTACCAAAATCACTAAGCCTCATATTCAAGACAAGGTTGTCTGACCTGTTTAAAGCCCAACATGGAGCTGTATATAGATGGAATAAGTTTCAACAGATAGATAGCTCCACCCGTACTTGCGTGAGAGAGCAGTCTCGTTTGATTGACAGGTGCTGGATGACTGAGGTGACTGAGTCATTTTCAAAAGCTTTGTTCGTTCTCCGTCACACCTGGGGGGGGTCACATGCTCCACCCACCCTGACCTCCACGTGTAGAGGTTCAGAAAGAGCGCTTAACAGATCAACTCGCTGGACTCCTCCATACCCAACACAGTCTCAACACTTCAAATACATATTTCCCAATCGCTTTCGTCTCACTCGGATTACCATGCTATTCTCTAAGAATCTTGTAATACTGGTAAGCATGAAAGGTAATAAATTATGCACTATAGTCAAGTACCTAATTATTGGATATGTGCATAACACGTACATAATGCATTTTGACAAATGAATAAGGTGTGGCTTGACAGCAGGTTCATCAGAGAGAGAAAACAAACTTTGACATAAGTGACGCATGCAGGCCTGGACAAGCAGTGGTCCCACTATTGTCAAATTAAAGAAATGAAATTTCGTCATGCTTTTTTTTGTTGTATATTTTTCATTAATAGTGACTATTGTATTGTCTTAGACTTTAACCGAATAGAACAATAATACAAATGACCATTTCTTCCAAGCTCCAGAAATGACAAACAACACTATACAAGGGTGAGCCTTCATGTATGGTGCTCTTTGAGCTAGACAGTTTCAGAAAATAAATATTTCTACAAACAGTTTTTTTATTATCAGTTGGTTTCTCAATCTGTCTAGAAACCTTCCCTTCCTTTTTGTTGGCTGCAATGATTTGTATTGAATAATACATATATTTTGGCATTTTTATCTGACAGCCCAAGAAAACGGTCATTTCCATCACATAGCAAAAACAAAATAATTAAATATCGTCTGTAATAAATATATTTGATTAAATAGCACACACATCTCTGATCAAATTTGCAATTTATTTATTTTTCAGAAATGTAACGGTAAAGATTTTACAATGTTTACACTAAAAAACACCTAAAACTAGATCACTGGAATATTTAATTTACTTATCATAGCTCAAAATTATGTATTTCTTAAAGTGTACACACATATCTTATACCATAACTGCTCAATTATCAACACCACTGAATATAGTTGGTTTGATTGTATGTTTTTTATATATGTTTTACTTTAAAATATTTATTGTGGTGGAAATGACATGTCGTGGCGGAAGAGACTGTGTGTGGCGGAAATGACATAGATAGGCAACTTTCAATTAAAAACTCTTTTTCTAATGCTCTATGCCGTGAACCAAAGCAAATCATTAAGCAACAGTATTAGTAAACAAAAACATATCAATATTTTTAAATGAAAAACAATCCAAAAAATTAAAAAAACATGAATATGTCTTATCAATCTTATCAAACTTGTCTATTGTTCTCTTATTTACCAACAATATTGTAGCAATAATAAATAATAAAATATTTCTTACTACCTTAACTTAATTAATTAAATGTTTATTTGTTTTTATATTAACGTTTTAGTATTATAGCCCAAAATAATTTGCTGTTCAGCACGAACAATGTCATTTCCACCACAATGAACACCGTGGTGGAAATGACATTGAACCCAAGGGACAAGGGTTCTACTTATGAAAAATACTTTATAAGAAAATGTGAATAAATATTGCAATATATAATATGTATAATTGAAATAGACATTATTTTATAATTTGTACTTAAAATCTACATTATTTAAATATTTAATTTAGAATTAAGCGAGGTTGAAGGTACAAAGTCTGGCTTAGGGACTGGGGGAAAACAGTAAAAATCATGCATAAAAGGCCTTATATTATATAATAAAAAGAATGATTGAGCCATGATAATTTTTTTTATAAGTTCCCCTTAGGGTGAAGTAAGTCTGACAAAAACAAAAAAGAAGAAATGTTTTTTTAGATTTCATTATTTCATCCAGGGACAAGAAAGTACCATAGTTAAAGAATCACCCACAAATATGATACACTCTAAAAATTGCTGGGTTGTTTCAACCCAAATTTGGGTCAAATAGTTACAATTAAAAAATCACAGTTGAACGTGGGTTTAAATTTGAAATTACATTTTTAACCTAATATTTGTGTTCGTCCATATTTTACCCAAATTTGGGTTAAAACAACCCAGCATTGTTTAGAACGTATACAGCTCCTTGTCTATAGTTTAAAGTATGATTTTTGTGTGATTTGTGATTTCATTATTCACTGGAGATCTTCCCCTCTGGCTTACATCTATCAAACTTCATTATTCCTAAATATAAGCTGTCAGTTTAGTATACAAGCAAGAATAAGTGGTGAAAAACTGGTGTGCCTTTTTTAATCTAAACAAGGACATGCATGAGATTTCAGAGATGTTTTCAGAGATGTTCAACATGTTTTATTCTTGGAACTACCGAGTCTAACTATCTAACTACATAACTCCAGAAGACATACAACATAGAAAATGAGTCATATGGACAATTATGTATTTATTTATTGTCAGCAGTGGAATGTTATGTAAAACAGCTGTAGGGAGACTCTTAAATTCTCCTTTTGTCTTTCACAGAAGAATGGAAAAAAGTAAATCTGGCGCGTAAGGGTGAGCAAATAATGACAGAAATCTGATTTTTGAGCTGTCAGTCAAAATTGTTTTGCATTATATAGTTTGCCTGTTTCTCTGTAAACAATAACGAAAGCGCGCATTTCAGTCTCTCTGCCAATTGAACAACATATTTGAGAGAACTGAATAGAAGCCAATCCCACACGTTTTCATGACACGACGATGAATTCCCCTGTTTGCGTGTATATGAGAAGTGCACTTTGATTGGGAATTTATGTGTAACACAGAACATATTTTCTTAAAGCGAGGATATTGATACGAACGGACAGAAATGGATGGACACACAAAATTCCAGAGTTCCTCTGGAGCCAAGCCAAGTGGGTGGCATTAGATGAAGCCGTCTCTGTTTCGTAGAACCCCTGTATCCCGGCCCGCTCTTATCTCACAACACCAAAACAATGTCTCCGCACAGATTACTATTATTAAGTGGCATGACATTGTTGTAGAGATAGAAATATGCGGGTGGATATGCTCTGGCTGGGTGGATCCGCAAGCTTCAACTGAAAGAAAAGGCACAACAAGTTTAATGTCAAAGTCAGACTTCACCTGACAGGTTTGAGTTTTAGAAACTGGTTTCAATTATTTAACCAATGGGAAGCTATTTCATGTTTAAATTCTAAAATCATTCCTATCAATCACTGAAAGACACCCTTGCCAAATAGAAACATTCCTGCAGTAACTTCAGTGTGAAGTTATGCAGTAAAGCAAGTAGATAACATAAGTATATTAGTATTTTATATATTACAGAATTGATTAAATGCTCATAAACATATGCTAAATAGCCATACAAATGGAAATAATTGAAAGTTTAATAACTATGAACTATAAAGTTGTGTATATTTACCAGACGATTTATTAGGCACACCTGTTCAAATGCCAGTTAAAGCGAAAATCTAATCAGCCAATCACATGGCAGTAACTAGTATGGTGAAGCCAATCTAGTTCAATCTGAGCATCAGAATGGGGAAAAAAGGTCTTTGAACGTGGCATGGTACGTGGTATTTCAGAAACTGCTGATCTATTGGGATTTTCACACACAACCATCTCTAGGGTTCACAGAGAATGGTCTGAAAAAGAGGAAATATCCATGAGCAGTTCTATGGGTGAAAATGTTTTCAGCTGATAAAAAGGCAACAGAAACTTAAATACCCACTTGTTACAACCGAGGTCTGAAGAAGAGCATCTCTGAACATTCAATACGTCCAACCTTGAAGCAGAAGAGATACAGCAGTAGAAGACACACGCCAGTGACACTCCTGTCAGCTGAGAACAGAAACCGAGGCCACAATTCACATGGACTCAACGAAACTGGACAAGCGAAGATTGGAAAAAACATTGCCTGGACTGATGAGTTTTGATTTCTGCTGCAACATTCAGAATTGGCCGTAAACAACTTGAAAGAATGGATACTAATATCAGCGATTCAGGCTCCAGGAGGTGTAATGGTGTTGGGGATTTTTCTTGGCACACTTTGGGACCCTTATAACAATTAAGCATCGCGTAAACGCCACAGTCTACCTGAGTATTGTTGCTGACCATGTCCATCCCTTTATGACCACTTCTACTTCCAGCAAATCATCTTAGACTGGTTTCTTGAACATCACAATGAGTTCACTGAACCCAAAAAGCTTCCACAGTCTCCAGATCTTAATCCAATAGAGCTGCTTTGGAATGAATTGCGGAGATTCACATCATGGATGTGCAACCGATAAATCTGAAGCAACTGTGGCACCAACAACCATGCCACGCTCAAAATTGCTTAAATCCCCTTTCTTTCCCATTCTGACATTCAGTTTGGAGTTCAGGAGATTGTCTTGACCAGGACCACACCCCTAAATGCATTGAAGCAACTGTCATGTGATTGGTTGATTAGATAATTGCATTAATGAGAAATTGAACGGGTGTTCCTAATCCTTTAGGTGATATACAATCCTGGACATGAAAATGGGTCTTGCTAAAAATGACATCATTTTTAGTGGTTTTTTGATTGTCCTAACCATTTTAATCCCAAATCACTGATCAGGAAATTAGCAAGAATTGCACTAATACTGTAGATAAAGTAACTTGCAGACAGCTTTATTACAGGAAGAAGATTCAGTGTTGTTCCTCTCAATGTTAATGGCTTCAAACAGTTCATTAATGGTTGAAAAATGTCCCAGTTCGTTTGAGATTAATATGAGATCAAATATTCACAACAGAGTTCAAATCTGGACTCTGACCTGGCCAAAACATGAGCCGGCTTGTTCTCAAGCCACTTCATGGTTGTCTTTGCAGTTTGGACAGGAACATTGTCTTGTTGAAAAATAATGTCTGATCATTCGTTTTTAGAACAACTTTTCATTTTTAGGAAGCAAGACTTCCTGCAATATTTTCAAAAACAGGCTCCCCACACCATCACCATCACCATCCAACTCGAGTTTCATTGTGATTCATCAATCCACACAAAACTTCCCATATTCTGACAATTTTTTAAAAAGATTTTCCGAGACAGCAATAGCTTTTTAAGTAGTGCATTCTCTTAAATTTGGCCAATTTTATGACAGGCGATTAAGGCAATTAAAAGCTAAGTGTTTAGTCTTTTTTTTGCCCAGGAGTGGAAGCTGGAAGGCAAAAGGGTGTCCAACGAGTAACTGGTGAGTGTAGTTCAGTTTTATATGTATTAGATATTTTACACTGTTTAAGTTTACATTCAAATGACATCACATTCAAAAGTAGCAAAAAACTATTATGTTTTTGATGTTCTGGAGTGCAAACATACCTCATTTTAACTCCCCTGTGTAAACACTTCCTACTGCTATTCATGAAAAGCCTAACAATTACTGAGACATGTCTTTGTAGAAATAGCTAAAGAGGTCTGGTTATGCCTGAGAGCTCTTTAAAGACAGGTGACGGATGTCCTACGGCAGTTACTTCCTGAAGAATAAGTACATATTCACAGAATGTTGGGAATTTTGTGTATAAAGTAAACTTACATTTTTCAGGTTGGGAGATCCTGTGGTCTCAGACTCAGAGCCCTTTGTAAACCTGTTCTCATGACTCACTGATTAGACCATCACTTTACAAGGTAAATCATGTCATCTTTCCTGGAGAAGCCTGTATCCCTCAGACAACAGACCACCTCCGGTCGAGGCTCTCCAAGCCATTGCTCTGCTGAAGTCAACTTAAGTTGAATGGGAAAAGGATAGGGGTGTTCGAGATCGCTATCTCTTGTAGCAACGTTAAACTTCTATGTTGAGCAGGCCCGCATGTTTTACAAAAAGATTCCTTCTCTTGATTTATCAGCTGGCATGGCTTGTGAACGGCAAGTGTTCGGGCTGAAGTATAATTGCAGTCCTTGTTAAACAATGGAGCGCTTTTAGGAATTAGCTATTGAAGTGTGATGATTTCGAGATTTGAAAGAATAATGATGTATGCAAGGAAACTTTCACTGAAGTCCAAAGAAAGAAAAACTTTAGAACCACATCAAATATATTACTTTGAGAACACATGAATCATCGAAGGCCATTGCAACACAATCTCATGGCAATTTACTCTTTTGCAAATTAGTGGCTAAAACATAAGCCAATAAATGACAGGTTGCACTATTTTCCTTATATATATATATATATATATATATATATATATATATATATATATATATATATATTTTTTTTTTTACTTGAGATTAATATTCTTGAAGAAACAGTCTCTTGAGAGAGAAAAACCAACATTTCCTTATTAAAGTATGCTAGGTCTTTTTAACCAGATAAGAGAAATATGCATTTTTAAGAGTTCACATGTTAACATAGGCTAATACTTTAGTGGAGATAAATGATAGATAGATGTAAGATAAAGGTAAGTATATTCGTCTCTCAGTCCGTGAAGGAAGCTCCTGGACTTCTTAAATTTATTTTTAAAATGGGAAAAAAACGTGTAGTTGGTGTGAGGATGAATGAACAATCACAGTGGTTTGAAAAAAATATTTTATTATACACAGAATACAAAGCTGTACAATATTTAAAAAAACACCATAATAAAGAATATTATTAACAATAATCTGAGAACATTCCCAAAGTCCAGGTTAACATCCCTGTCATCATCACAGTGCTGGCCTCCATGCTCTCAGTCCGTGCAAGTCAAACACGTACGGCCGGTACGGAAAGGATTTATTATAGACTGTCGCTAAAAGTGACGCTCTGAAAAAGTCCTCTTCTGTAGCAGCAGCCACAGCGGTCGCGTCTGGTTTCTGAAAGTATTCCTTGTCGTGCTCGGTCGTTAACTGCCTCCGTTTGGTCTTATATCTCCTGTTCTGGAACCAGATTTTCACCTGAGTCTCTGTGAGGTGCAGCGCGCTCGCGAGTTGTGCGCGCTCCGGCGCGCTCAGGTATCGCTGACGACTGAACTTCTTCTCGAGCTCCAACACCTGCAGGTGCGTGAACGCGGCCCGCGAGCGCTTCTTCTTCGCGCCAGCCGTCATCTCTGACGAAGACGATGTTTTATCCTCAGAGTTCAGACATACCGAGATGTCCGCGGAGTCTGTGAACGAAAGATGTGAGGTTAAAGTCATATTTTCTCACTAGAAAACTGGTCTTCAGTACATATCTAAACATGACAGAAACCTGTGGCGATTGGCGAGGTCAAACGTGGCATGTATGAATTTTCTTTAACTAAATGCCTCACATGTTTACCTAATCTGCGTAAATACGGTAGTTAATTTAGATGGATATGCACATTCTCTAAGTTAACTACCTAACACTCTAATGCTGGGTTGTTTCAGTCCATGTTTGGGTCAAATGGGCAAATGCAACCATTGGGTTTACATTTTTAACCGTTGGTTTTGAGCCAAACATGGATTGAAACAACGTTACCCACATTTTTTTAAAGTGAACTAACTAATCAAGAAATGTAGGCTACACAGTTCCAGAACACTGCTGCAACTGCAAGGCTGTCTTTGTAGTACAATACCTGTTCGTGTGTCTGTTCTGTCTTCATCTTTTTTATCCTCTTTTAAGGATAAAATGTCCTCTATGAAAAACGACGTCAACTGCTTGTTTGAATTCGCCATCTATGTCGCTAAACTCCTGATTGAAGTCAAGGATAAAGCGTCTTCCTCTTGGTAAGTATGGGCACTTTCACTCTCTAGCTCAACTGCTTGACTTTAAATAGCGCGTGAGTGCTGTTGTCTTTTCTACTATTGAAGGAGCGCCCTGTGCTGACGTAATCGCCTCAGGCTCCTTGATGGCTAAAACAGACACGTCTGAGTGGACCATCATTCTGTCAAATAGCACACACACGTCTTAATACATTCTTTACACAGTGGCATAGATATTTTATTCATACGTTCTTTTTCAGCAGTCCTCCCCACCCATATTTTTGATATTTTTAAAATATAACATATATAGGCTATGAAACTAAGAAATGAGTAGGAATGAAAGAAAATGAAACTATTGAAGAGTTTATATATATATATATATATATATATATATATATATATATATATATATGAAGAGTTCAGATGCAAAAGCCTCTAAATGCCATTTGAAATTTTCTTCTTTAATGATGATTTTTATCAAACTTGTATATTTAAGTTCAGTAATTTCACTTAAATAACAATGATAATTACCTATTAATTGTTATTTAAGTGAAATTACTGAACTTAAATATACAAGTTTGATAAAAATCATCATTACAGAAGAAAATTTCAAATGGCATTTAGAGGCTTTTGCATCTGAACTCTTCATATATATATATATATATATATATATATATAAATAAAATATACGTACAATTATATATATATATATATATATATATATATATATAATTACATTTATAATTTAATTTCAATTTTAATAATTTATTATTAGGTATAAGTAGGTATTACAATTATAATATTCATAGAATGAAATTTTATGGTATAATAATATACATACAATTGTTATATATATATATATATATATATATATATATATATATATATATATATATATAAACAATTACTGAAGTCTTCAATAATATCATTTTCTTTCATTCTTACTCATTTCATAGTTTCATTGGATTGAATTTTGTAATTTGTTATTTTGGAAATTAAAAAAATGTGTAATTTTCATGTTTTAAAATATATTCTATATATATATATATATATATATGCTTATTTGGTAACACGTTATTTTAAGATGATGTAGTTACATGTACTTACTAATAACAGTAAATTTATTTACTGGTAACTAACCTTAAACCAAACCCTACCAAACCCTAAGTAAATGAAGTCACTTTATATTACTCGTTACTTATTTGAGTAAGCACAATGTAACTACGTCACCTTAAAATAAAGTGTACCCGATTATTAACATTTCCCCTCAAACATATAAGAAAATATCCCTGTTAAATAAATGCCAGACAGAGAAAACTTTTTATTACCGTTACACTGCTCCTCTTTCTCAGTCAGTTGAGAATTTAGCGAGATTTATTGTGTAACTAGATATCAGTTTTAGTTTCTCCTATCATCCCTGAATGTCAAGCTGGGGTAAGCCCCGGGTCCCTTGCACCGGGGTGTGTGTTCATAAGCGCGAGGAGGCTCATATAGACAGGCAGGGTCAGGGTGGGTGGCCCTCCCCATGGAGCTAATGACTTCAACATATTGGGTCTCGGCTCCTTCTCCTGACCCACACGTTGCTGTAAGGCTGTTTGTTTGTTGTGCCCCAGTGCTTCTGTGTGACCCCACGGTCCTGGAGAGAAGGAGAAACACGGCCGGAGAAAGAGATGGAGAGAGTGAGACGGGGAAAGAGGACGCTCTGGCCCCAGGAGAGTGGGGAATTTGCTTGGAAAAACACAAAAGCTGAGAGTGACAAACGGTACTATTGTCCACCGGCATGACCTCCCACCATAATCCCGCCGGCTACGCTAGTCGACTCACTTAACTAGTTAGTCTGTGTCTATACTGAGTGGCAATAGCGTCTACTGCCACTGTTTTATGAATATATTAAAGGGTTAGTTCACCCAAAAATGAAAATTCTGTCAGTATTTACTCACCCTCATGTTGTTCCAACCCCGTAAGACCTTCGTTCATCTTCGCAACACAAATTAAGATATTTAAGATATTAAGATCGCTCCTGCATACAGTCTTGAGGGACTGGCTCTTGCTGTCCTCGAAAAGTCATTAAAGACATCGTTAAAATAGTCCAAGTGACTACAGGGGCTCAATCTTAACTTTATCAAACGACGAGAACACTTTTGTGCGCAAAAAAACAACAAAAATAACGACTTTATTTCAACTATTCGTTTATTTCTCCCTCTGCGCGAGTCAGGTTACTAGTTTAATAGCGTAAGCTTCTGTTATTGTACGTCACACGCATCACACACACATGACCAGCGTCGGCCAATAGTGAGCCTACGTGTGACGTAGCTCTACGCAATCACACTACGTTAACTGACTTACAGGCTCATGGAGAAGGAAGTGATAGTTGAAATAAAGTCGTTATTTTTGTTGTTTTTTTGCGCACAAAAGTGTTCTCGTCGTTTGATAAAGTTAAGATTGAGCCCCTGTAGTCACTTGGACTATTTTAACGATGTCTTTAATGACTTTTCGAGGACAGCAAGAGCCAGTACCTCAAGAAGCCTATGGACTAGTATGCAGGAGCGATCTTAATATCTTAAATATCTTAATTTGTGTTGCGAAGATGAACGAAGGTCTTACGGGGTTGAAACAACATGAGGGTGAGTAAATACTGACAGAATTTTCATTTTTGGGTGAACTAACCCTTTAAATATGAATGTGCTCTATAACAAATAAAAGTAAATTGTTTTAAGAGAATTAAAGGTAATTATATATATCATCACAAAATATCGCAATACAAAACTGCAACAATACGTATCGTGAATTTGTGACAATCAGTGTTGTGTGTAGTTCACCCAAAATGAAAATTTGTGCGGAAAAAAAAAAAATCAAGTTTTCAGAGTTTTAGAGTCAGTATGACATTAAACTACTAAATATAATGTTGAATATAATGTAGGGGGACTATTCCTGATAATGGGAAATGTTTCCAGTATAAAAGTATCTTAAATATAATCTAGTCAGTGACAGAGTGGAAGCATATTCATCTCAAAAAATTCTGTATTTTCAGCTTCAGAATCATGAATATGTTTATTCTGGTGTCTGTGTTGTCCTGTGCGTTGGAATGAAATGCAATATCAAATTTAGCATTTTAATCAACAGTACATTTTTTGTTAACCTTTTATCATGTGTTTTGGGGAATCGCAATAATATCATATTGTGAGTTCAGTATCGTCACATATTGAATCGTGATATGAGTGTTACACCCCTACACACATACATACTGTATATGTATATATATATATATATATATATAATCCTATTATACACAGACATTTTCTTATTTTTTAGAGATCATAAAATATTTTTGAAATGTCATAATTCTCTCGTGGGGTTTTTTATCAAACGGAGAAAAGATTAAGGATTTGTGAAGGTTTACCTCATTTTAGCTGTTGTCATGTAAACTTTGTATTTTAGATGTGTTTCGTGATAGTGCTCACCTTGAATAATCTTGCTGTCTGTTTCCTATCTTTTGCACACACACACACACACACACACACACTAGACTACCTGCATTGCTCATCTTTATTCTCTACCTCTTTGATCAAGTCTTTTTCCTGTTTTGTGTATCTTCTGATGTCTATCTTAATTGCACAAACACATATTCAGTTCTTTATTTACACGGCGAGATTCAGAGACTATGTCATGCTTTGGACACACAAAACAAGCAGTAGTAATTGGATGAGCATTTCTTGCGGCTTGTGTAATGCAACCCCTGGTTTCTCCTGACCCCTTGTCCTTACACTAACACAATGTGGAAGAGATGAGTAGCACCGTTTGCTTGTTTTGGGCCAGATGTGGGCTTGTTAGAATCTGACCCTGTCGACAGGAAGACATATGTCATACCTGCTATGTGGACTGGACATCTCACTGTCGTCCTTTGTTAGGCGGCATCAACGTTTTGCCTCATTTTGTAGTACTTTACATTGCTATCTAGAACTACAATAACATACAGTACTAAAGTTTTGGCTCAGTATTTTTAAGTCTACTGTTCACCAAGGCTGGATTTATTTAATCAAAAATTAAACAAAGCAGTTATATTGTGAAATATTGTTGCAATGTAAAAAATATTTCTGTGAAAGCTAAATTTTCAGCATCATTACTCCAGTGTCACATATACGGAAGCCCTGAACCGCAACGTAGAGAAAGAAAATTTGTAAAAAAATAAAAAAATCTAGCATTTCGAGATTAAAGTCGAAATATTTCGAGATTAAAGTCAAAGTATTTTTAGATTAAAGTCGAATCATTTCTAGATTAAAGTCGAATCATTCCAAGATTGTGTTTCGGCTTTAATCTCAAAATTGTTCGACATTAATCTAAAAATATTTCGACTTTAATCTCTAAATGTTTTGACTTTAATCTCTAAATATTTTGACTTTAATCTCGAAATGTTTTGACTTTAATCTCGAAATTTTTCGACTTTTAATCTCGAAATATATTGACTTTAATCTCGAAATATTTCGACTTTAATCTCGAAATGTTTCGACTTTAATCTCGAAATGTTTCGACTTTAATCTCCAAATTTTTCGACTTTAATCTCCAAATTTTTCGACTTTAATCTCCAAATATTTCGACTTTAATCTCGAAATGTTTCGACTTTAATTTTGAAATTTTTCAACTTTAATCTCAAAATATTTCGACTTTAATCTCAACATTTTTCGACTTTAATCTCGAAATGTTTCGACTTTAATCTCGAAATATTTCGACTTAAATCTAAAAATTTTTGCACTTTAATCTCGAAATATTTCGACTTTAATCTCAAAATGTTTCGACTTTAATCTTGAAATGCTACTTTTTTTTACGTTTCTGCTTAGTAGTCACATGATCCTATAGAAATCATTCTAATATAATGACTTGCGGTTCAATAAACATTTCTGATTATTATCAGTGTTTAACAGTTTTGCTGCTCAATATTCCAGCCCAAGGTGTCACCTAACTGATGCCTTGGGAAGCATTTTGACCATGCTAAATATCTGACACTTTAGGCACCCTTTAGCGTCAGTTAAACCAGAATTAGTTCTCATTATATTAGTGAACAGTAATTATAGTATTGATAAAGTCGGTAAATCGATAAATTATTATATTTTATCATTTTCCAAAAGAAAAAAAACTACCATTTGGACAATTGAGTTGTGTCAAATAGAAATGTATAAGTTAGTAAAATGGGGCCCTCTGCTGGCCTCAAATCCTCTTTTCATTATAAACTCCAAATGTCACAATTCCATACATACATACTGTTTAGAATAGCAAATGACTAGTTTATATATATATATATATATATATATATATATATATATATGAAGAGTTCAGATGCAAAAGCCTCTAAATGCCATTTGAAATTTTCTTCTTTAATGATAATTTTTTATCAAACTTGTATATTTAAGTTCAGTAATTTCACTTAAATGGCAATGATAATTACCTATTAATTGTTATTTAAGTGAAATTACTGAACTTAAATATACACGTTTGATAAAAATCATCATTGAAGAAGAAAATTTCAAATGGCATTTAGAGGCTTTTGCATCTGAACTCTTCATATACGTATATATATATATTTAGAGTGAGAGAACTGAAGTGGGTTTGAGTTTCGTGATCCTATTAATTTGACAGACCCCAAAAGGATGATATTGAATGCATCTGTGTTTTGGAAGTGTATTATGGTAACTAGCCAAATTTAAAAGTCCAAAAATATGACCTCATCTGCAGATTATAATCTGTATAGTTGAGAAGAACGTGTCTTCACTAATAAGGTTAGATTTCAGTTTTGACTGGGGTCTAGTTTGTTTTGGCTTGCACTCACACATGAAGTATGAAGTCTCAGAAAGCTGTCAGCAACAGGGAAAACGCTTGCACTCGCAGGCCTGTAGTTCTTTGTGTAGATCAGGGATCAAAGTCTTAAAGGTATGTAAAGGTGAAGTGTGTTTTTTTCTTTAGACGTTAAATTCCATTAGATTAATAGGCTATGACTATAACTTTTAATTATTTGTGCATAGTAAATGTGTAGAAAAATGGAAAAGGTAGCCTACTAGTTAAGTTTACAGACAGTTCCTTTAACCTAAAGCACAACCCAATGCAATTCGAGATGCAAAATTTGGGGTAAAACACCTGAATAAAAAATAGCCTACAGAAAATTCTTTCATAATATCATAAGCCTACAATGCTATTTGTAAAGACTTTTCTTAAACTGTGCTGTCATAACATTGCTCTGTTCGTTTGCACAGCCGAAAGGCTGTTTTTTTATTGAAAAGCTGTTTTTATAGATTGCTGATGTGATGACAATTTTGTAGGCCAACCTGACAGCATCATGCTTCCATCGACAAAAAAGCCCTTAATCAGGGTATAGCGCCATGTTTCATTTTGACATTAAAAATGAGTCTGTAAGGGACAGAAGTACAGTGTGGTCAATGTTAACAACATAACCGAATGTCCAGCTGAATAAACATCTTTCAGAAAGATGTAGACAAAAACTGACCCTGTCGACAGGAAGACATGTCATACAGTGCTTGTAAAGATAGTAAGTCTGTAACTCACAGCATCATTTTCATCCAATGTGGCGTATTAGCTTTTTCTTTGGCGTTTGGATTAGCCAACTGCAGAAAATAAGTGACCAATTTATGATTACGTTTGGTTCATGATAATCTTTACAAATGAACAACCTTTTTGAGGCCAAAATACAATCGGTAGAAATAAAAAGCAAAAGGTATGCTTTAGATGCGTTCACGCCATCGGAAATAGCCAGGCTACAGTAATTATGAGATTCCCACTTGTAAATAGCGTCCACGTCCATGTAGAACTCGTAAATCCAATTTGTAGCTCCGACTTGTTGGACCATGTGACCATTGTACCACGTGACTGCTAGATTAATGTTCCCATTTTATTTTTTTAATAGGCTAGCTCAGATTGTTACCTGGTAATTACAGTAGCCTACATGGCGTGAACGCAGCATTTAAACGAACGATCATGGTTGCATGACTTCAACTAATGAATTTGAGTTAAAATAATTTGCAAGAGAGTGATTATAGGAGCACAATGCTATGGTGAGATTTACCTGCTCGCTGTGATGACCTTTAATGTCCGTGACACCAACAACCTCCCATTTAGACACTTTTAACTACCTCTTTCTAGTAAAAGCTTTAAAAAATTTGACGAGTGGGTATTATTGATGTAGCCTCTTTTATAAATAAAACGTGAGTAGGCTATATGGGCTATATGCACGCATAAGTTCCGCATTTGACGTAAGGATGCTCGTCCATTTCCGGTTGTGTAGATTAAAGCGGAGGAAAACCGGAGAAAACGGGATTATGGCAGAGTCTTCAATATTTACTGTCCTCCCGTCTTTGAAACGAAACGTACATACGTTTAGATGTAATTTTATATATAGTTATGTTTATTTAATATAATTTTAAAAAGAAGCATAAACACAACGAGGGGTGTCTGTTTTATCTGTTTTTGTGACTAACGTTTCATTAGTAGAACCATGGAGTATAAAATTCAATATAAATTCTCGGTATTGCATTGGACTCTATGATCGGCGGAAGTTATCGAGCATCCCTAATGCTTCACCGGAAATAACGCCGTGCATAGAGCCCATTGTATATCTTGACCTTGTGTGAACCACAAACCTTATTCCAAGCATTTAATCAAAAATTATTTATTTGTGTCCCAAATGACATTATGCACTATACAAGAAAAAAAAAGCTTGCACTTTCAGGTCTTAGATCAGTGATCGAAGTCTTAAACCAATCACATCTGGATTAGGTGTAAATGGGGTCTAAAACGTTTTGAGTTTGTTCACGGTCAATGGTCAAAAACCATTCGATGTTATAGGCTACTCATTCCTGGTTTCTAACACACACTCACAGCGTTCGGCTAGTCTTGAGAACGTCATCTCCGGTCGCGTTCATAATTGCGCATTTCGTCAGATTGAAAGATCTGATAATAAAGCCCATTCATCGAATACATCAGAACAGAAGAGGTAACTTGACTAAATAATCGTTCCGAACCCGGAATCATCTTCGGAACACAAATAAAGATATTTTGGACGAAATCTGACAGATTTCTGTCTCTCAATTGACATTTTACGCAACTACTTCCAAGTCCCATTAGTGATTAAATCTAACCTCAATTATATGAATAATTGTTATAACCTCAATTTTAGGAATGGGCTCTATGCACGGCGGTATTTCCGGTGAAGGATTAAGGATGCTCGATAACTTCCGCCGATCGTAGAGTCCAATGCAATACCGAGAATTTATATTGAATTTTATACTCCATGGTTATACTAATGAAACGTTAGTCACAAAAACAGATAAAACAGACACCCCTCGTTGTGTTTATGCTTCTTTTTAAAATTATATTAAATAAACATAACTATATATAAAATTACATCTAAACGTATGTACGTTTCGTTTCAAAGACGGGAGGACAGTAAATTTTGAAGACTCTGCCATAATCCCGGTTTTCTCCGGTTTTCCTCCGCTTAATCTACACAACCGGAAATGGACGAGCATCCTTACGTCAAATGCGGAACTTATGCGTGCATATAGCCCATTGACGTGAGTGCTTTGTTTGTGCAAAATAGCCTACATAATTGACCACTTACAAAGTATTAATCTTCAACTGTTCACACACAACTACATCCACTTTTGCATCAGCACACATGTTTGTGTCGTGCTGCTCTCGTGAACACGCGTTATTGCGTAAAAATTCAGTCTGTTCTCATCCCAAGGCGTCATAGGCCTATAGGCTACGATGCAGACACACATGGCACCCTTTAGCGTCAATTTTAGACGCGTATATATATATATATATATTAGGGCTGTCAAACGATTAATCGCGATTAATCGCATCCAAAATAAAAGTTTGTATTTACATAATATATGTGGGTGCACTGTGTTTAATTATTTTATATATATAAATACACACACATGCTTGTATATATTTAAGAAATATTTTCATGTATATGTATATAGATTTATATAATTTATATATTATATATAAATATAAATATTTTACATATACATAATATTTTTTTCTTAAATATACATGCATGTGTGCTTGTTTATACATATACAAAATAATTATACACAATACACCCACATATATTATGTAAACACAAACTTTTATTTTGGATGCGATTAATCGCGATTAATCGTTTGACAGCCCTAATATATATATATATATATATATAAAGGTCTAACGCTAACCCTACCCCAGATGTAAACCTACCCATACTCTGTGTGTGTCTTATATTGATGCTAAAGGGTGCCATGTGCGTTGGATGTCTACGCATTGGCAAAAGAGTCGTATGACGCCTTGGGATGAGAATGCGTTGAAATATTACATGTGGGTGAGTAAATAACGACAGAATTTTCATTTTTGGGTATACCAAGTCCATGAAAACAATAACCGTAACTATACCAAGTCCATGAAAAGTCCAACATTTCACTTTTTTTTTTATTTTGATTAAGTGCATCATCCGGATTTGTAAAATACACTTTATTCTTTTTGACTCATTCAGTGTGAACACACTGCTCACAGTATTTATTCACAGAGTTGCATAGAATAGCGCATAATGAATACTCGAATTAGGATGGCCCCTATCTACTTTGGGACAATGGATCAGAACAGAAAGTGCAAAATGCTGATAGTGTAACTGGGTCTTTCAAACAGCAGGGGGAGCCAAATGACAGCACAAGTTCCTGAGGAGGCCACAGTCGGCTCTGGAACTGGAAGTTGGTGTTCACTCAGAACTTTCCTTTATATTATATAAACAGAGTGATTACATCATGGACTTTCATGACCAGTTGTTTTAAACACACTCTCACCATACAGTTTTCTTGTTTTGCTCTATAATATGGGTCACACAGCTCATCTTTTAAGTGATTTTCAGACCTTATTTGTTGAGTGTGTCATAGCAACATGAGATAATACTTGGCTTTGATGAGGTTCAGCCTTCAGACTGATGTTTTTGCATGTGACATGACTGGTTGGGGCAGAAAAGCTGGCAGCTGAGACGCAGATAAAGCACAGACACAGACAGCAGGGTGAAAGCTTGAGTGACAGAACCTTCTTCTCATTCCTGCTGGGGTGATCCCTGAACAAACAACCAGCGCTTAGCTTCGGGCAAGTGCCTGTTTCACAGTCCTGTTTGCGACACACACCACTGTAGCTGGGATTTTAAACAAACATGATGTGGTAATGTGTAGTGTAGTGATTTTTTTTAGCCTGACTGATGGATATAAGAATTTAAGATATGTTTTTACTCCTTCACAAATTCCTATACCAAAATGTCCTAACAAGAACTTAGTGCTATAGGAATGCTATGCTGTCTATTGAAAAGGGAAGTGTTTACTTAAGTTTACCATAAATTCTTTTCAGTAATTTCAGCAGTTTATTTTAATAATGAAATTACATATGAAGATGTATAAGTCATAATTAAGTTGGTCAAAAAAGTTCAACTAATTGCATTTAATATAAATTTAATCTATAATATATCTTAATTTAATTGCGTTTAACATGCAGTTCAGTGTGCACAAACATTACATTCAGTTTAAGGTGCAGTAAGCGATTTATGAGAAACATGTGAAATAACCCAAACAAACACACCCCTCCCTTCATTGTTCAATCATTCATATATCTGACAAAAGTAAGAATACCTGATGTTTTCAGTTTTGTTAATAGTTTTTTCAGGGAGCTGTGAAAACATCGAAATTGGACAAAGGTTACAAATTCTTGACGTTTGCTTACATAAAGTTCCATTCATAAATAGCATGACACTTGATAACTTCTCACATTCAACGTAAATATGCTGAAAAACAATAAATAAATAAATTGAAATGATGTCTGATTGTAGGCTGAGTGAAATCTAGTGGCTTTTGTTAAAAAAATTATATATATATGGAATTATATGTTCTTTTCATAACAGTTAAAATCTTTCAGATTTTGTAACATCATGATTAAAAAAAAACCCAAATGTAATAATATTACTCACTTCATTCTTGCAATCTCCTGGACTAATTATTGATTTAAAAAATCGTGATGTTACACAATATGGGGTTCCCTTACGAAAAGAAATTAAATCTTATCATAAATGGTTTAACAGCATATTTGAAAACATACAGAATTATATGGTGTTAATACATATATTGCATAATACATAAGCAATTTTCATATATTTCAAAACGTGAGACAATATATTTACTAATATATGTAAGTTATTTATTTCCGTAAATATCAGGGTCCCCCTGTCCTTATGTCTTAAATTACCGTTTTCATTATTTCAAGTCCGTCAAATACTGTAATAAATGTCTTCATTTTAGTTTGAATGGGTCGGAAGGTTCACCCTGCTTATGGAGATGTAATCAAAGCCTGGACTGGAGCAAAAGCACGTTCCTCTCTCTACCGTTCTGTTGTCACTCCGCTCGAGATCCACTCCTGGTTTTCCATTCTCGCTCACGGGAAAAACTGCTTGTGTTCACACAACTTTAAAAGTTACTCTAATGTGTTTATTTTTTTATATCACAAACGTCAGAATTTATAAGACTATATGTAACGGATTGGAAAGTATTCTATTCATTTAATCAATGTTCCAGCCCTTGCTTGAACACACAGCAGGCCTGGCAAAGCGCACCCATGGTAAAAGGAAAGAAAGTTACAGAAAACATCTTCGACAAACAATTTTAATTTGCCAATACTTATTAATAATAAACAAAAGTGCATGACGTGCAAATCGGATAATAATCAAGTGCAATATAAACATGTTTTTTCAAAGCGTCGGTCCCGAACCGGCATCAACACTACATTTCAACATCTGCTTCCTCCTTAGTCTGCCGTGATATAACTTCTCCACAGTTTTTCCACGAAAACACGAAAAGATGTGAAGTGATACATATGATTGTTTCTTTTTTGGTTTGAAAGCTTAAAATGTAAGCAACGGGACGGACCGGTTTTAGTCTCGGCGTTTGTCCTGCGACTGCAACTGCTACGCTGTCACCGGAAAAAAGTTTACCCTACTTCTGGTCTCGGCGGCCATTTTTGTGAAATAGGCCTATTGGCTAACTCTCTCCTCCCCAACATGAGTGGACACGCCTCCTGCTGCTGATTGGCTAACTCTCTCCTCCCCAACATGAGTGGACACGCCTCCTGCTGCTGATTGGCTAACTCTCTCCTCCCCAACATGAGTGGACACGCCTCCTGCTGCTGATTGGCTCACTCTGTCTCCTCCCCAACATGAGTGGACACGCCTCCTGCTGCTGATTGGCTAACTCTCTCCTCCCCAACATGAGTGGACACGCCTCCTGCTGCCGATTGGCTCACTCTGTCTCCTCCCCAACATGAGTGGACACGCCTCCTGCTGCTGATTGGCTAACTCTGTCTCCTCCCCAACATGAGTGGACACGCCTCCTGCTGCTGATTGGCTAACTCTGTCTCCTCCCTAGCATGAGTGGACACGCCTCCTGCTGCTGATTGGCTAACTCTGTCTCCTCCCCAACATGAGTGGACACGCCTCCTGCTGCTGATTGGCTCACTCTGTCTCCTCCCCAACATGAGTGGACACGCCTCCTGCTGCTGATTGGCTAACTCTGTCTCCTCCCTAGCATGAGTAGACACGCCTCCTGCTGCTGATTGGCTAACTCTGTCTCCTCCCCAACATGAGTGGACACGCCTCCTGCTGCTGATTGGCTAACTCTGTCTCCTCCCCACCATGAGTGGACACGCCTCCTGCTGCTGATTGGCTAACTCTGTCTCCTCCCCACCATGAGTGGACACGCCTCCTGCTGCTGATTGGCTCAGTCTGTCTCCTCCCCACCATGAGTGGACACGCCTCCTGCTGCTGATTGGCTAACTCTGTCTCCTCCCCACCATGAGTGGACACGCCTCCTGCTGCTGATTGGCTAACTCTGTCTCCTCCCCAACATGAGTAGACACGCCTCCTGCTGCTGATTGGCTAACTCTGTCTCCTCCCCAGCATGAGTGGACACGCCTCCTGCTGCTGATTGGCTAACTCTGTCTCCTCCCCACCATGAGTGGACACGCCTCCTGCTGCTGATTGGCTCACTCTGTCTCCTCCCCACCATGAGTGGACACGCCTCCTGCTGCTGATTGGCTAACTCTGTCTCCTCCCCACCATGAGTGGACACGCCTCCTGCTGCTGATTGGCTCACTCTGTCTCCTCCCCACCATGAGTGGACACGCCTCCTGCTGCTAATTGGCTAACTCTGTCTCCTCCCCAGCATGAGTAGACACGCCTACTCCTGTCTCCTCCCCACCATGAGTGGACACGCCTCCTGCTGCTGATTGGCTCACTCTGTCTCCTCCCCAACATGAGTGGACACGCCTCCTGCTGCTAATTGGCTAACTCTGTCTCCTCCCCACCATGAGTGGAGACGCCTCCTGCTGCTGATTGGCTCACTCTGTCTCCTCCCCAACATGAGTGGACACGCCTCCTGCTGCTGATTGGCTAACTCTGTCTCCTCCCCAACATGAGTGGACACGCCTCCTGCTGCTAATTGGCTAACTCTGTCTCCTCCCCACCATGAGTGGACACGCCTCCTGCTGTTGATTGGCTCACTCTGTCTCCTCCCCAACATGAGTGGAGACGCCTCCTGCTGCTGATTGGCTCACTCTGTCTCCTCCCCAACATGAGTGGACACGCCTCCTGCTGCTGATTGGCTTACTCTGTCTCCTCCCCAACATGAGTGGACACGCCTCCTGCTGCTGATTGGCTAACTCTGTCTCCTCCCCACCATGAGTGGACACGCCTCCTGCTGCTGATTGGCTAACTCTGTCTCCTCCCCAACATGAGTGGACACGCCTCCTGCTGCTGATTGGCTCACTCTGTCTCCTCCCCAACATGAGTGGACACGCCTCCTGCTGCTGATTGGCTTACTCTGTCTCCTCCCCACCATGAGTGGACACGCCTCCTGCTGCTGATTGGCTAACTCTGTCTCCTCCCCAGCATGAGTGGACATGCCCCCTATTGCTGATTGGCTCACTCGCTCACCTCACCCATTATGAGTGGACACACCCCCTACTGTTGATTGGCTGCAAGTGCTCAGTCTATCCACTTCCAACAGCTGTTTTCAGAAATCGCTTACTGCACCTTTAATTAGATTATTTTAAGAATATTATTTCTGTAATAAGATCTCTTTTTAATGATATGGCATTAAGTGTTCTTCTTTTTCACCTGGAAAGACACAACTCTTATGTGAGCCCTGACATGTGCTGCTGCTATGGTTTTTGTGGCTTGAGTTAGTGTTGAGTGTAACATTGGTTTAATAATGAATGACAGATCGTCTGCATTGCTTTCGCTGTGACCTAGAATAATAGCTATCACTCGATCACACGTACAAGCAGAGCGGATTAGCTGAAGACACTTGTTCCCCATTAGATGGACTCAAGGGAGAGAACAAAAGGAGCCATTGTGTGCAAGAAAGGTGACCACATCACTTCTGCACAAAATTAATTACTCTTTCCCTTTAAGAAGAAGTCAAGGTGATATAATGTCTACTCTGGACTGAGATATCAAAGAACCTTCACTCCTTCTCCATGAACACCACACTCATTCAGTTCACTTCACCTCCAAACAAAAAAAAAGCATTCAGAGAGATCTTTTTACATATGTCTGGCAATTCAAATTCTGTCAGGCCAATTCTTGCATATTTGATGGTGGGATGATTTTAATTTTGTGCCTTGATGCTGAAGGACAAAACAATGGCACTGTTGGAAAAATAAATATAGAAATATAATTTGACACAAGAGGGCAGTATAGCCCTATTTATGGTTTTGAGTTTAAACTGTCACTATCAGTTAAACCGTGACATCTACACGTTTTCCAAAGTGGACCAACGTGATTATTTCACGTCTTGTCCTGATACACATGGGTTGGGCACTGAAGTTACAGGAGTTTCTTCACGTTGCTAAGCAACGGAACTAGGTCGAGTATTTAAATGTTTATGGTTAACGTGGTTTAACGTCGATGTAATAGGTTGTTTTAGCGTACCTTTTGCTTAAAAGAGGAGCTGGGGGACGCCGGAAAAATAGACATTTTACTCATTAGGCTGCTTCATTAAAAACGTGACATTTAGACGTTTTCTTCGGCGTGGATCAAGGCAAATGAATCCTTTTCACCTTGAAAATAATAAATGTTTTTTGCATTTTAAATAATAGAACATTTCTCAGATCGTAAATAAAACAAAATTCTATTTTTCTCGGTTTAATGAAAACCAATAGGTCGTTATGGCAGAGGCGATTGCGTGTAGAAACATCCGGGTATCTCTCCACTGGAGCGTGTTTCTTCGTATATTTATTTATGTATATATTTATTTTTAATTAAGTCAGCTTGGCATTCCATATTGAGGGGGTTAAATCGTGACATCTACACGTTTTCCAAAGTGGACCATTTAGGCTGCTTCATTACAAACGAGACGTTTAGACGTTTTGTTTCGGCGTGGATCGAGGCAAATTAATCCTTTTCACATTGAAAATAGTAAATGTTTTTTTGCATTTTAAATAATAGACCATTTGCAGTGATCATCAATAAAACAAAATTCCATTTTTCTCGGTTTAATGAAAACCAATAGGTCGTTATGGTAAGTTTAAGTTTCAGTTTAAGTGTAAGTTTCACGTTTGAGGGGGTTAAACCGTGACATCTACACGTTTTCCAAAGTGGGGTTGGAGAAATGTTGTTTTGGGCACTAGAAATGTTGTTTTGGCCACTTTGTTTGATATAATCACAACAATTTAACGTAAGCAAGAATAGGATTTGAACTCAGGTCTTCTTGCTTAAAGCCCATCACTTTATCAACTGAGCCACTAAGTTCGAGGGTTGCGGTTTAGGTTTTATGTGTTGGCAAAATAAATATAGAAATATAATTTGACACAAGAGGGCAGTATAGCCCTATTTATGGTTTTGAGTTTAAACTATCACTATCCGTTAAACCGTCTACACGTTTTCCAAAGTGGACCAACGTGATTATTTCACGTCTTGTCCTGATACACATGGGTTGGGCACTGAAGTTACAGGAGTTTCTTCACGTTGCTAAGCAACGGAACTAGGTCGAGTATTTAAAGGTTATTGTGGTAGCGTATACCTTTTGCTTAAATGAGGAGCTGGGGGATGCCGTCGAGTGACAAGCATTTAATCTTTAAATCAGCTCTTTCGTTTAAAAGCACTGATTCATTGTCGTCATAAACTAAATGTCTAACATGAACGTTACTTTTATTAACTAAAATCAGTTACTTCACACATTTGCAACAGGCTACTGCTGTTATTTGGGGAAAAAGCACTCTGTGTGTAACATTTCTTATCTTAACTGTATGAAATGATATGTAAAGGTCAAAAACTCCTACAGGGACATAGGCTACTCGATCATGGATATTGCACATTGTTTAACATTTGAGCACCCTCACTATTTTCAAAAGCACCCTCAGTGATTTGGTTCTAGAACCGGGCCTGGCACTGGCAGTCAGTTGCACATGTTTTAAATGTGATTAGAGGTGAAATGCATTTTTTGACATTGAGTTGGTTAAAATGCAGTTTTGCCGGTATTCCGTTCAGCTTGAGTATGTCTTGCAGGAGGACATGAGTGTGTTTATATATGGAGACAGTTGAGTGATGTCTCTTAAGTGTGGACAGATGTGTGGCGCAAGCATTGTTAGGGAGCATGAGAGTCTTTTTCTAGTTGTCTAGTCTTTATACTGACAAAATGTCCATGTAATAAAAGCACGCTCAGTGTCCTCACAGACAGAAGAGCTCTGGTAAATCTGGCATTTCGAGTCTCTTTAAATGGCGCCACTCTCTCTGTCCTGTTTCAAACTTTCTGTGTGCTTCAACAAGTTCCAGCGGTAGCTTCAGACTTCTTGTTGTTTTTCACATTCCTATTGTTAGTGATTTCTCATTTGGATGCAGTTCTACTTTAGTGCTAGATTGAGTTGAGTTTATTCATGTGCTTTTAAACCTTGTTTTGTGTTTTGACCCTGCATGTTACAGTAGTAGAGAGATTTATTACATTTTGTGGAACTGAAACATTTCTGTACAATGAGGTTTTAACATTTCATAAATAATTAGATGGAATGAAGTCAGCTTAACCTTTAGCCCTTCGGCCAGTTCCCACTTCCTTTAGATCTGTGGAACAAGTTTTTGTGTGTGTGTGTCTTTCAGAGTGACAAGACAGAAGTGCAGATCCAGGCCTCCCGTGTCTTAACCTTGTCTGTCACTGGCTCACTAAGTCTCTAACCAGATCTCTTCCTGTAGCTGCTGTGCGACGCAGTGGACAATGACCCGACACACACACACACACACACACTTATTCATTTGGATGCGTCTGCATGCTTGTAAACACAAGCTCATTCTCATATAAATGTTCAATACAATCGTATATACACAGAGAGACCCTGACAAACACACACACACACATGCACGCACACACATGCATGCACACACACACACACACACACACTTATCTGATCTCTTGAAGTGGTCATAGTCTCCACTCTGTCTGCCTGCTGCTAAATACTGCTCTTAGCTGCGTATATCAATCTGCTAAATGCTGCTCCGGGCCACATACTCTTCCCTTATCTAAACTCAGTGCTGACGAGACTCTTGAGAGCGTTTTCTATCTCTGCCTCGGTCCTATCCAACACAGTCTTAAACAGGAAATAAATTGTCCATTAAGATAGGACTGAAGTTACTCTCCCACACCACTGTGAAATGTGAAATGTTTCTGATTGCTCATATTTTCATTAGGACGCTAAGTGTCTCATGAACCATTTCGGGCTACCTCAACTGAAGGTTAACACACTGTAATTATTATATTTTATTGTTGTGTGTCAGTTAAAGGGATTGTAAGAAACTCATACAGGTTTGGAACAACTTTAGGGCAAGTAAATGATGGCAGAATTGTGGGTGAACTATCGCTTTAAATGAGTAGGCTAGTTCACTTTAAAATGAAAATGACCTCATGATTTGACTGACTTTTTTTTCCAGATGAATACAATCAGAGTTATATTAATAAAAACTCATGACACTTCTAACCTTGATAATGGCATTGGTCTGCAACCATCAGTTTGAAGCTCAAAAAAGTGCATCCATCCATCATAAAAGTGCAGGCCTTCTGAAGCGAAGTGATGTTCGTGACTCTCCTGTTTGAACTTTGATTTTTTTTCCGAGTCATTTCATTCATTTCGTTCGTTGAATGAACCAAATGACTCGAAAAAAGATTTGTTCATTTTGATGAATGAGTTCGAACAGGAGAGTCATGAACGCGCATCACAGAACAGAGCAAGGCGAGCATTTGTGCTTATAAAACGTAAACTTTTTTATTTATTTTTTAAATGATCAATCCTTTCGCTAACCTTAGATAAGACCCGTATTCATCGTCTGGTGTTGTTTAAAGCCCTTTGAAGCTGCGCTGAAACTCTCATTCGGACCTTGAACCGTTTGGTACCCAATGAAGACCATAATATGGAGAAAAATCCTGGAAATTTTTCATCAAAAACTTTAATTTCTTTTCGACTGAAGAAAGAAAGACATGGACATCTTGGATGACATGGGGGTGAGTAAATTATCAGCAAAAGTTTTTTTTAAAAAGTGAACTAACCCCCGGAGCCCTGTGGAGCACTTTTATGATGGATGGATGCACTTTTTTGAGCTTCAAACTGGTTGCAATCTACTGCCATTATAAAACTCAGAGGCTCAGGGTGTTTATTAATATAACCACCTAGGATGACTTGAGGGTGAGTAAATCATCCAGGCTCATTTTCATTTTAAAGTGAACTACTCCTTTAAGTTGAGTTATGGTGTAAGAGTATATGTTATATATAAGGCCATGTTCAGAGTGTCAGCAAAAATCTAATTTTTTGCATATCCAGATTTTATCCAGATAGCCCGGGTTTTTGAAAGTCTGGACATCAAAAAAACGCATGAAATCTGTTTTTTTCTCTCGAATCTTTTGCATAAGGAAGTGGTTTGAAATTCGATTCCAATCAGATATGTTTCCATCACGCTGTTTTTATGCCATTTTAAAATAGGCTAGCTAGTTTCAGAAAGTAGCCAATTCATTCGGTGTTCTATCTATAGTCCAATTTCTATTTCCTGTGCGACGGAGGAGTTCTGCACCGCGACTCCAGGGCGCTAGTTTGGACAGTTTGGAGATGCGATGTGCGCCTCCATTTCCCCAGCATCCACTTTTTTGAAAGCCTCGTCGTTACATACGTGGGTACTACATCATTACCAAATCAACTCATGCAGGTATAGGTTGGTTTGGACCATAGACTGTGGTTTGGACACACAAATCTTTGCAAATAATAGTGCGGATAGTCTGCCTGAAAATATCTGATTCGTCTGCAGTCACTCACAGCAGACTTTGCTATTACCTTCAAGAATTAGGCTCGCGCGTGTATCTGAAATAAAATGTACGAAATTACATTCGGCTATATGAGTTTCTTATGCTGAAGCCGCCCTAAAAGAAAAAACAAACCTATAAAAACCATAACCAAAAGTTCTTATGGTTTCCACTAAAAATACCATTACACCACCAAGCTTTAACCATTAAAAACGTCACCTAATGGTTTAGCCTATCAGTTTTGCCAACTTGTGTTTACTCAACACTGTAAAATTGCTGCGTGTTAATGTTTTTCTCCGCGATTTAAAGGTTTGACATAGCCTATTATTGTATGAAAACACTGTTTATTGGATAGTGATTTTCAAGATGAAACTGTGAGTGACAGCAAAATATGTATTGTATATAGGCCTATGGGAGTGGCCAACAAGTTTTCATATTTGTAAGGCTAAATGGTCACTACTTGTTTTGAGCTTTGATTGGCCCTTGGGCTGGTTTTTTCACACAGTCCTGGCACCCCTTGTCCTGTTGTGTGTTTTGGGCAATATTCCATTAGGATTTAATGGTTTCAACACACCACCAATAGAAGGTAGCTAACAAATTAGACCCCCGAGGACCATTACAGTTTTCATTAAAACCAATACAATTCACATGATAAAAATGGAACCCATTTTTAAATTCTAAGGGTTTCTATTGTTACTTAAGCAGGGCGCTAAACTGGCTTATTTGTAAAGATTCTCCTGGAGTTGCTTTATCAGACAGGACAGGTCCTATCATAGGTGGCTCGCAGTCAGATTTCAGATCTCGAGACAAGGCTGAGAGAGTGCCGGCTTGTCTGCTCTTCTGTTTACTCTCAGCACTGCATCCTGGCTATCTGACTTATCACGACTCTTCAATTGTCGGATCTGTTTGGCTAATGTGAGTGTAATGACAAGCTCATTGGAAAGCGTTAAGATTGGGAGATAATTGAATTGGTTTAGTTTAGCCTATGACGTTACAGCGATGCAGCGTCTTGCTTAACTTTGGCTTAGCAATCGCTTTTTTAATCGATTTGACTAACATTAAATCTTAAAATATATTTTTGGTGACTAATAGCCTATTAATTTGTAAAGTAAAAAACATTTACCCCACACAAAAATAGCTGAGATACAATAGGCCTATCTCTTAAATCCTATAGCCTAATAAATAAATAAATAAATAAATAGGCTAAACAAGTAAATAAACAAACAGAACCGTCGTTAGGATATCAAGTTTTTTTTTAAATGTTAGGCTAATAAATAAAAAAAAGTTTTTTTCAAGCAACATTGTTTCATATAGCCTATAAGGATCTATAAACTTTCTTTCTTTTTACTTTAATCGAGTCAACCTAACGTCATTTGGTTATTGCGGCAGCGAATAATAGGCCTAATAGCTAATACAATTCAGATTGACAGATTGATTGAAAAAAATCACTTTGTACAGATAACGATACTGCAACCGTTCTTGTTTCCTGTGTTACTAATAGGCTAGAGAATCAAATAATCCAAATAAATTCCCACACGTTGCATTAAAACGCATTAATTGAATTTATTAAGTTATGTTACAGAAAACCGCCGGTTTTTCTTTCGGGGTAAAAAAAAATCCACTTGAACCAGTTAAGCTGCTGCCTAATATTTTAAGGACGACCAATTGCCAAACAGTTTATTATTAGAGCTAAAAAATCAAGTCATTCTAAAAAATACAGTAGGAAATTATTTTAAAATGGATATAGTCGCTTTTTCAGATATAATGTAACAGTCACATAACAACAACAGTATTTTTATTTCCCTGTGTAAATCGTTATTTCATGGATACGTAAATAACAATCAACACAGCCTCACGATAAAGTTAATATATCTCAGATAAAATTGAGCTTTCTTGAAAAATCTCAAAATGGCTCCAAATACAAGCATGACAAAATCTCCACGAAGCATATTGTTATTAAATATTTAGTCTTTATTTGGTGTTGTTTGTTTTGTAAACCACTGATATAAAAACAAAAATATATGTACACAATCAGACAACAATAATGACAATGTTTTCTCCTCAGCGTTTTTCAGCAGTGCCACTCGGATAAATATAGTCTTAATCCAAAAATCTTCTCTTTCAGGACCGATGCCATGTCTCACCAAGACCTGATCCCATCCACACTTCCCGTCGTCAGATTCATATCCACAAAGTGGTTCGGGATCTGACTTGTGTTGGCAAACGAGGGAACAGAGGTGAAGTTGCAGTGGTATGGGTTATTTCCATAGCTGTTGTAATAGTTATTGTATGGATATGATACAGTGACATTGTAAGGAGCTCCGTGACAGGGCTTTCCGTCTCGCACCAGCACGGGCACCGCAACCCTCCGCGGGCCGGACAGCTCTAGGCTCCTGTCCTGTCGCTGTCTCTTACACTTGTACCGCCGGTTCTGGAACCATATTTTGACCTGTGTGGAGGTGAGCTTCAGGACATGAGCCAGGTGGTCTCGCTCGGGTGCGGACAGGTATCTCTGCTGCTTGAAGCGTCTCTCCAGCTCGAACACTTGAGTTTGAGAGAAGAGCACTCGGGGTTTCCTGCGCTGCCTCTGCTTTGGCTTCTCTCGGGGTGCTTCCTCTTTATAGCTGGAGTCGTCAAACGGACACAGGCCTACAAACACAAATAGGCTAATAATAATAATAATAATAATAATATATTATGCGTAAATGCAATATGAAATACACTGAATGAGGAGGATCAATAAATACAACTACAAATAGGCTAGTGCTTGATATGTTTTAGGTCACACTTTAGATTAGGGTCCAATTCTCACTAATAAATAATATTAACTATGAACTCGAATACTCCTTATTAAAAGTTATACGTATTGGGTAGGAATTGGTCATGCATACGACATTAATATGCTATTAATGCTACTAATATGTGCTACTATGTATTAAACAGCCAATATCCTAGTAAAGTGCATGCTAATAAGCAATTTAATACTGAGAATTGGACCCTAGGGGTTCCCGTTTTTTATGTAAGGTTAATTCAGCATAATTGTTTCCCAATATACCATAATTCTGTGTTGACAGAACTGATCAGTAAGCCTACTGCAAAATAAAGTTGCTGCCTTATATTTTTAAGTAGGTACAATCAACTTGGATGTTTAAGTCTTTTCAACTTAAATTTCGTTAAACTAACTCGGTGGAAAAAAATCTAAAAATAGTGGAATCTAAATCTAAAAATAGGCTAGTGGAATCTAAATCTAAAATTAGTGGAATCTAAATCTAAAATAGCGGAATCTTGGCATCAGACTGTGAAATATTTTTTGGGGTTGTAACTAAATATTTAAAACCAACTAAAAAACGTTGATTTCCTAAATCCTTCAACTTGCAATTATTTGACAGTATTATAGCCTAGTTAACCAGCCCCATTTTGAGCTCAAAACCCGATGCATAAAAGAAATATAAGCTTTTTTTTCGAGATTTAATTTTAATTGAATGAGAATTATTAATTAAGAATTGTAATGAGTCTTAAACGTAAATTTAAACATGTTTATTTTATTTTTATTTTTACGTTGTATTTGTTTACATTTATGAATACGAATCACATGAACTAAACAATCCATTCCCTTGTTGTTCCATTCCATTAAGATTAATACAAAATGTTTTATTAAGCTATAGGTTGTTTTTTTTTACTCGTTTAACATTCTTAACTCGTATATGAATAGCCTATACTTTAAGGATTATTCAATTCAATTTGATGAAATTTGACTATTAATTGAATTTTTTGTGAGTGTATCTATTGAAAGAAGACGATTGAAGCTATAAATAATAACTATAAATATCCTACTTGTTAAATCATACTAGGCCTAAATATCCTACTTGTATCTTCGCCTGGATCCATGTCCTCCTCGGTTGGAGACCCGCAGGAGCTTCTGAGCGTGTCGAACTCGTGTGAGTTGAGCTGATCCCCCGTGCCCGCGCCCGTGCCCGTGCTGAGGTTCTCAGGGCTGTAGAGCAGATCCAGGCTCCGGCTCAGGGTGCTCTGAATACACTGCAGCTGAAGCGAGTCCTGCTCGACACCCATCAGTGCGTGAGGGTTCAGAGCGTGTTGATGTTCCAGTTTGAGGATGTCCTTCACCGAAAACGGAGTCGAGGTTACGGGACTCGGAAGCATCGCTCGACAGATTTGCGTGTGTGCTTGAAGAAAGGTGGAAGAAAGCTTGCTCAAACGCAAAGCGACATCAGTTGACTTTGTAAAGTTCCTTCAGATGTCCACAGGTGAGCAGAAGAATATGGTCCACCACCGCAGTGAAGCGTTCTGGACGTGTCGCTGTTGTTTGACGTGTGTGTCCTCGCAGAAGCAGCTCTTGATGAAGAATAGCCCCCGTCTTCCTCTTTCCGCTGTTGAAGGTGCAGAGAGAAGAGCTCTTATCTAATACACAGCGTCCTTATCTCAGACTGACCCCTCCCATTCTGTGCGTCCCATCATCACCTGTCTGAACACAACGCTTGTTTAAAAGTCTCCGACAGAGGATCGTTGAGATTGAAATGCCATTTAATGTGCAATTTAAACGCGATTCCACACTATTTTGTCAAGTGGACAGGTAATAACATTGAAATTACCGGTCATATATTTACTTAGTATGATTAAACCTGACTATTAGGTTAGAAAAACGAAGTTTAGGCCTAATGTAATAAATAAATCCAGGTGGAAATGGAAAACGAATTTTTGGATTTAGCTGATAGTATTAGCCATTAATCTTAGAGTATTAACTGCATAGTCCAGTAGGCCACTATTCAATTAATAGCTGTTAGTCTTAGAATACTTTTCAATGAAATGCTGCAGATCTGCAAGAAATTCAAAAAAAAATCACATGAGAACCATTCAAAAGTCAGTGTTTCAAAACCCTTACAAATATCGATATTATTTACATTCATGTATTTGGCATATAGCATTACGTTCCAGTCATTTTAATAATGGTTGTTTTTAGCATGTAATAGGCCAAGATATCTGGTTAAATAACTTAATATTATACAAATCACTGCAGTGTTCATACATGTGCTCCCTCCTAAGCATGCGGGTAAATTGGTTTGTGCTTCGCTGAAGCAAAGTGGATGTCCGAAAAGGTGACGCCGACAGTGACATCCAACAGGCCTATTAGTGTACACAGGCCACAACAAACAGTAACCCTACACCTGATGTAGCTCTGGCGCCAGCCCGCAATGCTTGAGTGAGGGTCAGACACCTCAGCTTCAGTCCATCATGCAGAGACCGCCTTTATTCAGAGCCGATACCTGTGCAAACCTTGCTCATTTCCCCAGTTAAGCTTGTTTCATTTGATATGCTACTATATTTAATGGCCGCGTTAGATTTTTTATTTTAGTGACTGCCGGCGGGACGAACGATTTTCCCTCGTTTATAATAAAAATAGAACACACATTTTCAAATGAAATGTTCTTAATCACTTTAATTATTTAGTTATGATTAAATTACGAGAAAATAAAATGATAAAAATCGAATCACCACGCAGTCGTTGTCTGTTATGGCGCATTATAACGAATTATTCAGTGGTCAGAAGTCTCCAGAAGATCAGATCAGCATTATTTTTTATTGCTCGATACATTTTCGACTCATAGGTGTGCTTCACGGCCATGCGAAAAAGAATGACACTTTAAACACACTTTTAAGACGTTGTTTTTACGGAAATAATATCTTTTAAACGACTATTTTAAGTGTGATCCGATATCCTAATGTTTTCGGACACTTAATGGAATGTTTTATGCAATTCATGTATTATGAATTGCATTATGAAAATGTATTATACTTCAAATTTATAGCTATTAATTTATATTAAATTAAAATGCCTACATTTTTTTTAAACTTTAGGCCTATCTTTGTAATTTCATAATTACTTCTATTGTCTTTGAAATAAACAAAAATACTTTAATATGTTATATCCATTGATATTTTTATCAATTATTTGAATAATTACACATATACATGAATCTCAGTATTAGTGTTTGAGTGCAAATTAAACAAATGTAGCCTATCGTTTCAAACGTTCACACACCCTTCTTAAAATAGCCTTTTTGTTTTGTGAATTATTTCCACCAAAATAAAATCACAATGTCATTTTCCTTCTAATTTTCAGAGAATAACAGTAGCCTATGCTATTAAAGATTTTAACTGAAAGATGCAACTTGAACATTAATCGTGGCTATTAATATTTTTCACAAATGCCAGGTCGACATTTTTTCAGACCACTACTAAACCCACCAACCATGCGTATCCTAAGCACATCTAGAAACTCATTTTCGCGTATATAAATTGCACGACAAACACACTGCGTGCTATAGAGACGCATTTAGCGTGACCGGGTTGGTGTGACAGAACAGCTTTGATCCTGTCACTCTGATGAGGTAATGGATGTAATTGCGCATCTCTGCATTCATAAAACTCCAGCAATGCTTTGGCTCTGAGCGAAACTCTCGGGCTCCATCTCTGCGATGTAAGGTAACACGGCAGTTAAGTAATAACCCTAATTAATCATACTGTAAAAAAGCGAGCTGATGGCAACTGAAAGGAAACACTCGCCTCCGAGGCCTTTCTTTAAACAGTGGGTCACCGGAGAACTCCATCAAAACGTTACTCGAGATTCAGTCTCTGTGTTGTTCTGAAACCTGTAACCTCATACACGAAGCAGGAGTGTGTTTTGATTGACAGCTCACATGATGCGAGTCCTGCATGAAGAGGGAAGTTTGTTTCCTGTTTCCAATGAAGATGTTTTACATGTCAGACATTTATACATACATGTGCATATATCAGATGTTGCAGAAGTGTATTTTTAGTTACTCCATATATGGTACTATAAGAGCATATTGTGTCAAATAATTACTAAAAAATGACCAGACAGCAGGATTTTAACATGGTAGGCCTATTTATTTATTTTTTTTTATCCCTTTTGATTATTTCTTCTTCAACTTGAAACGTGTTACATTCCTAAATGTGAATTAAAAAACTGAATTTGTGCTGTTACATTTGGAAATTGCCAGCAGCCATTTCACCTATACACTCTAATAAAAGGTTGGGTTGTTTCAACCAAAACTTGGGTCAAATATGGACAAACCCAAATGTTGAGTTAAAAATGTAATTTAAATTTTTAACCCAACTTCATCTTTTACTTTCAACTGTAAATTTTTCAATGACATTTTTTGGGTTTGTCCATATTTGACCCAAATTTGGGTTGAAACAACCCAGCATTTTTTATAAGTAAGATTTTCAAAATGCTAAAAGTTCCTATATAGAGACTCAACTGCAGCCTTATTTAACCGTTTAAAATGTGTTGACTATCTTGAACATCTCTGAGGGGTTTGAAGAAAAAGCACAATATCATTAAGGGGAATCAAATGTTCAAATGTGATCAGAGCAACCGAGAAAAAAAACCCTGCCAGAGACTTGCAAGATGACCTGATGAAAGGAGGAAACACATTTCAATGCAGAGTAGAAGAAGAACACAAGACAAGCATATGACCTTCATGTGGAGACATCTTGCAGAATTACTCTGGATCATGAAGTACATAAAAGGCCCACTTGAATATGCTAAACTTCACTTGGATAGACCTGTGGAGTTCTGGAAGAGTGTTTTATGGACCGATGTGACCAAACTGGAACTTCTTGGACCCATGGATCAGTTGGAGGATGTCCAGTCTTGCTATGGGGTGCTTTGGTGTTGCAGGAAGTGGGCTGTATGAAGGACATCATGAGTTATTTAAAGAATTTAATCAAAGATTTGCCAAAGACGGTGATCCTTCAGAGACCAAAGCTTGATGATCAATGATCAAAGTTTCCTGCAGGACAAACATCCAGACCTACTGAACTTGGGTCAGGGATCAGTCAGAGTGTTCTTGAGTGGCCTCTACAGTCTTCAGGTTTACATCTCGATGGAAATATTTGGTGGAATTTGAAGAAAGCAGTTGTAATGTGAAAACCAAAGATTATCTGTGATCTGATATGGGGAATGGGCAGAGATTGCTGTAGAGAGCTGACAGAAGCTCTTACAGGAAATGTTTATTGGAAGGATAAAAGACTCTGCACAAAATTCGACTTTTGGGGGTTGAATATAAATTTTTTCAGAAATAAAATGAGTCCTTTTCATATTGAATTAATGCCGGATTTTTCCACTATAAATTAAAGACATGCCGTTTGGGGACTCATTTTAATTTTTAATTTCTATATTCAATCATAGGCTCCTTCTTGACTATAAAAAAATACATTGTTGGTTTCACTTTAAAAAAAGTTACCGGGTTGCTTTGAGTTAATACAATGACGGAGATTGGCTTAATTGACATAAACTAAAAATATTATGCTATCCAAGTATGTATATGACGAAAGAAAAAATGTTGTAATTATGAAAATATATATTTTTTTTATAGTGTAGCCTATGCTACTATGCGCACTCTAAAAAAACGTGACAATAAACTAAAAGATGTAAATGACTTTTGTATAGGCTATTCGAAATAAAAGCTTGCTTATTTCACTGAAGATAAGGATTTAATTAGTCCAGATGTCATGCGAACAATAGACTAAACTCTGCTTAACCATAGGTCTAAACACACAACTGAAACACAGACTCGCTGAACTGATAACGACGGAACATGCGACCATGGTCGGCTAATAATGCTTTTGGGAAAACGCGCGCCTGTTGTGGAATTTTGACATTTGTATTTTAATGACCATTTTCAGAATGCTCTTTGCCGAGTAAATAAAAGAGTAAATAAAATCTTCGTGAATAAAACTCCAGTTTACGTTTAGTAGGCCTATAGGCTACATAGAAATTGCCAATTTGATGTAAAATCAATAGAAGTCTTTATTGCTGCCAGTGTGTCTAGCCACTAGATGTCCCTGTAAGTCCTGTTATCACAGTTGAAGACAGGATCTGAATGAGCAGCACAAACACTGATGCTGTCTGCATTTCATTCACTCTGTGGACAAACACGTTAAATCGAGATCAACTGTGAGTATGAATTCGAAACTACAAAACAATTTAATACATACAAATAAAATAAATAGTTAACATTGGTTAATTCACTACATAACATAAAAAACAATGAGCAATATATTTTACTGCATTAATTTTAGTCAATAAAAATGTTCATGTTAGCACCGTGCATTAATTCCTGTTAACATAAACAACTTTTGATGGTAAAATTGTACAGTTTTGTTGAAATTAACATTACTAAGATTAATAAATGAGTTGTTTATTGTTCGTTCGTGTTAACCAATGCAGTTGACTAATATATAAACATTAAAAGGGATCTGCTATTTCACAATCCAAAAGCTTTTTTTCTTGATAATTTTGTTTTAGCTGTGGAAAATATATACAAAATTAATTTGAAAACATGTATTAGGGATGGCCTACTTACGTGAAATGACGAAGTGTGGTATACTTTTATGAGTTTAAAAACTCTGACCTCTGCTGCATGGTGAGAAGAAAATGCCCTGAAATCGCTAAAGATGAAGATGTGTGACAGACACACACACACAGACACACACACACACACACACATATGATTTCACACATGATTTTCATGATTTCAATAGATAATTTTCATGTTATTAAGAGAAACAATGTGAAGTTGACTGTTTAGTCTCTGGCTTGATTTGCTGACGCATGACCAGAAATAAATGATTTCGAGACAGAACATCTGACTGTACAAGAATCATTAAATCACTGTCCACAGATCAGGCATTAGAATCAACAAAGTTAGTTTACACGTTGTCACGTTCCTGTCGAGTCCATATCTTACAGTAAAAGTTAGAGCCTGCACCGAAATTGCGACTAATTTACCAAAGTTGAAATGTACCGTGTAATGGGTTTTATGCACGGCGGTATTTCCGGTGAAGGATTAAGGATGCTCGATAACTTCCGCCGATCGCCGAGTCCAATGCAATACCGAGAATTTATATTGAATTTTATACTCCATGCCATGGTTATACTAATGAAACGCTAGTCACAAAAACAGATAAAACAGACACCCCTCGTTGTGTTTATGCTTCTTTTTAAAATTATATTAAATAAACATAACTATATATAAAATTACATCTAAACGTATGAACGTTTCGTTTCAAAGACGGGAGGACAGTAAATTTTGAAGACTCTGCCATAATCCCGTTTTCCTCGGTTTTCCTCCGCTTTAATCTCCCCAACTGGAAACTGTTGAGCATCCCTGCGTCAAATGCGGAATCAATGCGTGCATATAGCCCATTGACACCTGTCAGTTACTTAGTTTTTTTTTAAACTGCCATTACACTCCTCACCACTAGGGGTGTTAGTGAGACCTATGTGCTTAGATAAAGAGCCAGGTGAGCTGTAGAATAATTTATCATGGCTGACCCAGTCCTGTTTGGGAAACTGTCTGTTTCATGCTCAACTAAGGACATTTCAATATCTGCTGAATCAATATTTGTGCCAACTTTGTGGTCCTGGCTGGGATTGTTGAGTACTGCGACGAGGTTCGTGGTTGGAAATGGCTTCATTTAACAGTTGGATTACCATCATTGTATGTATTGCTGGAACTCAAGTCATACGCAGAACCATATCTTGTGTGCATATCTTTTTAACACTGTTTGAATATTGTTTCTTGGTTTTGAGTCTTTTTTGTTTATATAAAGTCAAATGTGATCAAGGTGTTTACATAGGCCTGTCACACTTCTTGCTTCTGGAACGCGGAGTAGGGATACATACACTCTAAAAAATGCTGGGTTGTTTTAACCCAATTTTGGGTAAAATATGGACAAACCCAGCCATTGGGTTACATTTTTAAATTACATTTTTAACCCAATGGCTGGGTTTGTCCATATTTTACCCAAAATTGGGTTAAAACAACCCAGCATTTTTTGGAGTGTAACTTCCGGTCAACAGTATTTCTCGATAAGGTCGACAGTCGAAAACATATACACGCGCATACCGTTCCACACAGCTGGTGAACGATCTCCGCTTCAGCGCGGATAGAGAGGAGCTCCTGGTCTCTGCTTCGTTCCAGTTTGCAGACATTTGTTCGTCCTTTCTTTGTTGATGACGAGCACAAACTTTCTTCTAAGAGCAACAGAGTCGTGTGATGGCACGAGCGTCATAACTATGATGACACACCCCTTACGGCATTGGTCCTGGTTTTTGTTCACACAGCGCGCGTTTCGGGACTGATCACGGCAATGTTACTAGGTCCCCAACCCGGAATCAATCCCAGGTCGTGTTTGCGTTCACACAGAAGGCGTTCTGGCAATTTCCTGGGATCAACTCGCTGTGTGAAAGGGGCTTAAAAGACGTACTTCCGGCCTTCAATTATTTTGTGATATAGGCTTATTGCTGTTTTTATTTACTCATTTGAATAAAAGCATATGTTGATGACCCCCCCCCCCCAACAATGCATCAAAGATGCATTGCAGATGCATCGAAGAGCCCAGAAAAATATCTAGCATCCTAGATATCCAGAGCTGTCGCACGACTCAACCTCACGTGATGTCATGAGCTACAGCCAATCAGAAAAATGCATGGGTTGAGGTCACCGGGTAAATGGGTTTATTGCGTTTTTTTTCTCAGAGCAAATCATCGCGCAAACAGTGTGCAGCACTAGTTTCTGTCTTACGTCCATATTCGCGTGTTGTGTTCTTCGTCCTTTTCGCTGGGTATTGGCTAGTCTCGCTGACGGCTGAAGGTCTGGAATTCATAGCAGCTTTCTTTGGCCAAGGCCCGCCCATAAGGCCGTTTGACTGACATGTCAAACAACCAATTAGAGTTCGTTTCGTTCAGCGTCACGTTTCAGGGCGTGGAAATGTCCCCACAACAACAGTCAACAAGTCAGTCAGCAGTAGTCACCGGAGCGCCTTATATATCAACACATTCTCACCCCAAGGCGTCACCTTTGACCATGCTTCAATATTTGACGTTCTAGGCGCCCTTTAGCGTCACTTACATGACGCGATCCTACGGCGTCATCTAACTGACGCTAAAGGAAAGCGTCAGTTAGAGGACGCGGTTAGGTTTAGGTATGGGGTGGGGGTAGGGTACACGCGATCCTAGGGCGTCATCTAACTGACGCTAAAGGGTGCCTAAAGCATCAGAAATTGAAGCATGGTCAAATGCTTCCCAAGGCGTCAGTTAGGTGACGCCTTGGGAGTGAGAATGGGCTGTATATATGGGTCAATTGGTTAACAACACTCCGCGTTATTAAATTCGCCCACGAACTCGCGCTCATGTCCATCTTATGCCCGCTTTGTCAACGGCGCACATTGAATACTCACATGAGTCAGGCTGCGAATGTAAGTTACGTCCCCGCCCCAGCGCGCTCACGCCTACTAAATAAACTCCTCACCTCCGGCGCCGCGTACTCGCTATTCCCTTTAGCCTTTAGCACATCTAGTGGATGCATAACGCAAACCCAGTCAAACGTTTGACTCTGCAGTATGTTATGCGCCTTATAATCCAGTGCGCCCTATGTATGAATACTGAATCGGCCAGCTGCGATGTCAGCGTAGACCTGTTGTTTCATGTTTGCCCACAAACGAGGCTGATATCCCCTTCGCAGTTAGATACTTCACTTGATCTTTCATAATAGATAGGATGGGACATACAACTACATTTAGCTGATCTTGATAAATGCTCATTGTCACTGTTTCCCGGCGGACCGAAAAAAAAACGCGACACTGACGCCCCCGGAAATCCGATAAAATTCAACCAATCAGATGACGACTTCGACATTCCTGAAGTGTTTCCAGTTAAGTGTACCATATGCATCAGACGTTTAGCCAACGTTCCGTGGGCGTGACATCTGAGGCTGAGACTAGGTATTGGCGTACTGGATATTCGGTTAGTTTAATTGTGTGATTTTTCGTGGCAAAACATGGTTTGTAGACAAGATAGAATCGTTGGATGACAGAGTTGTTGTCAACTGGTGTAGTGCGTTACCTCCTGTTGCGGATCAATCACGTTGTGTTGTGTGGTGTGAACAGCTCAACAACTTCAACACTCATGATTTCACAGAGAGCAAGTCATGTAGTGTGAACCGCACAGGGGTGCGTTTCCCGAAAGCATCGTTAGCCAACTATGGTCGCAAGTTCCGTCGTTTCTCGTTATCAGCATAGTTCAAACGAACATTCGCAAACAGCACCGCAAAGTTGGGTGGTTTGAACGACAACTCTCGACCTGTGGTTAGAGGCATCGTTTCTATATCGCATGGCATTTGGACGTAATAAATCCTTGTTCTGAGCAAAATAAGTAAGCTGACATTCAGTACAACCGGTGTCTTTTATTTAGAATACATACAAATGGACTTTACGTCTTTTAGTTTGTCAAAAGATTTCAAGTACCGTGTTTGAAGAGAATATGTGCGAACGTGCTCTACTATGTAAGAACGAGCCAAATATTGAGTCTGGTAATAAAGCAAAACAACTGAATACAATTAGAAATAGTCCTCAGATGACATGTCTGCAATTTATATATACAAAATCTAGCGTTAATTGGATCTCAAACAATTTCATTGTGGGTTTCGGGAAACAGTCGTGACTAGCTAGTTGATTTCTCTAACGATGCATCGTACTATGGTAGTGATGAAGCAGCGAGCTACAAAGTTGTACGGGAAACGCACCCCAGTTCAGCCCGACGTTTTAAAATCATGTAGTGTGTGAACTAGGCTTAAAGGATTAGTTCACTTTTGAAAAAACTTTTGCTGATAATTTACTCACCCCCATGTCATCCAAGATGTCCATGTCTTTCTTTCTTCAGTCGAAAAGAAATTTAGGTTTTTGATGAAAACATTCCAGGATTTTTCTTCATATAATGGACTTCAATGGGAACCGGATGGTTCAGGTCCAAAAGATAGTGTTAATAACTGTTTCAGATGCAGCTTCAAATGTCTTTAAACGACACCAGACGATGAATAAGGGTCTTATCATGCGAAACGATCGGTTATTTCAAAGCTTATTCCAAAAATGTAACTTTTCTAAGGACAAATGCTAGCCTTGCTATATTCTGTGAGGCGCGTTTGTAACGTCACGTAGTACGTAATTACGTTCAAAAGGTCACGGGCGACGTAGCCGGAAGTACAGAATCAAAATCGTCCGACATTGTTGTTTTACCTTTTAATTCCGTTTTTGTAAACGGCGTTTGAGTTAGTTTTCACGTTCAACCTATGCGTTCAACTTGTAAACACTCTGACTCTGTACTTCTGGCTATGTCGCCCGTGACCTTTTGAACGTAATTACGTATTACGTGACGTTGCAAACGCGCCTCACAGAATGGAGAAAGGCTAGCATTTGTCCTTAGAAAAGTTACATTTTTGGAATAAGTTTTGAAATAACCGATCGTTTCGCATGATAAGACCCTTATTCATCGTCTGGTGTCGTTTAAAGACATTTGAAGCTGCATCTGAAACTGTTATTAACACTATCTTTTGGACCTGAACCATCCGGTTCCCATTGAAGTCCATTATATGGAGAAAAATCCTGGAATGTTTTCATCAAAAACCTAAATTTCTTTTCGACTGAGGAAAGAAGGACATGGACATCTTGGATGACATGGGGGTGAGTAAATTATCAGCAAAAGTTTTTCAAAAGTGAACTAATCCTTTAACGCTCCCCTCCGTGGGCGGGGCCAAAGATGTGATAGTTGAAGTAGGCGTTGGTTTTCTATTGCAGAGGTGGGTTTTTTGTCGCACTATTACATCATAATTCTGAGCTTGGTTTCAATAAAAGCTGTTTTTGGACTAACAAGGATGTTTGAGTTTTGAAAGCTTACTGGATGTTTATATAGTACAATGACCTTGTACATGTCAAAAGATCAAGGGAAGTTTGATTTCTCAATTCATGTCCCCCTTTTTCTACGAATGTGCTGTATTATCTATTGTTAATACACCAGATTTCAAGCCGCATATCTGCATTCTGCATAGATCAGATCAATTGCCTTGAGCTGCAGTGACTCTTATGTCTTAACCACCGACAACAGTTTATCTCTTAACCACTGACAAAACATTCTTGCAGAGATTAACCACAAGCAGGATACACACCACACCAGTTCACCACAGTAAAGAGACAGAGTGTGGCAAGGCATAATATCATCCTTTAAAGTCAATGTGGACTGAAATCATGTGACATAATGTTCTAACATTCAATACATATAGAATAACCTTTTCCACAAAAATATGAAGCAGCACAATTGTTTATTATTAGAGTGATTTCTGAAGACTGGAGTAATCGCAGGAATAAATTACATTTGAAAATATATTTTAAACAAATATATTATTTTATTATATATTTTAGTATAGTTATTATTAATATTTTGTTTCTGTTTTATATTGTATATATAAAATTTTATATAAAATAAAATTTTATAAAATTTTATAAAATTATATATAAAATAAAATTTTTTATTCCAGTTTTAAGTTTTATTACATCAGAACTAAATGAAAATGAGAAATGTTGCCTTGCAACTATGGAAAAAGTATTTTATTTTATATAGTTAATGTTTATTTTATAACGAACGCTGCAAAATATTATATGATTAATACGACAACGTGTTTTTGCATGGCTTTAACTCATCAAAGTAAGTTACGAAATTTTCAACCTTTTCTAAGTTTAAATTACTTAATTTAAGTACAATCAACTTGTATGTTTAAGCCAGCAACGTTTTTACAGTGAAAATAGTTTTACTTTTGGTTTTAGTTAACTATAATAACCGAAAAGTCCGCGCTCTCAGATCACTTGAACGTGGCTGTGGTTACAAGAGGTAAAAACGATATAAATACTGTTTGTTTTCTCACACAAACCGCTCGTTTCGTGTCTTAGGCCATCAATGTGTTCTTACATTTACGAGTCATTAAATCATGTTTAATTTGGACTTCTCTGTGCATGCTCTTTGAGGTGGTGACCATAGACCTGCATTATATGACTGACAGACATTACGGTTTAACCGAAAAATATCAAAATCGAAACTACTGCGGAAACAAAGACACCTACATCTTGGATGCCCTTGAGGTCAGCTAAAACACACCAAAAATTTATTTCAAAGTGAACTATCCCTTTAAGAACGTAACACATGTGCATTGTTCATGCCTGCAGTGTGTGTCCAGCACTCCAAGCCCTTTCCCTAACTGGTGTCAGTGCTCGAGTTTAGTGCTGTAAGAGCCACGAGCAAAGATTAAGTGTGGCATTGTCATGAGTTTAAGCCAAGCTGAGATGCTTGCCAGTGTTACAGAAAGTATAACGTGTCAAAAAAAGAGAGCAATTGAGGAGATAAGGAGAACGCTTGAGAAATCCTCTCTCCAGTTTCAGGCAGATGCCAGTGATTTAACAGATAACAGCACATGATCTCTCATTACGTCTCCCCTGCGGCTGACTCCTCATCGCCGCGGATCTGGTTCCATTTATGTTACAATATCTGTGCAGAAGGACTCGTAGTCATGTTGTTGCAAACATAGACCTCACAGCTCTTTTTATTATTATTATTTATTTATTTATTTTTTTTTGAGGCGGCATCAGTGACAGTCCTCAGCCATTCAGTCCGGAAAGGCATGACACCTCTGGTTGCAGTTGCGTGAATTACGGAGGTCTCTTCAATATCCCATTTGGGTAACCCTTTAGTTTAGGTCCAATTCTCACTAGGATGTATATTACTAGGATATTGGCTGTTTATTAGTGCTTATAAATCCACATATTGATACCTTATTCTGCTCGATCATATTCTACATCCCTTAATCACCCAATACCTAAACTTAACAACTAACTATAATAAACAGTAATCAGGAGTTTATTGAGGCAAAAAAATCATAATTAAAGGGTTAGTTCCCCCCAAAATGAAAATGATGTCATTAATGATTCTCCCTCATGTCGTCCCCAAGAACGTAGGACCTCCGTTCATCTTCGGCACACAGTTTAAGATATTTTCGATTTAGTCCGAGAGCTTTCTGTCCCTCTATTAGAAATGTACGGCATACTGTCCTTGTCCAGAAAGGAAATAAAGACATCATCAAAGTAGTCCATGTGACATCAGTGGGTTAGTTACAATGTTTTGAAGCATCGAAAATATATTTTGGTCCAAAAATAGCAAAAACTACGACTTTATTCAGCATTGTATTGTCTTCCGGTTCTGTTGTGGATCCGCGATCTGTGTTTCGATGCTTCAAAACATTGTAACTAACCCACTGATGTCACATGGACTACTTTGATGATGTCTTTATTTCCTTTCTGGACAAGGACAGTATACCGTACACACAATGGAGGGACAGAAAACTCTCGGACTAAATCTAAAATATCTTAAACTGTGTTCCGAAGATGAACAGTGTGACGGGCTTGAGACGACATGAGGGAGAGTCAGTAATGACAAAATTTTCATTTTTGGGTGAACCAACCCTTTAATATTGCAAATTGTACCTTAAACTAAAGTGTGACCCTCAATTGTTTATCCTAGACAGCAATAGGATTAAAATGGCGTCTCCTGGTTCCCAGATTATTCTGATAAGAGATTGAGTGTCTCAGATTGTGATCAGATTTGGTAAGACACTAAACCCAAGCTAACAAAAATAAAAATATATCCTAAAAATGTTTTTCTAACATTCTTATTAAAGGGTTAGTTCACCCAAAAATGATCATTCTGTCAGTATTTACTCACCCATCATGATGTTCCAATCCTCTATGTGTTTATTTGTTCTGCTGAACACAAAGGAAGATATTTGGAAGAATGTTTTAATCAAACAGATCTCATTCCCCATTGACTACCATAGTATGTATTTTTTTCCTACTATGGTAGTTAATGGGGAATGAGATCTGTTTGATTAAAACATTCTTCCAAATATCTTCCTTTGTGTATAGCAGAACAAATAAACACATAGATGGTTGGAACAACATGAGGGTGAGTAAATACTGACAGAATTTTCATTTTTGGGTGAACGAACCCTTTAAGTTTCGAAAATGTTAATGTCTCTTGGACGTTCAAAACGTCCAGTTTTTTCTTGGTTATAGAAATGATAAGAACACACTCCAATTTATTTGCTCTGCAAACACTGTGGGAACATTACTTTTGAACGTTTTATAAACTTTCTAAAACAAACGTTTCATGAACATAACTTTGAGAGAATCTTGCCAGAAAGTTAAACAAACACTCTCCAAAATATTTCAGAATTTCAATGAACAGTTTATTTGTGATAACATTTTGAGAGTTATGAATGTTACTGAAATAATATTTGTTCAGAACCTTGTCGGAAGGTAAGCCGACAAGATTATTATTATTATTTTATACATATACATTTAATTGGATAGTTCACACAAAAAGGACAGTTCTGTCATCATTTACTCACATTTATGTCACTTCAAACCTGTATGATTTTCTTTCTTCTATGAAGAAATTTGCATTTTTGGGTGAGCAGTTGCTCATATCCAAAGCTACTCACAAAAGTGTTTTAGCATTGTTGCATTTTAGCATAGACTTTTTTTTTTACTGTACATATACAAATGCTAGTACAACAATTCATAGTTTTCAAGTGACGTCACATCCAAATGGTTTTTCTCTACTGCCCACAAGTTATCTTTCCCAGCTTGTACTATGTAGTAAGACAGTGATATTAAAAAAAAACAGTAACACTTTACTTGAAGGGGTGTACATAAGACTGATATGACAGCTTCATAATCATGACAAGACACATGTCTTGAATATGAAGTAAGGTTTATGCATGTAGTGCCATTAATTGTCTTACATTTTGAATGCAAATATGACATTGTTTAAGATGTCTTTGTTATGACACCTTGACATAAACCAAAACATCATAACCTCTTTGTCATGACAACTTGACATAAAATTAAGTTAAACTGTCATGTGTTTGGCTTTGACATTGAGGCCATTATTAACAACGCAGACTGTATACAGGCGAGCATCTGATCAGAGAAGATAAACGCAACACAGTTTCTCATTAAGCGCTTTCCATTGAAAAGCATTATAAAAAAATGGTAAACCTTTTAGCGGGATGCGTTCATATATTGGACGCATCTGCTCGCCTGTATATAGTGTGTATCATCAATAAGATGAATACTGAATTTGATCTTTTAACATCACTGTTTTAGTACATTAAAGCATTTTATGTGTTTTTCAGGTGTTCCTGCTGTTTGAAACGCTGCAGTTTGTTCCGTCCTATGGATGTCACATGACTGAAAACCACGAGGCCTAATAAAAACGATACAACCTAGAGAAAATAAGCCAAGGTAAGATTATTCTGTCCCGCAGGAGGAAGCGGCATGTCTTGACTGTGGTTAGTAAGTGGGGTGCAAATGACAGCTTGTTGTCCAGTGTGACACCAAGGTTTTTGGCTTTCTGTGTGTGTGAGATGGTTGAGTTGTCTATTGAAATGACAAGGTCTTGGCAAGGCTCGTTCTTGGCTGCAATGAACGGTTGTTGATATTTTCCGCTTCAGGTGATGCCTGTTCATCCAGGCAGAGATGTTTGCCATGTACACCGGGATTTGTGATTATACCTAGTTGTCAGAAGTTGGAAAGGAAAATATCCGCAATAGTCAATTACGCTGCTGTGTCAACAATGATCAAATTGTCTATTTTTATTAGGAATTTAAGGATAAATATATAAGAAATTGGCCAATGCTTTATGACATAACTGGGAACCATGAGTAATTGCTCATTGACCCAGTCATCAGACATCAGAAGCAGTAAGAGTCACAATAATGCAGGGCTGTCCTCGACTAAAGATTTCTCTAGTTGACTAGTAGTCGCTCATTTAAGCGATTAGTCGACTAATCGTGTGTTTTTATTAATAGGCCATAAATCATAGGGTACAACAGGGCTGAAGGCACACCTTAAGATTTTTTGTTTTTTTTTTGGCTTTTCACTCCTCCCATAGTGTATGTTTGCAGAATGAATATATGTTTCTTTTGAACATTTATGGAGCAACCCATTTTGTGTGAAAATAAATCATAAATATTGTTTAAAATCTTCTAAATGTACAAGGTGGGCCTTTTACCCTACAGACAGACTCATGGGGTAAAATGTATGTGTCATGCATTAAAGGAGTAGTTTTGCTGATAATTTACTCACCCCCATGTCATCCAAGATGTCCACGTCTTTCTTTCTTCAGTCGAAAAGAAATTAAGGTTTTTGATGAAAACATTCTCGCATTTTCTCCATATAATGGACTTCAATGGGAACCAAATGAGAGTTTCAGTGCAGCTTCAAAGGGCTTTAAACGACACCAGACGATGAATAAGGGTCTTATCTAGGACCTTTCGAGTCATGACTCAATAAAAAGATTTGTTCATTTTGATGAACGAGTTTGAACAGGAGAGTCACGAACGCTCATCACTGAACAGAGCAAGACGAGCATTTGTGCTTATAAAACTTAAACTTTTTTATTTATTTTTTTAAATGACTGATCGTTTTGCTAGATAAGACCCTTATTCATCGTCTGGTGTCGTTTAAAGCCCTTTGAAGTTGCACTGAAACTCTCATTTGGACCTTCAACCGTTTGATTCCCATTGAAGTCCATTATATGAAGAAAATCCTGGAATATTTTTTATCAAAAACCTTAATTTCTTTTCGACTGAAGAAAGAATGACATGGACATCTTGGATGACAAGGGGGTGTGTAAATTATCAGCAAAAGGTTTTTTTTTAAAAAATGAACTACTCCTTTAAGCTCGATATCCACACAAGCATGCACCTAATAATAGCGCACATTTATCGTCTACAAAAGAAGTCCTCAAAAAGTCTTCGCACAGTCTTCAAAAACGGTGCTTTAAATCTCTAGACAAGCTCAAAGACGTAAATTGAATGTATTCTAAATAAAAGAATAAAATCAGCTTGCCTATTTTGCTCAAGATAAGGATTTATTAAGTCCACATGTTCTGCAAATAAGAAACTCTGCTTAACCACAGGTCAAAGAGCTGTTGTTCAAATCACACAATTTTGCGATGCTGTTTGCGAATGTTCGTCAGAACGATGGTTTCGGGAAACACCGACTCGTTGAACTGCTGATAACGGCGGAAGTTGCGACCATAGTTGGCTATGTGGTTTCTAGACAAGAACACAGATACAAACACTTAATAATGATAAACCTTATCAAACTAGACAAGCAAAACTTACACAATACAAACAAAGGAAAATAAACTTACATCTCTCATGAACACACATTATAAATATCAGGGAGCTCCAAAGTCTCTCCGTCTATTGTGCATCAATGCAGCCATTTATAAGGCTGCAGTGATTGGTTAATTAACAGAGGGTGTGTACAAAAACAAACGTAAAACTTTTTATGGGTTTTGGCTGCTCATTTACACGACAACGGTGTTTTGGGTGCCTGAAAACGCAAACTTTTGAAAACGGGTTTCAAAGTGCAAATTTTTGAAAACAAAAACGGGTTTCAAAGTGCACATTTTTGAAAACGGTCTCTGTGAAAACGACGCACTCTAAAAAATGCTGTGTTTTTTCAACCCAAATTTGGGTCAAATATGGACAAACCCCAAATGTTGGATTATTTAATTTTAACCCAACTTCAACTTTTACTTTCAACTGTAAATGTTTTGATTACATTTTTAACCCAACATTTGAGTTTGTCCATTTTTGACCCAAATTTGGGTTGAAACAACCCAGCATTTTTTAGAGTGTGATGCGTATTACGCATGCATATTACAATAATCAGCAATGTGCATTCACACAAATAACTTTATTTTAATATTTCAATATGCATTGACATGAATGACTTAATTCAGATGTATCATTGACACAACATGACACTGAGCTGTTAGAAAAGAAATGCGTAGTGCATCAAACAGTTAATATAATATTCCTTAAACCTGTGAATTGCATCATCCCTACACTACAAACTTTTCTCAGCATTCTTGGCTTTTGCTCTTTACATCTGGAAAGAGTATGTTGGATAATAATTTTACAGTCCCAAGACCAGAGAAATAACAAAATAATGTTAATGTGCTGTTTTTCCGGTGTTAAATGGATTTGTTTGTGGAGACATGCCAGTGTGGACGCAGATCACAGCTTGTGCGTATCTATGTTGTTTTTGGAGTTGGGTTCAGTAACTGGAGAGTAATTGGCCTCTCCAATATGTCATGCTACAGGAGCCGTCACGTTAGATTTGGGCAGCTTTAGTTTAGACAGTTTAGCCACAAATAGCAGTGTGGTAATGATGGTCCAGTCAGGAACTGTGACTGCACCCTGGACTGAACTACTGCCCTCCATTCTTCCTTCTCTTTAGAAATCATGGCTTTCGATGATGCCAATTTTAGCCTTTTTGTTTTGAATAGAGCAACACACTTGCCTTGAAATGGCACATGAGAGACGATGTAGACATACAGTGCGGAAACTGTGTGCATTAGCTTTATGCTTTATTAATATTTCAGGTAACCAGACACCTCAACCAGACACCTCCATCTGTCACGATCGTCTGTATCTTCCTTCTCTAAGCCACACCACTCCATGTCTGTCTTGATGCTGTCTTTCCAGTGGTTCTTCGTCCTTCCACGGCTTTCCTTGCGTCCGCCTTTTTGTCTCTCCGGCACACCACTGTAGCCTTCTTTTCCTCATCAGATCTAGTATTGGCATTACTTACAGGGTGTTGGCTCTTATTGCATTGTTATAATTCATCTGCTAGGAAAGTACATTGTGTTCAAACCCTGGCCTGGCCTCTTTTCTAATAATTAGGAACATATTTTGTGTTGATTATAGGGGAACTGCTCTTTTATGTCTCTTTGCTTGTTCTATTTGCAGGTCATTCTTATCAAGTCAAATTTGACTTCCAATCAAACAAAAATTGGTGTTTTCTCAGAAATACCACCCCAGAATCACTTGCAGACCCCCTATTAAAGACATAAGAAATAAGCCCCAGTACCCTGAAATAATATTTAGTAAATGAAAATCTTTTAATGTCAGTTGTCATCTTAAATATTCACCTAAAATAAGGCATACACAGTCTTCCATGTTTATCTCCTCACCAGGGCATTTAAAAGCAGAATTCAAGAAAGGTATTCTTATTAAGTTATTCACTCAAGTTTTTTTGTTTGTTTGTTACATTCATATTGATTGACAGCACATGGTACTTTTAGATCTGAGAGCGGCCTATGATAGACCACAATGTTCTGTCCTAGCTCAGGTGGTGGGCATAAGGGGTTCAGCCATAAGCTGCTTTCAATTGTACCTCACAAACAGGAGTTTTTCAGTCAATAATGGGCAATTTCACAATGGTTCTCATCCTTTGACTTGCGGTGTCCCGTTCTGGCCTACAAGGAAGAAAAGAAATAGTCGAATAAACTCGTCATTTTTGTTTGTTTTTTCGCACAAAAAGTATTCGCGTCGCTTGATAAACATACACTCTAAAAAATGCTGGGTTGTTTTAACCCAACTTTGGGTCAAATATGGACTAACCCAGCCGTTGGGTTAAATTTTTACATTACATTTTTAATCCAACATTTCGGGTTTGTCCATATTTGACCCAAAATTGGGTTAAAACGACCCAGCATTTTTTAGAGTGTATAGTTGAGCCACGGTAGTCACTTGGGATATTTAAACATTTTCTTCATTGACTTTCTGGGCCGTCAAGAGGCAGTCCTTTAGGAGCCAATGTGGTAGTTATACAGCTCTCAAATTTAATCAAAAATATCTTTATTTGTGTTCCGAAGACGAACGAAGGTCTTACGGGGTTGGTACAGCATGGGGGTGAGTAATTAATTACTTAATTTTCATTTTTGGGTGAACTAACCCTTTAAAGCTTGGATGTCTTTCAATTTTCTAAGCTTGAATGAATGGGCGTACATTTCAGAAACAATGAACAAAACTACTCTCAAAAGTGATTTTTGAAGGGGACACTAATAAAACAGCCAAAATAGTACTGATAGCTTAAGAGATAGTTGTTTAAATATGTGTTCGGTTCATGGGTTCACCACATGGTCATGTTATAATTATCTTGTGTCCTCCACATTGTATTTTAGGTTTCGTCTGGGACAGACCTAACATCATATTGAGTAAATCCCAACACAACGGTATAGTCTTAAGAAAAATGGTTCAGTATCAAATTAGGGTTCTTCGGCTTGTAACAATAGCAGAACCCTTTTTTATGAGGTTCCATAAAGAACCATGCTTTGAAAGTGCTATAGGACCTTACTGGTGTTATAAATAACCATTTAACAGTATTTATTTGAATTAATATTAATATATAAATACAAATACAATCTAGATACAATCTCCGAAATATAGAAATGGTCTGATTCAGAAAATACCAGATTCGTATACAGTATACTCACTGTCTAAAAAAAGTCTAGATTTTTCTCATCTTTTTAATAAATTGTCTGGACTGCATGGAGAATGCAGTGGCACTTCCCATTGTGAACATTATAAAAGTACAAGGGTCAATCTTTTGATAGGTCCGTCTTTTAAAACCATTGACAGACCCCCTGCCGGCTCTTCACTTCAACTGACAAGAGCGTCCATTTCTCACCCAACCCATTTCTTCTGGTTTCACTGATCCTCACTTAACCCTAGAAGCAGCACATAAGTGGCCAATTAAAGTGTGTGTGCAAGGCCATTGCTAGTCCATGTGTATGGTATGAATATCTTCTATGTACTAGCTACAACTTTTATTTTTCTCTTGAGTGTTTGGTACGTTCTTAAGCACTTGCTTGCAGATCCAGATGTGTTCTCCTTAGGAAATCTGTTTTCTGGGTACTGTTGACAGAGAATACAAAAGGACACTGGTTCTCAACTGCTATTTTTTCAGATAGACGTTTTATTGGACATAAAGCTAAAGTGGCAACCAATTATCATATAAAAGCAATATTATTAAGCAATACAGTCCACAAAAACCTTTTGCTTCGACCAATAGAGGGCGCTGCTAGCCAAAGCAGCTTCAAAACCTCCTTCCTCTTCCTCTACTTATTACTTTCTCATGCTAGTTTGCCAATGAAAACTTGACTAGAGTGAACAATCTTTTGGTTTAGTTTCATTATGTAGTACAGTTATCTATCAGTTCTCACTTATTGTTTTATTGGACTAGCATTAGTTTGGGGAAAACAAGAGTGCTTTTACATTTCATAACATTTAAGTGTGTTGATGATGTGTAAATGTTATTTAAAGTAGCAAAACAAGGTATGAATTACCATAGCTCATAATACAATGTAGCATATTTACCATGTTCAAATTACCATAATTGTCCCCCATAGTTAATAACAATGTAGATGTTATCACTCCCTTTGACCTTAGAATAAAGTGGGTATCATGGATGGAAGGATGAATGGATGGATATTCATCGCTGAAGAAATGTCCCCATTTTTCATTTAAATATATAACTTTTTATTTTTTAAATTATTATATTTTCATTTTTCATTTTACAAGCAAACCAGGATCCTGATGTCACATTCATACATGCAGATTTACAATTGGGCCTAACATGTATGGATATCTTACTGCCAGAATAAAATAAAACTCTTCAAATTAGAAAAGAATAAAATAAATCATATTTCATTACCTTTTGGAACTGGGAAGGTTTCAATTTGAGCCGATTTTTATTTATTTATTTATTTATTTTTAATTTTTTTTTACCATCATCACTGTTTTCATCAGAGCTCATTTCCCAGTACATTCATATCCGTCATCTCAACCATATACTTAAAACTATCGTTTTCAACATCTTCAAAATCAGTATTTAGATCATTGACAGCTTCTTCTCCAGATCCACTATCAAGTGACAGTGAGACTAATAGGGTCTCACTGTTAGGGTTAGGGTTACCCTAAAAAAATGTGGCCTCCAATTTTTGCGTCATGACCCACTACTCACCTAAAGGATTAGTAGGAACACCATTCTAATACTGTGTTTGACCCCCTTTCGCCTTCAGAACTGCCTTAATTCTACGTGGCATTGATTCAACAAGGTGCTGAAAGCGTTCTTTAGAAATGTTGGCCCATATTGATAGGATCGCATCTTGCAGTTGATGGAGATTTGTGGGATGCACATCCAGGACACGAAGCTCCCGTTCCACCACATCCCAAAGATGCTCTATTGGGTTGAGATCTGGTGACTGTGGGGGCCATTTTAGTGCAGTCAACTCATTGACATGTTCAAGAAACCAATTTGAAATGATGCGAGCTTCGAGGATGGCAACATGACATCATGACTTTTGCGTAAACATACACGCCACTTTCGAGTCAAGTGGCGTGTTATCTCTACGCATTTTGAGCTATCCGTGTGTATCCGCGTGTATGCGTGTGTATGCCTCCGCGTCATTCCGCGTGTCTGTACACGCCGTCAAATGTCCGAGCGAAACGAAGCAAAATGTAGATCTACATCTGGGGAGCGATCTTTTTTTTCCTAGGATTGTAAGGGAACAGTCATAAATGCCATTAACCCCAGTGACGGTTAGGTTTAGGGACGGGGTTGAGGTAAGTCATATATTTATATATACAGCAATAACGTTGAGTCAACGGCGTTCATAAACACGCTGAAAAGTGATTATGCGTGTTGATAGCACGCCAAAAATGGAAATACGAATTGGCGTGTCATACACACGCTACTTCATGAGACCAGTCTGAGGATAGGTACATGGTGGCCATAAAGGGATGGACATGGTCAGAAACAATGCTCAGGTTGGCCGTGGCATTTAAACGATGCCCAATTGGCACTAAGGGGCCTAAAGTGTGCCAAGAAAACATCCACCACACCATTACACCACCACCACCACCAGCCTGCACAGTGGTAACAAAGCATGATGGATCCATGTTCTCATTCTGTTTACGCCAAATTCTGACTCTAGCATCTGAATGTCTCAACAGAAATCGAGACTCATCAGACCAGGCAACATTTTTCCAGTCTTCAACTGTCCAATTTTGGTGAGCTCTTGCAAATTGTAGCCTCTTTTTCCTATTTGTAGTGGGGGTGAGTGGTACCCGGTGGGGTCTTCTGCTGTTGTAACCCATCCGCCTCAAGGTTGTGCGTGTTGTGGCTTCACAAATGCTTTGCTGCATACCTCGGTTGTAACGAGTGGTTATTTCAGTCAAAGTTGCTCTTCTATCAGCTTGAATCAGTCGGCCCATTCTCCTCTGACCTCTAGCATCAACAAGCTGCATACTGGATGTTTTTCCCTTTTCACACCATTCTTTGTAAACCCAAGAAATGGTTGTGCGTGAAAATCCCAGTAACTGAGCAGATTGTGAAATACTCAGGCTCGTCCGGCACCAACAACCATGACACGCTCCAAACTGCTTAAATCACATTTCTTTCCCATCTGACATTCAGTTTGGAGTTCAGGAGATTGTCTTGACCAGGAGCACACCCCTAAATGCATTAAAGCAAATGCCATGTGATTGGTTGATTAGATGATTGCATTAATGAGAAATTGAACAGGTGTGAGGTGAGTGTATATAGTAACGAAAGTCAGCGCTGGTGGGGTTAAAAGTCGACCATATTCCAGCTTGAAGAGCATCCGGGATCCTGAAAATCAAATGCATGCAGCAGCTTTCATGATGCTTGAGTCGCTGCTAACAGTTGTCGCTCCTGGCATGATAATCTACTTGGGGCGGTTGCAAGTGAGTGAGTTGAGTGAATGACTAAATAAGTGGAACATGACTGAATCAATGTTGAGCCCGAGCTGCCGCATCACCTACTCCTGAGCTTGTGCAGAAAATGAGAAAAACCCTTCAGGACTCGTCCAAATTACCATGAAATTATCTCCCTCCCCACTGCTAGAGATAGCTCTGCCTCGCTTCAGCTCGTCTCCCTCTCACGACTCACTTCCTTTCCTCAGGCCTCTTGACAGAACAGAACCCAACCACTTTGCAGTTTCAGCGTGTTTGTGAAGCGAGTTTAAGAAAGTTCATATCTGAAGGCATGAACGCCCCTTGTCTCTCTTTGGGGACAAGGGCCCTGTTGCAGATTGGTCACACTCAAGCATGTATTTTAAGCATCTTTAGGACTGTCAAGCAGAAGATCATTCCATAACTTCCATAAAGCGTGACTCTATTCATCTATTTATCATACTCTACATGGACACCAGACCCATATGTCCTTGTTGAACATTTCATTTCAAAACCAAATCCATTAGTCCTTCCCTTTATCACTATAACAGCTTCCACTCTTCTGAAAAGGCTTTCCAGATCCTTTTCAGATCTGGGCTTTGCACAGGCCAGTCAAGGTCTTCCACAATAAATCATTTCTATGTGCATCTCGCTTTGTGCACAGGGGTATTGCCCAGACGGAACAGAAAAGGGACCTTTTCAAATTGTTGCCAGGACAAAAGAGTCATAAGCATAGAGACAATTGGCGCCAATGGTTTCTAGAATCTACTTAGACTTACACATATTAATGCAATTCCCTCATGCAAAGGCTCAACCTCTTGTGCCATGAGCACATTTTTATTTTCTAAATGAAGATTATTAAAAGGATGAAAATCTTTAAAATTCCCTTTTTTAAATTCTTGATTTTGTTTAAGGGATCTAAAGGAAGGTTTTCATGCTTGATAACATGCTTGTTGTAACACCTCTCTTCTGTTAGTAACGCTCTGGGTTGCGTTTCTCAAAAGCACCAATAGAGTGCTGAAGTGATGATGTCACTTTGTAGGAAAACTCGGAAGCTAGCGGCGCATGGGTTCCCTCGATCGAAAAGCAATCCATTTTCCCCATAGACTTTTGGAAAATCGCAGAAAATAAGATCTGTGTTTAACAAAGAGTTGTGACCCTTACACGTTTTGTCGATCAAGATAATCTTTACAACTTAATCCAAAATGTATACATTTTGAAGCCTATATAAAGTTTAAAAAAAACATAAGCAGACACAATAAAGTTTAAAAAAAACACAAGCAGGTTATAACTGTGTGTTCTATGTCATAGATCAAAACGTGAAAATATTTAGAGGCTTTGTTCACCACAGACCTTATTTCAGGCTATTTAGCAAAAACCCATTCAAAAAATCCCATAGACTTTAGAGCGAGGAAACCAGGAGCGCTAAAATGCTAACTCACTTCCGCGTTTTGGCCTACAGAGTGACGTCGTAACTTCGGCACTATATGTACCTACAATGAGCTAATCTCACTATGCTTTTGAGAAACACAGCTCTGTTTAGTTACTGTCTCTATGAAGCCATTTCTTTTGAAAAGAGCAATGTGCTCTGATTGGTTCAGATGGACCAATGAGTGTTGTGATTGGTCACTTGCTAGGGAAATGTCCCACTCTTACCATAACTGTGAGTTTCAACCAGTTTTATACAATCTATTGTTTCAACACACTACGAAGGAAACTCAGTTTGGCATTCAATCATTCCCTCCAAAGGAATGTGCAAAATAAAGGGGCGGGCCCTTTATTTTGCACATTGGAATGATTTAAATGAGGAAAATTGTGATGCAGAGCAGAACCATAGATAATGAGGGGGACCAGTCTCCCCCAATAATTAGAAATGGCCAAATTGCCACGCCCCCCAATGACACTATTTGAAATGATTAATTTCATAGAAATTCCTAATTTCATTAGTAACATAATAATGCAGCGCCAGGCAAGTGCCTGCACGTTTTGCTTTGTTTTTTACTAGTTTCAGCCCGACGCTGTTATCATTTTCACGTCATGCACTATGCTAATTAAATAGGAAATGCGTTTGTGTCCGTTTGTGCACCCATGGGTCCAGCAGGTCTGAAAACGAGTTGTGTTCAGACACATTGTTGGCGCGTTGCTATTTTGAGCCAGCTGAAATAGACCGTACCATTGACCAACTGAAACCTGGTCTAAAGTCAATGGTCATTTTTTTTTATTTTTTTTTTTATTTAAAGAGCACGTTGTAATGTGTGCCTATAGGCGGGTCTACAACACGCGTACATTCTGCTTGTTACACACACAGGGACATGCAGCAATAAGTCTCTTAAAATGTCAGCTAATTTGATTTGGAATGTGGTTCTCCTTTATTTGTGGACACTTATATTTGTCATTGACCCTACCACAAATTTGAAAGCATAGAATTGAATGTTAACATTTGTTAATAGGAATTACTGGAATATCCAAATTCATTCATTTCAAGGGGTGTTCACATACTTTTGGCCATACCTGTATGTTCATAATGCTTGTTTGGAAAACCAGCCAAATTGTTTTATTAATTGGTTTATTAAGATTGTTCTAGGATTATGGTATATTATTATATGAGTGAATTCATTGTACCCAAGTCCAAGTTTTCAACATTGCACCCTTTTTTATATGTGAGTTATAACAGGAGCTCAAATACTCCGTATCAATATAATATAAACACAAAATAAGACACCATATGCGAGATCTGATCAGTTTATTATTACACAGTAAAAGACACATAGTTGACGTATTTGTATCTTTTTTTGACCTCTCAGCACAGAAAGAAACCCCACACATACACAGGTATATATGTATATGGGTTCAGTATAAAGTGCAAATCAATCACAAATTTCCATCAGGTGTAACATTAGGGAAAGAAAAATGAATTGAATAGAATGCCTTGCAAAACAATCTTTCCTATTTTGGTTTCATACTGCATTTTAAAAGGAAAAACAAAACAAAACATAAAACAAACATTGAATCTTAAGAGTTGAACATAAACAGGAATATGAGTGATATAAGTGGATTCAAGTTTTGAGAGGAGAGAGTACCATACAGTTTAGTGGCTTGTGTAGCCTATAGTCCTGGATCAAAGAGGAGAAATCACCAGTTCTTGGTGAATCAGAAACAATGAAGGACCTGTTTAAACACATCACTTCTATTGCAGTGCATCCTGATCTCTCTGGTTATGACGTAAAATGACCGTATTAACTAACCTGAAACATATCCGGGACAATTCGATCACACAGAACGTCGATTTCCAATCATCCCCGCTCACATCTAAAGTATTTCTATATTGCGCAGGTTCAGTTCTCAAGTCTTGAAGTCTAGATGATTCTTTGAGGCAGTGGTTATATTATATAAACTTTAAATTTGGCAACAAGAAGGGTCAGTCTCCAAGCTCTGCTAATCCACCATAAATCGCGATAAGGACACAATGCTGTTCAAGTTCAAATGACCAGAGGGCTGCACTAAACTTTCAGCGCCGTAGGCACCCCTTTGCACCAAATACAGACATTTGATAAAATATACATTCTCTGAAGTTGTACAAAATCCATCAGAACTTTGAAAATTCTCTGAATCACAATGGCGAGCGACACGACAGAGGCTTCGAATGAGAAAAAAGCCTTACACCCACAGCAGTCGAACAAATGCAATGTAATAATTTAACGAAAATAACACACATTTACACGAACATTTCCCTTTGATTCATTAACGGAAGAAATGAACAAGAGTGGCCGAACCTTTCCGAGCAGCGTTGCCGTAAATCGAACTTTAATGCAGAAATTTCACAAGCGTATTTTTAAAGATGATACATGAGACGTCTTTGAGGCGAACGTCTGCACTCGCTGCCGTTTCTCTGGAGATGGTGTGGACACCTTGTTGCTGAGATACCAGAACTGCGGTTGAAAATGGTAATGCATAATTGAGTCACTGGTCATGCTCATCATGATTCGCACACAACGTCGATGAAAAACAGCTTTTGGTTGGAAATCAGTTTAGCAGCTTTGCTTGGTACAGGTGTTTAATAGATTGCGATATTATCATAGCATATTTCCCCAAAGAAAGAAATCCTCACTTATATGCCACTACATCCCTGCCTGTTCAACAAGAATACAGCAGCTATTCTGGTGTGTTTGAGCAGAATCTGATTATGCTTCAATGCCCTTTTAATAGTGGTCCTAACAGAAAGTGCATATATTATTATAACCACACACACACACACATGCACGCACGTACGCACACCCACACCCACTTAAAGGATTAGTTCACTTTTGAAAAAACTTTTGCTGATAATTTACTCACCCCCATGTCATCCAAGATTTCCATGTCTTTCTTTCCTCAGTCGAAAAGAAATTTAGGTTTTTGATGAAAACATTCCAGGATTTCTCTCCATATAATGGACTTCAATGGGAACCGGATGGTTCAAGGTCCAAAGATAGTGTTAATAACAGTTTCAGATGCAGCTTCAAATGTCTTTAAACGACACCAGACGATGAATAAGGGTCTTATCATGCGAAACGATCGGTTATTTCAAAACTTATTCCAAAAATGTAACTTTTCTAAGGACAAATGCTAGCCTTGCTATATTCTCTGAGGCGCGTTTGTAACGTCACGTAATACGTAATTACGTTCAAAAGGTCACGGGTGACGTAGCCGGAAGTACAGAATCAAAATCGTCCGACATCGTTGTTTTACCTTTTAATTCCTTTTTTTGTAAACAGTGTTTGAGCTAGTTTGCACGTTCAACCTATGCGTTCAACTTGTAAACACTGACTCTGTACTTTCGGCTACGTCGCCCGTGACCTTTTGAACGTAATTACGTAATACGTAGGGTTGGGTATCGAGAATCGAGTATCGACTGGAACCGGGACTAACTTTTAGTTTTTCCCGGAATCGTTCAAAAGTTAAAATTTCGATTCCTAGTTTCGATATTCACAGTCCGCCGAGCGGAAGAAGAAACCGCTGAACAACACCAACGAAGAAGCGTCTACCGGAAGTGTTGGCATAACCGCGCGAGTCGAACATGAGTAGCTTACGTCGGCGATCCAAAGTGTGGCTTCACTTTTCTAAAATTAACGAAATCTCGGCAAAATTTGTGACAAAAGGAGTATTTGTGACAGACGGAGTATTTCCTTCAGAAAGACCGTTGGTTAGCAAGGTTAGCTAAACTTTTTTTAAAAGAATCGGAATCGAGAATCGTTGGGAACCGGAATCAAAACAAGGAATCGGAATCGGAATCGGAATCAGAATCGTTCAAATTCAAACGATACCCAACCCTAGTAATACGTGACGTTGCAAACGCGCCTCACAGAATAGAGCAAGGCTAGCATTTGTCCTTAGAAAAGTTACATTTTTGGAATAAGCATTGAAATAACCGATCGTTTCGCATGATAAGACCCTTATTCATCGTCTGATATCGTTTAAAGACATTTGAAGCTGCATCTGTAACTGTTATTAACTGTCTTTTGGACCTTGAACCATCCGGTTCCCATTGAAGTCCATTATATGGAGAAAAATCCTGGAATGTTTTCATCAAAAACCTAAATTTCTTTTCGACTGAGGAAAGAAAGACATGGACATCTTGGATGACATGGGGGTGAGTAAATTATCAGCAAAAGTTTTGTCAAAAGGGAACTAATCCTTTAACCATTTTGGCCAGAAAAGGGGAAGTCAAATAAAGAACTCAGAAAAACTAACATAAGGATTACGGGGGGGATGGGGGGGGGGGATCTGATTTCATACGGGTGAAGAAAAAAAAGCTACTGTTTAAGTCTCAAAACTTATAGGCCCCCTTTTCCGCTTGGGGCTCGATAGCATGGGTTTTAGTTTGAAACCTTTCTAGCGATTATTGCATAGTTTGGTGAATTACTTTTAGGTTTGTAGATCATTTGGTTTAAGAAAAAAACAGTCATTCTGCCCCTCCGGTTCTTCTCTCTCATTACTCTTTGGGTCCAATTCAATCAAACTGCTGTTTTATCACCACGGTACCAATATGGCGCCAGCGTCAGTTCACCATAAAACAAGCCGGTTAATGGCCAGGCTGTGTTTTTCAAAAGAATTAAGGGATGCGGATTGGTCATTTTAACGGTTGAAACGCTCAGTGGTGAGATGGCTTCTTTGCTGAGGAATTTCTTTTTGGACGGGACCGTCGAAAAGTGGTTTTGCGGTAGTTTGATTGGATTTGGCCCTCGCTCCTCAGTCATTCCTAAGCCAAACGCTGCCCTCCAGTCCTTGCAAATCTGAACTTTCCCAAGAAGCACTTACAAGACACTCACCCAGGCCTTTCTGAAACGTCGTATATTGCATAGCTCGGGAAAACACTTTGCCCCAAACGAACCGTACGATGGCTGAACCGCATCGCCCTCCGGCGCTATGAAATACTGGATGTCAGTTACTCCGTTAAAGCTAACGATATATATATATATACTCTATGTAGCTGATTAACCCTGAAAGTATACACAGCATGTGGCAATGCTCAATAAACTTTTGACAAAGTTTGTATTATAGTGGTCCCATATAACATTCGCCTGACTCATATGACCAGCGTGTTCCCCCATGACCAGCACAGAGTCATTACATGGGTCTTGTACAGTCAACTCAGAATGACTAAATAAAGCGATCGATTAAATAAGCACAATATCTGTAAACCGATGCTTGCCGAATGAACTAATATTGCCCACAGAAACGTAATAAAATAAACATTTAAATAATATAGTAAGAAAATAAATATCAATAAGTCAGTTAAATAGACTTTTTTTCTTTTCTTTTCGTTTCGTTTGTCGTCTGAACTCACTTCTGCGTGTCATATTCACCAGGGAGGAATTTGTTCATCTGTCCAAATAAGTTGGCCAAAATATGTGTTTAGACGTAGCGCTAACAGGGCTTCGAACTGAATTTCCTCTTCCTGAAGTGTACTACTTGAACAGATCACAAGTAGAGAGACGATCTAAGGGTCGAGAAAATGTGGGAAAAAGCGAAAGAAACGAAGCCGAAGGAATGCCTTCCCGTGCACGCCTCATGACTCGGTTTATAAATAACGACTGGTCGTCCAGTGTGACATCTACTGTTGCTGTACTCGATGCTTTATGATTTACGGCGTTTGAAGTGAACTTCCGTTTTTTGGTATTTTAATGAATTCCTGCACATAGATCTTTAAAGATAGCTCTCGCCAAATGGGAGAGTTTCACAAAAAGGCTAGTGGCAATTTGAGATTAACTTAGCTAAAGTAGTAGTAGTAAAATATCTGTTAATAAATAAATAGTACACTCTTATTTCTATAACACATGCCAACTATTTCACATCAACGCTAGATTCAGTTTATATACAGATACATTTTCGTTGCTGTAATCTCTGTAAGATATATTTCATGTACAAATGGCTATTTATCGTTTTTTTCTTCTTCTTTCGTTTCTCGAGATATTTTCACGGAAATAAGTCTAAGAGCTCTCTACTTAATGGCCTGGATGACTCCCGCTAGATTTCACGACGACACGCGGATCGGTCTGTAAACCGGGCCGATTTCCCCTCGCGCAAAACGCTTTTCATCGAACATGAAATGATGAACGTAGAATTTGACATTCGAGATGTTTTCGCACTGGTGCATGCCTTTTTTTTTCCAGTTGAGAAGGAATGTGTCCCTGTATAGCCTTGGAAAATGAACCACTGTTTTGTCTTGCTTTTTTTGTGTGTGTGTGTCTGTGTGTGTGTTTTCACTTTGCGTTTGTGTATGTGTGCTCGATGGCTAAGTTTGGACTGGCAAATTGGTCTGAAGTTAAGAGCTGTCACCAATGTTGCGTTTCTTGCCAAAGAGATTGGAGGCATCTCTGTTGCGTAGATTTGGCTGGTGCTTGTATTCATGGGGACTGACAGACCACCGCCACCCACCACGAGTCTCCATTCCAGTAGGAACTGCAGCAGACGGACACGGCTTGTTCTGCAGTAGCTGGAAGAGCATGGTGATCTCGGGCCCTAATCGGGTCAACAGATTTGCCCTCACCAGGTCCACTGTCTCATCGTCACACTCCATCAGACTCTGCAGTAGTTTCCCATAAAACCTGCGGCGAGACAGAGAAAACTCACACTGAGCCGGGTGCGTCAACACATTTGATGGTAGAAGGCTGCGTAACGCAGGGAATCTGAAACGAAAGAATGTGCTAAAATCGTTTTCAAATGAAGATTGAAAAGATTGATTGTTGCCACAAAATCAGTGAATTTTTTCTATCAAGCTTGTGACAGATAACGATGAAGGCGTATACTATCTACCTCATTGGACACTTGCAGAGTTTGTACTATATAGTTATAAGTATTTAGAATTGGAAAATTGTAGATAAATGTTCATGTTATATAATTTGGTTGCTTGCATATGTAAATTAATCTGACTGGTTGTGTATAATAGGCACAATATATTGTGATATCGATCAATATACCCCTGAATCTAAGCAAATCATAATCGTATAGCGCCCAAGAGAATTGTATCGTGACAAAATACGATACACAAGGAACTCAATTAGGCCTTGGTCAATAATCCTTGTGAACAAACAAGTACTCTTGAGCGTACTTAAAGGATTAGTTCACTTTTGAAAAAACTTTTGCTGATAATTTACTCACCCCCATGTCATCCAAGATGTCCATGTCTTTCTTTCCTCAGTCGAAAAGAAATTTAGGTTTTTGATGAAAACATTCCAGGATTTTTCTCCATATAATGGACTTCAATGGGAACCGGATGGTTCAAGTATCAAAAGACGGTTAAAAACTGTTTCAGATGCAGCTTCAAATGTCTTTAAACGATATCAGACGATGAATAAGGGTCTTATCATGCGAAACGATCGGTTATTTCAAAACTTATTCCAAAAATGTAACTTTTATAAGGACAAATGCTAGCCTTGCTATATTCTCTGAGGCGCGTTTGCAACGTCACGTATTACGTAATTACGTTCAAAAGGTCACGGGCGACGTAGCCGAAAGTACAGAGTCAGTGTTTACAAGTTGAACGCATAGGTTGAACGTGCAAACTAGCTCAAACACCGTTTACAAAAAAAAGGAATTAAAAGGAAAAACAACGATGTCGGACTATTTTGATTCTGTACTTCCGGCTACGTCGCCCGTGACCTCTTGAACGTAATTACGTATTACGTGACGTTACAAACGCGCCTCACAGAATATAGCAAGGCTAGCATTTGTCCTTATAAAAGTTACATTTTTGGAATAAGTTTTGAAATAACCGATCGTTTCGCATGATAAGACCCTTATTCATCGTCTGGTGTCGTTTAAAGACATTTGAAGCTGCATCTGAAACAGTTTTTAACCGTCTTTTGATACTTGAACCATCCGGTTCCCATTGAAGTCCATTATATGGAGAAAAATCCTGGAATGTTTTCATCAAAAACCTAAATTTCTTTTCGACTGAGGAAAGAAAGACATGGACATCTTGGATGACATGGGGGTGAGTAAATTATCAGCAAAAGTTTTTTCAAAAGTGAACTACTCCTTTAAGTGTGTTAATAGTGCACTTTGTACTTAAGTGTGCTAAGATAAGAAACATGCGCGTGTACTCTCTTTAAGTTCACTTAAGTGGCCTTAAGTACAGTTTTTTTTGGTAACACTTTACTTGAAGGATTGTGCATAAGACTTACATGACACCTTCATAATCATGACATGACATATGTTATGAATATGAAGGAAGTTTTATGCATTTTTATGACAACTGTGTCATTCGCTCAATTATGACATTTTAATGCAAATATGAAATTGTTTGAAATGTCTTTGTTATGACACCTTGACATTACTAAGACAACACAACCTGTCATAAACATGACATAGCAGATTAATGGGGTCACGAAAAATATTCATGACACAGTTATAATGGCCTCATGACAGCCAATGTCAAAGCCAACCACATGACAGTTTAACTTCATTTTATGTCAAGTTGTCATGACAAAGACACTGACAGGTTATGATGTATTGGTTTATGTCAAGGTGTCATAACAAAGACATCTTAAACAATGTCATATTTGCATTCAAAATGTAATTATTGAGCGAATGACACTTAATGACAGTCATAAACATGCATAAACCCTACTTCATATTCATGACATCTGTCAGACTTATGCACACCCCTTCAAGTAAACCATTTTTTTTTTAATATACTTGTGCACATTCATTACAAATAAAAGTACTTTTGCACAAGGGAATCAACCTTTTCTTCTTCTTCTTGGGAATCTTTATTTTATTCCCAAATTTAGCATAACGGTAAGATCAACAATCCTGAAGGCCTGTTCACACCGGGACGAATTTCACGCGCGTTATTAGCCGACGTTTAACGCCTCGTGAATAAACAAAGGGCGCCAATGTTTTCACACCGACGCGTAAAAGCGTAATTTTTAAAAAAAAACGCCTCGGGTTAGTTTTTTTTAGTTTGACGCGCCACGTCAAAAGCTATCCGACCAATCAGATTGGCGCTTTTTCTCACGCGTTTGGAGCTTCTGAAGAGACATTAAAACATAACTTGGGGGCGCTCAAACACAAAACGGTCTTACCGAGCACACATATGCAACGGTGAAGAAGATATACGCGTCGCCGCCTACACAGCCAGGAAGAAATAAGACGAGGAAGATGCAAGACAAGATGAACGTAGAGCTGCTGTTCTCGTTGGTGCTAGAACATAAAGAACTACATGAAAAAACGCGACAGGGACTACAAACATCTTGATAAAAGAGAACTGTATGGAGTGGTATTGCAGAGCAAATTGACACCATCTAATGTCAGGGAATGAATTTGCATGTTCACTCGGATCATCATCAGCGAAAATCGCTTGGGTGTGAACACCAAAAACGCTGACGAATAACGTGCTGATATTCATCCCGGTGTGTACGGGCCTTGAAACCCCTTCTGTGTTTTTGTATATACCATAAGATGGATTCTTTTCGTTCTGCTCAAGAGTCTTACCTGTTGGGAAAGTGGCTGGGTAGCTGAGCCACCTCCGCAATGGCTTCTGGGTTTGATTTGGCCACTTTACAAATGTCCAACTTGCTGTAACACTCCTCTTGAACCTCCGATATCATCCTCTGGAAGGTGGAACACCGTCTGACTGTTAGAAAGATCTTGGAAGTGATGCCATTGGCGATGCACTTCAAGCTTTCTTTCACAAAAGCCTTTCCCTGCAAAATGAACAGGAAGCCAAATGTCAAGCACAGGCCTGAATGGCGACTTCAGTCCATCTCATGAAACTGGAGAGGTTTTAGTTTTAATTAAGTGGAACCTTGGGAAGTAAAACGTAGAAATGATTCTCAAACAAGCCGTTCTTTTGAACCAGTTGTTTTTGAGGAATCAGTTCAGAAAGTAACTGAAAGGCTGGGTGAGAAACTAACGCAACATTTAGTGTGGCATTTTCTATATAAGACGAATCAATAAGAATGCCGTTATAAATCACGCTGAAATAAGAACTTTTGAAAATAATAGCTCCCATCAGGCCTTTCAGAGTCCAGTCCCATCTCTGTGGAATTCAGCAGCATTCATTTGACAGGATTCATCCAATCCGAGTGCTTCTGTTCTTCCTGTCTGCTGAATAGGCGTCTTTGACATCAATAGGATATTGTGTTTCCATCGATGAACTGATATATCGCTATTGTACTTTGCCATGAATTGTATACAAACACATACCTGAGTGTCGAATTTAGCAGCACTGTAGAGAAAGGACTTGCAGATGTCATGCATGCCATCTGTGTCACACGTTGAGTTTTCAAGACAGGCGAAGGCACCGCAGCCCACCTGGAGTGCACTGTTCAGGCAGCGTGCCACATCCGCTGCAAAAAGAAAACCACTGTTACACTACAAGAACCTAAAACCACATTTATCCTTGGTGGATTGTCAGTGGATCAAATCATAAATGACTGCAAAAATATTTGGCAAGTCCAAACCAGAAATAATTGGAAATATACAGTACTCCATCCATCCATCCATCCATCCATCCAATTAATTCATCAATCCAATTAATTCAATTCATTCTATAAATGAATTTGATGGATGAATGAATTGGGTGTTTTTTCCCTGTTCCCAAACTGCACTCCTTACGAGTGTAGTCTGAGGGTTGCTTTTTTTCTCCTCACCTCTTCTCATGCCATGCTGTATTTTTCTCACTTACTTGTCTTCCTGTCCTGTCTACCCCATTGTATATGTTTGTATGGACAGGTTGATGGACAATTTCACTGGTACTTGTGACTATGTCACAATAAAGGGTTACTACTTATCCATCCACCCACCCATCCAATCTAATCCAATCCATCCATCCATCCATTCATCCATCCATCCAATTCATCTAATCCATCCATCCATCCATCCATCCAATTCATCTAATCCATCCATCCATCCAATTAATTCATCAATCCAATTCATTCAATTGGATGAATGAATGAATTGGATGGATGAATGCATCCATCCATCCGTCCGTCCAATCCATCCATTTATTCATCCATCCATCCATCCATCCATCCATCCATCCATCCATCCATCCATCCATCCATCCATCCATCCATCCCATCCCATCCAATCCATCCATTTATTCATCCATCCATCCATCCATCCATCCATCCATCCCATCCCATCCAATCCATCCATTTATTCATCCATCCATCCATCCATCCATCCATCCAATTCATCTAATCCATCCATCCATCCATCCATCCATCCATCCAATTCATCTAATCCATCCATCCATCCATCCATCCATCCCATCCCATCCAATCCATCCATTTATTCATCCATCCATCCATCCATCCATCCATCCATCCAATTCATCTAATCCATCCATCCATCCATCCATCCATCCATCCAATTCATCTAATCCATCCATCCATCCAATTAATTCATCAATCCAATTCATTCAATTGGATGAATGAATGAATTGGATGGATGAATGCATCCATCCATCCATCCATCCATCCACCGGATGGCTGCTTGCCTGTGCTGGGCTACCTCCATCCCCCACTCCCCAACCCTGTTGCAAGTTTTGTTCATGTTGTAGAATGTACGGATTGTGCTAATGTTGCTGAGGTGTTTTTTCCCTGTTACCAAACTGCACTCCTTACGAGTGTAGTCTGGGGGTTACTTTTTTTCTCCTCACCTCTTCTCATGCCATGCTGTATTTTTCCTTACTTACTTGTCTTCCTGTCCTGTCTACCCCCTTGTATGTTTGTATGGACAGGTTGATGGACAATTTCACTGGTACTTGTGAATATGTCACAATAAATGGTTACCACTCATCCATCCATCCATCCATCCATCCATTCCATCCAATTCAATTCATTCATCCATCCAATTCAATCCATCCATCCATCCATCCATCCATCCATCCAAATTCTCTTTGCAGTCAATGAAATAAACCAACTTCCTTCTATTACATCGATAGTTCAGCTTATACACTCTCAAAGAACAGAGACCTAGAGAAAAGCCATTTGGGTTGTTGAGGGAGCAATCTTTGGAGACGGTTTGGACTTCCAGTGTGGAAGAATGGCGCAGTTAATGCTGGAACATATTCTCACTGGAAATGATTTAAGTAGAAACACATTGTGTGTAGTACCAATGAACTTGTAAAACCATTTAGGCAAGATAATTAACTTCTCACCTTGCCTACAAGTGAACATGGGATCATTTTTAAGGTGACACGTCCTCATTATCACCTTCCAGCCCACGGGATGTTTAAATACCATTCAGTCTGAAGGAACAGTTGTACAAAACGGGAACGCTCCACGAGTACTAGGGTTTTATGTGTGATATGGTGTGAGTTTTCATTCAGTTCTGATATCAAGCCAAATTTCGTCTTAAAAGGACAAATAACAACAAGCTTGACTAGCCACTTGACAACCTGAAATGTATAATAACTGAGCCAAGCATTGGCGTCATTACTCCACTCCGCACTCTGCCATAAATTTTATGGGTATTCCAGCCATTTTTCTGTTCTTGGAACTGTGACCCAATGAATGAAGAATACCCACAGCAGGCCTTCAGGGGTTCTTGTTGTAGTCTGGACGTTCTGTGCCCTGTGTTTGCCCCCGTCGTCAGGGAGTGAGAGAGAGGGGTGTAGGGCATGTGTGCCACTCTATATTGGGTTCTGCTGACTGTCTCTTTTGGCACAAGACCCATTGTTTCCATTACCCTTACATGTGACAAGACAATAACGTTCAGCGGGGTGAGTAAAAGGGCCAAAACCACCACCTCCAACAGTTCCGCGCCAAAGACTATAAACATTTTGCCCCACAAATTCGTAGCCTGCGGGGCCTGGGATCCCATGCCATGCCGAGGGGTGTGTGTGTGTCTGGTGTTGCCACACACTCACTTTTGTATCTGAAGGAAAAATAGGCTGTGTGTTGCTGTGTCAATGCTCCTGGCAAAAGGCAGACTTCTGAAATAACCAGAAACCCCCCAAATGTCATGCAGTGAATATGTCTATTGTCCAGAGGAGCAGGTTAGGGCAAGATCTCCAAAGTACAGTACATTCTGTTGAGGACATTTGCTCAATCTGCACATTAGTAGAATAGTCCGGGTTCAATGCGAGCTAAACTCAATTGGCAGCACTTGTGGCATAACGTGAATACCACAAAAATCAGAGTTACAGTGAGATAATTACAATTAAAAGTAAATGGGACCAATCTGTAAACAGTGAAGCACCACTCTTACGCCAATTTAGGGGTTTAATCATCCATGGGAATTTAAGGAGACAAAATTGTCCAAGACAAAGTTGATACTTCAACGAAACACAACTGAAAACTCTATTTAGTCTCCTGAGCTATGATGACAGAGTCACAACAATTATAAACATCTTCGTTTTAACCCCTTAACTTAAGTGTCACAATAATTGGAAAGGTCTAAGACTCTTAAATTAGGTATTTTAGCACTGTTTTTTTTTTTTTGTTACAAATTATGTAGGAACAGTAATAGATTAATTTATGACAAGAGTGCACCTCAAAATAAACTTTTAATAATTGAAATTTTGGTTTTCATGCTAAAAGTACATTTAAAACATGTATTTATCAATAATATATAATCATATTATCCTCTAAAATATAATATTATATTTTTTATCGCCTTTTTTATTACGTCACATATTTTAGTACGGTAGTTATCATAAATTAGGTATCATTTGAAAGCGTACAAACTCAGAATTCATCCTGTGAGAACCGCTTTGAAATTGGACATTGCGTTACCATAGAAAAGGTACTCTAAATTATTTAACCGGGGTCCTCCTCTTCATAATTTATGATCAAAACCTTTTCTAATCTTGACACATATTGTAAGAAATGTATGAGTCTCGAGGTTCCATATTTTGCGACAGAAGTGATATTTGGGCAGAAATGTATTCATTTGAATGCATACAATTAAATTCAATGGAATGTATGTCACTTGGTGGCTAATTTTGGTACTATGCCTAAACAAAATCTCATAGGAACTTCAATTTTTGGGATGTCAACTTCAAATTTAGAACTTGGTTAGATATATGGCTTTGATTTTACAGTTATTTTATAGTAAAAAAAATATTTAGTACAGTATAGTTGATTTTTTGTAAATTTAAACTTCCATAACTTTTTCATACTTTTTTATTTTTTAAATTGCTTTCATTCCAGCAATAATCTGCTAAGTGTTTTATAATAATAATCTACTGAGTGCTGAGTGTTTTCTTTAAAACAAGACCAAATTTAGGTCTATATTCCATTCCAAGCATTCTTGAATTACAACCATTAAAGTTTGAACAGTGCATTTTAATATCCCATTCTTAAAAAGCGGGGGGGGGGGGGGGGGGGGTAACAGTTTAAAATCAAATACAGTTGTATCACTTTCCCACACTCGCAGTTGGCGTCAGGTCAAATGACGATGAAATGTTTCCATGATTGGCCTCTCTTATCAATGGAACAGTTGTCCTTGTGAATACATGTCTAAAAGGTTTTCTGCGAAATTGTACCATGGTGTGCACAAACTCATGTGATCTAACCTGAGGTGCCTTGCAGACCCATGTCTTAGCCTTTGGGGTGCTTTTAGACTAGTTACCCTTGTGGAAAAAGAAGTGTGCTTAATTGCATCATGGTTTACTTAAAATCTTAAAAGTAGCCTATATATATATTTACTTACTGTACTAACTGTACTTGTAGATAAATACAGTTTCTATTTACACTAGTCAAGTCATCTTCATTTACATAGCTCTTCTAACAATATAGATTCAAAGCAGCTTTACAGTGATGATAGGAAATTAAAGTAACAGAGATTGTTTTGGCTTTACAGCAGCTCTAGAATAAAGTTATTGTCCAGCTAAACTACGTTTTTGATTGATTCACTTCAGTTGCAAAGGTCATTAGTTATTAACTTAGCGGCCGCTAACACGACACCATTTTAACTGAAAACAGAAAACTTTGAATGAGTTATGGCCGTTCATTTGCACGACAAGTGTTTGGTGGCTCGAGAACGCAAACTTTGAAATAGGTTCCAAGTTTTGAGAAAAAAAAAAAACTTTATCATCTTTGTTTAAACTTCAAAAACGTTTATCTGTGAAAACTGACGGCGTGCACATGCATATTAAGTGTTTAGTCAATATAGCCACGCGCCTTTGAATATCGACTATGTGCATATGTGCGCATGCGCAACCCGGTCTCATCCCAAGACGTCATATAACTGACGTTTTGGGACGTCTTTTGACCATACGTCAATATTCGCCTTTTTAGGGCCCCCTTAAACGTCAGTAGATGAGGTTATGGGATCCTAACTCTACCCCAGACCTAAACCAACCCTAAACCTAACCCGTCACCTAACTGACGTTAAAGATAAAGCGTCAGTTGTATGACGGCCCGGGATCGCCATCTACCGACGTTTAAGGGGGCCCTAAAAAGGCGGATATTGACGTATGGTCAAAAGACGTCAGTTATATGACTTTTTGGGATGAGACTGTGTTAGCATGCGCGTAGTCTTTCTTTACAAATTGTCATTGCTCCATGAAATTGATGAATCATTTTGATAACGTTCACAGGGGAGAGTCTAGTTGACACTTCAGGGCTGCGTTGTCGTCGTATCTAGGCGCAGGTCCTTCATTAGGTCTGGATATGGCCTGAATCCGGTGGTCCTCTTTTTTTCAAGTAAACCAAAAAAAAAGAAAGATGTGTTTTTAGTCTAGATTTAAACTGACCGAGTGTGTCTGCTTCCAGGACAAAGTTAGGAAAGTGCTAAACAGGAACGGATCTACCGCCAGCAGTCGATTTTGATATCCTAGGTATTTTCAACTGGCCATAAATTATTCACAATAGACGTGAAGGACTATAATTTGTTCAGAGCTTGTTTAAGGACTGGGGATCTAAACCAGTTAGTGCTTTGTAAGTAATCAGCAATATTTTTTCAATTAGCCAATGTTTAATTTGGGACCAGCGGTAGTTTGTTTATTAAGCGTGCAGGGCAACCACCCATTAGAGCATTGCAATAATCTAGTCTTGAGGTCATGAACGCATGAACTAACTGTTCCGCATTTGTCATTGAGAGGATATGTAGTAATTTATATTTCTAAGATAAATGAATGTGGTTTTACAGATGCTAGAAACATGGTTTTCAAATGAAAGTTTGGTATTAAGGAGCACACCCAGGTTCCTAACCGACGACGAAGACTTGACAGAGCAGCCATCAAGTGTTAGACAGTATTTTAGGTATGAAGTGCAGAGGTTTTTGGTCCAATAATAAGTATCTTGTTTTCTTTTTTTCTTTTTTTTTTAAAAAGAATTAAGTAGTAGGAAATTACTGGTCATCCAGTTTTTTTTTTTTTAAATCAGCCATGCATTCTGTTAATTTTGTGAATTGGTAAGTTTCGTCAGGGCAAGAAATACTGTATACAGAGTATCATTAACATAACAGTGAAAACTAATGCCATGCTTCATAATGATATCTCCCAAGGGTAGCATGTAGGGTGAACAGCAGCGGTCCTAGTATTGAGCCTTGTGGTACTCCAGAGTCCACACTGATCTTGTGATCGATATGACATCTTTTCGCTTACTATTACAAACAAATAACGGTCAAATAAGTATGATTTGAACCATGCCAATGCAATTCCACTACCAACATCATTTTCGAGTCTATTCAAAAGAATGTTGTGGTCGATAGTGTCAAACGCAGCACTAAGATCGAATAATCGAATGATAAGAGCAAATCATTTGTAACTTTATTGAGAGCTGTGTCAGTACTATGGTAGGGTCTAAATCCTCATTTAATAATTTTAATAAATAAAATCATTTACACTGTTATTATTGCATACCATTTAATGTACAACAACACTGAGGTGCAAATAGTGTCTGTCACTGTTCATAAATAGCATCTACACTCTCAGAAAAAAGGTACAAAAGCTGTCACTGGGGCTGTACCTTTTCAAAAGGTACACTTTTGTCCATTTTAGGTACTAATTTGTACGTTTTATGTGCTAATATATACATTTTATGTGCTAATATGTACATTTTTGGTGCTAATATGTACATTTCAGGTGCTAATATGTACATTTTAAGTGTTGATATGTACATTTTAGGTGCTAATAGGTGCTAATATGTACATTTCAGGTACTAATATGTACAGTTTAAGTGTTGATATGTTCATTTTAGGTGCTAATATGTACCATTAAGGTACCATTTTTTCTGAGAGTGTAACTACTATTTAAACTTATTGCAAAGAATACATGAAGAGTTCCGATGCAAAAGCCTCTAAATGCCATTTGAAATTTTCTTCTTTAATGATGATTTTTATCAAGCTTGTATATTTAAGTTCAGTAATTTCACTTAAATGGCAATGATAATTACCTATTAATTGTTATTTAAGTAAAATTACTGAACTTAAATATACAAGTTTGATCAAAATCATCATTAAAGAAGAAAATTTCAAATGGCATTTAGAGGCTTTTGCATCTGAACTCTTCACATAGTGAAAGTAGAAGTAAAGTTAAATTACTCTGATTTTGCGACTGTTATTGGATTATAAGAGGGCCTTTTTGTGTATCATCAGACACCCCTCTAGACGTCATCAGTAACCTTACAGGGGAAAGTACGGTTACGGATGAATTGGGCCACACCGTTAAGGGGATATCCCTTCACTTAAACTGCACATGGCAGAGTAGAGGTGTGAAACATGGGTTTGATATTGCATTTGATGCATAGAGCACTTATTGTATTGCAGTGGGAAAACAGGCATGATGATGATATTGTGACTAATGAAACTTGAATACAGCTTGGCCGACTCACTCTGATCATTTTGAGGGTACTGCGATGGGCCCTGACAGGTCAGGACTCATTTGAGATCCAAGAAAACACATCAATAGACAATGTGCAGTCTTGTGTTTGCTTTCTCTCTTACTCAGTCGTATATCATCAAGTGCTGTAAAACCTCAACTGGGTAAGTTATCAGAGCCCCTATGTACTGCTCTTGACAGCTGATATCACACACACAGACTAATAGGATGAATTGTTGGAATGAATAATTCATTTTCTACACTCGCATAGCTACCTGTTCAGATTTCAACTTGCACAGTGCGTGACCCTGACTTGAACTCGTGGCCCTGAGTGTCAGTGTCCCACACCAGACTCTAATGCATGTCTCAGTTGTACCTCGCAGATTTGGAGACGGCTCTGCAATTGGCACTCTTTTAATATGTCAAGTAGAGTTCATTACTTTACAAATGTATTGTAAACTTACTGTAAATCATTATTATGAACTTGATTCTTATAATTTAGACAAACTTAACTTTGACTGGAATTTCTAGTTTTCCAGAATGCGTTGCCATGCCACTTGAAAGGGAGAGTAAATGCTAAAATTAATTGTTATATAATGTTTTTGTGCAGTGGGATATTTAGTAGTGTGTTAAACGTTTTGCTATGCTAATTTAGACAAGTTTCTGTTATGTTGGGATTTTTGAAAGGGTTACCATCATGGTGACGAGTGGAGCATGAGCTTGGATTGAGAACAGATAGAAGTTAAATGTTTTATCATGTCATACTTATTCACCAATTGCTATGCTATGCTAATGATATCAAAGCATTGTCACCAATTCGCAAGTTATCAATTGCTGAATTTGCCAGTTAAAGTGGGCCAAGTTTCCACAACTAAAAATATTTAAGTTGGGATTACATGATAATTTTAAGTTAAATGTGTGAGGAACTGATTACCGCAAATGTTTTGAGTTCGACAACTTATTCTTAGGTTTGAAATGTCAGCCCGATCTCATGAAAGTTCGTGTCTATGGCACGAATGTCATTTCTCGTGGCATTTATACGCCAAAAACAGTTTTTGCGTGTATTTGGAACGCGATTTTCGCGTACATATGATACGCACTTTTTTGCGTATAATACGCACGAACTCACCACCCCCCTCCCCCCTAAACCTAACCCAGGGTTTTTTAGTGCGTACCATATACACGAAAAAAACACTTTTGGCGTATAAATGCCACGAGAAATGACACTCGTGGTATAGATACGCATCTTCATGAGACTGTGTTGGAAATGTGGACATTTTTTTTTTTTTACTATTTAAAGATCCCAATTGGTCGTTTCATCACCGGCACTGACACTGAAGAGCCCCAGACGACAATTTTAGCCCTTAAAACTCATTTTTGATCACACTCAAAAAAAATTATATGTTGGCTTTAATTATTTTTTTTTCGTCAACAGGTTCCACATAATTGGATTATGTTAAACAAACATAATTTGTTCATGTAACTTCAACATAATGGAATTAAGTAAATTTAAATTACCCAATTTAAGTAGTCTCAACGTGATTTTTTAAAGGCTTCTTGACATGATTCAAAGGCATTTATTATATTCATTCATTCATATTTAATTTGATTCAGTGACGTTTAATTAAATTGATAGACTTTAGCTAGCTATTTGCTAACAGTGGCACATATTAGCATCTTGAATGCTAAGATTTACACGCTCCTTCATCCAAAGCAATAGAAAATAATTAAATCAGTCGACAGTCAAACAAAATGCTCCACTCTTCTCCACAATGGTAACCTACTGTAATTTAAATGGTTTCCTATATGTAATTTAACATTAAACACTATCACACACTATCAAGTCTTCCCCTTTTCTAAATTTCTCAAAATTAAACAAAAAAACAAAACATAAAATAAAACTTAATTTTAACATTTATTCTCTCTTAATTCAACCATATGCAAAGGGAACTAAAAGCACTGCCCAGTTTCAGTTAAGGCAACACAAATCAATCATGCAATCCAACACAAACGGATTAAGTAAACTTAAGTTGTTCGTAGATTTAAGCAGATTGAACACAATAAAATTAAGTTCGGGCAAAATGGCAGTTGTCTCGCTCTATACTGCCACCCTCTGGATGTACACTTTTTTTTTTTACTTAACATTAATGGTTTGTGTTTAGACAACACATTAGGATTTTGTACTGTCAAGTTGAGACACAATTAGACCTTAATAGAAAAAAAAAACATTTAAAGTCAAAAAACACAATTATTATAAGTAAACTATAAATATATTATGTAAAGTGCACAACCTAGTTCATTTTTTTGATATTTAAATGTTTTTTCCTTGAAAATAGATTTAATGTAACTACACCCTTGCCTCATTTAGTATACGCAATTCTATAAATATATGCAAATGAGCCCCGTCTCCACTCACTCATCCACTCGTTGACAATCACACGTTGATCTGATTGGTTACAAGGTCGTTTGTGACGTCAGAAACACCAGCGATTTCAAACCGTGTTTTTGAGACTGTCTTTGGTTCGATGCAGTTTTAGGGAGAAATAGTCAGCAATGCTGTCGACTTTGTCTTAAAGCACATTAAAAACATTACATAGACATGTGAACAAACTTGATTTTCACCAAACGGGGACTTTAAGATAACACAAGATAAATTGCAGTTGTAAAAAAATGAACTCTATAAAACAGGTCTCAATAAATATTTTGCATATGTGAAATGTAAAACAATTTTTTTTTTTTTTGGAATATGCCCTACGTATTATGTTTTGTAAAGTATGTACTGTTCATTTTGCTCTTTTGGAATTATTGGTGCTCCAGTGTCGCTTTGTCTCAAAAGCACTGAGTCAGTACATGTCTCCCTAGCAACTAAGTACAACAGGAAGTTATGCAAATACCAAGTGGAGTTTGACAAAGGTTTTCACGTCCTGACCAGAGACAGAACGGAACTGAGCGTCCCACACCACACACAGATTTGACACTTGGGCAAGCTTTTCTCTAATTACTGACAAAGCAAGTACCCTTTGTAACACTGACAGCAGATCTTCAGTTTCAATATAACGAGCAGTAAGTCAGAACGTCATCTGTAATAGTGTTGGGCCCTTTCAGGTGCACACAAGCATCCTGCTCCATTAAAGTTAGTGTAAGCGAACCGCACACCCTCAATTCTCTACCTGCATAATCTTTCCACCTGCTGTGGGATGTTCTGAAACACCTGTAATAAACCAGAAGAGCTTGGTTAGCTGGTTCAGGTGTATTTGACGAGAGCCGGAACATGGATAGAATGACCTCACCGGGGAAAGCCTTTCATATGTGAATCAGCCTTTCACAGAAAATGAGTAATGGAACAATGATGTATATATCTATTTAGAAAGCACTGTAGAGATTACATGTAATGTTTGTAAAAATGTTCTCTTTTTATTTTTAAATTGCCCTTGGTAGAAGAGGGTTCAATTGTATCACCCTTTTAGATTTCACTCTGGTTTGGTTTTGTCCATATTGAGATTTTGAATGTTCAACATTTAAAAAAAATAAAATAAAGGTTCTTTATTGGGATTGATGATTCCATGGAACCTTTCCATTCCACAAAAGATTCTTTAGATTATTAAAATGGGTCGCACTTTATTTTGTATTATGCACTTATTATAGTAATCGCAACAAATAGGTACTAACCCTGAACTTACCCTCACCCCTAAACCTAACCTTAGCCCACCTATTTTGTCAGGTATGTTGTAAAATAAAGTGCAACCTTAAAATGTTCTTCACACTAAAGCATGTTTTTTTTTTTTTTTTTTTAAAGAACTGTTCACTGAAAGGTTCTTTGGGGAACCAAAAAAAAAAGTTCTTCTGTAGTATTCCTGTGTAAAATACCCTGTTTGGAGCCTTTGTACATTAATAAATCTACCTGTCCAATTTAATGCCAGAAAACAAAACAAAAAAACACCATTTTGTTTTACAGTAACCAAGTGTAAAACAATACAGTGATGATATACCATTAAATGATATAATGTCAATACCAACGTTTGCTACTGTAATAACATAATTGGAGATTACATGAGGACTTTAAGATCATAAAAACGGAAGCACTGTGGCTATTAATACCATTAAGACAGAACTAGTGTCACCCACACAAATGCAAAACACTATCAGAGTAACACACAAAATAAAGCAATTATCACACAACCAATAATGCTGGAATAGTGAATATCAGCATGACAAAGCCATACTGATATCCAGTACGTTGGATGATTATGAGGATGCAATTATTATTCTTTAAAAAATCACGTAAATATTAACATTTCACACAGAATTTGGCCAAATGCATGTTGGAACCCTCGGCAGCAAACTGAAGTGCACCAGTTCTGTTATGTAAAATACCAGCACTCTTGATATGTCGGACCAATCCAGATTAAAGGAGTGGAAAATTGCATGCAGTGAATTTGGCCATCAATCTTCATAATAATGAGATTCATACAGTGTGCCATTAGTAATAGTTTTCTGTAAATAATAATAAGGTATGTTTATCGTATAGCCAAACTGAACACATTTTATCTCATAGCCCTTAATTCATACTTTTATACAGCGATTTTAAGTGTATGTGTTGCCTTGTAAAATGCATATTCTTTTAAATTCATAGATTTTACTTTTAATTTGACAGTAAATGCTGTTGTCTTATTTTTACGTTATGTGGTAAAGTAAGCAATTAACAGGTTTTTGCAGTGGCACCCCCCCCCCCCCCCCCCCCCCCCAATGTATAAACTCCTGCTTTTGAGGCTGAAAGCGACGGCGGAATCATCATCATCATCATCCTCATCCTCATCATTCACATTCATTCATCGCGCTCAATGCATCAAAAGCAGAGTCCTCGTATGCAGGTCAGAGGATGATGAACATGATGTAGCTAATACATCTGTCACAGAGCAGGTCAATGGATGCATTGGATGAGAGCTCATCAAAGAGGAGATGACAGCTCTCATATGATCTGACCACCCTAGATAGGCTACACCAAGCAAAAGCCCAATGCACGCGCGTCAGCAGCAGCACACAACCGGCTCATTATTCCCGATCGTTTCCTACTTACAGGGGCTGTTGTGGGAGAAGCGTGCTCTCCTGGGCGAGTAGGATTCGTTCAGATCCAGTTCATACGCGGAGGCGATGAGCACGGCGAGCAGCAAAAGTCCGGTCCTTGGCGGCATCTCTCACTAAATGGCACTGGGGGGGCTTCTATGAAGGGCGATAAAAGAGGATTTCCTTTAGGTGTTGTTGCGCGGTGTGCGGTTGAGGAAATGCGTGTGATATGTGGGCAGTATCATGAAGGCTCCGTCTGTCTGTCCGGCTGATCTCTTCTTCAGCAGTTTCTTCTTCCAGCCGCGTGCATGACAGGAGCGCAGGTCGCGCTTTATATGTGCCCGAGCATCACGAGCTCGCCGCTCAGCCCAATCACATCACAGCAGGCGCTCTTGCACACAGCCAAAGCGCAAACTTTCATTCATTGATCCGTAGCATTTAAATGGGCTTCTCGTAGGGCTTAAAGTTTGCTGTTCCCTTTGGTGATTGAGGAAAACGCTCACATCCTCGCGCACTGTTGTTCTATACAAATAGATCCACTTCAGAGAGACAGACCTGAGCTTGTCTCATTCACAGAGCTTATGTGTGATTTAACTCAACTTTACCCTATACTGAAAAAATAAATAAATAAATGCTGCTCTCCCAGTGCACAGACAACATATACTAGGTTATATTGTGGAACTTATGCTTCTCTGCCAATTCCTTACAACCAAGGGGAAAAAAAAACATTCTTAATTTGCTTTTGCCCAAAAGTGGCCAAACTCATTTAAAACCAGCAACGAAACCTCCTCATAATTTCAAAAAGAGAGTTAAAATTAAGATTTTAATGAGTGGAATTGCCTAGTAGACAACATGGCATCCATAACCCCCTTCCTGTTAGTAAATCTCATTACTCGCTTTGAACAATGAGAGCTTGTTTTTCTTTATCTTTTTGTTTCATTCAGTAATCCATCTAGCCTATTATATTTCTGTCTACACAAGCTTTGGCACTGTGTGATTACCAGGATCGTGTTTTAGTCAAATGTATTGCGTTCTTTGTTTTTCTTAACTGTCTTTGAGAAATAACATTTGGAGTTATTCAAATGACTCGCATTTTTATCGCTTTGGCATTTTGATGGACCCTCTGCAATAATGGCGCTATTGTCGGTGAAGCAGGCGGAATTGTCTCTAGCTGAGAGATAAACTGCGTAGTTATTGACACAAATCGTGTGGCTCACGGAAACCGTCATTGTTGACTTTACGCGTGTAACTCGCGGACTCAAGCTCGCGCACGGCGCACGTGCAGAAGCGCACGCGTGATGTGACACTGAAGACTGAGCGTCAAGACTCGCCCAAACTGCACAGTCATGGTTTGGTGAGAAAAACCGCGCATTTTAAGGAAAATGAAAGAAAAGTGTTTTATTCTGAACACCTTTTAATTAATCACTGGGGCTAGTTGATCCACTTTCACCCCACAATGTTTAATTTGTGAAATTCTATATCACACACCTTTTTTTTTTTTTTAACTAGCCTACAATAAGCTATTCAACTTTTCCACCTTAGTGTCAAGGGGAAAAAATATGAATTTCGGACATGCTGACTTGTGTTTTGCTTGTTCACAGCAATATTTAAAAAGCACTATTAGTATGACCCACAACGGCAAATACAGACATTGTGCAAAATGATCAATTGACCAGGAACGAGGTTCACTCGAAACTTTATTAAGATCACCGGTTATTATGCCATTCTTCATCTGCTGAGTAACGCAGTCTGCATCTGAGCTCTTTTCCCATCTGTGCGTGTGGTACTTCCAGCAGGTGTTTCCAAGTGAAAACACCATCAATGGATAGTGAGTCATGAATGGATTTGTGCCTCACCCCCTACTTATAGATCACCACATCCTCTGCAATGCCATCAGATGATTCACAAGGTCTTATCTACTTATTTTGCCTTGGTGAAACTGTTTGACAGGAGCACAGTGAAAGAGACCTCATCCGCATCATTTATCAAATCACATCACAGCACCAGTGGTCCTGATATACATATATTTTCAGCCTTTAACTTTGTGGTTAGACAGTGGTTGTACTTGATGCTGCATTAACTTGCTAATATGAAACCCTGCTTCGTCAAGACTCAATGCACTTCTATTCTTACCCTAATTTCATGGTGGTTAAAGAATCAATCAGGAAAGGTCAATCTCTTGTCACTCACATTTAGCCAAAAACAGATGAGACTCGAAGCTCAGTAACTTGCCAATCAGAGGTTTTTAGGTTGTAGTACTTTTTTCTTCTTTACAGATTCCATTAAACTGTTGGGCTGTATTTTTTGTCGAAAACAAGCTTTTTAAATGATGTTTTTAAAGCCTTTTAGTGTTCAGAGGTTTGTTTTATGGTAGGTCTCGAGTTTGATTTATTGCGACAACGAATGTATCGGTCTTCTCAACTTCTAGTGGCCTGCTTCATTTGTCAAATATCCTGACAGCTTTAAAGTCCCCCTGCAGTCAATCATTGCATCCCTTAAAACTTACATCTTTGATCACCAAAATGACATATTTAAATGTTTTTTCCTTGAATTTCTTTTTGGCATGCCTCCAAGTAGCTTGAATGTAACTTGATACCCTTGCCTCGTTTAGTATACGCGGTCCTATGAATATGCTAATGAGCCCCGCCTCCACTCACCCACTCTGGTTGACGATCACACGTTGATCTGATTGGTTGCAAGGTCGTTTGTGACGTCAGAAATAACACATTCTCATCCCAAGACGTCATATAACTGACTGTTTTGGGACGTCTTTTGACCATACGTCAATATCCGCCTTTTTAGGGCCCCCTTAAACGTCGGTAGATGGCGATCCCGGGCCGTCATACAACTGACGCTTTACCTTTAACGTCAGTTAGGTGACGAGTTAGGTTTAGGGTTAAGTTTAGGTCTGGGGTAGAGTTAGGATCCCATAACCTCATCTACTGACGTTTAAGGGGGCCCTAAAAAGGCGAATATTGACGTATGGTCAAAAGACGTCCCAAAACGTCAGTTATATGACGTCTTGGGATGAGACCGGGTTGTCAGAAACACCAGCGATTTCAAACCGTGTCTTTGGTTCACTGCAGTTTTAAGGAGAAATACTCAGCGGTGCTTTTGACTTATGAATTTACACATGGTTTGCCTTAAAGCAAATGAAACACACCACATAAAAATATAAACAACATTAAACGCTCGCCACAGGTGGACAAGTTCAACACACTGCAGACAAATCAAGCGTCGTGTCTTCTCCGAGAATGTTAATTCTTGAATTCTTTCAGGGATTTATTGCAAGTATGGCATGCCTCAAAGTAGCTTGAATGTAACTCGATACCCATGCCTCATTTAGTATACGCGGTTCTATGAATATGCTAATGAGCCCCGCCTCCACGCACTCACTCAGCTCAGAGATCCAGTGGTTGACGATCACACGTTGATCTGATTGGTTGCAAGGTCGTTTGTGACGTCAGAAACACCAGCGATTTTAAACCGTGTCTTTGGTTCACTGCAGTTTTAAGGAGAAATACCTACCCTATCTCACGACCAATTCGTACGAATTCGTACGAGTGATTAAAAAGTGGCTAATTCGTACGACCTCACTCGTACGATTTGTCTAAACCCACGTGATGGTTAGGTTTAGGGGCGGGGTCAGGGGTAGGTAATTCGTACGAATTCATACGAATTGGCCAATTCGTAAAATATGTAGAATTTAGCAAAATCATACTAATTCGTACGAGTGAGGTCGTATGAATTGTTACGAATTAGCCACCTCGTAAAATTCGTACGAATTCCTGTGAGATCAGGTTGGAAATACTCAGCGATGCTTTCGACTTTCGAATTTACACATGGTTTGTCTTAAAGCAAATGAAACACACACCACATAAACATTTAAACAACATTAAACGCTTGGTTTTCACCACAGGTGGACAAGTTCAACACACAGCAGACAAATCAAGCATCGTGTCTTCTCCGAGAATGTCAATTTTTGAATTCCTACAGGAATTTATTGCAGGTAAACTGGTCTTTAGGCCAATAAATGGCAGTATGGTACAAAACTGTGCTAGTCTGTTATTAACTGAGCAATTAGAGCATCAAAATTCATTACATAATTTAGTTCTACAGCATTTTACATTATTTAACAAGGTGAAGAAAGCATTTCAACAAACAAGATGGATTTGGGGAGAGTATTGGGAATTTTCCTTATTACATAGGGCCATTTTCCTGGGATGCGTTCCACTCCAAATTTTTACATCCTTCACTCGCTAACTTCCCTCAGTCTCTGGACTAGGATGTGCGTCAATGCTTACGTTGCACGAGTGCCTACTACTGGTGAAACTCGTGCATTAAGTTTAAATGGAAAGTACTGAGCCCTTGATCACTTGGAATTCACCATTTAAACTCCGATTCAATCAAAATATTTAAAGTGCCCCTGTGGTGAAAACCAATTTTGTAATGTTGTTTATGTGGTGTTTTTAATGCGCTTTAAGACAAATCATGTGTAAATTCATAAGTCGACAGCATTGCTGAGTGTTTTCTCATTAAAACTGCAGTGAACCAAAGACAGTCTCTAAAACACGGTTTGAAATCGCTGGTGTTTCTGACGTCACAAACGACCTTGTAACCAATCAGGTCAACGAGCCGGAGGGCTTTATTTTGTTAACAGTGAACTAGCAGGGGCGTCTCGAGAGATGCTAGGCAATCCCGGTATATTTTTTGTCGATATGAAAAATCAGGTCGATGTTATGATGAACTATAAGACTTTCTCCACTGATGTGTTTAAATAAATTTCTGGTGATTGTTAGACGGCAGAGTGAGATGGCGAACGGGAACATGGTTTGTGTGACATTAGCAACACATTATTAGCTGTATGATAACATCAAGCAAAAGGCTAATCATATGAATTGTCGTTATGTGTCCTACTTAGTAAAGAGTGATACCATTGTGCAGCGTTTTCTGTGGCTGAGTGGATCTCTGAGCTGATGTGAGTGAGTGGAGGCGGGGCTAATAAGCATATTTATGAGTCTGCATATACAGCCCGTTCTCATCCCAAGGCATCATCTAACTGCCACTTTTGACCATGCGTCAACATCCGACGCACATGGCACCCTTTAGCGTCAATATGAGACGCCCCTCCTAGTGGTCTAACCCTAAACCTACCCCAGACCTAAACCTACCCGCGTCATCTGACAGCGCAGTCTCATCCCAAGACGTCATTTAACTGATGTCTTGGGACGTCTTTTGACCATACGTCAACATCCGCCGTTTTAGGGTACCCTTTAACGTCGGTTAGATGACGTTATCGGATCCTAACTCTACCCCAGACCTAAACCTACTCCTAAACCTACCCCGTCACCTAACTGACGTTAAAGGTAAAGCGTCAGTTGTATGACGTCCCAGGATCGTCATGTAACTAACTTTAAAGGGTACCCTAAAACGGCGGATGTTGATGTATGGTCAAAAGACGTCCCAAGACGTCAGTTATATGACTTCTTGGGATGAGACTGTGTTACATCTGACGCTAAAGGTTGCCATGTGCGCTTCGGATGCATGGTCAAAAGTGTCAGTTAGATGATGCCCTACTAAATGAAGCAAGGGTTGTAAATAGGGCTGGGTAATAAATATCGATTTCTCAATATTAATCGATTCTCATTTTTACGAACCGATATCGATTCTTAAATCTCAAGAATCGATTAGTCATCCTGTTTCGTTTGAATGAATGGAACATTGTATCGCGGCTGCGCGCATACAAAAAAAATCGCAGTAATCTTTGTCCTTTGTTACTATTGATATGAAACAAAGTCTCAATTTTCAAGTTACGTCCGTTTTCTTTAGAAATTTAAAAACATAAATAGCGTTTTGGTGCTGTGGCGTGAGATCGCTCTGGCGCAGCTCAAGAGAAGCAGCAGCGCTGATCTCTCTTCCGGCTTAATAATACCAGTCACAGCGCGAAATAAACATGAATGAGCATCTGAAAGTGTGTTAAAGATAGAGTACAACTTAACGAAATCCGTATCATGTCACATTGATTCACTCAATCAGCGTTTCAGTTAAACAGCTTGTAATCAATGTCATGTATCGTCATATTTACCTCAGAAAACCTGCATAAACTCATTAGTCAGCTAGAAAAAATAACTCTATTTTTGCTAAATATATACACCATATTACATATGCATTATAATCGTAATGTTCTTCAATATTTAATGCATATTTGAATAAATCTGGCAAGTTTTTATGACAGCCACCATTTAAATGTTTATATGTCATATAATCTTATTTTTATAAAAATAAATAAAAGTGTAATTTAAGTGTTTGTATAGCTACAAAACAGTTCATTATTAACTTCATATTAGGCTAATGAAGTCTATAGGCTACAACTAGACTCCCATAGTTTATAGCATTAGTTAAGAGATTTGATTTCCTTGAGAAAATTTGCCATTTATTGCAACTGATATCCAAAATAATCAATATTGAATCGAAATCGAATCTAATTGTGAAATTTGTGTCAATACCCAGCCCTAGTTGTAAAGTTGCATTCAAGCTTTTTTAAGGCATTAAGGGTGTGTTTTTTTTTTCATTTAAAAACGTTTAAATGTAATGTCGGTGATCAAAGATGAGTCAAACGGTTCAAGGTCCAAAAGAGAGTTTCAGTGCATCTTCAAAGGACTTTAAATGACAATGAATAAGGGTCTTATCTAGCGAAACAATCACTCATTTAATAAATAAATAACGAAGTTTATGTTTTATAAGCACAAATGCTCGCCTTGCTCTGTTCTGTGACGAGCATTCGTGACTCTCCTGTTCGAACTTGTTCATCACAATGAACACATTTTTTTCACAGTTTTTTTTTTTCACTTTTTTTTTTAAAAAGTGAACTACTCCTTTAAGCATGCCATTCAACAACGTCAACATCTTCGGGATGGAGGATTGAGAAGTGCCTGGACTTCTGTTTTCTATGTTCATGGAGTTAGTTCATGGTGTAAAACTGTGCGTTACTCTACTTTTTAAAAATTGTCGGGTGTCGGTGTTTCACATGGCATGCGTTTGGCTAGTCAACGTACACTTACTTCACTGGTAGTTCTTATTAAGCTAGGTTAGACCTTAGAATAGAAGAATAGAAGCTAATTTAGTTCCCTCAATAGGCGACCCTATAACTAAAATCGTTCCCAGTTCCTGCGGTGCGAACACGCCAAAAAGCGAGTACTTCCGCCAATAGTTATGGGAACTATGAAAACGGTGCGAAAGCTTCTTATGATAACAGGGGTGCCAGTCCATTCACACATCACATCAGTCAATCAATGCCTCACTGCATGTGTGCACTAGACCCGCCAAAGCACGAGGAAATGACTTTTAGATTACATTAGTGCTTGCTGTTCTCATACGAGGAACCGGTGCGTAGTTCTGAAAGACCACATTTTGGGGCACCCATACATGTGCATGTCATCCAGAGCTTGCGTAATGATGCAGGTGTAAAATCAAACTCGGTTTGAGTAATTGCAAACCTTTTAGTCCAAACAACGTGTCTAGAATGCTTTCAGAAACGTGTTCACATAGTTCCAGGAGTTGCATTTCACACCGTTTTTAAACATTTAGTCACCAGGGAGTTCTTTTATAAAATGAGGATTTTTTTGACTGACTGCTCTCATACTGAATGCTAGCATATTTTTTTGAGTGCTTTTTGACTGTTACTAAGACATTCATTCTGTGCTAATGTTGGAAGACAAATTTACCCCATCAAAAATGAAGAAAATGGTATTATAGAATCCAATTTTCTGCAAGAGTGACTCACGCAGTGTTTAGACTGTGGCAAGGATTTCAATCCAGCTGTTCTGGGAAAGTTATCAGAATTATTATTATCGTTAAAATGGCTCCCTAGGGGCACATTCAACGATTTGAGGAAAAATAAAAAAATATATATTTTTTTCGATGTATTTTTACCTTTGAGAGCAGTCTTTGCAAGTTCTCAGAACAAGCATACACAGCAAAACTCACTTTTTTGAGTTCTAGTCCTGATTTAATTTTTCAGAACATAGCCAGCATTTCTTCATCACAGCCTAGCTTTGGCATCCTCAACCAGCAATCGACTTTTCGCTCATGGTTTTAATTGGTGCATTACACCATGTCGTTTGTTTAGTGCAAAAAAAGACTGTACCTTTTCATTCATTCAAGGGAGTACCCAGAAACGACCTAAAGATTCAACAGCTGCGCTCACATATGGACTGAATTCATCTTTGGCTAGTTACAGAGGTAAGTCAAATTCAGGTGGTCTTCCACCACAAATAAATCCAACCCTGGGGAATAGTGATATATCAGACAAATGAAGTCTCCTCCTATGAGTGGTTAATCAGAGACGTGTTACTATGAGAAATAGAAACATCTGGACGTAGGACATGAGGAATTGTAAACCTTTCTTTCGTCATTGTGAAGTCACTCATCTATTGCAAACTCCTAAAAGTGTGTATGTGGGAAAGAAACGAGTGTTTAGATGCGTGTGCGCTGGGCAAGGGTTCAAAGACAGGGCATGATGGCAACCAAAAGTGAGCATTCTGCTTTGGCCTGATACCACACATGGCACATTTGCATTGCTTTGCATGAAAGCAGTTTAACTGATTCTAAGATTACTCTCCATTTGCATTCTGTCCTTTCTGCCAAGAGGTCAGCTGCAACCCTGCACTCGCTCCTACGCCATCGTGGGGCATGTATGTCCATGAATTACAAGCTTTCTGCTTAATGAACGGTTAGATAAATAGACACAACAGCTAATAATCTGCTGCCAATGTGCAATTGATAACACAAAGGCCCACTGAAGTGTAGCTTTGTATGATGCGTTGAAGTAATTTCCTCTGAAACAGGAAGTCTCATATTGAATGGCTCCTCCCCCTTTTCAAATAGCCAATAGCATTTAGTTTACCTCACAGACTGCGAGTCGTACTTGACGCGAAACCGAGTGCTGATGATGCGTTTGATTTAATAATACAGGTGTGAAAAAATTCTAGCCATTTCATTCTTAACCGACGTACGGAATAAAAATTGAGCGTTTGAGCAACCGAATACACACTCCAGCCCATATTGCTCTGTGACGTGTATTAACGGCCGCTTTGGCCACGTGGTGTTTATAGCATAGGGGGCGGAGCTTCAGATTCTAGAGAGCATTTGATTGGGCAGAAGATGTGAGGAGAAGCTGAAGTCATAAAAATCCAACGCGTTCTCATCCCAAAGCACCTTAAAGGACGCTTTTGCAAAAGCGTAAATATCCAACGCACATGGCACCCTTTAACGTCTAATGAGACGCTTCGGTTAATGGTTAAGTTTAGGTATGGTGTAGGGTAAGGGTTAGACCACTAGGGGGCGCCTTCTGCCCAAATATATCTGCGTCTCATTTCACGTTAAAGGGTGCCATGTGCGTTGGATATTTACGCTTTTGCAAAAGCGTCCTATATGGCGCTTTGGGATGTGAACGGGCTCAAAAATCTGTGATCCATTTTAGCGGAAGTGAGAGACTAAGTTTTGAACGCTTATATCTCCTAAATGCGAATTTTGTCATTGTTTTTGGAACACACCAGCTCATTCATAACTTTAAGGCCGTGTGTCCACCAAAGCGTTTTTAGCCAGCTGAAAACACTAGACGCTCTGCTGAAGATGCCGTGCTTTGGGCGCTTGAGAGCGTTTTGGCAGCGCAGCGTTTTTTCCGTTGAGACGTTTCGTTGCTATGATACAGAATATCCGCAGCAGTTGAATGTTGTGACAGTTGGTCGGTGTGGTATTAGTCCCGCCCCTCCTCCACTGTGATTGGACGGCTGGGTAAAAAGTGACAGTGATGAGCGCTGCGTTTTATCCAAAGTTGAATATTTTTCAACTCCCAGCGACCAGTAAAAATGCTGGGCGCTCAGCGCTTCAGCGTGAAAAAAACGTTCAGCGCCTCGATACGCTCATGACGTTTAAAAAACGTGGCGCCCCCATTGAAAACATACGCCAGGCGCGTGGAAAAACGCTTTGGTGGACAGACACACGGCCTAAGGATAACATGTTCATACTAAAAGTTAAAAAACGAAAATTTTAATTTCAGGGGGCCTTTAAGGAGGTTTTTCTACATGACTTGAAAATAATTTTGGTTGTTGTAAGAATTATTCAGTGCTTTTAGTGTAAATAATCAGCCCGTTCTCATCCCAAGGCGTCATATACAACACTTTTGCCAACGTGTAGACATCCAACGCACATGGCACCCTTTAGCGTTAATTTGAGGTGCAGATATATATGAGCCAGAAGGCGCCTCCTAGTGGTCGAACCATAATCCTACCCCAGACCTAAACCTACCTATACTCTGTGCGTGTTATATTGACGCTAAATGGTGCCATGTGAGTTAGATGTATACGCATTGTCGTATATGACGCCTTGGGATGAGAATGCGTTGAAATAATTGACATGCATTTGAATAAATATTCACAACGAGTAGAAAAGTAAATTGAAATTACCACTTAAAGCAGAACACAAACTCTTGACAAAACAAAGGAAATAGTTTTTAAAAAATATAGCATTGTACTCACAATTGAATATAGACAAATAAAGAAAAAAAAGCACATACTTGCTTAATTTTATTCCCATAACCCAATCCAAATACTTAATTATTAGGCTACAACTAAGCTTTCAAACTTTTTGGTTTTATTGCAACAAACCATCTGTATTGTCCTAAAGTGCTCATCTCAAAGATTCATTTAAAAAGGCTCTGTTGTATGATCAGCTCAGATCTAAGAATGAGGCTATTTGTGTCCCGCAGTTCCTGTACTGTCCACTAGAGGGTCTTTGTGGAATGTGCTTTGAGAACCTACAGGTAAAGGATGCTCAGTTAGACTGCATTACAACTGGATGAGAGAGTTCATTCACTGTGTATCAGTTTAGAGAAAATCTCAATTAGAATGCTTAAAAAAAGAGGAAAGTTTACTTGCCAGATGTTGCAGAAGAGCAGCGATACAGTTTGTCCAAATCGTTTTAACTTCAGGCCTTTAAGGTTTTCCAGCAGACGTCTATAGGAACGTTGGCTCAAAGAAAGTCACAATCCAGAGGTTGCCAACAGCATTAAATCTTCAGTGTTGACTTTTAGGTCAATAAAGTAAGAAGCAGGTCGGGAATGTGTGAACTGAGGTTTAATAGTCTATATATTTCCATAAAAAAAGCGCTGCATGAATCATTTAGTGTAAGTATATTACAGTGTGCTGAGGCATATCATTGCATTTTTGGTCTGGCAAAGAGGTTGGCTCATTTATGAGGGAGATATATTCATTTCTACATGCACTGCCTTAAAATGGCTGCATAGTCTCCCCCTTATTTCCATTAAAGTGTAGCAATTTTCAATGAATTCATGACAATCATGAAAATTATTTCTCAAGTGAGAATACATGAACATTAAATGTTGGAAAATGGCAATTGCAAACTATGGATGAAAAATTCCCCAAAGTATAATGGTCTCACTTTAAAAGATATTCATGTAGCTATGAATGCTTGATTCTAGTGGCCGATTCAAGTTTGAAATTTAAGCTTTAAAGTTTGTCATTTTAGATTTTTAGGATTACCTTGTCATGGCAATGATTTATATAATTGGATATAACCTCAAAAAGAAAAGATTAGTTAGCAATTGTGTTGTTTAGTTGTTTGCTCCGCCCTCAAACTACAGTAGGCAGCCAATGAAGACCAGAGACTGGGATTATGCTAATTTCTGACAAACCGACAGAAGTGAGAGTGGAATTACTGATGACTCCTTTCTGCAATTCATAATCGATTCTTTCTTATAGGGGACAAGAACTTTATTTGCAGTTTGTAGACCTTATACATTCTCGAACAGCTCTATTATTGCACACTACATATGCCATATCTAAAAATGCATATAGGGCAATATTTCATTATATTATCATTATATTGCAGATGTTTGCTAGATTTCACACTGCCTTTTATGTAGTTAGCAGATCAGTCTTGTTCCTTCACCTCCAGAATCCCAATATAAATATAAATTATACAAAAAAGTGTTCATCAAGCAGAATGCCTAAAAAATACCTTACAAGGTTTTTTTTCACAAATGATGATGTTTGCCAACCCCATAAATATTTACAGAGAGAGCTTTTAAAACCATGTTTAGTTACAGAAATAAGAAAAGGTGGAGCGCTAAGCCTGTGTGCATCACACAAAAGCAAAGTTTACAATGGATTTAGCAAGTTGAGTTATGTCACACGCTTATTTGACGTCTCAGAGGTGAGTAAATGCGCTACAGACGTCAACCCATGACAGATCACGCACAGTTATCAAATCAGTCAAATGGTGTATACAAATATCACAGTCGGATCTGTACCAGACAGTCAGCATCCCAACCCTCCAAACTTGTTTTAGACCATCCAATATTTACACATTTACCACAGTAATTCAGTCAGCTCCACTCCCAATGTCACACTCAAGCGCTGCTGTCCAAACAAGCCATTATCCTGTCTTCTATCAAGGAAAATTGAAAGAAAAGCAAACCATGTCAACATTATTTATTCTCACTTTGTAAAATGTTACAAATGAGAGAGAAAAATGTTTTAGTCCAGCCCTATATGGGTGGGACAAGTTTTCCTGGAGCACGTTAGTGAAATTTGTGTTTCACAGACGTGTTAATCGCGCCTGAACCTTGCAAATCTTTGTTCCAGAGCAAATTTCCTACTGTTTTTTTTTTTTTTTTTTTGGCACACTCAACTGTCCTCTAAGAGACCTAATCTGGTCCAAATGTCAATGTCTGTGATGGCTGATATTGCATTGTCCCTTCCCAATGCTTCTCCTCACGTGTTTTTTGACTAGCCTGAGCGCAATTACCTTCCACATGGTGGAAAAATTTGGTTAAAGTAAATTGCAGAAACTGGACAAACTTGCAAAAAATTTTAATATCACTGTCAGGAAGGGCTGTCCAAAAAATAGTTTGGAATTGGTTCCTCACAGCTAAATCGGAGGGAGCTTCATGGACGAATCCGATGCTACAGCAATTTCAGCGTGAGATGCCTGCAGGTTCGACAAGAACGTCTTATTAAAGAGTTAATAATAAAAATATGTTATGTACCGTTATTCTCGATTGTAATCTCCGTCTAAATTACGGTGAGCTGCACGACACGTTGGATTTGCCATGTTTGGATGGCGATATACGTTCTGAAAGCCATGAGCATCCATAGTAACGCAGCGTCCGCCATTGTTGATGGTGTGTTTGTGTTGCACTGCCGCGCTAGTGTTGTTGGGAAAGAGGAGACGTATAGTGATGTAAGACCTGGCTCTGTGATGGCTCTCTAGTCTGTGGAAAGGGAAACCGGTTCTTAGAAGGCTCGCCAACCAACTCCAAACCAGCGATAGCACTATAGCTCTGAACTGGTTCATGCTGGTGGAAAAGGGGTATCAGTTGCTGTCTAGTTCACCTAATCTTGCTGTGACTACATGATATGAAGGCTTACCTAATTTTAAACTTAGTATTCATTGATTATTATCAGTATCTATTATCCTTTCATGTTCTCCAGAGACATATACACACACACACAATCACCTAAAGGATAATTAGGAACACCATACTAATATTGTGTTTGACCCCCTTTCGCCTTCAGAACTGCTTTAATTCCACGTGGCATTGATTCAACAAGGTTCTGAAAGCATTCTTTAGAAATATTGGCCCATATTGATAGGATAGCATCTTGCAGTTGATGAGATTTGTGGGATGCACATCCAGGACATGAAGCTCCCGTTCCACCACATCCCAAAGATGCTCTATTGGGTTGAGATCTGGTGACTGTGGGGGCCATTTTAGTACAGTCAACTCATTGACATGTTCAAGAAACCAGTTTGAAATGATTCGAGCTTTGTGACATGGTGCATTATCCTGCTGGAAGTAGCCATGGGGACATGGTGGCCATAGGCCTTTATCGCATCAAAATAGAACGCCGGAAGTAACCGTCAAAAATAGCTGAAGCAGTGTACTGCGTCTTCCGGTTATTGCGTTCGAAATGGCTGCCTGTTATCGCTGGACTACTTCTCTCTCGAATCTCCCAAAAGTTGGCCAAGACGATGTGGTGCCTCCAGTTGCCTGATGGTTTCGGCAGCAGCATCAGCATCTAGTCCACCTGCGGAGTCGCGGGAGTAATTGTGATCACTGGCGGTCGCGGGTTGTTGATCCTCCGCGACTGTGGGCTGTTCATCCGCGTTCTCTATAGCAGAGTCGCTATTCTGTGACTCTTCAATTAACGTTACTTCAAAATGCGCATTAACCCGATCGAAAACTGACTGGCGAAGCACACGAGTCTCCCCCCAGCTGTTCCACGAAAATCGACTTGGTGTAGTACCGGATTTTAGTCTCCTCCGCCCACTTTTCGAGACGTAAATGCTTTCCTCGTCAAAGTGCAAGCTGCATACAAACGTACTACCCCGACTTATATGGAACAAAGGACCTTCGTCCCTCCTTATCAATCTCACCCAAGCCTTGTGGAGGTGTTCGTCTTTTGGGAAGTCATGGAAGCTAAGGTATGGCTGTCTTTGTTTTGATGTTGAACAACCCGGTACACTGCAATAGCACCGGCGAGAGGAGGCAGCCATAGTTTATCTGGTAACTAAGTAACCACCGGAAGTGCGAGTACACTGCTTGGCGATTTCGAACGTTCCAAACCAAGAAATGTGATAAAGGCCTATTAGGGATGCAACGGTACACGGTAAAATCCCGGACCGTTCGGTCAGCCCTGCACGGGACAATCTAACCTCGTGTCCCGCGGGACTTCGGTTCTGCCATGGAGTTCGTGGCGCTGATCCTTTAACCGTATTTTCCGCTCTATAAAAGGCGCACTTAAAAGCCTTTAATCTTCTCAAAAAACAACAGTGTGCCTTATATTCCGGAGCGCCTTACTATATATGGATCAATTAGTTAACAACGCTCCGCGTTATTAAATTCGCCCGCGAACTCGCGCTCGTGTCCAGCTTATGCCCGCTTTGTCACACGGCCAGTTTAACCTCGTATAAATCAGGTTATGTGTGTGTCGCTCACGAGCGCTCACTCTAACAGACACACGGACAGACCGGCGCTGCTCGCGCGTCATAGATGTTCATAAAGCGCTCCCCGTTCACACGGGTCATCTCATTCAAAACAGCCAACTGTTGTTAGTGAGCCGCCGCACATTGAATACTCATATGAGTCAGGCTGCGAATGTAAGTTACGTGCCCGCCCCAGCGCGCTCACGCTTACTAAATAAACGCCTCACCTCCGGCTCCGTAGCCTACTCTCTACATTCAGCACATAGTGGATGCATAACGCAAACCCAGTCAAATGTTTGACTGCAGTATATTTTTGCACAAGAATCTCTCAAAAGTGGATTAGTAACATTGCACTTTGTATCCTGAATGCAGTATTTTTTTTATTATATTATTTTGCTCTGCTCTTTTTATTCAAACCACAAGCTAATTTATGTTAAAGGTAAAAGTGCACTTTTTCTTTCACATTGATCACTTCATTTACCAGTTATCAAGGTTTGGAACTGGGATCCACTTGAATATTTTAAAGTGTGCTCGTTTACATTTTGTATATCATAAGTGGTAGTTGAAGAGGTTGTATTGCTTAGTGTTGTTCAGTACAGACTAGAGTGTTAATTTATTCCATACACATTGATGTTCTTCCTACTGTGACATTCTGTTTATGCTCATAAGAAAAATAAAACATATTTTTGGGATGAAATAGCAGTCTCTTTCTGCACAAAACATGTACCGAAACCGAACCGAGACCGTGGCCCAAAAACCGAGGTACGGACCGTACCGTGGGCTATCTGTACCGTTGCACCCCTAGTGGCCATAAAGGGATGGACATGGTCAGAAACAATGCTCAGGTAGGCCGTAGCATTTAAACGATGCCCAATTGGCACTAAGGGGCCTAAAGTGTGGCAAGAAAACATCCCCCACACCATTACACCACCAACACCAGCCTGCACAGTGGGAACAAGGCATGATGGATCCATGTTCTCATTCTGTTTACGCCAAATTCTGACTCTACCATCTGAATGTCTCAGACTCATCAGACCAGGCAACATTTTTCCAGTCATCAACTGTCCAATTTTGGTGAGCTCTTGCCAATTGTAGCCTCTTTTTCCTATTTGTAGTGGAGATGAGTGGTACCCAGTGGGGTCTTCAGCTGTTGTAGCCCATCCGCCTCAAGGTTGTGTGTGTTGTGGCTTCACAAATGCTTTGCTGCATACCTCGGTTGTAACGAGTGGTTATTTCAGTCAAAGTTGCTCTTCTATCAGCTCGAATCAGTCGGCCCATTCTCCTCTGACCTCGAGCATCAACAAGGCATTTTCGCCCACAGGATTGTAGCATACTGGATGTTTTTCCCTTTTCACACCATTCTTTGTAAACCCTAGAAATGGTCAAAATCCCAGTAACTGAGCAGTCTGGCACCAACAACAATGCCACGCTCAAAATTGCTTAAATCATCTTTCTTTCCCATTCTGACATTCAGTTTGGAGTTCAGGAGATTGTCTTGACCAGGACCACCCCCCCCCCCCCCCCAAATGCATTGAAGCAAATGCCGTGTGATTGGTTGATTAAATAATTGCATTAATGAGAAATTGAACAGGTGTTCCTAATAATCCTTTAGGTGAGTGTATATAGCCTACTCACCTCAACAGTTTTCTGCATCCTTCCACCATCCAGAATCATCGCTATTGGCTGGTTCCTATCTCAGTCAGGGATAGAGGGGTGTACTCTGGGTTCGAGACAAATTCGGAGCTTTGGATAGCATGCCAAATACACACCATTGGTGGAATTTTCAGGCTTTCTGTGTTTTTTCACTGTTATATGATAGGGGGCGCTATCGCACATCTTCTGAAAGAGTACTGAATCTTCGGATCAAAACGCATGCAAAGAAGAAGCAGAAACAAGCAACAGCATATAAGTAGATACATGTATAAAACACTGCAATCATCAACAAAAAAAATTGGCAATTATCAAAAAACTGCTTCGGACTGAAGGTTAACTGGTTAAACAGCATATAAATCAAATCTGCCTAATGTTACTGAATGAAATGTCGACTAAGGACAAGCTTTAGGATTGTGAAGTTTTGGGGTGTTGATCTAATCGATCTACAGTGTTGGGAAAGTTCACTTTCTGCATGAACTAGTTCAAAGTTCAATTCACACATTTTAAAATGAACTAATTCATTCATAGTTCTTTTTTTCCATATGTTGCGAGCTTTTTTTATTTTTATTGCCACAGCCCATGTACAACCACAGACAAAGATTTTTTCCCTCTTCACCCGTTTAAATGATCATACGACGCCTCCTTGCTCGCTGTTTTGTCGGTGCGACACTGGTGGCAGGTGTTGCCAAATTGGGTGTTTTTTCGCTACAACTTAAGGTATGTTTACTGTATGTGTATTTTAGCCGGGTTTTTCCATAGAAATCTGGCACCGTATTGTACTAAGTTAAACTGAGAGAGCGTGCGTTCACAGACACCAGAATGAACGCGTTCACGGTCGCCCAAAATATGAACGCGTTCATGAACTTTCGTTCATTGCACACGTTCAGGCACAACACTCTCGATCTACATCCACTAATAATGAGCAACCAAAAGGCGAATTAATGATTATCTCTACTGAACTGAAAAAAGGCTGTTAAAGACGAGTCGATTCCCTTTGGTGGGATTCTAACCAGTCGTCGGATGATGGGAATTGTTACGCAAAAGTCGTTTAGAAAACTACCCAGACAGCAAACTGACATTGAATCAACGTGGAAACGACGTCTCTCATGACATTGAAACAACGTTGATTTTGCTCATCGAATTAATGTTGAACCAACGTCAGACGCGGCATTCTTCAAAGCTAAACGAAAATCGAAAATTTGTTTGCTTTCATAACGTTGAAACAACGCGTTGATTTCAAGTTGATTTTCCGTAAGCTTTGAAAGAATGACGCGTCTGACGTTGGTTCAACGTTAATTCGATGAGCAAAACAATGTCAGATCAACGTTGTTTCGATGTCATATTTCCACGTTGATTCAATGTCAGTTTGCTATCTGGGTAGTCCCTTCTGAGTACGGCTTATGATTGAGAATGTTAAATGAAATCAGATCCTGAATACATGACTCATTTTATGCACCTGCATGTACAGAAGACATCTCTGACTCTCCTGGCAGTGGACCAGTGTTACTGTTAACCCTGAATAGATCTCACATCCTAAATGTATTAACCCAGCATTATCTCAATCCCAGAGGAAACTGCACACAGACAAGTGCAAAGACTAATCTGATCTGCCAGCCTAAATGAGTTTGCCAAAATTTCAGGTAATCACTTTATGACTAATCGAGTTAATGAATAAGAGAAAAGGGATATCGCCAGCTCATTGTATCGGAACCACAGGCATTTCATAAAAGCCTAACAATGAGCAGCTACAGCTTTGATCTGTTTGGATAACAAGAGAGGTTACTTCTTTTACATTTTGGTATGAGCAAACTAAGTAGTGAGCGAAATTGACGCGACCGTTGCTGATTTCTGGGCCCTGCATTAAGCATCGTGGGAGGTGAGTTTGACGCACAGTCATGACGCAAATCCCTGTCACTGAGAGAAGAACCAGTTCAACATACAACATGGAGTCTGACAGGTTGTCAGGTTGAGACTGAGAAAGCACAGATGTCTGTTGTTCTTTACAGAGACAGCCGAGACAGATAATCTGAAGGAACCTTCGGCAGAACAAATGTAGGGTACACCAGAGTTAAGGTAAAGGCCCAGATACACGATTTTCTTTTTTCTTTTGCTGGGCCAAATGTATGACTATACATGAAGAGTTCAGATGCAAAAGCCTCTAAATGCCATTTGAAATTTTCTTCTAAAATGATCATTTTTATCAAGCTTGTATATTTAAGTTCAGTGATTTCACTTAAATGGCAATGATAATTACCTATTAATTGTTATTTAAATGAAATTACTGAACTTAAATATACAAGTTTGATCAAAATCATCATTAAAGAAGAAAATTTCAAATGGCATTTAGAGGCTTTTGCATCTGAACTCTTCATATATATATATATATATTAGGGCTGTCAGTTAAACGTGTTATTAACGGCGTTAACGCAAACCCATTTTAACGGTGTCAAAGTCTTTTTGTCCTTGCAAACTTTTTTTTCACATGGTTTTGCAACAGAATGCACCCCCTCGTCAATATCAGGACCTCGTCAGTATTTCTTTCACCCTTTTATTGATGGACAGTGTTACATTGTGTGAGAGATTATTTGCTCCGAGTGAGAACGTTAGTGTGAAATTTAACACAGTATATGCCAATGTTGTTTTCAATAAAAAAATATATATATATTTGCACAGAGCAAGCCGATCCAGTTTTCCATGTTGATAAGAGCATTAAAATGAGAAAAATAATGGGACAAAAAGAAATCAAGTGACATTAATAGATAAAAATGTGCGATTAATAGTAAGTTAACTATGACATTAATTCTTGAGCAGCAAATCATCATATTCGGCCATGTCCACACTAATACGTTTTCATTTGAAAACGTATATTTTTTCTCTCCGGATTAGGCTTCCGTCCACACTGAGATGGTGTTTTAAAGGAGTAGTTCACTTAAAGGGGTGGTTGATTGCGATTTGACTTTTTTCATTTTAAATAGTGTGTAATGTTGCTGTTGGTGCATGAACAGTATCTGCAAAGTTGCAGCGCTGAAAGTTCAATGTAAGCAGAGATATCGTCTTTTAAAAATCAGGAAGTATAAAAACGACTCGATTGGGACTACAGCTGGGTTATGGTACGTCACTAACCAAAAAAGGGCATGCGCATATTTCTGCGGCTCGTCGAGTGAGTTGTTCATCCAGCTGACTGGTCGTCTGTGTTCGAGCTTCCCACGGACGCTGTACTTCATCAACAATGGATACAATTTATGTTTGATTATGTTCCTGAAAATAATAATCGTAATTTAGCTCTCTGTGCTGCGCATTTACAGAAGACAGCTTCCAGAATCTCCACGAGTTAAATGCCGGATTCAACAAGAAACTGTTACTAAAACATGAAGCAGTTCCGACTTTAAAACCAGAGGCAGCAGTTGTTGGGCCACAACCTGTAAGTAGGCTAAGACTTCATCCTTTTAAATGTATTTGCATGTATAATTCCAGACGTAGGCTTGTGTTTTATTTATTTCAAATGCCAGCGCTGGCTTTATTGCCACTAGGCTACTAGTTATGCTATTTTGTGTCTACGACAAAGCGTACAGACATTATGGACCTCAATTTTGTATAAGTACTAATTTTTTAAACGTATTTTTCATGTATATACTGTATGCTTAATGACGTTATTTTCGATTTGATCAAGAACGTAAACTTGCCAATGCTGTTTGAGTATAACATTTGTAGCCAGTCAGTTGCTATTGTTGCCAGTCAGATGCTATTGTGTTAAACAAACGTGTATAAAGTTAAAAAATGTAGCAAATTATCATTCAGAAACATTTAGTAAGAGCCGTGTGTGTTGAGGTTCTGTTTGACTCTCTTCATTGCCGTTTTCTCGGTCTGATTCTGCCTCAAACTGATACTGCAGTTTGACACATATTTACTGGTCCGGAGCGCAGGCACGTTTCGCCCGTAAAGGTAATGGGCGTTAACCTTCCGGACAACGTGAGTGACAGTTTAGCCAATCACAACACACCGGACCAAACTAACCAATCTGAGCCCACTACGTGTTTCTGAGGGAGTGTTTTCATAGACTCAGGAAGTCAACCGCTCGTTCAGAGGACAGAGGAGAGCGTGGCTGACAATAAAGGTGAAGTTTATGAAAAATAAGACTTTTTAAAAAAGGAAAAACATGAATACATGTTTTATTGCACCCCATAAACAGAATCAAGCAAAGAAAAAAAAAGTAAAAAGTATTTCACTTTTTCTGATAATTTACTCACTCCTTTGTCATCCAAGATGTCCATGTCTTTCTTTCTTCAGTCGAAAAGAAATTAAGGTTTTTGATGAAAACATTCCAGGATTTTTCTCCATATAATGGACTTCAATGGGAACCAAACGGTTCAAGGTTAAAATGAGAGTTTCAGTGGAGCTTCAAAGGGCTTTAAACGACACCAGACGAAGAATAAGGGTCTTATCTAGCGAAACGATCGCTCATTTCAAAAATAAATAAAAAAGTTTAAGTTTTATAAGCACAAATGCTCACCTTGCTCTGTTCTGACTCTGTTCGAACTCCTGTTCATCAAAATGAACAAATCTTTTTTTCCGAGTCATTTGTTTGAAGTAAGGTGAATTTAGAAGTATCTCATCCACACTGAAATGTCATTTTCAAATGTTATCTGGATTAGTGTGGCCTTAGAGTGATTTCTGAAGGATCATGAGACACTGATGACTGGAGTAATGATGCTGAAAATTCAGCTTTGATCACAGGAATAAATTACATTTTAAAATATTTTAAAATAGAAAACAGATATTTTAAATTGTCATATTGCTTATTGCATTGCTGAGCATAAAAGACTAATTTCAAAACATTAAACATGCAATTGCAAAGACTCAAAAGTCCCACAGTGCGAGGAAAAAAGCCCTCAAGGCTTTAAGTGAAATCAATGTAGAGACATTGAGGCAATTTCGGCATTGTAATGCAATACTTAGTTACTGTATAAGAAACATTTAATTGCACACTTATTTATAACAACCACTTCAGCAAATGGCAGAAAAATGTTCTGTTCATTTAATCATTTTTAGCCATAACCTCTTAAGTATTTTATAAGGACTCATTATTATTCTGCTTTGAGTATAGCACAGAACATCCTGGAGCTACACAGACATATTTTGCAAATTAATCTCCATTGGATTGGAACTTTTGCCGACATTGCACGCTCTGTACCTCATGACAAATTATTCCTTTCCAGTTTTAGAAAACTAAGTTGCAATAGATTTTTCATCCTTTGTCAAATTACCTAACAGTGTTTTAGTCACTGGGGGACTATATATATATATATATTACACTATTACCGTGAAAATGTCAGTATGGGTGTGCACTGTTTTTGGAAAAGTTCACTATATCATTTTCGGCCCTAGTTAAAAACAGAACTGCAGGCATGTGCGGTAGAACATTTTGGTTGTGCTTCGGCTCTGCTTAACTGTGCGGATGAATATGTTTCGCGTCATCTATGAACACATGGACGTGAAAAAAACAAACAAAAATAAACATGTACTGTAATCTGAGTATGTAAGAGCATTATTTTATACTGTTGTTTTGACTAATTGGACACAAAAGTTGTCAAAAAGTAACAAAAGTTGTTATCATAACTCATTGGCAGTCTGACATGGTCAAACGTTGCAATTTTTCTGAATATCCTGGCCAAAGAGACCTTACTGCTCATAAAACATTTAGGCTTAAGAGAACCAGTTTTAACTTACGTCAAAAGTAAAATCCAGCACAGCACTAAAAAAAAAAACATAATGAAATAACCCCAAATACATAATGCTTTACTGTGAACTATGTTAGAGAGAGCTACATGGCAATTTATCAGTTCAATAAAATAAATTACGCACCTGTTGAGTAATAAAAACACCATCTTTGAATCGCTTTTTACAACATATAAAATCCCTCAGTTCTTGCAATGTCTGAAAAGTAAAGCGAGATGCGTCATGGCGAGCCAGTCAGGGACGAGTTCCCCGATGAATATTAATGAGTCTTCCCCTACCACCCTGCAAAAAAAAAAATTGCGGCCCGCCGGCTTCGCCGTCAGGAAGTATCGCGTGATGTCAGGTCTCGCAATGTAACGAATTGCTTTACGGCACTGCACACGTACACGCCCCCATTCAAGCACCGGCTAGCTATAAGCAAAGGCAACGATAGATTTAGTTATGAGAGCATGATGTAGTTAGATGTAGTTATTAGAAAATGTAAAAATGAAGCAGAAAGCTTAATATTTAAATTTAAAGTAATTGTGACCTCAGGATGTTTGCTATTGTCTGTAAAGGTTTTTATTTTGATAGATTTTGCCTCGATCTAGCTAATATTTGATGGATGCTGCCCTTCTATGTGTCTAATTTAGCTTTGCATGTTGCATCCAGGTGTTGCTATGCTTTTAATTTGCGGCGCCGGTGTAGCTATGCGGTGCATTTTTGCAGTGCGCTACAAAGTGTAGAAGCCGACGTCTCACCGATCACATTCTGTATTGTAATGATCCATAATATGCTACAAATCTTTATCAAAAAATAAATAAACATTGCTTTACTTACATTTAGTTTTGAAAAAGCCGGTTCCTACTCAGCTGTGTTGACCGTGGCGAGGGGGGAGGAGCAACAGTTCGTTTTTTATGACAGTGTGTTTGAAAGCATTTACTACCAGACACTAGGGGGAGCTTCATAGAGAAAAAAACACTGCTGTCCCTTTAATATGTAGGTAACATTTAGAAGTTCTAAACATACATGTTTGTATGTTTGGATATATGCTGAAACATGCAATATGGACAAATTGACAACATATAAGTGTAAAGAGCATATATACAGCTAAAAAGAAACGTAAAATTACTAAAATATTACCAAATATTTTATGTCATAAAGATATTTGTATAATTGCCTTTTCATCATTTTATAGATACATTTTAGAATTCTTAACCCTACCCAAAGCCTGGACATAAGTATTTTATAGCCTAGAGAATATCTTTCATAGAGAAAATGTCTTGGAGTAAAATTTCAGTAAAAATATATAATTTTAAACTGCTAATCCCACTTCTGCCTCTAAACCTACCTATAACAATTTCTTAAAAAGATATGTAGTTAGAAAGAAAAACATTATATAGACAAGTGTAACAATCATTTATTAATAAAGTTACTGTAACTCCGGCAGAGGAGAACTGGCCTCCGACTGAGCCTGGGTTCTCCCTAGGTTTTTTTTTTTTTCTCCATTGGGTCACCTGATGGAGTTTTAGGATACCAATAGGTCACTTGATGGAGTTTCTCGGTTCATTTACATTTAATCATTTAGCTGACACTTTTATCCAAAGCGACTTACGATTGCTATGTCAGAGGTTGCACGCCTCTGGAGCAACTAGGGGTTAAATGTCTTTACTCTTAGAAGAAATGGTTCTATTTAGAACCAGAAATGGTTCCATCCCCCATGGAACTCCAAAATGGTTCTATATAGAACCATTTTTTTTTGGTAAAAGGTTCTATTGGCCAAGTATGGAACCCCAGGGTTCTATATAGAACCCAGAGGAACCCTTTTTTAAAGAGTGTATAGAACCTTTTAAGGGTTCCAAATATGTAGCGCTGATAGAACCTTTTATGGTTCTATATAGAACCTTTTCTTCTAAGAGTGTTGCTCAGGGACATATTGGTGTCTCACAGTGGATTCGAACCAGGGTCTCTCACACCAAAGGCATGTGTCTTATCCACCGCGCCATCACCAGCCCTTCGGAAATCATTCTAATATGAGTTGCTGTTTATGTGAATGAGAAGTGGTTCCTTGCCACTGTTGCTTTGGCTTGCTCAGTTGGGGATATTCAAATTAATTAACCAGTCAGTAATACCATTGATCAGCTCTACCAAACGTGGATGTTTTCCCACTAAGAAACGGACATTGTTATTATGTTCTGATTGATACTGTGAAGCTGCTTTAATGCAATCTATATTGTGAAAAGCGCTATATAAATATACTTGACATGACTTGTCAAGATGAGGATCTGGCGGTATACAGTATATTAGTTTAGCATGAAGTACAAAGCAGAATAAGTTATTAATTGCTATGAATCTTATCCTGATTCACTCCATAAAGGTGCACGCTTCTCATTCATATGAGCAGCAACTCATATTAGAATGATTTCTGAAGGATCATGAGACAGTGAAAACTGTAAAGATAAAAATGCTGAAAATTCACAGGAAAAAAAAACATTTTAAAATATATTTAAGCATAAAACTGTTGTTTAAAATTATAATAATATCCCACGATATTTGTCAGTGGTATCGGAACTCACAACACTGGAGAATAAGAGACAAATAGTCTTTAAATCAAGGGAAAACTCAGGGGAACAGATATTACAACTAGTCATCAATGACATGGAACAATATGTGAACATAACAGGAAGTACACACAGGTTAACTGAGGGAACTAAACAGCAACAGCTGAACCAAATGATAACTAATATGTAGACATGGAAGTCATGCAGACACGACAGGAACTAAACTAAACAGTTTTTACTGTATTTATGATCAAAAAATCCAATCCCAAACTTGTGAATGGAAGTGTACCTTACTCCACTTATTCGGTAGTTACTGGAGAACTATTGAACTTTGAATTGAGAAACATGCTAGATCAAATGAGCTCAAGATCAAGCTTTTCTTGCATGCACTGACCATATGGGTCACGTCAATTGCGCAAATACATACTGACAAACAGGTGTTCTCACAGCAAACTTGGCAGAGCTAATTCAACTCTGATAGTTTGATGAGCTGGAATGGAGTTTTGTTGCTATTTAGCGCTTTGGGAGGGGAACCAATTCAAAAGAACCTTTTACCTCAGGGGGCTTTTATCCTCATTGTACCCCTTTTAAATACACCAGAGCTGAGAGATTCCTTATTGTAAAGACTAGGAGAAAGGGTGGTCTTTCATAACCTAAGATGCCATAACATTTCCTTTAACCTGGAAACATGCATCTGGGGTTTTACAGACCCAAAGTCTCTCCAGTCAACACGCAAACCCCCATGATAGAAAATGTTTTTCCACACTCTAAAAATGCTGGGTTGTTTCAACTCAACTTTGGGTCAAATATGGACAAACCCAAACGTTGGGTTAAAAATGTAATTAAAAAATGTAACCCAGTGGCTGGGTTTGTCCATTTTTGACCCAAAGTTGGGTTGAAACAACCCAGCATTTTTTAGAGTGCAGGTAACGTTCAAAATGACTACATTATTACATAATGTTAGATTTACACAAACACATTATTACGTTATGCTTCACACATCATCAGAGTGTTCGAAATGTAATGAACTAATGAAAATATTTAAAGCTTTACGTCGTAAATCTTCTTCATGAACCCCCTGGGGTTCTCCGAAGGATATCGGTGGTATTAGCCATGAGAGTGCAGCGGTTCTGTGCATGCCATGATCCTTTTATAAAGAGTTTTAATGGTGCTTTAGAGGCAATAACTTGGTTTTATTAAACCGGATGCAGGGTGAAAGAGTTTCTGAGCTCTGCACAGCATCACATCCACCTACTGCACTGGATTCACAGCGTTCAGCAGGGAGGGCATGAAACGGTCAGAGCACTTGCATGTGTCACTCAAAGAGCCCTTTAAACTGCCTTTATGTGTCTAGTATTGGTTTTCTTTGAGTGTGAGGAATACGAGTCTTAATAAATGTTTACGTAGATAAAGGCCGGATTTCTTATACGGTGACAGCATTTTAGTCACAAAATTTAGGGCCCTATTTTAAAGATCTAAGCACATGGTCTAAAGTGCGCGGCGCAAGTGCATTTAGGGTGTGTCCGAATCCGGTCTGAACCCGGCTATTGGCGCACATTACTTAGAGGCTGTTTAAATGACAAAAAAATGTAAAAATATATTGCGCCATTGACTTTAGACCAGGTTTCAGTTGGTCAATGGCAAAGTCTATTTCAGTTGCCTCAAAATGTGTCTGAACACACCTGGTTTTCAGACCAGCAGCCCATGGGCGCACAAATGGGCGTAAATGTATTTGGCATTTAAACAACATGGCACAGGACCTGAAAATGAAAACTGCGTCGGGCTGAAACTTGCAAAAAACACTTGCGTCGCGCCTGGGTGCGCAGGGTATGATAGGACCCAATGACTTTAAATGAAATTATGTTTCCTTTTCCACTTTAAAAGTGAAATGCCCTGGGAGTGTCGCTTAAACCATGTTCCAATTTCTCTGTAAAAGATTAACGTCAATGTTGTGGCAGCATTTGATTACCTTGGTTTTTGTATGTATAGTGGCAAATGAAATGTCCAATGAGTGCCACTAAAGGTCAACATGAAATCAAAATGGACAATTCTTGACAATTCGTGAGGGCAGAACAACCTGTCACTCACATGAGATTGACCAATAGGAAACTACCATGATCCAACGATTCAATTAACTCTTTCCCCGCCATTGATGAAAATTTCAGGCTTTTCATGTTTTTACTGTTTTACGGTAGGGGGCGCTATGACGCATCTTCCGGAGACAAGAGACAATGCGAAGAATAAGCAGAAACAAGCGATAGTAAGCAGATGCATAAATAAAATAATGGCATCATCAACATTAAACAGCATATAAATCAAAACTGCCTAATGTTACTGAATGAAATGTCGACCCAGGACGAGCTTTAGGACTGTGAAGTTCAATCTACTCCATCTATATATAGATCATCATTCTGAATCCGATGTGGATGTGTGGATGTAGCCTTTGACAAGAAAAAATTTCAGCTTTTTGCTCAAAATGTTGCTTTTATGCATGAAGCTAGAATAAAACTTCTGTTTCATGCCAACTTTAATGTTCTATCGTATCGTGTTTGACAATAGCATGCCACCTACACTAAACCATACCTAAACCAAACCGATTGTTTGATGTCAATGATAGTGAGGTGGTGTTTTGAACGCGAGATGAAAACTATTTATTTATTTTTATTTATTTGTTTATTTGACAGGGACATTGCACAACAAATGTTTTACACAAGACAGAGATAGCTTCAAGCTAATTTTCATCTGGACAGGGGCAAAATGACAGCAGGTTTATAAAGTGGACAAGGAGCATTCTAGCAGCACCACAAAGTTAAATTTAAACTGTTGCAAGGTATACACTCACGCACAGTTAATGGCAACACATTCCACATCCCTACAGCTTTTACAACTGGCTGAGGGGCCAATTCGTGTATATTCATCTATATTTCTTCACAATGTTACAGTAATGATTTGACTTTTTTTTTGTCTAAAATTTTAAGTGCCTGTTTATACAAACTTTTAAGTGGTTGTAACAAAATTAGTTGAAAGAGACCAAGTTGTGATGCAATTTGTAAGATGTGAAAATATCATCGTATGCATAAAGAGATTGGCTGCATCTGTGGTCATTTGGGGGCGAATATTAGCCTGACTTCGTCATACCCATATTCTTGTCGGAATATGAGTCTGAAACTCCTCCGTTGGGCTTTGATTATGAGGCGTGTCTTAACCGAACCAAGAAAAAAAAAACTCTGCACTCAATTGGATAGTCGGTAAGCCTACAACCAATCAGAGCAACGTAGTAAGTCAGCTACTTTGCATGCAGTTGTCAACTACAGAACGTAGCCTAACTTTACTTATTTTAGAAGTTAAATAAAGAGTTTTGCTTCTTTTACTTACTTCTCCATGAGTGCGACCAAAGGAGAAACCACAACGACCACAGGCTTTTCAGTACGTCCCATCTTCTTAGCGACCGTCAGAGCCAGCTGATAAGTTACACTTTTGCCGAATCATGTGGGAAGGACGGCAAAAATATCTTTCCGATCGACAAATGCCTTGATTGCAGTTCTCTGTTTGTCTATTAAAAGGATACTCACAGGTCTATAGTTGGCCAGCTCAGTTTTATACAAAGGTGTAACCACTGACTTTTTTAGACAGTCGGGGGAAGACCGCTTCTCTGATGAATCGATTGATTAGTTAAGTGGTAGGTCGACATAGAATGGCCTCATTCCTTTTAATCATTCATGAATCTAGACCATAAACATCCTGTGACTTTAAATTTTAGGGACTTCTTGCTCCGTAACCTAACTTAAAGGAACACTCCGACTTTTTGGGACTTTAGCCTATTCACCTTACCCCCCAGAGTTAGATAAGTCCATACATACCTTTTTCATCTCCGTGCGTGCTATAAGTCTGTTTGACGCACCCACCGCTAGCCTAGCTTAGCACAAAGACTGGATGTGAATGGTTGCAGCTTTCATACTAATCCAAATGAGTGACAAAATAACGCAAACGTTTTCCTATTTACATGTTGTGGTTTGTATAGTCACATAATGTACAAATAACAAAGTCAAATGAGACACAGACATCTTTTAACCGTATAAAACCTGGGAACTATTCTCTGAAGGCGAAGCACTGCTACTTTGACGGCGTAATAACCGCATCACCGGAGACACGCCGTGGTGAGGAGCGGAGAGTTCGCTCGGTGTTTGGGTAATAGAGTCAGCAATTTATAAATAGTAAAAGCGTAGTTTAGAGTCATGGGTTTTCGCTCTATTGTAAATAGCTGCGACTGTAAACAGGAGAGGTAATACCATGTTTCACAGAATTCCAACTAAAAACGCTGACTGGATGAAGAAATGGCTAACTTACTCTGGATATTTATCCAAACACACCTAAGATTATCAAGGGACATTACGTTTGCTCGGTACATTTCAATGAGGACGACTATTTTGAAAAAATGGAATTTGCCACACGGACCATAATGTGCTGAAGGATACGGCCATCCCATCGATAGCACAGACAGGACAAGTGGATCACCTGCGGCTGAGGTAAGTGTTCCGTTATGTTTTTAGATGATCTACTGTAACAGTGCCTTTAGCCAGAGCTAATGTAACGTTAGTGACACTATTATATGATTAGGGTATGAATATGTTTTTATCTTGATGCGGTGCGGACGCGCTTGGGAAAAAAAAAACGAGCGCGTTTACCGCGTTGAACTTGCACCCTGCGCGCGGCGCGCCTAGTAGCCTAAATTTGAAATAACCATGGAAATAACGAACTTGAGCGTGCAAAAGGGTACGATAGGCTGTGAGTTCATTGTGCAAAAACAATTTGTGCTATTACTTTCCCCTTATTCTATCCTATATAATGCAATACTGTATATTATATACTGTTGAATACATTTGGTTCAGCTAATAAATTGCATTTAAAATATATTGATTCCTGTAATAATAATTATTTATTCATGTGATATTTATAAATCTGGGTGCGTTTTTGGTTGGAAATCAATGAAACATGGTACTGTATTACCTGGTCTCCCCTGTTTATTGTCACAGTTCATACAATAAAGCAAACACCCATGATAAACCTTGCTTTTCTATCTAACGTTAGTAATTGCTGACTCTTTATTCCAACGCTGAGCGAAGCGAACTCTGCTCCTCGTCACGGTGCGTCTCAGGTGATTGTTATCACTCTGCCCAAGTAGCAGTGCTTCCCCTTCAGAAAATATAGTATTTATACGGTCAAAAGATGTCTGTGTCTCATATGGCCTTGATATTTGCACACTCTGTGACTATACAAACCACAACATGTAAATAGGAAAACGTTTGCGTTATTTTGTCACTCATTTGGATTAGTATGAAAGCTGCAACCATTCACATCCAGTCTTTGTGCTAAGCTAGGCTAGCGGTGGGTGCGTCAAACAGACTTATAGCACGCACAGAGATGAAAAAGGTATGTATGGACTTATCTAACTCTGGGGGGTAAGGTGAATAGGCTAAAGTCCCAAAAAGTCGGAGTGTTCCTTTAAGTGAAACACTGGTTTAGTTCTTCTTGCAGTAAAGTCTTCTTGCAGTAAAACATTGTTAATTTTAATTTCATAATATGTATGAGTTGTTTTTCTCTGCAAAATAGTATTAATATGTTCCCATACTAAGAGATTGTTTCCTTTAGCTGGTGTTATTAAATCAATTAAATCTCTTCCAGAATTTGTCACTCATACCCGAGCGCTGCCATCTCAAGTGCAATACATTTCAGGTGATTGTGCAGTACCCATCCTCCATGCCTTATAGATCGACTAAACCAGGGATTCTTACCTAATATGCACAAAGTCATGGAAAGTCCCCCAATCTGCAGGGGTGAGTGAGAATTGGCCAAGTCAAGGCTGTCATTTGGACATGTGCGTTCACATCTGAGCTCCAGATGAATATCACATAGAAGCATGTCTTCCCCTCACTGGGCGGAAATGTCAACGCTGTTTAGACCTGCAGACTGAGAATGAATCAAATCCCCTTGACAAATTTGGTTTGAGGCCCTTGCATTTCTATTACAGAGCCTGACTGCCCGCTGACTCAATCTGCGCACCTGTACTAAAAAAAAGGCTACAGTTCAATTTTATGGCTTGGCTGCTGTGATGCTTCTGGACTTTTTTAATATAAAAGGTTTATAGCAAAAAGGTACAGTATATAGCAAAGCAGTAATTTCAAAGAATCATTCAATAAAAATTTAAAAAAGCATAATGTAATAAAAAATGCATTTTGATCAAATACTGTTGTCAAAAATTCTGTTCACGATTTTCAGAAAATGTAGTTTTCTTGGTTTAAAAAGAGTAAAACCAAATCCAAGTAACGTTGCAACCTGCTTAAGGGGCTAGTTCACCACAAAATGATCCCATACTTTAGCCATCCTGACTTTCTTCTTTCAGCCAAACACAATCAGAGTTTTATTAAAAAATAGGAGCGAGTAGCACCTGAGATTTTGTAGCCCAAAAAAAGTGCATATGGCTTAGGGGGTTAATAAAGGCCTGAAGCAAAGCGAGGGGTTTTGGTATACGAGTCCAGTTTGTGACCGCTTGACGTAGGATGTAGGAGTAGCATAATCTTAGGTGAGAGTAGACGCCTCTCGCTGTTCAAACAAATAGAGCTGAGTGAACTAACCCTTTAAGTACCCCCATGGGAATCACTGATTTAAGGTGTGTTCACGCCATGTCAGAATTATGGTAATTTTTTTTTCATTCACATCCTCAGAACTTGAAAACTTTGAATTTTCTTAGAGCTCTGACTTTGATAGGCGTTGATAGTGTTGCCATAGAAACGCATAATTCTGAACAGCGGTAGAATGTTACGTGTTGTAATCTTGTAATTACGGTAATTACGGCATGGCGTGAAGCCGTGAACCCAGCATTAGATTATCAGTTGGTCCAGGCTGGAAGAAATCCACTTCAATTCAATGTCCAAACACATTCATGAATAAATCTATTCTAAGAATAGTAATTTTACAGAGGAGCTGAAGATGTACACACAGCTACCTCGCTTCTAGAATATGATCAAGGGCATCTGTCTTTGTTTCTTCTGAATCTTTAGCTTGTCTTCATCTCCTCTCCAGTGGGCTTGGGTCCATGTTCCCTGCAGGCTATCATGATACATCTTGATCAGTGTTTTCAATTGTTGCATTTTGGTCTTTCTGCTTACCCTCACCACAACAGCTCAGACATATTAGGAACATATTTGATTTAATGCTAAACTGCATTAAAAGCTAAATAGTCAAAGCGAGCCAGGCTGTATTGCGTGAGGCTTTTGAGTTTAGATCTACTGTGTGTGGCGTTTGAACTGCATTTAATGATTAAATATAAAGCCCCATGGGAAGGCTTGCCACCCTGCAAGATTTTAAACATCAGGTTAGCTGATGTACTTGATGTACATAATGGGAAGTTAGTTTGCTTTCAAGCCATCTGAGTGAAATGCTATCATGGGAACAGTTTAGTCTTAGAGAGATGAAAAACCATACATTAACTGTTACAAACAGAAAAGTGCAGTTGCCTAGTTACTGAACAAAGTACTCTCGAATTCTCCAAGTATCTCTAATTTCATGTGGTATTGTTCATAATCTTTATATTATAATTAATTACATTTATATAGCACTTTTCTCAACACTCAAAGCGCTTTACAAATGGAAGGGTGGATCTCCTTAACCACCACCAATGAGCAGCATCCACCTGGATGATGCAACGGCAGCTATATTGTGGCACACCAGAGACAGCGTGAAAGCCAATCAGTATTTGTATGGATGATTTGGAGGCTTTGATGATGGATAGAGGCCAATGGGCAAATTGGGATATCCTGAAACTATTGAAAGATGTACATTCCTTTTAGGTTATCGATTTCTGAAATGTTCATATGGACAAATTCCCATATTAACACATCTTTGACTCTCTGAAAGCAAAGCAAGTGTACAATCTTGAGAAAACGACTGAGCCTGGGTTCTCCAAAGGTTTTTTTTTCTCTCCAATGTGTCGCCTGATGGAGTTTTAGGACACCATTAGGTAACTTGATGGAGTTTTATGACAGCATTAGGTCACTTAGTGGAGTTTTAGGACTCCATTTGGTCACTTGGTGGAATTTTAGGACACCATTGGGTCACCTGGTGGAGATTTAGGACACCATTAGGTCACTTGATGGAGTTTTAGGACACTATTAGGCCACTTGGTGGAGTTTTAGGACACCATTGGGTCACCTGGTGGAGTTTTAGGACACCATTGGGTCACCTGGTGGAGATTTAGGACACCATTAGGTCACTTGATGGAGTTTTAGGACACTATTAGGTCACTTGGTGGAGTTTTAGGACACCATTGGGTCACCTGGTGGAGTTTTAGGACACCATTGGGTCACCTGATTGAGTTTTAGGACACCACCGGGTCACTTGATGGAGTTTTAGGACACCATTAGACCACTTGATGGAGTTTTCGGACACCATTGGGTCACCTGGTGGAGTTTTAGGACACCACCGGGTCACTTGATGGAGTTTTAGGACACCATTAGGCCACTTGATGGAGTTTTCGGACACCATTGGGTCACCTGGTGGAGTTTTAGGACACCATTGGGTCACTTGATGGAGTTTTAGGTCACTATTGGGTCACCTGATGGAGTTTTAGGACACCATTGGGTCACCTGGTGGAGTTTTAGGACACCGGGTCACCTGATGGAGTTTTAGGACACCAGTGGGTCACTTGATGGAGTTTTAGGACACCATTGGGTCACCTGATGGAGTTTTAGGACACCATTGGGTCACCTGATGGAGTTTTAGGACACCATTGGGTCACTTGATGGAGTTTTAGGACACCAGTGGGTCACCTGATGGAATTTTAGGACACCAGTGGGTCACTTGATGGAGTTTTAGGACACCACTGGGTCACCTGATGGAGTTTTTCGGTTCCTTACCACTGTTGCCTTTGGCTTGCTCAGTTGGGGATATTCAAATTAATTAACCAGTCAGTAATACCATTGATCAGCTCTACCAAACGTGGATGTTTTTCCACAGAGAAACGGACATTGTTATTATGATTGATGATTGATTGATTGTTATGTTTTGATTGGGTCACCTGGTGGAGTTTTAGGACACCATTGGGTCACTTGATGGAGTTTTAGGACACTATTGGGTCACCTGATGGAGTTTTAGGACACCATTGGGTCACCTGGTGGAGTTTTAGGACACCATTGGGTCACCTGATGGAGTTTTAGGACACCATTGGGTCACTTGATGGAGTTTTAGGACACCAGTGGGTCACCTGATGGAATTTTAGGACACCAGTGGGTCACTTGATGGAGTTTTAGGACACCATTGGGTCACTTGATGGAGTTTTAGGACACCATTGGGTCACCTGATGGAGTTTTAGGACACCATTGGGTCACCTGATGGAGTTTTAGGACACCATTGGGTCACTTGATGGAGTTTTAGGACACCATTGGGTCACCTGATGGAGTTTTAGGACACCATTGGGTCACCTGATGGAGTTTTAGGACACCATTAGGTCACCTGATGGAGTTTTAGGACACCATTGGGTCACTTGATGGAGTTTTAGGACACTATTGGGTCACCTGATGGAGTTTTATGACACCATTGGGTCACCTGGTGGAGTTTTAGGACACCATTGGGTCACTTGATGGAGTTTTAGGACACCAGTGGGTCACTTGATGGAGTTTTAGGACACCATTGGGTCACCTGATGGAGTTTTAGGACACCATTTGGTTACCTGATGGAGTTTTAGGACACCATTGGGTCACTTGATGGCGTTTTAGGACACCAGTGGGTCACCTGATGGAATTTTAGGACACCAGTGGGTCACTTGATGGAGTTTTAGGACACCAGTGGGTCACTTGATGGAGTTTTAGGACACCATTGGGTCACTTGATGGATGATGGAGTTTTAGGACACCATTGGGTCACCTGATGGAGTTTTAGGACACCATTGGGTCACTTGATGGAGTTTTAGGACACCATCGGGTCACCTGATGGAGTTTTAGGACACCATTGGGTCACCTGATGGAGTTTTAGGACACCATTAGGTCACCTGATGGAGTTTTAGGACACCATTGGGTCACTTGATGGAGTTTTAGGACACTATTGGGTCACCTGATGGAGTTTTAGGACACCATTGGGTCACTTGATGGAGTTTTAGAACACCAGTGGGTCACTTGATGGAGTTTTAGGACACCATTGTGTCACTTGATGGAGTTTTAGGACACCATTGGGTCACCTGATGGAGTTTTAGGACACCATTGGGTCACTTGATGGAGTTTTAGGACACCAGTGGGTCACCTGATGGAATTTTAGGACACCATTGGGTCATCTGATGGAGTTTTAGGACACCATCAGGTCACCTGATGGAATTTTAGGACACCACTGGGTCACCTGATGGAGTTTTTCGGTTCCTTACCACTGTTGCCTTTGGCTTGCTCAGTTGGGGATATTCAAATTAATTAACCAGTCAGTAATACCATTGATCAGCTCTACCAAACGTGGATATTTTTCCACAGAGAAACGGACATTGTTATTATGATTGATGATTGATTGATTGTTATGTTTTGATTGATACTGTGAAGCTGCTTTGATGCAATCTATATTATGAAAAGCGCTATATAAATATACTTGACTTGAGTACAGTCAACCTTTACCTGGCCTGTTCCTCACACTCAAACGTCCCTTTTCTTCCATGGCCATCTGGTTTCAGTTCTAGGCTCATCTGGTTCCGTCTCCAGTGAAAGAATTTCAGGAATACGTCCTGGATACATGCCCACATCCGTTCACACAGACCAGTGTTTTCAATTACACTCCTTTTAAATGGCTCTGAGGAGCTTGCTGTGTGTAAGTGTGTGTCATCTGTTCACACAGAAGAGTGTTTTCAATTAGCCTCCTTTAAATGGCTACAAGGAACTTGTGGGCCAGTGAGAAGTGAGCATTTGTGGCTCGGTCGGCCACTTTATGCTATATTTTATGCTTTAAATATAGATAGTGAGGTAGTGAGGAAAATATCTTGTCATATAAAGGACAGATTTAACTTTTTGTGCATTGTGTCCTTGTGTGCGTTCCTTAATAAAATAAATATACGGAAACTAATCAACTTCAGTTTTATACAAGAATCAATTCCAAGGAAACTGATATTCAATATTCAACAGCACTGGAATGTTTATCCATTTGTATAGCGTACTTGTTTGTTGTGATGTTCCAGATTATGTGAACAATGTGGATTGGAAACGCTGCAAGAAGCAGACTTTGCATGTAGCAAGTTTTTTTAGTATTTAGAAAGTATTCGAGTTTTCGCCAGAACCAATAAGGTTCATTCTCATGTTACGCATCACGTTTGAGCTTCTGCAAGAACCAATGAGGTTCATTCTCATGTTACGCATCACGTTTGAGCTTCTGCAAGAACCAATGAGGTTCATTCTCGTGTTACGCATCACGTTTGAGCTTCTGCAAGAACCAATGAGGTTCATTCTCATGTTACGCATCACGTTTGAGCTTCTGCAAGAACCAATGAGGTTCATTCTCGTGTTACGCATCACGTTTGAGCTTCTGCAAGAACCAATGAGGTTCATTCTCGTGTTACGCATCACGTTTGAGCTTCTGCAAGAACCAATGAGGTTCATTCTCATGTTACACTTACAGAAAGCTTAATGTTTTAGTCTCTTTTGGAACTATTTATTGGTAGAGGGAAAAAAAGCAAACTAACTGGCCAGTACTTGCTAATAATAGCACTCTTGTTCACGAGATTGCAGAAATTAACTCTAATTAATTAATTAATTAAATCTAGTTAGGATTTCTTATGAACATTTACTGTCAGAACAACTGCAGACGTACTGCACCACAGTTCAAAAAAAAAAAAAAATGTGTAGAAACAATCTTTACTAAAACATTGCTAGTAAATTTAGCAAACAATGGCAGAGAAATGGTACCTAATACTGAATTTATCATAACATTAGAAAAATGTGAAATTGTTTTTTCTTGTACGAAATACACTATTCCATTAATCTTTGTTTTATTTAAAACAATTATTTTCATTGCATTTAAAAAAAAATGAAGGGAAGAACATTAGTGCCTTCTAGCAATCTTGGAAATGCCCACACATAAAGGTCACCACAATGTCAAGAGATTTTACGACAGGGGTTGTGGCTGTGTCAGTGAGAAAACATGGCCGACACAATAGGAGCAGTGTCTTTATATATATATATATATTTTACTTGCAATAAACCTTGTATGTTGATAAAATGATAGTATTGTACAATTATGATGAGAATATATAATTCAGCTAACCTTTATAAATTAAATAAAAAAGCATACATTTGTATTCATCATTTAATTATACAGTTAAAAACCTTGCTGTACATTGCCATCTTGCTTCGACCTGATGTCCTAATTACAATTTCATATACAACATAAACACAAATTTCTCTTCAGTACTTAAATGCTAATATTGTTTTGCAAGCATTTTACTGCAAAAATCACAGTGAAATATATACTTGCACAATTATGCCTAAAATCCCACTCGTGACCTTTTAAAATGAAAGTCTGAGAACTCACAGATGAACAGAATATCAGTGAAATAGAAATAAAGTTTTTAGGAGATGCTTTACTCACAAAAAAACGGGTAACCAACCAATATCATATGCTGATCTGGACTGGAATCCAGCATACGAGCAGAAATATGTAGAGTTGCTAACAAGTGTCTAAATAGAAAGTGGTCAATAAACATCATTGAGCTGAACAGGCAAACTTTTGGACTACATAAACATGTCATCACTTTATATTAGGGTTCTTTAACTTCGATGTACTAATATTAAAATGAAACATTTGATACAATGCACTTATTGTGTCCATTCATGTTTTTGCATTTGTACTTCTATAATTACACTGTTGACCTCACCCTTAAACCCTAACCGTACCCATATCCCATTAGCAGAGAATGTGTTTTGCAATACATTATGAACACAGTAGCCTACATTCAACTTTTATACAAGTACATAGTAGTAAAGGACACCTATAAAGTGGGACCAACGATTGCATATTGCAAGTCCCTATGAAATCAAAATTGACCATACTTACTTTGTTTGCCTAAATTGATCGTTTTGTGGTGAGCAATTCATACATGCAAGTCAATCCACACACACAAAAAAAAAATTTGGCTTCGTAATCTTTAATCAAATTTTGAAAATGCCCCTCCCCTCTGCATTGGAGGACCTTGCCCGATGACGTAGGCTTTACGGTTTGGGTGTCTCCTTAACATCCATAACCACGCCCCTCCAACTGACAGCTGCTGTGTGTTTGCGAGCGCCGAGCGAGCATTGATTGACAGCGTGTGTAAACTTGCGTCATCCTCCATTTCAGAATGAAACACCCATTTTTCTAGATCCAATCAGGTGCTAGTTGGAAAAAAAAGCCACGCCCACTATTTAGTATTCCGTTTCTCTCGGAAATACGTCACAACACTGGAGAAAAGTCGTTTGCAACTTCAGGTTCACAGGGACTTTAAAATAATGGATATTGTGTTATAATGCAATGACATTCAGGACTTTTTCAGTGTGACTTACGAGCCTTACAGTAAGTGCTCCAATATTTTTCCAGTACATCTTGTTCTCTAATTCGAAGCTTTCCAACAGGAAGTGCTCTGAAGCCATTGGTTCACATTTGCCTGACTCTCTATCTATCTCTCCCTCTCTTTTCCCTTTTTCTCAGAGCTCTGATAAGGAGTATTACACTGTCACATACACTGGGGGGATGGCTAATCTGAGAAAGAAACATTGCTCCCTGTTTTCCAATTTGCATGCTAATAGAGTTCCCATGCTCATCTGATATAGCCTGATCATAGCTATAACCAGAGGCATCAACCATCTCTTTTTTATTTTAGGGGGCACCAGCGGGTCTGTTAAGGCTGGTATACATAGCCCTAACAAAACGCTACATTTCAAACATTAATAATCAAAATTGACTGGGTCAAAAGTTTAAAAGGGCAAATAAATTTTGAACAGGTATGGAGCTGTAAAACATATTACACACGTATAAATATAGTGAAGAAAGCCTCTGGCGGTGTAAAAATAGCTTGTGCTCTTCATAAAGACATTATATTTAATTCAACTTAATCCACTTTAAAAACCAGACACAAACACCACCACCCCACCCACACACACACACACACATCAGACTAGACTTGTAAGAGACCGATACTCACACATACCAACATTTGATTCAGATATGAGGTCTCGAAATGGGTTAATATCCCACAAGCAGGTTCAATCATTTTGCAACACATGTCAATTTAAAACCATGCATGTGTAAAACGACCCATGAATTTAGATCAAAAGAGGAACTGTGAACACTTTTGGAGTAAGGTATTGCAGCATGAAAGAGAGCTTTGTTTTGGAAAGTGTGTGTCTGTGTGTGTCCGTGTCTGTGTGTGTTCCTCTGAACACAGCAGCATCCTTCCGGCCGGAAGCTGTAGCCCAAGTACATCAGCAAGTCAATTACACCGGTTAAGGGACTTTCTCAGAGATTTGTGAGTGTGTGTGTATGTGTGTGAATGAATGCCAGAGTAAATGTCTGACTCTTGCTCAACACCATACAGTATCCCAAAAAAATAAAAAAAAATAAAAATTTTCACATGAGTAGCTATTGACATTTTCTGACAGATCACAGATATCATCATCATTATTTGTGATTTTTTTTCTAAAACGATTTTTTTCTTTGCTATCAAGTAATGTAATTCTTGCTATCAAGTGAGTGATAATCTTCAAAATTATTTGGCGAAAATGAATCAAGTATGTTGACAATACTGAAACTACCTCCCAGCATGCCTTGCATGGGACTTGTTATGACGTCGGAACATTTCAATTACCATTGTGGAGAAGAGTTGAGCTGTTGCTTATAGACTGCATGGGAAGTAAAGATAATGTTCATGCTGCTTTATTTAAAGAGCCTTAAAGGAGAACTCCGGCGCAAAATGAACCTTTGGTCTAATTACACATTGTTACCTAGTCAACCATTATCTGAGTTTTGTTTTCATGATAATCGAATGTAAAGAGTTTTATCTCTAAAAACTGTTTAGCGTATAATGCTAGTAATGGGGGCATATAATAAGTAAAAAGAAATCGCTAGTTAATACCACTAACAAGGCTCAAAATAGCCCCACACTAACACAGTAACATAATGAGGGTCCCTAAATACAAAACGAAGCATTGAGAACTTTAATGGCGCTTTTTTACCATTACCAGTACCAGCTTGACTTGACTCGGCTCGACTCGACTCGCTTTTCACTCCATTTTCCATTGCAGACTGTACCGCCACAAATAGTACCCGGTCGTCATAGCGACGCCTTTCGTTCCTCATTGCCCCATCAAGCTCTCGCTGGATCCTCTCTTCGGCAACCAAACAAAGGAAAGTCGGCACCTCCTCGTTTGACTAGGGCTGTCGCGGTAACTGCAATATTGTAGTACCGCGCTTATGACAAGTCAACCGTAGACTAGAAGATAGCACGTAACCGCAGCAACCGCGATATTCACGTTTTTTTTATAAGGCTATACCCTTCTTGTTTTGAACTTAATGCATGTGTATTGAATGTTAAACAAGTTCATAATGATAACATCATGTTTATCATGGTGATGTGTAGCCTACAGGTTTCACACAGACAGTGAATGAGAGAGATCGGCAGAGCGCGTGCAATTACCTGCCTCTGTCTTTGAAGTCGTGAAAAGCTTGTCGTGTCAAAGGGAAGCAAAATATTTGACGCATCATCATTTTAACGTTCTCTTCATGGGTATTTTCCCATAAATGCGCGTCAGCAGCAGCGCTGGTCAGCATCCCACAGCACAAGGAAGCCGCGGGGAAATAAAATCAGTGAGTCACGCATTGAATCAATGCTATATGGGTCTCTAATAAGTAGGGTTGGGTATCGAGAATCGAGTATCGATTGGAACCGAGACTAACTTTTCGTTTTTCCCGGAATCGTTCAAAAGTTAAAATTTCGATTCCTAGTTTCGATATTCACAGTCCGCCGAGCGGAAGAAGAAACAGCTGAACAACACCAACGAAGAAGCGTCTACCGGAAGTGTTGGCATAACCACGCGAGTCGAACATGAGTACCTTACGTCGGCGATCCAAAGTGTGGCTTCACTTTTCTAAAAATAACGAAATCTCGGCAAAATGCAAAATTTGTGACAAAAGGAGTATTTCCTTCAGAAAGGATTATTTCCTTCAGAAAGGGCCGTTGGTTAGCAAGGTTAGCTAAACTTTTTTGACCCTGCCTCTTAAAAGAATCGGAATCGAGAATCGTTAGGAACCGGAATCGAAACAAGGAATCGGAATCAGAATCGTTCAAATTCAAACGATACCCAACCCTACTATAAAGTGAAGCATCTGCTTCAGCATTGCCCATGTGACGCATTGCTGCTCAGCTGAGCCTTGAAACGTTGAACCTCAAAGTTAAAAATAATTAACATCTTGTTTCTTTACATCTCTTTTAATGAATCAGCTTTTTTAAACGTGTTCGTTGAATGAACGGTTCAATGACTCGCTCAAAGTCCGTTGTCATAACAATATGCGCGCTGAGTCATTCAATGCGCATATAGACGCTGTTTAGTTTCGGTTACATCGGTTACTGAAAATGTCCTCGTTTTTGTCCACATCGTAAACTTTATTTATATAGCAACAAAAACATATAAATTAAATAAATAAATAAATGGCGGTAATACCGCATATCGCGCAATTGAGCCACTCAACATTACTGCAAGGGAAATTCCATAACCGCGACAGCCCTACCTTTGACCATGGCGTATTCTTCCGAGTTGCCATAATAATAATAGTAGTAACTGTCTCTGGTCAAACTATTTAAACATGGCGGGGTTATTCTTTTACTGTCTATGTTCTGGGTACTCCATCTGGCGCGTGTAATGATGACGCAGTCAATGGTGACGATTCTCTCTGACCAATCAGCAGTCGGCATTATTTTCATGTGATATTTTAGTATCGCTTTAGCTCGCCTCAGCTCGCTCAGAACCTCGCCGGAGGTGATACAAAAAAAGCACCCGAAAGCAGGAACAGGTACAACTTTTACACAGTGGAAAACCAAACAAAGGCGAGCCGAGTCGAGCTGGTACTGTGTAGTGGAAAAAAGCGCCATAAGTGTACAGACCATTTAATAAAGACAGTCCACTTCGTGTATGCAGGCGGTGCCATCTTGGGAAAACAGTCTCGACAAGTCGAACCACGAACGCCGTTCATACAGTTCAGAAGTTCGCTGAACTTCATACAGTTTAGCTCACTTGGCACGTCGTTCGTGGTTCAAAGGTTCCAAAGGTTAATTTTGCGCCGGAGTTCTCCTTTAAATAGTTAGCATTTTAGCAAGCTAATGTGTGTTGTTTCTAGATAATTTTTACCAATGAAGTGTAACTTCACCGATTTTCAACCCACTTTGTATTTTTACAATGCCGGTGGTATATGTAAATGAACAATGTCGACTCATTCTCTGTGTTTCTTACCTGTAAATGATGGCGTTTTGCTTCAGGTGGTTGAGAGGAACTGACAGAATGACAGATTCTTTCAGTATTTCCCCTCTGTTTGGCCTAAAACACTGTTAGACTACAACATAGACTACAAGATTTTGCGTTGCGCTGTTCTCTCCATATTTGCATATAATACTCCACAATTTATTTTTTTTTTATTTTTTTTTTTGCAGCCTTTAGCGACTGCCTACAATGCGCTGGATCCATCACTGGAAACCAAAAGTTACTCATTTACTCTTTGAATTCTTGCACCCGGGAATAATACAAATCAACACAATTATGGCTAAAAGTTTGCTAAGTAGTATTTCATACTAAAGCAAAGAGGAATTTGACTCTGGTAAGCGTATGCATAGCAGAGTGGGAGTGGGCTTGGACAGTAGCATGATGGGTGTTGAAGCTTTCTACTTATTTGTTTTCTCGGTTTTCTATAGTCAAGCTGCACCGATTAAAAAAAAAAAAAAAAAAGCATTTCTACTGTATAGGTGTTACGGTTTAGGTCCACAAAGATTATATAAAAGGCGAGGTTCAAATAACAATATCTCTTTTAATATTTTTTTTTTTTTAAAAAGCGAACAATATAATGAATCAGCGATGAAGCAATCTGTCCTAACACAAACAATACCAGCCAATTAACAACAGAATGATCTGTTGGGCTTTAATACACAATAGAATGAACTAAATGCAAACAGGTGTGATATAGTAATTAATCATAAAATTAATTGTCATGACAACCAAAGAACAAGTGGGAACATAGAACCAAAGAAACGGGAACAAAGAGAAACATATTAAAAGTCATTTGAAAACGAAACCAAAGCTGACTAAACTAAACATAACTGTGACAATAGGCAGCCAAGTTTATTAGAGCCATTTTGCCACCCTTTGTAATTCAGTGATGTGATTCAAACATACTGTATATGAAAATGAATAAATTAATCCTGTCAGGGAACCATTTACATTTACTAGTTACCAGTACAGTTTATTTTTATGTAAGTGTATTGGTGTTTTCGAGCTTTATGGCTCTTGGTCACTTTACTTTGATTATAAGGACACAAACGAAATATGTGGTTACACTTTATTTTAAGATTTCAGTGTTACAGTGTAATTATACATTTAAGTACTCAGTAATATTAATTAACATGTACTTACTATAGGGTTAGGATTAGGGTGTGGTTTGCATGTAATTAAGAACAATTTATAGTAATTACTATTGTAACTATATGTAATGAGTGTAACAAGCACACTATAAAAAATAAAGTGTTACTGAGAGTCAACATAAGGTTGAGTAAATTACATCATTTTCATTTTTGGGAAGTATTGTGAGCTGTCTGAGCTATTCCGTTAAATAGTCCTGTAGCGTGGCAAAAAATAATGTATAATACTTATAAAAGAAGAATCATGCTGTTTTGAAATAGTTTTAGGATTATATTGAAAGTAACAGTTCCCAGATTCCATCTCCATATTTTCAATTGTCACGTTCTGTCAGTGCATACTTCAATTCCCTTGGTTTTGTTCACTGTATCGTGCTTCAGAATTCTATGAAAACATGCATATTTCCTTGAGCATCTCTCAGAAACGCAGGCACGGCAAAAGAAGTTTCGGCATGTCTTGGGAATAAAGACGAACAAAAGCCAGATGTGAGCATGTTTACTCGGCCCATAGTTTCTGTCGACAGCGCTGTACACAACCCCCTCCCTCCTCACACCCATATTTTTCCATACCCATCTAACTCTTCCAGTCCTTACAGCATTGAGAAGGTTACATTAGACGTGTGGGCCAGTGACAGCGGGGTCACCGACAGGATCGACTGTGACGGTATTGAGAGTGACGTCTGTTTGAGACGACTGTGAAGAAAGACACCTTGCGAGAAGTGTTGAGCGGTTTACACATGTTTCCTGTGAGATCACAGGCATTTCATAATGATTTATGAATGGAGAGGGTCCATAACACTTTACTATAGAAGAGGATTTGCATCTCAGTGCACGGCTATACATTCTCAATAAAAATGCAGGGGAGAATGGCATATATAAATAGAATATCCATAGTCATAATCTTTGAGAAGCCATGGGAAGTTATAGGCTCATATATCATTTACATGAATACTTATAAATCATTATATAAAATATCTTTCAAAAATAACATATATTTTTTCTCTAAAGAAATGATCCAAATCATGTAACAGCGCAAGCACACCCAGTAAAGAAAGTTACTGACATCAAAGCAAACCATGTAACCATTCCCACACTTCTCTCCGCAAATAAAAAGTGTGGGGCGGGACTTGATTTTTTTTCCATTGGGAATTGATTGGATGGTGTTTTGGGCGACTAAATGTGTCATCAAAGAAGAGAATATGGAAGTAAAATAATGGCAAATGTATTGCATTAACCAACCAAAACAAAAAGCTTATGCTGCGTCCATGCCATGGTGTAACCGTATTTACGAGATGCAACCTGTGACGTTCTACCTGGAGCTGTTCTCTGTTTCAATGGGAACACTATCAATGGTTAAATAAATATGCAGCAGTCAAATGGTACGACTAGAGCTCGAAAGTATCTTTTTAAAATGATATGCTAAAGTGTAATAATTTCACAAGGGCAGTCTTCCGTACCCAAAGCTGCTCTTTAAAATGATAAAGAGACTGAGGCACATCTGGACAAATCTCTTCTGCATCATTTTATCAACATTATTTGACGAATAGCTCAACAAAAATGCACAAATTTTTCTTTTTAAAGTGAAATTGTTTACCTATTGTTTTCTGTGTTCTGTGAAATAGGTGTACTGCTGAATAAATGTGCAAAACATTTATATTTAAAAGCATATTTCATTTTATAGTTTGAAACACGGAAAATGGAATGTTGGTTTGTGAGCAAATTCATTATTGATTTAGGCCTAATGAATGGTGTTTTAGATGATCAAAGCGAGCATGACTCAGTGAGTCAAAAAAAAAAAAAAAACTCTCATATGAACTTAATGACCACTTCCAATTTTAGCCTCTATACTTAAACGTAATTCGATTTTTCCATTTCAGTTGCACAGGACGTATTATAAAATATGGATAGAGTTTTTGATGCCATATATATTGGCCCCTGGAAATGTACAATAGGAGTTGTTAATAAATAATAATAAACATAATCTGAATTAAGTTGAATGGTTCTGTTAAGCTTTTAAACAAACACAAAAAGCAATTTAATCAATAAAACAAAAGCTCTAGCACATTTTTCAGTTATTGACTTTGTGGCTGCCTCAGCCCGTCTAACTTGCTTGAGTTCCATTTTGGGAACAGTTAAAAAGTTGGAGATGGGTCAAGTGGAAAAATGACGTACTGTATTATGTAAATAACCTGTGTCAAAAAATAGCTCTTCAAATGAAATGCAGAGACAAGACCATTTTAGCTGTTTATGTGCTTATGACCACTAAGTTGGCTGCGTAATGCATCCAAGCTGCAGAGACCTATTGCAAACAGTTGTATTCCACATCAGTCGGTAACCATCTGCATTCACACACCCTTTGCCAGGGACACCAACTCGAACAAGTAGAAAGTGTGTTACACATTGACCAAAAGTTAACACTCTACCCCGCAGTTCTTACCGCGACTTGGATCATATAAAAAAAAATATTGGTGTCCAAAGCATGATAACGATCTGTTTATTATAAACAGGCACTGTAGTTTTGCCACTAAATGCTCCAGCTTTTTAAAGTCAGTCCTTTCTGGCTCTCAATGTTTTTATTGGTAATTAGCTGGTTAAAAAAACGTTCTGAAAGCGATTCCAATGGTGTATCCTCTGTGTCAGAGTATTAGAATGATTAAAAAAAACATTACAGTTACAGTATACTAAATGCGTGCATTACCAGTAACGCGAGTTATGTAATCAGATTACTTTTTGTATCAGTTACTTTTTCAAATAAGTAACACGTTACTTTGTTTTCATATTTATTGATTGGCACCTCTCCTGTTCCCATGTTGAGAAAATTCTGGAAAATGTACAATCGTAAATATGAGTTTCCTACTTAAAAATTGGACATGAACGCCTCCTCAAGTTGTATTTACCACTTGGAAGCTCGGGTTCTAATTTTGATACCCTAGTTTTTGAGTTGGGCGGACCATAAACTCTAAACATGCTGGAGGAGAGAATAATTGCTTCTGTATTCTTTATTAGTGTCACCAAGTCCACATCAACAATGTTCTAATTAACTCCCGGAACCTGGACGAACATCCCTAACACGTGACGCAGGTCCTTAAGAAGCTGAAAGAGCACCATCTGTACCTCAAGTCAGAGAAGTGCGAGTTCCACACCACCTCTGTCCAGTTCCTGGGGTGTATCATCGACCAAAGAGGCATCCAGATGGATCACAGGAAGGCAACCACCATCCAAAGAGTTACAATGGTTTCTTGGTTTTGCAAACTTCTATCGATTCATCCACAACTATAGTCTCCTCAGCTCACCCATCACGTCACTCCTCAAAAACCGGTCCAAGTCTCTCTCCTCGGGCCCCTCAGCCATAGAAGCCTTCTGGCTTTTCAAGAAAGCCTTCCTCTCCGCTCCAATCCTGGTTCACCCCAATCCTGACCTCCTGTTCATTGTGGAAGTGGATGCCTCCACCACCGGGGTTGGAGCAGTACTCTCCCAGTGGCAGTGACTTCATCGTTACATCGTTACATATCGACCCGGTCACAAGAGCTGCAAGGCGGGTGCCTTGTCCCGTTTGTACCATCCCAAATCTGAATCCAATACACCAGAACCTGTCCTCCCTCCAGCCATGATAGTCAGTCCCATCCAATGGTCCATCGATGATCAAATCCTCCAAGCCACCTTGGAGGTCCTGAGGGATGGTTGTATGTACCATCCACCTCCTGTCTGTCTGTCATGGACTCAGCTCACACCTCTCCGGGCTCTGGAGCAGGCAGCCAATCAAACCCTCTTGTTCCTGGTGGCCCACCATGGCCCTGGATATCTTCTGGTACATTAAAGGGTGCTCAGTCTGTGCCATCACCAGCACACCAAGGAAACTTCTAGAAGGAAAGCTAGTACCTTTTCCTATTCCTAGACACCCCTGGTCTCAAGTGGGTATTGACTTTATGACTGACCTACCCCCATCAAATGCTAATTTGTGATCCTGGACTGATTCTCCAAGGCCTGTAAACTGATCCCAATCAAGGGCTTACCCGCCACATTTGAGGCCACAGAGCTCTTATTCCAACAAGTCTTTCGGGTTGCCTGAAGATATCGTGTCCCGTGTTTGGCAAGAATTCTTCAAATTACTCTGAGTTTCTGTAAGTGGGGTACCAACCACATACCAACGGCCAGACTCAGCGCAAGATACAGGAGATTGGGAGGTACCTGTGGTCACGTCGCCCGTGACCTTTTGAACGTAATTACGTATTACGTGACGTTACAAACGCGCATCAGAGAATATAGCAAGGCTAGCATTTGTCCTTATAAAAGTTACATTTTTGGAATAAGTTTTGAAATAACCGATCGTTTCGCATGATAAGACCCTTATTCATCGTCTGGTGTCGTTTAAAGACATTTGAAGCTGCATCTGAAACAGTTTTTAACCGTCTTTTGATACTTGAACCATCCGGTTCCCATTGAAGTCCATTATATGGAGAAAAATCCTGGAATGTTTTCATCAAAAACCTAAATTTCTTTTCGACTGAGGAAAGAAAGACATGGACATCTTGGATGACATGGGGGTGAGTAAATTATCAGCAAAAGTTTTTTCAAAAGTGAACTAATCCTTTAAAGGATCTAGAGAATGGTCATGCAGAATAAGGCATTAATATACTTTAAAAATAGTCTACTAATAAACAGTTCATATGCTAGTAATAGGCATGCTTATAAGGAACATAATAGAGAATATGTGTACCTTTTAAAGTGTTACCATTTTTTTTTTTCTGAAAGCTGCACAGCTGAAAGGTTTGTTTGAGCTGCGCCCCCAACTGTACAGGCATGGATTTACATTTCCTTCAGCCTGAGGCTTATTCATGTCACTTTTGGTGTGAAAGTGCCTTTACATTTGCCAAAAGTAGAACTTTTTTTGTTTGTTATTAAAAAACAAAAACAAGCAAGCCCAGGTGACAAAAAGTAACACAGAAGTAATGAAGTTTCCATAAAAAGTAACGCAATAAATGATTTTTGGGGGAGAAACTCAATATTGTAATGCATTACTTTTAAAAGTAACTTTCCCCAAAAGTGGTGAACACTTTCTGGATATTTTAACAACAGGGAATCATTAGTTTACAAAAATGAAGAAAAAAAAACTACTATGAGTATATTTAAATTTTTGCATTTTTTTTATTGTCTGTGATACAGAAAACGCATTTGTAAGAATATTTCGCAGCCATCAGCTATCTACTAAAAGTGCTTGACAAACAGGATTCATTCCTCAATCCTCTATTTATATTTAATTTATTTTTCCGGCCTTGATGTAATTGGCTGAAGTGTAAAAGTCAAATCTGTGCGGTTTAGCAGTGCATAGTGTCCTCAACCACTATGTGAATTTAAGAACACTTTGTTCTTTCCTAATCACACAGAAATACACCACAAAACCTCTTACAAATAAATCAGACATCAAGCCACACTCAACATTAACTGTAACATTAGAAGCAGCCATCATTTTTGTTGTTTGTTCTCATGTCTATCTCTTAATCTTTATCTCTAGCTAAAACGCACGTTACTATAAAACCCGATTCAACAAAAGACACAGTACACCTGCAAACAGAAACACACTACAAAACATGGCAACAATAGTATTGTTTTACTAAGCTGGATTGCTGTTAGTATATGACGGAATGGAGAATATTTGTCAAAAGGAGCGAGTCATTATTGATCTATTTGGAAAAAGAAGAAAAACAGTTTGGAGCAGAATGAAAGGAGGGTTGCTGTTAAGTGAACAAAACTGCTAATGGAAACTTTAATAGGCACTTTGAATAGAATAAAAACAGGAATCTTTGCAAAGAACTTTCAGTGGTATGACTAAGAGTTAGTGGCACCATGACACACCCAAACCTATTTGATGTTCAGTGGCCATTAAGTTTAACTTTGGGGGGTTAAAAAAGCGTGGAGTCAACAAAACTGGAGTATAGGGGCCCTACGAGAGAACAAAAGCACACTCATGTTTTATAGAGTCACGTGTCTCTTAAATTAGAAGACAAACTACCTATAAAGACAATTACAAGACGACATTTGCTGATTTACTCATCCTCGTGTCATTTCAAACCTGAATGAACAAAAAATGTTGTTTTTTTTCTCAATACAAAAAAAGTCAGTGGGGTCCAATGTGGTTTGAACCCCAATGTTCATTAAAATATTTTCTTTTCATGTTCTATAAGAAGGTTTGGAACAACATGAGGGTGAGTAAATGTTTATACTGTAACCCTGTTTTATGAAATTACATCAAGATTTGTGAGAAAAGCCCTCAAACGACATCGTGAAAGAGTAATAAATCATTAGATAAACATTAAAGTAGTATATTTATTAATTATATGTTGAACTGTAATTGCTTTTAAGTTACTTTTAAAGGAGTAGTTCACTTGTAATTTACTCACTCCCATGTCATCCAACATGTCCATGTCTTTCTTTCTTCAGTCGAAAAGAAATTTTTGTTTTTGATGAAAACATTCCAGGATTTTCACTGGGAACCAAACGGTTCAAGGTCCAAATGAGTTTCAGTGCAGCTTCAAAGGGTGCGACACCAGATGATCAATAAGGGTCTTATCTAGGACCCTTCGAGTCATGACTCGAAAAAAGATTTGTTCATTTTGATGAACGAGTTCGAACAGAAGAGTCACGAACGCGCATCACAGAACAGAGCAAGGCGAGCATTTGTGCTTATAAAACTTAAAATTTTAATTTATTTTAGAAATGACAGATCATTAATGCGCTAGATAAGACCCTTATTCATCGTCTGGTGTCGTTTAAAGCCCTTTGAAGCTCCACTGAAACTCTTATTTGGACCTTGAACCGTTTGGTTCCCATTGAAGTCCATTATATGGAGAAAATCCTGGAATGTTTTCATCAAAAACCTTAATTTCTTTTCGACTGAAGAAAGAAAGACGTGGACATCTTGGATGACATGGGGGTGAGTAAATTATCAGCAAAAGTTTTATTTTTATTTTTATTTTTTAAGTGAACTCCTTTAAAAAAATGTTTGGGTTGTTTTTACAATTATAATTTTTCTTTAATCCCTCCAAAATGTAAATGTTAAATCCGCATATTATCATCATTATTAATTGGCAACTCATTCACATCACTATAGACTAATTGTTGAACTTAAGTCAAATTATCCATGAATATTGTTGCACTGCCCAATATTCCAGCTGAAAACTTTGAAATTGAAAACTGCATCGTATTTTATGGAACCAATTTATTTTATTTTTTTTGTGAGCTATAGCCAAACTCAAGTCCATTTACTGTATGTACGTTTACAGTCGACAGTTGACGCTGATCCAGCGAAATGGAAGCTTGCTCAATTCAGTGAGGACCAATTTGGGAATGTATGTAACAGTAACTATTAGTTAGCCTGGCTGTTGCAATCTAAGACTTCTGGTACCTTTGCAGTCAACTAAACACCTACTCAGAATCACATTAAAATGTACTGGCACAGCTCCAATGTCACACCTTACATTACTTCCAATCAGTCAAGGTTAGCCTATTATGTTTTTTTTTCTGCAAATAATGTCTCCCAGCGATTTGTAAACTGGCCATCTCAATCACAATTTCACAGTCAATTCGAGACCCAAATAGCAAGTGTTTTGATTTGACGAAGCAAGCAAATTGATTGATTTTCTTGAGCCTGGACCAGTAAAATTTAATAGTTATGCTTTTACAACATGTATGATGATATGTGATCCATGATAGCTGGCCATAAATTATTTGAGAGGACAGTTTAATATTCTCTCATAAAGACGTTATAAAACCGGCCACCCACCACACAGCCAGGCCTGTCTAACACTTTGCCTGGGTTAGTTTGGCACAGATCCTGACCAATAGTACCAGGGCTATATTTAAATATAACGGACAATTGTTGTTTTAATGTGTTACAAAGCGTGAGCTCAGAGTGCATGTGCAGCTGTCCCTCTCCAGCGAGTCTGTACAGATACTCTTCACAGCCCCTTCCTGCTCAAGACAAGCTGGTGTTTACAAGGTAATAATGTTGATCATGGAAAATCAGTGCGCTCCCCCACACTTCCATCTCTGGTGGAGCAATCTCGCCCTCACCTTGCCTTTTCCACATAAAACCCAGCAGCTCCTGCGCACAGCAGCACCACTATAGGTGCCACTATAAAAAAATAAAAAAATAAATAAACGAGCCACTCATTTCGCCACCAACACATCCAATCTCAAAAGCATTTGGTGAATAGGACTCCAAAATATTTACTTTGTTAAATATTAAAAAGACCTGGACGTTATGATAAAACAGTCATTATTTTTATGTTATGGTCAAAAACCGACAAATGGCCAATAGGGTTGGGACGATACACCTATCTCACGATCGGATGCCATCACAACACTTGGGTTTTCAACTGGAGACCATGGGTAAAAGTTGAATGATAATACATGATGGTGCAGGTTGTATATCCATAGATGTCTCTCCATCCGCCATTTTTCAAAATAAAATGGGCTTGTCTTTGTTGTTTTTAAACCATAACCTTTATAAATAAGGTTGTTACACCAAAAACTAGCCTAACTCATATAAATTTCAAATACTGTTAAAGAGAAGTAAACTGTCAGTAATGGCACAAATATAATAGGACAAACATACAAATAAAAAAAAACAGTTTCAGGTAAGTATAATTTTCAGGTATCGCATAATAAAAGAGCATAGTCTTTACATGTACAAATGAAAAATAGATGAATCCTTATTAAAGTTATTTAATAAAGAGGAGGGAGTGATATTATGTTTCTTTGTCCTTGTTGTCTGACCAAAGAGAGCAGCAGGTTTATTTGGTTTCTGTCACTTTAAAGTGATAGTTCACTTGGAAATTAATTTTTGGTGTGTTTTAGCTTACCTCAAGGGCATCCAAGATGTAGGTGTCTTTGTTTCCGCAGTAGTTTCGATTTTGATATTTTTAGGTCAAACCGTTCTTGTCTGTCAGTCATATAATGCAGGTCTATGGTCACCACCTCAAAGAGCATGCACAGAGAAGTCCATATTAAACATGATTCAATGACTCGTAAGTGTAAGTACACATTGATGGCCTAAGACACGAAACGAGCAGTTTGTGTGAGAAAACGAACAGTATTTATATCGTTTTTACCTCTTGTAATCACAGCCACGTCCAAGTGATCTGAGTGCGTGGGTGCTTCGGTCTGCGCAAGCGCCGTTTGCGTCACTCATTGTTTATGCAGAGATTTCGGAAGTGTTACCTTTCACTGTGAAGATCTAAACATATTTAGATACAGGAAATTGCAATGGAAGACAATTTCGATATATCAGCAGACAATGTTTTCAAACCATATTTTGATCAGTTCCGCCGCTTGAGCAGACTGATTCCATAGATGTCTCTCTATGGTGGTGACCATAGACCTGCATTATATGACTTGACAGACAGGAACGGTTTGACCTAAAAATATCAAAATTATACTGTATGAACTGACCGTAACACCGCATTGTTTCACACTGTACAGGTTTGAAACGTTCCTTTACCCAGAGATACAATTGGTGTTTAGAACGAGAATAACCCATGCAGGGTTAAGTACAGTACAGTGTGAAAATCCCTATTGTGACAAAGACGTTTCAGGAAGTCATATCTGGACTTTGATCGAGGCGCTGTAGGCAGGTCTGGATCAGTCTTCTCTGTTTAGAATAAATCTGTTTGTGGGAGTCTATGGTCCTTGACTTTGACTATGGTCAGAACAATGGAGTAAGTGTGTGTGTAAATAAACAATTTGTGAATTCCTGCAGTGCAGAAGTCGGATACAGAGAGATTCCTGCAGTAGAGTGTGTCTGCACATTGGTTTTAAGGGAGACTCATTTAATATGCTTTTAATATGCAAATTGCCCTCATTAAGTGCAGTACTTGAGGTTGTTTAATTTGTAATACAGAAATCATTCCTTACATATCTTCAATTTTAGAAGCATGTGATTTTATAATACTGCACCCAGAAGGAAAAACGGATATGAAAGAGTGCTTCTCATTCTCTTAACTCTACAGGAAGGCTATATTAGATGAGGACATTTTTGGTTCATCAGTTTCTTTAAGGTAATGCTAAGTTTGTAAGTTGTGTGTATGACATGTATTTAATCAATCATCTTCCTTCAGATTTGCTAAAATGAAGTAGTGTTTGAGTAGCAGATATTATATGTTTATGCTGTTACATTTCAAAATTCTAATTTCTTTTATAATTAAATACATTTATTTCTTTAAAGTGTGTTGAAACCTGCCATAGACACACTTGTTTCAACCCAACATTTGGGTCCAATATGGACAAACCCAAATGTTGGGTTAAAAATGTAATTAAAAAATGTACAGTTGGGTTCAAATTTGAAATTACACACTCTAAAAAATGCTGGGTTGTTTTAACCCAACTTTGGGTCAATTGGGTCAACTTTTTACATTACATTTTTAACCCAACATTTGTCCATATTTGACCCAAAATTGGGTTAAAACAACCCAGCATTTTTTAGAGTGCATTTTTGTCCACATTCTACCCAAATTTGGGTTAAAACAACCCAGCATTGTTTAGAGTGAGATTGTATGCGCAAATATAGGGCAAGTTCAGAGAATTGAAGAAATATGACAGTCAAATGTGGACAAATTATCCTGAATTTATTCTACTTGAGTTCACAAAACAACCAAAATAGAATAAACAAGTAAAATAAATAGTAAATAAGAATAAGTCCCAGACAGCATTAATAACAAACATAAAATAAGTAAAATCTCTATCATTTTAAATCTTTGAGTGCTGAATAAACAAAAAAATACAAAATGCTACACTCTAAAAATTGCTGGGTTGTTTTAACCCATTGGTCAAATGTAGACAAACTCAGCCATTGGGTTAAATGTTTAAATGACATTTTTAACCCAACATTTGGGTTTGTCCATATTTCACCCAAATTTGGGTTAAAACAACTCAGCAATTTTTAGAGTGCAGGTAGTGGCATCACGAGGACTGTAGTTCCAGTTATGTTTAATAGTTTAACACACTAACATTTAGCAGTGTTTAAAGAGTAACATAGAGTGCATCAGAGAATGTCTAATTGAAGAGAATTGGCACTGGCTGGTTACTTCCGGTTTCTGGACTGGCTGCAGTAACACGTCTCTGTCCATGCGGGGGCGCTCGTGGTCGAGTGCAGAATGAATGGGAGTCAATGGGGTTTCACCCCCAGAAATCCACTTTTCTCAGGATGTAATTTTTTGTCAAGTAATTTGAAAGTTACATTCAAAAGGGAGGGCTAAGATAATACACTCAGCTGAAAATTGCATTTTTAAGTTCACTTATCTGTTTTAAAAATCCATTCAAATGTGTGATGATGTCACACAATAGCAGAATGCTAGCATGTTCCGGCCAACAACGGCCTAACCTGTAAGACATCGAAAGGATATAACTACTCGTTCATTCGACTTTTGGCCTATAATCTATATTGAACTTGTGGAATCAACAATAATATCTATGTTGATTTAACGAATAGCAGGTGAAAGAGACACATTTAGCCATTTAGCCCCATAGACTTCCATTCATTCTGCTCTCGCCCGCGATCACCTCCAGTGGAATTCTAATGGAACTGCAACCAAGATGATACACAATGGGGCTAATAGAAAGTGCCAAGGCTCTCCGTTAGACGGGCTCTGAGTGCATTTACACTATAGCAATGCCAAATTGTAATTTACGAATGGCTGGTTCAAGCAATCCCAGATCTCTACGGGATTTATTGGTGTTTTTCCCACTGGGTGGAAACCCTTTGAGAAGGCTGAGCTGTCCAAATTAGAGACTTTCCGTTGCACCTGTAGCTGGGCTAAAAACTGACTCACAAAAGTCTAATGGTGTGCGTTAGTAACACACTTACTCACTCAAAAAACCAGAAGACAACAACAATGAATAGAGCAAGATAAGTGTAGGCCAGGTGTGGATCCATTTGTGTGGTCAATGAAGTGCCATTGAGATTTCTTTGACAGCCAGATTTCCAATGAATAGGCTGTGTTTTACATTTTCACATATTTTGCTTAATTTCGTTGTGGTAAATAGATGTCTTTTTTATATGCTTCTACAGTAGGCTTGTAATTCACCTAATTTGCTTCTCATGACTATAGCTATACATTTAGTCGATTTATTCATTTTGTTATAAATGTACTTTTTTTTTCTAGAAAATGCCCAAAATGCAAGTGTTGCAGTTGCCCAAGTAAACTCACCGCCTGTCACACTTTGGCTGAGGAAGCAGACAGACAAAGCTTGATATAACCAAAAATATAACAAAGCTTTAATGTATACGGGCAGGTGAACAGGACGCAACAGCGTGTATTACATAGACACAAACAATAACCGACAAGGAACTGAACTGAACGGGGAGAATACATACTGTACACAGGGTATACGAGGAAACTAACTAGACACTAATCAGGGACTAACAAGAACAGGTGCAGAGAAGACAGAACATAAATGTGACATTAGGAGAGGAAGGGAGGAGTCCAGGGGTGCTGAAGGGCTGAGGGCGCAGCCCGAATCACCCGCTGGGCATCGATCGCTGAAGGAGTGGAATGGTAAATGGTGCTTTCATTTATATAGTGCTTTCATCGACCTAATGGCCACCAAAGCACTTTACATATTGCCTCACATTCTCACACACATATTCATACACCGACGGCGGTGTCAACCATACAAAGCGCCATCCAGCTCGTCGGGAGCAGCTGGGGTTAGGTGTCTTGCTCATGGACACCTCGACACTTGGTCAGGTGGAACCGGGGATTGAACCACCAACCTTTCGGTTTGTAGATAACCTACTGTACATTAACCACTGAGCCACTGCCGCCTGTGGAGTGGCACTAAATGATTTCAATGTTAAGTCAATGCAAATACGCGTTATGCACGTAAAAAATTCCTGCGGCGCAAATGAGGCGTAGAGCACCTCGCGCATCAAGTTTGCGCGAATTGAGCGTCTGGCGCGTTAAGTGCGAATGATTTAGTTAGTGCTATTTGTGCACTCATGCGTTTGACGCGAATTTGAGCCTGCCGCCCGAGTTGAAAAATCTGAACTTTGGCGTCAGTTCGCGCCGCGTTAACCAATCAGGAGCCTAGCTGCTTGCTCACGTGGTAATGTATCTGAATGCTTAAAATAAATGATTTTGATTTTAAAATGACTAAATGCATGGTGGGATTCTTTTATGCACAACAAAGTAAATATTTTATCACTTAACTTTATTTCGATATATGAGACATTTTGTATTGAATGTTATTCATTCCATATATAGATTATATGAAATAGTATTATAATGTAAAGACAACCAACATACATGTGCATAAGTTCGTGTCTGGACGTGAGAGAGAGAAAAAAATCACAGGACTGAGTAATTCGTGTCCTGATGCGGGACAACAGGTCATCAAACTGGGCACTGGACAGGCGGAAGTACCGCTGACAGCAGCCGTCATCCAGGCGCAGCTCCTGGAGCGAGCAAATGGTGAAACTCGCCAACGGTTTGCCTCCGAAGGGTCTGGTGGACACAAATACGGCGACAATGATCCCCATGCCGCTATTCTAGCTCTCCAGAGCAAATACAGTGCGGTGAATCTCTCGATGAGTGCTCGATCAGCATAAAAAAAGATGGCCGCCAACGGGTTTTAATTCTGACGAGCGAGGCGCTCAAATTTCGCTTCAAACTTTTGATTTTACGCACGTCAGTTTCACTCTTGACGCGCAAATTAACACAAAGTGGTCAAGCCTCAAACTAGACATGGTAGACGCGAATTTGACACACTATTCGCGTCCGAACGTAGCATAAAGAGAAAGAAAGGAAGAAAGAGAATAATGGAGAGCAGACAGTTCAAACAGTGTGTCCTTCCATACCCTCGTTTTATAACGCCTGGCGATGGTTACAAGCTGTGTGTTATTGGTCTGGGAGGAAATCACGCACGTTCAGCCCTCATGCATTCATTGCATTTAGTTTTTAACTCAGAAAGCTCAACTCCTGGCGGACTCTCTTCACAAGTCAAGCTGCTGAGCCCCGAGTTTGTGCAGGCTGGTAGGCTGCAGAGATGGAGCTGGTAGACGAGCTTGAGGGAGTTTTCTTTCTCTATTATGCCAAAAGAGGCATTTAACTATTATTTTATTTAATTATAACCATTTATGCCAGAAGCCCTGCTCAGCGCCTTCTTCTGCGGTAAATGAGGACTCATTGCTTGCCTCTAAATCTGACCATATGGACATGGTCGGTAGAGGCAGATATGTCTAAAAGATCTGTTTCCTGCTCCGTGCAGCAAAGGGCGGAATACGTAACACAGTCTCATCCCAAAAAGTCATATAACTGACGTTTTGGGACGTATTTTGACCATACGTCAATATCCGCCTTTTTAGGGCCCCCTTAAACGTCGGTAGATGGCGATCCCGGGCCGTCATACAACTGACGCTTTACCTTTAACGTCAGTTAGGTGACGGGTTAGGTTTAGGGTTAGGTTTAGCTATGGGGTAGAGTTAGGATCCCATAACCTCATCTACCGACGTTTAAGGGGGCCCTAAAAAGGCGAATATTGACGTATGGTCAAAAGACGTCCCAAAACGTCAGTTATATGACGTCTTGGGATGAGACCGGGTTGGAATACGATGAGCTAGTGGAGCTTATGACTAGTGCCACAGTGCCATTAAGCTTGAACTGGTCCAGCCCAAAACATGGGACTGCAGACGGTTGCTATCTGCGGAGTCATAAGTGTACATCTCCGGTGAGCCTTCCTTTTGTCCTAGACCTGAACACTGACATGTCAGGTTCTTGTAGATATTCATACTCGCTTGGTTCACTTGGCTTTGAGTTGTTCCAGAAGGGTTATGGGAGTATGCCTCGGGTGGAAAGGAATTTAGTGAATTAGCTTTCCCCGGGGTCATCGTCATCACCGAAGGCTCCTGTTTTGCCCCTCAAACCATGTCACGCAACATCCAGGATAGTGGGCAGTGCATATGTGTAAGCCGGTCAAACTGGTGGAGCTTTGCAAACAAAGGCAGTACTGCCGGCTTACCAGTAGATTTGCTCAAAGACCTGGATCAGAAGGGACGGTTTATCCCCTGAGGCAGTCTCTGAACTGCGTGTAGCCACCGATCTAGCTCTCTGTGCCACCATGCAGGCAGCTTGCTCCACTGGCTGGTCTATGGTGGCAACGGAGTGGCATTTATGGCTTAATTTGTCAGGCATCAAGGAATGTGATTAAACTGTCATCCTTGATGCCTGTCTCGACTTTTTGGCACAGCTGCCGTCGAGGCAGTGGAGTTCGGGCTTAGAGAGGCGAGAATCCAGGCGGACACCTTTGTGAATTATATCCTTCACTGAGATATTGAGAGATATATAAATCCTGGATATCGCAATTCTGAGGTTTTTTGTTGTTTAATTGTGACATGTTGATAAAAAAAAATAAAGCATGAAGCTAACATGCTGGTTGGCAAAACAACAACAACAACAAAAAAACAAGCTAGCAGGGAAAGAGTTAATGACTGAAGTCAGAGCCCACCCTCAAGTCTCTGATATCTCTATATGGCTTGTATCTCTATATCAATGCAAGTCTTAAGGGGTTTATTTACCATTTTATCACCCGCTTAGTAACCGTGAATGTAACTGTTAAGGTATTATTTCTGTAGCACAAATAGTGTGGGGATCTGAAATGTAATTGTATAAGCCAGAGCAGAACTGATGCTAACCTTACCAAATAATTAACCAATTATCTATTTGTATGTGCATAAAGTTTATTGATTTATTGACCTTTTGCTTTATTTATTTAATCCTTCAGCTGAAAACACAGCATCTGTTTGGATCAAACTGTAGATGATGATTGTGTAAAGTTAAGTGACCATAGCTGTGACTGATCCACATCTGCTTTACATACAGTAGGTTCACTGAGGACACAAACACACTATGAAAGTCATTTTCCTCTTAGTCCAGACCTCCTTTTCATGCAAACCTATTTTTGGGTTGTCTGTCATTGTACACAGGAATGCAAACAGTTCTGTTAACCAACATCAGCAGTGTGTGTGGGTGTTTGCGTATTTGTTAATAGCAGAGTTTGTGCTCAGATCCTACAGATATTGTATTTCATTGCATGCTGGCTTTTCTATTCTTTTTATTTAGTTATTAAGTTAGTATCCGCGAGGCCTGACTCATCTCATTTAATGCTTAATTTATTTATTTGTTTTCTTATTTGTTCGTAAAAGCATTAAAAGATTTGGCTATTTGACGCTTGTATAAAGTTAATAGTCTTTTGAGATATTAAATTCCAAGCTGGTTGTGTTTATCACATAACAAATGAACAGAGCGAGACCATAGCTTTTGATCTCACAGAGATTCTGACTATTCATCAGGTACAGCAGCAGAGCGAACATTCATCTTCATGAGAAAACGACTTACCGCACGCTACGGTTTAACCATGCCGTCAAGCTCGAAAACATCTGCAGGGGGTCGACTTTCATCAGGCCGTGATCGGGGAACAGGTGTGGGCTCTAGATTCAATCTGTTTACACATGAATATGAGGATCAAAGCTACTCTGAGGTCAGTGACCAAATTTGGCTTATCACGTTGAACTAAAAAGGCAATTCCTCTATGCCATCACACTGAGGTTAATGACTAACAATGGGAGGCTCATTGCAGTCCAAGAGAGGTGATTACAGTAGAGTCAAGTCAAGTCACCTTTATTTATAGCGCTTTTACAATACAGATTGTATCAAAGCAGCTTCACAGTGATATGAAAATAATACAACAAAGTTTGTTTCTAGAAGAAAATGACATCAATGTCCACCTTGAGTAAGGCAGATCAGTAATATTGTTGAATATTAAATGTCCCCAACTAAGCAAACCAAAAGCCAAGGCAACAGGGGCAAGGAACCATAACCTCGGGAGAAACCAGACTCAGTCGGAGGGCCAGTTCTCCTCTGGCCAACGAAGGAACTGTGTATGATTCGGTCAGCATTACAAGTCAGATTGGATCGTTTGGAAGTCGAAGTAATCACGCCGGTATGGAGACGAGTTGTTGAGGATCAGTGCCGATGGCTGTCTTGTCGATGAGGCCGGCACTTAAGGATGTGTTGGACCCACCATAGAGGGTCCCTCAGGATAAACAGAGAGACTAATATTAGCGTAGACGCCATCATTCTTATGATGTACCAAGTACATTAGGATTTACGGGACGTGTTCCCAGTTCTGGCTGATCTAATCTATGCAGCCTAACTTTGAATTAAGGAAGTCTATAGTGTGTTATGTGTATGCTAGGCCAAAGAGATGTGTTTTTAGTCTAGATTTGAACTGACATAGTGTGTCTGCTTGTTGGACAATGTTAAGATTGTTCCAGAGTTTTGGTGCTAAATAGGAAAAGGATCTACCACCAGCAGTTGATTTCGATATTCTAGGTATTATCAACTGGGCGAAATTTCGAGAACGCACTAGGCGTGAAGGACTACAATGCGTTAAGAGCTCGCTCAAGTACTGGGGAGCTAAACCATTTAGTGCTTTGTAAGTAATCCGCAATAATTTAAAATTTATACAATCTTGAATAAGCAGCCAATGCAGGGTTGACAGAACCAGGCTAATATGGTCATACTTCCTGGTTCTGGTAAAAACTCGAGCTGCTGCGTTTTGAACCAGCTGAAGTTTGTTTATTAAGCGTGCAGGGCAACCACCCAGTAGAGCATTACAATAATCTAGTCTTGATGTCATGAACGCATGAACTAACCGACGAGGAAGACTTAAAAGAGCAGCCATCAAGTGTTAGACAGTATTCTAGGTTATTAGTCTATTACGTGTGGAAGTTTTTTGTCCAATAAATAGAATCTCTGTTTTTTCAGAATTTAGTAGGAAATTACTAGTCATCCAATTTTATATATCAGCTATGCATTCCGTTAAGTTTGTGAATTGGTAAGTTTCATTTCGTTTTGAAGAAATATATAGCTGAGGATCATCGACATAACAGTGAAAGGTAATTCCAAGTTTCCTAATGATATCTCCCAAGGGTGGCATGTACAGAGTGAACAGCAGCGGTCCTAGTACTGAGCCTTGTGGTACTCCATACTGAACTTGTGATCGATAAGACATCTCTTTATTTAATGCTACAAACTGATAATGGTCCGATAAGTACTGTATTATTTAAACCATGCTAATGCAATTCCACTAATGCCAACATAGTTTTCTAGTCTATTTAAAATAATGTTGTGGTCAATTGTGTCTCGGTACTGTGGTATGGTCTAAATCCGGACTGAAAATCCTTGCAGATACAATTTCTTTCAAGAAAGGAACACAGTTGTGTGGATACTGCGTTTTCCAGATTCGAGATCGGCCTGTAATTGACTAATTTTGTATGATCAAATTGCGGTTTTTAACAAGCGGTTTTATCATAGCCAGCTTAAAGGTTTTTGGGACGTATCCTAGAGACAAAGACAAATTAATGATATTAAGAAGAGTATCTATGACATCCGGAAGCATCTCTTTCAGTAGCTTGGAATAGGGTCTAACATACAAGTTGTTGATTTAGATGAATTAACAAGTTTGCAAAATTCTTCCTCTCCTGTAGCAGCAAATGAACCAATTTTTTTCCTCAGGGAGACAACAAAGCACTGCCTGATGCGATACTGTAGTAGACGGTTGCATATAGTTGTTATTTTGTCCCTGATATTATCAATCTTATAAGTGAAGAAATTCATAAAGTCATTACTGCTGTGTTGCTTGGACACTTCTGGGCTTGAAGCTTTCTTTTTCGCCACTGTTTCAAATAGATATCTTGGATTATGTTTATTTTCTTCTAATAGGGTTGAAAAAAAAAGCAGATCTAGCAGTTTTTAAGGCCTCTCTGTATGCAATTGAGCTCTCCTTCCATAAAATCCAAAATATCTTTAGTCGTTTTTTTCAAGCTGCGCTCCATTTTTCTTGCTGCTCTCTTAAGGGCCCGAGTGTGCTCGTTGTACCACGCGTTGGACTATTAGCGCAACAGAGCAACCCCAGATAGCAAACTGACATTGAATCAACGTGGAAATATACATCGAAACAACGTTGATCTGACATTGTTTTGCTCATCGAATTAACGTTGAACCAACGTCAGACGCGTCATTCTTTCAAAGCTAATGGAAAATCAACTTGAAATCAATGCGTTGTTTCAACGTTTTTCGATTTTCATTTAGCTTTGAAGAATGCCGCGCCTGACGTTGTTTCAACGTTAATTCGATGAGCAAAATCAACGTTGTTTCAATGTCATGAGAGACGTCGTTTCCACGTTGATTCAATGTCAGTTTGCTGTCTGGGACTGGTCTAAAGTGCTGGAAAAGAGAGAGTTGAAAGTTTCTGTCAAAATATTTGTAACACAGGTGAAGTGAAGTTTACATGAGACTACACAAAAACAGAAAAGCCTAACCATTTGCAATGTAGACCTAACAATTAACTGAAAAAAAAAACAGGGCTTAAGCACACAGCAAACAAGAGGGAGCGAATTAGCTAGAAACACCTGTCCAGAACTAAATCAATCAGTAACCATGGAGACAAACAGGCAGAGGTTGGAAGAATAGACAACTAATTAATAACTTAGGGGCTGTTTACACGACACCGCCCAGATAGCAAACTGACATTGAATCAACGTGGAAATATGACATCGAAACAACGTTGATTTGACATTGTTTTGCTCATCGAATTAACGTTGAACCAACGTCAGACGCGTCATTCTTTCAAAACTAACGGAAAATCAACTTGAAATCAACGAATTGTTTCAACATTATGAAAGCAAACCAATTTTCGATTTTCATTTAGCTTTGAATAATGCCGCGTCTGACGTTGGTTCAACGTTAATTCGATGAGCAAAATCAACGTTGTTTCAATGTCATGAGAGACATCGTTTCCACGTTGATTCAATGTCAGTTTGCTGTCTGGGCGTTTTCAACTAAATACGAAATATTTTTTATGCGTTTTGGCAGTTCATTTACATGACTGAAAACTTGAAAATGAGTTTCAAAGTGCAAGTTTTTGAAAACGGTTTCGGTGTAAACAACAAAAACGTGAATCTTTGAAGACGATGACGTCATGCTCATGTGTATTATGTGTTCAGTCTATTGTGTCTCCTCGCCAACCAATGGCCTGGCAGCAAAATACAGCGTTTTAAGTTGTTTTCTCAGATCCGTGTGAATAGGTATCGTTTTGACAATGATGTCATTTGTTTGCGGAAAACTCAAAGGAAAAGCATCTCAGTTTTAAGCATATCGTATAACGTGAATATTGTCATAACATGATGTCACTAAATAATAGCTGCAGTTTGTCATCAGAGTGTTAATAAGCCCCAATGTAACACGTTTATGCAAGTACATCTTCTCACAGAGTGAGAAATAATATGCCTGTAATTATAAGAAACATCACAAAATATAAAGATCAATGACAGATTTCAATCAGTAGACTTTATTGTAGATACTGAGATTTTTAAAATGAAGCATCCATACTTCAAGTACATTTTATTCCTTCGTCCTCTTGTGGAAACCTCAGTGGAAACAATTCACAGCATATACTGACACCAGTTGATGACCTTCATACATCTTGATGTATGAAAAACATCTCCGATGGAGCTTTCATTGCTTTGATGGGTGCAGCCAGCTTTTCCCGTCACATGTGGAAGTGAAGTTTGTCCACGAGAAGTTTCCATTACCATAGCTCCCCCCGGCCAGTGATCCATCCACACCCTCACTATACCCCATACAGTAATGGACTCTGCATCATTTACAGTCTCAAGATCAATTAATTACAGAGAAATAAGCTGTTTTAAATTGCATGGTTCTGCAGTATGAAGTAGGCTACGTGTGTTTTTCTATATGCATTATTGTTTCAGCCTTTTCTCAAGGCCGTGGAAGCATGGTGTTTTGTAAATGCTCTTCATTGCACCAAGCAATGTTTGTTTTATTATTTATTTAAATCCAGATAATTGACTTACAAAACATTGACTGAAATTAAGGTACAAATCAGACAAAACAAACAAAAAAAAAACGTATGAATTGGTCAAAAATCATCTGCGAGTCCAACCCACTCCATATCTCCCAATCCATTTCCACACATATCCCATTTTCTTTCTTAATAAACAGATTAAATTAAAACAAAACAAACAAATAATATCATAAAATTTTAACACAAATATGCAACCAAATAAACTTACTTAAATGGCCACAACATGCATTTTATGTATTTGTAGAATAACCGGATGACCTTGTTTTTTTTTGCTGGTATTAGGTTTTATAAATAGGAAATATACTATGGAAGTCAATGAGACCAGAAACTGTCTGGTTACTGATATTCTTCTAAATATCAAAAAATCGGCTGAATGGATTCAAAAACGGTAAAACTCTGGGGGAGTTGTAAAATGTGCCTATTTCCAAAAAAAGTGGAGTATCCCTTTGACATATAAAGGAGTATGAGCAGCATTTGAGCTGGTATCTCTGAGATCCCAAGTCACACAAGAAAGGGCAGTGGAACTACAGTATTCCCTGAAAGCTGCACATTCATGTGGGGTTTCCACAACATTTGTCCAAGAAATGGTAATCACTATAAATCTGTAAAATTGTATGTTTCATTTAAGGTTCACAGATCAGTGTGCACCTAAAAATTAAGAATTCATAATTTATGCACCCTCACTTTTCAGTTAACAAGATGTTTTGTTTGTCAATGTAACACAAGTGCAGAATTTTTGTAGAATGTTCATGCTGCTCAGTCTCATCCAATTTCAGTGAATGGAAAAAGCAACTCACTTTCTCACATCTCCTTTTTTGTTCTTAAAATAGAAATAAGTGCGATGAGGGTGGGTAAAAGATTGATTCTTTGGTGACATATTTCCCCATAACAAAATTGATTTGTTTACTTCATGATTTCTTTTTCGAGAGATATCTGTTGCAAACGCTGCCAGGTCTCATTTATGATTCTAAGACGAGAGACATGTGGCAAAAATAACATTTTAATATCACTCAAGTTCCATGAAATCCTTCATCTCCTCTGCTGTGTACTCTTTTCACATGCTTTCCTCTTATCTCCATTTTGCTTTTCAAAATCATATCATCTAATATCCGGACGCAAATGGGAACCTGCCATTGTTTTTTTGTTTTTTCACCAGATATAGAGGTGGCTTTGATGGATTGGTGGAAAAAGCATGCCAACCTCTCTCTCTCTTTCTATAAGTGGAAGTTGTAAAAGGCATTGCTGTCAGTGATGTGGACAATGTAATAAATAGCTGTCCACCTATTTCACTCTGAAACTGAACAGTCACCACAGGGATGCATTATCAGTCTTAGGTAATGTAAATGTTGATACTTTCATTAGCATCTGCTTGAAAAAAAATTGTTGTAATTCTACATTTGATTATGTGATGTATTTAATTTATGAATGAAACTGCCCTGACATCATAATGAAGAAAAAATGCTTCAATACAAAAATAATAATGAAGTATGAAAACCTTACAGTATTTTGGCAAAAATGTTTGAAAAAATACAAAATATTCATGAATATTATACAGTACACACGCGTATATAAATGTTAAATATAGAAAAAACTTTGTCCATCAAAAGTCAGTTAATGTGACTAACAAAGTCATGTGGTGCAACCAACGGGCAGAAAAAACACTTGAGATGAAAAAAAAAAAACATGAGCTAGGCAGTGATATCATACAGAGAGGATTTGCACTTTCACATGTATGAAAAATGTTTTTACTCGATGGGCATACAACATAACATTTTTGTTTTAAAGTCATTTAATTTAAAAATAAACATCTCTTCTCTTCTGAAATGACCAGACCTTTCATTTCGGAACTACTGCAATGTGCACAAGAACTAACCCAGTGGACATTGTACTTTGAAAGAGCTGCGAAACGTGCAAGAGAAAATTTTATCAAAAATCTTGACAATAATCAATATATACCTCTTAGGCATTTTATTATTTATTTCCACTACAAAAAAAAAAAAATCAAATTTATATTTAAAATCAACTCTCCAAGCTAATATGCGATGGAAAAAGGTAGTTTAAAAAAAGGATCCGCACATGGGTTGCTTAAGCCTCCCGCTTTATTTTCCACATCACTGACAATTGACCTATGGCTAAGCCACGCCCCCTCCACTCACTCGAACACACAGTCAACATTCGGGGACAGGCGCTATGGCAACTGTCACAGTAGGAGACATTTCACAGGAGGCAATTGATGATTTTTGGAGACAGAAAGGTTATATATAATCTCATAATCACCTAAAGGGCCTTATATTCATAATTTTATTGTTGAGAAGGTCGATGAAAAGCTTCAGCTCCAGGCAAAAATGGACAGGTCACGTGATAAACCGCATATCGTTGCCATCACCATTTGGTGCAACAGAATTTACATGAATCATTCAACACAACATTGTTAACAATCTCGGTTATTTACACATACGTTAATGAAGCTACATTACGAACATGACGCACAACGCAGCTAGAAGCTAACGTTAACGTTTTCTAATGTTAGGCTAACGTTACATTAGAGATTATAAAGATAACGTTCAAATATGTTGTTGACTTAGAACAGATGTATCCTTGTTTGATTTATCCACGTTTAGTTGGTGTTGTGGTCTACCGCATAACTTTATCTAGAGCAGACACTTATGTCGGTTGAGATGTGGCTTGGGAAAGGGTAAAAAACACACTGTCGCCCAGCCTCTCGGGAACTTAGCCTCTCGGGAATTAAGTTGCATGTACCCGACGCACACCGTTTGACCATTTAAAACTTAAAATGACAAGAAACAATGAATGAAAACTGACTAAATCCAATGCATTTCAATGGACATGGAAGCAGAGAATGGTAAATTTCCCATTCATTTCTCCCACTGACGTTTTGTAAAATCCATATCTAAAGAGTATTAGAGCATGTCAGCTACGGCTGAACTCATAAGCATACATATCATTTCGAGTGAAAAAACGAAGAGAAAATCCCAAAAAAGTAAAAGGTACAAGACTGTGTGTGTACATATGTTCATTTCCGAGCCTTTAGGATATTTTTAGATCATAAACTGTACAATCAATAAAGTGTAGGCAATAGTACATTGTTTTTTTTCTCTAATTATGTGATTTTTGACATCCTTCAAGCATGTTCAGAAACAAAAAAACACAGTCAATCTTTATTTTGGGTGCCGTCCAGATTGCTTGTTGTATTACAGAGAGCATTTGTGGATTGTTGAGTGTATCCTGTATGGAAGATCAGCAGGAGTCTGTCAGAATTAGCCATTACAAACGCAACACTTTATCAAACTGATGCTTTCCTGGATTTGGTGATTATGACTAACACTTTTCTGCAACATTAAGGCGCATGTCCGGCTGAGGCTGGCCACTGGGAATATGAGAGCCGCCCACACGTTCATACTGTATGACGGCTGGCAAGCATTTTGAGCTTTTCACATCCCCACTGCTGTGAGACAATAACTCTTAGTGACTCTGTAAAGTTGCCAAAATAATTTTAATGACAATTATTTACCCTGAGAGCAAAAGCAAATTATGCTTTCTTGGCAGACACTTTCTTGCCAGATGAATTTTCTGTACCAAATTGTCAGGCCTCAATTAATGCAGTCCTCCATAATGAAATTCTCATTACAAAATGTGCCAAGGCCATTTGAATAAAACTTATCATTAACTGAGCTGTCGTAGAGCTGGAGCGCTTTTGAACGCTTAAACCACAATTGTTTTAGCTGGAATGCCTCCAGTGACAGAGTTTGATGGGAAGTTCATTTTTTTGGCATAAGAAGTCTCGTAATAGCGTAATCAAATGAACAATTTACCCTAATTCATCTAAAGTTTACAGCACACTGTGCCAGACAGCACTGCATTTATTTCAGGGGGACAGGATTGTTATAATTTAGTTTTTATTTCTTTTTGACAGAGATTTATTTTTTATTTTTCACTCAGAATTTACTGGTAAATTTCACTAATTACAATGAAAGAGCAAGTATCACACTGAGTGAAATAGTATTTAATTTTAGCATTTTCATTTTACAGTCCTGTTCCCCATGTATATTGTACTTATTGTAGTATTGCAATAACTTATACTAAACCTGGACCTACTCGTAAACCTATCCCAGTTACTATATATTAACAGTACTTTTCTTAGGTACTGTACATACACTGTAAGAGCACATACTGTAAAATAAAGTGCAACCAAATTTTCTTGTAAAACATACTGTAATAATGTTTGATTTAGTTACAACTTTGAAAATGTATTTTTACAATGTAGTTTTCACTCTATCATTGTTAGTTTTAGTTTTCTAATTTCAGTTCATTTAGTATTCATTTTAGTTTTAGCATTTTAGGGCTACCAAAGTTATGCCCAAAATACATTTCAGCTCTTGTAGTGGTGTATTGTCATCACCAGCATAATACATGCTCAACTCACACTTGCACCTTGAATTTTTGGCACTAATAATAGTGTGTTTGATAGTGTGTTTGCACACTCTATCAAAAGGAGTAAACTTTAAAAGGCTGTGTGTTAGGTTATGCATATGCTAAACGTTTGCACCAAAATTGTTGTATGTTTTTGGACTTCAATCGTAAAAAAAATCACCCTTTTTGCAAAGATTTAAATGTTAATATTATTTTGCGATAAGTGGCGTAAAGTACAGTCAGTCATGGTTGTGAAATAAATGGTCCCTTCAGGGTCACAAGACATCCCAGATTTGCATAGGTGCCCTGTCCTGATCACCTTGTCACAGTTAACCGTTTGTGAAAGTCTCCATGAAATCAAAATTGACAATCTTATTTTTCATGGTTGAATTTTTTTTTGCAGTATTTATAATAAAGGATTTGTCCATGCACATCATTTTTTTAAAATTCATTTGACCTTGTAATTTTCAATCAAATAACCTTCATTCCCATCTATTCTCTGATGAGGTGTTTACTGGAGCGAAGGGCAAGACAACCTATTGTAATGCTGACAGGAACAAGCGAGATGGCTGATGTCAAGTAGAGCTGTGCAGGGTTTATTAATGATTTAAATTAATCAACATCAAACAATAAAATCAAGGAACATGGGAAGCATGGCGGCCAGGTATCCACATAAACTGTAAACACTGACTGACAAGTAACGAGTAACGAGTAATTGCATATATATTTGGAGTAATACAAATATATTGGAGTAAATAGTACATATACTTATTCAAAAATGCTAACTAATTACATTTACTCAAATACTTTATATCAATCCCCGCATGGCTGTGGCAGGCGCCACCACCTCAGGAGACCTATGTGCAGCCCCGACAAATAAAATGGCAGTAGCCGTCACTGGGAACTCCTAGGACAAAGGGAAGAGCTCCCAGACCAATGGGGCGCTGACTACTACTTGAGGGCACTGAGACCACTCTGTGGAGGGTCCACCACACTGGATGCCAGTCTCATTCACCATCCAGTGGGATTGTGTTGGCCTGTTAAGCCTATGGAAGACAAAGCACCGCTGCAAACTACATTTGAAGTTTAAGCTTACAAATCATTCAGATTTTTTTAAAAGAAATCAATCAATTTTACTTCATGATATTTTTTAGGTTATTACATGAATGAGTTACTAAGTGTCATGCCTGTTCAACTGAGATAAACTGTCCAAATGAACACCTGTCCAAGAATGTAGAGTATGTGCATATTTGCATGTTTGTGTTTATGAGTGTATGTTTTAGCACTAGAGTCATCAGCACTAATCATCCACCACTTTGTCAGGAAGTTGCTGGACTTCCCCTTCGTTTGACCTCGTTTCCTGTCCAGGTTATTGCTATAGCATTGTTTTCCACCCTGTCCTCCTCATGCTTATTTTCTGTTCACACGCATATTGATTCATACTTAAAGGAGTTGTTGAGGCAAAAACGAAAGTTCTGTCATCATTTATTCACCCTCAGGTTATTGACTTTCCTCCGTGGTCCACAAAAGGAGTATTTAAAAAAAGATGCAAAAAATACCATAAAGGTCTCATTAAAATTGTACAATATATTCTTCTGAAGCAATACAATGACTGAGTCCTCTATAGGCCTATTCTCTTAAAACTTCCTCTACCAAAAAAAATAGTCCACTACAATTTATGAAACAATCAGCCTGGCAATAAGACACAAAATATTCCAATAATATCGCAGTATGCAATTGTATGAAAGGAGAAAACGAGTCCACTGTGTGTTATGAGAGACATAAATGTGGCGCCAGATTTTGGAGTGATAAACAACTGATAGATGCAATGCTGATAAATACTTGGAAATGTCTGATCGCTGAATGCAGCGATTGACCAATCAGAAGCAAGAATTTCAGAGAGTTGTGTAATTGGAATCAGTTGGATCAATGAGTTGGTTCTCCAGTCCACACAGCTCTCACTCGTCCCCGTTGCCAGAGTAATCATGACTCTCGCCGTTCTCCAACTCGCAAACTGAATCACTCGTCTGTTTTTAAGAAGAAAGGAAAGTCATACAGGTTTGAAACAACAGGAAGGTGAGTAAATGATGAAAGAACTTGATTTTGTTGGTGGGTGAATTATCCTATAAGCATGACCTGTTGGCTATTGCAAGTCTCAACATAGTCCTCTACCCCCTCATCTACTGTTTTTTTTTTTCTGTTTCTGTTTTTGGTCCTCTAATGTTCACACTTTCCTAAATGTGTTCCTGTGGTGTGCTGAAAACAACTCTCTCCACACTTACTCATATGGTTGCTCATTTAGAAGATTCAGAGTTCCTCTGCTTTTCTGGTTGACTGCAGCGAGTCCTTCCTCTCAACTCGCACTGGAAGTGTAATCAGTAAATTTAGCCCTCCTGTTTACGGAGTGCTGAAAACTGGGCCATTATTCAAGGATCTCGTCTTGTGTGCAGCCGACAGAGAAAGAAGTGTTGACATACAGTATTTCCTGGTTAGCATCAAAGAGATTAGCAGCATTGGGATTCCCTTGGCCCATCAATGAAGATCTGAACTTCCATCATTTACTTCCAAACCTGCATGTCTTTCTTCAACTATTGAGTTAATTTTAAAGATCTCTTTATGGCAAAAAGATTCTATAGTAAATAGGGAGAAGTGTCTTAAATAATTTATTATTGTTTAAGGGGTTACTTCAAAAAACATTCTAGTGATACATTTTGTACAGTATATGAGCTGTTTAATTTATAATTCAGTCTAAATAAATGAATAAAAAATATATCAATTATTAATTGAACCTAAAAGGTTCAATATATGAAGTGTGTGACAGAACCCCATTTAAGGTTCTAAATAGATCCTTTTCTTCCAAGTTTATAAGAAAGAAAAAATAGTAAATAGTTTGGGGGTAACAGTTTAGACGAATCCGGCGAAACTACCGGAAGTAAGCGGGGCGCCATTACTGAGCTGTTGCTGGGTAGCGTTGCGCTATTGCCTCCTATTGTTTTAGTTGCAACTTGCGTCCACTGGAATAAACAGCCCGCGATTTACGACTGTCACTAACGTTACAACGTTAGCCCTTGTATAATGTCGAGTGGGTAAACAGTTTCCGTTATAAATTGTTTCTATGGTGGCAGTAAAATTTCAATTTTGAAGAGAAAACATTGTGAATACCCCGGGTCGACTGCCCCTGTCTGGTGCCGTACGGTTTACACAGATTTCTTGGGCGAGTACAAGACGCGGACATTCGCGTATAATAACAATTATTTAATGACATACAGTAAGTAAAAAATATAATAAATATGTGATATAAAATCTCCTCTCTTGCTATTTTTTCTATTCATTTAACATGCCATGGTCATTAAATGGCTTTCCTGAGCTAAATGTAACGTTATGTGACATAATTGTTCTCCTGCTGTTATATTGACCTCTTTCCATGGTTTAAAAACACTAATTGGTCGATATTATGTATACTTTCTAGCTGTAACGTTACCTTACCGTTACCTTACCCTTGCCCGTTGCAATTTGAAAATGAGATAAATAATGGACACAAAGGAAAAACATGAATTTGTTTATTTGATTTCATTCATTTATTTATTTATTGTTGCCAAATGGACAGACCTTTTTTTATAGTTTCCTCGTTAGCAAACGTTAGCCTAGCTAGCTTGCCAAGCTATTTTCATAAATAATCTGTAAGATCGTTTGTACCTTAATCTGTGACTGGAGGCCGCTGTCTAACATCATCAACCCAACAAGTCATTCTGCCGAGGGTGCTTTCGCGTTATCACCGAGGTTTGTTCACATACCGGTGCACATGTCTATGCCGGTGTAACAGCTCAGTAATGGCGTCGCCACAAGATGGCAGCCTACACAGAAGGCTCGTCGGATTCGTCTATAGCTTATGGTCTGTAATGCCAAGATACTTTTAAGGCAGAAAAAGAATAAGCAGTAAATAAGTACAAATAGGGCCCTACTGTCAGGAAGGGACATGCTGTCGGAGAGCCCTCGCTGCTGAGGGGAAGGTCGGTCAACACGAAGGAGCAGGGATCGTCAGTGCTGGAGCGATGGAAGAACAGGTAGGGCAGATAGATCACTGCCACACTCCTGGGTCAAGCTGATGTCCCTTTGAGGGGCGGCTCCTGTGTGGCTCACTGGTCTCGAGGTTCTCACAGAGGAGCTTCAGAAGCATAAAAGGAGGAGCAACGACAGTGAAGTATGAGAGAGGACCAGGCCTGGACAATTTTACGGTATGTTTTTTTTATGTGTGCGGCAGTCGTCCTTGAGGGGCTGCTGCTTTTATTTTCGTTTCATGTTTTGCAATTATTAAAGTGTTGAAACGTTCGCCGCCTCCTTCCCTTATCAACAAGACGTGTTACAGTTAGGTAACCTTGCTTCTGGAATACACCTCTTGATGAATGATCAATGGAAACTGAAACACAATGCATTCCCTTGTACCACAGTTCAAATTCAGTTTAAATTCATCATCAAGTGTAAGCACCAACAGATCTCGGTAACACTTTATTTTTATTTTAACAGTTTACTAATTGTCTACTAAGTGTTAGCTGACACGTAGTTGCAAATCATTTATAGTTTGTATAGTGAATAAAGTGGACCATCAAAATAAAGTGTAAAAAGTAAAGGTCTTCTTGCATATTGTGATCCGAGTATGGATTATGGAAAAATTTACAAAAAAGAATTACAAGGTTAGAACAAATTTTAAAAAGTGAAACATGGATGAATCATGCACAATAAGATAATAAATTGTGTAGCCTGACTTCGTCATACTCATATTCTGGTCAGAATGAGTCTGAGACCGCTCCGTAGGGCTTTGATTATGAGGGGTGTCTTAACCGAACCAGGAAAAAAAAAACCTCTGCACTCAATTGGATAGTCGGACAGACCTACAACCAATCAGAGCAACACAGTAAGTCAAATACTTTGCATGGCATAGTTGTCAACTACAGAACTTACTTATTTTAGAAGTAAAATAACGAGTGTTGCTTCTTTCACTTGGTCCTTCATGAGTGCGACCAAAGGAGAAACCACAACGACCACATGCTTTTCATTACGTCCCATCTTCTTAACTTAGCGACCGTCAGAGCCAGCTGATAAGTTACACTTTTGCCGAATATCTTTCCGATCGACAAACGCCTTGATTGCAGTTTTCTGTTTGTCTATTAAAATGAATGCGCTGTCGATTAATTTTAAAAACAGACGCGACAGCGGAACATCTCAATTCTCCATCTGCAGTCATCTCTGAGGGAAACCAGTTAGCGCTCTTTGATAACGTGATGATTACGTCCCTGCAGATCATCTGTCCATCATCGTATGAAGCCCGCTCTGGCAATCTGATTGGCCCGAACATTTTTTGCCTTACTCCTCAATGGATCGAGTCCAGACCGAACCAAAAAATGTTGTGGGCGGAATTCGGGCTGGCATCCAGGCTATAAATTGTATGCATTTCGAGTCAATTTTCGATATCAAGCCGACTTTAACCGGCAACTGAAAGATTATCTACATTTATTCGTTTAGTAGACACTTTTATCTAAACTGCCTTACAAATGAGGTATACAACATGTGATTCATCTTGAGGAAATAAAATGAGAAAAGTGCTTGCAAAACAAGTTTCAGAATAGTACAAGTTAGTAATTATATTAATAGCATCCTTTGAGTAGGTAACAGGCCCATGTTTGTGTTCTACAAACATCATTGACAGTCTCAGCTCACCCTCTGCACTTGCAGTGTGTAACTATCTGGTGTTTGTGAAGTGTTAAATTCATGAGAACATTCAAACGTTGAGATGTGGCTAGGCAGTGTCAGAATTGCCCTCAAAGAGTTCCTTGCAAATGTGCTGTGAAGCCATTACCATCGGCACAAAACACAGAAATTCCCACACACTTGTAGGTTGACTCCTGGATGGAAACAGGAAAGGACAGAGTCTCTCTTTATCTTGGCGAAACATGGCTTCCGAGAGAGGGGTAAGGAGTAATTTGTGAATGGGACTGCAGCCAGTAGACCTCCGCCGCTCCTTTCATCCATTCCCACAACACGGAGGCACAAGCTTCCACAAGGTGGATGGATGTGGTTGGAGCGCAACATGGAGGTTCAACTTCCCACAGGTCACATGATCAGGATACAAGATGTGGAGGAGGTGTGCGCTACAGTAACCCATTGAAAATTTGGAGGGGTTGTGCAAAATTACACATATTTCTAAAGTAATAAAGTTAATAGTCATTTATTTCAACGTGATTTTATTAATGCCCCGGCAACATTAGAGTGTTTATCTTTCTGTAAATAACAGTATGATTTCTTAAATTACTTAACCTGTGGCGTAAATCTGTTGTTTTATTTATGCTGCTTTTTGTATTGTTCATGCACTTGTTTTCCTGTCTAATTTTCCCAGACTTGGAATGCTCACAAGAATTCCTGTACACCTCTGAGCTAAATTTAAATAATATGAGCGCTAAAAATAGAAAAACACAAATAATGATCTAAGATTTCAGCTATTGTTGTGCTGTTTGTTTCTAGATTATAGTAAGTTGACTAATCACACACACACACACACACACACACACACTGTACTCATAAACACAAGTGGTATTTTGGTATACATTTCTTATTTAAAGATTTAAGATTAAATGTTTGAAAATCAGTTTGTAGATACATTTAAATTCAGCTTACTGTCCAAATGTCTTGTATGTCTTACTGTATGTCTTACTGTACTAAAGCTTAACCCTAAAACGGCATTCTGGATAAATGTGGGCAAAATTATTTTGATTTATTTTTAATTTTATTTATTTTATTGATTTATTTTATTTTAAAATACTTCCCTTGATCTAAACAGTACAAGACTTGGCTACTTTTCCTAAGTTTGATCCTAATTCCTAAAAATTAGGATCACACCTGAGTCCTCTGCCCACATTTGTCCACAATTACAGGATTAAAGGCTATAAAGTGAATACGGTTTGAGGGCTACCAAAACAAAAACTCTGTCAATACTTCTTAAAAAGAGAAAAAGGCACTTCATGTGGTTGGTTGTGTGGATGTTCAACGTGTGCAGAGCTGGAATCTAGACAAAAAAGCTCCATTTGTCACACCTTAGCTCCAAAGATGACAAAGGAGTTTCAAGTAGCAGCAGTCTTTATTAAAATAAAGCAAACATAGGGAGATCCAAAAGGTAAACGCAAACGAAACAGTCAGTAGACACAAACAAAACCGGACCCTGTAAGAAAACAAACTGAGGGACTGAAATACACAATGATAATGAACTGAATGCAGACAGCTGTGTTAAATGAATCACAAAGACAACAGATAGTGGCAGGAAACTAGATCAATGGAAACAGGAAACTGAAGATAAATAAACTAAAAGTCTATGAACATGAAACTAAGTAGACATAACTTTTACACTATTATTATTTTTATTATTATTGATGATGAGGAGGACGATAATGAGGATAGTAGCACCATTATTATTATTACAAATAATAATGATAAAATCAAAATAAGTAAAAAAAATATAATCTAAAATAATGTATAATTGTTATTAAGTATAATTTTTGATTATTTTATCATTGTTATTATTTGTAATGATATAAATACTTTTACTAGAGTATTACTAATAGTAGTTAGCAGTTGTCAAGTGTATAATAAACTTAATACACAGTGTCACTGTAATTCCCAAACTTCCATTTGTTTTGTTTAAGTGCTTTATTATTTAGAATACTGTTAAAGAAAATGTGTGTATAGAGCTAGTATAATAGTAAATGCGTGTCTAAACCATTGACGTGTCATGTATAAAATGCACCACTTGATTAAATGAATGTTGTATGGATATTTTTAGTTTTAGTCTCTGTAGTTCAGTTGCAGATGTACCTGATTTGCAATGTTGCCATTGTTGCTCGTAATAAAGGCCAGATTTTGGAAAAATGCTGAAGCAGACGCACATGAGTCATGGACTGATATTTCCACTGAGCATGCCTTTGCATGAGTATGTGTACGTGTGTGTGTGTGTGTGTGTGTGTGTGTGTGTGTGTATACAACACATGTTTGTATTTCTGCAGGTATGTAAGCAATCCTGAGATGCTTTGCATTGGATTATTTATTTTTTCTTATTTATTTTGAAGTGAACCCTGTTCACTTCAGAAAAGTTTTGTATGCATCAATAAGCAGGAATGTTGCTGTTGCTCTATTACCTTGTTAGCTCACTCCATCCATATTTTCATAAGTTCATGAGGCAACACCGCAAAAATCTATTTATCTTTCAGTATAAAAAAACAAAAAAACAAACAGTGTGTTCACATTAGTAAAATTTTTTGGACAAAAAGGGTAATTGTCTATTGTCAATAGTGTAGTGATGTATTAAGCACAGCTTACAGTATTCTTATGTTTTTCTATGAACCAATCACATGTAGCACTTTGCTAAATTTATATATTGTTTTTATATATTGTTTATTTTGTGTTCTGTATTTTGTATTTTGTGAGGTGTTGAAATATCCTCCTTTTGTAAGTAACCTTTGAACCCTCTGTCATTTTATTTCGTATTGGATCGTCAGGTGTCAGTTTCATTTGTTATCCAATCAGTGCCATCCAGAGAGCAGTTGACAGCCTACCGGATTGTTGAGGGGCGGGGCTAAAAACTGCGAGATGGCGAAAGTACAGGAAAAAGTAAAAGAGAGATAGCTACGAGCTAGTTGCAAAGTCTGTATAAGTGATAGCCTTCATTACTGTTCATCAAAGTTAAGAACCAGTGGGGTATTTTTGAGTTTTGTAAATGTGTAACCATGTTAAAACGGTAGGGTGAGCTTTTGCTGCGTTCAAGTCCTCCTGGGAAGTTCGTACGTACGAGGTGGGAAGTCGTGTTTATGACGTGAGGTGCGTTCAAGTCAGTTTCGTCGGAGCAAAATGGCGGTGTACCTTCTTTTAATGAATTACACGAAAATACAGCAAGGTTTGTTAACTCTGCTAATAAAAAAATGAAGAACAAAGAATGCGCATCAGGTGTGTTTTTCTTTTTATATTTTTTATAGCTTATGAAGCCAATGTAAACTCTATTATTAGGTATAATTTTTATATTATAATGATATCATATTTGTGCAGAGAGCTTGCTTTATAAATGAAAAAGCCTTACAATGTCATTGAGTAAACTTTGCAATTCAATTAAAATTTACCGTCAACAGACGTTGAAACGTTTCTCACTGACACGCCCCCAACTCGTCTCGTACAGATCGGGGCTTAAAGAAAATCCCGAGCTCCCCACTGGTATTTACGACATTGTGGTGGCATTCAAGTGCATTCAACTTGTAATTACGAATTACGATATATACGAGATGACTTGAACGCAGCATACATTTTGGAGCTGGTTAAATCTGCAGCGGAGATTCTAGTGAAGTGAAATTATTGTATGGCATGTGTGAACCGTGACGCCATAGCCATGTGCGAACTGCGACGCCATAGCCTGAAACCCTCTTTGCCACTGAGTTTTGAGTGAGTATGGACATTGTGACCTAAAATGAAATTGACATCTTTGGACAATATATAATTAAGCTCATTTGATTTTGTGAACTTTTGGCTAGTGTGCGTCAGATGTTCTCGGGATTCGCGTTGTAGGCCGGAGATGTCGGTGTTTTGCACATGGAGGGACAGAGTTTCAGGACGTGTTTTCTCCAATGTGGATTTCACCGATGGACCGAACGGTTTGGATAGATGGTCATTATAATCTTTCTGTCGGCGAGGAACCGTGAGTAACGTTACAGTCAATAATTTTTTTCAACGGAGCTCCAACAAGCGTGCCAACCTTGTGGTACCACAAAATCTGAGACATTTAGTTAAAAGAAAAACCCCGGGGTATTGTTCATTGTCACCTCATTTGAAACTTGAGGACATTTTGAAAGGTTCCCTCACCTAGTCCTAAAAAATTATAAATACATGTTGAGTATAACTTTCAATCTTTGTGGTCTGATTTCTAAGTGTGTGTGATTGGAGTGACTTTATTTTTTTTCCCCAAACAAGGGTTATAGTGGCTATGTATATGTGCATGGGAGTTTTATGCTCACAGTAAACAAACAAAAGACACAGTATAGCTATATTTAAGCTAACCAGGCCTCTCTGCACTCTAGACAGAGTTTCATGCCCGAAGTTTTAATTGTTGTGATAAATCCTGATTTTAAATTCTAGTAACCTTTCACCAATTAATTTCCCCATGCGTATGATAAATCCAGAAAAAGTGGAATTGTGTAGGAGGGTTACACACATGTTAGAGAAAATGCATGCTTTGTTCCTATTGGCTATAGCACTTTTCAGTACCAGTTTATGTAAATTAGCCCTAGAATGTTCAGTTGTGTACTTGCTACTGAAGAGTTAGCATCCTTCATTTGAATTCTGCATTGTTCACCTCATCATCTCAATGCAAACATAGAAACACAGAGATCACTTTCAAACCAAGAAGCTTTCTGATGGTCAATGTGATAAAACCGTGTGACCAACAAGTGAAATCTGCATGGGGAAATCAAAACTGTTCATGTGAATTATTTACGGAATGACTGGATTTTGAACTTGAAGACTCGTAAATGTGACAAAGGTAATGACAAAGGTAAATGTAACCCCAGTGTCATTGTTATTAGTAATAAAATTATAAGTGTGGTAACATGCTATCAGTAAATATTGTCACCAAAAATCAACGCATTGTCATCCCAAGGTGTTATCTAACTGACACTTTTGACCATGCTTCAACATCCGACGCTTTAGGCACCCTTTATCCTAGGGTGTCATCTAACTGCCGCTTTACCTTTAGCATCAGTTACGTGGGTAGGTTTAGGTCTGGGGTAGGGTTAGACCATAGACCACTAGGATAGCGTCGTCTAACTGACGCTAAAGGGTGCCTAAAGCGTCGGATGTTGAAGCATGGTCAAAAGTGCCAATTAGATGACGCCTTAGGATGAGAACGGGCTTTAAAAATATGTCCGTTTAAAGTAAAATAAGATAAAAAAAAATAATTTTTAATAGTAATAGATGCAAGACCTGTGTGTTTGGGAGTGAGGCACGTTCGGTCAGCCCTCGAAATGCCTTACTGTCCTCCTCGTAAGCGTTTCCAGTTAGGAGAAGCTCCACTCCTGCCTGGCTCCCTCGAACAATCAGTCAGGTGTTTGTGCCTCGTGGTTCTGATCTCGAGTTTGCTAATACGATATGGCGGCTTCAATGGGGATTTGTTTTATGCATATTTTCTGTTCTATAAAGATAAACAGCTGAAACTAACCTGTCCCTTTTTACTGAACTTATGAGCCCCTACACAGATCTCACATGTCCCCACTACAACAAAATATACAACAATTGTAACAATCACAAATTGAGTTGGCAGAGGCAGAACTTGACACGGGTGTTCCCCTATCTCTTGTACCGACTCTAAAATCAACTTCACGGCTCAGATCCAGCGTTTTGCAGAGGTGGTGTGTGGATTATGCTTATAGTTTAAGGCGAGAGCAGCCAGGTGTCCCCTTTCTTTCTCTAGCTATGTGCAATGAGTCCTGGGTTGTTTTAGTAAAAAGAAAAACACACATTCAGTTATTCCAAACAGACTGTGTAAAAATCCACTTGTCTGCTCCTTCGTGCCACCAAGCAGAACAGGGTAATCCAAAATCCTAATAAAACACAGGCAAAGGGTCAAGCACAAGCAGACAGTCCTTACAAACAAACACAACAAGGCAGGGAACATGGGCAAAAGAGTAATCCACGGAAAAGGAAATAAATCCAAAAACCAAGAGACATGAAACCAGGTAAAATGCTTGGAATTGCAGAGTAACACTAAACATGACTTTGCAGATAATGAATGAGAAAAGCAGGCTAATATGGGGTGAGCTAAACAAGATAATAACACAGAGGTGAATGTGATAATGGATGAAGAGTCCGGGCAGTGGGTTATGGGAGATGTAGTTTGTGAGGGAATGACAATAGATTGATATGACCATTGCATAGACCCCCCTCAAAAGAGCGGCGTCCAGATGCTCCTAAAATTGTCCGGAGGTGGACCAGGGAGCGGGATGGAGGGCCAGACTCATGGAGCAGAAGAGGGCCTGGAGACTGGGGCGGAGCAGGCTGAGCAGGCAGCCAGGGCGGCGTAGGCACCGACGTTTCAGGGGTCGTTTCTGAGAAGCAGCAGGGCGTAGTGCACAAATCGAAATCGAATCGAATTGCAAGCTTGTGAATCGAAATCAAATCAAAACCTTGTGTCAATACCCATCCCTAGTTTTTAGGGCTGTCATAAAAAATAATGGGCATATCCTTTCAACAACTCCCCTCTTTATTACATTCAGTTGTTCCTGCCAGCAAGTGGAACAGGGTGTTGTGTCTAGTTTTGTTTTTAGCTCAGGAAGTATCTTTTGAACAAGTTTTGAACCCTTTCAGAACCCTTCCCTCTACCCACAGGTAGTTGAGTCCATTTGGTAGAAGTAAGGTAGAGAGGAAGTGGTCTTTTTCACCTTTAAGGAGTTGGCCCACTGTCCCCACTGGTTTGCCCTTGCACCTCCAGATCCTTTGGGGCTGGATGCCAGGTTACAGACATGGGCAGAGGCTTCATCTGTACACCTTTCCTTCTACTCCTGGGAGTTTTAATGAGGGTTCGCCAAGACTGAATACACCTATTATTATTGGGTCCATTTTGGCCAGCCCGAGTCTGGTTCTAGGATCTACTGTCTCCCCTGGATGGCAATCTTTTGGAGATTCCCATCCAGAGAGACCTCATTTCTCAAGTGCAGGGGTCGATCTTTCAATCTGAAAACTTTGTTTTTATGTCTGGCCCTAAAGGAGCACCAGCTCATAGATTCCAGTCTCTCAACTGAGATTGTTGAGACGATTCTGAGTTCCAGAACTCCATCCATAAAAAAATGGTATCCCCTAAATTGACTGCTTGTCAAGTCATGGTGTGAAAAACACCACTTGAACCCAGTCCCCAGAACCCAACTGCTCATTTGTTAAAGTGCTGGAGTTCCTCCAAGAGCATCTATCAGCAGCGTTAGCACCTGCTGCAATTAAAGTATATATGGCAGCTATTTCCCCAAGCCACATACCTTCTCCCCGAGCTTCTGAAGGGAGGCACTCCTTTGTGTCTCTATTTTTCGCTGTGCCAGACGACTGAGGCCTATGTGCAGGTAGCCAGTTCCTTCTTGGGATCTTTCTGTGGTCCTAAAGGCTCATCAGAAGCGATCTACTTGAACACTAAGAGTCATACTCCGATTAGTTACTGACTCCTTTAAAGGGTTAGTTCACCCAAAAATGAAAATTAAGTCATTAATTACTCACCCCCATGCTGTACCAAGCCCGTAAGACCTTCGTTCGTCTTCGGAACACAAATGAAGAAATTTTAAACAAACAAAAATAACGAGTTTATTCGACTATTTCTTTTCTTCCTTGTAGGCCAGAAACGAGACTTCCTTAGATTTCCGCGACGCATGCACGAGAATTGCGATCTGAAGTAGTGTAAGCAGATCGCAAATCTCGCGCATGCGTCGTGGAAATCTAAGGATGTCTCGTTTCTGGCCTACAAGGAAGAAAAGGAATAGTCGAATAAACTCGTTATTTTTGTTTGTTTTTTCGCACAAAAAGTATTCGCGTCGCTTGATAAACATATAGTTGAGCCACGGTAGTCACTTGGGATATTTAAACATTTTCTTCATTGACTTTCTGGGCCGTCAAGAGCCAGTCCCTTAGGCAGCCAATGTGGTAGTTATACAGCTCTCAAATTTAATCAAAAATATCTTCATTTGTGTTCCGAAGATGAACGAAGGTCTTACGGGGTTGGTACAGCATGGGGGTGAGTAATTAATGACTTAATTTTCATTTTTGGGTGAACTAACCCTTTAAGTGGCTTTTCTTTTGGCATTAACTTTGTTTAGAAGAGCAGGAGATCTACAGGCCCTTTCATAGCCTCCTCTTGGAATTTGCACCCCAGACTGGATTCAGACTTTTTTCTGACTGACCTCTATCCAGGATGATGAAAAACACACAATCTTTATATTATTTTTTTTATCTTTTTTAAAAAGCTAATAAAATCATAATATGCATGATGAAATTCTGGGTCACATTAACCCACCAGCTGAGAACGACTACTGCAAAGGAATTTCTGGAAGTGTTTGGCATGAAGTTGCTTTTTTGATTCCCACCCTCTTTATTCTGTTCTCTTCATTAACATGCTGATAAATCTGGAGAAAGAATTTTCCATTGGCCTTAATGAGTGAGGAGACAGAGGGACACAAGGAGAGAGAGAATGTTTGAATTCTTATGAAGGGGAGAATTTAGAGTTTTGAGTAAGTGACGTTGATGAGAGCAGAATTTATTAAGTAACAAAAATTATAAATAAAAAATTATAACATTCAGGTTGCAGCGCACCATGTTGTTACAAGGTTTTGTTCAGGGCAATTAGGTTTTATAGACCAGACTGCCAGAGCTCCAAAGCACCGAGGCCTAGATTCAAACCCTCTGACGACGCAGCAACATGCTTTTCTTTAGTGTGTGAAACAGAGAGGGACTAATGTGAAAATGACAGGGTTTTGATTGATAAACAACACTGACCTAACACTACATGAGTCTTACAGAGAGAGGGCATGTTGTTTTGCAGACACATGTCATCACTGACTCTTAAATAAAGCCAAGAGGAGTGGGCAGAAGCCGTAAATTGTTGGCATAATTCTCGTATAATTCTCAGACTTCTGGAATTCATTGTGTTAGGATTGGCCAGACACCACGTCTTGATGTTCCTGGATGGGATATTATTATTGCAGAGATTTATTTTAGGCAGGTGGCAGTATAAAAATGGTTTAATATGAATATGTGTGGAGGCATGTAGGAGTGGACTGCATTACAATTACAGGAAATGTTCATTTAGTAATAGAGGAATGTGACAAAAAAAAATGCATATGATTCTTTGCACTTTCCACTAATAAATGCAATTTAATAAGCTTAGTTTACCTCCGAAATTTAAATTCTGTGATTAGTTTTTCACCTTGTTAATCCAAACAACATCTCACATGTAGAAGTTTGTACGTATATGCACATGCAGCTTTAGAAATGTACAAATCTTTACTTAACACCTTTATTGAGCTTGTATGCTATGATTTAAACATATTTATAATTGCAGATTTGCATATTTATAATTGCAGATTTGCATCTTAGTTGCAATTTAGTACCTTTAAGATATTACCTTTAAATGTAATATCGAAAAACACGTTATACAAGCTATAATGTATACATAGCCAATAAATGAAAATAAGGATACTTTTGTAAGTAAACTTGACAAGATTATTAAAATGTAATAAATTAAAATGTAAACAAATAGAACTTTTTAAAAGCGTCTTTAAAAGTCTTTTGTGATGATAAGCATACAAGTGGACTTTAATTTAATTTAAATTATTTTATCTGCAAGTACAGTTTTGTTCTTTCAATATATACTTTTAAGATTTGAAGTAAACTACAGATGCACATTCGTTACAATAAAGCTTACTTTTTCCACAAGGGTGACAATACTTTTAGTCAAAATATGCAATTAGCTATATAAATGCCATATACATACAAATGTTCTTAAAGGAAAACTCCACCGTTTTTGAAATATGGCTTATTCACATTCTTTCCTACATTTAGATATGTGTGCAAATGCATTTTTGTCTCAGTGCATGCATTGTTTTAGTTTGACAGGGTCGGCGCTAGCTTAGCTTAGCAAAATCAATGGATTCCTTTGTTGCCAGCTAGCATTTCCTGAGTAAAAGTGATTAAAAAAAATAAACAAACCCACGTAATTACTTCTTGTGGCCTGCGTATTTACAACGAGTACAAATAGCGACGCAGATTAACACTAGGCGATTTCCTAGGCAGATATTGACTTGGGACTATATTAGGGGGAAGCACAGGCGAAGTACTGCTGCTAAGGCGAATCACTGCTACTGAGGCGCAGAGACGTCATGCAACACATGAAATTCCACGACTTCCATAAACATACCGGTGTTCAGCACGTAAAAACAAAAACAAAAAACAGAAGAAGAACATAGCGGCGCGACCTGCAACAAGTGTCTTCGCTTTAGGAGTATTTATTTTGAGAAGTTACAGCAAACATGGTAATTACCTGCATAGCAAAAGGTTGTGAGAACAAGCAAAGAACTACACGAATGTAATGTTTCACAGAAACTGAGAAATAAATGGCTAGCTGTTCTGGAGATCTGTAGCCTACATCAACGCCACTCGACAAAATAAAACAGTTTTGTTTGTGAAGAGCATTTTGCACCAGAGGACTAACGTTACCCTTGAAAAAATGGAATAAAAAAAGACGGAAATAGACAGAAAGACGGTAAAGTTACTACGTCTGAAAGATACGGCTGTCCCATCTATTTTCAAAGCGCAGGCAGAACAAAGTAAGTTCTTTTATTACTCTCTTCTCTATGTTTATCGGTGTCTTTATTCTGTTGTAAGATCGATGCTGAGAAGCTTTATCTAGACGTCATGTTGAATTCCACCTGTTTAGCATGAGCAACCTGTTATCGTTATAACTTACCCATTTGGTCCATTCGGCGTGGCGTTTTTTCCAGTTCACCTCACACCGGAAAAAAAACGAGTACTGCAGGATGGATCAGGGTCAGTGCCGTGAAATCCTCAGTAACGTTAGCTGTGACACAACTGCGGGCATGCTCATCTTATCTGACACGTTGAGCCTGGCCATCGGCCCCACTCGCCACAGCACAGACACTCTATTTCAGGTGGCATAGGTTGGCATATTCCCCCACATTCACACCACCAGTTCGTGTTGGCTCTTATCCTCACATCCTCAGGCTGTTGAGCGATCACAACATCCTCCTCCTCTCGGTCGATTTCTAAAGCACACAGCTCCTCTTCTGAAAACTCTGGTTCAAATAGGTAACGTTATGGCTCTGGCTCTTGACTGTCTGAGAAGTCACCCTCTTAGTCTCTCACAAAATCAGCCATGTTCATCGCCAGTCATGTACTATAAGGAAAATAGTCAGGTAGCTACTATTCAAGCCGATATGTTTATGGAAGTCGTGGGATTTCATGTGTTGCGTGACGTCTCTGCGCCCAAGTAGCAGTGATTAGCCTTAGCAGCAGTGCTTCGCCTGTGCTTCCCCCTAATATAGTCCCAAGTCAATATCTGCCTAGGAAATCGCCTAGTGTTAATCTGCGTCGCTATTTGTACTCGTTGTGAATACGCAGGCCACAAGAAGTAATTACGTGGGTTTGTTTATTTTTTTCATCACTTTTACTCAGGACATGCTAGCTGGCAACAAAGGAATCCATTCATTGTGCTAAGCTAAGCTAGCGCCGACCCTATCAAACTAAAACAATGCATGCACTGAGACAAAAATGTATTTGCAATTTCTAAGGTGAAAGAAAGAGCTTGAGGCTATGTTTACACGGAAACGATTCTAAAGAAAAAACGCAATTGCGTGGCATTGCGTCATCACTTTTTTATTCTGCGTTTTGTGTGGGAAATTCGCGTGCAAATGCTGACGCAAAAGTCTGTAAAATTCAATGTAGTATGCACTCCAGGCGGCTAGGAGTGCATACTACAGCAACACCAAGTCCACGCGCCTGCGTACAACTTTTACCGTCAAGCAGACTTTTGCATTTTTACCCTTTACACGGGAACGCAATGGTGGAGCGTTTTTAAGATTTCCACTCTGGAGGGTGGCTTCACTTTTTTGCGTTTTTAAGCCTCAAAAACGCTGTTGCCGTGTAAACGAAAGGCACATCGGATAAAATATTTTTACGTTTTCACCCGCGAGCGTTCTCGTTTAAACAGGGCCTTAGTTGTGCTGTGCCTCAGTCTGGGGGCTCTTGTCCTGATAGGGAGTCAAGAGATAAGTGCATGTACATTGATGCTGTGTAATTAGGTTTAGGTTTATTTGTTTAGCACGTTTAGTACAAGTACAGAACAATGCTAGGAGGGAACGAAGCCAGACTAGGCTTGTACAGAGTTCCACTCCTATTCCTATTAACTCACGAGATATGCAGACTAAGCATCACAGAAGAAAAAAAAAGAACAACAACAACAAAAAACAAAACACACAAAACAAAAGATGAAAAATAAAAATAAACAACAAATGATAGAAAGCAATTCAATACAAACAAATGTGCTTAGAAAAGAAAAGAGAGGAAAAAATTACAATAATAATAAAATAAATAAAAAACTACAACATAAAAAGGCATCAAGCTAGCGATAGTAAACTCTTCAAATGCTTTGTAAAAGCTGAATAAGAGGACGTTGATTGCAACGATGGACTTAACTCACTCCAAAGCTTAGGACCTCTAAAAGAAATATTAAATTGATGTCTTGTGGTACGTGCGATTGGTAAGACTAAGTTATTATTGCTATGTCTAGTGTGCAATGAAAGAAAATGTGAGATAGGAATAAACAAATTCTGGAAAGAGTCTGGTAGATCTTGTTTCCTATAAATAAACTTATGGATAAGTAAGCATGTTTGATAAATATTTACCGTATCAATAGGGAGAACTTTAAATTTATTAAAAAGAGGGACCGAAGGTGCATATCTGCTTGAATGGGAAATAAATCTAAGATACTTTTTCTGTATAACTAATAATTTATTAAGGTGGGTAGGATATGTAGCTGCCCAAACAATGTTGCAATAATTAATAAATGGAAACAAAAAACTATAATATAAGGTTAAAAATGCTGAGGAATGAACCAAAGGACAAACCCTCCTCAAAATACCCAACATTTTAGCTGACCTCTTAGAAACAAAATTATTATGATTAGACCAATTAAGACCACTATCAATAATGACTCCTAAAAATCTGGTATGCTGAACCAATTCGATTTGAGTATTATTAATGTAGATCTTAGATAATTAAATAGGGTAATGTTTGTGAGTATTACAAAAAATCATAAAGTTGCATTTTTTTATATTGAGAGTAAGTTTGTTCGATTGAAACCATTCCATAATATATGATAGTTCCTCGTTAACCATTTTTATTAGAATATTGAAGTCATGGTGCGAAGCTACAAGATTTGGATCATCAGCAAATAGAACTGGGAGGAGTTTAGTACAAGTCATAGGCATATCATTAATGTAAATTAAAAATAAAAGAGGCCCTAGAATTGATCCTTGAGGGACCCCAATCTTAATTTGTGACTTCATAGAATCATAGTCTTCCAGATTAACAAATTGCTCTCTATTAGCTAAGTAGCTTCTAAACTATCTCAAGGCAACATCCTTCAATCCATATCTACTAAGTTTAGCAATCAAGATATTGTGACTAACCGTATCAAATGCTTTACTCAAGTCCAGGAAGACTCCAAGAGCATATTTTTTATTATCAAGAGCTGAAGAAATATAATAATTTAAAAAAAAAAGTAATAATTCTGTAATAAAGTCTGCTTCATGTGAACCAGACGGATGCTTTATGCGCACATGGGTGCTGTCAAGAGCACCAATAACATTTGGGAAAGCTTCAAAAGTTAAGTGTTTGTCTTTCAATTGCCATGTCTAACATTAACACACAATAGCCTAAATATTTCCATTTTAGTCATTATTTGAACTTACCAACGATTCCATAAAAGGCCTGTTTAAGAGTACGATCGCTCTGTGGCCAGTGACGGGGATGGAAATTAGCACCCGCCACCAGCCAAATGCGGGTGATTTTGTGTTGTGGCGGGTAAACTCACTTCACTTACCGTCCACCGTGGCGGGTAAATAAAAATAGCATACTGTTTCACCCGGACGGCGGACACTTTTAGAGGAGGCACACCTTCAACTCCCGCGCGCTTCTTCCGTCGAGGCTCGATGAGGAAAAAAAAAGTGGGAGCGCGAGAGGCGGTTTGCCGTCCAAAGGGAGAGCTAGCCGCGAGCGTATTTGGTGTATTTTAGGGCGGTTAGCTCTCGACGGCGTTGGGAGAACCAGTTCCGCTATGGAAGCATTATCCTCTCTGCTTGAGTCCCATGAGTATACAGCAACGCTGGTGAGATGCGTAACTTTTTTCTGCTTGTGCCCTGTGAATGCACTGTAACGTTGATGAAACACTGATCATCCTCTCTGCTTGAGTCCCATGGAGAGAACCAGCCAGGTCCGCACTGTTCAGCTGCAACAGAATGCATTTTAAATGAGCCTTTTAACTTCAGGAAAGACCTTTTTAAACAAACCTTTGTCCATGTCTGTCTATGGTGTCTGCTCCTCATGGTGCTGTCCAAGTCAAGGGTGTGGCCGGTCATCGTGGTGGTGCCCATCCCGACCTGTGACACAGGTACATAATTCGTACAAAACGGCAAGGCGATGCCGATATTCTCTGCATCTCCAACTCTGAACAAAAATTGTCCAGCTCTGCACACAAGGAAGCAGACATGACGAAGAGATGACTTGGATGACGAGAAGATGACTTGGAGTGAGGTAATGCCAGATTCAAACTGCACAATATTTTTGTCTATTACGATAGTCACTGATTATGCGATTTTGACTCCTTCAATGCGTGATGTCATCAAGATGGCAGAACAAGCTTTCGTAAACATATATCAATGCTAATTCCAGTACTCATCCGGTTGCACCAGCATTCATCTTTTTCACTCTGTCGCGAGGAAACATCATTACGGCAGGATTATTTTTCCCATTGCTCCCTGATCCTTTTCTCTATTGCATTATTCCACCTAGCAGCACCAATACTATCGTCTTTCATTTTGACATGTTTTAAAAATGTGTACTGAAGAGCTTCTGCGCTCTTACTGGTCGTGGTTTTGTGAAGCGTCTCAGACGTGGCGTCTGTCAACAATGACACACTCTACGAGATAAAACGATTGAGTCTTGTGTCCTGATGCCCATTGTTTATGAAGCATAATGATGTCCAACGTGGATACTAAAATCAGGTTGATTTGGTGTAGTCTGAACTAGTGTTGTCAAAAAACTCGGTACTTCGGTACCAAGTCGGTACTAAAAAAAAAAATGTTATGGTACCAGCTTTTCTAGGTACCGAGTACCAGGTTAATCCAGTTCTGTTCTAGACGCGATGTCTGAAACGTGCACAGTTGCGTCCTCTTTAACGCTTATATGGCTCTCTCTCTCTGAATCCACTTGTTGAAACGAAAGGAGGAAAGAGCCACATATGGAAATATTTTGGATTAGGCTAATGTCACGTTGCCATAAGAGGCCGATTACATGCAAAGTCGCAATTTCAAATATAGGCGCGATTCAAGCGCGCTCATAATAAAAACTCGTTGGCGTTGCATAGCAACGACAGACGCCGCGTGAGAGCAAGCGCTTTGGAAAGAATAAGCACGCGCAAAAATATAATTAAAAAACACGCGCGACATGTGAACGGCCTCTAAAGTGCTTTCGGGGTAGTTTTACGAGTACATGAGCACAGTAGTATCCACCCGACACCAGAGTACTACTGGTATTAGTATTGTCATTTAATGTCAGTGCCAGTACTAGGCGTATTCTTGCCTTTATAACTCAGCAGGTTTAAAAAGCCTTTTTAAAATTAAATATGAATGCAGTTTTAGATTAAATAAAAGGACAGTCAAGTCAAATAAAACATGTTTTATGGTAATGCTACAAAGATACCATTCATCAACATTACTTAGTTATCAACACATTGAGTGAACAATATATTTTTACAACATTAATTAATGTTTGAAAATGTTATTTATTACAAACACCTGATTGTTCATGTTTGTTCACTTAATTCATTGTGCATTAAATAAATAATGGATTAAAACTTTACAAACAACTTTAAAAATGTGTTAGTGTATACTATTGTTTATTTTAGGTCATTTTATCTAATCTTTTTCTAAAGTGTTTATAATACAAATGTACAGTTTCCATACTTGTAACCGTGATAAACACTTAAATATATGTAGATTTAAACTAAGCTTTGGTACCGAAATTGGTACCGAGAACCGTGAATTTTAACTGGTATTGGTACCGAATACTGAAATTTTGGTACCGTGACAACACTAGTCTGAACACTGCGTAGTTTGCAGAAGATCACAAGCTTATGGCAGGATATTCTCAGGTAAGTGAGTTTGTGTTCTCTTGACAAGGCCAGAAAACTTGTGATGGCGTGTGTGTGCTATATAGTGCTTGTGATGAGGGCTGATGAATGACAGGTGTGCATGGTTAACTTAAGAGCCAGCGGGGATCATGGGGAATGCAGTCCGTGACAAGATGCAGCTTCTCGTGATGTTTGTTTTGTCAATTTATATGTCAGTCATTTTGTTTTCTCATTATGTGCTAAGCTGTGGGAAATTCTTTCATTTGTTGAGGCCAGATTTCTGGCTGCTATTAATAAACTCGATCAACAGCTGGACAACACGACTCAATTATAAATCAGAGCTTTATCACTGCCTGCTGTTATTTCCCACCAAATAAACTAACAGAAACTTTCACCATGTTTTTGGTTGCACAGAATGCATTTCACTGAAGTGACTTTTTGAGTATGCTAATAATTTCATTTCTTACATAACAGGCTTTTCTTTGCTTTGTGGCCAAGATTTTTTCAATCCAGACCGTAGGACAATGTCTGATTATGTTGAAGAAGAACTGAGGGAAATTGTATGGAACTGGCGTTTAATTGCTAAAATGGCATCTTAAAATTCAAAATAATATGCAAGGGACTTTCCACAGCTTGTATTAATGAACACTGGCACTTGAGACAGAAATTATTGTACTTGTAAAACTTTACATTTTTTATGCTTTTGTCTGTTATATTTCACTGTAATGAAGCTATATTTTATATTTTACAACGGCCCCGTTTACACGAAGGGAAAGCGCAGATATTTCCCTGCGGATTGGCCTCTCGTTTACATGAAACCCCGTTTTTAATCACAGAAAACGATTATTTCTTAAGTGGAGATTTCTGAAAACACCGGTTATGGTTTGTCGTGTGAACTGGGAGAAACGGCGTTTTAGGTTCTCTCTTGTCGATTCTGAGGATTCTGATTGGCTTGCATGGCTTTATCCTTCTCCCTACACTGCCGCCAATAGGTTTGGCATAGTTATGATGGCGCTCGACGGCGTATTTATGCGGGTGTGTGAACGATGTTATTTTTGAAAACGGAGAGGGGGAAAATATTCGTTTCGCTAAATACCCGACTTTGTGTAAACATGGCCTAACACCATATGAGCTACAGGAAAGGCTGTATATCAGTGCTAAAATATCAATATAGTCAAAACTTTCCTCACTGATTATTTTAATCCCGCTGCACAGAAGTCATGCCTCAACTGAATGGCACAATATTGGATAGCATTAATTTAGATGTCTGTGTCTTTAAAGGAGTACATTCTCTGGCAGGACAGTTTGAAATATTACTAATCTGAACTATGAACTTGTTGGCTTAAGTGTTAGTAGAAAGCTAGGTCAAATCTGAAACAGCTCTTAAATATAGATAAAATATAACCAAAAATCATCAGTTTATAATGATCTATTCACACAGTCACCATGTTTCTGGATCCACATTCCTGTCATGGAGAAACATTTCTAACCCCAAACCCAAACCATCTATTATGACTCAAATCAAAGGGAAATCATAGGTTGATAAGAATGTTGTTGAAGCCTCAACCCCACCCCTAAACATAACCAATGGTTCCCTAGTCCTAAAATATGACGACAAAATATTTTTCCAGAACTGTTAGTGAAGTTGTCATACTTTGCAAAATCACATTCACCCTCCTCACACATGACACTAAGACCTACAAACTCCACAAATTCCTTATATATGACATTGTAGTCCCCAAGTTTTACGCCACTTCATTGCTCCTTATAGTGCCTCCCACCTGTATCCTGCCTGTAATGCCCAGAACAAGCCCCAACTTCCCACAGGAGCAGCTGTTCTACAGGGAATTCTGGGATATAAGCCTGTGATCAGTATGGATTAATGAGTTTTATCCTTGAGGTGCGCCAGCTAGGGAACGTCAGTACAAACATAACATAAAAAGTACAATGTGTTCAAGCTGTTGTTTCCTTCGGAGCTCGTCTTGCACGTTTACACAGTTCCTGTCTCAAATAAACACACTATATCTGTTTGTCTATCTGATTTTCTTTGTCTGTCTGTTTCTCTTTCTCTATCTATCTATCTATCCATCCATCCGTCCGTCCGTATGTCTGTCTGTCTGTCTGTCTGCATTCAACAAGACAAGCAGGTGTTTTTTTTTTTTTTCAGCAATAAGTTGTTCACTTTTTACCCATTGGATTTCAATATTTGGATTACAAATTTAGCTTATGTAATGAACTACAGTATTAAAATGATTCATGGAGTCAATCACCTTCAGAAACCTTTTGCCGTTTTGCAAATTATGTCTAAGTATAAAACTAAACTGTTTATTGAGTGCAGTAGTTTGGTGAAGAGGAAAATACTAAGATATCAAATATAAAAAGGTGAGTAAATCTTATGAACGAACTTTGATGCTGGCTTGACAAAGATTTATACTTGAAGTGAACAAATGTTATCAACATTTCTAGCATGTTTAGCGTTTTGCTAACATACATTGCTAGCATGAATTGGCATGCTGCTAGCATGTTTGCCAATATGCCGTAGCATGTTGTCCTAGGATAGTCGTCAAGTTTTGCTTTTGATAGCCTAAATACAGTTTTACAGACAAGTCTTAAACCTAGTCTCAAATGCATGTTTGAAGTGTTTTAACTGAAAGCAACTTGCACTGACAAATAAAATGTCAGTGCCATTTTTTTTTTTGCCTCAAGATGCACACCAGTAATGTGTTTTTTCAAAGGCACGTTTATAAAAGCTATACCTAAATGTCCTAAAGTCTAATCCTGGCGTAGCTAATCTAAGCCTTGTTTGTGAAAGGCCTTTAAGTCAAATTGTGCAAAAGTTCCTTGAAAGTTTATGGGATTTTTTTTGTGTAGTTTTGATTGTCTAGTAGTTTATGAAAACTCATAAGTCAGATCAGTTAAAAACGATATAGCCTACCCAGTCAGAACAAGTCTACATGTCTGACCCGAATTTGGTGGTTGTAGCTTAAAAAACAGGAGGAGATACTCTTTTAAATTTAGTCTTAGAAGAAGAAGCTGTCAGAAGTTGTCAAGCCAACATATGTGAGTTCTGAAACACATCTCTCTTAGAAAAAATATTATTATGGTAACATTACTATAAGGTTTAATATACTAAAATTAGTTGGTAACACTTTACAATAAGGTCCTTTGGTTAATGTATTAACTAACATGAACTAACGATGAGCAATACATTTGTTACTCTATTTGTTAATCTTCGTTGATGTTAGTTAATTAAAATAAAGCTGTTCATTGTTTGTTCATGTTAGTTCACAGCACATTAACTAATGTTAACAAGATTTGAATAAAGTAAATATTGGAATGAACATTTGCAAGATTAATAAATGCTGTATAAGTGCTGTTCATTATTACTTCATGCTAACTAATGTAGTTAACTAATGTTAACTAATGAACCTTATTATAAAGTGTTACCAATTAGTTAAATATATCACTTAACATGAACTAAGAATGAAAAATATATTTTTAAAGCATTCATTAATCTCAGTTCATCTAAAAATGTACTAATACATGATTAAAATCAAAAGTAGTATCATACATTTGTTTATGAACCTGAACTAACATGAACTAACAATGAACAGTTGTATTTTGATTAATTAATGTCAACAATGATTAATAAGTACTGTAACGAATGAAATTCTCATTGTTAGTTAATAATAATAATTAATGCATTAAATAACCTTAACTATTGGAACCTTATTGTAATGTGTTACCATCATTATTTTGCATTTCAATAATGCAAAAACTGTTCTGATATACAGCATCTTTTTGAGCCAACAGCTCAGCCTATTGAGTTTGTGCGTAAAACATGTACAATGATAATCTTCAGTCCTAAAAACACTGTATAGATCTCTGTTGGATGTCTTTTGCAATTTGATTTAGTGACGCAAGTTGCAAAGTATTGTGTTGAAAAGGTTTTCCCGAAAACTCCCACTATCTGCCATTGGTCAAACAAACAGTCTCATGACAATGTCAATGTTGCTGTGTCGGGCGGCCGGGATGCTCAAACAAACAGAGCAATGTTTTAAGAGTGCTTTAGAATCACACTGTTGCATTTTTCTGGAAAATCAGCCCACAGATGTTTACATAGATCTGCTTTCGCAAGCTAGGAAAGCAGAATCTAGAAAAAAAAAAAAACACGCACACACCAGTGTATAATTATGGTGTATAGTAAGGTGTAATCTCCCATTTGACATTATCACTTTTATATTAGAAATAATAATAAATAAATAAAAATTACTTCTGAAAGTCATCTTTTGTTTCCTATGAAAATGTTTTGTTATTATTTTAAATCAACAGATGCTCCCTAAAAAATTGCTTTGATATTTGCTGCAAATATATATAATCATCATGGTATCATTCGTTGCCTGAAACCATGACATCACCAATCTTTCCTCCTTCTCTCTTATGGACACTGATTGTGTCAAAGGGTGAAAATCTGTTTCTTTTTACCTGTTCCACTGCTTTACTGTCACTTTGACATGCATCAATAGAAGTTTCTGTTTCACCTCTTTTGTTTTGCTTTAATAGATCCTTTTCTCTGATAACTGAATGTCAGACACAAACAATAAATATGATAAAAAAAAATCATCATATTCTCTTTTCCACATTTAACCGTGTTTCTCTGATCACTAACATCAGGGAATAGTTCCCCAAAAATTTAAATTATATCACTTTTAATCACTTTTGATAATCTAGCACTTAAGGTAACAGCAAATTATTCTATCTGAATTATTTTATCTGATATGTTTATACAAAATCAAAATAAATGTCAAATTATAGGGCCCTATCATACACCCGCGCAATGCGGCACCAGATGCGATGCAAGTGTTTTTTGCTAGTTTCAGCCCAACGCAGTTATCATTTTCACGTCTTGCGCAAATAGAAAATGCATTTGGGCCTATTTGTGCGCCCCTGGGAGCGCTGGTCTGAAAACGAGGGGTGTTTTTGAGGCAACTGAAATAGACTGCGCCATTGACCAATTGAAACCTGGTCTAAAATCAATGGTGCAGTTTTTTTATTTTTTATTTTTTTTTTTATTTAAAGGGCGCATTGGTAATATGAGCTTAGACCATTTCACAAGATGTAAACAACACTGGTCCAGAAGCACTTCCTGTTTTAGTTTTTTAACACTACATAAAAGCTGGGATAAAATACAACCAACAGAACATTTAAAACTGAATCAAAAAGTTAAACATCTTTAAGATGTTTTCTTTACATGTGAAATAAACAGGAAGTGCTTCTGTAGTGCTGCCTTTATAAATAGAGAATCCACCATAGCGCAAACACAACTGGCTTTTAAAGGGAACGGGAGATGAGACTCTGATTGGTTTATTGCACGTTACACCCAAAATAGACCCATTACTCATTAAGAGAATTGGGACAACCCTTTTACACCATGCGCCGAGTGCACTGAACATTTTTCCCATCGTTAACCTAGCAAAAGTGGATTCAGACACGTCCTAAGTGCACTTGCGCCCTGCGCTTTAGACCATGTGCTTACATTGTTAAAATAGGACCCAAAATGTCTAATTTCATGTCAGTTGTATGTCTAATATGTACAGTTTATTATTTCTCCTGGAACACAAAAGAATATTGGAAAAATAAGTCACCATTTTAAGTTTCTTTTAGCACATTCAGTCAGAGGAAGTGTGACCTATGAACTGTAGAGTTACTTTTAGTGCCCCTTAGCCAGAGTTAAGATATTTGCTTCTTTTAAAATATGCTTTTTTGACCCAAATAAGACTTGTCAGGGATGTGGTAAGAATGAGCAGTGGATTTTTGACTGCTATCTGGTGGCTTTGCAAACTTCCAGGCCCACACAGATTTACCTTTGAGTTATCTTCGATTACCTACTTTGTAATCTGATTTATCTACCTGTAATATGCTAACCACATTATTCAATGCACGTGTGTGTGTGTAGCACCCAGATGGTAAGCGTCCGATAAGGGGAAGAGTGGGCACTGGCCTTCCAGGTGATTCTGCTATGGATTAGCGGAAAATGGAAAACAATGATGAAGATAAGGACATGGCAAGATAAATATGGACAGAATGACTGACAGTCAGTGAATGTAGTTGTCATAATTTGTCAGAGCTGTTGTTTGCATACATTTTTGACACATAGTGTTTAGGTGGGATATGAGGGTTTAAAGTTCCTGTAAAACAGTTGTTCTAACTAACTCTTTTTAGTTAACTATATTTAATATCCAATAATTTGTTGAACTTAGTTGTACAAATCTAATTATCCACATTATTCACTATCCCTTTGTCACCCAAGTTAAGATTGCTTGATTGGTTTGAGTAGTATTCTGTCAAGCAAAAGTATTCTTATTTTCCAAATTCATCTTGATTGTTGAATTGTCAACAAGAGAAAATTTTAAGAGAAAATCACTTAAATTGACTTCATAATTTGATTATGATTATAAAATTGTGTCACCATTATGATGATTACTGTTCCCTTTTAGTTGGGCACTTGGAACTGGTTTCAAGAGAGCACCTGGAGATGCCGCTTGGTACTCACACTAGACGCTTATCCTACAAGCTGCCTAAATGTAAAATAACACTATTTGTTCACTGTAGATATTAAATATATGTTAATATTTGTTAAAGCTGTATTTTTATTTTATTAACATTAATGACACAACAGCAGCACTATCCCATCTGGGGGAGCATCCGAGGAGCAGAATTAGCACACGTATCCCATCCTTGCAGGGGAAGGGCACTGCAAGCGGGACCCGTGGCTATTTACTTGTAGACAGCACATGGGAAGACACCGGTTCCACTCTGACATTATAAAATCTGGCGAATGTGTTGGATGTAGCCCAGCACACAGCTCTGCATGTGTCTGCCGAAGAGACGCTGTGCGCCAATGCCCAAAAGGAATCTCACTCCCAGGGGGTACAGCTGGTCTTGGGCTTGGTACGCCAAGAGGATGGCATCCACTCTCCATTCTCCTGTCCTCCATAGCAGACAAAGAGCTATTGCAAAGTCCTGAAACACAGATCTGGACATAGGTGCCAGATGGTGCCCTATTCCTGAGAAAACAGGGGAATCCTTCCTTCCTCAGGGGAATTCACCAGACAGGAGCTGACGAGAGGAGCATAAGTTTTGGAAACCAGGTCCGGGTGGGCCAGTAAGGCACAACCATCAAGACCTATTCTGGTCCTCCCTGACCTTGCACATGGTCTGTGCAACTAGGCACACTGGGGAGAAAGTATATTTGCACAGCTGTGTGCCAGCACATTTTTGCCAAGGGTCCCCCTGGAAAGAGAATAGTACAACTGGCAATGGGTCGACTCTGAAGTCGCAAACAGATCTACCTGAGCATGTCCAAAGTGGTCCCATATCAATTGGACTGTCCGGGGTGAAGTCGCTACTCTTTCCTGGACGAATGGTGTCGTGAGAGCTTGTCGGCTGCAAGATTGAGCTTGCCCGGAATGTAAACTGCTGGAACTCCACAAGAGGAGATGGTGAGCAAGTTGCAACATACGAAGACCACCCTGGCGATTGACGTACGCAACGGCCAAAGAGTTGTCCGTCCGGACCAGTACACACCTGCCCTGCAACCAGTGTTGCCACAGTTACTTTGAAAAAGTAACTAAGTTATTTTACAAGTTACTTGCTTTTTAAAGTAACTAAGTTACTTTACAAGTTACTTGATTTTAAAAGTAACTAAGTTACTTACAAGTTACTTTTATTAGTTACATTCAGCAGTTGCCGACAACACACCTCAACATAACGACCTTAACATAAAAAAACACACGACCTCAACATAAAAATGATAACCAGTTTTGCCAACATTCACTTTATTGGAAGTGTATTTTTAACAGTAACATCAACAATCTATCTCCTGTCATTTAAAGTTTAACTTAAAAACTATTTCCTGAAAAAAACATGTTTTACAAAAAAAAAAGTCTTTCTTGACTCAACTTAAGTCTTTCTTCACCTCACTTAACATAAATACTTGTTTTTATAAAAAATAAAATAAAGACAGCCTTTCTTGTCTTCACTTAACATAAATACTTGTCTTTATAAAAATGTAAAATATAGACTATAAAATTTCTTGACCTGACATATTTAACAGTTAACACTGTGACAAAACTTACTATTCATAATCTACATTTTTTCTTTTTTTATCTTAATCTTTAATCCCATGTTATGAGTTAATGAGAGAGGCGAGTAAAACCAGTGGTTGTACATCATTAACAGAAGCTTCTCAAACCTCTCGGGTTGAAACGAAGACGAATCAACCGTGTTTAATCGCAGCATTTCCTCCACACCAAACTGCCCGACCAACTTCTTCAACTCCCCCCACTTACTGGTTTTGCAACGAAGTCCAGCTTTTGCTTTTGTGGTGGGGAACCTGCTCTCTGCTTCGCATCACCTGGCGTGACTTGCTCTGTAAGTTTGACTGTGCGGTGCTGCGAATCCAAATGTTTTTTTTTTTTTTCAAATTTGACGAAGTGTTTCTGTAGGTAGATAACACTTTGTCACCGCCAGCAGTTTACAACGGACCTTAATGTTGCCATCTTTAGCTGAGACAAACGCAAAATACAATAGTGACTGTATTTCCAGCTAGAAAAAGCGCATCTCTCTCCACCCTCCAACGTTGTTTACATTTGTGTCGCTGCGTGCGTGGTACACGTGACGTGAACCTCATGCTGAAAACGTGACTTGTCGCGCACACTCCCCGAGATGCAATAAGAAATAAATATATATATATATTTACTAAGGAAAATTACAAAAATAGTAACGCACAGTGACCTGGATAAGTAACTTTAATCTGATTACTGGTTTTGAAACAGTAACGCGTTATATTACTCGTTACTGAAAAAAGGGGTCAAATTAGAATAACGCGTTACTTAGTAACGCGTTACCGGCATCACTGCCTGCAACGATGGCAGAAACCGGCGGAGAGCAAGGTGTACTGCCAGCTACTCTAGGCAATTGATATGCCAATGCAGGTGGGGTCCAGTCCAGGTGCCCGAAGCTGCTTGTCCGTCACACACAGCACCCCAGCCCGTGTTGGAGGCATCTGTTGAGACAACAACATGCCTGGACACTTGTTCTAGGGGAACGCCTGACTGTAGAAAAGCAAGGTCCGACCACGGGTTGAATGTTTGGTGACAGAACAAAGTGATTTTTACTTGGTGTGTTCCACAGTGCCATGCCGATCTCGGGACTCGATCACGAAGCCAGCTCTGAAGCAGTCTCGTATGAAGTACTCTGAATGGCGTGACCACGGCTGTGGATGCCATTTGCCACAGGAGCTTCTGAAATATTTGCAGTGGAACCGCTGTCCAACCCCTAAACACATTCAAGCAGTTCAGCACTGACTAAGTGTGTTTGTCCATGAGACGCGCAGTCATATAGACTGAGTCCAACTCCATACCGAGAAAAGAGATTCTCTGCATGGGGGAGAGTTTGCTCTTTTCCCAGCTGACCCGGAGCTCCAAACGGCTGAGGTGGGAGAGCACCATGTCGCTGGGTTCACATAACTGATCTCGTGCCTGAGCCAGTAAGAGCCAATCAACGAGATAGTTGTGGATGCGAATGCCCACCTCCTTCAGGGGCCTAAGGACAGCCGCTGCTACGAATGGCGCTGCAAATGCACGTGAGGATGTGCTTTTTCGTCAGCATCTTGAATGGGAGTTTGGGAAGGGCCCAGTTCAAGATGCACAGATCTAAGATAGGTTGTAACCCACCGCCTTTCTTGGGCACTATAAGGTATGGACTGTAAAACCCTGACTTAATGTCGACTGGAAGGACCGGCTCTACCACATTCTTTTGCCAATAGGACTGTGATCTCTGCGTGCAGGACATGAGCATCCTTGTTTGCCACTGAGGTAACCCGGGTTGAGGTCAGGACTCTTCAGGCCAGTCAAGTTCCTCCAAACAAAACGCTCTCATCTTTGTCTTTATGGACCTTGCTTTGTGCACTGGTGCGCAGTCATTTTGGAATAGGGAGGGGCCATTCCCAAACTGTTCCCACAAAGTTGGGAGCATGAAATTTTCCAAAATATCTTGGTATGCTGAAGCATTAAGAGTTCCTTTCACAGGAACTAAGGGGCCAAGCCCAACCCCTGAAAAACAACCCCACACCATAATGCCCCCTCCACCAAATTTTACACTTGGCACAATCCAGTCAGGCAAGTACTGTTCTCCTGGCAACCACCAAACCCAGACTCATCCATTGGATTGACCCATTCTTTCACAAATGTTTGTAGAAGCGGTCTGCATGCCTAAGTGCTTTATTTAATACAACTGTAGCAATGAAAGTAATTGGAACACTTAAATTTACTGATTTGGAGGGGTGTCCCAATACTTTTGGCATTATAGTGTAGTTTGTAACCTCTACAGGCCATAGATGGTGACCACAACTGTCAATCTTCAAAAAAGGACACGACTCAAAACTGCATCATATGACCTCAGAAGACTTGTCTTCTGAATATGAGTCATATGTATCTTTTGTAATGTTTTGTGACCTTTTTTGCAGCTTGAGAGATTTGTGGTTGATCGTGTGCCACCCAGAGGTTAGGATATCCCTTTAAAGGAAAGCTCCTAGCATTACAATCTAAACAAACAATCTCAGAAGCTATGAGCGCCACACCTAATGGAGCAGGTTTCACTACAAATGTTAACTGGGGGAAAAAAAAGAGGCGAATAATGAACAAGCAAAACGGAATGAAATGGAAGGAATTCCCAAGTTTTGACCTGGGAACATGGGAGAGGCCGGCCAATCACCCAAGAGACATTCTCAGTTCGTGCCGCACAGCGGTACATGCGTCTTTACATTGTGTTCAACATCCCCCCTTGACTACTATTACTCACAACATACAATGAGTACATCCTTAGTGATGCTGCTGTGTTTGTGAGTGTGTTGCCAGGGAGTGCAGAGATCTTGGGCAATACGGAAAGCACTTTATTTGCCTTGGCTGAAGAGGAAGCAAGTAATTAGACAAAAAAGATGCAGGGGTATTGCGTTGGTCTCAAGTTCCACCTCAGTGTCACTGTCCCTCTGTCTCATTGTTCTAGTGTCTTATTTTGAACTTTCACCCACTCAGCCTGTAAAACTCATATCCTTATTGAGCGATTGCGCATTTGTTTGAATGCACGTATGTGTTCGGATGTCGTCACTGTGCTCCGTTCTCAACAGGCCTAAAATGTGTCATTAAACATGAAGGGATTTCCACAATGATAGCAGTTTATTTGGAATTGTTTGGTCATCCTGTGATGATCATTGCTCTCCAGGCTACTTTATTGTGTCAGGGCATTCCAACTCATGAGTCAGAATTTGCATATTCTGTCATAATATAAGATGTGAGATAGATGGGAAATGTGAGAGAGAAATAGAGGCACACTGTGTAGGAATGAATACGTACATAGATATAACCTAATGTTATACTACTTGAGTCAATAATAAGAGTGTCCATTATAGAAAAAAAAAATAGTTTAAAACACATGACAGGTTTATCTATGTGATTTATATATGATACAAAAAAATGTGTATCATACTTTTATATTGTGTATATAAATGTGAGGATCAGATATGACACGTTTATTTGTTTAAATATCTTATATAGATATATTATTAAGAGCTCTAGAGTGACAACTTATATGTACGTATATGCATTTTATGGAAGTAATAAAAATCCATATAAATCAGCAACTGCACCAAATTGTATAAATGTTGCTTAGTTTGGGACTCTGCATAAAATGTATGCAATTTTTCCCTATGAACTTCACATTCTCTTATATCATTTTATATTAATATTTAATTTTATATTTTGTCTAAAGTTTCAATAAACTCTTCCATTTCAAAAAAATATTCGATTTTTTAGACTGGCATTATATGTCAGGATTTATAGGGTTCATAATTTAAATATCCTTAAATTTTTAGGCAGCCAATGACATTGTACAACCTTGCCTTAGCATAAAAATGTCATTAAAATGGTCACAAAAAGTTCTTTCCATTTTCAGCATATTTCTGCATGTGGGTTGCACCACATGACTTTGATTTTAAGGATAAATTAAACCATGTACTGTCTCACAGCTTTAAATGAATTTTGAAATCACAAATAGAAAAAAAAAAAATGCTGATCATTTTAAATAACCGGATCAGAGAGATGAAGATAAGAGACCAGATAAGAATTTAGGCACATAATCAATACTTAAATGTACAAATGTCTGTTAAATCTCTTTTAAAAACTCAGCTTTTATCTCTGGCTTTTCTCTCTAACTCTACCTGCTGATACATTAGTAGCTTGTGAGTTTGTTAGATGTATATGCGTTGTATAATATTAGTTTTATTGTAATTGTACAGCACATTGGTCAACGTTGTTTTTAATTGTGCTTTATGCATAAATTACCTTTCCTTATACCTTTCATGATTCGCCATTGCTGTACGAATCCAAATAATTTCTGGTGCGTCTGTACTCTATGTGCGTGTGTGCAAATATCCTACTGTATGACCTAGTTGTCCCTGCAATATCCATATCTCTATGTTTTCCATAAGAGGAGGTTTAAGGAAGAGTGAATCAGGGAGAATGGATGAGGTAAAGCAGGAAGAGAGAAAACACGTGGGTGGACTTCGGCATAGAAAATCTCAGATAAATACGGCACATCTCTCTATCTTTCTTTCCCTCTCCATCTATTGCATATAGTAGAGTGTGGTGTAAAACTCAGGCCGGGCCCAGTAGATTAAGGTTTGTGCTGCGCAGGGGGTAAGCGTGGGTTCAGCACAGGGCTATTCTGATCCTAGATAAGCGCTTCAGCAAAACTGCTCCCGCAGGCTAATTCCCTTTTCCTTTTCCTACACACAGCTGCTGTATGGAAAGCCGGATGCAAGTGTATAGCTGAAAGTAGTTTCCTTATGCCCTAAAGGATGTACACAAAAAAAAGTTATGGCTTTGTTTATAGTTAGCATTTTATGTATCTAGGGAGCAATTTATACTTAATTTTAAGGCAGCATTACATGTATCATTCACAGGCCAATCCCATAATGCAATGCAACAATGAGGCAAGTGAATAAATAGAGTGCTGCAGGAATTATGTATTTTTGTTGGCCCAAACCTGGAAACAAGCATTTGAGCACTTACGGTTCCATAATCATCAAGCGTAGCATCAGTTCTGGCAGGTCACATTAGTCAAGCTCACATCAGCTGACTCTTATATATGAGACGCCTATGAGCCCACTATAGGAATACGAAGCACGATCGGCTGCTGTTATACGTACCACATTGAAAAGTGAAAACCCTAACCTGTTAACATGGTGCGTTAGGAGTTGGGTTGGGTATCGTTTGAATTTGAACGATTCTGATTCCGATTCCTTGTTTCGATTCCGGTTCCTAGCGATTCTCGATTCCGATTCTTTTAAGAGGCAGGGTCAAAAAAGTTTAGCTAACCTTGCTAACCAACGGCCTTTCTGAAGGAAATAATCCTTTCTGAAGGAAATACTCCTTCTGTAAAAATACTCCTTTTGTCACAAATTTTGCGTTTTGCCGAGATTTCGTTATTTTTAGAAAAGTGAAGCCACACTTTGGATCGCTGACGTAAGCTACTAATGTTCGACTCGCGCGGTTATGCCAACACTTCCAGTAGACGCTTCTTCGTTGGTGTTGTTCAGCGGTTTCTTCTTCCGCTCGGCGGACTGTGAATATCGAAACTAGGAATCGAAATTTTAACTTTTGAACGATTCCGGGAAAAACTAAAAGTTAGTCTCGGTTCCAATCGATACTCAATTCTCGATACCCAACCCTAGTTAGGAGGACTGCTGTGTGGCACTTTGCTCTGCTTCAAGTCGCTAACAGCCATTTGAGCTTCCACCGCTTCCTGAAAAACACCAACCTTCGTGTGCAGTGGCTGCACAAAATCGACATTTAGGCCGTGTGTCCACCAAAGCGTTTTTCCACGCGCCTGGCGTATGTTTTCACTTGTTTTCAATGGGAGCACCGCGTTTTTTAAACGCCAGGAGCGTACCAAGGCACTGAGCGTTTTTTTTTTCCACGCTGAAGCGCTGAGCGCCCGGCGTTTTTACTGGTCGCTGGGAGTTGAAAAATATTCAACTTTGGATAAAACGTAGCGCTCATCACTGTCACTTTTTACCCAGCCGTCCAATCACAGTGGGGCGGGACTCATACCACACCGACCAACTGTCAACATTCAAACTGCTGCGGATATTCTGTATCATAGCAACGAAACGTCTCAACGGAAAAAACGCTGCGCTGCCAAACCGCTCTCAAGCGCCCAAAGCACGGCGTCTTCAGCAGAGGTTGACACCAGGGCGACGCGCAAAAAAATAATAAAAATAGTAAGTATGTGTTTGGTCAACACAGTCTCATCCCAAGTCGTCATATAACTGACGTCTTGGGACGTCTTTTGACCATACGTCAATATCTGCCTTGTTACGTCGGTAGATGGCGATCCCGGGCCGTCATACAACTGACGTTTTACCTTTAACGTCGGTTAGGTGACGGGTTAGGTTTAGGTCTGGGGAAGAGTTAGGATCCCATAACCTCATCTACTGGCGTTTAAGGGGGCCCTAAAAAAGCGGATATTGACGTATGGTCAAAAGACGTCCCAAAACGTTAGTTATATGACGTCTTGGGATGAGACTGCGCTGGTTTGGTACACACGCGGATCAGTTATTTTCTGCAAACGCATCATATGTGAAAGCACTATAGCACGCGTTGCTCCTGCACCGCAACTCGCACTGCAAACGGGGTATGTTTTCCTTTTTTGTATCTTTTTTTCATGCAACAGCGGCACACATTTTGTTTGTTTATTAGCGTATGTGGATGAACAGTCATAAACCGGAAACTGATATGCCGACTTCTGACAATAGCGGAAGTTCGTGACTACGCTTGTGCACGTAGCCTATTGTCAATCGTAATTGACAGAACTGAAGTCAATGGGTTTTTGGTTAAATATCAGAAATAAGCTCTGTGGTTAACATAAGCTCAAGATATTTTTATGTGGTATTCTATGACAGAAAATACATCAGTATTGCCTTGAAAAATGCGATTGCTGACAAGTGGCTAAATACGACTTCAGAGGCTGTCATTAAACGTCATCACGCCTAACATATAAACTCATCTACTCACTAGTTCACCTTTACAGCCTCATGTGTGTTTATAATTAAGCTCTTGCAAAGAAAACGGGTTTTTAATAAAGAATGAAATCTGTCCCTGTTTACACCTGGAATTCAGATTCCACCATATACACAAGTGGACGATGCTATACAGGTGTAAACGGGGTCTACGAAGTTTTGAGCTTAAAAGCATTCGACCGGATTGCTTTCATAGTGTAAATACTGACCTATAATAAACAAATTTTGGCTGAAGACCCAAGTTTGATTTGAAGATGAAAACATACCAAGCACAGCTTTCTCTCACCATTCCTGATTTCTAACACACACTCACAGCGTTCGGCGTGATCTTGCGGCTGTCGGAGCAGAAGTTAAAGTTTTGTGTTTTACTGTCATCTCCAGTGCGTTCATATGGAAATTACTTGAGCTTATTTTGTCCATTAGATTGAAAGACCTGAAAAAGCATACATTTACCCACCTCCCCTTGAACCATTCCGGACAGATGCGGTTGAAAGTGGACAGAAGTCGTCTACATTGTGTTCCACACTGTCGGTACAATTCAGACCCTGTCAGTGGCCTTTGTTCAATGTATACAGGTTTGGAACAACCTTAAGGTGAGTAAATGATGACAATTTTTATTTTTGGGTGAACTATCCCTTTAACGGCACTGAGAAACAATGTCATTGGAAACATTTTTTAGAATGATTTTATTTCAGCTGAAAAATGTATGAAAAACATTGGCAGCCAATCAGAGTCCTTCCTTCTTTAAAGAGTTCGAGCACTTAAAGAGCCAGACCACAAAACTGCATAATCCAAAAGCCAAATAAAGATAGTGGACAATACATGATAATGTTGATTATAAAAAAAATGACATTTAAAATGTAAAATAAAAACATAGGGGTATTTATGTTTATCGAAAGCACAGCAAAGGGTTATTAAAACATAATTATTTAAAATGTATACTTTAAGGTAAAATGAATTAAAGCAAAATGAATATGCTTTATCTAATCAATAGAATGGGCTTTATGCACAGCTGCACTACTTCCTGAACTTAAGCCAGCTCCTTGTTTCCTGTCTGCCATTATTGGCCAAATTGATTAATTCAGGTGTGTCTGATTATTGTTGCCATGACTACTGAGGTCAGGTACACCTGAATTAATCAATTTGGCCAATAATGGCAGACAGGAAACAAGGAGCTGGCTGAAGTTCAGGAAGTAGTGCAGCTGGGCATAAAGCCCATTGTGGCAACAGATTACAAGCAATATTATTAATTAAATTTAACAAATTAGAATTAAGTAATAATTAATCAAATTATTACTATTATAAAATGAGTAAAGTTTACACCAAAAAATGAAACAAAAATATCTCACTAACAGACAGACTTCAAAGATTAATCAAGAATCAAGGGTTTGGTTGTTGTTGTAAGTTTTACTCATTTTAAGTGGTTAACTTTTAAGGAATTAATTTGATGAATTATTACTCAATTCTAATTTGTTACATTTAATTAATAATATTGATTGTAATCTGTTGCCACAATTTTTTGATTAGATAATATAAAGCATATTCATTTTTACAGTGTACATGTTTCATGTACTTGTAATAACAGTAAATTATGCATAATTTCATGCAGTTTTAAAACTATATGGTCACACTTTATTTTAAGGTGTCCAGAGTGTAAGTTTACATTTAAGTGCTGAGTAATATTAATAAACCACATGTATTACCATATAGGGTTGCATAATTTATAGTAATTACTACAGTCACTACATGTGTAACAATGACACTGTAAAATAAAGTTTTATACTTTTTGATCAATACAGTTATGTACACTAGTTTTTCACAAGTGTATCACAAGTGAATAGATTTAGAGAAACAGAACTAACTTTGTATCTTGAGGTTGAAGTTGTATAGACTTTAAAATAAGCCACTGGATTTACGTGTTGTTTTGAATCTTTGTGGTATTCACGTGACGTTTTTGGAAACAATGAGAATCTCACAAAGGGCGTAACATGCTCCGCCCTCCGTGTCATTATTCATCCTTTAGGCAATGAGCTGTGGGAAATTCTTAGTCGTGCTTGATTGAAACCAACACCCTTAGTTTCACATTTATCAATATAACATTACACGTTAGGACATGACTTTTCAAATGATCTGTGAATTACTTAGATACGAACCATAAACCGTGAGCATCATAAGCGTGGGTCGCGTCAAGACCATGTTTAAGACGAGGCCTGGACGACGCTCGCGTAGACACGCCTCACCACACTACAACAGAAAACATCATCCCGTAAGAAAGCTGATTCTTGAATCAGTGCATGAATGCCCAAAGGAACTACACACCCAAAGCCGTGATTCAGAGTGAAACCTCTCTAGTTACGCACTAGAATGATGATGGTGACCTTTTCTGCTATCTCTGCTGTGTCATTAGGTGAGCTGTAGTTCCTCCTATGTCGGGCTAACAGAACTACACCATTACCCATTATTTGTAACTGTAGCAGGCTGAACGTCACAACAGCAAAACCACTTGAACTGAAACTGGCCACAGAACCACATTACGGTACTAGATAAAAGCTGCATTGATGGTATTTAAAGGGATACTCCACCCCAAAATGAAAATTCTGTAATCATTTACTCACCCTTAAGTTGTTCCAAACCTATATACATTTAATTCTTCTGTTGAACACAAAATATGATATATGGGTAAGCAAACAGTTGATGGGGCCCCACTGACTTAATATGGAAGTCAATGGGGCCAAAATGAAATTTTTGGGTGAACTATCAGGGCACCGTTTATTTAATATTATTATATACTTGCACATAATATTATTATATTTAATTAAAACAATTATAGATATTTAAATTAATAATTTTAATTATTACAAATTTTAATACGTTTTTCTTTGGCTTGAAAAACAATCGTGTTTTTTTTGTTTTTTTTAATGAATAAATACAGCTGTCATGATAAACGGCCACAAAATTGTGTTCTGTCTGACCAAACCATGGTGATGGAAGTAATTAGGATCTTTATTCAACCAAAAATGCAAAGGCAACAGCTGCCTATTGAGATTCTCCTAGTTATTTACTAAAAATAAACATGCGTTATAGAAAGCTTTCTAGTTTCTAGTCTCATAGCAGTCAATTGTCATTTAGGAATCGAGGCTCATGGTTTGAATCAAACTACACAGAGTGAGACAGGGGACATATTTTGCATTCTGATTTAAATGAAATGGAAAGATTAGTGGTTGCATATAATGGAAACTACAGTTGATGGTTCAAATTATGGTTTGGCTTGAAATCATGGCATTCTTTGCCACAAAATGTCCATAGCACTAATTTTCATTGAAGGCAGGCTACAGAATGTGCGTGGCTCAACTAAAAGGCTTTAATATACAGTTGGCTTCGAATGGATTATAGATTCAAATCAAAGTTAATGACAAAGGAATGTCCATTTTCCAGATTTCCTAGACAAAAGTCTGTGAGTCAGGACCAGAAAAGGCTTTAATACATTTATAGTCACTGTAAGAAACCAGTGATGAGTTAATAATGTAATTAAAGAGAAATAAGGAGTCAATACGGCCACAATTACAACATTTCTAATGGGAATTTATATATTGTTCTACAATACATCTTCAAAGACATACAGTAAAGTCCATAAGTCTCAGAACTTTGAACCCCACTGTATATAATGGAATGTTAAATGTTTAAATCAAATTAATAGTAGTTTTTCGACTCTAATGTTTGAGAATATTATGTCTAAATAGCAGGTTAAGTTGCAACATAGGCTCATTGGAAAAATGTGCCTCTACCGACATTCTTGCAAGACTTGTACATACAATCCACTGCAGTTTCAAGCTGAAATGACCACTGGTGGCAGTACAACACAATTCTCACATGGCAACCTTTAGCGTCAGTTAGATGACGCGGTTAGGTTTAGACCACTAGGAGGCGCGTCTCATGACGCTAAAGGATGCTATGTGCGTCGGATGTTGACGCATGGTCAAAAGCGTCAGTTAGATTACGGCTTGGGATGAGAACGGGCTGTACAACACCGTCAAAATGTATTCCTTTGCACACAAACAATAATTAGAGGCGGAGTACTGAATAATCAACACTCATTGTTATGTTATGACCTCAAAACACTTTTACAATAGTGCTTGATTTGCAAATTAATACATTTTGACTTCGGCATCAAATAGCTTCACATCTGTCTGTCAGTCTTTTCAGACAGTAATCTCAGTAGCTCAGCTTGTACAGTGGTGTTCTTGTGATCCGGAGCCAGATCTCGACAGTGCATTTCACTAACATGTTTGACTAAAAAGAGATGTGTGCAAACTGTATGTATTTAGGAGCATGTCTTTGCGGAAAAAAAGTGTTACGTAAGGTCATAAAAAGTCTTAAGTATCTTAAATGGTACAACAAACTTAATAATTTGGAATGGATAAACAGCCTATGATGTGATTATTAAATTTCAAAGGTCTGTGATTTAAAGCCACACTATGCAGGATTTCCGTTTTTGTCAAACTGTGACCCCTAGAGTCGCTGTGGAGTACTTGTACTGTTGTAAATAGCATTCACGCAGAGATGTCTCAGCACTCACGGCCTGATCCCCTCCCCCTGTATACCGGTACCTGCTCAGTAGGATGTAAGCTGTAACGAGTGGAAATAAGGTGTGGCCCATTTAATTGTACTTTAGTATATTTTCAAAAAAAATTAATTGAAAATTCTGGTTCTTTTTTAAAAGTATATTTATTTGCAACTTATTAAAATATATTTGATGAATATACTGTGTGCTGGAAATGATCATTGTAACAATGCATTGAAAGTATACTTTCAAAATACATTTGAGTATACACTAGTATTATGTAAAAAGTATAGACCATTTCACAAGATGTAAACAAGACTGGTCCAGAAACACTTCCTGTTTCAGTTTGTAACTGTTTTCTTTATTTCACATGTAAAGAAAACATTTTAAAGATGTTTGTTTAACTTTTTGATTCAGTTTTAAATGTTCTGTTGGTTGTATTTTATCCCAGCTTTTATGTAGTGTTAAAAAAATGAGACAGGAAGTGCTTCTGGGCCAGTGTTGTTTACATCTTGTGAAATGGTCTATAGCTAAGTTTTATTTGTCTAATAATGTACATTTGTTATTGAAGACGAAGTTTGCAATATGTAGTATTTCGAATAAGCCAAAGGTATTAATAAGCCTACACTTTTTAGTATACACAAGTTTGAGTCCCGGCTCATTGACTTTTCCTGACCCCCCCCCCCCCCCCCCTCTCTCTCTCTCTCTGTCTCTCTCTCTCTCTCTCTCTCTCGCTCTCTCTCTCTCTCTAGATACTGTCCTGTCCAAAAGGCAAAAACGCCAAAAATATGTTTCGAAGGCAGTCGAAATGAATTTCTAATGTACTTGTTATACAAATAAAGTACACTTTAATATCACTAATCAAGCATGTAATTAGTCCCTAAACAGGCATAGAACACAAAAGTACACTAAATACACTTAAAGTTATGCTTTACTACAATTTAATTACAACTAATAGTTAGTACAAGATTAGTTGTTTCAAAATAACTCTTGCAGATGTTGTCTGGCCTGCCGTATCACTGGAAGGAAAGAACGTTTGGCTTCATATTACAGTTTGAAGAAGAAATGAAGAGTTCAGATGCAAAAGCCTCTAAATGCCATTTGAAATTTTCTTCTTTAATGATGATTTTTATCAAAGTTGCATATTTAAGTTCAGTAATTTCACTTAAATAACAATTAATAGGTAATTATCATTGCCATTTAAGTGAAATCACTGAACTTAAATATACAAGCTTGATAAAAATGATCATTCTAGAAGAAAATTTCAAATGGCACTTAGAGGCTTTTGCATCTGAACTCTTCAAATATTTTAAAAACCTAGTGTACATTTTGTATTCTAATAAGTTATTTTGTTTATAAATGTCTTCTTATATGCTTTTATTAAGGAAAAACACATTATTTGACAAATTTTCATTGTGGCCATAAAGTTAGTAATGTGCTCCTTTAAGCACATGGGCTCCTGGGGAAAAATTAAGCATCAAGCTCTGGGAGCCCTCAGAGACTATTAGTCCCATAAAACCATGAAACAGCAAATGGTATAATTGCTTCAGCAAAAGTTGATGGATGTGTTCGAAATTGCACCCCCCCCCCCCCCCCCAATACCCTCATTCACTATTCCCAACATGTGTCCACTAATATAGTCCACCTAAAGAGGTGAATGAAAACGAGTGAGTGTATTGCAACACTGAGTATACCAGAAGGGCTTTTGCATAGCTTGTGCTTGATGTTTAAAAATCATTCTTGTAATATGAAAAGATTTATCTAGAACAGAGCTATGTATAAACCTTATGGGGCGAGCAGGACGAGGCCAAGGGTCGTGAGAGAACATCCCTCTGCCTCGTCCTGCTCGCCCCACCTTTATTAAACAATTTAAACTTGCTTTTTCAATCTAAACTTTGTTAGTGTTGCTGTTCGAACATACAAAAGATCTGGAAAGTTGCAAAGTTCAAGTCCACTCCAAAGAGAGATATTTTATTTAACAGAATCCACTTTCCAAGAACTACAATGTATGGCTTGTTTGGACTACAACGCACCTTTTCTGGAACTTATGTAATCATAATGTGAGAAGACGAGAAGATGAAGATTGTTGTTGCTGTTTTTCTACCCCGTAAAATGTGTGTCCTAAGGCTGACAAACTTAGAGAGGTTGAAGTTTATTTTAAAGGGGTGGTAAAATGCCATTTTCACAAGATTAAACTAAATCTTATATATATAGGGCTCCAGACTAACTTTTTGCCTTCGTTGCAATGGTGCGCCTAACTTTTTTATTTAGGTGCACCAGCACAAAATTTAGGTGCACTCAAATTTTTCCTCGTCTCACGTCGGATTTAACACCACAATTTCAAGGCCACCTTTTTATTACGCATCATATATTCATATATATTATGTAAATGCTTTTAAACAAAAATAAGATGTAGTTTTTTTGTTGTTTTTTAAGCACAATTATACTGTATTTAAAAATATAAATCTTTAAAAAAAAAATCTTTTAATCAAAAACACGCCTGTCACGAATAGTTACAGTGGCGTAGCTCTTCTTGGAACTGGATGTTTGCAAGTTTTCCCCGAAATTACTAACACTTAAAAACAAACTCATGACTTTGATTGAGACAATGCATTATGACCAAGGCAAGTTCTGAATTAAAACGGCATTGATTGATGAACGTTTAATATTGTTCTACATACAGGCTATCAGCAAGTACAAATTATTTTATATGTTTTGCTACAAGTTATTCACAAGTTAGTCAAGAATGTGACTTTTTCCAACAGAAATTTGTATGCACATGTTTTTGTGTAACAAAATGATCTTTCTCAATGACATGAAAAATGTTAGCATTTTTTTTTTGCTTTTATTTTTCATATCTTAAAACTGCTGTCTTACATTTTATATAGATGTGTTTTATTTGTGCAAAAAATACAGAATAAAAGCATGTTTGATAACAAAATGTGCATTATGTATTAATTATTATAACATTTACTGTCTGAAAAAAGGCAATAAATGTTAAAATTAAGTAAATTTCATTAATACAAATGAGTAAATTCTGCTTGATTTATTTGTGAGGTGACTTAAATAAAAAAAAAGCACATTACACTAATAATATTAAATTCATCATGTGCCATAGACTAAATAATTTAGGACATTTTACTTAATTTATTCGGGTAGATCTCACACACACACACAAAAAAACACACCTTAAAATCTACTCAAATATAATACGTGTAATATTACCATCATTTTTTTTTAAGTAGATACCATGTAATATTTTTTACAGTGTACATGCAGTGCTTTAAAGTAAAGAAAGTCGTAGTTTGGTGTAAAACCATTGAGGTATAAGACAGTGAAAATACGTAATTACAAAGACTACAAACCCCAAAGGCGCACATTTTCTCTCAATGAATGAAGCTAACTTTACTGAGGCTGTCTGTCATTGTTTCTACAGTCTTCGTTATAATCGTAACGTTACGCCGTCATGCCTGAGTGTTTTGTACCAGACTGCACACACACGAGCAGCGGATCTCGTTTCTCTTCCCGGGAGATGTAGTTCACAGAGCGATTTTCACATAAAACTAAATGTTACTCTTCTGTTGTATGACAAACTGCAACGTTTTTGACTTTCAGAATTATCTTTTAAATTGACAAACATCATATGTGTAATTGAAGGCACAGTTCAGACGGAATAAAAAGATAAGTTGTCTCTCGCCATTGACTACCATTCATATTTTTTCCGAAATAAGGTCCCATGAGCCGGAAGCGGAGGCCAAATTAAGTTTGTGTATCTTTTACGCTCTATGGCTGGCAGGGTGGACATATAATTACTTGACATGTTTTATATAAGTGATTTCTTAAGTTATTTACGCCTATCGGCTGTGTACGGACGTTGTTTTTTGCTGTTATTTTGTATTGAAGTCTATGGGGAGTTTGTTTTCCCCCAAAAGTGGGCGTGAACCTATTCAGAGACATTCTATGACGCAGCGCCGGTTGTGCGTATTATGTGTAATTCAGGGCACAATTCAAACGAAATCAAAGTATTTGTTGTCTCTCGCCATTGACTACCGCGTTACCAAGGCAACGACTGACGTGTTTTGTGTACATTCCAAAGATCTGCCGCGAGTCTGACACACGGAAACCGTAACCGTTCCAGCTCCGTTCGGGCCGACGGTGGAAACGGCTAGCAGCTAATGTTAACGAACAAGAGGATTGTGCTGAACGGATTTCAAGCAACTACAGACTTTCCACGCAGGGATTTCACACGACAGAGTGGTAAGTTGTTGTTTTTTTTAAAGAGAAGAGTGAGTGACATCTGCATCACGCTGCATCAAAGGTAGGCAAAACTATATTTACATTATTTCGCCATTAGATGGCGGCAAAGACGGTCTTTATGAGACAGTCTGTCAGTAGTGAAGACTTTTTGAGCACGGAGAAGCAAGACGCAAATGACTAGCGTGTCAGAGCTAAACCCCCCTAACTGTTTAAAAGTCAAGATATCGCTGAGGACATTCAAACGGATTTTTATTACGAATATAGGACTGACTTGAAGGAAGATGCTATATCTACTGTAAATACCTTCTCGCAATAATTATATTAAATGAACAATATTAATGATAAAGGTATGTTTGCGTTGCTAAGAGTGGTTGCTAGGGGTGCTGTGTAGTCATTGCCGTGTATTATCCTGGCCTTTACAGTCTATGGTTTTAGCGTGAATAAACCTCCACCTATCAGAATGACTGTAACTTACCGTTTCATAAAGATAAATTACTGCAGATAATAGCTTTATTGGTAAATTATGTTGTTTTGCATTTATAATTGCACTGTATGTTTTTTTTTTTTAAATATATTTTAGTCTTGATCACTTCTCTCGTTTTAGTAGTTTTTTTTATTATTGGCATTGGTACTATTTTCACAATTGTCAAAACTCTTTGCTCAAAAACTCTTTGCTCAAAAGTCTAATATGATCACACTTGTAACACATTTAGGCTAGTCATTCTTCCAAAACCTGATCCCATGCTTTCATTATAGCACATTTTCAGGACACATAATCATCATGTAAAAACATAAGATGATTGTAATATGTAATGAGAACATTTGGTTTAATCACCAAAACACAACAGTATGACCTTAGTACTTTTAAAGGAATAGTTCACCCAAACAAATAGTTGATGACGGTGTAACGATACACAAAACTGACGGTTCGGTTTTCCCACGGTTTTGACTTTGACTTAGACTTCTAAATTGCTTTTTTTTTTTTTTTAAACACTGGTTTAAAGAAAAAAATTGTGTCTTTGTCTTAAATTAATTGAATTACAATTAAACATTTTGCAAGGATTAAAAAAAATCTGCTATATATCTGTAAACTATATCGGGAGCCACACATTACTACTACATTAAAGGTACACAACAGAGCCTAGACTTGTAGCCTAAATTCAGATGCTATTTATTTTTTAGAAATAATAATCAACACCCAACATATTGTATGAAAACATGTAAACTGAACGTAAGGCAGTTTTTGCATTAACTTATGTTTTTACTCTAATTTGTTATTGAAATATAATAATTGGCACAGTTGCTGTCATTTTCATGAAAGATATTTTAAACATACATTAAATAATCAAAATTAACGGGTTAAGTATATATAATATAATACAGGCTAAAATAGTGCATTTATTTAGTGCAAGAGTTCATTTCTCTAGGAACCAACAAGTTGTGGACACTGAATGATTTCTGTTGAGGTAAATATAATGCTAGTGATAAGTTATGCTGTTTTATTGACGTCTTTCTTTCCGCTGCTGAAACACTGATTGAGCGATTACACGAGTTATGATGCCTTTCAGTAAGTTTACTGTATCTTTCAACATACCTATACCAATAGTCAGAATTTGAAAGATTACAGCTTGCTTATTATTATTGGTGTTAATGGTGGTTAGGTTATAAAACTGAATTTGTTGTGTACACATGCGGTCCAATGAGCCGGGGTGGGCGGGGCTGGGGTAGCAGGGGGCGGGGCGTGTTTGGTAGGCCATGAGAGTATCGCGATTCGAATCTTGGGTTCTGTATCGCGGTTTTTGGGTTTGGTTCGAATATCGTTACACCCCTAATGACTATCATTGACCTTCATAGTATTTTTTACTCCTATACTATGGAGGGCAATGAGGGTCCATCAACTGTTTGGTTACAGATACTCTTCTACTCATATTCTTTTGCGTTCATCAGGAGAGAGAAACTTATACAGGATTGGATCAAGTTGAAGGTGAGTAAATGATGACAGGATTTTCATGTTTGGGTGAACTATCCCTTTAACAGTCAGTTAATTTTATAGAAAACAATGCAATATTCATGTTTCAGATCACCCAATTTGATAAGTAACACATGCTACAGATGCCACATTAGAAAACATATGTACATCACCTAAATTATGTTCACACTGTTTGTAATAGTATCTGTTATCAAAAGAATGAAGTTATGAAACTGCCATGAAGTTTTGTGCTAGAACAGTTTGCTGCCGATACAGTAAACGTTCTCACTTTGCCATATCACTGAATCTATACTGCAGTTGACCTTTATAAGGGTGTGTTACAGTAATGTCTTTACTATGGTAATCTGGTGTGCTGTAATGTAAAATGCTGTGTTTGGTGACATCTGTCTCCCTTCTTCTGATGCATCTCTGATCAATCTGATGTTACACATTCATTGACTGTTTCCTGTCCTTAGTCTATCCTGCTATAAACACAAATTGCTAATCTCTCTGTCACACACACGCACACACACAGTGTAAAAAAAAAACAATTTTTGCCCAATGATCATGTGTGAAAACACTTACATAAATTGAACACATAAGATTTCAAAACTAAATATCTAAATAATTTATATTCATGCATATAATTTATGCATTTCTGTTTATAGTGTAAATATACCTAATTTGATCTGAGTTGCGTGTTCTGTGTAGTTTAGAGAAAATGACACCATTTCAGAAATTGTGTGTAAGCTATTTAAAAAAACAAATCTGTAGCAATAAGAGTTTTGAAAATGTAACATCTGATTGTGGAAATTGTGCCAAAGCAATTGACCCTTCGCTAAGCCACGCCCTAAAACCGCCACTGGCCAATCATGTCGTAGCAACCGTAACTATGCGCGGGAGGTCTGGCAAGCTTTCGAATGAGGGAACATGCTGAAGCATTGTGCGTATGGATTGTGCAAATCTGATACCGGTATACTAAAAGTTTGGACGGGGGAGAGGAATTGTTTTCCTTCCAGAAAATCTAAAAGCCAAGGGGAGAAATGATTGGCGTGATCTAGCATCTATGTGCGAGACCCATTCTGGTAAATGTCGACATGCTTAACAAAAACACCTATTATTGCTTGGAAATATTGACGGTTCTTTGGTCATAATGATAACGTAAAATAAGACGATTAAAGAGACAAGACAAAGGCTCACTGACATACTTTAAAATATATTTCAGCATTTTGTTAATCGACATCCTACTAACGTTAACCTACCTCTTACTAAGTAACTTAACCCAATTCGATCGCGGCTCTCCCGGTATTAGTGTTATTCCACAAGATTTATTGATTAGCTGTTTGATTTATAATTATTAAGATTATTTTCTCATACCCTGCTGTGTATGAACACAGCTGTTACTCAATTTGTGTTTCCCATTTGAACGGTGCTGCTGCTTGCGCTGGGACTGTAACGTTAGGCTTTAACTTCAATTTTTAAGAAATTATTCTCTAATCGGTTGCATATAATGTCGTGAATATATCCCTCGAACGTATACTGTAGTCCCTTTTGTCTTGCTCTCTCAGATATTTCACTTGTTCGCCGAAAATTACTAATTATCTCATTGAAATGTCTGATACCGGGTGCATCCACACTATAATAGATGGGCCAGCCGCGAAAGCTTGACAGGCGTAGCAACAGTAACTAGGGAGGGCGGGGCTTAGCGAAGGGTCAATTAAAAAACTTTGCATAGGCTATTTGCTAATTGTAATGTGCTATAATAATATAAAAATATATTTAAATATTTAAATATACAGACAGACAGACAGATATATCATAGATAGATAGATGGATAGATAGATGGATAGATAGTAATAAGTAAGTATATAGATAGATTTGTAGTCCAAGTGAAGGAGGTAGGCATAGATAGAGACAGACAGGAGGTAGGCATAGATAGAGACAGACAGGAGGTAGCTTATAATAGATATTTAGATATATAGAGACCTTCGAAGTGAAGGAGATGGTGGTGGGCATAGATAGACAGACAGCTTATGATAGATAGACGGACAGACAGCTTATTATAGTTGATAGGTATAGGTAGGCATATAGATAGTTTGATAGTCCAAGTGAAGGAGGTACGCATAGATAGAGACAGATGGGCAGACAGAAAGCTTATTATAGATAGATAGATAGATAGATAGATAGATAGATTTGTAGTCCAAGTAAAGGAGGTAGGCATAGATAGAGACAGACAGGCAAGACAGAGACAGAGGAGGAGGGAAAGAAGAAGGAGGAGGAGTAGGGCAAGAAAGAGGAGGAGGAGGAAAAGAAAGGAGGAGGATGAGGGCAAAAGAGAGAGGAGGAGGAGGAGGGCAAGAAAGAGGAGGGAGGAAGGAGGAGGAGGGGGTAAAGAAAGATGAGGGCGAGAGGTGGAGGGAAAGAAATAGGAGGAGGAGGAGGAGAATGAGGGAAAGAAAGAGGAGGAGGAGGATGAGGGCAAGAGAGAGGTGGAAGAGGAGGGCAAGAAAGAGGAGAAAGGAGGAGGAGGAGGGCAAGAAAGAGGAGGAGGAGGAGGGAAAGAAAGAGGAGGAGGAGGGAAAGAAAGAGGAGGAGGAGGAGGGAAAGAAAGAGGAGGAGGAGGGAAAGAAAGAGGAGGAGGAGGATGAGGGCAAGAGAGGTGGAGGAGGAGGGAAAGAAAGAGGAGGAGGAGGAGGAGGACAAGGAGGAGGAGAAAGAGGAGGAGGGCAAGGAGGAGGGCGAGGAGGAGGAGGGAAAGAAAGAGGAGGAGGAGGAGGAGGGAAAGAAAGAGGAGGAGGAGGAGGGAAAGAAAGAGGAGGAGGAGGAGGGAAAGAAAGAGGAGGAGGAGGAGGAGGAGGAGGGAAAGAAAGAGGAGGAGTATGAGGGCAAAAGAGAGAGGTGGTGGAGGTGGAGGCAGAGGGCAAGAAAGAGGAGGAGGAGGAGGAGGAGGAGGGAAAGAAAAAGGAGGAGGAGGAGGAGGGAAAGAAAGAGGAGGAGGAGGGAGAGGAGGAGGAGGATGAGGGCAAAAGAGAGAGGTGGAGGAGGAGGAGGAGGAGGGCAAGAAAGAGGAGGAGGAAGAGGAACAGGGCAAGAAAGAGGAGGAAGAGGAGGAGTGAAAGAAAGAGGAGGAGGAGGGAGAGGAGGATGAGGGCAAAAGAGGGAGGTGGAGGAGGAGGAGGAGGGCAAGAAAGAGGAGGAGGATGAGGAGGAACAGGGCAAGAAAGAGGAGGAAGAGGAGGAGTGAAAGAAAGAGGAGGAGGAGGAGGAGGAGGGAAAGAAAGAGGAGGAGGAGGATGGAAAGAAAGAGGAGGAGGAAGGAAAGAAAGAGGAGGAGGAGGAGGAGGAGGAGGAGGAGGAGGGAAAGAAGAAGGAGGGAAAGAAGGAGGTGGAGGGAAAGAAAGAGAAGGAGGAGGAGGGAAAGAAAGAGATGGAGGAGGAGGAGGGAAAGATAGAGTCCTTCTTAGTGAAGGGGGTGGTGGTGGGCATAGATAGATAGATAGATAGATAGATAGATAGATAGATGACAAGAGAGCAAGAAAGAGGAGGGAGGAGGAGGAGGGAAAGACAGAGGAGGAGGAGGAGGAGGAGGAGGAGGAGGGAAAGAAAGAGGAGGAGGAGGAGGAGGGAAAGAAAGAGAAGGAGGAGGAGGAAAACAAGAGAGAGGAGGAGGAGGAGGGCAAGAAAGAGGAGGAAGAAGGATGAGGAGGGCAAAAGAGAGAGGTGGTGGAGGAGGAGGAGGAGGAGGGCAAGAAGGAGGAGGAGGAGGGCAAGAAGGAGGAGGAGGAGGGCAAGAGAGAGGAGGAGGAGGAGGAGGGAAAGAAAGAGGAGGAGGAGGAGGAGGAGGGAAAGAAGGAGGAGGAGGAGGATGAGGGAAAGAAAGAGGAGGAGTATGAGGGCAAAAGAGAGAGGTGGAGGTGGAGGAGGAGGGCAAAAAAGAGGAGGAGGAGGAGGGAAAGAAAAAGGAGGAGGAGGAAAAAAAGGAGGAGGAGGAGGAGGAGGGAAAAAAGGAGGAGGAGGAGGAGGAGGGAAAAAAGGAGGAGGATGAGGAGGGAAAAAAGGAGGAGGAGGAGGGAAAAAAGAGGAGGAGGAGGAGGAGGAGGAGGGAAAAAGAGGAGGAGGAGGAGGAGGAGGAGGAGGGAAAAAAGAGGAGGAGGAGGAGGGAAAGAAAGAGGAGGAGAAGGATGAGGGCAAGAGAGAGGTGGAGGAGGAGGAAAGAAGGAGGAGGAGGGAAAGATAGAGTCCTTCTTAGTGAAGGGGGTGGTGTTGGGCATAGATAGATAGATAGATAGATAGATAGATAGATAGATAGATAGATAGATAGATAGATAGATAGATATAGATAGAGTCCTTCTTAGTGAAGGGGGTGGTGGTGGGCATAGATAGATAGATAGATAGATAGATAGATAGATAGATAGATGACTCCTTCATAGTGAAGGGGGTGGTGGTGGGCATAGATAGATAGAGTCCTTCTTAGTGAAGGGGTGGTGGTGGGCATAGATAGATAGATAGATAGATAGATAGATAGATAGATAGATAGATAGATAGATAGATAGATAGAGTGAGTCCTTCTTAGTGAAGGGGGTGGTGGTGGGAATAGATAGATAGATAGATAGATAGATAGATAAGTCCTTCATAGTCAAGGGGGTGGTGTTGGTGGGCATAGATAGATAGATAGATAGATGACAAGAGGGCAAGAAAGAGGAGGAAGGAGGAGGAGGGAAAGAAAGAGGAGGAGGAAAAGAAAGAGGAGGAGGAGGAGGGAAAGACAGAGGAGGAGGAGGAGGAGGAGGAGGGAAAGACAGAGGAGGAGGAGGAGGGAAAGAAAGAGGAGGAAGGAAAGAAAGAGGAGGAGGAGGCGAGAAAGAGGAGGAGGAGGAGGGAAACAAGAGAGAGAAGGAGGAGGAGGGCAAGAAGGAGGAGGAGGAGGGAAAGAAAGAGGAGGAGGATGAGGGAAAGAAAGAGGAGGAGGAGGAGGGAAAGAAGGAGGAGGAGGATGGTAAGAAAGAGGAAGAAGGAGGATGAGGAGGGCAAGAAGGAGGAGGAGGAGGAGGGCAAAAGAGAGAGGTGGAGGAGGAGGGCAAAAGAGAGAGGAGGAGGAGGAGGGCAAAAGAGAGAGGTGGAGGAGGAGGAGGAGGAGGAGGAGGGAAAGGAGGAGGAGGAGGAGGAGGGAAAGGAGGAGGGAAAGAAGGAGGAGGAGGAAGAGGAGGAGGGGGAAAGACAGAAGAGGAGGAAGGAAAGACAGAGGAGGAGGAGGAGGAGGAGGAGGGAAAGACAGAGGAGGAGGAAGAGGAGGAGGGGGAAAGACAGAAGAGGAGGAGGAGGAGGGAAAGACAGAGGAGGAGGAAGAGGAGGAGGGGAAAGACAGAAGAGGAGGAGGAGGAGGAGGGAAAGACAGAGGAGGAGAAGGAGGAGGGTAAGACAGAGGAGAAGGAGGAGGGAAAGACAGAGAAGGAGGAGGAGGAGGAGGGAAAGACAGAGGAGGAGGAGGAGGGAAAGAAAGAGGAGGAGGAAGGAAAGAAAGAGGAGGAGGAGGAGGGAAAGATAGAGTCCTTAGTGAAGGGGGTGGTGGTGGGCATAGATAGATAGATAGATAGAGTCCTTCTTAGTGAAGGGGGTGGTGGTGGGCATAGATAGATAGATAGATAGATAGATAGATAGATAGATAGATAGATAGATAGACAGATAGATAGATAGAGTCCTTCTTAGTGAAGGGGTGGTGGTGGGCATAGATAGATAGATAGATAGATAGATAGATAGATAGATGACAAGAGAGCAAGAAAGAGGAGGAAGGAGGGCAAGAAGGAGGAGGAGGAGGGAAAGAAAGAGGAGGAGGAGGATGAGGGAAAGAAAGAGGAGGCGTATGCAGGCAAAAGAGAGAGGTGGAGGAGAAGGAGGAGGGCAAGAAAGAGGAGGAGGAGGAGGAGGAGGAGGGAAAGAAGGAGGAGGAGGGCAAGAAAGAGGAAGAAGAAGGATGAGGAGTGCAAAAGAGAGAGGTGGAGGAGGAGGAGGAGGAGGGCGAGGAGGAGGAGGGCAAAAGAGAGAGGAGGAGGAGGGAAAGGAGGAGGAGGAGGTGGAGGACGAGGAGGAAAAGGAGGAGGAGGAGGAGGTAGGAAAGGAGGAGGAGGAGGAGAGAAGGAGGAGGAGGGAAAGACGGAGGAGGAGGAAAAGAAAGAGGAGGAGGAGAGAAAGAGGAGGAGGAGGGAAAGACAGAGGAGGAGGAGGGAAAGACAGAGGAAGAAGAAGGATGAGGAGGGCAAAAGAGAGAGGTGGAGGAGGAGGAGGGCAAGGAGGAGGAGGAGGGCAAAAGAGAGAGGTGGAGGAGGAGGAGGGAAAGGAGGAGGAGGAGGAGGAGGAGGGAAAGGAGGAGGAGGGAAAGAAGAAGGAGGAGGAGGAGGAGGGAAAGAAGAAGGAGGAGGAGGAGGAGGAGGAGGGAAAGAAGAAGAAGCAGAAGGAGGAGGAGGAGGAGGAGGAGGGAAAGACAGAGGAGGAAGAGGAGGAGGAGGAGGGGGAAAGACAGAGGAGGAGGAGGAGGGAAAGACAGAGGAGGAGGAGGGAAAGACAGAGGAGAAAGAGGAGGAGGAGGAGGGAAAGACAGAGGAGGAGGAGGGAAAGACAGAGGAGGAGGAGGAGGAGGGAAAGACAGAGGAGGAGGAGGAGGGAAAGACGGAGGAGGAGTATGCAGGCAAAAGAGAGAGGTGGAGGAGGAGGAGGAGGGCAAGAAAGAGGAGGAGGAGGAGGAGGGAAAGAAGGAGGAGGAGGGTAAGAAAGAGGAAGAAGAAGGATGAGGAGGGCAAAAGAGAGAGGTGGAGGAGGAGGAGGGCAAGGAGGAGGAGGAGGAGGAGGGCAAAAGAGAGAGGTGGAGGAGGAGGAGGGAAAGGAGGAGGAGGAGGAGGAGGGAAAGGAGGAGGAGGGAAAGGAGGAGGAGGAGGAGGAGGGAAAGGAGGAGGAGGGAAAGAAGAAGGAGGAGGAGGAGGAGGGAAAGAAGAAGGAGGAGGAGGAGGAGGAGGAGGGAAAGAAGGAGGAGGAGGAGGGAAAGAAGAAGAAGCAGAAGGAGGAGGAGGAGGAGGAGGAGGGAAAGACAGAGGAGGAAGAGGAGGAGGAGGAGGGGGAAAGACAGAGGAGGAGGAGGAGGAGGAGGAGGGAAAGACAGAGGAGGAGGAGGGAAAGACAGAGGAGAAGGAGGAGGAGGAGGAGGGAAAGAAAGAGAAGGAGGAGGAGGGAAAGAAAGAGAAGGAGGAGGAGGGAAAGACAGAGGAGGAGGAGGGAAAGAAGAAGGAGGAGGAGGAGGAGGAGGAGGGAAAGAAGGAGGAGGAGGAGGGAAAGAAGAAGAAGCAGAAGGAGGAGGAGGAGGAGGAGGGAAAGACAGAGGAGGAAGAGGAGGAGGAGGAGGGGGAAAGACAGAGGAGGAGGAGGAGGAGGGAAAGACAGAGGAGGAGGAGGGAAAGACAGAGGAGAAGGAGGAGGAGGAGGAGGGAAAGAAAGAGAAGGAGGAGGAGGGAAAGACAGAGGAGGAGGAGGGAGAGGAGGAGGAGGAGGGAAAGGGAGAGGAGGAGGAGGAGGGAAAGAAAGAGGAGGAGGAAGGAAATAAAGAGGAGGAGGAGGGGGAAAGAAAGAGGAGGAGGAGGGAAAGATAGAGTCCTTCTTAGTGAAGGGGGTGGTGGTGGGCATAGATAGATAGATAGATAGATAGATAGATAGATAGATAGATAGATAGATAGATAGATAGATAGATAGAGTCCTTCTTAGTGAAGGGGGTGGTGGTGGGCATAGATAGATAGATAGATAGATAGATAGATAGATAGATAGATATATAGATAGATAGATAGATAGATAGATAGATAGATAGATAGACAGACAGATAGACAGACAGATAGATATATAGAGTCCTTTTTAGTGAAGGGGGTGGTGGTGGGCATAGATAGATAGATAGATAGATAGATAGATAGATAGATAGATAGATAGATAGATAGATAGATAGATAGATAGATAGATAGATAGATAGATAGATAGAGTCCTTCTTAGTGAAGGGGGTGGTGGTGGGCATAGATAGATAGATAGATAGATAGATAGATAGATAGATAGATAGATAGATAGATAGATAGATAGATAGATGACAAGAGAGCAAGAAAGAGGAGGAAGGAGGAGGAGGGAAAGAAAGAGGAGGAGGAGGAAAAGAAAGAGGAGGAGGAGGAGGAGGAGGAGAGAAAGAGGAGGAGGAGGAGGAGGGAAAGACAGAGGAGGAGGAGAGAAAGAGGAGGAGGGAAACAAGAGAGAGGAGGAGGGGAAGAAGGAGGAGGAGGGAAAGAAAGAGGAGGAGTATGCAGGCAAAAGAAAGAGGTGGAGGAGGTGGAGGAGGGCAAGAAAGAGGAAGAGGAGGAGGAGGGAAAGAAGGAGGAGGAGGGTAAGAAAGAGGAAGAAGAAGGATGAGGAGGGCAAAAGAGAGAGGTGGAGGAGGAGGAGGGCAAGAAGGAGGAGGAGGAGGAGGGCAAAAGAGAGAGGTGGAGGAGGAGGAGGAGGGCAAAAGAGAGAGGTGGAGGTGGAGGAGGAGGAGGAGGAGGGCAAAAGAGAGAGGTGGAGGAGGAGGAGGAGGAGGGAAAGGAGGAGGAGGGAAAGGAGGAGGAGGAGGGAAAGAAGGAGGAGGAGGAAGAGGAGGAGGAAGAGGAGGATGGGGAAAGACAGAAGAGGAGGAGGGAAAGACAGAGGAGGAGGAGGGAAAGACAGAGGAGGAGGAAGAGGAGGAGGGGGAAAGACAGAAGAGGAGGAGGAGGAGGGAAAGACAGAGGAGGAGGAAGAGGAGGAGGGGGAAAGACAGAAGAGGAGGAGGAGGAGGAGGGAAAGACAGAGGAGGAGGAGGAGGAGGAGGGAAAGACAGAGAAGGAGGAGGAGGAGGAGGGAAAGACAGAGGAGGAGGAGGAGGAGGGAAAGAAAGAGGAGGAGGAAGGAAAGAAAGAGGAGGAGGAGGAGGGAAAGATAGAGTCCTTAGTGAAGGGGGTGGTGGTGGGCATAGATAGATAGATAGATAGATAGATAGATAGATAGATAGATAGATAGATAGAGTCCTTCTTAGTGAAGGGGGTGGTGGTGGGCATAGATAGATAGATAGATAGATAGATAGATAGATAGATAGATAGATAGATAGATAGATAGAGTGAGTCCTTCTTAGTGAAGGGGGTGGTGGTGGGCATAGATAGATAGATAGATAGATAGATAGATAGATAGATAGATAGATAGATAGATAGATAGATAGATAGATAGATAGATAGATAGAGTGAGTCCTTCTTAGTGAAGGGGGTGGTGGTGGGAATAGATAGATAGATAGATAGATAGATAAGTCCTTCATAGTCAAGGGGGTGGTGTTGGTGGGCATAGATAGATAGATAGATAGATGACAAGAGGGCAAGAAAGAGGAGGAAGGAGGAGGAGGGAAAGAAAGAGGAGGAGGAAAAGAAAGAGGAGGAGGAGGAGGGAAAGACAGAGGAGGAGGAGGGAAAGACAGAGGAGGAGGAGGAGGGAAAGAAAGAGGAGGAAGGAAAGAAAGAGGAGGAGGAGGCGAGAAAGAGGAGGAGGAGGAGGGAAACAAGAGAGAGAAGGAGGAGGAGGGCAAGAAGGAGGAGGAGGAGGGAAAGAAAGAGGAGGAGGATGAGGGAAAGAAAGAGGAGGAGGAGGAGGGAAAGAAGGAGGAGGAGGATGGTAAGAAAGAGGAAGAAGGAGGATGAGGAGGGCAAAAGAGAGAGGTGGAGGAGGAGGAGGGCAAGGAGGAGGAGGAGGAGGAGGGCAAAAGAGAGAGGTGGAGGAGGAGGGCAAAAGAGAGAGGAGGAGGAGGAGGGCAAAAGAGAGAGGTGGAGGAGGAGGAGGAGGAGGAGGAGGGAAAGGAGGAGGAGGAGGAGGAGGGAAAGGAGGAGGGAAAGAAGGAGGAGGAGGAAGAGGAGGAGGGGGAAAGACAGAAGAGGAGGAAGGAAAGACAGAGGAGGAGGAGGAGGAGGAGGAGGGAAAGACAGAGGAGGAGGAAGAGGAGGAGGGGGAAAGACAGAAGAGGAGGAGGAGGAGGGAAAGACAGAGGAGGAGGAAGAGGAGGAGGGGAAAGACAGAAGAGGAGGAGGAGGAGGAGGGAAAGACAGAGGAGGAGAAGGAGGAGGGTAAGACAGAGGAGAAGGAGGAGGGAAAGACAGAGAAGGAGGAGGAGGAGGAGGAGGGAAAGACAGAGGAGGAGGAGGAGGGAAAGAAAGAGGAGGAGGAAGGAAAGAAAGAGGAGGAGGAGGAGGGAAAGATAGAGTCCTTAGTGAAGGGGGTGGTGGTGGGCATAGATAGATAGATAGATAGATAGATAGATAGATAGATAGAGTCCTTCTTAGTGAAGGGGGTGGTGGTGGGCATAGATAGATAGATAGATAGATAGATAGATAGATAGATAGATAGATAGATAGATAGATAGATAGATAGATAGACAGATAGATAGATAGAGTCCTTCTTAGTGAAGGGGTGGTGGTGGGCATAGATAGATAGATAGATAGATAGATAGATAGATAGATAGATAGATAGATAGATAGATAGATAGATAGATAGATAGATGACAAGAGAGCAAGAAAGAGGAGGAAGGAGGGCAAGAAGGAGGAGGAGGAGGGAAAGAAAGAGGAGGAGGAGGATGAGGGAAAGAAAGAGGAGGCGTATGCAGGCAAAAGAGAGAGGTGGAGGAGAAGGAGGAGGGCAAGAAAGAGGAGGAGGAGGAGGAGGAGGAGGAGGGAAAGAAGGAGGAGGAGGGCAAGAAAGAGGAAGAAGAAGGATGAGGAGTGCAAAAGAGAGAGGTGGAGGAGGAGGAGGAGGAGGAGGAGGGCGAGGAGGAGGAGGGCAAAAGAGAGAGGAGGAGGAGGGAAAGGAGGAGGAGGAGGTGGAGGACGAGGAGGACGAGGAGGAAAAGGAGGAGGAGGAGGAGGTAGGAAAGGAGGAGGAGGAGGAGAGAAGGAGGAGGAGGGAAAGACGGAGGAGGAGGAAAAGAAAGAGGAGGAGGAGGAGGAGAGAAAGAGGAGGAGGAGGAGGGAAAGACAGAGGAGGAGGAGGGAAAGACAGAGGAGGAGGAGGAGGAGGGAAAGACAGAGGAGGAGGAGGAGGAGGAGGGAAAGACAGAGGAGGAGGAGGAGGGAAAGACGGAGGAGGAGTATGCAGGCAAAAGAGAGAGGTGGAGGAGGAGGAGGAGGGCAAAAGAGAGAGGTGGAGGAGGAGGAGGAGGAGGGCAAAAGAGAGAGGTGGAGGAGGAGGAGGAGGAGGGAAAGGAGGAGGAGGGAAAGGAGGAGGAGGAGGGAAAGAAGGAGGAGGAGGAAGAGGAGGAGGAAGAGGAGGATGGGGAAAGACAGAAGAGGAGGAGGGAAAGACAGAGGAGGAGGAGGGAAAGACAGAGGAGGAGGAAGAGGAGGAGGGGGAAAGACAGAAGAGGAGGAGGAGGAGGGAAAGACAGAGGAGGAGGAAGAGGAGGAGGGGGAAAGACAGAAGAGGAGGAGGAGGAGGAGGGAAAGACAGAGGAGGAGGAGGAGGAGGAGGGAAAGACAGAGAAGGAGGAGGAGGAGGAGGGAAAGACAGAGGAGGAGGAGGAGGAGGGAAAGAAAGAGGAGGAGGAAGGAAAGAAAGAGGAGGAGGAGGAGGGAAAGATAGAGTCCTTAGTGAAGGGGGTGGTGGTGGGCATAGATAGATAGATAGATAGATAGATAGATAGATAGATAGATAGATAGATAGATAGATAGATAGATAGATAGAGTCCTTCTTAGTGAAGGGGGTGGTGGTGGGCATAGATAGATAGATAGATAGATAGATAGATAGATAGATAGATAGATAGATAGATAGATAGATAGATAGATAGATAGATAGATAGATAGATAGAGTCCTTCTTAGTGAAGGGGGTGGTGGTGGGCATAGATAGATAGATAGATAGATAGATAGATAGATAGATAGATAGATAGATAGATAGATAGATAGATAGATAGATAGACAGACAGATAGACAGACAGATAGATAGATAGAGTCCTTCTTAGTGAAGGGGGTGGTGGTGGGCATAGATAGATAGATAGATAGATAGATAGATAGATAGATAGATAGATAGATAGATAAGTCCTTCTTAGTGAAGGGGGTGGTGGTGGGCATAGATAGATAGATAGATAGATAGATAGATAGATAGATAGATAGATAGATAGATAGATAGATAGATAGATGACAAGAGAGCAAGAAAGAGGAGGAAGGAGGAGGAGGAGGGAAAGAAAGAGGAGGAGGAGGAAAAGAAAGAGGAGGAGGAGGAGGAGGAGAGAAAGAGGAGGAGGAGGAAAAGAAAGAGGAGGAGGAGGAGGAGGAGAGAAAGAGGAGGAGGAGGAGGAGGGAAAGACAGAGGAGGAGGAGGAGGGAAAGACAGAGGAGGAGGAGGAGGGAAAGACAGAGGAGGAGGAGGGAAAGACAGAGGAGGAGGAGGGAAAGACAGAGGAGGAGGAGGAGAGAAAGAGGAGGAGGGAAACAAGAGAGAGGAGGAGGGCAAGAAGGAGGAGGAGGGAAAGAAAGAGGAGGAGTATGCAGGCAAAAGAAAGAGGTGGAGGAGGAGGAGGAGGAGGGCAAGAAAGAGGAGGAGGAGGGAAAGAAGAAGGAGGAGGAGGGTAAGAAAGAGGAAGAAGAAGGATGAGGAGGGCAAAAGAGAGAGGTGGAGGAGGAGGAGGGCAAGAAGGAGGAGGAGGGCAAAAGAGAGAGGTGGAGGAGGAGGAGGAGGGCAAAAGAGAGAGGTGGAGGAGGAGGAGGAGGAGGGCAAAAGAGAGAGGTGGAGGAGGAGGAGGAGGGAAAGGAGGAGGAGGGAAAGGAGGAGGAGGGAAAGAAGGAGGAGGAGGAAGAGGAGGAGGAAGAGGAGGAGGAGGGAAAGAAGGAGGAGGAGGAGGGAAAGAAGAAGAAGCAGAAGGAGGAGGAGGAGGAGGAGGGAAAGACAGAGGAGGAAGAGGAGGAGGAGGAGGGGGAAAGACAGAGGAGGAGGAGGAGGAGGGAAAGACAGAGGAGGAGGAGGGAAAGACAGAGGAGAAAGAGGAGGAGGAGGAGGGAAAGACAGAGGAGGAGGAGGAGGAGGGAAAGACAGAGGAGGAGGAGGAGGAGGGAAAGACAGAGGAGGAGGAGGAGGGAAAGACGGAGGAGGAGTATGCAGGCAAAAGAGAGAGGTGGAGGAGGAGGAGGAGGAGGGCAAGAAAGAGGAGGAGGAGGAGGAGGGAAAGAAGGAGGAGGAGGGTAAGAAAGAGGAAGAAGAAGGATGAGGAGGGCAAAAGAGAGAGGTGGAGGAGGAGGAGGAGGGAAAGAAGGAGGAGGAGAATAAGGAGGAGGAGGGAAAGAAGGAGGAGGAGGAGGGAAAGGAGGAGGAGGAGGGAAAGAAGGAGGAGGAGGAGGATGAGGGAAAGAAAGAGGAGGAGGGAAAGAAGGAGGAGGAGGGAAAGAAAGAGGAGGAGGAGGAGGATGAGGGAAAGAAAGAGGAGGAATATGAGGGCAAAAGAGAGAGGTGGAGGAGGACGAGGAAGCGGAGGAGGGTAAAAAAGAGGAGGAGGAGGAGGAGGAGGAGGAGGAGGGAAAGAAGGAGGAGGAGGAGGAGGAGGAGGAGGGAAACAAGGAGGAGGAGGAGGGAAACAAGAAAGAGGAGGAGGAGGGCAAGAAAGAGGAGGAGGAGGAGGGAAAAAAGAGGAGGAGGAGGAGGAGGAAAAGAAGGAGGAGGAGGAAAAGAAGGAGGAGGAGGGAAAGAAAGAGGAGGAGGAGGATGAGGGCAAGAGAGAGGTGGAGGAGGAGGGAAAGAAGGAGGAGGAGGAGGAGGGAAAGATAGAGTCCTTCTTAGTGAAGGGGGTGGTGGTGGGCATAGATAGATAGATAGATAGATAGATAGATAGATAGATAGATAGATAGATAGATAGATAGATAGATAGATAGATAGAGTCCTTCTTAGTGAAGGGGGTGGTGGTGGGCATAGATAGATAGATAGATAGATAGATAGATAGATAGATAGATAGATAGATAGATAGTTAGATAGATAGATAGATAGATAGATAGATAGATAGATAGAGTCCTTAGTGAAGGGGGTGGTGGTGGGCATAGATAGATAGATAGATAGATAGATAGATAGATGATAGATAGATAGATAGATAGATAGATAGATAGATAGATAGATAGAGTCCTTCTTAGTGAAGGGGGTGGTGGTGGGCATAGATAGATAGATAGATAGATAGATAGATAGATAGATAGATAGATAGATAGATAGATAGTCCTTCTTAGTGAAGGGGGTGGTGGTGGGCATAGATAGATAGATAGATAGATAGATAGATAGATAGATAGATAGATAGATAGATAGATAGATAGATAGATAGATAGATAGATGACAAGAGAGCAAGAGAGAGGAGGAAGGAGGAGGAGGAGGGAAAGAAAGAGGAGGAGGAGGAGGATGAAAAGAAAGAGGAGGAGGAGGGAGAGGAGGAGGAGGGAAAGAAAGAGGAGGAGGAGGATGAGGGCAAGAGAGAGGTGGAGGAGGAGGGAAAGATAGAGTCCTTCTTAGTGAAGGGGGTGGTGGTGGGCATAGATAGATAGATAGATAGATAGATAGATAGATAGATAGAGTCCTTCTTAGTGAAGGGGGTGGTGTTGGGCATAGATAGATAGATAGATAGATAGATAGATAGATAGATAGATAGATAGATAGATAGATAGATAGATAGATAGATAGATAGATAGAGTCCTTCTTAGTGAAGGGGGTGGTGGTGGGCATAGATAGATAGATAGATAGATAGATAGATAGATAGATAGATAGATAGATAGATAGATAGATAGATAGATAGATAGATAGATAGATAGATAGATAAGTCCTTCATAGTGAAGGGGGTGGTGGTGGTGGGCATAGATAGATAGATAGATAGATAGATAGATAGATAGATAGATAGATAGATAGATAGATAGATGGATAGATAGATAGATAGATAGATAGATAGATAGATAGATAGATAGATAGATAGATAGATAGATTCATCGAGTTTTTCTCCGGGTGAACAGGTTTGTAACTTAAAAAAAACAGCAACTTGACACAACGAACAAACGAATGTTACAGTATGAGTTGCTGACACTGAAAAACATGAACTGTTGTAATTAGTAGTAATGCCGCCTTTATTCGTTATATTTTCTGAATTACGTGATTGTTAGATATCATCATCGGATGATTCAGCAGTAGGGAGAGGAAGAGGTAGAGAGAGAGGACAGAGAGGCAGTGGTTCAGTGGGATCTAACGTTAGGTGAGGAGATGGACGACGAGGAGCGCGAGAGTCAACACAACGACGACAAAGATACCCGGCAACTACAAGAGACGATCAAAGTAGAATTGAAAGTTTTCAAAGGCAGCGAAGAGAAACGACAGAGGTTTGTACAATTTATGTGTCTAGCTGTATAAATTAATTTTAATTCTCTGTACAATCTTATCCACATAGCAAAATCATAACTTTAGCTAATTGATAATTTATATAAAAAAAAAAGAAAGCTATAGAAAATCTTACAGAGAGCAATATTTTCTTTTGCACACACATATTTTTTTTTAAACACTTATACATGAGATCCCTGCAATGCCTCAAGTGCAATATACTGCAAAACATGATGTATGTTATACCTACATGTATATCTAATGGACTAGATCTTATCTTAGAATCATATTTCCTTTCATTTCTTCAGAGACTTCTGCAGAACATGAGCCTTGAGGATCACATACGCCTCGCAGGTAGATTGTTGGAGAGGCAGCCGGGTCTGGTCTTTGATTTATTGATCGAGCATCAGCAAAGACATGGTGCCCCTACATCTGCGGAGGTTCCAGGGGTACCATGGTAGCCACTGCAGAGACATGCCGACCGACAGGGAGCGGAAATGCTGTGGACAGGACCCTGCACACTGCGTGAGCCTCCTTCCACATTTTACACAATACTGCCTGGATGAGGGATATCTTCGGATACATAGACAGTACCGGGAGGATCTCACTGCTTTCGGAAATGTAAGGGAGCCTGGTGATGACAACCGAGAATACAGCTTATAGACACTTTATTTTCTGGCAGCATGGCTCATTAGGACAGGGGAACAGGAGAGTCATTCCAAGCTGCTGTGTTTACAGGATTAGGGAAAAATTCCCAGACCCTCAGGCACAATACACTGGCTACATTCCAGGGATCTGAAAAAGTTTTGTAAATAGTAATATCGATTTATACATGTTGTATTCTTTGAAGTTCTGTTTACTTCACACTTTGTTATAAAGAATAAAATATTTGTTAATTTACTTTGTAATGTATTTTTTTCTAAAATAGGGATAGAGAAACATTTCAAAATTATGTGCAAAATGAATGATACACAAAAAACTTCAAATGAAATTTGTTTGAAAACACAAACATATATTTATTTATAAGTAGAATGATTTTTGATCATGTATTTACAACTGAAATATCAGTAAAACAACTCAATCTCAATCTGTCTCCAAGTTGGTAATAGAATGGAAGGTAGATCCTGTGAAAGACAAGTGCAATTAAATGTACACAATTCAGAATCAGTTTGAATGCAAAAACCAAGCGAACGTCTTAAGTTGACCTCAGACAACAATATAATACAATTTTAAAAGCCAGTTCATGACCCCTTTAATAATATCTGTAAGTGAATTACTGTCTGAAATTCAAAAGATGAAACGGAGACTTGCTGCCTTCATTCAATCCCCACACATTGCTCAAGCCGTGAGATTAGAATTTTGTGGTCCACACACAGTATCAAAGGCAGCACTTAGATCGAATAGTAGGAGAATCACTGAATCCCCTGAGTCAACAGACAATAAAATATCATTAAAAACTTTTAATAAAGCGGACTCAGTACTGTGATATTTTCTAAACCCAGATTGAAATTTTTCAAAAACACTATTTAACTCCAAATGACTCTGTAGTTGTTCCAAAATAACTTTCTCTAAGATTTTTGAAATGAAGGACAGATTTGAAATCGGTCTATAATTGGAAAGTATGTTTGGGTCGAGATTGGGTTTTTTTAAGTAGAGGTTTTACAGTTGCATGTTTAAGGTATTTAGGAACAACACCTGTGAGAAGGGACTTATTTGTTATACCTAAAATAGATGTCCAAAAACATCAAAAATCGGCAGCAAAAAAATGTGTTGGAATAATGTCATGCAGACATGTAGTAGGTTTTAGTTTAGGGGTGATGAACTGAGAAATCAAATTTTCTTTGAGCTTTTGATATCTAATCGGGTTATCATATTATAAGAATATCCTGTAAGTTTCAGAACTGAAAACGTCCTTGTTAGTCCAATAAAAGCTTTTATTTACACCAGCCTCTGAAAACGTCTCGTTTTGAAAAGTGGGAAACTATGACGTCGAATGGGTTAAAACACCACCCCCGCAGAAGAAGATCAACACCTACTTCAACACGGCCGGTTTAGCCCCGCCCACCGATTCGCGCATTACACGCATAGCTAAGTAGCCAAACATACATGCCTACCTCGTGATGACAAACCGGATCGTTCTACCGAGAAATACAGAATATTTTGCAGTGCCTGGTTGTGGAAGAAGACAGTCGCTGCATAAGCTTCCTGTGGATTCCAATAGGACTTCATGGATAAACTTTATTTTTAATGACGTTCCAGCTGATGAGGGTAAAACATCGTCGCCTGTTCGCTTCATTTCACTGAGGATTGTTTTGTAAACAAGACTGGATTTGCAGACCGATTAAGAGTAAAGAACGGTGCTGTGCCGTCTATATTGGATCTGACAGGAATTGTGCAACACACGGACTCTGGTTCGGACATGTATGGGCGAATCATTCCGGTTGCCATTTTACAACATTGGACGTTTTCCCCCACACCGACGGGTGAGTGAAACTCATTATAATATGCAAAACTGTTATCCACTCACAGCAGTGGGCGTTTATTTCCAAGTCTTCAGTGCGACACGCCCATAAAAACCGACCGTTTTTCCGGAAGGCTCACAACTTGGGTACAAAATAGCCTATTACTTATTAATTTTGATGTTTTTGAATGCAAAAACCAAGCGAACGTCTTAAGTTGACCTCAGACAACAATATAATAACATTTTAAAAGCCAGTTCATGACCCCTTTAATAATATCTGTAAGTGAATTTAAAGTTACTGTCTGAAATTCAAAAGATGAGACATAGGGAGAGAGCATAGATGACTCATAGTTTGAAGGGTCAATATTTTGTCTAATATCAACAATTTTATCTGTGAAAAACTTTCACTTACAAAAAAAAGCTATCACATACTGCAGTTGATGCATTTAAACACAGCACTCACAGGATTCATAACCGAATTTAAGATAAGTTCAAGTGTGGTGCTAGTTACCCAAGGTTCGGCTTTAGGCTTTTGCCGTTTTTTTTCTCAGTGGAGCCACAGAGTTCATTATATCATTACAAATGGAATTGAATAACATAAGATGCTCATCAACATTAAGCAGGTTTGAAAGTGAATCAATACCATACATTTGGCAGGTCTCATTAAAAAGAGAAGTAAAAGAATCACAAGAAGACTGGCTAAAAGTACGAATCTGCCGTGAATCCTTCTGAGTTTTATTTATTTAATTTGGAAAGGAGCAAGTGAATGTAACAGGCATATGATCAGAAAAACTCAAATCAAGGATTTCGAGTTCACAGATCGAAATACCATGCAACAGCACAAGATCTAGTGTGTGGCCATGTTTATGGGTAGGACCATTTACCCTATGCATTTACCACCTGCATAAAATCAAACGACTCCCCCGCAATCAAAATGCGATCATACTGAACAACAATATCTCCTAAAAAATTTGCAAACTCATTTAGAAAATCCTTATTTGGTTTTGGAGGGCGGTAAACCACAGCAATCGCTAACTGATGCATGTTTAGCATGAACACGAGAACTTCAAAACCAGTATTAAAGGTGCAGTAAGCGATTTCTGAGAAACACTGTTGATATTTGACATGAACCCAAACAAACACACCCCTCCCCCCATATCTACTCCCCCAAAATGCATGAACACGTAATGCAAGAGTGGACATCAATTTATCATAGAGCGACTCAAATTAATGCTTCATGAAAAATAAAGCAAAGATGACAAAATAATTATAAACAGCTTTAAAATAACATATGCTGATCTTCTTTCAACAGCATTTCTTAGAAATTGCTTACTGCACCTTTAATAAAACACTGCCAGATTCATGTTCATCTGTTGCGGATAATAAAACTTAACGTGCTTTTAGCGTCACTAACCGGACATTTCATTTCCAAACTGCCACCATAAATCAGTGTAAACATGGCCAGATTCGTGTTCATCTGTTGCTAATAGACCTCATCATGTTTTTGTGCCACTCACTGTACATTTAACATTTTGAAAGTGTCATGAAACATGCAAAAAGAATTGTAAATCACATTTTACACAGGCGTGATTTATTCCAATGAGCCTGGTGGCCAAATCACCATTCAAAGATACTTTGTTGCTATTTTCATTCTATTTTGAGCTCAGATGCAGCCTTCTGTATCGCTGTCATCGGTGCATTTGGCAAGACTTGGTTCCCATTAGTAGACTGTGAGATGTGGATGTCTTTAGTTTCATCACGCACAGTCTTCAGAAAGACCATAATCCCTGAGCCTCCAGTACCTCTTTCCTCCAGCGCTGTTGGCGCTTTCCTGATTGCGTCTAGCTCCTTGACCAAACCCTGCTTGTTTTCACGGAGCTGTCTGGCACGGGACGCCGGTATAGTGATGTAACGGGTGACAATGTTGATGTGGCAATTCCTAAATTCCACCAACCGGGCCACACATTGTTCAAATGTGTGCGTTAGGTGCTCATCCGCTTGCTGGAGCACAAAGTCGCGCAGGGACGGGCGACTAGAGATGTCTTCAATGAAAAGCTTATGGGCGGGCGGCATGTAGTCCCTCATTCTTCTCAGGAAGGCCCCTGTTTGAAGAGGATAGACAGAGCAAAACTACATTTTCAATACACATGCAAAAAAGTGTTCAATAAATTGAATCTGACATTTATTAATAAAGTTCCCTTGCATTTTATATAGGCCTATTTATATAAGCGTTCAAAATGTTTGGGTTGTAAGATTGTTGAATTTATTTGACATTGATTGTTTATAGGGTAATTCCATCGGTGGAGACATAATTATGTATTGATAGTGGGTCATATATGTAGTAGAATAATATCATAAATTTCTAATTTGGGTCCTTATTGGCGGATAAAAGGCAGAAAATGACTTTTTAGTGCTTGTGGATTGTAGACAACAATCCCTATAGTGCATTGCAATGCTCAGCTCCGCAGGCCACTCCCACTGCTCCGCCCATCAATGTAGACTAGAGTTGAGCTCCACTCTACGTTACCGCCTGGAAATCATTTCGCACAATGAAATCAGATAATGCGCGCTAATATAATATGACGACGTAAGAGCGTCACGGCGGCGACCGCGCCATCAGCCAAAGATTGGCGTGATTCTATTTGGGCTTCAGACAATCGGCACACTTACTCTGACGCATTAATTTTACACATGAAATGCAGCCAAACCTCGGAGTGTTTTGTCTTCGGCATCTTCATTAATGCCCTCGCTATCAGACGTTCCGAGAGTCTCCCGCATATTGAAAACAGCTCGCTAAAGCCGCAAATTAGTTAAAATCTCCGGAATCTAGAGCGAGTCAGCAAGAGAGCGTGTACGAGACAGATCAGACTGTGCTCCAAACCGTATGCGCACAAGGGAGAGGGAAAGAGCGAGAGACTTGTGTGAGTGTGTGAGAAAATTTTCATTCTTATTCGGTCTGGTTATTACCGTTTACGTCGGGACCGGTTCCCTATTGGTACCGCGTTTTGGTACCCAACCCTATCCATAATGCATCCGTCTGGGTATTCAGTACCTTCGTCCATAATTTCAACATTTTTCTGCCGGTGAACTCAAACGCACTGGCACTGATCTGTGATAGGTCTGTTAGCGCATTCAGGGGCGGAGTGCGACCAAAAAATCTACCGGGAAATTTCGTAGACCACCGGCCCTCATCGCCGGCACGATTTTAATAGCCGATAGCATTTACAGTTTTATTGATTTAAAAGGAACTTTGTTGTACTAGTATGCTGGAGTAAAGTTCATAAATGGTCGTTCTTTCCCATAGTAATTTCTAAAACTATGTTGGGAGGACTCTGTGCCTCTAGGGGGGTTCGGGGGCATGCTCCCCCGCAAGAAAATTTTGGACATTTTAAGGTTAAATGTATCAATCTCGTGCTCTATGAGAGATCGAAATTAAGAGCTTCAACCCATGAACTGCTCGTTGAACAAAGAAAAAACATTAATTTGTACCAGGACAATAAAGAGGGCTCAAACATCTTTTTAGTTATGAGAGTCTCAGTCTGCATTACATTATCAGTGGTGTTTTAGGATGCCAAACAATTATTATAATAATGTAATAATGATTTATAATTATTCCTATGACGTACTGTAAAATCCATTTATAGCCTATAAATGTACTATGTAAATGAAAATGAGTATTTCAAAAGTATATTTTAACCTACATTACACTATAATATAGGAAAATTAAAATACTTTTGTCCTAATTTCTTCACTTGCAAGAAATAAACCCTTGAGCTTTTATTTAGGAGAAAACACCAGCAGCCTGACCATGATGATCGCGTGAGCAAAGTAATCACGCAGCACAAACTGGATGCTATATGTCAGTTATTATAATGGCGCAACGCCATATATATTCATGGTTTCAATTTTAGTTCGTTGGCAAAATATAACGCTAGAGACCTTAATGTTAGGTTTTACATATCTGTGTTGGGAAAAAAGGAGAAGAGAGAGTTCGGCAAGGCGGATTCGAACTCGCGTTCAGCGCATCAAAAAGCTGCTTTCAAGTAGCCTACTTCACGCCCTACGACCTACGCCACTGAGGTTGTTTCAAGACGGGTGTCGTTTTGCTGTAAAGACAGGCACTTAGTGCAAATATATGCTCCGTTATAGAAAATGTAAAAAAAAAATAAAAAATAATGTTTTCTTCCCTTAGCTTGGGCCATGGCAAACTTCCAATAAATACATTTTATCAGACCGGGCCGGCCCTCGCGGCCTCGAAACACTACCGGCCCACCGGGAAAACTCCCGACTCTCCCGATTGCCACTCCGCTACTGGCGGGTTTGAAAGGGTGGGATCTAGTGCTTGAAATCCCCTTCTTACACTTCCTCCTACAATGACGTAAAATGACGTTTTTTGCATAATTGTAGGAGGAAGTGTAAAAGGTAAATAGCGAAAGGGGAAAGTGGGAGAGTGTTGCACTGGATTTCTAACAATGGAAATCTTAATGCAAATGGGTCGAGTGTCTCTTTAATTGAACAAAAAAACAGTAAAATTGTCAAATTGGAAACTTTTTTTCCTATTTTTAATATACTTTACATTTTCAGCATCATTACTCCATAAATCATTGTAGTATGGTGATTTGCTGCTCGAGAAACATTTATTATTATCATCAATAATGAAAACAGTTGTGTTGCTTAAAGTCCCTATGAAATCAAAATTGACCATACTTACTTTGTTTGCCTAAATTGATCGTTTTGTGGTGAACAATTCATACATGTAAGTCAATCCACACACAAAAAAATTTTGGCTTCGCAATCTTTAATCAAATTTTGAAAATGCCCCTCCCCTCTGCATTGGAGGACCTTGCCCGATGATGTAGGCTTTACGGTTTGGGTGTCTCCTTAACATCCATAACCACGCCCCTCCAACTGACAGCTGCTGTGTGTTTGTGAGCGCCGACCGAGCATTGATTGACAGCGTGTGTAAACTTGCGTCATCCTCCAGTTCAGAATGAAACACCCATTTTTCTAGATCCAATCAGGTGCTAGTTAGAAAAAAAAGCCACGCCCACTATTTTGCCTCATTTTATTCCGTTTCTCTCCGAAATACGTCACAACACTGGAGAAAAGTCGTTTGCAACGTCCGGTTCACGGGGACTTTAATATTTTTGTGAAAACCATGCTAAAAAAATTCTTTAATGAATTCTTTAATCTTCATCCATTCATTCATCTTTAATGAATGGATTCTTTATTGTCTTTACAGTCACCTTTGAATAATTGACTACAATATGAATATTATTATTATTAACCGTGAGTGGAATAACTGATGATTCTCTTACCACTGCTGCCTTCATGTTGGACTCCCAGCAGTTCATCAAAGCAGTGTAAAATACTACTCTGTGCTGCACTGCCTCCCGAAAACTCCATCGGCTTTTCTTGAACTCCCTCATACACGAGACCTTCTGGCATTGATGGGTTATCTTTCCATCTAAAACCCACATTAAAGGGATAGTTCACTTTGAAATTAATTTTGTTATGTTTTAGCTTTCCTCAAGGGCATCAAAGATGTAGGTGTCTTTGTTTCCGCAATATTTTCAATTTTGATATTTTGGGGTCAAACTGTTGTTCTCTGTCAGTCATATAATGCAGGTCTATGGTCACCACCTCAAAGAGCATGCACAGAGAAGTCCAAATTAAATGTAAATGTAAGTATACAATGATGGCCTATGACACGAAACGAGCGGTTTGTGTGAGAAAACGAACAGTATTTATATCGTTTTTACCTCTTGTAACCACAGCCACGTCCAAATGATCTGAGGGCGTGGGCGCTTTGTGGCTGTGGCTTGTGAAAGGTAAAAACGATAAAAATACTGTTTTCTCACACAAACCGCTCGTTTCGTGTCTTGGGCCATCAATGTGTACTTACATTTACAAGTCATTAAATCATGTTTAATGCATGTTGCATGCTCTTTGAGGTGGTGACCATAGACCTGCATTATATGACAGACAGACAAGAACGGTTTGACCTAAAAATATCATAATTGAAAATACTGTGGAAACAAAGACACCTACATCTTGGATGCCCTTGAGGTAAGCTAAAACATACCAAACATTAATTTCAAAGTGAACTATCCCTGTAAGGAGAGTAAAGTTTCGTAGATTTTAGAAAATAAATAAATAAATACATAAATAAAGAGCTTTGATACCAACAGTGTGACTTACCCAGACAGAAAGATCCTCATAATTCCGTAGAATATGGAGGGATCTACATATTCTGAAATGGTCACAATAAGTATTACAACCACTTGAATGAAGGCATAGAAGTCATTCATCACCTTCAAAAGTATTACCATGCATTAGTTTAAGAGCATGTTTCATGCTGTCTATGGCCTGGCTGACAACATCCAGAGCTTTGGTGACCATAGCAACATCATTATAATGGACACCGTTGATGACATCAAGGATAGACTGTAAAAAAAAGAAGCAGCATTACAATGGTACAGTAATGCATGCCATGATTTTTACAATTTGTAAATACAGCAATGATGATTGGAGTAAGTTTTACAAGAGAATACTTTTTTAGCAATAGCAATTTCTGAGTGAAAATTGTTTCCAAAGTTCACAATCACATACCATGGTATTTACACTCCAAGGTTATTCAACAAATAGTGTATCAACATGAATGATTTACTTTCATGGCTTCTTTATCTCAGTGCTCTGTGGCATATGTAAGAGTGTCAGACCTTCAGGCCAGGAACAGCCGCCAGCTCCACCAGAAGTGTGACCAGAAAAAACCCTCTTACACTTTCCCCTCCAGGCAAAGTCAACAACAACTCCAGGTTCCTACAGGACACAAGAACAGTCCATCAGAACAGCACTAGCCATAAACTGAATCAAAGTATTGTAAAGATTTTATTCGTTGTCTTTTTTACGTTATCTTATCACATGGTGGTGTCTAATTCTCGACGTAAATGTATTATAAGGGAAATCTGAATACACAGAGGACATTTACATATTCCACACTGTACATAATAAGATGGCTCCCTCTGCTGGCTCTAAACATTAATAACACTTAACACACATTTCTGTTAATACAACAAATACTTACTCCATGGAAAAAGGTCTGGGAACAATCAGTGTCCAGTTGTGCATGAAAAAGAAAGGTACAATTTATTATGCACATGCCACAGCTGATTTGTCTAAATATACGCTGTATGTAAATATTGTTTTGTTTACTACAAAAAAAGCATTTAGCAGGTTTCTTTCATTCACTCAGATATTGCAATTTAATTTCAAGTCGACTCAGAAGTGAACCCGAATCCCATCACAGTAACAACCCAATGTCAGATTCATGGATGAAAGTTTTAACTACAAATGGTGAAACAATATAATATCTATTGTAATGAAATTGATTACAACTTTATTGTATTCTGTCTGAAAATAATGACACTTTTGTCAGTGGAAAGGTGGGGCAAAAATAAAGACTATTTTAGCCCAATTGTTGTAGTTATGACATCAACAGTAGTACAGTAGTATTCATGCTAACAAACCAAACACTGACCCCTTGGTAGTACACTTGGTCATTCAATGTACTGAAAATGTCCACACAGTGCACAGTATACATTTCCCTAAAAGTGTATGTACAGTTACATATATTGGCAAACCTCAGACTTTCAGCTGTTTGCAATGAACAAATCAAACTGTTTTTTTTTAAATAGCTCAACAAAACAAATCTTTCAAGTGGTTTCCCCAAATTCAACTGAAAATGCAACTTTTAATGTCTTCTGCAGTCTCAAAATTATTAACCCCTCACAACAGCTCAAATCTGCAAAACAGGAGTTGTCTCAAGCACACCTGATGCAACCAATCAAGGGCTTCATTAGTTTCACCAGGTTTGCTTGAGCAAGAACACATTAAATATCTGAACTGGCTAGGGGTTTGTTGAGGGTGCTTTCACACTGGCAGCTTAGGCTATGTTTACACGGAAACGATTCTGAAGAGAAAACGCAAAAGTGGCGTTGCGTCATCACTGTTTATTCTGCGTTTAGACGAGCGTTTTGTGTGGGAAATCCGCGTGCAAATGGTGACGCAAAAGTGTGTGAAATTCAATGTAGTATGCACTTCAGGTGGCTAGGAGTGCACACTACAACAACACCAAGTCCACGCGCCTGCGTACAACCTTCACTGTCAAGCAGACTTTTGTGTTTTTACCGTTTACGCGGGAACGCGGCGGTGGAGCGTTTTTAAGATTTCCACTCTGGAGGGTGGTTTCACTTTTTTGCGTTTTTAAGCCTCAAAAACGCCGTCGCCGTGTAAACGAAAGGCACATCCGATAAAATATTTTTACGTTTTCACCCGCGAGCGTTCTCGTATAAACTGGGCCTTAGTTCGTAAGAGGCCACGGTTCACATGAAAAATTGCTATTGTGTCAAGCGACTTTAACGCGCCCGTAAACCATCCTAAAAGGCGCGCCACATTTGCAAAAATGCTGCCCGTCAAAAAACTGGCCAATGCCCATCTTTCTCCGATGCAAATTAATCCTTTGAACGCAACGCGACTATCCAATAGAAGTAGAGCACATGGAGACTGGGGGAAGTCTCTCGCGGGTCCAATTTGTTAAACGTCCTACTAAAAAAAACACACCCATAGTGGTAAACTTGAGAACATCAACGTAGGCTACAAATGAGGGGAGGCATCACAACACCACGCTTCAAGCCCCGTTCACGCCGCCAGTGACTTTGTCGCTGTGTGTCTCTAGTCTCTGTACTGCGAGTCACTTATGGGCGTTCGTAGGGCTGTCACTTTAATGTTATTGGTCACATACACTGCAAACTAAGGGCGTTTTCTCACCTGAAAGTCCACACCAAGGTCCGAACCAGAGTTCACGCTTTGATGCATTTTTATACTTTCAGAAAGTTTTGGTTTGGTTTCACACTGCAATAATGCGAGCGCACTATAGAACAATTCAACAATTCGACGGGTAACTTTGACAACATATGAACGAACAGACGCATATCGTTGCAACTTATGGCATAATTAATACCTGCAGCACCAACTATACACAATGCTAGTTCAAATTCGCCAAATGAACGTCCTCGTCGTGCGAAAATTTTATCGCCGCCGGCAGGAAAGGAGGAGAAGATTGCAAGTTGACTTCTTATTATGTTGTCAGACCATACTTCAATTAAAAACCTCGTCTCCTCATCTCCCCATGTGCTACACGGCTCATTTTTCCTGCCACCTTCTGTTTTTTTCGTCTTTTTGGGAACCACCAGAACTTCCTGTAAAAAAGTCTGAAAGTCCGAACCATACAGAAATGCTTTTACACTATAAACAAACCAAACCTTTTTACAGTTTGATCCGGACCGAGACTACCTCTTCTTCGTCTCTTTACGTTGTGCTCCGGGGGAGGTTTCACACCTCTAATTTTGATTCGGACCGAACTGAAAAGTCCGAAAGTCCGGACCAAACAAGGTAGGAGTGAAAGGGTCAACTGTCACTATTCGCTCAATAATGACATTTTGAATGCAAATATGACATTGTTGAGATGAGAATTTGACATAAACCAAAACATCATAACCTGACAGTGTCTTGGTAATGACAACTTGACATTATCAAGTCAACATAAATATGTCATAAAAATGACATAGCAGATTAATTATCAAACTTAGCTTTGTGGGTTAACATTACATTAAACTTTCATGTGGTTGGCTTTGACATTGGCATTATAACTCTGTCATGAATATTTTCTTGGCCCTGAACTACAGTCGTACAAATTGAATTTGTCATTAAAATGTTATAATGTCCTCATGACAGCCTGTCAAAACCAACTACATGTAATGTTCACCCTTAAAGCTAAGTAGTTTCTTAAGTTTGATAATTAATCTGCTATGTCATGTTTATGACGGGTTGTGTTGTCTTAGTGATGTCAAGTTGTCATGACGTATTGTATGTATTGTAACGTCATAACTAACATGCATGAAAACATAACATGTCATGTCGTGATTATGAACGTGTCATGTAAGTCTTATGCACACCCCTTCAAGTAAAGTGTTACCTAAACGAAATATTTGTTAAAACAGTGCAGGGTAACATTATTTTTACATATGGATCAGTGAGTTTACCCATCTGGGTCTGTTTTCTTCCAGTTGGCAAGGACTGTGTCCGCATGGATGAGGATTGGGGGCAGACCCAGTCTTCGAGACACCTCACAGAACGGCACGGACAGATTCTGCGGAAGCACCTGGAGGTTCATGACACACAGGAAATAGTCAGACAGGTCCGTTCTGTGGTTCAGTCCTATTAGTGGTCTGAAGTGCATTTAAAATCACTGTTGTACTTTTACTGTTTCTCTCTCTCCCTCCTGCCATACGTAACCCATAGCCATCGTGCTCAAAGCCAGATGGGCCAAACGTAGCTCACGGTAGCTCTGCAACAAATGAGTCTCCAACAGAGGCATCTGAGATGAAGTAATGCATACAAAACAATCACAGAACAATCATCATTGGATTATTAGGACTTTCAGACCCTGCATGCAAATAAATATTACAGATTAAAAAACGATCGGAAATGTCGTCCAATTTTCTAATACTATTATTTGATGACAACAATACATTTGGGAAACAAAATACGGCCATTTCTGATTTTTTTTCCAAGTTGCACCCTTTTTTAAATGTCATCTTTCATTCCGAAATAGAATAATGAATGAACGAAAAAGTACACGGACCTATTATATACTTAATATCTGGTCTCTAAAGCACAAAATAATGACTTGAAAAGCAAATGTTTTTTAATTTTAATTCTATTCTGTACTTAGTAAGAAAGATCATACATCATGAATTTTATGGCGCAAAGAATGAGAAGAGATGAGTTCTGGCACATTTCTGGCAATGTCCATCCAGGGCTTGTAGAACACCGGCAGGTCTGTCTGAAACACAGTATAGATGTGTATAGATTATGTCCATAACACAGTATGTAACATAATATATGTTTATGATGCATTTTCTCGTACATTTACTGTAATGCAAATGTGTTTTGAAGTATTTCATACTTCAAATCATATTATTATGACTTGCATATATCCATAAAATATACCATGCATTTATGCTTTATCTCAGACAAAAAGAGGTGAATATGGCTGATTGCAGTCCAAAGGTGTACCTTAAGGTGATTTTTATGTTTCACACCAGAGATATAATCCCAGATACTAAACGTGTCAAAGTTAACGACCGTGCAGCTAAAAAATGATCTGCACTTAAAATAAAATATTAAAGTCAGCTTACTAATTTGATCTTGTTTCTGTAAGAGCACTGTCTTTGAAATGTGCAAAGTTTTATATTAACCTATTTGCCATTAAAGCAAATAGATAAAGGTCACTCCGAAAGCAAACAGTGTCGAAGTCTAATGCTTTTATATGCAAGTAATCAGACTAACTGTATCTTATTATAAATGCAAATTAATAGTTTGTGAAAAACATTCCCAGCACTTGAAATATATCAAGTAATGAAACAAACTGACTTTGTACCTGAGAACAATCAATTGTTCCCTTGTCATAAATGTACATATTTTAGTCAGTTCATTTCCCTAAATAGTACACAGCATAAAAGACACCAATAGTACATACTTACTACAATGTTACGATATCCAAAAAAAGAAAAAAGAAAAAAAAGAGGATTAGTTACAGCTAATAAAAAGTGTAATGACCTACCAGTGGCTCAGGGAGAATAAACCCACAATCCTCAGAGATGTGAAACTTTCTCAAAGACAGTAGTGTCCCTGTATTTTTCACTGCAGTGCCCATGATGTTTATTACAAAACTTGTGATTGACTCTGTTTAGCAAGTGTCAGATATGCTACTTACTGTGCTCTAGCTCTCTCTCTCTCTCTCCTACCGTTAACAATGAACTTTCCCCACTTCCCTTTTCAGAAATCATATACATGTGTTCAAAACCAATAAGGTGCTATTTAACGTCAGTTGTCATAACCTGTAATACAAGGGTAATTCTGTAATTGTATTGTGTCATTTCAAGTAAAAACAAAAATGTAATTCAGAAAGTTATAGGTTGAGAGTTTATGTTACACTTTAGGGTTAGTTTACCCAAAAATGAAAATGAGCCCATGATTTAACTCACCCTGAAGCCACCCTAGGTGTACATGACGTTCTTCTTTCAGATTAATATAATAAGAGTTTGGTGTCCTGGCTCTTCTAAGCTTGATAATGGGAGTGAATGGATGTAGAAAATTTGAAGCCCAAAAAAGTGCTAATCTTGCCATTTCACTTTTGAGTGATTGTACTTTTTAATTATTCCTTCACTTGAATGATAATCAATGTGATGTTGTAGGATTGAATATAATCCAAGATATTTGAAATGAACATTTGATTGGCAAGACATTTGCTTTACTATTTTCCACTTCCTCTTTCTACCACAAAGACCATTTGGAGCTCCCAGAGGCACAGATAGTGATCAAGTGTGTACTCTGGGGGTCTATTTTCACACCTTTAGTTCCATGGGGATTATAAGTTGTATTTATATTGGTCAGTTTGAATGTCTCACATTAGAATTTTGGCCAAATATACAGGGAAAGGATGAAAGAAGATTGGAACTGTTGCTCAGTTACTGGGATTTTCACGCACAACCATTTCTAGGGTTTACAAAGAATGGTGTGAAAAGGGAAAAACATCCAGTATGCGTCAGTCCTGTGGGCGAAAATGCCTTGTTGATGCGAGAAGTCAGAGGAGAATGGGCCGACTGATTCAAGCTGATAGAAGAGCAACTTTGACTGAAATAACCACTCGTTACAACCGAGGTATGCAGCAAAGCATTTGTGAAGCCACAACACGCACAACCTTGAGGCGGATGGGCTACAACAGCAGAAGACCCCACCGGGTACCACTCATCTCCACTACAAATAGGAAAAAGAGGCTACAATTTGCAAGAGCTCACCAAAATTGGACAGTTGAAGACTGGAAAAATGTTGCCTGGTCTGATTTCTGTTGAGACATTCAGATGGTAGAGTCAGAATTTGGCGTAAACAGAATGAGAACATGGATCCATCATGCCTTGTTCCCACTGTGCAGGCTGGTGGTGGTGGTGTAATGGTGTGGGGGATGTTTTCTTGGCACACTTTAGGCCCCTTAGTGCCAATTGGTCACCGTTTAAATGCCACGGCCTACCTGAGCATTGTTTCTGACCATGTCCATCCCTTTATAGCCACCATGTCCCCATCCTCTGATGGCTACTTCCAGCAGGATAATGCACCAGGTCACAAAGCTCGAATCATTTCAAATTGGTTTCTTGAACATGACAATGAGTTGACTGTACTAAAATGGCCCCCACAGTCACCAGATCTCAACCCAATAGAGCATCTTTGGGATGTGGTGGAACGGGAGCTTCGTGTCCTGGATGTGCATCCCACAAATCTCCATCAACTGCAAGATGCTATCCTATCAATATGGGCCAACATTTCTAAAGAACGCTTTCAGCACCTTGTTGAATCAATGCCACGTAGAATTAAGGAAGTGTCAAGTATTAGTATGGTGTTCCTAATAATCCTTTATGTGAGGGTATGTGCTGGGTACAATTAATTATGTAAGTTGTTATCATTTCATACTTTTAATTTGTAACTACTTTAAGTGTAACCATAACCATATTTTGTCATTAAACCTTTTCAATTACATTACAACGATTTGGTATTGACTATGAAGTGCTACCTTTTGCAATACATTATTTCACTCCCTATAGCAATGCTCTCTGTAGCGCACGTTACATTTAATGCGTTACTTCCATAGACTGTAAAAAAAGATGCACGACGCTCCTCCGCTCTTTTCCATCAGAGAGAACTGAAGCCGCCAGTGTCCCGATATGGTGCTGACATTTTGGGACTTGAGTCTGCACACTTGCGTTTTCGGGACTAGATATGCACAGTCGTGAACAGGAAGTAAAGTTGCGAAATCAAGGAGGACATGACCACGGGTCATGATCAGGAAACATGGCGGAACTGGAAATCCACACGGATCCACAATCCTCCGTGGTGGTCTACTGCTACTTGTTCAACCCTTCAAACTTTGATTATGTCGGCAGAGAAAGAGGCTACTGTGATATGGAGATCCATGGTGTGGCTCGCTGGACCACTGACCATGGCAGAGCCGATGGATTGGGAGTCTGTGGTAGAACCAGGCCAAGACAGAGCCAAAGTCTATACTTGTGGACGGACTGGGATTTGGACGCGATGAACCATACCTCTGGCTCAGGGTTGGGACTCCTCTTCCTCCTCACTCACTGTGAAGAGGAATCCACAAAATAGAAGCATTCACTCCACATACAAGGTCCCTCGAGGACCATCTCCTGACAGGTAGGCTTTCATCTGCCCATTGAGTTCCACATAATAGCACAAGCAGAGGGTCTCATCAGGTTAGGACACAATGTGAGCCAGATCTGAAAACTCGTGTGTGTGGTGTTTGCGTCATTACTCCACTCTTCAATGTCACATGATCCTCCAGAAATCATGCAAATGCTAAAAATTTTTTCAAGAACAATTTCTTATTTTTATCAGTGTTGAAAATTGATACATATTGTTGTGGATAGGGGTGTAGCAACATCTCGTGTCACAATATATCGCAATATGTGTATAGTTCATCCAAAATAAAAAAGAAATGTGCCAGTAGGCCTACTACATTACAACTACTGTTGAATATAATGTACTTTATAATAGTGCAATGGGGAACTTTTTGTGTGTCCTGATGATTCCAAATTTTGGATGTCACCAGTAAAAAGTGCCTACATTATTTTAAATATATCTAGTCAGAGTGAAAGCAAATAATCTTTGTGTAAATAATCCAGTATTTTCAGCTTCAGAATCATGAATATTTTTATTCACCATTGTCCTGTGCGTTATGTTATCAGTACCAAGTCCAAGTCTATTCATTTACAATCACACCATAATATAAGTAGTATTTTAATCATAAATGATATATGATGATATGTCTTGAATCGTGACATGAGAGTATTGTTGCACCCCAAGAAACCAGTGATACATTTTTTTTCAGGATTCTTTGATGAATAGTACTTATTTTCAATGAATAGTTTTTATTGAAGAACAACTTTTATTTAAAATAGATTGTTTTTGTAACATTATAGATTTTTTTTACTATTACGTTTGAGCAATTTAATGTATCCTTGTTGAATAAAAGAAGTAATTTATTAATATGTTTTTTTTTTTTTTTAATTTTATCAATCTGACCCCAAACTTGTGTTGGTGGGACTAATACATCAAGAAACCATAGCAAAGAACACAGGGACTCATCACATGTTATGAAACTAAAGTCATATTATGTGACAGGATGATGTCCTCAAATAGACTAAAAATGTACATAGAGCACAATTTTCTGTGGAACTGTATAAATGTGTATCATGCGTAAATTTTGTCATATAATTTTCTGGCTTTCCGTTGAAATCAGTTTCAAAGTTACAAAGCAACATTGAACTAAATTTAGGTTTAACCTTGAATAACCCTTTAAATCGGGACTTTTTGTCATGTTATAAATAGGCCTATGCATTGACACAGCCCTCTAATCTCAGAGATTATCAAGAATGAATGTTTTATTAGTTTTGAGTTATTGTTTATCAATTAAACAACCAAGATATATAGGGATAGGGCCCATATTTTGCTCAAAATCTCCACACATATCAAATCTGGATTGTTTAAAAGGTAGTGCTCACTCTTAAACCCAGATTAGGCCCTTGGAGTGAAAATAAAATCAAGAGGAAACACAAACATTACCTCTTTATCCAGGGATCAGCTTGCTAAAGGATAGAGAGACTGCATTTAGCCCATCCTAAAGCAAGTGAACAAGGAGTCGGTGGGTATGTGTGTTTCAGTGAATGTGCATTACTGTTGTGTTGTTGTGCCTGTGTTGTACAGTTCGTACGGTTACTGAGGAAACATAAGAGTCAGTCCAGCGCTGCTGCCCGCCGCCGAGCCTGAGCAAAAGTCTCCGTTTCATCTGATGGCGTTTGAGGAGGAGAAGCATAGAGCCATTTCTCTCGAACGCGTTTTGATTGGCGGCAGCGACTTTAAGCCGTATATTCGAGATCCGAAAATGAAGTTTAGTTCCAGCCTTCCATCATCCGATGCATTTGTTGTTCTGTCGCTTCCCCATATCGGCCGAGCCGATGCAACACTTCCCTGTGATGCGGTAAGAGCAGCCGCAGCGTGTGTGTGTGTGTGTGTTTCTCTCAGTGTATTTAGCATACTTACTGGTGCATTAAGATATTAAGTCACTGTTATTTATTAAAACGACACTTAACGTATCATTTCTCAAGAAGACAGCTTTATAGCCTACAATAGCCTGTAGTAGGCTAAGGGGCGGTGAAGACTAGTGCTACTCATTCAGAAAATGCGGCGGATAATATCCAATCGATGCATCATTGTAAAAACGAGTTATCAGAAATAATTCAATAATGCAAACGGGATATAGCTAGACAATATCATCCTTCAGTATGGCCTATCATTGGAGTGTGCAAAAAACGTCAATTTGTTGTCAGTATTTGTCAAGTTCACTAGCATGCTCTTTAAAAGGAATTTAACTATCAAGTAAAATGTATACTATTTTATATTTAATACCTAGGCCTAGGTTATTGTAGTAAGATTTAATATTTATTGCCTTATAATAATACTAATATTAGGCCTATAATAGAAAGCTTAAATGAATGAATGAGGTACTGTATCTTAAAGCATCAAGTTACACTGTTACGCTTCAGATGCATATGGTCTATTCTGAATGAGATAGTTTCGATCGGGCGTTGAGAGGCTCTTTCATTGGTGTAGGTTGTGTTTATAGCAGATATTTGACAGTGTACTTGTGTTTATAGCAGATCATTGGTGTAGGTTGTATAGCAGATGTCTATAGCAGAAGGAGTCGCGTTACTCGCTCATGCTCTTTACGTTTTTTTTTAATGCAATATTAGGCTGCGATCTGCTGTCGATGATGCATAGTTTTTTAGATAGCAGTTAGTAAACTATTCTTTGTTCATTAGATTATAATACAAATTGCATTAAGTGGTTCGTGGTACAGTAATAGAGGAGGAGTACTAGGCTTAATTCCGTTTCCCTGGAAACCAAAGACTGCTGCCATACCAGCCACCTCCATTTTCAAGACACGAGGTAATAAGGCACTGTATCTTATATAACTTATTATTTGTAGGCTATTCAGTGGAATACTTCTAGATTAATGTAGCCTATAAGCTTTATTTCCGAGCGACGTAGAGCTTATGTACGGTTATGGTGACGATGGTGTGTTGGTTTTTGATGCGATTTTGATCTAATCAATATTTCAGCCATGATTATGTAGGCTAGCATTGTAACTTGATAACTATTGACATCAGTTAACACTGAGTTATGGAATGATTTACTGTAATGACATGATATAATATATCCATATTGATTATGCTATATATCTACCAAGATGATCATTATGTGTACAGTGTATAGCCTATTATTGGATCTGATTATTACTGGATCAGATATTGAAGTACGTAATGGAGTACTTTCGTGTTTAATTCAATGTGTGTTACGTTTTGTACACTTTTCAGTGTACTGATACTTTACAGTGTAGGCTACTGTGTGTGTGTAATAGAATCAGTACAATATAATAGGGCGATCTTTGCACTAATCACTGTAAAATAACGCTGGTAATTTAACTTAAGAAAGTAAGTTACCTGTTAGCCATATAATATTGTGTTCATTGAAATTAAAATGTTGAGTTAATACAATGAAGGAGATTGTTTTAATAAATAGAAACTCAAAATAATATGTTAACTGAACCACATTAGTTTTTATTCTAAGTTGATTTGACAAAAGATAAAAAGGTATGATAAATCACGATTTTTTTACACTAGCAGTATTTTCTTTGCAGTAAGTGTAATTTGTTGTTAGATTTATGCTTAATAAATAAATAGTTTATAATTAGTGGCATCAGACAACATTTGTACCTCAGTGTTATAATAATGTAGGTAAATGGTTCATTAAATTTATTAGAATTATTCAATGGATGCAGACAACAAAGCCCTCCCTAACCCTAACGTTAGACACTTTATTTCCACTTTGCAAATGTTTTCTTAATTTTTATTGAAAATAATAGAACGAGTTCGGCAAAAGGCGGATTCAAACATTTGCGTCAAAACTTGACCTACACTGTAAAAAAATATATTTTCATGATTTGTAATCACAACATTTTTTCTTTTGTCAAATGAACTTAGATAATTTATGTAGTTCAGATAACATAATATTTTGAGTTTCTAGTGATTAAATTAATCTCCTTCATTGTATTAACTCTGAACTTAAAATTTTAACTTATTTTTAAGTTAAACCAACTATATTTTTTACAGTATACACTATCCCTGCATCCCAATCTCCATACTATCCATTTTTAATAGTATGTGTGATTAGAGTAAGTGTGTCCCAAAGCATACGCTGATTTCACGCAGCCGCCATTTTGAAATCGAAAGCGAGGCTCCGGTGGGAAGAACCCCGGAAGGACAGATAGACAACAATGCCTTGGACTACCAACTGGAAGCGGCTGCCGCGATTTACACTACTGGAATTTAATATCCAATTTTGGATATGTATATAGTTCTTTCCAGCTTTTTTTACATTCTGAATTAATTCACTGTATATAGTCTAAAGTATGAAAGAAATGCATGTACATTTTTAGAACAACTAATTTCTACATTAAATACAACAATACACCATCGCTTTAGCGAATCTCCTATGATTAAAGGTGACACTTCCGGTTTTCTTCCCACCGTGAAATCATTAGTATGTTGAAAAGAGTATGTAAAAGTCCCTACTATTTCTAACTGTGGATTCGTGCTCACTAGAACAGCTAATATTGCCCACAACCCATTGCTCTTTGGAGGAGTAAAAAAAAAAAAAAAAAAACAACAACTACAAAACATGGCAGATGTTGTGGAAGATTTAAAGGAGTAGTTCACTTTTAAAAAAAACAAACATTTGCTGATAATTTACTCACCCCCATGTCATCCAAGATGTCCTTGTCTTTGTTTCTTCAGTCGAAAAGAAATTAAGGTTTTTGATGAAAACATTCCAGGATTTTCTCCATATAATGGACTTCAATGGGGTCCAAACGATTCAAGGTCCAACTGAGAGTTTCAGTGCAGCTTCAAATGGCTTTAAACGACACCAGACGATGAATAAGGGTCTTATCTAGGACCCTTCGAGTCATGACTCGAAAAAAGATTTGTTCATTTTGATGAGCGAGTTTGAACAGGAGAGTCACGAATGCTCATCACAGAACAGAGCAAGGCGAGCATTTGTGCTTATAAAACTTAAAGTTTTTTTTTTTTAAATGACCGCTCGTTTCACTTGATAAGACCCTTATTCATCGTCTGGTGTCGTTTAAAGCCCTTTGAAGCTGCACTGAAACTCTCATTTGGACCTTGAACCGTTTGGTTCCCATTGAAGTCCATTATATGGAGAAAATCCTGGAATGTTTTCATCAAAAACCTTAATTTCTTTTCAACTGAATAAAGAAAGACATGGACATCTTGGATGACATGGGGGTGAGTAAATTATCAACAAAAGTTTTTTTTTAAAAGTGAACTACTCCTTTAATATTTAGACATTAATTAATTTAGCTATATAATAGGACACTATTAATTTCCTCTGTGTGTGTGTGACTTTGGTTTTGACTTTGGAAGCTTGAAAAACCAGAATGCTGATACAGAGAGAGTGCTATTTCAGTATGTCACATGATACAAAGTATTTCTCACAATATCTATAGAACGAATTTCCATTTTTAGAAGGAATGAAGGTATATATTGAGAAGCTAGCAACTGAGCTGGAGCGGCTTTTCTGCAGTTGCTCGGCTTTGTTTGTGAATAAAGTCTAATATTTCTGGCATCATAGATCTCTCACAAATAGACTGAAACTACGTCAATACCGACGGTGATGGGTTTAGATAAAGGTTTGAGTGACTAATCAATTTATTTATTTATTTATTTATTTAATGTTATCCGTGTTATATTTCATCTGCAATAACAATTTGGACCTTTATTAAGATCTGTTCGGCCATTCATTTTTAAACGAATCTTTATAATGCATTAATATGACGAGAGTCTCCACATGAAAGACCTGCGACTGCTGATCAACATGCTTCTGCTTTTCTCTCCGATACGGTGGGAATTTAAATGAAATGTGGAGGAATTCAACTGTGACAAGATGATTGACAGGCCAGTTTACTGTGACAGGAAGCGACAGAGAGCAACCTTTAAAGATGCACTTGCATGACGTGATAGTATGTCCCAAAGCTTGTCTACTCTTTTTCGGGCGTATAAGTAGGTGAATTGGGACGCAGCATATTGCTACTGTTGACAATCCAGAGTCTTCCGTAATTGTGTCTGGCCCAATCAGATGTAAGTGGGCGGAGTTGGTGTAAATAGCCTCTGCCAACAAAGCCCGCCTTATAGTGTAAATAGACACTCCGATACACAGTATATATATACTGTATACATATATATATATATATATATATATATGTAGAGCCTGGTTAAAACCAGACCATTCTCAGTTGTAACTGAGTTATGGTCTGGCAAAGCGTCATTTCCAGAGGGGCGTCACCAACGGACGTCGTGGATAGACCTAAAACCAATCAGAGAGATTAAGGAGATGACGTATGCAGAGCGGCGGCCGGCAGAGAAACATCTCCTATTGTTGTTCTTTGCTCGGTTTTTAACAAAAAGGAAATGTTCAAATCGCTTAAAACAGACGCGATAGCTGATTCGAACGAGTGATGTTTGACGGCGGCATCCATCTTTGTAATATAGGCTACAAAATATGCTTCAAAATCCCAGCGCTGTCGTCATTGTGTAAAGCCAGCACCAACGTATCTGATTGGTGCCGCGATTTCGACGGATTGGAAATGGGCTTGAATGAGCTCTTTGCCAGACTAACTTTCAGAGCAAATCTAAATTTGCCGGAGGTTGTCTGGATTTTCCCAGGCTAATATATATATATATATCTTTCTCAAACTATCATATTTTATGTTTGACAGAAGAAAGAAAGGCAACCTCTCACTCCAGCTGCATTTTATCATTAGCATCTGTTCCTGTTCATGGTTATCCAGCTGGTAACCCCATCAGCTTTTTTTACCTCTAGTTTATATCTAGCCTTGGTAATAGCTTTGAGCTTAATTAAATATCAATTCACTCACTGTCCATTTTGTTGGCAGAGCCTATTTACTCTAACTCCGCCCACTGACTGAATAGTCCACTCAAAAGTGAATTTCCTGTCGTTATTTATAAACCTGTATGACTTTTTTATGCCGTGGAAAAAAAAAATGTAAATGTTTTAAAAATATAATGAAAACGAATGAGGTGTGGTGCTTTTTAATTAAATTACGGTTTCTTTTGATGTTACACACCCTTAAAGGGATACTCTAACTTTGATAGCACTAGCCCAGTTCATTCAAAATGGACCAAGCAGAGAAGCGACCAAACACCTCCACGTTTTCCCTATTTAAATACAGTTACTCGAGCAGTGTAAATTGTAATAATATGTAAATTGTAAATTGGATAACTATATTGTATGGCGGAATACCACAGCAAGTGCTTGGGAGCACTTCGACTCATATATACTCTTCGACACTTCGGCACATATATATCTATGGACTCGGCGTTGTAATATCATCACTCCGGAGAGTGAGAGGGGGAGAGGACTTCTCACGAGTGATGATATTACTGCGCCGTGAGTCAAAGTGCTCCCAAGCACTTGCTGTGGTATTCCGCCATACAATATAGTTATCCACTTTACACGATTAGAAAAGCACAACGTTTTATAGTTACACTGCTTGAGTAACTGTATTTAAATAGGGGAAACGTGGAGGTGTTTGGTCGCTTCTCTGCTTGGCCCATAATGAATGAACTGGGCTAGTTAAGTGCTGTCAAAGTGTCTCGCGCGCCAGAGCGGTTGAGTGCACGCACTGGGACGACAGAGGTGTGTATCAACTCGTCTTAGTTAAGGGAATAACATAGTTTAAAATGAAAAAAAAAAAAAACGGTGGAGTATCTCTTTAACCCCCAAACTCATGTCATGTGATATATTTTTTTTTTTGTAGTATTAATGGTTTTTAACACCTACAGGAATACTTATTTGTGTTGCTGCAAGTGTTTGGTCAAGGGACCAATAGCTGTCTTTCCACTGTTGGGCCAGACTTTGAATATTATATGCTTTGTTTAAATTCTTCAAACAGTCTCTGGTAGGGCTGCACGTTTTCAAATTTTTCATTAACCGTTAACCGAGGCCCTTAGCGGTTAATACTCGGTTAACCATAGTGTGCGCGCCGCAGATACAGAGTTAATACACCTTTAATAACTGGTTGGACCCCATTTGAAACAAAATTAATTTATAGAAATAAAACGCAGTGGTAAGTACAGAGCAGTTAAAGTAGGCGCGTTTCCATCACCCTTCAAACTGAAATTGCCAATTGAAAATACGTACATTGGAAACACATCCGTTTCGCAAAAACGCCGCAATTCGAAAAAAAGTACATTTCACAAAACTACTAGAAGACGCCTTTATCCAAAAAAAGGAACAAAGCACACTCTAAAAAATGGTGGGTTGTTTTAACCCAACTTTGGGTCAAATATGGACTAACCCAGCCGTTGGGTTAAATTTTTACATTACATTTTTAACCCAACATTTCGGGTTTGTCCATATTTGACCCAAAATTGGGTTAAAACAACCCAGCATTTTTTAGAGTGCAGTGATATAGCCTATATGGCTGTGATATAGCCTACCAACGTCCGTTGCCATTATTTTTGGAATGACTTATCGCGAAAGGAAAAAAAAAAGATGTTTTAGTCGCATAACATCGTTAATGGAAAAGCCGTCATTTCACAAAATTTTTTTATCGACATAAAAAAACACGCAAAAGTTTTGTGCAAATATGTATTGACGCCACTTAACCGAGCAAAAAGGTTTCACTCGGTTATGCAATTTTAAACGGTTAATCGGTTAACCGGTTAACCGTGGGCATCCCTAGTCTCGGGTATTTTCTATAATCATATATGTATTTATAGCATGCATGTTTATAATGGACAAGCTTTTTAGCACTGCATAAATATATTCTGCCGCATACTGTGATCGGAAGTTATTTCACACACTTGCTGGTGTCTGAAATGGAGTTTTAAGGCCATTGCACACCGAGTCCGAAATTCGCATCCGAAATTTTCGCACGTTAAAAAAAAAATTCGACCTCACGTTATGTCAGTCACGCTTGCACACCGCCTCCGAAACTTTCGTCCGTCATAAAATTAATCGGATCGGGTTCGATTTTCTGCGTTTTTCGCATTCAGAGCCAGCATTTTGAGAGGTCTTTTGACAATTGGGCCAGAGGAGCTCGTCCTCATTGCACAAATGCGCCGTGCTTTCAGTTTCGGTTTTCAATTCGATCAAGTGTTTATGTTCTCTTCTCTATATTGGATTATGAAATTAATAAACCTCCCCTTTCAATCAGATTGAAATTTAGGATCGAATAAGGTGTGATTGAGCAGCCTATTCGATAACTAATGTATTATTTGGCCACAATATACATAAAAGCCTAGCTGTTCTGTCTGCCCAGCGCTTCCAACGTGCCGCGCGCGGGTGTGTGTTTGTCCGTGTGTGTGTGTCCATACCTGGTCCATACCAGACACACTGCCAGTCTCCGTTCAGAATCGATTGGTTCACAGAAATTGGTGGTCTTGTTTTTAATATGTGGCTCCAGAATCGCTAGCAAAGCATCAAACTGTCCCACTGACATTCTGAGGTAAATTTTGAATTGCTCAGGATAAATTCGCAACTCCTTGATAAGGAACTCTCCTCTCGGCGCAATTTCAGGATTGGATGGACGTAATATTTTCTCTTTCTTTTCTTTTCAATAAGAGAGAGGGCAAAAATCATCCTCACTGCTTTACGAATCCATTTGGTATTTTTGCGTTTTTTTCCCGCAAAGGTTTAAGAAATACGCAACGGACTCGGTGTGCAAGGTTTCTATGCGTGACGAATTTTTAGGCTGACGAACACGAAAATACGCATACGAATATTTCGTGCTCAGTGTGCAATGGCCTTTAAGCTGAAAATTGTTTAAAATGTCTTTAATGTTGAGGTTAGCTGATAGCCTTATATGAAAACATTTTAAACGACGAGCATTGGTGTTGACTCTCAAACTTTGCATCTGTAAATGACCACTCCTCAAGCACCTCTTGGCCCACTTTGGACCACGGCGAAGCTGTGTAATAGTTCCTAATTGTTCCTCAAGCCCCTGGAAGTGACAGTGGAAATGCGACTGACCCTGGCACACACTATGAATGCTCACTTTTGCCCTGACAGTGGAAACACGGCTACTGTACACCAGGAGCTCTCAGCTTTAAATTAGATGACATTGGCATCGGTACAGAAGAGGATCATGAAGACCGTGTAGGCCAGAGCTTCTCAATTCTGGCCCTCGAGTTCCACTTTCCTGCAGAGTTTAGCTCCAACCCTGATCAAACTCATCTGTCTATCTGTCTATTTCTATTCATCCTGAAGATCTTGGCTTTGTCCAAAAGCCTAAAAATCCTGCCTTTCTAGGAAGGCAAGGTGTTTCCGAATCCTGACTCCTCCTGACTCAATATGAACCAGTTATCATTGGTGAACACAACCAGTGTTGCTTAACTCAACAAATGGACTGTTTTTCCATTATTTATATAGTATTATTTTCCACAACACTACTTATCGTTTATTTTGACCTGTGTTGTGTAGGATATTTGTGGATTTATATTTGACATTTACATTTAACAATAATACCAACCAATATTCACATCGGTTTGTTCATCTGTGGTAATTTCTTGGCAAGACATATAAAGGCAATTTGGCAACTTTTTGTTTTGCACAAACAGATTGTAAGTCATATTACATTATATATTTTTTTGTATGTGAAAGGCACCATTTTATGGATTCTGACATGGACTATGAGAGACCAAATGTCGAGACTATCAAGTGTGTGGTGGTTGGGGACAACGCAGTTGGAAAGACCCGGCTAATCTGTGCCCGGGCCTGCAATGCGACGCTTACACAGTACCAGCTACTTGCCACTCATGTGCCCACCGTCTGGGCAATAGATCAGTACAGAGTCTGCCAGGAGGTGAGGAATGCCCTACTTTCATATTCTCATTCATTCAAAGAAAGGTATATAAAAGGAATTTTGATGGAAAAACAAGATGGCTGCCATCTATAAATGATCTAATATTTGTTTTTAAATGTACTGTATGCAGTTTTTGGGTAAACCTTCATGCATGTGATAGATGTGTCTTCCCGGCCAGGTTCTAGAAAGGTCCAGGGATGTGGTGGACGATGTCAGCGTGTCCTTGCGTCTCTGGGACACTTTTGGTGACCATCACAAGGACCGCAGATTTGCGTATGGCAGGTGAACTTGGATCATTATTTCTCTACTTCATACTAAATTGAGTATACTCATTAGGGATATTTTTACCGTTGTCATTATTTGATTGATATACATATTTTGCAAGAATACTGGACAAACCAAGCTGTTTCCAAGCTCTTTACATCAGTGTTTTACTGTATCAGATTAAACTTTGCTCTCACTGATAAGCTTATAGTATACTATGCTGAGGTCAAAGGTGACCCGAAAAAGGTTAACCAGCTACCTAAACAATTGAAAGCTGTATAAGTTAATGAATTGTCTCTGATTTGCTAACAGGTCTGATGTGGTGGTGTTGTGTTTCTCCATTGCAAACCCAAACTCCCTCCACCATGTGAGGACAATGTGGTACCCTGAGATCAAGCATTTCTGTCCCAGAGCTCCTGTTATCCTAGTGGGCTGCCAGCTAGACCTGCGGTACGCTGACTTGGAGGCAGTGAACAGAGCTCGCCGCCCACTGGCCAGGTAACTATTGGTAGCCGTCAATGCTGCAACTGCGCAGAGTTTGACTCCAACACACCTGCCTGAAAGTTTCTTGTGATCTTGAAGACCTTGATTAGCTGGCTCAGGTGTGTAAAAGCCTATAGTTATACAAAGATGGTTCACTCTTATTACTTATGAACGGGAGATACTGCAACACGCAATATGGCAGAATATGTCCCAAACTTCTAAATAAATGAGCCAATCGCCAATTAGTAAAGTCATTGCGTCACTGCAGCTGCACATTGGCTGATAGGGCAGTGAGAAAACAAGTCAGCTGTCTAAGCTGGCTACGTCTAAAAGCTTATGGGAGATGACGGAAAGGCTCACTGCCCTATCTGGCAATGACTTTGCAGGCAGCGGTATTGGCGCATGAAGGTACCTCAGGAATGGATTTTTAATGACCACAGAGAGCCAGGACCTCGGTTTAACGTCTCAGGTGCTTGTTGCAGTATAGTGTCCCCATCACTATACTGGGGCGTTAGGACCCACACAGACCACTGGGTGAGCATCCCCTTCTGGCCTCACTGATCTCCAATCCAGGTATTGACCAGGCTCAACCCCTACTTAGCTTCAGTGGGCAACCAAGTCTTTGGCTACAGGGTGATATGGCTGTAAACAGGATGTGGCACGATCATTGCATTCTAATGTGCCTAGTTGCCTTCTTACCTATGTATGCTGGCTGCAGAGGCAGCATTTTTGAGCTTTTGGATAGAGCTACTAGAAACTTCCATGCTAAATTCTGCAGGACGTTGACCGTCCAGGAGCATTTCTTGAACACCCTTGACCTATGTCCATTTACTTTCATTTTACAGTAAAGAGTCTTTTGGTTTTCTCACAGGTTTGGAATGACATGAGGGTAGTAAATGGTGGCAGATTTTTCATTTTGGGGAATGCTAGTCCTATAGTATGTTGACACATTGCTTTTTGGTTTTGTTTCAGACCCATTAAATCCAATGAGATATTGGCGCCAGAGAAAGGCCGTGAGGTGGCTAAAGAACTAGGTGTCCCGTATTATGAGACCAGTATAGTTGCTCAGTTCGGGGTTAAGGACGTTTTCGACAACGCCATCCGTGCAGCCCTCATTTCCCGCCGTCATCTGCAGTTCTGGAAGTCGCATTTACGAAACGTTCAAAGACCACTCCTCCAAGCTCCCTTCCTTCCCCCTAAACCTCCCCCACCCATTATTACGGTTCCCGCCCCTCCCAGTAACATAGAAGAGCACCCTAGCCGCCTACTGGAGGACCCGCTGTGCGCTGACGTCATCTTAATCCTCCAGGAACGGCAGAGGATCTTCGCCCATCGCATTTACCTTGCCACATCCTCGTCCAAGTTCTACGATCTCTTCTTGACCGAACCACGTGGTTCTGAGGGGACCGAACGGGAGCGAGAACGTCCCAGAGGACCACCACTTTCTGGCCGCGATTTGCTGATGCGTGCAGCTAGTTTTGACGTTTGTGAAAGTAGCGACGACGGAGATAGAGCAAACTTGCGTTCTTGCACCAGCGATGGAACTCTAAAAGGCGACGGAGATCGCCGTGGTCGTCTGTTCCCTGCCTTGAGTCGAGCTTTCATTAGCATCCAAGAAGAATTGGTGGATGACCCCGTCACCTTCAACCCTAGAAAAATGACTGTTGTGCACATGGACCCTTCAATGCAACCCGGTCCCTTCCGATCCGTGTTGCGGTACCTGTACACAGGTAAACTAGATGAACGAGAGAAAGAGCTAATGCAGGTTGCTCACATTGCGGAGCTGCTGGAAGTGTTTGACCTGCGTATGATGGTGGCAAACATCCTGAATGATGAGGCCTTCATGAATCAGGAGATCACCAAGGCCTTTCACGTGAGACGCACAAATCGAGTGAAAGAATGTCTGGCCAAAGGGACCTTCTCTGGTGAGAGGCATGTGAACTGTATGTATGCTTGGCAGTTATTAGGGATGGGCCAGCAAAATTGTTTTGTCATCCAAAAAGCTAAAAGTTTGTTAATAAGATGGACTAGGACCCTTATTTAGATTGCCATTCTTTTTTTTTTTTTTACATGAAATTAAAAGTACATTTCAAGGCAATTGCAATGGTAATTGCTCTACAATTTTCACAGTGTTTTTCTTGATAGAGTTTTTTAATAATATAAAAAATGGAATTTCATAATTATCTTTTATGTGCCAATATGACAATAAGCTACAATATTTGCATATATTTTCCCTAAAACTTGCATGAATTCACAAATTTCCTTGAGAGATTTTGAGTAACAGAATAAAATAGTTGATTCAGGGTTTTAAATTACGGTAAGTTATTAAACAGATAGTTTGAACTGATTCACAAATAATACTTTAGGAAACCTAATCAGTCCCTCCAGAAAAACGCGATTATGCGATCGCTGAATTCAATGCAAAATCAGCCAAAGTCCGCATATTTATGCGGGGGCCGCATTTTTTCAAATACGCCGCACTTTCGCCGCATAAATTGCCGATTTCCGTGCAAAATATGCGGGATTTGCATAATTTCATAATCCTCGCTGCAAAAAAAGTTTCGTTGCAAAAAAGTTACATGTATCTTAGCAGAAAGTTGAAAAATGTTGCGTTTGCTTCACACAAGAGCAGCCATTTCCCCCTGTTTCCATGGGAACGTTATGAAGTGACGCAATTACGCGACGCCAGACAGACTCACGGAGGCGACTGACATCTCACAAATCGAACTCGTATAACTGTCTGTCACACGTTCTACCGTCACATCGTTACTTAATAAACAACATAAGATAAAAGAAGTGTAGCATCAAACAGAAATTACCCGCACACATGGGGTGTTCGAGGCGCACATATAATATAACACTGCAGAGAGTTCAACAGGGAGCGCACAGCTCTTAAAGGGGCCACACCTTATTTACACTCGTTACAGTCTGAAATAAAACAAGATGAGAAATTAAACATTCCCAGCACTTTCTATGATGTAGTATGCTTGCTTATCAAAGGAAGTAATAAGAAATGACTCTTACATTAGCCTAGTGAGAACACGATGTTGGGGGAATCATTTTTTCTCTTTCTCTTTTTCATCAAACCACAATTTTTGCAAGTTCCCTCAATTTTTGCAAATTCCTGCAATTTCATTGCATAAATATCCCGCATATTCCATTGCATTTTAAAAGAAAACGGGCCGCGTAATCAATCAATTTTTGCCCGCAACAATCACAAAAAAACTCTGCGTTTTTCTGGAAGGACTGAAAACTATTATGGTAAATATTATATATAAATGTCGCATATTTTTTCACAAATTTTTGGAAATTACCACCACAAAATCAGTAATTTTGATCGCAAAAATCACACAAAAAAAAAAATCGTGAAATCCTGGAGGGACTGCCTAATGGTGCATTAAAATTATCGCATTTATTAAGTGCTTGGTTTTATATCACCAGCTAAATGATCACAATTATGTAATGAATATTCAATATATCACACAGTCCTAAAAATCTGTTTGTGTCATTTTGTTTGTGAGGATTGTGATTAGCATTTTTATATTTGTCAGTTGCATTAACTGTGCATAAAATTTGTTCGGTTTTGCTATTCTTTCTCCTGTTTCATGCAAATGTCCTTATTTGTCACCCCAACCGTCCTGCGTCATGTAGAATAAAACTGTCAGCTGTATATTAAAAAGCAAACTTCTGCGTTTTTGGTATCTGCACACATTGGGTGTACAGTGCTCATCCTAGCGGAAGGTCGAACAGCAATTTTCATATAACCAAAGCAAAAAGCAAATTTGTCAGATGGGCTCAAGCAGAATATCCCTTCAAGCAATTTTCCCCTTTACTTCAGCTTAATTTTTCACCCCCATAGAGAAAAACAAGACCCCATATTTTGTCAGCTGGCTTTCAGTTTTATCAGTGCTCTTCTGGTAGTGAGAACCGATGTGGACATATTGTGTTTTTCAGCACTCTCAGGGTTTGAAGGACATCAAGCTGTCTTTTATCATAAACACTGAGAAACACTTCTATTTATTTATACTTGACTCTAGCACCATGATTGAGCTTTAATGGAATGTAATATTGAGTCGATCAAGATGATATGGTCCAAAATCCTATTGGTCGAATTTGAGATTGAAGCATTTTTTATATGATATAGAAATGATATGCAATTATAATGGTGATTTGAAAAGCTACAGAATGTCTTCTGTCCTGTGCTACAGATGTGGTGTTCAGGTTGGATGATGGCACCATTATGGCCCATAAACCACTGCTCATCTCAAGCTGTGATTGGATGTCAGCCATGTTTGGTGGACCATTTGTGGAGAGTTGTACAAAAGAGGTAACGTGCATTCGCATATCCAGTTTGTGGTATGTATTTTAATGCACACATCATGTAAAACTTCATAATTTGTCTAACATGATCCAGTGTAGTTTTTGATAGGAATCTGATGAACATCTGGAACATCTAAACTTACGAATAACTTATATTGTTAGTAATATTTTAAGATGAATACTTACTGGACTGAATCAACTTAAGTTTACTTGAATATCCAAATATATATTTTTTAGAAATATCATGTTAAAATGTATCAAATATGATACAAAATGGCTTTTGAGGAACGTGTATTTGTTCCCTTTCAGTCACGTTTGACGTTACATCAGAACTGAACTGGCGAATTGGGATCTCACCTGAGAGCCCAATCACCTTAGAGTAAACTAAACGAGCCAATAAGGACTTGAAACTTGATTTCATGGAGCTTGATTGCTGCTGTCTATTATTAAGCAAAGGACAAAAAAAATACTTAGACACTGAAAAGACGGAGTGCTCATGTGATACTCTTATACTTTTGGACTCCAGTGTATGTCAGAATGTTAGCAAACATAAATTATCTACAGAATGCTTATAGTTGGACTTTACTGATAAACACATCTGCATCCTATCAAATCGCTCTTGCATGTTACTTTAAAACTGAGGTTTTTGACCCCCCCTCTTTGAGATTGTTGCTGTGTTTTGTCAGGTGCTGTTTCCTAACACTACACGGAGCTGCATGCGTGCTGTGCTGGAGTATCTCTACACGGGCCGCTTCTGCTCTCGCCCAGATCTGGATGCCATGGAACTCATTGTACTTGCGAACCGACTCTGTCTGCCTCACCTGGTTGCGCTGACAGGTACATAAATAAAGCTACATACAAACTGTTTTTGGTGTTAACCCACCATTTATTAAATGTATTTTTTAAAAATTTGTTAACAGTAGTTAATAAAAATACGTTGTTTACTTATAGTTCATGTTAGCGCTGGCCCATTAAATAATGTGGTTACACTTTATTTTAAGGTGTCCTTGTTACAGAGTAATTAGATATTTAAGTGCTGAGTATTAGTAATGGTAACACTTTATTTTGATGGTAGAGTTGGGGGGTACTCGAACTCGAGTCCGGACTAGAGTCCAATTTTTGAATGAACTCGGACTTGTCACGCACTCGGATGAATTTGTACTCGGACTTGAAAAATGTAAAAAAATGGAAGTCCAGTTGAGTCCGGGCACTGGAGGATACATATTCAAAAACGAAACTACTTGTGTTGTTTCCGCGTTGAGCATTGTAGCCACAGACATGTATATTAATTAATAAGCGCATGAATGCAGTGGCATTTTAGAGTCAACATGCAGAGAATTCGCTCAAAATGTATGTTCAGAATCAGCACAAGCTTTATCCTTTTGCAAATCCCCCCATAAACAAAGCCTAGACACAATATAAATGAGAGATTCACTGTGCAGTGCGAATAACTTCATTTTGAACGAATCGATTGAGTCAAAGATTCAATGACCCATTCATAAACATCTGTCTCATTCTTGAATGATCAGCCGTTTGAACGAATCGTTTGAATGAATGAATCAATTGCTGCGTCCCAATTCGCTTACTTATACTACGCCCTAAAAGTATGTACTCTTTTTGTGAGGAAAAAGTACATACTTTTGAGTGTGTAGCAAAAGAGTAGGCAAGCTTTTGGGACATACTATCACGTCATCTTTAACGGACAGCTCTGTCGCGTGCTGCGTGCATCCTGTCAGCGTAAACTGCCCTGTCAATCATCTTGTCACCGTTAAAATTCTCCATTCAATCTAATTTTATTTCCTACCGTTTCAGAGAGCACGTTCATCTGCCAGTTGTGGGTCTTTCATGCTCTCCTCGTGTTTGCAATTTGAATATGATGCATTTAAAACGTAATGGCTAAACGTGTCTTTACAAAAGTTCACAATGCTGCTGCAAATGCAATATAATGTGGACAACATTGAATAAATTCATTTTCGTCAGTTTAGATACTGATAATTAATCACTGAAAGCACTTAATCTAAACCTCTCTACACAACCGCGTGGACTCGCACGTCCTCCGTATTGACTACGAGTCTGTAGTTTTTTAACACTTTTTACTCGTGTTTGTAGTTCTAGCCGAATCCTCGTCCAACGCGCAATGGTTTGTGGGCAATATCAGCCGTTAGAGTGTGCATCGATCTACACTTCGGATTCTGACCGGAAAAAGTAGACCATCCGGGTATCTTTGAAACACTCATTTCAACATACTACGATTTGGGACGTACTAATTCTATTTTCGAATACTATTTAGGACGGATAGTATGCGAATTGGGACGCAGGGAATGACTCACTCATTAAGACGGTCGCCTGCCGCCACCTACTGGCGGCTTAGTGTTAAATGTTTAAAAGTATTATCATTCTTTCCAAGTTTATTATGTAAATTTAAATAAATTCCATATTCATAACATTATTTTATACAATTGTAATTTTTCAGTGTGAATGATTGAATTTGATCAGCCCCTAGGGTAGCAGCCTCATAGTGTCTTATTATTCGAAATAATTGAATTTATTGATCAAATTTAAAAATTTATAATGAAAGATGAAGCATACATTTAATAATATTGGGTGAGGGGATGCCCTTTAAAGGTGCATATTAAAATAATGTGATTTAAATATCAAAGCTGATTGAACACTGATGAGAATATTGTTTCAGAATAAATGAACACACACAAAATAAAAATAAAAAATCCGGACAATCAACTTTTTTACTCCTGACAAATGAATGGCAGATTTACTTGTCTGAAGGACAAGCGTATGAAAGGCTTAATGTCGAGGCCTCCCTATAGCAATGTTATCAGGAGATACACATACACCGTAGGCAGTGGCCCACCTTACCTGTTGACCACGTCGTGGTCCACCAGAATTTATAGTTTACCCACCTCTTTTTTTACCACTACACCTCTGGTTGAGTTCATGCAGCATTTTATTTCAATCACCATTTTTAAAAATCTGTTGTGGTGCGTGCAGTCCTACGTCACCAGACTAATTTTCCGAATCTTCACGGTACTTTAAACCGCGGTGTAAACGCAGAAAGCAACAGGTCTTAGGGAAAAAGTTCTTGGGTCAAATTGTTCCAGGTAATTTCGGTGGCTATAGTTAGCATAATAAGTAAGTGGACCATCAAAATAAAATGTAACCATATTAATTAACATGTACAGCACTTACTAATAGGTTAAGGTTAGGATTATGGATTGGTTTAAGATTAGTTGCATGCAATTATTATTCCTAATTTACTGTTATATTACTACAGTAGGTACATATAACGTGTAACAAGGATGCTGTTACCAATATTATACAACTTTTAACATTAACTGAGAATGCTTTAAACGTGCTTTCACAAGATGTAAGTAAATCTATGGTGTACCCAGAATGTGTCTGTGTAATTTCAGCTCAAAATACCCCTGAAATAATTTATTAAAGCTTGTCACATTTGCCTCTTTTTAGATGTGAGCAAAACGCAACATTTTTGTGTGGGTCCCTTTAAATGCAAACGAGCTGCTGCTCCCTGCCCTGTTCAAAACAGGGTCGATCCTTTACATGAACTTGGTTGTCACTTTTTTCCATGATATGTCCCCTTTACTGTAATTTTCATTTTTAGTTAATGTTAACTAATGTTAGCAAATGGAACATTAACTATTGATAACAAATGGTAGATGTGTCATTTATTAACTGAGGAAATAAAAATAAAAATACAAACCAAAAAATAATTTTGACATATTCTGTTGTTTTTATGAGTGTTGTGTGTCTGTCATAGAGCTGTACACTGTGACGGTACTGACAGAGGCTGCTATGATGGGAGCTGATATAGATGGAGATGTCCTGCTCTACCTGGACATGGCCCAAGTAAGTGTACATCTGACTGAGAGAATGAAATAAAATTAAAATTCTATCCCATTTGCACTTCTATGGATGGCTGCTTGTAAAGTCTGATACAAGCATTTAGTGTATTTGAAACATATTTAAGAATTAATCTGGATATTTTAATTTAGCATTAAACCTATTTTTTAAGAAACTGAACACTGCTACACCATTACACCAACACGGAGAGCACAAAACTCTACGGATTGCTGTGATTCTGTGCAACTTGCATGTTAGGCTAAATATTTAACTAGCTTGCTTAGCATAAGCTAACTGGAAACACACACACACACACAACACATTTGTAATTTGACCATCTGCTGCTGGACATCATGTTTTGAGTTTTGTTTTTTGATCTGTTTCTTCTGTTCTGACCTTGCTTCTTCTGTTTCTCCATTTTGACCTTGTTTGTTTCCATGGTTATATATTGATTAGGTTCTTCAGTTCTAGTTGGTTTCTCCTTTTGTCTGCTCTGTATACCAAAACCTTAACAGAGACTCAATCATGAAAATGTCTGAGGAGCATCTCCTCTCCCTCCGACAGAATGGATGCCCCCTGGAGGATTTTTTTTACTATTCCCATATAGTGAGTTTGACAATTCTACGCTCAAGGCGTACATTCGGATGGGAGTGGATGAGGAGTTATATCAGTTCCTGTCTCCTGGTCATTATAATTTACCCTTAGTCGATTTCATTAATTACGTCCTCTGGCAATATTGTTCTGATTTTGTGGTTGAAGTCAAAGAGGACAATACAAACTTTCATACAGTCCCATCCATAAAACATTTAGGCGCTCCAGCTAACCCAAAGCCTGTTACCAAACCCTTAACATCCCTTCCCATCAGGACCATCTTATCTGCTCGAAAGTCCGCACCAGTCCTTAAGTCCACTCCACTCCAGAATCTACTCCATAGTCCGTTTCAATGAGTGATATCTCTAGCTCCGTTCCTGAGAGTGGAATTCAAGAATCTGTTCCAGTGAGTAATTTTCCAGAAATCACTCCAGAGAAGTAAAAACCCCGAATACACTCCAGGGAGTGAAATCCCCAAATCCGCTCCAGAGAGTGAAACCCTTGAATCCGCTCCAGAAAGTGAATTCCCTGAATGTGCTCCAGAGAGTGAAACCCCCAACTCAACCCCCACTGAGAGAAATTCCCGAGTCCACTCCAGTGAGAGAAATTCCCGAGTCCACTCCAGTGAGAGAAATTCCTGAGTCCACTCCAGTGAGAGAAATTCCCGAGTCCACTCAAGTGAGAGAAATTCCCGTGTCCACTCCAGTGAGAGAAATTCCCGAGTCCACTCCAGTGAGAGAAATTCCCGTGTCCACTCCAGTGAGAGAAATTCCCGTGTCCACTCCAGTGAGAGAAATTCCCGAGTCCACTCCAGTGAGAGAAATTCCCGAGTCCACTCCAGTGAGAGAAATTCCCGAGTCCACTCCAGTGAGAGAAATTCCCGAGTCCACTCCAGTGAGAGAAATTCCCGAGTCCACTCCACTGAGAGAAATTCCCGAGTCCACTCCAGTGAGAGAAATTCCCGAGTCCACTCCAGTGAGAGAAATTCCCGTGTCCACTCCAGTGAGAGAAATTCCCGAGTCCACTCCAGTGAGAGAAATTCCCGAGTCCACTCCAGTGAGAGAAATTCCCGAGTCCACTCCAGTGAGAGAAATTCCCGAGTCCACTCCAGTGAGAGAAATTCCCGTGTCCACTCCAGTGAGAGAAATTCCCGAGTCCACTCCAGTGAGAGAAATTCCCGAGTCCACTCCAGTGAGAGAAATTCCTGAGTCCACTCCAGTGAGAGAAATTCCCGAGTCCGCTCCAGTGAGAGAAATTCCCGAGTCCGCTCCAGTGAGAGAAATTCCTGAGTCCACTCCAGTGAGAGAAATTCCCGAGTCCACTCCAGTGAGAGAAATTCCTGAGTCCACTCCAGTGAGAGAAATTCCCGAGTCCACTCCACTGAGAGAAATTCCCGAGTCCACTCCAGTGAGAGAAATTCCCGAGTCTACTCCACTGAGAGAAATTCCCGAGTCTACTCCAGTGAGAGAAATTCCCGAGTCCACTCCACTGAGAGAAATTCCCGAGTCCACTCCAGTGAGAGAAATTCCCGAGTCCACTCCAGTGAGCGAAATTCCCGAGTCCGCTCCAGTGAGAGAAATTCCCGAGTCCGCTCCAGTGAGAGAAATTCCCGAGTCCGCTCCACTGAGAGAAATTCCCGTGTCCGCTCCACTGAGAGAAATTCCCGAGTCCGCTCCACTGAGAGAAATTCCCGAGTCCGCTCCACTGAGAGAAATTCCCGAGTCCGCTCCACTGAGAGAAATTCCCGAGTCCACTCCAGTGAGAGAAATTCCTGAGTCCACTCCAGTGAGAGAAATTCCCGAGTCCGCTCCACTGAGAGAAATTCCCGTGTCCGCTCCACTGAGAGAAATTCCCGAGTCTGCTCCACTGAGAGAAATTCCCGAGTCCGCTCCACTGAGAGAAATTCCCGAGTCCGCTCCACTGAGAGAAATTCCCGAGTCCACTCCAGTGAGAGAAATTCCCGAGTCCACTCCACTGAGAGAAATTCCCGAGTCCACTCCAGTGAGAGAAATTCCCGAGTCCACTCCAGTGAGAGAAATTCACGAGTCCACTCCAGTGAGAGAAATTCCCGAGTCCACTCCACTGAGAGAAATTCCTGAGTCCACTCCAGTGAGAGAAATTCCCGAGTCCACTCCACTGAGAGAAATTCCCGAGTCCACTCAATCAGCCCAATCCCTGAATCTGCTCCAGAGAGTGACATTCCCGAATCCGCTCAAGAGAGTGAAATCCCTAAATCCACTACAGAGATTGAAACCCCCCGAGTCCCCTCCACAGAAATTCCAGAGTCCACTCCAGTAAGAGAAATTCCTGAGTCCACAGTAAGAACATTTCTAGAGTCCACTCCAGTGAGTGAAATTCCCCAGTCCGCTCCAGTGAGTGAAATTCCAGAGCCTGCCTTTCCTGTCTGCCCTGGTGGGATCGAAGAGATGGTCCTTAACATTGATATTGCTGCTGTTATGTTTGTTTCGGCCACACACGTCCACTCACATGGCATCCCAGAGCCAAGGAGGCCATCCCAGAGCTGCTTGCACCTCCCTGGCTTCCTGTATTCCCGGCACCACGTAGAAGGGGTACCTACAGTACCTCCTTTTCCACCCCTTCGTCAGTATCCTGGGCACCCTCCCTCATGTTGGACATTTTATGGCGCGAGGACGTGCCTTCCAGGAGGGGGATGTACTGTCACCTTTTTTGAGTTTTGTTTTTTGATCGGTTTCTTCTGCTCCGTTCATGTTTGAAATTCTTTAATCGTTAATCTTCTAGTCTGTTAATTAGTTCAGTTATCATCCGTTCTCTCACTGTATGTTTCTATGGTGACATATTGATTAAGTACCTCAGTTCAGGTGTGTCTTATTAGTTTCTCCCTTTGTCTGCTGTGTATATATGCCCTCAGTTTAAGTAAAAGTCTTTGTTCCGGAATTAATCGTGTTAAGTCGTTGTGTAGTGCTTTCTCTTACGCATACCTTTGGTTGGCGTATTAAAATATACTTTCTTTGGATCTTGACTCCTGCTTCCTGCAAGTGTCTGAACTACATACTAGAATAACTTAATAGACTTGTGCCACATATACGCATAATGTATTTTTATGCATAATGAGAGTTAGTTGACATGTAGTTACAAAGTCACTGATATTCAACAGAATGTTTAAAATCATCAAAAATACCATCAAAAGACCGTCAAAATAAAATGTTACTGAATAACTGTCTAACGTGTAAAAAAAATCGAATATGTAAAGTGTTTCCTATTTTACTATGTGATATTATTTCCTCAATCCTTACTTTCCTTCCTGTTGAAACAAATAGCTGTTCAAGACTTAAATTCAAAACAAACATTTAATACAAAGCCTTAAACAAGTGAAACATGCATTTCTCTATATGAAAACCAAGACATTCAAATAAATATTGCTAAAATAATTTTTAAATTTAAAACAAAACATATAAATAGCTTATAATTGAAAATCAGAAAAATTCCCACAAACTCGATAATAATGAACGTACCACAAAAAGGGTTGACATTTAAGAACATTTTATCATGGCATTCCTGCAGAAGTACCTCCATGTTATCCCTGAAAACGAAATTGACATGAATAATATCTCTACTATGAAAAAATGCAAAAATAATTTATATTCATATATAATAAATACAAAACCTACAGTGATTTTACTGCAAATAATATGTACGCCTCCCAATCTGAAAAGTTATCAAACTGACCACACAAAAAATATTGTATACAATAAAGTATGACAACAAATTCAAGCTTTGATAATAAAAGTGAAAGATATGCTCAGTATTATTTAAAACATTTTTGCAGCTAAACACTTAATATATAAATTAGTTTACATCATGACAGAAATGTTAGAGACAACTTATTATTCCCCATCATGCTTGTCATGTTTGATCCAGGTCTGCAGCTGGATAGAGTATATCTCGGCTTATAAACATGAAATATTGCATACAATTAAAATCAAATATTCCAGAGAGGTTGTATACAAATGTGATATTTGATCATTTTTAATTGACATCTATCATCTACAAAGAATCTATGTTTTAGGAGTGGTTAGGAACAATTTTAAAATCTATGGTTTTCTCTCTAGTGTTTTCATCTTTGTTCCCATTAGTTCCACTGTTCTCATCAGATGACTGATTGGTGCCTCCACCACATCTGCACCAACTACAACAGAGTCTGTCGCAAATTCCCTCGTGACATGAAGGCCAAATCTACAGGTAAATCTTTTCTAACCCTAACCCTTCAAAATGAATATTGAGACATGACATTAAATAAGTAATGTAATAATTGATTTTTGTAAATAAAGATTACTGTTTATTTCAAGGTATAATCTTGTAATATATTCTTTATATTGTACAAAAATAATTAATAAATGAATTTATCTTGTATACACTAAGGGGTCAGTTAAAAATAGTTTTGGAAAGAAATGTATTCTTTTATTAAAATAGGATGAATTAAATTGATCAAAATTGACAGTAAAGATTTTTACATTGTTAAATTCTTAGATTTCTGTCTATATTGTGTATGCTGTTCTTTTGACCTTCGTCAGAGAATCCTGAAAAAATGTATCACGGTTTCCAAAAAGATATTAAAAAGCACAACTATCTGTCAGTCACGTCAACATGGTGTCTACTTTTTTTTTTTTTTTTTTTTGCTCATATGTGATTCAGATCTGTTTTTCTCACAAAAGGCACAAACCACATGAACAGCACAAACCACATGGAATCTTTTTTTTATTTCAATTTGTGCCACTTCCATATGTGGTACTTAATCAGATTTTTTTGCAATGCAACCACAGTCTGAACAGTCATAACAAAATTCATGCGACTTTTAAAAAGTCAAAGTTTCAGTTCATCTTCTATTCTGTCAGTATTTACTCACCCTCATGTTGTTCCAAACCTCTATGTGTTTATTTGTTCTTTTTGTTCCGCCGGTTGTCCAAGTGGCAGCAGTACCCACATTTTCAAAGAAAGAGCAGTTTCCTTGTTTTCAGATCTGGGCAGCTCTTTGTCTGTTTTGGGGGACAGCAGAAGGGGAAGGCTGTCTCAAAAACAGAGGATGGTCCACTGGATTGTGGATGCCATTGGCTTGGCATATCAGGGCCAAGGCGTGCTGTGCTCTTTAAGAGTGTGTATGATGGAGATTTGTGGGATGCACATCCATGGCACGAAGCTCCCGTTCCACCACATCCCAAAGATGCTCTATTGGGTTGAGATCTGGTGACTGTGGAGGCCATTTTAGTACAGTCAACTCATTGTCATGTTCAAGAAACATGTTTCAGTTTGAAATGATTTGAGCTTTGTGACATGGTGCATTATCCTGCTGGAAGTAGCCATCAGAGGATGGGCATATGGTGGCCATAAAGGGATGGACATGGTCAGAAACAATGCTCAGGTAGGCCGTGGCATTTAAACGATGCCCAATTGGCACTAAGGGGCCTAAACTGTCCAAGAAAACATCCCCCACACCATTACACCACCACCACCAGCCTGCACAGTGGTAACAAGGCATGATGGATCCATGTTCTCATTCTGTTTACGCCAAATTCTGACTCTACCATCTGAATGTCTCAACAGAAATCGAGACTCATCAGACCAGGCAACATTTTTCCAGTCATCAACTTGAGCTCTTGCAAATTGTAGCCTCTTTTTCCTATTTATAGTGGAGATGAGCTGTCGTATCCCATCCGCCTCAAGGTTGTGTGTGTTGTGGCTTCACAAATGCTTTGCTGCATACCTCGGTTGTAACGAGTGGTTATTTCAGTCAAAGTTGCTCTTCTATCAGCTTGAATCAGTCGGCCCATTCTTCTCTGACCTCTAGCATCAACAAGGCATTTTCGCCGATATTTTTCCCTTTTCACGCCATTCTTTGTAAACCCTGGAAATGGTTGTGCGTGAAAATCTCAGTAACTGAGCAGATTGTGAAATACTCGAATATGTGAAATGGCCCATCTGGGACCAACAACCATGCCACGCTCAAAATTGCTTAAATCCCCTTTCTTTCCCATTCTGACATTCAGTTTGGAGTTCAGGAGATTGTCTTGACCAGGACCACACCCCTAAATGTATTGAAGCAAATGCCATGTGATTGGTTGATTAGATAATTGCATTAATGAGAAATTGAACAGGTGTTCCTAATAATCCTTTAGGTGAGTGTATATGTTGTATCCTCCTGGGCTCTAGCAAACAGGGCCTCCCAAACAGACATCTATAGAGCAGCAAGCTGGGCTACATCCAATACTTTCACAAGATTTTACAATATCCGGGTTGAGATAGGTCCTTTGTGCTATTGGGGACGATCAGGTAAGTTATATAATAGCGAGGTGATAACATGCCCTTCTTTGTCCACTTAAGTTCCCCAGACCTGCAAACCCTGGATGTACCTTACTTTTCAGAAACCTGCGGCAGACAAATTCAGGTCAATTGCCAGGTACAGTACTCGTAATGCATGCCCCTGACGGGAAACCTGTGTCTTCCCCAAGGCAGAGGTCTGTCTTTGCTGCCAGTCACTGCTAGTAGAAGTTCATCCCTCTTCAGGTCCGATCTACCACGGAGATTTCTTTCCATGTGTGGTACTTCCCAGTGGGTAAGTCCATGTGATGTATTCTCCACATGTTAACATCTCTTCGGGCAGGATGTTGTCTTCAATGTGTTCTTTTTCATCACGGAAGAGGAAAACTGCCCCAGAGTCAGCACACCTGTGAATTTTCAAAAGAGAAAAGAAAAAAATAGAAAAGGTCAAAAGACCAGCTGCCACCTATTCCCAGCTGAAGTTACCCATTTCCTCTCTGTCCCCATGTGGTATGAAGGACTACACGGCTTATGTGGGGCGTTGGATAGGTTACGATGTTGCGAGTGTGCTTCTTACGGCACGCGGTGACTTGCCGACATTTGCACCGTCAAACATTGTAAGCGTTTTCCCTGGGGGACTCCTAGTGTCAGTCATCGGCACCACACTGCAGTGACTCCGAGATAGGGAACGGAGGTTACTGTTGTAAACTCCATTCCCTGATGGAGGGAACAAGACGTTGTGTTCCTCCTGCCACAATGCTGAACTGCCCACTGAAATGGGCAGGACACTGTCTCGGCTCCTCAGCATAAACCTGAATAAGTAAATGTACGCCGGGCTTCTTTTTATACCCGTGTGGCCGGGGGAGTGGCGCAAATTCCCCTTGACAATTTTCATTAACTGTTCTCAAATTATCAGAGGTGATTGGGGCTCCCAAGTATGACCCCTAGTGTCATTCATCTATCCTGTGTCTCGTTCTCTCCACGGTTACAACAGAAACCGAAACGTTTTTAACATGTTAGTAATCAGAAATGTTTATTGAGCAGCAAATCAACATATTAGAATGATTTCTGGTGGATCATGTGACACTGAAGACTTGATGATGCCGATGAGATGCTGAAAATTCAGCTTTACCATCACAGGAATAAATTACATTTTAAAGTATATTAAAATAGAAACCAGTTATTTTAAATATTTACTGTCAAATAAATGCATCCTTAGTAAACATAAGAGACTTTGTTCAAAAACACTGAAAAAAATCTGACCAAAAAATACTGAATAGTAGTTTACATTTATCTTGCTTCAGAGATGTCTGGCTATTTTTTTCTAAAAAGCAACTTCTTTTGCAGCATGTCAGGCATCCCTTATCTCAGTATTATAATTTGTTCTGCATTAAGCAAGTGTGGCGGTCTTATTCTGTTTTGCAGAAAACCAGGAGCACTTTGAGAAACATCGCTGGCCTCCCGTGTGGTATCTAAAGGAAGAAGATCACTATCAGCGGTCTCGTAAGGAACGTGAGAGAGAAGATTACTTGTACCAGAAGCGTCAGTGTAAACGCAGGTGGCTCTTCTGGCATCTTCCGTCTTCAACTTCTTCTAGTTCTCCGTCTTCTGCTGGTTCCTCTGCAGTCATCTGATTGGCTCTCAGGGTGCACAATCCACCTAACAGTCCTAAATGTGGGATATAAACACACAACAAGGAATGATAGCCTTTTCAACTCTACAAGATTACCTGTTTTCTGTTGATCAAAATGCCCAAGCCCGCCTTTTAGCTGCTGAAGAACAAGAAAAAAATGAAATAGGATGTAGGATGTACGGAAGACAAAGCAACTTTGAAGACAAAGGCTTTGACTAAAAGTATCCCTACTTTACTTGTTGGATTTCCATCAAATCAGCTTTGATGTCCTCTTGTGGCATCTTATCCTGCAGTGGTGGAATGCTGCTCAATCGCCTGTGTAAAGACAATCTACACTCAGCGTCGGTTTCCCAAACATAATCATCAAAAGCTACATATCTTCATCTGTGTAGAAAAATACATGGCAGGACTGCACATTATCATAACTTGAAATGTTAATAAGTGCTTTTCTGCTCCAAATGAGAAGAACAAACAGGAACATTTTAGAGCAACCAGCAACATGAAAAACGTGAATTTCTACTTTCAAACCACTTCAACAGACCGACGTTCTCAAGATTCAAATGGTGTCCATTGTTTAACATCTAAAGGTATTATTAATGTGACATTTAAAGATGAATGGTTAGTGGAGGGCCGCGTGGGACTTAAGTCCACAGACATTATTTACGGCATAATGCCAATTACCACTGAAAATAATCGTGGATACTTTAAGGCATTTACCAATGCCTTAAAGAAATAAACATTCAAATGCTCACTGTAAAAAGAATGTTTAGCCACAGGACTTAAAAGGATAGTTCACCCAAAAAGGAAAATTGTCATCATTTACTCTTCCAGATAACAGATTTTGAATAATTTTGGTAACCAAACAGTTGATGGGGCCCATTGACTTCTATATTTTGTTAAGTCAATGGCTACCATTCAACTGTTTGATTACCAACATTCTTTAAAATATCTTCTTTTGTGTTCAGAAGAAGAAAGAAACTCATACAAGTTTGGAACAACTTGAGAGCGAGTAAATGATGACAGAATTTACATTTTTAAGTGGACTATCCCTTTAAGGTTGCGATGAAACGGAAGCAGAGATGTTTTCTTTCCATATACATCCCAGTGAAACTATTATGCAGAGCTGGGACTCGGTTCTATCCATCATTTGTTGATTGGATGTAGGCAGATCTGAATGCAAACTTATAAATGCCGTTCTAAGAAAGGAACGGGTTAACGTGCACTAAAATTTAGCAAGAAATTAATACTTTTATTCGGCAAGGATGCATTAAATGGATCAAAAGTGACAGTAAAATACATTTATAATGTTACAAAAGATTTCCATTTCAAATAAATGCTGTTCATTTGAACTTTTTTTTCTTAAAAAAAAAAGAAGTATGCTACCCATAAGCACCACAACTGTTCCCTTTCAAGGGAACTCTCGCTGCGTCGGAATCGTCACATTGGCGTTCCCCAATGTGTCGATTCCTACATAGCATTTCGTTCCCTTCTCGAGACGTTTTCATCATTGATAATTAATCATTTTTCTTAAGCAACAAATCAGCATATTAGATTGTTTTCTGAAGGATCATGTGACACTAAAGACTGGAGTAATGATGCTGAAAATTCAGCTTTGATCACAAGTATAAATAAAATTTCAAAATATATTAATATGAAAACAGTTATTTTAAATTGTAACATTACTGCACAATTTCCGCTGGATTTTTTGATCAAATAAGTGCAGCCTTGGTGAGCATATGATACTTCTTTCAAAAACATAAAAAACAAACAGATGGTTGTGTATTTTCTGCGGTTATAAACATTATACCTGTTGATTAGGCTTAACATGCTTTGAACCCATTTTACCACTTTATGTGCTTTTACTCCGGCTTTTCAAGAATGGTACTGGTGCACAACAGACAAATGCTTAAGGACTGTTTGTTTCTCCTGAACATATATGATGTATATTCTTCTCTGTTTCCTCTTAATAATTGTAACCTCACATGTTATAAGCTGACAAAAGTGCAAATCAAACGATTATGGGCTTACACAAAATCAGCGTTTACTGACGTAATGTCATGTATTTGTGCTATCACAAGATGAAGTTCAGGTTTACATCAAGATTGCCTCCTGAAAGCTGCATTTTTGTCTCGATAACAATATTCTGGAAAACAGCAACAACCTGTAATATATAACCAGACACTTCAAAACAGGATCCCAGGTGAACAGTCACGCTGGGCTTCTCTACAGGGAATCTAAAGAGTGCCTCAACACTAACATTCAAAGTGTGGGCCCTAGCTGCTGTCTTTACCAAAGTAAGCTCACATTTGCTTCATGAGGTGGATGATATCAATCCACACACAGAAACACAGTTTTAAATGTTTCCAAATAGCTTTTGGATGAGTTTCACGGGCAGGCCCGTGACCGTCCCATGACGCATCACAGCATGTTACGTTTAAGTAGTTGCAGAGTGTTTCCTACATCTGCTATATTTCAGCATCCCATTAGGGGACACTTTAGGGTCTTTAAAATATGAATATAATTAGTAGTTTGACTTAGGAAAAAAGGTATTTATACAACTATTCTAATACTATACTATACTAAGGAAAGAAAATGACAGAAAAGTGTTCTCCAATTGAATAATGCAATGCAGTTTTACAATTTACATTTACTTAAAGGGTTAGTTCACCCAAAAATGAAAATTCTGTCAGTATTTACTCACCCTCATGTTGTTCCAAACCTCTATGTGTTTATTTGTTCTGCTGAACACAAAGAAAGATATTTGGAAGAATGTTTTAATCAAACAGATCTCAATCCCCATTGACTAACATAGTATGTATTTTTTCCTACTGTACTATGGTAGTCAATGGGGATTGAGATCTGTTTGATTAAAACTTTCTTCCAAATATCTTCCTTTGTGTATAGCAGAACAAATAAACACACAGAGGTTTGGAACAACATGAGGGTAAGTAATTACTGACAGAATTTTCATTTTTGGGTGAACTAACCCTTTAACTATGGTGCATTACCTCCCAATTGGAGGAAGGAAATCCACAAGCATGGTTCATATATACTGTACTTAAACCCTTTGCGATTTGAATGTTTCTGATCTAGCACATGCCATAGTTATAGAAGCGAAAAGCACCTTAAATATCGAATGACTTAAAATACTGTAGTTTTTATAGCACCAGATGACTTCTAAGGAGAGTGAAAGGCAATCTGCTATGCACTTTCTGCTGTTGTAAACAAATAAATATATTAGAGAATGTTATTCTGCTTTAATAAGAGCTGACCTGCACGTGCAATGCTGTTGTAGGGAATGTTGAGGAAAAATGTTTTAATTTAGACACCCAAAATATGTATATGCTGTGCTTTGAATGCAGATCCAGAATGATAATGATTGAGTTCCTGTCATTATAATACACACGATGAACTATTAATTCCTCTGGTGGGGGCAAGCGAAGACTTTACAGCATCTTACTAAGTATTTGTAATAGCACTCAGGAACATTTGCTGACTCTTGTCATCAACATACAGAGATAAAGTGTGAAGAGGTTTGATCTGAAAGTGATTCAAGGAATTTGAAAGTTATTTTGGAAATGGATGAATTTATACATGCATCAGTCTGAAGTCTAATCATCCTGTAAAAGACAAGCGAGTGTGATGTACATGGATACAATTCACAGACAATCACAACAGTCTGTTGTTAGCATATGATACTGAGTTTATTTTATTTGAGTTATAACTACAGTAATGTAACACTGTTATATAAATCAATGTGGGAGAGATGATTTGAATGTACTGAGATATGACAGGTATCATGTGACAAGCTACATTTTCATCTTCCCAGAAGAGGTTGCTCTTTCAGGCATTATAGAGTTATGACCATATTTTGATGGTCTAGGGGTATGATTCTCACTTTGGGTGCGAGAGGTTGTGGGTTCATATCCCGGACGAGCCCCCATTGTTACGTCTTCCCCTTCAGTCTAGGGGTAAATATTGGAGTTATGTTATGACCATAGTTTTGATAGTTTTGATGGTCTTGGGGTATGATTCCCACCCCCAATCTCACTCAATTTTCAATTTGATATCCCGGACGAGCCCCCATTTTTACATTGTTAGGTGTAAATAGGGAATGACGAACAATAAATGTGTTGAGAAACCTTGAGGATCTTCAACTCTCCAGCCCTAGACACATTTAAATATCAACTCAAATATCTCAGATGTTTCTCCCAGAATTCCTTAGCAGAAATATCAGATGAAAAATACAGAGGAAAAATCAGAGAAGCCAAAGCCTGCATTCAATCTTACTGTCTAAGTCTTAGAGAATCAACTGAGATATTAATGGAGATCCTTCTTGTGATTTTTCTTACTTGTGGTTTTTAAACATCCCAGATTCATTCAATTCAGATTGTAGAAACTCTCTGCGAGCAACATAAGGTTGTAAGGACATTAGGTAAGAAGAAACTGGACATTGTGTTCTGTTGCTGCAGAGAAGATACCCCATGCCTTAATGTAAAGTACACAAGGAGAGACTATTTGAAATGTAATGCTATCCTTTATCTATTATATGTGTTGTACACCAAATAGGTGCATAATGTGTAAAATCTGTCACGTTGTTTGTTTGTTAAAGATGGTTTATTTGTCTACTTTACAATTACCTTGTGATTTCTCTGTATTGTCTTGGTGTTATGTTATCGTGTTATCATACATGTGAATATGTTATCAAACTGCTTCCATTTACAGATGAAGAATAATGAATACTATGATACCAGTGTGTGTGCTAAAATGAAAAAGGATCCGTTTGGTTGACATTTTTTAAAACTTGACTACCTTGTCATGCTCTTTGCAAAATAGGCTTACGTTTTAGTCCGCTATATGAACAGTGAAATTTAAATATATTTATTTTTTCTTGAGGACAACTGTGCACATGCAGCATAATACACTGTGTAAGTGCCCTCTAAAGTAATCATGCACTTCCAATCAGCGTTTGCCACTGATGTATGTATTTTTTATTTTAATCTCAGAATTAGATACATTATCATAGGTTAAAGTAGAAAAAAATCGGCTACTGTGCTTGATTTAAGATGAAATCATTAAAAATAATTGCTTTAAATCCTATTTTAATGAGCTCTAGTGCCACCATTGCAAAGAAGCACAAACCAGAGTGTCAGCAGCACCAGATGTTGTTTTTGCTGCACAGTTACAACAATGTAGGGCCAGTGCAGCAAAGAAGCCACGAAAGCCTTGAAATCAAATGATTGAACGAAAAACTTGAATGCTATCATCAGTATTTGTATGGGAAACAGGCCTCATTTCCATGAGTTGGTATTGGGGGGGAGGGGGTTGTATTTTCAGGAAACCTGCAGCATCTGTTCATGAAATGTGTAAATAGTGTTTAATAAACACAAACTAGCAGTTTGCATTTTGAATTTATTTATTTGTTTGTTTTGTCCCCATAAGTTTGGTATATTTTCACTATGTGGTAAATTAGTCTGGAAATTCATCCACTAAAATGTAAGTTAATGAAATACAGCCCATATTGCCCAATCATCGGCTCATTATGAATCGGACATTTTCTTAAGAGATGCTTGACTCGAGAACCTTTCTGATTTCTGAAAAGAAAATTATAATAATAAATGCTTTTTTTACTTGTTCCCAGTACAAATATCTAACAATTCTTAAATCAAGAAGCATTTACTAAATAAGTAGAATGGCATTAGATAGTAGGTCTATCTTGTTTTCAGAAAAAAAAGTAGGCTAAATAAATTAGGTGTCTTTTTTTTTTTCTTAAAACAATCAAAATTATCTGAAAAAATATATTTAAACCTCCCTTAATTGAGATTTTTTCTTCTGAAAACAAGATATACTGTCTTATGTAATTTTAATTGTCTAGTACTAAATGCATCTTGATTTAAGAATTGTTTGATGTTTGGACTAGAAACAAGACAAAAACACTAAAGAATAACATTTTTTTTTGGCTTTTAGATCTTGCTTTCAACAGGTATATATTTTTCACTAAAGAGACAAGGCAGATGTTGTTAGAGGAACAAACACCTGTTACCATGTGGCACTAATACCTACTAATACACGAATCTAAAAAAAAAAAACGTAAGCACTGCCACCCCAACAACAAATAAAACAAAAAAAAAAATGATTGACGCATCTATAGACCAATAAGGTAACCGCTAATCGCAGTGGAAACCAATGGTAGTGAAGAGTGGGCGGTTCTAATGTGTTTCTCAATTTAACTTTGTAACGTACGATTACCATACTATTTTAGTCGACGACTAGACTTGTTTGGAGGTCTAACGTTAAACCTCAGTGCCGAATATCTTAAAGTTTGTCGAGAATTACAGGTAAATGATATAGAAATTATGAACCTTATCAAAGACTTAACGTTTTTTTGTCAAAAAAACAAACAAAACATATGATATATTAGGCTATTGATTTCCTCTCACATAATGTCTTAATATTGCACTTAAAGTATGTTGTACATGTATGAAAGAAAGTGAAATAAGTTATTTACTCTCTTTCACCCACGTTTCTATTGAAGGGTCGGTGGAAATGCATTTATTTTGCACGTCGCTTGTTTTGTGCGTCCTCTCAGCGTGTCGCATGATTACATCCACCTGTGACGAGCTCTTAACTTCAGGAGATGCTGACTTCTGCAAGTAAGACTTCACAATGTTGTCATTCTGTCCAGATATTCTGTGATCATTTTAATATGTCCAATATTTAGTTTGCTTAGTCAGAAGTGAATGTCAGCTCCACTATATAACAACCTAACAGATTTTCTACTCACTCTTATTTTCAGCAATTGTATCAAGTTGTATTCGACCAGAATTATATTTCTCTCAATACCAAATTATTGTAGTGACTTAATCTGATAATAATTATAATCTGATAATATTAATTACGCTTACTTAACTCTACTTTGGAGACAAATTTGTCTGCAGAAGTTAGCTAAATCTGTCAAAACAGTGTTCTCATTTTTAGCTAACTAGCGCTTTGGGTTTGACAAAAGATGTTTTATTATTAGTATTATTAGTATTAAGTAAATGTGTGTACCTCGTTGCTCCAAGAGAACTTTTACTACAATAATTATTTTGTAAATTGTTATGGATAAAACATAAAAGCACTGTTTACTTTGCTTTACTGTTTACTGAAAAGGCCTATATATACAGTATATATAAATCTAGGAATCATTAAGTTTTTATTTAACATGAATTATATTTAACATGGTCTATATGGACATTATATATACACTATAATATAGATAACAGATGGAAAAATAAAATACATACATTTTGACCTATTTTCTGCAAGTGCGAATAGTACCGGTAGTTAGATGCTATTTATAATTATAAGAAATGTACCACAGTGTTTTTGTACATTATCAGGTATGAAATAATAACATAGAGTGTAAATGACTATATTTATTAAAATAAGTTGAATAGATGCCGCCTTGTTGAGACAATAAAGCCCTCCCTAACTAATAAATGTTAGACACTCCATTTCCACTTTTTTTTTCCATGTTTATTTTTAAACTAAGAAAACTTGTTTCCTTTCCGATCTGATATGTGATGGGGAAAGGGAGAAGAGTGGGTTCAGCAAAGAGTGGATTTGTGTCTGATTCGATAATTGTGTCTGGCCCAATCAGACATCAGTGGGCGGAGTTAGTGTAAATAGCCTCAGTCAACGAGGCAGATTATTTGCACTTAAATACACTCTCCGTTAGGTAATACGATCAAAACATCCTAAATTTTTGCTTAAATTACTCTGGGAAAAATAGCAAAAAGAAAAGGAAAACATATATATCCATGTAAATTCCTTCTGATGTCTTACATAGGTATTTTTTATCGTGCTGGGATTGGTTCATTAAACTTCCAATAGGAATCCTTAACAGATGTTTTCCTTTAGGGGTTTTGGACTAGGGTTAATTTCCAAACCACATTTCCTTAGATGAACTGATTTGAGAAGTCTGGCTTGTAGGCCGGTGTGGGATGTGTAGGACTCCCTCAGAGCTCTGAGTCATGGATGCTTAAGCAGCCGGTCCCACTCGAAACCCACACAACAAGCCTTACAAAGCTAACAACTTACTCACTAGTTCAACTTTCTCTGCCATCATGGGCTATTTCACAGCTTATGTTCAGGCTTTATGACCTATGGGAAACCATAAACCAAGTTCATTGAATAATGATGGAGTGTTATAAACAGGTTAAATGATTCATACCTGTAGTTTTACTCTTTAGGGGAGAGTTAAAGCTGATTTACCCGGATCTGGTTATTGACAAGTGCTGGATCATCCCTCAGAGGACCAGAGAGAAGATCAGCAAGGAGTGGGGATCACCTCAAGTACAGCTGCCATGTGCTGATGAGGTAAGAGAAATTCACTCCATACCTTTATGCTTTTACTCACACAGTCAGTTAGTCCTCATTGGTTTAGCCTTTAAAGTCCTCTGCTTGTTGTGTCCTACTGGTATGTTATGTTATATCTCCAGAAGATGGCGCAAGTGTTCCATAACTGAGGTGTATCTGTGCTGAAATTAATTCATGTTACAGAGACAAAACTGTTATCGAAAGCACATGGGCAACTTTAATATCACTTTTGATGCCTTACATTTTGTCTTCAGGTTTTATAAATGTTGTTCATTTTAATAAAGGTTTTCAGAGATCTGTTTATTAATTAAAAATCCATAAATGTAAATGTATCAATGCTGTAGTTCTACACACACACTTCTTCTTCTTCTCTTCTTCTGGGTAGTCCATCGTCGTCCGATGATGACTTGTCCTATAATTTGTGGGTTCTTTTACAGACAGGGCATATAAAAGTTTCTCCTGGTTGTCTTAAGGGGGCAGGAACAAGCATGGCCTGCTTCTCTGCTGTGTTTTAGTCAGGCGATGTTCAGTTCTCCTGTCTTCTTAACTTTGTGCTCCATTCTGACAAAGTTGCTGCCAAAGCTTGTGATTCACAACATTTGTTTCCAGGGATGTGGGCCTTATCACACACTTCTTAAGAAAGCCTTTTAGTTGGTCTTTCAGCCTCTTTTTTTTGGGGCCTTTTGCAAATCGGGAGCCAAGATATAATTGACCGTACACTATCTTACGTGGAAGGCGACTTGGCGGCCTTCCTATATATATATATATATATATATATATATATATATGCATATATTATATAAACAAACTTTTATTTCATATCGATTTGACTGCACTAAATTTGACTGCACTAATATATATATATATACACATACAATTCTAATAAAAGCTATATATATATATATATATATATATATATATATAATTTAAATTTTGAATGATCATTACTTTTAGTTTTTAAACAAACTCATAATCAGTTGTTGTAGTGTATATATATATATATATATATATATATATTTGTATCAGCATAATTACATTGTAATTACTTAATATTAGGTAATATTTGCATTTTGATCTTTTGGTTTGTCCCAATATTCTTCTCCACATTTATACTTTAGAATAGCTTTCCTAAAAAATCAAGCAAGCTCATATTTAATCCAACTATCCAATATTATAAATTTACGTTTACAGCTATTTTTGTGCCATCTTCCAAGACCCACAAATATCCTCGATTCATCAAAATGATATCTTTCGCTCCTTTCCACAATTTCTACGATTTGAGATCTTGGCTTTGTGTACTTTATAAGATCCATTTGAACTTATTCTGCACGATCATATTCCACATCCCTCAATACAACTAAACTTAACAACTATACCTTACTAACTATTAATAAGGAGTAATTAAGAGTTTACTGAGGCAAAAGTCATAATGAGAATTGGACCCTAAACTAAAGTGTGACTAAATTTGCTATATTGATGGCAATGACAAAGTTTCCAATTGATCTGTTTTCACTCAGCTATTTTATGCAAATACATTCTGTTAAAAAGAATTAATAATAAGCTTTATTTGAAAATCAATACATATTATTTAATCAAAAATGCTTTAATGCTTTTACAATTTAAATGTACTGAAGGGCGTCTTTTAAACGCAACTGTTTCAGATAAAGGAAGAGACGAAGACTCCATCAGTCCGATGAAGGAGCCGTTTGACAGCTGCTATGTCGGGCAAACTTGCAGCGAATCGTTCTGGTAAACTTGAAATAGAATCAACTGTAGTGGAGAAAAGCAGTAAAGTACCACGGCGCATCTGTAAATTGGAAAGCCGCTTCAATTTTTGGAGCTAGTTTATAAATACCATAGCTAAGCAGTCTGGCTGGAAGATGATCTATCGCCCTCACGTCTCCCAAACCCCAATTGATGTATGGTCGTATTATCTATTATGCTGTCCTACATGATTCTCTTTTATTGCTGGACTTGGTGTCAGACAGCAAAACGGATTACACATGAGATCAAATCAATACCAACTTTATTTACCGGCCTTTCAAACGTAATTCCCCCTTTTGTGGTTCGCTCTCTGATAAAAACATATGGTAGCTGGAGGTCTGTGCCGCGAATATGAGAAGCTTTCAGAGACAGTACGTGTCAGCCCTCGTTCGGCAGTCGCTCTCTCTCTCTCTCTCTCTCCCGCCCCCTTGACCCTGCCAATCGACACTTCATCACCACGGAAATGAGAGGCCAAGTGGCGACGCAGCGGTCACTGGTTGTCGCTTTACCCCCGCGGTGACACCCACCTCATTACCCTGCTGAAGGCATGCTGGGTAATTGAAACAGAGCGAAATGGGCAGCGGTCCAGCATGTCCGCCTCTCAATGGGCTTTCATTACCCAAAACAAAAGCAAAGGGTCGCACTAAACAACAGATTTCCCTCCGTCAGTCCTCAAGTAATGACTCAACCCTCAGCTTGACTTGAACTTGATTTTCACTCCAACGACCATAATGCTTTTGTGCCATTGCAGTCGAAATGTCTTCGAAAGTCATAACGGCTCCATCAAAGTAAAGCGTTTGAGTGAAGGCTTTAGCATTTGCATACGGTACGGTCTTTTGAAATCTACGTTGGGGAGATGGTACTATTGTTGACTTCACTCACTGAGAAATGTTTACATCTAGCTCTGTTGCTATCAGCATCAGGAACATTGTTGACAGTCGTTTGAACACTGTCTAAAGTGCTCGAAAATTCAAATTATTTTAATCTCAGGCCATTACGGAGATAATTGCATCTTTGTCTGGCACTTGCAGCGTCAAAAATAGTTTGTTTACGGTAATGGTTGATGAACTTGGACTGTTTTAGCACATCTTGTTTTTGCACTAAATTTGGCAACACTTTTTTTATAATGATCTGTTACAAAAGCAGCCATAAATCTGATATTAAAATACCTTTAGGCTGCAATTGCATCAAAATGTTGACGCTTCAAGGAGTTCATAAAGAGATTGTCAAAGATAAGAGAGGTAACGCATTATTTTTAGTGTCCTTGTTGTTACACGTTACATGTAGTAATAACAATAAATTATCCATAATTTCATGCAACTTACCCTAAACTACACCCTAACCCTATAGTAAATGCATAAAGTCCTGGTTTCACAGATAGGCTTAGATTAAGCCAGGATTAGGATTTAGTTCAATTAGGATATTTAAGTATTTAAACATATTTTATAAACATTGCACTGACATATTTTAAGATATGCGAGTGCAAGTTGCTTTCAGTTAAAACAGCTGAAGCATGCGTTTTAGCCTGGGACTAACTTAAGCCTTGCCTGTGAAACTGGGAGGTTGTTAATTATTACTTGGTACTTAAATGTAGAATGACACTGCAACACGGACACCTTAAAATAAAGTGTGACCGAAAGTGATGATCACTTTGCATACTATCCCTTTAATCCTTATCAGGACTAGTTTAGCAGGCAATAATGCTAGAGTAAAAAATGCAGCTGATTTCCCCTTTAAAACTGCCAGTATAGCCTGTTAAACTGTTAGAACTGTTACAAGGCCCTATTTAAATGATTATTGTTATCAGGTTTTTTTCTCACACATGCACAAGGAGAAGTATTTCATAAATGGGATTCGTCATGTATGGAATATTCTTTGGTTTCTCTTGTGATGATACCACATGTTCTCAGTTTGGAGAACAGACCATTGGCAGCAGTCTATGTACCAACACTTGTGTTGTAACGCTTGTGCCATTTTCCAGGACCCACAAATATCCTCAATTCATGTACATCATCAAAATGATATCTTATCTTTCGCTCCTTTCCACAATTTATACGATTTGAGATCTTGGCTTTGTGTACTTTATAAGATCCATTTGAACTTATTCTGCACGATCATATTCTACATCCCTCAATACAACTAAACTTAACAACTATACCTTTCTAACTATTAATAAGCAGTAATTAAGAGTTTACTGAGGCAAAAGTCGTAGTTAACATTTAGTGAGAATTAAATGGACCCTAAAACTAAAGTGTGACGAAATTTGATATATTGATGATGGCTAGTACTATATATTCTAGGGCTGACAAACAATTAATCGCATCCAAAATAAAAGTTTGTGTTTACATAATATATGTGGGTGCACTAAATACACACACATGCATGTATATTTAAGGAAAAAAAATATTATTTAGACATAAAATATTTCTATTTCTATATAATATAAATTATTTATAAATCTATACACAGTATATACATGAACATTTTTCTTAAATATATACAAGCATGTGTGTGTATTTATATATATAAAATTATACACAGTGCACCCACATATATTATGTAAACAAACTTTTATTTTGGATGCGATTAATTGTTTGACAGCCCTAAATATTCATAAAGTTTTGTCCTTGTTTGTAAAGCTCCAATCTATAATTTTAAATGAGATATCGGTAACACTTTACAATAAGGTTCATTAGTTAACATTAGTTAACATGTACAATATGTGAACAATACTTCTTCAGCATTTGTTAATCTTAGTTAATATTAATTCCAACATTTACTAATACGTTATTAAAATCAAAGGTTGTATTAGTTAACATTAGTTAATGGACTGTGAACTAACATGAATGCACAATGAACAGCTATATTTGTATTAACTAACATTAACAAAGATTAATGAACACTGTAACTAATGCATTGCTCATCGTTAGTTCATGTTAGTTAATGCATTTACTAATGTTAACTAATGAACCTTATTGTAAAGTGTTACCGAGATATCAAATCAGGTTCTGAAGTTACTTGACGCCACATGCAATGACAAAGTTTCCAATTGATCTGTTTTCACTCAGCACTTGACGAAATCACAGCCAATCAGAACAAATCTGACATTTTGAGGTGGGCGGAGCTACCTAGCACAAAGCCTCAGAAATAGAAACCAACAAATTATTAAAAACTGTTCAGTTTCTCATTGATGTATTGAAAAAATAGTTTACTATTTCATTTTGGAAATAATCCCTGATGCTATTCCAATATGATCATTTAAAAAAAAATGCTAAAATTGGCCTATACAAATATGGTCACGCATATTTCACATATTCTTAGATTAAAAGCATCTGCAAGGATACGTTTGGCATGTGCGACGTGCTGCTCTTAAAGATATCTGGAGTGGAGATGTTTATTTGAAGATGTGCATAATCTTGTATTCTGGATGAACGTGAGATCTGGCACACGTTATTTGCTGATCAAGAAGCATTTCGCGTCACATGGGATATTTCAGAACTTCTCAACTCCATCCATTTCCTCCAGGTCTTGTCGGGTGGTATTCTAGGCTGTGACTCCCCCCCATAAAAACTAAGAAATCACGTTAACTTTTTAGGCTGTCGCTCCCCGCAGCTGTCGAAAGTCTCTTTGGCATAGGAAAGCAGTGCCTGTGGTTCATATGGGGACTTCTACTGTTTTATTCGGTGCTTAAGAGAGATGAGCATGAGGTTTCTAAACCATTACAGTGATTAGAAAGCGCCTGGATGTGATCTCCTGAGCTAGCTTACTGCGCCGCTAATATCTCTTCTTCTCTCGCTCTCTCTGTGAGAGTGATTTTGTACGCTGTGCTTAAAACCGTGCGTGGGGGCGTCAAGAGAGGATTTCAATGTGAACCATCCCTCCCTACTTCCTGCTTTTTTTGGCTTATTTCGGCGAAGCTCTCTGTTCTTTTCTGTGAGCTGCCTGTAATGACGACAGGGGCGGCATCTTCATCGCTAAGCCTGGCAGTGCCCACGGCCGCTAGTCGTCTCAGTGCAGCGCTGCCCACTCACCCACGCCAGCCTTGGCACACCAGCGTGCCGTAGCAGCGTGCTATCCGACATCCGAAGGTGGGGTTCCTTTCCGGAAGACCCTGAGTGTCTTTCCCAGGGAAAACCCACTCGTCCACCCATGCAGGATTCCTGAAAGGTCTTTCGCTGTTGGGCCTCTTGAAATATGGAGGAAGAGAGGGGGTTTTGAGTTTGCTTTTTATACTCGCGGTGGGCGAACCACTTCAATTTGTCTGTCTTGAAGAGGAAGGGCTGGAGATAATTCATAGAAGTCTAGTTTTGTAGTAATACACTGTGTTTTAGGATGAATTACACATAAAAAGGTTGTCGCTAGAGCTGTTAATTCAATTTTAAACAATACATTTAAAAATAAAAATAAATAAATGACATTTATTAATAATGGCTGTGAAAAGCATGCACATATGATTTAAGAAAATGGTCTCGGCTTTAGAGAAAAAACAGCTTTAGAGCTCTCTATAGTTTGTTTTATTTCCATGTAGTTGAACATAATGTTTGCACTGGCCTACAGTTCTAATACACACTGAATAAGAAAATTATTATTATGATAATAATAAATGTTCAAAATGCACATTATAGAAATGTGTAATGGACATTTATATTTAATGTTCCAAATCTTAAAAAAATTAAGTAGGCATACAAGATTGAAATCTAAGAAGTTGTAAAATATATATTGAACCATATTAACTCACTATTAACTAGTTGCTTATTAGCACGCATATTTCTAAGATATTGTCTGTTTATTAGTACATATTAATGCCTTATTCTGCATAATCATATTCTACATTAATCCACCCAATATAATATGTGTGTGTGTGTGTGTGTGTGTGTGTGTGTGTGTGTGCATGTGTGTGTAAAAAGTAAAACAAGTTAAATATATCAATTAAAATGATAAATAAATAATAAAAAAATATTTTTAAAATAAATATTTATTTCAATGAATTAAGCAAAATTGCAATTGCCATTTATGGTCATGGTTCTATGGTCATCATATTATTTTGGAGTGACAGATTTTTTCATTTTAAAGCAAATTATCTTCTGAAGGTGGAACTCATTTGCAATGAAAACATTTAGAGCTGTGACGGTTTGATTTCTGCCAGTTTTTTTACTCAGACGTGGCGCTCCTGGGTGTGGCCAAGTCTCTGAAACTGAATTGCCATGGATTGAAATGGAGCCAGTTCTTAAATTCAAAATTTTGTCAAACCCCGCCACTAGATGAGATCGACTCCATGAAAGAAAGAAGGTCACTGTTTGCCTGTTTAATAGTAAATCTGCCATAACCAGGTGGGCGTCTCGGGCATGTAGGATTACAGGCTCTCATTCAGGATAGACACCAGGTTTCTCTCGTTCTCCCCTGTGGATCTGTTTGTCATGATAACAAGCATATTGCTTTGACACTGGACCTCATTTATACAGTCATCATCAGGCGCTCTTACACAATGCCTGTGAATCACACCGGGGATCTGACACTGCCAACATCTGCTGCTACTCTTTACTAGAGGCGAAGGATTGATATGAATATTCAGTTGAACGGTGAGAGATGCTGTAAGCCACATAATCCTCGTTTCCACACACTCAGATGATTTACATGTTGTATAAGGAGTGTGCACCGCTCACAGACTGGAGCACATCATGAATGTAAAGATTCCATAGTGAGGTTCAGGAATCGGAGCCCGCGGGTAGAGTCAGCAATGAGATGTGAACCGCTGTGAGGCCCCAGGAGCCTGTGAACTTTGACCTCATAGACGAATGATCTCAATTTCTTTGTCCAAATGGGCATTTTTCTTACCTATTATGCAAAATTCCCTTTCACATGGTGTTTGAACATAAATGTGTGTCGGCAGTACACTCTTAGAAGAAAAGGTTCTATAAAAGGTTCTAAAGCGCTACGTATTTGGAACCCCTAAAATGCAATGCATGTTAATGATCACAAAGTTCAAGATATGGTGGTTAAAAAATATAATTAATCAATATCACACAAAGAGTGCCATTTCAGTTTTTATCCTACAAAAATCAGCATGATTAAGATAATATTAAGTTACTACAACAACAACTACAAAATGTTGCAGAATAATGTAATATATGAATGAATAATAGCCTTTAAAGAACCTTTGTGCCAAAAGTGTTCTTTCTTGTCATTATTGAACCTTTTTAGCATAAAATGAGTTGAGTAAAGAACCCAATGCTGCATATATAGAACCCTTTTTTTTATAAGAGTGTAGTGTTGGGCATGTTACTTAAAAAAATGAATTAGTTATAGTTACTAGTTACTTCTCACAAATAGTAACTGAGTTAGTAACTGAATTAAATCATTATAAAAGTATTAATATTAAATATGCACCCAATATTAAATATGTTAAATTAAAGAAATGGACACTATAGAATAAATTATTATTATTATAAAACATTGTACTCTAACTAATCTACACTATCGTAATGTTGCTGTGATAATTATTTTAAATATTATCATTACTATAGTATAACATAATTTTAGGTTTAGGTTTAGAACTTTTAATATTTAATATTGCACAGACCACAGCTGGCCAACAAATAAGTCTAAAAATAAATGATGCTTAAATTTACCAAAAAACGAATAAATAATAATAAAAAAATATACATATACTCTTTGTAGTGAAAATTAAAATGATAAACAGTTTAACAAGAAGTGCTCCTGAATCCAAATTCCCAGAACGTTCCCTGCAGGTTATTTATTAGATTTTATTTGTATAACCATGTAAATTCATTAAAACGTTGCAAATGATACCAATAGGCAACAGAGATTAATGTAATGCTGAAATTTGTATTTATTTATAAACAAACTATATAATGCTTGTACACACTTGGTCTCTCTCGCGCAGTTGAGCGCGCTCTCGGACACACTCTTTCTTGTGATGAGTCTGCCTGGGATTGGGAGATCACCCAAAATGTCCGGGATTGGGCTTTTGCGTTCTACAGTCGCCGACGCCGTTCATCATGTTTACTGTGGCGAGCGGGGCGAGTGAGGGCCGCGGGAGAATGGCGCGAGGCCGGTGGCGTGATTACCGATGAGCGACACCTGTGAGACGCACCGGTCTCGTATCTCTCACGGAGGAGCGGGAATTTTCTTAGCAATGTTAAAACACACATCAACCGATCACTTGTTTAGCGTTCATGTGAACACTACAGTCAGATTCACCAATCAAAATGAATTCAGTCAGATTGAAACAAAAGCTGTGCATGTAAACAATGAATGGCGACTGCAGAAAGCAAAAGCTGAATAAAAAGAGGATGGTAACCCCTACTACTCAGCTTTCTCCACAGAACAAGAGCCTGCTAGCTTAGCTTCCAAAAAAAGATGGCTGACCCTACTGTATGTATTCATTCTGTGAGTGAGAGCCCCCTCTATGGGCGGGTTGAGGACATTCAGGACAAACCCGACTACTGGCTGTAGTCTTTAGCCTCTGGCCAAAAAAATCCTCAGTTGACGCAAAATGACGATCGTCTCAGGGGGATATGAACGTGGAAAGCACGGTAATTCGAAAATACTACAGGTTTTCTACTAATACAAAGCTTAATGCTCAATCCTGAAGCATCTGTATAAGTAGGGCTGTCATTGTGGTACTTCTACTTTTACTAAATTAAATATGTCTGTGCTTATTTGTACACTTTTACTTAAGTACTGAGATTCATTACCATATAATGGTAAAAATCCACCCACTCCTTTTTTTATATTCCCCATAAACCGTGCCTCTTAAACCGTGCCTTAAAATGAGTTGTTTGCGTTTTTTATGCATTGTGACGTGATTGTGTAACAGTCCACGACTGGTGACAGAATCTGGCCTATCAGCAGCTTCGCTCCTCCCCTGAGTGAACTGAACACAGTCCGCCATGTTTATCTCCTCGCTAGGACAGCTAATGGAAACGCAAGAATGTTTATCACGTAGCTGAGACAATATAAACGCTCTGTTGTTGACTGTCTCAATGAACACAGAACGTGTTTTTACGTTCCACTGTGGCGTTATTTTTCCATTGCTTTTCCATGTAAACGCGGTAGACAGATGCGTTTGATCATTCCGCTTGCATCTTATCTCACACAGGAAACTAAAAGTGCAGTGCTCAAGTTAAAAGAACTTTATCTTTTTAAAAAACTCGTCTTGCATTTTTCACTACCCACATCTCATTTTTAAATGCAAAGGCACTTTGTATGTGAATGACCTGAAATAGGAGGAGAAATAAAAAAAAACACGCAAGGTCCATCTTGCCCGTTTACATAGAAAATAATGAAAAAGCAGCACAGTGGAAAGCAAAATGCATTATTTGGAAAACGCCCCACACTGTTTCTCCTGTTTTGTTTTTGAGGAATTAGCTGTAAAGGCACAGACTTCTCTTCTGGAAAGAGGGTCGGGAGCTGCAGCTCATTTGAATGTAAAGTTACACTTAAGTAAGGCAAGGTCTCGATGTGCATCTTTTTAAAAGTGGAACTTATTTTAACTTAAGCGCCACGTTTTGAGAATGCCGAGTGCAAGACACGAGTGCAACGGTCATACGTGTCCGTCTAGCATGTGTGTACATAGAAAAACCATGGAAAAGTAGCACATTGGAATGGAAAAACGCGTTCTTTGTGAACATCCCTGAAGACTTATATTGCATCTTGTAAAGAGGGGAATAGGTCCAGTTTAAAAGTCTGAGAGTCTACTTATCTGTAATTGATTAATTCAAAACCTGGATGAAAGCTGAATTTGATATGCTGCACTATTTCTTGGTCACTTTAGCAACTTTGTGTCATTGATCATGTGACTGATGGTCAGATTTTCTTGTTTCCATTGAAGCACAAGATGCAACTTGTGGAGTTCAAGCAACTGCCGCTGTCATTAGAGCAAAAGAGACAAATGACAAAATATTCTGCAGTTCATTTTTCTAATTGTAATACTGCTGAGATAGACAAGTTGATAATCAGCTTGAATGTTTTTTTCACAGATATATATATATATATATATTAACACTTTTCCACTTAAACATTTATCAAATAAACTCAAGGTTATGTCGCTTGCATGACTTTCTAGACTTTTTATTATTATTCCGTGTATTATTAGTCTCTTATAGTTGGCTGGTTACCTTCAGAAGTTTTAAAAATGAGTTATCAATATTGGTTATTAAACACTTAAATATAACAATATAATTAACCTGAAATAAAATCAATGGAGGTCTATGCAATGTCCTCACTAATATAGTGAAGCAAACTTAGTAGAGGCCACACCTCCAGCTGTATATTAAATACCAACTATTATCTCACTAGTTGTTTATCTTTCAGTTTTTCCCATCAGCTACCACACTTTTTCTAATTCAAACAATGCATCTTTATTAAGATTCTTCATGCCACTTTACCTTCATTTAAATTTCCGCTTTACATCAAACCTAGAAAAAAAGAAAAAAAAAAATGAGCCAAAGACAAACAGAGAAAAGTCAGTCGAAAAGGTATGGGAGACACATTTGGAAAGATGGAATTACATCGACTTACACCATTAATCTCTCGTTTGTCACTTACAAATCTCATTAAAGTCGAGATTCTACTTTGTGCCTTTTCCCTACATTGACAGATATTTTAAAGTTCAAAGATGCAATAATCCATCAGGCTCGGGAATATGCCTTTGCCGCAGAGGATGCCAGGATAAACATACAGAAATTAAATTTCTATTTATACGAAGCCTGGAAACCGCCAAGCGTTTGCCGGAGAATTGATGCTGCACGGAGCATCGGAGGCCAGGCTCGAGCAGCTAAAGTAATTAGCCTAACACTTGCGTTAACTAGATGGTGGATCATATCTGGCAGAACCGTTGCTGAAATGGGGACAAAATGTCACTCGGCTGCAAGCTGTTTAGAGGGATCTGCCCAATCCCATTTGAGGAGTTCTGCGTGTAAAGGCAAGCCTGTCAGAAATCTGTAATGCCACCTCTAATGTGAATTGTGAGCTGATATTGTTGCCGGGTGTCTGTTTGAGTGGGTGTCTCGTTCGCTTAGGTGCAAAGACTGTGACGTTCGGTTACAGTGCATTTGATGCCCTCCCTGCATGCTGTGCCGTTACAAAAGGTTGAAGTAATGTTGCCTTCTCGGATTTGGGGCCTTCTCGTCACTTTCGTTTCGGGAGGACAGGAAATGATGCTAGGAAGATGGATCGGGAGATGACGTGAGCTCGCATTAGCGTCGGACCGCGCGTGCTACCCGCTGGCTTCGACGCGTTACCTTGTTTAATGATCATCGGAGACCAAATTTAGAACTTTTAGAGCTGTTCGCAAACTTCCTTTCCCTCAGTCCTTTAAAGAGTTGAAGTTTTCTTAAAAGTTTCGGATTTGCATTCATTTTACAGGAATTAAATGCATGCTTTTCTGAAGATGCGCCATAATTCTTGCCTTCCACCCCCTCCATGCAAGTCTGTCCCAGCCCACTGATTCACCTGGTCCTGAAAGAGCCCCGGGGCCTTTGCAAACTTTCACTGTCTCCGTCTTCCCGCCGTCCCCTTTTCTCTTGGCAAAGATATTGTTTCCACAGATAAACACGAGAGAACAAGAGAGGCTTGGCAGATCCAAAGTTCTGTGGGAACTGTGAGAAAAAAGGGACAGTGTGTGTTTAATGAGCCGTGTGTAATCTTCTTTGCTGTGCGAGTGTGAGACTGCATTCATATCAAAGTGGCTTCAAAGTATCATTTTCAACTTCTCAAACTTGATTTAACAAACATTTGCCTGTATTTTACTGTGTGTGCCCATTTTACTTAGTAAAACTAGAATGAAGAGAAGTGGAAAAATGGGGTGTGATACGGACCAAACTCGAAGCTGCACTTTTGGCAGCACAGCTCAATGTGTCTGTCACGTGGATGCTGACCGTTAGCTTTATTATCTGAATCGGTCAGTATTCTCGTCAGTAATGAGACCAGGAAATGGTCTTTCGTTAGAAACAAGTTTTGTTAATTGCATCAAATGCAATTAATGCGTTAACTTTTTAAAATGAATGAAATTTAAAATCTAAGATTCAGTATTATAAAATCTTATTTAATGCACCAAAAAAGTATCAGTGGAGCTTTTTCCTGAGTTTCCACTTCCTTCCTTCCTTCCTTCCTTCCTTCCTTTCCACTTCCTTAAAAAAAACAAGGAAACCCATTGCCTTAAAGTTACTTGGTAAATAAACTTCATGCATAATCAGGGGAAAAAAACAAGTTATGTGGAATTATGTGGTTTCCTCACTTTATAACTTTCCTCACTTTTTTTACATTTTCTTTCCTTTTTCATTTCCTTCCTTCCATTGCTTACTTTATTCCTTCCTTCTTTTCCACTTCCTTTCTAATTTCCTTTTCCTCCCTCCTTCCATTCCACTTAGTTCATTCTTTCCTCTGATCTTCCTTTCTACTTTCTTCCGTCCCTTCCACTTTTTCATTAATTTCTACTGCTTCCTTCCTTCCTTCCTTCTGTCCATACTTCCTTACTTCCTTCCATACTTCCTTCGTTCTTCCCTTCCTTCTGTCCATACTTCTTTCCTTCTGTCCATACTTCTTTCCTTCCTTCCTTCTGTCCATACTTCCTTTCTTCCTTTTGTACATACTTCCTTCCTTCCTTTCTTCCTTCCATCCATCTATCCATCCATCCATCCTTCCTTCCTTCTGTCCATTCCTTCCTTCCTTCCATCCTTTCTTCCTTCCATCCTTCCGTCCGTCCATCCTTCCTTCCTTTTGTCCATCCTTCCTTCCTTCCTTCCATACTTCCTTCTGTCCATACTTTCTTCCATCCATCCTTCCATCCATCCTTCCGTCCGTCCGTCCATCCGTCCGTCCATCCTTCCTTCATTCTGTCCATTCTTTCTTCCTTCCTTCCTTCCGTCCGTCCGTCCATCCTTCCTTCCTTCTGTCCATCCTTCCTTCCTTCCTTCCATACTTCCTTCTGTCCATACTTCCATCCTTCCTTCCTTCCTTCCATACTTCCTTCTGTCCATACTTCCTTCCATCCATCCATCCTTCCATCCATCCTTCCGTCCGTCCGTCCATCCGTCCGTCCATCCTTCTGTCCATTCTTTCTTCCTTCCTTCCTTCCGTCCGTCCATCCATCCTTCCTTCCTTCCTTCCTTCTGTCCTTCCTTCCTTCCTTCCATACTTCCATCCTTCCTTCCTTCCTTCAGGCTTATCATTTTCTCTTTTTCTTTTCCTGCATATTGTCTGTGGTTCTTTAGGTGTATCTACTGGGCATGTTGTTGTTGATGTTGTTTTGTGGTCATTACGAGCTGAATCTGATTTTCATTGGCAGCAGCCCAGCTGGTTAGATATTGTCTTTTTGATCAGAGCAAATAAGCATATAGTAGTAAGTGCGTGACGCATATCACACTTGAACATAACTCGCTTATGTTTCAGATTACTGTGATATCATTTTCTTTTGTTTATTTTACCGGTTAACTGGGACAGCAATAATTCTCAGTATCGTGAGAAAGGTGAAGGTAATGTGAATGAAACAAACAAATGTTCATATTCTTCAGATTGTGGCTCCCAGAAGCAAGCTGAAGAGATTCTCTTGATGGTTATATCTTTAATTGTGAAATTAACTGTGATTGATCTTGACTAGCTTTGTGCCTTGAAGAGAATGTGGTTGACGATAAGACTCAGCAGTCATCACGTCCCTGTCATGTCTCTGATCCTGCGCTTTGGAAGTAACGGAAATGTTATGCAAATCATTTCTTAATCCTTTTATGTTATTTTGTTCCATTTCTCTTTCATTTTTCACACTCACATATTTTTGCTATGGCATCTGTACGTTTTAGGCAGTGTTTTACCGCCACACAAACTTCGGCCAATTGCTGCAGTCGGTTGTCATTTCGTGTTGGGATTTCTTTCTTTAGATACTAGTTTTGTTAATTGCATCACCTACAAACACTATTAGCATGAGAAAACAGATACACTAATATTCTACAGGCTGCATGTGTACTTGCTTTCACAGGAGGACCGAAGAAGTAGTTCAGAGCTCACCATCTTTAAGAGCACTTTGACAAAAGCTGAAGAAGACAACCAAGCCTAATTCAGGAGAGAGCGTGGAGATAGCAGATTGTGACCTATGTCTGCCGGTAGCTTTTTGTTGTCCTAAGGGTTAGTGTTTAAAAATAATAAGAAAGAAGTGGGACGGTCTTACATCCAAGAAGCTTAAAATGCAAAATCTCGAATAAGCCCAATTTTCCTCAGCCAATGGCGTCTCATTTCGGCAGGGTTTTTGTGTTGATCATCCCGAACTGACTCACGTATATCCACCCCTCCCCTCGCCAAATAAAAACACTAGAGGTTTATGTGGCTTTTCAAAAAAATGTATCTAGACATTTATCCACTTTAATCTTCTTAACATATTAAAGTCATTTGCATTACCCTGAAGTGACTGAGGTTTTTCACCGCTTCTCACCCCCACAATACACAAGGACTTGGAACACCATGTGGACATTTTGTCTGTGGAAAGAACACAAGTGGGCATAAGTCAACTTACTTCCATGTGCATTCGCCTGCATCCTGCTGGGAGATTTTTTTTTTAATGTATTGTCTTCTAAAAACATTTTCCAACTGTTGCTCCATTTTTTTTCTTTTGATCTCTCCTTCTCTTTTGCTAATGTTCATCATGCATCAGGAAAAAAAAAACATTAGCACTGGCCTTTAGCTTTGACTGTATTCACAAATCAACCCAGCCTCAAGCAGTTTTATAATATCCTTACTACACAATACAAATATAAAAAAAAACAATTGCTATGAAACCAAAATAATTAACTGCAATGGGAGCTGCACAGTGAGTAACTGATGTTTCATGTTTTATCACTTGTAATACTGTACTGACCAATCAGAAGTCAGGAATGGAACTGTTGTTAATACATGTTAATTACGCATTCAAATCCTTGCAACCTACCATTTTAAGTACAGTAAGTTTCTTGCATGTTGAAATTAATAATATTATATTTTAACAAACACATTTGTGGTTTAACCGCATGCAGGTCATTTTTAAATGGCTGTATCCTGTGTCTTTTCACATGGTAGAGATGCTGTTAACCTTTTCTATTCATTGAAGGAATCTTTAGTGACAGTAATAATATGTTTGTGAGGGATCAGCCCTTTCGTGCTGACAGCTAAAAGGCCAAAGTCAATCTCGGTAACCGTTCCAATGTCGGCTTTGCTCAAACTGTTGCTTCAACTTAGTAACTGTCGCTTAACTGACTGGTATAATATGCTGAGATTGTTGCACTTGTGTGTGTGTGAGTTGCAGAATACCCACAATTCTCCAAAGATTAGCATATTTAGAAAATACAGTACATGATGTGTGTGAATCACTGTTCAACTGTAATCTTAATGACTGCATCTTGGAACTTGATAAAAGATTCCTGACAGTCTCATTCTCTCACTCGCTCTGCAGTCGCATGAATCAGTGAGTTAAATTAGATCCGTTTTCTTCAATGATCGGGTACTTTTTTGTTTTTTAAGGACAGCAGACAGCATTTCGGCACACATGGTGTCTGATGCTCAGCACTTTTCTTTAATAATAATAGCCTGATGTTTGTGTCATTAAATAATAGTGAAACATGTAGGATTTTCACTGTTTTACTGATTAATATATTTTACTGATTGTGTTTTTGTCATGATTGCTGATTTTAGCACTGAATATATTCTTTTGGTCACTGTGAAAAAGTGTAATAGGATAATTTAAGGCAATAAAATGGAATTTGCAATGCATTTAGGTCATTCTTGCAATATATTTTGATGTCCCTACTAGGGTTGGGTATCGAGAATCGAGTATCGATTGGAACCGGGACTAACTTTTCGTTTTTCCCGGAATCGTTCAAAAGTTAAAATTTCAATTCCTAGTTTCGATATTCACAGTCCGCCGAGCGGAAGAAGAAACCGCTGAACAACACCAACGAAGAAGCATCTACCGGAAGTGTTGGCATAACCACGCGAACATGAGTACCTTACGTCGGCGATCCAAAGTGTGGCTTCACTTTTCTAAAAATAACGAAATCTCGGCAAAATGCAAAATTTGTGACAAAAAGAGTATTTTTACAGAAGGAGGAGTATTTCCTTCAGAAAGGCCGTTGGTTAGCAAGGTTAGCTAAACTTTTTTGACCCTGCCTCTTAAAAGAATCAGAATCGAGAATCGTTAGGAACCGGAATCGAAACAAGGAATCAGAATCGTTCAAATTCAAACGATATCCAAACCCTAGTCCCTACATCATATAAATCTTTGCACACTGACTTTTTTCGTGTTCGTCAGCCTAAAAATTCGTCACACATAGAAACCTTGCACACTGAGTCCGATGCGTATTTATTAAACCTTTGCGGAAAAAAAACGCACAAAAATACAAAATGGATTTGTCAAGCAGTGAGGATGATTTTGTTGCCCTCTCTCTTATTGAAAAGAGAAGAAAGAGAAAATATTGGGTCCATCCAATCCTGAAATTGCTGTGCGTGACGAATTTTTAGGCTGATGAACACGAAAAAACGCATACGAAAATTTCGGACTCTTTAATATGTTAAAAAAAACAACAACAACAAAAAACATAAAATTGTTACATTTCGGTATTGTCATTATTGATGTGTCACCGGGTTCTATGCAACTTCTAGCTCGGAAAAACTGGTAGTTTAATAGGAATTTATTGCAAGTGTTTCTCCATGTTTTCCCCACTTTCTCTAATCAAAATGATTTATGCAAAACCTGTTTTCTTAGAAATAATGTTTTAGTTAATAATCCGTTTATTGCTTTTTGCCTGTGTCTGCGTTATCACCTTTCATCCTGTTTTTTCCCCCCATGACTTTTCTAAAACCATGCATTTCCTTGATTACATCATTGTCCATAAAGTGATCATTTTTAGTGAACAAAACAACAACTACACAAACATTAGTTAGTAATACAAGTGGATTTGGATTATTTGTGTGCTATTAGTTGGTTTGTCTCACTCAAAACAGTCCTGTTGCACAATCATCATAGTTTCCAAAGATAGAAAGCATCAGTAAAAATGAACATGTTGACAAACCAACTTTAGCTTATTATTTCCGTTTAGTTCATTTTCTTGCCATTGTACTCCAAATTATTGCCAAATAATTACATAAAGTACAAATAAAGTACATTTGCAAATTATCAAGTTGTAAGTAATTATGTTAAAGTACCCGAGCCTCTGAAAGTGTGCTGTACCCTTTTTTAGGAATACTTCTTTATAATTCTCTTAAAATATTTAAAATATAATCTCTCTATTAATCAAAGAATTCTAAAAAAAACATGTGTAACAAAAACCGTTTTAACCTTTGATAATTAGAAATGTTACTTATTAGAATGATTTCTTATGGAAATTCTTCTGATTTTTTAAAATGTTTTTTCTAGGGCTGTGCAAAGATTAATTGCGATTAATCGCATCCAAAATAAAAGTTTGTGTTTACATAATATATGTGTGCTGTGTATAATTATTTTGTATATAAATACATATGCATGCATATATATTTAAGAATTATTTGCATGTAAATACTGTATATATACAGTATAAATACATAATCTATATTATATATAAATATAAATATTTTATATCTGAATAACACATTTTCTTAACCCTATTTTGGACAAATGAGGGCAAAAGGATTTATTAAAAAAAAATAAAAAATACTTCCCTTGATCTGAGCGGTACAAGACTTGGCTACTTTTCCTAAGTTTTCCTCCTGAACACCCATTTTTTTTTACTCAATTTTACAATGTTAAGCTGGTGAAAAAAAAACAAAAAAAACCCTCCTTAATCTTGTATTTGGGTCAAAAATGGCCAAAAACTGTAATTTAGAGCATTCTAAAATAAGCCAAAATAAGACACCAGGTGACAGCAAAGTCACTTCATCTTTAGGTTTTAGCTCTAAGAACTTATTGGAATGATATTTTAATGTAGTTAAAAAAAAATAAATAAAAAAAAAAAAATTAAGCATAATTTACATAGAAAATATGGTACTTTTTGAAGTAAATAAATTCAAAAATCCCCCCCCCCCCCCCCCCCCAAAAAAAAAAAAAAAACCCACCATAAATGGATAAACAAAACTTTATGGAAGACGGTGATATAACATTTATAATAAATAAAAATTAGGATCACATCTGAGTCCTCTGTGCCCACATTTGTCCACAATTACAGGATTAAGGGCTATAAAGTGAATACGGTTTGAGGGCTACATGCATATGTGCGTATTTATATATACAAAATAATTATACACAGCACACACTTACGTAAACACAAACTTTTATTTTGGATGCGATTAATCGCAATTAATCTTTGCACAGCCCTAGTATTTTCTTAATTAACCTTAATTTTTCCAAACCAGTGTGAAAACATGTTTAATGTAAATATTTTTATTTTGAGTTCACTGCTGAATCAGGCTCAATAAGAACCATTTATTTCAAATTATCCTTGAAGCATAAATTAAGCAGCATTCATTTAGCGCTCTACTTAAAAGTGTTCAAAACATCTTCCTAGAATACTATAGTTTTGTGTTCGCTTTCCTCGCCTTCAGCGCAAGTCTATAAAATGGCTCTGCATTGTTAGAAATGGTGCACTATAACACAACTATGACATGAAATAAAATTGATTGCGACTGAACGTATGGAAACTATCTTTGCTTTTCTCGATAACCCTCAGACACCCTTTCCCTGCCAAAAAGGAGCTCTTAATTTGATTTCCAAGACTTTGTGTCTTTCTCGCAAATTTCCAAGTAGGGAGAGGATAGGTTCACGAGCGTGCGAGAAGGAAAGAGAGAAAACGAGAGAGTAACTGGATGCTGTTCTATGTGTGCAGGAATGTGGATTTCTCCCTTCCGTAAAATCCTAATTGTGCCTGGAAGGGCTGGTAGTATGTAGGGTATCTCAGCTCAGCTCGGCTCAACAGGATTTGTTCTTCTCCGTGTGTATGTTGAGCGTTTTCTTTCAGCGCGAGATGCGGATGTAACCCTTTCACAGTGCGAGAAGCCGAGCGCTTGTGTTTGCCGCTAGGCTGATTCCTGGCTCTCTGCTGTTTTGTGCCGAATGTATTCAAACTCTGCTTTTAAAAACACATTTTTACCCTGAGAAATGTGGCTGAGGTTATTGTCCCGTAACTTGCCTTGACAGAGAAGCAGATCCCAGATGCTTCGGAGAATGCAGAGAGTTTATGGACCTCAGGCATCTGTTGAGACCTTTCGAGAAGGATGAGAGAGAGCCGAGAAACATGAGATGAGGGAAAGCGGCACCTATGTATTCAGACAGCTACATAATTGACTTGGGGCTTTTATTGAAAGAGTTTTAAGATTCTCAACAGGAGACCCAAACAACAAATTCAAGGACTAAATGCAGAAAACGCATCTGTTTGGAGTCGTAGACGTCAGGTTCGCGTTGCCTATCGATCCCCTCAAAGACCTGCAAAGTAATGGCCCGTTTTTGTCTATGTAAATCCCACTTAATCCGTTATCTGGCTGTGGTCGCAAAAAGCGACACGTATGTCATGTTTATATCACTCAGGTGGTTTAATTGGGTCTAAAATGGGATTGTGGCTCTGAGCTGTTGTGCCATGATGGATGGGCTTATACATGCAGGATATTGTGTACAGACACACAGCATAAAACAAAACAAACGTCAACAAACTGCGTGTTTAAATACTAGCCGTTCTCCAGATCAGTGTGATAAATCCAGAAATGTTACATTAAGATGTTAACCTAATGCGCCACAGTGGGACCTTTAACTGGCAGGCCAAGCACGCTTTTGAGCCAGTGTCTTTTGCAGTCAGTTCAATATTAAGATTCGGATGTGTTTTGGATCACATGGACCAGTAATGTTTTACATGTAGCCCTTTTGAAAATAAACTGCAGAGCTCTGTGACTCTTAACTTTAACGTTATGCCATTTTACTCTCAATGGGTTAACTGTAAAACAGGCTCACAGGAATTTAGGAAGACTGCAGTGTTTCTGCAGTATAAAAAAGTTGACCTAACTTAAAAAAATAAGACAACTTATTACAATCAATCTGATAACTCAACTGACAATAGTTCAATGAAATTAATTTTTGGCATTTTTTAGCTTACCTCAAGGGCATCCAAGATGTAGGTGTCTTTGTTTCTTGTCTGTCAGTCATATAATGCAGGTCTATGGTCACCACCTCAAAGAGCATGCACAGAGAAGTCCAAATTAAACATGATTTAATGACTCGTAAATGTAAGTACACATTGATGACCTAAGACACGAAACGAGCAGTTTGTGTGAGAAAACAGTATATAAATATAGCGTTTTTACCTCTTGTAACCACAGCCACGTCCAAGTGATCTGAGGGCGCGGGCGTTGAAAAAAATTCAGGCATTGAAAAAATTCAACATTGTCTGTAGATATATATCGAAATCGTCTTCCATTGTGATTTCCTGTATATCTAAATATGTATAGATCTTCACAGTGAAAGGTAAAACTTCCAAAATCTCTATGTAAACAATGAGTGACATACACGTGTGAGAGATCACTTCCGGCGCTTGCGCAGACCGAAGCGCCCTCAGATCATTTGGATGTGGCTTGGAAGAGGTAAAAAACATATAAATAGTGTTTGTTTTCTCACACAAACCGCTCGTTTCGTGTCTTAGGCCATCAATTTGTACTTAAATTTACGATTTTTTTTAAATCATGTTTAATTTGGACTTGGTGGTGGTGACCATAGACCTGCATTATATGACTGACAGACAAGAACGGTTTGACCTAAAAATATCAAAATTGAAAATACTGTGGAAACAAAGACACCTACATCTTGGATGCCCTTGAGGTAAACTAAAATATACCAAAAATTAATTTCAATGTGAACTATTCCTTTAAAGGTGCAGTATGTAAAGTCGTTTCTGAACATTGTTGATATTTGAAATCAACCCAAACAAACCCACCCATCTCAATGCTCCGCCTTCAAAGCTCCCCCTCCAATCCTAAACGCCCTGCTCCGAGTCGGTCTCGAACCCCGACGACAATAACATGTTATTAAGTTGTAACAAAACCAGTAAATTATAAGGGTTTGGAAAACACTTGAATAAAGTATAACCGTTTACTCCGGCTTATTAAATTAGACTCTTTTGAAGCCATTGTAAAATAGTCAACACATACACACTGTGATCGCAAATCAGTTCAAATCTATATTAAAGCACAAAAGGCAGCAAACTGTTAACAGCCTACAATTATGATAATAAATGTTATTACATAGTAAATAAAATGTTTATTGTGATCAAATATTTAGAGTCAGCAGACAGGTAATGAACTTATGATCCAAATTAGATCCCTTCTACTTATATATCTTGGTGGTAAGAGGAGAGAGTGACACTAAAGATAACAGAAAGGTCAAGACGGTGAGATATCTGTCCAGCGGGCTTGAAACCATGGGTGTGGTCACATGTGTCAGCATTATTTGTGGCTTTTTATCAGCGTACAGCAGTTAAAAGGACAAACCCAGCGACCAAAGAACCTGCACAAGCGCTGATAACACACACTATTGTGACATCATTACCGCCAGACCACATGATGATATTTATATCCTCTTACATACTACTCTTCCTTTCTCTCTCCTCCAATCATTAGTTTCTTTCTTTCTCCATGCCTTACAAACCTTTTCCCCCCCTGCTCCTCCCTCTTAATCATTATATATTTTTTTCTTTTTCTCCCTCCCTTGCTTCAATTATTCCTTCTTTATTTGGATCTGTGCGATCTAAATCCGCAAATCTTGAGGTTAATTAAAGTAATTTCCTTTCAGTGGGCTAAAATATAGCATGCTTGCTGTCTATTAATATTACTTGATTTTCACTCTGTATTAAAATCTACTCCATCACATATGTACTTATAATTTGATTTGATTGCTCAAAGGTTGCACTTTTTTCATACTGTTGCTCATTAGGAGTCAATTATATCGTAGAGTTGTAGAAATCTACTTTAAAACGTGTTTTTATTTTGATTTCATATGGTTTTACAGTTGATTGTATCAAAAAAAAAAAAAAATCATGTTGTTTAACCATCAATTAAAAAGTAAGAATTTTTTTTTTTACAAATATTCATATTATCACAGAAAAACTGGGATAAAAGTTTATAGTTCAGATATAATCACTGATGTCTACGGTAGTGATCAAAGTAGAGTTAAAGTCCCCGTGAAATCAAAATTGAACCTATTTACTTTGTTAGCGCATATTACTAGTCTTGTGGTGAACAATTAATCCGTGCAAGTGAATATATATTAAAAATATGTTTTACCTTAGTAATCTTTAATCAAAATCTGAAAAGTTACTTCCGGTCTGGAACGGTTTCTTTTTCTGATGACGTAGGTTTCACAGTTTGGGTGGGGAAACGCTTAACCACTCCCCTCAAACCGTTAGTTTGCTATGAGCGAGAGATGGAGAGGAGGAGCGCTAGAGTAAAACCCTGCCCTCTGTTCAATATTCCGTTTCACTTGGAAATACGTCACAGCACTGGAGAAAAATCGTTAGCAACTTCCGGTTCACGGGGACTTTAAGGCCCATGATATATTCACTACGAAGTTCTTTTTTGTTCTTTGCTTAGGGGTATGAAGTTCGAAAATACATGACCAGCGAAATACTGTTATCAAACATCCGACGTCGCCCACACTGATGAGAGCGATGTTTAGATGAATATGTAAATGTGTGCTACACTCTTTTCTCTCAATAACAAAATAAACTCAACAAAATTGAGAAAATATCATCAAGAAAAGCATCTGATCATAGCGACGTAGATAATATGTTTGCATGAGCTCTGCAATTCGGCACTCCGGTAAAGTCAAGTCACGTTTATTTATACAGCACTTTATAGATTGCTTAAAATCCAGCAGCTTTACCGTATTAAACATGAAAAGTGTGCAGTGTCTCGTTTCATCAGAAATACAAATTCATTTTCTATTGTAAAGCAGCTCTCCAGTGTGTTCTCGCGGATGTCTGACCTGAACAGAAGAAATGAACTTGAAAAGATTTCCTCTTGAAAGAACACCATACTAATACTGTGTTTGACCCCCTTAATTCTACGTGGCATTGATTCAACAAGGTGCTGAAAGCATTCTTTAGAAATGTTGCACATCCAGGGCACGAAGCTCCCGTTCCACCACATCCCAAAGATGCTCTATTGGGTTGAGATCTGGTGACTGTGGGGGGCATTTTAATTCTGACTCTACCATCTGAATGTCTCAACAGAAATCGAGACTCATCAGACATTTTCCAGTCTTCAACTGTCCAATTTTGGCCTCTTTTTCCTATTTGTAGTGGAGATGAGTGGTACCCGGTGGGGTCTTCTGCTGTTGTAGCCCATCCACCTCAAGGTTGTGTCTGTTGTGGCTTCACAAATGCTTTGCTGCATACCTCGGTTGTAACGAGTGGTTATTTCAGTCAAAGTTGCTCTTCTATCAGCTTGAATCAGTCGGCCCATTGTCCTCTGAGCTCTAGCATCAACAAGGCATTTTCGCCCACAGGACTGCCGCATACTGGATGTTTTTCCCTTTTCACACCATTTTTTGTAAACCCTAGAAATGGTTGTGTGTGAAAATCCCAGTAACTGAGCAGATTGTGAAATACTCAGACCGGCCCGTCTGGCACCAACAACAATGCCACGCTCAAAATTGCTTAAATCACCTTTCTTTCCCATTTTTGACATTCAGTTTGGAGTTCAGGAGAATTGTCTGTACGGTTCGTGGGTGTTCGCAACCGAGTTCAGAAAACAGCATTCACATTATCTAAACGAACCGAACTCTGATTAGGGTTGGGACAGACATCATGATGTTTAGACGGCATCGGCTAAACATCCTCCCCCCCCCCCCCCGTTTCCATGGTGACGCGTTATGCTTTGCTGGCACGTGATTCACCACAGCCAAAATAGCGCTCTATTGCAGATTTAGCACTTTTTATTTCAAAATATTAACTTGCTTACCATTTCATGATGCTTACCATTCTCATATTCCGATTCTAAAATGTGTAAGTGAGTTTGTTTTGTCGTTTAAAAAAAAAGAAAGAAAAAGATCTTTATCTGTAACGTGAGATGGGCGCCGTGTTTGGGCCGCAGTTCAGATATTTCTGTCTGTTGGATTTATTACAGTGCCGGAATTCATCAGTTTCTCCCGAAATACATGAAAGTAAGTGGCCGAGAAAAATAGAGTTGACTATATAATATAATTATTTACACAGTGTCTCTTTGATATGAATAAAAACCGTCGTCAAATATTTGAATGGGTTTTTATTTCTGCTTACATAGACACCATTGTGTATTTTACAAACTAAAAATGTACTGTTTTGCTATAATATATTATATATATATTTAAATGTCTGAAACCTAAAATAAATATTATGTGGTTAAAAACACTGAACAGTTGTGATATAGCCTATGACAAGCGCTGCGCGCATCCGTCTTTGGCTCAGCGCCAGCCATAGCACAAGCACGCAGTTTGAATCTGGCAGTTATGTCCCTGTACATTCGCTCCATAGACTCACTCTGTTTCACTCCTGTAGAGCGTGCCGAATTCGAAATGGCTGATAAGATATAGAGGAAAATATGCAGCCTAGTGGAAAATGAGAATATTACGAAAATACCCCAACCCCCCACTCCCTCCCGATATCATCGTCCATCGCAATGTTTCACTATAGACATTGTCTGATGCCAAATTTGTAGACATCGCCCAACCCTAAGTATGTCAATCGAACCCGGGTGCGCACCAAATGTGCTAGTGTGAAAGCGCCCCGAATCACCTTTGGGAAGTAACATGGCGCTTTAAATATAACAATTGTATCGATTACATTGCCATGGGTTACCATAGTTTTCTTTTCAGAATCGTGATCTGTTTGAAACAAAATAATTGTGATTTTCAATTTATCTAGAATCATACAGCTCTCTAATGCATCATAATCATTATTTTTAAAAGTTTTTTTTTTAATTAAAAAGTGGAAATATCATGAATTATTATTAATTTATAAATTGAGAATTTATTTTAGAAGTTGTCATTAAAAGTCAATTTATCTTGTAAGAGACTTGACACAGTCATGAGGATTTGCAACATGTTTTTTTCTGCATGTTGGTTTTATCAAAAATTTTTTGGCTGCACAATTTGATTTGGTGGACAAAGTGTTTTTTTGTAAGCAGTAATGCTGTTTTTCTATGAAATACATTTTAAAAGATAATTAATAGATTAACTTGCTCATAATAGACTAGATATAAAGTTAATGTATGAATGTATAAATAGCATTTTATGTGTATTTTTGAGTTAATATTAAATCAATATCATACTGTATTATTAATAATAATGTCACATCATTGACCTGCATAGACTTCTTAAAATTAAAATCCAAGAAGCAGAAGACATCATTAAAAGTCTACATTTCCTCTCTGTTTAATTAAATTCTCTGTATAGGAAAATCAATTCAGACTCTAATGAGCTCTAATTTGAGATTTTTCTTTCTTATATGCGAAGCGTGTTGCGCTTACAGCATGTTTCCCAGGCGGGTACAATGTATGCATTCAATGTTCTGTGAACCTCCATCTGTTCCCTTTGAGTCTGGGCTGAGTTGGCTGTGAAGGATGGTGATGGTGTTTCTGACGTCTTAGGGCCGAGTCTTAGCGAGTCGCGAGGGCTCCCTGACGCTAGCTCTCGCGGATCAGCGAGGTGCCGTTTGTCAGACGGGTGGGCTGGTGAGAGGAGCACACAGACGGCCCTCATCTGCTGTAGATACGTCAAAGAGAGAATTGAAAGCTTGTAACCTTGCATTTGTTTAGACCCTCAAATACTGCCATACTAGCACCTTGTGGCTAGAAGGTGACTGTAAGTTTGTGGGTGTAGTGTAGCTGTACACACTCTAGATCTTCTACAGCAGTTGAACTATGCGTCTCACCAGTTTGAATTAAAGGTGTCATTGTAAATGAAAAACAGTTTAAACCATATACCCCAACCATTTACAGAAATGCACTCTTTGTATTCATGTTGGTTTTATGTAGTTTTGAAGAACGTTTTCCATTTTTAATACGTTTTCCAAAAATAATACTATTTTATTTACAGCTTGAATTCACGAGTATACTTGTCTTCATGATTTTTAGATTATATTTACATGAAAAGTATCATGAATTATTAATTATTGCTTAGTCATACCACATGACATTTTACAACCGGAACCAGCCTTGTCTTGTCATAAAAAGAGCAATTGATCTGATATTTTGGTCACACCATGTGAATTTGAATCAACACAGATTTCTTTTCTCTTTAAAAATAAGATTAAAATATCATGCCTCTATTACTACTTATCTGTAAGGTTTTCTTTCAAGGAATTCTTACTATTAGTTAGGTATTTTCTTGATTATCAGGAATGGTGTATCAGAGGTGCGATATGGACACGAGGCAATGGGAGTCAAGTCAAGTCAAATATATTTATATAGCGCTTTTCACAATACAGATTGTATCAAAGCTGCTTCACAGTATCAATCAAGACAACATAACAGTGTTTGTTTATTCATGAAAAGACAATCAAGTTTGGTAGGGCTGATCAATGGTATGATGGGTCATTTAATTTGAATATCCCCAACTGAGCAAGCCAAAGGCAACAGTGGCAAGGAACCGAAAAACTCCATCAAGAGATCCGATGGTGTCCTAAAACTCCATCAGATCACCCAATGGAGAAAAAAAAAAAACCTTGGGAGAACGGGGCCAGTTCTCCTCTGGCGTTTATGAACTAGAGGCCAAATTTACAGTAACTGTGAGATAAAAAATTATTATGAGTGCCAGGCTAAATAAATGCGTCTTTAGTCTAGTTTTAAACTGAGAGAGCGAGTGTGAGCAACGAACAATATCAGGAAGGCTATTCCAGAGCTTCGGAGCTAAATGTGAAAATGCTCTCCCATTTGAGAGTGAGATGGAGTGTCTCACACATCCTTGTTGCTTTCGTGTAAAGAGCCTGAAAACTCTGTGTTTCTTTTTACTGAAACTTTCCTTAACACAGGCAACAGCTAGGGTCTGTGTTCTGCTCTGGAGGGACATATTCAAAACCTCCAACTCGCACACAAGACCAAGGACAACATTTCCCTGCTAAAATGTCCCATACAGCCCCTGCGCCTTACTAGCCGCATCAGACTCACTCACTGCCATCTCAGCCAAATTAAGCCTTGATTATGCACTCGTTCTGGTTTAGCACAGTCCACCTTGTTGGACACAGGTGTGACCCTCACCTTCCTCATGTCCTTGCTGTCACTCCCAACTCATTTACCCAATCCAGAGAAATACTTATTAATATTGAGGCAGTACAGGACCTCTGTGTATTAGGTTAAAGGGTTAGTTCACCCAAAAATGAAAATTAAGTCATTAATTACTCACCCCCATGCTGTCCAACCCCGCAAGACCTTCGTTCATCTTCGGAACACAAATAAAGATATTTTTGATTGAATCTGAGAGCTGGATCAGTCCTACATAGACTGCCTAAGGGACTGGCTCTTGATGGCCCATAAAGTCATTAAAGAAAATGTTTAAATGTTCCATGTGCCTATAGCGGCTCAATTATAAGTTTATCAAGCGACGAGAATACTTTTTGTGCGAAAAAAACATAAATAACGACTTTATTCGACTATTCCATTACTTCCTTATGGGCGCATGCGCGAGAACTGAGATGAGAACGTTCTTCTCCTTCGACTACTTCTTGTTACCGGCTGCTCACCGCTTAGGAGTTTTACCGCCCCCTACCGTATAAGATGATGTGCTGATATACCTGGAAGCGCAAAACTTTCTGTTTACAAGCAGAGGAAGATGCGCGCTGTACATACGCTTTTCAATTTGCGTATTTTCCGCACTATAAGGTGCACTTAAAAGCCTTTAATCTTCTCAAAAAACGACAGTGTTCCTTATAATCCGGAGCGCCTTATATATGGATCATCATTTTATACATTTTCATACACATGAAAAATTTCATTTTTGGGTGAACTAACCCTTTAACACAGTGGGCAGCACAATGAACATAGGGAGCCAGAGGTTGTATTTTTCTTACAATGGCCTGTGCTCCATTGTATTCGCCCGCCATATTTGCCGTGCTAAGTGAGAAGGTTTAGCCTGGGAAAATCCAGACAACTTCCGGCAAATTTACATTTGCTCTGAAAGTTAGTCTGGCAAAGAGCCCATTCAAGCCAATTTCCAATCCTTCGAAATCGAAACACCAATTAGAAACGTTGGGGCGGGCTTTACACGATGACGACAGCGCTGGGATTTTGAAGCAGATCTTGTTGCCTACATTACAAAGATGGATGCCGCCGTCAAACATCACTCGTTCGAATCAGCTAACGCGTCTGTTTCAAGCGATTTGAACGTTTCCTTTTTGTTAAAAATCGAGCAAAGTACAACTCTCGGAGATGTTTCTCTGCCGGCCGCCGCTCTGTATACATCATCTCCTTCATCGCTGTGATTGGTTTTAGGTCTACCCGCGACGTCCGTTGGTGACGCCCCTCTGGAAATGATTTGTCTATGACGCTTTGCCAGACCATAACTCAGTTACAACTGAGAATGGTCTGGTTTTAACCAGGCTAGAGAAGGTTGATAGGATTTCACAAACGTAATTCCTATCGACCAGCTCACTTAGCACGTCGTTCGTGGTTCGACTGGTCGAGACTTTTCAGTGTTATTAAAACACATCCCCTAGGTTCATTTTGCACCAGAATTGTCCAAAAAAAACCCCTCTAATGCTTTTCCAAACCTGTATTTTATTTTATTGTGCTAAACACAAAAGAAGATATTGTGAAGAATGTGGCTAACCAGACAGTTGCTGTTCCCCATTGACTTTTATAGTATGAGTCACAGGGGACTGCAACTGTTTGTATACACATTCATCAAAATAACTTCTATTTTCAACAGAAGAAATCTGAGTTTTATAAAATGTGTGGAATCTTCATTTTTACTTAAAAGTCTTCAGTCACATAAAATGCACTTCACACATATCAGTGTGTTCAATGTTCAGTGACATTGCAATGCAAATAGCTTTGCTAATAAATTGGAATTGCAGTTTGTATCACTTTAATGTGATACTCACACCACACGCAAGTTTTTATACATTGCTATATATCGTGATATATCATATCATGACACATGTATCGCAATATGTATCGAATCATGGGGCCCTTGCCGATACCCATCCCCAATTAACACTAACATTAGCATAAGTTTTCTTCAGACTAGCATTATCTCTTTTGGCAGATGAGAACGGTAAAAGACACAGGTCAGCTTTAGGGTTTCATGCTAAGGCTGCTTCAGCCAGATCATTTTCATCTGTCATGTTGCACTGGCAAACCAAATCCGAAATCTCAAGCTCGGCCCTTGCCAGTGGGAGAGCCATTTTGGTGGGTGTCCATGAATGGCGTCAATGTCATCATCCCACACAGAGGAGTGCAAAGAGGACATGACTATGAGTGGCAGTAAAATTTTCCTTTTATGACAGTCATTCTCACACACAGCCAACATTAGTAGCCATAATTAATCCTGATAGCAAAGAAATTCATGGAAGTGATGTTCGCTGGTGATACATGCAGTGCCTGTGAATGCTTGTGTTAGCGTTAGCAGCGCTGATGGGCTAACAGGAGAGGTGTCAGAATCAGTTTGAGAGACTTTCTGTGCGCTCTGAGGACAGCCCTGCAATCTGGTACTTAAGATTCAACCCATTTCAATGAGTTTTCTTCCTTCCCACATGAAAACAGAATGTATTAGTCCTCTACAAAGGTTGTGTGACATATTTTTTATTATTGAGGAATCAAATTTTACTTGATTTTTTGAGATAAATCAGTTAATTTTGCTATGAATGGAGGTTACATTTTAGAAGTCATAGTTTCTTCCAAATTCTTCCAATTTTTTTTTATGAAACTAAAAAAATGGATCGCTACATTTCTGACTGCAGAAACCCAAAATCATAATAATAATAATAATACTTATTATATTTCAGTTTAGTATGTTTTTCTAGTAACATTTTTAATTTTTGGTTAAAGGCACATTAGGTAAGTTTCGCCACTAGAGGTCGCTTATTCAAAACAATAAAAAGGAGTGGTTTAATGACGCCGTGAAGGATTGTTGAATCATGGGAGTTGTCGCCTTCACCTCCACGGACAATGGAAAGTAATCGAACAGGACAGGCAGAAATCATGTTCACGAATGAGCTACAGTAATGTTTTGGAGTTTTATTAAGGTTACTGTGGAATGAAGCAGGGTGGACCCGAGAGCCTAGGACATTTTACGTTGCCGACGCTTTGTTGTTTATGTTTATTTTACGATTAAAGTTACGTTTGCCTGTTCCCGCCTCTTTCTTCCCTGAACATGAACTTTGTCACAGTTATGTTTGATCAGTTGAATTTTTTAGTGCTGAATTACAACTTATACAGGTCATTTTATTTGACAGATTAAAATTGTGGGGTAATGCAGCTCTGTTTTACTTGGTCAAAAAAAAAACAAAAAAAAACAACAACTTTTGCTGATAATTTACTCACGCCCATGTCATCCAAGATGTCCATGTCTTTCTTTCTTCAGTCAAAAAGAAATTTTTGGTGAAAACATTCCAGGATTTTTCTCCATATAATGGACTTTAATGGGAACCAAACGGTTCAAGGTCCAAATGAGAGTTTCAGTGCAAACTGCAAACTGTTCAAAGGGCTTTGAACGATTCCAGACAATGAATATGGGTCTTATCAAGCGAAACGATCGCTCATTTAAAAAAAAAAAAAAAAAAAAAAAAAGTTTAAGTTTTATAAGATCAAATGCTCGTCTTGCTCTGTTCTGTGATGGACATTCGTGATTCTTCTGTTCGAACTCGTTCATCAAAATGAACAAATATTTTCCCGAGTTGAAGACCCAATTGACATGAAAAAAGATTTGTTCATGTTGATAAACGAGTTTGAACAGGAAAGTCACGAACGCGCATCACAGAACAGAGCAAGGCAAACATTTGATCTTATAAAACTTAAACTTTGCTTTTTTTTTAAATTACCGATCTTTTCACTTGATAAGACCCTTATTCATCGTCTGGTGTCGTTTAAAAACCTTTGAACAGGTTGCAGTTTGCACTGAAACTGTCTTTTGGACCTTGAACCGTTTGGTTCCCATTGAAGTCCATATGGATCAAAATATATTATATTATATATATTATATATATTAAATATAAATATATTATATGGATAAAAATCCTGGAATGTTTATCAAAAACCTTAATTTCATTTCGACTGAAGAAAGAATGACATGGATATCTTGGATGACATGGGGGTGAGTAAACTTATTTAAAGCTGCTGGCAACTGCCAACATTATATCATTAAGTTAACACATTGCACAAAATCACTCAATCGGTCAGCCTCATGGTATTTCGCTTTCCCAAACCTTGGAAATGCATGATACATAAAAGGAAGGAACAACAAACACAAACAAAAAGGAAACTTTCGAGAGTTCATCTGTACATTTTATCTTCTAATCATGTGCCAACTAAAGCTCCGCATTGTCTGAGCTCTAAAAATCAATCGTTTCGGGTACTTTGGACTATCAGCAAAAGTTTTTTTTTTTTTTTTTTTAAAGTGAACTACTGAGGATTGTTTTATGAGACTAGTGTTGCCATTGTTTCTATGGCAGTCAAAGTGGAAACTGAGGATAACATGGACATGACGTCATTGATAGGCAAAGAGGAGGAACAATACTCTAGTTAAAATTGATCATTTCTCTGGATTAATTTTTTCATCTAATATTTAGATTTTATTTTCAGTTATGAAACAAACAACTATTTGTAGTAGTTTTAGTTAACAACACTGGCCAGATTCAAACCGACATTACATGCATGAGCACCTCAGCATATATGCACAAACCACTAGGCCACAGCTCCACATCTTCATCCAGACAGTGATTCTATATTGCTTTCCTTGATAAAGTGAATTGTCCAACTGTATGTTCTTCTTGATGAAGATAAGCGAGATGTTAATCTAATTACCTATAAAGAAAAGTAGAGTAATGAGGAATGTTCACTGCTCGAGACTACTGTAGCGTTAGTTTAATTTACAAAATGCAGAGTGACAGCAATTATGCAAATATGCAGTGCAATTATATACAGATCTTATGGAAAGATGTGAGAACGAAATGCTTAATCACTTCCTTTAGCATTGAAGTATCAAATTAAGGAAGCAGAGACACGCACACGGCACATATGGAGTCTAGCGTTGGTCGTTTGCGTGGATCTCAGCTGCAGAAATACGTTTCTGCCTCCAAGACTGAGAGCTGACCAGATTGGAGAGGTGGGTTACAATGAACTGAAAAAAAAAAAAACCCTCACTATTAATTATCTGACTAGAAGTTTTGCCCGTGTTGCGCTTAATGTAAATGTGCGTGTTTCTGTTTTAGACCGTATCCCATTAAGCACAAACAAAAAAGTGTTGCCTTGGAAACCACATATAGCTGCCTGAAGTCAGACTAAAATCCCATTTCCAATATGTGTTTATATTTAGAATATTCCTCTCAAAGGGGGCTGCGTATCCAAGATGCCTCTTAGAGACCTTGCTTAATTGTCTTCAGGCGTTTTTCACTTTGAAATCGCACCGTTCTTTGTAAATGCACAACTTTCAGAGAGTGGCGGAGAAATGGGCAGCCGTTTGAATGCATCTTTTTACCAGTGATGTGCGTGAGCGAGTGTTTCTGATGGTTTGTGCTCGTATGTCAGTCTGAGTGTTCCATGTGTGTTTGGGTGTAAGCGTATGCGTGATTTGTGTCTATGATTTTGTGTGTGTGTGTGTGAGAGAAAGAGAGAGAGTGTTTCTCTGCAGATACTTGGCACTGTCAGTATGCTGAATGTTTGGCAGTGTTCAGGATTAGCATGATTATCGAGTAGTCTCTGTTCTCTTACATATATTATCTGCCTGTGCCGATCGCTCATCTTACCCAACCAGCCGTGTCTCCATCTAGCAGAAAAACAGTCCATCTGTGCCTTTTGCTTTTTTGTTACACACTTTATAATGCCAGATTTATTGTGACATGCTATTCATACAGTTTAATCTCAAGCAAATCACAGCTACTTTTACATTTGCTTTGATCATAATGCCGTAGAAATTTGTTTCGTTATGCATTTTAATACAATATAGATTTTATGTACATTTTCAATGTAGTATACAATTATTATTGTTGTTAGTTATTTGTTATTGTTGTTAGCTTTATTATTATTATTATTATTATTATATTTAGATGCAACAAGCCACTAGAAAATTTTTGTTCGAAAGACCTGATTTGTTTTTTTTTTACAGTGTTTTAATATTAGGCTTATCATTATATTTAGATGCAGCAAACCAATAGGAAAATTTAAGTTAGAGAGGTCTCATTTTTTTACAGTGTATTAATATATTTAGTAATTTATATTATTATTATTTAAAAAAAAAGCCAGTGGCCAGCAAACATTGCTGAGATGTGACATTTTTGTCAGATTGAATTAAAGGGTTAGTTCACCCAAAAATGAGAATTCTGTCAGTATTTACTCACCCTCATGTTGTTCCAAACCTCTATGTGTTTATTTGTTCTGCTGAACACAAAGGAAGATATTTGGAAGAATGTTTTAATCAAACAGATCTCATTCCCCACTACCATATTATGTATCTTTTCCTACTATGGTAGTCAATAGGGAATGAGATCTGTTTGATTAAAACATTAATATCTTACTTTATGTTCAGCAGAACAAATAAACACATAGAGGTTTGGAACAAAACGAGGGTGAGCAAATACTGACAGAATTTTCATTTTTGGGTGAACTAACCCTTTAATTGATGACAATTTTAGTTTTTGCTTCAAATTTAAATGTAACCAACATTTTAAACTAATTTGATGTATTTTCAATCAATTAACCCTGTCAGGTATCTAAAAATCATTATATTCCGAAACTGCTATGTCTGTTTCTTGAAGTTTCAGAGATATTTCATGAGTATTAGATAACTCAAACCACTGAGTTCATTGAGACTGACTTGTTTGTGCCATTTGCATTTTTCTTGTACTAATTTGTAGGTGCATGTCATCTTGTGTAATCATTTAAAGCTGCAAAGTGGTTTTAATAAAATAGTGAACAGCAGTCTTTTTTTATCCAGTGATTAAAACAAACAAACAAACAAAAAAAGTCCACTTGACATGGTTCAGTTTTTCTTTTGTGGACCCAACCTCCTCGGTTTAGAAACACTGGTGTTGGATCACCAATAGTGTAAACAAGCATGCGAGAATTTTGTATAGAGGCCACATTCGAGCTCCCATGGCCTCTGCCAAGCACTGGGACTATGATCAGATCACATGGGCACATGGAGACAATCAACATAAAGGTGTTAATGTACTTTTTTAACAAAAGAACAATATTTCACATTGCTCTGTGATTTTTATCGCTCTTGAATCTGTTATTTCATTTTTCTTATCATAGTCCAGATGGTGTCTTCTCTACTGGATCCGTTTGAGAACTGTGTGTTAATAATAAATTGGCTTTGATTTTCTTGAAGTATCTCAGTTTTGTGTTCTTAACAATATCCACTATTCACCCCCCCCCCCCCCCCCCCAGAAAGTGTATGCATGTGTGTGAGGGTGTGTGGGCTACAGAAAGGGATAAATTTAGTTGTCTTAGGGCTGGAGGGTGAGGTTAGCCCTTGGGAGAGGCAGAGAATCTTAAATAAAGCAGTCAGAGTGAAGAAAAGACAAAGAGAGAGTTTGCATATAAGATACGCATGAATTTCTTTGATGTGCGATGTGAAAATCACCATGTGTTTTGCAGAGAACATGCTCCTTGCACCATAATATGTCCATAATAAAGAGATTTATTAGCTCATTGGTTGTAAAAAGTGGATGTTCAAAATATTGATTGAATATTGAAAGTTAACATTATATAAGATAGAATAAGACATATACTATCAGTCCAAAGTTTGGAGTCTCTTCTGCCCACCAAAGTTGCATTTATTTGATCGTAAATACAGTAAAACTGTAATATTGTAAAATATTACATTTAAATATATTGAATATCTATTATAAAATGCAGTTTATTCCTGTGATAAAAGATGAATTTTCAGCATCATTACGCCAGTCTTCAGTGTCACATGATCCTTCAGAAATCATTCTAATTTGCTGATTTGTGATTATTATCAATGTTGAAAACAGTTTTGATGCTTAAAATATTTATTCAAAAAGAAAACTGATTTCAAAATTTAATAAGATTTCATGAAATTACATTTTTTCACTGTATATTGATCAAATAAATGCAGCCTTGGTGAGACTTATTCCTAATTTTTATTTATCAAGAATTGCATTGCAAACTTTTCTTTTTTTTATCCATATAACTTTATATTGTCCATTCTGTGCTATCAGTCTAAAAAATGTTTAGTTTCTGCATTACTAAGCCTTCACTGTGGCATCTCTAATGTTGATTTCTCTGTGTGTCCAGTCCTGCCCCTGCGATGCCATATTAGTGTTAGTAAGAGACGAATAGCTGGAAGCCTATGTCTGTTAATAGCAGGAACCAAACACTTAGCAGCGCAGAGCTTTAACGAACCGCACGCATGTCACCCACAGCCATTCAGTAATAACTGTAATCACTTTTCCACGTGCTGCGTTTGCATCTCTAGAGCCTTTTTGCGCAAGATGATATGAAGTTCAGGTTACAGCGGTGGGTGGTGGCGCAGTAGGAGCTCTGGTTATGAGAGCCCATGACCATTCACTCTCTCCCACATACACACACTCAAGCATACATGCTGCGTACAATCTGCAACCGTCTTTGTAAATGTATTTCTCGTAAGTGGACAGTATTTCTGACTGGCGTACAGGCGATCAGGGTTTTTGTTTCGCAATGGGGAGATTTCGATTTTTGGGAGTGGACTGCATAGTAGGTAAAGGCAAAACTATGGATGAAAGAATGAAAACTTTCTAGTGTGCTTGTGTGAACGCTTGTCTTCACACTGGAAATCAAATGGATTATACTTTAAAGGCCGTGTGTTCAGCTGTACACATGCTAAGCGTTTGCATCAAAACTTAAAGGAGTAGTTCACTTTTGAAAAAACTTTTGCTGATAATTTACTCACCCCCATGTCATCCAAGATGTCCATGTCTTTCTTTCCTCAGTCGAAAAGAAATTTAGGTTTTTGATGAAAACATTCCAGGATTTTTCTCCATATAATGGACCTCAATGGGAACCAGATGGTTCAAGGTCCAAAAGACAGTTAATAACAGTTTCAGATGCAGCTTCAAATGTCTTTAAACGACACCAGACGATGAATAAGGGTCTTATCATGCGAAACGATCGGTTATTTCAATGCTTATTCCAAAAATGTAACTTTTCTAAGGACAAATGCTAGCCTTTCTCCATTCTGTGAGGCGCTTTTGCAACGTCACGTAGTACGTAATTACGTTCAAAAGGTCACGGGCGACGTAGCCAGAAGTACAGAGTCAGAGTGTTTACAAGTTGAACGCATAGGTTGAACGTGAAAACTAACTCAAACGCCGTTTACAAAAAAGGAATTAAAAGGTAAAACAACGATGTCGGACGATTTTGATTCTGTACTTCCGGCTACGTCGCCCGTGACCTTTTGAACGTAATTACGTATTACGTGACGTTACAAACACGCCTCACAGAATGGAGAAAGGCTAGCATTTGTCCTTAGAAAAGTTACATTTTTGGAATAAGTTTTGAAATAACCGATCGTTTCGCATGATAAGACCCTTATTCATCATCTGGTGTCGTTTAAAGACATTTGAAGCTGCATCTGAAACAGTTATTAACTGTCTTTTGGACCTTGAACCATCCGGTTCCCATTGAAGTCCATTATATGGAGAAAAATCCTGGAATGTTTTCATCAAAAACCTAAATTTCTTTTCGACTGAGGAAAGAAAGACATGGACATCTTGGATGACATGGGGGTGAGTAAATTATCAGCAAAAGTTTTTTCAAAAGTGAACTAATCCTTTAAGTACACTTAAGGATCAAGGCTTGGAAGGTTGCTGGTTCTATCCCCACAAGAAGCAATCCATTAACATTTGTCTGAGCAAGACTTAAAAAATAAAAAAATGTGTCAATGTTTACTCACCATCATGTTGTTCAAAACCTGTAGATTTTTATTTTCTTTGTGGAAGAATTTATTTGACTGATACGGAAGAATGATTAGGGCCATGCAATAATAAAAAAAAAGATTAATCTCGAGATTAAAGTCATTATAATGTGAGATTAAACTCGTTAAATTTCGAGAAAAAAAGTCGAAGTACAATCTTGAGAATTAACTCGTTAAATATTCAGAATAAAGTCGTTTTTAATGAGTTTTTTTCTCGAAACACAGCGACTTTATTCTCGATATTTAATTAGTTTATTCTCAAGATTGTATTTAGACTTTTTTCTCGAAATTTAACAAGTTTTTTCTTGAAACACAACAACTTTGTTCTCCATATTTAATGAGTTTATTCTCAAGATTGTATTTTGACTTTTTTTCTCGAAATTTAACGAGTTTTTTCTCGAAACACAACGACTTTATTCTCGATATTTAATGAGTTTATTGTCAAGATTGTATTTCGACTTTTTTCTCGAAATTTAACGAGTTGAATGAGTTTAATCTCGAGATGGTTTTATTTTTATATTATTGCTGGGCCCTAATCCTCTTCCATAGACTGATAATCTTTTCTGCCGTAGCTCTCAAATTTATTTAGTCTTAGCCTCAGACGTCACGGACCCTTGGCTAAACGTCTGATGCATAAGACACTCAAGTTTTGAAATGCTTCAGGAGTTTCAAAGTCGTCATTTGAGTATTTCCGGGGGATGTGTGTGGTGTTTTTTTTGTTAAGGGTCCATCTAGAAACACAGATGCCGTGAACCCAAACCCCTAAGAAGCAAGCCGGCATAGACTCTTTAAAATATGTCCAAGAGTTTTACACACCGGTCTGTTATCGTAGGGGCATTGACGTCAGTCCTTGGGTGATCCATGGACAATGAAAGCTGCTGTACAATCTGAAGGTCTGGATATGAAAGACTAAAATGTAATTGTTTTTTGCACAGATTTGTGAATTTGTCAATAGCGTTTGGCATCATTGATGTAAAACATGGCACAGTGTGTTTTGATGTGAAATTTCTAAGTGCTAAGAAGTGCTTATTTCTAAATGGTTACATTTACACTATTAATTTCCAAAGCGAATTCCGGTTATCCATTTAATCAGTTCATGTTCGAACGCATGACCGTGGCATTGTCAATGCTATGCTCTAATGAGATTTGACAACTTTGGCAAATGCAAGATGTTCAGTTAATACTGACTTAGGGTATGTTTCATGCATTGCAGTGTTTTTTTTTTTTTTTTAAACAACTGTGTAAAGATTCTTAAAATCTTCTAATTCTAATAAAAGATTCTTCTAATAGATTCTAGTTTTTATTCTTTAGCCACAAAGTAGGCAAAGTAACCTAAGGTAAAGACCAGCATTGACAATAAGGGACATCTTTCCTAACCCTAAATGTTCTCTTTTAAGATAGTGACCTATGTGTGTGGGAAATGAGGAGAGAACAAGTGTGTGTGTTTCCTGTCCCAGTTTAATCTCTGCATTTCCACTGTCCCTTTTTCCACCACAGACTGGATTCAATTACTGCCCCTGCTCTGACCTTAAACCCCTTTGACCCATGAGAACGGCCCCATCCCCTGCCTTGATAGCAGCCCATACCAGCCTTCCTCTCCAAACCTTCCCTCTACTCTACTCTACTGTCCTCTTCTTTTGTCCTTTCTTGTTGTGCCCTTTTGCGTCTCTTTGTTTTTTTCCCCATACTGTTCTTTCTTTTCTCCCTTTTCTGTATGTCTTTCAGACTCATTCTTCCGTCCTCATCTCTTACCATGTCTAAACTCTCACCTATTCTCAAGTCACTCCAGGTGGTCTCCGTATTGATCCCTAATTTTCAACCCTGCCTGAACATTAAGCCAAGACAGACACAATGGGTGTGGTATCAGGCATCAGGGAGGGAAATCTTATTTTAAATAAACATAAAATATATAAAACCGTCAAGAGAAATACTGTAACATAAATGTAAGAGGCCTGTAAAAGTCCAATGCCATTGGGCGAACCAGGTAGTTTACTAAACTGCACTAAAGTATTTTCTACCTAGAAATTCCCAGAATGCACTGTGAAAATCATTGACCATCACCTGTTGAGTACAAACTCTTGGTTCTAGGTTAAAAACAATACAATTTTGGTCATTTTAGCAACCCAGCACTGGATTTGGATTTTATTAAAGGGATAGTTCACCCAAAAATGAAAATTCGAGGAATTAATGAAAATGAATTATAATTAATTACTCACCCAAGACTTTAGTTCACAAATGAAGATCTGTTTGATGAAATCTACTGCAATGCAATTACCATTTTCACACTTCATTTTCTGAAGAGACGCAAATCAACAGTTATACAGCTTATGCAGTTCAAGTTGATGAAGTGTTCTAATGTTTGTGATCACAAGGGCGTTGATGCACTAATGTACTGATTCATGCAGTGGGGAATAGGGTTGGGTATCGAGAATCGAGTATCGATTGGAACCGAGACTAACTTTTCGTTTTTCCCGGAATCGTTCAAAAGTAAAAATTTCGATTCCTTGTTTCGATATATATTTACAGTCCGCCGAGCGGAAGAAGAAACCGCTGAACAACACCAACGAAGAAGCGTCTACCGGAAGTGTTGGCATAACCACGCGAGTCGAACATTAGTAGCTTACGTCGACGATCAAAAGTGTGGCTTCACTTTTCTAAAAATAACGAAATCTCGACAAAATGCAAAATTTGTGACAAAAGGAGTATTTTTACAGAAGGAGTATTTCCTTCAGAAAGGATTATTTCCTTCAGAAAGGCCGTTGGTTAGCTAAACTTTTTTGACCCTGCCTCTTAAAAGAATCTGAATCGAGAATCGTTAGGAACCGGAATCGAAACAAGGAATCGGAATCAGAATCTTTCAAATTCAAACGATACCCAACCCTAGTTGGGAACTACTTAGTGGAATGACACAGCCTAAGTAAAACAGGTTGTTTTTGACGGTATTGTCTCAAAGTCTACAACTGCCTACCTAGACATCTCCTCAGACATCATCACATTTTGGAATAAATATGCTGTTTAGATTTGCTGGGTTTTAAGATCATGGAATATTTTGCATTGACAAGCACTACTGCGCTTGTAAGTTAGTTATAAATTGTGCATTTCAGGGTTCTCCCGTTTTGAGATCAGTATTCACCTGATGCTCTTTTTAATGGGCCGATTTCCCCTGTATTTACCCATTGATCGGCTAACCTTGCACTAAGCTACAGTCGATGATCCTTAAGCCGTTTCTGTATCTTAATCACAACACAGATACCTGTTAATTACCCAACCAGTTCAAGTGTTTTCACTGCTTAAAGAGGGATTTGGGATTGATTGCGTTGCGTTAGCTGCGGGTCCCGAGTGTGTGTGTGCAAGTTTATCATCGTCTGTGTGTCTATGGAGAGAGGGAAGGATAAAGCAGGATGGATATTTATAGACTTTTGAATGGACAACACGGCTTGGTATCGGGTCAGGGATAAACCATGAACTTATAAACTCACATCGGGGCCTCGTTTTCTCTGTACTTATTTTCTCTCTCCATTTTAGCTACTCTTTCTTTTTATGTTTGTTTCCCATTTCTTGGTTATCTACTAGTTTCTTGCCGTTTCTTACGATAATAATCCTATTTCCATTATGCATTGGTTCAAAATAGTGCCCAAATTCGAATTGCGTACTTCCTTAATCTAATGCCTGGTTCAGATTACACGATTTTTTTTTTGTCTGTTACGATAGTCACTGTGTCAGATTACGCGATTTTGACTACTAAAATCTTGTCGTGTCGTGGACAAGACACATGTCACACGTTGCTTCGTGAACAGTCATCGCACGCGTGATGTCATCGAGAAGGCGTAACTAGTAGCGAGTGACTTCCGGAAACGAACGTAAATGGATGAAGAGGTGAGTGTTGTATTGGCTGTCCTGTGTTCAGAAAAATATTTTAAAAAAAGAAAGAAAACCCGACAATGGACACGTTCCTGGATTGCTCGAAGAGGACAGTATGGGCTGTCAATCCTCCAAAGAGAACTTGAGGTAAAATATTGTTTTCTTTTATATTTTTACTTTTAGTTTTAACGTTAGCACCATCGTCTCTCTTTCGTTTCGCCATTTTTGAAAGTTGTGTATGGAAAAGCTTCTGTGCTCCTATTGGTCAACCTCATACATTTGACGGAACCGTTGTGGACGACTGTTAAAAAAAATTAAACATGCTAGTCTTTTTGTCGTGATGTCGTGAAGCATCGCAGACGCGACGTAGGTTGTTGCCCACTATGACACACTATGCGAGATGACACGATCGAATCTTGGTCCCAGCGCCCGTTGTCGTTTCCGAATCTCAAAAACACCCTATGTCAAACGGATCCCAAAATCGGTGCCAAAATCGGTCTAAAATCATGTAATCTGAACCAGGCATAACAGTCAAACTGAGGCTTCAACTGCTCATTTTAAAATAGCATATTAACTGTAAATTCTTGGTATGGTGTTGATTTTCATTTTCACAATTGAATAAGTGAGCGATTTATCATTGATTTGAGATTATAACAGCACATTCACATTTTACCATGAATGAGGTCAAACAGGGTCAGGCTACATGTCTCACCCTGGGAGACTTAATGCCAAGTTTATTCAAGACAGACATACTATGTTGGACGGTCTATGTTCCATGTTCCACATCCTCTATTTCTCACTATAACACATGTACACATCAAACTGCTCTTATCATACTGCAGTCTTCAAAAGACCTCCAGGCAGGAATCAGAACCCCTGATGTGAGCTTTCATTGGTGTTCTGGTGGATGCCAAAATCTGAAACCATAAATAGTCAGGATTGTCTATAGTACTGTAAAGATCATTTGATTGTTGGTAAATCTTTAAGGCCCAAGGGAGATAACTATAAAGATAACGATAAAGATATAGTTCTATCTTTATATAGTTCTCCATATTAAAGAATAGCAGAGTTCACACCACAACTATAATGATAAAGATATGAGAAATGATATCGTTGGGATCACTTTCAGACACTGACAATCAGAATCCACTTGAATTTAAAGGGCTCGTGCATTTAAAAAATCTGGTACAGAAAAATCCAACACTGTTTGACAAGTCAAACCCCCTTTAAGGATATCTTTAAGACTATGGATATATGGAAAGCAATTTGTCCTACCCCTGGAATAAATGGTGAGAAGTATTAACGATGAGATCATTATGCAGGCTAGCAAATAGTGTAACAAAATTACCTCAGGTATACAACACTAGTTTCGACAACATTGTATTGCTTCCTTTTATTTGAAGTTGGAGTGAAAAGGGCAGTGTATATACAGTACTGTATATACTAAAGGTGTTGACTTGGCATTGTTTTTATTCCCAGACTGATCTCATGAAGTAGCGTGTGTATGACACGCCAATTCGTATTTCCATTTTTGGCGTGCTATCAAGATGCATATTACTTTATGTATATAAATATATGACTTACCTCAACCCTGTCCCTAAACCTAACCGTCACTGGGGTTAATGGCATTTATGACTGTTCCCTTACAATCCTTGGAAAAAAAAAGATTGCTCCCCAGATGTAGATCTACATTTTGCTTAGTTTCGCGCGGACATTTGACGGTGTGTACAGACACGCGGAATCACTCGGACTTTAATGGCATAAACATACATGGATACACGCGGATAGCTCAAAATGCGTAGAGATAATAACACGCCACTTGACTCGAAAATGGCGTGTATGTTTACGCAAAAGTCATGATGTCATGTTGTTATTCCACTATTGACTTCGTCAGCTAAATTCACTGTTTGATTAGATCGATTACACTATAGCTAGATTCACTGTTTAGATGGCTCGACATGTAGCATGCTAAGGACGTCTGCTGGTAAAAGGCGTGTAAATGCAACAAACTGATATTGATTAATTCAAAAGTATGAATAAAATGTGTCTTCAAAAGACGCCAACTTTCTAATCGGTGTGACGCATTCTCCCAACTCCTCTTGGCTTTTAAGGATATTGTGTACCCAAAAGCACCTGTTTTGGGTACACGAAAAAAAAATAAAAAAAAATTCATACTTTCGAATGAATCAATATCAGTTTGTTGCATGTACATGTCTTTTACCAGCTGTTCTTTTAATGTTTTTGTGTAACGTAAAGCAGCAGCAGGTTATCCATTTTTGCTACGTGGGTGCGCAGGCTTAGGATAAAAAGACCGGGTGGACACAAATATAGTTATAGTTATCGTTATAGTTATCATTATTGGTGTGAACGGGCCTTTAGTTTATGTGCTACTTAGTCCACTAGTGGTTCAAACACATTTTTATCTCATGATGTTTATTCAAAGTGACATAACTGGACCTTGCCGTAAAATGACAGACTTTTCTATGGTGACATATGCAGGACTTCTCTAATTATTTAGTCAGCTTAAACTCACCCCTTCACTTTTGCGTTCATCTCTCTGCATTTTTAAGTGCATGCAACACTGGCATCTCAAAATCCACATTTAAAGAACATGCATAGGTATCAAGTCCCCATCCTACATTTTCTCCTTTTTCCAATAATCTGTTCTATTTAGATGTACTTTACAATACTATACAATACACCTGCCCCAGTGGGATAATGGCGAAATGTGAATGATCGTTTTGAAAAGCAATATACTAAATGTGTTAACTGTTCTTAATGTGCTTGTCGCTTGCAAAGAGGCTACAGGAATCCAAAATGTGTGAAATCTCAAGTGTATATTATTTTGCAATCAAAAATACCTAAAATAACCAGAATAAAAAACCCAAGACTCTACCCGAAGGCTGAAACACACCAGGAACTTATTTTCATTGTTGGCAAACCGTTAAACCATTATTATGTTATGTTAACAATTTTTTTTTTCTTGGGACACTGTCAATCCTGAAAATGTAAAGCATGTTAACAGCTAGACCATGGCTCCAGCAGAATAGAATTTAACATATTTGCATTATAGTTTAAGATACAGTGGAAATATAGCACATCTTCTTGTGAAAATGCTGTTTAAAAAATACTGAAATGAGTTTGACCCTTGCTCTTTCGGACCAATTCTTCAGAAGGATTATGCAAAATATGGCACTGTGGGGTTTGTGTTACTAAGTTCAGGGTGCTTTCTAGGGCGTTTCCGGGTGGTTGCTTACAAGCCAAGTGAAACGGAACCCAAGCTCTCTGCATTTTGGTCCCTACATCTGACTTGAGTTCATCTCAAACAAGCATGATGTCTACCAACAATTATCAGAACTTGTTCATAAAATACTAATGAAAATGACTAAAATCCACAGATAGCGAGCTATGTTGTTTATTAGTACACCTAAACCATACCCTATCCCAGCTGGTGGGGGGAAGACGGCATCTCTTCACACCTTCCCTCCCTGTCCTCTCTTTCCACTGCATTTGCTTCCTCCATCTGTCTAAATGCACATTAATTATACACATACACACAAATATTCTCTACCCCAGCAACACACACCCACATAATGTATGTACTTTCTCCACATTTATTAGGGGAAACACTGAAAATAGGTCCTAATGTCAGTAGTGTACTGATGTTGTATGATTGTTGAGACTGGAATAACAAACAAAAGTTTGGACCTGTTCATTGACATAAAAGTTTTGAAACTGCACACAAACACATACAATTTGTAATTGAAGTACTCTTCTCAAATTATTAAATTATTACTTATTTTTGCATTTAAATACATCATTAGCTCTATTAACAGCATCTGTGGCATGCTGTCAGTTACCATAGAATATAATTACAACTTGTCAATCAGTTTGTAAAAAGCAATGAAAGGCACATTTATAGTGATGCTTATGCAATGGGAATCTAGCTGGCAAGTATACAGTACTGTAAATTAAAGATGCTTAAAAACAAGTTTGGCAAAATAATTTGCCAAACTTGTATGTCAACTCTTTATCCAACATTTCGAGTGATGCCATGACTGTCTAAATAAATAAATGATGATAAATAAATATGGTTACTTTCACTTAGTATATGCACAAGGATACCAGGAATGGACATGGAATGGATGTGACAGAACAATCTGTAAAGCTTTGTTTACAGGAGCAGAGTTCTCCAAATTCCATATCCCGGACGAGCCCCCAATACAATTAAGGTTTTCTGTAAGTTAAATTAATTTGTTTAGCTCTTTTCAAAATACACGTTTCAAAGCAGCTTCACAGAAATTCACGAGGTGGGTCCTAATTTTCGTACTTAAGCACTTTTATTTGCCGTTTTGTAGTGTACATATTGTGAGTAGTGAGTTCCTATCACTGAAAATTGGGGGGGGGGGGGGCTATCCGACTCCAATGTTGAATGACATAACCTGGAAAGTCATACACTACATGGTTGAGTACATATTGTATAAGTAGCGTGATTGACATGTAAGTCCATACTGAGTCATTTGGGACACAACTGTGATTTTTAATTTTTATAATATATTCATGCCTTTTAGATCTCATTTAGCAGATCAGAGCTGGGCGATAATATAGTTACATTTTGTGACTAAGTCAGAAAATTAGAATTTGCTAAATGTTATATACAGTAGCTGCATTCCCACCACAGGGGAAGTAGGAACTTTGGGGAGGTACTTGTGTGTTTCGAACGTAGGGACCCCAGGTCTAAATGAAGTTTTGGGTAAACATTTCCTCCTCAGAAAGTAGTATTTTTTCGAAGTTCAGGAACTTTCGGGGGTGGGACTTGGACATGCTGATTGGTTGGGTTCACGCAGCATTTTGATTGGTTGACTCCACGTAGCATTTTATTTAAACCACCATTTTTAAAAGTCTGTTGGGTTACATGCAGAGTTGTTTTCTATTCAAATCAACAGTGGAGTTTAAAAAATACGACAGATGGACCGACGACGAGATTCAGGCTTTATTAAGCTTATATGCGGAGGACGAAATCCAGCAGGAACTGGAAAGTCATGCGCAGTCCTACGTCACCGGACTAAGGCCCCGTCCACACTACTGCGTTTTCGTTTAAAAACGGAGAATTAAAACGAATACGATCTCCGTCCACACCAGCGTTTTATCTGCGTATTAGAAACGATCTCCGTCCACATTAAGACGACTGAAAACGCGGATCACGTGACCATTCACCAACACTGGGCATGCGCGTGCCGGTGTAAACAGTGAATGACGAATCAGGGAAGGATACGTCATGATTGATAACACCCAATCATAGAGCCAAGCGTCAGCCTTTGCGTCAGCGTTTCTGAAGTTCTCCGTTTTGTCTCGTCCACACTAAAACGCCCTCCGTAGATTCAAAAACGCAAAACGCAGCTGCAGCGTTTCTAAACTTCTCCGTTTTAGGTCTTCGTTTTTCCCGTTTTAGTGTGGACGGGAGGTGCAAACGTAGCAAAAGGTCTCCGTTTTTAAACGAAAACGCAGTAGTGTGGACGGGGCCTTAGTTGTCTAATCTTCATTCATGGAAACGCAGACAGCAACAGGTCTAGGGGAAAAAAGTTACTGGGACAAATTGTTCCAGGTAATTTCAGTGGAAACGCTGCTTATATCTCTTTAAGGGAATGTTTTTTTTGTTTTGTTTTTTCAATTAAGTTGTTTCTGGATCAACACATTTTGTTGGTCCCTTGAACAACATGCCTGTTTGAAAATGTTGTCCTATCTCTACCCCTAAACCTAAACCTAACCCTACCCATTTCAAAAAAAAAAAATCAGATGGAAATTATAGGTGAATAAACCTGATGTAGAAGCACCTATTCCTGGTTGTAAACCAAAACGTGACATAAACTGTAAACGTGTTCCTTTAAATCTGATTGGTTGATTGAAGTGTTGTTTCAGTGGTGATCCAGGAATATGTTGTAGAGTATACAGTATACAGTATATACATAGAGTATACAGTATATCCAACAATATATCTGTGAGTTTAGATTTTATATTTAAACTTTTACAGTTTATATTTTGCAACAATATAAACAATCACTGAGATTTACTATATATGATGTAATATATCCAACTTTATGTAAGCATCAAAACCTGGACATTAAAATCGTGAGATTTCTTTAAGTGCTGGATTAACAAGTACTAATCATTCATTCACCTCCAAAGGTATGTTTGTTTCATCTGCTCTTCATGGTCGATAAGAACTGGATCACATTTTCGGGCAACAGGTCTGTGGAGGGTGTTTAATCTGTCCACAGGGGGGTCAGATCAGCGAGATCCAGTCAGGGTTTAGCGTGACAGCCCGTGGAGGAGGCAGCATTGTTCTCGCTGTTTGAATATCGCCTGGAGCTGCTATCACTTAAACTTAAACATGATCCTATTATTAGGCTTATGGTTGTTTGAGCTTATTGCTTTGTGTCAGGTGAGCAAAGGATTTAGGCTCTAGAGACCTTAGAATATCAGGGATTTTTAATTCCATACTGTATTTGCTTAAACATAGGCTTGTTTGATTTAGAAATTTTTATAAATAGTCTCGGCTGCAGATGAAATGAGAACACTTTTCGTGGATTGGAAAAAAAATAAACATATGGCTTATTTAAACTTTTTTAATTTAATGTACATAATTTTTGGTCCTTTTAAAAAAAATAAAGCATAACTATTGTTTGTTTTTATGATTATCATAATCAAAATTGATTAACTTTTCATAACTGATGAACTTTGTAACGTTGATACGGTTATTGAACTAAATTCATACAACCCTGTAATAAATTAAGCTAAGTAATGACACTATTGTTAATTGAATTAGTTTCATAATGAATGAATTTTACATTGACTTCTATAGTATTTTTTTTTTTTTTTGCTAATGGGGTGTCCCATTAACTGTTTGGTGACCAATATTCTTCAAAGTATCTACTTCTGTGTTCATCAGAAGAAAAAAAATTCATACAGGTTTGGAACAACTTAATCACAGGGTGTGTAAATGACAGAATTTCCATTTTTAGGTGTTTTCTGGAAATACCATAGTGGATTGATTAATTTATACAGCGTTTTTACTTTTGTCTTCGTCTTTGTGTTGATGTTGTGGGGAGGGGCTATTGTTGCATGGCAACAATCGTGATTGACAGTACTGTTTTCTTGAGAGAGGCGTATAATAATAACGCTATCATATGGTCTGGCAGATTTTGGGCTCGGCACCAGGGATGACAAATGTGCTCACGCAATAATTCAATCTGCTCTCCCAGTTCTTCAACTTTAGGGGACTTGCGAAGATGAGTAGTTGGAGCAATTAAGTTGGTCAGTCATTGTTAATGTGTAGCACCCGAAATATGTGCCAGGTTGTTTATGGAGAAGTGTTTTTTTATGAGAGAGAGTGAAAGAGAGAAAGTAAAGAAAACTTTGCTGACAGATTGTGATTTGGTGAATGTGTGAGAATGGAAGGTTGCCTGAGAATATCAGTAACTAATTAAAGTTCTCTTCCTTACGTCACTTGCTAAAGATGGTTACCGACGTTTCTAAAGGAAATCGCTGAAGGAAAGTAAAGCTCAGATCCATGTTGAGGAGAACAAAAAAAAATATTATTATTAAAATTATTTATTTATTAATTATTATTAAATGTATCATTATTATTCTTAAAATGTGGTTACATCATTGTTAGTAATGTAATTATAACTATGTATTAAAATTAATTACATAGTTATAATTACATTACTATCAATGATACAACCACATTTTAAGAATTAGTTTGTGAAGAAACTAATTGATCAGCTGTTAATATGAATATTGTCTTTTTGTGGTAGTTATAGCCCTGAGTATTACGACATATGATTTGATATATGATATGATAACAATCATATCATATCTCTCATGTATCATATCATATATCTCATCTCCTATATCTCATATATCATATCATGTATTATATAATGTTATATACTATGGATCACATCGCATCATATAATATTTCTCATGTATCATATCATATATTATTTCTCATATCCTATATTATATCATATATCTCATCTCATACAGTATATATTATTTCTCATATCATATATTATATCATATATCTCATCTCATATATATTATTTCTCATATCATATATTATATCATATATCTCACCTCATATGTGTTGTTTCTCAAATCCATATGCCTTCCATACTTCTTTCAGTATTTATTTATTTTTCAACACTTTTTACATAACATTACTTTTAATTTATTTTACTTTTTTTCATTCATTATTTTACATGTATTCAATTGTTAATTAATTTGTTCTAAGTGGTTTGATAAGTAGCTGTGATAATGTCCCTTTCTTTCTTTCTTTTTTTCTTTCTTTTATCTTTCTTTCTTTCTTTCTTTCTTTCTCTAGGAGAAGAAATACACTCTATTAATGGTGGACCCAGATGCTCCTAGTCGTCAGAAACCCTCTCGTGCTTACTGGAGACATTGGTTACTGGTTGACATTAAGGTACGTCACATCTCCAAAAAAACACTTTGAAATCAGATGCTTTCTCACCCTAATTTCGCAGTTGCACAATCTTGACTGTTATAACGTCATGAATCTTCTTCTGTGAAATAATGATTCTTCAAGCTATGTTAATATAAGTCAATATATATTCATCTGAATATTACCAAGAACAAAGCCTTAAAATAAAGGTTGCTTAAAGCAGAGCTTGGCACGGACAATCCTGGACATAATGTGCAAAGCAAAAGGTGTCAGAAACACTTTGGTGGGCAAACAATTCCTGGATCGCGTGGACCGTATCTGCACCTTCCATGTGCTTCACACTTGTGCTGCGTTTCCGATGAGTTACATAATTACTGAGTAAAAATATCATGTTAGTCACCAGCGCTCGGCTCCGACGGGATCTAGAGGCAGATTCATCAGGCTGTGCATGGGGACGCGGTGTTTAAACAACCGGAGATGAGACACACTTTAATTGCTCAATATTAAGTCAATATTCTTTCATCCTTTCTTCATTTTACAGGCTATTTTTTTATAGGTACTTTCTTTCTCGGATTTTCTTGATGTGGTCCTATTGGTTCACAGGGGAGCCTATGGATTCCAGTAAAGTTTGTTACTAGAAACTAGAAAACAAAAAATGCACAATTACTGATGTGTCTTAAGGTACCAAAAATTAAGATATTCCCGACATTCAAGATTTTCTGTTTGGAAATGTTTGTGGCAATCATGTGGGCGATTGGCTCTCCTGTGTAACGGGAATGATTGTACTTTAGTTCTGCTTCAGACAGACAGGAAAAGAGGAGTGTTAAACTATTGACATTTCCTCTTTGTTTCTTTTTTTACACATGGTTGTACTGGAAGAGTTCACCCTCACATCGTTCCAAACCCGCAAGATTTTCGATCATCTTCGGAACACAAATGAAGATCTTTTTGTTGAAATCTGAGAGATTTCTGTCTCTCCACTGACAGCTGCGCAACTACCACTTTGACACTTCAAAAAGTTCATAAAGAGATCGTAAAACTAATCCATATGAATTGAGCGGCTTAGTCCTACTTTTCTGAAGACACAATTGCTTTATATGATGACAGATTAATTGTATTATTTTATTCACATAAACATTGATCAGCGAACATAAACAGAAGCTCAACCGAACCTGCTTTATGCACGAGAACAAACCTCATTGGTTCTTGCTGAAGCTCAAACATGATGCGTAACACGAGAATGAACCTCATTGGTTCTCGCACATCAAGCGAACATGCTTGGGCTTTCGTTTACAACAACTGATGTGTGAGTTTATGAACAAATATGAAATTTGGGTTTTGGGTAAACATTTTCTCAAAAAGAAAATTTTTTCAAAGTTCAGGAACTTTCGGGGGTGGGACTTGGGTGCTGAACATGCTGATTGGTTGAGTTCACACAGCATTTTGATTGGTTGACTCCAATGTTTTCCAATTAAGTCATGTTTCTGGATCAACACATTTTGTTGATCGAATGTAAATCGTTGTAAACCGATCAAGTCTCTTCAGAAAATTGGGACTAAACCGCTCAATTCATATGGATTAGTTTTACGATCTCTTTATGAATTTTGTGCAGTGTCAAAGTGTAGTAGCGTAGCTGTCAATGGAGGGACAGAAATCTCTCAGATTTCATCAAAAAGATTTTCATCTGTGTTCTGAAGATGAACGAAAGTCTTACAGTTGTGGAACGACATGTGGGTGAGTAAATAATGACAGAATTGTTTTATTTATTTATTTCTGTTTAGCCACTTTCTTCAACTTTAGTTCTTCAACTTAACCAATTTAACTTCAAAGTTTAAGTGTTCAACTAATATTTATATTTAATTTCATTTTCTGCTTTATTTCAATTAACAAAAACTATTGTAGTAATTTGAGTTAACAATAACAATGATTTGGAGTGCCAAATGCGATGTAAAAATCAGACAAATCAGATGTATTTTAGCTCTAACAACTACTATTTTATTCTTTTTTGTCATTATTGAAGCTTGGATGAGCCCCAATCCTCATTCATGCTCATTGTGTGGAAGAGAAGAATTTTTGGGTGAACCATCCTTTTCATTCTATCATTTTATTGTGGTTTTGGTGACGGGACATCTATAAAATATCACTAAGGACAATCCTGTGAAAAGCATCACCCTGTTTGCAGGCGTTTTACTCGTAAATCTCGATACAAATAGATTTGCTAAAAGCAGCACATGATCATAGTCCCTGAAAACGAGGCCGGGTTCGCCGCTAGCTCAGCCCTGCCCTTTTCTCCTGCTATTCTCTGTCTCAGAGACGAGCCTCCTCCCCGTCTGGCCAGGCGACACATTGTGAATAAACAAATGTATTTCAGGTGCTCAGACAGACAACCTCTCAATATCCTGTCACTGTGTGGGCGGCGGCATGCCGCCTGTCTGCTCCCTGATTGGCTGTCTCGTTGTGCTGTGTGTATGATGAGGAGCCGTGGTTGGTCAGAGGTTTAATGAGGCTGGTGGGAGGTGAGTAATTGCCGCGGTGACTTCCTCTAACCTCGCTGAAGTTATAATAACATCCCGTGTGAATGTGTGGAATTATCTGTCCTGGAATACTCCTGGGCTTCAGACTGAAGCAGGTGCCACACAAATGAACAATTCCCCTCTCATTCCAACACCTTATTTAGAAATATAGCCTGTAATTCCTTTTTTTAGAAATTAAATTACAACCCTGATTTGGCTTGTTACTCCCCCATACAAGCAAACGTAATGTCTTTTGTGTATTGCATGCAAACACGATAGGATGGCAAAAATTGCGTTTCATTTTCACTCTTCTATCACAACTCATATCGGAGATCACATTTTATCTCGGTTTCAGTTCCCATGCTAACCTGGCTTTGACTCGTGGGATGTCTAAACATCACAGCTCTCTTAGTTTTTATGAGAAACTAAAAATGAAGGCGCTTTAAAAGCAAAAAAAAAAAAATATTCTCACCTAATGAACTTCAGTGTGATATGTACGTATAATAAAACTTTTTCTGCTTGCATAAAAATAGAAGTTTTATTAGCTAATAAAAGTTACTAACAGTTTTGCGTATCAAGTACTGAAATGCATCAAATTAAACTTGAGTAGACAACATTCACATTCACATCACATTCAGAACCTTAATCCAGTGCTTCCTGGTTTTAAGTGTCCTTTACTTCCTGAACCCCAGATTAATCAGATGATTAATAATAAGATTCCAGCAGCATGCATATTTACGAGAGACAACATCAACTGTTATCACTCTATTTATGTCATTATTACACATTACATAAGCCCCTTTCACATAGAGATTCAGGAAAATACAGATAATGTGACCCGGCATTTGTCCCGGGATTGTTTGATTTCGGTTCATTCACACTGCCAGTGATTTGCCGGGATCTGTGAGTGCGTTCACACACAACCCGTAAAGATCCCGGGAAGATGTGTAACGTGTAACGCACGCGTCGAAAACATGTACACGCGCATTCCGTTCAACAGCTGGTGAACGATCTCAGCTTCAGCGCTGATAGTGAGGAGCTCCTGGTCTCTGCTTCGTTCCAGTTTGCAGACATTTGTTCGTCCTTTCTTTAGCCGCTTTCCGACCAAGTAGTTACAGGAACTTAGTTATAGGAACTGTCCACTTCTAAACAGTTCTAAGAACTACTCTCCCCCAAACTCGGTTTTGCTGCTTGCGTTCGCACTGGCCAAGTGGCCATAGGAACTGGTAGGAGGGGTTAACGCAAGCATGGCAATGGTCTTTATCACTAGACGTAGTGCGGCCACTTACAACAACAACAAACCAGCATGGAGGAGGCTATTACAATGTTCCTGTTCTGCCTTGCTGGGACCTTAATTAACGGAGAACGAACGGCGGCGTTTAAAGATTATGCTTGGGTTCTGTAAGTTACAGAGAAACACAGAAGACGAAGGCTCCAGCGTAATATGATATTAAGTAATATGATGGGAGAAGATAAAAGAGCAGAGCGCAGGAGGCAAACAAAACGACGGGTAAGTTTAGCTATTATTAGCAATCAGCTGGTTGAATGCATTATGTTTGTCTTAATCCTCGTTGTAATGTTTTGCAAAAACACACCGCGTATGGCAGACAGCGCGCTACAAGTTCCGTCCGTGTTGACAGTGGACATGATAAGTTGAACCAATCAGCGTAGACCTAGGGAAAGGGAACTAAAAAAGTCCTCGCTCTAGACTAGGCACTGAAAGAGTTATAGGAACTTCGGTCTGAGGAACTAAAAAATCCCCAATTTAGTCCGGTCAGAGCACGAGAAAAATAGGGTTATAGGAACGTTGGGTTCTAGGAACTGCAAAAGTCCCTCTGGTCGGAAAGCGGCTTTTGATGATGATGAACACAAACTTTCTTCTAAGAGCAACAGAGTCACGCGATGGCACAAGCGTCATCACTATGACACACCCCTTACGGCATTGGCCCTGGCTTTTGTTCGCACAGCGTGCGTTCCGGGACTGATTCCGGCAATGTTACCCGGCATCAGTCCCGGTATCAATCCCGGGTCGTGTTTGCGTTCACACAGAAGGCTAAACTTGTGTAAAAGAGGCTAAACTTACAAATGATATGCATAATTACATGCAACTGACCCTAAACCAAACCACGATAGTAAGGACATTATTAATTACCGTAATATTATTTTGAACTATACTCAATGTATAATAATAATGTAGCAAGGAAACCCCATCAATCCAAATCCAATCAAATACATATCAAAGTTTAAAAAAGTAAGAAATTGGAACATTTTTCAACTTGGTCATGCACATCATAACGGACATGACTTGAATGATACCTCAAGTATACCGCAAGGTTTCACAGTCAAAATCCAGCCTTTTTACCAGGAACGCATGTAATCAATTCATGTGAGTTTTGCGTGAGGGCAAAAAAAAGTTCCCTAGGCAGATTTTGCTTTTGTGTTGGTAGTTGGTAATGCGAATTAATTCGCTGTACTGACTGATATAAAGCTGCTTGGCTTTAAAGTGCATTTCATTGCTATACTATTGACAATAGGGAATGGAGCTTTTTTTGCCCTTTTTTTTTAATTTAGCAAAATGTTCTGCTTATATCATAGCACCTACATTTCCGCCTGCCGGACGATGAAATGGGCAAAAAAATCCTATAGACTTGCATTGAAAGAATATTCAGTTTCAGATTATTTTATTTCATGCCATGTCAGCATCAGAGCTATTTTCATGGCAAAAAAATAATTTACAAAAATACAAATATCATATATAAACACAACAAAAACAAAACAAATATACACAAGAAATCATATTATACAATATATTTTTTTTAAATTAACATATGATAAAAAATCCAGAACCTTTTCAGGCATAATCTCATTAAATATGTCCTTCAAAGAAGTAACTTCATAAAAGAGCCTTCTGCTTGCGTTAAGTCCAGGACAATCTAATAAAAAAATGTTTGACAGATAAGGGAATTTTACAAAACATACATAAAGTTGGGTCTTCACCTTTAAGCAAAAAAGCATGGGTCAAACTTGTATGACCCATACGGCATCTGGTGTAGACCACTTGGTCAAATCTAGTTTTAAAATTGGTAAAAAGTCTGTTTGCTATTTATGGATGAGTTTCATACAACTTATTATTCTTGCACATATTCCACTCTTCTTGCCACTTATTTAAAATATAGCGGTTAATAATCGGCCTGATATCTGATGGAGGAATTTGACAATCATTATTCAGTATTCAAAACCTCTCAGAAGATCTTATCAACCACATAGAAATGCGCTAACACTTTTGCATGGACAAGCACCATCTCATTCAAGATCGCGCTCATTCATCGATTCATTCACCCTCTCTGCCTAACATACAATGATCTATGCATTCTCTTGAATGTAATGTCTAAAACAGCCCCGTGTTAATCGGTGATTTTGTCATCAACGCCCGTGCAAGTTTTGCCTCGACCTTTGTCTGTCTGAAGGAGGTATTTCTAACACTTTATTGGAACCATATTTAGTTTGTCATTTCCTCTGTTTGGCAGCATGTGTGCAGATGGACCCTTCCTCTCGTATCGCTGCCAACTCGCCACTCGCAGTCAGTCGAGATTTCTGGCACTCGTCGCAAACCAGAGAGCTCACTCCACACATTTGTGTCATTGTGCCGAACATATCTCCCTCAGTAACACATCATCTTATGCTCTTCGGCTCTTCAGCCAACAGTTACCATGCAACCGTTCTCCGCTCGGGCACTTGAACTGTTCCTGGCTCAGTCCTGACCAGTCCTGCTTTTCTCCAACCAACCATTCATGCCTCTCAAGAACCTGTTACCCGTTCTCTGGGACTTTCATGAGAGCTCTTGCCTGGCGTGATTGACTCAAGGCTTTGGATTGTCACTTTGTGTACTAGATCATGATTATATTTCTTGTAGCTTTTGACTTGATCATTTTGGTCTTTTTGATACAAGTCACAAAATGATTAGCTTGTTACAGAAAGCTTCTCTAATGCTATGGCTCTAGTATGAATGATATCTCAAATCATGCAGAGACATGACTATTACTTTTCTGAACAGTCAGACTTGCAAAAAGTCCTAACCAGATGCGACGTAAACAGTCTTCTCCAAGTTAACCAGAGTTTTTATCCTGACCAGCCGTGACAGCTGTATGCTTGTGAGTGCAAGAGAGCAGTGCACTTGCACAGAGCTCCGCCCACACACTCTTCTGATTGGCTGTGATTTGTGATTGATTTTGTCTTGTGCTTCTCACTGAAATGTATCACGTTGCAAATGGTTGTGACAAGGTGTTATGATTTTATCCTGTCAGACAAGACAGTGGACAAACACATTATTAGAGGAACCTGAGTCATATCTAAACTGAAAAAAAGGTAAATTTTCTGCTAAGCAACCAGCAGCTATGGTTTCCAGGACATTTTTAGTTTTACAGATTGAAATATACTGGACCAAATTACTGAAATCACCCTTTTATCTTTAGAATATACACTCACCTAAAGGATTATTAGGAATACTTGTTCAATAGAGTGCCGAAGTGATGACGTCACTTTGTAGGACAACCCGGAAGCTAGCGGCGCATGGGTTCCCTCGGTTGAAAAGCAATGCATTTTCCCCATAGACTTTTGGAAAATCGCAAAAAATAAGATCTGTGTTTAACAAAGGGTTGTGACCCTTACACGTTTTGTCTAGCAAGATAATCTTTAAAAGGTAATCCAAAATTTATACAATTTGAAGTCTACATAAAGATTTAAAAAAACACAATCAGACACAATAAAGTTTAAAAAACCACAAGCAGGTTATAAATGTGTGTTCTATGTCAAAGATCAAAACGTGTAAATATTTAGAGGCTTTGTTCATGACAGACCTTATTTCAGGCGATTTAGCAAAAACCCATTCAAAAATCCCATAGGCTTTAGAGCGAGGGAAGCGTAATGCTAAAATGCTAACTCACTTCCGCGTTTTGGCCTACAGAGTGACGTCGTAACTTCGGCACTCTATTTCTCATGAATGCAATTATCTAATCAACCAATGACATGGCACTTGCTTCAATGCATTTAGGGGTGTGCTCCTGGTCAAGACAATCTCCTGAACTCCAAACTGAATGTCAGAATGGGAAAGAAAGGTGATTTAAGCAATTTTGAGCGTGGCATGGTTGTTGGTGCCAGACGGGCCGGTCTGAGTATTTTACAATCTGCTCAGTTACTGGGATTTTCACGCACAACCATTTATAGGGTTTAAAAAGTATGGTGTGCAATGGGAAAAACCCACTACAAATAGGAAAAAGAGGCTACAATTTGCAAGAGCTCACCAAAATTGGACAGTTGAAGACTGGAAAAATGTTGCCTGGTCTGATGAGTCTCGATTTCTGTTGAGACATTCAGATGGTAGAGTCAGAATTTGGCGTAAACAGAATGAGAACATGGATCCATCATGCCTTGTTACCACTGTGCAGGCTGGTGGTGGTGGTGTAATGGTGTGGGGGATGTTTTCTTGGCACACTTTAGGCCCCTTAGTGCCAATTGGACATTGTTCAAACGCCACGGCCTACCTGAGCATTGTTTCTGACCATGTCCATCCCTTTATGGCCACCATGTCCCCATCCTCTGATGGCTACTTCCAGCAGGATAATGCACCATGTCACAAAGCTCGAATCATTTCAAACTGGTTTCTTGAACATGACAATGAGTTGACTGGACTAAAATGGCCCCCACAGTCACCAGATCTCAACCCAATAGAGCATCTTTGGGATGTGGTGGAACGGGAGCTTCGTGCCCTGGATGTGCATCCCACAAATCTCCGTCAACTGCAAGATGCGATCCTATCAATATGGGCCAATATTTCTAAAGAATGCTTTCAGCACCTTGTTGAATCAATGCCACGTAGAATTAAGGCAGTTCTGAAGGCGAAAAGGGGTCAAACACAGTATTAGTATGGTGTTCCTAATAATCCTTTTGGTGAGTGTAGACTGACAACACTCTTAAGCACAGGTGGTGAAGAGAAAGCCACGTGGTTAATCAGAGTTCATCACAGTTGAGGTAAATATCAATATAAAGAATGTGGAACACAAGGTGTAACATAAGACCGTAATTTACAAGGTTAAACAAGTCTTTATAGCTTTTTTATAGTCTTCTACTGTCAACATCTTTACAGTAGAGTTTTTTTTTTTTTTTGGTTAAGCTTCCACTCAGCAAACAACACTAATGGCTGACCTATAACCATAGTATCGTTGTAAGAGTGAAAAGAACTTCCAGATCTACTATAGGCTATTTGCACAGTGGATGCCTGTTGATTTCACATTTAAGGGAGCTGGTGCAGATTGAATTGGAAATGAAGTTATTAATTCTGTTGGAGCAGATGGTGATGGAAGAGGGGAATGAGGATCTGCATTGCCCCTGTAGCTCAGCACTCAGCCCGCCTGACCCATTCTGTCTCTCAATTCCCTCCTGCTCATGGAATACTACCAAAAAACAATCCCCGAACAGCTTGTTCTGCCTCAAACGGACTTCTCCTCCAGATCACAACGCTCCTATGTCTTGCTCCGTCTGATTTCAGTATCTCGTTCTCTCGCTCTCTCTTTCTCTGCACATAAAAACGGATGTTTTTGTTTGCTCTGCTGATAGAAACAAAAGGTAGAGTCATTAGCGATAGAGAGTAGTTTGCTTATGTAAATAAAGTGCTTGGTGAAAAATCCTTATTTACTTTTCACCCTAATGGTCCACCCCCACAGATTGCATATCGCATCACCCAAGAGCTGTTGGTGAATCAAATAATTATTAACTGTAATCTTGCACAGGAGTTGAAAAATGCTTGAAGTGATTTCATGGGCCCAATTATGGATTTTTGAAAATGACCCTTCATGTAGTGTGTAACACAGCTCTAAGTGAATGAAAACATCCTGCAAAGTTTTAAATCTGAATATGTACCGTATGCAAAGGTATTGTCTTTCAAAAGTAAGAGTCGACTCTGAATCAATGAAATGAATCGTTTTTCAAAGAATCATAAGCCGCTTCGTTGTGACGTCAGGATGAAACATTAGCATATTGCCCACCCACTTATTGCGAGCAGACACCAGGGAAAACTTGAACCTCAAACCGGCAATTGATTCCTGTGGATACGGGACAGCATCATGTTGAGAAGAAGTTGTGCTCTACAATGTGACGGTAAAGCCAGTTTTTTTTTTCACTGCCCAAGGACGAGCATGTGAAGAATCAGTGGCTAAAATTCATCTTTACCACTATACCACAGCAGTATAATCCTAAACTTGTGCTCTCTTTGTTTTACTGACGACTTCTCAAATCTCGGAGTTCAATGCTGGATTCGCAAACTCTTGAAAGATGGTGTTCAAAATACTTAGTTTTAAGTTTTATATTGTGTAGATCTCCTGCTAACTGGCTAACTCACATTATTACTGTCTTACTGAAATACTTCTGCTGATCAGTTGTGGGCCACTATTATCTAAAAATGGCTATGAATGCAGATCGCATTCATTACTCACTACTTTGAGGAAAGATTAAGCTTGGAGTAAGATTTGTGTTACCAACGTTTATGTTACATTAGTCATTCACGCTAGAGCTCAGCTAATGTATACACGGTTTTTGATAGTTTCCAAATGTTCATTGCAATAAATTAGAAAAAATTATGAGAATAAAATGTGAATAAAAGCCTAAATTAAATTTGTTCATCATATAAAGTGATCGTGTCTCAGCAAATTTGAACTAAACCACTCAATTTGATTCGTTTTAAAGGGATACTCCACTTTTTTTTTTTTGGAAATAGGCTCATTTTACCACTCACCCAGAGTTAAACAGTCGAGTTTTACCGTTTTCGAATCCATTCAGCCGATTTTCTGATATTTAGAAGACTATCAGTTACTAGTAGGGTTGGGTATCGTTTGAATTTGAACGATTCTGATTCCGATTCCGATTCCTTGTTTCGATTCCGGTTCCTAACGATTCTCGATTCCGATTCTTTTAAGAGGCAGGGTCAAAAAAGTTTAGCAAACCTTGCTAACCAACGGTCTTTCTGAAGGAAATAATCCTGTCACAAATACTCCTTCTGTCACAAATTTTGCATTTTGCCAAGATTTCGTTATTTTTAGAAAAGTGAAGCCACACTTTGGACCGCTGACGTAAGCTACTAATGTTCGACTCGCGCGGTTATGCCAACACTTCCGGTAGACGCTTCTTCGTTGGTGTTGTTCAGCGGTTTCCTATTCCGCTCGGCAGACTGTGAATATCGAAACTAGGAATCGAAATTTTAACTTTTGAACGATTCCGGGAAAAACGAAAAGTTAGTCCCGATTCCAATCGATACTCGATTCTCGATACCCAACCCTAGTTACTAGACAGTTTCTGGTCTCATTGACTTCCATATAGGAAAAAAATATACTATGGATGTCAATGAGACCAGAAACTGTCTGTTTACTGATATTCTTCTAAATATCAGAAAATCGACTGAATATGTTCAAAAACAGTAAAACTCAACTATTTAACTCTGGGGGAGTGGTAAAATGAGCCTATTTCCAAAAAAAGTGGAGTATCCCTTTAAGATAATTTTATTAACTTTTTGAAGCGTCAAAGTGGTAGTCAATGGAAGGAACAGAAAGCTCTCAGATTTCAACAAAAAGTTCTGAAGATGAACGAAAGTCTTACAGCTTTGGAACGACATGAGGCTGACAAATTAATGACATGATTTTTATTTTTGAGTGAAATAACCCTTCATCATTAACGGGGTGACCAGATATATACTTTTGGCGACCAGTTATCTGTGTGGGCCTGACTGCATGACATTGCCAGTGTTTTTCCCTTCTTAAGGTCCAAACTGACCCTGACACACCCTCATACGCTCATCTCTCTCTCACACACACACCTCACATCCGAAACAAGTGTATGTGAGTCTCAGTCACAATGGATCGTTTTGAGAATTCGTGCTAATCGCTAATCGCTAACAGACAGATATTAAAGGAATGTTGTGGGTTCAATACAAGTTTAGCTCAGTCAACAGCATTTGTGTTATTTACTGTATCCATTTTATGATTAAGTATTTTCGCTCTTATTTTATTATTATTTTTAGTAACATTTGTGCTGAGGCAAGATGTAGTGGAACTGAAGCAGCAAACATTAAAATATTCACTGTTTGTAGACAAGATGTAGGATTGTAGTAACACAAGTCACTTTCTAATCAAACAGCTTTCTTTTGGTCAACGCAGGGACTTCACATGACCAACTTGAATCTGAAATTTGTCTATAATCTAGATTTCTATTGAAATTACTGGATAGTGTGATGAAAATTCACTGAACAATGGAGAATGTGACAGCACCTTTAATTAGTTTAAGCCCGTTCACACAGAGAACAATAACTATAAAGATGACAGTAACTTTATTAGCGTCCACACCAACCACACACCAACTCCTTGTTATGAATGTACCTTAAGGGCTTAGCTCATCTGCTAATCTTTCTAACTGAAAAACTGTCCATAAATTGCCGTGCAATGCGTGTCATTTAGGCGCGCCAGATACCTCTCTTAGGACTTGGCACATATTACCATAGTCTAATGACTGCTAATTGACTTACAGTTGCAAACTTACTTATAGTTAGTTGTATAGCTGCACAATTCAAACAACGTACAATTTATTTGACGATAAAGGGTACCATGTGCGTTGGATGTGTATGCTTTGGCAAAAGTGTCGTATATGACGCCTTGGGATGAGAACGGCTCAATTCTTACATCTTTTCTCAGAATTGTGAGATATAAACTCGCAATTGCGAGTTATCAGGCCAATTCTAAGGGGGGATAAGAATAGTTTATCTCTCACAATTCTGAGTTTACAACACGCAATTTCGACTTTATCTCGCAATTCTGACTTTATATCACGCAATTCTGACTTTATATCTTCGCAATTCTAGCTTTATAACACGCAATTCTGACTTTATAACACACAATTTCGACTTTATGGCACACAATTGCGACTTTATATCAATCAATTCTGACTTTATATCTCGCATTTCTGACTTTATGACACAATTGCGACTTTATATCACGTAATTCTGACTTTGTCGCATTTCTGACTTTATGACATGCAATTGCGACTTTATATCAATCAATTCTGACTTTACTGTATATCTCGCATTTCTGACTTTGACACGCAATTGCGACTTTATATCAATCAATTATGACTTTATAACACACAATTGCGACTTTATATCACATAATTTTGACTATATCACGTAATTCTGACTTTATATCACGTAATTCTGACTTTACATCACACAATTCTAAAATGTATATCTCGCAATTCTGACTTCATAAGACGCAATTCTGACGTTATATAAAGCAATTCTGAGAAATAAAGTCAGAATTGCGAGATGTAAACTCACAATTGTGAGAAAAAAAGTCTGAATTGTGTGATAAAAAGTCGCAATTACCTTTTTCATTTTATTTTTCATTCTGTGGCGGAAACAAGCTTCCATATTGATTGTGGAGACCAGTCAGTGGGGAAAAGGATTTATAATCATACTAAATGATGCTTATTTGAAAATGTGAAAATGCAAAGAGGTCTCTGTGATGGGTTAATTTAGGGGTAAGGGTTAGTGTTAGGGGAGAGAATATTCAGTGTGTACAGTATTAAAATCATTATGTCGGAGATTCCCCATAAAGATACAGAAACCTAGTGTGTGTGTGTGATGGCGGTATACTGGTGGGAAAGGTGGAAATACCACAGCCACTTTAAAGCAGCATGACTCTCAGGAGAGAACACACTTGTACAGACAGAGAAACCATTGTAACGCTCTCAGAACAGCTGTGTGTGTTTGTGCTTCAGTTTTGCGAGTGCCTGTTGGGACGCTCGGCTCTGCCTGTACTGCATGTCCTTTGACTGCTGATTGGATTATATTTCTTTCCCTCAGAGGACTGTGCTTTTCTAGAAGTCAGTGTGTCAAGCGCGTGTTTTCTTCTCTCCCTGTGTTTATGTGCGCGTACACACTTAGCTGAAGAAGCTGTTAAGCTCTGAAAGTGACTCCCGGCCTCTTTAGGGTCAATAAGACAGCAAATCTGTAGGAGTTTGTTATGCCAAGGCAGAGCAGAAACTGTTGTATTATTGTTTAACAGAAAACAGTTTAAGGTGCCAGGAGCCGGCAGTGTATTATTTGTCTTGAGAGATGTTTGTCCAATTGCATATGTTTGTGTTAGACTTGACTTTCTGTTTTTAGATTTTAGTGTCAATGTGGAATGACATTCCTAAATCATTTTACTTCTGTAATTTGACGTGTTGATACAATCTGTATAGCATTTCCAGCAAAAAGTTTGATTGTAGATATATTTTTTCAAAGTAATTGTATTTTTTAAATTAATTGCAATTCATAAACCCCTTTTTAAATACGGTAGTTTTTGGAATTAAACACCACGTTATACAAAGCTTGTCTTGTCATTAAAAGGTCAAATTATGTGATATGTTAAGGGACTGTGGTTGGACCACATGACTTTTTTTGGGCATACCACAACTTTGATTTGACATATAATCAAGAATCTTTTTTTCTTTCATTTTTTTTCAAATGTTAATACAAAAAAAAAAAAACTGCTTCACTTTTTTAACTTCTACAAATGAGGTTTTTCAAATGTTTTCCCCATTATGATATCAGGATAGTTGTACTACTCAGACATGTTTACTTTATGCCCACAAAATTAATTTTAATTTAAAAAAAAAAAACGAATTATGTTTATCATAGAAGAAGTGTATAATTCAGTGTACACTGTTCAACATTTGTCATGTTTTTCATGGAAGGCTGCATTTATTTGATCAAAATTTGTCAAAATCTTTACTTTTTTGACACATTTGACTCATTTTGACACAAGTTTCACAGACAAGGGTTAATCCTAAATGCATACGACTACAGAATTTATTTAAAGTCCCCGTGAAATCAAAATTGAACCTATTTACTTTGTTAGCGCATATTACTAGTCTTGTGGTGAACAATTAATCCGTGCAAGTGAATATATATTAAAAAAATGTTTTACCTTAGTAATCTTTAATCAAAATCTGAAAAGTTACTTCCGGTCTGGAACGGTTTCTTTTTCTGATGACGTTGATGTGGTGAACGCTTAACCACTCCCCTCAAACCGTTAGTTTGCTATGAGCGAGAGATGGAGAGGAGGAGCGCTAGAGTAAAACCCTGCCCTCTGTTCAATATTCCGTTTCACTTGGAAATACGTCACAGCACTGGAGAAAAATCGTTTGCAACTTCCGGTTCACGGGGACTTTAAGATCTGCCTGCATTGACACCGTTATACGAGAACTGATCTGATCTGGGCGATGATATCACTGTTATCTCCTAGAGTGGCTATAAATGAAATAGACTGTTTTCAACAAAAACAAAAATGAACCATCACTGAATTACCTTGAGCTGGTTTATGACACTATTCTCTTCTAGATCTGCTGTACAGCAGAAAGAAACTTTTTGCATTATTTTCCTGTTATCATTAAGTTGCTTTGAAACAATCTGTATTGTAAAAAGTGCTATATAAATAAAGGTGACTTGACTTGACTTTAAATAGCGATCTTTTGTAACATTATAAATGTCTTTTACCATCAGTAAGATCAATTTAATAGCCTGGGTTTCCCCATGCTGTCTTTGCGCAGTGCGATTTTATTCACGCTGCTAGGCAGTCTGGATACCATGGACCAGATTTTCGCCTCAGCGAGGGAACCAATCACAGAACGGGGAGGGAGCAGCGAGATAATGGTGACGTCTATGCGAAACAACCGAAGCAGTTTGTTTATCTATGGATCCAACATGGCAGCAGTCGTGAAGTTACCTTTCGATGCAGCCTTAGATAGATACGCCATCATGTACACATAAATCTCTGACCCATCGTCTTCTTCCTCGTCTAATTTCTTTCGCTTTATATACGTCATCTGGTTTAATTGAACCAACTGGCTACAGGCTCATTTGAGAAACAATCGTAGCACCCAATAAACGGCTCTGGGCATTCTTAAACCATGCCTCATAAACGAGAAAATGAACATGTGGTTCCCAGACGTTGGTCTGATGTTAGCCAGGCTATCAATTAAATACATCTGTGCTGAAATTGAATGTGTCAATTTCTTTCAAAAACAGAAGATGCATGACCCCAAAACGTTTGAATGGTAGTGTACAATACTATATGTATGACTTGCATTTTATTAATGAAATAATTTTTTTTTTAAATATGCGGGGGCTGTTTTTTAGGCTATCAATTGTACCTCAAATACTTCGGGTCACAGCAATGCCTAAAAGTCTATTGGTCATCATTATTTCATGAATAAATCATAAAGACTTCTTTTCACTGTGGAGTAACACATCCACTGTTCAGTAAGACCAAAAACGTTAATCAAGTGAGTAAATAGGGTCAATCTACTTCTTTTTCGCTCCATTTGACGTGTTATTGAGTCCAGGGAGCTTGGGTGTACCTTATCATTTTCCCACAATGCAGCTCCGTGTGACAGACACCTCTCCTCGGGTAGTTCTCAATCATGACTATTTACTCTCCAAGGACCCGTTTCACACTCCAAAAAAAGAAGAAAAAAAAGAAAACAACAACAACAACAACAACTGTTATTTAGAATTACTCCTCTATTGTACAACTGTTCTTTTTCGCCTGCCGCACTTTTTCTCTCTTTCCCATGTCTGTGAGCCTCACACCTTGCCGGGGAAACATCTGTGCGGGAAGCGTGCCGGCTGGGGGGGCATATGGGGCGCAGGTACCGGAGTGCATCTCATCCCCGTTAATGATGAGCGTTTCTGCCCTTTCTCTCAGCTCGCCGAGACACCGCTCGCCGCCACTGGTCCGCTCTCTTCTCCGCGAACGCGCAACCCGACAGATTTACAGACATATGCGGGGCTTGTTGTTTTCCAAGTAGTTCATTTGCAGACGTGTGCCGCTAACCTTACAAGCCACCTGTATCTTTCCGAGAGACGGTGGGCGCCGCGCAGGAGCGTGGCGAAGTCTGTTTTTCTTCCTTTTGTGTCTAATGTGATTTTAATTCCATATTTAGCGGATATGCAGATGTGTGAGGTCATGATGTGTTTTTCCAGAGCTGTGAAAATGAAATGCTCGTCAACATGTCGACATCCATCACTCTCTCTGCAATCTCTCGGTTGTGCGTGTTAATTAAGATTCGTCAGTCTCGGTGTCTCCCAGTGAGCTCCTGGTGAATTGCATCACATTTAGACCCCGTCAGAGGTTCTTGAATGATTAATCTGACATCTTATTCAACAAATATTTATTTTTCTCTTCCTTTACAGATATACTTTAGGCTTTTTACAGGTTTAGCATTACTATGGTTTTCTATGGCATTACTATGGTTGACTATGGTTTTAGCTTTATCTTTTTTTGTAGCTGAAGTAAATCATGTAGCCCTCAATCGGGTCATGACAATCGGGTCTGTACGACCCCAATCGACTTTTACTTATTAAAAAAAAGGTTCCCCTCTATCTCAGTGGAATACGATTTTGTGACTTTTCATACATTACATGCTTGATTCGGTTGTTCTGAAGGTATGTAAAAAAAATTTTACACTTCTGGTCTTCGGGGTCAGTATGACCAGCCCGTTCTCATCCTTTAGCGTCACATAGAACGCTATATGACAAAACGGCGCTATACTACGCACATGGCACCAAAAAATATCTAATTGAAGAGAATTGGCACTGGCTGGTTACTTCCGGGTTCTGGACTGGCTGCAGTAACACGTCTCTGTCCATGCGGGGGCGCTCGTGGTCGAGTGCAGAATGAATGGGAGTCAATGGGGTTTCACCCCCAGAAATCCACTTTTCTCAGGATGTAATTTTTTGTCAAGTAATTTGAAAGTTGCATTCAAAGGGGAGGGCTAAGTTAACACACTCAGCTGAAAATTGCATTTTTAAGTTCACTTATCTGTTCTAAAAATCCGTTCAAAACTGTGATGACGTCACACAATAGCAGAATGCTAGCGTGTTCCGGCCAACAACGGCCTAACCTGTAAGACTTCGAAAGGACATAAGTACTCGTTCATTCGACTTTTGGCTATAATCTATATTGAACTTGCGGAATCAACAATAAAATCTATTTTGATTTAACGACAAGCAGGTGAAAGAGACACTTTTAGCCGTTTAGCCCCATAGACTCCCATTCATTCTGCTCTCGCCCGCGATCACCCCCAGTGGAATTCTAATGGAACTGCAACCAAGATGATGCACAATAGGGCTAATAGGAAGTGGCTCTCCGGGCTCTGATGGCACCCTTTATCGTTAATATAACATGCCAACCCAAAGCATCATAAATCATTTAGCGTAATATGAGACTACCCTACCCTACCCCACACCTAAACCTACCCGTCACAGCACTTGTTTTATTAATGATAACGGGTGCCATGTGCGTAGTATAGCGCCGTTTTGTCATATAGCTTTCTATATGCGTTGGTATGACCCCACTTTGAAATGAATGGGAAATGCGAAAAAAAAAACTAAATATATTTTCTTCATGTGTCAAAAAAAAGGCATAAATCTGAACATTTTTACACAAAAATGAAGGCGTAGTACTAGAGCATAAATGCAATGCATCATAAAAAAAAATATGCTAGCTAATGGTGTAGTTGAGGAATTGTGTGGTGTCTGGATACAAAAGTACTTTATATCTCCAAAAACACAGCATTAATGAACAGATGAGAAGTAAACAAAAAAAATGATATATTATTTGTATGATTAAAAATGTATATTTTTTGTACAATTACTCAATCAATTGTTGGGGTCGTATAGATCCCGAAGCCCAGAAGTGTAAACAGGAAACGAAGACCATTTGAAGGTTAACATATAATGTTTGTTGGTCTATAGATTTCAGAGATTGTCTTATTATTGAGAGATGAGAGGGTCTGTATCTCTTACCATTGGAAAAAGCTAACTGGGATCGGCTAACTGGGATCACATGAGGCATCTCATCATATTATAAAATGGCAGTGACGTCAGTGGAAAGCGTTCAGAGTTTTATGACGGTCAGTTACAGTTTACGTTACACAGTTTCTAGCGCATCCGTCTTGTGAATAACGTCCTATATCTGGTGTTATATCGCTAGTAAACGTACAGCAGGACTGCAGTGGATGTGGAATGTGCTTTACTCAGTGGTAAAAATAGCATGATTTGCTCTGTTAGCTGCAAATTACTGGTCATAAAACAACATTTAAGATTAGATTAAATCTGTTCATTAGATACTGCCTTTTTGGGGCATATATACATTGGGGAGAACATGTATTTGATACACTGCTGTTTTTGCAAATCTTACAAAGCATGTCAAAGTCTGTAATGTTTATCATGGGTACTCTTCAACTGCGAGTGACTGAATCTAAAAAAATCTAGTTATTCATTTGCATTTTATTGCATGACAGGTATTTGATCACCTACCAATCAGTCAGAATTCCGGCTCTCACAGATCTGTTAGTTTCTCTTTAAAGGGATGCTTCAGGATTTAGCATTAGGCTTTGTATTAGTAGGACACCTGTAGTATTACCGTGCTTTCCACCCTCATATCCCCCTGAGACGAGAGATTTATGTATTTTTTTTGTCTGAAAAAAATCCTCAGATGACGCAAAAATAGTCGTTTTGTGTGTTTTTTTTAGTCATTTTGCAGTCTCGCTCACAGAATGAACACATAGTGTCGGCCATCTTTTTTTTGGAAAGCTGAGTAGTCGGGGTTACCATCCTCTTTTTCCCGGACATGTCCGGCCGTCGATGTCTGGGATTCAGCTTTTGCTTTCTGCAGTCGCCATTCACTGTTTACATGCACAGCTTTTGTTTCAATCTAACTGAATTCATTCTGATTGGTGAATCTGACTGTAGTGTTTACATGAACGCTAAACAAGTGATCGGTTGATGTGTGTTTTAACATTGCTAAGAAAATTCCCGCTCCTCCGTGAGAGATACGAGACCGGTGCGTCTCACAGGTGTCGCTCATTGGTAATCACGCCACCGGCCTCACGCCGTTCTCCCGCGGCCCTCACTCGTCCCGCTCGCCTCAGTAAACATGATGAATGGCGACTGTTGAACGCAAAAGCCGAATCCCGGACATTTTGGGCGTCTCTAACATCCCGGACATTTTGGGACACCTCGAAACACATTTACAGGCAGACTCATCACGGAGACTCACTAGTAGCCTAGACTTGTTGTTTAACTACTGCGCTCTGTTACCGGTAGGCGTGGCCTCTTAGGGCAGAAAAGCAAGTGCATTCTGGGAGTTGTTGTCTTTCATCCACATAAGCCAAAAATACATTTTCTGGCTTTTCTCAGTCTAGAAAAATAATTTCACATTTCTTCTACATAAATGACCCATTTTAAATACAGATTCATCTTTCCAGAGGTGAAGTATCCATATAAGAAGCTGGGTTTATGTTTTAGATTCCGTCACTCACAGTTGAAGAGTGCCTGTGATAAACATTACAGACTTCTACATGCTTTGTAAGTGGAAAACCTGCAAAATCGGCAATATATCAAATACTTGTTCTCCCCACTGTAGCAGTGATACTAGTCATCACTAAAATGTATTTGTAATTAAATTTTTGAAATATGGAAGCCATAGAAAGAAAACATTTATTTATTTAAATCTTTAATAAAATCTATACAATCTTTAATAAAATTTATAATCTTTAATTAAAATTCTATTTATTTACATTTACATTCATTAACATCATTCTTAGTAGGCATACACCACAGTCATAAATTATTACATTTCAAGTCTAATTTATTAGTTGAAACCCGGAAGCCATAGAGAGAACTCATCATTATTTTATTTATTTTTTATTAAAGAACAATACAATACAATATATATACTGTGTATATATATATATATATATATATATATGAAGAGTTCAGATGCAAAAGCCTCTAAGTGCCATTTGAAATTTTGTTCTAGAATGACCATTTTTATGTATTTAAGTTCAGTAATTTCACTTAAATGACAATTAATAGGTAATCTTCATTGTCATTTAAGTGAAATTACTGAACTTAAATATACAAGCTTGATAAAAATGATAATTTTAGAAGAAAATTTCAAATGGCACTTAGAGGCTTTTGCATCTGAACTCTTCATATATATATATATATATATATATATATATATAATTAAATTATTAATTTTCTCTTTATTCAGTAAAATGCATTATATCAGCATCATAGTGCATGGCAGTCTTAGTCATTCAAGTCTTATTATAATTGGTGAAACCCGAAAGCCAAAGAAAGAGAACATTAATATATATATAATTTATTAATAATTTATTTTTTTGAATGAATAAATGATATTTTTTTTTCTTTAGACAAAATACAATATCATTCAATATTACACTATGCCTGTTATTAAATACTACTACACATTTGCTGGTGTTAGTAATGTCGTAAATGAGTAATGATTTTTTTTTTTTTTTTAAATAGGTAATATGTACATATAGTTCCCAACAAAAGTATTGTTCAGTATAAAGCATGTTGAAGATTAGTGAACAACAGGCTTTCGATTCATTATATGATAAAACTATTTCTTCACAAAAGCTGTTTATTCAAGGTAGTGAAGCCTCTCGTCCATTGATATCCATAAAAAAAAACGGCCTCTTGTCTCCTTCCCTGCACACTGACAAACCTGGAGCATTAGCTTTAGCCGTTACACTTTTGTGGCTAAAGGTTACAGGCTTGCCTTCCAATGGCTTTATAGATATGCTCCACATATCTTACATTCTCTTGAGCCAATCAGAAAGTCTACAGATGAAGCCATATTGTAGATTAACAAGAACTCACATTTTAATATGCATAATTTGTAGTTCTAAATTTGAATAATGAGCTCAAGACTCTGAAAAAAACAGGAGGAATATTTTCAAATCAAATTTCACAAAAAACAATGCAATCAAACCTCACTTTTTTACTCATTGAAAATGTGCTGTTTAATAAATTTAGTCGATAATAACTGAAAAAACAACCTAAAATTAATTAATTAATTAATTAATTATTATTTTTTAATTCAGAGCTCAAACGTTTTTAATGTAAGTACTCTTTCTCACATAAATTACAATATACCACAAAGTATTAAATACATAAATAAAAACTCAAGCTTTAATTCAGAGCTTAAACTATTTAACCATTTTCCTTTAGTACATAAATTACAATATTATAACACACAAAAAAAAATAAAAAAATAAAAAAATCAATATTTAATTCAAAGCTCAAACATTTTAGCCTTTTTCCTTTCTTACATAAATTAATACAAAACACAGTAAATACATATAAATAAAATTCAATCTTTAATTCAGAGCTCAAACATTTGAACCTTTTTCCTTTCTTACATAAATTAATACAAAACACAATAAATACATATAAATAAATTTCAATCTTTAATTCAAAGCTCAAACTTTTTAACCTTTATTTTTCTTTCGGACATAGATTGCACTATATCGCAATTGCCATTTGTTATGAGTGATGAGAATAGTGCTGGATTGCATATGTTTTCGCTCGGATATGTCTTTTTATGCTCTGTCCCGGAGAGCAGAGCTGACAATAGGTCTTTAACATGTGAGGCCATCTGGAGCTGCTGGTGGAGGGGGTCAGTCAGAGGAACGCTGCTGAATAGAGGTCGAGAACCCGCCACTCCTTCCATATGCACACCTACTCACTCGCATGCACTGGGGTCAAGTGTGCACGGGCCTTAACCAGCAATTAGAGACACCAGAACCATCCTCTGTCTGTCTGTCAGTGCTAGAGAAATACATTACATAACAAAACATAAAAAAATTGCTTTTTTTTTTTTTTTTCAACAGAGATGTTTTACAGAAAGTCAAATGTCGGCAGTTCAGAATCTGACTTCAAAGGGTCCCCACCCAGTGTTCACTGAGCTGGTGATGTCTGTAGAAGTTCACCTCACTTGAGAAAATGTATTGATTTGAAATGCTCTCTAACATCATTATTATCATCATCACACATGCAACACTCACAGATCAATAGCGCTGATTAATTCATTCATTAATTTTACTAATAATAATTGTGTAAATTGTAATAAATACAATTACCACACATACATGTGAATTTATAGAATGTAATTATCATTATATATTTAAAGGGATAGTTCACTTTTAAATTAATTTTTGATATGTTTTAGCTTACCTCAAGGGCATCCAAGATGTAGGTGTCTTTGTTTCCGCAGTAGTTTCAATTTTGATATTTTTAGGTCAAACCGTTCTTGTCTGTCAGTCATATAATGGAGGTCTATGGTCACCACCTCAAAGAGCATGCACAGAGAAGTCCAAATCAAACATGATTTAATGACTCGTAAATGTAAGTACACTTTGATGGCCTAAGACACGAAACGAGCGGTTTGTGTGAGAAAACGGACAGTATTTATATCGTTTTTACCTCTTGAAACCACAGCCACGTCCAAGTGATCTGAGGGCACGGGCGCTTTGTGGCTGTGTTAACAACAGGTAAAAACAATATAAATACTGTTTGTTTTCTCACACAAACCACTCGTTTCGTGTCTTAGGCCATCAATGTGTACTTACATTTACGAGTCATTAAATCATGTTTAATTTGGACTTAATTTAATTTGAACTCTGTCCATGCTCTTTGAGGTGGTGACCATAGACCTGCATTATATGACTGACAGACAAGAACAGTTTGACCTAAAAATATCAAAATTGAAAATACTGCGGAAACAAAGACAGCTACATCTTGGATGCCCTTGACGTAAGCTAAAACACACCAAAAATTAATTTCAAAGTGAACCATCCCTTTAAATCAATATAGTTTTTCATACCCAAGATGTTTTAAATGTATAGTGCCTAATGAATGTTTAGTATAAAAATTTGATAAAGTTTTCTCAACCATGGTCATGATAATTTAAGCATAATGGCATCCGTGCATTTTATACATTCATCTTTGCATAGAAACCACACAACCACAATTTAACTTTTAATTTGTCATTCCAATTCAGTTTTCAGTCTATCATAGTTAACGTTTTTTTCCAGTATCCATTTAGTTGCAGTTATTGAAGTATATGGTCTTTTTTAAAAGACTTTTAACACTTTTTGAGGCCATTTCATATGTATGTTTATTGTTTTTTTATGTGCATAAATGAGAGGACACTTTAAATGCCTGTTTGTGGTTGTGTATTTATTTGTGTGGAAGTGTAAGGCGTATGGAGAGGCTGTGATCTTGTCATTGTTAGCACACGTTGCTTGCCCTTGTTGTCATGTGGGCTGCTTTGGTTTCTATGATATCGCTTGCTGACTCTCTGTTTCTGTCTTATGTAACAATCCTCCTCTCCATCTTCCATCCACGCTCACCATTCACTCGCCTCGCTTACCCTTCCAACCTTCTGTTATTGCTATAACAACCACTTTCCTCTCAACCAAAAGCCTGTGTTGCGACTGTGTGGATAACCGAGGTGCCACACGGGAAAGGACGACTACCCTCGCTCTCCCCCTCATTAGTCAGACTTGCGGAGATGTAGATGTAGCTTTAGCCGTGATCATCCTGCCTGATTTCTTTTCACTCATACTTACAGCACGTTTGCAAAAAAAAAAAAAAAAAAATTAGAATGCAAATATCTTTTAGGATGGGTACAGAAATAAACTTTATGTGGGAGGTTTTAAATCGGTATTCTCACTAAAACTGCTTTGGAATGATATTTATTGTAGAAATATTAAAGGTCAGTTATTACACTTTGAAAATAGCATTAAATCATGCATGTTTTTATACATTTAAAATATACGCCTGCCTTTATATTGTCGGAAGGAGGTCATCATATTGAGGGTCCTTGGTGTGAGTTTTTTAGCTAGTATACACACCAGTGGAATCACACAAAATCCAGACTGGAACATACACATAAATACTTAAATGGATTGACAAACTAACTGCCAGTCATTGTATGAGTCCCTACTTCATTTAGCATGCATATGCATTATACAGTAGATTAACTATAGGCTGAGATTCTGAGGTGACTGAGATTCTGAGGTGTGCAGCCAATGGACACTATGCTATCCCATAATGCCTTGGGAGCTGAGAGCATTCAAACAGCATTGACAGCGTTTGGTTTTAGTTCACTCATGCTCATGAACCACTATTTGAAACATTTATTCTTATACCTACTTAAAGCTGTGTCCTTGGGAACATGCTCGAATGCCCTCAATCCACGCGTCATCTATTGAGCAGTAAATTCTTCATTGAATTCAGTACATACTATGAAACTACAGGATTTTTTTTCTCTTTCTATTTTAATCAGAAGGTTGTTCCAAATCATTCCAGGCCGATTTATTCCTGAACAAAACATGAACTAGTATAATATGGTATACGATTTTTAGCATAGTAATGGATGATGATGTTAACCCAGCTAACAAAGTTAGGTTCTGAGAACGTTTTTCTAACGTTCCATTTTGGTTGTGGGAACGTTAATTTAAAATGTTCTAAAAACGTGGAAATGTCCAGTTTGCTTAACGTTGCTGGAACTGTGTCTTAATGTTTGCAGAACATTGCTGGAACGTTAGCATAATGTTGTTAGAACGTTATCCTAAGGTTAGCATAATGTTGCTGGAACGTTATGAGAACGTTTATCAAACACAAATAACCTGATAAAGACGTTCCGATAACGTTTTTCTAAGAACGTTTTTTATCAACGTAATGAGAACGTTCATCAAATACAAATAACGTGATAAAGACGTTCCAAGAACGTTGTTCTAAGAACGTTTTCTCTCAACGTTACAAGAACGTTAATAATGTTATATGAACGTTCCAAAAACATTATTTTAATAACGTTTTGTCCTAACATTTACACAACTTTTAAAGAACGTTAGTAAATGTTCTGGGAACGTTCCCTGTTAGCTGGGAATCTCTTTGCTATTAGCTGAATAGATTGTTGGTGTAGATTATTGCTGATGCAGAGCAAATACAGGTTTATTTTGATTTAATTTATTTGCAAGAATATAAAATATACACAATAAAAAATAAGAACCATATACAGTAACCTAAAGGATTATTAGGAACACCTGTTCAATTTCTCATTAATGCAATTATCTAATAAACCAATCACATTTGAATGCATTTAGGGGTGTGGGCCTGGTCAAGACAATCTCCTGAACTCCAAACTGAATGTCAGAATGGGAAAGAAAGGTGATTTAAGCAATTTTGAGCGTGGCATGGTTGTTGGTGCCAGACCAACACAATCTGCTCAGTTACTTGGATTTTCATGCACAACCATTTCTAGGGTTTACAAAGAATGGTGTTCAATGGGGAAAACCCACTACAAATAGGAAAAAGAGGCTACAATTCGCAAGAGCTCACCAAAATTGTACAGTTGAAGACTAGAAAAATGTTGCCTGGTCTGATGAGTCTCGATTTCTGTAGAGACATTCAGATGGTAGAGTCAGAATTTGGCGTAAACAGAATGAGAACATGGACCCATCATGCCTTGTTCCCACTGTGCAGGCTGGTGGTGGTGGTGGTGTAATGGTGTGGGGGATGTTTTCTTGGCACACTTTAGGCCCCTTAGTGCCAATTGGGCATCGTTTAAATGCCACGGCCTACTTGAGCATTGCTTCTGACCATGTCCATCCCTTTATGGCCATCATGTTCCCATCCTCTGATGGCTACTTCCAGCAGGATAATGCACCATGTCACAAAGCTTGAATCATTTCAAATTGGTTTCTTGAACATGACAATGAGTTGACTGTACTAAAATGGCCCCCACAGTCACCAGATCTCAACCCAATAGAGCATCTTTAGGATGTGGTGGAACGGGAGCTTCGTGTCCTGGATGTGCATCCCACAAATCTCCATCAACTGCAAGATGCTTTCCTATCAATATGGGCCAACATTTCTAAAGAATGCTTTCAGCACCTTGTTGAATCAATGCCACGTGGAATTAAGGCAGTTCTGAAGGCGGAAGGGGGTCAAACACAGTATTAGTATGGTGTTCCTAATAATCCTTTTCAGGTTAAATGTTTCACTGTGTGTCTTTAGTCAATTCTGACAGTAGTTTTTAACTCCAAAAGAGGGTTTGCGTTGGCGTAAGCTATTAGTAAATCTGGCCCTTAGATTGTTTATCATGTAGCTGAGACTATAGACGCTTTCCTCGAGGGACTTTTGCAGTTCCTAGAACCTAACGTTCCTATAACCCTTTTTTTCTCGTGCTCCGACCGGACTAAATTGGGGATTTTTTAGTTCCTCAGACCGTAGTAACTATAACTCTTTCAGTACCTAGTCTAGAGCGAGGGCTTTTTTAGTTCCCTTTCCCTAGGTCTACGCTGATTGGTTCAACTTATAAGTCATGCCCACTGTCAACACGGAACTTGTAGCGCGGTGTGTTTTTGCAAAACATTACAACGAGGATTAAGACCAACATAACGCATTCAACCAGCTAATTGCTAATGCTAGCTAAACTTACCCGTCGTTTTGTTTGCCTCCTGCGCTCTGCTCTTTTATCCTCTTCCATCATATTACTTAATATCATATTACGCTGGAGCCTTCGTCTTCTGTGTTTCTCTGTACAGATCTCAAGCATAATCTTTAAACGCTGCCGTCCGTTCTCCGTTATTAAGGTCCCGGCAAAGCAGAACAGGAACCAGGAACATTGCAATAGCCTCCTCCATGCTGGTTTGTTGTTGTTGTATGTGGCCGCGCTACGTTAGTGATGAAGCCATAAAGACCGTCGCCGTGCTTGCGTCCTACCAGTTCCTATGGTCACTTGGCCAGTGCGAACACAAGCAGCAAAACCGAGGTTTGGGGAAGAGTAGTTCTTGTTTAGAAGTGGACAGTTCCTGTAACTACTTGGTCGGAAAGCGGCTATTCTTGTGTTTCAACTGGCTGCTCTAGCGAGGAGATAAACATGGCGGACGGTGTTCAGTTCACTCAGGGGACGAGCGAAGCTGATAGGCCAGATTCTGTCACCAGTCGTGTTACACACATCACAATGCATAGAAAACTCATTTTGAGACATGGTTTATGAATTATGGGGTTTATAAAAAAAGGAGAGGGTGGATTTTTACTATTACATCGTGTACACACATTATATTTTGCATAATAGGTCCACTTTAAGATTTTTTACTATTTTACTTCTGCAAGGGTGCAATAAATGGATCAGACATTTGTAATGTTACAAAAGATTTATATATTAAAGAAATGCTATTGCAATGTCCCCGTTTTGATAGATATGTAAACGTGTGTGTGTATGTGTGTGGTCCAGGTAAACCGGATGTTTTGTAATACTAGTAATTCTTTAACTTGTGGGGAATTTTTTAATGAGTAAATCAGCTTATAAATCACACTAAATGATGTTTTTTAGGGTTAGGGTTCAGGATGGAATATAAAATTCATCATGTCTATAGAAAGTCCCCATAAAACGTGTCTGTGTGTGTATTACAAGTCACATTTTTTTCATTTATCATTGATTAACATTAGTATTAGTAGCATGACTTAAGTTTCAAAATACTCTCAGTACACAAATATCAGACTGATCTCATGAAGTAGCGTGTGTATGCCACGCCAATTCGTATTTCCATTTTTGGTGTGCTACTATCAAGACGCATAATCGCCTTTCAGCGTGTTTATGAACGCCGTTGACTTAACGTTATATAAATATATGACTTACCTCAACCCCGTCCCTAAACTTAACCGTCACTGGGGTTAATGGCATTTATGACTGGAGATTTGACTGCGTGTACAGACACGCGGAATGACGCGGACGTTAATGGCGTAGACATACACGCATACACGCGGATACACGCGGATAGCTCAAAATGCGTAGAGATAACACGCCACCTGACTCGAAAGTGGCGTGTATGTTTACGCAAAAGTCATGATGTCATGTTGCAAATATAATGTGTTTAATTGTAAGAAATCCAATATTTTTTAAATGTATTAGAAAAAAATCATACAGGCCTACATGGAGACGACAGCACATGTTGCAAAAAAAACATCTTTAGTGTTGTAGTTTAGTAGAACTTTCAGTTATTAAGGTTGAGAGAATTTGTTTAGAGTTGTTTATACGATGCCATTGAACTTTCAAAATGGCTTCTCAAGTCATCCTTAACAAGAGCCGATAGGAAGTGCCATTCTGTTTAAATGCCTAATGCTTATTATCTCGGCAACGTTTGAGTGTCCTCTTCCCTTGATCACTGCATTATCCGCAGTGAACATCCTCTCCATGAAAACAGCGAGAGATAGGGAAAAACCTCTCAGCAATCCAGACAGCGCAGACAAGCCGACTGAAGCTCATCCACGCCAGGGCTGAAGCTTCACACATTAAGACACCTCGTCTTTGTGAGACGTGCCCTCTTTCTTTACACCCACAACCATTGTGCTCCAAATCCTGTTCTACCCTTGAGTAGATTTCCGAGACGTCGCTGCAGACAATGTAACCCCCTCACAAGCTGTCCTTTTTGTCTCTCTCTCTCTCTCTCTCTCTCTCTCTCTCATTCGTACACACAAACTGTTGTAGGGGCAAGAAAATATAAGGGACAAAAACAGAAGTGTATGGTCATTAGTGAAAGGTAAAGTTTTACTGGGTGTAAGAGCTTCATTGAAGGTCATGCATGGATTAAAATGTTTGAGAATGTGTTTTATTTTTTTATTTTTTTTCAGCAGTTTCTCTTTAGAGCACTTAAAAGAGTTCAGTAAAGCATTAGCATAAACTGTTTCACGCCGTACACGTAATACAGTGGAAATGCAACAGCAGGCTTGTGTTGTGCTTTCATACTGACAGCATTTCCGCTTGGCATATTTTGAGAAATTGTTTCCTTCTGAAAATTTAGACGAGGTATACATGGAATTGCGTCAGGAGACACAGAACATTTAAAGTAAATTTAATAATTAACTCCTAAAAATAAAGATTCTTTATTGGCATTTATTTCAAATCCATGAAATCTTTTCATTCCACAAAGGTACTTTATGGTTGGAAAAAAAAAATAATTTTAAATGTTCTTCACACTAAAGGCCAAGACAGACAAACTCCAACAAACACTAACAAACAAGTTGGTTTATAATTTTATGAAAAAGAACTCATTTTTACACCGCCACAACAGACACTGACAAACACTGATTGAAACTGTTCAGGCAGGTCCGATGTTCAGGCACCCTGATCCGACAAATCCCAACAAAGGTGTTTGTTGGTGTACACTCTTTGAAGAAAATGTAGAACCTTCTATCAGCGCTACGTATTTGGAACCCCTAAAAGGTTCTATACAGAACCCTTTTTAAGGGTTCAATAATAAGAACTTTAGGGTTCTTTTTAACCAGGAAAAAGGTTCTATATGGAACCTTTTGGGTTCATTCATTATCAGTTGTTTTGTCCTTTCTGGATTAAATATTTCATATTAATGATAAACATCAAGACCCTAAAATATATTTATGAATGCATGTGAATGATCACAAAAATTAAGATATGGGGTGTGAAAATGTGTAGTTAATCAATATCACACGAAGATCCAAATATCAGCATGATTAAAATGTGATATTAAGTTACTACAACAGTTAAAGAAACAATTTAATTACAACTACAAAATGTTGCAGAATAATGTAATATATGAATGAATAAAAGCCTATAAAGAACCTTTGTGCCCAAAGGGGTTCTTTCTTGTCATTATAGAACCTTTTTTAGCATAAAAGGTTCTTTGGAGTTGAGTAAAGAACCCTATGCTTCATATATGGAACCCCAATGAACCGTTATTTCTAAGAGTATATCTATGCATTGTGAATTGGCCTTAAAAAAAACCCTTAGTTACTCTAAAGATATTGAATAGCTTGCCCATGTGTCTTTGATTAGGGTTGGAGTTAAACTGACAGCGGCCCTCTAGGGTTGGATTTGAGGAACCCTGTTCTATGGCATTGTTGTGAAAACCCCTTTTGTAACCTAAACACTCCAGAGGGAGTTATTCTCTATATCACTGCACACTATTTAACTCCCTGAAATGCCTCGATTGTAGTCTTGAGTTTTCTTCTGGGAACTTCCCGCCCAAGGCATACACTAAAATAAAGGGGCATGACCTGGTTGAGTTAGTAGTGTGTTGAAACTCACCATTATGAGTGAGTATCACCGTCATTTTCCTTCCAAAAAGCGCAATATGCGCTGATTTGTCGGCTGGATCGGTGTGTTGTAATTGTAAAAACCACTTCGAGCTTGTTTGGGAAATGTCACTCCCCTTAAAGGCCAAGTTCGGTATTTTCCAATTAAAGCCCTGTTTTAAGATCGTTTCTGATGAAATAGAACGATTAAGATTGTTTTTTAGACAGATGATGCTGTCCCGAGAATTTTCAGTTTCTGTGGTTGCACCCCCACACCTCTACAATGGTTGCATAGGTGCACAGAAACAATCCTTTATAAAATACGTACAACTTTAGTTTACAAAGACGTGAAACTCATTGAGTGGTCTGGGGTGTTCACTGATATGTGAACTCACACAAAAACTCATACAAATTTCACACAAAAATCGTTGCAAAAGATGCTTTCCAACAGGTTTTATCATAGTTTTTGTCCAACTCCATTGACTTGTATTGTATGTTCTGTGATGTACGGTATTACTCCGCCGCCAGAAACAGAAATGGGGTTGTTTGTATTCTTTCCGTAGTCTTATGCAGTCGCGGTATCGTAGGCTACACTATACAAGTGGTTTGCTTGCAATTGGCAAAGGTGCATTATCGCCACCAACTGGGCTGGAGTGTCTTTTATTCAAGCTCTCAACGGAAGAATGTACGGTTGTGAGGCGTTCGGAAAAATAGGTCTACAGTTTTACAACGAATGGTAAAAAAAATCCTGTTGGAAAGCATCTTTTGCAGCGAATTTTTGTGTGAGCATATCAGTGAACATCCCAGACCACTCAATGAGTTTCATGTCTTTGTAAACTAAATTCGTATGCGTTTTATGAAGGAGGTGTAGAGGTGTGGGGGTACAACCACAGAATCCGAAAATTCTCGGGACAGCAGCATCTGTCAAAAAAATAATCTCAACCATTCTATTTCATCAGAAACGATCTTAAAAAAGGGCTTTAATTGTAAAATATTGAACTTGGCCTTTAAGGGGAGTGACATTTCCCAAACAAGCTCGAAGTGGTTCAACAATTACAACACACCGATCCAGCCAACAAATCAGAGCACATTGCGCTTTTTGGAAGGAAAATGAAGACTTTGTGAAAGGGCATAATATATCACTTTAAAGGTGTAGAAGGTTCAATGTGTCAGTGTTTTCTGCAACAAATCTTCAGAACCATGAAAACAAATCATTCAAACACAAATCATCATTTCAATTGTCTTTATTGAACGTGGTCCAATAACAACATGGAAAATGGCAAAAAAAAAACATCTATCTATTGAGGTGTCCTTGCGGGTTGCATGCAAAAATAAACACAAAGAGACCAGTGTAGTTTGATTGACAAACAAAAGCTGTGTCTGAAATCGCTCCCTCTCCACTATATAGTGCACTATATCGGGTGTCGGCCATTTTGTAGTGGTGTCCGAATTCTGAGTGAACGACATCAGTCCCTACATTCATTCACTATTTTTACCCACAATCCTCTCTGAATTCGAGTGTACATTCGATGTACACTTGCTGAAGCCCTATTTCCCACAATCCAATGCGGAGAGAACTGAGCGCGTATGAAAGTGCGACGCGAGCAAGTTTAAACCAGAGATTACATTACATCCAGTGGAGGAATTGAAAAATATCCGTTAATCGTCGTTAGGAAGCGTATTCATTTGAATATAATAACGGTCGCCGGAGGGCGCTCAACGACACGTCATCTGTGAACGTGAGAGTTACAATTTCAGTCGATGAAACTACAAAGCTGGCACGGAGGTATATATATAATTACAAAATGAAGTCATTATGATTGTTATTGTTAATATTATTTTATAAAGTAGGTAATGTAAGATAAAAGGAGTTTTATCAGTACGAAGCCTTTTCTGCGACAGCTCCAACTCTCCGACGCACAGTGTAAACGTCAGCGTCCGAATTCACTCACTTCATCTCGTTCACTCCTTGCAGATATAGTGCACTCAAATACCATACACTATATAGGGATTAGTGAATGAGTGAACGAGTGAGCGGTTTCAGACACAGCTAAAGACTCTCATGGGCAGTTAAAGTTAAAGCAAAAAAGGCAGTTATAGGCAAAAAAAGTTTCCTGTTTGAATCAGTCTGAAACGTTGCCCTCTGTTGCAAAATGAACATTGTAACTGAAATATAACCAATTTAATTCAAATCAAACCAGAATCTAATTGAAGCTTGTGAATTGAAATCACAGTGAATGAGAAAATCTGATATCCAACCCTATTTCCTGTTGTAAGTATGGATCAGGTGTGGTTGCGCTGGAAAGTACACTTGAACTACAGTATGAAAGAAGAGCGCGATGCTTGCTGATTCAGATTTTTTTGTTTCAGAACTGTACTTTAAAATTCTGCCAACTTGTTTGGTTTTGTATGTTTGCTTTTTCTAGAAACACTCAACACTTTTTGGGCAGATGAAACCTCAACTCAGATCTGAACTGCTGGCGGTTCATTTCAGAGTTCATTGCTCTTGTTTACGCTGACGGCAAGAAATATGAAAAGTCAGACAGAAGAAAAAATGTAAGCATTTTAAGTGAGTTGAGAGGGTAAGATTTGTTGATATGTTTCAAAGAAATCAGAGGGATTCTCATGTTTGGACAAAGCACATTGAATTCAGACATAACATGCCCTAATGGCTTACGGCATTCTTGAATCAAAATACTAAACTTGTGGATAATTGAAGAAATTTGTGAATGTAGCTACCATGCATCGTCTCATTGAGATTTGCAAACTCTTGCATTCACAAAAAAAAAAAAAAAATCGATACCATCGTTCCAACGGACATTCGCAAACAGCATCACAAAGTTGTGTGGTTTGAACGACAGCTCTCGACCTGTGGTTAGAGGCACCGTTTCTATATCGCATGACATTTGGACGTAACAAATCCTTATCCTGAGCAAAATAAGCAAGCTGACATTCAGTACAACCGGTGCCTTTTATTTAGAATACATACAAATGTACTTTACGTCTTTTAGTTTTTCAAAAGATTTGAAGTAACGTGTTTGAAGAGTGTCTACTATGTAAGAACGAGCCAAATATTGAGTCTGGTAATAAAGCAAAACAACTGAGAACAATTAGAAATAGTCCTCAGATGACATGTCTGTAATTTATATAAAACAAATCTAGCGTTAATTGGATTTCATTAAAAGTAGTTATTACTCCACCACGCGCGAAACCAACGTGGTTGAACGATACTTTGCGACAGTGGGTTTCGGGAAACAGTCGTGACTAGCTAGTTGATTTTTCCAACTACGCATCGTACTATGGTAGTGAAGCAGCGATCTACGTCGTTGTACGAGAAACGCACCCCTGGTCAATTAATTATGTTAGGTGAATATAATTGTTTTATTTTAAGACCATAAACTCTGATTAGTAGGCTACAATGCATATTTTTGCATGGGGATAACTATTAGGAGATGAAGATTGTTAGTGTTCACATTTTTTTCAGAACATATGCCACTATTTTTTTTTTTTCATTTGTGTTCATCTCGAGGAACTTTAGAGGAAACGCCTCAGACAAAGTTGGTTTGAACGCAAAGAGCACAAGTTTGAATGGCGCTAAAGTGTTTCTACATGATTGCTGACCACTGACCATCAGACGTTATTCCCACTGTGTCGTTCTCAACTGCAACAATTAGTCAAGGCATTTATTTTCGCCTGTTGCATTGTTGTTGTTGTTTTATCTCCGTCTGTCTCTCTCCCGCGCGCCTTCTCTCTCTCTCTCTCTCTCGTCCTCTATCTCGCCGCTTCGGTATAGATTTCTCACAGCTGATGAAATTAAAAAGACAGCACATTGTGTGTGGTGTTGCCCATGGCGACGAGTTTTGCCTGCGAGTTCACGATACGGGGTTCAGAGGGGAGTTCCTTTGGGGGGGATTAAATCGCTCCCCTCTTTCTCTTCCCCCTCCTCTTCTCTTTGCTTCCTTCCCTCCAGCCCCCTGCCTCTCTTTCCCTCTCCCTCTCTCTCTCTCTCCTCTGCTCCCCTGCCTGTCCGACAGTCAAGAAACATAAACAGCTCGCAGCTCTAAATGATGAGGATGTTACTCGTTTAAAAAACTGTTATTCGTTAGCTTCAGACGCAGCAGCGCTCTCAGGTAAGAATAACCGAGGAGGTCAAAGGTTAAGAGAGGCGTTATGCAGCTCGGAACGGTAGCGCTGCTCGTCCCCAAGAGATTCACTTGTGGAGAGAAAAAGACTGAGAGTTTTTAACAGAAAGAAATCAGCCATTGTGGTGTATTGGTGTGGTTCATTGTTTGATTGTTGCAAACACGATTCATTTACACAAATCTAAAACAATTATTATTTGGCAAAATAGTGCTGCTGAAATGTAATGTTTATAGACAGATGTTCTTGATCTGTTATTAGTGATTAGACTTTTTCTTTTTTCACATGGACTCATAGACACAAGAACATGCACATTGTCTTACTGTACAGCACCGTGGTCCAACTCTGTTGCTTTTAAATGTGCTATAGAAATGTAATTTGACTTGACTTGACTAACAACCACATAGTAAGAAATTAAAACCACTCATAATACTTTTGGCACCACACAGCAACCTCTTACAACACCATAGCATTACGTTTTGCAATGGCCAAGCACTTTTCAGAAAATTTAGATTTATAGTTGATCTTTTTCCACATTTTCTCTGTACATTTAAAATTTCCGCTAGGCCTACTATACCTTTAAGATTTTCTCTACGAAAAAATTTACATTATTGTAATTAAAATATCCCATTGTAGTAATTAAAAAATGATTATAAAAAATATATATATATATATATATATACTTTATATAATATAATTCTGTAATATTGCATTAATATAATACACTACTGGTCAAAAATTGAAATAATGAATTCTTTTAGGCTTTTGAAAGAAGTTTCTTTTGCTCACCAAAAAAAAAAAATACAGTAAAAGCAATGATATTGTGAAATAATAATATACAATTTAAAGTTCTGTTGTATATTTGTAACATATTTTAAAATATCATTTATTTCTGTGATCAACAAATGGATCTCTGAGCTGGTGTGAGTAAGTGGAGGCGGGCTAATTTGCATATTCATTGAACCGTGTACACTAAATGAGGTCACATTATACTTATATATATATATATATATTAGAGGTCGCATTAACTGAAAATTTTCCATTATTGATATATATTTTTTTAGCAGTGACAGAAAAATCTGAAAGCCATCCGTGTAAAAGTAATTGCCCCCTAAACCAAATAACTGGTTGTGCCTCCCTTGGTGGCAACAACTGCAATCAGGTGTTTTCTATAACTGGCAATAAGTCTTTCAAATCGCTGTGGACGAAAATTAACCCATTTGTTGATCCACAGAATTGTTTAAATTCAGGGGTGGGGCTTATTTTTCACATCGGGCCAGGTAGGTTTTAGCTTTTTTTCCCTTAATAAATGATATTATTTTTTAATTGTATTTACTCGGGTTATCTTTGTGTAATATTCAGATTTGTTTGATGATCTGAATCATTTAAGTGTGACAAATATGCAAAAATAAGTAAATATATATATATATATATATATACGCACAGAGACACGCAACCCTTTATACCAAAAGCAACAAGTTTTTTGATTTGATAGAGTCTGTCAAACTTCTCACTTCCCTTCGAAGCCCTCGTGATGGAACTGTGTAGACCACCTCAAAATAATATTCAGGTAACTTTCTCATTCATTGCATAAAACATGTAATACAGTGCTGCACACACACTTCTGTATGTTGTCATTGTACTATTTCCATGAAAAAAAAGGGGAATTAATGAAGAAACATTTTGCCCCTGTAATTACCGTCAAAACAATTATGTACTTAGTTTTCTTCCAACAAATGCATTCAGCGGCATTGTTTGCCGCAGTGAGCCGAGCGGCTGCAAGACTAAAAACCTTTCATTCCCGCAAAGGCCGTTTTCTGGTCACCGTCAATAAAAGCATAAAAGCATTCATTTCCCACGTTCGTCAAATTAACAGCATACTCCATCTCCCAGAGGGCCGCGGGGTTCGTTAACCTCTCCGTGAAGTGCTCCTGGTTCCCCAGCAGTTTCTATAACCTCTGAGCTGCTTCTATCTCAATTATAATACAAGAATTAAACAGCCACTGCAGTGATTCACTGAGTAGTGCCTCTTTACAGAGAGAGACATTGCGTGTAAAACCCAGAGTCGAACCAATTTAGTCCCTAGATTGGTGTATTTTAAAAGATTGTGTGCTGTTATACAGTAGGAGTCTTGTTGAAGTGTGATTATCGTAATGTCATTTGAAGTTCTCCGTGTACGGCATTGTGCCTAACTGCTCTTGAAATTACATAGTAGTGTTAGAAATGCTAATTTTGCAGGAACGTTCTGCTACAGCTTACCTAAATCTTCACAGTTAATTTAATATCCAATTAATGTATTCATTGTCTCTAATCCTAAATTTCACGAATGAAGAGAGGTTATGGCCATATTTCCAAGAAGTCATATGAACACAACCCCTAAAAGCTCCCATAAAGTTTGTTCTTAATGTCCTTTGAAGCTCCTCAAGACATCAAGTGACCTTGAGCTAATTAATGATTATTACATGCCTGTTGAGCTAATAGCTTTTAATAGTAATTTAATTGCTATTCATTTTTAATTGGCTGGACCTGACCACCAAATAGCCATTTTTTTTTCTCTTTCCAACCTCATCCTCCCCCTCACAAAGAAGGCTCAAGCATTGCATTTCCCGGACATCGCTATGTGGGTATTACACATAAATTCTCTGCTATATTTTTAGACAGTTATGGAGAGAGGATCAAACTTTAAAAAAAAGTGTGTGATACTCTCTCCATAACTGCCTAAAAATATGGTCACCGTGATTTTGCCGAGACAGACATCAACACCGGGAACAACATTCCTGTCCAAAAATGTATTCCTATCTCTATTCCTACCAATAAATCTAACTTATCCCTAACATCAGATGGAGGTGAATAAGAATGGTGTACATTGTAAGCCTAAACTTGAAAAATCTAAATCTAAATCCCTCAAATCTAATTGGTTGATTGAAATGTTCTTCGAGGATCAACAAAGACTTGATCCAGGAACATGTTGTATTTGGTGAAATCAAGTTCAACATAAAGGGTACACCAGTTTAAATGCTCATTGACACTAATATATAATCAGCAGAAACTAGTAGACATGGTCAAGATGATCTGCTGAAGTTCAAACTAAGCATCAGATTGGGGGAAGAAACGGGATTTAATTGATTTTGAACATGGCATGGTTGTTGGTGCCAGATAAGTATTTCAGAAACGTCTGATCTATTGGGATTTTCACGCACAACCATCTCTAGGGTTCACAGTGAATGGTCTGAAAGGAGGAAATATCCATGAGCAGTTCTATGGGTGAAAATGCTTTGTGGATGCCAGAGGTCAGAAGAGAACGGCCAGACTGGTTTCAGCTGATAGAAAGGCAACAGAAACTCAAATACCCACCCGTTACAACCGAGGTCTGCATCTCTGAACGTTCAATACGTCCAACCTTGAAGCAGAAGAGATACAGCAGCAGAAGACACTCCTGTCAGCTGAGAACAGAAACTGAGGCCACAATTCACATGGACTCAACGAAACTGGACAAGAGAAGATTGGAAAAATGCTGCCTGATCTGATGAGTCTGGATTTCTGCTGCAACATTCAGATAGTCGTGTCAGAATTTAGCATAAACGACATGAAAGCATGGATAATCCTGCCTTGTATCCGCTGTTCAGGTTGCTGGTGTAATTGCGTTGGGGATTTTGTTTTTGTTTTGGCAGACTATGGGATCCTTTGTACCAATTGAGCATCACTTAATTGTCACAGTCTACCTGAGTATTGTTGCTGACCATGTCCATCACCTTGTTGAATCTAAGCAATGAAGGATTAAGGCAGTGGTGAAGGCAAAAGGGGTTCTACCCGGTACGGTGTACCCAATAAAGTGGACATAGAGTAATACAAGATTTAACAGAAGCAGCGACTGATTAAAGTTAATTTAATACAACATCGAGCGGCATTTAAAGCTAAGCATCTCTTATTTATCATGTTCACAACATGACATCATGACTTTTGCGAAAACATGACTTGACTCGAAAGTGGCGTGTTATCTCTACGCATTTTGAGCTATCTGCGTGTATCCATAGCTGTGTCTGAAACCGCTCACTCGTTCACTCATTCACTAATCCCTATATAGGGTATGGCATTTGAGTGCACTATATCTGCAAGGAGTGAACGAGATGAAGTGAGTGAATTCGGACGCTGACGTTTACACTGTGCGTCGGAGAGTTGGAGCAGTCGCAGAAAAGGAAAACTCATTTTATCTTACATTACCTACTTTATAAAATAATATTAACAATAACAATCATAATGACTTTATTTTGTAATTATATATATACCTCCGTGCCAGCTTTGTAGTTTCATCGACTGAAATTGTAACTCTCACGTTCACAGATGACGTGTCGTTGAGCGCCCTCCGGCGACCGTTATTATATTCAAATGAATACGCTTCCTAACGACGATTAACGGATATTTTTCAATTCCTCCATTGGATGTAATGTAATCTCTGGTTTAAACTTGCTCGCGCCGCACTTTCATACGCGCTCAGTTCTCTCCGCATTGGATTGTGGGAAATAGGGCTTCAGCAAGTGTACATCGAATGTACACTCGAATTCAGAGAGGATTGTGGGTAAAAATAGTGAATGAATGTAGGGAATGATGTCGTTCACTCAGAATTCGGACACCACTACAAAATGGCCGACACCCGATATAGTGCACTATATGATGGATAGGGAGCGATTTCAGACACAGCTCATGTGTATGTGTGTATGTCTACGCCATTAACGTCCGAGTGATTCCGCGTGTCTGTACACGCCGTCAAAGACTCAAATGTACGCGCGAAACGAATAAAAATGTACATCTACATCTGGGGAGCGATCTTTTTTTTTTCTAGGATGGTAAGGGAACAGTCATAAATGCCATTAACCCCAGTGACGGTTAGGTTTAGGGACGGGGTTGAGGTAAGTCATATATTTATATAACGTTAAGTCAACGGCGTTCATAAACACGCTGAAAAGCGATTACGCCAAAAATGGAAATAAGAATTGGCGTGTCATACACACGCTACTTCATGAGATCAGTCGGATGTTCAAGAAGGCATGTGCCCAAAATCATGACATTTTATGGAAAAATTTACAGTGTTTAATTTAGTTTAGTTTATTACAATAACGTGGGCAGTCCCTTTTTTAAAGAAAAAGAGCAGCTTTAGCTTCTACGGCTAATTTCCAGCTGTAGTCCCTGGCCAGTTGTGAATGGGCATACATCAATAAAATACATTACAATTATATTTACAGCAGGACTTATCAAGAGGTGACAGACATACTAAACATGTGACACTCAATTCAAACAAATAAGCAAGCAGACACAGATTGCAAAAGCACAATAACAATTCATGCAGTAAGACAATACAACACGACACAAACAATAATCATACTGAGGCCACATTAAGGCACATACAGGACATAACATTGAGGCAGGCAGCAGAAACCAAGTGGCAAAAACATGATCATGTCACATCAAATACACAACACATCTGTCAAATTAGTGTGTGCAGCTGTAATTGTCAGACAGACAGTTTTTAAGGTCTATAATAAAATTGGAATACATATATATATATATATATATATATATATATATATATATATATATATATATATATATCTTTGATTGCAGTGGGCAGTGAATTCCAATTTTGCATCGCTTTAACAGAAAATGACAATTGACCAAATGTGCTTTTCCTAAATCATATTATATTGCCGTAATATGATTACGTGTAAATTATATTACCTTAATATGATTTGGTAGTAAAACATAAAGTGTTGGACAGTTTAGTGGTGCAGAATTTAGTATTTATATTTTATGCATATTATATTGAATTAATAAGAAATCATCTGATTTGATTGAGAAAACATAACCTCATGAGTAGGCGTTTTTTATATCTGAAGTCTCTCTGTACATTCTTGTAACGCAAATATCCTAAATATTGAAATGCTTATTTGTTTAAAGTCAAGTAAAGCAATTTCTTCTGCTTATACGTTCATCTTCATTACAATAGTGAATGTCAAATCAGCTGACGGACGAGACACTTCAGCATTTGTATTATAAATGTCTGAAAAATATATCTTCTGAAATATGAATACAGATTTATGCTTTGTAAGACATGCGCATACGACCTTATTCATCATGTACAGTTATTCACTGCAATTATGGAATTATGTTGTTATAGAATTTTAATTTTATTCATACAGGAACTGTTAATGATTCAAGTGTTTTCATTATCAGTATGTATTTTGAAGCAGTAAAGATAATGACTTAAACATTGCTTAAATAAATAATTAGTTCAACAATACAACTGACACTCAATTCATATGCAAACTCTTGTGCTAGTAATACAGAATTTGAGCTGACCAGTGACTTTTTAACGATTTCCAAGAGTCTGAAGTGGATGTTGGTCAAGAAAAAAAATAAATAAAACAACACCAGGAAATAATATACGCGCCTCACAACTTATTCAGAAAAATAATGCTTATATAGTCGTATAGAGTACACTGAGAAGTATATAGACTCACATGCAGGAGTTTATTCATTAAACGTGAAACGTATTCAGAATTCACACGTCATACATTTCATCACATATAAATCAGAAACATGAATGAACTGGAAGCGCACAATGAGTGTCTCGTTGTTCAGGAGCCTATGAAATGATATGTTTCCTGATGGTGGGCAGTGCTCGGGGTGGCCAAGTCAAGTCATCTTCAATATAGTGCTTTTAACAAAGGATTTGTTCCAAAGCGGCTTTACAGTGATAATAGGAAATTAAATTAACAAAGATTGTTTTGGATTTATAGCAGGTCTAAAGTTATTTTCCAACTAAAGTTTTGATTGATTCATTTCCGTTGCAACGATCATTAGTTATTAAATTAGGGGGCGCTAACACAACACCGTTTTAACAAATATTTGGATATATATGCGCAGGTATCAACCATCAACAAACTACTTATCTGGCCTTAATTTATAATACAGAATTTGTATCGCTTCGGCATTGTCATGCAAACCGGAACTATCCTGACCACGCTTTATCTGTAGAGAGGTAAAGGCCTTCACAGGGAAGGGACTAGTTGACACTTTGGACTGGACTGCATTGTCATTGTGTCCAGAAGCAGGTCCTCCATCAGATCTGGATCCGGCGGACTGGCCTTTTGACATTCTAGGTATTATCAACTGGTCGTGAGTTTGAGATCGCAATAGGCATGAAGGACTGTAATGCGACTGTAAGAGCTTGCTCAAGTACTGGGGAGCTAAACCATTTAGTGCTTTGCAAGTAATCAGCAATATTTTAAAATGTATACAATGTTTAATAGGGAGCCAATGCAGTGTTGACAGAACCGGGCTAAAATTGTCATTCTTCGTGGTTCTAGTAAGAACTCGAGCTGCTGCGTTTTGAACCAGCTGTAGTTTGTTTATTAAGCGTGCAGGGCAACCACCCATAATAGCAATACAATAATCTAGCCTTGATGTCATGAACGCATTAACTAGTTGTTACGCATTTGTCAATAAGAGCATATGGCGTAATTTAGATATATTTTTAAGGTGAAAAAATGCAGTTTTACAGATACTTGTCAGGTGACTTTCAAATGAAAGATTGCTATCAAAGAGCACACCCAGGTTCCTGGTGATGACTGAAGGCTGTGACTGAGTAGTTCTGACATCATATTATAAGGAAGTCACAACGGCTGGTAAAGAGGCACAGCTACTTTATGCAAGCTGTGTTTTGAAATTTCAGGTTTGACAATATGGGACCTTTAACGGCTTATTTTACTTATCCTATACGAAATGTACAGAAACATTACAGATAACATCTGAAGTAACAATTGATGTCCATAAATATCATAAAAACTTATCCTGTCCTACTGAGAAAAGTAGGAAAATGTGTAAATAAAGCAAAAGTAAAAATCTTTTTTTTTCTCCTTTTTTAAAACACTTGGTTTAATTGAGTCCCATCAGGCAGTCAAAGGTTATACACACATTTGCACTCAAGTGCAAAGACTGCAAGTGTGGGCATTAAGACAAGCCCAATGTAGGCCGAAGTCTATCTATCAGTCTATCAGTTGTTGATTGGGTGGAGTCGGCTGTAAGAAAGGGGCAGGGTTTAAGCTGACTAAATGATTGGAGAAGCCCTGTATACATCACCAGAGAGAAGTCTGTCATTTCTCTACAAGATTGCGTTAATGACATTGTTTAATGTAAATGACAAAGACAATTTAAAAACAAAATGAAACATGCATGGATAATTTGCAAGAAAAGATGTATTTCCATTTCATGCCAATTTCACGATAAGACCAAGAATGCGTATGTTTTACAAAAAAAATCTCATTTTGTTATTTCAAATTGACTTGTATAACTGTAAATGTTTAAGATCATGATGATTTGGCAGCTTATCCCAATTTCAATGCGCCATCCACCAATCAGAGCTCATCTGCCTAACTCTCTTCCTGTTAGTCAGCAAATGCTTATCGTTGTCACTCTTCTGCACTCTCAGCTTTACTGTATCTCTCTTTTCATCTGTGCAGGTATGACTCACACACACACACACACACACAGGGTTTCCCCTGCTGCCTAGGGGATGAAATGCCAGCGTTCTTGTCTGTGAAGGACAGTGTGGGTTCAGTGTGTGTGTTTGTTTGCTGATGAATCCGGGGGTGTACTGGAGTGGGCAGTCGCCGTGTTCCAGGATTCCCTCCAAATGAGTCAGGCCCCGCTCGGCCCACTCTCTGAAGGGTTACCTTGGGAACTCGGACTGGGGGCTTCCCTCATCAGCACCACTCTGTTCCACAATCATCTCTCTCTCTCTCTATCTCAATAAAACAATTCACAGATAAGAGAGAAGGACGAGATCTACAAGATAGAGCAAGAAGGGCTTAGAAGATGATTACATAAGTGTGTATATATATATTTCGTAATATAAGATAACTAGTAGAGTGCTAGAGATGATCACAGGCTGGTGAAGCTCCTAATGAGCATTTATTGAATTGTCACGGTTATAATCCTCCCCCTCCTCATTGGCTTTCTTTATCGGTAACTCATTTTCCGTGTTCTCATTGCCCAGGATCCCGTAAAGAGTCCAAGCATATCCTGCCGCCTTCAGTTAGTCAATGTTTTGGCATTTAGATTAAACTTAATCCTGCTCAAATGGGTCATGGGTGAATTTTTTTTTTTTTCTTTAGCTCGTGGCGTGAAGTACCTTTTCAGTTAATAACGAGACTCATTCAAGCCTAGCTTACAAGAAATGTGTGTGGGTTTTAAGAAGTGTCAAGCGGTCCAGTGCTTGGTGTTCCCTCTTAAATAGCTCACATCATGAAATGAACTGTTTGTATTACCAAACTCATCTTATTACCCACACTAATTGATTTTTTTTCAGGCCATTATTAACGAGTTATGTCCGAGTTGTGTGTTAAGTTAATTTAGCTGAGGAGTCAGTGGAGCAGAGACTCCCCTAAGTAGTCACCGTCTTAGGAGTCAGTCTGTTAGGATCTGCCTACTCGTCGTCACTAATCCACTTGTTCAGCGCATTGGCTTATGTGGTTTGTTTTGAGTTGTTTTTCTCACTTTTATTTATTGAGTTTAAAAGTAGGGTAGGCAGTTTTGGAGCGGCTAGCAATAACAAGCTAGCTTTGAAAGCATGCGTTCCCACCCTCCCTTCAGAGCGTCTCCAAAGCCACGCCTGATGGCGTTAAACTAACTTAAGATGGCGTTAAACTAACTTAAGTCTCAAAGCACATAACATTACAATAATAATGAACGTAAACAACTTACAGAGCTCTAGTTGACTGATGCAGATTCATTTCGGTGTTGATAGTGTTGACATAGAAATGCTTCAATTTTAGTCTGAGGACGTGAGCAGCTCTGGGTAGAATGTCACGGGTTGCCATCTTGTTATTACGGTTACGACGTGGCGTGAACGCAGCATAAGCTCTTTGTTTTGGTTTAGGAGGAACTGTAAAAGGCGGCTCTTGCTCGTTTGTGGTGCTTGGTGATCGTCTGTGATGTCTGTGCGAGCAGATGCGTGGAGGTATTGAAATACGGTACATATTTTGACATTCGAATGCAATGATTGGATAAACTCTTTTTGGTCCTGAGACTTCCACATTTTTTTTTTAAATATTTAGACCAATTCTATTATTGATTTCTATCAGGATGTGAAAAACAAACAAAAAAAAGTGTTTATGAAAAAAATTGCCCACCCTACCTTTAACTTCAACATGTTTTTAATATAAACTGTTATCTTTTTTCTTCATATTTTACTCTGTATTTAACAATTGGAGCAGACTCTAATCCGTTTTTTTTTTTTTTTTTTTTAAATAACAATAAATTTAATTGAATATTTATTTATTTAGTTTACTTAATTTCACTAAAAATAATAACAGGTCGTCAAAAGCCATGGTGCTCATGCAGTGATCACTTTTCTGAGCCATACTCCGTTTTTTCCATCATCATATTCTATATCTTCTCTACTATTTGTATTAATTAAATGTCTCAAAGGTCACATACGTGGTGTCCCCAATAAGACTTTGACACTTTTAAAAGTGTATGGAAGTTATAATTTATTGTAACGAAACATATACACTCATGGGCCACTTTATCAGGTATACCCGAGTATCCATATTTTGACATTCGAATGCAATGATTGGATAAACTTTTTTTGGTCCTGAGACTAAATATTTAGACCAATTCTATTATTGATTTCTATCAGGATGTGAAAAACAAACAAAAAAAAGTGTTTATGAAAAAAATTGCCCACCCTACCTTTAACTTCAACATGCTTTTAATATAAACTGTTATCTTTTTTCTTCATATTTTACTCTGTATTTAACAATTGGAGCAGACTGTAATCCGTTTTATTTATTTATTTATTTAAATAACAATACATTTAATTGAATATTTATTTATTTAGTTTTACTTAATTTCACTAAAAATAATAACGGGTCGTCAAAAGCCATGGTGCTCATGCAGTGATCACTTTTCTGAGCCATACTCCGTTTTTTCCATCATCATATTCTATATCTTCTCTACTATTTGTATTAATAAAATGTCTCAAAGGTCACATACGTGGTGTCCCCAATAAGACTTTGACACTTTTAAAAGTGTATGGAAGTTATAATTTATTGTAACGAAACATATACACTCATGGGCCACTTTATCAGGTATACCCGACTATCCATATTTTGACATTCGAATGCAATGATTGGATAAACATTTTTTGGTCCTGAGACTAAATATTTAGACCAATTCTATTATTTATTTCTAAGGTTGTACTGCATATGAATACTGGGTTACTTAGCCAAAGGGAAAGACACGGGCTTCCGTTTAGGACCAGCCATGGGATAAATACACATATGTGATTCTCAAGGATTCAACGGAAAAAGGCATGTTTCATCAACCGAAAATGCCTGCAGGTCCCCGACCCTCTTGATGGGGGCCAGTACAACCAGCAGCAAAGACTTCATGGACAGAAGCTTTAAGTCTGCTAATTGCAAAGGCTCAAATCCTCTAACTCACGTCTCAGGCCAACACTATCTCACGACCAATTCGTACGAATTCGACGCATGATTAAAATGTGGCTAATTCGTACTAATTCGTACGACCTCACTCGTACTAATTCGTACGATTTGTCTAAACCCACGTGATGGTTAGGTTTAGGGGCGGGGTAAGGGGTAGGTCATTCGTACGAATTCATACGAATTGGCCAATTCGTAAAATATGTACGATTTAGCAAAATCGTATTAATTTGTACGAGTGAGGTCGTATGAATTGTTACGAATTAGCCACTTTTTAATCATTCGTCGAATTCGTACGACTTGGTCGTGAGATCGGGTTGCTCAGGCCCACAAGGAAGAAAAGGAATAGTCGAATAAAGTCATTATTTTTGTTTTTTTCCCGCACAAAAAGTATTCTCGTCGCTTGATAAACTTAGCCGTCAAGTTTCAACTAATAACCGATGCAGCGATTGACATCTATTAATCGTGGGGAGCACCGAAGGAAACCCGCACTGTGTGGCTGAACAGCTGATGCAAATGATTACACGCCAATGGCTTGTTTAGTTTCACTCGAAGTAGATTGGCCTCTCTAACAAGATTCTTATTCGTCGGTCTTGACGTGGCATCGACTGACCTGAAGAGGAATCGTAAGTCTTGCTTAATGTTTGCAAAAAATAAATAAATCTGGATATAAAATTAGATTGAATTGCTCACCTGTTTTTTTGTTTGTTTTTTTTGCACAGTGAATACTTTGTCTGCATCTTTAAATATAACCGAAATCTAAGAAATAATAATAATAGAAATAATGAAATCTAAGAAATAAATGTGCTCTAATGGATTAAGGAGTTGTAATTTATTAGGCCAGTGAGGTTGTAATGAGGTAATGGTCGTAATGAATATCGCTATGGTAACTGTTTCAGTCTGGGTCCAGGAGGTCACATGGTCGGGTTGCAAGTGTATTAAGACACTGGGTGAGTTAATTTGTAGACGTGGAGAGTTAGTGGAGCATAAGATCACAGTCAAGTGTTTCACAGTGCTCACTTGGGCCTGAAACGGCACTCATTTCAATTACTGCTGGGAAAATTGCTCTGGGTTCAGCCTTGGTTTAATACAACCGTTTGAAAATATACTGATTTAAAGCATGCAGACTTTTGGAAGTCGTCATATTGGAACGGTTTTGAACTGTTGCTTTGCCAAGATAACATCTTTTGACAAAAGCCAGATAATCCCCTAATAAACCCAACAAAAAGGAAATATAAGCTATTTACCAGCACAACGCTGTGATGCCTCTAACCTTTTTAAGAATAGAATTAAATACATGCCAAAAAGCATATTCTAACAGCATGCCCTGGGATTATGTAATTTAATCACATGGCCTACATCTAAGAGTGACTCTACAACAAAAAAATGAAATGTTAAATCCGGATGAATGGGAAAATGGCGGCTCTTTGGAAATAGATTAAATATTGAGACACGACGACAAGAAAACAAGAGTTAAAAGAAGAAAATGTCAGAGGGTTTGTATTGTAGGCACGAGTGAGGGAGTTTAGGAAGAGGATGGGCTGGATTTGGAGAGAGAGAGAGAGAGGAGAGGGTGGGGGGTGGGGGTGGGGGGGGGACCAGGCTCATGGTGAAGGTCCAGTATCAGAAATAGAGCTGTGAACACCATCTGCCACTCTCTCTCTTTCTCTCTCTCTCTCTCTCTCTCTCTCTCTCTCTCTCCCGTCTGTTACGCTGTTGCCCCAGCAGGACCTCTTCTCTCTCGTTGCTCAAGAACTGAACAGGAGACTCACTGTTCTCGGGTGAATCTCAGAAAACCTGTCATGAACATGTCCGGGTCATATTTCACCCAAAACCAAAACGAAATAAGAAATTATGTTTTGCTTAATGAAAACAAGGCCTATTGTATGACTAATGAAAATCAAGCATATTGAATGCCAATAATGGGGGTTGGTGGGATCTAATCCCCTAACTAAAAAAAAAAAAAGGTTTTGGGGACTATTCTAAACATATTCAAAACCAATGTTTTAGGAACCACATACGTTAATAGGTAAATACAGGCACGTGCATACATAAACATCAAAGGGGGCTTGAGCACCTGCCCTTTTTATTTCTGGAGAGAAAGTGCCCTTTTTTAATTTTCTAAAGATCAAGTCAGGAGTTCTGAAGCGCCGATCAGAGTAAACGCGTCTGCTCTATTGCTCTATCTGCTCTATTGAGATTGTGGTGCGCTGCCGTTTGGACTTTAAGCCAAGCGGATAAACAGTCTGTGAGGCGCGCGGTTCAAATGAGTTTTGTTCCGCTTTTGGCACATAAACATTATCGAACATTTATCAGACTCGATCTTGATATCGAGCATTGACAATATTGACTCGAATTTGACTCGAATTTCGATTATCGAGAAAAATTATATCTCGAAAATGAATTAATGAGCATATCAATGTAAGACGTGGCTGAATGTAATTTATAATTTATTAATATTATGAGTCCAGTAATGGCTACAGCCCCTGACCAGAGTCCAATGATGGTTACAGCCTCTGACCAGTGTCCAGTAATGGCTACAGCCCCTGACCAGAGTCCAATGATGGTTACAGCCTCTGACCAGTGTCCAGTAATGGCTACAGCCCCTGACCAGAGTCCAATGATGGTTACAGCCCCTGACCAGAATCTAGTGATGGCTACAGCCACTGACCAGAGTCCAATGATGGCTACAGCCCCTGACCAGTGTCTAGTGAAAGCTACAGCCCCTGACCAGAGTTAAGTGGTCATTAATATAGAGACCTGGCGGCTCTCTGAACTGTCTGCACATCCCTGGCTCCCTGAGCTGCCAGCGCCGCACTGTAGGCCTCCTGTTCTCCTAAGCCACCCCTCGTCAGCCTCAAGGGTGCCCACCCTCTCACCCCTGTGGATTTATTACGGCGTGGGGATGCTCCTTCTGAGAGGGGGATGTACTTCTTGATCTTTGTTCTTTTCTGTTTGAGTTTCTTTGTTAATCTTTTAGGCTGTCAATTAGTTGCATTCTCCTCAGTTCTCTCCCTGTTTGTTTCTATGGTTTCTAATTGATTGTTTTAGTTCAGTTCAGGTGTGTTCATTAAAGAAGACAAATAAGGGAAAGCATTTATACCATTTGCAGACGCTTTTATTCAAAGCCAAATGTACATCTAAACAGCTGCTATCTGCTATACAGCTGTCTTCTGCTGGATCCTAACACCTGTATTATTAATTAATTAGACAATTAGTCTAGCATTCATTAAGCTATATTTGTCAAGACATGGTTAGTAAAACATGTGCAGAAATGGTTAGCTACTGTAGCTAGTTTCAACAGGTGCGATTTTTGAGCTGAAACAGGCTCAGACTGAGAACGCCAGCAGATTTTGAGTTACTGAAATTCAAGTCACATACTGAAACACTTAGTATATTTGAAGACTGATGATTTATTTTCTGTGTGTGTGTGTGTGTGTGTGTGTTAACACTCTCCCGCCATTTATAGAATCTCCATCAATCCATGTTTTTACTTTTATGAGGAAGGGGGCGCTATTACGTATCTTCTAAAAGAGTACAGAATATAAACAGATAAAAAGAAGCAGAAATAAGCAATAGAAGTATTGCTTACACACATAACGCGATCATCAAACATTAAAGGGGAAATGAAGCAGTGAATCAAGTTTACATGATTTACAAGATGGATTTCCAATATAATCAACAATTATATAAGAAACATGACAAATGTAAACATTTAGAAGAAAAAAAGAAAACACTTTGTATCTTTCGCCGCCAGGGACGGGAATATGACGGCAGACATCGCGAACAATGTTTCTATGTGCAGTTTGTCAACATATAACATGAGACGTCGTCTTTTTGTCTAATGACTGTACCTAACATTAGTCGTTCGCGGTCAAAACACTGGTGTAAACACAGTTTGATGTCGTGATTTTCATTGCCCAGAGCCTGTTAAACTTGAGCCAACCAACCCCGTTACGTCACCTGCACAATGGTGGCGCCCTGGCGGCGAAAGATACAAAGTTTTTTCTTTTTTTCTTCTAAATGTTTACATTTGTAATGTTTCTTATATAATTGTTGATTATATTGGAAATCCATCTTGTAAATCATGTAAACTTGATTCACTGCTTCATTTCCCCTTTAAACTGCATAAAAACTGCCTAACATGACCGAGTGAAATGTCGACCAATGAATAGGACTGTGAAGCTTTAGGAATGTTGATGGACTCGATCTACTCCATCTATATTTTGATCGTTCTGAATCCAATATTGATGTAGTCTTTGACAAAAATGCAATTTTCACAATTTTTAATTTTCTTTATTATTTTTTTTTTTTTAAATGCAATTTTCACAGCTTTAAATTGTGTTGTTGTTTAAAAGCAGAGGCTCTGATCTTTCTTTTGATATAGTAAAATGTATCAGATATTCATACAACTCAATATTCCTAGGGCCATTAAGTTTTCTGAAAATGATCAAAAATGCTGACGCTGGCTGACAACTTTAAAAAAAAAAATGCTGGTGGGGAAAGAGTTAATGTGCACTTTTCACAACTAATCATTGGATTGATAAAAAGATCATTCCCCTCCCTGACTGTAGCTTCTACCTCAAAAGTCATTATCACACAAACTTGCGAACACATTTCACTGGAGAACAAAACTTAATGGAGCCCATAAGTTCCTGGAAGAACTCTAAAGATTGTGAACTGTTCCTCCAGTAACCTGTCATGAGAAAATGTTTTGAGGAACTTGGTGTGCAATAGGATATTTGAAGCACCTTTTTATAGTGTATGACATCCATCACCTGATAAAGAATGTAGAGATATATTCTGGGCAAGTTTACTTCTATTGGAAGTTTGTTACAGATCCAAGAAAAATGTCCATTTCGAGGCTCAGCTTGCTGAGACTGGAGCGTAATGAATCTCCGAACCCCCTTGAGATCTGCTGGTTGCATTGAGTTTTAGAGCACCATCTTGTGAATTTGAATTTGAAGACCTGCTAGATCTCAGTGCCAAAAATATTGAATGGCTTTTGTGTACAGTATGCTAACTCAAGCTTTGCTTTTAGTAATATTTAATAGCAATTCATGTATTTCTTAATCAATTAATCATATAGAGTCTTTATTAGTTGCTGATACAGCCATCATTTATAAATGGTTTAGTTTTTTATGAGTCATTCATTAACACGTGATTGTCTGTGCATTATTTAATTAAGCATGAATTAATACATATTAGTGGACCCATTTTGACTTACCAACAAAAAGTGTATCCTTATTAAGTAATATTTATTCATTATATAAGGATCATTATATAATAAATAATGAATGTATTGTGCATCAGGGATTTGTGTATCAATGAGCCAATCATAACCTGAAAATTAGCCAATAAGCTGCACAAAGCTGCTTTCACTCTCAAATTAGAGTAAAACCAACAGTAGACTTTTTATTCCCAGTATCTTTAAAAGGCATTGAAGGCATTTTGACTTTAGATGTCTTTGAGAGAGTGAATATTTCCTTTGTTTAACTGGAAGCATAACTGAAGCCAGTGATATTGAAAGAAAATGTTTGCCACTGAACTGCACCAGCAGAAATGAATAGAGGCCAACTGTGGCAATATCAGACTTTCAGAAGATGGATTTAATGCCCTCACCGTCTGAATGAAAAACACTCTTTTAAACCGGGTTTACAACCTGTGAACCACATGCTGCCCACAATGAAAGCAGAACAGAGCATCTGCCCAACCATACGGGAGTAAGACGGCTACCCCAGTGCCCTGCTGCTGGTTGAATATGTGTGGATAACCCTTTTTGTTCACAAACTGGTGATGCTCTTTTGTGTTGCTGCTCTGTGGAGAATTTTAAGAGCCCTCAAAGATGGACACGTGACTCTGAAAAAACACTTACTGAGCGGAATGACTGAAGTAGATCTGCTGTAGACCGATTTGTTAAGTCATCGACTTTATTCATGATGTGAATGGCTGCCCACAGCTATTATTTTGATTCAGAATAACTATTGTTCTGAGAATGCGTTACGCTCGTGTTTGTGTTGGGGTGTTGTCTTTTGTTCTCTGTGTCAACTGTTGTGTGCATGAATGGATCTTATTTGAAATGTTCTCATACTACCATTGGAGTCGCACTCTTGTTCTTTACCTGATTAAATGAGTGTGTAAGTGATCCTATGTATCAAAGGAAAAATATTCATACTTCCACCATCTGCATGTTACAAAACTTTATGACTTTGGAACACAAAAGAATAGTTTTGGAAGAATATCCTGGCCATTGGTTTCCATCTAATGAAACTGAATGGAGAATTGAGCTGTCAAAGTCTGAAGTGAGGAAAAAAGCAAGACATTGGTTCAAATTGTGCCCTTGTGATTTCTGAACACTAGAAATATTGTGTACGAGTCAAGTGAACCCCTTTGTGATACATATTTGATGCATATTACGTACTATTTAATATTTGATACATACACTCTAAAAAATGCTGGGTTGTTTTAACCCAATTTTGGGTCAAATATGGACAAACCCAAAATGCTGGGTTAAAAATGTAATGTAAAAATGTAACCCAACGGCTGGGTTAGTCCATATTTGACCCAAAGTTGGGTTAAAACAACCCAGCATTTTTTAGAGTGTACTACATACTTAAGCCTTCGTACTATATACTGTTTGATACATACTAAAGCACATGTGACGGCCGTGTTGTTTCCAGAGTCGGCTATCAAACGATTAATCGCGATTAATCGCATCCAAAATAAAAGTTTATGTTTACATAATATATGTGTGTGTAGTGTGTATAATTATTTTGTATATATATATATATATATATATATAAATACAAACACGTGCATGTATATTTAAGAAAAAAATATTATTTTTATATAAAATTGTTATATTTATATATAATAAAAATGATATATGAATCTATATACAGTATATACATGAAAATATTTCTTAAATATATACAAGCATGTTTGTGTATTTATGTATATAAAATAATTATACACAGTGCACCCACATATATTATGTAAACACAAACTTTTATTTTGGATCCGATTAATCGCGATTGAACACATCGCGAACATGAACACATGAACTTCTTCTCCAGAGCCACTCTGAGAGTTACCACACCAGCATTTCACTCTTTCATTTGAGAAAATCTATCATTATAGCCTATCATTTACACACAGAAACTCAAAGGTCTACACAACAACCAGTCAAAAAAAAGAGTCGTGTGTAACTTAAAGAAATTGTCAGATTACAATGGAACAGTACAATGTCCTTTGTATTTATTTAATATTATTTATTTATAACTTTATTTTTTTGTGGAATTACAAACAATTTCTCTGCCATTTTTTATTTTAATGTTTTTTTTATTTTCTATTATGTTTTAGTAAACATCTGTTGTGCAGCAATTTGTTTGGCAAAAAGTAATGGTTCTTAAACTTTTTAAAATTTAATTTGATAACATTTTTAAAAGATGAATTGAATTGTTTGTTTATTGCCTTTATTTGATTACCACCACATTTTGAATAATACATTAAATCAAAAATACTTTAAATTTAAAACAGACAACAGAGAATTTTCCGACAAAATTAAACATATCGTAGGGCTGTATTATTGTCAAAAAAATAATAAATTTAGTGTTATGAATTTAATTGATTACCGGTAGATGTGCATTTTGATTATTAAAATTTAATCAGTTAAATCAAATTCAAAAATAATAAAATGGGAAAAATAATACTGAATTAAAAAAAAAAACGGATTTCATATAGCGCTACAAATTTGTTAAAATTCAGTGAAACGTTACATTGAAAAAGTTTGATGATTTAAATTGATTAATTTAACCAGTAAAATAGAATGTAAAAAACAACAATAAAAAAAACAGAATTTGGGGAAAATACATTTTAAATTACCCTATGCTGTTTATTTTTTATTTTATTTATTTATTTATTTTTATTTTTTTTAGCTTAGTAGCCCCCTTTGACTATTAATGATAGGGTACGGAATTTTGCAGACAAAGGTCTTACCTTCTTTCCTCCAACGCTGGCCCTGACTCCACCCATTCGAAGAACATGGACGCGCAATCATGCATCTGCAAAACTCACATGCGCGAGATTGCACTTACTCTCTCACTACTGTGATTGGGTCACAAGCTTTAAGTATGTTGGGGGGTTACGGTATGACCGTTTGATTGACACACTTACGGTCCAATGATTCTAGGTGGTCTTGGAAATGATTGGCTGGAGTTTTTCTAGTCCTGCCGGTTCCACAGATGATTAAATTGCTTAATTTTTATTTCAGTGCTTCTAACTCAGTGGCTGTGAGTTAGGAATATGATTTCAAGTGATTTTAGGGAAAAATGGTCAAGAAAGAAATTCACACAGCCCACCTTTAATAAATGGAAAGAGTCGGCAGGATATTTATCAAATATTCTCCTTTTCTGTTTCTCTTAAGGAAAAGGTTTCATACATGTTTTTTGTTTATGACGTGGGTGATTTAAATGAGAACATTCACCCTCTCAAGTCCTTGGAGCATCCATGTTTGTCATTCTTCGCTGAACAAAAGGGCCCATCGAAGCTGTCAACAGGCCGATCTGAATTCTACTAACAATAAACCCCAATGCATTCACTCAAATTGTAAGCATTTGCAGTTACGCCTACATCACCTCTCACAAGGAACGCTGGTCCTCAGGTGTAAATGTCATGAAAAATAGGTGTGACTCTTTCCCAGAGATCCATCCACGCCACTGCCGAGAGGCTAAAGGGGGTCAGACATATTCTGGCTGCACAAAATCTCCAATTTCAGTCTCAAACATCCCCAGGGATCTCTCTTGTAATGCTCTAAAATGCAACAGGTTTTTAATGATGATCGGCATCCTGAAATGGCTCTAGTATGTTGCCATCTGTGCGCAATATGCCCATCAGTTCACTGATGTTGAGTATTTCTTTGCTTGTTGCAAAGTGTGAATATCACTCTCCCCAAAATACATCAGCACAAAGGAGCGTTGATTTTCTGCAATGGGGCGAGTGCGAATATCTCGACCAGACCAAGTGGGAAACCAAAAAAGAGCGTTTCACCCTCCCAGCACTGTTGACGGCCTGTTGCCATGACGACTGGGCTCTAGAACACGCAACTCTTCGGAATGTCTAAATAAAGCCGTCTCTTACTTTAAATGTAATTGTTGCAAATGAAGCAAAGCGTGAAACTAATTGTCTTTGACTGTCTTCGCACCGTGTCTCATTTCCAGAAGTTCACTGTGCAACATGTGACATACAATTAGTATTTATGTGCAGATGTAGTTTGACCATAGCTCTGTCATCTTTATGTTTTCATTTTTGGCACTTTTTATACGTTTGTCACAATGTTCTAGTTGAACGAATTCATATCGGTATATATATTTACAGACACGCACACAAACAATGGTTAATTTGTGGACATCATTAAGTACTTTTATGATGCCTTTCTTGTCCAGGTTTCTCTTGTAAAAGATATTTAAAGCCAACATATAAAAAGGGATATGTTTACTTTATTGATACACATGTCTAGTCTTACTGTACATGATTCATCAGGGCATTTTATTCAAGTGTTCAATATTAATTTGCTCTGCTTATGAAAAGACCAAATTGTTTTAGTTTTAATTTACCCCTCCCCTTGGGTGATTCATAGATAAAACCTACTGTAGACCATCCTACATTTCTTCTAATTTTCCACTTGTAAATATGTCAAATTACAGAAGTAAAATGGAATGGTGGCATGAAATCTTAATGAGTTATGAGTATAACTTTATAGGAATACATTTAATAAGTATAACTTTAGGAATCATTTCTAAATGATAGATAAAGGTGTTCCACAAGGTTCAGCTTTAGGTCCTCTTCTATTTTCCATTTTTATTAATGATTTACCACAAATTTGTTCAGACTGTTCAATTCAATTATATGCAGACGACACTAATATACTTTTCCAGTTCTGACATTTTACAAATCCAACATTCTTTACAAATGGACATCAACTTAAACTCAAACGGATTCTTCTAATACACTCTTATTGATCAGGAGCAAATATGTTAGTATACATATAAGTACGTTGTTTTGCACTCGCCTTAATTCTTTACCTTTATCGAAAAATTGCTCTATTAGTTTCCAGGATGGAACAACTTTAACAAAAGTTGAAGAATTTACATATTTTGGTCCACTCAGCTCTCCTTCAAACCTCATTTTAACTCAATTTGCAAGAAAGTATACGGGCAATTGCAGTCTATCACTCTGCTGATTGCTTTTCACAACAGGTTCGCAAAATAATTATTACTCATTTAATATTTCCAATACTTGCCATTTATGGGAACACCTCAGATTTAAATCTTCAACCTTTTTCTGCACTAGGCTATGTAATAGTCTTTGCAGATTTGTGCTCCGATGTCGCTACAGAACTCACCACCGTCAATTGTAGGAGTCTTTGAACTGGCTGGCAAGGAGGCAATTTCATTGGTCATTACTTATTTTTAAATGTATTCATTTTAATTATCTAATTCCTTTTAACACTCAGTACAATTTAAGGCACACAGAACAGTTATTTTTTCATACACCCAGAATTAATAAAGAAATAGGACATCGATTAGAACAATCTTCCCTGCTCGCTCAGATCTATAACCTCTTTTTATATTTTTAAATCATCACTTTTTACTCTTCTTCAAACATTATGTTCTTTTTTATTCTATTTAGAGATCTGTATGGGTTTATGGATGTTTGTAAGCATATCCATACTTTGATTGTGTATTTTCTAGGGCTGTGCAAAAATTAATTGCGATTAATCGCATCCAAAATAAAAGTCTGTGTTTACATAATATATTTGTGTGTGCTGTATATAATTATTTTGTATATATAAATACACACACATGCATGTATATATATTAGGAAAATGTGTTATTCATAAATAAAATATTTATATTTATATAATATAGATTATGTATTTATTTATATATACAGAATTTAAGCGCAAATAATTCTTAAATATATACATGCATGCATAGGTATTTATATATACAAAATAATTATATACAGCACACACAAATATATTATGTAAACACATAAAGACTTTTATTTTGGATGTGATTAATCGCAATTAATTTTTGCACAGCCCTAGTATTTTCCTTTTTCGCAGATGGTTTATTGGGAAAGGGAGTAGGTACAAAAGGGAAAGGGAGTAGGTTTATGGGAGCATTGTTTGAATGTGTGTGTTTATGAATGAAAATAAATATCTGTAATAGTCCTGTGTTGTATTTACTTTATCTGAGAATTTCTATTATGATCTTGTTTGTTGTAAAGAAGGGACCCATTCGAAAAGGAGATGGTTCATCTCAAGGGGATATCCTTGAAATACATAAATTAATACAAAATGCAGAAAATAATATTGAATATCCCTACATTAATTACCATGTATTTAGTGTTAAACCCTATTAAGCCACCTAAAGGTGACCAGGACAGTACCTCTATGGTCCTGTAGGGGGTGATGGAGAGTAGTGTGTTTCAATGGCAGGCTCTGCTTGATTGACAATAGCAGAGTGCTGACACTCTGACAAACCATGAACGGCATGTATAAGCGGGGACTTCCCATTCTAAATAGGTTTTGAGCACAAACTTTTTCCCCACTCTGCTTCTTCATCTTCTTTAAGTGTTTTATCTCACAGGGCTACTGTGTGAAGCAAAGCACTCTAAACTACTGTAATCCACAGCTTCAACACAGAGGAATCAGATGTATCAGCTAAATATTCCACTGGGCTATTTACAGTGAAACTGTGCAGCATTAAATCTGCTTAAGGATATGGGTTTAAAACAGCAAATATACAGGAGCGCCCTTTGGGGGAGGGAGAAAGAAAAAACCTCAACTCATAGAAAGCTCAGCGTGAATCTCTGTTCCTAGGCAACGAAAACTTAATATACAATTAATAATATGGGAATTTGCTATTCTGAAATCCAATCACTCACTTAATTTGCCTGGGAATTGGCTTTGTCTCAGGATATTAAATATGGCAGATGCCGTGCGGGGCCGACATCGACACATCTAAGCCTGGTTAGGTCAGGGTCCTGGAGGCTCTGAGCTGCAGTTAAGCTGCGGTGTTGTGGCCCTCGGGTGATGAATGAAGGAGGAAATCGCAACACGTCCCCAGGCTCGCATTGTTTTAAACCAGACAATGGCACATGTACAACAGTGTCTTTGTGCTTTAAGCACCCTCTTTCTCTCATGTGTCTTTCTGCAGGGGGAAGCGTTCAAGACGGGAGATGTCAGAGGCATCGAACTATCCGGTGAGTGTCTTCTACAAAAAACTAAATTGTTTTGACTGAATATACATGTATCACTTGCGCATTTGGAGCCTCTAATCCTAAATATTAAACTTGGGACCTTTTAGTCTTAAGTAGCCAGGCCTTTGAATAAATGGCAAAATGTCAAGTCCACATTGCAGCTTATTCTGGCCAAGAACCGCCCACTCAGAAAGAAAGAGATCCTCTGACTGACACGTTAAGTGACCGAACAGAGTTTTTGTTTTTGAGGGGCGGGTTTAGCGAGAATCAATAATAACCAATGATAGACTGACTAAATAAACATTTAATTTTAATTAAAACTGTTTTTCTAAGGCCTTGTTTGCACAAGTGGATCACAAGTAGACGAGGGAGACACATTCCCGTTTACACCTGGTGTTTTAATCCGTCTCTTCTGTCCACTTTCAAACGCTTCTGTCCTGAATTCTTCGAGGGGAGGGTCTGTGGGCGGGTAAATGTATGTGTTTTCAGATCATTCGTTCTAATGGACAAAATAAGCTCATGCAATTTTCATAATAACGCGACTGGAGACGATGGAGATGGAGAGCGTCAGCTTTCATTTCTGCCGTGAGTCGGGAATGATGAGAGAATATTGGGCTTGGTTGCTTAACAAAAGTATTGATTTCTTAATAATAATAAAAAAAAATAATAATAATAATAATTAAACAGCTTTTGGACAGAAAGTAAATCTGATCACTAAACACATTTTATGCTATTTTTCCAGTGTTTCTGTGCAACCTTTATACCCTGTTTATACCTTATATTAAGATCTGAAAACACCACTAACAGACCTTCCCCTCGAAGAAATCAGGACAGAAGTGGATGAAAGTAGACGGATTAAAACACCAGGTGTAAACGGGAATGTGTTTTCCTCGTCTACTTGTGATCTTAAAGGGGAACTCTGGTGCAAAATGAACCTTTGGTCTAATAAAACATTGGTACCTACCTAGTCAACCGTTCCGAGTTTTATCTATAAAAACTGTTTAGCATATAACGCTAGTAAATGGGGGCATAGGGTAAGTAAAAAGAAATCGCTAGTTAATACCACTAACAAGGCTCAACATAGCCCCACACTAACACAGTAACATAATGAGGGTCCCTAAATACAAAACGAAGCATTGAGAACTTTGTAAGTGTATAGACAGACAGTACACTTTGCGTACACAGACAGGAGCCATCTTGGAAAACAGTCTCGACTAGTCAAACCACGAACGCCTTTATAAAATATCTTCTTATTAAACGGTCTGTACACTTACAAAGTTCTCAATGCTTCGTTTTGCATGTATGGAGCCTTGTTATGTTACTGAGGGGCTATTTTGAGCCTTGTTAGTGGTATTAACTAGCGATTTATTTTTATTTAGTAAATGCCCCCTTTTACTAGCATTATACGCTAAACAGTTTTTAGAGATAAAACTCTTTACAGTCGATTATCATGAAATCAAATCTCAGAGAACGGTCGACTAGGTACCGATGTTTTATTAGACCAAAGGTTCATTTTGCGCCGGAGTTCTCCTTTAAAGGGCCTCAGGCTGGATGTACCCTAGTATCCACTAGCATGCTAGTAGTGAGTTTTGCATGGACCAGCACTGCTCTCATATTCTTCAGAAAACGTTAAAGGGATACTCCACTTTTTTTTCTTTTTTTTTTTTTTTTTTTGGAAATAGGCTAATTTTACAACTCCCCCAGAGTTAAACAGTTATATTCTGATATAATTCTGATATTTAGAAGAATATCAGTAACCAGACAGTTTCTGGTCTCACTGACATCCATATTATATATATTTTCCCTACTATGGAAGTCAATGGGACCAGAAACTGTCTGGTTACTGATATTCTTCTAAATATCAGAAAATCGGCTGAATGGATTCGAAAATGGTAAAAACTCAACTGTTTAACTCTTAGGGAGTTGTAAAATGAGCCTATTTCCAAAAAAGTGGATCTCTTTAAAGTCATAAACCATTTGAAAACAGATTCTAGCAGGAGCTCTTAAACAGATGTGTGCTTGTTTTTCCTCATTAGCATACACCCGCCCCACTCCACCTCAAGGCACTGGGCTCCACCGCTACCAGTTCCTTGTGTTTGAGCAGCCTGAAGACCAGACCTTGTCCCTCAGCTCACAGGAGAAGAGCTCACTGGGTAATCACACAGACGCTGTAATGGGTTTAGCCACAACACGTTTTAAAGTGATACTGTAGTTCACCCAGAAATGAGGAGTATGGGATCATTTACTCACCCTCAAGTCAATCCAAACCTTCCTTTATATCACGCATGACGTTTATGGGTGATTTTTATGGTGTTTCTTTGGAGCTCGACAGCCCTAGGTCACCTTATGATTTAATTTCATGGAAAGGAGCAGCATGAACATTGTGATGCATTTCTGCTTTTGTGCTCCTCTGAAGAAAAAAGGCTCATACTTTAAATTAGGTGTCTTTAACTGCTGTGTTTTTACACATAAAAAGGTGCTGTGTATTTATTGTGTTCATGTGTTCAGCAGCAAACCACTGCTGTTGAGGAGGGATACGGGTAAGGTTAGGACAGGTTGGGTGGTGTAAATGTAGTGTAGTGTAAATACAAGCATAACGTATAAATATAAGTACAATGCATGTACACAATAAGGGCAGTTATTACATAGTAGTTAAAAACACGTAATATAAAGTGGGATTTAAAAAAGTTACTATGGGTTGAGATTTTTGGGTGAACTATCCTTAACTTCCAATACACGTCTAAAACACACACACAATCACTTGCATACTGTGCGGCCACCTATTTTTGATTTTCCTGAAAATATCGGTCTTGTCATTCAGCATAACTTGTAATTAACATCGCGGCATGAAATGACAAATACCACAGAGCAAGACATTGACATTTCCCTCTAATTTATATTTTATGTAATTGCTCTGTAATTTAACATTTATATCTGAATGATTGATCGCATAAAAGAGGTGAATTGAAAAATGCCAATAACACTGAAGACTAAATAGATTCCTACTTGTTACATTTCTGCACATGACATGCTATTATTATTATATTGCTTTTCAAAATAAAAAAAAGCAATTCACACAATTACAGAGACTGTGAACTGCTCCCATTACCGACATGATCCGATTCTTCTTCTCTCGTTATACGCTATATGCTGTCCTGATGGTACAAAAACAGCAAATTGCATTAAGTCAAATTACACCATTCGTCACGTTCAGCACTTGTACCAGTCACTACTTGAACTAGTTCTCTTTATTACTAATTATGTTTTTTCCGTTGGTCTGTGTACCTATTGAAAGGTTCTGTTGGTTTCAGCTGCATATGTGGCTTCCTGTACAGATGGCCTTATGAATTATAGGAAGTGTTTGATCTTTGAGAGCCAAGACAAGACAGTTTCCAAAGCTTATCAGACTTAAGTGAGCCAATTTAATAGCGGAAATGGAAATGCATTTGGTGTGTCTGCTTTGGGAAGTGTGTATCAGTGTGTATCCAGAATCATACACCTGCCCTTCCACCGCTATAGGGCGGAAGGTTTTATTGATGTGTATAAGCTACTATAGACCGTATGCGCCAGAGAAACAAGCACGCAGTCATCTTCCAAAATTGTTTGCGTTAGCTCTGTGGCATCGCTGTCGAAGAGTAATTAGCTGGTGAAGTGGTTTTACTTATTTTTGAGCATTGCATTGTTTGAAACGGATACGTAACAAATGTCATAACAAATGTCAATAGACCGGGAAGATTTTAAAATGAGCGGATCTTTCATAAATTCATAAGATCTTTCATTCATGCTGTGGAAATACAAAGCGGAAGACGGAACACAACGAGCGCGGCGCTGAAAAGGGGCGGAGCTACAGAAGGTCTATACTCTCAGTCAAAACATAACGTAATAAGTCTACCTGTGGATCACTGACGCCACGTAACCAGATGAACTGCACCAAGTTTCAAGTGTCAAATGTCTATCTACACTGAAAGTGAAATCACTGCACGACATGACAATGAATCATCAACCAATTATAATATATATATATATATATATATATATATATATAATGGATAATTATGTGGGTGTCGAATTTTAAACCAATGAGATTTAACAATGGGCGGCACTTCCGACACAAAAAGTAGAAGTAGAAAATAAACTATTGACAAAAAATCTGTTGCTTATAAAATAAAAAACTTGAAAATTAAAGTTTACTGAATTAAGTCCAAGTATCTAGACAAAAACATACTTGAGTGAAAGTAAAAAAAAGTTGTACTTAAAGGAGTAGTTCACTTTGAAATAAATTTTTGGTATGTTTTAGCTTACCTCAAGGGCATCCAAGATGTAGGTGTCTTTGTTTCCGCAGTAGTTTCGATTTTGATATTTTTAGTTCAAACCGTTCTTGTCTGCCGCTCGTTTCGTGTCTTAACCATCAATGTGTACTTACATTTAAGAGTCATTAAATCCTGTTTAATTTGGACTTCTCTGTGCATGCTCTTTAAGGTGGTGACCATAGACCTGCATTATATGACTGACAGACAAGAACGGTTTGACCTAAAAATATCAAAATTGAAACTACTGTGGATACAAAGACGCCTACATCTTGGATGCCCTTGAGGTAAGCTAAAACACACCAACAATTAATTTTAAAGTGAACTATCCCTTTAAGTATTCAAAAGAGTAAACTTTGCAATAAATAAATAATCATAAAAAAGTATTAAAAAGAGCAGTTATTGTTTCTATGCAAAGTGAATGATCTAAAATGTTTGGTCGCAATTTATATTAGGTCTTAATTACTATGTACTTAATCATGTGATACAATATGCTTACATACATGCAGACTCGTTGTTCTATTTTTTTTTTTCAGAACAACATGTATTTAAACAGTAAATTCAAAGATATTTAATGTTAGTTCTGGAGGGATTTTTACTGTAGAATTCAGAAGGTTGTATTCATGTATTCAGTAATAAGTGTTATATTTTCCTTTAGAAATGCAATTAAGTAAAAGTACAAGTATTCAGTTGAAATTTGACTTTGAGTAAAGTACGAAATTTAATAAAATAATACTTAAGTATAGTAATCAAATAAAATGAGTATTTTACAACCTTAATGACTTTGTTCCTTTATCAAGTCATTAATGGTTAGGACATGGTGTTATGGTTCTAGCTTTTTTTTTTTTATCCAACTTTTACGTTCACCGCACAAAGAAAGAAAATAAAAGTCCTAAACCTTGAGTAAACATGCGAATAATATCAGTCTGTTCCCCTGAGATTGGTTCTGTTATAGGAAACAATCCACTAATTAATTTAAGGTGATTGTGAAGAAAACCATCACACCATACAATTAAAAGACAAAACAATGAAGACAAAGCTTGTTTTATTGGAAGGAAAGTAGAAAGAACAGAAATTGAAATTAGCTTTGGAAATGTTGAGTTGAATTTGAACATGCTTTGCTCACGTGACCCCCACAGCTACACGCTAACTGCCAGTGAGCCGTTATTAAACATAGTATCTCTAACGGGATCAGGACATGAGGCAGACTGGAACTCACGCTAATATGACATTGATTTACATGGATTAAAAGCAGTGGCAGTCTTTAAAATGCTGTTTTGATAAAATAAGAGTCAATTGAAGCATCACACTATTTGAAACTAAAACAGGAAACAAATAATTAATGATTTTTTGTCCAGCTCATGTTCTAATCCCGTCTGACTTTGCCAAAACATATATTGTTATCTTGATGCCTAATTTGATTTCCTAATCATTTTCTCATTAGTATTTTTCATTGGCTCAGATCAGGCCAAAATGATGTCATCAGCGGACCCCTCGAGTCATTTCCTGTATGTGTATTGTATTCTGATCAAATTGTTGCAACTGTCTCTTTATATCAGCCCTAAAAAGTGGAATTAGAAGATATTACAATCACTCTCCATGCATAATGCATACTAACCATAATACTCCTCAGTTTTCCTGCTCAGCGGTCTTTGTTTTCAGATAATTGATCCCTTTGTCTCATTGACTAGAAGGACATGCGTGTGATGTCAGATCTTTGCAGAAAATATGGATGGTTTAAGTGAGAGATATTATTTGAATGTTTTATCGCCTGCTAGGCAATGGTATTTTTAAAGGGATAGTTCACTTTGAAATTAATTTTTGGTATGTTTTAGCTTACCTCAAGGGCATCCAAGATGTAGGTGTCTTTGTTTCCGCAGTATTTTCAATTTTGATATTTTTAGGTCAAACCGTTCTTGTCTGTCAGTCATATAATGCAGGTCAATGGTCCAGTCCAAATTAAACATGATTGAATGACTCGTAAATGTAAGTACACATTGATGGCCTAAGACACGAAACGAGCGGTTTGTGTGAGAAAACGAACAGTATTTATATCGTTTTTACCTCTTGTAACCACAGCCACGTTCAAGTGATCTGAGGGCGCAGGCGATTCTCACCGCCAAACGCATTTTCGAATGTGTGCGGCCCTAGGGTTGGGGGGGACCCCTTTTGAGGGGAAGGCATACCAGTACGCGGTTCTCCCTTTCGGGCTAGCCTTGCCTCCTCGCGTCTTCACGAAGGTTGCCGGGGCAGCCCTTGTTCCCCTTCGGGAACACGGGGTTCGCATCCTGAACCATCTCGATGACTGGCTGATCCTAACTCATCCTTGAGATCAGGCAAAAGCATCTGCATTGCTGCCAGCGGAGATAAGCTAGGCAAATTCCACAGACCCATGGCATTTCTTTGCCATTGGCTTGTTTTATATTGATCGAAGTTGATAGGCTTTCTAAGCGAAACCCCATTCGTCGTCATCTGATGGAACGTCTCTGTTTCCTACTCAGGGAATGAGGGTTACATCCGTAATCAAGACGTTATATTAAAAGATATCCTGGCTCTTCCCAGCTTAAAGGGTTAGTTCACCCAAAAATGAAAATTCTGTCAGTATTTACTCACCCTCATGTTGTTCCAACCCCGTAAGACCTTCGTTCATCTTCGGAACACAAATTAAGATATTTAAGATATTACGATCGCTCCTGCATACAGTCCATAGGCTTCTTGAGGGACTGGCTCTTGCTGTCCCCGAAAAGTCATTAAAGACATCGTTAAAATAGTCCAAGTGACTACAGGGGCTCAATCTTAAGTTTATCAAACGACAAGAACACTTTTGTGCGCAAAACAACAACAAAAATAACGACTTTATTTCAACTATTCACTTCCTTCTCCATGGGCCTGCAGTCAGTTAACGTAGTGTGATTGCGTAGAGCTACGTCACACGAAGGCTCGCTATTGGCCGACGCTGGTCATGTGTGTGTGATGCGTGTGACGTACAATAACAGAAGCTTACGCTATTAAACTAGTAACCTGACTCGCGCAGAGGGAGAAATAAACGAATAGTTGAAATAAAGTAGTTATTTTTGTTGTTTTTTTGTTTTTTGATAAACTTAAGATTGAGCCCCTGTAGTCACTTGGACTATTTTAACAATGTCTTTTATGACTTTTCGAGGACAGCAAGAGCCAGTCCCTCAAGAAGCCTATGGACTGTATGCAGGAGCGATCTTAATATCTTAAATATCTTAATTTGTGTTCCGAAGATGAACGAAGGTCGTACGGGGTTGGAACAACATGAGGGTGAGTAAATACTGACAGAATTTTCATTTTTGGGTGAACTAACCCTTTAATAATGGGAGTAAATGGTAACTTGGATTTTGAAGCCCAAAAAAGTGCATCCATCCGTCCATCATAAAAGTAATCCAGGGGTTAATAAAGACCTTCTGAGGCAAAGTGAAGCATTTTTGTAAGAATATATACAAAAATGCTTCACTTTGCCTCAGAAGGTCTTTATTAACCCCTGGATTACTTTTATATATATATAAAAGTATATATATATATATAACTTTATAAACCTTAATTTTAATTTTAGGGTCAAATATTTCTTTAATACAGGGCATTTCTGCGCCCATGTGGCGGTCTGGACTACAAACGTGCATTTCATTTGTGTGTGGCCTGTAACCGGTACCCATCTTTCATGTTCTGCTGACATTGATTGACTAATTGATCAAATTGGAGGGCTTGGAGCATTTGACTGTGGGTGTGGAGACATCTAATGATCATTTTCCACTTCCCCGACTCTTCTCTCGACACACAGCGCTCTAATGGTGATACTCCATTTCCCCTGATGCTGAGCTCAACTCAATTTCAGTCTCGGCTTTGATCTTCAAGCGTACAGGGAGAAGTGCCGTACAGACTTCAGGGCCAGGCTTGTGTGTGTGGGCAGAAAGAAAAATGTGGGTCACGGAAAGGACAGTGACAGCTGGTTGTTACACACTTGGCATTGGATGGCATGCGGGCGGCAGTGGGCATGAGAGAAGTGTGTTGGTGGGGAATCCCCACGCCCCCTCTGTGTCCCGTATTCTTCTCAATAGCCGTTTCGGTGCCAGGGGTTTCACAGGCCATGGGTCAAGCCAAGCGGAGGTGGCAAATGGGCACGTAGTGCCCGGCGTCCTCGAGCTGCCAGCTGGCACGACGGCGTCTGTTCACACGCTGGCCTTCAGACTCAAACACAGGGCGTACAACCCACTACTTTGTACTCTCCCTAAACACCCTCCCACCTACACTCATGCTGCCCACACACACACACACACACACGCTGCCGGTTGAGTTGTCTCAGAGAGAGGGATATTTTTACTGTCTCTCTCATCGTTGAGTGTGTGGGAGCCCTTCTTTCATTTAGATGCTTTACCTGTGTGACATGAGTTGTGAATTGAAAGATTATGAACTTGTGAACTTTTTGTTAAAGTATGTGATGCTGGTTTTAGAATGGCACACAGCTATTCATAGCATAATACGTTTACGAGCTGTACATATGTGACAAAACAACTACAAAAAACGAGTAGAAAAACAACCAAAACAATAGATGTGCCGTGAGTGTAAATTGACATTGATACAAAATAATGTCATTTATATCTTGTCATAACTTTCATATTTCAACTTCATCCCTTGTTCAAAACTCACCGTGCTGCTAAAATAAAAGTAATGACTGCTGCATATTTACACTTAAATCGATACAACATAAAATCATCTGTTCCGTGCTGTCAAGTGGGTCACACAGCTTTGAAACACAGATTGTGATAGACGGCTAAATAAAGTCGTGTGCCAAAGAAGTAGGCTGATGGGTAATGTGGTTGCAGATGTGAGATAACCTACATCAATAAAAATCAGCTAATATTTCTTAGGCGAACTCGTGCCTACAGAGAAGAAAACCCTTTAGGCCCTGCCTAGTGTGATTTGTGTCAAAGCTTTCCTTTAGGACGACATTTTCATATGTGTCTGTTCGTATTTGCCATCCTAAAAAATTTTTCATGCACAGAAACCTTGCACATTGAGTCCCATGCGTATATTAATTAATCCTTTGTGAAAAAATTGGCGAAACAAAACAAAATGGAGTCTTCAAGCAGTGAGGATGATTTCGTTTTCCTCTCTCTTCTTAAAGGGATAGTTCACCCCAAAATGAAAATTCTGTCAGTAATTACTCACCCTCATGTTGTTCCAACCCCGTAAGACTTTCGTTTATCTTCGGAACACAATGAAGATACAGTATATTTGATTGAATCTTAGAGCTGGATCACTCCTCCATAGGCTTCTAAGGGATTGAAACTTGCCAGCCCAGAAAAGTTATTAAAGACATTGTTAAAATAGTCTGAGAGTTTATTAGGTTTATCAAGCGACAAGAATACTTTTTGTACGCAAAAAAAAAAAAAAAAAATAGTGACTTTATTCAACTATTCATTTCCTTCTCTGTTGGCCTCGAGAAGCGCAATATTTCTAAGTTGTACGAAAAGGTTGCGAAAATTTTGGACGAGAATTTTGGATTTTGTGTGCAAGGACTTTTAGTCTGGTTGTGGACGAGAGAGATTATTTATAATACTTTAAGAATCCGTCCAGCAGTGGAGGACTATTATTCTGTTGCATGACGTGTTGACCTTTGGTCGACCAATCAGCAGAAAGGTGCGTTTCATGCCCACCCACATGTGGAAATCGAATATTCAAGCCGTTTATCAATTTTCTACCCCTGCACCTAAAAAAATAATAAAAAAAATAATAATAAATGAGCTGTTTTCTAATTTTTCTACTTTCAGTATTAAATTGAAAAATAAATGAACACGGTACACGGACCCTAACCCCCTCTTTTCCGAGAGCCTGCTCTGCTCTGATTGGTCATATGGTCCATATGGTCTGTTGTGATTGGTCAACCACTTATGCCGCGTTCCAGGCAACGTGTAACCCATGTTTTTCCAACCTTTTACCCGTGAAAGTGCACTAGAATGGCAGTCAAACCTGTGACTTCCCACCCGTGAACTCGTACTAGATCGATGTCCTCCCAGTTATGAGCTCTGACGTCACATAGCCCGCCAAACCATACAAGACAACAATGGCAGGCCTTACGGATGCAGTGTTTCTGCAGGCGGTACACAGTAAGAATACACTTTAGCGAAGTCAAATTAATAGTAATATAATAATGATAATAATACACACACGATTATGTATTACAATGTTATGCGTCTGAAACAAAAAGTATGTAGATTGCGCTCTGGTAGTTTGTCGTGACTGGCCTGGAACGCTACAAAGTCGAGAGTCGTGATTTGAAGTCCTGATTTACGTGCTCAAAAACCTGCCTGAAACGCAGCATTACAGTGCGTGTCAAAAACGAAATACCCATTACCATGTATGAATTTGAAGCAAATACAAAGAGCTTTACCATCACTGCAAAATTCAAGATGTTATATTGGATATCCTAAATATTCAATATGACGTCCAGCCCTTAAAGGGTTAGTTCACCCAAAAATGAAAATTAAGTCATTAATTACTCACCCCCATGCTGTACCAACCCCGTAAGGCCTTCGTTCGTCTTCGGAACACAAATGAAGATATTTTTGATTAAATTTGAGAGCTGTATAACTACCACATTGGCTCCTAAGGGACTGCCTCTTGACGGCCCAGAAAGTCAATGAAGAAAATGTTTAAATATCCCAAGTGACTACCGTGGCTCAACTATATGTTTATCAAGCGACGCGAATACTTTTTGTGCGAAAAAACAAACAAAAATAACGAGTTTATTCGACTATTTCTTTTCTTCCTTGTAGGCCAGAACGAGACTTCCTTAGATTTCCACGACGCATGCGCGAGAATTGAGATCTGAAGTAGTTGAAAAAGATATCAATTCTCGCGCATGCGTCGTGGAAATCTAAGGAAGTCTCGTTTCTGGCCTACAAGGAAGAAAAGAAATAGTCGAATAAACTCGTTATTTTTGTTTGTTTTTTAGCACAAAAAGTATTCGCGTCGCTTGATAAACATATAGTTGAGCCACGGTAGTCACTTGGGATATTTAAACATTTTCTTCATTGACTTTCTGGGCCGTCAAGAGGCAGTCCCTTAGGAGCCAATGTGGTAGTTATACAGCTCTCAAATTTAATTAAAAATATCTTCATTTGTGTTCCGAAGACGAACGAAGGTCTTACGGGGTTGGTACAGCATGGGGGTGAGTAATTAATGACTTAATTTTCATTTTTGGGTGAACTAACCCTTTAATATGAATTACATAAGGTCAATACATTAAGTGTCCATGGGCCATATTTTACGATCTAAAACGCAAGTGTCAAGCGCAAAGCTCAAGTAAATTTGTGGGCGGATCTCGGCGGTGTTGCTATTTAACCGGCGGGATAAATGACTCTTGCGCTCGACGCAAATCTAAAAGGGGTTGGTCTGAAGTAGCTTCATTATTCATAGGTGTGGTTTGGGCATAACGGAAACAAACCAATAAGAGCGTCATATCACATTCCCTTTAAGAGGGTGATGAACGAGGTGCGCTTGTTCCATGGTGCAATACTATTATAACGGCGCATTTACCAGGCACGCTTCAATCGGTTCACAGGAGGAGATCGATGTTCTCGTCAGGGCCGTAAAAGAAAGAGAAGTGACATTGGGTACGGTACAAACCCAGCCAAATTAGCTTCGTTTAAACATGCATATAATAATTTGGGTAAATGTGTAATATGACCGCCAGAGTGAAAAAGTCCGGAGGGAAAGTCCGCTTTGGAGGGAAAAGTCCGCAAAATACGAATGATACATGCGTCGGTGTACAAAGTCAATTGCGATGGGTGCAAGATAGGGCGCATATATGTTAATACTTTATGAATTCTGTATCTTTGCACTCCATCAGTGAGGTTATACTGTATATAAACCCGTCATCGCATAAGACAATGAGAGCGGAGTGAAAGTCAAGAGCGGCAACAGTGCTGGTGTTTGAAGTGAGTACTTCAAAAGAATGAAATCAGTCCAGCATCTCAGAGTCAGCACTTCTCAGCTCAACACTGTTAGTTCAGAGATCATGGCCTACTCACACTGACTCATGTGTTGAGAAAGGAGGACTGGGAGAGTGATAGCATAGCTGTGGAAGGGAAAACGCTATGACTTGTAAAAGTGAAAAAGTGAAAGACATTCATACTTGTGTTAAAGTAACTTTGTGTCTTACTCATAAGTTGACACAACATCATGCAGCGTGGGCGAGAATGTTACTATTAAAAGTAATGTGTTACATTACGTTACTGCAGAACTCCCAATATGTACTGTGCCATTTGGGGTTCGGGGTTATTCAACAAGGATGCATTAAATTGCTCAAACATGACAGTAAAGACATTTATAATATTACAAATCTATAATGCAAACAAATGCTGCTCTTTTGAACTTTGTAATCAAAGAATCCTGAAAAAAATGCACCATGGTTTTGGAACATTAGTAATAATAAAGAAATGTTTCTTGAGCATCAAATCATCATATTAGAGTGATTTCTGAAGGATCACTGAAGACTGGAGTAATGATGCTGAAAATTCAGCTTTGATCACAGGAATAAATTACATTTTAAAGTATATTAAAATTAGGGCTGTCAAACGATTAATCGCATCCAAAATAAAAGTTTGTGTTTACGTAATATATGTGGGTGCACTGTGTATAATTATTTTATATATATAAATAAACACACATGCTTTTATATATTTAAGAAATATTTTCATGTATATAGATTTATACATAATTTATATTATATATAAATATTTTTCTTAAATATACATGCATGTGTGTGTATTTATAGATATACAAAATAATTATACACAGTGCACCCACATTATGTAAACATACATTTTTATTTTGGATGCGATTAATCGTTTGACAGCCCTAATTAAAATAGAAAAGAGTGAAAATTACTGGTTTTACTGTATTTTTGGTCCGATTAATGCACCCTTGGATTTAAAAACAACAACCTTTGAACAGTATTGTATTACATTTACGTATTACATTAATATTATATATTTTTTCATTTTACTCAGCCTGTAGAATGAACACAATTTTGTTTGTTGCCGTCATCAGAATACACGATTACTTTTAAACGGCAATCGGTGGATAAACAGGCCACATGAAGGAAGCCGAGGAATACTTTCTTCTCCGTCTCCACCTCCAGATAAGTGCAGATGGATGTGTTTGATGTGTGCGCACTACCTAGTAGACCATCAAGTTTTGATGTATAAAAGTGTAATTCTTTCCTAGAAATCCTCTGGAAATGAGGCATGTGACTGTAAAAGGTCTCGGCTAATTAATTACCGTTTTCCTCCGAGACATTGTTCAGTTCTGCATGATGACACATGCACTTTCACCGAGACTCCTGCCATCCGCTCGTAGTCCACTTCAGCAGAAATGTGTGAGCTCAGCACTGGTTACTGGGATGTAATTGAAACCATTAGCAGCACTGCAGTGTTGTAATGGACCCACACGAGTCTTCCTCCCACTAACTGATTCAGTCATTAATCAAACACTCCTTGACCAGCTTCACCGTACGGTCCAATAGCACCTGCAACGGCACACTGGAGGGCTTCCCGCTCTTGAATCGCATTCATTTGGTGAAAATAAAGCAAGATGCTGGAAAGTTGCATTAGCCCCTGCTGGTGGATGCTGTAACTGCATCTTCCGCCTTGGACAAGCGTCTGATTTTACAGAGTTAGACGCGTTCCTGGGTCAACATATTTTGTTAGTCCGGAAAAAAAAATTACATTAGGTAATTCAGAAAAAATTCTAAAAATGTAGGCTCTACCCCAAAACCTACCCATACTTGATGATGAAGCACCTAACACTGGTTGTAAGCTTAAACCTGACGTAAACTGTAAGTGTGTCCCTCAAATCTGATTGGTTAATTGGAATTAACATGCAGGAACATCTTGATGAAACTAGGCTCTTCAAAAATGGCTTCTGCAAAGTCACAAATACCTATTTAAATGTATTATTAAACTGTTATAGCTGTAGGTTCAAATGTTCAAATCACTCTCATTATTATATCTCATTAATAAAATGCTACAAGTTTATATCCCCTTTCATTTGACAGCCCTTCTTCTATTGAGATTGATGAAAACTGAAAATGAGAGTCAGTAATGCTGGAGTGAATTCATTTTTAACAAATCTCTGTATACATTAGCATTAGCTCTGTATACATTAGCAAGAACTCCTGAATATTTTCTCACAAACACACACAGACCGACACCTCCTGCAAGCATGTCAGTATTACAGGCTTCAGACAGGGTGATGGCCACATCAAATATAGCAGAATATACCAGTCTTTATATCAGACCCCTTCACAGTACAACACACACACACACACACAATCTCTCTCTCTCTCTCTCTCTCTCTCTCTCTCTCTCACACACACACACACACACACAGACACGCACGCGTTGTGGGTTTTGTGTCTTGTTCCTTGTTCTTGTCTGTCATGTGATTCCCTGATTGTCATGTGATCCTGCCATGTGTCTTGTCATTGGTTAATCGTCTGATCATTGTTCACAGGTGTTCTATCATTTTATAATATAATCATTTTTGATTTTAGGGATAAACTATGGCTAGGGTTAGGGATGGGCACTATGTTTTCAGACAGAAATGTTGTTCCGGGATCACTGTAAAAAATAATCGTAATTTTAACGGTAAAAAGGCTACACTGTTAAAAATTCCTGTTAAAAAAACAGTAAAGAACTGGCAGCACGGTTGCCAACAAGTTACTGTTAAATAAACAGTTTTACTGTTGTTGAAATTTACAGTTGGCTGCCGTTTATCAAAATACAGTAATTAACTGGCAGCATGGTTGCCAACAAATTACTGTTAAATTAACGGTGTCTTACTGTTGGTGAAATTTACAGTTGGCTACTGTTTTTGCAATTACAGCATAAAGCTGTTTCTACATGTTACAGTAATATTCTGAGAAAAGCAGTGGCAGTTAGTGGACGCTTACTTGCTCTTCTTCCTACACTGTTACTGTAAACTCAATCTCTTAGAAGCTTATGGAGTGAGACAGCTCTCAGAATTAATAAAAAATATCTTTATTTATGTTCCAAAGATGAACGAAAGTCTTGCGGGGTTGGAACAACATGAGGGTTAGAAAATACGGACAGAATTTTCATTTTGGGGTGAACTTGCGCTTCTGTGTTATACGTTACACGTAGGCTCACTATTGGCCAACGCTAGTCATGTGTGTGATGATGAGTGTGTGATGTACAACCTAGAAGCGCTGTGCTGTTACACTACTAATCAAAAATATCTTAATTTGTGTTCCGAAGATGAACAAAAGTCTTACGGGGTTGGAACAACATGAGGGAGAGTAATTACTGACAGAATTTTCATTTTGGGGTGAACTATCCCTTTAAAACGTGAAACCGGCACAAAGCAATGAAATTGCTGTTGGTGTCTGTTTCACTGATTGAGAAATTGCTTCAGATGATTCAGTGAGAGAGCGTCCAGAACAAATATGAATCAATTCAGACCGCTTTGCAAATTCATTGAAAAAAAAAAAGAACGATTCATTCCCGTATGACTGGCATCGACAGAACACTCAAAAAAATTATGTTGGCTTTAATTAATTTTAATTTGTCAACAGGTTCCACATAACTGGATTACGTTAAACAAACATAATTTGTTCATGTAACTTCAACATAATAGAATTATGTAATTTTAAATTACCCAATTTAAGTAGTCTCAACATGAATTTTTAAATGCTTCCTGACATGTTTCAAAGGCATTATTCATTCATCCATTTATATTTCATTTGATTCAGTGACATTTAATTAAATTGATAGACTTTACATGCTCCTTCATTCAAAGCAATAGAAAATAATGAAATCAGTCGACAGCCAAACAAAATGCTCCATTCTTCTCCACAATGGTAACCCACTGTAATTTAAATGGTTTAATAATTTAATTTTAACATTAAACTCTATTACACACTATCAAGTCTTCCTCTTTTCTAAATTAAAAAAAAAAACATAAAATAACACTTAATTTTAACATCTCTTAATTCAACCATATGCAAAGCATGCTGGGAACTAAAAGCACTGCCCAGTTTCAGTTAAGGCAACACAAATCAATCATGTAATCCAACACAAATGGATTAAGTAAACTTAAGTTGTTCGTAGATTTAAGCAGATTGAACACAATAAAATTAAGTTCAGGCAAAATGGCAGTCGGCTCGCTCTATACTGCCACCCTCTGGATGTACACTTTTTTTACTTAACATAAATGGTTAGTGTTTAGACAACACATTAGGATTTTGTACTGTCAAGTTGAGACACAATTACAAAGACCTTAATAGAAAAAAAACATGTAAAGTCAAAAAACACAATTATTATAAGTAAACTATATATAAATATATTATGTAAAGTGCACAACCTCCCTAGTTCATTTTTTCGAGTGAACTAGGAAACCGTTTCTCAGGTCAGCCAATGCTGCAGGTCCCACTCACCGAATGCAATGACCGGTTAGAATCGAAATAGCACACTTCTCCTCAACAAAACAGCTGCTTCATTGTAACATTGATGTCTGCAGGACAAAAATATGTGGGATGAGTTTATACTATACCTAAGTATGAGCAATAGTGTGCTGGTAAACAGCACTAATAGAGACATCTTGACGAGGAGCACGAATCTCCCCCAACCGAACTGAATCACAAGCAATGAGTCACAACCAAACTATGCCTGCATTACGACAACGTGACATCAGTTCAATCCAGCGAGGAGGCAAGTGTTTGCTTGATCTGTTTATTAAACCCTAGGCATCCTTCGATGTATACAGCTCACAGTTTACTCAGGACTCAGAAATAGGCCAGCGGGGAAGCCCCGATGTAAGCTGCGGTTAACTAGGGAAATAGCCCATCAGTTTGATCCTCCGCTGGTATTGGTAACGGCTCTCGGTGCGATGTCATCATGGAGTCAAGGGGGCGGAGTGATTTACAAACGCCTCTAAAAATAGTGCGTCTCTGTGTGTTTGGGTTAATTCGGTCTCTTTCCACTCCTCAGTCTGTCGACTCATGGAAAACGGAGATAGGAAGTGGGGAGTGATGCGGCACTTTCTTCCTCTGCTCGACTCCACCCTTTCTTGTCTGTCTTTTGATTTGTGCAATACAGGAAACCAAGTCTTTACGCGGTATCTTTGTTACTTGAAAGAGCACTTTTTGTGAGGCGTACATGCAGTATGCGCTGATGCCAATGCAACTGCTGAGAATTAATATATTAATCTAACAAATTGAAGTCACTATTTATTGGCAAACAATAGAGAAAATGAATAGAGAGCTAATGGAAGGTCTAAGTAAGACAGCATAAAGCATTTAAATCGTGTCTCTTATTCTTTTCTTATTCTTACACCTTTATTCTTCTCTCTCCGATGGTTTAGTCTGAAGAGTCTCAAGTGCGTAATAGTTACATACTTAAAAAAAAAATATGTAACACTTTAGTTTAGGGTCAAATTCTCATGCATATTACTAGGACATTGGTGGTTTATTACTCCTTATAAAGCACATTTAATGCCTTATTCTGTATGTCTACATCCCGTATTATTAATAAGCAGTAATTAGGACATTATTGAAAAAAAAAATTCATTTAGCTGTTGCTTTTATCCAAAGCAACTTACAATTGCTATATATGTCAGAGGTCGCACGCCTCTGGAGCAACTAGGGGTTAAGTGTCTTGCTCAGGCCGGGACACATTGGTGTCTCGCAGTGGTCTCTCACACCAAAAGCATGTGTCTTATCCACTGTGCCATCACCACTTTTGCCACTATTGAGGCGAAAGTAGTAGAATATGTGTTTCCCAAACTAAAGTGTGTCCAAAAAATTAATTTTACCATAAAAAATACAGTAGTAACATTTTAGATTTTAGGATTGAACTTAAATTTACAAGAAAAAGCTTATTTAATTTACCGATTTAATGTTAATATACCAACCTATCAAAGTACTCAGATGTTGCTGTTGTGGTTTTTTAATACACTCAACCACCAAAACACACAGGATTAAAGAGAAATACACAAAGTGATTTTTCTCACGCTGAGGGACATATGCACACAGTGTCATACAAAAAAAAATACAAAACACCATCCTGGTTACACTAATGCAATCTAGCAACATAAGATGTAACGTAAAACCCCAATGAACATAACTGATCAGAAAAATCTAATAAGAAATTTAATTTAAGTGAAAAAACATCCAATTTGAAGCAGTTCTGAGAATGTCAGAATTTGAAAAACTGCAAAATTTTACAGTATTTTACTATAAAATTACATGAAAATTCCCATTCGATTTGTTACAGTTTTTAAAGAGCACTTACCGTTAACTAATTAACTGTTTTTTACTGTAGCACTTTACAGTATTTTACTGTTAAAATGATGATTTATAGTGAAAATTAAAACTCCTCTAAGAGTTGAAATGTGAACATGAATTTTAAATCTAAGAGTTCAATTTTGAACATGAAAACAACATTTGTGCATACCCTGAGATGAACTCCTGCAGGTGCTTCTCATGTGTGTGTGTGTGTGTGTGATAGATGCCCTGACTGTAGTGGGGTCAGACAGGGATCATGATCTGCAGAGGCGGGAACATTATCTCCTCATGTTCTCAGGTTCAGAGGTCTAAAGGTCACATGGCCTCATAATGCTGGGTCACTTTACTCCATTTCTAACACTCAATTAGAAAGAACCTGACATCTTCATACACAATACACAACGAGTCGTATGCACACACACACACACACACTCTTAGTAAAAGATCACTTTCTCTTAGTTATGCAAAAATATTCAGTGAACAAATCTTCACTTTGGGATATTTCACCCCAAAAAAATTTAATTCTGTTATTTCAAACGTATGATTTTTCTTTGTTGAGTAGAATACAAAAAGGATATTTTAAAGAATGATTCAACTGTTTTTGTCCATATAGTGAAAGTCAGTGGGGTCCAAAAAACATGACATTGGACAGCTGAGGCACTTTCAATATATCTTCTTCTGTGTTTGCACAAGCAAAAGGTTGTACAGGTTTGGAACAACATGAAGGCGAAATGTGAATACCCTTGTGAAAATAAAGGACACTTTAGTAGGCCTGTTGTGGAAATAATATTCTTTAAAATAAATAATATACTTAAGTACAACTTAAGTATGTCTGTCTGTATTTTCTTTGGTCTAATATGGTGTACTGTCCAAAGAAAATTATTTATGATGAACTAAAATATACTGTACTTTAATGTCATTTTTATTGAAACTTGTGTGTCCGAAGTCTTTAAATTTGCCATTGGTGAGCGGATGAAGCATAATATGAAGATTCAAGACACAGAGTTTAGACACAACTAACATGAATGAGACCGGATAAACATCGAGTGAAGGTGACGAACTTAAAAACACATGCTGATGAACTACTGCTATGACTGAAAGAACAGAGGAAACATGTGACTGAAGAGAAACAAACTAAAAGTCCATGAAAGTGAAACTAACTGAACATAATGTGACACCATTATTACAAGTACATTTAAGTGGCCTATTTCATTCATATTAGACATTTAACCCTCGGGTGCTGTTCATGTTTCAGTCCTTTTTGATGGAAAATGATTGTTTTTTTATTTCTTTTGAATTTTTTTTTTACTTTATCAGAATGCCTGGTATGAAATTGGTTTTGGTACTTGCTTTGTGAACACACACACACACACACACACACACAAAAAACAAAAAAAAAACATGGACATGATTCGAAAAGATTAAAAATGTTGTCTAGGAAAAAAATATTTGCACTTTTATTATAAATGACTAATTTTATCTAGTGGAAGTGTCTGGTACTTCACCCAAACATATTCTCACTGAAAGAAAATGTTTTGGGACATCAACCTCAAATTTGAAACACAGTTTGTTTAGATTTATGCTTTGATTTTCTCACATTTTTAACGTAAATTTCATATTGTCATATAAAACAAAGCCATTTCTCATAATTATAAACTTCTATAACCGTTTTTAGTTTCACTTTTGTAACTTTTTTCAGCAATAATCTGTCTTTACAAAGAGACGAAAAAAAGGTAATTGCGATTTTTTTTATCTCACAATTCTGACTTTTTTTCTCACAATTGTGAGACATTACATCAGACTTGCCAGATATAGTCACAATTACGTGATATAACGTCCGAATTGCGTGATATGAAGTCCGAATTGCGTGATATAAAGTCAGAATTGATTGATATAAAGTCCGAATTGCATGATATAAAGTCACAATTGCGTGATATAAAGTCTGAATTGCGAGATATAAAGTCGCAATTGCAGGTTATAGTCAGAATTGCGTGATATAAAGTCAGAATTGCGTGTTATAAAGTCAGAATTGTGTGATATAAATTCGCAATTGCAGGTTATAGTCAGAATTGTGTGATATACATTTCGAATTGCATGATATAAAGTCCGAATTGCGTGATATAAAGTCCGAATTGCGTGATATGAAGTCAGAATTGTGAGATATAAAGTCAGAATTGCGAGATGTAAAGTCAGAATTGATTCATATAAAGTCACAATTGCGTGATATAATGTCCGAATTGTGAGATATAAAGTCGCAATTGCAGGTTATAGTCAGAATTGCGTGATACAAAGTCTGAATTGTGAGATATAAAGTCCGAATTGCGTGATATAAAGTCCGAATTGCGTGATATAAAGTCGCAATTGCAGGTTAGAGTCAGAATTGCGTGATACAAAGTCTGAATTGTGAGATATAAAGTCCGAATTGCGTGATATAAAGTCCGAATTGCGTGATATAAAGTCGCAATTGCAGGTTAGAGTCAGAATTGCGTGATACAAAGTCGCAATTGCAAGTTAGTCAGAATTGCGTGATATAAAGTCAGAATTGATTCATATAAAGTCACAATTGCGTGATATAAAGTCAGAATTGCGAGATATAGTCAGAATTACGTGATATAAAGTCAGAATTGATTGAGTCAGAATTGCGTGATATAAAGTCAAAAATGCGCGATATAAAGTCAGAATTGCGAGATATAAAGTCTGAATTGCAGGTTATAGTCAGAATTACGTGATATAAAGTCAGAATTGATTGATATAAAGTCCAAATTGCATGATATAAAGTCACAATTGCGTGATATAAAGTCTGAATTGCGAGATATAAAGTCGCAATTGCAGGTTATAGTCAGAATTGCGTGATATAAAGTCAGAATTGTGTGTTATAAAGTCAGAATTGTGTGATATAAATTCGCAATTGCAGGTTATAGTCAGAATTGTGTGATATACATTTCGAATTGCATGATATAAAGTCCGAATTGCGTGATATAAAGTCCGAATTGCGTGATATGAAGTCAGAATTGTGAGATATAAAGTCAGAATTGCGAGATGTAAAGTCAGAATTGATTCATATAAAGTCACAATTGCGTGATATAATGTCCGAATTGTGAGATATAAAGTCGCAATTGCAGGTTATAGTCAGAATTGCGTGATACAAAGTCTGAATTGTGAGATATAAAGTCCGAATTGCGTGATATAAAGTCCGAATTGCGTGATATAAAGTCGCAATTGCAGGTTAGAGTCAGAATTGCGTGATACAAAGTCTGAATTGTGAGATATAAAGTCCGAATTGCGTGATATAAAGTCCGAATTGCGTGATATAAAGTCGCAATTGCAGGTTAGAGTCAGAATTGCGTGATACAAAGTCGCAATTGCAAGTTAGTCAGAATTGCGTGATATAAAGTCAGAATTGATTCATATAAAGTCACAATTGCGTGATATAAAGTCAGAATTGCGAGATATAGTCAGAATTACGTGATATAAAGTCAGAATTGATTGAGTCAGAATTGCGTGATATAAAGTCAAAAATGCGCGATATAAAGTCAGAATTGCGAGATATAAAGTCTGAATTGCAGGTTATAGTCAGAATTACGTGATATAAAGTCAGAATTGATTGATATAAAGTCCAAATTGCATGATATAAAGTCACAATTGCGTGATATAAAGTCTGAATTGCGAGATATAAAGTCGCAATTGCAGGTTATAGTCAGAATTGCGTGATATAAAGTCAGAATTGTGTGTTATAAAGTCAGAATTGTGTGATATAAATTCGCAATTGCAGGTTATAGTCAGAATTGTGTGATATACATTTCGAATTGCATGATATAAAGTCCGAATTGCGTGATATAAAGTCCGAATTGCGTGATATGAAGTCAGAATTGTGAGATATAAAGTCAGAATTGCGAGATGTAAAGTCAGAATTGATTCATATAAAGTCACAATTGCGTGATATAATGTCCGAATTGTGAGATATAAAGTCGCAATTGCAGGTTATAGTCAGAATTGCGTGATACAAAGTCTGAATTGTGAGATATAAAGTCCGAATTGCGTGATATAAAGTCCGAATTGCGTGATATAAAGTCGCAATTGCAGGTTAGAGTCAGAATTGCGTGATACAAAGTCTGAATTGTGAGATATAAAGTCCGAATTGCGTGATATAAAGTCCGAATTGCGTGATATAAAGTCGCAATTGCAGTTTAGAGTCAGAATTGCGTGATACAAAGTCGCAATTGCAAGTTAGTCAGAATTGCGTGATATAAAGTCAGAATTGATTCATATAAAGTCACAATTGCGTGATATAAAGTCAGAATTGCGAGATATAGTCAGAATTACGTGATATAAAGTCAGAATTGATTGAGTCAGAATTGCGTGATATAAAGTCAAAAATGCGCGATATAAAGTCAGAATTGCGAGATATAAAGTCTGAATTGCAGGTTATAGTCAGAATTACGTGATATAAAGTCAGAATTGCGTGCCGCATATAAAGTCAGAATTGTGAGATATAAACTATTCTGAGGGGGGAAAAGTTTTTTTCTTTAGAATTGGCCTTATAACTCGCAATTGCTCACAATTCTGAGAAAAGATGTCAAAATATTGAGATATAAACTCGCAACTTTATTTCTCACAATTCTGACTTCATATCTCACAATTGTGAGACAAAATTCACAATATTTGTTTTTTTTTTTATTCAGTGTCGGAAACAAGCTTCCATAAAATCCAGTTCAATCAAGTGAACTTCTTGGGTAAATGGTGATCATCTTGGGTGGTCGATCCCTTCAAGTGTGTAGTATCCAAATTTTTTGGGTCGCAAGTTTAATTCCTAGGGTGCAAACTTGCTGAAGTCTATATCCGTGAGAGTGCTTTGGATTCAAGCATGTGGCAAAATGCATAAATCTAATGTCAACTTGTACTCTGGTGGTTTTTAGACAGTGACTGGTGAGCCATAAAGTGGCCACAACCAGCGGGGGAAGCAACTATGACATTTTCCTTTAAAATCACACTTGCATACTCTCACGCCCACTTGCATTCAAACATACAAACAAGTGTACACACACACTCACATTGATGTTTCCAGGATGCGGTGCTCTGCTGTGTGCATGGACGGGGTTTCCCTCCTCACCACAACAGCATTTCCGCCAGTGCACTCTGATAGAGGAACGCATTTAGATATTAAACGGGTATTGTGGCTGATCTGCTTTTGTTCTACGATTTACTTTAATTGGCTGGAGGCTCAAAGTACATTATTTATTTGTCTTATATCAAAAATCTCTCAATATCTCATCATAGACTTCTCACCAGTTGCAATTCACTTGAACATCATTTAAAGGTCCTCCAAATTCAGAACTTTACATTTTTCAGTCTTGGACGCAGTTTGTTGGCGCTTTATTCCAAATTGTGATTTCACATTTGCTTTTAGGAATGTGATTATTGCCGGATTTGGAGAAGTGATATTGTCATAGCAGCCGGAGTTACGTCTGGTATTTATCTGGTTGTCCTGCCAAAACGCTCTCTCTCATGTTGCCACCTCCAGCACTGTGACAGGCTGTGTGTTTTATTTCGAGATGAGACGCTTGCAGTGATTCACAGCCCACCAAGGCCCTGAGACACGTGCGGCATTACAAGATTCTCCATTAAACGCGTTCATTTACCGTTTGTAACAACTACATTGAAATGTTTAGCCCGAGCAGATAGTAGATGCAGAAATTAAAGGGACACATGTTGTTGCACATCATGATACAACTGACTTTGTGTAGAATTTAAAATATTGTGACTTTATGTCAGGCATCGGTATTATAAAGGCCATTATACAGTGCCAAACACTTTTCTCTACACTCTAATTTGGGTCAAATATGGACAAACCCAAATGTTGGGTTACAAATTTAATTAATAAAATGTACAGTTGAAAGTGAAAGTTTTACATTTTGAACCCAACATTTGGGTTTGTCCATATTTTACCCAAATTTGGGTTAAAACAACACAGCATTGTTTACAGTGTATGATGTTTCTTTATTTATAAATATGTATTTATTTATAGGAAATATGAAGGAAAAAAAAGTAATAACAAAAAATAACAATAATAATGTTTGTCTTGATTTATGTAGAGCAAAAAGGAAACCGATAATAAACTAAAATATAACTAAACAGCAAACAAGAAACCAAAAACAACAATAATAATAATAATAATAATAATTGTATTGCTTTATGTACATGAAAGAAAAAATAATAATAATGACAATAATAATAATGTGTTATTTATTTATTTATTTATGTACACCAATAAAGACTTTTGTGGACTATTAAACTAATTATGAAATAATACATTTTAGGATACTTTTTTTTATCATGTGGCACATTTATCTGAAAGAAAGACATGAAATGATTTGCATCTTGTGTTGATTTTCTTATTGGATTTCTTCTTGAAACAGGATGTTGGAGTGGGTCGTGTAGAAGCGTTTGTTGTTATCGTGTAGACAGTTGGTGTTACAGTGAGGCAGAAGCACACTTCACAGTCATGATCAAGAGCAATGAGAGGCTTTGCTGCTATTTTTCTAGGAAACTGGGATCCACAGGCATTTGTTCAGAGGTTTGGTCTGGCTGGCCCAGTGGCTTCACTTCAGTTCCTCACCCAAAACCACAAGGACTAAATGACTAAATCCAACCTGCAACTGAACTTTGACCTCTGGACTATATAGCTTTCTTTATTTTTTTCTCGCCTAGTTCTGATGTTATCCCATAATACTCATGCACATCAGTATTTAGACACACTGTGTTTGACAGGTTTCCTCATGTTTGAAATGTGTTTTGAAGTAATATATCAAAACTTTGAATAAAAGCCATATTTATATCATTTTAAGATTCTGAATGTGAGCAGCATGTCTATGAAATGTTGTGTATATTAATGGAAAATAAATCAACTATCCCACAAAGAGTGTCACTCTCTAGTTCTGTTCCAAAACCTAGTGTGCTGCCTTGCTGCCAGCTGACTGCTTAGGGAGCCGCCTTCTAAGGCATCGTAATGGATCCTCCTAAGTTGACTCCAGACATTGTTTCCTTACGGGTGAAACAGCTTGTCACTGGGGCAATACACTTATACAATATACACTGGGGTAATAACCTAAAAGTTGTATAGTAGAAAATTAAAACCATAGTACTTTAAGTACTTTATGTATGGGCTTAATTTTTTTAGTAAATCACATAGCGTGCAGGAAAACAAGTGCTTGACACATGCGCATTGGAGAGATTCATCCTTGTCCAGTGTCTGCGTTATTTCTCTCCAAAACTTTTAAAAATGTATTTGTTTAAATATTATATACATGATCTGTGTTGTTCTTCACTCATCCACAAACTTGGATGAGTTTTTCAGTACACTGATTCTCTGATTGGCTTTTCCGTTTTTGCCAGCTTAGAGTTTGGGTAAAACAAGGGAGCAATATGATGCCTTCAGGAAAAAGAAACTTGCAAAAATTGTACCTTTTTAAGAGATACAACAACTTGTCTCTGGTACTGTACATTAGAAGGACAAATGTGCACCGTATCTACCCTATCAAAAGGAACATCTGTGTACTTTATTTACCCCTAAAAGCAGTTGCGTAGACTAGAGCAAATCTGAGAACACACACCACCCATCCCCATCCATCAAAATAAGTGTTTTATTCACATTTAAACTTTGATCAGCAAACATAAACAGAAGCTCAACCCAACCTGTTTGATGCATGAGAACAAACCAATTGCAGAAGCTCAAACGTGCTGCGTAACATGAGAATGAATCTCATTGGTTCTTGCAGAAGCTCAAGCGTGATGCGTAGCATGAGAATGAACCTCATTGGTTCTTGCAGAAGGTCAAACGTGATGCGTAGCATGAGAATGAACCTCATTGGTTCTTGCAGAAGGTCAAACGTGATGCGTAACACGAGAATGAACCTCATTGGTTCTTGCAGAAGGTCAAACGTGATGCGTAACACGAGAATGAACCTCATTGGTTCTTGCAGAAGGTCAAACGTGATGCGTAACACGAGAATGAACCTCATTGGTTCTTGCTGAAGCTCAAATGTGATGCGTCACACGAGAATGAACCTCATTGGTTCTTGTTGAAGCTCAAACATGATGCGTAACATGAGAATGAACCTCATTGTTTCTCGAAGAAGCTCAAACATGATGCGTAACATGAGAATGAACCTCATTGGTTCTTGTTGAAGCTCAAACATTATGCGTAACACAAGAATGAACCTCATTGGTTCTTGCAGAAGCTCAAATGTGATGCGTAACACAAGAATGAACCTCATTGGTTCTTGCAGAAGGTCAAACATGATGCGTAACACAAGAATCAACCTCATTGGTTCTTGCTGAAGCTCAAACGTGATGCGTTACATGAGAATGAACCTCATTGGTTCTCGCTGAAGCTCAAACATGATGGGTAACACGAGAATGAACCTCATTGGTTCTTGCTGAAGCTCAAACGTGATGCGTAACACGAGAATGAACCTCATTGGTTCTCGCTGAAGCTCAAACGTGATGCGTAACACGAGAATTTGGTTCTCGCACGTCAAGCGAACATCCATGAGCTTCCGTTTCACAACTGATGTTCATATGTGAATAAAAGCCTAAATTCAATCTGTTTATCATATAAAGCGATTGAGTCTCGTCAGAAAATTTTGACCAAACCGCTCAATTCTCTTCATGAATATTTTGAAGTGTCAAAGTGGTAGTTGCGTAGACGGTCAATGGAATAAATATGAATAACACTGTCACATTGTATGTCTTACATGCATAATGTTGAACTTAAACATCACAAAGAGAAGATAAAATCCAACCACGTGTCCTACTGTACACTCACACACGCCCATCACAGCATGCCTGTTTCTCCCTGAAACGGACAGTCTATTTCTCTGACTTTCTTACATAATCCACCCTCAGTTCCTAACCGCCGTAGTTCAGCATTCCTGTTTTCTTGGCAGTGGGAGCAGGCCTGGACTCTTCCACACACACCAACAGTAATGCTGTTTGAGCTCTGAGGTCACACATGCACTGGAGGTGCTCCGGCGCATGATGACTTGTGTGTGAGTGCGCGCGCAGAGGAACGACAAAAGATGGCCAGAAACAGAAGTGTGAAAGTATCTTCAGTGCTGTCACACATTAGAAAGAGTGTGTGGAAAGAGTCACACTGGAGGCAGGAAGTACGTCAGGGGCAATAGAGGAAGTGAAGGGGGAGTGACGGGGTGTTGAGCCACAGCTCAGCCGGAAGCCACAGTGGAACTACCACCAAAATACTCTCCGCATGTTACTTCAGGCCAGACTCAAGGGCACAGGTTCACGACAAGCCTGTGTGTGTGTGTGCTGTGGTTGTACGTATGCACACATTCACGGTTAAAGGAACTAACTTTCGGTGCCGCAGGTTTTGTCTTGCCTGAGTAACTTTTTGTTTATATTGGGCAAAGCATTTTCATAGAGTGCTATTTCTGAGCAGGCTTATGTAATAATTATAGACATGCAAAACAAAGGCAGACAATTTCACAAACAACTAGTTTAAATTTACACCAGACGTATATTTTCATTAACACCACCTTTGTGTGTATATATATATATATATATATATATATATATATATATATATATATAGTAGTGGCCTAAAATGAAAAGGAAAATTGGATGTTTTTGAAAGTTCTTAGTAAATATGAGTTAAATATTTTGTATGCATGGCGTAAAGTTGTGCCTGGAGTGTACTAATGGATGGATGAATACTAATGTATTCATTCCATGTACTGTGTGGCGAATGGTCATAGTAATCTTGAACTCATTATTCTCAGCCTATAATTAAATAAATCACTATATGGCATGTATTATTATTAGATGTTTTTAAAGGGGTCATGAACTGGCTTTTAAAATGTTAATATATTGTTGTCTGAGGTCAACTTATGACGTTTGCTTGGTTCAAAAACATCACAATGAATAAGTAATAGGCTATTTTCTACCCCAGTTTTGAGCCTAAATGAAAAACACTCGGTTTTTATGGGCGTTTTACACTGAAGACTTGGAAGTAAACGCCCACTGCTGTGAGTGGACAACAGTTTTGCATATTATAATGAGTTTCGACTCACCCGTCGATTTACGTGGGGGAAATTGTTTTGAAAACGTCCAATGTTGTAAAATGCAAACCGGAATGATTCGCCCATACATGTTCGACCCAGAGTTCGTGTGTTGCACAATTCCTGTCGGATCCAATATAGACGGCGCAGCACCGCTCTTTACTCTTAATCGCTCTGCAAATCCAGTCTTGTTTACAAAACAATCCTCAGTGAAATGATGCGAACAGACGGTTAATGTTTTACCTTCCACAACCAGGCGCTGCACAATATTTTGTATTGCTCGTTTAGTAGCTCGATCCGGTTTGTCATCACGAGGTAGGCATCTATGTTATTTAGCTATGCGTGTAATGCGCGAATCGGTGGGCGGGGTTAACGGCCGTGTTGAAGTAGGCGTTGATCTTCTTCTGCGGGGGTGGTGTTTTATCCTCTTTGACGTCATAGTTCCCCACTTTGAAGAACGAGTCGTTTGCTGAGTCTGGTGTCAATAAAAGCTTTTATTGGACTAACAAGGACGTTTACAGGATATTCTTATAATATGATGACCTCTTAGATGTCAAAAGCTCAAGGAAAATTTGATTTCTCAGTTCATCACCCCTTTAATGATAATGGCCTGATGGTAGAAGGAGCCGTCCTCTGCAACCACGGAGGATGTTGTTAAAATGGCTAAATCTGGTCAATCTGGTTTTGGATATTGCTCATATGCAGGATGTAAATGTCTACAGAATTATTTCAGGGTGCAGTGAGAGCGCTACTATGCAGAATGTAAAGTGACTAGTAAAACATCACCCAAATGTTGGACCCAAATGAAAATCACCCAAATGTGGGACCAGCTCAAAACTATAGAAAAAAAAAACACCTTGCATTTCCCAAAGAGCATAATTTGGATTTGAGTATGGAATATTTGAAGGTTTATTTGTATATATAATTTTTTAGATTTTATTAACCTATCATTGGATGGTGTCAGGTTTGTAGGAGACGACTGGAGTGTTTTAATACCGAATGGATGTGTCGTGCTATTAAACACGGAAGGGGAAACACACTGGTACTGGGGACGCATGTGCAGCACGTGTTGGAAGGATAATAGACCAATAATTGGGAATCCTGCTCAACATAATGTAAGTATGGAGGAACTGTAATGTGTGTTTTAATACAATCCCCAAAACTCTGTGAAAGATCATGTTCAAGCTCAGCAATGTCCAAGTGACGTCAAGTACTCCTTAAAGCCATTGAAAACATTATTATATAAACCTAAATTTAATACATTCAATTTCTGTTTGTTTTTCAGCAAACCCCAACACTTGTCATTTACGACACGTGTCGCATGGGATCATTCTGTGATACGTTTGCGTCTTTAAAGCTTGATCTGATCGCTATTCACTGCCATTATATGGATGAGCGCAAGAGGGACATTTATTTTTGGTCCATAAAAGAAAGAAGGAAATACGGCATTAGAACAACACCAGGGTGAGTAAATGACGATTTAATTTTCATTTCAGGGTTAACTATCCCTTTAATTGTTGTATTGTGCATCATGATACATCATTACAGTGCATTGTCGAAGTGTATTGTGTGAAATCCCTAACAGCTTCGAAATGTCTATAGCATGTAATCCCTCTCCGCTTCACTCCTGGGTGTGTGAGGTTGGGTCACAAAAGCTCCTCTCTGAAAAAAAAAAAAAAACTATTGGCTTCAGTTGAGGTTTCTGTCTCCGAGGACAGTTTGATATCAATACACCAGATGTCTGGAAAAAAGGGCCGGGATTTAAGGAAGGTACTTTGATGTGGATATGATCAATGTAAGATAGTGGTTTAATTGACCAAGCGATAGTGTCTCATCTGACACACACACACACACACGCTGTGGCACACTCTCACATGCATTCGTACTTTCACAGACAGGCTGATAATTTATCTCACATACCCCGAATACGAGCACCACACACACACACACACACACAGGGCTCCTGCAGGTCTCTACGCCGGTTAAGCCAGTCTTTGGTGAGTCTCACATGTCCCCTGCATGAACTCAGCAGAGCATTGATCAGTTTGTCCTGTTTGCATTTGTTTATTTTCTCAGACTTCAGTGGTCTCTCCTCCACACACACACACACACACACTCACAATGCCTCACGCTTCTAAAGGATCGGTAGCAGTGAAAGGTCAGAGATGCCGCACTAGTCAAATAAGCAAATATTTTCAGATTAATTAATATTTTTAAAGGTCAACAGGTGGTAAAAGTAGATCAGCCATGAGACATCTCTTATTGTAGAGGTTAAAGGTCATATTATAAAGGTTAAAGGTTCTGGAAGTGATTCTTTTTTATTAATTTAGCATTTGAATACTACACGTACAATGCTCCTACTTTTTGACCGATATCATAGGTAGGGGTTAAATTGGAGACAGTTAGGGCACTTAAATTCACTATGAAATCAAAAGGTTTTTACTGAATTTATTATTATTATTATTATCTTATGTGCCCTCCTTTATTCATTCAATAAAATAGCTTCTCTTCTCTGATGATGTGTTTACTGGCGCGAGGGCAAGAGATCCACCAATAGCAAACCACAACCATCCAATCAATTCCACATGAACAAAATCAAGTCTAGCCCTAAAAAAGTTCTTGTTCGAGAAGCGGGTTCACTCGGATATACGTCACAATAAGGAAACTACTATAATTCCCGTTTCATGCTGACTTTAATTCTCAGAAAAGCACAATTACCAAGTAATCCTTTCATTAATATTATTATGTAATATTTTATATATTCTCTATATATAAAATGTACCGGTATATAAACTCACCTAAAGGATTATTAGGAACACCATACTAATACTGTGTTTGACCCCCTTAATTCTACGTGGCATTGATTCAACAAGGTGCTGAAAGCATTCTTTAGAAATGTTGGCCCATATTGATAGGATAGCATCTTGCAGTTGATGGAGATTTGTGGGATGCACATCCAGGACACGAAGCTCCCGTTCCACCACATCCCAAAGATGCTCTATTGGGTTGAGATCTGGTGACTGTGGGGGCCATTTTAGTACAATCAACTCATTGTCATGTTCAAGAAACCAATTTAAAATGATTCCAGCTTTGTGACATGGTGCATTATCCTGCTGGAAGTAGCCATCAGAGGATGGGGACATGGTGGCTATAAAGGGATGGACATGGTCAGAAACAATGCTCAGGTAGGCCGTGGCATTTAAACGATGCCCAATTGGCACTAAGGGGCCTAAAGTGTGCCAAGAACACATTCCCCGCACCATTACACCACCACCACCAGCCTGCACAGTGGTAACAAGGCATGATGGATCCATGTTCTCATTCTGTTTACGCCAAATTCTGACTCTACCATCTGAATGTCTCAACAGAAATCAAGACTCATCAGACCAGGCAACATTTTTCCAGTCTTCAACTGTCCAATTTTGGCCTCTTTTTCTTATTTGTAGTGTAGATGAGTGGTACCCGGTGGGGTCTTCTGCTGTTGTAGCCCATCCGTGGCTTCACAAATGCTTTGCTGAATACCTCGGTTGTAACGAGTGGTTATTTCAGTCAAAGTTGCTCTTCTATCAGCTTGAATCAGTCGGCCCATTCTCCTCTGACCTCTAGCATCAACAAGGCATTTTCGCCCACAGGACTGCCGCATAACTGCATGTTTTTCCCTTCTCACACCATTCTTTGTAAACCCTAGAAATGGTTGTGCGTGAAAATCCCAGTAACTGAGCAGATTGTGAAATACTCAGACCGGCCCGTCTGGCACCAACAACCATGCCACGCTCCAAACTGCTTAAATCACCTTTCTTTCCCATTCTGACATTCAGTTTGGAGTTCAGGAGATTGTCTTGACCAGGACCACACCCCTAAATGCATTGAAGCAAATGCCATGTGATTGGTTGATTAGATGATTGCATTAATGAGAAATTGAACAGGTGTTCCTAATAATCCTTTAGGTGAGTGTATTTATTTATTTATTTATTTATTTATTATAAAATATATAAATATGTATATATTCTTTATATACACCCGTTATTATGGTGCAATATGGGATTGAAGTGCACTCAATAACAGCCACTATACAAATATCGGTCCCCTCAAATAAAGCCTTATTCCGGTTTTGGATTCAGCCCTAGTGATCCGGAAGAGCTTGATTAGCTAGTTCAGGTGTGTTTTATTGGGGTTAGAGCTAAACTCCAGGAGCAGGATTAAACAAAACCTGGACTGGATCAGACTTGGATTGACAAACACGTTATTCCCATCAAAGTGTTTTTGGATGGTGGATTTTGAAACATGTTAAATTGGTAAAAACTCAAAGGTATTATATGCACCTATATCGAGATCAAACATTTGCTAAATCTACTGATGACGGGACATAGATAAGATGAGATGCTGTTTTAGATTAATCTGAACTGCAGACATTACCACAAAAAAAGAAAACATTACCAACTGAACTCATTCTTTATTTACAAGGCTCAAATGGTTTTGAATTAACATAATTCAAATTAATATAAAAAAATTAATACAATTCAAATTAATATAAACTCTCTCTCTCTCTCTCTCTCTCTCTTTCTCAGTGTGTGTGTGTGTCTATACTTGCAAGAACACTCAATAAGCATCAGTATCACAATTTTATTCATAATTAACAATTATTAAAGATAATGTTTATGTACATAGATACATAAATATGTACTATATGTACAAAATCCTCCCCATTCATAGTTTTTTAAGTCTCTCTTGTTGTTTTTTAAGTCTCTCATGCTGTCCCATACAGTACACATCGTCCTCAACCGTTTGACAGTCCCTAAATAAGTGTTCCAGAATTTATATGAATAATCTTCCTATCAGGCCGTAGGAATAAGCCTCGGCTCTGGGACACGATAGCAACGAGGAACAGCAACTGGAAATGCCCCTCGCTCAGCCTGGAAAGACACACAACTAATTTGATTATACACCCGTTGCTGCCTTGTATTTTTCCGCCGCATATTGAAATTAGCGAGATGAAGATCTAGGATAAGCGAACGCTTCCCCGGAATCCCTACATGCAAAATGCACGAGGGTAGTCCTTTTCAGCCTGTAACCGTTCCATGGTCAAACTCATGTCAATCATTCATTGTGCGGTGTGTTCGCTCAACAATAGTTGTGGAAATAAAAACAAGAGGAGCTCGACAGGTGTTGAGCAGTTTTTCCAGTCTGGACTCCATGAAAAGGCTTCCCTTAGGAAAGTGCCCTGACGGACCGCCGTTTTCCTATGCTAAGGGAATTCCCTTGTCCGTTTTGCATCCCTGAAAGAACAGTTGGGATCAGGCGCTGAGGAGATAAGTGTGGGCAATGAATGATTTTCCACCAAAGCGGCTATAAGGATGTAACGGTTGGGAACCTTTAGAAACGTCAGAATTTATTTATAGTAGAAATTTTACTAGTTTTTTTTTTTTGATCAGCCATTTGTCACCTGACTTTAGGGTCTTTCGTGATTCATTTCAAGAGGATGAAAACATGTTTGAGGATTCTGTAAGTACAGAGTCATTTATCTGGCTTATCATTTAAGATATTATAAAAAATAATCCTGTAAAAAAAAAAAAGGTAAATGTATCGTAACTATACGGTGGGTTACTGTTTTTGTGTTAGAGCATATAGCTGTTAGATTAATGTTTTATACTGTGCTAATCATTTCAAAAACAGTAACACACCGTATTTTTACAGTAAGAAGCTGGCAACCACATCTGCCAGTAGTTTACCGTTTTTTTACATGACTAATAATGAAATTCCATCAAAAATAAAATTCTCTTTAGGAATTATTGTAAAAAAAAAGTTTAATTTGTGATTTCTACATCAAAGTCATGTAAATATTTAAAAATGGGGGGCCTCAACACGGATGATAAACGCTGGGTTACGGTTATGTTTCCAAGTTTTAGCCGTATGAAAATCATTGTTTTGTTTTGTACATTTTTTGATCACTGCATTGGTCTACACGAGTGCTGGTACACGTCATGGGTTCAGTCTGTGGAAATAGACTGTTTACTTCCTCTATTTTGGTCTATAAAAAGTAATATTCAAATTACTAAGTCTCCATTCTCTTTTTCAGTACTTGCAGCCACCAGGCCACTTGAAGTATGTGTGTATTTCCTCATTTGGTATGAATGACAGGTTCTCATTTACAAAATGAAACAAAAATAAGATAGAAGTTCCATGAAATTGTTCTAAATGTATATCTTCAAATAAAACCAGTAATGTGGTGATAGACAGTCATGAATTGGCTTAATTTTAGTTAAAAAAAAAAAACATCTTTCAAGAATGTCAACTCGTACTCATAAAAAAATATTCTTGGTTTAACTTAAAAATCTAAGTTTGAGTTAATACAATGATTGATTTAATCATCAGAAACTCAAAATATTATGTTATCTGAACCACATTAATTATTTAAGTTGATTTGACAAAAGAACAAAAATGTTACTTTTTTTTTTTTTTGATTTAATGTGACAACACCAGATTGTTTAAGCGTACTTTATAGGCCCTGTTTCCACTTGCTATTAAGATGTGTTTTAGTTGATCGGATCAAGATCTTAAAAAGCCCATACATTTACCCGCCCACAGACCCTCCCCTCGAAGAATTCAGGACAGAAGTGTTTGAAAGTGGACAGAAGAGACGGATTAAAACACCAGGTGTAAACGGGAACGTGTCTCCCCCTCGTCTACTTGTGATCCGATCGACCAAAACGCATCCAATACCAGGAGTAAACAGGGCCTAGGAGACGGCCTGTAGCACTGCCAACATGCTTGGCTCATTCTAAACGCATTCCCATCCTGATTGGATCAGATCATATTCATGTCTGGGATATAAAGTAGGAGTTGAGGGGAGATCCCCTAATGACAGATTCACAGCGTCATTTTAGCAGCTCACCTACACACACGTTGCATCTCACCAATTTAGTAGAGCTTAGCCTTTGGAGTCCCCCTCGAGTGTGTGTCAGCCTCTGTTTATTTATTGTGGCCCCCAGAACACACAGCATGATTCAGACCCCCCTCCCACACACTCTATTTCTACTTCATTAGGCCATATCTGTCAGCTAATACTACTACACTGTTTATGTATCCGAAGCCAAGACGGATAATTCCAGAGTTCAGAACGGAGTGTTGTTGATTTGGCAGCCGTGTGGTTGTTGGGGATTACTGGGGATGCGATGAGGTTAATTGAGGGAGTTGTTCATTGGATGAATGCGCCCAATGAATTGTGTTTATGTGGAGATGTGCATATGTCTCGGAAAGTATATAGACACTTAAAGGGATAGTTCACCCAAAAATCATTTACTCGCCCTCAAACATGAGTTTCTTTCTTCTGCTAAACACAAAGGAAGATATTTTGAAGAAACAGTTGACCGACCGTATTTTTTTTCCCACCATATGGAAGTCAATGGGGTCCAACAACTGTCTGGTTACCAACATTCTTCACAATATCTTCTTTTAGGGTTATATCAACTTTAGGGTGAGTAAATGATGACAGAATTTTAATTTTGGGGGGTGAACTATCCCTTTAAAGGAGTAGTTCACTTTTTAAAAAAAAAAAACTTTTGCTGATAATGTACTCACCCCCATGACATCCAAGATGTCCACGTCTTTCTTTCTTCAGTCGAAAAGAAATTAAGGTTTTTGATGAAAACATCAACACCATATAATGGATTTCAATGGGAACCAAACGGTTCAAGGTCCAAATGAGAGTTTCAGTGCAGCTTCAAAGGGCTTTAAACGACACCAGACGATGAATGAAGATCTTATCTAGGACCCTGCAAGATTCATTCATTTTGATAAACGAGTTTGAACAGGAGAGTCACGAACGTGCATCACAGGACAGAGCAAGGTGAGCATTTGTGTTTATAAAACTTAAACTTTTTTATTTATTTTTTAAATGAGCAATCATTTCTCTAAATAAGATCTTTATTCATCATCTGGTGTCGTTTAAAGCCCTTTGAAGCTGCACTGAAACTCTCATTTGGACCTTGAACCGTTTGGTTCCCATTGAAGTCCATTATATGGAGAAAATCCTGGAATGTTTTCATCAAAAACCTTAATTTCTTTTCGACTGAAGAAAGAAAGACGTGGACATCTTGGATGACATGGGGGTGAGTAAATTATCAGCAAAAGTTTTTTTTTTTTAAAGTGAACTACTCCTTCAAGTCATGCTTAAAAATGTATAAATGTCTTCCATAACAAAATGTCAAATTGAATTTATATTAAATCAAATTACACAAACAAAGTTTGGTTTTAAATGATAAAGCTGTTGGAAATGTATGTTTATAACTGTGTATAACTGCGATGCAACGGTACATAAGTTTGAATCAGGTCTGGCACCTGGAGTGGAGGGCATGAAGTTATTATTTTGAACATATTTTTGGTACATAATTTATCAGGGATCGAGGCCAACATACACATGTCAACCGGGTCTCGGGTACAAATTGTTACCTCATCACTCTGTCTATTGCATCAGCATCTTCTGAGCATTTCAGCGCATGCATGGCAGCCTGGATTTCTGCTCTCGGTGGGTAATAGGAGCGCTGGGCCGGTGACTGGCTTGGATGAGGAGCGAGGAATTTTAGTTGGACACGTGGGAAATCTCATGGGCCACCCTGGCTTCCTAATTGGATTACACACAGACAAGTATGTCATCTTATTTTGTTCTATGTATAGCAAAGTTGTTGTTTTTCAGTGATATTTGTAAATACTAGCTAATACACATTTTAATCTTGACATCATGTCTATCAAACTGCTTGTTTAATTATGTCAAATAATAACACGTATATGAAAAATGTTCTGTGTCAGGGGTCGTATGTAAATCTTGTGTGAACCACCGGCTGCAATGCATGTGTTTCCCCTTCACTGTTTTTCTCCCTAAACAAAGTCAACCATTTGCAACAAGGGACAGTTTTTTATTACTTCTAAAAGTCGCAGATAAGATATATTCTCCTAGGTTTCTAATTTGGTGAAAAACGACCCATGACGTTTTGCCCTCTGCGGTTCCTTTAATGGCTGCGGGTTCCGATCGCTTTTCCACTTTGCAGCTCTTAACCGGAACCTTGCGAACCATATAGAGACAGCGAGGGGCGTGGCCGGATCAAGCCCTTATTTGGAGTTTCCACTTCAGTAGCGAACTTGGCGCTCGAGGCCAAAGCCAAGCCTACAGATTTGCCGCGCGCCTGCAGTATTTACACGCGATTAACTCTCTGGCAGTTCCAGTCTTTGTGAACCCAGACTCAGTCACTGTTGCTTCTTTCTGGTCTTGAGCATCATCTGTTGCAGTCAGTTGCCTAAACCCATTTAGTTGACGTTTACAAATGATTCATTTGGGCTTTGATTTTTATTATTGAGCAGCACAAATAATAATCTATTCTCACGGATTTATGACCTTTATACGGCCACTTTGACCATAGTACACCGCCTTGGAATAGCCATTTGTAATAATGAAATAATCATTTGTAATCAAGAAAGACATGTTGTCAAGACCTGGCTCTTGACTTTTATTTTTCTATTTCTTATGACAGAGGAAATGAGAAAATACATTTACAAGTCATTGTATACATCTAATGTCTTGCAATGCAAATGTTAATCTTAATCTGGAGGAGATGTATCCATCCATTGCATTGTAAAAAGTGGATATGTTGGTGTAACCTTGATTCAGTGATTTTAAATAGCCTAATATGTTATTATAGGCTAATATGAAGCTATGTTAATTAAGACCCTTACAGGATACCTTAATTACAGCATCTTAACACAGTTGAGTTGCTAAGTGAATAAAATCTACACATTTAAATGATCAATAAGTTATGACAACATATGTTTTTTTTCATTGCTTTAACTCATCAAAATAGTAGACGATTTCAGTTTCATGTAAATTAAGTTTAAATGACTCAAACATTCAAGTTTATTGTACTTAAACATTTAAACCAGCAACTCTTTTTAGTGTTCGGCTGTCTGCTTTTGTGCAAATGGTGCAACATCGCTGCAGACTTAAAACTTTTCTAGTCAAGACAGCAGCCTAAATACTATCTTTTTAGAAATCATCGCCGTTTTATAATTTTATATTTAAATGATAAATCTCAATTTACATCATTTGTAAATGCATTTATTCGGCTTTTGCATGAAACGATGCGTAAATGCATTTTTCCGTGGTATAAATGCAGCTTCAGCGGTGCCTTGCAGTGTAGTTTAAAAGTTTCCCGGTTTATGCAGTCACGCGCTCTCACAGATATAGCGAAATCCATGCTCAAAATAAAGCTTTAAACCAGTTTTACTCTTCGTCGGGTCCGATAGTCACCTAACCCGATGAAAATGTCCCTTCACTGCTCCACCGAACACTTATCTCCTGCTACCGAGAGTAATGTTCCACTATGAGGAGCTTCCATGTGACGTGGAGCGGCCGTCTAGCTTTGTGTGTCCATATATGGTCATCTACGTCACGCGGTTGTTCCGTCCCCCTGTTGAACAAGAAAGCGTTGGAGTTCCCTGTGCTCGCAATAGAGTGAGCAGCTCTACACTTGTGCAATCACCACCACCAACAACATCTCAACATCTACTGCTCCTGAGAAAATAACACTTGACAGAAATCATTTACAAAAGCTCGTGAAGAGACATCTGCGCGGTGCTCGTCGCGCGCTTGGATACAATTTCTAAAGGGATTGAGATCTCTTTCTGACACTTTTCGAGAGATTTCAGAAGACTGGAGATTGATCGGGACGGAACACCTGTGCGTGCTCATTAATGACAGACTGAAGAACTGCTATGACAGGTAAACTAGCGGACAAGATCCCTATTACCATGAGCAGTTTAATCAACACCATACCTGACAGTCTCTATCCAGAAGAAGACATTCCCACTTCTATGAACATTTTCACAAACCCGGACTCCATTTCGCACTACTCGCAGATGAATACAGGTAAGGGCAAAAACTTTTGAATCACTTCTTCTCAGTGAGCTGTTCTTGGAGTGCGTAACCTGTTGTGTTGGCTGGTTCGAGTTAATCCATGCGGCATCAGTTGTGTTGAAGCCCGCTGAACGCGCGCTGCGCGGCCCCGCAGCACCTGTTAACGCACGCCTGGAATACTACGAGTTAGTTTAGTAGCAGAACTCCTGATACTGCAACAGTTGATTTGAGATTATATATTTTGATGAAAAAAAGTGTGTTCAGAATTAGTTCATAGCTACTTGTCTCAATACAGATTTTCAAATGTTCGGAATCGGGATGATCTGGTTTTATTTTGTGGTGCATTTGGCTACCCTTAGTAATAATAGCTAATAAACGGAATGTGTATGTAGGTTAATTATTTTATGAGATGGCTATTACATAGCTATTGATATTGTTATTATAACCAAATGTATGTAGCTATGCCATAACAGACGAGCTCTGTAATTTATAGACAGCCACAGACGCGCATTTTCTCAGTGGAATTCTGCGATAAAATTTCGTTTAATTTGTCCCCAAATTGTATTCTATAAAGAAGGTGAAAGTAGTCTAGTTAAAATGTTACAGTCACGTGATACGAGTGTGGACAGGTAATATCAGGTAATAGGTAACATTTCTAGCCCACGCGTCACGGGACACGCGGAAACCCTTCGTTCTTCACTGCCAATATATGCACAGTCGTGAAATGTATATTTCATATTTTAATAATATTAAATAAAGTCCAAATCCGTTTCGTTTTTCACTGTGCGCTTTAATTCCGTAAAAAAAAAACCCTTAATGTCGGTTTGTCCCCGCAGTCTTATAATCTATTCTGTTCTAAATATTATATTTGTATTATTTAAAGCTTTTTGATTAGTTATACAGCATTGACCCTTTTTCTGACCCTCCGCACGCTCAGGTGGGCGTTTATAAGCGCGCTCTTGGTCTTAAAAAAGCTCGGGCCAACACGTGAAATATAAAATCTCTAAATTAAAATATATTCAGGCACTGAAGGGTTTGTTTCCTGAAATTCACATGCACGCTTGGTCTTTGGGTTCTTTACTCTTTATTCGCGTGCCCTTTGAAATGTGTGTTCTTTTTAAAAATCATTTCTCCCCACATTAAAAAAAAAAAAAAAAGTCTTTACATTTTTTTGGAACAGTATTTTTGACTAGAATCCAGTGAACAATAAAAATATAAATTAAAGCGGATTATTGATTAAGATAATGGTTCCAAAATATGAGGAATTCCTTCCAGTCAGCAGCTCATCGAATTGTTAGGATTTTTCTCCATAGCCGAATTGTCTTTATTATTGTCGCTGATTTTACCTTTTGAAATATCAAAAAAAGTTAAGCTAAAAGCTTTAATGGTTACTGCAAAAAATAGCCTCAGAAGAAAAAAAAAATCTAAATACGTGGGAAATTTTAGCTCAGTTTTTTTTTTTCTATTGGAGTAGCCTACCTTCTTAAACCTTAATAATTTGCTAAATTAAATCATCTGACGAGGAGCTGTGAAATATCGTATTATTGAGAGTGAAAGCATAAGATCATTCGTCTTCTGATGGAGTTTCATATAGAGCTCTTGATGTGGTTTTCACTGCAGGTCAAAAGAGGCGATGCTTCCCACACTTGCGGGAGAGTATTGACCTCGTTTCGTTTCATTAAAATATCAAAATGAATTCGAAATATGAATGTTAACTTCCGGCTGAAAACTGGTCCTCGACAAATGCGTGAGTTCTTGGAAAAAAAAAAGAGATTCTTTTGAAATGAATTTCTCAAAACATGTAGATTACCCTGTATTTCTTGAGTAGAGTTTATTTTTAAAATCTCTGGTTCATCTCAATCAAAATATAAAATAAAATCTAAAATTCAGAATATAGATCTATAAATAGAATAAAGAAAAGTTATGTTTGTAGTTTTGATATATTTACTCTATTATATCCATTTTTAGACTCCATCACAACTTTTTGTAAGCACACTTCATTAATATCTCTGTTTATCGCAATGTGTCAAGGTGACAAACCCTTCATGTTCTCACAAAGTGTCCTATCAAACGCCCCTGTAAAAGATCCCCCACCAAGTGTGTGAAATGCATCCCCACACACAGTTTTTCCTGTTCTTTTACTTATCGCTTCTCCCTTTCTCTCTGATTTTTGCCCGAATGACTCTTTTCCGTCAGACACAGCACAGCATCTCTTCACACATGTACCCTATGTGTGTTGAACAGATGCGAGGACCATCTGTAATTTCCATTCTGTTTGTTTCTACCGTAAGCCACAATTTGGTGTACGCACAAGTGCACGTACTAAACTTAGTGAGCCATCATAAAAATAAAAAAAAAATCAGATATGCGTTGCGATCAGCACTGTATTGTGTTCAACAACACGCTTTTGTCAGACATATTAGAAGTGATTGAAGTGACTACAATACAGCAGATCCTAGAACAGCCGTCAAGTGTCAACAGACATCTCTCTGAAAAGGTGTGGGAGAGAGAGAGAGAGAGAGAGTATAAGAGTATCAGTGATGTCAGTCGTGACATCTTGCTGTATACAGAGAAGCCAAATAAGTTCCAGTCCTACAATTGATACGCAGCCGATAGAAAGACAATAAGTTGGCGAGGGAGGTGAGAGATAGTCTTGAATCGCTTTGCACTTCTGATTTGGTCAAAGATCAATATCCACGCCTTCATTTGGACTGATGTGCTTTTTAACAGAGGCATGCCAACTTGAGAATAAAGTTATAAAACGAGCAGGAGAAAGTTAAGTCCGTAGTTAGTCTATTAGTATAGAGACTCCTAGAATTATTCCCCTAGTCACTTTCCCATGCATAAACCCTTTGGTGGCAATCTGAATTGACATGTCCATTCTGACCCACAGATAACATCATGGACTTGGGGATGGGCGGCGAGAAGGGCAGCGGAGAAATTCAGTACGGCTCCGGGAGTTTCCAGTCAGGTCGAAGCGGGCAAACCGTCACCTACCTGGGCAAGTTTGCCTTCGACACCCCTCCGTCAGGCAGCATCGGAGGCTCGGGTTGGTGTCCCGACAACAACATCATCAGTCTGGTGAGTGCGGGAATCCTGGGGGTGTCGCCGTCACCGGGGAACATCACCACCCAGACGTCTTCGTCGGGCGGCAGCATGGGCGGCCAGTCGTCAGACATGGACCAGGTGTATGCGCCACCCCTGCCCGCCTACTCCACCTGCGGAGAGATATACCCGGAACAGGTGTCGTTCCACCACAGCCCCGCCACGTCCTCGTCTTTACCCTACCCGAGCTCCGACTACCACACCACCTCCAAGCCGGGCATGGACGGGAGTCTCTTTTCCATGATCCCAGACTACAACCTCTTCCATCACCAGGGAGACGTAGGGGTGATGGAGCACAAGCCCTTCCAAACCATGGACCCTATACGAGTTAACCCCCCTCCCATCACGCCCCTCGAGACCATTCGAGCCTTTAAGGATAAGCAACAGATCCATCCCAGCTTTCTCGGTGGGCAACAGCACATTTCCCAACACCACCAGCCCTCTCAGACTCTCGCTCTCAAACCGATCCGACCGAGAAAGTACCCCAACCGGCCGAGCAAAACGCCCGTCCACGAGCGCCCGCACGCCTGCCCGGCGGAAAACTGCGACCGGCGCTTTTCCAGATCCGACGAGTTGACGCGCCACCTGCGCATCCACACGGGACACAAACCCTTCCAGTGCCGCATCTGCATGCGGTCCTTCAGTCGCAGCGACCACCTGACGACACACATCCGCACACACACGGGCGAGAAGCCCTTCTCCTGCGAGTTCTGCGGACGCAAGTTTGCACGGAGCGACGAGCGGAAGAGGCACGCCAAGGTGCACCTGAAACAGAAGGACAAGAAACCCACGGACAAGGGGAGTAGCGCCGGGGCCGGGGGGAGCCACACCTCTCCTCCCAGTTCCTGTGGGAGCGCGGGACCCAGCAGTGCCAACATCATGACCGTCACCACTTGTGCATGAGGTGGACTCGCGAAGTAAGACTGCGAGGAGACAAGTTCTCCTCTTAAGTACACTTGACTCTTAAACTCATTACCCATCCATTTGCTACGGTTTCCATTGATCACAGTGGCGTGTTTCTGTAGCCACGTTTGTTTTAGGTCAAACGAGTGGGGAATAAGTGGACTGGCGGTAAAGATGATGGTTGAAGCAGTCAGGTCAGAGCACCTCACAAGGGTTCGACTCTCAGCTCCAGAGCAATCTCTTGAGATTTTAGGCTTTTCAGTTTTGTTTTTCTTGTGTATTGGTTCGTCAGTGAGTTGTCAGATAAAAGTGCACTTTCATTTGCTCAATGTTTTTTTTTTTTAATGATTGCTAATAATTTAACGTTTCTGCGTTATTGTTGTTGTTTTTCAACAGAATGTGCCAAATTGTTTGTAGTAATCTAATAACTTGATTTCAGACGTTGAGTTTTGAGCTCTGAAGGCTCAAGGAGACTTTAAAAGTCGGTTAATATTTGGAAATCCCGTCTGGAGAATTAAGGGATATGCGAATGGCGTTTGTTATCAGCAATGGACTTTCAGTGCAATAAAATAAGAAAAACAACAACAATAGCAAAACAGTCTGGCTCACTTCCACAAGTTTACTTTGTAGGGATGAAATTGTGGCCTTTACCTGTCTCGCTTAATTTAGTGCGCAAAAGAGCCAAACCCGCAGTTCTGCGAATCCACTTCAAGCAGAACGATCCGATCCAAACATTTAGCCTTTCTGTTCATCCAGTACCGTGTCTTTGCTGGAACCGAAAAGATTGAAGACCCACAGCAATATGCATCCAATTGAAACCATGCAGACTATCAATGAGATCTACTTCATTTTTATGTGAAAATTGTCCTGGACAGTCGTGTTTCCTGCTTTCATCATCCAATATTCTCCATCGGGTCCCTTTTTATGCACATTATATATTCAGCACGCATTTTAACACACATGTACAAAAGGTTTTCAAAAAACGAAATCAGCCAAAACGATGGTAATGCTCGCCTGTGGGCATCACCACTGGGCAGGATTGATCTTAGGAGTCATTGTTTTGCATTTTCGCCGGCTGAGGCCTGCCTGCTATATGCATGCCATTCAAGATGTTTTTGGATGGGAACAGTTTCGACATTTATACTGCTCTCAGGGGCAGACCCGTAATGTGGTATCTCCACGGTTACTCATATCTGGATCATGCCTAGAGATTCTGAATTTTAACGATGAGAACGAGAGAGGGGGTTTTGTACAGATAATTATACAAAAATATTACTACATGTTTTCTACTTGGAATGTACAAAGCAATGTCTTTCAGTATTACAACGTTTGTCTGTGCTCGTGTGTGTGTGTGTGTGTGTGTGTACGTGTGTGTGTGTGTGTGCTAATGCATACACAACGCCCGCGTGCTTAGATTTCACATTGACTGAATGTTGAAACAAAAGATGTGTTTACATTTTAGTTTTCTTTCTTCTGTTTTTGAGATTGTGACTGTACATAGTGCAGAATGTTTTTAAGTGTGTGTGAGTGTGTGTGTGTGCAGGAAAAATCGAGTATTGACTGTGTCAAATGTGATGCATTCTTCAGCATTTCATTAAAGTCTCAAATATTAACTGTTATTAATGCAACATTGCAAATGATGACTTGCGGACACACTGAATGATGTGTTTAATAAATGAATAAACAGTAAAATTATTTGGTGAAAAAAGCAAAGCATAATCTGTGTATCTCATTATCTTATAAGCATTTTAAATATATAGCCCCACTTGTTTAACACTTGGCTTACATTCCCACTCTTGGTAGGCTCTCAACTTCCAATGGCAGAATTTATTTTGTGTTGAATAATTATCACAACAGTGGTATTTAAGGATTATTTTGGATTCGGAATAATTAAACATACGGAAATAATTCGGCCCTTAATTATGAATGCAGCTCCTTATAGGCAATACAGAAAATGTTCATCAGGTTACGGCTCTTGCATCCGAGATAACAAATAAATAAATAAATGCGGTGTTTATCTGGGGTGCAAAACCGTAATGATAAAAAAAACCAAATATTGATCCATAAAACTCATCTACATACCGCTGAAATCTGCCGAAAGCTAAACAAGCATTCTGAACGTAGCCTATACATTGGCATTATTGTCTTGAATAATGCATCGAAATGGCAGAATGTCACAGTTGTGTACACAAGTTAGTTTGTACCTCTTCACCCGTCTCAATGTAACTGAAACATTACAGTGCTTATGGGTTCCTGATTGGAGAGTGTAAATGTTGAGTTATATCTGTTCAAGGTCCCTCCTCAGCCTTTTTTAGAGATATATCTTCATTTCTGAAGCACACATGCTATGAGAACTATTGCTTTTAAGAAATCATACATACAAAAACAGCTTCTGGCTTCTTTTTTTATATATATATCTATCTGTTATTTTCTTTTTTCTTTCTGTGCCAAGACACATCAGAATGCAGGGCCAAACTGCAGCGGTAAAAATAGCGAAGCAGTTCTTACAGATCAGATCCGATACCCGGTGGAGTTGTGTGCGTGCATGTGTGTACCTCCAGTTTGAGGAGAGCATTTTACATTAGGCACCACTGACAAGATTCAAAAAGAAATTCGTTTGACGATTAGAATGTGCGCAAATGTAAAACGCAATGTCCATCATAACTCGGATTTTATTATATGCTACTACAAGTAGAAGTCTTCCTCATAAAGTTCTGTGAAGCAACAAGCAATCGTGACCTCCGGAAAACTTGTGTGTGTTTGTGTTTTGAGCATGCATGCATGCTTGTGTACATCTGTACTGAGTGCTTCCATGTCCATATTTTCCTTTGTTTTTTTAATACGTGAGTCAATGTCATTAGAACTGCAGTGTCTCAACATCATTTGCACTTAATCTAGAACTTTGTGAACGTTCACGGAGGAGTCGATCTGTTTTTTAGGGTAAATAGATATCGTGACGAGTCTCACAACAACACCCCCCTCCTCGTCATGGTCTCAGCATGACTGTTCACCGTCCGGCTTTGGATCAGAGCCAGGATGAACAGCCTTGTTTGTCCCAAACTTGCAGGCTTGGCTGCCCTGGAACAATATGCACAGAGGAGCGAAGAGAGATGTAAATGTGACCCTAGTCAGCTCTGAAGCAGGCCCTGTTTCACAACACTGATTCACTGTTGTTTACCTGATTATTTTGTAACTCCCTGTAACCTTCTCATTATGGCCGGTCATTAAAGACACTCATCATGATGCTGTCCACTGCGCTGATGATCAGAGACATCTTCTCTAGAAACAAAAAAAAAAACAGAAGGGAAAGAAGAAAGTCATCTTTATTGATGCCCATCCGTTCTCATAATGTTTGCGGTTTATAGTGTGCAAATAAATAATGTTGTGTGGCAGATATTTTGGTACCCGTATTCTTTTTTTTTTTTTTTTTGTTCCTGGACTGTATCTCTTACTGCATGTCTTGCATGTCTCTTTTCAGATGGAGGCACTTAGAGTTGTTCGTGGTCACTTTTATGAGTGTGAGAGACACAACCATGGGATTTAGCTCAGTAGAAGAAAGGATCTTTTGATACGTTTTTACCTCCTGTTACTTCCATTGCCTTATAATAAGGCCCAGTGGTAAAGTCTTTTAATTGTTCACAAAATTAATTGATGTTATCCTTGTGTGGAGAGGAAATGTTCACTCGGCTTCTGATTTTGTTGTAAATTCAATGTTTTCCAGTTGATGCGTACTTGAATACACACCTGAATAAAATAGAACTGAATCTATTTTTGATTGTCTTTTTTGTGTCGCACGTGTAAAAAACAAACAACTATGCAAACAACTGAAAACATTAAGAATAAACGACCAAAATTGGTTGTCTGAATACATACAGTACATTTTACAAAATAATAATAATAATATTTAAATATATTTGTGTGTAATCTATAGGAATTGTATAACAATGACTATAAAATATTCGAAAAAAGTGATTCCAACTATATATTCCTAAGTGTTGTTGTAGTTTGGACTTATTCTCATAGAATTAGAAGGATTATTACAACTTTATAATTTCAGTTATCGTTATCATCCTTGATGTGAAAGGCCCTATATCGTAGTTATCGTTATTTTATGTGAACAGGCATTGAAATATTTTATTAATAGAACCCATTACATGAGATTGTCTTTAATTGCTCAACAAAAATCATATATTTTATATATTATTTTACCTGAACTCCAACATTTCTCATTAGATTTAACCATTTTACACACTCAGGTAAGGTTACCTGAGCTTCATTGTGTCTGTGTCACAATGTGTTTACTTCTACTTACTAAATATTTTATGAGAAACCTTAGAGACAAAGTTCATAGGTCAACTTAAACTAACATACCTGAGAACTCCGAGTAACACTTTACACTGGTTAACACTGATTTTAGAAAACGTTTTGCATGTTTTCTCGACGTTTTGTCGATCAATCGACAGTCGTTATAGGTTCTGTAAAGAAAGCACGAAAATAAATCACTAAGCGAAACTAAGAATATGTATCATTACAGTAATTTGGTTATTTTACAATCATAAGTGTGTGAATGGCTCGCGCGAGACCTGTTGGCTGTTGTAGTTTGACCTCTTCGCTTTCCGTAGTTTAAATCCTCTCGACCTCTGACTTGCAGTAAACTTCTCTACTTCCTGCTTGCTGTCCGACTCTCAAAAGCCTGAAAAGGCGATGTTTACAACAAAACGGGATTACATTTCGATTGATTTGGACTGAATTTGAGCACAAGATGAGCTGGTATGTATCACAACGCCTATGTGGATTAATAAATACCAGTAAATCGGTTGTTTACGAGCGCCGTGAAGTGCCGCTGGTTGTGTTTCAATACACGGTGAACTTCCTACCTAGACTGCACTTCAAGCGTTCGAACACAACTAGAATGCTGTCTGGTTAGGCAGCGCGCGTGCTTTTGACACACAGCCGTTGACTGTGACTAGCGAGCTAACGTAAATTTAACCGTGTTTGAGGTTACGAATGAGTTTAAACAGCCTATTTAAACTCCGAAAAGCAATGTTTGGTTGTTGATGATTCAGATTTGTTTGAAATGTTCAGTATTTCACGCTTTCATTTACTCTATATTGTTTGTAGTGTCTTTCCCTAGTTACAGTAACGCAAGTTGGCTAAGTTGGCTTACAAGTCCTCGGAGACACAATATTTAGTTTACAGTTTGATTTATCAATGTTCCTTTTCACGTTACGTTATGAGTATAGGTTATTCGATTCTTATTTTCAGCTTATTTAATTATAAAAGAGTATCAAATGTAGACACCCTGTGATATGTGTGTGTATGAATGGGTTTTGCAGTCTGGAACAGGAACATTTAATGTAGGTTATTCTGTATTTAGAAAACCATAAGAACTCATGATAAACCAGTAGCTACTTCACTGATCTGAAGAACCTATATCACAGAGTATAAATCCAAAGAACTATACAGTACACATGAATCTAGATCCCAAAGATGTTCTTTGCTAAGGTGTCTTCAAAAGAACCTGTTTTTAAATGTAGTTCCCTTCATCACTCTCAGAGTCTGTGTTTCACTAGATTCCAGTAAACTAGAGAGTTTTAAGGATTTGTTTTAGGTTGAACACAATGGACCACTGTCGACTTGTGTAGTTTTGCCTTGTCAGTTTGTTTTGCTTTCATCAAGATGTAAGAGAACTTTAGGAAAGACATTGCCATTAAACTATAAAGGTTTGGCAGATTTGTGTTTAGATAACATAATAATCTGCCATGCTGCTCCAACAAATACACAGTGGTTTTGTGATGATTATGTTTTTCAGTTCAGCTGCGCTTATATGTTCATCGTGTGATTTGTAATGCTGTATTGTTGTAATCGTTATGTCCACTACAGTAACACTTGACAGCTGGCATTTAAATTTCATGTGCATCCGTTAAGTCGTAATGCAAGGAAAGTAGCAACAGAATTTTTTTTTGTTGCATATTGTGACGCACATCCGGGTCGAACAAAATTTTGAAAATAAAAAAAGGTTACGCTTCATTTTAAAGGCACACTATGCAGCTCTGATGTTTTTGTAAAACAGCGACCCCTAGAGCAGCTGTGGTGTACTTGCACTGACGTAAATGACCATAACTCCTAGTTCTACTGAACTACTGAGGATGGTAATAATAGGTTGATGATAACTATATGTCAAGTGTAAAACTACTTTATAATAATAAAGTTACCTATCGCGTTTGCTGGCTTATAACGTTTTTACATGATTTCTGTTAAATCACAAGTAAATAGATAGTGTAGGCAGGGCTCCAGACTGCGACCAAAATTTGAGAGTGTGCGACTGAATTGTACATCCAGTCGCACATGTGCGACCAGTAAATTAACGGAACCGGATTCGTAACCGGAACCGGCGAGCAAGGTCTTTTAAACGAGCAGCTTCAAACTCTGTTGTTCTCTTCGCTCCGCATCACGCCACACGATAACGCTGGATAAAAATAAATAAAAACAAGTTTACAAATAAGAGATTTACTTACAAATCTATCATCAAGTTTGACAGGTCAGCATCACTGTTGCATCCAGTGCTGCTTTTAAGCTCGCGCCAACGAGTGAAAGTCTGACCGAGTGGGACTCTTGTCCAGTTTCTAGCGCGGTCTGATTCTCTTTTCCTTTTTCTCAACATTTCTGAGTCCGACCGAGTTTTCTTGGATGTGTGCAAATGGCTTCATAGGTTGTTTTTGATGCATGTGACGTCGTTGCCGTAAAGCATTTTGTGAATCACGCGAGATTTGTCAGGGGCGCTGCTACCAGGATGACCACCGAAACAACTTTGAAGCTGTTATATTAAGGTACAAATCTTGCATAGTGTGCCTTTAAGGTGTCATTGTTTGTGTAATTGTATATTTAAGTACTGAGTAATATTAATTAACCACATGTACTTACTATAGTGTTAGGGTAGGATTAAGGCTTGGTTGAGGTTTAGTTGCATGTAATTATGCCTAATTATGTCTTGCTTCAGTGCATCTGTTGTTGATTGGATGAAGGCAGGTCTGAATGTGAGCTTATATATACGTGGTTGAATAGTTCAGAATAAAATCAAAGCTAGAAAACAGGTTTGGTGATTTTCCCATTCATGCCGACTTTAATATCATGTAATTGTCCAATAATAACTTGATTAGACTGCATGCGGCAAAGCTGACTTGGCTCTTTATGTCACAGTTCTCAGTCTGAACGATTGGCATAATGTGAATGAACTTGAGATGCTGGGATGAACAGGCATGTGCTTGTTTTGGCTCATCCTGGAGCGATCCAGTACAGGCAAAAATGAGTTTAGTCATAATTCCTAAAGTCCACTCTGGCTGAAGCGATTGAGCATTTTAACGTCACAGAACATCAAAACGTCCTTCTTTAAAGAGTCCAGTCCAAAGCAGAGACGAGATTGCTTTTCTGGCCTTTCCTTTTGACGTATTTAACATTCTACCATTTGCATTGTAAGAGGTTGGACTTTGGGAATTGAATCAGCGTCACAGGGCTCTTCTGAAAGGTCAGTGGCCAGCAGAGGATGCTTCCTCTCCAGTGCGCTTAGTGTTGGGGTGAAAGAATCCTTTATGAACCAGGCTGACCCAATTCATTCATTCAGGACCTCTTGCTAGATAGAGTGACGTGGTCGTTCTGACACCGAGGTCGCCCTGAAAACAATTACCGCTCCCTGGTCGTCAACTGAGTCTCTGTACTCCTCGGAGATAAGATCCCGGCGTAAAACTGCAGTCTCGACAGATAGAGCTTCCATTAGCTGACTTCTCCACTTGGGCTGTGTGTAGCGTGAGTCAAGTTTGCCTGTTCTCCGCGTAATTTTTGCCGCGAGTCTGAACCAGGCTTTTGTTCGTGCTTCTGTCACTTGCACGTCTGTGATTGTGCTGATAGCGTAAAGCCTTCGATTTCACAACAGGGCACCTTTCATCATGATTCTGTGTGTGAATGGAGAGGATTTTGTTTCGGTCGACTTGTTGAAAGTGTCATTTAGTATCTCTGCAGAATTACCAGAAGTCATGTAACGCTTTATTTTAATTGTAAAAATCACATCAGTTGGCCAATAGGTCATAGGGTTGGGTATCGTTTGAATTTGAACGATTCTGATTCCGATTCCTTGTTTCGATTCTGGTTCCTAAGGATTCTCGATTCCGATTCTTTTAAGAGGCAGGGTCAAAAAAGTTTAGCTAACCTTGCTAACCAACGGTCTTTCTGAAGGAAATAATCCTTTCTGAAGGAAATACTCCTGTCACAAATACTCCTTTTGTCACAAATTTAGCATTTTGCCGAGATTTCGTTATTTTTAGAAAAGTGAAGCCACACTTTGGATCGCTGACGTAAGCTACTAATGTTTGACTCGCGCGGTTATGCCAACACTTCCGGTAGACGCTTCTTCGTTGGTGTTGTTCAGCGGTTTCTTCTTCCGCTTGGCGGACTGTGAATATCGAAACTAGGAATCGAAATTTTAACTTTTGAACGATTCTGGGAAAAACGAAAAGTTAGTCCCGGTTCCAATCGATACTCGATTCTCGATACCCAAGCCTAATAGGTCAGGCCTTGAGCATGAATTTGTCCATCCATCCATCCATCCATCCGTACTCATCCGTACTCATCCGTACTTATAAGTACTTATACTTGTGCCTACATACTAATACGTACTTATACATACTTATACGTACTTATACATACTTATACGTACTTTTAGTTACTTATACTTGAGCCTACATACTTATACGTACTTTTAGTTACTTATACTTAGCCTACATACTTATACGTACTTTTAGTTACTTATACTTAGCCTACATACTTATACGTACTTTTAGTTACTTATACTTAGCCTACATACTTATACGTATACTTTTAGTTACTTATACTTAGCCTACATACTTATACGTACTTTTAGTTACTTATACTTAGCCTACATACTTAAACTGTACTTACGCGTACTTTTAGTTACTTATACTTGGCATTAGAGCCAGACCGATATTATCGGCCGATATTAGGCATTTTCCATAATATCGGTATCGGCAGTTATAAATGGCCGATAAATGAATATTTATAAAATAAAATAAAAATGGACGAAACACGCTTTAATCATCTCTCCTTGGCCTGTTATATTGAAAATGTAAGTTTGCAGTGTGATGTTATCTATTGTTAAATTATGGCTCATCATAGACTAGCTAACCACAAAGCAAGCTAATGCCACTATCATCAGTGGAAGACCGCTAACGTTAACATTAATGAGCTCGGAAACCACAATGAACTTTTTCTGCCTAAATAAAGTAATTATTACTGTATTTATAACTAGCATCTCTAGTTATAGTCCCTGCATTGTAAAATGTAAGTTATGCTTGCGATGAGTGAACATTAGACATAAAGAAAAAGTATCAAACTTATCTTGTGCAGAAAAGTTAGCTTTTCTTTTACACGTGTGTGAAATCGATCAATATTTAATAAAAAAAAAATATCGGCCGATATATCGGAATATCGTATTTTAAAACCCAAAAATATTTGTACCGGTATCGGCCTTCAGAATCCTTTATCGGTTGGGCTCTACTTAGCATACATACTCTATACTTACAAACTTATACTTATCCACCTTATTCTGCTCTAAACAATGTGTTCTGCCATGTCGACGACCCCGGTTGTCAACTTCCGGTTCTAGTCTGGTCTATGCTTTTTTGCCATGTGTTTTAGATTGTGTCATCCCCACATCGCTAAACTAAATCGAAAAAACATTCATCAAATGTGATCTGATCACGTTATTTTTTATTAAATCACAGATAAAAACGAAATGAACGTTTTTCTTTTCTTAATAACTTCCAAAGCTGATTCATGACTCCCTAATCCAGCACGAACATCCGACTTTCTTTCACCCCGACTGCTGCAGAATAACAGTACTATAAGGTTAGGCTGGTTAGACCTTTTACTCATGTCTAACTTTGCTTTCAAAGATGAATAGTCTATATATTTCTCAGGCCTGTGAGGTTATAACGTTACGCCGAGTTTCATTCATGAGACCAAAGTCCAGTTTGCGCGCTGTCGCCTCCGTCATGATCATCTGTTGACTATATACTTCTTATTTATTAAAACCAGTCAATTGGTTGATGAAACATTGATTTAAATTAAGATTCACTTAATAAAAATTAATAATTCACTTTAAAGAAAGGTTTCTTTGTGGTTTCTCTTTAAAATCTCGGTGAAAGTTTTAAAGTCGCTTTAATAACGGTTATGTCCGTGATTATAAAAGGACATGACTAATGTCTGGATTTCTAATGTCTGGACCACTGATCTATATAATATATCATTGTATATAGATGAGTTGTCTGGACTAGAGTGCTAGCATTCTATGTAAACAAATACTTCAACAGGAAGTGGAAAACCGTATAGTCAGTTGAAACCGCAATCAATCATGGGAAATAGAACGCTCGCAGAATAAGGTGGATACTTGCATACTTACTTATACGTACTTTTAGTTACTTATCTTAGCCTACATACTTTTACTTACTTATACTTACTTATACTTACTTATACGTACTTACTTATACATACTTTTAGTTACTTATACTTAGCCTACATACTTATACGTACGTACTTATACTTAAACTTACTTATATGTATTTATACATACTTATACTTACTTATACATACTTTTAGTTACTTACTTATACTTGCATACTTATACTTTTACTTACTTTTACATTTTTACTTTTACTTAATTTTACTTACTTATAGTTACTTGCTTTTATTTGCTTTTACTTACTTATACTTACAAATACTTACTTACTTACTTACTTATACTTACTTTTACTAACGTTTTTTCCTTCTTTTTTTGTGGTCACCTGTCCAAATGCACAAATCCATGATTATCAGTTGATCCAGGAATATTAGTGTTAATGATTTTTTTCTATAGTTTTACAGACCAAGAGAACCTGACTACAAGAGTGAACACACGCCTACTTCTCCAAACTCGTTTATAGCAGACCTCTCAAGTTTTAGCTAGAAATGGGTCTTACACTATAACCAGACATGATGCCACAAATTGTGTCACTCTTCCATGTTAATCTCGAATTTCCTGACCAGCCACAACTGTAATGAACTAAAAAGTTTTTGCTCTGTCGGGCTGGGAAATCTCAATGGTCCAGAATTCGGTTCCACGAAGCTGTATATATTGAGCATCAAATATGGTCTGTTTGGCTGTCACTTGTTTCCCCTCAGTAAAGAGTTTTTCTTAACTGTACAATAAACATGCGTTGCGCCAAGCTGTGCAGCTCAAGTTTTAATTACAGTTTCTAAATGTTCAAAACTGAAACCAAAAATACTCTGACAGTGACCATCATGTGACCATTATCTCTTCAGACACCACCTGATGTCCACAGTTTCTACACTGAGTTTGGATGGTCAACACTGTAATTGACAGATTAAAATGGACGGTTAATTACCACTCATTACCGTCTTGTTTTGATGTCCAAAAGACGCCATTGGTTGACATAACAAACTCAGTATTTAGCAGCAGCAGCAGCATCCCTGTAATGATATCATGCACAAATTTGCAAACCAAAATGACGTGATGCCACACAGGATACTGTCGTGAACAATATCTCCATAAATAATATTTCATATTCTGTCTTACTATACCGCAGACAGGAAGTTCCCTATAATAAACCTCTGGTATTTTCCCATAACCCTTTAAATATCTCTGATATTAGATTTACTTCTTAGAAAGAATATTTGACAATCTTTTAAATTAAATAAATATTTATTGATTGCTTTTTACAAGGTTTGACAAGTCTGCAAGAAAATCCACCAAAATTCACTTCCTTTACTGCTTTCGCAGTGATAATGATGCTAAAGTGTGTTAATATTGCATCTTGTTTTAAGTTTTTTTCCTTCCTTCATTTTATGTGACCTCTTTAAGAGCATGGGATCGGATCGGACGGCCTAACCGCTTACTTAAATAAGGCTGTATGTAAAAATGGCCTTGTATGCGAAGAACCTTCGCTGCAGATTCCCACAGTACAAAATCATCCCACTGAATTTCTTCCTTCCTGTCAGAACCTTGACATCCTGTCAAGCCTTGACATTCTGACTTACAGCAGCCTGGTTAAACTATCCCACAGCTCGGGTGTTAACATGGTAATCTTTAGATTCTGTTGGAATAGTTCATCACCAAATGAGCAATCTGTCATCGTTTATTCACCCTGTTTTCCAGCTCATATAATAAGACTGACTTCCATGAAACACAAAAGTTCTTAGATATACTTCTCTTTTTCCATACGTTGAAAGTAAACGGTGACAGATGCTCTCAAACTCCAAGAAAAGTTTTAAAATACACCATTAAAAACCCCATAAGACTGGCCCACATGACTCATGTGCTATATTCTATATATTCTGAAGTCATAGAATGGTTTTCTGTGTTAAGCGGGACCAAAAGTCGATATTAACTAAAAATGTTGATGACATAAATAGTGATGCTCGATGATGTCTGAGTTGTGACGCTGGAAGGAGGTGTTGATGTGTGAAACATAGAAGGAATGGAAGGAATTTCCAAAGTGATTTTAATCTTTTTTTTTTTTTTTTTTTTTTTTTTGATGGGTGCCATGCATAAATTAGCAACATGCAAAATGTTTTGGGTCTCATTCACTTATAATTATGTGGATTATTTAAATTAGAGTATTTCTCTCGAAAATATTATTTCTGCATAATTCACAGCATCTGCGTATGCGTGCAAAATTTGTTTTCCTTATTCTAATATTAATATTATTTTTGAGAGTATTCTGAATGAGCGAGTGTCCAATGTTAGTAATTTGCATTAAAACATGCCCAAATCATCTCCATATAAGGGGTTTCTGCATGTTGAAATACGTTTAAAGGGGACCTATTATGCAAAATTCAGTTTAATGTTGTTTTTGAACAAAATTATGTGTACACAACCACCCTGTTGTGGTAAAAATCTGTCCACTCTGTTTGTTATTCCCCATTTATATAAAACACTGTCTCCAGTGATGTCACAATGTGACAGACCTAGGCTGGCGACTGAATCTACCCTATCAGCATAGCTCCGCCCCTCAGTGAGCTGTACACAGTCTGCCATGTTTATCTCCTCGCCATAGCATTTAACAGCAAGCTACTAAAGTTATTCAGTCAAGAGCAGTGAGTGATTTTCTGTTTTTTTTATTTTTTATTCATATTAATAGCACATAGCAGTAGGTTCTTTATATTACGCTGCTTTTTCTTTAATACACACATGCAATACACACATCTTTCCCTGCAGTTTACGTTCACAGACATATGTGTTTATGTGAACTTTGTGTGTTTTTTGACATAGCCTTGTGTGTATTTGACAGTTTAAGCGCAATAAGAAGTGAAAGAGAACTTTATTTTTTTTAATACTCGCGTCACGGGACGCTCCGTCTGACAGTTTTCCTTCAGCTTTAAAACACATGCAAATAATAACATTGATGATGACAATGAACTGCGATCTCACATGAGTCACGTGAGCGTGACTGCAATAGAGATGATAATCAACAGAGGTTTAGTTTTTGTCACAGTATCAGAGCTGCGAGTCTAGGGCTGTGAAACGATTAATCGCGATTAATCGCATCCAAAATAAAAGTTTGTGTGTAGTGTGTATAATTATTTTTCATATATAAAAACACACACATGCATGTATATATTTAAGAAATATTTGCATGTACTTTATATATTTATACAAAATACATATTATACATAAATATAAATATTTGATATATTAATAACTAGGGTTGGGTATCGAGAATCGAGTATCGATTGGAACCGGGACTAACTTTTTGTTTTTCCCGGAATCGTTCAAAAGTTAAAATTTCGATTCCTAGTTTCGATATTCACAGTCCGCCGAGCAGAAGAAGAAACCGCTGAACAACACCAACGAAGAAGCGTCTACCGGAAGTGTTGGCATAACCACGCGAGTCGAACATGAGTACCTTACGTCGGCGATCCAAAGTGTGGCTTCACTTTTCTAAAAATAACGAAATCTCGGCAAAATGCAAAATTTGTATTTTTACAGAAGGAGTATTTCCTTCAGAAAGGCCGTTGGTTAGCAAGGTTAGCTAAACTTTTTTGACCCTGCCTCTTAAAAGAATCGGAATCGAGAATCGTTAGGAATTGGAATCGAAACAAGGAATCGGAATCGGAATCAGAATCGTTCAAATTCGATAAACGATACCCAACCCTATTAATAACACATTTTTTCTTAAATATACATGCATATGTGTGTATTTATATATACAAAATAATTATACACATTACAAACGCATATATTATGTGAATAAAAACTTTTATTTTGGATTAATCGTTTCACAGCCCTATGCGAGTCATAAAGGCTCTGTCCTCTTCTGGAAAGGAGGCGGGGAGCAGCAGCTCATTTACATTTAAAGATACATGAACGAGAAAGAGACTCAAAAATGGCGATTTACAGCATGGTATAATAGTGATCTTTGGGGGATTTTGAGCTGGTTCTTCACACATATTCTGGGGACACTTGAGACATATATTATAACTTGTACAAGGGGCATAATAGGTTCCCTTTAAGATAACCTTTTATACCTTGTAAGCCCACACAGATTGTGTGTGTGTGTGTGTGTGTGTGGTATCAGTTGTTCCTAAATTTTTCAGTTCGGAAAACATTCTAGTATGAGAAAGTAAATGAAAAATGATGATTTTTTTTGTGCTAGTTTTATTGTAGTATCTTATTTACTGTTTCGGTTAATATTTCGAATTAGATTTTGTTTTTATGTGTTTTTGCCATTTTGTTTTTTAAATGTCTATTTTATTTAGTATATAATTTTTTTTTCTTTTTAGTTTTTGTTGGTAGTTATTTTAATAAATCAACTTATACTATTATTATGTTGTTATTATTTTTTAAATGGTTTTAGTTTTAATGATGATAACCCTGGTGTGTGTACATAGTTCATTCACAAATGTGTGTAACTGAATGAGACCCAGTGAGCGTCCATGAATGAAAATCCATTTTTTTTTCAATGTTGAATGGATTTCCTCTGTCAAATCATTTTGAAGATCTAGGTTAGTTGAGCAATTCTTACTGACGCGTGGCTTGCTTACGAAGATGAACTCACCTTACTGACGACAGAAGAAAACACTTGATGTTGCTCAACTCATTACGTCATGCAGATGAAACAATTGACTTCATTCTGGCTTCTTACTTTCTCTTCTTTTGCTCGCTGGGCTTGAGTGATGGCTGTTTATGCAATGTTGGCAGTAGTAAACTGTTTTTGGGGTGAGTCAGCGGTAGGACTTCAGGAAGTTCAGTGGGTGATGACTTGTAGTTTTCCATGATGATTTAGGCATTACAGCAGCATGACAAAAGGTGAACATTATGTTCCTTGGAATGGGCTGTTTCTTATCTTATCTATCTTGTATTTGGTCCAAAAAAAAAAAAAATGCTTTTACTTTTATATTATATTATTTATTATACATGCATACAAACACTTTTTTTGAGGTTAAATCATTTATTTTAATTTATCTACGATTAGAGGGAACACACGCGCACATGTAGTACATATAGCCTATATATCCAACTGTGTCATGACTGTGCTATGTAATTTCTGTTCCACACACACACACACACACCTCTCTTTCCATCCCATTAGCTCACACACCTTAGCTTTGACGCAGCTGGCATCGCAGCGTTCCTGTCATCCCCAGCTGTCCATCAATCTTCTGGAGCCATACCTCTGTCACATCAATAATAGTTAGTGTAGATGTGTGTGCGTGAGAGAGGTGCCTGCTCTGCCAGCAGTGGAAAACATGTTTTTTCTCTCTCTCTCTCTCTCTAGGTCTAACCCAGGTGTAATTACTAAACAACGCATGAGACAGAGAAGAGGGGGGGCGAACGGTTAATTGCTGATTTTCACTTAAGGAGAGTTGTGAGAACAGGGGATGGAAATGTGATGCCATTGTGCCACGTCATCAGTACGCTCAGTGTCAATTTAAACCCACACAATTAGGAACCCACACTATGTGATCGTAACGGCATTGATCAATATTATATATATATATATATATCTCAACATGTATGGACCGAGTGGTGTATTGAAATACTCTTATTCAGATTATTTTGCTGACAATGTAAAATGTTGTTGGTTATTTTAATGCATTTACTTTTTCAATTGATTAAAAAGTTAATTGATTGAAAACTCTGAGACCATTCGTTTGTGTCATCTCTAAGAAATGATCACAAAAATCCTTCTTGACTTTTCTCATGTTAAAATGTTTTCGTAATAATATATGTAGGTAACAATAGCTGTTTATTTGGTGAATATAAATGAAAATATTGAAATCCTACATTGTGCTCATTTAGTAAAACTATTGATTAATACTTTAAGCATTTTTGTAAAATAATAATTAACTTTTTGAGTTCAACAATTTGAATCTTATTTACTTCTATGGCTAAAAAAAGCTAGAAAAATATATAAAAAAATATATACATTAACAACTGTACTGTTCAGAAGTTCTAAGGTCGCTAAGATTGTAAAAATATTGTTCATTAAGGCTTTATCTGATCAAATCACTATACAAAAAGTACTATTTAAAAATATTACAATTTAAAATAACTATAATATATTTTAAAATTGTAGTTGGCAACTTATGTAGTTGGCAAAGTTATTGTTTTTCAACAGTGATTTTTTTTTTTGTGTGTGTGTGTCTCACATGGTTTTTCAGAAAATATACTAATATGCTGATTTTCTGCTCAAGAAACATTTCCTATTTTTAATGTTTCTTATTTTTTGTGGTAAACAACATAAAATGAATATATATTTAATGGATCTTTGTTGAAAGTACTCTTTGTTATTATTAACTTTACAATAATAATCGTACTGTCCCCAAACTGGAATGGTTTTGATTATCAGTCATCAAATACATCTTAAACATACTCTATCATTGTAACTGTTACTAGCAAAGCGTTGTGCTGTTAAGATCTGGTGAAAGAGTTTAGATGTGTGTGTGGAAGCTGAATTGAACATACAACATCAGGCATGAGCTGTAGGTTGGCTTCTTCACCACTTATTTCAGCAGAAACCTTATCCTCATGTCTTTGTGAAGTGGCATCAGTGCTGCAAGCTAAAGAGATTCTTACTCATTACTCATAGTCAATTATATAGGTCAGGATGATCTTTTACCTAGACCAGGCCAGGTTTCATTAGACTTCTCTAAACTCTCTAAATGCCATTTTGCCTGTTTATTAGAAGAATAGTAAAGTGTACACCATAAATGTTACTGAAATAGGGATTGGTTAATGTTGCAGACTGGACTTGATTGTCCAAGTGAAAATTATGACATGTTTCTTTCCAGCGTGACACCAACGAATTTCAAATTTGAAACCACATTAGCTTCAGGCGTTTGATTTGAAATGAAGGAATTTCTTTTGAACTTAATTTGAAGTGACCTGATTTTGAGAGATTGGTTGCCATTTTACTTTAGAAAAAGTGTTGACAGCTTGCTCTGTTTAAGCTTGACATCATAAAACAAATAGCTGGGGAAAATGAGAGAAAAAAAAATGGCATGAAGTAATGGCATGTTGATCTGAATGAGATTTTATCTGGAGACAAAACCAACCGTTGTGACCTAACCGAAGGACGACCTGTGGGCGTATCAGTATTATTCTTTTTTTTGGTTGTTGATGCATTTGTTGAATTGGAAGAAAACCAGAATGAAGTTAACATACCTTCACGCCCAGAGAGCTGGGGTGTCAAGGTTAGGATCTCTTTAGGTCTGTTAAAGAGTGAAAATTGATTCTCAGACTTCCTCAAAAGCCAACGCTGAACAGCAGTACGTGATCCCACTTTATAGTTTAAAGAATGTTTAAAGGCAGCACTTAACTTAGTGATTGCTATCAGGATGTGAAGAGACTTTCATCCAGCATGATAATACGCTGTTACTGGTGAACGGGGCCAAACCGACTACTGTATCTCCCGCCTCAGCCTTCATTTTCCCGTCCCGAGAGCAGTATTAGCTAATATCCTTATGGGAATATTAGCCTATAGGGCTGCAACAAACGATTATTTCGATAATCGATTAATCTAACGATTATTATAGCGATTAATCGACTAATCGTCGATTATTCCACAGACTAATCGGTAGGCTTGGGACATTTATTCAGATTTTTCAATTAGTTAAAACATTGAGTTATACATATTCTTACTATAATATAAAAAAGAGAATCAATTCAGCTTTTGAAATAGTTAAAAAAGTAGTTGATGAACTTTGAGGCAACTAAACTGGTTATTCTCTATAAAAGTTTTCAGATTTCTCAGATCACACACAAATGCACTCTAGGCCCACTGCTTTTCTTAGAACTGAAACAGAAAAAGGGACATTTACTTCAGGACACAAAGAATGGTAAAATATTAATCTGCAAACCATTATTATAAGTATTAAATTACAATATTTTTTTAGATGAAAATTGAGCTGACAGAGACGTTCTCATTCACCTTTTAATATTTACATGAAAAAGTAACTGCCATGATATTCTTCCTAACATCTCCTTTTGTAAGTTTTTTATGATTATGGAACAAAATACAGGCACGTGATAAGACTATAATACCAACAAATATGGTGTTATGGAACAATAATAAAAATAATAAACACACACAATAATAAAAACAGCCCTGACTAAGCTCGATCAAGCTTTAGTCTATAAGCAAAATAAATCATCATGTCTGTAATTATATTATTATTGATAATATTATTACTAATAATATTATTACGTTTTCAGTGGATGATGAGCGCGAGACGCCGAAATGGATGCCCTAAGATTCTGAATGGAAAGTTTACTTTTAAAAATTTGCCAAATTGTCCCATTAACAAGACCAAGTGATCTGTGTTTTGTCATTGTGAACTGAGCTATCATCATCGCGGCACGTCCAGTCTGAAACACCACTTGATGATGGCCAAGCAAACACACACACACAGATGCGAATTCTCCACCCCCTCGTCAATATCAGGACCTCGTCAGTATTTCTTTCACCCTTTTATTGATGGACAGTGTTACATTGTGTGAGAGATTATTTGTATTTGTTAGTGTGAAATTGAACACTATTCCAATGTTATTTTCAATAATAATAATTAAAAAAAACAAGCCAATCCTCTTTCCCATGTTGATAAGAGCATAAAAATGAGAAAAAATAATGAAACAAAAAGAAATCAAAAGACATTTAGAATAGATAAAAATGTGCGATTAATCGCGAGTAAACTATGACATTAATGCGATTAATCGCGATTAAATATTTTAATCGTTTGACAGCACTAGTTGAATTACATGATTGATTTAAGTAAACTTAAATCGTACATATATTTAAGCAGATTGATCACAATCAAATTAAGTTCGCTCAAAATGGCAATTGATTCGCACTATACTGCCACCTTCTGAATGTAAGAAGTTTTTACTTAAAATAAATGGTTTATGTTTAGACAATGCATAAGGATTTTGTACTGTTAAGTTGAGACATAATTACATGGACCTTAATAAAAACAATAATATAAGTGAAATAAATATATTATGTAAAGTGCACAATCTTCCTAGTTTGAGGTGTGTAATTCTGAAGGCTTATGCAACTTAAATTAAATTAAAAGTTTCTGAAAGAAATTCAGAACATTAGGGCATTGTAAATAGTAGTCGCAACAGAACTGGAGCCATTTCTGAGGATAAACTCTCTTACGATCCATGGAGACGTGACTCATCATTATTAGGGTTCATGTTTGAAGGTGTGCTGTGCGGTTGCTAGTCATTTGCTGTCATATGTGTTGCATATGTGTGTGTTTGCCAATGATTCCACCAGTGTGTATGTATGTGTGTGTGTGTGTGTGACTGCATCCTGTGAACACCCGAGTCTGCACTGGCTCTGAGTGAATGTCCGTCTGCAGTAGCAGAAATCAGGAAAGTGCATGTGTGTAAGATGTGCATGTGTAGCAATAAGGCAGACCACAGGAAGACTTGTGGCAGTAGCGACAGCCACTTCTAATTATGCACATCCGCCTTTGATGGATTTATGTGGCCCATATGAGAAGATTTGCCTTTGGGGTTTTCATAGTGAACCTCAAAATTGTCTATGGAATACTATGACCTTATGACCACCGTCCTAAATATGGGTTTTTTGTTTTTTTTTTAGTCATCAAAATCAGCTTTATTTGAAATATAGATTTATGATGGAATTTAATATTATGAATGTTTAATAAAAATGAAATGCATTATTTATTAGTAAGGTGAGTTTCTGTAATCTACCTTATAATTATGTATTTCTGTCTGTTTCCTAGGATTCCTTTCAAAATCGGACAACCAAGGAAACAGATTGTTTCAAAAACGGTAAGAGGATTTTCCTGTTCTTTTTCCCACGTTTGCTGTTTTCTGTGCCACAAAATACAATTGCAAAAATAAGGACTCTCAAACACGATAATATTAAATATTTTACACTGTATTTACCTCCCTATAATTTGCTATTAACGTATATGAAAATGTTAAACAGTTCAAAAACAACATGGAATTGTGTCAAAGGTTACACGCTTTGTTTTGATGGTCCATTTTAGTCATTCAACGAACTACAAGTAACTTTGCAGCTACATGTCAACTAACTCATTAAGTATTAGTGGACTATTAGGTTAGGGTTAGTAGAATTAATTGACAGGTCTAGTCATAGTCTGACAGTAGAATCTATATTGGGGGACCTTTTTTTAATTTTTAACTCAAGAGCTGACAGCCATTACTAACTTGAATGTGCAACGCTTCCGGTGTCAACATTTTGCAGTTAATTAGCTCTACAAATAAGCTTTTCAGATGTAAACTGGTACTCCTATCATATTATTTGAATGCATTGTTTTAAAGGAGTAGTTCACTTTTAAAAAAAACTTTTGCTGATAATTTACTCACCCCCATGTCATCCAAGATGTCCACGTCATTCTTTCTTCAGTCGAAAAAGTTTTTGATGAAAACATTCCAGGATTTTTCTCCATATAATGGACTTCAATGGGAACCAAACGGTTCAAGGTCCAAATGAGAGTTTCAGTGCAAACTGTTCAAAGGGCTTTAAACGACACCAGGCGATGAATAAGGGTTTTATCAAGCGAAACGATCGCTTATTTAAGAAAAAAATAACAACGTTTAAGTTTTATAAGCTCAAATGCTTGTCTTGCTCTGTTCTGTGATGCACGTTCGTGACTCTCCTGTTCGAACTCGTTCATCAAAATGAACGAATCCTTTTTCGAGTCATTTGGTTAATTCAACGAATGAAATGAACGAATTGACTCGGAAAAGGATTTTTTCATTTCTTCTTTCAAGAGTATGTACATGGGTAACTGGACTGTAAAAGGAAGCGTTACCAATTATTAATTTCAATGAAAGTACATAGTACTTAAAGCCACTTAATATAAAGTGGGACCCCTAAAAGTTAAAGATTTTTAATAAAACTCGAGATGGTGGATGTGTGAAATGTCATGATTTATGGGTGTCCCTCATATTAAATATGAAACGCATGTGGACTGATATTTTTCCAATGTCTGGACTCCTTTATTAACAGAGTATATAAATAAGCGTTTCAATATATTGGTATTAAATGCATTTTCTGGGAATTTATATTTCAAGTTTTTACTGCAAACGTCGAAATACGTGCTCTTTGATCCATCAGTGCTTGAGTCACCATATATAAGAAAACATTTGGAATGGGTCAGACATAATTCTAACCAATTATTAAGTTTCGTTTTGTATAAAATCTATCTTCATTTAAATCAACAAATTGACTGGATTAATAAACAAGAAGCAAATATAGTAGACAATATAATTGGTTATACTGTTCCAAGGTCAATGATTGATTAACTCACTACAGAATCACCCTAATCATTCTAGAATGATTCATTCTTTCCAAAATAGAGCTATTCAGCTCATCCGGTGAGATTGTTTTCATATCGCAGAAAACCAAAATATTGCAATGTCAGTTTTGTCCAATATCGTGCATCCCTATGGGGTGTGATCTTTTGACTTGGGCCAGTATGAAAACACCCTGCAACAAAGTAGCATCGCGATGACCAATTTCCTCATTTCCCATTTGCTTCCGTAAATGTAGAGGTCTAGTTTTCTGGTCCGTTTGACTCCAGTGCTGTGGTTAGAGTTTGAGTCATTGTTTGAATAGATCAACTGTGAGTTCATAAGTTCTTCTCTGTTGTGGACACCGTACACTTGTGTGTCCGTAAGTGGGCGTCCTGATCTCTTCCTCATATTTGAGAGGTCAATCAACATCTTTTTTTTTTTCTTCTCATTTTCCCCTCATCACCTCATTCCCTAACTCGCCTCCTTTCCTGTTACACCACTCTTCCATGGTCACCCATGAGTGGGCAGGCCACAGGCCGGACACGCGGCTCTAAACGGGGTTACCGACTGCCTGCCTTCCCAAATATTGTTTATTTACAGACTTTGCCCACCGAACCACAGGACAGGAACCCCTACTGCTGCAATTATGGCATCATTAACCCCCTACACACAGCGGTAGGGTGGCATGGACACAAACTAATGTGGCAACCGAAGGGCACTGCAATAATTACAGGACCTCCTGAAACTGCTGATTTCCAAATGAAAGATTTAGCTTGTTCTGTTTTCTTAATTCGATCTCGTTGGCGTTCTTCGGAGATCTCGCCTAATAGCTAAAAGGTCCCAAACTCGCTTTTGTCTTCTTGCATACATCGATTTGCTTTATTCTCTTGTCTTAGTTTTAGGTTCTGCAGCCGTGCGATTACACATCCAAGAGAGCTCGTGTAAAACTAGAGCACTAGTTTGCCCACACACTGCTTTAAAGAGATCTTTCTATCCATTCTTCTCGCTCCACTCTCATATCTCTCTCCATGTTCTCCACAGGTTGAAAGGGACTTTGAGCGGGAATATGAGAAGCTCCAAAAGTAAGTTGACGTGTCCGACGTTGTGTTTGTTTTTATTCTTATTCGATGTGTTCTGTTGCCCACAGAGCTTTGAATGTTTCAGAGTATCATTAGCTAGACTGCAGCAAGCACTCAAATATGTGTTTTCCCAACGAGAACGAAAAGTAGTACGTCGATTTTAAAAATAGATCGACGTTGGATCTGAAACCTTTTGATTTGATCAAAACCATGGCGCCAGTCTAGGTTTTCCAAAGGATTGCTACATTGGTGACAAGACCCTGATGGATTATTTGTTTCTCCCCAATCATGACAGAAGATAAGTGATTCTTGTATGACACAATGAAAGTGTGCTTACAGCGTTCTCGGTGCTCTAAATGAGAGGCTGACGAAAGCCTTAATCCATATGTATGTTCATGCATAGACCTGTATCCACAGTGACTTTCCTGGCCAGACTGTATAGACCATGTAATCCATAAATGCTGATTAATGTGAAGGGGTAAATCTCACAAAACCTCATCCTAAATATTTCATCCCAAAATTAAAAAAGTATTGAAATTAAAGCCGTTTTTTTTTTTTTTAATTGACATTAATATCCATAAAAAATGACAAAAAAAGTTTTCATTGAAAAATGAAATTATAGTAATCTAAATGTGAGTTTTTAAATTATATGAAAATAATGTCTATGTATATGTTTTAATATCTATTATCAATTATATATTAAATTTGTGGGGGGCATTGAGATCTGGACATATTTTTGCAATATATTCGCCCCTGTATGGAGTAATCGAGTAGTTTTAAGGCGCAAACCTTTTTTCACAGCTTTGTTTTGCATGCTTATCATATCCCTTTTCTTGTTGAATCAGGTTGGAGGTCGTCTGTAGAGATGTATGTGCCTACTAGCGCCTCACCTAACCATGTCGCCTTAGTTTCGTTTGTGTAGGTGGAGTCTCAGTCAGTACAAAGAGTTACAAACCATATATCACTTATACACAAGCGCTTGTGGTGTGGGCACGGACATGTAGGGGCCTGAACTCTTGTCTGAGAGGGCCGCTCCTTTGGTTTGATTGCTGTCAGAATACCTCACATTACGCAACAAAACACACCCAGAGAACGTGATGCCCGTTGTCTTCATGAAACTCCTTTGTGGTCTTCTTTTTGGGGGGTGCACTACATTAAACGTTTCGTTCATCAGATTTAGTTAAAGGATTAGTTCACTTTTGAAAAAACTTTTGCTGATAATTCACTCACCCCCATGGCATCCAAGATGTCCATGTCTTTCTTTCCTCAGTAGAAAAGAAATTAAGGTTTTTGATGGAAAACATTCCAGGATTTTTCTCCATATAATGGACTTCAATGGGAACCAAACGGTTCAAGGTCCAAAAGACAGTTTCAGTGCAAACTATAAACTGTTCAAAGGGCTTTAAACGATTCTAGACGATGAATAAGGGTCTTATCAAGCAAAACGATTGCTCATTTAAAAAAAAAATTAAAGTTTAAGTTTTATAAGCTCAAATGGTCGCCTTGCTCTGTTCTGTGCTGTACGTTTGTGACTCTCCATTTCGAACTCGTTCATCCAAATGAACAAATCTTTTTTCCTGTCATTTGGTTCATTCAACGAACGAAACGAACAAATTGACTCGGAAAAAGATTCTTTCATTTTGATGAATGAGTTCGAACAGGAGAGTCACGAACGTGCATCACAGAACAGAGCAAGGCGACCATTTGAGCTTATAAAACTTAAACTGTGTTATTTTTCTTTAATTGAGCGATCGTTTCGCTTGATAAGACCCTTATTCATCGTCTGGAATCGTTTAAAGCCCTTTGAACAGTTTGCAGTTTGCACTGAAAGTGTCTTTTGGACCTTGAACCGTTTGGTTCCCAGTAAAGTACATTATATGGAGAAAATCCTGGAATGTTTTCATCAAAAACCTTAATTTCTTTTCGACTGAAGAAAGAAAGACATGGACATCTTGGATGACATGGGGTGAGTAAATTATCAGCAAGTTTTTTGAAAAGTGAACTAATCCTTTAAAAAAAATACCAACATGAACTAACCCTCATGTCTTTCCAAACCTGTATAACCTTTATTCTATGGAACATAAAAGGAGCAATTTTGTAGATTGTGCTGCTTGCAATTTGCCATGCAATTACAATAAACGAAATAACAGCTATTAGTAAAACATAAATAAATTATACAATCAAATGCAGACCGTAAAACCTTACCACAACCCTAAATCTTACCCTAATAAAATAAAAACCGGTGAAACGGGCCTCTGAATGCATAAAGGGAGTCCCTAATACTATTTTCTAAATTTTCCAAAGCCATAGTGTATGTTCTTTGTGTTTTAGATTTTTGAAGCATTACAATTTTGGGTAGATGGGGTTTCAGTTGATTGGCAAAAAACTCAGAGTCCTTTAAAAATATGTTAATTTGTCTTTTGCAAATGAACAAAGTCTTATGGGTTTAGAACAACATGATGCTGAGTAAACAATGACAGTGTTTTTATTTTTAGGTTAAAAACCTAATGGTTTGAGCCTAATAATATCCTTTAGCGAGGGGCTCGCGTTCTTTATTAACTTGTCGCCGCACATTTTGCCATGAGAATTCACACTTTGCGCTAGTTTCACTTGCATGTAGTCGTTGCGTTGTCTTTTCTCCTCCGTCTACCCCCCGTATTCATTCGTCAGGACGTGGGGGTTTGGTGCTAATGTGTTGGCTTGTAACCTGCGCTAACTCTAAATGCCATTCACATGTTCGAAGGAGGCGTGCTGCTAGCGTGTTCGCATGACAGCCGTCTGGAGCAGCTGGGCCAATGCTACTCTATTAGCACCTACCGTAATGGCCCCTTTATCTCGTCTTGTTAAGAGTCTTTCTTTTCATTTCTTGCCAGTTAACCGTGATTCCCACCTCCTCCTCCTCTTTATCTCTTCAATTGTTGTTTTAAAAAAAAGCTCTGCATCCTGAAATAAAGGTGATATACTTTCCCACAATTTTTTTGTCCACCTTCGTTTTCTTTGTAGAGAAAATTTGTAACCAAAAAATTACCAATTTCAGAAGCGTTTCCCCTGTTCTCTTAATTGCTGTAATAAGTGCGGTGTGAGGTGCCTCAGGGGAGTCCCCCAGTCCGTGTCTAATTTTCCATCTAATTGATTATAATGAACAGCTCCCCCATCACCGCCGCAAACACACAGTCATGCGAGCGCGAGTCGGATGCAATAGTGCGGTAATTGCAGTTGTTAACACCCCCAGCGGGTGTGAATGGATCAACACTGTGAAAGACCCTGTGAATGATCTCTTCTGCCTCTCAGGAACTGTTACTGCTGTACAGAAACATGAATGGATACTCGCAGATGAGCGGATTAAAATAGATCTTGTCGTTTTGTCTCTGATTTAAGGATGATATGAGCATTTAATACTGGAAAATGATCTGATGACAGTCAAGAATAGAAATGGTTTGGTGGGGATCATTTCTGCTGCACATACACCGAAATACCTAAAATGCCTTTATTTGCTTTTTGTCAAGTACAGATGTGCTGCTTATTTGCTTTATAAAGCCCCATTGGCTTATGTTGAAGGAGGGATGTGAACATCATGAATTAGGGCTGTCAAATGATTAATCATGATTAATCGCATCCAAAATAAAAGTTTGTTTATATTTGTATATAATATAATAATAATAATACTTTCTTAAATATATACAAGTATCTGTGTGTATTTTTATATATATGAACTAATTATACACAGTGCACCCATATATATTATGTAAACACAAACTTTTATTTTGGATGTGATTAATCGTTTGACAGCCCTACTATGTATATGTGTGTAAATATAAATATCTACACAAACGTGTGTTCATGTTTTTTTGGGATCTTTTTGAACATTAAAGATTTTTATTCTGTATAAACTGTATATTCTCTTCTCTTACACTATCCATCACAGAGAACTTTCTTAAGATTGGTCGTGGGGACCAAAAAATATCCCCACAAAGAATTCTGGATTTTGCCATCTTGTCCCCATAATGTAGTGTTCGCAATACATTTTTTAAAATCAAATTTTTTTTTTTTTTTATTGATTCTATGTCATGTTTATTTGTACTTAATTGTAAAGCGACCTTGAGTACTCTGAAATGCGCTGTATAAAATAAACATATTAATATTATTAGTGTTCAGTAGACCACATACATTCTTGACCAATGTGTTCTGGCTGAATTTTCTCAAGAATGGAAGACGTGAAAAAAAAAAAATGTTGTTAATTTTATTGACCCCTCCTCCCTTTTTTTTTTTAGGTTGGAAGAACAGACAAAGAAGCTGCATAAAGACATGAAGAAAAGCACAGAGGCTGATTTAGGTTTGTGATTGTGAGGATTCCCTGTTTGCTCATGTTGACCAGAGCCGATCCGCCCTATACGCTCACTACGCAAGCTGCGTTGTTGACTGATCTAAATATTACACTTCTCCACTCTGATATAATTGCTTTTACTGGTCATAAAGAAAGGAAATCTTTCCATTGTGTACAATTTTAAAGTCAATATAATCTTGCATCAACACTAGACTTGCACTGAACCATCATCTATTTCACTTTTGTATTTTCTGCTTTGATATAGACAGATATTTAAAAAGTAGGGCTGTGAAATGATTAGTTTGTGTTTACATAATATATGTGTGTGTGGTGTGTATAATTATTTTGTGTATATGAAGAGTTCATTGCCATTAAGTGCCATTTGAAATTTTCTTCTAGAATAATCATTTTTATCAAGCTTGTATATATAAGTTCTGTAATTTCACTTAAATGACAATTCATAGGTAATCTTCATTGCCATTTAAGTTAAATTACTTAACTTAAATATACAAGCGTAATAAAAATTATCATTCTAGAAGAGAATTTCAAATGGCACTTAGAGGCTTTTGCATCTGAACTCTTCATATATTATAAATACACACATATGCATGTATACATTTAAGAAAAATGTGTTAATATATCAAATGTTTATATTTATGCATAATATTAATTTTGTATAAATATATATGAAGTATATCCATGCAAATATTTCTTAAATATACACATGCATGTGTGTGTATTTACACTCAAATATTGTCAAATATGGACAAACCCGGTCATTGGGTTACATTTTTTGTCCATATTTGTCCATATTTGACCCAAAATTGGGTTAAAACAACCCAGCATTTTTTTAGAGTGTGTATATATACAAAATAATTATATTATGTAAACACAAACTTTTGTTTTGGATGCGATTAATCGCGATTAATCGTTTCACAGCCCTAATTAAAAGATGCATTACGGAGCTGAGTATTACACTTTGGGTCACTGATAGCATTATTAAAGCGATGTATTGGAATCAATAAACCCAGATTGAGACGTATGTTATTATTTTTATTTGTGCAGGTCTTAAACAGTCTTCAGTTTGATATTAAACACTCAGAGACCCTGTCTGTGTTCAGAAAACTCACATTTTTTCTATGTAGATTAGCTTCTGGAGAAACCTCATACAGTTAACGACTAATGATCACAAACTTCCAGACTTTAAAGTCATTTCAAACACAAGAAACTCTCATGACGAAAAATGTGCACATTGTTGCTTGGCGATTAATCACAAATAATATCTATGTGTTCTATAACCAGCTCAAAATATCAAACGTGATTACTATCCTCTGACTGGATGGAATCGTAGTCTAAAGCTCAATAATCAGAGTCTGTTCCCATCACACGCTATGAATTTCTGAACGCCAGAGTCAGCCTGCAGATTTTCGGTTAACTAACGTCGTCGGGGCGTCCAGACAGCAAATCGGGGCAAAAGTATTCCAGCCTTTAATTCCACGTGTGTGTGTGTGGAGTAAAAGGTGCTTTACACAACAGTTATGACAGGTCCCTTTCTGGTATCACTGCATATTGTGTGAAAGTTACCAGGTTTACCGGTTTTATCAGTTATGTTGTCATGACAATGAAACTTTACATAGTCAAGGCCATGTCTCATACGTACTTGTGTAATGTTTAAGCCTCATCGCTATACTTTGGAAACAATTTGAGTGTTTCTGAATTAATCATGTGCCACAAACGCCTGTTTTGAACCTGAAACATTCCTTGCAACATCCCAACATACTTAATAATGGACATGTAAAGGTCAAGAGGTGAATGCCGATTTGCACAGAATTCTAATAGAACTCAAAGATTTCAGAATTCCAACTCAAGGAACAAGGAACCACGTTTTACTGAATGTCAATCAAATGGAAATGAAGCATGAGGATAATTTTCTCTCTTCATTTTTGTGCTATAAAGGAAACTCAATGGTCAGGTTACACTGACACCGCTCAGCTGCACTTGCTTCATCAGGCCTTCACCACGTGGAGGCACATCAGCGGTGTATGAATTGACAGACATGGGCCTTTTTGTCTACAAGTCAACAAAAGTATATTGAAGTGCTTTCCATACATATCGGCAGGTCAGAAATGTTCCGAATCTGTAAGATGCCAGGCAAAACAGAACGAAAAGAACAAAGATTTCCTGCACCGCTCCACAACTTTGTTGCGTGCAGGTTGGAAGGGGTCGTTAGAGAGTTGACGGAGATGATGAATATTCACTAAAGAGCTCTGATCGTGTAGTGATGCTTCAATAGTGCCAACGCCAATTACAGTCCGTCGCCTTCTTTGCCAGAGCTGCTTAAAATCAGAATGCTGATCAGATGAGCACGTCAGCGTCAATCCAGATCAGACGCGCACGAGGCAGGAAGCCAGATTAAACATCCACCCCTCGACACCCCACAGCCCAAACACAGGAAAGACTTGATTTACTTCAGATAATTGGGGCAAAGTCAAGAAAGAAGGGGAAAGTTTCTTCATTTCGGTCCCTGTATGATGAATTTGGATGTCTTCCATTTTAAATTTGAGTAAATATGATACACATTCATTTTGTAAACGTAAAAATAATCATCATAATAATATGCTTTAGCATTTCTGCAACCGCACGTCAATAATAGTATCATCATTATGTTATTCATGGTTTAGTGTACTAATAAGCAAGAGACCCATTTTGCCATATGTCTGAATGTTTAAAACCACTTAGCACTCTTAAGTACTTGCCGTCTTTGCAGATGGTGACTGCTGATCTTTTTAAACCAATAATCATTATTCTGTTTGTAGATGACATGAAGTCCAGCCAATGGGGGAAAATGATTTTTTCGGCTGTTGTGGCCATTCCTGTGTTTTTAGGATAAATGCTAACTGGTTTTGTTTGTTTTCCAGCAATGTCTAAAGCAGGAGTGAAGATCTCAGGGGACTTGTTGGGTAATCCGTTGTGTGAGCAGGATCAGGCTTTCCTTGAGTCCATGAACGCTCTGGATACAGCCATGAAGAGAATGGATGCGTTCAATCAGGAGAAGGTGAGATTCCGTTGAAAAAGAACAATGCGTCCTGATCAAGATTTTTGTGCTCCTGATCTGATACTAGGGTTGGGTATCGTTTGAATTTGAACGATTCTGATTCCGATTCCTTGTTTCGATTCCGGTTCCTAACGATTCTCGATTCCGATTCTTTTAAGAGGCAGGGTCAAAAAAGTTTAGCTAACCTTGCTAACCAACGGCCTTTCTGAAGGAAATACTCCTTCTGTAAAAATACTCCTTTTGTCACAAATTTTGCATTTTGCCGAGATTTCGTTATTTTTAGAAAAGCGAAGCCACACTTTGGATCGCCGACGTAAGGTACTCATGTTCGACTCGTGTGGTTATGCCAACACTTCAGGTAGACGCTTCTTCGTTGGTGTTGTTCAGCGGTTTCTTCTTCCGCTCGGCGGACTGTGAATATTGAAACTAGGAATCGAAATTTTAACTTTTGAACGATTCCGGGAAAAACGAAAAGTTAGTCTCGGTTCCAATCGATACTCGATTCTCGATACCCAACCCTATCTGATACTTGTATTTTCCTAGTGCATGGGTGCCCAAACCCTGCTCTTGCCGATCGACTGTCCTGCACAGTTTATCTCCAACCCTAATTAAGCACACCTTAAGCAACCAATTAAGGTCTTCAGGATCACAAATTAAAGGCATGTGTGTTTGATTAGAGTTGGAGATGAGCTGTGCAAGGGCAGGAGCAAGGTTGGGCTGACCTAATGCTTTGTGCACACTTCAAGTACATTCAAGTTATTAAAATCAATACAATGTATACAGGGGTAGGGGCTCAGATGAAAAAAAAAGGGTGGGGGGGGGGGGTCATCTATCAGTACAGAGTAATTCCAACATAAGAATTGTTACGGTAATTATATGTATAGGTCTACATGATTTTTAAGACCGTAGTAGATGCAAACATCTGCTACAATGGTAAAACTTTTAAGTAGACTGCGTGGTCAATTAAGAATATGGGACTACTGATATAAACGTCTTGCATTTTATATGTACAATAAGCAGATAAATAAAAAAATATATATGGATATAGTTAGAAAGCATGAAGGTTGCGGTGCCAGAATTCCAGTCTGTCAGTCCGAAGCAAGACGCAACCCAAAGCAACTTATTATGGCATAAACAGTTCAGACAGTGTTATTAGAGATAAACCGTAAATAAATTACTTTTGTGTGATACATGTGTCGTGTGTGCCACTCTTCAACAGACATCACTGGCTCTAAACGAGTCACGCGCATTTAAGCTTCTTCTTTTCTTTTTAATGGCGGTTGGTAAACAAGGGTTGCCAGGTCATTACAACAAAAGTAGCCCAATGTCCAGTCAAAAGTTGCCCAAAAAGAGCCCAATGTGGAGGCCAAATTGAATTCTCCATTGATTTGTTCTTCTGGGGGGGTGTTTGGGATCGGATGTACAGGGGGGGGAATCAACTCGCGAAAAAAGATTACTAAAAAGACAACTTGGGCTCACGCCTTGCCCCTACCCCTCCGTTTTGCGTGTTCACGTCTAGGGGTCCCCCGATTCTTGTTGTTAAAGAGGGGTAGGACTACATAGCCCAATTAACGGAGGCACACTCCGAACAGAGGGCTACTAGAAAGTTCCCAGACTGCATTGTGAATCACTGGCGAGATGGCTTCGCAAACGGTTAAACATTTAAATGTAACCCCAGATGACACCACCATACACTTTCTTTACTCTTATAATAATAATAATATAGTCATTTAAATTAAAAGATGGTTGGCCTATACTAAAAATTACCTTTCCAAGGTAAGAGCAGCGGCGCATCCTGTAAAAACCGCATCCTGTAAAAACTTGTCACTTCCGTAACGTCAGAGCCATAGTCGACGACTGATGATATATCGGTTCATGAAGGGTTGGTTCATTTCGTAGGGGAATATTTCAACCCCTTGGCCCTTGTAACTATGTTTTAAGGGCCAAGAGGTATACTCGAAAACAAGGAGTAGGGGCAAGGGGTGAAATGGGATTGAGCTTAAAAAGTACCTCAGTTCTGCGGGAAACCACAAACTTGGCAACACTGTGGCAAACCCAATTGACCTATGGCTAAGCCATGCCCCCTCCACTCACTCGGACACACAGTCAACATTCGGGGACAGGCGCTAGGATAGCTTATACGATCAGTTAAATTAAGTTAAATTATCAATGCTTTGCATATCTTGTCTTTCCCATTTATCTCGAAATTTATTTTGAAATCTGCCATTTTGATGGCTAATAAGTGCTTAGTTCAGCTGACAGTTATATATTATTCTATTTTAGCCTGAAGTGGAAGTCACGGGTTTGTGGCGTATTTCCTTTGTTTCGTTATTGTTTTTTTGGGACAGGTGAAATATCCTCAAATACCATTCAAGCCTCATTCTATATCAGACCTTTTGAACTATGATCCCGGAGGGCCGTTTTCCAGCAGAGGAATAACACCTTAATCATATACAGCCAATGGCTGCTTTGGTGCGCTCATTATTATTGTTGGCCATATGTATTAGGCTTATACTGACACCTAGTTATGTGAATGCACCATCACACACATATTTTCAGTTACCGATATGGTTGTCAGTATTTGCAGCCAGTTATGATGTTTATTTCATTAACGAAAGTGTACAGTACCGATTAATGTTCAGCCTATCTCAAAATGTATGCTCCCATGAGGCAACCCGCTCCATGGAAAATACATGATATGACTGTAATCTCATGTAAGTTAACATTTCTCTAAAGTACTATTCATTTCTTTGGGGATAAAACTTTTTAATGAGGAAAAAGTTACTTTTTTCCTTCTTAAAATATCATATGCTCCGCCCCCACTTCGACCAGAAGTTATTTGGGCATTGTAAGCTGCTTCTTATTAGGCAGTGATACTTATTTACATAATAAGCAAGTGAATGTGAGACATGTTTATGTTTTAAGCGTATATTGCCGCCACTAGATCTGGCTTACTCACCTCTAGGCCCACACAGAATCTGTACACTTTTTATCTTTCCATATTTCTGTACTAATTGTGGAGGGGAAATCAGTGGAATTCTGCCGATTGGATTTGAATATGGTAAAATATGTTTTGTACTGCACTAAAAGTACTGCACTTGTATTGGTAAATGAACGCATGTTTAAATTAGACAAAACATTTAATAAATGTCCACACACATCCCCAAAAGCTCACATTTACACTCCCTGAGCTTGGCATGTGCCCCGGAGCCTAAATCCGAATTTGGGAATGCACAGAAAATTAATAACGCATTCTATGGAGCCTCTAAAGGGACATAGGCTGTCTGCAGTAGTCGGTGACAATACAGTACTGTTTGTACTGACAAATATTATAATTAAATGATGTATAACGTCACATCTAAAATGTACAAAAAAAAATTTATAAATAAAAAAGCGTCCTGTGAAATCCGATCCCTACGATCCTCTTGTTTGTTAACATTCTTAATTCGGAAGCAGGCTTGAATTACTTTGAAATTGACGCCATCCTTTATATTTGCATCTGAGTAGAGCTTGCGGTTATGGTAAGGGGCGGGACATTACCGAAACACGTGCTGCCAATCACAGCACATTTTGTATTTTGGAAGGAGGGGCTTCATCGAAACCGCAACGAAGCGGCGCCTTCGGCCCAGACTAGGGAGAGTGGAGCTGTAATAATGTAAAAAATGTGAAAAAACCCAAAAACAAAGTCAAGACTTCGTAAAAGGGCATAATAGGACCCCTTTAAGATCTTCCAGGGTTAAGTGTCTTTAAGGGGACAGTGGTGATGACTCAAACATTTTATGGGTTTAGACCTACAACCTTTGGTTATCCATCCAAATGATTAGAGACTATTTCAATCCACCCTCAGAGATTGTTCTTAAGTTGACCCAGAGTTTACCGCAGCGCTGATGGCGTGAGAAGCTTAAAAACAGCAAGACTAGAACAATGAGTCTTAAGGTGCAGTCACTTTTACTGTTGTGTGCAAATTTTCACAGCAAAATAATCAATGTAATTTTGCATGAGGGTTAGGCCAAATGATTTTGGAATGGGTTCAAGTTGTACACCCAATGTACTGTTGAAATCTGCTTGGTTTGAAAATGACTTTGGTGTGAGCTGTGCTTCATACATTGAACCTTGAACCATTGAACCTTTTTTAGCCCGCCACGTTTCACCAACATTTCGCAAATATGACTGGATATATTTCAAATACCTGTACAATCCTTCTCCCTCCAAATAACTCTTTTTGTTTGTCTTCCCAATAGTCGTCCATAAGTAGCAAAGTTGGCTAATGTTTATGTACAACTTTCTCTGTTTTGTACATCTCAAAAATGAACCATAGACCAACTTCATTTCTGCCTTGCAACACCTTCTAACCCGTGTTTATTTTCAACTTTTGGCCGAGAAAAATAGTTGCGTCTCTGACTTTGGCAGAAGTACGTTCTGTCTTCCCTCCAGCAGATTGGGTATGAGTAAGTTTTTCTCACAGCAGACCCCACGCCCTTCCACACTCAGCGTGCACATGCATCTTCAAATGAGTCCCATCTCTGCGTTGCTATCTTCTGTTTCCTGCTGACACTGATCGTTGTCTTTTTTCCCTCTCATTTCCCCACATTGGAGTCAGTCCTTTCTTTTGAAAGTGGTTAAGAGCCCTTAAGCGATACACTCAGCACTGGCTGCATGTCAGAAGAGTAGTGCTCATCTTCTCCGGTCTATCGCCTACAACCTCCGCCCTGGAAACTGGGTCCTTCACGTGACTACAAACATTCGCCAACATTCCCAATGCATTGAGCTCTATGGGGTGAAAAGGCACTGCTCCCAGCGTCAAGAGTTATAACATGTTGCACAATTTCTACTTTGACCCATTCTGCTGACCATTCAGAGCTCAGCTATTGACTATTTTCAGACTATTACTGTACAACATTGAAGGCTAATTATGACTTTTAGGGGAAATACACTGTTTTTTTTTTAATGCATCACACTTTTAATCTGTCCTAAGATATGTTAGCCAATGCATTAGCATGTCTTGTCAATCATTCAGATGTTTTGGTGTGTTCTTTATGAGAATCTTGAAAGGGTTAGTTTACCAAATCTAAACCCACACAACTTACTTCTGTGCCAAAAAATAAATAAATCACTGGTTCAGAGTGACCAATAATCTACATATTTACATTTATTCATTTAGCTGACGCTTTTATCCAAAGCGACTTACAATTGCTATATATGTCAGAGGTCGCATGCCTCTAGAGCAACTAGGGGTTAAGTGTCTTGCTCAGGGACACATTGGTGTCTTACAGTGGATTCCAAACCCTGATCTCTCAAAAGCATATGTTATATCCACTACGCCATCATCACCCCTATCTACAAAAAATACTGTATCATCATATAAATCAGCATAAAATAGTTATTCTGACGTTTTCTCTGTTTTCCAAGTCCAGTGAAATTATATTGCAGCTTTGTGTGAGAACAGAATGAAATTGAAGTCTTTATTCTTCCAGCTGTTAATTCCACAATCAATGCAACCAGGTCATTTTAATAAACTGGCTGATCGATACTTACAAATTAGACTGATTTGTTTATGATTAATTCAGTGACTACGTTTACATGCATATGCAGCCAATTTTCTGGTTATAGTCGGGTTAAGGTCACTATTCGGGTTTCTGAAACATTAGGAATAACCCGTTTACATGCGTGTGTAGAGAGAGTTTCTCCTGTATACATGGAATCGTAATATCCCGAAGTAAACGGCGACGCGCGTTTAGCGTCTAAACGTACGGACAAACTTAAGACGCAATTTGACAACAACAACAACAGCAGCAGCACGCGGATAATGAATAGTTTGGGGCAGATAGCGATCGCCTTTGTTTGCGCTTTGAAGCTGGTAACGTTACTGAGCTCGCTCCAAAAGTATGCTGTGCTGTGTCTCGCCATGTTTATTTCCGGTATACTGCGTGCGGATTGTTGTATGCGCCAATAAGTTTCTCTACTCAAAAGACCAAGATTTCTTGCTAATAGAACATGCGCAGAACACAAATCACTATGGGGATATGCCGATAAGCGTTACATGTCCAAAAATTCGGGTTAGAAAAGGGGTACCCCAGGTATAATATTTAAAATCCGGGATATGAGCATATTCAGGTTTTTGCCGATGTTTACATGGCCGTTCGTGACCGGGTTATTGCTAATATCCCGGTTTTGAACGGGTTATTGGCTGCATGTAAACGTAGTCACTGATACAGTTTTCTAGTTTTATTCAGGGTTCTCGTGTTAACAGCTCACTTTGAAAGGAATAATCACATAAATTTCAGTCTCGACTATCATGCGACTTCAGACTTGCAACACCGATAGATGAACAAAATAAGGTTTTAGGAACACAAAAGGTACAAAAAAAATCATAAAATCCATCCATCTCATAGACTGTAAAAAAATATGGACAAAGCGTCTGTGACGTCACCCATAGACTTTCTGAAGAACAGTTCTGAGGCTGTTTATGGGGGGTATGGGCGGCGCCATCTTGGAAAATCTTTGGAAATCCAAAATACAAATGTTCAGAAAGGATACAGAGGTGGTATGATGTGTTGTGTCAGATCACGGCCGAGACGTCAAATTCCACTCGGCGCAGCCCGTTATCAGCTCTCAATCAAAGTTAACCGCCCTTATTTGTCATACATTTTATATCTAAATATGATCTAAACTAACGAGTTGAAGCCCCTCATATCGAAAAATACAATAAAAGTCCATGGGACCAAAACGTAAACATGAATTTATGCTGTGAAAACGGACATTTTAACATCAAGTCTATTGAGATTTGCTCCCTTTTGGGAGCTCCCTCTAGCGGATTTTCGATGTATCGCAGTTTTTCGCACTTCCGGGTAGGCTTAATTTTTCAGATTAGAATGTTGCCGCTTGATCCCATTTTCATAATACAAATGTATTCTTTTGTTGTCCTGATGATCTTTACAGTAATTTACTTCTTATTTTTTGAATGCGGTTGCCGTCAGCTGATAATCAAAGCCAGCAATAGTTGATCAGTCGAAACCCCCGCCAGTGTAGAACACGCCACGAGTGCCTCTAGCTGTAATGCAATCCGCAGCTCGGCAGGTCTCAGAAATAGCAGATTGAAGCCTGATGCAAATATCCTTGCTCTCCGCGCTGACCCCTCTGTCAGATTCACCAAAGCCAAATGCTTTCTACAGCGCTCTCCTCTTCGCCTGAGCACCGTTTTCTCATACTCTACTGTATGGGCACTTGGCAGGCGAACGGCGCTCCATCCGTGGGCGACGAGAGATGTTAGCACAGCTGATTTTTCAGCTCTGCATTTTGCAGTGTGCTGGTGTGTGAATTTCCCTCCTTAGGATGCTTGAATGGTTAATAAGACTCCCATGAATCACATAGCAAACCTGCAAAAACTCCCCCTGTTCTTCAGATTGAGAGGTTCTGTCACGGTAGCCAAGCAAATCATATTTGGGTTATATAAAGATAACTAAGCCGTTGTCTTAGCTCTCGGTCGAGGGTAAGATGGATTGCCCCGGGGTGGATACAAATAGGCAGGGAAATGTTGAGATGTTATGATGAAGTGTAGCTTCATTTTAGGCCTTCACTGGGTATTTTTAAGTCGTGTTTTAGCAGCTTTAAGGCTCTAGAGACTTTAATGTTTAATAACTAGCAGCCATAATGGTGAGGAGGAATATTGATTTTTCCAGGGTTTGTATGCATTGTATGTATTTTTGGGTGTTATGTATTGTGTGTGCGGTTGATCTCTGGCCCCTGATTCACACACACACACTCTCTCACTGGAGTGTTTTCCTCAGGCTGTTCTCTCATCATATGGATATACTTCCCCATCATTCCCACCATCTACTGTATCTCTCCATTCCAATGCTGTGTACTTTTGGCTTTATATACCTTTGTATGTAATGTTTTATCTGTATTTGGTTGTTTCTTCATCTACAGGGCAACTCATAAAGACAGAGGCTGATCTTTATTAAAACTGATAATTTTTTTAGGTATTATTAATACGAAGGTTACAGTAAAAAGACAAGCTTTTATTTAAATGCCTGAAAATCTATTAAAGTATGCATTTAAATTTATTGCGCTAAAATAATTGATGTTTTTTACACAGATAATGAATGTCCTAGGGTTATTGTCGTTTCCACCACACAAAGCAATTCTGTTGTTTAATAAAATGTTTTAAAATTTAAAAAGCTTTCCTACTGGAGACAACAGTGTCAGTGAAGAGCATGTTTGAGATGAAATATTGGATATAGAAAATAAAAAAGGAAATGTATATCACTGAATTTATTTGTTTGTTTGTTTAGCCCTCTGGGGTTCTTCGGGTCAATAATGACTCGAAGCATTTAAATAAAAAAAAATGTTAAAAATCGTAGCTTCATCGGAATGGTCCGAAACTTGGTGACTTTAATGGTACTTGGTATATGAACACCCAAAAAAATTGGGGACAGGATTTGTGGTCGTAAAAAAAATAGTCACACTCAGGACCTTCGTGTCAAAAATGTCCCGCATAGGAAATGAATGGGAAATTGGCAAAAATGTGAAAATACTGAGTTTTATTTTTGTGCGTACAATCTACAAATCAGCAACGATCTTGAAAAAAAGCACACAACAGTGAAGGGGTGAATCTATAAAACATCAAGAGTGCAAAACAGACGCATCCACACACACACACACACAAACACACCAAAAAATTCAGATTATACATGCGTTTTGCATTTTTAAAAAGCTCAGTTTGTCCATGGCATCCATCTAATTTCACAAATTGCTTTTATGAGGCCTAGGCTTGACTCCAAAATGAAATACAGCTTTAAAAAAATAAAAAAATTTAAATATTTTTTTTTCTATTATATTTAATGGGGGAAAATTTGGTCATAATTATTGCATTAATACTAATTATAATTTTTTTTATTTTTGAAATTTTCTCAAAACACCAAAAAAGAAAAAAAAAATATTATAAAAAAAACAAGTAAAAAAAAAATTATGATTTTCTTTTTTTAAATATGAATCCCGCCCTTTGGGTCAATTTTGACCCGAAGTTCCCGAGTGTGACTGTTAAACGAAGAACCCCAGAGGGTTAGACAAATTTAGGGTTTATGGTTTGTTTAGGGTTTATGTTAAGACATAAACATGTATTAAAGTAAATTAATTTATTCTTTCCCTTTAGGGTTAATGTACAACTAACAATACGTTTACAATGATTTATGTCAAGACCAAAATTCATTTAATTATTTGTTTGTTTTGTTAGGTTTAGGGTTGATTCACAAATACAACTAACCACAATTATACAACCTTAAACATGTATTAAGAAACTAAATTGGGTCAGTTATAGTTAGGTCTAAGGTTAATGAACAGCTACAACTAACCCTCAGTTTAAGATCAGAAAGATGTATTAAGAAAGTGAATTGAGTCTATTTATTTTTTCCTAGCTCGTCTTTAATGAATCATCGTGTTCTTGGGTCGAGGTTTATTTGCTCTCAGTGACTGACTCAGCTCTCAATAGCGAGTGAGTTGTTGATTATCTCCATAAGCCACAAGCCTCTGATGGGCCTGTCAGCTTGTGCTCTGGTTTACCGTTCCCTGTTTGCTCTCTCCTTGCATTGTTTGCCAGGTTAGGTTAGCATTCTGTCAGCCAACCACATCCTATTGACATCTCAGATCTGCTATGTAAATGATGTTTTGCGAGTTTAAGATTTTAATTGTGTGGTGACTTTTAAGACTTTGTTGGTTTGGGGCTCGAGGCGGCGATGCGACGTTCGTTTACACCCATTTAACTCAAACACCCCCCCTTCCATCCTCTCCTCTTCCTCCCCCTCCTCTTCAGCCCTGACACCACATGGATGGAGGAACGAGGGGAATATAAACTGTTATTGTTAAAAATGTTTGTTTGCAGAGAACTTTCATCTTGTTCGGCGGCCCACCCTTCTCAGCGTTTTCGACTGCAGTCGGGGCTGTGCTTTCATGTGCCGTCCCTCGACGATTCCTGCCTTTTGTATTCACTGCTCGATTAATATTCACGTCTTTTTCGCTGCTTTCCTCGGGCCAGGAGCACAATAAAGAAACAACGTCACAAACTTTTCCTCCATACTTCTCATTTGAGCAGCGCTTCGCGTTGATAGGGAAGGGGCGTCAGCTGTTGATCTTCTAAACGTGGGGGTCATGTCATATCCTGTTGCCAATTAGCTTCACTGAGAAGTTTTTGGCATGTCGGTTCATTTATTTTGTGATGTTCGACCGTAATGATCAATGTAATTTATTTTGATGGTTGTCATTCAGCTATTAGCGATTCATCTTTTTCAGCTAATGTGTTTGTTTTTTCTGTTTTTGCAGGTCAATCAGATTCAGAAGACTGTGATCGACCCTTTGAAAAAGTGAGTGCTCGTTTTGCTTTTTATCGAAACATTTTCGGTTCTGTTCCAGAAACTAGTACACTGGCTTTTTAGCCTGCAGATTAAAGCGATGCTCCACCAAAAAATGCTAATTCTCTCATCATGAGACTTTTATATGAGACTTTCTTCTTCTGATCAACACAAAGATTTTTAGAAAAATAATCCTTCTCTGTGAGCCCATTTAATGCAAGTGAATAGGTGAACTGAATGTTGAATCTCATACAACCTTGATGGTAATCCATAAACCTCCAGTGGATGAATCAACAAAAGATCAACAACAACAAAATTATATTTTACACTTATTGAACTATAAACCATTGCCGGGTGCACATCCACATTCATTACACTTGACATAAATAGTGGTCGACCTGTATAGATTTTTTTTGTTGCCCGTTGGCACGACTTTTATCAAACAAACAGCAAACCTTATCAACGATGGTGATGATTAAAAAATGGCCTTGGCGATATATCGGTTGACATTTAAGCGGAAGTGCAGAGGACGTCGCTTCAAGATGCATTTGTCAAGCTTTTAATTCTTTATTTTTGCTTTTTAGAGCATGGCATAGTTAGCTTAGTGACATGAGAATTCAATTCTGAGTTACACTGAGTCTTGCGATGCGATACACTTCCAGCAACAAGCAATTTGTCTGTCCACACCAGATGCAACACGACTGTGAGATCCGACAAAATCAATCAAAAATCACAACCAATCAGAAGAGCGTATGGGCGAATCTCAATGCATTAGCAAGCAAATGGATAAGTACACAATGAAATTCAGAAATATTACATTATTTTAACATTGTTAATAAATACAGAGTGACAGATACAATCCTTGTCATGGAATACCCTTGAGTTCACAGTTTGAACTTTCTGGTTTCCTTTCTTTTATTTGTGAGATCTGAGGTAAATTTCCCATTGTCATTTTCAGTATGGTTATAAAGTGCACATAACATGATATACAAACTCAGACTGCATTTTTCTAACATTAAAACAGCCCATAATCAATACCTGAGATTATTACTGTACCTGCGTTTCCATTACCCTTCAAATTGCGCAAATTGAAATTGTGAAATGAAAATACGCTCAATGGAAACACGTCCATTTCGCAAAAACTCCTGTTTATCGCAAAAAAAAAGTTTTTATGCTCGCATGAGGAGTTTTTTCAGGCAATTCGAAAAAGGAATATTTCGCAAAACTGCAATGGAAACGGGTTTTGCGCATTTACAGTCACCTGACCTAGAAGACAAGCGGATTATCATCATTATTATATCATTTATTAGGAACAAAGCAATTCGTCACATTTCATTCATAATACAGGTTGGACCTGTATAATAATAATACAGGGCTAAGATTATTACAAATACACACAAGATTTTGACACATATCCAAGTGTGTGTGCTGGGAGGGAGGCTGCCATCCAGTGCGCTGCACACTCCGCACACACTCCGTGAACACTTGCATTGTCCTATCAACAGTGGAAACAACTTAAAATACTCTATCATTTCTGGTCATACAGAAAATAGTGATACATTTTTTCGCAACTACTTAATAACAAAAACAAGATAACATTGTGCTTTTGTAAAATAAAATAAAACAATCAGGCGCATTTTCATGAAACCAAATATAGCCTTTATAGACTAAAGCTTTAAATGTCCACTTTAAAATGAACAAATTCGAATCGAAAGCTAAAACCTTCTGATTATGTAATCCGCATTTCTCTCAAAAGGTGCATCCGGAGATGGAGATATGTTTTTAGCCGACACTGATTTAGGAAAACATTACTTTATTAATAAACAATTAAAATACCTTGTTATTTTTGTCAGACACATTTATATAGCCTAGTATGGCTCTTCTCATTCAGATGTGGGAAAAATATAATTTCCAGGTTCTAATTTGGTAAATGGACTGCATTTATATAGCGCTTTTATTGACCCAATGGCCATCAAAGTGCTTTACATTTGCCTCTCATTCACCCATACATACACTCATTCACCAACGAGTGACACCGACGGTGGTGTCAACCATACAAGGCGCCATCCAGCTCGTCGGGAGCAGCTGGGGTTAGGTGTCTTGCTCATGGACACCTCGACACTTGGTCAGGTAGAACCGGGGATTGAACCACCAACCTTTCGGTTTGTAGATAACCTACATGAAACACTGAGCCACTGCCGCCCTAATTTGGCCTTAGAAAACCAGTAAAATCTACATTGATTTTCCATATTAATTTGTGAATATTTTAAATGTCTAATAAAGGGGTAAAAAGTCTATATATTTATATATATATATATATATATATATTTATATATAAAAAGATACATATCGTTATCGTTTTAAAAATACAACAACCATTAATTTTTTCGTTTTGCAAATTACAGGTTAAATAAAGGAAAACGAATACAAGTACACTGACCGTTTGGACATTATACGAGACAGAGTTCTTTATTAAATTTATTAAAGAAACGATAATTACAGGAATAGCCTACTGGACTCTAAACCTCAAAGAAATGCCACAATCAAGACCTCGAAGCAGAAATAAGGGAGAAACTCCCAGGAACTCAGTGTCTCTCCCTGGCATTAATGCTTGGATAACACACCACGTCTCCTTCCATTAATAATAATTAGGCTATTAATGTCTGTGCGGTGGCTGTGATATAGGCTATAAACCAACCAACGGCTGTTGCCATGATTTTTGGAATGACTTATCGCGAGAGGAAAAAGAGACGTTTTAGTCGCATACCATGGGTTAATGGCAACACTGTCATTTCGCAATAGTTTTTTATCGACATGTAGAAAATATCGTCAAAGTGTTGCGCAAATCTGTAATGGAAACGCGCCTACTGTCATAGTTTGTTGTTGTTGCAGCCGTGGCATCAGACAAATGGAAACTGTTTCTAAGGGTGTGTTCACATTTGGCAGGTTTGAACTCTGGCGTGATTGCTCTGTTAGTGTGATTCATTTTAATTAGTGTGAACGCTGCGATCCGAACCCTGGTCCACACCAAACAAGCAGAACGAGAATCAGAGCCGTCGCAAGGGCTCTGCGAACTGTGCAACCACACAGGGCCTCGCGCCACTAGGGGGCCTCGCAATAATGCCTAAAGGCCAATTTATACTTCTGCGTAGGGTGCGCGCAGTAAGTACGGCGTAGCATACGCACAGACGCGTACCATACCGCCGATCTCTACCGCATACCTTCGCCGTAGCCTGACCCGCACCTCCTCAAAAATTTAACTATACGTCGCGACGATGCGAACCGCAAGATCTGTGATTGGTCGGCTTGGTAGCATCGCATTTCCTCCTACGCATTTCCGCATGTACCACCTCCTCCGACGTCTTCTCTCATTTCTGCCTTTTAGTTTTAGTAATTTCACTAAAATTAACTGTTTTTCCACCTCAATAAGCACCAAGTCCAACATGATCCGCTCTCTTTCAGTCGCCATTGCTTGTAGTAACCTAGCTGTGAGGAATCTAAACACAGTGGAACATAAAAACCCTCTAGCGTTTCGGAGCAGTACTGCAAAGCAACCAAGACCTGAACGCAGAAGTATACATGCTCACGACGGCGTCGCCTACGTGCGTAGCCTATGCAGTACACTACGGCGTCCCCTCAATGCAGAAGTATAAATTGGCCTTAACCCTTCGGAGTCTTGGGCTATTTTGGCCCTTTTTGAGTACTTTTTTATTTTTTAATTTTGCAACATAAACAAATGTTTATCATACCAATTTTCACCTACAGTATATGACCAGACAGTTAGTTTATCACTTTGACGTACTGTATCAACATACTGGACCCAAAATCACACAAAAAAACACAAAATCCGAATAGAAATATTATAGCTTTTCTACTACAAAAAACACAAACATGCTCAATGAAGCATTTTAAAAGGTTTAAAATGTGAACACAAGTTGTAAATGTCAAAATATACAGGTAAAATTCAGATTTAATCAAGCTATATACAAAAAAAAAAATATGATTTACAAAAAAGCCAGTGTAGCTATAGGCTTTTTTTTTCTTTTTTTTTTTTTCTTTTTAGCTTTGCCACTTTTTTAAAAAAAATTGTACACACCAATATACAGAGAGCTATATTTAAGGCCTTGCATTCCCAGAGTATGAAGGTTCCCAAATAGTGCAAATACAACATAAAAAAGGTACAATTGAGATAAAATGAAACTATATACAGCAAAAAGCAACTGTGGCAATAGGCGTTTTTTCTTTTCTTTTTTGCTTAGAAACTACAAAACACTTCATGTACAATTACACAGCTAGCGAAATTACAGGGCTTTCATGGGGTTCCTCAATAGTGCAAATATACCACATAAAAGGTAAAATGAACACAAAAATTTGTTGTTGTTTTTTTTATCTGTGCCACTCCTCAAAACAGTTTATCTAATCTACTCCTAAACTACCCAAACTACTCCTAAACTATCTACACTACTCCTAAACTACTCTCAAAATCTACTCAAACTAGCAATATTCTCTCTCTCTCTCTCTCTCTCTCTCTCTTTATATATATATATATATAGGCTACTCAGGGAGACCAAAGAACAGGCCTACAGAGAAGGAAAATTAGATGAATACAGGCTGGCCAGACAAAAGTTAAATAAAGCCATCAGGAAAGCAAAAAGTGCCTATAAAATGAATATGGAGGAACAATTTGGCATTAATGACTCCTCTTCAGCTTGGAGGTCGCTGAAGAATTTGACAGGCTACAAAAATAAAAAACAACTAGTCACTCCATCCACTAAACTGGCCAATGAATTTAATGTTTTTTATACAAGATTTGAGAAAAATCTGTGCCCTCATTTTTTTCCTCCCGGGGGTGTCGCATTTAGAGAGGGGGAGAACATTGCCCCTCAGGATCAAGCTGACATTGACATTGTCATTGAGGAGAAGGACGTGTATCGGCTATTTCGCCGACAAAATGTAAAGAAAGCGAGTGGCCCTGATGGGATTTCATCTGCCACCCTGAAGCACTGCGCAAGTCAGCTAGCCCCAGTTTTTACGGACATTTTTAATCAATCAATTGTTTTATGCAGGGTTCCCAGTTGTTTTAAGTCATCAATTATTATCCCAGTGCCGAAGAAAAACAAAGCTGTGGACCTTAACGACTACAGACCGGTGGCCCTTACATCAGTGGTCATGAAATGTCTGGAAAGGCTGGTTCTGTCACATCTAAAACCTATCACAGCTCCTTATCTTGATCAACTTCAGTTCGCTTACAGGGCAAACCGCTCGGTAGATGATGCGGTCAATTTAGGACTGCATTATGCTCTGGACCATCTTGACTCTCCTGGCTCTTACGTAAGGATGTTGTTTGTGGATTTCAGGGCAGCTTTCAACACTATTCTACCTGAGCGACTGGGGGAGAAGCTGTCACTGATGGGGGTGGGATCCTCTATTTGTCGCTGGATTATGGATTTTTTTAGTGACCGACAACAGTATGTGCGGCTTGGCCAGCACATGTCTGATCCTCAGACCACTAACATTGGAGCACCGCAGGGGTGCGTGCTGTCACCATTTCTCTACTCACTATACACCAATGATTGCACTTCCAACAATGGCTCCATCAAGCTGATTAAATTTGCAGATGATACCACATTAGTCGGCCTTATTAAGGGAAATGACGAGTCTGCTTACAGGCAGGAAGTGTCAAAATTGGTTGCATGGTGTGATGAGAACAACTTGGAGCTTAATCAGCAAAAGACTGTGGAAATGGTGATAGATTTTCGTAGGGCACCCGCCTCCCTTCCACCTCTAACTATCAAGAGCTCTGTTGTGAAGAGGGTGGAGTCAACTACATTTTTAGGCACTGTTATCACAAATGACTTCAAATGGGAGGAAAATAGTTCCTCCATTCTTAAGAGAGCTCATAGTGGAATGTTTTTTCTGAGACAGTTAAATAAACTGAACGTTTCCAGCTCTGTTCGGACTAGATTTTACAGGGCCACTGTGGAAAGCCTTCTTTCAGCATCCATTACTGTCTGGTTTGCATCGGCATCAGCCCAGGCGAAGGTCAGACTACAGCGTATTGTGCGCACAGCTGAGAGGCTGACTGGACAGAGGCAGCTGTCACTTAACGACTTATATGAGGCCAGAGTTAGAAAGAGGGCAGCTAAAATTGCTGCTGATCAGTCTCATCCAGCAAGTGACATTTTTAGGCTGCTTCCTTCAGGGAGAAGGTATAGAGCAGTGAGGACAAGGACCTCACGCCATTTAAATAGTTTTTTTCCAAGAGCCATTTCCCTTTTAAATAGCTGAATTAGCCCTTCTGACAATTTTATTATATTTATTATTATTATTATTATTATTTTGTGTGTGTGTGTGTGTGTGTGTGAGTTTGTGTGTAACTGATGGCCATATCAAATTCCTGTGCATCTGCTGATGCATTTGGCGAATAAAGTGATTCTGATTCTGATTCTGATATATATATATATAACGTACATGTCTCTCTACTCCGTAAATCTCCTGCCTTTCAATTTCGCGTCTTTGCTCAGTTGGCTCCTCCTTGACTCCGTAAAATGTGCAGCCTGAAGAGCAGAATCAGCAGATTCACACATTTTTCTCCGTTTTGTTTTATGACAAAAACCGCCAAAGTTATTAGAATAAATGCAATTGCATTCTTTTACGAACGCGTCAATATACGCGTATATTTTTTTAATATAAAGTTTAAATGATCATATCTCCGTTTTTACTTGGTCTATCAACACAAAACAAAAAGTAAAATAGAATTTCAAGTCAGCACTTTCGACAGAAGTGGACGGGAGCGCCCAACGTGACTTTGTTTTTATGCTTCAACGTCTTAAACTGGACATGTGACTTGATCACGCCGGCGTAATCGCCAACCCCGAAGGGTTAAGCGGGTTTTTCATAGGGCTGTAATCTCCCAGTCGATTTCCTGGTCAACACGTTCTGGATCAACCAAAATTCTGATTGGTCGTTTTTTCGACGTATTAATTTTATCAGGTGGAAAGCACTAATTTTTAACGGGGGTGTTTTCAGAGCACCCCTGTTTCACAGGTAACAGCCTGTCTTCAGAACACCCCCCCTTGTTTACACTTTTTTTGGATTAGACCAATTGAAGAAAGTACAAATGGCTACAAATGGCCATGACTTAAATCACCTAATAACGGTGAGCTAACTTGACTGTGTTAGGTCGCCCCGTTTGTTTTGAGGCTGTACGAATGGGCGTATAAGAATTGGCCTAAAACATTGAAATATGCCAATTAGTAAAAATCGTGTTTATAACTGCAGTGCAATTACGGTATTGTGCAACGGCGCTGTATTTGTTTTGACCCAGTCTTGCATTTCAAGTTTGCACAGGGCCTCGCACCCCACCTGCAACGGCACTGCCGAGAATCACCTTTTCAGGTGTGGTTCGATCGATGCAACATGAACATGACGATGTGACCCTAAAAAGGACTGAAAGCTCAAGAATATCTGGTTCTTCTCGTCATAGTTTTGATGCATACAACGAGCACATTTAGCCAAACTCACAGCATTGAGGTCACACTAAATTTATGTGTTTATATGGTTCCGGATGAATAGAACCAAGAGAACTGAATTGCAAGTGTGAACACACCCTAAAATAGAGAATCCCTTGTCACTCGTTGGACAGAAACTCTGATTAACATGGACAATGCGCTTTTATCGCATGCTGCAGCATCACCTCGCGTCTGGTGGACATGTGTTAAGTCTAATGAATAAAGCGTTCTGTATCAGGTGTGGAATTGCTGCCACGTGTGCTTTGCTTTGGGTAAGTATGGAGTAGACAGTGAGGATTTAGAGCAGAGCTGTTTTGTCCGTCATTGTTTCAATCTCTTTCTTATTCCATTGGAATGTCGAACATCAAATATTTTCCACATCTTCCACCGAACATCTGTCCTGGAATAGACTGTCGTTTGAATCACATTTGCATTGACTTTCCATATATATGCGTAATCTTAAGTTAGTTATGAATGCTGGCTGGAATTGTGTCATTATCTTTAAACACCTGGAATCAATTTGCGTGTCCTCGGTGGAAACAATCTGCGGTTGTTCTATTTCAGTCGGAACTGATATATGTTTATTGCATAAAACAACTACATCCAGGCTGCTGCAATTAATAAATATGTCGAAGGTGTGTTAATGACTCTCTTTCGGGTCGCCAGACTTCCTCTCAGCTGCGCGCATTAAAAGAGCCGAGCGTTATATGAGACATGGTCTGACGGCTGCAGGTCTGTCCTGAATGAAAGAGTGTGTCTGGAGGAAAGTTTATTTGGCTGTCCGCCCCTCCACTCCTCTCTCGCCCCCATGAGTGCTATTCCATGCCTCGTTCTCTCGTGGGAGGAGCCGGAACAGGAAGCAGGCCTTAACGAGAGACAAGGAAGAGGAGACACTCCTAACAAACGCCTCTGTGTGTGTGTGTGTGTGTGTTGAGGAAGTTCTTGCTCTACTTTCGTTCCTAAAGGATGTGCTGATTTTTGTTCAATTATGTAAGAAATAATTATTTGTTTTTTATTACTTGACCATTCACCACAAAGAGGGTTTGGTCTCCATCCACTCTGGTGAAAGCCGTACAGCTGTCGTGTGTGTGTGTGTGTGTCAAAAAAGTGAGACGAGTCATAGGAAGATGGATAGAAAGTACATTCTAGTGGGTGGGGGTGGGGGGGGGGGTGTTGTAAAGTGTACATGCAGTTGTGTGTGTGTGTGTGTGTGTGTGTGTTTGGTGGCAGGACGGAATGGTTCTCATTTCCGCTGGATGGTGGGTGTGTGGCGGACGTGTGTGTAGGCTCTTACCGTGGCCTCGAGCCCAGAAACACACACACACACTCATGTACACGCAAATACTATGAGCACAGAAGAGGCTTTAAACAGCAGAGCAGCATACACACTCTCACACATACACATGCAAACTTACAGCTGACCACTTCTAAATATGACTGCTTGGAGACATCTCGAGTGAATCTCACAAGATCATATTTCGCCTCAAAACCAAAAGAATCACGTTTACTTTCTAAAGTTTTCACGGCAGAAAGACACGTAAAACATGTCCCTTCAAGTCGTGGTTCACAATTATACTAAAAGGCCTTTTTACTTGCTAAAAAAGTATAATCTTTCAATCAGAAGACGGAAGGCATGGTGTAGATTGTGTGCAACAGGTTTTTCAGCAAAGTTTTGATTGATACAGTAATGATAAATATGAAACAGTAGGCTTTATAGACCTTATGTAGCCCCACCCCTTTTCAGTGCTGCGCTCGTTGTCTTTTGACTTCCGGTCTGTATTTTCACAGGGATCTTGCATAGGTATGAATGAACTGCTCATAAAAAATTTCCTGGTCGACATTTGTTAAGACATCTGCTTTACAATGCTTATGAGAAACATTACAATGCTCATGATAACTTTTGTTAACTCTACAATAAGTGAATCCACTTCACCAGCTAATTACTCCTCTACAGCAATGCCATAGAAATATACAGAGCGACCACGAAACCGGAAGTTCAAAGACAATATTCTAAAGATGACGGCACCCACGTTTCTCTGGTGCATAAGGTCTATAGGGAGTGATTTACAAATGCAGATTTTTTATTTAAATAGGTTTAAGTTATTTAATTATGTATCATCTTAGTTTTGTTGTTGTCAGTAATGTACATTGGGGTTTAACGTTACATCTTGTGTTTTTAGGTGAATGTTTATTGTACTATTTTCATGTTATGTGGTGTTGCATTTGTGTGTATGACACGACGGTGCACCTACATATGTTAAAGGAGTAATTTACTTCTAAAAAAACAATTTACTCACCCCCATGGCATCCAAGATGTCCACGTCTTTTTTTCTTCAGTCGAAAAGAAATTAAGGATTTTCTCCTTATAATGGACTTCAATGGGAACCAAATGGTTCAAGGTCCAAATGAGAGATTCAGTGCAGCTTTAAACGACACCAGACGATGAATAAGGGTCTTATCTAGGACCCCTCGAGTCATGACTCGAAAAAAGATTTGTTAATTTTGATGAACGAGTTCGAACAGGAGAGTCACGAACGCTCATCACAGAACAGAGCAAGGTGACCATTTGTGCTTATGAAACTTAAACTTTTTTATTTATTTTTGAAATGAGCGATCGTTTCGCTTGATAAGACCCTTATTCATCGCCTGGTGTCGTTTAAAGCCCTTTGAAGCTGCACTGAAACTCTCATTTGAACCGTTTGGTTCCCATTGAAGTCCATTATATGGAGAAAAATCCTGGAGTGTTTTCATCAAAAACCTTCATTTCTTTTCGACTGAAGAAAGAAAGACGTGGACATCTTGGATGACATTTGGGTGTAAATTATCAGCAATTTTTTTTAAAAAGTGAACTACTCCTTTAATATTTCTCTCAGCTTGTGGAAAAGCTACATGTGATGAACTTTTATTCATCATGTGGCTTTCTCTTTCCCACCTGTGTGTTTTGGTGGTTGTCAGTGTATTATAAAGGTAGAAAAAAAGAGATTTTACAACATGGACTCTTTCAAACTTAGAATGCATCCATATCAAGTGTGCTAGAAATCTCATGTTTAGCTTTAAACAAAACCGCATTCTTTTAGCCATCGCTACGTCTCGGTCTCGCCTCCAGTGGAATCCTTAAAACACACCGTCTTTGTTTTCTGCTGAGCCGTAACACATTTAATCAGCCATAAGCCAAGATACCATGAAAGACAAGATTCCATTAGTGCATGAATAGATGAGCGCTTCTTGTTTCTTTCTCGTTGTTCTCCCAGTGTTCATGGGAGGAAAGTATTTATAATGTGATCCTTCTGAAAAGCTGTTGAAACTCTAATGGCTTCAGACAGATGTCGGATCTCTTAATGTGATAACTCATTTCTAAACCAGGTGAGTGCGTTCCTCTCGCTGCGAGTGTGTGTTTTGTCTGCGCTAACAGAAGTCAGGAGCAGTTTTGAATTGCGCGAGTAGCACTCCATTATATCTGCTGGGCGATATGCATTAGGGGGAGGTTGTTTTGACTTGGTTCATTAAAGTCTTTGTCAAGACGAGATGGATTTTTTTTCTTCTGATATGTCTCATGGAGAGATAACTTGGTAATTGTGACGCTTGTCTTGGCAAACACCACTAACAATTGCTCATATATATGGGTTTACTTAAGTCAAAACAGTAAGTATTCTGCGTGGTTGCTGAACTTGTTCTGTAATGTTTGTGCTACAGCCATGGATGATACAGTACCTCAAATCTTACTTGCTGAGGAGAGACTTCTTTAAGTGATCGGACTTAAAGGGATAAATCACCACCAAATTTTATTTATCATATTATTATTTTTTTCTGGATATCAAAAAAGTTGGTATTTTGATGAATGTTTCATCTGTTTTGTCCATACAATGAAAGTCAATGTGGTCCAAAACCATTGATTTTCATTACGTAGACGAAAACGCACAGCATGACAGAACACTCACACACAACACAACACATTTAACATTTTGTAGCGAAAGCGACTTACAAATTAGGAGAACAATAGAAGCAATCAGACCAACAAGAGAAGAGGGCAACAGTATACAAGTGCTGTATCAAGTCTCTGTCTTAGCACAGTACACAGAAAAATGGATAGTAATCGAATATTGAAAAGGTAAGTGTTAGTATTAGTTGGTCAAGAACCATTTGAGAATGGCTAAAGACTCGAATTGACCTATGGCTAAGCCACGCCCTCAAATGCGATTAGCCAATCCTAATACACTCGGACATTCTCTGCTTCCACGTCCATTGAAATGCATTGCAGTTGGTCAGTTTTCATTCGGTTTTTTCTTGTCATTTTAAGTTTTAAATGGTCAACGGTGTGTATGGGGTACATGCAACTTCGACACTAGTTTCCCGAGAGGCTGGGCGACGGCCTGTGTTTTTTACCCTTTCCCAAACCACATTTTAACCGAGATAAGTGTCTGCTCTGGATTAAGTAATGCGATTAAGTTATGCGGTAGACCACAACACCAACTAAACGTGGATCAATTAAACAGGGATGTCTACATCTGTTCTGAGTTAAAGGGATAGTTCACTTTGAAATTAATTTTTGGTATGTTTTAGCTTACCTCAAGGGCATCCAAGATGTAGGTGTCTTTGTTTCCGCAGTATTTTTAATTTTGATATTTTTCAGTCAAACCGTTCTTGTCTGTCAGTCATACACTGGAGGCTAAGGGGGTCCACCAAAAAGCATACACAGAGAAGTCCAAATTAAACATGATTTAATGACTTGTAAATGTAAGTACACATTGATGGCTTAAGACACGAAACGAGCGGTTTGTGTGAGAAAACGAACAGTATTTATATCGTTTTTACCTTGTATAATCATAGCCATGACAAAATGATCTTACGGCACAGACGCTTCGGTCTGCGCATGCGCCGGAAGTGATCGCTTGCGCGCCGACGTCACTCTTTGTTTATACAGAGATTTCAGAAGTTTTACCTTTCACTAAACATTTAGATATACGGGAAACCTCAATGAAAGACGATTTCGGTATCAATGGACGTTTAGTACGTTTCGTCTACGTACAAAATATGTTTAGTAAAAGGAAAAACTTCCGAAATCTCTGTGTAAATATTGAGTGACGTCACACGCAAGCGATCACTTCCGGCGTAACATTGAACTGATTCAGTTCGGTTCAGTTGGACATTGCAAAACTGATTCAGATCACTGTGATTACACGAGGTAAAAACGATATAAATACTGTTCGTTTTCTCACAAAAAACGCTCGTTTCGTGTCTTAGGCCATCAAAGTGTACTTACATTTACAAGTCATTAAATCATGTTTAATTTTGACTTCTCTGTGCATGCTTTTTGAGGTGGACCCCCGTAGCCTCCAGTGTATGACTGATAGACAACAACGGTTTGACTGAAAAATATCAAAATTGAAAATACTGCGGAAACAAAGACACCTACATCTTGGATGCCCTTGAGGTAAGCTAAAACATACCAAAAATTAATTTCAAAGTGAACTATCCCTTTAAGTCAACCATGTATTTGAACATTATCTTTAAAATCTCTAAGGCTAGCATTAGAAAACGTTAACATTAGCTTCTAGCTACGTCGTACATGATGTCACTTAGCTTTATTAACGTATCTGTAAATAACCGAGATAACAAATGTTAACCATGTTGTGTTAATTTATTCATGTAAATACTGTCGCACCAAACGGTGATGGCAACGATATGCGGTTTATCACGTTTACACTGTGACATGTACATTTTTGCCTGAAGCTTTTCATCGAACTTCTCAACAATGAAATTAATATAACCCTCCAATGCATAGATGAGGCCCTTTAGGTGACTTCGAGATTATATATAATCTTTCTGTCTCCAAAAGTCACCAATTGCCTCATGTGAAATGTCTCCTACTGTGACAGCTGCCATAGCGCCTGTCCCCGAATGTTGACTGTGTGTTTGAGTGAGTGGAGGGGGCGTGGCTTAGCCATTGGCCAATTGAGAGAGGCAGGTCATTCCACCAGCTGGGAACAACACAAAACAACACACCAAACAGATAAGACATCCACTTCAAACAATACAATGCTCATGGTAACTTTCGTTAACTCTACACAAAGTTAATCCAAATCATAATTACCCTTCGACTAAATTTCTAAAGACGGCTACGCACTCGTTTCTCTGGCATTTAAGGTCTATATATGATGACAAAATTTTTCTGCTCTATCCTTTTATGATTTTCACCTTCCAAATAAGAAAAATGGGTGGAACAATCCAATTAAACTTACATTTGAAGGAGGAACCCGAGCCATAGCTGGATCCCAGAGTGCCATAGAGACTTGTGGGTGGGCTCTTTTGACTTGGGCCAGTATGTAACCACCCTAGCAAACACCCTTTGCTTTGTTAAATGCCAGTAGAGAGCACCCAGTCTGTTTACGGTCTCCCGTGATGCTTAAAAGAGACACAGGGCTGGTCAAAGACGTGGACCAGCTTCCAATTCTGATTTATAGAAATAGAAAAACTATATTAAAGGCATTCTCAGGCATGACACAGCACCCAGCATTCAGATAACACCCTACAGCACAGTGAACTTGTTAAACTCCTGCGCAGACGTACTGTCACACTGTCCCGCTGACCGGAGCACGGTCATCCCGTCCAGACTCTGGTTTGGCTTGTGTGTGTATGTGATGTTATTTCTGCCATTCTCTGTCAAGCGGCCACCACACCCGCAGCCAGACTAGACGGGTGTTAAATTATACAGCCGACCAGCGAGGTGGAGCGCAAGTGTGTGTGCAGTCACGCGGATCTTCATTGAAACATCAAGAGAGTGTTTAGACAGGACGGGCGCGTGACCTTGTGTTTAGCTTGTGCCGAGTCAGACGGGCCGTCCTCTAGCCAGTCTGAACCGTTAGTCTAGATTACAGCGAGTGTTTTTAGATTGCTTCGCTCCAAGAACACGTCCCGTAAACCGTCATTATAGACAGAGCAGGCCTGCTCTAAACATGCAGATTCCACATAACAGTTATTTTACTAATATTGTGTGTGTGGACATGCTTAAATAGATGTTTGTGTGTATTTGAAAGTATTAAAATGGAAGGAATCATTACCCCAAAATTGAAAATTTGTCAAGATTATTAGTGATTACAGACTTAAAGGGATACTCCACTTTTTTGGAAATAGGCTCATTTTATCACTCCCTCAGAGTTAAACTGTTGAGTTTTACCGTTTTCAAATCCATTTAGCTGATTTTTTGATATTTAGAAGAATATCAGTAATCAGACAGTTTCTGGTCTCATTGACTTCTATAGTAGGAAAAAAATATACTATGGAAGTCAATGAGACCAGAAACGGTCTGGTTACGGATATTCTTCCAAATATCAAAAAATCAGCTGAATACATTCAAAAACGGTAAAACCCAACTGTTTAACTCTGGTGGAGTGGTAAAATGAGCCTATTTCCAAAAAATTCCCTTTAAAGGGTTAGTTGTCCCAAAAATAAAAATTCTTCAATTAACTTTAACAATTACCCGCCAGCGCTTTTTAAAATAGTTGCCGCGTTTTTGATCATTTTCACAGTTATCATGGCACCCAACGTATTTTGTTGTATGAATATCTGAACATGGTTTTATTCTAGCTTCATGCACTCGTATTTTATCAACACTTGAATGTTGGAAAGTTTAATTAAAAAAAGCAATATTTTAAACAAAAAGCTGAGAAAATCACGTTTTTGTCAAAGACTACATCCAGATCAGATTCAGATTGATGATCAAAACACATGGAGTAGATCGAGTCCATCAACACCCCTAAATCCTCACAGTCCTGCAGCTCGTCCTGGGTCGACATTATTAGGCAGTTCTGATTTATATGCGGTTTAATGTTGATGATCATGTTATTTTATATTTGCATGAGATTACATATGCTATCGCTTGTTTTTTTGCTTGTTCTTTGCTTGTGTTTTGGGAGGAGATTCCTCTTTCAGAAGATGTGTGATAGCACTTGAACAAACCTCTTGCTGAAGCTCAAACATGACTAACTCCAGAATGAACCTCATTGGTTCTCACACATCGAGGGAACATACTTCAGCTTCTCTTTACCAAAACTGATGATCTGGTCAACATATAAAGCGATCGAGTCTCTTCAGAAAATTTTGAATAAACTGCTCGATTCCTATAGATTAGTTTTACAATCTCTTTAGAGAAAGCTCTTAGATTTTGTTAAAATATCTTCATTTGTGTTCCAAAGATAAACGAGTCTTATGGGTTTGGAAACATGTGAAGTTGAGAAATTATGAATGGGTGAATTAATCCTTTACATTTTAATCATATAAATGATTCCTTTTAATTTAAAAAAAAATTTTTACCACACCTACTGTACCAATGATGTCATTTAAGGAAATACTGCAATACTTGCAATACTGATATGTCAAGAGGATTTATCCTCATATAAAAATATTAATACCAAATGGTTTAATGGCACAGCTAAATGTGGTTTATTTTAATGGGTTTATGTGAAGATTGTTTTAAGTTTGATTAAATTAAATGTTAGAATAATATTGAGCCTATTAAAAATCGTTAAATAACTAATTTCATACCCTGAAATTTAGGAAAAAAATTTAATCCAATTGAATTAGAGACATCAGATTCAGTATTGACATTGGTGATGCTGGCCTTCATTCATAATAATAACAAAAAATATCATTAAAACATTATTTATGTTTATTCTACATTTATTTGGAAATTTAGTGTAAAAATATATATTTATAAATTAAAATTTCATAAAATTAAAAAAGTTAAGACAGAATGATGAAAACTTGATTGAATGGAAGTACTTTGAGTAATCTTTAAATCTAATTCTGATATACTGTATGTATATATATATATATATATGTATTTTACATGTAACGTATTTTACATGTTTTTTTTTCTGTTTTGGTGCTGTCTCTACCTCCAGTGGGTGTTTAAAAAAAGCTTTATTTATATATATATATATATATATATATATATATATATATATATATATATATATAAATGGTCACTATAATCACAATAAATCTATTTTAGATAGATTTTGCCATTTTAAGTTAGTATTATGTTTCATGATGTATAATCCAGTTGTCGCACTTCACCTTCGTGTCAAGAAGAGAGATAGAAGAGAGTGATTGGGCCAAGGTGGTGTTTTATAAATAGAGAGTGAGCGTGGGTTGCGGGGCTGGGTCCTATGACGTTTCTGCAGGGATATTGTGCCGCTCCCTTCTTTACTTCCTGTGGGGAACAATTTAGGGCTTGTCTTAACAGAGCTCTGCATAGTGAAGCCCGTTCTATCTCTCTCTCTGATTCCCTCCTCCTCTTGTAGTTCTTCACTTTCACCGTATGTAGCTCATCACTTCCTTTTACTAATTTGACCGATTCTTCATCTGACACAAAGGTAGAGATTCTCGCATCACCACTCGCAGGCTTTACATTTGGAAAGTTTTGGTTACAATTCCAGATCTTTATCCACTAAGTCAGTGATTTGCAAAAAGACCACAAATTACCATGATCCCCTTGCAAGGGAACTCCTTCCTAAAACAAAAGACGGCTATATTTTTTCAAAGACCCATTTATATTGTGTGATTATAAAAATTGTGTGATTTTTATAAAGACAAAATGTTGTTTTCACAATGATAAACTGGCGTTTATATTGTCCTTTTACAAAAATCTAAACTCAGACTTTAGGAAGCAAAGTGAAAACATTATAATATTAAAAGGGTGTTTAATTTGGCTTTTACAAAACTACATTATAAAACTATTGATTTGCTTTCATAATATCTGTTCTTGTTTTCATGAATCATTAGTGCACGTCTTACTAAAAAAGGTTTAATAAGCATGACTCATTTATTCAGCCTTCAGTTTTTCTGAAATCTCTGTATAAAAAGCCCCTACATTATATCCTGTATGTTGTTTCATTAAATACAAATGCTGCTGTTGCATTCAAGTGTTGATGTATTGTTTATTGTTCGTTTATTATTTATAATATTTATTTTCAGATTTAGAAGTAGGTTTCACACCAAGAGTGATAAATATTAAGAAAACAATAATAACGCACCACAATATCGTTCTGTTTATTCTAAGCGAACGCTGCATTTAAGTGCTGCCATCGTCTGACGCTTTAAGTGCTTGAGCTCTTTAAAGCAGGATGGATTCTGATTGGCTGAAATTGATTCTAACGATGTAGTTTCTCTGTGCCGTTATCGTTATGATTTGTAGAACTATGGGCCTCATCTGGCACCCAGCGCAATTTACTTTGTACACCAACGCATGTATCATTCGTATTTTGCCGATTATTTATTTATTTATTTATATTTTTGCAGAGACATGCCGGCCAACTAGGGCGTTCCCTGGGCGGTTCGGCGCAAAAAAGGAGGCGTGTTTTGGGGCAAACATTCCCTATCGCTATTTTGCAGTTTCAGAAAACAATTGCGCCACTGACCAGAAAAACTAGTCTAAAGTCAGTGTTGCGTTGCGCGTACATTCAGATGCTATTTTAAGCACGCATCCTTGGCCATAATACAGAGTGTGAACAACGCGCATACACTTGATGATTCTCTCATCTACACAGATGCATTTTACTTTTTGCAAATGATACATTATTATAAGGAAAAATATTAAAACATGAGGGAAATCATTGTTGTGTCCATGACGATGGCAAAATAGGCATAAAGTTTACACATTTACCCAAATTATTATATGCATATTTAAACGAAGCTAATTTGGCTGGGTTTGTCCCGTCCCCAATGTCACTTCTCTTTCTTTTACGGCCCTGACGACAACATCGACCTCCTCGACTGTGAATCGGTAAATGTGCCGTTATAATAGTATTGCACCATGGAACAAGCGCACCTCGTTCATCACGCTCTTAAAGGGAATGTGATATGACGCTCTTATTGGTTTGTTTCCCGTTACGCCCAAACCACACCTATGAATAATGAAGCTACTTCAGACCAACCCCTTTTAGATTTGCGTCGAGCGCAAGAGTCATTTATCCAGCTGGTTAAATGGCAACAGCGCCGAGATCCGCCCACAAAGTTACTTGCGCTTGACACTAGGGCTGCACGATATTGGTAAAAAATGGCATTGCGATATTTTATATTTCCGCGATATATATTGCGATATTACAACACTTTGCCCAGATGACTTGAATAGCTCTATTTGGAAAGAATTAATCATTCTAGAATGACTGGGGTGGTTTTGTCATGGAGTAAATCAGCATAGAAACTAATATTAATAGAATGTTTACTAATGTTGTTAACAGGTTATGTTAAAGGGTTAGTTCACCCAAAAATGAAAATTCTGTCAGTATTTACTCGCCCTCATGTTGTTCCAACCCCGTAAGACCTTCGTTCATCTTCGGAACACAAATTAAGATATTTAAGATATTAAGATCGCTCCTGCATACAGTCCATAGGCTTCTTCAGGGAATGACTCTCGCTGGCATCGAAAAGTCATTAAAGACATCGTTAAAATAGTCCAAGTGACTACAGGGGCTCAATCTTAAGTTTATCAAACGACGAGAATACTTTTGTGCGCAAAAAAACAACAAAAATAACGACTTTATTTCAACTATTGGTTTATTTCTCCCTCTGCGCGAGTCAGGTTGCTAGTTTAATAGCGTAAGCTTCTGTTATTGTACGTCACACGCATCACACACACATGACCAGCGTCGGCCAATAGTGAGCCTACGTGTGACGTAGCTCTACGCAATCACACTACGTTAACTGACTTACAGGCTCATGGAGAAGGAAGTGAATAGTTGAAATAAAGTCGTTATTTTTGTTGTTTTTTTGCGCACAAAAGTATTCTCGTCGTTTGATAAACTTAAGATTGAGCCCCTGTAGTCACTTGGACTATTTTAACGATGTCTTTAATGACTTTTCGGGGACAGCAAGAGCCAGTACCTCAAGAAGCCTATGGACTGTATGCAGGAGCGATCTTAATATCTTAAATATCTTAATTTGTGTTCCGAAAATGAACGAAGGTCTTACGGGGTTGAAACAACATGAGGGTGAGTAAATACTGACAGAATTTTCATTTTTGGGTGAACTAACCCTTTAACAGGATGCAGCACATTAGTGGTGGTTGAGGAGAGTCCCCTTCCCCCTATATAAAGCACTTTGAGTGCAGAGAAAAGTGCTATATAAATGTAATGAATTATTATTATTAATGTAGTTTACTAGACTTTAATAAACGGATCTTGAGTTCAGTGTTGAATAGATCAGTTGTTTTAACCATTCATTAAAGTGAATCGGTTCAAATGAGTCATTAGTTCGCGAATCAGACGTGTCATTAACGGACCACGCCACACGTTGTGTGATTTATCCAGGCAGGTTAGAACATCGCACAAGATTTGTGTCAACACAGAAAACACTTCATCACTCGAAGTTGACACTTGAGTTTTAGATCGTAAAAATACGGCCCTATATCTTTATTGCCCTAGGTGTGAACAGGCCTTCAGTAATTAATGAACATCCTCCGCAACAGTCACCAATTCAAATTGCAATGTTTGCCATTTGAGCCACTTAACTCATCGCATCTTCTCCCACTTATTGCCAGTAGCATCTTTCCTCCAGAAGACGTACAGATTCACCTTACAGAGTTTCTTCACCTAAATCCCCCAAATAATGCACATAAGAACATACATTTATAGCTCCCTGACCTTCAAACTGTCCTCCTCCTGCGAAGCTCGTAGCTTTTTCAAAGAACAAAACGGTGTGGGTCATGCGTTTGTACTGTTCCTCGGCGCTCCCAGGCGATGCAAAGTCGAAACGCAGTCAGGCCTCAAACCAAAGCGGCCGACTCTGTTGCTAAGTTACAGTTTAGAGTTTTCCTATTTTTAGTTTCCAGAGACCAGGCTTCTCACCCAGAGATTATATTTTTATTTGGAATAGAAAGAATACAAGAAACCAAGTGAGATCCTTTGTGATTTTGTGTGTCTGTAATTAAGTGATCCTGTTGAAATGGGCTAATGCTACATCCACAACCTCATCACATCATCAAACCATTGTCTGAACGAAAACTCTTAAAGACAAATGTTCTGTTTGCGGTGTCGGTGTTCAACACACACTATTGATTTTATTTATTTATTTTCTCCATGTACACTATGAAGCACTATGTAGTCTTCCGTTTAACGCAAGTTTAACACCTCAAGGAATGCATCGATATTTTTGACAAATATTTTAGGATGATGTGAACTCATAAGATGAAGACTACGTAGAACAGGGGTTTTCAAACTTTTTGGAGTCACAGACCCCTTATAGGGTAATATCATAATTAGAATAGTGATTAAACCCAAAGGGAGAGTAATGAACATAATATGCTTGATTTATTGGTGTAAAAACGGTCCCCATTGTAAATGTACATTTTAATAATTGGCTACTAGTTGGGAATGCTATCTATAGTGTAGCATTTCTGTGACCGTGGAGAGCAAAGGTTCGTTTCTCACTGGATTTGTCATCTATGAAGATTAAAGAAAAAATTTAGCTGGGGTGCCCCTCACAAAAATGTGGGGAAATTTCATGAAAACCCTATATCCAAAATGGCTGCTTTCAGCCAAGCTGGGAATTTACTTTTTAATGGTTTTGCCCACAGTGCTGCATAATACATGGTTTCTGAGACTATTTGGGTCAAGAAATTCATAAATCATGCAGATTCATTGATTTTTACCTATTTTTGACCTTCAAATTCAAGATGGCCACCAATTTTTGGCTCTTTAACTCTTTCCCCGCCAAACACGGAATTTTCCGTGTTTAATGAAAAAACGCATCCCCGCCAAACACGGAATTTTCCGGGTATCCGTGTTTTAGGTGGTATACGGTAAGGAAGACCCGCGCGCATGTCCTGAATGAGTGCGCAACTCTTTGATCAGAGAAACAGATTGCAATCGTCTCAAACAGTGGAGTAGTGAGAATGTATCAGACAGACAATGCAGAAGTATATGGCTGAAGTACTGGAGGTTAATGGACTCGGAGTCCGATCACTCTTTATTTGATAATTCTGAATCTGATCGGGACGAAGTAGTCAGTGAGAGAGATGCACATGTTGTCACAGAAAGTTCTAGCCATGGACGTGCCGCAGATAGATCGTATAATATTATGACACTATAATATTTATGTGTGTGTGCAGGCATTTATGTGTGGCTGTCTAAATATGAAGGTGTAATTGTCAAATTATTTCTCTCTTTGTGCACATTTACCACATTGTAATATGTATTTGTGTGTGTGTGTGTGTGTGTGTGTGTGTCTAGGCCTTTTTATTGTAATTCCAATTATTCATTATTCACAGGTAGAACACAGAGAGGCAGAGGCAGAAGTTTTATTGCAAAAGTTACATTTCCCTTACATCCTGGGAAATTTGATATATTTTACATTTATTTATGTTTTTAATTTATTTTGGAAAGTTTTATATATGAAGGAAACAACATCTGAATGTATTCTGCTTTTAAATGCACTTGTTTGATAAAAATACCTTTTTCTCAGTTTTTTGTCCAAAATGTTGTGTTTTTGACAAAACCTACCTCTGTTCAAGAGGCAATAAAAAAAGAACAAATGAAGATAAAATAAAAACGTTTTTTTTTTGCCTAAAAGCAGAGGCTCAGATCTTTATTTTTATATATATCATCTTCATATATTCATGGAAGAAAATATTCAGCGGGGCATTAAAATTTAGCGAAAATCGTCAAAAACCCTGGCGGTGGCTGGCAACTTTTTTTTAAAACGCTGGCGGGGAAAGAGTTAAGGTGAGACACTACAGGTGAATAGGGTAAAAAATTTTACTTGCAGATATCACCATGAAACTTTACCAGTTGATTACTCATGAATAGGAGAAAAAAATGTATTGCAAATGTTCTGTAATTTTATGTTTAAATATTCTAATTAGACTATACCTAATTACATATGCACTAATACAGCTGTGCGAGGCGCTGGCGTGATCGCTCATATCAGATAAGAGTAAGGCATCATTAAAAATGGTAAACGGTCTGTATATTTGTGTACCTTCAAAATAACATCAAAACGTCGTACTTTTGTAAAATAAAGAAAACTAATAAAACGTGCTTGCCGTTTCGGTCTCCGTGAACGAAAATGTAGCAAAACACAGCAGAGATTACTGCCTACTTGTCGCACAGAGAAAAACAACATAGAAACCTTGAAGTGTCTACTGTTAATTGTCTATGTTTTGCTTATATGACATCACATTATATTATAAGTCATTTTGGAATATATAAACCCTAGCACGTTTCACATGATAAAAAAAACGCGACTTGAAGCCTGGAAATATGGCTTGAAGCCTGCAAATTATTTTGAGGACCGTCTGGCAATGGGTCGCTGAAAGTTGATAATCCCGCAAGTGACTGCAATTGCTGATTGCAAACAGAGATGGCGACAAAGAGGAAAAAATGTGGACTGCAGCTTTAACAAACCCTGGCCTAGAAAATTCTTATTTATATTATATAAGGCTGGTTGCTCCCTTATAGTGGCTGCCATGTTGAGACCAAGCGTGCCGCACAAGCCCTCAATAGTGAGGCCAAAACGTCTCGATCGCCCCCCAGTGACCAGTCCTGGTATAGGTCATAAACCCCGCCTGCCCATGTTATTCAGCGGGACGTGAGACCAACTAAACAATTAAATTACACTTCACATATCCTTTTTCCAAAGACAGTTTGTGTCATTTACTGTAGTTTTTATCACGTTGATGTATGTTCAAGTGTTTGTTTTTAAAATAAGGGTTTAGTTAGTTATTTGATGCTATAAAAACGGTGGTGTGACATCATGATTGACAGGTTCTTTGTTGCGAAGTACTCACTGAAGCACCAGCAGACTTTTTTATGTTGACTATGTGATTTGTAGTTGTATTGACCTTATTTTAACAAGGTACTGCAATCAGCAGACATCATTGGAGGGGAACGGAGCAGACAGAGGCCACATATGAAAAGTTTAGCGGCGTGTGATTGCGATTGATTCAGCGAGAGTGAGGGCGGGGCCTTGAGCAACCAAGTTAATAAACGCAAACCATGCCTAAAACTAAATGTTGATGTTATTTTCGATACGTCAGCATTGTTGTAATAAAAATGCCATGGCTCCTCCAGTGGGGGAAGCAGAGAGGTTGTCATATTGTAAAACTAAATTTACACTTTTAAAATTATGAAGTGAAATGCGAAGTTGATCTTTTGGGGACATTTCTCTAGACGTTGACAGCTATAATTGTTCTCGTCTTTGAAACGAGGCATTTGGCGTAATGCAAACTTTTCAAATATCAGTGTAAATCTTTTCTAACTGAATTGAATGTGACAATCTGCAAATGGTTTTATGTGCGATTTACGTCAATGTATTCTGTTTGTAGCTTTTTGTTGACTTTTGTAATTCATCTTAATGATTTGTCTAGTATTGTTTGTCCGTTATGTAAAGATTTCCTCTTCTGTCTGTGTGTGTGTGTGCTCAGGTACAGCAGTGTGTTTCCCAGTCTGAACATGGCAGTAAAACGCAGGGAACAGGCTCTTCAAGATTATAAGAGACTCCAGTCTAAAGTGGAGAAGTATGAAGAAAAAGAGAAGACGGGGCCCATCATGGTCAAACTCCATCAGGTACAACCCAACTTCCTTTCTGACAGCGTTGCAATTTCAGGCGTTCATTCTTCAATGAGTGACTGATCTCCTAATAATACCAAAAATCCTTTAATGTGAGTTCACTCAGCGGTCATCTTGGGAACGCCCCAGGTTGCTGTTTTCTATGTAGATATAGCAAACAGCTCCTGTCCGTTTGAATGGGGAGAGATAAAACTCTCCAAAACTGATTGTCAAGATCAAATCAGGTGTGAAATCTGAGGTAACACTTTATTTGAAGGGGTGTGCATAACATAACGAAGACTGTCATAACACTGTCATAAACGTGACATAACACCTGTCATGAACATGAAGGAGTCTTTATGAATGTTTCTGACTTTTGTGTCATTCGGTAAATTATGACACTTTTAATGCAAAGTTGACATTGTTTAACCCTCTGATGGTCTTCCTTTATGAGTCACGTCCTGGGCCTTCTCGGTCAGAAGTGACCGGAGGCCTAAAAATGAAACTTCTTCCATTCCAGTAAAACCAATGCAATTTATTTTTGTTCTATAATATTTATTCTTTTTAATTTAGTATTTTGAGACAATTTGATTGAATTTATTATTATTTATGCAATATTTATGGTCTATTTTTTCAATGGAAGTGTATATATATATATATATATTTATATATTATTTAAAAAAAATAATTATTAATGCAGTATTTTAGTTTAATATAGAGTCTAGGCCTTCAGAAATTTTTTTTTTAAAGAAAATTAGCACCATCTGGTTACAGTATAGAGAAAAAGCATAAAATCATGGTGTAACCAATAGTACAGCTCTCTATGGAGAAGCATGTGAATTCTCCAGCTGTTTATGAACACTTTTTTTTTTTTTTGGTGGATTTGAATATATAATTGAAACAATCTCAAAAACTATTTCTTATTAAAAAATTGTTAAAAAAATAAATAAAGAAATTTTTGTGTTTTTGTCAATTTCCCATTCATTTCCTATGGGGATCATTTTTGACCAAAGACCAAAATCGTGACTAATTTTTTACGACCACTTAGCATGCTCGGATCATGAACTCATTTTTTTTTTGTAGTCTGAATTTATCGCTGTGTATGTGTATAAAAGTGTGTTTGTGTGTGTGTGTGTGTGTGTGGGTGGGTGTAAATTTTTTGCACTCTTGATGTTGTAGAGTGTCACCCCTTTACTGCGGTATACTTCTTTTAATAATTGTGGTCGATTTGTAGATTGTACAAACAAAAATTCATTTTTTTTTTAAATTTCCCATTCATTTCCTATGGGTCGGTCATTTCTAACCGAAGACCACGAGTGTGACTATTTTTTTTTTTACCACTTAGCATGCTTGGATCATGACCTCAATTTTTTTTTGTATTCACATACCAAATGCCAAAAAAGTCACCAAGTATCATAACCTTCCGATGAAGCTGTGATTTTTAATAATTCAAAACAGAAAATTATTCGGTCAGAAGTGACCGATGACCATCAGAGGGTTAAAATGTCTTTGTTATGACAACTTGACATTAACCAAGAAATCATAACTAGTCCAACGTGTTCCACTTTACTTGAGGTAAGGGGAAATATTAATGACACTGTTGTTAAAGCATTTGACTGTGTAATAACCCTTAATGACATCTTTATAACTAGTTCAATGTGTTCCACTTTACTTGAGGACAAGTAAAATATTCATGTCACAGTTATAATGGTGTCATGACAACCAAAGTTAAAACCAACCATAACATATGATAGGGTAATGTAATGTTAACACAAAGCTAAATAACTTCTTTAAGTTTGATAATTAGACCTGTTATGACATATTTGTGACAGGTTGATAGGTTATGATTTCTTGGTTAATGTCAAGTTGTCATAACAAAGACATTTCTGTCCTTGTTAAAGTCAAGGTGTCATGACAAAGACATTTTAAACAATGTCAACTTTGCATTAAAAGTGTCATAATTTACCAAATGACGACAGTCATAAACATTCATAAAGACTCCTTCATGTTCATGACAGGTGTTATGTCATGGTTATGACAGTCTCATGTCAGTCCCTTCAAATAAAGTGTTACCAAATCGGATCGCAATGGTACCATCATTTTGTTTTTTGTTTCTCAAATTTGTAACACTTTATTTTAACGTGTTCAGTAGCACGTGATATGTATTTACTATAGTCATTTCAGCAAATTGTGCGTAATTAGGGCTGAGTTGAAAATCTAGATTTTAATCGATTCTTATTTTGATGAACTGATATCGATTCTTTAACCCTATTTTGGATCGCGGATCGCTGTTCAAGCGGTTCACATTGCTTTACTACTAGTTACTGCATGAAATAATCATGAATGAACATCAGAAGGTATGTTGAAAGATACAGTACAACATACCAAAGTGTATCCCATCTCATGTAATCACTCAGGGTTTCAACCGCAGAAAGACAAAAACAGCTTTTACATATCACATTTACTTCATGAAAGCCGTTCGATGAACCTAAACTCGATAGTTAGCTAGAAAAATTAACTGTAGAGAGGAGCATTTTGCGAATTATTTAAATGTATTACATTATCTTTTACCTGTTATCAAATTAAATCAGTGTCATTAACAAGCCCAATTACAAGCAACTACTACTAAACCAAACACTAAGCTTGTAGTATGTACATGTTGTAAATTAAAATCAGTGCTTATTTGTTTAATTAATTAGACTGTAACAAAGACGCATTAAATCAAATTTGATCTGCAAATCATATTGCAAATTTGTGTTTTTCAGATTTATCCAGCTATGCACGTTCAGGAGGAAATAAGCTTTGTGTAAAAGATACTTTTATGCAACACTTTTAACACTTTAAGTCTCAATGCAACTTACATGTCAACAGTCAGTCAGTCATTAGAGTATTATTAGACTGTCTGCTATCTGCTAACACTTTGTTTGGATGCTCTGTTCTACTGACTAGAAGTAACTTTTCAACTACATATCAACTTCAGCTAACTCTCATTAAAGTTAATTATAGTTAGCAGAATGACTAATGTTATATAAATGAAGTGTAACTGACGATTGGATCTTTTAACTCAAAACTGGGGCGTCCTTCTTTCCACTATGAGTGTTTCATATATGACCATGCAGTTAATTTCACATTATATTCTACCTTAATAGGCCCGAGACACTTGCTTCTTTTCACAAGGGTTATTCTGATGGCTTGTGTATGGATAAATTGCTCATCTTAAGGCTTGTTAGCTCTGAGTGTGAATTTACAGCACAGATGTTCATTGAGACAAGATTTTAAAATGAAACTCTGCTGCTTATGACACACTTAAAATTCAAAGTGCAATACATGTATTATTTTTGGAGCGGTGGTCCATAGGTACAAGAAGCTATAGATTTTAAAGTCATGTTCACCACAAACATGTAGCGATGGCAAATAATTGTTGAGAATAGTATGCCATTATTATTGTCATTATACAGTAATATATAGTTTAAGTAATCGATTGTATTTAGTATTTAAGTACATAAATGACCAGAGAGCACTTAATCTTAGAATTTGTATTTTATTTTTTAATTGGACATTTTAAACTCGTTTTACTTCTGTGGCATGGCATATTTCAGAGTGAAACAAGATATTATTCCCAATAAGAACACAAATGTTTTTTTTTAAGGAAGTGAATGTGGTCACACTTTAATTTATGGTCCAATTTTCAGCATTAAAGTCCCTGTGAAATCAAAATTGAACCTATTTACTTTGTTAGCGCATATTACTAGTCTTGTGGTGAACAATTAATCCGTGCAAGTGAATATGTATTAAAAAAATGTTTTACCTTAGTAATCTTTAATCAAAATCTGAAAAGTTACTTCCGGTCTGGAACGGTTTCTTTTTCTGATGACGTTGATGTGGTGAACGCTTAACCACTCCCCTCAAACCGTTAGTTTGCTATGAACGAGAGATGGAGAGGAGGAGCGCTAGAGTAAAACCCTGCCCTCTGTTCAATATTCCGTTTCACTTGGAAATACGTCACAGCACTGGAGAAAAATCGTTCCGGTTCACGGGGACTTTAAGCTATTAGCTTATTAACATGCATATTGCTAGGATATTGGATGTTTATTAGTACATATAAAGCACATATTAATACCCTATTCTGCATGATCATATTCTACATCCCTTAAAGGAGTAGTTCACTTTTTTTTTTTTTAAACTTTAGCTGATAATTTACTCACCCCCATGTCATCCAAGATGTCCACGTCTTTCTTTCTTCAGTCGAAAAGTAATTAAGGTTTTTGATGAAAACATTCCAGGATTTTCTCCATATAATGGACTTTACTGGGAACCAAATGGTTCAAGGTCCAAAAGAAATTTTCAGTGCAAACTGCAAACTGTTCAAAGGGCTTTAAACGATTCGAGACGATGAATAAGGGTCTTGTCTAGGACTCTTCGAGTCATGACTCGGAAAAAAGATTTGTTCATTTTGATGAGTGAGCTGAAACGGGAGAGTCAGGAACATGCGTCACAGAACAGAGCAAGGCGAGCATTTGTGCTTATAAAACTTAAACTTTTTTATTTATTTTTAATATAAATGTCGTTTAAAGCCCTTTGAAGCTGCACTGAAACTCTCATTTGGACCTTGAACCGTTTGGTTCCCATTGAAGTCCATTATATGGAGAAAATCCTGGAATGTTTTCATCAAAAACATTAATTTCTTTTTGACTGAAGAAAGACGTGGACATCTTGGATGACATGGGGGTGAGTAAATTATCAGCAAAAGTTTTTTTAAAAGTGAACTACTCCTTTAATAAACCAATACCTAAACTTAACCAATCCTTTAATAACTATTAATAAGCAGTAATTAGGAGTTTACGGAGGCAAAAGTCATAGTTAATCGTGAGAATTGGACCCTAAACTAAAATGTGACCGTGAACGGGGTAACACACAAAGATCATCAGATTTACAAAAATCATAATGAGTTTTGATCTGGTCTTTATAGATATTCCTGTAGTGGATGCGGGACCTTGAGCCATGGGATTTATTATAATCCGTCCACTCTCGTACTCTTCTGGCGGGATTTTGTTCAGCACGCAGCAACAAGTGAAGGAAGCAGGGCTGGATGGTGCAGAAGTATTCAGAGCACATGTATACATGCGAGCGAACTCACCCACGCAAGAGAAACAGCCTCTCAACTCAGCTGCACTTTTTCAAGAGGCTGCGCTCAACACACGCTGCGGGATAATTGGGTTTCGCACACACACACACACACATTCGCACACGGTAACACGATCCACTGAACACAGGCAAGCAATAATTGTTTGTTCTTTTTGTTGCACTCTTCTGGGTCATTGTGCATGTGTATGTTGACATGTGAAGGACTGTATGTGCACAAACAGATGCAGACGGGTGCCTGGAAAACTTCAACATACATGTACATCCCATCGCCCACACACACACACACACACACACACACACTGAAGGACTTCAGCAGGGCCGTAGAGGATAGACGCACTCATAAAGTGCATACATTTACACAGCTCATGTATCATATATAGAAAGAAGGTCACGTCGTAGCAAAGATCAGCACTTATAGGCCGCTTTCCCCTCCCTTCCACTGTGCTGATTGGTGATCGCATTGTGAATATCACTCTTCCCCACCTCCACACCCTTAAACGCTTGTGTGTGTGTGTGTATTTGTTGTTCTAATGACACGCATGCTTGAATAATTGGGAAGTCCTGGTTTTATTCATTGCTGCATTATGTGTGTGTGTGTGTTCCGCTTTTAGGCCAGGGAAGAACTGAAGCCTGTCAGGGAAGACTTTGAAGCCAAGAACAAGCAGCTATTGGACGAGATGCCCAAGTTCTACAACAGCCGCATCGACTACTTTCAGCCCAGCTTCGAGGCTCTGATCCGAGCTCAGGTGAGCCTTGAATGTTCCCCGCTCAGTCACAAACAAAGATGAACCTCCAACTATCAGTTAACGCATCATAGAAAACATGATTTTCTTTGTACATGCTCTAATATTCACAACTCATCCTCCCATCCGCACTTCCCTCCGCTCCTTCTCATCGTTTCCCTTCTGAAATGCAAAAATATATGCTCAAATGTATGGTCAATAAATGAATTTTCGAAGACTTGCAGGCATAGTAGCAAAATCAACCAGCAAGGATGGGAAATAATTACTTTAAACTAAGTTATTATGTGATTAACCATTATAATTGGACTTAAAATTGAAAGTTAACATGCTACAAAAGCAGGTTGTGACTGGTAATTCATCAAATAATGCATGCAATGTAAGTGTGATAGTAGAAGATGTATGAGGATTACAATAACAATGTCTCTCCGCTTATTATGTGTATATGTCATAAATATACTGTGCAAATTTAGCATTTTTACATAAATATAAATTTTTTTTGGAAATAATGCAAAATGCTGTGTCATGGCTATAATAAAATAGTTAATTAGTTGTATGAATGTGCACAAATATGACCCTTTTTTATATCCTAAATGTGAATAATTACATATTTTGATGACCTTTTTCAGTCTGACAAAACTACAAGTCTGAACCTGGGACAAAGGTTAAACAAAGTTGATACATAAAAGACAAGAAGAGTAGTAAAACATTTAATGATCAAGTCATGGTAAACAGTTTTATGATATTCATTTAATAAAAAGTTAAATACAACAGTTTTTTTTTTTTAACTAAATAAAACTGTTGCCTTTAATAAAAATCAAAAGCCAAAAATCAAAATCAAGTTAAAGAAACACCCTCACACACACACACACACACATAGTAGTAAATTTTAAAGCTGACGCTCCCTCCACCCAGACCTAATGTGATTAACCCTGAGTTACACATATACACACGCACACACATAGTAGAAACACTCCTTTATGCTGCACACACACACTCTCTCACTCTACACACTTCCCCTTCTCTCTAATGTGATTAACCCCCACAATCCTGCCTCCTTATGTCCACAGATCAGACTGCGTGTGTTATTTTAAGGGAAGTGTGTGTGTGTGTGAGAGAGAGCTAAACACTAGAATCTAATGAATGTAGTAAAAGAGGTAAAGCCAAGTCAAACACACACACACACACATACACACACAGTCATGTTTTCAGGATGTGCGCATTCACCCCCTCTCTGAATTTCAGGATCTTCATATCCTTCCTTATTTGTTATTTTGTGTGTTTTTTTTTTTTTGTTGAACAGTCCCTCTATTGCTGGCATAAGTGGATAATGAATAATGAATGAACATTTAAAGTGCATTTACCAAAGATAAAATGATCTTTTTTTTCAAGTCGTACAGAAATATACATTAAGTCAAATTTCTATAATAATAATAATAATGTATAAGGAAATCTTATGCAATGACATTCATATAAGTGTTCATAACAATAATCTGTGTGTGTGTGTATTAAGAAACACAAACAATAGGACAGTTTTCACCTAAAGGATCATCTGTGCTGTCATCCTCCTAACCTATTTTCACTCAGTGTTTTACAACAATAACTTAACTGTGACTTGCTGTTAACGCTGAATAGTCCAAGCAGGCCTTTTCTTGGTGGGTTAATCACATATATATAAAAGCTCTAATCTTCACGGCTCAGGGCTGAGCGGGCAGTGGAGATCTGTCAGGACCTGATCCACTGCCCTATGATCCCCCCAAAATGTCATCTTGATAGTCCTGAGAAACGGCCTCTCCTGGCTGTCTACATGCATATAACCGAGAAATTACACAGAGCCCTCACGTCTCTGTACTGCAATGAGAAAAAATGATCATTATTTACAGTAAATGTTACTGTAATTAAAAGATTTGTGTTGTATATTGCAGTAATAAGTATGAGATTATTTCACATTTGTAGAATGTTCTTGACTGGTTTTGTGAGATTTACCCATATAGGGCCAGAAAAATGAGCACTGAAAAGGCATGGACATTGGACACAGCAACTTTTGCATAGGCATTTGTCAGAGTTTCCCTTTCAGATACAGAATTTATGGGAGGAGAGTATTAAAATTACTTGCGCAACGTGATTTACTAAGGTTTGTGGACTTTGCATTAGTCAGTTTACTGGTATTTTGCACCGTTATATTATTTTGGTTTGTACATTTCCTTAACCCTTGTGCTGCATTAGATTTTTAACACCGTTGAGTGCATTAAGGACCAAAAATGGCCACATATTAAACATTGCCTAAAATATTATATATTATTATTATTTTCCACTTTTACCAAGTTAAATCTTTTAACCAGCATCAGTCCTCATCATAACTACCAAAAATGTATTCCATTTCAGGATTTTAACCCTTTAATTACCAGTTTTGTTTGCGAAACCATCGATTTGTATAAGAGGAAAAAACACAAAAAAAGTTCAATTATTTTCAATAAACTAAATGCAAAGAGAAAACTTTAGATTTGGATTATCACAGTCCCACTTTGCAAAAAATCCCACTTAGCGCGTTAGAGACCAAAAATGGCCACCTATTAAACATTGCCTATTGCCTAAAATAAGGTGCATTTCCACCCATAGGGAATAAATATGTAGTGACGTCATCTGGTGGAATACACTATATAATGCAAATATAATGCTTTTGCTTCAAAATGAAAGGATGTTTGTGCAAAAATCATGTTTCATGTATTACTGACAGCCTCAGATTTAAACAACGTTTTAATGGGTTTCAATGGGCCATTTTTGGTCTTTATGGTGCTGAGTGTTACTATTTGATCTACACAGTGTGTGTTATACATATTTTGCAAAATGGGATCACATTTTTTACATGTATCCAAAAAGTCACAATTTTGCCAAATTTCATACCATTTGCATTAAAACAGCCAAAATGGTCAAAGAAATTAAACTGCAAAAGACCAAAAATGTCCCTAATGCAGCATAAGGGTTAATATAGGAGATGATTCTTAATGTGTGTCAAGTAATAACACACAATCAGACATCTTGAGTTTAGAGACAGAATTCATTGTTTCCTGTTTAGTTAATCTATGATGATGTTGTACCTTTCGTCATTTCTAGAAAAGTCATTGATCACCCAGTTGGCTGACTGTACACATTATCACTTGATTGATATTAGCATCCGGAAGTGCCACTATTCATTTGATAACAGGTTCAACCTGTTTATGACTATTCCTCTAGGAGCTGATTTTGTCTTCTGGTCTACTTGTATAGACTAGTAAACAACAAGTGCATCAGCTTGTAAATGTCATTGATGGAACAATACATCATCAGACTTCCTTTAGCTAAAACCATTCCCAACGTTATGGAGACCGCAGTCTTTTGTGCAGCCACACTTTGTGGTGTTACGCTTTTGTCTCTTGCTCTATTGAAACCAGACGTGGGTGCTTTGGAAAAAACAAAGGTTATAAATAAATAAACACATGAATGTAGTATTAAGCTGATCTTAGATCAGGCCTGAAATGCAACAGATGGGCAACAGTGAGGCCTTAACAGATGACCGAGTCCCATTCATCAAGTGCTCTCTGTAACCCAGAGTGCCATACCTCCGACACCCACATACTCCGAGACACCGTCACCGACAGCAGCTCTCGGTGACGAGGAAGAGGAGGGTGTCTCTGTCAGACACCGGGTGTAGGTGGACTTCTGAGACTGCTGACTGTATTACTATAGGTGCAGTGAGAGACGTATTTCCCTTCATATCTGATGGACGTCAGATTAGACTAGGGATGGGACGGTATGAAAATTTCATATCACGATTATAGTGTCCAAAATAATCGTGATTATCAATATTATCACGGTTTTGTTAAAAATTTATGAAAGTGCTCAAAAAGAACTAATGCTCACACTGAAAACATTTCAACAAGTTTTATAATTGAAAATCAACAAACAACAAATAAAACAAGCCTCTCTATGCAGTTTTTAGGCAAGATTCTATTCTATGGCATTTGCTTCTTTATAATGCCCGTCGTCAATAGCAACGCATTATTACACAGCGCACATCTATATCACAACAGACGCACGCTCTTGTTTCATTCAAATACAACTTGCCGTCTTGCATCTCCGGTTTTTGATTGTATTGCAAAAATGAAATCAGAGTTGATTTATTGCGTACAGAGTTTGATAATATTGGTGTGATATATCTTGTCTGGACGATTGTTTTACAAAATGTCCCCGTAATTATGTGGTAAAAATGAAATCGGTTTAATACGTGATGTATCTATACTTTACTATCCCTTAAAACATCACTCTGAATAATAGTCTTGTTTGAAGTTGTTCGTTCGTCTTTGGCTCAAATCCACTTGCTACGAACTTTTCTTCACGGAAGCTTGACGTCTATTTCAAGTGAGTGACATAAAATGTTTCAACTCAAAACAACATTTCGTGCCCAATTGTTTCCCAGACGTAGTTTTGGTATTAAGGTCAAAGTTAACTTGCCTTGCGTTCGGGTGATGATCACACAAGACGACTCGGCAGATTTGAAGTGTTTCTATTGCAGTGACTTTTTGTTCGGCAGACAGGGTGACCATTCTCGATCAAGTTTCCCTCAGGACTTTTTTAAAACCCAAAATATGACTACACCTCAGATTTGGTCCTCTTAAAAGGCTGAAAAATCTCCTGAGCACGGTCACTGCCTTCCACCATTCCTTCTCGAATAGTAATTAAAAAAAATATTGCGTGCTGCGCGCCTGCGTCAGACTGGCCGACAGGATTCAGTGAGTTATTAAAATCGCGATAATCAAACACGGTTTTAATGATAATTAAATTTGAAACGATAATACTAACCGTCAGTGCATTTTATCACAGTTTATCGTGAAACCGGTTATCGTCCCATCCCTAGATTAGACGGTGTGTGTTTGTGTTTCCAGGAGTCCAGGAGTGGACAGTTTGACTCACCAAACATTGTCATGCTGAGAGTCCCTCATCCTGCTGAGTCATTCACACACCACACATATATTCACACACTCTTATATCAGGGGAAGAGGATTCATAGAAATTTGTCCTGAAGAGAGATACAGGCACACACGTCCATCCCGAATTTACACAGACTGGCAAATTTTCTAGAGAGTTCTGAGTCTTGACCTCTTGTTCAAGTGGGAACTCTTTAGATGCAGGAAAAAAAGGTTATTCACAAATCTTATCTTCCCCACTTATTTACCAGTACATATACCGAGTCTTCATTAAGCAAAAGCGTTAGACCAAGGATAGCAAACCCTGCTCCTGGAGCGCCACCATCCTGTGGAGTTTAGCTCAACCCCAATCCAACACACCTGAAGAAGCCAGTCAAGGTATTCAGGAACAGGTATAGCCCCTTTCACACAGAGATTCCGGAAAATACACGGATAATGTGACCCGGAATTTGTCCCGGGATTGTTTTCATGTCGGTTCATTCACACTGCCAGTGATTTTCCGGGATCTGTGAGTACGTTCACACACAACCCGTAAAGATCCCGGGAAGACACGTGACGTCAGGATGAGATGTGTAAAGTACATGTCGAAATGCACATACTGTTCCACAAAGATGGTCCTTTATGGAGCTCCTGTTCTCTGCTTCGTTCCAGTTTGCAGACATTTGTTCGTCCTTTCTTTGTTGATGATGAGCACAAACTTTATTCTAAGAGCAACAGAGTCGTCACTATGACACACCCCTTACGGCATTGGTCCTGGCTTTTGTTCACACAGAAGGCGTTCCGGCAATTTCCTGGGATCATCGCGCTGTGTGAAAGGGGCTTCAGTGTTGGAGCAGGGCGTGTAGGTCTGAAGGGCCCTATCATTTCCGCGATCACGGAATGGCGGACGGAATTGTGGAATTGGCCAATTAACGCGGAATTTCGTGGAATTTTACATATTTGGTTTGAAATTCTGTTTTTGTGTGGGAGAAGAACGTATGTCTGGTGAAAATTCAGAATGGGGGAAGCAAATCTGGGCGACACAACCCCCCCCCAAACCATCATTTCAGCTCCAATGACGAAATCAAAACAATGAAAGCATGGCGAAGTGGCTCTCTTTTCATCGGCAAAAAGTTAAGAAACTCGACGCTATAAGCAGTCGACAGTTTAAAGCTCATAACCGTATTTTGTTGTTACTTGAAGAGTGCAGTGTTATGTTGCATCATGCAGTATTTGTCCTGAAAAGGCTACTGAGTAAATGTCGGTATTACCTCAATAAATTTAAGGTCATTCCTAATTTATTTGTATTTTTTTTATACATTAATTATTAACTTGAAAAGCACACTCTTTTTATGACTAAAATAACAGTCAAGGGTAAAAAAAAACTAATTCCCAAAAATTTAAATGGAAAAAATTGAATTTGGGAAAAAATATAACGGATTTCATAGGGCTCTAAGAGTGGGAACTGAAGTCTGGAGGAAGGTGCCTCTCCAGGAGCAGGGTTGAAAAGCTTTTAAAAGTTGAACTCGACATCTTTAGAACATAATGCATGTAGCGAGATGCTGAAGAAGCTTGAGAGCCAATCCATTGGCCATAGATGGGCGAATTTCCATCGCTGTAACAGAATGATAACTACCATACAGCTAAAGCATGTGATATTTGTGACCTGTAATTTCTGTGGTATTAAAGTTACAGGATCAGCAGTTTTACAAAGGGCGTTGCAGGTTCACGTCCTGACTCAGTCCTAGTTGAGTCCCAGAAACTCTGGTTTCCCACAAAATCCCAATTGATGGAGGTCAGGTGAATTTTAGACACTAAATCGTGTGTGTGTCTACGTTATTTTCCGTGATCCACTCCATCTGTTGCTCAATCAAGTGCTTCGGAGTATACTTTATTGACCGTGAGTGCAAATGTATCACGTGAGCTACCTAGTGGACTTTTTGCCTTCAGACATGCAATGGACTGGCCAATCAAATGGGTGTTTTTTTCAGACGCAGGTAAAGGTTCTTGCATCCCTCCAACCTAGGAAAGTTGGTGTGGAGATGGATGGATAATTGTACAAAGGCAGTAATTATTCAATATAAGCAGATCTTATTGTCACTGTAGGAAGCCTCGAGCTGATTGGTCCATGGTTAGTGAGTGTTCTGAGATGGCATGATCCTTAATGTGTAGCCGGACTCGCTTTGGGACATCGGTGGCTTACAGTGCGTTAAATATGTTTAATTAGTTGTGTGTTTAGAATATATGAATCTGTGTGACACAAGTATAAATACTAATCTCCTTTGAAGCCTGTTCTGGTCAAGAATCACCCGCTTCCACAGGAAGGGCCCGTCTGGATGATGTGTTCAACGACCAACCACAATTAGATTTTTTTGTGTGTGTGTTTTTTTAAAGCGCGGTAAATCTTAAACGGACGAAACCACAATAATAGATCGGTGTGGTGTCTTGTTCAAATCATGGCACAGCTGTCTCCACAAATAGTTAAACATACAGCAGCAAAGGGATGATTGGACATGTGTGTTGACTTTGCGGTCAGAATATCCTTCCATCTGCTAGTAATAAGTACCGATTGTTTAGTGGATATATATCTCTGAATCAAAGCGGCCGAGTTATTGGGGATGTGGCGTTTTCTTGAGTCTCACGAAGGCAAAAACTGCGCAAACTCGAATCCTTGAAACTTATTTCTCACAAACTTGACCGTAACCACAGCCAATCAGATTGGAGCTTGTCGTTTTGGGAAAGCTGTTGTTTGCAGTCAGTGGGAGTGCCGTCTGAAGCCGAGACATAAATACGCTGCCGTACCTGCGCTTTAGCTTGCGTGTGGCGGCATCATTCATTGGCCGTTTTGATTGATCTCTGACAGGTCCAAGGCGGATTTTCCTCTGAACTAGTTTTCCTTCCAGCCCCACGTGCTGCACGGCAAACAGATCCCCTCTCCGCTCTTCATGTGGTGAGACCACCATAAACAGGACAGACCAGTATCCGCTTCCATTCAGCACTGGGCAGGAACTGGCCTCTCATAGATCACAGAGCGCCACTGACGGCCAGTCTTTGATTAGAGTCTGAAGTCATTTCGAGCAATCCCAGAGGCAGTTTACACAATCTATTCAAAAGAGATGTGCTTCATCACAGTGTTTGGTGCCGCATTTATTCATCTGTCCTACAAAAGCCCTCAAAAGTGTCTTTGCAATCCGTGGGTGTCTGAACTCAATGGCTCCTGTGTGAACAGTGGAGTTGAGTTACACTCATCAATCGAAACTCTGCCGCGTATCACTAGCTAACGAGACGAGCGTTTCCCTGCATTTCAGTGACAATCACGTATCAGATTTGGGGTCAATAATTGGAACAAACTCTTAAAGGGGGAAAAAAAATGTTTTCTTTTGTAATTTTGTGCAGAAAAAGAAAAAAAAAACAATGAAAGTCAATGGGGTCCAATATTACGCTATTTTGGACCCCATTGACTTTCATTGTAATTTTTTTTTTTTTAATTTCCCCTCAAAATGCAAGACATCAGTCAAGCATTCAGATCCCCGGCAACCACAGGTCTGAAGATCACAACACCCTAGCATCATGATGGCGAGTTTTGTGCTGGCAAACACCACCATATGTTTTCTCACTGGGTTTTTAGGCTATTGTAGACGTGGATTGTTTTTTGTTTTTTTTAAACGCTCATACAGTAAGCAGCTTGAATAAATGCGCTGTGTGTAGGTTTGAGAGCCGAGCAGCTGTATTTCCCAGCGCTTTCAATGGCGGCCCACTCCTCCTGGAGTCTTGTAATGTGATTAAAGGCTATTAATCATCAAAGCGTCTCTCGCGGGACCCCTGACTCACGGGCCGGGGGAAGAGCAGGGGCGGGACGTGTCAAGAAAGCTTTCAGCCGACACTCGCTCGCTCACACACCGATCACAGAAGATCAGGGTCACCTGCTACCCACAGACCCATGAGCGTAATCTCTGGATGATTTTTGGTTGTCTAGTACGAGCGGGAGTGAAGAATATCCCTCGTTTGAAAAAGCCAAGTTCTTTATTTAGAGGCGCACAAAGTTACAAACACACATGAAGCCTAGAAATGGCCTCACATATGCAGGGATTGTGTCTCTAGAATCACTATGTCGTAATTATCCGTGGAAAACGTGGGGGTTTTATTGAGTCTGATTTTCTGTGTCAATCCCGAGGGGCGTGGCTTGGACTTTTAGGGGCGTGGCATCATGAATCCGGTCAGATTCTAGGTGGTATTGATCACACATTTTGTGTACTGTTGTTGAAGGATCATTGGATAATATTATTAAATTGGCTAATTTTTGAGATGACGGGCTTGTACGACAAAACTACTTTTCCCATCATTCCCCGTGACTGCATGAGAATAATAAAATACATAAAAATGACCAATTAAAAAGCTTACGCACATCATCAATTGTGTTGTTCCAAACCAACATGTTACACTGTAAAAAATATTTTCATGATTCGTAATCACATTATTTCTTTTGTAAAATCAATCACCTTCGTTGTATTAACTCAATTTTTCCATTTCAATGAACTTACATTTTTAAGGCAGCCAGGTTACTTAATTTTTGTAAGTTAAACCAACAATATTTTTTACAGTGATACGAGTGGTAAAAATAAAAATGTAATACTGGGAATGTGTGCGTTACATGACCTCTCTTTCTCCGTTTTCTCCCAGGTGGCCTATTTTACGGAGATGCACAAGATCTTCACTGAACTGACGGATCAGATCGACCAGGGCGGGTTGACGGATGACCAGAGAAAACTAGAGAACGAGGCCAAACTCAATGAGCTGCGAGCGCTGTCCATCGTGGCCGACGACTGAAAACTGGGATTTTAACCAAGTCACGTCAACTTTTATTTATTTCTTTTTCTGTTTGTTACTTTTTATTGATAATGAAGTCTTATTCTGAATATTTTGTTGACAGATGAAGCCATCAGCAAACTTTTTTGTCTTGTCTCAGTTCATTTTTGCCTTTAGTCTCTACAACTGACCAATGATTGATCATATATCTTTCAGATTTTCCATCCGCCAGAGGCCAAATTAATATTTAAATTCCTATGGCTAAAGCTTAGTTTTCTATACTAATTGTTTATAGAGTTCACACTACTTATGAGGTTTTTTTTTTTATAATATAGTGCAACACTGGAATCGTGCAGAGAATCAACATTTATATTAAACTGTTGATTGATCATTGATACGCCGGTGGTTATCTTGGAAAAATGTTACAGTGCGATTGTCATTTAACAGAAACGCTTTTCACATGATCCTCTGCCTCCCTCTACTGACACATCTGAGTGTCTGACCTGTGTTTTTGTGTCAATTGTATTTGCTAATGAAGGAAAGTTTTGTTAATGTTATTTTTTTGCTCTATTTCCCAATAGTCTTACAGCCATAGTTCATAATGTACTACTGTTTGGAAAAGTTGCCAATTATTTAACCGCATACTGACAATCAATATATAATGAAGTATTTTTTTAAGAACATGATTGGTTCATTTTGAACACTATTGAAAATTCTCTTTTTATTTGATTTTAATTGGATTATTATCGTCATGGGTTCCAATCTGAGGGTTAAAATATAGTGTAAAATGTTCATTTTGGATAAAACATCTTACAACTAAATTAAACCTTACATGTGTTATTACAGTCCTGCTTTCCTTTTGACATAACCAAACACATTTTCTCTAAAACTCTGTACCATAGCCTTATTTTTAAAATGTGCATATTTCTTCTTTTCATTTCTCAAATCGAAGTGTTCTTTAAACATAATGTCGTTTAGTTGTCTTACAGTAAACTGCTTTTGGATGTCCACTGTTTGTCTGATGTGTTTATATAGCTTTACCAGGTCAAGGTGAAGACTTTAAACCTCATTTTATTTTGAATGGACACCTTTATCTTACCATTCAAGTCTGTTTCATGGCAGTGCACATCTGGGATCTGGCTTTAGACACAGTGATGGGTAAGATTGGTATTGAACCAGTTTGTAAACAACAGATTAACATTCGAATGAAAGTATTTGAGTGACGTCACTATGGGGGTCGAACATCATTCTGAATCACCCGGTTTCTATAGACACTATGTCAGTAAGAGCAGTGATCGTTATTCCACAGGAATTTGTAATAATTCATTGTCTTTATTCTTCTGTCAATAAAAGAATGTAAAATACAGTACAGCTCTATCAGCTGCAATTAGTCAAACATTTACAGTTGAAAACACTCATTTACAAACATTTCATCTGCCGACAACAAATGAAGCGAAGCATCAAAATTCATACAGATTGTTCTTTAGAGGTGCTCATAATTGAAAGCTAGTTCATCTGTTCCCAAATCATGTAAAATCCCAGCATTCCTGATCTATGTGTTAAGATGAAGAGTGTGTCTCTGACCTAAAACTCAATCTAGATACTAAATGAAAATACTTCAGTCTTGATCATAAATTATTGAGAACGGTTTCCTAGTGTCGTCACCCTTATTTAGCAGGTTAGTTGAACTGTTTTAGAAGAAATGGCTTGATAACTGATGCTGAGTGAGTGTGTTAGCTATATGGAGGATTTACTGTACATCTGTGCCATCTGCTCACTGAAGAGTCGTCGTAGATCCACACGCTTGCTCTTCAGGGTTGGCGTCAGGAGGCCGTTGGACACGCTAAACATTTCAGGGTGCAAATATAAGTCCTTCACCTGAGAAAGAGAAAGAGGGAAAACGGCTCAAACAGAATCTCTCCTCTGATATTCATCAACGCCTGAGTGTTTCATTGATTTAGCTGGACGTGAAGGTCCTCTACTGTCCCTAAGACTATCCCTTTAAAGTTTTAACCCGTATTCAGTTTAATTACTTAATTACTGGATAAGGAGTTCAACCAAAAAGTAAAATTTAACTTAATTTAACTTTAATTAATTAGCTTTAACTTTATTTAACTTAATTAAAATTTAGCTTAATACCAGGGCCGTATTAAGAGCTCACTGGGCCCCGGGGCTATGAGTTACCCACCACTTTAGGTCACCAATTACAGGAGTTAAATGTTATATTATTATTATACGAGTCATTTTATCCATCTATGATATACTTCACAGTTAAGAAATGTTACTTTTAACACGATTATTTTTTTCATATCAAAATGTATTGCGACTAAAATTTCATAATTATTGTGACCAATTTCAATATCACCAAAAAATAATAGTAGCTTAAGAAAATAATCTCAAGCTTACTGATGACAAGAGTCACAAATTAAAATAGAACAAAGGCACAATATATCGACTTATGAAAAACTTTAAGCACTGAATAATATTATATTATATAAAATAATCAAATATACAATAGCCTACATGGTTTTCACTATAAATTCAACATTCATTCTTGTTAATTTTGCAAAAGTAATTCAGTCAAATACAGAAACGTTAAATTACTTTCTTTCTGATGTTTGATTAACATTATTGACACACATGGCGACAGCATCTTTATTAGCAGCGTCGGCCGGCCTCTTGTGTCAAATTATATTTCTATATTTATTTTTCCAACAAATAAAACCAAACCGTCAATAAAAATTCATTTAATACACTTTTGAACTCAACAGATTCAGTGGCTCATTTGATAAAGCGTTGGGCTTTAAGCAAGAAGATCGGAGTTCAAATCCCTTTCTTGCTTACGTTAAATTGTTGTTGTTTTGGCCACTTTGTTTGATATAATCACATTTCTTCAACCCGGTATCACGACAAGACGTGAAATAATCACGTTTGTCCACTTTTGAAAACGTAGATGTCACGGTTTAAACCCCCTCAAACGTGAAACTTACACTTAAACTGAAACTTACCATCACGACCTATTGGTTTTCATTAAACCGAGAAAAATGGAATTTTGTTTTATTGACGATCACGGAGAAATGGTCTATTATTTAAAATGCAAAAAACATTTATTATTTTCAAGGTGAAAAGGATTCATTTGCCTCGATCCACGGCGAAAAAAACGTCTAAATGTCACATTTTTAATGAAGCAGCCTAAATAGTCCACTTTGGAAAATGTGTAGATGTCACGGTTTAACCCCCTCAAACGTGAAACTTGCATGTTTGCGTTAACACGCTCCAGTGGAGAGATATAGGCCTAGATGTTATTCGCCTCTGCCATAACGACCTATCGGTTTTCATTAAACCGAGAAAAATTTAATTTTGTTTTATTTACGATCACTGAGAAATGTTCTATTATTTAAAATGCAAAAAAACAACAACAAAAAAAAAACATTTATTATTTTCAAGGTGAAAAGGATTCATTTGCCTGGATCCACGCGAAGAAAACGTCTAAATGTCACATTTTTAATGAAGCAGCCTAAATATTCAGCTTTGGAAAATGTGTAGATGTCAGGTTTTCATTAAACCGAGAAAAATTGAATTTTGTTTTATTTAGGATCACTGAGAAATGTTCTATTATTTAAAATGCAAAAATAATAATAATAATAATAAATACATAAATTATTATTTTCAAGGTGAAAAGGATTCTTTTGCCTGGATCCACGCCGAAGAAAACGTCTAAATGTCACATTTTTAATGAAGCAGCCTAATAAGTAAAATGTCTATTTTCTTGGGCGTCCCCCAGCTCCTCGTTTAAGCAAAAGGTACGCTAAAACAACGTATTACATCGACGTTAAACCACGTTAACCATGTTAACCATGTTAACCATAACCTTTTAAATACTCGACCTAGTTCCGTTAGCAACGGGAAGAAACTCCTGTAACTTCAGTGCCCAACCCGTATCACGACAAGACGTGAAATAATCATGTTGGTCCACTTTGGAAAACGTGTAGATGTCACGGTTTAGTTTAAACTCAAAACCATAAATAGGGCTATACTGCCCTCTGTGTCAAATTATATTTCTATATTTATTTTTCCAACAAATAAAACCAAACCGTCAATAAAAATTCATTCAATACACCTTTGAACTCAACAGATTCAGTGGCTCAATTGATAAAGCGTTGGGCTTTAAGCAAGAAGATCTGAGTTCAAATCCCATTCTTGCTTACGTTAAATTGTTGTGATTATATCAAACAAAGTGGCCAAAACAACATTTCTTCAACCCGGTATAACGACAAGACAACGTGTAGATGTCACGGTTTAAACCCCCTCAAACGTGAAACTTACACTTAAACTGAAACTTACCATCACGACCTATTGTTTTTCATTAAATCGAGAAAAATGGAATTTTGTTTTATTGACGATCACGAAGAAATCGTCTATTATTTAAAATGCAAAAAACATTTATTATTTTCAAGGTGAAAAGGATTCATTTGCCTTGATCCACGCCGAAAAAACGTCTAAATGTCACATTTTTAATGAAGCAGCCTAAATAGTCCACTTTGGAAAATGTGTAGATGTCACGGTTTAACCCCCTCAAACGTGAAACTTACATGTTTGCGTTAACACGCTACAGTGGAGACTATCAGAATCCAGAGTTTTGAGAAGATTGGGGATACTTAATTTTTCACCCAAAAAAAAAAAAACGTAAGGGGTAACACTGTCGGTTTTTTTACGGGTCGAAATTTTGATTTTCGTTATCTCAGCTCTGGAAGGGTCTAGAGCCTCCATTGTTGCACTCAGGTCTAAGTCTCATGGCCCTCTATCAGAATTTGGGAAGATTGGAGAAACTTAATTTTTCGCCCAAAAAAAAAACGTAAGGGGTACCACTGTCGTTTTTTTTTTTTCGGGACGAATTTTTGAGTTTCGATATCTCAGCTCTGGAAGGGGCTAGAGCCTCCATTTTTGCACTCAGGTCTAAGTCTCATGGCCCTCTATCAGAATTTGGGAAGATCGGAGAAACTTAATTTTTCGCCCAAAAAAAAAAAACGTAAGGGGTACCACTGTCGTTTTTTTTTCGGGCCGAATTTTTGAGTTTCGATATCTCAGCTCTGGAAGGGGCTAGAGCCTCCATTTTTGCACTCAGGTCTAAGTCTCATGGCCCTCTATCAGAATTTGGGAAGATCGGAGAAACTTAATTTTTCGCCCAAAAAAAAAAAACGTAAGGGGTACCACTGTCGTTTTTTTTCGGGCCGAATTTTTGAGTTTCGATATCTCAGCTCTGGAAGGGGCTAGAGCCTCCATTTTTGCACTCAGGTCTAAGTCTCATGGCCCTCTATCAGAATTTGGGAAGATCGGAGAAATTTTATTTTTCGCCCAAAAAAAAAACCCGAAAGGGGTACCACTGTCGTTTTTTTTTTTCGGGCCGAATTTTTGAGTTTCGATATCTCAGCTCTGGAAGGGGCTAGAGCCTCCATTGTTGCACTCAGGTCTAAGTCTCATGGCCCTCTATCAGAATTTGGGAAGATTGGAGAAACTTAATTTTTCGCCCAAAAAAAAAAAAAACGTAAGGGGTAACACTGTCGGTTTTTTTACGGGTCGAAATTTTGATTTTCGTTATCTCAGCTCTGGAAGGGTCTAGAGCCTCCATTGTTGCACTCAGGTCTAAGTCTCATGGCCCTCTATCAGAATTTGGGAAGATTGGAGAAACTTAATTTTTCGCCCAAAAAAAAAAAACGTAAGGGGTACCACTGTCTTTTTTTTTTTCGGGCGTAATTTTTGAGTTTCGTTATCTCAGCTCTGGAAGGGGCTAGAGCCCCCATTTTTGCACTCAGGTCTAAGTCTCATGGCCCTCTATCAGAATTTGGGAAGATCGGAGAAACTTAATTTTTCGCCCAAAAAAAAAACGTAAGGGGTACCACTGTCGTTTTTTTTTTCGGGACGAATTTTTGAGTTTCGATATCTCAGCTCTGGAAGGGGCTAGAGCCTCCATTTTTGCACTCAGGTCTAAGTCTCATGGCCCTCTATCAGAATTTGGGAAGATCGGAGAAACTTAATTTTTCGCCCAAAAAAAAAAAACGTAAGGGGTACCACTGTCGTTTTTTTTTCGGGCCGAATTTTTGAGTTTCGATATCTCAGCTCTGGAAGGGGCTAGAGCCTCCATTTTTGCACTCAGGTCTAAGTCTCATGGCCCTCTATCAGAATTTGGGAAGATCGGAGAAACTTAATTTTTCGCCCAAAAAAAAAAAACGTAAGGGGTACCACTGTCGTTTTTTTTCGGGCCGAATTTTTGAGTTTCGATATCTCAGCTCTGGAAGGGGCTAGAGCCTCCATTTTTGCACTCAGGTCTAAGTCTCATGGCCCTCTATCAGAATTTGGGAAGATCGGAGAAATTTTATTTTTCGCCCAAAAAAAAAACCCGAAAGGGGTACCACTGTCGTTTTTTTTTTCGGGCCGAATTTTTGAGTTTCGATATCTCAGCTCTGGAAGGGGCTAGAGCCTCCATTGTTGCACTCAGGTCTAAGTCTCATGGCCCTCTATCAGAATTTGGGAAGATTGGAGAAACTTAATTTTTCGCCCAAAAAAAAAAAACGTAAGGGGTACCACTGTCATTTTTTTTTCGGGCCGAATTTTTGAGTTTCGATATCTCAGCTCTGGAAGGGGCTAGAGCCTCCATTTTTGCACTCAGGTCTAAGTCTCATGGCCCTCTATCAGAATTTGGGAAGATTGGAGAAACTTAATTTTTCGCCCCCAAAAAAAAACGTAAGGGGTACCACTGTCGTTTTTTTTCGGGCCGAATTTTTGAGTTTCGATATCTTCGCTCTGGAAGGGGCTAGAGCCTCCAATTTTGCACTCAGGTCTAAGTCTCATGGCCCTCTATCAGAATTTGGGAAGATCGGAGAAACTTAATTTTTCGCCGAAAAAAAAAACGTAAGGGGTACCACTGTCGTTTTTTTTCGGGCCGAATTTTTGAGTTTCGATATCTCAGCTCTAGAAGGGGCTAGAGCCTCCATTTTTGCACTCAGGTCTAAGTCTCATGGCCCTCTATCAGAATTTGGGAAGATTGGAGAAACTTAATTTTTCGCCCAAAAAAAAAAAACGTAAGGGGTACCACTGTCGTTTTTTTTCGGGCCGAATTTTTGAGTTTCGATATCTCAGCTCTGGAAGGGGCTAGAGCCTCCATTTTTGCACTCAGGTCTAAGTCTCATGGCCCTCTATCAGAATTTGGGAAGATCGGAGAAATTTTATTTTTCGCCAAAAAAAAAAAAGGAAAGGGGTACCACTGTCGGTTTTTTTTTCGGGCTGAATTTTTGAGTTTCGATATCTCAGCTCTGGAAGGGGCTAGAGCCTCCATTTTTGCACTCAGGTCTAAGTCTCATGGCCCTCTATCAGAATTTGGGAAGATCGGAGAAACTTAATTTTTCGCCCAAAAAAAAAAACGTAAGGGGTACCACTGTCGTTTTTTTTTCGGGCCGAATTTTTGAGTTTCGATATCTCAGCTCTGGAAGGGGCTAGAGCCTCCATTTTTGCACTCAGGTCTAAGTCTCATGGCCCTCTATCAGAATTTGGGAAGATTGGAGAAACTTAATTTTTCGCCCAAAAAAAAAAAACGTAAGGGGTACCACTGTCGTTTTTTTTTCGGGCCGAATTTTTGAGTTTCGATATCTCAGCTCTGGAAGGGGCTAGAGCCTCCATTTTTGCACTCAGGTCTAAGTCTCATGGCCCTCTATCAGAATTTGGGAAGATTGGAGAAACTTAATTTTTCGCCCAAAAAAAAAAAACGTAAGGGGTACCACTGTCGTTTTTTTTTCGGGCCGAATATTTGAGTTTCGATATCTCAGCTCTGGAAGGGGCTAGAGCCTCCATTTTTGCACTCAGGTCTAAGTCTCATGGCCCTCTATCAGAATTTGGGAAGATCGGAGAAACTTAATTTTTCGCCCAAAAAAAAAAACGTAAGGGGTACCACTGTCGTTTTTTTTTCGGGCCGAATTTTTGAGTTTCGATATCTCAGCTCTGGAAGGGGCTAGAGCCTCCATTTTTGCACTCAGGTCTAAGTCTCATGGCCCTCTATCAGAATTTGGGAAGATTGGAGAAACTTAATTTTTCGCCCAAAAAAAAAAACGTAAGGGGTACCACTGTCGTTTTTTTTCGGGCCGAATTTTTGAGTTTCGATATCTCAGCTCTGGAAGGGGCTAGAGCCTCCATTTTTGCACTCAGGTCTAAGTCTCATGGCCCTCTATCAGAATTTGGGAAGATTGGAGAAACTTAATTTTTCGCCCAAAAAAAAAAAACGTAAGGGGTACCACTGTCTTTTTTTTTCGGGCCGAATTTTTGAGTTTCGATATCTCAGCTCTGGAAGGGGCTAGAGCCTCCATTTTTGCACTCAGGTCTAAGTCTCATGGCCCTCTATCAGAATTTGGGAAGATCGGAGAAATTTTATTTTTCGCCCAAAAAAAAAAAACGTAAGGGGTACCACTGTCGTTTTTTTTTCGGGCCGAATTTTTGAGTTTCGATATCTCAGCTCTGGAAGGGGCTAGAGCCTCCATTTTTGCACTCAGGTCTAAAACTCATGGCCCTCTATCAGAATTTGGGAAGATTGGAGAAACTTAATTTTTCGCCCAAAAAAAAAAACGTAAGGGGTACCACTGTCGTTTTTTTTTGGGGGCCGAATTTTTGAGTTTCGATATCTCAGCTCTGGAAGGGGCTAGAGCCTCCATTTTTGCACTCAGGTCTAAGTCTCATGGCCCTCTATCAGAATTTGGGAAGATTGGAGAAACTTAATTTTTCGCCCAAAAAAAAAAACGTAAGGGGTACCACTGTCGTTTTTTTTTTTCGGGCCGAATTTTTGAGTTTCGATATCTCAGCTCTGGAAGGGGCTAGAGCCTCCATTTTTGCACTCAGGTCTAAGTCTCATGGCCCTCTATCAGAATTTGGGAAGATTGGAGAAACTTAATTTTTCGCCCCCCCAAAAAAAAACGTAAGGGGTACCACTGTCGTTTTTTTTCGGGCCGAATTTTTGAGTTTCGATATCTCAGCTCTGGAAGGGGCTAGAGCCTCCATTTTTGCACTCAGGTCTAAGTCTCATGGCCCTCTATCAGAATTTGGGAAGATCGGAGAAACTTAATTTTTCGCCCAAAAAAAAAAACGTAAGGGGTACCACTGTCGTTTTTTTTTCGGGCCGAATTTTTGAGTTTCGATATCTCAGCTCTGGAAGGGGCTAGAGCCTCAATTTTTGCACTCAGGTCTAAGTCTCATGGCCCTCTATCAGAATTTGGGAAGATTGGAGAAACTTAATTTTTCGCCCAAAAAAAAAAACGTAAGTGGTACCACTGTCGTTTTTTTTTTTCGGGCCGAATTTTTGAGTTTCGATATCTCAGCTCTGGAAGGGGCTAGAGCCTCCATTTTTGCACTCAGGTCTAAGTCTCATGGCCCTCTATCAGAATTTGGGAAGATTGGAGAAACTTAAATTTTCGCCCAAAAAAAAAAACGTAAGAGGTACCACTGTTGTTTTTTTATTCGGGCCGAATTTTTGAGTTTCGATATCTCAGCTCTGGAAGGGGCTAGAGCCTCCATTTTTGCACTCAGGTCTAAGTCTCATGGCCCTCTATCAGAATTTGGGAAGATTGGAGAAACTTAATTTTTCGCCCCCCCAAAAAAAACGTAAGGGGTACCACTGTCGTTTTTTTATTCGGGCCGAATTTTTGAGTTTCGATATCTCAGCTCTGGAAGGGGCTAGAGCCTCCATTTTTGCACTCAGGTCTAAGTCTCATGGCCCTCTATCAGAATTTGGGAAGATCGGAGAAACTTAATTTTTCGCGCAAAAAAAAAAAACGTAAGGGGTACCACTGTCGTTTTTTTTTCGGGACGAATTTTTGAGTTTCGATATCTCAGCTCTGGAAGGGGCTAGAGCCTCCATTTTTGCACTCAGGTCTAAGTCTCATGGCCCTCGATCAGAATTTGGGAAGATTGGAGAAACTTAATTTTTTGCCCCCAAAAAAAACGTAAGGGGTACCACTGTCGTTTTTTTTTTCGGGCCGAATTTTTGAGTTTCGATATCTCAGCTCTGGAAGGGGCTAGAGCCTCCATTTTTGCACTCAGGTCTAAGTCTCATGGCCCTCTATCAGAATTTGGGAAGATTGGAGAAACTTAATTTTTCGCCCAAAAAAAAAAACGTAAGGGGTACCACTGTCGTTTTTTTTTCGGGCCGAATTTTTGAGTTTCGATATCTCAGCTCTGGAAGGGGCTAGAGCCTCCATTTTTGCACTCAGGTCTAAGTCTCATGGCCCTCTATCAGAATTTGGGAAGATTGGAGAAACTTAATTTTTCGCCCAAAAAAAAAAAACGTAAGGGGTACCACTGTCGTTTTTTTTTCGGGCCGAATTTTTGAGTTTCGATATCTCAGCTCTGGAAGGGGCTAGAGCCTCCATTTTTGCACTCAGGTCTAAGTCTCATGGCCCTCTATCAGAATTTGGGAAGATTGGAGAAACTTAATTTTTCGCCCAAAAAAAAAAAACGTAAGGGGTACCACTGTCGTTTTTTTTTCGGGCCGAATGTTTGAGTTTCGATATCTCAGCTCTGGAAGGGGCTAGAGCCTCCATTTTTGCACTCAGGTCTAAGTCTCATGGCCCTCTATCAGAATTTGGGAAGATCGGAGAAACTTAATTTTTCGCCCAAAAAAAAAAACGTAAGGGTTACCACTGTCGTTTTTTTTTCGGGCCGAATTTTTGAGTTTCGATATCTCAGCTCTGGAAGGGGCTAGAGCCTCCATTTTTGCACTCAGGTCTAAGTCTCATGGCCCTCTATCAGAATTTGGGAAGATTGGAGAAACTTAATTTTTCGCCCAAAAAAAAAAACGTAAGGGGTACCACTGTCGTTTTTTTTCGGGCCGAATTTTTGAGTTTCGATATCTCAGCTCTGGAAGGGGCTAGAGCCTCCATTTTTGCACTCAGGTCTAAGTCTCATGGCCCTCTATCAGAATTTGGGAAGATTGGAGAAACTTAATTTTTCGCCCAAAAAAAAAAACGTAAGGGGTACCACTGTCGTTTTTTTTTCGGGCCGAATTTTTGAGTTTCGATATCTCAGCTCTGGAAGGGGCTAGAGCCTCCATTTTTGCACTCAGGTCTAAGTCTCATGGCCCTCTATCAGAATTTGGGAAGATTGGAGAAACTTAATTTTTCGCCCAAAAAAAAAAACGTAAGGGGTACCACTGTCTTTTTTTTTCGGGCCGAATTTTTGAGTTTCGATATCTCAGCTCTGGAAGGGGCTAGAGCCTCCATTTTTGCACTCAGGTCTAAGTCTCATGGCCCTCTATCAGAATTTGGGAAGATCGGAGAAATTTTATTTTTCGCCCAAAAAAAAAAACGTAAGGGGTACCACTGTCGTTTTTTTTTCGGGCCGAATTTTTGAGTTTCGATATCTCAGCTCTGGAAGGGGCTAGAGCCTCCATTTTTGCACTCAGGTCTAAAACTCATGGCCCTCTATCAGAATTTGGGAAGATTGGAGAAACTTAATTTTTCGCCCAAAAAAAAAAACGTAAGGGGTACCACTGTCGTTTTTTTTTGGGGCCGAATTTTTGAGTTTCGATATCTCAGCTCTGGAAGGGGCTAGAGCCTCCATTTTTGCACTCAGGTCTAAGTCTCATGGCCCTCTATCAGAATTTGGGAAGATTGGAGAAACTTAATTTTTCGCCCAAAAAAAAAAACGTAAGGGGTACCACTGTCGTTTTTTTTTTCGGGCCGAATTTTTGAGTTTCGATATCTCAGCTCTGGAAGGGGCTAGAGCCTCCATTTTTGCACTCAGGTCTAAGTCTCATGGCCCTCTATCAGAATTTGGGAAGATTGGAGAAACTTAAATTTTCGCCCAAAAAAAAAAACGTAAGGGGTACAATGTTGTTTTTTTATTCGGGCCGAATTTTTGAGTTTCGATATCTCAGCTCTGGAAGGGGCTAGAGCCTCCATTTTTGCACTCAGGTCTAAGTCTCATGGCCCTCTATCAGAATTTGGGAAGATTGGAGAAACTTAATTTTTCGCCCAAAAAAAAAAACGTAAGGGGTACCACTGTCGTTTTTTTTCGGGCCGAATTTTTGAGTTTCGATATCTCAGCTCTGGAAGGGGCTAGAGCCTCCATTTTTGCACTCAGGTCTAAGTCTCATGGCCCTCTATCAGAATTTGGGAAGATCGGAGAAACTTAATTTTTCGCCCAAAAAAAAAAACGTAAGGGGTACCACTGTCGTTTTTTTTTCGGGCCGAATTTTTGAGTTTCGATATCTCAGCTCTGGAAGGGGCTAGAGCCTCCATTTTTGCACTCAGGTCTAAGTCTCATGGCCCTCTATCAGAATTTGGGAAGATTGGAGAAACTTAATTTTTCGCCCAAAAAAAAAAAACGTAAGGGGTACCACTGTCGTTTTTTTTTTCGGGCCGAATTTTTGAGTTTCAATATCTCAGCTCTGGAAGGGGCTAGAGCCTCCATTTTTGCACTCAGGTCTAAGTCTCATGGCCCTCTATCAGAATTTGGGAAGATTGGAGAAACTTAATTTTTCGCCCAAAAAAAAAAACGTAAGGGGTACAATGTTGTTTTTTTATTCGGGCCGAATTTTTGAGTTTCGATATCTCAGCTCTGGAAGGGGCTAGAGCCTCCATTTTTGCACTCAGGTCTAAGTCTCATGGCCCTCTATCAGAATTTGGGAAGATTGGAGAAACTTAATTTTTCGCCCAAAAAAAAAAACGTAAGGGGTACCACTGTCTTTTTTTTTCGGGCCGAATTTTTGAGTTTCGATATCTCAGCTCTGGAAGGGGCTAGAGCCTCCATTTTTGCACTCAGGTCTAAGTCTCATGGCCCTCTATCAGAATTTGGGAAGATCGGAGAAACTTAATTTTTCGCCCAAAAAAAAAAACGTAAGGGGTACCACTGTCGTTTTTTTTTCGGGCCGAATTTTTGAGTTTCGATATCTCAGCTCTGGAAGGGGCTAGAGCCTCCATTTTTGCACTCAGGTCTAAGTCTCATGGCCCTCTATCAGAATTTGGGAAGATTGGAGAAACTTAATTTTTCGCCCAAAAAAAAAAACGTAAGGGGTACCACTGTCGTTTTTTTTTCGGGCCGAATTTTTGAGTTTCGATATCTCAGCTCTGGAAGGGGCTAGAGCCTCCATTTTTGCACTCAGGTCTAAGTCTCATGGCCCTCTATCAGAATTTGGGAAGATCGGAGAAACTTAATTTTTCGCCCAAAAAAAAAAACGTAAGGGGTACCACTGTCGTTTTTTTTCGGGCCGAATTTTTGAGTTTCGATATCTCAGCTCTGGAAGGGGCTAGAGCCTCCATTTTTGCACTCAGGTCTAAGTCTCATGGCCCTCTATCAGAATTTGGGAAGATTGGAGAAACTTAATTTTTCGCCCAAAAAAAAAAACGTAAGGGGTACCACTGTCGTTTTTTTTTCGGGCCGAATTTTTGAGTTTCGATATCTCAGCTCTGGAAGGGGCTAGAGCCTCCATTTTTGCACTCAGGTCTAAAACTCATGGCCCTCTATCAGAATTTGGGAAGATCGGAGAAACTTAATTTTTCGCCCAAAAAAAAAAACGTAAGGGGTACCACTGTCGTTTTTTTTTCGGGCCGAATTTTTGAGTTTCGATATCTCAGCTCTGGAAGGGGCTAGAGCCTCCATTTTTGCACTCAGGTCTAAGTCTCATGGCCCTCTATCAGAATTTGGGAAGATTGGAGAAACTTAATTTTTCGCCCAAAAAAAAAAACGTAAGGGGTACCACTGTCGTTTTTTTTTTCGGGCCGAATTTTTGAGTTTCGATATCTCAGCTCTGGAAGGGGCTAGAGCCTCCATTTTTGCACTCAGGTCTAAGTCTCATGGCCCTCTATCAGAATTTGGGAAGATTGGAGAAACTTAAATTTTCGCCCAAAAAAAAAAACGTAAGGGGTACCACTGTTGTTTTTTTATTCGGGCCGAATTTTTGAGTTTCGATATCTCAGCTCTGGAAGGGGCTAGAGCCTCCATTTTTGCACTCAGGTCTAAGTCTCATGGCCCTCTATCAGAATTTGGGAAGATTGGAGAAACTTAATTTTTCGCCCCCCCAAAAAAAACGTAAGGGGTAGCACTGTCGTTTTTTTATTCGGGCCGAATTTTTGAGTTTCGATATCTCAGCTCTGGAAGGGGCTAGAGCCTCCATTTTTGCACTCAGGTCTAAGTCTCATGGCCCTCTATCAGAATTTGGGAAGATCTGAGAAACTTAATTTTTCGCGCAAAAAAAAAAAACGTAAGGGGTACCACTGTTGTTTTTTTATTCGGGCCGAATTTTTGAGTTTCGATATCTCAGCTCTGGAAGGGGCTAGAGCCTCCATTTTTGCACTCAGGTCTAAGTCTCATGGCCCTCTATCAGAATTTGGGAAGATTGGAGAAACTTAATTTTTCGCCCCCCCAAAAAAAACGTAAGGGGTAGCACTGTCGTTTTTTTATTCGGGCCGAATTTTTGAGTTTCGATATCTCAGCTCTGGAAGGGGCTAGAGCCTCCATTTTTGCACTCAGGTCTAAGTCTCATGGCCCTCTATCAGAATTTGGGAAGATCTGAGAAACTTAATTTTTCGCGCAAAAAAAAAAAACGTAAGGGGTACCACTGTCGTTTTTTTTTCGGGACGAATTTTTGAGTTTCGATATCTCAGCTCTGGAAGGGGCTAGAGCCTCCATTTTTGCACTCAGGTCTAAGTCTCATGGCCCTCTATCAGAATTTGGGAAGATTGGAGAAACTTAATTTTTTGCCCCCAAAAAAAACGTAAGGGGTACCACTGTCGTTTTTTTTTCGGGCCGAATTTTTGAGTTTCGATATCTCAGCTCTGGAAGGGGCTAGAGCCTCCATTTTTGCACTCAGGTCTAAGTCTCATGGCCCTCTATCAGAATTTGGGAAGATTGGAGAAACTTAATTTTTCGCCCAAAAAAAAAAAACGTAAGGGGTACCACTGTCGTTTTTTTTTCGGGCCGAATTTTTGAGTTTCGATATCTCAGCTCTGGAAGGGGCTAGAGCCTCCATTTTTGCACTCAGGTCTAAGTCTCATGGCCCTCTATCAGAATTTGGGAAGATTGGAGAAACTTAATTTTTCGCCCCCAAAAAAAAAAACGTAAGGGGTACCACTGTCGTTTTTTTCGGGCCGAATTTTTGAGTTTCGATATCTCAGCTCTGGAAGGGGCTAGAGCCTCCATTTTTGCACTCAGGTCTAAGTCTCATGGCCCTCTATCAGAATTTGGGAAGATCGGAGAAACCTAATTTTTCGCCCAAAAAAAAAAACGTAAGGGGTACCACTGTCGTTTTTTTTTCGGGCCGAATTTTTGAGTTTCGATATCTCAGCTCTGGAAGGGGCTAGAGCCTCCATTTTTGCACTCAGGTCTAAGTCTCATGGCCCTCTATCAGAATTTGGGAAGATTGGAGAAACTTAATTTTTCGCCCAAAAAAAAAAACGTAAGGGGTACCACTGTCGTTTTTTTTTCGGGCCGAATTTTTGAGTTTCGATATCTCAGCTCTGGAAGGGGCTAGAGCCTCCATTTTTGCACTCAGGTCTAAGTCTCATGGCCCTCTATCAGAATTTGGGAAGATCGGAGAAATTTTATTTTTCGCCCAAAAAAAAAAAACGTAAGGGGTACCACTGTCGTTTTTTTTTCGGGCCGAATTTTTGAGTTTCGATATCTCAGCTCTGGAAGGGGCTAGAGCCTCCATTTTTGCACTCAGGTCTAAGTCTCATGGCCCTCTATCAGAATTTGGGAAGATTGGAGAAACTTAATTTTTCGCCCAAAAAAAAAAACGTAAGGGGTACCACTGTCGTAATTTTTTCGGGCCGAATTTTTGAGTTTCGATATCTCAGCTCTGGAAGGGGCTAGAGCCTCCATTTTTGCACTCAGGTCTAAGTCTCATGGCCCTCTATCAGAATTTGGGAAGATTGGAGAAACTTAATTTTTCGCCCAAAAAAAAAAACGTAAGGGGTACCACTGTCGTAATTTTTTCGGGCCGAATTTTTGAGTTTCGATATCTCAGCTCTGGAAGGGGCTAGAGCCTCCATTTTTGCACTCAGGTCTAAGTCTCATGGTCCTCTATCAGAATTTGGGAAGATCGGAGAAACTTAATTTTTCGCCCAAAAAAAAAAACGTAAGGGGTACCACTGTCGTTTTTTTTTCGGGCCGAATTTTTGAGTTTCGATATCTCAGCTCTGGAAGGGGCTAGAGCCTCCATTTTTGCACTCAGGTCTAAGTCTCATGGCCCTCTATCAGAATTTGGGAAGATTGGAGAAACTTAATTTTTCGCCCAAAAAAAAAAACGTAAGGGGTATCACTGTCGTTTTTTTTCGGGCCGAATTTTTGAGTTTCGATATCTCAGCTCTGGAAGGGGCTAGAGCCTCCATTTTTGCACTCAGGTCTAAGTCTCATGGCCCTCTATCAGAATTTGGGAAGATCGGAGAAACTTAATTTTTCGCCCAAAAAAAAAAACGTAAGGGGTACCACTGTCGTTTTTTTTTCGGGCCGAATTTTTGAGTTTCGATATCTCAGCTCTGGAAGGGGCTAGAGCCTCCATTTTTGCACTCAGGTCTAAGTCTCATGGCCCTCTATCAGAATTTGGGAAGATTGGAGAAACTTAATTTTTCGCCCAAAAAAAAAAACGTAAGGGGTACCACTGTCGTTTTTTTTCGGGCCGAATTTTTGAGTTTCGATATCTCAGCTCTGGAAGGGGCTAGAGCCTCCATTTTTGCACTCAGGTCTAAGTCTCATGGCCCTCTATCAGAATTTGGGAAGATTGGAGAAACTTAATTTTTTGCCCCCAAAAAAAACGTAAGGGGTACCACTGTCGTTTTTTTTTCGGGCCGAATTTTTGAGTTTCGATATCTCAGCTCTGGAAGGGGCTAGAGCCTCCATTTTTGCACTCAGGTCTAAGTCTTATGGCCCTCTATCAGAATTTGGGAAGATTGGAGAAACTTAATTTTTCGCCCAAAAAAAAAAAACGTAAGGGGTACCACTGTCGTTTTTTTTTCGGGCCGAATTTTTGAGTTTCGATATCTCAGCTCTGGAAGGGGCTAGAGCCTCCATTTTTGCACTCAGGTCTAAGTCTCATGGCCCTCTATCAGAATTTGGGAAGATCGGAGAAACCTAATTTTTCGCCCAAAAAAAAAAACGTAAGGGGTACCACTGTCGTTTTTTTTTCGGGCCGAATTTTTGAGTTTCGATATCTCAGCTCTGGAAGGGGCTAGAGCCTCCATTTTTGCACTCAGGTCTAAGTCTCATGGCCCTCTATCAGAATTTGGGAAGATTGGAGAAACTTAATTTTTCGCCCAAAAAAAAAAACGTAAGGGGTACCACTGTCGTTTTTTTTTCGGGCCGAATTTTTGAGTTTCGATATCTCAGCTCTGGAAGGGGCTAGAGCCTCCATTTTTGCACTCAGGTCTAAGTCTCATGGCCCTCTATCAGAATTTGGGAAGATCGGAGAAATTTTATTTTTCGCCCAAAAAAAAAAACGTAAGGGGTACCACTGTCGTTTTTTTTTCGGGCCGAATTTTTGAGTTTCGATATCTCAGCTCTGGAAGGGGCTAGAGCCTCCATTTTTGCACTCAGGTCTAAGTCTCATGGCCCTCTATCAGAATTTGGGAAGATTGGAGAAACTTAATTTTTCGCCCAAAAAAAAAAACGTAAGGGGTACCACTGTCGTTTTTTTTCGGGCCGAATTTTTGAGTTTCGATATCTCAGCTCTGGAAGGGGCTAGAGCCTCCATTTTTGCACTCAGGTCTAAGTCTCATGGCCCTCTATCAGAATTTGGGAAGATCGGAGAAATTTTATTTTTCGCCCAAAAAAAAAAACGTAAGGGGTACCACTGTCGTTTTTTTTTCGGGCCGAATTTTTGAGTTTCGATATCTCAGCTCTGGAAGGGGCTAGAGCCTCCATTTTTGCACTCAGGTCTAAAACTCATGGCCCTCTATCAGAATTTGGGAAGATTGGAGAAACTTAATTTTTCGCCCAAAAAAAAAAACGTAAGGGGTACCACTGTCGTTTTTTTTTCGGGCCGAATTTTTGAGTTTCGATATCTCAGCTCTGGAAGGGGCTAGAGCCTCCATTTTTGCACTCAGGTCTAAGTCTCATGGCCCTCTATCAGAATTTGGGAAGATCTGAGAAACTTAATTTTTCGCGCAAAAAAAAAAACGTAAGGGGTACCACTGTCGTTTTTTTTTCGGGACGAATTTTTGAGTTTCGATATCTCAGCTCTGGAAGGGGCTAGAGCCTCCATTTTTGCACTCAGGTCTAAGTCTCATGGCCCTCTATCAGAATTTGGGAAGATTGGAGAAACTTAATTTTTTGCCCCAAAAAAAAACGTAAGGGGTACCACTGTCGTTTTTTTTTCGGGCCGAATTTTTGAGTTTCGATATCTCAGCTCTGGAAGGGGCTAGAGCCTCCATTTTTGCACTCAGGTCTAAGTCTCATGGCCCTCTATCAGAATTTGGGAAGATTGGAGAAACTTAATTTTTCGCCCAAAAAAAAAACGTAAGGGTACCACTGTCGTTTTTTTTCGGGCCGAATTTTTGAGTTTCGATATCTCAGCTCTGGAAGGGGCTAGAGCCTCCATTTTTGCACTCAGGTCTGAGTCACATGGCCCTCTATCAGAATTTGGGAAGATCTGAGAAATTTTATTTTTCGCCCAAAAAAAAAACGTAAGGGGTACCACTGTCGTTTTTTTTTCAGGCCGAATTTTTGAGTTTCGATATCTCAGCTCTGGAAGGGGCTAGAGCCTCCATTTTTGCACTCAGGTCTAAGTCTCATGGCCCTCTATCAGAATTTGGGAAGATTGGAGAAACTTAATTTTTCGCCCAAAAAAAAAAACGTAAGGGGTACCACTGTCGTTTTTTTTTCGGGCCGAATTTTTGAGTTTCGATATCTCAGCTCTGGAAGGGGCTAGAGCCTCCATTTTTGCACTCAGGTCTAAGTCTCATGGCCCTCTATCAGAATTTGGGAAGATTGGAGAAACTTAATTTTTCGCCCAAAAAAAAAACGTAAGGGGTACCACTGTCGTTTTTTTTTCGGGCCGAATTTTTGAGTTTCGATATCTCAGCTCTGGAAGGGGCTAGAGCCTCCATTTTTGCACTCAGGTCTAAGTCTCATGGCCCTCTATCAGAATTTGGGAAGATTGGAGAAACTTAATTTTTTGCCTCCCAAAAAAAAAACGTAAGGGGTACCACTGTCGTTTTTTTTTCGGGCCGAATTTTTGAGTTTCGATATCTCAGCTCTGGAAGGGGCTAGAGCCTCCATTTTTGCACTCAGGTCTAAGTCTCATGGCCCTCTATCAGAATTTGGGAAGATTGGAGAAACTTAATTTTTCGCCCCAAAAAAAAACGTAAGGGGTACCACTGTCGTTTTTTTTTCGGGCCGAATTTTTGAGTTTCGATATCTCAGCTCTGGAAGGGGCTAGAGCCTCCATTTTTGCACTCAGGTCTAAGTCTCATGGCCCTCTATCAGAATTTGGGAAGATTGGAGAAACGTAATTTTTCGCCCAAAAAAAAAACGTAAGGGGTACCACTGTCGTTTTTTTTTCGGGCGAATTTTTGAGTTTCGATATCTCAGCTCTGGAAGGGGCTAGAGCCTCCATTTTTGCACTCAGGTCTAAGTCTCATGGCCCTCTATCAGAATTTGGGAAGATTGGAGAAACTTAATTTTTCGCCCAAAAAAAAAAAACGTAAGGGGTACCACTGTCGTTTTTTTTCGGGCCGAATTTTTGAGTTTCGATATCTCAGCTCTGGAAGGGGCTAGAGCCTCCATTTTTGCACTCAGGTCTAAGTCTCATGGCCCTCTATCAGAATTTGGGAAGATTGGAGAAACTTAATTTTTCGCCCAAAAAAAAAACGTAAGGGGTACCACTGTCGTTTTTTTTCGGGCCGAATTTTTGAGTTTCGATATCTCAGCTCTGGAAGGGGCTAGAGCCTCCATTTTTGCACTCAGGTCTAAGTCACATGGCCCTCTATCAGAATTTGGGAAGATCTGAGAAATTCTATTTTTCGCCCAAAAAAAAAACGTAAGGGGTACCACTGTCGTTTTTTTTTCGGGCCGAATTTTTGAGTTTCGATATCTCAGCTCTGGAAGGGGCTAGAGCCTCCATTTTTGCACTCAGGTCTAAGTCTCATGGCCCTCTATCAGAATTTGGGAAGATTGGAGAAACTTAATTTTTCGCCCAAAAAAAAAAAACGTAAGGGGTACCACTGTCGTTTTTTTTTCGGGCCGAATTTTTGAGTTTCGATATCTCAGCTCTGGAAGGGGCTAGAGCCTCCATTTTTGCACTCAGGTCTAAGTCTCATGGCCCTCTATCAGAATTTGGGAAGATTGGAGAAACTTAATTTTTCGCCCCCAAAAAAAAAAACGTAAGGGGTACCACTGTCGTTTTTTTTCGGGCCGAATTTTTGAGTTTCGATATCTCAGCTCTGGAAGGGGCTAGAGCCTCCATTTTTGCACTCAGGTCTAAGTCTCATGGCCCTCTATCAGAATTTGGGAAGATTGGAGAAACTTAATTTTTCGCCCAAAAAAAAAACGTAAGGGGTACCACTGTCGTTTTTTTTTCGGGCCGAATTTTTGAGTTTCGATATCTCAGCTCTGGAAGGGGCTAGAGCCTCCATTTTTGCACTCAGGTCTAAGTCTCATGGCCCTCTATCAGAATTTGGGAAGATTGGAGAAACTTAATTTTTCGCCCAAAAAAAAAACGTAAGGGGTACCACTGTCGTTTTTTTTCGGGCCGAATTTTTGAGTTTCGATATCTCAGCTCTGGAAGGGGCTAGAGCCTCCATTTTTGCACTCAGGTCTAAGTCACATGGCCCTCTATCAGAATTTGGGAAGATCTGAGAAATTCTATTTTTCGCCCAAAAAAAAAACGTAAGGGGTACCACTGTCGTTTTTTTTTCGGGCCGAATTTTTGAGTTTCGATATCTCAGCTCTGGAAGGGGCTAGAGCCTCCATTTTTGCACTCAGGTCTAAGTCTCATGGCCCTCTATCAGAATTTGGGAAGATTGGAGAAACTTAATTTTTCGCCCAAAAAAAAAAAACGTAAGGGGTACCACTGTCGTTTTTTTTTCGGGCCGAATTTTTGAGTTTCGATATCTCAGCTCTGGAAGGGGCTAGAGCCTCCATTTTTGCACTCAGGTCTAAGTCTCATGGCCCTCTATCAGAATTTGGGAAGATTGGAGAAACTTAATTTTTCGCCCCCAAAAAAAAAAACGTAAGGGGTACCACTGTCGTTTTTTTTCGGGCCGAATTTTTGAGTTTCGATATCTCAGCTCTGGAAGGGGCTAGAGCCTCCATTTTTGCACTCAGGTCTAAGTCTCATGGCCCTCTATCAGAATTTGGGAAGATTGGAGAAACTTAATTTTTCGCCCAAAAAAAAAACGTAAGGGGTACCACTGTCGTTTTTTTTTCGGGCCGAATTTTTGAGTTTCGATATCTCAGCTCTGGAAGGGGCTAGAGCCTCCATTTTTGCACTCAGGTCTAAGTCTCATGGCCCTCTATCAGAATTTTTGGGAAGATTGGAGAAACTTAATTTTTCGCCCCAAAAAAAAAACGTAAGGGGTACCACTGTCGTTTTTTTTCGGGCCGAATTTTTGAGTTTCGATATCTCAGCTCTGGAAGGGGCTAGAGCCTCCATTTTTGCACTCAGGTCTAAGTCTCATGGCCCTCTATCAGAATTTGGGAAGATTGGAGAAACTTAATTTTTCGCCCAAAAAAAAAAACGTAAGGGGTACCACTGTCGTTTTTTTTTCGGGCGAATTTTTGAGTTTCGATATCTCAGCTCTGGAAGGGGCTAGAGCCTCCATTTTTGCACTCAGGTCTAAGTCTCATGGCCCTCTATCAGAATTTGGGAAGATTGGAGAAACTTAATTTTTCGCCCAAAAAAAAATTGTAAGGGGTACCACTGTCGTTTTTTTTCGGGCCGAATTTTTGAGTTTCGATATCTCAGCTCTGGAAGGGGCTAGAGCCTCCATTTTTGCACTCAGGTCTAAGTCTCATGGCCCTCTATCAGAATTTGGGAAGATTGGAGAAACTTAATTTTTCGCCCAAAAAAAAAACGTAAGGGGTACCACTGTCGTTTTTTTTCGGGCCGAATTTTTGAGTTTCGATATCTCAGCTCTGGAAGGGGCTAGAGCCTCCATTTTTGCACTCAGGTCTAAGTCACATGGCCCTCTATCAGAATTTGGGAAGATCTGAGAAATTTTATTTTTCGCCCAAAAAAAAAACGTAAGGGGTACCACTGTCGTTTTTTTTTTCGGGCCGAATTTTTGAGTTTCGATATCTCAGCTCTGGAAGGGGCTAGAGCCTCCATTTTTGCACTCAGGTCTAAGTCTCATGGCCCTCTATCAGAATTTGGGAAGATTGGAGAAACTTAATTTTTCGCCCAAAAAAAAAACGTAAGGGGTACCACTGTCGTTTTTTTTTCGGGCCGAATTTTTGAGTTTCGATATCTCAGCTCTGGAAGGGGCTAGAGCCTCCATTTTTGCACTCAGGTCTAAGTCTCATGGCCCTCTATCAGAATTTGGGAAGATTGGAGAAACTTAATTTTTCGCCCAAAAAAAAAAAACGTAAGGGGTACCACTGTCGTTTTTTTTTCGGGCCGAATTTTTGAGTTTCGATATCTCAGCTCTGGAAGGGGCTAGAGCCTCCATTTTTGCACTCAGGTCTAAGTCTCATGGCCCTCTATCAGAATTTGGGAAGATTGGAGAAACTTAATTTTTCGCCCCCCCCAAAAAAAACGTAAGGGGTACCACTGTCGTTTTTTTTCGGGCCGAATTTTTGAGTTTCGATATCTCAGCTCTGGAAGGGGCTAGAGCCTCCATTTTTGCACTCAGGTCTGAGTCACATGGCCCTCTATCAGAATTTGGGAAGATCTGAGAAATTTTATTTTTCGCCCAAAAAAAAAACGTAAGGGGTACCACTGTCGTTTTTTTTTCAGGCCGAATTTTTGAGTTTCGATATCTCAGCTCTGGAAGGGGCTAGAGCCTCCATTTTTGCACTCAGGTCTAAGTCTCATGGCCCTCTATCAGAATTTGGGAAGATTGGAGAAACTTAATTTTTCGCCCAAAAAAAAAAACGTAAGGGGTACCACTGTCGTTTTTTTTTCGGGCCGAATTTTTGAGTTTCGATATCTCAGCTCTGGAAGGGGCTAGAGCCTCCATTTTTGCACTCAGGTCTAAGTCTCATGGCCCTCTATCAGAATTTGGGAAGATTGGAGAAACTTAATTTTTCGCCCAAAAAAAAAACGTAAGGGGTACCACTGTCGTTTTTTTTTCGGGCCGAATTTTTGAGTTTCGATATCTCAGCTCTGGAAGGGGCTAGAGCCTCCATTTTTGCACTCAGGTCTAAGTCTCATGGCCCTCTATCAGAATTTGGGAAGATTGGAGAAACTTAATTTTTTGCCTCCCAAAAAAAAAACGTAAGGGGTACCACTGTCGTTTTTTTTTCGGGCCGAATTTTTGAGTTTCGATATCTCAGCTCTGGAAGGGGCTAGAGCCTCCATTTTTGCACTCAGGTCTAAGTCTCATGGCCCTCTATCAGAATTTGGGAAGATTGGAGAAACTTAATTTTTCGCCCCAAAAAAAAACGTAAGGGGTACCACTGTCGTTTTTTTTTCGGGCCGAATTTTTGAGTTTCGATATCTCAGCTCTGGAAGGGGCTAGAGCCTCCATTTTTGCACTCAGGTCTAAGTCTCATGGCCCTCTATCAGAATTTGGGAAGATTGGAGAAACGTAATTTTTCGCCCAAAAAAAAAACGTAAGGGGTACCACTGTCGTTTTTTTTTCGGGCGAATTTTTGAGTTTCGATATCTCAGCTCTGGAAGGGGCTAGAGCCTCCATTTTTGCACTCAGGTCTAAGTCTCATGGCCCTCTATCAGAATTTGGGAAGATTGGAGAAACTTAATTTTTCGCCCAAAAAAAAAAAACGTAAGGGGTACCACTGTCGTTTTTTTTCGGGCCGAATTTTTGAGTTTCGATATCTCAGCTCTGGAAGGGGCTAGAGCCTCCATTTTTGCACTCAGGTCTAAGTCTCATGGCCCTCTATCAGAATTTGGGAAGATTGGAGAAACTTAATTTTTCGCCCAAAAAAAAAACGTAAGGGGTACCACTGTCGTTTTTTTTCGGGCCGAATTTTTGAGTTTCGATATCTCAGCTCTGGAAGGGGCTAGAGCCTCCATTTTTGCACTCAGGTCTAAGTCACATGGCCCTCTATCAGAATTTGGGAAGATCTGAGAAATTCTATTTTTCGCCCAAAAAAAAAACGTAAGGGGTACCACTGTCGTTTTTTTTTCGGGCCGAATTTTTGAGTTTCGATATCTCAGCTCTGGAAGGGGCTAGAGCCTCCATTTTTGCACTCAGGTCTAAGTCTCATGGCCCTCTATCAGAATTTGGGAAGATTGGAGAAACTTAATTTTTCGCCCAAAAAAAAAAAACGTAAGGGGTACCACTGTCGTTTTTTTTTCGGGCCGAATTTTTGAGTTTCGATATCTCAGCTCTGGAAGGGGCTAGAGCCTCCATTTTTGCACTCAGGTCTAAGTCTCATGGCCCTCTATCAGAATTTGGGAAGATTGGAGAAACTTAATTTTTCGCCCCCAAAAAAAAAAACGTAAGGGGTACCACTGTCGTTTTTTTTCGGGCCGAATTTTTGAGTTTCGATATCTCAGCTCTGGAAGGGGCTAGAGCCTCCATTTTTGCACTCAGGTCTAAGTCTCATGGCCCTCTATCAGAATTTGGGAAGATTGGAGAAACTTAATTTTTCGCCCAAAAAAAAAACGTAAGGGGTACCACTGTCGTTTTTTTTTCGGGCCGAATTTTTGAGTTTCGATATCTCAGCTCTGGAAGGGGCTAGAGCCTCCATTTTTGCACTCAGGTCTAAGTCTCATGGCCCTCTATCAGAATTTTTGGGAAGATTGGAGAAACTTAATTTTTCGCCCCAAAAAAAAAACGTAAGGGGTACCACTGTCGTTTTTTTTCGGGCCGAATTTTTGAGTTTCGATATCTCAGCTCTGGAAGGGGCTAGAGCCTCCATTTTTGCACTCAGGTCTAAGTCTCATGGCCCTCTATCAGAATTTGGGAAGATTGGAGAAACTTAATTTTTCGCCCAAAAAAAAAAACGTAAGGGGTACCACTGTCGTTTTTTTTTCGGGCGAATTTTTGAGTTTCGATATCTCAGCTCTGGAAGGGGCTAGAGCCTCCATTTTTGCACTCAGGTCTAAGTCTCATGGCCCTCTATCAGAATTTGGGAAGATTGGAGAAACTTAATTTTTCGCCCAAAAAAAAATTGTAAGGGGTACCACTGTCGTTTTTTTTCGGGCCGAATTTTTGAGTTTCGATATCTCAGCTCTGGAAGGGGCTAGAGCCTCCATTTTTGCACTCAGGTCTAAGTCTCATGGCCCTCTATCAGAATTTGGGAAGATTGGAGAAACTTAATTTTTCGCCCAAAAAAAAAACGTAAGGGGTACCACTGTCGTTTTTTTTCGGGCCGAATTTTTGAGTTTCGATATCTCAGCTCTGGAAGGGGCTAGAGCCTCCATTTTTGCACTCAGGTCTAAGTCACATGGCCCTCTATCAGAATTTGGGAAGATCTGAGAAATTTTATTTTTCGCCCAAAAAAAAAACGTAAGGGGTACCACTGTCGTTTTTTTTTTCGGGCCGAATTTTTGAGTTTCGATATCTCAGCTCTGGAAGGGGCTAGAGCCTCCATTTTTGCACTCAGGTCTAAGTCTCATGGCCCTCTATCAGAATTTGGGAAGATTGGAGAAACTTAATTTTTCGCCCAAAAAAAAAACGTAAGGGGTACCACTGTCGTTTTTTTTTCGGGCCGAATTTTTGAGTTTCGATATCTCAGCTCTGGAAGGGGCTAGAGCCTCCATTTTTGCACTCAGGTCTAAGTCTCATGGCCCTCTATCAGAATTTGGGAAGATTGGAGAAACTTACTTTTTCGCCCAAAAAAAAAAAACGTAAGGGGTACCACTGTCGTTTTTTTTTCGGGCCGAATTTTTGAGTTTCGATATCTCAGCTCTGGAAGGGGCTAGAGCCTCCATTTTTGCACTCAGGTCTAAGTCTCATGGCCCTCTATCAGAATTTGGGAAGATTGGAGAAACTTAATTTTTCGCCCCCCCCAAAAAAAACGTAAGGGGTACCACTGTCGTTTTTTTTCGGGCCGAATTTTTGAGTTTCGATATCTCAGCTCTGGAAGGGGCTAGAGCCTCCATTTTTGCACTCAGGTCTAAGTCTCATGGCCCTCTATCAGAATTTGGGAAGATTGGAGAAACTTAATTTTTCGCCCAAAAAAAAAAACGTAAGGGGTACCACTGTCGTTTTTTTTCGGGCCGAATTTTTGAGTTTCGATATCTCAGCTCTGGAAGGGGCTAGAGCCTCCATTTTTGCACTCAGGTCTAAGTCTCATGGCCCTCTATCAGAATTTGGGAAGATTGGAGAAACGTAATTTTTCGCCCAAAAAAAAAACGTAAGGGGTACCACTGTCGTTTTTTTTCGGGCCGAATTTTTGAGTTTCGATATCTCAGCTCTGGAAGGGGCTAGAGCCTCCATTTTTGCACTCAGGTCTAAGTCACATGGCCCTCTATCAGAATTTGGGAAGATCTGAGAAATTTTATTTTTCGCCCAAAAAAAAAACGTAAGGGGTACCACTGTCGTTTTTTTTTCGGGCCGAATTTTTGAGTTTCGATATCTCAGCTCTGGAAGGGGCTAGAGCCTCCATTTTTGCACTCAGGTCTAAGTCTCATGGCCCTCTATCAGAATTTGGGAAGATTGGAGAAACTTAATTTTTCGCCCAAAAAAAAAAAACGTAAGGGGTACCACTGTCGTTTTTTTTTCGGGCCGAATTTTTGAGTTTCGATATCTCAGCTCTGGAAGGGGCTAGAGCCTCCATTTTTGCACTCAGGTCTAAGTCTCATGGCCCTCTATCAGAATTTGGGAAGATTGGAGAAACGTAATTTTTCGCCCAAAAAAAAAAAACGTAAGGGGTACCACTGTCGTTTTTTTTTCGGGCCGAATTTTTGAGTTTCGATATCTCAGCTCTGGAAGGGGCTAGAGCCTCCATTTTTGCACTCAGGTCTAAGTCTCATGGCCCTCTATCAGAATTTGGGAAGATTGGAGAAACTTAATTTTTCGCCCCCCCAAAAAAAAACGTAAGGGGTACCACTGTCGTTTTTTTTCGGGCCGAATTTTTGAGTTTCGATATCTCAGCTCTGGAAGGGGCTAGAGCCTCCATTTTTGCACTCAGGTCTAAGTCTCATGGCCCTCTATCAGAATTTGGGAAGATTGGAGAAACTTAATTTTTCGCCCAAAAAAAAAACGTAAGGGGTACCACTGTCGTTTTTTTTCGGGCCGAATTTTTGAGTTTCGATATCTCAGCTCTGGAAGGGGCTAGAGCCTCCATTTTTGCACTCAGGTCTAAGTCTCATGGCCCTCTATCAGAATTTGGGAAGATTGGAGAAACTTAATTTTTCGCCCAAAAAAAAAACGTAAGGGGTACCACTGTCGTTTTTTTTTCGGGCCGAATTTTTGAGTTTCGATATCTCAGCTCTGGAAGGGGCTAGAGCCTCCATTTTTGCACTCAGGTCTAAGTCTCATGGCCCTCTATCAGAATTTGGGAAGATTGGAGAAACTTAATTTTTCGCCCCAAAAAAAAAACGTAAGGGGTACCACTGTCGTTTTTTTTCGGGCCGAATTTTTGAGTTTCGATATCTCAGCTCTGGAAGGGGCTAGAGCCTCCATTTTTGCACTCAGGTCTAAGTCTCATGGCCCTCTATCAGAATTTGGGAAGATTGGAGAAACTTAATTTTTCGCCCAAAAAAAAAACGTAAGGGGTATCACTGTCGTTTTTTTTTCGGGCCGAATTTTTGAGTTTCGATATCTCAGCTCTGGAAGGGGCTAGAGCCTCCATTTTTGCACTCAGGTCTAAGTCTCATGGCCCTCTATCAGAATTTGGGAAGATTGGAGAAACTTAATTTTTCGCCCCCCCAAAAAAAAACGTAAGGGGTACCACTGTCGTTTTTTTTCGGGCCGAATTTTTGAGTTTCGATATCTCAGCTCTGGAAGGGGCTAGAGCCTCCATTTTTGCACTCAGGTCTAAGTCTCATGGCCCTCTATCAGAATTTGGGAAGATCGGAGAAACTTAATTTTTCGCCCAAAAAAAAAAACGTAAGGGGTACCACTGTCGTTTTTTTTTCGGGCCGAATTTTTGAGTTTCGATATCTCAGCTCTGGAAGGGGCTAGAGCCTCAATTTTTGCACTCAGGTCTAAGTCTCATGGCCCTCTATCAGAATTTGGGAAGATTGGAGAAACTTAATTTTTCGCCCAAAAAAAAAAACGTAAGGGGTACCACTGTCGTTTTTTTTTTTCGGGCCGAATTTTTGAGTTTCGATATCTCAGCTCTGGAAGGGGCTAGAGCCTCCATTTTTGCACTCAGGTCTAAGTCTCATGGCCCTCTATCAGAATTTGGGAAGATTGGAGAAACTTAAATTTTCGCCCAAAAAAAAAAACGTAAGGGGTACCACTGTTGTTTTTTTATTCGGGCCGAATTTTTGAGTTTCGATATCTAAGCTCTGGAAGGGGCTAGAGCCTCCATTTTTGCACTCAGGTCTAAGTCTCATGGCCCTCTATCAGAATTTGGGAAGATTGGAGAAACTTAATTTTTCGCCCCCCCAAAAAAAACGTAAGGGGTACCACTGTCGTTTTTTTATTCGGGCCGAATTTTTGAGTTTCGATATCTCAGCTCTGGAAGGGGCTAGAGCCTCCATTTTTGCACTCAGGTCTAAGTCTCATGGCCCTCTATCAGAATTTGGGAAGATCGGAGAAACTTAATTTTTCGCGCAAAAAAAAAAAACGTAAGGGGTACCACTGTCGTTTTTTTTTTCGGGACGAATTTTTGAGTTTCGATATCTCAGCTCTGGAAGGGGCTAGAGCCTCCATTTTTGCACTCAGGTCTAAGTCTCATGGCCCTCTATCAGAATTTGGGAAGATTGGAGAAACTTAATTTTTTGCCCCAAAAAAAAACGTAAGGGGTACCACTGTCGTTTTTTTTTTCGGGCCGAATTTTTGAGTTTCGTAATCTCAGCTCTGGAAGGGGCTAGAGCCTCCATTTTTGCACTCAGGTCTAAGTCTCATGGCCCTCTATCAGAATTTGGGAAGATTGGAGAAACTTAATTTTTCGCCCCCCAAAAAAAACGTAAGGGGTACCACTGTCGTTTTTTTTTCGGGCCGAATTTTTGAGTTTCGATATCTCAGCTCTGGAAGGGGCTAGAGCCTCCATTTTTGCACTCAGGTCTAAGTCTCATGGCCCTCTATCAGAATTTGGGAAGATTGGAGAAACTTAATTTTTCGCCCAAAAAAAAAAAAACGTAAGGGGTACCACTGTCGTTTTTTTTTCGGGCCGAATTTTTCAGTTTCGATATCTCAGCTCTGGAAGGGGCTAGAGCCTCCATTTTTGGACTCATGTCTAAGTCTCATGGCCCTCTATCAGAATTTGGGAAGATTGGAGAAACTTAATTTTTCGCCCCCCCCAAAAAAAACGTAAGGGGTACCACTGTCGTTTTTTTTCGGGCCGAATTTTTGAGTTTCGATATCTCAGCTCTGGAAGGGGCTAGAGCCTCCATTTTTGCACTCAGGTCTAAGTCTCATGGCCCTCTATCAGAATTTGGGAAGATTGGAGAAACTTAATTTTTCGCCCCCCCAAAAAAAAACGTAAGGGGTACCACTGTCGTTTTTTTTCGGGCCGAATTTTTGAGTTTCGATATCTCAGCTCTGGAAGGGGCTAGAGCCTCCATTTTTGCACTCAGGTCTAAGTCTCATGGCCCTCTATCAGAATTTGGGAAGATTGGAGAAACTTAATTTTTCGCCCCAAAAAAAAAACGTAAGGGGTACCACTGTCGTTTTTTTTTTCGGGCCGAATTTTTGAGTTTCGATATCTCAGCTCTGGAAGGGGCTAGAGCCTCCATTTTTGCACTCAGGTCTAAGTCTCATGGCCCTCTATCAGAATTTGGGAAGATTGGAGAAACTTAAATTTTCGCCCAAAAAAAAAAACGTAAGGGGTACCACTGTTGTTTTTTTATTCGGGCCGAATTTTTGAGTTTCGATATCTCAGCTCTGGAAGGGGCTAGAGCCTCCATTTTTGCACTCAGGTCTAAGTCTCATGGCCCTCTATCAGAATTTGGGAAGATTGGAGAAACTTAATTTTTCGCCCCCCCAAAAAAAACGTAAGGGGTAGCACTGTCGTTTTTTTATTCGGGCCGAATTTTTGAGTTTCGATATCTCAGCTCTGGAAGGGGCTAGAGCCTCCATTTTTGCACTCAGGTCTAAGTCTCATGGCCCTCTATCAGAATTTGGGAAGATCTGAGAAACTTAATTTTTCGCGCAAAAAAAAAAACGTAAGGGGTACCACTGTCGTTTTTTTTTCGGGACGAATTTTTGAGTTTCGATATCTCAGCTCTGGAAGGGGCTAGAGCCTCCATTTTTGCACTCAGGTCTAAGTCTCATGGCCCTCTATCAGAATTTGGGAAGATTGGAGAAACTTAATTTTTTGCCCCAAAAAAAAAACGTAAGGGGTACCACTGTCGTTTTTTTTTCGGGCCGAATTTTTGAGTTTCGATATCTCAGCTATGGAAGGGGCTAGAGCCTCCATTTTTGCACTCAGGTCTAAGTCTCATGGCCCTCTATCAGAATTTGGGAAGATTGGAGAAACTTAATTTTTCGCCCAAAAAAAAAAACGTAAGGGGTACCACTGTCGTTTTTTTTCGGGCCGAATTTTTGAGTTTCGATATCTCAGCTCTGGAAGGGGCTAGAGCCTCCATTTTTGCACTCAGGTCTAAGTCACATGGCCCTCTATCAGAATTTGGGAAGATCTGAGAAATTTTATTTTTCGCCCAAAAAAAAAACGTAAGGGGTACCACTGTCGTTTTTTTTTTCGGGCCGAATTTTTGAGTTTCGATATCTCAGCTCTGGAAGGGGCTAGAGCCTCCATTTTTGCACTCAGGTCTAAGTCTCATGGCCCTCTATCAGAATTTGGGAAGATTGGAGAAACTTAATTTTTCGCCCAAAAAAAAAAACGTAAGGGGTACCACTGTCGTTTTTTTTTCGGGCCGAATTTTTGAGTTTCGATATCTCAGCTCTGGAAGGGGCTAGAGCCTCCATTTTTGCACTCAGGTCTAAGTCTCATGGCCCTCTATCAGAATTTGGGAAGATTGGAGAAACTTAATTTTTCGCCCAAAAAAAAAAACGTAAGGGGTACCACTGTCGTTTTTTTTTCGGGCCGAATTTTTGAGTTTCGATATCTCAGCTCTGGAAGGGGCTAGAGCCTCCATTTTTGCACTCAGGTCTAAGTCTCATGGCCCTCTATCAGAATTTGGGAAGATTGGAGAAACTTAATTTTTCGCCCCCCAAAAAAAAAACGTAAGGGGTACCACTGTCGTTTTTTTTCGGGCCGAATTTTTGAGTTTCGATATCTCAGCTCTGGAAGGGGCTAGAGCCTCCATTTTTGCACTCAGGTCTAAGTCTCATGGCCCTCTATCAGAATTTGGGAAGATCGGAGAAACTTAATTTTTCGCCCAAAAAAAAAAACGTAAGGGGTACCACTGTCGTTTTTTTTTCGGGCCGAATTTTTGAGTTTCGATATCTCAGCTCTGGAAGGGGCTAGAGCCTCCATTTTTGCACTCAGGTCTAAGTCTCATGGCCCTCTATCAGAATTTGGGAAGATTGGAGAAACTTAATTTTTCGCCCAAAAAAAAAAACGTAAGGGGTACCACTGTCGTTTTTTTTCGGGCCGAATTTTTGAGTTTCGATATCTCAGCTCTGGAAGGGGCTAGAGCCTCCATTTTTGCACTCAGGTCTAAGTCTCATGGCCCTCTATCAGAATTTGGGAAGATTGGAGAAACTTAATTTTTCGCCCAAAAAAAAAAACGTAAGGGGTACCACTGTCGTTTTTTTTTCGGGCCGAATTTTTGAGTTTCGATATCTCAGCTCTGGAAGGGGCTAGAGCCTCCATTTTTGCACTCAGGTCTAAGTCTCATGGCCCTCTATCAGAATTTGGGAAGATTGGAGAAACTTAATTTTTCGCCCAAAAAAAAAAACGTAAGGGGTACCACTGTCGTTTTTTTTCGGGCCGAATTTTTGAGTTTCGATATCTCAGCTCTGGAAGGGGCTAGAGCCTCCATTTTTGCACTCAGGTCTAAGTCACATGGCCCTCTATCAGAATTTGGGAAGATCTGAGAAATTTTATTTTTCGCCCAAAAAAAAAAACGTAAGGGGTACCACTGTCGTTTTTTTTTCGGGCCGAATTTTTGAGTTTCGATATCTCAGCTCTGGAAGGGGCTAGAGCCTCCATTTTTGCACTCAGGTCTAAGTCTCATGGCCCTCTATCAGAATTTGGGAAGATTGGAGAAACTTAATTTTTCGCCCAAAAAAAAAAACGTAAGGGGTACCACTGTCGTTTTTTTTTCGGGCCGAATTTTTGAGTTTCGACATCTCAGCTCTGGAAGGGGCTAGAGCCTCCATTTTTGCACTCAGGTCTAAGTCTCATGGCCCTCTATCAGAATTTGGGAAGATTGGAGAAACTTAATTTTTCGCCCAAAAAAAAAAAACGTAAGGGGTACCACTGTCGTTTTTTTTTCGGGCCGAATTTTTGAGTTTCGATATCTCAGCTCTGGAAGGGGCTAGAGCCTCCATTTTTGCACTCAGGTCTAAGTCTCATGGCCCTCTATCAGAATTTGGGAAGATTGGAGAAACTTAATTTTTCGCCCCCCAAAAAAAAAACGTAAGGGGTACCACTGTCGTTTTTTTCGGGCAGAATTTTTGAGTTTCGATATCTCAGCTCTGGAAGGGGCTAGAGCCTCCATTTTTGCACTCAGGTCTAAGTCTCATGGCCCTCTATCAGAATTTGGGAAGATTGGAGAAACTTAATTTTTCGCCCAAAAAAAAAAACGTAAGGGGTACCACTGTCGTTTTTTTTCGGGCCGAATTTTTGAGTTTCGATATCTCAGCTCTGGAAGGGGCTAGAGCCTCCATTTTTGCACTCAGGTCTAAGTCACATGGCCCTCTATCAGAATTTGGGAAGATCTGAGAAATTTTATTTTTCGCCCAAAAAAAAAAACGTAAGGGGTACCACTGTCGTTTTTTTTTTCGGGCCGAATTTTTGAGTTTCGATATCTCAGCTCTGGAAGGGGCTAGAGCCTCCATTTTTGCACTCAGGTCTAAGTCTCATGGCCCTCTATCAGAATTTGGGAAGATTGGAGAAACTTAATTTTTCGCCCAAAAAAAAAAACGTAAGGGTACCACTGTCGTTTTTTTTTCGGGCCGAATTTTTGAGTTTCGATATCTCAGCTCTGGAAGGGGCTAGAGCCTCCATTTTTGCACTCAGGTCTAAGTCTCATGGCCCTCTATCAGAATTTGGGAAGATTGGAGAAACTTAATTTTTCGCCCAAAAAAAAAAAAACGTAAGGGGTACCACTGTCGTTTTTTTTTCGGGCCGAATTTTTGAGTTTCGATATCTCAGCTCTGGAAGGGGCTAGAGCCTCCATTTTTGCACTCAGGTCTAAGTCTCATGGCCCTCTATCAGAATTTGGGAAGATTGGAGAAACTTAATTTTTCGCCCAAAAAAAAAAACGTAAGGGGTACCACTGTCGTTTTTTTTTCGGGCCGAATTTTTGAGTTTCGATATCTCAGCTCTGGAAGGGGCTAGAGCCTCCATTTTTGCACTCAGGTCTAAGTCTCATGGCCCTCTATCAGAATTTGGGAAGATTGGAGAAACTTAATTTTTCGCCCAAAAAAAAAAACGTAAGGGGTACCACTGTCGTTTTTTTTCGGGCCGAATTTTTGAGTTTCGATATCTCAGCTCTGGAAGGGGCTAGAGCCTCCATTTTTGCACTCAGGTCTAAGTCACATGGCCCTCTATCAGAATTTGGGAAGATCTGAGAAATTTTATTTTTCGCCCAAAAAAAAAAACGTAAGGGGTACCACTGTCGTTTTTTTTTTGGGCCGAATTTTTGAGTTTCGATATCTCAGCTCTGGAAGGGGCTAGAGCCTCCATTTTTGCACTCAGGTCTAAGTCTCATGGCCCTCTATCAGAATTTGGGAAGATTGGAGAAACTTAATTTTTCGCCCAAAAAAAAAAACGTAAGGGGTACCACTGTCGTTTTTTTTTCGGGCCGAATTTTTGAGTTTCGATATCTCAGCTCTGGAAGGGGCTAGAGCCTCCATTTTTGCACTCAGGTCTAAGTCTCATGGCCCTCTATCAGAATTTGGGAAGATTGGAGAAACTTAATTTTTCGCCCAAAAAAAAAAAACGTAAGGGGTACCACTGTCGTTTTTTTTTCGGGCCGAATTTTTGAGTTTCGATATCTCAGCTCTGGAAGGGGCTAGAGCCTCCATTTTTGCACTCAGGTCTAAGTCTCATGGCCCTCTATCAGAATTTGGGAAGATTGGAGAAACTTAATTTTTCGCCCCCCAAAAAAAAACGTAAGGGGTACCACTGTCGTTTTTTTCGGGCCGAATTTTTGAGTTTCGATATCTCAGCTCTGGAAGGGGCTAGAGCCTCCATTTTTGCACTCAGGTCTAAGTCTCATGGCCCTCTATCAGAATTTGGGAAGATCGGAGAAACTTAATTTTTCGCCCAAAAAAAAAACGTAAGGGGTACCACTGTCGTTTTTTTTTCGGGCCGAATTTTTGAGTTTCGATATCTCAGCTCTGGAAGGGGCTAGAGCCTCCATTTTTGCACTCAGGTCTAAGTCTCATGGCCCTCTATCAGAATTTGGGAAGATTGGAGAAACTTAATTTTTCGCCCAAAAAAAAAAACGTAAGGGGTACCACTGTCGTTTTTTTTCGGGCCGAATTTTTGAGTTTCGATATCTCAGCTCTGGAAGGGGCTAGAGCCTCCATTTTTGCACTCAGGTCTAAGTCTCATGGCCCTCTATCAGAATTTGGGAAGATCGGAGAAATTTTATTTTTCGCCCAAAAAAAAAAACGTAAGGGGTACCACTGTCGTTTTTTTTTTCGGGCCGAATTTTTGAGTTTCGATATCTCAGCTCTGGAAGGGGCTAGAGCCTCCATTTTTGCACTCAGGTCTAAAACTCATGGCCCTCTATCAGAATTTGGGAAGATTGGAGAAACTTAATTTTTCGCCCAAAAAAACAAAACGTAAGGGGTACCACTGTCGTTTTTTTTTCGGGCCGAATTTTTGAGTTTCGATATCTCAGCTCTGGAAGGGGCTAGAGCCTCCATTTTTGCACTCAGGTCTAAGTCTCATGGCCCTCTATCAGAATTTGGGAAGATTGGAGAAACTTAATTTTTCGCCCAAAAAAAAAACGTAAGGGGTACCACTGTCGTTTTTTTTTTCGGGCCGAATTTTTGAGTTTCGATATCTCAGCTCTGGAAGGGGCTAGAGCCTCCATTTTTGCACTCAGGTCTAAGTCTCATGGCCCTCTATCAGAATTTGGGAAGATTGGAGAAACTTAAATTTTCGCCCAAAAAAAAAAAACGTAAGGGGTACCACTGTTGTTTTTTTATTCGGGCCGAATTTTTGAGTTTCGATATCTCAGCTCTGGAAGGGGCTAGAGCCTCCATTTTTGCACTCAGGTCTAAGTCTCATGGCCCTCTATCAGAATTTGGGAAGATTGGAGAAACTTAATTTTTCGCCCCCCCAAAAAAAACGTAAGGGGTAGCACTGTCGTTTTTTTATTCGGGCCGAATTTTTGAGTTTCGATATCTCAGCTCTGGAAGGGGCTAGAGCCTCCATTTTTGCACTCAGGTCTAAGTCTCATGGCCCTCTATCAGAATTTGGGAAGATCTGAGAAACTTAATTTTTCGCGCAAAAAAAAAAACGTAAGGGGTACCACTGTCGTTTTTTTTTCGGGACGAATTTTTGAGTTTCGATATCTCAGCTCTGGAAGGGGCTAGAGCCTCCATTTTTGCACTCAGGTCTAAGTCTCATGGCCCTCTATCAGAATTTGGGAAGATTGGAGAAACTTAATTTTTTGCCCCCAAAAAAAACGTAAGGGGTACCACTGTCGTTTTTTTTTCGGGCCGAATTTTTGAGTTTCGATATCTCAGCTCTGGAAGGGGCTAGAGCCTCCATTTTTGCACTCAGGTCTAAGTCTCATGGCCCTCTATCAGAATTTGGGAAGATTGGAGAAACTTAATTTTTCGCCCAAAAAAAAAACGTAAGGGGTACCACTGTCGTTTTTTTTCGGGCCGAATTTTTGAGTTTCGATATCTCAGCTCTGGAAGGGGCTAGAGCCTCCATTTTTGCACTCAGGTCTAAGTCACATGGCCCTCTATCAGAATTTGGGAAGATCTGAGAAATTTTATTTTTCGCCCAAAAAAAAAAACGTAAGGGGTACCACTGTCGTTTTTTTTTCGGGCCAAATTTTTGAGTTTCGATATCTCAGCTCTGGAAGGGGCTAGAGCCTCCATTTTTGCACTCAGGTCTAAGTCTCATGGCTCTCTATCAGAATTTGGGAAGATTGGAGAAACTTAATTTTTCGCCCAAAAAAAAAAACGTAAGGGGTACCACTGTCGTTTTTTTTTCGGGCCGAATTTTTGAGTTTCGATATCTCAGCTCTGGAAGGGGCTAGAGCCTCCATTTTTGCACTCAGGTCTAAGTCTCATGGCCCTCTATCAGAATTTGGGAAGATTGGAGAAACTTAATTTTTCGCCCCCAAAAAAAAACGTAAGGGGTACCACTGTCGGTTTTTTTTCGGGCCGAATTTTTGAGTTTCGATATCTCAGCTCTGGAAGGGGCTAGAGCCTCCATTTTTGCACTCAGGTCTAAGTCTCATGGCCCTCTATCAGAATTTGGGAAGATTGGAGAAACTTAATTTTTCGCCCAAAAAAAAAAAACGTAAGGGGTACCACTGTCGTTTTTTTTTCGGGCCGAATTTTTGAGTTTCGATATCTCAGCTCTGGAAGGGGCTAGAGCCTCCATTTTTGCACTCAGGTCTAAGTCTCATGGCCCTCTATCAGAATTTGGGAAGATTGGAGAAACTTAATTTTTCGCCCAAAAAAAAAAAACGTAAGGGGTACCACTGTCGTTTTTTTTTCGGGCCGAATTTTTCAGTTTCGATATCTCAGCTCTGGAAGGGGCTAGAGCCTCCATTTTTGGACTCATGTCTAAGTCTCATGGCCCTCTATCAGAATTTGGGAAGATTGGAGAAACTTAATTTTTCGCCCCCCCAAAAAAAAACGTAAGGGGTACCACTGTCGTTTTTTTTCGGGCCGAATTTTTGAGTTTCGATATCTCAGCTCTGGAAGGGGCTAGAGCCTCCATTTTTGCACTCAGGTCTAAGTCTCATGGCCCTCTATCAGAATTTGGGAAGATTGGAGAAACTTAATTTTTCGCCCCCCCCAAAAAAAACGTAAGGGGTACCACTGTCGTTTTTTTTTCGGGCCGAATTTTTGAGTTTCGATATCTCAGCTCTGGAAGGGGCTAGAGCCTCCATTTTTGCACTCAGGTCTAAGTCTCATGGCCCTCTATCAGAATTTGGGAAGATTGGAGAAACTTAATTTTTCGCCCCAAAAAAAAACCGTAAGGGGTACCACTGTCGTTTTTTTTTTCGGGCCGAATTTTTGAGTTTCGATATCTCAGCTCTGGAAGGGGCTAGAGCCTCCATTTTTGCACTCAGGTCTAAGTCTCATGGCCCTCTATCAGAATTTGGGAAGATTGGAGAAACTTAAATTTTCGCCCAAAAAAAAAAACGTAAGGGGTACCACTGTTGTTTTTTTATTCGGGCCGAATTTTTGAGTTTCGATATCTCAGCTCTGGAAGGGGCTAGAGCCTCCATTTTTGCACTCAGGTCTAAGTCTCATGGCCCTCTATCAGAATTTGGGAAGATTGGAGAAACTTAATTTTTCGCCCCCCCAAAAAAAACGTAAGGGGTAGCACTGTCGTTTTTTTATTCGGGCCGAATTTTTGAGTTTCGATATCTCAGCTCTGGAAGGGGCTAGAGCCTCCATTTTTGCACTCAGGTCTAAGTCTCATGGCCCTCTATCAGAATTTGGGAAGATCTGAGAAACTTAATTTTTCGCGCAAAAAAAAAAACGTAAGGGGTACCACTGTCGTTTTTTTTTCGGGACGAATTTTTGAGTTTCGATATCTCAGCTCTGGAAGGGGCTAGAGCCTCCATTTTTGCACTCAGGTCTAAGTCTCATGGCCCTCTATCAGAATTTGGGAAGATTGGAGAAACTTAATTTTTTGCCCCAAAAAAAAACGTAAGGGGTACCACTGTCGTTTTTTTTTCGGGCCGAATTTTTGAGTTTCGATATCTCAGCTATGGAAGGGGCTAGAGCCTCCATTTTTGCACTCAGGTCTAAGTCTCATGGCCCTCTATCAGAATTTGGGAAGATTGGAGAAACTTAATTTTTCGCCCAAAAAAAAAAACGTAAGGGGTACCACTGTCGTTTTTTTTCGGGCCGAATTTTTGAGTTTCGATATCTCAGCTCTGGAAGGGGCTAGAGCCTCCATTTTTGCACTCAGGTCTAAGTCACATGGCCCTCTATCAGAATTTGGGAAGATCTGAGAAATTTTATTTTTCGCCCAAAAAAAAAACGTAAGGGGTACCACTGTCGTTTTTTTTTTCGGGCCGAATTTTTGAGTTTCGATATCTCAGCTCTGGAAGGGGCTAGAGCCTCCATTTTTGCACTCAGGTCTAAGTCTCATGGCCCTCTATCAGAATTTGGGAAGATTGGAGAAACTTAATTTTTCGCCCAAAAAAAAAAACGTAAGGGGTACCACTGTCGTTTTTTTTTCGGGCCGAATTTTTGAGTTTCGATATCTCAGCTCTGGAAGGGGCTAGAGCCTCCATTTTTGCACTCAGGTCTAAGTCTCATGGCCCTCTATCAGAATTTGGGAAGATTGGAGAAACTTAATTTTTCGCCCAAAAAAAAAAAACGTAAGGGGTACCACTGTCGTTTTTTTTTCGGGCCGAATTTTTGAGTTTCGATATCTCAGCTCTGGAAGGGGCTAGAGCCTCCATTTTTGCACTCAGGTCTAAGTCTCATGGCCCTCTATCAGAATTTGGGAAGATTGGAGAAACTTAATTTTTCGCCCCCCAAAAAAAAAACGTAAGGGGTACCACTGTCGTTTTTTTTCGGGCCGAATTTTTGAGTTTCGATATCTCAGCTCTGGAAGGGGCTAGAGCCTCCATTTTTGCACTCAGGTCTAAGTCTCATGGCCCTCTATCAGAATTTGGGAAGATCGGAGAAACTTAATTTTTCGCCCAAAAAAAAAAACGTAAGGGGTACCACTGTCGTTTTTTTTTCGGGCCGAATTTTTGAGTTTCGATATCTCAGCTCTGGAAGGGGCTAGAGCCTCCATTTTTGCACTCAGGTCTAAGTCTCATGGCCCTCTATCAGAATTTGGGAAGATTGGAGAAACTTAATTTTTCGCCCAAAAAAAAAAACGTAAGGGGTACCACTGTCGTTTTTTTTCGGGCCGAATTTTTGAGTTTCGATATCTCAGCTCTGGAAGGGGCTAGAGCCTCCATTTTTGCACTCAGGTCTAAGTCTCATGGCCCTCTATCAGAATTTGGGAAGATTGGAGAAACTTAATTTTTCGCCCAAAAAAAAAAAACGTAAGGGGTACCACTGTCGTTTTTTTTTCGGGCCGAATTTTTGAGTTTCGATATCTCAGCTCTGGAAGGGGCTAGAGCCTCCATTTTTGCACTCAGGTCTAAGTCTCATGGCCCTCTATCAGAATTTGGGAAGATTGGAGAAACTTAATTTTTTGCCCAAGAAAAAAAACGTAAGGGGTACCACTGTCGTTTTTTTTCGGGCCGAATTTTTGAGTTTCGATATCTCAGCTCTGGAAGGGGCTAGAGCCTCCATTTTTGCACTCAGGTCTAAGTCACATGGCCCTCTATCAGAATTTGGGAAGATCTGAGAAATTTTATTTTTCGCCCAAAAAAAAAAACGTAAGGGGTACCACTGTCGTTTTTTTTTCGGGCCGAATTTTTGAGTTTCGATATCTCAGCTCTGGAAGGGGCTAGAGCCTCCATTTTTGCACTCAGGTCTAAGTCTCATGGCCCTCTATCAGAATTTGGGAAGATTGGAGAAACTTAATTTTTCGCCCAAAAAAAAAAAACGTAAGGGGTACCACTGTCGTTTTTTTTTCGGGCCGAATTTTTGAGTTTCGATATCTCAGCTCTGGAAGGGGCTAGAGCCTCCATTTTTGCACTCAGGTCTAAGTCTCATGGCCCTCTATCAGAATTTGGGAAGATTGGAGAAACTTAATTTTTCGCCCCCCCAAAAAAAAACGTAAGGGGTACCACTGTCGTTTTTTTCGGGCAGAATTTTTGAGTTTCGATATCTCAGCTCTGGAAGGGGCTAGAGCCTCCATTTTTGCACTCAGGTCTAAGTCTCATGGCCCTCTATCAGAATTTGGGAAGATTGGAGAAACTTAATTTTTCGCCCAAAAAAAAAAAACGTAAGGGGTACCACTGTCGTTTTTTTTCGGGCCGAATTTTTGAGTTTCGATATCTCAGCTCTGGAAGGGGCTAGAGCCTCCATTTTTGCACTCAGGTCTAAGTCACATGGCCCTCTATCAGAATTTGGGAAGATCTGAGAAATTTTATTTTTCGCCCAAAAAAAAAACGTAAGGGGTACCACTGTCGTTTTTTTTTTCGGGCCGAATTTTTGAGTTTCGATATCTCAGCTCTGGAAGGGGCTAGAGCCTCCATTTTTGCACTCAGGTCTAAGTCTCATGGCCCTCTATCAGAATTTGGGAAGATTGGAGAAACTTAATTTTTCGCCCAAAAAAAAAAACGTAAGGGGTACCACTGTCGTTTTTTTTTCGGGCCGAATTTTTGAGTTTCGATATCTCAGCTCTGGAAGGGGCTAGAGCCTCCATTTTTGCACTCAGGTCTAAGTCTCATGGCCCTCTATCAGAATTTGGGAAGATTGGAGAAACTTAATTTTTCGCCCAAAAAAAAAAACGTAAGGGGTACCACTGTCGTTTTTTTTTCGGGCCGAATTTTTGAGTTTCGATATCTCAGCTCTGGAAGGGGCTAGAGCCTCCATTTTTGCACTCAGGTCTAAGTCTCATGGCCCTCTATCAGAATTTGGGAAGATTGGAGAAACTTAATTTTTCGCCCAAAAAAAAAAACGTAAGGGGTACCACTGTCGTTTTTTTTTCGGGCCGAATTTTTGAGTTTCGATATCTCAGCTCTGGAAGGGGCTAGAGCCTCCATTTTTGCACTCAAGTCTAAGTCTCATGGCCCTCTATCAGAATTTGGGAAGATTGGAGAAACTTAATTTTTCGCCCAAAAAAAAAAACGTAAGGGGTACCACTGTCGTTTTTTTTCGGGCCGAATTTTTGAGTTTCGATATCTCAGCTCTGGAAGGGGCTAGAGCCTCCATTTTTGCACTCAGGTCTAAGTCACATGGCCCTCTATCAGAATTTGGGAAGATCTGAGAAATTTTATTTTTCGCCCAAAAAAAAAAACGTAAGGGGTACCACTGTCGTTTTTTTTTTGGGCCGAATTTTTGAGTTTCGATATCTCAGCTCTGGAAGGGGCTAGAGCCTCCATTTTTGCACTCAGGTCTAAGTCTCATGGCCCTCTATCAGAATTTGGGAAGATTGGAGAAACTTAATTTTTCGCCCAAAAAAAAAAACGTAAGGGGTACCACTGTCGTTTTTTTTTCGGGCCGAATTTTTGAGTTTCGATATCTCAGCTCTGGAAGGGGCTAGAGCCTCCATTTTTGCACTCAGGTCTAAGTCTCATGGCCCTCTATCAGAATTTGGGAAGATTGGAGAAACTTAATTTTTCGCCCAAAAAAAAAAAACGTAAGGGGTACCACTGTCGTTTTTTTTTCGGGCCGAATTTTTGAGTTTCGATATCTCAGCTCTGGAAGGGGCTAGAGCCTCCATTTTTGCACTCAGGTCTAAGTCTCATGGCCCTCTATCAGAATTTGGGAAGATTGGAGAAACTTAATTTTTCGCCCCCCCAAAAAAAAACGTAAGGGGTACCACTGTCGTTTTTTTCGGGCCGAATTTTTGAGTTTCGATATCTCAGCTCTGGAAGGGGCTAGAGCCTCCATTTTTGCACTCAGGTCTAAGTCTCATGGCCCTCTATCAGAATTTGGGAAGATCGGAGAAACTTAATTTTTCGCCCAAAAAAAAAACGTAAGGGGTACCACTGTCGTTTTTTTTTCGGGCCGAATTTTTGAGTTTCGATATCTCAGCTCTGGAAGGGGCTAGAGCCTCCATTTTTGCACTCAGGTCTAAGTCTCATGGCCCTCTATCAGAATTTGGGAAGATTGGAGAAACTTAATTTTTCGCCCAAAAAAAAAAACGTAAGGGGTACCACTGTCGTTTTTTTTCGGGCCGAATTTTTGAGTTTCGATATCTCAGCTCTGGAAGGGGCTAGAGCCTCCATTTTTGCACTCAGGTCTAAGTCTCATGGCCCTCTATCAGAATTTGGGAAGATCGGAGAAATTTTATTTTTCGCCCAAAAAAAAAAACGTAAGGGGTACCACTGTCGTTTTTTTTTCGGGCCGAATTTTTGAGTTTCGATATCTCAGCTCTGGAAGGGGCTAGAGCCTCCATTTTTGCACTCAGGTCTAAAACTCATGGCCCTCTATCAGAATTTGGGAAGATTGGAGAAACTTAATTTTTCGCCCAAAAAAACAAAACGTAAGGGGTACCACTGTCGTTTTTTTTTCGGGCCGAATTTTTGAGTTTCGATATCTCAGCTCTGGAAGGGGCTAGAACCTCCATTTTTGCACTCAGGTCTAAGTCTCATGGCCCTCTATCAGAATTTGGGAAGATTGGAGAAACTTAATTTTTCGCCCAAAAAAAAAACGTAAGGGGTACCACTGTCGTTTTTTTTTTCGGGCCGAATTTTTGAGTTTCGATATCTCAGCTCTGGAAGGGGCTAGAGCCTCCATTTTTGCACTCAGGTCTAAGTCTCATGGCCCTCTATCAGAATTTGGGAAGATTGGAGAAACTTAAATTTTCGCCCAAAAAAAAAAAACGTAAGGGGTACCACTGTTGTTTTTTTATTCGGGCCGAATTTTTGAGTTTCGATATCTCAGCTCTGGAAGGGGCTAGAGCCTCCATTTTTGCACTCAGGTCTAAGTCTCATGGCCCTCTATCAGAATTTGGGAAGATTGGAGAAACTTAATTTTTCGCCCCCCCAAAAAAAACGTAAGGGGTAGCACTGTCGTTTTTTTATTCGGGCCGAATTTTTGAGTTTCGATATCTCAGCTCTGGAAGGGGCTAGAGCCTCCATTTTTGCACTCAGGTCTAAGTCTCATGGCCCTCTATCAGAATTTGGGAAGATCTGAGAAACTTAATTTTTCGCGCAAAAAAAAAAACGTAAGGGGTACCACTGTCGTTTTTTTTTCGGGACGAATTTTTGAGTTTCGATATCTCAGCTCTGGAAGGGGCTAGAGCCTCCATTTTTGCACTCAGGTCTAAGTCTCATGGCCCTCTATCAGAATTTGGGAAGATTGGAGAAACTTAATTTTTTGCCCCAAAAAAAAACGTAAGGGGTACCACTGTCGTTTTTTTTTCGGGCCGAATTTTTGAGTTTCGATATCTCAGCTCTGGAAGGGGCTAGAGCCTCCATTTTTGCACTCAGGTCTAAGTCTCATGGCCCTCTATCAGAATTTGGGAAGATTGGAGAAACTTAATTTTTCGCCCAAAAAAAAAACGTAAGGGGTACCACTGTCGTTTTTTTTCGGGCCAAATTTTTGAGTTTCGATATCTCAGCTCTGGAAGGGGCTAGAGCCTCCATTTTTGCACTCAGGTCTAAGTCACATGGCCCTCTATCAGAATTTGGGAAGATCTGAGAAATTTTATTTTTCGCCCAAAAAAAAAAACGTAAGGGGTACCACTGTCGTTTTTTTTTCGGGCCAAATTTTTGAGTTTCGATATCTCAGCTCTGGAAGGGGCTAGAGCCTCCATTTTTGCACTCAGGTCTAAGTCTCATGGCCCTCTATCAGAATTTGGGAAGATTGGAGAAACTTAATTTTTCGCCCAAAAAAAAAAACGTAAGGGGTACCACTGTCGTTTTTTTTTCGGGCCGAATTTTTGAGTTTCGATATCTCAGCTCTGGAAGGGGCTAGAGCCTCCATTTTTGCACTCAGGTCTAAGTCTCATGGCCCTCTATCAGAATTTGGGAAGATTGGAGAAACTTAATTTTTCGCCCAAAAAAAAAAAACGTAAGGGGTACCACTGTCGTTTTTTTTTCGGGCCGAATTTTTGAGTTTCGATATCTCAGCTCTGGAAGGGGCTAGAGCCTCCATTTTTGCACTCAGGTCTAAGTCTCATGGCCCTCTATCAGAATTTGGGAAGATTGGAGAAACTTAATTTTTCGCCCCCAAAAAAAAAAAACGTAAGGGGTACCACTGTCGTTTTTTTTCGGGCCGAATTTTTGAGTTTCGATATCTCAGCTCTGGAAGGGGCTAGAGCCTCCATTTTTGCACTCAGGTCTAAGTCTCATGGCCCTCTATCAGAATTTGGGAATATCGGAGAAACTTAATTTTTCGCCCAAAAAAAAAAACGTAAGGGGTACCACTGTCGTTTTTTTTTCGGGCCGAATTTTTGAGTTTCGATATCTCAGCTCTGGAAGGGGCTAGAGCCTTCATTTTTGCACTCAGGTCTAAGTCTCATGACCCTCTTTCAGAATTTGGGAAGATTGGAGAAACTTAATTTTTCGCCCAAAAAAAAAAACGTAAGGGGTACCACTGTCGTTTTTTTTCGGGCCGAATTTTTGAGTTTCGATATCTCAGCTCTGGAAGGGGCTAGAGCCTCCATTTTTGCACTCAGGTCTAAGTCTCATGGCCCTCTATCAGAATTTGGGAAGATTGGAGAAACTTAATTTTTCGCCCAAAAAAAAAAACGTAAGGGGTACCACTGTCGTTTTTTTTCGGGCCGAATTTTTGAGTTTCGATATCTCAGCTCTGGAAGGGGCTAGAGCCTCCATTTTTGCACTCAGGTCTAAGTCTCATGGCCCTCTATCAGAATTTGGGAAGATTGGAGAAACTTAATTTTTCGCCCAAAAAAAAAAACGTAAGGGGTACCACTGTCGTTTTTTTTCGGGCCGAATTTTTGAGTTTCGATATCTCAGCTCTGGAAGGGGCTAGAGCCTCCATTTTTGCACTCAGGTCTAAGTCACATGGCCCTCTATCAGAATTTGGGAAGATCTGAGAAATTTTATTTTTCGCCCAAAAAAAAAACGTAAGGGGTACCACTGTCGTTTTTTTTTCGGGCCGAATTTTTGAGTTTCGATATCTCAGCTCTGAAAGGGGCTAGAGCCTCCATTTTTGCACTCAGGTCTAAGTCTCATGGCCCTCTATCAGAATTTGGGAAGATTGGAGAAACTTAAATTTTCGCCCAAAAAAAAAAAACGTAAGGGGTACCACTGTTGTTTTTTTATTCGGGCCGAATTTTTGAGTTTCGATATCTCAGCTCTGGAAGGGGCTAGAGCCTCCATTTTTGCACTCAGGTCTAAGTCTCATGGCCCTCTATCAGAATTTGGGAAGATTGGAGAAACTTAATTTTTCGCCCCCCCAAAAAAAACGTAAGGGGTAGCACTGTCGTTTTTTTATTCGGGCCGAATTTTTGAGTTTCGATATCTCAGCTCTGGAAGGGGCTAGAGCCTCCATTTTTGCACTCAGGTCTAAGTCTCATGGCCCTCGATCAGAATTTGGGAAGATCTGAGAAACTTAATTTTTCGCGCAAAAAAAAAAAACGTAAGGGGTACCACTGTCGTTTTTTTTTCGGGACGAATTTTTGAGTTTCGATATCTCAGCTCTGGAAGGGGCCAGAGCCTCCATTTTTGCACTCAGGTCTAAGTCTCATGGCCCTCTATCAGAATTTGGGAAGATTGGAGAAACTTAATTTTTCGCCCAAAAAAAAACGTAAGGGGTACCACTGTCGTTTTTTTTCGGGCCGAATTTTTGAGTTTCGATATCTCAGCTCTGGAAGGGGCTAGAGCCTCCATTTTTGCACTCAGGTCTAAGTCTCATGGCCCTCGATCAGAATTTGGGAAGATCTGAGAAACTTAATTTTTCGCGCAAAAAAAAAAACGTAAGGGGTACCACTGTCGTTTTTTTTTCGGGACGAATTTTTGAGTTTCGATATCTCAGCTCTGGAAGGGGCTAGAGCCTCCATTTTTGCACTCAGGTCTAAGTCTCATGGCCCTCTATCAGAATTTGGGAAGATTGGAGAAACTTAATTTTTTGCCCCAAAAAAAAACGTAAGGGGTACCACTGTCGTTTTTTTTTCGGGACGAATTTTTGAGTTTCGATATCTCAGCTCTGGAAGGGGCCAGAGCCTCCATTTTTGCACTCAGGTCTAAGTCGCATGGCCCTCTATCAGAATTTGGGAAGATTGGAGAAACTTAATTTTTCGCCCAAAAAAAAACGTAAGGGGTACCACTGTCGTTTTTTTTCGGGCCGAATTTTTGAGTTTCGATATCTCAGCTCTGGAAGGGGCTAGAGCCTCCATTTTTGCACTCAGGTCTAAGTCACATGGCCCTCTATCAGAATTTGGGAAGATCTGAGAAATTTTATTTTTCGCCCAAAAAAAAAAACGTAAGGGGTACCACTGTCGTTTTTTTTTCGGGCCGAATTTTTGAGTTTCGATATCTCAGCTCTGGAAGGGGCTAGAGCCTCCATTTTTGCACTCAGGTCTAAGTCTCATGGCCCTCTATCAGAATTTGGGAAGATTGGAGAAACTTAATTTTTCGCCCCCAAAAAAAAAAAACGTAAGGGGTACCACTGTCGTTTTTTTTCGGGCCGAATTTTTGAGTTTCGATATCTCAGCTCTGGAAGGGGCTAGAGCCTCCATTTTTGCACTCAGGTCTAAGTCTCATGGCCCTCTATCAGAATTTGGGAATATCGGAGAAACTTAATTTTTCGCCCAAAAAAAAAAACGTAAGGGGTACCACTGTCGTTTTTTTTTCGGGCCGAATTTTTGAGTTTCGATATCTCAGCTCTGGAAGGGGCTAGAGCCTTCATTTTTGCACTCAGGTCTAAGTCTCATGACCCTCTTTCAGAATTTGGGAAGATTGGAGAAACTTAATTTTTCGCCCAAAAAAAAAAACGTAAGGGGTACCACTGTCGTTTTTTTTCGGGCCGAATTTTTGAGTTTCGATATCTCAGCTCTGGAAGGGGCTAGAGCCTCCATTTTTGCACTCAGGTCTAAGTCTCATGGCCCTCTATCAGAATTTGGGAAGATTGGAGAAACTTAATTTTTCGCCCAAAAAAAAAAACGTAAGGGGTACCACTGTCGTTTTTTTTCGGGCCGAATTTTTGAGTTTCGATATCTCAGCTCTGGAAGGGGCTAGAGCCTCCATTTTTGCACTCAGGTCTAAGTCACATGGCCCTCTATCAGAATTTGGGAAGATCTGAGAAATTTTATTTTTCGCCCAAAAAAAAAACGTAAGGGGTACCACTGTCGTTTTTTTTTCGGGCCGAATTTTTGAGTTTCGATATCTCAGCTCTGAAAGGGGCTAGAGCCTCCATTTTTGCACTCAGGTCTAAGTCTCATGGCCCTCTATCAGAATTTGGGAAGATTGGAGAAACTTAAATTTTCGCCCAAAAAAAAAAAACGTAAGGGGTACCACTGTTGTTTTTTTATTCGGGCCGAATTTTTGAGTTTCGATATCTCAGCTCTGGAAGGGGCTAGAGCCTCCATTTTTGCACTCAGGTCTAAGTCTCATGGCCCTCTATCAGAATTTGGGAAGATTGGAGAAACTTAATTTTTCGCCCCCCCCAAAAAAAAACGTAAGGGGTAGCACTGTCGTTTTTTTATTCGGGCCGAATTTTTGAGTTTCGATATCTCAGCTCTGGAAGGGGCTAGAGCCTCCATTTTTGCACTCAGGTCTAAGTCTCATGGCCCTCGATCAGAATTTGGGAAGATCTGAGAAACTTAATTTTTCGCGCAAAAAAAAAAAACGTAAGGGGTACCACTGTCGTTTTTTTTTCGGGACGAATTTTTGAGTTTCGATATCTCAGCTCTGGAAGGGGCCAGAGCCTCCATTTTTGCACTCAGGTCTAAGTCTCATGGCCCTCTATCAGAATTTGGGAAGATTGGAGAAACTTAATTTTTCGCCCAAAAAAAAACGTAAGGGGTACCACTGTCGTTTTTTTTCGGGCCGAATTTTTGAGTTTCGATATCTCAGCTCTGGAAGGGGCTAGAGCCTCCATTTTTGCACTCAGGTCTAAGTCTCATGGCCCTCGATCAGAATTTGGGAAGATCTGAGAAACTTAATTTTTCGCGCAAAAAAAAAAACGTAAGGGGTACCACTGTCGTTTTTTTTTCGGGACGAATTTTTGAGTTTCGATATCTCAGCTCTGGAAGGGGCTAGAGCCTCCATTTTTGCACTCAGGTCTAAGTCTCATGGCCCTCTATCAGAATTTGGGAAGATTGGAGAAACTTAATTTTTTGCCCCAAAAAAAAACGTAAGGGGTACCACTGTCGTTTTTTTTTCGGGACGAATTTTTGAGTTTCGATATCTCAGCTCTGGAAGGGGCCAGAGCCTCCATTTTTGCACTCAGGTCTAAGTCGCATGGCCCTCTATCAGAATTTGGGAAGATTGGAGAAACTTAATTTTTCGCCCAAAAAAAAACGTAAGGGGTACCACTGTCGTTTTTTTTCGGGCCGAATTTTTGAGTTTCGATATCTCAGCTCTGGAAGGGGCTAGAGCCTCCATTTTTGCACTCAGGTCTAAGTCACATGGCCCTCTATCAGAATTTGGGAAGATCTGAGAAATTTTATTTTTCGCCCAAAAAAAAAACGTAAGGGGTACCACTGTCGTTTTTTTTTCGGGCCGAATTTTTGAGTTTCGATATCTCAGCTCTGGAAGGGGCTAGAGCCTCCATTTTTGCACTCAGGTCTAAGTCTCATGGCCCTCTATCAGAATTTGGGAAGATTGGAGAAACTTAATTTTTCGCCCCCAAAAAAAAAAAACGTAAGGGGTACCACTGTCGTTTTTTTTCGGGCCGAATTTTTGAGTTTCGATATCTCAGCTCTGGAAGGGGCTAGAGCCTCCATTTTTGCACTCAGGTCTAAGTCTCATGGCCCTCTATCAGAATTTGGGAATATCGGAGAAACTTAATTTTTCGCCCAAAAAAAAAAACGTAAGGGGTACCACTGTCGTTTTTTTTTCGGGCCGAATTTTTGAGTTTCGATATCTCAGCTCTGGAAGGGGCTAGAGCCTTCATTTTTGCACTCAGGTCTAAGTCTCATGACCCTCTTTCAGAATTTGGGAAGATTGGAGAAACTTAATTTTTCGCCCAAAAAAAAAAACGTAAGGGGTACCACTGTCGTTTTTTTTCGGGCCGAATTTTTGAGTTTCGATATCTCAGCTCTGGAAGGGGCTAGAGCCTCCATTTTTGCACTCAGGTCTAAGTCTCATGGCCCTCTATCAGAATTTGGGAAGATTGGAGAAACTTAATTTTTCGCCCAAAAAAAAAAACGTAAGGGGTACCACTGTCGTTTTTTTTCGGGCCGAATTTTTGAGTTTCGATATCTCAGCTCTGGAAGGGGCTAGAGCCTCCATTTTTGCACTCAGGTCTAAGTCTCATGGCCCTCTATCAGAATTTGGGAAGATTGGAGAAACTTAATTTTTCGCCCAAAAAAAAAAACGTAAGGGGTACCACTGTCGTTTTTTTTCGGGCCGAATTTTTGAGTTTCGATATCTCAGCTCTGGAAGGGGCTAGAGCCTCCATTTTTGCACTCAGGTCTAAGTCACATGGCCCTCTATCAGAATTTGGGAAGATCTGAGAAATTTTATTTTTCGCCCAAAAAAAAAACGTAAGGGGTACCACTGTCGTTTTTTTTTCGGGCCGAATTTTTGAGTTTCGATATCTCAGCTCTGAAAGGGGCTAGAGCCTCCATTTTTGCACTCAGGTCTAAGTCTCATGGCCCTCTATCAGAATTTGGGAAGATTGGAGAAACTTAAATTTTCGCCCAAAAAAAAAAAACGTAAGGGGTACCACTGTTGTTTTTTTATTCGGGCCGAATTTTTGAGTTTCGATATCTCAGCTCTGGAAGGGGCTAGAGCCTCCATTTTTGCACTCAGGTCTAAGTCTCATGGCCCTCTATCAGAATTTGGGAAGATTGGAGAAACTTAATTTTTCGCCCCCCCAAAAAAAACGTAAGGGGTAGCACTGTCGTTTTTTTATTCGGGCCGAATTTTTGAGTTTCGATATCTCAGCTCTGGAAGGGGCTAGAGCCTCCATTTTTGCACTCAGGTCTAAGTCTCATGGCCCTCGATCAGAATTTGGGAAGATCTGAGAAACTTAATTTTTCGCGCAAAAAAAAAAACGTAAGGGGTACCACTGTCGTTTTTTTTTCGGGACGAATTTTTGAGTTTCGATATCTCAGCTCTGGAAGGGGCTAGAGCCTCCATTTTTGCACTCAGGTCTAAGTCTCATGGCCCTCTATCAGAATTTGGGAAGATTGGAGAAACTTAATTTTTTGCCCCAAAAAAAAACGTAAGGGGTACCACTGTCGTTTTTTTTTCGGGACGAATTTTTGAGTTTCGATATCTCAGCTCTGGAAGGGGCCAGAGCCTCCATTTTTGCACTCAGGTCTAAGTCTCATGGCCCTCTATCAGAATTTGGGAAGATTGGAGAAACTTAATTTTTCGCCCAAAAAAAAACGTAAGGGGTACCACTGTCGTTTTTTTTCGGGCCGAATTTTTGAGTTTCGATATCTCAGCTCTGGAAGGGGCTAGAGCCTCCATTTTTGCACTCAGGTCTAAGTCACATGGCCCTCTATCAGAATTTGGGAAGATCTGAGAAATTTTATTTTTCGCCCAAAAAAAAAACGTAAGGGGTACCACTGTCGTTTTTTTTTCGGGCCGAATTTTTGAGTTTCGATATCTCAGCTCTGGAAGGGGCTAGAGCCTCCATTTTTGCACTCAGGTCTAAGTCTCATGGCCCTCTATCAGAATTTGGGAAGATTGGAGAAACTTAATTTTTCGCCCAAAAAAAAAACGTAAGGGGTACCACTGTCGTTTTTTTTTCGGGCCGAATTTTTGAGTTTCCATATCTCAGCTCTGGAAGGGGCTAGAGCCTCCATTTTTGCACTCAGGTCTAAGTCTCATGGCCCTCTATCAGAATTTGGGAAGATTGGAGAAACTTAATTTTTCGCCCCAAAAAAAAAAACGTAAGGGGTACCACTGTCGTTTTTTTTTCGGGCCGAATTTTTGAGTTTCGATATCTCAGCTCTGGAAGGGGCTAGAGCCTCCATTTTTGCACTCAGGTCTAAGTCTCATGGCCCTCTATCAGAATTTGGGAAGATTGGAGAAACTTAATTTTTCGCCCCAAAAAAAAAACGTAAGGGGTACCACTGTCGTTTTTTTTCGGGCCGAATTTTTGAGTTTCGATATCTCAGCTCTGGAAGGGGCTAGAGCCTCCATTTTTGCACTCAGGTCTAAGTCTCATGGCCCTCTATCAGAATTTGGGAAGATTGGAGAAACTTAATTTTTCGCCCAAAAAAAAAAACGTAAGGGGTACCACTGTCGTTTTTTTTCGGGCCGAATTTTTGAGTTTCGATATCTCAGCTCTGGAAGGGGCTAGAGCCTCCATTTTTGCACTCAGGTCTAAGTCACATGGCCCTCTATCAGAATTTGGGAAGATCTGAGAAATTTTATTTTTCGCCCAAAAAAAAAACGTAAGGGGTACCACTGTCGTTTTTTTTTTCGGGCCGAATTTTTGAGTTTCGATATCTCAGCTCTGGAAGGGGCTAGAGCCTCCATTTTTGCACTCAGGTCTAAGTCTCATGGCCCTCTATCAGAATTTGGGAAGATTGGAGAAACTTAATTTTTCGCCCCAAAAAAAAAAACGTAAGGGGTACCACTGTCGTTTTTTTTTCGGGCCGAATTTTTGAGTTTCGATATCTCAGCTCTGGAAGGGGCTAGAGCCTCCATTTTTGCACTCAGGTCTAAGTCTCATGGCCCTCTATCAGAATTTGGGAAGATTGGAGAAACTTAATTTTTCGCCCCAAAAAAAAAACGTAAGGGGTACCACTGTCGTTTTTTTTCGGGCCGAATTTTTGAGTTTCGATATCTCAGCTCTGGAAGGGGCTAGAGCCTCCATTTTTGCACTCAGGTCTAAGTCTCATGGCCCTCTATCAGAATTTGGGAAGATTGGAGAAACTTAATTTTTCGCCCAAAAAAAAAAACGTAAGGGGTACCACTGTCGTTTTTTTTCGGGCCGAATTTTTGAGTTTCGATATCTCAGCTCTGGAAGGGGCTAGAGCCTCCATTTTTGCACTCAGGTCTAAGTCACATGGCCCTCTATCAGAATTTGGGAAGATCTGAGAAATTTTATTTTTCGCCCAAAAAAAAAACGTAAGGGGTACCACTGTCGTTTTTTTTTTCGGGCCGAATTTTTGAGTTTCGATATCTCAGCTCTGGAAGGGGCTAGAGCCTCCATTTTTGCACTCAGGTCTAAGTCTCATGGCCCTCTATCAGAATTTGGGAAGATTGGAGAAACTTAATTTTTCGCCCAAAAAAAAAAACGTAAGGGGTACCACTGTCGTTTTTTTTTCGGGCCGAATTTTTGAGTTTCGATATCTCAGCTCTGGAAGGGGCTAGAGCCTCCATTTTTGCACTCAGGTCTAAGTCTCATGGCCCTCTATCAGAATTTGGGAAGATTGGAGAAACTTAATTTTTCGCCCCCAAAAAAAAAAAACGTAAGGGGTACCACTGTCGTTTTTTTTCGGGCCGAATTTTTGAGTTTCGATATCTCAGCTCTGGAAGGGGCTAGAGCCTCCATTTTTGCACTCAGGTCTAAGTCTCATGGCCCTCTATCAGAATTTGGGAAGATTGGAGAAACTTAATTTTTCGCCCAAAAAAAAAAAACGTAAGGGGTACCACTGTCGTTTTTTTTCGGGCCGAATTTTTGAGTTTCGATATCTCAGCTCTGGAAGGGGCTAGAGCCTCCATTTTTGCACTCAGGTCTAAGTCTCATGGCCCTCTATCAGAATTTGGGAAGATTGGAGAAACTTAATTTTTCGCCCAAAAAAAAAAAACGTAAGGGGTACCACTGTCGTTTTTTTTTCGGGCCGAATTTTTGAGTTTCGATATCTCAGCTTTGGAAGGGGCTAGAGCCTCCATTTTTGCACTCAGGTCTAAGTCTCATGGCCCTCTATCAGAATTTGGGAAGATTGGAGAAACTTAATTTTTCGCCCCCCAAAAAAAAAACGTAAGGGGTACCACTGTCGTTTTTTTTCGGGCCGAATTTTTGAGTTTCGATATCTCAGCTCTGGAAGGGGCTAGAGCCTCCATTTTTGCACTCAGGTCTAAGTCTCATGGCCCTCTATCAGAATTTAGGAAGATTGGAGAAACTTAATTTTTCGCCCAAAAAAAAACGTAAGGGGTACCACTGTCGTTTTTTTTCGGGCCGAATTTTTGAGTTATCTCAGCTCTGGAAGGGGCTAGAGCCTCCATTTTTGCACTCAGGTCTAAGTCTCATGGCCCTCTATCAGAATTTGGGAAGATTGGAGCAACTTAATTTTTCGCCCAAAAAAAAAACGTAAGGGGTACCACTGTCGTTTTTTTTTCGGGCCGAATTTTTGAGTTTCGATATCTCAGCTCTGGAAGGGGCTAGAGCCTCCATTTTTGCACTCAGGTCTAAGTCTCATGGCCCTCTATCAGAATTTGGGAAGATTGGAGAAACTTAATTTTTCGCCCAAAAAAAAAAACGTAAGGGGTACCACTGTCGTTTTTTTTCGGGCCGAATTTTTGAGTTTCGATATCTCAGCTCTGGAAGGGGCTAGAGCCTCCATTTTTGCACTCAGGTCTAAGTCTCATGGCCCTCTATCAGAATTTGGGAAGATCGGAGAAATTTTATTTTTCGCCCAAAAAAAAAAACGTAAGGGGTACCACTGTCGTTTTTTTTTCGGGCCGAATTTTTGAGTTTCGATATCTCAGCTCTGGAAGGGGCTAGAGCCTCCATTTTTGCACTCAGGTCTAAAACTCATGGCCCTCTATCAGAATTTGGGAAGATTGGAGAAACTTAATTTTTCGCCCAAAAAAACAAAACGTAAGGGGTACCACTGTCGTTTTTTTTTCGGGCCGAATTTTTGAGTTTCGATATCTCAGCTCTGGAAGGGGCTAGAGCCTCCATTTTTGCACTCAGGTCTAAGTCTCATGGCCCTCTATCAGAATTTGGGAAGATTGGAGAAACTTAATTTTTCGCCCAAAAAAAAAAACGTAAGGGGTACCACTGTCGTAATTTTTTCGGGCCGAATTTTTGAGTTTCGATATCTCAGCTCTGGAAGGGGCTAGAGCCTCCATTTTTGCACTCAGGTCTAAGTCTCATGGCCCTCTATCAGAATTTGGGAAGATTGGAGAAACTTAATTTTTCGCCCCCCCAAAAAAAAAACGTAAGGGGTACCACTGTCGTTTTTTTTCGGGCCGAATTTTTGAGTTTCGATATCTCAGCTCTGGAAGGGGCTAGAGCCTCCATTTTTGCACTCAGGTCTAAGTCTCATGGCCCTCTATCAGAATTTGGGAAGATTGGAGAAACTTAATTTTTCGCCCCAAAAAAAAAAACGTAAGGGGTACCACTGTCGTTTTTTTTCGGGCCGAATTTTTGATTTTCGATATCTCAGCTCTGGAAGGGGCTAGAGCCTCCATTTTTGCACTCAGGTCTAAGTCTCATGGCCCTCTATCAGAATTTGGGAAGATTGGAGAAACTTAATTTTTCGCCCAAAAAAAAAAACGTAAGGGGTACCACTGTCGTTTTTTTTTCGGGCCGAATTTTTGAGTTTCGATATCTCAGCTCTGGAAGGGGCTAGAGCCTCCATTTTTGCACTCAGGTCTAAGTCTCATGGCCCTCTATCAGAATTTGGGAAGATTGGAGAAACTTAATTTTTCGCCCCCCAAAAAAAAAACGTAAGGGGTACCACTGTCGTTTTTTTTTCGGGCCGAATTTTTGAGTTTCGATATCTCAGCTCTGGAAGGGGCTAGAGCCTCCATTTTTGCACTCAGGTCTAAGTCTCATGGCCCTCTATCAGAATTTGGGAAGATTGGAGAAACGTAATTTTTCGCCCAAAAAAAAAAAACGTAAGGGGTACCACTGTCGTTTTTTTTTCGGGCCGAATTTTTGAGTTTCGATATCTCAGCTCTGGAAGGGGCTAGAGCCTCCATTTTTGCACTCAGGTCTAAGTCTCATGGCCCTCTATCAGAATTTGGGAAGATTGGAGAAACTTAATTTTTCGCCCCCAAAAAAAAAAACGTAAGGGGTACCACTGTCGTTTTTTTTCGGGCCGAATTTTTGAGTTTCGATATCTCAGCTCTGGAAGGGGCTAGAGCCTCCATTTTTGCACTCAGGTCTAAGTCTCATGGCCCTCTATCAGAATTTGGGAAGATTGGAGAAACTTAATTTTTCGCCCAAAAAAAAAAACGTAAGGGGTACCACTGTCGTTTTTTTTCGGGCCGAATTTTTGAGTTTCGATATCTCAGCTCTGGAAGGGGCTAGAGCCTCCATTTTTGCACTCAGGTCTAAGTCTCATGGCCCTCTATCAGAATTTGGGAAGATTGGAGAAACTTAATTTTTCGCCCAAAAAAAAAAAACGTAAGGGGTACCACTGTCGTTTTTTTTTCGGGCCGAATTTTTGAGTTTCGATATCTCAGCTCTGGAAGGGGCTAGAGCCTCCATTTTTGCACTCAGGTCTAAGTCTCATGGCCCTCTATCAGAATTTGGGAAGATTGGAGAAACTTAATTTTTCGCCCCAAAAAAAAAAACGTAAGGGGTACCACTGTCGTTTTTTTTTCGGGCCGAATTTTTGAGTTTCGATATCTCAGCTCTGGAAGGGGCTAGAGCCTCCATTTTTGCACTCAGGTCTAAGTCTCATGGCCCTCTATCAGAATTTGGGAAGATTGGAGCAACTTAATTTTTCGCCCAAAAAAAAAACGTAAGGGGTACCACTGTCGTTTTTTTTTCGGGCCGAATTTTTGAGTTTCGATATCTCAGCTCTGGAAGGGGCTAGAGCCTCCATTTTTGCACTCAGGTCTAAGTCTCATGGCCCTCTATCAGAATTTGGGAAGATTGGAGAAACTTAATTTTTCGCCCAAAAAAAAAAACGTAAGGGGTACCACTGTCGTTTTTTTTCGGGCCGAATTTTTGAGTTTCGATATCTCAGCTCTGGAAGGGGCTAGAGCCTCCATTTTTGCACTCAGGTCTAAGTCTCATGGCCCTCTATCAGAATTTGGGAAGATCGGAGAAATTTTATTTTTCGCCCAAAAAAAAAAACGTAAGGGGTACCACTGTCGTTTTTTTTTCGGGCCGAATTTTTGAGTTTCGATATCTCAGCTCTGGAAGGGGCTAGAGCCTCCATTTTTGCACTCAGGTCTAAAACTCATGGCCCTCTATCAGAATTTGGGAAGATTGGAGAAACTTAATTTTTCGCCCAAAAAAACAAAACGTAAGGGGTACCACTGTCGTTTTTTTTTCGGGCCGAATTTTTGAGTTTCGATATCTCAGCTCTGGAAGGGGCTAGAGCCTCCATTTTTGCACTCAGGTCTAAGTCTCATGGCCCTCTATCAGAATTTGGGAAGATTGGAGAAACTTAATTTTTCGCCCAAAAAAAAAAAACGTAAGGGGTACCACTGTCGTTTTTTTTTCGGGCCGAATTTTTGAGTTTCGATATCTCAGCTCTGGAAGGGGCTAGAGCCTCCATTTTTGCACTCAGGTCTAAGTCTCATGGCCCTCTATCAGAATTTGGGAAGATTGGAGAAACTTAATTTTTCGCCCCCCCAAAAAAAAACGTAAGGGGTACCACTGTCGTTTTTTTTCGGGCCGAATTTTTGAGTTTCGATATCTCAGCTCTGGAAGGGGCTAGAGCCTCCATTTTTGCACTCAGGTCTAAGTCTCATGGCCCTCTATCAGAATTTGGGAAGATCTGAGAAATTTTATTTTTCGCCCAAAAAAAAAACGTAAGGGGTACCACTGTCGTTTTTTTTTTCGGGCCGAATTTTTGAGTTTCGATATCTCAGCTCTGGAAGGGGCTAGAGCCTCCATTTTTGCACTCAGGTCTAAGTCTCATGGCCCTCTATCAGAATTTGGGAAGATTGGAGAAACTTAATTTTTCGCCCAAAAAAAAAACGTAAGGGGTACCACTGTCGTTTTTTTTTCGGGCCGAATTTTTGAGTTTCGATATCTCAGCTCTGGAAGGGGCTAGAGCCTCCATTTTTGCACTCAGGTCTAAGTCTCATGGCCCTCTATCAGAATTTGGGAAGATTTGAGAAACTTAATTTTTCGCCCAAAAAAAAAAAACGTAAGGGGTACCACTGTCGTTTTTTTTTCGGGCCGAATTTTTGAGTTTCGATATCTCAGCTCTGGAAGGGGCTAGAGCCTCCATTTTTGCACTCAGGTCTAAGTCTCATGGCCCTCTATCAGAATTTGGGAAGATTGGAGAAACTTAATTTTTCGCCCCCCCAAAAAAAAACATAAGGGGTACCACTGTCGTTTTTTTTCGGGCCGAATTTTTGAGTTTCGATATCTCAGCTCTGGAAGGGGCTAGAGCCTCCATTTTTGCACTCAGGTCTAAGTCTCATGGCCCTCTATCAGAATTTGGGAATATCGGAGAAACTTAATTTTTCGCCCAAAAAAAAAAACGTAAGGGGTACCACTGTCGTTTTTTTTTCGGGCCGAATTTTTGAGTTTCGATATCTCAGCTCTGGAAGGGGCTAGAGCCTCCATTTTTGCACTCAGGTCTAAGTCTCATGGCCCTCTATCAGAATTTGGGAAGATTGGAGAAACTTAATTTTTCGCCCAAAAAAAAAAACGTAAGGGGTACCACTGTCGTTTTTTTTTCGGGCCGAATTTTTGAGTTTCGATATCTCAGCTCTGGAAGGGGCTAGAGCCTCCATTTTTGCACTCAGGTCTAAGTCTCATGGCCCTCTATCAGAATTTGGGAAGATTGGAGAAACTTAATTTTTCGCCCAAAAAAAAAAACGTAAGGGGTACCACTGTCGTTTTTTTTCGGGCCGAATTTTTGAGTTTCGATATCTCAGCTCTGGAAGGGGCTAGAGCCTCCATTTTTGCACTCAGGTCTAAGTCTCATGGCCCTCTATCAGAATTTGGGAAGATTGGAGAAACTTAATTTTTCGCCCAAAAAAAAAAACGTAAGGGGTACCACTGTCGTTTTTTTTCGGGCCGAATTTTTCAGTTTCGATATCTCAGCTCTGGAAGGGGCTAGAGCCTCCATTTTTGCACTCAGGTCTAAGTCACATGGCCCTCTATCAGAATTTGGGAAGATCTGAGAAATTTTATTTTTCGCCCAAAAAAAAAACGTAAGGGGTACCACTGTCGTTTTTTTTTCGGGCCGAATTTTTGAGTTTCGATATCTCAGCTCTGGAAGGGGCTAGAGCCTCCATTTTTGCACTCAGGTCTAAGTCTCATGGCCCTCTATCAGAATTTGGGAAGATTGGAGAAACTTAATTTTTTGCCCAAAAAAAAAAAACGTAAGGGGTACCACTGTCGTTTTTTTTTTCGGGCCGAATTTTTGAGTTTCGATATCTCAGCTCTGGAAGGGGCTAGAGCCTCCATTTTTGCACTCAGGTCTAAGTCTCATGGCCCTCTATCAGAATTTGGGAAGATTGGAGAAACGTAATTTTTCGCCCAAAAAAAAAAAAACGTAAGGGGTACCACTGTCGTTTTTTTTTCGGGCCGAATTTTTGAGTTTCGATATCTCAGCTCTGGAAGGGGCTAGAGCCTCCATTTTTGCACTCAGGTCTAAGTCTCATGGCCCTCTATCAGAATTTGGGAAGATTGGAGAAACTTAATTTTTCGCCCCCAAAAAAAAAAACGTAAGGGGTACCACTGTCGTTTTTTTTCGGGCCGAATTTTTGAGTTTCGATATCTCAGCTCTGGAAGGGGCTAGAGCCTCCATTTTTGCACTCAGGTCTAAGTCTCATGGCCCTCTATCAGAATTTGGGAAGATTGGAGAAACTTAATTTTTCGCCCAAAAAAAAAAAACGTAAGGGGTACCACTGTCGTTTTTTTTCGGGCCGAATTTTTGAGTTTCGATATCTCAGCTCTGGAAGGGGCTAGAGCCTCCATTTTTGCACTCAGGTCTAAGTCTCATGGCCCTCTATCAGAATTTGGGAAGATTGGAGAAACTTAATTTTTCGCCCAAAAAAAAAAACGTAAGGGGTACCACTGTCGTTTTTTTTTCGGGCCGAATTTTTGAGTTTCGATATCTCAGCTCTGGAAGGGGCTAGAGCCTCCATTTTTGCACTCAGGTCTAAGTCTCATGGCCCTCTATCAGAATTTGGGAAGATTGGAGAAACTTAATTTTTCGCCCAAAAAAAAAAAACGTAAGGGGTACCACTGTCGTTTTTTTTTCGGGCCGAATTTTTGAGTTTCGATATCTCAGCTCTGGAAGGGGCTAGAGCCTCCATTTTTGCACTCAGGTCTAAGTCTCATGGCCCTCTATCAGAATTTGGGAAGATTGGAGAAACTTAATTTTTCGCCCCCAAAAAAAAAAACGTAAGGGGTACCACTGTCGTTTTTTTTCGGGCCGAATTTTTGAGTTTCGATATCTCAGCTCTGGAAGGGGCTAGAGCCTCCATTTTTGCACTCAGGTCTAAGTCTCATGGCCCTCTATCAGAATTTGGGAAGATTGGAGAAACTTAATTTTTCGCCCAAAAAAAAAACGTAAGGGGTACCACTGTCGTTTTTTTTCGGGCCGAATTTTTGAGTTTCGATATCTCAGCTCTGGAAGGGGCTAGAGCCTCCATTTTTGCACTCAGGTCTAAGTCTCATGGCCCTCTATCAGAATTTGGGAAGATTGGAGCAACTTAATTTTTTCGCCCAAAAAAAAAAACGTAAGGGGTACCACTGTCGTTTTTTTTTCGGGCCGAATTTTTGAGTTTCGATATCTCAGCTCTGGAAGGGGCTAGAGCCTCCATTTTTGCACTCAGGTCTAAGTCTCATGGCCCTCTATCAGAATTTGGGAAGATTGGAGAAACTTAATTTTTCGCCCAAAAAAAAAAACGTAAGGGGTACCACTGTCGTTTTTTTTCGGGCCGAATTTTTGAGTTTCGATATCTCAGCTCTGGAAGGGGCTAGAGCCTCCATTTTTGCACTTAGGTCTAAGTCTCATGGCCCTCTATCAGAATTTGGGAAGATTGGAGAAACTTAATTTTTCGCCCAAAAAAAAAACGTAAGGGGTACCACTGTCGTTTTTTTTTTGGGCCGAATTTTTGAGTTTCGATATCTCAGCTCTGGAAGGGGCTAGAGCCTCCATTTTTGCACTCAGGTCTAAAACGCATGGCCCTCTATCAGAATTTGGGAAGATTGGAGAAACTTAATTTTTCGCCCAAAAAAAAAAACGTAAGGGGTACCACTGTCGTTTTTTTTTCGGGCCGAATTTTTGAGTTTCGATATCTCAGCTCTGGAAGGGGCTAGAGCCTCCATTTTTGCACTCAGGTCTAAGTCTCATGGCCCTCTATCAGAATTTGGGAAGATTGGAGAAACTTAATTTTTCGCCCAAAAAAAAAAACGTAAGGGGTACCACTGTCGTTTTTTTTCGGGCCGAATTTTTGAGTTTCGATATCTCAGCTCTGGAAGGGGCTAGAGCCTCCATTTTTGCACTCAGGTCTAAGTCTCATGGCCCTCTATCAGAATTTGGGAAGATCGGAGAAACTTAATTTTTCGCCCAAAAAAAAAAACGTAAGGGGTACCACTGTCGTTTTTTTTTCGGGCCGAATTTTTGAGTTTCGATATCTCAGCTCTGGAAGGGGCTAGAGCCTCCATTTTTGCACTCAGGTCTAAGTCTCATGGCCCTCTATCAGAATTTGGGAAGATTGGAGAAACTTAATTTTTCGCCCAAAAAAAAAACGTAAGGGGTACCACTGTCGTTTTTTTTCGGGCCGAATTTTTGAGTTTCGATATCTCAGCTCTGGAAGGGGCTAGAGCCTCCATTTTTGCACTTAGGTCTAAGTCTCATGGCCCTCTATCAGAATTTGGGAAGATTGGAGAAACTTAATTTTTCGCCCAAAAAAAAAAACATAAGGGGTACCACTGTCGTTTTTTTTTTCGGGCCGAATTTTTGAGTTTCGATATCTCAGCTCTGGAAGGGGCTAGAGCCTCCATTTTTGCACGCAGGTCTAAGTCTCATGGCCCTCTATCAGAATTTGGGAAGATTGGAGAAACTTAATTTTTCGCCCAAAAAAAAAAACGTAAGGGGTACCACTGTCGTTTTTTTTTCGGGCCGAATTTTTGAGTTTCGATATCTCAGCTCTGGAAGGGGCTAGAGCCTCCATTTTTGCACTCAGGTCTAAGTCACATGGCCCTCTATCAGAATTTGGGAAGATCTGAGAAATTTTATTTTTCGCCCAAAAAAAAAAAACGTAAGGGGTACCACTGTCGTTTTTTTTTCGGGCCGAATTTTTGTTTTCGATATCTCAGCTCTGGAAGGTTCTAGAGCCCCCACTGCTGCACTCAGGTCTAAGTCTCATGGCCCTCTATCAGAATTTGGGAAGATTGGAGAAACTTAATTTTTCGCCCAAAAAAAAAAACGTAAGGGGTTCCACTGTCGTTTTTTTTTTCGGGCCGAATTTTTGAGTTTCGATATCTCAGCTCTGGAAGGGGCTAGAGCCTCCATTTTTGCACTCAGGTCTAAGTCTCATGGCCCTCTATCAGAATTTGGGAAGATTGGAGAAACTTAATTTTTCGCCCAAAAAAAAAACCTAAGGGGTACCACTGTCGTTTTTTTTTCGGGCCGAATTTTTGAGTTTCGATATCTCAGCTCTGGAAGGGGCTAGAGCCTCCATTTTTGCACTCAGGTCTAAGTCTCATGGCCCTCTATCAGAATTTGGGAAGATTGGAGAAACTTAATTTTTCGCCCAAAAAAAAAAACGTAAGGGGTACCACTGTCGTTTTTTTTCGGGCCGAATTTTTGAGTTTCGATATCTCAGCTCTGGAAGGGGCTAGAGCCTCCATTTTTGCACTCAGGTCTAAGTCTCATGGCCCTCTATCAGAATTTGGGAAGATCGGAGAAATTTTATTTTTCGCCCAAAAAAAAAAACGTAAGGGGTACCACTGTCGTTTTTTTTTTCGGGCCGAATTTTTGAGTTTCGATATCTCAGCTCTGGAAGGGGCTAGAGCCTCCATTTTTGCACTCAGGTCTAAGTCTCATGGCCCTCTATCAGAATTTGGGAAGATTGGAGAAACTTAATTTTTCGCCCAAAAAAAAAAACGTAAGGGGTACCACTGTCGTAATTTTTTCGGGCCGAATTTTTGAGTTTCGATATCTCAGCTCTGGAAGGGGCTAGAGCCTCCATTTTTGCACTCAGGTCTAAGTCTCATGGCCCTCTATCAGAATTTGGGAAGATTGGAGAAACTTAAATTTTCGCCCAAAAAAAAACCGTAAGGGGTACCACTGTTGTTTTTTTATTCGGGCCGAATTTTTGAGTTTCGATATCTCAGCTCTGGAAGGGGCTAGAGCCTCCATTTTTGCACTCAGGTCTAAGTCTCATGGCCCTCTATCAGAATTTGGGAAGATTGGAGAAACTTAATTTTTCGCCCAAAAAAAAAAACGTAAGGGGTACCACTGTAGTTTTTTTTCGGGCCGAATTTTTGAGTTTCGATATCTCAGCTCTGGAAGGGGCTAGAGCCTCCATTTTTGCACTCAGGTCTAAGTCTCATGGCCCTCTATCAGAATTTGGGAAGATCGGAGAAACTTAATTTTTCGCCCAAAAAAAAAAACGTAAGAGGTACCACTGTCGTTTTTTTTTCGGGCCGAATTTTTGAGTTTCGATATCTCAGCTCTGGAAGGGGCTAGAGCCTCCATTTTTGCACTCAGGTCTAAGTCTCATGGCCCTCTATCAGAATTTGGGAAGATCGGAGAAACTTAATTTTTCGCCCAAAAAAAAAAACGTAAGGGGTACCACTGTCGTTTTTTTTCGGGCCGAATTTTTGAGTTTCGATATCTCAGCTCTGGAAGGGGCTAGAGCCTCCATTTTTGCACTTAGGTCTAAGTCTCATGGCCCTCTATCAGAATTTGGGAAGATTGGAGAAACTTAATTTTTCGCCCAAAAAAAAAACGTAAGGGGTACCACTGTCGTTTTTTTTTTCGGGCCGAATTTTTGAGTTTCGATATCTCAGCTCTGGAAGGGGCTAGAGCCTCAATTTTTGCACTCAGGTCTAAGTCTCATGGCCCTCTATCAGAATTTGGGAAGATTGGAGAAACTTAATTTTTCGCCCAAAAAAAAAAACGTAAGGGGTACCACTGTCGTTTTTTTTCGGGCCGAATTTTTGAGTTTCGATATCTCAGCTCTGGAAGGGGCTAGAGCCTCCATTTTTGCACTCAGGTCTAAGTCTCATGGCCCTCTATCAGAATTTGGGAAGATCGGAGAAATTTTATTTTTCGCCCAAAAAAAAACGTAAGGGGTACCACTGTCGTTTTTTTTTCGGGCCGAATTTTTGAGTTTCGATATCTCAGCTCTGGAAGGGGCTAGAGCCTCCATTTTTGCACTCAGGTCTAAAACTCATGGCCCTCTATAAGAATTTGGGAAGATTGGAGAAACTTAATTTTTCGCCCCAAAAAAAAAAACGTAAGGGGTACCACTGTCGTTTTTTTTTCGGGCCGAATTTTTGAGTTTCGATATCTCAGCTCTGGAAGGGGCTAGAGCCTCCATTTTTGCACTCAGGTCTAAGTCTCATGGCCCTCTATCAGAATCCAGAGTTTTGAGAAGATTAGGGATACTTAATTTTTCGCCCAAAAAAAAAAAACGTAAGGGGTAACACTGTCGTTTTTTTTACGGGTCGAAATTTTGGTTTTCGATATCTCAGCTCTGGAAGGTTCTAGAGCCTCCATTGTTGCACTCAGGTCTATGTCTCATGGCCCTCTATCAGAATCCAGAGTTTTGAGAAGATTGGGGATACTTAATTTTTCGCCCAAAAAAAAAAACGTAAGGGGTAACACTGTCGTTTTTTTTTTTCCGGTCGAAATTTTGATTTTCGATATCTCAGCTCTGGAAGGGTCTAGAGCCTCCATTGTTGCACTCAGGTCTAAGTCTCATGGCCCTCTATCAGAATCCAGAGTTTTGAGAAGATTGGGGACACTTAATTTTTCACCAAAAAAAAAAAACGTAAGGGGTAAAACTGTCGTTTTTTTTACGGGTCGAAATTTTGTTTTCGATATCTCAGCTCTGGAAGGTTCTAGAGCCCCCATTGCTGCACTCAGGTCTCTGTCTCATGGCCCTCTATCAGAATCCAGAGTTTTGAGAAGATTGGGGATACTTAATTTTTCTCCCAAAAAAAAAAAAAAACGTAAGGGTTAACACTGTCGTTTTTTTTTTCGGGCCGAATTTTTGAGTTTCGATATCTCAGCTCTGGAAGGGGCTAGAGCCTCCATTTTTGCACTCAGGTCTAAGTCTCATGGCCCTCTATCAGAATCCAGAGTTTTGAGAAGATTGGGGATACTTAATTTTTCGCCCCCAAAAAAAAAACGTAAGGGGTAACACTGTCGTTTTTTTCTGGTCGAAATTTTGAATTTCGATATCTCAGCTCTGGAAGGGTCTAGAGCCTCCATTGTTGCACTCAGGTCTATGTCTCATGGCCCTCTATCAGAATCCAGAGTTTTGAGAAGATTGGGGATACTTAATTTTTCGCCCCAAAAAAAAAAAACGTAAGGGGTAACACTGTCGTTTTTTTTCTGGTCGAAATTTTGAATTTCGATATCTCAGCTCTGGAAGGGTCTAGAGCCTCCATTGTTGCACTCAGGTCTAAAACTCATGGCCCTCTATCAGAATTTGGGAAGATTGGAGAAACTTAATTTTTCGCCCCCCAAAAAAAAAACGTAAGGGGTACCACTGTCGTTTTTTTTTCGGGCCGAATTTTTGAGTTTCGATATCTCAGCTCTGGAAGGGGCTAGAGCCTCCATTTTTGCACTCAGGTCTAAGTCTCATGGCCCTCTATCAGAATTTGGGAAGATTGGAGAAACTTAATTTTTCGCCCAAAAAAAAAAACGTAAGGGGTACCACTGTCGTTTTTTTTCGGGCCGAATTTTTGAGTTTCGATATCTCAGCTCTGGAAGGGGCTAGAGCCTCCATTTTTGCACTCAGGTCTAAGTCTCATGGCCCTCTATCAGAATTTGGGAAGATTGGAGAAACTTAATTTTTCGCCCCCCCAAAAAAAACGTAAGGGGTACCACTGTCGTTTTTTTTCGGGCCGAATTTTTGAGTTTCGATATCTCAGCTCTGGAAGGGGCTAGAGCCTCCATTTTTGCACTCAGGTCTAAGTCTCATGGCCCTCTATCAGAATTTGGGAAGATCGGAGAAACTTAATTTTTCGCCCAAAAAAAAAAAACGTAAGGGGTACCACTGTCGTTTTTTTTTTGGGCCGAATTTTTGAGTTTCGATATCTCAGCTCTGGAAGGGGCTAGAGCCTCCATTTTTGCACTCAGGTCTAAGTCTCATGGCCCTCTATCAGAATTTGGGAAGATCGGAGAAATTGTATTTTTCGCCCCCCAAAAAAAACGTAAGGGGTACCACTGTCGTTTTTTTTCGGGCCGAATTTTTGAGTTTCGATATCTCAGCTCTGGAAGGGGCTAGAGCCTCCATTTTTGCACTCAGGTCTAAAACTCATGGCCCTCTATCAGAATTTGGGAAGATTGGAGAAACTTAATTTTTCGCCCAAAAAAAAAAAACGTAAGGGGTACCACTGTCGTTTTTTTTCGGGCCGAATTTTTGAGTTTCGATATCTCAGCTCTGGAAGGGGCTAGAGCCTCCATTTTTGCACTCAGGTCTAAGTCTCATGGCCCTCTATCAGAATTTGGGAAGATTGGAGAAACTTAATTTTTCGCCCAAAAAAAAAAACGTAAGGGGTACCACTGTCGTTTTTTTTTCGGGCCGAATTTTTGAGTTTCGATATCTCAGCTCTGGAAGGGGCTAGAGCCTCCATTTTTGCACTCAGGTCTAAGTCTCATGGCCCTCTATCAGAATTTGGGAAGATTGGAGAAACTTAATTTTTCGCCCAAAAAAAAAAAACGTAAGGGGTACCACTGTCGTTTTTTTTTCGGGCCGAATTTTTGAGTTTCGATATCTCAGCTCTGGAAGGGGCTAGAGCCTCCATTTTTGCACTCAGGTCTAAGTCTCATGGCCCTCTATCAGAATTTGGGAAGATTGGAGAAACTTAATTTTTCGCCCCCAAAAAAAAAAACGTAAGGGGTACCACTGTCGTTTTTTTTCGGGCCGAATTTTTGAGTTTCGATATCTCAGCTCTGGAAGGGGCTAGAGCCTCCATTTTTGCACTCAGGTCTAAGTCTCATGGCCCTCTATCAGAATTTGGGAAGATTGGAGAAACTTAATTTTTCGCCCAAAAAAAAAACGTAAGGGGTACCACTGTCGTTTTTTTTCGGGCCGAATTTTTGAGTTTCGATATCTCAGCTCTGGAAGGGGCTAGAGCCTCCATTTTTGCACTCAGGTCTAAGTCTCATGGCCCTCTATCAGAATTTGGGAAGATTGGAGCAACTTAATTTTTTCGCCCAAAAAAAAAAACGTAAGGGGTACCACTGTCGTTTTTTTTTCGGGCCGAATTTTTGAGTTTCGATATCTCAGCTCTGGAAGGGGCTAGAGCCTCCATTTTTGCACTCAGGTCTAAGTCTCATGGCCCTCTATCAGAATCTGGGAAGATTGGAGAAACTTAATTTTTCGCCCAAAAAAAAAAACGTAAGGGGTACCACTGTCGTTTTTTTTCGGGCCGAATTTTTGAGTTTCGATATCTCAGCTCTGGAAGGGGCTAGAGCCTCCATTTTTGCACTTAGGTCTAAGTCTCATGGCCCTCTATCAGAATTTGGGAAGATTGGAGAAACTTAATTTTTCGCCCAAAAAAAAAACGTAAGGGGTACCACTGTCGTTTTTTTTTTGGGCCGAATTTTTGAGTTTCGATATCTCAGCTCTGGAAGGGGCTAGAGCCTCCATTTTTGCACTCAGGTCTAAAACGCATGGCCCTCTATCAGAATTTGGGAAGATTGGAGAAACTTAATTTTTCGCCCAAAAAAAAAACCGTAAGGGGTACCACTGTCGTTTTTTTTTCGGGCCGAATTTTTGAGTTTCGATATCTCAGCTCTGGAAGGGGCTAGAGCCTCCATTTTTGCACTCAGGTCTAAGTCTCATGGCCCTCTATCAGAATTTGGGAAGATTGGAGAAACTTAATTTTTCGCCCAAAAAAAAAAACGTAAGGGGTACCACTGTCGTTTTTTTTCGGGCCGAATTTTTGAGTTTCGATATCTCAGCTCTGGAAGGGGCTAGAGCCTCCATTTTTGCACTCAGGTCTAAGTCTCATGGCCCTCTATCAGAATTTGGGAAGATTGGAGAAACTTAATTTTTCGCCCCCCCAAAAAAAAAACGTAAGGGGTACCACTGTCGTTTTTTTTCGGGCCGAATTTTTGAGTTTCGATATCTCAGCTCTGGAAGGGGCTAGAGCCTCCATTTTTGCACTCAGGTCTAAGTCTCATGGCCCTCTATCAGAATTTGGGAAGATTGGAGAAACTTAATTTTTCGCCCCAAAAAAAAAAACGTAAGGGGTACCACTGTCGTTTTTTTTCGGGCCGAATTTTTGATTTTCGATATCTCAGCTCTGGAAGGGGCTAGAGCCTCCATTTTTGCACTCAGGTCTAAGTCTCATGGCCCTCTATCAGAATTTGGGAAGATTGGAGAAACTTAATTTTTCGCCCAAAAAAAAAAACGTAAGGGGTACCACTGTCGTTTTTTTTTCGGGCCGAATTTTTGAGTTTCGATATCTCAGCTCTGGAAGGGGCTAGAGCCTCCATTTTTGCACTCAGGTCTAAGTCTCATGGCCCTCTATCAGAATTTGGGAAGATTGGAGAAACTTAATTTTTCGCCCCCCAAAAAAAAAACGTAAGGGGTACCACTGTCGTTTTTTTTTCGGGCCGAATTTTTGAGTTTCGATATCTCAGCTCTGGAAGGGGCTAGAGCCTCCATTTTTGCACTCAGGTCTAAGTCTCATGGCCCTCTATCAGAATTTGGGAAGATTGGAGAAACGTAATTTTTCGCCCAAAAAAAAAAAACGTAAGGGGTACCACTGTCGTTTTTTTTTCGGGCCGAATTTTTGAGTTTCGATATCTCAGCTCTGGAAGGGGCTAGAGCCTCCATTTTTGCACTCAGGTCTAAGTCTCATGGCCCTCTATCAGAATTTGGGAAGATTGGAGAAACTTAATTTTTCGCCCCCAAAAAAAAAAACGTAAGGGGTACCACTGTCGTTTTTTTTCGGGCCGAATTTTTGAGTTTCGATATCTCAGCTCTGGAAGGGGCTAGAGCCTCCATTTTTGCACTCAGGTCTAAGTCTCATGGCCCTCTATCAGAATTTGGGAAGATTGGAGAAACTTAATTTTTCGCCCAAAAAAAAAAACGTAAGGGGTACCACTGTCGTTTTTTTTCGGGCCGAATTTTTGAGTTTCGATATCTCAGCTCTGGAAGGGGCTAGAGCCTCCATTTTTGCACTCAGGTCTAAGTCTCATGGCCCTCTATCAGAATTTGGGAAGATTGGAGAAACTTAATTTTTCGCCCAAAAAAAAAAAACGTAAGGGGTACCACTGTCGTTTTTTTTTCGGGCCGAATTTTTGAGTTTCGATATCTCAGCTCTGGAAGGGGCTAGAGCCTCCATTTTTGCACTCAGGTCTAAGTCTCATGGCCCTCTATCAGAATTTGGGAAGATTGGAGAAACTTAATTTTTCGCCCCAAAAAAAAAAACGTAAGGGGTACCACTGTCGTTTTTTTTTCGGGCCGAATTTTTGAGTTTCGATATCTCAGCTCTGGAAGGGGCTAGAGCCTCCATTTTTGCACTCAGGTCTAAGTCTCATGGCCCTCTATCAGAATTTGGGAAGATTGGAGCAACTTAATTTTTCGCCCAAAAAAAAAACGTAAGGGGTACCACTGTCGTTTTTTTTTCGGGCCGAATTTTTGAGTTTCGATATCTCAGCTCTGGAAGGGGCTAGAGCCTCCATTTTTGCACTCAGGTCTAAGTCTCATGGCCCTCTATCAGAATTTGGGAAGATTGGAGAAACTTAATTTTTCGCCCAAAAAAAAAAACGTAAGGGGTACCACTGTCGTTTTTTTTCGGGCCGAATTTTTGAGTTTCGATATCTCAGCTCTGGAAGGGGCTAGAGCCTCCATTTTTGCACTCAGGTCTAAGTCTCATGGCCCTCTATCAGAATTTGGGAAGATCGGAGAAATTTTATTTTTCGCCCAAAAAAAAAAACGTAAGGGGTACCACTGTCGTTTTTTTTTCGGGCCGAATTTTTGAGTTTCGATATCTCAGCTCTGGAAGGGGCTAGAGCCTCCATTTTTGCACTCAGGTCTAAAACTCATGGCCCTCTATCAGAATTTGGGAAGATTGGAGAAACTTAATTTTTCGCCCAAAAAAACAAAACGTAAGGGGTACCACTGTCGTTTTTTTTTCGGGCCGAATTTTTGAGTTTCGATATCTCAGCTCTGGAAGGGGCTAGAGCCTCCATTTTTGCACTCAGGTCTAAGTCTCATGGCCCTCTATCAGAATTTGGGAAGATTGGAGAAACTTAATTTTTCGCCCAAAAAAAAAAAACGTAAGGGGTACCACTGTCGTTTTTTTTTCGGGCCGAATTTTTGAGTTTCGATATCTCAGCTCTGGAAGGGGCTAGAGCCTCCATTTTTGCACTCAGGTCTAAGTCTCATGGCCCTCTATCAGAATTTGGGAAGATTGGAGAAACTTAATTTTTCGCCCCCCCAAAAAAAAACGTAAGGGGTACCACTGTCGTTTTTTTTCGGGCCGAATTTTTGAGTTTCGATATCTCAGCTCTGGAAGGGGCTAGAGCCTCCATTTTTGCACTCAGGTCTAAGTCTCATGGCCCTCTATCAGAATTTGGGAAGATCTGAGAAATTTTATTTTTCGCCCAAAAAAAAAACGTAAGGGGTACCACTGTCGTTTTTTTTTTCGGGCCGAATTTTTGAGTTTCGATATCTCAGCTCTGGAAGGGGCTAGAGCCTCCATTTTTGCACTCAGGTCTAAGTCTCATGGCCCTCTATCAGAATTTGGGAAGATTGGAGAAACTTAATTTTTCGCCCAAAAAAAAAACGTAAGGGGTACCACTGTCGTTTTTTTTTCGGGCCGAATTTTTGAGTTTCGATATCTCAGCTCTGGAAGGGGCTAGAGCCTCCATTTTTGCACTCAGGTCTAAGTCTCATGGCCCTCTATCAGAATTTGGGAAGATTTGAGAAACTTAATTTTTCGCCCAAAAAAAAAAAACGTAAGGGGTACCACTGTCGTTTTTTTTTCGGGCCGAATTTTTGAGTTTCGATATCTCAGCTCTGGAAGGGGCTAGAGCCTCCATTTTTGCACTCAGGTCTAAGTCTCATGGCCCTCTATCAGAATTTGGGAAGATTGGAGAAACTTAATTTTTCGCCCCCCCAAAAAAAAACATAAGGGGTACCACTGTCGTTTTTTTTCGGGCCGAATTTTTGAGTTTCGATATCTCAGCTCTGGAAGGGGCTAGAGCCTCCATTTTTGCACTCAGGTCTAAGTCTCATGGCCCTCTATCAGAATTTGGGAATATCGGAGAAACTTAATTTTTCGCCCAAAAAAAAAAACGTAAGGGGTACCACTGTCGTTTTTTTTTCGGGCCGAATTTTTGAGTTTCGATATCTCAGCTCTGGAAGGGGCTAGAGCCTCCATTTTTGCACTCAGGTCTAAGTCTCATGGCCCTCTATCAGAATTTGGGAAGATTGGAGAAACTTAATTTTTCGCCCAAAAAAAAAAACGTAAGGGGTACCACTGTCGTTTTTTTTTCGGGCCGAATTTTTGAGTTTCGATATCTCAGCTCTGGAAGGGGCTAGAGCCTCCATTTTTGCACTCAGGTCTAAGTCTCATGGCCCTCTATCAGAATTTGGGAAGATTGGAGAAACTTAATTTTTCGCCCAAAAAAAAAAACGTAAGGGGTACCACTGTCGTTTTTTTTCGGGCCGAATTTTTGAGTTTCGATATCTCAGCTCTGGAAGGGGCTAGAGCCTCCATTTTTGCACTCAGGTCTAAGTCTCATGGCCCTCTATCAGAATTTGGGAAGATTGGAGAAACTTAATTTTTCGCCCAAAAAAAAAAACGTAAGGGGTACCACTGTCGTTTTTTTTCGGGCCGAATTTTTCAGTTTCGATATCTCAGCTCTGGAAGGGGCTAGAGCCTCCATTTTTGCACTCAGGTCTAAGTCACATGGCCCTCTATCAGAATTTGGGAAGATCTGAGAAATTTTATTTTTCGCCCAAAAAAAAAACGTAAGGGGTACCACTGTCGTTTTTTTTTCGGGCCGAATTTTTGAGTTTCGATATCTCAGCTCTGGAAGGGGCTAGAGCCTCCATTTTTGCACTCAGGTCTAAGTCTCATGGCCCTCTATCAGAATTTGGGAAGATTGGAGAAACTTAATTTTTTGCCCAAAAAAAAAAAACGTAAGGGGTACCACTGTCGTTTTTTTTTTCGGGCCGAATTTTTGAGTTTCGATATCTCAGCTCTGGAAGGGGCTAGAGCCTCCATTTTTGCACTCAGGTCTAAGTCTCATGGCCCTCTATCAGAATTTGGGAAGATTGGAGAAACGTAATTTTTCGCCCAAAAAAAAAAAAACGTAAGGGGTACCACTGTCGTTTTTTTTTCGGGCCGAATTTTTGAGTTTCGATATCTCAGCTCTGGAAGGGGCTAGAGCCTCCATTTTTGCACTCAGGTCTAAGTCTCATGGCCCTCTATCAGAATTTGGGAAGATTGGAGAAACTTAATTTTTCGCCCCCAAAAAAAAAAACGTAAGGGGTACCACTGTCGTTTTTTTTCGGGCCGAATTTTTGAGTTTCGATATCTCAGCTCTGGAAGGGGCTAGAGCCTCCATTTTTGCACTCAGGTCTAAGTCTCATGGCCCTCTATCAGAATTTGGGAAGATTGGAGAAACTTAATTTTTCGCCCAAAAAAAAAAAACGTAAGGGGTACCACTGTCGTTTTTTTTCGGGCCGAATTTTTGAGTTTCGATATCTCAGCTCTGGAAGGGGCTAGAGCCTCCATTTTTGCACTCAGGTCTAAGTCTCATGGCCCTCTATCAGAATTTGGGAAGATTGGAGAAACTTAATTTTTCGCCCAAAAAAAAAAACGTAAGGGGTACCACTGTCGTTTTTTTTTCGGGCCGAATTTTTGAGTTTCGATATCTCAGCTCTGGAAGGGGCTAGAGCCTCCATTTTTGCACTCAGGTCTAAGTCTCATGGCCCTCTATCAGAATTTGGGAAGATTGGAGAAACTTAATTTTTCGCCCAAAAAAAAAAAACGTAAGGGGTACCACTGTCGTTTTTTTTTCGGGCCGAATTTTTGAGTTTCGATATCTCAGCTCTGGAAGGGGCTAGAGCCTCCATTTTTGCACTCAGGTCTAAGTCTCATGGCCCTCTATCAGAATTTGGGAAGATTGGAGAAACTTAATTTTTCGCCCCCAAAAAAAAAAACGTAAGGGGTACCACTGTCGTTTTTTTTCGGGCCGAATTTTTGAGTTTCGATATCTCAGCTCTGGAAGGGGCTAGAGCCTCCATTTTTGCACTCAGGTCTAAGTCTCATGGCCCTCTATCAGAATTTGGGAAGATTGGAGAAACTTAATTTTTCGCCCAAAAAAAAAACGTAAGGGGTACCACTGTCGTTTTTTTTCGGGCCGAATTTTTGAGTTTCGATATCTCAGCTCTGGAAGGGGCTAGAGCCTCCATTTTTGCACTCAGGTCTAAGTCTCATGGCCCTCTATCAGAATTTGGGAAGATTGGAGCAACTTAATTTTTTCGCCCAAAAAAAAAAACGTAAGGGGTACCACTGTCGTTTTTTTTTCGGGCCGAATTTTTGAGTTTCGATATCTCAGCTCTGGAAGGGGCTAGAGCCTCCATTTTTGCACTCAGGTCTAAGTCTCATGGCCCTCTATCAGAATTTGGGAAGATTGGAGAAACTTAATTTTTCGCCCAAAAAAAAAAACGTAAGGGGTACCACTGTCGTTTTTTTTCGGGCCGAATTTTTGAGTTTCGATATCTCAGCTCTGGAAGGGGCTAGAGCCTCCATTTTTGCACTTAGGTCTAAGTCTCATGGCCCTCTATCAGAATTTGGGAAGATTGGAGAAACTTAATTTTTCGCCCAAAAAAAAAACGTAAGGGGTACCACTGTCGTTTTTTTTTTGGGCCGAATTTTTGAGTTTCGATATCTCAGCTCTGGAAGGGGCTAGAGCCTCCATTTTTGCACTCAGGTCTAAAACGCATGGCCCTCTATCAGAATTTGGGAAGATTGGAGAAACTTAATTTTTCGCCCAAAAAAAAAAACGTAAGGGGTACCACTGTCGTTTTTTTTTCGGGCCGAATTTTTGAGTTTCGATATCTCAGCTCTGGAAGGGGCTAGAGCCTCCATTTTTGCACTCAGGTCTAAGTCTCATGGCCCTCTATCAGAATTTGGGAAGATTGGAGAAACTTAATTTTTCGCCCAAAAAAAAAAACGTAAGGGGTACCACTGTCGTTTTTTTTCGGGCCGAATTTTTGAGTTTCGATATCTCAGCTCTGGAAGGGGCTAGAGCCTCCATTTTTGCACTCAGGTCTAAGTCTCATGGCCCTCTATCAGAATTTGGGAAGATCGGAGAAACTTAATTTTTCGCCCAAAAAAAAAAACGTAAGGGGTACCACTGTCGTTTTTTTTTCGGGCCGAATTTTTGAGTTTCGATATCTCAGCTCTGGAAGGGGCTAGAGCCTCCATTTTTGCACTCAGGTCTAAGTCTCATGGCCCTCTATCAGAATTTGGGAAGATTGGAGAAACTTAATTTTTCGCCCAAAAAAAAAACGTAAGGGGTACCACTGTCGTTTTTTTTCGGGCCGAATTTTTGAGTTTCGATATCTCAGCTCTGGAAGGGGCTAGAGCCTCCATTTTTGCACTTAGGTCTAAGTCTCATGGCCCTCTATCAGAATTTGGGAAGATTGGAGAAACTTAATTTTTCGCCCAAAAAAAAAAACATAAGGGGTACCACTGTCGTTTTTTTTTTCGGGCCGAATTTTTGAGTTTCGATATCTCAGCTCTGGAAGGGGCTAGAGCCTCCATTTTTGCACGCAGGTCTAAGTCTCATGGCCCTCTATCAGAATTTGGGAAGATTGGAGAAACTTAATTTTTCGCCCAAAAAAAAAAACGTAAGGGGTACCACTGTCGTTTTTTTTTCGGGCCGAATTTTTGAGTTTCGATATCTCAGCTCTGGAAGGGGCTAGAGCCTCCATTTTTGCACTCAGGTCTAAGTCACATGGCCCTCTATCAGAATTTGGGAAGATCTGAGAAATTTTATTTTTCGCCCAAAAAAAAAAAACGTAAGGGGTACCACTGTCGTTTTTTTTTCGGGCCGAATTTTTGTTTTCGATATCTCAGCTCTGGAAGGTTCTAGAGCCCCCACTGCTGCACTCAGGTCTAAGTCTCATGGCCCTCTATCAGAATTTGGGAAGATTGGAGAAACTTAATTTTTCGCCCAAAAAAAAAAACGTAAGGGGTTCCACTGTCGTTTTTTTTTTCGGGCCGAATTTTTGAGTTTCGATATCTCAGCTCTGGAAGGGGCTAGAGCCTCCATTTTTGCACTCAGGTCTAAGTCTCATGGCCCTCTATCAGAATTTGGGAAGATTGGAGAAACTTAATTTTTCGCCCAAAAAAAAAACCTAAGGGGTACCACTGTCGTTTTTTTTTCGGGCCGAATTTTTGAGTTTCGATATCTCAGCTCTGGAAGGGGCTAGAGCCTCCATTTTTGCACTCAGGTCTAAGTCTCATGGCCCTCTATCAGAATTTGGGAAGATTGGAGAAACTTAATTTTTCGCCCAAAAAAAAAAACGTAAGGGGTACCACTGTCGTTTTTTTTCGGGCCGAATTTTTGAGTTTCGATATCTCAGCTCTGGAAGGGGCTAGAGCCTCCATTTTTGCACTCAGGTCTAAGTCTCATGGCCCTCTATCAGAATTTGGGAAGATCGGAGAAATTTTATTTTTCGCCCAAAAAAAAAAACGTAAGGGGTACCACTGTCGTTTTTTTTTTCGGGCCGAATTTTTGAGTTTCGATATCTCAGCTCTGGAAGGGGCTAGAGCCTCCATTTTTGCACTCAGGTCTAAGTCTCATGGCCCTCTATCAGAATTTGGGAAGATTGGAGAAACTTAATTTTTCGCCCAAAAAAAAAAACGTAAGGGGTACCACTGTCGTAATTTTTTCGGGCCGAATTTTTGAGTTTCGATATCTCAGCTCTGGAAGGGGCTAGAGCCTCCATTTTTGCACTCAGGTCTAAGTCTCATGGCCCTCTATCAGAATTTGGGAAGATTGGAGAAACTTAAATTTTCGCCCAAAAAAAAACCGTAAGGGGTACCACTGTTGTTTTTTTATTCGGGCCGAATTTTTGAGTTTCGATATCTCAGCTCTGGAAGGGGCTAGAGCCTCCATTTTTGCACTCAGGTCTAAGTCTCATGGCCCTCTATCAGAATTTGGGAAGATTGGAGAAACTTAATTTTTCGCCCAAAAAAAAAAACGTAAGGGGTACCACTGTAGTTTTTTTTCGGGCCGAATTTTTGAGTTTCGATATCTCAGCTCTGGAAGGGGCTAGAGCCTCCATTTTTGCACTCAGGTCTAAGTCTCATGGCCCTCTATCAGAATTTGGGAAGATCGGAGAAACTTAATTTTTCGCCCAAAAAAAAAAACGTAAGAGGTACCACTGTCGTTTTTTTTTCGGGCCGAATTTTTGAGTTTCGATATCTCAGCTCTGGAAGGGGCTAGAGCCTCCATTTTTGCACTCAGGTCTAAGTCTCATGGCCCTCTATCAGAATTTGGGAAGATCGGAGAAACTTAATTTTTCGCCCAAAAAAAAAAACGTAAGGGGTACCACTGTCGTTTTTTTTCGGGCCGAATTTTTGAGTTTCGATATCTCAGCTCTGGAAGGGGCTAGAGCCTCCATTTTTGCACTTAGGTCTAAGTCTCATGGCCCTCTATCAGAATTTGGGAAGATTGGAGAAACTTAATTTTTCGCCCAAAAAAAAAACGTAAGGGGTACCACTGTCGTTTTTTTTTTCGGGCCGAATTTTTGAGTTTCGATATCTCAGCTCTGGAAGGGGCTAGAGCCTCAATTTTTGCACTCAGGTCTAAGTCTCATGGCCCTCTATCAGAATTTGGGAAGATTGGAGAAACTTAATTTTTCGCCCAAAAAAAAAAACGTAAGGGGTACCACTGTCGTTTTTTTTCGGGCCGAATTTTTGAGTTTCGATATCTCAGCTCTGGAAGGGGCTAGAGCCTCCATTTTTGCACTCAGGTCTAAGTCTCATGGCCCTCTATCAGAATTTGGGAAGATCGGAGAAATTTTATTTTTCGCCCAAAAAAAAACGTAAGGGGTACCACTGTCGTTTTTTTTTCGGGCCGAATTTTTGAGTTTCGATATCTCAGCTCTGGAAGGGGCTAGAGCCTCCATTTTTGCACTCAGGTCTAAAACTCATGGCCCTCTATAAGAATTTGGGAAGATTGGAGAAACTTAATTTTTCGCCCCAAAAAAAAAAACGTAAGGGGTACCACTGTCGTTTTTTTTTCGGGCCGAATTTTTGAGTTTCGATATCTCAGCTCTGGAAGGGGCTAGAGCCTCCATTTTTGCACTCAGGTCTAAGTCTCATGGCCCTCTATCAGAATCCAGAGTTTTGAGAAGATTAGGGATACTTAATTTTTCGCCCAAAAAAAAAAAACGTAAGGGGTAACACTGTCGTTTTTTTTACGGGTCGAAATTTTGGTTTTCGATATCTCAGCTCTGGAAGGTTCTAGAGCCTCCATTGTTGCACTCAGGTCTATGTCTCATGGCCCTCTATCAGAATCCAGAGTTTTGAGAAGATTGGGGATACTTAATTTTTCGCCCAAAAAAAAAAACGTAAGGGGTAACACTGTCGTTTTTTTTTTTCCGGTCGAAATTTTGATTTTCGATATCTCAGCTCTGGAAGGGTCTAGAGCCTCCATTGTTGCACTCAGGTCTAAGTCTCATGGCCCTCTATCAGAATCCAGAGTTTTGAGAAGATTGGGGACACTTAATTTTTCACCAAAAAAAAAAAACGTAAGGGGTAAAACTGTCGTTTTTTTTACGGGTCGAAATTTTGTTTTCGATATCTCAGCTCTGGAAGGTTCTAGAGCCCCCATTGCTGCACTCAGGTCTCTGTCTCATGGCCCTCTATCAGAATCCAGAGTTTTGAGAAGATTGGGGATACTTAATTTTTCTCCCAAAAAAAAAAAAAAACGTAAGGGTTAACACTGTCGTTTTTTTTTTCGGGCCGAATTTTTGAGTTTCGATATCTCAGCTCTGGAAGGGGCTAGAGCCTCCATTTTTGCACTCAGGTCTAAGTCTCATGGCCCTCTATCAGAATCCAGAGTTTTGAGAAGATTGGGGATACTTAATTTTTCGCCCCCAAAAAAAAAACGTAAGGGGTAACACTGTCGTTTTTTTCTGGTCGAAATTTTGAATTTCGATATCTCAGCTCTGGAAGGGTCTAGAGCCTCCATTGTTGCACTCAGGTCTATGTCTCATGGCCCTCTATCAGAATCCAGAGTTTTGAGAAGATTGGGGATACTTAATTTTTCGCCCCAAAAAAAAAAAACGTAAGGGGTAACACTGTCGTTTTTTTTCTGGTCGAAATTTTGAATTTCGATATCTCAGCTCTGGAAGGGTCTAGAGCCTCCATTGTTGCACTCAGGTCTAAAACTCATGGCCCTCTATCAGAATTTGGGAAGATTGGAGAAACTTAATTTTTCGCCCCCCAAAAAAAAAACGTAAGGGGTACCACTGTCGTTTTTTTTTCGGGCCGAATTTTTGAGTTTCGATATCTCAGCTCTGGAAGGGGCTAGAGCCTCCATTTTTGCACTCAGGTCTAAGTCTCATGGCCCTCTATCAGAATTTGGGAAGATTGGAGAAACTTAATTTTTCGCCCAAAAAAAAAAACGTAAGGGGTACCACTGTCGTTTTTTTTCGGGCCGAATTTTTGAGTTTCGATATCTCAGCTCTGGAAGGGGCTAGAGCCTCCATTTTTGCACTCAGGTCTAAGTCTCATGGCCCTCTATCAGAATTTGGGAAGATTGGAGAAACTTAATTTTTCGCCCCCCCAAAAAAAACGTAAGGGGTACCACTGTCGTTTTTTTTCGGGCCGAATTTTTGAGTTTCGATATCTCAGCTCTGGAAGGGGCTAGAGCCTCCATTTTTGCACTCAGGTCTAAGTCTCATGGCCCTCTATCAGAATTTGGGAAGATCGGAGAAACTTAATTTTTCGCCCAAAAAAAAAAAACGTAAGGGGTACCACTGTCGTTTTTTTTTTGGGCCGAATTTTTGAGTTTCGATATCTCAGCTCTGGAAGGGGCTAGAGCCTCCATTTTTGCACTCAGGTCTAAGTCTCATGGCCCTCTATCAGAATTTGGGAAGATCGGAGAAATTGTATTTTTCGCCCCCCAAAAAAAACGTAAGGGGTACCACTGTCGTTTTTTTTCGGGCCGAATTTTTGAGTTTCGATATCTCAGCTCTGGAAGGGGCTAGAGCCTCCATTTTTGCACTCAGGTCTAAAACTCATGGCCCTCTATCAGAATTTGGGAAGATTGGAGAAACTTAATTTTTCGCCCAAAAAAAAAAAACGTAAGGGGTACCACTGTCGTTTTTTTTCGGGCCGAATTTTTGAGTTTCGATATCTCAGCTCTGGAAGGGGCTAGAGCCTCCATTTTTGCACTCAGGTCTAAGTCTCATGGCCCTCTATCAGAATTTGGGAAGATTGGAGAAACTTAATTTTTCGCCCAAAAAAAAAAACGTAAGGGGTACCACTGTCGTTTTTTTTTCGGGCCGAATTTTTGAGTTTCGATATCTCAGCTCTGGAAGGGGCTAGAGCCTCCATTTTTGCACTCAGGTCTAAGTCTCATGGCCCTCTATCAGAATTTGGGAAGATTGGAGAAACTTAATTTTTCGCCCAAAAAAAAAAAACGTAAGGGGTACCACTGTCGTTTTTTTTTCGGGCCGAATTTTTGAGTTTCGATATCTCAGCTCTGGAAGGGGCTAGAGCCTCCATTTTTGCACTCAGGTCTAAGTCTCATGGCCCTCTATCAGAATTTGGGAAGATTGGAGAAACTTAATTTTTCGCCCCCAAAAAAAAAAACGTAAGGGGTACCACTGTCGTTTTTTTTCGGGCCGAATTTTTGAGTTTCGATATCTCAGCTCTGGAAGGGGCTAGAGCCTCCATTTTTGCACTCAGGTCTAAGTCTCATGGCCCTCTATCAGAATTTGGGAAGATTGGAGAAACTTAATTTTTCGCCCAAAAAAAAAACGTAAGGGGTACCACTGTCGTTTTTTTTCGGGCCGAATTTTTGAGTTTCGATATCTCAGCTCTGGAAGGGGCTAGAGCCTCCATTTTTGCACTCAGGTCTAAGTCTCATGGCCCTCTATCAGAATTTGGGAAGATTGGAGCAACTTAATTTTTTCGCCCAAAAAAAAAAACGTAAGGGGTACCACTGTCGTTTTTTTTTCGGGCCGAATTTTTGAGTTTCGATATCTCAGCTCTGGAAGGGGCTAGAGCCTCCATTTTTGCACTCAGGTCTAAGTCTCATGGCCCTCTATCAGAATCTGGGAAGATTGGAGAAACTTAATTTTTCGCCCAAAAAAAAAAACGTAAGGGGTACCACTGTCGTTTTTTTTCGGGCCGAATTTTTGAGTTTCGATATCTCAGCTCTGGAAGGGGCTAGAGCCTCCATTTTTGCACTTAGGTCTAAGTCTCATGGCCCTCTATCAGAATTTGGGAAGATTGGAGAAACTTAATTTTTCGCCCAAAAAAAAAACGTAAGGGGTACCACTGTCGTTTTTTTTTTGGGCCGAATTTTTGAGTTTCGATATCTCAGCTCTGGAAGGGGCTAGAGCCTCCATTTTTGCACTCAGGTCTAAAACGCATGGCCCTCTATCAGAATTTGGGAAGATTGGAGAAACTTAATTTTTCGCCCAAAAAAAAAACCGTAAGGGGTACCACTGTCGTTTTTTTTTCGGGCCGAATTTTTGAGTTTCGATATCTCAGCTCTGGAAGGGGCTAGAGCCTCCATTTTTGCACTCAGGTCTAAGTCTCATGGCCCTCTATCAGAATTTGGGAAGATTGGAGAAACTTAATTTTTCGCCCAAAAAAAAAAACGTAAGGGGTACCACTGTCGTTTTTTTTCGGGCCGAATTTTTGAGTTTCGATATCTCAGCTCTGGAAGGGGCTAGAGCCTCCATTTTTGCACTCAGGTCTAAGTCTCATGGCCCTCTATCAGAATTTGGGAAGATCGGAGAAACTTAATTTTTCGCCCAAAAAAAAAAACGTAAGGGGTACCACTGTCGTTTTTTTTTCGGGCCGAATTTTTGAGTTTCGATATCTCAGCTCTGGAAGGGGCTAGAGCCTCCATTTTTGCACTCAGGTCTAAGTCTCATGGCCCTCTATCAGAATTTGGGAAGATTGGAGAAACTTAATTTTTCGCCCAAAAAAAAAACGTAAGGGGTACCACTGTCGTTTTTTTTCGGGCCGAATTTTTGAGTTTCGATATCTCAGCTCTGGAAGGGGCTAGAGCCTCCATTTTTGCACTTAGGTCTAAGTCTCATGGCCCTCTATCAGAATTTGGGAAGATTGGAGAAACTTAATTTTTCGCCCAAAAAAAAAAACATAAGGGGTACCACTGTCGTTTTTTTTTTCGGGCCGAATTTTTGAGTTTCGATATCTCAGCTCTGGAAGGGGCTAGAGCCTCCATTTTTGCACGCAGGTCTAAGTCTCATGGCCCTCTATCAGAATTTGGGAAGATTGGAGAAACTTAATTTTTCGCCCAAAAAAAAAAACGTAAGGGGTACCACTGTCGTTTTTTTTTCGGGCCGAATTTTTGAGTTTCGATATCTCAGCTCTGGAAGGGGCTAGAGCCTCCATTTTTGCACTCAGGTCTAAGTCACATGGCCCTCTATCAGAATTTGGGAAGATCTGAGAAATTTTATTTTTCGCCCAAAAAAAAAAAACGTAAGGGGTACCACTGTCGTTTTTTTTTCGGGCCGAATTTTTGTTTTCGATATCTCAGCTCTGGAAGGTTCTAGAGCCCCCACTGCTGCACTCAGGTCTAAGTCTCATGGCCCTCTATCAGAATTTGGGAAGATTGGAGAAACTTAATTTTTCGCCCAAAAAAAAAAACGTAAGGGGTTCCACTGTCGTTTTTTTTTTCGGGCCGAATTTTTGAGTTTCGATATCTCAGCTCTGGAAGGGGCTAGAGCCTCCATTTTTGCACTCAGGTCTAAGTCTCATGGCCCTCTATCAGAATTTGGGAAGATTGGAGAAACTTAATTTTTCGCCCAAAAAAAAAACCTAAGGGGTACCACTGTCGTTTTTTTTTCGGGCCGAATTTTTGAGTTTCGATATCTCAGCTCTGGAAGGGGCTAGAGCCTCCATTTTTGCACTCAGGTCTAAGTCTCATGGCCCTCTATCAGAATTTGGGAAGATTGGAGAAACTTAATTTTTCGCCCAAAAAAAAAAACGTAAGGGGTACCACTGTCGTTTTTTTTCGGGCCGAATTTTTGAGTTTCGATATCTCAGCTCTGGAAGGGGCTAGAGCCTCCATTTTTGCACTCAGGTCTAAGTCTCATGGCCCTCTATCAGAATTTGGGAAGATCGGAGAAATTTTATTTTTCGCCCAAAAAAAAAAACGTAAGGGGTACCACTGTCGTTTTTTTTTTCGGGCCGAATTTTTGAGTTTCGATATCTCAGCTCTGGAAGGGGCTAGAGCCTCCATTTTTGCACTCAGGTCTAAGTCTCATGGCCCTCTATCAGAATTTGGGAAGATTGGAGAAACTTAATTTTTCGCCCAAAAAAAAAAACGTAAGGGGTACCACTGTCGTAATTTTTTCGGGCCGAATTTTTGAGTTTCGATATCTCAGCTCTGGAAGGGGCTAGAGCCTCCATTTTTGCACTCAGGTCTAAGTCTCATGGCCCTCTATCAGAATTTGGGAAGATTGGAGAAACTTAAATTTTCGCCCAAAAAAAAACCGTAAGGGGTACCACTGTTGTTTTTTTATTCGGGCCGAATTTTTGAGTTTCGATATCTCAGCTCTGGAAGGGGCTAGAGCCTCCATTTTTGCACTCAGGTCTAAGTCTCATGGCCCTCTATCAGAATTTGGGAAGATTGGAGAAACTTAATTTTTCGCCCAAAAAAAAAAACGTAAGGGGTACCACTGTAGTTTTTTTTCGGGCCGAATTTTTGAGTTTCGATATCTCAGCTCTGGAAGGGGCTAGAGCCTCCATTTTTGCACTCAGGTCTAAGTCTCATGGCCCTCTATCAGAATTTGGGAAGATCGGAGAAACTTAATTTTTCGCCCAAAAAAAAAAACGTAAGAGGTACCACTGTCGTTTTTTTTTCGGGCCGAATTTTTGAGTTTCGATATCTCAGCTCTGGAAGGGGCTAGAGCCTCCATTTTTGCACTCAGGTCTAAGTCTCATGGCCCTCTATCAGAATTTGGGAAGATCGGAGAAACTTAATTTTTCGCCCAAAAAAAAAAACGTAAGGGGTACCACTGTCGTTTTTTTTCGGGCCGAATTTTTGAGTTTCGATATCTCAGCTCTGGAAGGGGCTAGAGCCTCCATTTTTGCACTTAGGTCTAAGTCTCATGGCCCTCTATCAGAATTTGGGAAGATTGGAGAAACTTAATTTTTCGCCCAAAAAAAAAACGTAAGGGGTACCACTGTCGTTTTTTTTTTCGGGCCGAATTTTTGAGTTTCGATATCTCAGCTCTGGAAGGGGCTAGAGCCTCAATTTTTGCACTCAGGTCTAAGTCTCATGGCCCTCTATCAGAATTTGGGAAGATTGGAGAAACTTAATTTTTCGCCCAAAAAAAAAAACGTAAGGGGTACCACTGTCGTTTTTTTTCGGGCCGAATTTTTGAGTTTCGATATCTCAGCTCTGGAAGGGGCTAGAGCCTCCATTTTTGCACTCAGGTCTAAGTCTCATGGCCCTCTATCAGAATTTGGGAAGATCGGAGAAATTTTATTTTTCGCCCAAAAAAAAACGTAAGGGGTACCACTGTCGTTTTTTTTTCGGGCCGAATTTTTGAGTTTCGATATCTCAGCTCTGGAAGGGGCTAGAGCCTCCATTTTTGCACTCAGGTCTAAAACTCATGGCCCTCTATAAGAATTTGGGAAGATTGGAGAAACTTAATTTTTCGCCCCAAAAAAAAAAACGTAAGGGGTACCACTGTCGTTTTTTTTTCGGGCCGAATTTTTGAGTTTCGATATCTCAGCTCTGGAAGGGGCTAGAGCCTCCATTTTTGCACTCAGGTCTAAGTCTCATGGCCCTCTATCAGAATCCAGAGTTTTGAGAAGATTAGGGATACTTAATTTTTCGCCCAAAAAAAAAAAACGTAAGGGGTAACACTGTCGTTTTTTTTACGGGTCGAAATTTTGGTTTTCGATATCTCAGCTCTGGAAGGTTCTAGAGCCTCCATTGTTGCACTCAGGTCTATGTCTCATGGCCCTCTATCAGAATCCAGAGTTTTGAGAAGATTGGGGATACTTAATTTTTCGCCCAAAAAAAAAAACGTAAGGGGTAACACTGTCGTTTTTTTTTTTCCGGTCGAAATTTTGATTTTCGATATCTCAGCTCTGGAAGGGTCTAGAGCCTCCATTGTTGCACTCAGGTCTAAGTCTCATGGCCCTCTATCAGAATCCAGAGTTTTGAGAAGATTGGGGACACTTAATTTTTCACCAAAAAAAAAAAACGTAAGGGGTAAAACTGTCGTTTTTTTTACGGGTCGAAATTTTGTTTTCGATATCTCAGCTCTGGAAGGTTCTAGAGCCCCCATTGCTGCACTCAGGTCTCTGTCTCATGGCCCTCTATCAGAATCCAGAGTTTTGAGAAGATTGGGGATACTTAATTTTTCTCCCAAAAAAAAAAAAAAACGTAAGGGTTAACACTGTCGTTTTTTTTTTCGGGCCGAATTTTTGAGTTTCGATATCTCAGCTCTGGAAGGGGCTAGAGCCTCCATTTTTGCACTCAGGTCTAAGTCTCATGGCCCTCTATCAGAATCCAGAGTTTTGAGAAGATTGGGGATACTTAATTTTTCGCCCCCAAAAAAAAAACGTAAGGGGTAACACTGTCGTTTTTTTCTGGTCGAAATTTTGAATTTCGATATCTCAGCTCTGGAAGGGTCTAGAGCCTCCATTGTTGCACTCAGGTCTATGTCTCATGGCCCTCTATCAGAATCCAGAGTTTTGAGAAGATTGGGGATACTTAATTTTTCGCCCCAAAAAAAAAAAACGTAAGGGGTAACACTGTCGTTTTTTTTCTGGTCGAAATTTTGAATTTCGATATCTCAGCTCTGGAAGGGTCTAGAGCCTCCATTGTTGCACTCAGGTCTAAAACTCATGGCCCTCTATCAGAATTTGGGAAGATTGGAGAAACTTAATTTTTCGCCCCCCAAAAAAAAAACGTAAGGGGTACCACTGTCGTTTTTTTTTCGGGCCGAATTTTTGAGTTTCGATATCTCAGCTCTGGAAGGGGCTAGAGCCTCCATTTTTGCACTCAGGTCTAAGTCTCATGGCCCTCTATCAGAATTTGGGAAGATTGGAGAAACTTAATTTTTCGCCCAAAAAAAAAAACGTAAGGGGTACCACTGTCGTTTTTTTTCGGGCCGAATTTTTGAGTTTCGATATCTCAGCTCTGGAAGGGGCTAGAGCCTCCATTTTTGCACTCAGGTCTAAGTCTCATGGCCCTCTATCAGAATTTGGGAAGATTGGAGAAACTTAATTTTTCGCCCCCCCAAAAAAAACGTAAGGGGTACCACTGTCGTTTTTTTTCGGGCCGAATTTTTGAGTTTCGATATCTCAGCTCTGGAAGGGGCTAGAGCCTCCATTTTTGCACTCAGGTCTAAGTCTCATGGCCCTCTATCAGAATTTGGGAAGATCGGAGAAACTTAATTTTTCGCCCAAAAAAAAAAAACGTAAGGGGTACCACTGTCGTTTTTTTTTTGGGCCGAATTTTTGAGTTTCGATATCTCAGCTCTGGAAGGGGCTAGAGCCTCCATTTTTGCACTCAGGTCTAAGTCTCATGGCCCTCTATCAGAATTTGGGAAGATCGGAGAAATTGTATTTTTCGCCCCCCAAAAAAAACGTAAGGGGTACCACTGTCGTTTTTTTTCCGGCCGAATTTTTGAGTTTCGATATCTCAGCTCTGGAAGGGGCTAGAGCCTCCATTTTTGCACTCAGGTCTAAAACTCATGGCCCTCTATCAGAATTTGGGAAGATTGGAGAAACTTAATTTTTCGCCCAAAAAAAAAAAACGTAAGGGGTACCACTGTCGTTTTTTTTCGGGCCGAATTTTTGAGTTTCGATATCTCAGCTCTGGAAGGGGCTAGAGCCTCCATTTTTGCACTCAGGTCTAAGTCTCATGGCCCTCTATCAGAATTTGGGAAGATTGGAGAAACTTAATTTTTCGCCCAAAAAAAAAAACGTAAGGGGTACCACTGTCGTTTTTTTTTCGGGCCGAATTTTTGAGTTTCGATATCTCAGCTCTGGAAGGGGCTAGAGCCTCCATTTTTGCACTCAGGTCTAAGTCTCATGGCCCTCTATCAGAATTTGGGAAGATTGGAGAAACTTAATTTTTCGCCCAAAAAAAAAAAACGTAAGGGGTACCACTGTCGTTTTTTTTTCGGGCCGAATTTTTGAGTTTCGATATCTCAGCTCTGGAAGGGGCTAGAGCCTCCATTTTTGCACTCAGGTCTAAGTCTCATGGCCCTCTATCAGAATTTGGGAAGATTGGAGAAACTTAATTTTTCGCCCCCAAAAAAAAAAACGTAAGGGGTACCACTGTCGTTTTTTTTCGGGCCGAATTTTTGAGTTTCGATATCTCAGCTCTGGAAGGGGCTAGAGCCTCCATTTTTGCACTCAGGTCTAAGTCTCATGGCCCTCTATCAGAATTTGGGAAGATTGGAGAAACTTAATTTTTCGCCCAAAAAAAAAACGTAAGGGGTACCACTGTCGTTTTTTTTCGGGCCGAATTTTTGAGTTTCGATATCTCAGCTCTGGAAGGGGCTAGAGCCTCCATTTTTGCACTCAGGTCTAAGTCTCATGGCCCTCTATCAGAATTTGGGAAGATTGGAGCAACTTAATTTTTTCGCCCAAAAAAAAAAACGTAAGGGGTACCACTGTCGTTTTTTTTTCGGGCCGAATTTTTGAGTTTCGATATCTCAGCTCTGGAAGGGGCTAGAGCCTCCATTTTTGCACTCAGGTCTAAGTCTCATGGCCCTCTATCAGAATTTGGGAAGATTGGAGAAACTTAATTTTTCGCCCAAAAAAAAAAACGTAAGGGGTACCACTGTCGTTTTTTTTCGGGCCGAATTTTTGAGTTTCGATATCTCAGCTCTGGAAGGGGCTAGAGCCTCCATTTTTGCACTTAGGTCTAAGTCTCATGGCCCTCTATCAGAATTTGGGAAGATTGGAGAAACTTAATTTTTCGCCCAAAAAAAAAACGTAAGGGGTACCACTGTCGTTTTTTTTTTGGGCCGAATTTTTGAGTTTCGATATCTCAGCTCTGGAAGGGGCTAGAGCCTCCATTTTTGCACTCAGGTCTAAAACGCATGGCCCTCTATCAGAATTTGGGAAGATTGGAGAAACTTAATTTTTCGCCCAAAAAAAAAAACGTAAGGGGTACCACTGTCGTTTTTTTTTCGGGCCGAATTTTTGAGTTTCGATATCTCAGCTCTGGAAGGGGCTAGAGCCTCCATTTTTGCACTCAGGTCTAAGTCTCATGGCCCTCTATCAGAATTTGGGAAGATTGGAGAAACTTAATTTTTCGCCCAAAAAAAAAAACGTAAGGGGTACCACTGTCGTTTTTTTTCGGGCCGAATTTTTGAGTTTCGATATCTCAGCTCTGGAAGGGGCTAGAGCCTCCATTTTTGCACTCAGGTCTAAGTCTCATGGCCCTCTATCAGAATTTGGGAAGATCGGAGAAACTTAATTTTTCGCCCAAAAAAAAAAACGTAAGGGGTACCACTGTCGTTTTTTTTTCGGGCCGAATTTTTGAGTTTCGATATCTCAGCTCTGGAAGGGGCTAGAGCCTCCATTTTTGCACTCAGGTCTAAGTCTCATGGCCCTCTATCAGAATTTGGGAAGATTGGAGAAACTTAATTTTTCGCCCAAAAAAAAAACGTAAGGGGTACCACTGTCGTTTTTTTTCGGGCCGAATTTTTGAGTTTCGATATCTCAGCTCTGGAAGGGGCTAGAGCCTCCATTTTTGCACTTAGGTCTAAGTCTCATGGCCCTCTATCAGAATTTGGGAAGATTGGAGAAACTTAATTTTTCGCCCAAAAAAAAAAACATAAGGGGTACCACTGTCGTTTTTTTTTTCGGGCCGAATTTTTGAGTTTCGATATCTCAGCTCTGGAAGGGGCTAGAGCCTCCATTTTTGCACGCAGGTCTAAGTCTCATGGCCCTCTATCAGAATTTGGGAAGATTGGAGAAACTTAATTTTTCGCCCAAAAAAAAAAACGTAAGGGGTACCACTGTCGTTTTTTTTTCGGGCCGAATTTTTGAGTTTCGATATCTCAGCTCTGGAAGGGGCTAGAGCCTCCATTTTTGCACTCAGGTCTAAGTCACATGGCCCTCTATCAGAATTTGGGAAGATCTGAGAAATTTTATTTTTCGCCCAAAAAAAAAAAACGTAAGGGGTACCACTGTCGTTTTTTTTTCGGGCCGAATTTTTGTTTTCGATATCTCAGCTCTGGAAGGTTCTAGAGCCCCCACTGCTGCACTCAGGTCTAAGTCTCATGGCCCTCTATCAGAATTTGGGAAGATTGGAGAAACTTAATTTTTCGCCCAAAAAAAAAAACGTAAGGGGTTCCACTGTCGTTTTTTTTTTCGGGCCGAATTTTTGAGTTTCGATATCTCAGCTCTGGAAGGGGCTAGAGCCTCCATTTTTGCACTCAGGTCTAAGTCTCATGGCCCTCTATCAGAATTTGGGAAGATTGGAGAAACTTAATTTTTCGCCCAAAAAAAAAACCTAAGGGGTACCACTGTCGTTTTTTTTTCGGGCCGAATTTTTGAGTTTCGATATCTCAGCTCTGGAAGGGGCTAGAGCCTCCATTTTTGCACTCAGGTCTAAGTCTCATGGCCCTCTATCAGAATTTGGGAAGATTGGAGAAACTTAATTTTTCGCCCAAAAAAAAAAACGTAAGGGGTACCACTGTCGTTTTTTTTCGGGCCGAATTTTTGAGTTTCGATATCTCAGCTCTGGAAGGGGCTAGAGCCTCCATTTTTGCACTCAGGTCTAAGTCTCATGGCCCTCTATCAGAATTTGGGAAGATCGGAGAAATTTTATTTTTCGCCCAAAAAAAAAAACGTAAGGGGTACCACTGTCGTTTTTTTTTTCGGGCCGAATTTTTGAGTTTCGATATCTCAGCTCTGGAAGGGGCTAGAGCCTCCATTTTTGCACTCAGGTCTAAGTCTCATGGCCCTCTATCAGAATTTGGGAAGATTGGAGAAACTTAATTTTTCGCCCAAAAAAAAAAACGTAAGGGGTACCACTGTCGTAATTTTTTCGGGCCGAATTTTTGAGTTTCGATATCTCAGCTCTGGAAGGGGCTAGAGCCTCCATTTTTGCACTCAGGTCTAAGTCTCATGGCCCTCTATCAGAATTTGGGAAGATTGGAGAAACTTAAATTTTCGCCCAAAAAAAAACCGTAAGGGGTACCACTGTTGTTTTTTTATTCGGGCCGAATTTTTGAGTTTCGATATCTCAGCTCTGGAAGGGGCTAGAGCCTCCATTTTTGCACTCAGGTCTAAGTCTCATGGCCCTCTATCAGAATTTGGGAAGATTGGAGAAACTTAATTTTTCGCCCAAAAAAAAAAACGTAAGGGGTACCACTGTAGTTTTTTTTCGGGCCGAATTTTTGAGTTTCGATATCTCAGCTCTGGAAGGGGCTAGAGCCTCCATTTTTGCACTCAGGTCTAAGTCTCATGGCCCTCTATCAGAATTTGGGAAGATCGGAGAAACTTAATTTTTCGCCCAAAAAAAAAAACGTAAGAGGTACCACTGTCGTTTTTTTTTCGGGCCGAATTTTTGAGTTTCGATATCTCAGCTCTGGAAGGGGCTAGAGCCTCCATTTTTGCACTCAGGTCTAAGTCTCATGGCCCTCTATCAGAATTTGGGAAGATCGGAGAAACTTAATTTTTCGCCCAAAAAAAAAAACGTAAGGGGTACCACTGTCGTTTTTTTTCGGGCCGAATTTTTGAGTTTCGATATCTCAGCTCTGGAAGGGGCTAGAGCCTCCATTTTTGCACTTAGGTCTAAGTCTCATGGCCCTCTATCAGAATTTGGGAAGATTGGAGAAACTTAATTTTTCGCCCAAAAAAAAAACGTAAGGGGTACCACTGTCGTTTTTTTTTTCGGGCCGAATTTTTGAGTTTCGATATCTCAGCTCTGGAAGGGGCTAGAGCCTCAATTTTTGCACTCAGGTCTAAGTCTCATGGCCCTCTATCAGAATTTGGGAAGATTGGAGAAACTTAATTTTTCGCCCAAAAAAAAAAACGTAAGGGGTACCACTGTCGTTTTTTTTCGGGCCGAATTTTTGAGTTTCGATATCTCAGCTCTGGAAGGGGCTAGAGCCTCCATTTTTGCACTCAGGTCTAAGTCTCATGGCCCTCTATCAGAATTTGGGAAGATCGGAGAAATTTTATTTTTCGCCCAAAAAAAAACGTAAGGGGTACCACTGTCGTTTTTTTTTCGGGCCGAATTTTTGAGTTTCGATATCTCAGCTCTGGAAGGGGCTAGAGCCTCCATTTTTGCACTCAGGTCTAAAACTCATGGCCCTCTATAAGAATTTGGGAAGATTGGAGAAACTTAATTTTTCGCCCCAAAAAAAAAAACGTAAGGGGTACCACTGTCGTTTTTTTTTCGGGCCGAATTTTTGAGTTTCGATATCTCAGCTCTGGAAGGGGCTAGAGCCTCCATTTTTGCACTCAGGTCTAAGTCTCATGGCCCTCTATCAGAATCCAGAGTTTTGAGAAGATTAGGGATACTTAATTTTTCGCCCAAAAAAAAAAAACGTAAGGGGTAACACTGTCGTTTTTTTTACGGGTCGAAATTTTGGTTTTCGATATCTCAGCTCTGGAAGGTTCTAGAGCCTCCATTGTTGCACTCAGGTCTATGTCTCATGGCCCTCTATCAGAATCCAGAGTTTTGAGAAGATTGGGGATACTTAATTTTTCGCCCAAAAAAAAAAACGTAAGGGGTAACACTGTCGTTTTTTTTTTTCCGGTCGAAATTTTGATTTTCGATATCTCAGCTCTGGAAGGGTCTAGAGCCTCCATTGTTGCACTCAGGTCTAAGTCTCATGGCCCTCTATCAGAATCCAGAGTTTTGAGAAGATTGGGGACACTTAATTTTTCACCAAAAAAAAAAAACGTAAGGGGTAAAACTGTCGTTTTTTTTACGGGTCGAAATTTTGTTTTCGATATCTCAGCTCTGGAAGGTTCTAGAGCCCCCATTGCTGCACTCAGGTCTCTGTCTCATGGCCCTCTATCAGAATCCAGAGTTTTGAGAAGATTGGGGATACTTAATTTTTCTCCCAAAAAAAAAAAAAAACGTAAGGGTTAACACTGTCGTTTTTTTTTTCGGGCCGAATTTTTGAGTTTCGATATCTCAGCTCTGGAAGGGGCTAGAGCCTCCATTTTTGCACTCAGGTCTAAGTCTCATGGCCCTCTATCAGAATCCAGAGTTTTGAGAAGATTGGGGATACTTAATTTTTCGCCCCCAAAAAAAAAACGTAAGGGGTAACACTGTCGTTTTTTTCTGGTCGAAATTTTGAATTTCGATATCTCAGCTCTGGAAGGGTCTAGAGCCTCCATTGTTGCACTCAGGTCTATGTCTCATGGCCCTCTATCAGAATCCAGAGTTTTGAGAAGATTGGGGATACTTAATTTTTCGCCCCAAAAAAAAAAAACGTAAGGGGTAACACTGTCGTTTTTTTTCTGGTCGAAATTTTGAATTTCGATATCTCAGCTCTGGAAGGGTCTAGAGCCTCCATTGTTGCACTCAGGTCTAAAACTCATGGCCCTCTATCAGAATTTGGGAAGATTGGAGAAACTTAATTTTTCGCCCCCCCAAAAAAAAACGTAAGGGGTACCACTGTCGTTTTTTTTTCGGGCCGAATTTTTGAGTTTCGATATCTCAGCTCTGGAAGGGGCTAGAGCCTCCATTTTTGCACTCAGGTCTAAGTCTCATGGCCCTCTATCAGAATTTGGGAAGATTGGAGAAACTTAATTTTTCGCCCAAAAAAAAAAACGTAAGGGGTACCACTGTCGTTTTTTTTCGGGCCGAATTTTTGAGTTTCGATATCTCAGCTCTGGAAGGGGCTAGAGCCTCCATTTTTGCACTCAGGTCTAAGTCTCATGGCCCTCTATCAGAATTTGGGAAGATTGGAGAAACTTAATTTTTCGCCCCCCCAAAAAAAACGTAAGGGGTACCACTGTCGTTTTTTTTCGGGCCGAATTTTTGAGTTTCGATATCTCAGCTCTGGAAGGGGCTAGAGCCTCCATTTTTGCACTCAGGTCTAAGTCTCATGGCCCTCTATCAGAATTTGGGAAGATCGGAGAAACTTAATTTTTCGCCCAAAAAAAAAAAACGTAAGGGGTACCACTGTCGTTTTTTTTTTGGGCCGAATTTTTGAGTTTCGATATCTCAGCTCTGGAAGGGGCTAGAGCCTCCATTTTTGCACTCAGGTCTAAGTCTCATGGCCCTCTATCAGAATTTGGGAAGATCGGAGAAATTGTATTTTTCGCCCCCCAAAAAAAACGTAAGGGGTACCACTGTCGTTTTTTTTCCGGCCGAATTTTTGAGTTTCGATATCTCAGCTCTGGAAGGGGCTAGAGCCTCCATTTTTGCACTCAGGTCTAAAACTCATGGCCCTCTATCAGAATTTGGGAAGATTGGAGAAACTTAATTTTTCGCCCCAAAAAAAAAAACGTAAGGGGTACCACTGTCGTTTTTTTTTCGGGCCGAATTTTTGAGTTTCGATATCTCAGCTCTGGAAGGGGCTAGAGCCTCCATTTTTGCACTCAGGTCTAAGTCTCATGGCCCTCTATCAGAATCCAGAGTTTTGAGAAGATTAGGGATACTTAATTTTTCGCCCAAAAAAAAAAAAAACGTAAGGGGTAACACTGTCGTTTTTTTTACGGGTCGAAATTTTGGTTTTCGATATCTCAGCTCTGGAAGGTTCTAGAGCCTCCATTGTTGCACTCAGGTCTATGTCTCATGGCCCTCTATCAGAATCCAGAGTTTTGAGAAGATTGGGGATACTTAATTTTTCGCCGCCCCAAAAAAACGTAAGGGGTAACACTGTCGTTTTTTTTTTCTGCTCGAAATTTTGAATTTCGATATCTCAGCTCTGGAAGGGTCTAGAGCCTCCATTTTTGCACTCAGGTCTAAGTCTCATGGCCCTCTATCAGAATTTGGGAAGATTGGAGAAACTTAATTTTTCGCCCAAAAAAAAAACGTAAGGGGTAACACTGTCGTTTTTTTTTCTGCTCGAAATTTTGAATTTCGATATCTCAGCTCTGGATGGGTCTAGAGCCTCCATTGTTGCACTCAGGTCTAAGTCTCATGGCCCTCTATCAGAATCCAGAGTTTTGAGAAGATTGGGGATACTAAATTTTTCGCCCAAAAAAAAAAACGTAAGGGTTAACACTGTCGTTTTTTTTTTCGGGTCGAAATTTTGATTTTCGATATCCCAGCTCTGGAAGGGTCTAGAGCCTCCATTGTTGCACTCAGGTCTATGTCTCATGGCCCTCTATCAGAATCCAGAGTTTTGAGAAGATCTGGGATACTTAATTTTTCGCCCCAAAAAAAAAAAACGTAAGGGGTAACACTGTCGTTTTTTTTCTGGTCAAAATTTTGAATTTCGATATCTCAGCTCTGGAAGGGTCTAGAGCCTCCATTGTTGCACTCAGGTCTAAGTCTCATGGCCCTCTATCAGAATCCAGAGTTTTGAGAAGATTGGGGATACTTAATTTTTCGCCCCCCCAAAAAAACGTAAGGGGTAACACTGTCGTTTTTTTTTCTGCTCGAAATTTTGAATTTCGATATCTCAGCTCTGGAAGGGTCTAGAGCCTCCATTTTTGCACTCAGGTCTAAGTCTCATGGCCCTCTATAAGAATTTGGGAAGATTGGAGAAACTTAATTTTTCGGCCCAAAAAAAAAAACGTAAGGGGTACCACTGTCGTTTTTTTTCGGGCCGAATTTTTGAGTTTCGATATCTCAGCTCTGGAAGGGGCTAGAGCCTCCATTTTTGCACTCAGGTCTAAGTCTCATGGCCCTCTATCAGAATTTGGGAAGATTGGAGAAACTTAATTTTTCGCCCAAAAAAAAAAAAACGTAAGGGGTACCACTGTCGTTTTTTTTTTCGGGCCGAATTTTTGAGTTTCAATATCTCAGCTCTGGAAGGGTCTAGAGCCTCCATTGTTGCACTCAGGTCTATGTCTCATGGCCCTCTATCAGAATCCAGAGTTTTGAGAAGATTGGGCATACTTAATTTTTCGCCCCCCAAAAAAACCGTAAGGGGTAACACTGTTGTATTTTTTTTTTCTGGTCGAAATTTTGAATTTCGATATCTCAGCTCTGGAAGGGTCTAGAGCCTCCATTGTTGCACTCAGGTCTAAGTCTCATGGCCCTCTATCAGAATCCAGAGTTTTGAGAAGATTAGGGATACTTAATTTTTCGCCCAAAAAAAAAAAAACGTAAGGGGTAACACTGTCGTTTTTTTACGGGTCAAAATTTTGATTTTCGATATCTCAGCTCTGGAAGGGTCTAGAGCCTCCATTGTTGCACTCAGGTCTAAGTCTCATGGCCCTCTATCAGAATCCAGAGTTTTGAGAAGATTGGGGATACTTAATTTTTCGCCCAAAAAAAAAAAACGTAAGGGGTAACACTGTCGTTTTTTTTACGGGTCGAAATTTTGATTTTCGATATCTCAGCTCTGGAAGGGTCTAGAGCCTCCATTGTTGCACTCAGGTCTAAGTCTCATGGCCCTCTATCAGAATCCAGAGTTTTGAGAAGATTGGGGCTACTTAATTTTTCGCCCCCCCAAAAAAAACGTAAGGAGTAACACTGTCGTTTTTTTTTCGGGTCGAAATTTTGATTTTCGATATCTCAGCTCTGGAAGGGTCTAGAGCCTCCATTGTTGCACTCAGGTCTAAGTCTCATGGCCCTCTATCAGAATCCAGAGTTTTGAGAAGATTGGGGCTACTTAATTTTTCGCCCCCCAAAAAAAACGTAAGGGGTAACACTGTCATTTTTTTTTTGGGTCGAAATTTTGATTTTCGATATCTCAGCTCTGGAAGGGTCTAGAGACTCCATTGTTGCACTCAGGTCTAAGTCTCATGGCCCTCTATCAGAATTCAGAGTTTTGAGAAGATTGGGCATACTTAATTTTTCGCCCCCCCAAAAAAAACGTAAGGGGTAACACTGTCGTTTTTTTTTTCTGGTTGAAATTTTGAATTTCGATATCTCAGCTCTGGAAGGGTCTAGAGCCTCCATTGTTGCACTCAGGTCTAAGTCTCATGGCCCTCTATCAGAATCCAGAGTTTTGAGAAGATTAGGGATACTTAATTTTTCGCCCAAAAAAAAAAACGTAAGGGGTAACACTGTCGTTTTTTTTACGGGTCGAAATTTTGATTTTCGATATCTCAGCTCTGGAAGGGTCTATAGAGCCTCCATTGTTGCACTCAGGTCTATGTCTCATGGCCCTCTATCAGAATCCAGAGTTTTGAGAAGATTGGGGATACTTAATTTTTCGCCCAAAAAAAAACCGTAAGGGGTAACACTGTCGTTTTTTTACGGGTCAAAATTTTGATTTTCGATATCTCAGCTCTGGAAGATGTCTAGAGCCTCCATTGTTGCATTCAGGTCTAAGTCAAAATGGCCCTCTATCAGAATCCAGAGTTTTGAGAAGATTGGGGATACTTAATTTTTCGACCAAAAAAAAAACGTAAGGGGTAACACTGTCGTTTTTTTTACGGGTCGAAATTTTGATTTTCGATATCTCAGCTCTGGAAGGGTCTAGAGCCTCTATTGTTGCACTCAGGTCTAAGTCTCATGGCCCTCTATCAGAATCCAGAGTTTTGAGAAGATTGGGGATACTTAATTTTTCGCCCAAAAAAAAAACCGTAAGTGGTAACACTGTCGTTTTTTTTTTCTGGTCGAAATTTTATTTTCGATATCTCAGCTCTGGAAGGGTCTAGAGCCTCCATTTTTGCACTCAGGTTTAAGTCTCATGGCCCTCTATCAGAATCCAGAGTTTTGAGAAGATTGGGGATACTTAATTTTTCGCCCCAAAAAAAAAAACCGTAAAGGTTAAAACACTGTTTTTTTTTTTTCTGGTCGAAATTTTAATTTTCGATATCTCAGCTCTGGAAGGGTCTAGAGCCTCCATTTTTGCACTCAGGTTTAAGTCTCATGGCCCTCTATCAGAATCCAGAGTTTTGAGAAGATTGGCGAAATTTCATTTTTCGCCCAAAAAAAAAACGTAAGGGGTAACACTGTCGTTTTTTTTTTTTCTGGTTGAAATTTTGAATTTCGATATCTCAGCTCTGGAAGGGTCTAGAGCCTCCATTGTTGCACTCAGGTCTATGTCTCATGGCCCTCTATTAGAATAAAGAGTTTTGAGAAGATTGGGCATACTTAATTTTTCGCCCCCCAAAAAAAACGTAAGGGGTAACACTGTCTTTTTTTTTTCTGGTCGAAATTTTGAATTTCGATATCTCAGCTCTGGAAGGGTCTAGAGCCTCCATTTTTGCACTCAGGTTTAAGTCTCATGGCCCTCTATCAGAATCCAGAGTTTTGAGAAGATTCGGGGTTACTTAATTTTTCGCCCAAAAAAAAAAAACGTAAGGGGTAACACTGTCTTTTTTTTTTTTACATGTCGAAATTCTGATTTCCGATATCTCAGCTCTGGAAGGGTCTAGAGCCTCCATTGTTGCACTCAGGTCTAAGTCTCATGGCCCTCTATCAGAATCCAGAGTTTTGAGAAGATTGGGGATAATTAATTTTTCGCCCCAAAAAAAAAAACGTAAGGGGTAACACTGTCGTTTTTTTTTTCTGGTCGAAATTTTGAATTTCGATATCTCAGCTCTGGAAGGGTCTAGAGCCTCCATTGTTGCACTCAGGTCTATGTCTCATGGCCCTCTATCAGAATCCAGAGTTTTGAGAAGATTGGGGATACTTAATTTTTCGCCCCCCCAAAAAAACGTAAGGGGTAACACTGTCGTTTTTTTTTTCTGCTCGAAATTGTGAATTTCGATATCTCAGCTCTGGAAGGGTCTAGAGCCTCCATTTTTGCACTCAGGTCTAAGTCTCATGGCCCTCTATCAGAATCCAGAGTTTTGAGAAGATTGGGGATAATTAATTTTTCGCCCAAAAAAAAAAAACGTAAGGGGTAACACTGTCGTTTTTTTTTTCTGGTTGAAATTTTGAATTTCGATATCTCAGCTCTGGAAGGGTCTAGAGCCTCCATTGTTGCACTCAGGTCTAAGTCTCATGGCCCTCTATCAGAATCCAGAGTTTTGAGAAGATTAGGGATACTTAATTTTTCGCCCAAAAAAAAAAACGTAAGGGGTAACACTGTCGTTTTTTTTACGGGTCGAAATTTTGATTTTCGATATCTCAGCTCTGGAAGGGTCTATAGAGCCTCCATTGTTGCACTCAGGTCTATGTCTCATGGCCCTCTATCAGAATCCAGAGTTTTGAGAAGATTGGGGATACTTAATTTTTCGCCCAAAAAAAAACCGTAAGGGGTAACACTGTCGTTTTTTTACGGGTCAAAATTTTGATTTTCGATATCTCAGCTCTGGAAGATGTCTAGAGCCTCCATTGTTGCATTCAGGTCTAAGTCAAAATGGCCCTCTATCAGAATCCAGAGTTTTGAGAAGATTGGGGATACTTAATTTTTCGACCAAAAAAAAAACGTAAGGGGTAACACTGTCGTTTTTTTTACGGGTCGAAATTTTGATTTTCGATATCTCAGCTCTGGAAGGGTCTAGAGCCTCTATTGTTGCACTCAGGTCTAAGTCTCATGGCCCTCTATCAGAATCCAGAGTTTTGAGAAGATTGGGGATACTTAATTTTTCGCCCAAAAAAAAAACCGTAAGTGGTAACACTGTCGTTTTTTTTTTCTGGTCGAAATTTTATTTTCGATATCTCAGCTCTGGAAGGGTCTAGAGCCTCCATTTTTGCACTCAGGTTTAAGTCTCATGGCCCTCTATCAGAATCCAGAGTTTTGAGAAGATTGGGGATACTTAATTTTTCGCCCCAAAAAAAAAAACCGTAAAGGTTAAAACACTGTTTTTTTTTTTCTGGTCGAAATTTTAATTTTCGATATCTCAGCTCTGGAAGGGTCTAGAGCCTCCATTTTTGCACTCAGGTTTAAGTCTCATGGCCCTCTATCAGAATCCAGAGTTTTGAGAAGATTGGCGAAATTTCATTTTTCGCCCAAAAAAAAAACGTAAGGGGTAACACTGTCGTTTTTTTTTTTTCTGGTTGAAATTTTGAATTTCGATATCTCAGCTCTGGAAGGGTCTAGAGCCTCCATTGTTGCACTCAGGTCTATGTCTCATGGCCCTCTATTAGAATAAAGAGTTTTGAGAAGATTGGGCATACTTAATTTTTCGCCCCCCAAAAAAAACGTAAGGGGTAACACTGTCTTTTTTTTTTCTGGTCGAAATTTTGAATTTCGATATCTCAGCTCTGGAAGGGTCTAGAGCCTCCATTTTTGCACTCAGGTTTAAGTCTCATGGCCCTCTATCAGAATCCAGAGTTTTGAGAAGATTCGGGGTTACTTAATTTTTCGCCCAAAAAAAAAAAACGTAAGGGGTAACACTGTCTTTTTTTTTTTTACATGTCGAAATTCTGATTTCCGATATCTCAGCTCTGGAAGGGTCTAGAGCCTCCATTGTTGCACTCAGGTCTAAGTCTCATGGCCCTCTATCAGAATCCAGAGTTTTGAGAAGATTGGGGATAATTAATTTTTCGCCCCAAAAAAAAAAACGTAAGGGGTAACACTGTCGTTTTTTTTTTCTGGTCGAAATTTTGAATTTCGATATCTCAGCTCTGGAAGGGTCTAGAGCCTCCATTGTTGCACTCAGGTCTATGTCTCATGGCCCTCTATCAGAATCCAGAGTTTTGAGAAGATTGGGGATACTTAATTTTTCGCCCCCCCAAAAAAACGTAAGGGGTAACACTGTCGTTTTTTTTTCTGCTCGAAATTGTGAATTTCGATATCTCAGCTCTGGAAGGGTCTAGAGCCTCCATTTTTGCACTCAGGTCTAAGTCTCATGGCCCTCTATCAGAATCCAGAGTTTTGAGAAGATTGGGGATAATTAATTTTTCGCCCAAAAAAAAAAAACGTAAGGGGTAACACTGTCGTTTTTTTTTTCTGGTCGAAATTTTGAATTTCGATATCTCAGCTCTGGAAGGGTCTAGAGCCTCCATTGTTGCACTCAGGTCTATGTCTCATGGCCCTCTATCAGAATCCAGAGTTTTGAGAAGATTGGGGATACTTAATTTTTCGCCCCCCCAAAAAAACGTAAGGGGTAACACTGTCGTTTTTTTTTTCTGCTCGAAATTGTGAATTTCGATATCTCAGCTCTGGAAGGGTCTAGAGCCTCCATTTTTGCACTCAGGTCTAAGTCTCATGGCCCTCTATCAGAATTTGGGAAGATTGGAGAAACTTAATTTTTCGCCCCAAAAAAAAAAAACGTAAGGGGTACCACTGTCGTTTTTTTTCGGGCCGAATTTTTGAGTTTCGATATCTCAGCTCTGGAAGGGGCTAGAGCCTCCATTTTTGCACTCAGGTCTAAGTCTCATGGCCCTCTATCAGAATTTGTGAAGATTGGAGAAACTTAATTTTTCGCCCCAAAAAAAAAACGTAAGGGGTACCACTGTCGTTTTTTTTTCGGGCCAAATTTTTGAGTTTCGATATCTCAGCTCTGGAAGGGTCTAGAGCCTCCATTCTTGCACTCAGGTCTATGTCTCATGGCCCTCTATCAGAATCCAGAGTTTTGAGAAGATTGGGCATACTTAATTTTTCGCCACCCAAAAAAAACGTAAGGGGTAACACTGTTGTTGTTTTTTTCTGGTCGAAATTTTGAATTTCGATATCTCAGCTCTGGAAGGGTCTAGAGCCTCCATTGTTGCACTCAGGTCTAAGTCTCATGGCCCTCTATCAGAATTTGGGAAGACTGGAGAAACTTAATTTTTCGCCCCCCCAAAAAAAACGTAAGGGGTACCACTGTCGTTTTTTTTCGGGCCGAATTTTTGAGTTTCGATATCTCAGCTCTGGAAGGGTCTAGAGCCTCCATTTTTGCACTCAGGTCTAAGTCTCATGGCCCTCTATCAGAATCCAGAGTTTTGAGAAGATTAGGGATACTTAATTTTTCGCCCAAAAAAAAAAACGTAAGGGGTAACACTGTCGTTTTTTTTACGGGTCGAAATTTTGGTTTTCGATATCTCAGCTCTGGAAGGGTCTAGAGCCTCCATTGTTGCACTCAGGTCTATGTCTCATGGTCCTCTATCAGAATCCAGAGTTTTGAGAAGATTGGGGATACTTAATTTTTCGCCCAAAAAAAAAACCGTAAGGGGTAACACTGTCGTTTTTTTTTTCTGGTCGAAATTTTAATTTTCGATATCTCAGCTCTGGAAGGGTCTAGAGCCTCCATTGTTGCACTCAGGTCTAAGTCTCATGGTCCTCTACCAGAATCCAGAGTGTTGAGAAGATTGGGGATACTTAATTTTTCACCCAAAAAAAAAAAAACGTAAGGGGTACCACTGTCGTTTTTATTTCGGGCCGAATTTTTGAGTTTCGATATCTCAGCTCTGGAAGGGGCTAGAGCCTCCATTTTTGCACTCAGGTCCAAGTCTCATGGCCCTCTATCAGAATTTGGAAAGATTGGAGAAACTTAATTTTTCGCCCAAAAAAAAAAACGTAAGGGGTACCACTGTCGTTTTTTTTTTCGGGCCGAATTTTTGAGTTTCGATATCTCAGCTCTGGAAGGGGCTAGAGCCTCCATTTTTGCACTCAGGTCTAAGTCTCATGGCCCTCTATCAGAATTTGGGAAGATTAGAGAAACTTAATTTTTCGCCCGAAAACGAAAAAAAACGAAAGGGGTAACACTGTCGAGTTTTTTTTTCGGGCCGAATTTTTGAGTTTCGATATCTCAGCTCTGGAAGGGGCTAGAGCCTCCATTTTTGCACTCATGTCTAAGTCTCATGGCCCTCTATCAGAATTTGGGAAGATTAGAGAAACTCAATTTTTCGCCCGAAAACGAAAAAAAACGAAAGGGGTAACACTGTCGTTTTTTTTTCGGGTCGAAATTTTGAATTTTGATATCTCAGCTCTGGAAGGGTCTAGAGCCTCCATTGTTGCACTCAGGTCTATGTCTCATGGCCCTCTATCAGAATCCAGAGTTTTGAGAAGATTGGGGATACTTAATTTTTCGCCCCCCAAAAAAAACGTAAGGGGTAACACTGTCGAGTTTTTTTTTCTGGTCGAAATTTTGAATTTCGATATCTCAGCTCTGGAAGGGTCTAGAGCCTCCATTGTTGCACTCAGGTCTATGTCTCATGGCCCTCTATCAGAATCCAGAGTTTTGAGAAGATTGGGAATACTTAATTTTTCGCCCAAAAAAAAAACCTAAGGGGCAACACTGTCGGGTTTTTTTTCGGGTCGAAATTTTGATTTTTGATATCTCAGCTCTGGAAGGGTCTAGAGCCTCCATTGTTGCACTCAGGTCTAAGTCTCATTGCCCTCTATCAGAATCCAGAGTTTTGAGAAGATTAGGGATACGTAATTTTTCGCCCAAAAAAAAAACGTAAGGGGTAACACTGTCGTTTTTTTTACGGGTCGAAATTTTGATTTTCGATATCTCAGCTCTGGAAGGGTCTAGAGCCTCCATTTTTGCACTCAGGTCTAAGTCTCATGGCCCTCTATCAGAATCCAGAGTTTTGAGAAGATTGGGGATACTTAATTTTTTGCCCCAAAAAAAAAAACGTAAGGGATAACACTGTCGTTTTTTTTTTCTAGTCGAAATTTTGAATTTCGATATCTCAGCTCTGGAAGGGTCTAGAGCCTCCATTGTTGCACTCAGGTCTAAGTCTCATGGCCCTCTATCCAGATGTTTATTCGCCTCTGCCATAACGACCTATCGGTTTTCATTAAACCGAGAAAAATGGAATTTTGTTTTATTTACGATCACTGAGAAATGTTCTATTATTTAAAAAGCAAAAAAAAATTTTTTTTTATTATTTTCAAGGTGAAAAGGATTCATTTGCCTGGATCCACGCCGAAGAAAACGTCTAAATGTCACCTTTTTAATGAAGCAGCCTAAATATTCCACTTTGGAAAATGTGTAGATGTCAGGTTTTCATTTAACCGAAAAAATTTAATTTTGTTTTATTTACGATCACTGAGAAATGTTCTATTATTTAAAATGCAAAAAAAAAAAAAAAAAAAAAACATTTATTATTTTCAAGGTGAAAAGGTATTACATCGACGTTAAACCACGTTAACGGTGTTAACCATAACCTTTTAAATACTCGACCTAGTTCCGTTGCTTAGCAACGGGAAGAAACTCCTGTAACTTCAGTGCCCAACCCGTATCACGACAAGACGTGAAATAATCATGTTGGTCCACTTTGGAAAATGTGTAGATGTCACGGTTTAGTTTAAACTCAAAACCATAAATAGGGCTATACTGCCCTCTTGTGTCAAATTATATTTCTATATTTATTTTTCCAACAAATAAAACCAAACCGTCAATAAAAATTCATTCAATACACCTTTGAACTCAACAGATTCAGTGGCTCAATTGATAAAGCGTTGGGCTTTAATCAAGAAGGTCTGAGTTCAAATCTCATTCTTGCTTACGTTAAATTGTTGTGATTATATCAAACAAAGTGGCCAAAACAACATTTCTTCAACCCGGTATCACGACAAGACGTGAAATAATCACGTTGGTCCACTTTTGAAAACGTGTAGTTGTCACGGTTTAAACCTCCTCAAACGTGAAACTTACCATCACGACCTATTGGTTTTCATTAAACTGAGAAAAATGGAATTTTGTTTTATTGACGATCACTGAGAAATGGTCTATTATTTAAAATGCAAAAAACATTTATTATTTTCAAGGTGAAAAGGATTCATTTGCCTCGATCCACGGTGAAAAAAACGTCTAAATGTCACATTTTTAATGAAGCAGCCTAAATAGTCCACTTTGGAAAATGTGTAGATGTCACGGTTTAACCCCCTCAAACGTGAAACTTACACGTTTGCGTTAACACGCTCCAGTGGAGAGATATCCAGATGTTTATTCGCCTCTGCCATAACCATAGATATATACACTAGACCTCACCTTGGGGGTCTAAGCATGCGTCAAAACCGCCGCCATCTTGGAACAGGTGTCTTGTCATAGGAAGTAGCTAGGTAATGCTGCTATCTCTGCCTTTACTTCAAATTCATTGATGGTGGCGGACTTTTGTGCAGCGTATGGTGTTCACGGATTAAATCTGAACTAGAAATAATGTTTTTTTTTTTTTTTTTTAATTTTTTCTTTCTGGAATCAATGATAAATACATGTCTGACCGTTGGAACAAACCAAAAAAACAAGAAAAATCGCATTCATGATGATTTATGGTGATTTACGGTGTCTACTACATTGATGCTGATGCATTAAAGTGAAGGGGCTCCCCTGTTTCAAGATGGCGGCTCTATTGACGCATTCGTTCCAATGAACTAACCTAGCCAAGGTGAGGTCTAGTGTATATGTCTATGTGCCATAACGACCTATCGGTTTTCATTAAAACGAGAAAAATGGAATTTTGTTTTATTTACGATCACTGAGAAAAGTGCATCTGTCCATCATAAAAGTGCATCTGTCCATCATAAATGTGCATCTATCAATCATAAAAGTGCATCTGTCCATCATAAAAGTGCATCTATCCATCATAAAAGTGCATCGGTCCATCATAAAAGTGCATCTATCCATCATAAAAGTTCATCTGTCCATCATAAAAGTGCATCTGTCCATCATAAAAGTGCATCTGTCCATCATAAAAGTGCATCTGTCCATCATAAATGTGCATCTGTCCATCATAAAAGTGCATCTGTCCATCATAAAAGTGCATCTGCCCATCATAAAAGTGCATCTGTCCATCATAAAAGTGCATCTATCCATCATAAAAGTTCATCTGTCCATCATAAAAGTGCATCTATCCATCACATAAGTGCATCTATCCATCACATAAGTGCATCTATCCATCATAAAAGTGCATCTGTCCATCATAAAAGTGCATCTGTTCATCATAAATGTGCATCTATCAATCATAAAAGTGCATCTGTCCATCATAAAAGTGCATCTGTCCATCATAAATGTGCATCTATCAATCATAAAAGTGCATCTATCCATCATAAAAGTGCATCTGTCCATCATAAAAGTGCATCTGTCCATCATAAAAGTGCATCTGTCCATCATAAAAGTGCATCTATCCATCATAAAAGTGCATCTGTCCATCATAAAAGTGCATCTGTCCATCATAAAAGTTCATCTGTCCATCATAAAAGTGCATCTATCCATCATAAAAGTTCATCTATCCATCATAAAAGTGCATCTATCCATCATAAAAGTGCATCTGTCCATCATAAAAGTGCATCTGTCCATCATAAAAGTGCATCTGTCCATCATAAAAGTGCATCTGTCCATCATAAAAGTGCATCTATCCATCATAAAAGTGCATCTATCCATCATAAAAGTGCATCTATCCATCATAAAAGTGCATCTGTCCATCATAAAAGTGCATCTATCCATCATAAAAGTGCATCTATCCATCATAAAAGTGCATCTGTCCATCATAAAAGTGCATCTATCCATCATAAAAGTTCATCTGTCCATCATAAAAGTGCATCTATCCATCATAAAAGTGCATCTATCCATCATAAAAGTGCATCTGTCCATCATAAAAGTGCATCTGTCCATCATAAAAGTGCATCTGTCCATCATAAAAGTGCATCTGTCCATCATAAAAGTGCATCTATCCATCATAAAAGTGCATCTGTCCATCATAAAAGTGCATCTGTCCATCATAAAAGTGCATCTGTCCATCATAAAAGTGCATCTATCCATCACATAAGTGCATCTGTCCATCATAAAAGTGCATCTGTCCATCATAAAAGTGCATCTATCCATCATAAAAGTGCATCTGTCCATCATAAAAGTGCATCTATCCATCATAAAAGTGCACTCCTCCCAGGCCCGAGTTTTTGCCTCCACAACCACCCGGGCTGGAGTCCGCTTGGCCTGCCGGTACCAGTCAGCTGCCTCAGGAGTTCCACAAGCCAGCCAGGCCCCATAGGCCTCCTTCTTCAGCTTGACGGCATACTTTACTTCCTGTGTCCACCACCGGGTTCGGGGATTGCCGCCTCGATAGGCACCGGAGACCTTACGGCTGCAACTCTGAGCAGCCGCTTCGACAATGTAGGTGGAGAACATGGTCCACTCGGACTCAATATCTACAGCCTCCCTCGGGATCTGGTCGAGGCTCATCCAGAGGTGGGAGTTGAAGATCTCTGCCAAACGTTTCCAGCAGACCCTTACAGTACGCTTGGGTCTGCCGAGTCTGTTTAGCTTCCTCTCCCGCCATCTGATCCAACTCACCACCAGGTTGTGATCTGTTGACAGCTCTGCCCCTCTCTTCACCCAAGTGTCCAAGACATATGGCTGCAGTCAGATGAAACGACCACAAGGTCGATCATCGACCTACGCCCTAGGGTGTTCAGGTGCTGCATGCACTGATGGACACCCTTTTGCTTGAAGATGGTGTTCGTTGTGGACAAACTGTGACTAGCACAGAAGTCCAATAACTGAACACTACTCGGGTTCAGGTCAGGGGGGCCATTCTGTCCCTAGAGCTAGTTTCCATGTCCAGGGATCGGGTTGTTGAGGCCCCCGCCTTCGACTGCCGCCCGATCCTCTCAGCACAGGCCCCTTACGGTCCCTCCTGAAGGTGGTGAGCCCACGGTAAGGAGGCCCCACGTTGCTTCTTCGGACTGAGCCCTGCCAGACACCGTGTGGGAGGCCCTGCCACCAGGCGCTCACATACTGGCTCCAAGGTGGGGCCCCGGCTGTCCTTGTTTTCACTTCACTCATAAGGTTTTTTGAACCGTTCTTGGTCTGACCCATCGCCTAGGACCGGTTTGCCTTGGGAGACCCTACCAGGGGCATATAGCCCCGGACAACATAGCTCATAGGGTCGTTCGGGTACTCAAACCCCTCCACCACGTTAAGGTGGCAGTGCAAGGAGGGGTTGATTAGAATCACTTTTTTTCTATTTCAGTTTATTCTAATGGGGATTTGTTATACCCTATATGAAGAGTTCAGATGCAAAAGCCTCTAAGTGCCATTTGAAATTTTCTTCTAAAATTATCATTTTTATCAAGCTTGTATATTTAAGTTCAGTAATTTCACTTAAATGGCAATGAAGATGACCTATTAATGGTCATTTAAGTGAAATTACTGAACTTAAATACACAAGCTTGATAAAAATGGTCATTCTAGAACCAAATTTCAAATGGCACTTAGAGGCTTTTGCATCTGAACTCTTCATATATACATTACACATACAGTATTTGAATATATGAGTGGTTTTGTGTTTTGTTTCAATAAATATAACACCAATATAATGGTTTGAATAGTATCTACTTATTATGGGAGATGTTCATTTGGACCAACATGTTTCAGGTGGGGATCATCAACATTTGCTTCTTAGACATCATAAAGACTGTAAAAGTACAAAAGTTAGAAAACATATATCAATAGGGTCCTAAGGGCAGGAGTTCCAGTGATCCAATGTCACAATTTATTTTTACATTTTTTGGTGTTCATTTGAGTGTTTATGCACTATACATCATCTAATCATGACTTGATGATGAATTTAGGGTCTCAGGTATATCTACCATAAGGGAGCGCGTCTTGTTCCACTCGTAGAGCCATGAATGTTTGTTGTTATTTTGTTCAGATTGTCCCACTCGAGATGAAACACATTCCCTTACCAGTAGTAATAATAATGAAAGTATAACTAATTAATTATTAAGCATAACATTTTTTTTTCAACTTAACAGAAATCTGGAGAGACCATTATCTGCCAGTTAATGTGGGCTTCCATAACGCTAAATGCTCTTCACCAAGAAAGACCTTTCTAATTGTGTGTTGGTGCATGGTGTGCTATGTATTTGTGTAGTTAGTTTAAAAATGTATGTTAAATAAACCTCACATTACCAGTGAATCCTAATTACATGATGTGATTTTTAATTAATGCATATTTTTGAACACGTTGTATCTTAAAATGTATTATTTAATTAAAATATCCATGTTATATTTTTAATGTGCAACAAGTGAACATTGGGAACAAGCTCAACATGTGCTCAACAATAATTTACATAGCCAGTTATGAAAAATGGAGGAGATTTATCAAATCGAAAACTAAAGGAGAAAAACAGACTGCCTATATGTGCTTTTTTGGATATCCAGTGTGGCAACCAATATAGCCAGAAAATACATGTGACAATATTTCAGGTGGGGATCATCAACATTTGCTTCTTAGACATCCTAAAGACTGTAAAAATACAAAAGTTAGAAAACATATATCAGAAGGGTCCATAGGGGAGGAGTTCCAGTGGTCCAATGTCACCATTTTTTGACATTTTTTGGTGTTTATTTGAGTTTTTATGCACTATACATCATCTAATCAAGACAATCCTCATATCTATCAATTCCTCATGCAAAGACGAAGAGAAAATGGGGTAGATTGTGTCTGTAGGATGTATTGTTCAGATTCTATGTAGGTTTAAAGTTTTCATTTTCCGCAGCCAAAAATCAAGCACGGACACAAAAGATGATACAAAAAATCACATATGGGACAAAAATTTGTGCGGGGAACATCAAAATTCCTTTTCTAGACACCTTAAGGATTACAAAAATCTAGGTTAAAAAAATATATCTTTCGGGTGCAGGTGAACCCCCCCTTCCTACCCTACTAGTTAGTCTTTGCCCCGCGATGTATTTTTCATCATGTTCTATTTATTTTTGTTTTTCATCATGTATTTTTCATCATGATGTATTTTTCATCATGTTCTCATGTACTCACTGCGTGAGTGCATGAGAACATGATGTGCGTGACTCGTGAGACCCGCCTGGCTCGTGGCTCGTCACATACTAAAAAAGGCGGGTCTTTGCGAACGTCTCTATTAATGATAATGCATGGAATATAACAAGGGAAAGTGCCACTAAATAACAGGGCTAATTTGTGGGGGACGTTGCGTGGTAAGGCTTTGGTAATCAGATGGCTTGCAGTATCTGCTCCACAGCCAATCACGGGCCCCCTCCTTGCTTGGGCCCCGGGGCTTTAGCCCCGCCTAGCCCTATGGTTAATGCGGCCGTGGGCATAACTAAAACATTTCTATAAATTATAAACATATTTTTAGCATTTTCTTAATCTACATGACATTTCCAGTTCTAAAAATCACACTTATGAAACTAGGCTACTTCATACTGTATATCCAGGTTTCCCAAGGGTTTATTTAAAGGGGGAAAAATAGTTGTTTGGGGATGAAATATTGAGTCTTAGTTATGTTAATGCTTGTTTTGTCTTATTTAAATCATTCATGAAGTCCCCTTCAAGTTTGCCTTAGAACCACTGGTGTAAAATCATTAAAAATTGCTGGGTTACACTTTACTTGAAGGGGTGTGCATAAGACTGACATGACACCTTCGTAATCATGCCATGACATATGTTATGAATATGAAGGAAGTTTTATGCATGTATGCGACAACTGTCATCAATTGTCATTTGCTCAGTTATGACATTTTTAATGCAAATATGACATTGTTTGAGATGTCTTTGTTATGACACCTTGACATAAACCAATCCATCATAACCTGTCAGTGTCTTTGTCATGACAACTTGACTTTACTAAGACAACACAACCTGTCATAAACATGACATAGAAGATTAATTATCAAACTTAAGAAGCTTTATTGGTCAACATTACATTAAACTGTCATGTGGTTGGTTTTGACATTGACTGTCATGAAGCCATTATAACTTTTTAATGACAAATTCAATTAGTACCACTGTAGTTGTTATAATGCTTCATGACAACCAATGTTGTTATGATGTATTGGTTTATGGCAAGAGACATCTTAAACAATGTCATTATTGAGCGAAAGACACTTAATGACAGTTGTCATACACATGCATAAACCCTACTTCATATTCAAGACATATGTCATGTCATGGTTATGAAGGTGTCATGTCAGTCTTATGCACACCCCTTCAAGTAAAGTGTTACCGAAATTTCTTTCACAAATGACTTCGAGATCCAGCCATAATTGTCAGAGCCCTGTTGAAGACCCCAACTAACATGGAGGTGAACTTGTGTTTTTACTTGTGTCTGAAGCAACAGATGGAACGAACTGGAGAAGGCGGAGCCTCAGAACCACACCGACCTATTATATCATCACCACAGACTAGCGGTAGTTTGAAGCCGTTTACCAGCCGGAGTGAACTTTTCTAGAAAGTTCACTTCGGCAAGTTGTTTCAAATTCGGTTTTGGCCTGATTTTGTTCAATATGACCTCACACCAGTTGGTTCTTCGATTTGTGTAAATAACCCAGAATGCTCTGAGGGACTACCTGCTCGAACGACTTGAGTCCCGCCTCCTTCCCCACTGCCGCCATGTCCTCCAGCACGGCTTTCTTCACGTCCTGCCATACAAAGGGGATGAAGAGACTCAGTTTAAAGCTATTGATATCTCATGCTAAGTTGAGAAAGTATAGTCTGCGCACGTGATCTGGCATGTTTAACTCTTTCCCCGCCCTTTTTCACTAAAATAATGGCCACCAGAATATGTTGTTGTATCTGAACATACAATATTTTGTACAAGAAAGAACATTTTGTTCAAAACTGAAATGAAACTGAGAAAAATGCGTTTTTGTCAAAGACTACATCCAGATACGATTCAGATCGAGTCCATCCACACCCCCAAAGCTTCATAGTCCAAGAACTCATTCTGGGTCGACATTTCATCCAGTAACATTAGGAAGTTTTGATTTATATGCGGTTTAATGATCTTGATATCTTACATGTGTGTCAGAAATGCTTTATTTGCATATTTCTGATCCTTCTCCACATGTGTTTTGATCCAGAAATTCAGTTCTCTTTCAGAAGATAGCTAACAGCGCCCCCTAGCGTATAACAGTGAAAACATTTCCATCAATGGCGGTGAAAGAGTTAATATAGTTGAAATGAGTTAAATTTGCATGTGTCCTGTATATGGCATTAAAGCTCACAGGATTTTGACAAAGCTCTTCATATGATCCGACTATCCCTCTTTCTTTGGCCCAGTCGACAAACACCTCCGGGTCTGGAACTACAACTCCTACAAGATAAGACTACAAACAGAGAAGGACGAGGACGCGGTCAGTTTCACTGCACTAAAAACAGAGAAGACAAAAACTGTTGTACTTAAATGCATGTATGCTTACTTGTAGACTATCTCCGTGCACGAAGACCTGCAGAACGGGAACACAGCGAGTGTAGACGTTCTCGATCTTCTCGGGAGCGATGTACTCTCCCTGGGACAGCTTAAAGATGTTCTTCTTCCGGTCCACGATGCGCAAAGTGCCATTCTGGGAGACCAAATATTCACACAGGACTTCATTCAGAACACTGCAAACAATTCATAAATGCAGATACACTGCATAGAAACAGCTGTAATGACTTAATCCTGGAGGGACTTCTTTTTTGTTGTAGTTTTTACAGTCTAAAATGGCCACAAATATAGCAAATTCAGTTTTGTACTGAAAAGCCACCCAATAATCATGATTTACTTCTATAAATAGTGTTAGTGACAGTGAGAGTGCAGTTATCTCGATATACTTGCAACACAGTGACATATAAAAATATTAAGTCATGTTTTTACAATGTTCTGATTGTCTATTGTTGTAAAGTTGTTTAATCAGTGATCGCACTCACTAGCAATATTTCAAAAGTCCATATCCGCTAAAATAATGTCATTATTAAATCTAATCTACTGGTGAAACAAGACATTATGGGGACTAGCAAATACCCAGACAGCAAACTGACATTGAATCAACGTGGAAACGACATCTCTCATGACATTGAAACAACGTTGATTTGCTCATCGAATTAACGTTGAACCAACGTCAGACGCGGCATTCTTCAAAGCTAAATGAAATCGAAAATTGGTTTGCTTTCATAACGTTGAAACAACGCGTTAATTTCAAGTTGATTTTCCGTTAGTTTTGAAAGAATGACGCGTCTGACGTTGGTTCAACGTTAATTCGATGAGCAAAACAATGTCAGATCAACGTTGTTTCGATGTCATATTTCCACGTTGATTCAATGTCAGTTTGCTATCTGGGTATTCACCCCATTTCATATACAGTAGTAGGTTGAACAGTACAGTAGGTAGACCATTTGTTAAACTGGTTGAATAATAATGGCCGATAATGTGGAGATTGCTTGATTTTCCTGGAAAAGTAGCAACAAATCCAATTTAAAGCGTCGACGACTCACCGGCAGCCACTGTCCCACGTCTCCGGTGTGAAGCCAGCCGTCAGCGTCCAGAGTCTCTCCTGTCCTCTCTTCATCCTTCAGATACCCTCGGAAGACACTGGGACCCCGGATACAGATCTGACATGTACAACAGATAATACATTTGTTTCAATTAGCGTTTGAGTCAAAAGTGTTCCCAGAAGACCTTGAAGTGTTGTTGTTACTGAGCAACAGTATTGTCAAAGGCACAAGTCACTTGCCACAATTTCTGGCCAAATGACCGACAACTGCAGGACAAGTGTCCACGTTGTATTGGGTTGATGGGTTCATTTCTCACTGTGATCAAGATACTGACCTCTCCTTCTCCGTTCTTGGCGTAGTAGTTCATGTCAGGGATGTCGGTCAGCTTCACCATAGCGCAGGGTAAAGGAGCGCCGACATGACCTGAAACACATCATGCTGTCCATTAAATAACAAAACAATACAATACAATACAATCCAGTTCAAAGGTTTGGATCAAAATAAAGGCGAAAAGATCGGTCATATATATATATATATATAAAAAAAAAAAAAGTTTAAGTTTTGCTCTGTTCTGTGATGAGCGTTCGTGACTCTACTGTTCAAACTCGCTCATCAAAATGAACAAATCTTTTTTCGAGTCATGACTCGAAGGGTCCTTGATAAGACCCTTTTTCATCGTCTGGAGTCGTTTAAAACCCTTTGAAGCTGCACTGAAACTCTCATTTGGACCTTCAACCGTTTGGTTCCCACTGAAGTCCATTACATGGAGAAAATCCTGGAATGTTTTCATCAAAAACCTTAATTTCTTTTCGACTGAAGAAAGAAAGACGTGGACATCTTGGATGACATGGGGGTGAGTAAATTATCAGCAAATGTTTTTTTCAAAAGTGAACTAACTCTTTAATAACAAGCTTTTTTTCATTGTTTGGTTGTGTACTTTATTTTATAGAAGGACAGTTGATGATGATATCTAACAATGCACGTACTTCAGAAAATATAACAAATAATGAAGGCTTAGCTACTTATTACAATAGTTCATGTTTTTCAGTCAGTAATTCATACTGTAACATTCGTTTGTTCGTTGTGTCAATTTGCAGTTTGAAATAACAAACCCGTTCACCCGAAGGAACACTCAATGCAGTGCTATTAGAAGACATCCTATCATAGCTTTTTGGTACATAACGGCTACCGTAGAAGCAACACGCATTTAAAAAAGCGAGGTGCTGGAGAGCACAATTCGTTTGGATGCAAAATACATTTTCACCGCTAGATGGGAAAAATTCCTACACATTGTCCCTTTAAATTCAGTATTGATATATATAAATATTCAGTTTTGTTTGTTGTTGTTTTTGGTTTTTTTTCTTGTTTCTTTTTGCACTGTATGACTTAACAAACATTTTGTCTGCCTTGTACTTTTGTGCCATTGTCTGAAATAAATAATAAAAAAAATTAACATTTAATTTAATATTCAACAATATTGATCTGCCTGCATTGACACCATTCTGAACTGAACTGAGCAGGACGATGACATCACGGCTTTCTCCAGAGCGCCTATATAAATAAATGTGACTCGACTTTACCATTTTTATTAGTTTATCCATTTATTTCAGTAACACTTTCCAATAGTTAACTACATTTTCTAAATACGTCTATCGATGTTTTACATCTACGTGATATGTGATGTTTTTTACATTTGATTACTTTCTGTTGATAAAGCCTTCTGTTTTTATAATTTGTTTCATAGAAATGCTGTATTTGTTATGCTCAAAGTTGTTCCTTATCACCTCTAAGAGAGGGAAAAGAATAGGTTGCTTGTCAATAAATAAAGAGTTGACATTTTCATTTTTTTTATTCCAAATTCCTGACCGGGGCACCCTCAGCGGATTCTCCTTTTCTCCTTTTCCATTTTCAAAATGGCCGGGTGCCGTCCCTGATTCCCATGTGATGTTGAACAGGTGTGTTAACCAGGAAAGCCAAGTAAGTACCCAAGTATCTCAGAGCAAATCTCGCCTCGCCACAACTAAATGGAAATGATTATATTAAATAAAGTGTAGTGTATGTAAAACATAGCAAAGTATGCAACAAAAAACACCATGTGACCTCACTCTGCTGCACGTTTCATTAAGAAATTAAACACAAACCTGCACTCCAGTCCCCCGGCATGGAGAAGGTGCATCCCGCTGTGCACTCCGTCTGCCCATAACCCTCAAAAATCTGGAATTACATTAAACAAAACGTCAATATCATGAACAATACTGGTGAAAATATCCCCTCTACACAGAATCAAAACACTGTTATTTTAGTTTTATTCATATATTAATTCATTTTATCTTTATATTTTCATTTTAGATAAAGTTTTAGTAATTTTGTTATGTGCGTTTGTCATTTTTATTATTTTTTTTAGCCATATATTTCAGTAACACTTTTCAATAATGTTCCAATAGTCAACTACATTTTCTAACATTAACCATGAAAAATACGTCTATTTCTTAGTTTATATTAATTTCAGAATTTACTGATAAATTATTAAAATTAAAACATATATAGTTATGTCCATTAATATTTAATGAACCTGAGGTAACATGGACTAACAATAAACCATTGTATTTTATGAACGAATCTTTTTTTGTGTCATTTGGTTCATTCAATGATCGAATTGATTCGGAAAAAGATTCTTTCATTTTGATGAACGAGTTCGAACAGGAGAGTCACAAAGGCGAGCATTTGAGCTTATAAAACTTAAACTTTGTCATTTATTTATTAAATGAGCAATCGTTTCACTTGATAAGACCCTTATTCATCGTCTGGAATCATTTAAAGCCCTTTGAACAGTTTGCAGTTTGCACTGAAAGTCTCATTTGGACCTTGAACCGTTTGGTTCCCACTGAAGTCCATTATATGAAGAAAAATCCTGGAATGTTTTCATCAAAAAGCTTAATTTCTTTTCGACTGAAGAAAGAAAGACATGGACATCAGCAAAAGTTTTTTTAAAGTGAACTACTCCTTTAAATGGTAGTGAGGACTCTCACCAGACAGCCGAGGGTGGCCCTGAGGAAGGAGAGGACGGTTGGAGAGATTGGAGCAGATGCAGTGAGGATGAACCGCAGGTTTCCACCCAGACTGGCCTACAGGAAGAGAGAGATGTCACAAATATAAACACATTATATCCACAAAGGGGCACTCCAAACTCTTTCCGTAGCTGAAGCGTTCGGTTATTGTGAAACGTACCTGTATCTTATTGAAGATCAGCCGGTCCCACAGGCTGTTGTTCCTCACGACTCCACTACTCAGTTCTGCCTGTTTCCTCCTCACGGCGTAATGAAGAATGACTCTCCTTAACGGAGACGTGACCGAGCCCAAAATCTACACACACACACACACACATTCATCAGTTTAAAGTGAGGGATTATTCTCCATTTGTGTCCAAGGACTCCACACTGCTGTGCAGAACACACTTTATCATAGATGCGGTTGAGTAATCGAGGGACCACGGGGAAGAAGGTGGGCTTCAGGGTCTTTATGTCATCCATCAGCAGAGAGATGTCCCCTTGGTAAAAGCCAACCCGTGCTCCGTGACAGAACATCGACACCTGATGGACAACAACACAACAATATAAAACAACAGCAAGCTGGACACATCGTTTTTGTATTCAATTAAAGTCAATATGAAATCAAAGTTAAGTTCATTAGCATACATGTATACAATAGGTTTTAGAAAATAAAAAATAGCATCCATAAATCCCTGTTAATGTTCATTTATACACTAATGGTCAAAAGTTTCTTATGCTCACCATGGCTGCATTTATTTGACCACAGATAAAGTAAAAACTATATTATTAGTAAAATATTATTACAATTTTAAAATAAATTATGCAAAGCTGAATTTTCAGCATCATTACTCCAGTCATTACTCCAGTGTCACATGATCCTTCAGAAATCACTCTTATGTGATGATTTTCTGCTCAAGAAATATTTCTGATTATTATCAATGTTGAAAACAGTTGTGCTGCTTGTCATACACTACACTACCATCCAAAAAGTAAGATTTAAACAAAAGAAAAGACAGAAATTGAACACTTGCTCTTCAGCAGGGATGCTATAAATTGATCAAAAGTGACAGTAAATATTTATACTGTTAAAGCTAGGGTATACAATTTCAAAGATTGTTCATTATTAATATCCTCGTTTAGATGCTGGTTATGGTTATATAGTACAATCCTAACAATATGAATAGAAAAAAGAACGAAAAAAATCCATTCACTCTATTGGCTGTACAGCCGCATAAAAATTGACCAATGTAAGCTGTGCGGCCGCACAGCTTATATTGGTCAACTGCTCTCATCCAATTACCAGCTCCACTTGAAACTCCGCCTGGCGCTCGCGTCTCCAACCCAATAACAATTACTGAAAACCTTAGCAATACTAGTAGTATTATAATGGTGGTGGGAAGTTTTGAACATTTTGTGTGTTGCTAATCTTGTGTTGACGTGAACTCAAACGTGACATACGGTACGTAGGGGATCAGGTAGCACAGAGAGGAGGGGTGTGTTTGTGGAGGGGCGGGATGAGTTTTTTTAAAACTTCCCTACCGTCTCGATCGATTTTTAACATCGTATACCATCGCTTTAAAAGAGATTTCTATTTAAAATTGATTTTTGTTAGAATTTTCTAATCATGAATAATCCTAATGTAATGATGCTGAAAATTCAGTTTTTTAAATTAGATTTTAAAATATTACAATAGAAAACAGCTATTTTAAATTGTAATAACATTTCACAATATTACAGTTTACACTATATTTTTGATTAAATAAATAGAAAGTCTTTCAAAAACATATATAGTATATTTACATTACTACTAGTTAAAGGTTTTAGATATTATATTAATATTAATAACACTGTTTTGGATTTATAAACACCCTAAAACGTCATGTACACTCAATTAATGCCCCAAACCTTATTGTACATCATCAGAGGATTTTATTTTAAACACAAAATCACGTTTCATGACCTTCCAGATTAAACCAAGGAAAACCTTTTCAGATGACAATAATAATAACAATAAATAACAATAATAAAACAATTATTCTTGTATATTCAATCCAATCAGAAAATCAAATTATTATGATAATTATTATGATTATTTTGCTCCATTTCGAAACTGTGACTTTAAATGAGAGAGGGGTTACCTGGATCATTCGTTCAAACATGTGGGCGAGCGGCAGATAAGAGATGGACACGTCCTCTTGACGAATCACAAAGAAGCCCTGGTGTGTGTGCGTACAAAATGAAACGGATAAGATAAAATGGAAAATAAATGTGGTGATTAGATTGAACTGGTTATCAATTCTGCACTTTCACTGGCGAGTATCATGAGCCGCAGTTCAATATTGAGAGAACACATGAAGTCCATTTCACCATTAGAGGAACAAAGAGCTTTGTAAACAGGACTTGAAAGAGAAAGAGAGGCATCATGGGAAACTCAAAGTCTCTATTAAAGAAAAGAAAACAGAAGGATGAGGAACAGGACAGAAGCTAAGATGAAAGCTACAGAGAGAGGATGTTACGGAGAGTTGAAGGATAAGAAAGCAGACACGAGCTCAGATCTCTCTAACTGACCTCCAGGATCTTGATGACAGAGGAGGTGTTGGAGGCGATGTTGCCGTGAGTTATCATGGCTCCTTTAGGCTTTCCTACATCAGAGAAAACAAACACATCTAAACCTGATATACCCAAACATCATGGCTAGACCTGCACGATTCTGGTTAACTTCTATTTATTTTTTTTATTTTTTCAAATAGAACAGATTCTGAACAAACAAACTAAACAAAATAACATGTAATTTACTAGAGGTTCTTACAAAAATTGTCATTGCTGATTAAAACCGAACGTTAAATTAATCTGTATGATTAAAAAAAAAACGGTTAGAATGAATGATTCATTGACTCACTCATAAATCCCTCACTTGTTTCATTACTGGATGATTCTGCGTTTTTGAATGAATCTCTTGAATAAATGATTCTGCGTTTTTGAATGAATCTCTTGATTAAAATGATTCTGCGTTTTTGAATGAATCTCTTGAATGAATGATTCTCCGTTTTTGAATGAATCTCTTGAATTAATGATTCAGCGTTTTTGAATGAATCTCTTGAATAAATGATTCTGCATGTTTGAATGAATCTCTTGAATTAATGATTCAGCGTTTTTCAATGAATCTCTTGAATAAATGATTCAGCATTTTTGAATGAATCTCTTGAATAAATTATTCTGCGTTTTTGAACGAATCTCTTGAATAAATGATTCTGCGTTTTTGAATGAATCTCTTGAATAAATGATTGTGTGTTTTTGAATGAATCTCTTGAATAAATGATTCTTGTGTTTCAAAAAGAATGAATTTCTTGAATAAATGATTCTGCGTTTTTGAATGAATCTCTTGAATAAATGATTCTGCATGTTTGAATGAATCTCTTGAATTAATGATTCAACGTTTTTCCATGAATCTCTTGAATAAATGATTCTGCGCTTTTGAATGAATCTCTTGAATAAATGATTCTTGTGTTTCAAAAAGAATGAATTTCTTGAATAAATGATTCTGCGTTTTTGAATGAATCTCTTGAATTAATGATTCTGCGTTTTTGAACGAATCTCTTGAATAAATGATTCTGCGTTTTTGAATGAATCTCTTGAATAAATGATTCTGTGCTTTTGAATGAATCTCTTGAATAAATGATTCTTGTGTTTCAAAAAGAATGAATTTCTTGAATAAATGAATCTGCGTTTTTGAATGAATCTCTTAAATTCATGATTCAGCGTTTTTAAAAGAATCTCTTGAATAAATGATTCTGCGTTTTTGAATGAATCTCTTGAATGAATGATTCTGTGCTTTTGAATTAATCTCTTGAATGAATGATTCTGCATATATGAGTGATTTTGTCAAATGTTTAATAGTCACATGCGAATCGTTGTCATTTAGGAATGAGATTGTGATCTTTTAACAATTAATCATGCGACTCTAATCATGGTCACGTTATGGTATTAATGAGTTTCAATGTTACCACACAATAAACTGAACACATGTGAAATTTGGTTATATATTACAACAGATCATAAAATGAATGCGATAATGTGATCAGGGTGTTTGCTGGTCGGTACCTGTGGTGCCACTGGTGAAACACACAACAGCCAGATCTTCAGGTTTAGGAGGCTGTAGCAATACAAGAACAAAGAGACATCATAAAACTGATGTGATGTGTGTGAATGTCCCTCACAAGCGTACAGATGCATGTCTCTGTGTGTGTCTCTGCAGCAACAGCACGCATCGCAAATCTAGTCAGCCAAGACCAAATACATTCATACGGTCACATCCATCAACATGCTGAAACTACTCAACTAGCAAAAAGGAGAAAAACAAATCAAGGAGCTCTTACCACAGGAGACCTTAGGTTTTCTCTTCCCAGATCCTGCAATACACACACACACACACACTTAGATCAACCACAGAGCTCTTTTCAAAGTGGAAAATAAAACAAAGATTGTTTGAGTATGCTTTACAAACAAATACTATTTCAGTCTTTCTACTTTGAAATGCCATTTTGCGTTTTAATCATATTGACCAGCAAATAGATTGTAAAGTATAAAAATTATTTTTTACAGATTATTTTACGATAATCAGAGCATTATTAAGATTGTCGGAAGGGGTGAATCGGGGCTAAAATCGGGCTAATAATCCTGCCGTGTGAACCAGCCTTATCCGCGCTGAAGCTGAGACCGTTCGACGTGTACGTTACACGTCACATCCTGACGTCACGTGTTTTTACGGGATGTGTGTGATTCACAGACACACGGGACTGACGGGACTCACAGATTCCGGGAAATCACTGGCACATTGTCCGTGTATTTTTCCGGAATCTCTAATAGTCTTAAAGGCCTATTTAATTGTGAGAATCAGAGAGAGGGTGGAAATTGGCCATGAAAAAAAGTAAATAACAACAAATTGTTCTTAAATGTAAAACAAAAACTGCTCAGTTATTATAACTTGATATTTTGTATCATGTCAGTTGCATTAAATACTATTCCTAACCATAATCTGTGAGAGCTGAACTATCTCCACACCGCACTTTCTTCCTCTCTCCAGCAGGGCGGCGCTGAAGGGGTTAAAGAGCACCAGGCAGGACAGCGTGGGGGTCACGGAGTTCTCCTTGTTCTTCAAAAGAGATTCTGCTTTATCCTCCTTATCACAGATCACCATAGAGATCTCCGCTGGAGAGAGAGACAGATGAGATAAAGAGAGATAAAGCTCTGCTGTAAATTTGTTGCATCGTTTGTTGAGCTATTATAAGAACGAGGTCGTGTGCCTGTCTCACTCACCCAGGTTAAGGATGTGAACCATGGCTTCTAATCCAAGTGTATCGTAGAGAGGCACGAGAGCCATGGAGAACGTGTAGCAGGCCAGCTCTGTAATGACCCACTGCAGCCAGCAGAGGGAGACAAGCAAAGCAGGAACATGAGAAACACACAGGTCTGATCCACCCGGAGAAACATCTCTGATTGCGTTCGGATGAATGTGACTTGGCTCACAGCCGTTCACTGATTTAACCGATTCGGCAAAATGCATCCATTTCGCTTTTTAATTAATGAAAACAGAAGTACAAATTACATTATCAGCATAACAATTTGAGAGAAAAGTTTAACTGAAAAATGTCCCTGAAAATCAATATGCAATTTTGCAAAACCTGATGACAATGTTATCCAGCATGAACTTAGAATGATCCAAAGATCAAATCAAGAAAATGTTATTTATTTATTTATTTTTTTAACCCTTCATCAGCTTTTTGGGAGATTTTAAAGGGATACTCCACTTTTTTGGGGGAAATAGGCTCATTTTACCACACTCCCAGAGTTAAACAGTTGAGTTTTACCGTTTTCAAATTCATTCAGCCGATTTTCTGATATTTAGAAGAATATCAGTAACCAGACCGTTTCTGGTCTCATTGACTTCCATAGTAGGATAAAAATATACTATGGAAGTCAATGAGACCAGAAACTGTCTGGTTACGGACATTCTTCTAAATATCAGAAAATCGGCTGAATACATTCAAAAACGGTAAAACCCAACTTTTTAACTCTGGGGGAGTGGTAAAATGAGCCTATTTCCCAAAAAAAGTGGAGTATCCCTTTAAGGGGGGGAAACTATACCACAGTTAAATAATCTAAAATATAAAAACTAAATATTAAGACCCATTTTTACAAAATTTGGTTAAACTTAAAATCATTTCCAAGTGTATCAACAAAATAAAAATGTTCTTAGAGTAGAAATAGAAATACTTCCAAAGACCTCTGTGGTATGCGAGGCTTTTCTGAACATTTGTACAAAGGATCATGATTAACGTCACAAAATTGTGACCTAGAAATTTTTTAAGGTCTAAGTAAAAAAAAAAAAAAAAATGTTAAATGATTTCAAGGCATTTTTTCATCACACACGCGGGGCGGCACGAGCAGTTAAAAACTGTTTTCTATTATCTATCATTTCACTGTGTGGGGAATTGTCAAACTGCTTGCTGAGAAGGTGGTGTGTGTGAGAAGGGGAGGGGGGCGCAGGGGACAGCTCACCTCGGTCTCTCCCAAATGGAAAGGACAAGAGGGGGGACGGGGACAGGGGATCCACTGTATAGAGCAATACTCTAATGCAATTAGAGGGCTAAAGTCAGCCAAATCTCGTCTTTCTTCCAAATAACGCACATTTCATTCATAATATTATATTATAAATACAGGCCTTTAGTTCCTGCACATTTCTGTTTTTCTGAATTCTGTGAAATGGCTAATAAAAATAGGCAATACGAAACGATTATGTGGTCACCAAGGTGAATTGGTTTAGTCTTGACTTGTGGCCGTGACTCATGAGGGACAGTGTTGTGGGGAGATGGGAAATCTGTTGATTGTCGAGTGCCAAATAAACACAGAGATGGACAGGAAAAGGTCAAAGCCATCAGGTGCCCAATTTAGAAAAAAAGGAAGAGGAGAAACGAGCAAAAGATAAAGGTATGCAACTATGTTCTCTCGGTATGATTACGGTATCCATGTCATGAATGAAGGGCTAATGTTAATTGTTGGTAACTTACGTTTGTTAGCCTTTTTGCTATGATGCTTGCTATGCTTATACAACAATTTGGTTTTAAAGGTTGTATCAGTGATTTTCAGGCCCAAAAATAAATTATCACATTCATCTAATCTTTCCTAGCGATCCGCTAGCTGCGCGTCAAAAAAACGTGTCTCTGTAGGCAGCCTAGACACAAAAACAAATGGGTACAACCAGCACTCAAAACCAAAATAAACAGAGTTCCATCCAATCACCGACAGGGGCGGGTTTTGTGAGGTTTTGCGTTTGTGCGGTTGGGTTGGCACTAGGGTTGCCACCTATGTCTGATAAAAAAACAAGGGGGAATTTTCAATTTTTCTTTTGTTGTTTGATTCATATTAACCGCACATAGCAGCAGGTTCTGTGTATTACACAGATCTAATACACACATGCCAGTTTATGTGAACTTTGTGTGTGTTTTGACATACCCTTGTGTGCATTTGACAGTTTAAGCTTAGTTTAATATCGCGGGACACTGTCTGACAGGCAGTTTTTTGAGCGTGTGCTTCAGATGTGTGCGACCCTATATCAAAAGTTAAAACGCACGGCATTGCCGATAATAAACTTTTTATGATGATGAAGAACTGCAATGTCAGGCGAGTGTGACTGTGATAGAGATAATGATGTTTAGTTTTTGTCACTGTATCAGAGATGCGAGACGTAAAGGCTCTGTCTTCTTCTGGATAGGGGCGGGGAGCGGCAGCTCATTTACATTTAAAGATTCATGAAAACAGCATGTTTTTACTTGATGTAATAAATCACCTATGGGGTATTTTGAGCTAAAACTTCAGACACATTCTGAGGACACCTGAGACTTATATTACATCTGGTAAAAAGGGTCTCCTTCAGTGGGGGTTGGTCAATAGGGGGCGCTAGGGCATTCAAATTAAGAAAAAAAATGATGTTTATGCAATGGACAAGTCGCTTTTCAAATAAAATATGAGACACTTTATGTACATCTTTCTTGATGATGATGTTTTATGTAAGCTACTATATTGAAATACACATTACAGTGTCCCTTCAATTGGACATACATTCAGTCATGTCTGGCAACTTGACAAATGTGTTATCAATATCCTTCAAATTAAGATTAAAAAAAATCATGGTTTAAATTTATTTTGGAAATCACATTTTTTTTCAAATGATATTGTGCTTTATTAATTTAATTTATGGAAATCAATTTATGGGCTCTATGCACGGCGTTATTTCCGGTGAAGGATTAAGGATGCTCGATAACTTCCCCCGATGCAATACCGAGAATTTATATTGAATTTTATACTCCATGGTTATAATAAAGAAACGTTAGTCACAAAAACAGATAAAACAGACACCCCTCGTTGTGTTTATGCTTCTTTTTAAAATTATATTAAATAAACATAACTATATATAAAATTACATCTAAACGTATGTACGTTTCGTTTCAAAGACGGGAGGACAGTAAATTGAAAACTCTGCCATAATCCCGTTTTCCTCTGTTCTCCTCCGCTTAAATCTCCACAACCGTCAAATGCGGAACTTATGCGTGCATATAGCCCATTGAACAACTTTTACAATCTTTAAGGATTTGCTATCCTGTGGCTCCCTCTAGTGGGCAACATTAGTTGTATGGCCTTCATCTCTGAATTCCCTTGAAATATTTTTTTCTGGAATAATTAAAACATTTTTAAGGATTACTTTATTACTGATAATAATACACCCATGTTAAACTCAAATTTACTGATTCATGGTACCTTAAGTTATTCCATGCTTTAATAGTTGAATTTCCAACTTCCATTTTTGTAGCAAAGCAGTGATGATCCATTATTATATCACTTTTTAAATGGTTATTTAACAATTGCATTCAATCCTGCATTAAAGTGTGATTCACCCACCTAACCTCCCTCCAAACAATTTTAGCACCACTGGTCCCCCTTTTTCTACTGTTTTTACTGTATTTTGGATCAAATAAAAGCAGTCTAAGTGAGTAAAAGACACTTTTTTGTAAAACATAAAAAAAAAAAAAAATCGCAATGACTCCAAACTTTTGACCAGTAGTGTTAATCTTTTGAATAATGTGCACTGATGAATTGTTCACACTAATGATTTACCTCTGGTCTGTTTTGGGCATAGATGCCCACAAACTGCTGAGGGTTTGGCTTGCAGCCTTTCGCCAGCAAACCTGATCCCAACACCTGTGCCCGTTCTGCGACCTGTAACAAACCATTTTAGGTTATTACATGCTTATTACACAGTAGTAAATGCGTTATAACATGCATTGCCCTCACCTCGGTGTAAGAAATCCACTGATAGGGCTCTCTGGGTTTCCTGAAGCCAAGACATGGGCCGTCACCTGCACAGCACACAGAATACTCTTATTTAGTTACTATACGACGATATTGCATGACTATTAGCTACTGAACTGTATGGCTGCTTTCCTATGTTTCTCTACATTGTACATCACACCTTACTTACCGCTCGTCTGCGGGTCTAAAATTAATAGCCTTTTAGCTTCAATCCAGATGCTTTCGAATCCGAACACAAAAACACTTCAAACACAAGCAATCTATTTCACAATCCCTAGCTACATGTGATGAAAGCATTATCGACCCAAGAAAGCCTTGCAGAGCTCTTCAGCAAATGAAAAGAAGCCGCCATTGAATTCGATGTTCAACAGATTTCACCACTACAGAAATTGCAAAGTGTTTTTCTGTACAATTACATAAACTGTTCTCGGGCTCTTGAAAGAGGTCAGGAGACACCGTGGTTGTGTTTGCTTGTACGTCACACACACACACCTGCTATCCGCAGTCCTCTCTGGAACATGTCGTATGCCGTCTTTGTGTCCTCGTAGTAGAACTCCAGCAGATTGTCATCCTTTAGTAAAGCAGAGCGTCTGCAGCTCTGGTCTCCCTGGAAACATAAGCATGTGTTAATAAAGCAGAAATCATTCAAACTGATATGCAAAGCTATTGATCTAGTTCAGTATACTGTAAAATGCATATGCAAAATCGTGTGCAGTGAGCTGGCCAAACATACAGTGTGCGATACTCACCTTGACCTTCAATTTCCAATGCGATGAATAAAGCAGAAGCAATGTGAAATATGCCGACCAGCTTTACTAGCTCATCTAGACCAGCTAAAACCAGCTTGACCAGTAAGAACAGTTAAAACCAGAGAAGACCAGCAAACCAGTTTAGGCTGATTTTAGCATGCTTTTTCAGCAGGATTGACTTATTATTAAATTTTTTTGTGTGCCAAAAGTTCACACGGAAATGAGGAATTATGTGAAAACAATATTTCTGCATATGGTTACACACACTGTATTTAGACATTAAGAGTATGCAGCAAGCAATTCATCAATGTCAGTATTATTTTATTATTACATATTCTAGAGTTTCTTAATTTGTTGAATTAGTTTCAGTGTTTATTTTAATTTTAGTTTGAAGTTTTAGGGATGGGCCACAATTAATCGCGATTAATCGCATCCAAAATAAAAGTTTGTGTTTACATAATATATGTGTGTATAATTAATTTGTATATATAAATACCCACACATGTATGTGTATATTTAAGAAAAATGTGTTATTAATATATCAAATATTTATATTTATATATATATTATTAATTATGTGTGTATATATATATATATATATATATATATATATTTATTTATATATATAATATTTATTATGTGTAAATTAAAGTATATACATGCAAATATTTCTTAAATATATATGTACATGCATGTGGGTGTATTTATATATACAAATTAATTATACACACTACACACACATATATTCTGTAAACACAAACTTTTATTTTGGATGTGATTAATCACGATTAATCGTTGCCCATCCCTAGTTGTTATGCTTTTTTATAAAATTATTTTTTATTTTATTATTTTTATAAAATTATATATATATAATTTTTATTTTTATTTAGGTTTTTTTTTTGGTAATTTTAATACTTAAAATCATTTATTTCAGATAGTTGGCAACTTGGCAACATTTCTATTTTATTTGATTTGATCTGTATTTCACCTGTACAGGGATGGACTGAGCCTGCAGGTCACATGGAGGCTGGATTGCACGAGGTCTGGTCACCAGCCAGTAGGTTGTGAGAGAGGCTAACGCTCCTAACCCGATGATGGAGGATGGAGAGAGGGACAGAGAGGAAAGAGAGAAGGACGGGGGGAGAGATGGAAGGAGGGTCTTCAGATTGTCCATTTCAGACTTCCCATCTCCTCCGCTGAAACGCAGGGAACGTAACCACTCCTGAAACTGCATAGCTGTGAGAGACACACAGAAGAGGACAATTATTCACATTCTATCATATTTCACATACACACATATACACACACACACACAATTTACATTTTTGGGTGAACAATCCCTTTAATGTCTATAGACACATGCTATAGTGTGTAAAAGTGTATATTTAAGAGTCTATTTACTGGTGTCAAGTATGCTGATTTTGACTTTTAATAGCAGCTGTAAAAATGTTCCAGTTCGCTGTACGCAGATGCAGTTGGATGATCTTAGAAAAATGGCACACCAGAAATTATAGTTCATTAATCTTAACTGTATGCTGAAATGATTTGGTGCGTTAATATTTCCTTTAAAGTTAATGTGCAGTGACTCCAAATTATGACCGACTTTCATTGATTTCTCGTGAAAAGCTCTGAGAACAAAACCTGAATGAAAACCACTCGGCCCTGAGGGAAGCCAACAAATGTTTGGGCCCCATTTGAATGCCAGGAGGAAGTAATGATGATTGGCCGACACACAACAGGCGCTCGGGGTAACTTTCGGACATTTTCTAGCAGGCAGCCAAAACACAAACACAACCAGGTGTGAGTGTGAATGTGTTTCAGGAGGACACACGGAGGGACAGGTGGAGATGAAGAGAGCTGCATGTGTGAGAGATGACAGGTCGAAAATGAATTTTAATGACATTGGTGAAGTGAGCAGAGTCGGGATTGGTGATTTGGTGGTGAGATGGGGTGACTGGGAGGCCCGAGTGTGAATGAGTGTGATCGCGTTTGCCAATGAGACGATCTGTTAAGATCACATGAGACGACCCAAACACGGTCATATCCCGGGACTCCATTCACAGCCTCACATAAACCTCTCTCTCCCTCTCTCTCACCCAAATAAACTCCTTCATCTCACCCCCTCTTTTCTCTAACCTCTCACCCACTTCCTCCCCCCATTAAAGAACGGGAGAATAAAGGGTGATGTCATCACCCCTCGCCCTGCATTGGTATTCCCACAGTGAGGGAAAATGCCCCTTTCCCTCTCTTTCACTCTTAAATGCCACCAAAGCAAGTGCCATGATGTTTGCCTCCAGAATACTTAACACTGGGACACCGAAGCCACAACTAAATGTTTAGTATGGGACAGGTTTTTAATGGACGATATCGATATCTAGACATCTGATGGGTGTATACTGTATACACAATACAACTTTCTAACGACTAATGAGACAGAATATAAATCAATATATAACTAATGTTTACAATAATAGTATAATAATATGGACTTAAAATTCCAATATCTTTGTACTCAAGTCTTCTTTCCTGGTAAAAAATAAAGGTTATTACTCATATTTTATAAACTCATATTTTACTCCATAACCATTATTTATAAAGTATTTAGGTAACACTTTATTTTGATAGTCCACTTTAGACATTCAACTAACTATATAAGTAACTTTGCCGCTACATGTCAACTAACTGTCATTAGAGTATTAGTAGACTGTCAGCTTAATATCTGCTAACACTTTATTTTGTTGGTCCCCCAACAGACATTCAACTGACTATAAGTAACTTAGCAACTACAAGTCAACTTGTTCTCCTAACCTGAACCCTGAATGTCTAAAGTGACTATTGAAATAAAGAGTAACCAGTATTTATATATAAGTGGCATTATACTAATTGTCTGTCATATTTAAAGAGTAAGTGCCTAATTTGGCAATTTATTATTCTATAATAAATATTTAACATTTAAATATTTAATTTCTACAGTGTAGATTATGAAATTTGTCTTTAAAATAATTTAAATGAAAAATGCATTTCAAACAGAATGGAATTCCAAAAGACACGCATTCTTAATAAAAAATGAAAAAAAAAAATCAAATCTCTCTTTCATATTCATATATCTGATGTGATACATATACAACACTGATCAAAATTCTGGGGTCAGTAAGATTTTTTTTATGTTTTATTTGAGCAAAGTTACAATTAAAATAACTAAAATGTCATTTTTATTATTTAACATTTGTGTCACATGATAATTCAGAAATTATTCTAATATGCTGATTTGCTCCTCAAGAAAGACTTGTGGTACTTAATGTTTGTGGGAAACGTGAAAAAAAAAATCAGGCAAATTAAGATAACACCACACATTTTAAATGTATTTGAAATGATTTGTGATCAATGTAATGCATCATTGCTGAATAAAATTATTAAAGATTTGAACAGTAGTGTATCATATAGCATGTTCATGTTAAACATGAGATTATTTGGATTATTAACAAGCAAATTTGTTTATGTGACCATGCAACCTTGCAAAAAGTAAAAATTAAAAAAATAAAAACACACTTTCTATATTCCACAGGACTTTGTAAACGTACATGTGGTCGCTTTAGAGGCAAGGGTTAAAGCAATGCAACTGCAAACAGCGACATCCCTTTTCATATGACCATCTCTGCACATCCCTCTCTCTGTCACAGGTCCACAAAAGCTGGAGATAAATGGATTTTGCAGAGATGACATCTGAAAATAATTACGCGTCAGAGATGAGGACAGACCTCTCTCTTTCTCCCCCTCCCTCCCTCATTCGTAACGGCCATTGTTGGAGGTAGACAGGCACTATTGTGTGTTTCTGGCACTCACTTGGGAACTTAAACAGAACAAAGAGGAGAGAGAGTGACAGAGGCTATTACTCAAACTGGTGCTAAATGAACTAAAGCAAATTCAAAAGAAAGGCCAACATATTTACAACCTGAAGAAAACTCAAGCTCTTAGACATCCACACGGTAGATATCAACAACTTACAAAGAGCAGATATGGGGAGACAAATGTGGGATTTTAAATAATATGTAATTAAAGCAATGTTTTGGTTTCATCAAAACACAAAAATTCGACTTGCACCCGAGTTTGTGTAAGAAACAAAACTCGCATCCCATACCGGAAACGCAGATTTGAATCCCGCTCTGAGCGGAGTAGAACTGGAGGGGTTACAGTGGTGCCGTGACCCGGGAGGGAGTGAGCAAGTTAGAGCTAGTAAACCTCACCCCCTTGGCCTCAAGAATCACACAAGAAACTGATGCTGTGGTCAGGCCATGGCCTTTAGCATACTTGTTAGTGTGCCTGTCTCCCATGGCGGAAACGCCAGTCTGAACGATGCTCGGAGCGAGTACAAATGGAGGGGTTACAGTGGAAAGTAACCATAGCAATGTCTTGAGGCTGTGAGACATGTTTTCATTTCACTGTGCTGCTTTTCCATTGTTTTTCAATGTAAACATGCACTTGATGGACGTGTCCGCATCTCGCTCTGCTGTGTTTTAAATGCTCATACCTGCTTCGCCAGGAGCAATGTCCACTTTTTATAGGCATCTTTGGGCATGTTATTAGTTCAGCTGAACTGTGTACACAGTATCATAGTTCTTTGAGCTGAGAAAAGTCAGCTGTTTAAGCAGTCAGGTAAGGGGTGGCACTGGCCACCGCATAGCTATGCACCTGCTTGAGACAAAAAGTTCCAGAAAATATGGGTTGTGGAAATGAGATGTGGCCTTGAGACTGTACCTAACACTAGAGTTGTCAAAAAGTACCAAATCGAGACTGAAATCTTAAAATTGTGACGCTTTTAGCACTGGTGAGGGTTGATCATTGTAGCCAATAACAAACATATCTGATGAGCGAGTCAACACAATGGTCAATCAGAGTTGTTTACGATTACGCTCAAAGCGTCACATTTTTACGTCACACGACTTGATACCGAAGTCGGTACTTTTTGACAACTCTACCCAACACACTTTTTTCAGTCAAGTGCACAGGCAGCACATGAACCAATTCTAGGTTAAGGCTAGTGTGATGCACGTCCCCTTTAAAAAAAAATTAAATACATTTCCTTAAAATAGTTTCAAATTGCATGTCACTGCACAACCTACACATCCCACCATAAACAACTTTTCATTAAAACATCAACGTTCATAGACCACTGTTAATTTGAACAGAAAAGCTAATCACAATCTTACATTATAATCAATGTAACTCTTTACTAAAGTTCACAATGCTTCTGCAGATGTAATATTATAATGCACATATCGATAATTAATCAATTAAACACCTCCTTCTACAACCGCCGGACTCGCGCGTCCTCCATGTCTGTAGTTGTTTAACACTTTTCACTCATGTTTGTAGTTCTAACCGAATCCTCGTCCAACCCGCGATGGGTTGTGGGCAATATCATCCGTTAGAGCAGGGGTGCCCAATCCTGCTCCTGCTGATCGACTGTCCTGCACAGCTCATCTCCAACCCTAATCAAACACACCTGCCTTTAATTTTCAAGTGATCCTAAAGACAATAATTGGTTGCTTCAGGTGTTTAAGAAACATTAGTCTCATTAAGAAACTGCAATTAGATCCAAATAACTTTTTTTGCAAATTACAGACCCATTTCAAATCTTCCATTTATGTCTAAAATACTAGAAAAAGTTGTGTCCGCTCAATTGTGCTCTTTTTCGCAAGAAAATTATATCTATGAAAAATTCCAGTCAGGATTCAGACCACATCATAGCACAGAAACTGCGTTAGTTAAAATTATAAATGATTTACTTTTAGCATTTACTCTGACCAAGGCTGTATCTCAAAACTAGTTCTACTTGATCTTCGCTCTGCGTTCGACACTATAGATCATAAAATACTCTTGAATCGACTACAAAACTATACTGGTGTTCGGGGACAGGCATTAAGCTGGTTTAGATCGTACCTATTGGACCGCTATCATTTTGTCTGTTTAAATGGGGAAAAATCGAAGATAACGTCAGTAGACTATGGAGTACCACAAGGATCGGTGTTAGGCCCTCTGCTATTCTCAATATGCTGCCACTTGGTAATATTATAAGAAAACATGGAATTAATTTCCACTGTTATGCTGACAACACTCAATATTTCATCACGCCCAGATGAAAACACTAACTCATTTAAATTGACAGAGTGTCTCAAAGATATAAAATGCTGGATGACACGTAATTTCCTGCTATTAAATTCAGATAAAACTGAGTTATTACTTATTGGTCCAAAAAACTATCTACGAAACCTCTCACAATACAACCTTAATATAGAAGGTTGTCCTGTTACGTCCACTACAGTAAAAGACCTGGGTGTTATACTAGACCGCAACTTGTCTTTCGAAAATCATATTTCATATGTTACAAGAACAGCCTTTTTCCACCTTAGAAACATTGCTAAGCTACATAACATGCTATCTGTTTCTGATGCAGAAAAGTTAGTTCATGCATTCATGACCTTGAGACTAGATTACTGTAATGCTTTATTAGCCGGTTGTCCTGCATCCTCAATAAACAAGCCACAGTTAGTGCAAAATGCAGCTGGTAGAATTCTTAATAGGTCATTATGATCATATAACACCGATTTTATAATCTCTGGTTACCTATTAAGTTCTGTATTAGTTACAAAGTACTACTACTGACCTATAAAGCCCTAAATGGTCTAGCTCCTGTGTATTTAATGGACGTTCTGTCACCCTACAATGCATCGCGTTCTTTAAGATCACTAAATTCAAAGCCTCTGGTCATTCCTAGGATATCTAAGTCCACTAAAGGAGGGCCCGTTCTCGCATTTAGATCCAAAACTCTGGAATAGCCTTCCCGATAGGGTTCGAGGCTCTGACTCGCTGTCACAGTTTAAAACTAGATTAAAGACCCATCTCTTTAGCCAAGCATTCACATAATGCTTACCTTTTATTCCTCTGTTGAATCAGATCCAATGCATTTAATACTATAAAACTTGAAGAGTCTGTAGATTATTTGTATAGGTTGCATAGTACAGTCATTACGTTCCTGTGTGTATTGCGAGAATGATGGATGGTTGGGCAGATATTGTTTTGCGGTATACAGAACCGTTGCCACTGACCCTGGATTACCGTGACAGTGGGGCTCGACAGCCTTAGTCAAACGGGGTGGCGTGTATAGTTGGGTTGCAGAGAGTTTGGGTTGCGGAGAATTTGTGAGATTGTGGTTTTTAACATCTACTCCCGTGTAATGGAAATCATTATGAACATCAGTTATGCTAATTATTTCCCATCTGCCTTTCCGCTAGTCCTGAGAAAAATGGCGTTCAACAGCTCCAGTTTGTATCCAGCCTCACACGGAGACTTCAGATGCCCCAACACCTGCGATGAGACGACTCAACCCCTCATTGCCGGCGATATGTTATTCCCTAAATATTATATAATTAACTAAATGTATTTTTCCATGTACTTTTCTGTAGTGTACTTTCGGTAAAGCTGCTTTGAAACAATGTATTGTGGAAAGCGCTATACAAATAAACTTGAATTGAATTGAATTGTTTGATTAGGGTTGGAGATGAACTGTGCTGGGCAGGCAATCGGCAGGAGCAGGATTGGGCACCTCTGCGTTAGAGTGCACATCGATCTGCACTTTGGATTCTGAACGGATACAGTAGACCACCCGGGTCTCTTTGGAACACTCATTTTAACATACTACGATCTGGGACGTACTAATTCTATTTTCAAATACTGTTTAGGACGGATAGTATGCGAATTGGGACGCAGCCAGAGTTTTTGTTCAGTGTTAACTTAAACACCACTGATTGGCAATCTTATTCAAGAAATCAACAGGTGATTGGCACTGCTCAACTATGCAAAAATACATCATAGAGAAACCTTTCAGATACACACTGGATGGTTTGCCAATGGTTCACCAATATGCAATTTTTTGACCACAGGAAGAACAGCACTCATATGAATATGAGATAGCTGATTGTTGGATCAATAAACAATTCAATTCAATGCTCTTATTATGGAGAAAATTGACCCTAGACCACAGTAATGAGTAGGGCTTGGTTTCTCAAAAGCATCATGATTTAAGTTGATCGTAGAGACCATTGGTGGCAATGGTTGGTAGGCTTATGATGGTTTGGGGAACGCAGCCCAACTTTACCCTCTAAAAGCAATCAGAAGCAGCAGCAAACAGACTAGGCCTTTAGCATTTCTACGCTAGTCTGAAGTCCGTGGCCAGGGAAAGACAAACCTTGCCCAGCCTTACACACTCTCCGCCTATGGTCGAGTCAAATTATATAAGGCGTCTACCCAGGCTAAAGTCCATTAAAGGAGTAGTTCACTTTTTTTTTTAAAAAAACTTTTGCTGATAATTTACTCACCCCCACGTCATCCAAGATGTCCATTTCTTTTTTTTTTTTCATTCGAAAAGAAATTAAGGTTTTTGATGAAAAAATTCCAGGAGTTTTCTCCATATAATGGACTTAATCGTTTCAGTGCAGCTTCAAAGGGTTTTAAACGACACCAGACAATGAATAAGGGTCTTATCAAGCGAAACGATCGGTCATTTCAAAAATAAATAAAAAGTTTAAGTTTTATAAGCACAAATGCTCGCCTTGCTCTATTCTGTGATGGACGTTCGTGAATCTCCTGTTCAAACTCGTTCAGGGTCCTAGATAAGACCCTTATTCGTTGTCTGGTGTTGTTTAAAGCTCTTTGAAGCAGCACTGAAACTATTATTTGGAGCTTGAACCGTTTGAGAACGTCCTCGTCTCAGTTCTCGCGCATGCGCCCATAAGGAAGTAATGGAATAGTCGAATAAAGACGTTATTTATGTTTTTTTCGCACAAAAAGTAGTCTCGTCGCTTGATAAACTTATAATTGAGCCGCTGTAGGCACATGGAACATTTAAACATTTTCTTTAATGACTTTATGGGCTGTAAAGAGCCAGTCCCTTAGGAAGCCAATGGAAGAGTGATCCAGCTCTCAGATTAAATCAAAAATATCTTTATTTGTGTTCCGAAGATGAACAAAGGTCTTACGGGGTTGGAACAGCATAGGGGTGAGTAATTAATGACTTAATTTTCATTTTTGGGTGAACTAACCCTTTAAGACCACACTCTAAACAATGCTGGTTGTTAGAACCCACATTTGGGTAAAATGAGGACAAACCCAAATGTTTCCCTTTCAACTGTAAATTGCATTTTTAACCCAACATTTGGGTTTGTCCATATTTGAGCCAAATTTGGGTTGAAACAACCCAGCATTTTTTAGAGTGCTGTTGCGGGGTCTTCACACGTAGCGGCAGGAAGCAAAGGTTTTGCGGTTGTGATGCCAGGATGGTGTTGTTTCCTTTTAAGTTTGAAGTCGTAAAATGGTACCCATTAAAAAGCATCATAAAACACTATAGGTTGTAGTTCAGAGAAGAAACCTCAGGCAGTGGGATGTTAGTGTGCTTCTGTTCAAGTACTTGGGTCTTTCATCAAGGGTCATTTTACAGCACAATGTTGCGGAAATGTTGTGACGGGAGAAGCCACTTGGATGAATAAAGAATCACCTTGAGCACATTTTGTGCTGCTGGCATAATGATACCTCAGATCATGTGCCTTATAGCTAAGAGGCATCAGGTTACTTTTCCAAGCGACCAGACTAGAAATTTTGCTAGGTGGATAAAATGAGTAAACCCAGAACACCCTAGCAACTGTATAGCATAATTCATTGCTAATTTTGCCTAAATATGTCTGAAGACAAAAGATAATAAAGCAATGTACACTCTAAAAAATGCTGGGTTGATTTAACCCAATTTTGGGTAAAATATGGACAATGGGTTACATTTTTAAATTAAATTTTTTAACCCAATGGCTGGGTATGTCCATATTTTACCCAAAATTGGGTTAAAACAACCCAGCATTTTTTAGAGTGTATCTTGTGTACTGGATAAGATATCTCATTGGGATCTCCATTTGTCAGCATCTTGTTTCATTTCAACAGATTGAACTCCTCAGTATGTATGGAACAAATGCCAAGTTTGATTTTGTGACCGAACTGCCCTGATTGCACATGGCTGAACCTCTTGCAATGTCAGCAAAACCTCAGCTCAAGAACAACAGGCACATTGTTAGAATAAAGACATTCAGCATCCAGAACGAACATCCGTTCCCAAGTGTGTAAGGTAAAACCTCACCAGTTAAGAGAAGGAATGTGTGAATGGAGAATTACAAGAACTGAAAGGGCAAATTGGAAAGAAAACTTTAATGAGATGTCATTGAACATTTATTGGTTCTCATTAACAGCAATTACATTAAATTAAGAATCTTGCTTGTGACACAAATGATTGATATTTAATTGTTTCAGTTCCAAATACTGGACTGAACACATCTCAATTAAGTTTCCTGAGTTACAAATGAGCAACCTTTGGAAAATAACAGGGATGTGAAATGGCAGGTTCACAGGAAATGATGTCATATGAAGTGGGTTCTGGAAGTGGCTTTCCAGAGGATTTGAAAGGGAATATGATGAGGGAATGAGAGCGCAGGAGATCCGAGCGCCTGCCCAATGGTTAATGAATGAGGGAGGGAGTGAATGAGAGAATGGCTCGGGTGTTCTCTGGCTGTGATTCCCAAATGAAGCATGAAGAACACAGAATCACACTGAAAAGGTTTAGAAAGGAGAGGGATGAGGGAATGGGGAGGGTGTTGCATCACAGCGGACAAATTAACAGTCTGGGAGCGGAAGAGAAATGAGGAAAAGCAGTGATGCGTCCTCGTGTCTGAAATGTCAACCTGTCTTAGTGGAAGTAGGTTGTATTTACACTGTAAAACACAATGTTTCACAATATCGCTATGGTGAAAAATTATAATGCGTCACATCCTATAGGATGCTTTTACTTTCTTGGCTTTGTGAGTCATTTTAAAGAATTTTCCCCTAACACCAACAGTACTGAAAATAAATGAATTCTGGATTGTGTGAGTGTGTTACACCAGCACAGCCTTATTCAGCATGACTAAACATGCACAACATCTACAGTGCTTCACCAGTCTTCTGCAAAACTGGCTCTTGCAGAGCAAGCCATTTCAACCACACTATTTAGCTGGAGGCATTTCACAGATTTTGTTTCCTTGTCAAACAGCAAGAACACTTTTACTTCATTATAATAATGATCAAAATCACACACAACTTTAAGCACTGAATCAATATGCTACACAAATATATAAACTAAATAAAGTTTATTCAAAGTAGCCATTTAAAAATTAGGCAGATCTAACAAAAAATGGCACTATGCAAAATTGTTTGTATCACATGGTTCTTTGAGATACTACCATATAAAAAACAGTGGTAGCCTACTTTTTGGTGATTTTAGTGGATATGACATTTATTGCCTTCAAATTCAAAGAGAAGTCCTTTCAGAATAACCACAGGTTTTAACTAACAACTAACGTGACAACCAGATGGTTTCTGAATATCTGTTTGAAAGTATGGCTAATAGGTCAAAGTAGACTACTTGTGTGCGTGTGTTTTCAAAAGGGACATTTTTCCTTGCAGAGTTGCAAGGAAAACATTTTAACAATATCTTAGTGTATGTTAAGTATTAAAGTGTTTAAAAGTATTTATAAGTAATTTACACATTCGCCAAGCGCGCTTGTTTACAAAATACGTGCACGTGTCACGCGATGACGCCGGCCAAACTATAAGATAGTACGAAATAATTTCATATAAAATCATTTCACTCACTCAACAGACGATGTTTGAACCTTAAAGTAACATTAAACTTATTGCTAAACAAACCAAATGTTGAATTATAAACAGGACAACGATGAATGAATGAATGAATTTCCACTGATAAATTTGGCAACTTCTTCCGACGAACAAAATTCTTTTTCTCTGAAAAACTACGACGTTTTTCCACATGTCTACAAAACCGCTGCATTTACACATATTTTGATGAAGTTTTAAGAAACTGGCTCTTACCTGTGTGTGGAATCTGGGTCGCCCGTCCTCCAAAAGTTTCTCTATTCCCCTCAGACTGCACTAAATCCCTCCCGGACCCCAGAGCCAGAGTTTAGTCCCTCACAAACACGCCCTCGATCGCTCCCCCTCTTCAGTCAGCCTGCCTCGGGCCAAAACCTCCTCAAACTTTTTCCAAGTTTTCACAAAACTTCCTCATCCAATTATGTGCGTTCATTTGGCTTTAACATATTTTTTTGCAACATCTTCCAGGAGGCCTATCAGAATCGGGAAAGGTATTGTGGTAGTTTCCATACTGATATTATATTGTTAACTTTAATTCACACAAATCAAAACTATTTTACTTTTAAATGATTGGTTTTCATTGGTTTATCAGTATTTGTGCATGTTATGTTTGAATGCACACAAAAATGTCACATTCTATCATTATTTACTCCCTCATGTCAATCCAAACCTGTAACTTTCATCTTCGGAACACAAATGAAGATCTTTTTTTGTTGTTGTTGTTGTTGTTGTTGTTTTTTATGAAATCTGACAGATTTCTGTCTCTCCATTGACAGCTGCGCAACTTTGCCTCTTCAATAAGTTCATAAATAGACCGTAAAACGAATTGGAGTGGTTTAGTTCAAAATGTCTGAAGAGAAACGATATGAACATATTTAATGTAGGCTAATCTTTTAATCACATAGCCTATAGTTTATTTTGTATGTTTATATAATCAGTTTTACGATGTCTTAATGAACTTTTTGAAGCGTCAAAGTGTGCGTGTCAATGGAGAGACAGAAAGCTCTCAGATTTAATTAAAAAGATCTTCATTTGTTTTCCGAAAATAAACTTAAGTCTTACGGGTTTTTTACAACATGAGGGTGAGTAATTAATAACAGAATTTCATTTTTGTGTGAACTATCCTTTTAAAGCAGCAGCCATTTTTACTGAAAATGACACTTGGCCTGGGGACCCTCTGTATGCCCACCTTATTTACCAAACCTGATTCAGATCATCTACTTAGGCTATTTTCCATAACTGAAATGATCAGTTCAGAGAATAAAATGTGCAATGCTGGTCCCTGATACCAGGACTAAATACCATAATGAAATTGTGATCTTTTTCTTTCTTTTATTTTGCAGTGCTTTTACAGTTCAAACTGGCATTTTAAAACTGGGCGAGTATGGAGATTAATAATGTATTTTCAAATATCCGGTAGAACCCAGTTTAATACTGGAATAATGTTCAGCTTTCGGGCAGTTAAAGGAAATCTCAGAGGAACTAGAAGTTTTCTGTTGGACAATGTAGGCTAACGAATCAAAATGTAACCTGTGGCGAAATCTGCATGGGGAAACACTTCGCCTTCATGCAAAATTTGCGATTGTGTGGATTCATATTGAAATGAATGGATTTTAATCGGCAAAAATGTGCAGAAAAATGTTAAATGTAAACATGTTGTAAAAGATGGAATCCTTAAAAAAAATCTGTAGCATTCTTTAAAATTGTTTTCACGCGGGATCATGTACAATTGCATTTTTCGGAGACATATTTCAAGTAAATCATTGATTATGAAGTCCTGGAGCTTTGTAGTGTTGTCTGCATTGGTTTTCAACTCAGAATAAATTAAGTAAATAACCAACTGCAAAGTTAATGCACAATTAACACCAGAATCCAATTATTATTATTATTTTCAATTTACATCATCCATATAGCCATGGTACAAATCAAAAATCTATATCATAGACAGAATCTTCCAATGATGCTTCTTCAATGTGGGTTTCATCCAGGAGAGCTGGTCCTCCGTGATCAGAGACAGAGCGAACCTGTCAAAAAAAGGTTACATTTATTTGAACTTGACAGATGCATCATTTGAAAGAGCTGTTTGTTATATTAATTATCAGCTTAAAGGGATACTTCACCTCTGGAAAGATGAATGTGTATTTATAATACACATTCATTAATGTGTAGATGGGTCATTTATGTAGAAGAAATGTGAAATAATTTTTGAATTTAGAGCTTTCTAGACTGAGAAAAGCCAGAAAATGTATTTTTGGCATATATGTGGATGAAAGACAACAACTCCCAGAATGCACTTGCTTCGCTGCCCTAGGAGGTCACGCCTACTGGTAACAGAGCGCAGTAGTTAAACAACAAGTCTAGGCTACTAGTGAGTCTCTGTGATGAGTCTGCCTGTAAATGTGTTTCGAGATCGCCCAAAATGTCCGGGATTCGGTTTTGCGTTCTTCGCCATTCGTCATGTTTACTGTGGCGAGTGGGGCGAGTGAGGGCCGCGGGAGAATGGCGCGAGACCGGTGGCGTGATTACCGATGAGCGACACCTGTGAGACGCACCGGTCTCGTATCTCTCACGGAGGAGCGGGAATTTTCTTAGCAATGTTAAAACACACATCAACCGATCACTTGTTTAGCGCTCATGTAAACACTACAGTCAGATTCACCAATCAGAATGAATTCAGTTAGAATGAAACAAAAGGTGGGCATGTAAACAATGAATGCAGAAAGCAAAACCTGAATAAAAACATGGTAACCCCTACTACTCAGCTTTCTCCACAGAACAAGAGCCTGCTAGCTTAGCTTCCAAAAAAAGATGGCTGACACTGTGTTCATTCTGTGAGTGAGATCTCCCTCTATGGGTGGGTTGAGGACATGCGGGACAGACCCGACTACTGACTAGTCTTTAGCTTCTGGACAACAAAATCCTCAGATAATGCAAAATTACAATTTTTTTGGAAAAATTAAAGGGTAACTAAACCCCTGGTCAGAGCCTGACTCCACCCACTGGCAATATTTGAAAATGCTGAAAAAGTGGGCAGACCCCAGCAGAGACAGAGGGGACGAAATAGATGCTAAAACACTCTATCCTGATTGTTTTTAATACTCTCAATCCCAATTCCTGACTCCCTACAGTGTTTTTGACGACTCAAGAAAGTTTTTTATACTGCCAAGGGCGTAGCTCGCGTGGTGAGCTGAAACCTGGGTACGTCACAAAGTGCGGAACATCCAATAGGAAAATTCAACTGCAGTAGCCACGTTTCAACCTGAAGAGGGCAGCACTAAGACGTTTTTACACCATATATTGTAGAAATAGAACACTTTATAAACAAATGTCAAAAAAGTTACTCGAATCAATGACTGGTATTAATAAAGATCCATTCTTACAGATCATTAACTAAAAAAAGTTGGTTAAGTGTTTAGTTACTCTTTAAGGATTTTTCCAGACAAAAAAAAAAAATCATAAATCTCTCGTCTCAGGGGGATATGAGGGTGGAAAGCACGGTAATTTGAAAATACTACAGGTTTTCTACTAATACAAAGCTTAATGCTAAATCCTGAAGTATCCCTTTAAGGAAAGAGGTTGAGTTGGGCCAGTGCTCTCGACTGTATGTATTCTCTGATGCTGCTCACGTTTGGTATTACTGGGGGAGTCAATGTGCCCTTGCGAAGTCCTTCCCAGTCGAAGCCTTCAAACCACCTGAGAAACACAACACAAGTTAATCAGCCGGCACTTAAAAACAGTCGCTTTCTCTACTTTCCCTTGCTCTTTTCTTTTCCACTCTCATCTAATCTCATGAATCCTTCCCCTTCTCACCCCACACCGATCCCTTCTTTCATATATATATTTGATGAAGAGCACAAACGAGCAGGACTCACATGTGTTTGCAGATGTCCTTGACCCCGTTCCTCTGTCCCAGTCTCTCTAAGGGGTTCAGCCTGGAAATGGGGTGACAGATGATATCAGACTCAGACACACAAACCCCAAAGAGTATGTAGTGCACTGCTATTCTATCCATCCATCTATCCATCTATCCATCCATCCATATATCTATCTATCCAGCTGTCTATCTATCTATCTATCTATCTATCTATCTATCTATCTATCTATCTATCTATCTATCTATCTATCTATCTATCTATCTATCTATCTATCTATCTATCTATCTATCTATCTATCTATCTATCTATCTATCTATCTATCTATCTATTGACTGTCTGTCTGATTTTCTATCTATCTATCTATCTATCTATCTATCTATCTATCTATCTATCTATCTATCTATCTATCTATCTATCTATCTATCTATCTATCTATCTATCTATCTATCTATCTATCTATCTATCTATCTATCTGTCTGTCTGTCTGTCTGTCTGTCTGTCTGTCTGTCTGTCTGTCTGTCTGTCTGTCTATTTGTTTACCTACATAGTGACATATGTTTCATTTGGATTACCAAGCCTTTTCTCAATGTATTTCTCACAGGTAATAGAAACTGTGAGTAAAATTCTCCTTTACCTGCAGAGGCTCTTGATGAGATGTGCTGCAGTCCTGCTGATGGTTTTGGGGAACTCTAGCTCATCTGTTCCCTTCAGTGCTGCCGTATAAACCTTCAGCGGCTCTGAGCCAGAGAACAGGGGTCTGGGAAGGTGGGAACAGTTGTGATATTCTCCTTCATCATTTAAAACATGTTATAGAAACATGAACTATGCTGTTCAAAACCCATAAGACTTCATCTTCTTAACATGAATAAAAATACTTTTTAAGATTTTCTTATAATTTTGGCCCGTCCACTGAAAGTCCACTCATCCCAAATGTTCATACTTCGAAATGAACAAAAAGATATCGTTGTCCAAAAAAGTTGTCCATATGAATTTAGTGGTTAATCCAAGTATCCTGAAGAGACATTTGCTTTATGCAAGACTCTTGAATAAAGTTAGTTTTTGATTGTTTCACTTCAGTTGCAGAGATCATTAGTTATTACTGTAACTAATGTGTTCTGGCCGTTAATTAGCACGATAACAGTGTTTGGTCGCTCGAGAACACAAACTTTGAACTACGTTCCCTTTTTTTCAAAACATTTTAAAACTTGCATTAAACATGCATTAAGCAAATTATGTGTTTAGTCTATAGGTATGACCGTTTACTGTAAATTATGCACAGGCAAATTTCTTTACAAATTGACATCTCTAAATGACTGCCCTGCATAATACAGAATTTCTAGTCGTTTCCGCAGATCCATGTGAACTGAAATAATTTTGCAATGTTAGTTGGTCTTGGTGGACTAGATCTGTATAAGTATGTAAATATGAACTTGCTATTGCCAATAGATTCACAGACATGCTGCTGTGAGCATGTAAGATATGCTGCTGCATAAATAGGATATTGATAGCAAATCTAGACAGGTGGTGCTGGGGAGGAGGAGGGGTTCAGAGGAACTCCAATTACTGACTTGGAGCGAACATGGAACCAGACTATTTCAATGTTGAGCAAGCAATCTCATTGGCTTATATATTAGCCAACTAAAATCAAATGTAACACAATGAATGATTGAATGTAGTAATAAAAGAAAAACTCACCTGCTACTGAGCAGTTCATACAGCAACATCCCTAAAGCCCAGAGATCTGCAGACAGGCCGTGACCTTGATGCAGAATGACCTCTGGAGGCTGATAACCCACAGACCCACAGAATGACCAGGCCCTGTGCAAAGAGGCCAGCTTCTTAGCACAACCAAACCCTGTCTGATACATTAGATAAAGAGAAACACAACTAAGTGTAAACCTCCTATTGTGAAAATATGAATCATCACAATCAAATGGTTAGAGGCTGCCATCTGGTTGAATTTGTATGTATTCAGCACCAGTTTAGCATATCCACGTTGGTCCAGTAGCACATTTTCAGGTTTCAGGTCTCTGTGAACAATGCCTTTGCCGTGTAATACACTGAGAGCTTCCAGAACACATGCTGCGTAGAAGCGGACGGCATCTTCTTCCAGTGACCCCCTGAAACATAAAATCACATATTCAGTCACGGTCAGTTTAGACAAAGTCCCTTTCAACCATCAATGATATCTGACAACAGCTTTATCATACATGAGGTTTCTTATGCTCAAATAGTGTTAGAAAGCGTATTTTTCAGGATGGACACGTCAATGCCCTAACTGCTTCTTTAGCAACCATTGCGAACAGTTCACATCAAAATGAACGAATCTTTTTTCGAGTCATTTCCTTCATTTTGTTCGTTGAATGAACGGAATGACTCAAAAAAAGATTATTTTATTTTGATAAACGATTTCGAACAGTAGAGTCACAAACGCGCATCACAGAACAGAGCAAGGTGAGCATTTGTGCTTATAAAACGTAAACTTTTTTATTTATTTTTGAAATGACCGATCGTTTCGCTTGATAAGACCCTTATTCATCGTCTGGTGTCGTTTAAAGCCCTTTGAAGGTGCACTGAAACTCTCATTTGGACCTTGAACCGTTTGGTTCCCATTGAAGTCCATTATATGGAGAAAATCTTGGAATGTTTTCAACAAAAACCTTAATTTCTTCTCAACTGAAGAAAGAAAGACATGGACATCTTGGATGACATGAGGGTGAGTAAATTGTCCGCAAAAGTTATTTATTTTTGTATTTATTTATTTTTTTAATTTTTTTAATGTGAACTACTCCTTTAAAAGAAAAAACAATTTTTCTTATTTTGAAGACTATTTAAAAAATCTAAAGAACCTTTTTACCATTATAAAGATCCTTTTGAGGAATGGAAAGGTTCCATGGATGTTAAAGGTTCTTCAAGGTACCATAGATAGATAGATAGGTATTAGATGCGTTTTGGTCGATCGGATCACGAGACAGACCAGAAAGACACATTCCCGTTTACACCTGTATTTAGCATCGTCCACTTGATCCGATCGACCAAAACGCATCTTACAGTAATACCAGGTGTGAACAGGGCTTATGGGTCGGATCCAGCATCCCTGCAACCCTACAGAGGACAAGCAGTTTGGAGAATGAATGTATGGATCATTGTCTGCACCTGTCTCTCAGTAAAATCCACAGATCTCCCCCTTCACAAGCCTCCATCAGCATATACAGGAACCGAGGATCTTTAAAGGTACAATACAACCTGAGAAAAAAAAAACATAATAATCAAGCTTTTGAATCTCACATAAACAGCCAACAAAACATTGTTTTTCACATTGTTTTGATTTACAATTTAAATTTCACTTGCAATCAACTGACATGCTGATATGAAGAGAACATATAAAGTTCAAAAGCTTGGGCTCAGAAAGACTTTTTAATTTATTTATTATTTATATATAGGATACATTCAAATGATCAATGGTGACAGTCTTTTACATTGTTTATACAATATATATATATATATATATATATATATAATTTAATAATAGCTGCTTTTGAACTTTCTGTTCATTAAAGAATTCTGAAAAAAAGTGTCACAGTTTCCACAAAAGTTTTCAACATTGATAATAATAAACAATGTTTTTTGAGCAGCAAATCAGCATATTAGAATGATTTCTGAAGAACACTGAAGACTGGAGTAATGACTAATGATGCTGAAAATTCAGCTTTGATCACAGGAATAAACTACATTTTTAAATATTTAACAATAGAAAACAGTTATTTTAAATTGTAATAATATTTCTCAATATTACTGCTTTTACTGTATTTTTTGAATGAATGATTGACTGAATGAATGAATAAATGCTTGACTGAATGAATGAATAAATGACTGACTGACTGACTGGATGAATGACTGACCGAATTAATGAATAAATGCTTGACTGAATGAATGACTGAATGAATAAATGCTTGACTGAATGGATGACTGACTGACTAACTGACTGACTGAATGAATGAAAGACTGACTGAATGAATGAATGACTGAATAAATGACTGACTGACTGACCGAATGAATAAATAAATGCATGACTGAATGACTGGATGAATAAATGACTGAATGAATGAATGAATGACTAACCGAATGAATGAAAAAATGCTTGACTGAATGAATGAATGACTGACCGAATGAATGAAGGAATGCTTGACTGAATGAATGACTGAATTAATAAATGACTGACCGAATGACTGACCGAATGATTAAATAAATTCTTGACTGAATGAATGACTGAATGAATAAATGACTGACTGAATGAATGAATGACTGACTGACCGAATGAATGAATAAATGCTTGACTGAATGAATGAATGACTGACTGAATGAATGAATGAAAAATTGCTTGACTGATTGATTGAATGAATGACTGAATGACTGACCGAATGAATGAATAATAGCTTGACTGAATGAATGAATAATAGCTTGACTGAATGAATGAATAATAGCTTGACTGAATGAATGAATAATAGCTTGACTGAATGAATGAATGATCGAATGAATGAATAAATGCTTGACTGAATGAATGCCCGAATGAATAAATGACTGACTGACTGACCTAATGAATGAATAAATGCTTGACTGACTGAATGAATAAATGACTGACTGACTGAATGAATGACTGAATACTTGACTGACCGACTGAATGAATAAATGACTGACTGACTGACTGTATGAATGAATGAATGAATAAATGACTGACTGACTGACTGACTGTATGAATGAATGAATGAATGAATGAATGAATAAATGACTGACTGACTGACTGTATGAATGAATGAATAAATGACTGACTGACTGACTGTATGAATGAATGAATGAATGAATAAATGACTGACTGACTGACTGACTGACTGTATGAATGAATGAATGAATGAATGAATGAATGAATGAATAAATGACTGACTGACTGACTGACTGTATGAATGAATGAATGAATAAATGACTGACTGACTGTATGAATGAATGAATGAATGAATGAATGAATGAATGAATGAATGAATGAATGAATAAATGACTGACTGACTGACTGTATGAATGAATGAATGAAGCCTTGGCAACCGTATAAGAGACTTTTCAAAAACATTTCAAATGGTACTGCCCCCAATCTTTTGAACAGTAATGTATCCACCATTAAAATGTGTAAAGAGTCCAATAAGGAATACGACTGCATAAACAATTATAATTAGATGCAAAAAATATATATTTATATATATTTCCTGCTGTCACCAGAGAACAGTACACATCATTCCACAAACAACCTTTAATCCTCTAGTTCTTCGGGATCTACAGTGTGCTTTACAAATCCGATTAACCTTTTATGAAACATCAACGACAAATAAGACGTTTCTCTGCTGAAAAACTGAAGACCCTAGTGTATGTTCTGACCTTACTATAAATGGACTTTGGAGATCCATCAGGATGTGTTTCTCCGAGAGCATCCTCTCTCTTTGGCCTGGCCTCTGTATCGCCTGCTTTCGTATGGACTTTAATGCAAACTTACAGCTGGGGTCACTCTTTAAAAGCACCTTGAGACAAAAAAAAAACAGGGTTTATAATTCATATCAATTATAAATAATCAAATTTAAACTGCAGAACTGGTTTATGATACTCACGAGCTGAGTGTGACTGTACTGTCCTTCCCCCAGATTACACAGCACTTGAAAACTGCTAAGAGACATTTCCCCAAACGCAGTCCCATCTTCCTCTGCCCTGTTTATTATATAGAGATCAAAAATGAATCATCACAAGTAATTCATGTAAAAGTCATATCGACATGACTTACCTCGATCTGGCCTTGTTGCTAGGATTGTCTCTAGCATCGTCTAAGCCTCCAGTTACGTTTTTGAAAAACCTAGATGGTGGAATATAGGCAAGGTCAACTCTACAGCATTTGTTTGAGTTAGTTACTATGTTTTTTTTAGCCCACTATGCTGTTTCCATAGCATGAATGTCAGTTTATGGCTCACACTTACTCTTTGTCCATGACCAGACATGTCACATCGCCTGAGGCAAGAACACTCATCGACCTCATGTCGTCTCTAAAGAGCAAAGGAACAGGTCTGAGATGTTAATGTTACATGATGCCTTCCGACTTGAATTTTAATGTTTCAGTAAAGCCACAAAACATTTAACATACACCTTTGCTTTTTTCATAGTGTTTCACACCTTAACTAGTTTAGTTGGACCAATTTCCCCAACCATTTATTCGGTTCTTCAAAAAAAAGACAACATTTTCACGCACGTTCCAATTTTCTTGATGTTTTCTGCAAAACTCTACACCAAAAATGCCCTCATTTTGCACAGGATTAACATGTTCTCATTCAGAAAACATTATATAATTCACACTGCAAACTCAAATTTCACCTATTTATCCATGTGTAAACATGAAATAGGAAAAATAATGACACCAATCAGAATCACGGGGGATTATGTGCTTTGGAAAATTGCTTAATTTACTCGTATTACTGTAAGCACCTGTAACAAGGACACAGTAAAATAAAGTGTTACTGCTTATTGTTGAATTTCGCTGTATCTGCTGCAGCCCTCTATTTATGCTGTATGTAACAGACATTCCTGTGTGGCCCGACCCAGACCTGAGACGAGATGATGAGAACATTGGTGCTGTGGTTGAGTAACCTGTACATTCGCTGTGTTTGGAAATAAAGCTTTTGAAAATGTAAGTATTTTACTGTGCGTGGACTCTTCCCAACATGTTTTGTCAGTTTGACATTTCAAAGGTCAGGTTTTTGTTCAAAACAGCATCACTTATGTAAGATTATTTATTACAGGACTGTTTTGCCTTCCTTTAGTCAGGGTTGCCCCTGAAAGAGTTATCAGTCAGAGCTGTGATTTCACAAAGTTACACATGATATATCTGAAAACATACGCGTCTGGTAGCAGTGTTTTGAATGAATCCCTCCAGTGTGCAACAAACCAACATGACATCATGACTTTTGCGTAAACATACATGCCACTTTTAAGTCAAGCAGCGTGTTATCTATGGGTGATTCTTTAACTATGGTACTTTTCTTGTACCTGGATGAAACAATAAAATCTAAAAAAAAAAAAAATTCTTTTTTGTTTTTGTCAGACTTACTTCCCCCTCAGGGGAACTTATACAAAATTTATCATGGCTCGATCATTCTTTTTATTATATAATATGAGGCCTTTTATGCATGATTTTTACTGTTTTCCCCCTGTCCCTAAGCCAGACTTTGTACCTTCAACCTCGCTTAATTCTAAATTAAATATTGAAATAATGTAGCTTTTAAGTACAAATTATAAAATAATGTCTATTTCAATTATACATATTATATAATGCGATATTTATTCACATTTTCTTAATTTTTCATAAGTAGAACCCTTGTCCCTTGTTCACTGTCATTTCCACCACACTGTACAAAATAGAATCCTGGGATCATTGTTTTAGGTTTGAATACTTAGTAACCATAGCAATAGAAACTCCACAGCGAACACATGGCTGGGTGAAAGGGTGACCTCTTTAGGGGGTAATGAAAAGAAGAAAAATCAAGATAAATATGACTAAAACTGAGAATATGTTTATTGGCCGTCATTTCCAAACGGCTCATATTTCACATGGACGTAAAAATAACTGGATAAAATTAATTGAATAATGTGTAATTTGTGTATATTTAATGCTAACTGTAAAACTAATATTAACAGGCAAACATAGCATGATATTTTAGAGGAAAAAGGGGAAAATGTCATTTCCACCACGGTGTTCATTGTGGTGGTAAAGACAGGTTGTGGTGGAAATGACATTGTTCGTGCTAAACAGCTAATTATTTTGGGCTATAATACTAAAATATTAATGTAAAAACAAAAAAAACTTACAATTAATTAAGTTAAGGTAGTAAGAAATACTTTATTATTTATTATTGCTACAATATTGTTGGTAAATAAGAGAACTTGGGTGTTTTCTTGGGCTGTCAGATAAAAATGCCAATATATATATATATATATATATATATATATATATATATGAAGAGTTCAGATGCAAAAGCCTCTAAATGCCATTTGAAATTTTCTTCTTTAATGATGATTTTTATCAAACTTGTATATTTAAGTTCAGTAATTTCACTTAAATGGCAATGATAATTACCTATTAATTGTTATCATTGCCATTTAAGTGAAATTACTGAACATAAATGTACAAGTTTGATAAAAATCATCATTAAAGAAGGAAATTTCAAATGGCATTTAGAGGCTTTTGCATCTGAACTCTTCATATATATATATATATATACATATATTATTCAATACAAATCATCGCACCCAACTTAAGGGAAGGTTTCTAGACAGATTAAGAAACCAACTGATACTAAAAAACTGTTTGTAGAAATGTTTTTATTTTCTGAAACTGTCGAGCTCAAAGAGTACCATAGTTGAAGAATCACCCCTATACGCATTTTGAGCTATTCACGTGTATGCGTGTATGTCTACGCCGTTAAATGTCCGAGTGATTCCGCGTGTACACGCCGTCAAATGTCCAAGCAAAATGAAGCAAAATGTAGATCTACATCTGGGGAGCGATATTGTTTTTCCAAGGATGGTAGGGGAAGACTCATAAATGGTATTAACCCCAGTGACGGGTAGGTTTAGGGACGGGGTTGGGGTAAGTCATATATTTATATATACAGTAATGTAACGTTAAGTCAACGGCGTTCTTAAACACACTGAAAAGCGATTATGCATGTTGACAGCACGCCAAAGATAGAAATACGAATTGACGTGCCATACATACGCCATTTCATGAGATCAGGCTGAACAAACAGTCATGTAGTCTGTGATTTGACAGTTTGTGTGTGTGTGTTGTCTGAGGGCAAACGTTGAATCGGGATTCAGAAGTTAGCTGTTTGTACAGTTGGCTGTGAGTTTTTTAAATAGTGCGTAGATTTGAGAAAATGGGATTTTTCAGACTTGCACTGTTTTGCACTCGTACCCTTCCACCACGCATCCTCACTCCTGTTCTTCTTCCCGGCTGTTGACCCTGCTTGTTTCCTTGTTGTTGACAGAATTGTTACCCTGTGTTGTGCTCTGTCTATATGCTTGCTAAATGAAGCGTCATGATGCACCTCTGAGCTATTTTAGACAACTGGTTGGTCATTGGATGATCAAGCCCTTTATATTTTCCTTCATTGTGAAATTCAAAATTCACCTCCGCAACACATTTACAAAAAAAAGTCTAATAGAAATGTATAGAAAATCTGCTTGACAGATGTTTTGAGGGGTAAGACTATTCAACACGGAACCATGCAATATATTTAGATCAACATGACATAATAAATTAATAATAATGGAAACAGCAGACATTTTTATAATCAATTGCATGAATGCACCAAAGCATTTGCAATTTGCTGAAAAGAATGATGAATTGTTTTTATGATGTGCACAAGTGACTAGATGATGTGGAGGTTGAAGAAGAAGTTTTTAGTTTTGATCTGAGAAATGCACCAAAGCGACTGAGAAAAAGTGTGAATCAGAATGTGTAATGATCTGCAGTGTAAAGAGTGCTGCCCCCTGCTGGCGAGGATGGGCTCTTACCCTCGTGGAGCGCGGTCTCCAAAACAGTCCCCTCTGGTGAGGACACACACCATCACGTTCTCCTCATTAGCTGATTGTTTCTCGAATACTTTCACCTATAGAACAAAAGCATGGGTACTGTTATATGCTATTACATTGCATTTATCTCTAAATGAATAATACAACTAAATATTATGTAAAAAATACATATATATATTTTTGACAAGCTGATTCCCGCATAAACATGCTAGTTTTAAACATGCTAGTTTTGTGTCGCTCGTATCACTCCTCCGCTGTATCTTTCTTCTTGCATGACAGACAGATAGACAGATAAATAAATCGATAGACAGACAGACAGACAGACAGATAGATAGATAGATAGACAGACAGACAGACACACAGATAGATAGATAGATAGATAGATAGATAGATAGATAGATAGATAGATAGATAGATAGATAGATAGATAGATAGATAGATAGATAGATAGATAGATAGATAGATAGATAGATAGATAGATAGATAGATAGATAGATAGATAGATAGATAGATAGAAAAACAGACAGGCAGACAGACAGATAGACAGACAGACAGACAGACAGACAGACAGATAGACAGACAGACAGACAGACGGATGGATGGATAGATGGATAGATAGATAGATAGATAGATAGATAGATAGATAGATAGATAGATAGATAGATAGATAGATAGATAGATAGATAGATAGATAGATAGATAGATAGATAGATAGATAGATAGGTAGGTGGACGGACGGACGGACGGACGGACGGACGGACAGACAGATAGATAGATAGATAGATAGATAGATAGATAGATAGATAGATAGATAGATAGATAGATAGATAGATAGATAGATAGATAGATAGATAGATAGATAGATAGATAGATAGATAGATAGATAGATAGATAGATAGATAGATAGAAAAACAGACAGGCAGACAGACAGACAGACAGACACACAGATAGATAGATAGATAGATAGATAGATAGATAGATATAGACAGACAGATAGACAGTCACTGTATAGATAGATAGATAGATAGATAGATAGATAGATAGATAGATAGATAGATAGATAGATAGATAGATAGATAGATAGATAGATAGATAGATAGATAGATAGATAGATAGATAGATAGATAGATAGATAGATAGATAGATAGATAGATAGATAGAAAAACAGACAGGCAGACAGACAGACAGACAGACACACAGATAGATAGATAGATAGATAGATATAGACAGACAGATAGACAGTCACTGTATAGATAGATAGATAGATAGATAGATAGATAGATAGATAGATAGATAGATAGATAGATAGATAGATAGATAGATAGATAGATAGATAGATAGATAGATAGATAGATAGATAGATAGATAGATAGATAGATAGATAGATAGATAGATAGATAGATAGATAGATAGATAGATAGATAGATATCTCACCTGGCCTTGACAAAAAATGAAGAGTTTATCTTCTGGACTTCCATTTTGAATGATATATTCACCATCACTGTAGTGAGTCTAAGATGAAGATGTATGTGGATATACAGAAAAATAAATCAAAGTCATGTAAAAAATATTGTGAAAATATATTTTTTATATCTAAGTTGTGGTTGATTGGTACAAACACTAATCATACACACCTCCTCCAGTGCATCAGACACTTTATTGAAAACATCGTCCGGTAACACAGAGAGCAGTGGGACACTAGGAGAGAGAATGAGTGTCAGGAAACTCTGAACATATCAAACTATAGCTGAGACTACAAGTGAACTCCTGGAGTGGAGTGGACGTATACATTTGAACTGCCTTATTAAATTAATGCTGTTCAGTAAACTAACAAAGTGGACATATACACATAAAAATGTAAGAAAAAATAAATGCAGATGAGCCAAGCTCTTGAAAAAGTGTCATTTGTTCTCAAGACTTACTACACTTTAAGGAGTAGTTCACTTTTAAATAAACTTTTTTAACTGTCATCCAATATATCCATGTCATTCTTTCTTCAGTCGAAAAGAAATTAAGATTTTTGATGAAAACTTTCCAGGATTTTCTCCATATAATGGACTTGAATGGGAACCAAACGGTTCAAGGTCCAAAAGACACTTTCAGTGCAAACTTTTGAAATGAAACGATTCCAGACGATGAATAAGGGTCTTATCAAGCGAAACGATCGCTCATTTAATAAAAAAAAAAAAAGTTTATGTTTTATAAGCTCAAATGGTCGCCTTGCTCTGTTTGTGACTCTCCAGTTCGAACTTATTTATCAAAATGAACGAATCTTTTTTCGTGTCATTTGGTTCATTCAACGAACAAAATGAACGAATTGATTTGGAAAAAGATTTGTTCATGTTGATGGACGAGTTTGAACTGGAGAGTCACGAACGCGCATCACAGAACAGAGCAAGGCGGGAATTTGAGCTTTTAAAACTTAAACTTTGTTATTTATTTATTAAATGAGCGATTGTTTCGCTAGATAAGACCCTTATTCATCGTCTGGTGTCGTCTAAAGCCTTTGAACCTGCACTGAAACTCTCATTTGCACCTTGAACCGTTTGGTTCCCATTGAAGTCCATTATATGGAGAAAAATCCTGGAATGTTTTCATCAAAAACCTTAATTTCTTTTCGAATGAAGAAAGAAAGACATGGACATCTTGGATGACATGGGGGTGAGTAAATTATCAGCAAAAGTTTTTTTTTTTAAGTGAACTCCTTTAATTTGACAGTACATTTTTTCAAATAAAATATATTTACAATATATATATATATATATATATATATATATATATATAACAATGTGGGATAAATATGCAAATAACTAAAAAATATAAAAAATCAAGCTTTTAATGTTGTTTCTATGTCTATGTGGTGTTTTTAATACGCTTTAAGACAAACCATGTGCAAAGTCGGCACCATTGCTGAGTATTTCCTCTTTAAAACTGCAGTGAACCAAATACACAGTTTGAAATCACTGGTGTTTCTGACGACACACACTATCTTGTAATCAATCGTGTGATCGTCAACGAGTGGATCTCTGAGCTGATGCAAGTGAGTGGAGGCGGGGCTCATTAGCATATTCATAGAACCGTGTATACTAAATGAGGCAAGGGTGTAAAGTTACATTCAAGCTATTTTTTTTTTTTTTTCAAGGAAAAAACTTTTAAATATGTCATTTTGATGATCAAAAATTAAATTATTGACTAGACGGGGACTTTAAAGTCTATTCAAGAAGACAAAAGTGTAAAATCTTTGAAACATTTATATAAAAAATGATGATGTGGTGGCATTTACCTGCGCAGGAATTGCAGAGACTGAGTGATGGTGATCAGGCTTCTTCTCTGCATGACCCTCTGAAACACTTGACCCTCCATCACCCACAGCCTGCTGTTCACAAGAGCTGCACAGACAAACACACATTCACACTGAATTGCAAGCATTCTGTGGACTGACGGGGGTCAAAGGAGAGAGTGAGACAGGTCACCTGTGGTGGATAGACATGTAAAGACAGACAAAGACAAATTGATATGGATGGTACGAACTGCATTCGGAAAACAAGTTCGAGATCCCTGCAGAAAAGCCAGACCAGTGTGGATTGGTAATATATGAAGTTGCCAGGAAAATTGTGAAAATCACTCGGATATCCAAAGCCCCCTGTGAGAGACAGAGACAGACACACACACACACAGACACACATACAAATAGCATGAATGATAATGAACAGAATGATAATTGACAGATATTTGGTCAATAATATATGTGTCGGTGCAATATGAACTACATGAATAGCAATAGTGTTATTAACCTACAATTAAGTGTTAATAATGTAATAAATTTTCTGTGCATTTTGCTGTTTTTTAAGATTAGGTAAATATCACCCTATGCTCTCAAGACATCAGTCTCTGCCACTGGAACAACATACACTCACCTAAAGGATTATTAGGAACACCAGTTCAATTTTTCATTAATGCAATTATCTAATCAATCAATCAATCACATGGTGATGTAAGCAATTTTGAGCATGGCATGGTTGTTGGTGCCAGATGGGCTGATCTGAGTATTTCACAATCTGCTCAGTTACTGGGATTTTCACACACAACCATTTCTAGGGTTTACAAAGAATGGTGTGAAAAGGGAAAAACATCCAGTATGCGGCAGTCCTGTGGGAGAAAATGCCTTGTTGATGCTAGAGGTCAGAGGAGAATGGGCCGACTGATTCAAGCTGATAGAAGAGCAACTTTGACTGAAATAACCACTCATTACAACCGAGGTATGCAGCAAAGCATTTGTGAAGCCACAATACGCACAACCTTGAGGCGGATGGGCTACAACAGCAGAAGACCCCACCGGGTACCACTCATCTCCACTACAAATAGGAAAAAGAGTCCAAAATTGGACAGTTGAAGACTGGAAAAACGTTGCCTGGTCTGATGAGTCTCGATTTCTGTTGAACATTCAGATGGTAGAGTCAGAATTTGGCGTAAACAGAATGAGAACATGGATCCATCATGCCTTGTTCCCACTGTGCAGGCTGGTGGTGGTGGTGTAATGGTGTGGGGGATGTTTTCTTGGCACACTTTAGGCCCCTTAGTGCCAATTGGGCATCGTTTAAATGCCACGGCCTACCTGAGCATTGTTTCTGACCATGTCCATCCCTTTATAGCCACCATGTCCCCATCCTCTGATGGCTACTTCCAGCAGGATAATGCACCATGTCACAAAGCTCGAATCATCTCAAATTGGTTTCTTGAACATGACAGTGAGTTGACTGTACTAAAATGGCCCCCACAGTCACCAGATCTCAACCCAATAGAGCATCTTTGGGATGTGGTGGAACGGGAGCTTCGTGCCCTGGATGTGCATCCCACAAAGAAATCTCCATCAACTGCAAGATGCTATCCTATCAATATGGGCCAACATTTCTAAAGAATGCTTTCAGCACCTTGTTGAATCAATGCCACGTAGAATTAAAGGAGCTAAACGCAAGTCTCTGAGTTTTTGCAGAACTACGCCCCCTCTGGCGACAAGCGAAACTGCAACCAGAGCTGTGCGCGTTCATGGAGGAACACACACACACACACACGCACGTTTGCGCGAGCTGTTCATAACCTAAGGAGCATCAGCCGCACACTGTGCGGCACACATCTTTTTTTTGTTACAGTCATAATGAGGTAATACAGTAATAAATCTGCAAGTCATTTAAAATATATGAAAGGAAAGGCATTCGAGTAAATTACACACAATGTGTGTGAGAGGGGGAAACGGGGGTAGTAGAAAACTTCGGTTTTTGTTTCCATCTATCTCCCTGTGCTTACTGTATCCACTTATGATTGAATTATTATGGAAACACGTTTAGTTATCACTAGGAACCGTTTGAGCCCTAGAGCAGACCGGAGATCTCTCCGTTTGTTGAAAGCTTCCCGATGTTGACTCTCGTCTTATTCCGACGCCTGGCACTGGACAGACTGAAGTTTTATTTTCTTTGTCTCACGCGGAGTTTGCGTTGGGGTTTGTAATGAACTACAAGCCGGTCTCTTTCCGCGCCATACAGATATGAAGTGCACGTCACCGAAAGCAACAGATATGAGCTGGATTTTATTAATCATCGGCTAATTTCAAAATCAGCAAAGACAGCAATAAGAGAGATCGGCAACAGGCCTGGTAAGATCAATTCATTTCTTTACTTTTAATGAAGATGGTAGTGTTAAGCGTCTGCGACTTACTTTCACTTTGATTTGCGATAGATTGCGGCGCGCTGGCTTGCTCAGCTCAGCTGCTCATCTGAGGTGATGCGCGTCGTCATATATGACTAAAATAACATGACATATAGCTTGGTTTCAACAACCAGATGCATTTACACTTGTCCAATTTCGTCTGGAATGCGGCCCAGACCACGTCCTCAAGTGATTTGAGCGATCGGATTCATCCGTCTCTAACGCGTTTCGGAGGGCATTTACACCCTGGTCTTTTCACGATCGAATAGCTATCCGATCACAGAAAACACATGAAGTGACCAGGTGTGAACAGCCCCTTTGAATCCATCGTCTACTTTTGTGGAAAGCTGACTAGAGTTGTGTCGCTCGAGTTGTCTTCTCTGATACGGAGAACGGCGGCGAATAGCTACACGAACCTGCCAGACATAGCCAGGCGAGCGTGAACGCGCATGACGTCACGCCCAGTCTCAGATTCGAGCCCGAATCCCTCTTATATATTTCACTGTACAGGATTATAGAGGCGATCGCAGTGATCAGAGAAGGGCTCATTCAGCTCATCAGGCGATTGTTTAAGTATGTATGGGTTAGAAAACGGCTATTTTTAACATGAAATGTTGCGCAATGCACCTTTAAGGGGGTCAAACACAGTATTAGTATGGTGTTCCTAATAATCCTTTAGGTCAGTGTACACTATTACCAGTTTACCATTAACAAATGTAAAAGTGAGAATGTTTATTAATAAAGTGTGAGTGAATTCTTAATGAACCTTATGACCTGCTTCTACCAAGTTAATTAAAAAAAAAGAGAGGGATCAGCTGAAAATAGTTCACCTCCAATTCATTCTCTATCACTTCCTGTTCCTGAGACCCCCTTGAATTAGTAATGTCACAGATTCATTAACTCCCCTGGTAACTCTGTCTACCTCTCTACTCTCTGCAAGATCTCTGTGGAATAGCTGAGAATTTGAGAAAAATCAATGAACCCAAAAATGCAGCACTGAACTGCAATAAACATCAGGAACACACATATGACTGTGAGACATTGAAATGCAATTATTCCATCCATTTAAATTCTAGAAACCTTTTGTGAAGGTTTATGATTGACTTCTATTTAACTACAATTAAATATAATAATAGCAGCAGAGTTATAATTGTCTAGATTGTATCATCTTTTATCAAGTGCATGACTCACTCTGTCCATACCGTCTTATTTCAATGCCACAGTTCCCCCTGTGCTTTGTATTCTAGGACTTTATTAACATTGGACTTTTTTAACTGCATGTTCTGTTCCTTTTAATGTGTGTTTATTTCCTGTTTGATGAATTCGGAACCACAGTTTTGCATTTTTAAAACAACATCCAAACACAGCCCTGACGTCTAGGCTAAAACAAAAGGCAAAATTTGGTCTGTCAGTGAAAATTGTATAGAAGTCTAACCATACCCCAACAATAGACTAATCATCGATTAGATAACATGTCAAATGAAACTAAACACCTTTGAATCACTGTTAAATTTGCTTACATGATGGACTATCATACATCTCACAAGTTATTTAGTCCAAAATTACATGTAACCAAATTCAAGGTTATAGTGGGTTAGTCTATAGTTAACCTAGACGGTCAAATTATGGCTTTTGCTTGCTACGAGTACAACTGGTATGCAGATCTGAATTCAGAATTTGTTTCCACATCTGCAATGTTTTTTCCATAGTTACCCTTGTTAGTCGCCATAGTGATTCATTTCCCACACCTGTTACTTGTTAGCCTCTTGTTATCCTGTGTATATCTACCCTGTGTTTCCTACCCTATCTCACGACCAATTCGAATGAATTCGTACGAGTGATTCAAAAGTGGCTAATTCGTACTAATTCATACGACCTCACTCGGACGAATTTGTACGATTTGTCTAAACCCACGTGACGGTTATGTTTAGGGGCGGGGTCAGGGGTAGGTCATTCGTACGAATTCATACGAATTGGCTAATTCGTAAAATATGTATTTAGCAAAATCGTACTAATTCGTACGAGTGAGGTCGTACGAATTGTTACGAATTAGCCACCTCGTAAAATTCATACGAATTCCCGTGAGATCGGGTTGGTGTTTCAGGTGTCTTTTGATGGTTGTTGTCTTTGCACATGTTTGTAAAGATGTTGCGCTTATTGCTCCCTGTTTGGACTATTTTCATAATTATTCTTCTTTGGATTATGTTGGTTTATGTGTTTGGTTAATAAACTGCTGCTAAACATTGGTTCATGACTTCTTGTTCCAAACATTTTTATTCAATTCAGCCTTGAGTGCGTTTCCCAAAAGCTTTGTTAGCCAACTATGGTTGCAAATTCCACTGAACTCTTGGTAATCCATTGAATTATTGGTATCGACAGAACTTGCGACCATAGTTGGCTTTGTGAAACTGTGGAAACTTGTTTCCGCCACATAATAAAAAATAAAAAACGGTAATTGTGACTTTATCTCACAATTCTGACTTTTTTTTTTCTCAGAATTGCATGAAATGAAGTTGCAATTGTGATTTATAAAGTTAGAATTGCGTGATTTAAAATCACAATTGTGGGTTATAAAGTCAGCATTGTGTGATATAAAGTCACTATTTTGAGAAAAAAAAGTCAGAAATGTGAAATAAAAAGTCGCAGTTACCTTTTTTTATTTTTCAGTCTTTTCCCCTTAAGAATTGGACATAACTCACAATTCTGACGTTATTTCTCGCAGTTCTGACTTTACTTCTTGAAATTCTTATTTTGTTTCTCGCAATTCTGATTTTATTTCTTGAAATTCTTATTTCGTTTCTCGCAATTCTGACTTTATTTCTCGCAATTCTGACTTTATTTCTTGAAATTCTTATTTTGTTTCTCGCAATTCGGACTTTATTTCTCGCAATTCTGACTTTATTTCTTGCAATTCTGACTTTATTTCTTGAAATTCTTATTTTGTTTCTCGCAATTCTGACTTTATTTCTCGCAATTCTGACTTTATTTCTTGAAATTCTTATTTCGTTTCTCGCAATTCTGACTTTATTTCTCGCAATTCTGACTTTATTTCTTGAAATTCTTATTTCGTTTCTCGCAATTCTGACTTTATTTCTCGCAATTCTGACTTTATTTCTTGAAATTCTTATTTCGTTTCTCGCAATTCTGACTTTATTTCTCGCAATTCTGACTTTATTTCTTGAAATTCTTATTTTGTTTCTCGCAATTCGGACTTTATTTCTCGCAATTCTGACTTTATTTCTTGCAATTTTGACTTTATTTCTCGCAATTCTGACTTTATTTCTCGAAATTCTGACTTTATTTCTTGAAATTTTTTGACTTTCTCGCAATTCTGACTTTATTTCTTGAAATTCTGACTTTATTTCTCACAATTCTGACTTTGTTTCTCGCAATTCTTCTGACTTTGTTTCTCACAATTCTGACTTTTTCTCACAATTCTGACTTTGTTTCTCACATTTCTGACTTTATTTCTTGCAATTCTGACTCCATTTCTTGAAATTCTGACTTTATTTTTTGAAGTTCTTCTGACTTTATTTCTCACAATTCTGACTTTATTTCTTGAAATTCTGACTTTGTTTCTCGTAATTCTTCTGACTTTGTTTCTCACAATTCTGACTTTATTTCTTGCAATTCTGACTTTATTTCTTGCAATTATGACTTTATTTCTTGCAATACTGATTTTTTTTCTCGAAATTCTGACTTTATTTCTCTTAATTCTGACTTTGTTTCTCGCAATTCGACTTTTTTTCTCGCAGTTCTGACTTTATTTCTTGAAATTCTGACTTTATTTCTCACAATTCTGACTTTATTTCTCACAATTCTGACTTTTATTTCTTGAAATTGCGGGTTTATATCTTGCAATTGACCAGTTTATATCACACATTAAGTCAGAATTGTGAGATAAAAAGTCGCAATTATCTTTTAAATTGTTTTATTCTGTGGCGCAAACAAGCTTCCTGGAATTAGAAAACTGTGTTTATCTTTTACTTAGACCTAAGAGATTCGGCAAGACATCAAAGATCAGAAAACAAAAAGAAGAAGAAAAGAAGAGAAAAAGTAAAAAGAAAGCAATTTCAGGCTGTCACCAAGCACAAGACCTGAACAAAGCTGGAGAAAAAAGGGTTGAGGAAAGAACAGAGTCTTGAGACTCGAGTCTTGAAATAAATAGGGTGTAAGGGTAGAAAAAGCCTGAAAATTCAGAAAGAGAGACTGAGAGTGGGTAGTTAAAAGAGAAACGCCGAATTGGAAAAGGACATCAACTGAAAGATGAAAATTGCACACAATCAAGTCTGACATTCAAGAAAAGAAAGATCTGGTAAAAAATGATCTGACTTGATTGGATCCTCCATTCACTTTCAATCCATCTTTTTTGCTCATTCTCTTTCCTTCAGACCTTATTTCTTGTTTTTTATGCTATATTAAAATTAATAGGTCTAGCTGATGTCCCTGTGGCTCAGAATGGGCTCAAGAGACTATGTGAAATAAGAGAGAGAAGAGGTGTTGAGAGAGTCATAAATCAAAGCATGCTGTGGGGGATACACCTCGAAGAATGAACATTCATTCAGATACCTGACAAAGATATCTTCAGGGTTGGAGAAAGACTTATTTTCTCTAAAGAACCCTCAAAACTGTAACATGCAATCAATGTATTTACATGTGGAAAAAAATATATAAATTGTGAGACTTTGTGTTTCACAACGTGACTTTATAACATTCATGACTTTATTTCTAGTAACAGTGCCTTTGTGCTTCACAATATGACTTTTTTTCTTACAATGACCTTTTTTTTTTACATTTTATTCTGAGGTGCAAACAGGATTCATACGATACACCTCTATTTTGTATTAAAATTAAGTGGTAAACCAAAACCAACTGTAATACGACTTGAAGGATCAACATAAAAATCAGGTTTTGTAGATCTGTCAATTCAATATAGTTTGTTTGGTGGACTCTAGTGTGGTGTGTTGAGAATTTATATGATTTTTCCTTTGATGTCATATTCCACTGATCTCTCAGCACAGCTTCAGATGACAGATGATGCGAATACTCTAATTACCCGAGCATTAAACTGGGGAAAAATGACATATGTAGTACTACTACATTCATTATGTGAACAACTTAATTTTAAAATATATATATATATATATATATATATATATGATATATATGATAATTTTCAAATGAGATCTGTACTATCTCAGCTGCTTCGCCAAGGCAAAAATATGGAAAAAAGTATTTTTTCCAAGTCTGTTTCTCAGATCTTTTTCCTGAAAAATAAGACCAAGACCCCAGTAATCTCATACTGAATAATTAAAAAAAGTTGACATGAAACAGAAGTTGCGATCATCTTTTCTGTCCTATTGTGACGTAGATCTGTTTGAAACAGCTTTTATAACAAGAACAATAGGACTTGAATTTGTTCATGGGGAATTGATTGGATGGTCGTGGTTTGCTATTGGTGGATCTCATATGAGTGACAGGTTTCAACGCCCTCACGCCAATTAAAAGAGAAGAGAAGTCATTGCAAGAGGGAGGAGGGAGAAGTTATTAAAACGGCATATATTAAAAGAAATAATAATAATGATGTGCATGGATAAACCATTTAAATAAATACTGCAATATTCGTTTACGCTTTAGATTACAGCCCAGAAAGTACTGCGTAATTAAAATGATTTTACAGCGTAACCTGGTAATTATAGTGTACCTATAACGTACGTACAATATAAGTATAAGGGAACAATATTTTAAGTTTGGGGAATAAAGGAGTAACATACAAATATTTATACTGTAAGCATTATAGAACTAAGGGGTACTTATTCTACTTTTATGACATAACAATCTTACATTTGGTGGCAATTTAGCAAGAACATACCTTTTAGAAATAATGGTGAACCACACATACTGTATAGGCTTTTTAAGAACTACAGGGTACATATCTATGCATATGCATCTATGAAAGAGTGGTGGTGTTTGTTACCCTCTTGTTTCATGTAGTTACAGGGTAAGTACAATAACAATGCATACACAATCTTATATCACTGACTCAGAAACCTTTATTTATTATACAAGCACCACTTACCCTGTAACCACATGAAACCAGATATATTTCCCAGTATATTTAAAAAATATATATATATAAATTTCTTGCCTTGAAACATGTTAGCCCAAACTTAAACATCTGTACTTTTGCTATCAAATATATATATATATATATATATATATATATATATATATATATATATATATATATATATATGAAGAGTTCAGATGCAAAAGCCTCTAAGTGCCATTTGAAAGTTTCTTCTAGAATGATCATTTTTATCAAGCTTGTATATTTAAGTTCAGTGATTTCACTTAAATGGCAATGATAATTACCTATTAATTGTTATTTAAGTGAAATTACTGAACTGAAATTATACAAGTTTGATAAAAATCATCATTAAAGAAGAAAATTTCAAATGGCATTTAGAGGCTTTTGCATCTGAACTCTTCATATATATATATATATATATATATATAAAGGTATGCAGTGTATGTTCTCGCTAAATTGCTCCCAAATGTAAGACTGTTGTATCATAAAAGCAGAATAAGTAGGCCTGCCGAGCCAGAGACGCTTCATGCCGAGCCAGTGTCTACGGACAAGATGGCCGATTCAGAGACTGTTCACATTCCGAGCCAGTGACTAGAGACAAGATGGCCTATTCAGAGACTGTTCACGTTACCTCCGAGACAGTGTCTACGGACAAGATGGCCGCCTCCGAGACAGTGTCTACGGACAAGATGGCCGATTCACGTTACTTCTGCCAATCCAGAGACTGTTCACGTCATCGCCTCCAAGCCAGTGTCTACGCACAAGATGGCCGCCTCTCAGCCAGTGTCTAAAGAGAAGATGGCCGCCTCCGAGCCAGTAGGCGTTTCTCAATGTCAAGGAAGGATCCTCGGAAGCCAGAATTTCGAGGATGCTACGTCATCGATGTCCGTCGAAGGACTGTTCCAATGTCGAGGATCCTCAGAATTTCAACCAAGGACTGAGTCCTTCGTTCGGAAAATATCCCATACACAGGAAAGGATGCATATGTGTAGCCTTCGCGCTCTTAAATCACCCACAATCCTATGCGCAGCTTTGCTATCTTGTTCAAAAACTAAAAAATGTCGACCGTTAGCGGAGTCGGAGTGATAACGGCAATATGCTTTCAAATGTAAGCAAGTATAATTTCAGTTTAGCCATTAATGTTTGTTAAACTATTTAACATATCGGCTCAAATTTGCTGAGGGGATTTAAAGCTGTTCCCTTTTACTGGTGATTACTTTTGATTTTTACTTCATATAACGTTATAGCCTTTTTTGTTGGTCACATATTTTACAATTGCATGTGTTTTAACAGCTAGATCATGTTGCTATGGAGGTAGTTCTGTTAACTCCGGTAATATAATCGTTTTTTAATGAATAAACTCCTTTTTAAATCAATATTTTGTGTCAAATTATTGATTTATTTGGTAGGTGCCATGTTATAAGTGGGAAAATGTATAGCGAGGCGGTTGTTACAGCGAATACAACCGGCTGATCAAGACCCCTCTGCTTTAGAGTTTGCGGGGTTGTATTCATAACAACCGCCTGGTTATACATTATCCCTTTATTTATTTATTTCTATGAGGACTGACAAGACAAAATAAGGACTGTCAAGTGTATTTAAACAGTGCAGTACACCAGCACAATGATTTTTTGCAGCGCCGAAGCGGACCTTTCACTGATGTAATGACGCAATGACGTGCACTTGCTAGCCTGTTCCATTTACATGTTCTCCGAACGCTAAAGAGGACCCTTGCCTGGCCTCTGAAGGAAATGACTTGGAAGGACCCGTCCTGCCAAGGAAGTATCCTTGACATTGAGAAACACCTAGAGTCTATGGACAAGATGGCCGCCTCCGAGCCAGTGTCTATGGACAAGATGGCTGATTCAGAGACTGTTCACGTTACTTCTGCCAATCCAGAGACAGTTCACGTCACCGCCTCCGAGCCAGTGTCTACAGACAAGATGGCCGCCTCCGAGCCAGTGTCTCCGGACAAGATGGCCGATCCAGTGTCTCCGGACAAGATGGCCGATCCAGTGTCTGCTCCCGAGCCAGTGTTTGTTTCTGTCCTTGTGACCATTTCTGTTCGAGTGTCTGTTCCTGAGCTGGTGTCTGGTCCCGAGCCAGTGTCTGGTCCTGAGGGGTCTTCACCGCCCTGGCCGCTCGAGGGGTCTTCACCGCCGTGGCCGCCCGCTCAGCCTGCTCCGCCCTGTTAAACCTCACAGCCTGCTCCGCCCTGGTCCCCTGAGGGGTCGTTTCCGCCCTGGCCATCCATTCTGCCACAGTCTGCAGGTCCTTTTCTGCTCCACGGACCTGGCCCTCCATCCCTCCCCCGGATCCGCCTCCGCTCCACCTCCCTCCTGGACTGTTTTTTGAGCGTCTGAAGCCGCTCTTTGGGGTGGGGCTATGTAACGGTCACCAGGTGGAGTGTCCCTGAGAGTCACCAGAGGGCACTCCACACCAGATGTTCATGTTTCACTCACAACTACATTTCCCATGACTCACTGCCCGGACTCTTCGGCACTCATCTCATTCACCTGGTTCTCATTGTCTTGTTCAGTTCACACTATATATACCTTGCGTTCTTATTCACTCATTACGAAGTCTTGTTGTACTATGTTGTACTGTTTCCCATGTTTGTTTTTCTGTTTTTGACTTTGGATTGTTCTTGGACTCTGATTATTGCTGCCTGCCCTGACCGCTGCCTGTTTCTTGGACTCCCACTGTTTATTCTCCATTGTCCCGTCTGCTGATTCTTGACCCTGCCTGTACGACTATTCTAAAATAAAGCCGCATTTGGATCTTCATCTCCACGTCTCGGAGCGGTTCATAACAACATGTGAGTACTTTATAGGTACACTATAATTACAAAAAAGTTACAGTGTAAATTCCTCTTAATTACACAGTACTATCCGGGCAGTAATCTAATGCATTACCTAATATTCCATAAAACCCCAGCAAGAATTATCCATTGTATTTTTATGGTGACTTTAAAGAGTTTTAGAAGAGATCTCAAACAGATGAACAACCCCCCAAAGTCTGTAATCAAAAGATTTCTCAGTATGAACTAAAAACTGTCATCAAATTCTTCCAAAACCAAATTATATGATCTATACTTTCCACAGTCATTTTATATCTCTTTACTCCTACTGTATGTCAACAATGGCCTCATTTATTGACAAATGACTCCATTAAGCCCTCTGAGCTCTGTGTGTGTGTGAGTGAGTGAGTGAATGCACAGATATGTTAATTACCATGAGAGAGTGTGTATGTGTGTGCGCGCGCACGTGTCAGTACCTGTGACCGTAGTAGAGCAGGTGTGGTTATGAATGAGGCCCAGTTCTTCAAACATCATTCCCGGCTCAATGATGTGCAGCCTCTGGCCAGCCCTGGATACCTCCAGTTTTCCCTCTGTTAACACACACACACACACACACACACACACACACACACATCAAGGTTGCCGGGAGTAACAGGAGTTGAGTGACAGTTTGCCTGTCACATAGACAGATGATCTGAATCTGGCCCATCACAGATTTGGCACGGAGAAGCCCAGAGCCAAAACAATCCGGCACATCAGGACAAATCCTGCCTCCTTCAAACCAAATCACGGATGGGGATTTACACAGCTCATGGACAGGTATTGATGAACACTTTAATGGATGGTGATAGATTTCTTCTTCTGTTCTGCATCCTTATTTTTTCACTTGCAACCTGGGTATTTAGACACACACTGAGATTTTAAAACTCATTCCACCTCACATTACCAGCAGGAATGGTTTCTCTCGCTCTATCTTCCCAGAAGCAGGTCAGTCTCACACTTCTCTTGCTACCTGCCTGGTCCTGCAAATGCTATGGGAGGTGCATACTAATTATTGTGCCTCAGTCAGAGAAAGGAACAGAATGATTGCCTGAAGTCCACTTGAAATGTTAGTCAAGGTGTCTTACACCAATGACATCATTTATTTTTATGACCGTTTTGCACCTTCTCTTCAACCTTTAGAATTAAAGGCTCATTCCACCTCTGGAAAGATGAATTTGTATTTAAAATGGGTCATTTATGTACAAGAAATGTGAAATTATTATTTTTTTGAATGAGAAAAGCCAGAAAGTGTATTTTTGGCCTCTGTGGATGAAAGACAACAACTCCCAGAATGCACTTGCTTCGCTGCCCTAAGAGGCCACGCCTACCGGTAATAGAGCGCAGTAGTTAAGCAACAAGTCTAGGCTACTAGTGAGTCTCCGTGATGAGTCTGCCCGAAAATGTGTTTCGAGGTGTCCCAAAATGTCCGGGATTGGGCTTTTGCGTTCTACGGTCGCCGTTCATCATGTTTACTGTGGCGAGCGGGACGAGTGAGGGCTGCGGGAGAACGGCGCGAGGCCGGTGGCGTGATTACCGATTAGCGACACCTGTGAGACGCACCGGTCTCGTATCTCTCACGGAGGAGCGGGAATTTTCTTAGCAATGTTAAAAAACACTTCAACCGATCACTTGTTTAGCGTTCATGTAAACACTACAGTCAGATTCACCAATCAGAATGAATTCAGTCAGATTGAAACAAAAGTTGTGCATGTAAACAATGAATGGCGACAGCGGAAAGCAAAAGCTGAATCCCGGACATTCACGGCTGTACATGTCCGGGAAAAAGAGGATTGAGGAGGATGTCCAGCAAAAAGAGGATGACTACATTGTCTCAAGTATAAGTTTATCAAGCGACGAGAATACTTTTTATGCGAAAAACCCCTAAAAATAACTACTTTATTCGACTATTCCATTTCTTCCTTCTGGGACTGAGATGAGAGTTCAAGAGATTTCCACAATGCGTACCGTGAACTATGTTATTTTTCTACTTTAGTTCAGTTGTGTCCGTCATGGAAATCTCCTGAACTCTCGTCTCAGGCCTACAAGGAAAAAAGGTATAGTCAAATAAAGTAGTTATTTTTGTTTTATTTCCGCACAAAAAGTATTCTCGTCGCTTGATATACTTATAGTTGAGCCACTGTTTTCACATGGAATATTTAAATATTTTCTTTAATGATTTTCTGGGCCGTCAAGTTTCGATACCTTTTGCCTATGTAGCAGTGATCCACCTCTCAAATTTAATCAAAAATATCTTCAAGGTCTTACGGGGTTGGTACAGCATGGGGGTGAGTAATTAATGACTTAATTGTAATTTTTAGGTGAACCATCCCTTTGAAATGATCATGCAAATAAATATCAATTGTTGCAGAATATTCTGTATTTTTGTAACTACATGTCAAAAATAGTCTATAGACAAAAATAGTCTCTACCAGTCGATCTACGAACGCCGATCCAAGTGCGCTGGTGAGATGTGAATAAGGTGATACGGAGAGCGCGAACAGTGGTCTACATGTACATATTGAAGAGAAGAAAACGGTTCGTGTTTGTGTTTCTTCCGGAAACAACGGACCATATGAGGTTCTGCACAGTTCAGCGCACTTGGATCGGCGTTCGTAGATCGACTGGTAGAGACTATTTTTCAAAGATGGCTTCTTCCTGTATTCGCGATGTTGACTGTATATAAGAAAATATCTTCTTATTAAACTGTATGGACACTGACAAAGTTCTCAATGCTTCGGTTTGAATGTAGGGACTCTTATTATGCTACCGTGTTAGTGTGGGGCTATTTTGAGCCTTGTTAGTGGTAATAACAAGCGATTTTTATTTGTCATTACTCTATGCCCCATATACTAGCGTTATACTAGCGTTATAGGCTAAACTGTTTTGAGAGATAAAACTATTTACATTTGGCAATCATGAAAACAAATCTCAGATAACGGTTGACTAGGTAACAATGTGTAATTAGACCAAAGGTTCATTTTGCGCCGGAGTTCTCCTTTAACAAAGATTAACAAATGCTGAAGAAGTATTGTTCATTAGTTAATGTTAATTTCAACATTTACTAATACTTAATTCAAATCTTGTTAACTGTGAACTAACATGAACTAACAATGAACAGCTGGATTTGAATTAACTAACGTTAACAAAGACAGTAACAAATGTATTACTCATGGTTAGTTCATGTTAATTAATACATTAACTAATGTTTAATAAATGAACCTTATTGTAAAGTGTTTCCGAAACATTTAACTTTTAATTAAAGGGGACGAGAAGCGCAGCGCCGCATTATATTAAGTTCATAATGTCCTTTAACATCACAATATTGCTGGCCATTAACTGAGAAAGCACTGTTCAGATACCTCAAGTTGTCCTAGACACGATTGTCCGGTTTGCGACCCCCTTAATTAATAGTCAGGCTGTGTCCGAATGATTATTATATTTGTAAAGTCGCTGTGGTAAGATAGCTGGAGGGTAACAAGGAGCTTAAAGAAAAAGATGAACACTGCATAACATCTCACTGCAATCCATAAAGAAATAAATAATTCAGAACATGCCTGGAGGCATGACTAGACCTCAGCTAATATTCAGTGACTTTTGAGCACTAGGTTATAATATAACCATGTAAGCACTAGGATCTGTGAGCAAATCAACATGCAGTATGTGTCCAAAGAAAACATGTACCTTTCTGAGAGGGATTATGAGGTGAGAACAACTCTTTCATCCTTGCACTCTTCCTCACCTTCAACAATGTAAGCCTGGGTTCCATTATCCCCTTCCTTGACAAAACCCACACCCTGTTTGAGCGTGATGGGATAGGCAGAATCCACCAAACACAGCATCTGATCCCTATCTAAATATTTCATGCATTCATTTTCTGCTAAAGCTGATTCTATCAGCCTCTTTGACCTGAAATAAATCAAGATAGATAGACAGAGAGTTACACTGGGGAAATGTGGCACTAGGAGACATGAGTATGTGTTAAAATTTCAGGAGGGTTCTTACTCTTCACTCTTGCTATGGCTGATTGGCGGGTTTTGTAAGTCTAGTTTTGGCTCCATGGTTACTGAATCTGTAACCAGTGCTTTTCTCCTCACTCTCAGGGAAGAAGCACGTTGTTGACCTAAATGCAAATGAAAAGAGAGTAAAGATTAATACCGGTAATAAGATGTTTTTATATGATGAAAAAAGACTGGGTAATTACATCTGAACTCTGGGCAGTTTGTTGACGCATACTGCATATAAAAATGTTTGCTTTTTTCATAGACTATTATGGTCGTACTTGCACATGTATACTGTCGTCCTTGACTTTATCTATTGGGATTCAGTAGGTTTGAATATTACTTATTATAAAACGGGTTAGTTCCAATCCTTGATTTTGATTGGTCAAGACTCAAGAGCTGTGGTTTGTTCATGACCGCTTCACCCAACGGTTCTTTATCACTGCGCAACACTGCAGTTCTTTCTTTTGTTGTTTTTAATTGAGGTTTCATGCATATTACACATTGGAACGTTGTTGCTGTTCACGGTCAGGGACTATTTTTTTCTAGCGGAAGGAAGGCTTTTAGTGATTTTACTTCAAGAAAGTTGCACTAATACATTGTTTTTTGCTTTAATATTGTGTGGTAACCGTTTTATAAAAGTAATAAGGTACTCAAGGCAAGTGCTGCATGGTGAATAAGTAACGGCTAAAGGGGTTACTCTGCTTCGCGTCGTGCCTAACAACGCCCTTCACACTGTAAAACCTAACACTGAAAGTCACTAAACGATATGAGTTGTTGTAACTTATTTTAAAAAAAAAAGTTCATTTCACTCAATAAAAAATGTGATATTAACTAAAAAAACTCGGAACTTAACTCAGAACTTAAACTGAATAAGTTATGAATTTGTTATTTTAGCTCTAAAGATTTAAAGGGTTAGTTCACCCAAAAATGAAAATTCTGTCAGTATTTACTCACCCTCATGTTGTTCCAACCCCGTAAGACCTTCATTCATCTTCGGAACACAAATTAAGATATTTAAGATATTTAAGATCGCTCCTGCATACAGTCTATAGGCTTCTTGAGGGACTGGCTCTTGCTGTCCCCGAAAAGTCATTAAAGACATCGTTAAAATAGTCCAAGTGACTACAGGGGCTCAATCTTAAGTTTATCAAACGACGAGAACACTTTTGTGCGCAAAAAAACAAAAAAAATAACGACTTTATTTCAACTATTCACTTCCTTCTCCATGGGCCTGTAGTCAGTTAACGTAGTGTGATTGCGTAGAGCTACGTCACACGTAGGCTCACTATTGGCCGACGCTGGTCATGTGTGTGTGATGCGTGTGACGTACAATAACAGAAGCTTACGCTATTAAACTAGTAACCTGACTCGCGCAGAGGGAGAAATAAACGAATAGTTGAAATAAAGTCGTTATTTTTGTTGTTTTTTTGCGCACAAAAGTGTTCTCGACGTTTGATAAACTTAAGATTGAGCCCCTGTAGTCACTTGGACTATTTTAACGATGTCTTTAATGACTTTTCGGGGACAGCAAGAGCCAGTCCCTCAAGAAGCCTATGGACTGAATGCAGGAGCGATCTTAATATCTTAAATATCTTAATTTGTGTTCCGAAGATGAACGAAGGTCTTACGGGGTTGGAACAACATGAGGGTGAGTAAATACTGACAGAATTTTCATTTTTGGGTGAACTAACCCTTTAAGTTGGATTTAATTAATTTAATATAGTTTATGGTTGAAACTAAATAAAATAAAGTAAAAAGTAAATTAGAAACCAGCGGATGGTTTACTTCCTCATTTTAAATAATATTTTTCAAGAAACTACTTTTGTATAAGGCCTATACTTTTATACTTTTCATAGCTAATGAAAAACACGTAAATAAATCCTTTTAAAGTTTTCAGCTTCATTCAAAGACGTGCTTATCCATTGTGCTAACTGTGCTAATGCAGCCGTTACTTATCCAGATAGCAAACTGACATTGAATAAACGTGGAAACATGACATCGAAACAACGTTGATCTGGCATTGTTTTGCTCATCGAATTAACGTTGAACCAACGTCAGACGCGGCATTCTTCAAAGCTAAATGAAAATCGACGCAATTGGTTTGCTTTCCTAACGTTGAAACAACGTTGATTTCAAGTTGATTTTCCGTTAGTTTTGAAGAATGACGCGTCTGACGTTGGTTCAACGTTAATTCGATGAGCAAAACAATGCCAGATCAACGTTGTTTCGATGTCATGAGAGACGTCGTTTCCTCGTTGATTCAATGTCAGTTTGCTGTCTGGCGATACACCACTTTCCTTGAGTACCTTATTACTTGCATTTAAACTCAATTAACATTAACTTCAAATGCCAGTAACAATTAAAAATGTGTGTATGTGTGTGGAACCGTCCAGTGTTTGCACTCTTAGATAATGCTCAAACTACGCGCGCTCAACTGCCAAGACGTTTTTTGGGTACTCTTAGATAAGACATGGCCATGTGGAACGACAACTTAGCCACAGTAACTATTACTACACTAAAAAATGCTGGGTTGTCCATATTTTAATCAAAAATTGGGTTAAAACAACCCAGAATTAGGAAAATCGACTAAGGACCAACCATTACATCACTATGTAACACAGTCATGTATGTAAAACAGTCACTGGCAGTGTGGAGGGGCTTCAATGCGAGTGAAAATGTTGAGCTGCTAGAGTTTGCAAAGTTAAATGCAAATATGAAGTGATTCACCAATGTAAATGAAAACAAAGGCCCTGATTGTCATGATCCTGGTTCTTCTCTCTTTCTCTGTCTCCCTCTTGTGGCCGTTTGTTCACTCTCTCTCTCTCTTTCTTGCATTACGCCCTCAGGATCTCATGATCTCATCTCTTTCAGCTGATGCTACTCTTCCTATTATCTGTGCTGGTCGGCACCAGCTGTTTCCATTCTTCCCCTGATTGTTTCTCCTTCTTCTAGCGCTTTCTGTCCCTAGATCCTTGTCGGATTATTCTATGTTGTGGCTTAATACTGACGCCGGAATTATCTCACTCTACTTTGTCCTGTCCTATCCTGTCCTGGTGTGAGCTGTATTCCTACCTGCATATATTACTGTGTGGTTTTGCTCTCTGACTTCAGTGCTGCACTGGAAGCTGTGGTCCTCTGCCTCGCCACCAACCTACTGCTGACCTCACCTCATTCACGGGAGGTTCGGGGTTTCTCTGCCTAGCGAGTCGCCGTCCGTGGCTGCATTCGGGGCTCACCAGAAGTGGGGATTTCTGTTCTCATTTAGTGCCGTGTGGCCGTGACTGTTTTCTACTATTATTCCCCTGAACTTCTAATGATTACTGTTGGTCTGCTTACTATCCATTAAAGACTATCAGTTGACCGCATCCTCGCTGTTGGGTCCTTTTTCCATCCAAACGTTACAGAATAATCCGACCACGATGGACTCAGCGAGTGGCAGTCCCCTTCATGCGGCTGTCGAGATGCAGGGTGTTTTACTGGGCCGACATGATGAGGACATCTCGTCGGCAAGACAGGCTGTAGAGTCACTGGCTGCTCAGATGACGGGTCTCTCTCAGCGGGTTCACCAGTTACGCTCAGAATCACCTTCTTTTCCTGAGACCCGCGGAGTGTCCGAACCCCGGATAAATAACCCGCCCGTTTACTCGGGTGAGCCCACGCAATGCCGCTCCTTTCTGACACAGTGCGAGGTGGTCTTTTCTCTCCAGCCCTCTACGTATTCTACTGACCGGTCTAAGGTCGCTTTTGTCATCTCACTCCTCACTGGCCGGGCACGGGAGTGGGGCGCGGCGAACTGGGAGGCCGAGACCAACTGTGTGTTTGACTTCTCTCTTTTCAAGGAGGAGATGATAAGAGTTTTTGATCGCTCAGCCTATGGTGAGGAGGCTTCGCGCTTGCTCTCTGTACTCCGTCAGGGGAGGCGTTCGGTGACTGACTTCTCCATCCAGTTCCGCACGCTCTCGACGACCTGTGGGTGGAACAATACGGCTTTGGTGGCCCGTTTTCTGGAGGCTCTTAACCCGGAGCTCAAGGACGAGATTCTGGCACGCGAAGCACCCACCCAACTCGACGCTCTCATCGATCTGGCGATTCGCGTGGAGAGACGCTTTGACTCACGCCGTCGAGCCCGCGGAATGGAAGCCGCCCTCTTCGCTCCGCCTGAGGGTACTCCTTTTCAGCCTGCCACTCCGAATCCTGAGCCGATGCAACTCGGAGGTCTTCGTATCTCCCGCAAGGAACGTGAGCGACGTCTCATGAATCGTCTGTGCATGTACTGTGCTGCCGCTGGACACTTTGTCTCAGACTGTCCAGTAAAAGCCAGAGCTCGTCAGTAGGCGGAGGGTTACTGGCGAGCGCTGTTTCTAGGATCCCTCCGTCCAAATCCTGCACCACTATGCCTGTCCTCCTTCGATGGTCTACAACCTCAGTGTCCGGGACCGCTCTGGTCGACTCCGGTGCTGAGGGAAATTTCGTCGACGAGACGTGGGCTCGTGAACAAGGTATTCCCCTCATTGACTTAAAGAGCTCCACCCCCCTGTTCGCCCTAGATGGCAGTTCCCTACCTAGGGTGCGGAGAGAGACTGTTCCCCTTACTCTCTCCGTCTCAGGGAACCATAATGAGACTATTTCTTTTTTAGTTTTTCATTCTCCCTTTACACCGGTAGTTTTGGGCCACCCTTGGCTCGTTCAACATAATCCCCATGTTGACTGGTCTAACGGCTGTATTTTATCCTGGAAACTGTCGTGTCATGTTAAGTGTTTGACTTCTGCTGTTCCCCCCGTGTCATCTGTTTCTGTTTTCCAGGAAGAGCCGGGTGATTTGACAGGAGTACCGGAGGAGTATCACGATCTGCGGGAGGTTTTCAGCCGTGCTCGGGCCACTTCTCTCCCCCCTCATCGCCAGTACGACTGTAGCATAGATCTTCTCCCGGGGACCTCTCCTCCTCGGGGAAGACTATACTCGTTGTCAGCTCCAGAACGTAAGGCGCTCGAGAATTACCTGTCAGAATCTCTAAATGCTGGTCTGATCGTTCCATCGTCGTCTCCTGCAGGTGCCGGCTTCTTCTTTGTCAAGAAGAAGGATGGCTCTTTGCGCCCTTGTATAGATTATCGAGGGCTGAACGAGATCACTGTCAAGAATCGTTACCCCTTGCCACTGATGTCTTCAGCTTTTGACATCTTACAGGGAGCAAAGTTTTTCTCTAAGCTCGATCTCCGTAACGCTTATCATTTAGTTCGAATAAGGGAGGGAGACGAGTGGAAGACTGCGTTTAACACACCCCTGGGGCACTTTGAATATAGGGTTCTTCCTTTCGGTTTGGTCAACGCTCCCGCAGTTTTTCAGGCTCTCATTAATGACGTCCTCCGCGATATGCTCAATATTTTTGTCTTTGTCTACTTGGACGACATTCTGATTTTCTCTCCGTCCCTTCAGGTCCATATTCAGCACGTCCGCCGAGTCCTCCAACGGCTTCTAGAGAATCGTTTATTTGTCAAGGCTGAGAAGTGCACCTTTCACGTGTCTTCGATTTCGTTTTTAGGCTCTATTGTCTCCGCAGAGGGGGTCAGTATGGATCCAGGCAAGGTGTCGGCGGTTACCGATTGGCCCATACCCGACTCCCGCGTCGCGTTACAGCGATTTCTCGGATTTGCGAATTTTTATCGTCGTTTCATCCGAAATTTCAGCCAGGTAGCCGCGCCCCTTACGGCTCTGACGTCCGTCAAGTCCAGCTTTAGGTGGTCAGATGCCGCACAAACGGCATTTGATCGGCTAAAGACCCTTTTTACTACGGCTCCGATCCTACTCACTCCCGATGTCTCGAGACAATTTATAGTGGAGGTGGATGCTTCAGAGGTGGGGGTCGGGGCTGTGCTCTCCCAACGATCCGCCGCTGACGGTAAAGTACATCCCTGTGCTTTTTTCTCTCACCGCCTTTCACCTGCTGAACGTAACTACGATGTCGGTAATCGGGAGTTACTCGCCATTCGCCTAGCTTTAGGGGAGTGGCGACAATGGTTAGAGGGGTCCACTGTTCCGTTTCTAGTGTGGACTGACCACCGTAACCTGGAATACATCCGTTCTGCTAAGCGTTTGAACGCACGCCAGGCTCGCTGGGCTCTGTTTTTTACTCGCTTTGATTTCTCGATATCCTACCGCCCAGGTTCTAAGAACGTTAAGCCCGATGCTCTCTCCCGTCTTTTTGATTCGTCTTCTGCGCCAGTCAATAATGACGCGGTGATTCCCCCAGGGCACTTCGTGGGGGCTATTGTTTGGGGAATCGAGAGACTGGTCAGAAGGGCTCTCTCTCGAGTCACTGCCCCTCCTGAGTGTCCTAGGGATCTTCTTTTTGTTCCCGTGTCAGCGCGTCAAGCGGTCCTTAGATGGGGACATTCTTCCAGATTAGCCGCTCATCCGGGAGTTCGGGGTTCGCTCGCCTCTATCCGTCAGCGTTTTTGGTGGCCCACGTTAGAACATGACACGCGTCGTTTTGTTGCCTCTTGTGTCGTATGCGCGCAGACCAAGTCGGGTCATTCTCCCCCAGCCGGTCTCCTTCGACCCTTGCCTGTGCCTGCTCGTCCGTGGTCGCATATAGCGCTTGATTTTATCACCGGACTTCCCCCCTCAGCAGGGAGTACGGTCATCCTGACTGTAGTCGATCGTTTTTCTAAGTCGGCGCACTTTATTCCGCTCCCTAAACTTCCCTCTGCTAAGGAGACTGCTCAGATCATGGTAAACCATGTCTTTAAGCTGCATGGGTTACCCTCCGATGTAGTATCTGATAGAGGTCCGCAGTTCGCCTCATTGTTCTGGAAGGAATTTTGCCGCCTTATAGGGGCCACCGCCAGCCTTTCGTCGGGCTATCACCCCCAGACTAATGGGCAGGCCGAACGGGCGAATCAAAGCATTGCTCGCATTCTCCGTAGTCTGGCTTCTCGCAATCCCGCATCGTGGTCTGAACAGCTCCCTTGGGCTGAGTACGCTTATAACTCGCATCCGTCTTCCGCCACGGGCCTTTCGCCTTTCCACGGTTGCCTTGGCTACCAGCCTCCTCTGTTCTCCTCACAGGAGGCGGAGTCTAGGTGTCCGTCCGTTCAGGGTTTTATTGCTCGCTGTAGACGCACCTGGAGGAGAGTTAAATCAGCACTTTGTCGTACAAGGAGACGCATGAGAACAGCGGCCAATAAGCGTCGGGTAAGGAGCCCTCGTTACATTCGTGGTCAGAGAGTGTGGCTCTCCACGGCAAATTTGCCTCTCCAATCCGAGTCTCGTAAATTGGCACCCCGTTTCATTGGTCCTTTCCGCATTATCAAGATCATCAATCCTGTCACTGTCCGTCTTCGTCTTTCGTCCGATCTCCGTCGAGTCCACCCTGTTTTTCATGTCTCATGTATTAAGCCGGTCATTCGCCCTCCCTCCCGCCCTTCTTGCCCCCCCGTTCGTGTTGAGGGCGTCCCTGTCTACACAGTCAGGCGAATTTTGGACAGACGCCGACGGGGTCGTGGGTACCAATATTTAGTCGACTGGGAGGGGTATGGTCCTGAGGAGAGAAGTTGGGTTCCCTCCCGAGACGTCTTGGACCCCTCGCTCATCGAGGATTTCCTCCGGTCTCATCGGTCTTCAGACCTGGGAGCGCCAGGAGGCGCTCGTTGAGGGAGGGGTACTGTCATGATCCTGGTTCTTCTCTCTTTCTCTGTCTCCCTCTTGTGGCCGTTTGTTCACTCTCTCTCTCTCTTTCTTGCATTACGCCCTCAGGATCTCATGATCTCATCTCTTTCAGCTGATGCTACTCTTCCTATTATCTGTGCTGGTCGGCACCAGCTGTTTCCATTCTTCCCCTGATTGTTTCTCCTTCTTCTAGCGCTTTCTGTCCCTAGATCCTTGTCGGATTATTCTATGTTGTGGCTTAATACTGACGCCGGAATTATCTCACTCTACTTTGTCCTGTCCTATCCTGTCCTGGTGTGAGCTGTATTCCTACCTGCATATATTACTGTGTGGTTTTGCTCTCTGACTTCAGTGCTGCACTGGAAGCTGTGGTCCTCTGCCTCGCCACCAACCTACTGCTGACCTCACCTCATTCACGGGAGGTTCGGGGTTTCTCTGCCTAGCGAGTCGCCGTCCGTGGCTGCATTCGGGGCTCACCAGAAGTGGGGATTTCTGTTCTCATTTAGTGCCGTGTGGCCGTGACTGTTTTCTACTATTATTCCCCTGAACTTCTAATGATTACTGTTGGTCTGCTTACTATCCATTAAAGACTATCAGTTGACCGCATCCTCGCTGTTGGGTCCTTTTTCCATCCAAACGTTACACTGATGCATTCTCATTTATCTGATAGCAAGTTGACGTCGCTAAATTCAGGTGTAAAACATTTTGAGCTTGTCCACTTTTGACCATTTCCAGAGCTATTTGAAAACACATTCAACCGAACTGCTTTTGTAGTGTAGTTAACAAAAGGCCACCTACGCTTTGCCTACTGACCTAATACATAATCATTGTGGGACGTGCTGAAAGAAAGCGCAACAAAAATGCAGTTTAAACTTTGCTGCATTGTAGCAAAACACATGGATTATGAAATTGCAGCTGCTTTCTTTATCCTTTTCAGTTGCTTCTTTTCTGATCACACGTAATCCACGTAACATGGGTTTGTTCAGTCAATAGTGTTTGTACAATAAATCCTTGCTGCCTAGAAAGTGTTGTAGAGTGACAAAATAAGAGGGGACTCACAAAGAAATTCAATCAGAAGTGCTCACAGAAGACATGCATTTTAATAGGTGGAAGCAGTACGTCTCGATCGGCTGACCACTTGTGATCGGAGGACTGAAAATATCTTAACACTATAATGGAAACAGGGCTGAAAGGTTCACACCATCCATTCCCAGAAGAGATGAAAAAAATGTTCAAAAAAAGAGAGATTGTTCAATGTTGGCAACCAAAAAATATTGGAACTCACTGACTTCAAACATATGGTTAAAAAAAATTGTGATCAATTTTTGTGATCAACAGAAGAAAGTATGTTATGGCTTTTCATAGACGGTAAAGTGAGTCATATCACAGGGGTACGTTTTTGGCATTTTGATTAAAGATTATGACAGCAAAAAATTGCTAGCTTACGACATGCCCCCAGCACTTTCAATAAAACATAAATTCGTCCACTGTACATTTCTTCAGGCAAGTGTGTTCACGTAGAGGTTTTCGAGGGCTAATGTGAATAAATCTAGATTCAAAATCAAAGAGACGAGATAGTCTATGCATGACCTGATGTTTATTTTCCAAACTGAAGCGATGTGAACACAGAGCGCTTTAATTTCATAACTCTCTTGTAAAGTATGTTTCATTCATAGTGGAAGCCATAGGGCGTTCTCTCCCAGAATCTTCAAAACGGATGTGTAGAAGTAATAATAATAATAATGTTTGCCTTTCAGAAAACTCAAGGTCGCTTTACAATAAAGTACAAATAAACATGACATAGAAATGATACAAATAAACTGAGACGGATAACATAATAACTTGGAAGAACTTTTGGCTTTATAGCCGAAGGGATATCCTGTAAGTCATAGGTAGCAGACTAGGGCTATGTCCAAAGTCGCATATACTGTCTTGCACTTATTTTGAATAAGTATTACTACATAAGACCACTAAAAAAAAGTATCTTCTATATAGTATGACTGTAATCCAGACGTACTACAGAGGGGCTCAGGAGCTGGAGTGGATGTGTGTGTGGCCCAGACACATAATGACTGAGCCATTATGGACAGTGCAACGCTTTCTGGGCAACGCTCTGGAACTTCCCTGTCGAGAAGCAGGCTCAGGGACTTCACTTTCTGGACTCGGGAATTTCCCTCACTGGAACGGACTTGCTTATTTCTCCCACTGGAGTGCACTATGGAATTTAGTAAGTTGTAAGGAACACTATAATGGGGTCCAACATTTAGTTTAAATTAATAAAATTGTTCTTTTTAGTCGTATTTTCGCAGTTTCCCCTATAAGGTCGCAGCAGATCTTTTGCCACTCAGTCAGGCTGAGGGGGGTTGTTCCGGCGGGAAAGTGACGTCAATGCTTTCCCTCTATAATGTGCAAGGCTGGTGGTACTCCAGGAAAGGTTTGAGAACCACTGAACTAAGGGTATTTAACATTCACCGGGAGAAAGAATTTCAAATAAATCATCATTTAGTCCCATCCAAACGCAGGCATTGAGCGTAGAATCGCTCATTATCACCAGATGGGAATACTCCAAAAACTCCTCCACATAACACTCTAGAGGTCGACCGTTTGACAGATGGTGTACAGAAGATTGTCCTCAGCCTGTCTTCTTCTGTCAGACAGATCTATGCACTGAGTCTTTGTAGGTCCCGGATCCTGTCACGGTGGATGGCTGTAATGAAGCGACCGACGAAGGAGATATGCAAAATAGTTCTTTAATCCATGAATCAAAATATTAACTAGAAGAATAACACAGAGGGAGCACAACCACATACACTTTGACATGAAACAGAAACTGAGGGCTTAAATACACATGGCAAATAAAAGAGCTAAAGAGTTAATTAATGAGGAAAAGGTGAATAGGATGAATAAAAAAAAAAAAAACTGGGTAAAAAAAACCAGCATCTGAACATCATGAAAACTAAGATAAGACAGAACGTACCCCTGACAGTGACATCGCAATCATGTTGCATTGTGGTCTAAGGATCTGCCTGAAGTGTACATAGTGGCTGTGTCCGAAATCTTCACTCAAACCACTACTCCCTGCCTCCTATGTAGGGGGTAGGGAGTAGAGCACTATATAGTGAGCTCACCAGCATAATAGAAACACCACTTTCGGACACTACTCGATCATCTCTGGGCGCCGTTGATTACGTCATTGCTGTCGCACTATTTAAACGCATGCGTGCTTACAAACAATTTATACTGTACATGTCTGACAAAATAGTAAAACTACTACATATTATAAGTTAAATGAGACAGAATATAACAAATTTGTATTGTCGCACTGCTCCCCTAACACAGTCTCATCCCAAGACGTCATATAACTGACGTTTTGGGACATCTTTTGACCATACGTCAACATCCGCCTTTTTAGGGTACCCTTAAACGTCGGTTAGATAACTTTATCGGATCCTACCCCAGACCTAAACCTACCCCTAAACCTACCCCGTCACCTAACCGACGTTAAAGGTAACGCGTCAGTTGTATGACGGCCCGGGATCGTCATCTAACCGACGTTTAAGGGTACCCTAAAAAGGCGGATGTTGACGTATGGTCAAAAGACGTCCCAAGGCGTCAGGTATATGACGTCTTGGGATCGTCCGTCCGGCATTTTTGCGATCAGCGCAATGCATGATGGTGTAGGGCTTGGTTTGTGACCATCGGTTGTACACTACTTTTCAAACTGCATTCTGGGATACATACAGTGGACTATTTGGGCATAATAATCATCACTTTGGACAGCACTACAAAATGGCGAGCTCACTATATAGTCCACTATATAGTGAGTAGTGGGAGATTTCGGACACAGCCATTGAGTAGACTCACTCCCTCAGTCAAAATCGAGGGGTCGAGGGTCTGTCCAAATAAACTCCCTCGTCCACTTGATGAAACTGAACACAGCCTTTATTACAGTCGAAACTATAAAATATGTTTTCTGCCTAATTCTGTGATAGCAATTTTTTTTGCATTGTATAAAATCCATGATGACTCAACGCAAAAGTGTTTGAAGAACATAAACAGTCCTAAAATTGTCATATAAGAAATAATATTACAGAATACAAATTAGTGGTTATTGTTCAAAGGTGTATTTGATTTAATTAAAAGCGAGAGATAGGAAAAAAAATCAAACCTGTCAATTAGACAAGGGTAAGGAAACCCTGGCATTACACTTGAAATGTCTTTCCCCATGTCATATCTGCAGACGAAACCCAACAAACACTATCATGTTATCTTGCGTTCTGAGGCGGATACCTGGTGTTTGGGAATGCAATCGTGTGAGACGCTTCTGGGACTGGCAGGTAATTATACGCAGCCACTTTGATGACAAGCTTTGGCTCAGACATTTCAGAGTGACAAAACCAACATTTGATATGCTGTGCAATAAAACTGGTCCCCTGGTTAGTCCAGTTATCCAATCACATCCTCTGTCGAGGAAACCTTTTTGGTAACACTTTACAATACGGGTGCACTAATATGCATTAATTCATGCTTAACTAATACACAGATAATCATGAGTTAATGTATAACTAATGAAGAACTAAACCATTAATTAAAGCATCAGCAACTAATAAAGAGTCTATATGATTAATAGATTAAGTAATACAAGAATTGCTATTAATTCAATGTGTCATTGTGTATTAATTCCTTAATAACATATTTTATTAACTAATAGTGTAAATTAATATGTTAATTACCACAATTAGTCAAAGCTATGCACTTCAACTTCCAGTTGTCTGCTTTAATTAATCATTAGCTAATGATTTGCAAAGGCATCATTATGTTATGACTTTACTTGATGGGGCACATCATTGTTAACTAGTCATTTAGTAATTGTAGTAATTTGCACATGAATTTGCACTAACAATTAAGTAATATTAATTGTTACATATTATCTGTCATATTATCTGGAAGTTGAAATACAAGGCTTTTGCTCATTCTGGTAAATAACATATTAATTAATTAGTTAAAAAATGAGTTATTATGGAATTAATCCACAATTACATATTTAATTAAAAACAATTCATGTATGAACTAATACATTAACCTTACAGACTCTTAATTAGTTCCTAATGTGGTAATCATTAATGAATAGCTTAGATAATCATTACTTACACATAAATTCAGTATTATCTGTGCATTAGTTAAGCATGAATTAATGCTTATTAGTGCACCCTTATTGTAAAGTGTAACCAAGTTTTTTTTTTTTTTTGCGCATCAATAATGAGTAATTTGGCAAATATATTGTAGTTTACAGTATGTCTTCTTATCGGGTAAAAAAAAAAAACCCTCATTTTTTAAATATTATGTGCATCTTGCTTTTTCCATCACACAGTTTTTATGTGATATCACAAACTTTTCATTCAAGGTGGATGTAAAGATAGCTTTACTCCCCTTAGTACTCCAGTAGTGACGCCTGCTATTTGTTGGTTATTTGGTAACTTAACAGAATTTCATTAAGTTTGGAGACAACATGTCACAATGTTTACATTGTACACTAACTGGCTACTGTTTTTATTATTGCTTGACACAAATTTCACGATTTAAATTAATAAGCTTGTGTTTTGATTCCAATCTTGATTCAATATCGATTCATTTGAATAAATATCAGGTAGCTACAGTAGGGAAAAATCTCTCAACTAATGCTGTAAACATTAAAGTCCCCCTGTAGTCAAATTGAATATCTTAGTTAGAACTCATTGTTAATCACCACAATGACATATTTAAACATTTTTTTTCCTGAGAAAAAAATGTCTTAATGCCTTAAAATAGCTTATGTAACTCTAAACCCTTATATTAGCAACGCCTCCACTCACTCACCCCAGCTCAGAGATGCACTCGGTCAACTTTACTGTAGTAACGCTGCACAATGGCAAGTGGAAATACTGGTTTAATTCAGACAGCCATATATGTTTGAACCAAAAACTGATTCAGAAGAAGTGGAAGAGTGAATTATGCAGGCTCGTCTACAAGTCGATGTATCAGAATGGAAATGCGTTTAACGAAGCTCTCTACAACATCGGACACATAACAGTAATTAATATGATTAGCTTTTTGCTGAATGCATTATCAAGCTAATTATGTGATGCTAATATTACACAAACCATGTTCCCGTTCGCCGTATCAGAGTCAAAGAGCGCCTTCTAAAAATCAGCCTTAGGTAATTAACACTTTAAACAGTCAGTGGAGAAAGGCATATTTCATTATTACTTAGGAATTTACATCATGTACATAATTCACCTGCTATATTACTAAATGTACATGGTTTTTCATTCCAACAGAAAAATATACCGGGATAACCTGGCTTCTCTTGAGACTTTTGAGAATGTCTTAAGGAGAAAATACTTAATAGTGTTGACTTATGAATTTGCTCATGGTTTGTCTTAAAGCATATTAAAAACACAACTTGATTTTCACCACAGGGGTCTTTAATATGCTTTTTTTATAATAATAGCGTTATAATATGTTAAAATGATAGGCTATAAAATAATGATAAAATGTGATATAATAAATACGTAATAATACAGCATAGTACTGTTTTCTAGATAACAAACATCCTAACTTAAAATGGCTTTTCTGAGGTAAATGTAACATGTACTGTATTATTGACCTGAATAGGACTCTGATGAAGATGTAACTTTACATCGAAACGTTAGTCACTGTTATACCTCAAATAAATGTATTACTAAGAAGATTTATGTGTTGCACCGGCGATTCTCCTTTTCTTGACCTCTTTCCACGGTTGAAACCCTGATTGAGAGATTACATGAGATATGATACGTCTTTAAAGGGTTAGTTCGGTATTTTACACTTAAAGCCCTGTTTTAAGATAGCTTCTGATTAAATAGAACGGTTAAGATTGAAATTTGGATAAATGCTGCTGTCCCGACAATTTTCGGTTTCTGTGTTACCCTACCTACACAATGGTTGTCTATGTGCACTATGTGCATGTGCATCTTTCAACATACCTTCTGATGTTCATTTGTGTTAATTCACTATTAACAAATAGTAAAGAGGAAGAGATGATCGGTTCACGTTTGACTGACAAAAGCAGTTTTTAATTTTTTGAATTTCACAATAAAATTGGCAGAATTTGAAAGCTGAGACTCTGTTTCATTTAAAAATAACGTGTTCTGTCTGGTCTCGTCTGGTCCGTCAGTGTCAGTGTCAGTGTCCTCTTTGTTTCGATTTTTCACTGTGTGAAAATGGATGTGGCATCTGAGTTTCATTTGCGTCCGCCACATTTTAACACACATTTTTAAAAATATATATTTTTTAATGATTATTATACTGTTTATTATTGTTTTTAATAATACGTTTTTATATATATACATATTTTTAACCAGTTAGTCAAAATGTATTTCTGACTCAGCCAATAGCTTAAAAGTAGCTAGCTTAAAAGACATTTAAAAAATAAAAGCAGTACCAGCCATAGACTGTAAAAGAATGGTACCGGCAGCAGTGGCAGCTGAGGCTGAGATGCCTGGAGCGGAGAGGCGCAGACGGTCGAGCTCCCCCTGCAGGCGTCGTATCAGATCATCTTTAGCGTCCAGTTCAAGCTCCAGCTCGTCGATAAGAGCATCTCTTTGCCGTAACTCCTCAATCTTCAACTGAAGTGCGAACTGAAGATCTCTGAGAGTGCCCATGAGCCCTACATATATATAAGGGGATAGACTGGGACTGGAGCCTACGTGTGGAGCGAAATAACTGAACAATCCAAATAAATTAATGGAAGACAAAACACAAGTTGCTCTGCTATATTTTAAGTCTTTAAAGCTCGACGACTTTGATTACAAGGTGCAAGCAGCGCTAGATAAGAAGCCATAAGAAGCTACAACAAAACCAAATTTCGCCTATTTTTAATTTGTTTAAATATAGTATAGCAAAAGAAGAAGACATTACCTGAATAATACGATCGAGGAACATGGGAATTACAAACACGGCGAAGGCGGTTTTCCCTCAGACTGGTCAGCTTGTGGAATGGGCTACTTGAGAAATCCAGAGTGTGAATGTTTGAATCATGTCTTCACAGCACTCGCGGTGATATGAGTGCGAGTGTGAGTGTGTGTGTATGTGTAAGGGAGATAGAGAGGGAGGGGAGGGAGGGAGGGGGGGGGGGGTGTAGGAGGGTTCATTCTAATAATTAGCCTACATTCACGGATAATTAAATACCATGACCACGGTGTTTAGGCTAGATGACTTGCATTTGATGACACAAAATACACGGTTTTCATTGCATTCAACCTTGCATTAAAGTCCCCATGAAATCATTTTTTTTTTTTTTTTTTTTTTTTGCTTTTAGGCTATGACTAGCCTATGTTAAGCACTGTTATCTCTCTAAGCTGGTGTGCTCCAAAACAATAACAAAATTCGCATTTAGATTATATACATTCAAAACTTATTTCTGCCAGTATGGATCAATGATTTTGATGACATCACTCTGCACTTCAGGTTCTCATCAGATTTTCTATCCAATCAAATGCTCATGGAGTCTGAAGCGCCAAATAGACGCTAAAGCTGCAACTAAAATCCATCACTTGTTCACTCAATTGCGATTTTTGCACAATGAATGGCACAGAGTGCACTATATAGGGGATAGGGAAAGATTCAGACGGTGTAAATATTTTTGGAGCGAATGAAATCTGGTTTCACGTTAGATGATAGAGCGGATCATAATATGCACGAGTCGCCGCAGACCACAAAACATATATAGGACTCATTTGAACTCTGCACAAAGTGCTATATTGTAAAAGACATACGGAGGAGGTTATGAGGAGAAATGGTTTGAGCTCAATGGCTCTGGTCGAGCTGTGATCTAAACGAAATGCTATTGGCTATTTTACAAAAGGGGAGGAGCTGTTTGATATGTCCCATCCTGTCTTCCTTTTTTAGGAAATTACAAGAACACATTAAATAATGCTGTGCTTTTCAAGGCACTAGTCCTTTAAAGATGATTTATCAATGCTGAAAACATGTGGCATGATGTAGCTATAAACAGATTAGGTCAATGAAATAATTTGCAGAATAGGCATTTGGCTTGATAGTTTTACACTCACCTGGATTATTAGGAACACAATACTAATACTGTGTTTGACCCCCTTTCGCCTTCAGAATTGTCTTAATATTTTTCAAAGATGGCTTCTTCCTGTATTCGTGAAGTTGACTGTATAAAACATCTTCTTATTAAACTGTATGGACACTGACAAAGTTCTCAATGCTTCGGTTTGGAGTTCAGGAGATTGTCTTGACCAGGACCACACCCCTAAATGCATTGAAGCAACTGCCATGTGATTGGTTGATGATTAGATAAGCATTAATGAGAAATTGAACAGGTGTTCCTAATAATCCTTTAGGTGAGTGTAAACAAATGTTTTCTCCTAATAAAAACTGCTGAAACTTTTCTATTTAAACTTGACCATGATCTTCACTTTATAATTAATTGGCTTTATGCACAGCTGCACTACTTCCTGAACTTTAGCCAGCTCCTTGTTTCCTGTCTTCCATTATTGGACAAACTTGATTAATTCAGGTGTGCCTGATTATTGTTGTTGTGACTACTGAAGTCAGACACACCTGGATTAATCAGTTTGTCCAATAATGGGACAGGAAACAAGGAACTGGCTGAAGTGCAGGAAGTAGCAGCTGTGCATAAAGCCAATTAGCCTACATTATTCACATTAATTATGAACCTTATGGGAGGTGCGAACATAAATTTTGAACGAAGAAATTGTAAGGCGGGACTTGATTTTGTCAACGCCTCTGGTGGTCTATGGCGAATTTAATCTAATTGGATGGTTGTGGTTTGCTATTGGTCGATCTCATGTGTGACAGGTTGCTCCGCCCTCACGCCAGTTTTTAGGTCACCAGAGAAGAAATGTTGTTGCAAGAATTTTGCAAGGAATTTATTTTGATTAAAGATTATGAGGCACATGAATTGAAAACAATAAAAAGATGTGCACGAATAAATAATTTATAATGAATAATGCAGTATTAAAAAAAGAAAAGGGTCGATTTTTATTTCATGTTGACTACTGCAAGTCATCTGATTCAAACCATCAGAGCGCCATTTTCACCCAGCAACAGAAAAAGCCAATATATGATTTGTTAAAAAAAAAATTGAGGGCGGGGTTTAATATGGTGACCCGTATGTTTTCCCCTTCCGTGTTTCCCTTTATTGTGTTGTTTAGTCAGAGAGAGCAAAAGACAAGACGTGAACTCGACCAAGGCCATAACTTTGAAAAGAATTATAGAAAACTGAGACATTACTGCTGTGAAAATCATGTGGTTTAAACTCGCTGTGGTCGCTCTAGTGTTTCTGAGCGCCAGTTGCTCTGCCAAAAAAAGTAAGTATAAAACGCTTCTGTTTTTTGACAAAGGTTTTCTGCCAATCTTCTTATGCTATTATTAATGTTTTCTGTTTTAATGCTTTGTACGGAATATATATATATATATATATATATATATATATATATATATATATATATATATATCAAATGTATTGAATCCTTCAGTAGTTTTAAGGATGATTATGTTTTCCGACTTTAGGCCATGACGCACTTTCAGGTAACGCGAGGAATGCGGAGGTTAAAATCCTTTAAAATTTATATTATCAAACATATTTATTTTGTAACTATACATAGCCTAGGATGTGGAAATCCGTCGAAAATGTTATTCAAACATGCCTAACATGCGACATGCGTGTTTGTCTAAAACCCCCAGAACATTTTACTTTCACTTTCACTTACGGAGGGGAAAACCATGCGATTTAGATAAACCCGTTTGACTGGATATTATTTGCTGGTAGTTATCAAGTTTCTTTCAAGGGACTCATGATAACATGTTATTTAATCAATTATTTTATTGTTAAATTATAATAATTAATTTATACATTTTATTGTTTGTAAAATTACTGCCAATAACGAAATATTATAGAAAGTAGAATTCTTAAGTAGAATCATGCATAACACATTTCCAAACGCAATACTGCACTATATTAGTGTAAACAGGCCTATTCAGATTTTAAAATAACAATGTTTCCTTTTGTGTTGTCTCTAGCTGACCCAACTGTGCAAGTGTATAGCCGTCACCCTGGGGAGTACGGCAAAGAAAACGTGCTGATCTGCTATGTGAGTGGCTTTCACCCCCCTGACATCTCCATTAAGCTCCTCAAGAACGGGGTGGAGATCCCAAACAGCAAACAGACCGACCTGGCCTTTGAAGCGGGCTGGAAGTTCCACCTGACCAGATACGTTGAATTCAATCCCAAGTCCGGAGAGCATTACACCTGCAGTGTCAGTCACATGGGGGCAGAGCCAAAGTTATTCTCGTGGGGTGAGAACAGATCTCAAGTTTTAACTGGTCACTGCTTTGTTCTTGATTTTCTATTTATGTTTCTCTGACTTCCAGAAAGTGCCTGATGTTGATATTTAGGATCTGTTTGGGTTTTTCTCACTTTCTTAGACGTCTGTTCACTGGATCTTAGAGTTTAATTCCTCTCCTTCATGTTTATTATGGCATAACTTCAGTGGTTCTAAACTGATTTAGTTTCAGGACAAAAGAAAAAAAATCTATCTATCTATCTATCTATCTATCTATCTATCTATCTATCTATCTATCTATCTATCTATCTATCTATCTATCTATCTATCTATCTATCTATCTATCTATACAGTTACTGTTTATCTATCTATCTATCTATCTATCTATCTATCTATCTATCTATCTATCGATTGACTGTCTGTCTGTTTATCTATATCTATCTATCTATCTATCTATCTATCTATCTATCTATCTATCTATCTATATATCTATCTATCTATCTATCTATCTATCTATCTATCTATCTATCTATCTATCTATCATTTTTCGCTTTTTCATGCTCAAGTGAACAGCCAATAATTCACTGCAGAGAAAAACATTGTGATCATTAATTAAAAAATTTAATTAATGTTTGTTTTTCTCTCTTGTAGAGCCTGACATGTGAACATGCAACAGTAAGTTCTGGTCATATTATTATTAGTTTTGAAAAAAAAAATGGCTTGAATGTTGGATAGTAGTAATTGTTGTTTTGTAATTTAATGCATACTATATGTAATGTACAGCATATCCTGTAAAAAAATTGTTTGGTTTATGTATTTCAGTTACTTTCAGTTACTGTGTTAAAAAATATACAGTATTGTAAGCAGGATCATTTATCATGAACTGTATTCTTTTTTTTTCACAGATTCCAGAAAACAACAGTTCTTCCTCACTCCCATTTTCTCCAAAATGTACACTTGTGCATTTGCATCTGCTTTGAATTCATCATGTAATTTCGGGGTATCCAATCCTGCTCCAGCTTCAATCTCACTCCTGCCTGGGAGTTTCTATCCTCCTGAATCAGATTGGCCTTGATCAGATGGAATAGAGTTGGAGCTAAACTCTGCTGGATAGTTTCCCTCCAGAAGCAGGAATTGGACACCCCTCATGTACTTGCTCAACTTCTTTGTTTAGGACAGAGGTGTCTGATCCTGTTTTTGGAAGGTCAGCGTCCAGCAGAGTTGATCTCCTCTAATTAAACTCCCCTGAACCAGATTGGACACCCCTGCTGTACGATATGCTGCCTGTGCTGATTAGATTCAATGGCAATATGTTTTTAAGAGGATGCAGAGAAATTTATCGGTAACACTTTATTTTACAGTGTCATTGTTACATATGTTACATGTACTTACCATAGCAATAACAGTAAATAATACATAATTACACTCAGCCAAACCCTAATCCTCCCTAACCCTATATTAAGTACATGTAGTTCATTAATATTACTCAGTACTTAAATATATAATTACACTGTAACAATGACACCTTAAAATAAAGTCTAACCGAAATGTCTAACTTCCTAATTTCTTTTGATGTATGACATTGATTTTTTTTTTGGATTGATTTTTTTCTTTCATTTTTTTTCTTTGAGCTGAGACGTTAAACCGAGGTCCTGACTCTCTGTGGTCATTAAAAATCCCAGGATGTCCTGTCGAAAAAGAGTAGGGGTGTAACCCCGGGATCCTGGCCAAATTTGCCTCTGTCCATCATGGCCTCCTAATCATCCCTATATATACCGATTGGCTTCATCACTGTCTCCTCTCCACCAGTAAGCTGGTGTGTGGGCGTTTTGGCGCATTATGGCTGCCGTCACATATATAAATGCTATGAATTATCATTATAATTATTATTATTTAGTAGGGTGACTGATATATGTGAATAACATTCATATACCTGTATTGCACTCTTATTTCCTGTAATCACTGGGTGTGATATAGCTTGCCTTGATTTAGTATTCGTGTGCACTTGTACAACTAAATTACTTTTGTTTGAAATGTAATTAATTTGAAGATTCAGGAGAAGTGACTTTTACTTTCTCAGTTTTACTGGCATAATTCTTGCAATCTGGTTCAAACATGTTTATAATGTTTCAACAGCCTTTAGCTTCCAGAATGCATTTTTATTTTTTGTAATTTACCATAAATCAAAGACGTTCATGGCAAAATCATGAACGATTAAAAATTAAAAGTTGGGTTAAAAATTAGACTAAAAATGAAAAAGCCTTAGAAATGGAAGCTTACTTTCTATCCATAATGTATGGACATTTGACTGTATAATTCATATTGTGTTATTCAGATAAATAAAATATTTTTCTCCTCCTTAAGTATGTGTGTTTTTATGTAACAAATTAAAAAAAAATGAAAGGTTTAGTTATGATCTTGTGGTCTGGGTTACACTTTTTGGTAACAGTTTATTTTAGTGTTCTTGTTACACACATTACATGTAATTACTCCGTAGTAATAACTATAAATTATGCATAATTGCATGCAGCTAACCGTAAACTAATATAGTAAGTAGCCTACATGTAGATATGACTTCGTAATTTAATTTATACTCCCAGTTCGTTCTCATTAAACATAGATGATGTCTACTGTGCCTACTTTACGGAGTAGTTCACTTTAAAAAAAACTTTTGCTGATAATTTACTCACCCCCATGTCATGCAAGATGTCCATGTCATTCTTTCTTCAGTCGAAAAGAAATGAAGGTTTTTGATGAAAACATTCCAGGATTTTTCTCCATATAATGGACTTCATTGGGAACCAAACGGTTCAAGGTCCAAAAGACAGTTTCAGTGCAGCTTCAAAGGGCTTTAAACGATTCCAGACAATGAATTAGGGTCTTATTCAAGTGAAACAAATCTTTTTTTCACGTCATTTGGTTGATTCAACGAACGAAATACATGAATTGACTCGGAAAAAGATTAGTTCATTTTGATGAATGAGTTCAAACAGTCACGAACGTGCATCACAGAACAGAGAAAGGCGACCATTTGAGCTTATAAAAATTAAACTTCGTTATTTAAAAAAAATAAATAGTGATCGTTTTGCTTGATAAGACCCTTATTCATCGTCTGGAATAGTTTAAAGCCCTCCAAGGTCTTTTGGACCTTGAACCGATTGGTTCCCATTGAAGTCCATTAGCCTATATGGAGAATGTTTTCCATCAAAAACCTTAATTTTTTTCGACTGAAGAAAGAAAGACATGGACTTCTTGGATGACATGAGGGTGAGTAAATTATGAGCAAAAGTTTTTTTTAAAGTGAACTCCCACTCAGAAGGTCTCCAGTCCTGTTTGGTGATGTTTGGTGATGCAGCCAACATTTATGAGAGCCTCATAGATTCATTTTCTGTATTTTAGGAAAGGCAAACATCACATATTCATTTTTATTGAACATATTAAATGTGAGTTTTAGTTGTAAATGTATCTATATAATAATAGTTTTGCTGTTTGTCAAGTCACTAAAAAAAAAGCACGTTCTTGAGTTGGGTGAGGCGCACTCACCGCGCATGCGCAGTTGCAGTGTCATTGACGTCATGTCCGTGGGAAACGTCGGCTGCTAGTCCACGAATGTCCAGCGAGATAATTATCTCTTCTTTGTTTTGTATTTAATTTTTATAAATGTAAAGATGATTCTTACTGTAAAACCTCTTCAAGGAAAAGAGTGTAATGTTCAGGTAGGCTTGTGAGTCGTCTGGGGTTTTGAAGTAGGTTAGTAATGTGGCTGTGTTAGCTGCTTTAGCATAGCGCTGTGCTGCAGCTTTCCATTCATCTTTATGTTGTATATGTAATGCTAACATGTGCTAGCCAGTGATCTATAGTTTATGATGCAGCCAATAATTTATGCTGTAGCTCATTAGAAGCGATTTACACTCTCTAGACGCGGTTATTTTGTCCTCGACACAATAGTCAGTGTCTCCAAACCTATTGAGCTCCCTACCTAGATGGCATATGCAATGTTGAACGTGTTTGTGATTCACAGAAATAATAGATCAATAAATTCTGAGTCACGGTCAGTGGCATTAAACTAGTTGGATCATGCAAACGAGTTGTCAGTTAATTGATTAGATATGCCCATTTACTAGTTACTGTATTAGTACCTTATTGGTGTTTTTGTTTGTTTTGTAACAGTGTTATTTTAGCATTAAAGAGGAAATGTTTTATACATTTTCAATTAAATTTTTGCATATTTATATATCTTAGTTCCAGTTCTATTTTTAAGCAGGCAAGGTAAACTAAATCAAACTGTGAAATACTGCCTCAGTAACTAGTTAAAATTAATTTAATGTTTTGGTAAAATATTTTACGTCAGTTAAATAGTTAGTTCACCCCCAAAACTAACGAGGTTCAATTCTCGCACGTTTGAGCTTCTGCAAGAACCAATGAGATATGATCTCGTGAGGCAAGCAATTGCTGTTTTGCTCGCTGATTAATGTTTAAATGAGAATTAAAAACCTAGCCTAAATTAACTGAAAATTCAGAATTGTCCTTTTTTGTGTGAAATAACCCTTTAACTTTTATAAGTAACATGTTTCAGTTAAGTGTTTTTTTTTTTCGACTTACTTCGGAATGAAACAGAAAGTCAATAGTTTTTTCTTCCCTGTTGTGACGTGTATCCGAGTGAAACGGCTTCTCGAACAAGAACAAATGTAGGGCGGGACTTGGTTGTAGTTTGCTATTGGTGGATATCATGTGAGTGACAGGTTAGAAAATGCCACATGATTTTTTTTTTTTTTTTTAATAATGATGTGCCTACACAGACCTAATTTATAATGAATACTGCAATATTTCTTTAAAAAAAAAAAAACTTGAAATAACCCCACTTAGACTTCTACACAGAAAGTAATCGGTTCAGTTATACAAATACAGGTCATGTGTATAAATATGATCTCTGCCAGTGAATATAAAAACAAGGCTTTTGTCAGCAGATGTGTTCTTTTGATGCACAGGTGACAGAAAATGAAAAGGTATCGACGGTAAAAGAGTTGGTATCAAAGCGTTTAAACATCCCTCCAAGTCAGCAGAGACTGCTGTATAAAGGAAAAGCACTTGCAGGTAAAAGCTTGATCAGTAAACACACATTGATTATTTAAGGTAACACTATAACACTCTTCATATTTGGATTTTCCTCCGGTCATGGTCAGTGTGTGTGCGCGGTGTGTTGACGGTTGTTTTGGTGTTTCCAGATGAACACAGGTTGAGTGATTACTCGATTGGCCCGGAGGCTAAGCTGAATCTGGTGGTGCGTCCCGCGGGAGAGAGGAGCAGTGGCGCGGGGGGGACCAGCGGCTGGAGTAATGACAGAGCGGGCAGTGGCGTATGGCAGTCACTGTCAACTGTCCTGGCCAAACACTTCAGCCCTGCCGATGCTGCAAAAGTGCAGGAGCAACTTATTAAGGTACATACAGACACAAATATGATCTATCTTTCTTTTTCTTTTCATTACCTTTTGTTGTTGTCATTTTAATGTCTTTTGTGGTGAAGTTTATTTAGATTTATTTTTCACTTTTCGACCCCAAGGACCTTAAAGGCTCATTGAAATCATTTTTTTTTTAGCTTTTAGTATTTAAAGTTATGAATAAGCTGGTGTTTTCCAAAACAATTATAAAATTCGCATTTAGGAGATATAAGCGTTCAAAACTTAGTCTCTCACTTCTGCTAAATTGGATCACAGATGTTTATGACATCACCACGGACTTCAGCTTCTCGTCACATCCATCAAATGCTCTCTAGAATCTGAAGCTCCGCCCCCTATGCTATAAACACCACATTGACACACGTCACAGAGCAATATGGGTTGGAGTGTGTGTTCGGTTGCTCAAACGCTCAAGTTTTAATCCGTTTTCCAACTGTACGTCGGTTAAGAATGAAATCGCTAGAAATTTTTCACACCTCTATTATTGAATTAAACGCATCATCAGCGCTCGGATTCCCTTGCATGGTGCTGTCAAGCATGACTCGCAGTTTGTGAGGTAAACTAAACGCTATTGGCTATTTGAGGAGGGGGAGGAGCCATTCAATATGACCCGCTTTGTTTTATTGTTTTAGTGGAAATGACGTCAATGCATCATACAAAGCTGCGTGTTTCAATGCACTTCAGTGGGCCTTAAAGAGGACCTTATACAGTGTGTCCTTTTTCAAAGTTGTGATTTTGTTTTTGGGCTCTATACTACTTGTATTCAAAAAAACACATTATTTTTGTGCACGTTTGCTTTTATATATTTAGAATAATGGAATTATTCTATTTATTTCAATGGAATCAGTGTTATTTTAGTGTTAGTGTTATTTTATTTATATGCTATATGTTATGAAATGTTATTTTTATGTTTTAATTTTTTTTAGTTTATTTTATGTGCTTTTATTTATATTTTTACTACTTTAACTTTCAGTTGCAAACGCAATTTCTAATTTTCAAGTTGTAATATTTACATTTATTTTAGCTTTGTCAGTCAATGAATTAATAGTTTTAGTTGACAATAACAACACTGCTCAGCCCGTAGAAAGCAGAATTACGTAATAATATTGCATTTGTTGAATGTGTAAGAAATGAGCATCATAAATGTTTTATAAAATCATTGGCCATGATGAGAGTAGTACAACATTTGAGTGTTTGATTTGGCCAGGAATTAAGGAAGTGATGACGTCACTTTGTAGGACAACTCAGAAGTTAGCGGCGCGTGGGTTCCCTCGATCGAAAAGCTATGCATTTTTCCCATAGACTTTTGGAAAATCGCAAAAAATAAGATCTGTATTCAACAAAGAGCTGTGACCCATACATGTATTGGCTATCAAGAAAATCTTTACAAGTTAATCCAAAATTTATACATTTTGAAGCCTACATAAAGTATAAAAAAACAAGCAGGTTATAACTGGTGTGTTTTGTCAGAGATCAAAACGTGAAAATATTTAGAGGCTTTGTTCACCACAGACCTTATTTCAGGCGATTTAGCAAAAACCCATTCAAAACACCCATAGACTTTAGAGCAAGGGAAGTGCTAAAATGCTAACTCACTTCCGCATTTTGGCCTACAGAGTGACGTCATAACTTTGGCACTCTATTGACAGATCTTGTTTTCCCCTCAGGATTATGAGCGCTCCCTCAGACAGCTCAGTCTGGATGACATCGAGCGTCTGGCCAGCCGCCTGCTCCACCCCGAGACAGAGGCCATGGATACCTCATATATGGACTAAAACACACTAGACTGACAGAGAAACTCCAGCTCCATTGAACTCCTCCTACCACATACATGGTTTGAGAAGTCCAGCCCAGGGAGTAGGATGTACTTCATATGGACTTCTATGGAGGAAAATAAAAGTCAGACGTCCCCCTCACATCAGACTGGGCTTCTGATGTTCAAGAGGCCACGATGCTTACCGTCGCTTTCCCATCAGAGGAAACCGGTGGTGCTTTTACTGCAACTTTGTAAATATTGTGTGCAAATGTTTAAACGATGATAATAAAAGGTGTTCTCGATCAGCTTGATCACTTTCTTGCTTTAAAAAAAAGAAAGAAAGAAAATCGAGTGGAATTGACAGACAGCTTGTTTGTAAATGCATCTTTATTTATGTTTTTTTTTTTGGTTTTGAAGTCATTCTAACATTTGGCCAAAGTTAAAAACAAAAAGATTTTTTTTTCTTTATGCATTTTGGCATATAAACTGGAGGAGCTCTTGGGTTGAGTTGAGTATGGATATATATTATTGAACACAAGCTTAATTAACATGGAAATGTCCAAAGGCAAATCAAAACACATCATGACATCGTAACTCTTCATGAACGCTCATTACAACAGCTCTACACGTGCAAAAGATGACGTTTTGTAAACCATTCTAACTGGCGTGGTTGGTAACATTCTTAAAAAATCTGCTACAAAGACAGAAAGTGTCTAGTACTTACAATCCAACCAAGACTAATATAATCTGATGTGATGTCGAAGTTAACTTACCAAATGTCAGGACACATTACCCAAGTTAATACCCCGTCCGTCACCAAATCCTGATTCACCCTTAATTCATGACATATATTACATAGGAGATATCTAGAGAGAAATTTGCATAGATTTTTTTTCTCTCCAAACAAATCGCAATGGTTGCCAAGTAGATTTTAAGGGGGTGTTTTCGTTACGATGATGTACTGAAAAACTGCATTTTCCACTTACAGACGACACCAAAACGTTTAAAACGCTTGTATTCTGCTGCCAGGCCAGTGGTTGGCGACGTCACTTTGTAAAGTAACACTACGCGCTAATAGACTGAACACGTAATACACATGCGCACGAAGTCACGTTTTTGTTGTTTGCATTTACATGGAGACGCTACTAATACTTGCACTTTGAATCCTGTTTTCAGAAGTCGTGTAAACGGTAAATACAGTAAAAATCAAGTTCAAAATCACCACACCTTCTCCCTATATGGACACTGGGAAATATATTTCATCATTTTTATTTATGTGCTCAGTAATAAAAAACAATCATTTCCTACTGCTTGTACATACATTTTACCCAAACATTTAAAATTGTGAAATGCGAAATGGGGACTTTCGTTTTTGAGCGATGTTGCAAAACACGGATTTGAATAAATTTGGAATAAATTTAATTCCTAACACACATCTGCATTTTTTATTTTGAAGTTATTGCAGAAAAAAAATAAAAATCATTTAAAAAAAAAATATGTTAGGTTAGTTTTATTCCACAGACAAAATGTACACATTTTTTATAACTGTTTAATATATTTCCCAGCCCTATTACATATGTATGCATTTCCAACAAATGTTCATTCAGCATAGGAGTGAAACAACAAAAACTAAAAGTTACAAAATATAAAGGCACAATGAAATAGCAGACATGAAAAGGAACATTTCGGACTTAAGGAAAACTTGCAAAGACAGCTGGAGTAGTGACAAGGAAATTCTTCCACAGCTGTAGTGATAGTAGGACTTGAAATAAATGCAATGTCAGAGAACTTTCCTGTTCCTCAATAGTCCATCGGACCACACGTGACTTGGAGTTCAGCAAGAAAATGGATGTTCTTGCTTTCACATGTGGCTTTGACACCCTGGAGGTTTCAAAGGGGGAAAAGGGGAGAATTACAGGCCTGGATCTCTTCCATCTCTCCCTCTCTTCATTTCTTTCCCATTTTGCTCTTTCTCTTCCCTCCCCAGTTTCATCTGTCCTTCAGCAGCTGCAGCCGTCACTGGTGGACGCAGGTCTGTCGTCTCTTAGTTTAATCTGGTCAGGGAAATCATATGTGTCCACAGTCTCCTGAAAGGTTAAATTCATTTCAGATTAAGTGTTTTTTTTTTGTAACGGCAAAACCCAGGCAGGTAAACAGAAAATTCAGCGATCATTAACTCATTTATTTCGTGAAAATAAAAAAAGGAGAAATTTTGCAGAATGTTCACGCTGCACTTTCCCGCATAGAACAGCTCGGATGTGCCATTAAAGAAGTTCACATTACTAATACAATAGTCATAACATATCTTTGTGACAAAAAAATACCAAAATCAATAATTGTATCCCTAAAAATATCAAAATTGAAAATACTGTGGAAACAAAGACACCTACATCTTGGATGCCCTTGAGGTAAGCTAAAACATACCAAAAAATTCATTTCAAAGTGAACTATCCCTTTAAAGGTTTTGAAACAATATTATTGTGAGTGAAATGTATTTATTTTGGGGTGAATCTTTTAAATGAGGTGATAAATGACTGATTATTTGCAAAGTGAAAGTTAATCTGTAGTATTCGTAACTTTCTCTACCTGTTTAAGTGCATTGCGAGCGATGGTTTGGAAGGCCTGCTCCACGTTAATGGCTTCTTTAGCACTGGTCTCAAAATAGGGGATGTTGTTCTTACTCTGACACCATGCTTGTGCCCGCTTCGTTGTTACCTGTTCAAAATACAAAGGAAAACATGAATTCAATCTGAAAAACTGGCAATAAAAAAAAAAATCACTTGTAATTATTTTATTACATCACTTAATATGTTCTTGATAGGAAAAGTTCTAGTTCTGTTATATTGTTTGATATTTGCCTATTCAGGGCTCATATTTCTGCAGGTTTTATAAAGTTAAATGTCAGACTTTTAAGACCTTTTTAAGACTAGGTAAAGAAAATTTAAGGAATAAATGGAAGGGAACACATTATGTCAATATATTGGAGTTATATTAGCAACACTTTAGAGTTTTAAAATGCAACTACCACCATTACTTTTCAATACATTTTACATTTTTTACACTCTGCTCCAAACACTAGAATATGGAAATATTTTTTACTGTACCTTCTGATCGCACTGCAAAAAAGTGTTTTATTTTGTCTTGTTTTTAAGTCAAGATACATTTAAGATGCAAAATTACATAAAATATTGAATTCTGAGGAAAATACCCAAATGAAGTGAGTTTGTGTTCAAAACAATAACAAATATCTGCCAATGGAGTCAGAAAAAAAATCTATGGAAGCTTGTTTTCGCCACAGAATAAAAAATAAAAAAGGTAATTCTGATTTTTTTTATCTCACAATTCGGACTTTTTTCTCACAATTGCGAGTTTACATCTCGCAATTCTAACTTTATTTCTCAGAATTGCGAGATATAAAGTCAGAATTGCGAGATGTAAAGTCAGAATTGATTGAAATGAAGTCAGAATTGCGAGATATAAACTATTCTGAGGGGAAAAAAGTTAAGTCTTTTCCCTCCCTAAGAATTGGCCTGATAACTCACAATTGTGAGTTTATATCTCACAATTCTAAGAAAAGATGTCAACTCGCAATTGTGAGATAAAAAGTCGCAATTCTGTCCTTTTTTATCACAATTGCGACTTTATATCTCGCACTTGCAACTTTATTTGTCACAATTCTGACTTCATATCTCGCAATTGTGAGATAAAAAGTCGCATTTATTTATTTATTTTATATTATTCAGTGGCGGAATGAAGCTTCCAAAAAAATCAGCTTAATTCAAAGTGAAGTTATACAGAAATTTGTTCTTATTTTAAGCATAAACTCACTTAATTTTGTTCAGTTTTTTTAAAACTTGCATTTGACATTGATTTAATGTTTCGATATTTGTATTGGAAAACAGGACAAGCGTACACTGAAGAAGATATTCATTTTCTGCACTGCATGCAACATTAAATGTCCTGACTTTGTGAATTTAAGACATTCAGCTCTGAATTAAGACATTTTTAAGGCCTTAAATTGTGTAAGAGTGAATTAAGACTTTTAAGACTTCATGTTTTTTAGATCATTGGTCAGTAAGATCCATTTTACATACAATAGTACCGTTCAAAAGTTGGGCGTCAGCTACTTTTACTAAGCAAGGATATATTACAAATACATTGATATAAAGTGACAGTAAAGACATTATAATATTAACACAAAAAAAATAAGTAGCATGGTTTCCACGAAAATATAAAGTAGCACAACTGTTTTCAGAAATGTTTCTTGAGCAGCAAATCATCATATTAGAGTGATTTCTGAAGGATCATGTGACATAGAAGACTGGAGTAATGATGCTGGAATTGCAACTTTGATCACAGGAATACAACATATTTTACAATAGAAAACAGTTATTTTTCAACTTTAATAATATTATTTAATTTGAACTTAATTTTCAAGCATATTATTGATCTGACTTGATCTGTGAACTGAGCAGGACGATGACATCCTCTTTTGCAGAACTGCTTCATAGATGAAATGAACTACTTTAATAATCTTTACAACCGATCTTAACCAGCATGGAATTGACTGAACAGCAGCCGAAACGCATCATTTCCTGTTATCTCTGTAAAGCTGCTCTGAAACAATCTTTATTGTACAAAGCGCAGTATACATAAAGGTGACTTGACTTGGCATTCCCTGTGCACTGAACTCTGGAGAGTCAAGCAACAGCATTACGTCTGATGCCGCACTGCGCACGGGTCAAACATTGCCATGCTGACAAAGTTCAAACGATTTCAGTTTTGCCTCATTACCTTTATAAGCACAGCCCATGATTACCACACAATCTGCATGATACAAACATCAAAACAAGATGGCCGACAGAACAGCAAACGCAGATCGTGACATTCAGAGGAAATGAATGTGACTTAGATGTATCAAAGCAAACAGCAGGAATTATCCCTGATTTAAGCTCAGAAACCGGTCTGTTCTCATTGCTTACCATGTGTACGTCCAGTTTGCTTGCTACCAAACAACCTTGTTCTACGGCAAGCCGTTTGAACTTTTATTCATTTCCAGGATATAAATTCTTGATATCAAGCATTTAATTGCTGATATCTGTAATTGTATTTTCACTAGTGAAATGTCACCATAGGCTGCCATTCAAAATCAATTGTTGATATCAAGAATTGAGTTTTTGCTAGTAGAAATATCATTTTTGATATCAATAATTGCATTGTTACCAGTAAAAATGTGAATTCCTGATATCAACAATTCAATTGCTACTATAGTCTAAAAAATGTATTTCTGATATCAATATTATTTCAGATATCTAAAATAGCTTTCTTACTAGTAACAATCACATTCATGATATCAGAAATGAACAATGTCACTAGTAAAAATTTAATTTTTGATATAAAAAAATGAACATTGTTACTAGTAGCAATTGAATTGTTGATATCAAGAATAGACATTTTAACTAGTGACAATTTAATTATTGATATCAGGAATTCGCTAGTAACAATGTAATTATTGATATAAAAATGATCTTTCTACTAGTAAAAAACAATTCTTGATATTATTTCATTTCATTTTATTTATTTATTTATTTCAACAGGGACAATGTGCAAAAAAACATTAATTAAAGATGCTTTGCACCAGATTTAGCTTAAGCTAGATTCCATCTGTAAAATATTTAAAAAGAAAAAAATATTAAAAATATTAAATAAATTTTAAAATTGTAATAAATTTTAATATTAAAAAATATTAAAAAATATTTATCAACAATTGATTTTGAATGGCAGCCTATGGTGACATTTCTCTAGTAAAAATACAATTTCAGATATCAGCAATTCAATTGTTGATATCAAGAATTCATATCCTGGAAATGAATAACAGTTAAAACGGCAGTGACTCTATCTGCAATGCTTTTCATGTGGAGGTCAATGCGGCGTTGAAATCTCATCGTGAGTCGCGTGAAAGGACTTCAATCTCGTCTGCTACAATTTTTATTTTTGCTTTTTAAATATTTTCACCAATTCATTAGGTATTTTAACTTAAGCAATTGTATGTACTGCTGCTAAAATGTTTAGACTTAGTAAAAAAAAAGTATGTTGTTGAAGTTTCTTATGCTCACTAAGGCTGTATGTATTTGTTCAAAAATACAGTAAACACAGGAATATTGTGAATTATTATTACAATTTAAAATTTTCTATTGTAATATACAGTATTTGAAAATGTATTTTATTCTTGTGATCAAAGCTGAATTTTCTGCATTATTACTCCAGTCTTCAGTGTCACATGATCCTTCAGAATTCACTCTAATATAATGCTTAAGAAACATTTATTATCATCATCAATGTTGAAAACAGTATTTTTGTGGAAACCATGATACATTTGCTTCAAGATTCTTTAAAGAATAAAGTTTAAAAGAACAGCATTTATTTGATTTGGAATAGTCTTTACTGCCATTTTTAAACAATTTAATGCATCCTTACTGAATTAAAGTACTATTATTATTATTATTTTTTTTAAACATATTGACCTTTGGCTACCATTAAAGGGTTAGTTCACTCAAAAATAAAAATGATCCCATAATTTACTCATCTATCATAAAAGTAACCTCTATGGCTCCAAGGAGTTAATAAAGGCCTTCTGAAGTCAAGTGATGCGTGTTTGTGAGAAAGATATCTATACAGTATTTATAACTTTATGAACTACTGTATAATCACTGGCTTCCAGTAACGGCCGAAGGCGAGTCGAGTTCTGGCTGAAGTGTGACCTATGACCCTATATGGATATTTTTCTTACAAAAACACGTGGCTTCGCTTCAGAAGGCACGTTTAATATCAGTTCCCATAAACTACTATTATAAAGCTTGTAAGAGCCAGGATATTTTTTAATATAACTTTGATTGTGTTTGGCTGAAAGAAGAAAGTCATATAAAGCTATGATGGCTTGAAGGCGAGTGAATTATGGGATATTTTTGGGTAAACTAACCCTTTAAAAAAATCCATATCTCGACCATTGAGAAACACATAGCTCAAGCACTCGTTCTACTCATTTTCAACTCTTTAAAACCGATCTTTGCATTGCCGCTTCATTTTGGTCTGCACACTGACCTGTCGGTTTTCCAGGTCGATTTTGTTTCCCAGCACAACAAATGGGAAGTTCTCTGGGTCACGTGGACTGGCCTGAATGAGAAACTCGTCCCTCCAGCTGTCCATAGTCTTGAATGTAGTGGGTGCCGTGACATCATAGACCAGCACGCAACAGTCGGCCCCTCGGTAGAAAGCCACGCCGAGAGACTGAAATCTCTCCTGGCCTGCTGTGTCCCAGATCTAAAGCAAGAATATTCAATTAGTCAAGGTAAATAACACTTAATAATACTGTATCACTGTATTATATGCTTTTAGCCACATTATTTACAATGTAATGCAAAGCACCTTCAACCTTATTGCTTAAAGGGATAGCTCATTTTGAAATTATTTTTTGGGATGTTTAGCTTACCTCAAGGGCATCCAAGATGTAGGTGTCTTTGTTTCTGCAGTATTTTCAATTTTGATATTTTTAGGTCAAACTGTTCTTGTCTGTCAGTCATATAATGCAGGTCTATGGTCACCACCTCAAAGAGCATGCACAGTGGCGCCCAAATTAAACATGATTTAATGACTCGTAAATGTAAGTACACATTGATGGCCTAAGACACGAAACGAGCGGTTTGTGTGAGAAAACGAACAGTTTTTATATCGTTTTACCTCTAGTAATCACAGCCACAAAGCTCCTGCACCCTCAAATCACTTGGACGTGGCTGTGATTACTAGAGGTAAAAACGATATAAAAACTGTTCGTTTTCTCACACAAACCGCTCGTTTTGTGTCTTAGGCCATCAATGTGTACTTACATTTACGAGTCATTAAATCATGTTTAATTTGGGCACCACTGTGCATGCTCTTTGAGGTGGTGACCATAGACCTCTATTATATGACTGACAGACAAGAACGGTTTGACCTAAAAATATCAAAATTGAAACTACAGCGGAAACAAAGACACCTACATCTTGGATGCCCTTGAGGTAAGCTAAAACATACCAAAAATTAATTTCAAAGTGAACTATCCTTTTAAATCTAACACTTATAAACAGAGAGAATTCACTGTCTATCCTTGAGTTGTCCATCTGTTAAAGACTAACATGGGTTTCAGAAACGTTTTCATTAGTAATTAAAAATAACAGCTCAGATAGAATAACTACAGTAATCAAATTATTTTACAGTAGTAACTTCCCATGCTTGTTTGGGCATGAGGGATCTACATCACATGACTGGTCATACAGGTTAGAAAAACATGGCTGGCAACTAAACACAACATGGACTGTGTTTACAGGCAAACCTCCAGGGGACTACCAGACATGTCACTGGATGTGCCTCATTTCTCTCACATGACCATCAGTATGAGTGTAAAACATTGAGATGAGATCCTACACATAAGCTATGAGTAATTACAGATATTTCATATTTTTGAGATGACTGTATCGCCTATTATGCAGAGCCTTTAACCACATCACATGACCAGAGATGATTATTTGCCATGGGGCATTGTTCACAAAATAATGGTTGTTAAGGAAATGACATCATCATCCTCAGAACACGCTGTTCTCTTATTATTTATGAGCACTATAGCTACAATTACTGCTATTATAGGTAATAAGAGTGAATCTGATTCAAGGAATATTTAGAAAGTAGTATTTTACTCCCAAATTATTTATTGAACATTTATATTTGGCATGAAAGTAATGTGTCACTTTTGGCTTGCACATTTATCTTTACTCTTGTCACATCTCATGGCTTTTATTTTGAAATTAGTCATAGTCATGTTTTCTGGGTTTGTTGTCATGTGATGCCCTGTTTCCATCATGTGATCTGGTCATGAGGTTCCTTTGGTTCTTGTGTTTTCATTGCTTTGTGTGATCAGGTGATTCTCAGTTCTGCCGGGTCATTGGTTTATCGCCTTGATTACTCTATCTTGTTAGTCATTAGCCTGTGTGTGTTTGTCGCACTCATGTTTCCTAAATCTCTTATCTAGCTTTGTTTTAATGTTGTTTTTTGCTCAGCAAAGCTGCATTTATTTGATCAAAAATACAGTAAAACAGTAATAATGTTTAAAACAACTGTTAACAATTTTAAATAAACATGTTCTATTTTCATAGATTCTAAAATTGTATCAAATCTGAATTTTAGGCATCATTACTCCAGTCTTGTCACATGATCCTTAATATGATGATTTGCTGCTTTAGAAACAACATTTATGATTATCATCAATGTTGAAAACAGTTAATATTTTTGTTGAAACAAATTTCTTTGATCAACAGAAAGTTCATAAGAACAATTTTTGAAATTTAAAACTTTTAACATTATAAATGTCTTTAATGTCACTTTTGACCAATTGAATGTATTCTAGCTGAATAGAAGTATTAATTCCTTTAAAATCAACAACACTTCTGAACAGTAGTATAAGTGACATGTAAACTTATGAATAGACTTGAATGCAAACCTGCATGGTGACCAGTCTGTCGTCCACCATCACCTCCTTGGTCAGGAAGTCGGCTCCGATAGTGGCCTTATACTGATTACTGAACTTATTATTCACATACTGGTTCATCAAAGAGGTCTTCCCAACTCTGACAGAGACAAACAAGACAAACGGATTGAGTAGGCAATGCTCAGAAACATGGGCAGCTGAAATCACCATCTTTAAAGGGATACTTCAGGATTTAGCATTAAGCTTTGTATTAGTAGAAAACCTGTAGTATTTTCGAATTACCACACTCATTTCCCCCTGAGACGAGAGATTTATGTATTTTTTTATCTGGAAAATTTGGTTTATTGTCCCTCTGGTTTATTGTCCAGAAGCTAAAGACTAGTCAGTAGTCGGGTCTGTCCCGCATGTCCTCAACCCGCCCATAGAGGGAGGATCTCACTCACAGAATGAACACATAGTGTCGGCCATCTTTTTTTAGAAGCTAAGCTAGCAGGCTCTTGTTCTGTGGAGAAAGCTGAGTAGTCGGGGTTACCATCCTCTTTTTCCCGGACATGTCCGGCCGTCGATGTCCGGGATTCAGCTTTTGCTTTCAGCAGTCGCCATTCATTGTTTATATGTACACCTTTTGTTTCAATCTAACTGAATTTATTCTGATTGGTGAATCTTGTAGTGTTTACATGAATGCTAAACAAGTGATCGGTTGATGTGTGTTTTAACATTGCTAAGAAAATTCCCGCTCCTCCGTGAGAGATACGAGACTGGTGCGTCTCACAGGTGTCGCTCATCGGTAATCACGCCACCGGCCTCGCGCCGTTCTCCCGCGGCCCTCACTCGTCCCGCTCGCCACAGTAAACATGACGAACGGCGACTGTAGAGCGCAAAAGCCCAATCCCGGACATTTTGGGCGATCTCGAAACACATTTTCGGGCAGACTCATCACGGAGACTCACTAGTAGCCTAGACTTGTTGTTTAGCCTCTGCGCTGTTACCGGTAGGCGTGGCCGGTAGTGCATTCTGGGAGTTGTTGTCTTTCATCCACATAAGCCAAAAATACATTTTCTCAATCTAGAAAGCTCCAAATTCAAAAATAATTGACATTTCTTCTACATAAATGATCCATTTTAAATACACACTCATCTTTCCAGAGGTGAAGTATCCCTTTAAGTCTTGATAATATTCCCCAACAGTAAGATGCGATACTGAAGAGATAGTGTGATTTTTAGGTGTGAGCAAATTCCAACGGCACTGATGTTGGAAAGTCAGGGGAATTCCTTGAGTAATGTCAACAGGCAATAATGTTTACGTGTGTACAGCTACTTTAAACATGGGCCAACATAAAGAGGACAAAGTGTCACAACTGATAAGAGCATTTGAGCTCCATGAAGACTGAGGATAACAATCTAAACCTCAGTGATGTTGCATAAACACTTACCCAGAATCCCCTAGGATGATCACTTTGAGCAGGACCTTCTTACGAGAAGCCATGATGTGTATGAGAACGCTGCGAAGCAGAGAAGGATATCAGATATCAGACAGAAGATACTTTATTTTCCACAGATAAATGCTTGACAGGTACACCTACACTGTAAAAAGTGAAACGGCACGACTGTTATTTTAAGCCACTATTGTATTTGATTGAAATGCACACTAATTAATATGAAATATGTCTAATTTACATTTAAATATTGTCATGAGGTCATAGATTTACTGAGGTCATTCACAAAGTCAGATGTTTATCATTTAAATAGATGTTATTTTGGATAGTTGTCCCAAAATACAGGTCTGTTACCATTTAGTAAAATTATATATTAATAAGCCAATATATATATATATATATATATATATATATCATAGACACAGAGGCTGCGAGAACTAATGGATAAAAATTAATAATGCAATATTTGACAACAACTGCCATAATCGAATGGGTCTGTGTTCTTATATAGATTTGTAACGGTCATATTTTTATTTATTAAATATTTTTATAGTCTTGAATTTGCTTAATATTTAATGGGGAATTAAACGAACACATAATAAGATTAATTTAAAAATTGGTTTAAATGTTAGTTGCAGAACTAGTATCAAGATTTGCAATGAACGTCATTTTAAAACGGGGAAAGATGGGAAAAAAGAGCAGTGATCAAACTACTACACCTTCAGTATTCAGTGCTAGAAGTACAAAGAATTAATTCATGTGATTCATTGAGTCATGTGACGTCACTGCTGTGAAAACATGGCAGTTACATTGTAACAAATGCTTTACTGAAACGAGTATCACAGAAGCGAAATTTGCGAAAATCACACGACCTATAAACCACAAAAGTATTTGTTCTGTGACCAAATAGTTTGTCTTACAAGGACATGATGACACAGAAAATCCTAACCGGGCAGAATATGCACGCCATCCATTATGAAATCAATAAGTACAAAAACATACAGGTCTAAAATGATCTAATATTCTATGCACCAATCACCCTGACAGATTTTGTGAGAAAAATATAAACTGTCAGACAATTTACCTTCTTCACGTTTACTGTCGTGGCTGTTTTGATATTCGCTGCGCGTCTGAATCTTCCGGAAATCTATTTGACACCAAAATGAACCAGTGTTTTAATGATCCAGAAGCACATCAGCTGTTGTCGAGCATTATATGTTTCTTCCTAGCACAACAGGACATGACTGTAGAGTCACAAGGGTCTGACGCAAAACATTGATGTTCGAATCGTATTTCAGTCGGTTTCATTTAGTGATTCATTCGAACCGATTCGCAGGGAATTTAGGCGACACGTCAGGCTAGAGCGTTTAACAACACAACAAACAGTGAAAGTAATACAATTTATTTTACTACAAAATACCGCGTGGAGACTTCCGAGAACACTTTTGAGCGACATGTCTCAAAGTCAAACGAATCAGTGACTAAGTTTCCGAACCGTTTGAAATTTAAATGAACCGTCCAGACGAACCGATTCCCTAAAATAAATCGGACTAGCTTAGCTGGAAGAGCCCTCCCTCATTTTCGAATGACTCCAAGATGGCAGGAGGAGAAACGAATTCAACCACTTTAGCGTAGTTTTTGCAGCATTACACGTAATATTGATCTATTCTCTCCTTTTAAATAAACGAACGAACAAAAAATCTAAACAAATAATAACAATAACCTGAAAAACAACTTTCGCGCGGTATCTAAAGCTACAAAATTATAATTATTTCTATGCAGTTCAAATATAGCGTCCTCTGTCATGTCATGTGATTTGCACATTTTGATAATTTGTGTCTAAATTCCTAAACACTTCCTCAATTCCTTGCCTAGCCTACTTCCTTAAATAATTTATACGCAAATATCCTAATAGATTTCGAACCTTTTTGAATGCTAATTAATTAATTAATTAATTAATTAATTAATTAATTCAATAGCATTTCATTAAAACGCTACTGTGATATTGAAGGCCATAAATGAAAAATTGTAGGGGTCTTCTTTGGATGGTAAGGGGCGTGGCGAAGCGGCCATGACATATTGTGATTGATAGGTGTTTCATCCAATGAGCTGACCATACACCCTAACGTCACCAATACATTAGCCAATCGAATGTCTTGTAGCTGACTCCAGACCCTGCTCCAGACCCATCTTTGACAGCCAACGTAAGGGCGCAGAAAAGCGAAACCTCAAAACATGTCGGTCTTCCAGTGACTATACGTTGTATTTCCCACATTCCCAGCATGTCAGTGAGCGTTTAGGTTTAAACGTTGTGACTGTGTAATTTTGTAAAAGGGTCGACACACGGTAAGGATATTATTCGTTTTTCCTATCATGTTAACCTTGTTCTGCTGTCAGCAGCATCACACCCTGCACGGCTCATGTCGTGCAATATTCAGTATAACTGCAAATTAATAAAGTAGTTGCATGAATGGGTTGTGCAGGCTAGTGCTCTATTAATGTAAAACACACGTAAATATGTGACATCAATCGACAGCAATATCTTCTATCCAGCAATATCAGTTATTTATATATTTACATATTTATTTATATGTATACATGTATTTACACACACACACACACATATGTGTATCTGTGTCTGTAAGTACTATATATATATATATATATATATATATATATATATATATATATATGTATATATTAGGGCCGTGCAAAAATTAATTGCGATTAATCACATCCAAAATAAAAGTCTGTGTTTACATAATATATTTGTGTGTGCTGTATATAATTATTTTGTATATATAAATACACACACATGCATGTATATATTTAAGAAAATGTGTTATTAATTTATAAAATATTTATATTTATATAATATAGATTATGTATTTATAAATATATACAGAATTTAAGCGCAAATAATTCTTAAATATATACATGCATGCATAGGTATTTATATATACAAAATAATTATATACAGCACACACAAATATATAATGTAAACACAGACTTTTATTTTGGATGCGATTAATCGCAATTAACTTTTGCACAGCCCTAGTATATATGTATATGTGTGTGTGTATGAATTATATCAATATAGGATTGACAGATATTGCTGTAGTTATTCAATGTAGTTATATACATAGCAGCTTTACACTATTAAAGGCATCGATTCTTCTTTCTCTTGCAGAGATGGAAACTCTTATTCCCATCATTAACAGACTGCAGGAGGTTTTCCTCACAGTTGGAGCCGAGATCATCCAGCTTCCTCAGATCGTAGTCGTGGGATCACAGGTGAGTCATTAATCTAACAGTGAATGGTTTGAGTTTGCATGTTTATGCATTGAAACCTTCACTACGTAAGGTATGATCTCTGATTTGTGATGGTACATGATGCAAGGTGGCCGACATGTAGTTTCCCTGTGAAGTCAATTATATGCTCTGTTTGTCTCTCTGTATAAATCTACAGAGCAGTGGAAAGAGCTCAGTATTGGAGAGTTTGGTTGGACGAGATTTCTTGCCCCGAGGTTCAGGAATAGTGACGCGACGCCCTCTGGTGTTACAGCTGGTGAATGTGCCATCGCTGGAGGAGAGGCGCAAGCAAGACAACGGTAACCGCTTACAAATGTGCCTCTTTAAGAGCTGTTTTCTCTATACAACATATCTCTTGGTTTTATGAGAAAGTTTTAAATATATTGGAAAAAAAGAGTATTTCACACAAGATCACGTATAGCACACATGCACTTGCTTTGCATGCTTTAATATAGAAGTCAGTCAAATTTATTGTCAATGTTCTTAAAGGAAAAAAAAACATTTAAGAAATGTTCAGGGTTCAGTAAAAGACACTTCATGAGAATAAATGCTAAAATACACACTATTTTAAAAGTGTAGTCGTAATATCTAAACATTTAGGCTAACTCTGATTGGTAGTTACACTGCTGTTCAAACTCTTTTTATAATGCATTTTTTTTAATAAACAATACAGTAAAAAAAACATAATGTTGTGAAAATATTATTGCTATTGAATGTTTTAAAAATGTAATTTATGCTGCATTTTCAGCATCAATACTCATTGTGATATACCACATTTGGGGCTTAAGAAATACTTATTAATATTATCAATGTTTAAAACATTTGTGCTGCTTCATAATTTTGTGGAAACTGATACATAATTTGATGAATTAAAAGTTCAAAAGGACAGCATTTATTTGAAATATACATCTTTGTAAAATTATAAATGTCTTTTACGTTTAATTTTGATAAATTCCAGAAAATAGTTGTTAAATTTGCTACATTTAATAAAATGATTTAGACACTAGTGAATATTTTTTCAATAGATTTATATATAATTAATAACATCAATGAAAATGAGAGCTTCATATTTCTTATATTTGTGTATCATATTTCTTGTCCTATAGACTTGTCCATTGTAAGTGCATTACTGTAAATGTGTTTTGCTCTTTTTTAGTAGCTTAACTTAGTACTGAACCTGGAACATTCAATTAAATGTGTCATGATCTTCGCGTAAGCGACAGTTTTATATGGATAATGTTTTCAAAACACTAACTCATGTGCAATATTGAGTGGGCGTTGATATTGAGTGACTGTTTCCAGTGCAATGACGTTAGCCAATCACAACAGTGGCCGTTTACTGACAAGCCTTAAAGGAACCGCCTCTTGAAAACACACTGACAGGTTGAAAATACTCGTTTTTTTACATATATTTGTTTTTGTGTGCAAAAATGCTATTAATATTATAAGTGAACCTCAAGAAACATTACAATAATAAAAAACGTCATCTCACGACCCTTTTAACGTCTGCTCACTATGACGTGTTCTGATCGTTCTGTGAATTTGTTTCTAATCCGCTTACAGTAACACTCTCTCTGCTGTCCTTTCTTTACTTTCTCAGGAAATGGGGCTAAACAAAACTCTCAAAACTCCTATCCAGGTCTCTGTTTTTCAACACTTGTTCATCTGCATGATCTCGCTGTCCTGGTGTGGTTCCCATCCCACAGCACTTGCGTCATCTTCTGTTTTGTAAATGTCATTCTTTATAACCTAGATTGTTTTCCCATCGGTTGATTTTTTTAAGTGAAAAACTGGTATTGTTTTTACTGCTATTGTTTCCACTCTGAGACTAGAGCAAATGCACGTTTGGTCTCCAATCTCTCTTTTGTGTACTCATGTATCCGGCCACTGTAACATTTCTGGTTGAATATTGATTTTACAATTTGTTCACTTCAGTTCTCTTTGCTGTGAAAGCCTGTAAAATGCTTTTTTTTTCTGCCGAGGTCTTTTATGGGAAGAGGTTTTCTGCAGATTCAGTGTCATTAATATTGATTTGTATTGTCTTGTGTTCTTGTTATTCTCTCTCTCATTCTGTCTCATTATATCTTCTAAAGGTATCAAAGCAGAGGAATGGGGCACATTCCTTCACTGCAAAAACCAGGTAATTACAAAAGTTGATCTTATCCTATTCAAATGCTAGTGTCTATGATTGCCGATATTGTATTTACTAATGTACACTCACCCAAAGGATTATTAGGAACACCATACTAATACTGTGTTTGACCCCCTTAATTCCACATGGCATTGATTCAACAAGGTGCTGAAAGCATTCTTTAGAAATGTTGGCCCATATTGATAGGATAGCATCTTGCAGTTGATGGAGATTTGTGGGATGCACATCCAGGGCACGAAGCTCCAGTTCCACCACATCCCAAAGATGCTCTATTGGGTTGAGATCTGGTGACTGTGGGGGCCATTTTAGTACAGTCAACTCATTGTCATGTTCAAGAAACCAGTTTGAAATGATTCGAGCTTTGTGACATGGTGCATTATCCTGCTGGAAGTAGCCATCCGAGGATGGGGACATGGTGGGTATAAAGGGATGGACATGGTCAGAAACAATGCTCAGGTAGGCCGTGGCATTTAAACGGTGACCAATTGGCACTAAGGAGCCTAAAGTGTGCCAAGAAAACATCCCCCACACCATTACACCACCACCACCAGCCTGCACAGTGGTAACAAGGCATGATGGATCCATGTTCTCATTCTGTTTACGCCAAATTCTGACTCTTCCATGTGAATGTCTCAACAGAAATCGAGACTCTTTAGACCGGGCAACATTTTTCCAGTCTTCAACTGTACAATTTTGGCCTCTTTTTCCTATTTATAGTGGACATGAGTGGTACCCGGTGGGGTCTTCTGCTGTTGTAGCCCATCCGCCTCAAGGTTGTGCGTGTTGTGGCTTCACAAATGCTTTGCTGCATACCTCGGTTGTAACGAGTGGTTATTTCAGTCAAAGTTGCTCTTCTATCAGCTTGAATCAGTCGGCCCATTCTCCTCTGACCTCGAGCATCAACAAGGCATTTTCGCCCACAGGACTGCCGCATAACTGGATGTTTTTCCCTTTTCACATCATTCTTTGTAAACCCTAGAAATGGTTGTGCGTGAAAATCCCAGTAACTGAGCAGATCGGCCCGTCTGGCACCAACAACCATGCCATGCTCAAAATTGCTTAAATCACCTTTCTTTTCCATTCTGACATTCAGTTTGGAGTTCGGGAGATTGTCTTGACCAGGACCACACCCCTAAATGCATTGAAGCAACTGCCATGTCATTGGTTGATTAGATAATTGCATTAATGGGAAATTGAACAGGTGTTCCTAATAATCCTTTAGTATATAATCGTATGTTAAGTTTATATAAATATGGTGCTAATAATACATTAAAGTTACTATATCAGAAAGTAATTAAAAGACACGTTGTTGTCATACGTGATGCACGCAAACACAGCAGATGACCTTCTGTAATGCCTATCTAGAGAACACACTGTTAGTCCAGTCTGAATCGGTGCATTAAATCACAGAGATTGGGTGAGTTCATGTAACTCAAACATTGTATAGAAAACTAGTCTCGTCAATAGGGCTTAAGTTTATACAAAGGGTCATTTAGATCACTTTCAGATCAAGCTTATCACATCGATTCTTTAAAGATGCTGTTTTTTCTTTGCTCAGATTTTCACAGATTTCAGTGAAATCCGGAAAGAGATTGAGGATGAAACGGATCGCAATACCGAAAATAAGGTGCAGTGGAAGCATGGCACTCATCAGTGTCACTGCATGAAAAGTGGGGTTTTCGTCCCCGTAAACTGCCGGAAATCTCCCTAATTTTCGGCAGTTAACGACAATTTACAGACTGTGAACGTCGCGTTCGTCTGTGCCACATATTGACGGAAACGAACCATGACGTATACATGGAGCGCTCGCGGAGGTGTGAATGGCCCTAATTAGCATATGAATAGCAGCACTGCGCGCGCCTTGCCAGAGAATGGCTTGAAGTTCCTCACTCAGTATTGGTTGAAATTCACTACATTCAAACAAGAAAATCACTCGTGATTGGTTGGCAGATCTGTTACTATTGGTCAGCCGACATAAAATTATAATAATAATAATATATATATATATTCATATGATATGCTATTATGTTGTATATTCATGTCATTGTTATCCTATGGACTAAATTATTATTACCATCAAGGACATGAATTTATTGAGGAAAGGAACATTTGCCACATACTGTTTATTCAAAGAAATAGCTTTATTAGAACAAACACACAACTATGTACAAAGCATAGGAGAACATCTTCAAAGCACAGAAAACATGTCCTCCACCCTCTGGAAACATGGGACAACATACATACAGCACTACAGTTATACAAATAAATCAATAATATATTGCATCTTTATTCAAAAAAAAATTACCCTGAATGGCATCAGAATTGGGCAACAGATATATCAAACACAGAAGGCAGAATTATGAACGAATAATAAGGATGTAATTTAAAGGGATTGTTCACTTTGAAATTAATTTTTGATATGTTTTAGCTTACCTCAAGGGCATCCAAGATGCAGGGGTCTTTGTTTCCACAGTATTTTCAATTTTGATATTTTTAGGTCAAACCGTTGTTGTCTGTCAGTCATATAATGCAGGTCTATGGTCACCACCTCAAAGAGCATGCACAAAGAAGACCAAATTAAACATGATTTAATGACTCATAAATTAAGTACACATTGATGGACTAAGACACGAAATGAGCGTTTTGTGAGAGAAAACAAACAGTATTTATATTGTTATTGTATAAATGTGTATATATATATATATATTTAGATATACACAAAAATGCAATATATCTTAATATGTTTAGATCTTCACAGTAAAACTTCTGAAATCTGTGTAAACAATGAGTGACGTACCAGTGCAAGATCGCTTCTGGCACTTTCCGCCGCATGCGCAGATCATATATATATATATACACACAAACACACACACTGTTCATTTTCTCACACAAACCGCTCGTCTCGTATCTTAAGCCATCAAGGTGTACTTACAGTTATGATTCATTAAATCATGTTTAATTTGTACTTCTCTGTGCATGCTCTTTTAAGAGATCCCCATAGACTTCCATTATATGACTGATGCCCTTGATGTAAGCCAAAACATTTCAAAAAAATAATTTCAAGTAAACTATCCCTTTAAAACTCTTAATTCAAGTCCTGTAGGCTTGGCTCATCAGGGCGAAGTGAATCCAAGTCTTTGCGACGCGTGCTTGAGGTTCACCTTGATGTACATACACCTCAGTGGCTGTGGAACCGAATTTCATGACCCCTTCTGCAAAGTTGAAAAAGACAATGATTTAGATGTATGCAAAGGCAATCTGCCCCAAGTCCCCACATTTGTAAGCAAAAATATGTTTCTTCTGCATCCACTACCTGGTTTCCTTCAGGCGATGGCGGATGTCGACCAGTAGTTTCAGGACCTTTTTCTGGAACACTGAAGTAAACAAACACATTTGGTGATGTTTACAATACTCTAATTAGAATAACAAAGTTTGCTAGCTCACAAGGGAGAAGGTGTCTATTAAAAGTGTCTTCTCCACTGCCAAAAGATCAATACTTACCACCAGGTTTCAGTCACTGCATCTCCCAGTCTCAGTCACTGCATCTATACCACAAACAAATGTGTTATAAAGTTATTATCAAATGATGAAACTGAACAGATTTATAAGATATTTAATAACTTGGTCAAACATTTATAACTGAATATAACATGCCATGTTCCAGTTCTCTTTGGCGTTTTCACCACTGTCTCACGCTCAAAGTCATCTATAAACACAAACGTTAATACAAATTAGTTTAGTTTTACTTTTTATTTGACTGGGGCCTGTTCAAAAGAAAAGAGGATAAGATCACAACACGTAACGTTAACGTTACCTTGTTTAGGTGTTTTTTCTCCTATCAGCGAAGGACACCGCACTCCTTACAGTCCCTGAGAGACAAAACAAATCACAAACACCTGAAGATTTCACTCCATCATACAAAGCGATGCAATTTTACAAACAAGGATAGCCTACACTAGAGCATACAAGCACATTACGCGCTTTATGTTTCATGACCCTGGCACTTATTATTTTTTCATAATTTCTGACGATATTCACAGTAAACGCATTGGGAAAAGCCAATTGAACACTCAGTACGAGTTAGTACAGTACAGTTACTACTGTACTGTAGTACTAACGTACAGTTTAGTGTCCCAAATTGTTCAAATTGAAACGAAACTAAAAAAGAATTAAGAGCAGCAAGCTAACGCAAAACAAAAAACTGTTCCGTTAGGTTAACACCCTTGGACATTCGCGGCAGTAATCACAGCAGATTTGTGAAGTTTAAGACAACAACGCTAAACTACCAAACACTATAAGTACACATGGACATAGAATTCACTAAGTTGGACGAACTTACCTTCAATTTAGAGGAAAAGATGGGTTCCCCAGCGATCATGACGGCGAAGCAGGCTGAATATCTGTGCCGTTATTTCTGCTTGAATAACACGCCACATGCCTGGCACGTTGCCTCAGCCAATCAGAGTGGCTGACGTTACAGGTTGGATTATGATGATATGCTGCCTCAGCCAATCAGAGTTACGTTCACTGGTTTTTGACTCAGGTTGAAAGGCTGTCGTCGGCTGTCTTGACTTTTCTGCTGCTGTTCATTTTAAATTAGGAATAAGGTGGATATACCCAAATAGGCTACCATGAAATGTAAAAATACATATATGCATAAATAAATAACTTTATTATGCTACTTAAAATAAATAAACCAGTAAAAAAATTTGTAAAAAACAAAAACAAAAAACATCTGTTTATAACTGTGAATTAACATCCAAAGATGTTATCATATATTTTGAAAACTACTTCTGTAAATGTTATGATGAATCTTGTAATTGTATTAGGAAAATTTCATATTCATAAGAGTAAAATGAATAATTCTAAACCTTGTTTGAAGTTTTTTTTTTTTTTGGGTCTGATTTTCAGTTTTCAGTATATTGAGTCTCTCAAATGTATCTATAAAAATGTAGTGATACAATTGTATTTGCTAAAGAATATTGAAGCTAATTGAAAAGTGAATTTATGTGTATGCTATTTTCTTTCTTTAAATAGTACAAATTACTGGTTTCTAACTTTCTCTTAAATCATAATATTATACACAAAGATAGATCCTTTCCTGTTTTTATTTTATTTGTTCAATTCTGTCCTATTTTTATTTGTTTCTTATTTATTGTGAAATTATTATTTGTTGATTGTTATCTTTTTGGATGTCATGTTGCAATGTTAAAAAAAACACACGCACAAAAAAAAAAAAAAAAAAACACGGTAATTAGGTTATACTGAGCCTGATCTATTTCTACCAGAGATTGTCTTAGAATGAAGTTCCTTTCAGAAAAATGTTACCTGGCTGGGGTGAAACTCCCCTACCCTTATTTGCATGTGTATAGCTCACAGCATTTTCATTTACATGTCAAAGCCTCCTCTAGATTTAGGAGAAGGGGGGACAATGGGGGGACAACTGCCAAGCAAGGCCCACGTCAATTTCCGGCAATTCACGGCAGTTTTGAGTGTTACCTGTAAATTGCCGTGTGCAGTCGTAAACCTGAACTTCCACGACAATCTACAGTGCCGCTTACTGACGAAAATCCCACTTTTCATGCAGTGTGTTTCATTCAGTTTGACTTGCACACACACTTGTCGTAACATTTGAAGGCCTGGATTTTAATGATCTCATTTAGTTGTCCTCTTTTTCCTTCTTAGGGCATCAGTCCAGAGCCCATTTACCTGAAGATCTATTCCCCAAACGTGCTCAGTCTGACGTTGGTCGACTTGCCTGGGATCACTAAGGTAACAACAATGACTGTGCATGTTATTTTGCCATGTAATGTAATGCAAACAAGCTCATTTGCTTTAGGATAAAAATAGAAGTATCATATTCTATTTTATCTCTTAAAATTTTAAACATGTTATTTTAGTACAATAAATTGTTTAAGAAATAAACTATATTAGCCCACGATACTACAATTCTTACAGTAATATCAATACAGAAAAAAAAAACAATAATTATTGAATTGCATAAAGTTGTAAGTAAGTAGGTTAAGTAAGTAGGTAAGTAAAGTTTATTTATAGAGTGCTTTTCACAAATAAAATCACAAAGTGCTTTACAAAGTGTAACCACAATAATGATTCAGTATACAATCAATAAAAAATTACATAAATTAAAATAGCCCCAAATGACCCAGTCAACTAAAAGCTTGTTTAAATAATAATGTCTTAAGATGCCTTTTAATTAAAGGAATCGACAGAGTCGGCCACATGGAGGGACAAAGGCAAGGCGTTTCATTAATATTATTTTCACAAGGATACAGATGCTGTGCACATTATGTCAGTAGGTGATTAAAAAACATGGATGAATGACAAAATAAAAAGTATGATACCCTCGATAGTACTAAAAAGAGTTATCAAAAGCGCAGTATACTGCGAAAGAGAATTTAATTCGGTACTTGACCGATGTCAGACTGCCTGTGGTTTTCTATGCGGGCGAGTACTGTTTTTTTTTTTCAGTTTTTTTTTCTAGGATTTAAATGTGCGTCTTGGCATTAATGTCTGTGAGTATTTGGGACCTTGTCAGTATTGTTTGTTTGTTTGTTTATTTACTTTATTTATACCCGTAGGTAAATTTGTTTTACAGTGCAATGAGATACTGTGGCATCCAGTACAAAAAAAAAAAAAACACAGGACACTACTGGTACACTACACATAAAAAAAAAAAAAAATACTCTTATTGAAGTGCTCTCATAAAAGAAGTGCTCTCAAGAGCATTTCATCTCTTTAAATATCATAAAATATTAAGACTCCTAGTACGTATTATCTGAAAAACACCTCTGCAATTTGTTAAGCATATCAATCGCATTAGGTACGAAGCTGCTTTTATATCTTTTCGTTCTGCACCTAGGGACTTTATACCTCCTCGCAGACGGTAGTAACTGAAACTCATTTCGCAGAGGGTGAGAGTCATCTTTTGAAATTGAGGTCCTAAAATGACAGAAACCTAATATACCTGCTCCTGTCAGTGTCTTTAATCAAACAACAACAGGAAAACCTCAACTTAAATATGTATGTTGGTATTTATTTGTCCTATTGTCTTTAGTTTTTTTGTGCTTATTTTTTGCCTATAATATTTTGGTCATATTACCCACCCTAAGTGATCATGTTATTAAAGGGTTAGTTCACCCAAAAATGAAAATTCTGTCAGTATTTACTCACCCTCATGTTGTTCCAAACCTCTATGTGTTTATTTGTTTTGCTGAACACAAAGGAAGATATTTGGAAGAATGTTTTAATCAAACAGATCTCATTCCCCATTGACCACCATAGTAGGAAAAAATGCAATACAAGTCAATGGGGAATGAGATCTGTTTGATTAAAACATTCTTCCAAATATCTTCCTTTGTGTTCAGCAAAACAAATAAACACATAGAGGATTGGAACAACTTGAGGGTGAGTAAATACTGACAGAATTTTCATTTTTGGGTGAACTAACCATTTAAAGCTAAATAGTACACCGTTAGACTAGCCCAACTAGCTATATAATACGTAATAACACCTTAGTAAGGCTGACAGAAAACAGCGCGTAAGTTCCAGTCTTCTTGTGCTTGATATTTAAACTGACAGGCTCTTAATGTTTGCGCTCGTGAAAAAACAAACATCCCCGCCCCCACACTCACATCTACACACACGTTAAATACACAGTAATGATTATCGGCCTGTTCACATCGGCCCTATTTTGACATCGGAACGATGCCGATATGTACAAAAATTGACCATATCGGCCGATATTATATCGGTGCCCGATATATCGTGCACCACTATGAATCAGCAATACTGTATAAATAATATAAGCTACTTAAGCCTGTGAGCAAATATAATAGGATTGGCTGATATCTAGAGATCTAATCCCTAAATCAAAGTTTCACGATAGGGAAATATTCTGCTCAGTCTCCACAGATAAAAGCACAGGTTTTCATAAGTGTAGGGAGTGTTAATTGATTTGTATAAGGACTTTACAACTGATAATAGTTGTATAACTTACCATTGTGACTTTGTTGCTGATACACAACCCTAATTTAAGTAATTGTACAGTAAAATTGTGGCAAACACCATTGCTCTCCATCTAGTACTTCACTCTCCAGTCCAGTAGGTGGCAGAAATGCAGCATCTAGTGGTGGTTGGAAAACCAATGGAAAAGGTGCATTTCTGTATTAGATGCGACCACATTTGGGACATTTTGATGAAAAAAAAAATACATTGTGATGTATGAAGCACAACTCAGAAATCACTTTCAAACCAAAACCTTGAACCAATTGCAAAATCTTGTTTGGGGAAATCACTCGCCCTCACTCTTTTATTATTTATTTATTTTTTTATGTTCATTAATCTTGAGGATGTGAGTCCTGTACAAATTGAGATATGCTAAGTAAGTTGTAATGATGCGAAAGACATCAATATGTGTCTATACTGTATTTTGTGTATAGTTGGTAAAAAGTTAATAAATATATTGAAAAAAAAGAATTCCCAATCTAATGGATTCCTATTGAAATATCTGGATTTCCCAGTAAAATTGTAAATATGTCTGCGATTTTAAAGATAAAATAGCTGAAATCCATTCATTCATTCAATGATATGATCTTTTTTTTTGTGTAGGTCCCGGTTGGGGACCAGCCTGAAGATATCGAGACTCAAGTCCAACAGATGATTTTGTCCTACATCTCCAACCCCAACTCTCTCATCCTGTGTGTATCTCCCGCCAACTCTGACCTCGCCACATCTGATGCCCTTAAACTGGCACGAGACGTGGACCCAGATGGTGAGCGACATGCAGAGAAGTCCAGATGTCATTATTGCTCCATTGAATGGCATTGTGGGAAGGGAATGTACTCATCGTCTGTTGCGCTCAGGTCACAGGACGCTGCTTGTCGTGAGTAAGCTGGATTTGATGGACGCTGGGACAGATGCTCTGGAGGTGCTGCTGGGCCGCGTCATACCAGTCAGACTGGGCATTATTGGTGTGGTTAACAGGTCAGTGGCTTTAAACATTTGTTGAATCATTTTTTTATTTTCCCCAAGGCAAATATGAATCAACCAAATGACTCGGAAAAAGATTTGTTCATTTTGATGAACGAGTTTGAACAGGAGAGTCATGGGTTCAGTAGGTTAAGGTTATGATTAGAGATGGGTTCAGGGTTAGTACTTAGTTATTACCCAGTTATTGTAATTACTATAATACAGTAAATACATCATATCTACATGGGGAACAGGACTGTAAAATAAAGTGCTACCAACATTTCTTATTTTTATCAGTAATGAAAACAGGTGTGCTGCTTAATATTTTTATGAAAACCGTGATACATTTGATTTTTTTTTTCCAGGATTCTTTGATGAATAGAAAAATCAAAGTTACAGTAATCAAATGCAACTTTGACAGTAATAAAAATGTTACTGTAACACTTTACTTGAAGGGGTGTGCATAAGACTGACATGACACCTTCATAACCATGACATGACATATGTCTTGAATATGAAGTTAATGACAACTGTGTCTTTTGCTCAATAATAAGATTTTGAATGCAAATATGACATTGTTTAATGTCTTTGTTATGACAACTTGACATAAAATGAAGTTAAACTTTCAAGTGGTTGGCTTTGACTTTGGCTGTCATGAGGCATTATAACTGTCATGAATATTTTTCTTGACCTCAACTACAGTGGTACTGATTGAATTTGCCAATGTCAAAACCAACAACCTGACAGCTTTATTGGTTAACATTACATTAAGTGGCTTAATCTGCTATGTGATGTTTATGACAGGTTGTGTTGTCTTTGTAATGTCCAGTTGTCATGACAAAGACACTGACAGGTAATGATGTAACAAAGACATCTCAAACAATGTCATATTTGCATTAAAAATGTCATAACTGAGCGAATGACACTTAATGACAGTTGTCACAAACATGCATAAAACTTCCTTCATATTCATAACATAAATCATGTCATAATTATGAAGGTGTCATGTCAGTCTTATGCACACCCCTTCAAGTGTTACTAATGTTACTTTACTGTCACTTCTGATCAATTTAATGTGTCCTTGCTGAATAAAAGTATTCATCAAAAACTTACTGACCCCAATCTTGAAAATAATTGGAAAATCTACATTTTTTCAAATGTCAACTCAGTGGCTTCTAATCAGAGCCCTGTAGCTCTTTTAGCAACACAAGTGATCATTTCACCTTGAAACTGCTCCAGTTTGGACCTGCAGTGATGTATTTCACACATTTAGCAAAAATGCGTTCTGTTTTTTCTCATCATTACAGCACATTTACATATGAAGTCCTAAAGGCACAGCAGCAAACACAGCCTGTTTAAGCGTGAGCGTTAAAGAATGACCATGTGAAATAACTTCACAACATGCACAGGAAATCCTGAATGACATTAGTAGGGCTTCAGGGAAAGACTAAAGTGTAGCACACGGCCCTTTCGACTTCTTTAACTGCGGTAGAAACTTAATCAACCGTGTGAAAAGCAGTGCGACATTTTAACAGTGTAATTTTCTTACATTTCGAGTTCCTCTATCACACCCCTAAGGAGCAGTGACTGTAATATTCCCTGCGCTGTTATCCTCTCCTGCCCTGCCTTTTTAAGCACAAGCACCCAAGGGTACCACGTCTACCCGCTATCATCTAGCAGAGCCGTGCCGGAGATAAATCACTGGTTTATTCAGCTTGGGCTGTAGCATGTGCTTTACGAATACAGGGAGACAGTTTAGTTGGGGGAGAAGAACTGCAGTGACACTTTTCATTTCTCGACTCTCGTTAACTTAATCAGAAACAGCTGCGGGCCAACATCTCTGCAATATTAACCAACACTCGCTTTGAGGATTCAAACAACGAGCAGTCAAACAGGAAAGCACTTGAAGATTTCCTGGGAGAGCATTTATGGAGAGCGAGCTCTGGCAACAAATAAAAGATGTGTTCAGTGCAATGTACATTACTTTTATCAGTAGACCTCAATACTTAATGTCAGGGATTTAAACCAATCCTTAATCTTTAAAGGGATAGTTCACTTTCAAATTAATTTTTGGTATGTTTTAGCTTACCTCAAGGGCATCCAAGATGTGGGTGTCTTTGTTTCCGCTGTAGTTTCAATTTTGATATTTTTAGGTCAAACCGTTCTTGTCTGTCAGTCATATAATGCAGGTCTATGGTCACCACCTAAAAAAAAATTAAACATGATTTAATGACTCGTAAATGTAAGTACACATTGATGGCCTAAGACACGAAACGAGCGGTTTGTGTGAGAACGCGAACAGTATTTATATCGTTTTTACCTCTTGTAACCACAGCCACGTCCAAATGTGATCTCTAGCGCTGTGGTTACAAGAGGTAAAAAAGATATAAATACTGTTCGTTTTCACACACAAACCGCTCGTTTCGTGTTTTCGACCATCAATGTGTACTTACATTCACGAGTAATTACATCATGTTTAATTTTTTTTAGGTAATTCACCTCTTTGAGGTGGTGACCATAGACCTGCATTATATGACTGACAGACAAGAACGGTTTGACCTAAAAAATCAAACCAAAATTGAAACTACTGTGGAAACAAAGACACCTATATCTTGGATGCCCTTGAGGTAAGCTAAAACATACCAAAAATTAATCTCAAAGTGAACTATCCCTTTAATATTGCATGTCATTTGGCCTACAGACGTGAATGATTCTTCAAATCATGTGTTTTGGATGATAAAACAAAACAGGCAGAACTGAAGGAAGCAGCCGACCCATAACAAAATACCATAAAGTCTTGAACCAGTAACCAAATACTCCAAACCTGCCCTAGTAATCACATCAAAATTCGCTAGCAACCATCTTCAGTGCCACAGAAGTGTGGCAAATCATGTTTACTTTTGCCCATGAAAGCACTATTTGCATTTACTTCAGAATCTTGTGCACAGTACAACCAAAGTTACAGCTTCGTCTTTTCCAGTAGTGGGCAGTGTACTAACAATTATCAGCTCGCCTCTATCCTGTAAAAAGGCCCTGCAGATTGTTTTAGAAATTCACTTTGACCAAATGGAAAGAACTATACACTTTCATTTGTCTAAGAACAATACATGCCTAATGATGCCAACGATCTCTATATTTAAAGTCAATATGAAATCCATAGTAACTCTGTAAATAGTAGATTTACTTTCCAAGTGAGCCTTCAAAATGTGATTTGGCTTGCTCTTTCTCTAAAATTACCTCTTTTTTGACTTCTCCAACCACTCAAACCTTTGGGATCAGTAAGTTTTTTTTTGTTGTTGTTGTTGTTTTAAAAGAAATGAATACATTTATTAAGTTAAATTGATCAACAAAGTGAAAGTAAAGACACGTATAATGTTACAAATTTTTTCCATTTCAAAGAAATGCTGTTCTGAACTTTCATCAAAGTATCCTGAAAAAAGTGTCTCAGTTTTCACAAAAATATTACAAAACATTGATATTAATATTTCTTGAGCACCAAATCATCATATTAGAATGAATATCAGGAATAATTTTTTACCTAATTTTCAATCAAATCAAATAAAGGTGTGAATTTCCACTTGCCTACAATTTGATTTGATTAAGATTCAGAGGGTAACATTTGGATTATAAAACGTTTCTTGATACACCACGATGCATCTTTTTCTCCAATTCTTTTATTAATAATAATTACTATATTACTAATCACAATGTAGTTATTTGATCTTTGTTATTAAAAATAAGAATGCAAAGATGCAAATAACAACCAGTAGAACAAATACAGTATACGAAACGTATAAAAAAACAGTGCTTTTTTCAGTTTACATCCGTTTAACATTTAAACTTTAACATTTAAACATATTTTTCACCTTTAGTTAGTGTGTAATGTAGCTGTTTGAGCATAAAAAAGATCTGCAAGGTTACAAAGCGCTAAGTCCACTCCAAAGAGAGATATTTTATTGATCAGAATCCACTTTTCAAGATCTACAACGAATGACTTGTTTTGACTGCAATGCGATTTTTACAGATCTTGCGAAATCACAATGTTTCTCATTTAAATAATCCCCGCCCACGGAAAAGGCAAAAGAGCGGTCGAGGCCTGTTTGAGCTGTGCTATCGCTGTCAAAGAGACGCTGTTTTTTCCACAACATTCCATTTGTTTGACCTTCAAGGGGTTAAAACTTAATTCCTGAACATCAAAACCCCAACGTTTATCTGTCCGCTGCACATTTTATGGAGAACAGCTTGTTTTCTGTTAGCTCTCGCTTTTGTGAGTCTGTTCTCCAATGTTAAACATGGTTTTGTGATCGATTACTGCTTGTAATTACCTCAGTTTTCCGACAAATATCACGATTAAATGGTGGATAATAACATAATTTCTATAATGTATAAGGAATTTACAAAAGTCACACCACTCTGACGTGTCCAGGGAAATCCGTGCTTGCAAAGTCCTCTGGTTCGTTAACATTGTCAGGGTCTGAATCAGGCTTGAATTGGTTTGAAGTTGATGCCATCCGCAATATTTACACTAGAGAAGATCTCGCAGTTATGAAGGGACACGCGCAAAGCGCTGCCAATCACAACACACTGGGCCAGTTAACCAATCACAGCACGTTTTGTATTTCGGAAGGAGGGGCTTCATCAAAATATTATGCTTTAAAAGTACAAGGGAATTCTGTTTTATGTTTAATATTTAATACTTGTACTAACCTAGTCGAGTACGTTTATTGACTCCACCCCTTTTTGACGCGTCACTACGATGCGTGACTCCACCCCTTTTTGACACGTCACTACGAGTGCAGGTGTTGATAACGAGATAGGATTGTTTGGCACAAACAGGCAACAGTTTCTTCAATCGCATGAAATCGTGTTACTGATAATGTTTTCTTGGATGTCAACTTTTGTTTTGTTTGGAAAGTAAACCAGAGATTGCGATCATCAATAAATACAGCTTTTATTATGACCGCATCTCTGTGCGTGCTTAATGGACATGTAGATAAGAAGATACTCCTCATCTAACCTCAGGAGGCTAAAAGAATTAAGATATTTGGTATTAGCCTCTACATTTCTGAAGGATCACGTGACACTGAAGACTGGAGTAATGATGCTGAAAATTCAGCTTTGCTCACATGAATAAATTACATTTTACAATTTATAAAAATGGAAATGTATTTTTAATTGTGATATTTCACAATATTACTGTTTTTTTATTGTGTATTTTTGAGTAAATAAATGCATTGGCCATTTATTTTTAACTTCAATACAACGGTAGACTCAAAGAAATTGCACAAAGCAAATCTTGGAGAGCTCTCGCCATTTTTTTTTTAGCACAAAAATCCTAATTGTGATCTGTGGAGATGTATTTTTAATTGTAATATTTCACAATATTACTGTTATTGTGTATTTTTGAGTAAATAAATGCAGCCTTAGTGAGCATAAGACACTTTATTTTAATGACTTAGTTACGCTACACTTTACTACTAAATGATGTACTTACTATAGTAATAATAATAGTAACTAACCCTAACTATAACTCTATAGTAAGTACATGTAGTTAATTAATATTACTTATTTGAGTAAGTACAATGTAACTTAGTCACCTTAAAATAAAGGTAATGTTTCCAAAAATTTGACAGATAGTGTATATTCTGCCTAAAATCTTCTAGAGGAAAGCATGTTGTTGAGAGTGAGTTCAGATTCACCTTGGTGCCTTCCTACTTCTGTTGAATAAATTTGCAGGCTTTGATCCACTATTCAATCCTATAATTTTTTTTTGTACTTCACCAGGAGCCAGCATGACTTGAACACCCAAAAGTGTCTCACTGACTCCTGCAAAGACGAGCAGGCGTTTCTTCAGCGCCATTACCCGTCATTAGCCTCCCGCTGCGGCTCTCGATACCTGGCTCGCACCCTGAGCCGACTGCTAATGCATCACATCAGAGACTGCCTCCCCGAGCTCAAGACACGAGTCACGGTGCTCGCCGCCCAGTACCAGTCCCGACTCAACAGCTACGGGCAGCCTGTGGAAGACCACAGCGCCACCTTGCTGCAGATCGTCACCAAGTTCGCCACCGACTACTGCAGCACCATCGAAGGCACTGCCAGGCACATCCAGACCTCTGAATTGTGAGTACATGAGCCAGAACATACAAGTTCACTTAAAGTCACCATGAAATCAAAATTGACAATTCAAAATATATATATATTTTTTTTAAATTTATATGCCCTTCCTCAATAGATTGATTGATTGATTGATTGATTGCAGCCAGGATGGAAAAAAGTGAAAATTCTTCTCAAAGTGCTTCTCTTAATTTATTTCCTAGAAAACTAAAACCAAACAAACGTAGGAAATAGGCTCTTCAAAAAAAAAAAAAAAAAAAAAAAATCGTTGTATATCTATACCGGGAGTTTTAAAGTCAGCATGAAATAAAAATATATTTTCTAAATTCTTGTTGCAAAAGATCTTATTGATTCATCCATGTTTAATATATAATATAATTAGGGCTGTCAGTTTAACGCGTTATTAACGGCGTTAACGCAAACCCATCTTAACGCCGTTAATTTTTTTATTGCGCGATTAACGGTCTTTTTGTCCTAGCAAACTTTGTCGTTTTTTCACATGCTTTTGCAACAGGACGCGGCATGCGTCCTGATCCATTTCGGCGTCTCGCGCTCGTCATCCACTCAAAGCCTGCTCGCAAGCCCAAACGTGTGTTTGCGGCGTGCCTGTTTATTTGTTTATGGTCTTGATCCGCTTGCGCTTTGGTCAAAGAAGCAACAAAACGTCCTTGCGCGGCGAAAGCCATTGAAATGAAAGGGTTTCAGAGCGCAGCACGAGGACGTTTTGTGCCGCACACACTCGTTTCGGCTTGCGAGCCGGCCAAATAGTAATGTTACTTTTGAGTGGATGATGAGCGCGAGACGCCGAAATGGATGGCCTAAAATTCTGAATGGAAAGTTTACTTTTAAAAAGTTGCCATATTGTCCCATTGACAAGACCAAGTGATATGTGTGTTTTTTCATTGTGAACTGAGCGATCATCATCGCAGCACGTCCAGTCTGAAACACCTCTTGATGATGGCCAAGCAAACACACACACACACACACACACACACAGATGATGCGAATTCTCCGCCCCGTCGCCAATATCAGGACCTCGTCAGTATTTCTTTCACCCTTTTATTGATAGACAGTGTTACATTGTGTGAGAGATATAGGCTATATGTTAGTGAGAAATTGAGCACTATTCCAATGTTATTTTCAATAATAATTTTTCCACTTTTCCATATTGATAAGAGCATTAAAATGAGAAAAAAATAATGTAACAAAAAGAAATCAAGAGACATTTAGAATAGATAAAAATGTGTGATTAATTGTGCGTTAACTATGACATTAATGAGATTAATCGCGATTAAACATTTTAATCGTTTGACAGCACTAAATATAATATATTATTTTTATGAATAAATTTTAAAAAATTTAATAGAAGAGGAAGTGTTAGTGTTACTGGATCGAGTGCTGCCCAAAAAGATGCGTCTTCAGCTCTTTCTTGAAAGCAGCTTTGGTGTTTTCTTGCTTGAGTTAGGCAGGCAGCATTCCACCAGCAGGCAACAGTCATGGTAAATGTCCAAGAAAGAGATTTTGTGCCTCTTTGAGATGGCACCACAAGACGACATTCGCTTGCAGAACGCAAGTTTCTGGATGGCACATAAGTCTGAAGTAATGAGTTTAGGTAAAAGGGAGCAGTGCCAGTGGTTGTCCTTCATCCTGCCAGAAATGTCAGTGAGGCAGGCTGAGATACGAGCAGCTTCCCTTGGATCGTCGGGCTGGAATGAGACAGGTGCGCATCATCAGCGTAGCAATGACAGGAAAAGCCATGTTTCTGAATCGCAGATCCTAGTGATGTCATGTAGATGGTGAAGAGGAGTGGTCCAAGCACTGAGCCCTGAGGCACCCCAGTAGCTAGATGTTGGGTCTTATGCTGCGTTCATGTGCTATGGTAATGGTAAATACCAAAAGCCGACGTGGAAAATGCACACGTGGTATTTTCCACTGGGCAACTCGTAGAATATTATGATGGACGAGTTGCCGAGATGAGATAACCTTTGAACTTTTCAAAATGGCGGAGAGCACCGCAAGAGTCGTGAATGGTAAAAATATATACTATTCATGATCTAGAAAATATACAGCATATTATTTACCTTTTGAGTTTTGATAAATCATTTTCTTGCTGTTGCAGATGACTTAAGCAATCTAAAATAGTTTTAGCTAAATAAAGGCCATTGCACACCGAGTCCGAAATTCGCATCCGAAATTTTCACACGTTAAAAATTCAATTCGATCAAGTGTTTATGTTCTCTTCTCTATATTGGATTATGAAATGAATAAACCTCCCCTTTCAATCAGATTGAAATTTCAGGATCGAATAAGGTGTGATCGAGCAGCCTGTTCGATAACTAATGTATTATTTGGGCACAATATATACACAATAATAACAGCCTAGCTGTTCTGTCTGCCCGGCGCTTCCACCGGGCCGCGCGCGGGTGTGTGTCCATACCTGGTCCATACCAGACACACTGCCAGTCTCCGACTCTCCGTTCAGAATCGATTGGTTCACGGAAATTGGTGGTCTTGTTTTTAATATGTGGCTCCAGAATCGCTAGCAAAGCATCAAACTGTCCCACTGACATTCTGAGGTAAATTTTGAATCGCTCAGGATAAATTCGCAACTCCTTAATAAGGAACTCTCCTTCCTCTCGGCGCAATTGCAGGATTGGATGGACGTAATATTTTCTCTTTCTTCTCTTTTCAATAAGAGGGAGGGCAAAAATCATCCTCACTGCTTGACGAATCCATTTGGTATTTTTGCGTTTTTCCCCGCAAAGGTTTAACAAATACGCAACGGACTCGGTGTGCAAGGTTTCTATGCGTGACGAATTTTTAGGCTGACGGACACGAAAATACGCATCCGAAAATTTTGTAATCAGTGTGCAATGGCCTTAACAGTTCTGGATCTCCATCTTTTAACCACATTATGACAAAAAAAGCACTTGAACGCTTTTTTTCACTGGTAAATACCAGTTCACAAGTGGAAAATATCCTACTTTCCATAGCACGTGAACGCAGCATTAGACACCAAACCCCTCCGCGACACCCTAAAGGATGTACCTTAGGGGTTAGACTTGAACCATTGGAGTCCGGTTCCCGAGATGCCCTGCAACTTTAGGATTGATAGGAGGATCTGGTGGTTAACTGTGTCAAAGGCAGCAGACAGATCCAGCAGGATATATGTTAATGTTTCCTTCTTTCTGAGCTTTGTTTACAATCGTGTCGTTTTTGGTTTGAATTTGAAAAGGTCTTTTTTTTTTTGAAGCCCCAATTAAAAGTAAGCATTGGCCATTTATTTTTAACTTCAATACAACGGTAGACTCAAAGAAATTGCACAAATCCAGCCAATTAGGTTTGATCTTGTGATCTTGGAGAACTCAAAAATCCTAACTGTGATCTGTGGAGCCACTTACCACAGGCACCAAGTAATCAAGTTTGACATATTGTCATTACCGGGGCTACATTCCTGTTGAATCATTCTTTCAGTGACTTCAGCAGCGTCACAGTCTGTCATTTTCACACTGAAACTCTTGACAGATATCAAGCACACCATGTTTACTTCGTCTGCTTGGCTGAATTTGACAGACAGATAATCCTCAAGTCTGCCCAACTCCTTATTCACACCCTGTTCACTGTTGGATGAAATGCTGTTCATCTCTCATATCTGGCTAAGTCCACACCAGCTATCGATTAATTAAGTGCCTCGTATTGACGTTTTCTGGCTGGACGGTTGAGTATGACTCCAGGCCTGTGTGAATGTGCCAACAAGGCTGTGATGATGTCCAAAAGTGCTGCATGATTTTACATTTTCATGGATTGACTGACTGACTGTGTGAGCATTTGTTCATTGTAGGTGTGGAGGAGCTCGGATCTGTTATATATTCCACGAGACATTTGGAAGAACCCTGCAGTCAATTGACCCACTGGGAGGACTCACTGAGCTAGATATTCTCACAGCTATTCGAAACGCTACGGTATGCATGCATGCATGTGTGTGTTAATAGATAAGCATATACAGTACTTTGCTCACTTTCTTAAAAATAAACTGTGTATTTTCTACACTAATAAGCGTCACCAAACCGAATTGCCTAAATGATTATTTTTATAAGATTGACATGAAGAGTTTTAGAAAGAGCAAATAGATGCTGTTTCGGATCGCTTTTTTAATGTTCCCACAGTCACGGAAAACCTAGAATTGTAAAAGTGTGAATTCCAAGCCTCCAAATGTTAAATAAACCTTAAAAATGAATAAAATCATTTCTTAATAAATAATATATTTAAAATTGATTGAAAAGTCTTTGAAAAATCTATAGTGTTGTTATTTACTTCTGTTTAAAAGTCTCTTATGCTCGACTGCATTTATTTAATCAAGAATACAGTAAAACCGTATTGTAAAATATTATTGCAATTTAAATAAAAAAAATTTTTAATTTTTTTTTTTTTTTTTTAATTTATTTTAAAATTTATTTCTGTGATGCAAAGCTGAATTTTCAGCATTATCACTACAGTCTTCGGTGTCACTTGATCCTTGATAAATCAGTCTAATATGCTGATTTGCTGCTCAAGAAACATTTCTGGTTAACAGTAAATATTTTTTTACCAGCCATGAAAAATAGATTAATCCTTATTAACCCTCGGGTGCTCTTCGGTCATTTCTGACCGAAAAATGTTCTGTTTTGAATTTCTAAAAATCACAGCTTCATCGGAATGTTATGAAACTTGGTGACTTTTATGCCATTATGTAAATTCTCTGAATTTTTGTACGTGCAATCTACAAATTGGCCACAACTCTAAAAAAGAGTACACCGCAGGAAAGGGGTGACACTCTACAACATCTAGAGTGCAAAACAGACAAACCCCCCCCACACACACACACACATACAAACACACTTTTATACACATAATCACAGCTTCATCGCAATGTTACGAAACTTGGTGATTTTATGGCATTATGTATGTGAACACACAAAAAAATTGAGGTCATGATCTGAGCATGCTAAGTGGTCTTAAAAAAAAAAAATAGTCACACTTGTGGTCTTTGGTCAAAAATGACCCCCATAGTAAATGAATGGGAAATTGACAAAAACACAAAAATTCACAATTTTTTATTTATTTATTTATATATATATATATATATATATATACTACATTTTTTTAATTAAAAAAAATCGTTTTTGAGATTGTTTCAACCATATATTCAAATCCACCAAAAAATGTGTTAATAAACATCTGGGGAAATCACATGCTTCTTGATGGAGAGCTGTACATGCCATCTAGTGGTTACACCATGATTCTACACTTTTTCTCTATACTGTAACCAGATGGTGCTAATTTTCTTCAAAAAAAAAAAAATATATATATATTATTTTTTTTTCTGAAGGCCTAGACTCTATATTAAACTAAAATACTGCATTAATAATTTTTTGAAAAAAAAAATATATATATATATATATAGAAAAATATATATATATATTTCCATGGCAAAAATAGACCATAAATATTGCATAAATATTAATAAATTCAATCAAATTGTTTCAAAATACTAAATTACAAAGAATAAATATTATAGAACAAAAATAAATTGCATTGGTTTTACTGGGATGGAGGAAATGTAATTTTTAGGTTTGTCGCTTGCCAAGTGTTATGTTCAAAACAGTTTTTGCTACTTAATATTTTTGTCAAAAAAAGCATGATACACTAGCATTTAGAAGTTTGGGGTAAGTAAGAGTAAAAAAAGTAGTTAATTAATACATTCATTCATTATACTTATTGATAAGCATGCATCAAATTGATCAAATGTGGCCGTAAAGACATTTGTAATGTTACAAAAGATTTCTATTTCAAATAAATTATATTCATTGAGAATAATGAAAATAATGTATCATGGTTTCCACAAAAATACTAAGCTGTTTTGGTTATTTTAAACTGTAAAATATATTTCACAATACTGTTTTTATAGTAATTTTAATTAAATAAATGCAGCCTTGGTGAGACTTCTTTCAGAACCTTCTAAATGATGACTGGTAGCGTATATGTATATATATATATATATATTTTTTTTTTGCTTAAATCTAAAATATTACTTCTAATATAAATAGTTCTTTGTGAGTGCAATCACTATTAAATTAAACCTTATCTACTAGAATAGCTTGGAAAAGCAATGTAAAATCATTGGTCAGACGTTGTGGAAACACTAAATGTGTTTTGAATGTGTTTGGCTGTTGTGATGGATGTAGGGTCCTCGGCCAGCGCTGTTTGTTCCTGAGATCAGCTTTGAGCTGCTGGTGAAGAAGCAGATCAAGAGACTGGAGGAGCCCAGTATGCGCTGTGTGGAGCTCGTACACGAGGAGCTTCAGAGGATCATCCAGCACTGCTCAGCCTACAGCACACAGGTGATTCACTGATTTTGAATACTTGATGCAGGAAAAAAACAGGAAATGGAATATTAAGTAGTGTAGCCAGTCTTAAAATCTTAAAACTTAACTCTCCTGTCAGTGCTTTACACATATACATTAATTGGGTAGTTAGAAGGGCTTTGCAGAATATCGGGAGAAAAATGCAACATGGCTTAGTCCGATTGACAAATTGCGCAGGAGGCTGGGATTTAAGTAAACGTATGTGCTAGCGCTGGTAGAGTGAATCGTGCTATTTACACTTGTGTAGTTCATGTTACAGTGTTTCAGTCTCAGAACAGCTGTGAATCAAGCCATTCTGAGACGCTGTGAGCTGCACACGTCTAAATGAATATACAGTGTCTTCACACTGCTAGCTTATTTATTTATTTGCCGGCGGCTACCAGTCGAAATAAATGCTTGATGATATAACATTTGAAAAATGTGCGACGTACATGTAAGTATTTTAATTTTACTGTGAAATAAATTAATTGTATTAGTCTATTTAACAGTACAATAGCATTATGACAATATATTTCTTATTTTGTTTAATATATTTAATAATCACAAAATCATAATAATTATTATTTTATAGTCATATTGAATTGCTCAAAAACAAATTGATTATGGCCTATGAAATCTCAGAGTGATGCGTATATATTTTTTAAAACTTTACGGTTCACTTTATGGTGGTTCTTATAAGGAGTAAACTCAAGTATAAACACCCAAAAGTTTTGTAAACTGTCAAGCCCTAAAAGTATTTCTCACTTAGGAATAAAGTCTTGCATAAAGTAATATATCCATCCATCCATACATACATGCATTTTGTGCAGGGAAGCATTTCCCAAAAGCACCATAAGCCAAATATGATCACATATTTTGACATTACCAACATAGTTAACATTCAGGTGCTCTTCGGTCATTTCTGACCAAAAAAATTTTCTGTTTTGAATTTCTAAAAATCACGACTTCATCGGAATGTTACGAAACTTGGTGCGTTTTATGGCATTGGGTATGTGAATACAAAAAAAAAAAACGAGGTCATGATCCGAGCATGCTAAGTGGTCGTAAAAAAAATAGTCACGGTCAAAAATGGGTCTTCGGTCAAAAATGACCGACCCATAAGAAATGAATGGGAAATTGACAAAGAAAATCAAAAATTCTCTGAATTTTTGTACGTGCAATCTACAAATCGGCCACAATTCTAAAAAAGAGTACACCGCAGGAAAGGGGTGACGCTCTACAACATCTAGAGTGCAAAACAGACAAACCCACCAACACACACACACATACAAACACACTTTTATACACATACACACCAATAAATTTTGATTACAAAAAGTATGTTTTGAATTTTTAAAAATCACAGCTTCATCTGAATGTTACGAAACTTGGTGACTTTTATGGCATTATGTATGTGAACACACAAAACAATTAATGTCATGATCTGAGCATGCTAAGTGGTCTTAAAAAAATAGTCACACTTGTGGTCTTTGGTCAAAAATGACCCCCATAGGAAATGAATGGGAAATTGACAAAAAAATGTATTTATTTATTTATTTTTTAATTTTTTTTAATTAAAAATCGTTTTTGAGATTGTTTCAATTATATATTCAAATCCATCAAAAAAAAAAAATGTGTTCATAAACATCTGGGGAATTCATATGCTTCTCTATAGAGAGAGCTGTACATGTCATCTAGTGGTTACACCATGATTCTACGCTTTTTCTCTATACTGTAACCAGATGGTGCTAATTTTCCTCAAAAATGTTTTTTTTCTGAAGGCCTAGACTCTATATTAAACTAAAATACTGCATTAATATTTTTTTGAAAAACATAATATATATATTTTTTTAAATATATATATTTTCCATGACAAAATAGACCATAAATATTGCATAAATATTAATAAATTCAATCAAATTGTCTCAAAATACTAAATTACAAAGAATAAATATTATAGAACAAAAATAAATTGCATTGGTTTTACTGGGATGGAGGAAATTAAATTTTTAGGTGTCCGGTCACTTTTGACCGGGAAGATAACAAGTGTGACTCCGAAACGAAGGGCACCTGAGGGTTAAAGTTACAAAAGTTATTTAGAGAAGTGAGTGATCTTTGTCTTTTTGTTGTTTGATTAACATTAAAAACACAGCTGCAGCAATATTAGGCTGCTGTCACTTTAAGAGCTAATGCACAGATCCAATCTGCTGATGCACATGTGTTTTCTTTCTCAACTGTTTACTGTAAGTTGTTAACTGTTTTTTGTACAATATCACGTCTAATAGGACTAACGTGGTTCAAACCATTTTCAGGAAACAAACTAGTTAATTTTCTACAATGATGCATCATACTATGACGGATAAGCAGTGAGTTACGTCATTGTGCGGGGAAATGCACCCCAGCCTAGTTAGATGCTAATGCTGTTGTGCCATCTATAATGTGATGATTTTTAAATGCCTCATTCTGTGGCTCAATTTCCATAAATGTTCTGAGTGACCAATGGAGGAAGATGCGGCCTGAATATTACAGTGTGTCTGCATAGTGCTGCACGTCAAACTCTTATTTCAAACGATTAAGACATTTCTGTTTTCCCTGACAAGCCCTTATAGCTCAGAATTTCTACAAAATTGAACTGTGAAGAGGAGAGTGAAAGTCACAGTCTTCACAGATTGACACACAGAGGCTCAGGACAGCCGGCATTAGGATTCTCTCCTCAGTCTGCTCTTATCTTCTCTGTCCTGCTGCCTTCACTGTGGACATTTGTTTTACATTAAACATTCTTTTGACTTTCCTCTATTATGCACATAAGTCTAATGTCATAACGTGTGCTGAAGGGGACCGATTTGATGCTCATAATATTTGGAAAGGTGTTGGGAGAATGTTATACTTTCCTCTTTCACATAGGAAGTGTTAAAATGTTTTAAATAATTGACAACTAACCTGCTGTATGTACTGTGTTTGTGTTTGTGTATGTCCGAAGGAGCTTTTGCGGTTTCCCAAACTACATGATTCAATAGTGGAGGTGGTTACCAGCTTACTCAGGAAACGTCTGCCCATTACCAATGAGATGGTAGGAACATATGCCTGTGGCTGCACCTACACTACTTTGTACTATCCAGGAACCTCATCAAGATTAATGTATTTGGACATGATGAAAAGCTTTTCTAAAACAGCAGAAACAATACAGTACCAAATGTGTTTCATGCAGTTAGTATATTGGCATCCGTTAGTATTGAATTTATGTAAGCAATAATGTACTCAAGGCCATGCTGACACCATGATTCTGACGTCTCTTTAATGTACCTGACATCCCATTAATGTACCTGACATCCCTTTAATGTACCTGGACATCCCTTTAATGTACCTGGACATCCCTTTAATGTACCTGACATCCCTTTAATGTACCTGGACGTCCCTTTAATGTACCTGGACATCCCATTAATGTACCTGACATCCCTTTAATGTACCTGGACATCCCTTTAATGTACCTGACATCCCTTTAATGTACCTGGACATCCCTTTAATGTACCTGACATCCCTTTAATGTACCTTGACATCCCTTTAATGGACCTGGACATCCCATTAATGTACCTGGACATCCCTTTAATGTACCTGGACATCCCTTTAATGGACCTGGATATCCCTTTAATGTACCTGACATCTCTTTAATGTACCTGACATCCCTTTAATGTACCTGGACATCCCTTTAATGTACCTGGACATCCCTTTAATGTACCTGGACATCCCTTTAATGTACCTGGACATCCCTTTAATGTACCTGGACATCCCATTAATGTACCTGGACATCCCTTTAATGTACCTGGACATCCCTTTAATGTACCTGGACATCCCTTTAATGTACCTGGACATCCCATTAATGTACCTGGACATCCCATTAATGTACCTGACATCCCTTTAATGTACCTGACATCCCTTTAATGTACCTGGACATCCCTTTAATGTACCTGGACATCCCTTTAATGTACCTGGACATCCCTTTAATGTACCTGGACATCCCATTAATGTACCTGGACATCCCTTTAATGTACCTGGACATCCCTTTAATGTACCTGGACATCCCTTTAATGTACCTGGACATCCCTTTAATGTACCTGGACATCCCTTAAATGTACCTGGACATCCCATTAATGTACCTGACATCCCTTTAATGTACCTGGACATCCCTTTAATGGACCTGGACATCCCTTTAATGTACCTGACATCCCTTTAATGTACCTGGACATCCCTTTAATGTACCTGGACATCCCTTTAATGTACCTGGACATCCCTTTAATGTACCTGGACGTCCCTTTAATGTACCTGGACGTCCCTTTAATGGACCTGGACGTCCCATTAATGTACCTGACATCCCTTTAATGTACCTGGACATCCCTTTAATGTACCTGGACATCCCTTTAATGTACCTGACATCCCTTTAATGTACCTGGACATCCCTTTAATGTACCTGACATCCCTTTAATGTACCTTGACGTCCCTTTAATGTACCTGGACGTCCCTTAAATGTACCTGACATCCCATTAATGTACCTGACATCCCTTTAATGTACCTGGACATCCCTTTAATGTACCTGGACGTCCCTTTAATGTACCTGGACGTCCCTTTAATGTACCTGACATCCCATTAATGTACCTGACATCCCTTTAATGTACCTGACATCTCTTTAATGTACCTGACATCCCATTAATGTACCTGACATCCCTTTAATGTACCTGGACGTCCCTTTAATGTACCTGGACATCCCATTAATGTACCTGACATCCCTTTAATGTACCTGGACATCCCTTTAATGTACCTGGACATCCCTTTAATGTACCTGACATCCCTTTAATGTACCTGGACATCCCTTTAATGTACCTGGACATCCCTTTAATGTACCTGGACATCCCTTTAATGTACCTGGACATCCCTTTAATGTACCTGACATCCCTTAAATGTACCTGGACGTCCCTTTAATGTACCTGGACATCCCATTAATGTACCTGACATCCCTTTAATGGACCTGGACATCCCTTTAATGGACCTGGACATCCCTTTAATGTACCTGACATCCCTTTAATGTACCTGACATCCCTTTAATGTACCTGGACATCCCTTTAATGTACCTGACATCCCTTTAATGTACCTGGACATCCCTTTAATGTACCTGACATCCCTTTAATGTACCTTGACATCCCTTTAATGTACCTGGACGTCCCTTTAATGTACCTGACATCCCATTAATGTACCTGACATCCCTTTAATGTACCTGGACGTCCCTTTAATGTACCTGGACGTCCCTTTAATGTACCTGGACGTCCCTTTAATGTACCTGACATCCCATTAATGTACCTGACATCCCTTTAATGTACCTGGACATCCCTTTAATGTACCTGGACATCCTTTTAATGTACCTGGACATCCCTTTAATATACCTGACATCCCTTTAATGTACCTGGACATCCCTTTAATATACCTGACATTCCTTTAATGTACTTCGACATCCTTTTAATGTACCTGGACATCCCTTTAATGGACCTAGACGTCACTTTAATGGACCTGGACGTCCCTTTAATGTACCTGGACATCCCTTTAATGGACCTGGACATCCCTCTAATGGACCTGGACATCCCTTTAATGTACCTGGACATCCCTTTAATGGACCTGGACATCCCTCTAATGGACCTGGACATCCCTTTAATGTACCTGGACATCCCTTTAATGTACCTGGACATCCCTTTAATGTACCTGGACATCCCTTTAATGGACCTGGACATCCCTTTAATGTACCTGGACATCCCTTTAATGTACCTGGACATCCCTTTAATGGACCTGGACATCCCTTTAATGGACCTGGACATCCCTTTAATGGACCTGGACATCCCTTTAATGGACCTGGACATCCCTTTAATGGACCTGGACATCCCTTTAATGTGGACATCCCTTTAATGGACCTGGACATCCCTTTAATGTACCTGGACATCCCTTTAATGGACCTGGACATCCCTTTAATGGACCTGGACATCCCTTTAATGGACCTGGACATCCCTTTAATGGACCTGGACATCCCTCTAATGGACCTGGACATCCCTTTAATGTACCTGGACATCCCTTTAATGGACCTGGACATCCCTTTAATGGACCTGGACATCCCTCTAATGGACCTGGACATCCCTTTAATGTACCTGGACATCCCTTTAATGTACCTGGACATCCCTTTAATGGACCTGGACATCCCTTTAATGGACCTGGACATCCCTTTAATGGACCTGGACATCCCTTTAATGTACCTGGACATCCCTTTAATGGACATCCCTTTAATGGACCTGGACATCCCTTTAATGGACCTGGACATCCCTTTAATGTACCTGGACATCCCTTTAATGGACCTGGACATCCCTTTAATGGACCTGGACATCCCTTTAATGGACCTGGACATCCCTTTAATGTACCTGGACATCCCTCTAATGGACCTGGACATCCCTTTAATGTACCTGGACATCCCTTTAATGTACCTGGACATCCCTTTAATGGACCTGGACATCCCTTTAATGGATCTGGACATCCCTCTAATGGACCTGGACATCCCTTTAATGTACCTGGACATCCCTTTAATGTACCTGGACATCCCTTTAATGGACCTGGACATCCCTTTAATGGACCTGGACATCCCTTTAATGTACCTGGACATCCCTTTAATGGACCTGGACATCCCTTTAATGGACCTGGACATCCCTTTAATGTACCTGGACATCCCATTAATGTACCTGGACATCCCATTAATGTACCTGGACATCCCTTTAATGTACCTGGACATCCCTTTAATGTACCTGGACATCCCATTAATGTACCTGGACATCCTTTTAATGTACCTGGACATCCCTTTAATGTACCTGGACATCCCTTTAATGTACCTGGACATCCCATTAATGTACCTGGACATCCCTTTAATGTACCTGGACATCCCTTTAATGTACCTGGACATCCCATTAATGTACCTGGACATCCTTTTAATGTACCTGGACATCCCTTTAATGTACCTGGACATCCCTTTAATATACCTGACATCCCTTTAATGTACCTGACATCTTTTTAATGTACCTGGACATCCTTTTAATGTACCTGGACATCCCTTTAATATACCTGGACATCCCTTTAATGTACCTGGACATCCTTTTCAGACAGCTTCCTCTTGCATTGACAGTTACTCCTGTTGGATGTGGTTTGTCCTACATGGTGCTATACCGACATTATCACAGCTCTCGATACACCTCAAAGACTCGCTCTCCTGGTCACAGATGAGCCAGTGAGACGTGCAACAACAATTTTCCCTCTTCTGAATTCTGATATGTCTCCCATTATGTCATGTTGATTGCAATATTTGATTTACAGCTGTGCTATTGCTCTGCTAATCATCCTTCACACTCTGCTCTTACTGAAGGAATGTAAAATAAGTGAAGATTGTGAAACCTCCAACACTATATTGGTGTTATACACCGCATATATCATAAAGCAAAAATCCTTAGCGCATGTCACATTCAGAGCACACTTTTGGCTGATACTGAAAATGCGTCATCATGTTAACTCTTGGAATGTGTTTACTTCCTCTCAGGTTCATAATCTAGTTGCAATCGAGTTGGCCTACATAAACACCAAACATCCTGATTTCACAGACGCTGCCCAAGTGTCTGCATCTGTCAACAGCCAGCAGGTACTAAAACTCTCTCTGTCTGTCTCTCTCTCTCTCTCTCTCTTCAAATCCACACAGGATTAGTCTTTGTTTTATCATCTCTTTCGCAGGCCGAGGCAGGGGATGGAGGGAAGCGATGGAAGAACGAGAAGATGCCGTCAGAGGAGAAAGGCCCCGTGCCTGGGTTTGGAAGCCCCACCAAAGCCGTCAACCTGTTGGACACGGTATGGCTTTGCTATCTCAAAAGTGCAGAACTGTACATGCTCATTTGAGGAAAAACCAGGAAAGAACAACAACCTTTGGATATTTTTTCTGTAGGCCGTGCCAATATCCCGCAAACTAAGCACACGAGAGCAGAGGGACTGCGAGGTCATCCAACGGCTCATCAAGTGCTACTTCCTGATCGTGCGCAAGAGCATCCAGGACAGGTCAGCACCTGTGTGTGTGTGTGGGAGACAAACTACCGAGTGACCACGAGCATCTGATCTTTTTTTATTTATCCACAGTGTGCCAAAGACGGTGATGCATTTCCTGGTGAATTTCGTGAAAGAGAATCTGCAGAGTGAGCTGGTCGGACAGCTCTACAAACAGCGTCTTCTACAGGAACTGCTCATCGAGTCTCAGGAAACCGCTCAGCAGCGCACAGAGGTTGCACAGATGCTGGAGGTACGGGTTGTGTGTCATAAAGCAGGTGTGAAGAGATAATAAATACATACTAGGTTTTATTACAGGAACCACATTTTGCAAATGGGCCAAGACGAGCTACAGAGATTTAGTTTTTGAGCAATCACAAGTATAAATGCAAAGCATTTTGGTTTTCAGCTAATTCTCAGATGATATGTTTTTGTATAATTTGATATTTCTAAGAATTTCTCTTTTTTTTTTATTAATAAAAATGTAGTAATGACATGCAATGTTACCCCTACCATTGTTTTAGGGGGGCGGCCCGTCCCCCCTAAAATGCTGACAAGATCCAGTCATAAAAAAGGAATTTACTGTATATTTTCGAGGAATAAACAGAAAGCGGTTCAGTACACTTGAAATCAAATCGCGATGTAGACTAGTGTGTGTGAATGTTAAACCACAAAGACTATTTAAATACGACTCCTGCTTGCCTTGTTCCGTGTGAATGAATGGTGCAGTTTAATTTGTCACACACACACACACTGAAGACACTGAAGCACGTGTGACGCTTGCGCTGTTTTTTGCCTATATGAGGACAGAAATGAATGAACTTCCTCTCCAGGCTCTAGATCCACTTCAAAAGTCACTTTGTGATCATTTAACCACTTCATTTGAGAAACTATTATCATGACATAAACGCACAGAAACTCAAAAGGTCTTCGCGGCAACCCGTCAAAATAAAAGTTCGGTTTAACTTGACAGAAACATATTACTGATGTACAGTACAATTTAGATATGTCGCAATGTAATAATACACAAACACTAATCCAAATAAATTGTGAAATTTTTAAACAAAACTGAATTTAAGGAATAATCCATGTTTTAATTTTAACAGTAAAGCTCATTGTGCAGCATGTTATTTAACAAAAACTTTATAATAAATGATAAAATTTGTGTTTTATGGCTTAATTTTATTACCAGCAAAAACACAACACAGAATTACAGTAGTGTGGATTTTTTTTTTTTTTTCCATATATATATATATATTTTCTTAATTGTTCACAATACATGATTTTAATTAATTAGACATGCTTTTTGATTGCTAAAAAATTACATGCCCGCTCCGCAACACTTGAAAGTTCAAAAATCCTAGGGGAAACACTGACATGGTAATAACATGGTAACATTCAAAACATGAATTATTATTATTAGTTATTAATCAGATGCAAAATGGTTATAGTATATAACCATTGAAAACCTTTTCAGTCTATATAATATATTAGTTTCACCTTTTGAAGTTGAATTACTGAAATAAATGAACTTTTAAACAATATACAACATTTTTGAGTTTCACCTGTATGTGTGTGTATGTGTGTGTGTGTATAACAAAATATAGTTAATATATGTAGTTAACGCAAACCCATTTTAACGGCGTCAATTTTTTTTATCACGCGATTGAGATCTTTTTGTCCTTGCAAACTTTTTTGTTTTTTTATATGCTTTTGCAACAAGATGCGGCATGCGCGCACAGCACTATGAAACCCATTCATTTCAATGGCTTGCGCCGCGCGAGGGCGTTTTGCTGCTTTGTCGACCAAAGCGTAAGCGGATCTAGCTAGACGGGAAACAAAACAGGCACGCTGCACTTGTTTGGGTCTGCGAGCCGGCCAAATAGTTGATTAGCGTTATGTTTTTAGTGGATGACGAGCGCGAGACGTCGAAATGGATGCCAATAAGATTCTGAAAGGAAACTTTACTTTACTAAAAAGTTGCCAAATTCCACTGACAAGACCAAAGTGATCTGTGTGTTTTGTCGTCATGAACTGAGCTATCATCATCACAGCACGTCCAGTCTGAAACACCGCTTGATGATGGCCAAGCAGACACACACACAGCTGATGTGAATTCTCCGCCCCCTCGTCAATATCAGGACCTGAGTATTTCTTTCACTACACCCTTTTATTGATGGACAGTGTTGCATTGTGTGACAGATTATTTGCTCCAAGTGAGAACGTTAGTGTGAAATTGAACACCATGTATGCCAATGTTGTTTAAAAAAAAAATTGCACAAAGCAAGCTGATCCACTTTTCCATGTTGATATGAGCATTAAATTGAGAAAAAAATAATTAATTAATCGCGAGTTAACTATGACATTAATGCGATTAACCGCGATTAAATATTTAATCGTTTGACAGCACTTATATATATATATATATAGTTAGTAATCTGACAGTATGCTCTACTTTAGTCAGTAGGCTGTTTATACTTTCACAAAAATTCAGTTGTCTTTAAATAAATCGCATCTAAAGCACCGCCACTACAGTAATGCACATTCAGGCGGTTTTGGGCAGTTTGAGATGCCATGTCAAGTTAAGAGTAGTCCCACTTTTGAAAAAAACGAGAGACCTCTTCCAATCCAATAAACAATGGTGTGTAAAAGCCTAGAAGCTTGGCTTTAAAGTATATGACTTTCAGTTCACTAGTGCTTTTGAGTTTGCTAACATATTACAAGTCCAGTATCCTTTTCCTATCCTTCGGCCAAAATCTCATGTTGTAAAAGAGGAAGTGTTACACAGGTTATTTAAGACAGTTTACTGACTATATCTTGATGACAAATACTAGAATAAGACACTCTTCTCTGCTTCTCAAATACATGAAACTTTAGCCTTTATAGACATTTTGTGTCTTGAGCAAAGAAAACAACTTATTCAAACAAACAGGTTTTTTTTTTAATGCTCGCATTGCAAACAAGCAGAGACGGTCCAAAATGCGTGCGGGACTTCATGCTCAATAAAGGCATGGTGGAGATATGAGGTTTTATCGACATTTCATTGGTTAAATATTTGAAATTTTCTTCTAGAATGATCATTTTTATCAAGCTTGTATATTTAAGTTCAGTGATTTCACTTAAATGGCAATGATGATTACCTATTAATTGTTATTGAAGTGAAATTACTGAACTTAAATATACAAGTTTGATAAAAATCATCATTAAAGAAGAAAATTTCAATTGGCATTTAGAGGCATCTGAACTCTTCATATATATATGGAGATACGAGGTTTCAGCCCAACATTGACAAGATGTTTTTGTATGCAGTTACCTTTGTTACCAATGCTCTCTCTTTCTGACTGCTCCTCTTTTAGGCCCTCAAGAAAGCCAGTAACATCATCTCAGAGATCCGGGAGACTCATCTTTGGTAGCCAAACGTTCTCTTGAACATTCTGTCCAGGAAAGTGTTTACATGTTTGTGCGTGCGGTATGTGTGAGTGAACGACATAATTCAAATATCTGAAGAAATTCAATGCCTCTGCCAGCATGAACATTCAACAAAATCTGTACAGTTTTTCCAAATGCTCTTTATTTCTACTGTATATGCACTGATTACATAACTCTGTGTGTGTGTGCGCACGGTAGCTCAGATAAAGTCAACATATCAAGTCCATGTCATTTTCTTCAACATTGTTTCTTAAAATGTTTTTCGAGACTATGACAATACCTCTTTCTTTTAATATTATACGAATTGAGCTGGTACTAAGGTCGTCTTAACACCAAATCGAGCTCTTATAAACTCACATGACTGAAAACGGGAAAAAAAAATTCTAATTCTTTTCATAATTGACTCACCATGTTATTCATAACCTGTGTGACGTCCTACTGTATCTGCTATAGAACATTGGAGATGTTTTGAAGAATGTCCATGCTGCTTTTTATATTCAGTGAAAACATTTTGTGCATTCAAGCTCCAAAATGGACTACAAGCATCATAAAGGCACCATAAATCATCTTAAAACTAGTCCATCCGTGACATTCAATAGTTTTTGTAAGGGACAGACTGATATCTAAGCCATTATTCACTGAATGTGGATGTGGAATGACATGGAATGACTGTGTGTGAGTAATTAATAACAGATATTCTTATGAGTCACCTACTTCATTATTATGCTGTAAATATGATGTTATTTAAGTGGTGTCCAGCTTTACAGTAAATCTAGAACCGCTCCTTTATTAGATTCGGTCGAATTCATGTGTGCTTGTATGGTTGTACACAACCGTGCATAAGAACTTAAAGGAGTAGTTCACTTTTTTTTTAAAAAACACTTTTGCTGATAATTTACTCACCCCCATGTCATCCAAGATGTCCATGTCTTTCTTTCTTCAGTCGAAAAGAAATTAAGGTTTTTGATGAAAACATTCCAGGATTTTTCTCTATATAATGGACTTCAATGGGAACCAAACGGTTCAAGGTCCAAAAGACAGTTTCAGTGCAAACTGCAAACTGTTCAAAGGGTTTTAAATGATTCCAGACGATGAATAAGGGTCTTATCAAGCGAAACGATCACTCATTTAAAAAAAAAATAATAATAAATAACAAAGTTTAAGTTTTATAAGCACAAATGGTCGCCTTGCTCTGTTCTGTGATGCGCGTTCGTGACTCGTTTATCAAAATGAACAAATCTTTTTTCGTGTCATTTGGTTCATTCGAAATGAACGAGTTGACTCTGGAAAATATTAGTTAATTTTGATGAACGAGTTCGAACAGGAGAGTCACGAATGCGCATCACAGAACAGAGCAAGGCGAGCATTTGAGCTTATAAAACTTAAACTTTTTTTTTTTTTTAAATGAGCGTTCGTTTCGCTTGATAAGACCCTTATTCATCGTCTGGTGTCGTTTAAAACCCTTTGAAGCTGCACTGAAACTGTCTTTTGAACCATGAACCGTTTGGTTCCCATTGAAGTCCATTATATGGAGAAAATCCTGGAATGTTTTCATCAAAAACCTTAATTTCTTTTCGACTGAAGAAAGAAAGACATGGATATCTTGGATGACATGGAGGTGAGTAAATTATCAGCAAAAGTTTTTTTAAAAAGTGAACTAATCCTTTTTTAATCACATCCAAAATAAAAGTTTGTGTTTGCATAATATATGTGTGTACTGCGTATAATTATTTTGTATATATACACACACATGCATGTTTTATTTATAATATATATATACATGCAAATATTTCTTAAACGTAAACATGCATGTGTGTATTTATGTATACAAAATAATTACACACACACATATATTATGTAAACACAATTTTTTATTTTGGATGCGATTAATAGTTGCACAGCCAATACAAGACATATTATTTAAATTACGCGAGTGAGATAGACGAAAGAAACTCAATCATCTATCATGTTACATTTCTAATAATGAATGATGTAACCCGTGAGTGATGTCTAGACATGGTGCAAATAAAGGCTAGCGCAGTGTGATGATGAGCCATAGAACAAAGAGCCATTGTGTTTAGCTGTGCTCTGAAACACTTCAAACCACGCTTGGATGTGCCGAAGACTTGACTGCCATGTAATATTTATGCTTGTATGAATATTTATTGTGAGAGTGAGTACGCCCGTGTCAAAGAAAGTCAAATGAGAAAGAACAAAACATTCCAACTGTGTTTGAGGCATTCGAATGAAAATCGTATTTAGTGTCAAATGGAAAAAAAGTGCAAAATTTAAACACAACACAAATGTTGCCAGTGCGGCTGTAGAGAATTCGTTAGTTGTTGTATTGCCAATATTAATCTATGTGTGTTTATTTTGGGGGGAGGGGGGAGGGGGGGTCGCATATTTTTGCATCGATTTCTTGTGTTGGGACGCAGTGTAAACATGGCGCTCCTCTACCAACCGAACGACCATAAAAAATAGGCGTTCCAGAAAGGGCGAGAGAGCCTATAGAAGAAGAGGGGAGTTATTGAAAATAATATAAACCTATTTATACACATTGTCAAGTCTTGATAATGTAATAAGCATGCATTTCTTGTTGACCTCAAACTTGATAGCGCTACATTGTGTCCTGTCTCATATTTGTGGAGTTTTCCACTGGACATGTGTTACGCTGTAGAGATGTAATAAATGCAAGAGATGTGAGTATGATCCGTATCAAACTGATCTGAATGAGGCCCGTTGCAATCTCAGCACTGATCACGTGAGTGATCTCATCCTGAGTCGTCTCGAGCGTTTGAAGGAATCTTACGGAACCTGTCAATAACATAATCAGGTCAAGAAAGCATCAGCAAAGCCTATCTTTATGAACATTATTTTCCCAAATTCCCATCACGTTAATGTAAGAAAATATCATGGTAACTGTGGTGATGGGAAACATATTTTATACCTTGCTTTATGACTGGCAAGATATCAAATCTTTTTCTAATTACCATAAAGCAATAGAAAAAATCTCTCTCCTATTATTATTATCATAATAATAATAAAAAAGAAAGTCTAATTGTCATTACCACGATGTCAGGAAAAAAATTCGAATTTCTGTAATTCAGGAAAATAAATCTCATTATCATAATGCAAGGGAGAAAATCGTATTCTCAATAGTGTAATAAAAGAAAGAAAAATGCATTCTCATTACAATAATGTAAGAAAACATGATCGTTCTCATTACTGTATTGCGCAAAAAATCTCGTTACAATTATGTTGGATTTGTTTTACTTTTGAGATTATTATCATTTTCAATAGTCTCATTGATATAATTAAAAAATCTGAATGATAATTTTTTTTATTAGTTTATTACTGTCCTTTTTTACTATTACCCTATAACAAATGGCTTAAAAAATATATAAATTGAACCCAGTGCAACAAATCCTACCCTAAATGTCTGAAGCATAATTTCACATTACATTAATGAGAATTTGAGAGGAAATGTGCTTAAAGGGATAGTTCACTTTGAAATTAATTTTTCATATGTTTTAGCTTACCTCAAGGGCATCCAAGATGTGGGTGTCTTTGTTTCCGCAGTATTTTCAATTTTGATATTTTTAGGTCAAACCGTTCTTGTCTGTCAGTCATATAATGGAGGTCTATGGTCACCACCTCAAAGAGCATGCACAGAGAAGTCCAAATTAAACATGATTTAATGACTCGTAAATGTAAGTACACATTGATCGCCTAAGACATGAAACGAGCGGTTTGTGTGAGAAAACAAACAGTATTTATATCATTTTCCCTCTTGTAATCATAGCCACAAAGCACCCGCGGCCTCAGATCACTTGGACGTGGCTGTGGTTACAAGAGGTAAAAACGATATAAATACTGTTCGTTTTCTCACACAAACCACTCATTTCGTGTCTTAGGCCATCAATGTGTACTTACATTTACGAGTCATTAAATCATGTTTAATTTTGACTTCTCTGTGCATGCTCTTTGAAGTGGTGACCATAGACCTCCATTACATGACTGACAGACAAGAACGGTTTGACCTAAACATATCAAAATTGAAAATACTGCGGAAACAAAGACACCTACATCTTGGATTCCATTAAGGTAAGCTAAAACATACCAAAAATTAATTTCAAAGTGAACTATCCCTTTAATTGTTTTGAAAATAATATAGTCCAAAAAAAAAAAAAAAAAATAGGCTTGATTTTCTTTATGCAGAATCTAATTTCTAATTCCTGTCTTGACTTGGTGTTGAAATGTGACCAGCACAGACTTAATGAAATCTGTCAATCTCCCTCGAGTCCAAAGTGGCGTCTCCACTACCTGTGTGTTTAGCACTCTTTCATAGTTCTCAAGTGTGCTTAAAGAAAAGTGTATTTTAATCATATATAACTCATTCAGCCGTCCCGTTGAGCATGTGTCCGCATCCATACGTGTGGTTGTGTGAAAGAGTAATTATACGTGTGAGAGTTCGCCGTGAATCATTTGAAATTACTTGCCATTTCTTGACGGATGCCTTTAAGAGCCTGCCTGCCATTTTATTTTTGTGATTCATGTTGATGTACTGTTCACTGTTCAGAACGACATTAAAATCAAATGAAAGCCTCTCCTCTTTCCCCTTATTGAAAGCAGCAATACAGATTTTTCAAAAGTGTGCAGATCTCACATTATTCTTGTTACAGTCACGCCGAACAAATGCTTTTTCTTTGCACTTACAGTGTCTGCGGTGAAATGAAAAAAAAAAAAGTAGCAAGTCATTTCCTACAAAGTCACACATTTTATCAGCTTGCTCTGATTTTCTTTTTTTCAGGCGAATGCCTACAGGCACTAAAACGAAATGCAAAGGGAAATGCGTTATGTGTAGTCAAATCTTGACTTGTTCTTTTAGATAATGCGAAGCAGGAAAACAGTAACTCTCTTTGCAAAATCTTTATGCTCCCACATGTTCTGTGTGGGGCGAGATAAGCTTTTACTTCTTCTGAAGTATATTTAAAATCTGCTTCATTCTGAAATAAATAACATTACAGAAGTAAAATGGATTTCAACATTACAATCTGTAATAAGAAGAACAAACCTTCAATAATATATATCTTCTTGGTTTAATTAGGTCAGACGAACATATTTTTGAATGTATTTTTAAACACAGAGCGCTGGGGTTTCCGGAAACACTAAAGTTTGCATTAAAGGGATACTACACTTTGAAATTGATTTTTGGTATGTTTTAGCTTACCTCAAGGGCATCCAAGATGTAGGTGTCTTTGTTTCCGCAGTATTTTCAATTTTGATATTTTTAGGTCAAACCGTTCTTGTCTGTCAGTCATATAATGGAGGTCTATGGTCACCACCTTAAAGAGCATGCACAGAGAAGTCCAAATTAAACATGATTTAATGACTCGTAAATGTAAGTACACATTGATGACCTAAGACACGAAACGAGCGGTTTGTGTGTGAAAACGAACAGTATTTATATCGTTTTTACCTCTTGTAATAAACGAATACTTGGATGTGACTGTGATTACAAGGTAAAAACGATATAAAAACTGTTCGTTGTCACACACAAACCGCTCGTTTCATGTCTTAGGCCATCAATGTGTTCTTACATTTACGAATCATTAAATCATGTTTAATTTGGACTTCTCTGTGCATGCTCTTTGAGGTGGTGACCATAGACCTCCATTATATGACTGACAGACGAGAACGGTTTGACCTAAAAACATCAAAATTGAATCTACTGTGGAAACAAAGACACCTACATCTCGGATGCCCTTGAGGTAAGCTAAAACACACCAAAAATTAATTTCAAAGTGAACAATCCCTTAAACAGAGCTGAGATGACATCTTCAAACTGCAAATGCAAATGAGTTTATAATCATCCACCACTCGAGTAGTAAAATCAGGTTAACCTGGAGAAGTTTTCATATAAAACTCATCTACTGGTGTCAATCCACGTAAATGTAATGCACCGACACGTCTGGAAAGACAGCAGCAATTAATCACATCTGAATTACACACTCACTTTCCAGAGGCTGATATGGAGTAATAGGGGGAAAAAAGGCATGAAGTAATTGCGACACAAGGCAAACATGTGAGAAAGCTGTCATGAATTATGATAAGGTGACTGAAGGAGGCTGGTGTCTTTTCTCATTGATCTGGGCCAGCCGTTGATGTTTCATCCTGCCAGCATTGCTTATTTATGTCGGAAAAATCCAAAGTTTGGTTTATTTTGATGTGGCAAACTTTAGTTACAGTCTTCAGTTTAACTGTGTGCTCCATTAAAAAGTACCGTGTCATTATTTGGAGACTGTGACGGATATCAAACATTCTTTAAAGCGCACTTTTATGGAAAACAAGATTTAGCTCATTCAGAAATCACCCTCATGTGGATCCAAACACGTAAGACGAATGTTTGAGATATTAATTAATATTTTGTAAATCTAATTTTGTAAAAAAAAAAAAAAGGTTTTTATCCCCAAACTTCTATCTTAGCCAAAAATGTGTTTTTGGTGAACCTTTTCACATGAAAGATGTTGACTTATATTCGATTATTTTCTATTACCTTCAATTGTAAGACTTTTCTATGGTGTAATAATGTTTATAATATGCTTACGTGCATTTAAAGGGGTGGTTTACTGCTTTTTTTCTTTGCATGATTGTGTTTATGGGGTGCAATATAACATGTGTTCATGGTTTTTCTTTTTTTAAAAGTCTTATTTTTCATAAACTTCACCTTTATTGTAAGCCGCGTTCTCCTCTGTCATTTGAACGAGCGGTTGACTTTCTGAGTCTATGAAACCACGCCCTCAGAAATATGCAGTGGGCTCAGATTGGTTAGTTTGGGCCAGTGTGTTGTGATTGGCTAAACTGTAGCTCACGTTGTCCGGAAGATTCACGCCCATTATTACCTTTACGGTCCGATGTAAATAATGGCGTCGAGCCAGAATCAGACCCAGAAAGCGTCAATAAAGAGCGGCAAGCAGAACCTCACCACACACGGCTCTTGCAAAACGTTTCTGAATGGTAATTTGCCTATATTTTTTTAACGTTATACACATTTGTTTTACACAATAGCATCGAACTGACTGGCTACTAATTTTATATACACAAAGAGTGTTGGCATTAGTTTACGTTCTTAATCAAATCGAAAATAATGTCATAAAGTATATATACAGTGGTATGAATAAGTTTTGGCACCCATGCTAAAGTTGCCTAAAAAGAGAAATAAAAAATCACCTTTTGGATATTGATCTTAATGCCTTAATTAGAAAAATGAGGAAAACTCCAACCTTTAAGGACACCAATTTTCTTTGTGAATGAATAATGTATCATAAATAAATAAATGTTTTTTCTTGAAATACAGGGTGCATAAGTCAGGGCACCCCTATGTTAAATTCCCATAGAGTCAGGCAGATTTTTATATTTAAAAGCCAGTTATTTCATGGATCCAGGATAATATGCATCCTGATAAAGTTCCCTTGGCCTTTGGAATTAAAATATCCCCACACCATTGACCACACCTAGAGATTGGCACGGTTTTACTTCAGTTAATAGCCTAATAGCTGGTTTGATTTGCATTGAAAGATGATCTTATGGAAAGTACCCCATGCCAATCTCTAGGTGTGGTGGAAGGTGTGTGATGATGTGGGGATATTTTAATTCCTAAGGCCAAGGGAACTTTATCAGGATGCATATTATCCTGGATCCATGAAATAACTGGCTTTTAAATATAAAAATCTGCCTGACTCTATGGGAATTTAACATAGGGGTGCCCTGACTTATGCACCCTGTATTTCAAGAAAAAACAGTTATTTGTTTATGATACATTATTCATTCACAAAGAAAATTGGTGTCCTTAAAGGTTGGAGTTTTCCTCATTTTTCTAATTAAGGCATTAAGATCAATATCCAAAAGGTGATTTTTTATTCCTCTTTTTAGGCAACTTTAGCATGGGTGCCAAAACTTATTCATACCACTGTACATGAAAAATACATTTACAACATTAGTATATACAAATTCAGGTCCATAATGTTTGTAGGCGTTTGTCGTAGACACAAAATAGCATAACTAGTAGCCTAGTGGCTATAAAGCCAGCGCTGGCATTTGACAAAAATAAAACACAAGGCTACGTCTAGAATTATAGATGCAAATACATTTAAAATGATGAAGTCTTAGCCTACTTACAGGTTGTGGCCCAACAACTGCTGCCTCTGGTTTTAAAGTAAGAACTGCTTCGTGTTTTAGTAACAGTTTCTTGTTGAATCCGGCATTGAACCGTCCTCTTTACTCCTAAGTTCCGTGAGTTAATTTTCTCCCACTGTTTTTTTTTCCCCCCGCAGTTATAGCGGGATTAAATTTGCTTCTTAAAATTCCTTTTCTTTTTCCATATTCATCTAGAAGAATACACTTCTCATCCTCTGTCCAACGGTTTCCCTTACTAAGATTATATGCAACACCCTTAAATCATTCCCTTAGTCAGAGACAGTTCACGTCACGTCTGCCGAGTCACACCACGTCTGCCCGGTCAGAGACAGATCAGGAGATGCTTCCCATTCGCATGGTCACTAAGACACTGCTGGACTATTTGGAGCGTCTGGGTCAGATTTTGGGCATGCCTGTGTCTGTTCCTGCGGAGCTAGTGTCCCGGAGCCAGTGTCTGTTTCTGTGTTTGTGTCTGTCTGCCTATCTGTCTATCTATCCATGCCTACCTCCTTCACTTGGACTCCATCAATCTATCTACATACCTATTTCATCTGAGCAGTGGTCCCTGTTCGGTGGTCCGTTCCGGTGGTCCCGAGTCCGGTGGTCCTGACTCCGGTGGTCCAAGTTCCAGTGGTTTTGAATTGGAGGAGGAAGACCTCTAGCCTCCCCAAGGCCCGTAGGCTGTGTCCCAACAACCCACCGCTTTTCTGGAGGCTGATACAGAGACTGTTCACGTCATGTTTGCTCAGACAGAGACTGACCATCATTTGTAAGGTTCCGTCTTCCATCTATCTATCTATCTATCTATCTATCTATCTATCTATCTATCTATCTATCTATCTATCTATCTATCTATCTATCTATCTATCTATCTATCTATCTATCTGTGACGCTGTGCGGAGAAATAGCGCTGAGACTGGATCCAAATGCAGTGTAGCTTTAATCAGAAACTTGAAACAGGAAACAAGACAAGAAGCAAGACTAGCAAGAATACAAAAACACCAACGTTCACATACGTAAATTCAACAACCAACCAAGACAGGGCAGAAACACAGGGCTTAAATAATCAAGGACAAACGAGCTAGACAAGATAACAAGGGGGCGTGAGAAATGAGAAACACCTGGGATAAATAATAGACGGGCAATAACTAATAAAGAAAACACACAAAACCACTACGTGACATAGCCTCCCCCCTATGGGCGGCTCCCGACGCCCATACAAACAACAAACAGTTCAGGAGGGCGGTGAAGCGGAGACAGTCTTGAGGGAGGGACGGAGGGCCAGGCCCGTGCGGGGGAACAGGACCAGGAGGTAGCCAAGGCGGGCCTGGGCCGCAGAACATGGGCATACCAGACTGGGCCGGAGACCAAGGCGGAGCAGGACGAGGCGGAGGCCAGGGCGGAGCAGGACGAGGCAGAGCAGACTCAAACAGAGACGAGAGCGGAGCAGACACAGACAGAGACGAGGGCGGAGCAGACACAGGCAAGGTCCATGACAGCCTCGCCTCCATGGCCCTCACAGACTCAGAGGTCCATGTCAGGATCACCTCCATGGCCCCCACAGAGTACCTACTGCCCCCCCCCCCCCCCCCCCCAAAATACTTGGGGAAATTCACGGGAGGAGCCTCTGGGTGGTGAACGGGTACAGGAAAGGCCTCCCGGAGCTTGAAGGGTGCAGGCAGAGCGAGGCGCAGAGGCGGGGCCGGCCGAGCGAGGCGCAGAGGCGGGGCCGGCAGAGCGAGGCGCAGAGGCGGGGCCGGCAGAGCGAGGAGTCTGGGCACGCTCACCGGGGCCTGGCGAACCAAACGAGTCCTCCTTCTCCTCCTCCTGCGGCGGCGCGTCACAGGGCTAGACACACTCGCTGGGCTGGACAACTCACTCACTTGAAGCGCTCACTTGAAGAGGAGATTCAGCGCTCACTTGAAGAGGAGATTCAGCCACTTGAAGAGGAGATTCAGCGCTCACTTGAAGAGGAGATTCAGCGCTCACTTGAAGAGGAGATGCAGCGCTCACTTGAAGAGGAGATGCAGCGCTCACTTGAAGAGGAGATTCAGCCACTTGAAGAGGAGATTCAGCGCTCACTTGAAGAGGAGATTCAGCGCTCACTTGAAGAGGAGATGCAGCGCTCACTTGAAGAGGAGATTCAGCCACTTGAAGAGGAGATTCAGCGCTCACTTGAAGAGGAGATTCAGCGCTCACTTGAAGAGGAGATTCAGCGCTCACTTGAAGAGGAGATTCAGCGCTCACTTGAAGAGGAGATTCAGCCACTTGAAGAGGAGATTCAGCGCTCACTTGAAGAGGAGATTCAGCGCTCACTTGAAGAGGAGATTCAGCCACTTGAAGAGGAGATTCAGCGCTCACTTGAAGAGGAGATTCAGCCACTTGAAGAGGAGATTCAGCGCTCACTTGAAGAGGAGATTCAGCGCTCACTTGAACTGAAGATTCACTCACTTGAACAGGAGACTCGCTCACTTGAACTGAAGATTCGGCACTCACTTGAACTGAAGACTCAGCCCTCACTTGAACTGGAGATTCATCCACTTGAACCGGAGATTCATCCACTTGAACAGGATCACTCACTTGAACTGAAGATTCACTCACTTGAACAGGAGACTCGCTCACTTGAACTGAAGATTCGGCACTCACTTGAACTGAAGACTCAGCCCTCACTTGAACTGGAGATTCATCCACTTGAACAGGAGATTCATCCACTTGAACAGGATCACTCACTTGAACTGAAGATTCACTCACTTGAACAGGAGACTCATCCACTTGAACTGGAGATTCATCCACTTGAACAGGAGATTCATCCACTTGAACAGGATCACTCACTTGAACTGAAGATTCACTCACTTGAACCGGAGACTCATCCACTTGAACTGGAGATTCATCCACTTGAACAGGAGATTCCCTCGCGGGGCTCACGTGAATCGCGAGTTCGGCTGGGCTGACGTGAAGCGCGGGCTCGGCTGGGCTGACGTGAGTCGCGGGCTCGTCAATGCGCACGTGAAGCGCGGGCTCGTCGTGACTGACGTGAACCAGCGGTGAAGACGACGAGGGCTTCGCGGGTAAAGTACACTCGGCAGGTGTCGAGTAGAATAAGCGCGCAGTAGTGAAGAGGTCCTGCAAGGAACAAGCCCGAGCGACATACCCGTCAAGAGTCCAGTTGGCAAGGTCCCGCGGCATCCATCGAGCGATCTCATAATCCAGCCCATTCAGAAACAGGCCCATGAGCTGGATATCATCTAGCGCTCCCACACTGCAAATGGACAGGAACTCCTTTGCGTACCTTTGGACAGACCGGCCCTCTTGCAAGACTGACGACAGGTATTCTGTCATAGCCCGGTTGCTGACGACTGCTGGACCCATTTTGAGGTTGGTTGTTCTGTGACGCTGTGCGGAGAAATAGCGCTGAGACTGGATCCAAATGCAGTGTAGCTTTAATCAGAAACTTGAAACAGGAAACAAGACAAGAAGCAAGACTAGCAAGAATACAAAAACACCAACGTTCACATACATAAATTCAACAACCAACCAAGACAGGGCAGAAACACAGGGCTTAAATAATCAAGGACAAACGAGCTAGACAAGATAACAAGGGGGCGTGAGAAATGAGAAACACCTGGGATAAATAATAGACGGGCAATAACTAATAAAGAAAACACACAAAACCACTCCGTGACACAGAGAGACAGTGGAAAATAGACTAAATTCCAAATGTTTTGGTGCAAAAAAAAAAAAAAAACCCCACACGATTATAAGTGGACCTATGGAGGGAAAATAAAGTCCAGGTTCATTAAAAAAACAACCTAATACTTGCATCATCCCTTGGTAAATATAATGTGATTTTAATTTATATTGCAGTGCATTATTTGCTTTCTCTCATTTGCCTTTCTGTAGTTTAACAACACATTCAAGGTCATGCGTTCAATTCCCAGGGAACACACAGACTTATAAAACGCACTGTAAATTGTTCTCCAAACAAGCGTCCGGTAATTACCATAATAAATGGGATAATCCTTGTATTGCACTACTGACACAAACAAAATCACCTCAAAATACAAATGACTTTCAGGATGAAAGTAGTCTATTAGTCCACAGCTAATGAATGCAGTGATATCTCGATGTGCCTGAGGACACTGACACCGGGTTCCTTCTCAGAGTCAGACGGACTTCAGCTTGAAAGGGAAAGGGAAAAGCCCGGCGCCTACACTGGAGAACGGCCCTCTGATATGCCAGCATAAAATGTCGTCTTCTCCTCAATGTGTGCTGAAGTATTTAGCATGCCTAAATTAGATTAGATATCGAGGAGAAACCAGACCTCGTTCTGCGCTGTAGATCTTTCCCTGAGGAATTGTGCAAACATCCAAACATAACAGAAATCGCTGTGTCAGCACTCATGTCAAGGCTGCGAGCATAGGCTATTTTTTGCCCATCATCAGAAAACTGGTGACTTATTGCAGTCTCGACACAAAAACAGGAATGTGTGCTTAAGAAGTGTAACGTTCATGCAGCATCTATGGTGCTGGAAATTATTTGGATTTTGCTATTGGTTAAAACACCAAAAATACTTATTTCTTTAAAAAAAACTTGAATGAATTCCTAAAGTTATGTTACTTAATTGATGTATGTAAGGATGTATGCAACTCAATATTGAATTGTACTTTTGAGGTGGGGCTATTTTTTGTGGTGGAAGAACTTCAGGTCTGGGATTTGTCGCTGTTTGTATCAGTCTGCTTTCTCTGTCGGTTCACGCTGTGATATAGAGTGTTACTGTAAGTCCCCTGTGTGTATTCTCTGTGATTATTTCAAGTATTTCTCTTATACTCTACAGTCATAATGGTGTAAATTCATAATGACTTCTATTGTATTTAAAATATGGGTTAAATAAAATTAGAAATATTGCTGGATGTATTGATGATTTACTGTATTGAGACAGACAGATAGACAGACAGACAGACATGGATAGATAGACAGACATGGATAGATAGATAGATAGATAGATAGATAGATAGATAGATAGATAGATAGATAGATAGATAGATAGATAGATAGATAGATAGATAGATAGATAGATAGATAGATAGATAGCATTTGTTTCCTGTTTGTCACAGTAAATCTTGACAGTTTATGACCTGGTTTCGGATTGACTGGGAATATGAGACTCAGTTATTTCAGCTCTGAGGCTCTTGTGGGATCTGGGCGGTGCCCATTATGACAACTGACATCAGTAACATGCCAGTACATGTCAATCCCATATTGCCTAGTTCATTTACTGAAATGAAATGAAACAATGAAGATGTATAGTAATCGGACTGATCATGCAACAACAAACCTTGTTACTGATCTCGAAACCTCTCCCTTATGTGCACTATATACGGTATTAAATACTGAGAAGATCGGAAATCAGCTAATGTAACTGTGGCATTATGGGATGGGGTTTTGGGACCTACAGTTTAGAATCCTTCATTAAATTTTTAGTAAACAGGATGGATTTATTTTTGAGTGACACAAAGCATCTAAAACCACAAAACATCAGAATTCATCAAATCGGGTTTAACACTCTTAAGTTCAATTTAAATGCATTTAATATATATATGTAAACTAGCCTATAATATATTTTTATTTATTATTTTTACAGTATATGTTTGCATATTTCTGAGTCGACCTTATAGCTCCGCCCCTTTTCAGCTCTGCGTTCCTCGTCTTCTAGTTTCCGTTTTTTATTTCCACAGCATGAAGTAAAGATCTTACGAATGAACCGTTCATTTTAAAATCTTCCCGGTCTACTGATATTTGTTATTGTAACAATTTAAGTCCATTGATGAAGAAGAATGTGTGTGTGTGTGTGTGTGTGTGTGTGTGTGTGTGTGTGTATATATATATACAGAGTAGTGCAAAAGGAATGACCCAAAGGATGAGCTGTCACTCAAATATATGCCTACATATCATCATCACCCTTTATAAATTATTTTTATTAAATAAACATGAAGTAAATACTGAGGAACTTACATTTTAGACAAGATTGCCAATTACTGTCACTGTTGTGCATCCCTAAGCAAACACACAGACTGACAGTCTTTCTGGGACAGTGAAGCGCTGCAGATCTGATGTATATCATTACTCACGAAACGCTGCTCATGATCAAATCAGATTAGAGAGCTGTTACTGTTGTATAAAGTGGAATGCAGCTTTCTCAAGAAAGGACTTCATAATGACAAACCAGTGTGTTTGTACATGGGTAAGATAGGTGTATTTTAAAATCCTCTTTATGATCTTTGTATACAATCTTGTTTCTATTTTCAAAAGTAGAAATAAGCGTGTACATTGATTTTATATCACAATCTTTGTTGATGCTTTTGTTCTAGCTAGTTGCTATACATGGTGCTTTCAAGGAAAGCGTCACTATTACTATTGCTCATACTTATAGTAAGGGAATTGAGCAAACCCCTCGACGAATAACTCTTCTTGCACATGAATGATACCTCAAATTGCTCGCTGAGACAAGGTGCTATTTCTTTTCGAAATTATTTTTGCTTGGTGGACGATAAAACAGCTGAGAAACCCTTGTTGAAAAGTTCATTTTTGTATTCTTTTAAAAAGACTACTTTCTATGGAAATAAAATTGCAAACTGAATGTATTGTTTTCCAAACGTAATTGCATGTTAACTTCAATTTAATGAAAATGGATTATAGTTAAAATTGATATATAATGTGCTTTTTTGACCCAATAAGTAGCATTTAAGGATCCCCTGGCTACACCTCAGGCTTCCAGGCTCATTTCTCCACCTTGACTTCTCAGCCCTTCAGATCCACATTGGCTGTGCTCCTTCAACTCCGCCGTCGTCCGCCATCACTAAGGCTCCACCGGGCTCACTCATCCCTCTGGCTCCACCTTGGTCTCTTGTCACCCTGGTTTCACTGTGAACTCCAGGGCTTCTAGCTGAGCCTCAAACCTCCACCCCTCCAGCTTCACAGGGATCCTCCTTCCCTCCAGTTACATGTTGGTTCTCATTCCTCCCTCATATCCATATCCATTCTATCACTTAAAAACAACGGGATGTTCAACAAGAAAACCCCTTAAATTGCCTTTATGTATAAAACAGTGGTGAAAAATTCAGTTGACACCTTATTAATGATGCATACAGGTGAGCAGAGCCCAGAATATGAATGCAACATGCTGGTTAAAGGTGGAATACCTAAGATTTTTGCATTAAAATATACCAAAATCACAAGGCCAGTGTTATTTAGTTAAGATGATAACTTACAATATTCCAAATGTTTCAAACAATGTTTAAATCGCGAGAAAATTGAGATTTTAACCAAGGAAACGGGGCGTGTGAGCAGGGGTGAGCTGGGAGTCGCGAGTCAATCGCGTCATATCCGCTTACCTCGGTTTCCGCTCGTACTACGTGTAGTCCTGGACAAATGCGGTAGTTGTTGTTGTGCGTTAGCGTCTAACAAGCAACAAACGTCAGCTTGTTTTGCGCATTTGTTATGGAATGGAGCACAATTATTCTTTTCGTTTATTCTCGGAATGTGAACTGTTGGCTGTAAAGGGGGTCGCGCACCGGACGAGAAGCGCCGCGTCTCGTTTAGGACAACTCCACAGTATCGAACACCGGACGCGCACTTTCTCATCAGTGTATGGCCAGAAATATTGTTATGTTTAATGACAGGAAATGAAGATAATGTCTGTTCTATGTTATGATTTTACTGTAGGCTACAATTAAATACAATCGTTGCTGAGTTTGCATTCTGAAAACTTTACTTCAGATCATCCGTTAACTGAATGAATTGAGAATCTGACCTGAAAAATCTAATAACATTAGTAATTGTCATTCAAGCAGCTGATTTCTGTAAATGAATGGAAAACTAAATGCATATTGCAGCATAGGGCGAAGTCAGGATCCATTAGCAACGATTTGAGACAAAACTAATTAAAATTTTATATAAAACTATGTAAATGGCGCAGCAGGATTTTGAACACGGTCCTGAGGCGTTGCTGGGCACCGCGGACACACGCCGAATGGCGCCGCCGGTATGTGTACACTTATAAATAATAATGTGTTCGAATTTTAAATATGTGGTGCGGCGCTGAGCTTCTCGTCCGGTGTGCGACCCCCTTAACGTTAATTTTGTGAAACTGTAGCTGTGGCTGAATACTTACACGACATGAAAAGATGTGTCAAATGTACATGATTTTTTTTTATTTTTATAAAGTTACCAAAAAGGAGGACCATGCCACGTCAAGTCCTTGCAAGAGACCTAGCTGCCCCTTCAAACCCTTTCCACCATAGCTTCGTCCAGTGACTCGTACAGTAACTAATTTACTTTTAAACCTGACTTCTCTTGCGGTTATTTCAGTTTAAGGAAAAACATTAAACGCAACATTTATAGAAATCGAACTTTACCTCATCCATGACAACTAATTTTCGATTCCTGTCTGACTGATTTATCCACGGTGGAGATGAAAACAACAGTTCCCGTCATTCCGCGTTCCTCCACGTCGTCATCAAGCAAAGCCGTTGTTGTTTTGAATGTAGCGCCCTCTAGCGGCATCCAAATCTTAGGTATTGTAGCTTTAAGCGTTTTAATTATAACGTTTTTCAATGGGAAAACAAAACGTTAAACGAGAAACTGTACATTGTGTTTATATTTTGAGTTCATGTATCATTAATAAGGTTTTTATTAAGTTTTGTTAATTAAAATCACTGTCTTATAACATTAGTAGTACAAGCTTGGTAAAAATAACTTAAGGAGAATGGAGGAAAGTTGTTTTACCCTCCAGGTGGGCGTTCCTATTGGTGTGATGTCATTTATGAATATCCTTTAAATGCATGGAAAGAAAAGCTGTTTCAGATTTTCTGAAGGAAGCTGCCTTGGGAGAATATGTATTTTGATATGCGCCGATACATTTAAATGAAATTGAAACTAGCATTGTGGCACAGGCAAGCGCCGCTCACATTTACTTCAGGAAATTTCAAAACATGAATTGTTTTAGTGATGATCATGCAGAACAAACCGCTCAGATCTAGGCCTCCTGTGAATCTGACTGAAGAACGCTTGCGCTCACATTTGCCTCTTGAGGCTGCGACTGTTGAAATCAATAGCGGTAATGCATCACGACTTTTATCCAGGCTGTTTTTAAGTCTCTGTGGGAATAACAGAAGCAGCTATAAGACTTTGTTATAAAAAAAAGCACTTTCTGAAACATCATAACAGTTTTAAAGTAATTAACAGATTCATTATTGGTGTTGAAGCTGAATCCTTTGGCAACAGATCAATGGAACATCAATATGCTGCTTGATGCGGCTAAATGACCGATAAAAGAAATTTATTTCTGCAGTGCATTGATTCGGCTAACTTTTTATCCTGACTGGTTGTAATTTCGCAGTTCTGTAAATGCACACAGCACTATGAGTGTGAGGTCATATATGGGTCTGTTTTAAATTACCTCCATCTATCAGCTCCGAGTGGCATTGGATTCCAGGTATTAGTGATTAGGGCAGACGACAGATCCTGAGAAGAGAGATTTAAAGGCAATCTCACTAAAACTGCAAACTGGAAACTTCAACATTTTATTTTCCTCAGCATCTAGAATCTTCCATTCACACATTCTCCCACACATCCCATTTCAGTCTCTTCTCTCTCATACACACATTTGCCACATTTAAGGCGTCAAAAAAATATATATCCTTGCCTCTTGTTCAGTTTAATTAATCAAAATGAGCTGAAGCAACTTAACTTCATTACGTTCAACTCACCTGATACAGTATATTTACCTAAAGTTTACTTAATCCATTTGGGATTTGGGAATATATGATTCATTTTAGTTACATTAACTGAAACTGGACAGTGGATTTTTAGTTCTTTGTATAATTAGGAGAGTAAATGTTCAAATTAAGTGTAATATTATGGGAAAGACCTGCTAATGTTTAATGATCAGTTAAGTTTGACATTTAAAAAAGTTTGTTATGTCAAAGTTTTTGTGGTTAACATTGTACTGAAGAGTAGGGCTTGCTCAATACACTGTAAAAATGAATATGCATTATTTAATCAATGAAATTGTGGCAACAAGCAATATTATTAATTAAATTTAACAAATTAGAATTGAGTAATTATTAAATCAAATTATTCCTTAAAAGTTAACCATTTAAAATGAGTAAAGTTTACACCAAAAAAATTAACAAAAATATCTCACTAACAGACAGACGTCAAATATTAAGAACTATTAGAAATATTAAGAAATATTAAGCCACCTGATGTTAACAAGCAGAATCACTGAAGGAGAAAACCGTAATTTTAAAACAAACACTGATCACCATAATGGTGACTTCAATTTATGTTTTTTTATTTGTTGTAAGTTTTACTCATTTTAAATGGTTAACTTTTAAGGAATTAATTTGATTAATTATTACTCAATTCTAATTTGTTAAATTTAATTAATAATATTGCTTGTAATCTGTTGCCACATTTTTTTTTTTTGATTAGATAAAGCATATTCATTTTTACTCAATATTGTTATGGATTAATTCACTGGAGGCAAGCTGAGAACCCAAATGCAACCTTTCTTCTCTTCGTGTTCGCCGTCCTGTGCTTGATTGATGTCTAAAATTGACTCTGTTCTGCTGTGTCTTGCCCTGTCCTGTCCCGCCTTGCCCTCCCTGACCTGGTGACTTTTAGTTTTCCCCTTCAGGGAAGTTTTTGTTTGTTGACCTCTGCATCTATGATCTCTCTTTCAACCTCAAACCTGACAAACTCTCAGACTAAAGGAAGATCCAGCAAGCCAGTTTATAATAAAATAAAAGTCACAGTGATGAGTTCTGGACATGACATCTATACACAGTGTCTCTCCATAATCACATAATCTAGACAGGTGCATTTTGGCAGACCAGGTAAAAGAGGCTTGGTGTGGGCCAAAACAAAGCCTGGATTTCACCTTCACTTTTACGTTTGCTAGGTATAGTAGTTTTATAAACGTACTTTAATAATTGAATTTAAGTGAATACATTTCAGTCTTTTCATCTCACAAAGCTTTCAGCTTCTTGGGATAAAGCTTACAAAGGAAATGCACTATACTTTACGATATTTGTATGTGCGTTTTGGAGCTTGACAGACATGATCAGCATATTTACACCCCATATTTATTTCCTTTTGTGTTTCACTGGTGAAAAATAATATGATTTTGGAAAAATACGGGGGTCGAGTAAATTAAGATTTTTCATGGTTTTAGTGAACTTGTTGCTCCAACAAAGCAGTATAACTTCTTTATTTTATTATTTACTATTATTATTATTTATTTAAAAAAGAATGTTCTATAATTAAAATAATGTGTTTTTGCAATTTTTACAAGTAGGCCTAGAAATCTAATTCTTTAAAAAGACTGTATAGTGTTCAAATTCTTATCATGAACTTTATGAAACTATAATTTGTTTAATTTGTTTAGATCGTGAACATGAACTTATAGTATACTTCAAAACATTAAAAAAAACGTTTTAACTGTACTTGCAAATACTATAATATTAATGAAATTAAAGGCAACTATGTTGCAACGTCATCATAACAGATGTATAATTATTACTAATCAGTTAAATACATGGCATATAATTTTAAACGTATAAACTTATACTAAACATATTTCAAAGACAATAGAATTATGAAATTACATATAAAGATTGAAAGGTTCATCTAATTGCATTTTATATCCATTATCATTAATTTCATTAATCATCAACATCTTTCAATTCAAACTTGTGCGACTTGTTGAGAACTGTACTTAAAAAGTTTTATATAAGATACTTTTATTTTACAAAAAAAAAAAAAAAACAGAAAACGTGCAAAGAGATTTAGGTTGGGTAGCAGAACACAGAGTGACCATCACTGATAATGGGGCTCGGGATAATTCTATAACAGCCAAATTGGTCAGTTAACCCACCTGCATGATATATTGGTATATTACTATACAAAACAATTCAATTTGTCATAATATCAGCAATATAAAGACGCTATTATTCTAAAACACCGCCCAGTCACAGAATAGAAAAAGTGTTCTCTTTTGATCCATTCTAGTTCTACAATTTCTGTCCTACTAACAAGTTTTTGCTCTTTATGCAATATCCCAGCCCTAATAGCAATTCCATCATCATCATCTGAGTCTCACACACTCCAGTGCTTAAACATGATGAAACCCAGAGAGATGAGACATTTCAGCATGGTGGAGGCACTGAACAAGTAGAAGAGGTGATTATACATGCGGCTTCTCTAAAATAACATATGATGAAGTGTCATAATGGAACTCATCACTTTTTTTTTATAAATAATTTTCCTTGCAAGTGTCTTCAAATATCACACCCTTAAGTGTTGGTGCAGTATGAAACATTTCTTAGTGTTAATGCCCTATTATGTAAAAATAAGAGCCACCATCCTAATACATAAACGTATGCAGTTACACAACAGTCATCTTTTCTTTTCTTTTCTTTTTTTGCCTATCCAACATATGTATCCATAACCCTATGGGCATAATTAAAAATAATGAGTAACTGGTAAATGTGAAGGTTAATGGATAGTCATTTCTTCGTAAGGTCATATGAAGGGCTACATTTGCTTTAGAAAAAGGAAGATGCTTGTGGGTCTTTGTATCTGCGGCGCTCCCGCCTTCACAATGGCAGTTTCTTTAATTAAAAAGCCAGCAGGGATCTAAATGTCATCCTTCTACCAAATATGCCGTTTAGCATCGTGAGGGATACCGTTTGTCTGCATGTTTGTGCGTGTCTCTGAATGATGTACGTATTTAAAACAATTTAAGCTTTATAAATGCAAAGATTTGAGTTCATGGTTACGCGCTTACTACTAAGAGTATGTTTAAATAACAATGATGTACTAAAAACTAATTTTACTTAGCATTTTTTAAATGTTTTGTGTACAGATGACAACATCAAAAGAAGTAAAAAGAAGTCAAAACGATCCCCGCGAAAACAACTAAAAATGCTGTATTATGTATGCCAGGCCAGTAGTTGGCGATGTGACTCTACAGTGCGGTGAATACAAACAATCAAGATGGCGAAAGCCTCAAACTATTTTGTGGACGGACGAGGATATTGGTGTATTACTGGGCTGCAAATTGTCAGGAAAATGTTGACTGGGTGTCAAGTACTCTCAGATGCCTATTGACTGAACACACATGACGTCACCGTTTCCACAAATTCATGTTTTTGTAGTTTACACAGGCATGATAATGGTTTTGTTTTCAAAATAACACTTTGAAACCTGTTTTGCATTTTCAGGCCCCCAAAATGTTGTCATGTAAATTAATGGCCAAAGCGCTTAAAAAAGTTTTCTGTTTTTATTTGAAAAAGATGTTGTGCAAATGCCCCTTAAGTGTTGAGACAAGACAATACAAGGCAGTTATGTACAGCTTGTGTTTTTTAACCCTCAGGTGCTCTTCGTTTCGGAGTCACACTTGTTATCTTCCCGGTCAAAAGTAATCGGACACCTAAAAATTTAATTTCCTCCATTCCAGTAAAACCAATGCAATTTATTTTTGTTCTATAATATTTATTCTTTGTAATTTAGTATTTTGAGACAATTTGATTGAATTTATTAATTCAATCTTCGTTTCGGAGTCACACTTGTTATCTTCCCGGTCAAAAGTGACCAGACACCTAAAAATTAAATTTCCTCCATCGCAGTAAAACCAATGCAATTTATTTTTGTTCTATAATATTTATTCTTTGAAATTTAGTATTTTGAGACAATTTGATCGAATTTATTAATATTTATTCAATATTTATTGTCTATTTTTGCCATGAAAATATATATATATATTTTTCTATATATATATATATTATTTTTTTCAAAAAATTATTAATGCAGTATGTTAGTTTAATATAGAGTCTAGGCCTTCAGAAAAAAATTTTTTTTTGAAGAAAATTAGCACCATCTGGTTACAGTATAGAAAAAAGCGTAGAATCATGTTGTAACCACTAGATGACATGTACAGCTCTCTATGGAGAAGCATATGAATTCCCCAGATGTTTATGAACACATTTTTTTTGTGGATTTGAATATATAGTTGAAACAATCTCAAAAACGATTTTTTTTAATAAAAATTACAAATAAAAATTTGTGAATTTTTGTGTTTTTGTCAATTTAATATTCATTTCCTATGGGGGTCATTTTTGACCAAAGACCACAAGTGTGACTATTTTTTAAGACCACTTAGCATGCTCAGATAAAAGTCACCAAGTTTCGTAACATTCCGATGAAGCTGTGATTTTTAAATATTCAAATCAGAAAATTTTTCGACCGAAGAGCACCCGAGGGTAAAGACACTTATAGTACTCTTAATTCATTAAATTAATCATATTTTAGCTGTGAAATTTAAATTGTCCTTTCAGAGATGGGACTACTGTTCTAGCTGGATGAGCTTCTGGTTACTGATGTAATTCCTGTGGCTGCACTCACTATGTGGATATATCACTTCTGCCTGTGCTGGAGGGATTGACTGTTGACATCATCTTGGCGCCCGTGGCTTTAAATTCATTCATTCTCCATATATCTCATGGAGTAGGGGAAATCCTGTCCTGGGGGAAGAGATGTTTTGAAGAGTGTCTACGTCTGACCCTCATGGACTAATTCTTCCTTAGGCTCAGGCAAACTCTCTCGCTCCTCTGCAACTGGTTCTGGTGGCCTCATATGACCCACCTGCACCATCTTCAAGTCACCACACCACCTCCCTGAAGGTAAACTTCACCCTCTGCCTATACCACACCAACACTGGTCTCATAGAAGTTGACGTCCGAGTCATATTCACATCCTAAACCCGGACACGGACACAATGATGAACAAGTAACAATAATGTTATAGTTTTACTGAATAAAAATGTATCTTTGTAAAGAAACCTCATTGCTTAACTGGCCATTCTCTGCTGTTTCAGACGACGATCTTTTCCTGTCGGCCACCGTAACTTCTGTTGGTTGCAATTCGCAACCACACCACTAAAATTTACACACTGCACCTTTAAATTCTTCAAAATATCTTCTTTTGTGTTCCACAGAGGAAAGCAAGTCACACACAAGTCATGCATTTTTGGGTGAACTACACATTGAATTGTCAAGAAAATAATGTTACAATTTAAAGTCTTGCCAATATGCCTTGTAATTGTCACGCTTAAGCAAAGTGGGTGAACACGATGAAGACGATTACTCTAAACAGACTTTATTAACAGAAGGAAAACTGAGAACAATGTGACTAAAGAAAAACAAACTAAGAGTCCATGAAGGTGAATCTAAGCATAATCGTGACATTAATATTAAATCTTTGGCTATTATCCTGTGTTCACATTTAGTTTCACTGTAAAAAGTGATCAGTTGACTTAAAGGGATAGTTCACTTTGAAATAAATTTTTGATATGTTTTAGCTTACCTCAAAGGCATTCAAGATGTAGGTGTCTTTGTTTCCACAATTTTGATTTTTTTTCAGTCAAACCGTTGTTGTCTATCAGTCATACACTGGAGGCTAAGGGGGGTCCCCCAAAAAGCATGCACAGAGAAGTCAAAATTAAACATGATTTAATGACTCGTAAATGTAAGTACACATTGATGGCCTAAGACACCAAACGAGCGGTTTGTGTGAGAAAACGAACAGTATTTATATCGTTTTTACCTTTTGTTATCATAGCCATGACAAAATGATCTTACGGCACAGGCGCTTCGGTCTGCGCATGCGCCGGAAGTGATCGCTTGCGCGCCTACGTCACTCTTTGTTTATACCGAGATTTCGAAAGGTTTACCTTTCACTAAAGATTTAGATATACGGAAAAACTGCAATGGAAGACGATTTCGGTATATCTAAATATGTTTAGTAAAAGGTAAAACTTCCGAAATCTCCGTGTAAATATTGAGTGACGTCACACGCAAGCGATCACTTCCGGCGTAACATTGAACTGATTCAGTTCGGTTTAGTTAGACATTGCACAACTGATTCAGATCACTTGGACATCACTGTGATTACACAAGGTAAAAACGATATAAATACTGTTTGTTTTCTCACACAAACCGCTCGTTTCATGTCTTAGGCCATCAATGTGTACTTACATTTACGAGTCATTAAATCACGTTTAATTTGGACTTCTCTGTGCATGCTTTTTGGTGGACCCCCTTAGCCTCCAGTGTATGACTGATGGACAACAACCCAGGGACAGCAGATGTAAACTAGCTATTAGCTAATTCTGGTGCAATTACTTTTAATTGTGCATTGTCCCTGTAAAAATAAACAATAAAATGAAAAATGAAATGAAACAACAGTTTAACTGAAAAATGTCAAAATTGAAAATACTGTGGAAACAAGGACACCTACATCTTGGATGTCCTTGAGGTAAGCTAGAACATATCAAAAATTAATTTCAAAATGAACTATCCCTTTAAGTTAAAAAAAAGAGAGGAAACCGGTTCCCATAGAATAATTAAGTAAATCAGCTTCATGCGTAATTGAAAAATTAAGTTATGGAATTGTCAAGTTCACACTTAATCTTTTCAATTACGGATGTATTAATTATTTTAAGTCAACTGATCACTTTTTACAGTGAAATTATTACCTCATTATCATTGATAACACTTTTCTGTATGTTATATATCTCATCCAGTCTGCATGCCTCTCTCGCTCTCTTTCTCTCTAGGTAAGACCAAACCACCCTCGTTTGTACAGGGGTGCACATGTCTTCTTAATACAACAGAATCACATCATCCACAGCTTTTGTTTTAGAATTACCCAACCATTCATGTATGTTGAAGCTAATAACATCAACCATGTTTTTGTCATTTAGTTTTCCCTCCCAACCACTTGATTATACACAAACATGTCTCCTGTCTCCCCCTATCTATGTTGCGCCGATGAATCGGCTTGGATGGAGGAATGAACAAAGCGGGGAGAGAGAGAGAGAGCGAGCGAGCGGACGAGTGGTGCTGAGGGGAGTGGAAGAGCGCGTGAACTCAGTGAAGCTGTCGCCAGGACAACAACACACAGTACAGACACACAAAAGAAGAGGTGCAAACAAACAGATGCCAACACAACGCAAAGACAATCCAAAAACCCCATTTAGTGACTGAAATATAAGGAGTCTTGTGTTATAGGCTACTAAGATCTGATGAAGTAGTTTGTGGTGTTCTTTACATTAAGAAAGAAAGACAAGTGCTTTCACTGCAGCGCTGACTCGCTGGCATAGAGGAAGTGCAAACCTTCACATCAATCCAGAGTGACTCAGGTAAGACACTTCTCTTTTTAATTCACTTCAGCTTTGTTCAGTTCAAAAGTCAGCAGAGTAAAGACGTCGTTTTCAAACCTGGATCACCAAGGTGTGTTTTCATCTCATCCGAAACTGCTTCTCATCACTTTCCGTATCACTTTACATTGACTTCTATAATTTTATAGAAAGCTAATGATTTTTCTTTTCTTAAAAAACCTATCCCTAGTAACCTTTCTGCATTTATATTTTCATAAACCCTTTATTTAGAGTGTTTATCAAAGCCTTATTGATGAGAACCATCGGCTGTCCCTCATTATGCAGGGGATTTGTGGTTTTACCATGTTTTTGAAGACAATGGGTCAATAGAAAGTTCTTTAAAAACACAATATCTCCACCTCCAGATCTGCAAACTCTCATGCAGAATCATTCATCCAGTACGAGCTGGGAGCGCTCGATCTAATAGACGTGGACACATCCGTAAGCAAGCGCTGCCACGGTGCTTTAATCGGTTTATCTCTGTCACAAAACCACACACAGAAAACAGAAAATCCAATTGCAGTATATTGAATAATAAGGGCAATCCAAAATCGTAGTCATTGAGGCAGGGGTCAAAAATCCAAAATCAATCAAAACATGAACAAAAACAAAGTCCTTGTAATACGGTGACATATTACAAGGACTCCGTAATGAACACTGACACAGACATACACACAGAAATGACAATGTGATGGGAAACAGCTGAGCGGAATGAACTGATGAGTGACAGAAAGAATGCTGGGAAATGAAGTGAAATATGAAAGACACCGTGAGAACGAGGACCTCTAGTGGCAACCCAGGGAAACAAAACCAGACACTGTGACGATCTCATTCCTCTGCCACACACACATTCACACGGTCACGCTGCATTTGCTAACATTTAATAGAGCTTTTCTCCAGTCTCTGTCTTTTGGAAACAGACGGGTGGTTGTTTATACTTGTGAACTTTCCTGATTATGGATAGAGACTGGTCGAATGAGTCACAGTTGTTCATAAGTCATAAAAGACGGATGCTCGTTTAAACTGTGTGTTGAGAGGGAGACTCACTCGTGAGGTGGTGAGGAAAAAGGTGAGCAGAGGCAGGTGAAGAAAGAAAGAAACAAGGAAGGGGAGGGGGGCTCGACTATTTTTAGCTTCCATCTGATGAGAAGGTTATATAGTCTGCCACAGACGTGAGATTCGGTTTATGTGCACATATAAACACCTTGGAAATGTTTGGGAGAGTATTACAAAACATTCAGAATAATTTTAAAACAATGAGGTTTTTGCATGAGTCTTATTATATTGATATTGATCTCTGCCGCTGCTTTATTGAATTTTCTTTATGAAGGGACTTCACTGTGCAAAAATCAATGTTTAAAACATCAGCATCCATAAACTCCAGTGGCCTACCGCTGTGGAAAGTGTTCAGGTGGTTGTGGAAACTGATTCTTTTTATACCGAATATATGATATGAATGCAGTGAGGGTCATTTCTGATTGAATATGGATGGGCAGATGGATTGACTGAAATGTTATGTTCACAAAAGAAAATGTTTAAAAGAATGTTCATACTTCTCTTGAAACCAGGGGGTTTTCATGCTACAAAATTCAGCCTAAATTATTCTAATTGGGGCTGGGGGTTGATTTATTCAATTTTAAATCATTTGGATGACATTAGATGATGACAAATTAAAAAGAATCGCTAATGCTGTAAACGATTCAGGGAGTCAGTTGGTACTACATTACTATAATATCGAACACAAGGATTTTATAATAACAATCTATATGTATTTACAGTATATAATGACTAATATAGTTCATATATTTAGCAAAATGGTTTTCTCGCTGACTAATGCGTTTGTTTATTGAATGTCTTTACTGAGGTAACTTTAACAATATGTGACATATTGTCTACAAGCTGTTTTATTGACGTCTTGAAACACTGATTTAATGATTACATGAGACATGATACAGATTTTGGTAAGCTGATGTACTGTATCTTTCAACATACCTTCTGATGTTTATTCATGTTTAATTTGATCATTTCACGTGCCGCTCGATATTTATTTTTGAATATCTTGAATAAGTTTTGAAATCAGTAAACAGTGGTGGAGGAAGTACTGAATCTCAGTACTTAAGTAAAAGTACAAATATCCAGATAAATATTTACTTTAGTAAAAGTAGAAGTAACACAATGACAACCATACTTAAGTAAAAAGTACCTGATTTTAAATATACTTTAAGTATTAAAAGTAAAAGTACTTGCATAACAATTTATTCTCATAATGTCTATTTTCTAATGATTAATAAAACATTTAATTCTAACTCATTCAACTTAATACTCCTATAATATTTTCAATAATGATGGAAAAAAATGTTGTCACCATTTCTGAAACAAGCTTGCAATTATGCAACACATCATGCTTATCCTTACTATATGTTAATAACTATGTTTGGCAGTAAACGCCAACGATTAACGATTCAACGACAAACGATTAATTTATGGTGTTATTCTGAACCTCTTGGCTTGCCATAATCCTAACCAAACGTATATTACACAAAGTGCGTTTCCTATGCACGTAAAAACACATTTTCGCGTATAAATTGCACGATAAACACACTGCATGCGGCGTGTATCTATGGCAACCAAACGTCACTGGTAGGACAAACATGCAATGAACGGACGGTCAAATTACGTTTTGGCAGGGGAAAACCTGATCGGAAAATGTAATGAAAATGTAACAGAAGTTGTAGAAATGTAGTGGAGTAGAAAGTATAATAATTGCTGCAAAATGTAACGAAGTAAAAGTAAAAGTATGCACTATTTATTCTACTCAAGTAAAGTAAAGATACGTGAAAAATGTACTTAAGTAAAGTAACAAAGTATTTGTACTTCGTTACATTCCACCACTGTCAGTAAATGATTGCAGATTTTCATTTTGGGGTGAACTATCACTTTAAATTGAAGTCTGTTCCTCTTCAGAAGACTTTAAATGCCATTGGAGCTCATATCCCCATTGACATTTCATGTATGGTAAAGGGCAGCTTGAACATTCGACAAAATATCTCCTTATGTGTTCCATGGAAAAAAGTTATACAGGTTTGGAGCGATATGATGATGAGTAAATCTAAATCTCTTTATGTGGCCCTTTGAGAATTCTGAAGACATTAATCTGTTTGTGCATGAACAGAATTTGAAATACATTCTGTTATATAAAGAGGTTTAAATAAAATTATTATGCTAATGTGGATAAGAGTGTTAAATTAAAAGTAAACAACAACAGCGTATCAACACTCTTAGCTAACAGCAATTCCACTAAGTAATTTCGAAAATGCCAACAAAATCCCTGGTTAATATTTGTTTGCAGACTATAATAGTTACACCTAATCTAAATATCTGCATATTTGTTATTTTAATTCCTATGGGTGGTTCAGCTCTTACTTCGGATAGCGATTTAAAGTGAAATGATCCTGGTGTTTAGTTTAGCTGGTTATTGATGATCATGAGGGATATTAGAGACAAAACAGAAGACCACAGAATTCTGCTTCCCTTATACAGACCTAAAAAATAAAGACAACACAAGAAAAAAAGCGGGGAAAGGATGTGTGTGTACCTACTTAACTATATTTTGGGTATAAATTTGTACCCAGAAGTGACAAAATCTCCAAAAACCTCCCTTTAGGGATGTCCTCATTTGTAAACCCGGTAAAACACAATATACACATTACTGTCTGTCTTCACATTCTCTGATATGATTTTAAAGCCCTTAGGAAATGCCTCATTTATTCATTCTAGTCATTCATTCATTCAAAATATTCTCTATCAGTATTAGTTTTGCAGAATCGTGTATATAGTACACACTTTGCAAAAGGAGTACACTGAATTGGGTCCTCCTTATTCCAAAACTCACTTGACCTTGGCTGCCATTGTGACCTCTTTCACGCCTCATTATTGATCGGATTACAAATGGTTAAAATGTTCTTACAAAAAAAAAATTGATTCAAAATGTGTTTTATGTCGGACACGAGTTAAACAAGAAAAGGTCGAGGTCATGTGTAGCATCTTGCTTTGAAACGTGTATTGTTGCATGATGTATTTTGTTTCGCAAACTTTTTTTTTTTGCATAGCAGGCAGTGTATAGTCTTACACTTTCATCAAACATCGATCATGTTGCCCATGTTTGATTCAGCAACTCTGGCTGTGTCTCTGTTATCTTTGCTTTGCTTTAATTATTTAAAACACAGCAGTAGCGAACAGTGAACTCCCAGATAACCTTAGATATTTCAGAGCCCATATCACATGAAAAAAAAAAAAAAAACACTCTTCAAAAGCAGAACTTCTGTGATATGAAAAAAAAAAAAAACTCTGCCTGTCAATGTAAGGCTCTCTGCGGGGCCGCAACCTTGACAGAGATTTGATTCCACACCATCCATCAGTCTGCTATGGCCTGAGGTTTCTCTCTAATGCTGAAAGATTCATTTTAACCTTTTGGAGAAACGACAAGAGTTCTCTGATCTGATACAGTGGGATACTTCTGCAAACTCCTCTGAGAGTCTCCATCATGAACAGAGAGCATTGTCAGTCACGGCCTGATGCATATTCAAAAGTGGCAACAGTTGTTTCAAAATGGGATGCTCTAATCTGATTTGCTGGTTGTGTGCAATTTCCAGGAGTTGTTATGCACAGGTGTTTATTAGTAGCCTGACTTCGTCATACTCATATTCTAGTCAGAATGTGAATCTAATACTGCTCCATAGAGCATCACAGTCCCGCCCACAGCCGGTGGCGGAAGTAAAAATTCAATGGCATTTCTCCATTGACAGTTGGGATATAAGCCATTTAAACGTAACCATACATTGTAGACGTAAAACCAGCTACGGCTGTACTGAGAGATTGTATATGCTCATATAAACGCCAAAAGTTCATGGGGCACTAACGTTGTTTTAAGATAAATGCCTTTTATTCGTGATGTTTTGGATAAGTACTTCATTACCCACAATCCAACAGTGATGTATCTGATTGGTGGATGTCGTGTAACATGTCTGAAACCCTGCAAAGTTACATGAAGACTGAAGATAGTGTAATGACATAGGGCTAAGTTCATTGGTCGCACCTCAGAGACGCCATTGGTTGTGCAGTCGCACAGGCACAGCCTATGAGCGAGCCAGATGCTCAATGTTTTAACATGTGCAGCTACAATGCGTTTTACATATAAGCTTCAGTAAATCGAGGAAAAGGAGTTTCCCTCCACATTCACTATATAAAATTCACTGGAGGAAAAAGTTCACATAGCCGTCGTCAGATTTGGAAGTCACTCAAAAGGCTCTTTCACGGTGGCTTCAGTCGACTTCAGTGAGGCGCGGTGGTTTATGGGAGGAGTAGTTCCTTTGCTCGGAAATGAAAATATGTACACAGGCTTGTACCCTTGACCTTTTTTGGATTTTCTCTTAGTTTTTTCACTCGAAATGATATGTTGTGTGCTTGTGAGTTCAGCCGCAGCTGTTTTTTTACAAAATGTCAATGGGAGAAATGAATGGGAAATTTACTTCCGGCACCAACGCTCTCTTGGGCTGTGGGCGGGATTGTGGTGCTCTATTGGGCTTTGATTATGAGGCGTGTCTTAACCGAACCAGGAAAAAAAAAACCTCTGCACTCAATTGGATAGACCTACACCCAATCAGAGCAGTGACGTATGTTGAGCTACGCAAAGTTGTCAACAGGACTCAACTCCACACCAACCCGGTCTCATCCCAAGACGTCATTTAACTGACGTTTTGGGACGTCTTTTGACCATACGTCAATATTCGCCTTTTTAGGGCCCCCTTAAACGTCGGTAGATGAGGTTATGGGATCCTAACTCTACCCCATACCTAAACCTAACCCTAAACCTAAACCGTCACCTAACTGACGTTAAAGGTAAAGCGTCAGTTGTATGACGGCCCGGGATCGCCATCTACTGACGTTTAAGGGGGCCCTAAAAAGGCGGATATTGACGTATGGTCAAAATACGTCCCAAAACGTCAGTTATATGACTTTTTGGGATGAGACTGTGTTATCCACACATACTGGAAGAAGTGGTAAAATAATGAGTGTTTCCTCTTTTAATTGGTCCTCCATGAGTCAACCAAAGGAGAAACCACAACGACCACAGGGTTTTCACTGCGTCCCATCTTCTTAGCCACCATCGAAGCCAGCTGATAAACTAAACTTTTGTCGAATCCCGTTGGAAGGACGGCTAAAACATCTTTCCGATCGACAAATGCCTTGATTGTAGTTCTCTGTTCGTCTTTTAAAATGAATGCACTGTCGATTTCTTTCACAACAGACACTGTAGCACAATCTATACATCTCAGTTCTCCAGCGGCGGCCATCTTTGGGGGAAACCAGTTCAACCCAAGCGCTCTTTGATGACGTGATGATTATGTAACTGCAGATCATCTGGCCATCATCGTATAAAGCCCGCCCTGGCAATTTGATTGGCCCGACAATTTCTGAACCAATCATAATTACACCACAATGGATAGAGTCCAGACCAAACTTCCCGACCAAAAAATGGCTGGCATCCAGGCTAGTTTATCCAACGCATTTTCATCCCAAGGCACGATGCTTTTGCCAAAGCGTAGACATCCAACGCACATGGCAACTGCACAGAGTATGGGTAGGTTTAGGTCTGGGGTAGGGTTAGGGTTAGACCACCATAGACATAGACCTCACCTTGGATACGGCAGTTCATTAGAACGAATGCGTCAATAGAGCCATCTTGAAACAGGGGAGCCCCTCCACTTTAATGCATCAGCGTCAATGTAGTAGACAGGTCTAACGCAAATAAAATCACCATAAATCATCATGAATGCGATTTTTCTTGTTTTTTTGGTTTGTTCCAACGGTCAGACATGTATTTATCATTGATTCCAGAAAGAAAAAAAAAAATTATTTTTTATTTTTTAAACATTCTTCGTAGTTCAGATTTCATCCGTGAACTTCATACGCTGCACAAAAGTCCGCCACCGTCAATGAATTCGAAGTAAAGGCAGAGATAGCAGTGTTACCTAGCTACTTCCTATGGCAAGACCCCTGTTCCAAGTTGGCGGCGGTTTTGACGCATGCTTAGAACCCCCAGGTGAGGTCTAGTGTATATGTCTATGTTAGACCACAAGGAGGCGCCTTCTGCCCCATATATACAGTATCTGTGTCTCATTTTGATACTAAAGGGTGCCATGTGCGTTGGATGTCTATGGCAAAAACGTCGGATATGATGCCTTTGGATGAGAACGGGCTGGTTTATCTGTTCATCGAGAAACAAAAGCTAAGAAGCCGCTACACCATGGTGAGGCCAGGAAATTTTAAGTGACTGACTCTTGGTGAAATAGAGTGGATCTCAAATTACATCATTTACAATATGGGATAAAAGCAATTTCCATTAGTGATTGGAATGTCTGTCCTCCCTCAGCTTTCCTACGCAGCTGATGTGTAAACACAGTCAGCTCAGCATCATCGATCCTTATGCTTTAATGTTGACTTGGTGATTCAAGCATGTCTCTGTCCGCAAATGTTGCGTACTGTGGTTGACAAGCTGTGTCTGCTTTCATTACTCCATACTCACCCTCATGAAAGCGACTCTTTAGCTCGGTCTGCTGGTGATCCAGTATCTCATTCCACAAGCGTCGTAGGTAATCATCGTTTCTCACATTATTTCTTCCAAAATTTGAAACAAGACTTTTTGTTGTCTGGAGATGGTTACACAAAGTTTGTAATTTCACGTTATGTCATTAAATCATTGATGAGTTTCAGAACTTTCTAAAAGTCACACTGTGAATTATCTCTGAAGAGAGAAAATGCTTATTTTAAGCCATCAACAAGGTGGATTCAGTCCAAAACACTGCACTCAAAAAGTTTCCCAAATGTGACTAACAAAATAAGGAACCACTTCGTTTGGATCTGTTGATCTGCACGTCCGCTACATTCAGCAAGTCATTCTATAATACAATCCAATAATAGGCACCTTAGTTACAGACCTTGATTTTTCAGCTCCATCGAGTGTCAATGGATCGCTCAAATTCAAGGCACTGGTGACTTGGATGAAGTTGTTTCTGTATTTCCATAAACCTGGCTTTATAACATTTCAGTCATGCTTCCTTTCATAAATGTATGTAAAGAATCGTGACTGGAAACTCTAGATGTGCATGTGCATGTAAACTACATGGGAAAAGGTCTGCTTTCAAAGAACATGCACTCCTCCTTTATTTTCAGACATAATGGAGGCCCCATCGAAGCTGAAGCCTTCTCAAAGACTCAGAATCTTTTTTGAGATCCCAGCTGCAGTCATGTCTACAGTGGCCTCAAAACCAATGGCACTTTTCTTTAGCATTCCCCGGCGAACATACCAGATACACACTGCAATTAATTCTTGTTTTGACTCGTCTTTGTACACATCAGCGATTAGACATAGACAAGCCATCCATTTTGATGAGCAGCTTATGAGATACACGCATGTTTAAGCGGCCGTATGTAAGAATTGTCAAAATAGCCAAAAAAGAACTTTTTTATTGCCGAAGTTTGAACAGTTTGAACCTTCGCCGACTTCCTAGGTTGTCTATGAAAGCCTGTAGACTGATTTTTATGTGAAGGACTCATCGTTTTTTTGCTGGGAAATCATTAGAATGTGATGTTTACGTGCGCTTCCGAGAGCCACTCTTCTGTTCAATGACACACGAAATGAATGCTTATACATGCCGGAAGAGCCATTCTGTACTGTCATATCAATGTGTCTTGCAAAGAAAATGGATTCACTCAAACTATAGTCTCACAGAGCCAGACCTATTTAGTGTATCACTTTATAATTAAATTATCATAACAGTACCGTAATTGTCTGTCGACATAATGGCAGTGAATTGGAGAGCTATCCACATGCTTTCTTAACTGCTGCTTTCTCATTTCGCTGTCATTTCTGGGGTGTGTTTATTTTGTTATTGAGAGGAAAGCATGCAGCACATATTTACATATTCATCTAAACATCGCTCTCAGCAGTGCAGGATGTTGGCTAACAGTGTATATAACTTTTACCCCTAAGCAAAGAATGAAAATAATCTTTGCTGCAATTAATGTACACCAGGGCCATGAATGAAGTTTATTGTATTGTACTTTAGTGAGCACCAGCAATAAGCTGCTGGCTGCAGTTCACTTAACAGCCACCGGTGTCGCTAAAAACAAGGGTTTCTGAATTCTACATTTAGCCACTTTAAATGATCTAGGGCCCTATTTCAACGATCTGAAATGCAAGTGTCATGCGCGAAGCGCAAATAACTTTGTGGGCGGGTCTTGGGTGCTGTTGCTATTTAACCGGCGGGATAAATGACTCTTGCGCTCGACGCAAATCTAAAAGGGGTTGGTTCAAACAGCATGGTTCAAACCAAACAGCATCCATGTTTCACAAAATGACTGCAAGTATGAGCTTTATGGCATAATATAATTGGATTTAGCATTTTCCACTGTTGCAGTCAGAAGAGAACATGTGACTCATTTTATGATCCACCAGTTGAGAATCATTGGCTTATACGACACAACATACTAAGATGCAACAAAATATAAATGTCGTCTGCTCACTAGACGCTTTTAGTAGCAGCTGTTACCTTAAATATCTATGTTCATTACGTTACCAAACCATCTCAAAATCTGCCAAGCCTCTATCCTTTTTTCTGTCAATCATGAATGCTAATGTGACAGACAGAGAGCATGCTGGGTTTGCTCTGTGTAGCAAAACCACAATGCCACAGGAGACTATACCTCACAACCTCACCAGACACAACACTGGTCCGGCTGATAACAGCTCATCCCTGTGCTGTCAATCAACCGCTGAATCTATTTAGATATCACCACTTGCACGGTAGCCGGGGAAAAAGAAATAACTAGAATCTCACCTCACTTAGTGTGAAGGATTTTTATCACTGTATTAAACTACAGCTGTAAGCTACTGCACCATAAATATTACAGTCTTATTATCTCTTTGATGGAGAGGGATATTAAAACAGTTATTGATGAAACCAGGGACTGTGCAAATAACAGAGTCTATACTTTCTCGTAACAGTTTGGCAACAGCGCTCTCGGGGCAATTTAGGTCAACTGAGTATTTTCGTAGCTGAATAAAGTGGATCATGAGTGCAGCATCAAGGCAAATAGCGTAAAATTGAACAGTTATTTTGAATGTTTACTTCGGTTTGCATTTGATATCAAATCACGGAAATGAAGCTAGAAAATGGCCCACTTGCAAATGGCTTCCTTCAGACCAGGCCAGGGTTAATATTGTAGCCTAAATTATACAAAGACATCATTAACAAACTAAATTATTATAATTACAGTGGTTGAAAAATAAACTGAAAAATGAACTAAAAAAAAAATTATGAGAAAATACTTTTATAGCATTTATTAATCTAAATTGACATTAATTTCATCATTTTAATGCAGTTAAAAGTTGGACCTGAGCTAATATGAACGAACAATAAACAAAGGTATTTGTATTAACGTAACTTAATAAATGTATTGCTTAGTCTTAATGTTAGTAATACATTAAATGTTAACGGAAGCTTATTGTAGTGTTGCCTGACTAGCTGTAGACGTTAGCTTTACCCATTAATAGACATGATACTGCCTTGAAAATAAATTCCAGCTTAGCGCTACAACAACCATAATGAAATGAGCCTTCACAATAGATAATGCTTTACACCAAACTCTGTTAGAGAATTACATGTGACAGTTTACATATAATACCTTACTCACCTGTGGAGTAATAATAATAAAAAAAATCTTTTACAACATTTCAAATCCCTCGGTTCTTGCCATCTCCGAAAAGCCAAGCTCATGTTGATTCTTGTTCTATTACGAGCTCTGTCTCGTTCTCTTAACTCTTCAGAAGACTCTACTCTGTTCAGCGTTTGTGTTAAACGGGTGATTCTCTGGAGGTTGGAGGTTTAAAGGATTAGTCTAAATGTTTGCTGATAATTTACTCACCCCCATGTCATCCAAGATATCCATGTCATTCTTTCTTCAGTCGAAAAGAAATTAAGGTTTTTGATGAAAACGTTCCAGGATTTTTCTCCATATAATGCACTTTACTGGTAACCAAACGGTTCAAGGTCCAACAGACAGTTTCAGTGCAAACTGCTCAAAGGGCTTTAAACGATTCCAGATGATGAATAAGGGTCTTATCAAGGGAAACGATTTTTTAAACATAAAAAAAAAAAAAAAAAAAGTTTAAGTTTTATGAGCTCAAATGCTCGTCTTGCTCTGTTCTGTGATGCGCGTTCGTGACTCTCCTGTTCGAACTCGTTCATCAAAATGTCAATGATGACAATGTCTGTCAATCTGAACCACGGTCTGATTTGTGAACAAATCATTTAGGGCTGCATTTCCCGTACAAATGTAATTCGTTGCTAAACCACTGTAGAAAAAAAATCTTCATTGTAGAAACTATAGCTAATAACTGTTTCCCGATGGTAGTAACGTGGTCACACCCCTGTTGTTTGAATCACGTCAGTTCAACAATATAGGACTGTCGATAATGACGCCACCTGAAGGTGGTGAAGTAAAAATTTCTGCTTGGCTACTTAATTGATTGGAGGATGCAATTAATGTCATATTATTATAGTTCATTTACACAAACAACATGAAAGCCATTTCGTTTTTTAATCACATTTACATAATTGATGTACACTTCAGTTCATTCACTCAGAAGCTTTCTCCACAATGTAATCTCTCCAGATACTGCTGTTCTGAACATGGCATCTCCTACTTCACTCTTTTTGTTTCACATTATTTTGCTTGAATTTATGTTTTATACATTGCATGTTCCCTTTTACATCATACGTGTTTATGTATTTATACACATACACCCCAAACAGCAACATAGTGTTGGGCCAGATCCGGGCCACATCTGGTACATGTGGAGGGATATTCAATTAAAGTTCCAAGAGGTCTGTACTGTATATTTCCTTCCCAGCGGAGGTCTGGACAATGCTTGTGGAACAGTTATACATTTCCATTGGGCATCCGTAGTACTTTGTTAAAGAAAAAATAGCCATCAAATATGAGAATCTTGGGCCCCGGGAGCCAAAGCAGAGATGTCTAAGATTTGTTACCAATATTTACCAAAAAAGTAATTATTTTTCCCAGGATATAAATATAAAAAGGTTAGATCAGATGTTTTAGCAATTTTTTAAAAGGTAATTGCGACTTTATCTCCCAATTATGACTATTTTTCTCACAATTGTGAGTTTATATTTCATATAAAGTTGTAATTGCGTGTTATAATGTTAGAACTGTGTGATATAAAGTGGCATTTGCGTGGTATAAAGTCAGAACTGTGTGAAATAGACACAATTTTGAGTTATAAAGTCAGAATTACGTGATATAAAGTTGCAATTGCATTTTACAAAGTCAGAATTGTGAACTAAAAACTTACAATTCTGAGGAAAATTCTTTTTTCCCCCTTAGAATTGGACTTTATAACGCGCAATTGTGAGTTAATATCTCTTAATTCTGAGAAAAGATCTCAGAATTGTGAGAAATAAAGTCAGAATTGCGAATTTGCGAGAAAAAAGGTCAGAGTTGCAGGTGTATTTTTAGCAATTGTGAGTTTATATCTTACAATTTTGAGTTTATCTCACAATTCAACTTTATATCTCGAGATATAAAGTCAGAATTGAAAGATGTAAATTCGCAATTGTGAAATAAAAAGTCACAATTTTCTTTTGAAAAGTTTTATTCTGTGTCGGAAACAAGCTTTCATATTTCTACCAAGACTCAGATGGCAGGTGAAAATTTACATTGTATTTATTCCATAAAGGATTAACAGATGGTAGCGTGCTAAATGATTCATGTCTAGTTGTATAGAAAGGTTATTTGGCGTAGGCCCCGTCCTAGTCCCAATCCTGGGGAAGCAGATTCGGCTAATCCTGTCTGAAGATGAAGGCAACCAAGCTGGTGGTGGTGGGGAGGATGGAGGGGAACCACAGCGTCAACTGCAAATGTAAAAGAAAATTTTCAATACTTGTGCTGTACTGTATATTCTCCAAGTGTCAATCTGTGATTGACCAGACCCTAATAGTTATGAATAAATGACGTGGGATATGATTCGTCCTGATAGAACCTATACGCTTAAGCTAACATTTCTAACCATAGGTCGAGAGCTGTAGTTCAGTTTGCAGAGCTGTTTCTGAACGTTTGTTGGAACTAAAAATCGCTAAACTATGCAACAAAGGAGATTGTGCTTTTGGGAAATGCACTCCAGACTGGTTTTATGATCTGGATTAACCAAAAATTCAACCTAAATTAACTTTGCTGAAAGTAAGATTAAGTCAACTGAAATTTTAATTAAACTAGTCTTAAAATGCACATATAATTAAAACAGCATTCAAAGACAAATTTGGAAAAGCAAAACTATAAAAACCTTGCTTTAGACAGCCGTCTACATTGTCGTTTCTCAAATTTTCTCTGTCTTTCATTTTCTCAAATCAGGAGGGAGAGAGAAATAAACAGAAATGAGCAGGTCTGGCCCATTTCTCAACTGCTACTACAGTCCCAATGTCTTTCACGCATGGGGACCGGCAATGACAGCACAGCAACAGCAGAAGAAGCAACCATAATTAATGTGCTCATGATATGCTATATCTGCCAGTGTTTCAATGCTCAGAGCACGCATGCTTACAGTAAATGGATGAAGTCTCAGGCGGCATTCAGTGGGAGATTATGAGGGACTGTTTCCCACCTGAATCAGGGAGTAGAATCAAGCTATTAACCCTTCAACCAGACACACTTACAGCAGAACATAGCAAGAGAGTTTTAAAACCAACATGAAATCAAATTAGATTAATTAACTGGGGTGTACAGCAAAGCCAATATTTGTATCTGTAGGAATGTCAAAAAATGTTTCATATCCTGTAAACCAAATGTGGTTGGCAAAATAATGTCGGCATTAGTGGAATTGCATTAGCATGGTTTAAATCATACTTATATGACATTTAATGAAGAGAAGATCAGTATGGAGTACCACAAGGCTCAGTACTAGGACCGCTGCTGTTCACTCTGTACATGCTACCATTCGAAAAAATCATTAGAAAGCATGGCATTCGTTTTCACTGTTATGCTGATGATACTCGGCTGTATATTTCTTCAGACCCTGACGAAACTTACCAATTTACAGAATTAATGGAATGCATGGCTGATATAAAACATTGGATGAATAGTAAATTTCCTACTACTTAATTCTGAAAAACCAGATATTCTAATTATTGGACAAAAAACTTCCTCACTAATAACCTGGAATACTGTCTAACACTTGATGGCTGCTCTGTAAAATCTGTGTCGTCGGTTAGGAACCTGGGTGTGCTCTTTGATGCCAATCTTTCGTTTAAAAGTCATGTGTCTAGTATCTGTAAAACCGCATTCTTTCATCATAAAAATATATCTAAATTACGTCATATGCTCTCAATGACAAATATAGAACAATTAGTTCATGCGTTCATGACATCAAGACTAGATTATTGTAACGCTACTGTGGGTGGTTGCCCTGCACGCTTAATAAACAAACTACAGCTGGTCCAAAACGCAGCAGCTCGAGTTCTTACTAGAACCAGGAAATAAGGAAATATGACCATATATTAGCCCGGTTCTGTCAACACTGCATTGGATGCCTGTTAAACATCATATAAATTTTAAAATATTGCTGATTACTTGCAAAGCACTAAATGGTTTAGCTCCCCAGTACTTGAGTGAACTACATTCTAGTCCTTCATATCTATTGCGATCTCAAAATTACGGCCAGTTTATAAACCTAGAAAATAAAAATCGACTGCTGGCGGTAGATCCTTTTCCTATTTTGCACCAAAACTCTGGAACAGTCTTCCTAATATTGCCCGGGAACCAGACACACTCTGTCAGTTTAAATCTAGACAAAAAAAAAAAAAAAAATCGACGAAAAAATCGTCCCAAAGTGTCAACTATTCTCTCCCCCGTGAAGGCCCCCTTCTCCTTCCCTTTACCTCTGTGCAGATAAAACCTCAAAATAGTTCCGGTTCACATTTCTGGGCCGAAGCACGTTAAGGGTTTTCTGTTGGATCGGTGTCGTGTAAGCTAACACAGTCTTGTCTGACTGACGTCTTGGGACGTCTTTTGACCATACGTCAATATCCGCCTTTTTAGGGTGCCCTTAAACGTCGGTTATATGACGATCCTGGGACGTCATACAACTGACGCTTTACCTTTATCGTCAGTTAGGTTTAGGGGTAGGTTTAGGTCTGGGGTAGAGTTAGGATCCGATAACGTCATCTAACCGATGTTTAAGGGTACCCTAAAAAGGCGGATATTGACGTATGGTCAAAAGACGTCAGTTATATGACGTCTTGGGATGAGACTGTGCTGTAAGCAGCCCCTAATTTAATAACTAAGATCTTTGGAACGGAAGTGAATCAATCAAAACTAACTTTAGCTGGACAATAACTTGATTGTGGAGTTGCTGTAAAATCAAAACAATCTCTGTAAAGATCACTTTAATTCCCTATTATCACTGTAAAGCTGCTTTAAAGCTGCCATGTTATCTCAACGGCGAGAGAGCACCAAGAGTGGAGTGCTATATCATCTCTACAACCTCATGCTCTCTGTCAACGATTGGCGTGACTTCCCAATCTCTTTTCAGCTGAGGACCGAACAAAACTTTGCCTCTGAGCCTCTCGGAAAGTGCTCTACCTGATAGAAAGGTTTCAGGGAACTAGTCAATGTAATTCATCCAACCACTACCTCCAGCATAACCCATAGCACTCTCCTTACCACATGGCCCTTATCGGTTGCCCTGATGGTTGCCCATTCCTACAGTTGTAGTGAATTGTGGAATGGAGGACAGAGAGTGGGTAGCTATAGTCCACTTTTATGCTCTTTCCCGATACTCCTCCTCTACTATGTCCACTCCACACTATCACCTTCAGGTTATAGACTGGAGAGGTGACAAATGAAGGAGTGAGATGCAAAACAGAATGGCCATTCTCCTTCCCGTACTGCGATGTAGGACCTCGACCGCAGTGATCCCCAATATCGCTTAACCCTCAGGTGCTCTTCGTTTCGGAGTCACACTTATTATCCTCCCGGTCATAAGTGACTGTACACCTAAAAAGTAGATTTCCTCCATCCCAGTAAAACCAATGCAATTTATTTTTGTTCTATAATATTTATTATTTGTAATTTAGTATTTTTAGACAATTTGATTGAATTTATTAATATTTATGCAATATTAATGGTCTTTTTTTGCCATGGAAAAATTGATATATATTTATATATATATATATATATATATATATTATTTTTTTTCAAAAAATTATTAATGCAGTATTTTAGTTTAATATAGAGTCTAGGCCTTCAGAAAAAAATTTTTTGAAGAAAATTAGCACCATCTGGTTACAGTATAGAGAAAAAGCGTAAAATCATGGTGTAACCACTAGATAGCATATACAGCTCTCTATGGAGAAGCATGTGAATCCCCCAGATGTTTATGAACACATTTTTTTTTTTTGTGGATTTGAATATTTGAAACAATCTCAAAAACGATTTTTTTATTAAAAAAATGTAAAAAATAAATAAATAAATAAATTAATTAAAATTTGTGAATTTTTGTGTTTTTGTCATTTTCCCATTCATTTCCTATCATGGGTCATTTTTTAAGACCACTTAGCATGCTCAGATCATGACCTCAATTTTTTGTGTGTTCACATACATAATACCATAAAAGCCACCAAGTTTCGCAACATTCCGATGAAGCTGTGATTTTTAAAAATTCAAAATTTATTGGTGTGTATGTGTATAAAGGTGTGTTGGTATGAGTGTGTGTGTGGGTGGGTTTGTCTGTTTTGCACTCTAGATGTTGTAGAGTGTCACCCCTTTCCTGCGGTGTACTTTTTTTTTCAGAATTGTGGCCGATTTGTAGATTGCACGTACAAAAATTCTGAGATTTTTTTGTTGTTGTCAATTTCCCATTCATTTCCTATGGATCGGTCATTTTTGACCGAAGACCACAAGTGTGTTTTTTTTTTTGTTTTTGTTTTTTTGCGACCACTTAGCATGCTCGGATCATGACCTCAAATTTTTTTTTTTTTTTGTATTCACATACATAATGCCATAAAAGTCACCAAGTTTCATAACATTCCGATGAAGTTGTGATTTTTAGGAATTCAAAACAGAAAATTTTTCGGTCAGAAATGACCGAAGAGCACCTGAGGGTTAAATGCCTCTATAGCTTAACCTTCGCCGCCCTAAACTTTTGGACCACCATTTCAATAGCTTTTTTGAGCCACTGGTACATTTAAAAGTACTATTCATTTCTTTAGGTGTAAAACGTTGAAATAGTGCATTTTTAAGGGATAGCAATAGAACATGTTTGACCTCACTTGCTGTAATTGCTCTTATGTTATTGCACCAAGCAGATTACTTTGAAACATAAAAAACACTAATTATAACAAATTAGAACTGACATGTTGATATTTCAGAATATTTTATGCAGAATGAGTGTCTGCTCAGCATCGAAATAAATCTCAAGTGAAGCATCCTGGCTCTCAGCTGTCAAAATGGACTTTAATCAGGATTGCGCAAAGCTGCCATGGTCAGCACCAGGGATGTGTATTGTGGTGTAAATGATAAATTGGTTGATTTGACACCGTAAGAGATATTACTGCCCTCTGATCTGGAGACAACTAATGTTTATTTAAGCGGTAGAGCAAATGTGCAAAGCATGCATAATGGTGCTGTGCTGTAAATAATGGGCCTCATTACCCAGGTGTCAGAATGCAACATCTTACATTGTCTCTTAAGCTGTTTAGTATCATGGCTGATACAACAAATGGTTTGCAGGTCACGTGGTACTACCGAATTAATCATGACTACTCGTTCTCTAGGATTTTCTCAACAACCTTAAGCTATGCATCTCAGAAAGTGGTGCAACCACATTTTACACGGAAAGCAAGATTCACAAATCATTTTGTGACAGATCTGGAATAGGAAGTGGGATTTTCAAAGCAGGACAGGGTTTGTGGCACTTACATAAAACTCCGAGATTTGCAGTTTTTGCAATTTTTGTTTTGCAAAGGGTCACAGTGCTCTCTATACAGTCAGTGTAAGAAATAGTATCAGCCTGTAGTTTGACAATGTGAGAATGAAACAGCTTGTGAGGAAGATTTTTCTTTGTGAAACCACCTATACAGCCTACACTTATGTTGGAAAAAGCCTTGATATCATGTTGCTGTTTTAAATTGAGGAAAATAGCTACTAAACATATTTGCATATGTTCAGACAGCAGCCAAAGAACACAATTGTCAGTCCAGATTGGGGTGTTTTTGTGTATACACATGGTTTGGTTATGAAAGAGATCAACAACTGCATTCTATAACTAACTTAACTGGCAAAACAGTCTTTATAAAGAGGGCCCCTGCAGACCGTCAAGGCAGGATTGAGGTTGTAAAATGTGGTGCGACTTCCCAAAACCTAATGATGTTTATGAAAGGCATAATCCATGGCTAGCTGTGCATTAAACCATTTTATACATGACTTGGAGGCAGAGAACAACCCAACGCAAAGCACAATATTTGACCGAAAGTGCTATATTTTTGTCATCTACGGCTCGTTAGATTTAGCATTCTGCCTGCTTTGAATCAGACACAGAGATACTTCAAAATAGCCATTACAGCACATTAGTATAGAACGGTGAGTAAATTGACTTGAACTACTTGGTTTTATTGCACACCTTCCAGCCAATGAGAATCGAGTATTCAGACAGACCAAGGTACAACTATTACTACAATATTAATAATAAGTACAATATTAATAATTCATGATCTTTGTATATATATATATATATATATATATATATATATATACAGTATATAGTATATAGTACAGTACCGGTCTAAAGTTTGGAATCATTTTCATGTTTTTGAAAGAAGTCTCTTATGCACATCAAGCTTGCATTTATTTGATCAAAAATACAGGAAAAAAAAGGAATATTAAATTGGGATTAAATTGACTTGGAACAGTTTTATTGCACACCTTCCAGCCAATCCGAATTGAGTATTCAGACATACCATGATATAACAATTAATAATTAATAATATCCCACTTTTGTGTTAAAAAACTAATGCCAGGATTTACTAAAGACTAGTTAGCGCAGAAAAGGCGTGGACAGTAATTTTTGCCGCTGACCTTTTGACCTTTTATATTAACTAAGGTTTGCGCTAGTCAATTCACTAGAATTTGCGCCATTATTTACCGCCCCAAAAAAACACGTCTTGAACCAGACGCTATAGCAGGTAGATAGCGTTGGTCATTGTGGAAATTGTCTGACTGTTTCTGTGTTCTTTAATTTGCGTGTCATCAGTAGATCACGTGCAAACCGTCCACTCCCATCGGCGCTGTTTTGGGATTGCGCTTTCACACTAATTTGCTCTGTTTATTAAAGGGGTCATGAACTGGCTTTTTAAAATTTTATTATATTGTTGTCTGAGCTCAACTTATGACGATCTTCTTCTGCGGGGGTGATGTTTTATCCTCTTTGACGTCATAGTTTCCCAATTTGAAGAACGAGTCGTTTGCTGAGGCTGGTGTCAATAAAAGCTTTTATTAGACTAACAAGGACGTTTTCAGTTCTGAAACTTACAGGATATTCGGTAACACTTTATTTGAAGGGGCGTGCATAAGACTGACATGACACTGTCATAAACTTGACATAACACCTGTCATGAACATGAAGTAGTCTTTATGAATGCTTATGACTGTTGTGTCATTCGGTAAATTATGACACTTTTAATGCAAAGTTGACATTATTTAAAATGTCTTTGTTATGACAACTTGACATTAACAAAGACAAAAAATATCTTGATTATGACAACTTGACATTAACAAAGACAGAAATATCTTCGTTATGACAACTTGACATTAACCAAAAAATCATAACCTGTCAACCTGACATCTTCATAACTAGTCCAACGTGTTCCACTTTACTTGAGGTAAGGGGACATATTAATGACACTGTTGTTAAAGCATTTGACAGTGTAATAACCCTTAAAAAGATCTTTATAACTAGTACAATGTGTTCCACTTGAGGACTTTACTTTTTATAAGTAAAATATTCATGACCGAATTATGGTGTCATGACGGCCAAAGTCAAAACCAACCACATATGATAGGGTAATGTAATGTTAATGCAAAGCTAAATAACTTCCTTAAGTTTGATAATTAAACCTGTTATGACATTTGTGACAGGTTATGATTTCTTGGTTAATGTCAAGTTGTCATAACAAAGACATTTCTGTCTGTGTTAATGTCAAGTTGTCATAATAAAGACATTTTAAACAATGTCAACTTTGCATTAGAAGTGTCATAATTTACCGAATGACACTTAATGACAAAAGTCATAAACATTCATAAAGACTCCTTCATGTTCATGACATGTTTATGACAGTGTCATGTCAGTCTTATGCACACCCCTTCAAATAAAGTGTTACCGGATATTCTTATAATATCATGACCTCTTAGATGTCAAAAGTTTAAATCTGGCCCTAGATTATTTACAGCAGCAATAGTAATAGGGCGCAACAGTTTTGACGTAAATCGACCCAAGTTTTTTTAATTTGCCTTTTGACGAACCTAGCACATCGGAAAGGCATTTATTTTCAGTACCAATTAAGAAAAGTGGAAATAAAGTGTCTATCGTGTGTTTATCGGTTAGGATATACAGTATTTTGTAACTCTTTTTTTTTTTTTTTGGTAATGCTTCCTTTTACAGTCCTGTTACCCATGTACATACTCAGTACTTATTGTAGTAATTACACTTACTGGGTAATAACTAGGTACCCTGAACCTACCCCTAACCCATTACCTTATATTAGCCAGTAAGTACACTGTAAGTACTGTACTGTAAATGGAAGCGGTACCTTTTTTTTATAATGATGACATCTTCAAGGTTCATTGAGTGTGAATGTAGCTTTAGATTCGTTGTATCTCTATTTGTTACTATCTGTCTGTCTCTTTCTCTCTTTCCAAAAATGTATTCTCAGCCTAATGAATTTGTCCTCTGCTGAGGCAGATGTTGAGTTCTCAACCTACTGTGAAGACAGATGTTGCTTCCCAACCTCTTGAGGTGCCACCAACCAAATATCCTGCGCAAAATGACCGTCTCCTCCTGCGGAGAAGCACAAAATGCTGTTACGACTGAACCGAAAAACAAAAGACAAAAAAACATTCAAACTCATACATTAATTAATGTAAAAGCACAATTGCAATCATATCACTGATGTAAATTTTTAACCATGTTATTGGATTTATTTATTATTGAAGTTTTTTTTTTTTGTCCATACATGGAAAATTGTGAGAATTTTAAATCAGCAGAATATTATTTGGCCATTCAGAATCAATCATAGATGACTATTATATTTAGTTCAATATTTGAGGCATCATAAACCAAGGGAATAAAGGCCTTTCTTCAGTAACAGGTTACACGTAATAACTATTAATTATGCAACTAACCCTAAACCAAACCCAAACTCTAACTCTATAGTAAGAACATGTTAATTATAATTACACATTACTTAAATGCATAATTACACTGTGACATGGACAACTTAAAATAAAGTCTAGCCCTTTCTTTCTTTCCTATCTCTTTGCATAATTTTAAACAGATTCCTTTGTTTTCTAGCACTGCCGTCATTACCAATACAAATATTAGATAAATAACACTTTTTTGGTGCGTATAGCCTTTATATTGTGGAACAAACACAAAAGTGAGTAGTTAATGATGACAGAATTTTCCAATTGGGGTGAACTGACTTTTTGTTAAAAATAAGCTGTACAAATCTTTTCGCTTTCGCTCATCTCATAAGAGCCCATTGAGCTTACACTAGAGCACACCTGAGCCCAGCCTACGGTGTTTGTGCATTGAAAGGTGATTTTTAAATGTCTCCTATCTCAGAATGCTAATTAATACCTCAACAGCTTATCGGTTTTCCTGGAGGGTTTATTCAGCGCCCAAATCAAGCATCGATCCACCACAGACCATCTGATCCCAGGAGGAAAATCTTCAGATTCTCTGTGTGGCAGATATAGAGATGGAGCATCCGTACCTGTCTGCCTTTTTATCTCTCTCTCTCTCTGCCCCTGGGCTCTACGGTGTGGTGAAAGTCAATGACTCGCTGGCCTTGCGCCTGCACACATGGCTCTGGGGGCAATCTGTGTTGAAAATGAAATGGTACAAGCTCAGTTTCACGCTGCCCCGGGCTGTATTGTACATTAGGCAGGACTTACATTGGACTCCTGTCTCTCTCCCTGTCAGTAATTAGGCAGGCTCGGACGAGTTGAATGATTTAATTTTCAGTGACGCTGCCAACTGTGTGTCAGTTGCTGATAGCATGTTATCTCTGGCTCTTTGTCCCTGTTCTCTCGCTCACTAGTTCACTCTGTGTCTCTTTATGTGTGTGTGCAAGGCAAAGTGGGATATCAGCATAAATTCTTTTCACATCACAGTCTAAATTTCTTGTCACTTACTGTACGATTCCTTTCCCGTGTTCCTCCGTCTTGGCTTCTCATCTTATGTAGTTTTCTAATGGTTCCTGTGTTTTACTTCCTGTGTTGGTTTGTTTCCATAGTAACCCTCATTCATCTCCGTAGCTACTAATCACACTCACCTGTTTCGTGCCCTTGTTATCTTGGCCAAAGAACGTATATTGACAAGAAGTGAAAGCCAATAGAATGTTCCATTGCAACAACAGCAGCCCTACGCATCCGCCATTTTGGGGTGAAAGCGACTCGGCAGTCATATATACTGTATTATACATAAATTTAGTCCAGTGCAGAGGTCATTTTTAGGTTGAAATAATTAGGTGATTATTTTAACTCACAACAGTTAACATTATAGCAGTTAAAAAGAAGTTGCTAAACCAGACTTTCCCCCCACATAACCTGAGACAGGGAAGTTCAAGGATTTAATTAATTATATTACTCTCCGTCTCCACATTATGTGTGACAGGTAAGAATAAAATGATATCAGTTCATAAACTTATAATAACATTAGACCATTTCCCAGGAGACAAAGACACTGACAGGTTATGATGTATTGGTTTATGTCAAGATGTCATAACAAAGACATCTTAAAGGAGAACTCCGGCGAACAAAGAACCTTTGGTCTAATAAAACATCGGTACCTAGTCAATCGTTCTCTGAGTTTTGTTTTCATGATAATCGAATGTAAAGAGTTTTATCTCTAAAAACTGTTTAGCGTATAATGCTAGTAATGGGGGCATTGAGTAAGTAAAAAGAAATCGCTAGTTTATACCACTAACAAGGCTCAAAATAGCCTCACACTCACACAGTAACATAATGAGGCTCCATACATCCAAAACGAAGCATTGAGAACTTTGTAAGTGTACAGACCGTTTAATAAGAAGATACTTTATGAAGACAGTTCACTTCGCGTATACAGGCAGGAGCCATTTTAAAAAAATAGTCTCGATAAGTCGACCCCCGAACGCCGTTCATACAGTTCAGAAGTTCGCTGAACTTCATACAGTTCAGATCACTCAGCACGACGTTCGTGGTTTGACTTATCGAGACTATTTTTTAAGATGGCTCCTGTCTGTATACGCGAAGTGAACTGTCTTCATAAAGTATCTTCTTATTAAATGGTTTGTACACTTACAAAGTTCTCATTGCTTCGTTTTGCATATGGAGCCTCATTATGTTACTGTGTGAGTGTGAGGCTATTTTGAGCCTTGTTAGTGGTATAAACTAGCGATTTCTTTTTACTTAGTCAAAACAGTTTTTAGAGATAAAACTCTTTACATTCGATTATCATGAAAACAAATCTCAGAGAACGGTTGACTATGTACCGATGTTTTATTAGACCAAAGGTTCATTGTTCGCCGGAGTTCTCCTTTAAACAATGTCATATTTGCATTCATGATGTCATTATTGATTGAATGACACTTAATGAAAGTTATCACAAACATGCATAAACCCTACTTCATATTCAAGAGATACCTGTATGTCATGTCAAGGTTGTTAAGGTGTCATGTCAGTCTTATGCACACCCCTTAAAGTGTTACAAAATTCTGTTGTGTACCTTATCAACACTCTTTTATATATGCAAGGAATTGATTTGTTGGTAAACATAATTCTACAGCGGAAAACAAATGTTAGTTAATGTCGAATAGTGTTCACTTTACAATAAGGTTCCATTATACATACTTTATTAATGGTAATTCAATTAATAAAGAGTCTACAAATGTTAGTAACACATGTGGAATTATTGTACACTTTTCACTCAATCCATTAATAATCGAAGAGTTCAGATGCAAAAGCCTCTAAATGTCATTTGAAATGTTCTTCTAAAATGGTGTATGGTACAATTAAATACAATTTACATTGTCCAATGTGCTTTACAATATGAATAAATATCATAAAAGACTGACAGCAAAACAACAACAAAAGTACAGGTGTACATTTAAATAGACTACTGCAAGGTAGTGACCATTTCAAAAATGACCATTTTTTATCAAGCTTGTATATTTAAGTTCAGTAATTTCACTTAAATGACAATTAATAGGTAATCCTCATTGCCATTTAAGTGAAATAACTGAACTTAAATATACAAGCTTGATAAAAATGATCATTCCAGAAGAAAATTTCAAATGGCACTTAGAGGCTTTTGCATCTGAACTCTTCAAATACATATTTGAATTAAAGTAATGACAGTAAAGGATGTATAAACAATGCATTTGCAATGCATTCTCATCCTAAGGCGTCATATAGTGACACTTTTGAAATTTCGTCTACTGTAAATCCAACGCGTATGGCACCCTTTAGCGTCAATATAACACATACAGAGCTTTTTCGGTTATGGTAGGTTTAGGTCTGGGGTAGGGTTAGTGTTAGACCACTAGGAGGCGCCTTCTGACCCATATATATCTGCGTCTCATATTGACGCTAAAGGGTGCCATGTGCGTTGGATATAGACGAAATGTCAAAAGCGTCAGTATATGACGCCTTCGGATGAGAACGGGATATTTTTTCACTGTAGAATTATGTTTATCAACAAATCAATACCTTATATATATAAAAGAGTGTTAGGTACACAACAGTATTTTTACATTTAGGGTAACATGGTGAGTATAAAATGTTCATACTTAGTGTGTGTCAGCTACGTAAACTAATTATGTACAGTAAGTTAACCTTACAAAGCAGTAAAGCTATTTGTTACAGTAACTAATGCAATAACAATGTTAACTAACCGTGCTGTAAATGTGAATTGATGCATTGGTACATGTGTGAGTTAACGTTAACAAATCTTAACTAATGCTGAACAGAGATGTTGTTCATGGTTAGTTCATGTTAACTAATGCAATAATTAATGTTAACTAATGGAACCGTATTGTAAAGTGTTACCGATGATTCTTAGCAGATGAATTTCATATTTTTACAGGATTTTTTTTTTTTCACGGTATAATTACAACTGAGGGAGGTTTAAATAAGGGAATTGTGATGAAAATAAACTCACAATGCAAAACAACTTTGAATCCTCCCAAAAAGAGTCCTGCACACACAAGGCTCCCCTACTATGAAGTCTCCTCACAATTCGACGAGAAGAATATATTACCGCACACACACATCTGAGTTCAGCATCAGATACCAGAGGCCAAACCATCTGCCAGCCTGATAGCTGGCCTGTGAGACTCGGTTCACCGTTTCCTCATTTCCTTTCACCACTCACTACCCAAAGGCCAAAACCTTCCAATGCAACACTTACAGAATGATAGATTTCACGGCTTTGTCCTTGTCTTAGCAGTGACCATCTGAAAATAACCTGCCACTCTTTAATCGATGCTCCGTAAATCAAGTGCTCTTTATCGCGGTATTTCCCTGTCCAGGCGCAAGCGGGAGCACACACAAGGCCCAAAGGCGTTAATGTTAGGTTTTTGTGTCTCTGTTGTAGTGCCTGCCATGGATTCGGAAGACGAACCCTTGTTGCTCCAAGGTACCTGGAACCTAAGCGAGTTTGAAGAGCAAGAGGAAGATGAGGAGGAGGGAGAAGAAGGAACAGAACGGGAAAATGGAGACGAGCAGGTCTGTAAGGGGTTGTGGTGGGCTTTGGGCTGGGTGTACACGCAGCCCTGGGCCAGCGGGATGGTTCTGGCTGTGGGATTTCTGGTACCCTTCACCCTCTCAGCATATATGTTCCTTCACTGTGAACCATTAGACATTGACCTTTCCTACAGCGCATTCGAGGTTAGGAGTCATGCCTCTGCAGAACGTTTTGACGCTCTCGCCATCGCCCTGAAAAGTCAGTTGGGGTCTTGGGACAGGCACAGGCGTGACGCCGAGGGATTTGACTTTGAAGCCAATGCTCTGAGGGACCTTTTGTTGCTCATGGTAAACAGAAAAGGGAAGGACGTCTCCGCGATGACGAATGTCACAGAACCTGCTGAGACTGAGACAGGGCTACACAATGACACCAGACAGTTTGGAAATGAGAAAAACAACAAGATGGAAGAGGAAAAGACAGACTCGGCAAACCCCAAGATGGCGGCACTCAATTCCAGTGATGCTGAAGATCACAGGAGACCAGACTCACCCTTAATGAGGAAGAGAAGATTTTCAGGCTACTCCTACATACAGACCCAGGCCCTCTGGAGGATAGAGCTAGTTTTTGTGGCCCAGGGTGACAAGGATAACAACATTTTCACCCCCGAACGCCTTCACACCATACACCGCGTGGAGAGACTTCTAATGCAGCACCCTCAGTTTCAACAGTTCTGCTGGAAGCCACTGGAGGCGTTGCGAGACTTGCCCCTGGGACCTTCCTTCTGCTCTCCTCCAAGCTCGCTCCTGTCCTACCTCTTTCCCAGTGAGCGTGCCGGGAAGATCTACTATGATGGAATGGGACCTGATCTAGCTGACATACATGGTGAGTCAGTTGGAGGGGCAAACTATCCCAATCTCTACTAATGATTCAGTAATTCTCCGTCAATTAAATTTGAAATTTTTTAAATATAGAGGATAAAATTAAGCTCATTTGTTGCAGGTAAGCTCAGCTAAGTTTTATATTTATGTTTTATTTGATTCCCTGTTTTTATGGTCTCCATGTTGGCCATTAGCCAGTGCTAGTTTGTTTGGATCAGGGGTGGCCAATCCTGTTCATATTCCTACCCAGATGGCACAAGTCTATTTGGTGTGATTTTTACATCTGGAAGACGTATTTTAAAGAGTGTTTGCTCATCTGCAATACGTCTATAGTACGTTTCCTGTCAGATGTCAAATAGACGTTTAGAAGATGTCAGTTTACAGCCCATTCTCACTCATTTGACCATGCTTCAATATCTGACGCTTTAGGCGCCCTTTAGCGTCAGTTAGATGACGCCCTAGGATCGCGTGTACCCTACCCCCACCCCATACCTAAACCTAACCGCGTCCTCTAACTGACGCTTTCCTTTAGCGTCAGTTAGATGACGCCGTATGATCGCGTCATGTAAGTGGTCATGTGGTCGCGTCATGTAAAGGGCGCCTAAAACGTCAAAATTGTAAAGGGCGCCTAAAACGTCAAAATTCAAATATTGAAGCATGGTCAAAGGTGACGCCTTGGGGTGAGAATGTGTTGCAGTTTAACATGCATTACATCTTAGGCCCCGTCCACACTAATGCGTTTTCGTTTAAAAACGGAGACCGTTTGCTACGTTTGCACCTTCCGTCCAGACTAAAACGGGAAAAACGAAGACCTAAAACGGAGAAGTTTAGAAACGCTGGAGCTGCGTTTTGAATCTCCGGAGGGCGTTTTAGTGTGGACGAGACAAAACCATACGAAATGGAGAACTTCAGAAACGCTGACGCAGAGGCTGACGCTTGGCTCCATGATTGGGTGTTATCAGTCATGACGTATCCTTCCCTGATTCGCCATTCACTGATTACACCGGCACGTGCATGCCCAGTGTTGGCGAATGGTCACGTGATCCGCGTTTTCAGACGGAGATCGTTTCTAATACGCAGATAAAACGCTGGTGTGGACGGAGATCGTATTCGTTTTAATTCTCCGTTTTTAAACGAAAACGCAGTAGTGTGGACGGGGCCCTAAAGACATCTTCTAAACGTCTATTTGACATCTGACGTCAAAAATACGTTTTTCAGATGTAAAAATCACATCAAATAGACTCAGTTCAGATCCATCCATCCCTGATCCAACACACCTGTCTGTAATTATCAACTTTGCAGTAAGGTAGATCTCCAGGAACAGGATAGATGGTTGACCAGTTGGTGAAGATCAAGCTGTGCTGACAGTTAAACTGGAATGTCCTGGTTTTCCAGTTGGATTATCCCTGGTTAACATACTGTATATCAGGGGTGTCCAATCCGGCTCCTGGGCGACCAGTGTGAGTGTCTTGTAGAGGTGATCCTCAAGATATGGATTAGCTAGTGAGTTTAATTAGAGCTCGAGTTAAACTTTTCAGAAAAAGGTCCAGGAGAAGAACTGAAATATATTGTAAAAAGTAACATCAAATGGTTGTATGATGTTCAAGGCCTCTTTCACTATCAATCCAACCAGTAACTGAATTTTTTTTCATTTTTTTCAGGTTCCCTGAGCTTGGCGATTACCCATCCACAGTTTTACTGGTATGTGGATGAGACTCTCTCACCAGACAATCTTCAGTCCTCTCTTCTTCGCAGTGAGATCCATTTTGGAGCTCCCCTTCAGTCTTTCTACTCTCTTCAAGACAGACCTTTAGAACAGAGACGTCTCTTCAGAGAATTTGTGGTGCAGTATGCGAACATCCTTTCACAACAATCCACCAGGTGGGTGTTGAGATTGCAGTCGGCACAGTAACGCAAACAAGAAGGCTTTTTGTTTATTTGTCTAGTCTAATGCCATGTATGGTTTAAGGCAAATGCAATTTAACGAGCATGCAAACCAGAGGATGCATCAAAAGATTCAAAAGTAAACAAGAAGGCTTATTGTTTATTTGTCTAGTCTAATGTCATGTATGGTTAAAGGCAAATGCAATTTAACGAGCATGCAAACCAGAGGATTCATCAAAAGATACACAATGGCTTAAATGGTCATTGTAAACGTGCAGAATTAACTTTGTTAGCAGAAGCTTTATTTCCCACCCTGTGTTCTCCCATACAGAGCTTATCTTTTTTTGAATTATTATTAATAGCCTCATTTGCATAAAAATTCCATATGCATTAAGACGTGTTTTCTTGAGCTCCGTGAATATATCTTGAGCTTAATTTCTCACACCACAGGGATTTTACTTGTTTAAAGCATTAACCAAACATACATTTAGCAGTTTCTCAGTTTTCTGCATAATGTTGTTCATTAAATACATTTGTGTAATTCCAAACACACAAGTATAATACATGTTTTATCTTCCTTTCAGTGATCAACTCCATACAAAAGGAGGGCATTTTTATTATAAAAGCAATATACCGTATTAAATGAAAATGTAAGCGTGCATGAAAATTGCAATATGGCAGAATTTTCTTTCACAAATTTTACGTCCATAAAACTGAGCCATCATCTCAGTGGCACGATGGTGATGAATCATGGCTCTTCTGCGTGGCAGCTGGAGAGACTGTTCGCTTTACTAATGCAAAACTAATGGGTTATATATAAATGATTAAACACAAAATGGGAGTCTATTAAGCCTAAGTATTCCTTATAGTGTCAAAGACAGAAGTCAGTTAGTCAGCCGATACGCTTTTGGTTGTAGTAATTTTTGCAAGGATGATCACCAAACAACACCAGTTATGAATCACAGACAATGACCCAAAGCTTCATTACATCTGCAAAACAACCCTATTATATTTACTGCTGTCAAGTGTATGCAGATGCTCTTGAAATGACAATCAATACTGCTGGGATAACAATGGTAGGCCTAGAAATGAGCCGATGGTCAGACACAAAATAGACATTCATTGTATCTCTGATACAGTAATAACTCCTTTAAGAGCCCCTCGATGTAATTAAGATAATCTTTTTCCATCAGCTAATGTGTCTCTCATCCCCCTCATCTGGTCCTTCCCTTGTAACCCATTCTCATCTGGACTACCCTCCACTCTCATCCAATTTTCTGTTTTTTTACTCTCTCTCTAGTAAAGTGAAGGTGTTGTACGGGGGTACAGAGTTATTTGACGATGAGGTGCGGAAGACCTTCCACAGTGACATGTTGCTGGCTTTGTTCAGTGGAGGATGCATTACTGTCCTTGTGTATGTTCTTACCTCATTTTCTGGTAAGACACTCAATATGCATTCTAATGAAATAAACCTAAAGATACCATGTTTTACAGTTAGTTGTTGTTCAGGCAACAGATTAGAGATGCCTATAGCTCATTATATAAATTATTTTACAATTCAATACATAGTTTTATGAAGTAATTAATTAATTCACAGTTAGTTAACACTAATCAGTAAGCTACTTTCAGTTATAAACTGTTCTAAAACAGTCTAATGCTGCATAGTTTTTTTTAATTTTAATCTATTACTGTAATCATAAACACACTCTTTTGTAGCACAAATAGTTCTTACTGCACTTTATTAATCTAGTTATTCACCTGTAATGAATCATACACACATTCAAACTATAGAATGTGTTTTTTTATACATTCCACAAAATAAACAACTTTTCCAATAGCACCTATTCAGAGAGAATGTGATTTCAGATGCAGCCTCTGTGTTTGTGAGTGAGTCATTGAATTATTCACCTAACAATTCATACAAGCAGACTGAATTCAGCAAGGAAACACCACTTTGTGTTGCTCTGGGAGAAACTGTTGGTTCTGCTTTTGTCATGATGTGGAACTGTTGTCCTTGGCAGAGCAAACAGACAAAGTATCTGCCTAAAATCAATGTAAGTTACACAAGCACATATATATTGAACAGTTTAAAACTATAGCGTCACTCTCACAATTGTGCTGTTTGGTTTGAATACTGCGTCATGACTTGGAATTGCTTATGTGATTGAATTCTTAAATACAAATTTGTGTACATATATATATATATATATATATATATTATGGCTGTGCAAAGATTAATTGCGATTAATCACATCTAAAATAAAAGTTTGTGTATACATAATACATTTGTGTGATGTGTGTGCTGTGTATAATTATTTTGTATATATAAATACACACATATGCGTATGTATTTAAGAAAATGTGTTATTCATATATAAAATATTACTATTTATTAAATAGTAATATATTATATAATATATTATATAATAATATATTATATTCATATATAAATGTATATATTATATTATATATTATATTCATATATAAAATATTACTAATATTACTATTTATATAATATAGATTATGTATATATATATATATATATGTATGTATATATATATATATATATATACATTATTTAAATAAATGCAAAGAATTTTTAAATATATACATGTATATGTATTTATATATACAAAATAATTTTGGATGTGACCTAATGTTTTACCTAATAATTTGGACAGACCTAATATATATATATATATATGAAGAGTTCAGATGCAAAAGCCTCTAAGTGCCATTTGAAATTTTCTTCTAGAATGGTCATTTTTATCAAGCTTGTATATTTAAGTTCAGTGATTTCACTTAAATGGCAATGATAATTACCTATTAATTGTTATTTAAGTGAAATTACTGAACTTAAATATACAAATTTGATAAAAATCATCTATAAAGTATAATTTCAAATGGCATTTAGAGGCTTTTGCATCTGAACTCTTCATATATATATATGAAGAGTTCAGATACAAAAGCCTCTAAGTGCCATTTGAAATTTTCTTCTAGAATGATCATTTTTTATCAAACTTGTATATTTAAATTCAGTAATTTCACTTAAATAACAATTAATAGGTAATCTTCATTCCCATTTAAGTCAAATTAATAAACTTAAATATACAACCTTGATAAAAATGATCATAAGAAAATTTCAAATGGCACTTATGGCTTTTGCATCTGAACTCTTCATATATATATATATATATATATAGATATATAATTTTAAGTAGTTTTATAAAAAAGACAAATTATCTTTTTTAGACAAAAAGACAAATTTATTAAAAAGACAAATTATCAATTTATAAATTGACATTAAGTTAGTTCATGCTGTAAAAAAATAACAAATTGAGTCTTATTTTAAAGTGCTAATTAATCTAGACAGTGTTTCAGTTTAGCTAAAATATTGTTAAAGATATGATGCAAGCCTTGATTTAGCCTTGTTTTTATGACTTGTGTTTTGTCGGATTTGCAACTGGATTTAATTCCCTCATCTTTAGCCTCAGTATGCTTTGTGTCAACATTTGTGTCAACAGATAAACTGCAATGATTTCTGAAATGAAATCTGACTGATGCCTTGAACCTACACAGACTACCCACACATTTTGCAGAATGACTTAATAAGCAGTAAACATGTATTTCCGCAAAGCACATGAGGATCCAGACTTGAAGGTGTGCTATCTGTGACTTTAGTTATTGGGCGATTAACCAAGTAAATCTTATTGATTTGGCCGTCTCACAGCTCCACAGCTGGTTTTCTTGGTATATTCAGGTCGTTATACTATTTTTGTCGGGACATTCCTAAAATAAGGCTTATTTCTCACAGCTGCTGCACCAACAACCGTCTGGATAATGGAAAATGGAACACCACTTCTCCATTTGACATTTTTATAAAAACCTTAATGACGCTTTTCCACGTTATGTAACTTGACCTTTGTGCTTTATCTGTATATCATATAACCTTCCCCAAACCTTCCAAATGTATTTACGTGTCTGCTGCACTTGCAATGGGCTACCTTGTTTGAGAAACAATAGAGAGCTCTCGAATGCTGCCGTTCCACTCAGCTTGCTCAGACTGTTAGAAAACCTTTGGCACTCTCTGTATGGCACAGCACTTTCAGTTAATTCAGGGATAAAAGCTTGAAACCACATGCAGAAAGCATCTCCTAGTGCGGTAAAGAATGTGGGCCAAAAATATCTCCGATATTTTTGTATCTCAGTTTTGTGATTGCTAATGGTAAATTCAAAACTTTGGTTTGTAAGAGTGTCCGATATTTTGAATTTGACAGTAAGGTCTTGGTGAATTCAGACGGACCTGTCAAGAGGTGCTTGAGTTGGAGAAATGACTGTAGCTTGAAGTATTGATGCTAAGTTTACGTAGTTCTTACAGTACAAAGCTATTGTTATTGCAGTTTTTACAGTAGTTTATTGTGCATGCAGCTCTTCATTTTAGTGACACGCCTAATTTGGATAGTTGATTTAAATAAACTGACCTAAAAGAAAAGGTTTGCCGATTATTTTGAGTCGTTAGACATGGGCAGAGCCATGTATTCAGAGAGTTGCGACACGCTTTGATGTCGCCGCAAGGCTGTCACGTGGTTCATGGAAGCCCCAATAGTTCCAAAACAGACGCGGGCTGTCATGTTCTTCAATGGACAGACAGCAGCGATTGCATTATTAAAACGGTAAATATAAAATAAAACGCACACCAATGTACTTTTTAAGCTTCTATTGCGTTTGATTAATGTCAGTGTTGCATTTGGAGAGGCAGGGTGACAACTTAGATGTTTTTTAGGCTATATTTTTGGAGGGAAAAGCTTGTTTTCCTGTTCGCATCGGTAGTTGCACTGGCTTTAGCGGCTCTAACTTAACTTTTCCATGTCATTCATCTGATGATGGACGTCTCATGACATTTAAACCTGGGATGTAGGTTATTGATTCCCGTGATCTTGCTTATAAATTCCGATTCAGCCATTAGACCCGTGGACCGGTGGCCCGTTCAGGATAACAATCACGACAACCAACGTAAAATATAAATAATTACGCTGTGCATGTACAAATTAATGATTTAGGAGGGATATAGACTGCTCCCATGACGTAGCAATGACCATATTTACAGTAATGTTCGGTAAATTTTAACTGTTAGGTATCTTTTCTATTTTGAATGTACTTTATTTTGTATAGTGCTATGGACCATTTAAAGGACAACTCCGGCGCAAAATGAACCTTTGGTCTAATTACACATTGCTACCTAGTCAACCGTTATCTGAGATTTGTTTTCATGATTGCCGAATGTAAATAGTTTTATCTCTAAAAACAGTTTAGCCTATAACGCTAGTTTAATGCTAGTATATGGGGCATAGAGTAATGACAAATAAAAATCGCTTGTTATTACCACTAACAAGGCTCAAAATAGCCCCACACCAACACGGCAGCATAACAAGGGTCCCTACATTCAAACCGAACCATTGAGAACTTTGTCAGTGTCCACACAGTTTAATAAGAAGATATTTTATAGACACAGTCAACTTCGCGAATACAGGAAGAAGCCATCTTTGAAAAATAGTCCCTATCAGTCGATCTACGAGCGCCGATCCAAGTGCGCTGAACTGAGCAGAATCTCATATGGTCCGTTGTTTCCAGAAGAAACACAAACACAAACCGTTTACTTCTCTTCAATATGTACACGTAGCCTACTGTTCGCGCTCACCGTATCACCTTATTCACATCTCACCAGCGCACTTGGATCGGCGTTCGTAGATCGACTGTAGAGACTATTTTTCAAAGATGGCTTCTTCCTGTATTCGCGAAGTTGACTGTGTGTATAAAATATCTTCTTATTAAACTGTATGGACACTGACAAAGTTCCCAATGCTTCGGTTTGAATGTAGGGACCCTTGTTATGCTGCCGTGTTACTGTGGGGCTATTTTGAGCCTTTTTAGTGGTAATAACAAGCGATTTTTATTTGTCATTACTCTATGCCCTAGCATTATACTAGCGTTATAGGCTAAACTGTTTTTAGAGATAAAACTATTTACATTCGGCAATCATGAAAACAAATCTCAGATAACGGTTGACTAGGTAACAATGTGTAATTAGACTTAAGGTTCATTTAGCGCCGGAGTTGTCCTTTAATATGTATGTCCTGAATAAAGATATGATGATGATGATGAGTTAATGAGTAAAATATTTGTTCCTAAATATGATCCATAACTGTTGGGATTCAATTCAGTGGCTAATGTAGCCCTTCATCCTACCCGACTAAACCATTCATCAGAAAACACACACAAATACATTTATACGAGGTACTATGTATTGCCCCCGAGGTACTATATATTGTATATCTAATGTTTTATATATATATATAGTATATATAATATTATATATATACAGTATATGATGTATATATATATATATATATATAAATATGATGTTATAAAAAAGTATTATATACATCAGGTAACCATAAGTTAGCTAACAACGTTAGTGAAGTGTTGGTCACGTAAGCTATCGCTGCAATTAACCTATTATCTTCCAATAAACATTTACTAGATCTGGCTACATAACATATAACTACAGACTAGATTCACAAGAGGTCGGCTAATGTGTGAAAAAGTAAAAAAATACAGTAATTTCATTAATTTACCAGCGAGCGTACTTCGGAAGCACTGGAAATGAATGGGGTTCAATGCTGGAACTATCAGTGGTTGGAACTAATGGGCGGGTCCATGACACGCGTTACTTCCGCATTCCTGAGTTACAATGGCGGTCTATGGGACTGTCAGAACTCTCTGAATGGGCTATATGCACGCATAAGTTCCGCATTTGACGTAAGGATGCTCGTCCATTTCCGGTTGTGTAGATTAAAGCGGAGGAAAACCGGAGAAAACGGGATTATGGCAGAGTCTTCAATATTTACTGTCCTCCCGTCTTTGAAACGAAACGTACATACGTTAGATGTAATTATATATATAGTTATGTTTATTTAATATAATTTTAAAAAGAAGCATAAACACAACGAGGGGTGTCTGTTTTATCTGTTTTTGTGACTAACGTTTCATTAGTATAACCATGGAGTATAAAATTCAATATAAATTCTCGGTATTGCATTGGACTCTATGATCGGCGGAAGTTATCGAGCATCCTTAATCCTTCACCGGAAATAACGCCGTGCATAGAGCCCATACATGGCTCTGGACATGGGCATTCGGGGCTTCAGCCCCGGATGTTTTTTTTTTAGCCCCGGATCTCAAAAAAAAAAAAAATATTGATCATTATATTATTAAATTTTAATAATTTTGTATTTATTTTAAAAAATTACCGGGTATTTTAATCTATCCTTCGGAATAATGTATTAAAGACGATTAAAATGTTCAAGCAGATCAAATTTACTATGGTTACTATGCTCGAATTGATGGGGGGCTGGGGGGACCCCCCCATAAGCAGTAAAAAATAGAATTAGGGGGGTCCCTCTGATATTTTTATTTTAGTAAAAAAAAAAAACAAATCTGATTAAATGCATGCAATGGATACGGTAAATTTCGTGAATTGATTATTTACAATATATATTTTTTTTAAGTTGGCTAGTTGCCATGTCGCTTTAAAATGTAAACGTCCGGCCCACATCTAAAGAGTGCTGTGCGCATGACATCGTTGACTGACAGGACTGTTTGATTGGCGCCGCTCCGTTGAAGCTAATTTTAACTTTTAAAAAATGGAGAAAGATCAACCTCGACTCGAGGTCGGGAAGAGAAAGCTTCTTACCGACTTTTTTTTGAGGGGTAATTGTCTCTCTTTATATATCTTTCTACTTTATATCTACCCACACCATCGAGGCTTCTGTACTCTTTGCGTAAATTCGAAACATTTAGGCTTAAGTTACTTTTTCCCCCATTATTAATAGCCCTGGTTCTACGGGAGTGCTATCTCGACGGAAAGGGAGCGATCGTTGTGTGCTTTCTAATTTCCATTCAGAATTTATATAAAACTTGTTTTTCATGCTGCCAGGATCGGCCACGTAAACACAAAGTAAAATGTCTATTTTTCCGGCGTCCGACCCAAGCTCCTCGTTTAAGCAAAAGGTACGCTAAAAACAACGTGTTAACCATAAGCTTTTAAATACTCGACCTAGTTCCATTGCAACGGGAAGAAACTCCTGTAACTTCAGTGCCCATCCGTATCACGACAAGACAAGACGTGAAATAATCACGTTGGTCCACTTTGGAAAACGTGTAGATGTCACGGTTTAGTTTAAACTCAAAACCATAAATAGGGCTATACTGCCCTCTTGTGTCAAATTATATTTCTATATTTATTTTTCCAACAAATAAAACCAAGCCTGCAATAAAACCCCGTCCATACAAAAGTATCAAATATCAAACAAAAGTGGCCTAAACAATATTTCTTCAACCCGGTATCGTGACGTGAAATAATCACTTTGGTGCACTTTTGAAAATGCGTAGATGTCACGGTTTAAACCCGCTCAAACGTGAAACTTACACTTAAACTGAAACTTACCATCACGACCTATTGGTTTTCATTAAACTGTGAGAAAAATGGAATTTTGTTTTATTGACGATCACTGAGAAATGGTCTATTATTTAAAATGCAAAAAACATTTATTATTTTCAAGGTGAACAGGATTCATTTGCCTCGATCCACGCTGAAAAAAACGTCTAAATGTCACATTTTTAATGAAGCAGCCTATATAGTCCACTTTGGAAAATGTGTAGATGTCACGGTTTAACCCCCTCAAACGTGAAACTTGCACGTTTGCGTTAACACGCTCCAGTGGAGAGATATCCGGATGTTTATTCGCCTCTGCCATAACGACCTATTGGTTTTCATTAAACCGAGAAAATTGAATTTTGTTTTATTTACGATCACTGAGAAATGTTCTATTATTTAAAATGCCAAAAAAAAATAAATAAATATTATTTTCAAGGTGAAAATGATTCATTTGCATGGATCCACACCGAAGAAAACGTTTAAATGTCACATTTTTAATGAAGCAGCCTAATGAGTAAAATGTCTATTTTCTTGGGCGTCCCCCAGCTCCTCGTTTAAGCAAAAGGTACGCTAAAACAACGTATTACATCGACGTTAAACCACGTTAACCGTGTTAACCATAACCTTTTAAATACTCGACCTAGTTCCATTGCTTAGCAACGGGAAGAAACTCCTGCAACTTCAGTGCCCAACCCGTATCACGACAAGACGTGAAATAATCACGTTGGTCCACTTTGGAAAACGTTTAGATGTCACGATTTAGTTTAAACTCAAAACCATAAATAGGGCTATACTGCCCTCTTGTGTCAAATTATATTTCTATATTTATTTTTCCAACAAATAAAACCAAACCCGCAATAAAACCCCGTCCATACACCCTTGAAATCAACAGATTCAGTGGCTCAGTTGATGAAGCGTTGGGCTTTAATCAAGAAAACCTGAGTTCAATTCCCATACTTGCGTTAAATTGTTGTGATTATATCAAACAAAGTGGCCTAAACAATATTTCTTCAACCCGGTATCGTGAAAAGACGTGAAATAATCACGTTGGTCAACTTTTGAAAACGTGTAGATGTCACGGTTTAAATCCCCTCAAACGTGAAACTTACACTTAACACTTACCATCACGACCTATTGGTTTTCATTAAACCGAAAAAAATTGAATTTTCTTTTATTGACGATCACTGAGAAATGGTCTATTATTTAAAAAGCAAAAAAAAAAAATTTTTTTTTATTATTTTCAAGGTGAAAAGGATTCATTTGCCTGGATCCACGCCAAAGAAAACGTCTAAATGTCACATCTTTAATGAAGCAGCCTAAATAATCCACTTTGGGAAATGTGTAGATGTCAGGTTTTCATTAAACCGAGAAAAATGGAAATTTGTTTTATTTACGATCACTGAGAAATGTTCTATTATTTAAAATGCAATATTATTTTCAAGGTGAAAAGGATTCATTTGCCTGGATCCATCCCGAAGAAAACGTCTAAATGTCACGTTTTTAATGAAGCAGCCTAATGAGTAAAATGTCTATTTTCTTGGGCGTCCCCCAGCTCCTCGTTTAAGCAAAAGGTACGCTAAAAACAACGTATTACATCAACGTTAAACCACGTTAACCGTGTTAACCATAACCTTTTAAATACTCGACCTAGTTCCATTGCTTAGCAACGGGAAGAAACTCCTGTAACTTCAGTGCCCAACCCGTATCACGACAAGACGTGAAATAATCACGTTGGTCCACTTTGGAAAACGTGTAGATGTCACGGTTTAACTCAAAACCATAAATAGGTCTATACTGCCCTCTTGTGTCAAATTATATTTCTATATTTATTTTTCCAACAAATAAAACCAAACCCGCAATAAAAGCCCATCCAATACACCCTTTAACTCCTATCTTATTTCAGGTTAGGAAATCATATCGCTAGCATCAACGTTTCTGTCTAACTTTAGCTGCCTATTGTAACCGATGTCACTTTTCATCTCGCGAGCTTATACGGCTTTTAATCTGCTTTTTTTTTTAATAAAACATACACTGAAAATGGAGAATTAACATCGCAGTCATGTGATTTAGTCAGCTTGATTAACATTATTACAATATATTACTATTTAACACAGATGTTATTTGCTAATTACATAAACTATAAGCTCAATTCATTATTATAAATATATATTTAGTATATATATATATATATATATTTATAAATATATATTTAGTATAACATTTTTAAGCATATATATTTGTATGGTCCTCGAATGTGTTCAAATATTTCACCAGTATCAGCCTTTTCACAATTTATCACTCTGCATGTCTGTGTTTGCCCAACTTGCATTATTAAGTAAGTCAGTAGGTGGCGACAAGTGACTGTCTTTATGAGCGAACAATTTAACTTTAACTTAAAGGGTTAGTTCACCCAAAAATGAAAATTCTGTCAGTATTTACTCACCCTCATGTTGTTCCAACCCCGTAAGACCTTCGTTCATCTTCGCAACACAAATTAAGATATTTAAGATATTAAGATCGCTCCTGCATACAGTCCATAGGCTTCTTGAGGGACTGGCTCTTGCTGTCCCCGAAAAGTCATTAAAGACATCGTTAAAATAGTCCAAGTGACTACAGGGGCTCAATCTTAAGTTTATCAAACGACGAGAACACTTTTGTGCGCAAAAAAACAACAAAAATAACGACTTTATTTCGTTATTTTGGAGATGTATCATTGGAGATGATTAGTCACAAAATTTGTCATGCTTATTTGAGTTAAGAGAACTGATTGGGATGTTCTTTTAATTGTTATTCAAGCAATGTATTTATCGTGACCAACTCAACGCGTGTTGCCAACAGGAACGGTGTAGAGTGCCCTCTGGTGGACAAACTATACAACTCCAACACTCATGACATGGTTCAAGCGTGTTTCGTCCGTTTTTATCTTATTTATCGGCCATTTTAACTGCCGATACCGATAGTCTGGAAAATGCCTAATATCGGCCGATAATATCGGTCTGCCGATATATCGGTCTGGCTCTACTTCATATCCATTTTGTTTCTCCACAGTGTTTCTGACGTTCTTTGGCTTGGCCAGTATTGGTCTGAGCTGTCTCGTGGCGCTCTTCTTGTATCATGTGGCGTTTGGAGTGAAATACCTCGGCATTCTCAACGGAGTGGCAGCCTTCGTCATCATCGGCATCGGTGAGAATAATAAAAACCCATGAGCTTTCCACATTACAAATGAAAGTGTTCTTTTGTCTTACTGTCTCCCTCTGTCTCTCCTACTAGGTGTGGATGATGTGTTTGTGTTCATAAGTACCTTCAGACAGTCAGCCCACCTGACTTGTTCAATGCAGCGTATGATTTACACAGTAAAGACAGCCGGCAGAGCCACGTTCCTCACGTCCTTCACGACGGCGGCAGCATATGCCGCAAACACCTTCTCACAGGTGCAGTCAGCGGAGCAGGATAAACATGGCCACAAAATCAATTGTCAAAACAAAGATGTGCCAACATTTAGACCATGAAGACCACATTTACACTTTCGTAGGATTTTATTAAGTTCACTTACAATGCTACTCAAGGTTTCCTGCACCCAAAATAGTTGTATTTTAGTTTTTCTAAACCGTTTTCCACTTCTTTGGTGGTTGCAATTAAACTGGCTGGTTTTGCTGCTATACCTTTAAAGCTACACAGTGTGATTTTTACCCCCATCTAGCGGTGAAAAGGTATATGACCATCCAGTGAATATTAATTTCTGTCCCTCTCAATTTCCAATTTCGTTTTAACTCCTACGGTGGCCAGTGTAGTCCAAGATTAACATGGCTTCCAGTTCGACCTCGTCCATGAGTGTTAACTCAAACGTAAACGCGAAAGGGGAAACTTGAATTAACAGGTATGTCCCTCTTTGGCTATTGTACTTTCAAGATGGAGGGGCAACATGGCGACCGACATTAAAACACCTTACCCGTATGTACTTTCAATGGCATATTATACACTCACGAGAATACTTTATTACTTGAACGAAGCAAATATACATTAATGAGCACATATATTTTTGAAAGAACTAAGTGTTTTTAGGTAAGAATAAACTAAAAGAGTTACACAGTGTAGCTTTAAAATTTCGATGTAAATGACCTCTGTTATGATTGGCTAACTTCAGCGTACTAACGTAATTCATACTTATCAGAGTTAAAGGGCCCTGAAATCAAAATTTTAGTTTTTTAGCTTTTGGTATCAATATGTTTGCCTTAAGGTTATGAATAAGCTGGTGTGTTCCAAATTCAATGACAAAATTTGCTAACCTTACAGTCTCTCACTTCCGCTAAAGCGGACTTCAGCTTCTCATCACATCTTCTGTCCAATCAAATGCTCTCTAGAATCTGAAGCTCCACCCCCTATGCTATAAACACCACATGGCCAAAGCGGCCGTTGACACATGTCACAGAGCAATATGGGTTGGAGTGTCTGTTCGGTTGCTCAAACGCTCAAGTTTTAATCCGTTTTCCAACTATACGTCGGTTAAGAATGAAATGGCTAGAAATTTTTCAAACCTCTGTTATTGAATCAAACGCATCATCAGCGCTCGGATTCGCTTCCATGGTCCTGTCAAGTACGACTCGCGGTCTGTGAGGTAAACTAAATGCTATTGGCTATTTGAGATGGGGGAGGAGCCATTCAATTTTTCCCGCCTTAGCTTCCTGTTTCAGTGGAAATTACGTCAATGCATCATACAAAGCTGCGCGTTTCAAGGCACTTCAGTGGGCCTTTAATACACAGGCATACGTCGATGTGCTCATGGCCCGGCCGTGACATCAGTACCAAGAAGATTTTTACAAGGACCATCAATTTTTGACAATAATGTAATACAATTAATTAAGTAAAACAACATAAAAAGTAATGCTTTAGTCATGACCTGTGGCCCTTACATTCTGTATTAAGGGCTTTTTCTGCCATCAAAACAAGTTTAAGCTTTAAGTGGTGTGATTAAATGTGAACTTGCGGATTCGTACGTGACCTCCTACTTTGAAGCTCAGGATCTAACATCAATCAAAAAATAAACACAACTGATGTAATAAGCTGAAAGAACATGTAGAGCAGACAGTCAAACCTTTCTTTATCTTTAAAGAGAGGTCTTGTTTTATTCACGCCATGGGGCTTTTATGTTTCTGTCACCATCTCATGTTTATTCAGTAGCGTATTGACGTAATGAGAATCCCGCCGGTTAATTTATTTTAAAACATGCAAAGTGAAAAAAAAAAAAATCTGCCAACACCTGACGTGTGACCTTTATCTATTTTGCATGCGTCGTTAGATCCCGGCTGTTCATGACTTCGGTCTGTTCATGTCTCTCATTGTGAGCTGCTGCTGGCTTTGGGTGTCCATTCTCATGCCTGCTGCCCTTTGCATCTGGACCCAGTGTGGAGCTGCCCATGGAAACCCCTGTCCCAAATGGTAGAGTTTTATGTCTTTCCAAATGTCTTTTGAGGAAATGTGCATGTTCTTTTATCACATTAATCATTCAGTAAAGGTACAATTGCTTGACTCTCCTTCTTCTGTGGAATACAAAAGAAGATTCTAAGAAATGTCTATACAATGGAAGTCTATGGTGTCCAAAAAAAATTTGGCTACAAACATTCTTCAAAATGTATTTTATGTTCCGCAGAAGATAGAAGGACATTCACGTTTGGAATGAAATGAGGGTGAATAAAATTTCCTTTTTTTTTTGGATGGATTATGCTTTTAAAATCATAATTCACCAAGAAATGCAAGTTCTGTTATTATTAACATCATGTTGTTCCAAACCATGACTTTTTTTGTTCTGCGAAACATTTTTTTTTCACTCTTTTCCATGCAATTTCAGTATATTTAAAGTAGTAGTTCACTTTTTAAAAATACTTTTGCAGATAATTTAATCACCCCCCATGTCATCCAAGATATCCATGTCTTTCTTTCTTCAGCCGAAAAGAAATGAAGGTTTTTGATGAAAACATTCCAGGATTTTCTCCATATAATGGACTTCATTGGGAACCAAACGGTTCAAGGTCCAAATGAGAGTTTCAGTGCAGCTTCAAAACGACACCAGACGATAAATAAGGGTCTTATCATGACTCGAAAAAAGATTTATTCATTTTGATGAAAGGTTTTGAACAGGAACGCGCATCACAGAACAGGGCAAGAAAAGCATTTGTGCTTATAAAACTTAAACTTTGTTATTATTTTTTGAAATGAGCGATCATTTCGCTTGATAAGACCCTTATTCATCGTCTGGTGTCGTTTAAAGCCCTTTGAAGCTGCACTGAAACTCTCATTTGGACCTTGAACCGTTTGGTTCCCATTGAAGTCCATTATATGGAGAAAATCCTGGAATGTTTTCATCAAAAACCTTAATTTCTTTTCGACTGAAGAAAGAAAGACATGGATATCTTGGATGACATGGGGGTGAGTAAATTATCAGCAAACGTTTTTTTTTTTTAAAGTGAACTACTACTTTAAGGGCTCCATTAGGCTATTATAGATCTCCTACAATAGGTTTACATGCATCCAAGTTCAAAAAACACATTAATTTTATATATTTAATTATATACATTGTATTACATCTTTTCTCACAGTAAATGAAATGGTTTGAGAATTCAGTTTCTCTAAGCCCCTCCTTTCCGAGAGCCTGCATCTACACTGATTGGTCAGACGTCCAAGTCTGTTGTGATTGGTCGACCACTTATAGTCTGTTTCAGAAACCAATCGCTTGTTAACCATATCTGAATTTCAGCTCCGGATCTTCCTCAGCACTTGACACACAGTGATACGCACAACCTCATCCTTTAGAAGTGTAAAGTGGTTTTGCAGTGCAGAAAACGGCGTCTTCTCTACATGAACAACATAAACCAAACTCTTCCCATCTCAGCCACAACTACAGTGTTTGAGAGGGCGGGTCATATTAGACTGTTTTCGGGAAGCCAATGAAGTGTATATGGCATTATGCAAATTTGTTACATTGTTATATAGGTAGGAAACAGGAAGTGAGACTGGAATCAAATTTTGTTTCATGAACAAATCGTTACTTTTAGTTGATGTTTTAAATAATTAGTTGACCCAGTTCACAAAACAGGTCTGAATGATTTGTTCATGATTCAGACTGATCCAGTTCTCAAGCTAAATTCACAGACAGAGTAATCCATTGACAGCTTACTGGAGAAAAGGTTCATTGGTGAATAACATTTTTGCACAAATCATTTTATAGTTATTTAACATTGTTTTTCAAGACTGAAAACTTCAGTCCTCATTCATTGCAACTGCATGGAAAAGAGCGAAACATGGGCAAACTGATTTGGAATGACATGAGAGTGAGTGATTTTTGGGTGAATCATCCATTTAACACTGAGATTGTTAAATCTAACAGGTGGACCAAACTAACTAAACTGTCCACCAGCCCTAGTCCCCTCTCAGATGATGATGATGTTGCTCTAATAACTGTTGAACTGGAACCAGGTAAGGTTGACTTTATTTTGATAAAGATTACAAAGACAATTTGATATTTGGAATAATCTGCACCAATGAATCATTTACTATAAGACCATGTGAAGTAAGGAGGTAAATAGGGTCTATTTTAATTGCCCAATCATTAACATGGATTTTTTTATCACTTGAATGTCATGGTTCACTTATAACATTGATAAAGTTTTTGCACAAAAAGAAAACAAATATGCAGAAAAACAATTATTTTCAGCCTTTATTCTGACACTGTATGAAATGATTCGTTTTTAAGGGGCGGCTCCTTTAAGTCAGTAAACACCCACTGTTAGGATTGGCTAACGCCGCTGCATACAATCTCAAAAAAAAAAAAAGGTACAAAAGCTGTCACTGGGGCTGTACCTTTTCAAAAGGTACACTTTTGTACCCAAAGGCTGCATATTGGCACCTTAGTGGTACATATTAGCACCTAAAATGTACATATTAACACCTAAAATGTACATATTAGCTCATGAAATGGACATATTTGCACCTAAAATGTACGCATTGGCACCTAAAATGTACATATTAGTACCTAAAATGTACATATTTGTATCTAAAATGTACATATTAACACCTAAAATGTACATATTAGTACCTAAAATATACATATCAACACCTAAAATGTACATATTAGCACCTAAAATGTACATAGCACCTAAAATCTACATATCAACACCTAAAATGTACATATTAACACGTAAAATGTACATATCAACAACTAAAATGTACATATCAATACCTAAAATGTACATATTAGTACCTAAAATGTACATATTAACACCTAAAATGTACATATCAACACCTAAAATGTACATATCAACACCTAAAATGTACATATAAACACCTAAAATGTACATATTAACACCTAAAATGTACATATCAACACCTAAAATGTACATATTAACACCTAAAATGTACAAAAGTTTACCTTTTGAAAAGGTACAGCCAGTGACAGCTTTTGTACCTTTTTTTCTGAGAGTGTAGGAAACAGCATCAAAGACCGCTCAATATTGCATGTTAGTGTTTAGAAACATTATCCATAACAAAAACATAATTTACACACAAATCATTAATCATTTATGTATGGTTTGTGATGCAGCTGTTGTCAGATCAGTTGCTGCTTCATTTGTCAACAAAAGTGTCTTTGCGACACTGTTCCTCGTTTATAAAACAAAATGCTCCAAACAAACATATAATCATCCAATGCAATCTGGGACGCCATTAAAATACAGCACTCACTTATTTACGACTCTGGGATCCTTCTAAAGTCTGTACAGAGACGCAAATGAGCGGTTGAAACTTTACCTGAGTGTATGTCAAAAGATGACATGACACCTTGGTGCATTATCTCAAATTGCAAGATGTCTTGATTTCTGTCCAGGTGTGTGTGAGTCTGAATCGGATGCTGCCCTGCTGTCGCTCTCTGTAGAAGCTCCTTTGTCCGTGTCCTCTGAGGGCAGCGTGGGAGTTGTCAGCGCACACCTTCAGAGGCTCCTGAGACACTGGGTGGCAGAGCCTGTCGTCGACAAACGGAAAACTATCATAGGTCAGTAACATTTTGTGATAATTAGGAATATTTGTGGTTATCTTAAAAGACGTGATGTTCTTTCACAGACTGTTCTGTTCTGGATTTGATGTACTGTATGTCACTCACAAAACTGCCAAGAGCTGGCGGGAACCTTCCACTCCGGATGGTTTATATGCTACTTTCTGAAGTTGTGGTGCACAGGCTTTTATCTTGGGTTCAGACAGAAGCACAGGCTTCTGTCTGAACCAAAGTATTGTACAATTAGGGTACAATAAATGCTTTAGCTGAAAATCCAGTTGCTTGATTTGCTTACATCTGTGAGTTTCATGTTAAATATATTATATACGATTTTAATTTGAGACATTTGATGGCATGTAAAAGAGATATCCTTGAGTGCACCTCACTTTGTGTGCAGTGCTACAGTACTTCAGATTTTAGAGCCCGACCGATAAAGGATTTTGAAGGCCGATACCGATACAAATATTTTGGGGTTTTAAAATCCGATATTCCGATATATCGGCCGATATTTTATTTATTTATTTATTTATTTATTTTTTAAACTGGAGATGATTAGTCACAAATTTTGTCATGCTTATTTGAGTTAAGAGAACTGATTGGGATGTTTTATTTTATTTTTAAAATATTCATTTATCGGCCATTATAACTGCCGATACGGATAGTATGGAAAATGCCTAATATCGGCCGATAATATCGGTCTGCCGATATATCGGTCTGGCTCTATCAGATTTACTCACATCACATAAAAAAATCTTTTGTTATTTTGCCCTTGTGAAAAAGAAGAATAATTTAGCAATTAAATATATATAATATATTTTTATATTTGGCTACATGGATAGTTCCTGGCCAAAATAAGCTGTTAGGAATTTACTATTCTGTTCACTGCAACCTGTAATATCTATTCTCTCTCTATATATAGTATGTATGTTGAGTATGCAAATTTTGGGTATGCATAAAATGATTGGATGACTTACCACACTTGTCAAAATGTGCTGTGTGCAAATAAGCATGGGATATCATATAGCGCAGTGTAAATGTGCAGTGTGATGGATGAACCGATAATATCAGCTACATCTCTTTCTTGACTCAGACTGCCAAATGTGGAGACATTTTTTATAGGCTATAATAACTAGACACCGTTTATTGAATTACACATGCAATGCAATGAGGTCATGTGACTTAATGTTTGCATATTAGTGCTTGGATTATTGTAGAATAATGTTTATACTGATTTGCTTATTATTTAAAAAAATAGTTTGCATTATATAATACATACCGTGCTGTTTTAATGCAGGCTATTGCATTCTGCTTGCTGCATACTGCATAACACTGTGCCCCTTTCTTAAAATATTAGTCAAGTGAAGAACATTTACAGATAAACGTTAAAAGTTTTCTTTTTTATAGCATTTTTAATACAATTTTGTGTAAACGTCCTTTTGGCAGTTTGATGAAATGATCAAGTCACGTGCATTGCGGGATGCAGTGCTGATGAAGTGTTCTCTGGTTGTTTACTGCGTATATCAAGTACATTATTTAGATATTCTATCCATAACCTACTATGCAAAAAAATAATGTGAGTAGAATGCTGTAAATATCTTACCAGAAGTGTTGTTATTGTTAACTAAAACTATATTGGCAACTAACTGCATTATGTATTATTTATTTTGACTCATGTATTATGTATTAATTTGCTTGTTTTTCTGCTTTGAGTATAAGCAAGGCGCATTGCTAATTAAATTTATTTTTATTATTAATAAAAATGACAAAAGCACACAACAAAATGACTAAAAGTTTAGCTGAACAAATACAGTAGTAATATAAATAATACTACAACACTCTCAGAAAAAAAAGTACAAATAACACAGTCTCATCCCAAGACGTCATATAACTGACGCTTTTGACCATACATCAACATCCGCCGTTTTAGGGTACTCTTAAACTTCGGTTAGATTGCAATCCTGGGGCGTCATCCAACTGACGCTTTACCTTTAACGTCAGTTAGGTGACGGGGTAGGTTTAGGTCTGGGGTAGGGTTAGGATTAGATAGCGTCATCTAACCGACGTTTAAGGGTACCCTAAAACGGCGGATGTTGACGTATGGTCAAAAACGTCAGTAGTATGAAGTCTTGGGATGAGACTGCGCTGGTACAAAAGCTGTCACTGTGGCGGTACCTCTTCAAAATGTACACTTTTGTACCTAAAGGGTGCATATTGTTACCTTAATGTACATATTAGCACCTAAAATTTACATAGTAGCACCTATAATGTTCATAATAGCACCTAAAATTTACATATTAGCACCTAAAATGCACATATTAGCACCTACATTTCCATTTTAGCACCTAGAATGTACATATTAGTACCTAAAATGTAGATAATAGCACCTAAAATGTACATATTAGCAACTAAAATGCACATATTAGCACCTATATGTCCATATTAGCACCAAAAAATTACATGTTAGCACCTAAAATGCACAAATTAGCACCTAAAATGTACATAGTACCACCTAAAATGCACATATTAGCACCTAAATGTCCATATTAGCACATAAATGGACAAAAGTTTACCTTTTGAAAAGGTACAGCCCCAGTGACAGCTTTTGTACCTTTTTTTTTCTGAGAGTGAATAACAATGATATTTACTTTCTAACTAAATCAGGATTGTCTATTTAAATTTAAAAATATACCTTTACAAGAACTAGAAGAATTGTTGATTAAACAATGCTTACACAGGTATAAAAGTCTGATAAATGATTATCCAAAAAATGAACAAAGAGTATATTAAAGAGTACAGTACTCGTGAGCTTATGTACACACAATTTGTGCATGAGTAAGATGAAAGATTTCCTTGCTGTTTTGCTTCAGACTCCCTGTAATTAGTTTCTTATTCTCAAGGTCAGTCTATTCACAGTTTACACAAAAGAGCTATGAAATGCATCTCTAACGTACAGTATGTGTCTGCGACAGTGCAATTAAGCTTGTATTAGCATGATGGAGTGTACCAAGATATTTCAACAAATGCCTATTGTGTATATGCATATTTATGCAGCTGTATGCATGTCAATACGCTAAATTAGAGCCAGGTTTCTCCCAGTCCACCACTGCTCTTTCCTCTTATTAGGTGAGCAGCCTGAGCAGTGTTGAAACAACAACAGTATAATTATAGACTTAATACCGTCATGCATAATGTAGCAGGATGCATTTAAAACCCAGCGTTAGCTTGTTGTGATAAACATCCTCCCCCGTCCTGTCTGGTTTTTCAGGTGTGTATGTTCTGGTTCTGCTGGGCTCGGTGTGTTGCTGTTGTCTCCTGCGGCCGGCCAGTCACGCGCCTGTGCTGTTCCACAGAGACACCAACCTGCAGAGACTGCTGGACCTGCGCAGTAACCTGAGCGCTCAGGGGATCGCCTGCCATATGTGCTCGGGTGGGCCTTCTAAACAGTGCAGAGCGCTCTCGTGGGTCATGGAAAACGATCGCTTGACTCATTTGCGCTGCCTTATTTAATTAGACTACAAATTTTCTGCTCGTGGCAAGATACAGTAGATGAAGGCAGCGGGCAATGAGCCGAAACTTAAGTAGAGACAATATTTGGGTGTCAGGAAAGCTTTCATCAATAAGCCATTACGTGAGGAATAATATCTGCTTTGCACCAGGGTCTAGTGTCACCCACAAGGGCTTCATTTTTTTGTTGTTGTGATTGGCTGACTGTACATTATTTATCACACACTAGCTTAGGAAGAAATAGGTTTTTTTATAACAATGATCAATTTTGCTGTTTAGCAAAGATATTCAAGACCAGAATCAATTATCCTATGTAACAAAAACATTACAATGCTGAAACTAGTTGTTGCATATTCAGTCATAAATATATTAAAACGTAAGTTTCCACATTGAAAATCTGAGATTCAAAATCTTGGATGGATTTTGAAATATGTAAAAAATTAAATGTTATTTTTTGTTCCCCACTTAATTTCCCATCTTGTTTCTCTATAGAGTGCCGAAGTGATGACGACACTTTGTAGGACAACTCGGAAGCTAGCGGCGCATGGGTTCCCGCTCGGTCGAAAAGCAATGCATTTTCCCCATAGACTTTTGGAAAACCGCAAAAAAATAAGATCTGTGTTTAACAAAGGGTTATGACCCTTACACGTTTTGTCTAGCAAGATAATCTTTACAAGGTAATCCAAAATGTATACATTTTGAAGCCTACTGTATATAAAGATTTTAAAAAACACAATCAGACACAATAAAGTTTAAAAAACCACAAGCAGGTTATAACTGTGTGTTCGATGTCATAGATCAAAACCTGAAAATATTTAGAGGCTCTGTTCACCACAGACCTTATTTCAAACCCATTCAAAAATCCCATAGGCTTTAGAGCGAGGGAACCGTAATGCTAAAATGCTAACTCACTTCCACGTTTTGGCCTACAAAGTGACGTCATAACTTCGGCACTCTATATCCTGACAAAATAAAGTGGCAAACTGGCCCAAAAGTATACACTGTATGGACAAAAGTATTGGGACCCTTGACAACTACACCAAGAGAAACTGTAATGATACTGCATTCTAAATCCATTCATTCATTGATAAAGTGAGATTTTAGGCTATGTTTACACGGAAACGATCTGAAGAGAAAACGCAAAAGTGGCGTTGCGTTATCACTTTTTATTCTGCGTTTAGACGAGCGTTTTGGGTGGGAAATCCGTGTGCATATGGTGACGCAAAAGTGTGTGAAATTCGATGTAGTATGCACTCCAGGCGGCTAGGTGGCGATGTGGAGCACTGCCACACAACAACACCAAGTCCACGCGCCTGCACACAACCTTCACTGTTTAGCAGACTTTTGCGTTTTCACCCTTTAGACGGGTGGAGCGTTTTTAAGATTTCCACTCTGGAGGGTGGTTTCACTTTTTTTTTGCATTTTTAAGCCCCAATAGCGCCGTCGCCGTGTAAACAAAAGGCAAATCCGATAAAATATTTTCACGTTTTCACCTTAGAGTGGCCTTCTATTGTGGGTAGCCTAATAGGCACACCCATGCAATAATCAGCATCTTGATATGCCACACCTGTGAGGTGAATGGTTTGTCTCGGCAAAGGAGAAGTGCTCACTAACACAGATTTAGACAGATTTGTGAACACTGTTTGAGAGAAATAGGCCTTTTGTGTACGTAGAAAAAGTCTTAGATCTTTGAGTTCAGCTCGTGAAAAATGGGGGCAAAAACAAAAGTGTTGTGTTTATAATTGTGTTCAGTGTAGATGTCTAAAATGAGAATTTGAGAAATATGGGACTAGCTTGAGTTTATTGCTCAGCCCTATTTGTTGAACTGCGAGAGGCGTCATCTCTCACCTAAGCTTACGATACTCCTACATCTCATGTCATGCGTAGGTCACTCTTCGACCAGAACTCGACTCTCTTGTGAACTGGGCTGGCATACGGCCCTTACCAGAAGCTAGTGATTACTGCCAGTGATTAAGTTGTAATTATGGATATTTTTCGCTTCGCTTCAGAAGGTCTTTATTTTCCCCCTGGAGCCGTATGAATTACTTTTATGATGGATGGATGCGCTTTTTAGGCTTCAAAATCGAGGGTACCATTCACTCCCATATTATAAAGCTTGGAAGAGACAGGATATTTTTTTATATAACTATTGTGTTTGGCTGAAAGAAAAAGTCATATACACCTAGAATGGCTTGGGGGTGAGTAAATTATGGGGTATTTTTTGAGTGACCCCCCCCCCCCCACACACACACACACACACTCACACACACTCTCGGTGACTTTATGTGGTCAGAGTTGTTGCTGTTCCTAAATGCTTCCACTTTTTGATAATCCCATTTACAATTGCCCTCGGAGTATCTAGCAGGAATGATATTTCACAAACATCCTATCATAATAACACGCTTGAATTCACTGAGCTCTTTAGAACGACCCATGTTTTCCCACTAATGTTTGTAAATGGAGATTGCAAGGCTAGGAGTTTGATTTGACACATTTTACACATGTGGCAATGAGATTGAAACACCATAATGCATTAATCAAGGGGTGTATCCCAATACTTTTGTCCAAATAGTGTATTTCTAACTTTTTGAGTATGTCCAATCAAGGTCTGGGGTCAGTAAGATTTTAATTTTTTTTTAAAGAAATAAATATTTTTAATTCAGCAAAGATGCATTACATTGATCAAAAGTGACTGAAAAGACTATTAAGAATATTGAAGGAGTAGTTCACTTTAAAAAAAACAAACTTTTGCTGATAATTTACTCACCCCCATGTCATCCAAGATGTCCACGTCTTTCTTTCTTCAGTTGAAAAGAAATGAAGGTTTTTGATGAAAACATTCCTGGATTTTCTCCATATAATGGACTTCAATGGGCACCAAATGGTTCAAGGTCCAAATGAGAGTTTCAGTGCAGCTTCAAAGGGCTTTAAACGACACCAGACGATGAATAAGCGCCTTATCTAGGACCCTTCGAGTCATGACTCGAAAAAAGATTCGTTCATTTTGTTCAGTTTGAACAGGAGAGTCACGAACGTGCATCACAGAACAGAGCAAAGCGAGCATTTGTGCTTATAAAACTTAAACTTTTATATAAATTTTTTTAATGGCCAATCGTTTCGCTAGATAAGACCCTTATTCATCGTCTGGTGTCGTTTAAAGCTCTTTGAAGCTGCACTGAAACTCTTATTTGGACCTTGAACCGTTTGGTTCCCATTGAAGTCCATTATATGGAGAAAAATCCTGGAATGTTTTCATCAAAAACCTTAATTTCTTTTTAACTGAAGAAAGAAAGACGTGGACATCTTGGATGACATGGGGGTGAGTAAATTATCAGAAAAAGGTTTTTTAACTCCTTTAAAAATTTAAACACTAGTACTAATGCTAATACTACAATGGTTCATGCCTAAACAATTCCACTCACTAGCTCTATATTTGAGCTGTATATCAGACTGACATGTCTGACCTCTCTGTGTCTCTCAGGTGTTTTTATGGAGCGACCTCATAATCTTCACAGTGCTGCTGATTTCACAAGCTCTACCTCAGGGAACCATCCCACAATTCCCTCAAACCGGTCCAAACCGGCATCCAACAGCACCGCACAGACGCTCGCAGGTTTGTTTCTCTGCTCTTCTGGGAGGAATGGGTGGAAAAACACTGACACCTGTTTTATCAAAACTTAATCATTCTTTGAAGCACTCCCTGCTGCAAAAACCAGGTCATGCTGTACCAGCGAAAGGTTGTCAAGCTGGTAAACCGAGTTCAGAACATGGGTTCATCTGCTCACCCCACCAGCTTAGTTAAGGGCTTTTACTGGCTCTAACCAGGTTGGCCAAGATGGAGAGTGGTTTGCAAGATTTTTTTGTGTCCAGCATTATCCAGGCCAAATCTTGGTTTGCAAGATTTTTTTGTGTCCTAACCATTATCCAGGCCAAAACCATTAAATAAAATATGTTATTCTCTTCTTCACTATGGTTTTACGTCATGTGCCATGCCAGAGCACACTCTAAACAAAAATGGTGCTATATAGCACTAAAAGTGGTTCATTGGCTTGTAATCATAGGGGAACCACTTTAAGTGCCATCTTTATCAAATGGTGCTATGTAGAACCATAAGAGGTGCAATAAAGCACCTTAACCACCCCAGAGAACCGCTGAAGAACCAAACTGGGCCTAACAGGTTCTTTAAACAGGTTCTATATAGCACCATGACCACAGCAAAGAACCCCTCAAGAACCTTTTTTTTTTAGAGTGTAGATGTGACGTCACAAACTACCTTGTAACCAATCTGGTCAACATGTGATCGTCAACGAGTGGATCTTTGAGTCAGTGGAGGTGGGGCTCATTTGCATATTCATAGAATTGCTTATACTAAATGAGGCAAGGGTGTAGAGTTACATTCAAGCTATTTTAAAGCAAACAAAACGTTTCAATATGTCATTTTGGTGATCAAATTTTAAGGGATAATATTAATTGAACTACAGCGGGACTTGGTAAATGGACTGCATTTATATAGCGCTTTCACAGACCCAATGGCCTCCAAAGCGCTTTACAATTTGACTCTCATTCATCCATTCATACACTCATTCACACCCACCGACGGCGGTGTCAGCCATACAAGGCGCCATCCAGCTCGTCGGGAGCAGGTGTCTTGCTCATGGAAACCTTGACACTTGTTCAGGTGGAACCGGGGATTGAACCACCAACCTTTCGGTTTGCAGCCTATCCCTATTGCAACTAACCTAAGACAAAGTCCCTTTCAGGGAATAGTATAGAAATTCTGTCACCATTTACTCATTACATTTACAAAAAGTAAAATCTGTGTGAATTTCTTTCTTCTGCTGAACACAAAAATATAATTGTATGAATATGGGTAACCAAACAGTTGATAATCCCCTTAAACTATGGAAGCCAATGGTTACCCATATTCTTACAAATATCTTCTTTTGTCTATATTCCCACAAGTAATTAACTTAATGTGCCGTGAAAACCAATGTTTGGATGTTCTCTTACCTGAAATGGATTTTTGAAACCCAAAAAGTCTATTATGCAGTCTTTCCTCCAGAACAGTGGCTGCAGTATCTAATTGAAGATATTTCTTTTTGAATCGCCCCCTTACCAGTCGTAAAAATCTTTTTGGGAGGACCGTGTCAGCGGCAACATGTTCATATAAAACATCACTGCTTTTAACGAGGCACACGCAGCTCTCTCACATTGAACTCTTCTCCTGTGAAATCACAAAAGAAAATGCAAACAAACGCACCCCTTGTTGATCTACATCCACTACATGCTGTTGCAAGTTTTATTGGTTTATAAAATAATCTATTAAATCCAAATTAACGTTTTGTGTCCATGTCTATTAGTTTTAAGGTCATAAATGCTAGTGCACTCATAAACATTGACACAATTTTGTTTAAATACAGTATATGGCTAATGAAGGGTCAAGGGTTGAACTAAGTTGATAAGTTTTCGTAAAAAAACATTACTTTAGACCTCAAGGCACTACCTTTTCACAGTTTAGGGTTGCCATGATTGTTTTATTGTTTTTGAAATAAGTCTCTTTTAAAATTCTGCAGGTGGTCTCCTTACTGTCTATGTGTTTATACTGGAGGTGGGCTCTGCTGTTCCTCTATATCGCTATTCTCTCAGTGCCAGTGGACCTGCACCTTGGCAAGCATCATCGGCCGGGCACGGGGATGTCCCATTCTTTCAGGTCTGTATGGCCACACACACACACACAAACAACAGGATTGCGTGCTGTTCGGGAGAGAGCTGAGATAAAATTACTTCCTTCATATGTAACCGTTCTGCTCCTGAATATTAGTTAGATTTGAATTAAAGGGATAGTTCACTTTGAAATTATTTTTAGTATGTTTCAAGGGCATCCAAGATGTAGGTGTCTTTGTTTCCACAGTATTTTCAATTTTGATAATTTTTAGGTCAAACCGTTCTTGTCTGTCAGTCATATAATGGAGGTCTATGGTCACCACCTCAAAGAGCATGCACAGAGAAGTCCAAATTAAACATGATTGAATGACTCGTAAATGTAAGTACACATTGATGGCCTAAGACACGAAACGAGCGGTTTGTGTGAGAAAACTAACAGTATTTATATCGTTTTTACCTCTTTACCTTGCTTTGTGTTGTTATAGTTGGAGTGGCTCTTGTATTTTTAGATCTATAACTTTATCGTGATCATCCTTGGTGTGAACGGGCCTTAACTAATGAAGTTTCTCTGTTGTGCAACTGTTGAATCTCTCCGAATTCCTCTTCCTGTCATTCCAGTTCAACACTGTGAGCCGAGGTCAATTCAATTATATTTAGGCGAATGAACTGGGGAAAAAGCTCATTATTTTACATTTACATTTACACACAGCGGCTTGCATGATTGCCAGTATATTTATTATACTAAGCAAAGAAAAAGAAACAGTGTCGAGAGAGACAGCTGTGACAAGCCGTTTTCTTGAAAACATAATTGTGGTTGGCAAATGTGTTTTTCACATTGCGTATTACTTCACTGCTCAGACAAAAACCATTACCGCCTGTTTGCTAATGCCTCAGAGCAAAAACAAAGCTTTCAATGTACACAATCTATTGCGACGCCTTGGGATTTCCATCAGTCCTGGCGTGTGTTTGCATCACCTCAGCACGCTTCAATTGCCCTTATAGCCCCATTCCATCTGAGCTGACAAACTCTGATCGATGTGTTGTCACGGTAACAGGCCTACAGCAGTCCCCATAGCAACTTCAGCACGCGGATGACCGTGTGTGTGTCTCACGCCTATCACCCCCGCCCTCGCTGGATGCTCACACTGCGGTCATGTGACGGCAGCCGTCGCTGGAGATCAGAGTTTGAGTTCTACGTGGCTTCGGTTGAGCAGCAACACAGCAGGCGAGTGTGATGTTCACAAATGAGCCGCGGCTGATTGAAATCGTTTTTATTGTGCAACATTTAAGCGTATAGTCCTCTGTGCCCCGTTTGAACAAATAAAAATGATCTTGGGTTATAATAACCCAGTAATTGATCTCCTGTTTGTGTATTTTTTTTTTGACAGGAAGCTGTATTTTGCCCAACACACCAACAGCCCGTACCCCAGTCGTGTGTGTGAGGGGCCTCCGGGGTGTGTGTTCAGCTCTGGGCCCGATGGACCCACTCAGGGCAGCTTTTACGCCCCACTTCCTGCTGGTACATGCATGGTTTAAAATGTATTTGAAGTTGTGCATAATTTAAGGTTGTGGTAGAGCATCCCCTTGTGAAAAAGAAGTGCGCTTAACTAATGACTCTTTTTCTCAACATAATTATGTATACTGTTTTTAAAAGTGCATTTTGCAATACTGTCAAATTTAAAGTCTTACCTGCAGCTTTTAGTGGGCAGGAGTTATAGAGAGCCTAAGTCCCGCCCCTCTGCTTCCGGCTCATGGGACCCTATTTCGGAAAAAATATGAATGGTAGTCAATGGCGAGAGACAACTTATCTTTTTATTCCGTCTGAACTGTGCCCTGAATTACACATATGATGTTTGTCAATTTAAAAGATAATTCTGAAAGTCAAAAACGTGGCAGTTTGTCATAAAACAGAAGAGTAACATTTAGTTTTATGTGGAAATCGCTTAATGAACTACATCTCATGGGAAGCGAAACAACGAGCGAGGTCCGCTACTCGTGTGCGCGCAGTCTGGTACAAAACACTCAGGCATGACGGCGTAACGTTACGATTATAACGTAAGACTATAGAAACAATGACAGACATTAGCCTCAGTAAAGTTAGCTTCATTCATTGAGAGAAAATGTGCGCCTTTGGGGTTTGTAGTCTTTGTAATTACGTATTTTCACGGTCTTATACCTCAACGGTTTTACATCAAATTGCGACTTTCTTTACTTTAAAATGTATCTTTTAAATTGACAAACATCATATGTGTAATTAAGAGCACAATTCAAACTAGATACAAATATTTGTTGTCTCTCGCCATTGACTACCATACAATATTTTTCCGAAATAAGGTCCCATGGTGGTCGACCGGAAGGGGGGGGGGGGATTTAGGCTCTCTATAGACACATTAGAGCGATAAAGGAACATGGCACAGACAGCAACATAGTGTCGGCCCACATCCGGCCCACATCTGGTAGGCCTACGTGCTGAATCCAAATCTACCAGATGTGACCCTGATCTGGGCCGACACTATGTTGCTGTCTGGGGGACGAATGAGTAACAAAGAGCGGGACCTGCTTGATGTTACAAAGACTTATTAAAAGTGCAATGTGCCGCAAAAGAGAACTTGTATTCAGTATCCGCACACTCTTTCTGGGCACAGCTAAGTGGTCAAATACGCACAAAAATGTTCAAATCTGAGTATTCTCGTAAACATGCTAGGTTTATGTTTTGAGTGAAGGTAAACAGAAGGGAGAATTTGATGTGTGCTAAAAAATTGTGTACATACTTCTTAAAGTGACAGCAGCCTAATATACTGATGCTGTCTGTGTCCTTAATCAAACAACAAAAGAATAAGAGAAATTCACTCACAGCTCTTGACTTTGAACTTTTGCAGCTTTAAAGCAGCACTATGTCATTTTTTCAACCTTTATAATATTTTTACAAAACCCTGGGGATGGTACATCGACGTACAATAGGTTGAATGACAGGTCTGCCATAGCCTGACAGTGTCTGTATCGCTTTTACTGGCACTCTGTAACTTCGAGGTGCGGGTAGGAAACCGAACACAAAAAGAACTACAAAATTCGACTGGTTACCGCATACATCACTTCCCCCACTTCCTCAAATTTCGACTCGAGAGCCCAACAAGCTTTTTTTTTTTTTTTAACCTCTGTATGTTGTCATGGCTGAAGCAGCAAGTAAAACCAAATGTGAAGTGCGTCAGAATCAGTTTACTGTTGGTAATGTGTTGTGTCCGCATCCAGTGTAGACTGCATTGCTTTCTTTTGAGGGGGCTTAACACACTCAAGCATCCCCGTAGAGCCGGGAAGGGCAGCTCGCGCCAGCTTGAGATGTGAAAGTATACTGATTACCGAGTTTGGTAGGGGCTACATTCTTGCAAGTAAATAATACATGATTAGATGGACAAAATAATCAGGATAACTATCCTGTGTCTGCACTGCAGGCTGATAGTCATGTTTGTTATTTATTTTTCTGGTGAAAGTGTCTTGCCTCAGACTATAATGAAATCGATTTTTCAAATTTGCAGATTCATCTATGGTTGCTTGATATTATAATATTGACGATATGGCTATTATCTACCAACAAACATTGAATTGAATTAGCATATCCATTATGTAAAATAGTAGCCAATAGGCTAACGTTACTACGGTATAAAGACGCTGGCTTGTAAACGTGAGCTACGCAATCTTTTGACATTTGAAAAAATAAAGCCCATGAAACTATATTCATATGACATGCTGAAATATATGCCAATGTACCAGTGATGGAGACATTTCACACTCAAAGCTGGAGTCTGTCCAAGATTGAGAACTCCTTCCTTCTGCAGAGTTCGAGGGTATTTTTTTTTTTTGTATATATTTTTTTTTATAACCTTTATTTTACCAGGAAGGAAGCACATTGAGATCTTTTACATTAGCATCCTGGCCAAAACTGACAGACGTTTGAGTGTAACAAATAACATCCAACAATACATACACATAATGCCCTTTCACACCAAAAGTGAAATGAATAAGCCTCAGGCTGAAGGAAATGCAAATTCATGCCTGTAAAGTTGAGGGCGCAGCTCAAATAAATGCATTTAAACACATTTAAAGTCATTTTTCACTTATTATTATAGTTGAATTGGATCATCGAATAAATGTACTAAATTGCAACTTCATCGTTACAAATGTGTAATTACAGATATATTTAAATAAATGATATAAAAGTTTCAATAGAAATTATATTAAAGTATATTTTAGTTTACCATAAATGTTTATCAGTGTGTTCAACATCCATATTTCACAGACAATAGAAGTAATTATGAAATTTCTTGTAAAGATGAACTCTAGTGCTTTTTTGATCCACTCAAGTTGGCCTTAAGTACAACTAATTACATTTAATATAATTTTTAAATAAAATACATTTGAATTTCATTGTAATTACCTTGCAAATAAGTGTCCAAAAGCATTGCATTGAGTTTGCAATGAATTTAAGTATGTATACTTTTATTATGGTAAACATTATTTCTGCATTAAAAAAATATTTTTAAGTGTACTTCTTTTTCACAAGGTTGATCTTGTGAAAAAGAGGATGAGTGACCTTGTAAGTACAGTAACTTAAAAAATATCTACAATCTGTTTTATGTGAGCAATGGGTAGTTGATAAATAATTTAAAATGTACTGTTTCTTGAAAAAATGTTGGCTTCTCAAAAAAAAAAAGAAAAAAAGAAAAGTGGATTCATGTTTTTTTGTGATTGAATCAATATTCCTTTGATATGCCCCAAACTTCTACAGGAGATGCTGGATACATTTCTTTTATGACAATTTGAAAGTTGTCCTTTCTTTGCTAAGTATCAGATGCATCTTCTATGTGATCAGCTCCCACCCAGATGAAGATCTCCAGGACTTCAGGCTTTAACCCCTGCAGTGGAGGAGAGTGTGGGAAACCAGCAGTGCGCCCTCTAGTGGACACCGGGGCCATGGTGTTTGTGGTGTTCGGCATACTGGGGGTCAACCGCACTCAGCGCTCAGACAACCATGTTATTGGAGACTTGGTAAGACAGAATAAAACTACTTGCACCATTTACAGTGCAGACATAAAAAAAAACACCATATTGTAAACTCCATTTATGAAAATGCTTGAGAATAATCATAACCAACATTAAAAATTGTTTGTTACATTAAGGGAGAATCATAGTAGCTGCATACCAATTTACATACACTTGTTAAATAGTTATCAGGATTAGTTTGTCCCAAATCATGTAATCTGTGAATGCTTTCAAACATTTCCATTAACTCCCATTACTTTGAATACCAATAACGGAAAGTAGTCTCTATTCTGTTATTATTGATTTACATTACAAGCTATCAGAATTTCATCTTCATTTAGCCATAAATATCAGCAACTGCACCACACTGAATATTTGACTTAGTTTGCTTGTTTCTTTGTTTTTTCTCAAATCTGAACTTCATATTCTCACTATATCATACTACACTCACCTAAAGGATTATTAGGAACACCATATATTGTGTTTGACCCCCTTTCGCCTTCAGAACTGCCTTAATTCTATGTGGCATTGATTCAACAAGGTGCTGAAAGCATTCTTTAGAAATGTTGGCCCATATTGATAGGATAGCATCTTGCAGTTGATGGAGATTTGTGGGATGCACATCCAGGGCACGAAGCTCCCGTTCCACCACATCCCAAAGATGCTCTATTGGGTTAAGATCTGGTGACTGTGGGGGCCATTTTAGTACAGTCAACTCATTGTCATGTTCAAGAAAACAATTTGAAATGATTCAAGCTTTGTGACATGGTGCATTATGGTGGCCATAAAGGGATGGACATGGTCAGAAACAATATTCAGGTAGGCCGTGGCATTTAAACGATGCCCAATTGGCACTAAGGGGCCTAAAAGTGTGCCAAAACATCCCCCACACCATCAGGGCCGTATTAAGAGCTCACTGGGCCCCGGGGCTATGAGTTACTGCAGGGCCCCCCCACCACTTTAGGTCACCAACTACATGAGCTAAATGTTATATTATTATACGAGTCATTTTATCCATCTATGATATACTTCACAGTTAAGTGATGTTACTTTTAACACGATTTTTTTTATCATATCAAAATGTATTGTGACTAAAATTTCATAATTATTGTGACCAATTTCAATATCACCAGAAAATAATCTCAAGCTTACTGATGACAAGAGTCACAAATTAAAATAGAACAAAGGCACAATAAATCGACTTATGAAAAACTTTAAGCACTGAATAATATTATATTATATAAAGTAATCAAATGTACAATAGCCTACATGGTTTTCACTACAAATTCAACATTCATTCTTGTTAATTTTGCAAAAGTAATTCAAATACAGTAACGTTAAATTACTTTCTTTCTGATGTTTGATTAACATTATTGACACACATGGCGACAGCATCTTTATTAGCAGCGTCTTTGAGACCTCAGAGTCGGATTCAAGTGCGCTGTGCAAAACCGTCTCAAGTTCACCATGGTCTCAAAACCAGCATTTACAAAATGAATTCTCTCCCGCTGCTCACTGTGCCTGAGCAGTTTGAAATAATTTGTATCCCAACCACAATGTTTAAAAACGCGTTTAAATGATAAACTTACATCGATCTGCAGCAAAATTTAAATATTTCTTCCGGATATACAACCCGGTATCACGACAAGACGTGAAATAATCAGGTTGGTCCACTTTGGAAAACGTGTAGATGTCACGGTTTAAGTTTCTCCAATCTTCTCAAAACTCTGGATTCTGATAGAGGGCCACGAGACTTTGACCTGAGTGCAAAAATGGAGGCTCTAGACCCTTCCAGAGCTGAGATATCAAAATTCAAAATTTCGACACGAAAAAAAAACGACAGTGTTACCCCTTTTGTTTTGTTTTTCGTTTTTGGGCGAAAAATTAAGTTTCTCCAATCTTCTCAAAACTCTGGATTATGATAGAGGGCTGTGAGACTTTGACCTGAGTGCAAAAATTGAGGATGTAAACCCTTCCAGAGCTGAGATATCAAAATTCAAAATTTCGACCCGAAAAAAAAAACGACAGTGTTACCCCTTTCGTTTTTTTCGTTTTTGGGCGAAAAATTAAGTTTCTCCAATCTTCTCAAAACTCTGGATTCTGATAGAGGGCCACAAGACTTTGACCTGAGTGCAAAAATGGAGGCTCTAGACCATTCCAGAGCTGAGATATCGAAATTCAAAATTTCGACCCGAAAAAAAAAACGACAGTGTTACCCCTTTCGTTTTTTTTTCGTTTTCGGGCGAAAAATTACGTTTCTCAAATCTTCTCAAAACTTTGGATTATGATAGAGGGCCACGAGACTTTGACCTGAGTGCAAAAATGGAGGCTCTAGACCCTTCCAGAGCTGAGATATCGAAATTCTAAATTTCGACCCGAAAAAAAAAACGACAGTGTTACCCCTTTCGTTTTTTTTCGTTTTCGGGTGAAAAATTAAGTTTCTCCAATCTTCTCAAAACTCTGAATTATGATAGAGGGCTGTGAGACTTTGACCTGAGTGCAAAAATGGAGGCTCTAGACCCTTCCAGAGCTGAGATATCAAAATTCCGACCCAAAAAAAAAACGACAGTGTTACCCCTTTCGTTTTTTTCGTTTTCGGGCGAAAAATTAAGTTTCTCCAATCTTCTCAAAACTCTGGATTATGATAGAGGGCTGTGAGACTTTGACCTGAGTGCAAAAATGGAGGCTCTAGACCCTTCCAGAGCTGAGATATCAAAATTCAAAATTTCGACCTGAAAAAAAAAACGACAGTGTTACCCCTTTCGTTTTTTTTTCATTTTCGGGCGAAAAATTAAGTTTCTCCAATCTTCTCAAAACTCTGGATTATGATAGAGGGCTGTGAGACTTTGACCTGAGTGCAAAAATGGAGGCTCTAGACCCTTCCAGAGCTGAGATATCGAAATTCAAAATTTCGACCCGAAAAAAAAACGACAGTGTTACCCCTTTCGTTTTTTTTTGTTTTCAAGGGAAAAATTAAGTTTCTCAAATCTTCTCAAAACTCTGGATTATGATAGAGGGCCACGAGACTTTGACCTGAGTGCAAAAATGGAGACTCTAGACCCTTCCAGAGCTGAGATATCAAAATTCAAAATGTCGACCCGAAAAAAAAACGACAGTGTTACCCCTTTCGTTTTTTTTCGTTTTCGGGCGAAAAATTAAGTTTCTCAAATCTTCTTAAAACTCTGGATTATGATAGAGGGCTGTGAGACTTTGACCTGAGTGCAAAAATGGAGGCTCTAGACTCTTCCAGAGCTGAGATATCAAAATTTCGACCCAAAATAAAAAACGACAGTGTTACCCCTTTCGTTTTTTTTTTCATTTTCGGGCGAAAAATGAAGTTTCTCCAATCTTCTCAAAACTCTGGATTATGATAGAGGGCTGTGAGACTTTGACCTGAGTGCAAAAATGGAGGCTCTAGACCCTTCCAGAGCTGAGATATCGAAATTCAAAATTTCGACCCGAAAAAAAAACGACAGTGTTACCCCTTTCGTTTTTTTTCGTTTTCGGGCGAAAAAATAAGTTTCTCCAATCTTCTCAAAACTTTGGATTATGATAGAGGGCCACGAGACTTTGACCTGAGTGCAAAAATGGAGGCTCTAGACCCTTCCAGAGCTGAGATATCGAAATTCAAAATTTCGAACCGAAAAAAAAAACGACAGTGTTACCCCTTTCGTTTTTTTTTCATTTTCGGGCGAAAAATTAAGGTTCTCCAATCTTCTCAAAACTCTGGATTATGATAGATGGCCACGAGACTTTGACCTGAGTGCAAAAATGGAGGCTCTAGACCCTTCCAGAGCTGAGATATCGAAATTCAAAATTTCGACCCGAAAAAAAACGACAGTGTTACCCCTTTCGTTTTTTTTCGTTTTTGGGCGAAAAATTAAGTTTCTCAAATCTTCTCAAAACTCTTGATTATGATAGAGGGCCAAGAGACTTTGACCTGAGTGCAAAAATGGAGGCTCTAGACCCTTCCAGAGCTGAGATATCGAAATTCAAAATTTCAAACCGAAAAAAAAACGACAGTGTTACCCCTTTCGTTTTTTTTCATTTTCGGGCGAAAAATTAAGTTTCTCCAATCTTCTCAAAACTCTGGATTATGATAGAGGGCTGTGAGACTTTGACCTGGGTGCAAAAATGGAGGCTCTAGACCCTTCCAGAGCTGAGATATCGAAATTCAAAATTTCGACCCAAAAAAAAAAACGACAGTGTTACCCCTTTCGTTTTTTTTCGATTTCGGGCGAAAAATTAAGTTTCTCCAATCTTCTCAAAACTCTGGATTATGATAGATGGCCACGAGACTTTGGCCTGAGTGCAAAAATGGAGGCTCTATAGGCCCTTCCAGAGCTGAGATATCGAAATTCAAAATTTCGACCCGAAAAAAAAAACGACAGTGTTACCCCTTTCGTTTTTTTTCGTTTTCGGGCGAAAAATTAAGTTTCTCCAATCTTCTCAAAACTCTGGATTATGATAGAGGGCTGTGAGACTTTGACCTGAGTGCAAAAATTGAGGCTCTAGACCCTTCCAGAGCTGAGATATCGAAATTCAAAATTTCGAACCGAAAAAAAAAACGACAGTGTTACCCCTTTCGTTTTTTTTCATTTTCGGGCGAAAATTTAAGGTTCTCCAATCTTCTCAAAACTCTGGATTATGATAGATGGCCACGAGACTTTGACCTGAGTGCAAAAATGGAGGCTCTAGACCCTTCCAGAGCTGAGATATCGAAATTCAAAATTTCGACCCGAAAAAAAAAACGACAGTGTTACCCCTTTCGTTTTTTTTCGTTTTCGGGCGAAAAATTAAGTTTCTCCAATCTTCTCAAAACTCTGGATTATGATAGAGGGCTGCGAGACTTTGACCTGAGTGCAAAAATGGAGGCTCTAGACCCTTCCAGAGCTGAGATATCGAAATTCAAAATTTCGAACCGAAAAAAAAAAACGACAGTGTTACCCCTTTCGTTTTTTTTCATTTTCGGGCGAAAAATTAAGGTTCTCCAATCTTCTCAAAACTCTGGATTATGATAGAGGGCTGTGAGACTTTGACCTGAGTGCAAAAATGGAGGCTCTAGACCCTTCCAGAGCTGAGATATCGAAATTAAAAATTTCGACCCGAAAAAAAAAACGACAGTGTTACCCCTTTCGTTTTTTTTCGTTTTCGGGCGAAAAATTAAGTTTCTCCAATCTTCTCAAAACTCTGGATTATGATAGAGGGCTGTGAGACTTTGACCTGAGTGCAAAAATGGAGGCTCTAGACCCTTCCAGAGCTGAGATATCAAAATTCAAAATTTCGACCTGAAAAAAAAAACGACAGTGTTACCCCTTTCGTTTTTTTTCATTTTCGGGCGAAAAATTAAGTTTCTCCAATCTTCTCAAAACTCTGGATTATGATAGAGGGCTGTGAGACTTTGACCTGAGTGCAAAAATGGAGGCTCTAGACCCTTCCAGAGCTGAGATATCAAAATTCAAAATTTCGACCTGAAAAAAAAACGACAGTGTTACCCCTTTCGTTTTTTTTCGTTTTCGGGCGAAAAATTAAGTTTCTCCAATCTTCTCAAAACTCTGGATTATGATAGAGGGCTGTGAGACTTTGACCTGAGTGCAAAAATGGAGGCTCTAGACCCTTCCAGAGCTGAGATATCGAAATTCAAAATTTCGACCCGAAAAAAAAACGACAGTGTTACCCCTTTCGTTTTTTTTTCGTTTTCGGGCGAAAAATTAAGTTTCTCAAATCTTCTCAAAACTCTGGATTATGATAGGAGGGCCACGAGACTTTGACCTGAGTGCAAAAATGGAGGCTCTAGACCCTTCCAGAGGGGAAATATCGAAATTAAAAATTTCGACCCGAAAAAAAACCGACAGTGTTACCCCTTTCGTTTTTTTTTCGTTTTCGGGCGAAAAATTAAGTTTCTCCAATCTTCTCAAAACTCTGGATTATGATAGAGGGCTGTGAGACTTTGACCTGAGTGCAAAAATTGAGGATGTAGACCCTTCCAGAGCTGAGATATCAAAATTCAAAATTTCGACCTGAAAAAAAAACGACAGTGTTACCCCTTTCGTTTTTTTCGTTTTTGGGCGAAAAATTAAGTTTCTCAAATCTTCTCAAAACTCTGGATTATGATAGAGGGCTGTGAGACTTTGACCTGAGTGCAAAAATGGAGGCTCTAAACCCTTCCAGAGGTGAGTTATTGAAATTCAAAATTTCGACCCGAAAAAAAAAACGACAGTGTTACCCCTTTCGTTTTTTTTCGTTTTCGGGCGAAAAATTAAGTTTCTCAAATCTTCTCAAAACTCTGGATTATGATAGAGGGCTGTGAGACTTTGACCTGAGTGCAAAAATGGAGGCTCTAGACCCTTCCAGAGCTGAGATATCGAAATTCAAAATTTCGACCCGAAAAAAAAAACGACAGTGTTACCCCTTTCGTTTTTTTCGTTTTCGGGCGAAAAATTAAGTTTCTCCAATCTTCTCAAAACTCTGGATTATGATAGAGGGCTGTGAGACTTTGACCTGAGTGCAAAAATGGAGGCTCTAGACCCTTCCAGAGCTGAGATATCGAAATTCAAAATTTCGACCTGAAAAAAAAAACGACAGTGTTACCCCTTTCGTTTTTTTTCATTTTCGGGCGAAAAATTAAGTTTCTCCAATCTTCTCAAAACTCTGGATTATGATAGAGGGCTGTGAGACTTTGACCTGAGTGCAAAAATGGAGGCTCTAGACCCTTCCAGAGCTGAGATATCGAAATTCAAAATTTCGAACCGAAAAAAAAAACGACAGTGTTACCCCTTTCGTTTTTTTTCGTTTTCGGGCGAAAAATTAAGTTTCTCCAATCTTCTCAAAACTCTGGATTATGATAGAGGGCTGTGAGACTTTGACCTGAGTGCAAAAATGGAGGCTCTAGACCCTTCCAGAGCTGAGATATCGAAATTCAAAATTTCGAACCGAAAAAAAAACGACAGTGTTACCCCTTTCGTTTTTTTTTCGTTTTCGGGCGAAAAATTAAGTTTCTCCAATCTTCTCAAAACTCTGGATTATGATAGATGGCCACGAGACTTTGACCTGAGTGCAAAAATGGAGGCTCTAGACCCTTCCAGAGCTGAGATATCAAAATTCAAAATTTCGACCTGAAAAAAAAACGACAGTGTTACCCCTTTCTTTTTTTTCGTTTTTGGGCGAAAAATTAAGTTTCTCAAATCTTCTCAAAACTCTGGATTATGATAGAGGGCTGTGAGACTTTGACCTGAGTGCAAAAATGGAGGCTCTAGACCCTTCCAGAGCTGAGATATCGAAATTCAAAATTTCGACCCGAAAAAAAAACGACAGTGTTACCCCTTTCGTTTTTTTTCGTTTTCGGGCGAAAAATTAAGTTTCTCCAATCTTCTCAAAACTCTGGATTATGATAGAGGGCCGTGAGACTTTGACCTGAGTGCAAAAATGGAGGCTCTAGACCCTTCCAGAGCTGAGATATCGAAATTCAAAATTTCGACCCGAAAAAAAAAACGACAGTGTTACCCCTTTCGTTTTTTTTCATTTTCGGGCGAAAAATTAAGTTTCTCCAATCTTCTCAAAACTCTGGATTATGATAGAGGGCTGTGAGACTTTGACCTGAGTGCAAAAATGGAGGCTCTAGACCCTTCCAGAGCTGAGATATCGAAATTCAAAATTTCGAACCGAAAAAAAAAACGACAGTGTTACCCCTTTCGTTTTTTTTCATTTTCGGGCGAAAAATTAAGGTTCTCCAATCTTCTCAAAACTCTGGATTATGATAGATGGCCACGAGACTTTGACCTGAGTGCAAAAATGGAGGCTCTAGACCCTTCCAGAGCTGAGATATCGAAATTCAAAATTTCGACCCGAAAAAAAAAACGACAGTGTTACCCCTTTCGTTTTTTTTCGTTTTCGGGCGAAAAATTAAGTTTCTCCAATCTTCTCAAAACTCTGGATTATGATAGATGGCCACGAGACTTTGACCTGAGTGCAAAAATGGAGGCTCTAGACCCTTCCAGAGCTGAGATATCGAAATTCAAAATTTCGAACCGAAAAAAAAAACGACAGTGTTACCCCTTTCGTTTTTTTTTCATTTTCGGGCGAAAAATTAAGGTTCTCCAATCTTCTCAAAACTCTGGATTATGATAGATGGCCACGAGACTTTGACCTGAGTGCAAAAATGGAGGCTCTAGACCCTTCCAGAGCTGAGATATCGAAATTCAAAATTTCGACCCGAGAAAAAAACGACAGTGTTACCCCTTTCGTTTTTTTTCGTTTTTGGGCGAAAAATTAAGTTTCTCAAATCTTCTCAAAACTCTGGATTATGATAGAGGGCCAAGAGACTTTGACCTGAGTGCAAAAATGGAGGCTCTAGACCCTTCCAGAGCTGAGATATCGAAATTCAAAATTTCAAACCGAAAAAAAAAACGACAGTGTTACCCCTTTCGTTTTTTTTCATTTTCGGGCGAAAAATTAAGTTTCTCCAATCTTCTCAAAACTCTGGATTATGATAGAGGGCTGTGAGACTTTGACCTGGGTGCAAAAATGGAGGCTCTAGACCCTTCCAGAGCTGAGATATCGAAATTCAAAATTTCGAACCGAAAAAAAAACGACAGTGTTACCCCTTTCGTTTTTTTTCATTTTCGGGCGAAAAATTAAGGTTCTCCAATCTTCTCAAAACTCTGAATTATGATAGATGGCCACGAGACTTTGACCTGAGTGCAAAAATGGAGGCTCTAGACCCTTCCAGAGCTGAGATATCGAAATTCAAAATTTCGACCCAAAAAAAAAAACGACAGTGTTACCCCTTTCGTTTTTTTTCGTTTTCGGGCGAAAAATAAAGTTTCTCCAATCTTCTCAAAACTCTGGATTATGATAGAGGGCTGTGAGACTTTGACCTGAGTGCAAAAATGGAGGCTCTAGACCCTTCCAGAGCTGAGATATCAAAATTCAAAATTTCGAACCGAAAAAAAAACGACAGTGTTACCCCTTTCGTTTTTTTTCATTTTCGGGCGAAAAATTAAGGTTCTCCAATCTTCTCAAAACTCTGGATTATGATAGAGGGCTGTGAGACTTTGACCTGAGTGCAAAAATGGAGGCTCTAGACCCTTCCAGAGCTGAGATATCGAAATTCAAAATTTCGACCCGAAAAAAAAACGACAGTGTTACCCCTTTCGTTTTTTTCCGTTTTCGGGCGAAAAATTACGTTTCTCCAATCTTCTCAAAACTCTGGATTATGATAGAGGGCTGTGAGACTTTGACCTGAGTGCAAAAATGGAGGCTCTAGACCCTTCCAGAGGTGAAATATCGAAATTCAAAATTTCGACCCGAAAAAAAAAACGACAGTGTTACCCCTTTCGTTTTTTTTCATTTTCGGGCGAAAAATTAAGTTTCTCCAATCTTCTCAAAACTCTGGATTATGATAGAGGGCTGTGAGACTTTGACCTGAGTGCAAAAATTGAGGATGTAGACCCTTCCAGAGCTGAGATCAAAATTCAAAATTTCGACCTGAAAAAAAAAACGACAGTGTTACCCCTTTCGTTTTTTTCGTTTTCGGGCGAAAAATTAAGTTTCTCCAATCTTCTCAAAACTCTGGATTATGATAGAGGGCTGTGAGACTTTGACCTGAGTGCAAAAATGGAGGCTCTAGACCCTTCCAGAGCTGAGATATCGAAATTCAAAATTTCGACCCGAAAAAAAAACGACAGTGTTACCCCTTTCGTTTTTTTTCGTTTTCGGGCGAAAAATTAAGTTTCTCAAATCTTCTCAAAACTCTGGATTATGATAGAGGGCTGTGAGACTTTGACCTGAGTGCAAAAATGGAGGCTCTAGACCCTTCCAGAGCTGAGATATCGAAATTCAAAATTTCGACCCGAAAAAAAAACGACAGTGTTACCCCTTTCGTTTTTTTTCATTTTCGGGCGAAAAATTAAGTTTCTCCAATCTTCTCAAAACTCTGGATTATGATAGAGGGCTGTGAGACTTTGACCTGAGTGCAAAAATGGAGGCTCTAGACCCTTCCAGAGCTGAGATATCGAAATTCAAAAATTCGACCTGAAAAAAAAAACGACAGTGTTACCCCTTTCGTTTTTTTTCATTTTCGGGCGAAAAATTAAGTTTCTCCAATCTTCTCAAAACTCTGGATTATGATAGAGGGCTGTGAGACTTTGACCTGAGTGCAAAAATGGAGGCTCTAGACCCTTCCAGAGCTGAGATATCAAAATTCAAAATTTCGACCCGAAAAAAAAACGACAGTGTTACCCCTTTCGTTTTTTTTCGTTTTCGGGCGAAAAATTAAGTTTCTCAAATCTTCTCAAAACTCTGGATTATGATAGAGGGCCACGAGACTTTGACCTGAGTGCAAAAATGGAGGCTCTAGACCCTTCCAGAGCTGAGATATCGAAATTCAAAATTTCGACCCGAAAAAAAACCATCAGTGTTACCCCTTTCGTTTTTTTTCGTTTTCGGGCGAAAAATTAAGTTTCTCCAATCTTCTCAAAACTCTGGATTATGATAGAGGGCTGTGAGACTTTGACCTGGGTGCAAAAATGGAGGCTCTAGACCCTTCCAGAGCTGAGATATCGAAATTCAAAATTTCGACCCGAAAAAAACGACAGTGTTACCCCTTTCGTTTTTTTTTTAGTTTTTGGGCGAAAAATTAAGTTTCTCCAATCTTCTCAAAACTCTGGATTATGATAGAGGGCTGTGAGACTTTGACCTGAGTGCAAAAATGGAGGCTCTAGACCCTTCCAGAGCTGAGATATCAAAATTCAAAATTTCGACCCGAAAAAAAAACGACAGTGTTACCCCTTTCGTTTTTTTTCGTTTTCGGGCGAAAAATTAAGTTTCTCCAATCTTCTCAAAACTCTGGATTATGATAGAGGGCTGTGAGACTTTGACCTGAGTGCAAAAATGGAGGCTCTAGACCCTTCCAGAGCTGAGATATCAAAATTCAAAATTTCGACCTGAAAAAAAAACCGACAGTGTTACCCCTTTCGTTTTTTTTCATTTTCGGGCGAAAAATTAAGTTTCTCCAATCTTCTCAAAACTCTGGATTATGATAGAGGGCTGTGAGACTTTGACCTGAGTGCAAAAATGGAGGCTCTAGACCCTTCCAGAGCTGAGATATCGAAATTCAAAAATTCGACCTGAAAAAAAAAACGACAGTGTTACCCCTTTCGTTTTTTTTCATTTTCAGGCGAAAAATTAAGTTTCTCCAATCTTCTCAAAACTCTGGATTATGATAGAGGGCTGTGAGACTTTGACCTGAGTGCAAAAATGGAGGCTCTAGACCCTTCCAGAGCTGAGATATCAAAATTCAAAATTTCGACCCGAAAAAAAAACGACAGTGTTACCCCTTTCGTTTTTTTTTCGTTTTCGGGCGAAAAATTAAGTTTCTCAAATCTTCTCAAAACTCTGGATTATGATAGAGGGCCACGAGACTTTGACCTGAGTGCAAAAATGGAGGCTCTAGACCCTTCCAGAGCTGAGATATATCGAAATTCAAAATTTCGACCCGAAAAAAAAACGTCAGTGTTACCCCTTTCGTTTTTTTTCGTTTTCGGGCGAAAAATTAAGTTTCTCCAATCTTCTCAAAACTCTGGATTATGATAGAGGGCTGTGAGACTTTGACCTGGGTGCAAAAATGGAGGCTCTAGACCCTTCCAGAGCTGAGATATCGAAATTCAAAATTTCGACCCGAAAAAAAACGACAGTGTTACCCCTTTCGTTTTTTTTTTAGTTTTTGGGCGAAAAATTAAGTTTCTCCAATCTTCTCAAAACTCTGGATTATGATAGAGGGCTGTGAGACTTTGACCTGAGTGCAAAAATGGAGGCTCTAGACCCTTCCAGAGCTGAGATATCAAAATTCAAAATTTCGACCCGAAAAAAAACCGACAGTGTTACCCCTTTCGTTTTTTTTCGTTTTCGGGCGAAAAATTAAGTTTCTCCAATCTTCTCAAAACTCTGGATTATGATAGAGGGCTGTGAGACTTTGACCTGAGTGCAAAAATGGAGGCTCTAGACCCTTCCAGAGCTGAGATATCAAAATTAAAAATTTCGACCTGAAAAAAAAACGACAGTGTTACCCCTTTCGTTTTTTTTCATTTTCGGGCGAAAAATTAAGTTCCTCCAATCTTCTCAAAACTCTGGATTATGATAGAGGGCTGTGAGACTTTGACCTGAGTGCAAAGATGGAGGCTCTAGACCCTTCCAGAGCTGAGATATCAAAATTCAAAATTTCGACCTGAAAAAAAAACGACAGTGTTACCCCTTTCGTTTTTTTTCGTTTTCTGGCGAAAAATTAAGTTTCTCCAATCTTCTCAAAACCCTGGATTATGATAGAGGGCTGTGAGACTTTGACCTGAGTGCAAAAATGGAGGCTCTAGACCCTTCCAGAGCTGAGATATCAAAATTCAAAATTTCGACCCGAAAAAAAAACGACAGTGTTACCCCTTTCGTTTTTTTTCGTTTTCGGGCGAAAAATTAAGTTTCTCAAATCTTCTCAAAACTCTGGATTATGATAGAGGGCCACGAGACTTTGACCTGAGTGCAAAAATGGAGGCTCTAGACCCTTCCAGAGGTGAAATATCGAAATTCAAAATTTCGACCCGAAAAAAAAACGACAGTGTTACCCCTTTCGTTTTTTTCGTTTTCGGGCGAAAAATTAAGTTTCTCCAATCTTCTCAAAACTCTGGATTATGATAGAGGGCTGTGAGACTTTGACCTGAGTGCAAAAATTGAGGATGTAGACCCTTCCAGAGCTGAGATATCAAAATTCAAAATTTCGACCTGAAAAAAAAACGACAGTGTTACCCCTTTCGTTTTTTTTCGTTTTCGGGCGAAAAATTAAGTTTCTCAAATCTTCTCAAAACTCTGGATTATGATAGAGGGCTGTGAGACTTTGACCTGAGTGCAAAAATGGAGGCTCTAGACCCTTCCAGAGCTGAGATATCGAAATTCAAAATTTCGACCCGAAAAAAAAACAACAGTGTTACCCCTTTCGTTTTTTTTCGTTTTCGGGCGAAAAATTAAGTTTCTCCAATCTTCTCAAAACTCTGGATTATGATAGAGGGCTGTGAGACTTTGACCTGAGTGCAAAAATGGAGGCTCTAGACCCTTCCAGAGCTGAGATATCAAAATTCAAAATTTCGACCTGAAAAAAAACCCGACAGTGTTACCCCTTTCGTTTTTTTTCATTTTCGGGCGAAAAATTAAGTTTCTCCAATCTTCTCAAAACTCTGGATTATGATAGAGGGCTGTGAGACTTTGACCTGAGTGCAAAAATGGAGGCTCTAGACCCTTCCAGAGCTGAGATATCAAAATTCAAAATTTCGACCTGAAAAAAAAACGACAGTGTTACCCCTTTCGTTTTTTTTCGTTTTCGGGCGAAAAATTAAGTTTCTCCAATCTTCTCAAAACTCTGGATTATGATAGAGGGCCACGAGACTTTGACCTGAGTGCAAAAATGGAGGCTCTAGACCCTTCCAGAGCTGAGATATCGAAATTCAAAATTTCGACCCGAAAAAAAAACGACAGTGTTACCCCTTTCGTTTTTTTTCGTTTTCGGGCGAAAAATTAAGTTTCTCCAATCTTCTCAAAACTCTGGATTATGATAGAGGGCTGTGAGACTTTGACCTGGGTGCAAAAATGTAGGCTCTAGACCCTTCCAGAGCTGAGATATCGAAATTCAAAATTTCGACCTGAAAAAAAACGACAGTGTTACCCCTTTCGTTTTTTTTCGTTTTCGGGCGAAAAATTAAGTTTCTCCAATCTTCTCAAAACTCTGGATTATGATAGAGGGCTGTGAGACTTTGACCTGGGTGCAAAAATGTAGGCTCTAGACCCTTCCAGAGCTGAGATATCGAAATTCAAAATTTCGACCCGAAAAAAAACGACAGTGTTACCCCTTTCGTTTTTTTTCGTTTTCGGGCGAAAAATTAAGTTTCTCCAATCTTCTCAAAACTCTGGATTATGATAGAGGGCTGTGAGACTTTGACCTGAGTGCAAAAATGGAGGCTCTAGACCCTTCCAGAGCTGAGATATCGAAATTCAAAATTTCGACCCGAAAAAAAAACAACAGTGTTACCCCTTTCGTTTTTTTTCGTTTTCGGGCGAAAAATTAAGTTTCTCCAATCTTCTCAAAACTCTGGATTATGATAGAGGGCTGTGAGACTTTGACCTGAGTGCAAAAATGGAGGCTCTAGACCCTTCCAGAGCTGAGATATCAAAATTCAAAATTTCGACCTGAAAAAAAACCCGACAGTGTTACCCCTTTCGTTTTTTTTCATTTTCGGGCGAAAAATTAAGTTTCTCCAATCTTCTCAAAACTCTGGATTATGATAGAGGGCCGTGAGACTTTGACCTGAGTGCAAAAATGGAGGCTCTAGACCCTTCCAGAGCTGAGATATCAAAATTCAAAATTTCGACCCGAAAAAAAAACGACAGTGTTACCCCTTTCGTTTTTTTTCGTTTTCGGGCGAAAAATTAAGTTTCTCCAATCTTCTCAAAACTCTGGATTATGATAGAGGGCCACGAGACTTTGACCTGAGTGCAAAAATGGAGGCTCTAGACCCTTCCAGAGCTGAGATATCGAAATTCAAAATTTCGACCCGAAAAAAAAACGACAGTGTTACCCCTTTCGTTTTTTTTCGTTTTCGGGCGAAAAATTAAGTTTCTCCAATCTTCTCAAAACTCTGGATTATGATAGAGGGCTGTGAGACTTTGACCTGGGTGCAAAAATGTAGGCTCTAGACCCTTCCAGAGCTGAGATATCGAAATTCAAAATTTCGACCCGAAAAAAAACGACAGTGTTACCCCTTTCGTTTTTTTTAGTTTTTGGGCGAAAAATTAAGTTTCTCCAATCTTCTCAAAACTCTGGATTATGATAGAGGGCTGTGAGACTTTGACCTGAGTGCAAAAATGGAGGCTCTAGACCCTTCCAGAGCTGAGATATCGAAATTCAAAATTTCGACCCGAAAAAAAAACAACAGTGTTACCCCTTTCGTTTTTTTTCGTTTTCGGGCGAAAAATTAAGTTTCTCCAATCTTCTCAAAACTCTGGATTATGATAGAGGGCTGTGAGACTTTGACCTGAGTGCAAAAATGGAGGCTCTAGACCCTTCCAGAGCTGAGATATCAAAATTCAAAATTTCGACCTGAAAAAAAACCCGACAGTGTTACCCCTTTCGTTTTTTTTCATTTTCGGGCGAAAAATTAAGTTTCTCCAATCTTCTCAAAACTCTGGATTATGATAGAGGGCTGTGAGACTTTGACCTGAGTGCAAAAATGGAGGCTCTAGACCCTTCCAGAGCTGAGATATCAAAATTCTAAATTTCGACCTGAAAAAAAAACGACAGTGTTACCCCTTTCGTTTTTTTTCGTTTTCGGGCGAAAAATTAAGTTTCTCCAATCTTCTCAAAACTCTGGATTATGATAGAGGGCCACGAGACTTTGACCTGAGTGCAAAAATGGAGGCTCTAGACCCTTCCAGAGCTGAGATATCGAAATTCAAAATTTCGACCCGAAAAAAAAACGACAGTGTTACCCCTTTCGTTTTTTTTCGTTTTCGGGCGAAAAATTAAGTTTCTCCAATCTTCTCAAAACTCTGGATTATGATAGAGGGCTGTGAGACTTTGACCTGGGTGCAAAAATGTAGGCTCTAGACCCTTCCAGAGCTGAGATATCGAAATTCAAAATTTCGACCCGAAAAAAAACGACAGTGTTACCCCTTTCGTTTTTTTTAGTTTTTGGGCGAAAAATTAAGTTTCTCCAATCTTCTCAAAACTCTGGATTATGATAGAGGGCTGTGAGACTTTGACCTGAGTGCGAAAATGGAGGCTCTAGACCCTTCCAGAGCTGAGATATCAAAATTCAAAATTTCGACCCGAAATAAAAAAGGACAGTGTTACCCCTTTCGTTTTTTTTCGTTTTCGGGCGAAAAATTAAGTTTCTCCAATCTTCTCAAAACTCTGGATTATGATAGAGGGCTGTGAGACTTTGACCTGAGTGCAAAAATGGAGGCTCTAGACCCTTCCAGAGCTGAGATATCGAAATTCAAAATTTCGACCCGAAAAAAAAACGACAGTGTTACCCCTTTCGTTTTTTTTCGTTTTCGGGCGAAAAATTAAGTTTCTCCAATCTTCTCAAAACTCTGGATTATGATAGAGGGCTGTGAGACTTTGACCTGGGTGCAAAAATGTAGGCTCTAGACCCTTCCAGAGCTGAGATATCGAAATTCAAAATTTCGACCCGAAAAAAAACGACAGTGTTACCCCTTTCGTTTTTTTTAGTTTTTGGGCGAAAAATTAAGTTTCTCCAATCTTCTCAAAACTCTGGATTATGATAGAGGGCTGTGAGACTTTGACCTGAGTGCAAAAATGGAGGCTCTAGACCCTTCCAGAGCTGAGATATCGAAATTCAAAATTTCGACCCGAAAAAAAAACAACAGTGTTACCCCTTTCGTTTTTTTTCGTTTTCGGGCGAAAAATTAAGTTTCTCCAATCTTCTCAAAACTCTGGATTATGATAGAGGGCTGTGAGACTTTGACCTGAGTGCAAAAATGGAGGCTCTAGACCCTTCCAGAGCTGAGATATCAAAATTCAAAATTTCGACCTGAAAAAAAACCCGACAGTGTTACCCCTTTCGTTTTTTTTCATTTTCGGGCGAAAAATTAAGTTTCTCCAATCTTCTCAAAACTCTGGATTATGATAGAGGGCTGTGAGACTTTGACCTGAGTGCAAAAATGGAGGCTCTAGACCCTTCCAGAGCTGAGATATCAAAATTCTAAATTTCGACCTGAAAAAAAAACGACAGTGTTACCCCTTTCGTTTTTTTTCGTTTTCGGGCGAAAAATTAAGTTTCTCCAATCTTCTCAAAACTCTGGATTATGATAGAGGGCCACGAGACTTTGACCTGAGTGCAAAAATGGAGGCTCTAGACCCTTCCAGAGCTGAGATATCGAAATTCAAAATTTCGACCCGAAAAAAAAACGACAGTGTTACCCCTTTCGTTTTTTTTCGTTTTCGGGCGAAAAATTAAGTTTCTCCAATCTTCTCAAAACTCTGGATTATGATAGAGGGCTGTGAGACTTTGACCTGGGTGCAAAAATGTAGGCTCTAGACCCTTCCAGAGCTGAGATATCGAAATTCAAAATTTCGACCCGAAAAAAAACGACAGTGTTACCCCTTTCGTTTTTTTTAGTTTTTGGGCGAAAAATTAAGTTTCTCCAATCTTCTCAAAACTCTGGATTATGATAGAGGGCTGTGAGACTTTGACCTGAGTGCGAAAATGGAGGCTCTAGACCCTTCCAGAGCTGAGATATCAAAATTCAAAATTTCGACCCGAAATAAAAAAGGACAGTGTTACCCCTTTCGTTTTTTTTCGTTTTCGGGCGAAAAATTAAGTTTCTCCAATCTTCTCAAAACTCTGGATTATGATAGAGGGCTGTGAGACTTTGACCTGAGTGCAAAAATGGAGGCTCTAGACCCTTCCAGAGCTGAGATATCGAAATTCAAAATTTCGACCCGAAAAAAAAACAACAGTGTTACCCCTTTCGTTTTTTTTCGTTTTCGGGCGAAAAATTAAGTTTCTCCAATCTTCTCAAAACTCTGGATTATGATAGAGGGCTGTGAGACTTTGACCTGAGTGCAAAAATGGAGGCTCTAGACCCTTCCAGAGCTGAGATATCAAAATTCAAAATTTCGACCTGAAAAAAAACCCGACAGTGTTACCCCTTTCGTTTTTTTTCATTTTCGGGCGAAAAATTAAGTTTCTCCAATCTTCTCAAAACTCTGGATTATGATAGAGGGCTGTGAGACTTTGACCTGAGTGCAAAAATGGAGGCTCTAGACCCTTCCAGAGCTGAGATATCAAAATTCTAAATTTCGACCTGAAAAAAAAACGACAGTGTTACCCCTTTCGTTTTTTTTCGTTTTCGGGCGAAAAATTAAGTTTCTCCAATCTTCTCAAAACTCTGGATTATGATAGAGGGCCACGAGACTTTGACCTGAGTGCAAAAATGTAGGCTCTAGACCCTTCCAGAGCTGAGATATCGAAATTCAAAATTTCGACCCGAAAAAAAAACGACAGTGTTACCCCTTTCGTTTTTTTTAGTTTTTGGGCGAAAAATTAAGTTTCTCCAATCTTCTCAAAACTCTGGATTATGATAGAGGGCTGTGAGACTTTGACCTGAGTGCGAAAATGGAGGCTCTAGACCCTTCCAGAGCTGAGATATCAAAATTCAAAATTTCGACCCGAAATAAAAAACGACAGTGTTACCCCTTTCGTTTTTTTTCGTTTTCGGGCGAAAAATTAAGTTTCTCCAATCTTCTCAAAACTCTGGATTATGATAGAGGGCTGTGAGACTTTGACCTGAGTGCAAAAATGGAGGCTCTAGACCCTTCCAGAGCTGAGATATCAAAATTCAAAATTTCGACCCGAAAAAAAAAACGACAGTGTAACCCCTTTCGTTTTTTTTAGTTTTTGGGCGAAAACTTAAGTTTCTCCAATCTTCTCAAAACTCTTGATTATGATAGAGGGCTGTGAGACTTTGACCTGAGTGCAAAAATGGAGGCTCTAGACCCTTCCAGAGCTGAGATATCAAAATTCAAAATTTCGACCCGAAATAAAAAACGACAGTGTTACCCCTTTCGTTTTTTTTTCATTTTCGGATGAAAAATTAAGTTTCTCCAATCTTCTCAAAACTCTGGATTATGATAGAGGGCTGTGAGACTTTGACCTGAGTGCAAAAATGGAGGCTCTAGACCCTTCCAGAGCTGAGATATCAAAATTCAAAATTTCGACCCGAAATAAAAAACGACAGTGTTACCCCTTTCGTTTTTTTTCATTTTCGGGCGAAAAATTAAGTTTCTCCAATCTTCTCAAAACTCTGGATTATGATAGAGGGCTGTGAGACTTTGACCTGAGTGCAAAAATGGAGGCTCTAGACCCTTCCAGAGCTGAGATATCAAAATTCTAAATTTCGACCTGAAAAAAAAACGACAGTGTTACCCCTTTCGTTTTTTTTCGTTTTCGGGCGAAAAATTAAGTTTCTCCAATCTTCTCAAAACTCTGGATTATGATAGAGGGCCACGAGACTTTGACCTGAGTGCAAAAATGGAGGCTCTAGACCCTTCCAGAGCTGAGATATCGAAATTCAAAATTTCGACCCGAAAAAAAAACGACAGTGTTACCCCTTTCGTTTTTTTTCGTTTTCGGGCGAAAAATTAAGTTTCTCCAATCTTCTCAAAACTCTGGATTATGATAGAGGGCTGTGAGACTTTGACCTGGGTGCAAAAATGTAGGCTCTAGACCCTTCCAGAGCTGAGATATCGAAATTCAAAATTTCGACCCGAAAAAAAACGACAGTGTTACCCCTTTCGTTTTTTTTAGTTTTTGGGCGAAAAATTAAGTTTCTCCAATCTTCTCAAAACTCTGGATTATGATAGAGGGCTGTGAGACTTTGACCTGAGTGCGAAAATGGAGGCTCTAGACCCTTCCAGAGCTGAGATATCAAAATTCAAAATTTCGACCCGAAATAAAAAACGACAGTGTTACCCCTTTCGTTTTTTTTCGTTTTCGGGCGAAAAATTAAGTTTCTCCAATCTTCTCAAAACTCTGGATTATGATAGAGGGCTGTGAGACTTTGACCTGAGTGCAAAAATGGAGGCTCTAGACCCTTCCAGAGCTGAGATATCAAAATTCAAAATTTCGACCCGAAAAAAAAAACGACAGTGTTACCCCTTTCGTTTTTTTTAGTTTTTGGGCGAAAACTTAAGTTTCTCCAATCTTCTCAAAACTCTGGATTATGATAGAGGGCTGTGAGACTTTGACCTGAGTGCAAAAATGGAGGCTCTAGACCCTTCCAGAGCTGAGATATCAAAATTCAAAATTTCGACCCGAAATAAAAAACGACAGTGTTACCCCTTTCGTTTTTTTTCATTTTCGGATGAAAAATTAAGTTTCTCCAATCTTCTCAAAACTCTGGATTATGATAGAGGGCTGTGAGACTTTGACCTGAGTGCAAAAATGGAGGCTCTAGACCCTTCCAGAGCTGAGATATCAAAATTCAAAATTTCGACCCGAAATAAAAAACGACAGTGTTACCCCTTTCGTTTTTTTTCGTTTTCGGGCAAAAAATTAAGTTTCTCCAATCTTCTCAAAACTCTGGATTATGATAGAGGGCTGTGAGACTTTGACCTGAGTGCAAAAATGGAGGCTCTAGACCCTTCCAGAGCTGAGATATCAAAATTCAAAATTTCGACCCGAAATAAAAAACGACAGTGTTACCCCTTTCGTTTTTTTTTCGTTTTCGGGCAAAAAATTAAGTTTCTCCAATCTTCTCAAAACTCTGGATTATGATAGAGGGCTGTGAGACTTTGACCTGAGTGCAAAAATGGAGGCTCTAGACCCTTCCAGAGCTGAGATATCGAAATTCAAAATTTCGACCCGAAAAAAAAAACGACAGTGTTACCCCTTTCGTTTTTTTTCGTTTTCGGGCGAAAAATTAAGTTTCTCCAATCTTCTCAAAACTCTGGATTATGATAGAGGGCTGTGAGACTTTGACCTGAGTGCAAAAATGGAGGCTCTAGACCCTTCCAGAGCTGAGATATCGAAATTCAAAAATTCGACCTGAAAAAAAAACGACAGTGTTACCCCTTTCGTTTTTTTTCATTTTCGGGCGAAAAATTAAGTTTCTCCAATCTTCTCAAAACTCTGGATTATGATAGAGGGCTGTGAGACTTTGACCTGAGTGCAAAAATGGAGGCTCTAGACCCTTCCAGAGCTGAGATATCAAAATTCAAAATTTCGACCCGAAAAAAAAACGACAGTGTTACCCCTTTCGTTTTTTTTCGTTTTCGGGCGAAAAATTAAGTTTCTCAAATCTTCTCAAAACTCTGGATTATGATAGAGGGCCACGAGACTTTGACCTGAGTGCAAAAATGGAGGCTCTAGACCCTTCCAGAGCTGAGATATCGAAATTCAAAATTTCGACCCGAAAAAAAAACGTCAGTGTTACCCCTTTCGTTTTTTTTCGTTTTCGGGCGAAAAATTAAGTTTCTCCAATCTTCTCAAAACTCTGGATTATGATAGAGGGCTGTGAGACTTTGACCTGGGTGCAAAAATGGAGGCTCTAGACCCTTCCAGAGCTGAGATATCGAAATTCAAAATTTCGACCCGAAAAAAAACGACAGTGTTACCCCTTTCGTTTTTTTTTTAGTTTTTGGGCGAAAAATTAAGTTTCTCCAATCTTCTCAAAACTCTGGATTATGATAGAGGGCTGTGAGACTTTGACCTGAGTGCAAAAATGGAGGCTCTAGACCCTTCCAGAGCTGAGATATCAAAATTCAAAATTTCGACCTGAAAAAAAAACGACAGTGTTACCCCTTTCGTTTTTTTCGTTTTTGGGCGAAAAATTAAGTTTCTCAAATCTTCTCAAAACTCTGGATTATGATAGAGGGCTGTGAGACTTTGACCTGAGTGCAAAAATGGAGGCTCTAGACCCTTCCAGAGGTGAGTTATTGAAATTCAAAATTTCGACCCGAAAAAAAAAACGACAGTGTTACCCCTTTCGTTTTTTTTCGTTTTCGGGCGAAAAATTAAGTTTCTCAAATCTTCTCAAAACTCTGGATTATGATAGAGGGCTGTGAGACTTTGACCTGAGTGCAAAAATGGAGGCTCTAGACCCTTCCAGAGCTGAGATATCGAAATTCAAAATTTCGACCTGAAAAAAAAACGACAGTGTTACCCCTTTCGTTTTTTTCGTTTTTGGGCGAAAAATTAAGTTTCTCAAATCTTCTCAAAACTCTGGATTATGATAGAGGGCTGTGAGACTTTGACCTGAGTGCAAAAATGGAGGCTCTAGACCCTTCCAGAGGTGAGTTATTGAAATTCAAAATTTCGACCCGAAAAAAAAACGACAGTGTTACCCCTTTCGTTTTTTTTCGTTTTCGGGCGAAAAATTAAGTTTCTCAAATCTTCTCAAAACTCTGGATTATGATAGAGGGCTGTGAGACTTTGACCTGAGTGCAAAAATGGAGGCTCTAGACCCTTCCAGAGCTGAGATATCGAAATTCAAAATTTCGACCCGAAAAAAAAAACGACAGTGTTACCCCTTTCGTTTTTTTTTGTTTTCGGGCGAAAAATTAAGTTTCTCCAATCTTCTCAAAACTCTGGATTATGATAGAGGGCTGTGAGACTTTGACCTGAGTGCAAAAATGGAGGCTCTAGACCCTTCCAGAGCTGAGATATTGAAATTCAAAGTTTCGACCTGAAAAAAAAAACGACAGTGTTACCCCTTTCGTTTTTTTTCATTTTCGGGCGAAAAATTAAGTTTCTCCAATCTTCTCAAAACTCTGGATTATGATAGAGGGCTGTGAGACTTTGACCTGAGTGCAAAAATGGAGGCTCTAGACCCTTCCAGAGCTGAGATATCGAAATTCAAAATTTCGAACCGAAAAAAAAAAACGACAGTGTTACCCCTTTCGTTTTTTTTCGTTTTCGGGCGAAAAATTAAGTTTCTCCAATCTTCTCAAAACTCTGGATTATGATAGAGGGCTGTGAGACTTTGACCTGAGTGCAAAAATGGAGGCTCTAGACCCTTCCAGAGCTGAGATATCGAAATTCAAAATTTCGAACCGAAAAAAAAAACGACAGTGTTACCCCTTTCGTTTTTTTCCGTTTTCGGGCGAAAAATTAAGTTTCTCCAATCTTCTCAAAACTCTGGATTATGATAGAGGGCTGTGAGACTTTGACCTGAGTGCAAAAATGGAGGCTCTAGACCCTTCCAGAGCTGAGATATCGAAATTCAAAATTTCGAACCGAAAAAAAAAACGACAGTGTTACCCCTTTCGTTTTTTTTCGTTTTCGGGCGAAAAATTAAGTTTCTCCAATCTTCTCAAAACTCTGGATTATGATAGAGGGCTGTGAGACTTTGACCTGAGTGCAAAAATGGAGGCTCTAGACCCTTCCAGAGCTGAGATATCGAAATTCAAAATTTCGAACCGAAAAAAAAAACGACAGTGTTACCCCTTTCGTTTTTTTTCGTTTTCGGGCGAAAAATTAAGTTTCTCCAATCTTCTCAAAACTCTGGATTATGATAGATGGCCACGAGACTTTGACCTGAGTGCAAAAATGGAGGCTCTAGACCCTTCCAGAGCTGAGATATCAAAATTCAAAATTTCGACCTGAAAAAAAAACGACAGTGTTACCCCTTTCGTTTTTTTCGTTTTTGGGCGAAAAATTAAGTTTCTCAAATCTTCTCAAAACTCTGGATTATGATAGAGGGCTGTGAGACTTTGACCTGAGTGCAAAAATGGAGGCTCTAGACCCTTCCAGAGGTGAGTTATTGAAATTCAAAATTTCGACCCGAAAAAAAAACGACAGTGTTACCCCTTTCGTTTTTTTTCGTTTTCGGGCGAAAAATTAAGTTTCTCAAATCTTCTCAAAACTCTGGATTATGATAGAGGGCTGTGAGACTTTGACCTGAGTGCAAAAATGGAGGCTCTAGACCCTTCCAGAGCTGAGATATCGAAATTCAAAATTTCGACCCGAAAAAAAAACGACAGTGTTACCCCTTTCGTTTTTTTCGTTTTCGGGCGAAAAATTAAGTTTCTCCAATCTTCTCAAAACTCTGGATTATGATAGAGGGCTGTGAGACTTTGACCTGAGTGCAAAAATGGAGGCTCTAGACCCTTCCAGAGCTGAGATATCGAAATTCAAAATTTCGACCTGAAAAAAAAAACGACAGTGTTACCCCTTTCGTTTTTTTTTCATTTTCGGGCGAAAAATTAAGTTTCTCCAATCTTCTCAAAACTCTGGATTATGATAGAGGGCTGTGAGACTTTGACCTGAGTGCAAAAATGGAGGCTCTAGACCCTTCCAGAGCTGAGATATCAAAATTCAAAATTTCGACCCGAAAAAAAAACGACAGTGTTACCCCTTTCGTTTTTTTTTCGTTTTCGGGCGAAAAATTAAGTTTCTCAAATCTTCTCAAAACTCTGGATTATGATAGAGGGCTGTGAGACTTTGACCTGAGTGCAAAAATGGAGGCTCTAGACCCTTCCAGAGCTGTGATATCGAAATTCAAAATTTCGACCTGAAAAAAAAAACGACAGTGTTACCCCTTTCGTTTTTTTTTCGTTTTCGGGCGAAAAATTAAGTTTCTCCAATCTTCTCAAAACTCTGGATTATGATAGAGGGCTGTGAGACTTTGACCTGAGTGCAAAAATGGAGGCTCTAGACCCTTCCAGAGCTGAGATATCGAAATTCAAAATTTCGACCTGAAAAAAAAAACGACAGTGTTACCCCTTTCGTTTTTTTTTCATTTTCGGGCGAAAAATTAACTTTCTCCAATCTTCTCAAAACTCTGGATTATGATAGAGGGCTGTGAGACTTTGACCTGAGTGCAAAAATGGAGGCTCTAGACCCTTCCAGAGCTGAGATATCAAAATTCAAAATTTCGACCCGAAAAAAAAACGACAGTGTTACCCCTTTCGTTTTTTTTCGTTTTCGGGCGAAAAATTAAGTTTCTCAAATCTTCTCAAAACTCTGGATTATGATAGAGGGCTGTGAGACTTTGACCTGAGTGCAAAAATGGAGGCTCTAGACCCTTCCAGAGCTGAGATATCGAAATTCAAAATTTCGACCTGAAAAAAAAACGACAGTGTTACCCCTTTCGTTTTTTTTCGTTTTCGGGCGAAAAATTAAGTTTCTCCAATCTTCTCAAAACTCTGGATTATGATAGATGGCCACGAGACTTTGACCTGAGTGCAAAAATGGAGGCTCTAGACCCTTCCAGAGCTGAGATATCAAAATTCAAAATTTCGACCTGAAAAAAAAACGACAGTGTTACCCCTTTCGTTTTTTTCGTTTTTGGGCGAAAAATTAAGTTTCTCAAATCTTCTCAAAACTCTGGATTATGATAGAGGGCTGTGAGACTTTGACCTGAGTGCAAAAATGGAGGCTCTAGACCCTTCCAGAGGTGAGTTATTGAAATTCAAAATTTCGACCCGAAAAAAAAACGACAGTGTTACCCCTTTCGTTTTTTTTCGTTTTCGGGCGAAAAATTAAGTTTCTCAAATCTTCTCAAAACTCTGGATTATGATAGAGGGCTGTGAGACTTTGACCTGAGTGCAAAAATGGAGGCTCTAGACCCTTCCAGAGCTGAGATATCGAAATTCAAAATTTCGACCCGAAAAAAAAACGACAGTGTTACCCCTTTCGTTTTTTTTCGTTTTCGGGCGAAAAATTAAGTTTCTCCAATCTTCTCAAAACTCTGGATTATGATAGAGGGCTGTGAGACTTTGACCTGAGTGCAAAAATGGAGGCTCTAGACCCTTCCAGAGCTGAGATATCGAAATTCAAAATTTCGACCTGAAAAAAAAAACGACAGTGTTACCCCTTTCGTTTTTTTTTCATTTTCGGGCGAAAAATTAAGTTTCTCCAATCTTCTCAAAACTCTGGATTATGATAGAGGGCTGTGAGACTTTGACCTGAGTGCAAAAATGGAGGCTCTAGACCCTTCCAGAGCTGAGATATCAAAATTCAAAATTTCGACCCGAAAAAAAAACGACAGTGTTACCCCTTTCGTTTTTTTTTCGTTTTCGGGCGAAAAATTAAGTTTCTCAAATCTTCTCAAAACTCTGGATTATGATAGAGGGCTGTGAGACTTTGACCTGAGTGCAAAAATGGAGGCTCTAGACCCTTCCAGAGCTGTGATATCGAAATTCAAAATTTCGACCTGAAAAAAAAAACGACAGTGTTACCCCTTTCGTTTTTTTTTCGTTTTCGGGCGAAAAATTAAGTTTCTCCAATCTTCTCAAAACTCTGGATTATGATAGAGGGCTGTGAGACTTTGACCTGAGTGCAAAAATGGAGGCTCTAGACCCTTCCAGAGCTGAGATATCGAAATTCAAAATTTCGACCTGAAAAAAAAAACGACAGTGTTACCCCTTTCGTTTTTTTTTCATTTTCGGGCGAAAAATTAACTTTCTCCAATCTTCTCAAAACTCTGGATTATGATAGAGGGCTGTGAGACTTTGACCTGAGTGCAAAAATGGAGGCTCTAGACCCTTCCAGAGCTGAGATATCAAAATTCAAAATTTCGACCCGAAAAAAAAACGACAGTGTTACCCCTTTCGTTTTTTTTCGTTTTCGGGCGAAAAATTAAGTTTCTCAAATCTTCTCAAAACTCTGGATTATGATAGAGGGCTGTGAGACTTTGACCTGAGTGCAAAAATGGAGGCTCTAGACCCTTCCAGAGCTGAGATATCGAAATTCAAAATTTCGACCTGAAAAAAAAAACGACAGTGTTACCCCTTTCGTTTTTTTTTTCATTTTCGGGCGAAAAATTAAGTTTCTCCAATCTTCTCAAAACTCTGGATTATGATAGAGGGCTGTGAGACTTTGACCTGAGTGCAAAAATGGAGGCTCTAGACCCTTCCAGAGCTGAGATATCAAAATTAAAAATTTCGACCCGAAAAAAAAACGACAGTGTTACCCCTTTCGTTTTTTTTCGTTTTCGGGCGAAAAATTAAGTTTCTCAAATCTTCTCAAAACTCTGGATTATGATAGAGGGCCACGAGACTTTGACCTGAGTGCAAAAATGGAGGCTCTAGACCCTTCCAGAGCTGAGATATCGAAATTCAAAATTTCGACCCGAAAAAAAAACGTCAGTGTTACCCCTTTCGTTTTTTTTTCGTTTTCGGGCGAAAAATTAAGTTTCTCCAATCTTCTCAAAACTCTGGATTATGATAGAGGGCTGTGAGACTTTGACCTGGGTGCAAAAATGGAGGCTCTAGACCCTTCCAGAGCTGAGATATCGAAATTCAAAATTTCGACCCGAAAAAAAACGACAGTGTTACCCCTTTCGTTTTTTTTTAGTTTTTGGGCGAAAAATTAAGTTTCTCCAATCTTCTCAAAACTCTGGATTATGATAGAGGGCTGTGAGACTTTGACCTGAGTGCAAAAATGGAGGCTCTAGACCCTTCCAGAGCTGAGATATCAAAATTCAAAATTTCGACCCGAAAAAAAAACGACAGTGTTACCCCTTTCGTTTTTTTTCGTTTTCGGGCGAAAAATTAAGTTTCTCCAATCTTCTCAAAACTCTGGATTATGATAGAGGGCTGTGAGACTTTGACCTGAGTGCAAAAATGGAGGCTCTAGACCCTTCCAGAGCTGAGATATCAAAATTCAAAATTTCGACCTGAAAAAAAAAACGACAGTGTTACCCCTTTCGTTTTTTTTCATTTTCGGGCGAAAAATTAATTTTCTCCAATCTTCTCAAAACTCTGGATTATGATAGAGGGCTGTGAGACTTTGACCTGAGTGCAAAAATGGAGGCTCTAGACCCTTCCAGAGCTGAGATATCGAAATTCAAAAATTCGACCTGAAAAAAAAAACGACAGTGTTACCCCTTTCGTTTTTTTTCATTTTCGGGCGAAAAATTAAGTTTCTCCAATCTTCTCAAAACTCTGGATTATGATAGAGGGCTGTGAGACTTTGACCTGAGTGCAAAAATGGAGGCTCTAGACCCTTCCAGAGCTGAGATATCAAAATTCAAAATTTCGACCCGAAAAAAAAACGACAGTGTTACCCCTTTCGTTTTTTTTCGTTTTCTGGCGAAAAATTAAGTTTCTCCAATCTTCTCAAAACCCTGGATTATGATAGAGGGCTGTGAGACTTTGACCTGAGTGCAAAAATGGAGGCTCTAGACCCTTCCAGAGCTGAGATATCGAAATTCAAAATTTCGACCCGAAAAAAAAACGACAGTGTTACCCCTTTCGTTTTTTTTTTCGTTTTCGGGCGAAAAATTAAGTTTCTCAAATCTTCTCAAAACTCTGGATTATGATAGAGGGCCACGAGACTTTGACCTGAGTGCAAAAATGGAGGCTCTAGACCCTTCCAGAGGTGAAATATCGAAATTCAAAATTTCGACCCGAAAAAAAAACGACAGTGTTACCCCTTTCGTTTTTTTCGTTTTCGGGCGAAAAATTAAGTTTCTCCAATCTTCTCAAAACTCTGGATTATGATAGAGGGCTGTGAGACTTTGACCTGAGTGCAAAAATTGAGGATGTAGACCCTTCCAGAGCTGAGATATCAAAATTCAAAATTTCGACCTGAAAAAAAAACGACAGTGTTACCCCTTTCGTTTTTTTTCGTTTTCGGGCGAAAAATTAAGTTTCTCAAATCTTCTCAAAACTCTGGATTATGATAGAGGGCTGTGAGACTTTGACCTGAGTGCAAAAATGGAGGCTCTAGACCCTTCCAGAGCTGAGATATCGAAATTCAAAATTTCGACCCGAAAAAAACAACAACAGTGTTACCCCTTTCGTTTTTTTTCGTTTTCGGGCGAAAAATTAAGTTTCTCCAATCTCCTCAAAACTCTGGATTATGATAGAGGGCTGTGAGACTTTGACCTGAGTGCAAAAATGGAGGCTCTAGACCCTTCCAGAGCTGAGATATCGAAATTCAAAATTTCGACCTGAAAAAAAAAACGACAGTGTTACCCCTTTCGTTTTTTTTCATTTTCGGGCGAAAAATTAAGTTTCTCCAATCTTCTCAAAACTCTGGATTATGATAGAGGGCTGTGAGACTTTGACCTGAGTGCAAAAATGGAGGCTCTAGACCCTTCCAGAGCTGAGATATCAAAATTCTAAATTTCGACCTGAAAAAAAAACGACAGTGTTACCCCTTTCGTTTTTTTTTCGTTTTCGGGCGAAAAATTAAGTTTCTCCAATCTTCTCAAAACTCTGGATTATGATAGAGGGCCACGAGACTTTGACCTGAGTGCAAAAATGGAGGCTCTAGACCCTTCCAGAGCTGAGATATCGAAATTCAAAATTTCGACCCGAAAAAAAAACGACAGTGTTACCCCTTTCGTTTTTTTTCGTTTTCGTGCGAAAAATTAAGTTTCTCCAATCTTCTCAAAACTCTGGATTATGATAGAGGGCTGTGAGACTTTGACCTGGGTGCAAAAATGGAGGCTCTAGACCCTTCCAGAGCTGAGATATCGAAATTCAAAATTTCGACCCGAAAAAAAACGACAGTGTTACCCCTTTCGTTTTTTTTTAGTTTTTGGGCGAAAAATTAAGTTTCTCCAATCTTCTCAAAACTCTGGATTATGATAGAGGGCTGTGAGACTTTGACCTGAGTGCGAAAATGGAGGCTCTAGACCCTTCCAGAGCTGAGATATCAAAATTCAAAATTTCGACCCGAAATAAAAAACGACAGTGTTACCCCTTTCGTTTTTTTTCGTTTTCGGGCGAAAAATTAAGTTTCTCCAATCTTCTCAAAACTCTGGATTATGATAGAGGGCTGTGAGACTTTGACCTGAGTGCAAAAATGGAGGCTCTAGACCCTTCCAGAGCTGAGATATCAAAATTCAAAATTTCGACCCGAAAAAAAAAACGACAGTGTTACCCCTTTCGTTTTTTTTAGTTTTTGGGCGAAAACTTAAGTTTCTCCAATCTTCTCAAAACTCTGGATTATGATAGAGGGCTGTGAGACTTTGACCTGAGTGCAAAAATGGAGGCTCTAGACCCTTCCAGAGCTGAGATATCAAAATTCAAAATTTCGACCCGAAATAAAAAACGACAGTGTTACCCCTTTCGTTTTTTTTCATTTTCGGATGAAAAATTAAGTTTCTCCAATCTTCTCAAAACTCTGGATTATGATAGAGGGCTGTGAGACTTTGACCTGAGTGCAAAAATGGAGGCTCTAGACCCTTCCAGAGCTGAGATATCAAAATTCAAAATTTCGACCCGAAATAAAAAACGACAGTGTTACCCCTTTCGTTTTTTTTCGTTTTCGGGCAAAAAATTAAGTTTCTCCAATCTTCTCAAAACTCTGGATTATGATAGAGGGCTGTGAGACTTTGACCTGAGTGCAAAAATGGAGGCTCTAGACCCTTCCAGAGCTGAGATATCAAAATTCAAAATTTCGACCCGAAATAAAAAACGTCAGTGTTACCCCTTTCGTTTTTTTTCGTTTTCGGGCAAAAAATTAAGTTTCTCCAATCTTCTCAAAACTCTGGATTATGATAGAGGGCTGTGAGACTTTGACCTGAGTGCAAAAATGGAGGCTCTAGACCCTTCCAGAGCTGAGATATCGAAATTCAAAATTTCGACCCGAAAAAAAACGTCAGTGTTACCCCTTTCATTTTTTTTTCGTTTTTGGGCGAAAAATTAAGTTTCTCAAATCTTCTCAAAACTCTGGATTATGATAGAGGGCCACGAGACTTTGACCTGAGTGCAAAAATGGAGGCTCTAGACCCTTCCAGAGCTGAGATATCGAAATTCAAAATTTCGACCCGAAAAAAAAAACGACAGTGTTACCCCTTTCGTTTTTTTTAGTTTTTGGGCGAAAAATTAAGTTTCTCCAATCTTCTCAAAACTCTGGATTATGATAGAGGGCTGTGAGACTTTGACCTGAGTGCAAAAATGGAGGCTCTAGACCCTTCCAGAGCTGAGATATCGAAATTCAAAATTTCGACCCGAAAAAAAAACGACAGTGTTACCCCTTTCGGTTTTTTTCATTTTCGGGCGAAAAATTAAGTTTCTCCAATCTTCTCAAAACTCTGGATTATGATAGAGGGCTGTGAGACTTTGACCTGAGTGCAAAAATTGAGGCTCTAGACCCTTCCAGAGCTGAGATATCAAAATTCAAAATTTCGACCCGAAATAAAAAACAACAGTGTTACCCCTTTCGTTTTTTTTCGTTTTCGGGCGAAAAATTACGTTTCTCCAATCTTCTCAAAACTCTGGATTATGATAGAGGGCTGTGAGACTTTGACCTGAGTGCAAAAATGGAGGCTCTAGACCCTTCCAGAGCTGAGATATCAAAATTCAAAATTTCGACCCGAAAAAAAAACGACAGTGTTACCCCTTTCGTTTTTTTTCGTTTTCGGGCGAAAAATTAAGTTTCTCAAATCTTCTCAAAACTCTGGATTATGATAGAGGGCCACGAGACTTTGACCTGAGTGCAAAAATGGAGGCTCTAGACCCTTCCAGAGCTGAGATATCGAAATTCAAAATTTCGACCCGAAAAAAAACGACAGTGTTACCCCTTTCGTTTTTTTTTTAGTTTTTGGGCGAAAAATAAAGTTTCTCCAATCTTCTCAAAACTCTGGATTATGATAGAGGGCTGTGAGACTTTGACCTGAGTGCAAAAATGGAGGCTCTAGACCCTTCCAGAGCTGAGATATCAAAATTCAAAATTTCGACCCGAAAAAAAAACGACAGTGTTACCCCTTTCGTTTTTTTTCGTTTTTGGGCGAAAAATTAAGTTTCTCCAATCTTCTCAAAACTCTGGATTATGATAGAGGGCTGTGAGACTTTGACCTGAGTGCAAAAATGGAGGCTCTAGACCCTACCAGAGCTGAGATATCAAAATTCAAAATTTCGACCTGAAAAAAAAAACGACAGTGTTACCCCTTTCGTTTTTTTTCATTTTCGGGCGAAAAATTAAGTTTCTCCAATCTTCTCAAAACTCTGGATTATGATAGAGGGCTGTGAGACTTTGACCTGAGTGCAAAAATGGAGGCTCTAGACCCTTCCAGAGCTGAGATATCAAAATTCAAAATTTCGACCCGAAAAAAAAACGACAGTGTTACCCCTTTCGTTTTTTTTTCGTTTTCGGGCGAAAAATTAAGTTTCTCCAATCTTCTCAAAACTCTGGATTATGATAGAGGGCTGTGAGACTTTGACCTGAGTGCAAAAATTGAGGATGTAGACCCTTCCAGAGCTGAGATATCAAAATTCAAAATTTCGACCTGAAAAAAAAAACGACAGTGTTACCCCTTTCGTTTTTTTTCGCTTTCGGGCGAAAAATTAAGTTTCTCAAATCTTCTCAAAACTCTGGATTATGATAGAGGGCTGTGAGACTTTGACCTGAGTGCAAAAATGGAGGCTCTAGACCCTTCCAGAGCTGAGATATCGAAATTCAAAATTTCGACCCGAAAAAACAACAACAGTATTACCCCTTTCGTTTTTTTTCGTTTTCGGGCGAAAAATTAAGTTTCTCCAATCTTCTCAAAACTCTGGATTATGATAGAGGGCTGTGAGACTTTGACCTGAGTGCAAAAATGGAGGCTCTAGACCCTTCCAGAGCTGAGATATCAAAATTCAAAATTTCGACCTGAAAAAAAAAACGACAGTGTTACCCCTTTCGTTTTTTTTCATTTTCGGGCGAAAAATTAAGTTTCTCCAATCTTCTCAAAACTCTGGATTATGATAGAGGGCTGTGAGACTTTGACCTGAGTGAAAAAATGGAGGCTCTAGACCCTTCCAGAGCTGAGATATCAAAATTCTAAATTTCGACCTGAAAAAAAAACGACAGTGTTACCCCTTTCGTTTTTTTTCGTTTTCGGGCGAAAAATTAAGTTTCTCCAATCTTCTCAAAACTCTGGATTATGATAGAGGGCCACGAGACTTTGACCTGGGTGCAAAAATGGAGGCTCTAGACCCTTCCAGAGCTGAGATATCGAAATTCAAAATTTCGACCCGAAAAAAAACGACAGTGTTACCCCTTTCGTTTTTTTTAGTTTTTGGGCGAAAAATTAAGTTTCTCCAATCTTCTCAAAACTCTGGATTATGATAGAGGGCTGTGAGACTTTGACCTGGGTGCAAAAATGGAGGCTCTAGACCCTTCCAGAGCTGAGATATCGAAATTCAAAATTTCGACCCGAAAAAAACGACAGTGTTACCCCTTTCGTTTTTTTTAGTTTTTGGGCGAAAAATTAAGTTTCTCCAATCTTCTCAAAACTCTGGATTATGATAGAGGGCTGTGAGACTTTGACCTGAGTGCGAAAATGGAGGCTCTAGACCCTTCCAGAGCTGAGATATCAAAATTCAAAATTTCGACCCGAAATAAAAAACGACAGTGTTACCCCTTTCGTTTTTTTTCGTTTTCGGGCGAAAAATTAAGTTTCTCCAATCTTCTCAAAACTCTGGATTATGATAGAGGGCTGTGAGACTTTGACCTGAGTGCAAAAATGGAGGCTCTAGACCCTTCCAGAGCTGAGATATCAAAATTCAAAATTTCGACCCGAAAAAAAAAACGACAGTGTTACCCCTTTCGTTTTTTTTAGTTTTTGGGCGAAAACTTAAGTTTCTCCAATCTTCTCAAAACTCTGGATTATGATAGAGGGCTGTGAGACTTTGACCTGAGTGCAAAAATGGAGGCTCTAGACCCTTCCAGAGCTGAGATATCAAAATTCAAAATTTCGACCCGAAATAAAAAACGACAGTGTTACCCCTTTCGTTTTTTTTCGTTTTCGGGCAAAAAATTAAGTTTCTCCAATCTTCTCAAAACTCTGGATTATGATAGAGGGCTGTGAGACTTTGACCTGAGTGCAAAAATGGAGGCTCTAGACCCTTCCAGAGCTGAGATATCAAAATTCAAAATTTCGACCCGAAATAAAAAACGACAGTGTTACCCCTTTCGTTTTTTTTCGTTTTCGGGCAAAAAATTAAGTTTCTCCAATCTTCTCAAAACTCTGGATTATGATAGAGGGCTGTGAGACTTTGACCTGAGTGCAAAAATGGAGGCTCTAGACCCTTCCAGAGCTGAGATATCGAAATTCAAAATTTCGACCCGAAAAAAAACGTCAGTGTTACCCCTTTCATTTTTTTTTCGTTTTTGGGCGAAAAATTAAGTTTCTCAAATCTTCTCAAAACTCTGGATTATGATAGAGGGCCACGAGACTTTGACCTGAGTGCAAAAATGGAGGCTCTAGACCCTTCCAGAGCTGAGATATCAAAATTCTAAATTTCGACCTGAAAAAAAAACGACAGTGTTACCCCTTTCGTTTTTTTTTCGTTTTCGGGCGAAAAATTAAGTTTCTCCAATCTTCTCAAAACTCTGGATTATGATAGAGGGCCACGAGACTTTGACCTGGGTGCAAAAATGGAGGCTCTAGACCCTTCCAGAGCTGAGATATCAAAATTCAAAATTTCGACCCGAAATAAAAAACGACAGTGTTACCCCTTTCGTTTTTTTTCGTTTTCGGGCGAAAAATTAAGTTTCTCCAATCTTCTCAAAACTCTGGATTATGATAGAGGGCTGTGAGACTTTGACCTGAGTGCAAAAATGGAGGCTCTAGACCCTTCCAGAGCTGAGATATCAAAATTCAAAATTTCGACCCGAAAAAAAAAACGACAGTGTTACCCCTTTCGTTTTTTTTAGTTTTTGGGCGAAAACTTAAGTTTCTCCAATCTTCTCAAAACTCTGGATTATGATAGAGGGCTGTGAGACTTTGACCTGAGTGCAAAAATGGAGGCTCTAGACCCTTCCAGAGCTGAGATATCAAAATTCAAAATTTCGATCGAAATAAAAAACGACAGTGTTACCCCTTTCGTTTTTTTTCGTTTTCGGGCAAAAAATTAAGTTTCTCCAATCTTCTCAAATCTCTGGATTATGATAGAGGGCTGTGAGACTTTGACCTGAGTGCAAAAATGGAGGCTCTAGACCCTTCCAGAGCTGAGATATCAAAATTCAAAATTTCGACCCGAAATAAAAAACGACAGTGTTACCCCTTTCGTTTTTTTTCGTTTTCGGGCAAAAAATTAAGTTTCTCCAATCTTCTCAAAACTCTGGATTATGATAGAGGGCTGTGAGACTTTGACCTGAGTGCAAAAATGGAGGCTCTAGACCCTTCCAGAGCTGAGATATCGAAATTCAAAATTTCGACCCGAAAAAAAACGTCAGTGTTACCCCTTTCATTTTTTTTTCGTTTTTGGGCGAAAAATTAAGTTTCTCCAATCTTCTCAAAACTCTGGATTATGATAGAGGGCTGTGAGACTTTGACCTGTGTGCAAAAATGGAGGCTCTAGACCCTTCCAGAGCTGAGATATCGAAATTCAAAATTTCGACCCGGAAAAAAACGACAGTGTTACCCCTTTCGTTTTTTTTCGTTTTCGGGCGAAAAATTAAGTTTCTCCAATCTTCTCAAAACTCTGGATTATGATAGAGGGCTGTGAGACTTTGACCTGAGTGCAAAAATGGAGGCTCTAGACCCTTCCAGAGCTGAGATATCAAAATTCAAAATTTCGACCCGAAAAAAAAAACGACAGTGTTACTTACCCCTTTCGTTTTTTTTAGTTTTTGGGCGAAAACTTAAGTTTCTCCAATCTTCTCAAAACTCTGGATTATGATAGAGGGCTGTGAGACTTTGACCTGAGTGCAAAAATGGAGGCTCTAGACCCTTCCAGAGCTGAGATATCAAAATTCAAAATTTCGACCCGAAATAAAAAACGACAGTGTTACCCCTTTCGTTTTTTTTCGTTTTCGGGCGAAAAATTAAGTTTCTCCAATCTTCTCAAAACTCTGGATTATGATAGAGGGCTGTGAGACTTTGACCTGAGTGCAAAAATGGAGGCTCTAGACCCTTCCAGAGCTGAGATATCGAAATTCAAAATTTCGACCCGAAAAAAAAAACGACAGTGTTACCCCTTTCGGTTTTTTTCATTTTCGGATGAAAAATTAAGTTTCTCCAATCTTCTCAAAACTCTGGATTATGATAGAGGGCTGTGAGACTTTGACCTGAGTGCAAAAATGGAGGCTCTAGACCCTTCCAGAGCTGAGATATCAAAATTCAAAATTTCGACCCGAAATAAAAAACGACAGTGTTACCCCTTTCGTTTTTTTCGTTTTTGGGCGAAAAATTACGTTTCTCAAATCTTCTCAAAACTCTGGATTATGATAGAGGGCTGTGAGACATTTAGACCTGAGTGCAAAAATGGAGGCTCTAGACCCTTCCAGAGCTGAGATATCGAAATTCAAAATTTCGACCCGAAAAAAAAATGACAGTGTTACCCCTTTCATTTTTTTTTCGTTTTTGGGCGAAAAATTAAGTTTCTCAAATCTTCTCAAAACTTTGGATTATGATAGAGGGCCACGAGACTTTGACCTGAGTGCAAAAATGGAGGCTCTAGACCCTTCCAGAGGTGAGATATCGAAATTCAAAATTTCGACCCGAAAAAAAAACGACAGTGTTACCCCTTTCGTTTTTTTTCGTTTTCGGGCGAAAATTTAAGTTTATCCAATCTTCTCAAAACTCTGGATTATGATAGAGGGCTGTGAGACTTTAACCTGAGTGCAAAAATTGAGGATGTAGACCCTTCCAGAGCTGAGATATCAAAATTCAAACTTTCGAACCGAAAAAAAAAAACGACAGTGTTACCCCTTTCGTTTTTTTTCATTTTCGGATGAAAAATTAAGTTTCTCCAATCTTCTCAAAACTCTGGATTATGATAGAGGGCTGTGAGACTTTGACCTGAGCGCAAAAATGGAGGCTCTAGACCCTTCCAGAGCTGAGATATCAAAATTCAAAATTTCGACCCGAAATAAAAAACGACAGTGTTACCCCTTTCGTTTTTTTTCGTTTTCGGGCTAAAAATTAAGTTTCTCCAATCTTCTCAAAACTCTGGATTATGATAGAGGGCTGTGAGACTTTGACCTGAGTGCAAAAATGGAGGCTCTAGACCCTTCCAGAGCTGAGATATCAAAATTCAAAATTTCTTTCCGAAATAAAAAACGACAGTGTTACCCCTTTCGTTTTTTTTTTTCGTTTTCGGGCAAAAAATTAAGTTTCTCCAATCTTCTCAAAACTCTGGATTATGATAGAGGGCTGTGAGACTTTGACCTGAGTGCAAAAATGGAGGCTCTAGACCCTTCCAGAGCTGAGATATCGAAATTCAAAATTTCGACCCGAAAAAAAAAACGACAGTGTTACCCCTTTCGTTTTTTTTAGTTTTTGGGCGAAACATTAAGTTTCTCCAATCTTCTCAAAACTCTGGATTATGATAGAGGGCTGTGAGACTTTGACCTGAGTGCAAAAATGGAGGCTCTAGACCCTTCCAGAGCTGAGATATCAAAATTCAAAATTTCGAACCGAAATAAAAAACGACAGTGTTACCCCTTTCGTTTTTTTTCGTTTTCGGGCGAAAAATTAAGTTTCTCCAATCTTCTCAAAACTCTGGATTATGATAGAGGGCTGTGAGACTTTGACCTGAGTGCAAAAATGGAGGCTCTAGACCCTTCCAGAGCTGAGATATCGAAATTCAAAATTTCGACCCGAAAAAAAAAACGACAGTGTTACCCCTTTCGTTTTTTTTCATTTTCGGATGAAAAATTAAGTTTCTCCAATCTTCTCAAAACTCTGGATTATGATAGAGGGCTGTGAGACTTTGACCTGAGTGCAAAAATGGAGGCTCTAGACCCTTCCAGAGCTGAGATATCAAAATTCAAAATTTCGACCCGAAATAAAAAACGACAGTGTTACCCCTTTCGTTTTTTTCGTTTTCGGGCAAAAAATTAAGTTTCTCCAATCTTCTCAAAACTCTGGATTATGATAGAGGGCTGTGAGACTTTGACCTGAGTGCAAAAATGGAGGCTCTAGACCCTTCCAGAGCTGAGATATCGAAATTCAAAATTTCGACCCGAAAAAAAAACGTCAGTGTTACCCCTTTCATTTTTTTTTTCGTTTTTGGGCGAAAAATTAAGTTTCTCAAATCTTCTCAAAACTCTGGATTATGATAGAGGGCCACGAGACTTTGACCTGAGTGCAAAAATGGAGGCTCTAGACCCTTCCAGAGCTGAGATATCGAAATTCAAAATTTCGACCCGAAAAAAAAACGACAGTGTTACCCCTTTCGTTTTTTTCGTTTTCGGGCGAAAAATTAAGTTTCTCAAATCTTCTCAAAACTGTGGATTATGATAGAGGGCTGTGAGACTTTGACCTGAGTGCAAAAATGGAGGCTCTAGACCCTTCCAGAGCTGAGATATCGAAATTCAAAATTTCGACCCGAAATAAAAAACGACAGTGTTACCCCTTTCGTTTTTTGTCGTTTTCGGGCGAAAAATTAAGTTTCTCCAATCTTCTCAAAACTCTGGATTATGATAGAGGGATGTGAGACTTTGACCTGAGTGCAAAAATGGAGGCTCTAGACCTTTCCAGAGCTGAGATATCAAAATTCAAAATTTCGACCTGAAAAAAAAACGACAGTGTTACCCCTTTCGTTTTTTTTCGTTTTCGGGCGAAAAATTAAGTTTCTCCAATCTTCTCAAAACTCTGGATTCTGATAGAGGGCTGTGAGACTTTGACCTGAGTGCAAAAATGGAGGCTCTAGACCCTTCCAGAGCTGAGATATCGAAATTCAAAATTTCGACCCGAAAAAAAAACGACAGTGTTACCCCTTTCGTTTTTTTTCGTTTTCGGGCGAAAAATTTAGTTTCTCAAATCTTCTCAAAACTCTGGATTATGATAGAGGGCCACGAGACTTTGACCTGAGTGCAAAAATGGAGGCTCTAGACCCTTCCAGAGCTGAGATATCGAAATTCAAAATTTTGACCCGAAAAAAAAAACGACAGTGTTACCCCTTTCGTTTTTTTTCGTTTTCGGGCGAAAAATTAAGTTTCTCCAATCTTCTCAAAACTCTGGATTATGATAGAGGGCTGTGAGACTTTGACCTGGGTGCAAAAATGGAGGCTCTAGACCCTTCCAGTGCTGAGATATCAAAATTCAAAATTTCGACCCGAAATAAAAAACGACAGTGTTACCCCTTTCGTTTTTTTTTCATTTTCGGATGAAAAATTAAGTTTCTCCAATCTTCTCAAAACTCTGGATTATGATAGAGGGCTGTGAGACTTTGACCTGAGTGCAAAAATGGAGGCTCTAGACCCTTCCAGAGCTGAGATATCAAAATTCAAAATTTCGACCCGAAAAAAAAAACGTCAGTGTTACCCCTTTCATTTTTTTTCCGTTTTTGGGCGAAAAATTAAGTTTCTCAAATCTTCTCAAAACCCTGGATTATGATAGAGGGCCACGAGACTTTGACCTGAGTGCAAAAATGGAGGCTCTAGACCCTTCCAGAGCTGAGATATCGAAATTCAAAATTTCGACCCGAAAAAAAAACGACAGTGTTACCCCTTTCGTTTTTTTTCGTTTTCGGGCGAAAAATTAAGTTTCTCCAATCTTCTCAAAACTCTGGATTATGATAGAGGGCTGTGAGACTTTGACCTGGGTGCAAAAATGGAGGCTCTAGACCCTTCCAGAGCTGAGATATCGAAATTCAAAATTTCGACCCGAAAAAAAAACGACAGTGTTACCCCTTTCGGTTTTTTTCATTTTCGGGCGAAAAATTAAGTTTCTCCAATCTTCTCAAAACTCTGGATTATGATAGAGGGATGTGAGACTTTGACCTGAGTGCAAAAATGGAGGCTCTAGACCCTTCCAGAGCTGAGATATCAAAATTCAAAATTTCGACCCGAAATAAAAAACGACAGTGTTACCCCTTTCGTTTTTTTCGTTTTCGGGCGAAAAATTAAGTTTCTCCAATCTTCTCAAAACTCTGGATTATGATAGAGGGCTGTGAGACTTTGACCTGAGTGCAAAAATGGAGGCTCTAGACCCTTCCAGAGCTGAGATATCGAAATTCAAAATTTCGACCCGAAAAAAAAACGACAGTGTTACCCCTTTCGGTTTTTTTCATTTTTGGGGCGAAAAATTAAGTTTCTCCAATCTTCTCAAAACTCTGGATTATGATAGAGGGCTGTGAGACTTTGACCTGAGTGCAAAAATGGAGGCTCTAGACCCTTCCAGAGCTGAGATATCGAAATTCAAAATTTCGACCCGAAATAAAAAACGACAGTGTTACCCCTTTCGTTTTTTTTCGTTTTTGGGCGAAAAATTAAGTTTCTCAAATCTTCTCAAAACTTTGGATTATGATAGAGGGCCACGAGACTTTGACCTGAGTGCAAAAATGGAGGCTCTAGACCCTTCCAGAGCTGAGATATCGAAATTCAAAATTTCGACCCTAAAAAAAAACGACAGTGTTACCCCTTTCGTTTTTTTTCGTTTTCGGGCGAAAAATTAAGTTTCTCAAATCTTCTCAAAACTCTGGATTCTGATAGAGGGCCACGAGACTTTGACCTGAGTGCAAAAATGGAGGCTCTAGACCCTTCCAGAGGTGAGATATCGAAATTCAAAATTTCGACCCGAAAAAAAAACGACAGTGTTACCCCTTTCGTTTTTTTTCGTTTTCGGGCGAAAATTTAAGTTTATCCAATCTTCTCAAAACTCTGGATTATGATAGAGGGCTGTGAGACTTTAACCTGAGTGCAAAAATTGAGGATGTAGACCCTTCCAGAGCTGAGATATCAAAATTCAAACTTTCGAACCGAAAAAAAAAAAACGACAGTGTTACCCCTTTCGTTTTTTTTCATTTTCGGATGAAAAATTAAGTTTCTCCAATCTTCTCAAAACTCTGGATTATGATAGAGGGCTGTGAGACTTTGACCTGAGCGCAAAAATGGAGGCTCTAGACCCTTCCAGAGCTGAGATATCAAAATTCAAAATTTCGACCCGAAAAAAAAAACGACAGTGTTGCCCCTTTCGTTTTTTTTCATTTTCGGATGAAAAATTAAGTTTCTCCAATCTTCTCAAAACTCTGGATTATGATAGAGGGCTGTGAGACTTTGACCTGAGTGCAAAAATGGAGGCTCTAGACCCTTCCAGAGCTGAGATATCGAAATTCAAAATTTCGACCCGAAAAAAAACGACAGTGTTACCCCTTTCGTTTTTTTTCGTTTTCGGGCGAAAAATTAAGTTTCTCCAATCTTCTCAAAACTCTGGATTATGATAGAGGGCTGTGAGACTTTGACCTGGGTGCAAAAATGGAGGCTCTAGACCCTTCCAGAGCTGAGATATCGAAATTCAAAATTTCGACCCGAAAAAAAACGACAGTGTTACCCCTTTCGTTTTTTTTAGTTTTTGGGCGAAAAATTAAGTTTCTCCAATCTTCTCAAAACTCTGGATTATGATAGAGGGCTGTGAGACTTTGACCTGAGTGCAAAAATGGAGGCTCTAGACCCTTCCAGAGCTGAGATATCAAAATTCAAAATTTCGAACCGAAATAAAAAACGACAGTGTTACCCCTTTCGTTTTTTTTCGTTTTCGGGCGAAAAATTAAGTTTCTCCAATCTTCTCAAAACTCTGGATTATGATAGAGGGCTGTGAGACTTTGACCTGAGTGCAAAAATGGAGGCTCTAGACCCTTCCAGAGCTGAGATATCGAAATTCAAAATTTCGACCCGAAAAAAAAAACGACAGTGTTACCCCTTTCGTTTTTTTTCGTTTTCGGACGAAAAATTAAGTTTCTCCAATCTTCTCAAAACTCTGGATTATGATAGAGGGCTGTGAGACTTTGACCTGAGTGCAAAAATGGAGGCTCTAGACCCTTCCAGAGCTGAGATATCGAAATTCAAAATTTCGACCCGAAAAAAAAACGACAGTGTTACCCCTTTCGGTTTTTTTCATTTTTGGGGCGAAAAATTAAGTTTCTCCAATCTTCTCAAAACTCTGGATTATGATAGAGGGCTGTGAGACTTTGACCTGAGTGCAAAAATGGAGGCTCTAGACCCTTCCAGAGCTGAGATATCGAAATTCAAAATTTCGACCCGAAATAAAAAACGACAGTGTTACCCCTTTCGTTTTTTTTCGTTTTTGGGCGAAAAATTAAGTTTCTCAAATCTTCTCAAAACTTTGGATTATGATAGAGGGCCACGAGACTTTGACCTGAGTGCAAAAATGGAGGCTCTAGACCCTTCCAGAGCTGAGATATCGAAATTCAAAATTTCGACCCTAAAAAAAAACGACAGTGTTACCCCTTTCGTTTTTTTTCGTTTTCGGGCGAAAAATTAAGTTTCTCAAATCTTCTCAAAACTCTGGATTCTGATAGAGGGCCACGAGACTTTGACCTGAGTGCAAAAATGGAGGCTCTAGACCCTTCCAGAGGTGAGATATCGAAATTCAAAATTTCGACCCGAAAAAAAAACGACAGTGTTACCCCTTTCGTTTTTTTTCGTTTTCGGGCGAAAATTTAAGTTTATCCAATCTTCTCAAAACTCTGGATTATGATAGAGGGCTGTGAGACTTTAACCTGAGTGCAAAAATTGAGGATGTAGACCCTTCCAGAGCTGAGATATCAAAATTCAAACTTTCGAACCGAAAAAAAAAAACGACAGTGTTACCCCTTTCGTTTTTTTTCATTTTCGGATGAAAAATTAAGTTTCTCCAATCTTCTCAAAACTCTGGATTATGATAGAGGGCTGTGAGACTTTGACCTGAGCGCAAAAATGGAGGCTCTAGACCCTTCCAGAGCTGAGATATCAAAATTCAAAATTTCGACCCGAAAAAAAATGACAGTGTTGCCCCTTTCGTTTTTTTTTCATTTTCGGATGAAAAATTAAGTTTCTCCAATCTTCTCAAAACTCTGGATTATGATAGAGGGCTGTGAGACTTTGACCTGAGTGCAAAAATGGAGGCTCTAGACCCTTCCAGAGCTGAGATATCAAAATTCAAAATTTCTTTCCGAAATAAAAAACGACAGTGTTACCCCTTTCGTTTTTTTTTTCGTTTTCGGGCAAAAAATTAAGTTTCTCCAATCTTTTCAAAACTCTGGATTATGATAGAGGGCTGTGAGACTTTGACCTGAGTGCAAAAATGGAGGCTCTAGACCCTTCCAGAGCTGAGATATCGAAATTCAAAATTTCCACCCGAAAAAAAAACGACAGTGTTACCCCTTTCGTTTTTTTTCGTTTTCGGGCGAAAAATTAAGTTTCTCCAATCTTCTCAAAACTCTGGATTATGATACAGGGCTGTGAGACTTTGACCTGAGTGCAAAAATGGAGGCTCTAGACCCTTCCAGAGCTGAGATATCGAAATTCAAAATTTCGACCCGAAAAAAAACGACAGTGTTACCCCTTTCGTTTTTTTTAGTTTTTGGGCGAAAAATTAAGTTTCTCCAATCTTCTCAAAACTCTGGATTATGATACAGGGCTGTGAGACTTTGACCTGAGTGCAAAAATGGAGGCTCTAGACCCTTCCAGAGCTGAGATATCAAAATTCAAAATTTCGAACCGAAATAAAAAACGACAGTGTTACCCCTTTCGTTTTTTTTCGTTTTCGGGCGAAAAATTAAGTTTCTCCAATCTTCTCAAAACTCTGGATTATGATAGAGGGCTGTGAGACTTTGACCTGAGTGCAAAAATGGAGGCTCTAGACCCTTCCAGAGCTGAGATATCGAAATTCAAAATTTCGACCCGAAAAAAAAACGACAGTGTTACCCCTTTCGGTTTTTTTCATTTTTGTGGCGAAAAATTAAGTTTCTCCAATCTTCTCAAAACTCTGGATTATGATAGAGGGCTGTGAGACTTTGACCTGAGTGCAAAAATGGAGGCTCTAGACCCTTCCAGAGCTGAGATATCGAAATTCAAAATTTCGACCCGAAATAAAAAACGACAGTGTTACCCCTTTCGTTTTTTTTCGTTTTTGGGCGAAAAATTAAGTTTCTCAAATCTTCTCAAAACTTTGGATTATGATAGAGGGCCACGAGACTTTGACCTGAGTGCAAAAATGGAGGCTCTAGACCCTTCCAGAGCTGAGATATCGAAATTCAAAATTTCGACCCTAAAAAAAAACGACAGTGTTACCCCTTTCGTTTTTTTTCGTTTTCGGGCGAAAAATTAAGTTTCTCAAATCTTCTCAAAACTCTGGATTCTGATAGAGGGCCACGAGACTTTGACCTGAGTGCAAAAATGGAGGCTCTAGACCCTTCCAGAGGTGAGATATCGAAATTCAAAATTTCGACCCGAAAAAAAAACGACAGTGTTACCCCTTTCGTTTTTTTTCGTTTTCGGGCGAAAATTTAAGTTTATCCAATCTTCTCAAAACTCTGGATTATGATAGAGGGCTGTGAGACTTTAACCTGAGTGCAAAAATTGAGGATGTAGACCCTTCCAGAGCTGAGATATCAAAATTCAAACTTTCGAACCGAAAAAAAAAAACGACAGTGTTACCCCTTTCGTTTTTTTTCATTTTCGGATGAAAAATTAAGTTTCTCCAATCTTCTCAAAACTCTGGATTATGATAGAGGGCTGTGAGACTTTGACCTGGGTGCAAAAATGGAGGCTCTAGACCCTTCCAGAGCTGAGATATCAAAATTCAAAATTTCGACCCGAAAAAAAAACGACAGTGTTACCCCTTTCGTTTTTTTTCGTTTTCGGGCGAAAAATTAAGTTTCTCCAATCTTCTCAAAACTCTGGATTCTGATAGAGGGCTGTGAGACTTTGACCTGAGTGCAAAAATGGAGGCTCTAGACCCTTCCAGAGCTGAGATATCGAAATTCAAAATTTCGACCCGAAAAAAAAACGACAGTGTTACCCCTTTCGTTTTTTTTCGTTTTCGGGCGAAAAATTAAGTTTCTCAAATCTTCTCAAAACTCTGGATTATGATAGAGGGCCACGAGACTTTGACCTGAGTGCAAAAATGGAGGCTCTAGACCCTTCCAGAGCTGAGATATCGAAATTCAAAATTTTGACCCGAAAAAAAAAACGACAGTGTTACCCCTTTCGTTTTTTTTCGTTTTCGGGCGAAAAATTAAGTTTCTCCAATCTTCTCAAAACTCTGGATTATGATAGAGGGCTGTGAGACTTTGACCTGAGTGCAAAAATGGAGGCTCTAGACCCTTCCAGAGCTGAGATATCGAAATTCAAAATTTCGACCCGAAAAAAAAACGTCAGTGTTACCCCTTTCATTTTTTTTTTCGTTTTTGGGCGAAAAATTAAGTTTCTCAAATCTTCTCAAAACTCTGGATTATGATAGAGGGCCACGAGACTTTGACCTGAGTGCAAAAATGGAGGCTCTAGACCCTTCCAGAGCTGAGATATCGAAATTCAAAATTTCGACCCGAAAAAAAACGACAGTGTTACCCCTTTCGTTTTTTTTCGTTTTCGGGCGAAAAATTAAGTTTCTCCAATCTTCTCAAAACTCTGGATTATGATAGAGGGCTGTGAGACTTTGACCTGGGTGCAAAAATGGAGGCTCTAGACCCTTCCAGAGCTGAGATATCGAAATTCAAAATTTTGACCCGAAAAAAAACGACAGTGTTACCCCTTTCGTTTTTTTTAGTTTTTGGGCGAAAAATTAAGTTTCTCCAATCTTCTCAAAACTCTGGATTATGATAGAGGGCTGTGAGACTTTGACCTGAGTGCAAAAATGGAGGCTCTAGACCCTTCCAGAGCTGAGGTATCAAAATTCAAAATTTCGACCCGAAATAAAAAACGACAGTGTTACCCCTTTCGTTTTTTGTCGTTTTCGGGCGAAAAATTAAGTTTCTCCAATCTTCTCAAAACTCTGGATTATGATAGAGGGCTGTGAGACTTTGACCTGAGTGCAAAAATGGAGGCTCTAGACCCTTCCAGAGCTGAGATATCGAAATTCAAAATTTCGACCCGAAAAAAAAACGACAGTGTTACCCCTTTCGGTTTTTTTCATTTTCGGGCGAAAAATTAAGTTTCTCAAATCTTCTCAAAACTCTGGATTATGATAGAGGGATGTGAGACTTTGACCTGAGTGCAAAAATGGAGGCTCTAGACCCTTCCAGAGCTGAGATATCGAAATTCAAAATTTCGACCCGAAATAAAAAACGACAGTGTTACCCCTTTCGTTTTTTGTCGTTTTCGGGCGAAAAATTAAGTTTCTCCAATCTTCTCAAAACTCTGGATTATGATAGAGGGATGTGAGACTTTGACCTGAGTGCAAAAATGGAGGCTCTAGACCCTTCCAGAGCTGAGATATCAAAATTCAAAATTTCGACCCGAAATAAAAAACGACAGTGTTACCCCTTTCGTCTTTTTTCGTTTTCGGGCGAAAAATTAAGTTTCTCCAATCTTCTCAAAACTCTGGATTATGATAGAGGGCTGTGAGACTTTGACCTGAGTGCAAAAATGGAGGCTCTAGACCCTTCCAGAGCTGAGATATCGAAATTCAAAATTTCGACCCGAAAAAAAAACGACAGTGTTACCCCTTTCGTTTTTTTTCGTTTTCGGGCGAAAAATTAAGTTTATCCAATCTTCTCAAAACTCTGGATTATGATAGAGGGATGTGAGACTTTGACCTGAGTGCAAAAATGGAGGCTCTAGACCTTTCCAGAGCTGAGATATCAAAATTCAAAATTTCGACCTGAAAAAAAAAACGACAGTGTTACCCCTTTCGTTTTTTTTCATTTTCGGGCGAAAAATTAAGTTTCTCAAATCTTCTCAAAACTGTGGATTATGATAGAGGGCTGTGAGACTTTGACCTGAGTGCAAAAATGGAGGCTCTAGACCCTTCCAGAGCTGAGATATCAAAATTCAAAATTTCGACCCGAAAAAAAAAAACGACAGTGTTACCCCTTTCGTTTTTTTTTCGTTTTTGGGCGAAAAATTAAGTTTCTCCAATCTTCTCAAAACTCTGGATTCTGATAGAGGGCTGTGAGACTTTGACCTGGGTGCAAAAATGGAGGCTCTAGACCCTTCCAGAGCTGAGATATAAAAATTAAAAATTTCGACCCGAAAAAAAAACGACAGTGTTACCCCTTTCGTTTTTTTTCGTTTTCGGGCGAAAAATTAAGTTTCTCCAATCTTCTCAAAACTCTGGATTCTGATAGAGGGTTGTGAGACTTTGACCTGAGTGCAAAAATGGAGGCTCTAGACCCTTCCAGAGCTGAGATATCGAAATTCAACATTTCGACCCGAAAAAAAAACGACAGTGTTACCCCTTTCGTTTTTTTTCGTTTTCGGGCGAAAAATTAAGTTTCTCAAATCTTCTCAAAACTCTGGATTATGATAGAGGGCCACGAGACTTTGACCTGAGTGCAAAAAGTGGAGGCTCTAGACCCTTCCAGAGCTGAGATATCGAAATCCAAAATTTCGACCCGAAAAAAAAACGACAGTGTTACCCCTTTCGTTTTTTTTTCGTTTTCGGGCGAAAAATTAAGTTTCTCCAATCTTCTCAAAACTCTGGATTATGATAGAGGGCTGTGAGACTTTGACCTGGGTGCAAAAATGGAGGCTCTAGACCCTTCCAGAGCTGAGATATCGAAATTCAAAATTTCGACCCGAAAAAAAACGACAGTGTTACCCCTTTCGTTTTTTTTAGTTTTTGGGCGAAAAATTAAGTTTCTCCAATCTTCTCAAAACTCTGGATTATGATAGAGGGCTGTGAGACTTTGACCTGAGTGCAAAAATGGAGGCTCTAGACCCTTCCAGAGCTGAGATATCAAAATTCAAAATTTCGACCCGAAATAAAAAACGACAGTGTTACCCCTTTCGTTTTTTGTCGTTTTCGGGCAAAAAATTAAGTTTCTCCAATCTTCTCAAAACTCTGGATTATGATAGAGGGCTGTGAGACTTTGACCTGAGTGCAAAAATGGAGGCTCTAGACCCTTCCAGAGCTGAGATATCGAAATTCAAAATTTCGACCCGAAAAAAAACCGACAGTGTTACCCCTTTCGGTTTTTTTCATTTTCGGGCGAAAAATTAAGTTTCTCCAATCTTCTCAAAACTCTGGATTATGATAGAGGGATGTGAGACTTTGACCTGAGTGCAAAAATGGAGGCTCTAGACCCTTCCAGAGCTGAGATATCAAAATTCAAAATTTCAACCCGAAATAAAAAACGACAGTGTTACCCCTTTCGTTTTTTTTCGTTTTCGGGCAAAAAATTAAGTTTCTCCAATCTTCTCAAAACTCTGGATTATGATAGAGGGCTGTGAGACTTTGACCTGAGTGCAAAAATGGAGGCTCTAGACCCTTCCAGAGCTGAGATATCGAAATTCAAAATTTCGACCCGAAAAAAAAACGACAGTGTTACCCCTTTCGGTTTTTTTCATTTTTGGGGCGAAAATTTAAGTTTCTCCAATCTTCTCAAAACTCTGGATTATGATAGAGGGCTGTGAGACTTTGACCTGAGTGCAAAAATGGAGGCTCTAGACCCTTCCAGAGCTGAGATATCGAAATTCAAAATTTCGACCCGAAAAAAAACCGACAGTGTTACCCCTTTCGTTTTTTTCGTTTTCGGGCGAAAAATTAAGTTTATCCAATCTTCTCAAAACTCTGGATTATGATAGAGGGATGTGAGACTTTGACCTGAGTGCAAAAATGGAGGCTCTAGACCTTTCCAGAGCTGAGATATCAAAATTCAAAATTTCGACCTGAAAAAAAAACGACAGTGTTACCCCTTTCGTTTTTTTTTCGTTTTCGGGCGAAAAATTAAGTTTCTCAAATCTTCTCAAAACTGTGGATTATGATAGAGGGCTGTGAGACTTTGACCTGAGTGCAAAAATGGAGGCTCTAGACCCTTCCAGAGCTGAGATATCAAAATTCAAATTTTCGACCCGAAAAAAAAAACGACAGTGTTACCCCTTTCGTTTTTTTTCGTTTTTGGGCGAAAAATTAAGTTTCTCCAATCTTCTCAAAACTCTGGATTCTGATAGAGGGCTGTGAGACTTTGACCTGGGTGCAAAAATGGAGGCTCTAGACCCTTCCAGAGCTGAGATATAAAAATTAAAAATTTCGACCCGAAAAAAAAACGACAGTGTTACCCCTTTCGTTTTTTTTCGTTTTCGGGCGAAAAATTAAGTTTCTCCAATCTTCTCAAAACTCTGGATTCTGATAGAGGGCTGTGAGACTTTGACCTGAGTGCAAAAATGGAGGCTCTAGACCCTTCCAGAGCTGAGATATCGAAATTCAAAATTTCGACCCGAAAAAAAAACGACAGTGTTACCCCTTTCGTTTTTTTTCGTTTTCGGGCGAAAAATTAAGTTTCTCAAATCTTCTCAAAACTCTGGATTATGATAGAGGGCCACGAGACTTTGACCTGAGTGCAAAAATGGAGGCTCTAGACCCTTCCAGAGCTGAGATATCGAAATTCAAAATTTTGACCCGAAAAAAAAAATGACAGTGTTACCCCTTTCGTTTTTTTTCGTTTTCGGGCGAAAAATTAAGTTTCTCCAATCTTCTCAAAACTCTGGATTATGATAGAGGGCTGTGAGACTTTGACCTGGGTGCAAAAATGGAGGCTCTAGACCCTACCAGAGCTGAGATATCAAAATTCAAAATTTCGACCCGAAATAAAAAACGACAGTGTTACCCCTTTCGTTTTTTTTCATTTTCGGATGAAAAATTAAGTTTCTCCAATCTTCTCAAAACTCTGGATTATGATAGAGGGCTGTGAGACTTTGACTTGAGTGCAAAAATGGAGGCTCTAGACCCTTCCAGAGCTGAGATATCAAAATTCAAAATTTCGACCCGAAATAAAAAACGACAGTGTTACCCCTTTCGTTTTTTTCGTTTTCGGGCAAAAAATTAAGTTTCTCCAATCTTCTCAAAACTCTGGATTATGATAGAGGGCTGTGAGACTTTGACCTGAGTGCAAAAATGGAGGCTCTAGACCCTTCCAGAGCTGAGATATCGAAATTCAAAATTTCGACCCGAAAAAAAAACGTCAGTGTTACCCCTTTCATTTTTTTTTCGTTTTTGGGCGAAAAATTAAGTTTCTCAAATCTTCTCAAAACTCTGGATTATGATAGAGGGCCACGAGACTTTGACCTGAGTGCAAAAATGGAGGCTCTAGACCCTTCCAGAGCTGAGATATCGAAATTCAAAATTTCGACCCGAAAAAAAAACGACAGTGTTACCCCTTTCGTTTTTTTTCGTTTTCGGGCGAAAAATTAAGTTTCTCAAATCTTCTCAAAACTCTGGATTATGATAGAGGGCCACGAGACTTTGACCTGAGTGCAAAAATGGAGGCTCTAGACCCTTCCAGAGCTGAGATATCGAAATTCAAAATTTTGACCCGAAAAAAAAAATGACAGTGTTACCCCTTTCGTTTTTTTTCGTTTTCGGGCGAAAAATTAAGTTTCTCCAATCTTCTCAAAACTCTGGATTATGATAGAGGGCTGTGAGACTTTGACCTGGGTGCAAAAATGGAGGCTCTAGACCCTACCAGAGCTGAGATATCAAAATTCAAAATTTCGACCCGAAATAAAAAACGACAGTGTTACCCCTTTCGTTTTTTTTCATTTTCGGATGAAAAATTAAGTTTCTCCAATCTTCTCAAAACTCTGGATTATGATAGAGGGCTGTGAGACTTTGACTTGAGTGCAAAAATGGAGGCTCTAGACCCTTCCAGAGCTGAGATATCAAAATTCAAAATTTCGACCCGAAATAAAAAACGACAGTGTTACCCCTTTCGTTTTTTTCGTTTTCGGGCAAAAAATTAAGTTTCTCCAATCTTCTCAAAACTCTGGATTATGATAGAGGGCTGTGAGACTTTGACCTGAGTGCAAAAATGGAGGCTCTAGACCCTTCCAGAGCTGAGATATCGAAATTCAAAATTTCGACCCGAAAAAAAAACGTCAGTGTTACCCCTTTCATTTTTTTTTCGTTTTTGGGCGAAAAATTAAGTTTCTCAAATCTTCTCAAAACTCTGGATTATGATAGAGGGCCACGAGACTTTGACCTGAGTGCAAAAATGGAGGCTCTAGACCCTTCCAGAGCTGAGATATCGAAATTCAAAATTTCGACCCGAAAAAAAAACGACAGTGTTACCCCTTTCGTTTTTTTTCGTTTTCGGGCGAAAAATTAAGTTTCTCCAATCTTCTCAAAACTCTGGATTATGATAGAGGGCTGTGAGACTTTGACCTGGGTGCAAAAATGGAGGCTCTAGACCCTTCCAGAGCTGAGATATCGAAATTCAAAATTTCGACCCGAAAAAACACGACAGTGTTACCCCTTTCGTTTTTTTTTTGTTTTTGGGCGAAAAATTAAGTTTCTCCAATCTTCTCAAAACTCTGGATTATGATAGAGGGCTGTGAGACTTTGACCTGAGTGCAAAAATGGAGGCTCTAGACCCTTCCAGAGCCGAGATATCAAAATTCAAAATTTCGACCCGAAATAAAAAACGACAGCGTTACCCCTTTCGTTTTTTGTCGTTTTCGGGCGAAAAATTAAGTTTCTCCAATCTTCTCAAAACTCTGAATTATGATAGAGGGCTGTGAGACTTTGACCTGAGTGCAAAAATGGAGGCTCTAGACCCTTCCAGAGCTGAGATATCGAAATTCAAAATTTCGACCCGAAAAAAAAACGACAGTGTTACCCCTTTCGGTTTTTTTCATTTTCGGGCGAAAAATTAAGTTTCTCCAATCTTCTCAAAACTCTGGATTATGATAGAGGGATGTGAGACTTTGACCTGAGTGCAAAAATGGAGGCTCTAGACCCTTCCAGAGCTGAGATATCAAAATTCAAAATTTCGACCCGAAATAAAAAACGACAGTGTTACCCCTTTCGTTTTTTTTTCGTTTTCGGGCGAAAAATTAAGTTTCTCCAATCTTCTCAAAACTCTGGATTATGATAGAGGGCTGTGAGACTTTGACCTGGGTGCAAAAATGGAGGCTCTAGACCCTACCAGAGCTGAGATATCAAAATTCAAAATTTCGACCCGAAATAAAAAACGACAGTGTTACCCCTTTCGTTTTTTTTCATTTTCGGATGAAAAATTAAGTTTCTCCAATCTTCTCAAAACTCTGGATTATGATAGAGGGCTGTGAGACTTTGACTTGAGTGCAAAAATGGAGGCTCTAGACCCTTCCAGAGCTGAGATATCAAAATTCAAAATTTCGACCCGAAATAAAAAACGACAGTGTTACCCCTTTCGTTTTTTTCGTTTTCGGGCAAAAAATTAAGTTTCTCCAATCTTCTCAAAACTCTGGATTATGATCGAGGGCTGTGAGACTTTGACCTGAGTGCAAAAATGGAGGCTCTAGACCCTTCCAGAGCTGAGATATCGAAATTCAAAATTTCGACCCGAAAAAAAAACGTCAGTGTTACCCCTTTCATTTTTTTTTCGTTTTTGGGCGAAAAATTAAGTTTCTCAAATCTTCTCAAAACTCTGGATTATGATAGAGGGCCACGAGACTTTGACCTGAGTGCAAAAATGGAGGCTCTAGACCCTTCCAGAGCTGAGATATCGAAATTCAAAATTTCGACCCGAAAAAAAAACGACAGTGTTACCCCTTTCGTTTTTTTTCGTTTTCGGGCGAAAAATTAAGTTTCTCCAATCTTCTCAAAACCCTGGATTATGATAGAGGGCTGTGAGACTTTGACCTGGGTGCAAAAATGGAGGCTCTAGACCCTTCCAGAGCTGAGATATCGAAATTCAAAATTTCGACCCGAAAAAACACGACAGTGTTACCCCTTTCGTTTTTTTTAGTTTTTGGGCGAAAAATTAAGTTTCTCCAATCTTCTCAAAACTCTGGATTATGATAGAGGGCTGTGAGACTTTGACCTGAGTGCAAAAATGGAGGCTCTAGACCCTTCCAGAGCCGAGATATCAAAATTTCGACCCGAAATAAAAAACGACAGCGTTACCCCTTTCGTTTTTTGTCGTTTTCGGGCGAAAAATTAAGTTTCTCCAATCTTCTCAAAACTCTGAATTATGATAGAGGGCTGTGAGACTTTGACCTGAGTGCAAAAATGGAGGCTCTAGACCCTTCCAGAGCTGAGATATCGAAATTCAAAATTTCGACCCGAAAAAAAAACGACAGTGTTACCCCTTTCGGTTTTTTTCATTTTCGGGCGAAAAATTAAGTTTCTCCAATCTTCTCAAAACTCTGGATTATGATAGAGGGATGTGAGACTTTGACCTGAGTGCAAAAATGGAGGCTCTAGACCCTTCCCGAGCTGAGATATCAAAATTCAAAATTTCGACCCGAAATAAAAAACGACAGTGTTACCCCTTTCGTTTTTTTTCGTTTTCGGGCGAAAAATTAAGTTTCTCCAATCTTCTCAAAACTCTGGATTATGATAGAGGGCTGTGAGACTTTGACCTGAGTGCAAAAATGGAGGCTCTAGACCCTTCCAGAGCTGAGATATCGAAATTCAAAATTTCGACCCGAAAAAAAAAACGACAGTGTTACCCCTTTCGTTTTTTTTTCGTTTTCGTGCGAAAAATTAAGTTTATCCAATCTTCTCAAAACTCTGGATTATGATAGAGGGATGTGAGACTTTGACCTGAGTGCAAAAATGGAGGCTCTAGACCTTTCCAGAGCTGAGATATCAAAATTCAAAATTTCGACCTGAAAAAAAAACGACAGTGTTACCCCTTTCGTTTTTTTTCGTTTTCGGGCGAAAAATTAAGTTTCTCAAATCTTCTCAAAACTGTGGATTATGATAGAGGGCTGTGAGACTTTGACCTGAGTGCAAAAATGGAGGCTCTAGACCCTTCCAGAGCTGAGATATCAAAATTCAAAATTTCGACCCGAAAAAAAAAAACGACAGTGTTACCCCTTTCGTTTTTTTTTCGTTTTTGGGCGAAAAATTAAGTTTCTCCAATCTTCTCAAAACTCTGGATTCTGATAGAGGGCTGTGAGACTTTGACCTGGGTGCAAAAATGGAGGCTCTAGACCCTTCCAGAGCTGAGATATAAAAATAAAAAATTTCGACCCGAAAAAAAAACGACAGTGTTACCCCTTTCGTTTTTTTTCGTTTTCGGGCGAAAAATTAAGTTTCTCCAATCTTCTCAAAACTCTGGATTCTGATAGAGGGCTGTGAGACTTTGACCTGAGTGCAAAAATGGAGGCTCTAGACCCTTCTAGAGCTGAGATATCGAAATTCAAAATTTCGACCCGAAAAAAAAAACGACAGTGTTACCCCTTTCGTTTTTTTTCGTTTTCGGGCGAAAAATTAAGTTTCTCAAATCTTCTCAAAACTCTGGATTATGATAGAGGGCCACGAGACTTTGACCTGAGTGCAAAAATGGAGGCTCTAGACCCTTCCAGAGCTGAGATATCGAAATTCAAAATTTTGACCCGAAAAAAAAAACGACAGTGTTACCCCTTTCGTTTTTTTTCGTTTTCGGGCGAAAAATTAAGTTTCTCCAATCTTCTCAAAACTCTGGATTATGATAGAGGGCTGTGAGACTTTGACCTGTGTGCAAAAATGGAGGCTCTAGACCCTTCCAGAGCTGAGATATCAAAAGTCAAAATTTCGACCCGAAATAAAAAAAACGACAGTGTTACCCCTTTCGTTTTTTTTCATTTTCGGATGAAAATTAAGTTTCTCCAATCTTCTCAAAACTCTGGATTATGATAGAGGGCTGTGAGACTTTGACCTGAGTGCAAAAATGGAGGCTCTAGACCCTTCCAGAGCTGAGATATCGAAATTCAAAATTTCGACCCGAAAAAAAAACGACAGTGTTACCCCTTTCGTTTTTTTTCGTTTTCGGGCAAAAAATTAAGTTTCTCCAATCTTCTCAAAACTCTGGATTATGATAGAGGGCTGTGAGACTTTGACCTGGGTGCAAAAATGGAGGCTCTAGACCCTTCCAGAGCTGAGATATCAAAATTCAAAATTTCGACCCGAAAAAAAAACGACAGTGTTACCCCTTTCGTTTTTTTTCGTTTTTGGGCGAAAAATTAAGTTTCTCCAATCTTCTCAAAACTCTGGATTCTGATAGAGGGCTGTGAGACTTTGACCTGGGTGCAAAAATGGAGGCTCTAGACCCTTCCAGAGCTGAGATATCGAAATTCAAAATTTTGACCCGAAAAAAAAAACGACAGTGTTACCCCTTTCGTTTTTTTTCGTTTTCGGGCGAAAAATTAAGTTTCTCCAATCTTCTCAAAACTCTGGATTATGATAGAGGGCTGTGAGACTTTGACCTGGGTGCAAAAATGGAGGCTCTAGACCCTACCAGAGCTGAGATATCAAAATTCAAAATTTCGACCCGAAATAAAAAACGACAGTGTTACCCCTTTCGTTTTTTTCATTTTCGGATGAAAAATTAAGTTTCTCCAATCTTCTCAAAACTCTGGATTATGATAGAGGGCTGTGAGACTTTGACTTGAGTGCAAAAATGGAGGCTCTAGACCCTTCCAGAGCTGAGATATCAAAATTCAAAATTTCGACCCGAAATAAAAAACGACAGTGTTACCCCTTTCGTTTTTTTCGTTTTCGGGCAAAAAATTAAGTTTCTCCAATCTTCTCAAAACTCTGGATTATGATAGAGGGCTGTGAGACTTTGACCTGAGTGCAAAAATGGAGGCTCTAGACCCTTCCAGAGCTGAGATATCGAAATTCAAAATTTCGACCCGAAAAAAAAACGTCAGTGTTACCCCTTTCATTTTTTTTTCGTTTTTGGGCGAAAAATTAAGTTTCTCAAATCTTCTCAAAACTCTGGATTATGATAGAGGGCCACGAGACTTTGACCTGAGTGCAAAAATGGAGGCTCTAGACCCTTCCAGAGCTGAGATATCGAAATTCAAAATTTCGACCCGAAAAAAAAACGACAGTGTTACCCCTTTCGTTTTTTTTCGTTTTCGGGCGAAAAATTAAGTTTCTCCAATCTTCTCAAAACTCTGGATTATGATAGAGGGCTGTGAGACTTTGACCTGGGTGCAAAAATGGAGGCTCTAGACCCTTCCAGAGCTGAGATATCGAAATTCAAAATTTCGACCCGAAAAAACACGACAGTGTTACCCCTTTCGTTTTTTTTTGTTTTTGGGCGAAAAATTAAGTTTCTCCAATCTTCTCAAAACTCTGGATTATGATAGAGGGCTGTGAGACTTTGACCTGAGTGCAAAAATGGAGGCTCTAGACCCTTTCAGAGCCGAGATATCAAAATTCAAAATTTCGACCCGAAATAAAAAACGACAGCGTTACCCCTTTCGTTTTTTTTAGTTTTTGGGCGAAAAATTAAGTTTCTCCAATCTTCTCAAAACTCTGGATTATGATAGAGGGCTGTGAGACTTTGACCTGAGTGCAAAAATGGAGGCTCTAGACCCTTCCAGAGCCGAGATATCAAAATTCAAAATTTCGACCCGAAATAAAAAACGACAGCGTTACCCCTTTCGTTTTTTGTCGTTTTCGGGCGAAAAATTAAGTTTCTCCAATCTTCTCAAAACTCTGAATTATGATAGAGGGCTGTGAGACTTTGACCTGAGTGCAAAAATGGAGGCTCTAGACCCTTCCAGAGCTGAGATATCGAAATTCAAAATTTCGACCCGAAAAAAAAACGACAGTGTTACCCCTTTCGTTTTTTTTCGTTTTTGGGCGAAAAATTAAGTTTCTCCAATCTTCTCAAAACTCTGGATTATGATAGAGGGCTGTGAGACTTTGACCTGGGTGCAAAAATGGAGGCTCTAGACCCTACCAGAGCTGAGATATCAAAATTCAAAATTTCGACCCGAAATAAAAAACGACAGTGTTACCCCTTTCGTTTTTTTTCATTTTCGGATGAAAAATTAAGTTTCTCCAATCTTCTCAAAACTCTGGATTATGATAGAGGGCTGTGAGACTTTGACTTGAGTGCAAAAATGGAGGCTCTAGACCCTTCCAGAGCTGAGATATCGAAATTCAAAATTTCGACCCGAAAAAAAAACGTCAGTGTTACCCCTTTCATTTTTTTTTCGTTTTTGGGCGAAAAATTAAGTTTCTCAAATCTTCTCAAAACTCTGGATTATGATAGAGGGCCACGAGACTTTGACCTGAGTGCAAAAATGGAGGCTCTAGACCCTTCCAGAGCTGAGATATCGAAATTCAAAATTTCGACCCGAAAAAAAAACGACAGTGTTACCCCTTTCGTTTTTTTTCGTTTTCGGGCGAAAAATTAAGTTTCTCCAATCTTCTCAAAACTCTGGATTATGATAGAGGGCTGTGAGACTTTGACCTGGGTGCAAAAATGGAGGCTCTAGACCCTTCCAGAGCTGAGATATCGAAATTCAAAATTTCGACCCGAAAAAACACGACAGTGTTACCCCTTTCGTTTTTTTTTGTTTTTGGGCGAAAAATTAAGTTTCTCCAATCTTCTCAAAACTCTGGATTATGATAGAGGGCTGTGAGACTTTGACCTGAGTGCAAAAATGGAGGCTCTAGACCCTTTCAGAGCCGAGATATCAAAATTCAAAATTTCGACCCGAAATAAAAAACGACAGCGTTACCCCTTTCGTTTTTTTTAGTTTTTGGGCGAAAAATTAAGTTTCTCCAATCTTCTCAAAACTCTGGATTATGATAGAGGGCTGTGAGACTTTGACCTGAGTGCAAAAATGGAGGCTCTAGACCCTTCCAGAGCCGAGATATCAAAATTCAAAATTTCGACCCGAAATAAAAAACGACAGCGTTACCCCTTTCGTTTTTTGTCGTTTTCGGGCGAAAAATTAAGTTTCTCCAATCTTCTCAAAACTCTGAATTATGATAGAGGGCTGTGAGACTTTGACCTGAGTGCAAAAATGGAGGCTCTAGACCCTTCCAGAGCTGAGATATCGAAATTCAAAATTTCGACCCGAAAAAAAAACGACAGTGTTACCCCTTTCGTTTTTTTTCGTTTTTGGGCGAAAAATTAAGTTTCTCCAATCTTCTCAAAACTCTGGATTATGATAGAGGGCTGTGAGACTTTGACCTGGGTGCAAAAATGGAGGCTCTAGACCCTACCAGAGCTGAGATATCAAAATTCAAAATTTCGACCCGAAATAAAAAACGACAGTGTTACCCCTTTCGTTTTTTTTCATTTTCGGATGAAAAATTAAGTTTCTCCAATCTTCTCAAAACTCTGGATTATGATAGAGGGCTGTGAGACTTTGACTTGAGTGCAAAAATGGAGGCTCTAGACCCTTCCAGAGCTGAGATATCAAAATTCAAAATTTCGACCCGAAATAAAAAACGACAGTGTTACCCCTTTCGTTTTTTTCGTTTTCGGGCAAAAAATTAAGTTTCTCCAATCTTCTCAAAACTCTGGATTATGATCGAGGGCTGTGAGACTTTGACCTGAGTGCAAAAATGGAGGCTCTAGACCCTTCCAGAGCTGAGATATCGAAATTCAAAATTTCGACCCGAAAAAAAAACGTCAGTGTTACCCCTTTCATTTTTTTTTCGTTTTTGGGCGAAAAATTAAGTTTCTCAAATCTTCTCAAAACTCTGGATTATGATAGAGGGCCACGAGACTTTGACCTGAGTGCAAAAATGGAGGCTCTAGACCCTTCCAGAGCTGAGATATCGAAATTCAAAATTTCGACCCGAAAAAAAAACGACAGTGTTACCCCTTTCGTTTTTTTTCGTTTTCGGGCGAAAAATTAAGTTTCTCCAATCTTCTCAAAACCCTGGATTATGATAGAGGGCTGTGAGACTTTGACCTGGGTGCAAAAATGGAGGCTCTAGACCCTTCCAGAGCTGAGATATCGAAATTCAAAATTTCGACCCGAAAAAACACGACAGTGTTACCCCTTTCGTTTTTTTTAGTTTTTGGGCGAAAAATTAAGTTTCTCCAATCTTCTCAAAACTCTGGATTATGATAGAGGGCTGTGAGACTTTGACCTGAGTGCAAAAATGGAGGCTCTAGACCCTTCCAGAGCCGAGATATCAAAATTTCGACCCGAAATAAAAAACGACAGCGTTACCCCTTTCGTTTTTTGTCGTTTTCGGGCGAAAAATTAAGTTTCTCCAATCTTCTCAAAACTCTGAATTATGATAGAGGGCTGTGAGACTTTGACCTGAGTGCAAAAATGGAGGCTCTAGACCCTTCCAGAGCTGAGATATCGAAATTCAAAATTTCGACCCGAAAAAAAAACGACAGTGTTACCCCTTTCGGTTTTTTTCATTTTCGGGCGAAAAATTAAGTTTCTCCAATCTTCTCAAAACTCTGGATTATGATAGAGGGATGTGAGACTTTGACCTGAGTGCAAAAATGGAGGCTCTAGACCCTTCCCGAGCTGAGATATCAAAATTCAAAATTTCGACCCGAAATAAAAAACGACAGTGTTACCCCTTTCGTTTTTTTTCGTTTTCGGGCGAAAAATTAAGTTTCTCCAATCTTCTCAAAACTCTGGATTATGATAGAGGGCTGTGAGACTTTGACCTGAGTGCAAAAATGGAGGCTCTAGACCCTTCCAGAGCTGAGATATCGAAATTCAAAATTTCGACCCGAAAAAAAAAACGACAGTGTTACCCCTTTCGTTTTTTTTTCGTTTTCGTGCGAAAAATTAAGTTTATCCAATCTTCTCAAAACTCTGGATTATGATAGAGGGATGTGAGACTTTGACCTGAGTGCAAAAATGGAGGCTCTAGACCTTTCCAGAGCTGAGATATCAAAATTCAAAATTTCGACCTGAAAAAAAAACGACAGTGTTACCCCTTTCGTTTTTTTTCGTTTTCGGGCGAAAAATTAAGTTTCTCAAATCTTCTCAAAACTGTGGATTATGATAGAGGGCTGTGAGACTTTGACCTGAGTGCAAAAATGGAGGCTCTAGACCCTTCCAGAGCTGAGATATCAAAATTCAAAATTTCGACCCGAAAAAAAAAAACGACAGTGTTACCCCTTTCGTTTTTTTTTCGTTTTTGGGCGAAAAATTAAGTTTCTCCAATCTTCTCAAAACTCTGGATTCTGATAGAGGGCTGTGAGACTTTGACCTGGGTGCAAAAATGGAGGCTCTAGACCCTTCCAGAGCTGAGATATAAAAATAAAAAATTTCGACCCGAAAAAAAAACGACAGTGTTACCCCTTTCGTTTTTTTTCGTTTTCGGGCGAAAAATTAAGTTTCTCCAATCTTCTCAAAACTCTGGATTCTGATAGAGGGCTGTGAGACTTTGACCTGAGTGCAAAAATGGAGGCTCTAGACCCTTCTAGAGCTGAGATATCGAAATTCAAAATTTCGACCCGAAAAAAAAACGACAGTGTTACCCCTTTCGTTTTTTTTCGTTTTCGGGCGAAAAATTAAGTTTCTCAAATCTTCTCAAAACTCTGGATTATGATAGAGGGCCACGAGACTTTGACCTGAGTGCAAAAATGGAGGCTCTAGACCCTTCCAGAGCTGAGATATCGAAATTCAAAATTTTGACCCGAAAAAAAAAACGACAGTGTTACCCCTTTCGTTTTTTTTCGTTTTCGGGCGAAAAATTAAGTTTCTCCAATCTTCTCAAAACTCTGGATTATGATAGAGGGCTGTGAGACTTTGACCTGTGTGCAAAAATGGAGGCTCTAGACCCTTCCAGAGCTGAGATATCAAAATTCAAAATTTCGACCCGAAATAAAAAAAACGACAGTGTTACCCCTTTCGTTTTTTTTCATTTTCGGCTGAAAATTAAGTTTCTCCAATCTTCTCAAAACTCTGGATTATGATAGAGGGCTGTGAGACTTTGACCTGAGTGCAAAAATGGAGGCTCTAGACCCTTCCAGAGCTGAGATATCGAAATTCAAAATTTCGACCCGAAAAAAAAACAACAGTGTTACCCCTTTCGTTTTTTTTCGTTTTCGGGCAAAAAATTAAGTTTCTCCAATCTTCTCAAAACTCTGGATTATGATAGAGGGCTGTGAGACTTTGACCTGGGTGCAAAAATGGAGGCTCTAGACCCTTCCAGAGCTGAGATATCAAAATTCAAAATTTCGACCCGAAATAAAAAACGACAGTGTTACCCCTTTCGTTTTTTTTCATTTTCGGATGAAAAATTAAGTTTCTCCAATCTTCTCAAAACTCTGGATTATGATAGAGGGCTGTGAGACTTTGACCTGAGTGCAAAAATGGAGGCTCTAGACCCTTCCAGAGCTGAGATATCGAAATTCAAAATTTCGACCCGAAAAAAAAACGACAGTGTTACCCCTTTCGGTTTTTTTCATTTTCGGGCGAAAAATTAAGTTTCTCCGATCTTCTCAAAACTCTGGATTCTGATAGAGGGCTGTGAGACTTTGACCTGGGTGCAAAAATGGAGGCTCTAGACCCTACCAGAGCTGAGATATCAAAATTCAAAATTTCGACCCGAAATAAAAAACGACAGTGTTACCCCTTTCGTTTTTTTTCATTTTCGGATGAAAAATTAAGTTTCTCCAATCTTCTCAAAACTCTGGATTATGATAGAGGGCTGTGAGACTTTGACTTGAGTGCAAAAATGGAGGCTCTAGACCCTTCCAGAGCTGAGATATCAAAATTCAAAATTTCGACCCGAAATAAAAAACGACAGTGTTACCCCTTTCGTTTTTTTCGTTTTCGGGCAAAAAATTAAGTTTCTCCAATCTTCTCAAAACTCTGGATTATGATAGAGGGCTGTGAGACTTTGACCTGAGTGCAAAAATGGAGGCTCTAGACCCTTCCAGAGCTGAGATATCGAAATTCAAAATTTCGACCCGAAAAAAAAACGTCAGTGTTACCCCTTTCATTTTTTTTTCGTTTTTGGGCGAAAAATTAAGTTTCTCAAATCTTCTCAAAACTCTGGATTATGATAGAGGGCCACGAGACTTTGACCTGAGTGCAAAAATGGAGGCTCTAGACCCTTCCAGAGCTGAGATATCGAAATTCAAAATTTCGACCCGAAAAAAAAACGACAGTCTTACCCCTTTCGTTTTTTTTCGTTTTCGGGCGAAAAATTAAGTTTCTCCAATCTTCTCAAAACCCTGGATTATGATAGAGGGCTGTGAGACTTTGACCTGGGTGCAAAAATGGAGGCTCTAGACCCTTCCAGAGCTGAGATATCGAAATTCAAAATTTCGACCCGAAAAAAAAACGACAGTGTTACCCCTTTCGGTTTTTTTCATTTTCGGGCGAAAAATTGAGTTTCTCCAATCTTCTCAAAACTCTGGATTATGATAGAGGGATGTGAGACTTTGACCTGAGTGCAAAAATGGAGGCTCTAGACCCTTCCAGAGCTGAGATATCAAAATTCAAAATTTCGACCCGAAATAAAAAACGACAGTGTTACCCCTTTCGTTTTTTTTCGTTTTCGGGCGAAAAATTAAGTTTCTCCAATCTTCTCAAAACTCTGGATTATGATAGAGGGCTGTGAGACTTTGACCTGAGTGCAAAAATGGAGGCTCTAGACCCTTCCAGAGCTGAGATATCGAAATTCAAAATTTCGACCCGAAAAAAAAACGACAGTGTTACCCCTTTCGTTTTTTTTTTTCGTTTTCGGGCGAAAAATTAAGTTTATCCAATCTTCTCAAAACTCTGGATTATGATAGAGGGATGTGAGACTTTGACCTGAGTGCAAAAATGGAGGCTCTAGACCTTTCCAGAGCTGAGATATCAAAATTCAAAATTTCGACCTGAAAAAAAAACGACAGTGTTACCCCTTTCGTTTTTTTTCGTTTTCGGGCGAAAAATTAAGTTTCTCAAATCTTCTCAAAACTGTGGATTATGATAGAGGGCTGTGAGACTTTGACCTGAGTGCAAAAATGGAGGCTCTAGACCCTTCCAGAGCTGAGATATCAAAATTCAAAATTTCGACCCGAAAAAAAAAAACGACAGTGTTACCCCTTTCGTTTTTTTTTCGTTTTTGGGCGAAAAATTAAGTTTCTCCAATCTTCTCAAAACTCTGGATTCTGATAGAGGGCTGTGAGACTTTGACCTGGGTGCAAAAATGGAGGCTCTAGACCCTTCCAGAGCTGAGATATAAAAATAAAAAATTTCGACCCGAAGAAAAAAAAACGACAGTGTTACCCCTTTCGTTTTTTTTCGTTTTCGGGCGAAAAATTAAGTTTCTCCAATCTTCTCAAAACTCTGGATTCTGATAGAGGGCTGTGAGACTTTGACCTGAGTGCAAAAATGGAGGCTCTAGACCCTTCCAGAGCTGAGATATCGAAATTCAAAATTTCGACCCGAAAAAAAAACGACAGTGTTACCCCTTTCGTTTTTTTTCGTTTTCGGGCGAAAAATTAAGTTTCTCAAATCTTCTCAAAACTCTGGATTATGATAGAGGGCCACGAGACTTTGACCTGAGTGCAAAAATGGAGGCTCTAGACCCTTCCAGAGCTGAGATATCGAAATTCAAAATTTTGACCCGAAAAAAAAAACGACAGTGTTACCCCTTTCGTTTTTTTTCGTTTTCGGGCGAAAAATTAAGTTTCTCCAATCTTCTCAAAACTCTGGATTATGATAGAGGGCTGTGAGACTTTGACCTGTGTGCAAAAATGGAGGCTCTAGACCCTTCCAGAGCTGAGATATCAAAATTCAAAATTTCGACCCGAAATAAAAAAAACGACAGTGTTACCCCTTTCGTTTTTTTTCATTTTCGGATGAAAAATTAAGTTTCTCCAATCTTCTCAAAACTCTGGATTATGATAGAGGGCTGTGAGACTTTGACCTGAGTGCAAAAATGGAGGCTCTAGACCCTTCCAGAGCTGAGATATCGAAATTCAAAATTTCGACCCGAAAAAAAAAACGACAGTGTTACCCCTTTCGTTTTTTTTCGTTTTCGGGCAAAAAATTAAGTTTCTCCAATCTTCTCAAAACTCTGGATTATGATAGAGGGCTGTGAGACTTTGACCTGGGTGCAAAAATGGAGGCTCTAGACCCTTCCAGAGCTGAGATATCAAAATTCAAAATTTCGACCCGAAATAAAAAACGACAGTGTTACCCCTTTCGTTTTTTTTCATTTTCGGATGAAAAATTAAGTTTCTCCAATCTTCTCAAAACTCTGGATTATGATAGAGGGCTGTGAGACTTTGACCTGAGTGCAAAAATGGAGGCTCTAGACCCTTCCAGAGCTGAGATATCGAAATTCAAAATTTCGACCCGAAAAAAAAACGACAGTGTTACCCCTTTCGGTTTTTTTCATTTTTGGGGCGAAAAATTAAGTTTCTCCAATCTTCTCAAAACTCTGGATTATGATAGAGGGCTGTGAGACTTTGACCTGAGTGCAAAAATGGAGGCTCTAGACCCTTCCAGAGCTGAGATATCGAAATTCAAAATTTCGACCCGAAAAAAAAACGACAGTGTTACCCCTTTCGTTTTTTTTCGTTTTCGGGCGAAAAATTAAGTTTATCCAATCTTCTCAAAACTCTGGATTATGATAGAGGGATGTGAGACTTTGACCTGAGTGCAAAAATGGAGGCTCTAGACCTTTCCAGAGCTGAGATATCAAAATTCAAAATTTCGACCTGAAAAAAAAACGACAGTGTTACCCCTTTCGTTTTTTTTCGTTTTCGGGCGAAAAATTAAGTTTCTCAAATCTTCTCAAAACTGTGGATTATGATAGAGGGCTGTGAGACTTTGACCTGAGTGCAAAAATGGAGGCTCTAGACCCTTCCAGAGCTGAGATATCAAAATTCAAAATTTCGACCCGAAAAAAAAAACGACAGTGTTACCCCTTTCGTTTTTTTTCGTTTTTGGGCGAAAAATTAAGTTTCTCCAATCTTCTCAAAACTCTGGATTCTGATAGAGGGCTGTGAGACTTTGACCTGGGTGCAAAAATGGAGGCTCTAGACCCTTCCAGAGCTGAGATATAAAAATTAAAAATTTCGACCCGAAAAAAAAACGACAGTGTTACCCCTTTCGTTTTTTTTCGTTTTCGGCGAAAAATTAAGTTTCTCCAATCTTCTCAAAACTCTGGATTCTGATAGAGGGCTGTGAGACTTTGACCTGAGTGCAAAAATGGAGGCTCTAGACCCTTCCAGAGCTGAGATATCGAAATTCAAAATTTCGACCCGATAAAAAAACGACAGTGTTACCCCTTTCGTTTTTTTCGTTTTCGGGCGAAAAATTAAGTTTCTCAAATCTTCTCAAAACTCTGGATTATGATAGAGGGCCACGAGACTTTGACCTGAGTGCAAAAATGGAGGCTCTAGACCCTTCCAGAGCTGAGATATCGAAATTCAAAATTTTGACCCGAAAAAAAAAACGACAGTGTTACCCCTTTCGTTTTTTTTCGTTTTCGGGCGAAAAATTAAGTTTCTCCAATCTTCTCAAAACTCTGGATTATGATAGAGGGCTGTGAGACTTTGACCTGGGTGCAAAAATGGAGGCTCTAGACCCTTCCAGAGCTGAGATATCAAAATTCAAAATTTCGACCCGAAATAAAAAACGACAGTGTTACCCCTTTCGTTTTTTTTTTTTGTTTTCGGGCGAAAAATTAAGTTTCTCCAATCTTCTCAAAACTCTGGATTATGATAGAGGGCTGTGAGACTTTGACCTGAGTGCAAAAATGGAGGCTCTAGACCCTTCCAGAGCTGAGATATCGAAATTCAAAATTTCGACCCGAAATAAAAACGACAGTGTTACCCCTTTCGTTTTTTTTCGTTTTCGGGCGAAAAATTAAGTTTATCCAATCTTCTCAAAACTCTGGATTATGATAGAGGGATGTGAGACTTTGACCTGAGTGCAAAAATGGAGGCTCTAGACCTTTCCAGAGCTGAGATATCAAAATTCAAAATTTCGACCTGAAAAAAAAACGACAGTGTTACCCCTTTCGTTTTTTTTCGTTTTCGGGCGAAAAATTAAGTTTCTCAAATCTTCTCAAAACTGTGGATTATGATAGAGGGCTGTGAGACTTTGACCTGAGTGCAAAAATGGAGGCTCTAGACCCTTCCAGAGCTGAGATATCAAAATTCAAAATTTCGACCCGAAAAAAAAAACGACAGTGTTACCCCTTTCGTTTTTTTTCGTTTTTGGGCGAAAAATTAAGTTTCTCCAATCTTCTCAAAACTCTGGATTCTGATAGAGGGCTGTGAGACTTTGACCTGGGTGCAAAAATGGAGGCTCTAGACCCTTCCAGAGCTGAGATATAAAAATTAAAAATTTCGACCCGAAAAAAAAACGACAGTGTTACCCCTTTCGTTTTTTTTTTCGTTTTCGGCGAAAAATTAAGTTTCTCCAATCTTCTCAAAACTCTGGATTCTGATAGAGGGCTGTGAGACTTTGACCTGAGTGCAAAAATGGAGGCTCTAGACCCTTCCAGAGCTGAGATATCGAAATTCAAAATTTCGACCCGATAAAAAAACGACAGTGTTACCCCTTTCGTTTTTTTCGTTTTCGGGCGAAAAATTAAGTTTCTCAAATCTTCTCAAAACTCTGGATTATGATAGAGGGCCACGAGACTTTGACCTGAGTGCAAAAATGGAGGCTCTAGACCCTTCCAGAGCTGAGATATCGAAATTCAAAATTTTGACCCGAAAAAAAAAACGACAGTGTTACCCCTTTCGTTTTTTTTCGTTTTCGGGCGAAAAATTAAGTTTCTCCAATCTTCTCAAAACTCTGGATTATGATAGAGGGCTGTGAGACTTTGACCTGGGTGCAAAAATGGAGGCTCTAGACCCTTCCAGAGCTGAGATATCAAAATTCAAAATTTCGACCCGAAATAAAAAACGACAGTGTTACCCCTTTCGTTTTTTTTTTTTGTTTTCGGGCGAAAAATTAAGTTTCTCCAATCTTCTCAAAACTCTGGATTATGATAGAGGGCTGTGAGACTTTGACCTGAGTGCAAAAATGGAGGCTCTAGACCCTTCCAGAGCTGAGATATCGAAATTCAAAATTTCGACCCGAAAAAAAAACGACAGTGTTACCCCTTTCGTTTTTTTTTTTCGTTTTTGGGCGAAAAATTAAGTTTCTCAAATCTTCTCAAAACTCTGGATTATGATAGAGGGCCACGAGACTTTGACCTGAGTGCAAAAATGGAGGCTCTAGACCCTTCCAGAGCTGAGATATCGAAATTCAAAATTTCGTCCCGAAAAAAAAAACGACAGTGTTACCCCTTTCGTTTTTTTTCGTTTTCGGGCGAAAAATAAAGTTTCTCCAATCTTCTCAAAACTCTGGATTATGATAGAGGGCCACGAGACTTTGACCTGAGTGCAAAAATGGAGGCTCTAGACCCTTCCAGAGCTGAGATATCGAATTTCAAAATTTCGACCCGAAAAAAAAACGACAGTGTTACCCCTTTCGTTTTTTTTCGATTTCGGGCGAAAAATTAAGTTTCTCCAATCTTCTCAAAACTCTGGATTATGATAGAGGGCTGTGAGACTTTGACCTGAGTGCAAAAATGGAGGCTCTAGACCCTTCCAGAGCTGAGATATCGAAATTCAAAATTTCGACCCGAAAAAAAAAAAACGACAGTGTTACCCCTTTCGTTTTTTTTTCGTTTTCGGGCGAAAAATTAAGTTTCTCAAATCTTCTCAAAACTCTGGATTATGTGGAGAGCCACGAGACTTTGACCTGAGTGCAAAAATGGAGGCTCTAGACCTTTCCAGAGCTGAGATATCGAAATTCAAAATTTCGACCCGAAAAAAAAAACCCGACAGTGTTACCCCTTTCGTTTTTTTTCGTTTTCGGGCGAAAAATTAAGTTTCTCCAATCTTCTCAAAACTCTGGATTCTGATAGAGGGCCACAAGACAAAAAACGACAGTGTTACCCCTTTCGTTTTTTTTCATTTTCGGATTAAAAACTAAGTTTCTCCAATCTTCTCAAAACTCTGGATTATGATAGAGGGCTGTGAGACTTTGACCTGAGTGCAAAAATGGAGGCTCTAGACCCTTCCAGAGCTGAGATGTCAAAATTCAAAATTTCGACCCGAAATAAAAAACGACAGTGTTACCCCTTTCGTTTTTTTTTTTCGTTTTCGGGCGAAAAATTAAGTTTCTCCAATCTTCTCAAAACTCTGGATTATGATAGAGGGCTGTGAGACTTTGACCTGAGTGCGAAAATGGAGGCTCTAGACCCTTCCAGAGCTGAGATATCAAAATTCAAAATTTCGACCCGAAAAAAAAAACGACAGTGTTACTTACCCCTTTCGTTTTTTTTTTCGTTTTCGGCCGAAAAATTAAGTTTCTCCAATCTTCTCGAAACTTTGGATTATGATAGAGGGCTGTGAGACTTTGACCTGAGTGCAAAAATGAAGGCTCTAGACCCTTCCAGAGCTGAGATATCAAATTCAAAATTTCGACCCGAAAAAAAACGACAGTGTTACCCCTTTCGTTTTTTTTCGTTTTCGGGCCAAAAATTAAGTTTGTCCAATCTTCTCAAAACTCTGGATTCTGATAGAGGGCTGTAAGACTTTGACCTGAGTGCAAAAATGGAGGATCTAGACCCTTCCAGAGCTGAGATATCGAAATTCAAAATTTCGACCCGAAAAAAAACCGACAGTGTTACCCCTTTCGTTTTTTTTTTTTTTTCATTTTCGGCCGAAAAATTAAGTTTCTCCAATCTTCTCAAAACTCTGGATTATGATAGAGGGCTGTGAGACTTTGACCTGAGTGCAAAAATGGAGGCTCTAGACCAGTGTTTCCCAAACTTTTTTTCTGGCGACCCACATTTTAAAGTCGATAAATCCTTGTGACCCAAAAAACATTAGGCCCATATAGTTCATATATCACGAAGAGAATTTATGCATTAACAAAATATGTATGACCATTTTTTAAGGTCATTTTTTAAGCTTCCAGTTCACTATTTAAAAGAGATACAGATATTTGACAAAGCACTTTTTTTGTTTAACCTGTTGTTGACAATATGCAGAGGTGAAATGAGAAAGGAAAAGTTGACAGGGCATCTCATTGTTTTCATATTCTCATAGTTACAGTGTACATAATTTACTATAATAATTATTATAGGCTTAAATTAAAATATTCTGACACTGAGACTTTGTAACCATGCATGGCTCACTACCACTGCATAAAAATGCCTAAACAGGCACAAAAAAAAAAAACTACACACACGATTAAATACATATTCCTCTACCCCCCTAATAAATCTAAGGCAATATAAATGACTATAACATAGCATTCAATATAAATATTCCACATTTATGCCCAAACCATGGTAAATTATTCAGCCCGATCTCATGAAAGTTCGTGTTGAAATTATTACATTCAGGCTATTACATGGTAAATGTTTGTAAGGGGGGTGATTAGGGCATTTAGTCTTCTAACTTTATTCATGTTTCTTCTATTTTTCTCATCAGTAGTGTTGGGAATGTTAAGACTGTTTCATCCGATTTAAAACTAGTTAAAATCATTGAGTGATGTGTGGTTTGTAAGAGAGAGGAGTACGTGTCCGACGCTTCTTAAAGGATGTCGCGCAACGTTGTTTAATAATAGTGTCCGGGACCGGGAGTAAACGCAACTCCTTTAAGCTTTGCGTTCCGTTATCCACTGGGCCGTGCTGCCTAGTTCAAAGTAAACTAGTGAAACGACTGAAACCAGCGCTATTTTGTTCTCTATTTGTTGTTACTTACCGAGAAACCGCTTCAGGTGAACAAATCCGAATCGTTTCAGACCGTTATGCACGCGCGTTTGGCCAATGGCCAATTCATGGAAAGGAAATAATCAAACCAACGAATGATTATTATCGCTGGTTCAGTCGACAGAAATACGGGACACACATAAAAACTGCTGAAATATTCGGACTGTAAACTTTTCTCTCAGGTCAGTCGGGTCATGGTACACACACAGTGCGTGCGTATAGTCATCCAGCTGCACGCGCCACTGCGTCCACGCGCATATCTAACCAAATTTAGCCGCGCGGCACCACCAGAAAATAGGAGGAGAGGGAGGTTGGGGTGCCCTCGGCCGTATGGAGATGATTGGCGGGCCGCACTTGACCCGCGGGCCGCCAATTGAATAGCCCATATCTAGAGAGTAGCCTACAACACACTGAAAAATAGTGCTCGACTTGGCGACCCAGACAAAATCTCCCGCGACCCACGTGTGGGTCGGGACCCCGACTTTGGGAATGACTGCTCTAGACCCTTCCAGAGCTGAGATATCAAAATTCAAAATTTCGACCCGAAATAAAAACGACAGTGTTACCCCTTTCGTTTTTTTTTTCGTTTTTGGGCGAAAATTTAAGTTTCTCCAATCTTTTGAGGAAATTTTCTGCTCAAAATGACACATTCAAACACAAAAACGATCCATCAAATGTTACCGTCATTGTGTATTGTCTACCAAGTATTGAGGTCTATGCATTCACATCATGCTTTAACATATGATATGATGAAGTATAAATTACTTAGATAGGCTAAGTAAAACACATACTATAAATGACTAGTATAATTCAATAAAATTGTTTGAGTGAAATGTAATGCAAAGGAAATTACAACTAAATCGATATTAATCAACCTTTTACTAGCCAAGTTACTTATATTTTTTGTTACTTTTACTTAACTAATTTAAAGTTTACTTAATTCCATATTCCAAGTAAATTTTAACTTAAGATTTCTAATTAAAGCTACTGATAAATATGTTTAGGTTTTTACTTGGCAAATCTTTGTAAATTTACTAGCATTTTCTGAGTGGAAAAAGTTGCCTAGCTTTTTTCAAGTAAATCCTACTCCACATTTTTTTCAGTGAGCGCTACCCAGATAGCAAACTGACATTGAATCAACGTGGAAACATGACATCGAAACAACGTTGATCTGACATTGTTTTGCTCATCGAATTAACGTTGAACCAACGTCAGATGCGTCATTCTTTCAAAACTAACGGAAAATCAACTTGAAATCAACGCGTTGTTTCAACGTTATGACAGCAAACCAATTTTCGATTTTCATTTAGCTTTGAAGAATGCCGCGTCTGACGTTGGTTCAACATTAATTCGATGAGCAAAATCAACGTTGTTTCAATGTCATGAGAGACGTCGTTTCCACGCTGATTCAATGTCAGTTTGCTGTCTGGGTAAACTTTGTGAATGGCACGACAGAAAGCTTATCAAGTTCTCCGCACCTCCAATAGTGTAAAGGAAGCCACTCGCAAAGAATTTTAGGGCAATGCAAACACTTTGTGCTGTTGTTGAAGCCCGGCATCGAATCGAACATTAATGTGCAGTGTTGTAGTCGAGACCACCTCACTCGAGTCCGAGTCGACACCGAGTCCAGAGAGAGTCGAGTCCGAGTCGAGACCGAGACCAGAGACGGTCGAGTCCGAGTCCATAGAGAGTCGAGTCCGATTCGAGTCCGAGACCAGTGAGGGTTGATTACCTAATTTACTTTTATTTACTTAGAGAAATCCTTTTTTTTTTTTACTGAATTTACTTAGAGTTTAAGAAATATGATCAGTTTAGGGTAAAACGGCCACATAGTAGGTGGTGTTAAAAGTAATTTTATTACAATTTGTCATGCGCAGTTGCGCACTAGAAAATCACCAATCACTGGGCGTGTCAATCAATTTAAAGAAATATTTTATTAACATACATTAATAATCATGAAAAATATTTTTAATTGAACTTGAAAATGATTATTGATGTTCCTCCCCCTCAAAGGGTAGTGTGGTCTATGATCCAGACTTTGATGTTTTTAATGAGATCGGGCACTTGTGCAAGCTGTGCAAAGCCATCAGTGCCAATGCCAAGCTGGTGAAGCCTGGTGGAGCTCAGTGTTTGCCGTCAGGTGAGCGAGAATCATCCACGAGTTCTTCTCATATTCCCTTTCAGTCGGTCAGTTTTACCACGTCCCGTTTCTCTCTTTCAGGAAACAGCCTCACATCCATTCTGCCCTTACTTCACCCGGAGTGTCACTCTCTCCCCGAGCCCAACCTCTTGCCTGGCCAGCTGTCCCATGGTGCAGTGGGCATGCAGGGCGGGAGAGTGCACTGGATCTCTATGGCATTTGAATCAGTGAGTTTACTACTGCATTTCCATAGTTCACACATAAATGTCATTTTATGGTGCATTTTCCCTGTTTAGAGAGTATGACAGCCAGTGTTGGGGAGAGTTATTTTTAGAGGTACAACAAATTACGGTAACGCTTCCTTTTATGGTACAGTACTTACAGTGTACAGTGTACTTACCTAGAAAGTACTGGCTAATATAAGGTAAGTACATGGAACTGGGGTAGGTTCAGGGTTAGTACTAGTTATTACCCAGTAATTGCAGTTACTAAAATGGGTAACTGGACTGTAAAAGGAAGCGTTACCCAAATTAAATTACTTTTTTATTGAAAGTAATGTTATGTTACTTTTTATGACTTGGACTCTTTCAGGTCTTTGCATTGGTAATGTATTTTAACGCAGTAATGTATTCAACAACACAGCCTATATATATCATACACCTTGATTTTCTTTTAAAGACACATTTACAATATCATTATATTCTTTGAATATTTCCTGATCACTACACTACAAAAACTCTCTTAAAATCCACCTGGGGTGAAAATTAAATTTTTAATTGTTGTTATATGTTGTTATATGTTGTTTATATGTCTATGTGGTGTTTTAAAAAATGCTTTAAAACAAACCATGTGCAAATTCACAAGTCGACAGTGAACCAAAGACAGTCTCAAAAACACAATTTGAAATCGCTGGTGTTTCTGACGTCACAAACTACCTTGTAACCAATCAGATCATTGTGCCGGCAGGCTTTAGCATATCATTAACAGCGAACTAAGCCTCGAGAGATACCAGGTTATGCCGGTGTATTTTTTATGCCGGAAGATTTAGCAATAATGCTGGTGTATGATGTATATTACGATGTTATGATGAACTATATGCCTTTCTCTGACGTTCTGAGTTGTTTAAAGCGTTTCTGATGATTGTTAGAAGGCAGACTGAGATGGCGAACGGGAACATGGTTTGTGCAACATTAGCTGTATGATAACATAGTCAAGCAAAACGTTAATCATATTAATTATCGTTATGTGTCCGAGTAAGTTGGCCGAGTAGATCTCTGATTTGGCGTACAGTAAGTGAGTGGAGACGGGGCTAATTAGCATATTCATGTTTCCACGTATACTACTGTCACTGAAGCAAGAGTGTAGAGTTACATTCAATCTATTTTAAGCATGACATTTCTGAATATGTAATTTTGGTGATCAAAAATGAGTTTTAAGGGAAAAAAATGATTGACTACAGGGGGACTTTAACATTACGGGTTTTATTACCTATACCTACTGTGCAACTATTGAATGTCATGCTGTGGTTGGGATTTAAACAAATAGCATATCCATAACATGGTGCCATTTACACACCGGGAGCTGAAGAGTAATATTCAGAGAGAAAAAAAATGTTTTTAAGAGGTTTTTGAAGGAGAGAAGAGTAACTAACAATCCCGCACTAGAAGATCGTAAGGAGCGACCAGGAGCATACGGCTGAAGTAAATCAGATACGACCAAGGTTATGAGTTTTGTAAGTGAGAATTAGCACCTTGAAATTTATTCGCAAGAAAACCGCAATCCAATGAAGGGGACAGAGGATTGCAGAAATGTGAGGATTGGAGTGCTCATTCTTTCTTGTGTGAGTGATCAAGCAGCAGGCTGCAGAGTTTTGATCATATTGTAATCATCTGATATTTTAAGCTGAAAGGCCACAATGAAGTGAGTAATCTATTTGAGATGTGACAAAGCCATGCACAACAGTTTCAGCATCCTGAGAGGATTCGAAGACGAGGTGTGTTACGTAGGTGGAAAAAAGCTGTCTTTACCACTTTCAATGAGATTATTAAATGAAAGAGTGGATGGAATCAATGATAACTCCAAGATTTCGAACTATCGTAGAAGGCATTTTCAAGCCACCATCCAAATCTATCAGTTGACCAGATAGTTTCAACTGTTGATAGATTCAGTATTAGCTCAGTTTTACCTGAGTTAAATTTAAGGTATTTTGCCTCCAGCCAAAGCTTGAGTTCCTTGATGCAAGTTAATGTAGGTGGAAGGAAACACTGACGTGGGAGTTGTACTAAAATAAAACTGAATGTCATCAGCAGTGGAAGATAAACCTAGCCTGGCTAACGTCAGACCACGTCTCATTGACATTGAGACTTGGTCTGGGAACCACATGTTCATTTTCTCGTATTCGAGGTGTGGTTTACGAATGCCCAGAGCCGTTAATTGGGTGCTACGAATCTCTATCAAATGCGCCTGTAGTAGCTCATAGCCAATCGTTTCAATTATACCAGATGGCGTATGTAGAGCGAAAGACGAGGAAGAAGACGATGGGTCTTAGAGATTTATTTGCGTTCTTTCTAAACTACTGAACAACATCCAAGGCTGCATCGAAAGGTAACTTCACGTCTGCTGCCATGTTGGATCCATAAACAAACTGCTTCGGTGTGTTGCATAGACATCGTCATCATCTTGCTGCTCCCTCTCTACACTTAAGTAGCCCATTGAGTTTTAACAGACCCTCTAAGGCATGCATGGGGTTAGGCAGAGGGTTATTGAGATTGAATGGGGGAATATCACGTAAAAGAAAGGCAATGCTTCAATCGCACTATGATTGGTTTGTGCAATAAATCCCGCTTCTTGTATTCATGCCCGTTCACGAATCATTCTGAATGAACAGCATTATGGCGTCAACATTAATGGAAGACTGGTTAAAAGGTAGGTAAACAACTCACACACTTAGATATCACCGCTTTATGCCATGTCAAATCATGCCATGTTGGATCCATAGGTATAAACAAATTGCTTCGGTTTGTCACATAGACGTCGCAATCGTCTCGCTGCTCCCTCCCCGTTTTGTGATTGGTCCCCTCGCTAAGACGAAAATCTGGTCTATGGTATCCAGGCTGCCTAGCACCGTGAATAAAATCGCCCTGCTCCTGGGGAAACCCAGGCTAAGATAAACCCATAGTTTTGGATTATTTGTCCAATTGGTAACATATAAGTAGCGAAAAGAAGAGGGCCCAAGACAGAACCTTGAGTTAACCTTGATTTGTGCTTCTGGTAACAAATTGTTGCCTCCCTGTCAAAGAGAAGGAAAACCAGTCAAAGGCTGTGCCAGTTATTCCAATTGCTGATCGAACTGCATTAAGTACTGCATCCCTATACTGCTGAATGTGTTCAGTATATGCCAAGGAGTGAACAATAATGCCAGGTTTCTTATAAAACCTTTCTAGCTGGCAGCCCTTGGTTTTCATTTCCCTTAGCTCAGTGTTGAACTGCGGAGAAGTGCAAGAGGATGGAACGTATCTAGATTTTAAGGGGGCATATTGATTCAAAGTAGTAGAAATACTTTCATCATAGACATTAAGAATGTCTTCTGCCCTGGGAAGACTGAAACAGGCAGAAAGTATTACAAGTATATAGTATTTTATATCATTTTAGGAAGACGAGTATTATAAGCAGGGGAGACTGACCCGTGATTTGAAATGGCAAATATTCAAAGATGTCACATCATGGAAAGCAGACGGCTCAATGTGAAGACTCAAGACCGCCAGTCCAGACCCCCTCCCCCACCTCCACTTCGGGTCTTAGTCAAAATACCAGGAGGAGAGCGCAAATTGAGTTCAACAAAGTAATTTTATGTTTTCCAGGCTTCTGTGAGCATCAGCATATCAGAGTTATTATCAGAAATTAGGTCCCGGAGAACCAGTTAATGAACGAGTGTTGAGTAGGGCGAATTCCCACACTGCTGGAGACTCTTGTTAAGCACAGAGTCATTTCGGATCTCTTCTAGTGGCCTTAGAGAGGATAAGCAAGCTCTGCGATGTCCGTAGAAGATGATTTCTGTGTGCTTAAATTAATCTGTGAGACCAGATAGAGGGAATGGAAGCAGGCGAAGTGCTGTTCTTTCTAATAAATATAATAGAACATGATATATTCTTGGATGAGTAGCCTAGTCTAAGTCCTAGTCTAGTCTAGTCTAGTCTATTGCGCAGAGAATTGGTCCATTCAGTCCGGCTTATAAAAGCCCAGAAGTAACGCTGTATACAATTAATTAATAACCTGATTCTGTGTTTCGTGCAGGTGGTCAGAGTACTGGCGACATGTGAGAAGTGCTAATACGCAAGAAAAAGTGAGGGCACTTAAAATAAAGAAGTGCCAGGGGTGTTTCCTCTGAGGAGGCAAGGGAGGCAGTGCCTCCTCAAAAAATTAGATGAGAAGATAATCCATATTATAAAAATAAAACATGCAAATATTACGAAAAAGTGACATTAAAAAGCATATAAATCACTGTTTTTTCTAAAGTAACACTTAAGTGGCCAATTGAGTTTTAACAGACCATCAAGCATGCATGGGGTTTGGCGTTGCAGAGGGATATTGAGATTGAATGGGGGAAAGTCACGTAAGAGAAGGCAATGCCTCAGTCGCACCACGATTGGTTTATGCGATAAATCCTGCTTCTTGTTTTCATTCCCGTTCACGAGTCATTCTGAATGAACTACATTATGGCGTCAACATTAATGGAAGCCTGATTAAAAAGTATGTAAACAACTCACACACTTATGGCTCTTTCAGACTGCACGATTTTCAAAGTAGTCAGGTCGCTGCTCTTTTCACACTGCATGACTGTCTTGGCCAGCATTCAGTCGCTGCTGTGTTCACACTGGACGATGGATCGGCGACAGAAGGTTTCACACTGCATGACTTTTGAAAAATGGCCGACAGACTCTGTCCAGCACGCTGCACGCAAACTACATTTCACAACAAACACGCGTGAGATATGAAAAGGAAACAACGCGCGACACCACACGTGCAAGACCGGAGTTCTCACGTGAGACTTTTTTTTTCGACCCGGTTGTGGTACAGCTGGTGAAACAGACACGAGTGCTCCTGCCAAATTTCTACTAATTTTTCTTCCATTTATTGTGTCCAAATAGACCGAGAAGAAGCTTTTTTTGTTGAAACAATGCCATATCATGTTGATATGTGATCTATAACTCCTCCCCGAACTCCCTGCTGCTCTGTATCTTGCTCTCTCACTGGCTGCCGGTGATCGCCGATGTAGTTTTCAGTCAAAACACTTTTCACACAGCAGGATTTTGAATCGCCGACAGGTCCAGATATTTAGCATGCCAAATATCTCACGGGCGTCGGCGACTCGTCGGTGATTCTCTCAGTTCGTGTCTTTGTTCATTCACACTGCGTGATTGTCACTCGCGTGAACGAGCGCCGATTTGCCTGTGATTTCGGGCATTTGTCGGCGATTTCTCAAAACCTGTCGGCGAGCCAAAATCGTGGCTAAAATCATGCAGTCTGAACTCGGCATTAGATATCACCGCTTTATGTCACGTCAAAATCAAACTTGAAATGTCCTAAAACCATGACGACTGTGTTTTTTTTTAAGGAAGCAATCAGCTTGGTGAAATTAAAGGACATCTTCGTGTCTGTGATCAGTTGTTTATCGAGCTTGATGACTGAAAATAAGTTGACTATTAAAAAAACAGCTGAATACTAAAGGATTATTAGGAACACCTGTTCAATTTCTCATTAATGCAATTATCTAATCAACCAATCACATGGCAGTTGCTTCAATGCATTTAGGGGTGTGGTCCTGGTCAAGACAATCTCCTGAACTCCAAACTGAATGTCAGAATGGGAAAGAAAGGGGATTTAAGCAAGTTTGAGCGTGGCATGGTTATTGGTGCCAGGCGGGCCGGTCTGAGTATTTCACAATCTGCTCAGTTACTGGGATTTTCACACACAACCATTTCTAGGGTTTACAAAGAATGGTGTGAAAAGGGAAAAACATCCAGTATGCGGCAGTCCTGTGGGCGAAAATGCCTTGTTGATGCTCGAGGTCAGAGGAGAATGGGCCGACTGATTCAAGCTGATAGAAGAGCAACTTTGACTGAAATAACCACTCGTTACAACCGAGGTATGCAGCAAAGCATTTGTGAAGCCACAACACGCACAACCTTGAGGCGGATGGGCTACAACAGCAGAAGACCCCACCGGGTACCACTCATCTCCACTACAAAGAGGAAAAAGAGGCTACAATTTGCAAGAGCTCACCAAAATTGGACAGTTGAAGACTGGAAAAATGTTCCCTGGTCTGATGAGTCTTGATTTCTGTTGAGACATTCAGATGGTAGAGTCAGAATTTGGCGTAAACAGAATGAGAACATGGATCCATCATGCCTTGTTACCACTGTGCAGGCTGGTGGTGGTGGTGTAATGGTGTGGGGAATGTTTTCTTGGCACACCTTAGGCCCCTTAGTGCCAATTGGCCATCGTTTAAATGCAACGGCCTACCTGAGCATTGTTTCTGACCATGTCCATCCCTCTGATAGCTACTTCCAGCAGGATAATGCACCATGTCACAAAGCTCAAATCATTGATGAGATGATGATCATCATTGATTGATGAGATTTATACTTTAACGTAAAAATATCAAATAGAATTGTATTTTGTTTCTTTTTATTTTCTATTTTAATGTAGGCCTAATTTAATGTGTATTTAACTTGGAAAGTGTGACAACATTAAGTGTAAATGGGATGGGACCAGAATTTACATTTAATAAAAAAAATAATAATAATAATAATATTAAACAAAAGAAAAAAAACTGTGAGGACTTCGCCTGTGAGGAGAACACCACTGCAACACTTGGTAACAGCATTATTTTCAATACTTGAAAGAAATTTAATGCAACTCTTTCTTCATTTTCATTGTCTCTATGATTCAGACCACCTACAAGGGAAAGTCTTCGTTTCAGACTCACTCTGATTTCCTGCAATGGGAGAGTTTCCTGCAGAAGCAGCTCGCCTCACTTCCAGCGTCGTCAGCCTTGAGACGAGGCTTCCAGACCTGCCAACACTGGAAACAGATCTTCATGGAAATTATAGGCAAGAGAGCAAATATTGAACTTGGAAAAGTCAGAAACCAGCTTTGTATAAAAATGGCTCTGCTTGAACAAATGAGCAATTTAAGAGCGATTAGTCTGTGGCGCAGACATCATTAACACGAGTGCTCGTTAACCTCACTCTCAACAAATGCAATAATGAATCTGCATTCAAATTCTCTAGTATTTATAGGATATTTAACCTACTCTTTATGCACTGTAGGTGTAGAGAGCGCCCTCTACAGTCTCCTGCTGTCACTTGCCATCTGCATCGCAGCAGTAGCTGTGTTTACTGCACACCCACTTCTGCTGCTGCCAATCCTGCTGAGCATTCTGGGTATGTCATACCTTTGCAAACATTGAGTCACTGCACAAAATATTAACTATTAATATTATTTTTGTTAGTATATCATTTCAACCCAAAAATCACTGGAGGAAAATTAAGCCTGCATTTTACTAATATTATAATATATGCACATGCTTGTAAAATAACACTGATTACAGTACATGAGAATCATTGAGAATAATGAAAATGACTAAAATAAGATGCATTACTGCAGATGTGCTCTCAATTAAAAAAAGAGGTCTAAAAATAATTTAATTTTATTGTTACATGAAACGATTTACTTTATCCCCTTGAAATAGTTTACCATCGTTTTATTCTATGGCCAACTAATTTTCACTGAGGATACTTAAATGATGGAGTCATCAAATGCCTTTTTCTTTCATTCTGTTGAATTTAATTGACTCATGTAATATGTATTGATGGTGAAAATCATTGCCTTTGAAATGTGCAGCTTTATTCCCCTCTCATTTATATGTTAATACAATATACCAGACATGAGCGTAATTTAACTTGCTTTCAACTAGGAATATTATCACCAGTGATTACTCAGACTGAACGAATGTACAAATTATGTGAAATGAAAAGAGACTCTGAAAACCATCCTACTTTCATGTCCAGATAAACAAGGAAATAGATTTCGAAAATGAGCAATGATGCTTGAATTCAAGTAGAGGAATGGATCAAATCAGTGAAAAGGACAACAACAGAACCAGACTGTTTATGAGCAGTTTAAAAAACACCTATTATGCTTTTTATGAAAAAGTTCTGTTACGAAGCACAGTATCACTTCAAAGGGAGTTTTTCTTTATATTAGTGTCACGGTTTCTGAACTCCCTGAAACTCCTCCATAGTATTCTTGAGTTTTCTGAACGAACATGCGCGTCTCAATATTCGTTATTTAACTAATTCCTGCCCAAGGCAAAATTCTTTTTGAGAGCTATTCAATGTGTTAAAACTCGGTTATATGGTACTCAAAGCAGTTGCCAATCCCAGCTCAGGAGGAGGGGCTTCATATGGCACTTTTCCGCTGCATGGTTTTCGGTTCGGTACGGCACGCTTTTGCGCTTTTCCACTACATGGTACGGTACAGTAGGGTTCGCTGAACCGTGACATGCCGAGCAGAACCGTACTGAGCTGTACCAAATCGTACCACGCAGTGGAAAAGCAAAGCGAACCGCGCCGAGCCGAGCCGTACCACGCAGTGGAAAAGCGAAGCGAGCCAACCGTGCCATGCCGAGCTGAACCGTACTGAGCTGTACCGAGTCGTACCACGCAGTGGAAAAGCAAAGCGAACCGCGCCGAGCGGAACCGTACGGAGCCGTACCGAGTCGTACCACGCAGTGGAAAAGCAAAGCGAACCGCGCCGAGCGGAACCGTACGGAGCCGTACCGAGTCGTACCACGCAGTGGAAAAGCAAAGCGAACCGCGCCGAGCGGAACCGTACGGAGCCGTACCGAGTCGTACCACGCAGTGGAAAAGCAAAGCGAACCGCGCCGAGCGGAACCGTACGGAGCCGTACCGAGTCGTACCACGCAGTGGAAAAGCAAAGCGAACCGCGCCGAGCGGAACCGTACGGAGCCGTACCGAGTCGTACCACGCAGTGGAAAAGCAAAGCGAACCGCGCCGAGCCGAACCGTACTGAGCCGTACCGAGTCGTACCACGCAGTGGAAAAGCAAAGTGAGCTTAAGCGAACCGAGCCGAGCCGTACCACTCAGTGGAAAAGCGAAGCGAGCCGAACCGTGCCATGCCGAGCTGAACCGCACTGAGCCGTACCGAGTCGTACCACGCAATGGAAAAGCAAAGCGAACCGCGCCGAGCCGAACCGCACTGAGCCCTACCGAGTCTTACCACGCAGTGGAAAAGCAAAGCGAACCGCGCTGAGCTGAACCGTACTGAGCCGTACCACGCAGTGAAAAAGTGAAGCGAGCCGAACCGTGCCATGCCGAGCCGAACCATACTGAGCCGTACCGAGTCGTACCACGCAGTGGAAAAGCGGAGCGAGCCGAACTGTACCATGCCAAGCCGAACCGTACTGAGCCGTACCAAGTCGTACCACGCAGTGGAAAAGCAAAGCGACCCGTGCTGAGCTGAACCGTACTGAGCCGTACCGAGTCGTACCACGCAGTGGAAAAGCGAAGCGAGCTGAACTGTGCCATGCCGAGCTGAACCGTACTGAGCCGTACCGAGTCGTACCACGCAGTGGAAAAGCGAAGCGAGCTGAACTGTGCCATGCCGAGCTGAACCGTACTGAGCCGTACCGAGTCGTACCACGCAGTGGAAAAGCGGAGCGAGCCGAACTGTACCATGCCAAGCCGAACCGTACTGAGCCGTACCAAGTCGTACCACGCAGTGGAAAAGCGAAGCGAGCTGAACTGTGCCATGCCGAGCTGAACCGTACTGAGCCGTACAGAGTCGTACCACGCAGTGGAAAAGCAAAGCGAACCGCGCTGAGCCGAACCGTACTGAGCCGTACCGAGTCGTACCACGAAGTGGAAAAGCGAAGTGAGCCGAACTGTGCCATGCCGAGCCGAACCGTACTGAGCCGTACCGAGTCGTACCACGCAGTGGAAAAGCGAAGCGAACCGTGCTGCACCAAGCCGAACCGTTCTGAGCCGTACCAGCAGTGGAAAAGCGCCATTAGATCTTCATTGAACTATATTGATAACTTGCAACCATAGTTTTTCTTGAAAAACAAGCATGCATCCAAGCATAAAAACCCATTCTAGTAGACCCCAAAACAAAACCAAGACTTGTAATAGGCATAATAGGTCCTCTTTAAAATAAGTCTTAAACCTTGAAATGACTTCATAATGCGTGTGTGTGTGTGTGTTGGCACTGGCAGGTATGGTGTGTCTGGTGGTGGCAGTGATGTATTGGCTCGGGTGGGAAATGGGTGCTGTTGAAGCCATCTCTCTCTCCATATTGGTGGGCTCTTCGGTGGACTATTGTCTGCATCTAGCGGAAGGCTATCTACTGGCGGGGGACCCTGAAACTTCAGGACTGGCCAATCACAGTTCGGTATGATTTATAAGTATCCATTACTTAACAAATGTGTCAAAATACATCTCCTGTGATGGTGAAATGGAACTGTTTTCATGATTTTTTCACATCCCTGATTGTTTCATAGATAGTGATCTGGGCACGTAACACCAGAGCTTAGTTGGATCCCGGTTTGGGACATCACTTGAACAGTTAAGACTCTGGGATTTCCTCCCACCATTGTGCCCTAGAGCAAGGCACTGAACCCTGGCGCGCTTCAGGGGAGTCATTTATATTGGTGTAGGATAAGCTAGCCTGGATAATACAGTTCGTGTTCGCAGTTGTATACGTCAGGTGCCATTTCATATGGCATTATACATAATAGCATACAGAGGACTTAATGAAGCCCTGTATAAATAATGGATTATTGATTGATTGTTGTTGATATTATAACAGTAATAATTTTAGGACTTTAGGTGTGTTTGTGCCATGATTACTATATGACCACCTGGATGTTTTACTCACATGTCACGTTTTACTCGAGACAACAACTGTGGCTAAAACTAAAAACTGCTTGAAGTTTATTTTACAATATGTACTGCAAGGTAAGTACATGGGTTAAATTCAGGGTTAGTACCTAGGTAATACTCAGTGTCATTACTACAATAAATATAGTATGTTAATGCAAAACAGGACTGTAAAACAAAGTGCTACCTAAAAACTGTGTAGACACGAACACTAGCCATTCTGACTGCAGTGCCAGGGAGAAAACCTGCTGTTACTGAGAACAAACCCAGGAGAAATGTCAACATACTGATGAGATAAACACGTCTGATCCTATATTCCGCTGTCCCTACCAGTCCTTTCCTCAAGCCCTAAGTATTGTGAATTTAATTGCTTACAGAGTTGCAAAACAGCTAAACATGATGGGCCATTTACATTTGAATTAAGAGATAGTAGGTCTATGAGACGAGGAAGTCAATTTTGAAAACATGACACCAAAGTTAGAGTCGTGAAACAGAAAGAAGACGACAAGGTGGGAGTGTTATTTTACGTGAGGGTAATGTTAAGAGATTTCTCAAGTGTCATTTCTTCTGCTTGGGCTTACAGGAGTCCTCCATCAAACGGCAGCTACGGACCCTTGAAGCAGCCAATCACGTGGGTGTTGCTATAGTCTCTAGTGCCGTCACTACAGTGATCTCAACCATTCCACTCTTTTTTTGCGTCATCGTGCCTTTCGCCAAGTTTGGTCAGATTGTGGCCATCAACACGGCAATTTCCATCGCGTTCACTCTCACGGTCACTACCGCGCTCCTGGTGACAATGGGACCCGCCGACTTCACCCGGACACCCAGAGCCGTGCTCAAAGCCGCTCTGGTGGTCCTGATCATGGGTGTCTGTGGAGGTCTGCTTTGGTGGACCGGATCACAGTTTGCTCCTGACACACTGATCTAAATCACACGGCGAACCCGTTTCAGGCCGAGGAACCTCATTCCAGGTGGATTTCAAGTGTGCATCTGTGATTTGTTTGTGACAGTGAGGCAACATACGTGAACATGAACTCATTGGGAAGCAAGTTGGGGAAAATGAAGTATTTAACATATGTGGCGCACTGTTAGAAGTTAGGAAACCCTGTACGTGAATAGTGAACAGTCTGCATGAAGGTAGTGAGCCCTGACAGACTTGGGAGATACGTCGGACACATTTAGGTGAATGACACTGTCTTGCCATGAATAGATCTGTCAGGGACTTGCATTAATGTGTGACCAAAAGTGTTGATTATTCCTCGATATTTTGTTTTATTCACAACATGGAATGAAGGGATTTAGAGGATGTGATGACATTGGTTCAAGTGTGAAGAATGCCTGAAGTCTCAGAGGAGAAGAACATGAATTCTGTGAATTCATCTCACGTGCGGGAGCAGGACAACAGTGAAGGAGAAAGTCTAAGATCAAGCTACTTTTCACCACCCTTGAGGGATGTTGCAACAGGGTTGGTGTTTAACTTGAGAGTTACTTATTTGAACCCCAAATGTTGAAGTCCTACTGTACATTTTGGTTGAAGTCAACAAGAAATGACATTCACAAGTCGTTTTACTTTTGCAATGCAACGTACATCTTTTTGAAGAGTTTGCAGAGACTCGTTCCTGGGTCTACATATTTTGTTGGTCCTGGAACAACATTTCTGGTCGAAAATTTTGTCCTAACTATATCTCTACCCATAAACCTAACCCTACACATAACTTATCCCTAAAAACAGAGGGAAAATGATAACACTGACTACGTTTACATGCAGCCAATTTTCGGGTTATGGTTGGGTTAAGATCAATATTCGGGTTTCTGAAACATTAGGAATAACCCGTTTACATGCGTGAGCAGAGAGAGTTTCTTCTGTATACATGGAATTGCAATATCCCGATGTAGACGGCGACGCGCAGTTAGCGTCTAGACATACGGATAACCTAAAGATGCAATATGCGTCATTTCCGATTCTTCTTCCTGTATCCAAAGACAACAACAACAGCAGCACGCGTTCAACTATAATGAATAGTTCAGGGCAGATAGCGGTCGCCTATGTTTGCGCTTTGATGCTGGTAACGTTACTGAGCTCGCTCCAAAAGTATGCTGTGCTGTGTCTCGCCTGGTCGTGCCATGTTTACTTCCAGTATACGGCACGCTGATTTTTGTATGCGCAGAGAAGTTTCTCTACTCAAAAGACCAAGATTTCTTGCGAATAGAACATGCGCAGAACACAAATCACTATGGGGATATGCCGATACGCGTTTGCATGACCAAAAATTCGGGTTAGAAAAGGGGTACCCCAGGTAGAATCTCCCGGTTTTTAAAATCCGGGCTTTGAGCATAGCATGGTGTTTACATGGCCATTCGCGACCGGGTTATTGCTAATATCCCGGTTTTGAACGCTGCACGTAAACGTAGTCACTGATGTAGGAGCACCTAACCCTAACTGTAAGCCTAAACAACTGAGATGGTCCTCACTGCAGAACATGAAATCCACGGGGAGGAGTCGGATCCAGGTCTAACTCCTCCCATCTTACATATACCTAAACCTACCCAGCTCCACCCCCTGATCCCTAAACCCACCCCTAAATCTACCCAGCTCCACCCCCTGATCCCTAACCCCACCTCTAAATCTACCCAGCTCCACCCCCTGATCTCTAAACCCACCCCTAAACCTACCCATCCCCCCCGATCCCTAAACCTACCCAGCTCCACCCCCTGATCCCTAAACCCATCCCTAAACCTACCCAGCTCCACCCCCTGATCCCTAAACCCACCCCTAAACCTACCCAGCTCCACCCCCTGATCCCTAACCCCACCTCTAAATCTACCCAGCTCCACCCCCTGATCCCTAAACCCACCTCTAAATCTACCCAACTCCACCCCCTGATCCCTAAACCCACCCCTAAACCTACCCAGCTCCACCCCCTGATCCCTAACCCCACCTCTAAATCTACCCAGCTCCACCCCCTGATCCCTAAACCCACCTCTAAATCTACCCAGCTCCACCCCCTGATCCCTAAACCCACCCCTAAACCTACCCATCCCCCCCTGATCCCTAAACCCACCCAGCTCCACCCCCTGATCCCTAAACCCACCCCTAAACCTACCCAGCTCCACCCCCTGATCCCTAAACCCACCTCTAAATCTACCCAGCTCCACCCCCTGATCTCTAAACCCACCCCTAAACCTACCCATCCCCCCCTGATCCCTAAACCCACCCAGCTCCACACCTGATCCCTAAACCCATCCCTAAACCTACCCAGCTCCACCCCCTGATCCCTAAACCCATCCCTAAACCTACCCAGCTCCACCCCCTGATCCCTAAACCTACCCAGCTCCACCCCCTGATCCCTAAACCCACCCAGCTCCACCCCCTGATCCCTAAACCCATCCCTAAACCTACCCAACTCCACCCCTCAGATCTGAATTCGACTCCGCCTCCTGGATATTGTGCACTGCAATGAGGTGCTACTGAAACAACTTGACATTAAAGGGATAGTTCACTTTGAAATTAATTTTTGATATGTTTTAGCTTACCTCAAGGACATCCAAGATGTAGGTGTCTTTGTTTCCAGAGCATTTTCAATTTTGACATTTTTTAGTCAAACCGTTGTTGTCTGTCAGTCATATAATGCAGTTTTAGGGGGTCCACCTCAAAGAGCATGCACAGAGAAGTCAAAATTAAACATGATTTAATAACTCGTGAATGTAAGTACACACTGATGGCCTAAGACACGAAACGAGCGGTTTGTGCGAGAAAACGAACAGTATTTAATAGGGCTGTGCAAAAATTAATTGCGATTAATCGCATCCAAAATAAAAGTCTGTGTTTACATTATATATTTGTGTGTGCTGTATATAATTATTTTGTATATATAAATACACACACATGCATGTATATTGTGATACAGATCGGGTTCTGTGTGAAGTGTAGGTGATGGAAGGAGACACAGGGTCGGCAATATCTGGGGCTCGTGCACTTTTATTTTTCACTCTTTCCACAGCGCCCTCCGCGCTCACAATAACGTCACTCAAATAAACAAATCACAAACAGAAAGTAAATGGGCAAAACTCTTCCCGCTGGCTACAGCTTCGCAATAGGCTCAATCTCAGTAAAGACGTCGTGTCTGGCCGGTCCGTGCACGAGCTCCCAGTCTCTCCCAAAAGTGCTGTCTGCCAGGGCTGTTTATATGCGGTCTCCTCACGCCAATTACTGCAATCACAGACAGGTGTTCGTCATTTGAACTTGACCCGCTTACTCACCGCCTGGCTCCGCCCTCGCTCTCCCGCTGCAGATCTCGCCAAACCACGCACCCCTCGCCACATACCCCCACCGCCCGACTCAGGCCGGGGAGCCGTCCGGCCTGCAGCCCCCCCCCCCCCCCTCCTGCGGGAGAGGAAGTCAGCCACAGCCATCTGTGCACCCGGCCTGTGGATCACCTGGAACTTGAAAGGCTGTAACGCTAGATACCAACGGGTGATCCGCGCGTTGGTATCCTTCATTCGGTGGAGCCACTGCAGGGGAGCGTGGTCCGAACAGAGGGTGAACTCTCGGCCCAGGAGATAATAGCGGAGAGTGAGAACAGCCCACTTAATGGCGAGAGCCTCCTTCTCAATGGTGCTGTACATGGTCTCCCTCTTCGAGAGCTTGCGACTAATGTACAGCACCGGCCGCTCCTCACCCTCTATCTCCTGGGTCAAGACGGCGCCCAGCCCCCTGTCCGATGCGTCGGTCTGCAGGGAAAAAGGGAGAGAAAAGTTAGGAGCCTGTAACAGCGGGCCACCACACAGGGCTGCCTTTATCTGGGTAAAAGCCTGCTGACACTGCTCCGTCCACTGAACGGTATCTGGCGCCTCCTTTTTAGTTAAATCAGTCAGCGGGCTAGCAAGGTCCGAATAATTATGTACAAACCTTCTGTAATACCCTGCTAGCCCCAGGAACTGTCTAACCTCCTTTTTGGTCTTAGGTCTCGGACAGGTCGCAATCGCTGCCGTCTTGTCAATTTGGGGACGCACCTGTCCATGACCCAAGTGAAAGCCCAGATACCTAACTTCCACGCGCCCAATTGCACACTTCTTTGGGTTGGCCGTGAGCCCAGCCCCTCGCAGCGTTCTGAGGACAGCTCGCAGGTGCTGCATATGCCGCTGCCAGTCGTTACTATAGATGATAATATCATCCAGGTATGCCGCGGCATATGCAGCATGCGGCCGGAGGATTCTGTCCATCAGACGCTGAAAGGTAGCCGGTGCGCCGAACAAACCGAAAGGAAGCGTAACAAATTGGTGTAATCCGAACGGCGTCGTGAACGCAGTTTTTTCTTTAGACATTGGAGATAAGGGGATCTGCCAATAGCCCTTCGTTAAATCCAGTGTCGAATAAAAGCGAGCAGTGCCGAGCCGATCAAGCAATTCGTCCACCCGCGGCATTGGATATGCATCGAATTTCGATACAGCATTCACCTTGCGATAATCCACACAGAACCGCACGGAGCCGTCAGTTTTAGGCACTAAAACTATCGGGCTCGCCCAGTCACTGTTGGACTCTTCTATTACCCCCATATCCAACATCGCTTCCAATTCCTCCTGTACCACTTTCTTTTTATGTTCAGGTAATCTATACGGCCGGCTGCGCACTACCACACCCGGGTCGGTCTCAACATGGTGCTGTATGAGGTTCGTGCGACCAGGGAGGGGCGAGAACACATCAGCAAACTCTGTTTGCAAATTTCGAATGTCCGCGATCTGGGACGGTGAGAGGTGATCTCCGCAAATGGCCAGAGTAGCGGATCGTGACTTTATATTCGCCTCTGGCCCGAGATCCTCCTCCCCACTCACTACCGTCGCCAGCATCGCAGACTCCGCCTCACTCCACTTCTTTAGGAGGTTGAGGTGATAAATCTGATGTGTCCCGTCCCTGTCGGATCGAAGAACCTCATAGTTAAGATCCCCAATTCGCCGTGTGACCACAAAGGGTCCTTGCCACTTGGCGAGTAATTTAGAGCTGGATGTGGGAAGTAATACAAGCACTCTATCTCCCGGTGCAAATTTGCGTAGTTTAGCCCCCCTGTTGTACAGCCGACTTTGTTTGTCCTGAGCCTGTAACAAATTCTCCATAGAGAGCCGCCCCAATGTGTGGAGTTTTGTTCTCAGATCCAGGACATACTGAATTTCGTTCTTGCTATTTGAAGGTCCGTCCTCCCAAGCCTCTCTAAGGACATCCAGTACCCCGCGGGGCTGGCGTCCATAGAGCAGCTCAAAGGGGGAAAACCCCGTGGAGGCTTGGGGGACCTCCCGTACAGCGAACAAGAGGGGTTCTAGCCACTTATCCCAATTTTTGGCGTCTTCCTGCACGAATTTACGAATCATGGATTTCAATGTGCGATTAAACCGTTCCACCAAACCATCTGTTTGTGGGTGATAGACGCTGGTGCGAATCGATTTAATGCCCAACAATTCGTATAATTCGCGGATAGTACGTGACATAAACGCCGTGCCCTGATCGGTGAGAATCTCTTTCGGGATCCCCACCCGGGAGATTAATTGAAACAGTGCACCCGCGACGCTTTTAGCAGAAATGTTGCGGAGCGGCACTGCTTCGGGGTATCGCGTTGCATAATCCACCAGGACTAATGCAAAGCGATGCCCCCGTGCAGATCGTTCTAATGGCCCGATGAGGTCCATGCCAATTCGTTCGAAGGGGACCTCTATTAAAGGGAGCGGGCACAATGGTGCTTTTCGGTTGGCCGGTGGATTTACCAACTGGCATTCGCGACAAGAGGCGCACCACCTGCGCACATTCTCGTGAATGCCTGGCCAGAAAAATCGGGTCATTATACGATTTAGTGTAGCTGCTTGCCCCAAATGACCAGCCATTGGATTAGAGTGAGCCGCCTGGAAAAGCATTTCCCGGCGGCTCTTTGGAACTAACAATTGAGTTGTATCTTGCTTTGACTGTGGGTCCTGGGTCACCCGATACAACCTATCCTTGATTACAGCAAAATATGGATAGGAGAGCGGCTGGTTCGGATGGACCGCCTGCCCGTCGATCACTTGGACCTGCTCAAGCGCGTTTTGCAGCGTGTCATCCCGGGACTGCTCTAGAGGAAAATCATCGCGCTCTGAAAAAATTAGTTCATCAGACGCGCTCCGTTCCCCCAAAGCAGGACCCGCGGTCCCCGGGACAGCCTCCCCAGCCTGCACCGACGCTCCCCCGTCCTGCTTTTTATACTCCCCCGGAGCACCCGTGCACAGAAACGCCAATAAGGATTTAAACCCCGGCCAATTAGTCCCCAAAATCAACGGGTGCTGAAGGTGCTGGTTAACTGCCACCTCAACTCTATGCTTTTGGCCCCGAAATTGAATGGTGACTGGCACCAGGGGATAACCCACTATTTCCCCGTGCACACACCGCACCTTAACCATGCGGCTCTTATCCAATGCCGACGCATGGATCAGGCTTTGGTGGATGGAGGTCTGGTTACAACCTGAATCCACCAACGCCTGATAATTACCCCCCTTTACACTTACTGGAATCTGGTATAACCCTGCTTGGTCGAGGGCGGCCCGCGGCTCGTCGGGGACCCTGATCAGCGTCCCGATCTCCATCATGGGGCACCGATCAATGAAATGCCCGGGGTCCCCACACCGCCAGCAGGCCGGCCCAGGCTTCCCCGCCACCCCGGTGGCAGGAAGCGGGTCCGGTAACGGGCGTGAGGAGAGCGCGGGCCCGGGGCCCTCTGCGGCGCTGGAGGAGGGAGCCATTTCCCGAGGTAGAGTACGGGTCCTCCAGCTCTGGTCCTGTCCCGGTCCAGTTCTCCATCGGGGAGCCGGTCTCGGTGGGATGCTGCCTCGGGACCTGGGAGTAGGAACAGGACGCGAGAGAGAGAGAGGGGGGGAGAGAGAGAGAGAGAGAGAGATGAGGGTTCGCCGACCCCCGGGCACGCCACCATCTGGTCCTCTGCCAACTGGATGGCCTGGTCCAGCGACGTCGGGCGATGGCACTGGACCCACTGGGAGGTCTTCTTCGGGAGTCGTGTCACGAACTGCTCCAGCACCACCTGCTCCACGACTCCCTCGACGTCGCGGCCCTCGGTCACCAGCCATTTGCGGCACGCGTCCCGGAGCTGTTGCGCGAAGGCGAAGGGTCGGCCGGATTCGCCGAGCTCCAGTGACCGGAACCGGCGCCGACTTTGTTCCGGGGTCCGGCCGACCCGCTGGAGAATGGCGCGCTTCAGGTCTTCAAAGACCAGGAGGTTCTGGACTGGCAGCTGTTGAGCGGCGATCTGGGCTTCGCCTGACAGCAGCGGGATCAACCGCATGGGCCAGTCCGCCGATGGCCATTTCCCGGCCGTAGCCGTCCTCTCAAAGAGGTCCAGGAACGCCTCCGGGTCATCCTGGGGACCCATCTTATGGAGAGGCATGGCTGCAGCCGCGGTAGGGTCTCGAACCTCCCGGTCCAACCAGCTCCGGAACTGCTCGCGGTCCTCCTTCTGGCCCTGGAGGAGCGCCTCGAACCGGCGCTGCTGCTGCTCCTCCAGCTTGAGCAACGCCTTCTGATGTTGTTGGTGGAGGCCCGCGAGCGCGTGGATGACCTCCGCAAATGGGGTTGGCATGGACTGTCTGGCGGCGGCTTCCCCTTCCATCCCGGGTTTCGGCACCAGTGTGATACAGATCGGGTTCTGTGTGAAGTGTAGGTGATGGAAGGAGACACAGGGTCGGCAATATCTGGGGCTCGTGCACTTTTATTTTTCACTCTTTCCACAGCGCCCTCCGCGCTCACAATAACGTCACTCAAATAAACAAATCACAAACAGAAAGTAAATGGGCAAAACTCTTCCCGCTGGCTACAGCTTCGCAATAGGCTCAATCTCAGTAAAGACGTCGTGTCTGGCCGGTCCGTGCACGAGCTCCCAGTCTCTCCCAAAAGTGCTGTCTGCCAGGGCTGTTTATATGCGGTCTCCTCACGCCAATTACTGCAATCACAGACAGGTGTTCGTCATTTGAACTTGACCCGCTTACTCACCGCCTGGCTCCGCCCTCGCTCTCCCGCTGCAGATCTCGCCAAACCACGCACCCCTCGCCACATATATATTTAAGAAAATGTGTTATTCATATATAAAATATTTATATTTATATAATATAGATTATGTATTTATAAATATATAGAGAATTTAAGCGCAAATAATTCTTAAATATATACATGCATGCATTGGTATTTATATATACAAAATAATTATATACAGCACACACAAATATATTATGTAAACACAGACTTTTATTTTGGATGCGATTAATCGCAATTAACTTTTGCACAGCCCTAGTATTTATATAGTTTTTACCTCTTGTTAACAGCCGCATATGCAATATGCGTAGGAAAGGAACTTTTTTCCCCCTAAATCAATCTCATTAGAAAACGGCTATTTTATAGTTTAGTGAATTGGTGTTGAATTCATACAATTTAATTTGTAAATTGTACCATTAGCATGAAGGTCCACCCCCTAAAAAAACCCTCAGAGGAGCGCAAGAAGATCATATGAAAATGTATGAATGAGATTGCAACCAATACATGAAATAGTTGTGAGTTTCCATGCGAGTGTTGGTTTTCTCTTCGTATAACATGTCCAATAAAGCCAGGAATGTGATTTGATTTCATGTTGACTTTAAGGAACAGAAACAAAGGCCCTCATTTTTAAAATGCTGCATAGAAACAGTCCAACATTTGATCTTACGATGAATTCTCAAATTCAGAGAACGTAGGCTACACATGCACTAAAAACGTATTCTCAACCCACAAAGAAAAAGTGTGTACGTCTGCTTTTGCACAAACGCACATTTTAGAAATGAGGCCCCAGATCTCTCAAACATATAGGATGCTCTATTTCTTATAACAGCCAACATTTTTCCTACCTTTATCTGTACATTGTTTTGTATTTGTCAGAAAAACGTTGAAGAGGGTTGCAGTACCGATCGTACTGCCTAGGGCACTCAAAGTAAACATGATGAAAAGGAGATTTTTTGTGTGTCTGGATTTTGTAAATGTAAAATCATGGTGAATTTCATGCTGGCTTTTGTAAGATTCTGGTGAAACAAACATTGAGTTCTGCAGAGTAATGCTTTGCTTCTGTTGTGGTTTGTTAAAATCCCCAGTGAAACTATGTTTGCGTTTGTGTTTCTGCACACCAAACAGATCCACTTTACCCGATGTGTCTTTATCTTTTTTGATTGTTGCCAATTTATCTGTCTTTCAAAACATACAGACACACAAAGTAACAATGGTCGCATGCAACCTTCAATCGGCCTGCTCATTTGACCTCTGGAAATAATACTGCAGTTCAGCAGCAATCCACTTCTAGACACTCGCTGTCCTCCTAAAAACTCTCCATTGCCCAATGTGTGTGCAGGAATTTACAAACCACACAGAATTCACCTTCACAGATCTCAGTTCATGATAAAGGATTATTAGAGAGAAATATTCACATATTAAAGAGATCATCATTTACTCACCCTCAAGTTGTTCCAAACCTGTGTGAGTTTATTCTCTTCTGCTGAACATAAAAGATGATATTTTGACTTTGACTTCCATAGTATTTGTTTCCTGCAACGAAAGTCAATGGCAATCATCAACTGTTTGAACTAAGTGATGACAGAATTTTCGTTTTTTGTGTTTTTTTTTTTGTTTTTGTTTTTTTTTTTTGGGGGGGGGGGGGGGTGATTTTCAATTTTCACCTTAAAATTATCTAGAAAATAATTTTGCATCAAGAAAATAAAACCTATTTCATTTTTTTTAATACAACAATACAAAAATATTTTAGTACAATAAGTATGACGTCTGATTACAAATACACAATGGCAATATACACTCGCCTGGAGGATTATTAGGAACCACTAATTTCTCATTAATGCAATTATCTAATCAACCAATCACATGGCAGTTGTTTCAATGCATTTAGGGGTGTGGTCCTGGTCAAGACAATCCTGAACTCCAAACTGAATGTCAGAATGGGAAAGAAAGGGGATTTAAGCAATTTTGAGCGTGGCATGGTTGTTGGTGCCAGACGGGCCGGTCTGAGTATTTCACAATCTGCTCAGTTACTGGGATTTTCACACACAACCATTTCTAGGGTTTACAAAGAATGGTGTGAAAAGGGAAAAACATCCAGTATGCGGCAGTCCTGTGGGAGAAAATGCCTTGTTGATGCTAGAGGTCAGAGGAGAATGGGCCGACTGATTCAAGCTGATAGAAGAGCAACTTTGACTGAAATAACCACTCGTTACAACCGAGGTATGCAGCAAAGCATTTGTGAAGCCACAACACGCACAACCTTGAGGCGGATGGGCTACAACAGCAGAAGACCCCACCGGGTACCACTCATCTCCACTACAAATAAGAAAAAGAGGCTACAATTTGCAAGAGCTCACCAAAATTAGACAGTTGAAGACTGGAAAAATGTTGCCTGGTCTGATGAGTCTCGATTTCTGTTGAGACATTCAGATGGTAGAGTCAGAATTTGGCGTAAACAGAATGAGAACATGGATCTATCATGCCTTGTTACCACTGTGCAGGCTGGTGGTGGTGGTGTAATGGTGTGCGGGATGTTTTCTTGGCACACTTTAGGCCCCTTAGTGCCAATTGGGCATCGTTTAAATGCCACGGCCGACCTGAGCATTGTTTCTGACCATGTCCATCCCTTTATGGCTGTTTATGGCTACAGTACTTCCAGCAGGATAATGCACCATGTCACAAAGCTCAAATCATTTCAAATTGGTTTCTTGAACATGACAATGAGTTCACTGTACTAAAATGGCCGCCACAGTCACCAGATCTCAACCCAATAGAGCATCTTTGGGATGTGGTGGAACGGGAGCTTCGTGCCCTGGATGTGCATCCCACAAATCTCCATCAACTGCAAGATGCTATCCTATCAATATGGGCCAACATTTCTAAAGAATGCTTTCAGCACCTTGTTGAATCAATGCCACGTAGAATTAAGGGGGTCAAACACAGTATTAGTATGGTGTTCCTAATAATCCTTTAGGTGAGCGTATACTGGCAATGGTTGCATGGTTGGTTAAATGTGCTTAATTTTCTTTATGCAAAATATTTAGCAAAATAGATTTTTTTTTGTTTTGATTTTGGGGTGAAATATGTCCCCGTCTTTATGGGTACATAGAATATCATATTCCCATTACAACAGTAAAATCAAAAATAAATCTTTTCACTTTATTTCTAAATTTCACATTTATATTTGCAAATGCTGAAAATACTTGCTTGACTTTATATAGCTCTTCCCATCAATTCTGCTTAATTTTTAATGTTGGAAATGGTAGATGGGCATTAATAATGCACTGTGGTGACCATTCATAATTGATGATCTGTTATTTCGCAAATTCAATATGTGGTTTATTTAGAAATCCACACGGTCATCAAGATGAGCAGGAAGACAAACTCCATCCTCAAAGTGAACTCAAGACCTTGAAACCATTAGAAAATAATAAAATTCTCTAAAACACAGGAATTTTCCCTTCAGTGTTGAGCTTATATTTGGAAAAAAACACCAGTTATATTACAATTAAAGAAAACAAAAAATCATTCAAAATTACATTAGACTGCTTGCCTAGTGTTTCCCTTAAATTTGCTTTCTTACATAGTGCTAACTGCTGTAATTGAATTGTTATATTTGGGCTTTTATTCAGTTAATTAAACGGTCAGTCCACAATTCCTGAGTCTACAAGACAAAACGTGACATGAAGCATTTCAAAATGAAAATAACATTTTATGAAATAGATGCACTTGCTAACACTATGTGCAATACATAGGTGAAAATTAGCTATACAATATAAATAAATTGCATCTTTTGTCTGCAATTACACATAGCCGTACTTCTCATCAAGTTATCTATGGTTTAGTGTACTTTGAATACATTAATACATATTTACATACATACATATGATAAAATGCATAAACATGTACCAAGTCTTGTGTGGGAAGGCCGGTCAGGGTGAACAGATCAAGCATATACACTATTATGCTGAGGTAACATTTCAGAAATGTGATAAAACAGATCATTTGAAGCCCACAAAACACTCTATTTCTAACAGGAAATAACATGGGCAATTAAAAACATTAGGAGAATGTGCTTTGCTTAGCAAAATCTACAAGTGCTCCACTACTCTAAAAAGCTATGCTAGGAAGCATATTCAAATACAGAGATGCGAAATTGGCTATAGACGTCCTCTTGGACACACGAAATAAAATCCATTTGAAGAACTAGGATATAGTTGATCTTGAGCATAAAGCGTAACCATCCTTAGCTTGCAAGAACAAATACTGAGCAACTTGAGGCTTGAGGTGAACACGTGGCTCGAGGTGAACTGATTCAAAGTTCAGATGGAAGGCATTGCAGAAACGTCTAAAACCCTTTAAAACCCCCCAAAAAATGTTTCCTCTAAAAACCATAATCCTCATCATTTGCCTTAATGGATTCCACACACCCAAGTCAAAGAGTAGCCAAGTCCTGAAACGATTTAAATCTAGTGTCTTGAAATGATTCGGTGGCTAACGACAATCGGATATCCTGAACCTGAGATTTAAAAGAGCTTTAGGTAAATCCACAAAGGCAAACAGGTGTGAAATGATATCATATGATGAAAAGAGCTGTTGAAACGGAGGAGACAAAGTCGACAGCCTTTGCGGGAGAGAAAGAGAGAGAGGTAGGGAGCAGTGATGTAGACTGCACACTTGGAAATGGAGTGCGGGAACACTTTAGATCAAATAATCAACCCTGGGGACAAGACTATTCAGCACTATTCAGCACAAACTTGACATCTAACATCCTTTTTTTTCCAACTGACATTGGACATCAATGGAGAAAGAGCGATTTCAGGTGACTGACATGACTGGGGTTGCAGGGCTCATTTGAAATAGCACCATCCCACCAATCTCCCACACGCTGAGGTACGTTATTGGTACAAATTAAAATTTTTATAAAGTTTTAACAGTTTTTCCCATTGCCATTGATGTAAGAGCAACATCTACCTAGCAAAGGGGCACCTTAAGACTGCTAATTCCAGGTTTTAACTCAAAATCGTATTGCTGCACAGACAACAGACCTTAGTCAGAGTAGACGCCATATTTAAAAAAAAAAAAATCATTTACTCACCCTCAAGTTGTTCCAAACATTTTTTTCTTCTGTGGAACCCAAAAGAACAATATTTCAGAGTTCGCAGATTAGTCCATACAATGAAAGTCAATGGAGTCCAATGTTATGTTGTTTGTTTCGGACCTCGGTGACTTTCATCCGTTATTCCAAATTGCTTCTTTTGTGTTTCGCAGAAGAAAGAACGTCATAAAAGTGAGCAAGTTATGATAGAATCTTCATTTTTGGTTGAACTACCAGGTCATACGTATATTTTTAAGCTTTTTGGAGTCTACCCTGGTCCCTGACTATGGTCCATACATGCAGCTTTCATACTATGACTCGTAATTTGTTAGGAAAACAAAAGAAAAAATGAAATTTGGGTCATGGGCTGCAAGGAAAGAGCATGCGAAATAGGAAAAAAGGCAAGCGTTGGAACATCGGGACACAAGAGTGTAATGTGATTGTGCCTAATTTGTTTATGATTGGCAAAGCAGAGAATGAGTGTTTTGAGGATAGAAGCATACTACCAGGACCTTGGACAAGATGTGTGCTTAAAGGGATAGTTCACCCAAAAATGAAAATTCTGTCAGTATTTACTCGCCCTCATGTTGTTCCAACCTCGTAAGACCTTCGTTCATCTTCGGAACACAAATTAAGATATTTAAGATATTAAGATCGCTTCTTGAGGGAATGACTCTTGCTGGCATCGAAAAGTCATCAAAGACATCGTTAAAATAGTCCAAGTGACTACAGTGGCTCAATTTTAACTTTATCAAACGACGAGAACACTTTTTGTGCGCAAAAACAAACAAAAATAACGACTTTATTTCAACTATTCACTTCCTTCTCCATGGGCCCGTAGTCAGTTAACGTAGTGTGATTGCGTAGAGCTACGTCACACGAAGGCTCACCATTGGCCGTCGCTGGTCATGTGTGTGATGCGTGTGACGTACAATAACAGAAGCTTACGCTATTAAACTAGTAACCTGACTCGCGCAGAGGGAGAAATAAACGAATAGTTGAAATAAAGTCGTTATTTTTGTTGTTTTTTTTGCGCACAAAAGTGTTCTCGTCGTTTTATAAACTTAAGATTGAGCCCCTGTAGTCATTTTAACGATGTCTTTAATGACTTTTCGAGGACAGCAAGTCATTCCCTCAAGAAGCCTATGGACTAGTATGCAGGAGCGATCTTAATATCTTAAATATCTGAATTTGTGTTCCGAAGATGAACGGGGTTGGAACAACATGAGGGTGAGTAAATACTGACAGAATTTTAATTTTTGGGTGAATTAACCCTTTCATCTAAGGTCAGCTGAACCAAATTTAGAATTTTCCACCATTTTGTTTTTATGCAAAAAACAATTAACAGCCATCAGACATGGGCCACGTTTTGTTTATTAGTCTTTTAATATGATAACTGCTTCTGGAAAACCTCCTGGAGAGTGATAATATCGGGCAGGGAACCTTCTGGACTAGTGGCCAGGAAAAAGCGAGTTATTACAAATGCTGGTGCCATCACTTCCACGTTTCCTTCTAGCTGTACCACATGCATCTCTTTGACATACAGTGTCATTTGCTCAAGTAACGACAATGAAACCGGCCCACAACGCCCAACGAGACTCGTTATGAACAAGCAATGCCAATAATGTCAAGAAGAGATGATTGGTTCCACACAGTGCAGCGGTAAATCTCACATTTCAAGGTTGGAAAACCTGCAAGGAACCCCGTCCTGAACGCCCCGCTCCACACATTTCTCACTTCCTCTATCCCACGCTTGCACAGATGATTGGTTTGGTTGACTGCTTGGTTCTCCTGCAGGAGTTACTCAGTGTATTTGTGTTTTTCAAACGCACTCTTGGCTCATGAAAGATGAAAAATGGGGGGCGGGGTTCCAGTAGCCGACCAACTACACCCACCCTCCCATACAATAATCCCTTTCGATTTTGCCCCTATATTGGTATCCAGCAACTGAATACATTCCACCCCCTTCCCCCCTCCACATCTTTCCCCGAATTGAATAATTAAAAAAAGGTAAAAACAAGGTCTACTGCGGAATGGCTTTACTCCTCACAGTCATTAGGGGATGCCAGAACCCCTGTGAACTACTGAGGTGCGGTTGGCGTTCTTGCGGCTGGTCCGTCGAGTCTTGGTGTTCTTTGCGGCCGGGGGGCTCCGAGCGATGGGCGAGACCCTCCCCCTGGGGCCTTTTCGCTTCCCCCTAGGCCCTGCATGGCCCCTCCCGGCCACTAAGGGTCACTTCTTACGGGAGTGGAGTGTGTCCTGAAACTTGGTGCTGGTGTAACGCACGTGGAAGCCCTTCTTATTGATGGTGTCGTCTGAGCGAAATTTGATGACGATGGAGTCGCCAGCAGAATAGATCTCCTCTGGAGGCTGGAACAACAAAGACAGAGCCCGATATCAACATTTGAGCACACTGGATATCCCCTTTTATTACATAAACCCAACGTCATTATTATCAAATACTTTAAAATGTCAATCAATAGGATCATTTTTTGTGTATTTCAGTGCCCTGAGCAGTGTTGTAGTACTCGAGACTCGGTCTCGAGACCATATTTTAATGGTCTTGGTCTTGTCATGGACTTGGTCTGTGTCCATTTGGACTCGGAATTGACTCGTACTCGAACATTTTTTTTTTTAGGACTCGGAATTATTCCCGAGTCCACTCGAGTTCAATTAAAAATATTTTTCATGATTATTAATGTATGTTAATAAAATATTTCTTTAAATTGATTGACACGCCCAGTGATTGGTGATTTTCTAGTGCGCAACTGCGCATGACAAATTGTAATAAAATTACTTTTAACACCACCTACTATGTGGCCGTTTTACCCTAAACTGATCATATTTTTTCAACTCTAAGTAAATTCAGTAAAAAAAAAAAAAGGATTTCTCTAAGTAAATAAAAGTAAATTAGGTAATCAACCCTCACTGGTCTCGGTCTCGACTCGGACTCGACCGTCTCTGGTCTCGGACTCGACTCTCTCTGGTCTCAGTGTCGACTCGGACTCGAGTGAGGTGGTCTCGACTACAACACTGGCCCTGAGTAACATTGAGTCAACAAACGCTGGAAAACCCATGAGCCAGAACTTGAAGACTGACGCGCGTAAAAACAAAAGTTTGAAACGAAATTTACGCGCGTCAGAATCGAAATACGTTGGCGGCCATTGTTTTTATGTCGACCTAGCATTTATTGAGAGAGCCAACGTGCCCAGTTTGATGACCTGTTGTCCCACATCGGAGCGAGGATCACCCTCGCCCTCATCCACCTAATCTAGCTGTCATTTATTTTTGTTTTGATGATAAATAGAGCCAGCCTCCAAAAGTTATTAACTTGTCCTGTGATTTTTTTCTCTCTCACGTCCAGACACGAACTTATGCACATGTATGTTGTTTGTCTTTACATCATAATACTATTTCATATAATCTAGATATGAAAGGAATAACATTAAATACAAAATGAACATGTCTCGTATATAGAAATAATGTTTTAAGTGATAAAATATTTGCTTTGTTGTGCATAATCCCACCATGCATTTAGTCATATTACAAAATAATTTATTGAAGCATCCAGACACTTCACCACGTGAGCAAGCAGCTAGGCTCCTGATTGGTTAACGCGGCGTGAATTCACGCCAAAGTTCAGATTTTTCAACTCGGGTGGCAGACGCGAATTCGTGTCAAACGCGTGAATGCACAAATGGCACTAACTAAATCATTCGCGCGTAACGCGTGAATGAGGCGTATTCGCGCCTTCCGCGCCGCGCTCCACGCCTCATTCGCGCCGCAGGAATATTTTACGCGCGTAACACGTCTTTGCATTGACTTAACATTGAAATCATTCGTGCCTGACGCGCTATTCGCGTCCGGTGTGAACGTAGCATAAGACTATGTGTCATATTACTAGAGAGCAGAGCGGCACCACCACAGGCACTCAACGCGTGAACACTACAGTTTCCATTGTCTGCGCTATTTCTCTCTAGCCTGACTACGTCAGACTTCCTACTTCCGCTAATTTCATTTCGCTCCTGTAGTCAGTCTAAGATAGCAGCCTATCTTTCAGTTTTCCACCGGTCTTCGGACGGCTGGCCAATCAACGAACAGAGGGTGTACGTGACGTAGACGCTAAGCGCCGAGTTTTACAATTTGTAGGTTAGAGAAATCGAAAACCGAAACGACCACGGAAATGGGGAACGAGACACGGGATGCTTGCACCTTTCTTTTCCAGTCCTTAAAGGATAATTCCAGTATTTAACACCTTGAGTCTATTTTGTAGTTTGTTTTGAATGAAATAGAGTGGTGGACTTAGAAATTTTGGCAATGGGTCCTGTCTCGACTCTTTGACTTTTTTTTAGAATCGCCTGTGACAGCGTTATACTGGCTGTCTATGGGCATGCACAAACATGTCCTTAAAACAACCCTTAACGTTCATTTTCAAAAGTGGTTGGTGGTGTTTGTTCATGATTAAAAACAAATATATTGGCGCAATGTATGCTTTCAATCCGTGTTGTTTGCTATTGTGGAACTATTTATTCAGATACCTCACAACCGCGTATAAACTTCCGCTCGATATTTGAGCCTGAAGCGTTAGCACACTCCCGACCACTTGATGGCGACAACCAGGACGCTGTACGGAACACGGTGTCTAGCGCAGCGTAAAAAAAGTGCGGGAGCACAGTTGCTCTGCTCACGCTAGCCTTCTGAGAGACGGAGAACCGAGCGAAAAGACTACAACCAAATGTAAACAGACCCGTTTCCGGTAGCTAGCCTAGCGCAGTAATATCAACGAGTCCTCCAGCAGACATCAATGCGATTTTAAAAAATGACAAATAAAACACGACAGAAACGGTATTTCGCTACGCTACTTGTTTCAGAACATCAACGAACACCACCAACCACTCGGTGAGTTGCACAGTTTTGAAAATGAACGTTAAGGGTTGTTTTAAGGACATGTTTGTGCATGCCCATAGACAGCCAGTCTAAAGCTGTCACGGGCGATTCTAAAAAAGTCAAAAAGTCGAGACAGGATCCATTGTCAAAATTTCTAAGTCCACCGCTCTATTTCATTCAAAACAAACTACAAAATAGACTCAATGTGTTAAATACCAGAATTATCCTTTAAATATTTCCATGTCATGCTGTAATCTTGAAATTAAGTTGCAGCATTTCCGACAAACTCGTGAGGAACAAAGAGCTGTGTTTAAAAGATCTAATCCTAAATTTGAGAGTCGGCTACAAATATTTTCTTGTTTCACTCTGGCAAAAATAAGTTTAGAGGCCGTGATTGTACCGTGGATGCGTAGATTAACTTTGCATAATCAGCAAAAGTCGTTTACAGCCATGTTCACTCTGGTATTTCGCTCGCATCATCAAGTGTTTACATAGACGGTGTGCCATAGGGAGATTTCGTGTTTTCAGATGATCTGTGGGGATGGATAACCCAGTTTTTTTTATATATAACCATTACACTTTTCAACAAAGCAATTTGCACTTTACTATAATATCTGTAACTTTCTCCAGGTTATTTTCCCGGCGAATAGAGCAGGCGGCTACATGTGGGGTCCGACATGCATGACGTATTTGTTGCGTGCGTGGGAAAGTGTTGGTGATGGGTTTGTCAACACACTGGCGCGCTGATATGACGTTGCTGTCTGTGCCTATAGTATCCAGCTGCAGACCCGCAGCACCACCAGTTTCAGAACCCCAACGCCAGAACCCCAGCGCCAGAACCGGAAGTAAGGGGCGGAGTTACGTTCTAACTAATACCAGCGCCAGGAACGTAAGTGAGGGGCGGAGCTTAGGTTTGAAACCTAATAACGCCACCTAACGTAATTTGGAGGGTATTTTACACATGAAACAGCTTTTATGAACAAGAAACGTCCTAGTCCTACTCTCTACGTATGTTATGATACTACATTACAGTACAATAAGCATTTTAAAACATTGATTTTGTGTAATATAATTGTATATAGTTTCAGTTATTCGTTTCATTGTATTATGAGTTACTTCCTGATCATGATGGTGAAAAAATAATACTTGAAACTTATGGGCATTTTAATGTATAACAGTTTAATAATTTTAGCTAAGCAGTTTATACATACGTGTAGATTTAGGAAGGTAAGACCTTTGTTTTTTTTTTTTTTTTTAACTTTGTATAATAAAGCTTTGAAAGATATAAAACAAGACAAGCATTGGAGGTTTTCAAAATTATGCACAATTTGATAACTCATTAGACCTCTGTGATATTTTACGTTCTATTTATTTATTTATTGTGTTTATACAAATCTTAAATTGTTTTTATATTGAAGATATGTATTTGTAAGATGATTTTGATTTTTTAATAAAAAAAACGCATGGGTATTTTTTTTATAAAATCTACTTTATTTCACAAGAACATGTGCAGCATGCATTTTTCGTGTAAAATAATAATGTCAAAATCTAAAAAAGAGAGAAAATTCGGCATTGTTTTGTTAAAAATCTATACAAAATGACCAATTTAACCCAAGCTTGTTTTATCACAACAATCTTATAAATTTAACTTACAATGTATAAATTTAACTTACAAGGTATAAATTTAACTTACAAGGTATAAATTTAACTTACAACGTAGCCTATCAAATGAGGAACTCACTCGCAGGCCCGTTTTGTCCTTATATTCTTGCTAAAATAATTATAATGCAATAATAATAATTCCGCCCCTCCCTCACTTCCGGTTCTGGCACTGGGGTTCTGAAACTGGTGGTGCTGCTGCGGGTCTGCAGCTGGATATATCTCGTCTGTGCACATCTTTTCGTGAAGTGCTTTTAGCCCAAGAAAGATTGAACTTGTTAACTCATTTTGCCCACTTATGCTACATTTTCAGTTTGGCACAAAATATGAATGTAGAGGTAACGGTATGCATTCTCACTGTTTTATTTTATGTAACCATCTTATGTTATACGATGTCATTTCGTTGTAATCTTTAGTAAATATAAGTTACCGTTCTTATTTCACACATTTGATCCATGGTATTGCTTGGACACACATCAACATCATAAAAACCAAAGACATCTACAGCATGATGCAACGTCAAAATAGCCTAAATTATAAAGTTATGAAACTTTACTTTGCCCTCAGCCAAAACGTTTTGCCAAAAAAATTACAGATTAATGAGAACAAAGATTGTCCGTTAGATATACACGAGACGAATTATCATGTTTAACCACTAGACATCAGAGCCAGCGGCAAACGCCACAGTGGAAGTTCGATCATAGATTTGAGTTCGATGCATGATGTCTGTGGTTCGGCGCATAACAAATATATCTGATTGGCTTACGGGTAACCAACGATTTTAAACTTCAGAGAAGCGCCCCCTAGCGAGAGAGAAAACACTTCTCTATTCTGCCATTCGAGACTCTGCCTACGAAGCAAAGTGAAGTAGCAGAGTTTGGTATTACCAGGCTAATTTCTCTCCAGAAATTCTGATTGATATAAATGTTTTTGTACTTAGTTGTATGGATCTCTTAATCCCCTCACACAAGTGCACGTCAACGTGGGTATCTGTTGTTGTTACCGTCAAGCATGTTTGATGTTGTTGTTCCAAAACTGAGTCTCCATTTCTTTTTTTGACGGTGAACCAACGAGCTGGAAAAGTGTTGCCACCTTGTGGACAAACTTATTAAGGAAAAACGAAATTAAAGGCGCATGTGCGCGTCCAAACCATAGACATAGTAAAAAAAGATGGACGACACCACTTCGCTCTCTTCCATTGGTCGGAAGTGAAGCCGCCAGTGTCCTGACATGGCGCTGCTAACATCTTAGAACTTGAGTCTGCACAGAAGCGATTTGCAGAACCAGATATGCGTAGTCGTGAACAGGAAGTAAAGCCGCAAAATCAAGGCCCCGCCCTCAAATCAAATTGCAAGAACGCGCTCCTGCACTTCTTTTTTTATTATTAATTATAGAAATGTAGATATTCAATTTAAAGCTCCAATCTCCTCAGTTCTACGAAGAGAACCTGTCAGTCACAGCTGTCAATCATGACGTCACACCACAGCATCAAATAACTCACTAAAAACAAACTTATTTTTAAAACAAACACTTGAAATTACATCAGTGTGATAAAAACTATTGTAAATGACAGAAACCATATGATATTTAAAGTGTAATTTAATTGTTTAGTTGTTCTCGTATGTTGAATAACATGGGGAGGCCTATACTAGGACTGGCCACCGGGGGGCGATCGAGGCGTTTTGGCTTCACTTTTCGTGGCTTGTGCGGCACACTTGGTCCAAACTCAGTCCTGGAGGGCCACTGTCCTGCAGAGTTTAGCTCCAACTTGCCTCAGCAAAGCTGCCTGGAAGTTTCTAGTATTCGTATTAAGACCTTGATTAAATGGTTCAGATGTGTTTAATCGGGGTTGGACCTGAACTCTGTAGGACACTGAAGTATATGCTGAGCTTTAAAGGTAGCTGTCTATGTAAATGGTGGATAGTGAGGGCTTAAACCTCAAAAAAATGGATACAGCTCAGAGTAGTTTTAGCTGTATAGCAAAAGGTCTGGAAGATGTTAAGAGTTAAGAGTGTGTGATTGTTCTCTGAGCAAGCCTAATGGGTTATTTTGGGCTGTGAGAGCCTAATGTGGCAGCACACTTTTAAGCTCATGTTGCTCGAGGGACATGGTCCCTGCTGTTAGTAAATTGTCAGTTGCTTTGGATTAAAGGCATGTGCTAAATGGCAAGTTACCAAAATTCGATTGAGACAAATGCGCACTGTTTAACATCCTCTCGGTTCAAGTCAAACCAATATCTCAGCGGCCGTATCAGAATAACATCTGATGTACCTTGTCTAAAGTACACGTCAGCCCTTCTCATAATTTCTCATTGAACCAAAGTAAAAGTAATCATGCTGTTCTGTGACATATGGAGATGATCTCGTTCACGTATACACTGACCTCTTATTGTTCCTGAGATTTTGTGTGTAACACACAGGAAATGAGTAAAAAACCCTGATAAACTCTTTCAAAGGCCAGTCTTTATCCTATAAGGCAGTGCTGGATTGTGTCCCAAAAATGGGTCACAGGTCTGTTGTAATGGGGTCATGGACAGCAGGGTAAAACAGGACTGTAAGGGCCAGTGAACAAAATGTCTGACGGCTCATAGCAACTAATCAAGCATAACTAAGTCATTAAGAGTGAGAGAAGGCAAAGAAATGTGGTTCTGCATATAGCTGGAGTCCTGCTGGTGTGATTTTTTGTATTTAATTAAAAAGCTTCTCTGTGGAAAATGTGAAATTATAAGTTGATGTGGGCTAAAAATACCAAAGGAATAGTTCACCCCAAAATTTCAGTACTGTCATTATTTACTCACCCTCACGCATCCCAATCAGCTTCAAAACACAAATGAAGATCTTTTTAATGGAACCTCAGAGATTTCGGTCCCTCTAATAAAAGTCCATTACACCAAAAACTTTGATGATTCAAAAAGATCATTAAAGGAGTAGTTCACTTCAAAAAAACAAACTTTTGCTGATAATTTACTCACCCCCGTGTCATCCAAGATGTCCATGTCTTTCTTTCTTCAGTCGAAAAGAAATGAAGGTTTTTGATGAAAACATTCCAGGATTTTCTCCATATAATGGACTTCAATGGGAACCAAACGGTTCAAGGTCCATAAGTTTCAGTGCAAACTACAAACTGTTCAAAGGGCTTTAAACGATTCCAGACGATGAATAAGAGTCTTATCAAGCAAAACGATCACTCATTTAATAAATAAATAACAAAGTTTAAGTTTTATAAGCTAAAATGCTCGTCTTGCTCTGTTCTGTGATGCGCGTTCGTGACTCTCCTGTTCGAACTCGTTCATCAAAATGAACGAATCTTTTTTCGTGTCATTTGGTTGATTCAATGAACGAACTGACTCGGAAAAAGATTCGTTCATTTTGATGAACGTGTTCGAACAGGAGAGTCACGAACGTGCATCACAGAACAGAGCAAGGCGACCATTTGACCTTATAAAACTTAAACTTTGTTATTTTTTTTTAAATGAGCGATCGTTTCGCTTGATAAGACCCTTATTCATCGTCTGGAATCATTTAAAGCCCTTTGAACGGTTTGCACTGAAACTGTCTTTTGGACCTTGAACCGTTTGGTTCCCATTGAAGTCCATTATATGGAGAAAAATCCTGGAATGTTTTCATCAAAAACCTTAATTTCTTTTCGACTGAAGAAAGAATGACACGGATATCTTGGATGACATGGGGGTGAGTAAATTATCAAAAGCAAAAGTGTTTTTAAAAGTGAACTACTCCTTTAAGACATTGTAAAAGAAATCCATATGAACCGAATGGTTTGATCAGATGAACGGATTAAACTTAAGCATTTATCCAAGTATGAACACAAATCAACACTCAAAGAGAATTAAATATGTAAGCAGAAGCTCAAACTTTCTTACAAGATCAACGAGAACCAAAGACGCCCGTTCTCAGGTTTCACAAAAGCACATTTAAGCTTCTGCAAGAGGTTTGTTCTCTTGCATTAAGATTGAGTTTCAGTTTAGCTTATTTGATATGTTCTATGTTTGTGCATGGATCAATATGTGTATAAACGCCTAAATTAAATCTGTATATCATATAAAGTGAATAAAGATTAGCGCAAGTCTTCTGGGTTTGGAATGACATTCCCTTTTCAAGGTCACTTTTACAACTAAGCTTAGATATCGTCACAACTCCTCACATGCAATGTAGAAGCATTTCGATTTTTGCAGATTTTATGTAGTAAATGTAGATCTGTGTTTTACCCCTGATCCGCAGTAACGGCCTAGTCTGGGTGATTTGGTGTCCGCCCCATCAAACAGCTCCATGTAATCATAGCCACAGTCGGCCTCCTCCTCGATTTCGAAGGTCTGGAAGATGAGCTCCACACCGTAGCCCTTCTCTGCTGTGATCACCCACTGACAGTCTGATGCCCCGGGGTAGTTATTATCACCAAACTGGGCATGAGAGTAAAGGTCTTTAGTTTTCACCTCCGCTTTCAGACGACCTCCACACTCTGGAGAAGAGAGGAAAATGAACATGTGAGGTAATTCACAGGTGAGTCTGACTTCAGCATCTCAGCAGATGACTATATCAATCGGTAGACTTGTGGCTGAGATCCGTATCCAATGACATAAAACACAGCGCTGTAGCTTAGCAACTAACTTACATTGTTATATTGAGATTCAACACATACATTTGGGATTTCCAAACTCTTTTGTCACCCGAACACATTTGAATTAAAATATTAGTTAAGACCAGTTCACACTAAGGACATTAACAATGAGTTAATGCTTTAAAAAGCATTCTACATTAAAAATAGATGTGGAGTTAGTCCACGTCACAAACAAACCAATCAGAATCCACCTGACTTTAAAGCATTTAAAGTGGTAGACGACAAAACTGCAGTGTGTGCATATCATTAAAAAAAAACGTTATCATGTAATTCTTTGCATGAACGGGCCTTTACACATAATAATTTAAGTTAATATTTCCATAATTTAACATGTTCATGGTTCTCTAATGTTGATTAATGGCCAAATTACATACAGGGAAACAAAATATTTCATCTTTATTTTACAGTTCCCCCATGAACCCACAAGGGTCTGCGAAGATCTGAAATAACATAAAAGGTCAAATATAAAATGGATAGGTCTAGCTCTCAAATATTTTACATAATGTGTTATAAACCATGAAATTTCCAGAGAATAATTTCCAGATCTTTCAATTAATATAATCAACAATCATATTGATCATTACAAGTTGCACCAATTGATGGTATGGTCTTTAATCGCTTGAATATGGTAATCATAAATGGTCTACATCATGGCTGATAAACTACATTACTTAAATGGAAAATGTTTTAGTTATTATTAATATTAGAAAAACATTAATTATTGAACACTGTAAAATTTTTCCCGCTACTGATCGATATTTCCATGCAATCCATGTTTTCATGTTATACGTTAGGGGGCGCTATTACACATCGTCTGAACGAGAACTGATTTCCGTATCGAAACACAGGTGAAGAAGAAGCAGAAATAAGCCATAGAAGCAACATAGAAGCGATTATCAAACATTAAACAGCATATAAATCAAAACTGCCTAACGTTAGGTGAATGAAATGTCGACGCAAAACGAAATATAGAACTTAAAGGTATAGCGGAGGATTTTCTTTTTCCGGGTGGGTAGTCTATACTATTGGTCCACCTAAGTGTCAATCATTCTGGTGATATGTTTACGTAAGGCCGTCGTAGGCTACGTGCTCATCCCTATGTAGTTTTCACTTTCATGTGTATTATGTCGGAGTTACGGTTTCAGCCATTCCTTTGAAAACGGCTGAGGGTCGAAAGAGAAAAAATGTTTACTAAGTGTATGATAAGAAGAGAAAGGCCGCAGAATATAGAAACAAGACCAGAGAGATTTTGGGTGAATATCACACGCTGGCGTGCGCTAAAAGCACAGGTTGGGCTTCTCACTGATGCCGCAGTCGCGAAGATTCTACCAGACAGGTAAAGTTTGTCACGCTATTTGGAGAAATCCATTTAAAATCACTAGTAAAAGTTAATGCAAGCTACAATGCTAGCCCTGGCACGAGTCATGCACCGCATAGACACGGTAAACATCTCAATTTGTCTAAAGTAGCCTTTTGTCCAAAATGGTAAATGGTATCACGCTGAAATATTCTAAAATCTTGTGTGTTTATTATTACACAAATGCAACAAGCTACTTCTCCATATGCAACTATGTATAAAAATAACGTATTAACAATGAGAGATATTAGGTTAAGGACCAACGTAATAGCACTGCTTATATGTTGCTATGTAACGTAATTGCGATTTGCAAAATAGTTTCCTCAGAACGTATTTCGTGTGATACAGGGTTGCACATATCATGTCTTGAGTCCTCGGTCACTCAATCGATCAGTATAATAAGTAAATAAAACACGGAAGGGCATTTGACATGTTGTCTTTTTTATGAATGTTTTTTAGTTAGTTTAGAATTTGCAACATAATTGTGCAAGGCATATAGACGTTCCCTAGCTCTCGGGAGCAAGAGTGTTGTGTCTGTGCATGTGCATTTATTTTTAAAAAATTGGAGAGGGCGGGTCTTCTCTAAAATTTGGAAAGATCCTCCGCTATACCTTTAATTATATATTTAAATTGGTGGTGTTGATGAACTCGATCTACTCCATCTGTGTTTTCATCATTCTGAATTCGATCCGGACAGAAAAATGGAAATTTTCTCAGCTTTTTGTTTAAATTTTTTTTTTTTTTTAAACTTACCCACATTCAAGTTTGATTTTAAAAAGAATGCTATTTTAAAATCAGAGGCTTTGATCTTTCTTTTTATACATTCTATGTACATTTAAAGCATTGCCATATATTCATACAACAAAATATTTTTTTGTGTGAAAATTAACAAAAATGCTGGCGTTACCTGGCAACAAAAAAAGAAAAAAAAATTTCGGGAAAGAATTAAAAAGCAAAAAAAGCAATTTAATTTTATTTTACCAAAGCCTGTTTTTAGGAATAAAACGAAGCAGTTTTATTATATAAGATTGGCTTGTATAAGGTTATATTATACCAGTCTCTTACAGACTCCAGTATGTAACGTTAATGCACATTTAATTTAGATAGACGTGTGCTCACCTGCAGTATGGGAAGCCTCAAAGCCTTTCTTCTGCACGGAGTTGTCAGAAAAGAAGCGGATGAACATCTTGTTTCCGTTGGATATGATTGGCTGAGGTTTCTTGGTGCCGCAGTAGCGTCCGAGGCTTGGCGCTTTCCCATCCCGACCATCATAAATCTCAATGTGGTCATAAGCACATTCCAGATGAGGCTCCATGTCGATTTCATTGAAAGCCTGAAACAAGCGGCTCAAGTCAAAGTTTGAACGAAGAAACATCAGATTTTCAAGAATTATATAGCTTCATGATACAAGACTTCTGATGTAATCGAGCGCCATGTTTACGTGAAAACCAATGGAAAAGCAGCACAGTAGAATGCAAAAATACGTTCTGTGCAAACAACCCCTAAAGGACCATTCACACCGTTTTAAAAGGTGAAATGCAGGGAAGTGGACTGAAAAATAATGTCTATGTCTAGAGAGGGTTTAACTTTTTTGGAAGTTTTAATTGGTAAAAGACGTGAGACACGATAGTCACATGCTTTTAAAATAGTCTTTTTTGTCGACTCTTATTATGATCTGTGTCTTAAAGGAGTAGTTCACTTTTGAAAAAACTTTTGCTGATAATTTACTCACCCCCATGTCATCCAAGATGTCCATATCTTTCTTTATTCAGTCAAAAAGAAATTAAGGTTTTTGATGAAAACATTCAAGGATTTTTCTCCATATAATGGACTTCAATGGGAACCAAACGGTTCAAGGTCCAAATAAGAGTTTCAGTGCAAACTATTCAACGGGCTTTAAACGATTCCAGACGATAAATAAGGGTCTTATCAAGCGAAACAATTGCTCATTTAATTATTTTTTTATTTTTTTTAAGTTTTATAAGATCAAATGCTCGCCTTGCTCTGTTCTGTGACGCACGTTCTTGACTCTCCTGTTCGAACTCGTTCATCAAACTGAACGAATCTTTTTCCGAGTCAACTCGTTCGTTTCGTTCGTTGAATGAACCAAATGACTCGGAAAAAGATTTGTTCACAAGTTCGAACAGGAGAGTCACAAACGTGCGTCACAGAACAGAGCAAGGCGAGCATTTGAGCTTATAAAACTTAAACTTTGTTATTTATTTCTTAAATGAGCGATCGTTTCGCTTGATAAGACCCTTATTCATCGTCTGGAATCGTTTAAAGCCCTTTGAACAGTTCGCAGTTTGCACTGAAAGTGTCGTTTGGTTCCCAATGAAGTCCATTATATGGAGAAAAATCCTGGAATGTTCTCATCAAAAACCTTAATTTCTTTTCGACTGAAGAAAGAAAGACGTGGACATCTTGGATGACATGGGGGTGAGTAAATTATCAGCCAATTTTTTTTTTAAAAGTGAACTACTCCTTTAACCCAATTCTCCATACCGTTTAACTACATCACATGGTAATGGGGAGCCACTGCTGTCCATTCCCCGACTATTGTAAATACGGATGGAGAGAGATTGAACATACTATTTTGATCCGATGTCCTGGAGTGGTGGACAGGGCCCAGGTGCAGGCCTTCTTACTGGGGTATTTATCTGGCCAGTTAGGGCTGGTGATGGTCCCACTCACGCTGTTCACAACGTGATCGCAACCGGCTGCAAGAGATACCAATAACACGTGATGTCCAACGTCGAATACACACACAAACACTCTTCCTCTTGCTCATCATATGAGCCATGCTCAAACTATAAACACTGAGAATCAGTTTGGTTTTTGGCATTGCATTTCATAACCTTCTCAAACACCTTTTCTCCACCATTTTATTTCTTTTCTCCCAAGCACTGCTTCTCTTTCTATTTATGCCCGCAAGAGGAAGGCGTTCTCTAAAAATATCCAGACGCTAGTTAGTGCCAGTGAGCTTAAATCAATGGTGAAGGTTTCTGAGCATTCTTGTGCTAATAGGGAATCTAAAACAACCAGACTGGTGTTCATTTCTCATAGAGAAATCTGCTAGATTTAGGCAAATACTTGTCAAAACCAACCCCAATCTAGGGTTGTGGATTATCCTTCATTATAAAATAGACCGTTTCAGATTGGACGAACCATGGTTATGCTCACCTGTGACCACACATCAATCCTATAATAAAAGTACATGGATAGTTTACACATTAAGAATGACAATCCTGTGCACATTTACTGGTTTAAAACTCTCAAATATCAAAACGCCACTGGATCTTGTGTGCATCATAATCAAATGAGCTGCAGTTTTGATTAGGTGGAATAAAGAACAAGACTTGAAAGCTATGACAGAGGACGATTCTACATTTCAGTCTGTTCCTCAGTCACAAAGCTGATTATGAAACATGATTATGGTTGTTTTGTGGTGCTTATTTGTCCTTTTTAGCAAATCCTTCAAAATATCTTATTTTGTGTTATGCACAACATATTGAACATTGGTTTATTTTATCATATAGTAGGTGCGACTAATTAGAGCCAGACCGATATATCGGCCGGCCGATATTAGGCATTTTCCAAAATATCGGTATCGGCAGTCATAATGGCCGATAAATGAATATTTAAAAAATAAAATAAAAACAGATGAAACGCGCTTCAATCATCTCTCCCTGGCCTGTTATGTTGAAAATGTATGTTTTACAATTTGCAGTATGATGTTATCTATTGCTCATCATAGACTAGCTAACCACAAAGCTAGCTAATGCCACTATCATCAGTGGAAGACCGCTAACGTTAACATTAATGAGCTTGGAAACCACAATGAACTTTTTCTGCCTAAATAAAGTTATGATTACTTTATTTATAGCTAGCATATCTCTAGTTACAGTCCCTGCATTGTAAAATATATAAGTTATACTTGCGAGGAGTGAACATTTAGACATAGAGAAAAAGTATCAAACGTATCTTGTGCAGAAAAGTTAGCTTTTCTTTTACACGTGTGTGAAATCCAACAATATTTAATAAAAAAAAAAAATATCGGCCGATATATCGGATTTGAAAACCCAAAAATATTTGTATCGGTATCGGCCTTCAAAATCCTTTATCGTTCGGGCTCTACTACTAATTTTATAAAACAATATGCTATGATTTTGAGGGAGTTTACATGGCCTCTCATGGCTTATTGCTTCAAAGCAACACTGCCTCTGTGTGTATCAACATATAAGTGTGTGTGTGTGTGTGTAGTTTTCACACCTTCCTTGCAGTCATGTTTATTCTCATGAAGTACAAAGCCACTTCTGCACTGACAACTGTAGCTGCCAAAAGTGTTCACACATTCATGCTGACATCCGCCGTTCTCCTTAGAGCATTCGTCTTTATCTGTGAAAACAAAGCGGCAGATCTTAACAAAACACACTCAGGATTTCTTCCCTCCTAGAATGATTAAAAAAAATATATATATTATTTTAATAAAGACCTGTTTACTTTAACAGATTATGATAGAATTGCACTTTGTGAATTGTGTTTCTTTAACGACAAAATGTTGAATTGTTACATTTTGTTACAGCACCCCCAAAATATTACTAGTGTGTTTAACTTCTACTCTATAACAAATAAAAAAAATACAATAAACTTTTTCATAAAAACAATCTTGTAAACAATCTTCTTTTAAATTGACTTGGTATGTGTGATTTGTACAGTTTGAATCAATGACAGTGTTACTAAGGCCAACAATTCTTTGCTATATATACTTATACACACATTTATACATTTTTGACATCTATACCATGGGGAAAACTGTCATTTTTATATTTTTAATATTATCTCCATTTTAGTACAGTGAACTCATTGTCATGTTCAAGAAACCAATTTGAAATGATTTGAGCTTTGTGACATGGTGCATTATCCTGCTGGAAGTACTGTAGCCATAAACAGCCATAAAGGGATGGACATGGTCAGAAACAATGCTCAGGTAGGCCGTGGCATTTAAACGATGCCCATTTGGCACTAAGGGGCCTAAAGTGTGCCAAGAAAACATCCCCCACACCATTACACCACCACCACCAGCCTGCACAGTGGTAACAAGGCATGATGGATCCATGATCTCATTCTGTTTACGCCAAATTCTGACTCTACCATCTGAATGTCTCAACAGAAATCGAGACTCATCAGACCAGGCAACATTTTTCCAGTCTTCAACTGTCCAATTTTGGTGAGCTCTTGCAAATTGTAGCCTCTTTTTCTTATTTATAGTGGAGATGAGTGGTACCCGGTGGGGTCTTCTGCTGTTGTAGCCCATCCGCCTCAAGGTTGTGTGTGTTGTGGCTTCACAAATGCTTTGCTGCATACCTCGGTTGTAACGAGTGGTTATTTCAGTCAAAGTTGCTCTTCTATCAGCTTGAATCAGTCGGCCCATTCACCTCTGACCTCTAGCATCAACAAGGCATTTTCGCCCACAGGACTGACGCATACTGGATGTTTTTTCCTTTTCAAACCATTCTTTGTAAACCCTAGAAATGGTTGTGCGTGAAAATCCCAGTAACTGAGCAGATTGTGAAATACTCAGACCGGCCCGTCTGGCACCAACAACCATGCCACGCTCAAAATTGCTTACATCACCTTTCTTTCCTATTCTGACATTCAGTTTGGAGTTCAGGAGATTGTCTTGACTAGGACCACACCCCTAAATGCATTGAAGCAACTGCCATGATTGGTTGATTAGATAATTAGCCTATATTATAATTATATATATATATATATATATATATATAAAAAAAAAACAGGGTTTTTTTTGGAATTTTTTTTTAAATTTTAAATTTAAAGCAACTGTTTTCTATTTGAAAATACTTGAAAAATTGATTTGATTTCAAATGTAGTTGATTTCAAATGTAATGTAATTTAACTCTCTGATTTAACTCTATGATGAACTCTCAGAAATCATTCTAATATAATACATCACACATAACAAAAAAAAACCAAACAAAAAAAACACGAAACACATTATACCAAAATGCGTTTTCAATAACAGCTATGGTCAGATGTTTTTAGTTGTTTTTTTTTTCCACGACATGCTACGTTTTGTTTGACGTTTTTTGAATTTCATAGCACGCACTCACCTGAGAAGAACTGTGCCTTGAAGCCCTTCTTAGAGACAGTGTTGTCAGATTTAAACTCAATGCGCATGTTGTTGTACTGAGAGGTGATGGCCTCCGGTTTCTCAGCTCCGCAGAACTTCCCGTGCAGTCTGGAGTCGGCAGAGAGTCCGCTCCTCACCTCGACAAAGTCATACTTGCACACCTGAACAGGAGAAAGCAAACCGGAGTCATCCAGCAGTTCCCCTTTCAAACAACCCACATCTTGAGAAAGGTCCGTCTTGATCAAGGTAACCCAAAACACTTGTGGCCTTTATTGCATTGTTTTCTGCTTTGTATTAATCACATCTGCATATACTATTAGTCACTTTGAATAAAAGTGTTTGATCAATGTAAAATGTAAACGTATGTAAAAATGTAAAAGGAGTGGGACATGTTTGTTTTGTAAGAAACTGGATGGATCCTCCATTTTAGTGGCTCAAAATGCCCCAAATAATTCATTGATGATCACAGCTTTTCATTGTGGTTCAAATTCAGAACACATTTTGACGATAGCGGTTCACGAGCTGTACTGACGTTTCTGGAACAAATGTTGTTTTTGGCAATCGATAACGCTGAGACAATTCACTCCTTTCACTATTAAACGTATGGAAGCCCTGAACCGCAACCTAAAAAAAAAAAAAAATCTGTAAAAAAAAAAAATCTAGCATTTCGAGATTAAAGTCGAAATGTTTCGAGATTAAAGTCGGAATGTTTCGAGATTAAAGTCGGAATGTTTCGAGATTAAAGTCGAAATGTTTCGAGATTAAAGTCGGAATGTTTCGAGATTAAAGTCGGAATGTTTCGAGATTAAAGTCGAAATGTTTCGAGATTAAAGTCGAAATGTTTCGAGATTAAAGTCGAAATGTTTCGAGATTAAAGTCGAAATGTTTCGAGATTAAAGTCGAAACATTGTGCATTCATAACAGTGCGCGTCCACTGGCTCAGAGCGCGCGCGTGTGCGTGTGAAGTCGAACTGCCATGGATAAACACAAAATAGTAGCTTTTTACTTTTATCTGAATTACTTATCTTACTTTATCGTTATAAAACATAATGCGCCGGAATAGACTTTAGCCTATAGGAAAACCAACACGGAAAACACTTTTCAGACTGGATGGAGAAATCCAGCTTTATGAATGAATGAATGAATGAATGAATGAATGAATGAATGAATGGGGCATTTATATAGCGCTTTCATATATGCCTAAACTCAAAGTGCTTTACAATCATATCAGAGAATCTCTCCTCAACCATAAGTGGTTAATAAATCTTAGGAAATCACAGGATCCGGCCAAATGATTGGATACAGAATGATGCACTTAAAATGTATCCAGAGAGTATTTACGTTGAAGAGGGAGACCGAACAGTTACTGTTGTGTTCTCGAGTCTCGACCCAGATAGTGTTGACTAGACGAGCACGAAAACAACTCAGAAACACTGCCACTAGCACGTGTGAGACGTGTGTAGAATTTTGTTGAAAGGCCATAAAAGTAAAAAGCTACTATTTTGGGTTTATCCATGGCAGTTCGACTTCACACACACACACACACACACACACGCGCTCTGAGCCAGTGGACGCGCACTGTTATTAATGCACAATGTTTCGACTTTAATCTCGAAACATTTTGACTTTAATCTCGAAACATTTCGACTTTAATCTCGAAACATTTCGACTTTAATCTCGAAACATTCCGACTTTAATCTCGAAACATTCCGACTTTAATCTCGAAACATTTCGACTTTAATCTCGAAACATTTCGACTTTAATCTCGAAACATTTCGACTTTAATCTCGAAACATTTTGACTTTAATCTCGAAACATTTCGACTTTAATCTCAAAACATTTCGACTTTAATCTCGAAATGCTAGATTTTTTTTTTTTTTTTTACAGATTTTTTTTTTTTTTTTAGGTTGCGGTTCAGGGCTTCCGTATAAACGAGTGCCAGAACAATGAATGAATGTTCCAGTTAAGTTCTACTGACAGCATTACTACAGGCAATATCCACTAAACAAACAACAATCATATTCAGAGTAAGTAAGTGCATTACGCAGTACAAAACTGGGTCCCACTTTATATTAAGTGGCTTTAAGTACTTTGTACTTTCATTGAAACAAATAATTGGATACAATGGACTTTTTGTGTACATACATGTTTTTACATTGTACTGTACCAGCATGTAATTGCAGCTGTAACTAATTTATGTAATTACATCTGTAATTACACAGCTGATCCATTCCTTACACTTTAACCTACCCATACCACCACACCTGTCCTTAACCTAACCTCAATAGCAGCAAAAGTGTTTTACAATACAACATGAGCACAAGTACATTGTACTTATTTTTCAATGTAAGTACATAGTACTTAAAGCCCATTTAATATAAAGTTGGACCCAAAACGGTAGTAGAGCACTTGCTACGTGACAAGACATTCCAGACGGATTAAAAGCATAAACGTGCAGCTCGCATTTTAGAAGCACTTGTGTTCATACTTACATACAAAACATGTGTTTCATCCTTTTAATGGCAGTTGAATATCTAGTTAACTCCTGTGGATGGAGCGTAAACTCTATAAGGATACCAGAAATGTAACTATCTGCAGTCTCTTGCCCTATAGACTTTCAATGCATGTCCATTATTGTAAACAGATTTGTTTTTGTGCTCATAATTATTTTCTGTGGTAATTGGCAATATGTCACTGATTTAGTCGATAGAGCGAAACCTGTACGGACCCAAAATATTCCCAGCTTTAATTTACCCAGTAATTATTTAGTAGGCTATTAATTTGAAGCTACAAAATGCTCAGGAAAACTTGCAGCTAATTTAAACACGTTTTAGTGCGTCGTCTTATTCAACAGACTAAGAGCTATTTAGAAAACCCAGTCTATGCCAACGGCCTCATTTTATTAGAGAAAAAAAAGTATTTAGCACTAATTTAATGATGTTGCTGTATATTAAAGCGATGTTAGTGGCATCTTTTCAAATCTGAGATATAATATAATACCATAAAGACAGGCTGGAAGCTATTTGGTAACAGAACAGCTCTGTTATAAACTGATAAACATTCATGTACCGAGTGTATTGGTCATGCGAGCTGCATCAGGCAAAATTGCCGTAAGCTATCAGCAATGAACAAGTCAGAAAACATGAAGGCAATTTGAAGAAGTCAGTCCCTAAAGCCCTGTTGTGACTCACACTATCGAGCTGAAATGAACCAGACAAACCCACCCCACGCAGAGGCAAAAACCTAGAGCTCACATCGTTCCCCTCAGTCTCGAAGACGTCGAAGAGCAGGGTGATGCGGTACTGCGTGGGCGCCACCAGCTGCCAGATGCAGTTCTTGTTGGGTGGATACTCCTTGGGCCAGCCTGGACTGGTGATGGACCCATTCAGCTTGGTGATGAAACCCCCACAGGCAGCTAGAGAAAAAGACAAAAGAAAAACAACTTTAAGACAAATGGCAAAAGCAAATTTCAACAGGATCTGTTGACCAATCTGAGTCAAGGACTTCTAAAGGAGTAGTTCGCACAAAAAACCTTTGCTGATAATTTACTCACCCCCATGTCATCCAAGATATCAATGTCATTCTTTCTTCAATCGAAAAGAAATGAAGGTTTTTGATGAAAACATTCCAGGATTTTTCTCCGTATAATGGACTTCAATGGGAACCAAACGGTTCAAGGTCCAAAAGACAGTTTCACTGCAAACTGCGAACTGTTCAAAGGGCCATAAATGATTCCAGACGATGAATAAGGGTCTTATCAAGCGAAACGATCACTCATTTGGGAAAAAAAAACAACAACAACCAAAGTTTAAGTTTTATAAACACAAATGCTCGCCTTGTTCTGTTCTGTGATGCACGTTCGTGACTCTCCTGCATCAAAATGAACAAATCTTTTTTCAAGTCATGACTCAAAGACCCCATTTACACCTGGTATTAAAATGCGATCTGTATCCAGATAAGTTATCCGGATAATAAAAAACGCATGTTAATGCAAGGTGTAAATGCGTTGTGATCGGATCGCGATCGGATCTGCCTGACCACATCTGGAGGTAGTCTGGCTCGCATTGTGTCCGGATCTTTACTAGGTGTAAACGCAATCTGGTTGTTGAAACCATGTATATTTTACTCCTCCCAAAAAGGCAAAAAATAAACGAGTGAGCTTGTTATATAGGCTATATGTTAGGGCTGGGTAATAAATATCGATTTCTCGATATTAATCGATTCTCATTTTTACGAACCGATATCGATTCTTAAATCTCAACAATCGATTAGTCATCCTGTTTCATTTGAATGAATGGGACATTGTATCGCGGCTGCGCGCATAAAAAAAAAATCGCAATAATCTTTGTCCTTTGTTACTATTGATATGAAGCAAAGTCTCAATTTTCAAATTACGTCCATTTTCTTTAGAAATTCAAAAGCATAAATAGAGTTTTGGCGCTGTGGCGTGAGATCGCTCTGACGCAGCTCTAGAGAAGCAGCAGCGCTGATCTCTCTTCCGGGTTAATAATAGCAGTCACAGCGCGAAATAAACATGAATAAGCGCCTGAAAGTGTGTTATAAAGATAGAGTACAACTTATCGAAATTCATATCATGTCACATTGATTCGCTCAATCAGCGTTTTAACCGTGGAAAGACGTCAGTTAAACAGCTTGTAATCAATGTATCGTCATATTTACCTCAGAAAACCCACATCAACTCGTTAGTCAGCTAGGAAAAAATAACTACAGAGAGGAGCATTTTGCTAAATATATACACCATTTAAATGTTTATATTTCATATAATCTTCTTATTATAATAATAAATAAAAGTGTAATTTAAGTGATTCATTCATTATTACCTTCATATTAGGCTAATGAAGCCTAGTAGGCTACAACTTTACAGCATTAGTTAAGAGATTTGATTCCCTTGAGAAAAAATGCCATTTATTGTAACTGATATCCAAAATAATCGATATTGAATCGAATCGTAATCGAAATCGAAACGAATTGCAAGCTTGTGAATCGAAATCGAATCGAATTGTGAAATTTGTCTCAATGCCCAGCCCTACTATATGCCATGTTATTGTCAGATATGACTACTGCGACACGCATCACCCATCACCGCAGATAAGCAGCTGAGCGTCTATTCATCGAGCCAACGTGCAAACATCGCAAATAAAAGTGAAAGTCACAGACGCTTAACACACAATCATCTTCAAGTAAAGAAACGAAATTATCTTACCAGCGCTGTTGCCACTCTTTTATTGATGTCTTTGATTTGGAAATTAGCTGATGATCAACGAAATGCAGCTCAAATCTGTTGCTTTTGGTGGTGTGCAATCCATTAAATCTGCATACGCGGGAGTTTAAGATCGGATTTATATCCGTTTTGCAAAAACACATTTATGTGGCCAGGTGTAAATGGAATCGGTACTTATTATCCGGATAACTTATCTGGATACAGATCGCATTTTAATACCAGGTGTAAATGGGGTCAAAGTGTCCTAGATAAGACCCTTATTCATCGTCTGGTGTCGTTTAAAGACCTTTGAAGCTGCACTGAAACTCTCATTTGGACCTTGAACCGTTTGGTTCCCAATGAAGTCCATTATATGGAGAAAATCCTAGAACGTTTTCATCAAAAACCGTAATTTCTTTTCGACTGAAGAAAGAAAGACGTGGACATCTTGGATGGCATGGGGGTGAGTAAATTGTCAGCAAAAGTTTTTTTAAAAGTGAACTACTCCTTTAAAAATGGCTAAACTCTTTAGAAACAATTTTTCTAAAAGTATGCTTACATATTTCACGCACAACACACCTAGATTCGAAGCACTCTAAAATGTTCACTTTATCAAGCTGACCAGATTGCGGTCTGTCTAAACAGGCGGAGGCGGCTACACATAAAATAACAAGAACAGTCCTGTTTAAATTCAGATACACAGAGAACAACCCCAGGGTTCATATCTCACCAAAACACGAAGCAGAAAGACAGAGTAGTTTGGTTTAATGCGGTACGATCCAATTGAACGAACGGATCTCCTACAGCGATTTCCACTGAACACATGCGCTCGGGGAGAGATGTTTCCATGGCTACCATCGTGCCGTTTAGAAGCCTTTTGGACAGCCCTTGAAGTTCGAGCTTTGTGTACATTTAAGCTCTATCTGTCTCTACTCCCACAGGACTGTCGTGCAGTCAATCTTTTTTTACATTGGCTGTTCTGTGAGAAAAAGTCATTATGATAATGTTGGATTTACTACTGATACGATAGCTTTCTTTTATCTAACGGGGAATCATTTTCCGATCGCTCCAGGCTGTCACGATTGAGCTGTTGAGTCATCTCAGTGCATGTCTGAACAAACAGATTTTTGCTCAATATAGCAGCTGCAGGGTACGTGCTGTCCTAGCAACTGCCTCGCGTAGACGGACATCAGCCGGCGATATAACACGAGACAAACAATTTACCTAAGAATGCTTTGACCTTTAACCCAAACTGTTTGTTTGTGTGCTTTGTTCGAGGAAGAATACGAGCCAAACACCGCACGACTCAGACACACAGAGCAGCGCTTTTGTAAGTGTCGTGCGGAGGAGGGTAAAGAAAGCCAGGCAAGCCTGCTGTCGATGTGAGGAAGGTGCTCATAACTTGCTGGCAGCCCCGAGCCAATAGCACAAAACAGATGTCGGCGGTGTGTGTCAACAGCGCAAGCAAGAGTAGTAATTAAGAGGATGCAGTAGCACAGACTGTCCACTAGAGGCAGAATGAGGACGCTGCTGCCAGCTGCTTAAAGGATTAGTTCACTTTTGAAAAAACTTTTGCTGATAATTTACTCACCCCATGTCATCCAAGATGTCCATGTCTTTCTTTCCTCAGTCGAAAAGAAATTAAGGTTATTGATGAAAACATTCCAGGATTTTTCTCCATATAATGGACTTCAATGGGAACCAGACGGTCCAAGGTCCAAAAGACAGTTAATAACAGTTTCAGATGCAGCTTCAACTGTCTTTAAACGACACCAGGCGATGAATAAGGGTCTTATCATGCGAAACGATCGGTTATTTCAAAACTTATTCCAAAAATGTAACTTTTCTAAGGACAAATGCTAGCCTTGCTCTATTCTGTGAGGCGCGTTTGTAACGCCACGTAATACGTAATTACATTCAAAAGGTCACGGGCGACGTAGCCGGAAGTACAGAATCAAAATCGTCCGACATCGTTGTTTTACCTTTTAATTCCTTTTTTTGTAAACGGCGTTTGAGTTTGTTTGCATGTTCAACCTAGCCGTTCAACTTGTAAACACTCTGAATCTGTACTTCCGGCTACGTCGCCCGTGACCTTTTGAACGTAATTACGTATTACGTGACGTTGCAAACGCACCTCACAGAATAGAGCAAGGCTAGCATTTGTCCTTAGAAAAGTTACATTTTTGGAATAAGTTTTGAAATAACCGATCGTTTCGCATGATAAGACCCTTATTCATCGTCTGCTGTCGTTTAAAGTCATTTGAAGCTGCATCTGAAACTGTTATTAACTGTCTTTTGGACCTTGGAACGTTTGGTTCCCATTGAAGTCCATTATATGGAGAAAATCCTGGAATGTTTTCATCAAAAACCTTCATTTCTTTTCGACTGAAGAAAGAAAGACATGGATATCTTGGATGACATGGGGGTGAGTAAATTATCAGCAAAATTTTTTTTTTTAAAGTGAACTATTCCTTTAAACATTATAATATACTGTAACTCTAGCTATGGTAGCACTTTATTTTACAGTCCTGCTCGGCATGTTCATACCATGTATTTATTAAACCTATTAGAATAACTGTGCAATAGGCCTGAACCTACCTCTAAACCTAACCCTAACCTAGTTACCTTTTATTAACCACTATTTCCTTAGGTAAGTACACTGTAAGCACTGTAAAATAAAGTGCAACCCTAGCTACATATAATACATTTAACTTTTTTTAGGAACCTGCGCTAAAACTCTGAATGATCGGTGACTAATTATCCGTGCCGTGAGTTTTTGCTGAATTTCAAACTCAACGACAACTCTACGAAAATGAATCAAAACAGGGACCTTATTTTAAATTGAATAATTATGAAAATTACATTTTCATCTGGATTAGTATTATTATGCTAATCAGCATGGAGTGCAAAATGACAGCCAAGGACTTCCATACAATCAGAAAATAGACGTTCTTAAGTAAATATTTGAGAACTTCTTACGATTTTCCTTACAAACCGACCCCTGATTTGTAAAAAAGTGATGTCATCGCCCTAAAACAATTTTAGAATGAATCTTTATAACCACACACAGGGTGTTTGTACAGCTTAGCCTCGATGTTACCGTAAAATGGCGCTTTGAACATTATAAATATGGCACTGGCCTGTAACCAGCAAAGCTGTTCACATACTGACCCTCGCAACTCCGTTTGTCCGCCGCCAGTTCGTAACCAGGGTCACAGGCGCACTTGTAACTGCCGAGCGTGTTGACACAGCGTTGCTCACAGCGACCGTTGTCGGGTCTGGAGCACTCGTCCATTTCTGCAACAACAAGAGCAGCAGAACTTAATGAGTTACAGTATCTTAAAGCAGTGATGCGAACATCTGAGGAGATATTTAATGCTAATATTGTAGCGTTAGCATTATTAGCATTGTATGATTAAGCCAAAATTAGAAAGTGATAATATCAGGGCTTATTTTATTTTTTATTTTTTTTTTGCATTATATTGGAGATTGGCTATAATGTAAACTTTCAAGCTGAAGTAAATTTCCAAGCTTTAAAGCTTCGAAATTTCCATTGATAGAGAACAACAAACGTCAAACCTCACCTTTGAAGAAGTTAGCAGCAAATCCAGCCTTGTTGACAGAACCGTCAGACACAAATTTCATCCAGAGCTGGTTGGAACTGGATTTAATATCATCAGGTTTGTCATAACCACAGAATCTGCCTAACAGCGGGCTGCTTTCTGAGTTCCCATCTCGAACCTCCAGGTAGTCATACGCGCAGTTATCATGCCTCTCAATCTTGAATTGAAAAGACAAAAGATAATGGAGAAAAAGGGAATGGAAAAACTCAATTTAAACCTGAAAGACCTAACATGTATTTCTTTTCTTTCAAAGCAAGACGTGCCCATTTACATTTGATGGCAACCAGCTGACAGCGACAGTAACCTTTTCATCAAAGTCAAGAATATCTTAAGAAAAGAATGAAGCAGAAACAAAATTGAATGTTTTTCCCGTTTCCATTTAAATGGACAGATCTACAACATCACTGTTTCTAATTCAAAGATCATGGGGAGTTTGAGTTTATTTACACCATCTGGTTAGAGACAATCTAAACTCAACTCAGAACCAGGGCAATGCCATGATATATCAGAAACAGCCACCCAAATGAAAACAATATAAAACAATATAAAGTCTGAAAGCACCTAGCAAGTAGCAACTATATTCAATGGTATAACAAAACTAAACCTGCCTCTTTTCGTTTAAATTTAAAAATATTAAACATATTCCAGGCAATATGTACTGTATTGCATAATATCGCATTGGTACAAATGTTGCAATAAACAACATTACAGATGATCTTGTAATAAAATAAAAAATGACAAAACTATCTCTTTTTGTTGAATTTCAGTTTTATCAATAATAGTAGCCATTATAAAAGTATAAGTAAAAGGTACAAAAAGATGTACAGTAAAGCTTAAATAACATAAAGAAACAATTCAGTCAGTAAAAATACAAATTCAGAGCACAAAGATATGAAACTTCACGCAGCCTTCTGCCAAAACTATTGGCCAGGGAACTAATTATAGATTAACGAGACCAAAGATCGCCTGTTAGGTTTATACAAGACGAACTATATCTCATGTTTAACCACTACAGAGACGTCCGAGTCAGCGGCAAACATCAGAACGACTCGCCAAGGAAAGGCTGTTCCAGGTTCCCGGTGATTGCTTGGAATGGATCTCAGTCAAATTATCATAAATCTATAAATAAACCACAGATCTGAACTTTAAAAAACTACTTTCTCACCTGAAAAACTGCTAAAACTACATTTCGTGACACAATAACAGTAGTATTAGATTTCAACTGTATGCTTCTAATGCCCTTGTAGCACGCGCGAGTGACGACACTCTGTCCACCAATCAGCATTCTGCAGTGAGTCTAGCTCCACCTTTTAGTACCCTTTCTGTGCTAGGTACCCCAACGGAGGGGTACCCAAAAAGTGGTACGGTACGGTTCGGTTCGGCTTTTTGGTACCATTCACAACTTTTGACAGTGGAAACGCAAATAATTGTGTACCGAACTGTACCGTATCGTACCACCATTAAGGTTCGATATACTGACGGCAAAGTTCTTTTTCGTTGTCTGTTTAGTATAGGGGTAAAACGAAGTTCGAAATATACATGAAGTATATTATTTATTATTGAGTTGCAGCCCTATTTTTTCCAATCCTATTATGTTTATTTCTTAAACATGGTGTATAAACTAGGTCTGTCAGATTACATTTTTTTAAAATCACAAATAATCCCAATTTTGTGTGCGATTAACAATCACAGAATATGTCAGAGATTGGATTAAAGGGTTAGAATAGAAATTTACGCCTCCCAAAGTTACAGGTGCTCATTTTGATGCACTCCCGACTTCTAATGACGCAATACCACGTGCTTTTGCGTGAAATCCATTGAATGTGCTAAAGATATTGACAGCCCTACTATAGACCATTTCACAAGATGTAAACAACACTGGTCCAGAAGCACTTCCTGTTTCAGTTTTTTAACACTACATAAAAGCTGGGATAAAATACAACCAACAGAACATTTAAAACTGAATCAAAAAGTTAAACAAACATATTTAAGATGTTTTCTTTACATGTGAAATAAAGAAAACGGTTACAAACTGAAACAGGAAGTGCTTCTGGACCAGTGTTGTTTACATCTTGTGAAATGGTCTATAAACAATTAATTACATGCTTATGATGCTTATTTTTTTCCAATCATACCTCAAAAGACTGGAAGGTAAGGCCTACGTGGTATCCCTGAGCCACAGTGACCTTCCACACACACACTTTGTTAGGTCTGTAGTCATCTGGGTAGTTCGGGGACTGAATTTGACCATTGTCTTTCTTCACCTCCCCACCGCAAATGGCTGCAAGATAAAAGACAACAGTGTTCACAATCAACATCAACATTTCCTTTTTTTTGTAATATAGACCTATAAGTACCAGAAGGACGCTAAGCCTGCAAACATGACAGTAAAACAAAAAAATCCCTTCCTTCACAACAAAAAACTACAGGAAAACGATATTGTTAGGCGTTTTCCTAATGGAAACTCTCAGTATATCAGTTACGGATGGATTTGGGTCTGTGGGGCAAACTCTTATTATAAATGATTTTGACAATGTCTTCTGTTGACAGGTTATTCTGAGCACTCTAGACTCGCCCTAGTCACTGACCATGAAATTGCAGCCTTGGGCTAATTTTGCCCACAACTCGGGTTGTTTGTAGAAAAAAAATTATGAGAAACGCAAGACCACAGCAAATTATTAAATATATGAATGTTTACGTGAATAAGTCAATAGTATGAGCTCAAGGCACAATTTGTTGACATTGTTTGTGCCTACACTGGCATGCCTTAATACACATTATAAAGTGTGTACTGAATTTTCCCAATAGAGTGCCGAAGTGATGACGTCACTTTGTAGGACAACTCGGAAATTAGCGGCGCATGGGTTCCCTCGATCGAAAAGCTATGCATTTTCCCCATAGACTTTTGGGATCTGTGTTTAACAAATAGTTGTGACCCTTAATCTTTACAAGTACATTTTGAAGCCTATATAAAATTTCAAAAACCACAAGCGAGTTATAACTGTGTGTTTTATGTCATATATCAAAACGGTAAAATATTTAGAGGCTTTGTTCACCACAGACGTTATTTCAGGCGAAACCCATTCAAAAAACCCATAGGCTTTAGAGCGAGGGAACCGGAAGTGCTAAAATGCTAACTCACTTCCACGTTTTGGCCTACGGAGTGACGTCATAACTTCGGCACTCTGGTGGCGTTTAAGCTGTACTATACACAAGTACAATAGTTCCTCTTTATAATTCTATCTACAATGGCACATATTTTAGAAAATGTAATGGTTGTTGAGTTGGTTGATTGCTGGTACCTTCATAAACCACAGAGAAGCCCTTTCCCACCCAGTTGCTGCTACTGCGAAACTCAATCCACAGGCGACTGTCTGTAGACACGATCGGCTCGGGTAATTTATCCCCACAAAATCGACCTGCATACAGAGGTACAAGCAAATAATTACTCGTTACTCGTTTCATATTTTTCTTCTGAAATGCCAGAGGTTCATCTCAAACCTTTCAATGGTGCTTTCCTCCAATATCCATCTCTGATTTCCACATGATCATACCAGCATAAATGGCTCCGGTATAAATCCATAGATGTAAAGTTCAGAATGATCTTAGAAAATAAAACAAAAATGGTGAATTGTTACCAGAGTAAGTTTTAATCTGTGCAAGTGTAATGATTTCAAGCTATTTGTGGAATTAGAAGCAAGGAGGCTGATCGTCCATAGCTAGGCTTCATAATTCTGAAATGTACCTCATTTTAATTGTTAAAGGGGTGATGAACTGAGAAATCAAATTTTCCTTGAGCTTTTGACATCTAAGAGGTCATCATATTATGAGAATATCCTGTAAGTTTCAGAACTGAAAACGTCCTTGTTAGTCCAATAAAAGCTTTTATTTACACCAGCCTCAGCAAACGACTCGTTCTTCAAAGTGGGGAACTATGACATCAAAGAGGATAAAACACCACCCATGCAGAAGATGATCAACACCTACTTCAACATGGCCGATTAAGCCCCGCCCACCGATTTGCGCATTACACGTATAGCTAACATAGATGATTACCTTGTGATGACAAACCGGATCGAGCTACTGAACGAGCAATATAGAATATTGTGCAGTGCCTGGTTGTGGAAGAAGACAGTCGCTGCATAAGCTTCCTCTGGATTCCAATAGGACTGCGTAGATAAACTTTATTTTTAATGACGTTCCAGCTGATGAGGGTAAAACATTATCCGTCTGTTCGCTTCATTTCACTGAGGATTGCTTTGTAAACAAGACTGGATTTGCAGACCGATTAAGAGTAAAGAACGGTGCTGTGCCGTCTATATTGGATCTGACAGGAATGGTGCAACACACGGACTCTGGGTCGAACATGTATGGGCGAATCATTCCGGTTGCCATTTTACATTATTGGACGTTTTCAAAACAATTTCCCCCAAGTGCATCGACGGGTGAGTTGAAACTCATTATAATATGCAAAACTGTTATCCACTCACAGCAGTGGGCGTTTACTTCCAAGCCTTCAGTGTGAGACGCCCTTAAAAACCCAGTGTTTTTCAGCTAGGCTCAAAACTAGGGTAGAAAATAGCCTATTACTTATTCATTTTGATGTTTTTTAATGTAAAAACCAAGCAAACGTCAAAAGTTGACCTCAGACAACAATATAATACATTTTTAAAAGCCAGTTCATGACCCCTTTAAGTCAAACTGAGTAGAGGTAGTTATGTCAGATTCATTTTGATCCGGATCTTTTTTAATGATTCAATCGAAGCATTCTGTAGAGTGTGAATTACTCCACTCTGAGCAAGACATTTGTTTTGGGGTAAAACTATATGGTGACAAATGTAAATAACCATGTTTGACGGAATATTTTCTTTAGTCAGGCCTCTTAAAGGAGTAGTTCACTTTAAAAAAAAAAACTTTTGCTGATAATTTACTCACCCCCATGTCATCCAAGATGTCCACGTCTTTCTTCAGTTGAAAAGAAATGAAGGTTTTTGATGAAAACATTCCAGGATTTTTCTCCATATAATGGACTTCAATGGGAATCAAACGGTTCAAGGTCCAAAAGACAGTTTCAGTGCAGCTTCAAATGGCTTTAAACGGCACCAGACGATGAATAAGGGTCTTATCTAGGACCCTTCGAGTCATGATTCGAAAAAAAGATTTGTTCATTTTGATGAACGAACGTTCATCACCGAACAGAGCAAGGCGAGCATTTGTGCTAATAAAACTTAAACCTTTTTATTTATATTTTAAATGACCGATCGTTTCGCTATATAAGACCCTTATTCATCGTCTGGTGTCGTTTAAAGCCCTTTGAAGCTGCACTGAAACTCTCATTTGGACCTTGAACCGTTTGGTTCCCATTGAAGTCCATTATATGGAGAAACATTAAAAACTTTAATTTCTTTTCGACTGAAGAAAGAAAGACATGACATCTTGGATGACATGGGGGTGAGTAAATTATCAGTTTTTTTTTAAAGTGAACTACTCATTTAAAATTGTATTAAAGTCCCCTTGTGTTGAAAAAATCATGTTTCTATGTCTATGTGGTGTTTTTAATACGCTTTAAGACAAACCATGTGTAAATTCATGTGTAAGTCGACAGCATTGCTGAGTATTTTCTCTTTAAAACTGCAGTCTCAAAAACACGGTTTGAAATCGCTGGTGTTTCTGACGTCACACACTACCTTGTAATCAGATCAACGTGTGATCGTCAACGAGTGGATCTCTGAGCTGAGTGAGAGTGAGTGGAGGCGGGGCTCATTTGCATATTCATAGAACCACTTATACTAAATTAGGCAAGGGTGTAGAGTTACATTGAATCTATTTTACCATCTCTTTTTTTTTCAAGAAAAAACATTTAAATATGTCATGTCGGTGACGTAAGATGAGTTTTAAGGGATAACAATGACTACAACGCGACTTTAATAAAAAAAAAACTCTGAAATGTATGTGAAAAGTAGTTAAAAATGGATGGACACAGAATCAGTGAATCAGTTTTTTGAACTCGCTCATTAAAAAGAACGATCTTGATCTTGACTTCCCAACTCTATGTGGGACCAATATCATTGTTTATTCCATAAGCAATCCTTAGGCCAAATCAGAGCAAATCATCAGAGCTTCAGGTGTCTTCACCTTTTCTCCTGGTGTGACAGATATTCTCCATATGCAGTGCATATATGCTGAATAACCATTGGGAAAACCAGGAGAAGAGAAGTTCCCACTACTCTCCTGCAAACTGTCTCCGCATCCTAAGAAAGAAAGAGAAAGAAAGAAATGTCATTAGCAGTTAATGTTCAAAAGGAGTTCAATACAGATTATTTGATCAGTTACACAACGGCCCACAAAGACAAAGACGCTCCCTGTATATAAAACAGTGCTGTGCGTTACGAAGCACAACAAAGACAAAAGACCACGAAAAAGTCTGGATTGTCTTTCACAGTGTGCGCCTTGAGCGCTTTCATGTTATTATGAAGCACATCTGCTTCTAATGTTACACACCTCCCTGATATTCACAGCAAAGAGCAAGAGAAGCGAATAAAAGTGGTGCGAAATTCAAACTCAAAGATTTTCAATTATACGGTGCAGTGTGCAATTAAAACAGGTACTTTATTCAATGTGTAATTAAACGCTCTAGTGGTCACTGTGGAAATACACATGGCGAACCAGCATCGCTTCAATCAATGTTGAAATATCAGCAGTTTCATAATATAATCATATAACTACAAATGTGCAATGGATAATGTACAGAATTTTTCATTATCCTACATTTTCCATATATGCTTTATACTGGGGTACATCAATAATGAGCATCCATCTATCCATCCATCCATCCACTAAAATGTGTATAAAACAGATTGACAAACAGCAATTTGAAAAGATTATCTAGCAGCCAAGCTTCTCCCTCACAAGGGCTTGTAAATTGAATTTGTTTAGCGGTTTACACTCCTTATATTATCCACACGTGCTCTGCACGCACGAGTTGTCGGTCATGTAAAACTAGAGTAGTAAGAGCAGAGATTATTCTTCTGGCAAGCCACAGCAAGTGACAGACACAGGCAATGTGCAAGATATCTGCAACACTTTCTTTTCCCCAGAGTGTTATTTTCTGCATACGGCCACATCATCCACACACATGCCGGCTGTATGGATACACGTCATGAGCCATATTTGTAAAAGGAGCAACAGTCCCAGATGAGATTATTTATGAGTTGTTGGTTTCACTAAAGCCGTGCTAAAAAAAATCCCATTACAGCCGTACAATGTGTTTGAAAGGGTATCAATTATTTTTTTCAGGAAATTTTAAAAATCAAATGTAAGACTTTTTAAAAGACCTTTAAAGAGTAACTAAACACTTAACCAACTTTTTTTAGTTAATGATCTGTAAGAATGGATCTTTATTAATACCAGTCATTGCCAGTGTTCTATGTCTACAATATATGGTGTAAAAACGTCTTAGTGCTGCCCTCTTCAGGTTGAACGGTGGCTACTGCAGTTGAATTTTCCTATTGGATGTTTGCGGTGGTACGTGACACAGCGGTTGTTGGTGGCGTAGGCAAGTTCCATACAAAGAGATGCGTCCCAGGTGCAACGCCCCCCTCCGCTTTTCCAGCATTTTTCAAATATCGGTCTTTGTCAGGTGACGTCACACTCGCGAAAAACGAAGTGCATTATAGGCGTAGCCGCCGTTTGTAAGGTATCGGTGCTGGGGTATTCTGTTGTTGGAGAATTGTTTTTTCATTATTTTTTTTTTCAAACGAAACCACCCTTAACATGACACTATCATCATCATCAATACAGCAAACCTGTCTTTGCTGTTACTAACTTTACAGCATTCCTACCGAAGGATACAGTAACTTGGTGAAATGTCCGTGGGCTTTAAGAGATGTATAATTTTTAAATTGTTCACTGGGAACGTTATATGCCCAGACAGCAAACTGACATTGAATCAACGCGGAAACGACGTCTCTCGTGACATTGAAACAACGTTGATTTTGCTCATCGAATTAACGTTGAACCAACGTCAGACGCGGCATTCTTCAAAGCTAAATGAAAATCGAAAATTGGTTTGCTTTCATAACGTTGAAACAACGCGTTGATTTCAAGTTGATTTTCTGTTAGTTTTGAAAGAATGACGCGTCTGACGTTGGTTCAACGTTAATTCGATGAGCAAAACAATGTCAGATCAACGTTGTTTCGATGTCATATTTCCACGTTGATTCAATGTCAGTTTGCTATCTGGGATGCGCTTATACCATAAACAAGATAGTTGACAAAGCCCAAATATGAGGATGAGAAAGCAATGCGGGATCAGCACTCCAACTTCCTGCAGTCAGCCGAGCTCATATATGGATCTATGTTCTGAATGGATGACAATTTTCTCCAAAAAACGGTACCTGCCACATTTATCGAGTTTATTGCGGTAAGGCATTTTCTCAGTATTTAATTGTTATCTCTACTCTTGCAATCTCTTCAATGCTCGTAGTTAGTAGCGATACCTCAAAAATGACGCCGCGATAACGTCACACACAACAAACCCACGTGTCTGACAAAGACCGATTGCCAGTGGGTGGAGTCAGGCTCTGACCAGGGGTTTAGTTACCCTTTAAGATTAATAGTGTAAATCCAACTGAACTGTATGTCCAACAACTCAAACAATCTCAAAAATAACTATGTTATATATGTCATTAGATTAAACAGCACACATTTAGTGAGGACTTGCTATCAGCAAAACAGGGTAAGTTGTAGCAGTATCTTTCAACAGTGTTTGTGTTCTTTTACCATTAGCTAGTAGAGATGATCGGTTCACGTGCGCCAGGGATCTGTCGTGTAACATTTACAAGTGCCAAAACGGTATTTATTGTTTGAATTACGTAATAAAATTGACAGAATCTGAGAGCTGAGATTTTTTCTATATCATAAATAACCTGCTCTGTCTAGTCTGTCGGTCTCTGTGTCCTTTTCTGTGTGTATGTGTGGTGTGAGAGTGTGTGAAAAGTGTCAATTGTGTGTCTCATGGTGAATCCGTGAGAGTTGGCAGCTCTGAATGACGCTAGCTTGGTCAACATCAGCGAATGCTGACTGTCAAATTAATTCAAACTAACAATAAAAATGTAATATGAACAAAACGAATTCCGTAAAACTTCAAATAATAGGCCGAGCTTTTATTTTCCCAAATCGTCGAACTGCACCGGCTTGTATTTGAGACGGCCTTTATAATTTAGTGTTGAGATGTTGTTCATTGAGTCTCTAATCTCTAAAAATCTCCAAATGTTCCACTTGAAACTGCGGCCTTCCGACCTTTTACTATCGTGTCAATTGATTTGATTAATATGCGCGAGGGAGAGAGAGCAAGACAGCGTTCGCTCGTGTTGTTTGAAGACGTGAGAGTGCGCGCGGCCGCGGCACAACTCACTTTCTGGAGGTATACTGCCCCCATCTGGTATGGAGTATGGAGTATGATTTGATTTTTTTTTTGACACATTGCACCTTTATTTAAAGAGAACCTACAAATGTTAACATTGAACTAAATGACAAATACAGTTTATTAGAACCGAAATATCTATGAAAAGACTTTAAACAGGAAACTTATTTTGAGGGAATGTCTATGCTTTACTTGCAGCTGCTCATTCAAAAAGATGAGGGAGGTAAAATACGCAACATATAACATAAATGTGAGGTGTTCATTGCTTGAGAACTACAAGCCTGTAGAACAGTTCTGCGTTTTATTTTATTCTTTACTTTGAACTAGTTTTATTACACCTTTTTGATACATTTAATTAAATAAACATTGAATAAAATTATAGCCTTTTGAATTTTAATTCTCACATTTTGCAGTGTCATGATTCCAGTTTGTATTTATTAACATTTTATTGATTTACTTTTTATGAACTTAAATGTAATAAAACTGAATTTAAAACATTTTTTAAGACAATTAATAGACCCTGGTTTGCATTCAGGATACACCCGTTGGTAGTGTGTGTTTGAACATCTCAGCAAAGTTTACATGAAAAATGTCCTTTACTGCATTTCTTTGCTGTATCCTACAAAGCAACTGTTCTCTTCTCTGTTTTATCAGGGAAAGAAGACAAATTACGAACGTCCTGTGCTTGACCAGTGTTTACTCGGCCTTTCCGAGCCCGGGAGAAATGGAGGCTGTCTCCAAGATACTGTACCACATCAATTCTGGATGCGATGTTATTTCCAGATTACATAAACTTAGTGTCCCACAGTTATACATTAGTGTCCCACCCATTTAGGGACTGACTGAGTATTTTTGTCTTGTTTTCCATCTAAATATTATTTAAGAAAGGTCAATTTCCTTGAAACATGTTTGTTAAACAAAAACATGGCTTAATCACTTAACTGTCACTGTCCCACAGGTGGGACGTTTGCCACTTTATTTTTAAAACAATAATATCTTAGAAAATACCTTAAATAATATTGATAAACTATATATCATTTGGAAGCTTACAATCTCTAGTTTTCATATTTGGTGACCGGTTTTCAAAATATATTACAGAGGAGCCATAATTTATCAATATGCAACAAGAATATTTTCATACTCATAAGGCGTGTTCAGACCTTTATTTTAAAATAGCAGTAAACATGAAAAATCATGAAAAAATGGTAGATTCCTCAGTTTGTTTTCATGCCAAAAGTTCAAAAGATAGAATCCATTCAATTATTTTGGAAAAAAAAGGTCTGAAAAGTTTGAAATATCAAAAAAAATAATAATAAATTCACCATTTGTGGCGTGGCAGCTAGCTATGACTTACATGCGTGTTCTTTGTATGTGTTTCTTAGAGGTTCAATTCATTTCAAAATCTGCCAAACTTCCCATAATACTTCTGAATAGGATCTCTACTTCAGAAATTGTATGAAAATTGTGAAAATAATGGTTCATATCACTCAAAACACGAATGGAAATGCAGGCGCCCTTATATGGGCAGTAATGTAGTCTGATTGTGCCCTAGTGAAAAAGTTTGGTACTGCGCTCAAACAAAATCTTACTGAAAGCTCATTTTTTGAGATATCAATCTAAAATTTGAAACACAACTTGTTCAGATTTTTGGCTTTGATCTTTCTGCCGTTTTAGAGTAGCCCAGGTTTTGAAAATATATTTTTTGTGTAAATTATGAATATCGGGGGGCCATTGGGGGTAATACGGGAAAAAAACAAATTCTATGATAAATTAATTCAAAATGAAATCAAAATGCCTTAAAGGGATAGTTCACCATGAAATTAATTTTTGGTATGTTTTAGCTTACCTCAAGGGCATCCAAGATGTACTGTAGGTGTCTTTGTTTCCACAGTAGTTTCAATTTTGATATTTTTAGGTCAAACCGTATAATGGAGGTCTATGGTCACCACCTCAAAGAGCATGCACAGAGAAGAAAACGAACAGTATTTATATCATAGAGGTAAAAACGATATAAATACTGTTTGTTTTCTCACACAAACCGCTCGTTTCGTGTCTTAGGCCATCAATCTGTACTTACATTTACGAGTCATTAAATCATGTTTAATTTGGACTTCTTTGTGCGTGCTCTTTAAGTTGGTGACCATAGACCTCCATTATATGACTGACAGACAACAACGGGTTGACCTAAAAATATCAGAATTGAAAATACTGTGGAAACAAAGACACCTACATCTTGGATGCCCTTGAGGTAATCTAAAACATACCAAAAATTAATTTCAAAGTGAACTATCCCTTTAATTACTATCTCACAAAAAAAATATATATATTCTTTGCAGACCTGAATACTTGTGAAGTTTGCAGTCAGAGATGTTTTCATGATGTGCTTAAAGTTTCCAATGACCCAGATTTTCTATCTCCACCATCTTTCATTCTTGTTGAGTCAGACATGAGCTTTACCTTCCTTACGCAGAATGACTTGCCAGATTACCCTTCTGTACAATTTTTATGTCTACACATCTGTTATTTTCTTACTTGGACACTTGTAAAGTTTGCGTGCCTGTGCGATGTCTCCTTTGCTCAATCTGGTCCTCTGACCGATGGGCGGCCGGACTCCGTTCACATCATATCGTGGCAGAATGGTGTCCAAAAATATCCCTCTGTCAGCAAAACAAAAAAAGGCATCACTTTAATCAGAATGAACACACCCTTCTTGTTATTTTAATCCTCTTGTCTCTTATTCATTCACTATCTCTTGTTTCCTGGAATGTCTAACGGTTCTCTTCACACCCACACACAGAATCACGGGTACTTGTATGAACACAAAACGTTATCTCACATTTTGAGATGGCAAGTTTCAGCAGATGTACAGAATGTGGCGGTCAGAGCTCGACAGGCCGTATAGTCATTTGTGGAGCAGACTACAATCCAAAGGGAATTCGAGCCAAGCTGTGTTATCCGTGGAAGCAGTCAAGGAAGCTGCGGCCTGTGGCTCTCCTGCTCTTCAGTAATTGTGTTAAGGGTAACACTATACGATGTTGATTATACTTCGAGAGATTTGCCTTGGTTTGCAAAACACTTTACATCTTTGACTCCATTTGGTTCTACAGTAGTATTGCAATGTCCAAACCTCAAAATACTGGCGGTAACAATATTTCTCAAAAGAAAGTACCATGATGCACTGTAGTTGACATGTATTATTCAAGTCAGCACAGTTATTTGACAGCATGTTATAAAGCGAAGATGTCCATGTCATTCTTTCTTCAGTCGAAAAGAAATTAAGGTTTGTGATGAAAACATTCCAGGATTTTCTCCATATAATGGACTTCAATGGGAACCAAACGGTTCAAGGTCCAAATGAGAGTTTCAGTGCAGCTTCAAAGGGCTTTAAACGATTCCAGACGATGAATAAGGGTCTTATCTAGGACCCTTCGAGTCATGATTCGAAAAAAAGATTTGTTCATTTTGATGAACAAGTTCGAACAGAAGGCTCATTTGACGAACGAGCATTTGAGCTTATAAAACTTAAACTTTTTTTATTTATTTTTGAAATGACCGATCGTTTCGCTTGATAAGACCCTTATTCATCGTCTGGTGTCGTTTAAAGCCCTTTGAACAGTTTGCAGTTTGCACTGAAAGTGTCTTTTGGACCTTGAACCGTTTGGTTCCCATTGAAGTCCATTACATGAAGAAAATCCTGGAATGTTTTCATCAAAAACGTTAATTTCTTTTCGACTGAAGAAAGAAAGACATAAATATCTTGGATGACATGGGGGTGAGTAAATTATCAGCAAAAGTTGTTTTTTTTTTTAAAGTGAACTACTCCTTTAAGTTCTTAAGTGACGACGAGGCATCTCTAAATATTTCAACTGAACAAATGTAACATGTTTCAACTCTAGCATCCTTTTTTGGTCATGGTGAAGTGTGTCATGTTTAGCTGCTTTAGCGTATCCACATTATGTGCACAAAATGGATGTTGACAGCCAAATTTGGTAATTGGAGAAGCCCAAACCAAAAATGTTTTTCGACAAATGTTTTCAGTTCCTCAAATTTCGGTGCATCACTAGTTCAAAATTCCAGTTTTGGGTTAACAGAATCTCCATTCAATTTTCTGTGAAAGCGAATACATTAAAAAAAAAAATACATGCAGAACTTATATTATTTTTGTATAATAATGTTCCAAAACATTCGTTCGTTTCGTTCAATTGTTTTCAATGGGGCGCCGCGTTTTTTAAACGCCATGAGCGTAACGAGGCGCTGAGCGTTTTTTTTTCACGCTGAAGCGCTGAGAACTCGCCATTTTTTACTGGTCGCTGGGAGTTGAAAAATGTTCGACTTTGGATAAAACGCAGCGCTCATCACGGTCACTTTTTACCCAGCCGTCCAATCACAGTGGAGGAGGGGCGGGACTAATGCCGACCAACTGTCACAACATTTTTTCTGTACAACGGCATCAACCAGCAGGGCTAACCGAACAAAATGGATGAAATATATTTTTTGTATGAAATAAATTATCTGCGAAATCAGTTTCAAGTAAACTGTGCTATATTCTGTATAATATTCTGTATCATAGCAACGAAACGTCTCAACGGAAAAAACGCTGCGCTACCAAAACACTCTCAAGCGCCCAAAGCACGGCGTCTTGAGCAGAGCATTTAGCATTTTCAGTGTGCTAAAAACGCTTTGGTGGACACACGGACTTCAGCTGGTATTGAACCAAGTCGTTCCAAACCTGTATGAACTTCTGTTGAACATAAAAGAAGATATTCTGAAGAATGTCGATAACAAGACAGTTGATGGACCCCATTGACTTCCATAGTAGGGGGGAAAAAAAAGACTATGGAAGTCAATGGCTAACATCAACTCTTTGGTTACCACCATTCTTCAAAATATCTTCTCTTCTATTCAGCAGAAGAAATAAACTCATACAGGTCTGGAACAACTTGAGGGTGAGTAAATGATGCCATAAGTTCATTTTTAAGTGAACTATTCCTTTAGTATGTATCAAATGAGTCTGTGACCACAAATGTTTCAGGCATATAACCTATCTTGTTACACATCAGGACGCATTATGGACACGTCCTTGAATGTGGTTTGAGGGAACAGATCGCAAACTTTTCCAACCCAGCAAAACTACAACTGTGTTAACATCCAACCAATCAACAGTAGTCTGGATCATGGCGACTTAAAAACATCATAAAAACCCCAATGGTCTGATGACTACCACTGATACATAAACAATGACCTCTCCTGTGAGAGTCACTAAATCCGGTAGGTCTCATAGGCCGCCAAAACATGATCCGAATCCACGTTCTGTTTGGTTATAACCTCCTGTATGATGTCACTGGATTCTTGATTGGTCACTTCAGGGTTGAGGCTTCCCAAGAAGCCACGACATCATGAAAATGTGTTGTAAATAAGCTATAAACAAAAGAAAAGTTGAGTAAATATGGAGAAGTCACCTTTCTCCAGTCCTACTACTGTAAACGTTTGCTCAGTTCAACAAAGAGTGATTCAGTATCAAAAACCGCACTTCTTTTCGTACTTTGACACTCTTTGCTAGTTTATCGTCTAGCTTTTCACTCCACGGTGGCTAGTGAGGGTCTGCTCGTTTGTTTGTTCCCATGGGAACCTTCCAGTCAACAGCAGGCATGTTCAAATAGGGAAGGATGGATTTCCAGAGCTCAACTACAAGCTTAATATGAAAGAAACCAGCTAAGAAATGCAACCCACATTTCAAGTAAATAAACAGTTTAGTGATATAACTATGTGGGCTACTTTCTTCAGATTCAAGTCAAACACATCAAATATATTTTTTACAGCTACAAGAAGGACTAATTTGAATCAAAACATTAAAAATACCATATTCGTGAATATCATGAAAGCTTTTAAGATGAATTCTAGGTCATATTGAATGATAAAACCATACATTTCCTACCATACATGTATCGTATTTATACATTATACAGTCTGTGTATATACTTATACATACAATTATCATCACTGAAATGCAAAAAAGCAAATGTCATACATTATTTAATATTTAATTAAATATTTATTATATTAATACAATATTAAAATTGAAAAAAAAAATAACTGCATTACAGTATGTTTTACAGTATTTACAGTATATAACAATAATAAGGCAAAGTATTGAGAAATGTAATTTTCAATTGTCATGAAAATGTCACACAAATAACGCTTGTATCTGTTGATTTTGGGGTTAAATGTGACCTGGCTGTTTTTGTAGGCTTCAGCTTTATTGTCGGTCTGTGAGTATAGAGCGGAACAGTAGATGTGTGGGTGAGCGCTAGCGCTCGGCTGGTGTCATCTCACACTGAAGACATACTGCAAGCTCTTTATTTGCTTTTGGCTCAACTTGCCGGTACCAGTTTCAAGAAGAAAAACCTCCCCGAGTAGGGTGGGTGGAACGGGGGCCAGGACACAAAGAAGGAGGTCGGAAAACATGCCCCAGACAAAAAGCTAGGAGGGCTCACCCGCTTCTCGGGGAGAAACGTTTCAAAGAAGAAAAAAAAACCTGAGGGAAGGCCATGAAATCCTCCCGATACAAGTGCAATCAAAGAACCTGTCTTCCCACGGAGATTTACAGTACGAGTGCTCTGCAAACACAGCAGGGATGATGGGAAAAAAGACAACAGGACAGTGGACAAACAGAGAAGCCAGTCAGAACGGCGGGACTGTTAGCTTCCCTCAAGTTGCTGTGAGGTTTCTGAAGTCAAGATTCTTGAATAGAACGATAAATCCGTGTAAGTTGCCCTTTAATTTCTGGTATAACGGACAGAAATGGAGGTACAGGAGGGGAGGGATATATGATAAACTCAACCCAGATGCCTCAAGTGGACCAAATCTAGTAATCATTTAATAATTATGGGAAGAAGCCCAGGATGAGTTCACCATGTAGTCTATATCTGCTCTGTGCTATACTTAACTCTTGGATTGAGTTTTCCAGCACACTCCCAGAAAATGGTTTAAGAAACTAGTCCTTGTGGCAGGGTTGCCAGGTTTGCATAACAAAACCAACCCAATTGCTATACAAATCCCGTCTAATCATGGCTCAAACTACCCCATCGGGATCCAGGGGAGGTCCTCTTCTAGGCAAAAGGGGGTTCGCTTCAACCCACGGACTAAAAAAAGCAACCCGTGGCGACAGTGTAAAAGTAGCCCAATTCCGCAGGAAATTTGCACGATTTTCAAAATCGTCCGATCGCTGTTCCTCTCACCCTAGACACTACATGACTACTGTCTAGTGTGTCTGACTACATGTCTGGGGTACCATTATGGCGCTTTTCCACTGCATGGTAGAGTACGGCTCGGCTGAGAGGAGAGAGTGAACCAATCAACAGTAGGGGGCGGGTCCAACCATGATGGCGGAGGAGAAAGTGACCCAATCAGCAGTAGGGGTCGGGTCCAACCATGATGGGGGAGGAGAGAGTGACCCAATCAGCAGTAGGGGTCGGATCCACCCATGATGGGCGAGGAGAGAGTGACCCAATCAGCAGTAGGGGTCGGGTCCACCCATGATGGGCGAGGAGAGAGTGACCCAATCAGCAGTAGGGGGCGGGTCCACCCATGATGGGGGAGGAGAGAGTGACCCAATCAGCAGTAGGGGTCGGGTCCACCCATGATGGGGGAGGAGAGAGTTACCCAATCAGCAGTAGGGGTCGGGTCCACCCATGATGGGCGAGGAGAGAGTGACCCAATCAGCAGTAGGGGTCGGATCCACCCATGATGGGAGAGGAGAGAGTGACTCAATCAGCAGTAGGGGTCGGGTCCACCCATGATGGGGGAGGAGAGAGTGACCCAATCAGCAGTAGGGGTCGGGTCCACCCATGATGGGGGAGGAGAGAGTGACCCAATCAGCGGTAGGGGGCGGGTCCACCCATGTTGGGGGAGGAGAGAGTGACCCAATCAGCAGTAGGGGGCGGGTCCACCCATGATGGGGGAGGAGAGAGTGACCCAATCAGCAGTAGGGGGCGGGTCCACCCATGATGGGGGAGGAGAGAGTGACCCAATCAGCAGTAGGGGTCGGGTCCACCCATGATGGGGGAGGAGAGAGTGACCCAATCAGCAGTAGGGGTCGGGTCCACCCATGATGGCGGATGAGAAAGAGTGAGCAAGAGGGAGATTTGAAGACTGTTGAAAGAGAGATGGCTGAGAGACATTACAAAATAGAAAAGGTCAGAGGAATATCACTGGAAAAATATGGGTTATGATCAGGCAAGAGGTAGGGCCCGTGTCAATCTTCGAAAATCTTTCCAGTGCTGGAGAGGCCGAAGCGGGAACGCCTGAAAACGGATGCAGATGTTGCCTTATTTCTGCTCCATATGGGAGTAACCATGATTTTGAGTGTGTGCTGCTGGCGACTGACAACCAACACTTGCTTTTATTTTATTTTTTATATGTTCATTTTTTGTTTTGTTCATCTTCCTTGTTGTTTGTTCATAAACTTTGCATTATTGCAGATTAATGCAGATTGTGGGCTTGTGCATTTGGGTGGAGGGCGGAGCAATTGAGGGAGGGGTGTGTTTGTTTGGGTTGATTTCAAATATCATCAGAGTTCAACTGATTCTCAGAAATAGCTTACTGCACCTTTAAGGGCCAAATAAAAAGCACATTTAAATCAGCACAATCAAAAAGTTGCTTAAAGGATTAGTTCACTTTTGAAAAAACTTTTGCTGATAATTTACTCACCCCCATGTCATCCAAGATGTCCATGTCTTTCTTTCCTCAGTCGAAAAGAAATTTAGGTTTTTGATGAAAACATTCCAGGATTTTCTCCATATAATGGACTTCAATGGGAACCGGATGGTTCAAGGTCCAAAAGACAGTTAAAAACAGTTTCAGATGCAGCTTCAAATGTCTTTAAACGACATCAGACGATGAATAAGGGTCTTATCATGCGAAACGATCTTTTATTTCAAAGCTTATTCCAAAAATGTAACTTTTCTAAGGACAAATGCTAGCCTTGCTCTATTCTGTGAGGTGCGTTTGCAACGTCACGTATTACGTAATTACGTTTAAAAGGTCACGGGCGACGTAGCCGAAAGTACAGAGTCAGTGTTTACAAGTTGAACGCATAGGTTGAACGTGCAAACTAACTCAAACACCGTTTACAAAAAAAGGAATTAAAAGGAAAAACAACGATGTCGGACGATTTTGATTCTGTACTTCCGGCTACGTCGTCCGTGACCTTTTGAACGTAATTACGTATTACGTGACGTTACAAACGCGCCTCAGAGAATATAGCAAGGCTAGCATTTGTCCTTAGAAAAGTTACATTTTTGGAATAAGTTTTGAAATAACCGATCGTTTCGCATGATAAGACCCTTTTTCATCGTCTGGTGTCGTTTAAAGACATTTGAAGCTGCATCTGAAACTGTAATTAACACTATCGTTTGGACCTTGAACCATCCGGTTCCCATTGAAGTCCATTATATGGAGAAAAATCCTGGAATGTTTTCATCAAAAACCTTAATTTCTTTTCGACTGAGGAAAGAAAGACATGGACATCTTGGATGACATGGGGGTGAGTAAATTATCAGCAAAAGTTTTTTCAAAAGTGAACTAATCCTTTAATTGTAAATCAGCAACAACATGCTTTGTCTGTTTGTAGCTAAATATTTATAATAGCAGTTTAATATTTAGTAGTAAAACTACTATATAAATGGGCAGGAGTTTGATTGGTCAGGATGTTATGATTAAACCTTTTGTTTTTTGATGAGAGCTTAAGTGATTATGCAAAACAGGACTTATCGAGTGTGTCTATCAATGAACATTATCCGCTAAATTCCCCCCTGGGATCAATGTCTCTCCCTCTCTTTCTCTCCATCTATCTATGTTAAACTAAATGAGAGTAGTACATGGCTTGACAACAGACTCATTTACCGGTAATTAAGCAAGGGAGGCAATACAAAAGTCAAACAACCTGAAGCTGCACAAATATGCTCTTTAATGTATTATTGTAGTTCTTCTTTTTGAAGCAATGCTTCAACAAAAACATCAACAACAACAACAACTTTCCACTTGGTTTTAATAAATAATATGTTCATATAAACTCAATTTCATATTCCTAATAACCCCTAAACTATGTAAACATCATATGGGACTGTAACATGAACTTACATTGGACTGGAACCTGTAATCCTACAAGTATTAACAGAATTGCAATTTGTTCAAAAAAGTGATAGAGGCCAAAAGAGAACAGAAGGGAGTGAGAGAGGGGAAACAAGAACAAAGAAGAGGAAACAGATGGTTCTCATATAGAGACTGTGTAGACCTGCGTTTGCGTGTGCCTCGACTCAAGTTACCCGCACTCTGGGGAATGTTGGCTGTTGGCTGTCAAAACTAGTCAGGAAAAACTTTTGATAAACACATGAAATGGGAATACCATTCTTCAATCCCATTAGCAGATCCTTTTGAGAATAGTACGAGGCATCTCAATCTACAGCTCACATTTCATTTCCTTCTACTGTATAGTAGATACAAGAGAAGATATGGGCCAAATCCCAAAATACTTGGGATGATTAGTGTGTATAAAAATATAGTACTTTAAAAAAAATATGTAAAAAGTTACTAGATGCATCTCCCCAAGGCTGAAATTATTTATCAAAACTTGTAAAAACAGTAACATTGTGAAATATTATTTCTATTTAAAATAACTTTTTTCTATTTGAATATTGTGATAAAAATACGTATACATGTAATTTATTCCTTTGATCAAAGCTGAATTTTCAGCTTCATTTTTCACTGTCACATGATCCTTCAGAAATAATATTCTATAATTTGCTGCTCAAGAAACATTTCTGATTATTATCCATGTTGAAAACAGTTGTGCCGTTTGTGGAAACCATGATATAGCACTTTTTTTCAGGATTCTCTGAAGAGTAGATCGTTAGCATTTATTAGAAATAAAAATCTTTTGTAACATGCTGTTACTTTTGACCAGTTTAATTCATCTTTGCTGAATAAAATTATTAACATCTTAAAAAAAAACTCTGATCCCAATTTTTTGAGCAGTATAGTACATATGAGTTACAATCATTTACAGCATGAGGGCTTTGTGGTCTCATGACATTTTTATAACATGGTAATATGTCTTAAAAGTATGTACTTTTTTGACACCAGCGAAGTACATTTGCAAGCTGAAAACCAGCCACATTTAAAAGGGTTACTTCACCGCTGATAAATTGGGCTTTCAAGAAAACTTGGCTGGCTAAACAGTAGAAAGGCGGGAAAAAAAATGTAAATCGGTGCTATCTGAATAGAGAAAAAAACAGAGCTGTTGTCCTCCCTTTTGACAAATATGTAAAAAAAAACAACAACTTCAATACCCATAATGCACTTGGCATGCTGCCATCCAAGGCCACTCCCACTAGTCTACCATGGATACGCTACATCAGGTCAAATACGGCCATGCTTTAGTAGGAAATACCTCTTAGCAAACTTTTAGTCATAATGGCGTCGACTTGTATTATTCTTCAGTGCCTGAATTCAAAGAGTAAACGTTTAGCGGGAGTAATTTACTTTTGGTTCCCAGTGATGGATCCAGCGTGTTGTAGTGGACAAATATAGAAGAGAGTAATGGAAAATTTTAAAAACCTCTGTGTTTGTAGTCAACATTTCAACCTGGATGACCACGAACAGTGTTTTCGCGGCGAAATCGCGTTTTCGAATTCGCGTCAAACGCATGAATGCACAAATAGCATTAACTAAATCATTCGTGGTTATCACGCCAGACGCTCAATTCGCGTCTACCTCTACACCTCAATTCATGCCGCAGGAATTTTTACGCGCGTAACGCATCTTTGCACTGACTTAACATTAAAATTATTTGCGCCTGACGTGCTATTCGCATCCGGTGTAAACACACTAGAGCCCGACAGATAAAGGATTTAAGGCCGATGCCGATACAAATATTTTTGGGTTTTAAAATCCGATATATCGGCCGATATTTTATTTATTTGTTTCTTTTTTAAACTGGACATTATAGTCACAAATTTTGTCAAGCTTATTTGAGTTAAGAGAACTGTTGGGGAAGTTCTTTTAATTGTTATTCAAGCAATGTATGTCTCGAACTCAACGAGTGTTGCCAACAGGAACGGTGTAGAGTGCCCTCTGGTGGACAAACTACACAACTCCAACACTCATGACATGGTTGAAGCGTGTTTCGTCCGTTTTTATTTTATTTTGAAATATTCATTTATCGGCTATTATAATTGCCGATACCGATAGTTTGGAAAATGCCTAATATCGGCCGATAATATCGGTCTGCCGATATATCGGTCTGGCTCTAGAATGCACAATAAGGCTGTTTAAAGAACAGAAAAACTACAATACTATTTTAAGTGATACACCTACCCTTACAATAACTGTTCTAGGTATTAATAACCCTCTGTCGATCCGACTGTCTGTGGGCGGGGACACAAAAATGCGGAAGGATAATCTGTAGTCTTCACAAAATCATTTTGCATCATCCGGTGGACTTTTTCTGACAAATAAACATGAATTTCTCTGCCCAGGTAACACAGAGAACAAGTTAACATTGTTCATTTACATAAACTACCGACATTGTAATAACACAAAACGGGTTAGAAACCGGAAAAATTTTACCTTAAATTGTAGTCTAGATTAGCACAACTAAAAGTGTGGTAAAACTTGATTTGGATTAGTTTTCGCTTGGATTTTGTCATCGCTAAATGATATGCCAAAACAACAAATTCCAGAAACAGGTGGAAAAAAAATTCTCAAATAGTTTCTAACATAAAGCTAGCCAAGTCAGAGCCACAGTGATAACAGAGTACACTTTGCTAAATGACAGGATAACTGAGTGGTTGAGTGGTTTCACAGACGTCATCAACAGAAATAAGTATGTGTGTGCGTGCGTGTTCAGTAAGGGGTCAGTCAGTCCAACGGGGCACAGTTATCACAGAGATGATAAAACAATTTCCATTAGTGTTTTGTATAGACACATAAAAATGCTTCTACATTAATAACGTCATGCTAGCTCAATGCTGAAAATACACCACCAATTCAAATCTCATTTCCTCCAGTCACATTTGAGTAGAAATGTTTAAATGGTGATAGTAATGATCTTTTCTGCACAAATTCCACTTATCTTTACTGTTATTTGTCTATAGTTTTGCTGCTGCTATGTCAAACTAAATTTGAAGTCACCAATGCTAGACTCTCGAAAACAAAAACAGCACACGTCATGAACGAAAGACTGTTTATCTTTCTCTGTGGCACAGTAAAAGTAAATCTGGTGGAAAGCTGAATAAATCCTAATCTTTAAACCATTGTCCAAGTTTATTGGCTCCATCACATGGTGGTTTTAATTTATGCGACAGTAGAAATGTGTTTAATTGTAGAGATTATGATAAATCTATACCACGATAGATAGGGTACAACAGGACTAAAGGCACACCGTGGTAAAAGGCGCATTTTACTTAATTTACTTTTAAACCACTAGATGGCACAAAATTCACCTCAACATTTTTTAAAGGTGCTATATGTAATTTTTTGACTGTACTGAACCATAAAAATACCATAAAATGTTTGCAGATATTTAGGAAACATAGTCCACATATTCGTTTCTCTGAAAAACGCTTCTACAGCCAGTTATTTTACTTTCAAATGTGCGTTCTGTGTCGGAATGTCGGTTTTTGTTTTGGTCAGAGCGATCCCAGATAGCAAACTGACATTGAATCAACGTAGAAACATGACATCGAAACAACGTTGATCTGACATTGTTTTGCTCATCGAATTAACGTTGAACCAACGTCAGACGCGTCATTCTTTCAAAACTAACGGAAAATCAACTTGAAATCAACGCGTTGTTTCAACGTTATGAAAGCAAACCAATTTTCGATTTTCATTTAGCTTTGAAGAATGCCGCGTCTGACGTTGGTTCAACGTTAATTCGATGAGCAAAATCAACGTTGTTTCAATGTCATGAGAGACGTCGTTTCCACGTTGATTCAATGTCAGTTTGCTGTCTGGGATACCGCACATTGCTAATTTACCCAATAGTATTTTAACACCTCAAGGAAAACACAGCATATTGCAGCCAGAGAACAAACTGCGTCAGAGATCGCAGATACTACCCGAACTAAAAAGCCTTCCGACCCATCTAAAAATTTCTATGAAACAGAGCATATTAAAACGCGATAACTCATAAATCAATAAATCAACTCATCAACTTACAGAGTGCAAGTCTCCTCTCATTCCATTGTCAATTGTGCTCATTCCTGTTGCGTGTCCTCAATCTGGCAACCCGTGTGAGCGTCGAGTCTGAGCAGGAGAGGGCGGGAAACAACGAACTGCAATATTTGTAAACTGCAGTACCCATTTCAACCACTAGTCGTCAATCTCACATACTGCACCTTTAACAACCGCGTTTGATGATGCGCAAGGAAATTTGGCTGATGGCGCGATCGCAGACAGCAACGCAAAGTTGATTCTGTGCCAATTGAATCTAATATCGTTGTAGATTTAAGAAGCAAATGAGAATCACTAAAGACAAAAGTTTTGTTAATGATTTTCAGTTTTTTTCAAGGTCATTAACTCTTTCCCCGCCAAACACGGAATTTTCCGTGTTTAATGAAAAAACGCATCTGCGCCAAACACGGAATTTTCCGGGTATCCGTGTTTTAGGTGGTATACGGTAAGGAAGACCCGCGCGCATGTCCTGAATGATTGCGCAACTCTTTGATCAGAGAAACAGATTGCAATCGTCTCAAACAGTGGAGTAGTGAGAATGTATCAGACAGACAATGCAGAGGTATATGGCTGAAGTACTGGAGGTTAATGGACTCGGAGTCCGATCACTCTTTATTTGATAATTCTGAATCTGATCGGGACAGAGTAGTCAGTGAGAGAGATGCACATGTTGTCACAGAAAGTTCTAGCCATGGACGTGCCGCAGATAGATCGTATAATATTATGACACTATAATATGTATGTGTGTGTGCAGGCATTTATGTGTGGCTGTCTAAATATGAAGGTGTAATTGTCAAATTATTTCTCTCTTTGTGCACATTTACCACATTGTAATATGTATTTGTGTGTGTGTGTGTCTAGGCCTGTTTATTGTAATTCCAATTATTCATTATTCACAGGTAGTTCACAGAGAGGCAGAGGCAGAAGTTTTATTGCAAAAGTTACATTTCCCTTACATCCTGGGAAATTTGATATATTTTACATTTATTTTATGTTTTTAATTTATTTTGGAAAGTTTTATATATGAAGGAAACAACATCTGAATGTATTCTGCTTTTAAATGCACTTGTTTGATAAAAATGCCTTTTTCTCAGTTTTTTGTCCAAAATGTTGTGTTTTTGACAAAACCTACCTCTGTTCAAGAGGCAATAAAAAAAGAACAGATGAAGATAAAATAAAAACGTTTTTTTTTTGCCTAAAAGCAGAGGCTCAGATCTTTATTTTTATATATATCATCTTCATATATTCATGGAAGAAAATATTCAGCGGGGCATTCAAATTTAGCGAAAATCGTCAAAAACCCTGGCGGTGGCTGGCAACTTTTTTTTAAAACGCTGGCGGGGAAAGAGTTAAAGGAACAGTTATTCAATAATGGAAGAAAAAGTATGGTATCTGGGGTAAAAGGCACAATAATTAACATGATAATAAACAGCCGGCTGACGATTACAGCCTTGGTGAGCAGAAGAGACTTTCAGACATGTCTATAGTTGCTGTAGAACAAAATCATACCATGAGGTTTTGTCCTACCGCCCACCTTTATAGTCACAGAGACATGAGAAGAAACAGGAAGTTAATTACATTAAGCTGACGTCGAGAGATCGGATCGTCAAACAGAACTGAAGCTAGATGATGTCCGCACCGAACCTTTCCACACACACGAAAACCGACTGGCTCAGATTACTCTCCGAACAACTGACAGGCACGCGAGAAGCACAATAGCGGCGTTGTGAAAGCTCAGCAGAAAGAGTGTAAGAGGAGCGAGATGCTCAGACAAAGTGCTGATGCCACATTCAAAGGTCACCCTGTGGAAACTAATAAGAAGTGTGAATAAAACAGTGCATCTACAGGCCCATTCAGCTTTTTCCAAATATAACCTTTCATGTAGTGTGTTATATAGCTGTTTGTGAATGTAAACGGTTTTAAAGGTCAAAGCTATTGTCTCTTAAAAGAAAGAATCGATTCTGAACTGCCGAAACAAGCCGTCAGCAATTCCAGTCTCACTTCCTGTTACGAACCTATAGTAACAATGCAAGAAATTTGCATAATGCCAGTCTATGGTCTTTATGGCCTTTGGTCCGCAAACAGTCTAATTTGACTCCGCCCTCAAACACTAGTTGCAGCTGAGACTGGAAGAGTTTAGTTTGTGTTGTTCATGTCGATAAGATGCTGTTATCTGATGCTAAAGAAAATCCACTTTGATGCACTTCCAAACGATGAGGACATATATGGAAAATTGACACCATTGTTGCTTTTCGTATAGTATCGCCGTTTATTTAGCGCTGGGGAAGATACAGAGCGCTTCCAACATGCACTGTGAGTGGTAAACCAATCATAACAGACTGAACTATCTGACCAATCAGAGCAGGGTAGGCTCTAACTGTGCATTCACACCGGACGTGAATAGCGCGTCAAATTCGCGACTACCGCATCTAGTTTGACGCTTGACCACTTTGTGTTAATTCGTACGTCAAGATTGAAATTGACGCGGGTAAAAACAAAAGTTTGAAGTGAAATTTACGCGTGTCAGAATCGAAATCCGTTGGCGGCCATTTTTTTTTATGTCGACAGAGCATTAATCGAGAGATTCACCGCTCTGTATTTGCTCTGGAGATGATAAATAGAGCTAGCCTCCAAAAATTATTAACCTGTCCTGTGATTTTTTTCTCTCTCACACATCCAGACACGAACTTATGCACATATGTTGGTTGTCTTTACATCATAATAATATTTCATATAATCTAGATATGGAATAAATAACATTCAATACAAAATGAACGTGTCTCGTATATTGAAATAACCCAGATAGCAAACTGACATTGAATCAACGTGGAAACGACGTCTCTCATGACATTGAAACAACGTTGATTTTGCTCATCGAATTAACGTTGAACCAACGTCAGACGCGGCATTCTTCAAAGCTAAATGAAAATCGAAAATTGGTTTGCTTTCATAACGTTGAAACAACGGGTTGATTTCAAGTTGATTTTCCGTTAGTTTTGAAAGAATGACGCGTCTGACGTTGGTTCAACGTTAATCCGATGAGCAAAACAATGTCAGATCAACGTTGTTTCGATGTCATATTTCCACGTTGATTCAATGTCAGTTTGCTATCTGGGAAAGTTTTAAGTGATACAATATTTGCTTTGTTGTGCATTAGAACCACATTTAGTCATATTACAGAATAATTTATTGAAGCATCCAGATACTTCACCACGTGAGCAAACAGCAGGCTGCTGATTGGTTAACGCGCCGCGAATTGATGCCAAAGTTCAGATTTTTCAACTCGGGCTACAGACGTGAATTCGCGTCAAATGCGTGAATGCACAAATAGCGCTAACTAAATTATTCGCGCGCAACACGCTTAACGAGCCAGACGCTCAATTCGCGCGAACTTGAAGCATGAATGAGGCGTATTCGCATCTACCGCACTGCGCTCTACGCCTCATTCGCGGCGCAGGAATTTTTTACGCGCGTAATGCGTCTTTGCATTGACTTAACATTGAAATCATTTGCGCCCGACGCGCTATTCGCGTCCGGTGTGAATGCACCATTATATGGAAAATTGACGCCATTGTTCCTTTTCGTATCGTATCGCTGTTTATTAAGCGCTGGGGAAGATACAGAGTGCTTACAACATGCGCTGTGAGTGGTAGACCAATCATAACAGGCTGAACCATCTGACCAATCAGAGCAGACTAGGCTCTTAGAAAGGAGGGGTTTAGAGAGACTGAATCTTCCAACAAACCGTTTTCAGACTCTTTGAGAAATGAGGTGATTTTGTGATGTATATTATAAGAAAATGAAAGTTTTGATCTTGGATGCATGTAAACCTATTATGGGACTTCTTAAAAAACTAAATTAGGAACCTTTCAAATAGCATAATAGGGACACTTTAATTATTCATAATGAAGAATAAGTGAGGAATCCTCAACAAAAAAATATTAATATTCAAACAATGTGAATAGCTGTTTGAACTATGACTATTACAAAGACAAAATTATTATATTATAGTTTGTCTGCCCATGAAAAAATCCAAAGTGTTTACCAGGGTTATGCTGCACGTTAGCTAAGTGTTTTCAACATGTTGTTATGTAGTTGTTCTGGTTTCATGCTAAGGCATTTCAAGGTGGTTTCTTACCCCTAAGGGCCCGTTCACAATGCAACATGTTCTTGCATTTAAAAAATGAGAGCTACAGAGCAGAGAAATGCAATGTCTTGAGATCCGTTTTTAACATTTGCACTTCTTTTAACTTGACATACTGTAATAAAACTGACAGTTGCATCCGGTCCCACTGTTTTTCCGTCTAGCACAGGTTTATGAACAAAACTATTAAAGAGCAGTGTAGTGGAACGTAAAAACCTGCTCTTAAAAAACTATTAGAACTCAGTGATTTTTTTCGTCCAAATATGAAAATTTTGTTATTTATTCTCCTTCATTCCAAACCTGTGAGCTATTTTTTTTTTTTCTTGGAACACTAAACATTTTTGAAGAATTGTTATGCAGGTCTTGCCAAACAGTTCACAGTGACACGGATAAAAAATAAAAACCAGGGGGAGAAAAAGCTGAAATATAATAGCTCATACAACTCTCCCATATTTCTGAGCACATATGATATTATATAGCTAATATAAAATTACCTCATTCTGAAATTCATGTCCTAGTCCAGATCATAGTCACCATGAACTATTGTAATTTTGAAAGAGTTATATATTCTATGAAAATAGCAGCATGCAGTCATGGACCAAAGATGAGTAAATAATGATTTTATATATATGTATATATTTTTTCCTTCAATGTACAATACCGGTCAAAAGTTTTAGATCAGTAAGATTGTTTATGCTTTTAAATGAAGTCTCTTCTGCTCACCAAGGCTGCTTTATTTGATGAAAAAAAAAATGACAAACAGTAATATTGTAAAAAAATATTACTGTTTTCTATTTTAATATATTTTAAAATGTTAATTTGGAATTTAATTTAAAATTCCTGGAATTTAATTTGAAAGCTGATTTGATTACACATCAGTTTTCAGTGTCACATGATCCTTCAGAAATCATTCTAATATGCTGATTTTATGCTCAAAAAACATAAATTATTATTTTCAATGTTGAAAACAGTCGTGTACAATTTTCACCCCCAAAATTCTATGATGAATAAAAAGTTCAAAAGAACAGCATTTATTTAAAATATAATCTTTTCTAACATTATAAATGTCTTTACTGTAACTTTTGATCAATTTAACTCATCCTTGATGAATAAAAGTATTTTCTAATTTCTTTTTTTTCTAAATTCTTACTGACCCCAAACTTTTGAATGGTAGTGATTAATGTTACAACAGCTTTCCATTTCAGATCAATTCTGTTCTTCTGAACTTTCTATTCATCAAAGAATCCTGAAATAAAAATCTAAAAAACTGTTTTCATCGTGGATAATAATCATAAATGTTTCTTGAGCATCATATTACAATAATTTCTGTAGGATCATGTGACACTGAAGACTGGAGTAATGATGCTGTAAATTCAGCTTTGATCACAGGAATAAATTACACTTCACTATACAGTATATTCACATAGAAGACCGCTGTTTTAAATTGTAATAAATTAAATAATTGCAGCCTTGGTGAGCAGAAGAGACTTCTTTTAAAAACATTAAAAAATCTTACCGATCTAAAACTTTTGACCGGTAGTGTAAGTCAGTTCAATTTTTGTCTGTTTTATAATTTGCCATGTAAAAATGTAAGTATAATTGTCTGGTTAATATTATTTATATTTCATTTTAAATGATTTATTTGATATATACACGGTTGTAAACAAAATTATTCAACATGACAAATGTTTCAAGTGGTTTCCCCAAATCCAATTGAAAATGCAACTTTTAATGACATCTGCAGAGTCAAAATTATTAAACCCCTTGATGGCAAGCATCTTTAATGCTAAGTAGAACACCCTTTTGCTGTTATATCCTGCTCCAAACGAGATGTATAACCAGACACCAGCTTTCTTCAAATCCCACCAGAGATTGTGTATGGGGTTCAAGCCAGCTGACTGTGATGGTCACTGTAAAATCCACCAGGACTTCTTCTGCAACCAAGCCTTGGTGGAATTTGAGGTATGCTTGGGATCATTGTCCTGTTGGAAGGTCCAATGACAACCCAAGCTTCAGCTTCCTCACTGATTCCTCACCCTCATTGATACTTCAATGAATCCATCTTGCTTTCCTTACGCTGCATGTTTCCAGTGCCAGAGGATGTAAAACAGCTCCAGAGCATCACTGAGCCACAACATGGACAACAGTAGACAGAGTGTTCATTTCAGCATATGCTTCACACTTCTTCCTCCAGATGTACCGGAAATTTCCAGTTTTGTTTCATCGCTCCACAGAATCCCGAAACTTCTGTGGCTTATGTATACGATTTTGAGCACTTTTCTAGTTCTTTTGGCCCAGATAGCAAACTGACATTGAATCAACGTGGAAATATGACATCGAAACAACGTTGATCTGACATTGTTTTGCTCATCGAATTAACGTTGAACCAACGTCAGACGCGTCATTCTTTCAAAACTAACGGAAAATCAACTTGAAATCAACGCGTTGTTTCAACGTTATGAAAGCAAACCAATTTTCGATTTCATTTAGCTTTGAAGAATGCCGCGTCTGACGTTGGTTCAACGTTAATTCGATGAGCAAATCAACGTTGTTTCAATGTCATGAGAGACGTCGTTTCCACGTTGATTCAATGTCAGTTTGCTGTCTGGGGGGTCAGCAGTGGTATAAGTCTTAGAGTTCTGGCATAGAAACCGCATGTGTTTAGCACACGTCTTAATGTGCGAGCTAAAACCTCAGTGCCTGTTGCCACCAAGTTTTTTGCAGTCACTCAAAGGTTTATCTGAAACCCTTCTAAGAAATTAGCTTGCAGCCGTTGATAGTATTCTTTTTCTGGCCTGTCCAGATAGTTTAACCACTGTTCCTTTAACTTCGAACTTGTGAACTATGCTTCCAACAGTGTCTTAGAAACATTTAGTGCCTTCGCTATCTTTTTGTATCGTGTTTGTGAAGGGCAATGATTTCTTCTTTAACTTTTTGGACCATTTTGTTTAACTTATGAACCTAGCAAACCTAGTCAGTTCAGATATTTCACGTGTTCTTGCTCAAGCACACCTGGTGAAACTAATGAAGCCATTGATTAGTTGCATCAGGTGGGCTTGAGTTGAGTTTTGTAGATTTGTGTGATTGCGGAAGTCATTAAAAATAGCATTTTCAGTTGAATTTGGGGAAACCACTTGAAACATTTGTTGTGTTGAATTATTTCATTGACTTTTGTTTGATTTGTTCATTGCAAAAAGTTCATTCAAATTTCGCCAATAAAGCTGATTTGCAATGGGGTTGAATACTTTTGATTACAACTGTATATATGCATGTTTGTTTATGATCTATATCATTTTTATGTAATTAATATATATATATTGTATAAGATTAGAGAAGGAGTGGACATTATGAGTGAAATTATGAAAAATTAGACAATATTCCTAAGAGCAGATTCTAACCTGGAAAAGGTGTTTCTTGCATAGTGCATGATGCTGTCGAAGTCATAGACCTCTCCGAGTGAGTCCACCTCACCAGGCTCCATCTTCAGGAAGTTGTACTCCTGTCCTATGAGATGAAACCAAGAATGAGACTGAGGCAGGAAGTGATGTGAACTATAAGAGCCCATGCAGTCATTGTCAACGCTTGTTTATTCAAAGATTGTTTTTATGGATTCATCCTTATTACATCACATGTAATGGATTATTGCACTATTCTCTTTATTATTATAAACTCAGCAACAATAAAAGAAACAACAGGATTAATTATAGAATTTATTTGAATTAATTAGAGAGAGATGACAGATGTATGTGTGAGTCCGTTCAGCATCTCTCTCTACAAACAATGAAGCTGTGGGTTTAATTACTTCAAAACCAGTGATGTAAACCCTTATTGCAGAGAAAATTTTATTAATAAAAGTTGTGAGGCAGCATCAACAAGTTTCTATGCTCCTGAAAGTTATGTGTGCATGCGGAGCGATCTCTGATATGTGTGCAAGTGACGTACGTGTGTGTGTGTTTCTATAAAAACAGCGCATTAATATAGAAGGGTGAATAAACTGACTTGGAACTACTTGTGAATTAAATAGTTTTACTGCGAACCTTCCATCCAATCAGAATATGAAATGTTATATCTATACATCAAATATTTAGACAGACCAATATAATTGATTACATAAAATTCAAATAAGACTTATAGATCTTTATTTAAAAGGGTTTAACCAATGGCTGTAACCAAAATCGCCCCCCTACACCCTTAATGGGATAGTTCACTTTGAAATAAATACATTTTTGGTATATTTTAGCTCACTTCAAGGGCATCCAAGATGTAGGTGTCTTTGTTTCTGCAGTTGTTTCAATTTTGATATTTTTAGGTCAAACCGTTCTTGTCTGTCAGTCATATAATGGAGGTCTATGGTCACCACCTCAAAGCGCATGCACAGAGAAGTCCAAATTAAATGTAAATGTATACAGTACATTGATGGCCTAAGACACGAAACGAGCGGTTTGTGCGAAAACGAACAGTATTTGTATCGTTTTTTACCTCTTGTAACCACAACCACAAAGCGCACGCGCCCTCGGAGTACTTGGATGTGACTGTGGTTACAAGAGGTAAAAACTATATAAATACTGTTCGTTTTCTCACACAAACCGCTCGTTTCGTGTCTTAGGCCATCAATGTGTACTTACATTTACGAGTCATTGAATCATGTTTAATTTGGACTTCTCTGTGCATGCTCTTTGAGGTGGTGACCATAGACCTCCATTATATGACTGACAGACAAGAACGGTTTGACCTAAAAATATCAAAATTGAAACTACTGCGGAAACAAAGACACCTACATCTTGGATGCCCTTGAGGTAAGCTAAAACATACCCAAAATTCATTTCAAAGTGTAGTATCCCTTTAAATAGGGAATTTATTCAACTTACGTTGGAGATATTTGGAGATAATATTTTATAAATAAAGTGGTTAATCATGGACTTTGTCATAAACTCGTGGATGACTTCATGAAATTGAGGTTAAACCACTGGAGTCACATGGATTACTTTACTACCTTTCTGGGGCTTGAAAGAGGTAGTTGCGCAGCTGTCAGTGGAGGGACATAAGCTTTCAGATTTCATTAAAAAGATCTTCATCTTTGTGATCCGAAAAGAAACAAATGTTTGGGATTGGAACGACATGAGGGTGAGAAATCAATGGCAGAATGTGTTTCTTTTTGGGTGAACTAATCCTTAAAGGATTAGTTGACTTTTGAAAAAACTTTTGCTGATAATTTACTCACCCCCATGTCATCCAAGATGTCCATGTCTTTCTTTCCTCAGTCGAAAAGAAATTAAGGTTTTTGATGAAAACATTCCAGGATTTTTCTCCATATAATGGACTTCAATGGGAACCAAACGGTTCAAGGTCCAAAAGACAGTTAATAACAGTTTCAGATGCAGCTTCAAATGTCTTTAAACGACACCAGACGATGAATAAGGGTCTTATCATGCGAAACGATCGATTATTTCAAAACTTATTCCAAAAATGTAACTTTTCTAAGGACAAATGCTAGCCTTGCTCTATTCTGTGAGGCGCGTTTGCAACGTCACGTATTACGTAATTACGTTCAAAAGGTCACGGGCGACGTAGCCGAAAGTACAGAGTCAGAGTGTTTACAAGTTGAACGCATAGGTTGAACGTGAAAACTAACTCAAACGCCGTTTACAAAAAAGGGAATTAAAAGGAAAAACAACGATGTCGGACGATTTTGATTCTGTACTTCCGGCTACGTCGCCCGTGACCTCTTGAACGTAATTACGTATTACGTGGCGTTACAAACGCGCCTCACAGAATAGAGCAAGGCTAGCATTTGTCCTTAGAAAAGTTACATTTTTGGAATAAGTTTTGAAATAACCGATCGTTTCGCATGATAAGACCCTTATTCATCGTCTGGTGTCGTTTAAAGACATTTGAAGCTGCATCTGAAACTGTTATTAACTGTCTTTTGGACCTTGAACCGTTTGGTTCCCATTGAAGTCCATTATATGGAGAAAAATCCTGGAATGTTTTCATCAAAAACCTTAATTTCTTTTCGACTGAGGAAAGAAAGACATGGACATTTCGGATGACATGGGGGTGAGTAAATTATCAGCAAAAGTTTTTTCAAAAGTGAACTAATCCTTTAAAGACCCTAAGGCTTATGGGCGTCAGACACTGAGGTCCCCGATCGCCTGTGTGAACGTGCCATAGACCTGCAGATGTGAACACAGCAACAAAATGCAATGCCTGTAACATCCCCCAAACGTGTTGGAGAACTTACAAGTGCCTTGGTGGAAGAATGGAGCAAAGTCTCACTGGCAAGGATGCACTGTGGCACTGGTGGAAACACCACATACTGACTGCTACTTTTGATATCAACTCTTTGTTCAGGGACACATCGTTCCAGTTCTGTTCGTCGAATGTCTTTGGAACTTCTTTAGTTTACGTCTCAGTTGTTGAATCTTTTTATGTTCTTACAAATGCAACAGCACAAACATGGAAGCACATTTCTTCTTTTTAAAAAAAAAAAATATTTCATATAATTAAAAGGGTAAAACACTGTTAAGCGTCATGTTTCTATATTAGCTTTCTAAAGCCACAGGCATTTTCCAAGCAGATGTCTGAATGCATGCCTCTGCTGAGAATCACTTTGTGCCAGATAATGAGGATGTAACGAGATCCTTTTTCAACAGATGTCTAACGACAGTCATCATTTCAGGATCTCTTGTTCATTAATTCTGCCTGAAAAGTTGTGAAGGATTGTGGGATCTCCATCTAGGTGCACAGCTGGTCGATGTCAAAATACACCATTGGTTGAGATATTTCTAGGCGTACAGGGACCGAGGACACTTCATTAAAGTACTACTGAACTTCGCTGCATTTGATGCAAAATGCCATAAAACAAATAACTCCTGCAAACAAATGATATGTTTTGTTTTTGTTTTTTATTGACCTTGCTCCATCTTTTTTGCTCAGTTACTATTCATAAGCTGGTGTTTTGGCTATTTTTAGTGGATGAAGTTACACTGGTAACCAGTATGCAGAGGAATGCATGCATTGCTTTATCATATAAAGGGCCAGATTTACTAAACACAATATTGATCATTTGATTTTGAAGGATGAGGATGGTCGCTGATATGTACCTATTATCACTATTACTACATAGATTAAAGGGTTGGTTCACCCAAAAATGAAAATTAAGTCATTAATTACTCACCCCCATGCTGTACCAACCCCGTAAGAACTTCGTTCACCTTCAGAACACAAATGAAGATATTTTTGATTGAATCTGAGAGCTGTATAACTACCACATTGGCTGCCTAAGGGACTGCCTCTTGACGGCCCAGAAAGTCAATGAAGAAAATGTTTATATATCCCAAGTGACTACCGTGGCTCAACTATATGTTTATCAAGCGACGCGAATACTTTTTGTGCGAAAAAACAAACAAAAATAACGAGTTTATTCGACTATTCCTTTTCTTCCTTGTAGGCCAGAAACAAGACTTCCTTAGATTTCCACGACGCATGCGCGAGAACTCAACTGATGTAGTGTAAGGAGATCGCAATTCTCGCGCATGCGTCGTGGAAATCTAAGGAAGTCTCGTTCTGGCCTACAAGGTATAAAAGGAATAGTCGAATAAAATAAAAAATTTTTGTTTGTTTTTTCGCACAAAAAGTATTCGCGTCGCTTGATAAACATATAGTTGAGCCACGGTAGTCACTTGGGATATTTAAACATTTTCTTCATTGACTTTCTGGGCCGTCAAGAGGCAGTCCCTTAGGAGCCAATGTGGTAGTTATACAGCTCTCAAATTTAATCAAAAATATCTTAATTTGTGTTCTGAAGACGAACGAAGGTCTTACGGGGTTGGTACAGCATGGGGGTGAGTAATTAATGACTTAATTTTCATTTTTGGGTGAACTAACCCTTTAAAGCTGCAGTCTGTAGTTTTTCGTCGTTGGCGCCATCTCTGTTCAAAATCTGCAATTGCAGTTATTCGCGGAATTATCAACTTTTTGTTGAATACTAATTAATTATACGTTTTTGGAAGTATGACCAACATAAGAACTTTCACTGGAAAATGCCGTAAGTAACATCCACTTTTGACTTTGCAAGAACTTGCAAGACTTGAATTTGATAGAAAACATATCCACTTTTATTTGTCTGTCCATACAGTGGATTTGTTTCGTCAAGTTTGAGAGATTAGAACATTAAATTTCAGAGATTTCAGACTACATTTTACATGATTTCAAGACTTAGTTGCAACAAAATCCCACCTGCTCCTGTGTTTCCTACCAGTAGCGGTTCTAGGCACGGGCGAACCGGGCAGTCACCCGGGGCGGCATTTCTTCATGTCACATGGGGGGCGGCACGCACGAGCAATTAAAAAAATCTTCTGTGCCTCGAAGGTTTTCTATTTTTTTACCATTTCGATTCAATTATTGGCAATGGCGCCCCTAATTGCTGAGAAGGTGCCGTGCACAGAAGCGATGTCAAGAGGGTCTCCTGATTAGTTCACGTATCGCGTCTTTTGCGCGCTCGAAGTCGTTATTTCAAATAGGCGATTAGGCGCAGGGGAAGCGCGCTCATTATGCGCTCGCGGGAGGCGCGCTCATAAACTTTTCAGTATGGGAGTGATCTTTTAGCAGAGCTTCAGCAAGCGTTTTTCTGTGGTGGAAATACATTAGCTACTAAAACTTCTTTGTCATTGTGGAGAGCCCAGTGCATGGTTGTATTGCAACGACAGCCATTGGCAAATCGGTCCGAATTTTACTATTAATAATAAAAGATAAGCTACTGTGCATTATAAATGTCAGGAATGTATCTTTATTGACTCATTCTTTTTATAGAGATGATTGAATGCTGAAATATGAGGTATATATTTTTATAAAATCTCTTTTTGTGTTAACCTTTTTTTAAGTTTAGTAGGTAAGATAAAAGACACTCCTTTAAAACAAATCTTTAATGTTATTAACTTGGTGAATTGATTGTGTATTAGGCTTTTTGTGTATGTGATCATGTTGGTCACTATATTCATGAAATGAAAATAATTTACATAATGATCAACTTTGTCTTTTTACAGTAGCCTATATGCAAAGTACAATTTTCTATTTTCTAACATTCTAACATTTTAAGAGTGACATAGGGCTACAAAAGCTATTTTAGGTCTATAACAGTTTGGATAGTGTTATAAGAGATAAGTATTGTGTTACTAAATAAGTATCTCTCAGACCCTTTTACTTTTAAAAACTCCATTTCGTGACAAATATTGTTTAACAAGCCATAACTAAAAGTGTGCCATGCATATAATTTAAGGCAATAACCAATGCGCTAATGGTTACTTCCTAATTAAAGTTAGATTAAACTAGCAAAATAACTGGATTCTACTGTGTTTTTCAAATGAACGGTATGTGATTTTATTGTTGGATTGTTGTTGTTTTGTTTTTTGTTTGGTTTTTTTTTTTTTTTTTGGGGGGGGGGGTCTCGCCCTGGGTGAAATTCAGAGTAGAACCGCCACTGTGTCCTACAATGCCATAATAATATTGCACATTTAAGGTAACAAATTGTGTTTTTTGGACGGTAAATGGCACAAATACCAGTAACCCGTCGAGTGCAAACCTTAGTAAATCACCTTTCATGATTCATTTAAATACTGCATATGCAGGAAGATCAGCCATAAAAAGAAACCTGTCCATGCCTTTTCAGCGCTAATTGTTCACTGTGTGTCTTTGGTGAACCCTGACAGTAGCCTCTTTTAACGCCAAAAGAGGGTTTGTGCTGACGCAAGCTGTTTGTAAATCTGGCCCATAGTATGTATTAATTACCGAAAAAAAAAAAAAGCAAAGGAATACAAAAAGCTCATAGGAAAAAGCAAGCATAAACAGGTATTAATATTTCGCTGGTTCTCTCTTGTATTTGCATTTGTTTACAGCCTGGCCAAATATCTGACTCGATCAAATGTGCAATATGCTTACAAAATCTTGAAAGTCCCCTGTGGTGAAAGTCAAGTTTTTAATGTTGTTTCTATGTCTATGTGGTGTTTTAAATATGCTTTAAGACAACCCAGACAGCAAACTGACATTGAATCAACGTGGAAACGACGTCTCTCATGACATTGAAACAACGTTGATTTTGCTCATCGAATTAACGTTGAACCAACGTCAGACGCGGCATTCTTCAAAGCTAAATGAAAATCGAAAATTGGTTTGCTTTCATAACGTTGAAACAACGCGTTGATTTCAAGTTGATTTTCCGTTAGTTTTGAAAGAATGACGCGTCTGACGGTTCAACGTTAATTCGATGAGCAAAACAATGTCAGATCAACGTTGTTTCGATGTCATATTTCCACGTTGATTCAATGTCAGTTTGCTATCTGGGAAAACATGTGTAAATTCATAAGTCGACAGCATTGCTGAGTATTTAACAATGACAGTCTCAAAAACACGGTTTGAAATCGCTGGTGTTTCTGACGTCACACACTACCTTGTAACCAATCAGGTCAACGCGTGATCGTCAACTAGTGCATCGGTTTCCCAACAGGGGGGTCGCGGACCACAAGGGGGCCTCAGCGAGCTCTGTGGGGGGTCGCATCATATTTTGATGCGTTTTGAGCAACGAGCCTTTAATAAAAGGCTAAACTTTTTTATGCTCAAAATTTATATATTGAGCGAGTTCATCATGAATCCATCAATCCGTGTTTTTGGCTTATCCTGAACCACTATGGTACACCTACATTGGGACTATTTTACACTGGTTCGGATCGCTGCGGAGTAGCCCAGTACCTGCATGACTCGTCATAAACCTACACAGACAGAAGTAGTTCCGGCTACAATGTTCTTCCGAAAGACGCTTTGTTCTGTTAATAAATGCAAAATTATCACTCACTAAAGTGCCAAAAATGTAAAAAATAAAGCGTCACATATAACTTGCTAGTATTGAGGCCCCAAACAGGAGTCATTAAGTAATAGCCTATATTCTTTCTTCTTTTTTTTTTTTACCTACATACCAATGTGAATATTCTTGTTTTTTTATTTCAAATAGGGCCAATATATAGGCTTCCCCTAGGCTTACGTTTTTAAATTACAAAGGGCCTATATTGATGTTTTTGTTATTGTATTTTCAATATTATAGGCTATCATTTGTGCATAAACATCTGGTTAGAGTGAACATACCTTTTGCTTGAAAACAACATATTTTGTCATCCTTGCTGCAAACTTACAAGAGCGATAATATCATTAAATGATATTCTTGGGACATATTCTGGGGAAAAAGGGTGTCTCGGACAAAAAAAAAGGTGAACGAGTGGATCTCTGAGCTGGTGTGAGTGAGCGGAGGCGGGGCTCATTTGCATATTCATAGAACCGCTTATATTAAATGAGGCAAGGGTGTAAAGTATTTAACAATACTTTAATAAAGGGTGAAGATGTCAATTTTCAAAGGTTGGACATCACTTTTGGCCACTAATCTATTTTTCAAAAAGTGTGATATTTTGTCATCAAATGCATTTATGCATGTTATGAGTGTCAGTACATTTGAGTTATAACTCTACATTAACAGTCAGAGTAAAACTCTATTTATTAAGTAAAACTAACAAATACTTTGGCCAACATTCACGATAAGAAATGAGAGGTCGGTGCAGAATTTGGGCTGTGTTGTACAATCGGGTTGTTTTCCAAAATTAGTTCTGACCTCTACAAATGACCATGACAGTATTTAGTTACTCGTGTAATCTGAACCTCCAATACAGATCATTTCAGGCAAACGTCGGCAATATTTGACTTTTTTTTCCTACCTGGCTGAATGTTGTCCCGTATAATACTGACATGCTCGTCTCTGTCGGGTCGCGTGTGCTCATGCCAGAATCCGATCACGTGACCAAGCTCATGCACCACAATTCCAAACTTATCACAGTTCTTCCCGATGGATATAGCTTGCGGACCCCCTCCTCTCCGGCCAACATACGAACAGCACCTGCGGAGGTTCATCCACATATCAATTAATATTACACTTAATAATGCGTGAATCAAAACAACTGAAATATTACATTTCATTGGTCACAAAATGATTTTTTTGTGTAATACCTAATAAAAAAGCATCCTTGTCAATAATCTTTCAGTCATGTTTGTCATATTGTATAAGATGTGTATTTCATTTATCATGATGATTGGTTGAATATCACACAGATAAGTCTGGTTTATATTTCATCCAAAAATCAAAGGGAATATTTTATTATTATCATTATTATAAATAGTGTTCATTATAAATATTCACCACAAATGTCATTAATATTTAATCTATAAATATTCCTAATGTAATTCATATAATATTCATATATTTAAAGTATAATTACTCAATTTAATACATATTGGTTTAAATATATATATATATATATATATATATATATATATATATATATATTTATTCATTATAAATATAGGATTTCTCAAAGAAAATTAAACCTTAAACCTGTAGGACCAATTTAGCATTTGTTTTTATGATAATTAAACACATTTTCCAAGCAAAAAAAATCATTACCGTAAAAAATAAAAATAAAAACACACTTTGTTTCTTATAACATAATTTGCATAAATTACATGGTGTAAAACAAATACAGTAGTACCACAATGTATAAATACTTTATGTAATAATTATTGTTTAAATACATACTATAAAAAATGCTGGGTTGTTTTAACCATGAATTTGTGTTTTGGGACAAATTTGGGTCAAATATAGACAAACCTAGCTGTTTTTTTTTAACCCAACGGTTGGGTTTGTCCATATTTGACCCAAAATTTGGGTTGAAACAACCCAGCATTTTTAGAGATTTTTTTTTCACATTACACAGAAGCATATAGTATAAGCTTAATTTTATTTAAAATATAATAAAATTTGACATGAAATGTTCCTCTTGAGTGTCGTACTATTCTTATCTTGGATCATGTAGCGTGTTTATGTGTAAACTGGCCTCTTTTCAACAACACACACACTCTAAAAAATGCTGGGTTGTTTTAACCCAACTTTGGGTCAAATATGGACTAACCCAGCCGTTGGGTTAAATTTTTACATTACATTTTTAACCCAACATTTCGGGTTTGTCCATATTTGACCCAAAATTGGGTTAAAACAACCCAGCATTTTTTAGAGTGCAAGCAAGCGAAGTTACAAAGTGACACAGAACACAAAGTGAACTCAAACAAAATGTCATGCATGGTTTGTTTTGTAAGTTTGCTTAGAGCTACGTGTTGCAAAATCCAGATAGAAACGGGGACCTGTGCGCGATGCCACAGCAGTAACACACACACAAAACAAACAATCAAACAATCCCTTTCTGAGAGCGCTGGGATATGTGGGAGAAAAACTGCTGAGACACACACACACACACAAACCCACATGTGGGTGCAAAAGATCAGTCTTTAATTATGGAGCACCCAGCGGCTCACTCCAGAAACTCTGCCTTGAACTTTGCACAGCACAGACAGGAATCGCCTGAACACACACACACACACACACACACAGGGGCTCAGCAGAGCTTTGGCAACTACTACTGACTGTAAAGAGGAAAAAATCTTAATGTTTTATCACCTCCACACACACACAAACACAGACAGAGCTGAAAACGCCTGGCAAAGCCTGCACAGTGGTGTAGTTTATGAAGTTTCCCTCGCTGCCCGACCGCAAGGACCGTCTACTTAAACAGTGAGAAAGCAAACAGCCTGTTACATTCGTCTCTGTCAGTATGACTGACTTTCTTCATTTGCAAACAAGCTCACTGAGGAAATCATTAATCATTGGTTATGCATTTGTCTCACTTTTCATTTCTAGCACTGTATGCTCTTATTATGTGAATTGAATGTGACTTCCTATAGGAAACTTCTATTGCTCTGAGATGTTGCGCGTCTTTAAATCACGTTTCATTGCTGGTATCGACTTTGTTTCTCCTAAAATTCATTGGGAACAGTAAAATGAACACCAGTGATATTATTGATATATATATATATATAATAATTAATGCACTAATAGAATATGAATGGCACAGTAAGGATCATTTGTTTTTGAAGGATGAGAAGAAATGGTCACATTACAATCTCTGATATGTACCTATTAGTGTTGTCACAGTAGGCTACCAAAATTTCAGTATTCGGTACCAATACCAGTTAAAATTCACGGTTCTCGGTACCAATTTCGGTACCAAAGCTTAGTTTAAATTTACATATATTTAAGTGTTTATCACGGTTACAAGTATGGAAACTGTACATTTGTATTATAAACACTTTAGAAAAAGATTATATAAAATGACCTAAAATAAACAATGGTATACACTAACACATTTTTAAAGTTGTTTGTAAAGTTTTAATCCATTATTTATTTAATGCACAATGAATTAACTGAACAAACATGAACAATCAGGTGTTTGTAATAAATAACATTTTCAAACATTAATTAATGTTGTAAAAATATATTGCTCACTCAATGTGTTGATAACTAAGTAATGTTGATGAATGGTATCTTTGTAGCATTACCATAAAACATGTTTTATTTGACTTGACTGTCCTTTTATTTAATCTAAAACTGCAGTCATATTTAATTTTAAAAAGGCTTTTTAAACCTGCTGAGTTATAAAGGCAAGAATACGCCTAGAACTGGCACTGACATTTAATGACAATACTAATACCAGTAGTACTCTGGTGTCGGGTGGATACTACTGTGTTCATGTACTCGTAAAACACCCCGAAAGCACTTTAGAGGCCGTTCACATGTCGCGCGTGTTTTTTAATTATATTTTTGCGCGTGCTTATTCTTTCCAAAGCGCTTGCTCTCACGCGGCGTCTGTCGTTGCTATGCAACGCCAACGAGTTTTTATTATGAGCGCGCTTGAATCGCGCCTATATTTGAAATTGCGAATTTGCATGTAATCGGCCTCTTATGGCAACGTGACATTAGCCTAATCCAAAATATTTACATATGTGGCTCTTTCCTCCTTTCGTTTCAACAAGTGGATTCAGAGAGAGAGAGAGCCATATCAGCGTTATAAAGAGGACGCAACTGTGCACGTTTCAGACATCGCGTCTAGAACAGAACTGGATTAACCTGGTACTCGGTACCTAGAAAAGCTGGTACCGTAACATTTTTTTTTTTTAGTACCGACTTGGAACCGAAGTACCGAGTTTTTTGACAACACTAGTACCTATTATCATTATTACTACATTAATTAAAGCTGCAGTCTGTAGTTTCGTCGTTGTCGCCATCTCTGTTTGAAATCTGCAATTGCAGTTATTCGCAGAATTATCAACATTACGCGAGTTGTGCCTCGGCACGGCACAGCGCGGATGAACACAATGTTTGAGGAGAGTGTGCGGCTGCCAGTCGTCGCGCCGGTGTGGATACTGGCATTCGGAATCACAGATTATACTTTTTGGAAGTATGACCCCCATAAGAACTTTCACTGGAAAATGCCGTAAGTAGCATCCACTTTTGACTTTGCTAGAACTTGCAAGACTTGCCTTTGATAGAAAACATATGCACTTTTATTTGTCTGTCCATACAGTGGATTTGTTTTGTCAAGTATGTGAGATTTGAACATTAAATTTCAGAGATTTCAGACTACATTTTTCATGATTTCAAAAAAAAAAAGTGCAACAACACACTTTTCAAGATTAGTTGCAACAAAATCCCACCTGCTTCTGTGTGTCCTACGATGCCATAATAATGTTGCACTTTTAAGGCAACAAATTGTGTAATACTACCCTTCAAACAATATCTTTTTAATTTAAGATGCACAGTTAAAGGGTTAGTTCACCCAAAAATGTCAATCCTGTCAGTAATTTCTCATCCTCATGTTGTTCCAAACCCCGTAAGACTTTCGTTCATCTTAGGGACAAATTAAGATATTTTTGATTGAATCTGAGAGCTGTCTCACTCCACCATAGGCTTCTATCGTAATTGAAACTGGCCGGCCCAGAAAGTTAGTGAAAACATTGTTAAAGGATAATTCCGGTATTCAACACCTTGAGTCTATTTTGTAGTTTGTTTTGAATGAAATAGAGTGGTGGACTTAGAAATCTCGACAATGGGTCCTGTCTCGACTTTTTGACTTTTTTAGAATCGCCTGTGACAGCTTTAGACTGGCTGTCTATGGGCATGCACAAACATGTCCTTAAAACAACCCTTAACGTTCATTTTCAAAACTGTGCAACTCACCGAGTGGTTGGTGGTGTTCGTTGATGATTAAAAACAAATATATCGGCGCAATGTATGCTTTCAATCCGTGTTGTTTGCTATTGTGGAACTATTTATTCAGATACCTCACAACCGCATATAAACTTCCGCTCGATATTTGAGCCTGAAGCGTTAGCACACTCCCGACCACTTGATGGCGACAACCAGGACGCTGTACGGACACGATGTCTAGCGCAGCGTAAAAAAAGTGCGGGAGCACAGTTGCTCTGCTCACGCTAGCCTTCTGAGAGACGGAGAACCGAGCGAAAAGACTACAACCAAATGTAAACAGACCCCTTTCCGTTTCCGGTAGCTAGCCTAGCGCAGTAATATCAACGAGCACTGAATCCTCCAGCAGACATCAACGTGATTTTAAAAAAACGACACGTTTGCTACGCTACTTGTTTCAGAACATCAACGAACACCACCAACCACTCGGTGAGTTGTACAGTTTTGAAAATGAACGTTAAGGGTTGTTTTAAGGACATGTTTGTGCATGCCCATAGACAGCCAGTCTAACGCTGTCACAGGCGATTCTAAAATAGTCAAAAAGTCGAGACAGGACCCATTGTCAAAATTTCTAAGTCCACCCTTTATTTCATTCAAAACAAACTACAAAATAGAGTCAAGGTGTTAAATACCGGAATTATCCTTTAAAATAGTTCAAGTGGCTCAACCATAAGTTTATCAAGCGACGTGAGTACTTTTTGTGCACAAACACATAAATAAATAATGACTTTAACTATTCATTTTCTCCTGTGTGGGCCTCTGAGTGAGTTCACGTAGCGTAACAGTGAGAGTCAGTAGGCTCACGATTGGCCAGCATCACACACATGACCAGCCTACGTTCTTTCATAACGTTGAAACAACGCGTTGATTTCAAGTTGATTTTCCGTTAGTTTTGAAAGAATGACGCGTCTGACGTTGGTTCAACGTTAATTCGATGAGCAAAACAATGTCAGATCAACGTTGTTTCGATGTCATGTTTCCACGTTGATTCAATGTCAGTTTGCTATCTGGGATTGACTCAACGTAGAAATGACGTTTCTCGTGACATCGAAACAACGTTGATCTGACATTGTTTTGCTCATTGAATTAACGTCAGACGCGACCATTGTTCAAAACTAACGGAAAATCGATGCAGTTAGTTGCTTTCCTAACGTTGAAACGATGTTGATTTCAAGTTGATTTTCCGTTCGTTTTAAAGAATGGCGCGTCTGACGTTGGTTAAACGTTAATTCGATGAGCAAAACAATGTCAATGTCATGTTTCCACGTTAATTCAATGTCAGTTTGCTACCAAGACCATTTTTTTTTTTTAAACAACCGTCCGAGATTGCAAAACACGCTGTAAACGCAGACACAAACACAGGTCCAATTGACACATTTTTGCATCTTAGTTTCCACGAATGGTCTGTGGGGTCTGGGTTTGAGTTCGTCAAACACGTATTTCAGAAGATCAAAATAAATCCTGTTTTCCAGCAGACGGAAGCAGCTTAAGAGCACCACCGACGTGCCAACGCGGTCTCCAGGGGTTGATTTGTCTCCAGCGGATGTGATTGTCAAGCTGGGGTCTGAACTATTGAAGCATCTACACGGAGCCATTGTGCAAGTATAAAACACGCATGTTCAGGTGACAGCCCTGTAGAGAACAGTGTGATACAGACGGCTGGTGTTTCCTCAGCCAAGCGTAGAGCAATCGCAAGGTCAAGACACGAGGGCTCACACACACATAAACACACAAATCCGTCTGTTGGCACACAAAGCAGATAAGCAGAATAGATCGGATGAAGAGGATGGAAAACCACTTGAGCGATAAATCAGGACGAGACTGAAAAGAAAGAGGAAAGAAGGGAAAGAAAAGAGTGAAAAGCACACGCTCCACATGAGCAAGAGAAGCAAGCTTGATTCCTTCCTGGAAGAGTCAAAGGTTTCGTCCTCCTGCTGTGGAAACTCTCTCACATTGACACAAGACATGGTCACACAGCAACACATACACACCCCTGTGAAGCAAGCCCGTTACGACACACACACACTTACCCACACGGCCGGTAGGTGAAGACGATGTAGCTCTCCTCTGTTGTTCTCTCAATGAACGTCACACATGTGTGTTTTTCCCAGTGTCGCATAGCCTGTCTGAATATGGCTCTCTGGCTACCTGTACAGCACACAAACACACACGAACTAGGAATGAGCAGAATTTCTTGGCATCATAAAGGATGTATCTGTGTACACCATTATCTATATAAAGGGGTGATGAACTGAGAAATCAAATTTTCCTTGAGCTTTTGACATCCAGTGTTGCCACAGTTACTTTGAAAAAGTAACCAAGTTATTTTACAAGTTACTTGATTTTTAAAGTAACTAAGTTACTTTACAAGTTACTTGATTTTAAAAGTAACTAAGTTACTTACAAGTTACTTTTATTAGTTACATTCAGCAGTTGCCGACAACACACCCTCAACATAACGACCTCAACATTACAAAAACACATGACCTCAACATAAAAAAAAATGATAACCGGTTTTGCCAACATTTACTTTATTGGAAGTGTATTTTTAACAGTAACATCAACAATCTATCTCCTGTTATTTAAAGTTTAACTTAAAAACTATTTCCTGAAAAAAACATGTTTTACAAAAAAAAAACAGTCTTTCTTGACTTAACTTATGTCTTTTTTCACCTCACTTAACATAAATACTTGTTTTATAAAAAATAAAATAAAGACAGCCTTTCTTGTCTTCACTTAACATAAATACTTGTCTTTATAAAAATTTAAAATATAGACTATAAAATTTCTTGACCTGACATATTTAACAGTTAACACTGTGACAAAACTTACTATTTATAATCTACATTTTTTATTTTTTTATCTTTATTTTTTATCTAATGTTTAATCTTATGTTAGGAGTTAAGGAGAGAGGCGAGTAAAACCAGTGGTTGTACATCATTAACAGAAGCTTCTCAAACCTCTCGGGTTGAAACGAAGGCGAATCAACCGTGTTTAATCGCAGCATTTCCTCCACAACAAACTGCCCGACCAACTTCTTCAACTCCCCCCACTTACTGGTTTTGCAACGAAGTCCAGCTTTTGCTTTTGTGGTGGGGAACCTGCTCTCTGCTTCACAACACCTGGTGTGACTTGCTCTGTAAGTTTGCTAAGTAAGTGTGGTGCTGCGAATCCAAATGTTTTTTTTTTTTGTTTTGTTTTTCAAATTTGACGAAGTGTTTCTGTAGGTAGATAACACTTTGTCACCGCCAGCCCAGCAGTTTACAACGGACCTTAATGTTGCCATCTTTAGCTGAGACAAACTCAAAATAGTGACTGTATTTCCAGCTAGAAAAAGCGCATCTCTCTCCTCCCTCCAATGTTGTTTACATTTGTGTCGCTGCGTGCGTGGTACACGTGACGTGAACCTCATGCTGAAAACGTGACTTGTCGCGCACACTCCCCGAGATGCAAGAAGAAATAAATATATATATATATTTTCTAAGGAAAATTACAAAAATAGTAACGCACAGTGACCTGGATAAGTAACTTTAATCTGATTACTGGTTTCGAAATAGTAACGCGTTATATTACTCGTTACTGAAAAAAGGGGTCAAATTAGAATAACGCGTTACTTAGTAACGCGTTACCGGCATCACTGTTGACATCTAAGAGGTCATCATATTATGAGAATATCCTGTAAGTTTCAGAACTGAAAACGTCCTTGTTAGTCCAATAAAAGCTTTTATTGACACCAGCCTCAGCAAACGACTCGTTTTTCAAAGTGGGGAACTATGACGACAAAGAGGATAAAACACCACCCCCGCAGAAGAAGATCAACGCCTACTTCGACACGGCTGGTTTAGCCCCGCCCACTGATTCGCGCATTACACGCATAGCTAAATAACATAGATTCCTACTTCATGCTGACAAACCGGATCGAGCTACTGAACGAGCAATATAGAATATTGTGCAGCGCCTGGTTGTGGAAGAAGACAGTCGCTGCATAAGCTTCCTCTGGATTCCAATAGGACGGTATGGATAAACTTTATTTTTAATGACGTTCCAGCTGATGAGGGTAAAACATTATCCGTCTGTTTGCTTCATTTCACTGAGGATTGCTTTGTAAACAAGACTGGATTTGCAGAACGATTAAGAGTAAAGAACGGTGCTGTGCCGTCTATATCGGATCCGACAGGAATGGTGCAACACACGGACTCTGGGTCGAACATGTATGGGCGAATCATTCCGGTTGCCATTTTACAACATTGGACGTTTTCAAAACAATTTCCCCCAAGTACATCGACGGGTGAGTTGAAACTCATTATAATATGCAAAACTGTTATCCACTCACAGCAGTGGGCGTTTACTTCCAAGCCTTCAGTGCGAGACGCCCATAAAAACCGAGTGTTTTTCAGCTAGGCTCAAAACTAGGGTAGAAAATAGCCTATTACTTATTCATTTTGATGTTTTTGAATGCAAAAACCAAGCGAACGTCATAAGTTGACCTCAGACAACAATATAATAAAATTTAAAAAAGCCAGTTCATGACCCCTTTAAATTCATGTGAACTCATAATCTATAAACAAAATAACTTCCAATTCTTCTTGAAACGACATCTCTTCTCTCATGACGTGTTTACTGGCTTGAGGGTGGGGAAACCTGTCACTCAAACGAACTCCACCAATAGTAAACTACAACCATACAATCAATTCCCAATAAACAAAATCAAGTCCTACATTTTTTTCTTGTTCAAGAAGCCGTTTCACTCGAATATACATCACAAGAGGGAAGAAAAGACTAACGCTACTTCTTTTTCAAGCCGATTTTAATGTGTGGTTCAAAAAAAAAAAGATTTGCAGGCAAAAAAAGGTCGTAGGCTAGTGTCAATAGTGTAGTAATATATGAAGCACAGCTCGCATTGAAGTACCTTTCAAACTAAGGTGCTTTATGTTGGTCAACATTATCATCTTAAACTTGTTGCAAAATCTGTGCAGGGAAATCGTCCACCCAAATAATCTTTAGTCAAAACAAATTATGTACGTAAGGTGCGGATCGATTGGACTGACCGATTTTAGACACATGAATGTGTACCCTTTCTACCCCAGAAAGCAACATAGTGTCGGCTCAGATCCGACCCACATCTGGTACATCTGGATTCCAAATGTGGGCCGGATCTGGGCCGACACTATGTTGCTGTCTGGGACTTATGTGGAAAGAAGGGAGGGGCTGGTGGCGCGAGTGCTAATGATCGTCCCCCTGCGCGCCACAGCGGTCTCGAGTCTCACGGAGGAGATCTGGAAGGATAAAAGGAGAGAGTCCTTCACTGTGGTCACTCCTCCTTTTATCCTTCTGAAGCTCCTCCCTGGGACTCGAGACCGGGGTAGCGAGCAGGTGACACTCATTAGCACTCGCTCCGCTCCCACGGCTCTCGGCCCCGCCCTGCCCGTCGTTTGCCACGACCTACGATACAATACAATCATTTGTTATTGTTTTTCACTACAAACAGCTGTTTATGTGTACGTGACTTACCACTGAAGTTCCCACTGATGACATAAGGAATGACACCCTCAGGCCACACCCTCTCAGGTCTGGACGTTGCTGCCCTCTTCCTGCGATGGGATGCCATATTGTTCGAACTGGTGTCATTGGAAAGTGAACCTACCATTTCCAACATCACATGAAGAGATGGTTGATTATGAAACCGTAAGTCTAGAGCATCCTTATCACATCATCACAAGTTTCAGAGAGAGATTACATTTAAACTTCTACATCTTACATTTACATGTAAATAATTAAGTTGTCCTACCAAATCCACTTTTGCAAAATTGTATGGGCCTGTTCCACTCATAGATATCCACAATAAAGGCTAGATGTCTTACGGCGGAGTTTTTATCGTCATCACCGGCGGCCATCTTGTCACAGGCAAGCTGATGTAAGATGAGTGATCAGCACGAACACAAATACTCTTATTTTGTTGAAATCTTGACGGATTTACAAACGGTTTGGTTTCTTACAAACGTTATTAACGTGGCTATAATTCTGGATGATTATTTATTGATACACTTAAGCCCCGTTCACACTACACGCGACCAAGCGACGCGATACCATTCATTATCAATGGTGAGCGGGCGACTTCCGGCGACACGCGCGACAGCGACCGGTGGGGCGTGTCCAGCGACGCGACAAAGTTGAGAAATGTTTAACTTTATGCAAATGAAGGGCGATTTTCACGAGCGACAACCAATAGGAGTGAAGTCAGTGGAGCGCGTCACTCTTCAGTGCCGAGTCTGACCGAGGCAAGTTGAACGAGAAGTTCATTTTAGCAGTCAGAAACTGTCCTATAATTCATGATATATCTCCGTGTACATACAGTGGTGTTCATCGTACGGACTCTGTGACTGAATGGTTTCAGGGAAGTTCCCTGAGGGAACCCAGATAGACCGGTATTTGCCCCTTTGCTGCAGTTAAATTGGTAAAAATTGGTAAATTGGATGGTAAAGAACACTCACTGTTTCTCGTTCATCTTTAATATTATGCATTTTATGTACTGATTCCATTTATATTTAGACTTTTCCTTATAAAATATTTGTTTGTAGCGGCAATAAAACGTATTTGTTGTCTAACATAGAGTAACTTCCGTGAATGTCACTCACAAACATTAATGGGGAATGCCCTCCAGCGCAGCCACAGGCGACCTGCACCGACAAAGTTGCGTGTAGTGTGAACGGGGCTTTATTATACATAAGTATGCAGTGTCATAAGTTACTACATCTCTGTCGTTTATAACAAACCAAACCGTTTGAAAATTGGTAGAAAATTGAGCAAGTTATGGTAATTTAAAAAGTGCATGCACCATTAAAACACAATGTTACGAGTGAGCGAGCTGCCTGTGACAAGATGGCCGCCAGGTGCAGACGTCGACCTCCATTGGCCAGCAGCGTGGACGAGATATCTAGCCTTTATTGTGGATATCTATGGTTCCACTAGCATGTGGAAACCAGAAACAGCCCAAATACTTTCTACATGACACTGATTTCAAATAAAAACAGAAACGTTTTTATGTGTTTTGGCTGTTCAGTTACACGACAATGGCGTTCAGGGGGCCTGAAAATGCAAACTTTTGAAAACAGGATTCAAAGTGTAAGTTTTTGAAAGTTATACCGTTATCATCTCCATGTAAACTACAAAAACACAAATTTGTGAAAACGGTGACGTCTTGTGCAAGCATATTACATGTTTGGTCTATAGCCGTGTGGTGTTTCTTTACCAACTATTGCCGTTTAAAGTAAATTTTTTTGCAGATCAGTGTGGACGGGGAACTTTTTGACAATGTTGTCATCTGTACGCGAAAAACGCAAGGGAAAAACTTTTTTTTTTTTACATCGTTGTCGTGTAAACATACCCTAAATCAGGGGTGACTAATTCTGTTCCTAGAGATCTACTTACTTGCAGACAGAGTTCAGATCCAACCCTGATCCAACACACCAGTCTGTAATTATCGTTGGATTATCGTATGTTGGATCAGGGTTGGAGCTGAACTAGATCTCGGAAGGTAGATCTCCAGGAACAGGATTAGGCACCCCTGATCTAAATCAATGACATTCATCATTTATAATGCGAGTTCATATACTTTTTCTGGGCCCAATGTATGTTTCAGTAACAAATAAGTTACTGAAATAAGCTCAGTGATAACCACTAATTCACATCCGTTTCAACATGCACAGAATAACATGCCAATTTTTAAAAAAAATGTTTGAATGCTAACTCCTACACACACACACATATTGTAATATTGAAAACTGAAGTTGAATTCTGTCCCTTGTTCCCATTTCCCATTTCATCTCTTACTTTTTTTACCCCTCTGCGAACTTTCTGATCATCAAGGGGTAAAATATGATAAAACTAGAGGCTAATTATGAGAAAAATCGCTGTCATTTTGCCAGATTCCAACAGCAACCTGATGTTGTATTTGGGAAAGTAGGAACCGTTTCTTGATTTCTCTTGAACTTTCTCTATTGGTTTAAAAACATTTGGCTTCAAGTTCTCTTCCTGAGTCTCTGAGTGCCAATTAAACCGAACACAAAGTTTATATCAACCATTCTCAAACGCTCAAACTTACACATACATAAACACATACCTGTATCGGTGTGATTCAGAATTGTGACCCTTCTCTGGGCTAAATCCACAATGCGGTCCACTTTAAACATGCGCATATCTTCCTCATCCAGTGCAATGTCTCCAAGATAAGCCACTGAACATAAAAAACAACAACATAAAGATCGATGATTATATAGATGATTAATTTTTCAAGGAATGATTATGCTGTGTCACCATATGGTAAAAATTGGTTTTAAATCAAATAAATAAATCAAAAAATTGTCAGGGTCCTGTCACCTCGAAAGGTCTGGTTCTTGGTTTGGTGACAGGTTCCTGACCCTCGTGTGTTTGCGTGAGCGTACGGCTTTGAAGTGGTTCTTTGGGCCCGAATGTGTTGAGAGTGTTTGGGTCATGGAGTTTGGATCCTGACACTTCGGTCTAGTCTTAGTTCAGCTTCAGTGTGGGGGTCCTAACATCTATGCTCCGAGCACTAATGACTGTCTTGCTTTCTGTTTGGGAACCAATGGCAGATGGTATAAGCCTTTTGTTTGTTGTTCTGTCATTGTCATTACCCTGCCCATTTCCTTCCTAACTTATACTCCTTGGGTGCTTCTGTGCATCCTGGTTTCCTTCCCTCGCGTCTCAGCTCCACCCACCCAGCTAGGATGCAAGGAAAGGATGTGAGGAAAGAAAATGAGGACGGAAGATTCAAAGGAAACCTTATTTGTACGGTGGAATATTCTTGATCAATCAAGCATCACTTGAAAGAGAGATGTCCATCAAGATGGCCGAGTTCGATCAGTTTCCAGGTCGCGGGCTGGAGGACAGAGGAGCATGGAAATGTGAAAGCATCAATTTGAGCATTGAGAAGCACCCCTTTTTTTGTTCAAATCATTGTCAATGTTCCTTGTGTATTGACGCCTTTTCCACGTGTCCAGCAAGTGTTGCCAAGTCCTTGGCTTAAAGCGACCACAACCCACCCCCCGGAATCGGTTTTGAATTGGCACACGATTTTAACCCCCTGGAATGGGATTTTTACCAAGGGACTCCTCTGGAACGTGATTGGGCCATGATTGGCCTGGTTTCGATTAGCAATTGGGCAGGTTTTGTTGTGAAGACATGGAAACCCCGAGTCCTGCTGCCTGTTGCCCTTGACTGCGCTTCCTAAAAGCATTGTAAACGCCTAACTTGATTGTAGAAAACATTAGTAGCAATTGTTATACGATCAACTTTTTGGGAGACGCAGCCCAGGACTGTTTTTTCTCCCTATTGAGCAGGTTTAAGTTGTGTTTGGGTGATTTGGTTGGTTAGTTCAAGTATGAACAACTGCAATAAGGCTGTGTGTCCACCAAAGCATTTTTCCACGCGCCTTGGGCCGTATGTATCAACACTGTACGTACAAAAACACAGCGTACGCCAATTTTCACGTTCACTGCCAGATGTACTAACAGTGAAATTAACGTAACAATGTGCGTTCCTCCAAGTAAACTTCATGACTGGCGTATGTACATTTGCCTTGATTTTTGTCCGTTGGCGACTCATAGAGGCAATAAAGTACTACCAGCTGTCAGATATTACTAAATAATATGTCAATTATAAATTATGTCACACGAGTCTTATTAAAATATTCTATTATGCAATTAAGTAAGAACATGAAGCATGTGCAAACCCGTATAGCAATGGTTTGGCTAGTTTGGCTTGACTAATAACAAATAAACTTCATTAATTCGGTCAGTAAAGGTAAAAAAAAGAAAGTAATATTTTTATTCAGCAAGGACACATTGAATTTGTTTAAAAGTGCCAGTAAATGCATTTATAATGTTACAAAAGATTATAAGATTTCTATATGTGTTTGATTGAAGTTTTTATTCATTAAAGAATCCTGAAAATGCTATATCATGGTTTCCATGAAAATATGAAGCTGGTTTCAACACTGATAATAATCAGAAATGTTTCTCGATCATCAAATCATCATGTTAGAGTGATTTCTGAAGGATCATGTGACGCTGAAGACGAGTAATGATTCTGAAAATTCAGCTTTGATCACATGAATAAATTACACTTTCACATATATTCACATTGAAGACATTTTCAGTGAAATTTCGTTTTTCTTCCTGGCTTTAGCCATGTTCTTGCAGGTTTCTTTTACCAAATTGGACTAATTACCATATTTAAATTAATTCAATTGAGGGAGGAGACTGGGTGGGGCGTTGTGCTTGTGCATGTGCGCTCAATTTTACGTTAATTGGGATGTACAAAGAGAATATGCGTGGGATCCTTCGTACATTAGTTTTTTTTTTGTGTACATTCACAACTTGGTTCGTACGCAATGTTTTAGAATGAATTCAACGCAAGTCTTTGTACATGAGGCCCCTGGCGTTCGTTTTCAATTGTTTTCAATGGGAGTGCCGCATTTTTTTAAACGGCATGAGCGTAACGAGGCGCAGAGCATTTATTTCACGCTGAATCGCCGAGCGTTCTTTACTGGTCGCCAAGAGTTGAACAATTTTGAACTTTGGATAAAGCGCAGCGCTCATCACTCTCACTTTTTACTCACCCGTCCAATCACAGTGGAGGAGGGGCGGGACTAATACCACATTGACCAACTGTCACAACATTCTTTCTGTACAACAACATCAACTGGAAGAGCTAACCCAACAAAATGGATGAAAAATGCATTTGTAGTATGAAACAAATTATCTGTGAAATCAGTTACAAGTAAACAACTTTCGTTGTTATGATATTCTGTATCATAACAACGAAACGTCTCAACGGAGAAAAACGCTGAGCTGCCAGAACGCTCTCAAGCGCCCAAAGCACGCGTTTTCAGCAGAGCGTCTGGCGCTTTCAGCTGGATAAAAACGCTTTGGTGGACACACGGCCTAATGAATGATGAATCAATCATTTGAACTTAAAGTAATTAATTTAACATGATCTGAAAATGAGTCTTTTCATATAATTTGTGCAATTCACACGGTTTGTAACGGATGGTGTGAAATCTAATTAATCGTGTGCTTTGTGAACAGGGGTGCTGCTGATAGACACCTCGTCATTTTTTAATGATCATCTACGATACCATTTATAGCTGGGGTCATCACTCGTGCCACGATAAATAAATCATCCCTCAAAAGAGAGCGGCTGATTAGCATTAGGAAGTTAAGCTATGATTTCGACTGCACGCCTCTAATGATCTACACAACAGGACGCTGGTGACCTACATGGAAATAGATGCATTTGCAGAGTTTAATTAGCCCGTGAGGCACTAATTGCATCTTTAGAAGCGTTGCCACTTTGATTGGGATTGAGACTCAACAGAATTGTCAGATTCAAGGGCAGCCAATTAACACAAATGTGTGCGATGATGGAATAAATTAATTATAATTGAATGGAAACATATTCTTCACATAAGTGCCATTTATATTTCCCCCCCTGATGTCCACTTTAAAATGCGTTCACAGAAGGGGTTTTGTAGGAGAGTCTGATTGTCATTAGAGTTCAGTCTGCTTGGTTGGTCTGAAAGCGTTTTTCTGAATTCGAGTGCACACACCAATGAAGTACGACACAATCCCCCTGAAAAATCCTTAAAGGAGTAGTTCACTTTTAAAAAACTTTTGCTGATAATTTACTCACCTCCATGTCATCCAAGATATCTATGTCATTCTTTCTTCAGTCGAAAAGAAATTATGGTTTTTGATGAAAACATTCCATGATTTTTCTCCATATAATGGACTTCAATGGGAACCAAATGGTTCAAGGTTCAAATGACCGTTTCAGTGCAAACAGTTCAAAGGGCTTTAAAGTCAACTTGTTCATTTCGTTCCTTGAATGAAAAAAGATTTTCTTTCGTTCGTTGAACAAAAAAAGACTTGTTCATTTCGATGAAGTTCGAGTTCGAACAGGAGAGTCACGAACGCGCATCACAGAACAGAGCAAGGCGAACATTTGAGCTTATAAAACTTAAACTTTGTTTTTTATTTATTAAATGAGCGATCGTTTCGTTTGATAAGACCCTTATTCATCATCTGGAAACGTTTAAAGCCCTTTGAACAGTTTGCGGTTTGCACTGAAACTGTCTTTTGGACCTTGAACCGTTTGGTTCCCATTGAAGTCCATTATATGGAGAAAAATCCTGGAATGTTTTCATCAAAAACCTTCATTTCTTTTCGACTGAAGAAAGAATGACATGGATATCTTGGATGACATGGGGATGAGTAAATTATCAGCAAAAGTTTATTTAAAAGTGAACTACTCTTTTAAGGTGCCACTCAAAAAATTATGAAGTATTATGCCGATTCGTAAAATATAAGTAAACTATAAATTGTTATTTATAGAGGCAAGAGCTGCACAATGAATCCTTAAAAGATCGCAATCTCAATTCAAACACACACGCTATTTTATTCCTCAATGACAACGATTCACCCATGTCTATTAAACCTTTGGCAAGTACGATCACAGCAATAAATCACCTTTTGAAAGTATAACTTGACGCTTCAAATATTACATCGTTACACCAGTAGGTGGTGAATCATTTAAATAAATTCAATTTAAAAAATGCAGCTTTATCCAGTAATGAAACAAGTGGCCGTCTTTATGAATTGTCAGTGAATTGTACATTCAAACTGATTAAAAAAATATTTAAATATTTTTAAATAGACTGCAGCAATTAACATTTTGTTCGAACATTTTTTTTTAATTCTGTATAATATATAAATGTTAACATTCACTTTTAATTCAGTTAACATTGTATCTTTTCAACTATTTGAGTTGTTAAAGAAACAATTCAATTCAATAAAACTGATTTTGTAAAGCATTTTCCAGCCCACAATAAATATTCTTTAAAGCGGTTTTACAGAGAACGTAATCTAAGGGTGACAGTATATCTGCCAGTTAAAAGCGCTGATGAAAACACATGAATCCTTTCGAAACACTGAATGGTTTTCCAGAACTGCTCAAGGTCATGCGTGTACATGTACATACACTATTTATAAAGCAGCACAACTGTTTTTTTTAACATTGGTAATAACCAGAAATGTATTTTGAGCAGCAAATCATCATATTAGAAAGATTTCTGACGGATCACGTGACACTGAAGACTGGAGTAATGATTAGGGTTGGGTATCGAGAATCGAGTATCGATTGGAACCGAGACTAACTTTTCGTTTTTCCCGGAATCGTTCAAAAGTTAAAATTTCGATTCCTAGTTTCGATATTCGCAGTCCGCCGAGCGGAAGAAGAAACCGCTGAACAACACCAACGAAGAAGCGTCTACCGGAAGTGTTGGCATAACCGCGCGAGTCGAACATTAGTAGCTTACGTCGGCGATTCAAGTGTGGCTTCACTTTTATAAAAATAACGAAATCAACAAAAGGAGTATTTTTACAGAAGGAGTATTTCCTTAAGAAAGGATTATTTCCTTCAGAAAGGCCGTTGGTTAGCAAGGTTAGCTAAACTTTTTTGACCCTGCCTCTTAAAAGAATCGGAATCGAGAATCGTTAGGAACCGGAATCAAAACAAGGAATCGGAATCAGAATCGTTCAAATTCAAACGATACCCAACCCTAGTAATGATGCTTAAAATTCAGCTTTGATCACAGGAATAAATTAGAAGTAAATAGAAATTGCTTCTAGGTAGGTTAACCCTTACAAAGTCTGACCATGGAACGATGATTTCTGCCCAAAACTAGTTATTGTTATTAATGTAAACACATAATGAATCATACAGCACTCCCATATCCTCCAAAATACAATAACAAACTTTCAGAATCTTTCTGTAAAAAGTTATCAGTTTTTTTTTGTAGCAACGATATGCAAAGTGCCCAAGCTACTTCAAAAAACATGGGGTTAAATGTCAATGGCATCATGTCTAAAAAATGTGTATCTGTGTCATAATCGCAGTAATGTATATTTCACTGTATCTTGTTTGGGCAGGAAAATGCTACTGTTTAGTTAGCCAACACCTGGAAAGTAGCACACATTCTTTAACTTAATGAGGGTTGAGAAAAAGAAATCACCGAAGAGAAAGACTTTACGAGACTCATAACACAGGCTATTTACTACTATATGAAAAGTGTTGTGGCAGTGTGTGTGTAGAGAGAGAGAGAGAGAGTGAGGCCTGAGGCTGTTTTTTTTTAAAGCCTATGAACATTAGCATGTTTGCAAGATTTACCGCCTATTCCAGGAGGCAGTTAGTAAAGATGTAGGGCACATTAAGTGTGTGTGTGTGTGTGTGTGTGAGACGGATCAAACAGACTCCAGTCACCTCATAACCCAGCCTGAGGCAGGAGGTCAGCGGGACAGACAGACCTGAAGCTTTCTGCTCCGCACAATGAAGCAATTATTCATTCAGCAAACACTCTGCTGCCTCTGTAGTATTTTGATACTTTATTTACTGCTGTCACACACATAACACTCATAAGCAACTCTAGCTTGCCAAGCTATGATCTACTAAAACCTTATTTTAACCCAGTTTCCAAAGACAAGTAGGTCTGCTCTTTCTCTGCACAAAATAAATGTCATTTAGAAAATATAAGTTTGGGGACAGACAGATGTTTTTCTTTAAAGACATTAATACTTTTATTCAGCAAGGATAGATAAAAAGTTATAGTAAAGACTATATAATATACATATATAATGTTATAAATAATGCTGTTATTTGGAACTTTCTATTTATCAAAGAATCCTGACAATAAATAAAAATCTGAGGAGGCAAAACATTGATATTAATAAGAAATGTTTCTTGAGCAGCAAATCATCATATTAGAGTGATTTCTGAAGTATCATGTGACACTGAAGACTGGATTAATGATGCCGAGAATCCAGCTTTGATCACAGGAATAAATTACATTTTTAAATATACAGTATATCAATAGGAAACAGTTTTTTTTTTTTCAAATTGTAATGATATTTCACAATATTATTGGTTTGCTGTGGCTTTGATCAAATAAAAACAGCCTTGACCCCCAAATTTTGAACAGTAATATCTGTGAAGAGGGATTTATGGACCAATGAAATATAATGGTGGGTGTGGCTAACCAGAGCAACACAGGAAATAGAAACAATTAATTAAATGTTCTGTTGCTCTTTGCTTGTCACTAATGCTTAGGAAAAAAGCTTGGATTTACAGAGAAAGTGTATTACATAGTTATTTAACTTAACTATTGTCATGCTATGCTTTTAAAAAAAGTTAGGTACAAAGTAGAAAAAGAAGCTTTAGCTATTTCACAGACTGCACAAGTCATTTTTAAAGGGAAAGTTTGCCCAAACATTTTAAATTTCAGCACTTCAAGTTATTCCAAACCTACATGAGTTTCTTTCTTCTGTTGAACACAAAATAAGATATTTTGAAGAATGTAGGCTACAGTTGACGGTAATAATTGACTTCCATAGAAACTCAAATGGCTACAGTCAACTGTATATTCTTCAAAATATCTTATTTTGTGAAACTCATATAGGGTTGGAACAACTTGACAGTCAGTAATTGATAACAGAATTATTATTTCTTTGGATGAACCATCCCTTTAAGGCCAGAGCACTCAATCTGTATCAAGCTGAAATATCATATCTGCACTCCCATTGGCTCTTATCAAAGTTCAAATGTGCTCATCTTTTGTCAAGACGGCTCAATTTACTCCTTTCCACAGAAAAGAAATGACGTATGCTCATCATGTACAAACCGCAGTCAATGTTAACACTCCTTAAAGGGATAGTTCACTTTGAAATTAATTTTTGGTGTGTTTTATCTTACCTCAAGGGCATCCAAGATGTAGGTGTCTTTGTTTCCACAGTAGTTTCAATTTTGATATTTTTAGGTCAAACCGTTCTTGTCTGTCAGTCATATAATGGAGGTCTATGGTCACCACCTGATAGTTTCTCTTGGATCACTTGGACGGGGCTGTGATTACAAGAGGTAAAAACTATATAAATACTGTTGGTTTTCTCACACAAACCGCTCGTTTCGTGTCTTAGCCCATCAATGTGTACTTACATTTACGAGTCATTAAATCATGTTTAATTTGGACTTCTCTGTGCATGCTCTTTGAGGTGGTGACCATAGACCTCTATTATATGACTCACAGACAAGAACGCTTTGACCTAAAAATATCAAAATTGAAAATACTGTGGAAACAAAGACACCTACATCTTGGATGCCCTTGAGGTAAGATAAAACATATCAAAAATTAATTTCAAAGTAAACTATCCCTTTAAGAACCTCCAAGCGTTAGAAAACGCGACATAAATATCAAAGAAGCATTGTGTTCATATAAACTGGTACCTGTTAGAAACACTATTTAAATGTGATTTCATTCTCTCCTGAGCTCTCGAGGTCTGCAGACACACTTCACTGAACTCTGCTCTAAAAACAGAACTAAAAACAGTTGCCAGAGCTGAAATGATAGGGTTTTACTTCTCAAAGTCCACATCCACACAGACGACCACAGGCCATGAGAAGCGGAGAGAATCCAGAGAAAACAGAGCGAGAACAACAGTTGGAGTATATTGTAAACTGTAAAACTAATCTTCTCATCGAGATGTCCTCACTAGTGCCACGCTACACACAGTTCAGCCTGTTATTATGTCTGCAATTACTCTGAGCAGGTTCACTTTAAATAAATAAATAAATAAAAAAACGTCCTGTCATACATTTTTCTCGATAACAACATTATGGAAATAAAAATGGTTTCAATCCCTATTTTGCAAATGATTATGTTCTCCTAAATTCATAATTTAATATAATAGTATAAATATTTACTTCCAATTCATACATAATTCAGATAAATAATCTTAGAAATGCTTAAAAATAATATTGAGGCAGGAAATAATACACACTTAAAAATGATGGATGTTGAAGTCATTTTAAGCGACCCAATTAGGCTCTGAGCAGAGTGTTATATGAACACTGAAGCAGTGTTAAAGTTGATTAACAGCCCAACTAAAACACACACTGATCACCATAATGGTGACTTGCAAATTCCGGTGTTCTCCTTCAGTGATTCTTGCTTGTTACCATCAGGTGTCTTCAAAAATGATCAATCATCCCTCAATTATTCCCTTAATTATCTCATTAACTTTAACACTGCTTCAGTGTTCATCGCTTAAAAGTAATTCCATAATGTTAAAGTTACATGAACAAATTATGTTCGTTTAACGTAACCTGTTGACATAAAAAAAGTTAATTTTAGTCAACATACCAATTTTTTTTTGAGTGCACTTAAAATAAAATCACCTTAAGATATCATCTCTGAAAACAGGTCTCAATATGTTATGCAATTTTACTTCACATGTTAGTAATATTAGATTATGTTAAGTGTCCATAACTACTATGCTAATAATTTGATAAAAATGCAATTATTGTGCAAATACATGTTTTTATATGGTACTTCTTTTTTTATTTTAAGATGTCTTTGTTAAATTTTTACATTTAAGTACCTATTAATTAACTGCATATACTTACTGTAGGGTTAGGATTACGTTCGGTTTAGGTTTAGTTGCATGCATGCATGTATAATTTATAGTTATTGTTATAGTCACTAACGTCTAACAAGGGCACTGTAAAATAAAGTGCAACAAAAAAAATACCTGCATGTAATGACATCTATTATTACACTGTTGACCCTTGACCCTTGACCAACCCCTAAAGCTACCATACCAAAAAAACAGTCCCTAGCCTTTAGAGCCAGACCGATAAAGGATTTTGAAGGCCGATACCGATACAAATATTTGTTGGTTTTAAAATCCGATATTCCGACATATCGGCCGATATTATTATTATTTTTATTTCAGAAACGCGCAACAAAATATTAACAGATTTCCTTAACATTAGTTATTTATTTATGAGTTTTGATTAAAATAATATGATAATGCATTTTAAAAAGAAACTTGTTTCTATTGTCACAACAGAACGGGGGAACATCAAAATATATTAAAGTTCTGATAAATAAAATAATAATTAGTCCCTACATTGCCTTTATAGTTAGCTACCTCATAATTACAATATCAGCTTGCTCATCCCTTTACCTGCACTTTTTGACAACACTCATGACATGGTTGAAGCGTGATTCGTCCGTTTTTATTTTATTTTTTAAATATTCATTTATCGGCCATTATAACTGCCGATACCGATATTTTAGAAAGTGCCCAATATCGGCCGATAATATCTGCCTGCCGATATATCGGTCTGGCTCTACTAGCCTTACTAAACAGTTTGTACCTGTTTCATTGCATCAAACCATTATTGTTGTTTTTTTATGCAAGTACAACAAAGTTAAAGAAACCTTATATAAAAAGTGACTAGATATTTACCGGAAAAGAAGAAAACGTGGATTTGTTTTTGCAGTGCGCTCTCTCTCTCTCTCTCTCTCTCTCTCTCTCTCTCTCTCTCTCTCTCTCTCTCTCTCTCTCTCTCTCTCTCTCTCTCTCGCTCTCTCGCTCTCTCGCTCTCTCTCTCTCTTATATGAGAGTAATTCTAGCGAATGACTTAATGTGGAATTGCATTCTAACAAAAACAAAGGTATAAATTCTCCCTGACAAGACTAGACAAGCTCAGATCTGGAGGAACATGCCAAGAACAAAAGATCCTCTCACTAACCCTAACATCCCACACACACACCTACCTTTCTAAAACCAAGTCTTGACCCTCAAACAGGCCTTTAAAGTGCTCTCAGATGTGAGGATAGGCCTAAACGTCCTCACTTTACTCTCTTTGTCCTCACTTCACTGGTCTAAAACTCACAAAGATAGCGGTACAAGTACACACACACACCGATAAAAGAGTTTGGATGAAAGAGAAGGAACTGACAGCGAGTGATTACGCCATATAGCATGGCATTAATAAATCAAGCAGTAAAAGAGTGCGAGATCTCCAAATGGTTCAAGAACGTGTCCTAATAAGATCCAGCTAGCAGATGTCAGTGAGACGCTCCAGAGATGAGGACCAACTCTTCACTGTGTGAAATCATGATTCATTCTCATCTGGCAATCACAAACACACAAACAACAACCGAGATTGTCCCATATTCTGATCAGCGCTGAGAAAAGTCACAGGTTTCCACGTAACAGCGCCTATCTGCTGCTTCAGTAATGGTTTACACGTGAATAAATCATTCATCATATTGAAACAATCATATTTACAAGATGAGCATTTGTTATTTAATGGAATAACATCTGATCCCAAAACTACTTTGGATCTTACTTTGGACACCTTACTTTCCCTGTTTGTAATAGGAAATTACTGTTACTGTCTCACTAGCGGTGGTGGCAGAGTGATCTGAAACGTTTAACATGAACGCGCTTGACGTCACATCCGCAGACAGCGCGGGAAAAGTCCGACCCGACAGAAAATAGGAAAAATAGGATACAGGCTTATAGGTGCACCCACTGTGAGCGGACAAGGTGTCAGTATGCTCATCAGGAGATGTTTTAGTCATAAATGGTAAAATAAAAAGGCTATTGTTATGTTTATTTTGGGGAAGAAGCTGCATATAGCCTCTTTAAAGTATTAGTTCACTTTTGAAAAAACTTTTGCTGATAATTTACTCACCCCCATGTCATCCAAGATGTCCATGTCTTTCTTTCCTCAGTCGAAAAGAAATTAAGGTTTTTGATGAAAACATTACAGGATTTTTCTCCTTATAATGGACTTCCATGGGAACCAGGTCCAACCGAGGTCCAAAAGACAGTTAATAACAGTTACAGATGCAGCTTCAAATGTCTTTAAACGACACCAGACGATGAATAAGGGTCTTATCATGCGAAAACGATCGGTTATTTCGAAGCTTATTCCAAAAATGTAACTTTTCTAAGGACAAATGCTAGCCTTTCTCCATTCTGTGAGGCGCGTTTGCAACGTCACGTATTACGTAATTACGTTCAAAAGGTCACGGGCGACGTAGCCAGAAGTACAGAGTCAGTGTTTACAAGTTGAACGCATAGGTTGAACGTGAAAACTAACTCAAACGCCGTTTACAAAAAAGGAATTAAAAGGTAAAACAACGATGTCGGACGATTTTGATTCTGTACTTCCGGCTACGTCGCCCGTGACCTTTTGAACGTAATTACGTAATACGTGACGTTGCAAATGCGCCTCACAATATATTACAAGGCTAGTATTTGTCCTTAGAAAAGTTACATTTTTGGAATAAGTTTTGAAATAACCGATCGTTTCGCATGATAAGACCCTTATTCATCGTTTGGTGTCGTTTAAAGACATTTGAAGCTGCATCTGAAACTGTTATTAACACTATCGTTTGGACCTTGAACCATCCGGTTCCCATTGAAGTCCATTATATGGAGAAAAATCCTGGAATGTTTTCATCAAAAACCTAAATTTCTTTTCGACTGAGGAAAGAAAGACATGGACATCTTGGATGACATGGGGGTGAGTAAATTATCAGCAAAAGTTTTTTCAAAAGTGAACTAATCCTTTAAGACTATTGAAGTGCATTAAGGTGTTTAAAGAGGCACAAACCAACCCAGACAGAAAAGGCCTCCATCACTGCGATGACAGAAAACCCAAACAAACAGTTGCTAGGCCAACACCTTCATAAACCTGGACTCCAAACGCACCAACACCACCAATACCACGAGAGAATCCCAGCGACACATGCCACAAACAGACCGATAGAGATCCTGGATTCAATCCTCCATATCTCTACAAGCCCTTTAATCTAGCGTGTAATTGTGCCCCGTCAGATGCCAAAACTAGCAGGAACAAGTGCAGCCCAACCTCCCTTGTTTCATTTCATTTCGACGCATTACATCCGCGTGTCCTTGAGGGATTCCCGTTTTAATCCTCTCGGTCTCTCTAGCTCCAATTCCTCACCGACGAAATAACAATCCTCATGCTTTCCACACACCGAAATGAAAAAGAGCTTATCGGGGCAAGAGGCCTAAACAGTCACAGAATCTCATCGTGCGAGGCCTAAAAGGCTTTGCGTTACAATCTGGAACACAATGGCCATGAACTAATGAACTTCAGTGAATGCACCAAAAGAGGGTCTGTAAATGACACAAAGAAAAGATGTGGCGTATTTGATGAAGTGGAAGAAAGGAGTGCGGTGACAGATTGGGGTTTGCAGCTGGTCTTTATCCAGACACATTCATTACAGAGACGCTCAACAGCTGCAGGAGAACCTCAGAAGCCACGGCGTGATCTAACATTTCAACCTAAAAAAAGACTAATTATCGACGCAACCGTTCAATCTGTAGGGTTCAAACTACCAGGATATGTGAGTGTCGTGTTGGTTTTGGCCTTTAAATGAGTACTGAGTACTTTTTTGTTTATGTTGTGCTGGCTGATATAACAATCATCATGGACTATACTGACACCTAGTGGCGTGGATGACGCATCACAAAAGCAAACAAAATCAAAATCGCGATTAATCGCATCCAAAATAAAAGTTTGTGTTTACATAATATATGTGTGCAGTGTGTATAATTATTTTATATATATAGACACACATGAATGTATATATTTAAGAAATATTTGCATGTATATACATTTATACAAAATTCATATTAATAAATATTGTGTATATTAATAACACATTTTTCTTATAAATGCAAGTCTGTGAATTTTTACATACAAAATAATTATACACAGTACACACACACACACATGTATATTATGTAAACACAAACTTTTATTTTGGATGCGATTAATTGTTGCCGATCAAAATAGAGTAAACCAGTAATTGTATGTGTTAAAGATTAAAATTCACAGTAATTGTTTTCTAGCATCATTACTCCAGTCTTCAGTGTCAACGTGATCCTTCAGAAATCATTCTGCTTAAAAAACTTTTTTTTTTTCATTTCAATCTTGAAAACAGTCGTTCTGCTAATATTTTAATGGATGCCGTGAAGAATTTTAGGATTCCTTGATGAATAAAAAGTAGAAATCTTTTGTAACATTATATATGTCTGTACTGCCCAAGCGGCGACATTCTAATCTGAAAAATGAAGCCTAGCCGGAAGTGCGAAAAACTGCAATACATCGAAAATCCACTAGAGGCCGGTCCCAAAAAGGAGCAAATATCCATATACCCCATTGTTAAAATGTCCGTTTTCACAGCATAAATTCATATGTTTACAGTTTGGTCCCATGGACTTTTATTGTAATCTTCAATATGTTCCACGTGCCTGACAACTGTGAGGGGGGTGAATTTTTTTCTAACTCCTTAGTTTAGATCATATTTAGATATAAAATGTATGACAAATAAGGGCGGTTAACTTTGATTGACAGCTGATAACGGGCTGCGCCGAGTGAATTTGACGTCTCGGCCATGATCTGACACAACACATCATACCACTTCTGTATCCTTTCTGAACATTTGTATTTTGTATTTCCCAAGATTTTCCAGTATGGCGCCGCCCACACCCCCAATAAACAGCCTCAGAACTGTTCTTCAGAAAGTCTATGGGTGACGTCACAGACGCTTTGTCCATATTTTTTACAGTCTACGGTACTGCCTTTTAACTGTATTTTGGTCAATTTAATGCATTTTTGCTGAATAAAAGTATTATTTATTTATTTATTTATTTTTTGGGAGGGGGGGATACACACAAATACAGAATTTATGACAGCAAATTAGATTTACCGCCATTTTCTAAAAGCGCAATTGAAAAGACCATTTATTTTTCTAATTATTTACTAAATTTCAACCTCAAAAGACATTTGACAAGGCTATCAGTACACACTCTCTACCACCCATATTTGTTGGTGGGACAGAGAGTAAAAGCAATTAAAGAAGCTTAACTATACTGTAGATGCATTAGGTTTGAATGCTTAGACTTGATACTTTTAATTGAGCAGCAACACCAGGTCCAGCTGGGTAACTCTTTCTCTCACGCGGTTTTCATTACCTGACCCCTCTCAGCAATCACCTTGGCTCCAAATACAACAGCACTTTCATTAACAAAAGCCAGTTTGGCACCCATTTCACCTAGACTGGTTTCTATTCAAAAGCCCTGACGGGATAACATGTGAGGTCTAGACAGGTCTTAAAGTTACCACCCACAATACCAGAGATTTCAGGCCTTCGGCATCTTTGAGGTAAACAGTGGGAAAGTCTAGCCTAGGGGTCTTAAGGCAGACGCATGTTAGACTACAATCCCACTGCGAATGATAATACTTGTCATGCTACTACTGTGAAACCTCCTGAAGTGTGAACACACTATTCACATTCATGAACACCTCGTCTTTTACGCTGCTCTGTTCCCGGTTTTTACTTACCGTCTTCTTTAGGGGTGTGTAAAAGAAGTTTTAAAAAGTTGTATTACTTTTTTTACTATAATTTTTTTTTAACACTTTTGTTGTATTAAAAATTGTAGTTTTATTTATGAATAGTATATTAATTAGTTCTAGTTGTTAATGAGTTCTAACACAAAGTAAAATAAAAATAAAATAAATATGTTGTTTAAAAAATAAATTTAGATTCTAAATGTAGGTTGGTTATAATCCCTATATTTTTTATTCAAATTATTAAAAAAGACATTTTGGACTGTAAATGTATGAAATATTTGTGATTTTTTTTTCCTAATGCAGTAAAAATTGTGTTACCGTACCATGAGTTTTATTTTTAATAATAAAGTGAAGTAAAAGTTTATTTTTGCACAAAAGTAAAAAAAAAAAATAAGTAAAAGTAGATGCATTGTGGTAATGAACATATGGGGGTAAAAACTCAAAGGTACTAGATATGCTTTATTTTCTTTATGTAAAATAATATTTTATCTGATTTTGTGACCTGGACATGGACAAGTGAGATTCACCCAGTTAGTCTCAGTTTTGTTGATTTAGACTAGAGTGTTGATGAAATATTTACAAGCATGTGCAAATCCAATAATAAACTAACTTTTCCCTGGAGGAAATGGCATCTCTTTTCTTGTAAGACAAACAAATTTCTTCTCTGGACAGAACCAGATGGTGTAAAGCATTAGTGTTAGGATCGTGAGGATGAGGGAATCTTGTAAACACCACAGCCCCTTTACTCGTCCCTCCTGCAAAAACACTTCCAGCTGTTCTTCCTTAGCAAATGCTTACCTTGACAGTTCCTGACGCTGCAATTTGGTTACCGGGCGACAGAAGCCCACGCGACTACAGCGTTTAAGAAGGCTAATCATAGTTTGTGTTCCTGACTAGACTCCAGCCGTGGACTGGGGAATGGGCTTTATTCCCTAACAAGCTGTGTTGCCTTCAGGGGTTGTCAAAGGGAGGCCGGGGATGAAGAAAGTGCGACTGTTTTCAGACGGCTAGACTCTCAGACGGCCTGGGGGGAACGGTCGTTGACTTCAGAAGACACACGACCCAAGAGATGACTGCCATTTGGAAAACAAACAGGTCGTTCATTGCACTCATAGTCCTTAGTCGCAGAACAGTCGCATGTTTTCAGTATGCTTTATCGTTCAAATGTTTTGGGTCAGTAAAATGTAGCACACCCCATACAAACACACACATATATATAAACATATGTCTAGCCTAAGGGTATATATGTATAGTGTTGGGGAAAGTTACTCTAGTGGTTTTTCTGTCATTTTTGACCAAATATTTTTTACGTTAGGACATTTTTACTTGATTGGAATGGTATGAAACTTGGTAAATGTTTTGGCACTTGCCATGTGAACACACACAAAAAAAATAATCGACATGATTCAAAAAGGTTAATGGTCCTGTAAAAATAGTCACACTTGTGCTCCTCGCGGTCAAAAATGACCACATTGGAGATGAATGGGAGATGAATTGTACGGTGAAATGATGAAATACATAAAGTATTTTTCTGTTAACATAATTTTAACATAAAGTTAAACATAATTATTGCAGGTTTGCGTAATATTCTGAGGTTGCATGTCACTGTTTTTAGTCATTTTGAGGAATACTGAATCTGTTTTTGTACAAGTGAGATGAGTAAATGCCAGCTCAAATTTACTCTAGACCAACAATAACGCACATTCACACAGCGCACACAATGCTTTCTCCCGATTACTCCCGATTGACCAATAGGTTAAATTACTGATCGCCCGGGTTACTCCCGGTTACTCACTCCCGGTTACTCACTCAAGATTGACCAATATGTTCACTCACTCCTGGTTACTCACTCCTGGTTACTCACTCCTGGTTACTCACTCCCGGTTACTCACTCCCGGTTACTCACTCCCGGTTACTCACTCCTGGTTACTCACTCCCGGTTACTCACTCAAGATTGACCAATATGTTCACTCACTCCTGGTTACTCACTCCTGGTTACTCACTCCTGGTTACTCACTACCGATTACTCACTCCCGGTTACTCACTCCCGGTTACTCCCGATTGACCAATAGGTTCAATTACCAATTGCCCGGGTTACTCCCGGTTCCTCACTCCCGATTGACCAATAGGTTCAGTTACCAATTGCTCGGGTTACTCCCCATTACTCCCGGTTACTCACTCCCGGTTACTCACTCAAGATTGACCAATATGTTCACTCACTCCTGGTTACTCACTCCCGGTTACTCACTCCCGGTTACTCACTCCCGGTTACTCACGATTGACCAATAGGTTCAATTACCAATTGCCCGGGTTACTCCCGGTTACTCACTCCCGATTGACCAATAGGTTCAGTTACCAATTGCTCGGGTTACTCCCCATTACTCCCGGTTACTCACTCCCGGTTACTCACTCAAGATTGACCAATATGTTCACTCACTCCTGGTTACTCACTCCTGGTTACTCACTCCTGGTTACTCAATACCGATTACTCACTCCCGGTTACTCACTCCCGGTTACTCCCGATTGACCAATAGGTTCAATTACCAATTGCCCGGGTTACTCCCGGTTACTCACTCCCGATTGACCAATAGGTTCAGTTACCAATTGCCTGGGTTACTCCCCATTACTCCCGGTTACTCCTGATTGACCAATAGGTTCAATTACTGATTGCCCGGGTTACTCCCCGTTACTCCCGGTTACACACTACCGGTTACTCACGATTGACCAATAGGTTCAATTACCGATTGCCCGGGTAACTCCCCGTTACTCCCGGTTACTCCGTTATGCTTGGTTACGCCCGGTTACCCCCGGTTACAACTGACTACACTCCCGACTACACTACCACAACCTTTTTCTTAACTTGTTTGAAAAAGTAACTATATAAGTAAATATTGTGTTTTAAATTGAAAAAGAATGTATTACTTTACTAGTTACTTTAACTTTAACTAAACTATTAGTACCCCAATATACAATATCTGCCCATCCCAATGAAAAAAAACTGTCTAAAACACCCTGGGGAAAACAAAAACTCATAAAACTCAAAAACACTTTTCATCTATCTTTTGAGTAATTATTTGGTAAAAGTTTCAACATATTTACCAGGTTGGGTCAGTTTGACTGCACGTGCACAATTAAACACACACACACACAAACATGTGCGTGTCTGTGTTAAATGGAAACAGTTGCTGTAGGGTAGCAGGGGGTCAGAACAGTGGCTGCGGTCTTTCTAACCATAACAAACCAATTACTATCTACAAAGAGCTATTGATCCAACCATCAGCCAAACCGCCCTTGTTTTACACACCAATATTAATGACACCAGCGAAAACAGCAATTAATGTCTTCAAGGGCTGTATGACCAATTTTTGCGCTAAATTTTCCGTTTTCATTGTATTCACTGTATCGTTTCGATCTGAATGTGTGAATAACGGCTCCTCTAACCATCCGAACACTTAACCACTCATCACATTAGCATTTTTAAACCTAGTATCCTCAGTGCTCTCCAAACAGTTATGTGCATGTAAACAATCTACAGTTGAATGAACTGCAGTTTAAATACATGCCAAAGGTTACATTATATTTGTTTACCCCCCAAAGTCACCGCTAGAAAGAAGGGATGAATTATTCTGACCTACACAAACATGGCAGAGGTGTCGCTAGCTTAGTGAGCAAATGAACACCCGCTTTTCATGGTCAGTTTGCCTTCTCATTATCGTGGCTAATTAGGTGTGAAAGAGATGATTGGACAGAGTACTCCCAAGGTTTTCTAAATGTTTCACACCAACAACAAAGCATATTGTTCCATCTAATGCATCATACGAGGCTCATCTTTATTTAGAAGACAATGCGCACACTCTTGTGCGGCTAATTAGCTGAAACCTTCAGAGAATGTGGACAGACAAACTCCAGGGACAGGAACCACTAGCACCCAAGCGCTAATAGTAAGCTAATAGTAAGTTGTGGAAGCTACTTTGAAACGGTAGCTAGCCGAGCTACAAGCTACAAACAAAATTGACGGCTTCAATGCGGTTTGCAACTTGTGCTAATGACAGTGAAGCTGTTTAAGGGGCAATTTCTATTAAAATGTGTAATTTAACTCTATAATTGATTTTTTTTTATGTGTGGGAAGATACTTTGTAAAATGTGCTTGTATGGCTAGCTACAGTTTCGAAGTTGCACAAATTCAAAGTTGCACATTTTATGTTGTTAACAACTTTTAGTGTTGCTAAATACTTAAAGTTAAAAACCCTACAAAATAGTTTGAGGGGCAATATATTTTTAAATGTATAATTTAACCATAATATATTTAAAAACTTGTGTGGGAAGCTACTTTGAAACTGCCCCAGATAGCAAACTGACATTGAATCAACGTGGAAATATGACATCGAAACAACGTTGATCTGACATTGTTTTGCTCATCGAATTAACGTTGAACCAACGTCAGACGCGTCATTCTTTCAAAACTAACGGAAAATCAACTTGAAATCAACGCGTTGTTTCAACGTTATGAAAGCAAACCAATTTTCGATTTTCATTTAGCTTTGAAGAATGCCGCGTCTGACGTTGGTTCAACGTTAATTCGATGAGCAAAATCAACGTTGTTTCAATGTCATGAGAGACGTCGTTTCCACGTTGATTCAATGTCAGTTTGCTATCTGGGGCAGCTAGCCTAGCTACAAGCTAAATACAAAATCGACGGCTTCAATGTGGTTTGCCACTTGTGCTAACTACAGTAAAGCTGTTTAAGGGGCAATATCTTTCAAAATATATAAATTAACTCTATAATTGATTTTTTTTAAATGTGTGGGAAGTTGCTTTTTAAAATGTACATGTAGCTTCATTAGCTACAGTTTCGAAGTTACGCAAGTTCAAAGTTGCACATTATATGTTGTTAGCAGCTTTTAGTGTTGCTAAATACTTAAAGTTAAACACCCTACAAAATAGTTTGAGGGGCAATATATTTTTAAATGTATAATTTAACCATATAATATATTTAAAAACTTGTGTGGGAAGCTTGAAACTGCAGCTAGCCTACAAGCTAAATACAAAATCGACGGCTTCAATGCAGTTTGCAACTTGTGCTAACAACAGCGAAGATGTTTGAGGGGCATTATCTATTAAAATATATAATTTAACTCTACAATTGTTTTTTTTTAAATGAGTGGGAAGTTACTTTGTAAAATCGTAGCTTCATTAGCTACAGTTTCGAAGTTACGCAAGTTCAAAGTTGCACATTTTATGTTGTTAGCAATTTTTTGTGTCGCTAAATATATATTTTTAAATGTATAATTTAACTATATAATATAATTTAGAAAAGTTGTGTGGGAAGCTACTTTGAAACTGCAGATAGCTACACATTGATTTTACTCATTTAAATGATGAGTTGTGCATTTGACAGCTTTAGTGTTGCTCGCTCGGGCAAACTAACACCGACGTGAGTGTGGGTAACAGCGCAAAAACGAACCCAAAAGACGCTCACCAACAGCAGCTTGGTGTGTCACAGCCCTTAAACAGCTGAACTATTGTCATGCTAGTAAAAGATCCTAATAGTAGAACCTAAAGAAATCAAGGGCACATTAGAATACAACGGTAGTGCACTTAATGTAACGGCATGGGAAGATATCTGCCGGACATGAACAAAATATTTCTCATAAATCTCGGGCCGAGTGCTAAAATTTGTCGAAACTGAAAGAAAAGTTGACCTGTGACCCAGTGTTAGAGAGTGCCAATAAACACACAATGAAATCTGCTTACCGCACATATAACACCCACAATGCTCTCAAGCCTGCTTAAACACTTCCCAGAGGAAAACATGCCTCACTTTTCAAATCACTTCATTACTCACTGCCTGCTCACATCAGTGCAGCTCACAAAGCACTGTTCACACATATATAAACATCCGTACATGCTCTCGCGCTGGTGTATACACACATGCTGAAGACATCTACAGGGCTCATCTTGTTTGTTGGATCTTGCTGAGCAAATGGAACTTGAACAAATGTGCAAGGCCGGAGGTGGCGAACAGGCTCGTACTGGTGGATTATGTGATGAGCATCTTGACTCTTGAGATGGAAGTTTCTCTCTTTTTCATATTCTTACACATTTGCTTTAGAAGAAAATTGGAAGAGTAGAGTGTTTATTGGCCAATTAATATGCTAGGCCAGACTAGATTTATGTTTCTCGTGAAACTGGTACAATGCTAATTATTATCTAAAATGGTATAAGTTTAAGAAAATGACAATAATATTATTCATGAGTCATGACTCAAAAATGTATATTAGAAGAAAAAAACACTATAATAAAACATTTTTTTAAAAAGTTTGTCAAATCGATTAATCGTATCTAATATAAAAGTTTGTGTTTATATAATGTGTGTGTGTATGTACATAAACAAACTTCTATGTTGGATGGGATTAATGACAATTAAACTGGAAATAAATGCAATCTTCTAGAATTTTTCAAAGAATTCAGTTCACACCTTATGGTGTAAATGAATATTTCAGATTCTGCACTGCACATATTCTTGACTTTAAATTAAAAACATTAAATTAGAAAAGAGTGCAACATAGAAGCATTTTCACAGACTTTTGGACCTCGCTGTACTTGGCAGAGGAGTTTTTGCTGCAGGGCAATGGATTTAGATTGTTCTAACTCATTCAGCAGAAAGTAGCATAGCTTATATATCCCATCTTGGGACAAGAGAAAAGAAACAGGAAGTTGCTCCTTGGCGTAAAAGCACAGTATCACAACATATATAGGTTCTTAGAAATGACAGATGTATGAAAACCAGATGTCCTCCTCTTCCTCATCCTCCTCCTCTGCATGATTGTTCAATGTTCTTACCTCTCTTGACCTTCTCTTATCTGAGTCAAATGTACGAACTCAAGCTGTGTGCTAGCATTCAGCTGGCTCTGAAACACTCATGCTAGCCTCGCTGGAAGGTTAAAACAAAAATCTAATAGCAATGACACACATACTCCGTTTGGACCACATTTATGCTACCTTTATTGTGTGTTTTTTGTTCTTTTTGAAGCTTGAAAAAGTCACTGTAATTGACGGGGGGAGGGGGTGACCTTTAACTATCTCCTTTTGTGCTCAAAGGAAGAAAGAAAGTGGTCATTTATCCCATATCAAATATTTTCAAATGGCACAGCTTTTCCAGTAGCAAGCAACTTTTTCCAAAAAAAAAAAGAGGAGTAGCGTGACAAAAGATCACACTGTATATTAGATTATATTGCACAGCCTTACAACAGAGCAAACTGAGCATTCATCAAACTCTCACTGTACTACTGTAGTATACCCTGTACAGTATTAGTAAATAGTAATAAAAGTAATTTATCAGTACGTTTTCAAATCAGTTATGTAATACATTTTTATTAAATAGTATATTATCTGTTCGTTAGTTTTTGGTGTAATCGGTTCTTATATAGCCCAAAAGCTTGAATAATAGAAACAAACTGATAAATACTCTTTATAATTAGATAATCTGACAACTGTTTCAAATATATTTGCATATATGTAAGAATTTATGTATTAATCGCTTTTTGTATTGCCAATAGCCGTTTCCATCCGCCTATTTTATGTGCATTGTTTCCGGCACATAAAAAAACATTTTAAAGGACAATTGCGAGCTTTTATCTCAGAATTGCAAGATTTAAAGTCAGAAATGTGTGATATAAAGTCAATTCTTGATGAGTTTGACATCTTTTCTCATAATTGTGAGATATAAACTCACAATTGCCAGTTATAAAGTGCAATTCTAAGGGAAAAAGGTGTCTATTTCTTCAGAAATACAGTTGCAATTGCGTGTTATAAAGTCAGTACTGTGAGAGAAAAAAAAACACTCAGAATCATGCAATTCTGAGACGAAAAGTCAGAATTGCGAGATAAAAAGTTGCAATTACCTTTCCATATAGTCGGAAACAAGCTATATACCGACTCCGAAAAACAAGATAACGTTTATTGCGTTTCGCAATGTAGCTCAGTGATGCAACATACAGTGGCCAGTGTTGTAGTACTCGAGACTCGGACTCGGTCTCGAGACCATATTTTAATGGTCTTGGTCTTGTCATGGACTCGTGTGCATTTGGACTTGGAATTGAGTCGTGCTCGAACATTTTTTTTTTAGGACTCGGAATTATTCCCGAGTCCACTCGAGTTCAATTCAAAATATTTTTCATGATTATTAATGTATGTTAATAAAATATTTCTTTAAATTGATTGACACGCCCAGTGATTGGTGATTTTCTAGTGCGCAACTGCGCATGACAAATTGTAATAAAATTACTTTTAACACCACCTACTATGTGGCCTTTTTACCCTAAACTGATCATATTTTTTAAACTGTAAGTAAATTCAGTAAAAAAAAAAAAAAAAAAGGATTTCTTTAAGTAAATAAAAGTAAATTAGGTAATCAACCCTCACTGGTCTCGGTCTCGACTCGGACTCGACCGTCTCTGGTCTCGGACTCGACTCTCTATGGACTCGGTCTTGACTCGGACTCGACTCTCTCTGGCCTTGGTGTCGACTCGGACTCGAGTGAGGTGGTCTCAACTACAACACTGACAGTGGCTTCTCCTTCTTTTCTAAGTGATATTAAGTGAAGTGATGATTTTGTTCTCACTGGATGGAAACGGTGCTTTATTCGCAAATGTTTTGCGTGATATTCCAATTTTGCGCAACTTTGGATGGAAACGTAGCTAATGTGTAAACAGCTTGTGACGAAACTTTAAAAAAAAACAAGACCTTCCCAGACTTATCCTGTGTAGACTGATTTTTGTGTGAAGAACTCTTGATGAGTTCGCAGGAAAAATCCAGAGGATGTGATGTGAGGTTACACGCTCCCGAGAGCCACTCTTCCGTTCAATGACACATGAAATGAATGCTTATACAATGTTCAGGATAACAGCGAAAGAGCCATTCGGTACAGCAATGCAATGGGATTCATTCGAACTATAGTCTGACATGATGTAGTCAGGGTTCAGACGTGCAGCAGGGTGATGTATGGTTCACGCTTTAGCTGCCAGACGGGTCTGAATGTGCCACAGTCACATCAGCTGGCAGACAGACGCAGAAACCCACAGGACTGGGCCATGCTGGCATGCACTGAATGACCTACAGTCTGCAGGCACACTCACCTCACCTCATCTCCTATATCTAGCCCTCGTTTTCTGTGATCCTCACCCAGAGGGCACGAGGGGAAGGAAAGAGAGGAAACCTTTGGCTCGCTTTCAGTTATAAACGTCCAGACGCGGCGGGTTCAACGAACCAATTAGTACACAACAGCGCTAAGAGTGTTTGGGAGAATCCTGAGCTTTTGGAAAAGGTCTTCGTTCTCATTTGTTGTCCTGAGGCCGGATCGTGGAAAAAAATGTTGACAGACAAATGTTACGCAACACGCACAGCTCTCCAATCCCTCTAGGAAAACGACACTGCAGTCGGAGAGGCGTACAGTAATTGTGCGTGACTGCTTCTCATTCATTTTTCATTCCATAAACGGGAGAGTTTATCTAGATGAATGCTCCAAAAGTTCCCGGGAGGGTTTTCAGGTTAGAAATACAGCCTTATATTTTTAAGCAGACAACTTCACTTTTCAATTTCCAGTAGATTCCTATAATACTGAGAAAAATATGTCCTGTAAAAGCCATAATTAAAGGGATAGTTCACCCAAAAATGAAAATAAGCCTGTGATTTACTCACGGGCAACGCAAGTCGACTTACGGCAAAACGGTAACACTTGACGACGTGTGACGTATGGATGTAGGAGTAGCGTAAGCTTTTACGCCTCTCAGAGTTCAAATAAACAGGGCTGGGTATTCGTCATTACGTTGTGGATCAAGTTCAAGGGTTACCCTTTCGACGTAAAATGGCATGAAAAATTCTTTCGTAAAAATCGATGCGTACGGCCGTCTGCCGGAAGCTAGTTATTTTAGTCGATAAAGTTTTAAATACGGATATTTTTCTTACACAAATGCATCACTTCGCTTCAGAAGGCCTTTATTAACCCGCCAGAGCCGTGTGGAGCACTTTAATCATGGATGGATGAGCTTTGATGGAAATATATACAGCCATTCACTGCCATTATAAAGCTTGGATGAGCCAGGACATTTTAATATAACTCTGATTGTATTCGTCTGAAAGAAGAATGTCATATAGACCTAGGATGGCTTGATGGTAAGTAAATCATGGGCTAATTAACATTTTTGGGTGAACTGTCCCTTTAAGACTTTATGTTTTAGTGTTTTTTTTTTTTAAAAAATCTTTATCACAAAGCAAAAGAAGCGGCATGGATCAAAAATCATTTTACTTGAGGGAATATTCCAAGTTCAATAGTTAAGCTCAACCAACAGCATTGTTTATTTTCTTAAAGGAGCCGTATGCAAGATTGTGGCCAAAACTGGTACTGCAATCACTTTCAAATTACTGTAGAGCGGTGTAAATAAGTATTTGAAATGAACATGATTTCTTCATGTCTAGTGACATATCAGGGAAAATGTATGATTCACTGAAATAAATTTCTTGCATACAGCTCCTTTAATTATCTCCTTTCCATCCAGTTTTACACTTTCGCTGCCATGACAATGTAAGGCCTAAAACCCTTAAAAGTTACACTTTTTAACAGAAATAGTAATGCTTTTTTTGTAGGTTTTGTAGTTTTATCTAAATCTAACATTCTTGAACATAGAATATTCGAATCTGTTTCTATGCCACTTGTGTCGCCAAACACAATTGGTTAGCCAACAAAATAGCCCCGCCTCCAATTTCACGCAATTGGTTGAGCCAGTGTTGCTACGCTGGGATGCTCAAATAATGTTTTAATAACAACAGAGAGCCACAAGTGTCTTCCCACTAGCTTACTTAAAGTTGTGCATAATCAGTATAAGAGAGAGAATTTTGACATTGAAAATATTACATCACCATGAATGAGATATAGTGAGATAGTTAACACTCTATTCCGAATACGAGCCTAAAACTACTACATTTCACTCATTTTTCCAACAGATTCTGACTGTGAAATTCTTTGGAATGGTGTGGAATCGCTTGAAAAGTCATTAAATAACCACCAACCCTCCCCATAGAAAAATGAACCATGGGAGAGTATGATGTCACCCGCTGTGCATGTATGACAGTCTCTGCGCTCGGCCAGCCGCTCCAGCTGAACGGTCTGTGCTTGTGGTTTTCCGCGCCAAGCTATGAGACAGACTCTGAAGACGCGGAGAGAAGGAATTCAAGCACCACCACATTTCTTGGTGAGTGGTGCAACAGGGAATCAGGTCAAAGAGTGCTTTATTAAAACCACGCCGGGGAAAGAGAGGGAGAACAACATTTGCCATGTGAGAGCTACAGATGAGTGCAAACTAGCAGTCAGAGCTTTGCGGCCTCTGTGTATATTTGTTGTCTGGTGTATTTCATGGAATGGGATAGTTCACCTAGAAATAAAAAAATTCAGTTCAAAAAGTTCGTAAAGAGATCGTAAAACTATTCCATATGAATTTAGTCCACATTTTCTGAAAAGGCTTTTCTGAATTTCGGCTTTTATTTACATATAAACATTCATCAACTCGCACATCAGTTGTCATAAACGGAAGCTCAAGCATTTTCGCTTGATGTGCGAGAACCAATAAAGGTTCATTCTCGTGTTACGCATCATGTTTGAGCTTCAGCAAGAACCAATGAGGTTTGTTCTCGCGAGTCAAGCGGGTTTGGTTGAGCTTCTGTATGTTCACTGATCAATGTTAATATGCAAACAATAGCTTAAATTCACTCTGTTCATCATATAAAGCGATCGAGTCGCTTCAGAAAATTTTAACTAAATCGCTAAATCGTTTCCGCCACAGAATGAAAAATAAAAAAGGTAATTGCGACTTTATATCTCACAATTCTGAATTTTTTTCTCACAATTGCGAGTTTACGCCTCGCAATTCTGACTTTATCAGAATTGCGAGATGTAAAGTCAGAAATGCGAGATATAACAGTCAGAATTGCGTGTTATAAAGTCAGAATTGTGAGATATAGAGTCGCAATTGCGTATTATAAAGTCAGAACTGCAAGATATAGAGTTGCAATTGTGACTTTTTTCCCCCTTAGAATTGGCCTGATAACTCGCAATTGCAAGTTTAGATATATAAAAGTCAGAATTGTGAGATATAAAGTCAGAATTGCATGATATAAAGTCGCAATTCTGAGAAAAGACGTCAGAATTTCGACATATAAACTCGAAATTATGTGTTATAAAGTCAGAATTGCGATATAAAAAGTCGCACTTCTGTCATTTTTTCTCAGAATTGCGACTTTATATCATGCAATTCTGACTTTTATATCTCGCAAATCTGACTTTATAACATGCAATTGCAACTTTATTTCTCACAATTCTGACTTCATATGTCGCAATTGTGAGATAAAAAGTCACAATTATTAATATTATTATTTTTATTTTTATTCAGTGACGGAAACAAGCTTCCATACATATGGATTGTGTTTCGAAGATGAACGAAAGCCTTACGGGGTTTGGAACATGATGACAGTAAGAAAATGATGTCAGAATTATCATTTTGGGGTAAACTAACTCTTTAAGTCCTATAAAAAAAATATGTGAGAAAAAGGCCTAAATTGAAGTCATTATACATGATAATCTTGCCTCAAAGTGAGTGTAAAGGTTGCACATTCAATCAAAATGGAATTTCGACAAGGAGAAAGTGTAGGGCGGGGACATAGTTCTGTGCATCAGTTTTTGATTGGATGTTGAGATGCAGGTGTGGCACTCAAAGTGGATACAAGTGAAAGCAGGTAAGCTTGAAGCGGCGGGTTTAATCAGATTAAATGATCGGAGAATCCCACGTTTTCAAGGGAACGTCCAGTTTTGACATTTTAAAAATATTGACACGGATTAATGTACATAATAAAAAACGCATTTAGAAAATAGATTCCATGCTATTTCATGCTGACTTTAAAGTGGAGAGTGCACTTAAAGGGGCACTTGGCAACTATTTCAACTTAATAAAACCGTTTAGAAATCATTTGAATAGTTTAATAACCTGTTCTGGAGAAAACGGTGGCTTCCCCTACTCCCCCCAGCGTCCCCAGGCGGAAAACCAACCTTGCAACGTGAGGACTAACGTCCCGATAATTTGCAAATAGAAGTCTCGTGAGAAGCGAGAACGAGCGAAAAAACGCAAACTGCTTTATGGCAATTCGACATGAATCTATGATACTGTGTATGATGTATTACCTACTCGGTAGACATAACTCCACACGATAGAGTTGGCCTGCTCCGATAATAACAGAAGCACACGGGCAGCGGTATAAAGCGGGAGGAGGGCGCCGCAAGCGCAAATGAGTTTCTTTATGACAGTGTTGTGTGAAATATACGCTGTACAGCTGTAGGGGGCGCTGATGAGAACACATTCCACAACAAAAGTGTAAATCAGCGAAGAAGTGACTAGAGTGGCCAAGTGCCCCTTTAATTGTTTTATTGCAAGAATTCGTGGGTCCACTAGGTGGAAACACTCACAGCTTTCAAAATCTAGAGGAAAACGGACAACGCAAATGAAAATAACAAAAGACAAAGGTGGAAACCACAACCATTGATATCTGAGGAGCTCAAAAGGTCTGGTGAATCATCATAAGTGGAACAAATCCAGATGGGCTCATGATCAAAAATGGATATTTTGAAGACTTCAATGCAAGACGTCAAGCAAAAAAAAAAAAAAAAATTTATTTGGATAGTTTACCGAAAAAAGTTAAATCTGTAACTCACCCTGCATGTTCCAAATCGGCTTGACTTTCTTCGGCGGAGCAACAAAAGAAGAACATTTTTGGAAAAGGCCTCCTTGTTTTGGACCCCATTGACTTTCATTGTGTTGACCAAAAAAAAACAGTTCTTCAAAATATCTTCTCTTGTGTTCCACAGAAGAAAGTCAAACATGTTTAAATGAATTGAGGGTGATCATTTGATATTTTTACTATGTCTTAAATATTTGCAATCAATTTCATTTGAATATTTCCCTTAAAAAACGGATTTATGCGAGGAGTGTAATGTAATTCAGGTCAGATATGTGGCGAGTTTTAGCATCATGAATGTTCTCTTTGGATGAAGTGTAAACATTACATCTGTGTTCCTACTCCTCTCTCGTAAACTCAGACCTCTCATCTCACATAATCTCTGCTACAGCTGGGCCGTTTGGGCCCCATCCAGAACCAATCACAAACCCTGTCCTCAGATCTGAGAGGGATGAAGGGTGTGTTGTTTAGAAAGGAGAGTGCTCTCTAAGGTTATAGACATGTTTACAACAGTCCAATCAGGTCCGAGAGCAAGGCACTATGGGTATTGACATCATAGTTAAGGTATTAGGGGTTTTGAAAGATTGGCCAATACTCTGAAAACCAATGTGCTGAGGAAGTTTCACAGACAAAAATTAAGGGCATCGCTTCCACATTGTGATGACCAAACTATTAAACTGCGAAAACATGTTTTTAAAAAAGGAGCTGAACAGCTGTGAATGAACGAATAATCGGTGTATCGCGTCATAACGGCCAGTGAACTCTGACTCACGACATCCAGTGTAAACACATGGCTTCCTTTTTACAAAAAGCTCATGTACCGAATGAACAAACACAAAAATATAGGCACTTTTCTTAGCTAAGCTAAGCTAAGCTAACTCGAATGATAGCGAACAGCCACACACCAAAACAGAATGGCTTTGGCTTGACGTCGCTGGAGTGCCTGAATCAATCACAGAGTGACAGAACAATCTGGGAAGTTAATCCTAGTATGAGATCGACGCCCCCCTGAGCCTTTGCAGGTCAACCAGCCTAATCTGCCTGGAATACCAATTTCAGCTGGTGGGCTGCGTTATTGTCCTATAGCCACTTGTCTGTCTCTCAGAGGGGTGAAAATGTAAAAATGAACAGCCAAGGACCCCATTCAGCTGCAAATGAGGACAAGGAAAAAAGCTAGGCCTGAAAGAGTGAAAAAGAGGAAGATGAAAGAGAGGGAGTTAGGAAGGAGGTGGAGAGGAGTAGCAGACAAGTTAATAGAGACCAAGATCTCGGAGGTTTTACACGTCTCCGGAGTGACCCCTGCGTGAGCTTTAAGAAAGCTGGATTCAATCCATCCACTCACAAACCAGTGAGATGTCAATCCTGCAGGTGGAAAAACAAAGGAAACCCACAAAAGCTGAAAATTACAGTCAATGATCTGTAGAAACCTAAAGCTAAATTAAAGTTTGGTTCCTCGGTTTCATAGCAGATCAGTTGTTTTCTTAAAGTGACAGTTCAACATCCTTTACTCGCTAACATGTTGTTCCAAACCTGTATGGACAGACAAGCACCTAAAATGTTTCATTATTGATCACAGCTCTCAAAATCTACAGTCACGGAAGAGCAAAAACAAACTGGTTTCTCAGAAAACTCTCCTCGTCTGTCATTGGTTGGCTAAAGAGATAATGCCGCCCCAATCTCAACCATTGACGATATTAAGGGCGCTCAAACAAACAGCAATGTTTTTCACCACAGAGTCACAGTGCACTCAAAAAAATATATATTTTGGCTTTAACTTTTCCATAAATTAACTTTTTTCCACGTAACTGGGTTCCGTTATACAAACATAATTTGTTCATGTAACTTCAACATCATGAAATAATTAGTTTTAAGTGACCCAATTAGGCACTGAGCAGAGTGAAATGCACACTGAAGCTGTGTTAAAGTTAAGAGCCCAACTAAAACACACACTGATCACCATAATGGTGACTTGTCTTCAATAATGATCAATCATCCCTCAATTATTCACTTAATTATCTCATTAACTTTAACACTGCTTTAGTGTTCATCACTTAAAAGTACTAAATTCCATTATGTTGATGTTACATTAACAAATTATGTTTGTATAACGTAACCCTGTTGACATCAAAAAGTTCATTTAAGCCAACATATCATTTTTTGGAGCGTGTTTATCTACACTTTTAAAGGAATAGTTCACCTAAAAATGTAAATTCTGTCAATAATTACTTGCTTTTGTTCATCTTCGGAACACAAATGAAGATCTTTTTGATTTCTGTCCCTCCACTGACAGCAGCGCAACTACCACTTTGACGCTTCAAGAGATCGTAAAACTAATCATTTTGGATTGAGCCGTTTCAGAAAATGTGGACCACACTACTGCGATTTCGTTTAAAAACGGAGAGTTTAAACGAATACGATCTCCGTCCACATCAGCGTTTTATCAGCGTATTAGAAACGAACTCCGTCCACATTAAAACGACTGAAAACGCGGATGGTTTTCAGTGCATGGTGTAAACAGTGAATGACGAATCAGGGAAGGGTACGTCATGACTGATAACACCCAATCATAGAGCCAAGCGTCAGCCTCTGCGTCAGCGTTTCTTAAGTTCTCCGTTTTGTATGGTTTTGTCTCGTCCACACTAAAACGCACTTCGGAGATTCAAAACGCAGCTGCAGCGTTTCTAAACTTCTCCATTTTAGGTCTTCGTTTTTCCCGTTTTAGTCTGGACGGGAGGTGCAAACGTAGCAAAAGGTCTCCGTTTTTAAACGAAAACGCAGTAGTGCGGACGGGGCCTAAACCACTCGATTCAAAAGGATTAGTTTTACAATCTCTTTGGGAACTTTTGAAGTGTCAGAGTAGTAGTTGCGCAGCTGTCAATGGAGGGACAGGAATACCTCAGATTTCATTAAAAAGATCTTCAATTGTGTTTCGAAAATGAACGACTTGGGTTTGGAACAACATGAGGTGAGGTTGAGTTTCATTTTTGCGGTGAACTAATCCTTTAAGGGAAATCAACCAAGCAAAAGATTTCTTAAAGCGGTCTCTTAATATTAATGTGGGATTGGAGAGTGTACTTTACCATAAAAAAATTAACACTCGTCACCTAAACATAAAGTTGAGGGAGGCACCTTTAAGAATCCAGAGAAATTTTAAGCACTAGTCAGATGCTGAAAGTTGTTCTTAGAGCCATTCCCTCCTAGTAAACATTTTCAGCTGTGAAACTCAGTAACCTCAAACAACAAAATAAGGGCACTTGCCCTGACAACACGACATGTGAAAATAGTCATTGCCTCTCTTGGGATCCAAAGAATAAATTACTTCCCTAGAGCTACTAAACCGTAATTATATCAAACATAATTGGTTGATTTTAGGTCAAGATAAAGTTATATCCTCAGGAATACGGTACAAGTCTGGTCTAGCCATGAAATTGGGGACATCAGGCAAAGCACTTTTTATAACTTTGGTTGCGTGCAAGATGTCATAGCCTACAGCTATACTGCACTTACTATATTTGCAGTGTATGTGTGCATATTGTTTTCAGTTTCGGTGATTTTACATTTACCTCAAATCATTACCCATTTTTTTCACATTAACAAATATAACCAGATTTATGACCACTTAGCCACTTAGCTACTAAATTAAACAGGCATGCAATAAAGTCATGTGACAGCAAGTTTCACATATTTAAAAAAGTATCCAGTATTAACTCTTAGTTTAGTGGTAGCAATGGGAAAAATAAATAGATCCCCCTACGTCATAAGGCAACTATTGTGATTGATGACGTAGTTCAACTTCTGCAGGAAAATCGAGCCGGCCGGTCACTACGTCATTCAACAGAGTGACATGGCAAAGGGGGGATGTTCCAACACTAAAACGGAGAACACTATCTCAGGAATAATAAATATAGATATAGCAACCCAATCTGCAACTTTTTTGCAAACCATCCCAAAATCCCAATCTCAATGAGAAGTTTCACAAATACTTTTTTTTATAGTAGCCTAATTGCATTTGCACTTGTATAAAAAGTACGCCGCAAAAACTTTTTTAATCTAAATGCACTTGTATTAAAATGTACACAATGTCAATGCTGAATTTCAACCGTGCGCAAATTCTCAAAAACACTTGCTTGTAAACAAACCCCCAAAAAACGAAGGAAAAACTTTTCGGCTGTGAGTGATCTGACAAAAGAAAACACCTCCAGGTAAAGTTTTGTGTTGGATGTCAAACAAATCGCGTAATCTTTCAGACACCGTTGTGTCAACAACAAGTACACTTTGCGCAAAGTATTTGTGTGTTTATTGCCGCCGTGGATCGCGTGTTTATTTTGCGCGGCTCCGCTGTCATCTACAGTTTATAGTTCGCACAATCTCAAATCAGCATTACGTGGCTCGCGCGAACGCTTGCATCTATCAAAGCAATGTAAACAAATGTCTTTCGTGCTCACCAGCTTTGCAGGGATCTTTATAGTCGATCACATCTGATGGGCTGCTGGTCTCCACATAGAAGCCGGGCTCAATCGCGTCCAGATCGAGCGCTGCGAGCGCGGCGAAGCTGGAGAGCAGGAACACACACCTCGCTGCGAGCTCCATGACCGGGCTAGTGGAGCAGGATAGAGGTACAGGCGAGACAGATCATCGGCGGAGGAAAAATGGGAGGTTTTAGGGGAAATGAGATCTCTCTCGAGGGCGGGTTTAAGCGCGGCTCTGCCTCCACACGCGCACACACACACACACACACATTGTGTTCCCATAGCGGTGAAGTGATTTGTGCAGCTGGGCTGTGTGCCAGTGCATAGGTTACAAACTTTACAGGAGAGAGGTGTTGGTGTTTCTCACACTGGGTTGTGACATGCCTCTGTGTGCCGAGTTCCAGGTGTATAACGTTACGTTGCTCTATGTTGCGCTTCTAGTGTGTGTGTGTGTTGTGGTGTCTCCGTATAACTGCGTAGAGTCTGTGTTTTGTTCCCTGAGAGCTCTCTGTTTGCTGTGAGTGCACTGTGTAGCCTATGCCATCCAAATCAGCAATACAACCCTTACAGTTAGCCTAATATAAGTCTCAGGTGTCCCCAGAATGTGTCTGTGAAGCTCAAAATAGTCCACAGATAATTTATTATTCCTGGTTTTGTCAAATCAGATATATAAGTGTGTGAGCAATAAGGTACGAGAGGCTGTGCTGTATCGTGAATAAGTAACGGCTGAAGGGCGTTGAGGCACGGCGTTCAGCCGCTACTTTTTCACGATACGGCACTTGCCTCGATTACCTTATTGCTTTTATAAAATGGTTACCACACAATAAAAATATTAAAGTAAAAAAAAAATGTATTAGTGCAACTTTCATGAAGTAGTAAGTCAAAAGCCTTCCTTCCGCTAGAAAAAAAATAGTCCCTAACCGTGAACAGGGACAAGTGTGTAATATGCATGAAACCTCAATTAAAAACAACAAAAGAAAGAACTGCTGTGTTGCGCAGTGATACATAGAACCTTTGGGTGAAGCGGTCATAGCTGTGTTTTATCCTGAATGTGTTTATCCTGAATAGGTAATGCACAGCTGACCAATCAGAACCAAGGAACTAACCATTATATGATATACACGCATATTATGTAAACAAATTTTATGTTAGAAGTTATTTATTTTAGTACATTATAGATGTTATAAATTGCGATTAATCGACACTATAGGCCCCACCTTGTTGTAAATGCGCATTTTTTAGTTGAAGCAAAAGCATGCTGTTTTCCTGCATGTATCTTCAATTGCAAATGAGCTGCTACTGTGGTGCAGCTCATTTGCACAATTATCAATTGAAAAATAAAAAATAAATTTTTAGGAAAATATCAGGAAATAAAATATCAAATTAAAATATTAGGAATTAAAATTTTCCTGATATTTTCCTTTTGCAACATGGGTTATTTTATTATGAATATTAATTCACATAGCCTAATGTGAAAAAAACATTGACTATATGAAATCTGAGTTTACTTGTGGCTATATCTATCATAGGCAAGAAATTATAGACGATTCAAAGCAAATATTTTAAATGAAAATGTGTTTTTGATGTTGAATATATTCTACTTTTGACTAATAAATATAGGCTTAGCCGCACAATTCCGGATAAATTGAGAAATTAAGAACCACCATTTTTTGATTTCATGATTCTAACAAACTAAAGAAATTTACTGGAAGTTCTGACAAAATGTTAACTGCTGCAGTCTATTTAAAAACGTTTAATTAATTTGAATGAATTTTTTTAAAGTCGGTTTGGAATGATTCAATGACTCACTCATGATACTTCACTTGTTTCATTACTGGATGAATCAGTGATTTTTAACAAATCTATTGAATGATTGATTCAATGACTAACACATTTGAACAGTCACTTGTCGCCACCTAGTGGTATAACAGTGTAACTGATACAATCGTTATTTGAAACTGCTTTGTGTTGGTGGCAGAGCAAATGCAGATTTGAATATTACCCTGTGATTTTGTCATTGGTTAAATCGACACATGCAAATTAATTTTAGGCCATATCATCATGGACGATATCTGGTCCCCGGGGCCATTGCAAGGCGGGAGAAAGATGGTGACAACTATCGGTGATGTGGGAAATGTGGAAGGCTCACAGCCGCAATTAATTTTGCACTAGCAACCATTTATTTCTTATGCTCATTTGATTTATTTGTAAATAATGACTTCGCATATGTTAATCAGTGACGATATCAGATCCATCTCAGTGAGTCGACAAAACAGCACACAAGTCAACATAAGCTAACCGCACATTTACTGTGGAGGGAAGCATGGCATTTGTTTCAGCTGAATGTTGTTTTCCATTACTTGAAATGTCTTTGCCATCAATAATTTTGTTGTATTACATGATCCATTAAGTTGGTGTCAGTATTGCCTCTTTGTCTAGGAATACCATTCTTTATTTTGATTCTCTTGTGTAGTAAACTCAATGATTTTGGGGGATAAGTTCAGAGATCGTCGCTAAACAGCATTTCTCACGATGTAAGTCACACTTATGAATACTTCCAGTCTTTCTTTATATTATCAGATAATAAACACTCGATGTTGTAGTGGAATATGGTGTTCTTTACTACATTTGTATCCGCTTCTTTTCTTTTTAAAAAAGGGGATTTCCATATTTTTTGAAGCTCTGGGCGTTTGTGATGTGGAATAGTGGGATTCCCCTGCATCCTTCTGTCGGTAATTGCAGTTTCTCTATTATATGTAATGATGATGTTAACTTCTGCTTACTCACTGAATCCAGAATGAGTTCACAGTATTGTTAGATCTGATATAGCATGAGATCCCAGATGACATTAAATAAGTCTTTAGTCACTTCCTTTCTTTATAAATATTCCTCATAATGATACTCAAAGGAATCCCTCCTGCCTTAGACTCCATGTCAAGAATGTTAATCTTGTCATGATGTTTACCTTCATGCTTACAACAGTAAGGTCTTGGTTTTGACAAGGAGCAAACATAGCCAGTAGCCTATACGATAAAAAAAGTGTAATTATTATACACTCACCTAAAGGATTATTAGGAACACCATACTAATACTGTGTTTCACCTTAATTATGTGGCATTGATTCAACAAGGTGCTGAAAGCATTCTTTAGAAATGTTGGCTCATATTGATAGGATAGCATCTTGTTGATGGAGATTTGTGGGATGCACATCCAGGGCACGAAGCTCCCGTTCCACCACATCCCAAAGATGCTCTATTGGGTTGAGATCTGGTGACTGTGGGGGCCATTTTAGTACAGTCAACTCATTGTCATGTTCAAGAAACCAATTTGAAATGATTCGAGTTTTGTGACATGGTGCATTATCCTGCTGGAAGTAGCCATCAGAGGATGGGGACATGGTGGCCATAAAGGGATGGACATGGTCAGAAACAATGCTCAGGTAGGCCGTGGCATTTAAACGGTGACCAATTGGCACTAAGGGGCCTAAAGTGTGCCAAGAAAACATCCCCCACACCATTACACCACCACCACCAGCCTGCACAGTGGTAACAAGGCATGATGGATCCATGTTCTCATTCTGTTTACGCCAAATTCTGACTCTACCATCTGAATGTCTCAACAGAAATCGAGACTCATCAGACCAGGCAACATTTTTCCAGTCTTCAACTGTCCAATTTTGGTGAGCTCTTGCAAATTGTAGCCTCTTTTTCTAATTTGTAGTGGAGATGAGTGGTACCCGGTGGGGTCTTCTGCTGTTGTAGCCCATCCGCCTCAAGGTTGTGCGTGTTGTGGCTTCACAAATGCTTTGCTGCATACCTCGGTTGTAACGAGTGGTTATTTCAGTCAAAGTCAGGCACCAACAACCATGCCACACTCAAAATTGCTTAAATCGCCTTTCTTTCCCATTCTGACATTCAGTTTGGAGTTCAGGAGATTGTCTTGACCAGAATCACAGCCCTAAATGCATTGAAGCAACTGCCATGTGATTGGCTGATTAGAGAATTGCATTAATGAGAAATTGAACAAATTCACAATTGTTCATTAATGAGATAATTGCATTAATGAGAAATTAAGAAATTGGTGTTCCTAATAATCCTTTAGGTGAGTTTACATAAAATATATATTCCTATATTTTTGCCTCTCTGAAACCAATACAATATTACAACAATTGCGACTTTTTTTATCTCACAGTTCTGACTTTTACTCACAATTGCGAGTTTAAATATAAAGTTGCAATTGTAAGTTATAAAGTCAGAATTGTGAGAGATGTACTCGCAATTCTGACTTTTTTCTCGCAAGTATGAGTTTATATCTCGCAGTTTTGACTTCTTTCACAGAATTGTGAGATATAAACTTGCAATTGCGAGTTAAAAAGTCCAGTTCTGGAGTAAAAAAAAATCAGCTCATGATTCTGACATTTTATATCTGACTATTCTGGCTTTAGAACTCGCAAACACTAAATTTTTGAGTTTATATCAAGCAATTCTGAGAAAAAAAGTTGCAATTATTATTTTTTTCAGTGGTGGAAACAAGCTTCCACAGAAAACTGCAAAAACCCACATGAATAAATCAATTATTTGAACCAATCAGCTGAACGAATGATTCAATGACTCAAAATGACAGTCCCTTGTTGCGACCTACTGGCCAATCAAATTCAAATACCACTATATATATATATATATATATATATATATATATATTTGAAAATAGATATTTTTTTTATTTTTTTATATTTTTATTTTACATAAATATTACATCATAATATTTATTAATATAATATATATATTAAATACCATATATAAGTAGAGTCATCAGAGCTCAGATTGAAGTAGAATAAGCAAACATTACTTCACGGGTGTCTGTCCCGAGTTTTAATAGAGTTGATATCAAAACAAGTGAAGGGCTTGAATTCTGGGAAATTTGTGGTCATAATGTGAAAACATGTTATCATGATTTCAGTGCGTCAGAAATGTCACTGAGTTTAAAGATGTGGAAAGAAAGACATTGTAAACAATTTGTGTTTTCTGTGTCTTCCCACTTTGAGTCAGTGTTTGGACAATAACCCAACTTATATACACTGTTGTTGTTTTTTTGTGTTTATAGCCAAGTATGTATATCCTGTTTGATATGAGTCAGAGGATTACGCAAAATAATGACTTTTAATTCCCCTTCTGAAAGATTGTTGCGTTTCTCACACGCAAACCGAGCATGTGATTTGATATATGTTTCGTCTTTATCCTTCAAGTGGAAATTTAATATATAGAAAGCTCTGTTAGTCAGGAAGGACTGCGACATTTCTGAGATTAAAACCATCTTTGTGTCACATTTCAAATTTCATTATGCAAATCCCCCACTGTAAACACGACTGGGAATTCTTTGAAAAGTTTAATCCGTTTTTTATGTACACAGTCCTGTAAATAATCTTAAACAAATCACTCCTGGATGTCAAACTGGATTAATGATGCTTGCAAGAGAAACTGTCCTGTCCTGCCCTGACCATCCGGAAATGCCCCCAAGGCCCTCCAGGCAAACTGTGCTGAGAGACTGGAAATGAAACAATGGCACCATTATATCATTTCCTTTCAATTTACTTAAGAGGGACATGATGGAAAACCAGGACAGGTGTTTTTAATAGTAACATGCCCTCGGGAATTTGTGGACCGGAGAGATAGAGGGAACAGGGAATATCCAAGCATGAACATGAACGCAGGGATGCTACTCACACACACACACACACAAACACTTGTGCATCAATTAAAAAAAGTTACATATTAGGTGGTTATCCATAAAAGGACCATATAGTGGACAAAAATGGCCTAGTCGAAAAACTGTTATAAAAATTGGAAGCTTGGGAGCAGAAACTTAAGTCTGGTCTTATTTTAAAGAAGACCTGTGGCAGATTCTTGTTGGAAATAAAAAAAAATGTAACATGTTGAACTCTAAAACTGATAGAAAATCAAAGCCATAAATCTAAACAAGTTGTGTTCCAAATTTGAGATTGAAATCTCAAAAATGAACTTTCGGTAAGATTTTGTTTGGACGTAGATTTCCCCCAGTAACAGATTTCCCCCAGTGACAGATTTCCCCAGTAACAGATTTTCCCCAGTAACAGTTAGCCCCCCACCATAACAGATTCCCCCCAGTAAAAGATTTTCCTAGTAACAGATTTCCCCAGTAACAGATTTTCCCCAGTAATAGTCCCCCCCAGTAACAGATTTCCCCAGTAATAGATTTCCCCAGTAACAGATTTTCCCCAGTAATAGTCCCCCCCAGTAACAGATTTCCCCAGTAATAGATTTCCCCAGTAACAGATTTTCCCCAGTAATAGTCCCCCCCAGTAACAGATTTCCCCAGTAATAGATTTCCCCCAGTAACAGATTTCCCCCAGTAATAGATTTCCCCAGTAACAGATTTTCCCCAGTAATAGTCCCCCCAGTAACAGATTTCCCCAGTAATAGTCCCCCCAGTAACAGATGTTCCCCAGTAACAGATTTCCCCCAATAACAGATTTCCCCAGTAATAGATTTCCCCCAGTAACAGATTTCCCCAGTAACAGATTTCCCCCAATAACAGATTTCCCCCAATAACAGATTTCCCCCAATAACAGATTTCCCCCAGTTACAGATTTCCCCCAGTTACAGATTTCCCCCAGTTACAGATTTCCCCCAGTAACAGATTTCCCCCATTAGATGCCAGCGAAACTACACTACTAAACACTGTGGTTGGATTTGGGATTTGCAGTTGAGTTTTTCTCTCTCAAATATTACAAGGACAGACAACCACACACACACACACACACATCTTTTTTTAATACACACAAGCCACACTCTGACATTCATACCAACACACCCACACAATTATCGCTGCATAATTTATCCATTTGGCTCTATAATATGCTGAAGCAGAAAACAGGAATAAAGTAAATATTTGCTTAATAGGCCGAACCTGAAAAAAATGGCTCCATCTGGCAAAAAATAGAAAAATGTACATTTTGAAGCCTTGCCAACAGAATGACAACCTCTTAACAAAGATTGGATATTATATGGCCCTGGGATTAAAAATTGCAGTTTTAATGTGTTTCAATGCAGATATTTTTGTCCAAAAGGCGCTGAGAGAAAGTATTTTGTGTATCTAGTGCAAAATATATTTTGGAATACGGAGTGAAATAGTAAAAATTTCAATGAAAATACACACCTGAGCCAAAATTCATGCAGTTGGCATTAACACTATGGCATAAAAAACTGAACAAGACAAATTTGTCCATAAAGATACAAAGGTTAAACAAACTCTCAACCCTTGATCCAGTAGACAGACATCTAATATCCAAAATACTCAAGTAACCAACTAAGAATCATCCAGAACACCTTAGCAACCACCTGAGAATCACCCAGAACACCTTAGCAACCACCCAAAATACCCAAGCAACCACCTAAGAATCACCCAGAACATCTTAGGAACCACCTAAGAATCACCCAGAACAACTTAGCAACCACCCAAAATAGGCTAGCAACCACATACGAATCACCCAGAATCCCTTAGCAACCACGCAAAATAGCCTAGGAACCACCAAAGAATCACCCAGAACACCTTAGCAACCACCCAAAATACCCAAGCAACCACCTAAGAATCACCCAGAACACCTTAGAAACCACCCAAAATACCCAAGCAACAACCTAAGAATCACCCAAAACACCTTAGCAACCACCCAAAATACCAAAGCAACCACCTAAGAATCACCCAGAACACCTCAGCAACCACCCAAAATACCCAAGCAACACACCTAAGAATCACCCAGAACACCTTAGCAACCACCCAAAATACCAAAGCAACCACCTAAGAATCACCCAGAACACCTCAGCAACCACCCAAAATACCCAAGCAACCACCTAAGAATCACCCAGAACACCTTAGCAACCACCCAAAATACCCAAGCAACCACCTAAGAATCACCCAGAACACCTTAGCAACCACCCAAAATACCCAAGCAACACACCTAAGAATCACCCAGAACACCTTAGCAACCACCCAAAATACCCAAGCAACCACCTAAGAATCACCCAGAACACCTCAGCAACCACCCAAAATACCCAAGCAACACACCTAAGAATCAACCAGAACACCTTAGCAACCACCCAAAATACCAAAGCAACCACCTAAGAATCACCCAGAACACCTCAGCAACCACCCAAAATACCCAAGCAACCACCTAAGAATCACCCAGAACACCTTAGCAACCACCCAAAATACCCAAGCAACCACCTAAGAATCACCCAGAATCCCTTAGCAACCACCCCAAATAGCCTAGGAACCACCTAAGAATCACCCAGAACACCTTAGCAACCACCCAAAATAGCCTAGCAACTGCCTAAGAATCACCCAGGGCACCTTAGCAACCACCCAAAATACCCAAGCAACCACCTAAGAATCACCCAGAACACCTTAGCAACCACCCAAAATACCCAAGCAACCACCTAAGAATCACCCAGAATCCCTTAGCAACCACCCCAAATAGCCTAGGAACCACCTAAGAATCACCCAGAACACCTTAGCAACCACCCAAAATAGCCTAGCAAACACCTAAGAATCACTCAGCAACCACCTTAGCAACCACCCAAAATACCCAAGCAACCACCTAAGAATCACCCAGAATCCCTTAGCAACCACCCCAAATAGCCTAGGAACCACCTAAGAATCACCCAGAACACCTTAGCAACCACCCAAAATAGCCTAGCAACTGCCTAAGAATCACCCAGGGCACCTTAGCAACCACCCAAAATACCCAAGCAACCACCTAAGAATCACCCAGAACACCTTAGCAACCACCCCAAATAGCCTAGGAACCACCTAAGAATCACCCAGAACACCTTAGCAACCACCCAAAATAGCCTAGCAACCACCTAAGAATCACCCAGAACACCTCAGCAACCACCCAAAATACCCAAGCAACCACCTAAGAATCACCCAGAACACCTTAGCAACCACCCAAAATACCCAAGCAACCACCTAAGAATCACCCAGAATCCCTTAGCAACCACCCCAAATAGCCTAGGAACCACCTAAGAATCACCCAGAACACCTTAGCAACCACCCAAAATACCCAAGCAACTGCCTAAGAATCACCCAGGGCACCTTAGCAACCACCCAAAATACCCAAGCAACCACCTAAGAATCACCCAGAACACCTTAGCAACCACCCAAAATACCCAAGCAACCACCTAAGAATCACCCAGAATCCCTTAGCAACCACCCCAAATAGCCTAGGAACCACCTAAGAATCACCCAGAACACCTTAGCAACCACCCAAAATAGCCTAGCAAACACCTAAGAATCACTCAGCAACCACCTTAGCAACCACCCAAAATACCCAAGCAACCACCTAAGAATCACCCAGAATCCCTTAGCAACCACCCCAAATAGCCTAGGAACCACCTAAGAATCACCCAGAACACCTTAGCAACCACCCAAAATAGCCTAGCAACTGCCTAAGAATCACCCAGGGCACCTTAGCAACCACACAAAATACCCAAGCAACCACCTAAGAATCACCCAGAACACCTTAGCAACCACCCAAAATACCCAAGCAACCACCTAAGAATCACCCAGAATCCCTTAGCAACCACCCCAAATAGCCTAGGAACCACCTAAGAATCACCCAGAACACCTTAGCAACCACCCAAAATACCCAAGCAACTGCCTAAGAATCACCCAGGGCACCTTAGCAACCACCCAAAATACCCAAGCAACCACCTAAGAATCACCCAGAACACCTTAGCAACCACCCAAAATACCCAAGCAACCACCTAAGAATCACCCAGAATCCCTTAGCAACCACCCCAAATAGCCTAGGAACCACCTAAGAATCACCCAGAACACCTTAGCAACCACCCAAAATAGCCTAGCAAACACCTAAGAATCACTCAGCAACCACCTTAGCAACCACCCAAAATACCCAAGCAACCACCTAAGAATCACCCAGAATCCCTTAGCAACCACCCCAAATAGCCTAGGAACCACCTAAGAATCACCCAGAACACCTTAGCAACCACCCAAAATAGCCTAGCAACTGCCTAAGAATCACCCAGGGCACCTTAGCAACCATACAAAATACCCAAGCAACCACCTAAGAATCACCCAGAACACCTTAGCAACCACCCAAAATACCCAAGCAACCACCTAAGAATCACCCAGAATCCCTTAGCAACCACCCCAAATAGCCGAGGAACCACCTAAGAATCACCCAGAACACCTTAGCAACCACCCAAAATACCCAAGCAACTGCCTAAGAATCACCCAGGGCACCTTAGCAACCACCCAAAATACCCAAGCAACCACCTAAGAATCACCCAGAACACCTTAGCAACCACCCAAAATACCCAAGCAACCACCTAAGAATCACCCAGAATCCCTTAGCAACCACCCCAAATAGCCTAGGAACCACCTAAGAATCACCCAGAACACCTTAGCAACCACCCAAAATAGCCTAGCAAACACCTAAGAATCACTCAGCAACCACCTTAGCAACCACCCAAAATACCCAAGCAACCACCTAAGAATCACCCAGAATCCCTTAGCAACCACCCCAAATAGCCTAGGAACCACCTAAGAATCACCCAGAACACCTTAGCAACCACCCAAAATAGCCTAGCAACTGCCTAAGAATCACCCAGGGCACCTTAGCAACCATACAAAATACCCAAGCAACCACCTAAGAATCACCCAGAACACCTTAGCAACCACCCAAAATACCCAAGCAACCACCTAAGAATCACCCAGAATCCCTTAGCAACCACCCCAAATAGCCGAGGAACCACCTAAGAATCACCCAGAACACCTTAGCAACCACCCCAAATAGCCTAGCAACTGCCTAAGAATCACCCAGGGCACCTTAGCAACCATACAAAATACCCAAGCAACCACCTAAGAATCACCCAGAACACCTTAGCAACCACCCAAAATACCCAAGCAACCACCTAAGAATCACCCAGAATCCCTTAGCAACCACCCCAAATAGCCGAGGAACCACCTAAGAATCACCCAGAACACCTAAGGCCCCGTCCACACTACTGCGTTTTCGTTTAAAAACGGAGACCTTTTGCTACGTTTGCACCTCCCGTCCACACTAAAACGGGAAAAACGAAGACCTAAAACGGAGAAGTTTAGAAACGCTGCAGCTGCGTTTTGCGTTTTGAATCTCCGGAGTGCGTTTTAGTGTGGACGAGACAAAACGGAGAACTTCAGAAACGCTGACGCAGAGGCTGGCGCTTGGCTCTATGATTGGGTGTTATCGGTCATGACGCATCCTTCCCTGATTCGTCATTCACTGTTTACACCGGCACGCGCATGCCCAGTGTTGGTGAATGGTCACGTAATCTGCGTTTTCAGTCGTTTTAATGTGGACGGAGATCGTTTCTAATACGCAGATAAAACGCTGGTGTGGACGGAGATCGTATTCGTTTTAATTCTCCGTTTTTAAACGAAAACGCAGTAGTGTGGACGGGGCCTAAGCAACCACCCAAAATAGCCTAGCAACTGCCTAAGAATCACCCAGGGCACCTTAGCAACCACCCAAAATAGCCTAGCAAACACCTAAGAATCACTCAGCAACCACCTTAGCAACCACCCAAAATTGCCTAGCAATCACCTAGGAGTTCAAGACCCTGCCTTCACACTCTCATAGCTTACTTGTGAACAAACATTTTGATAACCTCTGCCCTACGAACCCTCGGAACCTTCCAGCAACTAACTAGGAACAGCCTCATGTAATCACTTCGAGCGCTTCACAATCACCTCCTGCATTGTTCTTCTTTCTAAAAACATAATGTTTTGAGGACACAAATCGCTGCATTAATCAGCGTCTATCATTGGGTTTCAAGCGTTTCAACCTCCACTGGTTTCCCTCATTAGAGGCAATAACAGCAATCAGCAATCTAAACAATTGTGACTCAATCAGACAGACACGTTATTATCCCTGCATAATCATGCCGGTTATTTGAAGGACAGCGATATGCTGTCACAAGGAAAGCCGTGCAAAAAAACGCATTGGATGATTGATGCATGGTTAATCTAAAAACAATTAAAAACTCTCACGTCATCTTTTAAACGTTTTGAATTTATTTTCTTTTTTGACAGTTTAACGATGCATTTCTCTCAGGCGCTTTATGGCTGTAAGGAAATAACAGGTTTTGTGCAAAACATTTTAACAACAATCCTTTTTTTTATTATTTTTATGCTAAATCAACTGAATCAAATATTCTGCACTGGCAAAACATCATTTTTTGTTTGTTTATGTAGACGGCAAGAAAAAAATAGCCTGTTATAGCCAGGCTATCTAAAGAACAATAACAGTGTTTGTGAAATTTTCCAATAAATATATTTTGAAGTGCTGTATGGAAAAATATATTAAAACAGGGATGAGGAGAACAAATATAAAAATACAAAAGGAACATTGCTCATGGCAGATTAAGGAAAATAATACAAATGGACAAACGCATGAGTGTGAAGTCAAGTCTTCAGGCCATGTGTGCAGGACAGTGTCTATAGAGGGCGCTCTTGCAGGTTGTGAGGCAAATGAGTCTTTAAACCAGGTATAAATCCATTTGATTCGTCTGGGTTCATCCGTTTGTGCTGTTGGATTTCACTGATGGCACATATCCATTTCAATGAGCTTCTGGTCACTGCAAGATAAAGAATCAATTGAACACATGAACAAAACACACAATACATTTCTCTAGATGAGTAGTGTTCCAAAAGCGCTCATATATCTTATGATGGCAATGAATCGTTTTGTTTGAAATATATATATTAGGGGGGAGGAGGAAATAGGGTAGAGAGGACGATAGGACAATATATATAAATACATATATATCTGGACTTGCATTAATGCCTGGTCACTTTATCGCTCTAGCACTTTAATACTGGACTCAATACTTACACTTTTTTATGTTTTTTTTTCTTTTGTTGATATTTTGACTATTATTGTTATATTATTGTTATTTTGTTCTTTGTACTGTCTTCTTTTTATTCTCCTTTTCTTTTCTTGCTAAAACTGCTGCTGGAATTTTCAATTTCCTTTTGGGAGTCATCCCTAAGGATTAATAAAGATAAGTCTAAGTCTATATGCCTACATATATTTTTAGACAGTTTTGTCACTTTGTTTTCACTTTGCCAACAAAAAGTTTTAAATGAAGCCAATGGAATCGACTGTTGCACATCAATGGCGATTCGTTTTTTCAACTGAATCTGATTTCCGAACAGATCTGTTGAGTGAATGATTCAATGGGTGTGTCTCAATCGATATTGTGTACACTGGTAAGGACCTTGGTTCACTGCACAATGGGACATTGATTACCCAATTTCCAGCGTCAAAACTACGAACAACGTCAACGTACAACGCTATACCCGCTATACCTATATCTTTTAATATATTATTTTATGCTGTTTAGGGATAGTTCACCCAAAAATGTAAATTGTGTCAATTACTCACCCTCATTTCGTCACACCGGGACGAATATCAGCGCGCGTTATTCGTCAGCGTTTTCAACAAGTTTTTTGTGTTCACACCCAAGCGATTTTCACTGACGATGAGCCGAGTGAACATGCAAATTCATTCCCTGACATTAGATGGCGCCCATTTGCTCTGCAATACCACTTCATAACAGTTCTTTTATCCACAGTTCTTTTTATCTTTTATGTTTTTATTTGTAGTCGCAGTCGCGTTTGTCACATATTTTTTTAACACCAACGAGAACAGCTTTACATTCATCTTGCCTTGCATCTTCCTCGTTTCCTGGCTGTGTAGACGGCGACGCTACTCGGCGTATATCTTCTTCTCCCTTCCGTATGTGTGCTCGGCAAGACCGTTTTGTGTTTGAGCGCCCCCAAGTTGTGTTTTACTGTAACTTCAGAAGCTCCAAACACGTGAGCAAAAGCGCCAATCTCATTGGTCGGATAGTTTTTGACGTGGCATCTCAAACTAAAAAAACGAACCTGAGGCGTTTTTTTTTTTAAATGACGCTTTTACGAGTGCCATTTTACGCGTCGGTGTGCACACTCACATTGGTGCCCTTTGTTTAGTCACAAGGCATTAAACGTTGGCGAAATTCGTCCCGGTTTGAACAGGCCTTAAGAATTTAATTCCATTTTCAGAACACAAATTACGATCTTTTTAAAGAGCAACTAAACACTAAACCACTTTTTTTTAGTTAATGATCTGTAAGAATGTATCTTTATTAATACCAGTCATTGATTCAAGTAACTTTTTTGACATTTGTTTATAAAGTGTTTTATTTCTACAATATATGGTGTAAAAACGTCTCAGTGCTGCCCTCTTCAGGTTGAACGTTGGCTACTGCAGTTGAATTTTCCTATTGGATGTTCCGCACTTCGTGACGTACCCAGGTTTTACCACGCAAGCTACGCCCTTGGCAGTATAAAAACTATCTGGTGTCGTCAAAAGCACTGCAGGGAGTCAGGAATTGGAATTGTGAGTATTGAAAACGATCAGGATAGAGTGTTTTAGCATCTATTTCGTCCCCTCTATCTCCGCTGGGGTCTGCCCACTTTTTCAGCATTTTCAAATATTGCCAGTGGGTGGAGTCATGCTCTGACCAGGGGTTTAGTTACCCTTTAATTAAATCAGTGATATTTCTGTCCTTCCATTGACCTTCCAAGAAACTACCACTTTGATGCTTCATAATTATAATTATGAGCCTCCTAGGCGAGATACAGTAGAAGCCAGGGGGAGATCGGGGTAGGAACAATGGGCAGAGGAGAGAAGTAGAGTTGTGGTGTCAAGAAAACCAGTGGCGAATAGGGCAAGTGAGTTCATGTAAGTTAGCACCGTGGCTAACGCTGGTTCATCTACTGTATGGCTAGTACCTTGGTGTTTTCCAATAAATCTGCTTTAGCAAACATACGTTCGACTTTGTCCTTGATTAAACATCCATTTAGATTGTCTTAATTTAAGCCAGCAACGTTTTGTCTTCTCATTTTCTACGCTGACAGTGATTTTGCAGTCCATCCAAGCTGGTTAGCGCTATCTACATTGACTAATGACCATGCCATGACAACAAATAAATAATGACAATACCTTAGCTACAATAACAACAGTCTAATGGCACTTTTCCACTGCATGGCTCGTTCGGTTCGGCAATGCCGGTTCGGTTCGATTCGCTTTTCCACTGTGTGGTATGACTCGGCTTGGCACGGCTCAGCTCACTTTAACTCGGTTTGCTTTTCAACTGCAGTTAGTGATACCATTTAAAGCGAGTGAAATGTGCGCTACAAACAACCGAGTGTGTGGTAACAGACGTGGCAGTGAAGTCTGCTCTCTTCACCTGCACAAAACACACCTAAAACCGAAAAGCCTTGTTTTTCCTAGAAGGAAAATGATGGACGTGAGCCGCGTTTCCACCGCAATTACCAGGAACTATTTGTCCCAGGAACTTTTTTCCCAGGAGCTTTTTTTTCCCCAGACCGCTTGCTTACTGCGTTTACACCGCGTACTAAAGTACCGGTCCAAGGCGGGAACATATGTTAAACTGCGTGCGACTGCTCTTCCTAGCCTGCACGTTGGTTTTGAGTTTTGTATGGAGGAGATTCAAGCTTTGCTGCTTTTGTGTGCGATTGGTTTACTAACGAGGTAATTAACAAAACGGCAGAAAAGAGAAGAGCACCCAAAGCGTATTCAGAAAGCTCGTAATGCTAGATATAAAAGTAGATGTTTTTTTATCAGTGGACATTGACTGTGACATGGATGGGACGAACGCGCGCCATCGGGCAGAAAGAATAGCGTGGTAAGAACCAATCAGCATTGTTCAGCGCACAAGTCCCACCCCGACAGTTCCTGAACTCTGAAAAAGTACCACCTCGCCAGCAGGGAACTTCATTTAGACCCTGGTTCCTGCGGTGTAGACACACCGAGTACCACCCCAAAGTTCCTAGTTCCTGGGGAAAGTTTCTGCGGTAGAAACGCGGGTATGAATTCCAGGCTGGAATTTGTGCAACCATCAAATGAGACAGTTAATCTTTAACTGTAAAAAAAAAAAAAAGTAGGCAAGTACCGTTCTCCTGACAAACCCAGACTCGTCTATCGGATTTCCAGAAAGTGAAGCGTGATTCATCACTCCAGAGAACACGTCTCCACTGCTCTAGAGTAATAGGAGCATAGTGAGCATTGATGCTCCCTGGTTTTTGTGGTGCATTGTGGGATTGTTTAGGGAGGGAACATTCAAGTGCACTGGATGGGTTTCGCGATTGAGAGTCCTTATAATGGCCGACTCCCTGATTAGTGCCCTGACTACAGAGCGGATTGAGACGCACCCAATGTCGCGCTCACTAAAACGGGTTGGTTCGTTACTGAATGATTTTTTATGCCAAATGACTCATAAAGATACTCATTTGTCGCCACCTACTGGTGTAAAGATGCAACTAGAAGACAGTCCACCACCATTTATGTTTTTCAAAATCTGGCTGCATTTATTGGATCAAAATACGGTAAGAATAGGAATATTGTGAAATATTATTACACTTTAAAATAACTATTTTAATATTTTTTAACGCATTTTATTCCTGTCATGTAAAAATTTTGAGCATCATTACTCCAGGTGTCACACGATCCTTAATAAGCCAATTGTGCCACTTGTACAATAAAAATATACATTACTGACACCCAGCCCTATGCGCTCTTGCTCGAGTGATGTTGCTTATTTAAAGGGATAGTTCACTTTGAAATAAATTTTTGGTATTTTTAGGTCAAACCGTTCTTGTCTGTCAGTCATATAATGCAGGTCTATGGTCACCACCTCAAAGAGCATGCTCAGAGAAGTCCAAATTAAACGTAATTAAATGTAAGTACACATTGATGGCCTAAGACACAAAACGAGTGGTTTGTGTGAGAAAACGAGCAGTATTTATATCGTTTTACCTCTTGTAATCACAACCACAGCCAATTGATCTGAGGGTGCAGGCGCTTCGGTCTGAACTCTGTGATCTCTTCGGAAGTGTTTGCGCAAGCATACATAATTGTTTTCTTTTATGACGGCTTAAACATCCCGGATAAACACAAATTAAAACCATCTACAATCTTTGTTCTGTGTAAACAATGAGTGACATACATGCGCAACCGAAGCGCCCGTGCCTTCTTCAGATCACTTGGACGTGGCTGTGGTTACAAGAGCTAAAAACTATATAAATACTGTTTGTTTTCTCACACAAACCGCTCGTTTCGTGTCTTAGGCCATCAATGTGTACTTACATTTAATTACGTTTAATTTGGACTTCTCTGTGCATGCTCTTTGAGGTGGTGACCATACACCTCCATTATATGACTGACAGACAAGAACGGTTTGACCTAAAAATATTAAAATTGAAACTACTGTGGAAACAAAGACACCTACATCTTGGATGCCCTTGAGGTAAGCTAAAACACACCAAAAATTAATTTCAAAGTGAACTATCCCTTTAAGTTTATTTAACTAGTAACCTTAGACACAATTAGCCAATAGTGTTTTTATGAATCATAAGCATTTTTAAATGAACTAAACCATTACTAATACCCAAGTGATGCAAATCAAAAACGACAAGGATATAATTATGCTCCTCAGAGTGATTAAGCAAGTAATTACACCTCATCTCTCCACATGGTCAATGAGACGGTTACTACAGCAACAATAATAGCTCACACTGCAGAGCACTAACGGCACCGGCTGCGAGGAAACATCGGTTAACACAAAAAGTTAGGATGAAAAAAAACCCTAAATGGACTAATCGATGTTAATGAAAAGCCGAAAGCTCTTCTAATTTGTCGAGCGCGAGTTAAAGCAAAGGGGAAGCCAAAAGCCAACTGTTCTGTTCCAGCTCTGGTACATCAAGCAAGAGATCACACAGCGAGTCACACACCTGGTGGTCAGGAGCGCTGTGAGAGGGCACTGTCGCCCCCGTGTGGCTGAGAGAGGGAATCCTGCCGGGCTGTCCTCGCAGCGTCACTGTGATGGTGGTGGGAGCTTTCAGTCCTGCAGAGGACACACACATTACGGGAAAAATACTTGACAAGAAATATATTTAGCCTTTTGTTTTTCCTAAACATTATAATCACAGGTTGTTTGGAAACATACACTATAAAAAAGGCAGGGTTGTTTTAACCCAATTTTGGGTAAAATATGGACAAACCCAGCCATTGGGTTACATTTTTAAATGACATTTTTAACCCAATGGCTGGGTTTGTCCATATTTTACCCAAAAATTGGTTTAAAACAACCCAGCATTTTTTTAGAGTGTATGTAAGATTGTGGAATGCTTATTTTGTGGCATAGTTCTGTGTTGCTTATTAATTGTAACTAAATGCAACCTGTTATGTCCATAATTTATAATGTGATGATGAATTAGCTTTACTATGATCACAAGTCTCCTAATGAATAAAATAATGTTTTATAGGCTATATATGATGCAGGTAAAAGCAAAATTTTATATATTTGTGTTTATCTAAATAGATGCATTTAATAATTCATCATTCATGTGCACTTTTATCTCGAGTAGCGGCGACTCTGAACTCGATTTCATGAAAAAAAGTAACGAGGGGGTGATTTGGTAAAAATTGTTGTGATGTGATTTCCATCAAGATCTTGTATTGTCAAAGCAAGAGTCCATTTCTCTGTAAAGTCTCCTCCAGAACATCCCAAAGACTTTCAGGGAATTTAAGATCTGGACTCAGAGGAGCCGATTCATGTGTGAAAATGATTCTTCATGATCCTCACAATCACTCTTTCATAATCTGAGCTGGATGAATCTTGATATTATCATCCTGGAATATGGCCATGATGTTTCTTCAGACATGGATGTTCAAGAAATGAAAAGCTACACTCTATCAATTAGGGTTAGAAGAACTGTTGCCAAAAAAATCAAATGCTAGAAACATAAAAATCACTGCAATAATGACTCATTATTAAGCATAGTATAGAGTAAGCATTTGCCTAATTAAATCCAAACAGCGACTTTTTTTTTTTTTGGCCAGGCAGTGTATAACCTCACCGGGCATAGGCCTGATATTATGCTTAAAGTATTAATCTTTAACTGTAAAAAAAATAAAACTAACTTTTACGGTAAAAAAAAACAGAAGCTGTGGTTGCCAGAAATTTACCGTCAAAAATACGGTTGCAACAATTTTGGTTTTACAGACTTAAAGGAGTTGTTCACTTTAAAAGAAACTTTTGCTGATAATTTACTCACCCCCATGTCATCCAAGATGTCCACGTCTTTCTTTCTTCAGTCGAAAAGAAATTAAGGTTTTTGATGAAAACATTCCAGGATTTTTCTCCATATAATGGACTTCAATGGGAACCAAACGGTTCAAGGTCCAAATGAGAGTTTCAGTGCAGCTTCAAAGGGCGTTAAACGACACCAGACGATGAATAAGGGTCTTATCTAGCGAAACGATCCCTCATTTTTAAAAATAAATAAAAAAAGTTTTATAAGCTTAAATGCTCGCCTTGCTCTGTTCTGTGATGAGCGTTCGTGACTCTCCTGTTCAAACTGGTTCATCAAAATGAACTAATCTTTTTTCGAATCATTTCGTTAATTCAACGAACGAAATGAACAAAATGACTCGAAAAAAGATTGGTTTATTTTGATGAACGAGTTTGAACGGGAGAGTCACGAACGCTCATCACAGAACAGAGCAAGGCGAGCATTTGAGCTTATAAAACTTAAACTTTTTTATTTATTTTTTAAATGAGCGATCGTTTCGCTAGATAAGACCCTTCTTCATCGTCTGGTGTCGTTTAAAGCCCTTTGAAGCTGCACTGAAACTCTCATTTGCACCTTGAACCGTTTGGTTCCCATTGAAGTCCATTATATGGAGAAAATCCTGGAATGTTTTCATCAAAAACCTAAATTTCTTTTCGACTGAAGAAAGAAAGACATGGACATCTTGGATGACATGGGGGTGAGTAAATTATCACAGGCCATTCTCACCCCCAAGGCGTCACCTAACTGACGCCTTGGGAAGCATTTTGACCATGCTTCAATATCTGACACTTTAGGCGCCCTTTAGCGTCAGTTAGATGACGCCCTAGGATCGCGACGCCTAAAGCGTCAAACATTGAAGCATGGTCAAAGGTGACGCCTTGGGGTGAGAATGCGTTGATTATCATCAAAAGTTTTTTTTTTTTTTAAGTGAACTATTCCTTAACTTAAAATTTACAGTAATAAACCATATTTCATCATCTGATATAATGTTAATTTACCAACCTATTGAAGTATTGATATCTGTTTTGTACTATTGTAATACACAGCAGTGATGAGTCACATGATTAATCAAAGCTCATCACAAGCAGCTCTTGCATAAGAAGATGTATACTTAAATAAAGAAGCTGCACATTCTCATTCACAAAAAACATTAAACACCATCATGGTAACACACGTCATGAAATAAAAAAAAATGCAATAAACATTAATTTAACAACATTAAATGCAACATAAAACACTACATGACTGATTAGAAAAATAACAAGAAAACTGAGGACCAAGTAAAGAAAATTCAAGGACTAAATTGAAGGGAACACACACACACCTACCTCGAACTGCTCTGCTACCAAACAGTAACAAACTTCTACTCTATCTTCTGATTGCACTGCAAAAAGTTCTTCCTCAGTATTTTTGTCTTGTTTCCCAGTACAAATGTTCTCAGATTTCATTGTAAAGATCTTCATTTGTGTTCTGAAGATGAACGAAGGTCTTATGTGTTTAGAACGACATGAGGGTGATCCCTTTAAATCAAGATACATTTATATGAAATACAAAATATTAAAGGAGTAGTTCACTTTAAAAAAAAACTTTCGCTGATAATTTACTCACCCCCATGTCATCCAAGATGTCCACGTCTTTCTTTCTTCAGTCGAAAAGAAATGAAGGTTTTTGATGAAAACATTCCAGGATTTTTCTCCATATAATGGACTTCAATGGGAACCAAACGGTTCAAGGTCCAAAAGACAGTTTCAGTACAAACTGCAAACTGTTCAAAGGGCTTTAAACGATTCCAGACGATGAATAAGGCTCTTATCAAGCAAAACGATCGCTCATTTAAAAAATTAATAAAGATTAAGTTTTATAAGCTCAAATGCTCGCTTTGCTCTGTTCTGTGACGCACTTTCGTGACTCTTTCGTGAAATGAACGAATCTTTGAATTGCTGAATGAACCAAATGACTCAATGAAGATTAGTTCATTTTGATGAACGAGTTTGAAGAGGAGAATCACCAACGCGCATCACAGAACAGAACAAGGCGAGCATTTGAGGTTATAAAACGTAAACTTTGTTATTTATTTATTAAATGAGCGATCGTTTCGCTTGATAAGACCCTTTTTCATCGTCTGGAATCGTTTAAAGCCCTTTGAACAGTTTGCACTGAATCTGTCTTTTGGACCTTGAACCGTTTGGTTCCCATTGAATGGTAAATGGACTGCATTTATATAGCGCTTTCATAGACCTAATGGCCTCCAAAGCGCTTTACATATTGCCTCACATTCACCCATTCATACACTCATTCATACATCGACGGCGGTGTCAGCCATACAAGGCGCCATCCAGCTCGTCGGGAGCAGCTGGGGTTAGGTGTCTTGCTCATGAGAAAAGAGAAAGAAAGACATGGACATCTTGGATGACATGGGGGTGAGTAAATTATCAGCAAAAGTTTTTTTTTATTTTTTTTTTTAAGTAAACTACTCCTTTAAATTTTGTTGTCTGTGAAATTGATCAAAATTGAGTTTATGATTAAAACTAGCTAAAACAGATCCTGCCAATTGGCTCAAAATCAACTTAATTCAAAGAGAAGTTTTTATAACAAATTGACAAAATTATACTATTGGAAAACAGCAAAGATACGGAGGAAGTTATTCATTTTTTGCAATGCATGCAAAATATGACTTTAAGCCTCACAGAAGCCCTGACAATATACTGGATACTTGATACTACTGAAATAGTGATTAAGTATGCACAAACTTAGTGTGCATATTTAATTCAGCGAGTGCTGTCCATACTCAGTTTCAGCATTTTTTGCAATCTGATTGTTAAAAAAATGCCTTAAAGGGATAGTTCACCCAAAAATGAAAATTCTGTCAGTATTTACTCACCCTCATGTTGTTCCAACCCCGTAAGACCTTCGTTCATCTTCGGAACACAAATTAAGATATTTAAGATATTAAGATCGCTCCTGCATACAGTCCATAGGCTTCGTGAGGGAATGACTCTTGCTGTCCTCGAAAAGTCATCAAAGACATCGTTAAAATTGTCCAAGTGACTACAGGGGCTCAATCTTAAGTTTATCAAACGACGAGAACACTTTTGTGCGCAAAAACAAACAAAAATAACGACTTTATTTCAACTATTCACTTCCTTCTCCATAAGCCTATAGTCCGTTAACGTAGTGTGATTGCGTAAAGCGACGTCACACGTAGGCTCACTATTGGCCGACGCTGGTCATGTGTGTGTGATGCGTGTGACGTACAATAACAGAAGCTTACGCTATTAAACTAGTAACCTGACTCGCGCAGAGGGAGAAATAAACGAATAGTTGAAATAAAGTTGTTAATTTTGTTGTTTTTGTGCACAAAAAGTATTCTCATCGTTTGATAAAGTTAAAATTGAGCCCCTGTAGTCACTTGGACTATTTTAACGATGTCTTTTATGACTTTTCGATGCCAGCAAGAGTCATTCCCTCAAGAAGCCTATGGACTGTATGCAGGAGCGATCTTAATATCTTAAATATCTTAATTTGTGTTCCGAAGATGAACGAAGGTCTTACGGGGTTGGAACAACATGAGGGTGAGTAAATACTGACAGAATTTTCATTTTTGGGTGAACTATCCCTTTAAATCTTGTTAGATACATCAGTGGCTCTTTACATCAGAATATTCTGCGTAATGCAGTAGACACACTGCCTAACACTTAAAAAAATAATACAATTTACACACATTTGCATACTGTATACGGTGTAGCTGCAGAAATACTCTCAGTATTGCATTTGAACAAACAATTATAGATTAATAATCCATAATTGGCTTCTAGGTTTTTTTTTTTTTTAATCTGCACTGCATTTAAATAACTTCAGCAAACTATAGAGAACATTAATGCATGCAATTTGGGAGACGATGAAGACAGAAAACAATAATAATGACACAAAGAAGAGGTAGGAAATACTTTTCTGTTGGGGATTTAATGAATGTCTTTGCGAGTAGAGCAAGCATTATGATTTACATAAACCTCGTCCAACAGAACAAATAACAGAAAAAAATGAAACATAAAACAACAGTGAGGCGGTCACATTAAGCACACTGAATGAAGCTGGTGATGTGGGATTTTTCACACACACTGCCATAGAAATATTTTGGTCCTTTGTGCATAACAGCAGTTTAAATAAAAAGGTCACCCCCCCCCCCCCCCACGAACGCAAAAAAAAAAAAGTACATACGTTTACAAAGAGGAACTTAATCAGACCAATAATTGTAGAAGAGCCCCGAAATAAATCTTTTTACATGCATAAAAAAAGTGCAAATGTACACAGATGTTTGTTTATGGTACATATTTACATGCTCACTGCTCTTTTCTGCTAATCCTTTTCATGGATTTGACCTTTGACCTGACTGCTACTCATCGCGGACGCCTCTGTTTGGAGCGCTGTGTCATCAGTGGTGACGAGGACGTACCCGTGCTCTGAGACGTGGAGACGTGGGCCAGTCCCGGCAGGCTGTTGGCTAGTTTGGCCAGGCCGCCGTTGGTGAGGAGCTGGTGTATCGCTGTGGTTTTGGTAGACACGACCGGCACCGTGCGCACTAGCGTCCCGCTTCCCGAGCTGAGAGAGCTCAACACCTGCCCCTGAGTCTGGGGCTTCCCTCCTGACACCTGAACACCACAAGAGGGAATCATGCAAGCGTGTCTATTATAAAGGATGCAAAAACATGCTGATTTTAGTTTCAGAAGCATATGCTGCGTGACTGGGCCGGCACCTGTGTGGTGGAGGGAACGCCTGGGGATTTGGTGTTGATCTCCTGCAGACTGAGGCTGAGGCCCTGAAGCAGACTACTGGCAGAGGGACCTAACACACACACACACACAGAGTCAAACAAGAGTTACTTTTCTCAGCTATTTTTTTCCATTTTAGTCAAAAGGCCCACTCACACAAAGGATGGCAACTATAACAAGAGTGATAAAGATTTACTTCCAGAATCAGAATCCACACCACAACAATAACGGCACAGAGAAATGATGTTATGTTGCAATCGGAATCCATCAAGCACTGGTTTCTTCATTTGTGGGGCATGTGATCATCGGTTGAAAAACACAATAACAGAAAACAGCCGTTCAAATACGTCAGTAGCTTTTATAAAGTGGCACCGGACGCCAAATTCACTGAATTTAATACAATTATATCATTTTATAAATGTTATGTTTGCCATTTTTTTTTCGTTAGACAATTTAAATGAACAAATATTGAGAAATGAGTGCAGTTATATAAGCTACCAGTCTTTTTTGGGTTTAACTTAAAAAATAATAAATAAATAAATAAATAAAAGAATAATATTAGAATAAATAAATAAATGAATAATATTATTTTTACATCCGCAGAATAAAATGAAAAACTAGGAAATCACCAAAACACGATACGGACTCTGATTCACTACATTTAGTGTTGCTGGAAATCGATAATGGATAATAATATATTTATATAATGTACTGACACTGCACACACAAAGAAACTCAAGCTAACACTGCGGTAATGATTCAAAATTATTTTTTTTAATCAGTTTTTTTTTTGGGTTTAGAATGTAATGTTTATATTTTAACCCTTTTGCACATAATATAGTGCATAGCCATAAATTCACTATTTGTTAATTTTTTAATAGAAAATAATTCGATTTTTTATCTGATGCAGCACATTGTTGCCAGGTTGTGAACATCAAGTCCATGCGCCCATAAGGAAGTAATGGAATAGTGGAATAGAGTCGTTATTTATGTTTTTTCGCACAAAAAGTATTCTCGTCGCTTGACAAACTTATAATTGAGCCGCTGTAGGCACATGGAATATTTAAACCTTTTCTTTAATGACTTTATGGGCCATCAAGAGCCAGTCCCTTAGGCATTCTATGTAGGACTGATCTAGCTCTCAGATTCAATCAAAAATATCTTTATTTGTGTTCCGAAGATGAACGAAGGTCTTACGGGTTGGTACAGCATGGGGGTGAGTAATTAATGACTTAATTTTCATTTTTGGGTGAACTAACCCTTTAACATGCGACCTGTATCTGAGTGTTGTCCACATACACACTGAACCAAAAGCAAGCCACTTGATGTTGCCAAGTGTAAACACACAGTGCCCTGATTGGCTGATGATCCTATCTGCTTCATGGGGTCACGGTGATCGCATGTTAATGCTGCAGCCTCTGTTGGCAGGTTTCGTAGGTCGGGGTACCTTGAGCAGTGGTGGGGGCCTGTGCCTGGACAGGAGAGGAAGAACCCGACATCACGGCCCCCTGAAGGCTGTGAAATGACCCCTCACTGGAACCCAAAACTCCAGACACATCTGCCAAACCTCCTGACCTAAAAGAGCAGAGAATACCACTTCAGAATCAAACCACCATAAACACAGATGCTGATTTTGACGACATGAACTGACAAAAAAAATAAATTAAACCAACCATATTCTAAACTTTTGTAGCATTTTTTTTTTTTTTTACAAGTTTACAAGGTTGGAAAGTGGAAACGTAATTGCAGTGTAATGAAGGTATGCGGGTATTGGGACATTATCTTATAGAACAAGATATTGAATAAACCATGCAAATGTCACAAAAACAGATCTAAAGCTAACCGTTTGGGCAGGGTTGCAATCTCATCACGCAAGAATAGAAGTAGAACTTATTATTTTAAAGGGATACTTCACCTCTGGAAAGACGACTGTGCATTTAAAATGGGTCATTTATGTAGAAGTAATGTGAAATTATTTTTGAATTTGGAGCTTTCTAGACTGAGAAAAGCCAGAAAATGTATTTTTGGCTTATGTGGACGAAAGACAACAACTCCCAGAATGCACTTGCTTCGCTGCCCTAGGAGGCCACGTCTACCAGCAACAGAGCGCAGTAGTTAAACAACAAGTCTAGGCTACTAGTGAGTCTCCGTGATGAGTCTGCTCGAACATGTGTTTAGATATCGCCCAAAATGTCCGGGATTGGGCTTTTGCGTTCTACAGTCTCCATTCATCATGTTTACTGTGGCGAGCGGGGCGAGTGAGGGCCGCGGGAGAACGGCGCGAGGCCGGTGGCGTGATTACCGATCACCTGTGAGACACACCGGTCTCGTATCTCTCACGGAGGAGCGGGAGTTTTCTTAGCAACGTTAAAACACACATCAACCGATCACTTGTTTAGCGTTCATGTAAACACTACAAGATTCACCAATAGAATGAATTCAGTTAGACTGAATTCAAAAAGCTGAATCCCGGACATCGACGGCTGGACATGTCCAGGAAAAAGAGGATGGTAACCCCTACTACTCAGCTTTCTCCACAAAACAAGAGCCTGCTAGCTTAGCTTCCAAAAAAAAGATGGCCGACACTATGTGTTCATTCTGTGAGTGAGATCCTCCCTCTATGGGCGGGTTGAGGACATGCGGGACAGACCCGACTACTGACTGTAGTCTTTAGCTTCTGGACAATAAACCATCCGATGACGCAAAATGACGATTTTTGCAAACAATCGGAGGATTTTTTCCAGTCAAAAAAATCATAAATCTCTCGTCTCAGGGGGAACGCACAATAATTCAAAAATACTAAAGGTTTTCTACTAATACAAAACTAAAAGCTAAATGCTGAAGTATGCCTTTAAAGATTAAAGCCCTGTCCATACAAAGTAAAAAAAAATGCATACAAAAAAAAAAAAAAAAGAAGTGCAAAAATTTGGTTCATTTGAAAGAATGCCTATTAATGCTTTTGTTCAGAATGACATGAACATTCACATGCCATCAATGCAACATTTTTATGGTTTTAAACTCATTTTCAATTACACCGCGAATAAAGCTGACTATCCAGAAATATTCTCGCTTTTGGTCACATGCCCAAAGTAGAATGTCACAAGCATTCTGCAGAATGTCCATTTTGAACAGTTGTGTTTGTATGAACAGGTTTTCTCTTCTGTACAATTGATGTGGTGTGTGAGATAAAGCTACCTTTGTGCGCTGAGAAGCTCAGACAGCTCTTTGGCCCCCGATACCGTCTGGCCCACTGTGAGTCCGAGGGGCTTTCCTGACAAACCCACTGCACAGAAAAACAGGAATACAAGCGTGAACACTGAGACAGTCTGAGACACCTTTTTCAAATTTTACATGGGATTATGTAGGCTATTACCAGATTTAATTATAAAATGGCTTTACTGGAGAAGTACACCTACATTCAAAACTATGGGGCAGTGTTAATTTCGTTGACGAAAATAATAACGAAAATTATTCGGTTAAGACATTTTTTCACAGAAGAAAATGAGACGCTAACTAACTAAAAAATAGTTTTGAATGACAAAAACTATGACGAAAATCTATTGACATTTTCGTCAACAAATAAAAACTAGACGAAAATGTTAGATAGTGACGATTTGGGAAGCGATCCAGTCAGAACTGATGTTCTGTGTGTGGTGATAGATGCGCACATTTGTACTGTAACGTGCTGATCTACCCCGCGGTCTCATAAAACGTTAAAAAATGTGAACGTCTGGGAGAATGAGTAGAGCAGACATATAGATATGAATAAAAAGCTTTATTCGGTAACTTAAGGTTCTCGACCCGAAGCGCGCGGCCATGCACACACACATATAAAGCACGCGAGGACTGAACTGAAACTGAGTCTGAACTGACTCTCTTTGAGCTCTCTGTCTGAGTGGACAAATACACACAACATTATGTCTAAATGTCCGTTTTGGACAGCAGCATTCATGTAAACTATGTCGGTTATGACTTAAACAGTTGTGAGTGTATCGGATGTGCATCAGTGCAATCGTATCCGCATGTCATTCATTGAAAATGATCTGACGTCTTAAAGTGATAGTGGCAATAAACATAATGTGGTCTGTGTCCTTTGTATTGATCAAGCCTTCACTGTTTGTTAATAGCTTTAGTATAATAAGGATTAATTATATTTAATTTATACAAATAAATATGTCTGCTGATAGAATAAAGAATGATGCAAGATTTAAGATATTTTTTTAAGTCACAGTAGTTAAATCCGTATCTGTATTGCATGTTCAGACATTTAAATCATTCATATTAACAGGTTAATAGATGTTTTCTTCAGGAGTAAGCCAATATGGGTTTGTACATTTTATTCTATTCTAAATTCTAAATTAAAGCATTACAATTTAACTAAACCCATTATATTTTAGTCGACTAAAACACTGAAGATTTAGTTGACTAAAATCATATTGAATTTCTTCGACTAAAACTAAAACAATTCAGATGACTAAAATATGACTAAACTAAATGGCATTTTAGTCAAAAGGCTAAAACTAAATCAAAATTTGCTGTCAAAATTAACACTGTTATGGGGTCAGTAAGTTGTTTTTGAAACTGAAAGGCAGTCTGGTTACCATGGTCTAGATTTTCGCCTCATTTAGGGAACCAATCACAGAACGGGGAGGGAGCAGCAAGACGATGATGAAATCTATGCGACTCCTGCCTAAATGCATCAATATGTGGCACAGATTGTTTAATGAGTGGGCTGTGTGTTCAGTACCGTCCTGAGCAGCGGAGCCAGTGCTTCCTGACGCGTCTCCGTGGGACACGATGGTCACTTTGATCTTGGCTCTTTTGGAGGCTTTGTTGGGAGTGGGACTGGGAGTTTGTTTTCTCTTGAGGTGGAGCCTCATGTCGTCTCGGTCCAAACCCTCCACCTGCTCACTGGGCATCGGGACTGAAACACATGATGCTGAGGGGTTAAGCTCCAACAAAGGTCACGCAAGGTGCCATCAATATGAAATGTTGCAGAGGTCTCTGGGTACAGATTAAGACACTTACAAAAGAGTTGAACCCAGAATTAATTTGACGCCAGTGTTTGGTTTGTGTGAGAGATGCTTTTTGAACTCAGGCGCATAGAAAGGAAACACACTCAACACAGTAGAGCCCGACTAATAAAGGATTTTGAAGGTCGATACCGATACAAATATTTGTTGGTTTTAAAATCCAATATTCCGATATATATATATATATATTTTCAGAAACGTGCAACAAAACATTAACAGATTTCCCTAACATTAGTTATTTGTGGTTATTTTTGAGTTTTAACTTAAATAATATGATAATGCATTTAAAAAAAAACTGTTTCTTTTATTGTCACAACAGAACAGACTGATGATAGTGGCATTAGCTAGCTTTGTGTTTAGCTAGTCTATGATGAGGCATAATTTAGCAATGGCAATAGAATAGCAATTTAGCAATCACGCACTATTAAAGAAATACTTCAGTCACATTGTCAAAAGTTAAAAGTACAGTCAGTCAACTACACTTTAACAACGTAACGTAACTATTACTGGCTAATTCCGCTTCGCTCTCGGCTTATTTAACAGCAGCAAAACTGGACATGATAGTCACAAATTTTCTCATGCTTATTTGAGTTAAGAGAACTGATGGGGATGTTCTTTTAATTGTTATTCAAACAATGTATGTCTCGTGACCAACTCAACGAGTGTTGGCAACAGGGACGGTGTAGAGTGCTCTCTGGTGGAGAAACTATACAACTCCAACACTCATGACATGTTCAAGCGTGTTTTGTCCGTTTTTATTTTATTTTTGAAATAGTCATTTATCGGCCATTATAACTGCCGATACCGATAGTTTGGAAAATGCCTAATATCGGCCGATAATATCGGCCTGCCGATATATCGGTCTGGCTCTACAACACAGCTTGACACCAGGGGTAGGGTTAGGGGTAAGTACTAATAAATATGTAGCCTAATTATAGTATGAAAATAATCTGTGAACTGAAATTGACGATGTACAATTTAGCCGTTACAGTATAATTAATTTCTCATTGCTGCTTGTCTTGACGAACTGCCTTTGATGATGATCTGGTCTTTCTATGCGTTATAAACTCAAAACAAAAACCCATAATGCACTTGATGATTGTGCCACCACCCCCTCTGTCAATCCAACTGTCCGCTGGCAGGAATTAAAGAAGTGAAAATTACAGCTGTAGTTATAACAAAAGAAAACTCCAAAATGATAATTCAAAAGACGTTTGCTTTGCTGACAAATAAAAACTGTGATATCTGACTGCAGGTAACATGGAGAATGAGTGTACATCATCCATTTACACCCACACTACTGATATTTTAACAATACATTGCTGTTTTTAAAAAAATGACAAATGAATCCTTTACGTTTTGCTAGTAGAAATTGTAAATACTAAAAAGGAACGTTACTATGGGGAAACAACAATGTTCACGTGAAATGATTCTGGTTTAATTACAATCAATGGATGATACATTGACACTAACAAGGCTGCGATTTCAGCTGAGAACACACACAAACACATAAAAAAAAAAAAAAAAAAAAGTTTGGAAGAATAGCGTGGTAAAAGTTCTAAAAAGACAGAGCATTCATTTAGTGTGTAATCATGTATTCCTGCATCATCCTCAGACTAATAAGCAAGAGAGTTTGCCTCACTACTATTAAAAATCAAATAAACTTAATCGAACTAAATCTAATTTCAGCCCAGTGCATGGAATCAATGCTATTGACGTGAAACGTCAGCTTCAGCGTTACCCAGGTGAGGCGTCACTCATCGATTGAGCCTTGTAAAGTGGTGCTCAGTTAATTTCAACATCTTGCTTGATTCGTGAATGAATCAGCATTTAAGCTTATTAGTTAGATTAATGATTTAATAAAGCTCATAACTAGCGTCCCTTGCTGCCGTCTGCTGGCGTAACAATGTAACTGCAATTATGTTCAGTTTTAAAGCCTTGTAGCTTTTTAATAAGGCTATGTTTACATGGAAACGACCTGAAGAGAAAACACAAAAGTGGTGTTGAGTTATCACTTTTTATTCTGCGTTTACACAAGTGTTATGGGTGGGAAATCCACGTGCATATAGTGATGCAAAAGTGTGTGAAAAGATGCAGTATGCACTCCAGGTGGCAATGTGAAGCACTGCCACACAACAACACCAAGTCCGCACGCATGCGCACAACCTTCACTGTCTAGCAGACTTTTGCGTTTTTACCCTTTACACAGGAAAGCGGAGAGTCACGAAGGGTGGCTTCAATTTTTTGCGTTTTTAAGCCCCATTTTTACGTTTTCACCCGCAAGCGTCCTCGTGTAAACAGGGCCTCAGTCAAAGTATCCTAATATTGATAATGTCTTGAGTAAGCTCGGATTTTAAAGGCCTATTAAAATGATGCATTAACATTAAAATGAATATTAGTTATGCTTAATTGCTTCTGAATTAAAACAATGATTGCAACATTACTGTAAATAATATAACCAAGGTAATCTGTGATCTCAAAGCTGTCAATACAAGTTCAACTTCCAACTTTACTCAGCACAGAAAAACTTGACCAATACCAATAATTAAAAAATATAAATAGGCCTAGGGAATGTATTGATCAAATAACACCTTAAATGTGTTGATGTGTGAAAAGGTAAACAAAGCACCTACACCGTTAGGGAAAACTACTATCACGCATTTTTATGTTTTAAGGTAGATTCATGTCAGGAAGAACATGCATTTGCAAGCAGTCAATATTTGAAGCATTAACTATTGTTATTGCCTTTTGCAAACACAAAAGTGGTTTAAATGTGGTGAAACATTAAAAGGGACATATGTGATGCAGATATGACAGACAACTTTAAAGAAAGACATGAAAGGGGGAAGGACAGACAAAAAAAAAAGAATGAAAGAAAAAGAGAGGGAGAGATACTCACCAAAGAGACATGAAGGGCTGCCAGGAGGAATGCTTTTCCTCACCAGCATATTATGTTTCATAAAAGCAGCGAACTGAGCTGTAGCGAACGGAAGACAAAGATGGAGAGAGTGAAGGGGGAAAGCACAGGGGATATAGAAGAGACAGGAATCACACACAACATTACTGCTTGATGGGATCTGGGATTCTCCTCAATACAAGGATGACGTGACTACATCCCAGATAGTTAACAGTGTAGACCTTGTCATTCAACATGCACAGGCATCAGCTCAGGGTTAAAAGAGGCCAGTGAGGCTAAAACATGATTTAGTGTTCAAGTTATGCAGATACAGAATGGAACAGAACACAGGGGGTCATGAGGCAAATTTTTAACTACTACCCGGCTCAAATGTTTGATTTTGATCATTTTTTTTGTCTGTAGAAAGACAAACATAAACAGTGATGAAAGCCAAAATACTAAATCTCATGCAAGTATGATGGGTAATCCACTGTTTTGTAGAGGAGGGTCAACATTTTAATTCTCACCTGAGATATGTGGGCAAATTAGAGGGGTGTAAAAAGCAAAATTATTTTATTTTTGCAGAGATTGGTAGGTCTACAAGTAAAATACGTTTCTTTTAGCAATATTTGTTTCATTAAATGCTAACGGTGACCGTTAAAGAATGGAAAAAAGCTCCAAGTTTTTGCCTCAAGTTTGGATGCCTGTATCTCAAGACGTATTAAATATATCTTAATATTCATTTAGATTCTGGTTCTTAAATTTTCCTTGGTATCTTCATTTTAAAGGTCCTCGATGGTTAAATCCCAGAAATATGGAGATCTTAATGTGGCTCCATGAGTAAATTGGTACACAGATTCAACTAATAGACCAACCAGCCAAAAAAATAGGATACTGCCCTCTTTCTAAAGTAATTTTTACACCCCTGTAAGTTGGTTCCAAATCTCAAGTGAAAATGGTCATTTTGACCCTCCTCCTCAAAACAGCGGATTATACTCAAGTCAATATACATCCGTTACATTTATATTATAGACATCTGTGACATTTATTTATAGACATACATTTAATATTTTCTATAATAATTTGTCTTTCTACAGAAAAAAATACTCCCACACATCAAAAATTGTACGAAATTGTTGATTTGACATGGAATGACCCTACTGGTTTTGTAATGAGCTATGTTACGTGCAGTTGTCTCCCACAAGGCAGAAATAATCTTAGTAATATTAATAACAACACAGGCAAAATGTGAAAAAGCATCCTGCATGTAAGCTCTCTTAGGGTTCTGGGGCTGATTCAGTGAACTTGGACCTGGAAAGATACACACCTTGTGCTTGCTTGTGTGTGAGCACAGTTCCTGAGCGCTGCATGTGGGTCTTCAGAAGCTGTGTGGCAGTGATGAGACTGGATTTCTGAGCTGGTGAAAGCCCGACGGTCTTGGGTTTGGGACTGGCTGTAGGACTACTGCAGACACTGGACATATCCTGGAGGGGAAACAATATTAACTTAATTAACTACATGTTCTGATTGGTTTTAGCCAGATTATTATGTGTTTTATTTTTCTACGTAGGTACAGATAAACCTTATAGTGCTGCACTGACGACGTATTTTTTGAGGCCAACCCAAAAGTTAGCGTCACCCTGGTTCCCATGAGACAAAGCAAATAACAGGGTTCATACACATTTTAACCAATACTTTTCGGCACATTTCCACAAGTATGTATTCCTGAAACAGTCCGCTCTAGCAATAGTAAATGAACATAGTAAATGTAACATTGGGATGTACCGATACCATCTTTTTCAGAAAGGATCCGATCCGATACCAAAAATTCTGAGATATCAACCGATACCGATCCGATTCCAGCGCAGTTTTTTTTTTAATCAAGTAGAATTTCTATAACTCTGTGTGTTGAACTGATCACCACTCTTGTGTGTGTTAAACACAATCTATGTAATACAGACAGCTTCATTATAAAGATAAACAACAAATCCCAAAAATATATGATCTAAATCTATGACAAATGCTATTATAAACTAGATTAGTGGATAATACACATTGCTCTTTGTATTGTTGTAAAATACATTTATGAAAAACAAGATAACAAAAATCAAAAAGATAATTATTTTAGATACAGCCAAGGCTACTATAAAATTGAGACAACATGTTTTAAATGTACAGCACATGTGTTTAATGAGGTAGCAACATTTAATAGACAGGACAGAACAAGAAAGGCTATTAATTAGCTTTCATTGTGTCACTGCATTATCATATGAAAGGCTCAGTACAGTGCAGTGCAAAGTGCTTATGCGCATCCCGACCGGAGAATGATGCACTTTACAGCACGTCGTCGAGTCCGCATTGAGAAGTTCAAAGCACAAAGGAAATACATATTGATGGACATTGACTTCGCCTCGGGCAACAAGTGAATCGGAAGTGAACTGAATGTTATGCCGCCCGAATATAAGGATGTTAAGACAACGCAACATTTTTTTTCCATTAAACAGCTTTTGTATTAATTACATAATATGCTGTGTTAAAAATTAATAAAAAAAAATACAAATTCAATGACTTTTCCAAAACTTTCTAGGTCTTTTTATTTTTCCAAACCTTTCCAGGCCTGGAACTTGCATTTTTCAAATTCCATAACTTTTCCAGGTTTTTTTCAAAACGTACGAACCCTGCAATAAATCATTTTCCATTGACTTTGGATATTAGATTATTGCAGAAAAGAAGTTCTGCGACTAACAAGATAATCTTCACAAATGAACGTTTATGTATTTTGAAACTAATCGGCAGAAGCAAAAAGCTCAACGTAAGCTATAAACGAACTCCACTACGGTCAAAAATGTGAAATATCTTAATCTTGTTTTAACCACAGACCTTACTTCAGGCATTCATATTTCAGCACTCTATATCCTTTAACTTCTTTGGTCTTACCTCTGATCCAGATGGGGAGATGGGTACCCTCACAGCAGGTGAAGAGGGTCGTGACCTCTCAAGATCAAAGGGCAGCTCACGGCGTGGTTTCTTCTTTTTCTCTGCATCCAAATCTCGTGTTTCACCAGAGCCATGACCATGACTCTCAGCACGGGTCAAAACTCCTGTCAGAAAATCAACTATCTCGTCCTTAAAAAAAAAGGGGGAAAAAAAGATTAAGGCTACAGACTAAAGAGGTCACACAAGACAGATTTATGCATTTATCAGAGCTAACGTTTAAGGCCAGCTTTCCCTAAAAATAGACTTTGTCTTGTGCTGGACTTTAGTCTCTCCTAGGCTGAATGTCTTAAGTAATCCCTCTTAAGAAAGTGATTTTAAACCATGCTTCATTGACTTTGCCTTTAAATGATCACTATGTGGGGAACACAAGTGAAAAGTACTGACTTGAATGCAGCGGTCCACCATGGTCTGGGTCAGGCCTTCTGTCTTCATCTTAGTGGAGTTGATCCTGCAAACAAAGCTGAGTGTTTTCAACTAGCCTATACAGAGGGACTCCCAAGAAACACACGTGAATGTCTGAAGACACAAACCTCAAGTTGTCATCAGCCCCTCCGACAACTACCATGCTGTTATCAGCTCGAATCTTTTCCCTGAACTCCTCCATGTTCTCAGGACTGCACTGTAGTGCGTTCTGACCAACCACAAACAGCACAGGAGTCTTCATGTCCAACAGCGGATCATCAACATCCTGACAAACACAATACAAACATTACATTTCAGCCAGCAGTTTTTAAAGTATCTGCTAAACGGTTTCATGAAGCTCATCATGACAGAGCGGTTTACACTGAATGAGAAACTAAGTTTCCTCTTACCCCTCGTGGCCCGCTGACAGTTTGCAAAGGGAAACCCAAACACACAACTGCAGTCATGTACTCCATAAGGGAAACCTAGATGCAAAAATAGACATCTATCATCAGTTTACAGCCAACCATAGACAAGAAATTAGAAAACTGTTGTTGAGAGAGGACTTACATGACAAGAGATCAATGACCCCAAATTCCAGCCCACCAAGATGATCGGTTTATGGGGAAAGTGACTATGAACCTAGAGAGCAAATACATAGAATTTACCTTCACATATACTTTATTTTTAAACAAAATGTATCTATTATTTGCCCTTTCATCACAAAAAGGTTACTTACAATGGCAAGAACATGATTATTGAAAATACAAATGATAAACAAAAACTTTAAGCACAATTCGATACTACTTCATTTTACAGTCCTTCTTAAAAACATAAAAATACTTTCTAAAATCAAATGTTTTCCCAAGTGATATTAAAAGAACATTCTATTAAAATATGACATTTTATTACAAATGATCCTAAAAATAAATACAAATTAAACATCATTTTATGAGATATGTCTAGTAAACATACTTTTCACACTTCACAACTATGGTATGTGTCCTAATTATTTTCTGTGGTACTTAACACCATGCCACAAATAAATGCTCTCTATAGTCATTTATTTGTCCAAACAATCAAGTAATATAAGAATACACCTTTAATTTCCTATAAGTACGAGATAATCACAAACGGCTAACATAACGTGTATTTGGGACATCTAAATGGACAAGAATACAATAACAATACAATGCAATTTCACAGTTGTGTAAAATCTGTATCTTTTTCTGTAAAGCGAAACGTCCTTGTCTAGCTAGTGCTGTGTGTCGTTTCGTACCTCAATGACCTTTCCTCGGACTGTGCCGATCATGTGCTCTAAACACTGCGTGATTCCGATGTTGGCTCCACTTCCCACATGAACATTTATGGGAATGACCTGAATCACAAAACAGACACAAAATACAGACTTTTAAAAAGTGCAGTTTATCTGAATAAGAAACGGAAGGGACTCAAATGCAAGAATGATAAATTGAACGCAATAGTTTATTCACAAAATGCCGTTACTCTCAACGTAAACAAGCCAACATCAGAAATGATTAAGGAGAACTCTAAATCAAAGTGTTTCGCTTATGATTTTGCATACCTTCCCTAGACAGGAGAGCTGAGATTGCCAGAATCTCATTCGCCGAGAGGTAGAGAAGGCAGAGTTGGTTGGCCCTGATGGAGCTAACAGGATCAGTGGAGATCCAGGAAGTTTACTCTGTAAATAAAAACATGAACACGCATATTTGATTCAGGCAGCAATCAAGAAGTGCCACCAGGAGACCATTTTCTGTAAAATAACTTTTTTTATAAAAAATTAAATATTACCACAAACAAATCTCTCATTCTCAATAGGAATGAATGAATAAACCAACAAAGTAAAGCCTGGTACATACTGGTTTGTTGTGTGAGAGTACACCCACAGCAGGGTCCCATGGGCGTTTAAGGAGCAGAGAAAGAGCCTCAGTCCCCGCAGCTCCGGTTTTTACAGACGATGATAGCAACATCCTGTCGATCAGGGATGGTACCTAAAAGAGGAAGATGTGGAGAAGAATAAAAACTATGGACTCTAAACACACAGTGGTATGATAATATATTAAATATCACCCACCTTGCTTTTGAGTGTTTGCAGTACATCAAGGTAGGCCGCCAGCATAGCAAGACTCAAAGACTCCACAAGTGTGCTATGCAGCCACTGCGTCAGCTTAATGTCCCAGCTGACACTGGACAGAGCGTGCCGTACCTTATGAGCACATTTATCCACAGCTATCCTGCGTAAGACAGGTTCATTACAGGCCTGTGGAGACCAGAGACATGGAGACTGAGAGAGAGCACGACCTGACAACTTTCACAGAACTATTTCTGTCTAATGGACTGTCACTAGACTAGATATGCATCAATAAAAGAGTAAACTGTCAAACTGGCGGGTTGTGTTGATTGGTAAGTGTGAAATGCAAATAATAAAATCTTACAATAGTTGATAAAACCGTGTATATAATAAAACAGATAGGCTTATCTTTAAAAGTCAAACTCATCAGTGGTATAAAAGGTGACAAACACGTGACCCCTCAGGGGGAAGTCCTATTTTCACAGCTTTTAAGTGAAATAAGCTGTTTGACGCTTGACCACTTTCTGTCAATTCGTGCGTCAAGAGTGAAACCGACGCGCATAAAAACAAAAGTTTGAAGTGAAATTTACGCGCGTCGGAATCAAAACCTGTTGGTGGCCATCTTTTTTATGTTGATCGAGCATTCATGGAGAGAGTCGCCGCTCTGTATTTGCTCTGGAGAGCAGAACAGCGGCGTGGGGATCATCGTCACCGTATTTGTGTCCACCGGACCCTTCGGAGGCGAACCGTTTGACGAGTTTCACCATTTGCTCGCTCCAGGAGCTGCGCTGGATGACGGCCGCTGTCAGCGGTTCTTCCGCCTGTCGAGCGCCCAGTTTGATGACATGTTGTCATCAATCCCCCTCGCCAGGATCACCCTCGCCCTCATCCACCTAATCTAGCTGTCATTTATTATTGTTTTAATGATAAAAAATAGAGCCAGCCTCCAAAAGTTATTAACCTGTCCTGTGATTTTTTTTTCTCTCCCACGTCCAGACACGAACTTATCCACATGTACTGTATGTTGGTTGTCTTTACATCATAATACTATTTAATATAATCTAGATATGGAATGAATAACATTCAATACAAATTTAACATGTTTCATATATTGAAATAAAGTTTTAAGTGATAAAATATTTGCTTTGTTGTGCATTAGAACCACACCAGGCATTTAGTTATATTACAAAATAATTTATTGAAGCATCCAGATACTTAACCAATCAGGAGCCAAGCTGCTTGCTCACGTGGTGAACGCGGTGCGAATTGAAAACAAAGTTCAGATTTTTCAACTCGGGCGGCAGGCGTGAATTCACGTCAAACGCGTGAATGCACAAATAGCACAAACTAAATCATTCGCGCGTAACACGCTTAACGGGCCAGACGGTCAATTTGCGCAATTCACTTGACGCGTGAATGAGGCGTATTCGTGTCTTTCGCGCTGCACTCTACGCCTCATTCACGCTGCAGGAATTTTTACGCGCGTAACGCGTCTTTGCATTGAGTTAACATTGAAATCACTCGTGCCTGATGCGCTATTAGCGTCCGGTGTGAACGCACCATAAGACTACGATCATCTGTCTGTGATAATACTACTCTGAGCATGTTTAAGAAACAGCATCTCATGGGTTTGACTGATTATAAAAAAAAGATCTTGCCAGATAAACCCAGTTTTGCAAACTCACACCATCGTTGGCAAGTCTTCCGAGTCTTTCTGCCTGTAGGGCTTTTAATACTTTATTGAAGAGCTTGTTCTGAGCCAACGACCAGCCAGCCCTGAAACAGAACAGAAGAGAACAAAAACATTGTCGTATCAGCAATCTCTCAAACAAGACCAGGCAAAAAGAAAACAGAAATCTCATTCAACAGTCAGGCCGTATAAAAACTAAAGAATTGGAAATCTGGGTCTTTCAGCAACATGCTCATTCTCAAACTTCAGTGATCTTGTAATTAACAGAGTAGTTTTTCTTACTTGTTGATGTGTTCTTCCCAATCATCGGGAGGAGGTGGTCCATCAGCGACGGTTCGTGCAAACAGAACGTGACGTTCACATTCGTTCATCACACTACGAGCTTTCTGATTGTCATAGAGAGGCATTGGAGTGGGTTTGACCATCTCCACGTCAATGGAAATGTCCGAATCACTGTAGAGGACGACATCAAAACCAATTATACATTTTGTGACGTGATATACGTTTACTGATAAATATATAACTAACTTTGAAATGTATAGGGCCTTATGATTTCAGCAAAACATATATACAAATATTGTATTTATTTACATATATTCACAAATATTGTTCGGCACAAAAAAAATATATATATGAAGAGCTCTTTTCCAAAACGCGTTAAACGACATTTTAAAAAAAAATGAGTTTGTCGTGTCATTCTGCTGCGGACAGAACCCTTTCACTGCTCTATCAACGTGTCATGCCGAATCGCTATATTTCCTTGTTTAAAATGTACTGCAAGATACAGTTTCTTTCCAAACCACGATAAGCGCCAGCCCTGTTTTTAGCCTAAACACGATAAATCCTCAAATTCAATGAGCGCTCTACACAATCCAGCACGGCGGCACTCTGAACAGAGGTTTATTATGTTCATTCATTCCTCAAAATGAGTCCTAGTTTTCTAGTCGACTAGTAGTAGATCATTTAAGCCATTTGTATTATCAGTAATCACATATATTGATTTAATTAAATGGGAGAGAAACCATATGAGCGTTTTTAATTGCATATTCCGCATCTCAACGTATGCATAAAGCTTGCCACAAAGAACCGGCAAAAGTAATGATTATGCATGAAACATTTGAATTGTTTATTAATAAACTAGTGTTTTCTGTCAGACCCCGTTTACACCTGGTATTAAAATGCGATCTGTATCCAGATAAGTTATCCGGATAATAAAAAACGCATGTTAATGCAAGGTGTAAACGCGTTGTGATCGGATCGTGATCGGATCTGCCTGACCACATCTGGAGGTAGTCTGGCTCGCATTGTGTCCGGATCTTTACTAGGTGTAAACGCAATCTGGTTGTTGAAACCACATATGTATATTTTACTCCTCCCAAAAATGCTAAAAAATAAACGAGTGAGAGCGTGTTATATAGGCTATATGTCATGTTATAGCCTAGTCAGATGCGACACGCGACACGCATCACCGCAGATGAGCAGCTGAGCGTCTATTCAACGTGCAAACATCGCAAATAAAAGTGAAAGTAAGTCACAGACGCAGTTAACACATCTTAAGTAAAGAAACGAAATTATCTTACCAGGCCTGTTGCCACTCTCTCTTATTGATGTCTCTGATTTGGAAATTAGCTGATGATCAATAAAATGCCGCTCAGATCTGTTGCTTTTGGTGGCGTGCAATCCAATAAATCTGCATATAACGCAGGAGGTGAAGATCGGATTTATATCCGTTTTGCAAAAACACATTTATGTGGCCAGGTGTAAATGGAATCAGTACTTATTATCCGGATAACTTATCTGGATACAGATCGCATTTTAATTCCAGGTGTAAACGGGGTCTCAGTGTCAGCAACAAAGATAAAGTTGATGATGCTTACTCGCCATCTTCGCAGTGAACGCGCAGAAACGCATACTTCGAATTAGCCTACATACGCAGAGAGTTGCCAATTTATTTTAGTTTTTAATTGTTTTGTTTAAAAGTAGATATTTAAAGCTTTCTGTAGCTTAGTTCTCAGGCCTGTGTGAGGCAAGCGTCGCGGTGTTTCGGTTCATATTATGAGACGCGCTCCGGTTCACCTGCGCGCCTCTGTGTCCTGATTATATTGTCTGATATTTACTTCTAATGTATTAGGCTAATCCAGTCAATTTGTCGATGAAACATTTATTAAAATGAAGATACAATTTATATGAAACGAAATTTACAAGCTTTCTACAAAACAAAACTTAATAAGTGGTCAAAATCATGTCTGACGCACTCCAAATATTTTCCGATATTGGGCAGCTTTTGAATTTTGATCCTATCTTACTCATCTCATGCGGTTCCCTTTTCATAGCCTACTCAACATAGATGAAATAATAAAAATAAGTAATGTAATATTATTAAAAACAAATGTGAAATGTTTATTTATTTTTTTTTTTTTTAACTTATATTTAAGCGTCATGCTGCTCCGCTTTGCTCACATGTTATGTAGCCTGTGTGTGTGTGTGTGCATGTGCTGGAGGGGTGCCCATCCCTTTTTTGAATATCTTTATCATATATTGATCATTTTTAATAATTCGTTTTTTTCATGCATATGTTGAAATTGGTATTAATAATTTGTTTTTTTCATGCATATGCTGAAATTGGTACTATTTGTTTGAGGTTTATTTCGATTTATAGCGTTTTGGAAAAAAATAAAATTAACTTTTAAATTATCATTAACAATATTGTTGTTTGATTTAATAATTATTGTTCAAAATGTTCAGACTGAACCAATAAAACATTTAAACAGGATAATTTGAATATTCACAAAATGTGTGGGTCTAGGTAAAAAATGTAGTTTTCCTGAAAACTATTAAAAATGGATTTATAGCGTTTTGGAAAAGAGCTCTTCATATATATATTTAGGACGGTCACCAACGATTATTTTGGTAATCGAGTAATTGGTCTATCATTTATCCAAGTAATCAGATTTGTTTTTTGTAGAAATAAAAATAGACCCAAGCAAACACTGGCCTTTAAAACGACTAATATAAAATACACATATAAAAATACATTTTGATGCAGTCTCCTGTGTTGGCGCAGAGATGTTCACAAGTCATTTTTTGGAAGTCCAAGTCAAGTCTCAAGTCTTTGAGCTCGAGTCCAAGTCAAGTCTCAAGTCTTAAATTATTAGCCATTGTTTAATTAAATATGTGTGAATTCGCATATATTAAAAAAAAAAAACGAAATCTGAGTAGCAATCAGATAAAGCCAGGTTTAAAATAATTTTTTCATTGTGTTGACATAATAGATGGGGGAAAAATAGACATTTATGGATATCTACTTTTGTTATCCTGTAATCAGATAGCCTTAAATAGATTTTCGCCATGTTTTTGGAAAAACAGTGTTACATAAATCAAGCTAAGAATAATATATTTACAAATCCATCTGTAATAGTCTTCATAATAAAACTAGGTACAAGACTGGAAAGTTTGGTGTATAGGTGCTATACTGAAGTGGAGATTTCAGACTTGTAGGCGGCGAGCTACATAGGCCTACCGTGCACTAGGGTTGCCGCGGTGAGGAAAATTTCCCACCGGTTAATCGACGTGTGACAACACCGGTAATCCCGGTGTCACCGTGGAGGGCAGGGCGGGGGGGGTTAAATAGCTTTTAAATGCGTGCGCGTTATACTTTCACTTTCGAAATGAGCGTCAATTGCTAGAATGGACAAAAAAAAACAACTCGCTGATAATAAAACTTTTATTTATAGACTTTTATTAGCATAACGAACGAATAAAAATAACCCCATAGGCTGAAAAAAGTGAAAATCGGCAAAATGTGGGCCCAAACAAATAAGAACCATAAAACGTTTATTAACGAATAAGAAAATAAAATAGGCCTAAATAAATTACACAAAGTTTAAATGAGATAAAACCAATTAAAAAGAGACGAATATAAAATAAAAACTTCAAAACGGACCTTAGCCTACATAAATGACATACTTTCACTTTCGAAATAAGCGTCAATTGCAATTCAGCGTCAATTGCTGGAATGGACAAAAAAAAAAACAAAAAAAAAAACAACTCGCTGACAATAAACTTTTATTTAGACAGCACTTTTATTAGAATAATAAACGAATAAAATATAGACAGAACTTTTATTAGCATAACGAACGAATAAAGATAACCCCATGCATAGGCTGAAAAAAGTGAAAATTGGCAAACTGTGGGCCCAAAAAAAATAAAACGTTTATTAACGAATAAGAAAACAAAATAGGCCTAAATAAATTAAACAAAGTTTAAATAAGATAAAACCAAATAAAAAGAGACGAATATAAAATAAAAACTTTAAAAAGGACCTTAGCCTACATAAATGACAGCACTCTAAAAAAAAGTAAAACGCTATAAATTGGCATTTATTAACATTAATATATATTGGCCAAAATATTGCCAAACAGGCGCTTTTGCATTGCGTTTTGACACCAAATCTTCCGCCATTATCTTGCTTTTCTGTAATTTGACTCGTTCTCGTCTCCACACGTGCTAAATGGAATCCTGATGCTTGCTGATCTGTGACGTGACGGCACGCGTTGCGCAGTTCATTTTTAATTATAATGCTCTCTTCAGAACTAAATAATTGAAAATTATTATTTTTAATTAATTCAAATAAATATTTTAGCAAAAACGAATACTTAAAAAAAAAAAGTCAAGACATCGCGGTGTCACGGTGGGAAAGTGATGTCACCGGTGATGGGGCTTAAAACCGGTAACACCGTCAACACCGTCTATCGCGGCAAGCCTACCGTGCACCCCCCCCACCTCCCAACAAAACCATACTTTTTTGAAAGGTCTGGATGTGTAGAATATGAATCTGAATGTTAACATTGAAAATTTTGGGTTGCACTACCTGTTTTAGGCCTGTGAATAGGGAAACCCTAAAAACGTTTTTAAGCGATTTTAACATTTCAAGATTGGCCTAGTCAATCAGAACAGCTTTTAAGGGACCCAATACACACTCAAACTTAACATATGATGACTTAGGTCAAATATCTACCATGCTGCTTATTGGTAGGTGTCTAAAATTAACATAGTTAAGGCTTTATGTTGACATAATGAGCCCATTTCATGCATAGGCCATGACCATTCGCCTATCATACACCCCGACCCCCTCCCCTGACAAAATCATGCTTTTCTGAAAGGTCTAGATGTGTAGAATATTAATCTGAATGTTAACATTGACATTTTGGGGATACACTACCTGTTTTAGCCCTGAATAGGGAAACTCTAAAAAAACGATTTTAAGCTATTTTAACATGTTGAGCTTTTAGGTTACCCAATACTCTTACTACACTACATTGATAGTTACTTTAAATAGTTGTTTTTAATTATTTTTTATTTAATATAGTTAAGGCCTTGTATGGATATAATCGATCAAGGTCCATTTCTATAATATCAGTCAACATGCTAACATTCTAACCCTCATTACCCTTTCCATCAAAGGTGTATGGCTCACAAATCATTTCATTGACAAATCAGAAACCTGTCTGGGTTGTTCATCCAATGACAAAATAAGATATTTGTTGAATTTTCATTAATAGTTTCCTCTGTGTCAGACAGGTATTTAAAGATTGTCCTGAAAGACTGTTCTTACTCACACAGTCAGATCCTCCAAGTCTGCATCCTCTGCCTATACAGCTAGAAATTTGTTTCACTGAATTGCTCGATGTTTGATATTTTGGTTTACAATTTAATATAATTGACCCGTCTTACTACACTACATTGATGCTTACTTTTACTTTTAGCATCAACTACATTGATGCTTACGTTTTTTCGACATTTGATAGATTAATAGATATATAGCCTACTTTATTCATACCAAAGGGAAATTTTAGACGTCCAGTAGCTTATACATAAACACACACGCACACATATCTCATAAACATAGATAATCTAGTCGGTTATGTAGTTGGTTTCTTCAACATACACTCTAAAAAAATGGTGCTAAATAGCACTAAAAGTGGTTCATTGGCTTGTAATCATAAGGGAACCACTTTAAGTGCACTTATCTTTGTCAAATGCCTCACCGTGAGCTTCTACTAGTTGGATATATATATAATAGTCCCCATCTCTGTGTTGGTGTTAATGAAATGGCTCAAATTGCGTTTCCAGATTAATGTTATAAGCGACCAAAACTCGCAGCATATGCATAAATGGAGTTTAAGACAGTGCTTCACTTGCTACATTTGTATTTAAAAGCATTTCAAACAGCACATTAAAATAAATCACTTGTAAAAATAATACCTTAAGAGGTAATCTTTTTATTTGACCTCAGATGCGTTTTCTTCGTGTCAGTCGCAGAGAGAAATGACCGCTCAAAAGACAAACGAGGTGAGGGAGTATTTTGAATTAGAAATAAAACGGAAAAATTTATGTAAGGTGTCCAATTTCAAACTGGCATAATTCCAATTGAGCCATGCGTAAACATATTCAGGACATGCTCGTATGTGTAACCGAAGCAAGAAAAGGCCAAATCGCGTATTTAATTAAACTCCGAAAAAATAACTGAGCATCAGAATCAGAATGAGCTTTATTCGCCAAGTGTGCAGCATTTTTATTGTGGGATTTGACTGTTTGATTCATAGATTAAATGCTCAAATGGATCATACACAGTACTACACAAAAGTCTTTAGAGGGTTTCTTAATTTTAGACTAGTCGGTTACAAAACTTCAGGTTTAGGGAAGTGCAAATCCCTACTTGTGACAATCTTCTAGAAGAGAATACTCACACAGAAGGGTCCGGTTGCCGTCGAGGCGTGACGAACAGCATGCGGGTGGGACGGGCACTGCTGGCATCCGGGTGGGCGTTCCAGGGCTTGGCATAGCTGTGATCGAGGAACACGAGGTCCAACTCACGCTCATGAACCGACAGCTGGAAGAGCAGGGACGTTCCCATCCTTCGGGCCGAAGTCTGGAAGTCTCTCTCTCCTCCAGGGCGGAACATGGTCCTCTAGCCCCACACGGAGGCTCTGCGGTTCCCGCAAAAAAGGGACGCTTGCACCATAAACATGAACCCTAGAACTAAACAACCTACTATCAGTATCAAGCATCCTGATAAACAGAACATTTGGGCCATTCTGTGTAAAGTCAACCAAAGATCCCCAGCTAAATATTTGGGATTTTTTTTTTTTGTAGAGGAGGGTTAAAATTACAATTTTGAGCTGAGAATTTAGAGCCAAATTACAGGGGAGTAAAAATGACTTTAGTAACATAGCATGGCAGCATCATTATTTTATTTTTTACAGACATTGGTAGCTCTATAAGAAAAAACAGTTTATTTTAGTAATCTTTGTTGCATTATATGCTAACTGTGACAGTTAAAAATGGAAAAAGGCACTTCTGGGAAAAGTTTGCATGCCTGTGACTCAAAAAGTTTCTCAATATCATCTTGATTCATGGTTTTTAATAAAAAAAAGTATAAAAGTATAAAAAAAGTATAATAAACATTTAACCTTTTATATACATAATAATAAACATAATAAACATTTAAAAACGTTGTACAGTTTGCACACAACTGATACTTATTGCATTTAAAAGGGAATGTTTGAAGAATATATTTAGCTCCAAATCTCAGGTGAAAATTGTCATTTGACCCCCTCGACAAAATTGTGAATTACTCCGTCAATATAGATTCAAAACATTTAATATTTTGACTTTCATGACGATTTATGTTTATTTCTTAACAAAGTCAAAAATATGAGGGGGAAAGTTTCCGCAATTTAGTTGATTTCACATGGAATGACACATTTGCACTCATGGGATGTTGTTAGTGTAACGTTAATCATTATACGTTACTGAACTTTATCAAATGGCACTGTATGGGCTATATGCACGCATAAATTCCGCATTTGACGCAAGGATGCTCGTCCATTTCCGGTTGTGGAGATTAAAGCGGAGGAAAACCGAGGAAAATGGGATTATGGCAGAGTCTTCAAAATTTACTGTCCTCCCGCCTTTGAAACGAAACGTATACGTTTAGATGTAATATTATATATAGTTATATTTATCTAATATAATTTTAAAAAGAAGCATAAACACAACGAGGGGTGTCTGTTTTATCTGTTTTGGTGACTAACGTTTCTTTAGTATAACCATGGAGTATAAAATTCAATATAAATTCTCAGTAATGCATTGGACTCTACGATCGGCGGAAGTTATCGAGCATCCTTAATGCTTCACCGGAAATACCGCCGTGCATAGAGCCCATTAACAATGAAAAAAACTATTATGTCAAATTGTGTATGTTACAATCTGTAGGGGACCCTGCCTCTTAAACGTCAAGCAAACCTCATTTGCTGTTTAAACCACTAAAACTGCTGCAAATATAACGTTACACGACAACACACGGAGGAGGACGGGGTGTTGCAGTGCTTATCTCAATTAATTGTTAATTTAATGTAACAGTTTCAGTTGGTGGCTGACGCGCGAGCATGAGTGGCAACGCCAGTCGCGAGGCTTCACGCATGGGCGTGTTTAGGGCCCACGCCACATAGTATGTCACATTCATGCCAGTTTGATACAGTCGAGCTTTTAAATCGCAAAACTCTACCTGAAATATCCCCTGTGTTACTTGATCAATAACGCAATACGTAAACTCCCCTCAAACGTTTACGTGTCGTATGGTCTGGTACTAGGCTCTCTTAGCTTTGAGGCTAACTCAATATACACAATACTCACTGTTCACTAGTATCAGGCTCCTTTCATGTCGTTTCAGTCCAAAGAAAGATCATCTGAAACTTCTGTAAATAATACTGAAGCACTCGGAATCACGAGACAAGAAAAAAATATATTCCAATCAACTATAATAAAGGTTTAGCTACAGACGACTGTCTTTTGTTGTACTACCGCGCCACACAACGGCTCAACGGAAATCCCGGACTGGAGCGGTTTATTCGGCGTCAGTGTAGCTGTTGGGACTACGAGAAACCCGGACTGGATTTCATACTGCCACAATGTTACCACTATAACCGCCTTTGAAGATGTTGCTGACCTTTGTTGAATTATTTTCCTATTCCTATTTTAAAAAGTACATTTAATTATTCTGGTGCTTTGTTTTGATATCTTTTTCATATGGTACATATTACTGTATGCTTATTTTAGTAATATTTAGATTAATATTTGGATTTCACTAAATGTAGCAATTATTGTAGTTTAGAAAGGAAGGAAGAACGAAAGAAAGATAGTTAAAAAGAAAAAAGCAAGATAGTTAAAAAGAAAAAAGATAGATAGATAGATAGATAGATAGATAGATAGATAGATAGATAGATAGATAGATAGATAGATAGATAGATAGATAGATAGATAGATAGATAGATAGATAGATTTGAGTTTTTGTGAACTATATGGGCCACCATAGCCTTGGCTCAATTTGAACATTCTGCAATGACAGTCTATGGCTGTGTCTGAAATCTCCACTCAAACCACTACTCCCTACATGGTAGAGCACTATAATGAGCTCACCAGCATAATAGAAACACCACTTTCGGACACTACTCGATGGTCTCTCGGCACCGTTGATTGCATCATCTGTCAAGCTGGTGCTGAGCCGGCTCTAGGCTAAATAGATTTTTTTAAATAAATACATTAAATTATATTGAGCTTATTTCTCCAAAATTTAAAAACTAAAAGTCATTTCTGGTCGTTTCTGTTATAATGCACTACACCACACATGATTATAACTTATTTTTATGATCAGCGCAATGCATGATGGTATGTAGGGCTTGGGTTAGTGACCATCGGTTGTACACTACTTTTCAAAATGCATTCTGGGATACACCGAGTTGACTATATAGGGTATAATAATCGTCACTATACATTCGGACAGCACTACAAAATGGCGAGCTCACTATATAGTCCACTATATACTAGTGAGTAGTGGGTGATTTCGGTCACAGCATATGTGATTTTTAACGTTTTTAATATTAAATTAACGGCCCAGAAAGTCATTAAAGAAAAGGTTTAAATATTCCATGTGCCATTCCATAAGTTTATCAAGCGACGAGACTACTTTTTGTGCGAAAAAAACATAAATAACGACTTTATTCGACTATCCCATTACTTCCTTATGGGCGCATGCGCGAGAACTGAGATGATGAAGTTCTTCTTCGACTACTACTTGTTACCGGCTGCTCACCGCTTAGGAGTTTTACCGCCCCCTACCGTATAAGATGATGATCCATATATAAGGCGCTCCGGGTTGTAAGGCACACTGTCATTTTTTGAGAAGATTAAAGGCTTTTAAGTGCACCTTATAGTGCGGAAAATACGGTAAGCGTATGTACAGCGCGCATCTTCCTCTGCTTGTAAACAGAAAGCTTTGCGCTTCCAGCTTTATCAGCACATCATCTTATACGGTAGGGGGCGGTAAAACTCCTAAGCGGTGAGCAGCCGGTAACAAGAAGTAGTCGAAGAAGAACGTCGTCATCTCAGTTCTCGCGCATGCGCCCATAAGGAAGTAATGGAATAGTGGAATAAAGTCGTTATTTGATAAACTTATAATTGAGCCGCTGTAGGCACATGGAATATTTAAATATTTTCTTTAATGACTTTATGGGCCGTCAAGAGCCAGTCCCTTAGGCAGTCTATGTAGGACTGATCCAGCTCTCAAATTTAATCAAAAATATCTTTATTTGTGTTCCGAAGATGAACGAAGGTCTTACGGGGTTGGTACAGCATGGGGGTGAGTAATTAATGACTTCATTTTCATTTTTGGGTGAACTAACCCTTTAATATTCAGCAATATTATTGTACTCATCTACATTCCTCAACAGTTTTTATCATCTCTCCACCACCCCGACTCCTCACTCTTGGCTGGTTCCTGCAACAGGAACACAGGGAGAGTATTCTGGGTTGGGGCCAAAATACAGAGCTCAGAGACCTCTCCTCAGACAGCACGACAGATACGCATAATCCTTTACTTTATCTGAGGATTTGTAAGTGTGAACTCGCCAAAATCAAAACTTACTAATATTACTTACTAAAAAAAACTTACTAAAACTAATATTTACAAAATACAATTTACTGTAATGATTTGGTGTTGGTTGAATGACAGCATTCAGCAGAGAGAGTGAGAATCCAAATGCAGTTTATTGACAATCATAATCTAAGGTCATAGTCCATACCAAACAGAGGGTCAAGCACATGTAATCAGTCTGAACACACATACGATGTCACAAATAAACAATCAGCATTTACCTAAAATACTAGTTATTCACCACTAAAAGCCTCTAAATCTATTTATATACTGTACAAAATCATCTTACTGACTGTAATTCTGAGGGTCATTGAAAGGTTACTTTTTGGCTTGTTCCACTCCAGTTAATATTTTAGGCCAAGGAGGTCCAGATCCAAAAGCTTTGCCAGGATACGCCACTCTGCATCTTTAGAGGAAACCATTTCACAAATGAAAATTGTCATAATTAACTTACTCTAATTTTCTTCTCCCATGGATCACAGAAGAAAAAACATTGCAGAATGTACCAAGATCTCAGGGTTACATTGAACTGGTGTATTTCCATTGTTAAGTATAGACACTTTCCTAACATTATCTCTATATTCATCGTTTTGCTTTCATAAATTGAGCATTCAAATACTAAATGTTACATTCAATATTGTGTTCATATTTACGGTCAGTTTCTTCACAGAAACATTTGTAAAAAAAATCGCTAAAATTACTGTAGTTTGCTAACGATAGTCCCGCAACATATTTTCGTCGTCTCCGTTCTTTCCTGCGAACTTCACAAGATGCAAGAAAATAGCTGTAACCCCCGCGACTGAGATAACTGCAGCTGTCGACGGGATCTTGGAAGTTGTGATAAACATCGGCGCATCTCCTGTGACGTAGGCGCTAGCGACGACTTATAATGACGTTTAACGGAGGCGTAGTGGTGTCCCATTTCTTAGGGGAATATTTTCACCCCTACACATTGCCACTCTGTTTCAAGGGTCAAGGGGAAGGCGAAGGGGTAGGGCTAGGGGAAAGGGAAGGGGTAAGGGGTAGAATTGGGATTGGCCCTAACTTGGACTGGCTTGGTTGGGCTAGCTTATGTTTAAAGTCATAATGTTGACTATTGAATATGCAAAGGGCAAAAAGAGTTCATCATTTGTTAATACACAGTGGGGAAATCACATGGGGTTGACACAATCATAATACAATTGAGAAATATATAAAAATAAGTAAGTTAGCATCTGGTGTTGTGATTGAGATTGTGAAACCGCTCATGATACTGTTGAGTCAATGAAAAATATTTAGCTTTAGATAACGATTTCACAATGGACAAATGCAATAACCATACAATAGCACTACAAATATTCACAAAAATCATTTCACATACTCTATAGCCTATCCGTAAGGAACTTAGAGGCCCATTACACTTACACGCTTGAAATGTATTATGCAAGTGCAAAGCTATTTTTAAAGTCAATAATCATAGAAGCTGATCATCAGTGATCATGTGGTTTGGCCAAATGTTCCGCCCCTCTTCTGTTTTGTTTAAAAAGACCCAATGTGCTACGACTGCATTTTCTTTGGATCATCATCTGTGCTTAACTTGCAAAAATGGTGAGTTTAATGCTAATGAATTTCAATATAGTAAAAATCAATCTAGATATGAAAATCAATATAGTTGTTTCATATAGTTTCAATCTACTGTTGTATACCATGTTCCTTGTTTTCTCTTTACAGACATCTTTAGCTCTGGTTTTGGTATTTTGTGCCTTGGTCTCTTTAAGCAATTCTTCCTGTTTCCAGGAACTTCTAAAACCGGGTAAATTAAAATACACATACTAATACCATATTTTGCCCTCACATATTGTGAAAGATTAATCAATGCTTTTGATATCAACACGAAGTTAAAATTTTTAATACAAGTGCATGATTCATTGGAGTATCATGAGTTCATTACTCTGTTGTTTTGCAGCAAAACAAATATTTAGGTAAAATATCAAAAATGATAAATGTTTAAAGGAAACTGCATCTATAACGTCTTAACTATTAACACAATATCTTTAAAAAAGATATTTTTTGGTTCCCCTATTTTATTTTTCAGTCTTGTCCTTTAACAAATCAGTATTATAAATTGAAATGTAGTTTATTAATTAATTAGACGTCATAAAACAAGTGTGTCAATCACATGCTGTAACTCGATGCTTCACTAGTATGATGTATCGTTAAAGAAATCAACTAGTCACGACTGTTTCCCGGAACCATATTGTGGCAAAGTGGTCGTTCAACCCATAGACTGTAAAAGAAAGGTTCAACCACGTTGGTTTATGACGTCATGCAAGTGGTGGAGTAATCAGTAATCACTTCTTTTAATAGACATTGATGTAATGTGCACTTTCTGTTCTATGAGTTTTGAAACAGTTACCCATGCATTTCTTTTGGCACTGCCCATTTGTCCAAAGTTTCTGGTATGATGTGAGTTTTTTGTTTATGTTTTGTTTATGTTAAAACATCCGCAATGCTGGAAACTGCACAATGTATTATTATTTTTTTTGTAATGGAGATGAACATTCCTGTAAACTGAGCAATTGTTGAAGCAACATGACATAATGACTTTTGCGTAAACATACACACCACTTTCAAGTCAAGTAGCGTGTTATCTATACGCATTTTGAGCTATCCCGCGTGTATGCGTGTATGTCTATGCCATTTATGTCCGAGTGATTCTGCGTGTATGTACACGCCGTCCGAGCGAAACGAAGCAAAATGTAGATCTACATCTGGGGAGCGACATTTTTTTCCTAGGATGGTAGGGGAAGACTCATAAATGCTATTAACCCCAGTGACGGGTAGGTTTAGGGGCGGGGTTGAGGCAGGTCATATATTTATATATACAGTAATAACGTTAAAATGTCAACGGCGTTCGTAAACACGACGAAAAGCGATTATGCATGTTGATAGCAAGGGGGTAATCCATCGACCGTAAGTTGAAGCCTCGCGGGAGCCGCCATCTTGTAGCAGAACTTCACTTGCGTTAGCATTTCCATTGACTCCCATTCATTTTTGCGTCACTTTGACAGCGAATGACTTTACATCTGAGGCATTTGAAGACTCAATTTTTCCTTTATTTATTTCTAAAGAAACACAACAATGTATAAAATGCTCCATTACCTTGTAGGTTACAGTATGGCCCCGTAGAAGCAGTTTTTTGTAAAAGTAGGCTAACAATTGCGTCATACCCACACGACTCTCTGTCACAGAGTAGAGAGATTGCCGAGGAGAAGCTTGCAGGTAATCAGGGGAAACATGGAGGCAAAATGACAAAATAATTAATCAGAATACCTAGAACATTTTTCCCCTGCTCCTAGCTCATGGACAGCTCCTATTCACACGCTCCGCCTCTGCAAGTTTCGGAAGTGAATGATTCAGATGTCTCATGCCACAGCCACTAGAATACAGACAGGTTGCTCACGTCACATCTACGTAGTCAAGCTCTGTTTGAGTTGGTTTGAGTCTGCGCGTCAGGAATGGAAGTCCTAAAAAATTGCTAAAAATAGGCTTGTCTCAATGGAGTTCCAATGAGATGCTGTCCACTTCTTATACTGTCTATGGTTGACAGCCCACCAAAAATGGTAATACGAATTGGTGTGTCATACACACGCAATTTCATGAGATCAGTATGGTTGAATAAAAAAAAAATCACTTCTTTTAATGTTTGAGATCGAATTAATGCTAGATGTTTTGATATCAATTACAGATATGGCATTTGAGGATTATTTCTCATTTTACTCAGTTATTTCGCTGAATAAACCATGTTTGTGATTCACTCACTAACAGTTGCTTAACATTTAAATGATGGTGTACGTTTGTACACTATTAGGTAAATAAACACTATTTATAATTAACAACTCTTAATTTGTTTGAATTCATATAGGGGCAACAGATTGTACGGATGGCTATGATAAATCCAAGCATTCATTTGGAAGTACTTGGACAAATGACAGATGTATCAGATGCCATTGCACCTCCAATCGAATCTCCTGCTGTGACACGTAAAATATTTAACATGTTAATTATTGTGAAAACTTTACAAAACAAAATATGCTGTTCTTTAAACCTAAATAAAATTTAGACATGTCCCTCAGTTTCAGCCACAGAGGAAACTTTAGACAGTATTTTTTTTTTTACTGTAGTGTGTTATTTGAAATTACATTTAAACTTCATCATTACGAATGTGGAATTACAATTATATGTGAATACCAATTTATCATAACCATAACAACTTTAACACAACCACATTTAAAAATGCAATTAGGAAATAACATTTACTTTTCACAAGTGTTGTTCATGTTCATGTTGCATTTGTATTTAAAACAGCTTCATATCACAGTTTTCAGGGGCTGAATTTGAACATAATTTCCATTCATGTGTTTACAAACATCGTTGCGTCGAGAATCAACACATCGGGTAATGCCTTCAGCAAGGGCTTGCTAGAAGAACCAGAGTGGACAGTGAGTGTTCTCCTGTGTGGCAAATCAAATTCAGCATGTCCAAACTCCTTCCATTTTACCGACTCTGGTTGGAGTCTCCAATCCCTGAGGCCCCTGCCTCAACAGGATGTCTGCTCCCACATTGTTGTTCCCAGGGATAAACGTCGTTCTGGGACCACTGGACGACTAGTGCGCCAGTCTGCATCTCAGGCCCCACTGTCGATTTATATAGGAGACCACTGACATATTGTCTGTCTGTACTAGAACATGATGGCTTCTGAGGTCCGGATGGAAGTGTTATAGAGCCAGAATCCCAGCCAACATCTCTAAGCAATTGATGTGCCAAGAGAATTGAAGGTCTTACCAGAGACCCCTGGTATAGTGGCCTTTCCTAACTGCACCCCAGCCTATGAGAGAAGCATCCGTGGTCACAATCTTTCTCAGAGACGGTGCCCCCAACACAGGACCTAGGGACAGGAACCAAGGTTTCTTCCACATTACCAAGGAACGAAGGCATCTGCGCGTTACCTTGATAGTGCGAAATGGGTCTCCCCTCGGGGAAAACCCTCTGGTCCTGAGCCACCACTGTAAGCATCTCATGTGTAGCAGGGCAAAAGGAATTACATTGGACGCTGCCGCCAAGAGACCCAACACTCTTGTGTTTGACTGTGATGGTTTGGCCCAGTCTGAATCTAGTTACTGTGGTCAAGAAGGTATTTATACGAGCAGGAGACAACTATGTCCGAGTTCCATACTACCCCCAGGAAAATAGTTTTAATAGTTTTGTTAAGTAATTAACAAACTCTTCTTGACATTGAGTCTCGTCCCAAGCACCTCAGATGGTCTAGAACAACATCTCGATGTTGAACTGCCATCCCCTCTGACTCTGCTAGAATCAACCAGTCGTCGATATAATTGAGGATGCGAATACCTTGAAGTCTTAGAGGAGCCGGAGCAGCATCCATGCATTTCGTGAAGGTGTGAAGTGACAATGCTAGGCCGAATGGAAGCACTCTGTATTGATAAGCCTTTCCCCCGAAAGCAAACCTTAGAAACTTCCTGTGTTGAGGAAGTATTGAAATATGGAAGTAAGCATCCTTTAGATCTACCAGTGACGAATGGTCCTCGGACCTGATTTGACTCCTGATTTGATTATGGCTTCCTTTAATAAGAGGGACTGGACTTCTTGTTCCAAGACCTAACCTTGCTCGGGACTGACCAGTGTGTGCACGACCCCACTGAATTTTGGTGGGCGATACTTTAACTGGATTCTGTACCCCTTTTCAACTGTACGCAGTTCCCACTGAGATATATTTTGAAGACCCTTCAAAGTGACTAAATAATCTACAAGGGGGGATCAGTCTCTCTTATATTTAATATCTCTGTGACCTGAAGCAGTTGACTGGCAGGTTTTAACCGAAATAACTTTTCTGCAGGCCTTGTGAGAGGAAGCAAACTCGACAGGGTCGCCATATTTTCAGGCGGACACTGTGATATGTGTTTGCTGGAAACTGATGCGTCCCAAGACGCCTTTGGCGGTGGGAAGCAAACATTGATTTGTTGAAGACTCAGCAAAGGAGCGAGTTGTTGATACTCGATCACGGGGGGACCACCCTCAGAGGCCTGTGCAACGTGTCAGGACCTCTTCGCCGAAGCCTTCCCTGCCCGAGATCAGCCCTTGGCTTGGAAGACTTCGGCTGAGAGTGTTGCCCAGACCTTTTGCGGGGGACCACGAGAAGCAACACCCTCTCTCTGCTGTTCCAGGTGTGAGGAGCTGGCGGTGGCCTTGTGGAACGACGGAGGGGGATAAGTTGTTTTAATGCGGCTGAATGTCATTTCGTCTCCTGAAACCTATCGACGACAGTATCTGCGTCGCCGAAAAGGCCAGAAGATGAAATCGGGGCGTCAAGGAGGAATGTCCTGTCCTTGTACTCAACGCCGGACAAATTCAGCCACAAATATCTCTTCGTGGCTACCAAAGCTGCCATAGAACGACCGATTGCATGGGCCATCTCCTTGGTAGCATGGAGAGACAAGTCAACCGCTCGAGGCATCTTTTGAATGTCGTCAAGTGTGACCTCCCCACTGTTGCCCACCTCTTTTAGGAGGTCGGCTTGGTATGCCTGCAGTAGCCTCATTGTGTGCAGGCATGCACCCTGCCACCATATCTGCTTTCCCAACCAAGGTCGAAGTTGTAGGGCAGGGCTTTGGAGGGAAGCGCTCTCAGGGACGTTGCAACCTCGGGCGAGAGATGAGATGCAAAAGTTTCTTCAACCAGTGGCATCATCCCATAACCCATCTCTCTTGACCCTATAATGAATGAATATATATGCACATTGGTGCTGGAAAGTTGAGAGGAGAAGCGCTTTTCCCACGATTGTGGAAAAATGGGAGGCTCCGGCACGAAGGCTTTGACCGGGCTTGCAGGATGCGTTCATCAAGCTTACTTTTTACTGTCGCTTCCTGCTTTTCTGGTGGCCAACTGACATTTAATTTGGCCACAGCCCTAGTCACAACCTCCAGCAGCTCCTCAGATGTAGTAGAATGGGGTGGCAGATCTTCACATTCACCTGCATCGATGCTTAACATATCCACCTCCTCAGAGGCAGATAATTCGAGCAAAGGGTTCTCTTCATGGGCAGAAGAAGCCGCAGGGCGCGCTTGCGAACTGTGAGCGGGACTGTGGGAACTGGCCGATGAATGTTTAGAAAGGGCCGAGGCCGTCTCAACATTCTCAGCCATATCCCTTTTGCGATCCCCATGAATGCAGGCGCCGCACTGCCTCGACAGATGCGGGACCTGATATCTGGGGAGCACGTGTCTGGCCTGATTTACTATCAAACAGACTCAGGCGGGAGCGGAGCGTTCTCAGGGGCATGAAATCACAGTAAGCACAGACAAGGCCCTCAAACGCTGCCCGTGCATGCTCCACTAGTAGTTATAACCCTATAGCCCCGTGTCGAGATGATTTATTACCCCATGATTGACAGGTGGGCGGAGCTAACGTTTGACCTTCCGCTTCCATCTTTGAATTACGAATTAACCTTTGACCTTCTAGATTCCAGCTGAGTATCAGTATGAATGGCGTTATAGAGTATATAGTTATGGGTTATAACTACTTCCACTCCCAAACAAACAACACACAGAGAGTGTGCAACCCTCACTCAAAAAGTGCAGACAAGGGGACGCACACTGCCTGAATTGTTTCTCTGCCATCTCTCAAACATATAGGGGATAACAACAATACAACTACCAGTAAGTACAACTACAGTAAGTATACAACTACCAGTCAATACAACTACAAATAAGACAGACATACACACAGAACGCTTCCTGAAGAACAGAAAGCTGATGCTGTTATGTTCCGGTGTCCTTTTATAGCTTCCGCTTCACCGTCACATGCGACGTCACGGGTAACGGGTAATTGGACTAGTTCCATACACATCACGCTGAAGGCGTTTCCCAATGTATCGATTTTCGACACAGCGCGAGTTCCCTCAAAAGGGAACTGAGGGATGGGCTTACATTTTTTTTTTTCTGTGATTATGGATAATATTTTGAACGTTTTATATGTAAAGAAAGTTCCCACTGAGTAATACGTGTTTTTTGTTACAGGATGCACAGAGCGTTTATCCAGACTGAAGGCTGCACTGTGAAGTATGATTACAGCACATGCACATTTGAAGTGTTTCATCCAAAGAATCCCAATATTCATTGTTCCTATGGTGCTGTTGGAAAATAATTTCCAACGATTGAAAATTCAGATCAGTGATGTGTGGTGTGTATTTCGACTAAAATTATTATTCACTGTTTTTGTATCCAACTCTGAGAACTGAAATTAATAAACAACTAAAAAAGGTTATGATAACCAAAAGGTCTTGCATTCAAAGGCTTTCATTCTTATTTGTATCACTAAAAAGTTCTTATTTTTAAAGTAAAGCTCATAGGAGAACATCATATATCTGTAAAAAAGAGTTTATACCTTAGCATTTGTCCATGCACAGAAGCCAATGAATGCTGTAAGACAATTTTACTGTAAAAGTGCTGTAAAAATATTATGATTGTATTGTTTATTTTGATTCCCCCCCCCCAATAATTAAATAAAATGTTGTTATTACACATTACAATACATTTGTGTGAAAATAATATTTATAACCTAACTTTTGAAAACCAAAAAGAAATTAAAAAAAAACGTACTTTAAGAAATGAAGTATATTTAGGTATTTTTCACTCTTGTAATGGAAACTTACACACACATGCACACACATATATTTACATTTATGAATGAGAACAGAAGCAAATACAAAGTTTGTGGATTGCATTTTGAAAGACTTTACTGTGAAGTGGTAATTTTACTGGTAATTTTATGCACATTTGGTATCAAAATTATTCATCTGTATATGGGGACAGTTGGACGGGGATTGTAATGATTTACAAATTCGTTTTCCTATAAATACTGTTGTTTTTAAATTCAGCCTTCAATAATTGAGTGATGGCATAGTGATGGCATCCCCATCACTATTTAATTATTAAGACTTTTCTACTCTTCCTGGCTGAATTTAGAAGAGAGATGTAATTCCCTCCTTGATTTACTCATAAAAGCCTATGAGATTCTTTTGACAAATCTGTTTTTAGTGCATTATTTTAACATTTATTGCTAGCCCTGCTTCTCTATACAAACTTATACCTCATCCTTCTTGGGCACTATACTGGAGCTGCCCATGGGGAAGTAGAAAACCTTTACTCAGCATGGTCAATGACGTTTTGCTTATTGACTGGAATAAACAGTTCACAGTATATGGGGTGGTTGGTCATAGCAAGAAAAACAGTGAAATGTTTCCTCTTCAGTGTGTCCGATTCAATTTTTTCCAGATATCACTTGCTGCGCCTTTAATTGAATAGAGATTTTATTAAGGTAGAACAGCTATTCATTGTTGTGACATTACAAAGCCACTGAATATGCTTTAGATTGTAATACTGTAATATTACTACAATTTAAAATAACAGATTTTTGTTAAATATATTTAAAAATGTCATTTATTACTGTAATGACAAAGCTGAATTTTCAGCAGCCATAATTTTTCAGTGTCAATCTTTCAGAATTCATTCTAATATGCTGATTTGGTGCTCAAAATACATTTCTGAAAGTTCATTCATTTTAAATAGAAATCTTATGTAACATTATAAATGTGTTTAATGTCACTTTTTGATGAATTAAATGCATGTCCATGCTGAATAGAAGTATTATTGAAAAATAAAATAAAAACTTACTGACCCAAACTTGTGTATACACTGTAATGCTGCCGAGCTGTTGTTTGTTTCAACTTCAAAGTCCAAACAGGAGTTTACTTAAGGCAGATAAGGCTGTTTTTCTACTCAAGAATAATGATAAAAAACAAAACTCTTCAATAAAACATGGCAATTATCTGCTATTTGTGTAAAGTTTCCTTATTACAATTACAATTTGACAGATATATTTGTGAACATGTCATGATCTTTCTGTAATTAAAAATTATTATTACCAAAGTATAAAAATAGTATTTATTTATTTCTAATAATTATAATAATGTAATAAAACAATCCTCTGGTTTCACAGACAAGGCTTAATCTATGGTTCCAGACTAAAATGCATTTTGAGTTGTTTTCACTGTAAAAAGTTTTTTTTCTAGATTTGTTATCACAACATTTTTTCTTTAGTCAAATCAACTTAAATAATTTATTTAGTTCAGATAACTTATTATTTTAAGTTTCTGATGATTAAATCAATCTCTTTCATTGTATTAACTCACTTTTTTCAGTTCAATCAACTTAAAATTTTGAGGCAACCAGGTTACTAAATTTTTTAAGCTAAACCAACAATATATATATATATATATATATATATTACAGTAAGCACTGACAACATTATGTCAATGGCAATGTTTTATCTCCAGATGCACACCAGTTTTTTTTAAAAGCTATTTAAATGCCCTAATTGAAGTAAGGCAAATCCTGGCTTAATCTAACCCTTGTCTGTAAAACCAGGCCTTATCAGTTTTTCATTTGTGAAATGATTGATTAACATATTGCTCCGCCCTCTCTGTTCACTTAAATACATGAGCGGCACAGTGATTTTGGTTTCATATAATCGGATCGCTGTCTGCAGAAACATGGTAAGCTATATATATTGCTTATAGTCGAATATATAGATTTTAGGATTTTCAATATATTTTTCTCAATTAATTACAGGATTGTGTCAGTTCCATGTGATATTTTATACTTTTTTATACGTCGATGATAAATTTTACCATACTATTCTTCTAAATGACTTTACTTTTGTAAACCAAACATGCTTTCAGCATACATTTTGTATGAGCTGCAATTCTGCAGCTTCAGGTAAAACTATTGAAAGTTTAACATTGGATCAATTGGTTTATTTGCTTGTGTTTAACTGTGAAGAGGCCTGTGTTTTGGGGTTTGTTTCTGTGCGCTGTCCTTCCTCTGGTCAATGCTGGATGCTCCATCATGGCACACAACAAAGAAGGTACATACACACATAAACTTTCCTTTGCTTTCAATGCATAACTAAAGAGTATGACCCCATTCTCTTATCCTTAATAGATAAGTTTTGCCGGGACTCAACAGATAAGACTTGGCATCCTGTTGGATCCACTTGGAGAAACAGTAAATGTATGGACTGTAATTGTTTTGATGACTCAATGAGGTGCTGTGATGCGTAAGTATATCAAATTTAGTATCTTGACATTACCCGCTGTATTGAATTCCTCCATCAATACAACCGAACTGAGTTACTGAGTCCACATGAACACGGGTATTTTCAAAACCAGATGGCTGTTCATCCACACGCAAACACAATATTCGGTCACTGAAACCAAACTTTTTTTTAAACTCCTGCCAGGGTAAATATTTTTAGAAACTCCGGTTGCAGTGTTGTAGTGTAGACGGTGAAACCGGAGATTTTGGCTTCTGACATCAGTGCGCAGTATCTCCTTTATTTGACGATAGATTGTGCGCGGATATCTCCTTTGTTTACATGAGGTGAGCCTGTGCTAACAGGGATTATGTACTGTACACACTTCTCCCTCCCATTAGACTGTGGAACAGAGGAGTCAGAACGCATTATGCAGGTCATGTTGTTAACTACCAGAACCAGTAATAACCTTTTCACTGGCTCCTGATTGGCCAACATGGCTTTGCGGTTAGGGTTATATCGCCACCTGTTGGTTTTGTATGCTCTTGACAGCGCTTCATAACTTGTTTTTGCGATTTCATGTGAACAGAGAGGAAAAACTCATTATCTAAAAATACCCGTGTACATGTGGACTAGGCCTGAAGTAAATGAGACCATTTTGGGAGGATTTAAAATAAATTTGAAGCTTGTTTTTATATTAAAAAAAACACTTGAAACTAATTTGTTAAAATTGTGTATTACTGTCTTGAGCTGTAAAGCTCATGGTTCATTTTACGGATGATTTTGAGTTTTAGGTATTACATTGTCATGGCAAGAGATACCTTTTTTTTATTTATCCATATGTAGAAATATAATTGAAAAATACTTTAAGACCCAAGGCCACAGTGGGGGATCACTGTTGCTCTCTATTACAAAAGCATTAGGTTAACTCATTCCTTTTGGTTTCCCAACACGTTGCGTCTGTTGCTGATACTATGGGAATGCCTTCAGTGTGTGTCACACGTGTCTGAAGCATGTGTGTAATCATGCCAATTCTATTGGCAGAGGAAATCATGACGTCTCTCAACGCAACATGACATCATGACTTTTGCGTAAACATACACGCCACTTTCGAGTCAAGTGGCGTGTTATCTCTACGCATTTTGAGCTATCCGCGTGTATGCGTGTATGCCTACGCCATTAATGTCCGAGTGATTCTGCGTGTCTGTAGACACCGTCAAATGTCCGCGCGAAACGAAGCAAAATGTAGATCTACTTCTGGGGAGCAATCTTTTTTTTTTCCTAGGATGGTAAGGGAACAGTCATAAATGCCATTAACCCCAGTGACGGGTAGGTTTAGGGACGGGGTTGAGGTAAGTCATATATTTATATATACCGTAATAACGTTAACCCTCTGAGACCTAAGGGTATTTTTACAATAAATTTTCCGTCTGGTGTCATTTACTAAAAAAGCTTGTAAAACATCAACCCTTTGGTGCACAGACAATTGACACACCTCTTTTTTTTTTCAGGACAAATTGAACTTTCAGAATATTTGTGTTACATTGATGTCACCTGAATGTAAAATAAGTTATGGGACCATAAAGACAAATGAAAAAATAAATCGGAAATGGAATCACTCAATTATTTATTGAAATCACACACAAATAAATAAAAGCTAAGCAATTTTCCTCTGGAAAATAGTTTGTTCATGTCTTTGGAGTCCTGGAGCACAGGAATAAACATTATAACTTGTACAGAACAAAAACTATTGACATTTTTCCAAAAGAAGTCCAGGCGTTTGGGGCCTCATGAAATTCACTGGTGCCAAGCCTCAAAACAGTTCCTATCAGCAATCACACAGAGGGCCACATCACAGGTTTTGCATTTCTATTTTATTTATTCTTTTATTTATTATGTTCTTTTTATTCTTTTATAATACATTTATACTACTATAATACTTTTTTACAGTAAATAAATAAATGGCACTTCAGCTGGGTCTATCCTGGTAATCTAGTTCCTCATCTGTCAAAAAGCTCTGTTCTCCTGAAAATCCATCATCCTGCAATGCACCAAAACAGACCAGCGCTTTATTTACGTCCATTTCGCTGTGTTTCTCTGTGAATCGCGCGTCTCCGTGAGTCTCTCTATCTCTCTACACTATATCAGCGCTTGGTTCATGCGTAATGACGCACACCAATGTTTACAACGGATCAGCCTGTAATTGGTCAAAAAACATCACGTGAAAACATCACGTGATATCCAGAATGTCCGCTAGCATCGAGCTAGCGGCAAAAATGACGGAATTTTTATGGATTATGGACTTCAAGAGTATCAAAGTTTGACATAAAGCGTTTGGATTTATTGCTGAAAACCTCTGAAAGGAAGCACAAGTTCCAGGCCGGATAGAAAACCTCCTGTAAAGGCTAGAAAGACCCGAAAGACACCCCCGTGATGGCTAGCTCGTTAGCTTTCTGCTGGAAAAAACGGTAAGAAAATCGATAAATCTGTCATCGAGTTATGTAAACATTTATCGGAGGTGACGTGTGGCATCGTCGACGATGCCGTCGGGCTCAGGGGGTTAAGTCAACGGCGTTCATAAACACGCTGAAAAGCGATTATGCGTCTTGATAGCACGCCAAAAATGGAAATACGAATTGGCGTGTCATACACACGCTACTTCATGAGATCAGTCTGCTTATGGGTTCTAGAAGTTCTATTAGAAGGAGCATTGAGTTGAGGTGAGTGTAGTCTCAGCCTCAGACGTCACGCCCACGGAACGTTGGCTAAACGTCTGATGCATATGGTACACTTAACTGGAAACACTTCAGGAATGTCGAAGTCGTCATCTGATTGGTTGAATTTTATCGGATTTCCGGGGGGCGTCAGTGTCGCGTTTATTTTCGGTCCGCCGGGAAACAAAGCGCAGAAGTGTGATTGCGGAAGAAAAACTGTTGTGTTTATGAGTGACAATGAGCATTAATCAAGATCAGCTAAACGTAGTTGTATGTCCCCTCCTATCAATTATGGAAGATCAAGTGAAGTACTTAATTGCGAAGGGGATATCAGCCGCGTTTGTGGGCAAACATGAAACAACAGACGCTGACATCGCAGCTGGCCGAGATTCAGTATTCGGGCGCACACTGGATTATAAGGTGCATAAGATACTGCAGAGTCAAACGTTTGACTGCGAGTATTCAATGTGCGGCGGCTCGCTGACAGCTAACGTTACAGCTGGCTGTTTTGAATGAGACGAGCCGGTTACTGTGAACGGGGAGCGCTTTATGAACATAACTGTGACGCACGAGCAGCGCCGGGGACAGTGTATCTGAGTGAGCGCTCGTGAGCACGTGATTTACACACATAACCTGATTTATACGAGGTTGAACTGGCCGTGTGACAAAGCGGACATAAGATGGACATGAGCGCGAGTTCGTGGGTGAATTTAATAACGCGGACCGTTGTTAACGAGCGCCTCCGGTGACTGCTGCTGACTGACTTGTTGCACGCCGGTCTGATGTTGTGGGGACATTTCGACGCCCCGAAACGTGACGCTGAATGAAACGAACTGTAATTGGTTGTTTGACATGTCGGTCAAACGGCCTTATGGGCGGGCCTTGGCCAAAGAAAGCTGCTATGAATTCCAGACCTTCAGCCGTCAGTCTGAAGGTCTGGCTACGCGAGACTAAGGTGAGTGTTACTGCCTCTGAAATCTGCGCTTCAGACACCAGTGAATGCTAAAGGCGTTCCCATAGCATCAGCGACTGACGCAACGTCTTGTCCCTTTTTCAGGGAATCAGGTTACATGCGTAATCTACTGTAGAGATATTTTAACATAATAACGCACATACATTTTGTGGCACAGAGTTGTACTATGATACATAATAATTCCTTTTATTTTCTGTAATCTCTGTAGAATGGGGACTCCGATTTATCCTGACAAGTGCTCAGTGGAGTACAATTACGATTCATGCACATATGAGGTTTTTGAGAAAGTTCCATGTGCTCACGGTGCTGTGGGCAAATGAAGGCCATGAATCAGGGAAGGAAATCGATCATCATTTTTCAGTTTTATCTGCGGATTTAAAGGGTAATTACAGACATGCCCAAATGAACATATTAGGAAAGATTAGGAATTTTTTAGATTTAATGTTGAAAGATGTCTCAGTGCATCTATATAAAATGTATTATAATTGAGGATTAAATCAGCATATTAGAATGATTTCTGAAGGATCATGTGACACTGAAGACTGGAGTGATGATGCTGAAAATTAATCTTTGCCTTCAAAGTAATACATTTCATTAAAATATATATTCAGATATTAAAATAATATTGTAATGTTTTCACTGTATTTTTGACTGCTAGTGTAAGTTAACATGATTTGAGGTATTTAGGCATTTGACATTCAAACTGTAAATAAAATTACGTACAGATACAAACATTTAAATAATAAATTAAATCAATTAAAAGATGTAAATTCTAGTTTACATTTTTAATGTACACCTGTGTTAATCAATAAAGCTGAATCAATACAATGTGTTTGTTAGCATTTTTATTTTATGTTTAACAGGAGCACAGACCTATGGAAGCTTGTTTCCGCCACTGAATAAAAAAATATAATAAATAATTGTGACTTTTTATCTCACAATTCTGACTTTTTTTCTCACAATTCTGACTTTTTTTTCTCACAATTGCGAGTTTATATCTCACAATTCTGACTTTATTCCTCAGAATTGCGTGATATAAAGTCGCAATTGCGAGTTATAAAGTCAGAATTGTGTGTTATAAAGTCAGAATTGTGTGTTATAAAGTCAGAATTGCGAGATATAAAGTCAGAATTGCAAGATATAAAGTCAGAATTGCGAGATATAAAGTCAGAATTGCGAGATATAAAGTCGCAATTCTGAGAAAAAAAGACAGAAGTGTGACTTTTTTTCTCACAATTGCGAGTTTACATCTCGCAATTCTGACTTTATAACACATAGCCTAATTGCGAGTTTATATGTCGAAATTCTGACATCTTTTCTCAAAATTGTGAGATATAAACTCTTATTAGGCCAAGGGGGGAAAAAAGACTAACTCCCCCCCCCCCCTCCCCCTCAGAATAGTTTAAATCTCACAATTCTGACTTTATATCATGCATTTCTGACTTTATAACACGCAATTGCGACTTTATATCTAGCAATTATGACTTTATAACTCAATTCTGACTTCATATCACGCAATTCTGACGTTATATCACGCAATTCTGACTTTATATCTCGCACTTGCGACTTTATATCACGCAATTCTGACTTTATATCTCACAATCTGACTTTCCATATCGCAATTCTGAGAAATAATGTCAGAATTGCGAGAAGTAAACTCACAATTGTGAGAAAAAAAGTCAGAATTGTGAGATAAAAAGTCGCAATTACCTTTTATATTTTTCATTCAGTGGCGGAAACAAGCTTCCATACTGACCAGTAGCCTAATATCATGACACTTTAAATGATGCGGTCAATATACATAAACATTTTCACTAACATTTCTTACCACTAGATGGCAAAATAACAACCTTAATCACGTCTTGGCTTTCTTTATTGCTTTTTTTTTTTTTTTTTTTTTTTAAAGGATGGAAAGTTGTTGTGGAGTCAAGGGGCTGAGAGAGACAATGATTTTGCGCTGTCTGGCAAAAGCACGCTCACACACACACACATTCTCAAACATAAACACACACGACCACACTCCCTCCCACACTCCATCAATCTAGAAGCAACTGGGGCAGCGAGCAGAAGTGTGTCAGACGTTTGGGTACATGTGCACATCTACTACATGTGTGAATTTGGGTACTAGAAACTTATTTCTGTCCAGAGACATTTTCTTTTTTTTCTTTTTTTTTTTTGTGATACATTCACTCTGCTAACACAGGACACTAGAAGAACAAAGAAGGCAAATTCTTTCTCCAAATTAGGTCTCCACATAAGGATTACAGATTGCTAAGGACCCTGTGAAACCTTATTTTTCTCTCATGGTCACTTTTATATTTTTCCTGTAGTCCTGTACATTTGCTCAAACAGTGCTTTACAACATGTGCAGACTTTGGAGGATAGCAGTTTTGCTTTGTGTCAAATTGGTGGGCACTGCGAATGGAAATACAGGACTTGTGCCGGAAAGAGGGACTGCAGCTTCCTCCTGCTATGGGGGTTTTGACCTCTATTTTGTTCTTGACAAGTAAGTTATGCTGTTATTTACCACTTCTCCATGAATTGTTAAGCATGACAACGCTCCATAAATGCTGTGCTGGCATCTGCATACCTGATAAAACTCGCAATGAGTGAACCGATTGACCTGATTTAGTTATAATAGACGGAAAACACTTGTATAAATTACAAATGCACATGTAGAATTAGGCTTATTTAAATGCAATGCCTATCTTTTTTGGTTCTGCTACAGTGAGGAATGCTAAATTAAGTGATGCTTAATGTTGTAACCCATTGTTTTCATGGAAACTAACTCCGTCTCTTTAGGATAAGATCATTTTAAAATGAATGCCTATGCCATTTAAACACTCACTGACTGAAATTCATTACATAAGATGAGCATCTGCTGACATATGCTGCATATTCTTTTCTGAGAAATACTTTTCTTCATAATTTTAGCTCTTTCAGTTCTCCTCAAGTTCACACAGGTGTCCAATCAAAGGATCCACAGATGTAGATCATGATCGCAGTAAATATTATCCACTAACAGCAACAGCCAATATTTTGTCTTCACTATATCTATTTTTGTAATACTTTTTTTAGTTATTGTTGATTTTTTTTGTTATAATTTGTTTTTATTTTGTTCATATTTGATCAGTGAGTTTAGAATGGCATTGACATAAAAGTTAACGAGAGAGAGAGTAAGAGAGAGAGAGTAAGATCATTGTTTTCCTCAGTAACATGTGTTCCATCTAACATGAGGTGAGAAAATTGCATGTTTGGGGTCAATGCGGACAGTGGTCCCCTATGAGGGCAGTTTACAGATATGCAGCTCTGAGCCAAAAGCCTGCAAGGGAATGATAGATTAAACAGCTGGTTTAACCCTTATGCTGCATTAGGGACATTTTTGGTCTTTTGCAGTTTAATTTCTTTGACCATTTTGGCTGTTTTAATGCAAATGGTATGAAATTTGGCAAAATTGTGACTTTTTGGATACATGTAAAAAATGTGATCCCATTTTGCAAAATATGTATAACACACACTGTGTAGATCAAATAGTAACACTCAGCACCATAAAGACCAAAAATGGCCCATTGAAACCCATTAAAACGTTGTTTAAATCTGAGGCTGTCAGTAATACATGAAACATGATTTTTGCACAAACATCCTTTCATTTTGAAGCAAAAGCATTATATTTGCATTATATAGTGTATTCCACCAGATGACGTCACTACATATTTATTCCCTATGGGTGGAAATGCACCTTATTTTAGGCAATGTTTAATAGGTGGCCATTTTTTGGTCTCTAACGCGCTAAGTGGGATTTTTTGCAAAGTGGGACTGTGATAATCCAAATCTAAAGTTTTCTCTTTGCATTTAGTTTATTGAAAATAATTGAATTTTTGTGTTTTTTCCTCTTATACAAATCGATGGTTTCGCAAACAAAACTGGTAATTAAAGGGTTAAAATCCTGAAATTGAATACATTTTTGGTAGTTATGATGAGGACTGATGCTGGTTAAAAGATTTAACTTGGTAAAAGTGGAAAATAATAATAATATATAATATTTTAGGCAATGTTTAATATGTGGCCATTTTTGGTCCTTAATGCACTCAACGGTGTTAAAAATCTAATGCAGCACAAGGGTTAAGAGGCTATTTGCCTGATTAGTTCCACATAGGCAGTTGAATTGAAAAGTAATGTACTTTTATCCATTTTAACTTAAAATTAAGGTTGTTTTAGTTTTTGTTTGGTAGTATAGCAAGCTATCTTGACCTAATTTTGGCGTGTATTGTGGCGAAAGCCCCAGGACCCATAAGAACACATGGAAAATCAATTACACACGGCCCTGAAATCAATCATCATGTTTGCCTGTGTGCTGCACACAATATGAATACACACGCATGGACATACATTAGATTGGATGTGGGTCACAGTTTCCAACTATTTCGATTCTACCAGTCTAAACTTTGGCTCTACTTGGCAAGTTTTCCCCAGAGTGTTATGTTCATGTTCGACGAATGTGTTTTAAGTCAAAATAACACAGCTGTGTTTCCAAATACATGTAAATCATTCGTCATGGATAGCCTGGCAGTTCAGCTGTGAATGTGATGTTTTTGTTGGACAGATTCGTATTGTTTTACAGACAGTGACATACAGCTGTATCTCAACTCATTTCCCCTTTACATCACTACCTTGGATCCTGCGTGTAAATCAAATTCTGTTGGATCCAATTCATTTTCGCATCGTTCGTTCGCTTTTTTCTATTCAGTAAGAACATTTACATGAATAATGTTGATTTGCATATGGTATTGCATATTGGTGCAAAAAACATATCATTTTCAGCAGCCAATGGCCAAAACACTCACTGTCAGGGGCACAAAACTAATTCTAGAAATTATTAAGGTAGATACATAGATAAACTCATCTTCCAAGCATTTTACCGATCAGGTTGACACTTCAGCATGAGAAATCGGGGGTGTGGCCTGTGAGCGTGTGAAACCAATCAAATGGGGGTGTCTGATGTCCAATGCGTGACAGTTGGCAGGCAATCTGAGAGGCTAACATTAGCAAGCTAGCTTTAAAAGCATGATATCCCACACTTCCTCCAGAAGCCATGCTCTCAAAAGCCACGCCTCCTTCAAAACACATGAACGCAGTCTGCATAGTGTTATGAGAGAAGGTGTTAAACTACCTCACGTCTCAAGCCATATAACATTACAATCATAATGAACGTAAACAACTTACAGAGCTCTAGCTGTAGGCTACCACCTGACTGTTGCAGATTCATTTCGGTGTTGATTAGATTAGGTTGATTATTGAACCGTTTCGGTTCAAGGCTTCCCGTTTGGTACACATACAAACCGAACGATTCCTTGGACTATTTTTCCTGCCGACAAAATTCGCGCTGGCGCGACCACCACAACGTTGCGCAACATCAAATGGCAAGTGTAATGAAAGCAGAACAAAACTGCGCTACTCATTATGTGCTTCACGGATCGTTTATCAGTTCGGACCAGCAACATCTGTGCAGCGCGAGCCGATCTCGATCAAGCGTCACTGTTACTACACAGCGCTAAGAGATCCAGTTAAGAAAACATTTGAATTCGCCACTGAAGTAAGAACATCGCTGCGAGATCTATTAACCATAGATCTCTATTAGATCAAACAGCGCTGACGTGGAAACCAGGAGAAACATTGTGCCCTGAATGAACTAGTAATACTTTACGCCCACAGACCAGCAACATTCACCGTGGATTTAATATAGTAACACTAACTGTAACCAAGTTTGGCTGGAATAGTGAAATGCTTTCAAGTACTTCACACATCTTTTTCCAGCACTTCAAAACTGAAATATTATATAAATAAATATATTTAAATGTTATTTTTAATGTGATGACCAAAACAATATTTGTTCATCCTTCAAAGATGACCCCCTTTTATAAACCTGAAAGTTTCAAGATGTAGGAAAATTCACACTTATTAAAAGAAAAATATATAAATTATTTTTTAACAAATAGGAAATTTCTCTGGCGTTTCTTTCTTTTTGCCGTTTCGAAAACGTACCAAGCTGTGACTTTAAAACCGAGGTACGTACCGAACCGTGATTTTTGTGTACCGTTGTTGACATAGAAACACATAAATCTGAGTCTGAGGACGTGACGGGTGGAACGTCAAGGGTTGCCATCTCATAGTTAAAGGGATAGTTCACTTTGAAATTAATTTTTGGTATGTTTTAGCTTACCTCAAGGGCATCCAAGATGTAGGTGTCTTTGTTTCCGCAGTAGTTTCAATTTTGATATTTTTTTGGTCAAACCGTTGTTGTCTGTCAGTCATACACTGGAGGTGAAGGGGGTCCTCAATCGGTTCACCTCAAAGAGCATGCACAGAGAAGTCAAAATTAAACATGATTTAATGACTCATACATGTAAGTACACATTGATGGCCTAAGACATACTAGACATTACAAGACTCTTGTAATCATAGCCATGACAAAATGATCTGACACCCTGACAAATGAATCATAGCCATGACAAATGATCTGACAAATGAAAGACATCTACATCTTGGATGCCCTTGAGGTAAGCTTAAAACATATCAAAAATTAATTTCAAAGTGAACTATCCCTTTAAAGTAACAATTGACATGGCATGAACGCAGCATAAGCTCATTGTTTTGGTTCAGGAGGAACTATAATACGCTTAAAGTTGTAAATGTAAAGTTATTCTCGGTCAAAGTGATGCCATAATGAATGGGATTCAATGGAAAGTCACTTGTTAGCCAATGGCGGCCCCCGGGGAGACTTCAGTTTCCGGCTGGTGGATGACCCCCTTGATGGAAATGCATTTGCTGACAGGCAGGTATAGGACATTGGACCGAATGCAATTGATTTGACGAACATTTTTGGTCCTGTGAATTCCACAGAAGGTATTTATTTATCATATAGAGCACTTCTATTATTTATTGTTATTAGGTTGTGAAGAGTTTTAAAATGCAGCAACCTTTAAGGCTATTGTGTGCCTGCACAAAATGTAGTGTAAAGATGCAATTACAAAAGGCAGACTAAATCATGCATGCTCTGACCCACCTCAGCCCCTAGTATCAAAGTAGACTGTTGTAATTTGGTTGTAATGTACTGTATGCCACATTAAGCAGCATTAAATAGTTGATGTAAAGACTAGGGTGCTGATGGTGCAGTGGATAAGACACATGCCTTTGGTGTGAGATACCCAGGTTCGAATCCACTGTGAGACACCAATGTGTCCCTGAGCAAGACACTTAACCCCTAGTTGCTCCAGAGGCGTGCGACCTCTGACAAATATAGCAATTGTAAGTCGCTCTGGATAAAAGTGTCAGCTAAATGAATAAATCTAAGACACCTGCCACTTCAAAACGCTCCTGTGGCACCATTTTAGTATAAATTTGGAAAGATAAAGTCAAATCTGACTATTGCAATAGTTTCCGAATTATTCTCCACATCAGATTCATGAATTTTAAATGTTATACACAAAAACAGCTCGTCATAATCGGTCATGTGGTGTTACAGTCTATTTAGAATCTTCTGCAAAAGAGATACAATGAAATTAATTTAGCATAAAACATGAGCCTTCAAGCTGTCATGGGACAGTGCCTACCATTAAGTTCTGGTTATGTTTGCACGGGTTAATTTATCTCCTTGTATCTGAGTTATGGGAAAGTCAGGGTTTGGTTGTTCTACTTATGGGCCATCTCTGTGGCTCCACTTTATAGCTGTGGGCTTGATGGTTTGGCTTCTGTGCTCAGGAGGGTCTGTGAAGGACATTTACTGTTCTCCTCCTTTTTATTCAGCTCAATCACTTCTGCAGAGAGTGCAATAAGAGAACAGTTCAGAAGCAGTGTTGGGAATAAAGGCACATGTGTTATGAAACTAATAATATAACTCCTCACACTAATTACCAAGGCCCGTTCTTGCCTCTGAAATTGTTCGGGAACTTCTGGTCAATAACATCATTCTTTCAACTAAATATTTGTCCATTGTCACAAATTTTCAGCATACCGGCCTTCATAGACAAGTTAGTATAACTAATTGATACCATTTTGTTACATGTGACACCTGCAGTGTTGTGCAAGTTACTTCCAAACTGTAATACATTAGGTATTACTTGTTACTGTTATTTAAAAGTAATTCATTACCTTACAATATTACTGTCTCAGAATTGTAATGCGTTACATTACTCATGTATTACTTTTGAGTTACTTTCACCAAAATAACTAAGTAGAACTTAACTTTTGGGCTGTAACGATATGCAATATGAAACCGAAATCGCCATTCGCCACACGACTACAGAATCGCGACACACCTCTTCCAACTCCAGCGTTATTCTCCTTACCGTCCAGATCCAATGCTGCCTTATCTTTAAATTAGGCTATTAGTATTATTTGAAGTTAACATTATAAAATACGTAGACCTACACCACAAAACTAGTTGAGGATAAATTATTTAAAATTGGGGAAGTCCAGCATTATGGACATGACATTTGCAGTCAAAACTTGAAATACAAATTCTCAGAAAATTCATGTATTGAAACGTATGTAGGCTACTTCCTTAAAGGACTCCAGACATTAGACAAATATCAGTCTATGTTTTATTTTTAATATTAGGAAAAAGACACACATTCATGCGTGACAAAAAAAAATAGGAGGCAAAATATTTTTTTTGTAATTCTGTTAATTACACTGCGCAAATCGGATGAGGAAGGGTTGGCTCTCCAGTCTCCATAGAACTTAAAATATTCATTTTATTTTAGTTTTCGTGTTCGCATTTATGAGGAAAAAACAATGTTACAGACGCGACCTCTCTGAACTGGCACTAAAAGACTGCTTTAAAACTTTCACATAGTCTGTTGCCTTTAAGAAGTAAAAGCAGAAAATACACTGTAATACAACTGTAATACAAGCCTCACTGAACATGTAACGAGTAAAATATTACTGAAAATTGATTAGTAATGCCTTACACTACTGCGTTACAGCAAAAAGTAATATGTTACTGTAATGTATTACTTTTGTAATGCGTTACTCCCAACACTGGACACCTGTGAACTGTGACCTGTGAATTGGATTATTATTATCATTGGTTAATAAAGTGAGATGTATAAAAGTAGGTTATATTATGAGTTTGCATTTCATTGTGTTACTTACTTGAAGATATCTTGTTGTTCATTTAAAAGTAATGCATTACTTTACTAGTAGTTACTTGAAAAAAGTAATCTGATTACGTAACTTGCGTTAGGCTACTTGATTTGCATTACACTGGCCATGACGTATTTCTTGTGTTTGTGACAATTAAACGGCAAAAAAATAAATAAAATAATAGCATAAAATGACATTCAAAAATGCGAAAATGCCTTGTTATATTAGAGGTCAGAGGTGAATGGGACGACCGATTCAAGCTGATAGAAGAGCAACTTTGACTGAAATAACCACTCGTTACAACCGAGGTATGCAGCAAAGCATTTGTGAAGCCACAACACGCACAACCTTGAGGCGGATGGGTTACAACAGCAGAAGACCCCACCGGGTACCACTCATCTCCACTACAAATAGGAAAAAGAGGCTACAATTTGCAAGAGCTCACCAAAATTGGACAGTTGAAGACTGGAAAAACGTTGCCTGGTCTGATGAGTCTCGATTTCTGTTGAGACATTCAGATGGTAGAGTCAGAATTTGGCGTAAACAGAATGAGAACATGGATCCATCATGCCTTGTTACCACTGTGCAGGCTGGTGGTGGTGGTGTAATGGTGCGGGGGATGTTTTCTTGGCACACTTTAGGCCCCTTAGTGCCAATTGGGCATCGTTTAAATGTCACGGCCTACCTGAGCATTGTTTCTGACCATGTTCATGCCTTTATGGCCACCATAATGCACCATGTCACAAAGCTCGAATCATTTCAAATTGGTTTCTTGAACACAACAATGAGTTGACTGTACTAAAATGGCCCCCACAGACACCAGATCTCAACCCAATAGAGCATCTTTGGGATGTGGTGGAAAGGGAGCTTCGTGCCCTGGATGTGAATCCCACAAATCTCCATCAACAAGATGCTATCCTATCAACATTTCTAAAGAATGCTTTCAGCACCTTGTTGAATCAATGCCACGTAGAATTAAGGCAGTTCTGAGGGCGGAAGGGGGTCAAACACAGTATTAGTATGGTGTTCCTAATAATCCTTTAGGTGAGCGTAGCTCCATGCTATGCTCGTTGGATGCAGGACTTGCCTCTATATTGGAACTGACGTCGAATGACGCATCTGGCTGATGTCGGGTTTGATCGATCTACCTCGACCTCCTCAGGTCGGATGTCCCGATTTTAAGCGGCGTTACAGATGTTATTTCCTAGTAGAGGGTTGAGTGATCTGGAACGCAATATTCTTCGGACGAGCTTGCTTATGTAAATAACATTTTAGTAAATGACCGAGCTTCCTCGTGAGAAATGTTTTTGCAATCCGTTTTGAAACTTCAATCGACTGTCGAAGTTGGGTGAGTGTTTAGCAGAGGGTCATTTCCAAAAAAAGATGCACACACTGTTTACACTTTACATTTGACATGTCACATACGACAAAGTAGCCTACCAAAATGTACCACAGTTTTACCATTTTGGACATGATCCAGATAGGACCATGTATAATATTCATTATGTAGCCTTAGTGTTTATTTCCTTGATTTAGTGCATTTGTGTGATGGTCTATATATCTTCAGAGACATCAGACATGATCATGAAGTGAATAATCATTATACTGGCCATGGCTGATTATTATGAAGAATACTAGAGCAGTTTCTCTAGTAATAGCCTACTTTTACTTTCTCATGCAAATAATGCATTTTACGTTAATAAAAGACACATTCATTTATGTTTAATATCAGTATAGATTAGGAGTTTATGACTGTTTGAATACTTTTAACTCTTATGTATATTTATAAATGTGCTGTACTTTTTTTGATATTTTAATATAATTTACTTTATTATTTTAGTATTTTAATATTCTAATAAAATTAATTATCTTTCTAATGAGCCACTTAAACTTTATTTGAGTCAGTTTTTGATTAAATAAGTATTGGATACTTTATGATTGTTGTCACTGGCTGACTATACGTTATCTATGGCGTAATTTTACAGTAAGACCTTTAACACTTCTCTTACAATTTATGACCAAGCATTAATCTAATGATATCGGAGTACATTTACTGATTTTGAAACGTTCTTGGTTTTCTTTTCTACAGTAGTTATCTGGATCTGAACACCAAATTATTCTTGTGCAAAGGTTAAATATAATACAAAACCTAATTTACCTAAATGGTTGCTAGGCTAACTGCTATTGTTTTGAGCCAATATAAGTGAAATGTCCTTGTTGACCTGTTCTAGGACTCAAATAAAAGCTGAGAGATGTGATTTGCACTCTCATCCATTCCCAGAGATTATCTAAACATTTGGGTTAGGGAGGAACTGAATAATGTGACAATCCGGTCCAATTTCAGTGAAAATGAATAGGCAATATTGGGCCACTGTAGAAGGCTAGTTCATTAAGAGTTATAGCTATATAAATAAATCCTTCTCTTTTACACACTCACACACACACATACCATTTGCCTCTTGTTAAACCATTTCACCATTAGCTCCAGATGTTCCGAACCCTGCCTGCTTTGTCTGCTTTAGAGCCCCGGATCCCACTAACAATGGAAAAATAATGAGAGAGGGAGAAAGACAAGCATAGAGGAGAGCGAGCGGAGGACAGAGGCAGTGCTTAATATCTCACATCATTTTACCGCCATTAATTTTTCTAAACATATACAGTAATGAGGTACAGTAGTTGAGTTGGAGTAGCACCTTTAAAGGGATAGTTCAACCAAAAATGAAAATTCTGTCATCATTCACTCGCCCTCCTGTTGCTCAAAACCTGTATGAGTTTCTTTCAACTGTTGAACACAACAGATTTCCCCCCACTATGGAAGTCAATGGCTTCTGTAACTGTTTGGTTACCAGCATTCTTCAAAATATCTTCTTTTGTTTCAGCTATATTATTTGGACACTCTTAAAATAAGTTTTCCTTACTACAGGAATAAGTAAGATTTTTTATATCTTTAATTTTTTTAAAAAATTTTATATCCCAGGGGTTGGCTTTTATTCAAACAAACAGATTTGAATTTAATTTTGTTTTGTTGTTTTTGCAGATGCTACTTAATTTGATATTTTTGTCCATGAAATTGACACATTTCAAACAGCATTAAAGGGTTAGTTCACCCCAAAATGAAAATTAAGTCATTAATTACTCACCCCCATGCTGTACCAACCCCGTAAGACCTTCGTTCATCTTCGGAACACAAATAACGATATTTTTGATTGAATCTGAGAGCTGGATCAGTCGTACATAGACTGCCTAAGGGACTGGCTCTTGACGGCCCATAAAGTCATTAAAGAAAAGGTTTAAATATTCCATGTGCCTACAGCGGCTCAATTATAAGTTTATCAAGCGACGAGACTACTTTTTGTGCGAAAAAAAAACATAAATAACGACTTAATTCGACTATTATATTACTTCCTTATGGGCGCATGCGCGAGAACTGAGACGAGGACGTTCTCATTCGTCTACTTCTTGTTACCGGCTGCTCACCGCTTAGGAGTATTACCGCCACCTACCGTATAAGATGATGATCCATATATAAGGCACTCCGGATTATAAGGAACACTGTCGTTTTTTTTTGAGAAGATTAAAGGCTTTTAAGTGCACCTTATAGTGCGGAAAATACGCTAATTGAAAAGCGTATGTACAGCGCGCATCTTCCTCTGCTTGTAAACAAAAAGTTTTGCGCTTCCAGCTATATCAGCACATCATCTTATACGGTAGGGGGCGGTAAAACTCCTAAGCGGTGAGCAGCCGGTAACAAGAAGTAGTCGAAGGAGAAGAACGTCCTCGTCTCAGTTCTCGCGCATGCGCCCATAAGGAAGTAATAGAATAGTCGAATTAAGTCGTTATTTATGTTTTTTTCGCAAAAAAAGTAGTCTCGTTGCTTGATAAACTTATAATTGAGCCGCTGTAGGCACATGGAATATTTAAACCTTTTCTTTAATGACTTTATGGGCCGTCAAGAGCCAGTCCCTTAGGCAGTCTATGTAGGACTGATCCAGCTCTCAGATTTAATCAAAAATATCTTTATTTGTGTTCCGAAGATGAACGAAGGTCTTACGGGGTTGGTACAGCATGGGGGTGAGTAATTAATGACTTCATTTTCATTTTGGGGTGAACTAACCCTTTAAAGAGTAGCAAAACACATTTCTCCACATTGTACTCTAACAATTAACATTGTACTCTACTCTACAAGTCTAAACGAGTAAAATATGGCAACAATGATTACGTTACGTCTATTTAATTACATCTGAGTAAACCACTATCACTTTGAGATAGGTTTGAGGGTAAGGCCTGGATTTTTAAACAGCGTTACTATGCGAAAACGCGATCATCTGGAAGAAATGTAATCTTTGGCAGAGTTACACATTCTAACAACATGTACATCATTTGTATAGACTAGACATGGCATCATTGAAATAACATCTGGCACATTGACAACTGCATTAAGCAGAATGCCTTCATGGGGTATTTATACTGGAACTAAAACATTAAATGACATCTATTATGCTTTCGTTTTATTTTTAACCTTTCATTTAGTGTGTAATCGAGCTATTTATGCATATTAATCTGTTGAATTTATTGTTGAGGATAACCCCTTGAGATGAAACATCTCGTTTTCGAGGGGGTCCTCGAGACAAAAACAAAGATAATACAACACATATACATTCACTCACAGCAAAGCTCTACCTCATCCCACCTCGCCCTACCCACCCAGCCGTCCAGGTCACCAACTCCTGTGGAAGATCAGGAACAGCAATTTCACTTCATGAAAAGACAAGGCAAACACGATAGCTTAAACACATGCCCATTCATGTATTGAAGCCTCATTTTTGCCCTTTTCTTGTTGTGTAACATGACATCAATAACCAATGAACAGACAGAACTAATGAAGCAAGAACCAATAAGAACACGACAAACGAATCAAAGGAAACAATTAAAAGTCAAGTTTACATTAAAACTCTTTCTATTCGATTATCATGAAAACAAATCTCAGAGAACAGTCAACTGTGTTATTAGACTTTTAAGCATGCAGGGCAACCACCCAGTAGAGCATTACAATAATCTAGTCTTGATGTCATGAACGCATGAACTAATATAGATATATTTTTAAGATGGAAAAATGTGGTTTTACAGATACTAGACACGTGATTTTCAAACGAAAGATTGGTATCAAAGAGCACACCCAGGTTCCTAACCGACGACGCAACATGACATCATGACTTTTGCGTAAACATACACGCCACTTTTGAGTCAAGTGGCGTGTTATCTCTACGCATTTTGAGCTATCCGCGTGTATGTCTACGCCATTAACGTCCGAGTGATTCCGCGTGTCTGTACACGCCGTCAAATGTCCGCGTGAAACGAAGCAAAATGTAGACTTTTTTTTCCTTGTATGGTAAGGGAACAGTCATAAATGCCATTAACCCCAGTGACGGTTAGGTTTAGGGACGGGGTTGAGATAAGTCATATATTTATATAACGTTAAGTCAACGGCGTTCATAAACACGCTGAAAAGCGATTATGCGTCTTGATAGCACGCCAAAAATGGAAATACGAATTGGCGTGTCATACACACGCTACTTCATGAGATCGACGAAGACTTTACAGAGCAGACATCAAGTGTTAGACAGTACTCCAGGTTATTGTGTGTGGAAGTTTTTTGTCCAAAAATTCGAATCTCTGTTTTTTTTCTGAATTTAGTAATAGGAAATTACTAGTCATCCAATTTTTTATATCGGCTATGCATTCCGTTAATTTTGTGAGTTGGTATGTTTCGTCAGGGTCTAAAGAAATATACAGCTGAGGATCATCAGCATAACAGTGAAAGCTAATTCCATGTTTCCTAATGATATCTCCGAATGGTAGCATGTACAGAGTGAAGAGCAGCGGTCCTAGTACTGAGCCTTGTGGTACTCCATACTGAACTTGTAAGCGATAAGACATCTCTTCATTTACTGCTACAAACTGATAATGGTCAGATAAGTACTGTATCATTTAAACCATGCTAATGGAATTCCACTCACGCCAACATAGTTTTCTAGTCTATTTAAAAGAATGTTGTGGTCAATTGTGTCAAATACAGCACTAAGATAGAGAAATACAACCACGATCAGATGATAAGAGCTAATCATTTGTGACTCTAATGAGAGCTGTCTCAGTACTATGGTACGGTCTAAATCCTGACTGAAAATCCTGACTATTTTTTAAGCCATTATCCTGACTATTTTTTTTTCGATCCCCGAACGCCGTCAGAAGTTCGCTGAACTTCATACAGTTCAGATCACCCAGCACGACGTTCGTGGTTTGACTTATCGAGACTATTTTTTAAGATGGCTCCTGTCTGTATACACGAAGTGAACTGTCTTCATAAAGTATCTTCTGATTAAACGGTCTGTGCACTTACAAAGTTCTCAATGCTTCGTTTTGCATGTGTGGAGCCTCATTATGTTACTGTGTTAGTGTGGGGCTATTTTGAGCCTTGTTAGTGGTATAAACTAGCGATTTCTTTTTACTTACTCAATGCCCCCATTACTAGCATTATACGCTAAACAGTTTTTAGAGATAAAACTCTTTATATTCGATTATCATGAAAACAAATCTCAGAGAATGGTTGACTGTGTACCGATGTTTTATTAGACCAAAGGTTCATTGTTCGCCGGAGTTCTCCTTTAAGGGGGGCATCCTCCCCTATCTTACCCTCCTTCAATTTAATTTAATTTAATTTAATTTCAAAGCCAGGATCCAATGTGAGGTTTCAGTGCTATTGTAATATTTAAAGATCACAATTGTTGATCTTTGGCTCAATTCAAAGTCAATGGAATATTAGCAGCTGGCATCACATCATTCAGACAGCTGCTCTAGGAGGATGCTGATACTTGAACGATTTCCCTCTGGGGAGGATAACAATGTGTCAGTGTAGTTTTTGAACTGCTGCTTTTAGAAAAAAAAAACTGTCTTATTCACACAGCAGTAAATCTCAAACTTTGGCTATTCCTCTCAGCTTGTGAATCTTTATTGCCCCCTTGATGTTCAACTGTAAGTGTCCAATTTGTCTGTTTCACCCTGCAGATCAGGAAGTGTGCAGCATCACTGGAATGAAATATATAACTTTGTGGAACATCTGGCCCATAAGTTCATAAGGTAGGCAAAGACAGAGTCTTACAAAAAATGCGTGTGTGTGCACATCATTTTATGTAATATTTTCTGCTATACTGTATGTGGATGAAAAATCCCCTGCACAAACAAACTAAAACATGTTTAACGAAAAATATTAGCATATTTAATTTCTAATTGGCTTTATAAGTTCTGTAAATTAATGAATTATATTTCACAATTAACACTGTTTCAAATGTCCACTTTAGACATTCTGCTAGCAACTACATGTCAACTCTCATTAGAGTATAAGTGGACTGTTAGTTTAGGGTTTGTAGAATTTAGTCACTTTTAGTCGACTGGTAGTTTGCAAAGTTACTTAGTGTTACCAAATATGATTTTAAAACGAATGCACCATTTCAGTTCATTCAAAATAGTGGAAATCTAATTGGGATCAAACTACAGTGCACCTGAAATTTACATTGAAAAAATAATATTAAGTCAAATATACATTTTAATTTGTTATTGCATATAGCCCACAGTTGCGGATGTCCTTCATTGTATTCTCCGATCAGGGCAAGATTTTGATGCAGCTTACAGAAGACAGGTGAGTAAACTTTATCTCCATTATTTACCTGTTTAACTCCTGTCGTTTGCACAAATGCATTGTGATAATGTTTGCAGTCTTGAAGTGTTTTTACCATAGTGTGAGTTTGTGCCAACAGAAGTTTGACAATTTTCTTAGCAAAAAAGAAAAAAAAAAGAAGGCCGAATCTGTGAGAATCGATTATGTGTCAGTTAAAGGATTAGTTCACTTTTGAAAAAACTTTTGCTGATAATTTACTCACCCCCATGTCATCCAAGATGTCCATGTCTTTCTTTCCTTAGTCGAAAAGAAATTAAGCTTTTTGATGAAAACATTCCACGATTTTTCTCCATATAATGGACTTCAATGGGAACCGGATGGTTCAGGGTCCAAAATATAGTGTTAATAACAGTTTCAGATGCAGCTTCAAATGTCTTTAAACGACACCAGACGATGAATAAGGGTCTTATCATGCGAAACGATCGGTTATTTCAAAGCTTATTCCAAAAATGTAACTTTTCTAAGGACAAATGCTAGCCTTGCTCTATTCTGTGAGGCGCGTTTGCAACGTCACGTAATACGTAATTACGTACAAAAGGTCACGGGCGACGTAGCCAGAACTACGGAGTCAGAGTGTTTACAAGTTGAACGCATAGGTTGAACGTGAAAACTAACTCAAACGCCGTTTACAAAAAAGGAATTAAAAGGTAAAACAACGATGTCGGACCATTTTGATTCTGTACTTCCGGCTACGTCGCCCGTGACCTTTTGAACGAAATTACGTATTACGTGACGTTACAAACGCGCCTCACAGAATAGAGCAAGGCTAGCATTTGTCCTTAGAAAAGTTACATTTTTGGAATAAGTTTTGAAATAACCGATCGTTTCGCATGATAAGACCCTTATTCATCGTCTGATATCGTTTAAAGACATTTGAAGCTGCATCTGAAACAGTTATTAACTGTCTTTTGGACCTTGAACCGTCCGGTTCCCATTGAAGTCCATTATATGGAGAAAAATCCTGGAATGTTTTCATCAAAAACCTAAATTTCTTTTCGACTGAGGAAAGAAAGACATGGACATCTTGGATGACATGGGGGTGAGTAAATTATCAGCAAAAGTTTTTTCAAAAGTGAACTAATCCTTTAATGACCCATAAAAAACGTCACATCTGCTGTGAACATTCCCTGGTCTTGGCGATCGTCTCCAATCTTTAAAACAGCACTTCTATGACTTCAGCATGTGGCTTACAATTTCTAAAGAAACGTCACTTTTGTGGGCTGCCAATGCCAAAATTCATTGTGACTTTTGAGGCTTTTTCATGTGTCCTAAGAAGTGTTGATTTGTCAATTATTGATTTTCAGTGCCACTGAATATTATTCATGGTATCATTTGTGGTTGGTGTACGTTCGACCATTTCATGACATTTTCTATTTGATAATTACAAATCGAATGATAAATCGAAAGAGGTTCATAATTTATTTTTGTTAATAATAAACAAAAAATGAGGTTTCGTTTCAATACCTCCTTTTTTGTTTGCACTTTGCACTTTTTTGTTTGCCAAATTTTGGATTTTGCGTCGATAGACAAAACAGTTTTCGTATGATAAGTTGATGGAATGATGCTCTTTATCTCTGCAATCGCTTTGTCATATTGACAAACTTTGTACATGTCATTTTCACCTTCCTCTGACCACTCCAGATAACAGCGCCACTTATTGGTCATAAACCATTAAATCACATTACTAGTGATTGTGTTTATGATTTTTCAGCCATTTTGCCTGAAATAGTATGTCTTTAATTGCTTGTTGCAGTTAGTCTGATGCTCCCAGGCAAAAAAAAATAATCTTGAGCAGCAAATCAGCATATTCTGAAGAATCATGAGACACTGAAGATTGGTGTAATAATGCAAAAATTTTGCTTTGATCACAGAAATAAATTACATTTATAAATATATTAAAAATGAAAAAGTAATAATATTTGTAGTAATATTAATTTGTAGTAATATTTTGCAATATTGCTATCTTCATTACAAACTTTTGGCTGATCAAACCACGTTCTCCGGAATTATTATGTAATTATTAATTAATTATTTAATCATTATGAATTATTGTTATTATTATTGGTAATTATGTATTTTTCTCTCTTTTTCATTGTGTGCAAATGTCAGGGACCAAATTCGTAAAGGTTTGGAGGAACTCAAGAATGTCCGGCCAGGTGGAGACACTTTTATGCACGACGGCATTCAGAGGGTGAGTGAGCCAATAGGAGCCATTTTGGCTCAGCAGTGCTTCCCACAGAGAGGTAGGATGGCATATAGCTCTTAAAGGATTAGTTCACTTTTGAAAAAACTTTTGCTGCTAATTTACTCACCCCCATGTCATCCAAGATGTCCATGTCTTTCTTTCCTCAGTCGAAAAGAAATTTAGGTTTTTAATGAAAACATTCCAGGATTTTTCTCCATATAATGGACTTCAATGGGAACCGGATGGTTCAAGGTCCAAAAGACGGTTAATAACTGTTTCAGATGCAGCTTCAAATGTCTTTAAACGACACCAGACGATGAATAAGGGTCTTATCATGCGAAACGATCGGTTATTTCAAAACTTATTCCAAAAATGTAACTTTTATAAGGACAAATGCTAGCCTTGCTATATTCTCTGAGGCGCGTTTGTAACGTCACGTAATACGTAATTACGTTCAAAAGGTCACGGGTGACGTAGCCGGAAGTACAGAATCAAAATCGTCCGACATCGTTGATTTTCCTTTTAATTCCTTTTTTTGTAAACGGCGCTTGAGTTAGTTTGCACGTTCAACCTATGCGTTCAACTTGTAAACACCGACTCTGTACTTTCGGCCACATCGCCCGTGACCTTTTGAACGTAATTACGTAATACGTGACGTTGCAAACGCGCCTCACAGAATAGAGCAAGGCTAGCATTTGTCCTTATAAAAGTTACATTTTTGGAATAAGTTTTGAAATAACCGATCGTTTCGCATGATAAGACCCTTATTCATCGTCTGGTGTCGTTTAAAGACATTTGAAGCTGCATCTGAAACAGTTTTTAACCGTCTTTTGATACTTGAACCATCCGGTTCCCATTGAAGTCCATTATATGGAGAAAAATCCTGGAATGTTTTCATCAAAAACCTAAATTTCTTTTCGACTGAGGAAAGAAAGACATGGACATCTTGGATGACATGGGGGTGAGTAAATTATCAGCAAAAGTTTTTTCAAAAGTGAAATAATCCTTTAATAGTCTTCAAGAAGGTAATGTTTGGCCTCTATTCAGACTGATGGACCTGTTCAGTGAAATAACCAGTCACGTTGAATGCTGTTTGATCTGCTTGAGATTACAATATTTATGATGTTTTTCTTTGTTTTTGTTTTTTTACTAGGCAAGTGAGCAGATTTACTATGGTAACTCTGAGGGTAGGTCAATTTAACCACTATTTTGCTTCAAGGAAAAACTCTTTAGACCAGTTTAAGCAATCTTATTTTTTTTTTTCTGATTGGTTTTAAGTAACTGACAGAAGATAAACTGGCTAGTTAACTATTAACCCCTAACAGGTAGTTTAACTCAGTTTAACACACCTGGTAACCAGCAACACGATGGTCTTAATTGGTTATTTAAGCCGGTCATCAGCCTAACCAATTTAGCCGTTTCGATTTAGTATAATTTCTGTTTATTCCCCTCATATTGTTCTTTTAAATATCAAAATTACTTGCTTGCTAGTTTCAGCATGTTGCCTTTAAAACAATCAAAATCTGTAATTAAATTGCAAACGTAATAAAAATGTTTTGTCTCTGTGAAGGATACCGCACAGCCAGTGTCATCATCGGCCTCACAGACGGGGAGCTGCATGAAGATCTCTTCTATTACGCCGAGAGAGAGGTAAGACTGATGAGAGACAGGAGAAAGGGAAGAAAATGAGTGGAGTGGTTGACAGTTCACTTTATCATAGTTTTAGAAATAGTATCTAGTGCTCTTAAATGGACAATCCTATTAACAAACAATACTATTAGTGCTGTCAAATCGATTAATTGTGATTAATCGCATTTAACAGGAACATTTGTGTATATACCGGTATATATATTTATTTATACACACACACACACACACACACACACAAACATAATCACAATTAATCGATTTGACAGCACTAATAGTATTGTTAAAGAAATAATACTTTAAAAGAATATACTTAAATGTGAACTGAATGTAATGTTTATTGACACTAGTGTAATTGCAATTAAATCAAAACGTATCATAGTTTAAACGTATATTAAATTCAATTAGCTGAACTTCAGTGCTTTTTTTGGCCCACTTAAGTAGGACTTAAGTACATGCAATTTCATATTTAATTCTATTGTCTTTGAGAAATGGATAAAGTGTGAATGTGCTGACAAGCATATATGGTAAACTAACTTTACTTTATTCTTTCATGTAATGTATTTAGGTTATATCATGTATTTGAATGTATTTGTAATTACACCTTAGAAATTAAGTTGTAATTTAGTACATTTAAAATGAGTTAGCTTTAAATATTGAATAACACACTACAGTAAAATTGTAAAGTACTTTTGTTAGTACTTAACATAAGTGTACTTGAAGTAATTCACAATTAAGCGCACTTTTTCACAAGGGGTGTCTACAATGTGACGCAACACTTGCTTTGTTTTACACAAGTTTAAGATGGAGTCATCGTGTCCAATTTGAACTCATTCACAGACTGGGAATTAGATCATTTGTTTTTTGTTCATCATCCTATAACAAGAGGGTAGCAATATTTCAACCTATTAACCAATTTGAACCATAGATTTGGGTAAACAAAGAAGAAGTGACATCAATTTGAATTAGCCTAAATCAACAACATACAATTTTTACACACAAAATGTCAGCCACACTCTCTGAAATAATAATGTACTGTACATCAAGTTTTTTGATCCAGTTTTCCTCTCAGCTTCAACCAACTAAGACATTATTCACCATCTCTATTACCCAGTGTCCTCTTCATTGATCAAATGTGTCAGCCAGTGCCAAAAGCATGATGTCTGGATAAGGCAGTTTATGTCTAATAGATTACAGGTGTCTGAAGTGTTTCTGTTTCCCTTAGGCCAATCGCTCTCGCAGCCTGGGTGCCTCTGTGTACTGCGTAGGGGTGAAAGATTTCAATGAGACTCAGGTGTGTGTGTGTGTGTGTGCTTTGCACAAAAATAGGCACTTATGCCATTTAAGTTACAAGGTTTCTGTAAATGATGCTTGGGCGTTTATGAATTTGCACTTCCTGTATATATATATTTTGTAATATATTTTTACACTTTTCATAGCTGGCCAAGATTGCTGACAGCAAAGATCATGTCTTCCCAGTAAATGACGGCTTTGAAGCTCTACAAGGTGTCATTGATTCGGTAAGTTTTTTATGTATATGGTTTAATACCGTAAATTGTATTCTTTATGAAATATTTAAGTAATGTGAGAAAAGTCACACTGTATTTTTATGATTATATAAAATAAAAAATATTATTAGGATAAAATATAGCCTTTTATAATAAATAACATATTTGTTTCCATCCATTTAAAGCTGCAGTCCGTAACGTTTGGTGCTCTAGTAGTTCATAAACTGCATTTGTCTTGTGGAAAAACATTGTTGCTCCTTCTCTGTGTTTATGTCTATGACGAGTCACGCAGGTACTGGGATACTCCACAGTGGTTTGACCCGTACCAGTCTAAAATAGTCAGAATATAAACACTTATTATAGGTGTACCATAGTGATTCAGGTTAAGACAAACATACAGTTTAGTTTAGATCCATGATGTACTAGCTTATTATATACATTTTGTAAATTTTGCACACACAAAAAAGTTATGGACTGCAGCTTTAACTTGATTTTATATATATATATATATATATTAATACATCTAATTTCATCTATTATTTATCGTAATTTTAGTTGAGCAATTAAATGCAAGTCTAAATTTTTAATTAGGTGATTTTTTTTCAATAATGCACTTTCTATGAATAAATTTTTGCCGAATTCAATCAATACTAATTGGACTATTTTCATAAATATCTGCCAAAACCTTTTATTTGGCAGTATGTGATTTCAAATATATTTGGTATGTAGCATGTGATTAAAAATATATTTAAATATATATAACAAAATACCGAATTACCGAACAAAATACCGAACAAAATCACCAAATTAAGCGGTCTAAATGTATTTATATCAGTGTTGTGCAAGTTACTTCCAAACTGTAATACATTAGGTATTACTTGTTACTGTTATTTAAAAGTAATTAATTACCTTACAATATTACTGTCCCAGAATTGTAATGCGTTACATTACTCATGTATTACTTTTGAGTTACTTTCACAAAAATAACTAAGTAGAACTTAACTTTTGGGCTGTAACGATATGCAATATGAAACCGAAATCGCGATTCGCCACACGACTCAGATCCACGAACCTACAGAATCGCGACACACCTCTTCCAACTCCCAGCGTTATTCTCCTTACCGTCCATATCCAATGCTGCCTTATCTTTAAATTAGGCTATTAGTATTATTTGAAGTTAACGTTATAAAATACGTAGACCTACACCACAAAACTAGTTGAGGATAAATTATTTAAAATTGGGGAAGTCCAGCATTATGAACATGACATTTGCAGTCAAAACTTAATAAAATGTATTGAAACGTATATAGGCTACTTCCTTAAAGGACTCCAGACATTAGACAAATATCAGTCTATGTTTTATTTTTAATATTAGGAAAAAGACACACATTCATGCGTGACAAAAAAATAGGAGGCAAAATACATTTTTTGTAATTCTGTTAATTACACTGCGCAAATCGGATGAGGAAGGGTTGGCTCTCCAGTCTCCATAGAACTTAAAATATTCATTTTATTTTAGTTTTCGTGTTCGCATTTATGAGGAAAAAACAATGTTACAGACGCGACCTCTCTGAACTGGCACTAAAAGACTGCTTTAAAACTTTCACATAGTCTGTTGCCTTTAAGAAGTAAAAGCAGAAAATACACTGTCATACAACTGTAATACAAGCCTCACTGAACATGTAACGAGTAAAATATTACTGAAAATTGATTAGTAATGCCTTACACTACTGCGTTACAGCAAAAAGTAATATGTTACTGTAATGTATTACTTTTGTAATGCGTTACTCCCAACACTGATTTATATGTATACATATATCCAGTGTTGGGAGTAACGCATTACAAAAGTAATACATTACAGTAACATATTACTTTTTGCTGTAACGCAGTAGTGTAAGGCATTACTAATCAATTTTCAGTAATATTTTACTCGTTACATGTTCAGTGAGGCTTGTATTACAGTTGTATGACAGTGTATTTTCTGCTTTTACTTCTTAAAGGCAACAGACTATGTGAAAGTTTTAAAGCAGTCTTTTAGTGCCAGTTCAGAGAGGTCGCGTCTGTAACATTGTTTTTTCCTCATAAATGCGAACACGAAAACTAAAATAAAATGAATATTTTAAGTTCTATGGAGACTGGAGAGCCAACCCTTCCTCATCCGATTTGCGCAGTGTAATTAACAGAATTACAAAAAATGTATTTTGCCTCCTATTTTTTTGTCACGCATGAATGTGTGTCTTTTTCCTAATATTAAAAATAAAACATAGACTGATATTTGTCTAATGTCTGGAGTCCTTTAAGGAAGTAGCCTATATACGTTTCAATACATTTTATTAAGTTTTGACTGCAAATGTCATGTTCATAATGCTGGACTTCCCCAATTTTAAATAATTTATCCTCAACTAGTTTTGTGGTGTAGGTCTACGTATTTTATAATGTTAACTTCAAATAATACTAATAGCCTAATTTAAAGATAAGGCAGCATTGGATATGGACGGTAAGGAGAATAACGCTGGGAGTTGGAAGAGGTGTGTCGCGATTCTGTAGGTTCGTGGATCTGAGTCGTGTGGCGAATCGCGATTTCGGTTTCATATTGCATATCGTTACAGCCCAAAAGTTAAGTTCTACTTAGTTATTTTTGTGAAAGTAACTCAAAAGTAATACATGAGTAATGTAACGCATTACAATTCTGGGACAGTAATATTGTAAGGTAATTAATTACTTTTAAATAACAGTAACAAGTAATACCTAATGTATTACAGTTTGGAAGTAACTTGCACAACACTGCATATATCGTCTGTTAAAGGTGCAGGACCATAAAATGTTTGTCCAACCATTGCATTCATTCAGAACGCGTCTCTCGTGACCCTTTTGTTTGCTCATTGCTGTACGCGTTCATGTGTTTTGAAGGAGGCGTGGCTTTATAGACTCTCTGAAGGGATTTTGGGATCTTATGCTTTCAAAGCTAACTCGCAGTTGCTAGCCTCTCGGAAAATGACCTACCCTACCTTTCACTGGAGAAAGATGCTTTTCAGACGATTTAGTCACAGCATTTACCAGCGGGACCATGCCAACAAGCCAATCCTTGACCCCTTGCTTGGATACAAATTACCATAAGAAACAGCAGCAGCCTCTTGATGAAAAAATAACAGAAGAATTAAAGAAAAAACAAAGAATAACAAACAAGAATTAGCATTGAGTCCCGACTGAAGATGGCCTGCCATGCACCTCTTTGATCCCACGGTCCGCTGGAGTCTGCCCAAACACGATCAAAGCCTCTTCACCATGTCCTTTCTCTTGGCAATGAAAGCTAATGATTTATATTTCTTAAGCTCTGAAGGTGGAAGAAAAGAGGAGATATTTGGGTAAAGACTCGTCTCGCCCGTGCAGAGGTTGTCTGTTTCATGAGCTGAGACTGGGGTCAGTCCAGCTGGCCTCCATCTGCTCTCAATTAGCTGCACGCTGAAAGCTCTGGGCTGAAGCTCAGGAGAAGAGTGTCGTAAATCAGCAGGGACCTTGGGATCTGAAGGCACACTTCGTAGATGACAGAGGAAGGCGGCAGTCATGTAGATCAAAACAATCTCGCCACACATAGGTGCTGGGATGGCTGATGAAGGCTATTTCCAGGACGAGAGGAAAGAGACGGAAAAAGCAGATGTACATTTCAAAACACAAACGCCACATGAGGATTGTCCCGTTGAGGCACTCGCAGGAGAGGTGTTGCTTCTTTTGATTGGTGGATCCTTCAAGTTAAAATAAACTTATTCTGAAAAAAAAGCAGAAGGTCTTCTCTACAAACTATTTGTTTTATGAATTTAAGGGAATGGAATTGAGTTTGTTTTAGTAGGTCAGCAAACCTAGTTGTTTACCTGCTAAATATCTTTGTACCCACCAGATCTTGAAGAAATCATGCATAGAGATTCTTGCAGCAGAACCTTCCAGTATCTGTGCTGGAGGTGAGTACAATTCTGTTCTGCTCAATAGACAAACTGTTTAAGCCACAGCTTCAAGGACTTGCGAAAAGCGCAAAGGAAAAGTTCCAATTTTTAGTACATCTCTCTCGTGTAAACTAGGGATGGGCATTCAATTAAATTTTCTCAGTCCATCGTCGGAAGAATTAACGATCGACTATCGATTAATCATTAATATTTTTATATTCAAATGTATTATTTATTTCACTTTTTATAAATTAAAAACTGCAATGAAAATACAAAAATACAGTGTGTTTTTCCTCGATTAGATCTTTATTACAAGATGATCAACTTGTGGCTGTTAAACTGGGTGTTCGGTTAGGCTAAATTTGAAGATAGGCGCGGCGGTGCTCTAGTCCAGTGGTTCCCAACCTTTTTTGGGTACTGTACCCCCAAAACATTTTATCCTGCCTGAAGTACCCCCACAAGCGCATGTGATCGGTGTGATTTTTAGATTTGGTGTACATTTTAGGTGATATATGATTTTAGGTGATGATATTTTTACTTCTTATAACTCTTATAATATAATACTTGTCTTTGTTCAAAATTTGTGACCTTTTCACTTCTTCACATGTTCAGACCAATTATACAAAAACAAAGATTAATAATAATAATAATATTTCTTTTTTTATTTACAAACTTTAAATACAAAAATAAACCAATAAAATTAATAATCAAGTTCAAAAATAATCCTTCTAATGCAATCCTAAAATTAAAATTTTAAGAAAAGTTTGAGAAATGTTTTGAGTCACTAATGTATTTGAATTCCATACTGTAGCATAGGAACAAAACAGACAAGCACATTTGGCGGGAAGGACAGGGTAACCATATTATAACATGATTATAATTTTATATAATATATATTTGTATATTATATAATTATATTATATAATGTTTTGAGAATAGTCTGTGGTTAAAAAAAATGTTAGTCTTTTGAGAATCATCCCACGTACCCCCTGGGGACTGCTCACGTACCCCTAGGGGTACACGTACCCCTGGTTGGGAAACACTGCTCTAGTCTAACGCAACTGAACCTGCAGCTGCAAGTTGGCCCTCGTGAGACCCTCGTTTGTTCCAAATTAATAAATAATAATAAAAATAACTTAACCAAAAACATAACAATTAGATCTGACAGGTTTTGTCAAAATGTAACTCAATCAAGGCACGAAGTCGAGAAAGGGTGAGAGAGATTAGCCTACCTAACAATCAATTAGGCTAGGCTACTTAAAGCTTCATAAAAAATAACTCGCATACAACTTCTGCTCCAGTCTATTGATTTTTGTTGAGAAAGATAAGCATGTTGATGAAATGATCTGGGGTCAGACGCGACCGCAACCTGCATGGTGACCATCAAGCCTTGTTTACGTTTTCGCCTCGCTCTTCAGCGCCGGGATGCACAGGTACCTCCGCGCTAACATGACCAGCCCGGCGAACACGTTCACTTTCCACTCACACTACGCAACGCAGCAGCATTAGTTTAATGATAATCGATAACAAATTAACGTGATCGACGAAATTCTTAATGATCAATAATCGATCGTCGATTAATCATGCCCATCCCTAGTGTAAACATACACTTTACTAATACTCTAAAGTTGACATGTAGTTGAAAAGTTACTTATCATCAGTTGAATGTCTGTTAGGGAACATCAAAATAAAGTATAATGTCTAAAGTGGACTATCGAAATTAATTGTAAACCATTACATATGCTAATAAGGAGGCTGAAAAGGCACTTAAATTCAAAATGTAATAATATTTAGCAGTAAGAACAAATATAATAATACCCCCATGCAGATTTTCAACAGACCTTTTTTTTTGCTTGTGAAATTTTGCTAATGTCACCACACCTTAAAGCAAAATAGCAATATATTGATGATGTTATCATATATTATGCTTTGCACCACACCATTTCTTCCTCCTTTAGAAAATAAATCTTAAAATAAAAAATGCATTGATGGCTTTCATAAGTGCTTTTCAAAATTTTCTACATGATTTAACATTATGTGTTAACTTCCTGTTTTAAAGAGGCATTCCAAGTTGTTGTTCGAGGAAACGGATTTCTTCATGCTAGAAATGTGGACAAGGTTCTTTGCAGCTTCCGAATAAATGACACCCTTACCAGAAGTAAGTACAAATCAAATTCTAGCAATTATTTAATCACCTTCACATCGTTTTAAACCTGTATGCTGTTATTTTTTCCATGGAACGCAATTTAAAAAAAAACTTTGAGTAATCGTCTTCGGATACAGTTACCATTGCATCGCTGGTGCCATATTTGAGTAGAGAGTTGTTGGTGAAGACTAATTGGGATTTAAGTTTCAGTCTGTTCCTCACTTTGGTATCTTTGAACTTTGAAATGGAAAAAAAAAAATGTTTTCCACAGAAAAAAGAAAGTCGACGTGAAAACGACGTGATTTTTCATTTTTGGATGAACTATCTCTTTGGTTGCTTACATTACAAAGATCATATGCTGAACACATCACTGGCTCGAAAAAGTCTACTAAAAAGGGGGTGAAATGTTATGTGGGATGACAGCAGTCTTATATAAGACATTTCCGTGACTTCCTTGCGTCATTATCATATGGTTGGAATGATTTGAGTCAGAATCTATAAAACCTTCAGATTAGCTATCATTTTAACAGATTAGCTATCATTGGAACGACCGGCCATGCCAAGACAAATGCCAGTCTCATTTGGTTTTTTGCTAATAGCAGTTTTTAACGGCTACATTAGGAGTTTTACAGGATGGATTCCTGCCAAATGAAGGAGATATAAGAAAGATACACTGCCACACAAGAGGCTTACAGAGTTTGCAAAGCCCGTCAGGCAAATGTCAGCTCAACCCCTTGCAGTTTTTACTGTAGGTCTCGCCTTCAAACAGGATATGCATCATTCTTGTACACTATACTGTAGTGTTTCAGAGCTTGGCAGATGAGCCATCGGCACGAGGAAATTAACTCTTTTCGCGCCAGCATTTTTGGAAAAAAGTTATCGCAGTTATCATTTTCACGTCATGCGCCACGTTGTTTAAATGGCAAATGCATTTGCGCACTGGTCTAAAAACGAGGTGTGTTCGGGCACATTGAGGCAACTGAAACCTGGTCTAAAGTCAATAGAAGGTAGCGCCTAATAGCGCCCCCTACCGTATATAAAAATTCCAGTGTGGAAAGAGTTGAACTACTGTAGTACGCTAGCAGAACTACTCAATGGCAATGGATTGATTTTTGCTTCAAGCTATTTCACATGCATTTGTATGACTTCTATAATATGATTTTGATAAAAAAAAGCAACCTCCTCTAACCCCACCCCTAAACATTAAAAAATATAAATGTGATCATACGAATTAGTCACCAAATCGGCAAAGTGTAAAATAGTTTCAAAATGCAATGAGATTTTACACATCACTTGAGAACCTTTACAATAAGCTTTTCCTTTACAAAAACAAAGAGATGTTTTCTGCCAAGGTTCATATTTGTCCCATCAATGATGGCACAAATTAATTAAGGCAGTTATGCAAAAGATGTGAAAGCATTGTATATTTAACAAAATCTGCAGTTAACTGCCTGACAACTATTCCTTTTGAAGTTAAACTATTCAAGACAAGTGATTCTGTGTTGACATTTCAAAAGTCGTGATTGTGTAATGGTATCAAGCCTTCAGGGAGTGTCTTATTTGATCCAAACAATCGTACTTTCATTAAAATTGGCACTGGATATGAGATCAAAGGCCAGTCATCTGCCTACAATCCTATTTTACAGTATCAGTAATAGGCACCAGCTTTGGTGCTTCACATCTTACCTGTCTTTGCCTTGATTAAAGTTGGACTTTTCAAACTAGCAGCATGCTAATTGTTTGTGTCCGACAAAGACCAGAACATCCGGTTGAGTGTAGCTGTGTGATGGAAGTAATTTGGAAAAAAAAAAAAAAAGAAAAATTCTGTCCACCCTTCAGCAAACCGGCCCCACTTTCCCATCCTAAGGGCAAATTTTCAGACATGCAACAAATTTACTCTGACTTTGCGGAGGCCTGCTGTTTATTTACTCTTGACCACTGTAAACACTAGAGAGAATATCCTGTCAATGAATAATAATTTGCATCATACACAACCTGTTCCACTTACTTTGAGCCCAAGGCTGATTGCAGGCTGTCGGAAAAGAACCCCATGTGGTTACAGCGTGTTTAGCTTCTGACTTTCAGTCGGAATATGTAGCTCTTGAACTTGCCCAATTTGCATAATGTCTCCTAATTAGAATAGAAGATTAGTATTAATGCATACAATTATAGTACTTGTTAAATAGTATGATATAGGTTCTTGTCATAGTGTAGCCTACTAATGTGCATCTGTGCATGCTGATTGGACTAATATTGCCCAGACACCAGCTGAGAGAGTCACAGCAAATTTGACATCTTTCTCTCTTCTGACCAATGTAATCTATCTCTAAATATGTTTTCCTTATTTGGAAAGTCATAGAAACGCTGTTGTTATGGTATTTCTGTGAACTTCTGAGAACTTTAAAATGTAAAAAAAAAAATGTGCCATTTAGCTGAAATCACATAAATAGAACAGTGTGGAAAAAAGTTCAGATGCACAAGAAATGAATGAAAATGTATGTGAATAATTAGGACGCACTTTATAGGAGTTACAGGCCCGTTCACAAAATGTCTGGTCAATGCTGCTCATACATACATCCATTTCTATGCACCGAAATCTGAACATCTTTTGAGGATTGGATACCACTTACTTTGCAAACTTGGCAAATTCAGAAACGCCTTCTTCAAAGGTTTTTGCTTGTGTGTAAGCATGAAACTGACAGCCAGTGAATGGACTGCGGCCGGTTTGCCGGTGACTTGCATTTCCTTTCTTTAACCTCAAGGAAATTCTCAAGCAATTAGATGTTTGCATAATAAGCACGAGCAGCTGAATTCACCAAGCTATTTCCCTCTCTAAAGGCGCAGATGCAATTTGGTACCAACAGTAATTCTTATTGATTTATTACGCAAGTCGAAACCATATCCACATGTCTTTACTTAGTAGTAAAACATGACTTTCCCTCATGTGATATGGGTAAACAGCCCATTAAAGCACAAATGACAACAGGATCCTCTGCCAGAATTTGGATTCTTTGGGATTTGAGCCAACCGCCTACACCAACTAACAACTTCCTACAGGGTAAAGGGAAAAGCAGTAGTGTCATATTCGTCTCATGCTTTGGCTGTGTCAAGTGCCAAAGCACCAATCGACCTCCTGTCCATTTGAATTCTTGCAGTGTAGCAATGGCAAAATAGAAAATCACAAAGTTGCAATTACAAGGATGCACCTTAACATCTTGTTTTGATCCCATTTCTCCTGTTTTGTAATCCGTGGCCTTGCTAAATGCCTTGCTTAAAGGGTTAGTTCACCCAAAAATGAAAATTAAGTCATTAATTACTCACCCCCATGCTGTACCAACCCCGTAAGACCTTCGTTCGTCTTCGGAACACAAATGAAGATATTTTTGATTAAATTTGAGAGCTGTATAACTACCACATTGGCTCCTAAGGGACTGCCTCTTGACGGCCCAAAAAGTCAATGAAGAAAATGTTTAAATATCCCAAGTGACTACCGTGGCTCAACTATATGTTTATCAAGCGACGCGAATACTTTTTGTGCGAAAAAACAAACAAAAATAACAGGAGCCACGGTAGTCACTTGGGATATTTAAACATTTTCTTCATTGACTTTCTGGGCCGTCAAGAGGCAGTCCCTTAGGAGCCAATGTGGTAGTTATACAGCTCTCAAATTTAATCAAAAATATCTTCATTTGTGTTCCGAAGACGAACGAAGGTCTTACGGGGTTGGTACAGCATGGGGGTGAGTAATTAATTACTTAATTTTCATTTTTGGGTGAACTAACCCTTTAAGAGCCCCAATGCTGAAAGCTCATGGGAAACTTCTAGTTTCTAGCCCTGAGCATTAGCCACTACTAGAAGCAGTGCACATTACATTTAAAGGTTAACATTCAAATCCAAGCTGATAAAAATGTTGTGGGTAGTAAAATTAAAAGAAGTAAAAATTAAATGCAGCCTGTCATCATCTAACCTCTTACGCAACAAGCAATCAAACGTATTGTAACGTTCGGCCTAATCGGCAGAGTAACGAAGTAAAATAGGGGTCAGATTAAACTGTAAGAATTTTCTTAAATGTTTTAAAAGATGAGACAACAACAGTGCTGACGGGAATAAATAAAGTGTATTTACAAATTTCACAAAGAACTTAACAACACAAAACTAGAAAACTTAGGTTGTTAAAAGCATAGAGTCTATAAAGGTTCCAGTCCTTAGAAATTATTGTGTGCTGAAAGTCCCAATGTGAAAGTGTCCACCGGTGTATATACAATCCAGCTGTAGTGAATCCAATGAAAAGTGATGAGTTTTTGCCAGAAAGGTAAGTCCTTAAAATAAACTCCTCAATCCTTGTTAGTTTACCATGCTGCCTCTTTTATCCTGGCTACTTCCTGTTTCCTGCTCACCTGGACTAATGACCAAAGCTGAAAAACAGTACGCGAGCAGAGTAGTATGTCTGAAATCATAATCGAAATGGATGACCTACTTCTTCCGGCGAGATTCTGAAGTGCGAATACGATGGACACTTTACTATCCCATGATGTTATATTTGAAAATGGCGGAAACCGGAGACGCGGCTGTAACGTTAGGAGATAAACACAGACGCACATGCGTATCTCTACTGATTCATTCATGTTTATTTATCGATGGTAATATCACAAGCAAATAAATGGCTTTTTCCTTGCCAAAAATCAACATCTGTCATTGTTCATAACTGGGTGTGTGTGTGTTTTATGAGGTAAAATGTATTAGGTAAATAAATGTTAGTTGAGAAATTCCACAAAAGGCGTGATCTGCGAGCAGCTGACCGACGCCTCCTCTTGATTGTCGACTCGGACGACGCAAAAACGCAGATGAAAACAGAAAGCAGAGATAAAAACTGTGCGAAGTTGGTGCAATCACTGGAATGGGTTCTTTAAATTTTCGCGTATGTCACGCGACAACAACATGGCGCATGTAGCACGTCCGGACTCATTCATACTACCAGTATTCATACAATATAGAACGTACTTTTTTAACGGTCGTGAAGTACGTTCTGATTTAAATATAGTACCTACTCACATAGTACGTGATTTCGGACGCAGCCCAAGACAACATGTAAACCTATTAAAACTCCAATATACTTAAAATCATCATAATAAATATAGAGTGGTTAAAACATGTGTAATGTGTGACAGTGTCACAATATGATGACTTTTAATGCAGTGTTTTCCAGATTTGCAGTTTGAAATGTTACGACAGGACCACTTACGATTGATAAACAGCATACAGTTTGGATTGGCCGTATGGTTCTGTTCTGGGCGAGAACACCCAGCGAATTCATGCAGCCTAGCATGGATAAGAGCAGCAGCAATAAAACAGAACCGAAGCTACATGAATGTATTGCAGATATCCATAATTCAAGATTTTAAAGTACAACATAATTCCAGAATTTATTCTGATTCAAGGGGAATGCCAAACTGACTGAGACAGGAGGAGCTGGGGAGGAAGGAGGGCATCAGCTCCTGAGAAACGCGATAGCTGTTGATAATACTGAAGGAGCGTATATATGTATACAGTGATAGGCGTCGTATTCCTATAGGTAGACATGTATCAGCCGAGAGTCGAGCTTGACTAACCTGATCTGCCTGAACTGACGCTACTCTAAATTTGTCTTTTTTATTAGTGGTGAAGCCATTGATAGTGGAGGACACGTATCTACTGTGCCCAGCTCCTGTTCTTCGAGAGGAGGGAACGTAAGTGTCCCAGATACACCTTTTTGCAATTTTAACTTTGGCTTCACTCATGAAGGAACGTAATACACTGTTTTCAAAAGACTTAAGTAATTATTTCCATGTGAATTGCAGGGCAGCCTCCCTTTATGTTAGCATGAACGAAGGCCTGAGTTTTATCTCTAGTTCTGTTACGATCACCACTGTAAGCTGTGTAAGTATTATTCTAAATTATATTTCTTTATTTATGTTTTGCGTTTTTGCTTTTGACAACCAATGTTGGGACAGCTGCACTACTGTTGAAAGGTTTGTAGCCAGTAAGATCTTTATTTATTTTTTGAAAGAAGAGTCTTATGGTCAGCAAGGCTGGATTTATTTAAAAGAACGTAAAGTAAACTGTTATATTGTTAAATATTAAAATGACTATAATGAATATATTGTAAATGTAATTTATTTATTTAATGCAAAGTTTATTTTTTAGCATCATTAGAATCAATGATTCTTCAGAAATCATTCAAATTTACTGATTTGCTGCTCAAGAAACGTTTCTGATTAGCATTATTTGAAAGTGGCTGGGAAAACTATATGGTTAGGAATAGGGGTTGGTGTAGGGTTAGTTACATGTAAGTATGCATAATTTATAGTTATTAATTCAGTAACTACATGTAACGTGTAACAAGTACACCACAGTAAAATAAAGTATTACTGTTTTTTTTTTTCTTTTGATGAAGGAAAGTTTGGAGAACAGCATTTATTTGGAAAAGAAATATGATGTAACATTTTAAAAGTCTTTACTGTCATTTCTGATAATTTAATGCGTCCCTGTTTTATAAAAGTAGCACTTTTTTAAAAACAAAAAAAATCTGACCCCAAACTTTAATCGCCACTGTATCTCTAAAAGTAACTATCTACATCAAAGCTGTTTTAAAGGGACGATATATTTTAAAATATAACTTCCAGATTTATATGAAACAGTTTAGGAAAGTGTATTTTACATTAAAAGTGCAATGTGTAAAAATTTTGTGCATCTATTAACAGAAACGCAATATGACATCCATAACTATGTTTAGTGGTCTATTAAGAACTTACTTAAAGGAGAACTCCGGCGCAAAATGAACCTTTGGTCTAATAAAACATTGGTACCTAGTCGACCGTTCTCTGAGATTCGTTTTCATGATAATCGAATGTAAAGATTTTTATCTCTAAAAAACTATTTAGCGTATAATGCTAGTACTGGGGGCATTTACTAAGTAAAAAGAACTCGCTAGTTTATACCACTAACAAGGCTCAAAATAGCCCCACACTAACACAGTAACATAATGAGGGTCCCTACATGCAAACTACAACCGAACCGCTAGATAATGTCGCTAAAAATCACACACTGCACCTTTAAATGACAATGTGACATTATTTTGTTTCCCCTGATGCTAATGAAAGTGTACTGATACACGTTGGAAGAAGTCTTAGTGTCTGCACCACTGGTAATCATAATAGATTCTCTAGCTAACAGTCATTCTTGCAGCATTTTAGCTTTTGAAAATTACTTAAAGGAAAATAACAGGGTCCAACTACAGTCTGCAGGCTGGGAACTTTTGTGCAAAGAAAGGGAAAAAAAAAACCCTATTAATTAAAAGGATTTCTGGAATGTCTGATGCCTGTAAAGTGATGCCAGTCAAAGCTCTTTAGAAGAGCACAATACGCTTCCCACCGGCCAAAGAGTCAATGGGTTATGAGATCTCCCAGTGAGATCACTTGTAACTTTTATTAACCATCTCTGTCGTCATGCATCATCTGTTATTTTCACAGCTAGCACCCTTATATGGAGCCATTGTTTGAACTGGAGGTTGAAGGACTGACTTCATTGTTTTGTTCCATTGCATTTTCCAAATGTTTTTCTGCATGTCATTTGGAACTGATGTGATAACAAAAAATGGTTCAAGTCAGAGTGGTGTTCATCTGCTCTTCCCTGCAGTCTGATGGTACGATCCTGGCCATAGCGCTACTGATAGTGATGCTACTGCTGATTCTGGCTCTCCTGTGGTGGTTCTGGCCTCTCTGCTGCACTGTGGTGAGTCCTCTGTGTGAAACAGCTCAACCTCTGTGCTAGTTTACTCAGAAGTGCTGCTACATATTAGGACTTACACACAAATCTGCAGAGTTACACAGAAAATCAAAGAATAGATGAATGTGCATGTGTAAATGTCCTCAAGTCTGCAGGGGGAATGTGAAGGAGTATAATGTAAGAGAGAACCCACTATACTAAAGAATCAAACAAAAAAACAATGAAGAACAAAAATTGCGAGGTATTCCTCAGATGCCATGTTTGTTATTTACAGGGATAATCTCAATAATAATCTCGAAATGATTAACTAGCAGAATTATTACTATAAAACCTGCCTGTCGTTATTAACGGCAGTTCTATATTGCTGAACCAACAGATTTTTGATAAAGTTTCTAAGGTTTCGGGAAACAATTGCGACTAGCTAGCATAACGTATAATACTGCTAGTTAATCAGTTGTTGTAAAGGAAATGCACCCCTGGCCTCACTCTCATGGGACGTGACTACACACATTTCTGCTAAATCTTAGAAAGGTTACTACGGATAAAAATTGTGTAACGGGGACAACGAATGTAATATTTTAAGTGTGTTACTCTACAGAGATTAAATTCAGCCTAGGTTCGGCTCTGGGAGGATTTAAAAGCAAAAGGTGGACCAAATCAAATTTAAGTAATTAACAGCCGGCAATTTTTTTTACAATTCACATTCAAATATATTTAAACTATATTCTCACAAACCAGAAATTGAACCCAAAAATGAAATAAAATAAAACAATTTCTTCTGGATCCTTTGTAGTATATGAAATGCTCAAATGTCAATATGAAAAAAAAACTCAAATGTCCATGTGTTAAACTCCAATGGTCATTAAAGTATTGCAATATGCAATATATCTCTCTTATTTGAATATTTCGTCAGTTGTACAACATTTCTTTTATCATTTGCTCCATTTATAACACTTAAAGAAAAGAAAATAATTTAACTAAACAGTAACTAAACTTTACAACTAGCATTGTAAGTTACACGGACAGATTTGACACTGTATTAGTTTTACCATATAAACATACAAAAATACATTCTAAAACATAATATATAACTCTGATTGGCTTTAAAACATATATAAAGAAAAAGGAATATCAATTAGAAAGTTAAAGTAATGCATAAGCAAAACTCACCAGAGCTCGTGTAAAAGAAAAACCAGTAACCAACAGCTTTGACCGGTTGTTTTCCTCAGCAAATGGATAAATAAACAACCTCGATGACTAATATTACTCTTTATAAAAGAATATGAACATTGAACCGAATAACAGTTGAGAATTATATCGTTTTTTGCAGCAACACGCTAACCTTGTGCGTACCGATGTGTACAGGCTTCTTCATCTGATTTTCAACATACGCTGACTCTCAACATACCACAGCGTTAATCGCCCTCTAGAGGTTATGGATAGTACTGTGATGAAACATATGCTATATGCTATGAAACATAGCATATTGGAATTGCTATTTTTAGAACAGGACTACGACTTTTAGTACTTTAGTGCTACCATTTCTTAGATTCACACAGATTTCCCCCCACAATCTGTGACGAAGGAGTTTCACCGCACTCACAATAAACAAGGTGCCAGACAGACAAGAATAGAAAACTCAAAAAATAAATAAAACTGTCCACACACTTGAATCCTTAAAGAAAATGTAATCACCAAGCTTTCGGTCAAAAGACCATCCTCAGGGCACAATCTGTGATGAAAAAGAATGCAGATTCTTTGTGGGTGTATTTATTGGTTGGAAAACAATATAGCCTACAATAAGTAGCCATGGTTTCAATCTTATGAGGTGACTGAGAATGAATCAATTTCAATTTGAGAAGATTTAATTGGAGATTTGGTCATTTCATTAAATGTGGAGGAGTACTCATCTTTCATAAATGAATATCTATTGCAAAGATGAATTACACAGAAAGTTGCCCAATTATATTAGAACATCTACCCCCTATATGCCAGTACACTGTGGCCGGGCGCTATGTGCAGGTTGTGTTAAGTTAGTTTTCATGCCCTATTTGTTCTGTAATGACTTGTTAAGCCCCGAGTGAATATATTAGACCCCCACAGGGTCAAGGCCACACGGGATTTATGAACAGATTGGCCCGACAACTCTTGGATCTAATGTCACCTTTGAACTCTCAAGGTCAAATGTCAATTGTGACTTTCCTCATTATGTTTCCAGCAGGGGTGCAGATGTGGAACCTTTTTTACAACAAAGAAAGTTTCAATATAAGTTTAGAGATGATAACCCAGACAGCAAACTGACATTGAATCAACGTTGAAACAACGTCTCTCATGACATTGAAACAACGTTGATTTTGCTCATCGAATTAACGTTGAACCAACGTCAGACGCGGCATTCTTCAAAGCTAAATGAAAATCGAAAATTGGTTTGCTTTCATAACGTTAAAACAACGCGTTGATTTCAAGTTGATTTTCCGTTAGTTTTGAAAGAATGACGCGTCTGACGTTGCTTCAACGTTAATTCGATGAGCAAAACAATGTCAGATCAACGTTGTTTCGATGTCATATTTCCACGTTGATTAAATATCAGTTTGCTATCTGGGAAGAGAGAGAGAGGAAAAAAAAAAGTGTCAATTAGGGGTCAAAATGGTTGATAATGTGACTAGACATCCAAAAACAATATCCAAAAATTATTGTTGATTAGTGAGGTTGACTTGTACTGTTCAATATTTTTTTTCTCATTGTGACCAAAAACTATATCAGAAGACTGTCAAGTTTGAGTCATGCACCCAAGTCCATGTGCCAGCCACTGCTGGCGTTATTCTTTCTTAACCTAACTTGAATCACAAGTTCACCCATACATATAATCGGATATAGTTAAAAGTATGCAAATTTGTGAGGGGTGGTGAAGTGATGCTAGAAAATTGTTGTGGAATAGAGGTAAGTTGGCTATATATATCTTTATATATGCTATATCAAGATATAGGTCATAGTGGATTAGAAGGTATACTATACTATGTATATCTTGATATTTTCATGGTCTCAGGAGCATGTGGACTCGGTCCTGACTCGGACTTGATGCTCTTCTGGTCTTGGTTTAGACTCTGACTCAAATGAGCTGGTCTCACCTAATGCTGCTCTTCTACTAGTGTAACTGCAGCCTCTAGCGTGAGTTGCTAGCGTGCCTCTTAACATTTACCTGCACAGCTCTTACCAGCTGGCCTTCGTTACACTGTGTTTACAACAGATGTGAGCTGCGCAACATACAAAAAAAAATAATAATAGAACCCATTATAGTAAGTGATGCTGTCAACAAATTGCAACACGAAAAATCCCCAACAATAATGATGCCCCATTCTATTTCTGACAAACTCGAAGGATTTGCCATTTTTATGACGCGTAGAACAAATTAATTTGCAATGGTCCCATCTGGCTCAAAGCGCCATTGTATCTGGTCAAAGTAAGACACACCAACAAAGGTCTTGGCCTGAGATGCCAAATCCTGCTCCTTGAAGGCGGTGGCCATCTCTCTGCAGAGTTTAACTCCAACCCTAATTAAACACACTTGAACCAGAATAAGGTGTTGACCAATGTAGCCATGATGGTGACTAGAACCAGTCGCGTCAAACCAGCATGAAAGCACCCAAAATATAACTCATACTGGTCAATAGGATGTTTTGACTAGTAATTTAAAATAAACAACAGCAGAACCTGCTATGGTCTTGGCCTGAGATGCCAAATCCTGCTCCTTGAAGGCGGTGGCCACCTCTCTGCAAAGTTTAACTCCAACCCTGATTAAACACTTGAACCAGAATAAGGTGTTGGCTTCATTAGAACCTTCCAGGCAGGTGTGTTGATATTCTGCAGGGTAGCATCAGACACCCCTGGTCTAGGCAGGTTTTCCGCAGGGTACAATTTGATAGATCTATAGAGATTAAACAGTTTCCACTGGACATTGTGCTTCCACTGCTTGAGACCCTAGCCAGGCCTTTTTCTTGATTTCTGAGGGACATATAATGATTTATACTGTCAGTGAGGTCCAACTGAGGAATATCAGAAGAACTAGACAAGTCTGGAATTTGTCTGGAAAGTCACAACAGGAAAAGAGAAGAAATGAGTCATTGCCATGTTTGAGGAGTGTGGAGCTCTGGAGTGAAGTTCATTGAAGGTTGAACCAGGTAAACCAACTAAAATCCTGCTCAGCCGCAATTAGTTTCCATAGACACCAACTGTTGGCTGTCATGGACCAAATTAACATGAGCTTATTGCTATGTTTAAATAACTTGGCACAAGTTCTTTTAGATTTTATAAACCATGTGTGTTAGTCAAGTTCAAACCTGCTCGGCAAAATGTCTTATGAAATGAATATTTTTACAAGCCTTGACCAAAAAAAACGGAAAAAAGACTTGTCTGTCTGCCACTTAAAATCTCTACGGCAACTTCAAGGGGGCACGGCTCTGTTTGGGAAATGTTATCCCGTGTTACCATGGGAAATAAAATTGTGATTTGACCTTTGAAATAATAAGGAGGAACAGTGCCCATTCTCAATTTCATTAAGATCTATTGATAGCCAAGTAGCATTTTACTGGAGGTACAGAGCCATTTTTGCAATGCGACAAAACAAAACTGGAAATCTTCCTCTTTAATAAAGCTGTTTTCACTGTAGGATAGCCACACTGTACTGTATATGCCAATGCTGTGTCTTTCTGGGCAGTTTCAACCTTCAAGTTCAGAAATTTTAATTGCAACATAATGTGAATTTGCAGTAATAAAGTTAATGTGTTGGAAAACAATATCCCTACAGAGACAGGAAACTTTGCAACACTACAAATTGAAGAGTAATTACATTTTACTTTATATGTATTCAGTCCTTCTCAGCCAACAACAATTTTGGGCAGATATGTTGCACAAGCTTGTCTTAAACTATTGTAGCTAAATAAGCAGTATTAAAAGAAGCTTTATTGCTGGTCATCATCAGCAGAATATATGTGTATAAAACTACATTCATGACAACAGTTTCCTTCTACCATTAATTCTTTAATAGACACCCCATACCCTAACTCGGAAACTGGGGGCTTAAAAAACATTTCTCACTGGTAATTACAACTTTATGAACAATAACCAGAGGAGTCCAACAGAGGAGGGAAAGAGGGGGCTTAGGAGGTGGGTGCAGGCACAAGGGACAAGCACAGGGGCCATGGTGGACCAAACAACGTAAGGAACTAGGGCAGAGATGATGGTTGGAGAAAACAGGGTGGATTCCCTAGCAGGACTAAAGCCCAAGGCAGAGTCGAGGGAGTGAGGAGTCATGGTGGAGACTTGGCAGACTGAACCAGGTGGACTACCGACCAAGATGAAGCCGATGATGGAGACTCGGCCAGAACCAAAGAGTCCTGTAGACCAAGGCGGAGCGGGGGAGATGAGAAGCCAAGGTGAAGCCAGGGCGCCGGAGGACTGAGATAGAGCCGGTGCGCCCAAGGGCTAAGGTGGTTCCGGAGGGAAGATGGAGCCAAAGGGGTGGAGGGACGAATCACAGCTTAAGGCCCGGAAATCCATGGTGAAGGCAGAGTGATGACTGACCAAGGTGAGGCCATAGGGACGAGGAAGCTCGGTGGAGCCGTAGGGACGACGGTCCCTGGTGCAGCTGAGGGAGCGAGGAGCCACAATGGAGCCAACAGGTTAATGGCCCGAGGTGGAGTGACAGGCACAGAGGTTCTAGGTGGAACAAACAGGTCGACAGTCCAAGGCTGAGCTGGCAAACTATCAGCCCAAGGCGGATCCACGAAGCACAGAGGTGGTAACATAGGAGCAGACGAAGGGCTGATGAGAGGCAGTGCAGGCAAGGGTTTCACAAACAGTTTTCCTGACTGATACGGGACAGACAGAAATCTCAGGAACGACCCTCTCGGCCGATTTGGAACAAGCAGAGGAGGTTGGAGTGGGAGGCGGGGCAGTAACACTGACATCAATAACTCAGTACTGGGTGACGAAACAGGCTTGGTGCTAATATACTCCATATCCTCAAACACCAGACTGATCTCATGAAGTAACGGGTGTATGACACGCCAATTCGTATTTCCATTTTTGGCGTGCTATCAAGACGCATAATCGCTTTTCAGCGTGTTTATGAACGCCATTGACTTAATGTTATTACTGTATATATATATATATATATATATATGACTTACCTCAACCCCGTCCCTAAACCTACCCGTCACTGGGGTTAATGGCATTTATGACTGTTCCCTTACCATCCAAGGGAAAAAAAAGATCGCTCCCCAGATGTAGATCTACATTTTGCTTCGTTTCGCACGGACATTTGACGGCGTGTACAGACACGCGGAATCTTCTCAGACGTTAATGGCGTAGACATACGCGGATATTAGGGGTTTCACAACTACTGATTTTTGCTAGTCGACTAGTTTTGCATAACAGTCGACGACTAGTCGTTAAATGGTTTATTCTAGCGGTGTGCGACATCACGAATAGTAAATGTCTCCACGATCTGCTTTTGAAGAAATATGGTAGTAGTATCGTGTTACAGTGCATTCTATCAGTTCTGGCGCCTCTGTCTCAACTGTACAACGCGACGTAGCCTACACATCACACGGTAAGGAATAGGTACGAGACACTGCAATTCACAAAAGTTCATTGTTTGCATAAGCCTTGCCGGTTAAACATTTAATTCACGCGCTGTTCTAACATGCGCTTTCCTGAGCGCGCGGCATATCCCCGACGCTCACAGGCATTAGAAGCCTGTCAAACAGCGCCTGAATACTGGACTAAGTTATCTTTCAAGTCTTATTATGCTAATACTGTTAAATACACACAATGTTTACATAAACAGAATTGGCTATGTCTAAAGTGAAAGCAAACATTTGAGAGAAAATCTGGTGTAGGCTAATATGCGTCTATATTAAACATGCCGCGTGCTGGTCTAAAAGCGAGAGTAGTACTGGTATTTTCCGCACTATAAAGCGCACTTAAAAGCCTTTAATTTTCTCAATCCGGCCTTTTCTCAAGCCTTATAATCCGGAGCGCATTATATATGGATCAATTGCTCGCGCTCGTGTCTATCTTATGCCCGCTTTGTCACACGGCCAGTTCAACCTCGTATAAATCAGGTTATGTGTGTCTCCCGCTCACGAGCGCTCACTCTTAACACACACATGAGCAGACACTGCTGTCAGCAGGCTGCGAATGTAAGTTACGTGCCCGCCCCAGCGCGCTCACGCTTACTAAATAAACGCCTCACCTCCGACGCCGCGCACTCGCTGCATTCCCTTTAGCACATCTAGTGGATGCATAACGCAAACCCAGTCAAACGTTTGAAAAATGTTCTAAAATAGGTCATTGAAGGTGCGCCTTATAGTGCTTATAGTATATAGTACTGCCGCTTGTATTTAAAGGGATAGTAAACAAAAAAAATATATCTATATATATGTCATCATTTTGTTTCCGACTAGTCTACTAAGGCCAACAGTGCCAACTAGTGGTTGTGACAGTCGACTAGTCGACTAGTTGATGAAACCCCTAGCGGATATATACACGCGGTATAGCTCGGAATGCGTAGAGATAACTTTCGAGTCAAGTGGCGTGTATGTTTACGCAAAAGTCATGATGTCATGTTGCAAACACAATCTGGGGCTCAGAGTTCAGGTCATCCGCACTCACCTTAGCTAATGGGATGGGGCTCTGCTCCCTCCCCTCATACTCCACCAGTATTTCCTCAATGACGGACAATGTGGTTGTAGTGCGATCCTCCTCCATCTCGCCGATTGTAAAGAGGGACCCACATTACAAAGCTTCCTCGAGGAAAAACAATGTCATCATCATAGTGGACAAGGTGGCATAAATTCAGGAAGGTATGCGTCTGTCTTTCAAGGATGCTGTCCCCCAGGGAGAGGAGGCGGATACAAATTGCACTAGAAGGTCTGTCCTACTGTCTACTATGGTTGCAATATAAATATGAATGAATGGGTCTAATAGCAGCAATCAAGTTTTTTGATTTTATTATCAAAGAACTCAGGGCTAGAAACACGAACAGAACAACCTGTTCAACTAGAAAAACGAATCAACGGAATGAATGTAAACTAATTAAAACTAGGAGACAGAACTAAAACACGCGACAAACCCACCTAAAACCAGAAAATCCCTTACACTTACTGGGTTGAGTTATTTTTTTCTTGTTTTAATCATAAACATTTAAATTGGATATTTTTTTCACAAAAATAGTGAAAAATAGTCTTAAATAGTTTTATTTTGATTTAAAGGGATAGTTCACTTTTAAATTTAATTTTGATATGTTTTAACTTACCTCAAGGGCATCCAAGATGTAGTTGTCTTTGTTTCCGCAGTATTTTCAATTTTGATGTGAACTATCCCTTTAAGAATAACAATAATTGTTAGATATTGGTAATATAAAACAGTTTTTTTTTGCAGTGTGGTTGTTCATATGCTCTCACTCAAAAATACGATCATCCTGATCCCTGACAACACTAAATCACTGAAAGAGACAAACAAACACTCAATTAATCAAGTAATGTCCCCTTCAGTCCTAAGAAAAAGACATTTTTAATGTCTCTATCCTTGAAATGTTTTTCACATGATTCCCACAATTTCCTGAAAATTTCCAGATGAGTTTCAAAACAATAACAACATGTGCTCTTTTGCATGTGGATACTTGGTGCAAACTCTTGGGCACTATTAATATTAGTTTTTCAAAGATTTCTTTTTTGGTTACTTGGTGCCTGACTGATATGTTTTAACTGCCTTAAACAATTCATGTCTTTTAATTTATATATATTGAATGTCACGTCATATAGCCAAAGCTGTGAATGGTCGATCTTATTTGTGTTTTCAGTTTTCATTAGCTGAAATAGAATACACTTAAAATACACTAACCAGTTAGTCTAACCTCATACTACACAAAGATTTGCAAAAAGATATCAGGAAATGTCATAATTTTCAGAATTACAAACTTTTTTTTTAAGAATTTCTTGATGTCTAAGGACGGTAGAATCTTATTTATTGCTAAATTAATATAACAGTACATTGTTGAATTATAAGATTATAATCAATGTAATAGTAATAAGACTAATAATAACAAAATTATTATAATTATATTATAAAACTATTATTATTATTAATTGGAATGATCAGTGATCCGTAAAATGGAAGTTTTGTATTGTAATGTTAAGATGTTGTTGGGTGACTTGTGGACAAGTAAACAATCAGTTGTATTACTCTGAAAGACACGTACCTGGAAAAGCTTAATGTTGAGCTCTGCCTTGAAGCATTTAGATATGGGCTCCAGATTTTTAGGTCATTTAAACTTGCTTGTAAACACACTGAAAACGAGGCGGGGAGGGCTGCAATTCCTTAGCCATGTGTTTTTGTGTAACCTGATTTTCTGGCGCACATTGAAAACATTACTTGGGTCCTTTGTCTTGTCAGTGGAAGAAAAAAGTGTTTTTTTGTTTTGTTTTTGTTTTTTACTTTGGAAAGCATGTGGTCTGACATGCCAGCATGAGTGGGCTCATGTGAGATTGTTTATCTTTCCATCCTCTCTCCTCTCGCTCTGTCTCTCTCTCTGCAGATTATCCACGAACCTCCACCACCAATAGTGGAAGATAGTTCGGTAAGAACTTTTGTTTTATGGTAATTGCCAAACAATTGTCATAATGTAATTAAACAGCATCGTATTCTAAACTATCTGGTTAGGCCCTTTATTTCTTCCCCGCCAACAAACAAATAATGCAAGAGGAAGCCAGAGGAATGCAAGAGAAGAAAATTGTGCATTAAGACCATAAAAAGTGTCTAATTTTGATGCTATTTTGTAACAATGTTATTTTGACAAACTCTTTCTGAAGGCCAGAATGATCCAGCTATTTAACAGGAACTTTGGGAGAGACTTTCAACTCAATAAAACTATCCAGATCTTTGTAGACTGTTGTTTAACCATGCTGGCTCTGCTGCGCTAAAATGAATTAGTTCAGTCTGCCCTTATTAAAGACCTGTAATATGATAGCTTTCTTTTTTTTCTTCTTTTTTTCATTAGTGATGTCACTTTTGTAACACCATAGGAATGTCATATGTGGAATGGCTGTGGGTTGGGGAATTTTCCCCAAAGGTTTCTTTAAGTTACACTAAACTTTCAGGATATAAATGTTATGGGGAATCAAGAGGGTGGTCTGAAATATGAAGGGAGGGTACGGCTGTTAACCTTTTTGATTAATTATAGAGTCCTTGATAAAAGATGGCTGTTCAAATCCCGAGGACTGATTGTTAAACGGGGTTAAATTTCTTCAGAGCTGGAAAAATAAAGTCATAACTTGAGGGAGCCAAGTTGGACTTATTTTACTGGATCAGGAAGAGCTAGTGAGGGCGTACGGCATTGCTCGTGCCTTTCTGAGAGGCAATAAATGAAAAAGTCATGTTTTAAAAGAGTGAGTCATCTCATTTAGGAAAATGCTGTGCCATTTGAATAAGGCCACAAAAATATATATAAAAAAAAATCTTCACAATAGCGTTCTTGTTTCATTCAACAAGATGTGTATATTAGTTCTCAACGTAGAGAGTAACCTGTAACCCCTACTTGATATGGTCTGGGTTGAGGGATGAGGATTTTGGCATCTTCTTAGTTTGGCTACCAAAAAACAATTCTTTACCTGTGGTCCTTGACTTGAATAGCTTTGCAGCCTGCCAGTTGAGAACCATCGAGCTCTATTTTTGTTCATTGTCTCGTTGTTTGCTGTGCAAGGATGATGAAGAGGATGGAACGCCGAAGAAGAAGTGGCCCACAGTCGACGCGTCCTATTATGGAGGAAGAGGAGTTGGCGGCATTAAAAGAATGGAGGTAAACAACAGTTTTATTACTCACTAGAGGACACCAGCCACTAAATTAGCACACACTCAGTCACTTAACAGATGCTTTTCATCCAGATGAAGAGGGCCATGTCTCTTGAGGAACCTAGGGTTAAGTGTCTTTCTTAACGGTGATCAATTCTGTCTGTAAATCACCAGTGGACAGTTTGCCTCTACTTGGAATGAAACCACTGTTGTTTACATTACTTGCCAAGAGACTTCCCCACGTCATAATTGAAGTCGGCAATGCTGCCGAAAGTGAATATAAAAGCCTACAACTGTGGAGAAAAACAAGAAATACAGAAGGGATTGTATAATGTTTGTCAGATGCATTCACAAAGTAAGCTACTATGCAAATGCCACGATAAAACATGGGGAAACTGTTTAATCCAGTCTAGTTTTGGACACTGGAGTTAAACTAAATCATCTGAACTGGGCTGGGAGACCAGCTGAAGCCCGGGTAACACCAAGCTGACGTCAAATAACTAGCGTCGCCTCGTGTCAGGCGTCTCTGCAAAAAACTGCGCTTTAACGCGGCAAAAGGACTCAAGGCGACTGTTAACTAGCACACGTGTTCTGCGCCTGTGAAACCCCTCCACCCGGGTCCTACTCACCCCGCTCTGTGCGGTCCTCGAACCAGTCAGCCAATCAGAGTTCTCTCTCTCTCACCGACGGCTCAACGCTGAATCGGCCCAAACAACCCTGATCAACTAGAGCCAACGGTGTGGTACACAACAAATAAATTGGTGTGTCCTGGCCTTTAGGTTGGTTAAAGCATTTATTTTTATTTTTTTTACAAATAGCTGCCGGTAAAGTATCAGAGTTTACAATCACAGGAGGACTTAAAGGGATACTCCATCGGGTTTTCATGTTATTCCCTTAACTACAACGAGTTGATACACACCTCTGTCGTCTCAATCCCTCTGGCGCGCGAGACACTTTGATAGCACTTAACTTGCCCAGTTCATTCAATATGGGCCAAGCAGAGAAGCGACCAAACACCTCCACGTTTCCCTATTTAAATACAGTTAAAGGATAATTCCGGTATTTAACACCTTCAGTCTATTTTGTAGTTTGACACCTACATCTTGGATGCCCTTGAGGTAAGCTAAAACATAGCAAAAATTCATTTCAAAGTGAAATATCCCTTTAAGTGCAATCAAAGTGTCTCGCGCGATTGAGTGCACACACTGAGACGAGAGAGGTATGTTAAGGAAATTACACTGGTTTCACTTAAAACTAAATAAATCAGTATTTTGACATAATAATGTTATATATTTACAGTTGTGATGAGCAGATTGCATTATATCCGTGGAGACAGCAGATAATCCAGGCGGGCGGGCCAAGTAATAAAAAAATAATATTCCAGTTAATTGCTTGTGGATGAAAGATAAATCATCAATGTGTTGATTTTAAAAAAGACATGGAACTCTCATTTCACGGTAAACCACAATGTGACGACCGGGTGCAGACATCTAAATCAGAGAAAATCATAGGGAGTGGGTGGCGGCGGGTGGATGATTTGAATTAACAGTGAATACGGTTGACGTTAGAGCTGATCCACTCATCTCTAATTGACAGCTGGTTCTGTTGCCAGTCATGACTCATGACTCATGCGTCTCATCAATCTCCTGAATATTGCTTTTTACTTGACTTTATTTACATACGTGACCTTGAAGGAATCCAAAAGTAATCCGATTACTTTCATATTGCGGTGCTTGGATTACATTACTGAATAACTTTTTTATGAAGTAAGTTGTAACTTCAACAGAATACATTTTAACCCTCCCAACTCTGAAAGCAATGTGTTACTATTATGAATCAGGTTGAATGTCTAATTGATAGCTCCTCTTCTCCTCATTCTCCTCTGCATAACACGATAGTCAAAGTAATTAATATGATACAAATGAAAAAATAAGAAATATTTCAGAGTAAGATTTGTCATGTGAGAGGTCAGATGTTCTTGCTTACTTTAAAGCTCTTCAGATCATCGTCGTATCATGCTGGATAACATGATCATCACCATCCTTTTCAGGTTCGCTGGGGTGAGAAAGGTTCGACCGAAGAGGGTGCTAAACTGGAAAAGGCGAAGAACGCGAGGGTAAAGATGCCTGAACAAGAGTTTGAAGCTCCTCCTTCTCGCATCCTAAATAATGGCATGCGGAAACCACCAGGCCCTCGCAAATGGTACTCCCCTATAAAGGTGAGAACAATAGCATGTTCTCCGGTTACACATGATAACTAAAATCGGGTACATTTAGCGATATAGCGGGTGAATTATGAATATGATGTATATTTCGATGCATTGATGACCTATGCCTTTCTCCACTGAGGACGTTCAAAGTGTTTAGGATGCTGATTGTTAGAAGGCACTCTTTGACTCTGAGATGGCGAACGGGAACATGGTTTGTGTAACGTTAGCAACACATTATTAGCTTATTTATAATGTAGTCAAGCAAAAGGCTAATCGTATTAATTACCGTTATGTGTCTGACGTTGTAAAGAGCGATACCATTTTCCATTTATAATGGTCCTATACGATTGTTCCTTGTCGGACACAAACAGAGTCGGGAGTCAGCATTAGTTTCAAATCGAAAATAACGTCATTAAGCATATATACATGAAAATATGTTTAAAACATTAGTACTTATACAAAATTCAGGTCCATAATGTTTGTACCCCAGATAGCAAACTGACATTGAATCAACGTGGAAATATGACATCGAAACAACGTTGATCTGACATTGTTTTGCTCATCGAATTAACGTTGAACCAACGTCAGACGCGTCATTCTTTCAAAACTAACGGAAAATCAACTTGAAATCAACGCGTTGTTTCAACGTTATGAAAGCAAACCAATTTCCGATTTTCATTTAGCTTTGAAGAATGCCGCGTCTGACGTTGGTTCAACGTTAATTCGATGAGCAAAATCAACGTTGTTTCAATGTCATGAGAGACGTCGTTTCCACGTTGATTCAATGTCAGTTTGCTGTCTGGGACGTGTTTGTCGTAGACACAAAGTAGCATAACTAGTAGCAAACAAGACCTCGCGCTCGCAGGACAGTACTGGAAACATTTGGAGGTTAATGAGGTTTGTCCAAAAAGTTGCTTTTTTGGAAAAATTACGCTAAAGGGGTCTGAAAAGTCGCAAAAAATAGTTGCCAACACTGGCTGTAGTCTTAGCTTTGCCACAAGGTGCGCTATAGTCTCTTTCTATGGTTTTCTATTATGGGCATGTAGATAATGTATTGATTTCTTCTGTAAAGCACAAAAGAAGATATTTTTGAAGAACAACAAAATTGGCCCAATTCACTTTCAATGAATGGACAAAAACACTGAATGTTTGTAAAAAAAATAGTTTATTCATGTTCCTATGAAAACATAGGGCTCTATTTTAATGAACTGAAAACCTGATCTGCAAAATTGGAATGATAAATGCGTCGGTGTACAAAGTAATTTGCGCCGGGTGCAAGATAGGGCCTTAAGACTGTAGATGAGACTCTGCTGACAGCTATACATGAGCAGCCCCCCACCATGCAGTTCTCCTGCTGAAGTAATATGTCTAAAACCATGACTTGAGATGTCAATGCTTATAATCAAGCGTCTATGAATCATAGCTGGGGGATTTGTAACACAGACCAGAAACTGCGGTGACCTCCAAGAAACTGGGCCTGCAGAGTCAGCATTTCATTACACTCAAAACCAGGTTTCCCTCATTTCACCTCGCTCTCATAGACCCTGCCGTCCAAGAGCGCTGAGCATTGCCAAGTCCAATCCAATATTATTATTTGTTCATCTCTAAGTCATGTGTCTGCCAGTTATTGTTTTATTTGGAGAGAGAGGCAATGTGATCAGATTTTTCTGACCAAACTTTACATTTAAATATTCCTAGACATTCTTCTGTTCTTCTCTTGCCTTCACCCATTCATTTTCTCTGTTACTCTCTCTTTTTTTTCGATGAAGACAGCAGCTCTTGTGCAATGAGAGTTGGCTGACTTCATGAGGAAGTTGGGTGAAGACTGAGGGACATAAGAATGCTGTTTCATATTAATAACCCTGGGCCAGATAGCGAAGCATTGATTCATTCTAAATTATGGCTTTGAGCTTTATCCGTCTCATCTGATAATGAGCCAGAGAGTCCACATGTGGGGTGTTGAGTTCAGGAAATCTCTGTTAATAAAACCCATTTCCCAGAGTTTAGTGACTGATCAATGTGAGGAACAAGCTCTTAAACACCTGAGGGGCAAAGAAGACCTGAATCGCACAGTTGTTCATGTCTTTGATGTGTATGTGTGTGCAGGGAAAACTGGATGCATTGTGGGTACTTCTGAAGAAAGGGTATGATCGGGTGTCCATCATGCGACCACAACCAGGAGACAAGGTAAGACACTTAGTTCATTGTTTAACACTTCCTTTTACAGTCCTGTTACCCATGTACATACTATGTACTTATTGTAGTAATTACAATTACTGGGTAATAACTAGGTAGCATACTAACCCTGAACCTACCCCTAACCCATGTACTTACCTTATTTTAGCCTAAGTGCACTGTAAGTACTTTACTGTAAAAGGAAGCGGTACCGTTTATTGTATCACAGAACAACTTGTTTCTTTATCATGTTGTCAGAGGCCATTTCTATGCGAGTATTTTATTTTACATAGTAACTAAAATATGAAAATGTAATAATTTGGTGTTACCTAAGCCAATAATTACTGCTGTTTTCCTGTTCCCGTGGCTCAGCTGGTAAAGCATAGCATTATAATTGACAAGGTCATGGGTTCTATTCCCTATTAACATACTGTATGTAGCTCGAATGTGCTGTATGTAACATTTGGGGGGGGGGGGGGGAATGTATTATTGGTTTATGTTTGCACGAATTAGCCTTTGCCCAAGGGGCACCATTAGAAGGGTATGAGAACGTTGTTTTCTTTGTGAACAGGAATGGAATGATACCAGGTTTTGAGCAGTTGGGATTAGACATGATTTGGATATACGGATATACAATACTGTATACTCATTATGAGTTGTTGGTAATAAGTGAGTAGGATCCAGTTGTTGGGAATATGTGAAAAGTGGATGGAAGTTGGGGAGTTTAGAGCCGAACAGGGTATTATCTGCAAATAGTTTACTGTTTCCACTTAGTTTCTTTGTAAAGACGAACACACACTCAATGACTCCGAAGCTTAAAGGGATAGTTCACTTTGAAATTAATTTTTGGTATGTTTTAGCTTACCTCAAGGACATCCAAGATGTAGGCGTCTTTGTTTCCGCAGTATTTTCAATTTTGATATTTTTAGGTCAAACCGTTCTTGTCTGTCAGTCATATAATGCAGGTATATGGTCACCGCCTCAAAGAGCATGCACAGAGAAGTCCAAATTAAACATGATTTATTGACTCGTAAATAAGTACACATTGATCGCCTAAGACACGAAACGAGCGGTTTGTGTGAGAAAACGAACAGTATTTATATCGTTTTTAAATCTTTAAAAAAAGAAATCATGAAAAAGATTTTAAAGCGCCCGCGCCCTCAGATCAGTTGGACGTGGCTGTGGTTACAAGAGGTAAAAACAATATAAATACTGTTCGTTTTCTCACACAAACCGCTCGTTTTGTGTCTTAGGCCATCAATGTGTACTTACATTTACGAGTCAATAAATCATGTTTAATTTGGACTTCCCTGTGCATGCTCTTTGAGGTGGTGACCATAGACCTCCATTATATGACTGACAGACAAGAACGGTTTGACCTAAAAATATCAAAATTGAAAATACTGTGGAAACAAAAACACCTACATCTTGGATGTCCTTGAGGTAAGCTAAAACACACCAAAAATTAATTTCAAAGTGAACTATCCCTTTAAAAAAAGATCTTTACTGACTTTTCTAACAGAGCAATCTGTTAAATCGCTATTATAACCGTCAGTTAATTCAATATGACTTGGCTTAACTGAAGTGCTGAAAAGCAGAAATAAAAAAGATGATTATGGCTCTATTCTACAGCTCGATAGGAAATGAAAACCAGGCTCACACTGACAGAGCTTTACACAGCATGGATGTAGACATCCTAGATCTTTGTTCAGTTCGGTTTCAAAGAGCTTTTTTATCGTTATCCATTTTTGTTTATTAAAAAATCTCCTTTTGCGTCATATGTAGAAAGAAAGGGTCGAGGGTTCAATAAATTATGAGAACGTTGTATATGTGTGTATATTTTCATTTAGTACTGTTTAGTAAAACAAAGGTCACCTTTGCTAAAACATTTATCATGAACGTTTATGACAAATGTTGCAGTTAGACTTGGCTTCGTCTCTATAGCATGTATTTGCTTTCACTCCGTGCTTCTTTCAAACATTGAGACCGAGTCAAAGCCCACCTGTTGCATGCTGGGTCTCCTGGGCTAAGCAAATAAACAGAGGAAATGCAAATATATCCCAGGTGGGGATGTGTGCATGAAATGAAATATGAAGTTCTTGACTCGTACAGTATGTTATGCTACTTACTGTATATAAAGTTGACTGCAGGTCAAATACACAGAGAAAGGGAGTTGGATCCCATACATGATGCTGTTCATAGATTATTAAAAATGGTTTGGACTGTTAAAGATGTGATGAACTCTTTCAGGTCTCGTTGTTCAGAAAATATACAAGACACTGGTTACTGATATTACTTAAGTTATTACCGACCCCAAACCTTTGAATGGAATGGAACCGCATTGCAACAGCAACTTGTGCATATGCAACCATGACTCACAATTTCTTCACAAAATTAATCCAAGTGCATGAAATCTAGATTGTTTGAACAAGATAAATCACATCGAACAGTGCACTACCAATAACTTGATGGCTCCTGCAAAGTGCTGCTAAACCAGGCTGTCATTTTCTCCACTACGAAACATGTGCAGCTTTATTTTACCAAAGTAAAAAGATGGGGTCCAATGTCAACAGAACCATTTGGACTTAACACCATGCGCTGAGGGTGTTGTCATTTCTAAATGTGAAGCACAGTGCAAAACTCAACAACCACACCCTCATTTTCTCTGAGGAGCTTGCTTAGTAGCTCTACATGCCATATCCCCACTGTGAGTCACATTTGACTTCAACTTTGGACCTAATCCTCTTAAAGAGACGTTTCACAAAATAGTCTTGTGCTATGTATCTGTTGGAAAGATGACGTAAGCGATGTCAAGAATTTGCGCTTGCATCATAGAAGGTTTTCTATTGAAAGGACATGATGCTCAACAAAGCAATTCGATTTCAACAAAGAAGCTCAAAAGAGATATGGACCTAAAAGATCCAACAGAAAAACAGAAACAATAGAGTCTAGACTTGTATATCATGAAAATTATACAAGAGGACAGCCAAACATAGTACAGTGATTAACACCATCAGGGAGGCGACACCCTCAGAGATTATAGAGTATGATGACATCACAGTATGAGGTTGAAAACATCACTATTTCACCACATTGGATGAAGCCACTTGGACGCATGCCGATAGCTAATGGAAAACACATCCAGATGCTCCAAAACGAAACAGTAAAAGATATTCAGTGTTGAACCGGATGACTGGGTGTTCACAGGTCTTATGAAAAATAGTTGACAGTACTATTGTGTAGTTATAGTATGGAATGGCAATGACACTATACATTGAAGTATTTCCCATTAACGCTTTCCCCGCCATTGACGGAAATTCAAATCTTCTGAAAGAGCACAGAATCTCCTGATCTAAAGACATGCGAAGAAGAAAAGCGATAGCATATGTAAAATGACGTGATCATCAAAATTAAATAGTAGGGCTGGGTAATAAATATCAATTTCTCGATATTAATCGATTCTCATTTTTACGAACCAATATCGATTCGGAAATCTCAAGAATCGATTAGTCATCCTGTTTCATTTGAATGAATGGAACATTGTATCACAGCTGCGCGCATCAAAAAAAAAAATCGCAATAATCTTTGTCCTTTGTTACTATTGATATGAAACAAGTCTCAATTTTCAAATTACGTCCAGAAATTAAAAAACATAAATAGCGTTTTGGCGCTGTGGCGTGAGATCACTCTGGCGCAGCTCAAGAGAAACAGCCGCGCTGATCTCTCTTCCGGCTTAATAATACCAGTCACAGCGCGAAATAAACATGAATGAGCATCTGAAAGTGTGTTAAAAGATAGAGTACAACTTATCGAAATCCCTATCATGTCACATTGATTCGCTCAATCAGCGTTTCAACCGTGGAAAGACGTCAGCTAAACAGCTTGTAGTCAATACCATATATCGTCATCAGGAAACCCACATAAATTCGTTAGTCAGCTAGACAAAAATAACTCTAGAGAGGAGCATTTTGCTAAATATATACACCATATTACATATGCATTATAATCTTAATGTTCTTTAATTTTTCGTGCATATTTGAATAAATCTGGCAAGTTTTTATGACAGCCACCATTTAAATGTTTACATTGCATATTATATTCTTATTATAAAAATAAATAAGTGTAATTTAAGTGTTTTTATAGCTACAAAACAGTTCATTATTACCTTCATATTATTAATGAAGCCTAGTAGGCTACAACTAGACTCCCATAGTTTACAGCATTAGTTAAGAGATTTGATTTCCTTGAGAAAATTTGCCATTTATTGTAACTGATATCCAAAATAATCAATAATGAATCGAAATCAAATCGAATTCCAAGCTTGTGAATCGAAAATCGAATCGAATTGTGAAATTTATGTCAATACCTAGCTCTATTAAATAGCATATAATTCAAAACTGTGTAATGTTACTGAATGAAATGTCAACTCAGGACGAGCTGTAGAAGCTTAAGTGAAGCTTAAAGGATTAGTTCACTTTTGAAAAAACTTTTGCTGATAAATTACTCACCCCCATGTCATCCAAGATGTCCATGTCTTTCTTTCCTCAGTCGAAAAGAAATTTAGGTTTTTGATGAAAACATTCCAGGATTTTTCTCCATATAATGGACTTCCATGGGAACCGGATGGTTCAGGTCCAAACGATAGTGTTAATAACAGTTTCAGATGCAGCTTCAAATGTCTTTAAACGACACCAGACGATGAATAAGGGTCTTATCATGCGAAACGATCGGTTATTTCAAAACTTATTCCAAAAATGTAACTTTTCTAAGGACTAATGCTAGCCTTGTTTTTTTATTTTTATTTTTTATTAAGAACAATCTTAATACAGACATTTACGTATACATCAAAATTAACATATAACATAGATATTACAAAGTCTTCCATACTGGGGGGTATTGTAAACTTATATAAAGATATTATAATATTTGCATATTTTCAATCTTTTTGTTTCATAGAAAACCGGAGTGAATCAATATAAAGCTCAATTTCTTTTCTAAATAAAATAAAATTAGGTTTTTTACAGGAGAATTTGCATTTATGAATATAAAATTTTGCCATTAATAAAATGAAATTAATTAAATAATTCTGATTGTGCTTAATTCTACTGTTCTACCAAATACCAAATAAAATATGTTTCCAAAACAACATAAATTTGTCATCAATGTTTTTTGTGATAAAATCACAGACACTTTGCCAAAATGGTCTTACAAATAGGCAATGCCAAAATAAGTGAACCACAGTTTCAGGGCAGCTGTCACAAAAGGTACAATTAACATCAATATCAGATTTAAATTTTACAAAGTACTGTTTTACAGGATATATTCTATGTATCAATTTGTATGATAACTCCTTAACTTTGTTTGTAATTAAATATTGATTAGGTATAAGCCAAACCTTTTTCCACACAATACCTTCTGTAAAACGATTCCAGTATGAGTAAATATAAGGCAAAGACACATAATTTCTTTGAAATAATTCTCTTATAGTTCTGTTCCTTGCGTTAAGGGAAAAACAAATATTACCTACATAAGTACTTACTACAGAAGGTGGGGACAATTGTTGAGTATTAATTCTTTTTTGAAATTTAAACAGCATACAGATTTCAGGAGAGATTGCTCCAAACACTTTTACATATTCCCCTGGTGTTACAGGAATCTTATATTGGGCCAAAAACTCTGTGTAAGTAAAAAGAAAACCCTTTGAATTAAATAACTGATCTACTAATATGATGCCATTATCCAAATGCTAGCCTTGTAATATATTGTGAGGCGTGTTTGCAATGTCACGTAATACGTAATTACGTTCAAAAGGTCACGGGCGACGTAGCCGGAAATACAGAATCAAAATCATCCGACATCGTTGTTTTACCTTTTAATTCCTTTTTTGTAAACGGCGTTTGAGTTAGTTTTCACGTTCAACCTATGCGTTCAACTTGTAAACACTCTGACTCTGTACTTCTGGCTACGTCGCCCGTGACCTTTTGAACGTAATTACGTATTACGTGACGTTGCAAACGCGCCTCACAGAATGGAGAAAGGCTAGCATTTGTCCTTAGAAAAGTTACATTTTTGGAATAAGTTTTGAAATAACCGATCGTTTCGCATGATAAGACCCTTATTCATCGTCTGGTGTCGTTTAAAGACATTTGAAGCTGCATCTGTAACTGTTATTAACTGTCTTTTGGACCTCGGTTGGACCTGCTTCCCATGGAAGTCCATTATAAGGAGAAAAATCCTGTAATGTTTTCATCAAAAACCTTAATTTCTTTTCGACTGAGGAAAGAAAGACATGGATATCTTGGATGACATGGGGGTGAGTAAATTATCAGCAAAAGTTTTTTCAAAAGTGAACTAATCCTTTAAAGGGACGATATGTAGTTTTAAAAAAATATTTTATTATCTAAAATCAATTTTTTTTATAAATACTGTATATGTAAGATCAAAATCAGCAGAGTAATTTGAGCCTCTATTGCACGTATAAGAAAAAAAGTGAGCTGGTATCGCCAGCGATACCGCCAACCCCAGAGGGTTAAAGGTACTGTATGTAATTATTTTGACTGTACTAAAGCACAAAAAAAAATACATAATATGTTTGAAGAGATTTAGGAAACATGCTAAGTCCAAATACTCGTTTCTCAATGCTACCAATAACAAAGCCAGTTATTCTACTTTGAAATGTGCGTTCTGTGAGGGAATGTCTGTTTTTGTTTTGATCTGTGTGATCCCGCCCACTGGCAATTTAACCAATCGTATTTTGACACGTCAGGGTTCACAGTCGGCGGAATTGAAAACACAGCGTATTGCACCCATGGAATCATAAATCAACTCAAAAACGTACAATTTAAAGGAGTACTCACCCCAATGTCATCCAAGATGTCCATGTCTTTCTTTCTTAAGTCGAAAAGAAATTAAGGTTTTTGATGAGAACATTCCAGGAATTCATTCGTTTTGTTCGTTGAATGAACCAAATGACTCGTAAAAAGATTCGTTCATTTTGTTGAACGAGTTCGAACAGGAGAGTCACAAACGTGCGTCACAGAGCAAGGCGACCATTTGAGCTTATAAAACTTAAACTTTGTTCTTTTTTTAAATGAGCGATCGTTTCGCCTGATAAGACCCTTATTCATCGTCTGGAATCGTTTAAAGCTCTTTGAACAGTTTGCAGTTTGCACTGTAACTGTATTTTGGACCTTGAACCATTTGATTCCCACTGAACTAGAGGTCTTCACGGGTCCAAAAATTCATGCCCGACCCGAAAGAGACCCGTAATGTGCTACACCGAACCGACCCGGACCCGTCGTTCGTTTCAAAAGTTGGACCCGGACCCGTGCAGACCCGAGAAATGCCATAAATGTACTGCCCGGACCCGACCTGGACCCGTCTATTATTTGAAAACTGGACCCGAACCCGGCAGGAAGACACAAACCCGACTGGACCCGATTGTCACATATTATTTCACACGAGTTGCGAAAAATAAAACTTTTAGTCTTACCTAATTTTAGTAGTCGTCGTCTCACTTCCTGACGTTATCTGACTGACTGTGATGCATTGCAAGCCACCGACAAGAAAGTTCTATCCATGTTGTTTCTCTCGTTTTTCCAAGCTTAATCCACTCATTATTTCAGCTTTAAAAGTCCACTTGATGTCACGGTGATGGATGACAAATGCAACCTAGCACAGGTTGTACTTGTACATTCTGACTTAACTCGCATATTAACTTTAACTGTTTGCCCTTTTGAACTATAATAACGATTGCTTGTTCAGCTTGATCATATCTGTGCTCTCTGCACTTCATTGAGTCTGAATCTGACCACCAAAACTTTAAGATTAAACAAGACGGTTCATTTATATTATTATAAACATTGGAGAAAATGCAAAGCGCGGTTTGGCGGAAGCTCTGCTCTGGTTGCCATAGAAACATGACACGCGCTTGAGATTGCACTCCAATCGCACGTGTTTTACCAGCCCGTTCTCAGCGCATGTTATATTAACGATAACGGGTGCCATGTGAGTAGTATTTCGCCGTTTTGTTATACAGCGCGTCCTATATGACGCTAAAGGATGAGAATGCGTTGGTATTACACACAATGTTAAACAGACCCGGGACCCGAAGTAATAGATTCGGACCCGACCCGGACCCGGCTGCTCATTTAAAATATAGACCCGAACCCGTATGGGTCCCGGGTCGGGTCCGGGGCTGACGGGTCTCGGGTGCACTGTGAAGACCTCTACACTGAAGTGCATTATATGGAGAAAAATGCTGGAATGTTTTCATCAAAAACCTTAATTTCTTTTCGACTGAAGAAAGAATGACATGGACATTTTGGATGACATGGGGTGAGTAAATTATCAGCAAATGTTTTTTTCAAAAGTGAACTACTTTAAGCTTTCCATTGTCAATTGCGCTCGTTCCTGTTGCATGTCCTCAATCTGGCAACCCGTGTGAGCGTCGAGTCTGAGCAGAAGGGGGCGGGAAACAACGAACTGCAATATTTCGAATTTGGACTGAAGTACCCATGTCAACCACTAGCTGTCAATATTACATACTGCACCTTTAAAGTCCAGGTACATGTCAATGCAAAGACTTTTTACTCTGTGGAGCTCTTAGTTTTCAACTCTAAAAGTTCACCCGACCGATGCATTTAACTTTAAAATATACAAACATTTCCCCTCTAGAGGGACCAAGGTTCAACACTTAGTCTCACAAAATCCTGTGGGAAGCACTGCTTTGATATATGCCATAGAACTATATGATTGCCATAATGTTTAGAATATGGCATAACTTCAACGACCTTGGTGTTACTTTTGGTACATATCTCCAAAAAAACACAACAACTGTCTGGAACATTTGGTGTTCCCATGTCCAAAAAATGAATATTATGTAGATTAAATCCCTAAAATGCTAAACATTGTTAGAGTTGCAATTGTGTGTTTGACAAATGATATTTTTTTAGTGCAGTGGTAGTTAAATTGATGATAAAGGTCGCATATGCAGAACATTACACCGGACAAACAGCTGTGAGCCGTAAAGCAAACACAGACAGTTACGGTGCCGGATAGGGATGTTGTTGTCTGGCAAACCCATCGGAAGATTTCAGTGTCTGAAGCCAGCTTTAAAATATGCTGCTTATATAATCGGGCAGAGGAGGCAGAGGGAGTCTGAGCTAACTTTTGAATGGGCTTTGCATGCATTTTTTTGTTGCAAGCTATTGCAATCTTTCATTTAAAGCGCTGACTCCACCTACAGTACCTCACCTAAACACTCGTATGCGCATCATGACTAATTCCTTTGAAAACCGTATGTTCTTTTCTCATATATCCACATTAACAAATTTACTGATGAAAATGTTTGATTGATGATGATTAGCGAAGACACAATGAAAAATATGAAATATCAATACTACAGTATGCTAATTTGCATGCAATGTCTGCCTTTTTAGCACCAAATTACTAAAAACAATTCTGCAAATGGAGTAACGTCGCAAAATCTGTACTTAAAGTTTTTATGGTGCAGTTTCCCATCTTGCAGTGCTAGGTTTCATCAGCAATCTGACACACTCCAGAAGCACGATTTGATGTGCCTGTAAATGCACATAGGCTTCTTTAAGCTGAAAATATCATATGTAAAAGTTGCACAACTGTTTAGTGAAACACTGTCGAAATGCATTATCTAACATTTAACAATAAGCTACGGTATTTTTAATATTTGTTAACGTTAGTTAATAAAAATATTTCATTGTTAGTTAAAGGGATAGTTCACTTTGAAATTAATTTTTGGTATGTTTTAGCTTACCTCAAGGGCATCCAAGATGTAGGTGTCTTTGTTCCCGCAGTAGTTTCAATTTTGATATTTTTAGGTCAAACCGTTCTTGTCTGTCAGTCATATAATGCAGGTCTATGGTCACCACCTCAAAGAGCATGCACAGAGAAGTCCAAATTAAACATGATTTAATGACTCGTAAATGTAAGTACACACTGATGGCCTAAGACACGAAACGAGCGGTTTGTGTGAGAAAACGAGCAGTATTTATATTGTTTCTCTTGTAACCACAGCCATGTCCACGTACTCTGAGGGCGCGTGCATACATCTCTCGCGTGTGTACGTCACTCTTTGTTTACACAGAGATTTCAGAAGTGTTACCCTTCACTGTGAAGATCTAAACATATTTAGATATACAGGAAATTACAATGGAAGGCGATTCCGATATATCAACAGACAACGTTGATTTTTTTTTCGCAACCGCACAAGAGATAACTTCCGGCGTTTTTCTGCGCTTGCGCAGACCGAAGCGCCCACACTCTCAGATCACTTGGACGTGGCTGTGGTTACAAGAGGTAAACGATATAAATACGGTTTGTTTTCTCACACAAACCGCTCGTTTCGTGTCTTAGGCCATCAATGTGTACTTACATTTACGAGTCATTAAATCATGTTTAATTTGGACTTCTCTGTGCATGCTCTTTGAGGTGGTGACCATAGACCTGCATTATATGACTGACAGACAAGAACGGGTTGACTTAAAAATATCAAAATTGAAAATAGGCTACTGTGGAAACAAGACACCTACATCTTGGATGCCCTTGAGGTAAGCTAAAACACATCAAAAGTGTATTTCAAAGTGAACTATCCCTTTAATGGTATAGCTCAGTTCCAATGTTAATTGGTTAATAATGTATATGTGAAATTAATAAATGCGAACACACTTTACGGTTTCTTTGTTACAGTCTAATTATGCATTTAGATACTGTGTAATATTAACAACGTACTTTCTATAGGGTTTGGTTTAGTTGGATGTAATTATACATAATCTACTGTTATTACGACAGTAACATGTAACGTGCAACAAAGACACTGTAAAATCAAGTGTTGTCATGAATGCTTTAGAAATATTTTTAATTGGTAGTTCATGTTAACAAATGTACCCAGTAAATTTAGCCACTTACCAAAAAATGCATTGTCAGCACTCTAGTGGATGCGTGTCAGTTAAAGGATATTACATTATCATAATGTGAGTTCAGTGGTTGTGTTTTTTGGGTCACATAGCAACTGTGGTCATACACGACTGCCTGAGTGGATCTGAGTGGATCAAGACATCTTTCATTTTCAAAAAAGAAAACAAAAACAAAATGGTAAATTAACCAGTTTTAATGTAAGCCAAATGCTTTGGTCAAGTTGTTGCTACGTACAAGATCATCGAACAACATGGATCTGTTAGGCTAATTAGAAGCAGACAATATTTTATTGGGCCATCCAGTGATGCATGATATCTTCTATAAAGGGGTAATTTTTTATGATATTCTCTTAGATCTACTTATAATGTTAAGACTGTTATCAAAACATCCTAATTTAGAAGCTATTTTCTATCCTATTTCGATCACTCTCTTTTGATGGGCGTGTCTCGTTCAAGACTAAACGTCCACTGCTATGATTGGGTAACAGTTTTGCATATTAAAATCATTTTCAACGATGCGATTCCATTACAGCATCATTCTTTTATTTTCTCTCCTGCGTCGAACTTTGTGTTTAAAACGAATTTGCAGTAAAATGTCGCGAACAAATGAACAGTATTCTGATGTGATCTGTTCAATTCTTATGTCAGATGTTGTCTTGTGTCAAATTCTTGAATTAAAATGTAATCAAAAAATATTAAACAATGATCTAAGTTCAATTATAATAATACAACTGTTATCAGGCGGTTACCACTTATGAAATCAGTATTAAAATAATCCATCAAGTTGCACAAGTTGATGTATTGATTTAAACTGACTTTTCAATGCAGCTCAGAGGGAAAAAAAATATATATATATACATTTTTACTGCAATTACAATAGTAAAGTCCGCCAATCTCCTACTCTTCTGAATTCAGAAATGCTTCTTTGGTCACATACTGTTTTTCACTTACTATTATATTAGGGATGAATGCAATTACAGATGCAGCCACTGTGTTTATGAATGACTCACTCCATTTGTTAAAAACGTAGATTCATTCAGTAACGAAATAGCTGTAAACCCTAATGCTCAAAATAATTAATTGGTTTGAGTTGAGCCAACTCAAATTAAATAAAATCAGTTTAATCCAATTAACTTTTATGAGTACTTAGAACTTTTTTCTTTTGAGTTCACAAAAATGACACATTTTAAGTAATCTAAATTGTTTCCTTTTTTTAAGAACTTGTTTTTTAATTTTTTTATTTATGTAGACAATTTTAAATTGAACTGAAACTGGGCTGGGATTTTTATTTTCCGGCATGCTTTGCTATGACACTCAAAAGGGAGAGTAAATGCTAACATTAAGTGTTAATAATTACTGTTAACTTGGATATTAAACCCTAACGGTCAAAGTTTGAGTAGGACAAACTTAAATTCAACGAAATTAGTTCAGTCAAATTAATTTTTATGAGTATTTAACACTTTCTTTTTTCTTTCAAGTTCACAGAACTGATGTATTTTAAGTAAACTGAACTGTTTCATTGTTTTGAGTTTTATGAAATAATTTATTTTAATTTAGACTAACTTAAGTTTAACTGAAACGGCTGGGATATCTATTTCCCAGCATGCTTTGCCGATGGCATTCAAAGGAGAGTGTAAATGCTAAAATTAAGTGCAATATAATGTTTTTTTTTGTGTAAGATTAATGTTAAGTGAGAGATTTAGTAGTGATTAATGTTTTGTTATGCTAATATAGATTAATTTCTGTAAATGTTGGCTTTTGGATAGTTACCATCATAGTGACAAGTGGTGCATTCAGCTTGATCTGAGAGCAAATTATCCCTTCATATTATTACGCGCATACAACAAGTGCTTCTGTGCTTGTAAGTGCTTATAACATACTGTTTCTAATATGTTAGCAGATTAGCTTTTAAAGCTAAATAAGTTTATACTATTAAAAGTGATTTAAGTTCTGCCAACTTATTTGGGTTTACAGTGTACTTCATAGATTTAATTTATAGTATCTAATTAGTACTATTAACTTTATTTATCCAAGTTATCTTAACAATAAGTTATTGAGTTACTTGGAAACAAATCAAATATTTTTTATGCTTAAATTGTTTGAGTTAATAAACTTAAATGATTTAAGGCAATCGGTTTCCTCAAACGGTTTGAGTTGAACTAACTCATCAGGTTTTACAGTGTTAGTTTAATGTTTTGTTATGGTAGTTTAGAAGAGTTTCTGTTATGTTGCTTTTTTGTAGGGTTACCATCATGGTGACAAGTGGAGCATGAGATTAGTGTGTTATCAAGGCATTGTGTCACCAATTAGCAATATAGCATATATTGAATTAGCTAGTTAATTTTTCACTGAAATATTTGTTGAGATTACCTGTTAATTTTAAGATGTGTGAAGTAGTTTACTTAAATATTATTTAAAGTCAGCAGCAATGAAATGTTTGAGTACAAAATAAAAAATCAGTTCTGCTTACTTAAACTTTAAATGCTTAAACTTAAAAAAAAGAAAAAAAAGAGTTTTTTCCAAATTATTTGGTGTAAATGCGGCTTGGTGGCTTTGTTTGGAACTATTTTCAGTGGCGAAATGGAGCAAAAATTAGATAAAGAATCTAATAAAATTAGATTCTTGCCTCATCTCTCCTCGCTCCAACCAGCTCTGACAATATCAGATGTTTTAACATATTGAACATACAGTACATCATAAAAATGTTCCAGTATGTTTCTTTCTTTTAACATATTATACGTGGTTTGAAAAAGTGAGCCTCAAGAGATGAATTCAATCAGACCATCCAGCATTAACTGAAAACACAACAACAAAATGATTGTTATTCCATTTAGCTTTTGTTTGTACATCATTGTTGCACATGTTTATCATTTTAAGTTTGATCTTTGTAAACTCAGTTTTATTTCAGATAAAAATAGTCTGCAAGTTAACGATAACACTCTTGCTTTCGTCTGTGTTAATGGTATACTGTACTGTGTGTCACTTCAGATGTGGAATATGCGACACAATTGCAGTGTAAAGACGCATGCATAGTTATGTCATTATTTTGTTGTCTGCACATATGCCTAACATGTGCACTGGTTAAATAACATCAGTACTTCCTTTTAAACAGGAAGGAATCGTTATGTTTTTGATTTGTTGAGTGATCATTTTTCTATTCGCTCTGAAGTGGAGCAAGTGGTGAAAATAAGGACAGTTTAAGCAGAGCAGATGACACAAGTCTGGGAATGAAGACCAGACATTAACTGAGGAAGGCATGAACTGTTCTGAAATGAAGGTAACTGTTCAGATGGAGTATAGAGGGATGCTTCTCATCTGGTTTTGCTTCAGGACTGATTTCAGAGTGCACCCGACACAATGCCAAAACTGGTTTGCTAACATAAGAAATCAAAAATGTCCTTAAAGGGATAGTTCACTTTGAAATTAATTTTTGGTATGTTTTAGCTTACCTCAAGGGCATCCAAGATGTAGGTGTCTTTGTTTCCGCAGTAGTTTCAATTTTGTTATTTTTAGGTCAAACCGTTTGTGTCTATCAGTCATATAATGCAGGTCTATGGTCACCACCTCAAATTAAACATGATTCAATGACTCATAAATGTATGTACACATTGATGGCCTAAGACACGAAACGGGCGGTTTGTGTGAGAAAACGAACAGTATTTATATCGTTTTTACCATGTTTAATTTGGACTTCTCTGTGCATGCTCTTTGTGGTGGTGACCATAGACCTGCATTATACTGACAGAAAAGAACGGTTTGACCTAAAAATATCAAAATTGAAAATACTGCGGAAACAAAGACACCTACATCTTGGATGCCCTTGAGGTAAGTTAAAACATACCAAAAATGTATTTCAAAGTGAACTATCCCTTTAAAAGTGAAACCTACAATCTACTAGAATCATTAAGGCCTGAAAAAGCAAAGCAATATGCAACATATTTTATAAATATTTTGGTCAATAAATGTGTAGTCAATTTCAATTCAATGCTCAAAACACCATTCTTGAAAATTCTGATAATTGAACAGAACTATTTACATTTTTTAAATATATATTTTTTAAGGGTTGACAAGCTGCCAATTTATTATAACTATAGACACGTATATTGTTTGCTGAAATATATAAGTGTGCTGAAATTTTATCTGGTTGTCTACTTCATACCGAAGTCCCTTGAAAATTCACCCCAGGTATTTGGGAAACACTGAAATCTCTGTAACCGTTTGTCAAGATATTAATAACATGTAAATAACATCTCAAATACATCTTATTTGGCTCAAATCGAATTGATTTTTTTTTTTTTTAATTTTCTGTCACGACCAGATATTATGCATACACATTCCAAGGTAACCAAACACATGATTGGTTATTTTATTAAAAAGCGGGACTTCTGTTCCTCCACATTTACTATTATGATTTCTTCCATAATTTCTTCTAGAGGTTGGGCTCATCTTTATATTGTTGACCTTATATAGTTTTCAGTCACATGACTGGTGCGGAAACCTGGAGGGAAAAATATCCATAAAACTGCAGCACAGGCCTGTCAATTTCCCATCTGTCTCGAGAATATTTAAATCACCTGAATGATGAAAAACAATATGTCAACAAACTGCCAGTTTTGGGCACTTGTGATCCAAGTCCAGAACCTAATTTAATCTCTAAAAACAGCGGGACATTCTAAAACGCCTTACTAGAGATATTAAAATATCAAATTCATTTTACACCTCATTGATGATGAATACTACAGTATATACAGGTAAGCAAATGAGCCCACAATATAAAGCCATCACACTAAATCGCGCAGAATATGAAAGTAACTCACAAATATCACGTTAAGCGTTTTCCCATTTTCAAACCAAAATTGAAACTGATGAATTTGCTTCCTCACCCAAATGTCGCTCCAAACCCGTAAGACCTTCAAAGCCCAGAAAGTTATAAGACATCGCACATACGCTGTTGACGTGTAAACAGCAGCGCTTCCGGGTTCTACATCAGAAGTGAGGCGGCATTCTGACGTAGAACCTGAAAGCGCTGGTGTTTACACGTCAACAGTATTGAGAACTTGGTACTTATTTAAAGGGTTAGTTCACCCAAAAATAAAAATGAAGTCATTAATTACTCACCCCCATGCTGTATCAACCCCGTAAGACCTTCGTTCATCTTCGGAACACAAATAAAGATATTTTTGATTGAATCTGAGAGCTGGATCAGTCCTACATAGACTGCCTAAGGGACTGGCTCTTGACGGCCCATAAAGTCATTAAAGAAAAGGTTTAAATATTCCATGTGCCTACAGCGGCTCAATTATAAGTTTATCAAGCGACGAGACTACTTTTTGTGCGAAAAAAACATAAATAACGACTTTATTCCACTATTCCATTACTTCCTTATGGGCGCATGCGCGAGAACTGAGACGAGGACGTTCTCATTCGACTACTTCTTGTTACCGGCTGCTCACCGCTTAGGAGTTTTACCGCCCCCTACCGTATAAGATGATGTGCTGATATAGCTGGAAGCGCAAAACTTTCTGTTTACAAGCAGAGGAAGATGCGCGCTGTACATACGCTTTTCAATTACCGTATTTTCCGCACTATAAGGTGCACTTAAAAGCCTTTAATCTTCTCAAAAAACGACAGTGTTCCTTATAATCCGGAGCGCCTTATATATGGATCATCATCTTATACGGTAGGGGGCGGTAAAACTCCTAAGCGGTGAGCAGCCGGTAACAAGAAGTAGACGAATGAGAACGTCCTCGTCTCAGTTCTCGCGCATGCGCCCATAAGGAAGTAATAGAATAGTCGAATTAAGTCGTTATTTATGTTTTTTTCGCACAAAAAGTAGTCTCGTCGCTTGATAAACTTATAATTGAGCCGCTGTAGGCACATGGAATATTTAAAACTTTTCTTTAATGACTTTATGGGCCGTCAAGAGCCAGTCCCTTAGGCAGTCTATGTAGGACTGATCCAGCTCTCAGATTCAATCAAAAATATCTTTATTTGTCTTATTCTTATTTATTTGGTCTTACGGGGTTGGAACAGCATGGGGGTGAGTAATTAATGACTTAATTTTCATTTTTGGGTGAACTAACCCTTTAAGGTTGAACCACTGTAGTCACATGGACTATTTTAACAATGTCTTTACTACCTTTCTGGGCCTTGAAAGTTGCAGTGACGTTTCTGCAATGGGTGGTTTAGAAACCTGTCGGATTTCATCGAAAGTTGTGTTCTGAAGGTGAACGAAAGTCTTAGGGGTTTGGAACGACATGAGGGTAAATAAATAATGAGAGAATTTTCATTTTTGGGTAAATTAATCCTTTAACGTGAAACTTTGTGAGTTATGTTCATATTGCTTCATCTGCTTGCCTATATTAGGTTTTATTAATAAGGTGTATACTGAATTTGATCAATGTCTTGTTACATTAGTACTTGTACAAACCTGGTAAAACTAACTAGCAGGCAGCAGAGGAAAGCTTTGTTTTGTCCTCTACGTGGGCGTTCTTATAGAGGTATTATTGTAGGTCACATGAAATCTAGAGCTATATATACCAAATTCTTTCAGTCTTTGATGAATGCTTAATTACAGTATAGCTCTTAACCTCATGAACAGTGTGTGTGCCAGCGGGGGAGATCTTCATTAGTTGACGGAAAATTGGGACATAGTGCACTAATTTTCCACAAGCGTTTCTAGTAAACCATCAACAACCAGCTTTTTCCTCTGTTTATCATTAAAACTGGTCTGGCATTTATAACTTCCTACAGCAGAAAGACTCCTCTCACCACTCTACCTCGGGGTGTGTGTGTTTGTTATGTTGATGGTAAAGTCCATCATTGCAGACACGGAGACTTGATATGAGAATCGAATAATGTTATACATTTATTTTCTGCAACTTTGTCTTACACAATGGCATCAAAACAAGCTTTTTACGATCGTCTTCTGAGGCTGAGGCTGCAAAATAACAAATTCAATGGAGGGCATTTTGCCAGTCAATGTTACGGTTATTTTGCGATCTCTGAGAGAAGAGTTTCAAGAGTTTCGAACACAAAGCCGTAGTGTTTTCAGCATGAGGGGAGCAACATGCCTGTTTATTATTTGTGCCACATTTTGTAATGAAATATCAATGACCTAATTTACTAATTCCCAGCCAAATTTGACTTTTGCAACACTTTAGTTTAGGGTCCAAATCTCACTATTAACTAGTTGCTTATTAGCATGCATATTACTAGGATATTGGCTTTTTATTAATACTTTAAAGCACATATTAATGCCTTATTCTGCATGATCATATTCTACATCGCTTATTCCTACCAATACCTAAGCTTAACAACTATCTTACTAACTATTAATAAACAGTAATTAGGAGTTTATTGAGGCAAAAGTCGAAGTTAATAGTTATTTGATAGTGAGAATTGGACGCTAAAAGCTAAAGTGTTACCTTTCAAAGGGTTTTCATTCATAATTGGTCTGAAATCGAGGTAAACAGAATAGTCATATTGGATCTCAAGCTTGAGATACGTCATGATACGCAAAATCTAATTTTCCAATTTTCTGTCCTCTCTCTCCACATGCTACTTTGTGTATTGTGTGGAAATAATCTCTTTGCATTGTGCTGATGCTTACACAGTCACTGTTACTATAGCAACCCATGCATATCACCTCATATTGACAAGACTGTCTGAAGAAACAGATCCAGTTTCATTACTTTCAAAATTACAGTGCAGACAGTGAGTCCTTAATACTAAATTGAAAAGCTGCTGTGTACAGTGTGAACAAAGCCATAGAGAATCAAAAATAATAATATGCAACCACATAGCAATGCCCTGGAAACTTCCCAGAGCACCCTAGCAACTGCATATGATAAAACCCCACAAGAACATGTGAACCCTGCTTAGCAACGCCCTGGCAACTACTCAGAGCACCCTAGCAACTGCATTTGCTAAAACCCTGAAATAACATGTTAGCCTTGCTTGGCAAGGCCCTGGCAACTACCCAGAGTACCCTAGCAACTGCATATGATAAAACCCCACAAGAACATGTGAACCCTGCTTAGCAATGCCCTGGCAACTACCCAGAGCAACCTAGCAACTGCATATGCTAAAACCCCACAATAGCATGTTAACCCGGCTTAGCAACGCCCTGGCAACTAGAGATCCATAGCAGCTTCATATGCTAAACCCCACAAGAACATGTTAACCCCACTTAGCAACACCCTGGCAACTACCTATAGATCACTGGCACATGCTAAAACCCCACAAGAATGTTAACCCAGCTTAGCAACGCCCTGGCAACTACCTAGAGATCCCTAGTAAACTGCATATGCTAAAACCCCACAATAGCATGTTAACCAGCTTAGCAACACCCTGGCAACTACCTATAGATCCCTAGCACATGCTAAAACCCCACAAGAATGTTAACCCAGCTTAGCAACGCCCTGGCAACTACCTAGAGATCCCTAGTAAACTGCATATGCTGCTAAAACCCCACAATAGCATGTTAACCCGGCTTAGCAACACCCTGGCAACTACCTAGAGATCCCTAGCAACTGCACATGCTAAAACCCCACAAGAACATGTTAACGCAGCTTAGCAACGCCCTGGCAACTACCTAGAGATCCATAGTAAACTGCATATGCTAAAACCCCACAATAGCATGTTAACCTGGCTTAGCAACACCCTGGCAATTAGAGATCCATAGCAACTTGATATGCTAAACCCCACAAGAACATGTTAACCCCACTTAGCAACACCCTGGCAACTACCCAGAGTACCCTAGCAACTGCATATGATAAAACCCCACAAGAACATGTGAACCCTGCTTAGCAACGCCCTGGCAACTACCTAGAGCAACCTAGCAACTGCATATGCTAAAACCCCACAATAGCATGTTAACCCGGCTTAGCAACGCCCTCGCAACTAGAGATCCATAGCAGCTTCATATGCTAAACCCCACAAGAACATGTAAACCCCACTTAGCAACACCCTGGCAACTACCTATAGATCCCTAGCACATGCTAAAACCCCACAAGAATGTTAACCCAGCTTAGCAACGCCCTGGCAACTACCTAGAGATCCCTAGTAAACTGCATATGCTAAAACCCCACAATAGCATGTTAACCCGGCTTAGCAACACCCTGGCAACTACCTAGAGATCCCTAGCAACTGCACATGCTAAAACCCCACAAGAACATGTTAACCCAGCTTAGCAACGCCCTGGCAACTACCTAGAGATCCATAGTAAACTGCATATGCTAAAACCCCACAATAGCATGTTAACCTGGCTTAGCAACACCCTGGCAATTAGAGAGCCATAGCAACTTGATATGCTAAACCCCACAAGAACATGTTAACCCCACTTAGCAACACCCTGGCAACTACCTAGAGATCCCTAGCAATTGCACATGCTAAAACGCCACAAGAACATGTTAACCCGGCTTAGCAACGCCCTGGCAACTACCTAGAGATCCATAGTAAGCTGCATATGCTAAAACCCCACAATAGCATGTAAACCTGGCTTAGCAACACCCTGGCAATTAGAGATCCATAGCAACTTGATATGCTAAACCCCACAAGAACATGTTAACCCCACTTAGCAACACCCTGGCAACTACCTAGAGATCCCTAGCAATTGCACATGCTAAAACGCCACAAGAACATGTTAACCCGGCTTAGCAACGCCCTGGCAACTACCTAGAGATCCCTAGTAAACTGCATGCTAAAACCCACAAGAACATGTTAACACTATATTGCAATGCCCTGGCAACCACATAGCAACCCAGAGCAAGTATTAAAAACTCTAAAATTTTAGTACTGAATAGCAATGGCCTGATAACAACACCTTAACAACACTCAAAACATGTTATTCACCATATAACCACACCATTAATACCCCCCAACCTCCACGAACATCCTGATGTCCTATCCACTACATAGCAACACCTTGACAGTCCCCCATAACATGTAAGCTGCTTCATAGCAACACCCTGACAACAGGACAAACCATACCATAGCACATTTTCTTCATAAAAGGTTACATTTAAATTCTAAAATACTTTTTTTTCTGTCCTATCTTTCTCATTCAGGGTCGCTGTATGAACTTCACCCGCGTCAAGTCTAATCCTCCTCCACGGTATCCATCCTACAACCACCATTCTTCACCCATCTACAACCTCAACCCACCCCCTCCTCAGGGCCAGCTGCCCCCTCCTCCACGCAGTCCACCGGACTCCCTATCCTCCAATTTTCCTCTGGTACCTTCCACCCCTCCTCCTCTCACCATCAACCCATCTCCACCCATTACTCCCCCTCCATCCTATTCTCCACCCCCCGTCTGGTCTTCATCCCCTACCACCCTCTTCTTTTCCCCACCCACATCTCTGGCCTCTCTTCCACCATCTCCTACTTCCTCCCTGCCCCCACCCCCTCAAGCCCCACCTCCAGGCAGAGCTCCTCCTCCAGATCGTCCACCTCCACGGCCCTGTGTTTAATGTGATTGGACTACTATGAGGGCCTAAAGATGAAGACTGGAAGCAAACAGGAAATTTACATTTTCCACACCCTCCTCAAGATTCCGTTGCTGTGTGGGCTAACGCAATAAAACATGGCTCACCTGTGGCATCAAGGGCATTCGCTCCCTGAAATGAACAATGAAATGGAACACAAGCCAAAAGGGAGCAACACTCAGAATCACACACACTAGGCATCGCAAAGAAACAGAAAATTCTCGTTCGAAGCTCCTTTTTCTCAGCAAGAGTGATTTGTGAGTTTAACCAAGCTTCGAGAATGGAAGCGGCTGGTTCTCTTAATGGATTCATGGATGTTTCACAATTGCATGCGCATGGGACCATCTCATAAAGCAGGTTTCCACAAAAGAGGAAAGCTGAAACAAAATAACCTTTCAGGAGCTTTCTTGTTCAGAACAGTTGAGAAAATATATGCACTTTTGTAACTAGTGTGACGATATACAGGTCAACTTCCTTAAAAGGCAAAACTAAACATTGGGTCTAACATGACATCATGACTTTTGCGTAAACGAGTCAAGTGGCGTGTTATCTCTACGCATTTTGAGCTATCCGCGTGTATCCGTGTATGTCTACGCCATTAACGTCCGAGTGATTCCGCGTGTCTGTACACGCCGTCAAATGTCCGCGCAAAACGAAGCTAAATGTAGATCTATATCTCTTTTTTTCCTAGGATGGTAAGGGAACAGTCATAAATGCCATTAACCCCAGTGACGGGTAGGTTTAGGGACGGGGTTGAGGTAAGTCATATATATATATATATATATACAGTAATAACTTTAAGTCAACGGCGTTCATAAACACGCTGAAAAGCGATTATGCGTCTTGATAGCACGCCAAAAATGGAAATACGAATTGGCGTGTCATACACACGCTACTTCATGAGATCAGTCTGCATTCGCAATAAATTGCATCGGAAAACTTTGCGCAAATTTTTTATCCAGATTCACAATAGGTGCGTATGCTATGCACACAGATTTTCTACTGTTAGTGATTTGAAGTATTCTAAGGCTGTGTGTCCACCAAAGCGTTTTTCCACGCATCTGGCATATATTTTCAATTGTTTTCAATGGGAGCGCCGCGTTTTTCAAACGCCACGACCGTAACGAGGCGCTGAGTGTTTTTTCACGCTGAAGCGCCCAGCTTTTTTACTGGTCGCCAAAATGTTCAACGTAGTGATGAGCGCTGCGTTTTATCCAGTCAATTTTTACCCAGTCGTCCAATCAAAGTGGACGAGGGGCGGGACTAAACCACACCGACCAACTGTCACAAAGTTCTTTCTGTACAACGGCATCAACTGGAAGAGCTAACCCAACAAAATGGATGAAAAATACATTTGTAGTATGAAACAAATTATCTGCGAAATCAGTTACAAGTAAACTGTGTTGTGGATATTCTGTATCATAGCAACGAAACGTCTCAACGGAAAAAAAAAACGCTGCGCTGCCAAAACGCCCAAAACACGGCGTCTTCAACTGGCTAAAAATGCTTTGGTGGACACACGGAATAAATGAAAGACTGCAATCCCCAACTGTAATTTGCATAAACACGCCCATCTCCATATAAGGGTTTGTGCACAATGTAATCATGCAGCGTACATGTGACTTCAGTTGGTAAATTTAGAATATTTTTTTAATGGCAACATATTAATGAATCACAATTTCTATGTGAACATTTTTGTACACTGATTTTACCTGCAAATATGCACATATGTGCGGTTAGAATGATGCCCCATTGTGGCTGAATCATTCTTGATGTGTTTTTTTTTTTTTATTCTAGCGATGGTGAAAAAAAAAAACGTTTTCTTTCAAACTAAATGCAGTTGCAAAATTGAAACACTTTACAAACACTTTTTGATTAAATGCTTTGCAAAAACTGTTGCTCATTCAGGTAATTGACATTTATTATTTTGTGCAATAGTGATTTTAGTGGCTTTGTTGGGGGTTGGGTTGGGGGTTTGGGTGGGGGAGGGGAGGGGGCATATTGCTTTTCGGTCTTTGAATTTATTAACAAAGTACCAGACCATGATGAATTAAAAGGATAGTTTACTCAAACATTTTTGGGTCAACTATTAACTTTAGGATGATGTCGAAGAGACTAAGATGTTTATCGGGACGGACTTGAAACAACAGAAAAATCTGAAATGTATGTAAACTATAAGCAACGTCACCTTACTTTTTGCACATGTCACAGTTGTAATGGTGTATGGGTGCATCATTTAAAAATAGTACGAATTATCATACATTTACACATGCTGTATGTATAAAACTCTGTAGTCCTGTGTAGTTTTCTTTTTAGTTATTATTATTGTGGCATGATTGCAATTTTAAATAATGTAGAGGCAAAGGCATTTTCCAAGTATAGACTTCTAAGGCCTCTGTGTTTTATCCACCATGAATAACCACAGGGGAAGATTACAAATAGCTTTTCACATTGGAAATTATTTCTGCCAAAAAAACTATTGAGAACCCAGAGTCCAACGCATTTGATATACGAGTTTGTTTTTGTTCATAATTACATGCTGTATATATTATTGTCACAATGCATCACAGTGTCATATTTCACAGTCATTTGCTTCTAAAGAGTTCTTGTCATTTTCCGTTATACTCCGAGTCTAAGTTATTGCTGTCCCTAAGATGCCAGTGTTGTTTATAGAACTCCAAAACCCTGTTATGATGATGGTTTTATGGGTAATTTACATAAAATAAATCACATATGTCCATTAAATCATATATCATTTTCAATGAAATCATGTAAATCAATCACTCTCCAAATGACTCTGATCATGAATACACTATTTTTGTATTTTTTTTCTTCTTTTTTTACGTTCTATTGTTTTGAATAAAATGTTGTCATAAAAGTCATATACTGGTCCTGCATGCGTTTCATGGATGGTGTGTGCCTGTTGTTTTCATCAATAGAGAACAACAGGCCTTAAAATCTTATTGGTCAATCTCATTCTACAGTCTGAAGTCATATTTAAGGGAGTGCCATCTTAAAAATGGTTTTACCACATGGTAAGCTTTTTCTTACAATGTTTATTAATGTGAATAGTTCAACTCTGTTATAGAAAAAACATCACATTTACAGAATTGTCTTCTTCTTTTTTTTTTTGCTTGGCACAAAGCACCAGAAGCTGACTATAAATCCAACACTATCTCACGACCAATTCGTACGAATTCGACGCATGATTAAAAAGTGGCTAATTCGTACGACCTCACTCGTACTAATTCGTACGATTTGTCTAAACCCACGTGATGGTTAGGTTTAGGGGTGGGGTAAGGGGTAGGTCATTCGTACGAATTCATACGAATTGGCCAATTCGTAAAATATGTACGATTTAGCTAATTCGTAGGAGTGAGGTCGTATGAATTGTTACGAATTAGCCACTTTTTAATCATTCGTCGAATTAGTACGACTTGGTCGTGAGATCGGGTTGATAAATCACGTGGTCATCGCATGTTTTAAAAGGACATTGGTTGCACTTTATTTTAAAGTACATGCACTTTCAATGTATTTACAGTTACAAAATACTGTCATTACTACAATAAATACAAAGTATGTACAAGCGAAACGGGACTGTAAAATAAAGTGCTGCCAGGACATTTATTAAACGTTCTTGGACTGACTTTCAACATGGTTCATCTTCAGGTGATCTTAAGTCTTTGATACAAAGGATTTCTTCCTTTACCGTGTTTTCCGTCCGACATTTCCGGGAGCTCGGCCTCCTCTCCTGAACCGGTTCCCTTTCGTCCAGGTATAATTTAGTCCAGAGTCGGCTCTGTCAACATCTGCACAGAAAGCTGGCGTCTCATGAGACGGAGACTATAAACCACTCTCGCCATCATGGATGTGTCCAATTTCAAAAGCCAGTTTTATTCAGTGAAATAAGCACAAGCGCAGCGAGGTTTGGCGTAACATGTTTCAAGAGCAGCCAAAGATAAGCAAATGAAATTATGCTGGAAAAATAAATTGGGATAAGTATGCATTTTCTCCAGCAGTGCAGTGGGACCTGTGTAACCCGTTTTGTTCAGATCTATTACAAAAATCGAATGTGATGTTCTGTATAGATTGTGTTAATTCACGTCTTTGACCCTGATCCTGTTTAACGTTTGGTTTCACCATTATCCCATTGTTCCCTCTCCCTGGAATTTAAGTACGAGTCTTGGATATGATTCTCATATTTTATTGCATTCATTTTTATCCCCTAATTTATTGAACAACATGATTGCGAGTGAAACGGCTTCTTGAACAAGAAATGTACAGTAGGATGGGACTTTATTTTAAAAAGATGTGCACGGACAAACCGTTTTCAAACCGACAAACTTTCCAGAAATAGTGGGTAAATGTATGTTTTTTTTTCTTCAGATCTTTCTAATGGACAAAATAAGCACACCCGGAGATGACGGAAAAACAGAGCAGCTTTTGTTTCAGCTCTGAAATAATTCATTTCTGCATCTTTTGCGGCTGTTCGAACACACTCAATTGCACGTGTTTACACTCAGAAAGCAATGAGTCTGGCTACTTCTGGAAGTGGTCAAAAAAGTATTTTAGACCCGTTTACACCTGTATTACTTTCATCCATACTGTCACACACATCTAGGGCCTTATTTTAACGATCCAAGCACACACTCTTAGAAGAAATGGTTCTATTTAGAACCAGAAATGGTTCCATCCATTCATATATGGAACTACAAAATGGTTCTATATAGAACCATTTTTTTGGTAAAAGGTTCTATTGGCCAAGTATGGAACCCCAGGGTTCTATATAGAACCCAGAGGAACCCCTTTTTAAGAGTGTAAAGAACCTTTTAGGGGTTCCAAATACGTAGCGCTGATAGAACCTTTTAAGGTTCTATATAGAACCTTTTCTTCTAAGAGTGCATGGTCTAAAGTGCACTAAAGTGGTTGTCCCTATTCTCTTAATGGGTGTGTTTTGGGCATAACGTGCAAAAAAAACTATCAGAGTCTCATCTCCCATTCCTCTTGAAAGCTGTTGCACTTATCTATGGCGGATTCACTATTTACATGATGGAATTTACAAGTGGAAAAACCTGGAGTAAATGCTCTTCCAGTCCGTAAACATTAACAATAATCCAGACTGGCTTTCAGTCAGTAGTCTGCTTAATCGCACACAAAGATTGATGATTCGGCTTGTTTTGGAACTATTGGCAGAGAAAAAATAGACAAACTAATGGCGCTTTTCCACTACACAGTACCAGCTCGACTCGCCTTGGTTTGGTTTTTCACTGTGTAAAGGTTGTACCTGTACGTGCTTTCGGGTACTTTTTTTTGTATCAAGGTTCTGAGGTGATACTAAATGTGACGTAAAAACAATGCCTACTGCTAATTGGTCAGAGAGAATCGTCACTATTCAACGCGTCATCATTGCACGCGCCAGATGGAGTATCCAGAATAACCCCGCTTTTGAACCAACTATTATTATGGCAACTCGGAAGAGTACGCCGTGGTCAAATGAGGGGGTGCTGACTTTCCTTTGTTTGGTTGCCAAAGAGAGGATCCAGCGAGAGCTTGTTGGTGCAACAAGAAACGAAAGGCGTCACTATGACGACCGGGTACTATTTGTGGCGGCGGTACTGTCTGCAATGGAAAACGGAGTGAAAAGCGAACTGGTACTGGTAATGGAAAAGCGCCATAACTGGCCAAATATGGTCCGAAACTCAACCCAGATAGCAAACTGACATTGAATCAACGTGGAAATATGACATCGAAACAACGTTGATCTGACATTGTTTTACTCATCGAATTAACGTTGAACCAACGTCAGACGCGTCATTCTTTCAAAACTAGCGTAAAATCAACTTGAAATCAAAGCGTTGTTTCAACGTTATGAAAACAAACCAATTTTCGATTTTCATTTAGCTTTGAAGAATGCCGCGTCTGACGTTGGTTCAACGTTAATTCGATGAGCAAAATCAACGTTGTTTCAATGTCATGAGAGACGTCGTTTCCCCGTTGATTCAATGTCAGTTTGCTGTCTGGGTTGTTGGTGCAACAAGAAACGAAAGGCGTCACTATGACGACCGGGTACTATTTGTGGCGGCGGTACTGTCTGCAAGGGAAAACGGAGTGAAAAGCGAGCTGGTACTGGTAATGGAAAAGCGCCATAACTGGTCAAATATGGTCCGAAACTCAACCCAGATAGCAAACTGACATTGAATCAACGTGGAAATATGACATCGAAACAACGTTGATCTGACATTGTTTTGCTCATCGAATTAACGTTGAACCAACGTCAGACGCGTCATTCTTTCAAAACTAACGGAAAATCAACTTGAAATCAACGCGTCGTTTCAACGTTATGAAAGCAAACCAATTTTCGATTTTCATTTAGCTTTGAAGAATGCCGCGTCTGACGTTGGTTCAACGTTAATTCGATGAGCAAAATCAACGTTGTTTCAATGTCATGAGCAGTGATGGTAATAACGGCGTTATAAAATAACGCCGTTACTAACGGCATTACTTTTTCCAGTAACGAGTAATCTAATTGATTACTCTTCTCATCTTAACAACGCCGTTACCGTTACTACCAAAAATGCGTCCCGTTACTATAACAACTGATGAAGCTGTTGTTTTTTTCATCAGACCAACTAGATCTCTGAGCGAGAGGCACACTTTTTTACTGTTCTTCCATTGAGCACGAGACAAGCGCATAAATGCTGACGATTGGCTGAGGTAGAGTAAACTGTCACTGTAAGCCAATCAGAGGTAGAGTTGGGCGGGTGTTCTAAAGCACGCATAGTAGTGATGAGCATTCGGCTCTTTATTTGACTCAGCTCTGAAAAGAGCCGGCTCTTTTGGCTCACAAACGGCTCTTTAAATGACTTTGACTATAATACTTCACTTTTTATTATATAATTATTTAATTTCTATAGGCTAAATTTGTAAAAATAGAGTCGGCTCTTCAGATATGCGAGCCAGCTCCCGACGTTCAAATAAAAGAGTCGGCTCATTCGCGAATCGCGAACGACTCATCAAAAGCTCATTCGCGAACGAGTCGATCCATCATCACCTACGCTCCTCCGCGAACGACCCATCATCACTATCGGCTAACGCTCATGAATTGCGAACGACCCATCATAACGCATAGTCGGACAGGAATAACGGACACAAGGAATAACACAAGCCAGTCAGTCAACGAGAGACAGGTATGCCGACGAGCCCAAATAATCCTTCTCTAAATGGTATTGCTTATGTTAAGTTTTCATTTCCGTCTGTCATGTCCATGCACAATATGTTGCGATAATCCATCCTCTAAAGAACAATCCAGATACAATTTCTCAGTGTTATTTATTTGTTAGTTTTCATCTCAATGCGCTGGCATAACATCAGTGAGCGAGGGAGCAGCAGCACGACATTCATCTCAAGGAAGGAACAAAAGTTGAGTCAAAATAAAAGTCCCCATTTCTTCACACATGCGCACAATGAACTCTTGCACATTTTTAGTAACAGTAAATAGCATAAAGTAAAAACAAAATAACAGTAAGAAACATAAAATAATATAGTTAATGAGAACATATAACTCAACAGCTTAAAAAACTTAATTTAATTTTGCCCAGTTGTGGCCTGTTGAGGGGCAATAAATATCAAAAGTTTCAAAACATCTATTGTGTTATTTGCATTGATCCACTATATAAACATAATATCTACATACATGGCATTTGATTGGAGGCTAGTCTCACTTTGTCCCACAGCAACATTTTTTTTAGATGTGTGTACAATGTTTCATGTTTCTGTTAATGTATTGTATTAAGTGTCCATTTCATTATAAAATTCAGATTTTTCATAAATAATTGAACATGCACATGTGTTTTAAGTTCCGTTAAATAGGGGTAGAGGTGGGGTCACATTTGATCATTTAAAATTTAATTTTACTTGAAAGTAATGCAATAGTTACTTTCTTAAGTAACTAATTACTTTTAAAAATTTGTAACTGAGTTACTAATTTAGTTACTTTTTGGAAGAAGTAACTAATAACTGTAACTAATTACTTTTTAAAAGTAACTTGCCCAACACTGGTCATGAGAGACGTCGTTTCCACGTTGATTCAATGTCAGTTTGCTGTCTGGGTTGTTGGTGCAACAAGAAACGAAAGGCGTCACTATGACGACCGGGTACTATTTGTGGCGGCGGTACTGTCTGCAATGGAAAACGGAGTGAAAAGCGAGCTGGTACTGGTAATGGAAAAGCGCCATAACTGGCCAAATAAGGTCCGAAACTCAACCCAGATAGCAAACTGACATTGAATCAACGTGGAAATATGACATCGAATTAACGTTGAACCAACGTCAGACGCGTCATTCTTTCGAAACTAACGGAAAATCAACTTGAAATCAACGCGTTGTTTCAACGTTATGAAAGCAAACCAATTTTCGATTTTCATTTAGCTTTGAAGAATGTCTGGCGTCTGACGTTGGTTCAACGTTAATTCGATGAGCAAAATCAACGTTGTTTCAATGTCATGAGAGACGTCGTTTCCCCGTTGATTCAATGTCAGTTTGCTGTCTGGGTTGTTGGTGCAACAAGAAACGAAAGGCGTCACTATGACGACCGGGTACTATTTGTGGCGGCGGTACTGTCTGCAAGGGAAAACGGAGTGAAAAGCGAGCTGGTACTGGTAATGGAAAAGCGCCATAACTGGTCAAATATGGTCCGAAACTCAACCCAGATAGCAAACTGACATTGAATCAACGTGGAAATATGACATCGAAACAACGTTGATCTGACATTGTTTTGCTCATCGAATTAACGTTGAACCAACGTCAGACGCGTCATTCTTTCAAAACTAACGGAAAATCAACTTGAAATCAACGCGTTGTTTCAACGTTATGAAAGCAAACCAATTTCCGATTTTCATTTAGCTTTGAAAGAATGCCGCGTCTGACGTTGGTTCAACGTTAATTCGATGAGCAAAATCAACGTTGTTTCAATGTCATGAGAGACGTCGTTTCCACGTTGATTCAATGTCAGTTTGCTGTCTGGGTTGTTGGTGCAACAAGAAACGAAAGGCGTCACTATGACGACCGGGTACTATTTGTGGCGGCGGTACTGTCTGCAATGGAAAACGGAGTGAAAAGCGAGCTGGTACTGGAAAAGCGCCATAACTGGCCAAATATGGTCCGAAACTCAACCCAGATAGCAAACTGACATTGAATCAACGTGGAAATATGACATCGAATTAACGTTGAACCAACGTCAGACGCGTCATTCTTTCAAAACTAACGGAAAATCAACTTGAAATCAACGCGTCGTTTCAACGTTATGAAAGCAAACCAATTTTCGATTTTCATTTAGCTTTGAAGAATGCCGCGTCTGACGTTGGTTCAACGTTAATTCGATGAGCAAAATCAACGTTGTTTCAATGTCACGAGAGACGTCGTTTCCACGTTGATTCAATGTCAGTTTGCTGTCTGGGTTGTTGGTGCAACAAGAAACGAAAGGCGTCACTATGACGACCGGGTACTATTTGTGGCGGCGGTACTGTCTGCAATGGAAAACGGAGTGAAAAGCGAGCTGGTACTGGTAATGGAAAAGCGCCATAACTGGCCAAATATGGTCCGAAACTCAACCCAGATAGCAAACTGACATTGAATCAACGTGGAAATATGACATCGAATTAACGTTGAACCAACGTCAGACGCGTCATTCTTTCAAAACTAACGGAAAATAAACTTGAAATCAACGCGTTGTTTCAACGTTATGAAAGCAAACCAATTTTCGATTTTCATTTAGCTTTGAAGAATGTCTGGCGTCTGACGTTGGTTCAACGTTAATTCGATGAGCAAAATCAACGTTGTTTCAATGTCATGAGAGACGTCGTTTCCACGTTGATTCAATGTCATTTGCTGTCTGGGAAGTCATTAACCTCCTGTTTGTAGAATTGGTGTATAAAAACATTACCACAGTCGATCACACTATGAATCTGAATATCAGCACAAAAGCAATCTTGCTTGTGATAATGTTGGCGTTATAGAAACACAGTTTCAGAAATGTTTTGATAAGCCAAATTTTGTCTGACGTATTCTCACTGGAAAACTTTTTGATTATTATCTTTTCGATGCTGATTTTAATCAATTATTACTTGAAATCTAACAAGGCCACTGTAATATTTACATTTATGTTCCTGGCAGACGCTGCACGCACCCAAAAGAAAACTAGTTGTGGCTGGATAAACAGTGAATTTAAACACACAATGGAGTTAAAGTGAGCTCAGACTTGGCAGTAAACTGACATTTTACCCAAACTGACCATATACAAAGTGGCTGGCATGCCAGTGGTGTGTTCCTGTGAGTGACAGGCCATTGTTGGTTGGTTTTCTTTACACATTCGGTGAAGTGTGGGTTTAGCATCACACTCCCTGACCCACTTTCTGCTCTAGCCAATAAAGCAATCCAGTCATCAACAACGACGACGACACACACTTTCAATCTATCCACACTGTCAAGATCCTTTGAGTCAGAGCATAAACGTTTCTCTGCTTTTCAAAGGACAAACAGCTCATGTCATCAAAACTCTGGTTACTATTTGGCATCAAATGAGGGGAAAATAGAGTTAGTCTATCATAGAACATCATAACACTTAACCAAAAGTTAGCATAGCATTTTTTTTTACCCTTTTTGAAAATAACATGACTTTCAATAAAAGTGTGACAGACATGGAGAACTCGGTTACTAAAGATAATGTTAAAACAAAACAAAAAGGTCAAGTAAATTATTACTAAATTATGGGAACTATATTATCGATAACTAAACCACCATCTGGTCCCCAACTACAGCTTTATACTAAATTATATAAAAAATGTGACTTATAAAAGTTATTCTATAATTTAGGATACATTTCACTTCAGGCAAAAAAAAAAAATGATATGCATTCTCAATAAAACAACTCTTGGCTTCAGTTTGTATATTTTATCAGTCTAGACGTATCTGCTAGTTGCAAAGCTTACTCATTAAAAAAAAACAATTATCTGTTGAATGCCATATGCAGTGTGATTACCTCTAAGAAGTTATCTGAGGATGTTTGTGTAAAACTCTCAGCAAAGTCACTAAGGACAAGAATATACTCACCTAAAGGATTATTAGGAACACCATACTAATACCGAGTTTGACCCCCTTCCGCCTTCAGAACTGCCTTAATTCTACGTGGCATTGATTCAACAAGGTGCTGAAAGCATTCTTTAGAAATGTTGGCCCATATTGATAGGATAGCATCTTGCAGTTGATGGAGATTTGTGGGATGCACATCCAGGACACGAAGCTCCCGTTCCACCACATCCCAAAGATGCTCTATTGGGTTGAGATCTGGTGACTGTGGGGGTCATTTTAGTACAGTGAACTCATTGACATGAGCTCATGATAACTCGTTGTCAAGAAACCAATTTGAATTGTGACATGGTGCATTATTCTGCTGGAAGTAGCCTTCAGAGGATGACTACATGGTGGCCATAAAGGGATGGACATGGTCAGAAACAATGCTCAGCTAGGCTGTGGCATTTAAACGATGCCCAATTGGCACTAAGGGGCCTAAAGTGTGCCAAGAAAACATCCCCCACACCATTACACCACCACCACCAGCCTGCACAGTGGTAACAAGGCATGATGGATCCATGTTCTCATTCTGTTTACGCCAAATTCTGACTCTACCATCTGAATGTCTCAACAGAAATCGAGACTCATCAGACCAGGCAACATTTTCCCAGTCTTCAACTGTCCAATTTTGGTGAGCTCTTGCAAATTGTAGCCTCTTTTTCCTATTTGTAGTGGAGATGAGTGGTACCCGGTGGGGTCTTCTGCTGTTGTAGCCCATCCGCCTCAAGGTTGTGTGTGTTGTGGCTTCACAAATGCTTTGCTGCATACCTCGGTTGTAACGAGTGGTTATTTCAGTCAAAGTTGCTCTTCTATCAGCTTGAATCAGTCGTCCCATTCTCCTCTGACCTCTAGCATCAACAAGGCATTTTCTCCCACAGTACTGACGCATACTGGATGTTTTTCCCTTTGTCTGGCACCAACAACCATGCCACGCTCAAAATTGCTTAAATCCCCTTTCTTTCCCTTTTCTTTCTGACATTCAGTTTGGAGTTCAGGAGATTGTCTTGACCCCTAAATGCATTGAAGCAACTGCCATGTGATTGGTTGATTCGATAATTGCATTAATGAGAAACTGAACAGGTGTTCCAAATAATCCTTCAGGTGAGTGTATAATAACTTATCATAAATCTCCTTCAGTTGATAGTTTTAAGAATATCAAGCAAAACACCAGACTGTGTGGATGTAAACTATACCCTAATATCAAAATCAGCAGTCTATATATTTAAAATGTAAAAAAAAAAAAATCACCCAAAACATATTTGATAAAGACAGTAACATAGTTGACGCAAGTAACATAGTTGACATTGTTATAATGACACCTAAATCATGTATATTTGACAATGTCCTGTTTCAACTGGCAAATAAACACTATAAAGGTATTTTAGTAAATTTTGTGTAATATCCCTTGATCCTTCCTCATCTTGATTCACCCTCATGCACATAAACACATTCTCTCTCTCTCTCTGTCTCTCTCTCTCACACACACACACACACACACACATCTCCTCTGACACATATAGGGTTTTCCTCAATTTCAAAGGCAGGCCTTGCCTGGCCAACCACAAGTTATTGTCTTCATCAGGTTAACCTCGCATTTGAATATTAATTTAAAATAAAAATCATAAAAATATAGCAAAACTAAATCAATGTACCCAACACATTGTAGTTGACAGGTAATTATTACACTCCTTGACAATAGGTCACTGGAGATAAACTATAGAAAATTAAGAGGATATTTTCCATGTGATATTTTTCATGATGCTGGTCATTTGGTTTTGGGATAAACATTTTCATTTCTTTTTTTCAGGGGGTGTTTGGTTAGTTACAGTTGACAGATTTTTTGTGGAAATTAATACAATGAAATATATATATATATATACAAAATCATTGTATACATTTAATGTGTATTGGCTGTTTGGTAACATGACTGCAAAATTACAGACCTTACATAATGTGAAAAATGAAAACTCACCTCCCTGAAAGACAAGAGTTGCATGCCCTATTTTTATCCTATTCCTGGAAAGTTTTCTTGTTTTTCCCCACTGTAAGACAAACAAGTCAAAGTTGAATGAATGCAACCAGAGTTAGAAAGACTGAACGTTTTATTAACTATTTTGATCATCATTTTAAATCTTGTACACACTGCCCAAACACATTGTGACATGCGTTTACCCCCACAAAAATCATATTTAAGATGCTCTTGTAAAATCTAAAAGCAATGCAAAGAGCAATGCCAGTATTTTAGCCTGGGAAATACTTAAACCCCTATCAGAGCTGGCATAACTTATACGTTTAGTTTCAGAATGTAATAAAAAATATAAGCACATAACTGTAATTTTGCCTTCATAATTATTGCCCCATATGACCCTTCATCATCCTTTGGTTACATATTGGTTGCACTTTATGTTACATTACTTACCTAAGACAAGTACTGTGACACATGGGTTAAGGTTAGGTTTAGGTTCATGGTTAATACCTAGTTATTGTAATATGAATATGGGGAAAAGGACTTTCAAATAAAGCGCTCCCAAGACATTTTTGGTTAATGCTTTGAACAGAAGTTTCAGATGATATAATCTTTATTCATGTTGATTTTATGCACAACATATTAATGTAATCATGGAATTTAAAAATCACAAATGAGGTACGCAAGCATTTTAATCCCAAATAAAGTAGTATATAAAATATAACCCTTTTATACCCAATAAAAACAAAAACATAAGTGAAAGACAGAAGTAAACAAAATGGTCCCATGGAAACGATCAAAACTGACGGTGGCGTTGTATGAGGCGGCCGTTATGAAACACATACTTCATGTTCTCGCTTTCTTGTCTATGTCCTTTGGCAACACTACTGTAAACCAGAGACACACTCGCAGTCTCCTTTGTAACAAGGCCTCTGAATCTCCCAAAATAAAGGAATCAGAGAATAGAAGCCATTCATAAATTTCAAGCACACGACTAAAGTGTTAATCTCAGTAACTGATTATAAATATCACACTCATACAGTAACTCCAGATACACTGTTGCGTCACCAAACGCAGTGATTCAATACCAATATCTGGGTTTAAAACATCCTTTTTTGTGAGAACCAATAGGACTATTAGCATTTGGTACTTCAAATACTACAATATTCAAACATTTCATTCTCTTCATCAAGGCCAGTGTGCGCAATCACACCTAACATGAACAAAAGCACATAGAAACTTCATTAAAATGTCGCCACATACCGTAAATCAGATCATACATTCACGTCATATTTGACCCTTCGTGCACATGCATCTACACGGGTTGTAGTCATTTTACCTTCCTTTCCAGCTGGGATTTCATTCATTTCTTTGCAACTAGAATGAAGAAATCAGTAAAGATAATAAACATATGTATTCTAGGGTAACAGAAAGTCTACATTTGCATGCTCCATTAAGCATCATGAACATATTTTATAGCGATTTATTAATCTAGGTTCATTTTAAGATATAAATATACTATTCCTTGTTCATAATACATTAATGTTAACTTATACATCTTTTAATTGTAAACAATTGTATTAATATAGATAAAAATAAATATGAACCAAGATTAATGAATGCTAATAAAAGTACTGAATCTTATTGTAAAAGAATTAGCCTACCTGTACTATTTTACAAACCATGAAAGTTATGCTTATTGAGAAGACATGATCTCGAGACTGAACTCTAATATCCAATTCAGATAAAAGCACAAATGTACCAAAGGAGGGTAACAATGGAAATCCCAAATGATCAGAGGTCATCCTGGGACAAATATGCTCATCAGTAACAAGTGCATCCCCTTAAATAGCAGCAAACCGGATAAACTTAATAGTGTGCAAACTACCACTAAGCACTGAATGCAAACTGGAACTACACAAATGCATGTGTATTCAATGAGAAGCATCTAGATGTCTTTCTGGGACAACCAAAAATGATGAATAGAGCAATAAAACAGCCGTAAGAGAAACATGTTATAAGACATCTAGTGTCGCCACCCCATACCACGCCACCACTAAAAGACAAAAATAAAAAATAAATCACATTCCAGTCAACAGCAGTGGTCATGCTCTGAGACGAGATACAGTTATAGGAGGAACACTTCAGGTTCTTTAGGACCGTTCAATGAAAGCTGGCATGTATAAAACTCATTGTCTTCATGTTTTGATATTCTCTACTTGCTTATATATGCGTGTGTGTGTGTGTGAGAGAGAGAGAGAGAGAGAGAGAGAGAGAGAGAGAGAGAGAGAGAGAGAGAGAGAGAGAGAGAGTGTGTCTGTTTGGGGCATTGATCAGGAAGTGTTTACTCAACGGTCACAGACTTGGCCAGGTTTCTTGGGCAATCAACCTGAGTGTGACAAAAAGAGGAAAAAAGAAAAGAAAAGAAGAAATATTACAACATTTTAAAATATGTCATTTACTCCTGTGATCATTACTCCAGTCTTCAGTGTCACATGACCATTCAAAAATCACTCTAATATGCCGATTTGCCGCTCAATAAACATTTCTTCTAATTATCGATGTTGAAACAGTTGTGTTGCTTAATATCTTTGTAGAAACCCTGATTTTTGTGTTCAGGATTCTGTGATAAAACGTTTTAAATAAACGAGGTCCAATTCTCACTATTAACTACAACTTTTGCCTCAAACTCTTAAAGGAGAACTCCGGCGCAAAATGAACCTTTGGTCTAATTACACATTGTTACCTAGTCGACAGTTATCCGAAATTTGTTTTCATGATTGCCGAATGTAAATTGTTTTATCTATAAAAACAGTTTAGCCTATAACGCTAGTATAACGCTAGTATATGGGGCATAGAGTAATGACAAATAAAAATCGCTTGTTGTTACCACTAACAAGGCTCAAAATAGCCCCACAGTAACACGGTAGCATAATAAGGGTCCCTACATTCAAACCGAAGCATTGGGAACTTTGTCAGTGTCCATACAGTTTAATAAGCAGATATTTTATACACACAGTCAACTTCGCGAATACAGGAAGAAGCCATCTTTGAAAAATAGTCTCTACCAGTCGATCTACGAACGCCGATCCAAGTGCGCTGGTGAGATGTGAATAAGGTGAGCACGAACAGTAGGCTACGTGTACATATTGATGAGAAGAAAACGGTTCGTGTTTGTGTTTCGGACCATATGAGATTCTGCACAGTTCAGCGCACTTGGATCGGCGTTCGTAGATCGACTGGTAGAGACTATTTTTCAAAGATGGCTTTTTCCTGTATTCGCGAAGTTTACTGTATGTATAAAATATCTTCTTATTAAACTGTATGGACACTGACAAAGTTCTCAATGCTTCGGTTTGAATGTAGGGACCCTTATTATGCTACCGTGTTAGTGTGGGGCTATTTTGAGCCTTGTTAGTGGTAATAACAAGCGATTTTTATTTGTCATTACTCTATGCCCTATTTACTAGCGTTATACTAGCGTTATAGGCTAAACTGTTTTTAGAGATAACACTATTTACATTCGGCAATCATGAAAACAAATTTCAGATAACGGTTGACTAGGTAGCAATATGTAATTAGACAAAAGGTTCATTTTGCGCCGGAGTTGTCATTTAACTACTGCTTATTAATAGTTAGTAAGGTAGTTGTTAAAGAGTAATTCCACTGGTTGGAGACATGAATATGTATTGAAAGTGGGTCATATATGTACTAGAATAGTATCATAAATTTCTAATTTGGGTCCTTCTTGGCTGATAAAAGGCAGAAAATGACTTTTTAGTGCTTGTGGATTGTAGACAACAATCCCCATAGTGCAATGCAATGCTCAGCTCCGCAGGCCACTCCCACTGCTCTGCCCATCAATGTAGACTGAGTTGAGCTCCACTCTACGTTACCGCCTGGAAATCATTTCGCACAATGAAATCAGATAACGCACGCTAATATAATATGACGACTTAAGAGCATCAAGGCGGCGTTCGCGCCATCAGCCAATGGATTGGCGTGATTCTTTACGGGCTTCAGACAGTCGGCACACTTATTCTGACGCATAATCTTACACGTGAAATGCAGCCAAACCTTGAAGTGCTTTGTCTTCGACATCTTCATTAATCCCCTCGCTATGAGACGTTCCGGGAGTCTCCCGCATATTGAAAACGGCTCGCTAAAACCAGCAAATTAGTTAAAATCTCCCGGAATCTAGAGCGAGTGAGCAAGAGAGCGCATGCGAGACAGATCAGACTGTGCCTCATGACATGACATGAAATTTTCATTCTTATTCGATCTGGTTATTTCCGTTTACGTCGGAAACGGTTCCCTATTGGCACCGCGTTTCGGTACCCAACCCTATCCATAATGCATCCGTCTGCGTATTCAGCTTCGTCCATTTTTTCAAAAAGTTTCTGCCGGTGAAATCAAACGCACTGGCACTGATCTGTGATTGGTCTGTTAGCGCATTAGGTGGGCGGGTTTGAAAGGGTGGGATCTAGTGCTTGTAGTCTTTACAGAAATCCAGCCTCTTACACTTCCTCCTACAATGACGTAAAATGACGATTTTTGCGTCATTGTAGGAGGAGGTGAAAAAGGTAAATAGTAGATTTCTCTCGTCTCAGGGGAAAATGAGAGTGTTGCACAACCATTCAATAGTATGACTGGATTTCTAACAATGGAAATCTTAATGCAAAAGGGTGGAGTGTGTCTTTAAGGGTGGATTGAGGGATGTAGAATATGGTCATGCAGAATAAGGCATTAAAGGATTAGTTCACTTTTGAAAAAAATGTTGTCACCCCCATGTCATCCAAAAGTTCCATGTCTTTCTTTCCTTAGTCGAAAAGAAATTAAGGTTTTTGATGAAAACACTCCAGGATTTTTCTCCATATAATGGACTTCAATGGGAACCAGATGGTACAAGGTCCAAAAGACAGTTAATAACAGTTTCAGATGCAGCTTCAAATGTCTTTAAACGACACCAGACGGTGAATAAGGGTCTTATCATGCGAAACGATCGGTTATTTCAAAACTTATTCCAAAAATGTAACTTTTCTAAGGGCAAATGCTAGCCTTGCTCCATTCTGTGAGGCGCGTTTGTAACGTCACGTAATACGTAATTACGTTCAAAAGGTCACGGGCGACGTAGCCGGAAGTACAGAATCAAAATCGCCCGACATCGTTGTTTTACCTTTTAATTCCTTTTTTTGTAAACGGTGTTTGAGTTAGTTTGCATGTTCAACCTATGCGTTCAACTTGTAAACACTCTGACTCTGTACTTCTGGCTACGTCACCTGTGACCTTTTGAACGTAATTACGTATTACGTGACGTTGCAAACGCGCCTCACAGAATAGAGCAAGACTAGCATTTGTCCTTAGAAAAGTTACATTTTTGGAATAAGTTTTGAAATAACCGATCGTTTCGCATGATTAATACCCTTATTCATCGTCTGGTGTCGTTTAAAGACATTTGAAGCTGCATCTGAAACTGTTATTAACTGTCTTTTGGACCTTGGACTGTCTGCTTCCCATTGAAGTCCATTATATGGAGAAAAATCCTGGAATGTTTTCATCAAAAACCTTAATTTCTTTTCGACTGAGGAAAGAAAGACATGGACATCTTGGATGACATGGGGGTGAGTAAATTATCAGCAAAAGTTTTTTCAAAAGTGAACTAATCCTTTAATAGAAGTACTAATAAACAGCCAATATCCTTGTATGGCAATATGCATGCTCATAAGCAACTAGTTAAAAGTGAGAATTGGACCCTAAACTATGAAAAGCATTCACTGTCACTATTAAAAAATGGCCTCCACAATCACCAGATCTCAATCCAATTGAGATTTTCGCATCATGGATGTGCAGCCGACAAATTTGCAGCAACGATCATGTCAATATGGACCAAATGCTCTGAGGAATGTTTCCAACACATTGTTGAATCTTTACCGCAAAGAATTAAGGCATTTCTGAAGGCAAAGGGGGTCCAACCCAGTACTAGCAAAGTGTAGGGTGAATTCAGGGTAATTAGGACACATTTTCTATTGAGATGACTTGGAAAAAGTGTCCCAATCAGCCCGAATTGACCGTAAATAGTAAGGTGAGGGGAATAGTGAGAGGAAACGAGCACTTGAGAGACTCACGTCGAATCCGCGCAGCACCGCGAGGTGGAAGGAGAGCAACTGTAGAGGAATGACGCAGAGGATTCCCTGGAGGCAGTCCAAACAGTGAGGCACTTTAATGGTGCGACTGGAGTTGTTGATGGTCTCATTGTCCTCCTTATCGCAGATTACGATTGGACGGCCCTACAACAGCAACAACCATTGTTATATTAAATAGCAAATACTGCGGAGATAACCAAAGCTGTACAAAAATAGCACATTTTTAATGATATTCATTCTATTCAATCTAAATCCATGGGCATGGTACACACCTAATATGCTTTTGTGTACTGAAACTTGGTTTACAACGCATTTGATCACTATTTTAGATATTGCAAGCAGTCGCAGGACATGCAAATCTAGAAATGATGAATCTAATGGCTCTTACCTGTCTTGCCACCACCTGCTGCAGTGCGTTTTGGCATTTGTTGTATGTATGGTCTCTCATGATGATCATTATGACAGGCATGAGTTTGTCCACCAGAGCCAGCGGCCCATGCTTCAGCTCTCCAGCTAGAATCCCCTCTGAATGCATGTATGTGATCTCCTTGATTTTCTAAATGACACAAACAAGAGCAATATCATGCTACCCGAGAAGACTGACTAGACAAGAACTAAAAACAAAGACAAGACAAAACCCAAAACATAACTGTTACATAATCATAATTAGGAAAAAAAAACAGCTGCATCACATCTCAGGTTCAAATGCAGATTTTTGTGGTCAGAGTTGGCTATTGCCTCAAGGGCACTGTCCCTTTCCTCACTTCCAGAGTAAGTGGGTTTTTTCTAAACCAACAGTCAAATTGCTTCCTCTACTTATCTGCGGTTAAAATAAATGAGGCCAAACTTCTGGTGAAGTCCATTTTCTTCCTTGTTCTTCCTTTCCTGATAAGACTTAAAGGGGTCATGAACTGCCTTTTTTTTTTCTTCTTATATTGTTGTCTGAGGTCTTATGATGTTCGCTTGGTTTTTACATTCAAAAAATCAAAATGAATAATTAATAGGCTATTTTCTACCGTAGTTTTGAGCCCAGCTGAAAAACGCTCGGTTTTTATGGGCGTCTCGCATTGAAGACTTGGATGTAAACGCCCACTGCTGTGAGTGGACAACAGTTTTGCATATTATAATGAGTTTCACTCTCGATCCAGTTTGTCATCACGAGGTAGGCCAATGTAATTTAGCTATGTGTGTAATGCGCGAATCGGTGGGCGGGGCTAAACCGGCCGTGTTGAAATAGGGGTTGATCTTCGTCTGCGGGGGTGGTGTTTTATCCTCTTTGACGTCGTAGTTCCCCACTTTGAAGAACGAGTCGTTTGCTGAGGCTGGTGTCAATAAAAGCTTTTATTGGACTAACAAGGACGTTTTCATTTCTGAAACTTACAGGATATTCTCATAATATGATGACCTCTTAGATGTCAAAAGCTCAAGAAAAAAATTTGATTCCTCAGTTCATCACCCCTTTAAATTGTACAGGTCTAATTATTCTTGAATGTAAAACAGCAGACTATCAATCAGCGTAAATTAATCTCTAAATCACCTTCATGTCTTTTACTTCATTCTGCAGAACATAAAATATATTTTGAAGAATGTTGGGAACCAGTTTTGGTGACCATTAACTAAGTATGGATGGAAAAATATCCTGAGACATTTCTCAAGAAATATCTTCTATGTTCAGCAGAAGAAAATATGACGACTTTTTTTTTTTAATTTGAGTTAACTATCGCTTTTGTTCCACTTGCGTGCACATAAACACACAAAGTGTGAGAGCTATGGAGGAGGACAATTAAAAGCTTTGTGTGAAGAACAGACCCAAAGTTAAGTCATTATTCACTATGATGTGGCTTCAGGAGACTTGAAACAGAAGTAGGAGGGGAGTGAGTGATAGATGGGTGAAGAAGAGGGATTGTGTCTAACCAAAGCTCCCTCCAGACAGGTGGCGTAGTGGTAGCCTCGGCCCATGATGAGAACACTCTTCTGTTGATACAGCTCAGTTGCCAACTTCTGAATCTCATCGTCCAGACTCAACACCTCCTTGATCAAGTCTAGAAAAAGAAACACAGTGTAGTAGCTTCTATATTGTGCTTTTACACATTCACACATTAAGTATTTAGTAAAGGTGGGAATCACAGGGTACCTCACGATACACATATCATCACGATACAGCAATTCTCAGCAATAATCAATATATTGCTGGACAATCCTATAATGATACATCACTATAAAGCAACATGCCTGTGAAAAGGTTAAGTGCAGGTTCTCTCTCTTTATTCAAGTCCAAACTGTTCGAAAACTAGGGCTGTGAAACGATTAATCGCATCCAAAATAAAAGTTTGTGTTTACATATGTGTGTATAATTATTTTGTATATATAAAGTCACACATGCATACAGTATTTAAGAAAAATGTGTTATTAATATATCAAATATTTATATTTATGTATAAAATTAATTTTGTATAAATTAGTGCTGTCAAACGATTAAAATATTTAATCGCGATTAATCGCATTAATGTCATAGTTAACTCGCGATTAATCGCACATTTTTATTCTATTCTTTTTGTTGCATTATTTTTTTCTCATTTTAATGCTCTTGTCAACATGGAAAAGTGGATCGGCTTGTTTAGTGCAAATGTTTTTTTTATTATTATTATTGAAAATAACATTGGAATAGTGTTCAATTTCACACTAACATATATAATGTAACACTGTCTATCAATAAAAGGGTAAAAGAAATACTGACGAGGTCCTGATATTGACGAGGGGGTGGAGAATTCGCATCATCTGTGTGTGTGTGTGTTTGCTTGGCCATCATCAAGTAGTGTTTCAGACTGGATGTGCTGCGATGATGATAGCTCAGTTCACAATGACAAAACACACAGATCACTTGGTCTTGTCAATGGGACAATTTGGCAACTTTTTAAATTCGTTCAGAGTCTTCTAAGGGCATCCATTTCGGCGTCTCGCGCTCGTCATCCACTCAAAACGTAACGTTACTATTTGCCGAAACTATTTGCCGGAAGTGTGTGAAGCACAAAACGCCCTCACGCTGCGCTCTGAACCCATTCATATCAATGGCTTGCGCTCCGCGAGGACGTTTTGTTGCTTATTCGACCAAAGCGCAAGCGGATCTAGCTAGAACGGAAACAAAACAGGCACGCCGCAAACACACGTTTGGGCTTACGAGCCGGCTTTGAGTGGATGACGAGCGCGAGACGCCGAAATGGATCAGGACGCATGCCGCGTCCTGTTGCAAAAGCATGTGAAAAAACTACAAAGTTTGCTAGGACAAAAAGACGTTAATGGCGCGATTAAAAAATTAACGCCGTTAAAATGGGTTTGCGTTAACGCCGTTAATAACGCGTTAAACTGACAGCCCTAGTATAAATATATATAAAGTATATACATGCAAATATTTCTTAAATATATACATGCATGTGTGTGTACTTATACAAAATAATTATACACACTATTATGTAAACACAAACTTTTATTTTGGATGCGATTAATCGTGATTTCAATGTCATCAGGGTGATGGCTTTACAAGTGGTCTTGTGTGTTCATGGTATTACCTGCGCACTTTACATTTACCAGGCAGTTATTGTATGCTGCATACTCTGTCGATTTTGATTTTCCCATCAATGGTATAGATAGAGTCTGCAACTAGTCAATGACCAATCAAATGGCCGGAGGTGTCGTTAAGTCGTTTCCAGACAAATTTTGTAACCTGGTTGAATCTCCAGGTAAGACATCGTGGTAGCTGTAGCGGTAACATTAACCTATAACTCAATCAACTTTCGTATGTGTTGCATACTATAACTCCATAAAACCTTGTCCAATTGTACGTATGCTTCACTCCAAACTATTGATCTTTTTGTAAAACGGTGATCAGTAGTACAAAGTTGCCGAGAGACTGTGCTGACAGTTATCCCCAACTCACAGACTGGAGTCTGTATTGAGTGTAGACCTCAAACTAATCCACAGGTTCACGGCTCGCGTCATTACGCAATGTTTGGCATATCAAGCAAGCCTTCAGCTGATAACACTAATGTGAATGAGACATCCCTTATGAAAAACAACTATAGGAATCCTGTAGTATTTTAGGACAAAGTATTATAGGAATACTATAGTATTTTTGGGACGTACAATAGACGTATCACACAAGTATTATACACTGCTATAGAAATCTTATAGCATTACTATAGTTCTTTTTCGTAAGGGATCTAGACAAATCTGGCCCACTGCCTAATACATCACACAGGGATCTACTCACACAGTAATCTCAAAAATTACGAGTCCCTGGAGGCTCACACCTTTTTTTACCAACGGGTTTGTTGTTCATGGAGGGTAAAAGACAAGCCACATAAAACCTGGATTGCAGTACAGGAGGACGGGGCCATCCTGACTCTGCGACTGTATGGCAGGGTGTGTAGTTGATTATACTTATCCTGATTCTTTATTTGTGACACTTCTTTGTATTAAAGATAAAATATGCAGGATGTTTGCAGTAAAATATCCAAAAACCACTAGGCCAATGTTATATTTTGTTTAGTGGACTACTTACAATATCCCAAATGTTTCAAACTATTTGTAAATTGTGAAATAAATTGCGATTTTTAACCAAGGAAATGGGGCGTGTGAGCAGGGGTGAGGAGGCCAGTCAATGACGTCATATCCGCGTTACCCCCGGTTTCCGCCAGGTTTGACCTCGTATTGCATTAGTAACCATGGCGACAGACGTGGGCAACTGGGTCGGTTATGCCCGTTATGCGTGTTCAACAGCATGAGCGCCCTAGCAGGGTTTTGTGACAAACTTTGAGACTAAAACGAAGATCAACATCTTTCGAGATGCCGAGAGCTCCACGTCCGCGACTAACTTCCACTTGACAGAGACGCGAGTGTTGCATGTTACTTGAGCAAACAGGTGAGCAAATGAATGTATTTAAAACTAATCAATGTTATATAGTTCAACATGAATATGATCTGTATGTTATTCTCTAAAGTTAATCTAGCTTAGTCTCATACAGCCAACAAACAACTAACAACTAACAAACAACAACTAACAACATTCAACACACTCAAATGCCGTTTAGTGTGACAGTGAAACTGTTAGAGCAAGTGAAGCAGCGCTGCGCTACCTTAAGTTTAATTCCTCTAATAAACTGACCTGCGTGAGTAATTCAGTGTGTGGTTCGGTACAATTAAATGTCCTTATTCCTTTATATCCGCGGGACTCACGTTGCGTGTGGCGCTGGTATATGTCTAGCAATCACACCTTGCTTCATACTACAGTCATGTTAAAAGCATCAATGTATTCACTCATCCATAAATCCATCAGCTTGACGACAAGATCCATAATTCCACTTAATGCGGAATATACGTCATTAATATACGCCTTTGTTATTGTAAGAGGTTAGCGACCCCTGGTGGCGAAACAGTCTTGCATATTGTACCTTTAATACTGTAATTTGTACTACAACAAAGCCATTTTTCTACATTTTGTCCTCCTTTCTGGTTCTGTGCGTTTATTAGCAAGGATGTAGAACTTCAATTCATAATTTGTTTGTTTATTGGCGGTACAGAAAACGACACAGCAACTCTTCGGCATGAACGTCGCATGCATTTCAATTAGCGCCAAGGCAATGTTTTCCCCCACGGGCTAAATTCACATCGCGTGACCAACCATCTCTATGTATAAAAACCGAAATGGGTCCAGACTTTGGACATAAACGTGGCTGGGGCCTCTATTTTAATTAATCATTAATGTAATTTTATGTTTGGTTTTTTTCTCTTTTACTGTTTGTGGCTTAAAAATGGATGCAAGCTATAAACGTGCACAGTTTAACTAACTTGCAAAGAATCTTTCCAAACTGCTGCTCTACCACGGCAATAGTTGAACTTAAAAGGAGACAACAGATATAATACCTGCTGCAGCACCCCATGTGGCAAGACTGAGAATAAAATACATACATGTGTACACATTTCAGTATATAGCTATGTCATGTACTTGCATACAAGTTTTGGGCTGTAAATACAGTGACCAAAACATGCAAGTTATTAATGCCAGAATCAGCAGTTTTTAGCATGAACAGTAAGCGGCAGTGCAGGGTGACCTTTAGTAGCTGGCTGCCAACACATTCCCAAACTCATTGGCTTGGAAGCAGAGCGAAAAATCCAGAGAGGGAGAACGAAAGAACTGGAGAAGGGAGGAGGGGCGCCCCAGCAGACACTTGTGGTCCAATAAAGACTTCCAACAGTGACTGAGAGAGCTGGCCGAGGCCATCTGCTCCTCCCTGCACACCAATCCGTGAACACACACACTTACACACACAGCGCTCTATCAGCAACTAAATGTACACAAAGAGCCCAGGCGTACAAAAGTACAAAAGTGTTGTGACTTATGACTGGGATCACATCAGAAGCCATTCTTGCAGAATTTCCAGGCAATACTAAAACATTCATTCACACACACACACACACACACACACACACAGCTGTGTTTGAGTTTACCTGGCAGCACTTTGAGGCCTTGAATGATTTCTCGCCTGCGCGGCTGCACTGAGATTCTGTCATCACACATCAACAGGGCGAACATGATGAGAGCCACAAACTGACTTGTGTACGCCTGCAACAGACAAAACAAACAGAACAAAGTAGACTTCATATGAGCTCCAAATGCAATTGGTTTGTTTGTATGGTTGTCACAGTGTATTGACCCACAGTGGCCTGTAGTGCTGGAGACAGATGAGACATGAAATGATTTGTTATATTTATTGAATAATCCAGAATATCCCAACACCAAACAAGCAAACTATGAATTTGAGTTTCTGTGGAACTCTCTCAAAATGCAACTAATACACATTTTCCAGCTTGTGATTTTTCTTTCATATCGTTTTGCCTATAAACCATTTCACAAGATGTAAACAACACTGGTCCAGAAGCACTTCCTGTTTCAGTTTGTAACTGTTTCCTTTATTTCACATGTAAAGAAAACATCTTAAAGGTGTTTGTTTAACTTTTTGATTCAGTTTTAAATGTTCTGTTGGTTGTATTTTATCCCAGCTTTTATGTAGTGTTAAAAAACTGAAACAGGAAGCGCTTCTGGGCCAGTGTTGTTTACATCTTGTGAAATGGTCTATATATTGAGTTGAACACTTTTGAATATATGTTTTAGTATTGCATTATGTAGTTAAAATAATACAGTTTTTGTCATTTTTTGCAGATCTGAAACTTTTCAAAAACTTACTGTACATCGTTGTCGTGTAAATGCACCCTCAGACATTTTTAATAATGGTTTGAGATATATATGTGATATATAGGGACTCTGTCATTTACAACTTTATGATTGACATTCTACACCTGATCAAATGATAAAGTGAGAGGAATTGGGTTGCCGAAGACACTATATCATATTTCAGTCTAAAATAATATTAATAATTCTGTTTTGGTTGAATGATTTGCCAAATAAGACCAGGGACAAAAAGAATCTATCAGCTTCTTATTTGCCTCCTTATCCTCATCTCTCACACGCGTCTTTGATCCCAAAGCAACTGTGGTTGTAAATCGCTTTAACGGCATTCCTCAATGCATACGTTGTCACATTACATGTCTAACTGTAATCCAGCGCCATGCCATCATCTTTCAGAGCATATTAAAGCCACTCAAAGTCAAATATGAAGCACATTTCTAAAGCATTCAGGACGTCTGACAACATGCTCTGGCTCACTTAAGGTTCTGTGAGTTCACGCAAGATATTTCCAGTGACGGTAGAGGAGCCATGGACAATACACCCACCCTGACAAATCACTAACACATGAGAGGTGATCCTTGGACGTTACCGTATCGATTATTATTTGCAGATGCTCTTCATCTGTGAAGGTTCACTACCTGCACTAAATCTGAGGTTAAGTAGCTTGGTTAAAGGTGTGATAGTAATAAGGGTTGAGAGATTGATCTTGTTACATTGCTAGAACTCATTAAACCAACAACCTTTTTGTCTTTAACCAATTTACCAACACCCCCAATCCATAGCAATCCAAACCCTCTGCGAGTTTTGTTGAAACTAAAAACAAACCCAAACCTGTAAAACTGAACTTACACTTAAAAAGAAAGACAAACTCAAAACAAGTCATTTTTGGTCCCAGTGGATTCAGGTCAAGTAACAGAGCTCTACTTTGCTGCACTTAGGTCTACTACCTTGTATGCATATATGCAAAATTGAGTCACTAAAGCGTAGTATTGCTGACTTCAAAGGGTGAGAGGCCCATTTGGGACCAAATCATAGTATAAAAGTTTAGAAACAAACAAAAATCGGATGTTTTTAGTTCGTTTTTAGTCATTGGTCCGTGTTGTGTTCATATTTCAGTCGGACCAGAGTTCGTTTGAAAGCAGACCAAGACCCATCTGTTCAGCGTTCTCGGTCCACTTGGCAGGACTACCAATGGGAGTGCAGGAAGTAATCCGCCGATTACTGATACAGTTGGGATACCATTGCAAAGTTCAAGTTCTACTTTTTTCAATAGTAGCTGAATATGAAGAGGCAGAAAAGGAAAGGATTTCAGTGAGGGAAGGGCATCAATAAACTTGGACTTTGAAAAACGGTGACATTCCAAAGAAAAGAAAAACTTTTAGGGGAACACTGATGTTAAGAATGAAATCTTAAAAGAAAGTGGCCTTGTGGAAAATGGACTAGTCTGGGTTTCCCCATTCTGCCTTTGCGCAGAGCGATACCATGGACCAAATTTTTGCTTCAGCGAGTGGACCAATCACAGAACGGGGAGGGAGCAGCAAGATGATGACGATGTCTATGCAACACACCGAAGCAGTTTGTTTATACCCATGGATCTAACATTGCATTGTGAAGTTACCTTTCGATGCAGCCTTGGATATTTAGTTTAGAATAAGTAGTTTAGAACGCAAATAAGTCTCTGACCCATCATCTTCTTCCTCGTCTAATTTCTTTCGCTCTACATGCGTCATCTGGTATAATTGAAATGATTGACTATGAGCTACGTACAGGCGCATTTGATAAGACATTTGTAGCACCCAATTAATGGCTCTGGGCATTCGTAAATCATGCCTCAAATACGAGAAAATTAAAGGGTTAGTTCACCCAAAAATGAAAATTCTGTCAGTATTTACTCGCCCTCATGTTGTTTCAACCCCGTAAGACCTTCGTTCATCTTCGGAACACAAATTAAGATATTTAAGATATTAAGATCGCTCCTGCATACAGTCCATAGGCTTCTTGAGGGACTGGCTCTTGCTGTCCTCGAAAAGTCATTAAAGCGCTCGTTAAAGTTAAAATAGTCCAAGTGACTACAGGGGCTCAATCTTAAGTTTATCAAACGACGAGAACACTTTTGTGCGCAAAAAAACAACAAAAATAACGACATTTATTTCAACTATCACTTCCTTCTCCATGAGCCTGTAAGTCAGTTAACGTAGTGTGATTGCGTAGAGCTACGTCACACGTAGGCTCACTATTGGCTGATGTGTGTCACCCATGTGTGTGTGATGCGTGTGACGTACAATAACAGAAGCTTACACTATTAAACTAGTAACCTGACTCGCGCAGAGGGAGAAATAAACGAATAGTTGAAATAAAGTCGTTATTTTTGTTGTTTTTTTGCGCACAAAAGTGTTCTCGTCGTTTGATAAACTTAAGATTGAGCCCCTGTAGTCACTTGGACTATTTTAACGATGTCTTTAATGACTTTTCGGGGACAGCAAGAGCCAGTCCCTCAAGAAGCCTATGGACTGTATGCAGGAGCGATCTTAATATCTTAAATATCTTAATTTGTGTTCCGAAGATGAACAAAGGTCTTACGGGGTTGGAACAACATGAGGGTGAGTAAATACTGACACAATTTTCATTTTTGGGTGAACTAACCCTTTAACGTAGTTCCCAGACCAAGTCTCAATGTCAATGAGCCGTGGTCTGACATTATTCCGAGTTCAGACTGCACGATTTTGGCTCGCTGACAGGTTGAGAAACTGCCGACAAATGCCCGAAATCACAGGCAAATCGGTGCTCTTTCACACGAATGACAATCACGAGTGATCTGGGAGAATGGCAGACAAGTCGCCGACTCCCGTGAGATATTTGGCATGCTAAGTATCTGGACCTGTCGGCGATTCAAAATCCTGCGGTGTGAAAAGTGTTCTGACTGAAAACTACATCGGCGATTACCAACAGCCAATGAGAGAGCAAGACACAGAGCAGCAGGGAGTTTGGGGAGGAGTTATAGAGCACATATCAACATATGGCATTGTTTCAGAAAAAGGCTTCTTCTATTTGGAGCCAAGAAATCAAAGAAAAATTAGAAGAAATTTGTCAGGAGCACTCGTGTCTGTTTGACGTTTCATCTGAGCTGTACCACAACGGGTCGAAAAAGAAAAAGTCTCACGTGAGAACTTCGGTCTTGCACGTGTGATGTCACGTTGTTTCCTTGTCACATCTCACGTATGTTTGTTGTGAAACGTATGTAGTTTGCACGCAGCGTGCTAGACAGAGTTGTTGGTGATTCTTTCTATTGTAAAGTCATGCAGTGTGAAACCTTCTGTCGCCGATACATTGTGCAGTGTGAACACAACAGCGACTGAATGCTGGCCAAGATAGTCATGCAGTGTGAAAAGAACAGCGACCCGACTACTTTGAAAATCATGCTAAGAGAGGACTGCAATCACAGCAAAATCAGGCAAACCAAGTAATATGTAAAATCTACATCAAATAAGCCCCTTTTCGACCAAAGCATTTTGAGAGCCGGTTCGGAGCCGGTGCCTGCGCGCGAACCAGTTCTTTGTGTTTCGACAGCCAAAAAAAAAACGGTTCTCGGCCAGGAGAACTGGTTCCAAAGAGGCACCAACTCTTTGCTGGACTAGAACCGCTCTTTTACCACGTCATGCTTACGTCGAGGGCTGGGGCGGGTTTAGATGTGTTCTAAACATCTTTTCTGACCATAATAAAGGATGGCAAAGCCAAGAGAAACATTTGCAGAAACACGATGGAGTCCGCTTTTTGTAATTGTAATGCTTGAAGTTAACGCAAGCGTTTCTATTTTTGTAATTTTTTTTATTGAAGACATTATAAGCAAAGAAGAAAACCGTCACAATATAGAACAAATAAATGGAAAGAAAAAAAAGACACAAGACAGGGGTACATAAACTTACCAGAAAAGATTACATATCAAACAAAAAGATTAAAAGACTTACTGTACATATTTCAATAGTTTTTAAAGCCTTCTTGGTACACGAGTTGGAGATAATCCCAAAGTAAGCGTTTCTAGCTAAGACGTATGGCGACGTACAAAATGACGTGACGACGTCGTTCCCTGGGCGCTCTAGTCAGTGGAAAAACAAACAGGTTCTGAAGCGGTTCGCAAGTTGAACCAACTCCGAATCAACTTTGAACCAGCACCAGTTCCGAACCAGTTCTTTTTTGGTGGAAAAGGGGTAATAAGGTGCAAGCTGTGCGGCAAAATGCTGTATTGGTGCACATGGAAAAAACATTTGGAGTGTATCTGTTGCCTGGAAAAAAGATGTCTGCAAAGCGCAAACACGTTTGACCGGCAGCTTCATTTTACATATAGGATATTTTGAAAATGAGGTCAAAAAAGTCAGGAAAAGAGAACTGCCATGTACTAGACACTTCCATTTTTTCAGTCAGCAGAGAGTTGTCTTCTCCCCCAAACTTAAACGTCCCAATTATTATAGCTGAAACCAGGAGCGCAACACTCCAAGTAGTTGTGGGTGTGGGTTTAGAGGTTCCCCTGAGGGACTGCTCTGGTGCTGTGTAGACATGGGTGGATAGAGCAAATGCACGCATCTGTGGAGCAATTCAACAATTCTCAAAGGTCCTGACATTTTAAAAATGTGGTTTAAGGGTAATTGTGCATGTTTGGTGGGTGTTCTGCAAAAACACCCACTAAAGTCCTGTGCTGACACTTAATGCCCCTGATCTGGAAAAAACTGGAATCTGGGACCAAATGGTAGGAAGATAAAAGAACGGATAGATGGATTTCTACTTTCATTGATGGCTAGATGTGAAAGTCACAGTGTCATTCTTTTTTGTGATGAGAGTTCCAGTTGGGAAACAGCTCATGGGTGTTTTGTGAATTCATTTGAGACTCTTGAGAAAATATTACAATGACAATCCACCACAGGAAAGAGACCACCATTTTACAGCGAAACAAAAGCCACTTTTCCACCATCCGGCCAAACCGTTCTCATTGATTAACCGTTCCATTCAGTGCCGATCCGGTTTTATTTTCCACTGTGGGGCTGATATCAGAGCTCTTTGGAATGTAATACAAATGTGTCACTCATTGCTCTCTTACAGTAAGGATTTACAGATGATATGAGATGAGGATGATCAGATGTTTCTTTAAAATCTTTTATAACTTGCGTTAACTTCACTCAAATAGAGCAATTGGCCAGCTACAGAGAAACTGGTAGCCAGGCAACACTCAGGCGACCAATCCTGAATGGTAACATCACAGTTTGTATTTGTGCCATGCCGAACTGAGCTTAAGTGGAACTATAACTGGAACCATTCCTACCGATCTTAGAGCCATTCGTCCAGATGGTGTGTCAAACACATGTTCATGGAATTTGTAAAAAAAAAAATACAGTAACAGAATCTTAATTTATCACCACACGACAAGGGCCGGTGGAAATGATTTCCAGTAATTTTACTTCCGGTCACCTTAGACTGGCATCATGTCCCCTTTACCACGACAGACAACCCCAGGAACCTCACTCAGGGAGACAGAAGTGATGATTCATGGATCACTTCTTGGAAGTAGCAACAACCCAATTACCCGGTTTTCACCTTAATCACAACATAACTGTATGTTTATCATTAACATAACCAGTAATCTTGGATCTGCAAAAGTAGGCATCAATGCCAGAATGGAAGTAAATAAGATTTTGCAGCTGACTGTGCAGGATTAACAAATACCAATCTTTAGAGTAATATGAAAAGTGTCCATTTCATATGACCTAACGCACAATCGGTTATATGATCTATGCATATATTCACTGCTATGCGACTATAAATCCAATATAATACCTATAAATACATTTTTATGGTAAGAAGGGGTGGGGGGGGGGGTCGTTCCTTTTACAACTATGTAACACCTGGTCATTAACAACCTTTGAGTGTTTCTTAAATCACAACCACATAATTATTTTTGAAAACAGAAACAATTAAACCACAGATGAGGGTTTGATCCACAACTGTAGAGTCCTGCGTTTCATTTGAAACCTGGAACACGTCGAGGGAGTCTGTAACATATCATTTAAACTCATCGAAAATGGCATGCCCAGAAAGTAGAGCTAAATACCAGTGCAGGATTTTGCCAGATGTCCTGGCTCCTCACCCTCATTATTTTACTCTGATTCTTATATGAGCAATTATATCACCTAATTCAGCCTGCAGGCATCCATGTTTCTATCCTAATGAAGCTCTATTATGAATCGATTGGAGCTCTTGTCTGTTGCATAACATGTTGTTAATAGCAAAACAATGACAATCATCTTCCTTTAAAGAAGGGTGAAGGAAAGTAGGGGTAAAGAATGGCTGAAGCAGCAAGAGTACAGTCTAATATGCATTCATATTTCTTCTATTTATTAATATCTCTAATCCAGCCAAATCCAGCTGCTCCCCAGACTCAAGATTTCAAAAACAGCTTTTTCTTTTCACATATTTGATGTGACTTCATTTGACTTGTATGCTCTGGCTGAAGCAATAGAACAATGGTCTAGAAGTACTGAGCTGTACATCTTTTTTCTTGTGCTTTTAATTCTCTAACTTGTTTGTGTGCTTTTTGCACTTATTTTTTTTCTTTCCTTTTATGTATAGAGGTTTGGCCAACCAGGGTTGCTCTTCTCTTGGGTATAAATAAGTTGAAATTACACTGATAATAGTGAGAGTTTTAGAAAGTGGTCTACGCAATCAATTCCCTAATCAGTGCAACAAATAGAAGCCTGTATAAATAAACATACATAATTTAAATTTGCAGCAAACTATGCAACTAAATTACCAAAACTTGAAAAATGTATGTTCATTTATTGACTTAATGGATAACCAAGCTCCATGTCTACTCTAGCACTACTGCAATATAGGGCTGTTCACAATTTGATTGGATTTAATTAGACATCAGGATATACATCAGATACAGAATGACGTGACGGCAGCCAGTGCGCTCATCACACACCAGCCACAGGTGGAAAGAGAGTGATAGAGCCAATTCAATTGAAGTGGATTATTAGGAAGCAATGACTGGCAAGGGCCAATGGAGGGAATTTGGCCAGGACACCGGGGTTTCAACCCTACTCTTTACGAGAAGTGCCAAGGGATTTTTAATGACCACAGAGAGTCATTAAGAGAGTCAAAAGTAACAAAGCTTATTGGGATTTACTGAATGGAAGGCACACTCAAATGTTCCATTCATTAATCAACTGAAAACAGCATTGATGACTAAAAGATACTGTATCTATTCAATATCTATTCATTTTGTACACAGCCCTACTGAAACCATATTGAACAAATTTGTTTCTTGAACAGATCCCCTGGCTATGGGATAGCTGCGGGTAATAGGCCAATTTAAAGCACATAATGAGGGTTGCCATGTGGGACGTTCACTACAAAGTGAATGGTTAAAAGAATCTGTCGTAAAGACCAATGGATGCTAAATTGGTGGAAATGGCTTGGAGATTGGTACGAATTATGAGGGGGTTTGTAGGGGGTCTGACATCACTAATTAACACTTGAAATAACCAAGTGTTAACTGTTAACAGTTTTAATCCTACATGAGACGTATGGAACATTTCAACACCATTTTCACAGCATTTTAATTTATGTGAGTTTATGTGAGCAAATTAATTGCACTTAAAAAACATGTTAATTTTACAGTCCAAAATCTTTTCTTTTTTTTAATGACAGATGACAAAAAGTACTTCATAAATTAAGAAACAAACAAACAAAAGCAGAACCCACCTTGGTGCTTGCCACACCAATTTCAGGGCCAGCGTTGATGTGGACGCCACAGTCTGTTTCCCTTGAGATGGAGCTGCCCACAGTGTTGGTGATGCCCACCGTCAGAGCGCCTCTCTCCTTACAGTAGCGCAGAGCCAACAGACTGTCTGCAGTCTCTCCTGAACACACACATCAGAGTTCAGAAACCTGCCTTTCCCCCAAAAACACAATACACAGTTTCACATAGCGAGACACAAGCTAACCTGACTGACTGATGAAAAAGCACACATCATCTCGGAAGACAGGCGTGTTTCGGTCCAGGAAATCACTGGCCAGCTCCACCATGACAGGAAGTTCAGTCAGTTCTTCCAATACCTGACGAGTCTAAGCAAGAAAAACAGAACCAACCAGTTATTATGTCCTACTCAGACATGACAATAAATGTGATAGACATTTTATTTGCCATATCTTATTATTAAAAATAAAAAAAAAAATTCCATTGTTTTTACTCTGAAGTCCACTTATGACTTAATCAGGCCTTTCTGCAGCTATTGTTTATAATCAATGTAGTAGTGTATGAAATCACATTCAAGTGTTTTGGTCAACACAGTGAATCTGAGTAAACAACTTTGCTCTCATGCAAAATTCCACATCATGTTGATTTCTATTGAAATTACTGAATTTCTCCCACAAAAATTCATACAAAGGCAAATGAGATTTTCTTTGTAAGTATCATTATTATGTTTTTGCAGTTTACTGTCAGTAGATGAACCTTTCAAAATGAGGTGGAAAAAATGTTTCATATTAACACACTGAACTCTAACTTCAAAAGATCAAGGAGAAAAATGTATTTCTCCTAATATGACCTCATTTAAAAGCTGGACGTAAACTTGTACATGTCTCTGTGGGCCCTTCACACCTGACATTAACATGTGTTTCAGATCCAGACAGTCTCCAGCTGGATTGCGTTGTGTCACCTCGGATTCCAAGTCTCCAATGTGATCGGATTCAAATATTTCAAAATTATTTATTTTGTATGACGGACAATAAATAAGAAATCTAGTCTACTGCGTTTTCCTACTTAGAAGCTGTTAGGGCTGCACGTTTTCAAGTTTTTCATTAACCGTTAACCGAGGCCCTTATCGGTTAATACTCGGTTAACCATGTGCGCGCCACAACCTCGAGATGAGTTAATTTTTTAACACCTTTAATAACTGGTTGGACCCCATTTGAAACGAAATTAATTTATAGAAATAAAACGCAGTGGTGAGTTCAGAGCAGTTAAAGTAGGCGCGTTTCCATCACCCTTCAAACTGAAATTGCCAATTGAAAATACGCACATTGGCAACACGTCCATTTCGCAAAAACTCCGTGTCCGCAAATAATAATAAAAATCATCATTCTTGTAACATTTTATTAGGCTGCATATGTAGGAGACGCTTTTATCCAAAAAAGCAACAAAGCACAAATAAACACAATATTTTGACGCATATCCAGTGTGTGTGCTTAGTGTGGAGGCTGCGAGACGCCCGTGTGAACACTTGCAGTTTCATTGCAGTTCTTTCAGTGGAAACAACTTAAAATACTCTTTCATTTCTTTATTCGCAAATACATTTATTAGCGTAAACTCACTATACTAAAAAAACATTGTGCTTAACAAACAGGCGCGTTTCATGATCTCCGTGAACTGGAGCGCGAGAACTGAAACAGCCGCATTCAAATTTGTTCGTTTTAAATTGGACATTTAACGCTTTAAAGCTTTCAATGTCCAATTTAAAACGAACAAATTCGAATCGAAAGACAATATCTTCTGACTATGTAATTATGTAGCCTAGCTAATTATGTATTTCTCTCTAAAGGTGCATCCGGGGATGGAGATTTGTTTTTAGCAGAAACTGATTTAGAAAACAATAGTTTATTAATAAACAATTAATGTCTCGTTATTTTATATTATTTTATTATCAGACACATTTATTATATCTTATAAATCATCTATAAATCCCCTTTCTGTAGGCTGTGGTTACGGCTCTTCTCATTCAGCACTGCGGGGGAAATATCATTTCCAGGTTCTAATTTGGCCTCAGAAAACCAGTAAAATCTTTTTTTTTTTCATATTCATTTGTCAAATATTTTAAATGTTTAAAGGGGCCAAAAAAAAAATCAAACAAATATCTGAAAATTCGTCGATATATAGCCTATATATTTTTGCGCAGCACGTAGTCCTACAGTTCAAATGAACATTTTGGTGTTCAACTCTGCGTTTTACAAAATACAACAACCGTTCATTTTTCGTTTTGCAATTATACGGATTAAATAAGGGGAAACGAATGAGCACAAAAGTACACTGACCGTTTGGACATATACGAGGCAGAGTTCTTTTTTAAAATTCATAAATGATACATGGAATAGCCTACTAGACAAAACATCAAAGAAATGCCACAATCAAGACCGCGGAGCAGAAATGAGGGAGAAACACACACAAACTCTGTGACTTTCCCTGCCATTAATGCTTGGATGACACACCACGTCTCCTTCCATAAATAATAATAATGTCTAGTGCGGTGGCTGTGATATACCAACGTCCGTTGCCAATGGCTTATCGCGAAAGGAAAAAAAAAAAAATGTTTTAGTCGCATAACACCGTTAATAGAAACGCTGTCATTTCACAATATTTTTTTATCGACAATCAGAAAGAAAAAAAACGCAAAAGTTTTGTGCAAATATGTATTGACGCCACTTAACCGAACAAAAAGGTTTCACTCGGTTATGCAATTTTAAACGGTTAATCGGTTAACCATGGACACCCCTAGAAGCTGTCTGTGAAAGTTTAGCAAAGATGGAAAAGACATATTTTATAATACTTCTCATACAGTTTAATTTCTTTGTTTAACAATTTGGACTAATAATTTATTAAACAAAAAAATCCAATAAGGATTGTGAAAAGGTGACGTTCTCAGCACGGTCACGCTAAAAGTCCCGCCACTGTCAATCATCACTATGCAAATTATCAGGGAAACAGAAAAACGCATCAGCCGATAATTAAGACATCATTTATATTATATTGACATTTGCGATACATTGGTTGCTCACTAAATTAAACTTTTAAAATCAAATGTTTTCATGAATGAATTAGCATGTACAACTCAACATCAACTGTCCCCGAATAGCTCCGAATGCGTCATCGCACTCATCGTGTGTTTTCAGTGCGTGATACATTTGGCTGGAAACCCACAATAATGTCAGGTGTGAAGTGGGCCTGTGTTTGTTAGTTTAGTGATGTACATACTGCAACTCCAGCATGGTAACTGGTCCCACAGGCGATCAAAATGAGCCTTCGACATCTCTGGATCTCTTTAATGTGGTCTTTCAGCCCTCCCAAGGTCACTGCACACAAACACACACGCAGACGTTAAGAAAATCCAGTACAAATCAGCCATTTCCAGTAAACTTGCGACTAAGCATTCAACTGAAATCTGATTCATTGCTCATGAGTCCAGAAAAAAAAAAAAAAAAACATCTGGAAAATGTTCGGAAATATATACACCCGCTAAATTCATGTAATTGTAAATTCCCTAAAACTTTACCCACTTCTGTTCTGGAAGTGATTCACTGATCTGAGCACAGCTGCGCTCACCTGTGTTGTTCTCAAAGTTAACTCTTCCTCTCATGGTGTTGACCACTGACTCGGGCTGCTCAAAGATCTCCTTTTGCATGAAGGAACTGAAGTTTCCTGTTTTTAAAGAAGAGCCAGAGTGATGTTAGCAAGTGGTAAATATACTGTGGTGAAGCACGAAACGGAGTTCATTGGGTTGTGTTGAGTGAATTGTCATATTTGTAAGGATATATCATCTGGAACTGTTCTCGTCTCATGTGGCATCCAGGAGGAGTTATAAGCCGGGACTGAAAAACTATTATCATAAATTGCTGAATACAGACAGTCTCTTTGACAGAATTAAGAGATTTCAGCCACTGACACAAAGCCCTTAATGTTCTGCTCAATTACAATCTGCTTATTAATTATTTTCTCACAAAATCATTGAGAAGCATAGCAGGAATGTGAGAAAAACTTTGAGGGAATGCTATACCCCGAAATTTAGGTCATGAGAATAGTTTTTGTTTTTTCACAATAAGCCAGATGAAATGTTGGGGGTGAGGAGAAAGGGGGGAAGGAGTGGATGGAGGGTGGAGGAGGAGCAAAAAAAGGAGAAATGCATATCAGTGCACATCTGAAGTGATGTACTGCCCTCTGGTGGCAGAAAAGAAACTAAAAGCTGCTTTTTGACATGTAGGTGCCGTTCTCCCAGGACAGAGACATCTAAAGAGGAGCCTCAACCTTTTGGGTATTTTCACCTTTTTTCTAGCGGCAGCTTTATGAAACATGCAGTTCAGATGTTATGAAATCATAATGTCAGTAAGGGATCAAATAAAGAATTACCATTGTAAAACGTCGTGGTTGCGAAGGTGTATTTTATGTTTTATATTAAATATATGATGAATTTTGTCTCTTAAGACGCTTTCTTTTTCAAGAAGCCGTTTTACTCAGATATACGTAACATTAGGGAAGAAAATACTATTACAACTTTCATTTTATAGTGACTTATATTACTTATATCAAAACTTATATTAATACAAGTGGACAAGACATGAATGACATTTCTAAGATGCATTTGATTAATATTATAAAAAAAATAATAATTAATTAAAGATTCATTAATGATTGTTGAAGAGTTTCATCTGTAGGGCCATTTTAAGTTTTTTTTTTTTTTTCCAAATTCTGTGTTTTCTGTATTTAATTTTAATATTTGATTCCATTTAAATAATCCAAAAAGGATGACTAATGTACACACACACACACACACACATATATATATATATATATATATATATATATATATATACATGTATATATATGACGGGTTTTCCCAGATCGCATCACACACACACACACACACACACACACACATATATATATATATATATAGGCTATGTACACATGGTATTTGTAGTCCAGAATGTGTGAATTGTACTAATGCCAATTAAATATTTATAAATAATTACTTTAACCTTTTTCCAGAAAAGAGACATGAACTTTGCAAACAATGTTAAATATATAGTGCTTCCTCCAAAAGAAATTTAATCCAATTTGGATATATATAATTCATAGTACGTATGTTAATTTTTCTCAGGGGAAAATAAAATCTCGCAACTAATTTATATTTATATTAATTTAGCTGACGCTTTTTATTCAATTGACTTGCAATTGCTATATATTGTCAGAGGTCGCACGCCTCTGGAGCAACTAGGGGTTAAGTGTTTTGTTTAGGGACACATTGGTGTCTCACAATGGATTCGAACCCGGGTCTCTCACACCAAAGGGATGTCTCTTATCCACTGCACCATCACCACAACTTCTGCTGTAAACTTAAAGTTAACTAGTTCTACGGTGTCTTAAACATGAATGAGCATCAGAAGGCATGTTGAATTTCATTCTAGAAACAGTAAAAAGGAAGAGCCAGTCAATCATGGTGGAACTGGGGATTTCAATCAGCTCTTGGCATTTTTTGCATGCATCTGTGCTCACCCTTCATGATCTGCTGCAGTTCCATCTGAAGGGTCTGGATGGCGCGGGCCGGATGGTCTCCCGCGGTGCGCTTGATCCGATGAATGGAGAGACGGCCGTCACTCACTGCCGCAATATCATCGTCCTCGAGGAAGATGACCTGATTGGTGTGCTCGATGACAGCACTGCAGTGATAAAAGCACAGTCATATGAATACCAAGTTCATCACGAAACTCCTTAACACGATCCTGCTGACAATACTACACAGCAGATGCTGATTGGTTGCTGTTGCATCAGTAGCCGATGAGCTTACTGCTCAACATTTAAAAAGTAGATCAATGTCTTATATACATGAATGTATTGGGAGTAGCAAGTTTCTATACTTGCTCTGCAGCATAGCAGATATATTCCGCCAAGACCAAATACATAATACATGAACTTTTCAGAGGATTGCCATGACTGAAACACCTATTCTGTTTAAATCCACTCAAATCTTCTTGGGTTTTGCCCCATGGGCTTCAAAAACAGTGCAAACGTATAAATTCTAGGGGTGTAACGATATTCGAACCAAAAAAGCGCGATACAGAACTCACGATTCAAATCGCGATACTCTCATTGCGTACCGAACACGCCCCGCCCCCTGCTACCCGGCCCCGCCCAGACCGGCTCAATGGACCTCATGTCTTATGTGTACACTACAGTACACAATGAATTCAGTTTTGTAGCCTAACCACCATTAACAACAAATAACAAGCTCCTTGTTTTGTTCCTTCGGTAATAAGCAAGGTGTAATCTTTCAAATTCAGTGATCGCTGTAGGCTTTTCATGAAAATGACAGCAACTGTGTAAATTATTATATTTCAAGAACAAATTAGAGTTAATGTAAATGTTAAAGTTAATGCAAAAACTGCCTTATGTTCAGTTTACATGTTTTCATACAATGTGTTGTGTGTTAATTAGTGCCGTCAAACGATTAAAATATTTAATCGCGATTAATCGCATTAATGTCATAAGCCAGGTTTCCATCCAAGGGTTTTTTTGCGAAAAAAGGTTTTGCGCATCAAAATGTTTACCGATATAGCTGATGGAAACGCCAATTATCGATTTTTTTTGCAAATGTCGACACAATCCTTTTCCGTTTAACTTTAGCGCATAAATGTTATGTCGATATTTTAAATGTCGCGAAAAACGAGTTTGGAAACACTTTTTGTCGAGAAAAAGGGCTTTCACGCAAAAAAATGTGGTGTCACGTGATAATTTCCTCACGCGCAAGGTGCAGTCGTCGTCACAACAAACACTATGGCGGACTCGGGAGCGGTTTTCGTGGACAGATGAGGAGACTCGTTATTTTCTCCATTTAATGGAAGGAAATGATATAACATGTATTTTTGACGGGAAACGACAGAGAAATCTAACCCCGAAAGTTTCGCCTACCACTCTATACTCGGCGCAGGTTGCCAGCTTGTAGAGGGCAATGGCAATCCGCTTTCGTGTTGGAACCGGTGGTCGGTGGCAACCTGGGGTAGGCGCAACATCAGGACCAATGAATCCACACAGCATCTCAAACGTCGGCCGTGTCATTCTAAAATGTTGCACCCAGAGACTTTCTGTAAAGTGTCTCTCCACAACTTCCTCCCAGAACGCCTTATTGCGTGGTTTCTCCCAGATGCTTGGGCTTCGTCGCATAATAAGGGTAGTTTTCGAGCCCTATCAGATGAGCAACTGCTTCATTCTGCCGTCGTCTTCTGATATTTCGGACACTTGCAATTATTTGTGTAACTGTTAATTGAAATGACAGTAAGTTGGCAAATTTCAATTAACTGCCTGAATACTCTCTCCATTTTCTTGTTTGTTTGTTTTGGTGTTGAGGGTGTGCTGACTGGAACCTCAAAAGGTATAATTTGCGATAAAAAATAAATAAATAAATAAAAATGTTTATGGAAACGGCTGAATTCACTTTTTTTTTGCGATACACCAAAACATATGCGACAAATCGCTTTCGTCATTCGTGACGTCATCACGCACACAATCTTATCGGTAAAAGGTCAATTGAATGGAAACAGTCAGGAGACGGCAAATTTCGTATTGTTTTTTTTTCGCATATTCACTTTGTCGATAACATAACAGCGCAAAAAGTGGATGGAAACGAGGCTATAGTTAACTCGTGATTAATCACACATTTTTATCTATTCTAAATGTCTTTTGATTTCTTTTTGTTACATTATTTTTTTCTCATGTTAATGCTCTTATCAACATGGACAAGTGGATCGGCTTGTTTAGTGCAAATGTTTTTTTTATTATTATTATTATTGAAAATAACATTGGAATAGTGTTCAATTTCACACTAACATATATAATGTAACACTGTCTATCAATAAAAGGGTAAAATAAATATTGACGAGGTCCTGATATTGACGAGGGGGTGGAGAATTCGCATCATCTGTGTGTGTGTGTGTTTGCTTGGCCATCATCAAGCGGTGTTTCAGACTGGACGATGCTGCGATGATGATAGCTGCTCAGTTCACAACGACAAAACACACAGATCACTTGGTCTTGTTAATGGGACAATTTGGCAAATTTTTAAAAGTAAACTTTCCATTCAGAATCTTTGGGCATCCATTTCGGCGTCTCGCACTCATCATCCACTCAAAACGTAACGTTACTATTTGGCCGACTCGGGTGCCCAAACGAGTGTGTGTGGCACAAAACGTCCTCACGCTGCGCTCTGAACCCATTCATTTCAATGGCTTGCGCCGCGCGAGGACGTTTTGTTGCTTCTTCGACCAAAGCGCAAGTGGATCTAGACCGTAAACAAAATAACAGGAACGCCGCAAACACACGTTTCGGCTTATGAGCCGGCTTTGAGTGGATGACGAGCGCGAGACACCAAAATGGATCAGGACGCTTGCCGCGTCCTGTAGCAAAAGCATGTGAAAAAACTACAAAGTTTGCTAGGACAAAAAGACTGTTAATTGCGCGAGAAAAAAATTAACGCCGTTAAAATGGGTTTGCGTTAACGCCGTTAATAAGGCGTTAAACTGACAGCCCTAGTGTTAATTATTATATCTAAAAAATAAATAGCATCTGAATTTAGGTTAAAAGTCTAGGCTACAAGCTTTAATGTTATAGTAATGTGTGGCTCCCTGTATAGTTTACAGCATTAGCTGATTTTTTTTTAATCCTTGTGAAACGTTTAATTGTAATTGAATTAATTTAAAGACAAAAGACTTTTTTTTCATTTAACCACTGTTTAAACAAAGCAATTTTAGCTTTAAAACAGTGGGAAAACCAAACCGTCAGTTTTGTGTATCGTTACACCCCTAATAAATTCTCTTTGAAATTGCACAATATATGGATAAAACCAAAAAAAACAAAGTAAATGGATGAAACAAAGGAATGAACCTGGCATCAGATGCGAAGTAGTATTCCACAGCTTTCTCGTCCACAGGAAATAGACACGTGTCCTGGTCCAACCTGGGCAGAGTACTGCAGCTCTTTTTATCTTTACCAGCTGTATAAAAGATACAAACAACATGATCATTTATCAGAACGTGACAGGGGAACACTATTTCGTGTAACTCTAAAGAGAATATATGCAGGAATGATATTTATGACGCAAGTAAAAGTTAAACATGTTATGCATGACATCATACTAAAATGCATATTGTGCATATCTTGTTTTTGCCACTATATGAATGCTTATTAATCGGCCATCAAATTTTTGGACATATCTGAAAGGAATTTACTTCCATTGGACAAAGACGGGCCGATGGAATCTTGCTCAATTATACACATGTCAGTTTTTTTGCAAATGTAAATTTTGCTGAGCACAGTGTGTGCAAACTCACCGGAGCGATACAGGATGGGGATGTGATCTGTGGAAAGCTTGTGGTCACTTCTAACTCCAATCAGTAATGGACCTCCTCTCCTAGACGGAAGCACAGAAACATTTGTTTGAGAAATTAAAACGAGAATTATGTTAAAAAATTGATATGGCTGATTTGCTTTTAGTTGTTTTGTAATATGGTGCCGTTGACGACTTTCAAGCGATTGGCAATTCTTTTTTTTAGTAAACGCATTCAACCACATCAGATCAAATCAGTTTCAAAATAAAAGTCTGTTTGAAAGGTGATTTGTGTTTGAACTTAATTTGAGGATGGCTTGAGTTGATTTGAACATGTGAAGTTTTCCTGTTTGTATGAATACAAATATTCCACGCAATAATACACAGATTGTATATTTCTCTAGCTGCAACAAAACGTGGGGAAAAAAACTGAAATCAAAGCAAACCTGAAATAATTTAATAATAAAACTACTTTGCTCACACTTTTTGGACAAGCTTACACGTGTAAAGATAATTTGCTGCTGGACTAGCCCTCAACAGGTGTTGACACTGTATTTCTATGAAAGGGCTTTCACTTGTGCCTTGATAATTACATTTTGGTATCACTTTACAACAGGGTACCATTAGTTAACACATTAACAAGAGTAAACTAACAATGAGCAATTGATTTGTTACAGTATTTATTCATTTTTGTTAATAAATGTAGTGCGGTAGTTCATGTTAGCTCAAATCTATTAAATAATGTTAAAGGTACACTATGTAATTTTTTTTTTTTTCAAAATTTCAATAATGAGGCAATACATCAGACCTTTTACCATTCACAATGGTAAACCTATTAATTGCTTATATTTTAGACCTGTCTGGATGGTTTTTGTGGAAAAATGCTTAAATGAGTCACTCAATCTGTAAATAGAGAAAAGATGGTCGAGTTCCTTTGACGAGTGACTGGCGTAGGGATGTCACGGTACAAAGATTCTAGTAGTCGGTACCGATACCATTAAAATAGTAAACGGTTCTCGGTACCAATTTCGGTACCACATCAAAATCAGTTTGAACTATTTTCCCAATTTTTTTAAACTATTTGAAGAAAATATTAAATTCAATGACGATTTTTTATGACGGTTTAAATGGAAATATTCATGATATTGAGAAATATTGCATTTAAAAAATAAAATAAAAAAATCAAGTGATAAACAATATAAGCAAAATAAGTAACCTTCTACGCACATATTATTATTATTAGTAGTAGTATTTTTAATTAATGGAGACGTAGTTAAATCTATTGTACAGTAGCCTAATGTAATTATTGCTGTCTATTTCTTTAAGTTAAACCAAACTTTAATTTTGACGGGTTGCCGTGAAGACCTTTGAGTTTCTGTGATATGGCGATAGTTTTTCTCAAATGAAACGGTAAAGTGCTCATGAAGTGACTCTCAGATTAATTGAATCATGAGTCATGTCATCATATTGTGAGGCAGCAGAGACTGAAAACTCGTGCTTCAGTGTGTGTGTGTTTGTGTGTGTGAGGTAACGTTAAATGAAACTACGCGTCTGAACCGTTCATTCACACAGAGACGAGCAGAACATGCAGGGTTCATATTTAAATAGTCGTTTTGCAGTTTAATATACGCAGACACCACATCAGCAGCGCCGCCGGTCGCCATGTCTCAGCACTTTCATGAAGAGGACGCAACTTCGACTTGGTACCGAATATTTTGACAACACTAGTCTGCTGTGGGAGTGCCAGGGGTTAGTTGTCACAACGACGAGCGAGAAAGGCTGACTTGAAAATCATGATAAACCTACGAGGAATCGCCCGTTTTAAAAAAACACATTTATTTAAGCACATATGTTGACTTTAAGTTTATCAGGTTGATGTTACCTGCTGCCTACTGTCTCTCCTGGATAGTGCACACTTTTGAAGACAAGGACGAAAGCTCCTTCCTAAATAGAGAAGGCATTTATTACCACATCATTCATGAGCTTTAGATCCTCTCTTGTCAAGGTGACAGAAAAGTGTTTACTAGTTGTTGGGTGACTTGTTCAACGAGGGTGGCGAAGGTGATGTCGCTCTCCCGGTTGTCATACATGTACTTCAAAAGCTTGGCGATGGTCTCTGTATCCGTCTCAGACTCAAACTCATAACCTTTACTCTCCTGAACACATAAAAACACAAGTGGTCAATACGTTGGTTGTTTGAATGAATGGATGGACAGATGATGCCAAAATGTTTTACTTGCCAGAAACTTCTTCAGGTCTTTGTAGTTGGTGATGATTCCATTGTGGATGACAATAAACTCTGCAAGCAAATTAAATAAATCAAAATGATCCATTCTTTCACAGATTTGTCCAACTAAACATTTGTAATGAAAAGCAGGCTGTTGGTAACAGACCGTTGTTCTTGTCTGATCTTTGCGGGTGGCTGTTGACAGGGCTGGGGGCTCCGTGAGTGGCCCATCGCGTGTGAGCGATTCCCAGGTGCACATCGAACTCCACATCAAGATCAACATCCTGCTGCCCTGTGAAAGAACATGTTCAAATACAAACTGATAATCTCATATTTCAAAGAAATAGTGCCATGATCACACTTAATAGAGATATATAGAAATAGAAATATTCTTTACACAAGTATGCATGCACTTGGCCAATGCAACCCATTGTACATGTAAAAGAAAAGGAGAAATCTAGTTTAAAACACGTTCTTCGAAATGTACTCTAAGTTTCACTTTTTACAATAATGGCTGTGTGTTGAGTTATTTTCAGAGGACAGTAAATCTATACTGCTACACAAGCAACACATTCACTACTCTAAAATCTATCTAGAATTTCTATAGTATTTTCCCTTGAGAAGATATACTAAAATGTTTGCTGAAATATGGTGTGTATAAATATATAAATAATTTGGACTACCATTGGAAAATGTTTATCACTTACTAGCCATATCTCTAAGTTGTGGTTCGATTTCCCAAAAGTTCAGCCCGCTAACTGGTTTTAAAGTACATGATAATGCAATGTCCAACTTCAAAACATTTTTCACAGGATGAATTTTCCGTGTTAAAACGTTTGAATGCTAATTTATGATGATAACTAAAATATGTGATAGGGGGAAAAAAAGCAGTAAAAAAAAGCATGCCAAGTGATGTGATGTAAAAAGTAACCAAAATAAATTTACCACAGCTTAAATACACATGAATGTGGACTTCTAAATATATTTTCCACAGTAAAAAGTATTTTTACAATATTATGAATGAATTAGGGCTGGGCAACTTACCGACATTTTTTTATTTGTTAATGCAGTTTTTTTATTATTAATATTTTGATTATAATTCAATGAAAATAATTATTCAATTTTGCGAGTAACAATGTGATTAATTGCAAGAAAATTATGCAAAAAAAAAAAAAAAAAAATCACCAAAATCATCGCGATTAAAACTTTTAATCGTTGCCCAGCACTAGAATCAATAATTTATTACCACTGTTTTGTGGGGCACACAGCACATGACTTGGATTTTAAGGACAAATGTTTTTCATTTTTTAATAAACAGGGAAGCAGATTTTAAAAATGTTAAAACGTTTTTATTTTCCTTGCAAGAATTGGATAGGTGTGTCAACTTGACATTTTTATTGTCATTGTCACATTGTTAACACGTTGATGTTGGTTTCAGCAGTCACTTGCTCATCAAGATTATCAACTGTTTATTAGTATAAGAAACAGGAACTAGAAGACAGTTTTCACTGATGCACACTACAGAGCTTCTTGCGGCAATGTTGAGAATGAAATACACACTTCAATGTGTTGTGGTTCACGCTGTGACATTTCGTAGCACATTACCTTGTGAAGTTGAGCTTCTAGAAGCGTTCTCATATTGGCATGGGGTGTGTTTTGGACCTTAAAGGAGTAGTTCACTTTTGAAAAAAAACTTTTGTTGATCATTTACTCACCCCCATGTCATCCAAGATGTACGTGTAATTCTTTCTTCAGTCGAAAAGAAATTAAGGTTTTTGATGAAAACATTCCAGCATTTTTCTCCATATAATGGACTTCAATGGGAACCAAACGGTTCAAGGTCCAAAAGACACTTTCAGTGCAAACTGCAAACTTGATAAGGGTCTTATCAAGCGAAACGATTGCTCATTTAAAAAAATAAAAAATAAAAAAAAAATGGTTTGGTTAATTCAACGAACGAGTTGACTCTTAAAAAGATGCATTCATTTTGATAAACGAGTTCGAACAGGAGAGTCACGAATGTACATCGCAGTACAGGGCAAGGCGAGCATTTGAGCTTATAAAACTTAAACTTTGTTCTTTTTTTTTTTAAATGAGCGACCGTTTCACTTGATAGACCCTTATTCATCGCCTGGAATCGTTTAAAGCCCTTTGAACAGTTTGCAGTTTGAACTGAAAGTGTCTTTTGGACATTGAACCGTTTGGTTCCCAATGAAGTCCATTATATGGAGAAAAATCCTGGAATGTTTTAATCAAAAACCTTAATTTCTTTTCGACTGAAAAAAGAATGACATGGACATCTCGGATGACATGGGGGTGAGTAAATTATCAGCAAATTTTTTTTTTAAATTGAACTACTCCTTTAACCTGAACCTGCAAAACGATCACAATTACTTACGGTGGATTTCATCATCCAAGGCTTTCACTTTTCCTGTTTGTTTGATCAGGTGGATGCTCTTGGAGTTGGCTTCCCATTCCTTACTGTTTCCCCCATCAATACCCACACCTGCAAGACAGAAACAAAATACTACTTTCAAGATCAGTGGGTCCTGTTCCAGAAGAGTTAATTGTAAGTCTGTGTGTCTTTGTGTGTGTTCAGTTTTATGAGCCGTGTGTTCCTGACCTGCGGAGTCATAGCCACGGTACTCCAGGCGATGCAGACCTTTGATAAGGACCTCAAGGATCTCACGGCGGGTGCGAGGCACGTGATAATTCAGATAGGCAAAGATTCCTTCAGAGAGAAAAAGAAAGTGTGTTTTACAGTATGGACAACAGGGTTTCCGTTGTCTGGTAATAACTAGGGTTGGGTATCGTTTGAATTTGAACGATTCTGATTCCGATTCCGGTTCCTAACGATTCTCGATTCCGATTCTTTTAAGAGGCAGGGTCAAAAAAGTTTAGCTAACCTTGCTAACCAACGGCCTTTCTGAAGGAAATACTCCTTCTGTCACAAATACTCCTTTTGTCACAAATTTTGCATTTTGCCGAGATTTCATTATTTTTTAGAAAAGTGAAGCCACACTTTGGACCGCCGACGTAAGCATGTTCGACTCGCGCGGTTATGCCAACACTTCCGGTAGACGCTTCTTCGTTTCTTCTTCCGCTCGGCGAACTGTGATTATCGAAACTAGGAATTGAAATTTTAACTTTTGAACGATTCCGGGAAAAACGAAAAGTTATTCCCGGTTCCAATCGATACTCGATTCTCGATACCCAACCCTAGTAATTACCGAAAAAAATTAAATGTCCGACAAAATTAAATCTCTCTGGTCAAATTATCCGATTAAAATGGCCTAATAATCCCGCACCCTAACACAATCTGAATCTGAGAATAAGCCTAAAATGTATAAAGCAAAATATACCAACCGATCAGAAGGATTATTTGCCATTTTAAAAGCATTGAGTATACGGACACCGCTCCTCTTATGGATGAATAGATTATAATTATAATTTAAGATTATAATATTGAATTGGCATTAAACAAAAATAAAATTGACGCTTATCTGTCGTTAAAAAAAATAAATAATAATAATAATAAAAAATATATATATATATATATATATATATATATATATATATATATATATTAGGGCTGTGCAAACTGCAAGAATTAATTGCGATAATTCGCATCCAAAATAAAAGTCTGTGTTTACATAATATATTTGTGTGTGCTGTATATAATTATTTTGTATATATAAATACACACACATGCATGTATATATTTAAGAAAATGTGTTATTCATATATAAAATATTTATTTATATAATATAGATTATGTATTTATATATATATACAGAATTTAAGCGCAAATAATTCTTAAATATATACATGCATACATAGGTATTTATATACAAAATAATATATATATATACAGCACACACAAATATATTATGTAAACACAGTAGGGGTGTAACGGTACACAAAAATCACGGTTCGGTACGTACCTCGGTTTTAAAGTCACGGTTCGGTACGTTTTCGATACAGCAAAAAGAAAGAAATGCCAGAGATATTTCCTATTTGTTTAAAGAAAAAATATTTTTAAATAAGTGTGAGTTTTCCTAGATCTTGAAACTTTCAGATTTATAAATGGGGGTCATCTTTGAAGGATGAACAAATAATGTTTTGGTCATCACACACTCAGAAAAAAAAGGTACAAAAGTTGTCACTGGGGCTGTACCTTTTCAAAAGGTAAACTTTTGTCCATTTCATGAGCTAATAAGTACATTTAGGTGTTAATATGTACATTTTGGGTGTTAATATGTACATTTAAGTGTTAATATGTACATTTAAGTGTTAATATGTACATTTTAGGTGCTAATATGTCCATTTCAGGAGGTAATATGTCAATTTCATGAGCTAATTTGTCCATTTTAGGTGGTAATATGTACATTTGAGGTACTAATATGTACATTTTAAGTGTTAATATGTACATTTAAGGTGCTAATATGTCAATTTCATGAGCTAATTATGTCCTTTTCAGGTGGTAATATGTCCATTTTAGGTGCTAATATGTACCACTAAGGTACCAATATGCAGCCTTTGGGTACAAAAGTGTACCTTTTGAAAAGGTACAGTCCCAGTGACAGCTTTTGTATCTTTTTTTCTGAGAGTGCATTAAAAATAACATTTAAATATATATATATTTATTTATATAATATTTGAATTTTGAAGTGCTGGAAAAAGATGTGTGAAGTACTTGAAAGCATTTCACCATTCCAGCCAAACTGGTTCCAGTTAGTGTTACTATATTAAATCCATGGTGAATGTTGCTGGTCTGTGGACGAAAGTATTACTAGTTCATTCACGGCACAATGTTTCTCCTGGTTTCCATGACAGCGCTGTTTAATCTAATAGAGATCTACGGTTAATAACGGAGAAATGTGATGCATCTCACTAGATCTCGCAGCGATGTTATTACCTCAGTGGCGAATTCAAATGTTTTCTTTACCGGATCTCTTAGCGCGGTGTAGTAACAGTGTTGCTTGATCGAGATCGGCTCGCGCTGCACAGATGTTGCTGGTCCGAAGTCCGAACTGATAAACGATCCGTGAAGCACATAAGGAGTAGCGCAGTTTCGTTCTGCTTTCATTACGCTTGCCAATTTGATGTTGCGCAACGTTGTGTGCGTCGGCACGAATTTTGCCGGCAGGAAAAATTATCCAAGCAACCGTTCGGTTTGTATGCGTACCGAACCGGAAGCCTCGAACCGAAACGGTTCAATACGAATACATGTACCGTTACACCCCTAAAACACAGACTTTTATTTTGGATGCGATTAATCGCAATTAATTTTTGGACAGCCCTAATTTTTTTTATTTATCAAATGGTTTATTTTAAAGCTGCAGTCCGCAACTTTTTCTCCTTGTCACCATCTCTGTTCAAAATCTGCAACTGCAGTTATTCGCGGAATTATCATCTTTACGTGGGTTGTAAATCGGGATGAAACAGCACGCATGAACACAGTGTTTTGAGGCGAGTGCTGCTGTCAATCACCGCGCTGTGTGGATACTGTCATTCAGTATCACAGATTCACTTTTTGAGAGTTTGACCAACATAAGAATTTTCACCGGAAAATATCTTCTGAACAAGTAACATCCACTTTTGTTCTGATCAACTAAGGGGGAAAAAGCATTCGACATAAGCTTCGATAGCAAATTAGAGCCTACTTGATATGATAAGTGATATGTGAACAGCCCCTTACACGGCTAATGCGCATTGCAGGTTGAGGAGAGACACTGGGAAGTTTTGATTTTATGTCAGCAGCTGGACAAAATGTCACAGTCTTAATTACTTTTTACAAAAAGCTTTTTTACATTGTTTGGTTGTGTACAGTATTTGATAGCCAGATGAACATTTATAGTTAAGTTGATAATGATATCTAAAAATATAACATATAAAGAAGGCATAACTACTTATTACAATAGTTCGTCACAGTCAGTAATTCATACTAACATTCGTTTGTTCGTTGTGTCAAGTTGCTGATTGTTTGAAATAACAAACCTGTTCACCCGAATGAACACTCGATGAAGTGCTATTAGAAGACATCCTTTCATAGCTTTTAGGTACATAACAGCTACCGTAGATGCAACGCGCATTCGAAAAAGCGAGGCGCTGGAGAGCACTATTCCTACACATTGTCCCTTTAAGAAGGCCACACAAAGGGGTTTTGGAACTGGGGTGGGGGAACAGCATCTCTTTGACAGCAACCCTCATCATCTTATCTAGTGCAACTCAACCAGCAGCTCACACTACGTTATGCTACTTCTGATTAATTGCATTCATTTTAAGGACGAAAAAACAAAAACTTGTAAGAAAGCTAAAGCTTTCATTAAATTTCCATAAAACTTTCATCAAAATTAATATATATATATATATATATATATATATATATATATATATATATATATATATATATTTCAGTGTTTAGGCCCAAGTCTTCATCATATTTAGTACATAAAAAATACAAACTGCTTTTGCTATTCTTTGGGAAACTTCAGTGGCTCTAAAAACAGCACAGCAAACAATCAGTTAAGAAAGTGAAAGACTCTCCTAGACAAAGTGACAGCTAGACAAAAGTATAAAATATGCAAAGCAAAGAGTGATGTCAATACTGATAATAACACAAGACAGTGCTAAAGAAGACCGGTTTGATTCCTTTTAAATGACACTGAGGACAGGCGCTAGAAAAATGCAAATCAAACAAAATACATCCCCACAAACAAAAAAGTGGTACTATGAAGATGCAATAAAGAAGCCTAATGGAAAGAAACATGAAAAAAAAATCAATGTTCAGCTCAGCAAAATCTGGTGTTAAAAGCGAAACGAGGAAAGTGAAAATAAAGAAAATGACTGTCTGGTATAAATGCTCCTATATTCATAGGGGATACATATACTCCAAGTACAGCACTATGAAAGGACAGAAACATCACAGAAGCACCATTCAGTGGTCTGCACTCGTGTGTGTGTGTGTGTGTGTGTGTGTGTGTGGTAGTCAAACAAGGCTCTGCTTTATTAAGACAGATGACTCGACTCGCTAAAATTAATGAAGAATGGATTGTTAATAGTTTCATCCCCCTATACCTTTAAAAAAATAATACTTGGTACTAAATCGGTCTAAAAGACGTACTTTAAAAATCTGTACATTACTGTTGAAAAGTTTGAAGTCTGTGAGATTTTAATCTTTTATGCTCACCAAGACTGGATTTATTTTGTGAAATATTACAAAAATTTAAAATAACGGTTTCCTTTATTAATTTTAATTTTAAAATACTCCCTTCAGTGTCACATTATTTTTCAGAAATACTTCTAATATGCTGATTTGCTGCTCAAGAAACATTTCTGATTATCATCATCAATGTTGAAAACAGTTGTGCTGCTTAATTTTGTTAGTAGAAACTGTGATATATTTTCTTCAGGACAGAAAACACTATCAATGTCTTTACAGTCCCTTTTGATCAATTTAATGCGTCCTTGCTTGCATGAAAGTATTAATTTCCTCTTCAAAATGTTTTACTCTTTATCCTTAACTATTGAATAGTGTAGCTAACTTTAGGGATTTTTTTTTTCTAAAACAGTGTGAAGAGTAGTACTTCATGTTTCCAAATAACTAACATTAAAAGGGACAATAATCTAAACATTTAGCATTATATTTTCACTTTAGTTACTAACAAGGTAATGTTTCTTGTAGAAAAAAAATATATTGAGATTTTCACAACTATTCTCCGACCCTCTCTTTGACCCATAGAATTTAACAGTGTTGCTGTACCTGTGTGTGTGCGTGTGTAAATAACCATCTATACAGTGTGTAAACAATATGTCTATGACCTTTAAAGTAGGCAATGTCTACAATCTACAACACATCTGATCCAAAACGTTAGACTATTAATCGCTTTGTGAGTTTTTGACGTCCAAAAATCCCTGCCGTTCGTGAAGGTTGTGTCTGCAAACCCCTGAATGTCTTGTCTATCTTAAGGAGAGGTCACACAGATTTAGCTTATCTGAAAAAAACTCTGGGAAAAGAACTTCCAGCTGGTCGTTCTATCTCTCTTTATCACTTCCTTACCTCTGTAGCCTATTCAAGCCCTTTTCCTCAGAGGTTTTAAAAGCACAGACTAAGTTAAAGGGATAGTTCACCCAAAAATGAAAATGCTGTCATCATTTACCTGTGCCTCAGTTGTTCCAAATCTGCATTTTGGCTGAACACAAAATAAGATATTTTGAATGTTGGTAACCAGACAGTTAATGGTAGCCAGTGACTTTGATAGTAGTTTTTTTTTTTTTTTTTTTTTAATTTGTCAGTGGTTATCATCAACTGTCTACTTACCAACATTCTTCAAAATATCTTCTTTTACACAAAAACAGTATGTGCCTGTGCCACCCAAACAAACCTGAATTAGAGGTGTGGTCGTTTTAAATGACGTTGTGTGACTTGTTCCACTGGAAAGAGTTGTCTGATCATCTATAAATGATGGGATGTTTGGTGTTGAATGAATAGACACTATGGTAAACAATATGTATCTTATCAAACAAGATTACACAGTGTGCTTTGCGGTAATATATTATCTAGCAGCTAGATGGTTTAATGAAACAAGAAATGTATGAACAAACTCATAGGTTCAAAGAACTTTGAATATTAATACATTAAGGGCATGTCTATCAAGAAAACGTTTTAGCACCATAACCGCGTTCGTGATGCCCAAAATGCTGTCTATGAAGTATGTAGGCGGCTCACTATTGTAGATGTTCAGACAGCCTCTGTCAGATGCTAAATGCTAGTAGATATTCCCTCCAACGGCTTTTATATCTGCCTATTACTCTCCAAACCTCTTTAATCTATGACGCGTGTAGCTTAAATAAATGTCACGTATATTATTAGTTGAAATATAACATAAAAATGTAGCTTTCATTGCTGTACTCACCACACATGTCTCCGTTTCTGCTGCCAAAAGCGGTTTAGTTCCTCGTTCTGAAAGGCTGTCAGTGAAAACCCGCCCACAATGATTGTTATTGGTTGTCATTGGCCGCGCCTCGATCTCGGCCCCGGTGATTGGCTGATTCGGCTGTCTGTCTTTCAGTTACCTGCCAACAGAGTCTGTTTAGACGTGGCAGCAGGATGCGAGTCCGCCGTCACCGTGTCGCGGTAAGTGATGAAAATGGCATCATCTTTAGTTAAATATTTTCTTTACACACACACATATAATATAATCTATTTATATATATATATATATATATATATATATATATATATATATATATATATATATATATATATATATATATATATTATTTTATATATTTTATATTATATATAAAATATAATATAATATATATAAAATTATATATATATGTATGTATGTATATACACTGAATTTACAGCATCATTACATCATATACGCATGATCCTACAGAAATTATTATAATATGATGCTCAAGAAACATTTATGATTATTAGCCATGTTGAAAACAGTTTTTTTTTACAATTTTATTTCAGGATTCTTTGACGAATAGAAAGTTCAAAAGAACAGAATTGATCTGAAATGGAAAGCTGTTATAATCACTACCATTCAAAAGTTTGGGGTCAGTAAGAAATTTTTTTTTTTGGGGGGGGGGGGGAGGAAAGCAATTAGAAAATACTTTTATTCATCAAGGAGTTGTTAAATTGATCAAAAGTTACAGTAAAGACATTTATTATGTTAGAAAAGATTATATTTTAAATAAACGCTGTTCTTTTGAACTTTCTATTCATCATAGAATGTTGGGGGTGAAAATGGTGCACGACTGTTTTCAACATTGAAAATAATAATTTATGGTTTTTGAGCATAAAATCAGCATATTGTGTGACACTAAAAACTGATGTGTAATCAGCAATGATGTTGAAAATTCAGCTTTCAAATTACATTTTAAAATGTATTAAAATAGAAAAGTCATTTTAAATTTTCATATTTCACAATATTACTGTTTGTCATTTTTTTTTCATCTAATAAAGCAGACTTCATTTAAAAACATGAAAAAATCTTACAGTTCTAAAACTTATAATGCAGAAAATAATGCAGATAAACAATGGACAATGTTGCATTGTGAGCAACAATTTGGATTTTTTTTTTTTTTTACAAATAAAATATTATTTTATCCTTGAATATATGTTCAGAACAAGTCAACACTGGAAAATTGTGGAGTGCACATGTGGAAGCACAAAAACTTTAATTCCAGAGGGTTAGACCATACGTTTGTGAAATCGTTTTATAAAGATCTGCCATCTCTCACATACATAAATGTATTTTTACAGCAACAAAAACATCCAGTTGAGATACACTCAGAAACCCATGTCTCTTGAAGGATCTAAGGATTGCTAATACCAACGTGTGTTTAGCTTCAAGACAGCGGTCATACATCAATGCAGTCCAGATGAAGTAGGGATGAAGTCTGAGCTTTGAAATAGTATATGCAACTAAGCTTGCTCAGTAAACCCTAATCATTTATCATCATTACTTCATCTCCGGCTTCCTTTTGGGTACCAGACAAAATACAGGTTTGTTAACTGATTTTGGCTTTCAGAAAACACTTCTTGCCAACTGTTTTTGAGCATCAAACAAAACAAATGTCTTCTGATAGGATCTGGTAAACAGACTGAGACTGGATCCAATATTCCTGGAGTGGAGATTTGAGCCAGATATAGGCAATCTGACACTTTTAATGTTTTGTACTTTGTACACACCTTTTCAAGTGAGGGTCAATTCTTAAACCACTAAAAACATTTTTTTTTTCTCAATTTTAATACAATATTATCAACCGAAGAAAAAAAAAAAACATGGTTTGTGAACTGCTCAAACTAAACCACTGCGAGTCCATGTCATGTTTATTAACTGTACAATTACAGTTATGAATATTAACGTATTCTGCAACTGTGATGACAGTTCATGTAAACAAGAAGAGTTCCTGGAAACATGGCTGATCTCAAATGATCTTGACAACGGGAAAGTATTTGTGTGCCGAAAAGTCAAATTCAGGAAGGACCTGTAAAGAACAAACACAAGGATGCAATGAATTTCACATTATTACATTTCATCTATATGCGAAACGTCACAAAGCTCATGAGCGACGGCTCGTGGTACCATCACAGAGAGCTTTAAAATCACTCTCCAGAACTGTTTGACCTAAAAATATCAAAATTGAAACTACTGCGAAAACAAAGACACCTACATCTTGGATGCCCTTGAGGAAAGCTAAAACATACCAAAAATTAATTTCAAAGTGAACTATCCCTTTAAGTGCAATACTAAAAACACAATATTATTTTTACAAACTGAGAGACATATCAAACATATCATACCTTAGTTTCCTTTTTGTGTCCTCCAGCCAGCAGTTTCATTACAACAATATTGGGTTTGGCCACTTTAAGAATGCGGTTAACCTACAGCAGAAAGCAAAATATCGCAATATTACACAATATATAAAATTGACAATGTAAATATTAATGTAACACTATATGACTTCACATTATCCATTGTACATAATCATTTTGTTTCCATCCATCACAAAGAAAATATGAGTCATTTTTTAAATTTAAATTTTAATATTATTTTTAAAAAAGGCATTATGTAGGCTGAATATCCTCCAAAAATAGCAACAGTGTGATATACTGTATACACGAAGATTAAAACAGGTCCGTAAGGTTTTTTTTTTACAACTTTTATTCAGCAAGGATCTATTAAACTAATCATAAATTACAGGAAAGACTTTGGCATTGTTGTGAAAAACTTCTTATAATTGTAATGTAACTTTCTAATAATTAAAAAATACTTAAAAAAGGATCACGCTTCAGACAAAAAACAGCTTGTTTTCAACCGATAATAATAAGAAATGTTTCAAATCATCATATCAGAATGATTTCTGAAGGATCATGTGACACTACAAAAAAATTTTATTTTGTACCTCAGAAAGAAATTACATTTAAAAAAAAAAAAAAAAACTATTTCTACTACCGTATTTATTTGTGTTAATAAGACTGGACTAGCTTCCAAAGCAATAGAAGGACTGTTTGAAATGTACCTCTGCATCAGGGCTGGTGACGCTTTCAAGTATAAGTTTGGCCTGCTGGAAATGTTTACTGGCTGCCATATAGAGATCCGCTGAGCGAGGAGGAGGATTGTACTTCTTCAAATCTGACATTTCCTACATTTACACACACACAGTTTACTTTAATCTTTGGACAGGATAGTTGCAGCAAACATGAGCTTGAAGTGAGTAAAATCAGAGCTACCTTAAACTGGATGTAGTGCACTGGTGGCGGTGTGACGACACTGTTGAAAGGGGCGAATCGATGCTCGTAGCGAACCTGCTCGCTGTCCAGTTCAAACTGAGGTTTGCGCACCTTTCTGTCCATATCCAACGCTATCATAGTCTGCAGAAATAAACACTTAGTTTATTCTCAAAATACAATTCACACACATACAATGGGTCTCATTCATGAAACACGAGCAGAACGAATTTGTGTGTAAATCGTGTGTAAAGTGGTTCTGGCGTAAATTTTCGGATTCATTAAAACGTTCGTATTTTCCAAATGTTAGTTGGTACGCAAGAAATCTACACCTGCTCCCAGCCACGCGTAAATGGTGCGCTTAACATCCGAACATTTTGCTCATTAATAAGGCTGCATTTTAATTCACCTTAATCGGTACTTATTTAAACAGCATTTTGAAAAAAATATTTTATATAGTAATTACATATTTATTATGAGAGCCAGTAATTTATGGAAGCTTGTTTCCACCACTGAATAAAAAAAAATTAATAATAATAATAATTGCGACTTTTTATCACACAATTGCGTGTTATAAAGTCAGAATTGTGAGATGTGAAGTCAGAATTGAGAGATGTAAAGTCAGAATTGCGAGATGTAAAGTCAGAATTGCGTGACGTTAAGTCAGAATTGCGAGATGTAAAGTCAGAATTGAGAGATGTAAAGTCAGAATTGAGAGATATAAAGTCAGAATTGAGAGATATAAAGTCAGAATTGCGAGATATAAAGTCAGAATTGCGAGATGTAAAGTCAGAATTGAGAGATATAAAGTCAGAATTGCGAGATATAAAGTCAGAATTGCATGATATAAAGTCAGAATTGCGAGATATAAAGTCAGAATTGCGAGTTGTAAAGTCAGAATTGTGAGATGTAAAGTCAGAATTGCGAGATGTAAATTCTGAATTGCGAGATAAAGTCAGAATTGAGAGATATAAAGTCAGAATTGCGTGATATAAAGTCAGAATTGCGAGATGTAAAGTCAGAATTGAGAGATATAAAGTCAGAATTGCGAGATATAAAGTCAGAATTGCATGATATAAAGTCAGAATTGCGAGATATAAAGTCAGAATTGCGAGTTGTAAAGTCAGAATTGTGAGATGTAAAGTCAGAATTGCGAGATGTAAAGTCAGAATTGCGAGATGTAAAGTCAGAATTGTGAGATGTAAAGTCAGAATTGCGAGATGTAAAGTTAGAATTGCGAAATGTAAAGTCAGAATTGCGAGATGTAAAGTCAGAATTGCGAAATGTAAAGTCAGAATTGCGAGATATAAAGTCAGAATTGCGAGATGTAAAGTTAGAATTGCGAGATGTAAAGTCAGAATTGCGAGATATAAAGTCATAATTGCGTGATGTAAAGTCAGAATTGAGAGATATAAAGTCAGAATTGCAAGATATAAAGTCAGAATTGCGAGATATAAAGTCAGAATTGCGAGTTGTAAAGTCAGAATTGCGAGATATAAAGTCAGAATTGCGAGATATAGTCAGAATTGCGAGATATAAAGTCAGAATTGCGAGATATAGTCAGAATTGCGAGATATAAAGTCAGAATTGCGAGATGTAAAGTCAGAATTGCGAGATGTAAAGTCAGAATTGCGTGACGTTAAGTCAGAATTGCGAGATGTAAAGTCAGAATTGCGAGATGTAAAGTCAGAATTGCGAGATGTAAAGTCAGAATTGCGAGATGTAAAGTCAGAATTGCGAGATGTAAAGTCAGAATTGCGAGATGTAAAGTCAGAATTGCGAGATGTAAAGTCAGAATTGCGAGATATAAAGTCAGAATTGCGAGATATAAAGTCAGAATTGCGTGATGTAAAGTCGCAATTCTGAGAAAAAAAGACAGAAGTGCGACTTTTTATCTCACAATTCTGACTTTATAACACATAATTGCGAGTTTATATGTCGAAATTCTGACATCTTTTCTCAGAATTGTGAGATATAAACTCGCAATTGCGACTTATCAGGCCAATTCTAAGGGGAAAAAAATAATAACTTTTTTCCCCCTCAGAATAGTTTATATCTCACAATTCTGACTTTATATCACGCAATTGCGACTTTATATCTAGCAATTCTGACTTTACATCTCGCAATTGTGAGAAAAAAAGTCAGAATTGTGAGATAAAAGTCGCAATTACCTTTTTTATTTTTCATTCTATGGCGGAAACAAGCTTCTATAATAGCAGATCTGGTGATCAATGGTGGTCCTTCTCCAGTTTGAATACGATTTTTCCGAAGTGAACTAATTCGTTTTTTGCTGTCAAGCTTAATGTCAAACCATTTTCTTCTCACTTCTGGGACTGTTCGATTAACAGATGAAACTCCATTAACTGCATCTGTAATATGCTGCCAAGCTTCCTTTTTTTAGGACCTGATAGGCTACCATGTACGCTTGAAAAAAAAATTGCCGTTTTGAATTAACTTCTGATAATAAAACTTGGGCTGGGTATCGATTTCGATCCATTTCAATTTCGATTCGATTTCGATTCACAAGCTCTCAGTTCGATTCGATTTCGATTCTCGATTCCTGATTTGATTCTCGATTCGACTATAATGAAGATGTAATACAAATCCTATATTTATAAAAAAGAACAGTGGACATAAGTTTACTAGTGGTTAATTAATAGAAAGAAATTAAGAGCCATAAACCTGTATATAAAACTCTTTTTATTTTAGGTACACTAAATGCATACAAAGAATAAACAGGATTTTGATGCAATATGCAAAAAAAGTCAGAACAGTCGCACAGCTTGATCAAACAGTATCATGTTATTTTATGTTTAAGATAGATATAGATAAATAAATATATAAATATTTAGACATTTTTTTTACATTGATCTTACCTAAATGGTATATAATTTTTTTGTTTATTTTTGTTTTTTGTTTTTGTTTTAAGAGTTTATGTATAGAAGCTTGATTTCAATCTTTGAATTAAATTGAAAAAAGTAGCACAAATAAATACAATAGAATAAAGACACAAATTAAGAGACATTTTGGGGGAGTTTTTTGGGTATGTCAGAAATACTACAGAAAGTAATCCAATGTAAAATAACACTGGATAGTCTTTTTAGTCCAGACTGAATTAAATACAAAGGCTTTTAATTCTGATTGCTTACAATTAATACTATATTCTGTTGTTATGACAACAGAATTAATGACTGACACAAATGGCTGCGTTCACTTCAAGAACTAGTGCGCGAATCCATTACTGTTACATTAACTTTCTGTCACACACGTTTAATGCTAATTTAAGACATTACCGACTGTCTTTACGAGGTTACTCACCAAGACCAGAGTTTTGACATAATGTTGCATGTTTTAACTGTTAAAGTGATATAATCCAGGGACAAAACTTTTGTTTCTGGCGAGCTGTTTGTGAGGCAGATTTAGGCTGTACTGTGCACGCAGTGAAAGACATCTCTGAGAGTGCGCGAGCATGGGATGGTTTAACATTGCTTGTAAAACACAAAAAGACGTGAAAATGATCAACGTTAGTTACGATCATAGGTTACGATGCAATGCTGGCCCGATTGTGCAAGTGAATATTCCGTCATGTCCCGACTCCTAAACGCGTGTGTGTATCGACAGCTGCAGCGCTTGGCGCTTGCCTAGTGCAGAGAGACGAGAAGATGCAGCACCGCGTCCGCGAGCCCTTTATACGGAAAAAATCGATTCGTGGCCATTGAGAATCGATTTTGAATCGAACACATTTTTAAAAACGATTAATCGAAAAATCTATTTTTTTGCCCAGCCCTATCAATTTCTGCATCCGAGAAATCTTTCTTTTTCATTCGCATTCATGTAATTATATGCCTATATATAGATGTCAGTCGGATATAATGGGTGGGATTTATGGTAATTGATAATGAGCGTGCACGCGCATCCCATTTACGACTGGTTGGAATTCATTAACACACACACATTTCACTATCACATCTGACGTTTACGAAGTATTTGTGAATCAGGAGAAGAGTTTTGGGGAAGGTCTCTTTACGCGCAAATCACTCTCATATATTTACGAATATGAATGAGACCCAATGACTCGAATCCACCACTTCAATGACAAGTATGTTTCTAATTTTGACATAAAAATTCATTTTCATTTGGAACAAAGTCAAAATTGTGATTTCAATTTCATTGTGTGTGTGTGTGTGTATCAGGAAGCATCACCTTGTACATGCCAGCACACATGTTCTGGTAAGCTTGGCTCATGGTGATCTCTTTACTCAGAGGACGAGCTGAAAAGACAATGAAAGCACAATAAGCGAGTCAGACCCAAACATCCCCATCCCATAGCAAGAGCAACCGTTGAATGAACGTCTGCCTGTGAGAACCTTTCTTCTTCTTCTTGCTCTTCTTGCTGCTTCGTACTTTCAGCTGCTCCTCCAGGATCCTCTCCTCTGCCATCTGAGAGCTGTCCGCTCGACTCAACGTGGACATGAGCCACGCATACAGGAACTCCGACAGATACCTGAACAAACATGGAGAGAAAGATACATCATGACTTTTTTTAACATTTATCTGACTCTGAATTTAACAGGCTGTTTAGCTACGGTCCCTTTAAGTGTATATGCAAATTACCTCTGTTTTGATTGGCTAACTTCTTCATGTGTAATACCAAAACCCGACATTAACGTGCTAGCACTTTGGATTTCATTTAGGGAATCTTTCACAGATGCTTATATATTAAAACTGTGGCTGATAATTCTATAAATATAGAGGGTATGCGTGTGACGTCACCGTCGGCCGGAGTGCCTGGAGTTCCTCACAATGAGTGGCAAAAAGACTGAGCGGCTGTATTTGTTGTCAGCGTGAATGCCGCGAAAAACAAACACAATATATAAAGTGGGAAAGAGCTTTCCGATTGACTGTACAACTAGATTTGACAAAAACAAAAAAAGTCAGAGGTTTATTTTTACAGACTGCTATAGAAAGAGGAGCAATTCACAGAAACAACTGGACTCCAGTCAGCGAAAGGTGGATTTGCAGTTATCATTTTGTGTCAATATGCTGAATTTAGCTGTAAAACCATACCCATATATTTTGAATTGTTATATATGTATACAGTCCCTGACAAAAGTCTTGTCGCTTATCTATTTTGTAGAAACACCTGCTATTAACCTGACTTTTAATTAATCAATTGGTGTTAGAAATAGCTCATATGAAAAGCTAAAACCCTCCCAAATGATGTTTAATGCACTGAAATAAATTAGTTTCACTGAAAGAAGATTCATCATTTAAACAAGACAGAAAGGTCAAATTTTGGCAAGACAAAAGTTTTGTCGCCTATACAGAAACTGAACAAATTAACTGCAAATACAAAAATATGTATTTTTACAGAATAAATTGTATGAATCCTTGCCAAACCGCATGGATGCAGTCCTTCAAGCTCATGGAAGTCATACAAGATATTAAATTTGGATCTCACAGCACCACTATTTAATTTGCTGACATATTTTTGTATTTGCAGTTCATTTGTTCAGTTTCTGTATAGGCGACAAAACTTTTGTCTTGCCAAAATTTGACCTTTCTGTCTTGTTTAAATGATAAATCTTTTTTCAGTGAAACTAATTTATACATCATTTGGGAGGGTTTTAGCTTTTCATATGAGCTATTTCTAACACCAATTGATTAATTAAAAGTCAGGTTAATAGCAGGTGTTTCTACAAAATAGATAAGCGACAAGACTTTTGTCAGGGACTGTATTTATATAAAGTGTTCACAGGCAAATTTGCTTTATGTTTCGGTCTATATTGCTTTTATTTCCCCGGTGTCGAAATCATCCTGGCTGCATGTCAATATCCATGGATCACTGGATCTTTAGTAAGTTGGAAGGAACACAATATTGAGTCCAACATTTAGTTTAAATTGATACAATTGTTCGATTTAGTCGCATTTTCACAGTTTCCCCTATTAAATCCAGTCACGCAGCAGATCTTTAGCCACTCAGTCAGGCTGACGGGGGTTGTCCCGGCGGGAAAGTGACGTCAATGCATTTCCTCTATATATAAAATATCTAATCATAATACTGACATATTATATTCAAAAATATTTGTTACATAATTATAAAACAAATGTTATTCTTTTTACTCATCCGCAATGCCCGGCGGTGGATATCATTTGTAATATTATTAAAAAATATTGAAGAGTTCAGATGCAAAAGCCTCTAAATGCCATTTGAAATTTTCTTCTTTAATGGTGATTTTTATCAAACTTGTATATTTAAGTTCAGTAATTTCACTTAAATAACAATTAATAGGTAATTATCATTGCCATTTGAGTGAAATCACTGAACTTAAATATACAAGCTTGATAAAAATTATCATTCTAGAAGAAAACTTAGAAGCTTTTGCATCTGAACTCTTCATATACAGTATTTTATTAAGCTATTGTTATGCATTAAGTGCTATTATGCCATTTCAAAATGTTCCTAATTTTGTTTTGGATTTCTCCTACAATAGCTGTAAGGCATCCAAGTTCGAAAAACATTCAATTTCTCATAATATACATTGCAGCTTCACTTCTTTTTTCAGTGTCTGAAATGGTTCGATAAAGTATTCAGTCTCTATCAACCCCTTCTTTCCGAAAGCCTACTCTTCTCTGATTGGTCAGATGAGCCAGTTTGTTGTGATTGTTTTTTTTCTGACACGCACTTGTAAGCACTTGACCACACACATTACCATATCTGAATTTCAGCACTGGAGACTTCCCTGGCACTTGATACACTGTGGTATGAACAGCAACAATGGTGTCGATTTGCTAATAACAATATTATGTTTTGTGTGTGTCTGTGCATTCTGAGCATTAAAAGCAAGTTTGTTCAGCTGTCGTACCAGTAGATGTAATAATACTCATGCATGCTGTAGAGCTCCAGCTCGAAGCCGCTGAGCAGGTACTGGATCATGATGCGCAGGTTATGATAGAGGATCCAGGTGCCCAGACAGGCTAAATGCTGCCTTTGAGGCTCCAGCTTCATCAGAAGACCGTGAAGAGCAGCGTCCACCTTCTCAGCCTAAACACCAACAAACACACTCAATGATGCTCTACAACCGACAGGATGGGAGGACAACATCTGCAAAGTTACGACGCTCAAGGTTCAAAGCAAAGGGAGATATTTTTTTTTCAAAAACATCACCAACCCTAGAATTTACATAAAACCCGCCCCTGAGAACGGGAGCAGCAGCTCATTTGCATTTAAAGGGACAAACACACCCTCAAAAAGTGACAATTTTATTTGAACTTATTTTACTTCTTGCCAAAAGGACATTAAACCAGCCATTTAATTAGTGTTTTGAAGATGGGTTTGAAACGACATAGTGAGTAAATTATGACAGAACTTTTCATTTTGGGGTGAACTAACCCTTACATTTACATTTATGCATTTAGAACTTACAAACGAGAAACAAAAACCTTAAACGCTTTTAGTTCTTTGTAATAAACACCTATGAATCGTGAGGAACAAGACCAGAAACACTTAAAAAGGATAGTTCGCCCAAGAATTAAAATTCATCAATCCTTTCCTCAAAATTTCTTTCTTCAGCTGAACTCAAAAGAAGATATTTTGGAGACTATGGGTAACCAAACAGTTAATGGGCCCCACTGACTTCATAGTATCTTTAAAATATCTTCTTCAGAAAAGCATACAGGTTTGGAGCAACTTGAGGGTGAGTAAATGCTGACAGAAAGAATTTTCATTTTTGGATGAACTGTCCCTTTGGACGTAGATTTAGAATGCCCCGAACTAAAACTAAACAACACATCACTTCATTTGTGCCTAAAAGCATTCAACTACTTAACGAATCATCTATGGGCACATAGATTTATTTTGAATGTGCATTATTGAATATATATCTATTTATTGATTCTTTTAAGCTGCGGAATATTTTAGAGGTTTTTTTAAGAGGGTATTACTGAATATATATATTTATTTATTGATTTCTTAAGTTGTCAATTTGATATATTCCACCTTTATTCTTTTATTATTTATGTTTATTCTATGTTATTTGTGGTTATGTTTATTGTGGTTCCCATGAGTGTAAAACAAATTCCCCCTTGGGGCAAATAAAGGTTTCATTCATTCATTCATTAAGAAAGTATTAGGTTCAATTTTTTAATTCATGTCAACTTTAACCAAGCAAAACACATCTACGCACCTCGTCCTGAAGGGTGGCAAACTCCTCCAGTATGTGACCCAGTTTGTCTCGCTGGCGTGCTCTGTTGTGTCCGTGAATCTGGATGAGGCTGCAGAATGGCTGTGACACAAAATAACATCTAATCTTAATTAAATAATGCATCTAATCAAAAACACTATTTCACTTGTTACAATAACATATCAAACAAAATGAATCACAAACCCGTGTGCAGTGAGTGACAAAAGAGTCAATGTAATCTTTAGCCTGGTGGTTATTGTTCAAACTGCATCTGAAAACAGTGAGGGAATATGAATGTCATCTTAAAAAGAATCATGAAATGTGACAGGACAGGCAGGAGAAAAACTAAAACAGAATCACGAAACTAAGAATAACATTAGTTAATCTCTGGAGCTTTAATAGTAAAAACGTAGTTTAAATGTTTTCAAAAGAGTTCAACATATAATACTTGTTAGCAGTGTTAGCACAAAACATGTTAGCAGTGGGTATTTAAAGGAGACATGCCCCTTTAAATGGAGTGTTTAAATTAGTGGGCTTAAAGGAGAACTCCGGCGCAAAATGAACCTTTGGTCTAATAACACATTGGTATCTAGTCAATCGTTCTCTGAGATTTGTTTTCATGATAATCAAATGTAAAGAGTTTTATCTCTAAAAACTGTTTAGCGTATAACGCTAGTAATGGGGGCATTTACTAAGTAAAAAGAAATCGCTGGTTATACCACTAACAAGGCTCAAAATAGCCCCACACTAACACAGTAACATAATGAGGGTCCACACATGCAAAACGAAGCATTGAGAACGTTGTAAGTGTACAAACCATTTAATAAGAAGATACATTATAAAGACAGTTCACTTTGTGTATACAGACAGGAGCCATCTTTGGAAAACAGACTCGATAAGTCGAACCACGAACGTCGTGCTGAGTGAGCTGAGTTGTATGAAGTTCAGCGAACTTCTGAACTGTATGAACGGTGTTTGTGGTTTGACTTATCGAGTATGTTTTCCAAAGATGGCTCCTGTCTGTATACGCGAAGTGAACTGTCTTTATAAAGACAGTGAACTGTCTTTATAACGCATCTTCTTATTAAATGGTTTGTACACTTACAAAGTTCTCAATGCTTCGTTTTGCATGTGTGGAGCCTCATTATGTTACTGTGTTAGTGTGGGGCTATTTTGACCCTTGTTAGTGATAGAAACTAGTGATTTCTTTTTACTTAGCAAATGCCCCCATTACTAGCATTATATGCTAAACAGTTTTTAGAGATAACAACTCTTTGAAAACTAATCTCAGAGAACGGTCGACTAGGTACCGATGTGTTATTAGACCAAAGGTTCATTTTGCGCCGAGTTCTCCTTTAAATCATGGTAGAAAATGGGGTAAAAAGAGTTTACAGTGTTACTTTGTTACCCTGTAGTGAGTACATGTAATTCATTAATATTACTCAGTACTTAAATGTATAGACCCCTTTTCAGTTGGTAAACATGGTGACGTTTTTATGTGGGCGGAGCTTAGGTGGAGGCAGAACGATCCCTCTGGCCGCTTCACTAATGCTAGTTAGCAAGTTTTATTAGCTTGTTTTTTTTAACAATGACTGAAGAAAATCTGATTTTATCTTAATGTGTAAGGTCACTCACTGTCCAGGACCACGATTGTTATTTTCAAAGGTTAATTTTAACGGACAGAACCAGATTGGCCGACCTGTGGCCTTCACACGCTCACTCACTGAATGGGCGATCTGACAGGATTAACGTTACGTTACCTCGGGTGAGTGGCCTGACTTCTACACCTACCTTATAGAGAAACTGATCGTAAAGAGAAACTGAGGGCATATAAATCTTTAAATGCCTATAACTATGTGCTAAATGGCCATGTACAAGACTTGTGTGTACGATCCGCTGATCGCAGAAGACGATCATGTGAATATTTTCTAGAAATAAAAAGTCCAGATACAGCACATTCATTTTTCATTGATAATTGCACCAAACACAATAAGATGATATTTAATAATAATACAAGTAATTTAAGCTCCGTATTTTGTAGCCGAATCTGTGCTGGTTTGTATTGGCCGCCTCCAGTTTTCACTTTGTTTTGCCTCCAGCTAGTACCGTGACGTAACTGTGACGTCGGCGCAAAAGGGGTCTATACTCAACACTGTAATAAGGACATCTTAAAATAAAGTGACCAAAAATGGTCTCTTCTTTCTAAATTATGTTTTTATTTTAATGCAAAAATCCTACTAACATTATTAATGCACCTCAACATTGTAAATGAAAAAACAAATGCAGGAACTTGATGTAATTTATAAGCAACAAATGAATTAAAGAGTAAATAATATAGAGTAAAGAAATAATCGCTCACTTTGTGGAGAGGACCGGTGGGCTGACAAAATATCGCAATGCATCTTTAATCATATCCTGCATCAGATGAGTCCCAAACACCTTCTTATTGTCAATCAGAAATGTGGTCTGCATCAAACACACACAGAAGCATTATCAGACTAACCATCATATCATTCTGTCAATTTATTAGAGACCAGTTTTATATGTGATATAGTAATGTGTAAATGTAATATTTGTTGATAATTAAGCATTAAAAAATGCATTGACCAAAGAAGTTTATTTATTATTTTTTAAAGCCACGGTTGCAGCAAAGCTATGTTCATGGTGAGAACAAGAGTGAATAAGTCATACAATTAAAAAAAAGGCTATATAAGACATTTAAAGTCACCATGAAATCAAATGGACAATTCCTGTGTTTTTTTATTTTTTTATGTAATGCTGCAGTGTTTTCTTTTATAAATGTTACATAATTTATGTGCCCTCATAATCTTTCATTAAAATAACTTCCCCTCCCTCTTGTATTTGGGCAACCTGTCACTAACATGATATCACAGCAATAGCAAACCACAACCATCCTATCAATTCCCCAAGGACAAAATTGAGTCCCACCCTACAATTTTTCCCGACTCAAGAAGATATATGTCAGAATACAATCTGAACGTCCATTTTATGCTGAATTTAAAAAGCATATTGCAGGTAAAAAAAAAAAATTGAAATTTATAGATAACCTTGTATGAAAATACCATATGAAAAGTTAATGCAGGATTTAAAATGTTTTAAAACAACATAAGGGCACTAATTTAGAAGATAAAGTGAGCGTTTCTTGGACTGCTAGTAAAAACGGCTTTTTTTTTCAACATCGCGTCATTTGACGTAATATCAGGGAGCCGCAGCCTCGGCTCAGTGGAGAGCAGGCTGGTGTTCAGTGAGAGCGCTCATCAGTCGGTGTGCTTTCGTTAGTTTTTGCATTTTAATTTATCATCGTCATGGTAAATTATTGTGTTTGTGGAGATTGCAAAAACTCCAGCCTGTCAGGACTTCAAGATCGAGTCCACAAGTTTCCATTACAATAAAAGTGACTGTGCTATATAGCCTATCTTTCGTTCCTGGTGCGGTTTGAGAAGGTGAAGAGACGGGATTTCTCTTCTGCATCGGCTCGGAAAACGCGGTCGTGTGTAGCGTTCACTTCAGATCAAATGACTATAGCATCCCGGCGATATGATGGAGTTCAACATCATGGTATGCCGAAGCAAGAATATTGATCGTCGTATACTACCAATGGCATCAAATAGTGTTATATGAAAAACAAAATTGGTTGTTTAAATACTCAAATCTTTAATGTTCTGTTTATGTTATAACCTAGGTGAAAAATATGTATTAAAAATTTACCTGAGTATAGCCTATGCTTTTAGTATAGAAATATACTCAAGTAAAGTTTTTATACATTTAATAGTATATAAATCTACCCTAAACATACTAATGTCTGCTGGCCTGTTATAGGATCATAATAATCTGTATAATATTGTGAGCACAGTGTATATCGTTAGCGAACGTGTATACTATAAGCACGTCTCTCACCTAAAAGGCACCTGTCCTGTTCTCCACTGCTTCTCCTCACATCACAACTCAATTTTTCTCTGACCATTCTGTCTGACATTATCCTGGCCTGTCCCTGATCTCTTTAGCATAGCAGGCTCACAACTTTATGGCTTGATCCGTCATACGAGTATTTCCTCAGCGTCCGAAATGTCATGCGATTCATTGTTTTCCTGTTGTGTGAATCGACGGCTCTCCCGCTCATTGCGTCACGCCCGCCACGCCCATTTTCAGACGCGGAAGTAAAATTCTCTCACAAAAACGACTGCAGAAGCTTCTGTAGCGTGTTTATACGTATATTTTAAAGAAAATCTAGTTCCTACATTGTTTTTCTATGCATTGACTCGTTGGGTCCTCTAACCTGCAATATGCCCTTTAAGATTAATTCAAAACGATACTTCTTTAATTACTTGAACATACTGTCTATTTAGATTTAAAACAGTCCAGTAAAATAACTTTACGAGTCATTAAAGATTAAGAAATGTTGTTTTTTGTCCATTTTCTATATATTCCAGATCTCTGAGTAAAGCACAAGCTTCAGATGTTAAGTGATGGATGTCAGATGAAGTTGGTCTGACCTGTAGCAGAGATCTAGACATCACACATGGAGACTGCTCACTGAACTCACAGAAGAAATCCTGAAACCACACACACTCAGCAGGATCAGTTTCAGTTCTCTCGAACACTACCACAGAATGCATGTGTTATTAATACAGAGTTATTTTACCAAGATGCTGTGCAGGTTGGTTATGTTGATGACCTCACAGACATTTTTAATGCGCTCAATGAGTTTGCTGAAGTAGTTGACCATCTCTTCTCTCTTAATGATCTTGGCGTAGCGTGGGAAAGTGGGCGGGAGCAGGCGCTGGTTAACCAGAGGCTCAAAACCCATCATGATTGGGTGATCTGGAAAAAGCATGGTGTGTACATTTTAGAAAATCAATTCAACATTACATTTTTAATTGTTTTGAGACTGTTACCTCCTTTGGTTGTGTCATTCTGTGACTGTATCCCATACTGTATAGAGGAGTGTATCGGAGGCAGTAAGTCAGCAGCCTGAGTCATCAGCTTCTGTGCTTCGCTGACAGCACTCGTCTTAAATGCCAAATCAACCAATCGATGATTAGATAGCCAACTGGTGAATCTTATTGTGAAGATATATGCTTGAGTGAATTTAATAGTGTCATACCTCTTTTTTAGTGAAGGAGATGAGCGCGCTGAGCAGCAGACGAGTGAATTTAACACGGCTAAACAGAGCCAAGCATTGCTGATGCTGAAGGCAGAAGAGAAGCATGATATTCAAATCAAAACTCTCAGGATTTCATTACAGTGCTCTCGTCTGGCTGATAATACACACCAATTTCACCCAAAGCATCCACAAATCTCTTTATCTTAAAGTGATACTCCACCCAAAAATGAAAATTTTGAAAATGTACTTTTCCAGAAACCTGTATGCGTTTCTCTCTTCTGATGAACACAAAGGAAGATATTTTGAGGAACGATTGGACCCAAACAGTTGTTTGGCACGACTGACTTCCATAGTAGAAAAGAAAAACACTATGGAAGTCAATGATGCCGAAGTTCCAATCGTTTTTCAAAATATCTTCCTTTGTGTTCATCAGAAGAGAGAAACTCATACAGGTTTGCAACAATTTGAAGGCAAGTAAATGATGACAGAATTTTCAATTTTGGGTGGAGTATCCCTTTAAAGGGATAATTAATTTTTGGTATGTTTTAGCTTACCTCAAGGGCATCCAAGATGTAGGTGTCTTTGTTTCCGCAGTAGTTTCAATTTCATTTTTACCTCTTGTAACCACAGCCACATCCAAGTAATCTGAGGGTGCGAAAGCGCCGGAAGTGATCTCTAGCGCGGTTGCGAAAAAAAAATCAATGTTGTCTGTTGATATATCGAAATCGTCTTCCATTGTGATTTCCTGTATATCTAAATATGTTTAGATCTTCACAGTGAAAGGTAACACTTCCGAAATCTCTGTGTAATCAATGAGTGACGTACACTATTGAGAGATCACTTCAGGTACTTTCCAGCTCTTACGCAGATCGAAGCGATATAAATACTGACATAAATACTGTTCGTTTTCTCACACAAACCGCTTGTTTCGTGTCATAGGCCATCAATGTGTACTTTAATTTACGAGTCATTAAATCTTGTTTAATTTGGACTTCTCTGTGCATGCTCTTTGAGGTGGTGACCATAGACCTCCATTATATGACTGACAGACAAGAACGGTTTGACCTAAAAATATCAAAATTGAAACTACTGTGGAAACAAAGAAAACTACATCTTGGATGCCCTTGAGGTAAGATAAAACATACCAAAAATGTATTTAAAAGTGAACAATCCCTTTAAGTTTAGAATTCAGGGAAATGATTATGTACTTACATCAAGTTCCACCTCAGGATCTCTTTGTTCACCCTGTCGACTGCGTGTACTCTGTAAAAAAGAAAAGAAAAAGGAAGAAACAAATATTTAACAAGTCAAGAAAAGATAAGAGGTATCATGAAAAGTCTTGAGATGGAGTCACCATACCTTCACTTTCCTCTGAAGTTCATCCTCAACATCTTTTAGCATTCCTATAGAAATTTTAAAAGGCGAAATGAAAAGACTGATCAAAAAATTCCAAGACGAAGCCTAATATTTTGCTCAGCTGCATTATTTTAATTATAATTAATTAAGAACATTTACCCTTAAATTCTTTTTTTTTAGATTTACTTTTCGTTTGTTGTACACTATCTTTCAAATGATTGGAATCGGTAAGAATTAATTTTTTTTATATAAGTTTCTATTGCTCACCAAAGCTGCATTTATTTGATCAAAAATACAGTAAAAACAGCAATATTGTGAAATATTATTACAATATAAAATAACTTTTCTATTCTAATATATTTTAAAAGATAATAAAGTAACAATTGAGATCGGCCTTTAGACTCACCTGTCACTCTCAGATCTGTTACATTATTTGCCATTTTAAAGCCGTAAGTCATGGCCTGAAAATCTTCCTGCGATTGGAAAACAGAAAAATTCATATTCACTGTATAAACCAACAGAAAAATGTAATCACAATAAAAAGTACAATAAAAATAAATGGTGACTGGTGACTAATGCCCACACCGCAACTAAATATTTCATTTATAAATAATCTACATATCGTCAGTAATAATACCAGACATTAAGGCATGTAAACCTATTTTAGGAGACCTTTAAAACTAAATATGGAAACATTTAAAATAGCATAATGGAGGAAATTTAATTTAAAAAAAAAAAAAGCACAATTTGAACAAGAGTCACATAAGAATTGAATGTGTCTTGCCTCCTCAAACACAGCGGCTTTGTTGACTTTCTCGCGGGCGATGTCGCATATCTTGAGGATGCCCAGAGCAAAGGCTTTAAGAGCAGGGTCTTGAATAAGATCCGGGTTATGAACATATAGACACGTAAACACAGTCTGAGCCAGAGAATGCCCCTCCAGCCATGTGATCTGAGACAGATGAAGACAACATGACAGAATATTCAATACAGTAAGTAAACACAAATGCAGCTTTTCCAGCCACTGCTTTCTTTAGCAAACACTACCATCTCAGTGTCACATGATCCTGCAGAAATCATTCTAATATGCTGATTTGATGAAACAATTCTTAATATTATCAATGTTGAATAATATTTGTCCATTAAAAGAGAAAAGCATTTATTTGAAATCTTTCCTATTACATATGAACTATGTAATGCTTTATTCCTTAATAATAAAAAATCATTTCTTGTTGAATGTGTATTTTACTATTTTGTGTGTATACACTCACCGAAAGGATTATTAGGAACACCTGCTCAATTTCTCACTAATGCAATTATCTAATCAACCAATCACATGGCAGTTGCTTCAATGCATTTAGGGGTGTGATCCTGGTCAAGACAATCTTTGAGCGTGGCATGGTTGTTGGTGCCAGACGGGCCGGTCTGAGTATTTCACAATCTGCTCAGTTACTGGGATTTTCACGCACAACCATTTCTAGGGTTTACAAAGAATGGTGTAAAAAGGGAAAAACATCCAGTATGCGGCAGTCCTGTGGGCGAAAATGCCTTGTTGATGCTAGAGGTCAGAGGAAAATGGGCCGACTGATTCAAGCTGATAGAAGAGCAACTTTGACTGAAATAACCACTCGTTACAACCGAGGTATGCAGCAAAGCATTTGTGAAGCCACAACACACACAACCTTGAGGCGGATGGGCTACAACAGCAGAAGACCCCACCGGGTACCACTCATCTCCACTACAAAGAGGAAAAAGAGGCTACAATTTGCAAGAGCTCACCAAAATTGGACAGTTGAAGACTGGAAAAATGTTGCCTGGTCTGATGAGTCTCGATTTCTGTTGAGACATTCAGATGGTAGAGTCAGAATTTGGCGTAAACAGAATGAGAACATGGATCCATCATGCCTTGTTACCACTGTGCAGGCTGGTGGTGGTGGTGTAATGGTGCGGGGGATGTTTTCTTGGCACACTTTAGGCCCCTTAGTGCCAATTGGGCATCGTTTAAATGCCACGGCCTACCTGAGCATTGTTTCTGACCATGTCCATGCCTTTATGGCCACCATAATGCACCATGTCACAAAGCTCGAATCATTTCAAATTGGTTTCTTGAACATGACAATGAGTTGACTGTACTAAAATGGCCCCCACAGTCACCAGATCTCAACCCAATAGAGCATCTTTGGGATGTGGTGGAACGGGAGCTTCGTGCCCTGGATGTGCATCCCACAAATCTCCATCAACTGCAAGATGCTATCCTATCAATATGGGCCAACATTTCTAAAGAATGCTTTCAGCACCTTGTTGAATCAATGCCACGTAAAATTAAGGCAGTTCTGAAGGCGTAAGGGGGTCACACATAGTATTAGGTATTCCTAAAAATCCTTTAGGTGAGTGTATATATACTTTTTCCCCTTTTAATTACAGACACTTTATTATATATATATATATATATATATATATATATATTCTTTTTAATTTTCTATTGATACACAGCTTCATGAAACTTTTGTGTTTACCGATATCAATACTGACCAGACAGCAAAAACATGTGTCCATGATCCCGATGAGCTCAGGAATACTCAGATCTTTCACTCGTATGGCCTCATCCTTCAGAAAAGAGGAAGACGGAAGGAATAAGAAATAGGGAAAAAAATGACATAGAGAGAGACGAAAAGAGAGAGTACAATTTCAGTAAAGTATAGAACTGTGAATACTGTAAATCAGCGGTTTTCAATAGGTGAGGCGCGCCTCACCTGGGGGGCGCCAAAGAGCGACAGGGGAGGCGCGAAGCAGTTTATAATACGCGACTTTTTTTTTTTTTTGTAAGTGGCGTTAAAACAGCACGGGTTGCGTTTTTTGGGGCTTATTAAAAAAAAGGTTGTTTGTTTTGAAAATCTGACAAGCAACTTTGTTTTCTTTACATGGCAGTTGCCGTTTTCTCAATCTCCAATACATTGATTGACACTGTCTGACAAATGGACTTTTGCGTCCATTTCTTTTCCCTTTTTTTTACCTCCTAATTGAATAACGAAAAACATGCTTTCTTTATTCGTTTTTAGACTGGTGAAACGATATTCACAAACGATTTTTTATTTTCTTTATATACAAGGATATTTAACTTCACATTGGCTTATAAAGAAAGCCTAAAACAAAAACATTTCATAAACAGTAAAATTTTAAGTTAGCCTATTTAAAAATAAAACTTTATTCAAACATTAATAAATTATTTTATGATAGACATGCCTATTACTGTCTTAAGTGAACTCATTTATAAATGCTAATAATAATTAGCATTATTATTAGTCTACATGTAGGCTAGATTCGAAGACTCTTTTTTTCCAGAAAAATGTGAGAAAATGGGACGAGTGTCAGATCGCGTCTCTGTCAGCAGCTGTCCGAATTTGCTCACTCGGCTGTCCTTACCTACTCTACTCTGAGGCTCACATTCACCCAATTTGAAAACCCCTGCTGTAAATAAAAGCCTAAATCAATTCTGTTCTGTTTTAGAAAATTTGGACTCAACCGCTCAATTCATATGGATTAGTTTTACCATCACTTTATGAACTTGTTGAAGCGTCAAAGTGGTTTTTGCTTAGCTGTCAATAGAGGGACAGAAATCTGTCAGATTTCATCAAAAAGGTCTTCATTTGTGTTCTGAAGATGAACGAAAAGTCTTACAGCCAGGTTTGGGTGAGGAATTAATGACAAAATTTTCATTTTTGGGTGTACTATCCCTTTAAACTCACTATATTCAGGTTCATTATCACAAATAATTACATCACTTCACGAGATAAATAAGAAGATCAGGAGTGAGGTGAAACCAGCTCTTTCGAGTGCTACCTTAACAGCTTGTTCAAAGTTGAGGACTTTACGGTTGACTTGGTTTCCGATCATCCCAGCATCCATCTTCGGATCCATCATCTCGATGGCTGACATCGCCTCAAACAGACCGAACCTACAGGAACACGAGCATTACGTACACCGAACGAATGCACCAAATGTTAAATTACCCGTAAAAGCATTTCTTAGCTCAAAAAAAATAAATAAAAATGTCTTACAGTTTGTCATGGAGCAACTCGCCAAGTTTGAGCTCTGCAAAATCAAACTCATTTAATCAGCAAATTCGGTTTCTGTACAGCAAGATTAATCAAAAGCACAATAAAAAAACGACTGATGGCACTAGAAAGGTCCAAAAATCTCCTGTTCACAATAACACAGATGTATTGAGGTGACTTATGGATGATGTGGCCAAGCTTGCATGGGAAAGAAAGTTAATTTTAGAAATGGTAAAAATTAGAATATCAGCAAAAATTCTGCAGCCATGCCTCATTGCACTTTTAGATGATGGATCCTACATGCAAGACACTATATCCTCATGAATTAATGATCAGAATATTGGCTGTAATGGGATTTGAAGACTGCATCCTCAAAAGGAATATAACTTTTTACTTTTATAAATCAGGCAGGATGCATGGATATTTTTTTGCTTGTTTTGGAAAAATCTGGTTTGAATATTAATGTAAATGTTACATAAACAAGGCATATTTTTCTCCATTTTTCTCAGGGGTTTGTGGAAAATGGCTATTCTGAGAAAAAAGCGTTGACAGTGACATCTACTGAGGAGTTCAGCCAATGATAACTCAGCTTTGTCATGCCCATGAAACACATACACTTCTATGCAAGAAAGAAAATACTAAGTAATTTGTCTTATCAACAAATTATTGGTCAGGAAATTAGCCAAATGTAACTGTTACTAAAAAAGCTATTGCTCTCACAGAAAAACATCAAAGACTGAATAAAGTTTTTGGCAGAATATGGGAAGTTGGTTCAGGCTCTATGGGTCTGTAGTGAATATTTGGTCTCACATTAAACTCAAATGAACTGGGAGACATTTTTGAACTACTCTGTTTGAGGCCATTAACTTAGAGCAGAACAACACTGACTCTTCTTCCTGTAAAAAGCTGTCTGAGAGTTGGGGACGCCAATTCCGTGCTAAGTTTCTTTATCTACAATATTCGTGCAATTCTTGCTAATTTCCTGACCAGTGATTTGAACTATTTTTTTACTACATTTTTGGCTTGGCCCATTTGTTTTTCCACGTAGTGCACACATATAGACACACACCTTTACAGGCTCCTTTGAATTCTTTGGTGACGTCCACCCAGTCGGCATTGTTTCTCATCTTCTCTGGGATCCCAAGACCCCAACCTCCCTCCTCCTCCTCTACCGACGACTTCATCACCATTGAGACAGCTACGAACATAAAAAATAACGGCATTAAAGCAAGAATGAAGATATTTTTGATGAAATATGAGAGATTTCTGTCCCTCCATTGACAGCTGCCAAACTTCCACTTTGACGCTTCAAAAAGTTCATAAAATTAATCTTTATGAATTGACCGGTTTAGTAAAAAAATTTCTAAAGAGACTCGATCGGTTTATATGGTGAACATACAAGAAACATACACCGAACCTGCTTGACTCGCGAGAATGAACCTCATTGGGTCTCACACGTCAAACGAACATGCTTGAGCTTTCATTTACCACAACTGATGTGTGGGTTGATGAGTGTTTATATGTGAATAAAAGCATAAATTCAATCTGTTCATCACATTAAGCGACTAAACCACTCGATTCATTTGGATTAGTTTTACGATCTCTTTATGAACTTTTTGAAGCACCAAAGTGCTGTGTAGCCTCAGATTTCATTAAAAAGTTTAGGCATATGACTTTGGAACGACATTCAGGGTGAGTAAATAATGACAGAATTTTCATTTTTGGGTGAACTAACGTTAACCCTTTAAGAGTTGCCAGAAATATCTCGTGCAAGCACATATTAATATGACAAATTAGGGGATATTAGGGAAAGTAAACAATGAAACTACATCAAGACTTCATATTGAGCGTGAGGGCCACTTCAACAGTTTGCACGACTATAATTTAGTGCTTTTAAATAACTGGGTTTCAGCACAATAGATGTCTCAAAACCTGTGAGTTACCAACCTATAGACACATTTTTGGGCAATATATGCAGCACCACATGATGCAATCTCGGTAGGCAATTGACTAGGTTGAGCACAACTAATTATGTCCTTATTGGGTATTTCCTCAAGCTACAAGCAGAGATGACAGACCATAGGCACAGACACTCAAACAAACTCCAGTATTTTGCTAGGTTAAATAGAGTACCGTTACTAATGAGGACACTTGTGGAGAAGAACTCATGGTCACTGTACTGCAACCTCCCTTTGTTGTTACTAGTCGACGACGAATAGTCTTTGAATTCAGTTGAGTGTTTTAATAGATATAATAGGATATTAATTACACGTTTTATTTGGTAAAATTCTTTAAATACAGAACCACCATCGACCACAAACAGCCAATGACATTAGCGAAGAGCGATAAATGCTAGGCTGAGTCTAACCCCTAACATATATCATTACTGCTAAATGTATACTTTACAACATTTGAAGTACATATTTATCAACAAAAAACACATTCAAAGGGTAAATAAATACAATACCTTTAGAAAGGCAGTCTTTCTGTGCTGTTGCAAATATACAGCGCTGCAGCAGTGGACGCCTGTGAATGACATCATACTCTGATTTGCATTCTGGGACATGTAGTTCTGAGCTTTGAAGCCGTAAAATATGTAAGATGTTTATTTATTCTGGTTAAAAATATTATTACTTCGTGAAAATGTTTAATCTATAAATATAGGCCTTAATAACAAAACACTCAATAATCTACACTTTATAATAAACATTATATTTAATATAAAATGTAGTAATTAATTTATGACAAAAATAAATAAGAATTATTAAAAACATAAATACAAATAAATAATTAATAAAATAACAATGACGATAAATAATAACAAAATCACAAAGTTCAAAACAATTTAAAAAATGATGTATCAAGATGTTTGTAAAACGTGTGAAACTGTGATACGATTATAAATGTATATATTGTTATATTAATATAATTATAAATATATATACATAATAAATAATTATAAAATATAATATATATATACATATCATAAATTATAGTATATAATTTATTAATTATATATATTAACAAAAATACATATATAAACACAATTTTATGTTAGATGCGATAAATCGATTTGAACACACTAATGTGTATATGTAATATAAATGACGTTTTTTACCGTCGTTACGTTAGTCATCATGCTCGAAGCTGCGCAGCGCAGTGTTTGGACGCTGATCTGTAGTCCATCTGTGCGTCAGACTCTGAATGTGACACATGAGGTGCAGATCCTGGATTCTGCGCCAGCTCTGTTACTGGACGCGCCCTCACTTCCGAGTGTGTGTGGGGGTTAGAGTCAATAATAATAACAGCATCAGGGGGCTTATGTTGTGTTGTGTCTGTGCTGCCAAGTGATCGCGCTGCGAGGAGTTCAGATGGCGCAGCTCTCGCATGCTTTAAAGGTTGGTGCTCGCGTGTATTTGTATATGTGCCAGTGACAGAGATCAGCTGTCCTGTTAGCGTATCTGTGCTAACACTGGAGCTATCTCTGCAGGACAGGTGGATCTGACATGATCATGAGTTGGCTTCACTCATACTTGAGGTGTTTTATCAACTTAATAATTAATAATGCATTTGAATTAATTATTCATTAGCTGATCTGAATCTGACTGTAACATTCTCCTCAGAAAGCCTAATTTAAATAGGAGTGGATTGCACTTAAGTTACTGGCCTTGGCTCAAAACCTAATGTGATCCCTACATGGACAGCTTTTTTGGGAGCCTATTATGCCCTAAAATGGCTGTCCAGATTGACAGCACAGTAGGTTTCCATGTCCTAAAAATGCTGTCTGTGTGGCCAGATGATGCACAAACAATATTGTTTATGTTGACAGCTCTCTAGAGCTTGATGCTTAAAAATGTCTATGTGGACAGCAAATCTAGTTAGGAAGCTCAGTGGATTTTGATGCTTAAAAATGCTCTGAAATACACTCTAAATGCTGTTGGGAGCTCTTCTAAAGCTTGATGTCTAAAATGAAGTCTCTATAGGCAGAAAAATGCTGTAATGCTGTCTAGGTAGGAAGCTGAGTAGGTCTTAATGCCCCAAAATGTATGTGGACTGATAGATTATGATGGCCAACAATGTTGCCTAGTTTGATGCACAAGTATGTTGTGTTTTCATCTAGGTAGCTGTATAGGTAGTTTGCTCACTAGGTTTTGAGACACAGGCGGTTAGATTCTTGCTGCTGTTTTTGTTTTTTCCTCCCTTGAATAAGTAAAATGCTTTTGATATAAGACTTTATAAAGTGGCCAGTGTTGCTGTATAAACTCGGACTGATTTGAATGCCCCCACCCCGCCCCACCCCCCAGGAGTCAGTTTGACGTTTATTGATTGTGAGAAGAAATGAATAAACCCAAAATGGCAGCAGAAAAAAGGTTAGTTTTTGTTTCCGACTTAAATATACACGTAGTAAGCTTTGCCGGTGTGTACTTGGCCTGTTGTGATGGTTTCCTGTATTCCCAGTGCTTCCCGGGTGCTGATGTTACTGAGTCAGCTGGAGAGGCTGAATGAGGAGCCCAAAGTTTCTGATAAGGATGCCATCCGACAAATCACAGGAAAAGTCCTTCACCTCATCCAGACCCAAGGTGACCTGACACACAAAACCGATGAATAAACACAATGCTTGATCAGCAGCTTCAAACATGTACAATAATTCCTGGTCTTTTTGTGGGAAATTCAGCAAATAAAAATGTTTGACTTATGCTTCATTCAGTGTGTTGCATAGATGTTTGTGAATGTAAAAGGTCTGCAAAGTAAATACTAATGTTAACCAACAGCCAAATAGCTATTCAGACATTGCTTTTAAACGGTATATTTGAATAGATTTTTCAGGGTTGTATTGAATGTCCCGTACTCCTCAGAAGTTGGTAGTTGGACTGTAATAGAAAACATTCACTTTTTGGTAGCATTAAAACTAATGAGATTCGTACCACGTTTGAGCTTCTGTAAGAACCAATGAGGTTCATTCTTGTTACACATCACGTTTGAGCTTCTGTAAGAACCAATGAGGTTCATTCTTGTTACACATCACGTTTGAGCTTCTGCAAGAACCAATGAGGTTCATTCTTGTTACACATCACGTTTGAGCTTCTGCAAGTACCAATGAGGTTCATTCTTGTGTTACGCATCACGTTTGAGCTTCAGCAAGAACCAGTGAGGATCATTCTCGTGTTACGCATCACGTTTGAGCTTCAGCAAGAACCAATGAGGTTCATTCCTGTGTTGCGCAGCACATTTGACCTTCAACAAGAACCAATGAGATTCATTCTTGTTACGCATCATGTTTGAGCTTCTGCAAGAACCAATGAGGTTCATTCTTGTGTTACGCATCACGTTTGAGCTTCAGCAAGAACCAGTGAGGATCATTCTCGTGTTACGCATCATGTTTGAGCTTCAGCAAGAACCAATGAGGTTCATTCCTGTGTTGCGAAGCACATTTGACCTTCAACAAGAACCAATGAGATTCATTCTTGTTACGCATCATGTTTGAGCTTCTGCAAGAACCAATGAGGTTCATTCTTGTTACGCATCACGTTTGAGCTTCTGCAAGAACCAATGAGGTTCATTCTTGTGTTACGCATCACATTTGAGCTTCAGCAAGAACCAATGAGGTTCATTCTTGTGTTACGCATCACATTTGAGCTTCTGCAAGAACCAATGAGGTTCATTCTTGTTACGCATCACGTTTGAGCTTCAGCAAGAACCAATGAGGTTCATTATCGTGTTACGCATCATGTTTGAGCTTCTGCAAGAACCAATGAGGTTCATTCTTGTTACGCATCACGTTTGAGCTTCTGCAAGAACCAATGAGGTTCATTCTTGTTACGCATCACGTTTGAGCTTCTGCAAGAACCAATGAGGTTCATTCTTGTGTTACGCATCACATTTGAGCTTCTGCAAGAACCAATGAGGTTCATTCTTGTTACGCATCACGTTTGAGCTTCTGCAAGAACCAATGAGATTCATTCTTGTTACGCATCATGTTTGAGCTTCTGCAAGAACCAATGAGGTTCATTCTTGTTACGCATCACGTTTGAGCTTCTGCAAGAACCAATGAGGTTCATTCTTGTGTTACGCATCACATTTGAGCTTCTGCAAGAACCAATGAGGTTCATTCTTGTTACGCATCACGTTTGAGCTTCAGCAAGAACCAATGAGGTTCATTATCGTGTTACGCATCATGTTTGAGCTTCTGCAAGAACCAATGAGGTTCATTCTTGTTACGCATCACGTTTGAGCTTCTACAAGAACCAATGAGGTTCATTCTTGTTACGCATCACGTTTGAGCTTCTACAAGAACCAATGAGGTTCATTCTTGTTACGCATCACGTTTGAGCTTCTACAAGAACCAATGAGGTTCATTCTTGTTACGCATCACGTTTGAGCTTCTGCAAGAACCAATGAGGTTCATTCTCATGTCACTCATCACATTTGAGCTTCAGCAAGAACCAATGAGGATCATTCTCGTGTTACGTTGTTAATCATATAAAGCGATCATTTCTCTTCAGAAAATTTGGACTAAGTCACATGGATTTGTTTTACAATCTCTTTTTGAAGCGTCAAACGGCCTGAGCTTGCTGAGATGCTGAAGAGATCAGCTGTGAAATGTGACAGCTCTTGGTTATCCAGCACTCGCTCGCTCTTCCCCCTGACCCCCGCTGACCGCAACCGCACACCACATATGCGTAATATCTCTACTGTCTGCACAGTGAAACCCACCCCATGCCATCAGCAACTGAAAGAAAATATGGAAATGTTCCTACGACTCCGAATGGTCGCCCCTTGTGCCCTCCCTCTCTCTCTCTTCCTCTTGCTCTCTCTCCCTCACTTAGAGTTCCCCTTCACATTTTCTCTCTCTATCTCAGTTCCCCTTCACATTCTCAGATCTCGGCCATATCCTCACATGCTTGTGACCGTCATTGATCTGTCGTGGGCTTCGCAGGCGTGTGTGTTTTGACTGACACCTCCTGGGCTGTGGGAGGGGTCTGTGTGTATGTGAAATATGATTACCCTGGTGTAGAATTTCACCAGTATCAGTGTTATGGATGAAGCGCTGGAGTGTATTCAGGTTATGAGAAGAGGCATAAGAGTGGTGGGTTGGATATGTGTTAGGAATAAAGATGGCCTACAGAAGTCACGTCAGAAGGAAGACGAGTGGTTTGTGCCGGCCCTCGGGAAGCCCTGGTAAGATGAGAGCTTTTTATACGGCTTCTAAACTTTCCAAACATTACTTGTTATGATATGTGAAGATCAAGTTTCACACTTAAAAGGATAGTTGAAAACTGTCATTATTTAAACATCATTCAAGTTGCTTCAAACCTGTGTGAGTTTCTTTTCTTTGTTGAGCACGAGAAGAAGATAATTTGCAGAATGTTGGTAATCAAACAGATGGTGACCGTTGACTTCCATTTTAGGAAAAAAAATACAATGGAAGTCAATGGTAAATGGACTGCATTTATATAGTGCTTTCACAGACACAATGGCCACCAAAGCACTTTACATTTTGCCATGCAAGCCACCATCCAGCTTGTCGAGAGCAGCTGGGGTTAGGTGTCTTGCTCATGGACACCTCGACACTTGGTCAGGTGGAACCGGGGATTGAACCACAAACCTTGCAGTTTGTAGACATGAACCAATGAGCAACTGCCGCCACAATGGCTAACGTCAACTGTTTGATTACCAACATTCTTTAAAGTTATCTTCTTCTCGTGTTCAGCTGAAGAAAGAACTAACTGCGAGGACTTCAGATGACGCCAACTCTGATAACAAACTTTTCGTTTTCGGGTGAACTATCCCTTTAAGTATTACAGTGTTGCAGCCCCTATAATAATTCAAATTTTCATCTCTTTTATATCGTACATTTTAATACTATATAGCAAATCTCTAATCTGCTAAATGTGGAGAGTTAGACATTAAGGGTATTATGAAGTTTAATGATGTGTATAGTGAAAAGCGCAATACAAAAATAAAATGTGCTTGACTATTATTGAATTTTATCGTAAAAGTCATTCATTTTAAATTCAGTTTTAGTTCTTTAGTCACAATTTTTTAGAAAACTTAATATTAGCATATTTGAACACTATATTAATAAGTATTATTAATTTGTATTAATAAAACAGATTAACATCAACTTTCACCCAACTGAACAGATATAATATATATATATATATAAATGTGTGTGTGTGTGTGTATATATATATATATATATATATATATATATATATATATAAATGATGTATTTCAACTATCAGTTAATACATCATTCAAATTTATAAATAATTAATAGAGATATTGAACTGAATTTCAAAGTAATGATTATAGTTTATGTATATTTATGTAATCTTATTTGTGAATTATCATCAATATAGTAAAATTCACTTAGGCAGATTAATTGCATTCTACTAAACAAAGATATAACCCTTAAAATAAATGAAATTATTGAATACATTGTCTTATTGAATGTCAAATGTAAATGTTGTTTATTATTATTTTAGTAGTAGTTAATAGTAATGTTTCTAAAGCAGATTTCTAAAGCAGAGGTGTAGTTTGAATAAATGTAAAAATGTAATTAATTTATGAACTTGTGACAGCTATATGAATTATAGCTAAAATATGTATATATTTCAGTTTTAAATTTCTTAGCATGTCCTTACCATTGCTTTATTTGGGTGGGGGAGTGATCTTGTTACTCTGCACTTGGATCCGGTTTGAAATGCACTGACGTGTTCGTCTGATCTTTGCTCGTGTCTCTTCGGTTACGCCGTGTCCATTGGAGAGTTCAGAGTGATTGAAACCATGCGCCGCATCAGCCTGACATGTGTACTCTACAGCCTTCTGCCATGTCATCAGTTTCTGATTTGCGCAGCACTTTTTATTTATGTCTGTGTGTGTACATCTAGGCTGGGATATGTAACAAGTTCATTTGCCGTTAATAGTAGATGGAGCGTCCATGTCTCGTGCGCTTGTCATTTAAGAGGGATCTTGGCATGCATAACTCAAGCACGCTGATATATTTACCGCTGGCCAAACTTCTTGTTCTTCCCGAAGGTGTTGGGTTCAGAAGTTCCACTGCCTGCTCGACTGCTTCGCTTTTAAATTCTCAAGTTGTTTTTAACGCTACTCTGCAGTCCGACTGTGTTGAGTTGATTTAAGTGCTCTAATAATAAGTTAAGTGCTCTAATAATAGAAGTGGTCAACAAGTGTCAGTATTTTGCCAAAGGTTTAGTGCCATTTTTAAGGTCATAAATGAAAGATGAAAATTATTATTAAATATGAAATTATTATTAAATAAAACATTTTTCCAATTAAGTCAATATTCAATATCTTAGGAAGCTTGTTTCCGCCACTAAATAAAAAATAAAAGGTAATTTCCACTTTTTCTCACAATTGTGAATTTGTCTCGAAATTCTGACTTTTTTTCTGAATTGCATGATAAAGTTGCAATTGCGAGTTATAGTCAGAATTGCATGATAAAAAGTTGCAATTGCGAGTAATAGTCAGAATTGCGTGAAGTAAAGTTGCAATTGCAAGTTATAGTCAGAATTGCATCAGAATTGTGTGATAAAGTTGCAATTGCGAGTTTTAGTCAGAATTGCATCAGAATTGTGTGATATGAAGTTGTAATTGCGAGTTATAGTCAGAATTGTGTGATATAAAGTTGCAATTGCGAGTTATAGACAGAATTGCGTGATAAGCTGCAATTGCGAGTTATAGTCAGAATTGCGTGATATAAAGTTACAATTGCGAGTTATAGTCAGAATTATGACATAATTGTGTAATATAAAGTTGCAATTGCGAGTTATAGTCAGAATTATGACATAATTGTGTGATATAAAGTTGCAATTGCGAGTTATAGTCAGAATTGCGTGATATAAAGTTGCAATTGCGAGTTATAGACAGAATTGCGTGATAAGTTGCAATTGCGAGTTATAGCCAGAATTGCGTGATATAAAGTTACAATTGCAAGTTATAGTCAAAGTTACGTCATAATTGTGTGATATAAAGCTGCAATTGTCAGTTATTGTCAGAATTGTGTGATATAAAGTTGCAATTGCGAGTTATAGACAGAATTGCGTGATAAGTTGCAATTGCGAGTTATAGTCAGAATTGCGTGATAAGTTGCAATTGCGAGTTATAGCCAGAATTGCATGATATAAAGTTACAATTGCAAGTTATAGTCAAAATTACGTCATAATTGTGTGATATAAAGTTGCAATTGTGAGTTATTGTCAGAATTGTGTGATATAAAGTTGAAATTGTGAGTTATAGTCAGAATTGCGTGATATAAAGTTGCAATTGCGAGTTATAGTCAGAATTGCGTCAGAATTGCATAATATAAAGTTGCAATTGCGAGTTATAGTCAGAATTGCGTGATATAAAGTTGCAATTGTGAGTTTTAGTCAGAATTGCGTGATATAAAGTTGCAGTTGCAAATTTTAGTCAGAATTGTGTGATATAAAGTTGAAATTGTGAGTTATAGTCAGAATTGCATGATATAAAGTTGCAATTGCGATTTATAGTCAGAATTGCATGATAGAAACAACACGGAGGACCGCTTGAGTAACTTTTGTCTCTATCTCTCTCATTTACTGTTAAGGTTAAATTCACAAAATTATATATTATATTTGAGTTTATCAAATTGTCATTTACATGCTTTAATGTCCAACCAATTTGTTTTCATTTTTGATTCGTAATTTTAAAGAGATAGTTCAACCAAAAATTTAAATTCTGTCATTAATTACTTGCGCTCATGTCGTTCCAATCCAGCAAGTCTTTTGTTCATTTTCCGAATACAAATGAAGATCTTTTTAATGAAATCTGCGATTTCTGTCCCTCCATTGACAGACTATGCAACTACCACTTTCAAGCCCCAGAAAAGTAGTAAAGACATCATTAACGTTAGAGTAGTCCATGTGATTGGAGATTAATATTTTGTGAATAAGCTGATAAATTTATTTTTTTTTTTTGTTTTTTTTTTTCCACAAACAAAGCACTCGCGTCACTTCTTAAAATTGAGGTTAAACCACTGGAGTCACATTGATTACTTTAATGATGTCTTTCAGGACTCCAGCTGCTGATTTGGTAGTGCAGGGGGAAAATGTATCAAAGTTCATTTAATCATAAAATTCCTATTGGTATGCTTTAATAAGTACAGTTACTAATAATATTACATGTTTGTTTATTGAAGATTTAAAAGTTAAGCACTGAGCTTGAATTGATATGGAGATAATTTCCTTTTATGAACAACAGTAATGTGCAAAACCCAATTTTTTACAGGGAAAAGTTAAATATTCTACACTTATTAAATGTTCCATTGCTCTTCTATTGGATAATACTGAACTGACCAAAAGCATGAGTGATTATAAAAGGAGCTTTGTAATCTTCATAATACAGTCACAATTTGAAGAAAAGTTTTAGTTTTTCCATGATATTTACATTTCATTTTGCAGATGCTTTTATCTAAAGTTTCAGACATTGTTTAGTGTAGCATCAGTTGGATATAAGGGATTAAAGGGAAAATGAAAGCATAGTCATGAGACTTTGTGACTTCATGTGCAGATCTCACTGCAGAGTCAAGTGATGTCCAGCTCCACCTCTCTGGACGTATAAGGGGGTGGAGGGATAGACAGTGGGTGGGGTTAGGGTGTGCTTGGATAGTCTAGCTCCATCTATATAAACTCACAATTGCAAGACATAAAATCATATAAACGTGCAATTCTTGAAAAAATTTGAACTTTGTAACTCACAATTGCAAGTTTTTATCATGCAATTATTCCTTTATAATTTACAATTATGACTGTCTTGAAATTCTGAGAAAAAGTCAAAATTGCTAAATGCAAATTCGCAATTGTGAGGAAAAAAAGAAGGTCATTAAAAGTCACAATTACCTTTATTAACAGAATATTTTGTCATGTTTTAGAGAAGAGCCGTAAGGAGGTGGTGTCTAAAGGCTCTGGTGGGATGGAGGTCATTCTATCATCTCTCGAGGTACCATCACTCAGAACGGACAACTTTACGCTGCCATGAAATCACATCTGTTTTATCTTAGCTCAATTTGAAGTGCTTTTCAGCTGCTGATCTACTTGATTCTTTACAGAATACACGGGATTTGCAGACCAATCTGAACATCCTCGGTATTTTGAACGAACTGTTGACTGTGGGTGAGTTTCAGTGTTGTTATTGTTACCTAAAACTATTCAAAAATGTCAAATAAAATATAATGTAATTCTTAAAACTTAAAAAAGTGAGAAATATTACCTAGGCAACTAACTGAAATGAAATAAATTGAAGTACTTAAATTATTTAAAGTTGCAGCCTGTAACTTTTTTGGGTTAAAATAATAATGTTGTAATAATTGTAATAATGTTTTTAATTCCAGTGGTACCGTTGGATTTCCGCGGTAGATTCGAGCATGTCTTTGCGTCATTACGTCACATCTGTACACACAAAGGAGAGTCTCGGCTAGTCTGCTATATTGAGTCATTGCGTCACATCTGTACACACAAAGAAGAGTCTCGGCTAGTCGGCTGTATTGAGTCATTGCGTCACATCCGTACACACAAAGGAGAGTCTCGGCTAGTCGGCTGTATTGAGTCATTACGTCACATCCGTACACACAAAGGAGAGTCTCGGCTAGTCGGCTGTATTGAGTCATTACGTCACATCCGTGCACACAAAGAAGAGTCTCGGCTAGTCGGCTATATTGAGTCATTACGTCACATCCGTACACACAAAGGAGAGTCTCGGCTAGTCGGCTGTATTGAGTCATTACGTCACATCCGTGCACACAAAGAAGAGTCTCGGCTAGTCGGCTGTATTGAGTCATTACGTCACATCCGTACACACAAAGGAGAGTCTCGGCTAGTCGGCTGTATTGAGTCATTACGTCACATCCGTACACACAAAGGAGAGTCTCGGCTAGTCGGCTGTATTGAGTCATTACGTCACATCCGTGCACACAAAGAAGAGTCTCGGCTAGTCGGCTGTATTGAGTCATTGCGTCACATCCGTGCACACAAAGGAGAGTCTCGGCTAGTCGGCTGTATTGAGTCATTGCGTCACATCCGTGCACACAAAGGAGAGTCTCGGCTAGTCGGCTATATTGAGTCATTACGTCACGTCCGTGCACACAAAGGAGAGTCTCGGCTAGTCGGCTATATTGAGTCATTGCGTCACGACCGTGCACACAAAGAAGAGTCTCGGCTAGTCGGCTATATTGAGTCATTGCGTCACGTCCGTGCACATAAAGAAGAGTCTCGGCTAGTCGGCTGTATTGAGTCATTACGTCACATCCGTACACACAAAGGAGAGTCTCGGCTAGTCGGCTGTATTGAGTCATTACGTCACATCCGTGCACACAAAGGAGAGTCTCGGCTAGTCGGCTGTATTGAGTCATTACGTCACATCCGTGCACACAAAGGAGAGTCTCGGCTAGTCGGCTGTATTGAGTCATTACGTCACATCCGTGCACACAAAGGAGAGTCTCGGCTAGTCGGCTGTATTGAGTCATTACGTCACATCCGTGCACACAAAGGAGAGTCTCGGCTAGTCGGCTGTATTGAGTCATTACGTCACATCCGTGCACACAAAGGAGAGTCTCGGCTAGTCGGCTGTATTGAGTCATTACGTCACATCCGTACACACAAAGGAGAGTCTCGGCTAGTCGGCTGTATTGAGTCATTACGTCACATCCGTGCACACAAAGGAGAGTCTCGGCTAGTCGGCTGTATTGAGTCATTACGTCACATCCGTGCACACAAAGAAGAGTCTCGGCTAGTCGGCTGTATTGAGTCATTACGTCACATCCGTACACACAAAGGAGAGTCTCGGCTAGTCGGCTGTATTGAGTCATTACGTCACATCCGTGCACACAAAGAAGAGTCTCGGCTAGTCGGCTGTATTGAGTCATTACGTCACATCCGTGCACACAAAGAAGAGTCTCGGCTAGTCGGCTGTATTGAGTCATTACGTCACATCCGTGCACACAAAGAAGAGTCTCGGCTAGTCGGCTATATTGAGTCATTGCGTCACATCCGTGCACACAAAGGAGAGTCTCGCCTAGTCGGCTGTATTGAGTCATTACGTCACATCCGTGCACACAAAGGAGAGTCTCGGCTAGTCGGCTGTATTGAGTCATTACGTCACATCCGTGCGAACAAAGGAGAGTCTCGGCTAGTCGGCTGTATTGAGTCATTACGTCACATCCGTGCACACAAAGAAGAGTCTCGGCTAGTCGGCTGTATTGAGTCATTACGTCACATCCGTGCACACAAAGGAGAGTCTCGGCTAGTCGGCTATATTGAGTCATTACGTCACATCCGTACACACAAAGAAGAGTCTCGGCTAGTCGGCTATATTGAGTCATTACGTCACATCCGTGCACACAAAGGAGAGTCTCGGCTAGTCGGCTATATTGAGTCATTACGTCACATCCGTGCACACAAAGAAGAGTCTCGGCTAGTCGGCTATATTGAGTCATTACGTCACGTCCGTGCACACAAAGGAGAGTCTCGGCTAGTCGGCTGTATTGAGTCATTACGTCACATCCGTACACACAAAGGAGAGTCTCGGCTAGTCGGCTATATTGAGTCATTACGTCACATCCGTGCACACAAAGGAGAGTCTCGGCTAGTCGGCTATATTGAGTCATTACGTCACATCCGTACACACAAAGAAGAGTCTCGGCTAGTCGGCTATATTGAGTCATTACGTCACATCCGTACACACAAAGGAGAGTCTCGGCTAGTCGGCTATATTGAGTCATTACGTCACGTCCGTGCACACAAAGGAGAGTCTCGGCTAGTCGGCTGTATTGAGTCATTGCGTCACTTCCGTGCACACAAAGAAGAGTCTCGGCTAGTCGGCTGTATTGAGTCATTACGTCACGTCCGTGCACACAAAGGAGAGTCTCGGCTAGTCGGCTGTATTGAGTCATTACGTCACATCCGTGCACACAAAGGAGAGTCTCGGCTAGTCGGCTATATTGAGTCATTACGTCACATCCGTGCACACAAAGAAGAGTCTCGGCTAGTCGGCTATATTGAATCATTGCGTCACTTCCGTGCACACAAAGAAGAGTCTCGGCTAGTCGGCTATATTGAGTCATTGCGTCACGTCCGTGCACACAAAGGAGAGTCTCGGCTAGTCGGCTATATTGAGTCATTGCGTCACATCCGTGCACACAAAGAAGAGTCTCGGCTAGTCGGCTATATTGAGTCATTGCGTCACGTCCGTGCACACAAAGAAGAGTCTCGGCTAGTCGGCTATATTGAGTCATTACGTCACATCCGTACACACAAAGAAGAGTCTCGGCTAGTCGGCTATATTGAGTCATTACGTCACATCCGTGCACACAAAGAAGAGTCTCGGCTAGTCGGCTATATTGAGTCATTACGTCACATCCGTACACACAAAGAAGAGTCTCGGCTAGTCGGCTATATTGAGTCATTACGTCACATCCGTACACACAAAGAAGAGTCTCGGCTAGTCGGCTATATTGAGTCATTACGTCACATCCGTGCACACAAAGAAGAGTCTCGGCTAGTCGGCTATATTGAGTCATTACGTCACATCCGTACACACAAAGAAGAGTCTCGGCTAGTCGGCTATATTGAGTCATTACGTCACATCCGTACACACAAAGAAGAGTCTCGGCTAGTCGGCTATATTGAGTCATTACGTCACATCCGTGCACACAAAGAAGAGTCTCGGCTAGTCGGCTATATTGAGTCATTACGTCACATCCGTACACACAAAGAAGAGTCTCGGCTAGTCGGCTATATTGAGTCATTACGTCACATCCGTGCACACAAAGAAGAGTCTCGGCTAGTCGGCTATATTGAGTCATTACGTCACATCCGTACACACAAAGAAGAGTCTCGGCTAGTCGGCTATATTGAGTCATTACGTCACATCCGTGCACACAAAGAAGAGTCTCGGCTAGTCGGCTATATTGAGTCATTGCGTCACGTCCGTGCACACAAAGAAGAGTCTCGGCTAGTCGGCTATATTGAGTCATTACGTCACATCCGTACACACAAAGAAGAGTCTCGGCTAGTCGGCTATATTGAGTCATTACGTCACATCCGTGCACACAAAGAAGAGTCTCGGCTAGTCGGCTATATTGAGTCATTACGTCACATCCGTACACACAAAGAAGAGTCTCGGCTAGTCGGCTATATTGAGTCATTACGTCACATCCGTACACACAAAGAAGAGTCTCGGCTAGTCGGCTATATTGAGTCATTACGTCACATCCGTACACACAAAGAAGAGTCTCGGCTAGTCGGCTATATTGAGTCATTACGTCACATCCGTACACACAAAGAAGAGTCTCGGCTAGTCGGCTATATTGAGTCATTACGTCACATCCGTGCACACAAAGAAGAGTCTCGGCTAGTCGGCTATATTGAGTCATGTCACATCTGTACACACAAAGAAGAGTCTCGGCTAGTTGGCTATATTGAGTCATTACATTTAGATGTGTTAGACCAATCATAACAGAGTGGCTCATCTGACCAATTACAGAAGAGTTGACTCTCTAAAAGGAAAGGGTTTAGAGGGACTGAATCCTTAATCGAGCCGTTTCTGACACTGTGAGAAAAGAGATGATGCTGCAATGTATGTTATGAGAGAAAAAAAATGTGTTTTCACTTTCACTGGATGTAAGCTTATTGTAGGAGATCTCCAAAACAATATTAGGAACCTTTACAGTCTTTTGAACAAATTGCAAATGCTTTGATACATTCATGGAATTGATTATATACAATTGTCTGCTGTTTCCTACATCATCAATTGCTTTTGTCATGTTGATCAAAATATATTATATGGTTCCCTGGTAGAATGGTCTTACCCCTCAAACATCTAGGCGTTAGTCCTAGAATAAGTGATTAAATGCAAAATGATTGAACTAGTTGTCATAAACTGTCAATATTTCCATTCAATTCTATTCTATTAGACTTTTTTTGTTTGTTTTTTATAAATGTGTCCTGAATTGATGAATTGCGGAGGTGAATTTTGAATTTCATAATGAAGGAAAATATAAAGGGCTTGATCAACCAATGACCAACCAGTTGTCTAAAATAGCTCAGAGTTGCATCTCATGACGCTGCATTTTGCAAGCATATATATAGACAGAGCACAACACAGTGTAACAAATTCTGTCAATGGAAGAATAACAAGGAAACAAACAGGGTCAACAGCCGGGAAGAAGAACAGGATTAACAGGATGCGTGTGGTGGAAGGGTACGAATGCAAAACAGTGGAAGAGGTAGAATATTGTAGACATGTTTCTGATGAAATAAAGGCCACTACTTGTGGACCATGTTCTCAATCATGACCTTATGGATGATGAGGGGGGAAAAGGTACAGCCTGATGTTGGGAGAACAATTGTGTCCTCAACTATTCAAACGTTTGTTGAAGGAACAGGTTCAGTATGTAATCAGACAGTGTTCACTATACTGTACTGTTATGCAATATTACTGAAGTCCACCTGTATTTTACTCTATGCAGTAAATATACTCTATCGAGAAAGTATAATGTAACACACAGACACACACACACACACATATATATATACATATATGAAGAGCTCTTTTCCAAAACGCGTTAAACAACATTTTTAAAAAAAATGAGTTTGTCGTGTCATTCTGCTGTGGACAGAACCCTTTCACTGCTCCATCAACGTTTCATGCCGAATCGCTATATTTCCTTGTTTAAAATGTACTGCAAGATACAGTCTCTTTCCAAGCCGCGATAAGCGCCAGCCCTGTTTTTAGCCTAAACACGATAAATCCTCAAATTCAATGAGCGCTCTACACAATCCAGCACGGCGGCGCTCTGAACAGAGGTTTATTATGTTCATTTATTCCTCAAAATGAGTCCTAGTTTTCTAGTCGACTAGTAGTAGATCGTTTAAGCCATTTGTATTATCAGTAATCACATATATTGATTTAATTAAATGGGAGAGAAACCATATGAGCGTTTTTAATTGCATATTCCGCATCTCAACGTATGCATAAAGCTTGCCACAAAGAACCGGCAAAAGTAATGATTATGCATGAAACATTTGAATTGTTTATTAATAAACTGTTTTCTGTCAGTGTCAGCAACAAAGATAAAGTTGATGATGCTTACTCGCCATCTTCGCAGTGAACGCGCATAGAGAAACGCATACTTCGAATTAGCCTACATACGCAGAGAGTTGCCAATTTATTTTAGTTTTTAATTGTTTTGTTTAAAAGTAGATATTTAAAGCTTTCTGTAGCTTAGTTCTCAGGCCTGTGTGAGGCAAGCATCGCGGTGTTTCGGTTCATATTATGAGACGCGCTCCGGTTCACCTGCGCGCCTCTGTGTCTTGATTATATTGTCTGATATTTACTTCTTATGTATTAATCCAGTCAATTTGTCGATGAAACATTTATTAAAATGAAGATACAATTTATATGAAACGAAATTTACAAGCTTTCTACAAAACAAAACTTAATAAGTGGTCAAAATCATGTCTGACGCACTCCAAATATTTTCCGATATTGGGCAGCTTTTGAATTTTGATCCTATCTTACTCATCTCATGCGGTTCCCTTTTCATAGCCTACTCAACATAGATGAAATAATAAAAATAAGTAATGTAATATTATTAAAAACAAATGTGAAATGTTTGTTTTTTTTTGTTTTTTTTTTACTTGTATTTAAGCGTCATGCTGCTCTGCTTTGCTCACATGTTATGTAGCCTGTGTGTGTGCATGTGCTGGAGGGGTGCCCATCCCTTTTTTGAATATCGTTATCATATATTGATAATTTTTAATAATTCGTTTTTTTCATGCATATGTTGAAATTGGTATTAATAATTTGTTTTTTTCATGCATATGTTGAAATTGGTACTATTTGTTTGAGGTTTGACTCTTTACTAAAAATGACTTTACTAATAATGATACAAAAAATGGATGGATTTATAGCGTTTTGGAAAAAAATAAAATTAACTTTTAAATTATCATTAACAATATTGTTGTTTGATTTAATAATTATTGTTCAAAATGTTCAGACTGAACCAATAAAACATTTAAACAGGATAATTTGAATATTCACAAAATGTGTGGGTCTAGGTAAAAAATGTAGTTTTCCTGAAAACTATTGAAATGGATTTATAGCGTTTTGGAAAAGAGCTCTTCATATATATATATATATACAGTATATAGTCTTGTTTTTCTTTATATTGAAATAATAACATTTGACTGCAATAATTTGACAGACCAACAGTAAAAGAATTACTGCAATCAATGTCCTACATACAGTAGTAATGTGTAAATTTGTACTGATATTTATACAAGTCATATAGATAAAGTGCAGTCTTGTGCATTTTCATTGTCATCAAAATCGTAGCCTTATTTTACATCTGAAAATACAGACAATACTGTTATATTGACAACAACACTAAGCATTTTGAATATCTTGTTTGTGAACAATGACTTCTCATTTTGATGGCACTGACATGAGATGAACTAAGGATTTTGAGCAAGTTTTTTTTACTGGTAATCCATTGCGTAGTGCTGTCTGTATGAATTGTTTTAAGAAAAAGCACTTACTGGTTTGCAAATATTAACGATGATTCAAGAAATGTACCAATGCGACTGAGAAAAACTGTAAAATAGCATAATAATGGCACTTTAAGTGGCTCTCTGAAGGTGATGAGACATGGGGCAAGATTTTTGAGCGATGTTGCTTGGGCACTTTGCCATCGAGAATGTGCAACAAATTTCTGTCTGGATACTTTAAATCGGTCGTGTGCCCCGTATCTCACCTGGTTGCCCAGCAACAATGTTCAACAAGTTGACCTGTGTTTCATCCCCTTTAGACTTCCATAAAAGTCCCTTTGTACACTACACTAGAATCGGCTAAGAAAAGCTGTAATCAGGAGACTTCAGTCAAAACAGTGTGTTTCTGAAGGACAGAATGGCTGTGTCAGTTCTAGCACAATGTTTGTTTCACTCTATCTCTGCTGTACTTGTTGTGGTAGGTGGAGGCCGTAGGACCGGGGTGTTTGTGTCTAAGGGAGGAACAGCGATTCTGTTACAGTTGTTAGTGAGCTCCAGCAAAGACCCTCCTGCCAATGAGGAACTAATGATTCTCATTCATTCTCTACTGGTCAAAGTTGGCCCAAAAGGTACAAAAGACTTTTCACTTGTTTTAGCTTTGCTAACACTGTAACCTAAAATCAGAATACACCATATTTGGTAACACTTTATAATAACTACACGCTAATAATCATTAGTTAAGCATGAGTAAACCATTACTTCATCATTCATAAAGCATTAATAGACATTAATAAGCAGTTCATAAATACAGCTATAAATGCTTTCTTCTTGATTTAAAAGCATATTTATAATTTGTTTAATAATTGTATTTTCATCCTTTATTAATGATCAATTTATCATTTCTAAATGAAGAATTGCATTTTTTATAAACCAGTTATTTAAGAGTTGTCCGTGGTTCATACGATTACTTAGAGCGAGTAAGTAAATGATTAATAAACTATTTAAATGTACATATTCAGACATATAGTGATGGTTACTTAATGTGTTAATAAATGCTTTATTAACATGTATTAATGCTGTAATTAAGGATTAATTTGGGTAGTTATAAAGCATTTAGTAGTGGTCAGTTAACTATGTTTGTGAGCTCATCTAAAGTGAGGACTAGTCATGCCTTGTAAAGCATTTTTAAAGGCTGTTAAATATTTCTATGTTCTGTATCACTGCGTTGTGTTTGTTACATTTTACTGTTTAGAAGATTGACGAGTCTTTAAATCGCCTTTATAAATGCTTTACAAAGCATGAATAGTCCTCACTTTAGATTAGCTCACAAAAATAGTTAACTAACCACTACTAAATGCTTTATAACTACCTGTATTTACTACATTTACTTACACTTTCTAAGTGGTCTTATGAATGACTGACAACTCTTAAACAACTGGTTTGCAAATAATGTTATACTTCATTTAGAAATGATTAATTGATCATTAACAAAGTATGAAAATACAATCATTAAACGCATTATAGATATGCTTATAAATCAAGAAAAAAGCATGTATAGCTATATTTATAAACTGCATATTAATGTCTATTAATGTTTTATAAATGATGTATTGACTGTTTACTGCAGTTATAATAAAGTGTTACCCAATAGGGTCATATAATCTAAACAACATCTTATACGTCTACAGTTATTATACATCTATTTGAATCTGTTGAAGTTTGATTAAGATGTCAGAAATTGCAGTTGACAAACAATTTCCAGTGACACCACTTCCTTATTCAGACAAGAAGTTTGGTGTTAAAGCGCGTCTGAACGGGGCTCTGAATGTGACTGTGAATCTAGTGAAACATAATCTGCACAACTACAAGCTGTTATTGCCATGCCTGCAGGTGCTTCGGGTCTACTCAAGCAACTGTAAGTTCACTCGCAGGACATTTGATGTTCTCTGTTGTAAATTTACGATAACAATTGCAATATGCTGATTTAAAAAAGTTGATTTGGTCACTGATACATTTTGCATCTCTACAGTAGGGCATTTGTGAACTTCAAGATGTTCTGTCTTTTTCGTAGTGGTAAATGCAGTGTCGCTGGGAAGGAGTGGCGCTTTGGAGATCATGTTCGATATTATTGGACCCTTTAGCAAAAAGAGCACCACTCTACTAAAGTATGTAGTTGTGTTCCTGTTTGTCGGATCTGAGAAAGATAATAATGCACATTCCCTATATGCCAGTCTCATCGACGTTTGTTGAAATACCGACTCAAGAGGTTGCTCCTGGGAGCCCCAAACCTCTGATATATTCAGAAAAGGCCAATGGTATTGGCAAAGTAAATTTGTATGTCCAGCCACTCCCCTGTTATAAAAGAGGGATCTTGTTCTTCGAAGCCAATCAGTGGTCTCTCTCTCCTCTCACACGCAGTTAAGTGCAGAGAGTTCCCCTTAACAGCATCATTCAAGCATGCCTTTTGTCGATGGCCTTCTGGGAGCAGTAGATTTACGTCTCCCTCTGACAGCAGTAATCACTGTCCTAAATGGTAAATGTCCTCACTGTTGCCCCTTTTCCACCAAAAAAAGAACTGGTTCGGAACTGGTGGTTGTTCAAAGTTGGTTCGGAGTTGGTTCGCTCATTCTTTTTCAAGAGACCAAGAGTCACCTCAGATGTTTCCAGTCTTGGTCCTTCTACCTCTGCGTATGAATCCTCTGCAAACCCATGGGACTCCCATTCCTCTGCATGCCTGCACGCTTGTGTTCTTCCGAATCAGTTTCTGGATGAGTTTGGCGGCTCGCCCCAGGGTGTTTCTCATTCGGGGCTGGTGAGGAATATGAATTATCAATTGCAGCATTAGAGGGCAGGCTTGCACTGTTAGAAGCTGAAGACTCACATGAGCCTCCACCCTCAGGAGTCACGGCTTAGTCTGAGGCAAATGCTGAGTTGGCGGCTGTACTTGCTCGAGCATTGAGCTGTAGTGGACTCCGAGCACTCGTGGCTGGACAATTAATTCTTAGAGTTTGAGCGTGAACTGCCTCTGTTCTTTCCTTCCCAGAGGAGCACGAAGAACTGGCAGAATTGTGGAAAGCACCTTTTTCTGCTAGAACATGGGACACCAGCTCCTCTGTCTTCACCACCTTTTACCTTGTTTACCACAAGTTTACCTTGTCTCGCGAGGGCTTACAACACCACTGGCCCGGCCACGTCCTGCAAGTCTACCTTCCTGCAAGTCTGTTGAGAGATCTGCACTAGTGGGGTCCTGATACATGATGCAGGAACTGCAATCAGTGACCTACTACACATACGAGCAATGACCCTGCAGGCTTTAGGTTGGTTGATGTCAAAACTCATGGTCCAAGAGTGGCATCTATAGCTTGACCTGATCGAGATGAGGGATGCAGAGAAAGCACTGCCCACCTGTCAACAGGCTACTAAGAACCCTTCGGAAGGCTTCAAAGCGAACCTGAGATGGGCGACCCAGGAGATGAGAGATGGCTGATCTGCTCGCCTTAGGATTGTGGACAATTCTCACTCCCAATGGAGGCATGCAAAGGAGAGCATTTTTCTTTGGCTGCACAACACCAGGCTCCCACATGATGAGCAAAAGAGCAAGTTTCCTCTTTTGTCTGGGTCACACACATGATACTTATGGCTCTCTTTATCATGACGGCCAAGCATAAAACATTTGCTCCGGAACCTTAATGGGTGCAGAACCTTCATGAACTCCTCATGTTCTGTTGTATCAGGTAATCGACACAAGTTACGACTAGAATGAGAATGGCCCACAGGATTGTGGATGCAATTCTCCTGGCCTACCAAGCTCTAATGCTTATCTTGCCTCTTGGGATTGAGGACTCACTCCACTAGGGGCATTGCAGCCTTTTTGGCTCTGGGGACTGGAACCTCGATGGCATACATCTTCAGAGCTGCGGCCTGGGCTACACACAACAACTTTGCGTCTTGAGTTTTGCTCCGTATGTGTTGACTCCCTAACAGCGGTTCCGTATGTATTCTTCCACTGTTCGGTGTCACTGCCGGTGAACATTGTGTCTTCCCCTGGACAAAGCTGTGCTCCGTCGCCAATCACTGTGGTCGGTAGTCTCTCCAAGTTGGTATAGCCCACCACAGAGACTTATTCCCTAAGTAGTACTTTCCACCAGGTAACTCCATAGTTTGTATTTTCCACATACTAACTCCCCTTCTGATAGGATGTGCTCTCTATAGTCTTCCTCTCTCGGTAGAGAAAGAGAACGCTTCCCAACGTTAACAACCAGTTGTGCTCAACTTCAAAATGCAATGGAAAATCCCCTAGGGGCAAAGGGAGACTAGGGGTTATACCCTCTTGGCATTGGAAGGTTTTGAGTGGGTTGAGTGTTACTTGTTACTTGGCATCTGCATTACCGAAGCTTGTTAGTTTTGGCTTTTATTGTAGGGACCCCTAGTGTTGCTATTTCGGCACGTCAAAGAGACCAACAGATATAGGGAATGTCCTGGTTACTATTAGCCGCGTTTCCACTGCCGGGCCAGGGCCGAACTGTGCTAGTGCGTGCCAGGGCCAGTCGCATTTCCACTGTCACTTCCGGGGCTTGATCGGGGCTCACTCGGGGCCAATGGCCAGGATTTCTGGCCCGTCGAATACCTTGGGCCAGAGGGGGCCAGCTCGGGCTAGAGGCGTGCTCAAGGTAAAAAGCGGAGTTTATCGGTGTTATGGAACGTTATGATCTGACGCAAGATGCACATTTCACCTTTTTATATGGCGCAAAAAAAAAAAAAAAATCGCTGCTCGAAATGGAGAATCGCCTGTACTGGTCTGTCGAGGATACAGCAGCTCTTCTGAGCATTTGGGCAGAAGAAAGGGTACGACGTCAATTTGATGGCGTGTGAAGAAACGAGGATGTTACAAAATACATTGTTGCGGAACTTTCTAAGCTAAACATTCAGCGAGCAACGATTCAAGTTCAGGAAAAAAAAAATAAAAGTTGCGGGCGCAGTATTGTACAAGGCAATCAAAATGCACAATGGACAAAGCGGAGTTCAGAGAAGGATTTTTCCATGGCTCGACTTGATGGACGGTGTGTGCTGGTTCACCAACCCTCTGTTAGTGGTGACTCGCGAGACAATCGGGACAATATTGCAGCCACGGCCGGTGAGTTAATATGCATGCTATCTTCCTAACTTAAAAAATAAATTAATTCATAATACCCGCTGAAATGGGTTGGGTTGTATGACGTTTGATCCAGAAAGGCGTGTTAGGGGTGGGGTTGAGGGCAGCCCGGTGCTTGAGGCCCGAGGCCACTAGCTCGGCTCGGCTGCCTGTTAGCTCTGGCCCAGCCCTAGCCCGGCAGTGGAAATGCGGCTAATGTAACCTCTGTTCCCTGATGGAAAGAATGAAGATGTGGTGTTCGTCCTACCACAGCTCTGAATGGATGCTGAAATAGTCGAGACGCTATCTTGGCTCCTCACAAACCTGAATGAGTGAAGCACGCCAGCCCTTTTTTTTTATACCCGGATGCCCGAGAGTGGCTGGACACGCCAATTCCATTAACCTTTTTGAATATGTCAGAGGTGTTTGGGGCTCCCAAGAGCGACTCCTAGTGTTGGTATATCGACACATAACAGAGGTTACAATAGTTACCAAGACGTTTTGTATAATTGTTACAAGAATGATATTGATCATTGATTTTATTGATTTTTTTTCCAACTCAGGGTAGCCTTGGACACACTGGCAGCATTACTAAAGTCTGGTAAGATGGCTCCTTGGATGATTCTCACACACAAAAAAAGAACATATCAACATTATACACCAAAAAAAGATGAGAAACAAATATATTTTGCATTAAGAAAAAGAATCCCAAAAAACATGATTTGTGCATGACTTTATTTCCATAATAATTTTGCAAATTTTTATCACTAAATAAAAATCAAATTTTCATTACTGTAAAAATAATTGTATATAATGTAAATTATAAAATTATGTAATTTAAATTGACACATTTATACATTTTTGTAGTTTGTTTTACCACCTTGAAGTTATGTATTACTCTAATGAGAATAATAGGAATATTAACATTTTAGCAAAGAATGAACATTTTCCAGAATTACTTTCTAATTTATACTTAAATGATCAACCCTTTTTCAACCACAGTTTTGTATTTATTATAATATAATACAATTATACTGTTTTTATATTTATATATACATTATATTTATATATACCATGGTCTGACTGAATACTCGATTCTGATTGGCTGGAAGGTGTGCAATAAAACCGTTTAATGCACATGTCAGTTTAATCGCCTGTTTTAATTAAAGTTTTTATTTAACCACACACAAGAATATATGTGCTCACAAAATCTGCAATCACGCTGCGCACACACAAACATTCAGGACCACAGAAACTTATCAACACTGCCCTGGGACTTTTACAAAAAAGTATCCACTACTACATTATATTTCTCAGCAACAAGGGAGTAGCATTGCTGGTTTGTCTATATAGAGAGATGATGAACAGATACAGGTAATTCACACATGCATCTATCATCCCTCTTTCTCTCTTTAATGCTATGATTCATTCATTCAAATATTGCACAGCATATATTGACACCTTTAAGTTGTCAATGCTGACAATTTAAATGACCATGCTATAAGCGGGATAATCCACAGCATTCAAATCTTTTAACGCACAGTTAGCTATGCACTTCGCGTTGGACGGTTCTTTGCCTCCACGTTGTGTTTTCAAATCTTTTAATGCACCGCTAGCTGTGGATTATCCCTTACATATTGTAATGTTTTTAAAAAATATTACAAATTTCAAATAGATGTTTTCTGTTTTACTAAATTCTAAAATGTTTAAAATGTATTTCTGCGATGCAAAGCTGAATTTTCAGCATCATTACTCCAGAAAGCTACTGTGCTTCTTAATATTTTTATGGAAACTGATATAAAAGGTTCATGATTCTCTAATGAATAGGAAGTTCAAAAGTACATCATTGTGTGTAACATTATAAATGAATTTACTGTAACTTTTGACAAGTTTAATGCATCATTGCTGAATTCATTACACATCCACATCATTAAAAATTGTAAAAAGTGTGTGTGCTTTTTAGGAATGAATGCTCGTCGCGCGGTGGACAGAGGATATCTTCCAACGCTACTTGCAATCTATCAAGATTGGCACCGCAATGACACACGTCACCGCCATGTGGTCATCCGCAAGAGCATCCTGGGATGCATCAAAAACATCACTAACATTAAGCTTGGCAGGAAGGCCTTCATAGACGCCAATGGGATGAGGATCCTTTATAACGCATCCACTGTATGAAAAAAGTGTTTTACTTTCATTTTTATATCATTGGAATGTGCCAAACAGCTTCTCCACAGTATAAAGATGTATTACTGTGATATGTTCAGGAGTGCCTGCCCGTCCGGACACTAGATCCACTGGTCAATACCTCCAGCCTAATTATGAGGAAGTGCTTTCCAAAGAACCGCCTCCCACTGCCTACCATTAAAAGTGTCTTTCTCCACCCGCTGCCACACGTCCCCGCTGGTGGACCAGTGGCGCAGCTGTACAACCAGCCGCCAGGAGGTAAAACACACTCACAGATGTCAAAGGAGTGCCGTTTTTATTTGTCTTTGTGCATGATAATTCTGATGCACCATAGTTATTGTCTTTACTGTTGTTATTGTGGATGATTGATCAATCCTTAATGGATAAAACCAAGTCCTGTCCATTAAAAAAAATTTGCAAAAAGTATTGTTTGCAAATGCTTTTTCTGGCCCCATTTAATATTAGCTTATTGCACTGCATAAAGTGTCAGTGTTGTTTGTTTGGTGTAGCGTCATTGGTAAGAGATCTCTCTGTCTTCTGTGTTAGTGGATGATGTGGTTGATGAGAGCGATGAGAATGAAGCTACGGAGGTCGACACAGAAAATGACACAGAAAATGAGGAGGATGAAAGCGGTCACAAAACACAGGTAACAATGGTCTCATTAAACTGATCTAGAGAACTAATCTAATATTTAAATGGGTCAAATGTCATGTTTCCCCTGTTATATATTGCAATTTTTCACCCTAATTCTGATTATTGTAGCAAACCGTATTCACTTTATAGCCCTTAATCCTGTAATTGTGGACAAATGTGGGCACAGAGAACTCAGGTGTGATCCTAATTTTTATTTATTATAAATGTTATTATCACTGTCTTCAATAAAGTTTTGTCTATCCATTTATGGTGTTTTTTTTTATTTTTGGGGTATTTTTGAATTTATTTACTTCGAAAAGTACCATATTTTCTATGTAAATTATGCTTATTTTTATGTTTTATTTTTTAAATTTTTTCAACAACATTAAAATATCATTCCAATAAGTTCTTAGAGCTAAAACCTAAAGATGAAGTGACTTTGCTGTCACCTGGTGTCTTATTTTGGCTTATTTTAGAATGCTCTAAATTACCATTTTTCCCATTCATTTCTATGGGTGCCCATTTTTGACCCAAAAACAAGATTAAGGAGGGTTTTTTTTTTCACCCAATTAACATTGTAGAATTGAGTCAAAAAAAAAAAAAATTGAGTGTGTTCAGGAGGTAAACTTAGGAAAAGTAGCCAAGTCTTGTACCGCTCAGATCAAGGAAAGTATTTTTTTTTAAATAAATAAATCCAGAATCTGGTTCACAGATGCTTTAGAAATAGTTTAACAAAATCGAATGAGATTGGTGTTATTTTAATATTATTTATATACTCTTTTAGTATTTATTAATACTCTGAATTAGCTTTTATTATGTGTTTAATTTTTGTTAATACATTTTAAATGTTTTTTTTAATTCACCCTTATCAAATCACATTATAAATTATTTATATATATTTATAAATTACTATTAAATATTAAATAATTGTATAAATAATAAATTACTTTCTGGTAATTCATTTAAAGTAATTAAAGCAATTTCATTTTACATTTTAGTAACTTTAGTAAGTTTTTTTTACATATACATTTATCTTTTTTTTGTTGTTATATTTCAGTTTCAGTTTTAGATACTTTTATACTTGAATTTACAGTATTTATTTTCGATAGTTGCCAAGGCAACAAGTTTTTCATCTAATATTTACAGATTATCATGTTAATGCAATCCTATCCAATGAATACTTGTCTCTCCTCATTGGCCTAAATGAGGGTTCAGAATAATTTGTAAAAGAGCGATCAAAGTTCTGGAATATTGATGTTGATCAGATTTGTTATGCACCACAGAATGACGACATAGAGACGGATATCAACAAACTGCGGCCCAGACAGATCAACACGCGTCCGTTTGATGAGCTCAGAGTCTACGAGCATTTCTGTCGGGAATTCACAGAGAATTTTGAGGTGAGAACATTTCTGATTAACTGGTGAAAGGTCAATAAAAATGCACGTAAATAAAAAATGACAATAATCAGCAGGTAGAAAAATACTTGACTTGCTTTTAAGAACTTTTGGAGCGCAATTGTCGTGTTCATCTATGCCTAAACGAACCAAACTAAGGTAGAAAACGCATCAGGTTCCAAAACAAACACGTGCCAGGTGTGAAAATGGCCTTAATAAACAGGGAAGATCACTGTTTCTGTTTTGTTTGCAGGAGAATGACTTTGAAAGCCCCAGATCTTTCATTTCTCTATCAAGCGTCAACTCAGAGCTTAACCATGGTCCCATTATCATTCCCACCACGCCGACATCCTTGGGGCCTCAGGGAGACGTTCTGCTGCCCAACTCGGATAGATCATCTCTGGAGCTGGACAGCATCTCTATATCAAAAAAACCAGACGGCAAATCGGACTGCGATCTGGTCTTTAGTTTGGGTCGTCTGGTTCTAGATGGTGGCGTGAACGGAGGCTCTGGGGATGGGTCTCAAGATGAGGGCGGGGAACCGACGGATCTCGAAGTTCCAGATACAGCGGCACTGCTGCCACTGCATGACCCTGACCTCTACTTAGAGATGGTGAAGAGCACACGCTCGGTGCCTGCCTACACAGAGGTGGCGTACCCAGATTACTTTGGGCATGTGGCACTCAACCTCCGCGAGCCCATTCTAGAGAGGGTTTATGGTGTGCAGAGGTACTTAACAAATGTTTGACTTTTTTTTGCTGTGAAATATGGTACTTGAAAGGGTCAACAAAACCTCAAATTTCTGTTGTTATTCCAAACCCACTGGAGTGGAGCACAAAAGGAGATGTTTAGCTGAATGTTCACGCTGCTCTTGTCCATACAGCAAAAGCCTCGGACTTTCAAGCGAGCTCCAAAAACACCATAAAAGCATGATTAAAGCGTCTTGTGAACTATATTCCAAATCTTCTGAAGACATAAGAAAGTTTTATGTGACGATCAAACCGACATTTTAAGTTATCAACTTAAAGGGATAATTCACTTAGAAATTCATTTTTGGTATGTTTTAGTTTACCTCAAGGGCATCCAAGGTGTTTTCGGCAGTAGTTTCAATTTTTATATTTTTAGGTCAAACCGGTTGTGTCTATCAGTCATATAATGGAGGTCTATGGTCACCACCTCAAAGAGCATACACAGAGAAGTCCAAATTAAACATGATTTAATGACTCGTAAATGTAAGTACAGATTGATGGCCTAAGACACGAACCGAGCGGTTTGTGTGAGAAAACGAACAGTATTTTTATCATTTTTACCTCTTGCGCCCACACCCTTAGATCACTTGGACGTGGCTGTGGTTACAAGAGGTAAAAACGATATAAATTCTGTTCGTTTTTCTCACAGAGACCGCTTGTTTTGTATCTTAGGCCATCAATGTGTACTTACAGTTACGAGTCATTAAATCATGTTTAATTTGGACTTCTCTGTGCATGCTCTTTGAGGTGGTGACCATAGACCTCCATTATATGACTGATAGACACAACCAGTTTGACCTAAAAATATAAAAATTGAAAATACTGTGGAAACAAAGACACGTACATCTTGGATGCCCTTGAGGTAAGCTAAGGCATACCAAAAATTAATTTCAAAGAGAACTATCCCTTTAACTCGCTGAATGTTTTGAGTGGAAAAGAACGTTATTCAGAACATTACAGAAGAAACAAAATTAGTAAGTTAATGATGACAGAATTAATATTTTTGAATGAACCATTCCACTAAGACATTCTTTTTTTTCAACAGAATGAAGATCTTCCAGGATATTGAGAGGCTCATTCACCCCAGTGACATCATCGATAAAGTTGTATATGACTTGGACAATCAGAGGTCAGTGTGAAACTTCTGCTCAAAACTTGTAATGAAATTTCATTGTCCTAATAGCTTTTGATTTATTTAGCCTATTTTTAATGAAAGCGGTCTTGGTACATTTCCCTGAAAATAATTGCACACCTTCGAACGTTTGTATATCAACCAGATTCAAGCATTCATTAGCTCTGTACTATAACAGAGATTTATTTGATCATCTGGTATATAACGGCCAAAACTGGTTGAAGCTGAAAAAAAAACTGTATTAATAAACAAACACTTTTTAATATCTCTGTTAGATTCCTTTTGCTCAGGTTTATGGAATCTCACAGATATGACCACATTTATTGTTTAATACACACCCAGACTGTCTTTGTTTTGTTTTTTTATTATTCTAAATATGTGAATCGAGTTAAATTTATTTTTCTTTTCAGTTGTCCAGTTATTGACAATGGGGAGTCTCTCAAGTTCAACTCTAAATTTGAGTCTGGAAACCTACGGAAAGCAATGCAAGTCAGAAAGTACGTACAAAATAAGCATTTTTGTTGTTGTTGAATACATTTGCTTTTCATAAAATGAAGCCGTTTCTCATTTTTCTGTTCTGTGCATTGCCTTTTTTCTATCGGCAGGTTTGAGTATGACTTGATCTTGAACTCGGACATCAATAGTAATCACTATCACCAGTGGTTCTATTTCGAGGTGGGCAATATGCGCCCTGGAGTTCGTTACCGATTCAATATAATCAACTGTGAGAAGTCTAACAGCCAATTCAATTACGGTGGGTCATTTCAAGCATTAGTCCAGAAACGCACTCTATCTCCATTCACATCTGTGTTTGTGTACTAGAGTAGTTTCATACAAATGTCTGTGCCATTAAACTGGATTATTAAAGGCATAGTTCACTTTGAAATTAACTTTTTGGTATGTTTTAGCTTACCTCGAGGTTATCCAAGATGTAGGTGTCTTTGTTTTCGCAGTAGTTTCAGTTTTGATATTTTTAGGTCAAACCGTTCGTGTCTATCAGTCATATAATGCAGGTCTATGGTCACCACCTCAAAGAGCATGCACAGAGAAGTCCAAATTAAACATGATTTAATGACTCGTAAATGTAAGTACACATTGATGGCCTAAGACACGAAACGAGCGGTTTGTGTAAGAAAATGAACAGTATTTATATTGTTTTACCTCTTGTTAACACAGCCACAAAGCACCCGCACCCTCTTCACTTTGACGTGGATGTGGTTACAAGATGTAAAAATGATATAAATACTGTTCGTTTTCTCACACAAACCGCTCGTTTCATGTCTTAGGCCATCAATGTGTACTTACATTTACGAGTCATTAAATCATGTTTAATTTGGACTTCTCTGTGCATGCTCTTTGAGGAGGTGACCATAGACCTCCATTATATGACTGACAGACAAGAACGGTTTGACCTAAAAATATCAAAATTGAAACTACTGCGGAAACAAAGACACCTACATCTTGGATGCCCTTGAGGTAAGCTAAAACATACCAAAAATGAATCTCAAAGTGAACTATCCCTTTAAGTAACCCAGTACTAAAGTACTAAGTGTTATGAATTGTGCTAGAGCTAGAGTATGTTTAGATGTTTGATAGTATTTAGCTACTTAAATGTACTTAGTCAACCCATCTCTAGCCATCTTTAGAGTGAGAGTGTGATTGTCTGGTTTTTCCTATGATGTGACAGGTATGCAGGTGATCATGTACTCCGTACAGGATGCCATCAACGGCAGGCCGCAATGGGTTAGAACAGGATCAGACATCTGCTACTACAAGTTAGTACCATCCTTTTATGTTGTATGTCATTGTATTATAGTCTGTAAAATGACTTTGATTTGTGGGTTGTCATGCATTGACCTCCATTCTTATCACCTAGGAATCATTTCTCACGAAGCTCCATTGCAGCCGGAGGGCAAAAGGGCAAATCATACTTCACCATGACCTTCACTGTGACCTTTCAGCATAAAGATGATGTTTGCTACTTTGCCTATCATTATCCATACACCTACTCGATGCTAAAGGTACTATACAAATGTACAGTACCCTCCTTTAATTGATGCAACAGTTTATGCACAGGAATACCTGAATGTGTCTTATCAAGAAGCACATTAGTGTAAGTAGTATTCCTCACATACTAAAATTATGTACTTTGCTGGTTACAGTTGTACTTTGACTATGTAGTATGACAGTTTGTAGTACATATGTAGGTACATAAAGTTGGGTCTTATATAACTGAATACATACTGTACATCATTTACCACACAAAAAAAGCATTTGTTAAACCAGTCGCCAGTGTTGTAGTCGAGACCACCTCACTCGAGTCCGAGTCGACACCGAGACCAGAGAGAGTCGAGTCCGAGTCAAGACCGAGCCCATAGAGAGTCGAGTCCGAGTCGAGTCCGAGACCAGAGACGGTCGAGGCCGAGTCGAGACCGAGACCAGTGAGGGTTGATTACCTAATTTACTTTTATTTACTTAGAGAAATCCTTTTTTTTTTTTTTTTTTTTACTGAATTTACTTAGAGTTTAAAAAATATGATCAGTTTAGGGTAAAAAGGCCACATAGTAGGTGGTGTTAAAAGTAATTTTATTACAATTTGTCATGCGCAGTTGCGCACTAGAAAATCACCAATCACTGGGCGTGTCAATCAATTTAAAGAAATATTTTGTTAACATACATTAATAATCATGAAAAATATTTTTAATTGAACTCGAGTGGACTCGGGAACAATTCCGAGTCCTAAAAAAAAAATGTTCGAGTACGAGTCAATTCCGAGTCCAAATGGACACGAGTCCATGACAAGACCAAGACCATTAAAATATGGTCTCGAGACCGAGTCCGAGACGAGTCCGAGTCTTGAGTACTACAACACTGCCAGTCGCCAACTGGTAGATTGAGTTGGTCATTGTGGAAATGATCCGGCTGTGGTCAGTAGATCATGTGCAGCACTTTTAAACTTCCATTTGTGCTGTTTTGGAATTGCTCACTCTCACACTAATTTCCCCTGTTTAGTAAATCTGCCCCAAATGGCTTGATATTTTCAGTAAACCTTGATTTTACCATCATCCTAATCTTGCATGATATATAGTAGGATTCAGTTTGATTTTGTTCCTCGTTTGTTTAGATGCATCTGCAGAAGTTGAGTGCTTTGAGTACTCCTCAGATCTACTACAGACAGGAGGATCTGTGTGAAACGCTGGGAGGAAACGGCTGTCCCCTGCTCACCATCACAGCCATGCCAGAATCCTCCAGCGATGACCATATCAGCCAGTTTAGTATGTAACACACACACACACACAGGAACATCACTGATAAACATACAGCCATAGCAATCAGTTTAGTGCAGGGGTTCCTGTAAGACCACAGCCCTGCAGGGTTTAACTTCAACCCTAATTTGACAGACCTGGTCCAGCGAATCAAGTCCTTCAGGCTTATTTATATTCTTATATTCTCACATGCATGCTCATGCACTCACTCCCATGATCTCTCTCACGTGTCCTCATGCACGCTCACATACACTCTAATGAACTCTCTCATGCACACTCGCATGCACTCTCTCTGAGCACGCTCGCATGTTTTCACTCTTATGAACACTCGCATGCACTCTCTCTAATGAACATGATCACATGCATTTACTCTTATGGACACTCACATACATTCTCATGCAACCTCACATGCACTCTCTCTAATGAACACGATCACATGCATTGACTCATGACATGAACACACTCGCTTGTGTCCTCATGCACGCTCAACATGCACTCTCTGATGAACACTCACATTTATGCTCACATGCACTCTTGTGAACGCGGTCACATGTGTTCTTATGCATGCTCACATGCACTCTCTCCGATGAGCACTCACATGCACTCTCGGGAACGCAGTAATGTGTTCTTATGCATGGTCACGTGCACTCTCTCTGATGAACACTCGCATGCATGCTCACATGCACTCTCAGGAACACTCACATGCATGCTCACATGCACTCTTGTGAACGCGGTCACGTGTTCTTATGCATGCTCACATGCACTCTCTCTGATAAACACTCACATGCATGCTCACATGCACTCTCGGAAACGCGGTAACGTGTTCTTATGCATGCTCACATGCACTTTTTCTGATGAACACTCACATGCACTCTCGGAAACACGGTAACGTGTTCTTATGCATGCTCACATGCACTCTCTGATGAACACTCACATGCATGCTCACATGCACTCTCGTGAACACGGTCACATGTGTTCTTATGCATGCTCACATGCACTCTCCCTGATGATCACTCACATGCATGCTCACATGCACTCTCGTGAACATGTTCACATATGTTCTTATGCATGCTCACATGCACTCTTGTGAACGTGGTCACGTGTTCTTATGCATGCTCACATGCACTCTCTGATGAACGCTCACATACATGCTCACATGCACTTTCTCTGATGAACACTCACATGCACTCTCGGGAACGCAGTAATGTGTTCTTATGCATGGTCACGTGCACTCTCTCTGATGAACACTCACATGCATGCTCACATGCACTCTCAGGAACACTCACATGCATGCTCACATGCACTCTTGTGAACGCGGTCACGTGTTCTTATGCATGCTCACATGCACTCTCTCTGATAAACACTCACATGCATGCTCACATGCACTCTCGGAAACGCGGTAACGTGTTCTTATGCATGCTCATATGCACTTTCTCTGATGAACACTCACATGCACTCTCGTGAACACGGTCACATGTGTTCTTATGCATGCTCACATGCACTCTCCCTGATGGTCACTCACATGCATGCTCACATGCACTCTTGTGAACGTGGTCACGTGTTCTTATGCATGCTCACATGCACTCTCTCTGATAAACACTCACATGCATGCTCACATGCACTCTCGGAAACGCGGTAACGTGTTCTTATGCATGCTCACATGCACTTTCTCTGATGAACACTCACATGCACTCTCAGAAACACGGTAACGTGTTCTTATGCATGCTCACATGCACTCTCTGATGAACACTCACATGCATGCTCACATGCACTCTCGTGAACACGGTCACATGTGTTCTTATGCATGCTCACATGCACTCTCCCTGATGATCACTCACATGCATGCTCACATGCACTCTCGTGAACATGTTCACATATGTTCTTATGCATGCTCACATGCACTCTTGTGAACGTGGTCACGTGTTCTTATGCATGCTCACATGCACTCTCTGATGAACGCTCACATACATGCTCACATGCACTTTCTCTGATGAACACTCACATGCACTCTCGGGAACGCAGTAATGTGTTCTTATGCATGGTCACGTGCACTCTCTCTGATGAACACTCACATGCATGCTCACATGCACTCTCAGGAACACTCACATGCATGCTCACATGCACTCTTGTGAACGCGGTCACGTGTTCTTATGCATGCTCACATGCACTCTCTCTGATAAACACTCACATGCATGCTCACATGCACTCTCGGAAACGCGGTAACGTGTTCTTATGCATGCTCATATGCACTTTCTCTGATGAACACTCACATGCACTCTCGTGAACACGGTCACATGTGTTCTTATGCATGCTCACATGCACTCTCCCTGATGGTCACTCACATGCATGCTCACATGCACTCTTGTGAACGTGGTCACGTGTTCTTATGCATGCTCACATGCACTCTCTCTGATAAACACTCACATGCATGCTCACATGCACTCTCGGAAACGCGGTAACGTGTTCTTATGCATGCTCACATGCACTTTCTCTGATGAACACTCACATGCACTCTCAGAAACACGGTAACGTGTTCTTATGCATGCTCACATGCACTCTCTGATGAACACTCACATGCATGCTCACATGCACTCTCGTGAACACGGTCACATGTGTTCTTATGCATGCTCACATGCACTCTCGTGAACATGTTCACATGCACTCTCTCTGATGAAATCTCACATGCACTCGCCAGTGTGATGCCCCATCTGCACAACTGGGGTTTAAACCCTGCTAGCGTCTTCTGCTAGTTAGCGATGCATTAAAGAACTATATCAACAATTAAACAACAGATTGGAGATTGAAATAATATCAATTGTCTAATTTTAAATAAACACAAAAGTAGAGATGAAAAATGAACTCAAGTAAGAAATGTACTTTTGCTATGGTTAAATACATTTTCAATGATATCTTACAAAGATCTCTGAATTTTGGCGCATTTTTTTTCTATAGTGTTTAAATGGCAACTAGTAAATACACCAAGTGTCGTCATGCTGGCATGCGTGGAAGTATTTAAAACAAGTTGTGTTACCACGAGCCCCGCGCGCCCCTACAGTCAGGGTTAGGAAGGTTACTTTGGAAATGTAATTGCTCACTGTTAAAAGTTACCCATTATAAATATGGTTTAGATTAATTTATTTGGATTACTTTATCAATGTAAAGCAATTTCCTTTTCATTAGATTTTTCCCCCTAAAGATTTACTAAAGTAATTCTGGGAAATGGTGTTCCAAATACAATAAATCAAACTTAATTGTTTGTTCTGTGACTAGAGCTCTAAAACATTCATTGCTGGGGTTCAAACTAATATAATTGATATAATATGCAATCATATCTGACATATATTGTAAAGCTACATTGTTAAACACTTCACTTAAAATATCTATATGAATTTCTTAGAATTTGTATTGAATTGCAATTCTGCTTCCTTTAATTCAAATTCGAATTGTAATTCTAGATCCTGTTTTTGACATCAATTCAAATTCAAGAATTGAATTGGAATTTAGAAGTCATTCTCAATTCAATTCTGAACTGTGCACAAGCCTGATGCTCACATGCACTCTCGGTCACATGTGTTCTTATGCATGCTCACATACACTCACATGCACTCACTCTCATGAACGCTTTCACATGCACACGCTCAAATACACTTTCTAATATACGTACACACTCATTTGCGCTCCCACATGTCATACAACACACGAGTGTCACGAACACTGTCATGCACTTTTGCATGCCCGCTGACGTACATGCATGCAGTCACATGCTCACACTAATGCACGCTACCAAGCGCTCACATTCACCTTTTTTGGCTCTCTCACATACATGCTGTCATGCAATTTTGCATGCTCTCTCATTCACATGGATGCTAGTTCGATTGTTATTTCCACCTCTCATGATGCACGCATTGTTGAAAGCACATGCTTACGTGTGCTGTTACATGCACCTTAGCAGCGCTCCCTGCGCATGAACTCACTCAGACAATAATGTGATTGTCATTTCAGTCTCTGTGAATGAGTGCGACTCGCTCAGCAATGCTGTAATGTGTGTGTTTGCAGGAAGCCGTCCAGTGGTGTTTCTGTCTGCGCGGGTGCATCCCGGAGAGACTAACTCTAGCTGGGTGATGAAGGGCACTCTGGAGTTTCTCATGAGCTGCAGTCCTCAAGCCCAAAGTCTACGAGAGAGCTACATCTTCAAAATCATCCCCATGCTCAACCCCGACGGGGTCATCAACGGAAAGTATGTCGGCAAACAACAAAATCACCTCCACCACGATTTGTATTATCATTATGTTATTTAAAAAAAAAATTGTACGGCATGTACAGTGGTATGAATAAGTTTTGGCACCCATGCTAAAGTTGCCTAAAAAGAGGAATAAAAAATCATCTTTTGGATATTGATCTTAATGCCTAAATTAGAAAAATGAGGAAAACTCCAACCTTTAAGGACACCAATTTTCTTTGTGAATGAATAAATGTTTTTCCTTAAAATACAGGGTGCATAAGTCAGGGCACCCCTATGTTAAATTCCCATAGAGTCAGGCAGATTTTTATTTTTAAAAGCCAGTTATTTCATGGATCCAGGATAATATGCATCCTGATAAAGTTCCCTTGGCCTTTGGAATTAAAATATCCCCACATCATCACACACCTTCCACCACACGTAGAGATTGGCATGGCGTACTTTCCATAAGATCATCTTTCAATGCAAATCAAACCGGCTATTAGGCTAACTGAAGTAAAACCGTGCCAATCTCTACGTGTGGTGGAAGGTGTGTGATGATGTGGGGATATTTTAATTCCAAAGGCCAAGGGAACTTTATCAGGATGCATATTATCCTGGATCCATGAAATAACTGGCTTTTAAAAATAAAAATCTGCCTGACTCTATGGGAATTTAACATAGGGGTGCCCTGACTTATGCACCCTGTATTTTAAGGAAAAACATTTATTTATTTATGATACATTATTCATTCACAAAGAAAATGTGTGTCCTTAAAGGTTGGAGTTTTCCTCATTTTTCTAATTAAGGCATTAAGATCAATATCCAAAAGATGATTTTTTATTCCTCTTTTTAGGCAACTTTAGCATGGGTGTCCAAACTTATTCATACCACTGTATATGGGCAGGAAAATATACTGCATTTTAAAAAAAGATGCAGATATTATGATACTGTTTGCTAACACTCTTATGTCATCACACAGTGTTACCAATATTAAAAACTGCAATACTTCATCCGTAATCGGTAACACTTTACAATAAGGTTCATTTATTAAACATTAGTTAATGTATTAACTAACATGAACTAACCATGATCAATACATTTGTTACTGTTTTTGTTCATCTTTGTTAACGTTAGTTAATATAAATACAGCTGTTCATTGTTAGTTCATGTTAATTCACAGTGCATTAACTAATGTCAACAAGATTTGAATGAAGTATTAGTAAATGTTGAAATTAACATTAACTAAGAGTGAACAATACTTCTTCGGCATTTGTTAATCTTTGTGAATGTAGTTAACTAATGAACCTTATTGTAAAGTGTTACCCAATCTTCTTCATGGTCACGTTGCAGTCATCGTTGTTCTCTGAGTGGGGAGGATCTGAACAGACAGTGGCAGAACCCCAACATCGAGCTTCATCCCACCATCTACCACTCCAAGAGTCTCCTGCAGTACCTCAGAGCTACAGGAAGAACTCCACTGGTGAGAGAGCGTCATGCTGTCGATGAGAGAACCCGGTGGAAACTGTGTAATGACACCAGCAGTGTGTGTTTGTCCGTTTAGGTGTTCTGCGACTATCACGGCCATTCGCGGAAGAAGAACGTTTTCATGTACGGCTGTAGTATTAAGGAGACGGTGTGGCAGACCAATATTAACACCAGCACTGTTGACCTACAAGAGGACCTTGGATACAGGGTAACACATCTGCACACTTTATATACTCATCTTTTATTGGCAGAGAGAGAGGTTATTCACATGTATGGCCCTCATTAAAGGAGTAGTTCACTTTTAAAAAACTTTTGCTGATAATTTACTCACCCCCATGCCATCCAAGATGTCCACGTCTTTCTTTCTTCAGTCGAAAAGAAATGAAGGTTTTTGATGAAAACATTCCAGGATTTTTCTCCATATAATGGACTTCAATGGGGTCCAAACGGTTCAAAGTCCAAATGAGAGTTTCAGTGCAAACTGTTCAAAGGGCTTTAAACGACTCCAGACCATGAATAAGGGTCTTATCAAGCGAAACGATCGCTCATTTAATAAAAAACTTGATTTTTAAAACGATCGCTCATTTAAATGAAAAAAACTTGACGTGGCTTATAATGATGCGCTGAGGATTGTGCTTAAAATTCCTAGGGGGAGTAGTGCCAGCGAAATGTTTGTGGCTAACAATGTGCTGTTTTAAGAAATTGTATGTATAGATTCATGTGCAGACTGACAGGGTCTAAGAATATGATTATTGTGTCCATAGCTGATGTTTCTAAGAGTGACACAAGGTATACATCTTGCTTTTGGAAACATTGGACTCGAAGCCTGTATGTGTTTTATACTGTTTGTATTGTTATTTATTTATTTAAATATCTGTACTGTGTTGTCTCTATGGACCTTTGTGGAATAAAGTTGATTGAATTGAATAATAAATAAATAACAAAGTTTAAGTTTTATAAGCTCAAATGCTCGCCTTGCTCTGTTCTGTGATGCACGTTCATGACTCTCCTGTTCAAACAAAATGAACGAATCTTTTTCTGAGTCAGTTCGTTCGTTTCGTTCCAATGAACCAAATGACTCGGAAAAAGATTCGTTCATTTTGATGAACGAGTTCGAACAGGAGAGTCACAAATCAGCCTTGAACAGTTTGCAGATTGATGAAAGCCCTTTGAACAGTTTGCAGTTTGTACTGAAAGTGTCTTTTGGACATTGAACTGTTTGGTTCCCATTGAAGTCCATTATATGGAGAAAAATCCTGGAATGTTTTCTTCAAAAACCTTAATTTCTTTTCGACTGAAGAAGGAAAGACGTGGACATCTTGGATGACATGGGGGTGAGTAAATTATCAGCAAAAGTTTTTTCAAAAGTGAACTACTCCTTTAATCTTCTTTTCTCAGAAGAACGAAAGATATGATTTCGAAATGTCACGAAGTTGAGTTGTAATGTTTTTGGGACGATTATTCTTTTAAAGAGGACCTATTATGTCACTTTAGTCTCAATATTGTTTTGGGGCTCTAGAATAGGTTTTCATGGATAAATGTTGATAAAAATGTAACGGGTTAAATCAGATGTGTTTGATTAGGAAGAGTTTGATGTGTGGTGTTGGTGTGGGGAAACACTGATATAGAGAATAAATCCTATTTGAGTGACTTTGTGCTTTGGAAATTTGAAGAGTCATTACACACTAAAGAGGAACTATTATGCTTTTTGACATGTTCAACATTCTTTAAGTTAGCAATAACAGTTACACTTTATTTCGATAGTCACTTTAGACGTTAAGTAACTTTCAACTACATGTCAACTAACTCTCATTAGAGTATTAGTATATTATAGTAGACTGTTAGATTACGGTTAGGTTTTAGGCTTTAGGTTAGGAGAATAAGTTTACTTGTAGTCGCCAAGTTACTTTTAGTCAGTTGAATGTCTGTCGGGGGACCAACAAAATAAAGTGTTAGCAGATATTAAGCTGACACTCTACTAATACTCTAATGACAGTTAGTTGACATGTAGTTGAAAAGTTACTTATAGTTTGTAGAATGTCTGAAGTGGACTATCGAAATAAAGTGTTACCGCAATAAGGTACGAGAGGCTGTGCTGTATCGTGAATATGGCCGAAGGGCGTTGTTAGCGGCGTAACCCCTTCAGCCGTTACTTATTCACGATACAGCACTTGCCTAGAGTACCTTATTGCTTTTATAAAACGGTCACCACACAATAGAAATATGAAAGTGAAAAAAAAATATGTATTAGTGCAACTTTCATGAAGTAAAATCACTAAAAGCCTTCCTTCCGCTAGAAAAAAAATAGTCCCCGACCGTGAACAGCGACAACGTTCCGATGTGTAATATGCATGAAACCTCAATTAAAAACAACATAAGAACTGCAGTGTTGCACAGTGATACATAGAACCGTTGGGTGAAGCGGTCATAGCCGTGTTTTATCCTGAATAAAGCACAGCTATTGACCAATCAGAATCAAGAATGGAACTAACCGTTTTATAAAGGCAGCATAAAACAGTCTGAAAAAGTGTTGATTTGTTCACGTAAATGCCACTTCTCGTGTGTTTTAGACTCTGCCTAAGCTGCTGTCTCAGATGGCTCCAGCGTTCAGCCTGTCCAGCTGCAGTTTTGTAGTCGAGCGCTCTAAAGAAGCCACGGCGCGCGTGGTGGTCTGGAGAGAGATCGGAGTGCAGCGCAGTTACACCATGGAGAGCACCCTGTGTGGCTGTGACCAGGGCAAATACAAGGTGAGGGCTGGGTAGTTTTACACAAACTTTACCTTATGTCTGGTTCAGATTACAATATTTTGTCTGTTACGATAGTCACTGTGTCAGATTACGCGATTCTGACTCCTAAAATCTTGGACAAGACACATCAGTGTTTCCGCTACATTCATTCTCCCGTGGCGGGCCGCCACACTTAAAATCCTCCCGCCACGGCTGCAGCTTCCCAGTGACGTCCGATATTCTGCAAAGTATTATGTTATTTTGTTAAGCCCCCACTAAAGGCATAAAAAACTTTGTAAAGCACAATCAAGTTTTCACCCTATATTCCAAGACTTGTAAAGTCATTCAATAGCATAATGTGTGGTAAAATTAATATTTTAGTCACTAAGTTAACGGAAAGTCATCTCGCCTCAGTCATTCTCCATTCAGCATTCACACAGCGCGTCGCGTTCGGTTGCGACAGTAACACGACGACACTCTCTTCAAGATCAATATTATTATACTTTATTTGTAGATAAAGCATAAAGGTCTGTGGTTTGCATAAAATGACTTTATCTTGCTGGAGTGGAGTTTATTGCCCTTTCTAAATCACATTCCCTTCTCCCGGGTGTATGTGAGATTACAGCATAGAGTCGAGAGAATGCTATTGTTCTTCATGCGCACTGAAATTTAAAACTGTTAAAAGAAAAGGCTCAAAAAACTGTTGCATATAGAATACACTAAGCATTAGTGCTGCACGATTAATCATATCGTAATAGCGATCTCAAACCTATGCAATTATATAACGCAAAATGCCGCGATTTTATATGAAATAAACAAATTAGGGCTATTAACGCAGCATCTCTTCTTTTTTGTCATCCTTTGACTAGTGTTACAAGATCCCGCTCTTATTCGTGCAAATGCCTTTTTCGCATTTTGCACGACTAGAAGTGAAAAGCTGCCTTTGAATGCCCTGAGACGCGCGCCATAATGCGCATGCTGACCGCGTGCCAGAATACAGTTCTCTTTCGAGCTTAAACGAACAATAACACACACACAATTATGCCAAAATATCGTTTTGTCGAATAGCTTCATAACATAAGAAAAGTCTTATGAACGAAAAGAGTTGTGCTATGAGGCGCGTGTGAGATCCGCGTCTCGACAACGGGTTCTCTTAAAGGGCCAGCAGCGAATAAAGCGTTCTGTCAGTAAAGTTAAAAGAACAAAGGGAAATTATAAAAAATTACTCACTGATCTTGACTAAAGAACTTTTGTAGCTTTAATAAGGATTATTCTATATAATTTATTATGGGTTAATGTGGGGATTGTTTGAAGTTCACTTAATTTAAAAGCTGTTATATTTTTTAAGCCTAATAATATTTTTTTTTAAAGTTGATCGCTTTAAAATGCAATGATGGAATCACTGTAATGTTGGTTTGGTTGATGGTTTATTGATCATTATAGATGTTATCAATCATTTAGTTGTTGTTTTTAGTTTGAGTTGAGAAATAAACATTAATCTGTGTGTGCTTTTTACTTTAGAACCAAGCAAGTTGGACTCATGAAACCATTTTATTATATCGGAATCGCATTTCACAACTGCAATATTGACCTCAATAATGGCAATGACATTTTCCCCAAATCGTCCAGCCCTACTAAGCATAGATTATAGATATAATCCCTTCGCTATGTTCTTTTCAATGTGAAGCGTTGCGTGCTGTAACTTGGTGTTGCTTCAAGTGCATCATTCTGCACATGGGATGCGCATGATCGATTATAATACTTTGGGAAGACAAGGGGGCGTGGCCTAGGGGAATATCACTCGTGCTTAGTAGCGAGTGACTTCCGGAACCGAACGTAAACAAACAATGGATGAAGCGGTGAGTGTTGTATTCAGAAAAAAGTAAAAAAAGAAAGAAAACCAGACAATGGACACGTTCCTGGATTGCTCGAAGAGGACAGTATGGGCTGTCAATCCTCCAAAGAGAACTTGAGGTAAAATATCGTTTTATTTTATATTTTTACTTTTAGTTTTAACGTTAGCACCATCGTCTCTCTTTCGTTTCGCCATTTTTGAAAGTTGTGTACGGAAAAGCTTCTGTACTCCTATTGGTCAACCTCATACATGTGACGGAACCGTCGTGGACGACCGTTAAAAAAATTAAACGTGCTAGTCTTTTTGTCGTGATGTCGTGAAGTATCGCAGACGCGACGTAGGTTGTCGCCCACTATGACACACTATACGAGATGATACGATCGAATCTTGCGTCCCGACGCCTGTTGTCGTTTACGAATCCCCACGTCAAACGGATCGTACCAAAACCGGGCTAAAATCGTGTAATCTGAACCAGGCATTAAAGCGCAACTTCAGGATTTAGCATTAAGCTTTGTATTAGTTGAAAACATGTAGTTTTTTTTTTAAATTACCATGTTTTCCACCCTCATATCCCCCTGAGACAGGAGATTTATGTATTTTTTTCTCTGGAAAAAAAATCCTCCGATGATACAAAAATCGTTGTTGCGTTGCAAAATTTGTACGCGGTGATTTGTGTACTTGTGTAAAGTATGTTTCTGGCCTTGCTCTTTTTGTTTTTGCTGTTATCTAGTAATCGTCATGGAAATTAATTTCTCACAGGGTGTGGGAATACTAAACAAAGAGACAAGAAACGTTCAAAATATAAAACACAGTAACCCCATGTGAATGCTGAGGAAATCAATAAAAAAAAAACATGACAAGAACAATTTAAATGACTAACAATATCTTCAGTTTTAACTGCGATTCGTATTTGGGGTGCAAATAAATGTTGGTCGGTCTGACAGCAAGGCTCTTGGCTTTCTGTGCGGGTAAGATTAAACTATTTGTTGATATGACAAGGTCTTGGCAGGGCGGTTCTCAGCTGGAATGAACAACAGCTTCGTTTGTGATAAGATTCAGCTTCTGAGATGCCATGCTTGAACCCATGTAGCAATTCTCACTGGATTCATTTGGCACGGTAATTCAGAGCTTCATAACCCAAGGTTAATATTTTCACACATAAATAGCTGTGTATTTACTCTGCCTTTGAAAAGAATGATACAAGTAATCTTTTCACCAGTTGTTTTGTTTTAGAAGAATGCTCTATTGAATTGCTTTTTGCAATCCTGCAAGTCAAAACATCTTTGTCACTGGACTTCATGAAGAGGAAGTGATTATAATCACATCCTGTCCAAAATCCACTTGGAGTCCCAGAGAAATGACGAGAAACAAGTTTGACCGTATCTACTCATTCTTTTGACTTTTCAAGTCAACAATTCAAGTCACCAAATCTATGAAATAGCTTAACTTCACATGAAACATGATCTTTTCCACCCCTTTGCAACCCTAGTTGAGGCATTTTGGAAATATAAAAAAAAAAAAAATCCCCAAAAGTAATAAATAAAAAAACATGGGGCTGATTTATAAAAATCTAGCTGGAAAAACCCCACATCTTGCAGCATAATCTTGGTTTAAAGGAATAGTTCACTTAAATTAAAATTCTGTCATCATTTACTCACCCTTAAGTTGTTTCTTCTGCACAAAAGAAGATATTTTTTTAGAATGGCGGTTACCAAACAGTTTATGGGTCCCACTGACTTCCATGGTAGGAAGAAAAATACTGTGGAAGTCAATGGGACCATCAACTGTCTGGTTATCAACATTCTTCAAAATATCTTCTTTTGTGCAGAATTAAAATTTTGAAGTGAACTTTCTTTTAAAGGGGTGGTAAAGTATGATTTCACTTACAAGATTTAGTTAAACGATTTAAGATTTAAATTAAACAAGTTTTAGTTGGTGTGAAATGTTGCAGTTTGAGCATAAACAACATTATCAAAGTTACAACGCTCAAAGTTCAAAGCAAAGGAAGATATTTGCTTTTAAGGAAAAGGACTACAACAGTCGGCTGGTGGGGACTATACGGCATTCCTCCCCTAAAATCTACATAATAAGCCCCGCCCCCAGGAACATGCAGTCCATGTTGAGGAGAGGAAGAGCTGTTGTATAAGAGTACATTTGTGAGTCAGCTCAAACTTTAGCATCCATCTTTTCACATGTAATAGAGAGTCACTCTGTGTGCATCTCACAACAGTTCCTAGATGACCGATTTATAGATTACATGACAGATGTAATCTCAACATCAGCAAAGCAACATAAACAGAGACATCCTGTTGCATTCTACATGTTGTCACTTCTTATTAGACTCTCCATCTTTGTCTGACTCCATTTTAACATTAAATGGAGAACAGTTTCTGTAATTTTAGAGTGTCTGTGTGAAGAAATCGCAGCTACTAACACACACAAGCTCTTGAAACCCCGCCCTCTGCAGCAGCTCATTTGCATTTAAAGGGCCAGGCACAAAACGGTTCGTTTTTGCAAACCCTCAAAAAGTGACAACTTTAACATGCTATGTAAAAATATCTGTGGGGTATTTTGTGCTAAAACTTCACACACACACACTTTGGGCACATCAGAGATTCATTTGACATCTTGTGAAAATGACATTTTACCACCCCTTTAAGTTTTCTGTAGGCTACCTTGCAATTTAGCAATTTCTAGTTTATTCCCACTAATTTCCTGTTAATTCCCTGGAATTTTGCAACCCTAGAAATAACACAACTGCAATTATGTTGTTTAAATATAATACTGCTAATACTTAACACTGACCAATAGCATATTGTATTTTATTGAAAATTAGAGAAATAATATACAACTTGTTTATATATATATAAACATGTTGTTTATTATTTCTCTAATAATATTTATAATTATTAATAACTATTAATATAATTTATAATACCTATAATATTTCTGTAATAAACGTATTTTATTGAAAATTAGAGAAATAATATACAACTTGTTTATATATATATATATATATATATACTTTATATACACTCTTAAAAATAAAGGTTCTAAAAATAGTGTTTCTGCAGCCATGTTATAATGAACCAATTTGATTTCCCAAGGACCTTTTCAGGGAAAATTCTTCTTTGTGTGAAGAACTTTTTTAGTATCTAAAGAACCTTTTTGCTACTATAAAGAATCTTTTGTGCAATGAAAATGTTCCATGGATGTTAAAGGTTCTTCATAGATGCTAAAAATGTAACTTAGATTGACTTTTAAAGGAGAAAGAGGGGAACAACTGATTGACATGTTGAAACAAGTGCTCTGCATAGTATATTTTACCTCAAGTTACCTCTCTGGTTCATGAGACATGGTTATGATTCACAAGTCCAGTAGAAACATTTCTAATTTGGCCAAAGAGAACTAGTCAAAATTAAATTTTATATATAGTGTATTTAAAAAAATAATAATAATTAAAGGTGCGCCAAGTCATAAACAAAATTTCTTAAAAGATCTCAATATGTTATTCTGTGCAAAGCATGTACAGTTCTAAAATCTGTTTTTTTGTATTCAACATGGCATTTAAAAATGGCAACCATTTTTTTTTTACTTTTCTCAACTATGTTAAAAAAGGGAAAAGGGTGTAAAAGTACACAGAGCAGTTTTAAAGTAAGCATGGCCTGTTCAATTACGCCTGTTAAATATTATTAGTAGAAGCGCTAGCATTTTGTAATGCCACATCCTAAAGAAGATGTCCATTAGAGGCGTGTTTGATAATATGCATCACGACAAACAAGCAAATCACTAACACATTTTGTTTCATGGACACCAGATTTAAAGCTACAAATACACTGTAACACGAGATCTAAACACATGGTTTCGATATTCAAAGGCGATGACCACTGTTTGTTTTTATAACTGTCTTGAAGAAATGTTCAAATGTCAGTAAATATAAAATGACAGGTCTTCATGATGCATGTGAACAGTAGATGGCGCTATAGACCATCTGTGAAAGATGCAGTAGTCTCATGTCTCTGATAGTGACTCACAGTCTTCTCTCTGTAGGACACATAATGGCGTCTCTGTGAGTTCAAGTAACATGGCTGAAGCTTATTTCTGTCTACAGTGACCAATTGACAGTAACTAGATTAGTGCTAACGAGCGGTTTGTGTGAGAAAAAGAACAGTATTTATATCGTTTTACCTCTTGGATGCCCTTGAGGTAAGCTAAATTTCAAAGTGAACTATCCCTTTAAAGACGGCCATTGTTTTGTGACCGAAGATAATGTCCTGACATTGTCAGAAATTCAGTATGATCAGCATGATCATCAACATGACTTGGTCAACGCGACTTGGCACGCTTCATTTGCATAATTGACTTGCCAAGTTGCCCTCGTTTCCCTAGTCCATATTCTCCTTTCGAAGAAAAAACATTTAAAAACAATTTAAGGTTACACTTTATTTTGAAGGAGAACTCCGGCGCAAAATGAACCTTTGGTCTAATTACACATTGGTATAGTCAACCGTTCTCTGAGATTTGTTTTCATGATAATGGAATGTAAAGAGTTTTATCTCTAAAAACTGTTTAGCGTATAATGCTAGTATATGGGGGCATATAATAAGTAAAGAGAAATCGCTAGTTAATGCCACTAACAAGGCTCAAAATAGCCCCACACTAACACAGTAGCATAATCAGGGTCCATACATGCAAAACGAAGCATTGAGAACAATTTTGAGCCTTTTTAGTGCTATTAACTAGTGATTTATTATATGCCCTATATACTAGCATATACGCTAAACAGTTTTTAAAGATAAAACTCTTTACATTCGATTATCATGAAAACAAATCTCAGAGAACGGTCGACTAGGTAACAATGTGTAATTAGACCAAAGGTTCATTTTGCACCGGAGTTCTCCTTTAAGGTGTCATTGTTACTGTGTAATTATATATTTAAGAACTGAGTAGTATTAATGAACTGCTATATGGTTAGGATTAGGGTTTGGTTGAGGGTTAGTTGTATATAATGATGCCTAATTTACTGTTATTACTATGGTAAGTACATGTAACATATTGACTCCGTGAACAGTACAGACGACAACAGAAAATTGTGTGTAAATATTGTGAATTTCTGCCCAAAGCAATCCAGTAAGTGCTGTTTTCTTTAGACAAAACCCAGAAAGCAAAGCTGGTGTGTAGTTTACTTGTTTCCAAGAGTCTCAAACAAAACCCTTTTAAAGATTTGATGCCATTAATCACAACTTCCAATCCAATGATTAGTTCTTCCCTTGATCCGCTCAGTGTATCATCCCAGTGCATTGTAAACACGATGCTTTGCTTCAGGGAAGACTTATAAAAAACAGTCTTATTGTGTAGATTTGATTTCGCCTGAATTTCAGATAAGTGTGCAATGTGTAAAAATTGTGTAATTGAACATAATGCTACTAACTCTACATGCTGAGCATAACGGTCCCAAGTCCTGAGTTTTATCTAGAGAGCCGAACAAGCGGAATTCTAGCACAGTGTTGATTTCCACAAAAATTCATTTCAATATTTGTCCTGCCTTCTCTTCTTATATAAAAAAGCTGTGGGTTACAGCTGTGGTGAGGCACTTACAATAGAAGTGAATAGGGCCAATTCATAAATATTTAAACACTCCGTGTATTGGCACAAGACATTAACAATATGCTTGATGACTGATTTTACTGTAACACAATCACTTGTATATCTTTTATGAGTGAAGATATTTACAATTCTACAACTTTATTGCCATGGCAACATAGCTCCTAAATCTTACAACGTCAATAAAAGTGATATTGCAAATTTACAGCTCAAAAAAATGCACAGGATTTAACAGAAGAATTCATATAATGTCATAAGCTTCACATTTCTGCCTATAAGCCATCCAGAAATTGGCCCCAGTTCCGTTGTAAGTGCCTGACTAATCTTAAGGGTTTTTTTATTAAAGAAAAGGAGGGACAAGTTAAAATTATTGGTAACACTTTACTTGAAGGGGTGTGCATAAGACTGACATGACACCTTCATAACCATGACATGACATATGTCTTGAATATGAAGTAGGGTTTATGCATGTGTATGACAACTGTCATTAAGTGTCTTTCGCTCAATAATGACATTGTTTAAGATGTCTTTGTTATGAGATCTTGCCATAAACCATAACATCATAACAACATTGGTTGTCATGAAGCATTATAACAACTACAGTAGTACTAATTGAATTTGTCATTAAAAAGTTATAAAGGCTTCATTACAGTCAATGTCAAAACCAAGCACCAGCCAGTTTAATGTAATGTTGACCAATAAAGCTTCTTAAGTTTGATTATTAATCTGCCATGTCATGTTTATGACAGGTTGTGTTGTCTTAGTAATATCAAGTTGTCATGACAAAGACACTGACAGGTTATGATGTATTGGTTTATGTCAAGGTGTCCTAACAAAGACATCTCAAACAATGTCATATTTGCATTAAAAATATCATAACTGAGCAAATGACACTTAATGCCAGTTGTCACATACATGCATAAAACTTCCTTCATATTCATAACATATGTCATGTCATTGTTATGAAGGTGTCAAGTCAGTCTTATGCACACCCCTTCAAGTAAAATGTTACCAAATTGGGTGTGTAAATGAACATTATGCCACAAATGCTACATGCTGAGCTTAAGTTATATTCAAGGGTGGTCCCGACTCTAGATACTTTTATCTAGAGAGCCGAACAAGCGGATTGGCGGAACAAGCGGATTCTCTCATGATCCTGCAGCCAATGAGATTGCTTGCTTTACATTTAGAAATTCTGGTTCATTGTTTTCTGTAAAACAATCAGATTTACTCTGAACCCCTCCACCTCCCCCAGCTCCACCTGCCTAGATATTCTACAGGATTTATTTATGTCTATTTATGCAATTAATTGAATTTATTTATAAAACGGTTAGTTCCAATCCTTGATTCTGATTGGTCAATAGCTGTGCTTTATTCATGATAAAACAAGGCTATGACCGCTTCACCCAACGGTTCTATGTATCACTGCGCGACACTGCAGTTCCTATGTTGTTTTTATTTGAGCTTTCATGCATATTACACATCGGAACGACGTTGCTGTCAGTGTTCATGGTTAGGGACTATTTTTTTCTAGCGGAAGGAAGGCTTTTAGTGATTTTACTTCATGAAAGTTGCACTAATACATATTTTTACATATATTTACTCTAAAATGACCATTTTTATCAAGCTTGTATATTTAATTTCAGTAATTTCACTTAAATGACAATTAATAGGTCTTCATTGCCATTTAAGTGAAATTACTGAACTTAAATATACAAGCTTGATAAAAATGATCATTTTAGAATAAAATTTCAAATGGCACTTAGAGGCTTTTGCATCTGAACTCTTCATATATATATATACATTCACACACACCCTTGTATATTTAAGAAACAAATATTCTATATAAAATATTTATATTTATATATAATATAAATTATATATAAATCTATATACAGTATATACATGAAAATATTTCTTAAATATATACAAGCATGTGTGTGTATTTATATATAAAATAATTATACACTGTGCAGTGTGCACACACATATATTATGTAAGCACAAACTTTTATTTTGGATGCGATTAATCGCGATTAATCGTTTTACAGCCCTACTTTATTTATATAATTCATTGTGTCTCACACACAGACAATACACACTCCGGTTTTAGTCAAATCTGAAGAACCCAATGCTGTCAGTATCAGTCCATGAAATCATAATGAATGAGTTTATGAATGCGAACCAGATGTCATTTTGCAAACTAATCCTGTACAAATAGTTCTTGTAACATGGGATCTGTGTGTGTGTTTGCAGGGTCTCCAGATCGGGACAAATGAATTGGAGGAAATGGGCGCTCAGTTTTGTTTGGCTATGCTCAGGCTAAAACGCTTCACGTCCCCATTGGAGCTCCACAACCACAACTCTCATCTACTGGACATGGAGAACGACTTAGACACACGCAGCATCCCCAACATCACCAGGTAAACACACACACACACCAGTACAATGACCATATCCAGCTCAGGGACGTCCTGTTATTGTGCTGCCGCATGAACCGGCACAAACCGTAGAAGACGCAACGACTGCCATATCAAGTTTCAACACAACATTAAGCAGCTCGAAGCCCACTATGTTCAGAACAATAATAGTCCATGATGTCAGAAGCTTCTAGAGTCTAGAAGCTTCTTGGGAACATTCTTCGGCCCCTCCCAACTTGTGTATTTCTGTAATGGATAATAACATGCATACACACACACATCTTGCAGCTCTCTTCTAATGGCCGGCACCACTTGAGGAGATGTCAGTCACATGGGGCTCAGCGCACTTGAGTGAAGAGAGAAGCACTCTGCTCATTATAGTCATCTAATCACCTGATCAAAACGCCCGCTAATCCACTTTGAGTCTGCCCCCCCTCCCCTCAGCCCGTCTCACTTGGATCCAGTTTCTTCCCTATCACACCATTAAAACCATTAAAAACCCACTAAAACCAGCCAAACCACCAGACCACACATTAAACCATTTAACTGCTTAACAAGAGGGCCATAAAACCATCATCACTCTTAGTAAGGTTATTGTGTTAGGAGAGAAAGAGAGAGAGAGGGATGCTGAGAAATGCCTCCTGTGCCGCCACATGAGGTTTTCGACCGCTACCCTACAGGAGTCGTTTGTTGGTTTTGTTGTATTGACCCGTCATTTATTATAGCTCAAACTTTAGGTTAGGGGGTTGTTCAAATCTCTAACCCCGAGTATTAAACTGTGGCTCGTAACTCGTCCCGCATTGTTTTGCTGCAAACATGAATGATGTCTCGAATTATGTGGCTTGTTGAGGACAGGTGGGAAATCCCATGGAATTACATTGAAGGGGAGTCCCGAGCTATATATAGAAAACCAAATGTCAGAGACTTGGGGATTGGATCTGGTTTCTTGGTCCACAGTGCACCAGCGATCATGGAAAATCTAGAAATATCTGTTCATTTTTCATTTGTAATTTCTGAACTTGTCATCATTTGTAAAATTATATTTTTGTTCAACCCGTTGAATTAAATAAATTGATCTTGATTTATTTGAATTCGATTCTGGCGGTATACAGAGCCAAAATTATGAAAATCAATGTCCTTATATATATATATATGTGTATATATATATATATATATATATATATATACACACACAAACTAAACTCACTAAATATATATTTGGGGGGTAATGATATAAGGAAGTCACGGATGGGTACGTACCTTGGTTTTGGGGTCACAAGCACTAAACCGTAAACAGAATGCACTCTTGCATAGGTCTTTTTATTTATTTATTTATTTTTTGTAGGGCTGATAAATAATTAAAAGGTATTTGGTCACAATCCACTATAAAATTCAAAACCATCTCTTGTTATAAAAGTACAAAATAAAAATAATAATGAAAAGTAAAAGTTTTTTTGCACTAGTTCTGGTGATTGGCTCATCTGGATGATGTTGTGTTAAAGGAGTAGTTCACTTTTAAACACACTTTTGCTGCTAATTTACTCACCCCCATGTCATCCAAGATGTCCACGTCTTTCTTTCTTCAGTCGAAAAGAAATTAAGGTTTTTGATGAAAACATTCCAGGATTTTCTCCATATAATGGACTTCAATGGGAACCAAACGGTTCAAAGTCCAAATGAGAGTTTCAGTGCAGCTTCAAAGGGCTTTAAACGACACCAGGCGATGAATAAGGGTCTTATCTAGCGAAACGATCGTCATTTCAAAAATAAATAAAAAACTTTTAAGTTTTATAACCACAAATGCTCTCCTTGCTCTGTTCTGTGTCTCATTTCGTTCGTTAAATGAACAAAATGACTCAAAAAAAGATTCGTTCATTTTGATGAACGAGTTCGAACAGGAGAGTCATGAACGCGCATCACAGAACAGAGCAAGGCGAGCATTTGTGCTTATAAAACGTATTTATTATTTATTTATTTATTTATATAACTTATTTATTTTTTGTTTTCATCGGAAACCTTAATTTCTTTTCGACTGAAGAAAGAAAGACATCTTGGATGACATGGGGGTGAGTAAATTATCAGCAAAAGTGTTTTTAAAAAATGAACTACTCCATTAAGCCCTTGTACACCAAGTCAAAAAACGCAAATTTTTGTAAGCGTTTTTTCATATCCGTGATTCGGTAGCTCTGAATTGTCAAAACGTCATTCAAACTGCTTGCTAAGGATGCAAAAAACACAGAAAATTAAACCCGATTTGAATGTTTTCATGACGGATGAAAGTTTCGGAGGCAGTGTGCAAGCGTAATTGACATAACGTGAGGTCGTATTTGTTTTTAAACGTGCGAAAATTTCGGACGTGAATTTCATACTCGGCGTGCAAGGGCCTTTACGCTCTTTCAAGAAATCACGGAAAGATGAGCGACAAGGAGAAAAAGTGGCATAAACCCGAGTCTGTTTACACACTTCCTCCGAAATTTTCGTTCGTCAGAAAATTTTTTTCGTTTTTCGCATCCTTAGCAAGCATTGTGAGAGGTTTTTTGACGATTCAGAGCCACCATACAAGCGAACGCTAAAATCCAGAAGTCTTTATGAAAATTGGTGCTCTTCTTTTAACATGTGGCTCCAGTATTGCTAGCAAAGCATCAAACTGAGCCACTGACATCCTGAAGTAAACTTTGAATAATCCCGCAGTGGACCTCTCTTTCCCCTCTCTCTCTCTACGCTATGTCAGGATTAGATGATGGACCCAATATTCCCTCTTTTCTTTTCTCTTTTTAAAAAGAGAGAGGACAAGAAAATCATTCTCACTGCGTAAAGACTCCATTTTGTATTGTTTTACAATTTTTTTCGCAACGGATTAAAACGCATCTGACGCAAATTTCGGGTCTCAGTGTGCAAGGACCTTAAGACCATGCGAAATCGATTTTTTTGTGTGACAGCCATGTGTCTGTGTGTGTTTTCTGCAGTAACACCACATACGTGTTGGATGAGGATGAGCCAGCGTTCCTGGAGGAAGTGGACTACAGTGCGGAAAGCAATGACGAGAATGACCCCGATCCTGAAGGGTATCTCCAGGATAACCATGCTCTCCCGGACCCCAATTCTGACTCCGAGCTCAGCCACCAAGACTCTCTTAACTGAAACCGTACCAGGCTCACTTTAGTGAACTCCCCTTTGTCGTGTCACCTGTGTTCGCCTAATTCATAGAACTTGTTCACAAAACTTACCTTAATAAGTATAACCAAACCACTTTTCTGACGGCAAACACAACATAACATAATAATGCAAAAGGTGCTTTTGAGACCATGGCGAATATAGATGCTTTTCAAGCTATAGCGCTCTAGGTAATGTTACATAGAAATCATGCTCGTTGTTCCAAACCTGTTTGACTTTCACTCTTCTGTGGAACACAAAAAGAGATGTTATGAAGAATGTTGACACTGCTCTTTTCCATACGATGATAATGTAACTAGTATGTTCCACAGAAAAGAAACAAGTAATACAGATTTGCAATGATATGAAGTTGAGTAAATGACCTTTAATAAGACATAATCTAAAAAGTGTAAATGTAATAGGTCCCTATATTAAGACATTGAATTAAATTAGTTATACTAAAAAAATAAGACATGTTATGTGCTAAACAGAAAAGGTCATGACCATGTTTCCTAAAGCACCATCTTTACATCTCTTTAAAGGGATACTCCACTTTTTTTGGGAAATAGGCTCATTTTACAACTCCCCCAGAGTTAAACTGTTGAGGATTACCGTTATTGTATCCGTTCATCCGATCTCCGGTTCTGGCGGTAGCACTTTTAGCTTTTTAGCTTAGCATACATCTTTGAAGTGGACAAGACCATTAGCATTTCTCAAAAACCAAAAAGTTTAGATATTTTTCCTATTTAAACCTTCTGTAGTTAAATCGTACACTGAGACCGACGGAAAATGTAAAGTTGCGATTTTCTAGGCTGAAATGGCTAGGAACTATACTCTCATTCCCGCGTAATAAAAGCTGAGGACTATTTTCAGGCGCTGCGTCATATCATTACGCCTGCTGATTATTACGCAGGAATGAGAGTATAGTTCCTAGCCATGTCAGCCTAGAAAATCGCAACTTTACATTTTCCGTCGGTCTTAGTGCACGATGTAACTAAAGAAGAGTCAAGTTTTAAATAGGAAAAATATCGAAACTCTTTGTCAATTTTTTTTTTTTTTTTTTTTGAGAAATGCTAATGGTCTTGTCCACTTCAATGATGTATGCTAAGCTATGCTAAAAGTGGTACTGCCAGAACCGGAGATCGGCTGAATGGATTCAAAAACGGTAAAACTATTTCCAAAAAAAGTGTAGTATCCCTTTAAGAACATATGTTACAGCTGTAATCCTGATACTGAATGATGAACCACAATGTCACCTAACTTCATCATCAGGATAGAAGCAACACCTCACAGTACAATGCAATCTAATGAATGTAACATCACTCTTATTCTCACGAGAACGCTCACCTCTGTGCTTCCTGTGGCGTCCTGATGGGACCGCCATGACGTCGCAGTGCTAGATCACTATTGTATTCGTGGGAGTGCGTGTTCACGGTACATTTGGTGGCTGTGTTTGCTTTTTAAGTGAGAGAGCTTCTGTATTTTAATTTAGATGTTAATATTTCTTTTGTTGCATTTGTATAATTAGTGCATGATTTTTTTGAAAGTCTTTGCCTTTTTAATTTATTTTATTCCATTTATTTGTTAATTGGGAGAAAAGAAGGGTAAAACTTGATTTCGACAGTGTGTTAGTGTGCTTGTTTGTATTTGTGTTTGTTTGATGTCAGCAGTTGGCCAAAGTATGTATGTATGAGAAAATAGTTTGGTTGTTCGAATGTTTGTCAATCTTTGATTGAAATTATGGGTAATAAACAACTAAGTTAAGCTGATCCGTCGCATTTTCGTTTTGCACTCAACTTGTATTTAAATGATTAAATGTTGCCTCCCAAAAAAATTATGTTTAAAAATAAAGTTTGGGGCCAGAAAGTTTTGTTTTAATTTATACTTATATTCACCAAGGACACACAAAGACAGTGAAGGCATTTTTGTTACAAAAGATTTCTATTTCAAATAAATACTGTTCTTTTGAATTTTTAAACATTAAGAAACAACAATTAAGCAGCACATCTGTTTTCAACATTGATGTTTAAGGGATAGTTCACTTTGAAATAAATTGTTGGTATGTTTTAACTTACCTCAATATCGGTATCCAAGATCTAGGTGTCTTTGTTTCAGCAGTAGTTTCAATTTTTATATTTGTAGGTCAAACCGTTCTTGTCTGTCACTCATATAATGCAGGTCTATGGTCACCACCTCAAAGATCATGTACAGCGAAGTCAAAATTAAACATGATTTAATGACTCGTAAATGTAAGTACACATTGATGGCCTAAGACACGAAACGAGCGGTTTGTGCGAAAACGAACAGTATTTATATCGTTTTTACCTCTTGTAACCACAGCCACGTCCAAGTAACCACAGACACGTCCAACCACGCTTTGTGGCTGTGGTTATAAGAGGTAAAAACCATATAAATACTGTTCATTTTCTCACACAAACCGCTCGTTTCTTGTCTTTGGCCATCAATGTGTACTTACATTTTGGATGCCCTAGAGGTAAGCTAAAACTCATCAACCCCAAATATATATATATTTGGTCTTTTGTTGTTTGGTTAACATTAAAACAGACTGCAGCGCAGTGAGAATATTAGGCTGCTGTCACTTTAAGAGTTGCATGGATCTGGTACTGTTTTATTTCTCAACTATTTACATTCAGTTAAGCCATAACCGACTGTGTTTACTAGGATACTCGCCAAAATGTCTGTGTGAATTTGTCCGTTCAAGCACAAGAAAATGGAAAGAGAACTCAATTCAGTCCTCAATCCTGAGACGCGGCTTTCTGGACGCATGCTTTGAATGAGTGGTCACACAAAACATCCATAGACAGTAAAAAAACAAAAAAATGGATACAACGACCCCATTGATTTCAACAGAGAAAATTGAAGCCTGTTAAAAGCTGATAGCCAGGCGTATATATATATATATATATATATATATATATATATATATATATACACATTATATATTACATAAAAACTATATATATATATATATATATATGAAGACCAAACGAGAAACTAGTTGGAACTAATTAACGAGCAACGGGTGAATGAGATTAAACAAATGGGAAAGGTGGATAAACTGAAGATGAAGGTGAACACAATGAAAACAAAGACATAACAGAACAAAACCCTGACACTTACTTTAGTGGAACATCATCTTTACATGATTACATAGTGTAAGTTCATCTGAAGAAAAGAGCCCTACTGCTAAAATGTTGACCATGACACCTTTACAGCTCAAATAAAACTTTTGTATGGAATAATTAATGTAAGCCACAAATGCTGTCCATAAAGCTTAACTTTGAGCCCGGAACACTGTGGACAAGTGGACTGTCAGACAGGAAAGAGTCGAATGAGTGAATGAGTAAGTGGGACAGGAGACGAATGTCTTAAGCGGCGGAAGAATGCTATAATCCACAGTCGGCATTCCTAACCAAAGCTCCCGTCTTTTCAGCTCCATCACTTCCTCTTTATCTACAGCATCCCTTCATTTTCCACAGAGCAGAAACAAAAGACTCAATCCCAGCTGGCCCTCGTCGACAGCTGTATTCACATCAGACCCCTAATTAACCGCACCAATACATTTGACATGCATACGTCAACACGATCTGATGCTCTCCTGACTATTCATTTAAAAACCATTCATTGGCTTTCATGTAACTCATTCATTGTGCAGATCTTTATCAAAGACTGAGGTTGTAAAAGCTCTTTTCTCTCTCTCTTTCTTGCTTGCATATTGTGTGTGTGTGTGTGTGTGTGTGTGTGTGTGTGTGTAAGCCATCTATGCCAAAAATTTTCAAACAAAGAACAATCACACACATTGCTATCATTTTCAAAACGGAGTTTGTATGACTTAGGTTGTTGCTCCACTAAGTAAATAAAGCCAGAGCATCAGGCTACCATGCTGATGCATGCATTCTTAGGACAAATGAATACAGCATTAAGTCAACATAAGTATGTTTATCACCATTATGCCTTGTTCACACTACATGATTTTAAAACGTCGGGCTGAACTGTGCGGTTCACACTACATGACCTGCTCTCAGTGAAATCAGGAGTGTTCAAGTTGTTTAGCAGTTCACATCAAACAGCACAACGCGATTGATCCACACCAGGAGGTAACTCACTACACGAGTTGACAACGCACTACATAGAGATACAACCACCATCGGATGATAAGAGCAAATCATTTTTGGCTCTAATGAGAGCTGTTTCAGTACTATGGTACGGTCTAAATCATGAAAATAATCAAATAAATAACAAGTTGACAACAACTCTGTCACCCAACGATTCTATCTTGTCTACAAACCACGTTTTGTCACGAAAAAACACGCAATAAAACGACCAGAAATGACGCGAAACAGCACGTGCGCCAATACCCAGCGAAGAAGAGAACACACGAATATGAACGTCAGACAGAAACTAGTACTGCACACTGTTTGGGTGATGATTCGCTCTGAGAAAAAAAAAATGCAACAAAAAAAGAAAAACTAAGATTTACCTGGTGTTCTCAACATGACATCACTGAGGTTGAGTCGTGCGACGGCTCGGATATCTACAGTAGCAGGCTAGATATTTTTCTGGGCTCGGCGACGCGTCTGCAAGCGTTTTCGCTGCGTTTGATTGGCAAGCGTTCATCGTCCGCTAATCCCCCGTGATTTGCACGCGATAACACCCTGACCTGTCGGCGAGCTCAACGATTTGCAAATCGGGTATAAATCGGGCTTAAAAATCCTGTAGTGTGAACTTGGCTTTAGTCAAGTATTTTCCTATATAAAGTGTCGAGTGTAAAGGCCATTGCACACCGAGTCCGAAATTCGCATCCGAAATTTTCGCACGTTAAAAAAAAAATTCGACCTCACGTTATGTCAGTCACGCTTGCACACCGCCTCCGAAACTTTCGTCCGTCATAAAATTAATCGGATCGGGTTCGATTTTCTGCGTTTTTCGCATCCAGAGCCAGCATTTTGAGAGGTCTTTTGACAATTCAGGGCCGGAGGGAGCTCGTCCTCAAATCATTGCACATATGCGCCGTGCTTTCAGTTTCGGTTTTCAATTCGATCAAGTGTTTATGTTCTCTTCTCTATATTGGATTATGAAATTAATAAACCTCCCCTTTCAATCAGATTGAAATTTAGGATCGAATAAGGTGTGATTGAGCAGCCTATTTGATAACTAATGTATTATTTGGGCACAATATACACAATAACAGCCTAGCTGTTCTGTCTGCCCAGCGCTTCCAACGGGCCGCGCGCGGGTGTGTGTTTGTCCGTGTGTGTGTCCATACCTGGTCCATTTCAGACTGACACACTGCCAGTCTCCGTTCAGAATCGATTGGTTCACGGAAATTGGTGGTCTTGTTTTTAATATGTGGCTCCAGAATCGCTAGCAAAGCATCGAACTGTCCCACTGACATTCTGAGGTAAATTTTGAATCGCTCAGGATAAATTCGCAACTCCTTGATAAGGAACTCGACTTCCTTTCGGCGCAATTTCAGGATTGGATGGACGTAATATTTTCTCTTTCTTCTCTTTTCAATAAGAGAGAGGGCAAAAATCATCCTCACTGCTTGACGAATCCATTTGGTATTTTTGCGTTTTTTCCCGCAAAGGTTTAAGAAATACGCAACGGACTCGGTGTGCAAGGTTTCTATGCGTGACGAATTTTTAGGCTGACGAACACGAAAATACGCATACGAATATTTCGTACTCGGTGTGCAATGGCCTTAACACTTTAAAAAGGAATGCTTATGTAAATACTTATGTATTTAGAGTGTCACAAACCAATTGGGATGTCAGAAAGTAAGGTCTTTCTAATCAAACACACCTGATTTTACCAACGCATTCTCATTCTTTGGCGTCATATAGGTGACGCCATATGACATTTCGGCAAAATACTACACACATGGCACCCTTTAGTGTCAATATAACATGCACTGTTATGGGTAGGTTTAGGTCTGGGATAGGGTCTGCGTCTCATTGACGCTAAAGGATGCTAATCACCTGTTTGACACCTTGGATTCTGCATGTTATATTGACGCTAAAGCGTCCCATGTGCATAGTATTTCGACGAAATGTCATACGACCCCAAAGGATGAGACCTCTTTTCCACCAAAAAAGAACTGGTTCGGAACTGGTGCTGGTTCAAAGTTGGTTCGGAGTTGATTCAACTGGCGAACCGCTTCAGAACCTGTTTGTTTTTCCACTGACTAGAGCGCCCAGGGAACAACGTCGTTACGTCACTGTGTACGTCGCCATACGTCTTATCTAGAAACGCTTGCAAGTACAACATTACTTTGGGATTATCTCTAATCTCGATCTCTGTACCAAGAAGGCTTTAAAAAATTGAAATATGCAAGTCTTTTCGTTTGATATGTAATCTTTTCTGATTAGTTATGTACCCCTGTCTTGTGTCTTTTTTTTTTCTTTCCATTTATTTGTTCTATAATGTGACTGTTTTCTTCTTTGCTTATAATGTTTTCAATAAAAATAAAAAATAAAAAAAACGCCTGTGCCAATTAACTTCAAGCATAACAAGCAGGTCTCCCATTTATAATGCGGGATATTCCCACAATCGTAATCCACACAGATCAATTTAATGATTTTGTTTGGCAAGAATGAAATTCAGGCCCTGAAAACTTTTTTTTTCCTGTCCTGGACTCGAACCTTTTTGGACTCGGTCTTGTCTTGGACTCGAACCTCTTTGGACTCGGTCTTGAATTGGACTCGACTAGTCCTGGTCTTGGACTCGACAAAGGTGGTCTTGACTACAGCCCTAACTGTTGGTATGTCTCCAGGAACAGTGTTGTAAACACTGGGGCATTGTTCTAACTTTAAGTGTGAGAGGTTCTGGAATATAAATCCAGCACAAGCCCCCGATTTACTTGTGAATTCCTATTGGAAATGAGAATTCCCATGCCCTTCTCACTCTCTCAACTGCAGAGCCATTGTCAAAAAATGTGGCCATTTGGAGCTCACTTGGTGAAGGCAAGCCTTTAGGCCTTTCAAAAACACACCTTTGAATGCAAAAATTGTTAATTTTCTCAATTTTAGGTTTGTATTTGGGCAGAGGTCTTTAAAGTGCCCCTTTTATGTTATTTTAAAGGTTCCTACTTTTGTTTTGGAGGTCTCGTACGTTAGACGTACATGCATCAAAAAAAACCTTTCATTTTCTCATTGCACATCACCACATTTTTTAAAGATTCACAAACGACTCGTCCGAAACTTCAGAGTCTCTAAACCCCGGCTTTCCAAGAGCTTTATCTGCTCTGATTGGCCAGATGGCCCAGTCTGTTGTGATTGGTCCACCGCCTACAGCTTGTGTTGGAAACTAAATGACCATTACCACAACAGTGTGTTAAAGTTATGTCAAAAAGATTGCATCTTGTGTAAAACACACATGAACGCCACCACAAAGTCGTAAATACGAGTGGGAAGCTCGGGATTTTCTTTAAGCATGGAGTGAGTCAGTGAGAAATGCGGCGGAAAACAACAATATTTAGGTTTTAGCAGTGACATTTCAGGCTTTTTTATTTACAGTACAGCAAAACAAACTAATGAACATGAACAAAATATATTAGGATTGTAATATAACTATATAATGAAAAAGTTTACAGTGGCTTCATAAATTACTTAAAAACATTAAAAAGCAAAACACACCTGATTCACATCTTTTGTTCATCATATTCTAGAAGTAGACTTTAAAAACATTGCTGTATTTTGTTAAGAGAAGGTACGCCGCCATCTTGTACAGTGTTTGAGGGCGGGTCAATGTAGACATTTTTCCTGTGCAGTGAATGACATTCTTTTTTGAAAGCTTGTATTTCTGTGTGCACATAGTTATGGGTTCACAATCCAGGACATCCCCAAATTACTGTTATACAGTGGCCCCAAAATGCCATTTAACACTCAATCCACACATATCTCTTTGGATAACAAAATATCAAACTATGTGGCATATGCCAGACTGATCATGAAGTAGCGTGTGTATGCCACGCCAATTCGTATTTCCATTTTTGGCGTGCTATCAAGACGCATAATCGCCTTTCAGTGTGTTTATGAACGCCGTTGACTTAACGTCATATAAATATATGACTTACCTCAACCCCGTCCCTAAACCCAACCGTCACTGAGGTTAATGGCATTTATGACTGTTCCCTTACCATCCTAGGTAAAAAAAAAGATATGACTTACCTCAACCCCATCCCTAAACTTAACCGTCACTGGGGTTAATGGCATTTATGACTGGAGATTTGACTGCGTGTACAGACACGCGGAATGACACGGACGTTAATGGCGTAGACATACACGCATACACGCGGATAGCTCAAAATGCGTAGAGATAACACGCCAGATAGATAACACGCCAGAGATAACACGTGGCGTGTATGTTTACACAAAAGTCATGATGTCATGTTGCATATGCAAATCATGTTAGACTTTACAAACTATTTAGAGCCACTACAATATTATAATGGGATACAGTGTATTCATAGCTTAGATAGAGCTGCTCTCACACACAAATGCGCACACACATACTCACATAAACGCAGATGTCCTCTATGGATGAGTGAATTATTTAGTTGTATATAAAAGAACGTTATTGACTGATTATCTGTGTTCTGAATTATTAATTTGTGAAGATGCTGGTCGGGGGTGGGGGTGTAGCTTATACTTGATGTGTGTGTGTGTGTGTGTGTGTGTGTGTGTCTTTTGAAAATAAGGCATGCAGTGGGAAATATATAGAGGTAAAGACGGGAAGATGGGTAGAGGTCAACCACAGGAAGTGAAACCTGGTACCAACCAGACCTACAGAAAAACGGTGACATTGCATCCTTTACATTTAGACCAATATTGAACATGGACATCAGATACAGGACAGAATGTGCAGGACATAAGATCCCATTATTTATTATGTGCTGTTGGTGTTCACCAGGAAAAAAAAAACAGATGTAGGCTACAGACAGACTTTTAGTTAAATCAGATGTAAGGTAGAAATAATCTTATAATTATTTCAATACAAAAATTGCACAAACAACATAAGGTCAAAATGGAATCACAGTATTATCAAACTAGATAACATTTTCTTTCATAGATATGCCTTGGGTCCTTAATTCACTGTCTATTGAGCACTATTTTATGCCACTATGCAAAAATCATGTCACACTTTAGCAGTTAGCAGCAGGACTTGAGGTATCATTCACTTACCTGGCATATGGGGCAGGAACTGGAAGAGGTTTCATTTCAGCAATAGTAAACATCACTAATTAGCTGATGACAGCTAATTCAAGAAGTGCTAATGATGAAACTGCTCAGCATCACACATGAATGCCAGGATAACATCTCGTCCCTGATTATGAACTCGGTTTGAATCAAGTTAACGACTTGTCAAATAACTTTACGTGTGTCCAGTCCTCCTGGATGAACACTATCCCGCTGAACTTAGCTCAGATCCTAATTAAACACACCTAAACCAACTAATCAAGGTCGTTAGGATTACTAGTCCAATTATTTTCGCTAACTTGCCTCCATCTCGTTCACAAGATAGGCTATTACTGCTTATGTTGCACGAGTGCACACTACTGCCGAAACCCTTACAATGTGTTTAAATGGAACGCCTAAATGCTTGATCTGTTAAAATCTGCAATGGAGCTGATCGTAATGATCAGCTTAATGGGCTATATGCACGCATAAATTCCGCATTTGACGTAAGGATGCTCGTTTCCGGTTGTGTAGATTAAAGCGGAGGAAAACCGGAGAAAACGGGATTATGGCAGATCTTCAATTACTGTCCTCCCGTCTTTGAAACGAAACATACGTTTAGATGTAATTTTATATATAGTTATGTTTATTTAATATAATTTTAAAAAGAAGCATAACACAACGAGGGGTGTCTGTTTTATCTGTTTTTGTGACTAACGTTTCTTTAGTATAACCATGGAGTATAAAATTCAATATAAATTCTCTGTATTGCATTGGACTCTATGATCGGCGGAAGTTATCGAGCATCCTTAATCCTTCACCGGAAATAACGCCGTGCATAGAGCCCATTATTTATGTTTTTTTTTTCCTTAAGAATTTGTTTTACGCACCATTCCGCACCATCCTATTTATGCATGCTTGGGCTGTTTGAAAAAGTATAAAAAAGGTAATGAACACAAACGAAAATTCAATACAAACTGTAACAATCAGCCACAAGAGTTACGACGTCACTCTGTTGGCCAAAACGTGGAAGTGAGTTAGCATTTTACTTCCGGTTCCCTCGCTTTAAAGTCTATGGGTTTTTTGAATTGGGTTTTTGCTAAATCGAAAGAAATAAGGAAATATTATACAGAAATAAGGTCTGTCGTGATGAACAAAGCCTCTAAATATTTTCCCATTTTGATATAAAACACACAGTTATAACCTGCTTGTTTAAAAAATAAAAAAATAAAAAATTATGTAGGCTTCAAAATGTGTAAATTTTGGATTAACTTGTAAAGATGATCTTGACAAACAAAACGTGTAAGGGTCGCAAACTTGTTGAATACAGATCTTATTTTTTGCAATTTTCCAAAAGTCTATGGGGAAAATGCTTAGCTTTTCGATCGAGGGAACCCATGCGCCGCTAGCTTCCGAGTTGTCCTACAAAGTGACGTCATAACTTCGGCACTCTATTAATGCGGTTATTTATCAAAATAACTCCAATATCATACACTAGAGCTGTGTGGGGTGTGGAGCTGCTGTGATGTCACAATCATTTTGCATTGTGGTCTATAGGACTGCCTGAAGTGTGCATATTGAGTAGACTCACTCCCTTGGTTGAAATCAGGTCGAGAGTCTGTCCAAATAAACTTCCCTCGTCCACTTGACGAAGTTGAACGCACTTCAAAACAGCAGCGGGGTTCCCCAGGGGCCCAAGTGTTTGTCTAAAAGTGGAGTTAAATACAGACTGGAAACTTCCAGGGAAGTGTGTTCAGGCAGGTTGAAGCTAAACTATGCAGGACATTGGCCCTCCAGGAACGGGATTGGACACCTCTGCTCTATGTTGGCCATTAGCACAGGGTATTGTCAGGACAAAATAAGCACTTCTGTTCCTTACACGGGAGCTTCGCTTTACTTCAATCCTGCTCCTAGAGGGTTAATGGGCTGCAAAGTTTAGTTCTCAGCTTAGTGTTGGAGTTAAACTCAGCTGGAAGACGGACCTCCAGGAGCAGGATTGGACACCCCTGGCCTACTTGTTTAAATGGCCTTGTTTCCTTCCAGTATTAAGATTTGAGCCAATTGCCGTTTTTACCTGGTATTCACATGCTTCTCCAATACGTCTCCTGTTTGTGTTGTGATCCTTTTAGTCCTGCCACTCGGCCGACATCTTGGCAACGCCTCCAGGCAGCTATTTCGGACTAACCAGACCAGGCTTCTATCTAAATGAATGGGCAGAGAGTCAGAACTGCACTTTCACTGGTCAAAACTGCATGTATAGAAACAGCAGTACAATGACTTTGCCCCAAAATAAGGTTTAAAACGCCCTTTTCCCCACAGGTTATATGTTTACTATGCATGCGCAAGGGTTCTCGTCTCCGCTGTCACAGACATCAAATGTGTGCGTGCATCAGTGGAACCAGACGATAGGCTTACAAGTTTCCCGGCTTGACTGTTAAAAGCAGACGATTTGCTTTCCAGCGGGAGGGGCGGGGCATGTGCATACAACCGCCATCTTTCCATCGTAAGCCTAAGTTGATCCTAGAGACCATTGGTGACAGTTGTTCCACCATCAATTTAGGCTTAAGATGCTTTAGGGAAATGCAGAGCTGAACAATCATCAGCTCTGAAATTAATTTATAAAGACTGTGACAAACTGTCATGAGTCCCTCTTGTATGTGTTCCTAGACTTTTATTTGCTGTGCCTATGTTCTCCTCCTGTGTTTAGTTTCTGTCTGCCTGTGTTTCAGTACACAGATATCCATAATAAAGGCTAAATGTCTTACGGCGGAGTCTCTATCGTCATCACCGGCGGCCATCTTGTCACAGGCAAGCTTTCTGGCGGGCTCTGTGGTTCCTGATGTAAGATCAGCACGAACACAAATACTCTTATCTTGTTGAAATCTTGACGGATTTACAAGCGGTTTGGTTTCTTACAAACGTTATTAACGTGGCTATAATTCTGGATGATTTTTTATTGATACACTTATTATTCATAAGTGTGCAGTGTCATAACTACATCTCTGATGTTTATAACAAACCAAACCATTTGAAAATCAGTGGAAAATTTAGATGTTTTTTTTTTAAAGTACATGCATTAAAGGGCACCTATTATGCCCCTTTTTACAAGATGTAATATTGGTCTCGGTGGTCCCCAGAATGTATTTGTGAAGTTTCAGCTCAAAATACCCCACAGTTAATTTATTATAACCATTTGAAAATGTCATTTTGGGGCCTGTTTGAAAATGAGCTGTTTTGAGGCATGCCACTTTAATGCAAATTAGAGCTGCATATCCCCGCCCTGCCTTTGGATGAGGGCATAACATGAAACCTATGGCAGTCGGTCTAAGCAGAAGGGGAGAGTGAGAGACGCGCTGTTTTGTCTGTCATTCAGCGTACGTTTGAATCTGAATAAATAAATAGCACGAAGAGACTCCGGCAGAATAAACACAAATGAGAATGGACCAGTACATCTCGGCAGTGTTGTAGTCGAGACCACCTCACTCGAGTCCAAGTCGACACCGAGACCAGAGAGAGTCGAGTCCGAGTCAAGACCGAGTCCATAGAGAGTCGAGTCCGAGTCGAGTCCGAGACCAGAGACGTTCGAGTCCGAGTCGAGACCGAGACCAGTGAGGGTTGATTACCTAATTTACTTTTATTTACTTAGAGAAATCCTTTTTTTTTTTTTTTTTACTAAATTTACTATCAGTTTAGGGTAAAAAGGCCACATATTAGGTGGTGTTAAAAGTAATTTTATTACAATTTGTCATGCGCAGTTGCGCACTAGAAAATCACCAATCACTGGGCGTGTCAATCAATTTAAAGAAATATTTTATTAACATACATTAATAATCATGAAAAATATTTTTAATTGAACTCGAGTGGACTCGGGAATAATTCCGAGTCCTAAAAAAAAAATGTTCGAGTACGAGTCAATTCCGAGTCCAAATGGACACGAGTCCATGACAAGACCAAGACCATTAAAATATGGTCTCGAGACCGAGTCCGAGACGAGTCCGAGTCTCGAGTACTACAACACTGCGTCTCGGTATGGTTATTTGATACATTTATGTACTTTAGCGTTGTAATCGCGTCCTCTTTGCAAGTATGGTGGAGCAACACACACACATACACACAGACACACAAACACTAACGCTGGCGCATTTTTTTAAACTAACGTTACATACACATTCTGTGATAAAGTTTGCTACGTAACTTACAAGCGAAATTACATTTATGCGAGGGACCTGTGGCGTCATGTTTACTTGTCATACAGGTGCTTCTGTGGCAAATGTGAGAAGATGGCTAACTTACAGAACAAGAACATATATGCGGTTTTTATTACAATATCTTTAAAAATATATATATTTATAAACGTGTGGTTACACACTATACAAACAAGGTTTAAATTATATACACAGACATCCTACGACGACAACAACTTTAGACGCATTTGTTATTGAATTGGCTGACATCGACTGAAAAGACTATTTGCTCATAAATCATAAAATACACTTACTGTTACTGGAGGTGACGGTGGATCGCAAACAGTAGATGACGATCCACACTTGAGGATTAACTTTTAAGCCACAACAACAGGATTAACCCACGAGTCGATAAGTTATGTTTCCAAGAGACATTACAGGCTGTCGTTGAAACAATGGAGGATGTACAGATCACCGAGGGCGGGGTCAAGGCCACAACCACACTGTCAATCAAACCCCTTGCTCACTTTCTACGTCACAAAGAGCTGAATCTCAGAACAGCTCGTTCTGAGACAGTGCATGATTTATTGAGATTGTAAAAAAAACACTGGGTGGATTTTTATCATTCTAGGGTGGTTTTGCTCACACACTGCCAACACACATTTATGTTCAAACACCATGTAAAAGTGAATTTTCCATAATAGGTGCCCTTTAAAACACAATGTTACAAGTGAGCGGGCTAGGGTGACCACCCGTCCTGCTTTGCGTTGTACTTTTAGCATTCGTTGTCCCGCACGTCGCATATTGAGGAAATGTCCCGCATTTTCATTAGTCTATTGGTTTTTAATTATCATATTAAGAAAACGCGCATACTTTCTTTTGCCTTTTTAAGAAAGCATTTTACTTTTTTTGCAGCGTAGTTTTTCACCTATATTTAACAGCGCGGCTACAACAGCCGTGTTTTATATCTTATCTAATGGTTGAAATGAATCATCTTTAGGTTTGGATTATCGTTGACCCTTTAAATAAAAACTGCTTGCATAAGATTCTCACCTCTCTTCGTCCCTGCTACACACGTGACCTCTTGGTTAAAGATATTACCATTTCAAAAGATGTAAACAACACTGGTCCAGAAGCACTTCCTGTTTCAGTTTTTTAACACTACATAAAAGCTGGGATAAAATACAACCAACAGAACATTTAAAATTGAATCAAAAAGTTAAACAAACATCTTTAAGATGTTTTCTTTACATGTGAAATAAAGAAAACAGTTACAAACTGAAACAGGAAGTGCTTCTGGACCAGTGTTGTTTACATCTTTTGAAATGGTCTATACAAACCACCAGCTTCATGGAGAGAAATTAGCCTACTCCATAACGTACAAATTATGAACAATATAAAAAATATTCCATAAAAAATATGATCTTAAAGGGGTCATGAACTGGCTTTTTAAATTTTATTTTATTTTTTTCTGAGGTGAACTTATGACGTTCGCTTGGTTTTTGCATTCAAAAACATCAAAATGAATAACTAATAAGCTATTTTATACCCTAGCTTTGAGACCAGCTCAGAAAAGCACGGTTTTTATAGGCATTTCGCACTGAAGACTTGGAAGTAGACGCCCAATGCTGTGAGTGGTTAACAGTTTTGCTTATAATACGGTGTTTGACCAGAGTAAAGATAGTTTGCGGTTTGATTTTCAGTTTTCGTTTCACTGTGGTCCCGCAGTGCGGTGTCGTGGGCATGCAAATAATATCTCATTGAACTGTTTGAACTCACCCGTTGATGTACGTAGAGAAAACTCCCAATGTTGTAAAATGGCAACCGGAATGATTCGACCATAGCCTACATGTTCGACCCAGAGTCCGTGTGTTGCACAATTCCTGTCAGATCCAATATAGACGGCACAGCACCGTTATTTACTCTTAATCGGTCTGCAAATCCAGTCTTGTTTACAAAACAATCCTCAGTGAAATGAAGCGAACAGACGGACAATGTTTTACCCTCATCAGCTGGAACGTCATTAAAAATAAAGTTTATCCATGCAGTCCTATTGGAACCCAGAGGAAGCATGCAGTGTCTTCTTCCACAACCAGGCACAGCACAATAATGCTCGGTAGCTCCATCCGGTTTGTCATCACGAGGTAGGCCTATGTTATTTAGCTACGCGTGTAATGCGCGAATCGGTGGGGGGGGGGCTAAACCGGCCATGTTGAAATAGGCGTTGATCTTCTTCTGGTGTTTTATCCTCTTTGTCGTCATATTTCTCCCAGCTTTGAAAAATGAGTCGTTTGCTGAGGCTGGTGTCAATAAAAGCTTATATTGGACTAACAAGGGCGTTTTCAGTTCTGAAACTTACAGGATATTCTTATAATATGATGACCTCTTAGATGTCAAAAGCTCAAGGAAAATTTGATTTCTCAGTTCATCACCCCTTTAAATCGTAAATCAATTACTGTACACCCCCTTATGATTATAGCTCAAGGTGGTCTATCTAACAAGAAATTTAGGCGTTGATAGTTAAAAACCGCATTATACCAGAATACAGATTTATCACACTGACCAACAGCACCCGAAGCCTGCTGTTTTCTCTCTACACACGGACACTAAACAGCTACTAATGTGGTCAAGCTGATGAATAGCACTTGCTTATATCCCAAATGATCTTCCATGCTTTCCCAGAAAAAATGCCCTGACATCAGGATGAATCTGTGTTTAGTATTTAACAGACCACAAAACCTCTCAGTCGTCCACTTAATGTATTGGAGTGGCATTTAAAAGTTAATATCTCTGAGGAAGTAAGGTGGGAAAAATCAATTCAGGATGAAGAGGAGGGGCCCTGTCATAGAAAAATATAATAAAAAACATCTCTCTTACAATTTTGATGAAACCATCTTTTTTTTTCCATCTTACCAAACATGGGTAGGCCTATTCTGTTAAAAGATCTGTACAACTGGTTTGTTCATTCAAAAAGGTACATTTTTTAAAGAATGTTTCTGCAGCTTCCATACAATGGGGTTTGAAACAATACTAAACCCACTCAATAAAAAACAAACATTTTCAGAATTTTTATAATTTTTTTTCCAAGGAAGAAAGAAATATGATGACATTTTTTTGGTGAACTGTGCTGTAATAAATGGTTTATCCCAGTTGTGGTCTCTTGCCTTGGATTCATCATAGTAAATGTATTAGTCAATGTATTGTAGGCCAAAATATTAGTCTGATCACTTAGGCCACATTTACATTACATGGCCCAAGGGACTTACAGTAATGTCCTTTCATTTTTATTCCTACCATGTGGCACAGATCAGATATGATCTACGAACGTTTAAGCCGAAAAAGAGCACACGGTTATTCACTGATCTCGGATCAGGATACAGTATTCTCAGATCTGTTTCAGGCCTCATTCATATGTGGAAATAAATCTGACATGAATCGGATACGTTGAAAAAGCGACGTTGGAAAAATGACGTCAACTCAAGTGGACACCAACCGCGATCACATGACACTTGTCAATGGCGCAATGAAGGCTGAAAACAAATAATTTGCTCACCTTTAAAGATGGTGCGGAAAGCAAAAGCTTGTACTATCATTTCATCTGCGTTCATTGCCAACGCATTCTCACCCCAAGGCGTCACCTTTGACCATGCTTCAATATTTGACGTTTTAGGCGCCCTTTAGCGTCACTTACATGACGCGATCCTACGGCGTCATCTAACTGACGCTAAAGGAAAGCGTCTGTTAGAGGACGCGGTTAGGTTTAGGTGTGGGGTGGGGGTAGGGTACACGCGATCCTAGGGCGTCATCTATTTGACGCTAAAGGGCGCCTAAAGCGTCAGATATTGAAGCATGTCCAAATGCTTCCCATGGCGTCAGTTAAGTGACACTTGGGGGTGAGAATGGGCTGTCATTGCAACTCTTGCTGTTTTTACTTCATTTTTGGCATTCGTTTTTCCTAGATAGTACGTCTACCTTGGGTTGTTTTGCAAGAGCATGGAAATGCAGATATCCGATATGGGACACTTTTGAAAGAAGTTGTCAAAAGACAAAACAAATATGAATATAGTCAAGGACTTCAGTCATCGAGTCATCAGTCATCTTAATCAAGTACGCGTGACGTTCATGGTGTTTTCAGCGTCTCACAAACAATTTGAGGACATGAATACATGAACAGTTGCAGAGCTGCTCTGAGAGAACACCATTTTCAGCATTTTATTTGAGAAAAAAACATTGTCAAATACACTTTTAAACAGGTCTTCACTATAACCCGTCAAAATAAAAGTTCGGTTTAACTAGGAGAAATTATGACAGAAATATATCACTATTGTCATCAAGTCATGAAGACCTGCAGTGTAAATGCGGTGTAAAAGTGCAGCACACCTCTCCTCAACAAGCCACACTTTTTGAGGTTTCAATGCAGCGCAGTCGTACTAGTTTAAAACTGTAATAATTATAAGTATAAAACGTAGGATGTATATAAAATGCGTTTGCAATGATGACATCAGAAGAGTGTATCTTTGTTTGTTCAGTTGTTTGCACACTCACTCAGCCCTTCGAGATTTCTGCTGCATGCTGTGAAAAATCCCAATTGCACTGAGCATCATGGATGTGTTTTTTAAAAGCATTTAGCCCTCTAGCAATTAGTTAGGTCTTAATGTACAATGTCAAAACAAGCCATCGATCCACTGATTGATCAGTCTTCCCTTTCTTTCCCCCCTCTCTCCATGTCAGGGAAATGGGAATTGGAACAAACTCTTGTTTTACTCTACTCTCGAAGCTTCAGATCTACTGTCAACGCTAATGCTACATAAACTTTATGGATTGTGTCATGTCATCATAAATTGTTTTTAACTTGCTCTGGTCTCCATCATGTTTCTGTATGAGGTAAAATTTCAGGCTGACGGCCAATAAGACATAAAAAACATGGCTGTCCGTCAATAAAGCATTTTAGTGCCTGTGGGTCAATACGTTCGGCCCGTGTTGTCAAAGCACTCTGTATGAACCTCTATTGACCCACCTATAAACATGGACCTACGCATAACTCACTGTCACAATAACACACTCCACACGCACACGTGACGAGGGAAGACATTACACTTTTATTAAATACAATGGCGGCGGACAACTTGACTTGTCCATGTACCTCAGAGAAATCATACAGACAAGGACGTTTGATTGTACTTTTGTAGCTGAGTGTTTAACTGTATCACACTACTTGATACTTTGCAGAAATCTTCTTTCCAGGTGTAAGTAGGCATCATTTAAACGCATCAAGAAAAGTATACTAGGTGGGAAGTGTCTCAAGAATGTTGGATTCAAAGCCTTTGAAAATCATTTTACTTCCGTAAATCGGTGACTGCTGAAAAGGAAAGATGTTTCAGATTAGGAAAGTGTGGTATAAATGTTGCTGTCATGTTGACTTTAACGCTTTTCATGTGGTTTTATTGTGGATAGTTTAGCTTATAGACATTCTGAAACATCAGAAGAAGTTCTGTACATGTAGAAGATATGCAGTCACAGTTCATTGTTCTGTCGCAGACTAATCTAAACCACTTAAACTCCCCATCCATATTGATATCTTTGAACAACCTCATGAAAATAACAAGTTGCATTATTTTCTTGACAATTAAGCAGATTTCTCTACATTTCTATTCAAATACAATCACCTAAAGGATTATTAGGAACACCTGTTCAGTTTCTCATTAATGCAATTATCAATAAAATAAAAAATATCAATATCAATAAAATAAAATAAAAAATAAAATTATCATATTAATGCAATCACATGGCAGTTGCTTCAATGCATTTAGGGGTGTGGTCCTAGCCAAGACAATCTCCTGAACTCTAAACTGAATGTCAGAATGGGAAAGAAAGGCGATTTAAGCAATTTTGGTTGTTGGTGCCAGACGGGTCGGTCTGAGTATTTCACAATCTGCTCAGTTACTGGGATTTTCACACACAACCATTTCTAGGGTTTACAAAGAATGGTGTGAAAAGGGAAAAACATCCAGTATGCGGCAGTCCTGTGGGCGAAAATGCCTTGTTGATGCTAGAGGTCAGAGGAGAATGGGCCGACTGATTCAAGCTGACAGAAGAGCAACTTTGACTGAAATAACCACTCGTTACAACCGAGGTATGCAGCAAAGCATTTGTGAAGCCACAACACGCACGACCTTGAGGCGGATGGGCTACAACAGCAGAAGACCCCACCGGGTACCACTCATCTCCACTACAAATAGGAAAAAGAGGCTAAAATTTGCAAGAGCTCACCAAAATTGGACAGTTGAAGACTGGAAAAATGTTGCCTGGTCTGATGAGTCTTGATTTCTGTTGAGACATTCAGATGGTAGAGTCAGAATTTGGCGTAAACAGAATGAGAACATGGATCTATCATGCCTTGTTCCCACTGTGCAGGCTGGTGGTGGTGGTGTAATGGTGTGGGGGATGTTTTCTTGGCACACTTTAGGCCCCTTAGTGCCAATTGGGCATCGTTTAAATGCCACGGCCTACCTGAGCATTGTTTCTGACCATGTCCATCCCTTTATGGCCACCATGTCCCCATCCTCTGATGGCTACTTCCAGCAGGATAATGCACCATGTCACAAAGCTCGAATCATTTCAAATTGGTTTCTTGAACATGACAATGGGTTGACTGTACTAAAATGGCCGCCACAGTCACCAGATCTCAACCCAATAGAGCATCTTTGGGATGTGGTGGAACGGGAGCTTCGTGCCCTGGATGTGAATCCCACAAATCTCCATCAACTGCAAGATGCTATCCTATCAATATGGGCCAACATTTCTAAAAAATGCTTTCAGCACATTGTTGAATCAATGCCACGTAGAATTAAGGTAGTTCTGAACGTGAAAGGGGGTCAAACACAGTATTAGTATGGTGTTCCTAATAATCCTTTAGGTCAGTGTATAACACAAGAAGAAAAAAAAACATAGCCAAAAAAGTAACGACCTTTCAATATTTATACTTCATGGTAGTTTGTTGTACTGTAAAGAAAAAAAATTTAAAACATTAAAAACATTGTTCTTCAGTAAAAAATGAAATTACTTTACATAAATTCAACGTAAAAAATACATTGTGCTAACTAGAATTTGAGAGCATTTTCTTAATGTTCATGAAAAATACTCACAATCCAAAATGTCATTGCTTTTGCAGTCAATGTAACTTTTAATGTAGTTTTCTTAACGTTCACCCCAAAATATGTAATCTTTCTATATTTTTCTTCATCAATACATCCCATTCCACAACCCTTGAGCTCTCAACCAAATATGAAAAAAATATAATATCAATCATTTTTATTTTTTTACATAAATAAAATAATTTACAAACACAAAAGTGCTTCACCTTAAATATAAAATAAATAAAATATAAAATTAAAAGTTACATCTCTTAAAAAAGTAATTAACTCCAAACTTGCGTGGACTACTTTTGGGATTTTATGCTCAGAGAATGAATTTTTTAGAAGATATTATTTTGTCTGATTCACGGCATTGAGTAAAGTGTGCCAAGTCTTGTAGGAGAATGACCGTGCGATAATCAACGCAAAAAAAAGGATGCTTTGATAGGATCTCTATAGTGATAAATAGATATAATAATTTATGTATGATAAAAGGAAGACGAAATGCGGGTTTGAGTGAGGTGACTCAAGTTTATCTCTCTCTAACATTATATTCTCATATTCCCTCCATCCTGTCCCCTCCCATCTCTCTCCTCTTCTCCCCACTGATAGCGTCTATGAGCCTAGAGGGAGTTGCTGCTAATAGGAGACATTTGTCCTGTAATGAAATATATATTACACTATAGCAGTTGTACGACCCGAAGCTTGAGTACTACATTAGTGCTTCAACTCAGTAGTAAAACATGGCGAACGAGAAAGAGCGAAAGCAAGGTCGTAATTCAGCCCACCCCATCATAATCGGCCACTCTGTATAATTAAGCTCCTGTAAGAAATGCAAGCTGATGGTATTGAGGCATGGCCTCGTCTCAAATGACTCCACCTGAAGACTATGGCCGTTGATTTGGTCGAGTGGCGGAAAACAGACACGCTGGTTGTGACATCACGAAATGGACAAGGCTCAGCTTATGAATATTAATAAGGTTATGCACAAATAATTGAACGTGATCTTATAAATATGAAGCGGGTGAGTAGTAGAGCTTTTCTCCAGGTTAAAACTGAAACGTGATGAATGACAGTGATTCAAAAATCATACATCATGGCTAATTCCACCAATAGATCGCTACTCATACTAAAAAAATATAACCCCCTGCTTCACTGCACTGGACATAAACCTGCCGCAAACTGTTTCATAAAGTAGTGGGACAAAATCAGCAATGGCAAAAGTAGTGAGGACATGTCCCACTATAAATAACACCCGTGTTCTCGACACGTTTTAATGGACTACTTTGCATTTCAGATTTGCTTTTTGTCAGCGTCCAGAAGCATTTAATTAGAGTCGCTCAACTGTGAAACTACGTCGGTAACATCCAGTTTTATAAACACATGTATACGTATAGATATAGTTGCAGTTTGTCACCGTTAATCACCATGCTAGTTTCACGTTCTGTGCTTTGTATCGGAAGTATGTCCAGTAGGCAGAAAAGTTGTTCGGTCCTCCTCTAATTTGAGTTTGGTCATTGTTCAGAGCTGATATTTCCTCTTTGTTAAGATGGACACCCTTCCTCAAGTCCCGAATCCATTTTTGCACTGAAGAAGTTGAGGATGGTCAGCCATTGGGGATCTTGATCACTGTAAGTAAAACCATAGTCACTTGAGTACGGCTCTTTCCATTCAGTCCATTTTTGTTCAGAAATACATAATTCAAAGTCATTGGACACAATCCGGTTGCCAATGTATCTAGACGTTTACATTGAGAAGAGGAGCAGTCGATGAGGAGGAGATCAAGGGAGGACGTGTTAAAGCTGTAGAAGAAAGAGATTTTGGGTGGGATTTCCGGGATCCACTCGCAGTCCCAAATGGGGCATATGCTCTCTTATCCCAGGATGTCCAGATACACCGGTGATGCCTTGGCCAGGTTGAGGAGCAGGTTATTGATCTCTTTAATGTTGAGTCGGGTGTGGGGTTCTCTCTGCCAACATCCCAGCATCAAGTCATACACCTCCTTTGGACAGGTCCGGGGTCGCTGGAGTACACGACCTTGGGTGATACACTCGATCACCTAAAAAAGAGCAAGGAGTGAAAGGTAAATGTCCAGAAATGTGTGCGTAAAACTGCTATAAAGGATTGTTTATTAAGATAAAACACCATCCAAGGAGTGATAGGCTACGTTCACACTGCAGGCTGAAACGACCTAATTCCGATTTTTTGCCCCTATGCGACCTGTATCTGATTTTTTCATGACAGTCTGAACGACACAGATCCGATCTTTTCGAATGCGACCCAGGCCACTTGGGTATGTGGTCCAAATCCGATATGTATCCGATCTTTTGAAATGCGACTTCAATCTGAACGGCCAGGTCACATATATCCGAGCCGCACGTCATTGCACGCACCTGTAGCTAGCCAATACACGCTAACTCCAACGCGTTTCTGCACTGTTATGGGCCGCTGCAGACGACTCTCTTCCCCAGTGTTGTGCCTGAACACGTTCAATGAACGATAGTGCATGAATGCGTTCATATACTGTATTACTGCCTGATGAACATTACTGTGAACACGTTCATTCTGGTGTCTGTGAAAGTGCGCTCTCTGTCAGTTTAACTTCGTACAGTAGGGTGCCAGATTTCTATAGAGCCTTCCAGGCGAAAACCTGGCTAAAACACATGTAAACCTGCCTTAAAATGTAGCGAAAAAACACCCAATCTGGCAACACCAGCCACCAGTGTCGCACCGCGGCCGCCGGTGACAAAGCAAGGAGCGCCGAGGACACGCACTATCAATTAAACGGGTTTTATGACGAGGTCGGTGAGGATCGGAAAAATCTTACATTTACGTGCAAACTTTGCCCGTCGATAAAATAATTATTGTCGGTGTTTGTATATGGGCTGTGCCAATAATAATAATAAAACAAAAGCTCGCCACATATGGAAAAAAAGAACTATTCCGCAAACAACAAGTGACGTCGCTGACCGTCGATTACTCTTCTGCGCATGCGGGTCACTTCTGGGTCATTTCACGTTCACACAGGAGATCACAAAAGGTCGCATTTAATTGGAAATGTGAACGGCCTTGCAAAAAAATTGAATTTTTCAAAAAATCGGAATTGAGCATTAAGCTCTGCAGTGTGAACGTAGCCATAGAGTTTGAATATATAGCATTTTGAAGTTTATATAGTGTAGCCTTATGTGTTTGAATACTTCAAGTCTGAGGTTTGAAGGGACGCAGGCTTTACTCATGTCATGTCTTCGGGTTAAGTGGGTCGCACACCGGATGAGAAGCGTCGCGACATAGTATTCTCTATGAGAGTACACACACCATTCGGCGTCTGTCCGCGGCGCCCAGCAACGGCTCAGGACCGTGTCCAAAATCCTGCTGCGCCATTTGCATAGTTTTATATAAAATTTTTATTATTTTTGTCTCAAATGGTTGCTGATGGATCCTGACTTTGCCCTATGCTGCAATATACATTTAGTTTTGCATTCATTTACAGAAATCAGCTGCTTGAATGACAATTGCTGATGTTATTGGATTTTTCAGGTGAGATTTTCAACTCATTCAGTTAACGGACGCTCTGAGCCTGAGGTAAAGTTTTAGGACAGCAGACTCAGCAGTACAGTAGAATAATAACATTTAACAGACATTATCTTCATTTCATGTCATTAAACATAACAATATTGCTGGCCATACACTGATGAGAAAGTGCGCGTCCGGTGTGCGATACCTGAAGTTGTCCTTGACGCGACGCGGCACGGCACTGCGCTTCTCATCCGGTGTGCGACCCCCTTTAGGTGCTAATTTTTTCTAAGTAGATGTCCAATTTGTTCCAATGTCATAAAGAGTTAAGCTCCAACTTGTCCCGACGCATATCTGCCTGGAAGTGTCAGTCAATCCCGAAGACCTTGATTATTTGGTTAAGGTGTGTTTAATTGAGGTTGGAGTCAAACTCTGCAGGATAGTGACGCCACTATGTTCTGGGGCACAGCTTTCCAAGCCTGTTCCAGGAGGCACATTTATATGATAATATTGTAATTTATATGAGCTACATTGGAAACCAAGGCATCCAGCTGATGGTCGGTTAAGCAAGTCTGACCTGGGCCCCGGATAGTCAAGCAATAAGAAGAAGCAGGTCAGGTCTACCTATGCTATTCTGAACACCACTTAGACTTAGGATCCCAAGCACTGGACGTTTTGTATGTCTCTGTCTTCTAACACACCAGATTCCTCTCATCAGCTCATTAGAAGAGACTGCAAGACCCGAAGAGGGTGTGACCGATGAGGGAGACATGCAGTTTTGGGGATCCTTCGGGAATGGTTTGAAAACCCTTGACTTAGAAAACAAGCCATTGGGAGGAGTTCAAAAATGGGTACAGGGTAGGGAAATCAAAGTCTTCTAGTTGGTTGTTAATGTGTTCTAGATGCTTACTGCAATGTTCATTGCATTTGATAATGTGTTCAAGGAGGCTGCTAGGGTGTTCTGGGTGATCTCTAAGGCTTTCTCCAGGAGTGGGGTCGGATACCCCTTGCTCTAGCTTCATCAGGTTGGGGACTAATGTGTTCTAGGTGGCTTCTATGGGTATTCTTGGTGGTCTTCTGTTTGGATGCTAATGTGTTCAAGGTGATTGCTATTGTGTTCTGGGTGGTACTGGTTACTCATTAGAACAGCCTAAAGAACTGTACAAAACATGTGCAGAGCAGTAATACTACACTGATTAAATAGCAGATTAGTTGGATCAATTATTTTTAATAAACAAGTGCTGGAGAGGGGGTCTACCCCCCCAAAAAGGCATTTCACTGCATGGAGATCACATGGGTGTGTATGTTAAGCATCAATACCAAGCGGCAACATTCTAATCTGAAAGATGAAGCCTACCCGGAAGTGCGATAAACTGCAATACATCTCAAATCCGCTAGAGGCCGGTCCCAAAAGGGAGCAAATATCCATAGACGTCATGTAATAATGTCCGTTTTCACAGCATAAATTCATATGTTTACAGTTTGGTCCCATGGCCTTTTATTGTAATCTTCAATATGTTCCGCGTGCCTGACAACTGTGAGGGGGGTGATTTTTTTTCTAACTCGTTAGTTTAGATCATATTTAGATATAAAACGTATGACAAATAAGGGCGGTTAACTTTGATTGACAGCTGATAACGGGCTGCGCCGAGTGAATTTGACGTCTCGGCCATGATCTGACACAACGCATCATACCACCTCTGTATCCTTTCTGAAACTTTTGTATTTTCCAAGATTTTCCAGTATGGCGCCGCCCATACCCCCCATAAACAGCTTCAAACCCGTTCTTCAGAGAGTCTATGGGTGACGTCACAGACGCTTTGTCCATATTTTTTACGGTCTATGATCAATACCTCATTATTTGACAGTTGGTACCAGGGCTGTTTCCCATAGGTAAAGATCTCCCACAGCACCACTCCCAGACTCCAGACATCACTCTCCGTGGTGAATTTCCTGTACATGATGCTTTCTGGTGGCATCCAGCGAATTGGCAGCATGGTGTGACCTCCAACCTAGACATGTGAAACAGTAAGTACACACACTGAGTCATCCGACATATTGAGTCAGAGTTCTGATGTAGGTGACGTGAGTTTGAATCTGTCGAATCAGTAAAAGTGGTATGGCACTGAAACGTATGTCCAGAATATATGTTGGACTGTGGTTTGACATTAAGATGACCAGGTGTGCTCAAATCAATAAAAACAAAAGATATATCAATTCAAGCTACTCTAACAAAACTCCCTGCAAATTGCTAATGCGTGCGTTAATGGATAAGATCCATACAGACTTTTAGAGCAAGAGTAGACTAGTTTGTTGACACTGGAGCATTGTTCAATCCAAAAAGCTCTCAGGCAAATGCTGACAGTATTTCTAGTTCAGGACCTCAGATGGTGCCGTAAGTTGCGCCTCTCAGGATTTGGATGCTCTAAGCTTGGGGAGTTGGTCTGGCCTGGAGCTCAACCCCAAAACCAATCATTTCATTTATTAGCTTTCTCCATAATGCGCTGCCTCTGAAATATTAATTATGAGATTGTGGTCCAGTATGTGGATTAGTCTCCGATTAATTGGTTTAACATACTGGACTCATCAAATATTAAGGTCAAAAGCTTTTAGGCTTTTTCACTGGTCCCATAGTGGAGCTACAGACTGGAAGGGTCACTTAAAAAGAGGTCTACTGCACAAGCACCATTAGAAACCTTTCCCCTGCAATCAAACACACACACATACACACAACAACATCCTGCTAAAAAGCTTAGACCAGTTTGCACCAGTTTAAAATCCAAGGTACTTTGAATTGGTTTTAGGTGGCCAATTACTGGCAAAGCTGGTTATTGTTGCAGGTCATAACATCCTGTTAAAGTGCCTCAGTGAATGAGTATGTACAAAGGATCGAAAGCTGTTGTTTTCAGCAGGGTACTTTTTTATTTTTTATACTGCATTTCAATTTTCTTATTAATATATACATATTTTTTACCTTTATTAGATTTTTTGTTCAATATGGTGACCAATTTTTTTCCTAAAAAGAAGGTGTTTGTTTAGGTTACGTTAATAACAATAATAGAACTGAATGACTATTAAGATTAGATTACACTATTAAAATGACAAGAAAGCTGTTCACACACCATTTTTCTTTCATAAATAGGGAATTCTGGATTTTCAACGAGGAAAAAGGTCTCATAATCGACAACATAATAGAAGGATTGGTGACATCTGCCAAAACGTTTATGTGTAGAGAGACCGAGCAAGATTTAACATTTGAATGAAGGACTAAAAATACATGTTTTTATCTTTGGTATAATGTGTAGTGATGAATGGTGCACAATATGACCGAGACAATTCACTCTCAAATTAAAGAATTAAATACAGACGACAATGAGGATTTTCAACTAAAGCTTAAATTTTAGGTTATAATGCACAAATGTGGCTTCATAAGAAGTTCTATGGTTACACAACATGCTTTCACAACTTCAAATCCACCCATCAGCCTCTGCCTGACCAGCTGTTTCTATGGAAACTGTTCTGTTCTATAGGCCTAATCAATGGTGTACACACAGTGCGCGCACACACAAATCTACTGACCTGCATTTGAATCTCAATGGAGACTCGTATAATGGAGATGTGTCATGATATTCATCAGTATTCAGAGATAAATGAACTTGAATGAACTTGTTGGCACAGTTGTCAATGAAGAGAGTTATCTAATAGCAAATCTCTGCATTTAGAAACATCATTCAACCCATTTTAAAACACTGGATAGATGATTCACACTGAATACATGACTGGAACACAATATAAAAACATCATGCTATCAAAGAACAAATTAAGTTGTCTGTCTCTCTTCAAATGCTTTATTTACCAAAGTGTAAGGTATGATTTCTTGATTTCTTTATCTTTGATTTGTTTTTTAGTCTTCCCCCCCTAACTTCCCCTACCCCTCTCCTTCTCGGTAGGCCCTCATGCTGAATTTGGGGGTGAATACTAATGAGAGATCTTTAATGACTTTCTCAGTTTCTGTCTTATGGCGCAAGCGCTCGATTCTTTTTCTTTGCTGTTGCCATAGTAACCCCCCTTTCCTGTTCCCACGCCACCTTCCTCTCCGACTCCTAATCTGAGAGAGACTAACTGACGGGAGTGAATCAACACACACACTGAAATACTGCTGACATCATACAGGAGGAGAGCCAGTAGGGTCAAGGTGTTCGAATAGCTTGTATTCAGTGATCTGTATAGCAAAAAAAACCATGAGAAGCATATTGATTTATACATTTACTGGGAAAAGGATTTGAATATCGCCTTTAAGTGTCCTTGTAAAGTCAGCATTAATTTCCAACAAATGAATCTGAAACGGAATAGAAGGTAATGCATCTCGATCTCAGTTTAACTAATAAATAGGAATGTGATATATATATATATATATATATATATATATATATATACAGGTACATTTAGTTTTAAGATAATTATATTTTTGAACTTTTTTTCCAAAAAGAGGATTTTTTTTCCTACAGGAGGTGTTTTAGGTTTAGGTTTTTCCTACATTTAGGTTACATGTAAGTAATATTAATAATAATAGCGCACACACACACACACACACACACACACACACATACACACACACATTTATTTTTAATTTAAATTATATTGTTGGGCTTTTTTTCATTAAGTTGACCACTTTTTTTCCTAACGGAGGTGTTCGTTTAGGTTACCTATAAATAATATTAATATTAATAATAATAGCACTGAAAAACTATCAATATATTACACATTACTAAAATGACATCAAAGCTGTTTACACACACATATAAATATATATATACACACGAGGACATCCGGATGCCTAAACGACACTGCATTATACTGTATATCAAAACAGCAATAAACATCACTTTATTATTATTATTTTTTAATCAGTAACAGTAACAGTGGACCAGTAACATTGTGGCAAGTAGGAGGAGGCCGAGGGCACCAGGCCAGTGGCATGATCACTAATGAGCGGCACCGGCGAGACGCACCGGTCTCGTATCTCTCACGGAGGAGCAGAAGCATAACGGAGGAGTGACGGACAGTGAAGGTTGAGAGCGGACGAGGCCTGAACTATTTTATTTGATGTTTTGTTTTACTATATGTGACAGCAGTCGTCCGTGAGGGGCTGCTGTCTTTATTAAAGTATTATTAAAGTCTAACCACGTTATAAACATAATTATGTAATATTACTATTAATAATGTAAATTAGAATTAGAATGTCTATCTATAATTAAAGAGCCCCTATCATGGATTTTTGAAAATGACTGTTCATATGGTGTGGAATATAGCTCTAAGGGAATGAAAACATCCTGCAAAGATTTATATCTGAAAGTGCACCGTATATAAAGTTATTGTTTTTCAAAAAAGAGAGTCGACTCTGAGTCTATGAAATGAATTGTTTTTGAAACGAGTCATTAGCTGTTACATCGTGACGTAGAGACATATTGGCCGCGCCCAGTTACTGCGCGCGCAGACGGAAGTGTAAACTAGAAGTCTACACATTCAAATACTTCATCATAGCATCATGTCGGGAAGACGCTGTGTTCTACAATGCAAAGATAGCTCAGCCACTTTGTTTTTATTTACCAGGGACGAGCATGTGAAGAATCTGTGGTTAGAGTTCATATTTGCAACGATACCACAACAGTATAGCCCGATTGTGTTCTCATCATTTTATTGACGAATAACGTTAGTTCAAAAACATAAATGAATTCAAATGTGGATTCGCAAGCGGTTGTTCCTGAAGGAGGGCTCAGTAACTTCGAATCACAACCTGTATTATTAATAATTGTTGCTTTTATGGGTTTTGAACGGTTTTGTAGCGTCGGGGCGCGAGGAGGGAATATGTACAGTATGTGCGCACGTGCGTGTGTGTGTAAGTTATGCTCAGCGCAGCTTCTAGGTCTCCAATGTCAATTTTTTTAAATATGTGAAATGTTTGTCGCTGTTATTGGAGTTGTTATGTTTATGCGTTATGCTAACAAACAATAACTGGGTCTGTCATCTGACCAATCACCGCCGATTAGCGTCACGCAAAGGAGTGGTTTGGAAAAATGAGTCGTTGTACGAGTCATTTGGGAGTCAGTGAGCAAATCAGTTAAAAATAAATGCATATTATAAGACAAATAAAGTGTTTTTTATCCTTGCATGCATGTAAAACTGTTTTTGGGAACTCCTAAAACAAAAATAGGAACATTTTAAATGCTATGATAGGGGCTCTTTACTTTGAAAAAGCACAGACAAACGATAAAGCAAATCTTACCCGATAGTAATCTGTACTGTAGACATCTCTGGACATTCCAAAGTCTCCAATCTTCACCAGGAGATTCTCCCCGACTAGGCAGTTTCGTGTGGCCAGGTCTCTGTGAACAAAGTGCTGGGAAGCCAGATACACCATGCCTGCGGCGATCTGCTGCGCGATATGAAGCATCTGAGACTGAGTGAGCTCTGCCTGCTGCTGTACCTGTCCGTCAGCCATCAGAACTGCATCAGGACCATGAGCCCTGGGGCGAACAGAGAACGTTCATCATTTTAAACTCAGAGATAAACTAAAACATTATATAACTGGCCATCAGCATCCTGAAAGATCATTTAGATTTGTTTACCAACCAGAACACTGTCTTTAAAAAGCAGCAATGAAAGTCCTATGGTTTCCTTTGTATTAGCGACAGATTTTCAATAGCTACATGAAAAATGATGTGTAATTACTGGCTTACAAGGACAAAGCAATTAAAGAATGTGACTAAGCACTATTGGATTCCAATGCGTTCAGGAAGCTGTACCTGAGGAACTTGTTGAGGTCGCCATGCTTCATGTACTCGAACACCATAATAAGCGGATCGCTCTCCACACACACTCCGTAGAATGTGACGATGTGTTCATGCTGCAGATTGGTCAACAACTCGGCCTCACGATGGAAGTCCTTCCTGGCGTTCTCGCTGGCCTCTTTCAATGTCTACAGACACAGAATGTGTACAAATACAATGAGCATACTGAACGTATAGCGATCAGTATGCTAACATCAAACACAGCCAACCTTGACCGCCACCAAGATCTTCTCCTGTTCTGCGGACAGGTTGTAGCATTCGGCCAGGAACACTTTCCCGAACGCTCCTTCTCCAAGTTCCCTCTTCAGTACAATGTTGTGCCTCTTAATGTGCTGAACAACTGTCGAAAGAACACAACATTAATGCCACATTTAGCCTTTTTGCTTCTGCCTTTCAACTCTGTAACCTTCAATCCCAAAATAGTATAATGGGATTGTAGCCAAACATGGTGGACATGGGTTTGTGACCTTGGGGATCGAGATTGTGGCTCGCAGGATGAAGACTCAAAAGCTGATGACCCCTGAAGACTGGAGACTCAAGAGGCGGTGAAATCAGGAAACTTAAGGAACTAAGCAAAAGTATGAAATATGAAACTAAGTAACAGTCTCAGAAACAGGAGAATCGGGAACATTCTTTCAAACAGGAAACATTAGGTCTTCAGGTATAGGTCATTCTAGGATGGATGATACGAAATGCAATGATCTGTCAACATATGTATTCGCATAGACATCACACATCATGGAAGGCTATGCAGAGTTGTATACAGACACAATGAGCTTATGTTGCGTTCACGCCATGTCAATTGTTAACTATGAGATGGCAACCTGTGAAGCTCTACCCGGACCAACTCACATCCTCAGACTCGGATTTATACGTTTCTATGTCAACACTATCAACATTGAAATGAATCTGCAGCAGTCAGGTGGTACAGGTCCTTGCTCTTTAAAGGAGTAGTTCACTTTAAAAAAAAAACTTTTGCTGATAATTTACTCACCACTATGTCATCCAAGATGTCCATGTCTTTCTTTCTTCAGTCGAAAAGAAATTAAGGTTTTTATATGGATTTTTCTCCATATAATGGACTTCAATGGGAACCAAACAGTTCAAGGTCCAAATGAGAGTTTCATTGCAGCTTCAAGGGGCTTTAAACGGCACCAGACGATGAATTAGGGTCTTATCTAGCGAAATATAGCGGAACGATCGGTCATTTAAAAAATAAATGTACAAAGTTTAAGTTTTATAAGCTCAAATGCTCGCCTTGCTCTGTTCTGTGATGCGCGTTCGTGACTCTCCTGTTCGAACGAGTCATGTCATGAGTCATGACTCGGGAAAAGATTCGTTCATTTTGATGAACGAGATTGAATAGGAGTTAATAAAGGAGAGAAAGACATGAACATCTTGGATGACATGGGGTGAGTAAATTATCAGCAAAAGTTTTTTAAAAGTGAACTACTTCTTTAAGCTGTTTATTATTATTGTAATAGTATGTGCTTTGAGACATGAGGTAATTAAACACAGTCTTTTGTGAAGCTTTTACAGACTCCGCTGTGCTCGTTTATGTGTTTTGAAGGACGTGTGGCTTTGGATACACTTTGAAAGGATGGTGGGATCTTATGCTTTCAAAGCTAGCTTGCTATTGCTAGCCTCTCTGAAATTGCCTACTCTACCTTTAAGACAGTTCAGAGAGGATTAATTGGATATTTAATAAAAAACAGGACGAGTAATCCAAAATGGATAAACCCGCCTGGCAGAGTTCACAAAAAATAGCTTGATGGTCAGACGTCCTGTAATGAAAATGTTAGAGAATGAAAGTTAAAGGATTCTTTATTCAAAGAAGTCCTCGAAGGATCGAAGTAATTCAAGAAAGACAATAAATCAGACCTTTTCAAACATAACATCCAAAAGAAAGACACTTTTTTTAAAATAGATATGACATAAATCCAAAAGTTCAGGCAAACCTGAAATTAACCAAACTCATGAGACTGAACCAGAATGTGTAACAAATGGTAATAACACGGTAATAATAAGACTAGGGCCATTATGTTAGCTGGGCAGATCCTTGAATATACTTGAGTTAGTAAGATACTAATATGCATAAAGTACCTATACTGTATATTATCTGAAGCTAATCAACATCAAAGTCAACTAATTGAAGAAGTTATAAGTTTAGAGGTTGCTATTTAAAGCTCGGGAGACATAAATGGCGTGTCTCCTTAATCAAACACATCTGGTTTAACTCACCTTGTTGGAGACTCCACCAATTAAACAATGAAAATACTGTCATCATTCACTTGAAATGTACGTGGTTATTCACTCTCTGATCAAATCAAATCATTGATCAACAAAACAGAGCTCGAATCAAATATGTTGACTTGACGCGTCAACATTTTGGATTTACAAAGTGATCGCAATGGTTCTGAAGACTTGGATTAAAGTATGTCCCTTTTTGAACTTGGACCCCATTGACTTTCATCATATAGACAAAGAGAGCTGAAACATTCTTCAAAATATCTATTTTGTGTGTGTGTGTGTGTTCTATAGACATCCCAATGGCTATGTTTTTTTATAATAATTATTAAATAATGGGTTTCCAAGAGCTTTATTTATAATCAGACACATGCAATTCCGGACATTGGACATAATTTAATAAAAGGTGTACAAGAGATTATTTCAGAATTGGTGGAAAAGAGACGTTTCTTATCCCAGACGTCCCTCAAGAGAGTGAGGACAGTGCAGAGATAAGACGAGATTAATCAGCCGTTTAGTGTGCTGGAGGAGAGAGAGATAAAGAGAGAGAGAGAGAGAAGATTCTGAACAGACACTGCACTCTTAGAGATTTATCCTTAATGTGATTAAGAAATGCTTTTGAAGAAAAACTAGCCAGTCAGCCGATTACATTAGCGAGAGCTAGATGATGAGGCTGCATCGATCTACAGTACACCATAACCCTATATTAAAAGTAACCAGAGTGGGAAGGAAAGGACACAGAGAATGTAAAAAAAGAGAAAGGCAAGTGATGAGGATTATAAAATAAATATTTAAGATGCCGTGTGATTGTGTATGCAGATGCACAGTCATATAAACCTGCCAAATCAATGTTTGAGTATGTTCCCCCCTAATTCAGTTTTCCTGAATAAAATGATGCCTACAGTAGGGCCATTAAGACTAGCACATTTCCACCAACATCCTCATTAACAGAATGTAAAAAAAAAAAAAAAATTAAAGGGATATAGTTCACCCAAAAATTTAAATTCTCCCATTAATTACTCGCCCTGATTTTGTTACAAACCTTTCTTGACTTTACATGAACTTTTAAGATCTTTTTGATTGAATCTGTGAGTTTTCTGTCCCTCCATTGACAGCTCTGCAACTACCACTTTGACGTAAAAAAAAAAAAAAATCATAAAGAGATTGGTTAAACTAATTGAAATGTATTGAGTAGTTTAGTCCAAATTTTCTGAAGAGACACGATCGCTTTTTGTTCAAGCAGGTTCGGTTGAGCATCTGTTTATGTTTGCTGATCAATGTTTATATGTGAATGAAAGACTAAATTAAAGGGTACATATCATACTTTTTACATGTAAATCATACATTTGTGGTCTATATAAAGTGAAACTGCAATGCTTGGGTCTGAATTCCTCATTATTATAGCTCCACAGGCCCCTTTTCTGATGTGCGTCTGTGAGCAACTCATTTTGGAGCGGCCCCTTTAAATGCAAAGGAGATGCGTCATACCCCGCCCGCTCTACAGGTCGCTGAGTTCACACTCGGTCCAAATCCACCCCGTTCGGCCATTTTTGTAGTTAGATTAGAGATACACGATTATATAGAGTCAAAGAACATTTTTATTCACACGTTAACAAAATGCCAACAACGGAAGACTTGTCCATCAAGCCTTACATGTGCGATCCAGAGCGAGCGAGTTGAAAAAGACGACGACGAACCTGCAGAACAACGTCTTCATATGAATGTAGTGCAATGGTGTGTAACTGTATTGTGTTATTAGTGGAAGTCAATTATTTCTCTTGTTAAAACAAGCACACTAATAAAATAAATGACTACGGTATAATCTTACCACTAAACATCTGTATTGATAATATGATACGTTTAGAAAAGCATCAGAAAACACAGCATTGTCATGATGAAACTCAAGAACAATAATACTGCAGACGTATAATGTTACTTTCAAAACAAAAACAGAGAAAGACAAAGGTACTGGTAAACCATGACCACCATGTGTTTTAAGAAAGTAAAGTACTTTATTTTTATTAACGATATTTACAGCTTATCGAAATGCTCTGTTCATCGTCTCCAAAGATAGAAGGAATTGACCCCTCATTCAGACGAAGTCGATCGGCAAACCCTTCTTTATACCGGCGGAGGTTATTGAAGTGGGAATCCTTGAAGTGCTTCGGATAACTACATCCAACAACCGAACATTTTGACTTGCCCTCTCGTAACTTGCATCATTGAGCTTGGACTACAAAATCCGAGCGAGAAATAAAAATGGCGGATTGAAGTGTTGGGCCGGTAGTCAATGTCCTTATTTGTCAGTTCTGCTGCAAATACTGTGACGTAATTTTTCAAAAGAAAAATCTGAACAGGTTGAAAAATATGACCAAAACAGAATATAAAGATATAAATGAATCACCTGAAGAGAATAATTTCATCTTTTCTGTACTTATAAACACTCCAAATATACAACAAAATGCATTTAAGGGCTAAAAAAGTGGATTTAGATAGATATGTGCCCTTTAAATCTCTTCATCATATAAAGCGATCAAGTCTCATCAGAAAAAGTCTAACGGGTTTGGAACGACATGACGGCGAGTTATTAATGACAGAATTTTAATTTCTGGGTGAACTAACCCTTTAAGTATATTAATTAAATAGTCAATTATTTATTGCCTTTAAATTACAGTACATGTTGCTTTTACATTGTTTAAACACCATTAGAGTATTAGTACACTAATAGTATTAGTAGTATACTACTATTAGTAGTATTAAACCTTATTTTGATGCTACCCAACATACATTCTATTGACTATAAGTAACTTTAAATGTACATGTACTAACACGAACACTAACCTAACAGCCTACTAATACTCTAAGGAAAAAATAATCATTCCCTGAATAATGAGTGTTAGTTGACATCTAGCTGCAATGTCACATTTAGTAGAATGTCTAAAGTGGACCATCGAAATAAAGTTTAAAATAATATGTTGGGGGGAATGTACTTATTTGAAATGGTCTCATTGCCCCAAAAAAAAAAAAAAAAAAAAATCCATATTGTTTTTTTTGTTTTTTTTTTTCTAGTAATTGGGCTAGTATTGTTTCATAAGTTGGCAAGACACAAATGAAAAATCAAAGATAGGTACTCACAGGTATCAGATTTGAGCAGACTGCTGGTGCTGCGGAAGTACTGCGGGTTCTCTATGACGGGAATCTTGGTCATGCCGATGATGACGGCGTCCGCGTTCATTTCAGAGGACGAGGGTGTGTTAGAGCCATTGGACATATGATGAAGAGGGCTGGCAGAGTCATCGTCATTACTGATGACTGAGGAAGGACCTGTGTCAAAGACAAAGATTTGCACTCAGAACCAAAACATTTCTCTATTACAATGTCATTTTTTTTTTTTTTTGCCATCATACACATTTGCAAGTGAAGTTTAATATTCTGTGACACAATAAACAATCTCTTTATCCAATGTTACAACAAAATTAAACAAAAATGATCAATAAAACCATCAGAAATGTTGAACTAAAAACATCACTGCAAGGTCTCTCCGGGACAGCAAGCCCATTTAAAAAGATTGACACTGTTCCAGTTTAAAGTCAAACGTTTTGGCAGAACCAGAGATGAAAAATGTAATACATGGAGGGAAAGAAAACAGTGGGGGGCTTCCTGTCTGACAGGATTTTTGTATGTAAAGTAGGGTCCAAAACTCTGAGACCACAATGAAAATGTGGGACAAGTTGGTCATTACAAGCTGGAAATAAACAGAAAGGTAGGATTCTGAACCATCATAATATAAAACGATAATGATACATTTAAATATCTTGGTCACTAATTCAATTTGGGACACTGACATCCTGTGACTCTTTATACAGATGGTCAGATGTTCTTGATTTAACTGAAGCACAAGTTACTCTTTGAATCATTCTCAAATTATGCTGGAAAAAACATGATCATCGTGACCAACACAAACGTCTGGATTTTATTTATTCATTGACATAGACTGAATACAAAATATTTAAAATTCTGTGTTATGTCTTGGTCACTAATCAAGTCATTTGAGACATTGATATCATGCTTTTTGTTCAGACCGTCAGATGTTCTTGATTCAACTGAATCACACAATGATGTTTGAATCATTCTCAAATCATCCTGGAGAACAAGATCATCAGGTTTTATATAAACTTTTATTAAAGTCTGCTGTCATTAAAGCAAAAGGGGAACATAACTAATTCCAAGATTAATAATACTACCCCTAAAACCACAGTGTTCAGTCGTCATGATACTCAATCAGTGTCTGAAATCGGTTTTCTGTTGAAACTGGAATGAAACACAAGGAACCAACTAAAAGAAATTAATAGTGCACATGTAAACATCTTCAAGAGCCAAGAAAACCAAAATGTTTCAACAGAATTGCCATTAAGGGTGTAAATGATCCATTGCCATGAGGTTTACAATGTTTAGCAATACATCTATCATGAACCATTCCCAGGAAATGATACTTTGCAAAAAAGCATTTTAGCTGGAAATACAGTTTTAAAGTTGACTTATTATGCCCTTTTACAAAGTCTTGATTTTGTTTTTGGGGTCTACTACAATAGGTTTTCATGCTTGAATGTTCAAAAACACATTATTTTCACATATTATACATTATTGCAGCACCTCTCTTCCCAGTCTGTCGGTAAGCTTTGTTTCCCATACACATATACTGTACACTAGACGTCACCTTGGGGTTCTAAGCATGCGTCAAAACCGCCGCCATCTTGGAACAGGGGTCTTGTCATAGGAAGTAGCTAGGTAATGCTGCTATTTCTGCCTTTACTTCGAATTAATTGATGGTGGCAGACTTTTGTGCTGTGTATGATGTTCACACGAATGAAATCTGAACTTGGAAGAATGTTTATTTTTTTTTTTTTAAATGTTTATTTTTTATTTTTTCTGGAATCAATGATAAAGACATGTCTGACCATTGGAACGGAACAAAAAAAAAAGAAAAGAAAATCACATTCATGATGATTTATGGTGATTTTATTTCCGTTAGACCTGTGTCTACATTGACGCTGATGCATTAAAGTGGAGGGGCTCCCCTGTTCCAAGATGGCGGCTCTATTGACACATTCGTTCTAATGAACTGCCGTAGCCAAGGCGATATCTAGTGTATATGTCCATGTTTGTTTCCCAAAAGCATCGTAAGGTAAGTTGATCACAGAGACCATTGGTGGAAATTGTTCTACGATCTTCTCATAGGCTTATGATGCTTTTGTGAAATGTAGTTCCTATCTCCATGAAGCCCTTCGTTGTGAAAAGCTCAATGTGCTCTGATTGGTCGGCTGGACCAGTGTATTGTGATTAGTCAAGCGTTTCGAGCGTGTATGGGAAATGTTTTGCCACTTACCATAACTGAGAGTTTCAACACACTACTAACTAACTCAACCAGGCCCCGCCCCTTTATTTTGCGTATCCCTTAGGCAGGGATTATTTAAATAAGGAATATTGTGACGAGTTCGGAAACAGTGACACTGACAAAGAGAATAAACAGTCCGTTCTTATCCCAAGGCATCAAATACTGACACTTTTGCCAAAGCGTAGACATCCAACGCACATGGCACCCTTTAGCGTCAATATGAGACGCAGATATGGGGCAGAAGGCGCCTCCTAGTGGTCTAACCCTAACCCTACCCCAGACCTATTCCTACCCATACTCTGTGCCTGTTATATTGACGCTAAAGGGTGCCATGTGCGTTGGATGTCTACGCTTTGGCAAAAGCGTCAGTATATGACGCCTTGGGATGAGAATGCGTTGGAATAACATCCTTAGGAGTGACTTTTGGAACTTTGCATGTTTCATGCTCAAACCGCAGCATTACACACTAAAGAAAGTTGGAAAAAAGCACAAGGGCCCCTTTAAAAAAGTTTTAGATTAAGTCTTACATTTTATTGAGAGTGTAACTCATTTTCTTCAATGCTTCTATTTATTGTGAAACCTGTGTATCAATATATCAACTATACATTCGTTTTAAGTATATATATATATACAGTATATATATAAATATTTGGTAGCACTTTCTATGAAGCCTGTATTTATAAACAGGGGTGCACATAACTTTTTATGTCTTGTTCTCAAGTGAGCAACTGGAGATGCTGCTTGGTACTCACGCTTTACGCGTCACACTTCTCCTACAAGCATGTCGTCATCACTTTCCTCCTGACTGCTCTCCTCGTTATCATATTTCCTCTCAAACATGGTAGATGATGATGATTTTTTTTTAACTTATTAACATTAATGACACAGAAAACAGCAGGAATATTAGGCTGCTGTCACTTTAAGACCGAATGCATGGACCGAATATACTGACACACATTCGGTTTCTTTCTGTTCACTTAAAGACATAACCAAGAGAATAATTGTCGAGACGAGTATTTTGACATCATTTTGTGTGCATGTGTCAGTTCAAGCGTAAGTAAACGCGAAAGAGGAATCAATTTAATATTTGAGCGCTCTCTGAAACGTGCCTCTCTGTCTCTGCGCGCTTCGAGTGAGTGAGTTTGTGCGCATTTTTCACCTCTTCTTCCGTATTTAAAATCGTTCGAATGTGTAACTTGGCAAGACAAAACTCATCCAAATGATAAACTTTCACTCTAAGACTGTTGACCTTACCAGTTTATCCACAAATCACACGGGTGCCGAACCATGTGACTTTATCCGTACGGATCATGGATCAACTGTGCACCCCTTATAATTAATGAACACACTTTTCATCATGATTTCTATATTACCAGAGATGGAAAAAATCCAACTCCAGTATGTAAACGTTGTTTATTTTTACCACACATGCGCACCAGTTATTGCACCCCTGTTTATAATGCATTATACGGGTATTCTTAAAGCATTATAATACATGAATAACGTCTTATAACAACCTTATAATACGTTGTATCATCTTCAAATAGAGTACGATAACAATACATTATCATACTTGCCAATTTGTGGTTATAATTTTAAGAGTACAATGCATTATAACAGCAGATTAAGCCTACATTTATAATGCATCATAAGGGTCATTTTTTCCTTGTAGTGTCTTGTCTTAAGATCAGTGGTTTGGCTGTCTTTATACAAAAACAAGACATCCACCAATCATAACCCGAACCCCATCCATTTACTCAGTGCACATAAAGGGGTTGATATGTTGTTCCAGAAAAAACAGGATGTTGATTTTGGAACATCTACTTGAACATCTAAATGTTAAGTTGCACAACAGTAGGATGAATAGAAGACAGAAATCACGCTGGAACATTTCCGATCCTTCAATCATATCTTAAACCTATGTTCCTCAGGTGTCAGATGCCATATTTAACATAAATGAGACTGAGGAACAGACTTTAAGTCCCTTCAAACGTTTTTCTTCAAACCAAACAAAGTTTAAATCCCGTCTGGTTAGAGCTCTTCCCACAATGAATGCATTAACTCAGTAGGCGGAGAGAAGACGGTCTTGTGGCTGTTCGAACACATTCGACCACATTAGCGTTTACATTACGAAGGCCAGTCAAATGTGTTTTTTCGACTACCTGTGGAAGTGGTCGAAAGTGGACAAGCTCAAAGCGTTTAAGAAACCCTTTACACTTGTATTTAGCGTCGTCCACTCGTGATCCAGTTGACCAAAATGCATCTTAAAGGGGTGATGAACTGAGAAATTTAATTATCCTTGAGCTTTTGACATCTAAGAGGTCATCATATTATAAGAATATCCTGTAAGTTTCAGAACTGAAAACGTCCTTGTTAGTCCAATAGTTAGTCCAACGACTCATTTTTCAAAGTGGGGAACTATGACATCAACGAGGATAAAACACCACCCCTGCAGAAGAAGATCAACGCCTACTTCAACACGGCCGGTTTAGCCCCGCCCACCGATTCGCGCATTACACGCATAGCTAAAATTACATAGGCCTACCTCGTGATGACAAACCGGATCGAGCTACCGAGCAATAAACTTTAAACATGGTTAAACTTTATTTTTAATGACGTTCCAGCTGATGAGGTAAAACATCGTCCCTCTGTTCGCTTCATTTCACTGAGGATTGTTTTGTAAACAAGACTGGATTTGCAGAGCGATTAAGAGTAAAGAACGGTGCTGTGCCGTCTATATTGGATCTGACAGGAATTGTGCAACACACGGACTCTGGGTCGAACATGTATGGGCGAATCATTCCGGTTGCCATTTTACAACATTGGACGTTTTCAAAACAATTTCCCCCAAGTGCACCGACGGGTGAGTTGAAACTCATTATAATATGCAAAACTGTTCTCCACTCACAGCAGTGGGCGTTTACTTCCAAGTCTTCAGTGCGAGACGCCCATAAAAACCCAGTGTTTTTCAACTAGGCTCAATACTAGGGTAGAAAATAGCCTATTACTTATTCATTTTGATGTTTTTGAATGTAAAAACCAAGCAAACGTCATAAGTTGACCTCAGACAACAATATATAAAAAAAATTTAAATGCCAGTTCATGACCCCTTTAATACCATGTGGCCTTAGACCACCTCCTGCACAAAGTGTTTGATTGCTATTCATGTGAAATATGCCTTTTGTGGTTATTTACACTTGTTATTTGCATGAAGGGGTAGCTATTCCATAATTAAAAACACATGACCAAGTAGATCCATCCGTAACCCAACCTGATATTGTAAAAAATATTGTTCCAGCCCAAAGCCGGTTGTTCCATAAGTGATCCAGGAACTTGTCTTACGTGGGTAAATCTCATTAACCTTGACATCATCTTCCTTCTGTACTCTTAGATTGCCTACTGCACTTCTACAACAGAGTTATTCATCAGTAAGTAAAAGATAGAGACTGTCAAGACAGAATATTTGGCTTAAAGAGTCAGTGGCATGTTGAATGATATAGCGGCGGTAGAGGCGCATTAGCCTCATTGATATCTGAGAAAATAAAACAGGAAACTGGAGATCAGCCATGTTGCGATGACCCCTCTGATAGCACATGACAGCTTAAAGCATTTACTAGAAAACCCAAGCGTCTTCTTACCAGCAAAAGTGTCTGTGAAAATAATGAACACTTTTTACAGGACGTCAACACCGTTTTATAGCTATTATGACATCATCTAGAGCTGGAGAAGACACTGATAGCTGTAGTAATGGGGCGATTGACTGGCTCAGAGCCAGGGTGGCAAGTTCTGGTCCTTGAATTTGATTGGCTTGTTCCCTGCGACTTTTCACTGTTTTTATAATTACACTTGTCTGTGTTTGCAAAGTATATACCTATCAAAAGTTTGGGGTCTGTACGATTTTTTTAATACATAATATATTAATAATAATAAAAAAATACATAATAATAAAGTCTTTTCAACTTAAAAGATACATATTATTGCAGGTTAAAATGTTTCCAGTGATAAAAAAATGACTTTTCAACATCATTACTCCATTTTTCAGACACATCATCCTTCATTTACTGTTATATAATAATAAGTATGAGCAATAACAATGGTGTTGCCTTTGTCAAGCACCTCTAATTAGTCTATTATAGTCTATTATATTATATATTAAGCATACATTGTTATATATTATTTATAAATTAAGCATTTTAATGTTTACATTTATATATTTTTTATCAACACACAAAGGCTTCACATCAGCTTGATTGATTGCCGTTCAGTACTTGTTTCACTGCAAAAATCATTGCAAATGGAGTTAAGCGACAGGGGTCAGACTGCAGTCTGGTGAGGGTGAAGAGGGCAAAATAACGAGAGAGAGGCAGTCGACGAAAGAGGAGACAATCAGGAGTGACCAAGTGACCAGGGGTCCTGACATTACAGCGCATGAGCCTGAGGCCGGACAGAACTCAGGCCAGTCTATTGATTCTCTCTGCTGTTCACGGGGTAATTGAATGTTGAAGGTCTCTTGAGATACATGACACTCGGTGATTTACATGATGCTGTCTTTGAATCGAAACTCACAATTGTCCTATTCAGACATGATAATACACTTAATACAATTACACTGGGTTAAAGCTATCAGCTTTGTAACACTGCTTTGGTTTGTGCATGGGTTTATATGAAATATTCACTCATTAAAGCCCCCATGAAATGCTATATACCGACTAAGAGCTTTGGATAAAGGGAAGTCACTTCAAGTTTAAAACAGTGATTCACACTTTTACTTTACTGCAACTCCCTGTATTTGGGACTCAGCCATTCGTCTTGATTTCAAATGGTTCAAAATGCGACAGCAAGACTTGAACGTATTAAAACGTGAACATATTACTCCTGTTTAAGTGTTTCTGCACTGGCTACACTGGCAAACCCAATTATAAAATTAAAGTGTTCTTGCTTTCTTTTTAAATGTTTAAAGTACTAAGCACCTTCTTACATCTTTGACCTTTTAAAAATCATCCAGTGAAAACTCTCATGTCTGTCAATCAGAGGTTCCCATTCCCGAGAGTAGGCCAAAATCTAGGAACTGTTTAACAATTCCCATTAGAACTGCACAAACAGTGCATGCATTTTTAAACCAAAGATAAGTTCAGCATGAAACAGAAGACTTCGTCCCTATTGTGACGTATTTTCAAGTGAAACGGCAGGCGGGACTTGATCTTATCCTTGGGGAATAAATTGGATGGTTGTGGTTTGCTATTGCTGTGATGTCATGTGAGTGACAGGTTGTAACACATGTTTATTTTGATGAGAAGTTGAAGGAATACTTCACTTAAAAATGTAAATTCTGTCATCATTTACTCACCACCAAGTTGTTTCAAACCTGTATGAAGTTCTTTCTTCTGCTGAACACAAAGATATTTTGAAGGATGTCGGTAGTCCTTTTATAGATAGTACTTTTGTTCCTGGTTACCGGCAATCTTCAAAATATCTTTGTGTTCAGCAGAAGAAAGAACTTCATACAGGTTTGAAACAACTTGAGGGTGAGTAAATGCTGACAGAAGTTACGTATCTTAGAAGGTAACTAAGATACAGGAAAACAACTAACTAAAAGTTCTTGACAAAGCAAGCAAAAACCGATCAGGCCATACGTTACATTACACCCCCCTCCTGGACAGTGCCTCCTAGCACTGTTAACACCGAAGTGGTGGGGGGAGGTGCTATTATCCCCAAAGGGGTGGGAAGGAGGGCCAGGACCCCCAGGTGGAAGACTCCAGGGAAGGTCTGATGGAGGGAGGAACCACTGAGGGGCCAGTGGAGGCCAAGGTGGAATTGGCAAACCCGAGCTCGCTGGAGGGCTGAGGGCCGTGTTGACCAGGACGAATCTGCAGGCCGAGTCGGAGTCAGGTGGGCCAGAAACCAAGGCGAAGTCGGAGGTATGAAGGACCAGGGCGATGTTGCAGGCGCTGAGGTGCAAGGCAGAGGGTTGGGGGTTTGGAGCCAGAGTGAAGGATGAGCTCGATGGGATGAAGGGCTGAGGTGTACCGGTGATGGACGGGCCGTTAGAGTCAAGGGACCGTGGAGGACCGGCGACTCATGAACAGAAACCAACAAGAATAGGGGATTATCACGCTTCCGGGTTTCATGGGCGGGATTTGTCAACTTTGTGCATGTCCACTTCCGACGCAGTTCAACAATGGCTGAGACGAAGGCTATATATGTCACTGCTCTGTTCCACTTTGTAAATCTAACCAACAACGCCAACCCTACGTTAGTTTTCATGGATTCCCGACTGAATTGAGTATAAGGAAGAAGTGGATTAAAACTTTAAATTAAAACAAGGAAGCACGTTTGTTTGCAGCCGGCACTTTAGTGAATCAGACTAATTTACCAGGGATGCTGTATAAATAAACTTAGTGTAGTCCTTCATCAGTTTGCCAGCGAGAACGGTGATTCAACGGAAGTGGCAGTGCACAAAGATCACTGAATCCGGAAGTACTACGTATCAGTGTTGTAGTACTCGAGACTCGGACTCGTCTCGGACTCGGTCTCGAGACCATATTTTAATGGTCTTGGTCTCGTCATGGACTCGTGTCCATTTGGACTCGGAATTGACTCGTACTCGAACATTTTTTTTTTTTAGGACTCTGAATTATTCCCGAGTCCACTCGAGTTCAATTCAAAATATTTTTCATGGTTATTAATGTATGTTAATAAAATATTTCTTTAAATTGATTGACACGCCCAGTGATTGGTGATTTTCTAGTGCGCAACTGCGCATGACAAATTGTAATAAAATTACTTTTAACACCACCTACTATGTGGCCTTTTTACCCTAAACTGATCATATTTTTTAAACTCTAAGTAAATTCAGTAAAAAAAAAAAAAAGGATTTCTCTAAGTAAATAAAAGTAAATTAGGTAATCAACCCTCACTGGTCTCGGTCTCGACTCGGACTCGACCGTCTCTGGTCTCGGACTCGACTCTCTATGGACTCGGTCTTGACTCGGACTCGACTCTCTCTGGTCTCTGTGTCAACTCGGACTCGAGTGAGGTGGTCTCGACTACAACACTGCTACGTATCAGCGTGATAATCCCCTATGGTGCTTGGTTTGAAAGTGGCTTTGGTGTATGGTGCTTCATGCATTACTATACTATCGACATTCAATTTTTGTCCGCAAAATTTAGCTAAAATATGTGAATATGAAATATGTTAATATAAACTATTAAATATTTACATGATGTATTTACAGTGGGGCCAAAAAGTATTTAGCCAGCAACTGATTGTGCAAGTTCTCCTACTTAGAATAATGAGAGAGGTCTGTAATTTTCATCATCATTTTCATTTTCTTCCTCCAAACACGACGAGTTGAGTTTTTACCAAAAACTTCTATTTTGGTTTCATCTGACCACATGATATTCTCCCAATCCTCTTCTGGATCATCCATATACTCTCTAGCAAGCTTCAGACGGGCTTAAGTAGGGGGGCACGCCTGGCACTGCAGGATTAGAGTCCCTCTCGGTGTAGTGTGTTACTTATGGTAGCCTTTGTTACTTTGGTCCCAGCTCTCCGCAGGTCATTCACCAGGTCCCTCCGTGTAGTTCTAGGATTTTTGCGCACCGTTCTCATGATCATTTGGACCCCACGGGATAAGCCCCAGATCGAGGGAGATGATCAGTGGTCTTCCATTTTCTTACAATTACTCCCACAGTTGATTTTTTTCACACCAAGCTGCTTGTCTATTGTAGATTCACTCTTCCCAGCCTGGTGCAGGTCTACAATTTTCTTCCTGGTGTCCTTCGACAGCTCTTTGCCATGGTTGAGTTTGGAGTGTGACTGTTTGAGGCTGTGGACAGGTGTCTTTTATACAGATAACAGGTTCAAACAGGTGCCAATAATACAGGTAACGAGTGGAGGACAGAAGAGTTAAGGCGGGCATACACTGTGCGATTTTCGTCCGATTTTGAGCCGAATTCTGACTCGTGCGACTCATTTTCGTGTCGGACCGATTTTCAGCTTTGTCGTGCGTCGTTTGTCGTGCAGTGTTCGTGCAGTGTACAGGGAGAAACGAGAGGCGATTAACCTCTCACGATCGACAATCGGATGGTCGGATGAATTTCTGGCATGTCAGAAATTTTGGTCGCTCCTCGTGACTATATCGCACAGTTGAAGCAAAGCTACGAACCGATTGCCCTAAACTCAGTGTTTTTTTCCCTCACTGCACCTGCGCGAAAACAGAAGTTTAACCATTTCATCTGCAGCAAAAATAAAATGAAAATAAAAACGAGCTACAAATTACTGTTGCTTACCTCCAGTTCGTGTTGCAAAATGGATAATATTACCCACCGTCTTCAAGCCACCTGATATGTAACACCTCTTTTATTATTTTGTCAAACAATGTTTTTGAAATAAACCTGTTTTTAATTTTCATTGATGATTAATAATGGCAATGTTCGGACATATTATAGACTGTTAATAGTTATTTTATATGTATATAATTCATTGTAATCGACCTAAATGTTTTAGACAATTTTTAATGAGGAGTAAGATTAATATTTTATTATCCTCACAGCACGTTGGTTATGTGCTGTGAAAATATTGCGTGGCAAATTAATTATAATAGCGGATCAATTTAATAGTAAAATTAGCCTATAGGCCTCCCCTAATAATGATAATATAATAATAATAATTAAATGCATAAATTGAAAATACTAAATCATCTTGATACTGATAGCAGATACTTGTTTTGACAATATCTCTGGATACATACATACGTAAATAGGCGCAATCCAGGGGGTTATCGCAGATATTACACGTATAGTGTGAGCAGTGAAGTCGCAGCTCGTGTGAGCACATAAATCCTGAACTTTGGCTTTGCATCGCATGCGATTTACTCGTTCAGTGTGAGTAGGTACCTTGCTGAAATCGCACAGACATCGCACAGTGTATGCCCGCCTTTACAGGTCTGTGAGAGCCAGAAATCTTGCTGGTTTGTGGGTGACCAAATACTTATTTTCCACCATAATTTACAAATAAATTCTTTAAAAATCCTACAAAGTGATTTCATGGATTTTTTTCTCATTTTGTCTCTCATAGTTGAAGTGTACCTATGATGAAAATTACAGACCTCTCTCATTATTCTAAGTAGGAGAACTTGCACAATCAGTGGCTGACTAAATACTTTTTGGCCCCACTGTATTTACATGTATAGCACACAAAAATGTCAAATAGACTACATGTTCGAAGACAGAAATGCAAGTGAAAATCACTGGTTGGTTTTCAGTTGTTTTGAATGAGGACATTCAGATGCATATTCAGTGAATGGGCCAAAATACACACAGATACTCTCAGGCTGAATCCAGAGCTCTTGCACACATTCGTGTGTGTGTGTGTTTGTAAGAAAACCCAGCCAGTCTACACACTCTTAAACTCTTTTTCTTGCTAGCAGAGAGGAAGTGATCTATCGATCCGAGGAGTTAATGAGAAGAGATGGATGGATGGACGGATGGATGGATGGATGGATGAGGGGTGGGAAGGAAAGAGCGTCGAGAGAGGACAGCAGCGGATGGATTGTTTTCAGGATTGGATTTCGGTTACACAGCAATACTGACTGGGACCCCTGTGCCGAGCGCTCTTTCAAGCCAGAGCATGAAGAGGAAAATATCATATTCCCAAAAATAACAGAGATTGATCGCTTTTCTCGCTTTTAATGCCCGCTGCTATTTTTAAAGACCAAAAACACCCTCATCCTCTCGTGTGACAGTAAAACTCCAGCCCCTCTTCCTCCTGAAGACCCCAAGGTCACAGGAAGTTCAAGTAACAACGCAAAACACTCTCTCTTTCTTCCTAATGTGTTGCATTCACATTTTGTCACTGGTCTGAGATGAAAATCTATCCTAAACTCCCATAAACCTAAATTAAGAACGTTAAAAATAGACTGCTCTCAGATTTGACACTGTGAATGGTGACCAGGGCTGTGTTCACAATAAATACTAGCATACTACAGTATGTGTATATACTTTATTTGGTTATACTACAGTATGAAAAACACTATTATGGAATGATTAATGCTGTCACATGACCTTGTCACGAATACAGCAAGTGTAAAACATTTTTTGGGCTGTTATTACTTCTAGTTCACTTGTTACACTGGAGATGGAAGATCAAGTCAGATGCATTGCATTGTGGGATGCACATTTTGCATTTTGGCAATTGTACACTACCATTCAATTGTATGGGGATTGTAGTAAACATACAATATTTAAGTGTTTTTTTAAAGGAGCAATGTGTGACTTTTAGCGACATCTAGTGGTTCGGTTGCGAGTTTGCACCAAGTTTGCACTAAGGGCTCAGCCCACTGCTCACCCCTCCCTTTCGAAGAAGCTACGGTTGCTAAAACGGGACAAACATCTCGTCGGCTGAGACAGCAGAGAATAGCCAGAGTAAGCCAAGAGTGTGTAACATTGTCACTGTTTCTGTACCACAGTCCATTATAAACCACATCATGAATACTGTTTACAAAGCCATAGTCAGGTGAGGATCAAGGGTTTTAATATATAATTTAATAAAATAATATTAATCAGCTGATTGTCTCACAAACGTAACCAGCAGCACATTTATCCCCACATACTGTAGCAAACCCATAATACAGCGAGGGAGCAGCTATATATTTTTTCTAACAGGTTAGTAATAGTTTAGCTGGCTAATATGAGCTGTTACTGTGGCTGAGCTGGGACGCGTCCGCACGAGTCCAAAGGTCGGAACTGCGCGCGCTGTTACAATCATGTCATCTCCGCATCCCATAGATACTATTTACTACACACAATAGGCTTTTTTTCTCTGATTTTGAAAAATCTTCGCGATCGACTTTAGTGATAAAAGACTTTAGTAAAAGTCTCTATCGACGGGTTAGTGATTCCTGTAACGTACTGTTTTACGGTCAATGACATGAATACTAATCATCAGCTGTCTCACGAACGTAACAGCACATCTATCCCCAACATAACAAACCCATAACACAGCGAGGGAGAACTAAGTTACATGAAACAATCCCAACTACATATTTTACACCACTCACAAGGGAAAAGTCACTACTCACGGAGTGTAAGGCTAGCTTCCAGCTTTCCGCTACTTCTCTTTCAAGGTAGTGATGAAACGCGTTCTGTAGCACTGTGTGTTCGCGTTCGGCTACGGTAGGAATATGACGTCACAACATGGCGACCTTCATAGAAGGGGATTCCCTCGGTTATGGAGCTATTAATGTCTCATTCTAAGGTAATAAAAACATTACGGTTAATTAAGTAAGTTCTTTATACACCACTGAAAACATAGTTATGGATGTCATATTGCATTTCTGTTAATAGATACTCAACTTTGTTACACATTGCACCTTTAATATGCGCATCAAGGCTACAGTTATTTGATGAATTATATAGTAGGCTAAAATTGTGAAATATTACTATATTTTCTATTTTGATATATTTTAATTTATTCGTGTGAATTCAGTTAAGCATCATTACTCCAGTCGTCAGTGTCAAGTGATCAAATCAGACTAATAAGCTAATTTGCATCTTAAAAGACACTAAAAATTTGTGCTGCTTAATATTTTTGTGGAACCACAAAACTTCTTCAAGGATTCTATGAAGAATGTAAAGCTCAGAAGGACAGCATTTATTTGAAATAGATTTTTATTTTTTTTTAATTATCTTTATGTAACTTACATAACTCTTTTTACTGAAACTTTTGGTCAAATGAATGGATCCTAACTGAATAGAATTATTAATTTATTTCAAAACAAATCCATCTGACCCTAAAGTTTTGACGTATAAATACTGTGAGTAATATACATATATAAATTAGCAAGGGACCTATGGCAGTGTGCTTTTCCAAACATAGCCCAGCCTTCCCCCATGAGCATTTCTCTTTGAAAGTACATGTCCAATGAAAACACAGATGGATTCAAAATCATCAACATCCTTCACTCCAAACATAAAATAACTGGAATGTTATGTCCAGTTTGGAAGCTAAACCTTTTAAAGTGACGATACTAATGATTTTCTTTTCTAACCATGTGTCATCACATTGGGGGTTGTTTAAAATGGAGTGCATCACTCAGCATGTTTGAAAGCAACCACATAGCCCAAAGGTGAAAAGTTAGATTTTTTAAAGACTATACGCTTTTATTTGTCTTTTTTTTTTTGGTCACAGAGTTGTTGAGAGATTTGTCTGGACTTCTAAATCAACACGAGACCCTTTGAATATTTTCTGGGTATAGAAAAGAAAATATTTGTCATAAAAAGAGCATGTTCACAGGGGTCAGAGGAGGGACTGTGGCTCTCAGGAATGGAAAGAGAAATCATATCGAGAGAACAGATGTTGTGCACAGAAGGGAGGACGGCAACCATCTAAATAAAAGTGTCACGCAGGACATTGGGGAGTGGCTGATGGGCTGCCTAGCAGGTTTATACATAATACAACACATTATACGACGGAAATGATAACAGAAGATCAGATTAAAAGAAAAACTGTCCATAAACACGCATCACTTTTTTTGACATCCATATTTTTCATTGTGAAGCAGCAGGTCAACAGTTAGGCTGCGTGTCCACCAAAGCGTTTTTCCAATTGTTTTCAATGGGAGCGCCACGTTTTTAAAACGCCACGAGCGTAACGAGGCGCTGAGTGGTTTTTTTTTTCACTTTTTTTACTGGTCGCCGAAAGTTGAAACAATTTTAACTTTGGATAAAACGCAGCACTCATCACTGTCCCTTTTTACCCAGCCGTCCAATCACAGTGGAGGAGGGGCGGGACTAAACCACACTGACCAACTGTCACAACATTCTTTCTGTATAACAACATTAACTGGCAGAGCTTTTAGTATGAAACAAATTATCTGCGAAATCAGTGACAAGTAATCTGTGCTGCGGATATTCTGTACCATAGCAACGAAACGTCTCCACGGAAAAAATGTAGCGCTGCCAGAATGCTCCCGAGTGCCCAAAGCACGGCGTACTGACCGAAACGATTGCTCATTTAAAAAAAAGTTTTATAAGCACAAATGCTCGCCTTGCTCTGTTCTGTGATGCACGTTCGTGACTCGTTTATAAAAATGAACTAATCTTTTTTCATGTCATTTGGTTCATTCAACAAACAAAATGAATGAATTGACTCGGGAAAAGATTTGTTCATTTTGATGGACGAGTTCGAAAAAGAGAGTCACTTACGCGCATCACAGAACAGAGCAAGGTTACCATTTGAGCTTATAAAACTTAAACTTTGTTATTTTATTTAAATGAGCGATCGTTTCGCTTGATAAGACCCTTATTCATCGCCTGGTGTCGTTTAAAGCCCTTTGAACAGTTTGCAGTTTGTACTGAAAGTGTCTTTTGGACCTTGAACCGTTTGGTTACCAGTAAAGTGCATTATATGGAAAAAAATCCTGGAATGTTTATCAAAAACCATAAATTTTTTTCGACTGAAGAAAAAAAGACATGGACATCTTGGATGACATGGGGGTGAGCAAATTATCAGCACAAGTTTTTTTTTTTAAAGTGAACTACTCCTTTAATGCAAAGCCCAGGGCCGTCCCAAGCATGAGAAGGGTCCCAGTGTGAGTAAGAGGAAGGGGGGCCGTGTGTCCCCTAAAGTCCAATTGATAAAGGACGGTCACTGTAAAAAATAATCCCGAAAAAAAAAAACGGTAAACTACTGTCTGGCAGCTGTGGTTGCCAGCATCATACCGTAAATATACGGTGTGTTACTGTTTTTGTGTTAGAGCATATAGCTGTTAATTTAAAGTTTAATACTTTAGCTGACAACGATACAGTATATTTAGCTGTTAATTTCAAAAACAGTAACACACCGTATTTTTACGGTATGATGCTGGCAACCACAGCTGCCAGTAGTTTACCGTATTTTTACAGGACTATTTTTTACAGTGTGGCCATGCCTTTATCAAACTGCCACTCACAATGAAGTTTCACTCTTAGAAGAAAAGGTTCTATATAGAACCTTAAAAGGTTCTATCAGAGCTACGTATCTGGAATACGTAAAAGGTTCTATACAGAACCTTAAGGGTTCAATAATAAGGGTTCTTTGTAACCAGGAAAAGGTTCTACATGGAACCTTTTCATTATCATTTGTTTTGTCCTTTCCGGATTAAATATTTCATATTATTGACAAACATCAAAACCCTAAAATGTATTTATGAATGTGAATGATCACAAAATATGGGGGTTAGAAAATGTATATATTTATACATTTTCTATACATTTTCATTATATTTATACATTTATAAAATGATATATATGTATATCATTTTATGTAGTTAATCAATATGACACGAAGAGTGCCATTTCAGTTTTTCTCCTCCAAAAATCAGCATGATTAAAATGTGATATTAAGTTACTAAAACAGTTTAATAAACAATAATTTAATTACAACTACAAAATGTTGCAGAATAATGTAATATATGAATGAATAATAGCCTATTAAGAACCTCTGTGCCAAAATGGTTCTTTCTTGTCATTATAGAACCGTTTTCAGCATGAAAGGTTCTTTGGAGTTGAGGAAAGAACCCTATGCTTCATATATAGAACCCTTTTTTCTAAGAGTGTGGTTTCAAAAAGAGCTTCTCATTTTTCCGAGCTGCACCCGGGATCTTGGATATTCAACGTCACCCAAAGGTCTTCGCAGGAATGCCGAAGACTTCACCTTACAGTTTCAGTCTCTAAGCCAATCACTGCCTCCGAGCATTACGCCTTTCATTCTGGACATCTGTGTTTGTGTGTGAGAGAGACACACACAGAGAGAGAGAAAGAGTAGGAGGGGGGGGGGGGGCAAAAGAGGAAATTCTTCCACCTCCACTTTGGGACATGAGACGGATTGTTTTTTTATGCACGTCAAAGAGCTTTTCTGTCAGAACCACTAAAGCGATGATGGCGTCCAGACACAAGAAAGCATTTCATTAAATGCACCACCATCTCTTGCTTGTTTTCATGATATTTTGATAAATCATTTGATTTGCAATCTCATTTTGCAGAAATAACAAAACTCCCGATGAACTTTGGGGTTGTTATATCGATTATATATCGTATTAACAAAATCAAAGCTCCAAAAGTCTATTGACACGACACAGTAAATCAAACAAAAACAAACATAAAGATAAAATCATTTTATGAATAAAAGTATGCAGCTGTGCATGTCCAGTTAAAATGAACTACATTTTACACTTTCTGTATGTTAGTGAGCCTATGATGTCTAAAGTGAAACTTTTGTTTGTGTTGATAAACAACGTGTACACTTTTTCGCAAAATACAGGGATTAAACAATTGCGTGAATGCAGTTTTGTTGAAATGGTTATTCGTCCCCATTTTACTTCCATAATGTGATTTCTGCATGAAAGTGCATATTCAAACACAAGATTTGATTGTGAGAAAGTTGCCATAAGCAAATAAAGGACTTGAAAAATATGTTTTTCTAATAGTGGCCACAAATCTTCACAATTAAAAATATATATTAAAAGTGTGTTATCTGCCACTGTAAAAATCAATATCCTTTATCTAATCAATATAAGATTACAAGCAATATTATTAATTCAATTTAACAAATTAGAATTGAGTAATAATTAATCAAATTATTCCTTAAGAGTTAACCATTTAAAATGAGTAAAGTTTACACCGAAAAATTTAACAAAAATATCTCACTAACAGACAGACGTCAAATATTAATTGAGAACTCGTTATTTTATATTGCCAACATTGAAAACACCTGACGTTAGCAAGCAGAATCACTGAAGGAGAAAACCGGAACTTTAAAATAAACACTGATCACCATAATGGTGACTTCAATTTATGTTTTTTTGGGTTGTTTCTGTAAGTTTTACTCACTTTAAATGGTTATCTTTTAAGGAATTATTTTGATTATTTGTTCAATTTAATTAATAATATTGTTTGTAATCTGTTGCCACATTTTTTTTGATTAGAAAAGCATATTCATTTTTACAGAGTACATAAATATGAAAGGTTGAACAAGACACTGTCTCGTACATATTTTTGTGTGTGTCTGTTTTCAGTACGTGCAAATCTTTATGGTTCAGCTGTCACTTTGCTATCTGGTCATTAAATGTGTGAACGGGGTGAAAAAGGCCCATCTGGCATGATTCATTTATGAGCGACTCCATTTGGGTGCGATCTGTCCTTCTCTCTTAAAGCATCAAGGGTTCATTTGCCCACTGACACAGATTCTAGCAGCTTACGGTAAACCCAGTGACGGATTCACCCGTTTATTCCACTCGGCACAAGTACGAGACCAGGTCACACCATTCCCCCACTGCATGGGTTAGTTAGAGAACCATTCTTCTGCAACAACCAATAAGAATCCACCCTGTACAATGAGCTATCGTATGATTGGCTAGATGGCTTGGCGTGTTGCACGTGGGGTCAGCCATAAACCTCTCTCCCAAAATGGTCCATAAATTCTCGGTCCAGTTCAGTCTGGTGTGACCACAGTCATTCCTATCTCGCCACAACCTCGACGGGAACATTGTGAAATAAAACAAAACCTAAAAAGAAACCAAAACAAATCATAAAAAACACAACACAACATAATCAACACAATACAACGTACGAAACTGAAAAAACAAACAGAAATTGTAAACTGAATTATCTAATAATAAATGAAAACGATAAATAAAACGAATAATTTCAGACCTTTTGGAATGCAAACTGCTAAAATGTTATTAGCATCTAGAGGTTAAAGTCAAAAGCTGTGTGGCAGACGTACAAAAGAGGGATGGTTAGTCATGCTGAAAGTCGCTGCAGATATAAAGTTGTGTTGTTGCACAGATCAGATTCCAATCGGATAGACATATAATGGGATTTGGATTGACTGTGCATGTGAACGCAGCCCTAGTGATCGCTAACCAGAGAGAAGACAACTCAGATACATAAGTGTCATATTTTTAGGCATGTTTGTGCGTGTTACACAAGTGAATGTGTTTGTGATCTCGGCTAATGGTGATTCATGCTCTGTGAGAATGATTCATCGTTGGAACAGAGTAACTATGACGCTTGCAACTATGGCAACTATGCGTGTGGTGGGAAGGCAGGTCCACCCCCAAGTTCTGAACACACACACACACACACTTTAAGAACCGAGCGCACTCTGAATGACAGGCGGAAGTCGCCGTTCGGTAATGAGAGTTTTTAGAAAGCTAAATCAGGGCTTATTCTGTTCGCTGAAAGGGTTAGTTCACCCAAAACTGAAAATCCTATCATCGTTTACTCACCCTTGTGTTGTTCCAAACCTCTATGTGTTTATTTGCTCTGCTGAACACAAAGGAAGATATTTGGAAGAAGGTTTTAATCAAACAAATCTCATTCCCCATTGACTTCCTTAGTATGTTTTTCCTACTATGGTAGTCAATGGGGAATGAGATCTGTTTGATTAAAACCTTCTTCCAAATATCTTCCTTAGTGTTCAGCAGAACAAATAAACACATAGAGGTTTGGAACAACATGAGGGTGAGTAAACGATGATAGAATTTTCATTTTTGGGTGAACCAACCCTTTAAAGAATTCATTGAAATGAGCCCTTTAAAGGGATAGTTCACTTTGAAATTAATTTTTGGTGTGTTTTTTTAGCTTACCTCAAGGGCATCCAAGATGTAGGTGTCTTTGTTTCTGCAGTATTTTTTAATTTTGATATTTTAGGTCAAACCGTTCTTGTCTGTCAGTCATATAATGCAGGTCTATGGTCACCACCTCAAAGAGCATGCACAGAGAAGTCCAAATTAAACATGATTTAATGACTCGTAGATGTAAGTACAGATTGATGGCCTAAGACACGAAACGAGCGGTTTGTGTGAGAAAACGAACAGTATTTATATCATTTTTACTGCATTTTTACATTTTTACTAAGTAATCTGAGGGAGCGGGCGCTTTGGTCTGAGCAAGCGATGGAAAGCGCCGGAAGTGACCTCTCGGGCGTGTACATAGATTTCAGAAGTGTTACCCTTCACTGTGAAGATCTAAACATATTTAGATATACAGAAAAACCCAATGGAAGACGATTTCGATATATAAACCGACAACATTGATTTTTTTTTTTTTGCAACCATGCAAGAGATCACTTCCGGCACTTTCCATCGCTTGGGCACACCGAAGCGCCCACGCCCTCAGATTACTTGGACGTGGCATGGTTACAAGTGGTAAAAACTATGTAAATACTGTTAGTTTTCTCACACAAACCGCTCATTTCGTGTCTTAGGCCATCAATGTGTACTTACATTTACGAGTAATTAAATCATGTTTAATTTGGACTTCTCTGTGCATGCTCTTTGAGGTGGTGACCATAGACCTGCATTATTTGACTGACAGACAACAACGGTTTGACCTAAAAATATCAAAATTGAAAATACTGCAGAAACAAAGACACTTACATCTTGGATGCCCTTGAGGTAAGCTAAAACATATCAAAAATTAATTTCAAAGTGAACTAAATTAATTTCAAAGTGAACTTTAACCTTTACCAGACAAATATACCACAAGCAATCTTATCACCGATGATGAAACAGAAGAACGAAAGGGTAACTTTAAATGACATCACTTTACATTGCAGTGCCCGTTACACATATTACATACATATTCAAATGTTTGATTACAAGTAGATCCACAAAATGTACTTTAGTTATATGTTGTAATTAACTAGTAATTACAATGTAATAACGTATTAATACAAAAGCTAATGGATTCTTTTCAAGTAGTTGCATGTCGAACATTCTCGGTTCAATACAAGTTACGTTAAATCGACAACATTTTTGCTATGTTATTGTTATCTAAAACTAAAAAGTAAAAAAAATTTAAATTGTAATTGAAATAAAGCAGAAATAAAACAAAATGGCGAATCCAAACTAGAAATAGAACAAAATGACAAATCCAAACTAGAAATAAAACAAAATGGCGAATCCAAAATATAAAAAATGATAAATCATAACATAATGACTAAAACTATAATGAAAACTGAAAAATACAATTAAAATATTTAATTTAAAATACTAATTATTGGCTATAATAGTATATAAATAATACTTCATTTTACGGCCATTGTTTTGTAAAATTGTATAAAACAACTTTACAAAGAAAAACTCAAACTAAAAACATGTTAACATGTTGTGGTGATACTATTGAAAATGTGAGAATTTGAACATTAACGAATTAGCACCATTCACTACCACTACAAATGTCTCATTATAACCAAGACTTTTGCGGATTTGTTTAACAGAAAATAAAAGAAGGAAGTAGTAGAAATGTATTTTTATATTTTATATATTTTTTTAAGTAATCAACATTTACTTGAATCAGTAATTGAAGCATTGTGTACAATAAGTGTTCATTTAATTTAAACAATATAGTGTACATCTCTTGTTGTCATTAAATTGTGTACTTGCATAAAAATATTGACATTATAACAGCCTCCATGCTCTCTAGACATCTAGTATCTGTCAGCCACTCGAATGCTTGAATGCACTTGAATATTGAATGCTCTCGTCACAATAATGAACCATCAATGCGCTCAGAAACTGTAATGTGCCCTTGACCTACCGGCTGGACGTTTTACTGCACAAACTCAACATCCACAGCTTTCGTGCACCTCATCTAGATCTATGACACTGGTTGTGATTTAATAGTTCTTTCAAATAATGTGATCAAAAACACAAGTTTAAATTTCTTATAAATTTAGTACCTAAATATTATATATTTTTTTACAGTTACAAAACGCACATCGGTGCTTTAGCCCTAGATTCATTGTGTATTTTGTGTTATTTAAAGGAATGTTCTGCGTTAAAAGAAGTTAAGCTCTATCTATAGCATCTAGCATTTATTTGATTGTTTTTGGACATCTTTAGGATCTGTCTTAAAAATGACAGCTTGAACGCTAAGTGAATCAGGACTAAATTATTGATGTATAATTGACGATAGCTTACACCCCAGTGGCGGTTATGTTTAGGGGTGGACCTTCATGCTTGCTTTCTCCCCCCAAAAAATCATTCCTTTTTTGACTCACATTGTACAAATCACCACCTCGTAAACTAGCCATGTTTTCTCATGCGATCGGGTTAGACATCCTGGTCTACATTACCAACATAATTGTTAGCGGTAACACTTTACAATAAGGTCCTGTTGGTTAAAGGAGAACTCCAGCGCAAAATGAACCTTTGGTCTAATTACACATTGTTACCTAGTCAACCGTTATCTGAGATTTGTTTTCATGATTGCCGAATGTAAATAGTTTTATCTATAAAAACAGTTTAGCCTATAACGCTAGTATAACGCTAGTATATGGGGCATAGAGTAATGACAAATAAAAATCGCTTGTTATAACCACTAACAAGGCTCAAAATAGCCCCACAGTAACACGACAGCATAATAAGGGTCCCTACATTCAAACCGAAGCGTTGAGAACTTTTTCAGTGTCCATACAGTTTAATAAGAAGATATTTTATACACACAGTCAACTTCGCGAATACAGGAAGAAGCCATCTTTGAAAAATAGTCTCTACCAGTCGATCTACGAACGCCGATCCAAGTGCGCTGGTGAGATGTGAATAAGGTGATAAGGTGAGCGCGAACAGTAGTCTATGTACATATTGAAGAGAAGAAAATGGTTCGTGTTTGTGTTTCTTCCGGAAACAACGGACCATATGAGATTCTGCATTCGTAGATCGACTGGTAGACCTGGTCTCCTTTAACATGAACTAATATTAACTAATGAACAATGCATTTGTTACAGTATGAATGTAAACATTAAAAATAACAAAGTAAATTAATTTCTAGTTTAATGTTAGCTCGTCCATTAAAAAACATTCAAGGATACAACTTTTGATTTTAACGACTTATTAGTAAATGTTGAAATTAATATTATAGATTATAAAATGTTTAGTTTGTAGTAGTTAACTGTTGCGGTTCACAAATGGAAGCTCATTGTAAAGTGTTACCAACGTAAACAGACTCTTTCTAATATCCATGTGAAAGTTACTGGTGTGATTTCCATGGTCATGCTCAAGTTGAAATATTGGATATAACTTTCAAAACAGTCTTTTCCATAGCAGTGCCTTTCCCCAGACTTCTATTCCACGTGCATTGTTTTAAAACACGGTTTTTGGTTTGTTTGAGTCATGTTCAAAGTGTTAAAATGTTGTTTTGAAGAGGGACATTCCTATAAAAACCTTCACGTCTGATGGTGGAGAGAGGCTGAGGGTGAGGAGCACCTTTAGTTTGTTAACCAAAGACCACGAGTCAAGGACTGATGATACTTCTGACCTTGACAAGCTTTATTGATTTTTTTGATTCGTCCAAACCAGAGAAAACTGATACCTGGCCTCTGAATCATTGATAAGCACAAGGTTGCTGACTCTCTCTGTCAGGCAGATGGAGAACTGCATCTCTGCAGACACCCACACTTCCTGAACCCGAGGGCTACAATTTCACCTCGCTCCTCGTTCCCACTCCACTTCCGCTCCTCTCTGAATGGCTCTGCTTTTCTCATGCTGCAGTGAGATGTGTTTGTGTGTGTATCTACAGTCGGGTCCGAAACTTTGAGAACGCGCTGGGTTTAAAGAATCTAGAAATAAAGTTTTCACTTGAATCCTTATTCTTAGTAAATGATTTGTATAATTTTTTTTTAAAAGATAGTAAAAACACATTCACGCAGTGAATTACAGCATAATTAGGATAAAAAAATACAGGCATGAAACCTTCATATAAGTAAGTAATCATGTATTTTGTGCTTGTGGACAACCAAGGAGGCACTTACACACACACTCAAGACCACTGTGCGAAAATAAGCCCCTTAGGACGTCTAACTCGACACTTCCTCTCAGAGAAACCACAAAAACAATCACACGCTCCCACTCAGAGACCAACTGACTATCAAGCTGTCAGGAGCAAGACAAACGCAAACACGCGTATATGTGGGGAATAAAACAATGAAAATCTGAGGGTCAGATTATGAACGGTCACATTTACTGATGTTCGGCAAATTTTCGCTAGCAAAAGGCGAAAGATTTCCCCATGCAGATTTATCGCGCTGACCAAACGAAACCCTCTTCTGTGTGAGCTGTGCTGTGCTTAACAGTAAGGGCCAGATTTACTAAAGGAGGGCAAATTCACCCTTTGCCAGGAGTTTGATTGACAGGAGATCTGACCAATCATAATTCACTGCCGAATCCGCCATTTGTGTTAACGTCTTTCCGCGATTGAAACAACATTCCTTCTGATGTTCATTCACGTTTTATTGATGCTATAAATTAACTAGAAGGAAGAGATGATCAGATCACGAGCAGCTTTAACTGAGGCGCTACAGCGATCCGTCACCACACATTAAAGAGCCACAAAACTGTATTTATTGTTTACATTTCTTGAAGAAAAGACAAAATTTAAAATTTGAGACTATTTCATATGAAAAGTAACCAGGTCTGTCCTGGGAGTTTGATTAACAGGCGATCTGACCAATCATAATTCACCATCTGCCGAATCCGCCATTTGGTTCGACAAAGCAGTCAGGAGAGTTAGTAGATTAACGTCGGTGGAAAAACTGTGTACTGACGTCTTTCCGTGATTGAAGCAACATTCCTTCTGATGTTCATTCACGTTTTTTTGATGCTATAAATTAACTAGAAGGAAGAGATGATCGGATCACGAGCAGCTTTAACTGAGGCGCTACAGCGATCCGTCACCACACATTAAAGAGCCACAAAACTGTATTTATTGTTTACATTTCTTGAAGAAAAGACAAAATTTAAAATTTGAAACTATTTCATATGAAAAGTAACCAGGTCTGTCCTGGGAGTTTGATTGACAGGCGATCTGACCAATCATAATTCACCATCTGCCGAATCCGCCATTTGGTTCGACAAAGCAGTCAGAAGAGTTAGTAGATTAACGTCGGTGGAAAAACTGTGTACTGACGTCTTTCCGCGATTGAAACAACATTCCTTCTGATGTTCATTCACGTTTTTTTGATGCTATAAATTAACTAGAAGGAAGAGATGATCAGATCATGAGCAGCTTTAACTGAGGCGCTACAGCGATCCGTCACCACACATTAAAGAGCCACAAAACCGGATTTATTGTTTAAATTTCTTGAAGAAAAGACAAAATTTAAAATTTGAGACTATTTCATATGAAAAGTAACCAGGTCTGTCCTGGGAGTTTGATTGACAGGCGATCTGACCAATCATAATTCACCATCTGCCGAATCCGCCATTTGGTTCGACAAAGCAGTCAGGAGAGTTAGTAGATTAACGTCGGTGGAAAAACTGTGTACTGACGTCTTTCCGTAATTGAAACAACATTCCTTCTGATGTTCATTCACGTTTTTTTGATGCTATAAATTAACTAGAAGGAAGAGATGATCGGATCACGAGCAGCTTTAACTGAGGCGCTACAGCGATCCGTCACCACACATTAAAGAGCCACAAAACCGTATTTATTGTTTAAATTTCTTGAAGAAAAGACAAAATTTAAAATTTGAGACTATTTCATATGAAAAGTAACCAGGTCTGTCCTGGGAGTTTGATTGACAGGCGATCTGACCAATCATAATTCACCATCTGCCGAATCCGCCATTTGGTTCGACAAAGCAGTCAGGAGAGTTAGTAGATTAACGTCGGTGGAAAAACTGTGTACTGACGTCTTTCCGTGATTGAAACAACATTCCTTCTGATGTTCATTCACGTTTTTTGATGCTATAAATTAACTAGAAGGAAGAGATGATCAGATCACGAGCAGCTTTAACTGAGGCGCTACAGCGATCCGTCACCACACATTAAAGAGCCACAAAACCGGATTTATTGTTTAAATTTCTTGAAGAAAAGACAAAATTTTTAATTTGAGACTATTTCATATGAAAAGTAACCAGTTCTGTCCTGGGAGTTTGATTGACAGGCGATCTGACCAATCATAATTCACCATCTGCCGAATCCGCCATTTGGTTCGACAAAGCAGTCAGGAGAGTTAGTAGATTAAAGGTGGAATACCTAAGATTTTTGCATTAAAATATCCCAAAATCACAAGGCCAGTGCAAGGCATAGCGATCAGAATATCAAGAATATCATACCAGGACCAGTAAATAATCACCTTGTAACCCCCCCAAAACACCCTAGCAAAAACATAACAATGAAATACAGTAGAAACTACTCAGAGCACCTTAACCACCATACACTGTAGCAACACCCTGGCAACCACACTAGCATTGTTGTGCCAGCAACATCTGCACTTTTACAATCCTTTCTTAAGAAAATGTATCTTCTAACAAACTTACTAAATGATAAACAGTCACCCCTCCACAACACAACGGTTTATTCCCTATAAGAGGACTCATGTTTAGTCAAGAAGCATGGCACACACATCATTAGGAGAGACAAACAAGAATGCAAGAAAACGCTTTAGTATCTAGTAGTCAGCAAATATTATTTAAGTAAACTTTACTATGTTAGTGTGCACTTTTTAAAGAGGATCTATTATGCCCTTTTACATAGTCTTCATAGTCTCCTTATTTTTTTCACATATTTGATATGGTTGCAGCTCCTCCAATTCCCAGTCTGTCAGTAACGTTTGGTTCTCTATGAAGCCCCTCCCTCCAAAAAGCACAATGTGCTCTGATTGGTCGGCTGGACCAGTGTGTTGTGATTGGTCAACAGCTTAGAGCATGTTTAGGAAATCCTAAACACACTACTAACTCAAAAAGACCTTTATTTTCCATATGCCTTGGGCGAGAATTATTTAAATGTGGAATATCGAGAAATGTTCGTTCTCGGAAGAAAACTCAAGACTACAATGGAGGCGTTTCAGGGAGTTCAGAAACAGTGACACTGATATAGAGACTAATTCTTGCTGGAGTGACTTTGTGCTTTAGAACAGCAAAACACTAAAGAAAGTTGGAAATGTAAAAACGCATAACAAGTCCTCTTCAATATTCTCCATGAGAAACAAATGTTATAATGGATTAAGTGTGTATTAGTAATTATTACAGCTCATTAAAGAGTCGAAGCACAGCCTTCCGTTAAGCATTTCTCTTTTCCATTTCCACAAAGGAAACCCACTTATTCCGCCCAGAACAATGTGTCTTTCCAAAGCAGTCCTTAATGAAGGTTTGGCAGAGCCGAGAGGTGCTTACCTTTGATTCCAAACTTTGAGTTGCGTCCAAACTTCAGAATGACAAGCATCAAGATGAAGCCTGTGAATGTGATTGCTGCAATTCCCACGACCACGTACACCTACAAACCGAATGAAGAGTCTTTAGACCACTCACTGCATTCAAAGCTTCATTGGGTAAAAATACTTAAAGGGGTGATGAACTGAGATATCAAATTTTCCTTGAGCTTTTGACATCTAAGAGGTCATCATGTTATAAGAATATCCTGTTCTAAGTTTCAGAACTGAAAACGTCCCTGTTAGTCCAATAAAAGCTTTTATTGGCACCAGCCTCAGCAAACGACTCATTTTTTAAAGTGGGGAACTATGACGTCAAAGAGGATAAAACACCACCCCCGCAGAAGAAGATTAACGCCTACTTCAACACAGCCGGTTTAGCCCCGCCCACCGATTCGTACATTTCACGCATAGCTAAATAACATAGGCCTACCTTGTGATGACAAACCGGATCAAGCTACCGAGCGAGCAATACAAAATATTTTACAACCATTTTCCAACATTAGACGTTTTCAAAACAATTTCCCCCAAGTGCACCGGCGACGAGTGAGTCGAAACTCATTATAATATGCAAAACTGTTATCCACTCACAGCAGTGGGCGATTACTTCCAAGTCTTCAGTGCGAGACGCCCATAAAAACAGAGCGTTTTTGAGGTAGGCTCAAAACTAGGGTAGAAAATAGCCTATTACTTATTCATTTAGATGTTTTTGAATGTAAAAACCAAGTGAACCTCATAAGTTGACCTCAGACAACAATATAATCAAATTTAAAAAGCCAGTTTATGACCCCTTTAATCTCCATGCGCAAGAGATTTTGGCGAGTTTTACAAGTTTACTATACTAAAAACTGATTGGACATCTAGAGGTCACAAACATACATCAAAGGTGGCTTAAAGGGATAGTTCACCCAAAAATGAAAATTCTGGCCGTTTCTCAAAACCAAGAATGCATAGAACAGACTTGTGTTCTTGGGAAGAAAGCTCTTGCTAGTTGTTCTTGGAAGAACGAACTCGCGAGGTGACGAGCACACAGAACGCTTCTGACATATTTAGAAGATGTGTTCTTGCTGGTATTGCGCAATAGTACCCCCTCACAGACGCCGTCTGCAGTGCCCAAACATAACGAGAATTATTATACAGCCAGGCTTTATCGCCCAAGCCTAAGGGATTACTCTACATACACTACAATGTAATGTATATTCACAACAATAAAGCAACACCTGTCTCATTTTAATTCTGCTTCTGTTGTTTGTTTGTGTACATCACTAGCCAACGGCGCGAAAAAACGTCGGTAATATTCGGTAATACTTTTGACCTGCCTCTCTCTGCTTCCCGCTCCTTCCGCAAATGCCGAAATGAATTATGGGATATTTCTGCCGTCAAGTTCACACAAGTTACCAACCGATGCATCCTCGGTAAAATGGGAGTGTCAAGAACACATCCGGGATTTTTAACCGTTCTTGCCTAAATGCAAACTTGTGTATTGGGACAGTACTTGGGCCGCGACTGATGACGTTTTACAAGTCCACAAGAACACAAGTACAGACAAGAAGGCATATTGAGAAACGGCCTCTGTCATTAATTACTCACCCATAAGTAAGACTTTCGTTCATCTTCGGAATACAAATAAAAATCTTTTTAATGAAATCTGAGAGGTTTCTCTCCCTCCACTGACAGCTACACTTTGACGCTTCAAAAGTTCATAAAGAGATCGTAAAACTAATCCCTATTTCAACTATCCCCCATTCCAGGATTTTCTCCATATAATGGACTTCAATGGGAACCAAACGGTTCAAGGTCCAAATGAGAGTTTCAGTGCCGCTTCAAAGGGCTTTAAACGACACCAGACGATGAATAAGGGTCTTAATAAGGGTCTTATCAACTCAAATATTTGTTAATTTTGATGAACGAGTTTGAACAGGAGAGTCACAAACGTACATCACAGAACAGAGCAAAGCTTTTTTATTTATTTTTGAAATTACCGATTGTTTCGCTAGATAAGACCCTTATTCATCATCTGGTGTCGTTTAAAGCCCTTTGAAGCTGCACTGAAACTCTCATTTGGACCTTGAACCGTTTGGTTCCCAATGAAGTCCATTATGGAGAAAATTCAGGAACGTTTTCATCAAAAACCTTAATTTCTTTTCGACTGAAGAAAGAAAGACGTGGACATCTTGGATGACATGGGGGTGAGTAAATCAGCAAAAGTTTTTTTAAAAAGTGAACTACTCCTTTAATAAAAGTAACTATTTATTATTAAACATCAGTGTCAATTATCATATTGCTGTTGCTGCCATATAAAAAATAAAAAGTCTATAACCGAATTTCACCCTACATTGTCCGTAAAATCCTACTCGTGATAAAATCACTGTCCCGCACAGACTTGTTTTTTTATTTTGATGCAGTAAAATCTTATGAAATGATGAAACTTAAGAATAAATCAATTTCACTCACAGCAACTTTGTCCTCAGGCGGTCCAAGAGGAGTGTCATCTGTTTGGAAGAGAAGAAAAACATAAGATATATGTGCGTAGATTACAAATCTATCTATAATCCTGTATGTTCCTGTGTCTTTTGTTCATACCTGTAGTGGGATCTCACACACAAGAAGACAAACACAAGAAGAAAATGTAAGAATTATTATGAATTATCCTTTTTTTAACAAAACCTTTGTAATAAAGATTTCATAACATTATAATTAATATGTGTATTATGTAATAAATGACTAAAACGCAATAGTTCAACCCAAAATGAAATTGTCAACATTGACTTGTGTTGATCCAAACCCATATGACTTTATTAGGTGGAACACAAGAAAATCATAAGTCATATGGGTTTGAAATGTCAAAACCAAACATAATATTCTTAAACTAGACTCACCATAATACAGCGGATCAGTAACTGATTCTGATGAAACAACATGGAAAAGAAAACAAATAAGGCAACTTTGCAGACACATTCATAGAAATTGTTTCATTCTGGCTGCATACTAATTTCAACTCACCGTTCCACGGCTCATGCATGAAATGAGCGAATACTGTCTTGTTGTCCTCTCCGTATATATTACTGGCCATGAGTGTGTATTTTCCATTGTTGATGTGTGTGGGACTGTCCAGCTGTAAGCAACCATGGTATTCCCCCTCTGAATAATCGTGGATCATGGTCTGGATAAAGCTGCCCTCTTGCAGGGGTTGGTCGTTTAATAACCAGCTCAGTATCGGCTCTGGGTTACCCGCCACGCTGAAGGGAATGCACCAATGGTGGTCTGAGATCGCATCCATCAGCTTGCTGATCACAGGGGCAACTGCCATAATAAATGGACAAGACAAGGGTAAACAAACGCAAATAACTTGAATACCCTTAATAAGGATTAGTTCACTTTCAAAAAAACATTTGCTGATAATTTACTCACCCCCATGTCATCCAAGATGTCCACGTCTTTATTTCTTCAGTCGAAAAGAAATAAAGGTTTTTGATGAAAACATTCCAGGATTTTCTCCATATAATGGACTTCAATGGGAACCAAACGGTTCAAGGTCCAAATGAGAGTTTCAGTGCAGCTTCAAAGGGCTTTAAACGACACCAGACGATGAATAAGGGTCTTATCTAGAGAAACGAACGCTCATTTTAAAAATAAATAAAAAAGTTTAAGTTTTATAAGCTCAAATGCTCGCATTGCTCTATTCTGTGATGCCCGTTCGTGACTCTCCTGTTCAAACTCGTTCATCAAAATGAACAAATCTTTTTTCGAGTCATGACTCGAAGGGTCCTAGATAAGACCCTTATTCACGTCTGGTGTCGTTTAAAGCCCTTTAAAGCGGCACTGAATCTCTCATTTGGACCTTGAACCGTTTGGTTCCCTATGAAGTCCATTATATGGAGAAAATCCTGGAACGTTTTCATCAAAAACCTTAATTTATTTTCGACTGAAGAAATAATGACATGGATATCATGGATGACATGGGGGTGAGTAAATTATCGGCAAAATTTTTTTAAAAGTGAACTACTCCTTTAATGATTTATGGTAGCATTACATGCTTGGTCTTATTAAAATGTATTATTTGCTGATTAAATAATTACGTAACACTATATTTTACAGTGTCATTGTTAGATGTTAGATTAAGTTACAGTAGTAATACATGCAACTAACCCTAAACCTAATGGATGTAGTTAATTCATATTACTAAGTACATAAAATACACTGTATCAAGGATACCTTGAAATAAAATCAAACTTCTAAAGTACATCTAGTACACAATCATATCGAAATCATTTATACTATATATATATATATATGAAGAGTTCAGATGCAAAAGCCTCTAAATGCCATTAGAAATTTTCTTCTAGAATGATCATTTTTATCAAGCTTGTATATTTAAGTTCAGTAATTTCACTTAAATGGCAATTAATAGGTAATCTTCATTGACATTTAAGTGAAATTACTGAACTTAAATATACAAGCTTGATAAAAATGATCATTTTAGAAGAAAATTTCAAATGGCACTTAGAGGCTTTTGCATCTGAACTCTTCATATATATATATATATATATATATATATATATATATATATATATATATATATATATATATATATGTTCTCTTTTGTATTAAACACTTTAAAACTTGGGTAGTGTATATAAAAAAATTATGAGTAGCAATTATAGCAGTATCCCAGACTCGTGCAATAATTCTCATGAAACAGTGTGTATCTGTTGGTTTTACAGCTGTGTGTTTCTCTTGATAACTTACACAGTATGTCCAGATGCACAGACGCCTCAGACTCTCCCACCATGTTATCAGATCTGCAGGTGATTTTGCATCCGTTGTCCAGAGAGGAGACATTGAAGAGCTTGAGCTCTGACATTTGACCTGAGCCTTCTTTCTGTGGGTGTGAGTTACAGCAATGTCAATGCCATTCCTATTTAAAGTCTATGCAATAGAATACAGACAACACAGATCCCTGGCCTTATTGTGGACGATTCATTGTGGTCATTCCAAAGAAAAAATATTTTGCCTTTAATCGAAATGTAATCAGTTGCTCTCCCTCCGAAATGACTGTCCTTTTCCGTTGGCGTCACTTAGGCGGATGGCCAATTGGATAATGTTAACCAATAGCTATTCAGGGATTGTTGTTTTGGGGAATATCCTGTTACGCCTCATTACGAAAATGGTTTGCAAATTGCAATATACATTAGCTGCTTTTCCACCAACGGACGCAGCGTTATTCAATGTTTTAACGTAATTTCCACAAACAGGAAGACAGGGTGGGACATATCGAATAGCTCCTCCCCTTTTTAAAAATAGCCAATAGCGTTTTGTTTATAATCACAGCTGGACTAGAGCTGTTGAGCTCAGTAAAGCCGCAGTCCCACCTAATCTCTAACCGTTTCTTCTCACAATCTACGCCTTATTACTTTAAAATATAGCATTCTGTACAGAACTCAAATGGGTCCGATTCCTGCGCCGACTCCATCATATGATCCGCTCTGTACTATCGTGTCTCGCGTGATTTAATTTGCCCCAATTAGTCGAATTATAATGTAGGGGATGGAGCTTCAGATTCTAGAGAGCATTTGATTGGACAGAAGACCTGATTAGAAGCGGAAGTGCAGAGTGATGTCATCAAAATCATTGAGCCATATTGGCGGAAGTGAGAGATTGTGAGTTTGAATGCTTATATCTTCTAAATGCAAATTGTCACACTAGCTTATAGATAACAGTAAGGCTAACATATTTATACCAAAAGGCAAAAAAAAAAAAAAAATTACATTAAAATGGTAAAATCAACTAAATCTGTTAAATAATTAAGCAATCCTCTCAGCAAAATCTAATGCAAATGTCATAAATAAGGAATGGCTTTCATAATGTATCATCAAAATGGAGACACCCCTCGCTGCAGCCTGTAGCACGATGACGTAGCTGGATGGTCCAACACGTGTTGGACCCTGTAACGCGCGCATGCGCACTAGTCAAGTCAAGTCATCTTGATTTATATATCGCTTTTAACAATTTAGATTGTTTCAAAGCAGCTTTACATAGATACGCATATAATTTAATGTAACAGATTGTTTTTGCTTTATAGCGGTTCATGAATAATGTTATTTTACAGCTAAAGTTAGTTTTGATTCTGTCGAAATAATTTGTTATTAAATTAGGGGATGACACCGTTCTCTCTAAACAGACTTTAAACGCGATCCTGTGATAAACGCTGATGGCACATGCACATTAAGAATTCATAGGCCTAGTTAGTGTAGAGAGTTGGTGAATAATCGTTGATCTTCCAATACATTTAAATATGGTCACGAGCGAAGCTCTTATTTTCAGAGCTTTCAGAATAAAACTTTTTTTTTTTAAATAATTGCGACTTTTTCCTTACAATTGCGAGTATACTTTTCGCATACTGACTTTATTTCTCAGAATTGTGAGATATAAAGTCAGAATTGCGTGAAATAAAGCCTCAATCGCATGTTATAAAGACAGAATTAGGTGAAATAAAGTCTCAATCGCTTGTTATAAAGACAGAATTAGGTGAAATAAAGCCTCAATCGCATGTTATAAAGACAGAATTAGGTAAAATAAAGCCTTAATCGCACGTTATAAAGACAGAATTAAGTGAAATTAAGCCTCAATCGCATGTTATAAAGACAGAATTAAGTGAAATTAAGCCTCAATCGCATGTTATAAAGACAGAATTGGGTGAAATAAAGCCTCAATCGCATGTTATAAAGACAGAATTAAGTGAAATTAAGCCTCAATCGCATGTTATAAAGACAGAATTAAGTGAAATTAAGCCTCAATCGCATGTTATAAAGACAGAATTAAGTGAAATTAAGCCTCAATCGCATGTTATAAAGACAGAATGGCGTGAAATTAAGCCTCAATCGCATGTTATAAAGACAGAATGGCGTGAAATAAAGTCGCAATTGTGTGTTATAAAGACAGAATTAGGAAAAATAAAGCCTCAATCGCATGTTATAGAATTGCGTGAAATAAAGTCGCAATTGTGTGCTATAAAGTCAGAATTCTGACCTTTTTTCTCGCAATTCTGAATGTATAACATAAATGCGAGTTTATTATTACAAGATTTATTTTCCCCATGCTGTTATTATTTTAGCATTTTCCTTACTTATTCATCAATAATTACTTATAATTATTTGACAGTATTATACTACACAGTTTGAACATCATCTCAGTACAATATTGAGCTTACATATCACTTAAAACCAATGCATTCGAATTATAATCAGAGATCGGCACTGCGCATGCGTAAATGACGTCACCAAAACACACATCCATCCACTACGTATTGGACCATCCAGCTACGTCATCGTGCTACAGACTGCAGCGAGGACCTCTTGTCAAAATGACTGAACAACACTGGTCTGCAATACAATGTTAAAATGCTGTGGCAAGACCTTTTGCATCCACTCTTTGGCATCCACACGAAAAGAAATCGCAACAACCACTAATAATCCAACTGAAAGAACTTTGAGATGTTAGATTTACCTGGTGCGCTGAGTTTAATTGGCAGGTGTTCCAGTTCAGATTGGGCGTGGGCGTTCCTGACGTGTTGCACACCAGCGTCACATTGAGCCCTTTCCTCATGGTCACTTTGGTGGGTTTGAGAGTCACAGTGGGGAGAACTAGAGAGAACAACAGACCACCAAGCAGAACGTTTATACACTAATTAATAAAAAGTATTAATTAGAAAAAATTTATATAATCAGTATCGTTGTCTTGGTTTTTGATAAAAAAAAACATCTAAAAGGTCCTTAGAACAGGGGTAGGGGGGTTAGATGGGAATTAGTATTATAGTAGTATAAGTTTTCTTTCTTATTGTAAATAAATAAATAAATAAAAAGACTAAATTACAATAAATAAATAAATATAGGTCCTTAGAACATAAGTGGTTTGGAATATTTTTTTTCAAAATGCATTTAAGTCTGAATGGTCAGATTGGGAGTAGTTTGCCATTCAGGACATGACACTTATAATAACAATAACAATATTATCTTTATCTTTATCTGAACTTTTCAGTTTTCCATTTATACATATTATATCGTTTCAAATGACTAATTCTTTCAGGTTATATTTAAAGTTACACAAAGATACCAGTCACAAAATTATATTTTTTTCTATTTATGTCAAAAATCATTAGGATATCAAGTAAAGATCATATGACGATATTTTATAAATGTCTTACCGTAAATATATAAAACATTATTATTATTATTATTATTTGGTTTTGTGGTCCAGGGTCACATATGTATTTGATCCTTTTAAAAGCTTTTAAAATATATACATTTATTCGATTTTTTTAATCACTTTAAATAAATGTATTCAAAGTAAATTAGTTTTAACATGAATAGGATTTTCAATTTTTTTTTTTTTAATTCTCAAAACCTAAACCAAATCCTTTTTGTGATCTATAAGAATATTATTTATTGAAGTATTATTACAAATTTGCACTGTGCTTAAAGCCGATTATTGTATGTGTGATAACGCAATGAAATATGCCAAATTGTCTGGACATCTACTTTACTGTAAATAAAATATTGGTTTAACTTTTTATTGGTTTCAACTTAATTAAAATTTTAAGTTCATTGAAACGGAAAAAGTGAGTCAATACAACGAAGGAGATTGATTTAATCATCAGAAACTCAAAATATTATGTTATCTGAAATACATAAATAAATTATCCAAGTTGATTTGACAAAAGAAAAAAATGTTGTGATTACAAATCATGAAAATATTTTTTTTACAGTGTTGGGCAGGCTGTCATACAAATATATTAAGAACACGTAAGAGAGAACCAACTGAATATTAATAACTGATTATGTGCTTGCTATAGTCAATGTATCCTTTTTTCTGTGAGCGTTTTGTATTTCTATGCATTTTTTGAATAGTAAAATAAAACCTGTAGCTGTATGTTGCCTTTTTTAACCAAATAGTTTTGTCAGATAAACTTCTTCCCTCATATTCAAAATATTTTACCTTATATTTTGATGTTTAAGGTCATTAAAAATAAATATACCTTTTAAGACATCACTTTTGGCCAATACTGCATCTATATTTAATTAAATGTGTTGTTTTGAACAACTTTTAAAAGAAATCTTTCATTTTATTTCTAATTTTTGGACATTTTCCACCTAGTTAAAGGGGCATTGAGATATGTATTCGATATTTTAGTCCAGAAACGTAATCACTTTAAATAATTTAAAATCATAGTTACTTAATTTTAGCATGAAAACATTTGAACATTTTTGAAAACATTTCACCAATTCTCAAAAACAATTATTTTTGATATTTTATTGTAATGTTTTACTATTTTCTAACAGTCGATTCTTTGTAAAGTGGAACCGAAGTGTATATTTATATTAAATTTAGCTCAGATATCAGATAACTCGTACTTCTCCACCGGCGTCACAGGAACACCGTTCTAACCCGCCAGGCGCTCCCGCTAAACTCAAGGCCAAAGAGTGCCGACAGCTCTGACTGTCTCGGTCATGAACAGACAGCCAAATCAGATCTCTATCTCCATCTGCTCCCAGGTGGCCGCAAGTTACATCCTTATCGCCGCGTCCCGGGAACCTCTTCCTGCGGCCGGACACTGCAGGTCACGCAGCTATGATCATTTCAAGATTGTATACTTTTTTATGTATAAGTTAAATATCCACCAAACACAGTAACACACACCTTCAGTCTGTTCTGACTGGATATTCCCATAGCAGCTGCTACTCTTAAAGGATTAGTTCACCCAAAAATGACCCTCATGTCGTCCCAAGCCCAAAAGACCTCCGTTCATCTTCTTCTTTTAGATTTAGTCCGAGAGTTTTCTGTCCCTCCATTGATAATGTATGTAAGGTATACTGTCCTTGTCCAGAAAGGAAATAAAGACATCATAAAAGTCGTCCATGTGACATCAGTGGGTTAGTTACAATGTTTTGAAGCATCGGAAATACATTTTGGTCCAAAAATAACAAAAACTACGACTTTATTCAGCATTGTATTGTCTTCCGGTTCTGTTGTGGATCCGCATTCAGTGAGCTTCGGTTAAAGTCTGAGGGAGACGCACGCTGTACAAAACAATCTTTAAAAACATGTCAAAGGATTTCCACACTTCCTTTTTTTGCCCAGCTGTATTTATTTGAGCCCAAATACACACGTCAGCCGCGTCTTACGTCAGCTGCGTCACTGAACGCGGATCCACAACAGAACTGGAAGACAATACCATGCTGAATAAAGTCGTCGTTTTTGTTATTTTTGGACCAAAATGTATTTTCGATGCTTCAAAACGTTGTAACTAACCCACTGATGTGACATGGACTACTTTGATGATGTCTTTATTTCCTTTCAGGACAAGGACAGTATACCGGACGTACATTTTCAATAGAGGGACAGAAACAAAATATCTTAAAGGGGCGGTTTACTGCTTTTTTTTTCTTTGCATGATTGTGTTTATGGGGTGCAATAGAACATGTATTTGTGGTTTTTCTTTTTTTTTTTTATTATTTTTCATAAATTTCACCTTTATTGTAAGCCGCTTTCCCCTCTGTCATTTGAACGAGCGGTTGACTTCCTGAGTCTATGAAACCACGCCCTCAGAAACAGGCAGTGGGCTCAGATTGGTTAGTTTGGGCCGGTGTGTTGTGATTGCCTAAACTGCACGTTGTCCGGAAAATTCAAGCCCATTCCCTTTACTGGCGAAAGTGCTCCGGTCAATGTCCATAATGGTGTTGATCTCAGTATGAGCCAGAATCAGACCCAGAAAGCGGCGATGAAGAGAGTCAAGCAGAACCTCACCACAAACGGCTCTTACAAAACGTTTCTGAATGGTAATTTGCCTATATTTTTTTAACTTTATACACATTTGTTTTACGCAATAGCATCGAACTGACTGGCTACTATATAGACAAACAGTGTTGGCATTAGTTTACGTTCATGATCAAATCAAAAAATAACGTCAAAGTATATATACATGAAAAATACATTTAAAACATTAGTACTTATACAAATTCAGGTCCAAAATGTTTGTACGCGTTTGTCGTAGACACGAAATAGCATAACTAAGTGGATATAAAGCCAGCGCTGGCATTTGACAAAACTAAAACATTACGTCTAAAATTATACATGCAAATACATTTAAAATGATGAAGTCTTAGCCTACTTACAGGTTGTGGCCCAACAACTGCTGCCTCTGCTTTTAAAGTTGGAACAGCTTCATGTTTTAGTAACAGTTTCTTGTTGAATCCATTGAATTGAATTGAATTGAATTCGTGGAGATTCTGGAAGCTGTCTTTCGCAAAATGCGCAGCACAGAGAGCTGAATTACGATCGTCATTTTCAGGAACATTATCAAACATAAATTGTATCCATTGTTGACGAAGTACAGCGTCGGTGGGAAGCTCGAACACAGAAGACCTGACAGCAGGATGAACACAACACACTCGACGAGCCGCAGAAATATGGCCATGCCCTTTTAAGCATATTCCGGAGGGAGGGGTTGATGCAAATGTGTGGGTTGGTGACGTCTAAAACCCAGCTGTAGTCCCAATCGAGTCGTTTTTGTAGGCATTAAAATTTAAAAGACAATATCTCTGCTTACATGGAACTTTCTGTGCTGCAACTTTGCAGATACTGTTCATGCACCAACACACTCTAAAAAATGCTGGGTTGTTTTAACCCAATTTTGGGTAAAATGTGGACAAACCCAGCCATTGGGTAAAAAATGTAATTTAAAAATGTAACCCAATGGCTGGGTTTGTCCATATTTTACCCAAAATTGGGTTAAAACAACCCAGCATTTTTTAGAGTGCAGCAACGTTACACACTATTTAAAATGAAAAAAGTGAAATCGCAATAAACCACCCCTTTAAACTGTGTTCTGAAGATGAACGGAGGTTTTACGGACTCGGGACGACATGAGGCAGAGTCATTAATGACATCATTTTCATTTTTGGGTGAACTAACCCTTTAAGAAGCAGTTCCCAAAAATGTTAATTCTTTCATCATTTACTCATGCTCACGTCGTGACTTTCGGCGGAAAACAAAAAAATATATTTTGAAGAATTGTTTTTGTCCGTACAATGTAAGGCCACGTTTACACAAAGCCAGGTATTTAGCTAAACGAAAATTTTCCCCCTCTCCGTTTTCAAAAATAACATCGTTCACACACCCGCATAAATACGCCGTCGAGCGGCATCATAACTATGCCAAACCTATTGGCGGCAGTGTAGGGGTTAAGGATAAAGCCATGCAAGCCAATCAGAATCCTCAGAATCGACAAGAGAGAACCTAAAACGCCGTTTCTCCCAGTTCACACGACAACACATACATTTCAGAAATCTCCACTTTGGCCGGAGTTTTTAGAAATAATCGTTTTCTGTGATAAAAACGGGGTTTTCGTGTAAACGAGAGGCCAATCCGCAGGGAAATACCTGCGTTTTCTCTTCGTGTAAATGGGGCCTAAGTCAGTGGAGTCTAAAATGTCACTGGACCCCAAAAAAACCCCCACATTTTTCGAAATATCTTCTTTGCGTTCAGTCATACAGGGGTGCGTTTCCCGAAAGATTGATTTTTTCAACGATACATCATACTATGGAAGTGAAGCAGCGAGTTACGGCGGGCGTTGTATGGGAAATGTACCCTGGTTTGGAACGACATAAGGGCAAGTGAATCATTATTGTGATTCAAAGGCATCAAGTTTCTCTTAATTGTATTGGCAAAACATCTCTAATGTACATCTGCCACTTGAGATGTTCCAAAAAACCATGGCAAGTTAAAATGAGTCAGTGGAGCAGCTTATTTTCTTTCATGGCACAAAAAAACGGAAAAGAAAGGCAGCGTTTGGCCACAGGCCAGCAGACGCTCCGGCAGAGTCTAAATGTCTCAGTGTTTTTGCATTCTGGGGATCCCCCCGTCTGTCTCTATTTTTTCCCTTTTCCTCCCTCTCTCTCTTGTCCTCTCTTCCTCCCTCGAGGCCCTTCTGCTGTGGTATTGCTTAAAATAGGCCTGGCTGGAGGCTCATCCTAGGATCAATAATGATCCGCGTCTCAAGCCGCAGCCATAAAACTACAGCCTGGACAAATCACATCTTACCAAACCTAAACTTCAGTCTGGAATATCATACGAGTGAAACCGCAAGTTTCCTTTCAGATATGCGGATTCTCTGTTATCCAGGCCATGGTGGAATGTCTTTCAATTCGCAGAAATACTTCAGTTTTAGGGGATTCGTTCAATTCTTACAGTCTTGTCATAAAGGCCAGTGTTGGTGTTGTTAAGTAAAATAAAAACTGTTATAAATCATGTTTTGATCATTGAAATAATGCTGAAATAAAACAGAAAAAAATTAATACGTAAATCAATTAAATGATATTTAGAAATGTAGCCTTTGCAACTAGCTGAAATAAATTAAGTTAATAATAGTAATACACTCTAAACAATGCTGGGTTGTGTTAACCCAAATTTGGATCAAATATGGACAAACCCAAATGTTGGGTTTAAAATGTAATTTCAAATTTAACCCAACTTCAACTTTCATACATTTTTTAATTGCATTTTTAACCCACCATTTGGGTCTCTCCATATTTTACACAAATTTGGGTTGAGTGTAGTAACTAACATTGAAAATGAAATAAAAATAAATGCAAGCTAGACAGCAAAAAATGCTAAGTTGTTTCAACCCAGGTTTGGGTCAAATACTGTATGGACAAACCCAACCATTTACATTTTTCAATTACATTATAAATCAAACGGTTGGGTTTGTCCACATTTTACCTGAACGTGGGTTGAAACAACCCAGCATTTTTTAAAGTGGAGAAAATGTAATCAAAATGACAAAACCACATAACAAATGTGCTTCATATTAATAAATGACAATTAATAAATAGTAAAATGGTAAATAATACTAAACTTACACTAATAAAGACACATTTGAGTACCTCTTATCAATCAAATGATCCATAGATATGATTAATACACTCAAAAAAAAAAAAATGCTAGGTTGTTTCAACCCAAATTTGGGTCAAATATGGACAAATCCAAATGTTCAAATGTTCAACTTTCACTTTCAATTGTAAATTTTTTAATTGCATTTTTAACCCAACATTTGGGGTTTGTCCATATTTTACCCAAATTTGGGTTGAAACAACTCAGCATTTTTTAGAGTGTAGTAACTAACATTGAAAATGAAATAAAAATAAAGCTAGACACCAAAAAATGCTAAGTTGTTTCAACCCACGTTTGGGTCAAATAGTGTACAGACAAACCCAACCATTTACATTTTTCAATTACATTATAAATCAAACGGTAGGGTTTATCCACATTTTACCCAAATGTGGGTTGGAACAACCCCACATTTTTTTTTAAAGTGGAGAAAAATAAATTAAAAATGACAAAAGCACAAAACAAATGTGCTTAATATTAATAAATGACAATTAGTAAATACTAAAATGGTAAATAATACTAAACTTCCACTAATAAAGACACATTTGAGTGCCTCTTATAAATCAAATGATCCATAGATATGATTAATTACACTCAAAAAAAAAAATGCTAGGTTGTTTCAACCCAAATTTGGGTCAAATATGGACAAATCCAAATGTTGGGTTAAAATATAATTATACATTTTAACCCAACTTCAACTTTCACTTTCAATTGTAAATTTTTTAATTGCATTTTTAACCCAACATTTGGGGTTTGTCCATATTTTACCCAAATTTGGGTTGAAACAACTCAGCATTTTTTAGAGTGTAGTAACTAACATTGAAAATGAAATAAATTCAAGCTAGACAGCAAAAAATGCTAAGTTGTTTCAACCCACGTTTGGGTCAAATACTGTATGGACAAACCCAACCATTTACATTTTTCAATTACATTATAAATCAAACGGTTGGGTTTGTCCACATTTTACCCGAACGTGGGTTGAAACAACCCAGCATTTTTTAAAGTGGAGAAAAAGTAATCAAAATGACAAAAACACATAAAAAATGTGCTTCATATTAATAAATGACAATTAATAAATACTAAAATGATAAATAATACTAAACTTACACTAATAAAGACACAATTGAGTGCCTCTTATCAATCAAATGATCCATAGATATGATTAATCATTATTTTTACCCCCTCAGGTGTACTCATTTTCTCAACAAAACAATCACATTTTTTTCCTGATCATTTTCAATCAATCTTTCTGATTCTTCAAAATAAGCAGCATTTTTGCTGCGGTCCTGTTTCATAATTCAATGTTAACGCCCTCTCACATGTTAAATACGATACAGCCCTGCACTCACAAGCTAAGGGTTAATGCTCGTTCCAGGTTTTAACTGTCCCATCTTTGTCTATACTCTATAGTGACAGAAATTGTTAAAATCAGACTGAAACATGTTAAAAAATCTAATTCAGCCACTGGTATCAAACATCAGGATCCTTCAGAACTATAAGCAGAGAACCAACTTCTGATTATTTCACTCACTTGTCATTAAATTTAGGAATTACTGTCTAACAATAATCTAACCAGCTTCATCTTATCTCACAGTGTCTGGGCAGGATTGTGACTATCTTAGATCAGAACATTGGGGGACATTGAAACATTGTTTCATTAAATGGCCAAAAAATTGAGTTCTTAAAGTTACAGTACAATTTTTAAAGAGCTTCTATTGTAAAGATCAAGGATGATTTGATAGCTCGTGATATGACCCCTGTAAAAGGAAAGTCTAGACTGTATTGTCTTTATCTGTATTGTCTTTATCAAGTAATTCTTACCACAGTTGGGCAGTGTGAGCATAGCCAGAGCTCTCCTCTTCCCTCCCTCCTCCACACACATCAGCTCCTCGGACTCCTCTCCTCTCCACTGCTTCAACCACACGTTTTCACACGAGCACTGCAAAGTATTGCCTGCCAGCAACCTGCCACATACCAATGCACACAAGTGTATTATAACAAACATGGAGTACTCACACCCAAATAACTCTACTTGCAACCTGGTTAGACTGCATCATTATCAGGATGATGTATCTTATGGATATGGACAGTGTTAAAGGAGTAGTTCACTTTTAAAAAAAACTTTTGCTGATAATTTACTCACCCCCATGTCATCCAAGATGTCCACGTCTTTCTTTCTTCAGTTGAAAAGATTAATTAAGGTTTTTGATGAAAACATTCCAGGATTTTTCTCCATATAATGGACTACATTGGGAACCAAACGGTTCAAGGTCCAAATGAGAGTTTCAGTGCAGCTTCAAAGGGCTTTAAACGACACCAGACGATGAATAAGGGTCTTATCTAGTGAAACGATCGATCATTTAAAGTTTAAGTTTTATAAATGCTCGCTTTGCTCTGTTCTGTGATGCGCGTTCGCGACTCTCCTGTTCCAAATGAACTAATCTTTTTTTCGAGTCATTTGGTTCATTCAACGAATGAAATGATTCGAAAAAAGATTCATTCATTTTGATGAACGAGTTCGAACAGGAGAGCCACGAACGCGCATCACAGAACAGAGCAAGGCAAGCATTAGGCTTATGAATTTTTTTTAAATAACTGATCGTTTCGCTAGATAAGACCCTTATTCATCATCTGGTGTCGTTTAAAGCCCTTTGAAGCTGCACTGAAACTCATTTTGACCTTAAACCGTTTGGTTCCCATTGAAATGCATTATATGGAGAAAAACCTTAAAGGTTTTCATCAAAAACCTTAATTTCTTTTCAACTGAAGTAAGAAAGACGTGGACATCTTGGATGACATGGGGGTGAGTAAATTATCATCAAAAGTTTTTTTTTTTAAAAAGTGACTGGTAACACATTACAAGTAACACAAGTCGTGTAATCAGATTACTTTTCGAAGTAACTAGTAAAGTAATGCATTACTTTTAAATTTGCAACAAATATCTAAGATCCTTTTTCAAATATATAAAACAAGTTACTTTTTTTAACACCTCTATTGACTGACAGCTGTCCTATCCTTATGTGAGAGAAATCGGGAGTGTGTGTGTATGTGTGTGTGAACATTATGAGTATTGTAAATGTGAACATGCAGAAAAGCAGATTCAGTATTCCTCAAAATGAATGAAAACAGCGACATGCAAACTCAGAATATTACGCAAATCTCCAATAAATAAATGTTGAATATACTTTATGCATTTAATCTCACTTTATTTTCCGATGTCTTTTCTGCTGACCTCACTGATCCGATTCAATACCAAAAAGCAAAACTGGAAAATCCAGTTTATCGGACAATATTTTCAAGAGTGGCTGGCAACCAGTCCCGTTTGACTGATTCCAAAATTTATCAAATTTACCAACAACCTTGAAAATTAAAAAATATTACTTTTTTATTCTTTTGAATAGTTTTGTAATATATTATTTAAATTGTATATTGTGTGCAAGCATCATTTGCTGAAGAAAATGAAAATGAAATAGAAAATGAAATAGAAAATTAAATATCATATTTTATACAGTATATATCATATATTATATATCATATTCTAATCACCAAGACCAAAACAAACAGAGACACAGCATACACTGAATGCTAACTGTATAATACATCTTCAATAAACACTCCGAGACTCACAGGGATGAAATGTTTAAATGGTGAAAAGTCCTCCAGGATAGATACGACAGATTGTTCTCTTTGAGATTCCTGAAAAAGGAGGCAATGATCAGCACTAATACTAAATTCCCACAATATCAGATGTTTGTACCTTTGTAAACAATCGAAACATGCTAAATTGAACCTTCACCTCATCCAAAACCAAAAACACTCACATATATTGTAGTTTCAGGTTGCTCTGAAAGGCCTGCCTCGAAATATATGTGAGTTTCGTGTTTGTTACAGTTCTGAGGGATAGACAAACACCGATGTAATTTCCATCTCACCGCATTTAAAGAACATACAAGTTGTTCCACATTTTAGTACTCACAAGTTTCTGAGGTTGCGGTACAAGTTGAGATCTTTTTCATTAATGGATGTGAAACTGCTTTGATTTGCAATGTATCTGTAAACAGCAACAAGAACATACTCTTTAAAAGAAAATCAAGTGTGATTTGTAACCTAAAGTCTTCATTGGCATCTGGCTCATATCATTGTTTTTGCAAACATACCAAGAAGAGAATATAATGGCAATAATAATGTGGTTTCCACTTATAAAATTACTTTGGCACAGTAATTCAAGTACAATAAATCAAATTGAATAAATCACACGATTATGCAAGTTAATGACGCTGTAATTCATTGGCTGGCCGTTGGCACAACATGCATGACCACCTTCAGTGACCCCTGGCATCTCCTGTATGACTTACATGTCTGTGATATTCTCCATCTCTGCTTCGGACTGCAACATTGGAAAAGCCATAATACTGCGCTCCGCATCCACGCACGAGATCCGCACGCCCGTGCACGTGCAGAGCTCCGGACAAGCGGTTCCGGGCCTCCAGAGCGCGAGCAGCACCAGAACCAGAACCCAACAGAACCCCCAGCCCGCCATGCCGAAGCCCCTCGACAGCAGGCTCATCCCCGGGTCCTCGCCTCCAGATTTAAGACCCCCTGGAAACCGACGCGTGGAGAGGAGACGGCGCAAAACACACGCGCCCGCGTCTGGTGCGTCCGAGCGCGAGACTCGCAGATCGTGAGACTCGGTCGACCTTGTCTCGGGCGTCTATCTACTGAAGTGTCCGTAATCCTCTCTCCCTCTCGCCTCTGTGTGTGTCGCTCTACCTCGAATGATGCTGCCGTTAAATGCAGAAGACGCGCGCTTGAGAAACGCGAGTGCTGAAGTGAGGGAGCGCGAGCGCTGGATGATGCACATCTGAGGGGAGGAGACGAGGAGAGGAGGAGAACGGACCATTAAAGCACTTTATTGATTATTGACAATGACATCCTTACACCGATCAAGACTTGAGAGTTTAAAGTTATGGATAAATCGCATGCGAAGCCCATGTCGTGATTCCGTTAGGCCTATATCATGTCAATGCAAGTCAGGACAGTTGTTTTAGCTCCTTTCAGGAATGTTGCTCATATTATGGTAATGGCAGCCACTAATTAGCACAGGATTCCTTAAAGACTAAAAAGGAGGCAAATCGGGGCTACGTCATCATCTGAGGGACGATCGCTGTTTGAAACATCAGGAGCCGCTGAGACATGAGGGAAATCTCGTGATCGGTGAATCTGAATCCGTTTTTGGAATTTATTTTGAAATGAACGAATTGCTCTCGTTTCCACCAGACTGTAAAAAATAGGTTTCCACTCGTAGTTTTCGACATCCCCTGAAGTATTTCTCTTTTGAAGCGCGTTTTCAAACTGGGGTCCAGTCGGGATCTCTACACTCACTCAAAAAAAAAAAAAAAAAAAAAAGAGAACCTTGCGTCGAGATTTACGTATTTCAATTAATTGTAAAATTGAATTAAATAGCCTATCCTTACATTTTATTCATGTTAAGAATTTTAAATGAGTAAAAAAATGTGTTGTGTGAATGTGATTCGTATTCATAAAATGTAAAAAAAAAAAAGTTTAAATTTAGGTTTAAGATTTATAGGCTACAAAATGTTTAATTCAACTTTAGTTGTTTTTACTCATATGTTCTTCAATTCAATGTTATTATTCAATTCAATTTGATGGAATCTTACTATTAATTTTAAAAAAAAATCTGGAAAACATGCTTAATCTTTGGGTGTCTGTGGAAAAAGTCTAAAGAAAGCAGTGTGAAGCAATATATATATATATATATATATATATATGAAGAGTTCAGATGCAAAAGCCTCTAAGTGCCATTTGAAATTTTCTTCTAAAATGATCATTTTTATCAAGCTTGTATATTTAAGTTCAGTAATTTTACTTAAATGGCAATGAAGATTACCTATTAATTGTAATTTAAGTGAAATTACTGAACTTAAATATACAAGCTTGATAAAAATGACCATTCTAGAAGAAAATTTCAAATGGCATTTAGAGGCTTTTGCATCTGAACTCTTCATATAATATTATATATTATATATAATTCGATTAAACTAAATAAAGTAGGCCTGTTACAGCCTAAATAAATTGAATGCAACACATAAAACAAACAAAATTGATTAAAATTAATACACCTTAAAAATGATTACAGTCCAACAGAATAAACTTAGCAGGAAAAAAAGCGTAATGTAACATATAGAAACCAGCAATGACACTATTGGTTCAGAATTTTGATACAAGAATTGTGGCTAAATCACAATAGATTTACTGTATATGCTATTATTAGTTTTATGATGATGATAATGATGATGATGATTAGCAATGGATTATAGGCCTATGCTTTGTTGTCTAGTCTAGATATTAAACTTGATATAAATGTCTCTCTTGTATCAATGGCATGCCTTTTTCAAACAGTGATCGTAACTCAGATGATGTTTTTATAGAGTAGAAAGCCTACCTGTCTGCGAACAGAAAATAAGGGCTAGAGTGTTGGCGGGCGGCATTAGTTGCACATTTATAGGCTAATTGCTTATTTATGTCTATGTGGTGTTTTTTAAATATGAACAAACAATGTAGCCTACATTCATCGACAGCATTGCTGAGTATTTTTTCTCCCTAAAACTGCATCAAACCAAGTTTCTGACGTCACAAACTACATTGCAACCAATCAGGTCATTGTGTGATCGTCAAAGAGTGGATCTATGAGCTGCTGTGAGTGAATGGAGGCGGGTCTATGGGATAATTAGCATATTTATAGAACCGAGTAAATGAAGCAAGGGTGTAGTAGCCTACATTCAAGCTATTTTAAGGCATTTTTTTCCTCAGGAAAAAAAGTTTTGTTAATTTTGCTAATCAAAAATTAGTTTTAAGGGATCAAATTATTGACTATAGGGGGACTTTAACTAATCGAATGATGACTCGCTATCGCTAATAACACAAAAGGGCACTCACTTGTCGCCACCTGGTGTTTGAACGAATCGTTTTAATGAACCGATTCAGAAAAGCAGCTCGTTGCCCGGGTCAAGCATCATTCTAATGACGTCAAGATTGACGCACGACGCGGGAAAATAAATCAGAGGAGAATTAGATGAGCGCACAAGTGTGCAGTTTACATGCACTCAGTTAATGACACCAGTATTTTTAGGACATGACCCAGGACCATAAACGCATTACATAAAGATATACTTCATTATGAAAGCCCTGCCTTTTTGTGGTCTTGAATTGTGCATACTTTTCCACTACAGAGCTTTTTTTTCCCACCTGTAACCAGCAGAAAGAAGAGCATCTGCTGGTTCATTAAATGGCCCATTTGGGATGTAGAAATGCAGAATTACACTCCACTGCTGCCATCTAACGGTACACATTGGTATTTGTTTAAGCACTTTTAAGCACAATGCTAAAAGCAAGCATCACAATTAAGCTATTGTTTCTTATATGACGGATTTAAAAGTCGCAGTCATTTGTGCTATATGAATAATAGTGTGTAGATTGTGTACAGTTGTAGCATTTGTTGCCTTTTGCTATATGCACATGCAGCGTTTTGTCTACTAACAAAAAGTCAAAAGCTGCATATTTGTTATTGTCCATAATTAATTAATTTAGTATTAGCCTACTACTTATACTACACTGATTTTAATGTGGTATTAGATATTAGGATGTTCTCAAAAACCTAATGGCATGGTTTGAGAGACAGGATTTAGACATTTAGACATTTTTAACTTTTATAAACGTGCCTTAGGAAAAAACAACAGTAATGCATTTTGTGACAAAACATTGACCGATCTATTTTAAGATACGTCAGTGCAAGTTGCTTTCAGTTAAAACAGCTCAAACATGGATTTTTGACTGGGAGACCCTTTTCTGTGAAACCGGGCAGAAATGTCTCATAAACGATAGTTTGAGAAAGCAGTAATTACAACAGACACAGCTTTTTTTTCATGATCACCATGGTCAGCCTGGTCTTAAAACCCCCTCGAAAACTTTTAAAGCTTTGACCGGGTCAGATCCTTAACAGATCTGTGAACTTGTAAATCCAAATATATCTGTTAGATCTCTGAGGTCTTCTGAACAAAGATTGTTGATGGTGCCGAGATCTAGATCAAAGTTGAGAGGTGACCGTGCTTTTTGTTGTTGTGAGGAATCGTCTTCCTGTTTCCCTCAGATTAGTTTAATCAGAATCTTAATTTAAATCCAAGTTAAAAACCTATATTTTCTTCCAGGCATAGAACTGTTTTATACACACTCACCTAAAGGATTATTAGGAACACCATACTAATACTGTGTTTGACCCCCTTTTGCCTTCAGAACTGCCTTAATTCTACGTGGCATTGATTCAACAAGGTGCTGAAAGCATTCTTTAGAAATGTTGGCCCATATTGATAGGATAGCATCTTGCAGTTGATGGAGATTTGTGGGATGCACATCCAGGGCATGAAGCTCCCGTTCCACCACATCCCAAAGATGCTCTATTGGGTTGAGATCTGGTGACTGTGGGGGCCATTTTAGTACAGTCAACTCATTGTTGTGTTCAAGAAACCAATTTGAAATGATTCGAGCTTTGTGACATGGTGCATTATCCTGCTGGAAGTAGCCATCAGAGGATGGGTACATGGTGGCCATAAAGGGATGGACATGGTCAGAATCAGAAACAATGCTCAGGTAGGCCGTGGCATTTAAACGATGCCTAATTGGTACTAAGGGGCCTAAAGTGTGCCAAGAAAACATCCCCCACACCATTACACCACCGCCACCAGCCTGCACAGTGGGAACAAGGCATGATGGATCCATGTTCTCATTCTGTTTACGCCAAACTCTGACTCTACCATCTGAACGTCTCAACAGAAATCGAGACTCATCAGACAAAGCAACATTTTTCTGTTCAACTGTTCAATTTTGGTGAGCTCTTGCAAATTGTAGCCTCTTTTTCCTATTTGTAGTGGAGATGAGTGGTACCCGGTGGGGTCTTCTGCTGTTGTAGCCCATCCGCCTCAAGGTTGTGCGTGTTGTGGCTTCACAAATGCTTTGCTGAATACCTCGGTTGTAACGAGTGGTTATTTCAGTCAAAGTTGCTCTTCTATCAGCTTGAATCAGTCGGCCCATTCTCCTCTGACCTCTAGCATCAACAAGGCATTTTCGCCCACAGGACTGCCGCATACTGGATGTTTTTCCCTTTTCACACCATTCTTTGTAAACCCTAGAAATGGTTGTGCGTGAAAATCCCAGTAACTGAGCAGATTGTGAAATACTCAGACCGGCCCGTCTGGCACCAACAACCATGCAACGCTCAAAATTGCTTAAATCGCCTTTCTTTCCCATTCTGACATTCAGTTTGGAGTTCAGGAGATTGTCGTGACCAGGATCACATCCCTAAATGCATTGAAGCAACTGCCATGTGATTGGTTGATTAGATAATTGCATTAATGAGAAATTGAACAGGTGTTCCTAATAATCCTTTAGGTGAGTGTATATAACGTAGAGATTTTGAGGCCTCGTCGTGTATTGGTGTTTTGATGTACAAATTTTTTCTCAATTTCATTGCGGTCTTTATTGTTCATATTTACTTTTTATGTTTATTTTAGTTTGGTATTATACAGCAGTGGTCAACTACTGTTGTTTTTCTTGTGCTTTATAAATACATTTTGATTTGATTTAAATCAAATCGCCTGCTAATCCAGCTATGATCGGGCTGGAAGACCAGGGTCCTGTACCATGATGGTTGTTGAACCATCTCAGGGTTACAGGATTAGTTTCGAGTTGACAAAACCAAACCAATCCAACCAGGCTTTGTTGGTACCATGATGCCGATCATCAACTTTCTCTGACAACTCAGGCTATGATCCTGAATTTAGGAGTGAGTTGATAAAGAAAGTTGATAATCAGCATCATGGTACCTACAAAGCCTGGTTGGATTGATTTGGTCAACTCGAAACTAATCCTGTAACCCTGAGTTTGTTCAACTACCATCATGGTACAGGCCCCAGCTAAACAGCTTAAGTTGGTTTTAGCTGTTTTTCTTTACCCCTGCAAGGTAGAGAAGAATAATGCAAGAAAAAAAGCATAACTTACCCACATTTGCAGGAATATGGTCGACATGCTTCAAATGTTCCTTGCAAAGAGAAGATGCTAATGTGCACGAGATGACGAGTTTTAAATTGCATGAGAAGGAAAGATTTCTGGGTAGGTAGCAGAAAAATGCAATACCATGTATAAATACAAAAATAAACCAATCAAAATAAAAGAGAAAAATACATTAGATTAAAATACCATAAGATGTTATACATTTACATAAAATAAAAATTCTAAAACATCTTCTGGAAGGATCTTTAAAAAGTTACACCAGCACCCTGTTACTTAATATAGCAATACGGCAAATCATCTGGTTTATTGGAGAATAGTATGCTGCTAAAAAACACGTTAAAACCTCTCAGAACACAGTAGAAAGCCAACATGACATCATGATTTTGCGTAAACATATGCGCCACTTTCGAGTCAAGTGGCGTGTTATCTCTACGCATTTTGAGCTATCCGCGTGTATGTCTACGCCATTAACGTCCGAGTGATTCCGCGTGTCTGTACACGACGTCAAATGTCAGCGCGAACCGAAGCAAAATGTAGATCTACATCTGGGGAGCGATCTCTTTTTTTCCGAGGATGGTAAGGGAACAATCATAAATGCCATTAACCCCAGTGACGGGTAGATTTAGGGACGGGGTTGAGGTAAGTCATATATTTATATATACAGTAATAACTTTAAGTCAACGGCGTTCATAAACACGCTGAAAAGCGATTATGCGTCTTGATAGCAAGCCAAAAATGGAAATACGAATTGGCGTGTCATACACACGCTACTTCATGAGATCAGTCTGAAAGCACATAGCAAAAAAAGTGATGTTGAAATGCTTTATTATTTTTTAAATATCACAGAAGACAATAAAATGTAAACCCACAAAATTCGTACAAAACAAGTAAAAAATACAATGAACTCTGATGTATGCATTTTAAAGCCATTTTTCATGAGACTGAGTGAACCAAAACAATTTATTCCACTCAAATCTCATTGAAACTATTACAAACACTGTCAGGTTAGGTTAAGAGAATAAGTTGCGCTTACTTCCTCCTCTCTTTTACTCTTTTCTGTAGTTCGGAGCATTCTCGTTCCGAGATCGGACTGGCACTCAACACGACTCCTTTTCCCGTCGGGTCCACCTGTACACTCATCATACAGCACATATCCACCAGCTCTTTCTGACAGTGCAGGATCCCACTGTCAGCCTCGCCGCGTCTCGCCGGGTCTTTCCGCAGTTCTCGGACCTCTGTTGCCGAGAAGCCAATGAGATTGGTCAGCATGGCGTCGGACAGATCTACGTTCAAGTATCCGGTTCCATCGGATATGGTGGCTTCAAGTTTCCACGCACCGCCACTGCTGCGCAATTTTCCCACCAGTGTGACAATGAAAGCTTGTAGGCGTAAAACCTGAACACTGACGGGCGGCCAATTGCATGCCTGTAGTGTGCAGAGGTACAAGGGAACTGGAGAGTCTCGTTCGCCACCAGAAGATCCACCTGTGGTTGTAGAGGAACTTGCACCAAATGTATCCAGAGCTTCTGGATGTAAGGGTGAGGGTCTGCTTTGGTGAGGAGTTCTGGAGCGAAAACTCAGAGGGTTAAGTTCTTTCGTTTTGGGATGGGTTGGTATCGTGGAGTCAGGTTGCTTGATTTCAGAGTGTTCCCGAGTACTTGGCAAGACTTGCGCATCTATCGGGCTCATCACACTGTCCAGCTCCTCTAACGGGATGTCATCAAAGTCCTCAGGAATGTAGTCCATCATATCATCAGCTGCGTTTTGCGGGACGTCGTCAAAATTGTCTGGAATACTTCTGAAGTCATCATCTGGGATTTCGTCCATGTCATCCCAGTTGTCTTCCCTGGATGTGGGCGCTTGCGGACGGGGTTGCGAGTGAAGGGGAGTCGGTCTGAATGAGGCTTCTGAAGTCACGCTGCCATAACCGCTGTCAGGTACCTGATGATCTACCACAGCCAGAAGCTCCCGGTCATCTGGTTCCTCGCCTTGTGGATGGTTCTCCTCAGGCAAGCCAAGTGTCCCACAAAGCACTCTGCCTTGAGAGTACATCTCCAAAAGCTGTTCCACCTCCCCACCCAACACCTTCACGTTCTCGGCTTTCAAGAGCAACACCCCTAGACGTACGGCGATCGGCCCGACTAGCTGTAGCTTCGTGCCGGGAGCCAGGTTTGTACTCAGAGCCGGGATGGGCCGGTATTCCATGCCCTCCAGACTTTGCACTCCATCCGTGAGCTGCAACATCAACACACGCGTGGGCTTGGCCTCCCACGGCCTCTGCGTTTCCTGCGTAACAGCCGACACTTGATCGTTGGAGTGGTCGGTTCCCCGAATACGCTGTAGTTGAGTGTAGGCGGGCTGGCTGATGTCTAGCAGAGAGTCCATCTGAACACAGTAACAGCTGTCCAGTTCTGTCTTCAGCACCTCCGAAATCCTTTCGGGGAGAACCGGGTGGGCCAGATCTCGCAGGTCAGTCAGCAGCCATTGCTCCAAGACACGCTGATTCAGCTGCGACTGAGGCACGGATTCTCTATCCGCCTCCTCCTTTATCCAGTTCACACAAGCCTCCAGCCAGGTGTGAGGGACTTGGATGTGGCATTCGGAGCGCAGCCATGCCTGGGTAACCTGGACTTCACCCACTGACATCCTCTCACTGTCCCAAACACTAGAGCTTTACCTTTGAAGCATGGAAAGAGGCAAATGTGTAGTAAAGACTTTTTAAATTAACGGATTTATTAAAATATTTTAATTTCCACATCCAATTATGATTAACTAATAAATTTTTCTTAAAAATGCCATTGTATGATTAAAAAAAAAACACATTCAAATTATGATATATAGTTCAATATTATTTGGAAACATTACTATTTTTAATGTTTTGGAAAGGAGTCTCTTATGCTCATCAAACCTGCATTTATTTATTAAAAAATACACATAAAAAATACTGGAATATTATTACAATGACACGTAAATTAATTGTTTTCTATTTGAGTATACTTTAAAATAGAATTTATTTCTGTGATGTAAAGCTAAATTTTCAGCATCATTATTTGTTTTTAGTGTAACATGATCCTTTATTATCAATCTTGGAAACAGTTTCGAAAACAAGATTCATTGATGAATAAAAAGTAAAAAAGAACAGAATTGATTGAAATAGAAATCTTCTTTTACAATATAAATATTTACTATCACTTTTATTTTATCAATTTAACACATCCTTGCCTTGCTTTAAAAAAAAAAAGATAAATACTGACCCCAAACATTAGAACAGTAGTGTATATTGTTACAAAAGGTTTGTATTTGAAGTAAATGCTGATTTTCTATTACCTTTTAATTCATCAAAGAAACCTGAAAAAAGTATCACAGGTTATAAAAAAGCATAACTGCTTCCAGCATTGATCATAATTCAGCTATATTAGAATGATTTCTGAAAGATCATGTGACACTGAAGAAGACTGGAGTAATGATGCTGAACATTCAGCTTTGCATCACAGAAATACATAATACATTATATAGTACATTCAAAATATAACATTACACAATAATACTGTTTTCTGTATTTTTGATCAAATAAATGCAGGCTTCATTGGCATAATTCACCTCTCATCTGTGTGTGTATTATTATTATTATTTTTAAATATTTTTTCGAAATAAAAAACACATAATTTGCAACTTACTAAACTGTATCACACTACACTATACTATGTACAACATTTTTATGTTTAGTTAAAGTAGATACCTTACCAGAAAATGATTAATTCCACCTTATTCCTGTGCAGGCTGCATGGTTTGCTCTGATAAATGTGTTGCGATCATAACTTCTAACGCCGTTGCCTATACTACGGATCTTCTTGTTACTCCCTTACAGCGACTAAATAAATTTTTGATATTTCATAAAGTACTAAGAAATATCACAATTAGACTTATCTCATTTCAAAAAGCAAAACAACTACTTTCTATGACAAACTTGTCGTGCTAATCGTGAAAGCGGGCATAAATGATTGGCGTTTCAGTTGACCAATGATTGTCCGTGACGCTGCTGGAGTGGACCAATCAGAGCGCGTTTCTATTGTGGAGGGAGGTGCTTTCATTGGTCCACGCTACATCGCCGTAGAAAGATAGATTTAGTGCGTCATTGTTTTTACGAAGGGGGAGTAAGACAGGAACAGGTCGGTAGGTACATTTCCTGATACAAAAATCATTTTATTATCGGTTTTACACAACAAACCAATACACAATAGTGTTAAACAAGTTCACAGTTTTAAATGGTCGATATACGTTTTCGTGCACACGGATTATTGACGCAGTTTGCATTATTTTTGTCTTGCTAGATAACTAGCCTCTTCTGTGTTAGCTAAAGGAAGCTAGCAGTCCTAATAAGCTATTTCCGCTACTGTAATTTCCAGTTTGGCATGCGTTAAAGAAAGTGTTAGTGTTGTGTATATATATTTTATTTTTTTTAGCAGAAAGCATTGTGTCTACGAGTACTGCTAGTGGAAAAATACTTTATGGTAACGTTAGCTATAGCTCGTTAGCTTCCTGAAACTATCTATTGTTAATTAGCCAGGAAGGCAGCTGATTCCGTACAAGAAGATGGCGGCTAATCAAATCATTGAACATTAATACTGTAAGCCTGTGTTTCAAAGCACTGTATATCTAAACAACATCTTTAGGAATCATTTGGCGAATAGTTCGTTAGCAACACAGGCGCGTTCCACCGTTCACAAGCCCTTGTGTTGCGCACAATGCTGTCTAGGTAGGCACTAGGCAGCTTAATACTTTTTGATACACAACCAAATTGTAGGTTTGCTTTAATGTTCATTAAAGCAAACCTACAATTTGGTTGTGTATTTAACGTAGAACATATTTATGTTCATATTTATGTTCTTGCAAATATTAGGTATATTGCAGTATATTGTTTCAGTTTTTTTTTCCAATTCTGGAGAATTGCTGCTAGAACATTTAATTTCAGTTCTGCTTTCAATTTATACACACACACACACACACACACATATATATATATATATATATGAAGAGTTCAGATGCAAAAGCCTCTAAGTGCCATTTGAAATTTTCTTCTAGAATGATGATTTTTATCAAGCTTGTATATTTAAGTTCAGTGATTTCACTTAAATGACAATGATGATTACCTATTAATTGTTATTTAAGTGAAATTACTGATCTTAAATATACAAGTTTGATAAAAATCATCATTCAAGAAGAAAATTTCAAATGGCATTTAGAGGCTTTTGCATTTGAACTCTTCATATATATACCATTTTTTAAAGTATAATTTCACTTAAAATATTGTGTTTTTTGCTAATCATGCTCCATTGACAAAGATAAGTGTTTATTCTAATTCATTCATTGAATGGTTATTAAAAAATTTTAGAGTTAGAGTTGGGTCTAGTCTAGCATCCTATTATTGGGTCATATGACATTTTATTTAATGAACTTTTTGTATTTTCCTTTAGGCATCCGTTAGAAAAGAGAGAGCTGTTCATCTCCGCTTGTTGTAGATAGATTATGGAGCCAGAAAACGACCCGCAGGAAGAGGACACTTACAGCAACAATGAGAGTAACGGTAAGATCCAGAATTAATTTTTTTTTTTTTTTTTAAAAGCACCGTACAATTAAAATGGAACCGATGTTTTGAATGTTGTTATTGTGTACTCTTTTCAAAGAAAGAAAAAATGGTCGTCTTCATCTTATTTTCACCACCCACTTCCCAATGGATAAAATCCTGCTTTTCTCTTGTGCAGTATCTGGTTCTGATCTTTGTGTTAAAGGGTTAGTTCACCCAAAAATGAAAATTCTGTCAGTATTTACTCACCCTCATGTTGTTCCAACCCCGTAAGACCTTCGTTCATCTTCGGAACACAAATTAAGATATTTAGGATATTAAAATCGCTCCTGCATACAGTCCATAGGCTTCTTGAGGGACTGGCTCTTGCTGTCCTCGAAAAGTAATTGAAGACATCGTTAAAATAGTCCAAGTGACTACAGGGGCTCAATCTTAAGTTTATCAAACGACGAGAACACTTTTGTGCGCAAAAAAACAACAAAAATAACGACTTTATTTCAACTATTCACTTCCTTCTCCATAAGCCTGTAAGTCCGTTAACGTAGTGTGATTGCGTAGAGCTACGTCACACGTAGGCTCACTATTGGTCGACGCTGGTCATGTGTGTGTGATGCGTGTGACGTACAATAACAGAAGCTTACGCTATTAAACTAGTAACCTGACTCGCGCAGAGGGAGAAATAAACGAATAGTTGAAATAAAGTCGTTATTTATGTTGTTTTTTTGCGCACAAAAGTGTTCTCGTCGTTTGATAAACTTAAGATTGAGCCCCTGTAGTCACTTGGACTATTTTAACGATGTCTTTTATGACTTTTCGGGGACGGCAAGAGCCAGTCCCTCAAGAAGCCTATGGACTGTATGCAGGAGCGATTTTAATATCTTAAATATCTTAATTCGTTTTCCGAAGATGAACGAAGGTCTTACGGGGTTGGAACAACATGAGGGTGAGTAAATACTGACAGAATTTTCATTTTTGGGTGAACTAACCCTTTAATATTCTCACTTTAGAGCTGCATGTTTCTGGATAAATTGAGGATCATTTTAAAAAATAAAAATCTGAATAGACAACTAAACAAAATAACGTAATTTACTAAAGTTTCTGAAATAAAGTTTATTTGTTTCTGATACTTTAACAGTCTTATTAACAAATTTATGTAATGGAGTAGTCTATTTGACCTTTAGACAAAATCATTTTTAAACAAATCAAGCAATGAGCATTTAAAGTGACAAACGCGTGCTTAGAATAAACAGAATGATATGGTCTACTGGTGTGTACACTAATAATTATCTTTATAGGTTTGAATTGGTTTTAAGTGTCCATCTTGAAATATTGCTGACAATATAACATCTATATATATATATATATATTTGTTTACTTTTTAAAAATCTGTACAAAAAACACAAACTGTGGGACATTTTTACAATTATAAAACTCTAAAAGACCTTTTACTTGCTTTAAAAAAAATTCTGTCGATCAGACAACAGCAGGCATGCAGTAGATGGTGTACAACATGTTTTTCAGGATTTTTTTTTTATTATGTTGACAATTTAGAGGCCTTAGGAATTCACCCCATCTGTTTTCTAAATGCATGTTATAGATCTTACTATAAACGGTTCAATTCATGTATAGGTTTGGGTATCTCATAAATTAATCAAAGTGTCTTAACTGGATCTTTCAGTGAAATGGTGGACTTCTCTTTATTAACATATGCCAAATTATCTAGTCGTTTAGTCCCCTTAAACCTGCAAATCTGCCTTTACAATAGATATTTAACCCTGCTCCTGGAGGCCCACTGTCCTGTAGAGTTTCGCTTCAGCCCTAATCAAACACATCTGAACCAGGTTCAACCAGCTTATCAAGGTCTTCAGGATTGCTTGAAAATCACAAACTGAAGCGGGTTGAAGATAAACTTTGCAGGGTAGTGAGCCTCCAGCAGCAGGGTTAAAGACCTCTGGCCTGGACTATTAGGGGCTTTCGCACCGGAGGTGTATGTAAGAGTACACTGAACGCATGCGAAACACCAGCACCTGTCATTTAACCAAAACAAAATGTGTACACAGTTTATAGCCTATATATTTACTCCACGAACCAACTGTACTAACAAGGAAATCTGATAGATAGACCTCTATACCTTTAGGCTAAGGAGAAAATCCAATGCAACTTTGCAGACACCAAACAAAACATGATTCTGTATTTCTGCGACATTGGGCATCAACCACATTGCAAAAAGTAATACTTTTTATATAGTGTCTACTTTATTTGTATAACAAGTTCTATCTAATAACTTACTTGACAGGACTGTTAAACAGGTTGTAAACTAATGAAGATGGCGAATGGGAACACTGTGTGTTCAGGCGTTGGCTTTCTTAGCGCCGTCAAAATAAATGTCTGTCGCACTGTCAAAATAAGTCACAACAACAATCCCAGACACAATTCACTTCAGAGTTTCTACTGGTAGTGTGAATGCAACTAGGAAAATTGCCCTAGGGGAACATTTAGTTATTGGGTAACCACCCTGGTGGCTAGTTCCTATAACTAAAGCCACGTTTCCATCGAAATTTCCCAGAACAATTTGTCACATGAACGTTTTCTTTTCCCCAGACCTGTGGTCTGCATTTCCATTGTGATCTAAAGTACCGTAAAGATTAGGCAAATTAGTCCGGTGACGTAAGACTGTGTACTATTTCCTAGTTCCCGCTGGATTTCTTTCTCTGAACTCAAGCTTAATAAAGCCTGAACCTTGTCGTCTGTCCATTGGTTGTATTTTTTTAAACAGTGTTGATTCGAAAAGAGTGCCGAAGTTACGACGTCACTCTGTAGGCCAAAACGCGGAAGTGAGTTAGCATTTTAGCATTTCCGGTTCCCTCGCTCTAAAGTCTATGGTTTTTTTTGAATGGGTTTTTGCTAAATTGCCTTAAATAAGGTCTGTGGTGAACAAAGCCTCTAAACATTTTCACGTTTTGATCTATGATATAAAACACACCAGTTATAACCTGCTTGTGGTTTTTTAAACTTTATTGTGTCTGCTTGTGTTTTTAAAAATGTTTATATAGGCTTCAAAATGTATACATTTTGGATTAACTTGTAGAGATTATCTTGATGGACCAAACGTGTAAGGGTCACAAATCTTTGTTAAACACAGATCTTATTTTTTGCGATTTTTCCAAAAGTCTATGGGGAAAATGCATAGCTTTTCGATCGAGGGAAGAGAACCCATGCGCCGCTAGCTTCCGAGTTGTCCTACAAAGTGACGTCATCACTTCGGCACTCTATAGAGAGCCGAAGTCCCTCCCCTTCCGGTCGACCACCATGGGACCTTATTTCGGAAAAATATTGAATGGTAGTCAATGGCGAGAGACAACAAATATTTTGATCTCGTTTGAATTGTGCCCTGAATTACATGTATGATGTTTGTCAATTTAAAAGATACATTTTAAAGTAAAGAAAGTCGCAGTTTGATGTAAAACCGTTGAGGTATAAGACTATGAAAATACGTAATTACAAAGACTACAAACCCCAAAGGGTTTTTCTCTCAATGAATGAAGCTAACTTTACTAAAGCTAATGTCTGTCATTGTTTCTATAGTCTTACGTTATAATCGTAATGTTACGCCGTCATGCCTGAGTGTTTTTTTCCAGACAGCACGCACACGAGCAGCGGATCTCGCTCGTTGTTTCGCTTCCCGGGAGATGTAGTTCACCGAGCGATTTTCACATAAAACTAAATGTTACTCTTCTGTTTTATGACAAACTGCAACGTTTTTGACTTTCAGAATTATCTTTTAAATTGACCAACATCATATGTGTAATTGAGGGCACAGTTCAGACGGAATAAAAAGATAAGTTGTCTCTCGCCATTGACTACCATTCATATTTTTTCCGAAATAAGGTCCCATGAGCCGGAAGCGGAGGGGCGGGACTTAGGCTCTCTATTGCAAACAACTCTTACCGCACGGCACCGCAACAGACTTTTAAAAATGGTGGTTGCATCGAAATGCTGCGTGAACTCAACCAATCAGCATGTTCAGCACCCAAGTCCCACCCCTGAAAGTTCCTAAATGTAGAAAGTCCATGCTGACGTGTTAATACTTTTTCAGAGGGGCAATTTTTTGTTAAAATTTGGTTCCTGCAGTCAAAACACAAGGAGTACCAGCCAAAAGTTCCTTAAGCTTAAGTTCCTAGAACAACCCGGTCCAATCTATCACGCCCACATCTCAAGATCCAATTAACAACCAATGCATCCCCAACCAACATTTTTCTTTTTCCGATAATGTTGCACTGTAATGCAGTGTTTCTTAATCCGGTTCCTGGAGGAACACCAACATTACACATTATCAAACTCTTCCTAATCAAACACGCCTGATATTCAACCCATCAGCTCAATAGTAGAGATTCCAAGACCAGAAATATAGGGGTCAGATAAGAGAGACATCCAAAATGTGCAGTGTTGATGTGCTTCCAGGAACAGGGTTGGGAAATCTGAGAAATCACAATCTAATGTGTCACAATAATGAAGAAAAGATCTGTCGATAGTTCCAGTTCATTGCATCTTTTTTGTGATAAATGTACGTGTTGAAAATGCCATTTCAGGTAAGCGTTCTGCTGAGGATACCGAGGAGGACATGCCCCATAAGCGTTCAAGAAATTCTGACGACATGGTGGAGCTCAGAATTCTGCTACAGAGCAAAGTAAGTCCCTGAGTTTCCCATCACTTCTATGTTTCGTTTCTCCTCTTGTACCTCAATGCTGATTGGGTCTTCTCTGCAGAATGCCGGTGCGGTGATCGGAAAGGGTGGGAAGAATATTAAAGCTCTGCGCACCGATGTGAGTACTCGTTTGTTTAGTTTGCACATTCTCACTCTTTACACACACACACAAACTGTGGTAGATGGAGCTCAGATGTCTGTAGAACTGGGTTATAATATGGTAATGCTAGTATGTATAAAAAGCAACAGAACACTTTAAACTCATCATCCAAGAAAAAGAAAAGAAAAAAAGATAGATTTTGTGGAGCCAAGGCAGTTTGTGTTACAAAAACAGTGCTGTGTTAGAAACACCCCACAATTCTACTGTACTCTTTAGTTAATTGAAGAGTATATGAATCTTTGATACTGGCTAAAATAGTGTTTGGCCTAGTAGATATTCTCATAATCTGTTCCTCTCCTGTTCTCCATTCTCCTCCAACATTATGAGAATTGAAAGTCACACTGAAAGTGTTTCCAATTAAAAAATGTATTCCTCTTCCACTCCCTCTCCCCTTCTCCTTGTTTTTTGTTTTTATTTTTCTGTTCATTTTTGGCCAATTCCCATATTCCGGATCGACTCGTACCGCCCACCTGCATTGCCGCCTGACCTCCTGACTCCCTGGTTGGCCACACCCATAATCGCGCCCTTCCTATTGGGCGGCTTACTTGATTGACATCCGTGTGCTTGATTGCTCTGGGTACTTGGCCCCGCCCCCTGCAGTACAATGCCACTGTGTCAGTCCCAGACAGCAGTGGGCCCGAGCGGTACGTGCCACTCAGATACTCCAACCTCCAAGTCATATCAGCTCTGTTACTGCCAATATCAGAACTGTTTTAACATCCTTAATGTACAAACTGCTCCCTTTCTGCCATGAAACATGAGTGTGATGCTGCCATGACGAGCAATATGAATTTATAATGTTGTGCTGTGTTCAAATGCCTTTTCTGTCATGTAAGAAAGCCCTTTCCCTCCCTGTTTCCCTCTCACCGACGGGGAAATGTCCTCCTTCCACAGTTTTCATTTGAAAGGTTTCTTGCTAATACAAGGCTGAATTTAGTTATGGTGAAGGGGCAGTGCAGAATATATTTCTCCCTTTTGTCTGTTGCATTGGTTTACTGTGGCATTTGACTTGAACTTTGCTCTTCTGCCTCCCTCCCCTCATCTATCTCTGCTATTTCTCTCTCTCTCTTTACTGGTCTGGGACCTGCTTCATTCATGTTCATCTGTGCCATTTTCTCTGCACTCTTTCATACCTGACCTTCCCTGTATCTTCACCTTTCAGCGACGGGAAGGAGCTTCAGTTTGTTTTTCTTTGTTTTCCTGAGTTCTCTACTCCCTTTTGACAAAGGAGTGCATGACTCTCTTTGGGGTCTGTTCCCCCTCGCATTTAAATGTGCTAAAAAAAAAAGGCACTGACCGTATTCTTCAGGCTGTTTGTGTGTCTAATATACGCTCTCTTCTCCTTCCCTCGTGGAATGCAATTCATTACATTGACAGAATCCTAAGCGTCAGTGCTGATATTCCCACGGTAGCTGAGATCTTGCTGAAGATCATACCTACTCTAGAAGAGGTGAGTGTTTTTTTTGTTGTTGTTTTTTTCAGGGGGTTTTTCACAACTCAAAGGAGATGGGAGTAGGGGTGGGTGATGCGTTTATTTTTGAGCCATGCGTGTGCTCCAGACTGTGATGTACTAGCAGCCAAAAAACAAAGAAAACAGCAAAAAATAGCACAGAAGCCTGAATCAAGTCAGCTTGTGTGACTTGATTTTCTTCCCATTATGGGATGTGCAATTTTTAGATTACAATTTACAGATTACAGTTACAAATGTTACTGGTTATGTAAAATAGGCATGTAATATCATAATATAGATCTATCAATCAATATACTCCCGAATCGTAATCGTTGCACATTGTTGTTTTGAGATATCCGCAATAGGAATGGGACGATTACCGGTTTCACTATAAACCACGATAAAATGTACTGACGGTTAGTATTGTCGTTTAAAATGTAATTATCATTAAAACCGTGTTTGATTATTGCAATTTTAATAGCTCACTATAAATCATGTCCACAGTCTGACGCAGGCGTGCAGCGCGTCAAGTTGTTAATTGTTTTATACGAGAAGGAATGGCGAAAGGAAGTGACCGTGTTTGGGAGATTTTTCAGCCTTTTAAGAGGACCAAATCTGAGGTGTGGTCATATTTTGGTTTTTACAAAAGTCCTGAGGGGAAACTTAATCGAGGATGGTCACCTTGTCTGCTGAACGATTGTCTTGTATGACCATCACCCTCTGTTGTAACTTGTAGTGAGCGCAAGGCAAGTTAACCTTGACCCAAATACCAAAACTACGTCTGGGAAATAATTGGGCACAAAATGTTATTATGAGTTGAAATATTTTATATCACTCACTTGAAATAAACGTGAAGCTTCCGCAAAGAAACGTCTGTAGCAAGTGGCTTCGAGCCAAAGACGAACACGTTCAATAAAGAGTGACATTTAAGAGATAAAAATGCAACTTTATATATTTATTGTACACATATTATATATAACCGTTTTTTTGTTTTTTTTACCACATAATTAAGTTATAGGGACATATTGAATTGAGATTAATGTTTTAAATCTTAACGCTACCTGTTAAATCTATTCTGTACAGCGTACAAAACTCCTCCAGACAAGATGATCACAACAATATAATCAAACTCTGTAAATAATAAATCATCTCTGATTTAATTTTCAATACAATCAAAAACGGAGACTCAAGAGTCGAGACGGCAAGTTGTATTTGAATGAAATGAGAGCGCGTGATATATGGATGTGCTGTGTAATTTGTTGCTATTGACGACGGTCATTATAAGGAAGGAAATGCCACAGAATAGAATCTTGCTTTAAAAAGCGCATAGAGATGATTGTTTTCTTGTTTGTAGATTTATTAAATAAAAAACTTTTTTTTTTTTAATTTTCAGTGTGGACATAAGTTGTTCTTGAACACTTTCATCTCGTTTTAACAAAACCGTGATCAAATCACAATAATTACAATAATCACAATAATTTTGGCGAAATATGCAAATATGGTCCCGCTGGCAATGAGAATCAAAATCATATCGTGATGAACTGTCCGATTTACACCCATACATGGTAAAAAAATAAATAAATAATATATATAGACCATTTCACAAGATGTAAACAACACTGGTCCAGAAGCACTTCCTGTTTCAGTTTTTTAACACTACATAAAAGCTGGGATAAAATACAACCAACAGAACATTTAAAACTGAATCAAAAAGTTAAACAACATCTTTATGATGTTTTCTTTACATGTGAAATAAAGAAAACAGTTACAAACTGAAACAGGAAGTGCTTCTGGACCAGTGTTGTTTACATCTTGTGAAATGGTCTATATATATATATATATAATTTTTTTTTTTGACCAAAGTATTTTTTTTGACCAAAGTATTTTAAAAGAATTGTCATTTATATCAGCCACTCTGGATGAGAAGTTACACATTCACTGAAGCTGTTACTGTATACTTAAATGGCACCTCTGATTCTCTGATTGGTTGGAGCAGTATCAACATCATAAGGGCGTGGACTTTGACTGTGAGCTGAGGCTGCTGATCCATCAGAGTCTAGCTGGAAGCATCATCGGCGTGAAGGGTGCCAAGATCAAGGAACTTCGTGAAGTAAGTAAGACACTAAGATGAGACTTTTCTCTATAAAATATGAATTTTATAGCGCTGAACAAAAAACTTCTGTTCTAGAGCACTCAGACCACCATCAAGCTCTTTCAGGAGTGCTGTCCTCAGTCCACTGACCGTGTGGTGCTTGTGGGGGGCAAGGCAGAGCGGGTGGTGCAGTGCATTCGGACCATGCTAGAGCTCATTGTGGAGGTCAGATTGACGCATCATTTGACGGAGCTGTTTGGTGTTGTTAGACGCGTTTCTCATTACCACTCTCTCTCTCCAGGCTCCCATTAAAGGTAGAGCACAGCAGTATGACCCTAACTTTTACGACGAGACCTACGACTATGGTGGCTTCAGTACGGTGTATGAAGAACGGGGCCGTCGGCCAATGGGAGGCTTCTCTTCTCGAGGGGGGCGTGGCAGCGGAGGAGGCTTTGATCGAATGCCCCCCAGTGGAGGTCGTGGTGGCCACCACATGCAGAGCAGGAGAGACTACGATGACATTAGCCCACGCAGGGGCCCCCCTCCACCCCAACGAGGGGGAAGAGGAGGGGGTCGTCCCCCACGAAACATGCCCATGGGACCCCCACACCACAGGAGAGGGTGAGTCACTTCAATCTATCTATATATATTTTTCCGTCGACATATAAAGACTGGAATACACTACATGCCTTTTGCCTTGATTTTCCCCTTATTTGCAGTCTGGACAAGTCAACGCTAGTAGCTGAAAGTCAGAGCCAGTCTGCAGATTTTGGGCAGTCGGCGTTGACAGCCTTCAGAGAAAAACGCGTAGTGTATGATGGGCACAGAGTGTCATAGGATATCACACATCTTTGATATTATGAGCCGATTGTAGAACATTTGCTCATTGAGGCTCAAGTTTATGTTCAGAAGAGCAACTTTGAGAAAGTCTGTTAGTTTGTAATCGTCAGTTGTTTTGTGTGATGTCCAGTTTTTCAATAACTATAGTTGTGTAGTGTATTCCAGCCTTAACATAAATAGGGTCTAAGAAACTTTAGAATGTGTGTTTGGTTTCTGCCAAGAGTTTTAATTTTGGTTTATCGTTAAGAATTGATTTATCTTCTCGCTGAATAAGTGTTTGGATGCTGTGTTTCTAACTTTACAGCGATGACCAGTACTCCTACAGTTCCCAGCGTAGCCACATGGAAGAAAGACGACAGTAAGTTCTTTACTTGGATCAGTGCTGTTCAAGATTTCCCTTTGTTATCAGCTGTAATGCTTTCTTGTGATGTGTAGTAAATCATTGTATACCATATTTGTTGATTTTCTTTTCTTCGTTTTTTTTCTCCAGTGGGGAAAGACGAGGACGCAATGATCGTTATGGAGGCAGCATGGTCAGTATTCAGTTTTTTTGTAATTTTATGATTGTTCAGTTTCAAGAAATGACTCGATCTACATTTTAAAAACCACAGGCCATCTCAATTACAAAAAAAAAAACATTAACAAGCCCACCTGCTTGCTGCCACATCTCTTCAATGAGGTTGTGAAATCGACAGAGGAGTTTCAATTTCTTCAGCAAGAATTTTTTTCAGTCAGACTTGCATAAAACATTTGCAGCAATTAATAAACTACAGTGATCCAATACATTCCAGATTGACAATCAAATATTGCCCTACACTTCTTTGACCTTTTGAGAAGCCAAAATATACATATCTTATTTGCATCACAATTTCCATTTCATGCTGACTTTAATTTTCCTTAACAATAGCATCTAAAACCGCAATTCAACTGTTACCTGGTAGCAGGTTAGGTTTGAGTAGCTGGGTGCCTTGGAAATAAAGAGAGGGACACATTGTTTACTGTAAGTTGCCTTCAAACATTTATGTTTGAGGTTTTTAATTCTCACCTTCTGTTCTGTTCTCTCTTGATTTACAGAATGATGGATATGGTAAGTTTTTCTTTAAATATATTTTATTTCTTTGCTTTTTTTTTTTGGAAATGTTCCTTTGTCACCTTTCAGTCTCACCAAAGTCTTTATAAACTATCTGACTAACTTATTCTGGCTGCACACTTAGACAAATAATATTGGACTATGTGCGACGCAACTAACCAAAATTTTGTGTTGAATGCAGTTTGAATTAGATGGAAGGGGAAATTATATTTCACTGATTTTCCTTTATCTCACCAAAAAAGGAAATAGCATTCGCTTACTAAAGTATGATGCTAGTTTTTCTGTTGAGAAACTCGCATTCCCCTTAGAAACTCTGCATTCCCTGATATGTTTTTTTCTTGGACCACATATTTCCGTCACAAAATTTTTGCATGTGAATACAAAGTTTCTTGTGGACAGGGGTGGCTTTTGATAATGCAGTGAGGCTGCCATTTACTATTAATAAAAAAAACTAACTTTTTTTTAATATGGGAAAATGTTAATTAAATATGATTCAATATAAAATGAAATAACAAAAATAAACATTGAACACACAGTGAACACACTCTTTGGTTGTTAAGAATAAACCCCCAATTTATCTTTCATAATTTTGCTGCATATAGTTACTGTAGGCTACAACCGTTTTAAACATGGATAAATGGTTATCAACAGGGTCGCTGAAAAGGACAAATGCAGAAGTTTCTCCGTCTACAAGTAAGGATAAATTTGCAGCAACGCCTGACATCCAAAATACTGAAAATATAGTTGAGCGAAGAAAGAAGCTAGCGCTAGTCTTCACATGTGTGGTAGCGGAGAACAAGCAGAAATGAAGATTTACATTATTATAGTTTTACTTTACACATTATTTTACCGGAATAGGCTTCAAGTTAAGCCTGATCTCTGTTTGAAACATTTTTCTCTTTAGTCCGACATACAGTGCAGGACATTTTTTGCAGTGTTGAGCAATGTTAATTTCTGGAACGCAATAGCCAATCAGAGGTGTTTTAGTCAGAATCCATTATCCGTTTAAAACACCAGTTTTTCATTTCCGTTACAATTCTTGCTGTGAGTTGGGAAAGGCTGAGAACCGCTGTTGTGCAGTAAAGATTATTTACTTTTTCTTTTTGTGTTTCTCAAATCAGACAATAATTCATCTTGGGATTCCTCCTATCAGTCTGGTAAGTACGGCACCCTGTTATAATAAGATGGGTACACACCAAACCCATGGCAAAATACTAGTGCTGATGAAAGCCAAAGAGGTTGCACTTGAACACTGCACAGAATAGGCACCTGCGTGAGAGGACACTCTCTCCCATACCAGCTTGTGGAAGTACTCTGTATTCAAAAAAGGGAAACTGGACGAGCCAGAACTATTTGCAAACAATTTACCAGTTTACACCATAGACTGTAAAAAAAGATGGACGACGCACCTTCGCTCTCTTCCATTGAAGCTTCTGTGAAGTCAAGCTTGGAACTTGAGTCTGTGCAGAAGCGATTTCGGGACCAGACATGTGCAGTCGTGAACAGGAAGTAAAGCCGTGAAATCAAGGCCCCGCCCTCACTCTCGCGGAATCAAATCACAAGAACACGCTCCTGCACTTTTTGCATGCTTTTTTATTAATTATAGAAATTTAGATATTCAATTTAAAGCTCCAATCTCCTCAGTCCTCCGAAGATCGCGAAAAAAGTCTGTTGGTCTCGCTCGGAGAACCTGTCAATCATGACGCTGCACCACCGCATCAAATAACTCACTAAAAACAAACACTTGAAATTACATCAGCGTGATAAACTACAATAAATGACATAAACGATATTTGTAGTGTAATTTAATTGTTTATTTGGTCTCACGTGCCGTTGAATAACCATAGACATTAAAAGAAATGGACAGAGTGACCCCAAGTCTGAAGCCCGATTATTGCACTTCCTGTCTGATGTCTGAGCGACTGGCTCAAAGGCTCAAACTGAGCATGACAACAGTCTGACAGTTGTAAATCTTCTAGTAGCTGTGCCAAGACAAATCTGAATCACCCAATTCCTCAAAAACGTTGAAATATTTTGTCCCGTTGCTTTTATGGACTCTCTATCTATGGGCTTCTCCTTGACTTTATGCCTCCATGTCCCCCCGATTGCCTCATAGACAGTAAAAGATTGCCTGCGAGCTTCTCCTCCTGTCTATACGGTAATGTCTCTATTGTGCGACAGAAAGTCCCGTGGTTATGACGCAATCTTTAGCCTATTTTTAGAAAAACGGCTTCTACGGGGCCGTAACGTAAGATACAAAGTAATGGAGACTTTTATAAATTGTCGTGTTTCTTTGGAAATAAATAAATGACGTCTTTAAACGCGTCAGATGTAAAGGTATTCGCTGTCAAAGTGACGCCAAAATGAATGGGAGTCAATGGGATGCTAACAGCAGATGAAGTACTGCTGCAATGGCGGCTCCCGCGAGGCTTCAACTTTGTGAATAACATGGGGAGGGCGGGGTTTATGACCTACACTAGAACCGGCCACCGGGGGGCGATCGAGTCGTTTTGGCTTCACTTTTCGGGGCTTGTGCGGCTCGCTTGGTTTACACCAGTATCACTCACTAGTCGGATTTGTCTAGCTTCGACATTTTGATTCCACAAAGCCACGTTATTATTAAAATTATCCACTGTTGAAATGAAATGAGATGACGAGTGTCTGGAGTGTTCCCTCTTTACTCTGTCGTTTGTTTGCTTTTGTCAGTTCCATTTTATTTTTTTGTTGGCTAATTCGCTAAGCTGAACAGCCAATCAGAGTGATCGCTCTCCCCTACAAGCTCTGTCGCTGATTTGACTTGCAGAATTGGGCGTAAAACCACCAGCGTTGTCCGACTTGAGCCAACGGTGCTGAACACTGAAAAAAAAATACACGAAGACCAATGCTCAAAAACAAGCCGACATTGTCCGACCATCGGTTTGGTGTGTCCCAGGCTGTAGAGGCCATATTGACTCCTTCATAAATCTCCCATTATGATACATTTCACTCTCTCCTTACGCTCAGGTGGAAGGAGTAGTTACAGTGAAGGACCTGTGATCACCACACAAGTCACTATTCCTAAAGATGTGAGTAAATCACTCCTGAAACGATACGATTTACGCATGAACCGTGTATTTAACCCCTGCTGTGATTCTCAGCTGGCCGGATCGATCATCGGTAAAGGGGGTCAGAGGATCAAGCAGATTCGTCACGAGTCTGGAGCGTCTATCAAAATCGACGAGCCCCTTCAGGGTTCAGAGGACCGCATCATCACCATCACAGGAACCCAAGACCAGATCCAGAACGCCCAGTACCTGTTACAGAACAGGTATGTTACAGAACGACGATCACGTCCCAGTGGACCGAAGCGTGATGTTGCTGACTGATCTTCTCTCTGTTCTTCAGCGCTCTACACCTCTTGGGACGCCAGAACTAACCAGCCCTTCTCAGGATCTCCAGCTGAAGTCCTCGTCCCCGCGTGACGGCCTGAGTCTGACGCATCCCTGTCGGCCATCTTTATATTAATCCCTCATAGAATCATACGAGCCCGAGCCCTATGGATGTCCTTGATTGTGGATTTTGTGGGATTGTTCTTTCTTTTGGTTGTTTTTATATTAATTTTATACGGGCCAACTATCGCTTCTCAGAAATCTTGGATGAGCAGATAGATGCTTTTCAACAGGACGTGGTTGTTGTATTTTCCCTTTTGGAGTGAAGGTTTTATGGGTAAGGAAAATGTTCCACTATTCCAAAAGCTTGATCCAGAATTCACGCATTCACAACCCGCAAACTTACCGCCTTTTTTTTTTTTTTTTTTTTACTTTTCTGAGTGTTCTAACTGCATTTGATAGAAAATAAAATGTAAATATCCAATGATTACTATGGACATATGAATATATCCCTTACACTGTTTCATTCGTGTGATGGTTTCCTCAGAAATACAGATATTTTCACCAGGTACTGAAGGCTTGCAGTACTTTTTTTGTTTTTTTGTCTCCTGTCTGTTGCTGGGTTTTTAAAATCTAGTGTTTAAAAAAAAAATTTAAAAAAAAGTACTCTACCTCTGGAATTTTTTGTAGGTCTGCCATCCTAAAAGAAGGCTCACAATCATCGTATGTTTTTCTTTTTAATAAGAAAAGAAAACACAAGTGGATTTGAAGTTTTAGACTATATTTGTGTCAGAGGAGGATGGTAATTTCTCACTCTCCCTTTCTTGGTTTTATTTTTCTTATGTTTTATTTTTTTACTAAATTTTTCTCTGAAGTTCTTCAACCAGACACATTTGTAGAGTTTGTCATTTGTCTGAAATAATAAAGGAATTGCTGTTTTTTTTTTCAGTGTGGTTTGATGATTAAACCGTGTCAGGACAGTTAATGCCCAATCTCTTCTATAAAATGGAAATGATCATTCCTGGACAAACATTTAAAATAATAATAATAAAAAAATAAAATAGAAAATACCAACGTGTGTGTATTTTCAGAAATCCAAATGAGACTGATTTACAGACTATTGGTATGTACTTAATTAAAAAAAAAAAAATGTAACTGGCTGTTTTATCTTAACAGTATGTCATATATTTATTTTAAAATATATATAAACATAATATTCACACTTGTGCCTAATATGTAGTTATACTTGTATTACTTACAAACAATATTTAACCTATTCTCTGCAAGCCTTGCAAAATGTAAAGTTCAATTGTTTTCTCAGACACTTTTGCACTTTGGTCGACAGTAATCTTGATGGCTTCACACCTTGTTTGTGATAAAGAAGTTTAGATATTGTTTTACAAAGTTGTGTAATTATTATTATTATATGTATTTATATAGAATATTTCCCAAGCTCAAGGAGGACGCTTCACAATAGCAGTAAGGAACAAACAATCATTTTTACACAATTGCACAAAAACTACTCGGTATACATCGGTATACATTCCAACAACCCGAAATAATATGTTTGCGCATTTTTGCGCATCTATAAACAGCTTGAAGCCAGAATGGCCATTGGCCAGACAAAATGCGCATGATGCCGCTGCCTTCACGTGCTAGCTATTTTTTACAGTCTATGGTGCTAGCGGAACTATCGTAAATATAGTTTTCTAGTTAAAAAAATAAAAACAGGACATGAACGCCCTCTCAAATCAAAATTTGAATGTGAAGAGCTCGTAATCACGACTTCAGAAGTGGGAACTGGGAAGAAACTGATAGCACGAGTTTACCATTAAAAAACAACAGGTAAGTTAAGTAGCTTGGCTACAGCGGGTTTATTTCAATATTCAAATTGTTACTTACTATGTGCAATAGATTTACTTCCGAGGAGAAAAGTCAGTAAATCTGCAGTAAATAAACAGCATTATGTACTTTGTACCACCTAAGAGACATTCTCACACAGACTCTCCTCACTAATACTGTAAGTTAATGTTATTCCAGCAGGTCTGAAAATTTAAGAAAGATTGCTCGATTACACGATTTAAAAAGGACAATTTTTGGACACCTGCTTTTCAGTAAGTACAATTTAAAGAGGCACATGACACGGAATGCAAGTTTCTAGAAATTAGAATTTTAAGAAATATTACCATTGTTGCAAAATAGTCATAAAATAAGGATTGAGACATCTGCAACATTTTAAAAGAATGATTCAATTGCTAATGATTTCATTTTTGAACAACACAAAGATGGAATAGCATACTACTCTACTACTACTAGGCTACAGTTACTCTATTTCTGCAGTAGTATAACTTTCCTGCATTGAATATTCAGATGGCCTGTGCATTAAAGGGATTGTTCACCCAAACATGAACATTCTGCCATCATTTACTCACCCTCAAGTTGTTCCAAATCTGTGTGAGTTTCTTTCTTCTGCTGAACACAAAAGACGATATTTTGAAGAATGTTGGAAACCAACCAGACAGTTGACGGCACCCATTGACTTCCATACTATTTTTTCCCTACTTGACTAAAGTCAAGTCAAGTCACCTTTATTTATATATAGTGCTTTATACAATACAAAAAGACGAGAGTGTCATTATTCAGTGTTGATTCAGTTAACTGTGTAAAGTTCATCAATTATGAAATGAGTTTGATTCAGCTATAAGCAGTGCAGGTAGGCTAGTAACTGATTATGTTTACCAAAAATGAAGTACTTGTAATTAGATTATATACAATTTTAAAATACTTGTATCCTTGCATTTTTATATACTGTAAATTTGGTACAACATTAACCTATTGAATTCAATGTGATAAACGAGTTAGGTCAAAAGTAATCTAAAACAGATAGATTATATTACCTAAAATGTGTAATGTAATGGATTACTAACTAAAACTATTGTCATGCAATTTGGAATCTAGAAGTAATCCATCCAGCATTGGCTATAAGCAGCTCTACAGAAGACAATAGTGTTGTTATCCAGTTTGAGTCAGTTCAATGTTGATTCAATAACAGTGTCGATGTTGGAAAATTCGTCAATTATGAAACAATGTCGAATTGGCGGTAAAGCAGTACAGTGAGTGGTGTCATCACGATCCAACACAATTCAGTTCAGCTTTAAGTATTCAGTTGTGAACATAGAGTATCAAAATGTTTCTTCCCAAAACAGAAAACAATGGAGGAGCCTTTGTCCCCTCGAGAGTCTGCTCAGTTTGTGGCGGAGCGGAGTCGAGATGTGTCTGTGGATGAAGATGGTGTTAAACGTGTGGCGCAGATGATTTATGACCTCCGTGAAAGTGAAGAATTCACAGCCAGCGGCTGGAAAAAGATGAATCCGCTGGCACCTTCGCCAGACTCCGATGATGCCATCCACTGGGTGTTTGTGACAGACACCATGAACTTCTCCTTCTGGCCTGAGAAGGAGGAGGAACAGTGTGAGGTCACATGTAGGGGAAACACCTATCGAGGGTACATGTCTCTCTGTGCTGCTGTGACCAGGGCTATGGATGAAGGTGACTGAGGATGTACGCTATATTGCCAAAAGTATTGGGACACCCCTCCAAATGATTGAAATCAGGTGTTCCAATCACTTCCATGGTCACAGTTGTATAAAATGAAGCATGCAGATTGCAGACGCTTCTATAAATATTTGTGAAAGAATGGGTCCCTCTCAGGAGTTCAAGCGTGGTACCGTGAGAGGTCCATTCGTGAAATTTCCTCACTACTAAATATTCCAAGATCAACTGTTAATGTTTTTTTTAACAAAGTAGAAGCAATTGGGAATGACAGCAACTCAGCCATGAAGTGTTAGGCCACGTAAAATCACAGAGCGGGGTCAGCGTAAGCTTAGGCGCACAGTGAGGAGAAGTCTCCAACTCTCTGCAGTCAGTAACTACAGACCTCCAAACTTTGTGTGGCCTTCAGATTAGCTGAAGGATAGTGCGTAGAGCTTCATGGGATGGGTTCCCATGGCCGAGCGGCTGCATCCAAGTCTTACAATGCAAAGCATGGGATGCAGTAGTGTAAAGCACACCGCCACTGGACTCTAGTGCAGTGGAGACGTGTTCTCTGGAGTGATGAATCACGTTCACTTTCTGGAAATCCGATGAGTCTGGGTTTGGCGGTTGCCAGGAGAACGGTACTTGCCTGACTGCATTGTGCCAAGTGTAACGTTTGGTGGAGGGGGGATTATGGTGTGGGGTTGTTTTTCAGGGGTTGGGCTGTACCAGTGCACAAAGCAAGGTCCATAAAGACATGGATGAGCGAGTTTGGTGTGGAGGAACTTGACTGGCACAGAGTCCTGAGTAGAGGCAGACATTATTTCGGGAATCCCGCAATATCCCGCGGGATGGGAAACAAAATCACTATGTATCACGGGATTGGGACGGGAAAGGAAAAAATGTCAGCGGGACCGGGAATCGTAATGAAATTATTGATACCCAACATTATACACAACTATACAGTTTCCATAAATGCATTTTGAACTAAATTTTAATTGCCCTGTCTCTTTATGCTCTCCTGTTTGCTTTGGTGTGGATGGTAAAGTGAATGACCCGTACCCAGTGACTGTGATATACAATAGCTGCCAACTCTCATGCATATTGGCCGTGAGATACCTGCATTTGATTGGTTTCACATCCTCACACCCCTGATTTCTCACACTGAAGTGTCAACCTGGTCCGTCAAATGCCTGGAAGATGAGTTTTTCTCGTGATCGAGTAGTTATGCCACAAATTAGTTAGGGTTAGTTCACCCAAAAATGAAAATTCTGTCAGTAATTACTCTCCCTCATGTTGTTCCAACCCCGTAAGTCCTTCGTTCATCTTCGGAACGTGAATTAAGATATTTTTGATGAAATCTGAGAGCTGGATCACTCCTGCATGCCAGTCCATAGGCTTCTTGAGGGATTGAAACTTGCTGGCCTCGAAAAGTTATTAAAGACATTGTTAAAATAGTCCAAGTGACTTCAGTGGCTCAATCTTAAGTTTATCAAACGATGAGAATAATTTGTGTGCGCAAAAACAAACAAACAAAAAAATAACGACTTTATTTCAACTATTCATTTCCTTCTCTCTGAGCCTTGAGTTTAACGGCGTATGATCTGTTGTTGTACGTCACACACATCATACACATGACCAGCGTTGGCCAATAGTGAGCCTACGTGTGACGAAGCTCTACGCAATTACACTAGTTTAACTGACTCGAGGCGCAAAGAGAAGGAAGTGAATGGTTGAAATAAAGTCGTTATTTCTTTTGTTTTTGTGCACAAAAAGTGTTCTCGACGTTTGATAAAGATATGATTGAGCCACTGTAGTCACTTGGACTGTTTTAACGATGACTTTAATAACTTTTCGAGGCCGGCAAGTTTCAATCCCTCAAGAAGCCTATGGACTAGTATGCAGGAGTGATCCAGCTCTCAGATTTCATCAAAAATATCTTAATTCGTGTTCTGAAGACGAACGAATGTCTTACGGGGTTGGAACAACATGAGGGAAAGTAAATACTGACAGAATTTTAATTTTTGGGTGAACTAACCCTTTAAATTCTCCCGGACTCTAGAGCGAGCGCGCACGCGAGACAGAGATTGTGCTTCAAACCGCCTAGCGCGCGCACACGGCAGAGAGGGAACGCGAGCGAGAGACCTTGCGAGTGCGCATCAGTTTTTTTACTGTGACAGATTCTGATCAAAAAAACAACACGGGAGTGGGAGGGAATAGGATTCTTCTGGGGTTGGGACGGGATTGGATGTTTTTTCGTGGGATTGGGACGGGACAGGATTTTTTTTGTGGGAATGCGACGGGAGAGGTTTGAAAATCACCCTCTAGTCCTGAGCTTAAAGGTATACTCCACTTTTTTTGTAAATAGGCTCATTTTACAACTCCCCCAGAGTTAAACAGTTGGTTTTACCGTTTTCGAATGTATTCAGCAGATTTTTAACCAGACAGTTTCTGGTCTCATTGACTTCCACAGTATATATTTTTTCCTACTATGGAAGTCAATGAGACCAGAAACTGTCTGGTTATTGATATTCTTCTAAATATCAGAAAATCAAGCTGAATGGATTCGAAAACGGTAAAACCCAACTGTTTAACTCTGGGGGAGTTGTAAAATGAGCCTATTTCCCAAAAAAAAAATGGAGTATCCCTTTAGCCCGATTGAACTCCTTTAGGATGAATTAGAGGGAGACTGTGAGCCAACATCAGTTCCTGACCTCACCAGTGCGCTTCTAGAAGAATGCTCAAAAATTCCCATAAACACACTCCTAAACCTTGTGGAAAGCCTTCCCAGAAGAGTTGAAGCTGCTATAGCTGCAAAGGGTGCACCAACTCCATATTAAGAGTAAGATTAAGAATAAAATGTCATTAAAGTTGTGTGCATATAAAGGCAGACGTCCCAAAACTTTTGGCAATATAGTGTATCTCTCTGAATTTACATCCTGTTCATTTTATAAGAATACTTTTTATGGACTGTGAAAGTTCAACTCTATGATATGTGTATGTGATATCTTTATTTAGGAGTGCCCATTACAAGCCCTGCCTACTTCTCTCAGATCACTGAGGCCCAGCTGGCGAAAGTCCTGCGTTCAGACAGCGCTACTAGCATGCCCATGCTGAAAGAGCGTCACCAGGCGCTAACAGAGGCCGGGCGAGTGCTCATGGAGAATGGTGGATCCTTCTGGATGTTCATGAGTCATTGTGAGAATTATGCAGAGAAGATGGTGAAGTATATTGTTCAGAATATACCGTCATACAGAGATGAAGCCACGTATGAGGTAAAAATATTCCCATCAAACATTTGAAATCAATAGTACAATTTCAATTTAGCTATTTAAAGCATGGCTTTTGAAGAACTTTAGTTAAAGGAGTAGTTCACTTTTCAAAAAAATATTGCTGATAATTTACTCACCCCCATGTCATCCAAGATGTCCATGTCTTTCTTTCTTCAGTCGAAAAGAAATGAAGGTTTTTGATGAAAACATTCCAGGATTTTCTCCATATAATAGACTTCAATGGGAACCAAATGGTTCAAGGTCCAAAAGACAGTTTCAGTGCAAATTGCAAACTGTTCAAAGGGCTTTAAACGATTCCAGACGATGAATAAGGGTCTTATCAAGCGAAACGATCGCTCATTAAAAAAATAAATAACAAAGACTAAGTTTTATAAGCTCAAATGCCCGTCTTGCTCTGTTCTGTGACACACGTTTGTGACTCAACAAAGACACCTACATCTTGGATGCCCTTGAGGTAAGCTAAAACATACCAAAAATTAATTTCAAAGTGAACTATCCCTTTAACAGTTTGTGGGCCGCCAAAAAGACCATAGGCTGGCATTACTCAAATGTTACAAACCTACGGGAGGTAAGAACTGAATTACTGCCGACTCATTTTGGCAGTTCAGAATCGATTCTTTCCTTTAGGAGAATTTGTCATTCACTTTGATTTTCAAAACATGTACATTCACAGACAGCTGTAGCACATTTTATGAAAGGTAATATCTGAAAAGAAGCATAATAAAGTATATTATTTCTATAATAAGCTCGTGTCATATTTTGTTGATATTGTAGGGTAAGAGGATCTCGTTTTACAAGAGGGCTCAGATCCTTGTGGCGGACGTGTGGGGCATCATGGAGGCCCGAGGGGAGGGGAACATCCCGAACCTTGACTACCTGACCATGTTTGCTGACTACAGGGTTCCACAAGGCCTTGTGTACCTTGGGGCTTTGCGCTACTCTGATGCCCTAATGAAGACACTGGAAAACGGTTTGTTGTGCCTATATTCTAGTAGTCATATTTATTTAGTCTGGAGATTTTTTATTCAGTTTGAAAGACTCCAACATGCATGTGATTAAGAGTGAATTTCACAAAAATATCTTTCGACTACATGATAGACAGATACACTTTGCTGTATTGTGGTAGTGATGATTAGTTGTTTCACAGGTGAATTGTTGAGCTCCGGTGAGAGACGAGAGGTGGAGATCCGGGGTTGCTCCATCTGGTGTGTGGAGAGAATCCGGCACCATCTGTGGAAGCTTGTGGAGGAGAGAGATGGGAAGAGATGTCACATCAACTCTGCTCTTATTGATTTTTACCTGTGGCCATATGCTAAAAAACACCACAAAGAAATGGCACATATTCCAATACATCACACTCGCTGCATCTACTATTGACACCATCATCAACTTTTTCCACGTTCTTTTTTGGTATCGTTCTGTTTATACCTTTAAATAAAGTTATGAAAAGGTGGTGATTTACATTTGGTATAAATCATTTGGTAACAAGAGTGGAAAGAGTCATTATGCCTATATATCAACTCAACAGTCAATACTACATTTCCAACAAGAAATATTGATTATGTAGATTTTAAACATCACTGTCATCGAAATAATAATTTTGAGAACCTCAGAGCAATACACAATAACGTCACTTTATTCCTGAATGAATCATTGGTTTGAACGAATCTATTGATTGAATAATTCAATAACTCACTCAAAAGATCCATACTTAAATTCTTGTAATGGAGTTCTTCTTTTGTTCATTTGGTCGGACCAATCAGCGTTCCACTGCCTACATATGTCCTATGACAGTTCTTTGGCATTTCTCCATCAACTCCACCATCTTGGCTGGGGTTTTGCAAATTGATTACAGCAATGAAGCAGTGACACTAAAATAGATTGTGTGTGAGTGACAGGTTGTCCCTTGCAGTAAAGAGATGTTGCTGCAGAGGGGAATTTATGTTTATCAAAGATTATGAGGGCACATTAAATGAATAAAAAAGAGGGGGGGATTTGCACTCGGATAAATAGGCCTAATCTATAACAAATACTGTTCATTAAAAAAAAAAAAAACAGGAATTTGTTTTGAGTTTTTGACTTCTTGTGTCATTTAATTTGGTTGTTTAAAAGTTACCTTGTGTCAATAGGTTATTATTCAGGCTTAAAGGAGTAGTTAGCTTTTAAAAACCTTTTGCTGATAATTTACTCACCCCCATGTAGCCTAATCCAAGATGTCCACATCTTTCTTTCTTCAGTTGAAAAGAAATTAGGGTTTTTGATGAAAACATTCCAGGATTTTCTCCATATAATGGACTTCATTGGGAACCAAACGGTTCATGGTCCAAATGAGAGTTTCAATGCAGCTTCAAAGGGCTTTAAACGACACCAGACGATGAATAAGGGTCTTATCTAGGACCCTTCGAGCCATGATTTGAACAAAGATTTGTACATTTTGATGAACGGGTTTGAACAGGAGAGTCACGAATGTGCAGAACAGAGCAAGGCATTTGTGCTTTAAAACTTACATTTTTTAATTTATTTGTTTAAATGACAGATCGTTTCGCTAGATTCATCGTCTGGTGTTGTTTAAAGCCCTTTGAAGCTGCACTGAAACTCTCATTTGGACCTTGAACCGTTTGGTTTCCCGATGAAGTCCATTATGGAGAAAATCCTGGAATGTTTTCATCAAAAACCTTAATTTCTTTTCGACTGAAGAAAGAAAGACATGGACATCTTGGGTGACATGGGGGTGAGTAAATTATCAGCAAAGTGAACTACTCCTTTAAATTATTTTCGCGACCGCTGCTGAATTCAGGTGGCGTTGTCACGTGATATGCGTGGCTTTTCTCACCGTTGATTAGGATAGACTTTTTTCACAGTAATTTGTGATTACAGGATAAAACATTTATTAAATAATTCTATAGATTAGGTAGCAAATGTCGCAGTGACACAAACAACCCTGATATTTGAACGCGTTTTAGATGAGTTTCTGCTCACTGAGCCACAGAGCGCCCCCTGGCGTCAGTATCCCTATATCACCGGTTAATAACATTTTTCCACTCGATGCATGGTAGCATAGAAGCTTTTGTGTCCGTGCAGGCCGCCATACACACTCGTCTGTGTTTGCAGTTTACAGCCTTACAGCACGAAGCCGAAGATACCGACAGTCCTCTTAACCAGGTGAAAGTTTGTTTAACTTAGTTCATTTTAACGGCGCCTCCTCTCAAAAGTCCGGCAGGTTTAAGTTACACAAGACATGCTAAACTGGATGAAACATGTTCAGGAAAAATGAGGGGCTCGTTTGTTACTTGTGTGTCCAGCACTGGCGAGCTAAAAAAAAAGTCTAAGCTAACGACATTTTAGGTGTCAAATGATGTATAACCAAATCTGCAGTCTACCTAGGCAGTTCATTTTAACTAGACTAAAATATATATATAACAACGAATGAATATCGAGCGCTATATTCACGAATCCAGCACCAACCAACCTACTACGCCTTATAATTAAAAAAGCAAACGCCTTAAAAAAGCAAGCAGATTTATTATGTTTTGAATGAGCAATACAGATTAAAGATGGCTTTGTGTATTTGAGTGTATTATATTAACAGGGTCATATATTGTGCGTAAAGAGTTATCCTCATTGTGTAACTGTTACATTGCACTGATTCTTGAATGCTAATGATAATTCAAATACAAAATTGCTTTACTGGCATAATAATTGTTGATAATACTGAAAAAAGCTTGGAATATATGACAAAATTATGATAAAACCATCAAAATAATAGAAACTTAAAATAAACAGTTAGAAATAAGAACCTGACACATTAATGTTTCTCTGTCTTAGAGCCCATCAGCTCTGAACTGAACTGTCTCACACTAATATACAGGTATCATGTGTTGGTTGTCCCGTTGGCAGGTTCAGGATGGCATCAACAGTGATCTCAGTGCCCACCACGGCGTCACGCTTCGCTCTGCTGCAGGTCGACTCAGATTCGGACACTGATTCGGATGCAGGAAAGACAAAGGCCGGTCGTGGAGCAGGGAAGCCTCGCTCGGGGAAATCTCCCAGTGGGAAGACCAACCAAACTACAGACAAAAAGAAAGAGAAGAGAAGACGAAAGAAGGAACAGCAGCAGAGTGAAGCCAATGAGGTCTATCTATCTATCTATCCATCCATCCATCTATCCATCTATCCATCTATCTATCGTCTGTCATCTCTCTTTGTCTATCTATCTATCTATCTATCTATCTATCTATCTATCTATCTATCTATCTATCTATCTATCTATCTATCTATCTATCTATCTATCTATCCACTGTCTGTCATCTCTCTGTGTCTGTCTGTCTGTTTTTCTATCTGTTTGTCATCTATCTATCTGTCTGTCTGTCTATCTATCTATCTATCTATCTATCTATCTATCTATCTATCTATCTATCTATCTATCTATCTATCTATCTATCTATCTATTTATCTATCTATCTATCGTCTGTCATCTCTCTGTCTGTCTGTCTGTTTTTCTATCTGTTTGTCATCTATCTATCTGTCTATCTGTCTGTCTGTCTGTCTGTCTGTCTATCTATCTATTTTAATATCTGTCTGTCTGTCTGTCTGTTTTTCTAAAAAGGCTGTTGGGCCTCACCTTTGTTTCTGAAAACAGTGATTATGAGTCAGTGTTGACATTTCTTACATCCTTATATATGAAGAGGGTGGTGTAGTGGGTATGTTTTGGGCTGAAGTCACCTTCAGCAAAATGTCTACTAACAAAAACAGTCTTTGTCGTCACACACTGTAGCTCAGGAGTCTCGCTTTTAAGAAGATCCCTCAGAAGTGTTCGGCACCTCCCTCCCTCACGCTGCAGGATTTAGCGAATGATCTGATCAGCCCGGCAGCTGTCCAGCGTGGCTCCAAGCCCCAGGAGAACTGGCAGGAGTGGAAACAGAGAGATGAACAGGTACACCTTTTACACAAAAGAAAAAAAACTTAAAGTGTTACTTTAGGATTTAGCATTAAGCTTTGTATTGGTAGGAAACCTGTAGTTATTTCGAATTACCATGCTTTCCACCCTCATATCCCCCGAGACGAGAGATTTATGTATTTTTTGACTGAAAAAAAATCCTCAGATGACGCAAAAAACGTAATTTTGCGTCATCTGAGGATTTTTTGTCCAGAGGCTAAAGACTACAGTCAGTAGTCGGGACTGTCCCGCATGTCCTCAACCTGCCCATAGAGGGAGATCTCACTCACAGAATGGACACATGATGGAGTGTCGGCCATCTTTTTTTGAAACCTAAGCTAACAGGTTCTTGTTCTGTGGAGAAAGCTGAGTAGTTGGGGTTACCATCCTCTTTTTCCCGGACTTGTCCGGCCGTCGATGTCCGGGATTTAGCTTTTGCTTTCTGCAGTCGCCATTCATTGTTTACATGCACAGGTTTTGTTTCAATCTAACTGAATTCATTCTGATTGATGAATCTTGTAGTGTTTACATGAACGCTAAACAAGTGATCGGTTGTTGTGCGTTTTAACATTGCTAAGAAAATTCCCGCTCTTCTGTGAGAGATACGAGACCGGTGCGTCTCACAGGTGTCGCTCTTCGGTAATCACGCCACCGGCCTCGCGCCGTTCTCCCGCGCAAAAGCCCAATCCCGGACATTTTGGCCAATCTCGGAAATCCCGGGCAGACTCATCACTGAGACTCACTAGTAGCCTAGACTTGTTTAACCTCTGCGCTCTGTTGCCGGTAGGCGTGGCCACCTAGGGCAGCGAAGCAAGTGCATTCTGGGAGTTGTAGTCTTTCATCCACAAGCCAAAAATACATTTTCTGGCTTTTCCCAGTCTAGAAAGCTCCAAATTCAAAAATAATTTCACATTTCTTCTACATAAATGAACCATTTTAAATACACATTCATCTTTCCAGAGGTGAAGTATCCCTTTAATTTGACTTTCCAATAGCCTATTTTTCCTATTTGCTTTATGCAAACATGTTCATGTTTGTGTTCACACAGCTGACCAGTGACCTGTATGAGGCGGATCTGGAGAAGGCGTTGATGCTGAGTAAATTAGAATTTGAGGAACATAAAAAGGTAAATTTATACTGACTCTAAAAATGTCATCTCATGCAACCATCAAGAGGAAACTAATAAGTCTACTTTAGTAGAATGTGAGTCCAAGAGGGGCAGAGTCTAGTCCAACTAAACAATTGTATTTCATTAAGTCAATACCTAAAAAAAAAAACACCTAACAACAATTTTAAATGTAACAAAAGCAAACCTCTATTGCATATTGCCATTTTGATTTTTGCGAGACACTCGAGACCCACAGGTGGGACTTAACTTTTCCAAACATATAATACTATTGTTCATCTTCAGAACACAAATGAAGATCTTTTTGTTGAAATCTGAGAGAATTCTGTCCCTCTATTGACAGCTACGCAACTACCACTCTGAAGCTTCAAAATGTTCATAAAGAGATCGTAAAACTAATCCATATGAATTGAGCGGTTTAGTTCAAAAATTTGGGAAACCCGTATCTAGTGTAGTCTGTGATGTACGTCTTTCATGGATTTAAAGTGTACTTTTTCTTGTTGTAATTTGTCATTGACTACGATTACATGCAGCCAATAACCCGTTCAAAACTGGGATATTAGCAATAACCCGGTCACGAACGGCCATGTAAACACCGGCAAAAACCCGAATATGCTCATATCCCGGATTTTAAAAACCAGGATTTTATACCTGGGGTACCCCTTTTCTAACCCGAATTTTTGGTCATGTAAACGCGTATCGGTATATCCCCATAGTGATTTGATCTGCACATGTTCTATTTGCAAGGAATCTCTTGGTCTTTTGAGTAGAGAAACTTCTCGGCGCATACAAAAAAACCACGTGCAGAATACCGGAAGTAAACATGGCAAGACACAGCACAGCATACTTTTGGAGCGAGGTCAGTAACGTTACCAGCATCAAAGCGCTAACAAAGGCGATCGCTATCTGCCCCGAACTATTCATTATCCGCGTGCTGCTGTTGTTGTTGTCTTTGGATACAGGAAGAAGAATCGGAAATTACGCATATTGCGTCTTAAGGTTGTCCGTACGTCTAGACGCTAACCGCGCGTCGCCGTTTACATCGGGATATTCCATGTATACAGGAGAAACTCTCTCTGCTCACGCATGTAAACGGGTTATTCCTAATGTTTCAGAAACCCGAATAGTGACCATAACCCAACCATAACCCGAAAATTGGCTGCATGTAAACGTAGTCAATGTGAACACACTACTTGCACTATTTATACTACAAAAGCTTAGAATAGTGCATAAGTTTGTGAAGCTTTAATGAACCTGACACAGAATCTGCGGGGATCCTCTGTGATATCATTTGATATTGTTAAGGCTAAAGTTCAATAAACAGACATCACTGCGTAAGAGACACTCAGAGTCAAATTAATAAAAGGAAAAGAGGTTTATTATTCTTGCAAGTCACCAACACAGATTACTGTGAAGTGAAATGACGCCCAGAACACAGGCCGGAGTCCCATCTTGTATCTCTCTCAAGGTTATTTACTACAAGCCAAGCCTTCTCTGTAAAATTCCACAAGCCATAGGATTCACTTGTTAGGTTAGATTTACCGCTATCCTCCCCAGTCTAAGATGACCTCTGACTCGGCCGGTTCTCTGGTGCCTCATTCCACCCTTGATAAAGGAAAGACAAATTACTTCCTTCACGGATAGCTAAACCATAAGACATTCCTCCCTTATTACATATAGGAGGTGAACAGATAAAAATATAAGACCCAATAATCATATGTAATACATGTCAGATTAAAATTTCCCCAACAATATCAAAATGAGTGGGGATGGACATAGCCATGCAAAATTGCCAAACTACTATAACTATACAATCAAAAATTCTATATTCTACTATACAATCAAAGGCCTCAAAGTTTATCATCATAGTTCAAACTTTGAGGAAAAAGCCTTTGCACTCAATCTTCTACATTTCTTCTGTTGTCTAATTGATAGTTTATATGTTTTTAGCTAGTAAAAGTTTTTTAATATAATTGTGAACACGTCCCCCTTCAGGATATCCCTCTTTGGGATATTTTAATGTGAACTCTTTACTGATTTTAGTAAGTAAATGTAAAAATTACTTTTATGTTTGTATAATTGTATATTAATAACTTATATTGTTGGTAATATTTCAAGAAGAACATTTACTGGACTGTAGCAACTTATGTTGACCTGATTATCCATGTAATTTTTTTGAAAAATCATGTTAAAATGTGAATATCTGAGACAACACGCTTTTGGGGAACATATTTGTTCATCTCTCAATCATAGTTATATTGCATTATATTAAATGCTTTGCCCTCTACAATAACAACTAAAGAATTTTGATTATAAAACTAAGCATTTAAAAAATATCTTACTAAGACATGATATTGGGAGATAAAAAGTGACATCTTTTTGACAGTGAAAACTTGTATTATATACATTTTATGTAAATAGTCTGATATAGTGTTAGAACGATTGAATTGATTTACATTAAGTATTTCACTTTACCTTTTGGTCATATAAAGATCAGCAACTGCCTCAGATTAAAACAGTTTTATTTAGCGTATGAGCTTTGTATTCTCCTATATCATATTATATGAGCCATAAAAGACTGGTGTTTCAAATATGATACTCATAAAACTCTTTTTTTTTTTTTACCTTTGTCCGGCTTTACAGGGTTAATGTCATACAATATGTTGAACCGAGTCGAAACACCAGTCTCCTACGTTCTATGTTCATTTCTAGCTCTTTAAAATGTAGTGAAAAGTGTAACTACTCCCTCTTGTGGTTCCAGTGGTATATTAAAAGTTAAACTGTCAATAATAAATTGTATAATATAATATAACTGCAATTGATTTTGAAACTATTAATGCTAGCTATTGCACTACTTATTTGATCTTTTTCATCTTTTGCAAGATTCTTAATGTTTAATATTATAATTTCCCAAGGATCCTGAAAAACAGAGACTGCGTCACCGAAGACAAAGGCGGGAGGAAAGAAGGACAGGAAGAAGAATCAGCAGGGGAAGGACAAGCGAGTCACTGTATCTCTCAAAGACTTCCAGCATGAGGGTAAGAACGCCATACTCTTATCGAGAGACACCAATCACTGTCTGTGTCCGTTTTAACTCACTGTCTCTATTGCAGATCAGCAGAGTAAGAAGCCTGACAAAGAGGTGAGTGTGTGTGTAGTCGGAGAGCTAACATGAAACATACAAGCTTAGGGGGAGAGTGGGTTACTCCGGCTCTGACAGCGTTATCTGAAGCATGATGTAAACCCTCAATATAAAGTTTGATATATTTGAAGCAAACACCGTTTTCAAGTAAACACTTAATTCTTGGGGTATTTTGGATCAGGAGTGTTTTAAACTAGGGGACTCCACAGGAAACATGAGAGAACTAATTTTACTGCATGTAGTTTTAGAGCTGTCAAAGTTGTGTGTTAACTTAAGATATGAATTAACCTGTTAACTGTCACCCCCCCCTTTTTTGAATAGACATGGAAATGCACATTTCGAACTTAAATGGTTGTAATTCAAGAATGCTTTGGAATATAGACATATGATTGGTCTTGTTTTAAAGAAGACATTTGGCAGATTTTTGTAGAAGTGAAATAAATTAAGAAAGTGAAACAGAAGAAAAGTTATAGAAGTTTGAGTTTATGGAAATGTACAATGCAAAAATATTAATTATTCATATTTTACATAAAATATATTTTCAAAACCTGGGCTACTCTAAAATGGCAGAAAGATCAAAGCCAAAAATCTGAACAAGTTGTGTTTCAAATTTTAGGTTGATATCTCAAAAAAATAGCTTTCAGTAAGATTTTGTTTGAGCGCAGTACCAAACTTTTTCACTAGGGCACAATCAGACTCCATTACTGCCCATATAAGGGCGCCTGCATTTCCATTCGTGTTTTGAGTGATATGAACGATTATTTTCACAATTTTCATACAATTTCTGAAGTAGAGATCCTATTCAGAAGTAGCATGGGAAGTTTGGCAGATTTTGATATGAATTTAACCTCTAAGAAACACATACAAAGAACACGCATGTAAGTCATAGCTAGCTGCCACGTCACAAATGGTGAATTTATTATTTTTTTCTTGATATTTCAAACTTTTCAGACCTTTTTTTTCCAAAATAATTGAATGGATTCTATCTTTTGAACTTTTGGCATGAAAACAAACTGAGGTATCTACCATTTTTTCATGATTTTTCATGTTTACTGCTATTTTAAAATAAAGGTCTGAACACGCCTTATGAGTATGAAAATATTCTTGTTTTATATTGATAAATTATGGCTCCTCTGTAATATATTTTGAATATCAGTCACCAAATATGGAAACTAGAGATTGTAAGCTTTCAAATGATATATAGTTTGTCAATATTATTTAAGGTATTTACTAAGATATTATTGTTTTAAAAATATAGTGGCAAACGTCCCACCTGTGGGACGGTGACCGTTAAGTGGTTAAATATATTTAATGCATTAACAAAAAACTAGTCAGAAATGAGTTTATAAATGTTATTTTACTCTGAAGAGGTAGTGTCAATTTAATACAAAATAAAGGTTCTCCAGATAATATTCTAATTATAAATTAACTTTCTTTGACTTTGGTCTAATGATGACATTAATTACTTGGGATTCTTTATAATAGCTTAATTTTAGAAAAATATTGTCTTCGTAATATCACACTTAATGTTTTTCTCATACAGTATAGATCTTTTTTTATTATTTATGTGTAATTGTACTGTTTATTCATATTTTTTAACTAGCTTTTATTGGTATATTTTCAGTTTATTTAAATTGTAGTTTTATTTTATGTGCTTAATAAAACTGAAACTAAAATGAAAAAAATGTTAAAGTAAAATAAACATCAACTGAAATACAATAAAATAAAAAACGTAAACTTTATGCTTGCAGTTGGTTGCTAAATCAAGATTTCTCATGTTCATTTAATTTTACTTGAGGAACTAAAATAACTAAAAATTAATTGAAATAAAAATGAATAAAAAAACATGTAGACGTTTAAAAAACTATTAAAAATTACAAAAACAGTGACAAAAAAATTATATACATAAAAAAAATATATATATAATCTCAATAATACAAAAATAACACTGGCTCTTTTAACTTTTGTGGTTAAGTTTTAACAATTTAAACACACTTAATTTCAGTTTGTTGCCAAGGCAGCATTTCTAATTATTTAAGTTGTTTAAGATTTTCATCTACTATATGTTTAATTTTATTTTAGCTTCTTTTTTTATATCGATCATTTCACAAGATGTAAACAACACTGGTCCAGAAGCACTTCCTGTTTCAGTTTGTAACTGTTTTCTTTATTTCACATGTAAAGAAAACATCTTAAAGATGTTTGTTTAACTTTTTGATTCAGTTTTAAATGTTCTGTTGGTTGTATTTTATCCCAGCTTTTATGTAGCGTTAAAAAACTGAAACAGGAAGTGCTTCTGGACCAGTGTTGTTTACATCTTGTGAAATGGTCTATATATATTTGGTATTAGATAACAATAACAACACTGGTTTAAATGTATTTATATATGGAAATATACAGCTGTCCTTATATTTCATGATATGGGTCCCTCGCAATGGGATTGGCTTATTCGGGGGTGCTTGGTTTGTAAACTCTTCATGATTTCCACTTTCTGATGGACCGAAGAGTGCGCATTTCGACATTTGCAGTAAAAATATCAGCCATTGGAAAAACATCAGTCCACATGTGTTTTATATTTAAAATGAGGGAAATAGACATGCATGCGTGACGCAAATCTTTTAAGTGGCAAAATATTTTTTGAAAATTCTACTAGACTAACGTCACCCATAAATCATGAATTTTCACACTTTCACCATTTCTGGAGTTTAATTAAAAATCTTTAACTTTTAGGTAGCTAAATGATTTCTAGTAATTCTGTCCATTACACTAAGGTTAGATTTCATTGAGGGTAAATTGGAGCGGCCAATTCAACCGCTTTTCAACCCCCCCCCCCCCTCTCACAGTATAGTTCTTACGTCCCTGGTGATACTGACAACTTCCTTTTTTTTTGGTTTTTTTATCAGCCTGTGAATCCTGCACTGCGTGATGAGAAGTTTTTTAACCAGCTAGAGGATGATGTGAGCAAGATCGTCCAGCGTGACAAACGCAGAGAGCAGTACAGCAACAGTGCCGGTCACGACGTCAACACCTCCTCAGAGCAGGAGCAGGTCAGACCTCGCTCAGTCTTTCACCCAGATAAAGGAGAAAAACCTGCAGAATTTGTAGTCCGATGTGCCATAATGTACAATGTAGCTCAGTACAACATCTTGTTTTCTTTCTCAAAACTCTCAGGATGTGAGAACTGAGCAGTTAAAATACGAACTGGAAAAGAAAGACCTGGAAATTGGAAAGTTGAAAAAGACAATTTCACAATGGGAGGTAAGAAGTTGCGATGAAGTGTGGCACGGTTTTTATTCTCATTGGCATATTCGGATCTTAACCCTTTCCCTCTGTTTAAGAGCTGATAGAAACTGATACCCAAATGGCTAGCTCAATAATTCATACAAAACCAGAGACGTTACACGTTCAGATCCAACATGCTCCTGTTGCTGTGTTTTCACACTCTGAGTCTGCACAAATTGATATTTACGTCTTCCGATTTTGTTTGGCTCATAGACGTAATCACGTTCTGTGCACTATGACCCCAGGGTTTGTTGCATGTTGTGATATCACAAGCTCAAAAAACTGTGGTTTTGAGTGCAGAACTCATGTTGACCGGAAGTGATTAACATAAATAATATGGCCTGCATTAGTGCTGGGCGGTATACCGGTTCATACTGAAAAACGTTTTTTTTTTGTTATGATATTAAGTTTGAATATACCGCCATACCGATATATTTCATTCGCTGCGCCCGTGACACTGTTTCAGACGGACCCTTTACAAAGTTGCTCTTCTAAGCAGCGGCTGCGAGACGAGGCCGAGGGTAAACAGCAGTGCTCTGGTGTTACGTTATAGGGAAGATGCTGCAGAACTATGGCGTTATTTTCCTGTCAAATCTCGAATATTGAAGCGCGAAAGTACATTAATATAATGCGTGAGCGTGGCTCTGCTCGCGCACGGAATATAATGTGCCGCGCGTGCTCTCTCAGATGCATGCTGCTCTTGTAAGAATAGGTCTATTTACTAAACTTACTGTGCGTTCACACCGCCGCCGACTTGAGCGTCAAAGAAGCTCTGGCCGCCCTGTCAAGGACGCTTGTCAAAAAGTACGAGGAAGCTTGTTCACGCTTTGGATGCTTTGAATGCTCTGACGTTGCAGGGAGAATAGAAGTGTCACAATATGAAATGTAATAAACAGAAAAAAAACAAGCAATACATTGAAGAAACCTTTTATAATGACAGCATTTTTATAACATTTTTATTTGAAAAAATGAATAGTTAGCTATTATTATTATTCTTTGCTGTCAAATCGGTGTCACCGTGAGCAAATGAACTTCATTCCCGCTTTAAAACGAGCGTTCGTAAATATTTCAAATAAAAGTTGCGCTCTTGCGGTCCCTATAAACAAACAGTCATGTCATAAATGATAGGAAACCAGTAGGAGATTATTATCTTCTCTTCCATTTTCTCGGAACTAATGTTTTGGTAGGAACAAAAATTTACATTGTATGTTTCTCCGGAATCAGCCAGCGCGAAGGACGTCTAGATTCCGATTGGTTGCTGCAGCTCGTTACCATAAAGTTGAGCTCCCTTCAACTTTCTGACGCTAAAAATGCCCAAAACGCAACGCCGATGGATTTGACGCTCCTTGCAGCTGAGAAAAGCCAGCTTCTATTGAAAATGAATGACTTCCGGCCGAAGTCGACGGCGGTGTGAACGTACAGTTAAAACGTGTTCAGTGCAATCGCGAATCTACGGAGGCGTATTGCATTCACTTGAAGAAAAAAAATCTACTCTGTTTTTCTGAATTAATGAGTTAATTTTTCATGAGAAAAAAAATTGCTCTGTTTATCTGAATTAATGAGTTAATTTTTCATGAGAAAAACAATTTTTTCTCTGTTTTTCTGAATGAATGAGTTAATTTTTCATGAGAGAATTTTTTTTTTGCTCTGTTTTTCTGAATTAACGAGTTAATTTATCATGAGAAATTTTTTTTTTGCTCCGTTTTTCTGAATTAATGAGTTAATTTTTCATGAGAAAAAAAGTTTTTCTCTGTTTTTCTGAATTAATGAGTTAATTTTTCATGAGAAAATATTTTTTTCTCTGTTTTTCTGAATTAATGAGTTAATTTTTCGTGAGAAAAAAAGTTTTTGCTCGTTAGTTCAGAAAAACAGAGCAAAAAAAAAAAAAAATTCCATGAAAAATTAACTTGTTAATTCAGAAAAACAGAGCAAAAAAAAAAAATCCATGAAAAATTAACTCATTAATTCAGAAAAACAGAGCAAAATATTTTTTTTTCTCATGAAAAATTAACTCATTAATTCAGAAAAACAGAGCAAAAAAAAAAATTCCATGAAAAATTAACTCGTTAATTCAGAAAAACGGAGCAAAAAATTTTTTCTCATGAAAAATTAACTCATTAATTCAGAAAAACAGAGAAAAACTTTTTTTCTCATGAAAAATTAACTCATTAATTCAGAAAAACAGAGCAAAAAAAAAATTTTCTTCAAGTGAATGCAATACGCCTCCGTACGAATCTCTCCTCTTCACCAGATAACAATTGTAGGTTATAAGAACGTTTTCATAGCGTTCCCCTTAAGTTATAAATACGTTATTTCTGAATATTCTAGGAACATTCAAAACGTCCAGATTTTTAGATGTTGTATTAACGTTCTTGCTTGGCTATAAGAACTCCATTCAAACGTCATTGGAACGTTCAATTCTCCCGTTATATTAACGTTGTATTTTAAAGTTATTATTATTAAATCATTCTAATGTTATTAGAATGTTAAGAAATGACAATTTTATTAAATGCTTTGAACACCCAATTGTGCATGAAAAACAAACCCGTCATAAACCGGCTTTTTTTTATGTGAATTATTTTAGTTGACATAAATAAGTACCAGTACAATATCAAGGGCAATAATCGACATGAGACGTTTTGGGTGGATTAGGAATATTACGTTAGTAAATAACTGTTGTGAAGATTTTGATGTTCTGTTGTCTGTGAAATGTGTTTTTGACTAATGCTATTTCAATAACAACTCGACGATTTTTTACTGATTATTTGCTGTCTTTTTTAGGAAAGATACAAGGAAGTGAAGGCCAGAAACGGACAGCTGCTTAAAATGCTTCAACAGGGAGAGAGTGAGTGCAGAACAGCAAACACACCTGACGGACTGAAGCATGTATTCAAGTTATTTATATAAGTTTCTTTCTATTCAGTGAAGGACAAAGCTGAAATCCTGCTGCAGGTGGAGGAGCTCATGAACATTAAAGAGGAGTTGTCCTCGCAGGTGCGTGCTGTACCCTGGAGTTTGTGCCTTAATCTAAGTGTTGTGATGGTTTTTTGCTTACCTGAATTTGCTTCCCCCTCTTTAAGGTGACACAGTTACACACAGCCCTGGAGCAAGAGAGGTCAAAAGTGAAGGGCTTACAGTCAGAGCAACCGAAACATCAGGTATGATGCATCCAAACTTGCAGTGACTGACTCACATCCTAGCAGATCGCAGTTGATCCGCGATCCGGACGGACCAGGGCCAGTGGCATGTGATTCGTGGATTTTTAACCATAATAGAGTGAAAGTTTATCATTTACGCAGATTCTTGCCAATTTACATTTCGGTTAGCCTGGGAAAATTTAGATTTGCTCTGAAGTTAGTCTGGCTCATTCAAGCCCATTTCCAATCCATCGAAATCGAGACACCAATTAGAAACGCTTTACATAATGACGACGGTGCTGGGATATTGAAGCAGATTTTGTAGCCTACATTACAAAGATGGATGCCGCCGTCAAACATAACTTGTTCGAATCAGCAATCGCGTCTGTTTTAAGCGATTTGAACGTTTCCTTTTTGTTAAAAACCAAGCAAAGAACAACACTCAGAGATGTTTCTCTGCCGGCCGCCGCTCTGCATACGTCGCCTCCTTCATCGCTCTGATTGATTTTAGGTCTATCCGGGACGTCCGTTGGTGAAATGATTTGTCTATGACGCTTTGCCAGACCATAACTCCGTTACAGCTGAGAATGGGCTGGTTTTAACCAGGCTACATTTAAGAACTTCAAGAAGAAACGAAAGAGAACTCAGTTCGGTGCTCAGTGCTCCTGTTTAGCATCTTCTCACACTTGAAAATTATAATGTCAAAATGTTGTCAATATCAGCATTGTTTTTGTTTTGAGATGTTATACAGTGAAGAAAAAACCATGACATCACCAATATGTTAATTTACAATGTTTGCATTTTCTTTTTTTACAGGGGAACCGAAAGGGTAAAAAAGCATCAGAAGGGGATGTATGAAGAGGCATGCTTCCTTTGTCAAGCTGCTAATTTCTTTTAATGTCTGTTCAAAACACCACATACACTCTTAACCAAACCTCCACCATCACACAGGCGGTTTGTGTTCCTGCTTATTGCTGCGTAGTTCTGTTAGCCTGGTCACAGTAGCTTATGATCGTAAATCTACTTCTGTGCACTAACAATGAAAGGCATACACTCTTGAATTCTTTTGAATAAAGATGTTCATCTTATTTTTCATAGTGTGTTAGTTGTTTATGCATGAAGTAATCTGTTTTTCCATTCTCACTAAGCAGTGTTGTGTAACGAATGTCTTCAGCCCATTTACTTCGCTCAATAAATCCATAATGATCAGGGGGAGATACTTTAAGGCAATCAGATTATGCAAATTAAGAGGACATTAATATTGACACATTTAATCACTGTACATGTGATCTAATTTGATATACAGTATATTCAGATATTTTATGTTTATACGTGTGCTTGGGATTCTTAAAGGATTAGTTGACTTTTGAAAAAACTTTTTTGAAAAAACTGTCATCCAAGATGTCCATGTCTTTCTTTCCTCAGTCGAAAAGAAATTTAGGTTTTTGATGAAAACCTTCCAGGATTTTTCTCCATATAATGGACTTCAATGGGAACCGGATGGTTCAAGGTCCAAAAGACAGTTAATAACAGTTTCAGATGCAGCTTCAAATGTCTTTAAACGACACCAGACGATGAATAAGGGTCTTATTATGCGAAACGATCGGTTATTTCAAAACTTATTCCAAAAATGTAACTTTTATAAGGATGAATGCTAGCCTTGCTATATTCTGTGAGGCGCGTTTGTAACGTCACGTAACACGTAATTACGTTCAAAAGGTCACGGGCGACGTAGCCGGAAGTACAGAATCGAAATCGTCCGACATCGTTGTTTTTCCTTTTAATTGCTTTTTTTGTAAACGGTGTTTGAGCTAGTTTGCACGTTCAACCTATGCGTTCAACTTGTAAACACTGACTCTGTACTTTCGGCTACGTCGCCCGTGACCTTTTGAACGTAATTACGTAATACGTGACGTTGCGAACGCGCCTCACAGAATAGAGCAAGGCTAGCATTTGTCCTTAGAAAAGTTACATTTTTGGAATAAGTTTTGAAACAACCGATCGTTTCGCATGATAAGACCCTTATTCATCGTTTGGTTTCGTTTGAAGACATTTGAAGCTGCATCTGAAACAGTTATTAACTGTCTTTTAGACCTTGAACCATCCGGTTCCCATTGAAGTCCATTATATGGAGAAAAATCCTGGAATGTTTTCATCAAAAACCTAAATTTCTTTTCGACTGAGGAAAGAAAGACATGGAAATCTTGGATGACTTGGGGGTGAGTAAATTATCAGCAAAAGTTTTTTTAAAAGTGAACTAATCCTTTAAGGTACATTGGAGGGATATTCTTTTTTGGAAATTGTTTATTGATATTTGTTTAAATGTATATTATTTGTTTAAAAGCAAGATTCTGACAGCATCTGTTTGATCCTATATAAATCTATTCTAAATGGCCAATATTTTATCAATATATATATATATATATATATATATATATATAGCGTGAGAATACAGGTAATAAGTAGGCTACACATTGCATGTTCATTATTCTTTCTCAAAATGTACTCATTTTCGACATTTTCGGCATTTTCGGCATTTTCGACACTCAGTCTGCATTAGCGTTGGGCATTTTTCAGTGACTCAAACTGTTGCTTACCTTGAAAAAAGGGAAAATCATTAACAAGACCTTTGTCTCAAAATATAGTCAAATCATTTTAGCAAATCTCATTTGCTATACTTAAATCCACAGTATTTTAAAAGACATCAAATATTAGATCATTAACAAAGAATCTGATTTCAACAAATTTCCACGTGCATCTTGACAATCGGAGGTTTTAGAAAGTGCCGCGACAAGTTTTTGTGAGGAAAATTAAACCAAATGTGCTTATTACCCCAGTGTGCCTTTAGCCCCGTTGTACCATAAAGTCACAGGTTTTACTGTGGTAATAGTGCGGGTTCAAGAGCAGCAGGGTCAAGAGCTGCATGAGAATCCCATTCCCACTGTGATAGTGTGGGACAATGTCAGTTTCCACCGAGCTGCTCAGGTTTAACATCAATGAACTTGTGCCTTCATACTCTCCTTTCCTGAATCCGATTGAGACGTTTTTCTCCTCTTAGAGATGGAAAGTATATGATAGACAACCCTACACCAGAGTAAATCTGCTGCAAGCATGGATTTAGCCTGTGGTGATGTGTGAGGAATCATGTCAGGGATGGATACGGCACACAAGAGGCTTCTTCTGACAAAGTGCTCTGGCCCGAACTAGCCCAAAGACAAGAGGAAGCAGATTGATCACATGTTTACTCCTTTAATTTTTGTCCCTTTTAGTATTGTATACTAGTTGATTGATTCTTGAGGCACACATATGTGACACATTGATGCATGCTGCATATGGACACAAAAAGGTAATGAATAAATGCTGATTTGAAAGCAGGGTTTTTTGTCCACCCGATTCATGTACTCGTTCAGTGCTGGTTTCTGAAAGTCCTCAGGAGAACGCTCCCACATCAGTATCAAACTTAATCAAGAGACCATCTGTTCACATTCAGATCTTTTCTAGTACTACTCTAAAGGCGATTACTTGGTTAAAAACAAGGATCTTTATTTAATAGCTCACCTTGAGCTTGTGACAGTTTCAGGAAGATATTTTATTATATACTTTTTTTTTCATTTGATCTTTTATTCATGTTCACTGATAATAACAACACCAATAAAAATGATTAAACTTTCAATAAAAAGCCAATTAAAAGATTCAGAAATGTTTCAAAATTAGGTGTTTTGTTTTATTTTGGTGTAAATAAATGTATTTAGCTGAACTTGGAATTTGGGCTTTTTCTAAATTTGACATTTTGTAAATACAACTTGCATGATCAACTACAAACAAAAGACCGTACAGACCTAATAAAGAAAAAAAAGAGTCGCTAATTGAATGTAGACAACAAGCTTTAATTGAATCAGCTTCAGCATCTGTCTTGTCTGTATCTTTATAAATCACACCTGTCGTCCATCACCATCTTCAGTGCCATCTAGTGACCCTCTTGAGGTAACCTTTACCGGCCGCACTGCTGTGCAGTGGTCCACACCACACCCAATGTCTTGAGGTGACCCTCACCAGCCCAGGTGTCTTGAGGTGACCCTCACCAGCCCAAGTGTCTTGAGGTGACCCTCACCAGCCCAAGTGTCTTGAGGTGACCCTCACCAGCCCAGGTGTCTTGAGGTGACCCTCACCAGCCCAGGTGTCTTGAGGTGACCCTCACCAGCCCAAGTGTCTTGAGGTGACCCTCACCAGCCCAGGTGTCTTGAGGTGACCCTCACCAGCCCAAGTGTCTTGAGGTGACCCTCACCAGCCCAAGTGTCTTGAGGTGACCCTCACCAGCCCAGGTGTCTTGAGGTGACCCTCACCAGCCCAGGTGTCTTGAGGTGACCCTCACCAGCCCAAGTGTCTTGAGGTGACCCTCACCAGCCCAGGTGTCTTGAGGTGACCCTCACCAGCCCAAGTGTCTTGAGGTGACCCTCACCAGCCCAGGTGTCTTGAGGTGACCCTCACCAGCCCAGGTGTCTTGAGGTGACCCTCACCAGCCCAGGTGTCTTGAGGTGACCCTCACCAGCCCTAGTGTCTTGAGGTGACCCTCACCAGCCCAGGTGTCTTGAGGTGACCCTCACCAGCCCAGGTGTCTTGAGGTGACCCTCACCAGCCCAAGTGTCTTGAGGTGACCCTCACCAGCCCAGGTGTCTTGAGGTGACCCTCACCAGCCCAGGTGTCTTGAGGTGACCCTCACCAGCCCTAGTGTCTTGAGGTGACCCTCACCAGCCCAGGTGTCTTGAGGTGACCCTCACCAGCCCAGGTGTCTTGAGGTGACCCTCACCAGCCCAAGTGTCTTGAGGTGACCCTCACCAGCCCAGGTGTCTTGAGGTGACCCTCACCAGCCCAAGTGTCTTGAGGTGACCTTCACCAGCCCAGGTGTCTTGAGGTGACCCTCACCAGCCCAAGTGTCTTGAGGTGACCCTCACCAGCCCAAGTGTCTTGAGGTGACCCTCACCAGCCCAGGTGTCTTGAGGTGACCCTCACTAGCCCTAGTGTCTTGAGGTGACCCTCACCAGCCCAAGTGTCTTGAGGTGACCTTCACCAGCCCAGGTGTCTTGAGGTGACCCTCACCAGCCCTAGTGTCTTGAGGTGACCCTCACCAGCCCAAGTGTCTTGAGGTGACCCTCACCAGCCCAGGTGTCTTGAGGTGACCTTCACCAGCCCAGGTGTCTTGAGGTGACCCTCACCAGCCCTAGTGTCTTGAGGTGACCCTCACCAGCCCAAGTGTCTTGAGGTGACCTTCACCAGCCCAGGTGTCTTGAGGTGACCCTCACCAGCCCTAGTGTCTTGAGGTGACCCTCACCAGCCCAAGTGTCTTGAGGTGACCTTCACCAGCCCAGGTGTCTTGAGGTGACCCTCACCAGCCCAAGTGTCTTGAGGTGACCTTCACCAGCCCAAGTGTCTTGAGGTGACCCTCACCAGCCCAAGTGTCTTGAGGTGACCTTCACAAGCCCTAGTGCCTCGAGGTGACCTTCACCAGCCCTAGTGTCTTGAGGTGACCCTCACTGGCCCTAGAGTCTTGAGGTGACCTTCACCGCCCCCAAAGTCTTTCAGGAACCCACACCGGCCCAAATCATGTGTGATGACCCTCATCTACCCCAGTGTCTTCAGGTGACCCACATTGGCCCCAATGTTTTATGGTGACCCACACCAGCCCTAGTGTCTGAGGTTGAAGCTCACCAGCCTCAGTGTCGTGCAGTGCGTTACAGTGCCGGCCCCAGTATCTTGCGTTGAGGGTCACCAGCCCCATCGTCTTCTGGTGATCCTCACTGGCCTCTTTGTCTTCCAGTGACCCTCTCTAAGTCTAGTATCTTGCAGTCGAGGTCACAGGCCACATTGTCTTCTACTCTAGGTCTCCATTTCAGAAGAGGCATCTTAATTAATCAAATAATCAAATAATCAAATTTGATGAATCAATCTTGTTGTGCATCAAGTACCCAAAATGTTCACTCCTCACCACCGCAGCTTCACCTACCCCTGAACACCTTCAGCAGTCGTGTCCTGTGTGACTCTTGAATTCTGGAAGTCCACCAGGCAACTCCCTGAGGAAAAGTATGAGGGATATGAGAAAGGTATACTCCTCATTTAGAAAATGAATAATTGTTGTCATATTAGTAGACATTTAGGCCTATTTGTATAACGCTTCTCACAATACACATTGTTTCAAAGCAGCTTTATAGAAAATGCATTTCAGAAATGTACGTAGAAAAATACAGTTAATTAATCATGTGTTAATTTAGGGCATAACATGTAACATACAATACATGGCATGGCATACTGAGAATAACAGTGTTGTTCACCTGTTCATCTTTGAAGGTATTGCAGTACCATGAACAAAATGACCTCGCCTTCATGCTGCTCATCAAGTCTGATATGGACACATTGCTCCTTCGGGCTGAGCCCGGCTGGACACCGTGGGGGGAGGCCCAGCAACCAGACGCTCGCATATGAGCCCCAACCCCTGGCCTGGCTCCAGGGTGGGGCCCCGGCTGCGCCATATACCGGGCGACGTCACGGTCCTTGTTTTCACTTCACTCATAAGGTTTATTGAACCGTACTTAGTCTGACCTGTCGCCTAGGACCGGTTTGCCTTGGGAGACCCTACCAGGGGCACATAGCCCCAGACAACATAGCTCATAGGGTCGTTTGGGTACTCAAACCCCTCCACCACGTTAAGGTGGCAGTGCAAGGAGGGGTTGATACAATCACTTTTTTCTATTTCAGTTTATTCTAATGGGGATTTGTTATACCCTATATATATACTGTACACATATTTGAATATATGAGTGGTTTTCTGTTTTTTTTTCAATAAATATAATACCAATATAACAGTTTGAATAGTAACTACTTATTATGGGAGATGTTCATTTGGACCAACATGTGACAATATTTCAGGTTTGGATCATCAACATTTGCTACTTAGACATCCTAAAGAAAAATACAAAAGTTAGAAAACATATATCAGTCCTAAGGGCAGGAGTTCCAGTGATCCAATGTCACAATTTTTTAAATACAATTTTTGGGTGTTTATTTGAGTGTTTATGCACTATAAATCATCTAATCATGACTTGATAATGGATTTAGGGTCTCAGGTATGTCTACCTTAAGAGAATGTGTCTTGTTCCGCTCGTAGAGTTTGGAGCATTCATGGAATTTCCAGAGAGTTGGGGGCATCAAATCCAGGTTTCACCTCCTGAATCATGATCCCACCGGTCCAGTTCACCACATTTGAGTCATGAATGTTTGTCGTTATTTTGTTCAGATTGTCCCTCTCGAGATGAAACACATGCCCTTACCATTAATAATAATAATAATTAAAGTATAATTAATTAATTATTAAGTATAACAATTTTTTTTCTCAAATTGACAGAAACCTGGAGAGACCAATATCTCCTAGTTAATATGGGCTTCCATAATGCTAGATCTTTCTAATTGTGTGTTAGTGCATCATATACGTGTGTAGTTAGTTAGTTTAAAAATGTATGTTAGCCTAAATAAACCTCACACACTACAAGTGAATCCTAATTAAATGATGTGATTTTTAACTAATGTTATATATCAATAACGTGTGACTTTTGCCTCATGACCTCGTACATTTATCATATTTTAAACAAAATCAACCCCTTTTATGATTTATTGTCATACAAAATCTGTCGCTCCATCAATGTTCAATACAAACGTAAAGGCTGGTATATTTTTTTCTGCAATCATACACCATTTTAGCCCCGTTGTTCCCTATAAACCACGGTGAAATATACAAATAACTTTAAAAGCTCGACTACATGTGAATTTATTTTCCCATATGGTTTTGCTGTAGGCTAGCACAAGTAGATGTAACAATTAATTTTCAGGCGGAAACTGTCCTAACTCCCGTTGTTATGGCAACACATTGTGTGTAGTTGTTCATTACAGGTGATGCCCGCTGATATCGCTGATGTGATTGAACTGATGGAGAGAGGCGCGCGCGTTCAGGAGGGAGGGGGAGAGAAGGAAAAGGGGGATCGTTCTCCCGTTCATATAACGCGACATCTCTCTTTCCTCCTCTCCGCTGGCGACATAAGCGACGCGTAACCGACACGCCGTCCTCACAGAAACCAAAGGCGCTTGCTATGCGGAACCAAGAGCCATGAAAATGCTTCGATTTCGGAGTCCGAGCATGTCCTCCCTCGCGCAGGAGGTCCAGTGCACGGTTCGCCTGCTCGACGACTCCGAGATCTCGTGCTGCATCCAGGTAGGCGCGAGCGTGTGCTCCGGTGTGCGCGCGCTCAGTGATGCGATGCTCTTTACTGCGATTATAAACACGCCGAGAGGACAAAATGCTTATTAAACGTGTTGAATTGACAATTTCTTGTTTACTGGCCTCTTTGAGTTGTATACTCGTGTTTGTTTAGGTGGAAGACGCCTAGGGAGTGATGACGCTTATGGTTTGCTCGTTTCGTTATTATTGCCGTCACTGGGTTGACTGTTAAACAGTTACGCCCTTGACTTTCTTTGTCGCCTACTAGAGAAAGATTTATGTGCAAAACGTGTTTCATTTATAAATAACGTTAGGCCTAATAGAGTTACTGAACATAGCCTCTAACTGTTTGGTATTATTTTGCCGTGTAATTTAATTTGCAGTGTTTGTGAACATGAACATGATGTAAGGCAGTATGTCTCATCTCTCTCTCCAAAGTGATGGAGGATTACTGAAAAAGTCTTTGATGGAAAACTATTTGCTATGGGAAGGATGTTTCATCAACTCAAGTCACTTTTATTTGAATAGCATTTCAACTCACATGGTTTGACAGCAGCTTTAGCACATGTGAAATCCAGCTACACTTCAGCATAACAAAAACAGTAGGCTATAAGCGTGAAGTGAACGTTATGTATTTTTTTCGGACACTCAATTGCGTGTTATTTATGCTATTTAGGCTACATGAACATCTATTATAGTTCAAATTCACATTAAATGCAATTAGTTGAACTAAAGAGTGATTTTTTTTGACAGAAGTACTTCTATATAGTACCGGTCAAAAGTTTGGAAACATTACATAAAAAAAAGGTTTTGGAAGACGTGTCTTCAGCCTGCATTTATTTGACCAAAATACAGAAAAACCCCAGTAATATAGCGAAATAGTATTGCTAATGATAGTTTAGCCTAATATACATTCGAAAATGTATTTCTGTGATCAAAGCTGAATTTTCAGCATCATTACTCATTGATCCTTCAGAAATCAGTCTATTATGATGATTTATTATCAGTGTTGTAAACAGTTGTGCTTCTTAATATATATATATATATTATAAACTGTGATACTTTTGTCAGTTGAATAAAAAAGTTAAAAAAGAACAGCATTTATTATAAATAGAAATCTTTTTCTGAAGGATCATACTGAAGACTGGAGTAATGATGCTGAAAATCTAGCTTTGAATGAGGATTTTTTTTTTTTTAAAGAATATTGAAATGGAAAACCATTTTTAAAATTGTAATAATATTTCACAATATTACTGTTTTTTTTTTCTATAGTTTTGGTGAAATAAATGCAGGACGGATCTTATAGGCTAGCACTTAAGACTTTGGCATTGCCATGCCACTTTTTGAGATCTCTGGAAAGCTAATGGAAACACCTCATAATGTCTGAATGTGTTGATGATGGCCAAAAATCCTGTCTGGGTATAGGCAGCTCGCAAAAATTATAAGACGCAGCCAATGGATTTCTTCCCATCATGCTCTCTATGTTCCACTCAAGATAAATGAGCAAACCCATTTCTGGGAAACACTCTTGACAATGCATTTTCTTTCAAAACATTCTTGGAAACTATAAAAATCGGTGTGCAGTTTTGCTAATATAAATATAATTGAATCTATAAAGGTCACGAGGAAGCCTTAATGCGGTTATTGTCCTTCAGCTCCGCTGCACGCTTAAGTGTGTGATGATAACTGATGATGATGCGGATGTGTCCCGCTCTTTACAGTACTACCCAGGCACCTAACACACTAATGTAGATGCAGCCTAATGGAATCAACCACCATTTCCTCTCCTCAGAAAACCACGCTATGATGTTGAAATCAGGAAACTGTCCTCTTATAGTGGTTCAAGCTCAGTGAAAAGGGCTAAAAAGTTAGTTTCTACCAACTTTTAAAGTATCTGATGGTCCATTTCTGCACCAATGAAACAAAGTGAAAGAGGTCAAGAAAGAGATGACAGACATCGTGCTTACATCGTATCTCTCTCCGGTGTTGTGTTTATAAAGTTTGAGCTAAGGAAGGAACATTCTGTTTGGTCTTATGAATATTTTAGGGTTCTAATGGCTTCTTGTTCTGTGATGGCTTTCTCCTGCATATTTTATGACCATCCTCATAGACAGAGGCTGCACCTCCATCGGTGCACTTTTACATGTTATAAGCACTCAGCTCTTACTTTTTTTATCAGCTACACGAGGAGTTAAATGCTGAGTTTATGTTTGCTGTGTCGTGTACAGCGCAGGTCAGCAGTTAGTTCTGGGCCTTGGATTTGGATTTGATTGGCTGATGTACAGACCTTTGACTTTTCACTGTGTTTCCGCATTCCAGAAAGACTGTCGGTCCAACCCAATCTCATGAGAAAACGTTACTGATTGACGAGGTGTCGATTTCGGGTGTTATTTGGACAGAAAAGTATGATTTATAGGAAAAAGTTAGCGTGAAGCTCCACCCCAAACCACATCCCTAAACCTAATGCTGCGTTCATGTGCTATGGTAATTATGGTAAATACCAAAAGCTGACGTGGAAAATGCACATGAACACCCCCTCATGTGGTATTTTCTACTGGGCAACTCGTAGAATATTTTGATGGACGAGTTGCCGAGATGAGATAACCTTTGAACTTTTCAAAATGGCGGAGAGCCACGCAAGAGTCGTGAATGGTAAAAATATATATTATTCATGATCTAGAAAATATATAACATATTATTTACCTTTTGAGTTTTGATAAATAATTTTCTTGCTGTTGCAGAATACTTAAGCAATCTAAAATAGTTTTAGCTAAATAACAGGTCTGGATCTCCATCTTTTTACCACATTACGACAACAAAAGCACTTGAACGCAACACACTGGTAAATACCAATTCACAAGTAGGATAACTACTTGTAACGCAGCATAACTCTCAGTGGTATCAGTTGAAAATTGACAAATTTTGTACGAATTCATATGAATTAACACCAATTTGTCAAAACGTAAATCGTTACAAAGTGCCATGAAAGTGCACTTGTCAATGTGAGAATCATTGGGGATGTTTCAAGGACTCTTTCAGCAGGTTATATTAGCTATGTTTCTATCCAAAGTTGCAAAATTGGAATATCGCATACAATATTTGCAAATAAAGCATCATTTCATCCAGTCAGTCGAAGAGAACAAAATCGGTGATAATAATCACTAAGAAAAATGGAAGTTGATGCAGTAGGACTGTCTTTTTGAGTGAGTCATTGAATTATTCACTGATCGTTCCACTGAATCATTTAAGAACATGCATAACTCTGTGTGTTGCTGCTTTGACTTTGTTTTGAACTGTTTTTATTGGCAAAAATAGACACGGTAATATGTAATTTTGTCGATATTAACTTCTGGTTTGTATAAAAGCAATGTCATATATCACAGTCATGCCGTTGGTCTAAATATTAGCATGGCTGTTATCACCTGCAGTGAACAACAAATCTCATGTGATATTGCTGAGTCATGAAACATTGGAAGAAAACATGGTGAATGACCATATACCTTGACCTTTGAAAACTTCAATTGACCTTCGTGCACACGATTGCCTTTTTTTTGTGCGGAGCTCCGTAGTCACGTTATTCCAGAAATAATGGGTTGAAATGTTAGTTTTTTTTAATCATATCATAGCAACACTTGCGACACAACCACCGAACATCCCCTAAACACCTTAGGACGTGTGTCCACCTCACCAAAGTGCTTTTCCACGCGCCTGCCGTATGTTTTCAATTGTTTTCAATGGGAGCGCCACGTTTTTTAAACGCCCTGAGCGTAACGAGGCGCTGGGCGTTTTTTTCACGCTGAAACGCAGAGCACCCAGCGTTTTTTACTGGTCGCCGAGAGTTGAAAAATTTTCAAACTTTCGATAAAACGCTGCGCTCATCACTGTCACTTTTTACCCACCCGTCCAATCACAGTGGAGGGGCGGGACTAAACCACACCGACCAACTGTCATAACATTCTCTTTCTGTACAACGACATCAACGAGCAGAGCTGAACAAAATGGATGAAAAATACATTTTTAGTATAAAACAAATTATGCGAAATCAGTTACAAGTAAACTGTGCCGCGGATATTCTGTATCACAGCAACGAAACGCCTCAACGGAAAAAAACACTGCGCTGCCAAAATGCTCTCAAGCGCCCAAAGCAAGGCAAGCATACAATTGTTTTTTTTTAAAAAGTAAAAAATATAGTTTCATTTTAAAGATTTCGATTGTCATAGATCATAGTGTATTTTAGTTATAAGTCATGAGAAATGACTTGTTTGTGTCTTGTTTTGGACGGAGTGAAACCGTGTCATGCCCAGTTTGGATTTGGATCAGTGATTACGTTACCAGCATGTGTGTTTCTTTGGGTCATTTCTCAGCGCTGGCTCAGGCGTACTGAGTGTCTTCTCAGTGTCTGAAGGACAGATAGGCCATGCATTATTAAGGCAGATCATGCTCTTCAGTGTGACTGCCGCATCACTCGTGCTACTGATGCTGCGCTCAGATTCTGCTGCTAAACTTCTCTGTGTAGGCCAAACTGGACAGAATTAACTCACGCAGAACATTTGAGGTGCCTTTTAATGAGAGTTTTTCCTAAGTTGGATCTTCAGGATTTCAATAGCCAATTATAATTTCTGTTTTAATGGCTTTCAGTAATAAGTAAATGGAGTAGTTAGGTATTACCATTTTAAACATGCACCGTGACAACACCATGGTTTTCTTTGAATAACCTTTTAAACGTGTTGTATGAATATGGTCAGGGCCGTGCGCATACATTTTGAGGGGCAGTGGCCCAAACCCCCCAAAAAGGAGGCAGTTATTTTAGGGGTAGTCCCTTCCTTTAATATAAACATGAGCCTTATTATTTTTCCTATTTTTACCCAAAATAGGATGGAGTGAGCATTATTGAGTACCATAAACACGTGGCCCTATCATGCACCTGGCGCAAATGACTTTATACCCTGACGCATTTATCATTCCTATTTTGCACCCGCGCAAAGCGGACTTTTCCCTCCACAGACGCACGTGGGTAAACTAGGAAATGAACTTACTTCTCCCTGGGCGGGTCGGCGAAAAAAGGAGGCGTGTTTCGGCGCAAACGTTCCCTAGTGCTATTTTGCAGTTCCAGAAAACAATAGGCTATATGCACAACTTACTTCCGCATTCTGTAAAACAGGTCGCATCGCTTCCGGTCCAGGTCTTTTGTATGTGCTTCATGATTTTTTTTGCGGTTTTACTCAAGATCACTTAAAGGGTTAGTTCACCCAAAAATGAAAATTCTGTCAGTATTTACTCACCCTCATGTTGTTCCAACCCCGTTCATTTTTGGAACACAAATTCAGATATTTAAGATATTAAGATCGCTCCTGCATACAGTCCATAGGCTTCTTGACGGAATGGCTCTTGCTGTCCCCGAAAATTCATTAAAGACATCGTTAAAATAGTCCAAGTGACTACAGGGGCTCAATCTTAACTTTATCAAACGACGAGAACACTTTTGTGCGCAAAAAAACAACAAAAATAACGACTTTATTTCAACTATCACTTCCTTCTCCATGGGCCTGTAGTCAGTTAACGTAGTGTGATTGCGTAAAGCTACGTCACACGTAGGCTCACTATTGGCCGACGCTGGTCATGTGTGTGTGATGCGTGTGACGTACAATAACAGAAGCTTACGCTATTGAACTAGTAACCTGACTCGCGCAGAGGGAGAAATAAACGAATAGTTGAAATAAAGTCGTTATTTATGTTGGTTTTTTGCGCACAAAAGTGTTCTCGTCGTTTGATAAACTTAAGATTGAGCCCCTGTAGTCACTTGGACTATTTTAACGATGTCTTTTATGACTTTTCGAGGACAGCAAGAGCCAGTCCCTCAAGAAGCCTATGGAAGATCTTAATATCTTAAATATCTTAATTTGTGTTCCGAAGATGAACGAAGGTCTTACGGGGTTGGAACAACATGAGGGTGAGTAAATACTGACAAAATTTTCATTTTTGGGTGAACTAACCTTTTAAAAGGAGCGAGCAAAGATTTGCATAACCAATGTCCCTCACATGTGCAGATTGATATTTAAAGTTAAACGTTTTATATATTTTTCTTCTTCACAGTAACGTTTAGATATTTAAATGGAATAAAACGCCAATAACAGAGTGAAATAGGTAGGTTAGCTGATTACCTTAAAAATCCATAGATATCGTAGTCAGTTCTTACGGACGTTAACACTTTCTCTGACAAGCGGATGCGATGAGACCTGTTTTCCGGTTTGGTCACGTGACGCTCGAGTAAAGCCTATTGCGCCAATGACCAGAAAACCCTAGTCTAAAGTCAGTGGCGCATTGCGCGTACATTCAGATGCTATTTTAAAGTCCCCGTGAACCGGAAGTTGCAAACAATTTTTCTCCAGTGCTGTGACGTATTTCCAAGTGAAACGGAATATTGAACAGAGGGCAGGGTTTTACTCTAGCGCTCCTCCTCTCCGTATTTATGCATAGCTGTCTTAATGGACTTTTATTTTTTTTTATCTTGACTAGTCTTCACTCGGTTTTTCAGGTGCAACTTCACTATCAAACTACCAAGGGTTTAATGAAGTAAAACTGATTATTATTTATATAATAAATTGTATATAATTGAAGATTATTGGAGTATGTTTATTGGATTATTGAAGCACAGTACAAAATTTCATGTTTAAGTCAACGTATTAGTTGAAGCTACTAGCTGGAAGTAAAAAAAAAACAACTAATAAAAATGTCAAAAGAACTATAATAGTATATAAATAATACTAAAATAATGCTATCAAAAAAGGATGAATGAATGTAAAGAAATTGGAAACCATTATAGAGTAGGTAAACCAGAAACACTTGTCGATTAAAGAACTTAAACTTTAAGTATTTCGGGTACTCAGACCTTTATCAGAAAAGTTAAAAGAAAACAATTAAAAAGTCATACTTAAAATATAAATAAAAGTTCAAATCTACCAATTAAAAGACCAGATTTAGTCACTAACAAGAAACACACTTTTGGACTCACCATGGTGTCATTTGGATGCTTTTTGGAGTTTGAAAATCATTATCTTTCAGTAACATGATTTATTAAAATATAATGTTTTTACAAATCTCAGTACTGTCTCGTAAAGGTTATTAAGATGCCAGTGTGCCGTAGCTTTAGTCACATTGAAAATTCTCCTCTCACTGTCTTTGCTATTCCTAAAAATGCAGCAATGTCATCATCGATTAAACATTTCTATTTTTGTAATACACCAAATGCAAATCGCCCCATCTGCAGAAATAAATCTCTCATCTCCTCTCATTCCACTTTTAATCAATAAATGTCCGGCGAGCAAGAAGGAGAGAAGGTGCTGTTGTGATGGACACTATAAATAGTCTCATGCTATTCTTATCCTTCTCCTCCATGCCTTTGATGAGATTTTTTTTTTGTAAGAATGACTTAAGAAAGAAAAAAGAGATAATAAAACAGGAGGAGAGAGAGAGAGAGAGAAGCAGGGGGGTTTAAATGAATGACGTCATTCGCCTCGTGTTGAACGATGTCTCAGCGATGTGCATTGCATATGTTTAACCGCTGCAGTTCAAAGTCAGTGTGTGTGTGTGTGTGTGTGTGTCTGTGCCGAGACTGCAACACTTTTTATTTCACAAACTGTTCCTGTTCTTTTGCTCAGAAACATTTCTTTGTGGAAATGTGACATTTTTGGGATATTGAAAAATGTAGTCACACATAAAATAATCTGTTTTTCATTTCAAAAAGGGACAGTCAATATTCTATAGCTATTATTGGTCCCACTTTATATTAAGTGGCTTTAAGTACTTTGTACTTACATTGAAATTAATCATTTGATACAATGGACTTATTGTGTACATACATGTTTTTACATTGTACTTATATTTTAAAAATACCAGCATGTAATTACAGCTGCAATTAATTTATGTTGACCCTTCCCTTACACCTTAACCCACCCTTGTACCTACCTACCCATACCACACACACCTGTCCCTAACCTTACCGTAACGTTATCAGACCTCAATAGCAGCAAAAGTGTTTTACAATACAACCTGAGCACAATAAGTACATTGTATTTATTTTTCGATGTAAGTACATAGTACTTAAAACCACTTAATATAAAGTGGGATCGTGTGTGTGTGTGTGTGTGTGTGCGCGCACGTGTGTGTGATGAAGTGTCCTCCCGTTCTGTTTGTACACCACTTGCCTGAGGCAGTGCAGTGACAGTGTGTGGTGTGTGATATATATTTTAAGAGACACAAGCATGTTTGGCCATTGGGGATAAATGACCTGTTAAACACACAAACACACAGTGATACACACTTAAATCTGTCACTCAGCAGCTCATTCAGCTATTTTCTTATGGACATCGTACTTATTATTTACTAGATGCTTCCGTGTGCAAGTAAAGCACTTGTGAAACAAATCACCTTTCATTTTTCTTAACGCAATCTGTAATGTCAAATTAAACGTTTTTCTTTGTTGACTCTGATTTAAATGTAGTGTGCAATTTAATATTGCATTTAAGGTTGCAATATTTTAAATGAACTACATTTAAGCTGTATTATGATGTTCATTCTTTTGAGCTCAGTGGTGCAGACGGTTTCACACTTGCCACAACACGTCACTGTACATGTTCAGGTCCGTCTCCTTCCCCCATTTCCCTAACCTAGTCACTTTACATTGTCCTATTAGATTTATTTATTTATTTATTTATTTTTGCCAAAAGTGTATTTTTACCATAAATAATTGTCTGTTAAAGTTATAGTATATAACTATAATTTCCATTTAACTGCAAATGACATGCAATTAACAATTCCAATGTTTGGAAGCTTGTTTCTGCCACTGAATAAAAAGTAAAACTTGTGACTTATCTCACAATTCAGATTTTTTTTAATCACAATTGCAAGTTGACATCTCGCAATTCTGACATTTTATCTCAGAATTGCGTGATTTAAAGTTGCAGTTGCGAGTTATAAAGTTAGAATTGCGTGATATACAGCGTTTATATCTCGCAATTGCATGTTTAGGCCTATATCTCGCAATTCTGACTTTATATCTTGCAATTCTGAGGAATAAACACCCAATTATCTTTTAAATGTTTTATTCTGTGGCTGAAACAAGCTTCCATTATTATGTGTTTTAATTCATAGTATATTTTTAAAGCATATTATTTCTGTAAGAAGTGCTCTCTGTAAACTTATGCTAAAGTGTGCTTCCTTTTCACAAGGGAACAAAGAAAACAACAGGAAATTTCACTTAAGCTGTCAGTGTAAAATGAATAAATGTTTTAAGATCTAACCACAAACATTTGTGATCGGTACAGTTTCATTCACTCTAAGAACAAAAGTACCCCGTTTGCAATCTTCACCATTCTGACGGCTTAGTAATAAGTATTAAGGGTCATTAACTCTTAAAAAGCAAATTGTAATCATTAATTGATATAATCAATCAATTTGATCTTTGAAGAATCACAATAAATAGTTAAAATAAGCACATTTTTCTGATTTGTCTTTCTAAATGTCCTCCTAAATGTTCCTCTGCTAATTAGTTTCAATTCAACTTGACCTTTTTAACCTTTTTTTTAACAAGTTTAAGTTGTGATATCAAGCCATCTTCACATTAGAGACAATCACATCACATCCAGATGTGTACACATGGATTGACACTCAACCTAAAGGATTATTAGGAACACCATACTAATACTGTGTTTGACCCCCTTTTGCCTTCAGAACTGCCTTAATTCTACGTGGCATTGATTCAACAAGGTGCTGAAAGCATTCTTTAGAAATGTTGGCCCATATTGATAGGATAGCATCTTGCAGTTGATGGAGATTTGTGGGATGCACATCCAGGGCACGAAGCTCCCTTTCCACCACATCCCAAAGATGCTCTTTTGGATTGAGATCTGGTGACTTTGGGGGCCATTTTAGTACAGTCAACTCATTGTTGTGTTCAAGAAACCAATTCAAAATGATTTGTGGTGCATTATCCTTCTGGAAGTAGCCATCAGAGGATAAGGACATGGTGGCCATAAAGGGATGGACATGGTCAGAAACAATGCTCAGGTAGGCCGTGGCATTTAAACGATGCCCAATTGGCACTAAGGGGCCTAAAGTGTGCCAAGAAAACATCCCGCACACCATTACACCACCACCACCAGCCTGCACAGTGGTAACAAGGCATGATGGATCCATGTTCTCATTCTGTTTACGCCAAATTCTGACTCTACCATCTGAACGTCTCAACAGAAATCGAGACTCATCAGACCAGGAAACATTTTTCCAGTCTTCAACTATCCAATTTTGGTGAGCTCTTGCAAATTGTAGCCTCTTTTTCCTATTTGTAATGGAGATGAGTGGTACCCGGTGGGGTCTTCTGCTGTTGTAGTCCATCCGCCTCAAGGTTGTGCGTGTTGTGGCTTCACAAATGCTTTGCTGCATACCTCAGTTGTAACGAGTGGTTATTTCAGTCAAAGTTGCTCTTCTATCAGCTTGAATCAGTCGGCCCATTCTCCTCTGACCTCTAGCATCAACAAGGCATTTTCGCCCACAGGACTGCCGCATAACTGAATGTTTTTCCCTTTTCACACCATTCTTTGTAAACCCTAGAAATGGTTGTGCGTGAAAATCCCAGTAACTGAGCAGATTGTGAAATACTCAGACCGGCCCGTCTGGCACCAACAACCATGCCACACTCAAAATTGCTTAAATCCCCTTTTTTTCCCATTCTGACATTCAGTTTGGAGTTCAGGAGATTGTCTTGACCAGGATCACACCCCTAAATGCATTGAAGCAACTGCCATGTGATTGGTTGATTAGATAATTGCATTAATGAGAAATTGAACAGGTGTTCCTAATAATCCTTTAGGTGAGTTTATGCTGCACAGTAAATCATTCAATGAATGCATCAAAATCCACTTTTCCTTCCAACACGTAAGACAGCTGTAGGAGTTAATGATGCAATTAAGCTGTCATATTTAGAATATGTTCAGTTTCACATCAGACCTGTCGTCAGCATAATCCACTTGCCTGTACTCAGGCTTAAAGGGCGGACAGAGAAATGCTTCTATGGTTTCAAGATTGCTCTCATTATAGGCATACACGCTGTGTGGATCATAAGGGTCAGGCCAACACCAATATTGGAGGACTGTTAAATGGATTCTGAAACTGCATTATGAAATATGAACATTGGCGTCACTAAAACAAAATTGCAAAAATAAACATTTTTCAGTGTCTCACGTGATGAGGACCTTGTTTTTTTTTATAGATAATATGTCCATTTAAAAATAGCTCATGGTGGTACTTAAATCTTGAATATCTTTTATTTTTGGACAATTCCTTGTTGAGGAATTTACATACAGGTCAGCTTAATTAAATGAATAGATCACTCAAAAGAAGATATTTGAAGAACTTACCTATTTTTGTACATATTGAAAGTCAATCGGATCCAAAAGTTTCAAGCTTCAAAAAAAGACAAAAGTATTTTACGTAGTGTTTGTGTCATGACATAATTAAATGCAAAAATTAATTCACCATATTTGGCCTTTGTATATGTTTGTTGATCAATGATTTGATTCGATATTTAGCACTTAAACTTTGCTCGCCATACAAATCATATAAAATGATTGTATTCTGAAAAATTTGGTCACATATACCTTTAGTTTTCAATGGTGAAATCCACTTCTTTCAACAGTATTCCAAGTGATTTTCGCTCCAGATTTCCCAAAAGCAGATTTTACAATGGGTTGTTCAAGTGTATGTACATCATTGACCAAAAGAAAGCTGCTTGTTTAAAAACCGTGCTTCACACTATACTATGGACAATATATTTTATGCTTTTTTTGTCCTTTTTGGAACTAGAAACTTCAGAACCCTTTTGACTTACATTTATATTCATAAAAACAGCTTAATAGCCCCTATCATAGCATTTGAAATGTTCCTATTTTTGTTTTAGGAGTTCCCAAAAACAGTTAAACATGCATGCAAGGATAAAAAACACTTTATTTGTCTTGTAATATGCATTTATTTTTAACTGATTTGCTCAACGACTCCCAAATGATTCGTTCGACGATTCATTTTCCCAAACACCTCCTTTGAGTGACGCGAATCTGCGGCGATTGGTCAAATGACCCAGTCAGTTGTTATTGGTAAACCGTAGGCAGAGACTGTCGACGCCCATAACCAGGATTATAGCTTGTCAAGTGTTGAAAATTGTATATAGCGTTTGAACAAACGTGTCAGAAAAAGTGCACTTTCCACACGGTCCCTTACTCGCGTCACTGTCAAGAGCGAGCTTTCCCCGCGAAACTCGCATTGCGGGGGCTTTTGAAGGGCAGTGCTTATTATATAGAGGGAAGTCATATTTGGCTAAGTCGTTTAGGAGGTAATTGCCATTTTTCAATGAATTTCTGGTGAATATCTAAAACAAAACTAACTTTACCTCGCTTAGAAGCTGTGCGGAGTGTACACAACACAACACAACACAAAACAGCAAACATTATTAATAATACTTACAGATTGTGATTCGGAGGAGGACGATCCTGATCCATATACACTGGATACTGAGCTCTCCTTCGGGAACAACCGGCTTGCGAATCCACATATGAATTTATCCACATATGAGTTTTTGAATTTTGAATGATTCGTCATTAAAATGATGAGATCATAAGGTTCGGGCGTTGCAAATTTGAACTCTGACCACTGATTCTTCACATGATCGTCCCTGGACAATGGAAAAAAGTGGCTGAACTGTCTTTGCAATGTAAAATACAGCGTCTTCTCGACATGATGCGATTCAGCTGAAGTATTTGAATGTGTTCTAGACGTCACTTTAAGTCTGCACGCGCAGTTGTTGGGAGCGGCCAATGACCTCTCTACGTCACGATGTAACAGCTAATGACTCGTTTCAAAAACAATTCATTTCATAGACTCAGAGTCGACTCTCACTTTTGAAAGACAATAACTTTATATATGCTGCACTTTCAGATATAAATCTTTGCAGAATGTTTTCATTCCCTATATTCCACACTACATGAACAGTCATTTTCAAAAATCCATGATAGGTGCTCTTTAAACATTCTTCAGAATACCTTTATTTGTGTTCTGCATAAGAGTGATCTATCCATTTAATTTTTTTTTTTTAAATTGTGCAAATTAATCACACTATTTTACATATTGGGGACAATATAAGACTTTATTCCATGTTCAGTCTTCTAAACGCATCCTCACTGATTAGGTTTCTTTGATTCTTGTCGCACTGCAGAAGTTTAGTGAATCCTGAATGATTTGGGTCCTTTAAGATTTGCTATTTACACGTATATATGTCACCATATACCCTCAAGCCTTTAACATTGACCAGTCCTTATGCATTTGGGCCAAGGACAGACTAAACGATTTTGAGAAAATTAGGGGTTAATGGGAATCGACAGGGGGATCGTCTTTCACACTTGGTCAGATGCTTAAATAAGGCAAGTGCGCATGCTGTAGAATGCTAACATCTAGCTTTTCCAGTGTCATCTTATTAATTTTTTGACTTTAACTTTATTTTATGTATAAAGAAAGTGTGCTCTGATTTACTTACTCTCATAAATTTCATAAATTTTCCCTCTCCCCTGTTTATGATATGAATCTGCCTTGTGACCTCTGGATTAGCAAACATTTTGTGTTTAGTTCTAAGGAAGACGCAGTCATAATTGATATGGCATGGGTATTAATTACTGAACATTTTATCTAGGGCAAAGCTTTCACGGTCCTAAACTCTGCTTGTTCCGTCTAGAGCGGCCGGCAGAGGCATTGCTAAGTGCATCTAGGAGGGATTTTGGAAGGTGGAGAGTTAAAGAGAGAGCATCAATGCAGTGTGGTTGTGTTGTTAAAACTTGTCATCTCGTTAGACTCCTTAATAATTGATAATCTCTCCCCCATACTTCCTCCCTCTCTCTATCATGCATGCATGCTTATTCATTATAAGTGTTTGCTAAAGCAAGCATCACTATTTGCCTTCTATTGCACATACATAGTCATTTGAACAAAGCCTTTGTATTATTTAGAGCAGTTGTATCACAGACATGAAGGGAAGCTCAAAATGAGCAAAGATATGCAATTTTCACCTTGATGATAAAACGGGCCAAACATTTAAACAGATTTACATTGAAGAAAGGATAGAGCCATGGGGTGCGTTTTCCATTTCCTACAAACATTATTTGTCAACTGTGGTTGAAAGTTCTCTTGTTAGCAACATATGTTAACAATACTTTGTTTCCAGCATCACAAAGTTGTGTGGTTGGAACTACAGCTGTCATCCTGCGATTAGAAATGTAGTATGAAATGGGTTGCGTCCGAAAGCTTATAAATACTGCTTTCGGAGAACACATTCCATGGTAGGAAGGCATCAAGGCACGTCCGAACCCAATGTTAGCTTCACTTTCTGTCTCCTGAGATACCTTCATTTGATTGATTTTATAAGGCAGCATAGATGTTTCTGTCACTGCATTTGATATCCCACAATCCTGTGCTTTCCATTTGTGACAGTTGAGCTAGAAAATAAAGATGGTGTCTGAAAGTTGTGGTTGGTTCCCTCTTATGGAGGAAGACCGATAGTTTTTGTTGATTTACATCGATAATCTGGCATAAGATAAAAATCAAAAATCGATAAATAATGTTGATGGCACGAGTTCCATCGCGGTACTTAAAACGTACCTCAGAGTATTAAGGGGGTCGCACACCGGACGAAAAGTGCAGCGCCGCGCGTCTTTAAAATTCGAACACATTATTCTCTATGAGTGTACGCACACCGGCGGCGCCATTCGGCGTCTGTCCGCAGCGCCCAGAGACGGCTCAGGACCGTGTTCAAAATCCTGCTGCGCCACAGAGCGCCATTTACATAGTTTTATATAAAATTTAAATTATTTTTGTCTCGAATTTTTGCGGATGGATCCTGACTTCGCCCTATGCTGCAATATATACATTTAGTTTTGCATTCATTTACAGAAATCAGCTGCTTGAATGACAATTGCTGATGTTATTGGATTTTTCAGGTGAGATTCTCAATTTATTCAGTTAACGGACGCTCTGAGGTAAAGTTTTCAGACTGCAGACTCAGCAACGATTGTATTTAATTGTACAGGGCAATAATAACATAGAAAAGACATTATCTTCATTTCATGTCATTAAACATTACAATATTGCTGGCCATACACTGATGAGAAAGTGCGCATCCGGTGTGCGATACCTGGAGTTGTCCTAGACGCGGCGCGGCGCTACGCTTCTCATCCGGTGTGCGACCCCTTTATAGGGACATAGCAACACCCTAGCAACACCAAACAACACCCTTGCATGGTGACAGCTCACCAACAATCACTCCGAACACCTTAGCAACCATATGTCAGCGCTCTAGCAACACAGCATGTTACCAAATGTAGTTCTTTCTGTCAATGTAAAAGAAGAAATATTGTAATGATATGAGTAATTCCCTTCTTAATTCGATCCAGTGTAGTGCTTGATCCACGTTTCACATTTTAAAATTTGCATTTTAAATTGAAGTGTGCTATAGCAGCCTGCGTCACAGGTATTAACAGCAAGGTCAAACGCTGATGGTCATCAGAGCTGAACCAGAGCTGCTCGGTCGAGCACACAGAGACACACTGTCCTGTATGAGGCTATAAGTCCATCACCACTCACTGCAGATATATATCATGTTTAAACCATAAAATTATAAAATGTATTGCAAAAATTGTAAATGTATTTTCAGTTTCACATTTTCAAATGAACAAGCAGTCAGTAATGAGAGATTTAAGATTCCCAAACATTAAAGGCCGTTAACGGACAGTATTATTCAATGTGTTGAGGTAATTTCCACTGAAACAGGAAGACAGGAAGGCAGCTCCTCCTTTTTTTAAATAGCCAATAGAGAGCCTAAGTCCCGCCCCTCCGCTTCCGGCTCATGGGACCTTATTTCGGAAAAAATATGAATGGTAGTCAATGGCGAGAGACAACTTATCTTTTTATTCCGTCTGAACTGTGCCCTCAATTACACATATGATGTTTGTCAATTTAAAAGCTAATTCTGAAAGTCAAAAACGGCGCAGTTTGTCATACAACAGAAGAGTAACATTTAGTTTTATGTGAAAATCGCTCTGTGAACTACATCTCCCGGGAAGCGAAACGAGATCCGCTGCTCGTGTTTGTGTGTGCAGTCTGGTACAAAACACTCGGGTATGATGGCGTAACGTTACGATTATAACGTAAGACTGTAGAAACAATGACAGACATTAGCCTCAGTAAAGTTAGCTTCATTCATTGAGAGAAAATGTGCGCCTTTGGGGTTTGTAGTCTTTGTAATTATGTATTTTCACAGTCTTATACCTCAACGGTTTTACATCAAACTGCGACTTTCTTTACTTTAAAATGTATCTTTTAAATTGACAAACATCATATGTGTAATTCAGGGCATAATTCAAACGAGATCAAAATATTTGTTGTCTCAAGCCATTGACTACCATTCAATATTTTTCGGAAATAAGGTCTCATGGTGGTCGACCGGAAGGGGAGGGACTTAGGCTCTCTATAGCGTTTCGTTTATATCACAGCTCGCCTAGAGCTGTTGAGCTCAGTAAAGCCGCATTTGACTGCTCATCATAGCCACAGTCTAATAGATTACCCTTTAATTTTTAATATGAAACTGTTAGCAAAACAGTGAGCATTATCAAAGATGTGCAGTTTGAAAAGTGTGTAATTTATTAATTTATGTTGGGGTTATCTCTTCTACTCATCAGTGCTGTTTAATGCAGAGTCCGTCTAACCGTTTCTCCTCCATCGCTTTAAAATGCAGCATTCTGTGCAGAATTCAAATGGGTCCGATACGTTTTGTGGTCTGCACCACATATGATGCGCTCTGTGCTATCATGTCTCTGGATGCGATTAGCGTGACACTAATGTGAAACCAGACTCCATTCGCCCCAATGGAAAGCACACTGTTTGAATCATTCCCTATTGTGCACTATGTGCCATTCACCATGTAGAAAATTGTAAATGTGTGAACAAGTGATGATTTTCGCCACAGCTTCAACGTCTATTTATAATGTAAGGGGCGGGGCTTCATATTCTAGAGAACATTTCAAATCATTGATCCATATTGACGCAAGTGAGAGACTATACGTTTTGAACGCTTAGATCTTCTAAATGCGAATTCTGTCATTGTTTTGGAGCACACTAGCTTATAGATAACATAATAAAATCCTAAAATCTTCATTTTTGAATGAATTTGGACTTTATGAACATAACACAAGCATTTCTAGGTTAATTTGAGGTCAGTTAGTCATTGCTGAAAAGAAATACTTGTGGTTCAGTGAGAGAGTCAGATGTTGATTCAGGAGCAGCTCTGGACCAGAGCCTCTGGTGGATTCATTGAGTTCATTCAGTGAAGGATTTGTCAGACTAATTCAAACCGATAAAGTGAGTCTTTTGTGCTGTTCAATAAAGGAACCTGCTCGGACTACATTGGTTTAAGCATTGTTCTTTTTATTGTGCTGTAGTTAAATGTTTTTCATAACAATCATATTTAGTATATTAAGAAATATTGACCTGTCATATTACATTTCTTTTCTTGAATATTAGTGTATTTTTTCCCCTGTTGTAAATCAACTTATTTTACACACAACGGTCATTATTATGATACTGTCAATATATTCTCGAGAACTAGCTGGCTCGCTATTATATTTTATCGTAAATCTCTGCTGTAATGATGTGATATGGTTTTGATTTTTATTCCTTTGCTTCTTTTTCTTTCCTCCACAGAGAGACACTAAAGGGCAGTTTCTCTTGGATCATGTGTGTAACTACTACAGCCTCCTGGAGAAAGATTACTTTGGCATCAGATATGTGGATCCAGAGAAACAAAGGGTAACTACAGATTCACTACTCACCCAATATTCATTAAATCAATTCTGACCTAAAAGTTTATTATAACTTCAGCAGATATACTGTGGCTCCAACTTAAAACACATCAATACAACTCAAGTCACCTTCATTCATATATCGCTTTAAACAATATGGACTGTTTCAAAGCTGCTTTACAGTGATAAATAATAGTAAATTAAAGTAAGAGAGATTGTTTTGGCTTTACAGCAGCTCTAGAATAAAGTTATTGTCCAGCTAAAGTTAGTTTTGACCGATTCAATTCCGATGCAAAGATCATTAGTTATTAACTCAGGGGCCGCTTACATGACACCAATCTAACAGAAAACGGGCTCTGGTCGCTCATTCGCATAACAACAGTGCCTGGTAGCTTGAGAACAAAATCTTGAAATAGGTTCCAAGGTGCAAGCCTTGAAAAAAAAATATTATTATAAGTAAATTAAATTACAAGTAAATTAAAGTTTTTTCAAACCTGTGAAAACACGCACATGCATATTACGTGTTTAGTCTATAAGTATGCGCATTTGAATATATAAATGCACAGGCGTGTAGTCTTTCTTTACAAATTGACCTCAACAAATTACTTGTCTGGCTTTAAAAATGAATAATACCGAATCATTTATCGCTTCCGAGTAGCCATGTGAACCGGAACTATTTTGACAACGTTTTATCTGTACAAAGTGGAGAAGTCTCTTCTTCTCAGGGGAGTAAATAGTTGAAACTTCAGGACTGCGTTGTCGTCGTGTACAGGCGCAGGTCCTTCATCAGATCTGGATACGGCCTGGATCCGGCGGACTGCGGTAAACCTCTGGATAAACAGACAGACTAATATTAGCGTAGACGCCATTCTTCTTATGATGCAACAAGTACATCGCGATTTATGGGAAGTGTTCCCGGTTCCGGCTGACCTAATCTATGCAGCCTAACATTGAATTATAGAAGTCTATAAGCTGTTATGTGGATGCTAGGTCAAAGAGATGTTTAAACTGACAGAGTGTGTCTGCTTCTCGGACAATGTTAGGAAGACTGTTCATAAGCATAACAGTGAAAACTAATGCCATGCTTAGTACAGAGTGAACAGCAACAGTCCTAGTACTGAGCCTTGTGGTACTCCACTGAACTCGTGATCGATAAGACATCTCTTCATTCACTGCTACAAACTGATAACGGTCAGATAAAGTATGATTTAAAGCATGCTAAAGCAATTCCACTAATGCCAACATCATTTTCAAGTCTATTTAAAAGAATGTTGTGGTCAATGTTATAAAATAAGATCGAGTAACACAACCATGATCTGTTGATAAGAGCAAATAATTTGTGACTCTAATGAGAACTGTCTCAGTACTATGGTACGGTCTAAATCCTGACTGAAAATCCTCACAGATATCATTTCTTTCTATAAAGGAACATAGTTGTGAGGATATGCCTTATAGCATCTTTGACAGAAAAGGCAGATTCGAGATAGGCCTGTAATTGATTAAATCTGTAGGATCAAGTTGCGTTTTTTTAACAAGTAGTTTAAAGCCACCTTAAAAGTTTTTGGTATGTATCCTAATGACAAAGATGTATGCATGATATCAAGAAGTTACTTATAATAATTATGCAGAATTTACTGTTGTTACTATAGTAAGTATATGTAACTTAATTAATTGTAATTGTAAATTAAATGTTACCAAAGTCTCTTATGCTCACCATACTTATTTCTGTACTATCACCAGAAATTTGTATCCTTAAGTAGCCTTTCATACTGGCTTTAAATTCTGATAAAAGTTACCATGACGATCAACCAAGGGGTTTTACCCTACGAATGTACGACAATGTTTCTTCAGTCGAGCAGAAAACCTCCCAGCAGAACTGTAGTGAATTATTTACAGTCATTTATGTTATAATATTAATGCCGGCTAGATAAAAAGGGGATTGTTCATCAGTGGGAATGTTGTTTACGATCATTTCCTGAGCAGGATGCTTATCCAAAGTGCTCACCATAAACATTTTTGATTTGTCACCATCTTTACTTGTCAGTGCACAGCAGTGAATAATTTCTTTCTCTTGTCATTTTATACAGCATTGGCTGGACCCGAGCAAACCAGTAGTGAAACAGATGAAATGTAAGTTTCATTGCCCTCAAGGTGGCAGCAAGTCACATTTACTGTTGTTCGTGAATTTTTTTCGGTGAAACTGGAATTGTGCATAAGGTGGAAACATTTTCCAATTCATATTTCACAAAGGGTTCAAGTTGGTCACACGGGTTTGTTGCTTTGACCGATATTAAGCTGCATGGTTTGAAAGTGACTTTAACTGTGCATCTCTCCTTGCTATTTACAATAAACAATGGACTTTTTCTTGCCAATGTGACCGGTAAAACATCACTCGCATTTAGAGATGTTTATGTAGAATTACAGAAGGGAGGTGAATGAACACGTAGCGGACATGTGACAGAGAGAGATCGTAGACAAAGTGACGTCAATGAGGTCAATCTTTCCCTTTGAGCTGTAAACTTCTCAGACTCATTACGTTTATCTTTGAAGGCTTCATTTCATTCTTCACCAGAGGGGTTTCCCTCATCTCACGGATTAATATAATCATTTTAGCTCTTCTCATGCCCTTGGTTACAGTTCTCTGCATAATCTGTCTCACACTTACTGGCTTACGCTCAAGTTGTCTCTCTCTTCCCTCATCTGATTGTTGATGTTGTGCTGTTTTCAGGTCACCAGCCATACACTATGTGCTTCAGGGTGAAGTTCTACCCTCAGGAGCCAATCAAGATCAAGGAAGAGCTGACAAGGTAACAGTTCTCTGATCTAATGTTCAAATTGCATTGGAATGACATAAAAACAAGCCCGGCCAGTCACAGTATAAACAGCCCCTGAATTCAAGTATATGAGATTGAGGATTTTCTGGAAGAGATTTGCATTTTTAAAACGCCTCCTGAGCAGATTGTTCCAGTTTCATTTGAAAGAGCATGTTTACTTTGTAGCTGAAGCCAGAACGGCTGATCGGTGGCTTCTTTCATGTCAAAGTAACCAATGTGATCTTATTACAGTGCATCTCACATTCAAATGTCACTCCAAAATCAGAAGAATTGTGGAAATATATTTTGTTAGAAAAAAATATAAAAAGCTTTTTTCACAAATTTTACAAAAAAAGTAAATGTAATTTTTAGGGCACTTAATTGCAAGTTAATTGTAATTAAATGAAAATGTATTGTAGTTAATATTGTTGTAGATTTATATTCAATGCTGTCAGTTCAAATTATAATTGCTTTTCTGAACCACAAATAGGGCTTAATTACGTCTTCATCCCCTGGTTTCACAGACAAGGCTTAAGCTAGTCCCAGACTAAAATATATATGTGTGCTGTCTGAAAGTAACTTGCACTGACACAATCTTAAAATATGGTCTCAAGATGCACACCAGTAATGTTTTATTCTAAGGCATGTTTATAAAAGCTACTTAAATGCCCTAATTGAACTAAGGCCTAACCCTGTCTTAATCTAAACCCTGTCTGTGAAACCAGGCCTATATGTAATTTCACAATTTACTTCTACTGTCTTGTACTGACAAGCATTTAAGGACATAAACTAATACACTCACCTAAATGATTATTAGGAACACCTGTTCAATTTCTCATTAATGCAATTATCTAATCAACCAATCACATGGCAGTTGCTTCAATGCATTTAGGGGTGTGGTCCTGGTCAAGACAATCTCCTGAACTCCAAACTGAATGTCAGAATGGGAAAGAAAGGTGATTTAATCATTTTTGCATGTGGCATGGTTGTTGGTGTCAGACGGGCCGGTCTGAGTATTTCACAATCTGCTCAGTTACTGGGATTTTCACGAACAACCATTTCTAGGGTTTGCAAAGAATGGTGTGAAAAGGGAAAAACATTCAGTATGCGGCAGTCCTGTGGGCGAAAATGCCTTGTTGATGCTAGAGGTCAGAGGAGAATTGGCCGACTGATTCAAGCTGATAGAAGAGCAACTTTGACTGAAATAACCACTCGTTACAACCGAGGTATGCAGCAAAGCATTTGTGAAGCCACAACACGCACAACCTTGAGGCGGATGGGCTACAACAGCAGAAGACCCCACCGGGTACCACTCATCTCCACTACAAATAGGAAAAAGAGGCTAGAATTTGCATGAGCTCGCCAAATTTGGACAGTTGAAGACTGGAAAAATGTTGCCTGGTCTGATGAGTCTCGATTTCTGTTGAGACGTTCAGATGGTAGAGTCAGAATTTGGCGTAAACAGAATGAGAACATGGATCCATCATGCCTTGTTCCCACTGTGCAGGCTGGTGGTGGTGGTGTAATGGGATGTTTTCTTGGCACAATTTTGGCTACAGCTATTGTATATAACTAATATATAACAGCTAAACTCTATTTTTTATTTTAACTGTACTCTTTATACAGGAACTGTATGTTGTGTTTTTAAATTAGTGCTGTTAAATCGATTATGTATGTATATATTGTCACTGGTAGTTGCAGCTAAACAGACGAAGACGATGAATAAAGTTCCAACACCAAGTTTAAAAATAATGTTCCAAAAAAACTAGCAACAGACACTTAACGTAGACGTGACCGGATAACAAACAGAGGAAAGGGAGGAGACTTAAGAATATCATTCCAGCAATGATTACAAAGGCAAGAACTTTTCTGTTTTTAACTAGATTTTTAAAAGATTTTTCTTTTTTCATCATTTCAGACATCCTTATTTTTCCATAAATTCATATAAATCATGTTTGCTCCTCAATTTTTTATGTTAATAGGATTTTTTTCCCCCTCAAAAGGAAGCAAAAAATAATCTGAATAGACTGTCAGTGTCCATGTGTATCACATATTCCTCTTACATTATCAGAGAGCGACTTTCCAAGCAAGGGCTTTGATTCCATCGCACTAATTCTCTCAAACACGCACATACACACACACATCTGCACAGATACACAAACACACACTCACAGATTGTTGGTGTGACTGAATCATTAGTGCTGCTCTCACAACATGGTGCTCAGTGCATGTACACCATCTGAACTGTCAAGATAAATGTGTTTGTCTTTCTCGATCTTCCACGCTTTCCCTGTGCGCCGGAAAACGAAAATGTTCCCGTGGCCAGAAGCTTTAGAGCGAGCGAGGCGTATGTGTGTGAGAGGGAGCCCAGGTTGTCTGAGTTTAATGGTTTCATCCTGTGAAAGAGAAAGCAAGAGTGAGATGGACGCGAGATGCATTAATGTGCCAGTTCATGCTATTTTCTGCTCCATACTAGAGTTTTTCCTGTTAAAGCTGTTTGACACAGAAAACAACTATATATATATATATTTTCCAACCGCTCTCTCTCTCTTTAATATTTAATGTAAAGAATGGATTTGAGAGCAGTGGGTTACACAGAGCGAGAATGGAGAAAACAGACACAAAAGCATGATGCAAACGTTTGGCAAATCCATTGCAGTTCCGTCATACAAACTTTAGAAATCACCATGAAGTCCAAATGGACCATGTTATTCTTACTGTTAAATGCTTTTGATCAGTGCACATTATTCCAATACTAAAAAAAGTTTAGTTAAAGAACTTGCTTCCACCTCTGAAATTACTGGATACACTGGATTGACCTAATTATATTTTCCTTGAATATCATGTTTCACCTTGCCAAGAAGTGCACCTAATTGTATTGAATATGCAATTGTATTTCAATCTGTACTAGCAGGTAATGTCATTTTAATGAAATAATGTTTTGAAAAAAAGTGTACTTTGTAATAATGTAAAATTAAAATGTGAAAGTATTTTTTCAATCATTATGTTTTAATAATTTTTTCATGCTTCAAAAAGTACACTTATTTTGATGTGTTGACTAACATACTAAAGCACATGTTAAGTACTTAAATATCATTTTATCTCTAGGTTGTTATTAATTAACATATTTTAAATGTACTACATTTTAAATTCATAATTACAAACTTGTAGTTAAAATATATTGAAATACATGTCTTAGAAGTTTCAGTAGACATTTAAGTAAATTTATTATAGTTTGCCATGAAAGCTTGTCAGGACATTCACACTTTAAACATATTTTTAAAACAAGTTATCGTAGAATTACATATGAAGAAGATGTACTTAAGCTCTATTTGGGTTACTACAAAATTCAACTAATTGCATTTATTAAAAGCTAAATTATAATACAATTTAATTTAATTGCGATTAACATGTAATTAACTGTCTAAAAGCTTTGTATTCAGTTTACATTTAAGTACTCTATATTCGTTTAATGTATAATATTTCCAGAACAAGTACTCTTTTTTAATGTATGCTAAAGTGCACTTCTTTTTCCAAAGGGAAGTGAAATAAATTGTAAATTCCGTTTGCACTTGTCCTCTCTTAAATAATGCAGAGCCATTGTGCATTTTAAAGTTTGACCATAATTAAAAAAAGATATACTGTATATATTGAGCTCCTACTGTACATACGTAGAACACAACCAAATGCACTTTTCGGTACAGATTCTCATAGGGATTATGTTATATTTATATCATGTTGTACTTATGTTAAAAGTGCATGTCCGTATTCCGTCTTAAATGCCATTGTCAGTTCAGAATAAGCTCTGTGAGTTGTGTCATGTGCCCTAATTTTTTAGGCCTTACAAACGTAACATTTCTTAAAGGAAACAGTAGTGTTGAGTGCTCAGTTATGTTAGTGTACTAAAGCAGGGCTAGCTTGCCAGTGAGCACAGACCATCTGGTAGACTTTTCTGCTCTGAAAATCAGAAGAGGATGCCAGAACCGAAGGATTTTGGGGTGCTGTTATCGTTACTGGTGTGTTTGTGCTTATTAGGGCAGATCTCTATGTCCTTCACAACGTTTTTTTTTTAGATCCAAGTGTGATCAGCTTAGTGTGACGTGTTTTTTTTTACGTCATTCTAAGTTATCCTACACATGATTTGCCCTTATGAACTGAACTATGACGTTGCAAAAACATAAAGTTTGCAATTAAGTATATTCTTTTAAACTTTATTGTGTATGTGATAAGTGCTCATTTAAAAGTATGCTAAAGTGAAGTAAAGGTACTTACGCCTACGGGTAAAGCAGAAGACAGACGATCTTCCCGAAGAAGATAGAACAAGGAAGTACATGGACTAGGGTTGGGTATCGTTTGAATTTGAACGATTCTGATTCCGATTCCGATTCCTTGTTTCGATTCCGGTTCCTAACGATTCTCGATTCCGATTCTTTTAAGAGGCAGGGTCAAAAAAAGTTTAGCTAACCTTGCTAACCAACGGCCTTTCTGAAGGAAATAATCGTTTCTGAAGGAAATACTCCTTCTGTAAAAATACTCCTTTTGTCACTAATTTAGCATTTTGCCGAGATTTCGTTATTTTTAGAAAAGTGAAGCCACACTTTGGATCGCCGACGTAAGCTACTCATGTTCGACTCGCATGGTTATGCCAACACTTCCGGTAGACGCTTCTTCGTTGGTGTTGTTCGCGGTTTCTTCTTCCGCTCGGCGGACTGTAAATATCGAAACTAGGAATCGAAATTTTTACTTTTGAACGATACCGGGAAAAACGAAAAGTTAGACTCGATACTCGATTCTCGATACCCAACCCTAACATGGACACAATACCAAAACAATCCACACTCTTCACACTGACATCATGACCATCGATGCCAAAGACTACAGTAAAGACCCAAGAACAGGAGATTGGGAGTACGTATAATGGTGACTAGGAATCTGGACGTAGAAGACAGATTGGTGAAGGGGTGTTTTGGGAAGATTTCAAACATTGTCAATAAGAGGAAAGATGGAATCGACACCGTGGAAATGCTAGGACTTTCCAAACGCACGCAGGAAAAAACGCAGAAGGGTGCAAGGTGAAGACCACTTGGTTTACATTGATAGATATAAAGAAGAACCTCTTAGAAAAGGAGCAGTTATTTGACAATTCCCATTAAGCTAGCCTACGCCTGCACAGCTCACAAAGTCCAAGGCATGACAATGGAGTATGCCGTGGTGTCAAGAAGATTTTCGAGCCGGGAATGGCCTACGTTGCTAAGGGTTTTAGTGTGAATGCAGCCAAAGAGAAAGAATCCATGGTGAATGATTCAAGTTGAAATTACGCTAAGACTCTTTTGAAATATCTCCTCTCTTGTTGTTTCTCTATGTCAGGTACCTTCTGTACCTACAGTTGAAGAGAGACGTGTACCACGGTAGGCTTTTATGCCCGTTCGCCGATGCTGCGTATCTTGGAGCCTGTATAGTGCAGGGTAAGAATACAACTTCCTCTACAACCAATCACACATTTCATTACGTTGTGTTTTGCAACCAAAGCTTGAATATTATTTGATTTATAACACCAGTAGCATGGTGTTCCTGAGCAATTTTCTTCTGGAAGCTTTTTAACTAATGAGCAGTCATATTTCAAACCTCTTTCCATATTTTCTTGCTCAAAGTGAACAACAAAGAGAGTTTCTAATGAATATGAACCTCATTTAGATCATGAACAGAGGAGAGTCTCTTGTTCTAGATACACAGGTATCTTAATAGGCTCTTTAGCTTTTTCGTGTGGTTATTTGATGATTTCTAAGGCCGTTTGTCTTGTTCTAGCTGAACTTGGGGACTATGATCCTGAGGAACATCCTGTTGACTACATCAGCGACTTCAAGCTCTTCCCCAAACAGTCCCTCAAACTAGAGCGCAAAATCATAGAGATCCATCAACATGAGCTGAGGTGAGGTTCTGCATTTATTTGTGCGATACAACTGTTCAAAAGTTTGAGGTCGGTATGATTATATTAATGTTTGACGGTAGTCTCTTATGCTCACCAATGCTGCTTTTGTTTGATCATAAATACAGCAAAAACAGTAATATTGTGAAATATTATTACATTTTAAAATGCTTTCAGTTAAAACAACTTAAACATGCATTTTAGTCTGGAACTTGGCTTAAGTCTGTGAAACCAGGGGTTTATGTTTTTGGAGATCTTAGATTGTAAAATTACCATTGTTTTTGTAGGGGACAGTGTCCTGCACTCGCCGAGTTAAACCTTCTTCAGAGGGCCTACACACTAGACACATATGGAGTGGACCCACACCCGTGCAAGGTAGTGACTCGCCTCAGAAACATCCAAAATATCTTGTATCTACGAAATATCTAGTATTAAGTACAGAGAAAATACAATATATATAGCTAAAATATCATAAATCTGATCTTTTATTTAATTTGTTTCAGGATTTCACAGGATCCACTGCTTTCCTGGGATTCACTGCAAGAGGGTTTGTAGTTTTCCAAGGAAATAAGAGGATACATCTTTTAAAATGGTAACTTTGAAAAACATCTTATTAGTTGCACTCTCAGATTCACTCTACATCTCCACCTCATCCTACTCAGGTCACAAAAATGTCAAAAAGGTCCTTTGTCTATTGTCAGTTGTGTAGTGGTGTATGAAGCACAGCTCACACCGAAGCCACTTTTAAAACAAGAAGCTTTCTGTTGGTCAACATGGCGAATCCCCCTGTTGTGAAATTCCCAATCACGTGGATTCCTATTGAATTGACGGGATTTCACCTGCAAAAATTCTGCAAAAAGTCTAGTGTCCACTGAACACCCATTTATAGACTGTTCACACCAAGGATGATAACCACGATGATAACTTTCACTGTAAAGTTTCTTTCGTTCTTTGAGAATAAAGGCATCCATATCACAACTATAACAATAACGAAACTGTGGAACAATATAGTTGGAATCACTCTCAGAAAACATCGACAGCCAATCAGAATCCACCCAAATTTAAAGAATGTTTAAGTGTAGTGTGTTTCTCTTTCTCTGGTGTTTATTAAAAGTGTATTTATTTGTGCATTCTGCCTCACGCATCATCTTTATTCGACTCGCTGCATGCAACCATGACACAATAAAGGATTTAAATGGAAAAAAAGGAATGGATATACCAGCTGTGCACCTGCTTCTCCTTGAACAAGAGGATCATTCCCTCGAGGACCACACAAGGGAATTTTTAGATCTGCCGTGCCTGACTCAATATCAGGACCGCTCGCTCTGCAGTTTTATATCACACCAGCCTCAACAAGTGGTCCAAGGCATGCCTGCCCATGGAAGGTCCTAAGAGAGTTTTGCTGAATATGTGGAGTGGGTACTTGTCAGATGCGACTATTTCACTGTTCACTGTCTGATGAAGACATCGCCAGCCCCACTCCAGACCCAGTGCCCAGCCAGCCTTCAGCCATGCCGTATCACGCTACGAAGAAACAGCCAGATCGATTGCCTGAAGCCACGTTCGTCCTTGACCCTGAGCCTATTAGAGAGTCTGAACAGGTGTGTGAGCTGGAAACAGCATCCATCATTGAGAAAATATTATTTCCATTGAGGGGTTGGATTGGAGTCCCACCCACACTCCCGTCGCTTTGAGGCAATCAATGAAGTGGGTTCCCAAGGAATAATTGTTTGATGAGCTGGATAATGAAATGTTCAAGGTCCCCAGTCTCTTCTGGTCCTGTCTAGTCCCAAATTGTCTTTGTATCTGCTGGTTCAACCCAGTTCTACCAGAAGGACTCGTGAGATAGAATAATGTACAAAGCATTAATTTATTGACAGCCCAGCAAGCAATGATTTATTAAGGTGCATCTGAGGGCTGCGGATCTGCATTTCCTGCCTGAAGAGGAAGGCAGGGGCGCAGCTGACACCCGGTGGAGGTATGGACAGGACCATCCTGGTGGTGATGGGGAGGGTGTAGGTAATTGTTGCATCAGTCAAACATGTGTAAGTGCCAATCTTTCATACAGCAAGTATTAGGACATGAATGGATAGATGTGAAGGTAATAAGTGACGTTATAAATAAGTCTTCCTGGCAGAACTTATGCTAAGGCTTTCATCTACAAGTCATCTTCGTCTCTGATGGTTCAGTGTAGTCCCAAGTCATATTCATTGTCATTAAATCAGACTAGCTCAAAGTCTGCTTCATCTCCGTTTGCTCTGCCTAGTTCCAAGTATCCCTCGACATGGATGGTCCTGCCCAGCCTTCCTCTGCCTATCCCTCCAGTCCCTAGGCCTTGACTCCACTGTCTCCCTTCAGCCCCTTGGCTCCTCCTTTTGTGGTTCCGGAAGACATCAGTCCCAGACATCAGTTCCACCTTGGTCCAGTTCCGCCATCAGCTTCATATCATGTCTCCGGACTTCATCGCAGCCCTCCGACCCAGTCGGCTCCACCTTGGTCTCTCATCCCTCAGGTTCAACTGGGCTCTTTCGTCCTTGGATTTTTGTCACTCTTGTTCTGGTTCGGACTTGCAGATCTCCTGCTGTACCTTTCACCCTTCTGGCTCAGCCAGGCTCCTCCTTCCCTCCGGTTCCACCATTATCCTTTGGTCGCACTGACCCCACGCCGTCACCTCAGTGATGCACACCTGCAGCTCCACCTTGGCACCCCAGGTCTTAAGCTTCACCCTGGGTCCATGTCTCCTTGGTTACTCCTGGGTCTCTTATCACAACTTCACCTCAGTCGGGGCTCCTGTCTCAATCTTCTCAATCGGTATTGCCATGGGCCTTCATCCTGGCTCTGCTCTGAGTCATCCTCAGACTCCTCCCATCTCTGCCCTAGCTCCTCCCTCTATTGTCTCCACCTTGGTGTTCCCTTTTGCCAGCCCATCCAAGGTCTCATCCTTCGGTTCCTCGCCCATCTCCAGAACTCCTCCCTCTCTCCTCTGTTGGAGTATATGGTCATTGTCAGGTTCTCTTTAGTTTAGTTTAGTTTTCATGGTTTTCCCTGTTTCTGTTGGCCTAAGGCCCTGTTTACTCGAGAACGCTCGCGGGTGAAAACGTAAAAATATTTTATCGGATGTGCCTTTCGTTTACGTTTCGTTTGAGGCTCAAAAACGCAAAAAAGTGAAACTACCCTCCAAAATGGAAATCTTAAAAACGCTCCACCGCCGCATTCCCGTGTAAACGGTAAAAACGCAAAAGTCTGCTTGACGGTGAAGGTTGTACGCAGGCGCGTGGACTTGGTGTTGTTGTAGTATGCACTCCTAGCCGCCTGAAGTGCATACTACGTTGAATTTCACACACTTTTGCGTCTCCATTTGCACGCGGATTTCCCACACAAAACGCTCGTCTAAACGCAGAATAAAAAAAGATGACGCAACGCCACTTTTGCATTTTCTCTTCACAATCGTTTCCGTGTAAACATAGCCTAATTCTCATTTCTAGTTTGTTGCCATAGTTTCTAATTAAGTTCCGCATCTGTTTCTTGTCCCTTTAATGATCATCTCTGTGTATTTAAGCACTCAGATCTTTCTGTTCATGGTTTGGTGTCATTATCGTCAATGAGTGTGTTTACATGCACCCTTGTAATAAGATTATTAACGCAATACTTTGATCAAACTAATGTGATTAAGCTCATAATCATAGTAACCATAATCGCATTAAACAATGTTGCATACGCTGATTTTAAGCACAATGAACAGGCACGTAAACACCTTAATTACATTATTACTGCTCTGAACAAAGTGTGCATGTACTCGGACACAGACGGATGCCTTGTGTTGTTCACACAAATTCATGAATGAATTCCATGTCATTATTATTGCGACGGTAGCGTAGGCAAAACCGGAATTGCATGGTGCTGAATAATATCCAGTACTGTACGTCCATAAAAAAATGTATTTTGAATTTGATGTGAGTAGATTAAAACATTGGCCGGTAACATGCACACGGTATGCCTATTTGAATGTGGTATAACCATACTTGATAACGTTCTGTTTATTGTAAGGATGCGCTGCAGTTTTACTGTCTGCCATTTTAAATGCTAAGAATGATTAAAACTATAGTTATCGTTATTGTTGTAGTTATCATCGTTGGTGTGAACAGAAACAAAGCGGAATGTATATAGTGCTTAAGGATATCTTACAACTTGAATATCTTTCAAAGATTTGTTGCAACCTTGCACATTGAACTGTGACTAGGAGCTGTTCATCCTCAAAATCAGCCTGTGAGCTTTTAAACCAAACTGTTTCCCGACAGACAGTTTAAAGCCTGTGCGCGCTGACTCACAGACATTATGTAAGGTCAGTTGATCAGATGGAGTATACATCAGCTGATCAATGAGTGTTTTGTAAGTGCTCATGGTCTATGACATACGGTTTTGTAGTGTTGTTAACACCTGCTCTCAGTCAACAAGCAGATAAATGCACTCAAGGCTAGACGTTTGAAGAGTTTTATGTCTATTAATCTCTCTCTCTCTCTCATTGGCATGACTGTTGGCATGAAGTTTTTGCATTGAATGTGTCACTTGTAAAATTTCATTTGTAATGTCTCACTCTTGCAGGGCAGATGTCAGCAAATTTAAGTTCGAAGGGAAAACATTCTATGTGATTGGTGTGCAAAGAGAGGTAGGATATAATATCTTGTAACTGTTTTTCCTTTAAAGCTCAGGTTCATTGTAGTCATATGGTTCATAATGCATTTACCCACCATGCAACGCCAATTTACTTTGACTTAAAACCATTCTGTTTTCTTTTTAATGTTTTGCATTACATCATGATGGTGTTATAAACACAATCTTATGCTATCTTACATTCATTTATGAACTCACTCGCATTGTCTTTTATATATTTATTAACATTCCCTAACCCTAACCCTAACTCTTCATTATACAGTATATAGCTGAAAATATTTTTATATATTTATACATAATAAAACATATTAAATGTCTCTTTCACCTCGACATTTTGACACAGATTTCCAATTAGAACAGATTTAAGGCCCATTCACACCAAGGACAATTATTGTAAGGATAGCTATAAGTATACAATTTAAATCATTGTCATTATATAATAATAGAGCCCACACCACATCTATAATGATACCTGCACAGAGGAACAATATCATTAAAATAACTTTCAGAACAATTTTTCCCCTAGCTGATGAATAATAAAGAGCCAATTAGAATTCATCAGACTTTAAAAAACTTGAGCATTTAAAGGTACAATATGCAAGATTGTTTCGCCACCAGGGGTCGCTAAGCTCTTACAATAACAAAAGCGTATATTAATGACGTATATTCTGCATTAAGCGGAATTATGGATCTTGTCGTCAAGCTGATGGATATTTTATGGATGAGTGAACACATTGATGTTTTTAACATGACTGTAGTATGATGCAGGGCGCGATTGCTAGACTATACCAGCGCCACACGTAACGCGAGTCCGGCGGATATAAAGGAATAAGGTCAATTCATTCTACTGAACTACACACTGAATTACTCACACAGGTCAGTTTATTAGAGGAATTAAACTTGAGGTAACGCAGCGCTGCTTCACTTGCTCTAAACGTTTCATTATCACACTAAACGGCATTTGTGTGTGTTGAATGTTGTTAGTTAGGTTGTTCATTGGCTGTATGAGACTAAACTAGATTAACATTAGAGAATAACATACAAATCTTATTCTAACTTTTCATCATGTTGAACTACTAAAACATTGATTAGTTTTACATACATTAATTTGCTCACCTGTTTGCTCAAGTAACATGCAACACTCGCATCTCTGTCAAGTCGAAGTTATCCGCGTACGTGGAGCTCTCGGCATCTCGAAAGATGTTGATCTTCGTTTTAGTCCTCTTTTTGTCTCAAAGTCTGCTTACCATGGTCCATAATGTTTGACAAAACCCTGCTAGGAACGCTCACTCTGTTGAGCTCACATAACGGGCATAACCGACCCAGTTATCCACGTCTGTCGCCATGGTTACTATTGCAGTACGAGGTCAAACCTGGCGGAAACCGGGGGTAACGCGGAAATGACGCCATTGACTGGCGACTCCTCACACCTGCTCACACGCCCCGTTTTCTTGGTTAAAAATCACAATTTTCTCACGATTTACAAATAGTTGGAAACATTTGGGATATTGTAAGTAATCAACTAAACAAAATATATAACATTGGCCTAGTGGTTTTTGGAAATTCTACTGCAAAAATCTTACATATTGTACCTTTAAAGCGGCTTACGACATAACTACAGAAGGTCGAGGCCGTTGGCGTTGGCGCTAATATAGTTATTATTATCATCCTTGGTGGAACGGGCCTTTGCTCAGCGTCATGTGCCTTTCATTCTGTTTGTGTCACGCTTTAAATCTAGTTTTACATGTGCTTCTGTCTTCTTTTCTCTGTGTGAACTTTTCCATTGCTGGTGAGTAAACATGTACATCATGGCCATTGATTAACTTATGAATTATTATTATACAGCCTTACAGTACCTTACCCACATATCTGTCCTGATTTTAATAAGACTTTAGTTGTTGTGCCCAACATAGAGTATTCATAGAAATTTCATGAGCAACACGGTCAGGAATGATAAACATCATTATTATCAAGTATTTCACTGGATTTTCTAATTAAAATGATTTATTTAGAATTTACGTTGATAAAAGTAATTATTTTGTGTTAGGCAGACACATCATATTTTTAAGCTGTAAAAAGTAATTGGTGATTTTCTAAAATGTATTTATTATTCTCAAATATGTTTAGTATTATATATGATATAAATATTTTTAAGAAATGTTGTGGAATATGGATTAATGGGATATTTTTAATGAAATTTAAGCAATGATACTGTCCACAATTCCGAATAATCTCATATAATTAGTTAATGTTAATGCTAGCAAAGCTTTTTTTTTTTAGATATTATAAACTGAATATTACCGTGGTACATGTTTTTAAAAATCCTTATAATAATCCTTATTACTGTAATTAAATTGCTAAAGTTATTAGGCCCTTATTGAGTCATGATTGAAAACCATTTGTTTTACAAAAAGTATTACATATTCGTTAGGTTGCTTCTGAAGTTATGCATATTATATGATGGGTATGAAACTAAAGTGTCGTTCGATGTCTAAACCTGTGTGTGTTAATTCTGTACACCATGTCATCGCCTGTCTGGTTCACCACACATGCAAGTCTGAAAGTTTCTGGGTTGATACTGTATGTGTGAACAGTAAGAACCATTGTATGCTGGAAGTCTGCTCCTATCTGCATGTTCTTGTTCACACACACTCGAACAGATGTTGTGTGTGTGTGTATGTGTGTGTGTTATACTGGACATGTGACTGTGTTTCACACAAGCACACGTCTGTGATTCCACTCAGAAGTGTTGGAGTGTAGACCGTTCACTATTCTAAGAGTTTGAGCAATGGCTGACCTGTTCTGCTACTCAAATCTCACAGAAGAATTTTTGTTTTATTGCTCATACTTAGAGTTAGGCATTTAACCAGACCTTAAAGACCTTGTGCAGCACTGACATGAATAATAATAATACTTGTGGCTTATTGAGTAGATTTGTGCTATTACTTTTTTTTCTTGGACAATAAACTTAGCAAAAAATCACATAGACTTACATTGCAATATTATAACATAATATTACAACATGTAATATTACACTGAATGCTATAAAGACTAGGGGTGAACTCTATATTATGCAACCACCTAGAGCATCCTAGCATTGTGATTAACATTTATAATTATAAAATTATGAGTTTTTATGGTTACACTGTATTTTAAGGTGTTTTTGTTAGACTGTAATTATTAAGTACTGAGTATTATTCCAAAAATACCTCCAAACATTCTGTATATCTGAAAAGCCCTGGATTCCTCCTGGAATCCATGGGAATCGGATGTGACCCGGATTTGGGCAGACCCTGTGTTGCTGTCTGGGAAGGTCCTTTTCATTTTAAACTATTATTAATGTGTGTAGCCTAACTGTCACCTCTGGCTTGCTTAGTTGGGGACTATTAATATTATATTAACAATATTATTGACTTGACTGCACTGATACTATTGGATGAGTACTGAACTGAACTGGATTACGACATTACTGTTTTTCTGCAGAACTGCTAACTAATTTTACAATTGATGTTCTTTACAACTTAACCGAATCAACCCTGAATTGAACTCAGCTGAACAATGACACTATTTTCTTTTAGATCTACTGTACAGCCCAAATGAACTGTTTGCATCATTGAATCATTTTACTGTAATCACTGTAAAGCTGTGGTTTTGTATAAAGCGCTTTATAAAAAAAAGGTGACTTGATGACAAAACAGGAAGTATATATAGCAAACAATGGGACTATGAGACACAGGTGTAATAATCAGAAAGCAAGGAAACGAAAAAGGGTATTAACAAGACTAAACTGCAAGGAAACACAAGAAACACAGGTACATAAATGAAAACACAATAAGATCTAACATAATCCTGAAAGTAACTTATAATTAATCAATTAACAAGTTCTTATTTGTATAATTTTTACAGTCTTTCCTACGGAAGTCAAAATATTTCGAAAATAAAGTGTGTGTGTGTGTGTGTGTGTGTGTGTGTAGAAATGCGCTCGTGATGTCGAATTGTCTCGGACATTTATCTAAACAAAATAGTAGGATTGTGGTACCTACTCCGGCGGAGTCTTTGTGCTCGTTCATGGGCGTCCTAAGACAAATTGGCATTGCCATGTTGGTTGATTGTAGAATTTCCTTTGTTGAAAGCACAGATAAAAATAAAAAACCACTATTATATTTCTGTACAAAAAATAAACAAATAAGAACGTCTCGGTTACTAATGTCACGGTTGCTGCCACATCCAGTGCCCTACGCAAGCTTCTCAGATATACTGCTGTTCCTTTATACCCCACAAAGTGGGACTCTTGGATAACACTGGGAAAGCGTGCCTTTCCAGGGGAGAGGGACGCTGCGGAAGCCACATCCTGCCCGAAGTGGGGTACCATGTGGAGAATATACATATGGACTGGCCGGTTAGGGGCAGTACAACATATGGAATGTCACTGGAGTGGCTTCAGCCTAAGAAGGGGGAGGCTACATCAGACAATGATGGCAAAGCAGACTCTGGAGAGCTGGGTCAAAGGGGAACTGGTCGTGGAAGAATGCGCATATGGGATCGCCGCTGGGATCACCGCATATGGAACCCAGCCTAGCACAAGTTATATAGGCATACGAGCACTAAGCCTGGCGTCGGACGCTCCACAACATCCAACTGCCAAAGGGTTGCGGAGGAACGCTACTTGCTCTTATCGAGCAAGTTCGCAAACAGGTTCCACTTCAACCCATAGAGGTGCCTCGTAGAGGGGGCTCTAGCGGAAGTGATGGTGTCGACTACCGCCTGAGTTAGGTCACCTAGAACCTCCTGCCCAGGGACCAGACATGGAGTTTCCAGAGGTCTGGATGCGGGTGCCATAGGGTGCCCTGTCTCTGAGAGAGCAGGTCCATTCTCAGAGGAATGGGTCAGGGAGGGGCTGCCGCGAGTCGCACCAGTTGTGGGAACCAGGTCCGGTTGGGCCAATATGGCGCAACAAGTAAGACCTGCTCCTCGTCCTCTCTGACTTTGAACAGGATCTGTGCAAGAAGGTTCACTGGGGGAGACGCATACTTGTGTGCCAGCGCGTCCATGCCGAGGGTGCCCTTGTCAGGGAGAAGAACAACTGGCAGTGGGACGTGTCAGGGGCAGAAAACAGATCTACCTGCGGTCCTGAAGCACCTCCCTGGACCACCTGGGGATGGAGTTGCCAATCTCCCAGTAGCACCTGTTGCCGTGAGAGCTCGTCAGCTGCACGATGCAATATAAATGGCATGAAGTGACCTCAGATGCTTCCAAAGGAGGAGATGGTGGGCGAGTTGTGACATGTGGCAGGAGCGTAGACCACCCTGATTGATGATATTCGCAACATTCGCAGTGCTGTCCGTACGGACCAGTACATGCTTGCCTAGTAGCGACGTTTTGAAGCGGTTAAGCTCAAGATGTACTGCTAACAACTCGAGGCAGTTGATGTGCCAATGCAGTGGAGGCCCTGTCCACAGGCCTGAATCTGCATACCCATTGTACGTGGCCCCCCAGCCAGTAGCAGAGGCATCCATGGTGACCACAGAATGTATTGACACTTGATCTAGGGGTACACCTGCCCGCAAGAACAAAGGGTAGGATCACAGGCTGAGATTTTGACGACACTGTGGGGTAACTTGGATCCGCCACGAGCCGCTCGATCGTGGAGCCAGTGTTGGAGCGGCCTCACATGAAGCAATCCGTGCGGCATTACCTCAGCTGCAGAGGTTTCAGAAACTGCTCTTTTACTGAAATTGTCAGTACCACTGGCCCGGTGAGGAGGTCGACCACGGTGACGAGCAGACAGAGGGTTTGCGGCTGGCGGACGGGTGGATGGGCTGAGAACTGCTGGGCAAAGTCCTCGACCGCATCGCTGAATATCCCAATCTGGGAAAGATGGGCATCCAGGAACCGATATTTATCAGTTTCCCTCATATCCGCCAGGTTGAGCCAAAGGTGGCGTTCCTGGACCACCAAGGTGGACATCACCTTACCAATGGAACGTGCGGTTCATTTCGTCTATCCATGTGTCTTATTGTTATGTGAAGGCGAGGTGGATATAATCACAGCTGTATTGATCAAAAACCAAAACAAAGACGATAATCCAGGATAATAGGAACAAACACAACAGCTTTACAAACAGTGGCAAAGACAATACTGGACGAAAACTAGGGTTACGCTTTATTTACACTTTATTTCAAAAGTCAACTTTACACATTCTATTAACTATAAGTAACTTTGCAACTGCATGCCAACTAACTCACATTAGAGTATTAGTAGACTGTTAGATTAGGGTTAGTAGAATAAGTTGACATGTAGTTGCAAAGTTACTTATAGTCAGTAGAATGTCTGTTTGGGGAGCATAAAAATAAAGTCGAGTCAAGTCACATTTATTTATATAGCACTTTTTAAACAATACAGTAACAATACAGATTGTTTATTGGGGCAGTTCTCATCTGGCCTACGAACATGAAAAAAAGGAAACAGAAAAACACAGGAAACAAGAAAAAGCAAACTAAAAGTCCATGACAAAACAACACAACCATAACAAATATATCTATAAAGATTTATTAAAATTAATCAGCCATGAGGAATGAAACATGAAAAAATAACAATTTAAATCAAATCTATTTTGTATTTTTGTAATCTTTTAGCGTTAGTCTGCGAACCCCAGTTTGAGAACACCGTTTGTAATCACAGTTAGTTTACTGCAGGATTCCCGCTCTAAGCTCAAATGAATAGTTGACTGTCAAATTCAGATCTCTCTAAGCATAGGATGGGGGAGCGCTCTGACATTTAGTTTTGTTTTTATGACGTGACTCTAAGCTCACTGAATTGCTGGGGGCGGCAGTTTGATGCTAAACGGCCCGGAAGTGGTTTGTATTGATTTCTGCCTGGATTCACTGTTCTGCTTAGTACTCCATCTATTGATCCCCGGCTCAGATTACACATACGTAGGGTTAATGGAACTTATTCTCCTGACAGTTCTGTTTTTCACAGCACTTTTTCAGACCTCATATATATCTCTGTCACACTGGCATTACACATACATATTCACCTCCGCTTCAGACCTGGTCGTATAATCCAGCACATATATTTGATGGGGTCAGTGTGTCACATAGTTCGGTTGGCAGATTAGCACATTCACTCCACTGTTATCTCATTGTGTTAACGAGAGAACCGGGAATCTGATGCGTATCGATCCAGAAGAAAGCCAATACTGCTATACATTTTCATTACAACACTGATGTAGCTTTCGTCCTCTCATGCATGATGATTCATCTAACATAATTATCATTACGAACCAGTTCATGTCCTCCTGAGCGGTTAATTCAGCAGTCTAGTGGTGATAAAACATAATATAGAAACATTTATGATGTGAAACATTTTCATTAGCCATTGCGTAAAATACCGTTCAAATGTTTCAGTAAGATCACAGAAGAGACTTTTGCATTCTGTTCTCTTTTAAATAAATGCTGCTTTTTGAAGTCTCTATTCATAGTTTCAATTCAAAGAATCCTGAAAGCCTTTATCATGGTTCTCACAAAAATATTAAACAGCAACTGTTTTCAATATTAATAAGTGGAACCTGTTGTTGAGTGGTGTTCTGCCCACCGGTTAGATCCTGCTAGATGGGTTGGAGCAAAGGCTGTCTCCCTCAAAGTGTATGTTGCTGCTATCGCCGCACATCACGATACAGTTGAAGATAAATCATTGGGAAAGCATGAACTGATCGTTAGGTTTGGTCGATGAATCGTGCCTAGAATTTGGGCCGGCCAACTCTTACTTTGTCCTGAGACTCCGGCCTGGATATGGTGAACATGATTTCACCAAGTACCACATGTTCCTGGATCAACATCTTTGTTGATCCTGGATCAATTTTCCAATCAACCAGTCAGATTTTAGGGACAAGTTTACAGTTTATGTAAAGTTTAGGCTTAGAACCAGGGTGAAGTACTTAAACTTCATTGTTATTCACCTTTCATTGCCTTATGATTTTAGGGAAAAGTTATGGGTAGGGTTAGGTTTAGGGGTAGGAATTGGGTAAGGACTCCATTTTGGGACAGGAATATTGATCCAGGTAACTGTAATTGTAACTGTTAATTGTAATTGTAACTGTTAGAATTTCAAAGGATCAGCATTCTCCCCTAAAAGTGATCCGACAGATAAGTCTTAAGTCGTAGAGACTTAAAACTTTGAAGGATTGTAGTACTCACATGCAACGTCACCAAGGCTCACCCAGCTGCAGCGATCAAAAGTATGTAACGGCTCATAACTCCTACACCATTTGTCGCAAACTCAAGTGTCTTGTATCAATGGAATCCTTAACAAACAATGTCTCTGATTCGATTGTCACCTTGGCAAAATATTTGGGTATTTTGGATTTTCCAGTAAAACCTATTTTTGTGAACTTGTCATAGGTTTCCCCCCCGATCGGAACCAAAACAGTGTAGAAAGATTCTCTGTAGTCTGATTGTCAATATTTTTTTTTTTTAAAGTAAAAATTTCGTAGTAGCATGTTACTAGGGTTGGGTATCAGTTGGGTTTTATCCGATATCAGTACCTACTCGGTATTTTTTAAACGGTTCTGGTGCCTAAACGGTTCTTGAAACGGTACTTAAGAAAACGAAACCGCACACACTTTGTCAAAAAAAATAATAATACCCCTTTATTTACAGGGCCAAACTAGACACAACATTAACTTACAATATAAATACAAGTAACATAGGGTAATAATAAATAAACCAATATAAAATAAAAGTTCATATTTACATAGTATCAAATAAAACAATATTATATCAAACAATGTAATTATACTGGAGATTAATAGAGATTACTACCAGGGTAATAGGCTATAATATCGACATGGCTACAGGTTCCCATGTTTTGTCTGCTTTAACTAGTCATGCAAGTTATCTTGTCATTTACTGGTTAAACTCTTAGCCAGTTTGATATTTCGTTCCCACTGTGTCTTATACGCAGCTTTGAGTATATGAAAGAGAACGTCTCTGTGTAACCCATGTTCTCTGAATAGGGAACGAGACGCTGCGTTCGCTGCCAAATGTCTCGCGCTGCCGACAAGCTTCCTTTTTCGGCAGAGAACTCTGAGGAACAGATGATGCGCACGCTAATATATATACGACGTGAGCGTCAACGCGGCGCGAATGGTGATTCTATATCCATAGACAATCGTTATTCTGACGAGTAATTTTACACGTGAAATGCAGCCAAACATAAACGTGTGTTTAATCTCCTCGCTATCAGCAGACGTTCCGGGAGTCTCCCGCATATTGATAACGGCTCCCGGATGATCGCAAATTAGTTCAAATCTCCCGGAATCTAGAGCGAGCGAGCAAGAGCGCGCGTGCGAGACAGATCAGACAGTGCTTCAATAAACCGTATAGTGCGCGCACGTCGGAGAGGGAGAGGGAGACAGCGAGAGACTGCGTGTGTGCGCCTCATGCCACAGACTCAAGAATCGAAATCAGGCACCGAAGTTTTCATTCTTATTCGGTCTGGTTACTACCGTTTACGTCAGAACCGAGTTTCGGTACCCAACCCTACATGGTACCTCTTTTACTAAGACGTCTATCCCTCTTGAACAGAATGAGATAACTCCTTTAGACTCTGTACTCATATTTATGGGCAAAAAAAATGTCACTTTAAAAAAAAAACATGGCGATTGGCCAATTGGTGGCGCAATAAAGTGAAAAAAAATCCCTCACCAAAACAGCTATATGCAACAGTCAGTCCAATTGACTTGAAAACCGGCATGCGGTGTCTTTGTCCAAGGTGCCACCATTGTTTTCGAGGACATTCACGTATCTCGAAAACACGGACTCCGTCGGTCCATGAATTTTGAGCAGTTGTCAGACAAGGATAACGGAGGCTGATCGGAACGAAATTCGCTGGGCCTGTTTTACTCAAGGCCCTAGAGGCTTGTGAGGAATCCAAAAGAAATCGGCCCTTTCGAAAGGGTGTTTCGGGGAGTGTATTAATTTTTTTTGTCATACGTAAAGTATTATATGGATTCTAGGACCACTACTGTCAATGGAACTGTTAAATATTGGAGATTATTTTAAAAATCTACTTTCGCGAACTAGTGGTTTTTGGCTCAACCTCGATAACTGTTAAAAAGCTTTAAAACTACTATATTTCCTTAGTAAATTGTCTGTATTGGCTGTAAATGGTCTTTTCCATGTATGATCTAAGTAGTTGCATGTTTGATAAATAAAACATAATACCTTTTTTATAAATGTGATTAGAGGTCTTAAAGCACTTGGACCCCGATAATTGCTGCTTGCAGCTATATTACTTATGAGAATTGTTTATTGTGAATTATAAATCATAATAAATATAATTATTTATTGGTCATTGGAGACTTTCATTATTTGTTGTGACTAACCACAATCTTTGTAAAATCATGGTGGTGCACAGCTCCTTGTTATTTACTCCTTTAATTTATGTCCTTGTGAAACATATTGCAGTATCTGTAGTGTAAATGAAGGTTAATAATTGCAGTGTACATTATGTTCGTTCCAGTCAATGTGCTGCTAACCGGTTAACCTACTGTGCCGTAATGACGTGTTATATTGATCCACACTCTCATGTTCCCTGCACTCTTCCCGGTAAAGCCGTCCTGCACTCAGTAGCCATCACTCTCACTAACATGCACACAGATTTGGGTCAGCATTTTGTTCAGCTCTCATTATTTATGACATTGTGCTCAGATTCCATCTCCGTGTAATTTATAGATCTTTTTATGTCCTTTTTTCCTCCCCGTTCACTTAAGTTGATTGTTGTCACCTTTGCTAAGAATCCACGCTTAAGTTATTCATTCTGTCTTTTCATCTCTCTGCAGAAGAAACTGGTTCTGACATTCCACACCTCCACACCAGCAGCCTGTAAACATCTGTGGAAATGTGCTGTGGAAAATCAGGCATTTTACAAGTGAGAGCTGTCCTTTTAACCCCCCCTCTCTCTCTTCTTCACACTTCTATTTGTGTGTCTCTCTAGCATTTGCTTGTGGTTTGGTGTTTTTATACAGCACTATTCCAAGTTTTTTTTTTTTTTCTCTTTCTGATCAATAAACAATCCTGGAAAAAATGGTTTCCATTAAATAATTAAGCAGCATAACTTTAAATTTCAAAAATGATAATATTCAAAAATAGTTCAGAAAATCATCAGCATATTAGCAGAAAATCATCACTATATTAGAATTATTTATGAAGGATCATGTAACACTGAAGACTGATGCTGATAATTCAGCTTTGAATAAACACAATTTGAAATAAATTACGTTTGAAATATATTCAAAATTAAAACAATTATTTTAACATTTTATTTGCATTTTTTTTTTTTACAACATTACTGGATTTACTGTAGCATTAGAGACAAACCTTGGAACAGTGGTGTATGGGTCAGTCTCTAGTACTAATGTAATGCTAAAATAATTAAATGTATGTAAAGTATGTATGTATATGTATTAACCCATGACTTTTCTCTTTTTTATGCCAACCCTGTTAAATACAAAGTCTTTTGGAGTTATTTAGTGAAAAATATGTCTGATATGAGTGATTTTTTTTAGTTAAAATGTTTCACTTTGATGGAATTCTGTGACAATGTAAGTTACTAAATGAAATATGGAATGTTAAACTTACCTTGGTTTGTTTTTCATGATTTCACTCCTCAAATCATTACTTTTTTTAAAGGGATACTCCACTTTTTTTTTGGAAATAGGCTCATTTTACAACTCCCCCAGAGTTAAACAGTTGAGTTTTACCGTTTTCGAATCCATTCAGCCGATTTTCTGATTTTTTTGAAGAATATCAGTTTCTGGTCTCATTGACTTCCATAGTATATTTTTTTCCTACTATGGAAATCAATGAGAAACAGAAACTGTCCGGTTACTGATATTCTTCTAAAATATCAGAAAATCAGCTGAATGGATTCGAAAACGGTAAAACTTGACTGTTTAACTCTGGGGGAGTTGTAAAATAGAGTATCCCTTTAAAGAATGTCACAACATAACAGAGTTGAACAGAAAAAAAAAAATATATGAGTTAAAATTCAGTGAAATATACATTTTTGAAAATAGATTTCGCATATAATGTGACTAAGTTCTAGATCCTGGTGATTATATCAGTATGAGGTCATGAGGACAAACACAGCACACGAATGGCGCCGCTTCCTGAGAATGACCCTGATATAAGTGCCGCTGTCTCTTTCTCTGTCTCTGGTTACTATGTGTGAGTGGTGTCACATTACTGTAGAAAGCCCTTTAATTAAGAGCTTTAATGACAGCAGGCCTGCACATATCAAACCAGGACACTGGCAGTTATCCCTGTCTTCATATTAACAGCACACACATCAATCAATCAATGACAAACTGCCCTCATGAGCAGGCCACACAGTATCAGTACACTTTTTACACTGATTATCTGCTAGAAAATCTGCTGAATTATGCTGAATGGATTTATATATTTATAGCAACAACTGTTAAATGGAAATGAGAATACTACAGCCTGTAAGCTGGAAGAAACAGCAGACACAGACTCTGTATGGTCCTGCTTACTGGACATGCATACTGCTTACATAAACACATACTTTGTGACTTTTCATCTCACTTTTTTTGCTCACAATTTTGATTTTATTTAAGCAAAGCAAATTCAGTCATAACTAAATGTTAATGCATTTCTCTGATTTAGATGTGCAAAGTCAAGTCAGATAAAGACTGTGTCCAGCAGCAGTATATTTTTCAAGGGAAGCCGATTTCGCTACAGGTGAGATGATTCGCCTCTATGTGCTGTTTACCTGATAAGAGTAAATGATATGTCAGACATGCTAATATGACAAATTTCATTTGACTTCAGTTTGATTTTATTTCACATTATTTAAGTGGATCAAATGATTGTTTCTGGTTTGATTCCAGTGGTCGGGTGGCTAAAGAAGTGATTGAAGCCAGTTCAAAGATTCAGAGAGAACCTCCTGTTGTACACAGGTCAGCATCCATTTTCAATAGTTTTCTTACTGTATTTAGATGACACTTCACCCAGACAAACTGTTTGTGGGTTAGAAGGTCGTGGGGATCAGGCTCTTTATGGTTTTGAAGGGTCATAATATACACGTAGCCTTTTTTTTGGTATAAAGTCCACTTACTGTATAATCCATGCTTTCTTTGACCATTTTCCATCCTCACGCTGACCCTCACAAATAAACAAATTATATTGTGGATAATGTGTTTTTGAGACAATGTACTGTATGTAATGACCTCTTTTCCCCTTTCTTTTTGTTCTTTTTGTACATTTAGCACTTAATATGGAAATAATATTCCTGAAGTTCATACTAAATGTTATGTTTTTTGACATTGATTGCATGTTATTTGCAATTAAATGAAAATGTGTTAACATGTATTTAATAATTTATTAGTAATTTTAAATTAATTTGTAATCTTAGATTTGTAATGATAAACTTGCAATTTTGTATATTTAAAATATTAAATTTAATCGTAAATTAAAATCTTACAATTTTTATGATTTTTAACTAAAACTGTTAATTTGACATTATTACAAAGGGCACCTTTTAAAAGTGTCCTTAAGTGTTCTAAAAAACAGCCGTGAAAGTGTACTCTCTTTAAGTATACTTAAGTAGTTTTTTATTTCAGTAGTATTATACTATTATAATATCTGTAAGTACACTTTTAAAAATATACTTTTAAGATTTTAAAAACATATAAGTGTAAATAATAAAACAATAAAGTACACTTCTCAAGTGTTATATTTGAAATAAGTGATGGCAATAAAGCAATACAAAAATATTTGTATTTGTTAATTGGCTAACAGACTAATGGTGGCGACTGGTTCTACGATCTACTTGGGCGTACGTTGCTCATGATGCCTTGAATTTTGAACGTGACATGTATCAAACCCTTTTATTTAAAAAAACTTTGTTTTGTGAAATGTTGTCTTTCTGTGTCTGCTTTTGTGGGTGTTTCAGATCTCAGTTTGGCCAAAGCAGAAGCTTTACTTCACTCAGTCATAAACAGCTCATTATGAACATGGAGCCCCTCCTACCAGCATTGAGCTCCAGCAGAGAAAACAGAGACTCCTCAGCAGACATTGGTAACACACTCCTGCATGCATACACACCTTAAGGATAAACCCCTCCAACTGTAAAAAAACAAAAAAAACTTAGACCGCTGAAATGAAAATGACTAAAAAAATTTTTTTTTATTGTACAAGAAGGTGATTGACTGATCTGGTATAATGAAGAGCAAAGATATGACTTATATGATATGTAAACTCGCTAGAGAAGTCAGTAGTATCAGAAGAAGGGGACGGCAACAAACATGCTGGCTCGACACCATCGAAGCAGACACCAATATGAACATTAAAACTGTTGAAAAAATCAGTGCTCAATGGCATGGAGAATGCTCGTTCATAAGGTCGCCGAAAGTCAGATACGACTGAATGGGTAGATCAGCACTTTTAAGAGAACTAGCTTAGTCAGGTGTGGATGAACAACATCTGGAGGTTTAAGCACTGCTTTTCACTGACCTTTGAAAAAAATGACTTAATTTAGTCTTATTTTAGAAATGCTGTGTGGCCACCTAAGCATTTTCTTCCAGCTGAAAACGCCAGGCAGCCAAGCAGGGTTTTTTTTTCAGTTAACATGACTAGTATAGTTTTTGGTTGGTATGATATGAAATATTCATGGAATTGTTTGTAGTATCTGATTTCATAGTTTGTTTCTGAAGATAAAAATGTGAACACGACGTAAAGCACTTGCTTTAAAAGATTTTGTTCTGTCTTTTTGCCGTCTGTTGTTGTTTTACAAGCAGTATCCCACCCCTCCTACACTGTTATTGGACGACTGGGTAAAACGTTACAGTGATGAGTTTAACCCAAAGTTGAACATTGTTTTTCTCTCGGCAACCAGAAAAAAAAAAAACCAAATGTGCCATGCACACCGTGAAATAGACTTTCCGCGCCTTGTCACGTGACTGGTGTTTTAAATACGCAGCACTCCCATTGAAAACAATTGGGGAAAAAATATACTGGCCTTAAGAAAAAATGCTTTGGTAGACACACGCCCTAAATAAACACATGTAATCTCACATGATGCTTTTTTCACGCCAATAACACAAGTTAAAAAGTCAAACACTATTGTATCGCCCATTGTATATTTTGCATGAAAAACTGACCTAGTGCACCTAGACGTTGTTGGCAGGTAACTGTCACCGTCCCACAGGTGGGACGTTTGCCACTATATTTTTAAAACAATAATATCTTAGTAAATACCTTAAATAATATTGACAAACTATATATCATTTGAAAGCTTACAATCTCTAGTTTCCATATTTGGTGACTGATTTTCAAAATATATTACAGAGGAGCCATAATTTATCAATATAAAACAAGAATATTTTCATACTCATAAGGCGTGTTCAGACCTTTATTTTAAAATAGCAGTAAACATGAACAATCATGAAAAAATGGTAGATACCCCAGTTTGTTTTCATGCCAAAAGTTCAAAAGATAGAATCCATTCAATTATTTTGAAAAAAAAAGGTCTGAAAAGTTTGAAATATCAAGAAAAAAATAATAAATTCACCATTTGTGATGTGGCAGCTAGCTGTGACTTACATGCGTGTTCTTTGTATGTGTTTCTTAGAGTTTCAATTCATATCAAAATCTGCCAAACTTCCCATGCTACTTCTGAATAGGATCTCTACTTCAGAAATTGTATGAAAATTGTGAAAATAATGGTTCAGATCACTCAAAACACGAATGGAAATGCAGGCGCCCTTATATGGGCAGTAATGGAGTCTGATTGTGCCCTAGTGAAAAAGTTTGGTACTGCGCTCAAACAAAATCTTACTGAAAGCTCATTTTTTGAGATATCAACCTAAAATTTAAAACACAACTTGTTCAGATTTTTGGCTTTGATCTTTCTGCCATTTTAGAGTAGCCCAGGTTTTGAAAATATATATTTTATGTAAAATATGAATAATTAATATTTTTACATTGTACATTTCCATAAACTCAAACTTCTATAACTTTTTTTCTGTTTCACTTTCTTAATTTATTTCACTTCTACAAAAATCTGCCAAATGTCTTCTTTAAAACAAGACCAATCATATGTCTATATTCCAAAGCGTTCTTGAATTACAACCATTTAAGTTCGAAATGTGCATTTTCATGTCTATTCAAAAAAGGGGGGGTGACAGTTAACAGGATAACACCCCCCATTCTCAAGGGAAATGTTTAAAGTGAGCCGATGAGGTGCTGGTATCTGGAGACTCCAATCATAGCTTTAAAAATGCTTGTGAATTTCCCTGCAGACAGCATGTTAGCAGTGATTAGATAAGAGGCCTGCTCGGGCTTGTGCTGTTAGAGGTTTGCATTAAAGCAATGACACTCAAGTACACATGCCAAAGGAGTTAGAAGCTGTTGGTTTAATGATGTCCTTGACTTGAATCACTTAGCTGTTTAAACTCAGATCAATCGGAACAGAGTGAGGAAGGAGTATGATCAGAGTGTTTCATGTAAAGGTTTAGTCACGCAATTCTGGGGAGATAAAGCCGTGTAGTCCACGTGAGGAGTCCTGAAGCTGGTTCATCAATACTAAGCCCCTTAAAGATCAAGTTACCGGAGGACAGGACAAGGTTTTAACAACTGAATGTCACACTGGCTCTTCTCAGAATTTCCCTGTTCATCCTGTATTAAAATAATGTACTACGAAATGCATTATAAACCCATTTAGCTAAATTTTTTTTTTACTGATTCTCTTTTCATGCTTGATCAACTTATTTTTCACATATTTGATATTGTTGCAGCTCTTCTCTTGTAAGTCTGTCAGAAACGTTCTGTTTAGTTCCTGTCTCTATGAAGCCCCTCCTTCCGAAAAACTCAATGTACTCTGATTGGTCGGCTGGACCAGCGTGTTGTGATTGGTCAACTGCTTTGAGCGTGTTTGGGAAATGTCACACCACTTACAAACGCGAGTTTCAACACACTACTAACTTAAAATAAAGAGGCCTTGCCGCTTTTTTTGCATTTGCCTTGGGTGGAAATCACTTAAATGAGGAATATTACGAGGTGTTCGTTCCCAGAAGAAAACTCTAGAAAGTTGAAAATGCTAAAAAAGCACAATAAGACTAGCCCATCAAGATGTTAGGTCTGGGAACTCACAATTGGCATACTTCAATTCGAAAGACTGCTGTTAGCCAATAGTATCTTGTTTGTTTTCAAGTAGCAGGGAAATCGCCTATGGAAATCACGCCGCAGAACCGCCACAACTCTGCCGTCATTGTGTTAAGCCCGCCCACCAACTCTATACACGATGTGATTGGCCTGACCAGAGTTAGTTTTTTCCACTTCGAAAGCCAACGGAGAGTTCCTAGACCACACTGTCTGCAAAATCATGCTAGGCTGCGTCTAGATTTCTAGGCTATAATAAGACCTTTAAAAAAGGTTTTTGTGCAGTGTCATTGGGGATTGTGTTCTAATGTCAAACTGTTTCAGTTTTCCATCGTAGAGAACAGTGACCCATACATGAAAATGGTACTTTGGGACAATGAATCTGTCATATTCATTTTAGCTATTTAAGGGGGACATTCACAACTCAATCAAGACAACAGCATAGCTTTTGATTAAAGTAGACCATTTGTTGACTCGGATCTTAGATATTACAGTGGGTTTCCAAATCCCACTGTCTATTAGATATTGCAGCTTCATCACGTTCAAAGGCTTTTTAATCTATTATGCAGGAATCAAGGCATGCTGTGATTACTGCAAGGAGTTGATTTGTTTGATTAGACAGTGTTAACTGATTTTGGTGAGAAATATTTAAATTGTCTTTGAGACTTACACACTTTTGTTTTTTGTTGCTTTGCACCACACAACAGTACTTCTAGAAGCCTTAAAGGAATATCTGACCCAAACATTTACTTAGAGTTCACTTTCATGAAATGAATGCACTTCAGTGCAGTTTTTTTAATAATGTTAAATTAAAAGTTTTACTTTATATTTTAAAGGAGAACTCAAAATGAACCTTTGGTCTAATTACACATTGTTACCTAGTCAACCGTTATCTGAGATTTGTTTTCATGATTGCCGAATGTAAATAGTTTTATCTCTAAAAACAGTTTAGCCTATAACGCTAGTATAACGCTAGTATATAGGGCACAAAGTAATGAAAAATAAAAATCGCTTGTTATTACCACTAACAAGGCTCAAAATAGCCCCACACTAACACGGTAGCATAATAAGGGTCCCTACATTCAAACCGAAGCATTGAGAACTTTGTCAGTGTCCATACAGTTTAATAAGAAGATATTTTATACACATAGTCAACTTTGCGAAAACGGCAAGAAGCCATCTTTGAAAAATAGTCTCTACCAGTCGATCTACGAGCGCCGATCCAAGTGCGCTGAACTGTGCAGAATCTCATATGGTCCGGAAGAAACGCAAACACTAACCATTTTCTTCTCTTCAATATGTACACGTAGCCTACTGTTCACGCTCACCATATCACCTTATTGACATCTCACCAGCGCACTTGGATCAGCGTTCGTAGATCGACTGGTAGAGACTATTTTTCAAAGATGGCTTCTTCCTGTTTTCGCAAAGTTGACTGTGTGTATAAAATATCTTCTTATTAAACTGTATGGACACTGACAAAGTTCTCAATGCTTCGGTTTGTATGTAGGGACCCTTATTATGCTACCGTGTTAGTGTGGGGCTATTTTGAGCCTTGTTAGTGGTAATAACAAGCGATTTTTATTTGTCATTACTCTATGCCCTATATACTAGCGTTATACTAGCGTTATAGGCTAAACTGTTTTTAGAGATAAAACTATTTACATTCGGCAATCATGAAAACAAATCTCAGATAACGGTTGACTAGGTAACAATGTGTAATTAGACCAAAGGTTCATTTTGCGTCGGAGTTCTCCTTTAAATGTATACTAAAAATGCAATACAACTTAATTACAACTTTATTACAGATATGTTGAGCAACATCATCCATTCACTTTAATTGTAGGAGAAAACTAGTTATTAACAAAAGTAGTTAAAACGAGTTAACCAAAAGTTAATGCTGCGACAGTCTTTTTATATATATTTTCGAGGCAGAGTACAATTGTGAACAGCTGTGCATTTATTTGTGCATTAAATTATAGCTGTCAAAGCTTACAAAACCATGTATAATATATGTTCGTTTTGTTGCGTGTTCTGCAGCTTTGATTATTTTGAGAGTTATTTTGAGGAGTTTCGAAGTCGCAATCTAATTGGGTGAATTTTACAGGATGTCCGGGAGACGTGTCTGTCGCATTCTTTATCAGTCCACCTGGAAACAAATGCTGTGACTCCAAAACCCCTTGTGGAAGAAGAAAGCCATTGTGTTTACAACTGTGTCTATAAGGGCTTACCAGGCTCAACTAAACGCTGGACTTTCAAAAGTGTGTGAAGTTCGTGGCTCCATTGTTGCAGTAAACTTGCACAATGTTCTTGAATGAATCATTTATTAGATCCACGCCGGTCTGTTATTGTAGGGAAATCGAGATTATATTGGTATGCTCCTAAACATGACGCAGAACAAAATGAACTGTGATTGGTTCCGTTACATGTCAGTCAAACGTCCTCTTGGACGGTCCTTGGCCAAGAAAAGTTGCGATAGAGTTCAGACCTTCTTCCGTCAGTCTGAAGATCTGGCTACACGAGAATCACAAACACCAGCTCAGTTATTCTCAGCACTACAATTCCCAAAATCCTTCCTGCTCACCAACTGCTTACACTCCACAATTACTTGTCTATTACCTTCATTAGAATCTCTCTACAAAAGCCTGTATTTCTCACAGTTACCGGTGTCTGGTCTCGTCAATCCTTATGGAAAGAGTGTTGTTACCACCCATACAACTGACCTGACTCCTTACCTGAACTACTCACCTGATGAGATTCCTGCCCATCATCGTCCTCTATCTTCTTGTCTTCTGATCCACCTGTTAATCTACCACCATCACAGCCCCTGCAATGGACAGAGAGACTATTACAAGTTAATCTAAGACTGCTTATTCATCTATTTAGTGAACAATCACCGTATTATCCTGCTTGCTCTTTGCTATCTTCTAAAAAACTTCTGTGAACTTGAGTTACTTCTACTCCTTCTGTATTGTGACAGAAGACCAGACCCTAGAGATGAGAAGGAGCATGGTAATTGCGTCCATCAATGTTGCCCCCTTGAATGGCAAGGAACTCATAGAGGGAGTGACAGTTTTTTTTTTCCAGGGTGGCAGATGCCTGGAGGAATATGTAAAGGAGTTTGTTGATATCAGCCACTGAGCCACATTGCAGTGACCTCACCCTGATGGAGGATTTTGGTGTGGGCTGGACGGAGATACTTGCTTTGTGATGCCGCGAGGAGACCTATCCTGGACGCTGGAGAACTACATCAACTTCGTGCTATGGATAGATGGGTCCTCATTCCTCATTGTATCTATCTATCTATATACTATAATATATCTTATCCATCATGGGAGTTGTGACTACAGCCACCCTTGACAGAATACAGGACCCTCCAAGTGAGTAATATAAGGAAAATATGGGCTCACCAGTATTACGTTGCCTCATGACCTGTGAGCAGAGGGCGCTGGAGGAATATTGGTATGACGGTGCTCCAGCTGGATGACTCCCCGTTCAACAAATGCGAGGCAGAAAAGCCCAGGCCTACCACAGAACAAGTGCTAGAGCCTGCTACCTGGGTCTCCTTGTAGGCGAAGTGTGCTGTGTTAAGTCCATCTCAGAGCCAGGAGAGGACCAGATCCAGTTTCCTCCTGAGTCCCCAGCCTCGATTCTTCAACTTCCACACCGGTCCTGGCCGGCATGCTCTGGTCCTGTCTTGAATTCTTCCTCGTCAAATGTTCCCACCCGATTCCTGGTCCCATCTTCTTCGCTGGTTCTGTCGGCTCTACCGGTGTCGCCATTCCCCTCGACTCTGCCTGCGCCCTAACTGTGCGGCCCATCGGATTCGCCTCGGGCTTCCCCATCAACAGCTCGGCTTTAATATGAGGATTCCCCGACTTCACCTCAAGGCTCTAGGCCCATGTCTTCACCTCGGTCTATCAACCCATTGGCTCTGCACTCCCTCGACTCTACTGCGGTCTGTCAGCCCAAGGACTCCTCCAGGCTTCCTCAAAGTTCTGGCTCAGTCAGTCGCCGACTGTAATCTCAAGGCGACCCTTTACTACATTTACCCTTTCGGCTCCACCAAGCTTCTCCGGCTTCCCTGTCATCCTCACTTCCGCTGTCGTAGCAACATTCTGCTGAGCCCCTGTCTCCGCCTCGGTCCCATAAGCCAGCAGCTCCACCTTGGGCTTATGGGCCGTGGATGTCACTGTGATCCTTCATCATCTCTAAACTCCATGCACCCTGGTTCCACCTTCGTCAATCGGTCCATGGGTTCCAGCCAGGCCTTCAGTCCACGCTCCTCCCACTGTTGGCTCCACCATGGTGTCTCTCTCCACTGACTTATCTGTCTCCAACGACTCCTGTCCATCACCAGCTCCACACCTACCTCCTACTGTAACATGTATGTGCTGTCTCGGCTCAGTTTCTGTGATTCTGTTTTCCTTATCTCACTAATTAGTCTCATTGGTTGTTAATTAGTTTGGCACAGCTGTTCTGTTTCTACTCTGATTACCTCTTGTGTTTATAAGCTTCAAGATCTAACAAATATGGGGAAAGCATTTCCTTTCCCATTAATGGTAAATGATTATCGCAATAAATCTCGCTATTGTATTTTATGCCAAAAATATTGTGATAATCCAGCCCTATGTCTGAATCAGAAGTTATTGTTGTGTCCCTCTTGACGCTGTTGTTTGCCACGCCCACTTTTGTAGCATTTTCGAAACTGAAGCAGGGGTTTCATGCCTCTTTAATAAAGTATTCAAAAAGAGATTGTTCAGGGACTACGGCATGACACCTCAGATCAGGATGAGTGTGATGTATGCTAGCTGTACTGTACTCCGGAGTGGATCTTTTCACCATAATCAGCCTCTGTGATTAGCAAAGCCTTGTGCTATGACTGATGCTGTATAAATAGCTCATCCTGCATTTGGGCTGATCCGACCCCTAATGCCCCGACTTTGTTAACACTGTCGACATGCCCGCTATCCGGTGAAGGAAAGGGGCCGGCAGGACCCCCATCCTGTGGGTGTGTGTGATTTATTACAGCATTAACCCAACCAGAAGAGTTAGGGAGAGTGTTTGACATCATTCAACCAGACAGAAGCTGTGAGAAGGTCGTTGTGCAGTGAGGTTGGGATTGAGAGGGAGGTGTGGAGGGGGTCAGATATGGAGATTCTCGGAGAGCAGGGGGAGCATGGTGTTCACAGTGTGGTGGGTTGTGAAGTTGTTGCTGAGGAATATCTACAAGAGGATGCCGATGAATTTCTGAATGCGGTTTTGGATGAAAGTTTGGAAGAGCGGGCGGATGCCATTCGCTGTCAGGTGAAGATCACCACGCGTCACAACCTGCAACTCCGCATGGCCAACTACACAGCACGAGACGTATATGTGCGTTTGCTCGGCCATGGAAATCGCATCTCAGGAACCGGTACGGAAGCTTCCAAAATACGGTTAAAATGATGATTCCTACTTGATTTCTTCATTGACAAGCAACCTGGGATCATTCGGAAAAATTAATGGGATCGGTCACCCCAAAATACAATGTTGTCTTTTTGAACATAACATAGAAGATTATTTTTTAATGGCATCTTAAAAGTCTCGATCCTACTTTGGATCCTAACTTGTCATTAATAATATAATAAAATAATGACCAAAGGGTTGACAAAAATGCATGTATAAAGCCAACACTAAAACATAGAAAATGAATAACTAAACCAAAGGAATTCACAACATTGTAGTACAATAGTGTGGTCACTATAATGTTATTTCAGGAGCTTTTGGTAAATGTTGGGATTTTTTGTTAAATGTTTATACAAATATTTTTCAGATATTCATTTCCATTTCTCTGATATTATTTTAGATTTACATTAGAGAATAATTGACTACAATTATTTTATCTAAAGACAAAGTCTATGACACTGCTGGGAAAATTTTTTAATGTAAACCTGAGTGATTGGGTCCAAATTAAATTATTAAGTGTTGTGGTTAAAATTGTGGCTACTAAACATAAGTGATTCATGAATTAACAGTTGTTGTTTTTTTTGTTTGTTTGTTTTTTTTTTTCAAAAAAAGCTAGGTTGCAATCATTTTGCTCAGGAAATTAACAATTTTCTTCAAAAAAAAATTGAAAAATCAAGTTCTGTCATTTGAGTGGAGGGCAGGGGATGTCTTTACAAAAATCACCCTCATATTAAGTTATTGTTGCATCTATCTGTTGCCATGGTAACCACGACGGCCTGTTGCTAGTGATGACTGTTACATCCTCCTGGGCTAAATGGCTCTCTATGTCGCCATGGTGACATCTTCTTTTTGCCCATGCCTGCATCTACTTGCTTAAGTGTGCTTCTGTATAAGGTGTTCAATAGATAACCCATGATTATCCAATTAGTTTGACAAATATTACATTTCAGGCACTGTTAAGTGGCTGTCAATGCTGATGCCCTGAAATCTAGTACCTCCTGTCAATTATAGATCATTTAATTACTAATTGTGGAATTGATGCTTTGTTTTCAATCCAACAATCTAGTTTCAATGTGAAGAAACATGAATTATTTTTCAATAGCAGCTATATAAATATCATTGGGAAATGAGAAGATGGTTATGTTAGATGGCATCACAGAGGTCTGTGTGTGTGTTAGAGAATAGTTGCATGGAGAAGCATCGACGTCAGTGGTAACTTAGCCGGGAGACTTGTCTTAATCCACACTACCCAGGCAGCTGGGTCTATATTTAGATGGGACTTGTCTAAAGAACACAGGCTTCAGCCATGCCTTTAAACTGCTGTATAAACACATACGACATGCACACTACAAGAGCAAAAGCTTTAAACTGTGGAATAGTTTGCAAGCCACAATGACATAATAATATTTTAGTTAGCTCAAAGGATGTTGTGTGCAGTGAATGTTATATACTGTATGTGTGTGTGTGTGTATATTGTTACTTATAAACTGAAGTGCAAGGTTAAATAAACGCATAACTTAAAATAATAATAATAATCCGAAATATGAAGGGGGAAATGTCACGTCATATTGAGGTTAAACAAACTGTCTGAAAATTAATTAAACGTTTTAGAAAAAAGAAATGAATTAATCTAAACAGAAACAAATTCTAGGTAATTTTTTAAAAACTTTCATAAAGCCAAGATCCTGATTCTCTGTGGTCATTAAAAATCCCAGGATGTCCTTCGAAAAAAGAGTAGGGGTGTAACCCCGGCATCCTGGGAAATTGTCCCATTGGCCTCTGTCCATCATGGCCTCCTAATCATCCCCATATATACTGATTGTCTTCATCACTCTGTCTTCTCTCCACCAATAAGCTGGTGTGTGGTGGGCGTCCGGTGCAATATGGCTGCCGTCGCATCATCCAGGTGATGCTGCACATTGATGGTGGTTAAAATTTTTTGGTACGTTTTAGCTTACCTCAAGGGTATCCAAGATGTAGGCGTCTTTGTTTCCGCAGTAGTTTCAATTTTGATATTTTAGGTCAAACCATTCTTGTCTGTCAGTCATATAATGCAAGTCTATGGTCACCACCTCAAAGAGCATACACAGAGAAGTCCAAATTAAACATGATTTAATGACTCGTAAATGTAAGTACACATTGATGGCCTAAGACACGAAACGAGCGGTTTGTGTGAGAAAACGAACAGTATTTATATCGTTTTTACCTCTTGTAAACACAGCCACGTCCAAGTGATCTGAATGTGCGGGCGCTTCGGTCTTGAAGTGATCTCTCGCGCGTGTACGTCACTCATTGTTTACACAGAGATTTCGGAAGTGTTACCCTTCACTGTGAAGATCTAAACATATTTAGATATACAGGAAATTGCAATGGAAGACGATTTCGAAATATCAACTGATAACGTTGAATTTTTTCGCAACAGTGCGAAAGATAACTTCTTCCTATAGCGCCCGCGCCCTCAGATCACTTGGACGTGGCTGTGGTTTGAAGAGGTAAAAACGATATAAATATTGTTTGTTTTCTCACACAAACCGCTCGTTTCGTGTCTTAGGCCATCAGTGTGTACTTACATTTACGAGTCATTAAATCATGTTTAATTTGGACTTCTCTGTGCATGCTCTTTGAGGTGGTGACCATAGACCTGCATTATATGACTGACAGACAAGAACAGTTTGACCTAAAAATATCAAATTTGAAAATACTGCAGAAACAAAGACACCTACATCTTGGATGTCCTTGAGGTAAGCTAAAACATATCAAAAATGTATTTCAAAGTGAACTATCCCACTAATCCCTATAAGGAGATTCCCCCCTTCAATGTAAAATGCTTTGAGTGCTGAGAAAAGCACTATGTAAATGTAATGAATTATCATTATTAACAAGTGATCCTCCCGATTTTAGATGTAGCTATAATAATGGCTATCCTGACAATGACCCGTATGTCGTTCAGGAAATGTCGTCGGAATCCTGTGAGTTTTTAGTGTCTAACACAACCAATTGTCCACTCCGCAGGACTCTCGGCTTTGAAAGAATCTGTCCATCTGTCCCCACTGAAACCGTCGGTCACCCCTGAGGAAGCAGAGGTAGAGGAGAGGGAAAACCACGGTCAGGGCAGACGAGAAGACGAGGCAGCCAATAGGACGAGAGCAGACGAGGAAAGGAGAGAGATCCGCGTAGACAACGAAGACGACGGGTGCAGCACCCTCACCATATCTGACACGGCGTACAGCCCGTGCGCCAGCATGGTCCCGACGCCGGTGGAGGAGGGGCAGGGCGGCCTAGACCTGCTGTTCCAGAGTCCCGCGCGCTTGCTGAAGGAGCTGCACGCGGATCCAGAGATGCAGGCGGAGCTCCACGCGGAGAGGGAGAGGGAACTCGCCAGAGAGGCGTTTCGGCAGTCGCTGTGTAACCCGTCGAGCGGGCGGCACCAGATCCAGGCCTGCCTGAGCAGTGCCGCACGTTTGGTGGTGATGGCCATCGGTCTCCTCGTGATTCTTCTTCCCCTCCTCCTCGTCCTGCTGGAGTCGGACCTGGACATCTCCTTCTTGCATGACATCCGCCAGACGCCCGAGTTCGAGCAGTTCCACTACGAGTACTACTGCCCCATGCGACGCTGGTTCCTCTGCAAACTCGAACTCATAACGGAGCAGCTATGGGGCGACTGAGGCGCACCGCCCTACTGGAACTACAGGGAACGGGGGCGGGAATGAAATGGAATGGGCAGGTTTGCTCTCCTACATCACATGATTTATTCATCCTTTGCAAATCATGCCAATATACGTTTTCATAGCGGTAACTGAGGCTGTAGTGTCCCGTAAGTAGCATTAGAGAACAGCATGTGCCTGTTCTCAGATAGTTCAGTCAACTTCATGAAGGGCAAACGAAAAGCACAGCTCGGATAGAAATGCATCTTACATTTCAACATTGATAGTGGATATGTATGGCTTTTCGATATTTTCAATTCATTTCACATGCCTGTTGTCATTAAAAAAACGTATCAATCAAGGGTCCAAAATGAACTTTTTGCCTTAGCTGTCAATAGTGGGATTGTGAAATCTTCAATCGAAAAGAATACTGAATAAAAAAATTATCCGTGTTTCCACAAAAATATTAAGCAGCACAACTGTTTTCTACGGAAGCCCTGAACCGCAACCTAAAAAAAAAAAAAAAAATCAGTAAAAAAAAAAAAATCTAGCATTTCGAGATTAAAGTCGAAATGTTTCAAGATTAAAGTCGAAATGTTTCGAGATTAAAGTCGGAATGTTTCGAGATTAAAGTCGGAATGTTTCGAGATTAAAGTCGGAATGTTTCGAGATTAAAGTCGAAACATTGTGGATTCATTACAGTGCGCGTCCACTGGCTCAGAGCGCGCGCGTGTGTGTGTGTGTGTGTGTGGGAAGTCGAACTGCCATGGATAAACCCAAAATAGTAGCTTTTTACTTTTATCTGGGCTTTCGACAAAATTCTACACACGTCACACGTGCTAGTAGCAGTGTTTCTGAGTTGTTTTCGTGCTCGTCTAGTCAACACTATCTGGGTCGAGAACACAACAGTAACTGTTCGGTCTCCCTCTTCACCGTAAATACGCCCTGGATACATTTTAAGTGCATCATTCTGTATCCAATCATTTGGCCGGATCCTGTGATTTCCTAAGATTTATTAACCACTTATGGTTGAGGAGAGATTCTCTGATATGATTGTAAAGCACTTTGAGTGTAGGCATATATGAAAGCGCTATATAAATGCCCTATTCATTCATTCATTCATTCATAAAGCTGGATTTCTCCATCCAGTCTGAAAAGTGTTTTCCGTGTTGGTTTTCCTATAGGCTAAAGTCTATTCCGGCGCATTATGTTTTATAACGATAAAGTAAGATAAGTAATTCAGATAAAAGTAAAAAGCTACTATTTTGGGTTTATCCATGGCAGTTCGACTTCACACGCGCGCTCTGAGCCAGTGGACGCGCACTGTTATGAATGCACAATGTTTCGACTTTAATCTCGAAACATTTCGACTTTAATCTCAAAACATTTCGACTTTAATCTCGAAACATTTCGACTTTAATCTCGAAACATTTCGACTTTAATCTCGAAACATTCCGACTTTAATCTCGAAACATTTCGACTTTAATCTCGAAACATTTCGACTTTAATCTCGAAACATTTCGACTTTAATCTCGAAACATTTCGACTTTAATCTCGAAACATTTCGACTTTAATCTCGAAACATTTCGACTTTAATCTCGAAACATTCCGACTTTAATCTCGAAACATTTCGACTTTAATCTCGAAACATTTCGATTTTAATCTCGAAACATTTCGACTTTAATCTCGAAACATTTCGACTTTAATCTCGAAATGCTAGATTATTTTTTTTTTTACAGATTTTTTTTTTTTTTTACAGATTTTTTTTTTTTTTACTGACTTTTTTTTTTTTTAGGTTGCGGTTCAGGGCTTCCGTAGTTTTCAGCATTGGTAATAATAAGAAATGTTTCTTGACACTGAAGACTGGAGGAATCAATGATTTTACTAAAAGAATCAATTCTTATCCTAGACTCTTTTGAGTTGACTCTTTTGAGTTGGCTCTTTTGAGTTGACTCTTTTGAGTTGGCTCTTTTGAGTTGACTCTTTTGAGTTGACTCCTCATCAGCTCAAGCATCACATACAAGTGAATCTCTTTGTAAAACACCAGCTCTCACAAAAACAAACAAAAAAATTCTAGACCCATTACGACTTTGTTGCTCATATTTCTGTTTTGCTGGCTTAACGGCAGGAATGTGACACATCATGGCATCCTAGTTTATTTTCTGATTGTAAATTTGTTAGAAGAGGCTACATCATTTTTTTTTTAAAGTCAGTTTGTGTCTTTGATTCGCTTATTTCAGTCAGGGTTGGAAGGTACAGAAGTTGTTTCCGCCATGCAATAAAAAAAGGTAATTCTGAGTTTATATCAATAAAAATCTCTGAATTGCAGAGTCTCAAATAAACTCACAATTCTGGCTTTTTTTTATATAAACTCAGAATTGCAAGTTATAAAGTTTAAATTGTGAGATATAAACTCGCAACTAAGAGAAAAAAGTCAGAATTGTGAGATAAAAAGTCACAGTCGCCTTTTCCGTGGCAGAAACAAGCTTTCATAAGAAGGTCACGATGCGTAAGGTTTCGTAACTAGCCAAAATGGCCAGTTAAACCCTCCTTCATCAAATTAAGTTCATTTTGGACCCTTATAGCAGTATCCAAGTGAAATCAAGTATACTCATATCATATGAAGAGTCCATATCAAATGATTTGATGTCTTTGATTCAATCAACCTCCATAACAACACAAATAATGCAAGTCAAAATGTAGAAGAGGCACAGGCAGGAAATGAGCTCGGACCCGCTTCCCTAAATCAACTTATTTTTCTTAAAAATCAAATCAGCTATTAAAGACAAGCATATTTTGACCTCATAACACTGTATTGGATTAAACGTTCTCAGCCTCTCACAGAGCAACACACACACACACACACAGAGATATGAGAGCGAGGGCAAGCTATACATGCTAAAACTTAATATCTGTTTTTAAAATTTTATACATTTTTATGTGACGCTTACAGTTAGTTATATTTTTCAGCAAAAAAAACAAAAAACCTAAGTTATCTTATTTAACTGATTTACACTAAAATTAGGTGGTATAGAAGTGAAATATTTTTATTATCACCAATAGTTTACCTTAAAATGCTGTGCTGTGTTTTTTATATAGAATAGCACAAACTTTAAAACAGATTTTGATTTTGTTTTTTCACATTTTCAGATGTCATGAGCAGATGTAACAGCAGGTTGCTAGTACATTTGAGAGGCTCTTATGAAACGGATCACTGTAATCACACAAAATACCTAACCGATTGCATGAAATGCCATAAATCCACCTATTAAAGAACATGTGTCGTGTCAATATCATCATGGGGAACTCCAAAGATTGAACGTATTGAAACAATGAAAGTGCAGCTAATAAAATTTACTTTACAAATGGTCCATTTGGCCCCAAAACGTTGTGAAATTTACATTTCATTTGCACAGTTGCCTCTTCTTTATAGTTATCTTTATATATCTTTTTAAATTTCAGGCCGTATTGATTGTGTCAGTTGTATACTGTAAGTGAAGGGTTTCAGTCACTTATGCAGCACACAACTTGATTTTATTCCTTGGGAATTGATCGAATCATGAAATGTATTTTTGTCCCAGATTAACTTCCCTTTGGATAACTTGTTTGGCAAATAAATTTGAAGTTTGTTTTTCTATTTATTTATTGTTATATCCCCATACATGCCAAACCAGAAAAAAACCTGTGATGGCTTTTTCCATTGACACTTTTTATATGTAATTAAAGAGAATCATTTGAGTTCACCCAAAAATGAAAATTCTCTCACCAATTTATTTCCCTCATGCCATCCCCGATGTACACGACTTTCTTTCTTCAGATTTCATCTGAAGATTTAAAAAAAAAAAAAAAAAAAATCTCTGTGAGTCCAATAAATAAAAGTGAATGGGTGCCACTCGGTCGACGCTTGAAAAACCTTATATCTTATGTCGACTTTATATCGATGGTCCACTTCAGACATTCTACTGACTATAAGTAACTTTGCAACTACATGCCAACATAACTTTTCATTTTTCAAAATTTTCATTTAAAAAAAAAAAGTTTTTAAACGTTTAAAAAGTTAAAAGTTTGTGTTTACATAATATATATGGGTGTACTGTGTGTAATTATTTTATTTTGTATATATATAAATACACACACATACATGTATATTTAAGAAACAAATATTATTTATATATAAATTATTTATATTTATATATAATATAAATTATATATAAATGTATATACAGTATATACATGAAAATATTTCTTAAATATATACAAGCATGTGTGTATTTATATATATATATATATATATATATATATATATATATATATATAATTGTACACAGTGCACCCACATATATTATGTAAACACAAACTTTTATTTTGGATGCGATCAATCGCGATTAATCATTTGACAGATGTAGTTGCAAAGTAGAATGTCTGAAGTGGACCATCGAAATAAAGTTTTTACGGATCAATAAATGTTTTCTGAAGTGAAACGACAGGTGTGTGTAAGGAAAATACTGATATTTTTAACTTTTTAAAATATGAATTATTGCTTCCAGTCAACTGTCATTCAAGGTTTCAAATGAGGGACGTTGAGACACGTGACATACACTCATGCTCAGAATGATTGGCATTCTTGGTAGATATGATAAAAGATGGCTCTAAAAATAAATCTGTATTGTTTATCCTTTTGATCTTTTTATCAAAATATTTGCAAAAAAATCTAACCTTTCATTGAAGTAAAACAATTGAAAGTGGGGGGAAAATCCCTTTTTTTCCCCCAAAAACACATTGGCACGCCCAGAAATTATTATAAGTAAAATATCTCTGAAGTTCATCCCATTCATATTTTATTTTAAATTAGCACACCGGGGTGACTATGAAAGTATCCAGCCATGACGTCTTGTTTCACAGGAGTTTAAATATGAGGAAACACAAAGGCCAAATTCCCTTAAACATCCATCGCTATGAGTAAATCCAAAGAAAATTGTTCTGATGTGCATTAGAAGATTGTTGAGCTTCACAGAATAGAAAGTGGCGGTAAGAAAATAGCTAAAGCTAAACCATCAGGGATATTAATAAAGATGTTACGAATCTGCCTGTGTCTATATCGCCTTAATGCACAGTGAGGAGGAACGTTTGACTGGCCAAAGATTCTCACAGATGGAGATTTGCAGAGATTTGTTGAGTCTTGGGGTCAGAAAGCCTAAAATATGATCCAATAGCCCCTGTATCCCCACCTGTTGTTTGGGAGGGTTTCAAGAAAAATCCTCAGTTCTCATCTAAAACAAATTCCAGCATATTCAGCTGCTAGACGCTACTAAAACTTTGAACGGGACCTGGTTCTATAGTTAGATGGAAAGAAAAATAGCTTTTTGGCGGCAAACACAAGAGATGGGTTTGATGCAAGCAAAGATAAAAGTTCCCCAATGTGTACGGTTAAATATACCTCTGGATCTTTAATGTTTTTTTTTTTTCTGGAGGTCCTGGACTTCTAGTTAAGATACATGACATCAAGGATTCTATCAAATACCAACATCTAAAGCTGACATCCTTTTCTAGAAATCGTATAATGGGCTGTCTTTAGATCTTCCATCAGGACAATGATTCAAAACAAATGTCAAAATCAACACAAAAATGGGTCACTGAGCACAAAATTTAGCCATGACCACTTTGACCTGAACCCTATAGAAAATGAGTGGGCTGAACTAAAGAGGAGATGCACCAACATGGAGGACCTGGAGAGATTCAGTACAGAGAATTATCTCAAAACTCACCAGGCATTACAGGAGAAGACTCTGTTTTCTTGGCAAAAGGAGGTTGCCAAAGGTATTGAATAAAAGGGTGCCATTAAATGTATTGGAGAACATTTTTAATTGTTTTACTTCAATGAAGTTGTATTTTTGTGAACTTTTTTTCAATTAACGATCAAAAGGATTAACAAAGAAGATGTTATTTTCACAGGCTTCTTTGTTCATATTACCAAGGGTGCCAATAATCCAACCATGACTGTAAGTGTGTCAACGTCCCTCTCATGATCGCTCGTATGAAAGTACACCAGAAGCAATGATTGATAGTTAAAAGAGTTCAAAATATAAGTCTTTTTCTTAAACCTATCGCTTGGCTAAATCCCATTCACTTGCATCATATGGACTCACAGAGATGGATTATTTTCCTAAAAAAAATAGTGTTTATCCGAAGACATAAAGTAATATACATCGAATGGCATAAGGGTGAGTAATTGATGAGAAAGAATTTTCCTTTTGGGTGAACTATCCCTTTAAGATGATAATACATAGCACGATTACGTTAGTGTTTCCTTCAGCGGTCCAGGATCAGACTGACGTTGATCTGCCTGACACAGGGCTTTGACCACATCAACTAATCAAATCAACACGGCTACTTGTGATGCAAATCTGATGTGATGTCACATCTGTTGCTGAGGTGATAGCAAAAGGGCTAATGACACATTTCTGTCAACTATATTGAGTTAAATAAAAAACGCTGATCGCTGATATTTACTGTCTAACAGCAGGTGGCTCTCTCAGGAACGCATGTCAAATACTGAAGGATCTTTAAAAAGCGGTTTATTTTCTGATAAAAACGAAAAGTAAAGAAAACAAATATGCATATTAGCAGACAGGCATTTATATGGATATGCTATCGCAGAGAAAATATTTGATTGCTATTGTATGTTATTTGTGGCTCATTGTGTGGTTGATATTCCTACAGGCTCATATTTAATCAATATATTACCATTACAATACGTGCATCATCAAATCAATATCAGAATAACACAACACCTACATAATGTATAAGGTTGTGATTTACTGTAGTCATTATTCATCAATGTAAATTAATCTTTTTTTTTTTAATTAAATGACATGTATACACTACAAGTCAAATATTGGACACACTTGTCAGAATTTTTTCATAATATTAAATAACATCATTAGTTAATCTGAATTAATATAATTTATTAACTTCTATTTATTCTGATATTTTAATAAATATCAATTCATATTAATATTAATATTTAAACAAATCATTTGATCCAAGGAAATTTCTGTATTTACATTGTACTTACATTTAAAAATACCTTACATCTATAATTACACGGTTACCCTCCATAGCAGCAAAATATAAGTACAAATAGTTTTTACAAATAAGTGCACAGTAGTTAAAGAAACCTAATATAAAGTGAGACCTAATATTTAATTAATTTTAAAGGGGCTATATGTAAAATTCATAAACCCTTGTTATTAGTGACACCGGTGGCCATTCAGTGAACTGCAGCCAGCAGCTTATTGCTCGTACTCATTCACACATAACGTGCAAGAGACTGAACGTGATTCAAGGGTCTAGCAACAAAGATTCTTAAATTTTATTAAAGACTTGCGCTCAAAATTGAGATTGATTGACCCCGACGTGATTTGAACACGCAACCTTCTGATCTGGAGTCAGACGCGCTACCGTTGCGCCACGAGGCCCTTCGCGTCTGAAAAATTGCTGAGCTCGTTATAGGGTCTAGCAACAAGGATTCTTGAATTTAATAAAGACTTGTGCTCAAATTAGAGAGAGATTGACCCCGACGCGATTTGAACACGCAACCTTCTGATTTGGAGTCAGACGCGCTACCTTTGCGCCACGAGGCCCTTCGCGTCTGAAAAATTGCTGAGCTTGTTTTAGGGTCTAGCAACAAGGATTCTTGAATTTTATTAAAGACTTGCACTCAAAATTGAGTTTAATTGACCCCGACGTGATTTGAACACGCAACCTTCTGATCTGGAGTCAGACGTGCTACCGTTGCGCCACGAGGCACTACACAGTAGTCAAATTGCTGAGCTCGTTATAGGGTCTAGCAACAAGGATTCCTGAATTTTATTAAAAACATTTTTGTAAGTTGGAGTTGGAGTGTGGAAATTCACAATCTAGACAAGGAAGCACAAATTTAAATTTGGGTTAAGAAATCATTTAAATTTGATTTGGTCTGTGCCTAATTCCATTTGTTATTTCATAGTGGCAATGATTATTATTATCCACATTTTAGAATAATTGAAAAGAAAAGGTGTGTCCAAACTTTTCGGTAGTGTCTACATACACTGTACATTAAACTGTTTGTCGCTCTGCATGTATACCTCTGTAAATACTGTGAAAAGAAAATATCATTCTCATTTCAAGCGTCTGACCTTGTGTATTCAACTAGTCTTACTTGTATATGATCATAGAACTATGAAAAGACATGAAGGCTTTTTTTCTACCTGTGTTCAGGTTTCTCTGGACTTTCAGCTCAGGGTTGAGTCATATTGATGGGTTCATGAAACAGACCATAATATAAATACAACATTAATGCTTTGTTCTGATGCTGCCGTGAAAGTTGTAGTTCTCATTGTATTAAAAAAAAAACATCACATAGAGTATGTGGAATATGTACATAATAGATAAGTCATGCTTTGTGCTTTAATGTGTGTTATCATGACCAATGAAACCAGAGAACCAGTGGCCACGTTCAGTCAAACTGCTAGATAAAGCCAGAGATCACCAACTTGTTTTAAGGCAGGCAATAGCAGGTTGACTGAATTTGCCTATTATCCTGAACATCTCCTATCGTATATTGTAGTGTGGCAAAATATAGATGTCCAAACTCATTTTAATTGGCCAGAGGGTAAACTTATTTCATACAGCATTCAGAAATGTCATGCACTGGAATTTGCTGTGTATTTTTTTTTTTTGTTGTGGCCTTGCTATTCTGTTGCATGATGGGACACCAAGATTTCAAGGGAACCCTTCGTTTCGTCATGTTTGATGGAAGTGATTTTATTTGCCAGTGGACAATACTGTCCACAACACTGAACATTGATAGGAATTGAAATTCAAAAGGCAAAATATCGCAATTTCAATGTTTTCAAATATTCAGCTTTATTTATTTATTAATAAATTACTTGCAGAATTTTGTTTGTTCACATCATGATCAAACAAAAAAAAATATTGCCTGTCTTTGCTCTGATTACAATAATGAGAATCATCATTGAGAATCATGAGAATTACAAACAAATTCAAATTAAATCATCCGGATGCATTACCGTAATGAGGATTTGGAACTGAAATGTCCTTAATTATGAACATAATGTCACAATGCAAAAAATCTTAATGGTCCTTTAAATAGACTATATATATATATATATATATATATATATATATATATATATTATGAAATATGATTTGAAAAAAGTGAAATTCCCCCTTTTGGATGACAGTTTAGAGTTGACTGTACTGGTTATTTCTTTACACTGATTAAAAAAAAGAAAACATTCACCAATTCCTGTTCAAGATCTAGATCTTGATCAGAGCTTTGTGGCCAAAAAAAAAAAAAAAACAACCCAGATGATTGTTACATAACATGGCTAAACATAAACCCAACCCATTGCCCTTTAAAAAAGACATAATAATTATACATCAAAGCAAGAAAATATGCAAATGAACTGAACATCTGGAAAATGCGTGTTCAACTTTACTTTTTTTTTCTTTAGAGGTTTGAAATCTTTTCAGTGATTGGTGATTTCATAGCGTATGTGAAATGTGTTTTGTTTGCATGTTTAGCGGCATTATTAGAAATGTTTCAGTTTAAAACAGTCTGTCACTTAAATCCAAAAATACAACTCTGGGAGAAAAAAAAGAAGAAATCAGTTCCCAGATTCACTGGGAATCGCCTTATTAAATTTGTAAAGTGATTTTTGATTGTTTATATGTTCAAAAAAATGGAACTGTTTTATATGTTAGTACTGCCACAATAAATCTGGAGTGAAAACATTGCGGTCTTTATTTTTGCGTATTATTTCAAATTTAAACCAACATTCACTCAATTATAAATGCACTAAATACTAAATACAGTGGAATAAGCATGAAATAAGAATTACATATAAGACATTTGCATGTCATTCATATAATTGTGAATACATTTAACATTAATTACATTTTTTTTAAGTGTGCACTGTTTATTACACAATATAGTGTTACATATATGAGCTGTGCTCTTGAGAAATTCATAAAGCAATGATAGTATAAAGATAAAATCTGTTTTAAAATGCTTTAGCAAATATAGGAAGATTTTTAAACTTTACAATTTAAAGCTACAAGCCAAAAATGAAGGCTTTGCATCAGGCATCAACTTCCATCAACTTCATACACTTCTTAGAACTTAAACAGAACTTTTCACATTTCTTCAACTTTCACATTCTACCACACACACTTACAGAACTATTATTATATATTCCTTCTCTCTTAGCGAAAGGAAGATTTCATGAAATAAATAAAGGCAAAGTGCAGCGTACTAAAATCCTGACACAGTGTGTGTTCACTTCATAAGCTACTAATAATTGGCTGTAATATAAAAGCTGTGAAATGCAGGGCTGTTAAAGGCAACCCATGACACACAGCTATGAGACAGTCCTGAGGACAATACTTGAACACATTTAGCACAGTAAAAAAACAACTTGGACAATCGCAAACCGGCATCTCCCATGTCATGTGTCTTGAATAAATAGTTGAAAGATTAAATATTTGATTAGCACTATGTCCAAGCCTCACTTCGTATCTGCACGCGGGTTGTCGCCGGGTCATGTGACGTGCCCACGCATCAGCCCATGCAGCAGTTTGGGCTTGGCATCTTTTTGTTAGGGTTTCCAGACAGTTTGGCCACTGATACGGGCTTCTTGAACTCATCAGCATGCTTGGTCACCTCTCTAAAGTGCAGGAAAGAGAAAACATTTAACCTTTTAAGTCTTGAGTTTTAAATGTAATATTAGGCTATTATGAAAGTATCATGCTGGGAAGTGAATTTGGTAACAGTAGAGCTGGGCGATTAAATTTAATTTTGGCTTCCAATGATTCTGAAAGAAAAGTAATAGCATTTTTTTAATTAAACAATAATTATATGTAGCCCAGTGATAAACTTGGGTATTATAGTGCACTGGGAGTCGGTGGGTTGTTATGAATCTCTCTTACTCTCAAAAGTGGAGTAAAAAAAAGGGTAAACGATTATTTACTTGGAAAATAATAATGAGGAGACACCTGACTTCTAAATAAGCAAATATCAGTTAATTTTACGTAATTAAAAGGAGAGTGATATTTGGTCATTTTATTTTGTGACAGTAATTTAAACAGAAGTTTATATTATTTAGTTAAATAATATTTGGAAGATGTTTTAGGCCGTTTAACTTTTTATTACTTTATTTTTACTGTTTTTATGTTACTAATTGTATTGGTAATTTGAGTGTAATTTGAGTATTTACGCTGTATAGCCAATAGTGTTTGGCGGAAGAGATGCACGTGACCTGGTGAGAGAAAGTGCTGGAAGTTTAGTTTTTTTCCCGCGCTTCCCGCTGTACCCGTGTGGAGCACGAGACGCAGGCACGGGAGAAGAGAAATAAGACGCAAAGAAGTGCGGGTAACTCATGAATCGGGAGGACCGCGAATCAGAGAAGTGGACCGCGGACTCGAGATGTTGGTGAACCGAGAGACAGAGTGAGAAACGACGCTGAAGACCCGTTTGACGGAGCGCGAGAGACAGAGCACGAGCTGTAATCTGAGGTAACTTAACTGTTTAGTCGAGATCGCTAGCCACCGTGGTGTTTTGCTGGGCGGAACTGACGGTTAATCGCACCGTACATGAACAGCTGGACCGAAGTTTTCGACGCTCTCAATGTTTTTTTTTCAAGTGTTTGTTCACCGCACTCAATGTTTTGCGAGACCCAAACAGGCCTGCAACATGTTTTCCCTGTTCAGTAAAACGGGACCGTGAGTAAACTGAAACGCGTGTGAATGTGTGTGTGAGAGAGTGGGCCCACCACTACATTTGCTAGTATCTGTTTTAGGACACTTGACGGTATTGTTTTGTTTATTTTAAAGCTTTCTGTGTATTTTCCTGTGTGGATAGAGATTTAGTCCAAACTGCTATACCACTTATATTGTCTCAAACATGTGAGTGAAACTATTGTAGCTAGCTAAATAGCTTAAAGGGGCTATTATTCAAGTGTTCAGAGAAGATTTTGGTCATTTATTTTGTTTATGGGTTAATATTGAGATAAGGGAAAAGCTTTTATATTTCTTTTGTGAATTTCTGTGATCTAATTAAACCAGGGTTTTACCCTATTCCTTTTATTATTAACAGTTGTGTAGCTCAAATACACTTATTAGGTGCACCTTCGTGGTATCCACCTGACTACGTCGAACCCAAGCACCCTCCATTCTTAAGTAATTCACAGAGTGGTTGTACGGGTGCTACATATATATATATATATATATATATATATATATATATAAAACCACACCTGAAGTATTATTAGGAACACCATACTAATACTGTGTTTGACCCCCTTTCGCCTTCAGAACTGCCTTAATTCTACGTGGCATTGATTTAACAAGGTGCTGAAAGCATTCTTTAGAAATGTTGGGCCATATTGATAGGATAGCATCTTGCAGTTGATGGAGATTTGTGGGATGCACATCTAGGGCACGAAGCTCCCGTTCCACCACATCCCAAAGATGCTCTATTGGGTTGAGATCTGGTGACTGTGGGGGCCATTTTAGTACAGTCAACTCATTGTCATGTTCAAGAAACCAATTTGAAGTGATTCGAGCTTTGTGACATGGTGCATTATCCTGCTGGAAGTAGCCATCAGAGGATGGGTACATGGTGGCCATAAAGGGATGGACATGGTCAGAAACAATGCTCAGGTAGGCCGTGGCATTTAAACGATGCCCATTTGGCACTAAGGGGCCTAAAGTGTGCCAAGAAAACATCCCTCACACCATTACACCACCACCACCAGCCTGCACAGTGGGAACAAGGCATGATGGATCCATGTTCTCATTCTGTTTACGCCAAATTCTGACTCTACCATCTGAATGTCTCAACAGAAATCGAGACTCATCAGACCAGGCAACATTTTTCCAGTCTTCAACTGTCCAATTTTGGTGAGCTCTTGCAAATTGTAGCCTCTTTTTCCTATTTGTAGTGGAGATGAGTGGTACCCGGTGGGGTCTTCTGCTGTTGTAGCCCATCCGCCTCAAGGTTGTGCGTGTTGTGGCTTCACAAATGCTTTGCTGCATACCTCGGTTGTAACGAGTGGTTATTTCTGTCAAAGTTGCTCTTCTATCAGCTTGAATCAGTCGGCCCATTCTCCTCTGACCTCTAGCATCAACAAGGCATTTTCTCCCACAGGACTGCCGCATACTGAATGTTTTTCCCTTTTCACACCATTCTTTGTAAACCCTAGAAATGGTTGTGTGTGAAAATCCCAGTAACTGAGCAGATTGTGAAATACTCAGACCGGCCCGTCTGGCACCAACAACCATGCCACGCTCAAAATTGCTTAAATCACTTTTCTTTCCCATTCTGACATTCAGTTTGGAGTTCAGGAGATTGTCTTGACCAGGATCACACCCCTAAATGCATTGAAGCAACTGCCATGTGATTGGTTGATTAGATAATTGCATTAATGAGAAACTGAAACGGTGTTCCTAATAATCCTTGAGGTGAGTGTATATATATATATATATATATATATATATATATTGGGCAGCCCTAGGTTCTCATTTTCAGATGTGAACTGAATACTGAAATTTGCTGCAAAACATTACACAAGAAGGTTTGACTTTCAGAATAATGTGTTTTCATTCACTTTACAAAGGTTCATCAACGCATTATGATCAGATTATTAATCTCAATAAACCTCAATCTGCTGCCCTCTTGTGTTTTGGGTTAATATTACAAATCTCACTGTATGCAGTCAGTTCCTCTGAAAGCGCTTTATGGGTGAATCTCACAAAACCTTTCAAGAATATGCCTCCCAAATAATATTTTAATGTTTTTCCTGCATTTCAGTACATGAATTCTATCACTGTTTACATATTTATTTATTTTCAATTAAATAAAATTAAATTAAAGTCATGAAAATACAAAAACAAATAATATGTAAAAAAAAAAAAAACTGTCTTTGGGGGAAAATATGTATGTATTTTTTTTTTCAACTTGGTCTTTTGAATACAGGGAGGAATGTGATTCGGACATGTTTTTGGACAAGTCTATTCGGGTATCATTCGAGTCAGATGTTGACTTTAAAATATATACAGTACCAGACAGAAGTATTGTATTTACAGAATGTGATTTCGTTTTGAATCGTGGACTGGGCTTACCGGGCTAAATGAAGAACAGCCTCAATGATGTTAGATCCATCCTTTGCACTCGTCTCGCAGAATAAGGCACTGTATGTCTGAACGGAGAGAGCAGCCACAGTTATACTTACAGCGATAAAAACTGCACAGAAGACCAACGGCCAAGTTCAGGATTTACATTACTGTAAACTAAACATAAAATTAAATTTTTTTTTTTTTTTTTTTTTTACCAAACTCTATCGTATACCTCCAAAACACATGATGCTGGTTGCAATTCACTACCATTAAAAAGCTTGAGTAGGACATTTTTTCTTTTAAAAATTCTCCTTTTGAAGTCCATAAAAGAAAGAAGGACACACGTCATTAGAACAACACCAAGGTGAGTAAATTATGATTTAATTTTCATTTTAGGGTGAACTATCCCTTACAAGTTCTTAAAGTCCAGTCTTCTAAAGCATATGATAGTTTATTGTCTATGATAGACTATTTTTATGGTGTTTTGTGTCCATTTTGCAGCTTGAACGTTTCAGTCTCATGGTAAGTTTCATGATAAACCGCATGGAAAAGAACAGCCAGTAGTGTGTTTTAGTTGAGAATCAAAGTCAAACGGTTTGTATGAGGGTGAGTAAATAATGATAATTCTCATTTTTGGGTGAACAATCCCTGTTAAAAAACAAGCAAACAAACAAACAAACAAACAGAAAAGCAATGGTAAATCATAGTGAATAATATCCAGGTAGTACAAACCATGGCCAGTTTCTCTCCGTAGCTGGTTGGAATACAGGTGACTCCATCCAGAAGAGCTTCCTTTCTCAGGTCTGTCTTATTCCCCACAAGCATGATGGGAATGTCATCCTGGGACACATCCTGCATCAGAAAAGAATATCAATCAGTATCTTATTCATCTAATTATCTTATTATATCTAACCCATCTGTAACTTTAGGGGTATATTCAAAATGTAGGGTCAGGGTACAATTCAACTTTAGAAAAGTTCAAGAAGATCAAGAAAAATCTGTTTAGACATGCTCAGAAGATTCCTCTTAAAGCTAGGGTATACGATTTCAAAGATTGTTCATTATTAATATCCTCGTTTATATGCTGGTTATAGTTATATAGTACAATCCTAACAATATAAATAGAAAAAAGAACGAAAAAAATCCATTCACTCTATTGGCTGTACAGCCGCATAAAAGTTGACCAATGAAAAGTTGACCATTGGTCAACTGCTCTCATCCAATCACCAGCTACACTTGAAACTCCGCCTGGCGCTCACGTCTCGACCCCACCGCACCCGACCGCGCCCCCCTTCTGCGTCATGAGAATCGCGCGTGTTAGCAGCTGACCGCATATGGTAGCTAGCTAAGTAGCATAACAGCGATGGATAAAAACGAAAGAGACAACAGCAAGCGTCCCCTGATTGCCCCTACAAGAAAATGTGAAGAATGCCGAAATTTGAGGAGAATAAATATAGGGTCCAGCATTGACCGATTGAGAAAGCTTCAGAGATCTGGGACTGAATACCGATGCTGACACTGCTTACATTTGGTTGAGCAGGTAACGTTTAACATTTATTTATACTCGTAAATGGCGTGAGTCGCGTGAAGTGTTACATAAATAGCTTTTTATTAGTCTGACAACTTGCTAATGCTGCCGGTCGGCATTGGAATGTTAGCTGTTTAGCATCGCCTATCATGGGTCAAAGTAAATATATTTCTTGAAGTGCTTGATTATATTTCAGTATGCCTAGCGGGTTTCTGTTCGAGCCGATCGGAATTTAAACAAGATGCGCTGTATGCTGCTATAACAATTACTCAAAACCTTAGCAATACTATTAATATCATAGTTATGGTGGTGGGTAGTGTAGAACATTTCATGTGTTGCTAATCTTGCGTTGGCGTGATCTCAAACGTGTCATTGAATCGTTGATGAAGCAACTAAGTTCAAGTGTCTAAAGGCAATTTTACATATGATGTGATTGAAGCGACTAAGCAATGTTGTGAAAGTATGATGATCACAACTTGACTGAGTGACGTTGTTCAATTCGTTTCCCGGGAGGGATCACGTAGCAGAGGGGAGGGGTTGTGTGTGTGTGTGTGTGGAGAGGCGGGATGAGTTTTTTTAAAACGTCCCTCCCGTTTCAGGCTTTCTCGACCGATTTTCAACATCGTATACTACAGCTTTAAGTTCACCAAGAACATTAATGGAAACAAAGCTATAAAAACACTTCATTCAGAAATCACATGAACACATTTGCATAGGACTTTTCAGCAATAAGGCTTGTCCTAATTGTCTTAAAGGGACAGTTCGCCCAAAAATGAAAAAAAAAACAAAAAAAAAACATAATACTCTCACTATCATGTAAATCTAAAAACATAAGACTTTTGTTCATTTTAGGAACAGCATGCTTGCTTGATTTTGTGCTTCGTCAAGAACCAATGAGGTTTTTTTTCCCTGCATGAAGCAAGTACAGTTGAGCTTGTTTATGTTTGCTGATCAATGTTTATATGTAAATAAAAGCCCAAATTAAATGTTCATCATATAAAGTGATCGAGTCTCTTCAGAAGACTTGGATTAAAATGCTTGATTCATAAGATACGATTTCATTTAAATTATCTTTATGTTTTAAAGAGAAATTAAATTCTTATGGGTTTGGAACAGAGAGAATTCAAATTCTACGGTCGCACCAGGTACAAACAGTGCATTTAATTCCTAGAGAATTTGGTGGTCAAGTCAACTAAATTATGGCTGTTTTGTATGAAACCTTAACTAACATTATAAGTTTACAATTACTGAAGTAAAAAAATATGTTAAACAGGACAGCGTCGATGAAATACCTCAATGATGTCGACCCACTCGCGCACATTTAGAAAGCTCTTCTCGCAAGTGACGTCATACAGTAGAAGGACCCCATCAGCTCTCCTGAAGTAAGACTTAGCAATGCTCCGAAACCTGTAAAAAGGACACCAGAATAATTAGCCTTTAGCCCAAATTAGACTTCAGTATTTACATGTACAGTATGTGTAACCAGTCCTACTCGGTTTGGTGTGTCACAAACTTTAGAGTTTGGACCAAGGAGTATAGATATGTTTTGGGCTTCAACTTGACTTTGGGCACTGGGATCTTACCTTTCCTGTCCAGCTGTGTCCCATAACTGCAGCACTGTTGGAACACCGTCCACCACCAAAGTTTTCATCTGGAAATCAACCCCTGCAGGAAAAAGACACAAATGAACATCGTTTTACAATGTTCCTGACAGTTCAAAATTAAATTCAAGTGGGGTTAAGTGTTAGTAAGTCTTACCCAGTGTGGCACTAGTGTTGCCTTTGAACTCGTTCTTACAGAGGCGAAGGAGGAAACTAGACTTTCCCACAGCGGCGTCTCCTGCCAGCACAATCCTGTAAGCCTTCTCAGATGGAGGCTGAGTCACTGCCAAATCATCCTGCTCTCTCTGCACAGATGCACACACATTTGGGCTTTAGACTTTGAGTCTCAGGACTGGGATTCGTTTGAGTTCAGGATTCAGAAATTTAAGCCTTTACGATACTTCTGGCAGGTGAATCCAGTACCTCGGTGAAGATGGCAGAGAGGCATTTCTTCCCTGAAGCAGTAACTTCATCTTTCTCAGCAGGCTTTGACAGAGTCCAGCTCAGATCGGATTCGCTGTCCGACCCAAACGCGGCCTCTTCTTGCACTTCCACAACCTGAGCGAACAGTATATTTTAAAACAGGAGTCTGACTGATCCAGAAATGACAGCAAGTTAAGAACACACAGTTCATACTTAGTATGCTTGGTTGGTTTTTTTTTATTCTCAAAAAGTTTTTATTGAGTCAATGTTAAAAAAATAAAAATGCGATCATATAATCACAATCATACAGAACAATTACCTGAAAAATGAATCTGACTGTTGGAAAATGAAGATGTATAGCCACAACAGCGTGTGGGACTGTTTCTATTTATTTCATCAGTTTAAGAACATATTTTTTTATAACAACAGCTGCCTAAGCAAATATTGCCTGTCAGGGATCATTTTTGAGTTGATTGGACTGTGGTTTTGAATGAATATAAGACCTGGAACATGTCGAAAGTCGAAAGAAGCGTGATTCGTTACTCCAGAGAACACATTTCCACTGCTCTAGTCCAGTGGTGACGTACTTTGTACCACTGCATCCCATGCTTTACATTGCAGCTGCTCGGCCATGGAAACCCATTCCATGAAGCTCTCTATGCACTGTTCTTGAGCGGAAGGCGTAAGTATTGACACAGCAGAAAATAAGCAACTTCTGCGCAATGTGTGCCTCAGCGTGTGCCTCAGTGTTTTTTCGTTATTCTTGAATTCACTGAGCTCCTGAGAGCTACCCATTCTTTCACAGATGTTTGTTGAATCGTCTCTATGCCTACAGTAGCTGCTTTATTTGATACAACTGTGGCCATGGAAGGGAATTGGAACATCTGAATTCAATGATTTGAAGGGGTGTCCCAAAACGTTTGGCAATACAGTTTATACGGGGACAATTAGGATCCATAAAGTAAGGCAAGGCAAGGCACTTTTATTTATAAAGCGCCGTTTAAAACAGCCACTGCTGACCAAGGTGCTGTACAGTCAGTTCAAGAAAATATAAAATACATAAATACACCAACCAACATAAACACAACATAAGCCCATCATAGAGCGCATCATAAAATTACATTTGACCAAATGCCAAAGAGAAAAAAATAAGTCTTTAGTGAAGATTTAAAACTCTCAACAGTGGGAGATAGCCTTGGATGATCCGGCAGATCATTCCACAGACGTGGAGCAGCGACCGAAAAGGCACGATCCCCTTTTAATTTCAGTCTAGATCGTGGCGAAGTAAGCATCAATTTGTTCGAGGACCTTAAAGGTCTAGAACATTTCCTGTGGAGAAGGTACGTAATGTATTGAGGCGCCTGACCGTTTAACCCCTTAAACACGTATAATAATACCTTGAACTTGACACGGTATTCGACCGGCAACCAGTGAAGGGAAGCAAGAACGGGCGAAATATGTTCCCTCTTTCGAGTACCAGTAAGAAGCCTGGCGGCAGCGACTTGTACCATTTGTAGGCGGGATAAGGAAGACTTAGCCACCCCAAGGTACAACGAGTTTAGATGTAATAAAGGCATGGATCACTATCTAAGTACATGATATGACGACGCACTACATGATACAAACCTATGTCTGTATCAAATCAAATAGATCGATGAGTTTCAAGTGTTTTTCCCTTTTTACTTAAATGATTTCTTAACATTTTTGGAAAGAAATAGGATTTTTGTATTGCTCTCTGAGAATTGTATAATGATAATTTTCTCTATGATTCATTACCATTGTTGCACAATGTTGCCTTTGGGGAGGGAAATTTTCAATAAATCAATAAAATGTTCCTAAATGAGCCAAGAAATGATGTGGAATCATTTTTTTTTCCATGTGCCATCAAAATGCATGCAGTAGAGGGTTAAAAGCATATTCGTCGCTAGAAGTCGCTAACCTCTTTCAATAACAAAGGCGTAGATTGATGACGCAGTGAATAAGTGGAATCATAGAACTTGTCATCATGCCAATGGATCAAATAATGTTTATGGGAAATAATGGTTATGGATGAGTTTAATACATTGATGTTTTTTAACATGACTATGTTATATCAAGCAGGTCGCAATTGCTCATAGACATATACACTAGACCTCACCTTGGGGTTCTAAGCATGCGTCAAAACCGCCGCCATCTTGGAACAGGGGTCTTGTCATAGGAAGTAGCTAGGTAAGGCTGCTATCTCTGCCTTTACTTCGAATTCATTAATGGTGGCGGACTTTTGTGCAGCGTCTGATGTTCACGGATGAAATCTGAACTAAGAAGAATGTTTTTAAAAAAAATAATAATAATTTTTCTTTTTGGAATCAATGATAAATACATGTCTGACTGTTGGAACAAACCAAAAAAACAAGAAAAATCGCATTCATGATGATTTATGGTGATTTTATTTCCGTTAGACCTGTGTCTACTACATTGAAGCTGATGCATTAAAGTGGAGGGGCTCCCCTGTTTCAAGATGGCGGCTCTATTGACGCATTCGTTCCAATGAACTGCCGTAGCCAAGGTGAGGTCTAGTGTATATGTCTATGGCAATTGCTAATGAGAGACAGGTATCAGTGCCACACGTGAGTCCCGTGGATATAAAGGAATGAGGACAGCTCTTTGAAGCTCTCTGCATCTCGAACGCGGCACATCGATATTGATCCTCGTTTTATTTCTTCTTTTGTCCCAAGTCTGCTTGCCATGGTCCATAGTGTTTGAACGAAACAATAGCGTGCCACTAGACATTACGCAGTTGTCCATGTCTGTTGCCATGGTTACTATGGCAGTCCTAGTGGAAACCAAGGATAAAGCGGATATTACGTCTATTTAAAATTGTGAATTTCTCTGAATTTCCAAATTCTTGAAAACATTTAGGATAATGTAAGTACACAATTGAAAGAAATATATAACACTGTGCAAGTGTTTTTTTTATGTTTTCATACAAAATTCTTACATATGAAATAAAAAGCCACTTAAGTGTACTTAAAGAGAGTATTCTCTAGAGACTGTTTCTTAACGCACAAGAACACTTAAATTGAAAGATTTACATTTAACTGCATTTTAAAAGCAGAAAATTTTGACTAAGTCCACTCAATTCATATAGATTAGTTTTACCATCTCTTCATGAACTTTTTGAAGCGTCAAAGTGGTAGTTGTGTACCTGTCAATGGAGGGTCAGAAATCTCTCAGATTCATTAAAAAGATCTTCATTTGTGTTCTGAAGATGAACGAAAGTCTTACAGAAGTCTTACAGAGGGTGAATAAGTGATGACAGAATTTTCATTTTTCGGGTGAACTAACCCGTTAAAGTGAAGGCCTGATTGTTTCAGGGACTCTATTACTCAATTCTAATTTGTTCAATTTAATAAATAATATTGTTTGTAATCTGTTGCCACAATTTTATTGATTAGATAAAGCATATTCATTTTTACAGTGCATATTCTCTCTTTAGAAGTATGTATTTCTAATAGCGCATGATGGAGAACATAGTGTTGGAATGGTGGTTGGGCACATTTACTGGCATCATACCTCTGTATCTGATGTGTCTCCAGACACAGTGGTGTTGTTGTCCTCTGGTTGGAAGTTCATGAGAAGGTTCAAGGAAGATCTCCCATGCTCATAATCGTAGCCCATATTTGAGCGCAGGGTAGACATGCCGCTGTCCACACAGCTGTCGGGGAGGCTGTCTTCCTCAAAGCTTCGTCTGCGCATGGGGTCGCACAGAGCCAGGGCCAGAGACTCATCAGACTCATCATCAGCCATCAGCCGAAAATGAGGATCATAGTCCTCGTCCGCACATGTGTTACAGCATCTAAGCAAGTTTTCATTGTGACAACATCACAGTTAAAAGAATCTATATTTGCATTTCCTAAATGCACAAAACAAAGTTTGTGCAAGAAACATGTATTTGTGTATTTAGGGTTTAGAATGTGTGATCAATATCAATACATTGCAATAGGGTTCTACATATCACAGGATATAGCAAAAAACTCTAATGTTATCTGCAAATACCAATGCAAATATCTTACCGATCAAAATGAGAGGAATTCTTTCTCTTGGTCACATAAACTCCAGGTGAGAGTCCACTAACACGCTGTAAGAGAAAAATATATATCTATAAAAAAATCATTCTGTCCTTAGTGGATAAGCAGAAATGTAAATACAGTTAACTTGAACCCTAATCCATGCCTCTTAAAAACACACACAGCCATCAAAGCATTACCCTGTTCAGCAAGCATTGCTCTCAAATATAGCCTAATCCATTTTACAACATCATTTACATTAAAGAAAGGCTCTGGCCACTAGGAATTTCTTACCTGAGTTTTACTCTTACTCTGACTGTTCTCCAAGGCCGTACGCAAACTGTCATTACTGTCATGGAGCTTTCTGTTTGCAGCCCTGGATATGGAAAACAATAACAACAAAAACAATAAAGCAACTAACCAAAACTAAACAAAACATACTCAACCAAGAACTAACTTTACTAAAATCACTAAAATATGCAATCACTAAAATAATCTCGAGCAGTCGAACCACGGACGCCGAGCCAAAGTGCGCTGGTGAGATGTGAACATTCATGGTTCGACTGCTCGAGACTGTTTTCCAAAGATGGCTCCTGCCTGCTTTCGCGTGTCAAGTGAATTGTCTTTCAAAAATATCTTATTAAACGGTCTGCACACTTACAACGTTCTCAATGCTTCGTTTTGCATGTATGGACCCTGATTATGCTACAGTGTTAGTGTTGGGCTATTTTGAGCCTTGTTAGTGGTATAAACTAATGATTTTTATGTTCATTACTCTATGCCATATATACTAGCGTTATAAGCTAAACCGTTTTTAGAGATACAACTCTTTACACTCGATAATCATGAAAACAAATCTCAGAGAACGGTTGACTAGGTTCCAATGTGTTATTAGACCAAAGGTATGAACCTTTGGTCTAATTACACATTGTTACCTAGTCAACCGTTCTCTGAGATTTGTTTTCATGATTGCCGAATGTAAATAGTTTTATCTCTAAAAACAGATTTAGCCTATAATGCTAGTATAACGCTAGTATATAGGGCATAGAGTAATGACAAATAAAAATCGCTTGTTATTACCACTAACAAGGCTCAAAATATCCCCACACTAACACGGTAGCATAATAAGGGTCCCTACATTCAAACCGAAGCATTGGGAACTTTGTCAGTGTCCATACAGTTTAATAAGAAGATATTTTATTCACACAGTCAACTTCGCGAATACAGGAAGAAGCCATCTTTGAAAAATAGTCTCTACCAGTCGATCTACGAACGCCGATCCAAGTGCGCTGGTGAGATGTGAATAAGGTGATAAGGTGAGCGCGAACAGTAGGCTATGTGTACATATTGAAGAGAAGAAAATGATTCGTGTTTGTGTTTCTTCCGAAAACAACGGACCATATGAGGTTCTGCACAGTTCAGCGCACTTGGATCGGCGTTCGTAGATCGACTGGTAGAGACTATTTTTCGAAGATGGCTTCTTCCTGTATTCGCAAAGTTGACTGTGTGTATAAAACGTCTTCTTATTAAACTGTATGGACACTGACAAAGTTCTCAATGCTTCGGTTTGAATGTAGGGACTCTTATTATGCTACCGTGTTACTGTGGGGCTATTTTGAGCCTTGTTAGTGGTAATAACAAGCGATTTTTATTTGTCATTACTCTGTGCCCTATATACTAGCATTATACTAGCGTTATAGGCTAAACTGTTTTTAGAGATAAAACTATTTACATTCGGCAATCATGAAAACAAATCTCAGATAACGGTTGACTAGGTAACAATGTGTAATTAGACCAAAGGTTCATTTTGCACCGGAGTTCTCCTTTAAAGATGTTTAAGATTAAAGATTAGTATTTTAGATTAAAAATTAAGATTAAAGGCACGTAAATATTACATTCATATTACTATTTTTTTTTTTATTACTTTTTTTACTAGCTAAACTGCATCTCCACTTTGAATTTGTAGTGTTTGGACTTGTTTTCCATTTTCACAAATAATCTGCAAGTGAATCCCAAAAGTGGCTTCTGCTGTTAGCCTGACATGTTTCTAGCTGTGCTGGAGTGTCATTGGTAGCAGTTTCATGTAGTTCTGTGTGTGTTCAACTCACTGAAGCACCTCGATCTGTCTCTCCAGGTTATCTCTCTCCTCAGAAAAGCACTTCATAAGAGCCTCATCTCTGCACACAAATCAACAAACTTCAATACTCATTGTTTGAGGTTTGTTCAAATTCTTATGTACACAGTAAGCACAAACAAAAGAAATGGTAATGCTGCCTTAGCAAACACCACTTCTTAATTTTATACTGTAAAACAAATTGCAACTGTTATCTTAAGGAGCTTTTTGTACCTTTCAGGTCTTGGCTACCTAATGTAGTCAGGTTGATTCAGTCATTCAATATTTGGGTTACCTGACAACATTTTTTACACTGAACACTCGGTATGTTCAAGTGTAGCTTTTTACCCCGACGAGAGCGGGCGAGAGGCGACAACACAGTTGGCTTTCATCAGCGCTAGTTCGTCGACTGAATAACGGATATTCTTTGGTTTCTATAATCAAGGATGGATATGTATTCAACGTAATTCTCCATTACACTGAATTCAGAGTTATTAAACGTCTTTATGTAATACTGTTCATTCTAGAGATGTCCTTTTTATCATGTCCTTGGTGTGTTCCAGGCTTAATACTCCTTATACTAACGCTGGGACACTCACACACAAGTAAACTGCGCTCTGTTTTGTCGTTACTAGGTGACAAGGTTCAGACATTCCTGTGCAGTGTAATGTGTGACACCAGGATATCCTGGTCTGACGATTTCAGCACTGCAAACAGTCACAAAACCAGTTTACAGCTGCTCATGTGGGGGAATGATTATGTTCTTTCCTTATTGACATTGACGTATCCAATTGAGAGAGTTCGAATCAGAAGAGATAGTCTGGGTTACTTCAGAATACATGTTTGATGGGGTTCTTAAAAATTCCTGGTCTGAAGATCAGAATCCAAAGCTTTATTACATATTCATCAATAGCAACGGCAACACACACATACAAAGCGAGAGAGAGAGAGAGAGATGCTCAGTACCGTTCAAAGTTGATGCTTTGGTCTGTGAGATCACTCTTCAGAGAGTCCAGCTCACTCTGCAAGAACGCAACATTAGTGTGGGACTCCAAAAGCTCCTGTTTCAACTTCTGGTTTTGCTGAAAAAGAGAAACAAGATGACAAATACATATTATATAATATCATTCATCAATTTTGTTAAGATTCGAATAAGTAGGAACGCTTGTTTTCCGGCATGGAATAAAACTATTTAAAAGATAATTGCGACTTTTTATCTCACACTTGCAAGTTTACATCTCACAATTCAGAATTGTGAAATATAAAGTCCAAATTGTGAGATGAAAAAGGCTGAAATGTGAGTTATAAACTCGCAATTGTGAGAAAGTCCAATTCTGAGGGAAAAAATAGTTACTTTTATACTTTTATACTGCAATTGCAACTTTATATCACGCAATTCTGACTTTATAACTCGCAATTTCGAGTTTATATCTCGCAGTTCTGACTTTATAACTCACAATTGATCGTTTATATCTTGCAATACAGAATTGTGATGGCGCAGTGGATAAGACACATGCCTTTGGTGTGAGAGACTCGTGTTCAAATCCACTGTGAGACACCAATGTGTCCCTGAGCAAGACACTTAACCCCTAGTTGCTCCAGAGGCGTGCAACCTCTGACATATATAGCAATTGGAAGTTGCTTTGGATAAAAGCGTCAGCTAAAGAAATAAATGTAATAAACTGAAACATTTGTTTTTTTCTAGCAATTACCATATCTCACAATTCTGACTTCTTTTCTCAGAATTATGAGATATAAACCCGCAATTGCGTGTTATAAAGTCCCATTCTGAGGGAAAAAATAGACTTTTTTAACTTGCAATTGCGACTTTATATCACACAATTCTGACTTTTTAACTTGCGATTGCAAGTTTATATCATGCAATTCTGAATTGTGAGATGTAAACGTGCAATTTCAAGAAAAGAAGTCAGAATTGTGAGACAAAAAGTCGCGATTACCTTTTTTATGTTTTATTCTGTGGTGGAAACAAGCTTCGATAAATAGCAGGCATACCTCTGCCTCGAAAAAATTAGGTATTCACTAAGAGGATTGGAAAAATCATTGTGGCGTTCTTTTCTTGACTATGTTGACAAGTCTGTTTTGAATAACGCCACTATTATTGTTTTCATTTTTTTTTTGGTTAGAGCTTTATGTTTGGAAGTATTGTATGTATGTTCTGTTCTTGCAATTCCACTTTGAATCAATGGACAGTATGGGCGTCATTCTCCATATTGGATGGTGAGGGATTGTGAATGTATTGTAAAAATCAATAAAAACAAACTTTAAAAATAAATAGGAGCCATACCAGCATTAGCTCATTGTTCTGTCGTTTCAGTGCTGAGGTTTCCTCTTTGAGGCTGGTACTCCTGTTCTGGTTTTCCATCTAAAAAAGAGATTGTTTCAAAGCAGCATCACAGTAATTAACAGGAAAATAACAGTGTTAATGCTGCAAAACTCGTCATTTCATCAAATTCATTTGCTCTGCAAAAGACAATGGAGTCGTTTCCCAGCTTAATTCGGTCTTCAGTTCTCATCTGATAGTGTCTGAATATGACTCAGTATTAATTGTCAATAAAACCCCAACTTTTATACAGCTAAAACTATATAAGTGTGTTGTTAGTAGGAGTCAGTCACCATCTGCAGAGTCTGTATCTTCTGCTGAAGTTCACATATCTGAGACTCGTACTGGTGTTTCATGCTGCTCAGAGTCGTCTCTGCTTTTTTAGACTCCTGGGGGAAAATGACAAAAACCATATGCTGGGGTTAAAAAATAATACAATGTTATAACGTTATAAGTACAAAACACTCTGTAAAATGTGTTGGATTGAAAAAAAAAAACTTAATGACCTAAGAAGCTTCTTAAAGTGAAACATTAGATCAAGACAATTAAGGGAACAAAAGGCTGCAAAATGCATTCATAGGTACAAATGCTTGTCTCTTTTTACAGGAACTTGAACAGGTGCAGTTAAACAAACAGTCAGTTCATTTTACATTACATAACGTGAGAAGTCGCGGAACACGGCTCTAAGATAAGGACTAAGAACAAACACAGGACTGTCGAAGATTGTCTGCACTAAAACGTGACGTCATGGATAAATTAAGCCTTGAAAGTGATCCAAGACACTCACATGATTTGGCTGGAACCTAGATCACAGCAAACACCTGTGCCAATTCTTTTTGAGTTGTGTATGTCAACTCCTAACTCACAATAAACAGAGCACTGTATCCATAGAAACAATACAAATACCAACACTAAAAATTGTAATTGATTATATATTACTTTCTTTGCTTGATTACAGTGATGATGGAAAAGAAAATTGCTTGCAAAAAACATTCAAATGTTTGGTAACATATCAGCTTAATCAGCTCCTTTAAGATAAGCGATCATTACAAATCATGATTTGAAAATTAAAAGGAATCATTCTTTTGATAATTTTAAGTTATATATTATATTATAATTAGTGCCGTCAATCCGATTAATTGTGATTAATTGCATCTAACATAAAAGTTTGTCTTTATATAATGTATGTGTGTGTGTATATACATGCACACATCAACATATCCTTATTTTCACATATCACATATCATTATTATTTTTCTCAGCTTCGGGAGCATAAAAGGAGGAGCGACGACAGTGAAGGATGAGAGAGGACCAGGCCAGAATTTTACATTGTGTTTTGTTTCGGTGTGTGTGGTAGTCGTCCGTGTGGGGCTCCCTCTAAATTTTCGTTCTGTGTTTGTTTGTTTATTTATTAAAGTGTGTTTGAAACATTTGCCGGTTCCCACCTAACTTCTCTACATTCACAGTTGCTCTTGAAAATAAAAATAATTATGCCAAAAATGTAATGTCGTATTAAATTAAAAATTAGATCAAAATAAATTAAATGAAACTAAAACCATAAAATGATGGGAACACCTTAAACTGTCTAAAAATGAAGCGCCTGACAAAACCCTTTAGTGTTCTATATAGAACCTTTTGCTTATATAAGTATATATTAGTCCTGAGGTTGGATCAGCCAGGTCTTGTGTTTGTCTCCTCACCTGTAGACGTGTGTTTCTCTCTGCCATGTGGATGCGGTGATCCATCTCTTCCTCCATCTCACTCAACTGTATAGCCGACTGATCCTGAGCTCTGAACAAACACCCAAATATCAAACATTAGTCATCACATATGTAATAATATACAAAACTCTTAACAAAATAGTTCACCCAAACTTTCTTTCTTCTGTGGAACACAAAAGAAGATTTTTTTATTTTTATTTTTATTTTTTTGAAGAATGTTGGTGACCAAAAAGGTTTGGTTCTCACCAACCTCCATTGTATGGACAAAAAAAATTGTTCCACAGAAGAAAGACCGTTACACAGTTTTAGAATGACATGAGGGTCAGCAAATGATGACAGAATAATAACTACATGTAACATGTAACAAGGACACCGAATTTTCTTTTTTTAAAGTGTCATTATTATCATGCTATACTGTTTTAGAGGTTTACATGCATCAAGGGTCAAATCATAATATACATTGCCCATCACCACAATTTTCAATGATTCTCAAATAACTCAACAGATGAATCTCTCTAAATCCCTCTTTGTGCCAGCCTACTCTGCTCTGATTGGCCAGATGGCCCAGTCTGTTGTGATTTGGTCTACTGTTTACATTATCATGATTATCAAGTCCTATGATGAAACATTGGAAGAACTAGTAGTTCTTGAACCCAAACCTCACAAGGACGACTTGAGCAGGACATTATTTAGTTTGACGTTCATCATGAGATGTTGCGACTGTATTTCCTCTACATCAGCATTAAAGGAGTAGTTCACTTTTAAAAAAAAAAACGTTTGCTGATAATTTACTCAACCCCATGTCATCAAAGAAGTCCATGCCTTTCTTTCTTCAGTCGAAAAGAAATGAAGGTTTTTGATGAAAACATTCCAGGATTTTCTCCATATAATGGACTTCAATGGGAACCAAACGGTTCAAGGTCCAAAAGACACTTTCAGTGCAGCTTCAAAGGGCTTTAAAAGACACCAGACGATGAATAAGGATCTTATCTAGCGAAATGGTCGGACATTTAAAAAATAAATAAAAAAGTTAAAGTTTTATAAGCACAAATGCTCGCCCTGCTCTGTTCTGTGACTCTCCTGTTCAAACTCGTTCATCAAAATGAACAAATCTTTTTTCGAGTCATGACTCGAAGGGTCCTAGATAAGACCCTTATTCATTGTCTGGTGTCAATTAAAGCCCTTGTAAAGGACCTTGTGGTTCCCAATGAAGTCCATTATATGGAGAAAATCCTGGAATGTTTTCATCAAAAACCTTTTCCGACTGAAGAAAGAAAGACGTGGACATCTTGGATGACATGATGGGGGTGAGTAAATTATCAACAAAAGTTTTTTTTTTTTTTTTTTAAAGTGAACTACTCACTAGAGTATGTCCATCATCAAACTGATTTATTTCTAATTTATTGTGGTACGCATGTGGGAACTGTAACAATAAAAGCACGTTGGCCGAGCGCTAATGTGAATGACTGATGGAACAAAAACGTTTGTAAAACAAATCTTGCTCCATCCTTTATCTTTACTTAAAGTAGTAAGAACAACAGAAGATCTGCATTAATGGACACAATTTTAGGTAATAGTTGACAGCTGATTAGCAGAAGTATTTCAGTGAGTGTTAGATAAAATTGGATATCAGAACGAAGTCAACGATCAATGCAGAGCAGAAATCTGGAGACCAAGAATGACAAACAGAGAAGTGCAGTTCACTCAAAGTCAGCTTTATTGTGCTCGTGCCATAGTTTAGGCTATATAGCAAGCCTAGGGTAAAGGCTGAATCCAACAAATAGAATAAGAAGTCCATATAGAAAAGAAAGGAGACTGTAAGCTTGGCTGAAAGAGTCCGTAGAGAGACAAACAACTCCATTCATGATTATACCATATGCAACATTGCTTCTTATGGATAAGAAAACTGCCTATGTGTACCTCTTTACAGCAAGTGCCAGATGCTCCATTTCAGTGTTCAGTATTCGGATCTCTTTGATAAAACTGAGGAGAACTCTTTCATACTGAGGGACCATTCTGGGCTCCGTCAAACTGATGTTCTGGTAGAGAGTTGATACCGGCTCAATCCTACACACATAAAAACAACACCAAGCCATTAAAACTTACAGAATGGAAAAGAAAGATTCATCTGGAGTCACAGAATTTATGTAAAACTCCTTTGTTGGGGATCGCCCAACGAAAAATGACAAGCATTGTGACATAATGAAAGATCTCTGCACACACATTTATGGAAAACATCTATGCATCTTGTCGGGTTAATGAGGTTAAAGCTAAAGTTTAAACTTAAGGACAATCATGTGTTTTTCATGCAATATTCAACCCAATGGAGTCTAATAAATTGGTGCCAGGTTGTTCATAACTGCATGTTTTTTGAGCCTCATGACTTTGCGGTTCTCTTTTATGAAGTAACACTTGTGGCACCAGATGCTATGGCTGATGAGTGAAATAAGAGAGGTATTGATGGTCCACAACTAACCGATGTTCTGTCGACATTAGCGGGCATGACGGTGACGTGTCTTATGTCAAGCCTCTGGCTTCAACTCCACCGTCCTGACATGGACCGACATCAACCAAACAAAAGCTCAAATTCTCATTACTTGAACAATTAAAGTTGTACAATTAATAGACTTGGAATGATTTCATGATTTAGAACATCAGCTTTCACCACAAATATGAAATATATATTTATAAATATATAATTAAAAATAAGTATATATTTTATCAGCCACATTTAGGGGAATAATTTCACATATTTCTACATACGGATATATATGGAGACCTGTACATTGTGGTAAATGGGTGGCAGTGTACCTGTTTGGATATTTGCACAGGCTGATAACCAAAACTAAAACTAGGTCAGATATATTTAGTTATTGTAGTGTATAGTGTAATTGTCCCTTTCATTTTGATATGTGATACTTTTTTTTATTTTAACATTTCAGCCCACAATAAAGATATGTTTATTTTGTTTAGTTGCAGTCTACCAAACAGTGTTTGGCAAAAGCAGTGTAGCTGCATCTCCGAATACACACTTTTAAAAATAAAGGTTCTTTATTGGCATATATGGTTCTACGAAAAAACTTTAACATCAAAACTCTTAAATATATATTTTTTATTGGCATTGATGGTTCCTTGAAGAAACTTTTAACATCCATGAAACCTTTCCATTCCACAAAAAGTTCTTTATAGTGGAACATTTTTCTTTGGGTTATTTAAATGTTCATTACACTAAGTAAATATATATATATATATATATACTGTATATATATATATATACATACCTTTTTTAATGTAATCTTATTTTAAATTATTTCTATTCTTTTAACTTTTATTGTAGCCTAATATTTTATATTTCTTATGAAAGTTTTTATGATTGCCATATATATATATATATATATATATATATATATATTTTTTTTTTTTATTTTTTTTTTCTGTAAAGGACTTTGAATTGCACTTTGTATGAAATGTGATATATAAATAAACTTTCCTTGCCTTGTGTGCCTAGATATGTTTTGTCGGTTTTACCAGGTTTTGTGTGATGTTAGAAAAAAACCTTGCAAAATCCTTTTACCAAACAAGCAATAGCCATAATTTAACCGTCTAGTTAAACTATGGTCCGGCTATGAGTAACCCACTTCTAGCCAAAATAACCTTGAGTTTGGTTACATGTCGTTTTTGCCAAAATAACTTACGAGATATTCCATCATGTAAGCAAAGTCAACAGTGATTACAAGTTTGGTTTAATTTCTTCACTCATTTAATTTCTTTTTTTATCTAATTGATGACTAGTCTATTCTTGGGCTATGACGTCTATTAAATTTTCACTGACAGACAAAATTGCGCCTTGTTTGAGCCTAGACGTCTGATGACGGCTATTTAGACGTCTTTTAAACGCAAAATTTCTTTCTGGGAGGAATGTCTTATGCCTTAAATACTAATATCATTAACTCGAGAAAAAGAAAAAAGAAACAGCAGAAGGCAATCATAGATGGGTTATAGATGAGTTTTAAAACCTTATGTTCTTTGAACTTCTTTAGCTAAACTCCTGTGAGATTTATAATCAGAAATATTATGGAACGTCATATAACCACAAGAAAAACATTTAGCTTTGTTAACTTGGTTTTGTGTTATGTTGTAGTCCTATTAGACTAAATATTTTCCATTTAGGAACTTTTAAATTATAGACCTTTTTATAGGGATAGCTACTGTAGAATTTTCTCAACACATTCTACAGGATTTGGTTGACTGATGTAATTTGACAGCTTTATGGCACAGCCAGCCAGGTGTGTTTACCTGGGGATGAATTTGAGCTGATCCCCCAGACGGGATTTAAAATCCTCCACGGCGGCAGAGGAACTCTCCCCGGCGGGTTCGCTGCTCATCTCCTCGTCTTTCAACAAGTGTGACTCTTGAAACCCGTCCATAAATTCCTCCAGATTGATCGTGCCGTCTTTGTCGGTGTCAAGTTTGGAGAAAATGTCATCTATCTCGGTGGGTCGGACCTTCAGCTCGGAACATATTCTCATAAACTCCCATTTCTCAATGCGCCCGGAGTGGTCCACATCACAGGCGTGGAAGAGCTCGAGGAGTCTCTCCTTTTGCGCGTCAGACCCCATGGCTGCTCCAGAGAGATGTTATTTAGCAAACATAATGAGTGACTTTTCAACGTGAGTAGACCTTGTGGTATCTTGCTTGTAGATTGACAATTTCATGAGTTCGGTGAGTGGAGTAAACGCCCCTTACACAAACTGCGCTGAATAAACAAACTCTCTCAACTTTGAGGCGTTTAGTTTGCTGCGGCTCGTCACGAGGAATTTACAAAACAGGGTTACTTAACACCAAATAATATAATATTGTTTACAGTACAAGACACTCTTATTTAGTATTTTGGACGACACACTTACAATTGGCCGATGTATTCAACAACAACGGAATGTAAATATTAGGCCTACCTGCCCCTTTACTTTTACACTTTACACGAAAAGGGTTGGAACAAAAAAACAAAACAAAACAAAAAAAACACGAAAACTTGAAGAATTAAGATTGTCCCCCCCTTTTTGAGTGAATTAAATACTAGCTGAGATTAACATTAGCAGTTAACTTTAGATTAACTTTAGGCCTAACCCTAGTTACCAATATTTTCGACATACACAAATAGCTTAGAGTTTAAAAAAAAATGTTTATTATAATCATTGTAGTCTTTTTAATTGATGCTTTTGTCTCAGAATAAGGATTTAAAGATAACAGAAACATAATATGCAGCTGCTTACTTGAAGAAGTGCTCAGAGAGATTCGTAAAGAGTTAGTTCACCCAAAAAATCTAGGAAAATGATCCCATAATTTACTCACCTGGAAGCCATCCTAGGTGTATAAGATTTTTATTCTTTCAGCCAAACACAATCGGAGTTATATTTAAAAAATAATTTATATAAAAAAAAAAAAAATGTATAATGGGAGTGAATAGTAGCTGTTCTATTCAGAGATTTTGAAGCCCAATAAAGCACATCCATCCTAAAAGTAATCAATACTGCTCCAGGGATCAATAAAGTCCTTCTGATGCGAAGCGATGCATTTTTGTAAGAAAAATATCCAAAATTATAACTTTATGAACTATAACCACTGGCTTCCAGTAACGTCCGTGCGCAAGTCTAGTTCCAGTGGAAGAGTGACCTCTGACCCGATGCATGATGAAGGAGTAGCGTAAGGTTGGTTGAGAGGAGACCCCTCTCACGGCTCAAACAGATAGAGCTGAGCAACAGACTCAAGCTCCTCCATCATTTCTCTTTCCAGGCTTCTAATTCGTAACTGCTGTTTTGTTTTCCTCTCTGCACGTATTCATCAATATGTTAAATGTCGGGTCAGAAGTCGCGTACGGCCGTTACTGGAAGCCAGTGACTGATCATAGTTTATAAAGTTATAATAAATAATGATATTTTAGAAACACATGGCTTCATCTCGGAAGGCCTTTAGGAATCAAATGGATTACTTTTATGATGGATGGATGCACTTTTTTGGGTTTAAAAAAATGGTACCATTATAAAGCTGGGAAGAGCCAGGAGGATATAAATCTTAGGATGGCTTCAGGGTGAGTACATTATTATTTTTGGTTGAACTAACCCTTTGAATTCATCTCTGTTTTCAGCAATAACAACATCTTCACAGTGTTCAAACAGCCAGCTCTTTATGCAAGGTGAAACCCTAGCAAAGTACTGTGAAAACTGCCTATGCAGTTTAAAGCTTGAAACACTAGATGGAGACAAAATATTTAGGACAAACAACAGCCACCAAATTTACTGCCGGCCAAACTTAGCTACATGTGAGAATTGATTAAGCACATGTACGTGGGATCTGGTCAAATCATTTTACAAAATAATAACAATATGAGTGCAAGATTGATGGCAGGAAAAAAATTTAATCTTTTGATGTAGGAAAATGAAAAATGAAGAGTCAGCTGTCTTATTGCATCATTCCTGCAGAAATGCATATTGAATGCAGTATCATCAAGGTTTATAAATTAGAGCACGTCATTACGCCATTGGTCATGTGAAACATGATCTCCTCCTTTGCTCATTTTATTGCGTATATTGATATCTTAAGACTAACAAGTTATATCAATAAATAAGAGCATTCTAGATGCATCACTGAAGTTGAAGCCAGGGCATCATGTTCATTTTAGTACATCAGAGGTGGGTGAATCTCACCAAAACGGTCAAAAACATGTCCGCACTATATTGGAAAATCCTAAAAGTCAAAAGAATTAATAGTGGTATTCAGTAATGCAAAAAAAAAAAAAAAAAAATAGATTATTGAAATTATAAATCAATTTGTTTTAGTAATGATGGTATTTGCTTAACCTATGCTAATTTTATTTGCTAAATTGTGAGGATCAGTACCAATTTCTTTTGACACTGAAGACTGGATAATGATACTGAAAATACAGCTTTGTATCACAGGAAAAAAATGACATTTTAAAATATATTAAAATAATAATAATTGAATAAGTTTTCTCAAAATTTTACTGTGTTTTTGACCAGGTAAATGCAGCCTTGGTGAGACTTCTTTAAAGAACATTTAAAAATCTTAACAACCCCCAACTTTTAAGTAACTTTATTTTGTTATTTTAATATTATTATTATTATAAAATAGACTTTATTGTCCTATTTGTGAAAATTTGTCTTGGACAACCATGACAAGGCCAGTGCACAACATTGGACTTATATAACATAACACATAATACATACAATAACACACAATAACTGAAGAAAATACTGCAACATTTAATAATCTCTATTAAACTCTAAATAAAGTCTATTTAATAATTTAACTGCTGTTGGCACCGAAGAATTCGTATAATGATTTGATTTACACATCAACAACATATTCATATATGGAACATGTTCACATGTCCATATCCCATACTCATGTTAAACATAATGTGGCAGCAAAGATTGTCAAAAAGAATTGCTAAGTTCAGGAAAAAGTGTCTCTAAACCCAGTAGAAAGCGAGCGAATCAGAGAGACAGGAGGCAAAGGAAAGACATATAAAAGAAGAACGGTGAAAAAAAAAAGGGGGTGGACCCGGTGGAGAGACATGTATGATACATCTAGGATGAAAAGAGACAGACGGGGAGGGAAAACAGTGAGTGAGAGAGTAGGATTGAAAGTGAGAGAGACCATGTTGTTTAGGTAAACATCAAACCTCAGTGTCTTTCTTTCCATGCTTGGACTGTCAGCGTTCTGGACTGAGCCACTCTTCATATGGGAAAAACATTGGAGAGAGAGAGAGTGTGTCTGTGTGTGCAGCCTGAATGAGTGAGTCAAGCCCAATGCACATCACACCTCTGCAATCGTCTGTCCTAACTGTCCTTACTCCTCTGTGTGGATCCACGTTTCTCCATCGGTGTGTCTGTGCGTTTCAGATGCTGGCTTGCTCTGCGCAGTCTCTCCGAGCTCGTCTTGCGCTCTTTCTGCCTCAGTACGAGGACCGACACATCTTCTCCCCTCTCGCTGCTTTGCCCTGGATCACCTTTGGCCTCCATGAGTGCAACTGAGGAAATCCAGCCTCTCCCTGGAAGGTAAGCCAAACCTGGAGTGTCAGAAGAGCTTGCATGTGGGAATGTTTTATCATATGCTTGTTTTATTGAAATCAGAGGCTTTTCCACTCAAAGTTCCTCTGGGAACCAATTTGGGTATGCATTGGAGGGCTGGACACTTCTACGACCTTCCAGGGTTTCCCTGATGCAATTTGTCTGCTTTATTTGTTTTTTGTGCGAAGCAAAAATAACCCAAAAATTTAAGAGCTTGAATTATTGCATTGGAAATACATAAAAAGTAATATTTTTACAATTCAAAATTAGAAAAATGATTTTAAAAATGTTAAAATGCCATTTATTATTGTGGCAAGGGTGAATTTTCAGTGTCTTCACTGTTGTTGTATGGAGTAGTATAATGTATACAGTGTGTGCAAGTGATTTATAACATGCATGAATAATTCTAAATGAATTGCTACTGTGTGATGCCTAATCATTTTGGCCTTGTTCGGACCTTCAAAAATCCACAAAAAAATTATTTCAGTGTGGACGGTTGTCGATAAAAAACCATCACAAAACATTTAGGTTGTGCTTAATTCCCGTGCCAATTCCTTTTGTTGCTTGTCTCGCTTTTTTTTTTTTTTTTTTTGTGCAATGACTTCCACATGACATGCTCCTTCAGATGAATGGACATTTTGGCATCTAGCCTGGACGTTGTGACAAATAATGATGGCAAACTGCTCCCTGACTGCTGACGTGTGTGCGTCACCATCTCATATCCCAGTATACTTTGAGGGAATTATATTTAGCCAACAGTTGTTCAGAGCACAAAACCCTACTCATATCCTGATCTAAATGTGTGGTTATAGGCAAAGCAAATATCTCTTGTCATAAGACAGAAGGGAGTAATTAGCTCTTGTGGAATCTAATATCTTCCATTCAGTAATAGACTTGTTTTGAAATACAAGCAACATGTGAATGTTCATACGAGTATACAAGTAATCTCGGCTTTCATATAATCAAATTTTACTTAAATACATATACTACATTTAAAATGTGACCTGTTGATTTTTTTAAAAGCACTTAATCTCCGAATTAATTACTGTAATATGATATTTTGTTTCAAAAGTCACTCGAGTAGTTCTGTTGTGTGAAACATTTTTTTAATTAAAAAATAAATGAAAGTTTATGGTCAGGAAAATGTTTTTGAAAGTCTCTTTTGGTCACAAAGTCTGCAATACAGTAAAAATACAGTAAAACAGTAATGTGATTTAAATAACTGAAATACCAATTTTTGTTTCTTTTTAATTTTTGGCAATTATTGTAAATGTTTTTGCAGAAATCATATGATGATTTGTTGCTCAAGACCCTTGTACCCGGCTTAAACGGACTAAAAAACCTTCATGTAAACACCTTAATCGATCCGATGGAGCTCGATCCGACTAGAATTTCGATCAGATTGAAAGGGGTGATTTACTCCTTTTGTAATCCGAGCGAGAGAACGTGTAAACACTTGATCGGATTGAAAACCGAAACTAAAAGGACTGCGCATGTGCAATGACGTTGAAATAGCGTACGCATGACGCACGGAACGAGCTGTTCTTCCTGTTGAATAAAGTGTCATATAAATGAATTTTCCGTTATTAAAAAATTCTCGTTTCACTCCATGTCTGTGAAGTGAAGTAGGACAACGTCCCACCAGTGCTTGTTTTACATTCTCATCCACACACGACTTTTGGGCGCGGGGTTTTACTGCGTGATAAATACAATCAGCACGGCAAAACGGTTCATGCTCATCGTCTCCAAATCATGACCAGAGTTACAAATTAAGTCTGTTGTTTAAAACAAATACAGAACCATAGGGGAGAATAGTTATGCTTATGCGTGAACAGTGGCATATTCGTGCAGTGTGCGCATGTCAAAAAATCAATTCCGATTTGAATCTTGTGACATATAAATGCGCACATCAACCTGATCACTTTATGTAAACACCTTGATCGGATTCATCAATCTTATTGATTTCAATCCGATTGTGTCCATGTAAACGTAGCTAGTGTTGAATATACACTCACCTCAAGGATTATTAGGAACACCTGTTCAATTTCTCATTAATGCAATTATCTAATCAACCAATCACATGGCAGTTGCTTCGATGCATTTGGGGGTGTGGTCCTGGTCAAGACAATCTCCTGAACTCCAAACTGAATGTCAGAATGGGAAAGAAAGGTGATTTAAGCAATTTTGAGCGTGGCATGGTTGTTGGTGCCAGACGGGTCGGTCTGAGTATTTCACAATCTGCTCAGTTACTGGGATTTTCACGCACAACCATTTCTAGGGTTTACAAAGAATGGTGTGAAAAGGGAAAAACATTCAGTTATGCGGCAGTCCTGTGGGCGAAAATGCCTTGTTGATGCTAGAGGTCAGAGGAGAATGGGCCGACTGATTCAAGCTGATAGAAGAGCAACTTTGACTGAAATAACCACTCGTTACAACCGAGGTATGCAGCAAAGCATTTGTGAAGCCACAACACGCACAACCTTGAGGCGGATGGGCTACAACAGCAGAAGACCCCACCGGGTACCACTCATCTCCACTACAAATTGGAAAAAGAGGTTACAATTTGCAAGAGCTCACCAAAATTGGACAGTTGGAGACTGGAAAAATGTTGCCTGATCTGATGAGTCTCGATTTCTGTTGAGACATTCAGATGGTAGAGTCAGAATTTGGCGTAAACAGAATGAGAACATGGATCCATCATGCCAGGCTGGTGGTGGTGGTGTAATGGTGTGGGGGATGTTTTCTTGGCACACATTAGGCCCCTTAGTGCCAATTGGGCATCGTTTTAATCCCACAGCCTACCTGACCAGGCGGCGCTAAAAGGAGCTTGCGCGCAATTATTCAGATTTGTTCTTCGAAGCCGAGTGTTGTCGAAGCAATTGCTCTGCCATTTCACCTCTGTGAGGAAGCTGATTCGTCTGAATATATGTTGCATCACAGCGGTCTCTCCCACACTTACACAGATAATGGCAGAGTTCCCCTGAGTGCTTTATCAAAAAACAGAGCAGTTTCATCTGAAAGAGCAAAACGCATACTAAGAGCATCTTATTAAAGATGTGTTTCCACCTGTGTGTTTCTGGTTGCGGTCAATACCTGTAAGCCACAAGCGCTGCCTCGTGTATCTGGGTCGTTCACACGCTGAGAAAGCTTTTGTGGATTGCAATCGAGTTATACCCAGATGTTAAAGCCATATGATGGATTGTCTATGTTATGCTTTCCCTGATGGTAAACCTGTGACTTCCCCTAGACAGAGCTCTGTCTCTGCCACCAGTCATTCGTAGTAGTTCCCTCCTTTCATGTAGGACGTACTGCGGTGACTTTTTTGTGTGGTACTTCCTGGGTGTAAGTCCATGTGATGTTGTATTCTCCACATATCCATCTGGGAGGGAGATTGATTCCTCAACGCTATGGTCTGCATCAGCTGTAGATCCCCCCCAAAAAAGAACAGAAGAAAGGGTCAAGGAAGTTCAGCTAAAACCCATTGTCATTGTAAGTACTGTCCTTCAGTCCCGAGTGGCACAAAGGACTAGACGGTTTGCCAACATATGCATCGTCAGAACTTCGTAACTCAGTTCAACAGTTGTGCCGTTCTCCATAGGAACCCCTGATGTTAGCATTGAACACCAAAGTTGGCTGACAGATCTCGTTTACTACTGTAACGTCCATTCATTGATGGAGGGAATGAGACGTGGTGTTCTTCCCGCCTCAACCCTGAACTACCCGGACACACTCTCCAGCACAAACCTTAATGAGTGGATGCACGCTAGCTTCTTTCATACCTGTATGTCTGGAGGAGTGGCGCATGCAAATTCCACTCGCCAATTCTCGTTGTCAGAGGTGTTTGAGGCTACCAAGTGTGACCCTTAGTTTCAGAATTCGACACCATGTCTCATTCCCTCCATAAGGGAGTTACAATAGTAACCGAAACGTTTTCCTGCTTTACGCATATTTATACTTTACGAAACACAGACGTGTTTCGCGCATGCCTTCTTCAGTGTGCAACAAGATCACAATGTAACCAATCTTATATGCCCACACCCATATTAACGTCAACCAATAATTTTAAAATGATACACAGTCCAATGATGTTAACAATGATTCAATCAGTACATTAATGAAAGACTAACAGAATAAACATACATGCTAGTGTCATTTACAAGAAGCAACTTAGTGACAGAACTTCATTCATCCCATTGGGGATACATGAGTTGGAGACCGATTAAAGGTGGGGTAGGTAGAAATTTTCGAAAAAAAAATTTTCCCAAATTTGATTAAACTGTCTATGTACATAATTAAAATGTAAGTACTCTGAAAAAGAAAGTGTCAGTAGTCCTCTCAGTGCTGCAATAAACACAGCTCACTATTTCCAACCGGAACGAAAGAAATGATTGGCTGGGAGACTGTAACTCTTCCTCGCTACCATGGCTACCAGCACTGCTGCGTAAGAGCAGCCCACATGCACGCACACGTTTGCTCGAGGAGTGGAAGAGGCACGGAAGCTTGGAAGAATCACAATTATGGCAGAGAAAGAGCAGTCAAAATTCCCAGTTACCTGCATATACAGTCAGCGAAGGAAAGGCAAAAAAGGAAGACAGTATTTGAAAAGGCTATGATGACCAAAAAGACTTTGGATAAAGCAAGAAGTCCGACGAGAGTCAATATCGGCAGAACTTTCCAGTCGTGGCGACAACTGACAACCAGGGGCTGAAAAGTGACGCCAACAGTGCTTGTAAAACACTGTATATGTTATGAATCTTCCACGAAATTCACCTTCATCGCAGTGTAACTGACGGGAAAACTTGTATCAATGCAATCTGTTTTCAGTTTTTATGTTACTAGCTCGTTACCGAAGCAAACTCAATATATTTTAAACTATACCAGTATCGATATGCTAACTAGCTTGATAGTGAGTACTACCAGCCATGTTAGTTGTTTATATTAATAATGATAAAGTTAGGCATTTTATTACTGTACATGTGATTCTGACATGATGTCACTACATGCACCGCTCCTCTCCGCGGCGCTGGTAAACGCGTCCTCCAGCTGAGTGTGATCGGTAGCACGCGTTCATGTGTTTTGGGGGTGTGGCTTTGTAAGGCTCCCAGACGGGAGGGGGTGGGAGTGAATGAAATAATGAGCGTTGTTTATTGCAGCACTGAGAGGACTACAGACACTCGATTTGTATACTTTCTTTTTCAGAGTACTTACATTTTAATTATGTGTTGGAATAGAGTATATAGACAGTTTAAACAAATTTGGGAAAAAGTTTTTTTTAGAACATTTCTACCTACCCCACCTTTAACCAGTCCCTCCAGGATTTCACGATTTTTTTTGTGATTTTTGCGATCAAAATGACTGATTTTGTGGTGGTAATGTCCAAATTTCCAATTTGTGAAAAAATTTGCGATTTATATTTAACATTTACCATAATAGTATTCAGTTCTTACAGAAAAACACAGAGTTTTTTTTTTTTGTGATTGTTGCGGGCAAAAATTGATTGATTATGCGGCCCGTTTTCTTTAAAAATGCGATGGAATATGCGGGATATTTATGCAATTTTATGCGATGAAATTGCAGGAATTTGCAAAAATTGAGGGAACTTGCAAAAATTGCGGTTTGATGAAAAAGAGAAAAAAAGTGATTCCCCCAACATCCTGTTAATGTAAGAGTCATTTCTTATTACTTCCTTTGATAAACAAGCATACTACATCAATGAAAGTGCTGGGAATATTTAATTTCTCATCTTGTTTTATTTCAGACTGTAAGAGTGTAAATAAGGTGTGGCCCCTTTAAGAGCTGCGCGCTCCCTGTTGAACTCTCTGCAGTGTTATATGTGCGCCTCGAACACCCCATGTGTGCGGGTAATTTCTGTTTGATGCTACTTCTTTTATCTCATGTTGTTTATTAAGTAACGATGTGACGGTAGAACGTGCGACAGACAGTTATACGAGTTCGATTTGTGAGATGTCAATCGCCTCCGTGAGTCTGTCTGGCGTCGCGTAATTGCGTCACTTCATAACGTTCCCATGGAAACAGGGGGAAATGGCTGCTCTTATGTGAAGCAAACGCAACATTTTTCAACTTTCTGATAAAATACATGTGACTTTTTTGCAACGAAAATGCGAGGATTATGAAATTATGCAAACCCCGCATATTTTGCACGGAAATCGGCAATTTATGTGGCGAAAGTGCGGCGTATTTGAAAAAATGCGGCCCCCGCATAAATATGCTGATTTTGCATTGAATTCAGCGATCGCATAATCGCGTTTTTCTGGAGGGACCGTAACCTCTAGACCCATGAATTTGAGCATATTGATATCATGACTCGCAGAATTGAAACGCCTTGCGACTGATGATGTGTCATCATTTTTTCTGATAGCGCATTCGTGAACAAATTCGGATTTTTAGTTGTCGCTTAGTTTTACATAAAGCAGCCTACAAGATACACAGTAAAGTGGATAAGCATATGATTCTACTTTTTATTTTGTATATTCTACCTGTTTTTGGATGTGTAAATACATGATCTGTGAGCATAAAATTACATGCTGCAATGATGCATATATTTTTTCAGGAATATTTTTCAAAACAGTAATTTCAAAAGAACATTTATTTAAAATATAAGTCTCTCATAATATTAGCCTATAGTGTCCTAACTGTCACTTTAGATCAGTTGAACGCATCCTTGTTAAGTATTAATTTATTTTTATTTTCCCTTTCTTTCTTACTGACCCCAAACTTTTAAAAATATAAATTAAATGTACTCTTTTGTAATATAATGCATTTCCACATGACCAGGGCTGCATGCTGTTGTTTTGGCTGTTTCATGTAATGTCACCACAGAATGATGCCATGAGCTTATTACAAGGACAGGCCCCCTGGAATAACCAGGGGTTGAGTGCCCTGCTCAAGGGCACAATGGTGTTGACTTATGGCTCACCTCTTGGGGGCATCGATGCAGAAATCTTCCAGTTTCTAGCCCTGAGCCACTAACCATTGCAACACACCACCCCATTAGATACCCCAATTGTAGTGGGATCAGGGTTAATTTAGCCTGGACCACTGTCCACACTTGATAAAAACCGGATGTAGATTTTCACATTGCTTTAAATTTGTGTTGAAAACCACTTTGTCTCATCTAACCACACAGTGATTTGGCAAACACCAGATGTGTTTTTTGCATGATTATTTATTTTGAATGATGTCCATTGTGCAATCCTCTCTACTGGTTCGTCTTTATTTTGTTCTCCGCTGTGCACTTTAAAAAATGAAAGGCTCCAAAAAGTGAGTTATGCAATGCAAAACTGATTCAACAGAAGATCCATTTGAAGTTTCCACACACAAAAAAAAACATTCATTAAAGAGTTCTTAAAATAACTGTTTTCTAGGACATTTTAATTATCGAAAGAACCTTATGCTAGGAAAGGATCCATCGATGTTAAAGGATTAGTTGACTTTTGAAAAAACTTTTGCTGATAATTTACTCACCCCCATGTCATCCAAGATGTCCACGTCTTTCTTTCCTCAGTCGAAAAGAAATTAAGGTTTTTGATGAAAGCATTCCAGGATTTTTCTCCATATAATGGACTTACATGGGAACCAGACGGTCCGAGGTCCAAAAGACAGTTAATAACAGTTTCAGATGCAGCTTCAAATGTCTTTAAACGACACCAGACGATGAATAAGGGTCTTATCATGCGAAACGATCGGTTATTTCAAAACTTATTCCAAAAATGTAACTTTTCTAAGGACAAATGCTAGCCTTGCTCTATTCTGTGAGGCGCGTTTGCAACGTCATGTAATACGTAATTACGTTCAAAAGGTCACGGGCGACGTAGCCAGAAGTACAGAATCAAAATCGTCCGACATCGTTGTTTTACCTTTAAAATTCCTTTTTTGTAAACGGCGTTTGAGTTAGTTTGCACGTTCAACCAATGCGTTCAACTTGTAAACACTCTGACTCTGTACTTCCGGCTACGTCGCCCGTGGCCTTTTGAACGTAATTACGTATTACGTGACGTTACAAACGCGCCTCACAGAATAGAGCAAGGCTAACATTTGTCCTTAGAAAAGTTACATTTTTGGAATAAGCTTTGAAATAACCGATCGTTTCGCATGATAAGACCCTTATTCATCGTCTGGTGTCATTTAAAGATATTTGAAGCTGCATCTGAAACTGTAATTAACTGTCGTTTGGACCTCAGACCATCCGGTTCCCATGTAAGTCCATTATACGGAGAAAAATCCTGGTATGTTTTCATCAAAAACCTTAATTTCTTTTCGACTGAGGAAAGAAAGACATGGACATCTTGGATGACATGGGGGTGAGTAAATAATCAGCAAAAGTTTTTTCAAAAGTGAACTAATCCTTTAAAGGGTCTTCACATGCCAGTAAAGAACCTTTTTTTATGTAGCTTCTTTAAAGTGATTGTCTGTCTCTCTGTGGTTTCTCTCAGAAGACTTCCTCTTTGTTGTGTCAAAATCTGAAGGACAACCTTTTTAGGCAATTTCTATAGGTGATGAACACTGATGAACACTTTCTGTGAACTGAAATGTACGTTATTTATGGAAAATCACTGACTGAATAACACCAATGCAAACAAAAATTCACGTTTTAAGTCTATTTTCTGCACTGAAACCAAAATATACAGCTAAATTTGAGTGTAGGATTTTAAATAATAAGGAACAACGCTTTTAGTTAGAGATCACATTAAAAAAAAAAAAAAGACAGAGGGCATGGTAGAAAAAAAAACAACTTTCGGTTCAGTGGTGTGTGGAGACAAGGAGAACTCACTGTCCACTGACAAACACACAAACATGTGCTGGGGTACCTCTGGGTATTTACGGATGAAATATTATCTGTTCTTACAGGCAGCGTGTGGGATAAATATTTGTTGTAATGGGCTTTCAGTTGCAGTAAGTGCTGCTGATTATATGCATTAGGCTACATTGATGTTACTGATTTAAACCAATTGTGTGCTTCTGGGTAGAACTTAACTTACTAAGGGTTTGGCTATGTTTTGAATGGGATACTAATGCCTGCTGCATAGTATAAACAGTATACTCCCCAGAGTAGTTTTTTTTTTCATGTGAAGCAGAGCCAAATATGCTACAATTAACATTTCAAATCATAGTTTATAATTTAGCTATGTTTCCATCAAAGGTGCTAATTTAAACCATTTAAAATATCAGAAAATTGCAAAAACAAATTATATAAAGCAGGAGTTCAAGATAACGGGGAATAGGAGGTAAATTAAAATCTAGAACCGGAAGAATGCTTTTATTAAATGTGATAAATTACAGGTGTATATTGAAAAAACAACACTCTGACTAACGTCTTGTTTGCTTGCAAATGTCAGTGGGTGCTTTATGTCTGTAGTGACAGTGAGTCAGACAGTTCTGGGACAGGCTTTAGCTCCGGCATGTCACAGTGACCAGAGAAACTTGAGATGCTTTGTGATGAAACATGGTCTAAATATATTTTTCACAAATTTACAAAAAAACACTCTGCATACAGCAAAAATAATATGATGGCAGTGTGCTATTCGGAATATAGCCTTTGAGTCTAACAGTTATGGAGTTTCTGCGTATGAACTCCATGAGGCCAGCTTAACACCTTAAATTAAACTGTTTCCTGATTTTAACTGTTAATATCATATGATTATGATTCACTGCAACCTATTGCATGTTCCCTTTAGAAACTCCAAGATAAAGACAATGAACAAAGATCGCATTCACTGGGAATGGCCCCTGGCTGAACAGTTCTGCTTGAGTGTGCTCATCTTTATGACGCCTTCGGGCTTGATTTTGTAAGATCAGGAGATAGTAGGGCTCAGAGACCTGTAGAGATCCACAGGGCTCGATTTGAGGGAGGGGGGGATTTGAGAGGGGGAGGATGCGGGGATGCCCTCCCCCATGTTTTTTTTTTTTTAAAACTCTGTAAATTCACCATCCCCTATCACCATCCCCATTAGATATAGTAGTCAATAGTATTGAAAATGTATCATGCAAATGAAACATTAACATTTTCTAATAAACTATAACTAACAGCAATCGACCCATCAAAAAGGGGTCTTTTCTAAAGTTGCATTCAGTTATTGAAAATGAATGCAATCACATTCATAGGTGGTGATAGGTGATGACACACACATGCATATTTTAGCTAAATAGGCTACGGGTGTTTATTTGTTCATGCATTTAGATCGAAAGCAGCATTTTTGATGGAGTTTCTTCATTTTTTGGAAGAACTTTGGAGCCCTGAAAACTGCCGGGCTCAGAAATAATCAGTAGCACCTCATTGCAGTACACAAAATCCAGGGGGCGGAGTCGGATCCGGATCTGAGGGGTGGAGTTGGGTAGGTTTAGGGATCAGGGGGTGGAGATGGGTAGGTTTAGGGATCAGGGGGTGGAGTTCGGTAGGTTTAGGGGTGGGTTTAGGGATCAGGGGGTGGAGCTTGGTAGGTTTGGGGGGGTGGAGTTGGGTAGGTTTAGTGGTGGGTTTAGGGATTAGGGGGTGGAGCTGGGTAGGTTTGGGGGGGTAGGGATTAGGGGGTGGAGTTGGGTAGGTTTAGGGATCGGGGGGTGGAGTTCGGTAGGTTTAGGGGTGGGTTTAGGGATCAGGGGGTGGATATGGGTAGGTTTAGGGGGGTAGGGATCAGGGGGTGGAGTTGGGTAGGTTTAGTGGTGGGTTTAGGGATCAGGGGGTGGAGCTTGGTAGGTTTGGGGGGGTAGGGATTAGGGGGTGGAGTTGGGTAGGTTTAGGGGTGGGTTTAGGGATCAGGGGGTGGAGCTTGGTAGGTTTGGGGGGGTAGGGATTAGGGGGTGGAGTTGGGTAGGTTTAGGGGTGGGTTTAGGGATCGGGGTGGAGCTGGGTAGGTTTAGGCATGGGTTTAGGAATCAGGGGGTGGAGTTCGGTAGGTTTAGGGATCAGGGGGTGGAGCTTGGTAGGTTTGGGGGGGGTAGGGATCAGGGGGTGCTGCATGCCTATATGTAAATCAAATAAAAATGTTTTAAAATGTAAATTTATAATAATAATTGTGTATATAACCATAATTTCTCTTGCACAGTCAACATCAGGAGTTGTGGGGTTTTTAAAAATTATTATTATTTAGATTTTGTCTGTTTGGTCAGCCATTGGCCTTTTGGGATTGTGAACAGGGATTTTGAACACACACACACACACACACACACACACACACATATTAGTCATAACTTTGCTTGAATGCCAACCTCAAATTTGACCTTCTTCTCAATGTTAACACTGTCGGGCACAAATATGACACCAAGAAAAGAGCAAAAAAAGAAAGAAAAATTTGTCAATTTCTCTCTGGGTCTGCCTGGGATTAACCAGAGACCATTTCGAAAACAAATTAAATCTGTTAGTCCCTCTTAATCTTGACCATGACAGTCACCGATTTTTTTTTTCATGAGTCATCAAGTGCTCTGCTTGATCGGCTTTAGTAAACTTTCAGAAGTGAAGAGGAGGCTGACATGATTCTCATGTTTCATGCAGCGTTGGTGCTAATAATTGCAGGGTTATGTAACTCAAGAGTGTCTCATTGAGAAGCCTTAAGCATTGTGCTTTGAATATCTGGTATATGGACGTTCTCTTTTGCTCTCAAAGGCTTAGAAATCAAACAGAAGGGCCTATTATCTGAAGAGGATGTCTGTCTGGGAATGTTGAAATTCTTGTTTTTGTCATTTGTGATATTCCTTTTCAAATGCATTCTTTCTTTTCAATATCTGTCTGTGTGATGCACCTACCACAATAACATCAATGTGACTCATGTCTTCTGTAACTGGTTATAATCCCATATGCACTTTGATGCACAACATATGATAATTACCTGATTTAGTAAATTAACTTGATTGCTAATTTGTCAGAATTGGAGAGTTTAGATTTGACAGAGTAGTTTGGCTAATTTGCTTATTCTATTGTTTTGAATTAGCATGTTGTGCTTTGGTGTTATGACAGTTGTGTTAGTGTTAGTTGACAGCATCTGCCATTTCAGCTAAATGTCAAGTGTATTTCCAAGAGAGAGCTTCATGCGTGCAAGATGACGATTTTTTTTCTTCTGTGAGTTAATGGTCAACAAAATGTAACAAAATCGGTACAGATATAAATTGTGAAGTAAACAATTATTATTATTATTAAATACATTTTTTTAACAATCAAAACTGTGCTGAAAACTATGTTGTACACAATCTACTACATTTCTTCTGTCATCTGATTGATAGTTTATACGTTTTAGCTAGCTAAAAGTCTTTTTCAATAACCACACATAATATTCTCTCAAAAATACAGACAAGTACACACATGTTGCTCACATATTATGGTAGCCCTGTTTCTGCTAAATAGAGTGTAATTTCACCTGTGCCATGAATATGTTTATAAGCAACTGAAAAAAGTACAAATGTCAGGGCATATCAGAACATCTCAAGGACCCCAAATACACCCTGGTCCCCCAGGGGGTTAAATAATTGTGAAAATTTCCCCCTTTAGGTTGTGGTTCAAGCTGCTGTAAAAACTAATTTTTATAAAGTAAATGTAAGAATAACTTATTAGTAATGAGTTGAACATTGACTGGACTGAAGCAACTTTTATTTACTTGATTATGCATACTTTCTCATTCATATTTTCGAAAAATCATTGGTAACACTTTATAATAACTTCACGCTAATAAGTTAAGCATGAGTAAAGAGTTAATTCATCATTCATAAAGCATTAATAGACATTAATAAGCAGTTTATAAATACAGCTAAATGCTTTCTTCTTGATTTAAAAGCATATCTATAATCTGTTTAATAATTGTATTTTCATCCTTTATTGATCAATTTATCATTTCTAAATGAAGAATTGCATTTTTTATAAACCAGTTATTTAAGAGTTTTCAGTGGTTCCTACGATTACTTAGAGTGTGTAAGTAAATGATTAATAAACTATTTAAATGTACATTCATTCATCAGACATATAGTGATGGTTACTTAGTGTGTTAATAAATGCTTTATTAACATTTATTTATGCTGTAATTTAGGGTTAATTCGGGTAGTTGTAAAGCATTTAGTAGTGGTCAGTTAACTATTTTTGTGAGCTCATCTAAAGTGATGACTATGCCTTGTAAAGCATTTATAAAGGAGATTTAAAGGCTGTTAAATACTTCTATCTCTGTAAAAAAATATATTCATGATTTTTAATCACATTATTTCTTTTGTCAAATCAACTTAAATAATTTATGTAGTTCAGATAACATAATATTTTAAGTTTCTGATGATTAAATCAATCACATTCATTGTATTAACTCAATTTTTCTATTTAAATGAACTTACATTTTTAAGGCAGCCAGGCTACTTAATTTTTAAGTTAAACCAACAATATTTTTTACAGTGATGTTCTGTAACACCATTTTTACAGTACATTTTACTGTTTAGAAGATTGATGAGCTATTAAATCTCTTTTATAAATGCTTTACAAGGCATAACTAGTCCTCACTTTAGATGAGCTCACAAACATAGTTAACTAACCACTACTAAATGCTTTATAACTACCCGAATTAACTACATTTACTTACACTTTCTAAGTGATCTTATGAATGACTGACAACTCTTAAATAACTGGTTTGTAAATAATGCTATACTTCATTTAGAAATGATTAATTGATAATTAACATAGTATGAAAATACAATAATTAAATACATATGCTTATAAATCAAGAAAGAAAGCATTTATAGCTGTATTTATAAACTGCTTATTAATGTTTATTAATGAGAATTAACTGTTTGTTCATGCTTAACGAATGATTAATAGCGTGCAGTTATCATTTCAAGGGTATATGTTTACACGACAACAATGTTTAAAAAAGTTTTTCCTTTGAGTTTTCTGCGTACAGACTACGCCATTATTAAAACGGATCCGGGGTTACCATTATTAAATTCACAGATCCAGGAAAACGTTTAAAAACGCTGTATTCTGCTCCAGGCCATTAGATGGCGATGAAATACTATAGACTGAACACGTAAAACGCATGTGCAACGCCATCATCTTCAGAGATTCACGTTTCAGAGAACGTTGCACTTTGAAACCCTTTTTCACAAGTTTGTGTTTTGAGGCACCCAAAATGCCGTTGTCGTGTAAACAAACGGGCAAAACGCATAAAAAGTTTTACGTTTTTAGTTGAAAACGGTGTCGTGTAAACAGCCCCTTAATCTGAGCAATGCCCACAAATCTGTGCACCAAGACTTTACAAGACCGCCCATACATTTCCATAAATCTGAATACATTCAGGATCAATTTTGATTGCGGGTAACACTGGGATTAAATGTTATCATACTTGCCCTAATAATGGTCAAATCCTAACAGCAATTAGCAATGTTGATATGGCCATCTTAAGCAATTACAGGCAAACATTGATAAAGTCATGATTTCATAATTAATGACTTCCCTTTTTTAATGTCTTCCAACATCGACTCCCTCCTCCCTGACCACGTGAGGCTGCGAGAGTTCTGGAAATCAGTGCAAGATTGCTGTTTATAAGCACCATAATATGTTCCCTGAGAGTTTATATGGGAATAATGAAGAGATTCTGTAGAGATTAACTGAGTTAGGAAGGATTAGAGGGAAAGGTCGAAGGATATTATCTCTGGAACTCTTGAAACAACTCGCGTGTCCATTTGAAAGTAGCTCATAATTTAATACAAACGACCTTCATATAAAGACAATGATGACCTTTCAAAAGATTAAATAACATGCAGACAGACAATGACATGAAAGATTATTAAATACAGATGAAGAGATATTTAAAAAATGGGTAGTGGAAAAACAAGAGGGAGGCAGAAAGAAGGGAAGAAAGATGAATTTTTTAAAGTAGATTTATGTACTTCCAAGGGTTGCAACTTGTCTTATGTTTCCTCTAGAGTCTAGACAGCAATGTGATTAAGACTATGCGGGAGAGATTCAAAATAGGACTTTAAACTGAATTAATGTTTTATCTCATTTAACAAAGTGTCAGGGAACAGACCTGGTTAACTTTCAACTTATTTTGAATATGGAGCTGGTTATGTGATGCAAACGTCAAAATGTATTAGTTTATAAATCATCCACTACAGTAAACGTGTCATAGCATAGTATTGTGGAAGAAATTGCTTAAAAATACTTCTTTATTTATTGATAATTTGCCCTTTAAGTTTTGCTGCATAGTGTTCATTTCAGCTGTCCCACCAATCCATCCAACAACAGTTTCAGATATGCGGGTGAAGGTTTACTGTGTGTTACTGTCTTATCAGCGTGACAAAGTAATATAATTAAACATTTATCTGACTCCATTTTGAATTTAGCTTGCAATGCCATTGGTTATTGGTCATTTATAAAATAGTTTAGTAGCACATTTAATTATTCTATAAAACTCTTTACTCTTATTATTGTTGTTCACTCGATTCAGTGCCGAAGTCGCACAGGGTCCTCGTACCGACCATTTAATGCGGGCACGCGATCATAAACTCGCCAGTCTGATCAATAACCAGAGGTTATGGCTAAAGCAATGCTGCCCACGCTTGCTATTGTAAAAAGGTACCCGTGTAGCCCCCTACAGTCGCCTATATAACAACAAATGGCGCTTTTCCACTACACAGTACCAGCTCGACTCGACTCGGCTTGCCTCGCCTTTGTTTGGTTTTCCAACACATTCTCATCCCAAGACGTCATCTAAGACCCCATTTACACCTGGTATTTAAATGCGATCTGTATCCAGATAAGTTATCCGGATAATAAGTACCGATTCCATTTACACCTGGCCACATAAATGTGTTTTTGCAAACCGGATATAAATCCGATCTTAAACTCCCGCGTATGCAGATTTACTGGATTGCACGCCACCAAAAGCAACAGATTTGAGCTGCATTTCATTGATCATCAGCTAATTTCCAAATCAAAGACATCAATAAAAGAGTGGCAACACCGCTGGTAAGATAATTTCGTTTCTTTACTTGAAGATGATTGTGTGTTAAGCGTCTGTGACTTACTTTCACTTTTATTTGCGATGTTTGCACGTTGGCTCGATGAATAGACGCTCAGCTGCTCATTTGCGGTGATGGGTGATGCGTGTCGCAGTAGCGCCGTCATATCTGACAATAACATGACATATAGCCTATATAACAAGCTCACTCGTTTATTTTTTGCCTTTTTGGGAGGAGTAAAATATACATATGTGGTTTCAACAACCAGATTGCGTTTACACCTAGTAAAGATCCGGACACAATGCGAGCCAGACTACCTCCAGATGTGGTCAGGCAGATCCGATCACGATCCGATCACAACGCATTTACACCTTGCATTAACATGCGTTTTTTATTATCCGGATAACTTATCTGGATACAGATCGCATTTTAATACCAGGTGTAAATGGGGTCTAACTGACGCTTTTGACCATACGTCAACATCCGACGTTTTAGGGTATCCTAGGGGACATCCAACTGACGCTTTACCTTTAGCGTCAGTTACACCATGTCCTAACTAGACGCGACGCGACACCGCGACACGCGATAAAAGGAATTTTTTCCGTGTTAATCAGAGTTTTTGTCCTAACCAGACGTGACGGCGACACGTGAAGTTTCTATTTTAGTAACGGTTCCTATTTCTACGACGTCGCGGCTGACAGAATGAAGAAATTACACTGGTTATGAGTACACATTGTTTATTTTTAGTTAAAAATAGGTCACTGTGCCACAAGCGATAACAGATAATTTACCTCAGATTTTGAAAGCATGTAATATAGCGTTCAAAATGAATTCTATGCAAACATTCAACTGTAATTCATAACAAAATTAGTCAATGAGTATATTTTGTTAATGTTTTGATTTTTAATAATGTTATTTCTTGATTTGATTATGTCCTTACCCATTTCAAATGCAAGTGCGGGCCAACAGTTTGCTTTCACAGAGAGACTCCGCTCACACGCTGTTCTGAATGTGTGGCATCTCACAGTCGCGTCGCGTCTAGTGTGGACAGACACACTTGCTGTCGCTGGAATTTTATCGCGTCGCGTGTAGTTAGGACACGGTGTTAGATGTCGCGGGTAGGTTTAGGTCTGGGGGAGGGTTAGGATTAGATCTAACTGACGTTAAAGGGTACCCTAAAACGTCGGATGTTGACGTATCAGTTAGATGAGAACGGGTTAAGTTTTCCTCTGTGTAAAAGTTGTACCTGTACCTGCTTTCGGGTACCTTCACCTCCGGAGAGGTTCTGAGTGAGCTGAGGCGATACTAAAATGTGACGTGAAAACAATGCCGACTGCAGATTGGTTAGAGAGAATCGTCACTGTTCACTGCGTCATCATTGCACACGTCAGATGGAGTATCCAGAATAACCCCGCCATTTTTAAATTGTTTGGCCAGAGATAGTTACTAAACTAACTGCTATTATTATGGCAACTCGGAAAAATACGCCGTGGTCAAACGAGGAGGTGCCGACTTTTCTTTTGTTTGTTTGCAAAAGAGGATCCAGCGAGAGCTTGATGGGCAACGAGGAATGAAAGGCGTCGCTACACTGTAAAAAAATATTGATGGTTTAACTTAAAAAAGTAAGTAACCTGGTTGCCTTAAAATTTTAAGTTCATTGAACTGGAAAAAGTGAGTTAATACAATGGAGATTAATTTAACCATCAGAAACTCAAAATTATATGTTATCTGAACTAAATAAATTATTTAAGTTGATTTGACAAAAGAAAAAATGTTGTGATTACTACACTGTAAAAAAATATTGATGGTTTAACTTAAAAAAGTAAGTAACCTGGTTGCCTTAAAATTTTAAGTTGATTGAACTGGAAAAAGTGATACAATGAAGTAGATTAATTTAACCATCAGAAACTCAAAATAATAAGTTATCTCAACTAAATAAATTATTATAAAGTTGATTTGACAAAAGAAAATATGTTGTGATAACAAATCTTGAAAATATTTAGACGACCAGGTACTTTTTGTGGCGGCACTGTCTGCAATAGAAAACGAGGCGAGCCGAGCCGAGTCAAGTCGAGCTGGTACTGGTAATGGAAAACCGCTCAAATATAACCAGAGTTATGGCTAGTAAATTTAAGATAATGCCGCTCCAATGCTTGCTATTATTCAATAGTATTTTAATCTAGCCCCCTATAGTAATGCGCCTGCATAACAACTTGGTTAAAGTCAAGAAGTTAGTCAGGAATCTAGTATCTCACCAGATGTGTTCCATCTAACCTGAGATCTAGTATGTAGGCCTGGACTGGACTACATTTTTTTATGTAGGCCTGGACTGGACTACATCTTTGCTGTAACGATACAACGTAATCTACTAAAGTGAATAATTTCTGTAAATCAATGTAACAATTTATTATGTCAGGTAAATATATCATGACAATTACATAATCAATTCAAAACATAATCAATACAAAACATCGAATGCATCAAAAAAAATGAATGGTCTTCACGCAGTTATTGAATGGAAGTGAATAAATGCTTCTTTTGTTTTTAATCCGCCATATAAAAGGGGACTAAAATAAAATATAGACTCCCACTCAATCATTACTCATGAACCAATAGAATAGAAGTGTGTGTCTACTGAGACAATGTCCTCTGCTTGTGTTTTCTTATTTTATTGTTCAGTTGCCGTGGGACATCTGGGAGTGTCGTCTGTGTCTGATCGGGAAGCTCCGCTAAGTTTGTCGCCCTGATTTCTCGACACAAATGCAATTTGCTAATGTTGTAAGTGCCTTATTAACTTATTACTAGTGCCTTATTAACTGCTATCTGTAACTCGAGATTAAAACGGATTCGGATTTTTTTCTTGATGACACTTATTGTATAATTATTGTATAATTATTGTTCATTAGCGAGCTAGACTGAAGATAAGTCATAATTATTATTTCGAATGTAATATTTCAGATAAATGCTGTTCTTTTGAACTTTCTATTTATCTAAGAATCCTGGAAATACATTGTACACAACTGTTTTCAACATTCATGATAATAATGTATGTTTTCTGAGCATCAAATCCACATCTGAAGGATCATGTGACACTGAAGACTGGAGTAATGATGCTAACAATTCAGCTTTGATCACATGAATAAATTACATCCTAAAATATATTAAAAGTCATTTTAAATTCATACTGTAATTGTCACCAATTTGTGGGAAGTGACTCCTGCTTTCCAGAACTACATGCATCTCAAACTGTGCTCAGATTTGCTGAGATACAAAGTTTGCAATGAAATGTCAGATCTTAAAGGAATAGTTTACTTAAAAATGAAAATTCTGTCTTCATACTCGCCTTCAAGTTGTTTCAAACCAGTTTGAATTTGATGTACCCCATTGACTTCCATAGTATTTTTTTTCTACTATGGGAATAGAAATTCATATTGAAACAACTGAATTTTATTTTTAAGTGAACTATTCCTGTAATAAGAACTTAAGAATATTGCAAACGAACTATCCATTTCATTGCTGTTCAACACTTACAGTAAATGACAACTGTCTCGTTTGTTTTTACCTTTCTTCTGAAACAAAGTTAATATCTATTTAATAAAGTACAGACCTTTTTTAAGTTTTTTTAAGTTGTGAAGGAGCATCCTCTGAGCAATAAAACCCTCCTCCGTCAGGCTGGTACTTAAGTCTAACCCAGTAGGCATTAGAGCTGATATAAACACACTCTAAAACACTGTAGAGCTTTGCACAGCAGCATTTATACATTTGCCCTTTGCAAGATGCATTGAAGGCAGTTGCTGGAAATTACAGTGCCACTATAACAGCTTGAAAAGCAGATGATCATTCCCAGGGAGTCAGTGTTTGCAAGAAGCCCCCCAAACAGCCTTCATGGGAGCCAATGGAACTGAGACAAAAATGCAGAAATGGTTATAATAATTGCACTCCTGAGAGTTTATGGATTAGCTCTCAGAGAAAAATATAGTGACACCATATTGATCATTTTCTAATCCACATGCAAAAAAGCTAATTACTCATCATAACAGAAAACTCAATTACTCAAGCTCAAAAGACATTTAACAGTGTGCAGGCAGACATAAACAGATCAGATTGTCATATTGCAGTCTTTAAACTTTAAACTGGGCGCAGGTCCCTCTGGAATTACACAATTTGAATCTTGTGTCACGATTAGGTTCGGTTAGTTTCACTTTCATTGACTTTTAGTTTGTTTATCATCTGTTTGCTTGGTTTTAGTTTCGTCTGTTACCATGGATATTCATTTAATCATCGCAGCTGATTAATATTGGGTTTTTTTTGGGAGTATTTAAAGTTCACCGAAAAATGTAAAATTTTGTTATCATTTACGCACCTTCAAGTTGTTCCAAACCTGTCTGAATTTCGTTCCTCTGTTGAACACAAAAGAAGATATTTTGAAAAATGTTGGTAACCAAACATTTAATGGATAAATACTATGGAAGTCAATGGGGTCCATTTACATTTATTCATTTAGCTGACGCTTTTATCCAAAGCGACTTACAATTGCTATATATGTCAGAGGTCGCACACCTCTTGAGAAACTAGGGGTTAAGTGTCTTGCTCATCAGGGACACATTGGTGTCTCACAGTAGATTTGAACCCGGGTCTCTCACACCAAAGGCATGTGTCTCATCTACTGCGCCATCTCCATCCCTTCAACTGTTTGGTCCATCAATTATTTGGTTATAAATATCTTCTTTTGTGTTCAGCAGAGCAAAGTGATGCAGGTTTGAAACAACTCGAGGATGAGTATGATGGCAGCTTTTTCATTTTTCAGTGAACTATGCCTTTAAGATCCTTCTTTACTTTCGGTCTTTGTCCGGTATTGTGGGTGTTTGCTATGCACTCTGTCTCGAGTTTGTTGCTTCTGTTAATAAACCCTGTTGCTATTTTGAAACTTGTAATAGTAGATTGTTCAACTACTGCACCATCATGGTATAGACCCTGGACTAGCCTACAGCAAGCACTAAACCACACTATTTGAATGCTGAGCAAGCAATCTCATTGGCTGCAGGATCAGCAGAGGCCAATCAGCTTGCGCCATGTGGTAGTGATTTGATTGCGTGCAGATCAGGACCAATCAGCTGACTGAACTAAATAGATATTCTTTTTCTAGTTTTTATTTATTTCTATATTTAATTTAAATTTAAACTAAAAGTTCATATTAATTGTCAAAATATAATTGCTGACATGTATATAATATACATATTAATAACAATTCATATAATTAATATAGGCCTAATATAAATAATAATTCATATAAATATAATAATTAATCAGAAGCAAAAAAGGACCAGTATTAGTATTTTCCTAGGTAGCCATTACAAATTGATTTAAAGTTATGAAGGAAATCAGGTCACTTATGATTAATAAGAAATAACTGTAAACTGTGGCAAATGCTGGGTTATTATTTTCAAATCATTCTCTAAGTGCCGATACCTGTTGCCTAGCCGTGTTTTTGCTGTACGTGTCGAAAAAGAACTAATCAAAGCAGAGAGCAAACATTCTTTAAAAAAAAAAAATAAATCGAGCGGTGACTGATTAGTGGGAACAGAAAAAAATCAGAATGGCACTTGAGAGGAGTGATTAAAAACTCTTGTTGATTCTCTATAATACACGGTTTATTCCCGACTTTTGAGTCCATGTGTTTCTTGGCGGCTCTCAAAGCCTTGGGCTTTGGCCGTAGTGGAACTACTGTATTTTCATAGGGGTAAGAAAAAACATAAGTTTTTCAATATTAATTCAACAATGTTCAGTGAACTTTTAAAGCGACTTTGTTTAACTGTATAACAGCGGAGTTTACATTTTTCACATTTATTCACACATTGTTTTTACTTTTATATTTTTCATGCTTATCAATAAATGTCACCTTTGATTATTACTGTAGCCAGTTGTTGATGTAGTCATTCTATGTGCGTTGAACTGATTTTATTTTGAACCTATTTTAGGAAACATCTTAAAGTATCCAAAATACTTTTGGGACCAGTGTACTAAAAACAACCTACAATAAATTGAATCAAGCTTTCATCTGTGGCATTTGCTGCTGTAGTGGCGTGCACACCACAGGCTGTTGACTGCGTATGTGATTTTGATATTGCACAACGAGCCAGTTGGAGATTAAATCTACTGACGTTCAAACAACTGCCCCATAAGAGCAAAAATCTACATACAAATCATAAACATGCCGATGCTTATTTTTCCAAGCTTCCACCTCCAGCAGTGCAGGCACTTTTATTTTCTTCAGAGAGAAAACATCAATGGTCAACAACACCATGCTGACCAATGCCTGCTTGTTGTTCTCAAATTAACAATCTAAGCACTAAAACTCAGATGGATCATCTCCGAGCCATTAGAGAGCCTGCTTCTCGGTCTAGAAAGCATTATAGCTCTCTTTTTTTTTTTTTTTTTTTTTTTTTCAGGTGAGGAGTGGGCCTAACCTCAGTTTAGCCAGAAGACTGAGGTTTTCCTTATAGCCACAAGAGCCAGGCTCCCAAATCTAATACTAAAATTTTTCTAAAAAACAAAAAAAAACAACTTCTTGTACGCCAATGAGGGAGAAAGTGGAAAAGAGGGGGGAGACTATGAAAGGAAGAAGAAAGAAAAGGCACGAAAAGGGGGCAGATAAGACGCGTCCCTGTTCAATCACTCTCTTCTATTTTTTTTTTAGCATCCAGATCTGTGTGTTACAGGGCTCGACATTAAGGCTTGTCCACTTGTCTGGGACAAGTGGATTTTTTTGTAGGACAAGTAGAAGAGAAAATTAGTTGTCCGACCGGACAAGTTACCGTAAATTTCAAACAAAATAACATTACGTGCCACTCGTTACGTCTATTTTACAGATTTTATTTTACCGAATTGAAACGAAAACATTTTTCGTTCTACCTGTGAATGTCCTGAATGTGACTCACAGAAAGACGCGCGCCAGTATAATGCGCATGCACAGATCGCGCGCCAGAAGTTCTCTATCGCGCTTGAACGAATATCAACAACACACACAATTAAGCCAAAATGCATTTGTTGAGTATCTTCATAACATAAGAGCAGTTTTATGATGGACATAAAGAGTTGTGACTCGTGAGAGAATGAGGCGCGTGTGAGATCCTGTCCACAGCAGCTGCTCTTAAAGGGCCAGCTACCAATAAAGCGTTCTGTCAGTAAAGTTAATGAAAGAACAAAGGGAACAGAGAAAATTACTCACTGCTCTTGACTAAAGAACGTGTGTAGCTTTAATAAGGAGTAGTCTATAGGGTTGGGTATCATTTGAATTTGAACGATTCTGATTCCGATTCCTTGTTTCGATTCCGGTTCCTAACGATTCTCGATTCCGATTCTTTTAAGAGGCAGGGTCAAAAAAGTTTAGCTAACCAACGGTCTTTCTGAAGGAAATAATCCTTTCTGAAGGAAATACTCCTTCTGTCACAAATATTCCTTTTGTCACAAATTTTGCATTTTGCCGAGATTTCGTTATTTTTAGAAAAGTGAAGCCACACTTTGGACCGCTGACGTAAGCTACTCATGTTCGACTCGCGCGGTTATACCAACGCTTCCGGTAGACGCTTCTTCGTTGGTGTTGTTCAGCGGTTTCTTCTTCCGCTCGGCGGACTGTGAATATCGAAACTAGGAATCGAAATTTGAACTTTTGAACGATTTTGGGAAAAACGAAAAGTTAGTCCCGGTTCCAATCGATACTCGATTCTCGATACCCAACCCTAGTAGTCTATATATAATTTATGACTGTTTGATAACTTTATTCAATTTCTGTATATGTCCTACCTGTTAGACAGTTAATTTTTATCCAGACATCAATGGCTTATTGATCATTATAGGTGTTATCAATCATTTAGTTGTTGTTGCTAATTTCAGAATTATCACTAATCTGTGTCCACATTTGGTCTACCAAACAAGTTGACTCATGAAACCATTTGTTTATTATATCGCAATCACATATCACAACCGCAATATTGACCTTAATAATTGCAATATGACATTTTCCCCAAATCGTGCAGCCCTAGATAAAATTATAAATCTTTACCCGGACAAGTGACTTTTGTGCTTGGCCAAGTGAAACATAGATTCAAAAAGTTAATGTCAAGCCCTGCTGTTACTTGATTCGCTTCACCATTGGTTCCTCAGAAGGAGAGCTAGCTTTTCTCCTCAGGAAAGGGCACAGATGATCTTGGAGCGGAAAGGAATGAAAAAGGGGGCGAGGGCCTAAGCAGCGATCACAATTTGTTTTTATTGATAGCACCCAGATGTGTGTGTGCCTATGTGGGTTTTTTTGCTCTTCTCTCAAGGAACTCATTCCTAGAAAGGGCACAGAAGGTTTATGAGGAACTGAAGGGGATGTAAAAGGGGGGCGAGAGCTTGGGCCTCAGCCCTGCTAAACCATCCTCCTCTTTCTTTGCCATAACCACAGCACCCCAATCTGTGTACGGCTATTTCCTATTACGCTGCCTTTGCCCCCACTCCCCGGAGTCGGAGGGGAAGGCCTGATGGCCACACTCGTCTTTTGATCTTCTCCCCAGGATCTCTTTCTTGAAAAGGGTATAGACGACTTAGGGGGGCCTGAAGCCAGCAAGTGATTTACTTCTCAAAGGCAGCCGACTGCGTTCTTGCCTCTCTAAACCTGTCCAGAACCGTCTCAATAGCTGTGCCAAACAGTCCCAAAGGCGAGACAGGGGCATCAAGGAGGACAGTTGTATCTGACTCCTTAATTCCTGACAAATTATGCCAGAGATCTACCTATCTGCCGCCACCATAGTAGCCATGGACCAGCCGATTGAGAGGGCTTCGTTTTTGTGGCATGAAGAGCTAGGCCATACCATAGACTGTAAAAAAGTTGGACAAACCACTTTTACTTTCTTTCATTGTAGAAAAGTAAAGTCCCCAATGTCCCAATATGGTGCTGGCATCTTGCTGATTTGGGTCCTGATTCTGCTCAGTAGTGAGCATGAAGTATAGAGTCACGTTATCAAAGCCCCGCACACACTCTCACAGAGATGTTTACTGCAGAACCTACATCATGTCGGGTGTGAAATAAACCGGTTTAGGACCTATATTGGGACCAACCACCTGGGGGCGATCGAGACAGTTTGGCTTCACTTTTCAGGACTTTTGTGGCATAGATAAACCCTTCCCGTGATCAAGATCTTTGAGCAGATCTGCTTGCAGTGCTGCCATAGTGTGCAGAGCTCCACCAGTCTGTCCAGCTGCCACATTTGCTCTGCACACCAACCTTGATGTTGTGTGAATCATGCTAGAGGGCAAAATGGGAGCTTTCAGAATGAGGATGTCCCCGGTAATTTTTCCCTAAATTCCTTTCCACCGAGGCATCCTCCCATAACCCTGCTCGCTTAGCCCCTCTACATCGAGGGCTGAACGTTCTTCTTGCCTTCTATCCTTTGTTCACACACTGCTATCTTCACACAGCACTCAAACCCAACAAGTTAAGCTAACTCATTTCATTTGAGGAAACCAATTGCCTCAGTTCAATTAAGTTTATAAAAACAATAGTTATGAGTACTCTGAAAGGCTGAACTTGTTTTAGAGTACTCTAAAACAATGATATTTCTTAAAGGGTTAGTTCACCCAAAAATGAAAATTCTGTCAGTATTTACTCACCCTCATGTTGTTCCAACCCTGTAAGACCTTCGTTCATCTTCGGAACACAAATTAAGATATTTAAGATATTAAGATCGCTCCTGCATACAGTCCATAGGCTTCTTGAGGGACTGGCTCTTGCTGTCCTCGAAAAGTCATTAAAGACTTTGTTAAAATAGTCCAAGTGACTACAGGGGCTCAATCTTAAGTTTATCAAACGACGAGAACACTTTTGTGCGCAAAAACAACAACAAAAATAACGACTTTATTTCAACTATTCCTTTATTTCTCCATGAGCCTGTAAGTCCGTTAACGTAGTGTGATTGCGTAGAGCTACGTCACACGTAGGCTCACTATTGGCCGACGCTGGTCATGTGTGTGTGATGCGTGTGACGTACAATAACAGAAGCTTACGCTATTAAACTAGTAACCTGACTCGAGGCAGAGGGAGAAATAAACGAATAGTTGAAATAAAGTCGTTATTTTTGTTGTTTTTTTGCGCACAAAAGTGTTCTCGTCGTTTGATAAACTTAAGATTGAGCCCCTGTAGTCGCTTGGACTATTTTAACGATGTCTTTAATGACTTTTCGAGGACAGCAAGAGCCAGTCCCTCAAGAAGCCTATGGACTGTATGCAGGAGCGATCTTAATATCTTAAATATCTTAATTTGTGTTCCGAAGATGAACGAAGGTCTTACGGGGTTGGAACAACATGAGGGTGAGTAAATACTGACAGAATTTTCATTTTTGTTTGAACTAACCCTTTAATCAACAATTAAAATTTACACTGCATTTAAATACTTTATATAGCTGAAACTTCTCTATATTAAAAATACTTTATAAAAACAGTGAAATGACAAACTTGAGAGGATGCCGATTGCCTGATTGTCTTTATTATTTCAGTTGAGTTCACTAAAAGTAGATACACATTGTATTCAAGTGATTAAGTGATTATTGAGCATTATTGATGAACACCTGCTGTTAACAAGCAGAATCACAGAAGGAAAGAGAAACACAAGAACTAAAACTGTCTTCAGACACAGTCTTAGATGAAATCAAATGAAGATAAAAGATGACATTAAATCTCTGAAGATCTCAGCACAGGAGGATTAAACAACTCCACAAACACCATTATCAGCTTCACTTATTACTGACCGGATTTATTACTGACTTTATTTCTGTCAGACACCTACAAAAGTTGTTATTGAGAATGAACAGTGGCTTAGATGATGATGATGGTGATGTATTGTTTCATTTAAAGAAACCATGACAGTGGTCAGTCTTTGCTTTAGTTTGACTCTTGACCCTTGACGTTATAACACCACATTTTGGCTGCTGATACTGTTTATAAAACAGATTTGTTATTGAACAAAAGCCAAAATTCGATGGTTGTGATTTGATTATGAAAATAATCAATTAGTGACTTGATTCTCTGATTTTTTTCAGAGCCTAATCTCTGAATACTGTAAGGTCCATTGTTGTGACAATCAGATTTTAAAAATCTCTATGGTATCATGCTGATTTACACAGACATCAAGAATAATCATATGAATCTCAACAATGGTAACCATTAAAAAAGTGTTCATGCTGGGAGCCATGGATACGTTTTGTATAATGCTAGTACCCTGCATGCATTGCAGCATGAGTCGTTTTTTTTAATGGTCAACATTGTCACCATTGAGAACATGAGATTAATTTGCTGAATCTTGATGTCTGTGTGAGTTTTGGCAATTCAATACATTTTCTGTGAAACTTTTTCTTCACAAACTGTTTGTAAAGTCTTTCCTAATATCTGATGGTCACAACAGTGCTGACACCTATCTTGTAGAATCAGTTTTGAATTAAACAAATGTAATGTTGCCCGTTAATCAGAGATTAGTCTCTGAATGTGATCAGTGAATCGAGTTTCTAAATGATGATTGTCATCATGAATCTCATCAACACCCATTCATAATTTTCCTTGACTTTTGTGCAATAACATTTGTTTTATAAACACTCAGCTACATCAGCCAAAGAGAAACTTGTATGCAAAAGTCAAGGGACAAGAGCACAACTAAAGCAAACGCTGATCTCCATCCTGGTGACCTTAAACGAAACTCAAATCATCAACTTCTAAACCTCTGTTAATTCTAATAAGAACTTCTGTAGACGAATGGCAGTAAGAAAGTCAAACTGGTTAATAATATGTGAAGCTGGTAATGATGTTTTTGGAGTTGTTTAATCCACTGCTGAGATCTTCAGAGATTTAACATCTTTTATCTTCAGTTGATTTCATCTAAGGCTGTAGCTGAAATCAAGCGTATAGCGTCAGTTCAGGCAGGTCACGTTGGTCAAGCTTGCATCAGCTGACTCTCAGCTGATCCACGTCTAACTATAGGAATATGACTCCTATCACCATGTACATATATAAGCTCCTTCAGTATTTTCAGCTGCTATCATGTTTCTCAGGAGCTAATTACCCTCCTCCATCCCCAGCTCCTCCTCTCATCAGTCAGGATTTGGCATTCTGATTACCCCTGAATCAGACTAAAATTCTCTAATTATGTTGTCATTAAAATTAATTAATGATATCTGCAATACATTCAAGTTCTGTTTAACCCAAGGGGGTTATTACTGCTGTTCTTTCCCAGAACGGAACCATACCATCAATCCAAATTGTATGCTAATTGTAATAAAATAGTGGTCCTGACAGAAAGTCAGTTATAGTTCTTGTTTTTCTCTTTTCTTCAGTGATTCTGCTTGTTAACAGCAGGTGTTCATCACTAATGCTCAATCATCACTTCATTACATCAAAAATAAGTACAATGTACGTATTGTGTTCAGGTTGTATTGAGGTGTGATACGGGTTACGGCTAGGGAAAGGTGTGGTGGTATGGGTAGGTACAAGGGTGGGTTCAAGTGTAAGGGAATGGGGCAACAGTGTAATTACATAGATTAATTACAGCTGTAATTACATGCAGGTATTTTCAAAATATAAGTACAATGTAAAAAAAACACAATACGTCTATTGTATCAAATTATTTATTTCAATGTAAGTACACTCAATATAAAATGGGACCTACACTCTAAAAAATGCTGGGTTGTTTTAACCCAATTTTGGGTCAAATATGGACAAACCCAGCCATTGGGTTACATTTTTAAATTACATTTTTAATTCAATGTTTGAGTTTGTCCATATTTGACCCAAAATTGCGTTAAAACAGCCCAGCATTTTTTAGAGTGCACAATCATTATTCAGTTATCATTCTGGAAATGTTCTATAACTCATTCAGTTTGAGTTCTGTTTCAATCATATTTGAGTGCAGTGAACTCAATTCTATTTAGAACATTTTACTATTAGGTTTTACGGCTTCCTGAAGACAAAGAAGCTAATGATGTGTTCTCAGATGACCTTCTTATACGCTGGGGAGTATCTTGCGACGTCATTGCACTGAGTCGGCCATTGGATGGCGTATTTATTCGTGCCTCAGACATCAGGTTCCGCAAGGGTGCGTCGCATCAGCAGCTGATGCAGTGTAAGTTCACTTCAAAGGGGACAAATGTCCAAACTCAACTGTGCTGACAATAATTGGAAGACACATTACAATATTCAGTTTCAAATTCGGCAGGGGGACTCCGTGTGCGTGGCGTTGAATGATTGCATTCACTTTGCCATTCATGAATATCTAATTAAAATAAGCATGGGGGACTCTGAGCAATTGTGAAGTACAGCAAATGCACAATAAGTTTCAGAGAAATAGCAATGTTCTGTGGAGTTGGAAAAGTCATGCTGACAAAGTAATGTCATTTTCTGTGGATCATAAACAATGAACATACTTTGTAAAATGTTGACACTCCTTTCCTTACATTAACATTATAAATGTGTGATAAGTCATGTCAGAACAGATTAAAAAAGTCATTATAATTATTTTTATAATTTCTTATGTTTTTATGACAAACATGCACGTATGCAATTCAAAGTTAAGTTTTAAATCTTACAAATTGTATGATAATGTTCTTAATTAGCATAGTCTTGTCTATGCCTGAAAATGCTCTAAATTGAACTATAAAGGGTTCTCATGGTATAATTTAATGAATTTGATTTAATTTTGTTTAATTTTATGAACTAAAAACCATGTAAGCATATACTTTATCACAAGATTTTTTTTAAATAATCCATTAAACATGAAAGTATTATGCAATCATTTAAGACGTTCCCCCTTAAGGCGGGCATACACTGTGCGATGTCTGTGCGATTTCAGCAAGGTACCTACTCACACTGAACGAGTAAATCGCATGCGATGCAAAGCCAAAGTTCAGGATTTATGTGCTCACACTGTACGGTCCGATCGTCGAGCTGCGACTTCACTGCTCACACTATACGTGTAATATCTGCGATAACCCCCTGGATTGCGCCTATTTACGTGTATGTATCCAGAGATATTGTCAAAACAAGCATCTGCAATCAGTATCCAGATGATTTAGTATTTTCAATTTATGCATTTAATTATTATTATTATTATATTATCATTATTAGGGGAGGCCTATAGGCTAATTTTACTATTAAATTGATCCGCTATTTGCCACGCAATATTACATATACCATACATATATACATAACCAACGTGCTGTGAGGAAAATTAATCTTACTCCTCATTAAAAATTGTCTAAAACATTTAGGTCGATTACAATGAATTATATACATATAAAATAACTATTAACAGTCTATAATATGTCCGAACATTGCCATTATTAATCATCAATGAAAATTAAAAACAGGTTTATTTCAAAAACATTGTTTGACAAAATAATAAAAGAGGTGTTACATATCAGGTGGCTTGAAGACGGTGGGTAATATTATCCATTTTGCAACACGAACTGGAGGTAAGCAACAGTAATTTGTAGCTCGTTTTTATTTAAATTTTATTTTTGCTGCAGATGAAATGGTTAAACTTCTGTTTTCGCGCAGGCGCAGTGAGGGAAAAAACACTGAGTTTAGGGCAGTCGGTTCGTAGCTTTGCTTCAACTGTGCGATATAGTCACGAGGAGCGACCAAAATTTCTGACATGCCAGAAATTCATCCGACCATCCGATTGTCGATCGTGAGAGGTTAATCGCCTCTCGTTTCTCCCTGTACACTGCACGAACACTGCACGACAAACGACGCACGACAAAGCTGAAAATCGGTCCGACAAGAAAATGAGTCGCACGAGTCAGAATTCGGCTCAAAATCGGACGAAAATCGCACAGTGTATGCCCGCCTTAGAACCTTTTTAAAGTGCTCAAAAATTAAAATTTAGTCAAGAACCCTATATAGAATTATATTCCTATTTTATTATATAATTATATTATAGTCATTCCTTTCCTTGTGATAATTACATTTACAGAATATCATGTTTGATATTTATCAAAAATCAAATAAAAGAAAGTCCTTAATCAGTGTTATGAAAGCCTTTTCTTAAGATTTTGGTCAATTTTAAAGCCACAATCATAATTTGAACTAGTGAAGCCTCAAGCCTCAGTGAGAATGTGTAATTTGCGCCTTAAACTTGGTATAGGTGCAAAACAGCACAAAACTTTGGCTGTCATTCCATGTAGAATAATTTAAGTAAATCCCCTGCCTCTCCTCTGGAAATTACATTTGCAAAAATATCATGTTTGCAATAGTTCTCAATGGCCAGCGATGGGCCATTGTCTTCTGAAATGCAAAAGAAAGATACAGCTTAAGAATATTTTGCGGCTCACTTCATAATCAAAGAAAACCAAAGAGCGCATAACAGAGTATAAAAGATTTTCCTTAATCAGTGTTATGCAATGGAGTGAAAAGTTTGACTTTTTTAAAAGATTTTGGGCGAATTTTAAAGCCACAGTCTTAGTTTGAACAAGTGAAGCCTCAAGCCTTACTGAAGTAGCAATAGGAATATGTCATTTCCGTCTCAATTTGTGTACTCGGTATAGGTGTAAAACAGTACAAAGCTCATTTTTAAAAACAAATCGATGAACCTCTCAACCTCAGTTCATTTTAGAGTGGTGTTAAGATGCTGACTTGTGTGTTTGGCAGAGTGAATGGATCATATCAGTTTGTTTGAGAGGTTTACGGCAGCATTCATTACAGTACGTATTCGCCATGCTTGCAAAGCAGCTCAAGAGTACCACAGACACTTTTCTTTTTTAAGAATAATTTGCCTTCACTTCCCTCAGAGGATAAGAGCACATCAAAGCGTCCCATTCATTTGATATGCGTTTTGCAACATTGAGGCTGTTGACCGTTAAGTTCAAATGCTAATGGCCCAAAAGCCGATTATAGTGGAAAATTTAGATTAAAAGTGCAAAGGAAAGAGGGGGGGAATAAAAAACGTGTCTTTAATGTTTAAGCGTGGGATTTATAATAGCAGTTTACTATGTACCATTGTGGTTTCTTTTAGCATTCAGACTGGAAAGGGGTGGTAGGGTTAAGGAAATTTAATCAAGCTACAAAGATGTTGGATTTGAAATTATATAACCATACTGATTGAGCATATTAAATGGAGAAGTGCAAGGAGAGAAGGGCATGAAGGAAAAACTGCAAGAAAGAAACTAAACACAAAAATATGCATATATTTACATCTAAATGCATATTGTGATGCATATTTGTCAGTTATATATAAATGCAATAAGAGTGAGATTTATGTATTAGTATTAATAAACTGAATGAGTTTTAAATGCAAGATAACCAGTTTTATATATTTGTCATCATTAAAAACAACCAATTGAATCTATAGCTTGCATGCATTGAAACCATGCATTATCATACTTTTAAAATGATTAAATTTAATCTTTTTTTTTTTTCAATTTACAGATTTGAAAAAAATGCATTTTGAAAATATTATGGCACCATTATCAAAAGCTCATGTCGTCTTAACTAAACCCATTTGCAATTACATGAAAATGTATTATTAAAATATATATATATTAAATGAAGTTTAGTTTGAGTTTTAGTTTTTTTTCTACCTTAAGTAAAACTTAAGTAAATATTTAAATGTAATTTAAGTCTTTGAAATATGATTAAAGTGTATTGCCTAATTTACTGACAAGCATTTATGGTAAACTAAAATATACTTTATTGTCATTTCTATGGAAACTTGTATGTGAAAAAAATAGGATTGCAGTAAGACAACGATAGAGTTCACAAATTTGTGAAAAGACTTTCTTAATTTAGAAAAACAAACACTATCTTACGAAAAGTAGGAGAAAATGCAAATCATATAAACGGAGAAACCGACGATGGACTGAACAAAACAGAGTTTATATACAATATGAACATAATGACTTACTGGTGGTTATACATAATTATAGAAACAACAGAGGAGATAATCAGAAAAGAAAAATGAAAAAAGGCAGAGAAACAGGAACTAAACAAAACAGAATATAAAACTCCATAACCATGACAGTATGTCATGTATTCAAATACTCACCTAAAGGATTATTAGGAACACCATACTAATACTGTGTTTGACCCCCTTTCGCCTTCAGAATTGCTTTAATTCTACATGGCATTGATTCAACAAGGTGCTGAAAGCATTCTTTAGAAATGTTGGCCCATATTGATAGGATAGCATCTTGCAGTTGATGGAGATTTGTGGGATGCACATCCAGGGCTCGAAGCTCCCGTTCCACCACATCCCAAAGATGCTCTATTGGTTTGAGATCTGGTGACTGTGGGGCCCATTTTAGTACAGTCAACTCATTGTCATGTTCAAGAAATTTGAAGTGATTCGAGTTTTGTGACATGGAACATTATCCTGCTGGAAGTAGCCATCAGAGGATGGGGACATGGTGGCCATAAAGGGATGGACATGGTCAGAAACAATGCTCAGGTAGGCCGTGGCATTTAAACGATGCCCAATTGGCAGTAAGGGGCCTAAAGTGTGCCAAGAAAACATCCCCCACACCATTACACCACCACCACCAGCCTGCACAGTGGGAACAAGGCATGATGGATCCATGTTCTCATTCTGTTTACGCCAAATTCTGACTCTACCATCTGAATGACTCAACAGAAATCGAGACTCATCAGACCAGGCAACATTTTTCCAGTCTTCAATTTTGTGCCCTGTGATTAGTTGATTAGATAGTTGCATTAATGAGAAATTGAACTGGTGTTCCTAATAATCCTGTAGGTGAGTGTACATGCAATTACACATTTGTAATGATGAAGTTGCAGTTTAACAACCACTGAAAACAGATAACACAGGCTCATCCGGGTTACTGTGCTATACACTTGCTAGAAACTTTTTTCTTCGTGGAAGTTTTGCTTTTGGGAAGTTAGTAAAATATTAAAACCCAGTTGAATCAATATTTCGTGAACAGCTATTTAATTATGCCATCCAGTATCGTGGGCTCACCCTCTCTAGTTTAATACAGCTGCTGCCATTTTGTGACTATTGTTTTGTACAATGTTGGATTATAGGATAACAAAAAGGTACGATTTTAAAATCATTTAATCTGAAATCGATATCTCCTTTCTCCATATGTGGCAAAATTCTATTATATGTGGTATGACTTTATACCGTACTGTATCTCTTAAATGTCGGTCTAGTTTTAACTTGCTGTGCTGCAACTGCTCTCTCCGCGGAAGCTTTGGGTTTAAAGAGCTAATAAAACATTTAAACTCAGATCAGTATTTATGCAGCAAGTAGCCGTGTAATAAGCAGGATAGTACAATTCTTCTTTGCGTTCGCGTGGGGATTTATTCTCAAATTGTCAGATTTGTTCTTGGCTGGATGTGCATTATCCCTTAATTAAATTCCTCTTGTTGTGAAAATCAAGTTTTTAAATGTTGTTTATATGTCTATGTGGTGTTTTTGATATGTTTTAACATTCATAACTCAACACAATTGCTGAGTATTTTCTCTTTAAAACTTTCAGTGAACCAAAGACAGCCTCAAAAACATGATTTGAAAACTTCCTTGTAACCAATCAGGTCAACGTGTGATCTTCAACGAATGGAATTCCGAGCTGTTGTGAGTGAGTGAGTGAGTGGAGGCAGGGCTAATTTGCATATTCAAAGACCGTATTCTAAATGAGGCATGGGTGTAGGGTTACATTCAAGTTATTTTAAGGCCTTTAAGGAAAAAAAAATGTTTAAATGTCATTTTGGTGATCAAAGGTGAGTTTTAAGGGATAAGATACAGGGGGACTTTAACTTTAAATGTAATATTCAGTGTTGTGCCTGAACGCGTTCATATTTTGGGCGAACGTGAACTGAACGTAGCCTACTGTATTAGGCTACTGCCTGATGAACGTTAAGGCCAATTTATACTTCTGCGTAGGGTGCGCGCAGTAGGTACGGCGTAGCATACGCACAGACGCGTCCCATACCGCGTACCCTTCGCCGTTGCCTGACGCGCACCTCTTCAAAAATGTAACTACACGTCGCGACGACGCGGACCGCAAGACCGGTGATTGGTCGGCTTGGTAGCATCGCATTTCCTCCTACGCATTTCCGCACGTACCTTCCCAGATAGCAAACTGACATTGAATCAACGTGGAAACGACGTCTCTCATGACATTGAAACAACGTTGATTTGCTCATCGAATTAACGTTGAACCAACGTCAGACGCGGCATTCTTCAAAGCTAAATGAAATCGAAAATTGGTTTGCTTTCATAACGTTGAAACAACGCGTTGATTTCAAGTTGATTTTCCGTTAGTTTTGAAAGAATGACGCATCTGACGTTGGTTCAACGTTAATTCGATGAGCAAAACAATGTCAGATCAACGTTGTTTCGATGTCATATTTCCACGTTGATTCAATGTCAGTCTGCTATCTGGGTTCTCACGCATTTCCACACGTATCATCTCCTCCGACGTCTTCTCTCATTTCTGCCTTTCAGTTTTAGTAATTTCACTAAAATGAACTGTTTTTCCACCCCAATAAGCTCCAACTCCAACATTATCCACTCTCTTTCAGTCGCTATTGCTTGTAGTAACCTAGCCGTGAGGAATCTAAACACAGTGGAACATTAAAACCCTCCGCCGCCTCCTAGCGTTTCGGAGCAGTACTGCAGAGCAACCAAGACCTGAACGCAGAAGTATAAATGCTCACAACGGCGTCGCCTTCGTGCGAAGCCAACGCCGTACACTACGGCGTACCCTCGACGCAGAAGTATACAGTAAATTGGCCTTTACTGTGAACTCGTTCATTCTGGTGTCTGTGAACGCACGCTCTCTCAGTTTAACTTCGTACAATAGGGTGCCAGATTTCTATAGAGCCTTCCAGGCGAAACCCAACTAAAACACACATAAATAGGCCTTAATATGTAGCGAAAAAACACCCAATCTGGCAACACAAGACACCAGTGTCGCGCCGCGGCTGCCGTTGACATAGCAGCGAGCGAGGAGGCATCGAATGATCATTTAAAGGAACACTCCGACTTTTTGGGACTTTAGCCTATTCACCTTACCCCCCAGAGTTAGATAAATCCATACATACCTTTTTCATCTCCGTGCGTGCTATAAGTCTGTTTGACGCACCCACCGCTAGCCTAGCTTAGCACAAAGACTGGATGTGAATGGTTGCAGCTTTCATACTAATCCAAATGAGTGGCAAAATAACGCAAACGTTTTCCTATTTACATGTTGTGATTTGTAGTCACATAATGTACAAATAACAAAGTCAAATGAGACGCAGACATCTTTTAACCGTATAAAACCTGGGAACTATTCTCTGAAGGCGAAGCACTGCTACTTTGACGGCGTAATAACCGCATCACCGGAGACACGCCGTGGTGAGGAGCGGAGAGTTCGCTCAGTGTTTGGGTATTAGAGTCAGCAATTTATAAATAGTAAAAGCGTAGTTTAGAGTCATGGGTTTTCGCTCTATTGTAAATAGCTGCGACAGTAAACAGGGGAGGTAATACCATGTTTCACAGAATTCCAACTAAAAACGCTGACTGGATGAAGAAATGGCTAACTTACTCTGGATATTTATCCAAACACACCTAAATAGATTATCAAGGAACATTATGTTTGCTCGGTACATTTCAATGGACGACTATTTTGAAAAATGGAATTTGCCACACGGACCATAATGTGCTGAAGGATACGGCCATCCCATCGATAGCACAGACAGGACAAGTGGATCACCTGCGGCTGAGGTAAGTGTTTTTAGATGACCTACTGTAACAGTGCCATTAGCCAGAGCTAATGTAACGTTAGTGACACTATTATATGATTAGGGTATGAATATGTTTTTATCTTGATGCGGTGCGGACGCGCTTGGGAAAAAAAACGAGCGCGTTCACCGCGTTGAACTTGCACCCTGCGCGCGGCGCGCCTAGTAGCCTAAATTTGAAATAACCATGGAAATAACGAACTTGAGCGTGCAAAAGGGTACGATAGGCTGTGAGTTCATTGTGCAAAAACAATTTGTGCTATTACTTTCCCCTTATTCTATCCTATAGTAATGCAATACTGTATATTATATAGGCTACTGTTGAATACATGGTTCAGCTAATAAATTGCATTTAAAATATATTGATTCCTGTAATAATAATTATTTATTCATGTGATATTTATAAATCTGGGTGCGTTTTTGGTTGGAAATCAATGAAACATGGTACTGTATTACCTGGCCTCCCCTGTTTATTGTCACAGCTCATACAATAAAGCAAACACCCATGATAAACTATGCTTTTCTATCTAACGTTAGTAATTGCTGACTTACTCCAACACTGAGCGAACACTCTGCTCCTCGTCACGGTGCGTCTCAGGTGATTGTTATCACTCTGCCCAAGTAGCAGTGCTTCGCCTTCAGAAAATATAGTATTTATACGGTTAAAAGATGTCTGTGTCTCATATGGCCTTGATATTTGCACACTCTGTGACTATACACACCACAACATGTAAATAGGAAAACGTTTGCGTTATTTTGTCACTCATTTGGATTAGTATGAAAGCTGCAACCATTCACATCCAGTCTTTGTGCTAAGCTAGGCTAGCGGTGGGTGCGTCAAACAGACTTATAGCACGCACGGAGATGAAAAAGGTATGCATGGACTTATCTAACTCTGGGGGGTAAGGTGATTAGGCTAAAGTCCCAAAAAGTCGGAGTGTTCCTTTAAAATGATTTTATGAGGTCGGTGAGGATGGGAAAAATCTTACATTTCTGTGCAAACTTTGTTCGTCGACAAAATAATTGTTGTCTGTGGTTGTATATTGGCTGTGGCAATGATAATAATTTAAAAAAAGAAGCTCGCAACATATGGAAAAAAAGAACTATGAATGAACTAGTTCATTTTTTGAAGTATGAACTATGAACTGAACTAGTTCATTTTAAAATGCGTGAACTGAACTTTGAACTAGTTCATGTTGAAAGTGGAACACTGGTAATATTGAAACACATTAGTTACATTTATTATCAAGAACTTCACTTTATCTAGTTTGTCAGTCAACACGTCAAAAGAAATGTAGCCTACTTTAAACCATGACAAAAGATTTAGCTATAAAACATAATTATTTAAAATTTTAAGTTTTTAATTTGACATTATTACAAAGTGCACTTTTTAAAAGTGTATAAGTATGTTAAAAAAACAGTCATGAAAGTGAACAGAATTTATTTCAGAATATTATATTTTCCGCAAATAGCCTATAGTTGGAATTTATGTAGCATTTGATTTGGCGAGAATGTCTGAGCTTTTATTGGGATACATCTAGGGTTCAAGGTCTGGCAGGTTAACATGGTCCAGTTGATGCCGTAACCACAGCATCTGTCAACAAAGAACACTTTTCTCCATTGACTGCCATTGAAAAGTATAGCATGCAATTTCACAAATTGGCCAATCAGCATTGTCAGGACAGCTCTTTCCAGTCATGCAAGGACAGCTTGAACGGCGAAAGAAAAACGTTTGCCAGTGTCACATTTGAGAAAATCAGCCAAAAAAACTGACAAAAAGGTCTAAACAAGATACTGTATTAATAGTACAAATGAAAGACAACCCCATTAGGTTATCTAAGTGTGTTTACAGACGGGCACAGTTCCCCATTTACAGCCCACCTCCTAACATCAGCACCTGTCCAGACATCTGCCTCGTCTCTCCTTTACTGCGTCCCAATCCTCCTCCATACACATCTTCTGCTGTCTCAGAGCATTGCTGACTACGCTGATATACTCCCAACTTATTCTGTCTCTCCTTTTAAATCTCCCATGACACTGCACTCTAAAAAATGCTGGGTTATTTTAACCCAATTTTGGGTAAAATATGGACAAACCCAGCCATTGGGTAAAAAAATGTAATTTTAAAATGTAACCCAATGGCTGGGTTTGTCCATATTTTACCCAGAATTGGGTTAAAACAACCCAGCATTTTTTAGAGTGTGCTGCTTCTAACAGTTCTACAGGTTTCAACCAGCTGTTATCGAATTGAACAGTACACTTTTTTATAAACCCCTGAGGAATATTGTATTTCTCCTTGGCTCTTTCACAAATTAGTTGTTTTTTCACAGAGTTCTCAGTTGGGATTAATTATTAGTGTTTGTATGAATTATTTCACTATTTTTATCATTCAAACTTATGTGATTTGGTGTGTATCATATTGCGAGTATAATTCAAGCTTCTATATCTAATATATTAGTAAGAATATAGAGCTCACACATGAGGAGGGAAAAAACACAATATGCAAAAATATGCAATTTCGAGCAGTTACTGATATTTATATATGCTCCAAAAGTAAGATGAAATTGCGATCGATTATGTAAATCAGTCAAGTCAAGTCGGCCTCATTTAATTTCCCATAATAGGAATTAAAAGTACCAGAGATAGTTTTGGCTTTACAGCAGCTCTAGAATAAAGTTATTGTCCAGCTAAAGTTAGTTTTGATTGATTCACATTGACGCAATCCTTCTTATGATGTAACAAGTACATCAGGATTTATGGGAAGTGTTCCCGGTTCTGGCTGACCTAATCTATGCAGCCTAACATTGAATTATACAAGTCTAGAAGCTGTTATGTGGATGCTAGTTCAAAGAGATGTGTTTTTAGTCTAGACTTGAACTGACCGAGTGTGTCTGTTTCCCTGAAAATGTTAGGAAGATTCTTTCAGAGTTTTGTTGCTATATAGGGGAAAAGGATCTACCGCCAGCAGTCGATTTTGATCTTCTAGCTATTATCAACTGGCCGGAGTTTTGAGATCGCAATAGACGTGAAGGACTATAATGTGTTAAGAGCTCACTCAAGTACTGAGATGCTAAACCATTTAGTGCTTTGTAGGTAATCTGCAATATTTTCAAATGTATACAATGTTTAATAGGGAGCCATCAATGCAGTATTGATAGAACCAGGCAAACATGGTCATACTTCCTGGTTCTAGTTCGAACTGCTGTGTTTTGGACCAGCTGTAGTGTGTTAATTAAAAGTGCAGGGCAACCACCCATAATAGCATTACAATATCTAGCCTTGATGTCATGAACTGAACTGTTCCGCATGTTTTATTGAGAGCATGATGTAATTTGGATATATTTTTAAGATGGAAAAATTAGGTTTTATAGATACTAGACACATGACTTTCAAATGAAAAATTGGTATCAAAGAGCACAACCAGGTTCCTAACCAACGACGAAGACTTGACAGAGCAGCCATCAAGTGTTATATTCTAGGTGAGGACGTTTTTTTCTCTCCAATAATTAGAATCTCAGTTTTTTTCCAGCACAGTCTCATCCCAAGACGTCATATAACTGACGTCTTGGGACGTCTTTTGACCATACGTCAACATCTGCCTTTTAAGGGTGCCCTTAAACGTCGGTTAGATGACATTATCGGATCCTAACCCTACCCCAGACCTAAACCTACCCCTAAACCTACCCAAATGACGTTAAAGGTAAAGCGTCAGTTGTATGACAGCCCTGGATCGTCAACTAACCGACGTTTAAGGGTACCCTAAAAAGGCGGATGTTGATGTATGGTCAAAAGACGTCCCAAGACGTCAGTTATACGACGACTTGAGATGAGACTGTGTTATTTTTTCAAAATTAAAGGAGAACTCTGGCGCAAAATTAACATTTGTTGTAATAAAACATCAGTACCTAGTCAATCGTTCTCTGAGATTTGTTTTCATGATAATCGAATGTAAAGAGTTTTATCTCTAAAAACTGCTTAGCGTATAACACTAGTATATGGGGCATAGAATAAGTAAAAAAAATAAAATTGCTAGTTAATACCACTAACAAGAGTCAAAATAGCCCCACACTAACACAGTAACATAATGAGGGTCCATACATGCAAAACGAAGCATTGAGAACATTGTAAGTGTACAGACCGTTTAATAAGAAGATCCTTCAGTTCACTTTGTGCATACAGACAGGAGCCATCTTGGAAAACAGTCACGACAAGTCAAACCACGAACGTCGTGCTGAGTGATCTGAACTGTATGAAGTTCAACGAACTTCTGAACTGTATGAACGGCGTTCGGGGATCGACTTATCGAGACTATTTTCTAAGATGGCTCCTGTCTGTCCTGGCTCGATTTGAGACGGGAAAACATATGGAGATAAAAAAAAAAAAACACTTGATGGATTTTTATTATATGATGGTTGTGTACAGGCACTGCCAACACACATTTCAGTACAATCAACATGTAAAAGTGTATGTACCATTATATGACCCCTTTAAAACTAGACTAGAGTAATTTTGAAAATATTAATATAACTTACAGCAACACCTCCCCCTTTTCCTTTCAGACGATGCTCTTGTTTATAAATGATCTTGCGGGTTGGACTCATTTAAAGTAACATAATCATCTGGTTTTAGCCAGGTTTCTGTCGAACACACAACATCTAGGTTATAGTCTGTAATCATGTAGTGCATTTGAAGTAAGGGATCATCTGCCTTTTATTTGTTGAACATCAATACATTTTTTACCCTTAAATGGGTTTAAGCAGATTTTATATGATGATATCTAGGTGAAAGAGTGTCTATGTGATGAGATTTATCTGACCTCAGTGACGTGAGACAGCTTGCAGACGGTCGGTTTAGCCAATCTGTCAGCTTCCTGACCTGAGCCCGAATTCATGTTTGAGCTCTAAGGAGCCATATTACTAGAGAGAAGAGTGGCACCATCTCAAGAGGAATGAATATCATCTCTTTTCAACAGGTCAGGTCTGCCCGCAAAACATTTCCAATTGTCTATGAATTCTATATTATTTTGCGGACACCACTTAGATAGCCAGCCATTGAGTGAGCATACTATCACTTCTGTGTATAGTAAAGGGGACCAGAGCAAATTACAATGCTTGACATCATACTTGAGCTCACACACCTCTTCAGCGTTCATTTTGGTGATCTCAGACTGGCGAAGTAGTTGCCGACGTGAATAATAATCGTAGAGAATTTTTGATTAGCATTAGCCGGGACTTTTAAATTTGCTTTGATGTCAGGCGCCCTGGCTCCCGGCAAACATGTGACCATGGTGGCTGGTGTCTCTATTTTCACGTCCCGTGTAATAGAATCACCAATAACTAGGGCTCTTTCAACAGGATTCTCAGTGGAACCTGTTTAATGTTGTTATTGGAACAGAAGAGGGGTGTTTTGACCTGCGACAGTGAGATCTTTTTGCAGATACTTGCATAGAATAGATATAAATATCAGCTGTCATTCCATATCTTCCATTAAAATGTCTTAGTGAGATGTTTAAATGCTTCGTTTTAAAAAGCTCTGTAGTTTTTATTGTGAGGGCAAAGCATATAATATAATTCAATACAATGGTGATTGAAATAATCCTGTAAAAAAATGGTAAACTCCTGGAAGCTGTGTGTGTTACTGTGTGCGTAAAAATACGGTGTGTTACTGTTTTTGTGTAAATTAAAGTTTTACACTGTAGCTGACAAAACAGTATTTAGCTGTTCGTTTCAAAAACAGTTACACACCGTATTTTTACGGCATGATGCTGGCAACAACAGCTTCCAGTAGTTTACCGTTTTTTTTACAGGATTATTTTTTACTTATGAGATTTTTCTAAGAAATTATGAATCAATAATCAAGTAAATGTACGTTGCTTCACCCCAGTAAACGTTCATCTTAAAATATTGCTAACAATAAAAATTAGAGATTATTTTACAAAAAATCTGTAAAGATTTGACAGCAAAATGATACGTGAACCACAACCTGAAGTGGGACGTTTTTACAAATATTGGAAAAGTATAAACCATCAATCAGACGACGGAAGGCTTAGATTGTGTGCGAAATGTTTTTTAGCGACCATGTTCATAATTTAGAGGCCTCCGATGGCATATATCAAATATAATACAGTAGGAAGGGTTAACTTTGACTCAGATGTTTCTACTACAATTTACTACAAAAGTAAAACTGCTCAGGTAACTAGACGGTTTGTATTTGACACAAACACACACACACACCAGCAGTGGTGGAGGAAGTACTGAATCTCAGTACTTAAGTAAAAGTACAAATACCCAGATAAATATTTACTTTAGTAAAAGTAGAAGTAACACAATGACAACCATACTTAAGTAAAAAGTAAAAAGTACTTTATTTTAAATGTACTTTAAGTATTAAAAGTAAAAGTACTTGCATAACAATTTATTATCTTAATGTCTATTTTCTAATGATTAATAAAACATTTAATTCTAACTCATTCAACCTAATAGCCTACTCCTATAATGATGTTCAATAATGATGGGAAAAAATGTCACCATTTCTGAAACAAGCTTGCAATTAGGCAATATCATGCTTATCCTTACTATATGTTAATAACTATGTTTGGCAGTAAACGCGATTCATTTATGGTGTAATTCTGAACCTCTTGGCTTGCCATAATCCTAACCAAACCAAACATATATTACACACGGTGTGTTTCCTATGCACGTAAAAACAAATTTTCGCCTATGAGTTGCATGATAAACACACTGCGTGCGAGACGCATTTAGTGTGACCGTGTTAATATACTGTATCTATGGCAAGCAAACGTCACTGGTGAGACAAACGTGCAACGAACGGATGGTCAGATGACGTTTTGGCAGGGGAAAAACTGATCAGAAAATGTAACGAAAATGTAACAGAAGTTGTAGAAATGTAGTGGAGTAGAAAGTATAATAATTGCTGCAAAATGTAACGAAGTAAAAGTAAAAAGTATGCACTATTTATTGTACTTAAGTAAAGTAAAGATACGTGAAAAATGTACTTAAGTAAAGTAACGAAGTATTTGTACTTCGTTACATTCCACCACTGCACACCAGTGATCCTTAAACTTAAATGAGATATTTAGTAACATAACATTGTAAGGTTTAACCTCTCCACAGATACGAAAAAACCTTGCACAGCTCCATCTACAATGTTCAATGGCCATGGCTTCACACTTGAGTAAGTCATGGCATGGCCAACCGAGCCTGAATATCCATCCCTCCAGCCTGCTGATTGGCCAGTGGTCTGTAAAATATCACACACTGTATGGTACATGTGCCATGCTACATGTGGCACAAACCCAGTGCATGTCACTGCAGTTACACAAGACACGTTTTCTCAGAAACGTGGATTCCAGTGGCAGTAGGTTTTGGCTAAAATCATCAGGCAAATAATAATAACGAAGCAGGGGTGGAACACTTGCATTTTAGCACAGTTTTTGCATAATTGCAGCTTTGTTGTAATTATTCTGCTCACAAGTGATATTTACTTGTTTGTCTAGTTTACATAGAATAATATACAAAATATAAAATTTTAGTGTATTAATATTTTTTTCTGTCTGTGTTTTCATATTAATCATAGTTGAAAGTGTAATATTTCATATGTTAAGCAATAAAATGGATTTCATACATAAAAAGCAATTGATGACGAATAAGCCACAATGACATCATGCTACTTTTATTTAAAAAAAATAATAATAATAATGATACATAAAATTGCCTGCATTACTGAAACAGCTGCCATGTGCAGTGATGACAACAAAAGTGGGACCTTTGAGTATGAAATGTTCTGGACTCTAATGCAATGACTTCCATGTCATGCATCAGCAATTCCTCCCATAGGGCACAGACACTAAACATCCACAATAATACATGACACTTCACATTCCCATCCTCAGATCAAAACAAACACTTTGCCATCCGGCAATAAGGCGGTTGAGTATAGCCTTCCTGATGTTATCGCAAATATTAACACGTTGTCCTTCGGATGCCTTAGCCAGCGGATTAGTGAAGGACAGGCGGAGCGGCCGCCCTTTGGCTGAAATGAAGCCAGGCTGGGCTATGCTATAACTGCCCGCTTTGACACACTCCGGACCCGCATAAAAGACCACTAATCGGATGAGCAATGAATGTCGAGTTGAGCTTTTGAACAGTTTGTCCACTCTTCTTGTCCCACATTTTCATGGCAACCATCTATCTGATGATGTTCAAGATGCTACATTATTTCCAAAAAGAAAAAACACGAATAAATGTTATATTGCACCTATAAACACAATCATGCAAAGAAAAAAGCAGTAAACCCCCTCTTTAAAGGGTTAGTTCACCCAAAAATGAAAATTAAGTCATTAATTACTCACCCCCATGCTGTTCCAACCCCGTAAGACCTTCGTTCATCTTCGGAACACAAATAAAGATATTTTTGATTGAATCTGAGAGCTGGATCAGTCCTACATAGACTGCCTAAGGGACTGGCTCTTGACGGCCCATAAAGTCATTAAAGAAAAGGTTTAAATATTCCATGTGCCTACAGCGGCTCAATTATAAGTTTATCAAGCGACGAGACTACTTTTTGTGCGAAAAAAAACATAAATAACGACTTTATTCGACTATTCCATTACTTCCTTATGGGCGCGTGCGCGAGAACTGAGACGAGGACGTTCTCATTCGTCTACTTCTTGTTACCGGCTGCTCACCGCTTAGGAGTTTTACCGCCACCTACCGTATAAACTGATGATCCATATATAAGGTGCTCCGGATTATAAGGAACACTGTCGTTTTTTGAGAAGATTAAAGGCTTTTAAGTGCACCTTATAGTGCGGAAAATACGCAAATTGAAAAGCGTATGTACAGCGCGCATCTTCCTCTGCTTGTAAACAGAAAGTTTTGCGCTTCCAGCTATATCAGCACATCATCTTATACGGTAGGGGGCGGTAAAACTCCTAAGCGGTGAGCAGCCGGTAACAAGAAGTAGACGAATGAGAACGTCCTCGTCTCAGTTCTCGCGCATGCGCCCATAAGGAAGTAATAAAATAGTCGAATAAAGCCGTTATTTATGTTTTTTTCGCACAAAAAGTAGTCTCGTCGCTTGATAAACTTATAATTGAGCCGCTGTAGGCACATGGAATATTTAAACATTTTCTTTAATGACTTTATGGGCCGTCAAGAGCCAGTCCCTTATGCCGCGTTCAGACTGCATGATTTTAGCCACGATTTTGGCTCGCCGACAGGTTTTGAGAAGTCGCCGACAAATGCCTGAAATCACAGGCAAATCGGCGCTCGTTCACGCGAGTGATAATCACTCAGTGTGAATGAACAAAGACGCGAACTGAGAGAATCACCGACGAGTCGCCGACGCCCGTGAGATATTTGGCATGCTAAATATCTGGACCTGTCGGCGATTCAAAATCCTGCTGTGTGAAGTGTTTTGACTGAAAACTACACTGGCGATCACCGGCAGCCAGTGAGAGAGCAAGATACAGAGCAGCAGGGAGTTTGGGGAGGAGTTATAGATCACATATCAACATGATATGGCTTTGTTTTAAAAAAAAAGCTTCTTCTCTGTCTATTTGGACACAATAAATGGAAGAAAAATTAGGAGAAATTTGGGAGGAGCACTCGTGTCTGTTTGACGTTTCACCAGCTGTACCACAACCGGGTCGAAAAAAAAAAGTCTCACGTGAGAACTCCGGTCTTGCACGTGTGGTGTCGCGTTGTTTCTTTTTCACATCTCACGTGTGTTTGTTGTGAAACGTAGTTTGCGCGCAGCGTGCTAGACAGAGTCTGTCGGCGATTTTTCTAAAGTCATGCAGTGTGAAACCTTCTGTCACCGATCAATCGTCCAGTGTGAACACAGCAGTGACTGAATGCTGGCCAAGATAGTCATGCAGTGTGAAAAGAACAGCGACCCGACTACTTTGAAAATCATGCAGTCTGAACTCGGCATTAGGCAGTCTATGTAGGACTGATCCAGCTCTCAGATTCAATCAAAAATATCTTTATTTGTGTTCCGAAGATGAACAAAGGTCTTACGGGGTTGGAACAGCATGGGGGTGAGTAATTAATGACTTAATTTTCATTTTTGGATGAACTAACCCTTTAAAACTTCAGCCTAAAATCCTGTTTTGTTCTTGCAATTGCAGGTTTATATCATGCAATTCTGACTTTATAACTCACAGTTGCGAGTTGAATTGTGAGATGTGAACTCGCAGTTATGAGAAAAGTCTTTTTATTTTCATGGCAAAAACATATTCGTGCTACAAGTGACATTTTGGTGGTTTTTCATCCTTCAGTAAATGTCTATTGTAATGCTATTTAATAGTTTTCATGATTTATTTAAATTTTTGAAAAATCGTCATGATTAAAACTAGTGAGTTAGTGTGACTATACATTTGTTGTTGGTTTATATTTTAAACTAAATGTCTACATTTTCGGAAGAAAATTTGAGTGCTGCTCTCCCATGCAAAAGTCAATGACGAAAGTTTAAAATGCTGCGGATGTCGAGCAGGTTGAGTGTTTTTTTAATGCATTGCTTGTCAGAGTGCCACAAGTCTTTATAATATGTTGGTCTCTAGATATAACTCGGATCCCTCATTGTAAATCTACAGGATTCTCACACCCATTTCATCACCCCTCATAAATCTGATCACTTAGATATTATAGCACACTTCTACTCAAGCTGCATGAGTTGAGGAATCATTCATGGCTTCAGCAGGAATAACATTGGTTATGTGCCGAAGATTAATACTTAAGGATAGGGGTTTGTTCAAATCCCTAATCCTATCAGAAATAATAGTAGTGATGCCTGCCTTGGCATCTGTTTTTATGTCTCTGCCGATTATAATGCAGTCAGCCATAGCAGGATGAAATATTACAATGACCAAAATGTCCTTAACATAAGTGTCCAGCTTTAGCATTTCATTAGAGATAATAACTCTCCTGAGAGCTCATGTAAATGCCCCAAGGGACTACATTAATCATTTCAACATGGAAATGAAACAAAAGACATGGCAAATGCCACAAACACTCAAAGCACAGTTCAAGGACACCCACGTCATGTTCACTTGCATATTAACACCAATACTAGCCAGTGTGTAGAAATGTGAAATCTTTATCTGAAAATCTGTGATTTGTTCCAGAAACATTTTTGGTTATGCTGGTTGAAAGTCTCTTTACATCCTGATAGCAATAACCAAGTTCAGTCTAAATGTATTAATACACATATGTATTTCTATTGCACCTTGTCTCGGAAACATCATTCATCATCAACACCTTTCATGCTATGCAGAGTAAGACAGACGTCATGGTACAGACGTCATGGTTCGGTGCATAACGTCATACAGTCAGTCACAGGTGATCCACACTCCAATCCAGAAGGGGGCGCGCGTGGTGATGCAATGCTCTTTGCTAACCGCCACAACAAGAAAAAGAGCAGAAGAAGAGACGATCTTTGAACTATCCCAAATCAAGAGTTCAGATGCACGCAAGTTAATCAGATCCATTAATCGTGCGTAAGGTATACAGTTGGTGGCGGTAATACTCCAAAGGAGTGAACAGCCATGAAACGAAAAGAAGAAGATGCGCGCAAGAGCTTGTTGGTTGCAGACATCATCCAGATGTGCCTATCACCGGAGCTAGGCGGAAAAAGACTACCGGAGTGCAAAATGTTTTATTTTTCATTATTCTATATATTTTGTACTTTGTAACGCAAATAAACCCTAAAAATATATATATATATATATATATATATATATATATATATATATATATATATATATATATATACACTCACCTAAAGGATTATTAGGAACACCAAACTAATACTGTGTTTGACTCCCTTTCGCCTTCAGAACTGCCTTAACTGCCTACGTGGCATTGATTGCACATCCAGGGCACGAAAGATGATCCCAAAGATGCTCTATTGGGTTGAGATCTGGTGACTGTGGGGGTCATTTTAGTACAGTGAACTCATTGTCATGTTCAAGAAACCAATTTAAAATTATTTGTATCAGAGGATGGGTACATGGTGGCCATAAAGGGATGGACATGGTCAGAAACAATGCTCAGGTAGCCCGTGGCATTTTAAACGATGCCCAATTGGCACTAAGGGGCCTAAAGTGTGCCAAGAAAACATCCCCCACACCATTACACCACCACCACCAGCCTGCACAGTGGGAACAAGGCATGATGGATCCATGTTCTCATTCTGTTTACGCCAAATTCTGACTCTACCATCTGAATGTCTCAACAGAAATCGAGACTCATCAGACCAGGCAACCTTTTTCCAGTCTTCAACTGTCCAATTTTGGTGAGCTCTTGCATATTGTAGCCTCTTTTTCCTATTTGTAGTGGAGGTGAGTGGGGTCTTCCACTGTTGTAGCCCATCCGCCTCAAGGTTGTGCGTGTTGTTGGGTGGTGATGGTGCAGTGGATAAGACACATGCCTTTGGTGTGAGAGACCTGGGTTTGAATCCACTGTGAGACACCAATGTGCCCCTGAGCAAGACACCGTTGCTCCAGATCGAGGCGTGCGACCTCTACATATATAGCAATTGTAAGTTGTTTTGGATAAAAGCATCAGCTAAATGAATAAATGTAAATGTGATGTGGCTTCACAAATGCTTTGTTGCATACCCCGGTTGTAACGAGCAACCCGGTCTCATCCCAAGACGTCATATAACTGACGTTTTGGGACGTCTTTTGACCATACGTCAATATTCGCCTTTTTAGGGCCCCCTTAAGCGTCGGTAGATGAGGTTATGGGATCCTAACTCTACCCCAGACCTAAACCTAACCCTAAACCTAACCCGTCACCTAACTGACGTTAAAGGTTTAGCGTCAATTGTATGACGGCCCGGGATCGCCATCTACCGACGTTTAAGGGGGCCCTAAAAAGGCGGATATTGACGTATGGTCAAAAGACGTCCCAAGACGTCAGTTATATGACTTTTTGGGATGAGACTGTGTTATAACGAGTGTTTTTTTCAGTCAAAGTTGCTCTTCTATCAGCTTGAATCAGTCGGCCCATTCTCGGCTCTGACCTCATCAACAAGGCATTTTTGCCCACAGGACTGCCGCATACTGTTTTTTTTTTCCCTTTTCACATCATTCTTTGTAAACCCTAGAAATGGTTTTGTCAGCATTGCGATTCTCTTTGTACACTTTTACAAACTTGAATGGACGTATGCACGTTTAAACACTATAAACAATGTAGGACTATAATTCCATGGATTACTTCTATATATGTTATATTTCTCAAGCAAGTGGTCCAATATTTAACCATGTAGTACGCATATTAAAATCGCAAACATTTTAAAATTAAAACTTTTTTTTTAAATTGATAAAAACAGCCGACTCTCATGCCTTTTCTTCTGCATTTAAATTTAGTCACAAAGAACTTTCCACCTCCACGAATGAGACGAGTGTCGTACATTATGTCCTTGTTGAGGTAAATTGTAGTCTTCCTTACTTAAAAACCCTGTTCACAATAAGATCTATATAACATGCATTTACAAAATAGGCTGAGTGAATTTTCATTTCAAGCTGACTTTCTCAGCAGTTGTTGGGTCAGTCCATCAATTTTTTTTTTATTTTTTTTTAATAATTTCATGTTGATGCATGTATGCATGTCCTATCTAGGCTACAGATGGTGAAATGCAAATAATCACTCAAACACTAAACACAAACAGATGTTTGTTTAATATTCAGAGTTTCGCTAGCAAAATATCAAAATATGTTTCCGAATAGTTCTAATGCCTAGTTGTGTTCTTTCTAACCCATCTGTGTGAACTCATGCCAGGGCTCATCTATTTTTGAGCAAGAAACTGTTGCTGGCATTATGACAGCTTTTTGAATTACTCAGGAATTGAATACAGTTGGAGAGACATGCTTGGTGTGAGCTGGTAATGAGCTTCTCACTACCACAGAGGGGGAATCATATGAGAGGAGTATGCTGAAATTCTACTTATTTTGTCATTTCATTTCATAAAGCAAACAATGGTGTGAGCAACAGTGTTCCTTGACAGACCATATTTGGATAAGGCATTACTTCATTTGATCCAGCATACAGGTTTTTTTTTTTTTTTTTTGCAACCCAGGTTCATTGAAAATTTCATTATAGTTCATTTGAAATGAACACTAGAAGCAGTAAACTGTAACAATTCTATTACTTTTTCACACAAATTATCTGCAAATTATCGATGAATAAAGAGTTATATTTGCGTAGTTCCTTGCACAATGCTTAAAACATTAAATTTGAATGATTTGTAAACTAAAACATTTTGACGTTTACATAACTAGCTCCATATGTATGGCTTTTCTGACATATAAACTTGCTTGAAGCTCACCTGGTACAGTTGTGAAATGGAGAGTTCGGATATGAGTATCGTGAAATACAAGTCATGACACTCCATGAAAGACTTAGCAAACTAAAAGAGCATGGTTGGTTCAGCAAATGTGTTTTTATCAGTTTCAATTCTGAGTTGCCATAAGTAACAACCAATGCAATAAACGTTCTGAAACATTATACAATACATGCAATATCATTCAGCAAATATATACCCTCAGGCTTGGGAGTATTTCAAGTAAATATTTTATGTAAAATTGTTAATTCTGAACTAAACAAGAAATTGTTACAAAGTGTACCTTTAAGACAGTTATTCTAAAACCTCAATGCATCATGTTGCCTTTTTTTTTTTTTACTTAATTCTCTTTCCGTAGTTCTTCCCTCTTTTAACTTTTATTCTGTAAGATGCCAGTTGGAGTTTAGAAAGTCTTCGCATTTGTACTTTCAGAATTGTTTGTACCCTTGTGCAGCCAACCTTAAAATCAAATCAAATTAACCCTTATGCTGCATTAGGGACATTTTTGGTCGTTTGCAGTTTAATTTCTTTGACCGTTTTGGCTGTTTTAATGCAAATGGTATGAAATTTGGCAAAATTGTGACTTTTTGGATACATGTAAAAAATGTGATCCCATTTTGCAAAATATGTATAACACACACTGTGTAGATCAAATAGTAACACTCAGCACCATAAAGACCAAAAATGGCCCATTGAAACCCATTAAAACGTTGTTTAAATCTGAGGCTGTCAGTAATACATGAAACATGATTTTTGCACAAACCTCCTTTCATTTTGAAGCAAAAGCATTATATTTGCATTATATAGTGTATTCCACCAGATGACGTCACTACATATTTATTCCCTATGGGTGGAAATGCACCTTATTTTAGGCAATAGGCAATGTTTAATAGGTGGCCATTTTTGGTCTCTAACGCGCTAAGTGGGATTTTTTGCAAAGTGGGACTGTGATAATCCAAATCTAAAGTTTTCTCTTTGCATTTAGTTTATTGAAAATAATTGAATTTTTGTGTTTTTTCCTCTTATACAAATCGATGGTTTCGCAAACAAAACTGGTAATTAAAGGGTTAAAATCCTGAAATTGAATACATTTTTGGTAGTTATGATGAGGACTGATGCTGGTTAAAAGATTTAACTTAAGTGGAAAATAATAATAATAATATATAATATTTTAGGCAATGTTTAATATGTGGCCATTTTTGGTCCTTAATGCACTCAACGGTGTTAAAAATCTAATGCAGCACAAGGGTTAAATAAATAATAAACAAACAAAATAGAAAAACAATCTGTGGCTGGATGCAGTGATTTCAGAATGAATGGAGAACAGATTACGCCAACATGAACCGAAACATGGTGTTAATAATGTGAGTTTTTGCTGGATTTGGCTGTGAGCATGTTATCATGTTATCAGAAAGTATTGAAGAGAGCTGTGTAATACAACAATATGTAGTAATCTTTCATGCTGAAACAGTGCTTGTTATTTGTATCTGCTTGACTCATACAGACAGAGAGACAAGCTGTGTTCCTAAACCTCAGGCATTGGCTGAAGCATCACTCCTCTTTTGCATTACCGCTGAGTTGACATCTATCAGCCTCCAGAAAGTAGGCCATTTGTACAATTTGGTCATTGACTCTTCCAGTTGTGTATAGATCGTAAGAGGCTTTGCAGGGAAATCAATGTACGAACATCTTTATGTCTCTATCCTTAATAAACTATGTTTGGTTTAATAACCACTAAACGTTATTAACTATTTCCCCAGGCAAACAGTTTCCTATTGTGGATTTTAGTTCAGTATTTCAGTATTTATCTACTGGTATTTATGTCTCAGGGGTTGATTTTTAATCTGTTGAAGAACTAAGAGATTTTTTTTTCTTCTTTTTGTTACACAAAAGTCACTCTGACTTTTATTTAATAAACTCTCTTGCCAACTTTACCATGCCTTCAAAATAAAAAATCTACTCTCCCTAATGTCTCTCCAAACATATATGACTTTTTCATCCATGAAGCTGAAGGATGAGAGGATGGTGTTGTAATTCAAGCTCAGAAAAGCCTTCTGAATGCTTCATTAAAGGAAAAACAGACTGTAATTTGAAACGTATTCACTTAAAATTTGATCTACCCCAGTTTTATTCTTTATGTAATCGCAGTGCAGTAAACTAAGACAAAGCTCATTGGTTGTCGCATCTATCGTCAACGCAGTACCGTATATTTCCATTTTGAAAGTAAATTTATGTTATGTTAATTAATATGTTGAACAATACATAATGTGGTGGAAATTATATTTGTTGGTTAAATTAGAACGATATTTCAGAAACAAATTACAAAAATGATTCTTTTTTTCTGGACAAATTAAACTTTAGTTTGGCCATAAAAATGGCCATAACCTATATATATATATTAGATTATATATTAGATTATTAGGAACATCTGTTCAATTTCTCATTAATGTAATTATCTAATCAACCAATCACATGGCAGTTGCTTCAATATATTTAGGGGTGTGATCCTGGTCAAGACAATCTCCTGAACTCCAAACTGAATGTCAGAATGGGAAAGAAAGGTGATTTAATCATTTTTGCATGTGGTGTGATTGTTGGTGCCAGACGGGCCAGTCTGAGTATTTCACAATCTGCTCAATTACTGGGATATTCACACACAGCCATTTCTAGGGTTTACAAAGAATGGTGTGAAAAGGGAAAAACATCCAGTATGCGGCAGTCCTGTGGGGGAAAATGCCTTGTTGATGCTAGAGGTCAGAGGAGAATGGGCCGACTGATTCAAGCTTTTGAGTCTCGATTTCTGTTAAGTCATTCAGATGCCGCAAACAATATGAGAACATGGATCCATCATGCCTTGTTACCACTGTGCAGGCTGGTGGTGGTGGTGTAATGGTGTGGGGGATGTTTTCTTGGCACACTTTAGGCCCCTTAGTGCCAATTGGGCATCGTTTTAATGTCATGGCCTACCTGAGCATTGTTTCTGACCATGTCCATCCCTTTATGGCCACCATGTCCCCATCCTCTGATGGCTACTTCCAGCAGGATAATGCACCAGGTCACAAAGCTCGAATAATTTCAAATTGGTTTTTTGAACATGACAAAAAGTTCACTGTACTAAAATGACCCCCACAGTCACCAGATCTCAACCCAATAGAGCATCTTTGGGATGTGGTGGAACGGGAGCTTCGTGCCCTGGATGTGCATCCCACAAATCTCCATCAACTGAAAAATGCTATCCAATCAATATGGGCCAACATTTTTAAAAATTGCTTTCGCCACTTTGTTGAATCAATGCCACGTAGAATTAAGGCAGTTCTGAAGGCGAAAGGGGGTCAAACACAGTATTAGTATGGTGTTCCTAATAATCCTTTAGGTGGGTGTCTATATATATTTCCTTTCCTTCCTATACATGTTCCATAAAACAAAAGGACTGGACATTCTTGTGTTGGCATTAGCTGTGAACGGGAATCTGGATCTTTTCATAGAGAGATGAGCTGCTAATCTCAATTGTAATGGTCTCACCAAAGAGCTTATTGAACCACAAAGTCGCCTGATTCAACCCTGAAAACCATCAGCTCGCTCATGAATGCTTTATACTTGTTCTTGTTTTACCACGGTTTCAGCTTCATCCTTTTCCCAATATTCATCTAAACTTCATGTCTTTTCTCTCATCTTCTCTGCAGATGGGAAATACCTCGGAAACTACCCTTTTTGTTTCCAGAATCCCAAAGGAACAAGATGTCTTCATGGGTTCCATATACACGACCTTCTGTGAGTCCACTTACTTACAAGTGATACTGTTTATATATTATTTATTGAATTTTTAGACTTTATTTATTGAGCAGTTAGGAGACAGAAAAGTTGAGGGAGAGAGAGGAGAAACAGGATGAGAATTTCTTCATGTTAGTTTCATATGTTTTTGAAAAACTTTGATACCATTTTATAAGATTATAAGATTAGATAAATGATATAAAAGATGTACAAATAAGATTTTTTGTAGTTGAAGTTGAAGTTGGTTCCCTAAGTAGATTTTCGGACAGAATGGAAGAACCTGCCAAACATATCTCAAGTGGTCCTGCAGATAGTAGAAAGAGGTTACAGAATTCAGTTTGGTTCTTGTCCGCATGCTACAACGGGGTGTTTCTCACGTTAGTGCATCCCGAGCAGGCTCTGGTAATGGAGCAAGAGGTGAAATGTGTATAATAATTGTATGGCTGTTCGATATAAATGTTATACTTTGTAAGACGGCTGCAATAATATAATTATTTTTACCGGATTTTGTTGCCCGCAAGTCTTTGTGTTATTGTGTTTTGGTTGTACTATCGCAAGAGCTTGCCGAGCTCCTTGGAATCCCCCGTTGACGTCAGTCGGATCAGCTGGCTTAATAACTTACTTCTGTTTAAAAGAGGCGGAAGACCGGTATTCGAGAGGAACGCAACAATTGCTCTTGTGGATCTAGCGATCGATCGCAAGGCTGGAGAATTGAAAAATTTGAGTTTTACAGCCAAGCAGAAGTGGATCTGTTTGCGTCTCAGTACATGACGCACTGTTCACTTTGGTTCTCCCTCACTCACCGATCCCCCCTGGGATGCTATGATGCAGACTTGGCCGAGGCTATGTCTGTACGCATTTCCCCCTGTTGCTTTGCTCCCAGGAGTTCTGAAGAGAGTCTGCCAGGATGGAATAAGCCTACTGCTAGTAGCACCACGCTGGCCAAGTCGAATTTGGTTTGCGGAGTTAATTTAATCTCCTTGGCGGCCCTCCCTTGGAGATCCTGATCAGGAGAGACCTTTTGTCTCAATATTTCACCCCCGGCCTGAGATTTGTAAACTATGGGTTTGGCTTCTGAGGGGGCCCAACTCATAGAAAGTGATCTCTCAACTGAGGTTGTTAAAGGAGAACTCCTTTCACACTCAATTTTACTCAATTCTAATTCAATTCAATTGAACTCAATTTTAACATTGAGCTATTTTTTTTTTGGTCAAAATTGACAAAAAAAGTTATCGTCTTCAATGGGGCATGTTCTAAACCTGCTTTTAGCCTATTAACATCCTTGATTTGTCATTACGAGTGCACAGCCATGTGAGTGGTGAGTGACCACGCTCAATCTGACTGCAGTAGATGTGAAACATGTGAATAAAATTATGTTAATTCAGCCAGCTCACATACCTCTATTTGCTTCCTGTTTTCGGTCGAAGCCCACAGTAGTCGATTGTCGATCTCACGTGCGCAATCCTTAGTGAATATCATATCAAACCTCCTCCGTGTGTTCAACATCTGATTCGGATGAACTATCCATTGGAGCTGATGTTCTCAGAACACCACACAGCGGTAGGTTTGAGATGATATTCACCAAAGATCGCCCGCTTGAACTCGACAATCGACTACTGTGGACTTCGACCGAAAACAGGAAGCAAATAGAGGTATTTGAGCTGGCTAAATTAACATGAATTATTGAATCATGCAAGATCATGCAAGACAGATTGTATCAAATCAGCTTCACAGTGAATTAGAGCTACAGCTATTCTGTGAATTTGAGCTACAGCTATAGTGTAATGTGAAAAATAAATTATCAAGATGATGTTAGATCAGAACTTCAGAGGTCACTGGCAAACGGAGTAAGAGGACATACAATCAAATTGCGGCATCAAATCGTAAAGTGCCAGAATAAATCATTGCAGTTTTACTTGTTGCCGAGTTGTCAGATCAATAACAAAACAGTAAAATAGGGGTCGCAGGGAGTTAGAACAAGGAAAAACAAATTGCTTGTGGTAGCAACTATTCACTTAATGCATTTCTTTTTTCTTTTTAGGTATTCTGTCACTCTTGGGGAATGGCATCCTGCTCCTTGTTGCGTATCGTAAGAGATCATCTCTGAAGCCGGCAGAATTCTTCATCATAAATTTATCTATCAGTGACCTTGGAATGACAGTTACACTCTTTCCCTTGGCAATTCCATCAGCCTTTGCTCACAAGTAGGCAGATACCAATAATATGACTGTACAGTTATTGAAAATACTGTCCCACATTTTAAATGTTGAGATGGCTATAGTGAAAACTACAGAGCCCCTGAAGGACATGGTGATAGAAAAAAGATGAGATGGGAGGAAAGAAATATTTCAATGGCTTTGTATTCCCTTGCAAAAGTCTCTCGCAAAGAAAAGCTTTGCGTTCGCTCGCGAAACCTTTGTGTTCACTTGCAAAAATGTTTGTTTTCCCCCAAGAAACTTTGCGTTCCCTCGCAAAGAACTGCGAGAGAACACAAAGTTTCTCTGGCAAAATGCAAGCATTTTGTGAACGAATTTAAAGTTTCAAAACATTTGACATATTGACATAATTTTTCCTCCAATCTCATACTTATAGGGGCTTTGTAGAAAACACAAAAGTCATTGTACCTTGATTTTTGACTTGCCCCTCTCAGTCTGCCAAATCCATATGTGAATGTAATTCTCTCTCATTCTCTCAGGTGGTTGTTTGGAGAGCTCACGTGTTTATGCTATGCTGTATGTGGCGTCCTCTTCGGCTTATCCAGCCTGACAAATCTCACCGCTCTGTCATCCGTCTGCTGCCTCAAAGTCTGCTTCCCAAACTATGGTATTCTTCCTAGACACCTTTCACACCACAATACATTTATCTTCCTCCCAAGCCCTCCTCCTTATCTTAATTAAAAATTGGACAACCCTTCTGTCCCGCCGTGATGCACACTAAAGAGAAATTCATTACCTTATGGCTTTCTCCAATATGTTCATTGGATATTCTCATTCTCATCAGGGTCTGTGCCCGGTGTTTGTTCGGCTTCTGGTCAATACTCCTATGTATGGACAGGAGCAGTTGGCCTCAGTTCATTAGTTTAGTTGGTTTCAACTTTTGATTGACTTGAAAAGATGAAGGTGTGCGTGGGTGAGTGGAGAAAATTCGAACGGGATAGTTTATCATGTGGGTGAGCTTGAGAACAGAGATAACGATGGCAAAAAGGGCAGCAGGTAAACAGATGAATTCTGTAGGTGCGCGAGGCAAACACATTTGGGATGCAGTTGAAGATTTTAGAGGGCACGTTGCCAGATAAGATGTGGTTCTTTAACTTGGCACCTAAAGAGAGTAATATACAGTATAGTTTGTATTATAAGCAGTGTTGAGGGTAACCAAGTAGTGCAGAAGCATTCCCATTGACCTCAATGCCAGTTGGTAAGCTGGCGTGCACAGAACTCTTTGCTTTTCTTATGATCTCATAAGCAGTATTTTTACATTCTTTACAAATTTACATTCTGGCTACGGTGTCATAAATTCCTGGGTCTATACCCCATCAAATGGGTTCGTGTAAAGCAGAGTGGGTTGAGTATCCAAAAACTGTACTCAAGTAAACGTACAAGTACTTGTAGAAATATTACTCAAAGAAAATGTAAAAGTAATAATCCTTATTGTTACATAAGTAAGATTAAGAAAAATATCCAATGGAAAAAAACTACTCAAGTAGCTAGTTAGCTGGTTCAAGAACCGCTTCAGACGATTCAGTCCGTGAATGGAACTGAACAAATAATTCAAACAGATTCGCGAACCAATTTAGACAGTTTTGCCAACTTGTTTGATCAAGTCTTTCGACAGAACTGACTTAAAAGAGTGATTCAGTTGTGAATTGAACATCACTCATGCCCCAGAAAATTGGAATAAACTACGCATTTCTTAACATGTATTGCATTTAAATAAAGTAACGAGACGAACGTCGCCCAGCGTAACGAAGTACATTAGAAATGTACTTGAGTCAAAGAACATTTAAATCTACTCTTAAAAGTGATAAAGTTAAAGATATATATCCTTGAGAACCAGCTGTGTCAGCATCAGCACATTTAATATATGGGTCTTTTGAATATGTTCTCTCATCTTGAAAATCTGATTGTTTTATATGACCTTCATTGACTAATATTATGTGTAGACTACTTCCCATTATTATTAATATTGATAGTTGTTTTGTAATGTAATGGTTTAAAAATTGTGTTCACCTGCCCGGGGACTGCTCCGGGTAGACTTTTCGTAAGATGAATGTATTTTGTGCATTGTCCCTGATAAATAAATAAATTTAAAGAGCCCAATGAAAGCAAACACTGATCACCATAATGGTAACTTAATAATGATTCATACTGGTCATAATGCTCAATCATCACTCAATTATTCACTTAATCATTTCATTAACTTTAACACTGAAGCAGAGTTTCACACTTTCACACTCTCAGTGTTAATTTAACACTGGGGAATTTGCTGTGGGTGTAAAGATAGATGTCTATTGGGTCTGAGCAAATACATTAATGATTTGCAAATACGTGCAGTGTAGGATTACATATTTTATGTTTAATTTAGGTTCCAATACAATAGTATGTAAACTGAGGAAGTTCATTTGAGTGAATTTTGTAACTGAGGTAAAATATGCCTGCGGTAAATTATTTCTATTGCAAGTTAAATTGATACAATCACCTTTTGTTTTAAATGGTTCTTTGAGTTCCTGTCTCAGACTATCACCTTTTGTCATTGAACAGTCCGGCTGATTAGATCAGTTTCTGCATTCAAATCACCTTTTGTTTTAAATGGTTCTTTGAGTTCCTGTCTCAGCATTTGGAGACGTTCACCTTTTGTCATTGACTGGTCCGGCTGATTAGATTAGTTTCTATGCATCCGAATTACCTTTTGTTTTAAATGGTTCTGGGAGCCCCAGACTCAGTTTGAATAGTTATGCTGAATGGATTAGGCACTCTCAGTCTAGGGCAGGTTTCTAAATTTGTATACTTCATTAAAGTACATGTTTTGTTCAAGAGTTTCTCCTCTATGTAATTAATCCCACCCCCCTGAAACATATATGAACAGTCTGTATTTTAGTTTAGTTTGACTTGGCTAAGACTTTTGGACGACGCAGACTACAGCGATCCAACAGCAATAAAGAATCCTGCTTAAAAAAAGATACAACCGAGTCTCCTGGTCTTCGCTTCTGAGTTCCAACACTTTAGAAGAAAGAGTTCACAACAGTACTAAATGGCATGTGTAGAGTATATGCCAAGCTAGCAGACCATGGGCCAAATTTACCAAGCGCAAACCCTCTTTTGACAAACAGTGAAAAATTTGCACTATGGGCAGGGTTATTTTTGCAGATGACCTTATTGCTAATGCATTTGTAGGAGTTTCCATTTCAGATGTAAAATTTATCAGAGGAGGCTAATTTTCCCGCTAATTTACCTGTTTAGTAAATCTTGCCCTAATAGTCTAGAAATATGTTGAAGCTATTATGGTGAATCTCAAAAAATTACTAATTAAAAATTAGTCTATAGTTTTTGTTTATTTATTAATTTATTTAATTTATTTTAGAAAATAATATCTGTAACTAAAGATTATTTTTCTTACACATTTTGTTCATCATGATAATCTTCACAAATAAACACCATTATGAACTGTAATGCTTAATTTTAAATACAAGTATTGATGGATTTTATGTTGTAGAATAAAAAAATATCTTGAGCTTGTGATAAAGTCGGCTTGAAACAGAAGTTGCCATACTCGTTTATTCCTTATTATGATATACAGTACATCCGAGTGAAACGGCTCCTCAAACAATAAAAATAAAGTGGGACTTGATTTTTTTTGATCGGAATTGATTGGATCGTTCTTTAGCTGTCATTTTCTATTGGCTGATCTCATGTGAGTGACAGCTTGCATCAGTAAACATGTCATCCGAAAAGAGAAGAGATGTCGCTGCAAGAATGAGGGGAGAACAAGTTATTTTGAATTAAAAAATATGAGGAAACATGAATGAAAGCATTTTTTTTTTAACATTAAATTCAGGACAATGCAACCAGATGCTAAAATGCTAACTTGTTTCTGGGGTTTGGCCTACAAAAAAATACCTAATCCCTGCAACACTCTTATTTATGACTTTGATGTTCAATGGCGTTATTTCCAAAAGCTAAGCATTTAAATAAAAAAATAAAACAACTTTTATTGAAATAATTTATTTGTGTACTTTTGACAACATTGCAAGAATAAGGGTTCTACCATAAGAGCATGTGGGAGAAATAATGTATTTGGGCAACAGGAAGTGGTGTGATTCTAAAGGTTTACTTTTAAGATTTTTTTTTTTTTTTTTTTCAAATCTTAAAAATCAGTTTTCAATTTCTATTTATAATCTCTAGTTTAAAAAATGAAAGTGATCAATACTTTGGGCTGAATTAATACTTTGTGTCTGCTTTCCTTTAACAGGAAACAAATTCTCCTACTCTCATGCCTGTCTGATGATTGTGGGGGTGTGGTGCTATGCCATGGTGTTTGCTATGGGTCCCTTGGCAAATTGGGGTCAGTATGGCCCTGAACCCTATGGGACAGCGTGCTGCATTGATTGGTAAGTGGCTGGGATGATGTTAATGGAAAAGGATTTTAGGATTCTCAAAAGGATTCTCAGAAAACCAGTCAAAGCAAGGCAGATGTGTGCAATTTATACATCATTAGTGCCACAATGCTAGGCTATGGTGTTCAGTGTGATTGCCTGGGCAAAGGGCATTGTAATCGTTTAGGTGTTCTGAGTAGTGTGTGTTCTGGATGGTTGTTTACTGACCCAAATCAAAAGAGCCCTATTCTAATTTAGAGACTGAGATTCTGGTCTGAAAGGCGTGTTTATTAAAGTATATTGGACTCTTATTTCTTTTTATTTTTAGATTTTGAATAGGCACAATACCAGAATAGACATGAATATCTATTGGTACAATATGAGTCACATGATTAACCTTACATCATCATTTTTAAATACCCCTTGTCAGTGATGTAGTGGTGCCTGGAGAAGTGGGTATACTCTTAATTTATGCCCCCAATATTTTTTAAGCGTCCCAGCAAAGATGACACAGAGCGTCAAAGATGAACGCTCTGTGTTATAAACAGTGACATGTAAGACTACTAGTCTTGCATTAGTATTCAATATGCAAGACTATAAAATAGAGTATAATGGATACAATAGACCACATAGAATCAGTATTCTTGCATATCAGGGACGCACATATGGTTTTATAAATACCCAGGTGCCAGGTCCCATAAATTATATTGTTTGGGGGGTTGGGGGGCATGCCCCCCCGAGAAAATTTTGATTTTCCTGATCTCGAAATGAGCATTTTAAGGTGTTTTGATGGCCAAAAAAATTGACAACAGTAGCTTTTAAAGCATGAAGTAGCCTATTTGATCAGATTCTTAAACATGAGAATCAGTTCCAGTTTCAGCTACTTTTCTTTCCTAAATTAATCCATGTTTTATGGACTAATCTGTTAATTTAATTAATGGTTCAATGGGCTCTATGCACGGCGTTATTTCCGGTGATGGATTAAGGATGCTCGATAACTTCCGCCGATCATAGAGTCCAATGCAATACCGAGAATTTATATTGAATTTTATACTCCATGGTTATACTAATGAAACGTTAGTCACAAAAACAGATTAAACAGACACCCCTCGTTGTGTTTATGCTTCTTTTTAAAATTATATTAAATAAACATAACTATATATAAAATTACATCTAAACGTATGTACGTTTCGTTTCAAAGACGAGAGGACAGTAAATATTGAAGACTCTGCCATAATCCCGTTTTCTCCGGTTTTCCTCCGCTTTAATCTACACAACCGGAAATGTACGAGCATCCTTACGTCAAATGCGGAACTTATGCGTGCATATAGCCCATTGCTCACTCAAAAAGACTGGCTTAATGATGCAAGTGGCGCAAACCTTCAGAGTTATACAAACAGTGAAAAGTCAAACACATTCGAAAAAACGTTATACAAATATATTTATACAATAATAATAATGACAATATATTTTAATAGGGTGCTTGTGTTGCTATTGAGCTTATAATTTCCACTGTCTTTAATCAAACTGAAATTCTGTCGGAATTTAAAACGTCTATTGAAAAACAGCCATAAATGTGAGCTACTTGCATCTTATCTTACACTGTATGATCGTTAACTGAAGTGAAGCGTCGCGTTGGGATTCGCGCTCGGCTCGCGCTTCTGTGAACAAAAATACTGCATTCTTTGATTGGTCTCACGAACATTTTGACATTGACGAGCGGGTGTTTGAGTGCTGAAGCAGATCAGATGAGAAGGTCAGTTATCGTCGCGATGGGAGAATCATTGCAGCAACAAATTAGAGTTAATATTACGGGTACGACCCTAACTGGTTGTATTTTTATTCACGAAATTGGATTAGCAACTAAATGATGCGCATCAGAGGGGATTTAGAAGTGGGTATACGCAATGCCGACTGAAAAGGAAGTGGGTATACGCCGTATACCTGCGTATACCCTGCACTACACCACTGCCCCTGGTTTGACAGTCCACACTACAACACGAAAACGGCATTTTCAAAAAGTTTTATTTTCATTAATACAAATGCTGTCTCATTGTGGACTGAAAGCCAAAATGGAGAGAAAAATGTGTTTTTAAACTGGCACAAACTTCATAAACTGATTTAAACTGATTTAAACTTTAAACTTGATTTACATATTAGTGTGTACAAGGCCTAGGATGTTCAGGAGCACTTGACAATTACGGACAGTTCGTAACTACCGCAGAAAGGTAGCTATAGCAGGGGTATCCAAACCACCTCCTGGATAACCACTATCCTGCAGAGTTTATTTTGGCCTGGGCAATTTTATAAGATGAGTTGTAGCCGAGGTTAAGAATTATTAGCAGAAGACAGGTCTGTATCAACCTCTTGGCCCAGCACATTTCCACCCAACCCAAATGGGGCTCAAACCCACAATCCCTGGCTTGGGAGGCCTTATCCATTTATGCCATAGGCGCTGTTGCTCTCTTGCTTCCAATAATTCCCAGTATCTGTCAGATGGCCCAGTGAAACCAATAAACTGGACATACTGTATGAACAAGGCCAACAAACACTCCGTATTGCCATAGTTTCAGGACTAAGGCCCCGTCCACACTGCTGCGTTTTCGTTTAAAAACCGAGACCTTTTGCTACGTTTGCACCTCCCGTCCAGACTAAAACGGAAAAACGAAGACATAAAACGGAGAAGTTTAGAAACACTGCTGCTCCGTTTTGTGTTTTGGAGAAGACGGGACAAAACGGAGGGCTTTAGGAACGCTGACGCAGAGGCTCACGCTTGGCTCCATGATTGGGTGTCATCAGTCATGACGTGTCCTTCCCTGAATCATCAGCCACTGTTTACACCGGCACGTGCATGCCCGGTGTTAGTGAATGGTCACGTGATCCGCATTTTCAGTCGTTTTAATGTGGACGGAGATCATTTAATATGCAGATAAAAAGCTGGTTTGGACAGAGATCGGATTCGTTTTAATTCTTCGTTTTTAAACGAAAACGCAGTAGTGTGGACCGGGCCTATGAGTCTTTGGCCTGGTTTCACAAACAGTGCTTAGATTAAGCCCGGATGAGGCCTTAGTTCAATTAGGGCCTTTACGTGGCTTAAAACATGCCTTAGAATAAAACATTACTGGTGTGCATAGACAAAACAATGCAACTGACATATATTTACATTATATTTTCAGCATGAAGTTTTAACATCTACTCTCGTGTAATGGAAATCGTGGTGGTGACGCTTAAGTTGTGCAAAAGTGGTGTAGCCAGTTTATAGCCTACCTTTAGCTTTTTTACTTCTTATGATTGTAATTAGGATTCAAAATTAATAGAAATTGTGTTCATTTGTGAAGAATAATCTAATGAAATGTATAAGGATCTTAAACTTTTGTTGGGTCCCAGAGCTTATTTTTTGCAATAATCCAAAAGCCAACTGAAAAATCCCATTAGTTTTTTTGTTTTTTGTCAGGGGAACCAGGGTAATGCTAACCAAGGTTGGCAAACAAATGTATGTAATCCCTGCTGTGGTCTACAGTTCCAGCATGTTCTTGCTGCACCTCTATGCTTGCCGTAGGACAGCTCCCTTTCCCATGTGTCTTCAGAGCCCACATTCACTTCATAGGTTATCCCAGATGAGAATTGAACCCAAACCCTGGTTTAGGAGGCAAGTGCCTTATCCATTACTCCACTGAGACTAATGCTTATTTCCTACCAACATCCTAGGAATCTGAACAAATTCGTGCGTCCGAAAGCTTATAAATGCAGCGTTCGGAGGACGCATTACATGGTAGAAGGTAACAAGGCACACACGAGTCCAATGCTAGCTTCACTTCCTGTCTCCTGAGATACCTTCTGATTGATTTTTGAAGGCTGCGTAGATGTTTACTTTGTTGCCTTTGATATCCCACAATCCCGTGCTTTCCATTCTGTGACAATTGAGCTAAATAAAAATAAAGATGCCATCTGAAAGTTGCAGTTGGTGGTCAGTTTGTGTGTAAATTTAAGTTTTTGACCAACGTTTTCCATTTCTGATGTCAATTCTGCGAGAAAATAACTGTTGTAGTAGTTAAATCAGTGTTGTAGTACTCGAGACTCGGACTCGGTCTCGAGACCATATTTTAATGGTCTTGGTCTCGGAATTGACTCGTACTCGAACATTTTTTTTTTAGGACTCGGAATTATTCCCGAGTCCACTCGAGTTCAATTAAAAATATTTTTCATGATTATTAATGTATGTTAATAAAATATTTCTTTAAATTGATTGACACGCCCAGTGATTGGTGATTTTCTTGTGCGCAACTGCGCATGACAAATTGTAATAAAATTACTTTTAACACCACCTACTATGTGGCCTTTTTACCCTAAACTGATCATATTTTTTAAACTCTAAGTAAATTCAGTAAAAAAAAAAAAAATTTCTCTAAGTAAATAAAAGTAAATTAGGTAATCAACCCTCACTGGTCTCGGTCTCGACTCGGACTCGACCGTCTCTGGTCTCAGACTCGACTCGGACTCGACTCTCTATGGACTCGGTCTTGACTCGGACTCGACTCTCTCTGGTCTCGGTGTCGACTCGGACTTGAGTGAGGTGGTCTCGACTACAACACTGAGTTAAATATTTGCTCATCAAAGCTCGCTCTATTTTGCTGTAGATCATTAAACCATTAACCAAGCTACCTCAGAAGTCTTTCCAAAATTAGTTTTGTGAGGTAAACGCTGTAAACGTAAATGCTGCCTTCAAAGTAATTGCCTTATAAGGCAATGAGGCAGCAAGTTTTTGGACGCAGACAACGTCATCCATATGAACATCAACTTCTCACAACATTCATGCAGAATTGCATATGTTCCGGCACTAAGAGGTTTTGGAGCCTGGATGGAATTCACTCCATATTTATGGTTTGGGCCTTTTTTTATATAAGAAAAAGGATCCATCAGCCTCTGGGTTATGGCCTACAGCACACTTTTTCTGTGCCACTCTGCTCACCTTAGACCTGATCTCATACCCAGCAATCTTCAAAACAGCTTGTGTTTAGGCCAATATTCAAACTTAAGTTCCTTATCTATTAGGCTGCTGGGCCTATATTGTGTCTCCAATAATTATCAGTCTTAGTCAGGTGGCCCAGTGACACCAATTAACTGGGTATTTGAATAAGGCCAACAAACATAATCATTTAGATTACTGTTTCTTCACCTCAGTCCTCAGGTCCTTCCCCAGAATGGTTTAGATGACTCAATAATTGAAACTCCTAATTCGACTCATCAACTTGTTAAATAGAAAAACATCTCAAACATTCTGTAAGGTGGGTCCCAATGACTGGAGTTTGTTCAACTACTTCAACAGCTTCTCAGAACATTAATGCAGTAAGAGGTTTTGTGTTTTACACCTGTACATTGGAATTGAATCCTTATTTAGGGTCTGGGCATCTTTGTAAGTTAGCAATCCCATACAAGCCCATAGCAGATTATGATCCATGGACCTCTGGATTATGGGCCTAGCACATTCCCAGTGTACCATTCTGCTTGCCTGAGAAGAGAACCCATTCAGACATTTGGCCCACATTAACTGCTCCTTTTTATAAATATAATGTTTGGTTAAACAACTTAGCATAGCACTCTGGAAGCTTTGCTTCAAGTATATGACTTTTGTATCTAAGTAAAAAAATCTTAACAGAGGTCAACCTCTCTGCTAACCCACCCCAGATTGGGCTCCAACCCCCAATCTCTGGTTTAGGAGACAAGTGCCTTATTCATTAAGATACTGGGCCAGTAATTCATTTGCCTCAATAAATCAGGTGGTCAGGTGACACTAACAAACTGGGCATGTGAACAAGGGCTCTGTAATGGAGAGAAATGTTGGGATGATTCTAAGGGCCCTGGTCAGACGATCAGCATTCAGTAATCAGTGATTATAGCCAGAGGCAATAAACTGTACAGGGGGGTCAGAATATCTTGCAGTGTACCTGATAACCATGACTATGTCCTGTTCTCTATTCAACTTTCAGGTATGCACCAGGCCAGGATCCTCTGTCCATGTCCTATATTATCTGCCTCTTCCTCTTCTGCTATGCGCTGCCTCTTAGCATCATCCTAATGTCCTACATCCTGATCCTCATCACCGTACGAGGGTCAAGGCAGGCAGTACAGCAACACGTGTCGCCACAGACCAAGACAACGAATGCACACATCCTCATTGTGAAGGTGAGAGGATAAAACTTCAATCAGTGCTAAAAGCCTGAGACACACCTAGCCGATGATCGGCCGTCAGGTGTTTGAGCGTCAGTCGGCTTTGTTAGCAGCGGATTCGAGTGATGTTAGAGCTGATCTGTGCATCTCTAAACCACAGATCTGGCTCTTCTAGTTTCCATTTTTCAGAGCTGCCAACTTTTGAGTTTAGCTTGGCGTGACACTTTTCCGAGGGGCCGGGGGGGGGGGGGGGGTTAGGGGGGGGTTCTGGCTCTGATAAATGTCTTTATAGCAAAAACATGCCCATTACGGAACAGCTACAGTGGTGTAGATAGTAGAGCTTGTAGTTCGTGAAAGAGCTTTTGATGCGCTCGGACCCGAGTTCGAATCCGCCTTTTGCCGAACATATGAGATGTAAAATGCATAAACTAACATGAAGGTCTCTAGCGTTATATTTTGCCAATGAACTAAAAAACGAAACCTTGATATGGCTGTTTGCCTTCATAAAACAGCACAAGACTTTAAGAATAGGCATTCTGTTTGTGCTGGGTGTTTTAGAGAAACGTGTGCACTTTGCTCACGTGAACACAGAGCAGTTTTTCCTGTGAGTGAGACTGGAAAACCCGTAGTGGATGTAATAACTACAGTGATGTGTATACCCGGAGTGATAACAGAACGCTTAGAGTGCAGAGAGGAATTGGCTTCAGTCCTGGTTTTGCGTCCGCGCCGTTAGGAGCTCAACATCCGTCTCGCATGCACGATCGCTCTAGACTAGATTAGAGGATATTTTAACTAATTAGCGGTAAAACTAGTCGATCACTTCACGAGTGGCTCAACTGGTGGATTTATAGATTAACTTATCTTTGAGGTAGTTTGCCGACTGGCTCGATACTTTAGCGTGAGAAATCGGGGGTGTGGCGTGATAGCGTGGGAATTGGCTCAATTGGCTTTATGCACAGCTCCACTACTTCCTGAACTTAAGCCAGCTCCTTGTTTCCTGTCTGCCATTATTGGCCAAACTTGATTAATTCAGGTGTGTCTGATTATTGTTGCCATGACTACTGAGGTCAGGCACACCTGAATTAATCAATTTGTCCAATAATGGCAGACAAGAAACAAGGAGCTGGTTTAAGTTCAGGAAGTAGTGCAGCTGGGCATAAAGCCAATTGCGCGAGTCTCACGCTCAATGCGTAAGAGTTGGCAGCCCTGCTTTTTGAATGCCAAATACAGACTACTGCCACCTGCTGGTATGGGAGAGGCATGTCCTCTCACGCAGCCGCACGTGATGGGATGCCACAGTCGCTAGGTTTTAGGCGTTGTTCCCGGCCTTAAGGGACTTTGGATTGACAAATGAGAGATAGAAATTAGTCAAAAGGTTTATCATTCTTTATAATAATATAATATATTTACATGCTTTTTATGAAATGAAATCCTCTTGACAAATCATGTTTTTATCCGTGGTGTTAGTCTTTCGAGGTAAATAAAATGGAGGCTGCCATTGTGCTAGTTTCAAGGCCACGGTTTGCAGTGTGTGTGTTCACTGCTCACTACTCCTAATTTGTGTGCACAAACTTGGATGAGTTAAATGCAGAGGTCAAATTCGTACTATGGGTTTCCATACTTGGGCTTCACGTGTCTCTACAGAATTTTTTTTAAATCTAAATATTTACAACCCGAATTCCGGAAAAGTTGGGACATTTTTTAAATGTGAATAAAATGAAAACTATACGACTTTCAAATCACATGAGCAAATATTTTATTCACAATAGAACATATATAATATAACAAATGTTTAAATGGAGAAATTTTACACTTTAATCCACTAAATGAGCTCATTTCAAATTTGATGCCTGCTACAGGTCTCAAAATAGTTGGGACGGGGGCAACAAATGGTTGAAAAAGCAATAAATTTAAAAAGGATTCAGGTGGGAGAACATCTATAGCAACTAATTAAGTTGATATCAGGTCTGTAACATGATTAAAGGGATGTCTTAGAGAGGTAGAGTCTCTCAGAAGTAAAGATGGGCAGAGGCTCTCCAATCTGTGAAAGAGTGCGTAAAAAGATTGTGGAACACTTTAAAAACAATGTTCCTCAACGTCAAATTGCAAAGGCTTTGCAAATCTCATCATCTACAGTGCACAACATCATCAAAAGATTCAGAGAAACTGGAGAAATCTCTGTGCATAAGGGACAAGGGTGAAGACCTTTATTGAATGCCGTGGTCTTCGGGCCCTCAGACGACACTGCATCACTCATCGGCATGATTGTGTGAATGATATTACTAAATGGGCCCAGGAATACTTCCAGAAACCACTGTCGGTAAACACAATCCGCCGTGCCATCTCCCGATGCCAACTAAAGCTCTATCATGCAAAAAGGAAGCCATATGTGAACATGGTCCAGAAGCGCCGTCGTGTCCTGTGGGCCAAGGCTCATTTAAAATGGACTATTTCAAAGTGGAAAAGTATCCTATGGTCAAACGAGTCCAAATTTGACATTTTTGTTGGAAATCACAGACGCCGTGTCCTCCGGACAAAAGAAGAGCGAGACCTTCCATCGTGTTATCAGCGTTCAGTTCAAAAGCCAGCATCTCTGATGGTATGGGGGTGCATAAGTGCATACGGTATGGGCAGCTTGCATGTTTTGGGAGGCACTATGAATGCTGAAAGCTATATAAAGGTTTTAGAGCAACATATGCTCCCGTCCAGACAACGTCTATTTCAGAGAAGGCCTTGTGTATTTCAGCAGGACAATGCAAAACCACATACTGCAGCTATTACAACAGCATGGCTTCGTCATAGAAGAGTCCGGGTTCTGAATTGGCCTGCCTTTCCAGATCTTTCACCTATAGAGAACATTTGGCGCATCATTAAACGAAAAATGCGTCAAAGGCGACCACGAACACTTCAGCAGCTGGAAACCTATATAAGGCAAGAATGGGACCAAATTCCAACACCAAAACTCCAGACACTCAAAAACTCGATGCCCAGACGTCTTCATACTGTTTTGAAAAGAAGAGGAGATGTTACACCATGGTAAACGTGCCCCCGTCCCAACTATTTTGAGACTTGTAGCAGGCATCAAATTTGAAATGAGCTCATTTAGTGGATAAAAGTGTACAATTTCTCCGTTTAAACATTTGTTATGTTATCTATGTTCTATTGTGAATAAAATATTGGCTCATGTGATTTGAAAGTCGTATAGTTTTAATTTTATTCAAATTTAAAAAACGTCCCAACTTTTCTGGAATTCGGGTTGTAAAATACGCAACTACCACTGAAAAATAAAGAGTGACAAAATATATGCAAATCAAATAATTATAAACAATAAGTACTTCAAATAAATTTAGATTTACTTAAAGTATCAATTTTCCTTACTACATGTTAAAAATAGAGATTTCATATTTTATTGACAATTAAAGTTTATTTTTACTGTAACAAAGATAAGGGACACCATCTGTCACCAAAAATGACGAATGACCCTGTTTGACGTTTTCTCCAGAACATGTGTAAATGTTCTCATGAGTCATTTCTGTTTCTCTTCTAGCTCTCTGTGGCGGTCTGCATTGGTTTTCTGATCGCCTGGAGCCCCTATGCTGTTGTGGCAATGTGGGCTGCATTTGGAGAAGCTAATGACGTCCCACCTTTAGCCTTTGCTTTGGCAGCTATCTTTGCCAAATCCTCCACAATCTACAACCCTGTGGTGTACCTGGTCTTTAAGCCCAACTTTCGTAAATCTCTGAGCAGGGACACAGCTCAGATTCGCAGACGAATATGTTCCAGCCCATGTAAGGGAAGCCCTGTGCCTGGACAAAAGGATCTTCAACAGCAAATATCTCAATGCTGCAACAAGGATGCTAGCAACTCCACTCGCCTCTCCAATGGCCTGGCAGACAGCCATGGGGCTTGTCTTCATTGCACCGAGGCGGACCCTCGATGTCAACAGACCACGCCTCAAAGGACTGCCTGTGTGCTGATTGGTACATCCTACAGCGAGGTGACTGTGAGTCAGATGCCGGAGAAGATGCAAGCTGACCTTCTGTGAAGGCCCTGTACGCTCACCTCATGATGGATGGGCAGCCTCAAAATGAAACTTCTGGCCACTAGAGATAAGTCAATCTGTGGTCAAGAAACACTTCAGATACTGATGTCATGTATAAGAACAGCAAAACAATTGACCCTACACAAAGTCCCGCCTTAAAAAGGTTACTGACCAATCCTAGCGTAGAAGCTGTGGCCGTCTGCCATTTTGTCAGTCTAGCTTGTGCTCTTTCACTGAATATCTGTAGAAATCTGCAATTCATTCACTGTAAAAAAAAAAGTTAAAGGTGCTCGAAGCGATGTCACACGTTTTTAGGCCAACATTTTTTTTGTCACATACAGCAAACATCTCCTCATTATCCGCTAGATGCCTGTCCCCTAAACACACTGTAAAAAAAACGCGGTCTATGCAGACAGCCCGGGCTCCACAAATAGCAACAAAGACAAACTGCGGCGACCCGTCCACGAAACATAACAAACTCTTCCAGCCAATAACTGACAAGAAGGCCCTGGGGGTGGGGTTTGGGGGGTCAGTGCAGATGAGGAGGGGGGAGGGTCTATCTAGCCTTCGTTTTGTTTGAAGATACTTTAAACGTTAACAAGAAGTCACGTCACCCGACATCGCTTAGAAAACCTTTAAGTAAAAGATACGTTTAAAAGGTAACCAGCAAAGTTTGCTCAACTTCTGAAGTTAGTTGAGCCAACTCATTTTTGAAAGGTAGACTCAAACTTCTACTTTAATTTAAATCAACTGTACTGAAGAGCAATTAGTAATAGTAATTAATAAGAATATGTTTACAAGTGAAGTATGGGGTTGAATAAACTATTAGCCTAGTCTAAATTTAAAGTTGATATGAAATAAAAAGACATGTATATATTCCAGATGCATGTTATTGTGAAAAATTCATCTATGCATACGTTTCGTTTTTTTTTTTACCTTCAATTTTTGTTTAAAATATCCTAACTTGATCTTCCAGTAAAACAACAGACTATGCTGGGTGAGTGACGGGCACTTTCGAAACTGCTTCGTGAAACCATGAGCTGTTAATTTTGAGCTGTTATCAAACTGCTGATTTCAGTAAACGTTTCGAAATTTCAACGGTCTGTCACTGGTCTCGGTGCGTTTCCTGAAAGCATAGTTTGCCAAATATGGTTGCAAGTTCCGGCGTATTCAGCATAGTTCTATGAGTCAGTGTTTCCCGAAACTATCATTCCAGCAAACATTCACACACAGCATCGCAAAGTTGCTCTCGACCGGTTAGAAGCATCGTTTCTATATTGCATGACATTTGGACGTAATAAATCCTTATCCTGAGCAAAATCAGCAAGCCGACATTCAATACAATGGGTGCCTTTTATTTAGAATACATACAAATGTAATTTACGTCTTTTAGTTTGTCAAAAGTTTTAAAGTAACGTGTTTGAAGAGTGCGCATGTGCGAACATGCTCTACTACGCAAGAACGAGCCAAATATTGAGTCTGGTAATGAAGCAAATTGCGAACAATTAGAAATAGTCCTCAGATGACATAAAAATCTAGCGTTAATTGGATCTCAAACAGTAAACGTAAATTAAAAGTAGTTATTACTCCACCACGTGCGAGACGTCATAAACCAACGTGGTTGAACGATACTTTGCGACAATAGGTTTCGGGAAACAGTCGTGACTAGCTAGTTGATTTCTCCAACGATGCATTGTACTATGGTAGTGAAGCAGCGAGCTACATAGTTGTACGGGAAACACACTCCTGAGCAGACCACTCTCAAAATTTTGATGGTGCCGAGGAAACCATTTACATTTTTTAAGGAGATAAACAGTAGTCAATGAACAACAAAACTGGGTTAATAGCATGTATTTTTACAAAATAAAATCTTACATACTTCACCTTTAGTGACGTTCTGTACCACCAAAACCCACACCATTGATTTGGTGCCACGTGTGAGGACCACTAACAGCATGTGTCGTTGACAAAAAGTATCCATGTATTCTAACCAAACTAATCTCTTGCAAGCACCATTGTGCATGTTTAATCGAGTCATAGTAAATATTTTACCTGTGCCTGATTTTTTTATTTATTTTTATTTATTGAAATCGATTTTTAGAAGAAAAAAAAACATTCCCAGGACTGCTTCCTTTGATGTTACAGCTTAAACGGTTTAGACATTTCATTGTGGGGCAAATTTAGGCACAATATGAGCTTAAATTATGAGCCCTATGGGTTTATGGGCTAAGCCACACCCTCAAACACGATGAGCCAATCACAGTGCGCAGCTAACCCAATACACTCGGACATTCTCTGCTTCCACGTCCATAGCAGTTAATCAGTTTTCATTAGTTTTTTCTTGTCACTTTAAGTTTAAAATTGGCAAACGGTGTGCATGGGGTACATGCAACTCCAACACTAGGTTTCCGAGAGGCTGGGCGACGGTGTGTATTTTTTTACCCTTTCCCAAGCCACATCTCAACCGAGATAAGTGTCTGCTCTGGATTAAGTTATGCGGTTGACCACAACACCAAACGTGGATAAATTAAACAAGGATGTCTACATCTGTTCTAAGTTAAGTCAACAACGTATTTGAATGTTATCTTTAAAATCTCTAATGTAAAGTTAGCCTAACATTAGAAAACGTTAACGTTAGCTTCTAGCTACATCTTAGCTTAGCTTAGCTTCATTAACTGTAAATAACTGAAATAACAAATGTTAACAATGTTGTGCTGAATGATTTAGCACCAAACGGTGATGGCAACGATATGCGGTTTATCACATTAACACTGTGACCTGTACATTTTTGCCTGGAGCTGAAGATTTTCATCGACCTTCTCAACAATAAAATGATTAATTTAACCCTCCAATACAATAGGCCCTTTAGGTGACTTCGGGATGATATATACTCTTTCTGTCTCCAAAAATCACCAATTGCCTCCTGTGAAATGTCTACTGTGACCACTGCCAAAGCGCCTGGAGGGGGCGTGGCTTAGCCATAGGTCAATTAGCCCAATGTTGGGACTATACCTCAAGCCCATATCATGCCTATGTTGGCTGATTTGAAATCGCATACTTGCACAGTCATTGAGATGAATGGGAATGCTAATGATAAGCTTTCTCCAAATATTCAACCTTTTTGGTCTGAGAGAGTGACAGTAACAAAGGGGGCGGAGCTAAGTGAAGGGTCAATTCAGGAAGTTCATAAGAGTATTTTCAGAGAAATAGCCTAGGGGAACTGGAAAATCTGTGAAATCAACTACTCCATTTTACTATTCACTGAAAACCATCATAGATCACAAAATATTGTGTGAAAATTTCTCCATTGCTTTGAACCATGGCTTTGCCACAATCACCAACATAACAAGAAACAGTGACTGACTTTGTTTAACTAGCACAGCTGGTGCCTGATCAGATCTTGTGACATTAGAGGAAGGTGAATCAGTAATCGTTCAATGAAACAGTGACAAAGAAGAAGAGGAGATTCTTTATAACATTTTACTGAACACCAAATTCTCTGTGGAGAAAGAAAGAGCCGATACGCAGAAAAGCAGGACAAAGGTCAGCTAGAGGAGTAAAGCTCTGGGGAGGACATGGGTTTCAGCAGACTGACATCAACATCCTCATAAAATGGTCTTTGCGTTCTATAAAAGTATCTGTGAGTTCCAAAATTCACTGTTTTTTATATATATTCTATGTATATTGTTGTTAAACACTACTAATAGTTATGCAAAAGTAAAAAACATTATTAAAACTTGCATGCAGTGTATATATTTTTTATTTTTTTAAAGCAGCTGCAATTAAAAAATCAGATGATCATTACTGGAACTAAAAGACATTTCTGGATGTGGGAATATGATATCACATGACATTCTGTATCAATGCAGCATTTATTGCTGTTTTCATATCAGTAAAACACAGTGAGCTATGATATACTACAGCGAGACAACTGACTAATTCTAATCTGCCATTAGAACAAGTAAAATTAATCGGAGATGATCAATAGAATGTTCTTATGAGTTTCTATTTCATTTGATTTTTATAGATTACTACTCAAAAAACGCTGAGTCCTTAGAGCATTACTCAATATAGTTAACATTATCCAGATTAATATGTATGTTCAGATGCAAAAGCCTCTAAATGCCATTTGAAATTTTCTTCTTTAATGATTTTTATCAAACTTGTATATTTAAGTTCAGTAATTTTACTTAAATGGCAATGATAATTACCTATTAATTGTTATTTAAGTGAAATTACTGAACTTAAATATACAAGTTTGATAAAAATCATCATTAAAGATGAAAATTTCAAATGGCATTTAGAGGCTTTTGCATCTGAACTCTTCATATATTCATCTGAATAACAAATAACATTATCTACTGTATATTGAGGAAGACCAAGTACGTGCAAAACACACTCATATATATATATATATATATATATTAGAAACAAAAAAAATAGGCTAAATATATATCTTTAGAACATTTGTACATGTTTTGACAAACTGGAGAGGTTCATTTCCATAAATTGTGAAAAAAACAAAAACAAAAAAACATTTTTCAAGTAATTTCTCTCATTTTGAGAATGTCCTATAAGTAATAAGCTACATCAAACAAACTGACTTCTTTATGTAATGCAAAATATATGATTAATTTGTCAACGCTGTCAGATTTTCTTCATTAGATGGAGCTGACAGCGTTTAAAAAGCATTTCAAATTTTATTCTTAAATTTCAATGCTTGATTTGTTATTTATATTTGAGATTTGTAAATAGTTCACATTATATATCTGATGGTGTTGTGAAAAACACATTTATTGAGAAAATGGAAGAAGCACGAGGATGCACTAAAACCTTACCATATTTTGCGTATCTACTGTTAATGCCCACAACAGTATTCATATTATACAGTAATCATGTATTCCTTCTTATTTCTAGAAAGACACTGGGTGACAATAAGACAATCATATGATAAAATGGCATAAAATAGTACATAGATTTCTCCCAATAAGCCATTTAGATCTCATTTCACACCAAAATTATATATGCGTGTGTTTAAATGCCAAAAAAAGAAACTAGTTTTGACCTTTAGAAAATGAATCTAAATTTAGGAGCTTGTGACATCAGTTTCAAAACAGATTCTTCCATCTTTCTTACCCTACCTTGTCATTACTTTAGAGTTTGCAATTGTTTTTGCAATGGCGATTGCATGAATTTAGGTGATTTGATACTAAAATGATGTATAAATACTTAATTTAATAATATCCTTTTTATTGCAGCACAGAGTTAAAATATGCATCAATGTTTTACCGTTCATTGTAGCAAAGGGAAGAAGGCAGGGAAACGGCACTAACTTTAATGATAAACTTAACATAAACTGGCTCCGTTCCCACAGCTCTTGGCCTCGCCCTGCTTGTCACATTCATTTTTTTGTAAACAAAATATAATTTATTAATTATTTCACTTGATTTTGGGGTGAAACATGACCTGGAAATGTGACCATTTTCATGAGATTTCATTCCCCCATGTGATTGCCTCCAGCTTGGAGAATGTGAGTGACCGTGTATCTGAAATGACTCCTTGTTTATTTCAGTATGGACTAATCCTTAGCCTGAGTTCCGGTTTAAAACAGCCACGGCCTGCGGGATCTGTGAAAATCCTCCTTCAGCAGTTGCACTGAATTTTGCCCCTTGATTTTAAAACCTGTATATTTTCAGGCTGTGAGCTTTCATTTCTGACTAATGTCACACTGGCACTATGTGTGGAGTCATCTTTACTCAGAGGGCAGATTTACAAAAGACTAAGCCTGTCCCTGAACATAGCCTTAACCCATCACTCATTCCATCTGGATGGCTAATCTGCTCCCAAAATCATATAATCTCTCACAGTATTGATCAACAGTTTCTGGGACAAGCGTAGTATATTTCTCTAAATGTCTCCACTGCTGGAATGATATCCTGTCTAAACGAAAACGTTTCTGTTAAAGGGACAGTTCATCCAAATTTTTGAATTATTTACTCACCCTTAAAGTTATTATTCACTGAAAGTCTTCTCCTGTGCCGCAACAAGACATTGTGCCAATCTGATGTTGAAAGGGACTAAATGTTAACAATTTTCAATTTGGGGTTTCATTTCTCTTTAATTTTTGTGATATATTGTGTATATTCTGTAAATAAGATTGAAATAAATATCATAATACTGGCTATTATCATGATTTGGAATGCACTGTGGAAAGAAATGTTTACACATTATGCAATAGTCAATTTGTAAATAAAAGTTTATTATACCTAAATATAGCTGCATCTTGCAGTTCCTGAAACATCTAGAAACCCTTAGGCCGTGTGTCCACAAAAGCGTTTTTAGCCAGCTGAAAACGCTAGACGCTCTGCCGAAGATGCCGTGCTTTGTGCGTTTTGGCAGTGTAGCGTTTTTTCCGTTGAGACGTTTCGTTGCTATGATACAGAATATCCGCAGCAGTTGAATGTTGTGACAGTTGGTCGGTGTGGTATTAGTCCCACCCCTCCTCCACTGTGATTGGACGGCTGGGTAAAAAGTGACAGTGATGAGCGCTGCGTTTTATCCAAAGTTGAACATTTTTGAACTCCCAGCGACCAGTAAAAAAGCCTGGGCGCTCGGCGCTTCAGCGTGAAAAAAAACGCTCAGCGCCTCGGTACGCTCATGGCGTTTAAAAAACGCTGCGCTCCCATTGAAAACAATTGAAAACATACGCCAGGCGCGTGGAAAAAGGCTTTGGTGGACACACGGCCTTAGTCAGCGATGCTAGTAAATATGTTATTTTCAGTCATTTTGTTGTGTTTTGTCTTTTTAGTAGGTCTCACACTTTTAAAACACACACACTTTCACTTTTTTTAACATGGACATGCATCACAGGTGGATTGGCATTATTTTTTTTAGGGGCCGTTTGGCACTTTTTAAAAAAAAAAAAGAAAGAAAGAAAGAAAACTTTTATTCATTTGCCATTCATTTACACAACAATGGCGTTTTGATGGCTTTTGAAAACGAGTTTCAAACTAAGTGTGGGTTTTTGAAAGCGTTACCGGTAATGTCTCTCTGTAAATTACAAACACGTCAATTTGAGAAAACGATGACGTCATTCACATGCGGATTTCGTGTTCGGTCCAGAGCCATGGAAAAAGAGTTACGACACTCCCATAGACTGCCATAGGAATGCGGATGTAACACGTGTTGTATACTAAATACGATCCATAACTGTTGGGATTCAATTCAGTATGGCTAATGTACCCCTTCATCCTACTCAATCATAGACTAAACCATTCATCAGAAAACACACACAAATACATATATACAATGTATTGTGCACAGTACACATGTTGAAATCACACATAATAACTAACCCTACCCCCCCCACACACACACACATTTATATACAGTATATGTATATATATATATATATATGAATGCATGTGAATTTATGTATGCCTATATATGCATTACACAAACACATATGCATAACCCTAAACCATTTAAATACATGAATTGTGTGTGTGTCTGTGTGTTTGTTTGTTTCTAATATGATATAGGCTATGCAAGATATATATGTGTGTGTGTGTGTGTGTGTGTGTGTATAATATTATACAAAATATTTTATACATCTGGGGCCTGTTTCAGAAAGGAGGTTAAGTGAAAACTCTGAGTATGTTAACCCTGAAATGAGGGAAACTCTGGGTTTTCCGTTTCAGAAAGGGAGTTAAAAGTTAAACCTGAGACAGCAGAGTAGGTCAAGCCCATTTCTGAAAGAGAGGTAACTTATACTCAGAGTCAGTTACCATGGTAACTTACTCCGTGAACCTAACCTGGTCGGGAGCAGGTTTTCTTCAGTAAACTCAGAGTTTCTTGCGGTCTCCTCCCCTTTTTTAAAGAGGAAGTGCTGTTAAACACCAACAATAATACTAAAATGTATTTACACATTCTTTAAGGAATATATATTGTTTGTCCATGGTTTAATTGACTAAATCTGTTTTGTAGCACTTTTCCAAAAAATAAAAGGATTTAAAACGTTTGCTAAACTTTTATTTGATTACCACCGTTTTTGATCATATATTTCTATTAAATCATTAAAAAAATTGGAATAAAAAACATTTAGTAGAACTCACTTATTTTTCAAACATAATTTAATAAGTTATTAATGATAAAAAATAAGATGTTAATCTTATTCATAATCAATTATTGAAGTTAGTTGATATGTTTTATTGAACAAATGTTTAATTTATTTAACTGTCATTTTAACTGATGATAATAATAACCATAATTTAAGAATGCAGTTTATATATTTAATAATTGTTTAATACCATAAACCGTGATATTTTCTGAGATGTTTCTCAACTCTCCCCACATGGGGGAGTCCCCCACCCCACCCCCACAAGTTACTCAGCAACTTTTACTCATGTTTTAAATTAACTACTTTTTACTTGAGTGGATTTTTAGACTGGTATTTTTACTTTAACTTAGGTAAAATTTTATCAAAGTAATAGTAGCCTACTTTAGGTTGAATAACAGTAAGTTTACTATATTATAACAGTAAGTTACTCTAAAATAGTTATGAATTATTAACTGACATCTTCAACGGTGTAGTTAGATTAATGTAATAATCAGGCTACTATCTCTAGAAAGTATTGGTCTACATATTACTAATTGCTAAATCTCAACCTCAACCACTTGATTAATACAAAGAGGAGAGACAAGAAACTGCACTTTTAATTCTTTCAAATTCACAATATACAATTGCATGAATTATTCTTGAATTGATCAAAGTGTAGAGGGAGAAGGTTACATAAAAAATATACCTTTTAAAAATTTATGTTAAATCCACTATTGTTTTATACTTAATTGGTTTATGTAGTAGCCTATTTAATGTAATTGCATCATATTTTATTTTAAATTACAGAAGAATTAAGAGTAATCCCTTTAATTAAATTACAATATTTAGATTACTTGGTAATTATTAAACACCTCTTTTTGTCTGGCGCTGTTGCCATGGTGACTCATAATATCTGTGCTCCATTGATAATGGCTTTTTATAGTTGTGGTGCAAGCGCTTAACTCAGAGTCGGTCAACTCAGAGTTGATTGAACTAACTCATTTCAGCTGTTCTGTAACCGAAAACTCAGAGTTTCCCATCTCAGGGTAAGTCAACTCTGAGTTCAAGCTTTAACTCAGAGTTGGTTGAACCTCCTTATTAAAACGGGCCCCAGGTTACCATAATTTAGCTAACAACGTGAAGTGTTGGTCACGTAAGCTATCTCTGCGATTAACCTATTATCTTCCAATAAACATTTACTACACCTGGCTACACAACATATAACTACAGACTAGATTCACGAGAGGTCGGCTTATGTGTGTAAAAGCAAAAAAAAACAAAACAAAAAAAAAACAGTAATTTCTTTAATTTACCAGCGAGCGTACTTCGGAAGCACTGAAAATGAATGGGGTTCAATGCTGGAACTATGGAACTCTTGGCTGCTCCAATTTATTTTAGCACAGCTAGGCTGTAGAGGTTATTGATTCCCGTGATCTTGCTTATGAATTCCGATTCAGCCATTAGCCTACCGTGATCACGTAAAAAGGTCTGCCGTGGTAACCCGTTCAAGATTACAACCATGACAACCAACATAAAATGTAAATAATTACGCTGTGCATGTACAAATTAATGATATAGGGAGGGAAATAGACTGCTCCCATAACCTAGCAACGACTGTATAACAGCAATGTTCGGTAAATTTTAACTTCATAAAATGAAACCGGAGACATAGATATTTTTCTTATTATAGAGATTGAATCTTGACTGTGTAGTCATTTTTTTTACAATTTTTTTCCTTTTTTTTATTTTTTTTTTCTATTTTAAATGTACTTTATTTTGTATAGTGCTATGGACCATTTTATATGTATGTCCTGATAATGATGATGACGAGTTAATGAGTGAAATGGTCCATAGAACTATACACTCATACAGCCCAGTTGTGCTAAAATAAATATCATGAGACGTCCATCATCAGATGAATGACATGGAAAAGTTAAGTTAGAGCCGCTAAAGCCAGTGCAACCACCAATGCGAACATGAACACTAGGCTTTTCCCTCCAAAAATATATTCTATAACGTATCTAAGTTGTCACCCTGCCTCTCCAAATGCAACACTGACATTAACCTAATGCAATAAAAGCTTCAAAAATTACTTAGATGTGTGATTTATTTTAAATTTACCATTTAATAATGCAATCGCTGTTGTTTGTCCATAGAAGAACATGACAGCCCGCGTATGTTTTGGAAGTATTGGGGCTTCCATGAACCACGTGACAGCCTTGTGGCGACATCAAAGCGTCTCGCAACTCTCTCAATATATGGCTCTGGTTCAGTCTATTGGCGCGTAGTGTTTATTTACAAAGTGACATCGCCAACTAATGGTCTGGCAGCATAATACAGCATTTCTTATCTTTTTCGTGGAATCTTGCATATGAACGGGATCTTTTAGACAACATTGTCATTTGTACGTGAAAAACATGAAGGAAAACATTTTTCCATTTTTTTGTGCATCATTGTCATGTAAACATACCTGAAAAGTAATTAAAATTACAATCATATGGCGCTTTTCCATTACCAGTACCAGCTCGTCTCGACTCGGCTCGCCTCAACTCAGCTCACATTTCGCTCCATTTTCCATTGCAGACAGTACCGCCACAAATAGTACCTGGTCGTCATAGTGACGTCTTTCGTTCCTCGTTGCCCCATCAAGCTCTCGCTGGATCCTCTCTTTGCCAACCAAACAAAGGAAAGTTTGCACCTCCTTGTCATAATAATAGTAGTAAGTTTAGTAAATATCTCTGGCCAAGCTATTTAAAAATGGCGGGGTTATTCTCGATACTCCATCTGGCGCGTGCAATGATGTGGTGAATAGTGACGATTCTCTCTGACCAATCAGCAGTCGGCATTGTTTTCACATCACAATTTTGTATCACCTCAGCTCGCTCAGAACCTCGCCATAGGAGATACAGTACAAAAAATAGAACCCGAAAGCATGTACAGGTACAACTTTTACACAGTGGAAAATCAAACAAAGGCGAGCCGAGTCGAATCGAGTCGAGCTGTTACTGTATTAGTGTTATAGCTTTTTTTTCAAAATGGATCAGCAGGGATGCATGAAATTGATCAAAAGTGTCATTAAAGACATGTATAATGTTGTAAAAGATTTACATTTTAAATAAATTCAGTTCCCTTTCAAAGGAACTTGCGCTGCGTCTTCGTCAGTTGAATCATACAGTCAAGAAACTCCAGTTCAAGATGCTGAAACTCAAACAGATCGTGACTCAAATCGAAAGCTTTACTGTGTGCAATGAAACACAAGATAATTTAGTGCTATGGAGGTTAATGCATTACACAGAACTGCTAACATAGTGCAAAAGAATAGAGCGGAAAACAGACACAGACACAAAACAGAGCAAGAGAACAACAAAGAGTTAGAAAGCAAGCGTTTGAGGGGGTCGTGTGAGTAGGATGCCTTTTGCAGCCTTCAGTGATGCAGATGTCTTAAGGGCCGCACACAATACACACATAATGACTTTATGTGGCTTGACAGGCTAGCTAAATAAGCGGGCAGCACTTTCTGCGTAGTCATCTAAATTATGTTACATAACCAAACAGATGTAGCAATTTTGCATGCTTTGCTACTCAGACATCGACTGACCCTGAGAGGTCTTACTCTATATTATTACATGGCTTCACAAGAAAGACCATTGTGGTAAGGCGTTGCTAAGGTATTTTAGTGTGTTGCTATGTGGGTATTTTGATGGTATACTGGTTGCTAGGGCATTGCTAGCGTGTTCTAGCTGATTTATTATTGGGCTCAAATCAGGGTTAAGAAAATGAAAGATAGAGCCATTTATGTTACTTGAAATAAAAGCTAGTTACCAAAGCAACATTTCTCATTTTCATTAAACTAAGTAACACAAAAACTAATAAAAATGGCAAAAACGTACAACAAAATTACTAAAACTAAATAAAACTTATACACTGGTCCAGATCAAAGAAAAACCCTTGAGAAAAAGAAGTGTGCTTAATTGTTTTATAGTGTACTTTAAATCATAAAAGTATTTAAAAAAAACTGTACTTGCATACTTGCATATAATATAATATTAATTAAATATAAGGCCTCATAAAGTGAGTACACTTAAGTAGCCTACACTTAAAAAGTGCACTAACATCACATTATTTCATTAAATAATATCTCATTAAAAGTTGTAAAAGTTTAATACATTTTAAATTATTATGTTTTAATAATTTTGTAATTATTTAAAGAAGTATACTTATTTTCTTATCAAAAAAGCACACAAAGTTTAGTTTACCCAAAAAATAAAATTCTGTCATTATTGTCGTTCCAAACCTGTAAAACTTTCGTTCATCTTCGGAACACAAATGAAGATATTTATAAGTCTGAGAGATCTCTGTCCCTTCATTTATAGCTGTGCAACTTAGACGCTTCAAAAAGTTCATTAAGAGATTGTAAAACTAATATGAATCGAGCGGCTTAGTGCAAATTTTATGGAGACTCCCCATTTGAAAATACCTGTGTTTGTGTGGACAGGGCCTCAGTAGTCTTGATGCTTCCTTGAACCACCTGACATACTTACAGGACTTTCACCTACATTTTCAAACAATGATGATCTACCTTATTAATTCTTATTTGTGTTTGATTTACTGTTACCGACTGCAATGAAATACATTCATTAAAAAGATTATTAAAGTGATTGAATAACGCATCAATTTTTACACATTCTTAAAAATTGATCTTGCTTTAGTAATGTTTATCAGGAATTTCCTTACTCAAATTAAACACATTTATTGAAGTGCAAGAGACATGAGCAAGAATGTCATATACATATAGCCCACGCATGTATTATTGCATGTTGCATGCGTATATTGTAAATATGCTTGCAGAGCACCTTGCCTTCTTTCCTTTTAGTGAAAATGGACAATTAAAAAAAATGTGAAGCACCCTCCTGATATTGGTGACATTGATACATTGAGTTGTAGTCAGCAGTATAATCACCTGACCTGGGACTCGATGCTATCCTGTGGCTTATCTTCTGCTCGCTGATTGCTATTCGTCAGGTAATCATTCATATTCCTGAATCACTATTAAATGTGATGAATATAACCGATCTCCATTCAGTTCAGCCTGTCCCTACTGAAACGCAAAAAACTACACCTTGCGTTAATGAGAAAGTGACTGGCGTGGCTATTGTGACAAAGAGATTAAGGTCTGAGGTGAATTTGCCGCTTTAAAGCAATTATCATTGGAAAAACCTAAGCTCTTTTATTTTCCAAGATAAACTTGTCCCTTGCATGCTGTGAAATGAACTACATGTAGTATATGTAGTAATGCGCATAGCTCCGAGGTGATTATTCCTCTTAATGTTTAGCTCCAGCGCTTGCCTGGAAGATTTCATTGATCCTAATGATCTTGATCAGGTTTTGTTTAATTATGGCTGGAGATAAACTGGAAACACTGGACACCTTGCCATAATGCGTCCAGTTAATAGTGGTGTTTTTGATAAATAGTTTATGTACATAATTTAAAGGGATAGTTCACTTTGAAATCAATTTTTGGTATGTTTTAGCTTACCTCAAGGGTATCCAAGATGTGGGTGTCTTTGTTTCCGCAGTAGTTCAATTTTGATATTTTTAGGTCAAACCGTTCTTGTCTATCAGTCATATAATGGAGGTCTATGGTCACCACCTCAAAGATTATGCACAGAGAAGTCCAAATTAAACATGATTTAATGACTCGTAAATGTAAGTACAAATTAATGGCCTATCGTTTTGGAACCACAGCCACATCCAAGTGATCTTACATTTACGACCGAGTAATAAATACACTTTCACTTCAAGTATATTTTTTCTAAAATATATTTGTAGAAAATATACCAACGTATAATTATTTTAAAGTGTGTTAAACGTTTTAATATATTTAAAGATACATTTTTGTTAGCAATGTACTATTGAAAAAGGGAATATATTTGAAATACAATAAAGTATTTTTTTTTTCACTTGGATTTATAAGTGAATAAAAGCCTAAATTCAATCTGTTGATCATATAAAGTGGTTGTGTCTCTTTTGGATGGATTAGTTTTATGATCTCTGTTTACTTTTTGAAGCGTCAAAGTGGCAGTTGCATAGCTGTCAATGAAGGGACAGAAATCTCTCAGATTTCATCTTAATTGATCTTAATTTGTGTTCCGAGTCTTACGGACGAGTAAATGATGACAGAATTTGTACGTTTTGGGGCAAACTATCCCTTTAAGATCAACTAAATTGCATTAAAACAAATTGAAATTATAATCCATTTTCATTTAATTACAATAGCATGCAACATTGCATTCAGTTTGCATATTATTTCCATAATAAAAGTATGCTAAAGTTGAATATTCTCAATATTCTGTAGTCCCTATAGATATATATAGTTGAAGTGTATTTGTAATATGATTTCAAAGCTCATGATTTGAAACAGCATGGCCTGTAGTTGTTGTTCTAGTTGTTGTTGAAGCCCTGAGGGCCGCTGTAGTCAGTGAGTTTGGGGCGTCTGCTGAGATTTGTCTCACCAGCTGTTGTGGACCTTCCCAGTGATTCCCAGCGACACTTTTGCTCGATTTGCAAATCCATGTTGGCGTGTGTATCTCTCAGCTCAGCTGCATTCACTTCAGCACACACGCTTAGGCTCTTGAGCATGTATTTGTTTGTGAGCTTTGTGGGAATGCATGTCCTTAATTTGTGATAGAATGCAAGATTTTCTCTTTGCACGAGGTGCGGGGAGAGAAAAGAGAGGAGAACAAATCATTTGTCCTCATCATCATCATCTTGTTACATCATAAATTTAAAAGGACAGTTGTTTCGCATGATGAAGCGTGCCTCATGAGAATGCATGGGCTCATTTTGCCAACTGCTAACAAATTACTGAGAAGCTGTAACCTTGATTTAACCTAGGGTAATACACTGTAAAATCGCATTGTTCATCATATATTGTCAAAAAATTGCAATTTTAAGAATATTTTCTGTATAATCGCAAAAAAGTCATGTGTGTTAATCTAATAACCTTAAAAAACAACAACATACGCATTATTTTGGTTACTTTGTTTCTTTGGTAAACTTTAGACATTCTACGGTAACACTTTACTTGAAGGGGTGTGCATAAGACATGACATATGTTATGAATATGAAGGAAGTTTTATGCATGTTTATGACAACTGTCATTAAGTGTCATTCGCTCAATTATGACATTTTTAATGCAAATATGACATTGTTTAAGATGTCTTATTGTCTTTGTTATGACTAGTGTTGGCCCTCCAGGCCAAGGCTACATTCACTTAAGGTGGATGAAGGTGAGAAGCATTTCCGGATGTATTTGTAATCTGTAATTTAATTACAGTTACTTCTGATGTAATTGAGGTAAATACTGTGTATAGATCAATCCGATCTCACAGCGATTCGTATGCATTTCATGAGCTGTCTAAATTGTACGACCGCACTCGTACAAATTCGTATGAATTATTGTAAATTATGTATGAAAAAAGTGTGAAATGTCATGAGATCAGACATAAAACAATAGTGGGTTTAACATCAAAATGTATTATCTGATGTTAAAAAGTATGTTTTTATAATGTAACCTTCTCCACCTTGGTCTGTTTAAGGATAATTCATGCAATTTTATAGTATTTATTTGAAAAAATTAAAACAGATTCATGTCTATCCTTGTATTATTCAACTGGTTGAGATTGATATGGGATTTTGAAAGTAATTAGTAATTAAAAGTAATTAAATACTTTTTAGAGAGAGTAATTAGTACAGTAATCTAATTACATTGTTGAAGAGGTAATTAGTAACTAGTAATTAATTACTTTTTTAGAGTAACTTACCCAACACTGGTTATGACACCTTGACATAAACCAATACATCATAACCTGTCAGTGTCTTTGTTATGACAACTTGACATTACTAAGACAACACAATCTGATTAATGATCAAACTTAAGAAGCTTTATTGGTCAACATTACATTAATCTGTCAGGTGGTTGGGTTTGACATTGGCCGTAATGAAGCCATTATAGCTTTTTAATGACAAATTCAATTAGTACCACCGTAGTTGAGGTCAAGAAAAATATTCATGACAGTTATAATGGCCTCATGACGGTCAATGTCAAACCCAACCATATGGCAGTTTAACTTCATTTTATGTCAAGGTGTCATAACAAAGACATCTTAAGCAATGTCATATTTGCATTCAAAATGTCATTATGAGCGAATAACACTTAATGACAGTTGTCATAAACATGCATAAACCCTATTCATATTCAAGACATAATGTCATGGTTATGAATGTGTCATGTCTTATGCACACCCCTTCAAGTAAAGTATTACCCATTCGACTACATAAAACTATCTTTGAAACTACATGTCAAATAACTCTCAGAGTATTAGTACTCTGTAATAGATTGTTAGGTTAGGGTTATGGTTAGTAAAGTCACATATGTATTCAAACTCCCTGAGCAATAGTAAAACAGATGGCCGCCTTAGCAAGCCACTGTAAAAAAATATTGTTGGTTTAACTTAAAACAATAAGCAACTTGGTTGCCTTAAAATTTTAAGTTCATTGAAATGGGAAAAATTGAGTTTATACAATGAAGGAGATTAATTTAATCACCACAAACTCAAAATATTACGTTATCTGAACTACATAAATTATAAGTTGATTTGATAAAAGAAAAAATGTGATTGATTACAAATCATGAACATTTTTTTTTTTACAGTGCATCAATACCTACTTAGAACACATTATTTCATTTTTCAAGCTTTAATTTGTCCTTCATCCTAAAAGTTACTTCTGACATCCAATTATAACCGTCAGCTCGCAGAATGCCTACACACTTCTTAAAGCAGCAGTTTAGGTGATTAAGTCGCTACTTACTCTCATCTACGTTCCACATTCCCTCCACTCAAAGCGCATTAAGAATCATGCGAAGGCAATATACGTTGCACTAGATGAACTATGACAGCAAAAGTATTCCCTGTTTAACGTCTGGTGAATTAAAGAGTGATGAAGCAGCTAGAACATGAAATAGGGATTTAAGATTGAATTTGCTGAATTATAGTGACATGGAACCATGAGTGTTTCATTGGCTATAGGTCAGACTGCTGTCATCTTCCCACATATCTAAAACTGAGTTGAATGAGTCAGACAGGCTTCATATTCCTCTCACGTTCACTTGTGTGGCATTGATTTATGGCCAGGGTCTTGGTGTGTGTGAGTGAAAGAGAGAGAGCATGATTATGTGTGTGCATGTGTGTGTGTGTGTGCGTGCACTACTTGTCAGCAGTTTGAGTGACAGTCTCTATTAGCTGGCTGTAGAGAGATGTTGGACTCAGAAGATTTTCAGTCTGTAGTGAAGTCAGTCAGCTGTGACCATCAGCACCCTGAAACCCCATCTGAAGACATCACCCACAGGTCTGCTTATCTCTCCCTCTTGGCCTCTCGTTCATATATTCTCTTTCTCTGCCTCTATGATGCCCTCCTTCATTGTCAAATTCATCCTTATTTTTCAGTCTGTTGTACTCTCTTGTAACGCAACGTTTATAATGTTACTAGACCCAGATATAATATAATTATTACAGTATATATATGAAGAGTTCAGATGCAAAAGCCTCTAAGTGCCATTTGAAATTTTCTTAGAATGATCATTTTTATCAAGCTTGTATATTTAAGTTCAGTGATTTCACTTAAATGGCAATGATAATTACCTATTGATTGTTATTTAAGTGAAATTACTGAACTTAAATATACAAGTTTGATAAAAAAAAAATCATCATTAAAGAAGAAAATTTCAAATGGCATTTAGAGGCTTTTGCATCTGAACTCTTCATATAGTGTAGTGACAAAAATATTTTAAAAATAGGTTTTCCTTTTTCATAAATAATTTTTATGCTTTGGGCTAAGAGTGTAATGTCCTCAATAATAGATATTAGAAAAGTGTTCATAAAGTATTGTTTATATGTTGTATTTTATATGCATACTACATTTTACATACCTGGTCTAGGTCAGAGTGTAACATAAATGACAAAACAATACTTCTTAATTATCCATTTAAAAAAAAAAAAAATTAAAAGCGGTATTCTTTTACCAATAAACAGGAGAAAAAGAAGTCAAAAGTCACAGAAGTAGCCTAACAACATGAATGCTGATGCTTGAACCTTCGACTCCCTGAACTTTTGGACCAGCATCTCAACACTGTCAACAGCTGTATACCAAAAAGTCTGGAAGGGAAGAGCGAGGCATCAAGATGGAAAGATCTTTACCCCTCCTTGAGCCCCGAAAGTGTTACAGATCTCCAAGACTGCATCTGGAGACAACCCATTCCTTTTGGTAAAGATCCTTTAATAACTCGCCCTGGTATGCTTGCATTGATCGCTTACGGATGTGAGAGGACACTGGCGTTGTTTGTTTGCCGCTTCTCCATCATCAACTGTAATGCTATACCTCTATCCTAGTTAAATCAGACTCTGCTACGTCACTTTGCTTCGTAGACAGTCTGGAATGGCATAATAGAGAAGTGATTTCTCTCTCGCTAGGGGGCGCTTGTCTGAAGTTTAAAATCATTGGTTACCCGTACGTTTATTTATGACATGTTATGCGCCAACACAGTCGCATCGAACCACAGACATCATGCATCAAACTCAAATCTGTGATCGAACTTCCACTGTAAACCTGCCGTAAACACTTGATGATGCGAGCGAAATACCGGAGTAAACATGGCTGTAAACGACTTTTGCAGATTATGCGAAGTTAATCTACGCATCCGCGGTACAATCATGGCCTCTAAACTTATTTTTGCCAGAGTGAAACAAGAAAATATTTGTAGCCAACTCTCAAACTTAGGATTAGATCTTTTAAACACAGCTCTTTGTTCCTCACGAGTCTGTCGGAAATGCTACAACTTAATTTCAAGATTACAGCATGACATGGAAATATTTAAGGACTGGAAAAGAAAGGAGACACTGGCCTGTCAAAAGGTAGCCAGTTCGAGCTCGACCGATAAAAGAGAACGAGATACACAAACTTTTTGCTCTTCTCAACGGGAAATGCTAGCTGACTCAGCTATCCGTCGCCATTTTAAATCGCCCACTGCTTTGACCCCTCCCCTATTGGAGTTTAGACAAATCGTACAAATTGGTTGTGAGATACTGTTGAACATACAGCTTCCTGAAAAAAAGCCGTTTTCTTAAGGCCCCCTTTTATAGCCTGTCAGTGTGTCTATGATGTCACTTCACTGGGATGTCACCTTACTGTGGTAGCCAATCAAAACTGGTATGTATCACACGTGCTTCAGACGCGTGTCAGGAAGCTTTCCCATAGTGTCAACACCATGACGCAGCGTCGAAGTTACACTTTAAAAGGGAACTGTCTGTTGGAGGAGCATCAAAAGATATTAAGCAGACAGTCTACTAATACTCTAATGACTGCTATTTGACATCAAGTAGTTTACTTATAAGTTACTTATAATCAGTAGAATGTATAAAGTGGACTTTTAAATAAAGTGTTACTAAGGATTCATTATGTGTTATTTGGCCAGCTTCTAATATTTACATTCTTAGAAGAAAAGGTTATATATAGAAGCTTTTGGGGTTCCCGTCATGGGATCATTTAATGGATTTAGAATAATTAATGAATTTTATTTTAATTCATATTTTATTTTAAATTAAAGGAGAACTCCGGTGCAAAATGAACCTTTGGTCTAATTACGTATTGGCACCTAGTTGACCGTTCTCTGGGATTTGTTTTCATGACAATCGAATGTAAAGAGTTTTATCTCTAAAAACTGTTTAGCGTATAATGCTAGTAATGGGGGCATATAATAAGTAAAGGGAAATCACTAGTTAATACCACTAACAGGCTCAAAATAGATCCACACTAACACAGTAACATAATGAGGGTCCATACATGCAAAACGAAGCATTGAGAACTTTGTAAGAGTACAGACCGTTTAAAGGCAAGACAGTTCACTTCGTGTATACAGGCGGCACCATCTTTGGAAAACAGTTTCGACAAGTCAAACCACAAACACCGTTCATATAGTTTAAAAGTTCACTGAACTTCATACAGTTCAGATCACTTGGCACGTTGTTCGTGGTTTGACTAGTCGAGTTTTGTTATTTTATCACTTCGGGCCCAGGGTAGGTACACAAATTTACAACGCTTTATCTGTAGAGTGAGAAAGGGAGAGGCTAGTTGGCACTTCAGCACTGGTTGTCATCGTCATCGGGTCCAGGCTAAGGTCCTCGTCAGATCTGGATAATCTGGCAATCAGTAGAAATTTTTGTAAAAAATAACCTGTTAACTATAAAGGTACATTTCTACTTATGTAGAACCTTTTTGGCATGGTATTCATGGCATTGGCCCATTAAGCATTTTTTTCTAAGAGAAAGAGAGATACTCAGAGTAATAACTTGGCAAAGTTTTATAGGAACATCTCATATTTCGTGAATACTGCTCATTTGTTTTTGCTCTATTGACCAGTAATGTCTTCACAGCACTCACATTAGTCCTGATGTCCCTCACAGAGAACATAAAAAATCTGGGATCTCAAAATGAATATCCTCTGTAGAGGACAAAGGGGCATATGATTTATTTCTAGTTTCCTTGCTCTTTATAGCCATTCCTTATTCCTCTTGGACCTAAAAATAGGTAAGCACATGGCATCCCTCCCTGCAAAGAGCATTTGCCAAAAGTATATTAGATTGTCACATTCTGATGCAATCCACCAGTGATGTAACGTATGCGATTTGTGTGTTATGCAATAGTCTGGCAATTCTGTTCTTTAAGTTGAAGTCAGCATTCCCGCATTCACCTAAAAGTGTCCTGCACCTTTTGGCAGTGTTGAATTTATTACATGAATTATTTACTTGAAATAACACGCAATATTACTGCAACACATAACGATACATTAACAATATTGTTAACAGCATATACTGTAAATGAAGGTGACTAAATGTAGGCTATATGTTCTGCGGATTTACTCTTTGTATATAAGCTCAATCAAATATATGCAAATAGAGATCAATTTTATTTGCTCTATTGCTTTCGTCCTCTATTAAAGGTTTAGCTTCCTAATACAGCAGTTTACATGTTCTTTAACCTGTTGAAGTGAGTAGTTAAAAGCTTAGAACTGGAATATTGTACTTGATTTTTCCATTTCCTTCAAGTGTGTCATCAAGTGTGATAAATCTTTCAATTTCATCTGTAGCCAATACAGACATAAGAGTGTGTGTTTAACACACATTTTTATGCAAACCAGTCTGCCCACCAGCTCCACAGAACTGTGGGAAAGAAAAGCACAAAAGCATGTTGCCATAGACTGTGTTGGACAAGGATTCGGTTTGAACTAACACAAGTAAAAAGTGTTAAAAAACTACAGACGAGGATGCGCGAGCCCAGCGGTTGGATGGAGAGGTTTAGATAAAGAGCTTTGAGGTATTAATAATCAGTATCTAACCTGATGAAAATGAATTTCTCAATGTTGTCCACATTATATTGCATCTGCAATACTTTTGTAAAGATTCGTTAAGCCATTACTTTTTAAATGCATATCGGTCTTTGTCAGGTGACGTCACACTCGTGCATTATGGGCGTAGCCGCCATTTATTGGTTGTTGGAGAATTGTTTTTTTTTTTCATTCTTTTTTTTTCAAAATAAACCATCCTTAACATGACACTATCATCATCAATACAGCAAATCTTTGCTGTTACTAACTTTACAGGATTTATTTACATTCCTACCGAATGAGTAACTTTATCAGCACTCCAGCTTACTGCAGTCAGCTGATCTCATATGGATGTTCTGAATGGATGACAATTTCGCCAAAAAACGGTACCTGTCATTTTTATTGAGTTTATTGCTGTACGGCATTTTCTCAGTTTTCTTGTGCTTCTGCAGTTTTGCGAGTAATTTACTTGTTATCGCTACTCTCGTAATCTCTTCAATGCTCAGTCAGTAGCGATACCTCAAAAAAATGGCGCCGCGGTGCGTCCGTCACACACAACAAACCCACGTGTCTGACAAAGACCGATTGCAAACACGAGGAGAGTCTCCGCATGAAAGACCCACGACTGGCAGATGATCGTGCTCTCCGAAACGGTAGGAAATCCAATTAATAGAGGATTTTAACTGTGACAAGATGATTGACAGAATGCACGTAGCTCGCGACAGAGCGGTCCGTTAAAGATGACGTGGTAGTATGTCCAAAAGCTTGCCTACTTCCAGCTACATACTCAAAAGTATATACTTTTCCTTCAAGAGAGCCGTACATAATGATACACTTTTAGGCCGTAATATAAGTAAGCGAATTGGGCCGGCTCAAATGCAGAATACACACACACATACACTTAAATTCCCATTAAAATGACATTGTTTCAAATAAAAATCAATCAGTCACAATGAAGACTGCCCAAGATATGTGGATATAAATGCAGAACACAGGGGAATAGTTAATTTTCTCAATATAGAGCTATCACCGAAGACATCCAATTTGAGACTTTTGAGTTATTTTGTATTTCAGGTCTTAAAACCAATTATTTTACCACCCAAAATAACATATTTAGGCTAAAAGTTTTATACCTGTGAAAATGTTTTTTTTATGCATGCCTTAAAATAGCTTGAATGTATAACTACACCCTTGCTTCATTTGGTATATTGATAAATTAGTAAATTAGCCCCGCCTCCACTCACTCACAGCAGATACAGTGATCTCTAAAAATCAGCATCCTTAGAAACACTTTGAACAAAATAAAATATATAAATCTTCAAAAATCTCCATTAAAAATACAAACAATATCATCAAAATAGATTGATATAAGATCTCTGGACAAAAAAATAAAATAATAAAAAGTAGGCTATAATTTGTGTGCGAGGGAAGCATTTGTTACAGATATGGGATGAGAGGATGAGGGTTACATTTCATGTATGAACCACTGAAACGAGAAGCAAAAACAAGAGAGTTAATTAACCCACAATATGAGTGAGCCAAGTATATGTGTAGGAAGGGGCACCTTTAACCATAATTAGACAAAACAGACACTTGCAAACGAGATTTACAACAGATGGGTCTTGTTGAGTGGTTTTGCTAGTACAATCCAAAATGTTCAAAATCACTTAGCAGCTGACAAAACTCCTTACCAAGAAAGGCAATACATCAGTAATGTTGAAAGAAAGCCCAGAGGCCTTTTCATCAAGTTCCAAACTTTCTTTCTTATGTGGAACAGAAAAGATATTTTGAAAAAAAAAAATGTATATAAAAAAGAGATTGCAAGTCGATACACCAAACCAGGCTATGCGTTCACTCTTTTTTCCAATGGCGAATTGACACAAACAATCCCAGATAGCACAAGTCTATTTGATGTGATTTTTACATCTGGACGACGTATTTTTAAGAGTGTTTGCTCATTTGCAATACGTCTATAGGATGTTTCCTGTCATGACAGGAAACATCCTATAGACGTATTGCAGATGAGCAAACACTCTAAAAAATTCGTCTTCCAGATGTAAAAATCACATCAAATAGACTTGTGCTATCTGGGATGGCACAGTGCCAGCATTTTAAATTCATTACATGAAGCTCAACTTCCAAAATTTAGCTTTGCATTACACGAATAAAGTACAATTTATTATAAATTACAAGCTATTGAACGTTTCCCCTGTTTTATGGCAAGTACAACCAACGATAATTTAGCACTTATTGGTATGTTGCCTAAGTTGCCATTAAACAGTAAAACAATTACCAAACACAATTTATGAAACATATATATATATATATATATATATCGAACAATTTTGAATTAAGAAATTTGGATAAATGAATAGCATTAATCATACATTGCCTACACATACAAATAAAACATACTCTTGTCCTGAGAATAGTTTTTGCTTTTCATCTACATCTACATTCATTTGATAGTTGACTCTTGTCAGTGTGCCAGTTTTATTGTGTTCAGTACAGCCATACCAAAAATAGGATAACATTGTAATTTTATTTTAGAGGACAGAATTGACAAAAAAAAAAATATTTTTATGTATGAGGGGTTTGAAACCATACAAAACATGAGATTAAACTTAAATCCTGATTATAGACCTTTCCCTTATGGCTTATGGCGTGATTTATTTCACGCTTATGGCTGCAATACGTGCAATACAAGGATACAAATGTCAATAATCCCGATGCTTGATGCTGATTGGATTCTCACTCAGTCCCTGAATGACCAGAGGATTATTTCATCTGTTTGTATAGTTCTCTAGCGCCCCCTGCAGGCGAGGACTGCAATAACCTGTCCTAATTCATAATTCTGGTCATCTCAGTTCATAATCCAAATATATAATTGGACCAGTATAGTATTAAATAAAATTGTTGCAGTGAAGCTTTATAATAAATCTTTTTATTAATATTTTATGTGGCTTTGGATATGATGATTTTCAAAATGTCAAATCTACTCTTTTTCAGGCAAATGAAAACAAACAAAAAGGAAAACAAAAAAAGGAAATAAATATTTTTATTTTTTTAATATATAAATATTATAAGGAAATACAAATTTGGGTTCAAAAAAAGATAAAACGTCTATGTGTACACCAAGATAATGTCTATTTTCTTTTTCAACATGCACATTTTAACAAAGAATTATAAAGCAATTATAAAACAAATATCCAGTACGCATATTTCTGTTCAAGCATTCTTTTAATAAGCAAATTCATTTTCATTTTCAAGTGACACCCTTATATAGAGGACAGTCTCTTGACATATTAGAATGTTGCTATGCAACAAAAATAACATTTATTTATCATTCATATTTCCTGTTTTAATTCTTAATTTTTTAAATATTCACAAATTTGATCCTCTATAACAAGGTAGCCAAACCAAATAGTGTGTACATGTAACATTTTTGAAGGGCGATTTTAATAGATCATAATCCAATTTTTTTTTAATATTAACATAATGTACACTTATATTTATCAGATGCTTTTATCTGAATGACAAATAAGACATACAAGCAATTCATCTTTAATAGCATATTATTCAATGAATCTCAATTAAATAATTAATGAAACCAAGATAAAATCCATATCCATTTAGCATGAAACCAGAAAAATATCTACACGTGTATTATATTGCATGTAATTTATTCACATATACACAGAATTCTGATTTTTATTTTAACCAGTGCATTGAGACGATCTATAAAATATTATGACCAACCCAACCCAAAACCTATAACGGCACCGTGCAAACACTGTCCGAACATGTAGGGTAAAAACACTGCACACCTTAATATGTCTCTAGTGTGAGTGAGTGTGAGATTTGTCCTTATAGCGGCGTAACTGTCTCTAGTAAACTCAAAACTCCTTCTACATGATTGGACACTGAAGGGAAAGGGGGGTGATGGGTAATTTATTATGGAGATAGGAATGACATCAGAGGACACTCTTTTCAACATCCTCTTCTTTCACCTACAAGATTAAAGGGACAGCAGATTAGCTGAGAAACATGAACATATTGCTGCGTGAATTATCTCACTTGGTGTGAGGGAATTCATAGGGTGCGTCTTTTTGTTTTAAAGTGCCCCTATTATGCTTTTTCAGATATGACCTTTCATACATGGTGTGTTACAATGGCTGTTTTTGAATGTAAAAGGTCTGCAAAGTGCATGATAATTGGAGTTATTATCTCACAAAACGAGTTGACGGTAATTCCAGTCTCACTTCCTGCGTCAACCTAAGTAGGTTTGTAACAAATTTGCATATGGTCTTCATTGGCTGCCTGTGAACAACGACACCATTGTTATGGTTTTTAGTATACAAGCGCTGAGGAAGAACTGGAGCTGAAATTCAGATATGGTAATGGCTGTTTCGTTTCCGACATGTGCTGTAAATGGTAGACCAATCACAACAGACTGGGCCGTCTGACCAATCAGAGCAGAGCAGCTCTTGGAAAGAAGGGGTTAAGAGAGACTGAATCCTTTATCAAACCATTTCAGACACTGTGAGAAAGGAGCTGATGCTGCAGTGTATACTATGAGAAAATGAAAGTGTTTTTTGACCTTTGATGCATGTAAACGTGTTGTAGAAGACCACCAAAATAGCATAATAGGGGCACTTTAAGAACATGTGTTGAGAATCGTCCTTAAAGGAGTAGTTCACTTTAAAAAAAAACTTTTGCTGATAATTTACTCACCCCCATGTCATCCAAGATATACATCTCATTCTTTCTTCAGTCGAAAAGAAATTAAGGTTTTTGATGACAACATTCCAGGATTTTTCTCCTATATAATGGACTTCAATGGGAACCAAACGGTTCAAAGTCCAAAAGACACTTTTAGTGCAAACTGCAAACTGTTCAAAGGGCTTTAAACGATTCCAGACGATGAATAAGGGTCTTATCAATCGAAACGATCGCTCATAAAAAAATAATAACAAAGTTCAAGTTTTATAAGCTCAAATGATCGCCTTGCTCTGTTCTGTGATGCACGTTTGTGACTCTCCTGTTCGAACTCGTTCATCAAAACGAACAAATCTTTTTCCGAGTCATTTGGTTAATTCAACGAACGAATTGACTTGGAAAAAGATTTGTTCATTTTGATGAACGAGTTCGAACAGGAGAGTCACAAACGTGCATCACAGAACAGAGCAAGACGAGCATTTGAGCTAATAAAACTTAAACTTTGTCATTTTTTTTTTTAAATGAGCGATGTTTTCACTTGATAAGACCCTTATTCATCGTCTGGAATCATTTAAAGCCCTTTGAACAGTTTGCTGTTTGCACTGAAACTCTCATTTGGACCTTGAACCGTTTGGTTCCCATTGAAGTCCATGGAGAAAATCCTGGAATGTTTTCATCAAAAACCTTAATTTCTTTTCGACTGAAGAAAGAAAGACGTGGATATCTTGGATGACATGGGGGTGAGTAAATTTATCAGCAAAAGTTTTTTTTAAAAGTGAACTACTCCTTTAACTACTCACCTGCTCAACTCCTTCCACCTCGGGGACATAGAACTGCAGCATGTTCTGGATGCCACTCTTCAGCGTGACGATGGAGCTGGGACAGCTTGTGCAGGAACCCTGCAGCTTCAGCTTTACAATACCGTCCTCAAAACCATGATACAACACGTCACCACCGTCCTCCTGCACTGTGGGCCTGAGGAAGGACATAGAGATAGAGCAGATAGAGGAGCGGAACTTGCTGAATTAAAGGGGAAATGAAGCGGTGAATCAAGTTTACATGATTTACAAGATGGATTTCCAATATAATCAACAATTATATAAGGAACATTACAAATGTAAACATTTAGAAGAAAAAAAGAAAAAAACTTTGTATCTTTCGCCGCCAGGGCACCGCCATTGTGCAGGTGACGTCACGGGGTTGGTTGGCTCAAGTTTAACAGGCTCTGGGCATTGAAAATCGCGACATCAAACTGTGTTTATACCAGTGTTTTGACCGCGAACGACTAATGTTAGGTACAGATATTCGACAAAAAAGACGACGTCTCATGTTATATGTTGACAAACTGCACATAGAAACATTGTTCGCGATGTCTGCCGTCAGATATTCCCGTCTCGTCAATAACATGTAAGTTACGTTGCTGTGTAGAACAGTCAGTGGTGGTTTGGGGCGGAGAGCGATGTTGTCCTGCGATGCCCTCCGTGTCAGAGTCCATCTGTTGTCAAGAGGTTGATCTTTAGCATGTGTTGCGTGGTCAATTCTGCATCACCGGCGCGCACGTTTACCATGCTGTGCCAGGAGTTAGACGTGTGGAAGCGGCGATGCTTTCCCTGAAGGATGTCAGAGCGGAGACACTTTTTCCTGTATGTAGGCTGTAGCTAACGTTACTAGCACTACCAGTGCGAAAATATGGACGTTTCATTTCCCCTTTAACAAATACGTGCTAACTTACATGTTATTGACGAGACGGGAATATCTGACGGCAGACATCGCGAACAATGTTTCTATGTGCAGTTTGTCAACATATAACATGAGACGTCGTCTTTTTGTCTAATATTTGTACCTAACATTAGTCGTGCGCGGTCAAAACACTGGTATAAACACAGTTTGATGTCGCGATTTTCAATGCCCAGAGCCTGTTAAACTTGAGCCAACCAACCCCGTGACGTCACCTGCACAATGGCGGCGCCCTGGCGGCGAAAGATACAAAGTTTTTTTTCTTTTTTTCTTCTAAATGTTTACATTTGTAATGTTCCTAATATAATTGTTGATTATATTGGAAATCCATCTTGTAAATCATGTAAACTTGATTCACTGCTTCATTTCCCCTTTAAGAACAACATTATTAGTCTCACGACTTCTGTGTAATTAAAGAAGTGTCGATAACGACATACCATTTAGTTTATTCCTGTTGGGTCCAAATGTACCATATAGAACGATACGGTTCCGAATAATTACACTGACGTTCAAAAGTGAGGAGTTTGTATGACTCCTTGGTCACACTTTAGATTAAGGTCCAATTGTCAATATTAAAGGTAAAATATGCAGCATTTTTGCACTAAAATATCCCAAAACCACTAGGCCAATGTTATATATTTTGTTTAGTTGATTACTTACAATATCCCAAATGTTTCAATCTATTTGTAAATCGAGAGAAAATTGCGATTTTAACAAAGGAAACGGGGCGTGTGAGCAGGAGTGAGGAGTCATGACGTCATATCCGCGTTACCCCCAGGTTTGACCTCGTAATGCCATAGTAACCATGGCGACAAGTGGGTTATGTCCGTTATGCCTAGCAGGGCGCTCACGCTGTTGTTGTTGTTGTTGTTGTGTTCATACATCAAGCCTACTTCACACTACATGATTTTAAACCTGATTTAAGCCCGATTTGCAAACCGTTGAGCTCGCCGACAGGTAGGGCTGCACAATTAATCGATTTTGTAATCGCGATTACAATTATGGATGCCACAATTATGTTATCGTTCAAAGGCACAATTACAAAAAGTCCACTTATATTATTCTACATCATGGGACATCAAGGTGATCTATGCTAGAAACAATAATCACTGCAATAATGATCCAATCATAGACTCTTAATCATTTGCCTATTTAAATCCAAACAGTGTCTTTTTTTTTTCCTTCTTTTGTTTGGCCTGGCAGTGTATTTTAGCTGTATATTGCTGCCATACAGACTTAACTTTGACACACTCATCTCTGGCTGATGACGAAATTCTTTTTTTAAATACTTTCTTTTTCTGTAAAGCTGCTTTGAAACAATATGTATTGTGAATAACTTGAACTGAATTGAATTTGAAGGCTGCATTGAATATAATATCAAAACTACAGCACTTTACAGTAGTACCTTATGCGCGTGTCCAGTAATTCTTTAATCATGGCCACCACCTCGTCATCATCCTCCGATGGAGCTGCAGGTGCACGTCATGTACAACATGTGTAAAGATCTTGATTTTATTGATGATGTCAAGATAACAAGCATGAGAAGAATAGAAGAGATCGTAATGTTCAACCTGTGTCGGCATGTGGAGCATCTGCTTCATTGACAACAGGAAGTCCAGAGGTGAAGAAGTCCATAATGGTAGCGAAGACGTCTGGTTTGAGCACCTTCCACTGCGTTTCGCCATCAGCCTGAATGAAAAAAGAGATTCACTGCTTAAAAGTTCAATTAAAAACTTTTAGTGTTCGTGTTTAACAGGGCTGGTGGTTTACCTTAGTAATGGTTATGAAGTCAGGGCCGAAGAAGACACTCTTGACTCCTTCAATTCTGAACAACTGTCTGAGGAATGAAAGTACAGATTTGTAAGCGTTTGTTTAAAGCCATCAGCCCGACACTCAAATAGGCGTCCTGCGAAATCAGTTATCAATCATTGCTTGTGTTTGCAAACTAAGTCAGGCATTAATATTACTATTGTTCATGTGTCATTCTCAATATAATTATAATCATTACCATAGATGATAATTATATTCATTATAACTTATTTTCAGAAGCATCTTTCTCCATTAAGGAAAAGCACATTATAATCTCACACAAATATTTGATGCACTCTGTGTTTCTGGGTCACTGTGATTTTGCCAAATAAGATAACTTATTTTGTTGATCCTAAAACAGCATTTTAGGATTCTAAACCTAACCCTACTCACGTTTTACCCCTAAAATCAGAAGGAAATGATAGGTGAAAAGCACTGATGTAGAGGCACCTAACCCTGATTATAAGCCTAAACTTCTAAATTTAGACTGTAAACTGGCTTAAATCTGATTGGTTGATTGGAATGTTGTTCCAGAATCAGCAAAGATGTTGATCCACAAACATGTTGCACTTGGTGAAATCATGTACTTCTATGTTTCTGTTTGCTTGAAATAGCCTTGATGTCCCATGATGTTGAATAAACTGTATGAAAATTAATAATATTTGTATAATTCATTACATAATATAATACAATAAAGTTTTTTAATATATATTCTATATTATTTACTGTCTTTCTACCAAACTGGAAAAGGAACCCAATGTTGTGCATTTTGCATTTTGATAGAAAGTCTCAAAGTCTCTTGAATTTCCCAAATTTGGATGGCAAACATGACTGAAATGTAATTTTCGGTTGATTTTTATTCAAATTATTGCGGTTATCTCAAACATTGGCAATTAGAACGAATAACCACGTTCAGGTGATTAATCAATAATCGTAATCGTCACGATTTTGTAATGCCATAACTGGCGAAATCACTTATATAGACTTTAGCTTGTTTACTATTAAATAATAACTTATCCTATAGATTACTATGAATCGTGATTGATAGTAAATAGCATAGGCAAAATAAGCACAGTCTCCAGAAAATAAAATACAGTGAAAAACCACCTTGCCAAGGGTGAACAATAAGCCTCTCTGGGTCCTGCGAAATCCATAGTCCCTGATTCCATCACCATGCGACCAGGGAGAAACTTCAGGCTGTTTGGGTTTGGAGTGTCTTGGGTCTGAATAAACATGTTTCTGACTGATGAGATGAAATAAGCATTATTACCCATTCCAGCCATACACTTTATCATGAATATTGGTAATACTTACTAAACATAGTGGTTGTTTGCTGTGGAATCTGCTTTCGGCCCACTTTGTGAAGAGAGGGTCTGTAGAGCCCTGCTCCATGATAACTGCACACATGATGCCTTTGAACACAGCAAATCATTGAATTATTGATTTTTACATATTCCTGATAAGTCTATTAAATTTTTCACATTTTTGGAGCCAAGGTGTGTCGACTTTTTTTTTTTCTTCCTTTTTAACATTTTCCTGATATGCCTTAACATCAACAATAACATATAAAGTACCCTGTCAAAAATGATTATTGTAAGATTATAGCATAACACTGTTATATAATATTAGTATTGTGTGATACCATATTGATATAACAGAATATATTATTGTTGTTTTGTTTATGTTTATTGTTGTTTATTTGTTGTTAATGGTAGACAGTTTATGACAAAATACTACAGTTATTGTTAGTAGAATAAAACTATGGTAATTGCATGAGAGCAAGGTTCTACGTTTAAAGATCTCGTTATTTCGGCGTTTTTTATGGTTTCAGCAAATGCTGTGGTAAAAAATTATTTTAATGGCGTAACTTAATGGTCACCATGGTAATTAACGAGAGCACTGAAGTAACGTTAACTAGCTTTTGCATTAACTATGCCATAAATTAGTATCGAAAAGTACAAATATATATATATATATATATATATATATATATATATATATATATATATATATATATATATTTATATATACAACCAAAAGTGAATATCAGTGGTGATAACAATGTGTTAACTTATGAACACTCATGACAATGCTTCTCCAATAAGTACCCTGCATCTGCGTCACTCAAGAGTCAGACCTTGTCAGTGACACTGAAACAATATTATGAAACTATAAAACACTCAAACAATTCGCCCGACTCTAAGTCTAAGCAATCTGAAAGACATCACTTATAACTCCTCACTGACATATGAAAGTATAGTAAAAAGTGTAGTGCAATAACGACTTACGATCTCGTTAAAAGAACAGCTAAATTCCTTCCAACCCCAAATCTCCTGTACGCGGCCATGCTCGTGAGGGGCAGGCACGAAGTCTCTGTTACGTGACGTCACTTCCTGGATTTAATGCGTGGCGGAAATCAGACGAGTTCAAACATAAAACATAAAAATACTATATGTATGTATGTATGTATGTATATATATATATATATATATATATATATTTATTTTATTTTTTTTGCTACTGAAAATAAATAGGATACAATTTTTAATAACAAAAATATTGCTTAGCCCATTACATTTTCTGTCTCAGCTGCCCGAAAGATTCTTGCGACAGGAGCCTATTATTTAGTTTAGAAGAACATACATGTTTGGCTAAATACTTTTTAAGGGTGTTACAGTAAAATGGGCTTTATGCCCAGCTGCACTACTTCCTGAACTTCAGCCAGCTCCTTGTTTCCTGTCTGCCGTTATTGGCCAAATCGATTAATTCAGGTGTGTCTGATTATTGTTGCCATGACTACTGAGGTCAGGCACACCTGAATTAATCAATTTGGCCAATAATGGCAGACAGGAAACAAGGAGCTGGCTGAAGTTCAGGAAGTAGCTGGGCATAAAGCCCATTGATCTGGGTAAATCAAGCAATCAAGGGCGAGCCGGTGCAGGAAAAAAAAAAAAAAAAAAAAAAAAACTATACTCAACTTTTTCATCTAATGTAGCCATTTAATAAATAAATAAATAAATAATATTATATAAGTGATTCATCTATTTTAAAATGCAATGCAAAATCATGTAATCATGCCTACGATTACGTAAAAGGCAGTATATGTTTAAAAAAAAAAAATTAACAAAAAGTTCAAATGGACACCTTTACAATAAATTAAATAAATTCTAGTTATTTTGAGTTTTATTCTTTTATTACAGTAACTTCCTTATTAGTAACAGTAAATCCCTCTATATATATATATAGGGATTTACTGTTACTAATAAGGAAGTTACTTATTAGTTATATGTATAATACACAATACAGTAATAACAATATATATATATATATATATATATATGTGTGTGTGTGTGTGTTATTTTTAAATTGATTATATGTATAAAATGTATTATATTGATTATATATATATATAATATGATTCATATTATTTATTGTGTTTTTGTTGTATGTCTAGTGGTACTTTTTTGCTTGTGTAGAGCAATAAATGAATGAATGAATGAATGAATGAATGAATGAATGAAAAGAATTATCCTGCATGGTGGTTAAAATGGTCAATACAATTCAAATGCAAACTTTAGAAAACAAAAATCTATAAAGAAATATAATATACACAAAGAAATATACATTTAATTTATTATAATAAATAATGATTAATTGTTCATGTCATTTATTATTATATTTTGTTTCATTTGTTTATCAATTATTATTATTATTCATAATTAATTAATTAGAATTATAACCCATAATATTAAAGCAGTGCAGTGTGATAAGGAGTGCAGCTGCTGTGAAAGAAGCACATTCCCTCAGACAGCATGGCTTGGCCGATAGATGTTATTATCCCGAGCGAGCGAGCGAGCGGGTGTCATCAGTGCGGTGACCCGGATGTCTCCTCTCGTCTGATCCTCTTATCAGCGACAAGGGGACCGAGATGGATGTTGTTAACCAGGTAAGGCATTCAATCACAGCTATTCACCTAATAAATACTCATGTTCTGCAAATACCTTACGCTTATTCGCGTATAGGCCTAAAGGCAAACTGTTATTTGACTGACTAACAATGATTTTAACTGGACGGATAAAACGGAGTTTAAATTAATGACTTGACAAGAAAATACCTAGAGACGACGTCTCGTTGAGTTTCAGGGAATCTCTGTTGGATGCAACCAAATAATAAAACAATACAGAAAACCGTTTGCCATTCAAGACAATTCGCGTAAAATCGATAAATAACAATAGAGTACAAAACAAGCAGTGTATTGCGACTGTGGTATTTTATACAATGGGTCGGGATATATATTTAGTATGAATGACTGAACTGCGCAACTATTTTCAAACGGGAGAGTTGTATGATTCGGATGATCAAATAACTTAAAGTCTTTATTTTCATGTTCCCTCTTTGAGATGAGATATAAAAGGACATGAGCCGTCCACTGGTTATGTATTTACGTTGATGTCCAATATGCGAACGAATCGTCTTTTAAACCGGTTCTTTTTAGTGATTCGAACGAACCGATTCATATAACGGTCGTTAATCATTCGACTAAAACTGTGAGGTGGGTGACATGTTGGAACCATAAAAAATCTATATAGCCTAACCCAATCTACACGTTATAACCCAAATCTAGACAACCCAAACTTATTAAATAAAACAGCCCGAGAGAGAACCGATTCGCTCCAATGAATCGGACTTCAGTACTATTCAGGCAGTGAATTCAGGCAGTGTCTGTGTCTGTCACGTATTACAGAACAGGTTAATTTATATATTAACAGATATCACAATCTGGATTACTATAGATGATACATGGTTTGCATGGGCATTGGGCACTAAAGAGTAAAGTGAAAAAAGGATTGCGCTATTATCTGCAGTGTGCCGCATTCACTCGCGTGCTCTCTGGCCTTATGCCCGCTGTGCGAGTCAAATAAATCGGCCTGAAGCCTGCAAATGCTCGCCAGTTGCACTTTCATAAAGGAAACGTTGAGATAAGCAGCTTTTACTAATTCTAATGCTTGCAAAGTCTCCCTCTCCTCCTCGCATGTGCGCCCTATTGGTCGCTTTGGATGCTGCTCTGTCGTCATCACTGACGTAGGTAGGGTCATTAGAGTGTATTGAGAGAGAAAAAAACATGTATTCAGAGAAAGAAGACAAATGCAACATACCTGTAATATCCATAAAAATACATGACTCTGTGCTCAGAAGTAATAAGCTGAAAATACTCATTCTACTACAGAAAGGCAGACACAAAGAGATACTCTTGTGAAAAAGCAGTGTGCATAATTGTGTTGTGTGTGCACTTGTAGTGTACTTAAAATCAGCTGTGAAAGCTGTAAAATCAAGGAAATATACCTTATGAATTCAGTAAAAAAAAAAGTATAATGAATTACCATGTTTGCTACCAAGACAAGTCAAATTGAATAAATCAAATTTTTAAGTAAGCCAATTTAAAAAACAATATTTATGAGTTATGTGAACTTATTTCTTGTTGTGTTCACTAATATAACACTTTTAATATAAAGCAGCAAGCAGACTGTCTTTAAGTCTGATTGGCTCGGCCTGTCCTCAACCTAACCATCTTGTTAAAGAAATGTAACAAAAATAATGAGAATATCTTAAAATATAATTTGTTAATCAAATATTAATTTCTTTTCGTGATAGATGTACTTAATAGATGTACTTTTTAGACCAAATATACTGTTGAATTTTTGCCACCTATTTTGGGATGTCCAACTCAAACCATCACATAAGTGATATTCAGAGATTTTACTAAAGGGATAGTTCACACAAAAATGAAAATTCTGTCATCATTTACTCACCCTCATGTTGTTTCAAACACGTAAGACATTCAATCATCTTCAGAACACAAGTGAAGATCTTTTTTAATGAAATCTGAGGGATTTCTGTCCCTCCATTGACAGTCTACGCACCTACGAACTAGAATGTAGTTTTAATTACTATCTTAACAGGCATGGTGGATATACTAACAGCCATATTAACTTTATTATCCAAAACCAAAACGATAATCCAGGATAACAAGAACAAACGCAGCATCTTTTTAACCAAACTGAGAGGGGCAGGTAAACATAATTGGTTACCATGGTAACTCTTCAGTGGTAGGAAACATAGGGAACAAACAAGAACAAAAACACACGAAACAATGAAAACTCTGTGAAAACCAACATAAACCTAACAAACTGATTGCATTTAATATTATTTTAAACTGTAAAACATTTACATTTAATTGCAATTAAATGTCTGAAAAAAATGTCTGTCAAATGCGTTTTCGACTTTCGACAAAAGTGTTTTTTTAGAAACCGTTTTACTCTTGTATTTAGCGTCGTCAACTTGTGATGGGATTGACCAAAACTCATTGTAATACCAAGTGTAAACTGGGCCTCAGTTTACTATTATATCCATAATAAGTTCTCCTAAAAGTATGCTAAGTTGTACTTCTTTTTCACTTATCAGGTTTGATGGTCTTTATAGCAGTAGTTTTTGTCATTGACATTATCTGTTTATTTGTTTTTTCAGTTGGTCGCCACAGGGCAGTTCACAATCATCAAGCAGCCATTAGGATTCATTAAAGTCTTACAATGGGTGAGTAACTACAGTTCATGCAGTGTGGGCCCTATGGTTTCCGCGATCACAGAATTGCAGAATTGGCTAATTAACATGGAATCTAGTGTTAACGCGGAATTTCGTGGAATTTTACATATTTGGTTTGAAATTCTGTTTTTGTGTGGGAGAAGAACGTATGTCTGGTGAAAATGCAGACCGGGGGAAGCAAATCTGGGCGACACAACCCTCCACCCCGTCATCTCAGCTCCAATGATGAAATCAAAACAATGAACTCATGGTGAAGCGGCTCTCCACGACGCTGCTTTCGTCGGCAAAAAGTTAAAGGGATAGTTCACTTTGAAATAAATTTTTGATATGTTTTAGCTTACCCCAAGGGCATCCAAGATGTAGGTGTCTTTGTTTCCACAGTATTTTCAATTTTGACATTTTTGACAAACCGTTGTTGTCTCTCAGTCACACACTGGAGGTGAAGGGGGTCCTCAATCGGTTCACCTCAAAGAGAATGCTCAGAGAAGTCAAAAGTAAACATGATTTAATGACTCGTAAATGTAAGTACACATTGATGGCCTAAGACACGAAACGAGCGGTTTGTGTGAGAAAACGAACAGTATTTATATCGTTTTTACCTCTTGTAATCATAGCCATTACAAAATGATCTGACGGCACGGGCGCTTCGGTCTGCGCATGCGCCGGAAGTGATCGCTTGCGCACCTACGTCACACTTTCGGAAGTTTTACCTTTCACTAAACATATTTAGATATACGGGAAACCGCAATGGAAGACGATTTCGGTATATCTGAATATGTTTAGTAAAAGGTAAAACTTCCGAAATCTTTGTGTAAATATTGAGTGACGTCACACGCAAGCGATCACTTCCGGCGTAACATTGAACTGATTCAGTTCGGTTCAGTTGGACATTGCACAACTGATTCAGATCATTTGGACGTGGCTGTGGTTACAAGAGGTAAAAACGATATAAATACTGTTAGTTTTCTCACACAAACCGCTCGTTTCGTGTCTTAGGCCATCAATGTGTACTTACATGTACGAGTCATTAAATCGTGTTTAATTTTGACTTCTCTGTGCATGCTTTTTGGTGGACCCCCTTAGCCTCCAGTGTATGACTGATAGACAAGAACGGTTTGACTGAAAAATGTCAAAATTGAAAATACTGTGGAAACAAAGACACCTACATCTTGGATGCCCTTGAGGTAAGATAAAACATATCAAAAATTTATTTCAAAGTGAACTATCCCTTTAAGAAACTCAAAGCTATAAGCCATCAGTGCCGAGCCGAACAGTTCGCACGTGACTTTTATGCAGTGTTTCCCACACATAGACTAATTTGCGGTCACAAAATTAACTCCGGCCGCCACATATTGCGTTTCGTAATTTTTTTTAACGCAATTTAAAGCATGCAGCGTATAGAGCATCACAGTCCCGCCCACAGCCCGAGAGAGCGTTGGTGCTGGAAGTAAATTTCCCATTCATTTCTCCCATTGACACTTTGTAAAATTCATATCTAAAGAGTTTTAGAGCATGTCTGAGGATAACCAGCTACGGCTGAACTCATAAGCACACAACAAATCATTTCGAGTGAAAAAACGAAAAGAAAATCCCCAAAAAAAGTCAAGGGCACAGGCCTGTTTACATATTTTCATTTCCGAGCAAAGGAACTACTCCTCCCATAAACCACCGCGCCTCATTAAAGTCGACTGAAGCCACCGCAAAAAAGCCTTTTGAGTGACTTCCAAATCTGACGACGGGCACGTGAACTTTTTCCTCCAGTGAATTTTATATAATGAATGTGCAGGGAAACTTCTTTTCCTCGATTTACTGATCATATGTAAAACGTATTTGTAGCTGCACATGCTAAAACATTGAGCATCTGGCTCGCTCATAGGCTGTGCTGCGGCAACTGCACAACCAATGGCGCGGGGGCGTCTCTGAGGTGAAATGAACCTAGCCCTACGTCATTACACCATCTTCAGTCTGTCACGTACCTTTGCGGGGTTTCAGACACATTACACGACTTCCACCAATCAGATGCATCACTGTGGGATTGTGGGTAATGAAGTACTTATCCAAAACATCGCGAATAAAAGGCATTTATCTTAAAACAAGGTTAGTGCTCCATGAACTTTTGGCGTATGAGCATAAACAATCGCTTAGTACATCCGTAGCTGGTTTTAAGTCAACCATGTATGGTTACGTTTTTATGGCTTATATCTCAAATGTGAATGGAGAAATTGTATTGAATTCTTACTTCCGGCACCGTCTGTGGGCGGGACCAGTGTTGGGTGTAACTAATAACTAAGTAATTAGTTACTGTAATTTAATTACTTTTCCCTTGAAAATGTAAAGTAAGGGATTACTCTTAATTTATCTGTAATTTAATTACAGTTACTTCTGATGTAATTGAGGTAAATACTGTGTATAGATCAATCCAATCCCTCAGCGATTCGTATGCATTTTATGAGGTGTCTAAATATTATGACCGCAGTCGTACAAATTCATATGAATTATTGTAAAATATGTATGAAAAAAGTGTGAAAAGTGTCTGATGCTAAAAAGTATGTTTTTATAATGTAACCTTCTCCACCTTGGTCAGTTTAAGGATAATTCATGCAATTTTATAGTATTTATTTCAAAGAATTAAAACAGATTCAAGTCTATCCTTGTATTATTCAGCTGGTTGAGATTGATATGGGATTGTGAAAGTAATTAGTAATTAAATACTTTTTAGAGAGAGTAATTAGTACAGTAATCTAATTACACTGTTGAAGAGGTAATTAGTAACTAGTAATTAATTACTTTTTTAGAGTAACTTACCCAACACTGGGCGGGACTGTGATGCTCTCTATTCCTTCAGTTGTATTTCCTTTCCCCGCTCTCCCTCCGCCTCTCTATCACTCACGCGTCTCTCTCACACACACACACACACACACAACGTGCACACCGCGTCTGTCTATGAGGCGCCGGACTGGACAAAAGCGAAGCGAACTCCGTGAGCCACACTGGGCGAGAGAGAGACAGATTGTGACTTTATTTAAACTTATATAAACTAATGTAATTTATATAACTGGACAGTTTAAAGCTCATAACCATATTTTGTTGTTACTTGAAGAGTGTAGTGTTATGTTGCATCATGCTGTATTTGTCTTAAAAAGGCTACTGAGTAAATGTCCGTTACCCCAATAAATTTAAGGTCATTCCTATTTTATTTCTATACATTTTAATCATTAACTTTAAAAGCACACTATTTTTACAACTAAAATAACAATCAAGGGTAAAAAAAAAATGAATTCCCAATAAAATAAAGCAGAATTTGGGAAAAAATAAAACAGAATTTCATTTCCCTAAGTGTGCTGTTTTTTTTTTTTATCTTGCTATTTTAACTCCTTTTCTTTCTCTTTCCTTCATATTATTTTCTTCTAAAAACTGTAATCTCTTTAAATATGTGTGGTTGCAACTTTTAAACTGTAATTTTACCAAAAGCATTGGTATTTCCTACAGCTACAGCCAGTGCAAATCTAGTTCAGTTTCTCTTAATTATATCTGGCAGTAAACACAACACACACACACACACATGGTATTGTGCACAGCTTGTGTGGGTGGCTGTGAACAGTCACTGCTGTTGCTTACATAATGTGAGGAGTCTGACAAGACAAGTGATGGTAAATCAAGACAAATCTTTAGATTCTAAGATTTCAAGTGCCCCAGTGTCTTTAGAAAATGTATTTGCAAATATGTGTGTGTTTTGTGCATGTTTAAAGTTGTAAAATAGATTTGTAGGTAGATCTAGCAGGGCTTGACATTAACCGTTTTGTTCAGCAGTCACTGTGGTTATAGTGGTTTTCCAAAGTTACAAGCCACTCAGCATTTTCTCTGGCCACAATTCTGACATCGATACCATGGGGGAAAACTGCCATGTAGATATTTTTTAATATTAACTCATAATTTGGCCGCAGGCTTATCAGGCTGATGTCACTTTAAAGGGGTCATGAACTGGCTTTTTAATAGTTTTTAATAGTAAAAGGCTATTTTCTACCGTAGTTTTGAGCCTAGCTGAAAAACGCTCGGTTTTTATGGGCGTCTCGCACTGAAGACTTGGAAGTAAACGCCCACTGCTGTGAGTGGATTTGTTTTGCATATTATAATGAGTTTCAACTCACGCGTCGGTGCTCTTGGGGGAAATTGTTTTGAAAATGTCCAATATTGTAAAATGGCAACCGGAATGATTCGCCCATACATGTTCGACCCAGAGTCCGTGTGTTGCACCATTCCTGTCAGATCCAATATAGACGGCACAGCACCGTTCTTTACTCTTAATCGGTCTGCAAATCCAGTCTTGTTTACAAAACAATCCTCAGTGAAATGAAGCGAACAGACGGATAATGTTTTACCCTCATCAGCTGGAACGTCATTAAAAATAAAGTTTAACCATGCAGTCCTATTGGAATCCAGAGGAAGCTTATGCAGCGACTGTCTTCTTCCACAACCAGGCACTGCACAATATTCTGTAAACGGCATGTTTATTGCTCGGTAGCTTGATTCGGTTTTTATCACGAGGTAGGCATCTATGTTATTTAGCTATGCGTGTAATGCGCGAATCGGTGGGCGGGGCTAAACCGGCCATGTTGAAGTAGGCGTTGATCTTCTTCTGCGGGGGTGGGGTTTTATCCTCTTTGACGTCATAGTTCCCCACTTTGAAAATAAAAGTGTCAATAAAAGCTTTTATTGGACTATAATATGATGACCTCTTAGATGTCAAAAGCTCAAGGAAAATTTGATTTCTCAGTTCATCACCCCTTTAAGACCTGACGCACGGATCCATTATAGATGCGTTTTCTTTCTCTACTGTTGACATTCACTTAATACATAACTGACCGTTTACATGAATACTCACCATAGCTGGCATTTTGACATTATTTTGTGTGTATTTGTCTGTTTTGAAGCACAATAAGCAGGGGAAAATAACTCAATTTAGTGTTGAGAGGTGGCTTTATGTGTGCACACTTGGGGTGTGACAAAGTCTGTGGGAATAAGTAAATGTATGCACAATCCCATGATGAAATTTAAGCCCTGTTACATCAACAATGTTCATCTGGCGTAAATGAATTGAGTGGGTGAGGAGAGACGGGTTTGTGTGTCACTCACTGTCTACATTGCACCTTTTTGAAAGACTACAATTGAAAAATGAATTCTATATACAATTCAACCCTCCAAAGTGGCCAGTAGTGACTGCGTTACACTCCTCTGAAATACACCCACATTTCGAGGTTTGACAGTTGTTAATGCCAAGCACTTTATTAATTATTTTAAAATCTTAGATTTTACTGAGAGAACATTTTTATTATATGTAGTATGATATTAAATTGTGATAGTAAGTTACAATGCAACGGTAAATTTCTTCTGAAATGTTACCATTTAGGAAATAAAACAGTAGTCAGTTTATGGGTCCTTTTGAAAAATAAGAGATATTGATATCTAATCTGGCACATCTGTAGATTTAACAGCCTGCGCTTTGTGCTTTGGTTAAGCCCGACCGATAAAGGATTTTGAAGGCCGATACCGATAAAATCTTATTTTAATTAATTTTAAAATTTTAAAATTATAAATTATTATTTTAAATTATTTTTAAAATATTATAATATAAAATAATTATTATTTAAAATTATTTTAATTAATTTTAAAATTTTAATCTTAATTTTAAAATCCGATATTCCGATTTATCGGCCGATATTATTATTTTTTTTTTTATTTCAGAAATGTGCAACAAAATATTAAAAGATTTCCCTAACATTGTTATTTGTAGTTAATTATGAGTTTTAACAAAAATAATATGATAATGTATAACTGGTTCTCTCTGCCCGACTCTGGCTGGATCAGCAGGTTGCAGGATGTGGCGCTTTATAACAGGGACGGTGTAGAGTGCCCTCTGGTGGCCAAACTATGCAACGCCAACACTCATGACATGGTTGAAGCGTGTTTCGTCCGTTTTTATTTTTTTGGAAATATTCATTTATCGGCCATTATAACTGCCGATACCGATATGTTAGAAAATGCCTAATATCGGCCGATAATATCGGCATGACGATATATCGGTCTGACTCTAGTTAAATGTCATGAATTTGTGCCCATTTCTGTCTAATTTTCTCTTTAAAGCTTGCTCTAATTAATTGCTTAGAATTTGAGAGAAGTGTATAGTCACTGCATGCATAGAAAAAAAAAGAAAAGGCCAATATTTAGTGGATGAATTTTTTATATAAATACATTTACTTGCTATTAAAAATGTAAGTACCATTTGCCAAGCGCTGTGTAGGCTGTAGTGCACGATCGCAAAAGATAACAAAAGGTGTCTTTAATACTAAATTCCACTAGGAACATTTTGTCCCGCTGCCAAAAAAGGAATCAAGGTCTGAACCGATCAAGGTTTGGAACAAAATGAAAAATTAAACCTGAAGTCACATAATTCCTATTACTTTCTTTCACCATTCTTCATTAACTTATTCTGTTAGAGTTGAAAATCCTTAAGGAATGCCTACAAGACTCCTGTCATAATTTGAATCCCATCCTAAATGTCAATTATCTTACAGCAATTAATTCAGTTCAATTCACATTTATTGTATAGCGCTTTTTAAACATATCGTTATAAAGCAGCTTTACGGAAAATGCACATGTCTACATTACAATTAAGAGTGATCTGTTATCAGAAATGTACATAATCACACAGTTAGCTAACAATGTATTAATTTAAGGCAGAAACAATGAGCTTGTTAAAGTAAAGAATACATGTTGTTAATAAATTATTAGGATCTACAGAACGTTTTAAAACTACAGCATCACAAAGCAAAAGCCGAGATGGGAACACATAATTCCCAAGCGGACCAGCAGGATAAAATGCTGCTGTTTCAAAAAGAATTGAAAGAAAATGTGTGTAAAACTCTTAAAACTCCCTCTGGGATTTCCTTGAACCGATCCACAAGACATTATTCCAATACAACCCAAGCAGCTTTCTCTTAAAGATTACACAATATCCAGTAGGATTCTAGGAATCAAATGAGATCCTACTGGATCTTAAATTCCTATATCGGAGGTTTTGATTCGTTTGATTTTTGGAATTTACTAATTATTTTCAACATCTGTCAAGCTAAAGTAGCCCTGACTTTGTGTTATTGTTGTATTTTTGTATCTTTCCTATTATCTGCCCCGTTGCCTTCTCATGAATATAGTCACTCAGTGCAAGTAATAGTGCATTTTGTTTCCTGGGACACAATGAAGTGTTGTGTTTATTTGATCTGGTGCTTGTCCCATAATACATCAGTATTTATTTGTGTGCTGAGCTCCACAAGTTGCACAGAAGTTGTCCATTCGAGAGTGTCTGTGCACATGTGCTGTATGACTGTATTAGTGAGCTGCCTAGAAGATGTAGGGACATTTATGCTGCATTACACATACAATTAAAAATGCACAAGGTCAATACTAAATATTGTTTAAATTTGTTCAGTGTAATTAAAAATTGTCTTTATGCACAGCTGCACTACTTCCTGAACTTCAGCCAGCTCCTTGTTTCCTGTCTGCTATTATTGGACAAACTTGATTAATTCAGGTGTGCCTGATTATTGTTGTTGTGACTACTGAGGTTAGACACACCTGGATTAATCAGTTTGTCCAATAATGGCAGACAGGAAACAAGGAGCTGGCTGAAGTTCAGGAAGTAGTGCAGCTGTGCATAAAGCCAATTGAACAAGTGACCAAAAGTATGTGTCCGGATTCACTCTCGTTCACTAACTCTTCCCACTCGTTCACTCTCGTTCACTAACTCCTCCCACTCGTTCACTCTCGTTCACTCACTCCTCCCACTCGTTCACTCTCGTTCACTCACTCCTCCCACTCGTTCACTCTCGTTCACTCACTCCTCCCACTCGTTCACTCTCTCCTCCCACTCGTTCACACACTCCTTTCCTCTTACGTTAAATGTTCAAACAACATTTAACGAGGAACGGTTAAGGTTAAAAAACAAAAGAGTTAACAAAATACTAATAAATCAATGGTAACATTTTAGCTCTCATATGTTGTAACATTGCGATATATCAATGTTGATTTGAAATTTGAGAATATTTTTTTCTGAGTCAGTAGAGTTTGGTATTAGCATGTTGCTAAGCTAATGGCATGACACTCTAATAAGCATTAAAGAACACAACATTGGTCCCCATTGACCTGGGCTGCGTCCGAAATCGCTTACCTCCATACTATACTTACTTACTTACTTACTTACTTACTTAGCTTAGCAACATGCTAATACCAAACTACTGAAATAAACAGTGCACTGAGGGCTATTTACTATTAACATAGGCAGCAAGGCTACTCACTATGTTTTGGAACAGAGCTTATTTGTGTGTAAATGTGCGTGTGTAGAGTGATGTGTTGTAGATCAGCACAGTGTGTTGTAGTGACAGATGGTAAAGCACCTCAGTGAGATTAATAGCCGGATTTTCTATTCAATCGGATCTTCCTGCAGTGAAGGGAGGGTGTGGTAAAAATACTCTGACTAACTAATCTTTCTGTGTGTGTGTGTGTGTGTGTGTGTGTGTGTGTGTGTGTGTGTGTGTGTGTGTGTGTGTGTGTGTGTGCATGTGCCTGCATCATGACACCAGTGCTAGTAGGTGTTATTGTGTTAATTGTGATAATTCATTAACTCCTCTTGCTTGTCACCTCATCTCATTTATATCTAAGTTTCCATGACAACAGGTGCAACAGTGACCTTGATACAGTAGCTGCATTTCTTTGAACAGTGTATGTTTGTGTCAGCAGTGCTGATTGGGTTAGCAGATATTGTATTTTATATTTTATATATGTTATGATACAACAGATGGTGAATTGACACAGAAACATGAACCACTCTCATTTCTAAATTTTCTCTTTATTTCATTTTTGATATGAAACACCCTTCTTTTCATTGACATTATTAAATTAGTTTTAGAAGTGAAATGTCTAAAACCATGTTTTTTTATAATTTAAATGTTTTTACCTTCATATGATGGTAACTCTTCAAAAATTGGGGTTCTGTAAGAAATTAATACTTTTATTCCGTGAGGATGCAATAATTTGATCAAAAGTGACAAAGATATTTATATTGATACAAAAGATTTCTTTTTTCAAATAAATGCTGTTCATTTAAACTTTCTATTCATCAAAGAATCCCAAACAAAATTCATCACAGGCTTTCACAAAAATATGAAGCAGCACAACTGATAATAAGAAATGTTTCTTGAGCAGCAAATCAGCATATTAGAATGATTTCTGAAGGATCATGTGACACTTTTTAAATATATTCAAACAGTAAACAGGTCTTTTCATTTGAAGTAATATAATTTTGTAGTCTACATAATCTACATATTTGCATTTTACTGTGATGTATTGTTTCATATAATCAAAGAAGCTTTTCCAGTTCTGTATTGCATGACATAGCATAATAGCTAAAAGCTTGTATCCGGCCTGGAATAGAGTTTGGTTTATGGTTATGGTAAGGGTTTGGACACCATTTTGGAAACAAATGTAGTAGCCGTGGGTCTTTTATGCAGAGACTTACCTCATGTGTTTGCAATTGCAATGATGCATTCAAACGTAGTATCTTTACAAAAGTTCACAATCCTGTTGCAGATGAACTATAATGTGGATAACACTGAATAAATATATTTTCGTCAAGTTAGATAGTGATTATTATTAATCACTCAAAATACCTCTTTATCTAAACCTCTTAACCTTGAGACTCACATACGCCATGTTTGTAGTTTTTAATCCTTTGAATGTGTTTGTAGTTCTAATTGTTAGTTTTAATTATTTTGTATTTATAAATACATATGCATTCATGTATATATTTAAGAATTATTTGCATGTATATATATATATATATATATATGCAAAAGCCTCTAAATGCCATTTGAAATTTTCTTCTTTAATGATGATTTTTATCAAACTTGTATATTTAAGTTCAGTAATTTCACTTAAATAACAATTAATAGGTAATTATCATTGCCATTTAAGTGAAATCACTGAACTTAAATAAACAAGCTTGATAAAAATGATCATTCTAGAAGAAAATTTCAAATGGCACTTAGAGGCTTTTGCATCTGAACTCTTCATATATGTATATATATGTATATATATACATAATCTATATTAGATATACATATTTTATATATGAATAACACATTCTCTTAAATATATACATGCATATGTGTGTATTTATATATACAAAGTAATTATACACAGCACACACAAATATATTATGCAAACACAAACTTTTATTTTGGATGCGATTAATCGCAATTAATCTTTGCACAGCCCTAATATAATTCATTCAGATTCATTAAACATAAATAGACTGCACCAATTACCAGTTTGACAAAACCTATAGTAAATTACATGTTATTTTATTTAGTTATCTCCTTAGAATCATGGGAGAAATTATGATCTTTGTTTGAAACCAAAAAAAAATTGTGCTTCTCAATTTATCCAGAATTGTGCACCTCTTGCTGAATGGAAAAAAACCAAGTCTGTTTATTCTGTTAAATTTTATTTTTTACAATTTATTTGCTGCTTGCAAAAACCCAGTGAAAATAGGATATTTATTATATAGATTGTTCGTTGTATATGGGCGTTTTCAGTACACTCGTTTCATGCTAATTGCCATTCTTTACTTGCACACTTATTTATTATAACAACTGACTCTTTCTTTCTCCTTCTCAGTTCTTCGCCATCTTTGCGTTCTCCACCTGTGGCGGTTACTCTGGAGTGTTTCGTCTGAGCGTGGAGTGTAAGAACCGCACAGAAAGTGACCTGAACATTGAGGTTGAGTTTCAGTACCCGTTCAGGTCAGTGTTTCACTGCCATTCCTGTCATATCAGGAATATCATATCATTCCTGTCAACAATGCTTTTCGAGATATTTTATTTATTTATTTTATTTACCTGTAAATTACAATTTAAGCACATTCGTCACATTCTTTCCCTTAAATGCAAAAAAAAGCACTTTATTACATGCAAAAACTTGTTAAAACAGCTCAAAAGTCTCATATTGGGTGTTTTTGCTCACCTAAAATAAAATTATTGCTCTCTATGGAGCAAATTAACTGTTCCCCTTATAATATTATAATATGAACATTTTTACCATTTATTTTGCTTTTGTGTGTGTGTTCTGCATTGTAAATGTGTTCAAATCTAACCACGGGATTGTGTCATTTCTTTCTTTTTCTTTTTTTGATAAATAATAATAAAATTCCCCATTTCCCATTCATTTCTTTGCGGGTCAAATTGACCCACGAGGGAAGGATTTGCTACTGTTTTTATTACAACCACATAAACTCCTCGAATGCAGTAAATGTTTTGTGTGTGTGTCCCAAGTCCAAGTGCGACAAGTGCCGTCAAAATAAAAGTCACAACAACAAAAAAGTTTCTACTGCTGATGTGAATGCAACCAGGAAAAAGGGCCCTAGGGGAACATTTATTTCTCAGGGAACCATGGTGACTAGTTCCTAGTTCCTACATCTACTACCCAGTGCAAAAGAGGTTTATGATTCCATAGGAGAACCTTTTAAAGAGATACTCCACTTTTTTTGGAAATAGGCTCATTTTACCACTCCCCCAGAGTTAAACAGATGGGTTTTACCATTTCCAAATCCATTCAGCCGATTTTCTGATATTTAGAAGAATATCAGTTACCAGACAGTTTCTGGTCTCATTGACTTCCATAGTAGGAAAAAAATATACTATGGAAGTCAATGAGACCAGAAACTGTCTGGTTACCGATATTCTTCTAAATATCAAAAAATCAGCTGAATACATTCGAAAACGGTAAAACCAACTGTTTAACTCTGGGGGAGTTGTAAAAAGAGCCTATTTCCAAAAAAAGTGGAGTATCCCTTTAAGTTTTTTCACGTGAATGCGCACACATTGGTCAAGCGATTTACACTTCTGACAGACATTTATCAAGTGTCTTTCTCCACAGACTGCACCAGGTATGGTTTGATGCTCCTTCATGTAAAGGGCCGGAACCTGAACGTCTCTTTCTGGTGGGAGACAACTCTTCCTCTGCTGAGTTCTTTGTCACCATTGGTGTCTTTTCCTTCCTTTATACAATGGCAGCCATGTCCGTGTACATCTTCCTCCTGGAGAAGTACCACGAGGGAAACAAAGGAGCTCAGGCTGTGAGTCTTCTTGCAGTCTCTTTCCTGTGAAAATTGAAATTTCAGCTGGTATACATTTTCTTTGAGCATAATCAGCATAAAACGGAATGACTTAAAGGGATAGTTCACCCAAAAATGAAAATTCTGTCAGTATTTACTCACCCTCATGTTGCTCCAAAGCTGGATCACTCCTCCATAATAGTCCATAGGCTTCTTGAGGGATTGAAACTTGCCGGCCTCGAAAAGTTATTAAAGGCATCGTTAAAATAGACTACAGTGGCTCAATCTTAAAGGACAACTCCGGCGCAAAATGAACCTTTAGTCTAATAACACATTGTTACCTAGTCAACCGTTATCTGAGATTTGTATTCATGATTGCCGAATGTAAATAGTTTTATCTTTAAAAACAGTTTAGCCTATAACGCTAGTATAATGCTAGTATATAGGGCACAGAGTAATGACAAATAAAAATCGCTTGTTATTACCACTAACAAGGCTCAAAATAGCCCCACAGTAACACGACAGCATAACAAGGGTCTCTACATTCGAACCGAAGCATTGAGAACTTTGTCAGTGTCCATAAAGTTTAATTAGAAGATATTTTATACACACAGTCAACTTCGCGAATACAGGAAGAAGCCATCGTTGACACTGACAACGTTCTCAATGCTTCGGTTTGAATGTAGGGACCCTTGTTATGCTGTCGTGTTACTGTGGGGCTATTTTGAGCCTTGTTAGTGGTAATAACAAGCGATTTTTATTTGTCATTACTCTATGCCCAATATACTAGCATTATACTAGCGTTATAGGCTAAACTGTTTTTAGAGATAAAACAATTTACATTCGGCAATCATGAAAACAAATCTCAGATAACGGTTGACTAGGTAACAATGTGTAATTAGACTAAAGGTTCATTTTGCGCCGGAGTTGTCCTTTAAGTTTATCAAATGACGAGAATATTTTTGTGCGCAAAAAACAAACAAAAATAACGACTTTATTTCAAATATTAATTTCTGTCTCTCTGGGCCTCGGATCAGGTTACTAGTTTAACAGCGTATGATCTGTTGTTGTGCGTCTACGTGTGACGTAGCTCTACGCTATCACACTACGTTAACTGACTAGAGGCTCAAAGAGAAGGAAGTGAATAGTTGAAAAAAAAACGTTATTTATGTTTGTTTTTGCGCACAAAAAGTTTTCTCATAAAGGCATTATTGAGCCACTGTCGTCGTTTGGGCTGTTTTAACGATGCCTTTAAAGGATTAGTTCACTTTTGAAAAAACTTTTTAAATGTAAAAGTATCAGTATCAGCCATTCAGAATCTATCCTGCTTTAAAGAGCATGTGCATTTAATGCGAAAGATGATAAAACTTTTATTGGCGTGTTTTATTGGGTGTGGACGCTAATATAGTTAGATAGTAATAGTATTTGTAACTTATTTTAGTTCACGACACGTTAATATAGTAAACTAATGTTAACAAATATAAACAGTGTGTTACCAACAATTTTAATAACCTATGATATTTTGTTAACACTTGTATCATGTTTTATTACCGTGTTACGTTCAAAATATAATGTTGCAACACTGAAGATCAGTGGAAAGTGTCTAACATGCCTTAACTTACAAATCTGTTTGAACCATAAAGTCTATGCCTTTAAATATTATAGATTTTAAAGGGGGAAATGTCACTGCATTATAGTGTGGCGGTAAACCCATAATATTTCATTTTTTAAAAACATATAAGTGATTAGTATTCCAATGAAACAATTTTTTTTTCTACAGGATTTTGTGGTGACAGCTATTTTTACCTTCATGTGGTTGGTAAGTTCAGCGGCGTGGGCCAAAGGTCTCTCGGATGTCAAGAGGGCAACTGACCCCGATGAGGTCATCAACCTCATCGATGCATGTGATCGTGAGGAAAACCGCTGCAAAGAAATCCATGAGCCTGTGGTTTCCGGCCTAAACACATCTGTGGTGGGTACAGTCACTATGAATAATGTTATTGTGCGCATGTATTGAATGTGTTTCTAGAATTTTATAATGACACGTCGTGGGCCTTTGAAAAAGGTTGGACATCATGTTTATGAGCAATGACGAAATGATGTTACTTCTATAAAATATTGTAGTCAATCATTAATAATCAATCATTATGCTCCATTATACTCTGTTATATACAAACTCAGCCGGCAAGTGACCAACCTTCAATGTTGAAATGTGGTTAAAATAGTGTTATAAATGTTTCAACATTTAAAGTTTCCCTATTATGATTTTTCAGTGATGACCTTTTATGTTGTGTGTGCATGATAAATGGTCTGGGTTAATGTCCCCCAAAAGAAACAACTGATTTTGAACTGCCTCAAATGAGTCGTCTGTAATTACAGTCTTTCTTTCTGCAAGTGCCTCCGAAGCTTAAATTAATATATGGTAATGGGTGTTTTGTGTCCGAGTGGTAGACCATCTGACCAATCAGAGTAGAGCAGGCTCTTGGAAATTTTTAGAGAAATCTTTATCGAAACTTTATCAATGTAGTGTTTTTTATTTTATTTTTTACTGTAGATGCATGTAAATCTATTAGATGATACCTCCAAAACAAAATTAGGAAACTTTAAAATAGCATATATGGGGCACTTTAATGCTAAATAAAGGCAAAATATTTACCTTTACAAATCAACAATAACATTTTAATTCACCTATGTTAAAAAAATCAACGTTGATTTGTTTTGAACAATCATCTAAATTGTTTTTGTTAAATGAAAAAAAAAATGAATTAATACATACAGTATATATATATATATATATATATATATATATATATTAGATTAAAAAAAATGAATCTTCATTTTGCGTAGGCAACTAACTGAAAATAAACCAAGATTAGTTTTAACTTCCAGTGATAAAAATCAGTATATATGCTTAGTCTAATGAAACTGGCAGTATTTTCATCAGGTAAAATAGGGTGTAGATGTTTTTTTGGGCATCCAAATGAATGCATATGGTATGTGTAAGTAAACATATGTGTAAGTAAAACTGGTTTCTCTTGTACCTGCAGGCGTTTGGGTTCTGTAATGTGGTGCTATGGGCAGGGAACCTGTGGTTCGTCTTCAAGGAAACCGGTTGGCTTGCAGCCTTTGCTGGCACTTACGCACCCTCTGGAGAGAAGCAGCCAGCACCAGACTCCTTCGGCCAGGGTGAGCACAACTAAAAGACTGAAAATTAAAGCATGGAATTCACATAAATTCATATAAGCTTATGTATTACAAGATTTTTGTTGCTGTTATAAACATTTATATGTAGGTTAATGTGAATCTCAAGAAGAAGTGAAGTCAGTATTACAGCAATGAGGATAAAATAATGTGATTTGAATAATATGCTTAATTGTCATTTTAATAATAAACGAAATTTGATTTTGATCCTACAAATAGGCTAATCTTCTGTATCCAAAGTTTAATTTTAATTTAGAATTTCTGACATATTCTTGACAAGTTTTATAAGATTCACCCTAATAGAACTTTCAGGATAATTGTCATTTGAAATTTTTTGACATTTTAAGGCTTGCAAAGATCTTCATCCTATTTTATTATATTCTCTTTTAAATGTATTTTTCTAGGCTATGGACAAGAAGGTTATGGACAGGACCCTTATGCTGGCTCTCAGGGCGGTTACCAGCCCGAATACAGCCAACAGGGCGAAGGTGGCGGTTACAACCAAGGAGTGTATGGTCAGGGTGAGCCCACCTCCTTCTCCAATGAGATGTGAGCCCGCTTCTGCTGGCTGAAGCTCTGTACTGGTGAGTGAACAAGCTGTAAGGGTAGTTTACACTGTAGGGAACATCTCAGTTAATATTTTAACGTCCGTTCCCTGATGGAGGAAATGAGATGTGGTATCGATGGCTGGCACTAGGGGTGGACATGCATTTTGAGCGTAAACCACCTTTAAACAACCAGTTTATATATGCTATTGCGAGTCTGTAGCCAATGCTTATCAACCCGAGCACGACCGAGGACACCATATGCCCCAGGAGCCTCTGAAATTGTTTCAGTGGAACCACTGTTTTTACTCTAAATGTCTTTAAGGAGTTCAGCATTGCGAGACATGAAGTCCAACTCCATCCTGAGAAAAGAGATACTTTGCACTGGGGAGAGCTTGCTCTTTTCCCAGTTGACCTGAAGCCCCAAACGGAGCACCAACCCTAATCTTGATATGACATCATTTTGCTCAGAAAATACAAACAGCTTGATTATTGAGAGTGTTTAGGCTTTTTGAGGTTAAAAAAAAGAAGAGAATTGATTTTTTTCATTGTATGGTGGTATGGTCTACACACTGCAAAGTCATTTGCAAACTTTTTTTGCATTTGGAAAGGAATTTTGCTTCCGATGAACCCTTTAAAGGGATAGTTCACTTTGAAATTAATTCTTGATATGTTTTAGCTTACCTCAAGGAGGTGTCTTTGTTTCCACAGTATTTTCAATTTTAACATTTTTCAGTCAAACCGTTCTTGTCTATCAGTCATACACTGGAGGCTAAGGGGGTCCACCAAAAATCATGCACAGAGAAGTCAAAATTAAACATGATTTAATGACTCGTAAGTGTAAGTACACATTGATGGCCTAAGACACGAAACGAGCGGTTTGTGTGAGAAAACGAACAGTATTTATATCGTTTTTACCTCGTGTAATCACAGTGACGTCCAAGTGATCTGAATAAGTTGTGCAATGTCCAACTGAACCGAACTGAATCAGTTCAATGTTACGCCGGAAGTGATCGCTTGCGTGTGACGTCACTCAATATTTACACGGAGATTTCGGAAGTTTTACCTTTTACTAAACATATTTATATATACCGAATTCGTCTTCCATTGCGGTTTTCGCGTATATCTAAATATGTTTATTGAAAGGTAAATCTTCCGAAACCTCTGTATAAACAAAGAGTGACGTAGGCGCGCAAGCGATCAGTTCCAGCGCATGCGCAGACCGAAGCGTCTGTGCCGTCAGATCGTTTTGTAATGGCTATGATTACAAGAGGTAAAAACGATATAAATACTGTTCGTTTTCTCACACAAACCGCTCGTTCCGTGTCTTAGGCCATCAATGTGTACTTACATTTACGAGTCATTAAATCATGTTTAATTTGGACTTCTCTGTGCATGCTTTTTGGTGGACCCCCTTAGCCTCCAGTGTATGACTGATAGACAACAACGGTTTGACTGAAAAATGTCAAAATTGAAAATACTGTGGAAACAAAGACACCTACATCTTGGATGCCCTTGAGGTAAGCTAAAACATATCAAAAATTAATTTCAAAGGGCAGCCTCTGCGACTTTGGTGAAGACTCAACGTGACGGGGACAGGACCTTGTACTGGTATGCCCAAACCTCAAAAGCGAACCAAAAATATTAGGTTGTGCTTGTGTGATAACGTCTTGAATGAGAGCTTGTGCAGCAACTATTTCAAAAGTCGGAGGTCTAAGATTGGTCGTAAACCACCGCCTTTCTTTGCCACGATGAAGTGAGGGTTGTAGAAACCCTTCATCTCGGATGGAAGGACAGGCTCTATTGCGTCCTTCGACAAGGGCATCTTTGCCTGCCACTGAGGTGAAGAGAACTCTAAACCTGGAAGGGGGACTGGCGAGATGAATCGCATAGCCAATTTTGAGCCAGTACAACCGATTGGAAAGTGCTAACTTGGCCTCCGAACTTTGTGGCTGTGGGTGCTCCGTAAGCTCCAACTGGAACCGGCCTTTGACGGTTGAGAAAGCTGCCTCCGAATGTGCTACACTGTCCTGTGCAGTGATTTGGGTAATTCGCATCCACACATGAGTAGGCAGTAAGTCTCTGCGAACTATGTGACCCAGAGAATGGAGGTGTTGCTCTTTCTTTGAAAATGTGGGTACCGCTGCAACTGGGGTGAGCGGCGGAACAAAAAGAAAATGAAACCAAAGATTCTCCACCTTGCCCTCCACTTGGGGAAGGGGTTGTGCGTGCACATCATCCTGGGCAAGAGTAGGTCCTCTCATCTCTCCAGGCAGCTCAATGAGCAACTTAGGTGACTCTATCTCTTATAAGAAAAGAGAGTCACCATCCCGATGTTCCCATGGTCATGTTCTCGCAATGATAATCCACCATTCATGAAAGCTGTCTCAGCATGTTTTTGACTCAGACACATGAGACAAAGACTATTGGCATTCGAGGATAAGAGATACTGGCCGCACCCAGAAACACTCAGACTGAAAGGCATCTTTACAAAGATGCTATTCGTCTGTGCTTGCACATTTAGCGGAAAAGCTCTTTTAGAGGAAACTGCTCATTTATGCTTGCTGAAGCGCCCAGGAGAACTTTCTCTGCACTTATCCATGCCCTTTTCCACAAGGAAGTAATGCGCTGTAACACCAGCAATTTGCTTCCTTTTCAGAGGATGAATGGATTGAGCTTGTCTATAGATGACACCCACTCAGCTCCGAAAAACAAATCTGAATGAGTGCTGTGAATATCCACAAACATAAAGGGCATAGCATAAACTGACTCCATGGATTACTTGTCAAGAGTCAGAGTACATTAACCCCAAGGGATCATATCAAAATGTAAGGCCCCATCATTAATTCAGAAAAACAGCAAAAAAAATTTCTCATGAAAAATTAACTCGTTAATTCAGAAAAACAGAGCAAAATTTTTTTTTTCTCATGAAAAATTAACTCATTAATTCAGAAAAACAGAGCAAAAAAAAATTTCCTCATGAAAAATTAACTCGTTAATTCAGAAAAACAGAGCAAATTTTTTTTTCTCATGAAAAATTAACTCATTAATTCAGAAAAACAGAGTAGATTTTTTTTCTTCAAGTGAATGCAATACGCCTCCGTAGGTCCAAACATCTGTGTCCAATACTAAAGATGCATGCAACATTTTTATATATATATATATATATATATATATATATATAATTTAATAAAATTATATTTACATTTTAATACTTACATCATATGTACTTACATTTTATAAATTATATTATCAGCATAAATATTTGAGTATTTTTTTTTTTAACTTTACAATCAACATTTTAGGGGTCATATTCTAAATTTTACATTGTGCACTACCAATCAAAGTTTTGGGTAAGTTAGATTTTTTTGTCTTTGATGGAAGTCTCTTATGGTCACCAATCCTGCATTTATTCGATCTAAGAAACAGCAAAACAGTAATACTGTGAAATATCATTACAATTGAAAATATTACAGTTTTCTATGTGAATATATTTTAAAATGTAGTTAATTCCTGTAATGGCAAAGTAAAACTTTCAGCATCATTACTGCAGTCTTCAGCTTATCATAGTAACATCTTTACTTGAGCTGTGGAAATCATAATACTTTTTTTTCAGGATTTTTTGATGTTTAGAAAGGTCAAAAGAACAGCATTTAATTGAAACGTAATTTTATTGACATTTCGGTAACGCTTCCTTTTACAGTCCAGTTACCCATGTAAATACTATGTACTTATTTTAGTAACTACAATTACTGGGTAATAACCCTGAAACTACCCCTAAACCTACCGTACTTACCTTATATTAGACAGTACTTTCTAGGTAAGTACTGTACTGTAAAAGAAAGCGTTACTGACATTTCTGTAACATTATAAATGCCTTTACAGTCACTTTTGCTCATTTTAATGTGTCCTTGTTTTGCCATTATAACTTTTAAGAAAAAGCCAGTATGCTGAACCTCTTGTATATTGTACACTACACTCAATACAATTATGATGTTTGTTTTTTGTTTTAACATAAAAATTGTGAATATTTAAACGTGTTGTTTTTGCAGATCACCGCAAGAGGACGTCGTGTGATCAGCCAGCATGGAAACTACTAGCTATGTCTTTCCACTGTCTTCAGTTGGTTTTAAGGGAAGCGGGTGGGTGGTATTAAAGCACATATAAGAAATATTTTCAGGGTTGTTATTAACATCATAACCAAGAGGAAACAGTTGGGACCTATGAGGAAGTGAGACCCTAATTTCAACATACTATTTATTACATGGAATCCAGCTGGAGAATATCCATCCTATTATAATGAGGAAAAACTTGAATATGCTACCAAAAAAAAATTAAATAAATATGAATGAAACCTATGATGTATATGCTATGTACGGGGAGCCGTTTGAATGAATTATAGTAATATTAAACTGAATGTGTTTTTCTGTGGTGTAAATATGAATTAGATATACTTATTGTTGCTTTTTCTGTGATTTAGTCCCCGCATTTGTTTTTATTTCCCCTATATCTCACCACCTAAACCTTCAACCTCCGACTCAATGTTTTTTCTTTCTTTTTTATTTGTGTGAAACATTTGAAAGGTTCATAAGAACACAAAGATTAAGTAGTATAAAACTTCTGTATTGGTCAAGTGTTAACAAAAGTAGGCATAGATAAAACCGCGTAGGGAGAGAAACCGAGTAACGGAAAAGCTTAAGAACAAAGCGAAACAGAAAGTACAGGCCATATTTTTTCAAAATTTGAACAAATGATGCACATGCACGACATATATTTCCTTTTATGTTTTGGTTATATGTCCAAACTTTTATAAGCTAAAGCACAAATATATTTTTGGTGCTATAAAAACGGCTTGTAGGACAACTTCACTTCAGTCACGGGTGCTTTAGGTCTTGATTGTTTTGTTTTTCTAGTTGTGTGAAACGCCACTGATGCTCTTATTCAGACATGAGTGTGAATGACCCCTTTCGATTCTTTCTGAAAAGATTTCCATGTGTTTTGGCTCTTTGTTCAGACTGATATGTATTTTATGCTGTCTCTCTCTCTCACTGCCTTTACATGAAGGTCCATATTGCTTTCTTTCTCTCCCTCATTATATCATATGATAATGCTAAATAAAATAATGTTAGAGAATGACGAGTGATGACATTAATGCTCCAGTGTGTTTGTTCTTTGCAGCGCTTTTATGAATTCCAATGTCTTACGTTTTTGTTGGACTAGTACATTTATAAATCTATTGTCATTTCACTATGGAGTTGACAAGAATGAGGATAATTTTTGGTTAAAATTATTATCTTAAGGTTGAAGCAGTTTGAAATATATAATTTCTATTATATCATATTCCTGATCTTACTACAGACATTGTTGATGCCTTTTACGACCAGTAGAGGGAGATGTTTAGTAAATGACATGACCTTAATGGAAATTTGGCTGTTTAACAAAAATAAATATGCTAAATAAAAAAATAATTAAAACAAATTAAAAAGATCGCATGTTAGAAATTAAATGTAGAAATTTAGTAAATAAGCCTACTTTATCAATGCAGTTATTGTGCTTTTCTTATAAAGTACATTGCCGTCATTAAGATTTGTTTTAATTAATACTTTTATTCAGTTTGAACAGCTTGAGCTCAAAATTGCTGTTCAAGATTTTGATTTCAAATAAATGCTGTTCTTTTAAACTTTCAATTCATCAAAGAAAGTGTATTATGGCTTCCACAAAAATATAAAGCACCACAAATATATTTTCCACATTGATAATATTGTTATCTATTGTTATTATCACAAAATCAAATTGTTACCTAAACTACAGTTCCCATGAGACTAAATGATATATAGGCTTATATTATAATATGACATATCATTAATATTTTTCAGTTGAATATCAGAAAATGATTTAATTCATAATAATTTTCAATTACAGTTACATTACATTTACTATAGACATTGTCTAAAATAACATTTAGTGTTAATTTAATGAAATTTAGTGATTCAATGTACTTCAAACCATTAATAAGATTTTTCTTTATAAATATATTGTTCAATTACATGCTTTTGTAAATTTGTTCAAATAAATAATGTTCAGTGAAGGTCGCCTACTTTAACCCTTACATTATTTATGAATATTGATGTTGAGTGACTATGATCAGTAAAATGGTTCAAGGTACTTTTCAGAACTAGATTAAACCTTAAACTAAGTTGTGCTGTTTTGATATTCATAAACATGGAAAAAAAAATGGTTTAAATGTATTTGTATGCTTGACAAATCTGGGAAGAAACCACACTGAGTTTGTGTGTAACAGTTCACACACTGAAAACCACTTGTGTATTTCTTTAAAGTGGAGCCTAATTAATTTCATTGAAGAAAAAAACATTACATAACATAAACATTCATTATTTATGAACATTATTATGTGTAAGTTTTGTAAAAATGACAATTCATGTGATATCTCATATGTTTTCATAGGCTATACCAAATACCGTAAGTCAGACGGGATAACGCTGTTATTTTTTTTCCATTGAAATGCATAATTTCACTAAATGGAGTTGAGAAAACAATAATAACATGAAATCAAGTCCTGTAAAACTTTTTCAGACATTTTATATTTTAACTCACATTGCAGTGTTAAAATGTGTGTAAAGAACTTGAAAAAGAAATACAAAAAAAAAAAATACAAAATAATATTTTTTTTCTGATCTCTAAATATTGTTTACTGCATCACTTTACATATTAATTAGCCTAAGTATTATTGATTTGAAAAGTTTTAATATCATAATATTTAGAAAATGCATTAACGTTATCCTGTAGGCCTTATGACATTTTGACTGGTGTGGTCACATGATTCTCAGTTAAACCGCTTAAAATACTAGTTTAAAATTTAGATTTTAGTAACAAGTAAAAAAAAAAAAAAACATCCCCATAAAGATAATAACTACTTTGATGTACAGTTTTAACCAATTTGATTTTTTTTTTTTATCAGTTGAAAACCTTATTTGTCATTGATGTGAGCTCACGCGCTCTGCTCACGCACGCGGCTTCGGATGCGCGTGCGAGCATATGAGTGATTCGAGTATGAGTTGCTATGGCGACGCGTCTTATGAATTTTGAATGAAAATATCAACACTTTGATCGCTGTTGGTTGGTTGAGAGTCGAGGCGATTTCAGAGACTTTTGCTGAAAATTTTCTTGTGCTGAACTTGAGATTTTGAAGCTGTTCGGAGGATTTCAGAGAGAGAGAGAGAGAGGAGACTTTTATTCCAGAAGGAGATCGGATAATATATCCTAGCTTACGCTACATCCTTTTATTTATTTTTATTTAATATTATTTCTGAGGACGCTTTAATTTGATTGTTCTTTTCTTATTTTTGAGGGAGTTTTGGAGTTTTATTTTATTTTTTATTGTTTATTTTTATTTTATTTTTATTTTTTTTATTTTTTGGGGGGGTGGGGTATTTCTGAGTATTTTGGGTGGGGTATTACTGAGGTGGGGTATTTCATTGTATTGTATTGTATTTTGTATTGTATTGCTCTTGTTTGCAGGAGGATGCCAGGCCCGACCGGGACTCAGAGCCATGAGCTCATTCCTGGATATGTAACATCTCTGTCTTGTGAGTTTGTTTGTGTCTCCACAGGTCCGGCTGACAGGAAGAGAGAGTGGCAGAGAGACAGCCAGCAGAGCCCAGATGATGGACGTCCGTCCACTTCTTCTCAAGACTCTCGGAGAGCAAAGGCAAAGGTAAGGTGACCAACAGTCCTGTTTTCACGTCCTGTCCTGGCCCTCCTGGCTGCTCTTTATAAAGTGATGAAAATGTCCTGGTTTTCAAAAAACTGCTGGGAAAGATCAGCTCTACAGCAAAATATAGATGGGCAAGGAAGAAAAACAGGATAAAGAGGAAGAAAACTAAAGATATAAATATATTTTGTTAGTTCTTTTTGGCAAATTTGTGAGACATATATATTTGTTCAATTTGGAGACATTTCTTTCAGTTATTTATTATTTATATATTTACTTTTGTAATACTGAAGAGACATTATTTCATTATTTTTGAAACCTGTCATAATAAAGAGTAACCTCTGAGAAGCCTATCTGAATTTGTGTCTTGTTAATGTAACAATTTTCTATTTATACAGAGGAGGAATAGCCTACTTTCAATGTATTGAAATGAATAAGGCATCTTTGAGTAAACTTTGAGTATCTGTTTGCTGGGCCGAGTGTCCTGGTTTTTGGTAATCAAAATATGGTCCCCCTAGGCAGAGGAAGAGGAGAAGCGTGATTCCCGTGACTGGAGCGGCATCATCCCAGACCAGAGGACTGCACCGATACCCGAGAGAAGAGCTGAGGGTAAATCAAATGACCATTGGAGAATATTATCACTGGAGTGTCATTAATTACCATATATGACCACACCATATTATATCAAAATACAACTGAAGCCAATAATCAGATTTAGTTTTTATTCCAAGACACATCATAACATATTTAAATGAGGATTGGGTACAAATTTCAAGAATAGCCATCATTTGAGTATCCAATGTTTAATAATTATGATTAGTTTGAAACATGCTTGTGTGTGATATTCCCTGCTTTAGAGGATCATGGTCACACATGGTACACAACATTATAAGTTATTATTAATATTTGGTTGGTTCTCTTGTTTTTGCATGTGTTTTTAATTCAGCTTTATATAACAGCCTGGACAAAAATGATGTTGCCAAATTGTTTATGTTTTATTGAATTATTATCACAAATTAAACAATCGACTCCCAGCTTAACTGTGCAAAATGACTACAAAATCTTACACACATTTATAATAACATTTAAATGCAAGACAAGAGTGCAGATGTCAGATTTCCTGGGCCGGACGTCACTTGTGTTCACTATTGTATATAGCTGTAATTGTAAATGTAAGGGAGAAAAGGAAAGCATGTGTGTGTGTGTGTGTGTAATCAGGCACTAGGATGATTGGGAAGAACATATTTAACTGTTTTCATCCCATGTTCTTCTTTCTTCATGATGTCAAGCCTCAGTATTTACGGTTTCTTGTGTTAATGTTTTTACCTTTCTTCAAGGCATCTGTGCTTTCTTACGGAGAATCGGGAAGGCTGTAAAGCTGGACTGCAGTGAGGTCGATATACTTGTGTCCACATATCCCTCCTGCAATCCCACGGATGTCCAGCAGGATTCATCCGAGTTTTACTGGGCAACACCAGTGCATCCGTGTCCATCTGGAGTCCAGCTGCCGGTTAATGCCGATCCGGACGATCCCGAAGACTCTTGCACATCTGTCCTGGACCCAGAGCCGGCAGTGGCGCGAGATCTAGAGCTGATGTCTCTCTCAGGATTGTCCAGTCTCTCTAGTATCGAGCTGACGCCGGACTCTATTCAGGACGATCCTGACGATGCATCGTCTGTCCCGGGTGAGTCTATGGTCATTATTATTACTGTCAGTACTTTCATTATACCGAGTTGTGTTGTCGAGTTCATCTTGTGTACCTAATTATTAAAGTCCCCCGCTGGTCAATCAATTCATCCCTTTAAACTCATCTTTGATCACCAAATATTTCCATATTTAAATGTTTTTTTCTTTGAAAAAACAATCCGTCACGCCTTAAAATAGCTTGAATGTAACTCGACACCCTTGCCTCATTTAGTATGCTCGGTTCTATGAATATGCAAATGAGCCCCGCCTCCACTCACTCACTCAGCCCAGAGATCCACTGGTTGACGATCACACGTTGATCTGATTGGTTACAAGGTGGTTTGTGACGTCAGAAACACCAGCGATTTCACACCGTGTTTTTGAGACTGTCTTTGGTTCACTGCAGTTTTAAGGAGGAAATACTCTGAAAATACTTGAAAAATGTGCCACTTTTCCAGTTGTCTCACCTCACAATTGAATTCTTTCTTCATTATGTCTTCCCTCAGATTTTGCTGAAAGCCAAACACAGAAGAAGAAGAAAGATGTGGGTGCGTTTCTCCGTAGGAAATGGAGGGCTATGATAGCGCCGGCTGTTGGTAAGTCTATTATTAGTCTACTGTCATTCTTTTCGTTATAGTTGTAGACTTTTGCTCTAGTCTACGGTTTATGTTATTCTTGTTCCCCTTAAATTATTAGTGTTCAACATTCAGCATCTATTTTATTTTTCACTATAATCTAGCGGTGGGAATCTTTTGGTGCTTCGCGATTCGAAACGATTCTCGATTTTGAATCAAATTTCGATTTGAAATGAGCATTTTGATTGTAGTTTACTGTTGTGTGTTACTTCTCTTATTTGACTGCGGTACACAGTTTAATAGCTCTAGAGAAAAAAAGAAAATCCGACTGAATTAAATGTGAACCTTGAAATGTATTTAGTTTTTTAGCAATGAGTGCATGAAAATAGTTACACATCCGGTTTTCTTCCATTTGAAAAGGCATTTTTGTGTGTGGGCTGTAGTCATATACGTTTACATAAGGGATTTATTAATATGAAAATGATTTTGTGATTCTCTACTGTCTTTGTTTTGTCCGAAGTTGGCGTGGCGTAACTGAATTTATTTTTCCATTTTTTTTTTTTTTTTAGAAAAACCATCAAGAAGGAGGGTGAAGAAAGGCTCATTCATCCAACGAACATGGAAAACTCTAAAGGTTTCCGCTCTTGGCTGTTACGGGGACGACACAGTGGACCCAGATCCAGCAGATCTACAGCCACAGATATCTGTCCTCTCCAGGGACTTAACCGAGCCAGGTCCATCTCACCGCGAGATCAGTTCTGACCAGTTACCCTTCTCGGGTCCATCTCACCGCGAGATCAGTTTAGACACGTCACCCTTCTCAAGTCCATCTGGTTCCCAGTCAAGTTTCTTTTACTCCGATTCATCGTCTGCTCCATGTTTGACCGATCTTCTCTCAGAGTTATCAATTTTAATGGGAGATTACGAGCCTGTTTCCAGTTAATCCAGTCTCAAGCTGATCCTGAGCTGAGTTGTAGGACTGTGCACACGTTTGTTTTCTGTATTGACTAAGCCTGAATTGCGGAAGAATCATCAAACTGAAGCTGAAATTGGGCAACCTGATATACACGGACACTGTTGGTTGAGGACTAAATTGGACTTAGTGTGATTTCAATTTTCCACGTTGCTGTTGTTTTTTTGTTTTTTTTTCTTGATTGTTTCAAGTCCTTTTGTATTTTATTTTCATTTTTTACATTTTTTATTCTGATTGAATATTGTATTGGTTTCTCTCATCTTTTCCTATTTTGTTTCTAAGGTGACGAGAGTTGAAAGGAGAATTTAAAGGGTAATTGGGTGAAAGAGTTGTAGCTAGAATTAGATTCAAACGTAGCTAAAATTAGGTCAGACGCGTCTCAAGCCATTATACGGCTGGAACTGCAAATATACGGCTGGAGCGTTTGGTTGTTGGTTGTAGAGCGAGACACTGCTTCACTGCTGCTCGCCCTGCGATCGATTGCCAAACTCACTTTCTTTACACTCACTTACAATCGAACATTTTCCTATACGTGACTCGTGCGTCTACACTACATCCGTACCACTAAAAAGACGGATTATACCCAAGTCTTGAGTCATAAATTAGTATAAATACTAATAGCATCACCTTTTTGTATTTTATTTATTTTTATTTATTTTCATACCTAGAATATCCAGATCCACCATTTTCACATTTATTTCCATTTTCACATTTATTTCCATATTCACATTTATCTCCCAGTTTAAAGCTAGACTAAAGATGCATTTATTTAGCCAGGCGTTCATATAAAATGTTTATCTTACAGTTACTGTAATGGTCTCTAGTTTATGCCCCGACTGAGCCTGGGTTCTCCCAAGGTTTTTTTTCTTCTCCATCGGGTCACTTGATGGAGTTTTTCGGTTCCTTGCCACTGTTGCCATTGGCTCGCTCAGTTGGGGATATTCAAATTAAATGACCCATCATACCATTGATCAGCTCCACCAAACTTGGATGTCTTTTTTTTTTCCAGTAATAAACAAACACTCACTGTAAAAAATGATTTTTTGGTTAAGTAAATACGAGTGAAAAAACCCAATGTAATTTACTTGAAAAAGTTAGTTCAGGCAAGAATTTAATAAACTAAGTAAATTCCATATCAGTACTTATTTCAAGCGAGTATAAATGAAAGTGTAATATCAACTCAATAAAATTAAGTAAAAATTACTTAACTTTTCTGATACTGGGGTTCCCATCATGCACTGGACCTTGAATAATTAATGAGGTTCATTTTTAACTGGTTTCCAGCTGTATTTACACTGTTTTATCATTGATTTTTGTTTTCAGTATTAGTAAATTGCCATTTTGTGACATTTCGAGTAAATTTTTTGCTTAAAACGACACATTCAAACACAAAAACGATCCATCAAATGTTACCACCATTGTGTATTGTCTACCAAATATTGAGGTGTTTGCATTCACATAAGGCTTAAAGTCTGACATGATGTATATATAAATTGCTTAGATGATCTAAGTAAAGAACATACTATAAATGACTAATAAAATTCAAGATAATTGTTTTAGTGAAGTGTAATACAAAGGCAAAGGAAATCGGTATTAATCAACCTTTTACTAGCAGAGTTAAAATTACTTATTTTTTGTAAAGTTTACTTAATTCCACATTCCAAGTAAATTTAACTTAAAGATTTCTAATTAAAGCTACTGATAAATATGTTTAGGTTTTTACTTGGCAAATCTTTGTAAATTTACTAGCATTTTCTGAGTGAGATCGTTTAGCAAGGTTTTTTCAAATAAATCCTACTCCAAATTTTTTACAGTGCTGTTAAGTTCTTTTGATTGATACTGTGAAGCAGATTTGATACAATCTGTATTGTAAAAAGTGCTTTTTAAATATATTTGACTTGACTATTCTACACACTTTGTATTCATGTATAATGTATGCTTGTATGTACGACTTAAAACTCATCTTTATTCATTGGCTTTTAAATCAGACTGAGAGTAAATCTGCTTTTTGTTTTGTTTTGTCTTGTCACTTGTTTAATTGTGTCTTGTGCTTTTGTCATGTGTTTTTAATTTTTGTCTGAAATTATTTCCGTGTTCAGCACTTTGGCAAACCTCGGTTGTTTTAAATGTGCTTTACAAATAAAATTGTATTGTATTGTATTGTATAATGTATTCTTGTATAATGGCTGTTATTGTTCATTAACTTTTATTGTTCAGTAAATAATATTTTGTAATAATAATGCATTGGCGTACCTGATTTTGAGCGATGGTGTGTGTGTTCGACCGCTTAACACTGTGATTGCTATCAGGATATGAGGAGACTTTCAACCCGCATAATAAAAAATTAATTTTAGACAGTCACCTATTGCACCTCAGCATTTTCCACACACTTTTATCTTTATATGGAAAAAAAATTATATTCTTCAGGAGGGGCAGGTCCTCTATCCACCTTATTTTTAATGTAATATCAAAAATACAAGTACATATCAAAAATGTAAAACTTACATACAATTAAATGATAATAAAATCCATAATTTATGCAAATATAGCTACATGGGCCTATACATAGAGATTTCATATAGCCTATATATACAAGTAAAAACAGAACAGAAAACTTTAATTAAATGAGTTAAAAAGTTGAAACAAGGTTACTGAGCTTTAAGATTCTCAGATGATGAAATATTTGGATGTACTGTTGGACCTCTCTCCTAAAAACGGTGAATTTGAAAAGAGAATTTAATAGCAATAATAGAATAATAATAAAGTATTCATTCGTTTGAGTTTTTTGTATATTAAAAAAAAAAGCCAAACATTACATCCTTAAAAAAAGAGAGAGAAACCCGGAAGAACATTGCAGTTAATGAAGCATCTCGTCTGACTGTTTACTGATAAACCTGCTCCCTTTCAGGTACATGAACCGTACATTTGCACTCATGTGAATATTAGTGACTAAATCTAATTTTACTAGGTTAGGTATTGTGTTGTATTGTTGAGTTAAATACGATACGGGGCGAATCCAATGTAAAATGCGAGAGTTTTCAGCTGGAGAGCACGCGGTTCGCGCGCAAATCGTTTATGTGTTTATCAGTAGAGTGATTAAATGAGTTGAAGGTCGATATATGATCTGTGTTTTCACGTGTGTTTTATGTCAGATTGAGGCTTGTGAATATAGACAGTGTCGCTGTTTTAGGATGCGCACTACTTTAAGTGCACTCATTTATTCACAGTGAACTTGGGATGCGTTGATTTAAAGGAGAAGTACACACGAGCTCATGCACTTGTGTATAACATCATAGAAATAATAGAGCTCATGCATTGTTGTGTAATAATTATTCATTTATTGCCAAGATTGATTCTAAGTAAAAACTCTGTTAATGAAGCATCTCGTCTGACTGATTACTGATAAACCTGCTCCCTTTCAGGAGTGCTACATTAGCAGGGTTAAATTTGTGTAAAAATGTTAGTGAAATGTCTTTCAAACTCAAAGTCCATACTGGCAAAGTCAATATGGTCAATAAAGTTCATCCAATATGACGCCACATATGGAGTTGTTACAAGCTCCTTTTAAAAGAGAGATCTAATTCTAGAATTACGGGATGAAGGATGCGACAAACCGTTTTCCTACTGGGAGTTCAAATGGGGTTTTGTTTTTATCTGTGTGGCTGTTGTAATGGTATAGAATTTGAATGTGATTTTATGATTATTTTGCTCTGTCCCTACAGCACTGTGGTCAACTGTGGTTGTATTAATGTGTGTGTGTGTGTGTGTGTGTGTGTGTGTGTGTGTGTGTGTGTGTGTGTGTGTGTGTGTGTGTGTGTACTCTATAGTGTAGGCTTCTGTATTAACTGATCAGGTTGAATGGGCACACTAGCATTATATAGTTATCGTCTAAGTTCGTAAGGAGGATTTGAGACAGCAATTTCACTACAACTTGTGAAATGAAAAAAAGAAAATGCACTGAATTGGTACTAGTTCAAAGTTGGATAAATCTACAATCAGTAGAGTGTCGAAGTGATGACATCACTTTGTAGGACAACTCGGAAGCTAGCGGCGCATGGGTTCCCTCTGTCGAAAAGCTATGCATTTTCCCCATAGACTTTTGGAAAATCGCAAAAAATAAGATCTGTGTTTAACAAACAGTTGTGAGTGTGACCCTTACACGTTTTGTCTATCAAGATAATCTTTACAAGTTAATCCAAAAGTTATAAATTTTGAAGCCCATATAAAGTTTTTAAAAAACACAAAAAGACACAATAAAGTTTTAAAAAACCACAAGCGGGTTATAACTGTGTTCTATGTCAGAAATCAAAACGTGAAAATATTTAGAGGCTTTGTTCACCACAGACCTTATTTCAGGCGATTTAGCAAAAACCCATTCAAAAATCCCATAGGCTTTAGAGCGAGGGAACCGTAGTGCTAAAATGCTAACTCACTTCCCCGTTTTGGCCTACAGAGTGACGTCGTAACTTCGGCACTCTAGAACTAAAACAATTACAAGCAGGCCTGCTTCATATGACAGAACAGAAGCAGAAGTAAACATGTGACAGAAGAAAGATTTACTAGCCAAGTAGTTTTAAACTCAGTTTCAGTGGAAGTAGGCTTTCTGAAGTGTATGGTGTGTATTGTAACTGGCAAACAGCTTCCACCCTGCATTCAATGGCTGTCCTGCAGATCCTCCAAGCCGATCTCCTCCTCCGTGGGACGAGAAAGGCCGGGACCCAGCTGCCGATACGGACCTGAGGACCTTGAGGTTGTAATAATTGATGATCAGTTGAAATTCACAGACCACATTGCTAGAACTGCCCGGTCCTGCAGATTTGCCTTGCACAACATTAGGAGGATCAGGCCCTTCCTTACAGAGCATGCTACACAACTCCTTGTCCAAGCACTTGTTTTTATCCAGACTGGACTATTGTAATGCTCTCCTGGCTGGTCTTCCAGCTTGCTCTGTCAAACCTCTACACTGTAAAAAAAATATTGATGGTTTAACTTAAAAATGTAAGTAACCTGGTTGCCTTAAAATTTTAAGTTCATTGAACTGGAAAAAGTGAGTTAATACAATGAAGGAGATTCATTTAACCATCAGAAACTCAAAATAATAAGTTATCTCAACTAAATAAATTATTATAAAGTTGATTTGACAAAAGAAAAAATGTTGTGATAACAAATCTTGAAAAATTTTTTTACAGTGTACAATTGATCCAAAATGCTGCAGCCAGAGTAGTCTTTAATGAGCCAAAGAGAGCACTCGTGAACAAACGAGACAGTGCCAAGACTCGGAACATTTAGCGAACATGATCGGGTCAAAAAAGCTTAAATATTTTTGGTTTTGGCCCCAACTTTATTCAACTTTTTTCAGAAGTTCAGGAAAACTTGATTTAAAGTTTGGAGAATTATGAGCATGGTTTGCTAAATTGGGAATGTTTTTTGGAGTTGCAATATTGAAAGGGGCTTATTATTCTGTTATGTCTTTTTAATCAAATATGTCATTGCAGTACACATTTAATTGCAACTGGTCTCTGTCTGAAAGGAGTCATTTAAAAATTCAAGCACAAACCTAATAAACTAGCATATAATCTTGCTCTGCATAAAGCAATATTGATTTTATATTGTTTCTTGATTTATATTGTTTTTCTTATACAGTTTTCAGCTTTAATTCGTATCATTTCCATTCAAATTGTAATACTAACATATCATTAATATTGTTCAGTTGAATATCAGCAAATGATTTAATTCATAATAATTTTCAATTACAGTTACATTACATTTACTATAGACATTGTCTAAAATAACATTTAGTGTTAATTTAATGAAATTTAGTGATTTAATGTACTTCAATAATAAAAATTGTCTTTATAAATATATTGTTCAATTACATGCTTTTGTAAATTTGTTCAAATAAATAATGTTCAGTGAAATCAGTGAAGGTCGCCTACTTTAACCCTTACATTATTTATGAATATTGATGTTGAGTGTCTATGATCAGTAAAATGGTTCAAGGTACTTTTCAGAACCTTAAACTAAGTTGTGCTGTTTTGATATTCATAAATATGGAAAAAAATGGTTTAACTGTATTTGTATACTTGGCAAATCTGGGAAGAAACCACACTGAGTTTGTGTGTAACAGTTCACACACTGAAAACCACTTGTGTATTTCTTTAAAGTGGAGCCTAATTAATTTCATTGAAAAAAAAAAACATTACATAACATAAACATTCATTATTTATGAACATTATTATGTGTAAGTTTTGTAAAAATGACAATTCATGTGATATCTCATATGTTTTCATATACCATATACCGTAAGTCAAACGGGATAACGCTGTTTTTTTCCATTGAAATGCATAATTTCACTAAATGAAGTTGAGGAAACAATAATAACATTAAATCAAGTCCTGTCAAACTTTTTCAGACATTTTACATTTTAACTCACATTGCAGTGTTAAAATGTGCGTAAAGAACTGGAACAAGAAATACAAAAAAAAAAAAAAATACAAAAAAATATAATTTTTTTTCTGATCTCTAAATATTGTTTACTGCATCACTTTACATATTCATTAGCCTAAGTATTATTGATTTGAAAAGTTTTAATATCATAATATTTAGAAAATGCATTAACGTTATCCTGTAGGCCTTATGACATTTTGACTGGTGTGGTCACATGATTCTCAGTTAAACCACTTAAAATACATAGTTTAAAATTTAGATTTTAGTAACAAGTAAAAAAAAAAAAACATCCCCATAAAGATAATAACTACTTTGATGTACAGTTTTAACCAATTTGATTTTTTTTTTTTTATCAGTTGAAAACCTTATTTGTCATTGATGTGAGCTCACGCGCTCTGCTCACGCACGCGGCTTCGGATGCGCGTGCGAGCATATGAGTGATTCGAGTATGAGTTGCTATGGCGACGCGTCTTATGAATTTTGAATGAAAATATCAACACTTTGATCGCTGTTGGTTGGTTGAGAGTCGAGGCGATTTCAGAGACTTTTGCTGAAAATTTTCTTGTGCTGAACTTGAGATTTTGAAGCTGTTCGGAGGATTTCAGAGAGAGAGAGAGGAGACTTTTATTCCAGAAGGAGATCGGATAATATATCCTAGCTTACGCTACATCGTTTTATTTATTTTTATTTAATATTATTTCTGAGGACGCTTTAATTTGATTGTTCTTTTCTTATTTTTGAGGGAGTTTTGGAGTTTTATTTTATTTTTTATTGTTTATTTTTATTTTATTTTTATTTTTTTATTTTTTGGGGGGGGGTGGGGTATTACTGAGGTGGGGTATTTCATTGTATTGTATTGTATTTTGTATTGTATTGCTCTTGTTTGCAGGAGGATGCCAGGCCCGACCGGGACTCAGAGCCATGAGCTCATTCCTGGATATGTAACATCTCTGTCTTGTGAGTTTGTTTGTGTCTCCACAGGTTCGGCTGACAGGAAGAGAGAGTGGCAGAGAGACAGCCAGCAGAGCCCAGACGATGGACGTCCGTCCACTTCTTCTCAAGACTCTCGGAGAGCAAAGGCAAAGGTAGGGTGACCAACAGTCCTGTTTTCACGTCCTGTCCTGGCCCTCCTGGCTGCTCTTTATAAAGTGATGAAAATGTCCTGGTTTTCAAAAAACTGCTGGGAAAGATCAGCTCTACAGCAAAATATAGATGGGCAAGGAAGAAAAACAGGATAAAGAGGAAGAAAACTAAAGATATAAATATATTTTGTTAGTTCTTTTTGGCAAGTTTGTGAGAGATATATATTTGTTCAATTTGGAGACATTTCTTTCAGTTATTTATTATTTATATATTTACTTTTGTAATACTGAAGAGACATTATTTCATTATTTTTGAAACCTGTCATAATAAAGAGTAACCTCTGAGAAGCCTATCTGAATTTGTGTCTTGTTAATGTAACAATTTTCTATTTATACAGAGGAGGAATAGCCTACTTTCAATGTATTGAAATGAATAAGGCATCTTTGAGTAAACTTTGAGTATCTGTTTGCTGGGCCGAGTGTCCTGGTTTTTGGTAATCAAAATATGGTCCCCCTAGGCAGAGGAAGAGGAGAAGCGTGATTCCCGTGACTGGAGCGGCATCATCCCAGACCAGAGGACTGCACCGATACCCGAGAGAAGAGCTGAGGGTAAATCAAATGACCATTGGAGAATATTATCACTGGAGTGTCATTAATTACCATATATGACCACACCATATTATATCAAAATACAACTGAAGCCAATAATCAGATTTAGTTTTTATTCCAAGACACATCATAACATATTTAAATGAGGATTGGGTACAAATTTCAAGAATAGCCATAATTTGAGTATCCACTGTTTAATAATTATGATTAGTTTGAAACATGCTTGTGTGTGCTATTCCCTGCTTTAGAGGATCATGGTCACACATGGTACACAACATTATAAGTTATTATTAATATTTGGTTGGTTCTCTTGTTTTTGCATGTGTTTTTAATTCAGCTTTATATAACAGCCTGGACAAAAATGATGTTGCCAAATTGTTTATGTTTTATTGAATTATTATCACAAATTAAACAATCGACTCCCAGCTTAACTGTGCAAAATGACTACAAAATCTTACACACATTTATAATAACATTTAAATGCAAGACAAGAGTGCAGATGTCAGATTTCCTGGGCCGGACGTCACTTGTGTTCACTATTGTATATAGCTGTAATTGTAAATGTAAGGGAGAAAAGGAAAGCATGTGTGTGTGTGTGTGTGTGTGTGTAATCAGGCACTAGGATGATTGGGAAGAACATATTTAACTGTTTTCATCCCATGTTCTTCTTTCTTCATGATGTCAAGCCTCAGTATTTACGGTTTCTTGTGTTAATGTTTTTACCTTTCTTCAAGGCATCTGTGCTTTCTTACGGAGAATCGGGAAGGCTGTAAAGCTGGACTGCAGTGAGGTCGATATACTTGTGTCCACATATCCCTCCTGCAATCCCATGGATGTCCAGCAGGATTCATCCGAGTTTTACTGGGCAACACCAGTGCATCCGTGTCCATCTGGAGTCCAGCTGCCGGTTAATGCCGATCCGGACGATCCCGAAGACTCTTGCACATCTGTCCTGGACCCAGAGCCGGCAGTGGCGCGAGATCTAGAGCTGATGTCTCTCTCAGGATTGTCCAGTCTCTCTAGTATCGAGCTGACGCCGGACTCTATTCAGGACGATCCTGACGATGCATCGTCTGTCCCGGGTGAGTCTATGGTCATTATTATTACTGTCAGTACTTTCATTATACCGAGTTGTGTTGTCGAGTTCATCTTGTGTACCTAATTATTAAAGTCCCCCGCTGGTCAATCAATTCATCCCTTTAAACTCATCTTTGATCACCAAATATTTCCATATTTAAATGTTTTTTTCTTTGAAAAAACAATCCGTCACGCCTTAAAATAGCTTGAATGTAACTCGACACCCTTGCCTCATTTAGTATGCTCGGTTCTATGAATATGCAAATGAGCCCCGCCTCCACTCACTCAGCCCAGAGATCCACTGGTTGACGATCACGCGTTGATCTGATTGGTTACAAGGTGGTTTGTGACGTCAGAAACACCAGCGATTTCACACCGTGTTTTTGAGACTGTCTTTGGTTCACTGCAGTTTTAAGGAGGAAATACTCTGAAAATACTTGAAAAATGTGCCACTTTTCCAGTTGTCTCACCTCACAATTGAATTCTTTCTTCATTATGTCTTCCCTCAGATTTTGCTGAAAGCCAAACACAGAAGAAGAAGAAAGATGTGGGTGCGTTTCTCCGTAGGAAATGGAGGGCTATGATAGCGCCGGCTGTTGGTAAGTCTATTATTAGTCTACTGTCATTCTTTTCGTTATAGTTGTAGACTTTTGCTCTAGTCTACGGTTTATGTTATTCTTGTTCCCCTTAAATTATTAGTGTTCAACATTCAGCATCTATTTTATTTTTCACTATAATCTAGCGGTGGGAATCTTTTGGTGCTTCGCGATTCGAAACGATTCTCGATTTTGAATCAAATTTCGATTTGAAATGAGCATTTTGATTGTAGTTTACTGTTGTGTGTTACTTCTCTTATTTGACTGCGGTACACAGTTTAATAGCTCTAGAGAAAAAAAGAAAATCAGACTGAATTAAATGTGAACCTTGAAATGTATTTAGTTTTTTAGCAATGAGTGCATGAAAATAGTTACACATCCGGTTTTCTTCCATTTGAAAAGGCATTTTTGTGTGTGGGCTGTAGTCATATACGTTTACATAAGGGATTTATTAATATGAAAATGATTTTGTGATTCTCTACTGTCTTTGTTTTGTCCGAAGTTGGCGTGGCGTAACTGAATTTATTTTTCCATTTTTTTTTTTTTTAGAAAAACCATCAAGAAGGAGGGTGAAGAAAGGCTCATTCATCCAACGAACATGGAAAACTCTAAAGGTTTCCGCTCTTGGCTGTTACGGGGACGACACAGTGGACCCAGATCCAGCAGATCTACAGCCACAGATATCTGTCCTCTCCAGGGACTTAACCGAGCCAGGTCCATCTCACCGCGAGATCAGTTCTGACCAGTTACCCTTCTCGGGTCCATCTCACCGCGAGATCAGTTTAGACACGTCACCCTTCTCAAGTCCATCTGGTTCCCAGTCAAGTTTCTTTTACTCCGATTCATCGTCTGCTCCATGTCTGACCGATCTTCTCTCAGAGTTATCAATTTTAATGGGAGATTACGAGCCTGTTTCCAGTTAATCCAGTCTCAAGCTGATCCTGAGCTGAGTTGTAGGACTGTGCACACGTTTGTTTTCTGTATTGACTAAGCCTGAATTGCGGAAGAATCATCAAACTGAAGCTGAAATTGGGCAACCTGATATACACGGACACTGTTGGTTGAGGACTAAATTGGACTTAGTGTGATTTCAATTTTCCACGTTGCTGTTGTTTTTTTGTTTTTTTTTCTTGATTGTTTCAAGTCCTTTTGTATTTTATTTTCATTTTTTACATTTTTTATTCTGATTGAATATTGTATTGGTTTCTCTCATCTTTTCCTATTTTGTTTCTAAGGTGACGAGAGTTGAAAGGAGAATTTAAAGGGTAATTGGGTGAAAGAGTTGTAGCTAGAATTAGATTCAAACGTAGCTAAAATTAGGTCAGACGCGTCTCAAGCCATTATACGGCTGGAACTGCAAATATACGGCTGGAGCGTTTGGTTGTTGGTTGTAGAGCGAGACACTGCTTCACTGCTGCTCGCCCTGCGATCGATTGCCAAACTCACTTTCTTTACACTCACTTACAATCGAACATTTTCCTATACGTGACTCGTGCGTCTACACTACACCCGTACCACTAAAAAGACGGATTATACCCAAGTCTTAAGTCATAAATTAGTATAAATACTAATAGCGTCACCTTTTTGTATTTTATTTATTTTTATTTATTTTCATTCCTAGAATATCCAGATCCACCATTTTCACATTTATTTCCATTTTCACATTTATTTCCATTTTCACATTTATCTCCCAGTTTAAAGCTAGACTAAAGATGCATTTATTTAGCCAGGCGTTCATATAAAATGTTTATCTTACAGTTACTGTAATGGTCTCTAGTTTATGCCCCGACTGAGCCTGGGTTCTCCCAAGGTTTTTTTTTTTCTCCATCGGGTCACTTGATGGAGTTTTTCGGTTCCTTGCCACTGTTGCCATTGGCTCGCTCAGTTGGGGATATTCAAATTAAATGACCCATCATACCATTGATCAGCTCCACCAAACTTGGATGTCTTTTTTTTTTCCAGTAATAAACAAACACTCACTGTAAAAAATGATTTTTTGGTTAAGTAAATACGAGTGAAAAAACCCAATGTAATTTACTTGAAAAAGTTAGTTCAGGCAAGAATTTAATAAACTAAGTAAATTCCATATCAGTACTTATTTCAAGCGAGTATAAATGAAAGTGTAATATCAACTCAATAAAATTAAGTAAAAATTACTTAACTTTTCTGATACTGGGGTTCCCATCATGCACTGGACCTTGAATAATTAATGAGGTTCATTTTTAACTGGTTTCCAGCTGTATTTACACTGTTTTATCATTGATTTTTGTTTTCAGTATTAGTAAATTGCCATTTTGTGACATTTCGAGTAAATTTTTTGCTTAAAACGACACATTCAAACACAAAAACGATCCATCAAATGTTACCACCATTGTGTATTGTCTACCAAGTATTGAGGTGTTTGCATTCACATAAGGCTTAAAGTCTGACATGATGTATATATAAATTGCTTAGATGATCTAAGTAAAGAACATACTATAAATGACTAATAAAATTCAAGATAATTGTTTTAGTGAAGTGTAATACAAAGGCAAAGGAAATCGGTATTAATCAACCTTTTACTAGCAGAGTTAAAATTACTTATTTTTTGTAAAGTTTACTTAATTCCACATTCCAAGTAAATTTAACTTAAAGATTTCTAATTAAAGCTACTGATAAATATGTTTAGGTTTTTACTTGGCAAATCTTTGTAAATTTACTAGCATTTTCTGAGTGAGATCGTTTAGCAAGGTTTTTTCAAATAAATCCTACTCCAAATTTTTTACAGTGCTGTTAAGTTCTTTTGATTGATACTGTGAAGCAGATTTGATACAATCTGTATTGTAAAAAGTGCTTTTTAAATATATTTGACTTGACTATTCTACACACTTTGTATTCATGTATAATGTATGCTTGTATGTACGACTTAAAACTCATCTTTATTCATTGGCTTTTAAATCAGACTGAGAGTAAATCTGCTTTTTGTTTTGTTTTGTCTTGTCACTTGTTTAATTGTGTCTTGTGCTTTTGTCATGTGTTTTTAATTTTTGTCTGAAATTATTTCCGTGTTCAGCACTTTGGCAAACCTCGGTTGTTTTAAATGTGCTTTACAAATAAAATTGTATTGTATTGTATTGTATTGTATAATGTATTCTTGTATAATGGCTGTTATTGTTCATTAACTTTTATTGTTCAGTAAATAATATTTTGTAATAATAATGCATTGGCGTACCTGATTTTGAGCGATGGTGTGTGTGTTCGACCGCTTAACACTGTGATTGCTATCAGGATATGAGGAGACTTTCAACCCGCATAATAAAAAATTAATTTTAGACAGTCACCTATTGCACCTCAGCATTTTCCACACACTTTTATCTTTATATGGAAAAAAAATGATATTCTTCAGGAGGGGCAGGTCCTCTATCCACCTTATTTTTAATGTAATACCAAGGTATCAAAAATACAAGTACATATCAAAAATGTAAAACTTACATACAATTAAATGATAATAAAATCCATAATTTATGCAAATATAGCTACATGGGCCTATACATAGAGATTTCATATAGCCTATATATACAAGTAAAAACAGAACAGAAAACTTTAATTAAATGAGTTAAAAAGTTGAAACAAGGTTACTGAGCTTTAAGATTCTCAGATGATGAAATATTTGGATGTACTGTTGGACCTCTCTCCTAAAAACGGTGAATTTGAAAAGAGAATTTAATAGCAATAATAGAATAATAATAAAGTATTCATTCGTTTGAGTTTTTTGTATATTAAAAAAAAAAAGCCAAACATTACATCCTTAAAAAAAGAGAGAGAAACCCGGAAGAACATTGCAGTTAATGAAGCATCTCGTCTGACTGTTTACTGATAAACCTGCTCCCTTTCAGGTACATGAACCGTACATTTGCACTCATGTGAATATTAGTGACTAAATCTAATTTTACTAGGTTAGGTATTGTGTTGTATTGTTGAGTTAAATACGATACGGGGCGAATCCAATGTAAAATGCGAGAGTTTTCAGCTGGAGAGCACGCGGTTCGCGCGCAAATCGTTTATGTGTTTATCAGTAGAGTGATTAAATGAGTTGAAGGTCGATATATGATCTGTGTTTTCACGTGTGTTTTATGTCAGATTTTGGCTTGTGAATATAGACAGTGTCGCTGTTTTAGGATGCGCACTACTTTAAGTGCACTCATTTATTCACAGTGAACTTGGGATGCGTTGATTTAAAGGAGAAGTACACACGAGCTCATGCACTTGTGTATAACATCATAGAAATAATAGAGCTCATGCATTGTTGTGTAATAATTATTCATTTATTGCCAAGATTGATTCTAAGTAAAAACTCTGTTAATGAAGCATCTCGTCTGACTGATTACTGATAAACCTGCTCCCTTTCAGGAGTGCTACATTAGCAGGGTTAAATTTGTGTAAAAATGTTAGTGAAATGTCTTTCAAACTCAAAGTCCATACTGGCAAAGTCAATATGGTCAATAAAGTTCATCCAATATGACGCCACATATGGAGTTGTTACAAGCTCCTTTTAAAAGAGAGATCTAATTCTAGAATTACGGGATGAAGGATGCAACAAACCGTTTTCCTACTGGGAGTTCAAATGGGGTTTTGTTTTTATCTGTGTGGCTGTTGTAATGGTATAGAATTTGAATGTGATTTTATGATTATTTTGCTCTGTCCCTACAGCACTGTGGTCAACTGTGGTTGTATTAATGTGTGTGTGTGTGTGTGTGTGTGTGTGTGTGTGTGTGTGTGTGTGTGTGTGTGTGTGTGTGTGTGTGTACTCTATAGTGTAGGCTTCTGTATTAACTGATCAGGTTGAATGGGCACACTAGCATTATATAGTTATCGTCTAAGTTCGTAAGGAGGATTTGAGACAGCAATTTCACTACAACTTGTGAAATGAAAAAAAGAAAATGCACTGAATTGGTACTAGTTCAAAGTTGGATAAATCTACAATCAGTAGAGTGTCGAAGTGATGACATCACTTTGTAGGACAACTCGGAAGCTAGCGGCGCATGGGTTCCCTCTGTCGAAAAGCTATGCATTTTCCCCATAGACTTTTGGAAAATCGCAAAAAATAAGATCTGTGTTTAACAAACAGTTGTGAGTGTGACCCTTACACGTTTTGTCTATCAAGATAATCTTTACAAGTTAATCCAAAAGTTATAAATTTTGAAGCCCATATAAAGTTTTTAAAAAACACAAAAAGACACAATAAAATTTTAAAAAACCACAAGCGGGTTATAACTGTGTTCTATGTCAGAAATCAAAACGTGAAAATATTTAGAGGCTTTGTTCACCACAGACCTTATTTTAGGCGATTTAGCAAAAACCCATTAAAAAATCCCATAGGCTTTAGAGCGAGGGAACCGTAGTGCTAAAATGCTAACTCACTTCCCCGTTTTGGCCTACAGAGTGACGTCGTAACTTCGGCACTCTAGAACTAAAACAATTACAAGCAGGCCTGCTTCATATGACAGAACAGAAGCAGAAGTAAACATGTGACAGAAGAAAGATTTACTAGCCAGGTAGTTTTAAACTCAGTTTCAGTGGAAGTAGGCTTTCTGAAGTGTATGGTGTGTATTGTAACTGGCAAGCAGCTTCCACCCTGCATTCAATGGCTGTCCTGCAGATCCTCCAAGCCGATCTCCTCCTCCGTGGGACGAGAAAGGCCGGGACCCAGCTGCCGATATGGACCTGAGGACCTTGAGGTTGTAATAATTGATGATCAGTTGAAATTCACAGACCACATTGCTAGAACTGCCCGGTCCTGCAGACTTGCCTTGAGCATGCTACACAACTCCTTGTCCAAGCACTTGTTTTTATCCAGACTGGACTATTGTAATGCTCTCCTGGCTGGTCTTCCAGCTTGCTCTGTCAAACCTCTACACTGTAAAAAAAAATATTGATGGTTTAACTTAAAAATGTAAGTAACCTGGTTGCCTTAAAATTTTAAGTTCATTGAACTGGAAAAAGTGAGTTAATACAATGAAGGAGATTAATTTAACCATCAGAAACTCAAAATAATAAGTTATCTCAACTAAATAAATTATTATAAAGTTGATTTGACAAAAGAAAAAATGTTGTGATAACAAATCTTGAAAAATTTTTTTACAGTGTACAATTGATCCAGAATGCTGCAGCCAGAGTAGTCTTTAATGAGCCAAAGAGAGCACTCGTGAACAAACGAGACAGTGCCAAGACTCGGAACATTTAGCGAACATGATCGGGTCAAAAAAGCTTAAATATTTTTGGTTTTGGCCCCAACTTTATTCAACTTTTTTCAGAAGTTCAGGAAAACTTGATTTAAAGTTTGGAGAATTATGAGCATGGTTTGCTAAATTGGGAATGTTTTTTGGAGTTGCAATATTGAAAGGGGCTTATTATTCTGTTATGTCTTTTTAATCAAATATGTCATTGCAGTACACATTTAATTGCAACTGGTCTCTGTCTGAAAGGAGTCATTTAAAAATTCAAGCACAAACCTAATAAACTAGCATATAATCTTGCTCTGCATAAAGCAATATTGATTTTATATTGTTTCTTGATTTATATTGTTTTTTTTATACAGTTTTCAGCTTTAATTCGTATCATTTCCATTCAAATTGTAATACTAACATATCATTAATATTGTTCAGTTGAATATCAGCAAATGATTTAATTCATAATAATTTTCAATTACAGTTACATTACATTTACTATAGACATTGTCTAAAATAACATTTAGTGTTAATTTAATGAAATTTAGTGATTTAATGTACTTCAATAATAAAAATTGTCTTTATAAATATATTGTTCAATTACATGCTTTTGTAAATTTGTTCAAATAAATAATGTTCAGTGAAATCAGTGAAGGTCGCCTACTTTAACCCTTACATTATTTATGAATATTGATGTTGAGTGACTATGATCAGTAAAATGGTTCAAGGTACTTTTCAGAACTAAATTAAACCTTAAACTAAGTTGTGCTGTTTTGATATTCATAAACATGGAAAAAAATGGTTTAACTGTATTTGTATACTTGGCAAATCTGGGAAGAAACCACACTGAGTTTGTGTGTAACAGTTCACACACTGAAAACCACTTGTGTATTTCCTTAAAGTGGAGCCTAATTAATTTCATTGAAAAAAAAACATTACATAACATAAACATTCATTATTTATGAACATTATTATGTGTAAGTTTTGTAAAAATGACAATTCATGTGATATCTCATATGTTTTCATATACCATATACCGTAAGTCAGACGGGATAACGCTGTTTTTTTCCATTGAAATGCATAATTTCACTAAATGAAGTTGAGGAAACAATAATAACATTAAATCAAGTCCTGTAAAACTTTTTCAGACATTTTACATTTTAACTCACATTGCAGTGTTAAAATGTGCTAAAGAACTTGAACAAGAAATACAAAAAAATATATATATATATTTTTCTGATCTCTAAATATTGTTTACTGCATCACTTTACATATTCATTAGCCTAAGTATTATTGATTTGAAAAGTTTTAATATCATAATATTTAGAAAATGCATTAACGTTATCCTGTAGGCCTTATGACATTTTGACTGGTGTGGTCACATGATTCTCAGTTAAACCGCTTAAAATACTAGTTTAAAATTTAGATTTTAGTAACAAGTAAAAAAAAAAAAAACATCCCCATAAAGATAATAACTACTTTGATGTACAGTTTTAACCAATTTGATTTTTTTTTTTATCAGTTGAAAACCTGATTTGTCATTGATGTGAGCTCACGCGCTCTGCTCACGCACGCGGCTTCAGATGCGCGTGCGAGCATATGAGTGATTCGAGTATGAGTTGCTATGGCGACGCGTCTTATGAATTTTGAATGAAAATATCAACACTTTGATCGCTGTTGGTTGGTTGAGAGTCGAGGCGATTTCAGAGACTTTTGCTGAAAATTTTCTTGTGCTGAACTTGAGATTTTGAAGCTGTTCGGAGGATTTCAGAGAGAGAGAGAGAGAGAGAGAGAGAGAGAGAGGAGACTTTTATTCCAGAAGGAGATCGGATAATATATCCTAGCTTACGCTACATCGTTTTATTTATTTTTATTTAATATTATTTCTGAGGACGCTTTAATTTGATTGTTCTTTTCTTATTTTTGAGGGAGTTTGGGAGTTTTATTTTATTTTTTATTGTTTATTTTTATTTTATTTTTATTTTTTTATTTTTTTGGGGGGGTGGGGTATTTCTGAGTATTTTGGGTGGGGTATTACTGAGGTGGGGTATTTCATTGTATTGTATTGTATTTTGTATTGTATTGCTCTTGTTTGCAGGAGGATGCCAGGCCCGACCGGGACTCAGAGCCATGAGCTCATTCCTGGATATGTAACATCTCTGTCTTGTGAGTTTGTTTGTGTCTCCACAGGTCCGGCTGACAGGAAGAGAGAGTGGCAGAGAGACAGCCAGCAGAGCCCAGATGATGGACGTCCGTCCACTTCTTCTCAAGACTCTCGGAGAGCAAAGGCAAAGGTAGGGTGACCAACAGTCCTGTTTTCACGTCCTGTCCTGGCCCTCCTGGCTGCTCTTTATAAAGTGATGAAAATGTCCTGGTTTTCAAAAAACTGCTGGGAAAGATCAGCTCTACAGCAAAATATAGATGGGCAAGGAAGAAAAACAGGATAAAGAGGAAGAAAACTAAAGATATAAATATATTTTGTTAGTTCTTTTTGGCAAGTTTGTGAGAGATATATATTTGTTCAATTTGGAGACATTTCTTTCAGTTATTTATTATTTATATATTTACTTTTGTAATACTGAAGAGACATTATTTCATTATTTTTGAAACCTGTCATAATAAAGAGTAACCTCTGAGAAGCCTATCTGAATTTGTGTCTTGTTAATGTAACAATTTTCTATTTATACATAGGAGGAATAGCCTACTTTCAATGTATTGAAATGAATAAGGCATCTTTGAGTAAACTTTGAGTATCTGTTTGCTGGGCCGAGTGTCCTGGTTTTTGGTAATCAAAATATGGTCCCCCTAGGCAGAGGAAGAGGAGAAGCGTGATTCCCGTGACTGGAGCGGCATCATCCCAGACCAGAGGACTGCACCGATACCCGAGAGAAGAGCTGAGGGTAAATCAAATGACCATTGGAGAATATTATCACTGGAGTGTCATTAATTACCATATATGACCACACCATATTATATCAAAATACAACTGAAGCCAATAATCAGATTTAGTTTTTATTCCAAGACACATCATAACATATTTAAATGAGGATTGGGTACAAATTTCAAGAATAGCCATAATTTGAGTATCCACTGTTTAATAATTATTATTAGTTTGAAACATGCTTGTGTGTGCTATTCCCTGCTTTAGAGGATCATGGTCACACATGGTACACAACATTATAAGTTATTATTAATATTTGGTTGGTTCTCTTGTTTTTGCATGTGTTTTTAATTCAGCTTTATATAACAGCCTGGACAAAAATGATGTTGCCAAATTGTTTATGTTTTATTGAATTATTATCACAAATTAAACAATCGACTCCCAGCTTAACTGTGCAAAATGACTACAAAATCTTACACACATTTATAATAACATTTAAATGCAAGACAAGAGTGCAGATGTCAGATTTCCTGGGCCGGACGTCACTTGTGTTCACTATTGTATATAGCTGTAATTGTAAATGTAAGGGAGAAAAGGAAAGCATGTGTGTGTGTGTGTGTGTGTGTGTGTAATCAGGCACTAGGATGATTGGGAAGAACATATTTAACTGTTTTCATCCCATGTTCTTCTTTCTTCATGATGTCAAGCCTCAGTATTTACGGTTTCTTGTGTTAATGTTTTTACCTTTCTTCAAGGCATCTGTGCTTTCTTACGGAGAATCGGGAAGGCTGTAAAGCTGGACTGCAGTGAGGTCGATATACTTGTGTCCACATATCCCTCCTGCAATCCCATGGATGTCCAGCAGGATTCATCCGAGTTTTACTGGGCAACACCAGTGCATCCGTGTCCATCTGGAGTCCAGCTGCCGGTTAATGCCGATCCGGACGATCCCGAAGACTCTTGCACATCTGTCCTGGACCCAGAGCCGGCAGTGGCGCGAGATCTAGAGCTGATGTCTCTCTCAGGATTGTCCAGTCTCTCTAGTATCGAGCTGACGCCGGACTCTATTCAGGACGATCCTGACGATGCATCGTCTGTCCCGGGTGAGTCTATGGTCATTATTATTACTGTCAGTACTTTCATTATACCGAGTTGTGTTGTCGAGTTCATCTTGTGTACCTAATTATTAAAGTCCCCCGCTGGTCAATCAATTCATCCCTTTAAACTCATCTTTGATCACCAAATATTTCCATATTTAAATGTTTTTTTCTTTGAAAAAACAATCCGTCACGCCTTAAAATAGCTTGAATGTAACTCGACACCCTTGCCTCATTTAGTATGCTCGGTTCTATGAATATGCAAATGAGCCCCGCCTCCACTCACTCAGCCCAGAGATCCACTGGTTGACGATCACGCGTTGATCTGATTGGTTACAAGGTGGTTTGTGACGTCAGAAACACCAGCGATTTCACACCGTGTTTTTGAGACTGTCTTTGGTTCACTGCAGTTTTAAGGAGGAAATACTCTGAAAATACTTGAAAAATGTGCCACTTTTCCAGTTGTCTCACCTCACAATTGAATTCTTTCTTCATTATGTCTTCCCTCAGATTTTGCTGAAAGCCAAACACAGAAGAAGAAGAAAGATGTGGGTGCGTTTCTCCGTAGGAAATGGAGGGCTATGATAGCGCCGGCTGTTGGTAAGTCTATTATTAGTCTACTGTCATTCTTTTCGTTATAGTTGTAGACTTTTGCTCTAGTCTACGGTTTATGTTATTCTTGTTCCCCTTAAATTATTAGTGTTCAACATTCAGCATCTATTTTATTTTTCACTATAATCTAGCGGTGGGAATCTTTTGGTGCTTCGCGATTCGAAACGATTCTCGATTTTGAATCAAATTTCGATTTGAAATGAGCATTTTGATTGTAGTTTACTGTTGTGTGTTACTTCTCTTATTTGACTGCGGTACACAGTTTAATAGCTCTAGAGAAAAAAAGAAAATCAGACTGAATTAAATGTGAACCTTGAAATGTATTTAGTTTTTTAGCAATGAGTGCATGAAAATAGTTACACATCCGGTTTTCTTCCATTTGAAAAGGCATTTTTGTGTGTGGGCTGTAGTCATATACGTTTACATAAGGGATTTATTAATATGAAAATGATTTTGTGATTCTCTACTGTCTTTGTTTTGTCCGAAGTTGGCGTGGCGTAACTGAATTTATTTTTCCATTTTTTTTTTTTTAGAAAAACCATCAAGAAGGAGGGTGAAGAAAGGCTCATTCATCCAACGAACATGGAAAACTCTAAAGGTTTCCGCTCTTGGCTGTTACGGGGACGACACAGTGGACCCAGATCCAGCAGATCTACAGCCACAGATATCTGTCCTCTCCAGGGACTTAACCGAGCCAGGTCCATCTCACCGCGAGATCAGTTCTGACCAGTTACCCTTCTCGGGTCCATCTCACCGCGAGATCAGTTTAGACACGTCACCCTTCTCAAGTCCATCTGGTTCCCAGTCAAGTTTCTTTTACTCCGATTCATCGTCTGCTCCATGTCTGACCGATCTTCTCTCAGAGTTATCAATTTTAATGGGAGATTACGAGCCTGTTTCCAGTTAATCCAGTCTCAAGCTGATCCTGAGCTGAGTTGTAGGACTGTGCACACGTTTGTTTTCTGTATTGACTAAGCCTGAATTGCGGAAGAATCATCAAACTGAAGCTGAAATTGGGCAACCTGATATACACGGACACTGTTGGTTGAGGACTAAATTGGACTTAGTGTGATTTCAATTTTCCACGTTGCTGTTGTTTTTTTGTTTTTTTTTCTTGATTGTTTCAAGTCCTTTTGTATTTTATTTTCATTTTTTACATTTTTTATTCTGATTGAATATTGTATTGGTTTCTCTCATCTTTTCCTATTTTGTTTCTAAGGTGACGAGAGTTGAAAGGAGAATTTAAAGGGTAATTGGGTGAAAGAGTTGTAGCTAGAATTAGATTCAAACGTAGCTAAAATTAGGTCAGACGCGTCTCAAGCCATTATACGACTGGAACTGCAAATATACGGCTGGAGCGTTTGGTTGTTGGTTGTAGAGCGAGACACTGCTTCACTGCTGCTCGCCCTGCGATCGATTGCCAAACTCACTTTCTTTACACTCACTTACAATCGAACATTTTCCTATACGTGACTCGTGCGTCTACACTACACCCGTACCACTAAAAAGACGGATTATACCCAAGTCTTAAGTCATAAATTAGTATAAATACTAATAGCGTCACCTTTTTGTATTTTATTTATTTTTATTTATTTTCATTCCTAGAATATCCAGATCCACCATTTTCACATTTATTTCCATTTTCACATTTATTTCCATTTTCACATTTATCTCCCAGTTTAAAGCTAGACTAAAGATGCATTTATTTAGCCAGGCGTTCATATAAAATGTTTATCTTACAGTTACTGTAATGGTCTCTAGTTTATGCCCCGACTGAGCCTGGGTTCTCCCAAGGTTTTTTTTTTTCTCCATCGGGTCACTTGATGGAGTTTTTCGGTTCCTTGCCACTGTTGCCATTGGCTCGCTCAGTTGGGGATATTCAAATTAAATGACCCATCATACCATTGATCAGCTCCACCAAACTTGGATGTCTTTTTTTTTTCCAGTAATAAACAAACACTCACTGTAAAAAATGATTTTTTGGTTAAGTAAATACGAGTGAAAAAACCCAATGTAATTTACTTGAAAAAGTTAGTTCAGGCAAGAATTTAATAAACTAAGTAAATTCCATATCAGTACTTATTTCAAGCGAGTATAAATGAAAGTGTAATATCAACTCAATAAAATTAAGTAAAAATTACTTAACTTTTCTGATACTGGGGTTCCCATCATGCACTGGACCTTGAATAATTAATGAGGTTCATTTTTAACTGGTTTCCAGCTGTATTTACACTGTTTTATCATTGATTTTTGTTTTCAGTATTAGTAAATTGCCATTTTGTGACATTTCGAGTAAATTTTTTGCTTAAAACGACACATTCAAACACAAAAACGATCCATCAAATGTTACCACCATTGTGTATTGTCTACCAAGTATTGAGGTGTTTGCATTCACATAAGGCTTAAAGTCTGACATGATGTATATATAAATTGCTTAGATGATCTAAGTAAAGAACATACTATAAATGACTAATAAAATTCAAGATAATTGTTTTAGTGAAGTGTAATACAAAGGCAAAGGAAATCGGTATTAATCAACCTTTTACTAGCAGAGTTAAAATTACTTATTTTTTGTAAAGTTTACTTAATTCCACATTCCAAGTAAATTTAACTTAAAGATTTCTAATTAAAGCTACTGATAAATATGTTTAGGTTTTTACTTGGCAAATCTTTGTAAATTTACTAGCATTTTCTGAGTGAGATCGTTTAGCAAGGTTTTTTCAAATAAATCCTACTCCAAATTTTTTACAGTGCTGTTAAGTTCTTTTGATTGATACTGTGAAGCAGATTTGATACAATCTGTATTGTAAAAAGTGCTTTTTAAATATATTTGACTTGACTATTCTACACACTTTGTATTCATGTATAATGTATGCTTGTATGTACGACTTAAAACTCATCTTTATTCATTGGCTTTTAAATCAGACTGAGAGTAAATCTGCTTTTTGTTTTGTTTTGTCTTGTCACTTGTTTAATTGTGTCTTGTGCTTTTGTCATGTGTTTTTAATTTTTGTCTGAAATTATTTCCGTGTTCAGCACTTTGGCAAACCTCGGTTGTTTTAAATGTGCTTTACAAATAAAATTGTATTGTATTGTATTGTATTGTATAATGTATTCTTGTATAATGGCTGTTATTGTTCATTAACTTTTATTGTTCAGTAAATAATATTTTGTAATAATAATGCATTGGCGTACCTGATTTTGAGCGATGGTGTGTGTGTTCGACCGCTTAACACTGTGATTGCTATCAGGATATGAGGAGACTTTCAACCCGCATAATAAAAAATTAATTTTAGACAGTCACCTATTGCACCTCAGCATTTTCCACACACTTTTATCTTTATATGGAAAAAAAATGATATTCTTCAGGAGGGGCAGGTCCTCTATCCACCTTATTTTTAATGTAATACCAAGGTATCAAAAATACAAGTACATATCAAAAATGTAAAACTTACATACAATTAAATGATAATAAAATCCATAATTTATGCAAATATAGCTACATGGGCCTATACATAGAGATTTCATATAGCCTATATATACAAGTAAAAACAGAACAGAAAACTTTAATTAAATGAGTTAAAAAGTTGAAACAAGGTTACTGAGCTTTAAGATTCTCAGATGATGAAATATTTGGATGTACTGTTGGACCTCTCTCCTAAAAACGGTGAATTTGAAAAGAGAATTTAATAGCAATAATAGAATAATAATAAAGTATTCATTCGTTTGAGTTTTTTGTATATTAAAAAAAAAAAGCCAAACATTACATCCTTAAAAAAAGAGAGAGAAACCCGGAAGAACATTGCAGTTAATGAAGCATCTCGTCTGACTGTTTACTGATAAACCTGCTCCCTTTCAGGTACATGAACCGTACATTTGCACTCATGTGAATATTAGTGACTAAATCTAATTTTACTAGGTTAGGTATTGTGTTGTATTGTTGAGTTAAATACGATACGGGGCGAATCCAATGTAAAATGCGAGAGTTTTCAGCTGGAGAGCACGCGGTTCGCGCGCAAATCGTTTATGTGTTTATCAGTAGAGTGATTAAATGAGTTGAAGGTCGATATATGATCTGTGTTTTCACGTGTGTTTTATGTCAGATTGAGGCTTGTGAATATAGACAGTGTCGCTGTTTTAGGATGCGCACTACTTTAAGTGCACTCATTTATTCACAGTGAACTTGGGATGCGTTGATTTAAAGGAGAAGTACACACGAGCTCATGCACTTGTGTATAACATCATAGAAATAATAGAGCTCATGCATTGTTGTGTAATAATTATTCATTTATTGCCAAGATTGATTCTAAGTAAAAACTCTGTTAATGAAGCATCTCGTCTGACTGATTACTGATAAACCTGCTCCCTTTCAGGAGTGCTACATTAGCAGGGTTAAATTTGTGTAAAAATGTTAGTGAAATGTCTTTCAAACTCAAAGTCCATACTGGCAAAGTCAATATGGTCAATAAAGTTCATCCAATATGACGCCACATATGGAGTTGTTACAAGCTCCTTTTAAAAGAGAGATCTAATTCTAGAATTACGGGATGAAGGATGCGACAAACCGTTTTCCTACTGGGAGTTCAAATGGGGTTTTGTTTTTATCTGTGTGGCTGTTGTAATGGTATAGAATTTGAATGTGATTTTATGATTATTTTGCTCTGTCCCTACAGCACTGTGGTCAACTGTGGTTGTATTAATGTGTGTGTGTGTGTGTGTGTGTGTGTGTGTGTGTGTGTGTGTGTGTGTGTGTGTGTGTGTGTGTGTGTGTACTCTATAGTGTAGGCTTCTGTATTAACTGATCAGGTTGAATGGGCACACTAGCATTATATAGTTATCGTCTAAGTTCGTAAGGAGGATTTGAGACAGCAATTTCACTACAACTTGTGAAATGAAAAAAAGAAAATGCACTGAATTGGTACTAGTTCAAAGTTGGATAAATCTACAATCAGTAGAGTGTCGAAGTGATGACATCACTTTGTAGGACAACTCGGAAGCTAGCGGCGCATGGGTTCCCTCTGTCGAAAAGCTATGCATTTTCCCCATAGACTTTTGGAAAATCGCAAAAAATAAGATCTGTGTTTAACAAACAGTTGTGAGTGTGACCCTTACACGTTTTGTCTATCAAGATAATCTTTACAAGTTAATCCAAAAGTTATAAATTTTGAAGCCCATATAAAGTTTTTAAAAAACACAAAAAGACACAATAAAGTTTTAAAAAACCACAAGCGGGTTATAACTGTGTTCTATGTCAGAAATCAAAACGTGAAAATATTTAGAGGCTTTGTTCACCACAGACCTTATTTCAGGCGATTTAGCAAAAACCCATTCAAAAATCCCATAGGCTTTAGAGCGAGGGAACCGTAGTGCTAAAATGCTAACTCACTTCCCCGTTTTGGCCTACAGAGTGACGTCGTAACTTCGGCACTCTAGAACTAAAACAATTACAAGCAGGCCTGCTTCATATGACAGAACAGAAGCAGAAGTAAACATGTGACAGAAGAAAGATTTACTAGCCAAGTAGTTTTAAACTCAGTTTCAGTGGAAGTAGGCTTTCTGAAGTGTATGGTGTGTATTGTAACTGGCAAACAGCTTCCACCCTGCATTCAATGGCTGTCCTGCAGATCCTCCAAGCCGATCTCCTCCTCCGTGGGACGAGAAAGGCCGGGACCCAGCTGCCGATACGGACCTGAGGACCTTGAGGTTGTAATAATTGATGATCAGTTGAAATTCACAGACCACATTGCTAGAACTGCCCGGTCCTGCAGATTTGCCTTGCACAACATTAGGAGGATCAGGCCCTTCCTTACAGAGCATGCTACACAACTCCTTGTCCAAGCACTTGTTTTTATCCAGACTGGACTATTGTAATGCTCTCCTGGCTGGTCTTCCAGCTTGCTCTGTCAAACCTCTACACTGTAAAAAAAATATTGATGGTTTAACTTAAAAATGTAAGTAACCTGGTTGCCTTAAAATTTTAAGTTCATTGAACTGGAAAAAGTGAGTTAATACAATGAAGGAGATTCATTTAACCATCAGAAACTCAAAATAATAAGTTATCTCAACTAAATAAATTATTATAAAGTTGATTTGACAAAAGAAAAAATGTTGTGATAACAAATCTTGAAAAATTTTTTTACAGTGTACAATTGATCCAAAATGCTGCAGCCAGAGTAGTCTTTAATGAGCCAAAGAGAGCACTCGTGAACAAACGAGACAGTGCCAAGACTCGGAACATTTAGCGAACATGATCGGGTCAAAAAAGCTTAAATATTTTTGGTTTTGGCCCCAACTTTATTCAACTTTTTTCAGAAGTTCAGGAAAACTTGATTTAAAGTTTGGAGAATTATGAGCATGGTTTGCTAAATTGGGAATGTTTTTTGGAGTTGCAATATTGAAAGGGGCTTATTATTCTGTTATGTCTTTTTAATCAAATATGTCATTGCAGTACACATTTAATTGCAACTGGTCTCTGTCTGAAAGGAGTCATTTAAAAATTCAAGCACAAACCTAATAAACTAGCATATAATCTTGCTCTGCATAAAGCAATATTGATTTTATATTGTTTCTTGATTTATATTGTTTTTCTTATACAGTTTTCAGCTTTAATTCGTATCATTTCCATTCAAATTGTAATACTAACATATCATTAATATTGTTCAGTTGAATATCAGCAAATGATTTAATTCATAATAATTTTCAATTACAGTTACATTACATTTACTATAGACATTGTCTAAAATAACATTTAGTGTTAATTTAATGAAATTTAGTGATTTAATGTACTTCAATAATAAAAATTGTCTTTATAAATATATTGTTCAATTACATGCTTTTGTAAATTTGTTCAAATAAATAATGTTCAGTGAAATCAGTGAAGGTCGCCTACTTTAACCCTTACATTATTTATGAATATTGATGTTGAGTGTCTATGATCAGTAAAATGGTTCAAGGTACTTTTCAGAACCTTAAACTAAGTTGTGCTGTTTTGATATTCATAAATATGGAAAAAAATGGTTTAACTGTATTTGTATACTTGGCAAATCTGGGAAGAAACCACACTGAGTTTGTGTGTAACAGTTCACACACTGAAAACCACTTGTGTATTTCTTTAAAGTGGAGCCTAATTAATTTCATTGAAAAAAAAAAACATTACATAACATAAACATTCATTATTTATGAACATTATTATGTGTAAGTTTTGTAAAAATGACAATTCATGTGATATCTCATATGTTTTCATATACCATATACCGTAAGTCAAACGGGATAACGCTGTTTTTTTCCATTGAAATGCATAATTTCACTAAATGAAGTTGAGGAAACAATAATAACATTAAATCAAGTCCTGTCAAACTTTTTCAGACATTTTACATTTTAACTCACATTGCAGTGTTAAAATGTGCGTAAAGAACTGGAACAAGAAATACAAAAAAAAAAAAAAATACAAAAAAATATAATTTTTTTTCTGATCTCTAAATATTGTTTACTGCATCACTTTACATATTCATTAGCCTAAGTATTATTGATTTGAAAAGTTTTAATATCATAATATTTAGAAAATGCATTAACGTTATCCTGTAGGCCTTATGACATTTTGACTGGTGTGGTCACATGATTCTCAGTTAAACCACTTAAAATACATAGTTTAAAATTTAGATTTTAGTAACAAGTAAAAAAAAAAAAACATCCCCATAAAGATAATAACTACTTTGATGTACAGTTTTAACCAATTTGATTTTTTTTTTTTTATCAGTTGAAAACCTTATTTGTCATTGATGTGAGCTCACGCGCTCTGCTCACGCACGCGGCTTCGGATGCGCGTGCGAGCATATGAGTGATTCGAGTATGAGTTGCTATGGCGACGCGTCTTATGAATTTTGAATGAAAATATCAACACTTTGATCGCTGTTGGTTGGTTGAGAGTCGAGGCGATTTCAGAGACTTTTGCTGAAAATTTTCTTGTGCTGAACTTGAGATTTTGAAGCTGTTCGGAGGATTTCAGAGAGAGAGAGAGGAGACTTTTATTCCAGAAGGAGATCGGATAATATATCCTAGCTTACGCTACATCGTTTTATTTATTTTTATTTAATATTATTTCTGAGGACGCTTTAATTTGATTGTTCTTTTCTTATTTTTGAGGGAGTTTTGGAGTTTTATTTTATTTTTTATTGTTTATTTTTATTTTATTTTTATTTTTTTATTTTTTGGGGGGGGGTGGGGTATTACTGAGGTGGGGTATTTCATTGTATTGTATTGTATTTTGTATTGTATTGCTCTTGTTTGCAGGAGGATGCCAGGCCCGACCGGGACTCAGAGCCATGAGCTCATTCCTGGATATGTAACATCTCTGTCTTGTGAGTTTGTTTGTGTCTCCACAGGTTCGGCTGACAGGAAGAGAGAGTGGCAGAGAGACAGCCAGCAGAGCCCAGACGATGGACGTCCGTCCACTTCTTCTCAAGACTCTCGGAGAGCAAAGGCAAAGGTAGGGTGACCAACAGTCCTGTTTTCACGTCCTGTCCTGGCCCTCCTGGCTGCTCTTTATAAAGTGATGAAAATGTCCTGGTTTTCAAAAAACTGCTGGGAAAGATCAGCTCTACAGCAAAATATAGATGGGCAAGGAAGAAAAACAGGATAAAGAGGAAGAAAACTAAAGATATAAATATATTTTGTTAGTTCTTTTTGGCAAGTTTGTGAGAGATATATATTTGTTCAATTTGGAGACATTTCTTTCAGTTATTTATTATTTATATATTTACTTTTGTAATACTGAAGAGACATTATTTCATTATTTTTGAAACCTGTCATAATAAAGAGTAACCTCTGAGAAGCCTATCTGAATTTGTGTCTTGTTAATGTAACAATTTTCTATTTATACAGAGGAGGAATAGCCTACTTTCAATGTATTGAAATGAATAAGGCATCTTTGAGTAAACTTTGAGTATCTGTTTGCTGGGCCGAGTGTCCTGGTTTTTGGTAATCAAAATATGGTCCCCCTAGGCAGAGGAAGAGGAGAAGCGTGATTCCCGTGACTGGAGCGGCATCATCCCAGACCAGAGGACTGCACCGATACCCGAGAGAAGAGCTGAGGGTAAATCAAATGACCATTGGAGAATATTATCACTGGAGTGTCATTAATTACCATATATGACCACACCATATTATATCAAAATACAACTGAAGCCAATAATCAGATTTAGTTTTTATTCCAAGACACATCATAACATATTTAAATGAGGATTGGGTACAAATTTCAAGAATAGCCATAATTTGAGTATCCACTGTTTAATAATTATGATTAGTTTGAAACATGCTTGTGTGTGCTATTCCCTGCTTTAGAGGATCATGGTCACACATGGTACACAACATTATAAGTTATTATTAATATTTGGTTGGTTCTCTTGTTTTTGCATGTGTTTTTAATTCAGCTTTATATAACAGCCTGGACAAAAATGATGTTGCCAAATTGTTTATGTTTTATTGAATTATTATCACAAATTAAACAATCGACTCCCAGCTTAACTGTGCAAAATGACTACAAAATCTTACACACATTTATAATAACATTTAAATGCAAGACAAGAGTGCAGATGTCAGATTTCCTGGGCCGGACGTCACTTGTGTTCACTATTGTATATAGCTGTAATTGTAAATGTAAGGGAGAAAAGGAAAGCATGTGTGTGTGTGTGTGTGTGTGTGTAATCAGGCACTAGGATGATTGGGAAGAACATATTTAACTGTTTTCATCCCATGTTCTTCTTTCTTCATGATGTCAAGCCTCAGTATTTACGGTTTCTTGTGTTAATGTTTTTACCTTTCTTCAAGGCATCTGTGCTTTCTTACGGAGAATCGGGAAGGCTGTAAAGCTGGACTGCAGTGAGGTCGATATACTTGTGTCCACATATCCCTCCTGCAATCCCATGGATGTCCAGCAGGATTCATCCGAGTTTTACTGGGCAACACCAGTGCATCCGTGTCCATCTGGAGTCCAGCTGCCGGTTAATGCCGATCCGGACGATCCCGAAGACTCTTGCACATCTGTCCTGGACCCAGAGCCGGCAGTGGCGCGAGATCTAGAGCTGATGTCTCTCTCAGGATTGTCCAGTCTCTCTAGTATCGAGCTGACGCCGGACTCTATTCAGGACGATCCTGACGATGCATCGTCTGTCCCGGGTGAGTCTATGGTCATTATTATTACTGTCAGTACTTTCATTATACCGAGTTGTGTTGTCGAGTTCATCTTGTGTACCTAATTATTAAAGTCCCCCGCTGGTCAATCAATTCATCCCTTTAAACTCATCTTTGATCACCAAATATTTCCATATTTAAATGTTTTTTTCTTTGAAAAAACAATCCGTCACGCCTTAAAATAGCTTGAATGTAACTCGACACCCTTGCCTCATTTAGTATGCTCGGTTCTATGAATATGCAAATGAGCCCCGCCTCCACTCACTCAGCCCAGAGATCCACTGGTTGACGATCACGCGTTGATCTGATTGGTTACAAGGTGGTTTGTGACGTCAGAAACACCAGCGATTTCACACCGTGTTTTTGAGACTGTCTTTGGTTCACTGCAGTTTTAAGGAGGAAATACTCTGAAAATACTTGAAAAATGTGCCACTTTTCCAGTTGTCTCACCTCACAATTGAATTCTTTCTTCATTATGTCTTCCCTCAGATTTTGCTGAAAGCCAAACACAGAAGAAGAAGAAAGATGTGGGTGCGTTTCTCCGTAGGAAATGGAGGGCTATGATAGCGCCGGCTGTTGGTAAGTCTATTATTAGTCTACTGTCATTCTTTTCGTTATAGTTGTAGACTTTTGCTCTAGTCTACGGTTTATGTTATTCTTGTTCCCCTTAAATTATTAGTGTTCAACATTCAGCATCTATTTTATTTTTCACTATAATCTAGCGGTGGGAATCTTTTGGTGCTTCGCGATTCGAAACGATTCTCGATTTTGAATCAAATTTCGATTTGAAATGAGCATTTTGATTGTAGTTTACTGTTGTGTGTTACTTCTCTTATTTGACTGCGGTACACAGTTTAATAGCTCTAGAGAAAAAAAGAAAATCAGACTGAATTAAATGTGAACCTTGAAATGTATTTAGTTTTTTAGCAATGAGTGCATGAAAATAGTTACACATCCGGTTTTCTTCCATTTGAAAAGGCATTTTTGTGTGTGGGCTGTAGTCATATACGTTTACATAAGGGATTTATTAATATGAAAATGATTTTGTGATTCTCTACTGTCTTTGTTTTGTCCGAAGTTGGCGTGGCGTAACTGAATTTATTTTTCCATTTTTTTTTTTTTAGAAAAACCATCAAGAAGGAGGGTGAAGAAAGGCTCATTCATCCAACGAACATGGAAAACTCTAAAGGTTTCCGCTCTTGGCTGTTACGGGGACGACACAGTGGACCCAGATCCAGCAGATCTACAGCCACAGATATCTGTCCTCTCCAGGGACTTAACCGAGCCAGGTCCATCTCACCGCGAGATCAGTTCTGACCAGTTACCCTTCTCGGGTCCATCTCACCGCGAGATCAGTTTAGACACGTCACCCTTCTCAAGTCCATCTGGTTCCCAGTCAAGTTTCTTTTACTCCGATTCATCGTCTGCTCCATGTCTGACCGATCTTCTCTCAGAGTTATCAATTTTAATGGGAGATTACGAGCCTGTTTCCAGTTAATCCAGTCTCAAGCTGATCCTGAGCTGAGTTGTAGGACTGTGCACACGTTTGTTTTCTGTATTGACTAAGCCTGAATTGCGGAAGAATCATCAAACTGAAGCTGAAATTGGGCAACCTGATATACACGGACACTGTTGGTTGAGGACTAAATTGGACTTAGTGTGATTTCAATTTTCCACGTTGCTGTTGTTTTTTTGTTTTTTTTTCTTGATTGTTTCAAGTCCTTTTGTATTTTATTTTCATTTTTTACATTTTTTATTCTGATTGAATATTGTATTGGTTTCTCTCATCTTTTCCTATTTTGTTTCTAAGGTGACGAGAGTTGAAAGGAGAATTTAAAGGGTAATTGGGTGAAAGAGTTGTAGCTAGAATTAGATTCAAACGTAGCTAAAATTAGGTCAGACGCGTCTCAAGCCATTATACGGCTGGAACTGCAAATATACGGCTGGAGCGTTTGGTTGTTGGTTGTAGAGCGAGACACTGCTTCACTGCTGCTCGCCCTGCGATCGATTGCCAAACTCACTTTCTTTACACTCACTTACAATCGAACATTTTCCTATACGTGACTCGTGCGTCTACACTACACCCGTACCACTAAAAAGACGGATTATACCCAAGTCTTAAGTCATAAATTAGTATAAATACTAATAGCGTCACCTTTTTGTATTTTATTTATTTTTATTTATTTTCATTCCTAGAATATCCAGATCCACCATTTTCACATTTATTTCCATTTTCACATTTATTTCCATTTTCACATTTATCTCCCAGTTTAAAGCTAGACTAAAGATGCATTTATTTAGCCAGGCGTTCATATAAAATGTTTATCTTACAGTTACTGTAATGGTCTCTAGTTTATGCCCCGACTGAGCCTGGGTTCTCCCAAGGTTTTTTTTTTTCTCCATCGGGTCACTTGATGGAGTTTTTCGGTTCCTTGCCACTGTTGCCATTGGCTCGCTCAGTTGGGGATATTCAAATTAAATGACCCATCATACCATTGATCAGCTCCACCAAACTTGGATGTCTTTTTTTTTTCCAGTAATAAACAAACACTCACTGTAAAAAATGATTTTTTGGTTAAGTAAATACGAGTGAAAAAACCCAATGTAATTTACTTGAAAAAGTTAGTTCAGGCAAGAATTTAATAAACTAAGTAAATTCCATATCAGTACTTATTTCAAGCGAGTATAAATGAAAGTGTAATATCAACTCAATAAAATTAAGTAAAAATTACTTAACTTTTCTGATACTGGGGTTCCCATCATGCACTGGACCTTGAATAATTAATGAGGTTCATTTTTAACTGGTTTCCAGCTGTATTTACACTGTTTTATCATTGATTTTTGTTTTCAGTATTAGTAAATTGCCATTTTGTGACATTTCGAGTAAATTTTTTGCTTAAAACGACACATTCAAACACAAAAACGATCCATCAAATGTTACCACCATTGTGTATTGTCTACCAAGTATTGAGGTGTTTGCATTCACATAAGGCTTAAAGTCTGACATGATGTATATATAAATTGCTTAGATGATCTAAGTAAAGAACATACTATAAATGACTAATAAAATTCAAGATAATTGTTTTAGTGAAGTGTAATACAAAGGCAAAGGAAATCGGTATTAATCAACCTTTTACTAGCAGAGTTAAAATTACTTATTTTTTGTAAAGTTTACTTAATTCCACATTCCAAGTAAATTTAACTTAAAGATTTCTAATTAAAGCTACTGATAAATATGTTTAGGTTTTTACTTGGCAAATCTTTGTAAATTTACTAGCATTTTCTGAGTGAGATCGTTTAGCAAGGTTTTTTCAAATAAATCCTACTCCAAATTTTTTACAGTGCTGTTAAGTTCTTTTGATTGATACTGTGAAGCAGATTTGATACAATCTGTATTGTAAAAAGTGCTTTTTAAATATATTTGACTTGACTATTCTACACACTTTGTATTCATGTATAATGTATGCTTGTATGTACGACTTAAAACTCATCTTTATTCATTGGCTTTTAAATCAGACTGAGAGTAAATCTGCTTTTTGTTTTGTTTTGTCTTGTCACTTGTTTAATTGTGTCTTGTGCTTTTGTCATGTGTTTTTAATTTTTGTCTGAAATTATTTCCGTGTTCAGCACTTTGGCAAACCTCGGTTGTTTTAAATGTGCTTTACAAATAAAATTGTATTGTATTGTATTGTATTGTATAATGTATTCTTGTATAATGGCTGTTATTGTTCATTAACTTTTATTGTTCAGTAAATAATATTTTGTAATAATAATGCATTGGCGTACCTGATTTTGAGCGATGGTGTGTGTGTTCGACCGCTTAACACTGTGATTGCTATCAGGATATGAGGAGACTTTCAACCCGCATAATAAAAAATTAATTTTAGACAGTCACCTATTGCACCTCAGCATTTTCCACACACTTTTATCTTTATATGGAAAAAAAATGATATTCTTCAGGAGGGGCAGGTCCTCTATCCACCTTATTTTTAATGTAATACCAAGGTATCAAAAATACAAGTACATATCAAAAATGTAAAACTTACATACAATTAAATGATAATAAAATCCATAATTTATGCAAATATAGCTACATGGGCCTATACATAGAGATTTCATATAGCCTATATATACAAGTAAAAACAGAACAGAAAACTTTAATTAAATGAGTTAAAAAGTTGAAACAAGGTTACTGAGCTTTAAGATTCTCAGATGATGAAATATTTGGATGTACTGTTGGACCTCTCTCCTAAAAACGGTGAATTTGAAAAGAGAATTTAATAGCAATAATAGAATAATAATAAAGTATTCATTCGTTTGAGTTTTTTGTATATTAAAAAAAAAAAGCCAAACATTACATCCTTAAAAAAAGAGAGAGAAACCCGGAAGAACATTGCAGTTAATGAAGCATCTCGTCTGACTGTTTACTGATAAACCTGCTCCCTTTCAGGTACATGAACCGTACATTTGCACTCATGTGAATATTAGTGACTAAATCTAATTTTACTAGGTTAGGTATTGTGTTGTATTGTTGAGTTAAATACGATACGGGGCGAATCCAATGTAAAATGCGAGAGTTTTCAGCTGGAGAGCACGCGGTTCGCGCGCAAATCGTTTATGTGTTTATCAGTAGAGTGATTAAATGAGTTGAAGGTCGATATATGATCTGTGTTTTCACGTGTGTTTTATGTCAGATTTTGGCTTGTGAATATAGACAGTGTCGCTGTTTTAGGATGCGCACTACTTTAAGTGCACTCATTTATTCACAGTGAACTTGGGATGCGTTGATTTAAAGGAGAAGTACACACGAGCTCATGCACTTGTGTATAACATCATAGAAATAATAGAGCTCATGCATTGTTGTGTAATAATTATTCATTTATTGCCAAGATTGATTCTAAGTAAAAACTCTGTTAATGAAGCATCTCGTCTGACTGATTACTGATAAACATGCTCCCTTTCAGGAGTGCTACATTAGCAGGGTTAAATTTGTGTAAAAATGTTAGTGAAATGTCTTTCAAACTCAAAGTCCATACTGGCAAAGTCAATATGGTCAATAAAGTTCATCCAATATGACGCCACATATGGAGTTGTTACAAGCTCCTTTTAAAAGAGAGATCTAATTCTAGAATTACGGGATGAAGGATGCAACAAACCGTTTTCCTACTGGGAGTTCAAATGGGGTTTTGTTTTTATCTGTGTGGCTGTTGTAATGGTATAGAATTTGAATGTGATTTTATGATTATTTTGCTCTGTCCCTACAGCACTGTGGTCAACTGTGGTTGTATTAATGTGTGTGTGTGTGTGTGTGTGTGTGTGTGCGTGTGTGTGTGTGTGTGTGTGTGTGTGTGTACTCTATAGTGTAGGCTTCTGTATTAACTGATCAGGTTGAATGGGCACACTAGCATTATATAGTTATCGTCTAAGTTCGTAAGGAGGATTTGAGACAGCAATTTCACTACAACTTGTGAAATGAAAAAAAGAAAATGCACTGAATTGGTACTAGTTCAAAGTTGATAAATCTACAATCAGTAGAGTGTCGAAGTGATGACATCACTTTGTAGGACAACTCGGAAGCTAGCGGCGCATGGGTTCCCTCTGTCGAAAAGCTATGCATTTTCCCCATAGACTTTTGGAAAATCGCAAAAAATAAGATCTGTGTTTAACAAACAGTTGTGAGTGTGACCCTTACACGTTTTGTCTATCAAGATAATCTTTACAAGTTAATCCAAAAGTTATAAATTTTGAAGACACAATAAAGTTTTAAAAAACCACAAGCGGGTTATAACTGTGTTCTATGTCAGAAATCAAAACGTGAAAATATTTAGAGGCTTTGTTCACCACAGACCTTATTTCAGGCGATTTAGCAAAAACCCATTCAAAAATCCCATAGGCTTTAGAGCGAGGGAACCGTAGTGCTAAAATGCTAACTCACTTCCCCGTTTTGGCCTACAGAGTGAGGTCGTAACTTCGGCACTCTAGAACTAAAACAAATACAAGCAGGCCTGCTTCATATGACAGAACAGAAGCAGAAGTAAACATGTGACAGAAGAAAGATTTACTAGCCAGGTAGTTTTAAACTCAGTTTCAGTGGAAGTAGGCTTTCTGAAGTGTATGGTGTGTATTGTAACTGGCAAGCAGCTTCCACCCTGCATTCAATGGCTGTCCTGCAGATCCTCCAAGCCATTCTCCTCCTCCGTGGGACGAGAAAGGCCGGGACCCAGCTGCCGATACGGACCTGAGGACCTTGAGGTTGTAATAATTGATGATCAGTTGAAATTCACAGACCACATTGCTAGAACTGCCCGGTCCTGCAGATTTGCCTTGCACAACATTAGGAGGATCAGGCCCTTCCTTACAGAGCATGCTACACAACTCCTTGTCCAAGCACTTGTTTTTATCCAGACTGGACTATTGTAATGCTCTCCTGGCTGGTCTTCCAGCTTGCTCTGTCAAACCTCTACACTGTAAAAAAAATATTGATGGTTTAACTTAAAAATGTAAGTAACCTGGTTGCCTTAAAATTTTAAGTTCATTGAACTGGAAAAAGTGAGTTAATACAATGAAGGAGATTAATTTAACCATCAGAAACTCAAAATAATAAGTTATCTCAACTAAATAAATTATTATAAAGTTGATTTGACAAAAGAAAAAATGTTGTGATAACAAATCTTGAAAAATTTTTTTACAGTGTACAATTGATCCAGAATGCTGCAGCTAGAGTAGTCTTTAATGAGCCAAAGAGAGCACTCGTGAACAAACGAGACAGTGCCAAGACTCGGAACATTTAGCGAACATGATCGGGTCAAAAAAGCTTAAATATTTTTGGTTTTGGCCCCAACTTTATTCAACTTTTTTCAGAAGTTCAGGAAAACTTGATTTAAAGTTTGGAGAATTATGAGCATGGTTTGCTAAATTGGGAATGTTTTTTGGAGTTGCAATATTGAAAGGGGCTTATTATTCTGTTATGTCTTTTTAATCAAATATGTCATTGCAGTACACATTTAATTGCAACTGGTCTCTGTCTGAAAGGAGTCATTTAAAAATTCAAGCACAAACCTAATAAACTAGCATATAATCTTGCTCTGCATAAAGCAATATTGATTTTATATTGTTTCTTGATTTATATTGTTTTTCTTATGCAGTTTTCAGCTTTAATTCGTATCATTTCCATTCAAATTGTAATACTAACATATCATTAATATTGTTCAGTTGAATATCAGCAAATGATTTAATTCATAATAATTTTCAATTACAGTTACATTACATTTACTATAGACATTGTCTAAAATAACATTTAGTGTTAATTTAATGAAATTTAGTGATTTAATGTACTTCAATAATAAAAATTGTCTTTATAAATATATTGTTCAATTACATGCTTTTGTAAATTTGTTCAAATAAATAATGTTCAGTGAAATCAGTGAAGGTCGCCTACTTTAACCCTTACATTATTTATGAATATTGATGTTGAGTGTCTATGATCAGTAAAATGGTTCAAGGTACTTTTCAGAACCTTAAACTAAGTTGTGCTGTTTTGATATTCATAAATATGGAAAAAAATGGTTTAACTGTATTTGTATACTTGGCAAATCTGGGAAGAAACCACACTGAGTTTGTGTGTAACAGTTCACACACTGAAAACCACTTGTGTATTTCTTTAAAGTGGAGCCTAATTAATTTCATTGAAAAAAAAAAACATTACATAACATAAACATTCATTATTTATGAACATTATTATGTGTAAGTTTTGTAAAAATGACAATTCATGTGATATCTCATATGTTTTCATATACCATATACCGTAAGTCAAACGGGATAACGCTGTTTTTTTCCATTGAAATGCATAATTTCACTAAATGAAGTTGAGGAAACAATAATAACATTAAATCAAGTCCTGTCAAACTTTTTCAGACATTTTACATTTTAACTCACATTGCAGTGTTAAAATGTGCGTAAAGAACTGGAACAAGAAATACAAAAAAAAAAAAAAAATACAAAAAAATATAATTTTTTTTCTGATCTCTAAATATTGTTTACTGCATCACTTTACATATTCATTAGCCTAAGTATTATTGATTTGAAAAGTTTTAATATCATAATATTTAGAAAATGCATTAACGTTATCCTGTAGGCCTTATGACATTTTGACTGGTGTGGTCACATGATTCTCAGTTAAACCACTTAAAATACATAGTTTAAAATTTAGATTTTAGTAACAAGTAAAAAAAAAAAAACATCCCCATAAAGATAATAACTACTTTGATGTACAGTTTTAACCAATTTGATTTTTTTTTTTTTTATCAGTTGAAAACCTTATTTGTCATTGATGTGAGCTCACGCGCTCTGCTCACGCACGCGGCTTCGGATGCGCGTGCGAGCATATGAGTGATTCGAGTATGAGTTGCTATGGCGACGCGTCTTATGAATTTTGAATGAAAATATCAACACTTTGATCGCTGTTGGTTGGTTGAGAGTCGAGGCGATTTCAGAGACTTTTGCTGAAAATTTTCTTGTGCTGAACTTGAGATTTTGAAGCTGTTCGGAGGATTTCAGAGAGAGAGAGAGAGAGAGAGGAGACTTTTATTCCAGAAGGAGATCGGATAATATATCCTAGCTTACGCTACATCGTTTTATTTATTTTTATTTAATATTATTTCTGAGGACGCTTTAATTTGATTGTTCTTTTCTTATTTTTGAGGGAGTTTTGGAGTTTTATTTTATTTTTTATTGTTTATTTTTATTTTATTTTTATTTATTTTTTTATTTTTTGGGGGGGTGGGGTATTTCTGAGTATTTTGGGTGGGGTATTACTGAGGTGGGGTATTTCATTGTATTGTATTGTATTTTGTATTGTATTGCTCTTGTTTGCAGGAGGATGCCAGGCCCGACCGGGACTCAGAGCCATGAGCTCATTCCTGGATATGTAACATCTCTGTCTTGTGAGTTTGTTTGTGTCTCCACAGGTCCGGCTGACAGGAAGAGAGAGTGGCAGAGAGACAGCCAGCAGAGCCCAGATGATGGACGTCCGTCCACTTCTTCTCAAGACTCTCGGAGAGCAAAGGCAAAGGTAGGGTGACCAACAGTCCTGTTTTCACGTCCTGTCCTGGCCCTCCTGGCTGCTCTTTATAAAGTGATGAAAATGTCCTGGTTTTCAAAAAACTGCTGGGAAAGATCAGCTCTACAGCAAAATATAGATGGGCAAGGAAGAAAAACAGGATAAAGAGGAAGAAAACTAAAGATATAAATATATTTTGTTAGTTCTTTTTGGCAAGTTTGTGAGAGATATATATTTGTTCAATTTGGAGACATTTCTTTCAGTTATTTATTATTTATATATTTACTTTTGTAATACTGAAGAGACATTATTTCATTATTTTTGAAACCTGTCATAATAAAGAGTAACCTCTGAGAAGCCTATCTGAATTTGTGTCTTGTTAATGTAACAATTTTCTATTTATACAGAGGAGGAATAGCCTACTTTCAATGTATTGAAATGAATAAGGCATCTTTGAGTAAACTTTGAGTATCTGTTTGCTGGGCCGAGTGTCCTGGTTTTTGGTAATCAAAATATGGTCCCCCTAGGCAGAGGAAGAGGAGAAGCGTGATTCCCGTGACTGGAGCGGCATCATCCCAGACCAGAGGACTGCACCGATACCCGAGAGAAGAGCTGAGGGTAAATCAAATGACCATTGGAGAATATTATCACTGGAGTGTCATTAATTACCATATATGACCACACCATATTATATAAAAATACAACTGAAGCCAATAAACAGATTTAGTTTTTATTCCAAGACACATCATAACATATTTAAATGAGGATTGGGTTCAAGAATAGCCATCATTTGAGTATCCAATGTTTAATAATTATGATTAGTTTGAAACATGCTTGTGTGTGCTATTCCCTGCTTTAGAGGATCATGGTCACACATGGTACACAACATTATAAGTTATTATTAATATTTGGTTGGTTCTCTTGTTTTTGCATGTGTTTTTAATTCAGCTTTATATAACAGCCTGGACAAAAATGATGTTGCCAAATTGTTTATGTTTTATTGAATTATTATCACAAATTAAACAATCGACTCCCAGCTTAACTGTGCAAAATGACTACAAAATCTTACACACGTTTATAATAACATTTAAATGCAAGACAAGAGTGCAGATGTCAGATTTCCTGGGCCGGACGTCACTTGTGTTCACTATTGTATATAGCTGTAATTGTAAATGTAAGGGAGAAAAGGAAAGCGTGTGTGTAAGCATGTGTGTGTGTGTGTGTGTAATCAGGCACTAGGATGATTGGGAAGAACATATTTAACTGTTTTCATCCCATGTTCTTCTTTCTTCATGATGTCAAGCCTCAGTATTTACGGTTTCTTGTGTTAATGTTTTTACCTTTCTTCAAGGCATCTGTGCTTTCTTACGGAGAATCGGGAAGGCTGTAAAGCTGGACTGCAGTGAGGTCGATATACTTGTGTCCACATATCCCTCCTGCAATCCCACGGATGTCCAGCAGGATTCATCCGAGTTTTACTGGGCAACACCAGTGCATCCGTGTCCATCTGGAGTCCAGCTGCCGGTTAATGCCGATCCGGACGATCCCGAAGACTCTTGCACATCTGTCCTGGACCCAGAGCCGGCAGTGGCGCGAGATCTAGAGCTGATGTCTCTCTCAGGATTGTCCAGTCTCTCTAGTATCGAGCTGACGCCGGACTCTATTCAGGACGATCCTGACGATGCATCGTCTGTCCCGGGTGAGTCTATGGTCATTATTATTACTGTCAGTACTTTCATTATACCGAGTTGTGTTGTCGAGTTCATCTTGTGTACCTAATTATTAAAGTCCCCCGCTGGTCAATCAATTCATCCCTTTAAACTCATCTTTGATCACCAAATATTTCCATATTTAAATGTTTTTTTCTTTGAAAAAACAATCCGTCACGCCTTAAAATAGCTTGAATGTAACTCGACACCCTTGCCTCATTTAGTATGCTTGGTTCTATGAATATGCAAATGAGCCCCGCCTCCACTCACTCACTCAGCCCAGAGATCCACTGGTTGACGATCACACGTTGATCTGATTGGTTACAAGGTGGTTTGTGACGTCAGAAACACCAGCGATTTCACACCGTGTTTTTGAGACTGTCTTTGGTTCACTGCAGTTTTAAGGAGGAAATACTCTGAAAATACTTGAAAAATGTGCCACTTTTCCAGTTGTCTCACCTCACAATTGAATTCTTTCTTCATTATGTCTTCCCTCAGATTTTGCTGAAAGCCAAACACAGAAGAAGAAGAAAGATGTGGGTGCGTTTCTCCGTAGGAAATGGAGGGCTATGATAGCGCCGGCTGTTGGTAAGTCTATTATTAGTCTACTGTCATTCTTTTCGTTATAGTTGTAGACTTTTGCTCTAGTCTACGGTTTATGTTATTCTTGTTCCCCTTAAATTATTAGTGTTCAACATTCAGCATCTATTTTATTTTTCACTATAATCTAGCGGTGGGAATCTTTTGGTGCTTCGCGATTCGAAACGATTCTCGATTTTGAATCAAATTTCGATTTGAAATGAGCATTTTGATTGTAGTTTACTGTTGTGTGTTACTTCTCTTATTTGACTGCGGTACACAGTTTAATAGCTCTAGAGAAAAAAAGAAAATCCGACTGAATTAAATGTGAACCTTGAAATGTATTTAGTTTTTTAGCAATGAGTGCATGAAAATAGTTACACATCCGGTTTTCTTCCATTTGAAAAGGCATTTTTGTGTGTGGGCTGTAGTCATATACGTTTACATAAGGGATTTATTAATATGAAAATGATTTTGTGATTCTCTACTGTCTTTGTTTTGTCCGAAGTTGGCGTGGCGTAACTGAATTTATTTTTCCATTTTTTTTTTTTTTAGAAAAACCATCAAGAAGGAGGGTGAAGAAAGGCTCATTCATCCAACGAACATGGAAAACTCTAAAGGTTTCCGCTCTTGGCTGTTACGGGGACGACACAGTGGACCCAGATCCAGCAGATCTACAGCCACAGATATCTGTCCTCTCCAGGGACTTAACCGAGCCAGGTCCATCTCACCGCGAGATCAGTTCTGACCAGTTACCCTTCTCGGGTCCATCTCACCGCGAGATCAGTTTAGACACGTCACCCTTCTCAAGTCCATCTGGTTCCCAGTCAAGTTTCTTTTACTCCGATTCATCGTCTGCTCCATGTCTGACCGATCTTCTCTCAGAGTTATCAATTTTAATGGGAGATTACGAGCCTGTTTCCAGTTAATCCAGTCTCAAGCTGATCCTGAGCTGAGTTGTAGGACTGTGCACACGTTTGTTTTCTGTATTGACTAAGCCTGAATTGCGGAAGAATCATCAAACTGCTGAAATTGGGCAACCTGATATACACGGACACTGTTGGTTGAGGACTAAATTGGACTTAGTGTGATTTCAATTTTCCACGTTGCTGTTGTTTTTTTGTTTTTTTTCTTGATTGTTTCAAGTCCTTTTGTATTTTATTTTCATTTTTTATTCTGATTGAATATTGTATTGGTTTCTCTCATCTTTTCCTATTTTGTTTCTAAGGTGACGAGAGTTGAAAGGAGAATTTAAAGGGTAATTGGGTGAAAGAGTTGTAGCTAGAATTAGATTCAAACGTAGCTAAAATTAGGTCAGACGCGTCTCAAGCCATTATACGGCTGGAACTGCAAATATACGGCTGGAGCGTTTGGTTGTTGGTTGTAGAGCGAGACACTGCTTCACTGCTGCTCGCCCTGCGATCGATTGCCAAACTCACTTTCTTTACACTCACTTACAATCGAACATTTTCCTATACGTGACTCGTGCGTCTACACTACACCCGTACCACTAAAAAGACGGATTATACCCAAGTCTTGAGTCATAAATTAGTATAAATACTAATAGCATCACCTTTTTGTATTTTATTTATTTTTATTTATTTTCATTCAATATCCAGATCCACCATTTTCACATTTATTTCCATTTTCACATTTATCTCCCAGTTTAAAGCTAGACTAAAGATGCATTTATTTAGCCAGGCGTTCATATAAAATGTTTATCTTACAGTTACTGTAATGGTCTCTAGTTTATGCCCCGACTGAGCCTGGGTTCTCCCAAGGTTTTTTTTTTTTCTCCATCGGGTCACTTGATGGAGTTTTTCGGTTCCTTGCCACTGTTGCCTTTGGCTCGCTCAGTTGGGGATATTCAAATTAAATGACCCATCATACCATTGATCAGCTCCACCAAACTTGGATGTCTTTTTTTTTTTCCAGTAATAAACAAACACTGTTAAGTTCTTTTGATTGATACTGTGAAGCAGATTTGATACAATCTGTATTGTAAAAAGTGCTTTTTAAATATATTTGACTTGACTATTCTACACACTTTGTATTCATGTATAATGTATGCTTGTATACGACTTAAAACTCATCTTTATTCATTGGCTTTTAAATCAGACTGAGAGTAAATCTGCTTTTTGTTTTGTTTTGTCTTGTCACTTGTTTAATTGTGTCTTGTGCTTTTGTCATGCGTTTTTAATTTTTGTCTGAAATTATTTCCATGTTCAGCACTTTGGCAAACCTCGGTTGTTTTAAATGTGCTTTACAAATTAAATTGTATTGTATTGTATAATGTATTCTTGTATAATGGCTGTTATTGTTCATTAACTTTTATTGTTCAGTAAATAATATTTTGTAATAATAATATATTGGCGTACCTGATTTTGAGAGATGGTGTGTGTGTTCGACCGCTTAACACTGTGATTGCTATCAGGATATGAGGAGACTTTCAACCCGCATAATAAAAAATTAATTTTAGACAGTCACCTATTGCACCTCAGCATTTTCCACACACTTTTATCTTTATATGGAAAAAAAATGATATTCTTCAGGAGGGGCAGGTCCTCTATCCACCTTATTTTTAATGTAATACCAAGGTATCAAAAATACAAGTACATATCAAAAATGTAAAACTTACATTAAATGATAATAAAATCCATAATTTATGCAAATATACATGGGCCTATACATAGAGATTTCATATAGCCTATACATGTAAAAACAAGAAAAACAGAACAGAAAACTTTAATGAAATGAGTTAAAAAGTTGAAACAAGGTTACTGAGCTTTAAGATTCTCAGATGATGAAATATTTGGATGTACTGTTGGACCTCTCTCCTAAAAACGGTGAATTTGAAAAGAGAATTTAATAGCAATAATAGAATAATAATAAAGTATTCATTCGTTTGAGCTCTTTGTATATTAAAAAAAAGCCAAACATTACATCCTTAAAAAAAGAGAGAGAACCCGGAAGAACATTGCAGTTAATGAAGCATCTCGTCTGACTGTTTACTGATAAACCTGCTCCCTTTCAGGTACATGAACCGTACATTTGCACTCATGTGAATATTAGTGACTAAATCTAATTTTACTAGGTTAGGTATTGTGTTGTATTGTTGAGTTAAATACGATACGGGGCGAATCCAATGTAAAATGCGAGAGTTTTCAGCTGGAGAGCACGCGGTTCGCGCGCAAATCGTTTATGTGTTTATCAGTAGAGTGATTAAATGAGTTGAAGGTCGATATATGATCTGTGTTTTCACGTGTGTTTTATGTCAGATTGAGGCTTGTGAATATAGACAGTGTCGCTGTTTTAGGATGCACACTACTTTAAGTGCACTCATTTATTCACAGTGAACTTGGGATGCGTTGATTTAAAGGAGAAGTACACACGAGCTCATGCACTTGTGTATAACATCATAGAAATAATAGAGCTCATGCATTGTTGTGTAATAATTATTCATTTATTGCCAAGATTGATTCTAAGTAAAAACTCTGTTAATGAAGCATCTCGTCTGACTGATTACTGATAAACCTGCTCCCTTTCAGGAGTGCTACATTAGCAGGGTTAAATTTGTGTAAAAATGTTAGTGAAATGTCTTTCAAACTCAAAGTCCATACTGGCAAAGTCAATATGGTCAATAAAGTTCATCCAATATGACGCCACATATGGAGTTGTTACAAGCTCCTTTTAAAAGAGAGATCTAATTCTAGAATTACGGGATGAAGGATGCAACAAACCGTTTTCCTACTGGGAGTTCAAATGGGGTTTTGTTTTTATCTGTGTGGCTGTTGTAATGGTATAGAATTTGAATGTGATTTTATGATTATTTTGCTCTGTCCCTACAGCACTGTGGTCAACTGTGGTTGTATTAATGTGTGTGTGTGTGTGTGTGTGTGTGTGTGTGTGTGTGTGTGTACTCTATAGTGTAGGCTTCTGTATTAACTGATCAGGTTGAATGGGCACACTAGCATTATATAGTTATCGTCTAAGTTCGTAAGGAGGATTTGAGACAGCAATTTCACTACAACTTGTGAAATGAAAAAAAGAAAATGCACTGAATTGGTACTAGTTCAAAGTTGGTTAAATCTACAATCAGTAGAGTGTCGAAGTGATGACATCACTTTGTAGGACAACTCGGAAGCTAGCGGCGCATGGGTTCCCTCTGTCGAAAAGCTATGCATTTTCCCCATAGACTTTTGGAAAATCGCAAAAAATAAGATCTGTGTTTAACAAACAGTTGTGAGTGTGACCCTTACACGTTTTGTCTATCAAGATAATCTTTACAAGTTAATCCAAAAGTTATAAATTTTGAAGCCCATATAAAGTTTTTAAAAAACACAAAAAGACACAATAAAGTTTTAAAAAACCACAAGCGGGTTATAACTGTGTTCTATGTCAGAAATCAAAACGTGAAAATATTTAGAGGCTTTGTTCACCACAGACCTTATTTTAGGCGATTTAGCAAAAACCCATTCAAAAATCCCATAGGCTTTAGAGCGAGGGAACCGTAGTGCTAAAATGCTAACTCACTTCCCCGTTTTGGCCTACAGAGTGACGTCGTAACTTCGGCACTCTAGAACTAAAACAATTACAAGCAGGCCTGCTTCATATGACAGAACAGAAGCAGAAGTAAACATGTGACAGAAGAAAGATTTACTAGCCAAGTAGTTTTAAACTCAGTTTCAGTGGAAGTAGGCTTTCTGAAGTGTATGGTGTGTATTGTAACTGGCAAGCAGCTTCCACCCTGCATTCAATGGCTGTCCTGCAGATCCTCCAAGCCGATCTCCTCCTCCGTGGGACGAGAAAGGCCGGGACCCAGCTGCCGATACGGACCTGAGGACCTTGAGGTTGTAATAATTGATGATCAGTTGAAATTCACAGACAACATTGCTAGAACTGCCCGGTCCTGCAGATTTGCCTTGCACAACATTAGGAGGATCAGGCCCTTCCTTACAGAGCATGCTACACAACTCCTTGTCCAAGCACTTGTTTTTATCCAGACTGGACTATTGTAATGCTCTCCTGGCTGGTCTTCCAGCTTGCTCTGTCAAACCTCTATGATCCAAAATGCTGCAGCCAGAGTAGTCTTTAATGAGCCAAAGAGAGCACTCGTGAACAAACGAGACAGTGCCAAGACTCGGAACATTTAGCGAACATGATCGGGTCAAAAAAGCTTAAATATTTTTGGTTTTGGCCCCAACTTTATTCAACTTTTTTCAGAAGTTCAGGAAAACTTGATTTAAAGTTTGGAGAATTATGAGCATGGTTTGCTAAATTGGGAATGTTTTTTGGAGTTGCAATATTGAAAGGGGCTTATTATTCTGTTATGTCTTTTTAATCAAATATGTCATTGCAGTACACATTTAATTGCAACTGGTCTCTGTCTGAAAGGAGTCATTTAAAAATTCAAGCACAAACCTAATAAACTAGCATATAATCTTGCTCTGCATAAAGCAATATTGATTTTATATTGTTTCTTGATTTATATTGTTTTTCTTATACAGTTTTCAGCTTTAATTCGTATCATTTCCATTCAAATTGTAATACTAACATATCATTAATATTGTTCAGTTGAATATCAGCAAATGATTTAATTCATAATAATTTTCAATTACAGTTACATTACATTTACTATAGACATTGTCTAAAATAACATTTAGTGTTAATTTAATGAAATTTAGTGATTTAATGTACTTCAATAATAAAAATTGTCTTTATAAATATATTGTTCAATTACATGCTTTTGTAAATTTGTTCAAATAAATAATGTTCAGTGAAATCAGTGAAGGTCGCCTACTTTAACCCTTACATTATTTATGAATATTGATGTTGAGTGACTATGATCAGTAAAATGGTTCAAGGTACTTTTCAGAACTAAATTAAACCTTAAACTAAGTTGTGCTGTTTTGATATTCATAAACATGGAAAAAAATGGTTTAACTGTATTTGTATACTTGGCAAATCTGGGAAGAAACCACACTGAGTTTGTGTGTAACAGTTCACACACTGAAAACCACTTGTGTATTTCCTTAAAGTGGAGCCTAATTAATTTCATTGAAAAAAAAACATTACATAACATAAACATTCATTATTTATGAACATTATTATGTGTAAGTTTTGTAAAAATGACAATTCATGTGATATCTCATATGTTTTCATATACCATATACCGTAAGTCAGACGGGATAACGCTGTTTTTTTCCATTGAAATGCATAATTTCACTAAATGAAGTTGAGGAAACAATAATAACATTAAATCAAGTCCTGTAAAACTTTTTCAGACATTTTACATTTTAACTCACATTGCAGTGTTAAAATGTGCGTAAAGAACTTGAACAAGAAATACAAAAAAATATATATATATATTTTTCTGATCTCTAAATATTGTTTACTGCATCACTTTACATATTCATTAGCCTAAGTATTATTGATTTGAAAAGTTTTAATATCATAATATTTAGAAAATGCATTAACGTTATCCTGTAGGCCTTATGACATTTTGACTGGTGTGGTCACATGATTCTCAGTTAAACCGCTTAAAATACTAGTTTAAAATTTAGATTTTAGTAACAAGTAAAAAAAAAAAAAACATCCCCATAAAGATAATAACTACTTTGATGTACAGTTTTAACCAATTTGATTTTTTTTTTTATCAGTTGAAAACCTGATTTGTCATTGATGTGAGCTCACGCGCTCTGCTCACGCACGCGGCTTCAGATGCGCGTGCGAGCATATGAGTGATTCGAGTATGAGTTGCTATGGCGACGCGTCTTATGAATTTTGAATGAAAATATCAACACTTTGATCGCTGTTGGTTGGTTGAGAGTCGAGGCGATTTCAGAGACTTTTGCTGAAAATTTTCTTGTGCTGAACTTGAGATTTTGAAGCTGTTCGGAGGATTTCAGAGAGAGAGAGAGAGAGAGAGAGAGAGAGAGAGGAGACTTTTATTCCAGAAGGAGATCGGATAATATATCCTAGCTTACGCTACATCGTTTTATTTATTTTTATTTAATATTATTTCTGAGGACGCTTTAATTTGATTGTTCTTTTCTTATTTTTGAGGGAGTTTGGGAGTTTTATTTTATTTTTTATTGTTTATTTTTATTTTATTTTTATTTTTTTATTTTTTTGGGGGAGGTGGGGTATTTCTGAGTATTTTGGGTGGGGTATTACTGAGGTGGGGTATTTCATTGTATTGTATTGTATTTTGTATTGTATTGCTCTTGTTTGCAGGAGGATGCCAGGCCCGACCGGGACTCAGAGCCATGAGCTCATTCCTGGATATGTAACATCTCTGTCTTGTGAGTTTGTTTGTGTCTCCACAGGTCCGGCTGACAGGAAGAGAGAGTGGCAGAGAGACAGCCAGCAGAGCCCAGATGATGGACGTCCGTCCACTTCTTCTCAAGACTCTCGGAGAGCAAAGGCAAAGGTAGGGTGACCAACAGTCCTGTTTTCACGTCCTGTCCTGGCCCTCCTGGCTGCTCTTTATAAAGTGATGAAAATGTCCTGGTTTTCAAAAAACTGCTGGGAAAGATCAGCTCTACAGCAAAATATAGATGGGCAAGGAAGAAAAACAGGATAAAGAGGAAGAAAACTAAAGATATAAATATATTTTGTTAGTTCTTTTTGGCAAGTTTGTGAGAGATATATATTTGTTCAATTTGGAGACATTTCTTTCAGTTATTTATTATTTATATATTTACTTTTGTAATACTGAAGAGACATTATTTCATTATTTTTGAAACCTGTCATAATAAAGAGTAACCTCTGAGAAGCCTATCTGAATTTGTGTCTTGTTAATGTAACAATTTTCTATTTATACAGAGGAGGAATAGCCTACTTTCGATGTATTGAAATGAATAAGGCATCTTTGAGTAAACTTTGAGTATCTGTTTGCTGGGCCGAGTGTCCTGGTTTTTGGTAATCAAAATATGGTCCCCCTAGGCAGAGGAAGAGGAGAAGCGTGATTCCCGTGACTGGAGCGGCATCATCCCAGACCAGAGGACTGCACCGATACCCGAGAGAAGAGCTGAGGGTAAATCAAATGACCATTGGAGAATATTATCACTGGAGTGTCATTAATTACCATATATGACCACACCATATTATATCAAAATACAACTGAAGCCAATAATCAGATTTAGTTTTTATTCCAAGACACATCATAACATATTTAAATGAGGATTGGGTACAAATTTCAAGAATAGCCATCATTTGAGTATCCACTGTTTAATAATTATGATTAGTTTGAAACATGCTTGTGTGTGATATTCCCTGCTTTAGAGGATCATGGTCACACATGGTACACAACATTATAAGTTATTATTAATATTTGGTTGGTTCTCTTGTTTTTGCATGTGTTTTTAATTCAGCTTTATATAACAGCCTGGACAAAAATGATGTTGCCAAATTGTTTATGTTTTATTGAATTATTATCACAAATTAAACAATCGACTCCCAGCTTAACTGTGCAAAATGACTACAAAATCTTACACACATTTATAATAACATTTAAATGCAAGACAAGAGTGCAGATGTCAGATTTCCTGGGCCGGACGTCACTTGTGTTCTCTATTGTATATAGCTGTAATTGTAAATGTAAGGGAGAAAAGGAAAGCATGTGTGTGTGTGTGTGTGTGTGTGTGTGTGTAATCAGGCACTAGGATGATTGGGAAGAACATATTTAACTGTTTTCATCCCATGTTCTTCTTTCTTCATGATGTCAAGCCTCAGTATTTACGGTTTCTTGTGTTAATGTTTTTACCTTTCTTCAAGGCATCTGTGCTTTCTTACGGAGAATCGGGAAGGCTGTAAAGCTGGACTGCAGTGAGGTCGATATACTTGTGTCCACATATCCCTCCTGCAATCCCACGGATGTCCAGCAGGATTCATCCGAGTTTTACTGGGCAACACCAGTGCATCCGTGTCCATCTGGAGTCCAGCTGCCGGTTAATGCCGATCCGGACGATCCCGAAGACTCTTGCACATCTGTCCTGGACCCAGAGCCGGCAGTGGCGCGAGATCTAGAGCTGATGTCTCTCTCAGGATTGTCCAGTCTCTCTAGTATCGAGCTGACGCCGGACTCTATTCAGGACGATCCTGACGATGCATCGTCTGTCCCGGGTGAGTCTATGGTCATTATTATTACTGTCAGTACTTTCATTATACCGAGTTGTGTTGTGTTCATCTTGTGTACCTAATTATTAAAGTCCCCCGCTGGTCAATCAATTCATCCCTTTAAACTCATCTTTGATCACCAAATAATTCCATATTTAAATGTTTTTTTCTTTGAAAAAACAATCCGTCACGCCTTAAAATAGCTTGAATGTAACTCGACACCCTTGCCTCATTTAGTATGCTCGGTTCTATGAATATGCAAATGAGCCCCGCCTCCACTCACTCACTCAGCCCAGAGATCCACTGGTTGACGATCACACGTTGATCTAATTGGTTACAAGGTGGTTTGTGACGTCAGAAACACCAGCGATTTCACACCGTGTTTTTGAGACTGTCTTTGGTTCACTGCAGTTTTAAGGAGGAAATACTCTGAAAATACTTGAAAAATGTGCCACTTTTCCAGTTGTCTCACCTCACAATTGAATTCTTTCTTCATTATGTCTTCCCTCAGATTTTGCTGAAAGCCAAACACAGAAGAAGAAGAAAGATGTGGGTGCGTTTCTCCGTAGGAAATGGAGGGCTATGATAGCGCCGGCTGTTGGTAAGTCTATTATTAGTCTACTGTCATTCTTTTCGTTATAGTTGTAGACTTTTGCTCTAGTCTACGGTTTATGTTATTCTTGTTCCCCTTAAATTATTAGTGTTCAACATTCAGCATCTATTTTATTTTTCACTATAATCTAGCGGTGGGAATCTTTTGGTGCTTCACGATTCGAAACGATTCTCGATTTTGAATCAAATTTTGATTTGTAATGAGCATTTTGATTGTAGTTTACTGTTGTGTGTTACTTCTCTTATTTGACTGCGGTACACAGTTTAATAGCTCTAGAGAAAAAAAGAAAATCCGACTGAATTAAATGTGAACCTTGAAATGTATTTAGTTTTTTAGCAATGAGTGCATGAAAATAGTTACACATCCGGTTTTCTTCCATTTGAAAAGGCATTTTTGTGTGTGGGCTGTAGTCATATACGTTTACATAAGGGATTTATTAATATGAAAATGATTTTGTGATTCTCTACTGTCTTTGTTTTGTCCGAAGTTGGCGTTGCCGTAATTGAATTTATTTTTCCATTTTTTTTTTTTTTTAGAAAAACCATCAAGAAGGAGGGTGAAGAAAGGCTCATTCATCCAACGAACATGGAAAACTCTAAAGGTTTCCGCTCTTGGCTGTTACGGGGACGACACAGTGGACCCAGATCCAGCAGATCTACAGCCACAGATATCTGTCCTCTCCAGGGACTTAACCGAGCCAGGTCCATCTCACCGCGAGATCAGTTCTGACCAGTTACCCTTCTCGGGTCCATCTCACCGCGAGATCAGTTTAGACACGTCACCCTTCTCAAGTCCATCTGGTTCCCAGTCAAGTTTCTTTTACTCCGATTCATCGTCTGCTCCATGTCTGACCGATCTTCTCTCAGAGTTATCAATTTTAATGGGAGATTACGAGCCTGTTTCCAGTTAATCCAGTCTCAAGCTGATCCTGAGCTGAGTTGTAGGACTGTGCACACGTTTGTTTTCTGTATTGACTAAGCCTGAATTGCGGAAGAATCATCAAACTGAGGCTGAAATTGGGCAACCTGATATACACGGACACTGTTGGTTGAGGACTAAATTGGACTTAGTGTGATTTCAATTTTCCACGTTGCTGTTGTTTTTTGTTTTTTCTTGATTGTTTCAAGTCCTTTTGTATTTTATTTTCATTTTTTACATTTTTTATTCTGATTGAATATTGTATTGGTTTCTCTCATCTTTTCCTATTTTGTTTCTAAGGTGACGAGAGTTGAAAGGAGAATTTAAAGGGTAATTGGGTGAAAGAGTTGTAGCTAGAATTAGATTCAAACGTAGCTAAAATTAGGTCAGACGCGTCTCAAGCCATTATACGGCTGGAACTGCAAATATACGGCTGGAGCGTTTGGTTGTTGGTTGTAGAGCGAGACACTGCTTCACTGCTGCTCGCCCTGCGATCGATTGCCAAACTCACTTTCTTTACACTCACTTACAATCGAACATTTTCCTATACGTGACTCGTGCGTCTACACTACACCCGTACCACTAAAAAGACGGATTATACCCAAGTCTTGAGTCATAAATTAGTATAAATACTAATAGCATCACCTTTTTGTATTTTATTTATTTTTATTTATTTTCATTCAATATCCAGATCCACCATTTTCACATTTATTTCCATTTTCACATTTATCTCCCAGTTTAAAGCTAGACTAAAGATGCTTTTATTTAGCCAGGCGTTCATATAAAATGTTTATCTTACAGTTACTGTAATGGTCTCTAGTTTATGCCCCGACTGAGCCTGGGTTCTCCCAAGGTTTTTTTTTTCTCCATCGGGTCACTTGATGGAGTTTTTCGGTTCCTTGCCACTGTTGCCTTTGGCTCGCTCAGTTGGGGATATTCAAATTAAATGACCCATCATACCATTGATCAGCTCCACCAAACTTGGATGTCTTTTTTTTTTTTCCAGTAATAAACAAACACTGTTAAGTTCTTTTGATTGATACTGTGAAGCAGATTTGATACAATCTGTATTGTAAAAAGTGCTTTTTAAATATATTTGACTTGACTATTCTACACACTTTGTATTCATGTATAATGTATGCTTGTATACGACTTAAAACTCATCTTTATTCATTGGCTTTTAAATCAGACTGAGAGTAAATCTGCTTTTTGTTTTGTTTTGTCTTGTCACTTGTTTAATTGTGTCTTGTGCTTTTGTCATGTGTTTTTAATTTTTGTCTGAAATTATTTCCGTGTTCAGCACTTTGGCAAACCTCGGTTGTTTTAAATGTGCTTTACAAATAAAATTGTATTGTATTGTATTGTATTGTATAATGTATTCTTGTATAATGGCTGTTATTGTTCATTAACTTTTATTGTTCAGTAAATAATATTTTGTAATAATAATACATTGCCGTACCTGATTTTGAGCGATGGTGTGTGTGTTCGACCGCTTAACACTGTGATTGCTATCAGGATATGAGAAGACTTTCAACCCGCATAATAAAAAATTAATTTTAGACAGTCACCTATTGCACCTCAGCATTTTCCACACACTTTTATCTTTATATGGAAAAAAAATGATATTCTTCAGGAGGGGCAGGTCCTCTATCCACCTTATTTTTAATGTAATACCAAGGTATCAAAAATACAAGTACATATCAAAAATGTAAAACTTACATACAATTAAATGATAATAAAATCCATAATTTATGCAAATATACATGGGCCTATACATAGAGATTTCATATAGCCTATATATACAAGTAAAAACAGAACAGAAAACTTTAATTAAATGAGTTAAAAAGTTGAAACAAGGTTACTGAGCTTTAAGATTCTCAGATGATGAAATATTTGGATGTACTGTTGGACCTCTCTCCTAAAAACGGTGAATTTGAAAAGAGAATTTAATAGCAATAATAGAATAATAATAAAGTATTCATTCGTTTGAGTTTTTTGTATATTAAAAAAAAAAGCCAAACATTACATCCTTAAAAAAAGAGAGAGAAACCCGGAAGAACATTGCAGTTAATGAAGCATCTCGTCTGACTGTTTACTGATAAACCTGCTCCCTTTCAGGTACATGAACCGTACATTTGCACTCATGTGAATATTAGTGACTAAATCTAATTTTACTAGGTTAGGTATTGTGTTGTAATTGTTGAGTTAAATACGATACGGGGCGAATCCAATGTAAAATGCGAGAGTTTTCAGCTGGAGAGCACGCGGTTCGCGCGCAAATCGTTTATGTGTTTATCAGTAGAGTGATTAAATGAGTTGAAGGTCGATATATGATCTGTGTTTTCACGTGTGTTTTATGTCAGATTGAGGCTTGTGAATATAGACAGTGTGTCGCTGTTTTAGGATGCGCACTACTTTAAGTGCACTCATTTATTCACAGTGAACTTGGGATGCGTTGATTTAAAGGAGAAGTACACACGAGCTCATGCACTTGTGTATAACATCATAGAAATAATAGAGCTCATGCATTGTTGTGTAATAATTATTCATTTATTGCCAAGATTGATTCTAAGTAAAAACTCTGTTAATGAAGCATCTCGTCTGACTGATTACTGATAAACCTGCTCCCTTTCAGGAGTGCTACATTAGCAGGGTTAAATTTGTGTAAAAATGTTAGTGAAATGTCTTTCAAACTCAAAGTCCATACTGGCAAAGTCAATATGGTCAATAAAGTTCATCCAATATGACGCCACATATGGAGTTGTTACAAGCTCCTTTTAAAAGAGAGATCTAATTCTAGAATTACGGGATGAAGGATGCAACAAACCGTTTTCCTACTGGGAGTTCAAATGGGGTTTTGTTTTTATCTGTGTGGCTGTTGTAATGGTATAGAATTTGAATGTGATTTTATGATTATTTTGCTCTGTCTCTACAGCACTGTGGTCAACTGTGGTTGTATTAATGTGTGTGTGTGTGTGTGTGTGTGTGTGTGTGTGTGTGTGTGTGTGTGTGTGTGTGTGTGTGTGTGTGTGTGTGTGTGTGTGTGTGTGTGTGTGTACTCTATAGTGTAGGCTTCTGTATTAACTGATCAGGTTGAATGGGCACACTAGCATTATATAGTTATCGTCTAAGTTCGTAAGGAGGATTTGAGACAGCAATTTCACTACAACTTGTGAAATGAAAAAAAGAAAATGCACTGAATTGGTACTAGTTCAAAGTTGGATAAATCTACAATCAGTAGAGTGTCGAAGTGATGACATCACTTTGTAGGACAACTCGGAAGCTAGCGGCGCATGGGTTCCCTCTGTCGAAAAGCTATGCATTTTCCCCATAGACTTTTGGAAAATCGCAAAAAATAAGATCTGTGTTTAACAAACAGTTGTGAGTGTGACCCTTACACGTTTTGTCTATCAAGATAATCTTTACAAGTTAATCCAAAAGTTATAAATTTTGAAGCCCATATAAAGTTTTTAAAAAACACAAAAAGACACAATAAAATTTTAAAAAACCACAAGCGGGTTATAACTGTGTTCTATGTCAGAAATCAAAACGTGAAAATATTTAGAGGCTTTGTTCACCACAGACCTTATTTTAGGCGATTTAGCAAAAACCCATTAAAAAATCCCATAGGCTTTAGAGCGAGGGAACCGTAGTGCTAAAATGCTAACTCACTTCCCCGTTTTGGCCTACAGAGTGACGTCGTAACTTCGGCACTCTAGAACTAAAACAATTACAAGCAGGCCTGCTTCATATGACAGAACAGAAGCAGAAGTAAACATGTGACAGAAGAAAGATTTACTAGCCAGGTAGTTTTAAACTCAGTTTCAGTGGAAGTAGGCTTTCTGAAGTGTATGGTGTGTATTGTAACTGGCAAGCAGCTTCCACCCTGCATTCAATGGCTGTCCTGCAGATCCTCCAAGCCGATCTCCTCCTCCGTGGGACGAGAAAGGCCGGGACCCAGCTGCCGATATGGACCTGAGGACCTTGAGGTTGTAATAATTGATGATCAGTTGAAATTCACAGACCACATTGCTAGAACTGCCCGGTCCTGCAGATTTGCCTTGCACAACATTAGGAGGATCAGGCCCTTCCTTACAGAGCATGCTACACAACTCCTTGTCCAAGCACTTGTTTTTATCCAGACTGGACTATTGTAATGCTCTCCTGGCTGGTCTTCCAGCTTGCTCTGTCAAACCTCTACACTGTAAAAAAAAATATTGATGGTTTAACTTAAAAATGTAAGTAACCTGGTTGCCTTAAAATTTTAAGTTCATTGAACTGGAAAAAGTGAGTTAATACAATGAAGGAGATTAATTTAACCATCAGAAACTCAAAATAATAAGTTATCTCAACTAAATAAATTATTATAAAGTTGATTTGACAAAAGAAAAAATGTTGTGATAACAAATCTTGAAAATTTTTTTTACAGTGTACAATTGATCCAGAATGCTGCAGCCAGAGTAGTCTTTAATGAGCCAAAGAGAGCACTCGTGAACAAACGAGACAGTGCCAAGACTCGGAACATTTAGCGAACATGATCGGGTCAAAAAAGCTTAAATATTTTTGGTTTTGGCCCCAACTTTATTCAACTTTTTTCAGAAGTTCAGGAAAACTTGATTTAAAGTTTGGAGAATTATGAGCATGGTTTGCTAAATTGGGAATGTTTTTTGGAGTTGCAATATTGAAAGGGGCTTATTATTCTGTTATGTCTTTTTAATCAAATATGTCATTGCAGTACACATTTAATTGCAACTGGTCTCTGTCTGAAAGGAGTCATTTAAAAATTCAAGCACAAACCTAATAAACTAGCATATAATCTTGCTCTGCATAAAGCAATATTGATTTTATATTGTTTCTTGATTTATATTGTTTTTCTTATACAGTTTTCAGCTTTAATTCGTATCATTTCCATTCAAATTGTAATACTAACATATCATTAATATTGTTCAGTTGAATATCAGCAAATGATTTAATTCATAATAATTTTCAATTACAGTTACATTACATTTACTATAGACATTGTCTAAAATAACATTTAGTGTTAATTTAATGAAATTTAGTGATTTAATGTACTTCAATAATAAAAATTGTCTTTATAAATATATTGTTCAATTACATGCTTTTGTAAATTTGTTCAAATAAATAATGTTCAGTGAAATCAGTGAAGGTCGCCTACTTTAACCCTTACATTATTTATGAATATTGATGTTGAGTGACTATGATCAGTAAAATGGTTCAAGGTACTTTTCAGAACTAAATTAAACCTTAAACTAAGTTGTGCTGTTTTGATATTCATAAACATGGAAAAAAATGGTTTAACTGTATTTGTATACTTGGCAAATCTGGGAAGAAACCACACTGAGTTTGTGTGTAACAGTTCACACACTGAAAACCACTTGTGTATTTCCTTAAAGTGGAGCCTAATTAATTTCATTGAAAAAAAAACATTACATAACATAAACATTCATTATTTATGAACATTATTATGTGTAAGTTTTGTAAAAATGACAATTCATGTGATATCTCATATGTTTTCATATACCATATACCGTAAGTCAGACGGGATAACGCTGTTTTTTTCCATTGAAATGCATAATTTCACTAAATGAAGTTGAGGAAACAATAATAACATTAAATCAAGTCCTGTAAAACTTTTTCAGACATTTTACATTTTAACTCACATTGCAGTGTTAAAATGTGCGTAAAGAACTTGAACAAGAAATACAAAAAAATATATATATATATTTTTCTGATCTCTAAATATTGTTTACTGCATCACTTTACATATTCATTAGCCTAAGTATTATTGATTTGAAAAGTTTTAATATCATAATATTTAGAAAATGCATTAACGTTATCCTGTAGGCCTTATGACATTTTGACTGGTGTGGTCACATGATTCTCAGTTAAACCGCTTAAAATACTAGTTTAAAATTTAGATTTTAGTAACAAGTAAAAAAAAAAAAAACATCCCCATAAAGATAATAACTACTTTGATGTACAGTTTTAACCAATTTGATTTTTTTTTTTTATCAGTTGAAAACCTGATTTGTCATTGATGTGAGCTCACGCGCTCTGCTCACGCACGCGGCTTCAGATGCGCGTGCGAGCATATGAGTGATTCGAGTATGAGTTGCTATGGCGACGCGTCTTATGAATTTTGAATGAAAATATCAACACTTTGATCGCTGTTGGTTGGTTGAGAGTCGAGGCGATTTCAGAGACTTTTGCTGAAAATTTTCTTGTGCTGAACTTGAGATTTTGAAGCTGTTCGGAGGATTTCAGAGAGAGAGAGAGAGAGAGAGAGAGAGAGAGAGGAGACTTTTATTCCAGAAGGAGATCGGATAATATATCCTAGCTTACGCTACATCGTTTTATTTATTTTTATTTAATATTATTTCTGAGGACGCTTTAATTTGATTGTTCTTTTCTTATTTTTGAGGGAGTTTGGGAGTTTTATTTTATTTTTTATTGTTTATTTTTATTTTATTTTTATTTTTTTATTTTTTTGGGGGGGTGGGGTATTTCTGAGTATTTTGGGTGGGGTATTACTGAGGTGGGGTATTTCATTGTATTGTATTGTATTTTGTATTGTATTGCTCTTGTTTGCAGGAGGATGCCAGGCCCGACCGGGACTCAGAGCCATGAGCTCATTCCTGGATATGTAACATCTCTGTCTTGTGAGTTTGTTTGTGTCTCCACAGGTCCGGCTGACAGGAAGAGAGAGTGGCAGAGAGACAGCCAGCAGAGCCCAGATGATGGACGTCCGTCCACTTCTTCTCAAGACTCTCGGAGAGCAAAGGCAAAGGTAGGGTGACCAACAGTCCTGTTTTCACGTCCTGTCCTGGCCCTCCTGGCTGCTCTTTATAAAGTGATGAAAATGTCCTGGTTTTCAAAAAACTGCTGGGAAAGATCAGCTCTACAGCAAAATATAGATGGGCAAGGAAGAAAAACAGGATAAAGAGGAAGAAAACTAAAGATATAAATATATTTTGTTAGTTCTTTTTGGCAAGTTTGTGAGAGATATATATTTGTTCAATTTGGAGACATTTCTTTCAGTTATTTATTATTTATATATTTACTTTTGTAATACTGAAGAGACATTATTTCATTATTTTTGAAACCTGTCATAATAAAGAGTAACCTCTGAGAAGCCTATCTGAATTTGTGTCTTGTTAATGTAACAATTTTCTATTTATACAGAGGAGGAATAGCCTACTTTCGATGTATTGAAATGAATAAGGCATCTTTGAGTAAACTTTGAGTATCTGTTTGCTGGGCCGAGTGTCCTGGTTTTTGGTAATCAAAATATGGTCCCCCTAGGCAGAGGAAGAGGAGAAGCGTGATTCCCGTGACTGGAGCGGCATCATCCCAGACCAGAGGACTGCACCGATACCCGAGAGAAGAGCTGAGGGTAAATCAAATGACCATTGGAGAATATTATCACTGGAGTGTCATTAATTACCATATATGACCACACCATATTATATCAAAATACAACTGAAGCCAATAATCAGATTTAGTTTTTATTCCAAGACACATCATAACATATTTAAATGAGGATTGGGTACAAATTTCAAGAATAGCCATAATTTGAGTATCCACTGTTTAATAATTATGATTAGTTTGAAACATGCTTGTGTGTGCTATTCCCTGCTTTAGAGGATCATGGTCACACATGGTACACAACATTATAAGTTATTATTAATATTTGGTTGGTTCTCTTGTTTTTGCATGTGTTTTTAATTCAGCTTTATATAACAGCCTGGACAAAAATGATGTTGCCAAATTGTTTATGTTTTATTGAATTATTATCACAAATTAAACAATCGACTCCCAGCTTAACTGTGCAAAATGACTACAAAATCTTACACACATTTATAATAACATTTAAATGCAAGACAAGAGTGCAGATGTCAGATTTCCTGGGCCGGACGTCACTTGTGTTCACTATTGTATATAGCTGTAATTGTAAATGTAAGGGAGAAAAGGAAAGCATGTGTGTGTGTGTGTGTGTGTGTGTAATCAGGCACTAGGATGATTGGGAAGAACATATTTAACTGTTTTCATCCCATGTTCTTCTTTCTTCATGATGTCAAGCCTCAGTATTTACGGTTTCTTGTGTTAATGTTTTTACCTTTCTTCAAGGCATCTGTGCTTTCTTACGGAGAATCGGGAAGGCTGTAAAGCTGGACTGCAGTGAGGTCGATATACTTGTGTCCACATATCCCTCCTGCAATCCCATGGATGTCCAGCAGGATTCATCCGAGTTTTACTGGGCAACACCAGTGCATCCGTGTCCATCTGGAGTCCAGCTGCCGGTTAATGCCGATCCGGACGATCCCGAAGACTCTTGCACATCTGTCCTGGACCCAGAGCCGGCAGTGGCGCGAGATCTAGAGCTGATGTCTCTCTCAGGATTGTCCAGTCTCTCTAGTATCGAGCTGACGCCGGACTCTATTCAGGACGATCCTGACGATGCATCGTCTGTCCCGGGTGAGTCTATGGTCATTATTATTACTGTCAGTACTTTCATTATACCGAGTTGTGTTGTCGAGTTCATCTTGTGTACCTAATTATTAAAGTCCCCCGCTGGTCAATCAATTCATCCCTTTAAACTCATCTTTGATCACCAAATATTTCCATATTTAAATGTTTTTTTCTTTGAAAAAACAATCCGTCACGCCTTAAAATAGCTTGAATGTAACTCGACACCCTTGCCTCATTTAGTATGCTCGGTTCTATGAATATGCAAATGAGCCCCGCCTCCACTCACTCAGCCCAGAGATCCACTGGTTGACGATCACGCGTTGATCTGATTGGTTACAAGGTGGTTTGTGACGTCAGAAACACCAGCGATTTCACACCGTGTTTTTGAGACTGTCTTTGGTTCACTGCAGTTTTAAGGAGGAAATACTCTGAAAATACTTGAAAAATGTGCCACTTTTCCAGTTGTCTCACCTCACAATTGAATTCTTTCTTCATTATGTCTTCCCTCAGATTTTGCTGAAAGCCAAACACAGAAGAAGAAGAAAGATGTGGGTGCGTTTCTCCGTAGGAAATGGAGGGCTATGATAGCGCCGGCTGTTGGTAAGTCTATTATTAGTCTACTGTCATTCTTTTCGTTATAGTTGTAGACTTTTGCTCTAGTCTACGGTTTATGTTATTCTTGTTCCCCTTAAATTATTAGTGTTCAACATTCAGCATCTATTTTATTTTTCACTATAATCTAGCGGTGGGAATCTTTTGGTGCTTCGCGATTCGAAACGATTCTCGATTTTGAATCAAATTTCGATTTGAAATGAGCATTTTGATTGTAGTTTACTGTTGTGTGTTACTTCTCTTATTTGACTGCGGTACACAGTTTAATAGCTCTAGAGAAAAAAAGAAAATCAGACTGAATTAAATGTGAACCTTGAAATGTATTTAGTTTTTTAGCAATGAGTGCATGAAAATAGTTACACATCCGGTTTTCTTCCATTTGAAAAGGCATTTTTGTGTGTGGGCTGTAGTCATATACGTTTACATAAGGGATTTATTAATATGAAAATGATTTTGTGATTCTCTACTGTCTTTGTTTTGTCCGAAGTTGGCGTGGCGTAACTGAATTTATTTTTCCATTTTTTTTTTTTTTAGAAAAACCATCAAGAAGGAGGGTGAAGAAAGGCTCATTCATCCAACGAACATGGAAAACTCTAAAGGTTTCCGCTCTTGGCTGTTACGGGGACGACACAGTGGACCCAGATCCAGCAGATCTACAGCCACAGATATCTGTCCTCTCCAGGGACTTAACCGAGCCAGGTCCATCTCACCGCGAGATCAGTTCTGACCAGTTACCCTTCTCGGGTCCATCTCACCGCGAGATCAGTTTAGACACGTCACCCTTCTCAAGTCCATCTGGTTCCCAGTCAAGTTTCTTTTGCTCCGATTCATCGTCTGCTCCATGTCTGACCGATCTTCTCTCAGAGTTATCAATTTTAATGGGAGATTACGAGCCTGTTTCCAGTTAATCCAGTCTCAAGCTGATCCTGAGCTGAGTTGTAGGACTGTGCACACGTTTGTTTTCTGTATTGACTAAGCCTGAATTGCGGAAGAATCATCAAACTGAAGCTGAAATTGGGCAACCTGATATACACGGACACTGTTGGTTGAGGACTAAATTGGACTTAGTGTGATTTCAATTTTCCACGTTGCTGTTGTTTTTTTGTTTTTTTTTCTTGATTGTTTCAAGTCCTTTTGTATTTTATTTTCATTTTTTACATTTTTTATTCTGATTGAATATTGTATTGGTTTCTCTCATCTTTTCCTATTTTGTTTCTAAGGTGACGAGAGTTGAAAGGAGAATTTAAAGGGTAATTGGGTGAAAGAGTTGTAGCTAGAATTAGATTCAAACGTAGCTAAAATTAGGTCAGACGCGTCTCAAGCCATTATACGGCTGGAACTGCAAATATACGGCTGGAGCGTTTGGTTGTTGGTTGTAGAGCGAGACACTGCTTCACTGCTGCTCGCCCTGCGATCGATTGCCAAACTCACTTTCTTTACACTCACTTACAATCGAACATTTTCCTATACGTGACTCGTGCGTCTACACTACACCCGTACCACTAAAAAGACGGATTATACCCAAGTCTTAAGTCATAAATTAGTATAAATACTAATAGCGTCACCTTTTTGTATTTTATTTATTTTTATTTATTTTCATTCCTAGAATATCCAGATCCACCATTTTCACATTTATTTCCATTTTCACATTTATTTCCATTTTCACATTTATCTCCCAGTTTAAAGCTAGACTAAAGATGCATTTATTTAGCCAGGCGTTCATATAAAATGTTTATCTTACAGTTACTGTAATGGTCTCTAGTTTATGCCCCGACTGAGCCTGGGTTCTCCCAAGGTTTTTTTTTTTCTCCATCGGGTCACTTGATGGAGTTTTTCGGTTCCTTGCCACTGTTGCCATTGGCTCGCTCAGTTGGGGATATTCAAATTAAATGACCCATCATACCATTGATCAGCTCCACCAAACTTGGATGTCTTTTTTTTTTCCAGTAATAAACAAACACTCACTGTAAAAAATGATTTTTTGGTTAAGTAAATACGAGTGAAAAAACCCAATGTAATTTACTTGAAAAAGTTAGTTCAGGCAAGAATTTAATAAACTAAGTAAATTCCATATCAGTACTTATTTCAAGCGAGTATAAATGAAAGTGTAATATCAACTCAATAAAATTAAGTAAAAATTACTTAACTTTTCTGATACTGGGGTTCCCATCATGCACTGGACCTTGAATAATTAATGAGGTTCATTTTTAACTGGTTTCCAGCTGTATTTACACTGTTTTATCATTGATTTTTGTTTTCAGTATTAGTAAATTGCCATTTTGTGACATTTCGAGTAAATTTTTTGCTTAAAACGACACATTCAAACACAAAAACGATCCATCAAATGTTACCACCATTGTGTATTGTCTACCAAGTATTGAGGTGTTTGCATTCACATAAGGCTTAAAGTCTGACATGATGTATATATAAATTGCTTAGATGATCTAAGTAAAGAACATACTATAAATGACTAATAAAATTCAAGATAATTGTTTTAGTGAAGTGTAATACAAAGGCAAAGGAAATCGGTATTAATCAACCTTTTACTAGCAGAGTTAAAATTACTTATTTTTTGTAAAGTTTACTTAATTCCACATTCCAAGAAAATTTAACTTAAAGATTTCTAATTAAAGCTACTGATAAATATGTTTAGGTTTTTACTTGGCAAATCTTTGTAAATTTACTAGCATTTTCTGAGTGAGATCGTTTAGCAAGGTTTTTTCAAATAAATCCTACTCCAAATTTTTTACAGTGCTGTTAAGTTCTTTTGATTGATACTGTGAAGCAGATTTGATACAATCTGTATTGTAAAAAGTGCTTTTTAAATATATTTGACTTGACTATTCTACACACTTTGTATTCATGTATAATGTATGCTTGTATGTACGACTTAAAACTCATCTTTATTCATTGGCTTTTAAATCAGACTGAGAGTAAATCTGCTTTTTGTTTTGTTTTGTCTTGTCACTTGTTTAATTGTGTCTTGTGCTTTTGTCATGTGTTTTTAATTTTTGTCTGAAATTATTTCCGTGTTCAGCACTTTGGCAAACCTCGGTTGTTTTAAATGTGCTTTACAAATAAAATTGTATTGTATTGTATTGTATTGTATAATGTATTCTTGTATAATGGCTGTTATTGTTCATTAACTTTTATTGTTCAGTAAATAATATTTTGTAATAATAATGCATTGGCGTACCTGATTTTGAGCGATGGTGTGTGTGTTCGACCGCTTAACACTGTGATTGCTATCAGGATATGAGGAGACTTTCAACCCGCATAATAAAAAATTAATTTTAGACAGTCACCTATTGCACCTCAGCATTTTCCACACACTTTTATCTTTATATGGAAAAAAAATGATATTCTTCAGGAGGGGCAGGTCCTCTATCCACCTTATTTTTAATGTAATACCAAGGTATCAAAAATACAAGTACATATCAAAAATGTAAAACTTACATACAATTAAATGATAATAAAATCCATAATTTATGCAAATATAGCTACATGGGCCTATACATAGAGATTTCATATAGCCTATATATACAAGTAAAAACAGAACAGAAAACTTTAATTAAATGAGTTAAAAAGTTGAAACAAGGTTACTGAGCTTTAAGATTCTCAGATGATGAAATATTTGGATGTACTGTTGGACCTCTCTCCTAAAAACGGTGAATTTGAAAAGAGAATTTAATAGCAATAATAGAATAATAATAAAGTATTCATTCGTTTGAGTTTTTTGTATATTAAAAAAAAAAAGCCAAACATTACATCCTTAAAAAAAGAGAGAGAAACCCGGAAGAACATTGCAGTTAATGAAGCATCTCGTCTGACTGTTTACTGATAAACCTGCTCCCTTTCAGGTACATGAACCGTACATTTGCACTCATGTGAATATTAGTGACTAAATCTAATTTTACTAGGTTAGGTATTGTGTTGTATTGTTGAGTTAAATACGATACGGGGCGAATCCAATGTAAAATGCGAGAGTTTTCAGCTGGAGAGCACGCGGTTCGCGCGCAAATCGTTTATGTGTTTATCAGTAGAGTGATTAAATGAGTTGAAGGTCGATATATGATCTGTGTTTTCACGTGTGTTTTATGTCAGATTTTGGCTTGTGAATATAGACAGTGTCGCTGTTTTAGGATGCGCACTACTTTAAGTGCACTCATTTATTCACAGTGAACTTGGGATGCGTTGATTTAAAGGAGAAGTACACACGAGCTCATGCACTTGTGTATAACATCATAGAAATAATAGAGCTCATGCATTGTTGTGTAATAATTATTCATTTATTGCCAAGATTGATTCTAAGTAAAAACTCTGTTAATGAAGCATCTCGTCTGACTGATTACTGATAAACCTGCTCCCTTTCAGGAGTGCTACATTAGCAGGGTTAAATTTGTGTAAAAATGTTAGTGAAATGTCTTTCAAACTCAAAGTCCATACTGGCAAAGTCAATATGGTCAATAAAGTTCATCCAATATGACGCCACATATGGAGTTGTTACAAGCTCCTTTTAAAAGAGAGATCTAATTCTAGAATTACGGGATGAAGGATGCAACAAACCGTTTTCCTACTGGGAGTTCAAATGGGGTTTTGTTTTTATCTGTGTGGCTGTTGTAATGGTATAGAATTTGAATGTGATTTTATGATTATTTTGCTCTGTCTCTACAGCACTGTGGTCAACTGTGGTTGTATTAATGTGTGTGTGTGTGTGTGTGTGTGTGTGTGTGTGTGTGTGTGTGTGTGTGTGTGTGTGTGTGTACTCTATAGTGTAGGCTTCTGTATTAACTGATCAGGTTGAATGGGCACACTAGCATTATATAGTTATCGTCTAAGTTCGTAAGGAGGATTTGAGACAGCAATTTCACTACAACTTGTGAAATGAAAAAAAGAAAATGCACTGAATTGGTACTAGTTCAAAGTTGGATAAATCTACAATCAGTAGAGTGTCGAAGTGATGACATCACTTTGTAGGACAACTCGGAAGCTAGCGGCGCATGGGTTCCCTCTGTCGAAAAGCTATGCATTTTCCCCATAGACTTTTGGAAAATCGCAAAAAATAAGATCTGTGTTTAACAAACAGTTGTGAGTGTGACCCTTACACGTTTTGTCTATCAAGATAATCTTTACAAGTTAATCCAAAAGTTATAAATTTTGAAGCCCATATAAAGTTTTTAAAAAACACAAAAAGACACAATAAAATTTTAAAAAACCACAAGCGGGTTATAACTGTGTTCTATGTCAGAAATCAAAACGTGAAAATATTTAGAGGCTTTGTTCACCACAGACCTTATTTTAGGCGATTTAGCAAAAACCCATTAAAAAATCCCATAGGCTTTAGAGCGAGGGAACCGTAGTGCTAAAATGCTAACTCACTTCCCCGTTTTGGCCTACAGAGTGACGTCGTAACTTCGGCACTCTAGAACTAAAACAATTACAAGCAGGCCTGCTTCATATGACAGAACAGAAGCAGAAGTAAACATGTGACAGAAGAAAGATTTACTAGCCAGGTAGTTTTAAACTCAGTTTCAGTGGAAGTAGGCTTTCTGAAGTGTATGGTGTGTATTGTAACTGGCAAGCAGCTTCCACCCTGCATTCAATGGCTGTCCTGCAGATCCTCCAAGCCGATCTCCTCCTCCGTGGGACGAGAAAGGCCGGGACCCAGCTGCCGATATGGACCTGAGGACCTTGAGGTTGTAATAATTGATGATCAGTTGAAATTCACAGACCACATTGCTAGAACTGCCCGGTCCTGCAGATTTGCCTTGCACAACATTAGGAGGATCAGGCCCTTCCTTACAGAGCATGCTACACAACTCCTTGTCCAAGCACTTGTTTTTATCCAGACTGGACTATTGTAATGCTCTCCTGGCTGGTCTTCCAGCTTGCTCTGTCAAACCTCTACACTGTAAAAAAAAATATTGATGGTTTAACTTAAAAATGTAAGTAACCTGGTTGCCTTAAAATTTTAAGTTCATTGAACTGGAAAAAGTGAGTTAATACAATGAAGGAGATTAATTTAACCATCAGAAACTCAAAATAATAAGTTATCTCAACTAAATAAATTATTATAAAGTTGATTTGACAAAAGAAAAAATGTTGTGATAACAAATCTTGAAAAATTTTTTTACAGTGTACAATTGATCCAGAATGCTGCAGCCAGAGTAGTCTTTAATGAGCCAAAGAGAGCACTCGTGAACAAACGAGACAGTGCCAAGACTCGGAACATTTAGCGAACATGATCGGGTCAAAAAAGCTTAAATATTTTTGGTTTTGGCCCCAACTTTATTCAACTTTTTTCAGAAGTTCAGGAAAACTTGATTTAAAGTTTGGAGAATTATGAGCATGGTTTGCTAAATTGGGAATGTTTTTTGGAGTTGCAATATTGAAAGGGGCTTATTATTCTGTTATGTCTTTTTAATCAAATATGTCATTGCAGTACACATTTAATTGCAACTGGTCTCTGTCTGAAAGGAGTCATTTAAAAATTCAAGCACAAACCTAATAAACTAGCATATAATCTTGCTCTGCATAAAGCAATATTGATTTTATATTGTTTCTTGATTTATATTGTTTTTCTTATACAGTTTTCAGCTTTAATTCGTATCATTTCCTTTCAAATTGTAATACTAACATATCATTAATATTGTTCAGTTGAATATCAGCAAATGATTTAATTCATAATAATTTTCAATTACAGTTACATTACATTTACTATAGACATTGTCTAAAATAACATTTAGTGTTAATTTAATGAAATTTAGTGATTTAATGTACTTCAATAATAAAAATTGTCTTTATAAATATATTGTTCAATTACATGCTTTTGTAAATTTGTTCAAATAAATAATGTTCAGTGAAATCAGTGAAGGTCGCCTACTTTAACCCTTACATTATTTATGAATATTGATGTTGAGTGACTATGATCAGTAAAATGGTTCAAGGTACTTTTCAGAACTAAATTAAACCTTAAACTAAGTTGTGCTGTTTTGATATTCATAAACATGGAAAAAAATGGTTTAACTGTATTTGTATACTTGGCAAATCTGGGAAGAAACCACACTGAGTTTGTGTGTAACAGTTCACACACTGAAAACCACTTGTGTATTTCCTTAAAGTGGAGCCTAATTAATTTCATTGAAAAAAAAACATTACATAACATAAACATTCATTATTTATGAACATTATTATGTGTAAGTTTTGTAAAAATGACAATTCATGTGATATCTCATATGTTTTCATATACCATATACCGTAAGATAACGCTGTTTTTTTCCATTGAAATGCATAATTTCACTAAATGAAGTTGAGGAAACAATAATAACATTAAATCAAGTCCTGTAAAACTTTTTCAGACATTTTACATTTTAACTCACATTGCAGTGTTAAAATGTGCGTAAAGAACTTGAACAAGAAATACAAAAAAATATATATATATATTTTTCTGATCTCTAAATATTGTTTACTGCATCACTTTACATATTCATTAGCCTAAGTATTATTGATTTGAAAAGTTTTAATATCATAATATTTAGAAAATGCATTAACGTTATCCTGTAGGCCTTATGACATTTTGACTGGTGTGGTCACATGATTCTCAGTTAAACCGCTTAAAATACTAGTTTAAAATTTAGATTTTAGTAACAAGTAAAAAAAAAAAAAAACATCCCCATAAAGATAATAACTACTTTGATGTACAGTTTTAACCAATTTGATTTTTTTTTTTTATCAGTTGAAAACCTGATTTGTCATTGATGTGAGCTCACGCGCTCTGCTCACGCACGCGGCTTCAGATGCGCGTGCGAGCATATGAGTGATTCGAGTATGAGTTGCTATGGCGACGCGTCTTATGAATTTTGAATGAAAATATCAACACTTTGATCGCTGTTGGTTGGTTGAGAGTCGAGGCGATTTCAGAGACTTTTGCTGAAAATTTTCTTGTGCTGAACTTGAGATTTTGAAGCTGTTCGGAGGATTTCAGAGAGAGAGAGAGAGAGAGAGAGAGAGAGAGAGAGGAGACTTTTATTCCAGAAGGAGATCGGATAATATATCCTAGCTTACGCTACATCGTTTTATTTATTTTTATTTAATATTATTTCTGAGGACGCTTTAATTTGATTGTTCTTTTCTTATTTTTGAGGGAGTTTGGGAGTTTTATTTTATTTTTTATTGTTTATTTTTATTTTATTTTTATTTTTTTATTTTTTTGGGGGGGTGGGGTATTTCTGAGTATTTTGGGTGGGGTATTACTGAGGTGGGGTATTTCATTGTATTGTATTGTATTTTGTATTGTATTGCTCTTGTTTGCAGGAGGATGCCAGGCCCGACCGGGACTCAGAGCCATGAGCTCATTCCTGGATATGTAACATCTCTGTCTTGTGAGTTTGTTTGTGTCTCCACAGGTCCGGCTGACAGGAAGAGAGAGTGGCAGAGAGACAGCCAGCAGAGCCCAGATGATGGACGTCCGTCCACTTCTTCTCAAGACTCTCGGAGAGCAAAGGCAAAGGTAGGGTGACCAACAGTCCTGTTTTCACGTCCTGTCCTGGCCCTCCTGGCTGCTCTTTATAAAGTGATGAAAATGTCCTGGTTTTCAAAAAACTGCTGGGAAAGATCAGCTCTACAGCAAAATATAGATGGGCAAGGAAGAAAAACAGGATAAAGAGGAAGAAAACTAAAGATATAAATATATTTTGTTAGTTCTTTTTGGCAAGTTTGTGAGAGATATATATTTGTTCAATTTGGAGACATTTCTTTCAGTTATTTATTATTTATATATTTACTTTTGTAATACTGAAGAGACATTATTTCATTATTTTTGAAACCTGTCATAATAAAGAGTAACCTCTGAGAAGCCTATCTGAATTTGTGTCTTGTTAATGTAACAATTTTCTATTTATACATAGGAGGAATAGCCTACTTTCAATGTATTGAAATGAATAAGGCATCTTTGAGTAAACTTTGAGTATCTGTTTGCTGGGCCGAGTGTCCTGGTTTTTGGTAATCAAAATATGGTCCCCCTAGGCAGAGGAAGAGGAGAAGCGTGATTCCCGTGACTGGAGCGGCATCATCCCAGACCAGAGGACTGCACCGATACCCGAGAGAAGAGCTGAGGGTAAATCAAATGACCATTGGAGAATATTATCACTGGAGTGTCATTAATTACCATATATGACCACACCATATTATATCAAAATACAACTGAAGCCAATAATCAGATTTAGTTTTTATTCCAAGACACATCATAACATATTTAAATGAGGATTGGGTACAAATTTCAAGAATAGCCATAATTTGAGTATCCACTGTTTAATAATTATGATTAGTTTGAAACATGCTTGTGTGTGCTATTCCCTGCTTTAGAGGATCATGGTCACACATGGTACACAACATTATAAGTTATTATTAATATTTGGTTGGTTCTCTTGTTTTTGCATGTGTTTTTAATTCAGCTTTATATAACAGCCTGGACAAAAATGATGTTGCCAAATTGTTTATGTTTTATTGAATTATTATCACAAATTAAACAATCGACTCCCAGCTTAACTGTGCAAAATGACTACAAAATCTTACACACATTTATAATAACATTTAAATGCAAGACAAGAGTGCAGATGTCAGATTTCCTGGGCCGGACGTCACTTGTGTTCACTATTGTATATAGCTGTAATTGTAAATGTAAGGGAGAAAAGGAAAGCATGTGTGTGTGTGTGTGTGTGTGTGTAATCAGGCACTAGGATGATTGGGAAGAACATATTTAACTGTTTTCATCCCATGTTCTTCTTTCTTCATGATGTCAAGCCTCAGTATTTACGGTTTCTTGTGTTAATGTTTTTACCTTTCTTCAAGGCATCTGTGCTTTCTTACGGAGAATCGGGAAGGCTGTAAAGCTGGACTGCAGTGAGGTCGATATACTTGTGTCCACATATCCCTCCTGCAATCCCATGGATGTCCAGCAGGATTCATCCGAGTTTTACTGGGCAACACCAGTGCATCCGTGTCCATCTGGAGTCCAGCTGCCGGTTAATGCCGATCCGGACGATCCCGAAGACTCTTGCACATCTGTCCTGGACCCAGAGCCGGCAGTGGCGCGAGATCTAGAGCTGATGTCTCTCTCAGGATTGTCCAGTCTCTCTAGTATCGAGCTGACGCCGGACTCTATTCAGGACGATCCTGACGATGCATCGTCTGTCCCGGGTGAGTCTATGGTCATTATTATTACTGTCAGTACTTTCATTATACCGAGTTGTGTTGTCGAGTTCATCTTGTGTACCTAATTATTAAAGTCCCCCGCTGGTCAATCAATTCATCCCTTTAAACTCATCTTTGATCACCAAATATTTCCATATTTAAATGTTTTTTTCTTTGAAAAAACAATCCGTCACGCCTTAAAATAGCTTGAATGTAACTCGACACCCTTGCCTCATTTAGTATGCTCGGTTCTATGAATATGCAAATGAGCCCCGCCTCCACTCACTCAGCCCAGAGATCCACTGGTTGACGATCACGCGTTGATCTGATTGGTTACAAGGTGGTTTGTGACGTCAGAAACACCAGCGATTTCACACCGTGTTTTTGAGACTGTCTTTGGTTCACTGCAGTTTTAAGGAGGAAATACTCTGAAAATACTTGAAAAATGTGCCACTTTTCCAGTTGTCTCACCTCACAATTGAATTCTTTCTTCATTATGTCTTCCCTCAGATTTTGCTGAAAGCCAAACACAGAAGAAGAAGAAAGATGTGGGTGCGTTTCTCCGTAGGAAATGGAGGGCTATGATAGCGCCGGCTGTTGGTAAGTCTATTATTAGTCTACTGTCATTCTTTTCGTTATAGTTGTAGACTTTTGCTCTAGTCTACGGTTTATGTTATTCTTGTTCCCCTTAAATTATTAGTGTTCAACATTCAGCATCTATTTTATTTTTCACTATAATCTAGCGGTGGGAATCTTTTGGTGCTTCGCGATTCGAAACGATTCTCGATTTTGAATCAAATTTCGATTTGAAATGAGCATTTTGATTGTAGTTTACTGTTGTGTGTTACTTCTCTTATTTGACTGCGGTACACAGTTTAATAGCTCTAGAGAAAAAAAGAAAATCCGACTGAATTAAATGTGAACCTTGGAATGTATTTAGTTTTTTAGCAATGAGTGCATGAAAATAGTTACACATCCGGTTTTCTTCCATTTGAAAAGGCATTTTTGTGTGTGGGCTGTAGTCATATACGTTTACATAAGGGATTTATTAATATGAAAATTATTTTGTGATTCTCTACTGTCTTTGTTTTGTCCGAAGTTGGCGTGGCGTAACTGAATTTATTTTTCCATTTTTTTTTTTTTTTAGAAAAACCATCAAGAAGGAGGGTGAAGAAAGGCTCATTCATCCAACGAACATGGAAAACTCTAAAGGTTTCCGCTCTTGGCTGTTACGGGGACGACACAGTGGACCCAGATCCAGCAGATCTACAGCCACAGATATCTGTCCTCTCCAGGGACTTAACCGAGCCAGGTCCATCTCACCGCGAGATCAGTTCTGACCAGTTACCCTTCTCGGGTCCATCTCACCGCGAGATCAGTTTAGACACGTCACCCTTCTCAAGTCCATCTGGTTCCCAGTCAAGTTTCTTTTACTCCGATTCATCGTCTGCTCCATGTCTGACCGATCTTCTCTCAGAGTTATCAATTTTAATGGGAGATTACGAGCCTGTTTCCAGTTAATCCAGTCTCAAGCTGATCCTGAGCTGAGTTGTAGGACTGTGCACACGTTTCTTTTCTGTATTGACTAAGCCTGAATTGCGGAAGAATCATCAAACTGAAGCTGAAATTGGGCAACCTGATATACACGGACACTGTTGGTTGAGGACTAAATTGGACTTAGTGTGATTTCAATTTTCCACGTTGCTGTTGTTTTTTGTTTTTTTTTCTTGATTGTTTCAAGTCCTTTTGTATTTTATTTTCATTTTTTACATTTTTTATTCTGATTGAATATTGTATTGGTTTCTCTCATCTTTTCCTATTTTGTTTCTAAGGTGACGAGAGTTGAAAGGAGAATTTAAAGGGTAATTGGGTGAAAGAGTTGTAGCTAGAATTAGATTCAAACGTAGCTAAAATTAGGTCAGACGCGTCTCAAGCCATTATACGGCTGGAACTGCAAATATACGGCTGGAGCGTTTGGTTGTTGGTTGTAGAGCGAGACACTGCTTCACTGCTGCTCGCCCTGCGATCGATTGCCAAACTCACTTTCTTTACACTCACTTACAATCGAACATTTTTCTATGTGTGAGTCGTGCGTCTACATTACACCCGTACCACTAAAAAGACGGATTATACCCAAGTCTTGAGTCATAAATTAGTATAAATACTAATAGCATCACCTTTTTGCATTTTATTTATTTTTATTTATTTTCATTCCTAGAATATCCAGATCCACCATTTTCACATTTATTTCCATTTTCACATTTATCTCCCAGTTTAAAGCTAGACTAAAGATGCATTTATTTAGCCAGGCGTTCATATAAAATGTTTATCTTACAGTTACTGTAATGGTCTCTAGTTTATGCCCCGACTGAGCCTGGGTTCTCCCAAGGTTTTTTTTTTTCTCCATCGGGTCACTTGATGGAGTTTTTCGGTTCCTTGCCACTGTTGCCATTGGCTCGCTCAGTTGGGGATATTCAAATTAAATGACCCATCATACCATTGATCAGCTCCACCAAACTTGGATGTCTTTTTTTTTTTCCAGTAATAAACAAACACTGTTAAGTTCTTTTGATTGATACTGTGAAGCAGATTTGATACAATCTGTATTGTAAAAAGTGCTTTTTAAATATATTTGACTTGACTATTCTACACACTTTGTATTCATGTATAATGTATGCTTGTATGTACGACTTAAAACTCATCTTTATTCATTGGCTTTTAAATCAGACTGAGAGTAAATCTGCTTTTTGTTTTGTTTTGTCTTGTCACTTGTTTAATTGTGTCTTGTGCTTTTGTCATGTGTTTTTAATTTTTGTCTGAAATTATTTCCGTGTTCAGCACTTTGGCAAACCTCGGTTGTTTTAAATGTGCTTTACAAATAAAATTGTATTGTATTGTATTGTATTGTATAATGTATTCTTGTATAATGGCTGTTATTGTTCATTAACTTTTATTGTTCAGTAAATAATATTTTGTAATAATAATATATTGGCGTACCTGATTTTGAGAGATGGTGTGTGTGTTCGACCGCTTAACACTGTGATTGCTTTTAGGATATGAGGAGACTTTCAACCCGCATAATAAAAAAAATTAATTTTAGACAGTCACCTATTGCACCTCAGCATTTCCCACACACTTTTATCTTTATATGGAAAAAAAATGAAATTCTTCAGGAGGGGCAGGTCCTCTATCCACCTTATTTTTAATGTAATACCAAGGTATCAAAAATACAAGTAGCAAAATGTAAAACTTACATACAATTAAATGCTAATAAAATCCATAATTTATGCAAATATAGATGGGCCTATACATAGAGATGTCATATAGCCTAATAATTGATAATCAGTTGAAATTCACAGACCACATTGCTAGAACTGCCCGGTCCTGCAGATTTGCCTTACACAACATTAGGAGGATCAGGCCCTTCCTTAGAGCATGCTACACAACTCCTTGTCCAAGCACTTGTTTTTATCCAGACTGGACTATTGTAATGCTCTCCTGGCTGGTCTTCCAGCTTGCTCTGTCAAACCTCTACACTGTAAAAAAATATTGATGGTTTAACTTAAAAAAGTAAGTTACCTGGTTGCCTTAAAATTTTAAGTTCATTGAACTGGAAAAAGTGAGTTAATACAATGAAGGAGATTAATGTAACCATCATAAACTCAAAATTATATGTTATCTGAACTAAACAAATTATTTAAGTTGATTTGACAAAAGAAAAATGTTTTGATTACAGACATCAGAGCCAGCGGCAAACGTCAGAAGCACTAGCCGAGGAAAGGCTGTTCCAGGCGGGGTACATGAGCGCTGAGAGCCCGGTGAAAGACTGGTCCTCACAACTCCAAAAACGTCAGATCAAATTTTTAAATAGCCGCAACATACAAATACCACATTCGCATTACATTTATATATAAAAAAATGATATCTTGAGAAAAGTGGATTTTTAGGGTTATTGCATGGGTATTGTAACACTCAACCCTGAGTGTTACATGTTTTCTTTTTTTTGAGCTGTAGTAATTATACTACACACCTTGCGGGGGCATCAATGAGTAATACTCTCAGGTATAAAACAGGTGTAGAGAGTACATGTAATGGAGAAGTAAGCATGCATTAGAAATCCAAGAAATCAATGGTCCTGATTGGGAAACTGAAAGTTTGATGCTCAATCGAAAGTAAGCATTATTTATTTTCTTATGTTGACTGGTTGATGTATGAGTATGTATTTTTTCTAATGTTATTTATTTATTTTGTAGAAGGACTTCACATACTGTGGCTTTTGTCTTTCTGTCACTCATGGTGGCACCCTTGTCTGAAACTATGCGAGCGAGTTTAGAGGCCCTGTGGCTTATTTTAGTTTATGGATCCCGAAGCTGAATTGTATGGGATTTTGGATCCACACTAAGGTTGACACTGGGAGGATTTGAGATTTAGATTTGTGGACTTGAGCTTTCATGGACATTACTGTAGTGTGGGTTCAACGTGATTATCCTTGGCATCATCATCATCTTCGTCATCGTCATTCAGAAGAAAACAGATAAGACTTTCATTAGTATGTTGCTGGGTGTTGAGTGAAAAAATAAAGTAAGATCTTTTGTGTGACTAGGAAAGAGTTTTGAAAGATAAAGAAAAATGCAACAAATGAGAAAAGTTTATTGATTGTTTTTCTGCAGATCACAGATTTGTTAAGATTGCTAATAAATACAATGTACTTTAAACACCATATAGTGAATCCCACCCAAAATAAGACAAATCAGATTAATAACTAAGTTATTTTGTTGCTCCATAGACCTCCATTCATTCTGCACTCCGCCTGCGAGCGCCCCCGTATGGACAGAGGCGTGTTACTGCAGCCAGTCCAGAAACCGGAAGGCAGTGCCAATTGTCTTTATGCACAGCTGCACTACTTCCTGAACTTCAGCCAGCTACTTGTTTCCCGTCTGCCATTATTGGTCAAATTGATTAATTCAGGTGTGACTGACCTCAGTAGACACGGCAACAATAATCAGACACACCTCCTGAATTAATCAAGTTTGGCCAATAATGGCATACAGGAAACAAGGAGCTGGCTGAAGTTCAGGAAGTAGTGCAGCTGTGCATAAAGCCTATTCTCCACTGCGGAGGAGGAACATTTAGCGAACATGATCGGGTCAAAAAAGCTTAAATATTTTTGGTTTTGGCCCCAACTTTATTCAACTTGTTTCAGAAGTTCAGGAAAACTTGATTTAAAGTTTGGAGAATTATAAGCATGGTTTGCTAAATTGGGAATGTTTTTTGGAGTTGCAATATTGAAAGGGGATAATTATTCTGTTGTGTACTGCAATGACATTTTGACTAAAAAGACATATTTAATTGCAACTGGTCTCTGTCTGAAAGGAGTCATTTAAAAATTCAAGCACAAACCTAATAAACTAGCATATAATCTTGCTCTGCAATATTGATTTTATATTGTTTCTTGATATTGTTTTTCTTAAACAGTTTTCAGCTTTAATTTGTGTAATTTCCATTCAAATTGTGATACTAACATACAGTGTTGGGTAAGTTACTCTAAAAAAGTAATTAATTACTAGTTACTAATTACCTCTTCAACAGTGTAATTCGATTACTGTACTAATTACTCTCTCTAAAAAGTATTAAATTACTAATTACTTTCAAAATCCCATATCAATCTCAACCAGCTGAATAATACAAGGATAGACATTAATAATCTGTTTTAATTCTTTCAAATAAATACTATAAAATTGCAAGAATTATCCTTAAACTGACCAAGGTGGAGAAGATTACATTATAAAAACATACTTTTTAACATCAGACAATACATTTTGATGTTAAACCCACTATTGTTTTATGTCTGATCTCATGACATTTCACACTTTTTTCATACATCATTTACAATAATTCATATGAATTTGTACGAGTGCGATCATATGATTTAGACACCTCATAAAATCCATAAGAATCGCTGTGAGATCAGATTGATCTATATCTATACACAGTATTTACCTCAATTACATCAGAAGTAACTGTAATAAAATTACAGAAATGAAGAGCAATCCCTTACTTTACATTTTCAAGGGAAAAGTAATTAAATTACAGTAACTAATTACTTGGTAATTACTTTAGTTACACCCAACACTGGACATAATATAATAATATATTTACAAAGGGGCAACTGTGGTTTCCTCTTTGAAAACTTGATAGTTAGGCCTATTTATGAACGTAAAACTGTCTTCAAAGAAAGCTCAGCAGCAGTCAGAACTGCTGAATGAAAATTTCCGCAGCTCACAGCTATGAATATTCCGGCTGTGTGTCAAAACCGGTCAAACCCTAGCGCGCTTTTTACTTAGACAGCATTTGTGGGCAGTTCTCATATATGTCTATGGGCAGTTCTAAGCAGAAATAGGCTACTGTCTAACTGCTGTTTAGGTAGGAAGCTCGTTAGGTTTTTAAAACTCGGTTGTAAAAACTCTCCCTCTAGTGGTTTTAATTTCCTTCTCTGTGATTTACCCTCAAGAAAGTGCTACTATACTAAAGCCTGAGCCAACGCCCCGCGCACTCACTCTTTCCTTTCGCAGTAACCGAGGCGCGCGCTCGCAGGAAGTTCATGAAGAAGCTGAAAGCTGCGTCAGAGTTCGCGGATTGAATCAATAACTACTCTTTCATTTTCACGCTTTCAACGTTTCAACGTTCACTGTTTGCTTATACGGACACTAGGCTTCCTAAGAAGGCGTTATTTCATAGGAATAGCAACAGTTTCATCTGCAGAATGGCAGAAACTGAGGAGAGTCCGTTCGGAGGCTGTTTGGAGAAACTGAAGAATTATGTGCGAACTCGGAAAGGAACGATACTGGCTGCTGAAATAGTAAGTCATTAACATTGCCGTGATCAGCAATTTCATTTTGTAAGACGCTAGCATAACATTGCGAGTAATAACAATAACGTCCGTTATTCATTTGCTTCATGGAAAGTGTGAGACGCAAAATGCTTGGTATGATATAAATGAACTGTTGCTATTGCCATGGAGACGCTCCCACTCGTTAAATAAAAATAATTCACCTGTTGATTCACACACTTGAGTCAGAGAAACTGAGAGGGTTTTTTTTGTTTGTTTGTTTTTTCATAGACTACTTACTGTATGAATATTTACTTCATTTGTTTTTATTTCATTCATCCAGTGTTCTGGGTCTGATAATTTGACGTCACCCCCAAACAGGAGTAACGTTATGCTATAGAAATAACTACTCATATAAAACTCATGTTTATAATCATTTCTCATAGACTCATAAGTTACCAACCCGTTAGTCATAAGTATGTTTTTGAGCTAATAAAATGAGACTCCAAACAGAACATAATGGGGTAAACATTGTTTAATATCTTTTAAAATATCTAAAATGTTCACTTCAAAAAATCAAAATTGTGTCATCATTTACTCACACTCATGTTGTTCCAAACCTGAATGAGTTTCTTTCTTCTGTTGAACACAAAAGAAGATCATTAAAGAATGTTTGAACCAGACAGCTGATAGCACGCATTGACTTTCATAGTATTTTTTCCTACTATGGAAGTCAATGGGTGCTTTCTAGTCACCAATAATCTTTAAAACATCTTCTTTTGTGTTCAACAGAAGAAAGAAACTTAACTTTTGACCATAAACCACATACTTTCCGCTTTGAAAGCTAAAAAAATATGTGAAGATAGTGTCATACTTGTCATCCAAGCAGCTGTGTCCAGTATAACAAAAAGTGTCTAAGATGAAGTATGGAACGTAAATTAAATTATACAACTGCAGCAATTCAGTACATCGACCTGAAAAAATTAAAATATTTCTTATTGTGAGAATATGGCTAGAGTAACAGTAAGTAACAGAGCTATAAGTGGGAGAATGAAAAGAGTATTAATAGTGCTGTTGAATGAAATACCTCCCACCACGGAGCCATTTGAAACTTCACACTGACACACAAGTGTGTGCTTCTGGGAGGAGGTGGCATGGAATGCAGACCATGTGCTTGATGGTGTGAGGTCAGAGGGCATGAGGTTTCACCCATCTGCTGGAAAGATAGAGGACAGCCTGGTGTGTTATCTTGTGTCAATCCTCAGAAAGGAGAAGTTGCGGATGATATGACTACGATTTTGGAACTTGGCTGACAAAATTCTATACCATAACTAAATTCGAAACAAGTCTATCTATCTATCTATCTATCTATCTATCTATCTATCTATCTATCTATCTATCTATCTATCTATCTATCTATCTATCTATCTATCTATCTATCTATCTATCTATCTATCTATCTATCTATCAGGGCTGGGATAAATGATTATTAACTAAATGATTAGTTGGGCGATTATCGATCAGTCGACTAATCTAACGACTAATTGGACGACTAATATAAAGAATATTTTTCTTTCGCTCGATTAATAAAAAAAAAATGTATCTCAAATAAATACTATAGCGTAGCCTACTGAATTACATTCAATTGCTCTCCATCTCGTATGCTAGTTCAAATTGAATAATGGAATTTGAATTTACAGTAAAAAACATTCTCAATTCAATTCTTAATCTAAATCAGAGTCTTGGAACAGACTGAAATTTAAATGATTATTCACTGAAATTCTCAGTCGCACTCAGTTACCTTATTGCCCTCGCATATCACATATTTTAGTAATAATCATAAATGAGGTATCATTCGAAAGCTTAAACACTCAAATTCATTCTGTGAAAACCATTTTGTTACAGTAAATCAAAATTGGACAATATGTTACCATGCATGTGAACAGTACTTTAAATTCTTTTAGCTGGCTCAATCAATTATTTATATATTTTTTACAAACTACAAGTTGGGAACAAACTTGATTAGACATAAGGCTTTGATTTTCTAGCCTTTTTACAGTCCAGATTATTTTGTAAAATGTATATTTTGTATGAAATATAAATTGCTTAACAGATAACGTTTTCACTCTTTCACATTTTTGAAGTGCTTTCCCTTCTGCAATAATCTGCTGACACGTGTCTTCTTTAAAAAGCCAAACCAACCTTATGTCTGTATTTGCAAGCATTCATGAATCACAACCGTTGGAGTTCAGATCTGCCCAAATAGGGGGTGACGGTTAACAGGTTCAACTAAAACATGCACTTCTGTAATAGGTCTCGGTATCCTAAAAACCCATATTACAGCAAATTAATAACATGGCTAAAAAATTTTGTTATTAGGAAATTTGTTCTGGGTAAATGATTCAAGCAGGAGCTGACAGAGGGATTTTAGAGACATACTGTAAACTCACCATGTCTTAGTTTGCATACAATTAGAGAAAACAGTTATAAAGGCCTGAATGATAAACCAGCACCCCTCTATCAGTTATTATTATAATGAATCACATGCCCAACTTCCTGTCTCTTGCTTAAATATGGCATTCCGCACACTGTGTCCTTATCAAAGCAATCTGAATTTGTTGCTTGGCTATATCTCCGGATCAGACGATGGATTGATGGCCTTCTTTGAGAAGCTATTGACTATTAACTAACACAGATGAGCAATAATAGCATGATCTTATATAACTAATTGCTGGTTAAAGTCATGGACATTGGACACTCATGATACACTCATTTTCAAGAGTTCAGTTTTGTCTTGCAGACACACCCACAGCTAAACATGTAGAGTCACGGACTCACGGTCACGCCTAGCATCTTACAGTAAGAAACCATGCATGTTGGGACTTTTACTGATGTACTGTATAGCTCTATTATATTTTGCTGTTTTGGACCGAAACAAACACATGCAAGAATGTGTGCTCGAGTGTGACGTAAACAAGCTGTAGGCGCATAGCCATCACTAAGTGTGTCTTTGTGCGCTTTTGCCAAATGATCAGTGTTAGGGTGTTGAATATTTTTCATTGAAAGTGGTTTGTATATTTCACTCGTGTTTTATGTGTATGCTGTATTGTTAAAACGTTGATGTTTTCCGTGTGTGTGCTGTTACAGTAGGTATTTTGTATTTCTGGTGTTTCCTCATTTCTCTGTTCCCCGCGTGACCCTGTTCAGCTCGAGCCCTCAGTAGTGGGTGTTCTTAAAGGGGCAGCGCTGCATCCTTGAATAGAGTTTCATTGTGCGCTGGCTGGAGTTCAGTATGCTTGTGTGAGGCTCATAGAGGCAGTTTGTGCCAGTCCCCACAACTCATAAAGCTCTGATACATATGTGCATGAAGGAGGAGTGCCTGATGACATCATGCTGCCCGCTCCTCCTCGCTGCCCACAGGAGTAAAGACTCGCCTCTAGTTCAGTCAAGTATTTGATGATTATTTTGTAGTGCTTTAGGAAAACTTTTCAGCATAAGATAAAAAAAAAAAATAGACAATATACTAAAGTCTGTAAAGATACTGCTTTTCTTTAGGCATGTTCAAGCATACTTTATAAAATAGTGTAATAAAAATGGTGTTTGCTTCAAAGCAGACCTATTATGCAAATTTCACTTTTACATGATGTTTCTATGTAAGTGTGTGTCTGCAATTTGTACACACAACACAACCACCCTATAATGGTAAAATCCACCTACTCCTTTTTTATATAGATTTTTTACAGTGGATAAGACATCAGCCTTAAGAGACACGGGTTTGAATCCATTGAGACACCAATGTGTCCCTGAGCAAGACACTTAACCCCTAGTTGCTCCAGAGGTGTGCGACCTCTGATATATATAGCACTTGTAAGTCGCTTTGGATAAAAGTGTCAGCTAAATTAATAAATGTAAATGTAAATTGAAACTCTGGTAGTAAAGCAGTGATTTATGTTGTACTAGTGATTAACTAATATGGATTTTCCATTGGCTGATTATTAAACTCACCGGCAAATGTAAATATGTGGTTACTAATCCAACACTGAACCCTAAAGAGCTGCATTATTTCAAGGCCACCACAGAAGGTTGTCATTTAAATGGATAACTGAGTAAATTCTGGTCACTTAGTTTGTGTCTTGTATAAATAAATCATTTTTATAGAAAAAAAAAATCCTATGTTTTAAAACCTGTTTTTATACCTCTTCAACCCTGTTACATTCCAAATGTTTTAAGGTCACCATGCAAATTTTCTGATATGTAAAAAATGAAATGAATGTAGCCTACATAAATGTTTAAAACTTAAAGTTCGGAATCGGAATGGTCAATATTGCAGAGCAGGTTGTAGTCATGTAGCATGGACACATCTGTGAATGTAGTATTACACGCTTGTCAAACTAAGTACAGCGTGTTGAAGCCAAACAGCAGTCGTTCTGCTGGCAGGGATATACTGTATGTGCCCCACACTGGCTTCTTTTCAAAGGCATGAAGAGATACGATTGTGCATGTTTTCAACTGGCTTCCCTAATGGAAAAAATGCCTTTCTCGGCTCTTTGTCTGGTATTTTGAGCTTAGCTGAAAATGAAAAGTGTGTTAGGAATGCTTTAAATTTATGTTCTGGGTAGCATTAGGCCAGAACTAACCTCTTGCACGTTTGACTGGATCTGATATGCGAAATGTAAACGCACTAGTAGTTGTTTTCTCTTTTGTATATAAAACAAGGCCAGTAAGGGTCACCTCTGCAACATTACCTAAGGGTTCATTTCAAAGAGGAAGTGGAGGTTAGCATTTTTTATTATAGTTGATATTGAAGGTACATCTGTGACCTTCATGACACCTGCAGTGTTTACTGAGCTTTGATGATTGATTATTCCAAAATAACTGCTGAAATTAACAAATAAATATAGCCTACATGAAATGTGTTACTGCGTTCTTGTAGTTATTATTGTGGAATAAATGTAAAAATGAGGAGAAAACTTAACAAGAAAAAATAGTTCATCTTAATTAGAACAACAATTACAATGCAAAAATACCAAAATAAATCACAATATTATATATGGTATGGTGAAAATTTATTTGGGCTCAATTACTACTAATTACTGCTATTCGCAATAGTAGTCAAATACAAATCGCAATTAGTCGTATCCAAAATAAAATTTTGTGTTTACATAATATATATGTGTGTGTTTAATTATTTTGTATATATAAATACACACACATACAGTACATGTATATATTAAGAAATATTTGCATGTATATACTGTATATATATACTTTGTGTATGTATAGATACATAATTTATATTAAAGGTATTGTAGGTAGGTATTTTACCCAAAAAACCCTTTTTTCCAAATTTAAACTTTCTTTATATATCAATGCATAATTAAAATGTAAGTATAAAAATCGAGTGTCTGTAGACCTCTCACGACTGTTTTAAAGACAGCTCATTATTTCCATTCACTTCACCCCGTCCCTTCTGGGCTCCTTCCAAAGCCACGCCCCCCAAAACACATGAACGCGTGACTCCAACCGCTGAGCTAAAGACGCATTATTTACCTGAGACGAGCGGAGAGGAAGGAGCGCAGTGCATGTAGTGACATCATGTCAGATTCACATGTAATAAAAAAATCGAAGTTTATCATTATGAAGATAAACAAATAAGATGTATTTTACTCTATCAAGCTAGCAAGTTTAAAATATATATTTATTGATTCGCTAACGAGCTAGTTATTTATAAGGCAAAGCAGATTGCATGATACACGTTTTTCCATTGCCATTATTTACACTGTGATGTAGATGAATTTTGTGTGAGATTCATAACATATACATATATGGTGTTCGGCATGTAAGAGTGTCCATGATGAAAGTTGACTCTGATGAGGACTACTCCAGAGACAAGATCTCATGAAATGCCGTATGTATGACATGCCAATTCGTATTTCCACTTTTCAGCGTGTTTATGAACGGCGTTAACTTTACATTACTGTTGCACTGTTGACATTCTACATACTGTTACATTACTGTATACATAGATAAATCTATGACCTACCCCAACCCCGTCCCTAAACCTAAAAAAAAAAAATCGCTCCCCAGATGTAGATCCAGAGTCGGCGCCAGAGCACTTCTACTGGAGGGGGATTGGGTCATCAGCGGGGGGCGGGGCACTGTACTGCCGTTAAAGAAATATTTTGACGCAAAAAAAAAGAAAAAAAGAAACACCTTTTATTATTATAATTATTATTTATAATTATTATTTGCGAATTTCCCAACCACTTTTTGCCAGGGTCGATGTTGTCCCAGCACTTTTATACATCTCATGGGACGGATGTACCAATACAAATAAATAAAACATATCCGGTTAACTAGCAGAGCATTCATTTGTTAAAGAGCCCCTAGCATAGCATTTGAAATGTTCCTATTTTTGTTTTGGCAGTACCCAAAAACAGTTTAACGTGCATGCAAGGATAAAAAACACTTTATTTGTCTTATAACACGCATTTTTTTTTACCTGATTTGCTTAACGACTCCAAAATGATTCGTTCGATGATTCATTTTCCCAAACACCTCCTTTGTGTGACGCGAATCTGCGGCGATTGGTCAAATGACCCAGTCAGTTGTCATTTATGTAAACCGTAGGCAGAGATTGTCGGCACTGGAACGCCCATCACCATTAATGGATTATAGCTTGTCAAGTGTTGTATACAGTGTATGAACAAACGTGTCAGAAAAAGTGCACTTTCCACACGGTCTCTTACTCGCATCTTCCGTAACTCGGGAGTTAGAACCCGAATTTCTTGCACGCCAGTCTAAAGTTCTGCCACTGGACCATTAAAGCACTTACAATAAAATGTCGGATTGGATATATCTATTTCTTCATGTGAAAATTCTTGGCACCAACGCATATTAGATCCAATTAGACAACAAATTAAACACAATGTACTATTTAAATAGATTGCTGGACATTTGGTATTGTATATTCTACATCTGATTTATGATTTAGCATTGTATTAGAAACTGTGGTAGGAGGGGCATCAATGAGCGCTGGGGGGGGGGGGGGTATATACGGCGTGTATATACATGCGGAATCACTCGGACATTTAACAGCATAGACATACATTACACGCATACACGCCACTTGACTTGAAAGTGGCGTGTATGTTTATGCATATCATGTTACCGCATCGTCAGCTCGAGGACAGATCCGGGGTCGAGGGCGAAGCAGTGGAGGTCGTGCAAAAGGCCGTGCAAGAGGGATACCAGAAACTGTCTGGAAACTGATATTCTATCAGAAATCAGCTGAATGGATTTGAAAACTGTAAAACTCAACTGTTTAACTCTGGGGGAGTTGTAAAATGAGCCTATTTCCAAAAAAAGTGGAGTATACCTTTAACCTGAAAAATGTTAGTGTAACTGGAACACGAATTTACATAAAAAACCGTGAGGATCCCTATCAGTGTTTCCTCATTTCATGGATAATGCAAATTATGTACCAGAAACTCGTTCATGGTAGTCAAAACAGTTGGGTTTTACTGTTTTCGAATCCATTCAGCCGATTTTCTGATATTTAGAAGAATATCAGCAGCCAGATAGTTTCTGGTCTCATTGACTACCATAGTAGGAAAAAATATATACTATGGTAGTCAATGAGACCAGAAACTGTCTGGTTACCGATATTCTTCTAAATATCAGAAAATCGGCTAAATGGATTCGAAAACGGTAAAACCAACTGTTTAACTCTGGGGGAGTTGTAAAATGAGCCTATTTCCAAAAACCTGAAAAATGTTAAGTCTAACTGGGACATGAATTTACAAAAAAAAAAAAAAAAAAAAAACCGTGATGATCTCTATCAGTGTTTCCTCATTTCATGGATAATGTACATTCATTTTCCACAGCCATTGCTTTAGCTTGTGCTGTAGAAACCTCATATTTTTTCAGGATTCTTTGATAACCAGAAAGAGTATCAGAAAAGTATACATTTCTAAAAAGTCATGTACCAGAAACCCGTTCAAAAACGCCCATTGACTTCAGGACGATGGAACTGGAAGTGCTAAAATGTTAAAGATGATTTTGCCTTGACTTTAAAATCACAATGTTGTGAAAAGTTGTGACAGACCTTTTCTTCCATATTGTTACGTACATCTGATTGAAACAAATTAAAAGAAATCAAATGCGGGGCTTAGATTTATGTATCGGCTGGTGATGTAAATCTGCTGAATACAAGTTTGCAAGGGAGAAGCCCTGCTTACACCCCTAGATAGAAGTCTGTAATTTCACCGGATGATTGAGTTATGGGTAATTAAATAGGGCGAATTTTTTAATGTGTATGCTTAACATTGCCATGGTAGCATAACTTTGTTTGCCCAAGTGATGATAAACAGGAAACTTGCCTCGTAACACATTGAGAATCTTCCTGTTTGAGAAGATAGTCTTCACACTTGCATGTTTGAGCCATTGTTACTGTGGAAGCAGCAGCACATTGCAAACACAAGGCACAGGTGTTTCACGGTGACATGTAGACAAACCATTAGTACCACGACCAGCCATGGCAACCTAAATAACACTTGAAGCGGAACTGCACCCTGTAAGAACATTAAATAACACCTGTACTGTCCTTGATACACGTATTTTGGAAATATGAGTAAACATTCAGACATTAAAATACAGCTTTATAAGCTTTATAAATCAGGCGGTGAGAGGAGTGTAAGCATAATCTTACGCCAACATATACGCCTGTTTCTACGCAAGAATGATAAGCCAATGTGTATTTCTGATATATTTTATGTCATTAAAACAAAATGTGAAAATATCTTGAGCTTGTGTTAACCACAGACCTTATTTATTACATTTAAAACTCATTAATGTTTTGTAAGTCTTTACCTGGAAATGAGTTAGCATGTTAGCACTTCCGAACTGGAATTGCTAAAATGCTTACTCATTTCCCGTTTAAGGCCACCAAACATATGTCATTCCTTCGCATATGTCATGATTTGACTGCAAGTAACCACCTAGCAACCACACAGAACACCTTAACAACTCAACAGCCCAGAAATTCCTAACATTTTGTCAGTGATTATTGCACCACTCACATTTTCTCTGTCTCATTGCCACCAAAATGAAGTCTGGTTACGTTTTCTTTTCTTTTTTAAATTCTTTTAATGTTTCGTTAGATTAAACATTTTGAGGATGTTGAAATCTTAAGGTCAAACTGTATATACTTGCTTTTTTTATCGTTCTTAAAAAACAAAAACCAAAAACATAGTCATAGATTAAATGATAGAGTCTTGAGGAAGCAAACCTACAGTAGTAGTTGCTCTCAGTGTTTATTTGGATATTTTTGTTTCATGGCAGGTAGCAGGGTCAGCAAACGCGCGTATCATGTGTTTGACTTTAAGGGCTGAATGATTACACATTCATAATATTTCTGTTCTCCCAAAGGTATTCTTATAATAGTTCTGTTTATAACCATATAAGGACCTTGTCTACTGTGCTCTGCATGAATTGCGCTGTGTTTACAGTTTACACCCATGCCGTATTCCTCTCTTTTAGTCCTCACCACATGTTTTAGTAATCAAAGTTCAAAAAGCTTCACAAACTCTAGAGGGATGTGAGAAATTTAGAGCTCCACTGTTAACTGACACCTAGAGCAGATGGTGCGTTCAGATGAATTGTTGGTAGTGAACAGTAGTAGAAAGCTTTGGTGATTTGGCAGCAAACATGGGTGACGCACTTGAGAGGAGAAATTTCCACACTATAAAGCCAAGACGTTTGGGAAAATAGTAAAGAAAACAACCATACACTGGCTCTTTAAGAAGCTTTAAGTTACAGTATGGATAGCTTTCAGTCTATCATTGTTAGTTCTAGTGTGGTTTTTGTTTTTTCATCTCACTTTATAAAGTTTTTATTGTAATTTTAAAATGTTATGGCTACGAAAGTTAGCTAACTGGTTTAATTTAAATTTCTTAGGTCAGATAAGTGTTATTCTGTCTAGTGGTATTTTCATGTTTAAAGTAGGCCATTTTTAATGTTTTTTTTAACACCATAAAGTTTAACTGATCTTCCAATGAAAATGTCAGACTTCTCTCTGGTGAACGCTGAACTTCTCCAATCAATCGAATCAGCTTAAACTCTTAATCCACAATTGACTGCAAAACTCACAAAATTGAATCAATAACCGGTGGATAGAACCAAGCCTTGCCCTAAAAATTGTTCTTTACGATAATCTGATTGACTCGGATGCATGTCACAATATGGAAGAATAGATATGCCACTAGTTCAGCTTCAGCGCGACTTTAACAATAGAAAAACAGGCTTTTTGTCTGCAGAATGCGGCCTAACTGCTAATGCTAACCAGCTAACTCTTGACTTCCTGCTCAAAACCATGTTCACGTCCTTACACTACACATTCTACACTGATGTGATCAAGTTTTTGAAACTTTCTGTCCGTCTGTTTTCTTGTAGCTCATCAGTTTCATCATCCTGATCTGTTACGCCGCATCGTCGTATGGAGGGTATACTGCTGTCGCCATCTGCGAGATGGTCTTTGCCATCATCTTCTTCATTGTCTTCATGTTGGAGCTGAACAAACAGTTTGTGGTGGTCAACTGGCTCTGGAGCGTAAGTATGAATGCACACACACTTGCATCACGGTCCACCCTGGCATTGTGTTGGCGCGTTTTTCACGTTTTTCATTCGCATTTTCTCTGTTTGCCCCGCCAGGATCTGTTCCGCGCTGCAGTCGGTGCAGCGCTTTATCTCATCACCTCTCTCATCTGTGTGATTGGTGGAACTGGGGATGGGGCTCGCATCGCTGGTGGGGTGAGACATCCAACGCTCAGCATCAAAACATACCATTCTTTCATCTTTATGAACAAATCTGATTTGTTAGGGCTATATATCCATCACTCTGCTCTTCTGAGTCTGACAGCTGTTTATAACAAAGCTCACCTTCTCTCTCATAGGTGTTCGGTCTACTGGCTGGGATCTTGTTTGCTTATGATTCCTACACAATCTTCTTGGAACTCAAGAGCAGCAGACAGCATGCAGCTGCTACCACAGGTGCATGAACACACTCATTCATTTATTTAACATGTCAGAAAGTACAAAACGGTATTTAGACACTTAAACCACATTTAAAGGGGTCATGACATGGATCTTAAAATGATTTTAATTTGTTCCTTAAAGTTCACTTATACTTTTGCACACACACCCAAAAAAAAAATCAATACAAATATAAATATGCAAAAAAAAAAAAGTTCATTTTCAGCCTCTGTCTGAAATGATCCGTTTTTAAGGGGCGGCTCCTTTAAGGCTTGCCAGCAAACGGCCACTGTTATCATTGCATAGGAAACGCCCACTCGCTATTGGATGTTAGTACTTTGAAAACAACCACTTAAAGGGATAGTTCACTTTGAAATTAAGTTTTGGTAAGTTTTAGCTTACCTCAAGGGCATCCAAGATGTAGGTGTCTTTGTTTCCACAGTATTTTCAATTTTTATATTTTTTTAAGTCAAACCGTTCTTGTCGGTCAGTCATATAATGCAGGTCTATGGTCACCACCTCAAAGACCATGCACAGAGAAGTCCAAATTAAACATGATTTAATGACTCGTAAATGTAAGTACACATTGATGGCCTAAGACACGAAACGAGCGGTTTGTGTGAGAAAACGAACAGTATTTATATCGGTTTTACCTCTTGTAACCACAGTAACATCCAAGTGATCTGAGGGTGCGGGCGCTTCGGTCTGCGCAAGCGCCAGAAGTGATCTCTCGCGTGTGTACGTCACTCATTGTTTATATAGAGATTTCAGTTATCCTGTTATCCTTCACTGTGAAGATCTAAACATATTCAGATATACATGAAATCGCAATGGAAGACGATTTCGATATATCAACGAATTTTTTTCCTAACCACGTGAGAGATCGCTTCCGGCGCTTTCCAGCTCTTGCGCAGACCGAAGCGCCCGCACCCTCAGATCACTTGGATGTGGCTGTGGTTACAAGAGGTAAAACCGATATAAATACTGTTCGTTTTCTCACACAAACTGCTCGTTTCGTGTCTTAGGCCATCAATGTGTACTTACATTTACGAGTCATTAAATCATGTCAAGATCATTAAATCATTTAAATCAAAAAGATTAAAATTGAAAATACTGTGGAAACAAAGACAACTACATCTTGGATGCCCTTGAGGTAAGCTAAAACATATCAAAAATTAATTTCAAAGTGAACTATCCCTTTAATACCATCATTTACAGACAAATAATTCGTTACATTTATATAGCGCTTTTCTGGACACTCAAAGCGCTTCACATAGAAGGGGGGGATCTCCTCAACCACCACCAATGTGCAGCATCCACCTGGATGATGCGACGGCAGCCATATTGCGCCAGAACGCTCACCACACACCAGCTTACTGGTGGAGAGGAGACAGTGATGAAGCCAATTGGTGTATATGGGGATGATTAGGAGGCCATGATGGACAGAGGCTACTGGGCAAATTTGGCCAGGATGCCGGGGTTACACCCCTGCTCTTACGAAAGACATTCTGGGATTTTTTATGACCACAGAGAGTCAGGACCTCGGTTTAACGTCTCATCCGAAGGACGGAGCATTAATCATTTCTGTATGGTTTGTGATGCATCTGCTGTCAGATCAGTTGCTGCTTCATCTGTCAACAAAAGTTTCTTTGCGAACTCTCCATTATTCTGAGCCTGCTCCGAATGCTCCGAAAATGCTCCGAACATACATATAAAATCCAGGACGCCATTAAAATACACCATTCACTTATTTCCTTTCACTGAGATCCTTTACAGAGACACAAACCAGCTGTTTAAACTGGACGCGTCAAACAAACGTTCTTTCACTCTTCCATTTGTCCTGTTGTCGGCAGACTCAAGCACGTCAAACATGTCAGAAACATGTATCCAGTGTAGGCAGCGTCAGTGATTATAATTGGTTATTTTACTTTTGACACGATTTGACGCTCACATCCAGTGTAGGGAAATGTCAGCCACTAATAAGCGACTGAATGCCAGTGGGCGGGGCCTATGGTGCGATGATGTGTAACTATTCGTCAATGTCTTGCTGTGGTGGCAGTGATATGTAAATGTACACTCACCGGCCACTTTATTAGGTACCCCATGCTAGTAACGGGTTGGACCCCCTTTTGCCTTCAGAACTGCCTCAATTCTTCGTGGCATAGATTCAACAAGGTGCTGGAAGCATTCCTCAGGGAGTTTGGTCCATATTGACATGATGGCATCACACAGTTGCCGCAGATTTGTCGGCTGCACATCCATGATGCGAATCTCCCGTTCCACCACATCCCAAAGATGCTCTATTGCAGGGGTTCTCAACTCCAGTCCTCGCGACCCACTGCTCTGCATATTGTGTATGTCTCCCTTACTTAACACACCTGATTCAGATCCTCAGCTCGTTAAGATAGACTCTACGGCTATCCTAATGAGCTGAGGATCTGAATCAGGTGTGTTAAATAAGAGAGACATACACAATATGCAGAGCAGTGGGTCGCGAGGACTGGAGTTGAGAACCCCTGCTCTATTGGATTGAGATCTGGTGACTGTGGAGGCCATTTGAGTACAGCGAACTCATTGTCATGTTCAAGAAACCAGTCTGAGATGATTCCAGCTTTATGACATGGCGCATTATCCTGCTGAAAGTAGCCATCAGAAGTTGGGTACATTGTGGTCATAAAGGGATGGACATGGTCAGCAACAATACTCAGGTAGGCTGGGGCGTTGCAACGATGCTCAATTGGTACCAAGGGGCCCAAAGAGTGCCAAGAAAATATTCCCCACACCATGACACCACCACCACCAGCCTGAACCGTTGATACAAGGCAGGATGGATCCATGCTTTCATGTTGTAGACGCCAAATTCTGACCCTACCATTCGAATGTCGCAGCAGAAATCGAGACTCATCAGACCAGGCAACGTTTTTCCAATCTTCTATTGTCCAATTTCGATGAGCTTGTGCAAATTGTAGCCTCAGTTTCCTGTTCTTAGCTGAAAGGAGTGGCACCCGGTGTGGTCTTCTGCTGCTGGAGCCCATCTGCCTCAAAGTTCGACGTACTGTGCGTTCAGAGATGCTCTTCTGCCCACCTTGGTTGTAACGGGTGGTTATTTGAGTCACTGTTGCCCTTCTATCAGCTCGAACCAGTCTGGCCATTCTCCTCTGACCTCTGGCATCAACAAGGCATTTCCGCCCACAGAACTGCCGCTCACTGGATGTTTTTTCTTTTTCGGACCATTCTCTGTAAACCCTAGAGATGGTTGTGCGTGAAAATCCCAGTAGATTAGCAGTTTCTGAAATACTCAGACCAGCCCTTCTGGCACCAACAATCATGCCACGTTCAAAGTCACTCAAATCACCTTTCTTCCCCATACTGATGCTCGGTTTGAACTGCAGGAGATTGTCTTGACCATGTCTACATGCCTAAATGCACTGAGTTGCCGCCATGTGATTGGCTGCTTAGAAATTAAGTGTTAACGAGCAGTTGGACAGGTGTACCTAATAAAGTGGCCGGTGAGTGTATTTACGTGTGACGTCACCGATCCCGCAATATTACAACGAGCTGTGTTTGCGCTTGATTAATAAATGCTTTGTTTAAAATGAGTAGGACGGTTTAAAGCTATGAAACCTGCAGGATTTTTTAATGTGACAAAGACCTCTTATATATCAAAAGATCAAGGATAATTGGATTTTACATGTCATGACCCCTTTAAAAGTCATTACATTAGACAAAATATCAAACTAAGTGTCATCAAATGCTGCAGTATCATTCAGTTGAGGGACAGAAATCTCATTAAAGATATCATGATCTGTGTTTCTTGAAGGGTTTTGAATGACATTTTGGTTGAACTGTCCCTTTAAATCTGTTCTCCCAGCAGCCTTTATTCCAGTTGAAGGCCGAGGTTTAAGCCTCTCACTAGGTTTGAACTAAAGGTGACACATGTTGTAACTCTCTTTGAACAGGTCGCTGAAGGCTTCTGTGGGATGTTTACAACTGACATTTGGCATTTGAGCCAAACAGTTATTCCGGTAGAGACGCCAGTGGCAACACTGGTTTCTAACCTAAAGCTATGCCGTTTTACATGTCCGCTCTTCGTTTCGTGTAACTATAACAACTTAACCTAACTAACTATTCCCCAGTTATTTATTTTGCGTCTCCCTTTTTGTTTTCTCTTTGCTTTCTTAACAGATGACGCAGTTTGAAAGCTACTTTCCTCACTACAACATTAACAGCAAACCAAAACATGGAGAACGATTCTAAAAATGGCAAAAGAAGGGAATTCCTGAGAGTTATCGCAAAGTTACCATGACAGATGAAGACCAGAGGAATGCAAAAAGGTTGGAAGCATTGCACAGCACAAAAGGGAACTGTAAGATTAATGAACAGCTGTTAAAGAAGCCACCATTTATGAAGCAACAGAAAGCTGTTGGTATCCAAAGAGTCAGTACTATCGTTCTGGTTAGGAGGCTTTTGTTACCACAAATAGTTTGTCAGATTGGTTGGTTACTATTACAATTTAGTATGAGATGGGGCTAATAAACATGTCAGATAAAACTGACTGCTGCAAAACTATTTTCAAAAGAGTCGTCTTCCAATTCTTTACTAGAGAAAGGTCCAGTGAAGTCATTTTATTATTATTATTATTATTATTACGTTGTGTTGGAAAACTGGATCCAATTCAGTCTGGTGCTGTTGTGTTTTTTTGTTTTTCTTTTTTATCTGAAGAAACATTAAAGCTTAAGCTTTTTATGGTGTAAAACTTCACCATATCTTGTAATTCTTGTGTTTTTTTTTTTGTCTAAAATAAGTTAATTGTCTTATAATAATTATAATATAATAATAATAAGTTAGTTTTTAGTGATTTCAAACAGGATTTGTATCAGTAACATGCTCAGGTGCATCCAGTCTAGAAAAAGTCAGTTTTCAGTCAATTTAAAGGGATTTTCTAATTGAAAAGGACCCTAATATCTTCTAAGGTGGTACAAATTTTTACTTTAACAAGTATTAGGGGTGTAACAATATATCGTGTCACAACATATAACAATGCAACAATATGTATCGAAGTAACCTGGTTGCCTTAAAATTTTAAGTTGATTGAACTGGAAAAAGTGAGTTAATACAATTGATAGAGATTGATTTAATCATCAGAAACTTAAAATATTAAGTTATCTCAACTATAAATTATTTAAGTCGATTTGACAAAAGAAAAAATGTTGTGATAACAAATCTTAAAAAATATATATTTTTTTTACAGTGTGAGGGTAACGTTACACCCCTAGTTTGTCGAATATGTTCATTTTTATTCATCTTTCTTACATTTTGACATTTAACTGGTTACCTCAAAGGTTGCTCACTATCTCAGTGCCACAAGTGTTCTCTTTTTAATTCTAATAATAAACCGATTCCATTCAACCCTATTGATGTAAGAAATACTAAAACAGCTTTCACAGTTTGTCATCATTTTCAGGAAATATCATGAATAAAAACTGTTTACTCAACTGTGTAATAAGAAATGATTGTTTTGACGTGCCTTGAAAGAGATCATTGAGGAGTATTTGGACTGCCAGCTTCTTCAGTGCTTCTAATATGCAGTTGGTCGTCTTCATGCTTAGATAAGCAGCACTTCTGAAACAGGAAACTATCATTCTCACCTAACACCTGATTGTTGTAATGGCATATGCACAACAGTTGTAGTATTACTGTAAAACATAGGGAGTTTGTCTAAGTCAGAGATTCATGAATCTTCCATTTTTGTAAAACCATAATCTAGAGTGTAAGCAAGTGTTTTATCTTAACCATTGATTTATAGCATGTATCAAGTGTTGTAACCATTTTAATTTATAAATTCGGATTTATGAAGACTGTTTGCCTGTTTCCTCTCATGTCTATTTGTTTTTGCAGCCTCAGCTCTGACTGCCTGACAGCATTTATTTGTGAGATGGTCAGAAATGCCATCAGTTTTGAAAAAAAAAAAAGAAAGAAAAAAAAAAAGATTAACTCAGGATGTTCTGCTCTTTTAAAACGGACGTATTTTTAGACCTTTTTTTTCTTTCCATATTTTTTGTTGCCGGAATAAATAATTCTGCAGGATTAAAGTCCCTGTCTAAATTGGTGTTAACATTCAATAAAAGGCTGTTATAACGTATTCAACTTTTACAAATGTGTGTACCCTTTCATTTGAATGAAGACGAGTGAAGTGAGTGAAGAATACTGTGCGCACAGCGCCACCTGCTGGAGTGTTACGGATGGTTTCGACTGCCAATAATAATACATTTGCTACACAAATTTACTTTAAATATAAAAATGAGAGAGAATGATTTAAAAGAAAAGAAGAATTCACTATATTCAATGATAGACAGCTATTGGAGAAAATGTGACAAATATGTGTCACTAGATGGCAGCATTTACGTACAATCATTGAAATACTGAGGAGTTTACTGTAGGCTTTGCTTGCAAGGTAAAGAGACCAATATGTTTGGTAAAGACTTGTGAAAATGCTATTCATTTTATGGGGGGATAGCTTAAAAGATAGCTTAAAAAATATATGCTACAATACCGTTCAGAAGTTAAGAATGATGATTTTATTTATTTGTTTGTGAAGCAATACATTTGGATTCAAGGATCATGTAACAGTAGACATGAGTACTTGATGATAAAAAAATTATTTTTTAAATATAAAAATTGATAGAATACATATAGAACATTATTTTAAAGAGTAATAAAAAAGTAGATAGATAGATAGATAGATAGATAGATAGATAGATAGATAGATAGATAGATAGATAGATAGATAGATAGATAGATAGATAGATAGATAGATAGATAGATAACAACAGATGAGTAGGCGGCTGTAGGGCTATGAATAAAACTGAATAGCCTAACAAACCCTAATCACACTTTACACCACTATAACCTACACACAATATACGTATTTATAATCGCTAAAACTAGTCAAAAACAAATACGCTAAGGGGTTTTCATTGAGAAACAGAATGTTTTTGTGATGGGAGTCTGAGGTACAGTAGGGGGTGGTCCTGACTCCTGAATCCTGATACTACAGTTAAACACTTGTCCTGTAGGTGTAGCCCGTCTGGTTACACGCTCTTACGGGCAACTTCTGGAGGAGTTGTTACCAGCACACAGAGATCTACAGGCCAAAAACCAGACCCTCGGACCCTCGAGACGAGCAAGAAGAAGTCACGTTAGGTTCAAGGAAACTTCAGGGGACACATGAGAATGCGCGCGTGAATCCCCACAGCCGCCGACATGTTCACGCGCGGATCAAAAAAGCGACGCTCCAATCGCTCGGTAAGTCGCTCTCGTGTCGTGGCATCCCGCTTTTAACATTATCTAAAGGCATTTGATTCTTTTCTACAGTCTGTCCTCAGGTATTTGAATGAACGCAGTGTGGTTTGGTGTTTTAAAGGTCATTTTAAACCTATCGTGCTGCTTTGATGGTCGAAAGTTACTTTTGTGTCACCCACTTATTTACCTGAGGAGACTGCTTTCATCGGGCATGGAGTAGCCGATAGGTTTCATGTTATAACTTAACTTGCACTCCTATATTTACTTTTAATTGTATCCTCTGTAAGTTTTGCATATAGCCTATAGTTATCAGTCATTATTTTACCCTTAATCATTAATGTGACATATTTTTTTGTGATCATGTTAACTGTTGCATTTTGGAGGCGTGGCTTCTTTGTGCCTACGTCACCGTTACCTGTGCAGGTGACGACATCGTTTGAGGAGACCGTTTCATAATAATACATGTTTTAGTATGTCAATTTATTACACTGAATTTACCCAAATAATGTGTTTAGTTTGTCTAAAACAACAAATGAGGTCTAATCCAAACGTATACTTGATTATGTTATTTAAGTCTACAAGAATTATAGCACGGATTCATTTCACAATCTTGAATTTTATGTGTCATATTCTACAGTTAAGAATATTACAAAAACGTTAGCCCGTACCTAGCGTCAGTAAGCAATGCTTCATGTTAAGCTTTGTAATGTGTTGTTTTCCTTTCTGAAGGTAGTGCTTAGCTTACCATTGAGGAAACATTCCTTAAATGTCCGGGACAAAAAGTAAACACAACCTAAAAACATCAGGACATGCTTAGGCCAATATTCATTGAAGATGCTAATTGGATTAGAATAGTAAATAGATTAGAACAGGAAACTCTTTGTTTCCTGAAGCGGCTCTCTGTAATGTTTTGATTCAGAGCTGTACCAGATGGTCTTAATGGTGAAATAATGCATCTTAAAATGAAATTTTGTCCTATTAAATTTGACCAGGATTCACAAGCAAGTTTCTTTGACACTCAGCCAGTGTTTTCTTTTCTCAAACACCCCCTTGTAAGTGTCTTACTAGTTGTAATGTCCTACTCGGAACAGACCACTGATCTGAGCATGAGGAAACAATGATGGTGGGCCTTTAAAAAAGTGTCTTTTAAAAGCTTTTGACCTCTTGTAACTGTTGTCATGGTCACAATCGAGAGGAAATTTCCCCTGAGGGTGTGGACAGGAAGACACCCAGAGAGCTTCCTGTCTCACCGCGAGAGACGGGACATAAAACCGTCAGGTCATCGTATGTTTCTCCACATAGTGTGTACACGTCATAGTTTGTTTTGATTTATTCTTTTTCACGTTATCTTTTCTCTGCAAATGTAATCTGCACAATAACCTTTGAGATAACTCTGCTAAACTAAGTCATTGTTTTGTCTGTATGAAAGTATTTTTTGGATGTTCGTTGCCCTGTTACGTTCTGTTCTTCCTTTACTTGCATTTTTATCCTTTTCTTTGCATTTCACACAGAACGCATTTTTCCGCTGCTCTTTCCCATTGTTTTTTAATGTAAACGTTCAGTTTTGCAGCATCTTGCGCATGACATGGCATTCTAAATAAGCTAATTTTAAAGTTAAAATAAGTTTATTTTTAGTAGCCCTTGTGTTACTAGCACTTACGTGCATCACTTTCATTTCATTACATTAATCACTTTCCTTACTTAGTAATGCGTTGCTTTTAGCACTTTTATGATTACCTACCTTATATTACTTTTTTGTTCTTTACTTTTCTTTACTTTCCATACTTGCATATTTAAAAAAATTAAGTAACCTGGTTGCCTTAAAATTTCAAGTTGATTGAACTGGAAAAAGTGAGTTAATGCAATGAAGGAGATTGATTTAATCATCAGAAACTCAAAATAATAAGTTATCTGAACTAAATAAATTATTTAAGTTGATTTGACAAAAGAAAAAATGTTGTGATAACAGATCTTGAAAATATTTTTTTACAGTGTTCCAAATTTGTGTTTTGTGCTAGGGTAGGGAATTGAAAATCGATTTCTATTCTGGAATCGAATACTTGAGGTCAGGATTTAGATAGTTGTTATAAAGTTAAAATTTCGATTCCTCGCTTTGTGAGCATTTCGATGTGATTTTAAACCAACCATTCATTTAATTACTAAGTGTTTGTCTTCCATAATGCTTGAAATTTATATTAGTTAGACTAGGCTAGTTGTTTTTCTATGGTATTTTTAGACCACAGGTAATCCTTGCGTTCCTTCCTTGTTCTTTAGCCTGTTGATTTTTGTTCTTGATATTAAGTTACAATTAAATGTTTTGGAATCAGACTAAATGTGAACGATATCTAAGGTTTTTTGTTTCTTTACCTTATTGGAATCGGAATTGTTAAAATTCAAGCGGTACCCAACCCTAGTTCTTGCTTTAGCTATAATAGAACAAATTACCTTCTTTAATAACCATACTGTAGGTTTGTTTTTTTCCTTGTGTTTCTTTTAGTACGTTTGTTACTTTCCTTATTTGCATTACTTTGGGAATTTTGGTTATTTTCAGTTCTTGAGTTACTTTAGGGCTTTTCACACATTAAATGGTTAACCCTGGGTCATTCTGAACTGCAGGTAAACAGAATTATCTTGCTTTATGTTTCACACTGCTCATAAAATACCCGGGGTTAACAATTAATCCTGGGTATTCATAAACTGACTTTTCACATTGTACATTCCTAAACCCCAGGTTAACGATCTTATTTGCATATTTGCGGGGTCATGAACGCAGCACGCGACCATTCCTCTCGCATTGCGTATCCTCTTATTGCTGACAATACTATTGAGTTCATGTGATTGGATGCTTGCTTACTTTGGACTGTAAGAATTAATAAAACAGTCTCTTATTTTATAAAAAGTTGACACATTTTCTGTCAGTATTTGATATTTTTCCTCTCAAATGCTGAATTTACTGTTTATATAAAATGCACAATGTTTCCGTGACTGTACAAAGCACGCAAATATGTAGGCGATTGGTTATCGGTTAGTAAGCGTTTAGCTTTAACGTTCTAACACCGCAACGTTTCACACTGTACAAGTTTGGCACCGCATTGCGTGGTCAAAGACTAATTTATACTTCTGCATCGAACTCATGCCGTTTCTATGTCGTAGGCGTAATGTTACAAAACGTTTTTCTACGCGGACCACAAGCGCCGTGATTTCGTAGCCTACAGTGTAGAGCAGTGTTTCCCAACCTTTCTTTGTCTGAGACCCCCTTTTTCCCAAGAAAATATTTTAGGGCCCCCCTAAAATTATCGGTCTTGCAAGCTTGCAGCAAGAATGACAAAACATGTTGTTTTTAAGCAAACGGTATGTTTACTTTAACCAGATATGTTTATGCACAAATAATAGCCTGTAATATTGAAAATACAATAACAAAAACATCGGTATAGGCCCTTTGTAATTTAAAAACGTATAATGGCCTTATTTGAATTGCAAAAATTTTCACAGTGGTATGTAGGTAAAAAAAATTAAGAATATACGCTATTACTAAATGACTGCTGTCTGGGGCCTCAATACTTGCAAGTTATTTGTGAGGCTTTATTTGAGGTTTTATTTTTTATGTTTTTGGCGCTTTAGCGAGCGATAATAAACTTGCGTTTAGTAACATAATTATGCGTCTTTCAGAAGAACGAGTCACGCAGGCACTGAACTTCTCTGCAGCAATCTGAACCAGTATAAAATAGTCCCAATGTAGGTGTACCATAGTGGTTCAGGATAAGACAAAAACACGGATTGAAAAATGGATTCATGATGAACTTGCTCATTATATAAATTTATGTAAATTTTGGACAGAAAAAAAGTTATGGACTTTTATTTAATGCTCATTGCTCAAAGCATTTCAAAATATGACGCGACCCCCCACAAAGCTCGCTGAGGCCCCCTTAAGGCTGTGTGTCCGCCAAAGCATTTTTAGCCAGCTAAAAATGCTAGACGCTCTGGCGCTTGAGAGCATTCTGGCAGCGCAGCGTTTTTTCCGTTGAGACGTTTCGTTGCTATGATACAGAATATCCGCAACACAGTTTACTTGTCACTGATTTTGCAGAAAATTTGTTTCATACTAACAATTTATTTTTCATCCATTTTGTTCAGTTCGCTCTGGTTGATGTCGTTGTACAGAAAGAATGTTGTGACAGTTGGTCAGTGTGATTTAGTCCCGCCCCTCCTCCATTGTGATTGGACGGCTGGGTAAAAATTGACAGTGATGAGCGCTGCGTTTTATCCAAAGTTGAACATTTTTCAGTAAAAAACGCTGGGTGCTCGGCGCTTCAGCGTGAAAAAAAAAAACGCTCAGCGCCTCGTTTCGCTCATGCCGTTTAAAAAACACGGCGCTCCCATTGAAAACAATTGAAAACATACGCCAGGCCAGCCCATTCTCACCCCCAAGGCGTCACCTAAGTAACTGACGCCTTGGGAAGCATTTTGACCATGCTTCAATATCTGACGCTTTAGGCGCCCTTTAGCGTCAGTTAGATGGATAGGCGCGTGGAAAAACACTTTGGTGTACACACGGTCTAAGGTTTGGTGGACACACGGCCTTTGGTGGACACACGGCCTAAGGTTTGGTGGACACACTTCCCAACTCGTGACCCCCCCTGTTGGGAACCGATGTAGAGGATACGCGTTGGTCTGACGCAGTTAAAATCAGCTTTAAGAGCTCCGCAAGAGGGGGTTTCAATGGTTTCCTGTGTGAAAAGCATTACTAACCCCTAAGCGTTACTAACCCCTACTAACCTCTAAATAACAAGTGTGAAACGTTCGTTTACCCAGGGTTAAAAGCGGTGTTTAATACGACTATGATAAACAAGGGTTAAGCGCAGTGTGAAAAGCCCTTTTGGGTATTTCCCAAAAGTCTGTGTAACACTAACTGACTTTTGCTTTAGATTAAGTATATTGGACTGGGATAAATGTCACTGATATATATTTAATAATATAAATTTTATAAAAACAAAAAAACGTAATGTAATTCAAACCCACATTTATCCATAGATTGTTGTCTTATATACTGTACCTGCAATACAATGAAGCCTTCAGTTCTTTCAGTTCATAAGAGTGCATTAAAATCAAATTCATGAACACTACCAGCTTTGGACCTGAATGGCAGGTTACCCTACTAGTTTGATCCCAGATCTTAATTTGCGAATGTGGCAATTTTGTTTTTCTATGAACTCTTGGTCTATCTACAGTTTTGTCTGTACAAGGCGACACATAATAAACGCTTGTGAGATTTTTTTTTCCCCCTCATTCCTCCCCCTTCCTTCTCTCCTATTCCTTCTTTTAAACAGGCGAATGCAATTAACTATTCAGAGAAGAAAAAACACTCAAAGATCCCCTCTCTCTCTCTCTCTCTCTCTCTCTCTCTCTCTCTCTCAGCAGTGAATAGCAATGCTCTGGTCTCGGTTCAGTGAAGTGTTAGAGTTCACTGATCTTACAGGCAGTGTTTGTTTTAGCACGCGTGTTTCCATAGATCTCTCGTTCCTGACGACAAGAGGCCGCCGTCCGGCTGCAGTCCGGCTCTCCCTCACACCCGCTCATCCTGACGGCGCTTTCATAGTACACAAAGCTTATTAGTGTTTCTCGTCTGCATTAATCTTCACTAAGATCTTCAAATTGTGTTTAACAAAAGTGTCAGTGTTGTAGTACTCGAGACTCGGACTCGGTCTCGAGACCATATTTTAATGGTCTTGGTCTTGTCATGGACTCGTGTGCATTTGGACTCGGAATTGACTCGTACTCGAACATTTTTTCTTTTAGGACTCGGAATTATTCCCGAGTCCACTCGAGTTCAATTAAAAATATTTTTCATGATTATTAATGTATGTTAATAAAATATTTCTTTAAATTGATTGACACGCCCAGTGATTGGTGATTTTCTAGTGCGCAACTGCGCATGACAAATTGTAATAAAATTACTTTTAACACCACCTACTATGTGGCCTTTTTACCCTAAACTGATCATATTTTTTAAACTCTAAGTAAATTCAGTAAAAAACTGGTCTCGGTCTCGACTCGGACTCGACCGTCTCTGGTCTCGGACTCGACTCTCTATGGACTCGGTCTTGACTCGGACTCGACTCTCTCTGGTCTCGGTGTCGACTCGGACTCGAGTGAGGTGGTCTCGACTACAACACTGAAAAGTGTATTCTTGTAGCTCATTGTCACTGCATGTACTAACTTGATTTGGTAAATTAAGTGCCTAGTCTATTTTTGTACTAACCCACATGTGTAACAGGTTATCATTTCATGCTTCTACTTTGTTCTCAACACAGTGAAGGTATACTACATACTATAATATACACAACTTGACACCTATTTCTTTCTGTATGTAGCCTATCAGAAGAAGAGAAAGCATGTTAAGACTCTGGGATCGCCCTCAGTGTGTGTGAGAGAGCAAACCAGGTGTTTGAGTTTTATGGCTGTTGTCTTGCCGTATATAGGCACGTCAAAGATTTCAAACACCCTAATCACGTCACTTGGAGTTTTTGAAGAACAAGTTCTCCGTTTTATTGCTTTATTTGTTCCCACAAACAAGCAGAAGACCTTGAGGCTAAACACAGCCTGAAGTGAAGTTGTACAGTAGATAAATCTACTTCTGCTGCATTTCACCTTTGGTACTGTGTGTTTTGTTGGAGAAATTAGTGTTGGATTTCAGACCTGGAGTAAAAACACACAGGGTCCGGGGTCTATAGCAAACACAAGGGCCCCCTTCATAGTAGCCTATCTTGGTGCCACAAGACTTTCTACCACAGGAAAAATGAGTATTTAAAGGGATACATCAGGATTTAGCGTTAAGCTTTGTATTAGTAGAAAACCTGTAGTAATTTTGAAATACCATGCTTTCCACACTCATATCTCCCTGAGACGAGAGATTTATGTATTTTTTGTCTGGAAAAAACATAATTTTGCGTCATCTGAGGATTTTTTGTCCAGAGGCTAAAGATGTCCCGCATGTTCTCAACCCGCCCTTAGAGGGAGATCTCACTCACATAATGAACACACAGTGTCGGCCATCTTTTTTTGGAAGCTAAGCTAGCAGGTTCTTGTTCTGTGGAGAAAGCTGAGTAGTAGGGGTTACCATCCTCTTTTTCCCGGACATGTTCGGCCGTCGATGTCCGGGATTCAGCTTTTGCTTTCTGCTGTCGCCATTCATTGTTTACATGCACAGCTTTTGTTTCAGTCTAACTGAATTCATTCCGATTGGTAAATCTGACTGTAGTGTTTACGTGAACGCTAAACAAGTGATCGGTTGATGTGTGTTTTAACATTGCTAAGGAATTCCCACTCCTCCGTGAGAGATACGAGACCGGTGCGTTTCACAGGTGTCGCTCATCGGTAATCACGCAACCGGCCTCGCGCCGTTCTCCCACGGCCCTCACTCGTCCCGCTCGCCACAGTAAACATGTAAAAAACGAATCCCGGACATTTTGGCCGATCTTGAAACACATTTTCGGGCAGACTCATCATGGACACTCGCTAGAAGCCTAGACTTGTTGTTTAACCTCTGCGCTCTGATACCGGTAGGCGTGGCCTCCTAAGGCAGCGAAGCAAGTGCATTCTGGGAGTTGTTGTCTTTCATCCACATAAGCTAAAAATACATTTTCTGGCTTTTCTCAGTCTAGAAAGCTCCAAATTCAAAAATAATTTCACATTTCTTCTACATAAATGACCCATTTTAAATACACATTCATCTTTCTAGAGGTGAAGTATCCCTTTAAAAACAAATCAAATCTTCAACATACGAAGAGTGTCCACAACAATTATTCTACTGTAGATTTAGTGGACTAAAATATTGTATTTAGTCAACTAAAACTTAAAACAATTCAGATGACTAAAATATGACTAAACTAAATGACATTTTTGTTGAAATTTGCTGTCAAAATCAACAGTTTACATGGCTGAAGCTATTCAATCTGGTTATCACTTTAATAGAGAGGCAAACGCATCTACACCAGTCCAGCTGTTCTCACACTGCAACTGCTGGATGTGTGTACGCTTTGATTAGACACAGCAGATTCATCTCTTGACTTTTGGTGTTTGTTTCTCATGCGCTCCAGTAAATACTAGAACTTAATATCCAGTTCTGGTGCTCCTAAAGGAGAGTTAGGCATCAACCCTGCTAATCCGGCCCTGTTGGACTCGCAGACCTAGAAACACAAATAATCTTATTTGGGATATTAAATGTGTCACCAGCACGTGATATTTTAAAATAAATTACTAGCAACACCAATAAAAATAACCAAGTACTAAAAATACTACTATAATACTAAAAAGTCATTGTTAGATTTAAAAAAAAGTATGCAACACTTTTCAAATAAAATGACCATAATTACCAAGAAAGTTTAATTGTTGTTACAATGTATTTGTTTAAAGGGATAGTTCTCCCAAAAATGAAAATATATTTTGAATTACTTTATTTTAAGATATTTTTTTTATACATGGGGGTGTTATGATTGTTATGATACAATGGATGTCAATGGTCACCAAAAAAATATTCTTCCCAACATCATCTCTTGTGTTTCACAGAATGTTTGAAACAACATAAATGAGTAAATGATGACAGAATTTTGATGGTTTTTTGAGTGAACTCTCCCCTTGATGACATCCGAGTGAATTACCTGGTTGTTTTTAGTATGTTTTAGGTCAGAAAATACACGTCAAAGGACAATGTCAGCTGGACGCATATAGTATACCAGAGAATGTATTTGTACAACACACATGCATGCACTACCCAAAGAGGTACTTTCCTGTTATCCGGACCCCTCCATACCATTTCAGAACTATAGTCATCCCTGATTGGTCTTAACCCCAGTGAGGAGTAGGTTTAGGGGCGGGGTTAGGGGTAGGCCATCGTCCCTGATTGGTCTTAACCCCAGTGACGGGTAGGTTTAGGGGCGGGGTTAGGGGTAGGTCATCGTCCCTGATTGGTCTTAACCCCAGTGAGGGGTAGGTTTAGGGGCGGGGTCAGGGATAGGCCATCGTCTTTTTTTGTTCTTAACCCCAGTGACGGGTAGATTTAGGGGCGGGGTCAGGGGTAGGCCATCGTCCCTGATTGGTCTTAACCCCAGTGACGGGTAGATTTAGGGGCGGGGTTAGGGGTAGGCCATCGTCCCTGATTGGTCTTAACCCCAGTGACGGGTAGGTTTAGGGGCGGGGTCAGGGGTAGGCCATCGTCCCTGATTGGTCTTAACCCCAGTGACGGGTAGATTTAGGGGCGGGGTCAGGGGTAGGCCATCGTCCCTGATTGGTCTTAACCCCAGTGAGGGGTAGGTTTAGGGGCGGGGTCAGGGGTAGGCCATCGTCCCTGATTGGTCTTAACCCCAGTGAGGGGTAGGTTTAGGGGCGGGGTCAGGGGTAGGCCATCGTCCCTGATTGGTCTTAACCCCAGTGAGGGGTAGGTTTAGGGGCGGGGTCAGGGGTAGGCCATCGTCCCTGATTGTTCTTAACCCCAGTGACGGGTAGTTTAGGGGCGGGGTCAGGGGTAGGCCATCGTCCCTGATTGGTCTTAACCCCAGTGACGGGTAGATTTAGGGGCGGGGTCAGGGGTAGGCCATCGTCCCTGATTGGTCTTAACCCCAGTGAGGGGTAGGTTTAGGGGCGGGGTTAGGGGTAGGCCATCGTCCCTGATTGGTCTTAACCCCAGTGACGGGTAGATTTAGGGGCGGGGTTAGGGGTAGGCCATCGTCCCTGATTGGTCTTAACCCCAGTGAGGGGTAGGTTTAGGGGCGGGGTTAGAGGTAGGCAATCGTGGGGTCCGGATAACAGGAAAGTACCCCCAAAGAACATATTTGTTAATTTTAACTTTATTTTAGCTTAATCTGATTCCATAACATTTTCTGAAAGTACACATTTTCACAAGTTTTTGTTATGACATCAGCAGAGAGATTCACTCTAAAATTGTACATGGTGGGACGTCATTGTTTGTTTCAGTGCCGGTCCTAGACTTCTTGGGATTGTGCTCTCACGCTTATTTGCCCTGTTTAGAAAATCTGGCCCTATAAATGATGAAGTAAATAATACTGAAAATGTCTGTATTCTCTGTGGCAGGCCGAGGATGAGGATCCAGACAGGGGGCAGCCATGTATGCGCTGTGGAGATCAGTGTCCTGGCTTCCGCATGCACGGATGGAGGTAAGACAGGAGCGCTAAAACTGCTCCAAACTAGATCCTTCCTTCCTTTTTGCTGGCAGTTTTATTCACATGAAAATGATGAGAGCCAGATTCTAATGAACACATTTGTTATGAGCGCAACAGCTCAATCATCGTGTATACTAACCACCAGGCCACAGATCCCACCCTTGACTTGCTCTCGAAGGACATTCGTCCCAGGCCTGACAATCTGCAGACGGAAACATAACATCCTCAGACATAACACCTCGGATTGTTGTTTTAGTTATGCATTTGTTTTGAAATTAAGTTCCTAGAGGAAAAGGAAAGCGTGGAAGACAGTGCTGATTAACTGCAGTCTGTCAGGAAAAGATTCGTGTGCGCGTTGTGTGAGACCTGGGATTTCTGTGTGTAACACAAGACGTCTAATCATATTTCCAGAGCAGTAATGAGAGCCGCACAGTGTTTACACTAACCACTCTTCACTGTACGCCATTAGACAAGCCATCTCCGCTCTCATATGCTATCGTCATCTGCATGATCCTTGATTTTTGCTCCTGGGATTAAGTTTATGAGGCAGCCAACATTATCCACACTTCAAATATATTCCATATTCAGATAAGTCCCATAATGTGGAGTCCCGTTGACCAGTAAATGCAATATTTCTGAAGTCATGGCTACTATATATATATGAAGAGTTCAGATGCAAAAGCCTCTAAATGCCATTTGAATTTTTCTTCTTTAATGATGATTTTTATCAAACTTGTATATTTAAGTTCAGTAATTTCACTTAAATAACAATTAATAGGTAATTATCATTGCCATTTAAGTGAAATCACTGAACTTAAATATACAAGCTTGATAAAAATGATCATTCTAGAAGAAAATTTCAAATGGCATTTAGAGGCTTTTGCATCTGAACTCTTCATATATATATATATATATATCTCAGAGCCAGTTCAGAGCTGTAGATTATGTTAATCCATCAGATTAATTTTAGATGTCAGAAATAAGAATCCAAAGGGTGGTTTGTGACGTTAATACATGCCAGCTGTTGATCTTTTTTTTCTGTGTTTTCTCAACAAAAAAAAAACAATCGCAAATATACCATGCTGTAGTTTAGCTGTGTTTGATGTCTCTTTTTTCAGAAAGCAGATGAATTGACTGATTGATAGTTTGATTATGGCAATTACTTTTTGTTGTGCACCAATTTACCACTGTAAAAATCCCTAAAGAATTGCCCAAATAGCACTTTTATCTTGTCGTGGAGTCTAGAAAAGATGTTTAAGTCCCTCCCCTTCCGGTCGACCACCATGGGACCTTATTTCGTAAAAATATCGTATGGTAGTCAATGTCGAAAGACAACAAATATTATGATCTCGTTTGAAGTGCGCCCTGAATTACACATATGATGTTTGTCAATTTAAAAGATACATTTTAAAGTAAAGAAAGTCACAGTTTGATATAAAACCGTTGAGGTATAAGCCTGTGAAAATACGTAATTACAAAGACTACAAACCCCAAAGGTGCACATTTACTCTCAATGAATGAAGCTAACTTTACTGAGGCCCCGTCCACACTACTGCGTTTTCGTTTAAAAACTGAGAATTAAAACGAATACAATCTCCATCCACACCACCGTTTTATCTGCGTATAAGAATTGATCTCCGTCCACATTAAAATGACTGAAAACGTGGATCACGTGACCATTCACCAACACTGGGCATGCCGGTGTAAACAGTGGCTGACGAATCAGGGAAGGACATGTCATGACCAATTACACCCAATCATAGAGCAGAGCGTCAGACTCCTCCGTTTTATTCCGTCTTCACTAAAACGCCCTCCGGAGATTCAAAATGCAAAACGGATCTGCGACGTTTTTTCCGGTTAAGTGTAGATGGGAGGTGCAAATGTAGCAAAAGGTCTCCATTTTTAAACGAAAACGCAGTAGTGTGGACGGGGCCTGAGGCTAATGTCTGTCATTGTTTCTATAGTCTTACGTTATAATCGTAACGTTACGCCGCGTTTGTACCAGACTGCACACACACACACACACACGAGCAGCGGATCTTGCTCGTTGTTTCGCTTCCCGGGAGATGTAGTTCATTGAGCGATTTTCACATAAAACTAAATGTTACTCTTCTGTTTTATGACAAACTGCGCCGTTTTTGACTTTCAGAATTATCTTTTAAGTTGACAAACATCATATGTGTAATTGAGGGCACAGTTCAGACGGAATAAAAACATAAGTTGTCTCTCGCCATTGACTACCACATATTTTTTCCAAAATAAGGTCCACTGAGCCGGAAGCGGAGGGGCGGGACTTAGGCTCTCTATTGGTCACATGACCAACCGAATACCAGATGCTTTTGTGATGGGCATCAGAAAATGGCATCTGTTTTTGTAAGCTTTTGCTTTTGTGTGATGATACATCCACACATCAGTATGCCGTCCAACACTGTATCGGCCAGAATAACATAAAATATAACAAAACAGTACTTACGCACCTTTATTATGTATTTGACTGAAAGTACAGTAGTCAACATCTGATGTGGATCAAAAAACTTTATCAAAAGACAAGAATGGGTATTATTTGAAATTCATGTATAACTTTGAAAGGTTTTGATCCACTTCAAATGTGGACTACTACAAACATTTGTCCTCACAGTCAGTTCAGATTCGGACCATGTTTTAAAACACACACACACACACACACACACACACACACACACACACACACACACACACACACACACACACACACATACTCGTATGCTTCAGAAACACTTACCTTCATCTGCCAGCGGGTGTGTGAAGAAGCCAGACAATGACCTGGAACGAATGCAAAAGGACATGAAGCATTCCAGTGAGTTCAAGTGTATGTGTGTGTGTGTGTGTGTGTCAGATAGCTGTATGTTGGGGGAAAATTGTCTTTAGAAGTTAGATAAAATCTTCAAAGTTGAATGATTAATGAATTAAGTAAATAATAGCTCAAACTATTTAAAATTGTTTTAAGCAATTGAAATAAATTAATGTATTAAAATAAACTTAAAAAAAAATGTTGCCTTGGCAACTTCAAGTTAAAGTAAATCCTAAAACTGAAATACAAATTAAATTAAAGCGAAATGAATATTTAAACGAAAAATGACAAAGGTAAATTAAAAAACAATTAAACCTAAAATATATAAAAATAAAAGATAATTAAAAACCCATGAAAGCTTGATATAGTGTGCAGAAATATAGCCAGATCTAGTTACAGTTTCAGATGCAAAAAATAGATTTTTGCAGGATTGCCTAATGAATAATTAATTTCTGATGGAATTTGGTTGTGCATCAATGAACTATAAAGTAATTTGAGGCTTAAAAATCAGCTTATTTTTTATCAAACTGCGTGTCTTATGTGGTAATGATCATTCTTTGTACTAAAGTCATACTGCAGTTTCATGTAACACACACACACACACACTTAAAAAGAACAACATTCATTTGAAATAGATTTTTTTGTGACAATCAAAGTCTTTACTGCTTTATCTATATTTTTGATTTCTTTTTACTTCAAATAATTACTGACCCATATATATTCACACACACACACACACACATGCATTTTTTTGCTATATTTATAATTGTAGTATTTTTTTCATATAGGTATATCAAATAAAATGGTATTTATAGGGATCTTTTTAGCCTCTTCAGCCTCTTTTTAAGGGATGTATCAGGGTCCTTCTGCTGTAAATGAATATGCGCATGACTTCTTTTCTTACTTTAAATTAGTGGGACAGCACTAGCTTTTGGCATTGTTGGTGTATTTAACTCCCCAGTGTGTGTGTGTGTGTGTGTGTGTGTGTCTGCTCTGTGTAAATGAACAGAGCAGAAAGTCCCCATAAATCTTCTTACTGCACTCTTCACTCTCATGCCTGCGCTTCTGTCCAGAGTCATACATCAACATTAGTCCAAATCTAATCTGTTGCCCATTCAAGTGAATCACTATTCAAATGCTACAATATAATCCAGAGCACAGAAACAATCACGTCTAGATCTGCACTACATCATTTTAATCTGACAATGTGTTGCTTTAATCCACTGTTTCCCAACCTTTTTTTTTTTTTTTGCCACAGCACAGTTTTGATATGTCAAAAATCCCACTGCACACCACTAACCACTAAAGTACAAAAACTGCACAAACATGCATTGCTACAAATGTCATATTAAAAGTATATATATTACTCGCATTCAATGTGAAACTTGAACTGGAATCAAATATGAACACAATAAGGTCATACAGTTAGTAAAACAAATTTACACATCGTCTCTGTCGGGTGGAAACCTCATGTTTTTTTTTTTAAATAATAATTAAACAGTGTCATCAAAGTTGGTAATGTGGCTTTAAAATTGGTCAGACATGCATGTGTCATTATAATTATAACATTTGATGAGAATCAAGCTCAAATGGAGTTACATAAGTATATGTGTATATAAAGTTTATCATACACTGTCAGAAAAAAGGTACGAAAGCTGTCACAAAAACTTTTGTACCTAAAGGGTGCATATTGGTACCATAATTGTACAAATATGTACCATGAAGGTACCAATATGCACCCTTTAGGTACAAAAGTGTACCTTTTGAAAAAGGTACCGCCCCAGTGACAGCTTTCGTACCTTTTTTTCTGAAAGTGTAGCTATGTGTGCGTTTTTAAATCTCATGACATAAAAGATGAAGTGCTAGCCTATAAGGAAAGCGCTATATGCACAGGATATTTAAAACAGTATATTGGCTACAACTAGACTCTTCTCCTCTCTTCAAATACAAAAAAACATTAGCTTTTATTGGCACAGGGCCCTATTTTAACAATCCAAGCGCAAAGTCTAAAGCTCACGGCGCTAGTACGCTCAGGACATGTCTGAATCCACTTTTGCTAGTTTGACGACGGGAAAAATGGTCGGCACTCCCGGCGTATCCTGTAAACTCTTAATGAGTAATGGGTGTGTTTTGGGTGTAATGTGCAATAAACCAATCAGAGGCTCATCTCCCATTCCCTTTAAAGACAGTTGTGCTCGCCCATGGCGGATTCGCTATTTACATGGCGGTATTTGCCAGCGGAAAGACTGAACGCTTCTCTAGCGAGGAAACGGATCAGCTCGTGCGCGAGGTTAAAGCGTAGCAGATGTACGTATATAGCAGACCATCGACGGGACAAAGTGTATGCGCGTTGTGGATCCGCCTATAGGCGCATATTACTAACCCGCTCTTTAAATAACTAAAGAAATATTGCGCCATTGACTTTAGAGAAGGTTTCAGTCGGTCAATGGCGCAGTCTGTTTCAGTACCTGAAATAGCAAAACACACTTGGGTGTATGATAGGGCCCATAGTGTTTCTTGATTAAAGAAAAATGAGCACTTATTCAAACATCAGTGCTTTTTGTACCATTGCATTGCAAACAAGCAGAGATGTATAAAGTACTAGAAACCTGGACTTGAGTAGAAGATGAAGTGCTCTTTAAAGGAACACTCCGACTTTTTGGGACTTTAGCCTATTCACCTTACCCCCCAGAGTTAGATAAGTCCATACATAGCTTTTTCATCTCCGTGCGTGCTATAAGTCTGTTTGACGCACCCACCGCTAGCCTAGCTTAGCACAAAGACTGGATGTGACTGGTTGCAGCTTTCAGACTAATCCAAATGAGTGACAAAATAACGCAAACGTTTTCCTATTTACATGTTGTGGTTTGTATAGTCACAGAGTGTGCAAATATCAAGGCCATATGAGACACAGACATCTTTTAACCGTATAAATACTATATTTTCTGAAGGCGAAGCACTGCTACTTGGGCAGAGTGATAACAATCACCTGAGACGCACCGTGACGAGGAGCAGAGAGTTCGCTTCGCTCAGTGTTGGAATAAAGAGTCAGCAATTACTAACGTTAGATAGAAAAGCATAGTTTATCATGGGTGTTTGCTTTATTGTATGAGCTGTGACAATAAACAGGGGAGACCAGGTTATACAGTACCATGTTTCATTGATTTCCAACCAAAAACGCACCCAGATTTATAAATATCACATGAATAAATAATTATTATTACAGGAATCAATATATTTTAAATGCATTTTATTAGCTGAACCAAATGTATTCAACAGTAGCCTATATAATACAGTATTGCATTATTACTATAGGATAGAATAAGGGGAAAGTAATAGCACAAATTGTTTTTGCACAATGAACTCACAGCCTATCGTACCCTTTTGCACGCTCAAGTTCGTTATTTCCATGGTTATTTCAAATTTAGGCTACTAGGCGCGCCGCGCGCAGGGTGCAAGTTCAACGCGGTGAACGCGCTCGTTTTTTTCCAAGCGCGTCCGCACCGCATCAAGATAAAAACATATTCATACCCTAATCATATAATAGTGTCACTAACGTTACATTAGATCTGGCTAATGGCACTGTTACAGTAGGTCATCTAAAAACACTTACCTCAGCCGCAGGTGATCCACTTGTCCTGTCTGTGCTATCGATGGGATGGCCGTATCCTTCAGCACATTATGGTCCGTGTGGCAAATTCCATTTTTCAAAATAGTCGTCCATTGAAATGTACCGAGCAAACATAATGTCCCTTGATAATCTTAGGTGTGTTTGGATAAATATCCAGAGTAAGTTAGCCATTTCTTCATCCAGTCAGCGTTTTTAGTTGGAATTCTGTGAAATGGTATTACCTCCCCTGTTTACAGTCGCAGCTATTTACAATAGAGCGAGAACCCATGACTCTAAACTACACTTTTACTATTTATAAATTGCTGACTATGTTACCCAAACACTGAGCGAACTCTCCGCTCCTCACCACGGCGTGTCTCAGGTGATGCGGTTATTACGCCGTCAAAGTAGCAGTGCTTCGCCTTCAGAGAATAGTTCCCAGGTTTTATACGGTTAAAAGATGTCTGTGTCTCATTTGACTTTGTTATTTGTACATTATGTGACTATACAAATCACAACATGTAAATAGGAAAACGTTTGCGTTATTTTGCCACTCATTTGGATTAGTATGAAAGCTGCAACCAGTCACATCGAGTCTTTGTGCTAAGCTAGGCTAGCGGTGGGTGCGTCAAACAGACTTATAGCACGCACGGAGATGAAAAAGGTATGTATGGACTTATCTAACTCTGGGGGTTAAGGTGATTAGGCTAAAGTCCCAAAAAGTCGGAGTGTTCCTTTAAGCACCACACTTAAGTAGAAGTACTAAAGTATTCAACATTTTTTGTACTTAAGTATTGCAAGTAGTTTATTTTAAAATTCACTACTTAAGTACTAAAAGTAAAAGTACAAGTATTGTGTCATGTAATTATTAAAGAAAGCAGTTAAAAAGTTTGAACTAGCAATCAAATAAGGCGCTTTGGCGGGATACAAATTTGCTTTGGCGGCCGCCAAAAAAATGTCATTGCAGGACATCCCCTGCATTAGTTGTCAATGTGTGTGTCAATCAATACCATTACCCTATAAAACTGGCGTGTGATTTAGGCAGCATGAAAGCCAACTTGCAACGAATGATTCGTAAAAAATTTTTTTTTAGCAGAACATTAAAAAAAAATATTGAAGTAAAAGTATTAAATTCATCGAAAATATCGACTGAAGTAAAAGTAGAAGTATGAGAAAAAAAACAATACTCTAGTAGAATACAGATACAGCATTTTAGTACTTAAGTACAGTACTTAAGTAGTTCTACTTCGTTACATCCCTGCAAACAAGCAGAGATGAGGTTCAAACTGCGTGCAGCACAAGGTTTAGTCACAAGCTCTTTACAATCATTTTCATTGGTTAAATATTTGTAAAACCCACATACAGGCGTAAAGGATGACCAATAGCATTGCATTTTAAAAATGTAAAAAAAATTGACAAAATATAGAGATGAGAAGTTTCGGCCTGACAGCGACATAGCATTTATTTATTTATTGAATTTTTGGGGCATTTGATCATTTTCCACGGCACACCTGACAACACTAGTGTGGTTGGGAAACACTGCTTTAATCTACGAAAAGTAGCCTATTCAGATTGTGCTCAACAAGCGTTGCGTAAAAAAAACAACAATGTTCGTTCGTTACAGTGACGTTATTATCCATTGCGGTAACATTTCTTTTTCTCAGATTCTACCCATTCTGCTTCGTTTCCTTTCTTCACAGACTCTTTCCCCCATGTCCACCCGTCTGGCCCCCTATTTTGTGTCCTAATTCCTCCTGTCCGACTAATAAGATTAGTCCTTTCAGGTCCTTCTGCTGCCAAGACTGCAGGAATTGAGCCATCAGACTCTCACACTTACCCTCCTCTCCTCTCTGCATTTCCCTCTTCTGTCTCACTGCTTCTTAATTTAATCATTGTCTTACTCTCTTTTACTCATTCTCATTCCCTTTCATTATGTCACACTCTTTTCATCTTTCTTTAAGTTCAGAGTCGGATCATGTGTTGGGGAGTAACTTAAAGAAGCAATGCTACTTACTATTGATCAGTGTGTTTACAGTTGAGCTTTATTCGAATTTGAATTCCAAAGTGTTTTTATTTATATACACACTACCGTTTAAAAGTTTGGGGGCGGGAAGGTTTGTTAATGTTTTTGAAGAAGTCTCTTATTCTCTGAATTTATTTGATGAAAAATACAGTTAAAACTGTAATATTGTGAAATGTTAAAATAAATAAAAAAATCAAAATCTAAATGCTATGCTAAATAGATGCTTCAATACTCTATCCTGATCATTTTCAGTTTTCGTAATTCCAACTCTTGACTCGCAGTGGTTTTGACGAAACAAGATGACTTTTAAACTGCAGAGGGCGTGGTAGCTGTAGCTCGTATCAAGGGCGTGATGAGCTGAAACCCACTTGCGTCACAAAGAACCGCAAACATCCAATAGGAAAATTCAACTGCAGTAGCCACTGTTCAAACTGAAGAGGGCAGCACTAAAACGTTTTTTACACCATATATTGTAGAATTAAAATACTTTATACCCAAATGTCAAAAAAAAGTTACTTGAATCAATGATCAGCACTAATAAAGCCCCATTCTTACAGATCATTAACTAAAAAAAGTTGGTTTAGGGTTTAGTTACCCTTTAAGGAAAGATCACGTTCCATGAAGATATTTTGTAAATTTCCTACCGTAAATATATAAAACATTTATTTTTGGGAGTGAATGCAGCACAATCATGAACATAAATGGACAATTTTAAAGGCGATTTTCTCAATGTTTAGATTTTTTTGCACCCTCAGGTTCCAGATTTTCAAATAGTTGTATCTCGGGCCAAATATTGCCCTAACAAACCATATGTCAATGGAAAGCTTTCATGTGATGTATAAATTTCAATTTCAAAAAATGTACCCATGTGACTGGTTCACATATTTTAAATATAATTTATTTCTGTGATGGCGACGCTGAATTTTCAGCATCATTACTCCACTCTTGAGTGTCACATCATCCTTCAGAAATCATTCTAATATGCTGATCTGCTGCTCAAAATGCATTTCTTATTATAGCTAAGGTTTTACTTAACAGCATTACTTAACAGAGAAAAATGTTGAAATAAACTGCTGCTGTTCTTTATGTTTTTGATCTAGTTATAAAAAAAAAACGTATATGTATTTTGTAATTTGTTAAATGTATGTATTTTGTTATGCGTTTATGTGATGGTCACCTGAATGGAAACAGACAGTTGAATAATTTAAATTACTAGTTTTGTTAGGCCCCTAACTAGCACTAAAGGGTGTCTTGACCGTAGTTGAACTACTTTAAATGATCAATAGCTTGTAACTCAGCAAAGTACAGTTTCAAAGTAGCTCCTCAACCTGATGTTTTCTTTTAAAACATTCATTGTATCTAACCAGGTTTCATATATAATTTTATGTAAATGCGAACGCCGCTGAGACCGGAAGACTATGAGCGGAAATAAACATGCACACACTCGCATTGCCGAAGCTCACAGGCGCCATCTTGTGCACCTAGCCCATAACTCACTGAGATCACTCAAATGCGTGGTGGACTTTTCTTATTCATTTCATGTTTTAAAAAATATTTTAGTTAAATGTAATGTTACATTTTACATTGTTTATGATTGTAACATGTCAGCTACTTAAAGGTGCGGTCACATTTATGGTTGTTTGGAAAAGTGAAATCTTGAAAATTCAATAGTATTGTGCACAAACTGGAATTTCGCGTGAGGGCAAACGATTTTCATCATTCGTGGAAACGGTTATGCAGTCATGGCCTAATGGTTTGAGAGTCAGACTGCTGGTAACCCAAGATTGCGGGTTCGATTCTCAATATCGGCAGGAAATGACTGAGCGAGGCACCGGGCCTTCAATCGTTCCCCGGGCGCTATAGCAAAAATGGCTGCCTGCTGCTCTGGGTGTGTGTTCACTGCTCACTACTCTTAATGTGTGCTCTAACTTGGATGGGTTAAATGTACAGGACAGAGGGCCTTCACATTTCACTCTCACTCACTCATTCTAATTTCACAATTGGTTTAAGTTGGTCACTGGTACTCTTATTATTTGGTAAGGGTTAGCGCTGTCAAAATAAAAGTCCCATTCCCACACACATCAGCCAAACATAAACATTTATCAGCTGATACTAATAATAAAAAAAATACCAAATATTGGCCAAAGTTAATAAAATATCTGTCTTATACTAATACAAATGATATATTTCTGTATATCATGTAGGCTATATAATGTTTTAAATGTATTATATTCAGTATGGCAGAGGGCGGAAACTGTGCCAACAGGTAAATGTTTTTCATTCAGTATTTTAATAAAGTATAAATTGTTTTATTAAGTAAAGAGTTATAAATGACCGGCTATTCAAGTTTGAGAATTAATCCATGCAAGTCAATGAAATATTGCTTGAACATTAATGTGATTTTCAACCAAGAATATAGAGGCATATTGAACATTCCACACACATAAATATGACTCTAATTGTGTTTTATCTGATCGGATAGCTGTTCAATTGTGAAAAAAAAAAAAAAAACACCAAGGGGGAAATGCCCTCCAAAAGAGATGGAATTTTTGTTTGTTATGACAGATGAATATGACAGTGTTAGAAAATTCAGCATTAGAATTAGATTTAGCAGATTAGATTCATATTGGTGATGTGGAAAGAAACATACTTATGTTGCCAAGTGTGATTGGAACAATTTTAACAAAAAGGATAGATCCAATCAGTAAATACGCATGAATGACCAGGTATAAACAGGCCCATTGGAAATTCAATTCAATTTCAACTCAACAAAAAAGTATTTCAGCGCTCACCGACAATATCCCATAGTAAAAAAAAATGTACATAATAACCGAAAGAGGTGTAGGCTGAAGGCTTATTATGTCTAGCCTTTATACATATTTATCTAATGAGCATCACTCTTCTCATTGGATTTGATTCATACAAGATAAACAGACAGTTAAATATGTACATGCATGATTACAAAGGCACACATTTCTGATATACAATAGTTTAAATATTACATACACAAATTATTCAAATTGAGTGAAATATCACAATTCCTTATCACAATTATTACATAATTTCCCCTTACATCTATTTTTTGTATTAGTTCTTGCCCTTATTTTTTTAAAGATATAATTCAAAGTGTAATTTAAACCTGAAAACAAACAAACTAAAGGAAAAATGTCACTTCATGTCAAAATGGTTGCCGACCCCTGCAGTGGGACCAGCAAAAAATGAAATGGGTGCCACAATCTTTGATTCAACGGCAACTGTGGATGGAGAAGAAACGTTAATTTCCCACCCTGAATTTATCAGCATGAACTGAAATGACCATAAAGTCTTAATTGCATTATTTACTGGGCCAAAATTCATTTTAAAACACCCCAAAAGTCCATATTTTGTGACTTAATTAGGTCTGATTTAGCTAGAAGGTTTTTGCATTTTGCATGCCAGGATGACGAAAAGCCTGTGAATGATAGATCGGCCCCAGAATCTGTGCCAGCTGAGAGCAAGCACCGGAGAGAACATGTGTGTCTGCTGTAGTACACATTAAGATGTTGTCCAAGGCAGTTGTCCTGGAGGTTGTCAAGCTCTAGTGAGAATTTGATTGAGTTACCAGTGAGCTCCTGGCCATGATAGTCTGGCCTGGCCTGAGTCTGGCAGGATAATAATAATTGAATTACCAGTGAAGAGCCAGGCTGTTATTACTCAACCGCTTATTGCTGCCACCATGAAACCCACAGTTTCAGTGTCCATCTGTTCTTTAAACCGGATCCTTTGATTACTCACTTTTACGTTTGCAACTCTTCAGCACATCACTATGGAAAATTGTTGCTGCCACAGAAAAAAAATAATAAATAAGATAACTGCAACTTTTTATCTCACAATTCTGACTTTTTTTTCTCGCAATTGCGAGTTTAAATTAGAGCCCGACCGATAAAGGAATTTGAAGGCCGATACCGATATTTGTAGGTTTTAAAATCGATATTCCGATATATCGTCCGATATTTTTATTTCAGAAACGCGCAACAAAACATTAACAGATTTCCCTAACATTAGTTATTTGTAGTTATTTATGAGTTTTAACTAAAATAATATGATAATTCATTTTAAAAAGAAACTTGTTTCTTTTATTGCCCCAACAGAACAGACTGATGATAGTGGCATTAGCTAGTTTTGTGGTTAACTAGTCTATGATGAGCCATAATTTAGCAATGGATAATGTCATACTGCAAATTGTAAAATATACATTTTCAATATATTTTCAACATTTTCAACAGGCCAAGGAGAGATTATTCGTCTCATTGCTATAACTGCCACACGCTATTAAAGAAATACTTCAGTCACATTGTCGAAAGTTAAAAGGACAGTCAGTCAACTACACTGTAACAACGTAACGCAACTATTACTAGCTCATTCCGCTTCACTCTCGGATTATTTAACAGCAGCAAAACACTCATGACATGGTTGAAGCGTGTTTCGTCCGTTTTTATTTTAATTTGAAATATTCATTTATCGGCCATCATAACTGCCGATACCGATAGTTTGGAAAATGCCTAATATCGGCCGATAATATCGGCCTGGCTCTAGTTTAAATCTCACAATTCTTAGGAAAAAAGTCTGAATTGTGAGATGAAAAAGTCGCAGTTATCTTTTTTTTTCTGTGGCGGAAACAATTTTCCGCTATCGATAAGAAATATCGGTCATTTTTTTGGTCAATATATTAAAGCCGATAAATAATGGATTGTTTCCGTCAGCTGAGACACTTCAGATGCGCACTGTTCGCCATGTTAGTGTTGAATTGCTTGAAATATGATTGAAATCCATTCAAAAATGTCTGTCACATAAAAATTATAATGTGAATTATAATTCTAATGTGAATTAAGTAGGTTACATAAAAATTATTATGTGAATATTATAATTGTGTCGTGTGCTTGGGACATGGATTTTAATGGTGAGGCTTTGTTTTTGTAATCATGCTCTCAAAATGATATAAAACTTTGGATTTAGATCTATCAGCCAATATATCGGTTATCGGCGTTCAAAAATAAAGAACTATCGGTTATCATTATCGGCCTAAATTTTCATATCGGTTCATCCCTAATAATATTTACCGTAATTTTAGTGTTTATAGCATTGTGTTGTCATGGCAATAGAGGTGTAAAATTGGATGTAACTTTACACAGAAAAGGTTTTTCTGTGTAAATGTTTCACATGAAAATGATAAAGTTTGAAGTTTATGCATAAAGTTGACATCTAGTGGCTCTACTTGAGTATTTTACTGTTTGCGAATAAGCCTTTGCTATAAACCTTTTTTTTTAAGAAAAGGAGGGACAAGTGGACATTAGTTTGTGCGGTAAATGATGTCCAGTGAGCTTAACTTGTATTAAACCCAGAATATTCCTTTAAGATGAAAGCGTCAAACGAGACGCAGCTTCACACTGTACATCCTTCCTATCACATGAGCTGTTATAGAGAACGTGTTTGAAAAGGGAAATCTGAAACATGTTGGCGAGGGAGGAGACCGAGGGGAGGGCTTGTGAAGGGAGAATCTATTGTTTGGGATCAGTGTTGGCTTCAGCGGCCTGAGGGGGAAGAGTCGAGCAATAGAGACCACTGTTATTTGACTCGGCTCCAGCGGGATGACGTTTTGTTCACTACCAGGTCATTGAAGAATGGCTATACTTGCTTTAACCACCTTAGGTCTGAACAGTTCAACATATTACAACTCTTAAAAGGGGATTTTGCCGTGTCAGGATCACAGGTAATATACTCAGTGTTCAGTTACCTATGATCTTGTGAAGTGTTTCAATTTAGTTTTGTGTTTGAACTAGTCTGACAGGAAGTTTGTTCAGAATGACAATCATAATGGCAATAGCAGTGATGATGATGATGATGTGTATCGGCGTTACTTTGGCAAAAGTGTGTTTGGAGTTTGGAGTGCTTATTCATTTTTAAATAATGTTTTGCAAATATGCGTCCTCAGATTTGTAATTAAGAAAAAAAAATGTAATGTAAAATTAATTAAGGTATGTTTTCACAGTTTGTCGCTAAATTAACAGATAATATTTTTTTGTAGTTTGTATTTAAATGCCACAATATAAGAAAACATTTTTAAGAAAATTTTTTTTTTTAAATGTTTTTAGCAATGACTTACAATAGTGAGAATCGTTTATATATATATATATATATATATATATATATATATATATATATAATTAATTTAAAAAGTTTGAAATAACTCATTTGTGTAGATAAATAGCAATTTTGCTAACTTATTTGTCGCAGAAAGGACATGAAAGCTTACTTCCTACTGGAGCGATTAACTTGCCAAATAAAAACATGATTAACAATTATCACAATATGTTGGATAATTCAGTATTGAATGTATTGCAAGTATTCAAATATTGATCTGTGCCAATGTGCAAATAAAGTCATCATTCAGCTATTAGAGCATTGGAAAAGTTGGACTTCATTCCTATCAGTGTGAGTTGAGACATTGCATACCCCTCGTCTTTGATTTATCATAGACTGTGTGGCACAGTATTACAAATGTTTTCTGTGTAAATATGTGTGCATAGGATAAATGACCGGATTGGCGGATGTGTGTGACATCATCATGTGCAGTCATACCGAGAGTCTGGACACATCTGGCAACAGATTGCATGTTGTTGATCTTGGGTCAGGATGGCTTTTACCAGCATGGCCGAACAGTTGACCAGTGCTTATGCCTGAGCCGTGTAGTTTTTGAAGTGTGCTAATCTTTGTTTGTCCCTTCTGGGAACAATAGGACAAAATATGCCATTTATGTAAGCTTTCCTGTTAGCTCTCATTCAGAGATTATGTGGAGCTGTATACTATTTATGTATTATTATTATTCAAGATTTGTGTGATGTGCTTAGTGGTTGACTGTGAATACTTTAGTAACGGTCAGCTTTGATCACAGGAATAAATTACATTTTAAAATATAGTAAAATATAAATATGGTGAAATCAATATATTAAATTGATTTCACCATGTTATTGTCTTAACTTATTTTTTTTTATCAAATAAATGCAGTCTTGGTGAGCAGAAGAGACGGTAACACTTTACTTGAAGGGGTGTGCATAAGACTGACATGACACCTTCATAACATACGTCTCTTGAATATGAAGTTTATGCATGTTTATGACATCTTTAAGTGTCTTTCGCTCAATAATGACATTTTGAATGCAAATATGACATGACAAAGACACTGACAGGTTTATGTCAAGGTGTCATAACAAAGACATCTCAAACGTTGTCATATTTGCATTAAAAATGTCATAACTGAGTGAATGACACTTAATGACAATTGTCACAAACATGCATAAAACTTCCTTCATATTCATAACATATGTCATGTCATGATTATGAAAGTGTCATGTCAGGCTTATGTACACCCCTATACACAAGCAAGTTGGGCAGTGGACATCCATGTGTGGCAGCTTTTCAGGGGAAGAAGGGATTGGTAATGGAGTGGTGGATAGAAAGAGAGTGAAAAGCAGCTTTTGTCTTCCATCTGTGCTTGTGCCATGCCACCAAAACCCATCTGAGGTTTTATACAATATTCACAATGTCTGGATATAGTGACATTGTTTAGTTTAGTATGCACTCATCTGCTTTCTTTTTCTCTATTTGACATTATGACCGCTGCTGTCCATTAAAATGCACTGATGTCTGACTTTAAGAGAACAGTAGCGCTTATCACATAACTGTACTGAGAAGGATTAAACCCCCACCCCTTCCACACACAATATTCCCGCTCACCTCCATGTGGACTTGAAGACCGGGCTTTGACCTCATTTTCATCATGAGATAGAGAGTAAACTGATCGCACAAGTGGTGTGATATCATCAGTGCCGCCCAATGAGCGGGTCTTCAGAGTCAGACTGTGACACGCGCGTCCGCCGCTCGTCAGTCTCTGGCAGCGCTCAGCCCGAGGACGAGCTTTGTTGTGTTGTGGGACAGGATTAGGATTAGAAAAAAAGTGTGTCGCACCTGGACATTTTCTGGCTGATTCTTGAACTGTATTCTGTACGTATTTGTTCATTCTCTTTTAATCTGTTGCTTTTGAGATTATTGTTGTTAATTTATTCAAGCAGTAAGGTTGGAAAGATGTGCTTTATTTTAAATTGCTATGGCTTTATAAAGATCTTACTAAGTTCAAATAATACATTTTCTAATTGTTTCATCAAGGAAATTCAAGTGGTATTAAAACATATCAAACTGTATAGGCAAGCTAACGTAAGAATGACTTTCACATCATTATAATAATTCAATATTATGTATTTGCATATCAGGGATTTAATAATTTCATCTTACTTTTTGTCCATATAAATACCAACAACTTCACCTTATTGCATATTTCGGCTTAGTTTGGGCATCTGAATACTTTTTTTTAAGTATAAGCTCCATATTCTCACTATATCATACTATATGAGCCATTAAATCCTGATATATTACATATGGCGCAAACTTTGTTTAGATTTAGTGTCAAAATATTAGATTTGTCTGACTGTTATTTCATATGTTGTGCATTACAGGTATGTTCACCTAAAAATAAAAAATCATAGATAATTATTTACTTCTCTCTTTGTTCTAAACCTGTATCAATTTCTTTATCTTCAAAAATATATATTTTGAAGAGTGTTTCATGTTTGTCCTGACAATTAAAGTCAATGGGGTCCAAAATAAAACAACATTGGCCCCTACTGACTTAAATCTTTTTCTTCAAGGTTTCACAGGTTTGGAAGAATGTTAGAGTAAATGATGACTGATTGAATCTTGGTTCTATGCAAAATAAAGTGCAGGTTGGTTATGATTTTAATTGTGTATAGTCATTTGGTGTATGTCTGGGCTTTTGTTGGCATGAGTTTGGCTGTGTAGTGAAGTGTAAGATCTGTGACTCTGCCATTGTTCCAGTAGTTGCCATGGATGAACCTGCTGTGCTGGTCACGTTGTCATTAATAGATGCCATTAATTAAATTGCTTTGACAACAGCAGGTTAATTCAGGGTGAGGTGTGATACCAATGCAGTGGGACAGGCCTGTCTGCATGCACAACTTGTGTGTCTGTGTGTGTGTTGATATTTGCTTTCAATGCAGTGTTATTCATTTTAAGATTTTTTGGTGAAATGTGTGAATTTATTAGATGTGTTGTTTGATTAGGTTTTTAGGACACCAACATGTAGAAACCAACATGAAATGCCATTTGCATCCCAGATTAGAATGTAAAGATGTTCATTTTGATTGTAAGGTTGCTTTCAACATTTGATTTTAGCGTAAAGTCGACATGAGTTGATATTATATATTATAATATATAATACATATTATAGGCTTGAATCACCAGCCTGAAATGATTGTCTGTTTTGAGAAGTAATAATAGGTATCATGAACATCGGTTGTGTCAGCTGATGCTCAGGAATGTTGGTGACTGGGTTTGACCAAATTCAGAAATTAAGAATGAGATTCTTTTTAATACATGAGTAGTGTTTGACCGATAATGATTTCTTTATTTCTAGTGCCACCATCTTAGAAAGCAGGGTGACTGATGGCTGCTATAAACCTGATTCATGGCAATGTTATTTATATACACAACCAGGGTTGACCAATGTGCTGCACAATATAAACAGAACAACTTGACAAATACAATGTAATTACTAAAATACAATGTAATAAAACTTCCTCATTGATTATAAGCAAATTATAAAGAAAACTCTGATTTAAAAACAGATAGTGATGATGCAGATCTAATACAGAAGAGCAGAGCATTCCACAGTGGGGGCTGCTACTGAAAAGACGCAATATCACACTATTTATTTTAAAAATGCATTAATAACAATTGCTGAAATTAAATTAATATTTATTTTACACAATATACACTAAATTAGCTATAAATTATTTGAAAACGTGTTCACGCACACATACATATTATAACACTATGAAAGTCAATGGCTACTGTCAACTGTTAAAGGGATAGTTCATCCAAAAATGAAAATTCTGTCAGTATTTAATCACCCTCATGTTGTTCCAACCCCGTAACTGTACGTTCACACCACCACCGGCAAGAGCGTCAAAGTGGCCGAAAGTCATTCATTTTCATTGAGAGCCGGCGAGAGCGGTGCGGCGCGTTTCGGACGGCGAGAGCGGCGAGCAGAGTTGAAATCAGTTCAACTTTATGGTAATAAGCAATGACGCGGTTCGGCGGCAACCCCACCGGAATGTAGAAGTGCTCCGTTTGAGAGAATCCCAGAGAACGCAGTGCTGTAAACTTTGGTTCCGGCCACATTAGTTCCAAAGCAAAATAGAGGAGGTTGATAATTTGATTTTGATAAGAGGGCGCGCAACACTATTTATAGGCAAGATTTTCGTGCTAGAACACTTTTTTTAGCGAGAATGCAAATTGTAATAGCACTTAACCATGAACACACAAGCCACACCACACACGCATGGCTTTTAATTTGTTTATTTCGTTAGCAAACATGTCACTATAATTTTAAAGTTCTTTCCATCGATCAATTTTCTGCAAAAATAACGACTGACATGCTTGTTTGCTTTGTGGCCCCTTTAAATACCGTTTTAAAAAAGAGCATCAGAGCATCCACGAATCTTTCCACGGCGTCGTTAACAGAGCGGCAAGAGCGAATTTTGCCGCTCTCGCCAGCGGCGGTGTGAACGTACGGTAAGACCTTCGTTCATCTACGAAACACGAATTTAGATATTTTTGATTAAATCTGAGAGCTGGATCACTCCTCCATACTATTCCATAGGCTTATTGAGAAATTGAAACTTGCCGGCCTCGAAAAGTTATTAAAGGCATCGTTAAAATAGTCAGAGTGACTACACTGCCTCAATCTTAACTTTATCAAGCGACAAGAATACTTTTTGTGCGCAAAAACAAACATAAATAACGACTTTATTTCAACTATTCATTTCCTTCTCTTTGGGCCTCGAGTCAGTTAAACTAGTGTAATTGCGTAGAGCTACGTCACACGTAGGCTCACTATTGGCCGACACTGGTCATGTGTGTGATGCGTGTGACGTACAACAACAGATCATACGCTGTTAAACTAGTAACCTGACTCGAGGCCCACAGAGAAGGAAATTAATAGTTGAAATGAAGTTATTTTTGATGCAATATACTGTTACACACAAGTGCCTTCTTTCTTAACTGTGTATGCTCACTTAAGACAAACAGACTGTGTTTACGAGAATACTTCCCAAAACGTCACTTTGACTTTTTGATATTTGACCGTTTAGGCGTATATTCGAACGAAGCCCACGCGTCGAATATATTGAATATCTGCATTTGTGCGTCTCGGTGCGCACACAGAAAGCCGCCTGGTGAACAGTATCTCTTTTGCAGCTTAAAGGGGACATATCATGCTAAATCCACTTTTCAGTCCCTCCAGAAAAACGCGATTATGCGATCGCTGAATTCAATGCAAAATCAGCCAAAGTCCGCATATTTATGCGGGGGCCGCATTTTTTCAAATACGCCGCACTTTCGCCACATAAATTGCCGATTTACGTGCAAAATATGCGGGGTTTGCATAATTTCATAATCCTTGCATTTTCGTTGCAAAAAAGTCACATGTATCTTATCAGAAAGTTGAAAAATGTTGCGTTGGCTTCACATAAGAGCAGCCATTTCCCCCTGTTTCCATGGGAACGTTATGAAGTGACGCAATTACGCGACACCAGACAGACTCACGGAGGCGATTGACATCTCACAAATCGAACTCGTATTCTGTCTGTCACACGTTCTACTGTCACATCGTTACTTAATAAACAACATAAGATAAAAGAAGTAGCATCAAACAGAAATTACCCGCAAACATGGGGTGTTCGAGGCGCACATATAACACTGCAGAGAGTTCAACAGGGAGCGCGCAGCTCTTAAAGGGGCCACACCTTATTTACACTCATTACAGTCTGAAATAAAACAAGATGAGAAATTAAATATTCCCAGCACTTTCTATGCTGTAGTATGCTTGCTTATCAAAGGAAATAATAAGAAATGACTCTGACATTAACAGGATGTTGGGGGAATCACTTTTTTTTCTCTTTTTCATCAAACCGCAATTTTTGCAAGTTCCCTCAATTTTTGCAAATTCCTGCAATTTCATCGCATAAAATTGCATAAATATCCCGCATATTCCATCGCATTTTTAAAGAAAACGGGCCGCACAATCAATCAATTTTTACCCGCAACAATCACAAAAAAAACTCTGCGTTTTTCTGGAAGAACTGAATACTATTATGGTAAATGTTAAATATAAATCGCAAATTTTTTCACAAATTTTTGGAAATTACCACCACAAAATCAGTCATTTTGATCGCAAAAATCACAACAAAAAATCGTGAAATCCTGGAGGGACTGACTTTTTTAACCGTTAAATGCATTTTGTTGTACATTTGGAGTGTCTTTAAGAACAGAAAATTTTAAATTATTCTCTTCAGGTGCTTCGTTTATTTTTATATTCTGTTTTGGTCATATTTTGCAGCCTGTTCTGGTTTTTCTGTTCTATATGACGTATTTTTAACAATTACGTCACAGTATTTGCAGCGGAACTGACAAATAAGGACATTGACTACCGGCCCAACACTTCAACCAATCCGCCATTATTATTTCTCGCTCCGATTTTGTAGTCCAAGCTCAAGGATGCATAAGTTACGAGAGGGCAAGTCAAAATGTTCAGTTCGATTGTTGGATGTAGTGACCTGAAGCACTTCAAGGATCCCCACTTCAACAACCTCCGCCAGTATAAAGAAGGGTTTGCCGATCGACTTCATCTGAAAGAAGGGTAATTCCCTTCTATCTTTGGAGACGATGAACAGAGCATTTCGATAAGCTGTAAATATCGTTAAAAAAATAAAGTAGTTTACTTTCTTAAAACACATGGTGGTCATGGTTTAGCAGTACCTTTGTCTTTCTTTGTTTTTGTTTTGAAGTAACATTAACTTACACGTCTGCAGTATTATTGTTCTTGAGTTTCATCATGACAATGGTCATTTAGCTGCTGTGTTTTCTGATCATATTATCAATACAGATTTTTAGTGGTAAGATTAGACCGTAGTCATTTATCTTGTCAGTGTGCTTATTTTAACAAGAAATAATCGACTTTCACTTACAACACAATACAGTTATATACCACTGCATCCATATGAAGACGTTTTTCTGCAGGTTCGTCGTCGTCTTTTTCAACTCGCTCGAATATGTAAGGCTTGATGGACAAGTCTTCCATTGTTGACATTTTGTTAACGTATGAATAAAAAACGAATAAAAAACACTATACAGTGTAATCGTATATCTCTAATCAAACTACAAAAATGGCTGAATGGGGTGGAATTGACTTTGCATTTAAAGAGACCGCTTCAAAATGAGTTGCTCACAGACGCACATCAGAAAAGGGGCCTGTGGAGCTATAATAATGAGGAATTCAGTCCCAAGCATTGCAGTTATGTTTTATATTGATCACAAATGTATGATTTTTATGTAAAAATGAATGATTTAAAAGCATGATATGTACCCTTTAATGTGCTTTTACTAACATGGTTTAATATAAAGCACGTCCTCAGGTTTAGCTATAGTAGATTGCATTTTACAACACTCCGTTATTTGTCTGATTGAAAGCTTCAGGATTTTCGTGAGGAATGAAAGCGCTCCGCTGTAAAGGAGCGGAAGGTTGGATTGTCAGTGTCCAGCCTGTCCACTCAACACTCCTCTGCTGACCTGTTTCCACAGGAAGATCTGTGTGCACTGTAAGTGTGTGCGGGAAGAGCATGTGGTGCGCTCGGTGCCCGGCCAGCTGGAGAGAATGATGATGAAGCTGGTGTCAGACTTCCAGAGGCACTCCATATCCGATGACGACTCGGGCTGCGCCTCGGAAGAATACGCCTGGGTACCGCCCGGAATCAAGCCTGAACAGGTGAATCTATAGATGACGTCAAAGTAAACTGTTAAGTGAGCGGTTGGTCTGAATCAGCCAATCACAGCCTCTCTTAAATCCACACAAGCTTCTCTTTTTCATACAATGAAACAAGGCTGTCAATCTTTAAGAAGTACAAAAACATCACCTCAGCTGTCCTGTGTAGCGCCAGTGTTGATGTTCAGTTCTGCATTTCATTTTATCCTGGCCAATAACTGCCCATTTAGACCATTAGAGACTGCACCTACATGTTTAAGCAACTAATCAGTTTATGCGTGTTTTTTTGTACAAATGATTCTTGTGATGAGGAAAACGCATAAAAAATGACAGTATAACATCGAATGTCATGAAATTTGGTTCAATAAGTCAAAACTAGGGCTGTATACTTAATCAAATCTATATATGGACTAGTGCTTGTAAGTATTAAAGGGGTGATGAACTGAGAAATCAAATTTTCCTTGAGCTTTTGACATCTAAGAGGTCATCCTATTATACAGTAAGAATATCCTGTAAGTTTCAGAACTGAAAACGTCCTTTTTAGTCCAATAAAAGATTTTATTGACACCAGCTTCAGCAAACGACTCGTTTTTCAAAGTGGTGAATAGTGTTGTCAAAAAACTCGGTACTTCGGTACCAAGTCGGTACTAAAAAAAAAAAAATGTTACGGTACCAGCTTTTCTAGGTACCGAATACCAGGTTCGTCCAGTTCTGTTCTAGACGCGATGTCTGAAACGTGCATAGTTGCGTCCTCTTCATAACGCTGATATGCTCTCTCTCTCTGAATCCACTTGTTGAAACGAAAGGAGGAAAGAGCCACATATGGAAATATTTTGGATTAGGCTAATGTCACGTTGCCATAAGAGGCCGATTACATGCAAATTCGCAATTTCAAATATAGGCGCGATTCAAGCGCGCTCCTAATAAAAACTCGTTGGCGTTGCATAGCAACGACAGACGCCGCGTGAGAGCAAGCGCTTTGGACAGAATAAGCACGCGCAAAAATATAATTAAAAAACACGCGCGACATGTGAACGGCCTCTAAAGTGCTTTCGGGGTAGTTTTACGAGTACATGAGCACAGTAGTATCTACCCGACACCAGAGTACTATGGTATTAGTTTTGTCATTTAATGTCAGTGCCAGTTCTAGGCGTATTCTTGCCTTTATAACTCAGCAGGTTTAAAAAGCCTTTTTAAAATTAAATATGAATGCAGTTTTAGATTAATAAAAGGACAGTCAAGTCAAATAAAACATGTTTTATGGTAATGCTACAAAGATACCATTCATAAACATTACTTCGTTATCAACACATTGAGTGAACAATATATTTTTACAACATTAATTAATGTTTAAAAATGTTATTTATTACAAACACCTGATTGTTAATGTTTGTTCACTTAATTCATTGTGCATTAAATAAATAATGGATTAAAACTTTACAAACAACTTTAAAAATGTGTTGGTGTATAATATTGTTTATTTTAGGTCATTTTATCTAATCTTTTTCTAAAGTGTTTATAATACAAATGTACAGTTTCCATACTTGTAACCGTGATAAACACTTAAATATATGTAAATTTAAACTAAGCTTTGGTACCGAAATTGGTACCGAGAACCGTGAATTTTAACTGGTATCGGTACCGAATACTGAAATTTTGGTACCGTGACAACACTAGTGGTGAACTATGAAGTCAAAGAGGACAAAACACCAGAAGAAGATCAACGCCTACTTCGACACAGCCAGTTTAGCCCCGCCCACCGATTCGCGCATTACACGCATAGCTAAATAAGGTAGATTCCTACCTCGTGATGACAAACTGGATCTACCGAGCAATACAGAATATTGTGCAGTGCCTGGTTGTGGAAGAAGACAGTCGCTGCATAAGCTTCCTCTGGATTCCAATAGGAATGTATGGATAAACTTTATTTTTAATACGTTCCAGCTGATGAGGTAAAATATTGTCCGTCTGTTCGCTTCATTTCACTGAGGATTGTTTTGTAAACAAGACAGGATTTGCAGACCGAGTAAAGAACGGTGCTGTGCCGTAAATATTGGATCTGACAGGAATTGTGCAACACACAGACACTGGGTCGAACATGTATGGGCGAATCATTCCGGTTGCCATTTTACAACATTGGAAGTTTTCAAAACAATTTCCCTCAAGTGGATTGACGGGTGAGTTGAAACTCATTATAATATGCAAAACTGTTGTCCACTCACAGCAGTGGGCGTTTACTTCCAAGTCTTCAGTGCGAGACGCCCATATAAACCGAGCGTTTTTCAGCTAGGCTCAAAACTACGGTAGAAAATAGCCTATTACTTATGCATTTTGATGTTTTTGAATGTAAAAACCAAGCAAACGTCATAAGTTGACCTCAGACAACAATATGATAAAATTTAAAAATCCAGTTCATGATCCTTTTAAACTTCAACTGTTCAATCAAATATAAAGTGTGTGTGTAAGACTGGGCCCTGGCCATTTGAGACTAGCCTGGAATATTCTCACTCAAACCACTGACTGCTGCTGCATCTGATTGCTTTTAAGGCCAATTCACACCATACAGACAAACGGCAAAAAACATGTTTGTTGGGTTTTGTCGCATCGGTGTGTTACCCGTGTTGGTGTTTGTTGGGTTTGTTTTCACCCTACTGAACATGTTCAGTTAGCGTTTGTCGGTGTCTGTTGAACAGGACAGTTGTTGTTTTTTTATATAAAATTCTAAATCCAACTTTGGAACTTTTGTGGGATCGCGATAAATTGAGACGAGTGACAGCTTTTTAGTAGGGCTGGGTAATAAATATCGATTTCTCGATATTAATCGATTCTCATTTTTACGAACCAATATCGATTCTTAAATCTCAAGAATCGATTAGTCATCCTGTTTCATCTGAATGAATGGGACGTTGTATAGCGGCTGCGCGCATCCAACAAATCGCAATAATCTTTGTTTTTTGTTACTATTGATATGAAACAAAGTCTCAATTTTCAAATTACGTCCATTTTCTTTAGAAATTCAAAAACATAAATAGCGTTTTGGCGCTGTGGCGTGAGATCGCTCTGGCGCAGCTCTAGAGAAGCAGCAGCGCTGATCTCACTTCTGGGTTAATAATACCATCTACAGCGCCAAATAAACATGAATGAGCATCTGAAAGTGTGTTAAAAGATCGAGTACAACTTATCGAAATCCGTATCATGTCACATTGATTCGCTCAATCAGCGTTTCAACTGTGGAAAGACGTCAGTTAAACAGCTTGTAATCAATGTCATGTATCGTTATTACCTCAGAAAACCCACATAAACTCGTTAGTCAGCTAGAAAAAAATAACTCTAGAGAGGAGCATTTTGCTAAATATATACACCATATTACATATGCATTATAATCTTAATGTTCTTCAATATTTAATGCATATTTGAATAAATCTGGCAAGTTTTTACGACAGCCACCATTTAAATGTTTGTATTTCATATAATCTTATATTATAAAAATAAATAAAAGTGTAATTTAAGTGTTTGTATAGCTACAAAACAGTTCATTATTACCTTCATATTAGGCTAACGAAGCCTAGTAGGCTACAACTAGACTCCCAGTTTACAGCATTAGTTAAGAGATTTGATTTCCTTGAGAAAATTATTTCTCAATGGCTATAATTTAAAAATTATAGCCATTTATTGTAACTGATATCCAAAATAATCAATATCGAATCGAATCGAATTGCAAGCTTGTGAATCGAAATCGAAAATTTGTGTCAATACCCAGCCCTACTTTTTAGTGATTTAGCTTTCTAGGCAAATGTATATTTAATTCAGAATTTCAATAAAAGATTTGTTTTGCTGCATTAGGTAAGGCAATGGTTATTTATCATTCAAATGAGCTGTCATGCCAAATCACGCATGCTTGCTTTTCTGTTCAAATTAAACTGGTTTGCGAACTGGTTTAACTTTAGGAAAAATATTACTATTGTACGGTCGAATGTATTTCTCAAAGTAATACTAATAAAACTTACAAAACTTACAAAAGGGAATTGATACATTTTCATTTGATTGAAATAATTTTTGAATTTAGGAAAAAATGAAATGGAATTTGGTGGAAAATAAAAAGGATTTCATAAGACCCCAGACATAATCTGTCACACTAATATATGTGTGTATTTGTGTTCTTGTACATACAGGTTTATCAGTACTTCAGCTGTATTCCAGAGGACAAGGTTCCGTACGTGAACAGTCCAGGTGAACGATACCGTATTAAACAGCTCTTGCACCAGCTGCCGGCCCATGACAGCGAGGTACAACCCCTCACATACATATACTCACATTATTTTTTCATGAATTCATCATTCATATTGGCCTGAATACATTAATGATGTTGAGAATGTCATGTTGTAATGCTACGTTCACACCGGACGCGATTCGCGCGTCAAATTCGTCTAGTTTGACACTTGACCACTTTGTGTTAATTCGCGTGTCAAGAGCGAAACTGGCGCACGTAAAAACAAAAGTTTGAAGCGAAATTTACGCGCGTCAGAATCGAAATCCGTTGGCGGCCATTGATTTTATGTCGACCGAGCATTCATCAAGAGAGTTACCGCTCTGTATTTACTCTGGAGAGCAGAACAGCGGCGTGGGGATCATCGTCGCCGTATATTTGTGTCCTTCGGAGCCGAACCGTTTGGTGAGTTTTAGCATCCAGTGTGAACGTAGCATAAGTCTCTGGTGGTCTTGCGTGAGCTGTAACAGTATTGTAAATGTATGTGTGTGTGTGTGTGTGTGTGTGTATAGCCTCAGTACTGTAACTCTCTGGATGAAGAAGAGAAAAAAGAATTGAAGTTATTCAGCCAGCAAAGGAAGAGAGAGAATCTGGGCCGGGGCATCGTACGACTTTTTCCAGTCACCATGACCGGAGCCATCTGTCAACAGGTAGAGAAAGAGAGCGACAAAAACGGCGCTGTCTGCTGATGAGATCAGTCCGGATGCAACTGTAAAATCACCTTGAAATGTGAACTTACTGCTTCCTTCGTCCAGAAATAGCGCATACTTAGCTGAGTACCACTTCAGCCCAAGTATAGAGTGTGCATAGAACGACTTGAGCGGAAGAGGCACTCGTCTGGCATGCGGCTTCTGGAAACTTTTTGATATGCTGTGATAAATTCAAACTCCAGTCTGGCCAGTGCCAAGTCAGATACCATATGTACTAGATAAAACCCGCATACTTTCCATACACCCCCTGCAATATTTCATGTGTTTTGCCACATTTCAACACCCATAATGCACTCCAGATGATGAGTAGCTGCCAAGAGGGTGTGACTGTGTTGAGAAGAGGCAGATTATTACAAGTCTTGTTTTGTTGATTTATGTGAAAACCCAGTTTTTTTCAAACACAGAACATAGTATGTAATCTTTCTTTCATATTTCTACTTGTAAAGTTTTTAATTTTGACTTTATATTATAATAGTTTTTTTTTTTTAATTATGAGGTGTCACCCTGCTAAAGAACAGAGACGTGCTGTTAAAGCAAAGTTAAAGGGTACTAGTCTAGACGTAGCCTGGCATGCCAGACCTATATCAAGATGTTAGGTCTGGGAACTCATCATTGACAGGGCTCAATCCGAGGGGCGGGATAAACGGTTGTCTTTCAAATTCTCTCTGCATGCAATTGGATAGTGCTACAACCAGTCAGAGCAAAGAAGAAGGTGATAAATGTGTCCCATGTAAAACTCGGCAAAACTCCGAACACATCTTTTTTTTTTTGCCATTCTTTGTTCTGATCATCCAGAGTAGCGGTCAAAGCCGAATCGAAGACAGCTGTTCGCCAGCAGCAGCCATTCTTTGTTTTCAAGTAGCAGTGAACTGTTGCAACTCTGTCGCGATGATGTTAACCCCACCCGCCGACTCTATGCACGATGTGATTGGCCTGACCGGAGTTTGGTTTTTCCAGCTAAAACGTCTATTAAGAATTGCTAGGCCACACTGGCTGCGAAATCATTTTTGCTGCCGCTAGGGTTCGTCTAGATTTCTAGGCTATACTAGACGTGTATTGAAGCTGACGTGTATTCACCCTTTTACAACCTTGTTAATGATTTTTTTTTTATGTTCAAGAAATAATTTCAATTATTGATGATACAAATCAGGATAAACTATTATTTAGTCTAGGAATGTACACCTAGTTTAACTAAATTCTGTTTTATATAAACATTTGAAATGTATAAGTATTTTCATAAAAAGAAATTGACAAAAATATTGATGACTCATCCTGCACTTTACAGGGTTTTTTTGTCTCCTGGGGACAGGGGGCATGAAATATATATATTTTTTTATTTGATTAAATTATATAATTATTATTTAGTCATTAAAGAAAACTATAGTAATAACACTATTGTACTATAAAATATTTATTTAATATGCAATAGCAATAAATTAGCTGCAGTACAATTAATAATATTATTTAAATTAATTTTATTTATTAAATTATAAAAATAAGTATTAAAAGAAATATTAATTTACTATAGTAATCATTTTATTGTATTGTAAAATAAGATATATTATTATATACAAATATTTTGTAGTACAACAGTATGAAAATATGCATGATATTTATCTTAATTTATTTGCTTTCAAACATTACATCATAGAGCTTTATTTTGTTTTTGAATTATTGTTTTATTATTTTCTCTGAAAGGTGGATAATTTTTAATCTCTGAAGCAGAAAATCATGAATAATCGTTATGATATAAACTAAAGGCTAATGGCTAATAAAAAAGGGGGAGTTTTTTCAATGTGTCCTGCACAAACTTCCTGTTTCAGGATGAAATAAATCAATACAGTGAAGAAAAGTGGGATCTTAAAGGAGAACTCCGGCGCAAAATGAACCTTTGGTCTAATAAAACATCGGTACCTAGTCAACCGTTCTCTGAGATTTGTTTTCATGATAATCGGATGTAAAGAGTTTTATCTCTAAAAACTGTTTAGCATATAATGCTAGTACTGGGGGCATTTACAATTTAAAAAGAAATCGCTAGTTTATACCACTAACAAGGCTCAAAATAGCCCCACACTAAGACAGAAACATAATGAGGGTCCATACATGCAAAACGAAGCATTGAGAACTTTGTAAGTGTACAGACCGTTTAATAAGAAGATACATTATAAAGACAGTTCACTTTGTGTATACAGACAGGAGCCATCTTAGAAAATAGTCTCGATAAGTCGATCCCCGAACGCCGTTCATACAGTTCAGCTCACTCGTGGTTTGACTTGTCGAGACTGTTTTCTAAGATGGCCCCTGTTTGTATACACGAAGTTAACTATTTTGAGCCTTGGTATAAACTAGCAATTTCTTTTTACTTATTATATGCCCCCATTACTAGCATTATACGCTAAACAGTTTTTAGAGATAAAACTCTTTACATTCGATTATCATGAAAACAAATCTCAGAGAACGGTTGACTAGGTACCGATGTGTAATTAGACCAAAGGTTCATTTTGCGCCGGAGTTCTCCTTTACACTTGGTTGTTATATGACATCACAGCGGTCATGTGGGAGCGGTCAGGGCTTCCATAAAATGCTGAGTTTCCAACTTGTAATTACAGTATGACTTTCTAAACCTCTCTTCTCTTTTCTTTTTTCCCCTTCCCTCTCCTCTCTGACTGTTGATCAGTGTGGAAGGCAGATTTGCGGCGGTGACATAGCGGTGTTTGCGTCACGTGCGGGTCACGGCTCCTGCTGGCATCCTCAGTGTTTCCAGTGCGCTTCCTGTAACGAGCTGCTGGTAGACCTCATCTACTTCTACCAGGAAGGACACATCTACTGCGGGCGGCACCACGCTGAGCACATCAAACCCCGATGCCAGGCCTGCGACGAGGTGAACGCCGCACTTCAGCTCTTAGCCTTCTATTGTTCACACAGTTTCTATTTTCATTCATTTGATGACAGAATTCGTTGGGTAGTGCTTATCACACATGTGCCTTAGTGTTCTGCAGAAGACACAGGTTAAAGGAGTAGTTCACTTTTTAAAAAACTTTTGCTGATAATTTACTCACCCCCATTTTATCCAAGATGTCCATGTCTTTCTTTCTTCGGTTGAAAAGAAATTAAGGTTTTTGATGGAAACCTTCCAGGATTTTTCTCCATATAATGGACTTCATTGGGAACCAAACGGTTCAAGATCCAAATGAGAGTTTCAATGCAGCTTTAAACGACACCAGACGATGAATAAGGGTCTTATCCAGCGAAACGATCTGTCATTTCAAAAATAAATAAAGAAGTTTAAGTTTTATAAGCACAAATGCTCGCCTTGCTCTGTTCTGTCTGACTCTCCTGTTTGAACTTGTTCATCAAAATGAATGAATCTTTTTTTCGAGTCATTTTGTTCATTATGTTCGTTGAAGGAACCAAATGACTCGAAAAAAGATTTGTTCATTTTGATGAACGAGTTCGAACAGGAGAGTCACGAACAGAGCAAGAACAGAGAACAGAGCAAGGCGAGCATTTGTGCTTAAAACTTAAACTGTTTTATTTTTTTTTTTAAATGACCGCTCGTTTCGCTAGATAAGACCCTTATTCATCGTCTGGTGTCGTTTAAAGCCCTTTGAAGCGGCACTGAAACTCTCATTTGGACCTTGAACCGTTTGGTTCCCATTGAAGTCAATTATTTGGAAAAAATCCTGGAATGTTTTCATCAAAAACCTTAATTTCTTTTCAACTGAAGAAAGAAGGACATGGATAATCTTGGATGACATGGGGTGAGTAAATTATCAGCAAAAGTTTTTTTTAAAAGTGAACTACTCCTTTAAATCGCATTTTATTAGATGAACTAAAATTGAATTTGATAGTTAAGAGTTGACACACATGACCTTAGACTATATCTCCCTCAGATCATCTTTGCGGACGAGTGTACGGAGGCCGAGGGGCGGCACTGGCACATGAAGCATTTCTGCTGTTTTGAGTGTGAGGCGGCGCTGGGCGGTCAGCGGTACATCATGAGAGAGAGTCGGCCCTACTGCTGCCGCTGCTACGAGTCACTGTACGCCGAATACTGCGACACCTGCGGAGAACATATCGGTGAGGACAGACAAACTACTCTCTATATCCATATGGTTACACTTTACTTGAAGGGGTGTGCATAAGACTAACATGACCCCTTCATAATCATGACATGACATGTCATGAATATGAAGAAGGTTTTATGCATGTTTATGACAACTGTCATTAAGTGTCTTTCGCTCAATTATGACATTTATAATGCAAATATGACATTGTTTAAGATGTCTTTGTTATAACAACTTGACATTACCAAGACAACATAAATTGTCATAAACATGACTTAGCGGATTAAATATCAACTTTAAGAAACCACTTAGCTTTATGGGTTAACATTACATTAAAGTGTCATGTGGTTGGCTTTGACATTGGCTGTCATGAGGCATTATTACTGTGTGATGAATATTTTTCGTGACCTCAGCTACAGTGGTACAGATTGAATTTGTCATTAAAATTTTATAATGGCTTCATGACAGCCAATGTCAAAACCAACAACCTGACAGTTAAATGTATTAACCCATAAAGCTAGGTGGTTTCTTAAGTTTGATAATTAATCAGCTATGTCATGTTTATGACAGGTTGTGTTGTCTTAGTAATGTCAAGTTGTCACGACAACGACACTGACAGGTTATGATGTTATGATCCACTGAGATGAAGGGAACCCTTTTTTTTATCAAGTAAAAGTCGATTGGGGTCGTATAGACCCCATGACCCGGTTGAGGGTTAAACCCGAAGTGTACCGCTAAGCTTTTTAATGCATCCAACCATTTTGATCAACTCTTAACAAGTGCTAAGTATACCCTCTAAAACAGCGTTTGAGTAAGAAATGTTTCTTGAGCAGAAGATCATCATGTTAGAATGATTTCTGAAGGGTCATGTGACACTGAAGACTGGAGCAATGATGCAGAAAATTCAGCTTTGATCAAAGGAATAAATTCCATTTTAAAATATAACAGACAAGTCATTTTAAATCGCAATAATAGTTCTCATAATTACTGCTTTTACTGTATTTTGGATAAAAAAAAATGCAGCCTTGGTGAACATAAAGATACTTCCTCAAAAACATTTAAAAAGTCTTTGACAAAACAATGCTAGTTTATGCCTTAAGTGTTATATACTTTCAAAAGTATATAACAGGAAGTATATCAGAAGTGTGTCAAAATGTTTATCAAAAATATATAACAGGAAGTATATCAAAAGTATGTCAAATGTATATCAAAAGTATATAACAGGAGAACTTTTATATATTTTGTCACTGACTTTGTTTTGGTTTGTTTCCACTGTCGCCTTTTTCGCCTTTGGCTTGCTTAGTTGGGGATATTTAATTTAATATTCAACAATAATATTGATCTGCCTGCATTATATGAGAACTGAACTGAGCTGGATGATGACATTGCGGTATATCTATAAATGAACTAAATTAATAACTTTTTTACAACAAAATTGAACCATCACAGAACTTACTTAAGCTGGACTGTGATGCTATTTTCTTCTGGAAACAACCTTTGTTGCACTATTTTCCTGTTATCTCTGTAAAGCTGCTTTGAAACGATCTGTATTGTAAAAAGCGCTATAAATAAAAGTGACTTGACTTGACAAAAGAATGACCTAGTTGCATTTATACAACATTTTTTCACTTGCCTGCTAGACCTTTGTAGGTGCGTTAACATGAACTGAAGTCATTTTATGTAATTGCTGGAGATGCAGTACATTCCTCGTTAATTCTGGCAGTAAAAAGCTGAGCAATTACAGAAAAATGCTGTGGTTCCTGATTGAGACGTTACATGGTTGAAGGATTTTGAGTGCTGTGACGTTTGATTTCCCTCTTTCTCTCTCTCTCTCTGTGTGTCTGCAGGTATAGATCAGGGCCAGATGACATACGAGGGCCAGCACTGGCACGCCTCTGAAGCGTGTTTCAGCTGTGCCTGCTGTCGGCTCCCCCTGCTGGGCAGACCCTTCCTGCCCCGCGGCGGACTCATCTTCTGCTCACGCTCCTGCTCGCTGGGGGAAGACCCAGACAACTCCGACTCCTGCGATTCTGCCCTACAGAGCAAATCCGTGTCACATAAACTAATTCAGAATCCGCAGCATAGTTCCACAGCACGGCCACAGGGGGGAACCAGTGTCCCTGCTGCCGCCTCTAAAGCTAGCACAAAGAAGAATGCAGTCATAGCAACTACTACAACAGAGAATGGGGGTCATTTTCCACTGAAGAGCAAAGGTACAGATGTTATTGTTTACATTTTTTTTTTTTTACATTTATGACGCTTCACACATACACGTTATTTTTTTAAATCTAAGCACACCATGGAAAAATAAAATGTTGCTAAATCTTGCAAGAAATGTCATATTTTACTACAAAATTAATAGAAAAATCAATAAATTATATTTTGTGAGAATGGAGCTATTGAAAAAAAATCACATTTTATACATTTTTTTATTATTATTTATTCTCAGTGGGGATTGAGAATTTTTCTCCCTGAATTTTCATTCTTTAATTAAAAAAAAATATTTTAGTAATTCTCTTTCATCTTAATGGTGATTTAAGCACAATTAAGCACGTTTGTTCCCAAATTTGCATTATTGTAATACATTTTTAAAAATAATTTTCTAAATTGTAAAGTACATTTGTAAGTATGCGTTATTTATTATTTTTAATATATGCTAATTTAAAAAAGTTTCCAGACAAGATGATTAGTGTTTAGGTACAACAACAAAAAAAATGACATCTGCATGTTGACTTCAGTATGTGACACTTGAAGACTGGAGTAACGGCTGCTAAAAATTCAGGTGTAAATTACATTTTTTAAATATACAACAGTTATTTTAAACTGTAATCATATTTCAGAAGTTTTTACTGTATTTTGGGTCAAATAAATTTCTAGCCTTGGTGAGCACAAGAGACTTCTTTCAAAATTTACCAACCAAAAAGTAATGGACAGTCGTGCATTTTTTCAATTCGATTCAATCCACATTTTTTTGTATAGGGCTTTTCACAATACACATTGTTTCAAAGCAGCTTTACAGAATTACAATTTATAGTGATCTGTAATCAGACGTAACTGTCTTAGTTATGCATTTCAGAAATATACAGATGCAAAAGTTCATTTATTTCAGTAAATCAACTTAAAAGGTGAAAATGATACATTATATACATGCAAAGTGAGATATTTCAAGTCTTTATTTGTTGAAATTTTGATGATTATGGCTTACAGCTATGAAAACCTTTTCACAATATTCTAATTTTGAATTTGGGGGTTTCATAAGCTGTAAGCCATAATCATCACGTTTTAAGTTGAATTCCTGAAATAAGTGAACTTTTGAACGATATTGTAACGGTGGCAACCATACTTATTTATTGGAAAATAATTCATTAAATTACTCACAAGCAAAATTCTGGCGCCAGACAGAATTAAATCCACCAAAATCATTTAATGTAATAAATTAGCCCAGTCTAACCAACAATTACACAACAATGAAATTCGTTCACCAAAAAAAATAAAACACCTGCTACACACAATAGACTCAATAACAAATTGTGATCGGTAATTGTCACAACTAGGAGGAGAAAAAAACACTTTTTCACACAGAGAATCAATGCAAATACACAACTAATCCACACAAATAAAAAGATTTTGTAATGAGGTGCGTTTTTCACGCAAATTAAACTTTTCGACTTTCACCTGTACATATACAAATCACAGTTAGCTAAAAAAATTTACTAATTTAAACAATGTAATAATTTAAGGCAGAAACAATGAGCTCATTGTATTCAAGTAATGAATAGTTGTTAACAAATGATTATGACATATAGAAAATTGTAGCATTGGTGCATGTTGATTCAGAGTTTGCGTCATTTCTAGTCCTCGCGGATGACGCAAATTGACGCAAATTTAGCAATTGTGTCCTTTGGTTTTGTGGTGAACTATAACTTGTAAATTGGAAAAGCGCCATCAGTACATACTATTGACAGTGTTCGTAGTCAGAAGCATCACTAATTATGCCGTTGGTCATTTTGCAGGTGTTCACACTTCATTCCCTCCTGTACCGAATGGAGAACCTCCACCGTATGGACAAACTCACACACAACACTCACAACTTTCCTCTCAGCTCTGTCTAGTAGCCAATGACAGGGCAGCGTTACATTGCAAGGACCAATTGAGCATCAGCACACACCAAATGAATGGCCGGTCAGACGCTCTGGAGTTTACAGTGGAGCTGAACGGATATGCTGAATTTGGTCCTTTCCCACCAAACTGCACATCTAGGGGGACTTCCACTGCAAAGGATTGTGGGAACATCGCAGAGAGCGGTCATACAGGTTTGCTTGATGTCATGGAGTCAAATTAATTCAAACAATGAATCATTTATCATGTCTGAAGCTGCATTTCTCACTTTGCTTCCTCATAGGAATTTCCTCTCAACTTGAGTCTTCAGATGCGTTTGATGATCTAAACGACTCCGACTCCTTTCCGCCTCCTCCGCCCCCTGTTTTCTTCGATCCGTCTGATTCGCTGACGCCTTCGGATTCCCTTCCGGTTGTCACTGAAGACGAAGACCTCCCCACAACACCTGTCCGCAGCAGCACCGCCAGGGTCAGCTTCAGAGAGCCAATCAGCTGCAGTTATTCTGTGGAAGAGGAAGAGTGGGAGGAAGAGGAAGGGGTGGAGATGGAGAGAAGAGAGGGAGAGGATGAGGAGCAGGAGGAAGATGGAGAAGAAGCTGAGGGAAGCTTGGGACACAGGTTGCGCTTTTGCACTGAAGAGCCGTCTCAAATGGACCTGCTGGGTGAGATCATAATGCTTTCAGGCTTTGTCCTAAGATCCTAATAAAACAAAATACAGTCTTATGCACATTAAATGCCACACACAAAAAGAAACAACATTTGTTGGATAGCTACATGCAAAACCACTGCTAGAGAAAACAATCTTTTGTTTAATTGGACTTTTGAAACAAAACCAAAATGTATATTTTTATTTAGCTTAATCATTCAACAAAGTTACTCAAGTCATTGTAAGAAAAAGATTTTTAAAGAAATAGAGAAAATATAGAAATGCTGAAAACTAAACTAGCCTGAGTGACAAATTAAGGTCACTAACTACAAATTAACATTTTGTCCCAGTCTTTTCTAATTTGTTACAAAAACTAAACGGATTAAGTGCCCCTTGGAGAATGACGTGTGTGGGAAATGCTTAAAGAGATACTTCAGGATTTAGCGTTTAGCTTTGTATTTGTAGAAAACTTGTAGTATTTTCGAATTTCCACCCTCAAATCCCCCTGAGACGAGAGATTTACGTATTTTTTGTCTGGAAAAAAGTTTTTTGCGTCATCTGAGGATTTTTTGTCCAGAGGCTAAAGACTACAGTCAGTAGTCAGGTCTGTCCTGCATGTTCTCTACCCGCCCATAGAGGGAGCTCTCACTCACAGAATGAACTCACAGTGTCGGCCATCTTTTTTTGGAAGCTAAGCTAGCAGGCTCTTGTTCTGTGGAGAAAGCTGAGTAGTAGGGGTTACCATCCTCTTTTTCCTGGACTTGTCCGGCCGTCGATGTCCGGGATTCAGCTTTTGCTTTCTGCAGTCGCCATTCATTGTTTACATGCACAGCTTTTGTTTCAGTCTAACTGAATTCATTCCGATTGATGAATCTAAATATAGTGTTTACATGAACGCTAAACAAGTGATCGGTTGATGTGTGTTTTAATATTGCTAAGAAAATTCCCGCTCCTCCGTAAGAGATACGAGACCGGTGCGTCTCACAGGTGTCGCTCATCGGTAATCACTCCACCGGCCTCGCGCCGTTCTCCCGCGGCCCTCACTCGTCCCGCTCGCCACAGTAAACGTGATGAATGCCGACTGTAGAACGCAAAAGCCGAATCCTGGACATTTTGGGTGATCTCGAAATCCCGGGCAGACTCATCACAGACGCTCGCTAGTAGCCTAGACTTGTTGTTTAACTACTGCGCTCTGTTACCGGTAGGCGTGGCCTCCTAAGGCAGCGAAGCAAGTGCATTCTGGGAGTGGTTGTCTTTCATCCACATAAGCCAAAAATACATTTTCTGGCTTTTCTCAGTCTAGAAAGCTCCAAATTCAAAAATAATTTCACATTTCTTCTACATAAATGACCCATTTTAAATATACATGCATCTTTCCAGAGGTGAAGTATCCCTTTAAAAACAGGGTTTCCCAGACCAGAGGTGCATAAGGGAACTGTAAGGCATTCATGAGCTCATGAAAAGCTAATAATTAATTCAATCCAAACGTAACATTCAAATAAACCAATGGGGATGCACTGGTAATCAAAATAAAACTGAAGTAGTGGTTTACAGTGCCTTACAAAAGTATTCACACCCCTTCATTTTGTTCTGTTGCAGCCTGATGCTAAGCGGCTTTAACCTTTCCTTTTTAATGACTTTTTTCCCCACATCAATCTACACTCCTCATCCCATAATAACAAAGCAAAAAAAATATTTATGACAATTTTACAAATTTATTAAAACGGAAAATCTGAAATGATTACATTGCATAAGTATGCATACCCTTAACACGGTACTTAGTTAAAGCACCTTTAGAGAGAAAGTTGTTTTGGGTATGATGCCACAAGCTTTGCGCATTCGTTTTCTGCAATTGTTCTCCTCAGATCCTCTTAAGCTCTGTCAGGTTGGCCAAGGCCTGTCGGTGGACAGACATTTCCAGGTTTCTCCAGAGATGTTTGATTGGGTTTAAGCACAGGCTCTGGCTGGGCCACTCAAGGACATTCACAGAGTTGTCCATAAGCCACTCTTGTATCATCTTAGCTGTGTTTCGGGACATTTTCCTGTTGGCCCAGTCCGAGGTTCTGAATGCTCTGTACGGCTAACTCTATATTTTGCTGCATTGAGCTTTCCTTTACTCTGACGAGTCCCGCAGTCCCTGCCGCTGGAACACACCCCCATCATGATACTGCTCCACCACACGTTCCTGTTGGGATGGTATTGTGCTGAAGATGAGCAGTGCCAGGTTTCCTCCATTCATTACGCTTGGACCCGAGGTTCATAAGACCAGAGAATATTGTTTCTCTCAGTCAGAGAGTCCGTTAGGTGCTTTTTTTTTTTTTTTTTTTTTTGCAAATTCCAAGTGGGTTTTCATGTGTCTTCACTGAGGAGAGGCTTGAGTCTGGCCACTCTGCCATAAAGCCCAGATCGGTGGAGTGTTGCAATGATGTTTGTTCTTCTGTAAGTTTCTCCCATCTCCTTATATGATCATAGAGCTCAACCAGAGTGACCATCAGCTTCTTCACCAAGACTCTTCTCCATCGATTGCTCAGTTTGGTTTTCGGAAGAGTCCTGGTTGTTCCAATCTTCTTCCTTTAAGGATTATGGCGGCTATGCTTCTGTGAACATTCAATACATTACAATTTTTATTGTAGTCTTCCCTAGATCGGTCTCAACTCAATCCTGTCTTTTACCGCTTTTCCACCAAAGCATTTTGAGAGCCGGTTCGGAGCCGATGCCTACTGGCGAAACCAGTTCTTTGTGTTTCGACAGCCAAAGAACCGGTTCTCGGCAAGGAAAATTGGTCCCAAAGCGGCACCAACTCTTTGTTGGACTAGACCCATTCTTTTCTTTTACCACGTCATGTTTACATCGAGGGCAGGGCTCTCTAGTCAGTGGGAAAACAAACAGGTTATGAGAAGGTTCGCAAGTTGAACCAACTTTGAACCAGCACCAGTTCCGAACCAGTTCTTTTTCGGTGGAAGCGAGGTATCTGTGATTTACCTGCAGTTCTTTTGACCTCATGTATTTTCAGCTGTTAGACCTTTTATTGAGAGGTGTGTGCCCTCCCAAATCACACCCATTCAATTTAATTTGCACAGGTTAACGCCACTCGAGGTGTAGTAACATCTACAAGAACAATTGGAAAGCTCCTGAGCTAAATTTCAAGTGTCCCAGAAGTTATGATTTCCCATGATTTCCGCGATCATGGCGGACGGAATTGCGGAATTGGCCAATTAATGCGGAATCTAGTGTTAACGCGGAATTTTGTGGAATTTTACATATTTGGTTTGAAATGCTGTTTTTGTGTGGGAGAAGAACGTATGTCTGGTGAAAATGCAGATCTGGTGAAAATGCAGACGGGGGAAGTTAATCTGGGCGACACAAACACCCCAACCCGTCATTTCAGCTCCATTGACGAAATCAAAACAATGAACGCATGGCGAAGCGGCTCTCCATGGCTCTGCTTTCGTCTGTAAAAAGTTACAAGCCGTCAGTGCCGAGCCGAGAAGTTCGCACATGACTTATGCAGTGTTTTCCACACATAGACTAATTCGCTGCCACATACTGCGTTTCATTTTTTAACACAATTTCAAACACGCAGCGTATTCTTTCAGTTGTATTTCCCCGCTCTCCCTCCGCCTCTCTCTCTCTCACATAAACACACACACAACGTGCACACCGCGTCTGTCTATGAGGCGCCGGACTGGACAAAAGCGAAGCGACACTGGGCGAGAGAGAGACAGAGTGTGACTTTATTTAAACTTATATAAACTAATATAATTTATATAACCGGACAGTTTAAAGCTCATAAACATATTTTGTTGTTACTTGAAGAGTGCAGTGTTATGTTGCGTCATGCAGTATTTGTCCTCAAAGGCTACCGAGTAAATGTCTGTATTAACTCAATAAATTTAAGGTCATTCCTATTTTATTTGTATGTTTATACGTTTTAATGAATAACTTTAAAAGCACACTCTTTTGACGATTAAAATAACAGTCAAGCGTAAAGAAACTAATTCCCAAAAATTAAAACAGAAAAAACAGAATTTGGGAAAAAATAAAACAGATTTCATAGGGCCCTAACTTACTCATTATTATTGCAGTTTTTTGTATTTTTTATAAAATAAAGTTATCACAACTCTGTTTTTGCTTTGTAATTATGGTGTATGGATGGAAGATTGATGTGAATTTGTTTTATTTAAATCAGTTTAGCATAAGACTGCAACCAACAGCAAAATGTGAAAAAAAATGAAGGGGTTACCAATACTTTGGCAAGGCACTGTATTTTATCAAACTGTGATTATCAAATCAAAGAATGCAATTCAACACGTATACATTTACATTTATTCATTTAGCTGACGCTTTTATCCAAAGCGAATTACAATTGCTATACATGTAGAGGTCGCACGCCTCTGGAGCAACTAGGGGTTAAGCGTCTTGCTCAGGGACACATTGGTGTCTCTCACACCAAAGGCATGTGTCTTATCCACTGCACCATCACCACCCTAAGACAAGGACAGTTTAGTCAGTTAATTTAGTTAGTTGCGCTTGTCAGTAAGTGGTGATTCAGTAAAGACATTATTATTACAAAGCAACTGTTGACATTTCAAGTCTTTAGCCATTTTCAAGAAACTGCTGAAAACATGTCTTTTTCATCATCATCACTTGACCAATTAATTCTATAATCTAAAATAAATAAATAAAACCTTGCTACATGTACTATGCTGGACTAACTGGGACTGGTCACAGCACTTGCATATTGTTGGTTTGATTTGCTTCTATTATTCTCCTCAAGTCTCTTTGGATAAAAGCATCTGCTAAAAGATGTAAAATGCTAAATGTAAGTCATTACCTCGTCCACTTTTAGTGCTTTCTGTTGTTTCATCCAATTTCTTTTAAGTCATTAATCACTGATAATCACTAAGAGAACTGGATCAGCCTGTTTCATGATCCCTCCTACTGGTTTTTCTGAACTGGGTTAGCATATTCACTAAAAGGATTTGACTCAAAAGAATGATTTGTTCATGAATGAAAAGAAAAAAATGTAAGGAATTTTTGGGGGAGCTGTTCACATTAAGCTATAGTGAAGTGTTGTTACGGCTGTTGTCACATCACTCACGATCTCACTCCAGCATCTTCCCTTTCAGATGGGTCGTACCACCACAGTTTCCGTCGGGGAAGCGGTGGCCAGCTTCCCATGGAGAAGCACCTCAGACGATCCAGAGGTTCTCGCAGCGACAGACCTCGTCTGGAAACTCTGGAATGGCGGGACGGGGAGCGCAGGCGAAGTCGAAACGGCAGCCTGACCCTGCACTCCACCCGCTCCAGACACGAAGAGTCCTGCTCCACCTGCTCCTCTTCCTCAGACTCGGAGGAGGAAGGCTTCTTTCTGGGCCAGCGCATTCCTCTGCCGCCACAGCTGACGGGTGGAGAGAGAACGGAAGGACAGAAAGAGGACGAGGACAAGAGCCGGAGAGGAAGTTTCAGGAGAAGGACACGGAGCCTCAGTAGAAAAGACAAGGACAAGAACTGCATTCTGTCCTGAGACAGCCATGAAAAATCCAAACTCCCTGAACCAAACCAGCTGCTCAGTCAAGAACAAAGTTTATGAGTCACATTTTTGTATGATAAACATAGAATCTATCTTGCAGTCTGTGCATCTGTGTACCAGTATTTTTATAGAGATTATGTAATATTATCCAATATATCAGTATCAGGATGCTTAGTCAAATTTACTTGCATTCTTATTCGGGCAGAGGAACACTTCTGATCTATATTTTGTTCATTGTAGCCAGGGAAGGTAGGACTACAGTTTAAACATGTATGCAAAAGAAATAGATTTATCTAGATAGATCTACAAACTAATTTTACTTTTCTTTTCAGCTAAATGCCTGTTCACACCAACACGATTTTTTTGGCATGTAAATTGGGTCTGATTTAGGCATGCGATTTAAGATTAGGGCTCGGTATCGTTCAAAAATATTCCACGTCGATAGTAATACCGATACCCTGACTTTGACAATGGTCCCAAAATTTTTCGCAAACAATTTTATTAAATCCATTTTAATAAGATTACATTACCTAAAAAATCCGTTTCTTGACTTTGCACTGGGGGGTGGAATATTACGGAGGCGTATTGCATTCACTTGAAGAAAAAAAATCCACTCTGTTTTTTTGAATTAACAAGTTAATTATCTCAGAATTCCGAGATAATTTTTCATCAAAGTTTTTGCTCTGTTTTTCTGAATTAACAAGTTAATTTTTCATGAGAAAAAAAATTTTTTTGCTCTGTTTTTCTAAATTAACGAGTTACTTTTTCATGAAAAAAATTTTTTTGCTCTGTTTTTCTAAATTAACGAGTTAATTTTTCATGGGAAAAAAAATTGCTCTGTTTTTCTGAATTAATGAGTTAATTTTTCATGAAAAAAAGTTTTTGCTCTGTTTTTATGAATTAATGAGTTAATTTTTCATGAGAAAAAGAATTTGCTCTGTTTTTCTGAATTAACGAGTTAATTTTTCATGAGAAATTTTTTTTGCTCTGTTTTTCTGAATTAATGAGTTAAATTTTCATGAGAAAAAGAATTTGCTCTGTTTTTCTGAATTAATGAGTTAATTTTTCATGAGAAAAAAGTTTTTGCTCTGTTTTTCTGAATTAATGAGTTAATTTTTCATGAGAAAAAAATTTTGCTCTGTTTTTCTGAATTAATGAGTTAATTTTTCATGAGAATTTTTTTTGCTCTGTTTTTCTAAATTAACGAGTTAAATTTTCATGAGAAAAAGAATTTGCTCTGTTTTTCTGAATTAATGAGTTAATTTTTCATGAGAAAAAAGTTTTTGCTCTGTTTTTCTGAATTAATGAGTTAATTTTTCATGAGAAAAAAATTTTGCTCTGTTTTTCTGAATTAATGAGTTAATTCAGAAAAACAGACAAATTAACTCGTTAATTCAGAAAAACAGAGCAAAAAAACAATGAAAAATTAACTTGTTAATTCAGAAAAACAGAACAAAATTTTTTTTCTCATGACAAATTAACTCATTAATTCAGAAAAACAGAGCAAAAACATTTTCTAATGAAAAATTAACTCGTTAATTCAGAAAAACAGAGCAAAAAAAATTCTATGAAAAATTAACTCGTTAATTCAGAAAAACAGAGCAAAAACTTTTTTCTCATGAAAAATTAACTCATTAATTCAGAAAAACAGAGCAAAAAAAAAAATTTCTCATGAAAAATTAACTCGTTAATTCAGAAAAACAGAGTAGATTTTTTTTCTTCAATTGAATGCAATACGCCTCCGACGTAGAATATAGGCCATCAAGTCACAGTTTTATGTAACTGCATTTCACTAAAAGTACAAAAGTGTGAATCGTATTGGTTGGTCAGCTTAATTCGCATTGCAATGGAAAGGAGATTAAAATATCTCTTTGTTAAACAATTTCATTGTGTCCGCATTAACAGCCATTCATTTAAAATGAAATTATTAATTGCACCAAATTTTCACACAGCATATTTGCCTTGAATCAGAGCCTGTTTGGAATGGAATATAAGCATACTGCGCAGTATACACTGTGTCCTGCCTAATATATTTAAATAATACTATGCAAAACAGTATTTGTTATGTAACAATAAACATTTGCAACAATGCCTTGCATTACCTCATAAAAAGTTATCTTACATTTTTAAATCAAATTTTGTGTTCAAATATCATTTGCCGATCAAAAAAATGAAGAAAAACAATCGTGACTTAGTTCATTTCTCACACTGAACATTTCTATGCACAGTATACAGTGGTGCGCTATTCCAAACACTGCCTGTGTGTGGGTGAAATATTTTTTTTTCAGTCATTCAGCAAAAACATTATAAAATCACAGAAATAAATTATGATTTAGTCCTTAAAGCCATCTGCTAACGTTAACATCTGAAGCGCTAAATCTAAATCAAACTGCTTAAACAGGTCAATAGTCGTTGCTTGTTTGACTGGTTTGGAAACGGCTATGTAATTTGCATTTCAACAAGTTTAACTAAGTGAAACTTGTTGAAATGCAAACACAAAGTGGTTGAGTTGAGCATATACTGTATAACAAAGAGAAGACAACATGACCGTATCAAAACATAACATACTTGTCTCTTCATCAACTGTATTATATGTAAATATTGACATTTCAAACCTCTCCGTGTGTAAATGAGAGTTTAAATAAAGACACATGACTTTCACTTTGTGTGCTGCAAAATAGAGATCAAAGGATTGTATGCTAAAATTTTATTTTTATAAACAACATGGTGATGGATTTATATTATTTTCAAGATGCTTTCTGGCTGAATATAAGTTTTTGAAGCTTTTCAAAAGTTATGTCTTTGAATGAGAAAAAATTAAAACACTTGAACCTGAAGAATATGATGTTATTTTTTTTTAAAGTACGTTTTTAGGGCTTTACTGTTTAAGCAAAATGACGATTACATTCAAATCCTATTTTTTTTTAATCATATGTCTATAAATAGCACTCAGAAATATAGTACCAGCATTGTTTTTCTCAATATCCTAGTTCCGCTTTTTATAAATAAATAAGAAAATAATTTTTTTAAATGAGAATTCCTAAACAGACAAAAAAATTATAATGTTGTATCATTGAAGAGGATTGACAAGCAGGTAATCTGATGTCACGCAGCTTCGAACGGTGTCTTCTCTATTAACAGAACAATGCTCTGAGTTCACAGACAAAAAAAAGTGCCATGGGAGAATTGTTTCAAGGAAAAGGTTCTTTCCTTTTGTGATCAGGTGACCCTGAGGGCATATCTGGCACATACTTCCTGGTGTGGGAATGAATTCTGATTGGATAGGACAAGAAAAAGGGCAGGAGGAACGTTTGGGGAGAGAATCAAACCGGTCTGGCAAGTTTTATTTTCTCCTTAACTCAAGCACACGCGTGCAACCGTCTGCCCTGCTTGCTTTCTGCTCTCTGACACACACTAAAGACATTGCTGACTGCATTCTGACTCTGTCCTGACTCAAACTTTACAATTAAAGAGGAAACCATTGCTGTTGAGTTTAGTGAGGCAACCACAGGTATGTGTTTGGTAGTGTGGGTGTGTATTGTCTACGTATGCGTTAATGCTATCTATACCTTTAAACAATGAAGCTAACATACACTTTACCGCTTCACTTTATCTACTTGTGTGATTCTAATTCCCTGTAACTGTTGTTTTGGCTTGTTTAGACATAATCCTGGATCATGTAGAGACACGCCGAATCCTGTCCCTGGAATCCGTAAGTGAAATCTTGTTCCATTTATTCTTGTTGATCTTGTTTTTTCTTGCCTTGAGGGATTGTTTTCATATTTACTGTATCTTGACTTGACCAGTTGTTGTGTGTAAAACTGGAAGAAATATAGGGAGAGTGGGGTCAGAAAGATTGACTGAGTGATGGGAGAGCAAAGAGGATGGGAATAATGTAGAGATTGTAAAAGACGGGAAAGGATATAGAGCATGCAGTGCACTTCAACCTTAGGTGGAGCACTGGCTGTTATGCTAAAGGAATGATAAACGTTTAGTCAATGAGCTGGTGAAAGTATTTTCAGTTCATTGATAAAAGCTGTTGTCTGTCACTCACAAACTGCTGTCATTTATTAACGAAATTGAGTCTGAAACAAAAAATCCCTTGAGTTAACCAGTGACTTCAGTGTCGCATTTCTCCATGAGATCACATTCCTAGTGGGCATGTAAGTATCACAATCTTGGATGAGTGTTTTCATATCAGTTTGCTAAATGGAGTCGCACTGAAATGGGTCTTTAGCGTGATTTACAGTTATTTAAGGAAGTATTCAATTAAAAAATCAATTACGTGAATGTTTGTTTCATTAATATTCTAGAAGAAAGTGGAAGTCTTTTAGCCACTGCTAATGGAGTCTGAGAATGGCTTCATAATGGTTTTAACTCGCACTGGAACATACATCAGCCGCCTAAAGAGCTCATTAGTTTTGTTTGCTAAAGCTAGTATCTCCATTACTATTGCTTCATATACTTTGGGTTAGGGATTTGATCAAACCCCAAGTATTCAATTTGGAAGCACAACTCGCCTTACACTGTTTGTTCTTCGACAACTTTAATATTGCTATGATTTTTCTTGGCAATTAAACTCATTTTTGGGGGTGGTGGGGGTCCCATAGACTAATTTAAGCAAGGACTGGAGCCATATTTAGAGACCAGAATTTCATATCTTTTCAACACATCAGGCTAAACGGTTACTGCCACTGAGTCATGGTGTCTATTCTGATCTGGGCTTGTTGACACTGTTGGGTTTTTTGATTGTTGTGCTGAAAAATGAGGATTTGATCATAAGTTACTAATGCCTGGTGCACATTGTATGATTTTGGGCTGTCCCAGATGAAAGATGACCAATCGTGGTGGTTTCTGTGGTCGCGGCTCCTACACGGTCCTACGTAGGGCTGTGAATCTTTGGGTAGACAGCGAATCGATTCGATTCACGATTCATAGGTTTTCGATTCGATTCATGAACGATTTGTGCAAATTCAGAACGATTCGATTCGATGCGATTCACATCCAAATTCGATGCGATTCGAATAATTCGATTCGATTCTTAATTTTTTATATGCATTATAGTATTATTTCAATGCTTCACCCATCTTTGTCTGGGTTTGAATTAGCCTACAGTGGCCTTCAGGGATCAGATAGTGGGGATTTTGTCCATTGTTAATGTTAGTTCATGTTTGTTTTTAATTTTAATGAATATATTATTATAAAAATTCAAATTCAATGGCCTACAAATTAGCATTTGCAAGTAGCAAATATTTTGAAAAAGGCTTTTAAAGTATTGCATTAAATGACGTATGCACAAATTAATGGAGACGTTTTCATTAGTTTCATTTTGCGTCCTCTCAGTGCACTCGTTATCATCTTTTCACTGGATTTTGCTCGCGCTCGGTCCCATAGCTCTCATGCTTTCATAACGTTAACTACAGATTTTTGAGCAGTCCATGTTTGAGCTCTCCAGCTGAGCTCTCTGTCGAGAAAGCAATAGTTTTGAGGCAAACCGCTCAAGCCATTGATAAAGCTGCCATGCCATTGCGTGGGCACTATGAAATAAAACGCTTTCATTCATTTATTACATGGACACGCCGTACACGCAAGGTGGTCTCTCGCTCGCTTTCCCTCTCTGCCGAGTGCGTGCAGCCGTGTGTGAACGCGCGATACGCGGTTTGGAGCACAACCTCTGTCTCGTATGCACGCTCGCTCTAGATTCCGGGAGATTAACTAATTTGCGGTAATACAAGCTGATCACGACATGAGTAGCTCAACGGGAAGAAAGATAAACTCATCTTTCAGGCATTTGACCGACCGGGCTTCAGCGTAAGAAATCAGGGGTGTGTGAGCGCCTGAAACCAATCAAATGCGGATGTCGTATGACGGCCAATGCGTGAGGCAGCTTGTACCAGGAACACTTTAAGGTTGTGTTTATATATTTTAAACCACTGAATCGCTATAAAATCGTGATTAATTCGAATCTTAGCCTTTTAAATCGATTATTCACGTAAATAAACGATTCACGATTCAAAATACATGTTTCAGGATCGATGCATATGCATCGCCAGGATTTATAATCGATGCATCGAGAAAACGAGTGAATCGTTACACCCCTAGTCCTACGTCATACAGTGAGAGAGGTTTAAAGACGGCCATTGTCTTGCCAAAGTTAGCCTGTGATCATTTTCTGACAGTGTCAGAAATTCAGTATTACCATTTCACAGTGTGTTTGCTGCTACGACCTATGCCTACTGACTAGCCAACATGACATCATGACTTTTGCGTAAACATATACGCCACTTTCGAGTCAGGTGGCGTGTTATCTCTACGCATTTTGAGCTATCCGCGTGTATGCGTATATGTCTACGCCATTAACGTCCACGTCATTCCGCGTGTCCGTACACGCAGTCAAATCTCCAGTCATAAATGCCATTAACCCCAGTGTTGGTTAGGTTTAGGGACGGGGTTGAGGTAAGTCATACATTTATATAACGTTAAGTCAACGGCGTTCATAAACACGCTGAAAGGCGATTATGCGTCTTGATAGCACGCCAAAAATGGAAATATGGAATTGCCGTGGCATACACGCGCTACTTCATGAGATCAGTCTAGACTAGCCAATAAAAATGCAACATGAAATTGATATCATGTTGTGTATTGATCAACACGACATGCTGCTAAAACCTAAAACTACTTACCTCAAGCTTCATTTTCAAAACTTTTCCTTAGCCATGATGACCGTATCCATATTCTTCTCTTTCGCTTCATCCGCTTTTTTTCAGCTCACATAAAAACACAATTGCCAAAGTGCGATTCATCTTGCTCTATTTGTTTACCATGAACGCATGCTGAGGAAATTTTATTCTTCTATACTAATTTGCGTCGTAGCCTACGATTCAATAGGTGTCATCAACGTACAGACTACATGCATGTTGTAGAGTGTGATTTGTAATGATCTTATAGGACTGCCGAAATCATAAGCCGCCTTCCGACCGGAGGGACTTTTGCAGTTCCTAGAACCTAACGTTCCTATAACCCTTTTTTTCTCGTGTTCCGACCGGACTAAATTGGGGATTTTTTTAGTTCCTCAGACCGTAGTTCCTATAACTCTTTCAGTACCTAGTCTAGAGCGAGGACTTTTTTTAGTTCCCTTTCCCTAGGTCTACGTTGATTGGTCAAACTTATAAGTCATGCCCACTGTCAACATGGAACTTGTAGCGCGCTGTCTGCCATACGCGGTGTGTTTTTGCAAAACATTACAACTAAGGATTAAGACAAACATAACGCATTCAACCAGCTAATTGCTAATGCTAGCTAAACTTACCCGTCGTTTTGTTTGCCTCCTGCGCTCTGCTCTTTTGTCTTCTTCCATCATATTAATATCATATTAAGCTGGAGCCTTCGTCTTCTGTGTTTCTCTGTACAGAACTCAAGCATAATCTTTAAACGCCGCCATTCGTTCTCCGTTATTAAGGTTCCAACAAGGCAGAACAGAAACATTGCAATAGCCACGCTACGCGCTACGTCTAGTGATGACGCTATAAAGCCTGTCGCCATGCTTACGTCACCCCTCCAGAAGTGGACAGTTCCTATAACCAAGTTCCTGTAACTACTTGGTCGGAAAGCGGCTGTAGTCTGTATTACAGGTATAAAACGATTCAAATTGTACAGTTCTCTTATCCTAACGTTAGCAATCCATGCTTAGACATCTGTGGGAGATTTTATATCATACCATACTGAATCATGTTCTTATGGAAATGCTACTGGTACCGTTACTCATCAGAACCGTTAGGCCGGATGGTGGAAAAGCACGTGAGGTATCGAATTAGGGCTGGGTGATTCAGACTTTCAGAGAACATATACATTTTTCGATTTTGTTTGTAGAAAATGTTTGCTGTGCTTTGTTTGTAGGGCTGCACAATTTGGCCAAAATCTTATGATCATTTATCCATATGAATTCTTGTATATCAATATGACTCCTTTACTCTGTTTAAAGTGAGAATACTCTCAGCAGCCATTTATGAACACTTCATATATAGCACACCTTTAAACTAAGTTTAGAGAGCTCTTCTCTGGGCTGTGTGTGTATATTAGCAATGTTAATTGTTTGCTATTGGGCTCTGAGGAAACAGTGCTGCATGATGTCAGACTTAACAACTGAATAGAGACTTGGGGGTGGGTTTGGGCCAGTAAGAAACCTCCCAAACAATGCTCTGGTATAATAACTAACCCACAATGCCCTAGAACTGTGGTTGTTGACTGATGCAGTCAAGCACCACTCCCATTATCCTCGGCAAATGCACTTCTACTTTATGAAACCATTACAATGTTGTTAAAAGTGTGTGTGCATAGAACAGTAGGCTGTCTAGCCAGACTTTGCAATTGTCTGTTTGTCATAATCATTTCTGTTCCCCCAGGTATCCAAAGTGTTAATGTGGAAGTATACTGGCAATAAGTCCATTCATCTACTTCAAAGCAAACCAGTGCAGGAAATAAGGAACCATATATAAAACAGCTGAAGTTTTTCATTTCAAAGGATGTCAACTGACGCCGTACAGCCCTCTCCACGGAGAATAATAAAGCTGGCTGTAACTCCTGGCACACCGAGTCGCAACCCAGAGCTAAGTTGTCCAGTCAAATCATCCCCAGGGATACGCAAACCAAGTGCGGTGGAACGTTTGGAAGCAGACAAGGCCAAGTACGTCAAGACTCAACAGGTGGCTTTGAAAAAGCAGCACCCAGTCACTTGTTCCTCCAACAACAACAACAACAACCAGAGTGGACAAGCTGCTCTACAGCCATCGAGGAAGATCGCTGTAAAACCCACCAAGTCTGAAACGCCACCCCTTAACCTGGAACATCTTTGCAAACTGATCGATGGAGTCGGCGATACCACCGTTCCGGTCGTTTCTACACAAACCAACAGCACTGGGAAAGATCAAGATGCTACAGACACATGCAAGGCCATCTCTCCAACAAAAAGTCAGCTGGATGAACCTTCTGTCGGGTCAACTTCAAGTCAAGCAAAAGCTGCGGTAGAAGCCTCAGGGGTTAACGGATGTCCTACCATGACGGTGCGGAGAGTCGATGTCAGACCGCAGTTACCTCAAATGAGGATGGCCGGTAGACCACCGCTACAGAACCGCTCACAAATCCAACTGTCCACGTCGCAGGTTCCGTTAAAACTTCTGCGCTTGCTTAGACCATACACACAGCAAAATCAGCAACCAATTGATTTCAAAAGTTTCCACAATGTCACGAACGTCAACCGAGGACCTATTAAACCACCAAACGGTGCTGCACAAACCTCACCTTCTTCTAAATCCCCATCTAGCCCTCTCCCCATAAAACCAAACACAGAACCACTATCGTGTCCCTCTCCGACCCAAAAGACTCCAACCCCCGTTGCTTCGTTCCTAGCCAAAAATGACATCCAGTCCCCACCATCTCCGGCCATCACTCGGCTCTCCTCAACAAGCTCCAGGAAGCGTCCTTCACTGACGCGCTCAAAATCTGATGTCAGCGACTGCTTTTCACGAGCCGGGGTAGAGCTCGAGCGCTTCTTTAATTACTGTGGCCTTGACCCATTGGATTTAGAGGAGCTGGGAACACCAGGTTCTGACATTGTGTCCGTTTCACGTCTTCGTAGCGCCAGTGCCCCAGCTTCCGAGCGTACGGCTGAGGGTGAAGACGAGGAAGAAGAAGCAGCAAAAGATGAACGTCCTGTTTATGGCGTTTCCGTCATCGAGAGAAATGCTCGAGTGATCAAGTGGCTTTATGGAATGCGCCAGGCCAAAGAGAGTCCTCAAGTGGCCAATATGTAACAGACAGTAACAGTTAAGACTGAAATCAAACATGATGTACAAAGTGCTAACTGTACTTTTCCCATTCAGTATTTTGTCTATTATCTTTAGAGTTGTCTAGTTGGATCTACTGTGTTTGTGTGTCATTTATATTAATTTAAGCTTGGTGGTCATTAGCATGACTGTAGCCACCTGTGTTCTCAAACACTGAACATGCTTTCATAGGGTAAACGCCAATAAACCTTTAAGCAGTGTTGTAGTCGAGACCACCTCACTCGAGTCCGAGTCGACACCGAGACCAGAGAGAGTCGAGTCCGAGTCGAGTCCGAGACCAGAGAGAGTCGAGTCCGAGTCGACACCGAGACCAGAGAGAGTCGAGTCCGAGTCGACACCGAGACCAGAGAGAGTCGAGTCCGAGTCGAGTCCGAGACCAGAGAGAGTCGAGTCCGAGTCGAGTCCGAGACCAGAGACGGTCGAGCCCGAGTCGAGACCGAGACCAGTGAGGGTTGATTACCTAATTTACTTTTATTTACTTAGAGAAATCCTTTTTTTTTACTGAATTTACTTGGAGTTTAAAAAATATGATCAGTTTAGGGTAAAATGGCCACATAGTAGGTGGTGTTAAAAGTAATTTTATTACAATTTGTCATACGCAGTTGCACACTAGAAAATCACCAATCACTGGGCGTGTCAATCAATTTAAAGAAATATTTTATTAACATACATTAATAATCATGAAAAATATTTTTAATTGAACTCGAGTGGACTCGGGAATAATTCCGAGTCCTAAAAAAAAAATGTTCGAGTACAAGTCAATTCCGAGTCCAAATGGACACGAGTCCATGAAAAGACCAAGACCATTAAAATATGGTCTCGAGACCGAGTCCGAGACGAGTCCGAGTCTCGAGTACTACAACACTGGCTTTAAGCACAATGTGTTTTTTGCATTGTTGTCTATTTCAACAATTATAGGCGGTTCTTGACAGGCTGAATCAAATGATGGCAGGGGTTTTGGCAGAGATATCCAAAACTGGTGCATGCAAACCGTATTTGTGTCATCCAAAAATATTTTCAAAGTGGACCAAATATTTTTTTTTTTATATAACTTGTACTTTGTGTCATTTGATGATAAAAAAAAAAAATGTTATTTGTTTGTCACCGTGTTAAAATTCATTGGTTTACTCCGTCACCTCAGATGATGGGAGGAAAACTTTGCTTTGGTACACAACATTTTGTACACTAAGGGCCAGATTTACTAACAGCTTGCAACAGCACAAACCCTCTTTTGGTGTTAAAGAAAAACTACTGTCAGGATTTACTAAAAACACGGTGAAAAATTAGCTGGAAAGGCATGGACAGGGTTATTTTTGCAGCTAACCGTTATGCATATGCATTTGTTCCCTGTTTCCCTTTCAGACGCAAAATTCATGGCTGGAGAGTTTTTAAATGAATCGTGCAAGGTGATTCACTAAGGTCTGTGCTGGTCAACTCGCCATTATTTAATGCCCAAAAACGCAAGTCTTAACCTATTTTGCACCTGTGTTGTCAGTAGATCACCTGTACAATATTATCAGTGGCTCTGCTAGTTTGCGCTGCTCTAAAGGTCTGAAATTTTCTGCTGCGTTTCATATTCGTGATTCGGTGGCTCTGAACTGTCAAAACACCATTCAAACTGCTTGCTACGGATGCGAAAAACGCAGAAAATCGTATCGGATCCAAAAATTCTTATGACAGATGAAAGTTTCGGAGGCAGCTACTGTGCAAGCATGATTGACATAACGTGAGGTCGTATTTGTTTTTTGTTTTTTAATGTGCGAAAATTTGGAACGCGAATTTCGGATTCAGTGTGCAAGGGCCTTTAGGGGCTGTTTACACAAGACCATTTTCAACTAAAAACTTGTGAAAATGGCAGCAAAAGCAAGTTTTTGAAAACGGTCAATGTGCAGTCAACAAAAACACAACGATGACATCATGCCCACGTATTATGTGTTGAATCTATAGTGTTACATCGCCATCTACCCTGATAGCACACAGAGACGTCTATTTGATGTGTGTGTTTACATCTGGAAGTAAACACACACACATCACATTTTTATTTGCTCATCTAGCTGCAATACGTCTATACATTTTTCGAGTGTTTGCTCATCTGCAATACGTCTATAGGTCATTTCCTGTCAGAAGTAAAATAGACTTTTAGAAGATGTCTTTAAGATGTAATGATTTAGAATGTAAAGATCTCTATCAGATGTTAGCAAACAGCAGATGCTTTCCAGCTGAAGGGATCTTTAACAGACATCTTGCAGACGTGCGTGTGCTATCTGGGTACCGGCTGGCAGCAGATTACAGCGTTTTTAGTTGTTTTCACAGATCCAGATTTTTACAAAGGTGTCGTCTGCACGTGGAAAACACAAGTGAAAAATGTTTTAAGCATATCGCTGTCGTGTAAACGTACCCTTAGTAGATCGCGTTGGTCGTTATGGGAATGCTAATTTTTCCTGTTTAGTAAATCTGGCCCTTAATGCAATGGTACACAACATACTCCAAATATGGAATCCTGCAGGAGTGAGCAGATTTGATTTGTAGTTAAGGGGTTTGTCATCGAATGGATGTCCGTATTGTACTGACAAATAGACCGTTTTAGCAAACTCATCTTAAAGATTGAGCTCTATATGACTAAAAAGAATAAAAATGAATTTACCTTGAGCAGTTCTGTATTGTCATTGTATCCTATTTAACAGTTTGGGCTGTAAAAAACAAATGCAGATGTTTAAAATTGGGTGGTGTCAACTAGTTTCCTCTGGTATAAAAATAGCATTTAAAAGTATTTGAAGGTCACAACATTTTTCTCTTATATTTTCACTTGATCATCATTTCCTGTTATTATAGCCAGGAAAACTAGGGGTGGGGTGTAGTTACTTTTTTTAGACCATAGTTTTGACCTTACTATATTTCCATCAAAGTTCTAGAAAAACAATAACTTTTTTGTGCCCAACCTGTGCATCTCTTAATAGTTGGTGGATGGCAAAAGCACCATTAAGGACAGTCTGCCAGGAATGACAACGTAATGAAAACGGATCTCTGTAACTCTCCAGTTACAGGGTCACTCTTTCTTATACGAATGAAACTGGGATGCTTTGGTTTGCAAGACCTGATTCACTACCTGTGGACCTGACTAGCTAAATTACTTTATAGCTGACAAAAGTTTCAAATTAACTTCTCTAACACTAAATAAAACTAATTCACAGTACTCAGTCCAAACTAAACCTCATTATGTGATGCTTACAATAATGTGTATTTATTGTTAATGTGTCATTTTACATTGTTGTTCAAATTTAGTTAAATTATATTTGGTTATAATCACAAAAAGTAAAAAGATTAACATTATTGTTCATTTTTATATGCATTTTTTTCTGATTAAACATTACGAACTATATATTAACTGACAGTATTTACGTATAGTTCCGACATATTTTCAAACTTTATTATTTGACAAAGAAATTTAGTTGTTTTTGCTCGGTTTCTCCTGGTGCATGGTATTCACATCATCAATTGAATTTCTTTGCACAGTTTTTATTGTTAACGGAAAATAAAACCATAAAAAACATTTTTGTTACTTGAAATAAAATTAACTTAACTGAAATGACATAACAAAATAACTTAATGTACTACATGTTTAGTTTAAAAAAAAATTAACAGACATTAAAAAAGTATTTACAATGATAAAAACTAATTTACTATTAATATAAGATTTTTTTAAAAATGGGATGAGATGAGTTTTTTTTTGTCTCTGACTGAAACAATTTATGATTTAATTTAATAAAATCTACCAATAATATCTTACACTAATCTTTTTTTTTACTCTCCACAGATAACATGCTCCTAACAAATAAAAGTTGATTATGAAAATTGGAATGAAAATATATTTTTCAAACATTTCGAAGTTCAACAACAAAGAAGTCCTTATGTGCCTGACAGTGTGTTATTACAGTGTGATAACACACTGTCTTACAGTGTGCTCTTATTACAGTGTGCTGTTCCCTGGGAGGATCAATGGACTAGTTTCACTCTACTTAGGAATAGGCATCAGTGAAACCAGCAGAGTGAATATAAAATCAATTATGATATAAGACTAAAAACAACAAACCACCAAAAATTAGGCCAAAAGCAGAGGTGGACAAAGTAAACAACTTCCTTACTTAAAGTGAAAGTACAGATAATAGTCAAATATTACTCCGTTACAAATAAAGTTGTAAAGACTGATTTTTGCTTAAGAAGTGCTTGTTTTTAAAAGTTTGTAAGTATCAAAAGTAAAAAGTATGTCAATGCATTGTTTTATTATTGTATCCTTATGCCTCTGAAGCAACCTACACTCTAAAAAATGCTGGGTTGTTTTAACCCAATTTTGGGTCAAATATGGACAAACCCGAAATGTTGGGTTAAAAATATAATGTAAAAATTTAACCCAACAGCTGGGTTAGTCCATATTTGACCCAAAGTTGGGTTAAAACAACCCAGCATTTTTTAGAGTGTAGTGAACACACTTAGTGACATCACTAACCCTATAATTTACATAAACCCCGCCCCCGGGAACGCAGTCCAGTAAGCACAATAAGATCCGAAAGAGCTCTATGCAAATAAATCCATTTCCATATGGGTTAACTTTAACTGCTTTGTCAACTAAAGTTATGTCTAACTTTTTTGAATGGAGTCATTTAATCTCAACAATCTTATCTCTGACATGGAAAGTATGCAATCTCCATATTTACCCTCATTTCTCTTTGTTTTGCTCTTGTGTGGTGTTCAGATGGAGGCGTTTCATCATAGTCCCCCTCGTCGACTATCTAGTGAGCAGGAGTCAGTGGACCCAAATCAGCAAGCTCTTCCCATGGTGGGTGGTAAGATAAGAGGCGGAGTTTGTGACATGAGTGGTACTGTATATTTGAATTAAATATTACATAGTGTTATATTAAGAAATATCATTTTTTTAGTGGATTCAGTGTTTAATAATATTTGCAGAGGAGTTGATTTAACCCTCTGGTGCTGCTCGTGTGACAGTGAAAAATTACAGATTTTCTTTTCTCCATTAAATGAATGTAAAAAAATTTGGTTTGATATTTTTTTATTTAAAATTTTGTATTTTTATGGAATTTTAAGGTACTTAATTATATTTATGGAATAGTTGTGATCCATTCATTAGCTGTTTTTGAGTATAGACATGAAAATGGCATTTCCAACTTGTTGTAAATCTTGAATGCTTTGGAGGCTTAAGACTTAATTGTGGTCTCACACTAGGCAGATTGTTGCTGAGGTAAAAAATAAAATAAAAATTATGTAATAGTGTAAAATACTATTTTAAAAATTGTATATGAAATGTATCTTTTAAAACACGTTTTACTCTAAAACTGTGAGAAAATCAAAGCCATAAATCTAAACAAGTTGTGTTCCAAATTTAAGGTTGATATCGCAAAGAACAAGCTTTCATTGAGATTTTGTTTGGGCGCAATATTCCAAACGTTGATGAAATTGGCTTCCCATTAGTTTTTAATAGTTTTCAATGTGGTCAAGTGTGTGACCATATCTTTCAGGACTATAACCTTTTAAAATCTTGTACATAATTGTATTTGGCATTATAGCAAATGCCAAAACCTTTACAAAGTTTCGTACCGTTCCGATGAAGTATAAAAAAATAAAGTCCTCGATCTCGACTGACCAACTATCTGCTGAGATTCTGAAGTCCACAAGAGAGGATTTGTGAATGGAAGTGAAGCGCCGTAACGGACGCCGTTAGGTCACGTGACATTAACAACATATGTCTGTATTACATTTATACCGAGGCTGTATAGAGCATAATTTTTTAACGGTCGCAAGTAAATAACAAAAAAAAAAAATAAATTGCCTACCTCAATAGGCGATTTCGGACACAACTGAGCAGTGTTGTAGTCGAGACCACCTCACTCGAGTCCGAGTCGACACCGAGACCAGAGAGAGTCGAGTCCGAGTCGAGTCCGAGACCAGAGACGGTCGAGACCGAGACCAGTGAGGGTTGATTACCTAATTTACTTTTATTTACTTAGAGAAATCCTTTTTTTTTTTTTTTTTTTTTACTGAATTTACTTAGAGTTTAAAAAATATGTTCAGTTTAGGGTAAAAAGGCCACATAGTAGTAGGTGGTGTTAAAAGTAATTTTATTACAATTTGTAATGCACAGTTGCGCACTAGAAAATCACCAATCACTGGGCGTGTCAATCAATTTAAAGAAATATTTTATTAACATACATTAATAATCATGAAAAATATTTTTAATTGAACTCGAGTGGACTCGGGAATAATTCCGAGTCCTAAAAAAAAAAAATGTTCGAGTACGAGTCAATTCCGAGTCCAAATGGACACGAGTCCATGACAAGACCAAGACCATTAAAATATGGTCTCGAGGACGAGTCCGAGACGAGTCCGAGTCTCGAGTACTACAACACTGCGACTGAGACGTCTATTTGATGTGTGTGTTGACATCTGGAAGACGTATTTTTTATAGTGTTTGCTCATCTGTAATACGTCTATAGGACGTTTCCTGTCAGATGTCAAATAGACGTTTAGAAGATGTCTTTAATATGTAATGATTTAGAATGCATGTTAAACTGTCATCTTAAACATGACATCTTAAAGATCACTTCATCTGGAAAGCATCTGCTGTTTGCTAACATCTGGGGTTAACATACATTCTGAGTCATTACATCTTAAAAGACATCTTCTAAACGTCTATTTGACATCTGACAGGAAACGTCCTATAGAATATTACAGATGAGCAAACACTCTTAAAAATACGTCTTCCAGATGTAAACATCACACCAAATAGACTTGTGCTGTCTGTGTGTTGACATCTGGAAGACATGTTTTTATAGTGTTTGCTCATCTGTAATACGTCTATATGACGTTTCCTGTCAGATGTCAAATAGACGTTTAGAAGATGTCTTTAAGATGTAATGACTCAGAATGTATGTTAACCCCAGATGTTAGGATGTTAAGATGTCATGTTTAAGATGTCAGTTTAACATGCATTCTAAATCATTACATCTTAAAGACATCTTCTAAACGTCTATTTGACATCTGACAGGAAACGTCATATAGACGTATTACAGATGAGCAAACACTATAAAAACATGTCTTCCAGATGTCAACACACAGACAGCACAAGTCTATTTGGTGTGATGTTTACATCTGGAAGACGTGTTTGCTCATCTGTAATAGTCTGTAGGACGTTTCCTGTCAGATGTCAAATAGACGTTTAGAAGATGTCTTTAAGATGTAATGATTTAGAATGTAACTGGCATCTTAAAGATGTCTATCAGATGTTAGCAAACAGCAGATGCTTTCCAGATGAAGTGATCTTTAACAGACTTAAAGACGTACGTGTGCTATCTGGGTAGAGGCGTCTATTTGATGTGTGCATCGAACTGTTCCATGAGTTCACATGAACCGTACATGGACCACTCTTTTAATGCGGACTCGAGTACGGTTCGCCGGTGTGCACCAGAGTAGTTCACATCATCCAAATGAAACTCTTACTGTAAGTCAGTCAAAAAAATTCTAGTGTGAAAAAAACTCACCTTATATAGAGGTTTACCCTGCTATAGTTTACTTCTGTGTTCCAAATGTGAAAAAAAGTCCATTTAGAACTTTACAATGAATAAATTACTGAATCATTCATCTAAATGCATTAGGAAAAATAGCTTGAAATTTATGCTTTTAAACCCTCTGGCCTGCTTGACTGCTGAGCTTCCAGTGTAAGTGCACTACTGTGTACTTTACACTAAAGCATGAATCATAATTACTGTCTATGACAATGAACATTATACAGTCGTTCAGATGTTGTTCATAGACTCTTCGATTAGAGAGTTGAGAATGGAATGGTTATAACGTGCATATAACAGTTTGAAAACAGAATGAGCGATAATAGATGCATTGATAACAGAAATGAGAAAAGTGTTTTATAAGGCTTTGATATGACTCATCTGTGTCTTCCTGTGTCAGAGAAGTGCTGTAATTGCCACTGGTCACTCTTTCTGTGGTTTATACCTCACAATACAGTGAGCTCAGCGTTCAGAGTGCCCTATTATCAGCTGTCTTTTTGAGACTTTCATGAGTGTATGACTTCAATTCTTATTCTATCAATCTCCAACATATGCCCTGTCCTTTCCCCATGTGATGATTACTGGCCCAGCAAAAGCTTTTTATGTAATAGGCAAATTAGCCAACTTCCATTACCACCCTCTCGTGTTCATTATTGAGGTCAAATGGCGGTTACATCATCACACAGCTACCCCCGCATGTCGTTCTTGACTTCTTCAAAGTGAACGTTATGCTTCCTGCAGGTCTACAGTGTTCCATATACATCCCTCAACATGTTTCTGGGAGGAGATCAACAACCGAGACTCCTTACAGAGATAACATTTTACTCATACACTCACAACGTCAGCGTTACAAAATCGAATTCTGTCATCATTTACTCACCCTCATGTTGTTTCAAACGTGACGTTTTTTCCATGCAACACAAAAGGAGAAATTCTGAAGAAATATTGTGGAAAGTGGGCATTCTTCACAAATTCATATTTAGCGTTCCATGGAAGAATCAAAGAAATTTATACGGGTTGAAACAACAAGAGGATGCATTTTCCTTTTTTTTTTTTTTTTCTCGATTTGGTTTGTGCTATGCATTTTTACAAATCCTATAATATTGTGCTATTAGCTTAGAACATGCTAATGTTAAACTGTTAAACTATTTAAAATCTTTATTCACATGTATTTTAGATTAGATTAGATTTAGACAAACTTGAAATTTGATGTTTTCCAACTAAATCAAATAAAATAAAGTTGAAGTAATATAAGAAAATTACTAAAACTAAAATAAAAATATAGCTAAATAGAAACATTTTTTAAAAACAAAAACTTGTCAAATGCACAGCAAAATTACTAAAACCAGTAATAGATGGAAAATATAAAAATAAAAGCTACTATAATCTATGAATAAATACTATGGAAAAAAAGAAAAAGTGTTTTATTTTATGCATAAAAGATGCATTAAATTGATTAATTGAAAAGACATTTACAATGTTTCAAAATATTTCAAAAATAAATGCTATTCTTTTGTATAGAGCCAAGGTTTCCACAAAAAATATTAAAGAGCGCCACTGTTTTCAACATTGATAATAATGAGAAATGTTGAGCAGCATATTAGAATGATTTCTGAAGGATCATGTGACACTGAAGACTGGAGTATATAATGATGTTGGAAATTCAGCTTTGGTCACAGAATATGTATTTTCCAATAAAAACAGTTGTTTAAATTGTAAAAATATTCTACAATATAACAGTTTTTATTGTATTTTAAATCAAAAAATTGCAACCAAGGAATGCAATAACTAACACTGTTGCGAACTGATGCCATACATGCTATAAGATTACAAATAGCACTTCACAGATTTGGGGCACAGAGTTGCGACCTACATAGACGATTCCAAATCAGCCACTCACAATGTTCCATTTTGGTTAGAATCCTGCCTTATAAGGCAGCTGCCCATTTAGGCAGTAGGCAGCTCACTAAATTTTGGAACAGGGCCATTATAATCTATTATTAGACTGCCAAGACTGAAAAAACAGACCTAATCCAATAGAAGGATGTGTGCGATATAGTGTTTCACAGAGCAATAGTTTGTATTACTGGTTGTTGTGAGGTTGTGTGCACCAATCTCACCCTATTTCGGTCTCTCTATCAGGGCTGAGTGTGGAGGCGTTAGCTGTGCTGATGGCGACCGTGATTCAGGGTCAGGTGCTGTGGGTGTATAACAAAGATATCAAGCCTGTCTGAACGAGGACCAAGAACCGGACCTCCCACACAGCACAGCGCTGCACAAAACCATATCACAATAACACCTACACACCACACTGTGGAATAGGGCAACTGTTCAGACGTCACTTAGGTGTTTTACCATTTATAATTAGTTGCATTTGCTAAGGAAAGCTTAGCTTGTAATACTAAGGGATTAAACAAAGCCATAAAGTATTTAACTTTGGGGTGTAATTTTTGGGTCTGTTTAGTGTGTGCAATTACACAATTACTTTCAATCTTTTTAGCAGAATTTCTATAGGTAATTTGCAGCCTCGGGGACAGTTAGTCTATGAGACCATGTGAAAATACACACTCTGACTAACATGTAATCCAACTCTTTCAACTGTTGCTAAAACATTGTTTGAAAAACACAGTTGAAAAGTTCCTTATATGAGTACAGTTTAGTGCCACAGTTTCATTGGAGATCTTATTATTACCCCTGCAATTTGCACCCTGAGTTGTTTGCATATACAGTACACTTACATAAATGTGTTAGTTTCCCAACAGGGAAATACCTTCATGATATCAGCACTAGTCATAAATTTACTATTCTTTGTGGTGCTGTTCCTGGGGGTCAAAGAACAAAAATGTTTGCTGTACATTTGTGTCGAAATTATTTTATTTTTTAAAGCCATGGTCACGCTTGACTTTGAGCTTTGAGCGTGCAAAATTTCTACATACACTGAAATGGTCACAAAATGATGTCAGATTCATCCACTCCAAAATATGTAATCCACTCCACAAGTTTGCGTTCTCTAAAAGGCACAAAATGTACGATTAAAATATCCAATAACCACTAAAACAATGTTGTATATGTTGTTGACTCGTGTACTTATATTATCCCAAATGTTTCCAAGAGAAATCAGCTATTTTAACCAGTCTAAAAGAGTAGCGTTATGTAAAAAGGTAATGCAGCCATGACAGGAAGAGGAGTGCGCATTCATTTTCAATAATTCAACATCTCGGAGTCAATTATTCCGTAAATAAACTACAGTTACTACACCTCAAAACATTATTCAGATGATGTATTTCAAGATATTAGTCAGGTTTTTGTAACACTATTTTGTGGAGTAATTTCTTACGCATCTATTCCCAAGCGTTGCTAGTTCCAAAAGGTAATTTTAGAGCTAGTAATGGATAGCCTGGATGCCAGCCTGAACTCCGCCCACAACATTTTTTGGTCAGGAAGTTCGGTCTGGACTCGATCCATTGAGGAGTATTTATGATCAGACAAGAAACGTTTGGGCCAATCAAATTGCGAGGGCGGGCTTTATACGATGATGGGTAGATATCTGCAGGGACGTAATCATCACGTTATCAAAGAGCGCTTAACTGGTTTCCCTCAAATATGACTGCAGCTGAAGAATTGAGATGTATAGATTCCACTGTTGTAAAATAAATCGACAGCGCATTCATTTTAATAGACAAACAGAAAACTGCAATCAAGGCATTTGTCGATCGGAAAGATCTCTTTGCCGTCCTTCCTACTTGATTCGGCAAAAGTGTAACTTATCAGCTGGCTCTGACGGTTAGGGTTGGTTATCGTTTGAATTTGAACGATTCTGATTCCGATTCCGATTCCTTGTTTCGATTCCGGTTCCTAACGATTCTCGATTCCGATTCTTTTAAGAGGCAGGGTCAAAAAAAGTTTAGCTAACCTTGCTAACCAACGGTCTTTCGGAAGGAAATAATCCTTTCTGAAGGAAATACTCCTTCTGTCACAAATACTCCTTTTGTCACAAATTTTGCATTTTGCCGAGATTTCGTTATTTTTAGAAAAGTGAAGCCACACTTTGGACCGCCGACGTAAGCTACTCATGTTCGACTCGCGCGGTTATGCCAACACTTCCGGTAGACGCTTCTTCGTTGGTGTTGTTCAGCGGTTTCTTCTTCCGCTCGGCGGACTGTGAATATCGAAACTAGGAATCGAAATTTTAACTTTTGAACGATTCCGGGAAAAACGAAAAGTTAGTCCCGATTCCAATCGATACTCGATTCTCGATACCCAACCCTACTGACGGTCGCTAAGAAGATGGGACGTAATGAAAAGCCTTTGGTCGTTGTGGTTTCTCCTTTGGTTGCACACATGGCGGAATAAGTAAAAGAAGCAACACTCGTTATTTTACTTCTAAAATAAGTAAGTTCTGTAGTTCTGCCCTATGCAAAGTTGTTGAGTTACTGCATTGCTCAGATTGGTTGTAGGTTTACCGACTATCCAATTGAGTGCAGAGAGTTTTTTTTCCCTGGTTTGGCTAAGACACACGCCTCATAATCAAAGCCCTACGGAGCAGATTCAGACTCATATAGACCCCTTCAATGTTTGTACACATTGGAATCCTCTGTTGGGTGCGCGCGCAGCATGGGGTCAGAAAAATGGCGCGGCTAATAGACCGGCATGATATTGTGTCAAGTTATGCACTGTCTTTTACCACCACAGGAACGGGAGCATTACCATAACAAACTTGTTTTAGTTAATGGCGATTGTCTCCCTGATCCCGAGCTCATAACAGAATAGGTAGACAACGTCAGAAAGTGGCCAGATATTCACTGGCCCGCCATATACAGCTATTTGGTGGGCAAGCAGAGTGTTTACAATACACACGCGTAAAAAACTCAAAGCCTACAAATCGCTAGACGCGTATAATTGTTTAGACGGTTTTATATAGCGATATAAGCGTTCGAGTGTGTTAAAAGCGGAGGTTTTACCGAGCCAGCGCCAGGGGAAAAAGACCTCTATGTACAAAGCCTGGGTCGTGATCAACAAGCGGGAAGGCTACATCCATACTGCAAATTGCACCTGCATGGCAGGGTAACATTAATTATTTATCATATTGGAGACGGATGCACTGTAGACTGATTGACTTGATGGTTATATTTCCCTAGAAAACTGTCACGACTAGGCTAATCACTTACCCAGCATCTGTCACCTTTCCTCCAGGGTCATTCTTGCTAAACTAAACGTGTGTCTGTCATTTCACCAATTATCACTGAGATGCATGGAAATCAGTGCGTGATGTAAAAAAAAAAACAACATAAAAAAAGTATTTATCGCAAGTTAGTATTTATCGACGCAACAAGTAGGCATGTTGACGAGAAATTCTCTGGTTGCTGGTTTAAACTATGGTTACAGCATGATGGAATGAACTTTTCTGACCAAGGCATTCGCACTGCGCACCGCAAATTTTTCTGTGACGTCAACCGTGAAGGGGTCTATTCTCACTAGAATATGACGAGTATGACGAAGTCAGGCTTGCGCCACAAATAGCACACTAATGCAGTTATGAGAGAGAGAGAGAGAGTTATCAAGCGTGTGTGAATTACCTGAGTCTGTGCGTCTTCTCAACAGTGTTCAGCAGCAGTGTAATAGCAAAACTGTACGTTAATCTTCTCCAAGAACAGCGCCGTTATTACCTCGCAAGTGAGAAAGGTCATGTAGCATTTAAATTGATAAACTATACTGTTAACTATTTTATTGATAAAATCATCAGAGCAGCACTGACAACGCGTTTCTGTGCGAGTGGAAATCATTTGGCGCAGTGATATGGAACTGCCAGGAACTAGCCGTACGTCTCCCTGTAAATAATTGCACGCCTTAGAACGTTTGTCAACCAATCAGATTCAAACGTTCAACAGCCCCCTAATATAAAACATAACCTTCAACACACTCAAACATATTTTTAGTATGATAGTTTTGACCAGTTTTGTTGCATTACCCCACTATTTAAATTCAAATGCAGCGTAAAATGTCCAGGCTCTCTGCCCCGGCCTTCAGTAATGAACCACAGTAATGTTAATAAAATTGTAATATTTTAGCTCATCCATGAACACGATTCCCGTCAGATTGCTTTCCATCGGCTGTGGAGGTGAAGACTACAACTCCCATAATTCCACGCTCTTTCACAGCGCCATCAAGCTACGCCTTCGATATTGTTTTAAATAAGTGACCTAGCAGCGAAACTAACATAATGTGCCTTTAATTCAGCTCAAAGGTCACCCTAGGCCTAGGGCATATCAATCTTTGCTTACACTTTAGATCAAGTTCCAATTCTCACTATTAACTAACTATTAACAACGACTTTTGCCTCAATAAACTCATAACTACTGCTTATAATTATTTTGTGAGATACTTAAGTTTAGGTATTGGGTAGGATTAGGAATCTAGAAGAAATGCAGATTAAGGCATTAATATGTGCTTTAGAAGTAGAATATCCTTGTAATATGCATGCTAATAAGCAACTAGTTAATTGTGAGAACTGGAACATGTTTTACCCAATCTTCTATTTGTCTTCATGTGATAAAACTTCGCAGGTCATAATTCAACAATCTTGAACTTTGGAACTCAGTGAAGACTATAAAGAGCAGCTTGAGCTTCTGCTTCCTGTCTCTCACATTCGTATGCGTGATGTAAGTCAATGGAATGAAAAGTGTAGTGTGACCACACCTTAATTTTGAAGAATGTTTAGTTTATGTTTTTTGTTTTGTTTTGTTCTGTTTCCTTGGTCATACATTTGAGCTTGAGGGTTTGATGAGGAACATTTAATAATGGTAACTTTATGGCAGACTACATTTTAAACATGTTTGTGAGCCAAACAATACGAGTTTGAACTGTAGGGAATTTATTGTTTACGAATAAAATCCCACCAGGCTAGCTCTCTAGCTCTCGAATTTCATTGCTGATGCAATGATGTATTGTTGTCTCACTCTGGATCCTGTAGTGCCTCACAGTGTTCACATGCACACTACATACCTGAATGTTTTGAAAAAGCTCACTGGCCATCTGTCGTACCATTCCAGTCTGGTCCTCGGCTTCCTCTTCTCCGCTTTAGCTCTTCAGTTTGGATCTCTAATTAACCTGTAAAGTACATGGAAAATCAGAACTTGGACAAAAATATCATGTTGTTGACATGCAATCATATCAAGAGTATTTGAATGAAATTGTATGTGGTAAATAACAAAAACCAACCTTCTGTATTGGAAAAATTGATTCGAAAAAATCGATATGTATGGCCGCAATCAGTGTCAATGTGGCAGATGACATTGGTGAAGCTGAGCAAGAAAACTGCTCTTTTTATAGGTCTACCTGTAAGTTTCCTCTGATGGTGAGGAGACCATACACATTGATTTTGGTGAGGTTCTGGTGACAGAAGAAATGGTTCTATTTAGAACCAGAAATGGTTCCATCCCCCGCTTCATATATGGAACTCCAAAATGGTTCTATATAGAACCATTTTTTTTTTGGAAAAAGGTTCTATTGGCCAAGTACAGAACCCCAGGGTTCTATAGAGGAACCCTTTTTTTAAGAGTGTATAGAACCTTTTAGGGTTTCCAAATACATAGCGCTGATAGAACCTATTTAGGTTTTATATAGAACCTTTTCTTCTAAGAGTGTGATCTGTCTATATCAGGGATGGGCAAAGTTGGTCCTGGCGGGCCACTGTCCTACATAGTTTAGCTCCAATACGGAAAAATTCACCTGGCTGTAACTTTCTAGTAATCCTGAAGACCATGATTAGCTTGTTCAGGTGTGTTTGATTAGTGTTGAAGCTAAACCCTGTAGGACAATGGCCCTCCTGGACTGAAGTTGCCCATCCCTGATCTATATGTTCTTTACCTGTGTTTCTCCGTAGTTCCTCATACCAGCTCTGGTAGTCCTGGTTGCAATACCTGAGAACTTTCCGGTTTTCATGGACATGTGTGTTTTGCTTGGAGCTAGTTTAGCTGCACAGTTCTTGTTATCATGGGGAGTAACAATAAGACCTTCACGCTGTTCATCTCTGCTAATCAGGTTAGCATCCTCCACCATGGATAGTTTAGCACTTGCCGCTTTATCAGCAAATCTTACTTTAAACCTTCACCCTCACGTCAATCCAAACCCGTAAGACCTTCGTTAATCTTCTAAACACAAATGAAGATATTTTTATTGAAATCAGAACCAGGATTTTATCAACCAACCATAGGCATTGCAACTTTCAAGGCCATTGCAACTTTTCACAGTAGTAAAGACAACGTTAACATAATCCATGAGACAGTGGTTCAACCTTAATGTTATGAAGTGACAAGAATACTTTTTGTGCACAAACAAAACCCACACCAAAATAACAACTTTATTCAACAATTTCTTCTCCTCTGTGCCATTCTCCTATGCTGTTGACGTAGTGTAAGCGCTTCCGGGTTGTACGTCAGAATGTCGCCTCTCTATTGGCTGACGCTGGTCATGTGAGCAGCACAACCATAAGAAGTGGACAGAGCCATCTCATTGGAACTCCATTGAGACAAGTGAAGCCTGTTTTGGCGATTGTTTTAGCACTTCCGTCCCTAACGCGTAGACTCAAACAGAGCTTGACGACGTAGATGTGACGAGAGCAACCCGTCTGTCTTCTAGTGGCTGTGGCATGACAAATCTGAATCATTCTCTTCCGAAACTTGCAGAGGCGAAGAGTGTGAGTAGGAGCTGGTATTTTATCATTGTCGCGTTTCTTTAGAAATAAATAAAGGACAAATGGAGTCTTCAAACGCCTCAGATGTAAAGTTATTCGCTGTCAAAGCAGCGCAGTCTCACCCCAAAAAGTCATATAACTGACGTTTTGGGACGTCTTTTGACCATACGTCAATATTCGCCTTTTTAGGGCCCCCTTAAACGTCGGTAGATGAGGTTATGGGATCCTAACTCTACCCCAGACCTAAACCTAACCCTAAACCTAACCCGTCACCTAACTGACGTTAAAGGTAAAGCGTCAGTTGTATGACGGCCCGGGATCGCCATCTACCGACGTTTAAGGGGGCCCTAAAAAGGCGAATATTGACGTATGGTCAAAAGACGTCCCAAAACATCAGTTATATGACTTTTTGGGATGAGAATGTGTTGGTCAAAGTGACGCCAAAATGAATGGGAGTCAATGGAAATGCTAATGCTAATGCAAGTTCTGCTACAAGATGGCAGCTCCCGCGACTAGGCTTCAACTTCCGGTTGATGGATTACCCCCTTGAGCACAACGCATGCGTGTGATGCTGGCGCAAGAGCCGGCCAATAGTGAGGCGACATTCTGACGTACAACACGGAAGCGCTGGACATTGTTTACTACGTGAATAGTAGTATTTATCTGTCTGATAATATTTTAACAAAATTGTCTGGCAAAAAAACAAACTTATGTGGTGTCCACCAACAGTCATGTGAAAACAACATGAATTAAAAATTCTAAGAACTTGGCATACTTATTTTAAACTAGATTTTTAAAGATTTTTAAGATTTTACCTTTTATTTGTCATCGGTCCAGATCTGCACTGCTTGTGCTAAGGATAAATCAATGACAACTCAAATCTTGTTGAGGAGAGGTGCGTGCTATTACTTTTATAAGCAAACAGACGTACAATCTTGCCTGCCGAGAGACAAAATGGATGAAAAAATCTTATAGATTTACAAAGTAGAGATCAGAATATTAAATAGACTGGAAAGTCTGAACTTCAGCCAGTACGCAAAAGCAACACTCTAGAAACCACACCAAAACCAGCTACCACGACTAAAAACCAATCAGGACACCCTAACAACCAGCCTAAACACTTTTGGTGGTTGTGAGTTTTGCATGGGGAAGCACCCTCTTGGTCAGGTCAATGCTGCTAGATGTAGTGGATGAGTTTGCTGTTCAGACCCCCTCCCGCAAGGGCCCTGGGCCTGGAGCTCTAGTTTGTTTCGTGCTTGAGGTTTTGCATCAAGCTCGGAGGAGGTCTGTCTGCTGGCATCTCCTCTGTGACACTGCAGTGAGTCAGCACACGCTCTCTCCGAGCTAAAGTAAAGCCTGATTTAATGTGGCAGTCTGTCAGTTTTTAAAAACATTGTGGACTCTGGGCCTACATTCAAGTACAATTGTTCACGCTCTATGTCCTGCAAGTTTTTAAATATTGTCAGGCAAGAATGTTTGAGCAAAACATAATCATGCTTCTGTTTGCAGTAGTTCCGCCCTTTTTATGGAAGTCTAAAATGTTCACATTGAAATGTTTACACAGAGCAATGTGTTTTGTTGAAGCTGTAGTCATGCGGATTGAGTCATCTTGGCACTGAAACTGCTTTTGGGCCCCATACCGATCACCTTTTGCTGGTGGGTTTAGTGTTTTTCTATCTTTACCCAATCAATGAAGCACATCAGAAGAAGATTCAACAAGATCTCGGACACACAAGGTAATACGCACTAGTGTCATCCAATGTCTACCCAGAACGTTTTGCTAATGTTCCCATTAAGCAGTGTTGGGGAAGCTACTCTGAAACTATAGTTTGACAAGCTACTCGTAAGTTAAAGTAGTTAAATTACAGTCACCCCCTTTTGTAGTGTACAGTAGTTAGCTACGCTACAAGTTATTATCAAAAAGTAGCTAGCTACATTGAAACTACTATTGCTGTTTGAACAACGCATATTATAAATAACTGAATAAGTGTCTGAGGAAAGTTTTTAAGAAAAATATTTAGTATTTAACCCTCAGGTGCTCTTCGGTCATTTCTGACCGAAAAATTTTCTGTTTTGAAATTTTAGAAATCACACCTTCATCGGAATGTTACGAAACTTGGTGACTTTTATGGCATTGGGTATGTGAACACAAAAAAAAATTTAGGTCATGATTCGAGCAGGCTAAGTGGTCGTAAAAAAAAAAAAAAAACACTTGTGCTCTTCGGTCAAAAATGACCGACCATAGGAAATGAATGGGAAATTGACAAAAACACAAAAACTTTGAGAATTTTTGTGTGTACAATCTACAAATCGGCCATGATGCAGAAAAAAAGTGCTCATCATTGAAGGGGTGACACTCTAAAACATCAAGACTGCAAAACAGACATACCCACCACCCTACACACACACAAACACACTTTTATACACATACACATTTTTGATTACAAAAAGTATGTTTTGAATTTTTAAAAATCACAGCTTCATCGCGATGTTACGAAACTTGGTGACTTTTATGGCATTATGTATGTGAACACACAAAAAAATTGAGGTCATGATCTGAGCATGCTAAGTGGTCAAAAATAAACCATAAATATTGCATAAATATTAATAAATTCAATTAAATTGTCTCAAAATACTAAATTGAAAAGAATAAATATTATAGAACAAAAATAAATTGCATTGGTTTTACTGGGATGGAGAAAGTTTCATTTTTAGGTGTCCGGTCACTTTTGACCGGGAAGATAACAAGTGTGACTCCGAAACGAAGAGCACCTGAGGGTTAAAACAATGCAATACAATTATGATTTCAAAGAGTGTTGTTTTATTACACACAACACTCAAATATCTCAGACTGTTTGTCAAAAGTGCAAAATTGCAACAAATAGCCTACAACATTGCAAGAACAAAATATACATCCAACGTAAATTGCATTAGTAGGGTAGGAAGGGGGGGGGTTCACCTGCACCCGAAAGATATATTTTTTTAACCTAGTTTTTTGTAATCCTTAAGGTGTCTAGAAAAGGAATTTTGATGTTCCCCGCGCAAATTTTTGTCCCATATGTGATTTTTGCTTGATGCTTGATTTTTGGCTGCGGAAAATGAAAACTTTAAATCTACATAGAATCTGAACAATACATCCTACAGACACAATCTACCCCATTTTCTCTTCGTCTTTGCATGAGGAACTGATAGACATGAGGATTGTCTTGATTAGATGATGTATAGTGCATAAAAACTCAAATAAACACCAAAAAATGTCAAAAAATGGTGACATTGGATCATGAACTCCTCCCCTATAGACCCTTCTGATATATGTTTTCTAACTTTTGTATTTTTACAGTCTTTAGGATGTCTAAGAAGCAAATGTTGATGATCCCCACCTGAAATATTGTCACATGTATGTATTTTCTGGCTATATTGGTTGCCACCCTGGATATCCAAAAAAGCACATATAGGCAGTCTGTTTTTCTCCTTTAGTTTTCGATTTGATAAATCTCCTCCATTTTTCATAATTGGCTATGTAAATTATTGTTGAGCACATGTTGAGCTTGTTCCCAATGTTCACTTGTTGCACATTAAAAATATAACATAGATATTTTAATTAAATAATACATTTTAAGATACAACGTGTTCAAAAATATGCATTAATTAAAAATCACATCATGTAATTAGGATTCACTGGTAATGTGAGGTTTATTTAACATACATTTTTAAACTAACTACACAAATACATACCCTACACCATGCACCAACACACAATTAGAAAGGTCTTTCTTGGTGAAGAGCATTTAGCGTTATGGAAGCCCACATTAACTGGCAGATAATGGTCTCTCCAGGTTTCTGTTAAGTTGAAAAAAAAATGTTATGCTTAATAATTAATTAATTATACTTTCATTATTATTATTATTACTACTGGTGAGGGAATGTGTTTCATCTCGAGTGGGACAATCTGAACAAAATAACAACAAACATTCATGGCTCAAGTGTGGTGAACTGGACCGGTGGGATCATGATACAGGAGGTGAAACCTGAATTTGATGCCCCCAACTCTCTGGAAATTCCACGAATGCTCCCACTCTACGAGTGGAACAAGACGCACTCCCTTATGGTAGATATATCTGAGACCCTAAATTCATCATCAAGTCATGATTAGATGATGTATAGTGCATAAACACTCAAATGAACACCAAAAATGTAAAAATAAATTGTGACATTGGATCACTGGAACTCCTGTCCTCAGGACCCTATTGATATATGTTTTCTAACTTTTGTACTTTTACAGTCTTTATGATGTCTAAGAAGCAAATGTTGATGATCCCCACCTGAAACATGTTGGTCCAAATGAACATCTCCCACTATTCAAACCATTATATTGGTGTTATATTTATTGAAAAAAAAACAGAAAACCACTCATATATTCAAATACTTTTATGTGTAATGTATATATAAAGAGTTCAGATGCAAAAGCCTCTAAGTGCCATTTGAAATTTGGTTCTAGAATGACCATTTTTATCAAGCTTGTGTATTTAAGTTCAGTAATTTCACTTAAATGACCATTAATAGGTAATCTTCATTGCCATTTAAGTGAAATTACTGAACTTAAATATACAAGCTTGATAAAAATGATAATTTTAGAAGAAAATTTCAAATGGCACTTAGAGGCTTTTGCATCTGAACTCTTCATATAGGGTATAACAAATCCCCATTAGAATAAACTGAAATAGAAAAAAAGTGATTCTAATCAACCCCTCCTTGCACTGCCACCTTAACGTGGTGGAGGGGTTTGAGTACCCGAACGACCCTATGAGCTATGTTGTCCGGGGCTATATGCCCCTGGTAGGGTCTCCCAAGGCAAACCGGTCCTAGGCGACGGGTCAGACCAAGAACGGTTCAAAAAACCTTATGAGTGAAGTGAAAACAAGGACAGCCGGGGCCCCACCTTGGAGCCAGTATGTGAGCGCCTGGTGGCAGGGCCTCCCACACGGTGTCCGGCAGGGCTCAGTCCGAAGAAGCAACGTGGTGGCCCTGCTTCCCGTGGGCTCACCACCTTCGGGAGGGACCGTAAGGGGCCTGTGCTGAGAGGATCGGGCGGCAGTCGAAGGCGGGGGCCTCAACAACCCGATCCCTGGACATGGAAACTAGCTCTAGGGACAGAATGGCCCCCTGACCTGAACCCGAGTAGTGTTCAGTTATTTGACTTCTGTGCTAGTCACAGTTTGTCCACAACGAACACCATCTTCAAGCAAAAGGGTGTCCATCAGTGCATGCAGCACCTGAACACCCTAGGGCGTAGGTCGATGATCGACTTTGTGGTCGTTTGATCTGACTGCAGCCATTTGTCTTGGACACTTGGGTGAAGAGAGGGGCAGAGCTGTCAACAGATCACAACCTGGTGGTGAGTTGGATCAGATGGCGGGAGAGGAAGCTAAACAGACTCGGCAGACCCAAGCGTACTGTACAGCGGGTCTGCTGGAAACATTTGGCAGAGATCTTCAACTCCCACCTCTGGAGGAGCCTCGACCAGATCCCGAGGGAGGCTGTAGATATTGAGTCCGAGTGGACCATGTTCTCCACCTACATTGTCGAAGCGGCTGCTCAGAGTTGCAGCCGTAAGGTTTCCGGTGCCTATCGAGGCGGCAATCCCCGAACCCGGTGGTGGACACAGGAAGTAAAGTATACCGTCAAGCTGAAGAAGGAGGCCTATGGGGCCTGGCTGGCTTGTGGAACTCCTGAGGCAGCTGACTGGTACCGGCAGGCCAAGCGGACTCCAGCCTGGGTGGTTGTGGAGGCAAAAACTCGGGCCTGGGAGGAGTGCACTTTTTTACAGATGCACTTTTATGATGGACAGATGCACTTATGTGATGGATAGATGAACTTTTATGATGGACAGATGCACTTTTATGATGGACAAATGCACTTTTATGATGGATAGATGCACTTTTATGATGGACAGATGCACTTTTATGATGGATAGATGCACTTTTATGATGGACAGATGCACATTTATGATGGACAGATGCACTTTTATGATGGACAAAAGCACTTTTATGATGGACAGATGCACTTTTATGATGGATAGATGAACTTTTATGATGGACAGATGCACTTTTATGATGGACAGATGCACTTTTATGATGGACAGATGCACTTTTATGATGGACAGATGCACATTTATGATGGACAGATGCACTTTTATGATGGACAGATGCACTTTTATGATGGACAGATGCACTTTTATGATGGACAGATGGACTTTTATGATGGATAGATGCACTTTTATGATGGATAGATGAACTTTTATGATGGACAGATGCACTTTTATGATGGACAGATGCACTTTTATGATGGACAGATGCACTTTTATGATGGACAAAAGCACTTTTATGATGGACAGATGCACTTTTATGATGGACAGATGAACTTTTATGATGGACAGATGCACTTTTATGATGGACAGATGCACTTTTATGATGGACAGATGCACTTTTATGATGGACAGATGCACTTATGTGATGGATAGATGCACTTTTGTGATTGATAGATGCACTTTTATGATAGATAGATGCACTTTTATGATGGATAGATTAACTTTTATGATGGATAGATGCACTTTTATGATTGATAGATGCACTTTTATGATGGACAGATAGACTTATGTGATGGATAGATGAACTTTTATGATGGACAGATGCACTTTTATGATGGATAGATGCACTTTTATGATTGATAGATGCACATTTATGATGGACAGATGCACTTTTATGATGGACAGATGCAATTTTATGATTGATAGATGCACATTTATGATGGACAGATGCACTTATGTGATGGATAGATGCACTTTTATGATGGACAGATGCACTTTTATGATGGACAGATGCACTTTTATGATGGATAGATGCACTTTTATGATGGACAGATGCACTTTTATGATGGACAGATGAACTTTTATGATGGATAGATGCACTTTTATGATGGACAGATGCACTTTTATGATGGACAGAAGCACTTTTATGATGGACAGATGCACTTTTATGATGGACAGATGAACTTTTATGATGGATAGATGCACTTTTATGATGGACAGATGCACTTTTATGATGGATAGATGCACTTTTATGATGGACAGATGAACTTTTATGATGGACAGATGCACTTTTATGATGGACAGATGCACTTTTATGATGGACAGATGAACTTTTATGATGGAGAGATGCACTTTTATGATGGATAGATGCACTTTTATGATGGAGAGATGCACTTTTATGATGGATAGATGCACTTTTATGATGGACTGATGCACTTTTATGATGGATAGATGCACTTTTATGATGGAGAGATGCACTTTTATGATGGATAGATGCACTTTTATGATGGACAGATGCACTTTTATGATGGACAAACACACTTTTATGATGGATAGATGCACTTTTATGATGGACAGATGCACTTTTATGATGGACAGATGCACTTTTATGATGGACAGATGAACTTTTATGATGGACAGATGCACTTTTATGATGGATAGATGCACTTTTATGATGGAGAGATGCACTTTTATGATGGATAGATGCACTTTTATGATGGACAGATGCACTTTTATGATGGATAGATGCACTTTTATGATGGAGAGATGCACTTTTATGATGGATAGATGCACTTTTATGATGGACAGATGCACTTTTATGATGGACAAATACACTTATGATGGATAGATGCACTTTTATGATGGACAGATGCACTTTTATGATGGATAGATGCACTTTTATGATTGATAGATGCACTTTTATGATGCACTTTTATGATTGATAGATGCACTTTTATGATGGACAGATGCACTTTTATGATGGATAGATGCACTTTTATGATGGACAGATGCACTTTTATGATTGATAGATGAACTTTTATGATGGACAGATAGACTTATGTGATGGATAGATGAACTTTTATGATGGATAGATGCACTTTTATGATTGATAGATGCACATTTATGATGGACAGATGCACTTTTATGATGGACAGATGCAATTTTATGATTGATAGATGCACATTTATGATGGACAGATGCACTTATGTGATGGATAGATGCACTTTTATGATGGACAGATGCACTTTTATGATGGACAGATGCACTTTTATGATGGACAGATGCACTTTTATGATGGACAGATGAACTTTTATGATGGATAGATGCACTTTTATGATGGACAGATGCACTTTTATGATGGACAGAAGCACTTTTATGATGGACAGATGCACTTTTATGATGGACAGATGAACTTTTATGATGGATAGATGCACTTTTATGATGGACAGATGCACTTTTATGATGGATAGATGCACTTTTATGATGGACAGATGAACTTTTATGATGGACAGATGCACTTTTATGATGGACAGATGCACTTTTATGATGGACAGATGCACTTTTATGATGGATAGATGCACTTTTATGATGGAGAGATGCACTTTTATGATGGATAGATGCACTTTTATGATGGACAGATGCACTTTTATGATGGACAAATACACTTTTATGATGGATAGATGCACTTTTATGATGGACAGATGCACTTTTATGATGGATAGATGCACTTTTATGATTGATAGATGCACTTTTATGATGGACAGATGCACTTTTATGATTGATAGATGCACTTTTATGATGGATAGATGCACTTTTATGATTGATAGATGCACTTTTATGATGGACAGATGCACTTTTATGATTGATAGATGCACTTTTATGATGGATAGATGCACTTTTATGATTGATAGATGCACTTTTATGATTGATAGATGCACTTTTATGATAGATAGATGCACTTTTATGATGGATAGATTAACTTTTATGATGGATAGATGCACTTTTATGATTGATAGATGCACTTTTATGATGGACAGATGCACTTTTATGATGGACAGATGCACTTATGTGATGGATAGATGCACTTTTATGATTGATAGATGCACTTTTATGATAGATAGATGCACTTTTATGATGGATAGATTAACTTTTATGATGGATAGATGCACTTTTATGATTGATAGATGTACTTTTATGATGGACAGATAGACTTATGTGATGGATAGATGAACTTTTATGATGGATAGATGCACTTTTATGATTGATAGATGCACATTTATGATGGACAGATGCACTTTTATGATGGACAGATGCAATTTTATGATTGATAGATGCACTTTTATGATGGACAGATGCACTTTTATGATGGATAGATGCACTTTTATGATGGCCAGATGCACATTTATCATGGACAGATGCACTTTTATGATGGACAGAAGCACTTTTATGATGGACAGATGCACTTTTATGATGGACAGATGAACTTTTATGATGGATAGATGCACTTTTATGATGGACAGATGCACTTTTATGATGGATAGATGCACTTTTATGATGGACAGATGAACTTTTATGATGGACAGATGCACTTTTATGATGGACAGATGCACTTTTATGATGGATAGATGCACTTTTATGATGGAGAGATGCACTTTTATGATGGATAGATGCACTTTTATGATGGACAGATGCACTTTTATGATGGACAAATACACTTTTATGATGGATAGATGCACTTTTATGATGGACAGATGCACTTTTATGATGGATAGATGCACTTTTATGATGGACAGATGCACATTTATGATGGACAGATGCACTGTTATGATGGACAAAAGCACTTTTATGATGGACAGATGCACTTTTATGATGGACAGATGAACTTTTATGATGGATAGATGCACTTTTATGATGGACAGATGCACTTTTATGATGGACAGATGCACTTTTATGATGGACGGATGAACTTTTATGATGGATAGATGCACTTTTATGATGGACAGATGCACTTTTATGATGGACAGATGAACTTTTATGATGGACAGATGCACTTTTATGATGGATAGATGCACTTTTATGATGGACAGATGAACTTTTATGATGGACAGATGCACTTTTATGATGGATAGATGCACTTTTATGATGACAGATGAACTTTTATGATGGACAGATGCACTTTTATGATGGACAGATGCACTTTTATGATGGACAGATGAACTTTTATGATGGACAGATACACTTTTATGTTGGACAGATGCACTTTTATGATGGATAGATGCACTTTTATGATTGATAGATGCACATTTATGATGGACAGATGCACTTTTATGATGGATAGATGCACATTTATGATGGACAGATGCACTTTTATGATGGACAGATGCACTTTTATGATGGATAGATGAACTTTTATGATGGACAGATGCACTTTTATGAGGGACAGATGCACTTTTATGATTGATAGATGCATATTTATGATGGACAGATGCACTTTTATGATGGATAGATGCAGTTTTATGATGGACAGATGCACTTTTATGATTGATAGATGCACTTTTATGATGGACAGATGCACTTTTATGATGGACAGATGAACTTTTATGATGGACAGATGCACTTTTATGATGGACAGATGCACTTTTATGATGGATAGATGCAGTTTTATGATAGACAGATGCACTTTTATGATGGACAGATGCACTTTTATGATGGACAGATGCACTTTTATGATGGATAGATGCACTTTTATGATGGATAGATGCAGTTTTATGATGGACAGATGCACTTTTATGATGGATAGATGCACTTTTATGATGGATAGATGCACTTTTATGATGGACAGATGCACTTTTTATGATGGATGGATAGATGAACTTTTATGATGGACAGATGCACTTTTATGATGGACAGATGCACTTTTATGATTGATAGATGCACTTTTATGATGGACAGATGCACTTTTATGATTGATAGATGCACTTTTATGATGGACAGATGCACTTTTATGATGGACAGATGCAATTTTATGATGGACAGATGCACTTTTATGATGGATAGATGCACTTTTTATGATGGATGGATAGATGAACTTTTATGATGGACAGATGCACTTTTATGATGGATAGATGCACTTTTATGATGGATAGATGCACTTTTATGATGGATAGATGCACTTTTATGATGGACAGATTAACTTTTATGATGGACAGATGCACTTTTATGATGGACAGATGCACTTTTATGATGGACAGATGAACTTTTATGATGGACAGATGCACTTTTATGATGGACAGATGCACTTTTATGATGGATAGATGCACTTTTATGATTGATAGATGCACATTTATGATGGACAGATGCACTTTTATGATGGACAGATGCACTTTTATGATTGATAGATGCACATTTATGATGGACAGATGCACTTTTATGATGGACAGATGCACTTTTATGATTGATAGATGCACATTTATGATGGACAGATGCACATTTATGATGGACAGATGCACTTTTATGATTGATAGATGCACATTTATCATGGACAGATGCACTTTTATGATGGATAGATGCACTTTTATGATGGACAGATGCACTTTTATGAGGGACAGATGCACTTTTATGATTGATAGATGCACATTTATGATGGACAGATGCACTTTTATGATGGATAGATGCACTTTTATGATGGATAGATGCACTTTTATGATGGACAGATGCACTTTTATGATGGACAGATGCACTTTTATGATAGATAGATGCACTTTTATGATGGACAGATGCACTTTTATGATGGACAGATGCACTTTTATGATTGATAGATGCACTTTTATGATGGACAGATGCACTTGTATGATGGATAGATGCACTTTTATGATGGATAGATGCACTTTTATGATGGACAGATGCACTTTTATGATGGACAGATGCACTTTTATGATTGATAGATGCACATTTATGATGGACAGATGCACTTTTATGATGGATAGATGCACTTTTATGATTGATAGATGCACATTTATCATGGACAGATGCACTTTTATGATGGATAGATGCACTTTTATGATGGACAGATGCACTTTTATGAGGGACAGATGCACTTTTATGATTGATAGATGCACATTTATGATGGACAGATGCACTTTTATGATGGATAGATGCACTTTTATGATGGATAGATGCACTTTTATGATGGACAGATGCACTTTTATGATGGACAGATGCACTTTTATGATGGACAGATGCACTTTTATGATGGACAGATGCACTTTTATGATTGATAGATGCACTTTTATGATGGACAGATGCACTTTTATGATGGACAGATGCACTTTTATGATGGACAGATGCACTTTTATGATGGACAGATGCACTTTTATGATTGATAGATGCACTTTTATGATGGACAGATGCACTTTTACGATGGACAGATGCACTTTTATGATGGACAGATGCACTTTTATGATGGACAGATGAACTTTTATGATGGATAGATGCACTTTTATGATGGACAGATGCACTTTTATGATGGACAGATGCACTTTTATGATGGATAGATGCACTTTTATGATAGACAGATGCACTTTTATGATGGACAGATGCACTTTTATGATGGACAGATGCACTTTTATGATGGATAGATGCACTTTTATGATGGATAGATGCAGTTTTATGATGGACAGATGCACTTTTATGATGGATAGATGCACTTTTATGATGGACAGATGCACTTTTATGATGGACAGATGCACTTTTTATGATGGATGGATAGATGAACTTTTATGATGGACAGATGCACTTTTATGATGGATAGATGCACTTTTATGATGGATAGATGCACTTTTATGATGGATAGATGCACTTTTATGATGGACAGATGAACTTTTATGATGGACAGATGCACTTTTATGATGGACAGATGCACTTTTATGATGGACAGATGAACTTTTATGATGGACAGATGCACTTTTATGATGGACAGATGCACTTTTATGATGGATAGATGCACTTTTATGATTGATAGATGCACATTTATGATGGACAGATGCACTTTTATGATGGACAGATGCACTTTTATGATTGATAGATGCACATTTATGATGGACAGATGCACTTTTATGATGGACAGATGCACTTTTATGATGGATAGATGCACTTTTATGATGGACAGATGCACTTTTATGATTGATAGATGCACTTTTATGATGGATAGATGCACTTTTATGATGGATAGATGCACTTTTATGATGGATAGATGCACTTTTATGATGGACAGATGCACTTTTATGATTGATAGATGCACATTTATGATGGACAGATGCACTTTTATGATTGATAGATGCACATTTATGATGGACAGATGCACTTTTATGATGGATAGATGCACTTTTATGATGGACAGATGCACTTTTATGAGGGACAGATGCACTTTTATGATGGACAGATGCACTTTTATGATGGATAGATGCACTTTTATGATTGATAGATGCACATTTATGATGGACAGATGCACTTTTATGATGGACAGATGCACTTTTATGATTGATAGATGCACATTTATGATGGACAGATGCACTTTTATGATGGACAGATGCACTTTTATGATGGATAGATGCACTTTTATGATGGACAGATGCACTTTTATGATTGATAGATGCACATTTATGATGGACAGATGCACTTTTATGATGGATAGATGCACTTTTATGATGGATAGATGCACTTTTATGATGGACAGATGCACTTTTATGATTGATAGATGCACATTTATGATGGACAGATGCACTTTTATGATTGATAGATGCACATTTATGATGGACAGATGCACTTTTATGATGGATAGATGCACATTTATGATGGACAGATGCACTTTTATGATGGATAGATGCACTTTTATGATGGATAGATGCACTTTTATGATGGATAGATGCACTTTTATGATGGACAGATGCACTTTTATGATGGATAGATGCACTTTTATGATTGATAGATGCACATTTATGATGGACAAATGCACTTTTATGATGGACAGATGCACTTTTATGATGGACAGATGCACTTTTATGATGGATAGATGCACTTTTATGATTGATAGATGCACATTTATGATGGACAGATGCACTTTTATGATGGATAGATGCACTTTTATGATGGACAGATGCACTTTTATGAGAGACAGATGCACTTTTATGATTGATAGATGCACATTTATCATGGACAGATGCACTTTTATGATGGATAGATGCACTTTTATGATGGACAGATGCACTTTTATGAGGGACAGATGCACTTTTATGATTGATAGATGCACATTTATGATGGACAGATGCACTTTTATGATGGATAGATGCACTTTTATGATGGATAGATGCACTTTTATGATGGACAGATGCACTTTTATGATGGACAGATGCACTTTTATGATAGATAGATGCACTTTTATGATGGACAGATGCACTTTTATGATGGACAGATGCACTTTTATGATTGATAGATGCACTTTTATGATGGACAGATGCACTTGTATGATGGATAGATGCACTTTTATGATGGATAGATACACTTTTATGATGGACAGATGCACTTTTATGATGGACAGATGCACTTTTATGATTGATAGATGCACATTTATGATGGACAGATGCACTTTTATGATGGATAGATGCACTTTTATGATTGATAGATGCACATTTATCATGGACAGATGCACTTTTATGATGGATAGATGCACTTTTATGATGGACAGATGCACTTTTATGAGGGACAGATGCACTTTTATGATTGATAGATGCACATTTATGATGGACAGATGCACTTTTATGATGGATAGATGCACTTTTATGATGGACAGATGCACTTTTATGATGGATAGATGCACTTTTATGATTGATAGATGCACATTTATCATGGACAGATGCACTTTTATGATGGATAGATGCACTTTTATGATGGACAGATGCACTTTTATGAGGGACAGATGCACTTTTATGATTGATAGATGCACATTTATGATGGACAGATGCACTTTTATGATGGATAGATGCACTTTTATGATGGATAGATGCACTTTTATGATGGACAGATGCACTTTTATGATGGACAGATGCACTTTTATGATGGACAGAAGCACTTTTATGATGGACAGATGCACTTTTATGATTGATAGATGCACTTTTATGATGGACAGATGCACTTTTATGATGGACAGATGCACTTTTATGATGGACAGATGCACTTTTATGATTGATAGATGCACTTTTATGATGGACAGATGCACTTTTATGATGGACAGATGCACATTTACGATGGACAGATGCACTTTTATGATGGACAGATGCACTTTTATGATGGACAGATGAACTTTTATGATGGATAGATGCACTTTTATGATGGACAGATGAACTTGTATGATGGATAGATGCACTTTTTTTTCTCAGTGATCGTAAATAAAACAAAATTCCATTTTTCTCGGTTTAATGAAAACCGATAGGTCGTTATGGCACATAGACATATACACTAGACCTCACCTTGGCTAAGGCAGTTCATTGGAACGAATGCGTCAATAGAGCCGCCATCTTGAAACAGGGGAGCCCCTCCACTTTAATGCATCAGCATCAATGTAGTAGACACAGTAAATCACCATAAATCATCATGAATGCGATTTTTCTTGGTTTTTTGGAATGTTCCAACAGTCAGACATGTATTTATCATTGATTCCAGAAAGAAAGAAAAAAAAAAACATTCTTTCTAGTTCAGATTTAATCCGTGAACATCATACGCTGCACAAAAGTCCGCCACCATCAATGAATTTGAAGTAAAGGCAGAGATAGCAGCATTACCTAGCTACTTCCTATGACAAGACCCCTGTTCCAAGATGGCGGCGGTTTTGACGCATGCTTAGACCCCCAAGGTGAGGTCTAGTGTATATATCTATGGTTATGGCAGAGGTGAATAAACATCTGGATATCTCTCCACTGGAGCGTGTTAACGCAAACGTGTAAGTTTCACGTTTGAGGGGGTTAAACCATGACATCTACACATTTTCCAAAGTGGACTATTTAAGCTGCTTCATTAAAAATGTGACATTTAGACGTTTTTTTCGCCGTGGATCGAGGCAAATGAATCCTTTTCACCTTGAAAATAATAAATGTTTTTTTTGCATTTTAAATAATAGACCATTTCTCAGTGATCGTCAATAAAACAAAATTCCATTTTTCTGAGTTTCTTCGTTGCTGAGTATTTAAAAGGTTATGGTTAACACCGTTAACGTGGTTTAACGTCGATGTAACGTTGTTTTAGCGTACGTTTTGCTTAAACGAGGAGCTGGGGGACGCCCAAGAAAATAGACATTTTACTCATTAGGCTGCTTCATTAAAAATGTGACATTTAGACGTTTTCTTCGGCGTGGATCCAGGCAAATGAATCCTTTTCACCTTGAAAATAATAAATGTTTTTTTTTTTTTGCATTTTAAATAATAAAACATTTCTCAGTGATCGTAAATAAAACAAAATTAAATTTTTTCGGTTTAATGAAAACCTGACATCTACACATTTTCCAAAGTGGAATATTTAGGCTGCTTCATTAAAAATGTGACATTTAGACGTTTTCTTCGGCGTGGATCCAGGCAAATGAATCCTTTTCACCTTGAAAATAATAAAATTTTTTTTTTTTTTTTGCTTTTTAAATAATAGAACATTTCTCAGTGATCGTAAATAAAACAAAATTCAATTTTTCTCGGTTTAATGAAAACCGATAGGTCGTTATGGCAGAGGCGAATAAACATCTGGATAGAGGGCCATGAGACATAGACCTGAGTGCAACAATGGAGGCTCTAGACCCTTCCAGTGCTGAGATATCGAAAATCAAAATTTCGACCCGAAAAAAAAAACCGACAGTGTTACCCCTTACGTTTTTTTTTTTTGGGCGAAAAATTAGGTATCCCCAATCTTCTCAAAACTCTGGATTCTGATAGAGGCCATGAGACTTAGACCTGAGTGCAACAATGGAGGCTCTAGACCCTTCCAGAGCTGAGATATCGAAATTCAAAATTTAGACCAGAAAAAAAAACCCGACAGTGTTACCCCTTACGTTTTTTTTTTTTGGGCGAAAAATTAAGTATCCCCAATCTTCTCAAAACTCTGGATTCTGATAGAGGGCCATGAGACATAGACCTGAGTGCAACAATGGAGGCTCTAGACCCTTCCAGAGCTGAGATATCGAAAATCAAAATTTCGACCCGAAAAAAAAAACGACAGTGTTACCCCTTACATTTTTTTTTTTGGGTGAAAAATTTAGTATCCCCAATCTTCTCAAAACTATGGATTCTGATAGAGGGCCATGAGACTTAGACCTGAGTGCAACAATGGAGGCTCTAGACCCTTCCAGAGCTGAGATATCGAAATTCAAAATTTCAACCCAAAAAAACAAACGACAGTGTTACCCCTTACGTTTTTTTTTTGGGGCGAAAAATTAAGTATCCCCAATCTTCTCAAAACTCTGGATTCTGATAGAGGACCATGAGACTTAGACCTGAGTGCAACAATGGAGGCTCTAGACCCTTCCAGTGCTGAGATATCGAAACTCAAAATTTCGACCCGAAAAAAAAAACGATAGTGTTAACCCTTACATTTTTTTTTTGGGCGAAAAATTAAGTATCCCCAATCTTCTCAAAACTCTGGATTCTGATAGAGAGCCATTAAACATAGACCTGAGTGCAACAATGGAAGCTCTAGACCCTTCCAGTGCTGAGATATCGAAACTCAAAATTTCGACCCGAAAAAAAACGACAGTGTTACCCCTTACGTTTTTTTTTTTTGGGCGAAAAATTAAGTATCCCCAATCTTCTCAAAACTCTGGATTCTGATAGAGGACCATGAGACTAAGACCTGGTGTGCAACAATGAAGGCTCTAGACCCTTCCAGAGCTGAGATATCGAAATTCAAAATTTCGACCAGAAAAAAAAACGACAGTGTTACCCCTTACGTTTTTTTTTTTGGGCGAAAAATTTAGTATCCCCAATCTTCTCAAAACTCTGGATTCTGATAGAGGGCCATGAGACTTAGACCTGAGTGCAACAATGGAGGCTCTAGACCCTTCCAGAGCTGAGATATCAAAAATCAAAATTTCGACCAGAAAAAAAAAACGACAGTGTTACCCCTTACGTTTTTTTTTTTTTGGGCGAAAAATTAAGTATCCCCAATCTTCTCAAAACTCTGGATTCTGATAGAGGGCCATGAGACTTAGAACTGAGTGCAACAATGGAGGCTCTAGACCCTTCCAGTGCTGAGATGTCAAAATTCAAAACTTCGACCAGAAAAAAAACGACAGTGTTACCCCTTACGTTTTTTGTTTGGGCGAAAAATTAAGTATCCCCAATCTTCTTAAAACTCTGGATTCTGATAGAGGGCCATGAGACATAGACCTGAGTGCAACAATGGAGGCTCTAGACCCTTCCAGAGTTGAGATATCGAAATTCAAAATTTCGACCAGAAAAAAAAACGACAGTGTTACCCCTTACGTTTTTTTTTTTTGGGCGAAAAATTAAGTATCCCCAATCTTCTCAAAACTCTGGATTCTGATAGAGGGCCATGAGACATAGACCTGAGTGCAACAATGGAGGCTCTAGACCCTTCCAGAGCTGAGATATCGAAAATCAAAATTTCGACCCGTAAAAAAAACGACAGTGTTACCCCTTACGTTTTTTTTTTTTGGGCGAAAAATTAAGTATCCCCAATCTCCTCAAAACTCTGGATTCTGATAGAGGGCCATGAGACATAGACCTGAGTGCAACAATGGAGGCTCTAGACCCTTCCAGAGTTAAGATATCAAAATTCAAAATTTCGACCAGAAAAAAAAAAACGACAGTGTTACCCCTTACCTTTTTTTTTTGGGCGAAAAATTAAGTATCCCCAATCTTCTCAAAACTCTGGATTCTGATAGAGGGCCCTGAGACATAGACCTGAGTGCAACAATGGAGGCTCTAGACCCTTCCAGAGCTGAGATATCGAAATTCAAAACTTCGACCAGAAAAAAAAAACGACAGTGTTACCCCTTACATTTTTTTTTTTGGGGCGAAAAATTAAGTATCCCCAATCTTCTCAAAACTCTGGATTCTGATAGAGGACCATGAGACATAGACCTGAGTGCAACAATGGAGGCTCTAGACCCTTCCAGTGCTGAGATATCGAAACTCAAAATTTGGACCCAAAAAAAAAAACGACAGTGTTACCCCTTACGTTTTTTTTTTCGGCGAAAACTTAAGTATCCCCAATCTTCTCAAAACTCTGGATTCTGATAGAGGGCCATGAGACATAGACCTGAGTGCAACAATGGAGGCTCTAGACCCTTCCAGAGTTGAGATATCGAAATTCAAAATTTCGACCCGAAAAAAAAACGACAGTGTTACCCCTTACCTTTTTTTTTTTTGGGCGAAAAATTAAGTATCCCCAATCCTCTCAAAACTCTGGATTCTGATAGAGGGCCATGAGACATAGACCTGAGTGCAACAATGGAGGCTCTAGACCCTTCCAGAGCTGAGATATCGAAATTCAAAATTTCGACCAGAAAAAAAAACGACAGTGTTACCCCTTACGTTTTTTTTTTTGGGCTAAAAATTAAGTATCCCCAATCTTCTCAAAACTCTGGATTCTGATAGAGGACCATGAGACTTAGACCTGAGTGCAACAATGGAGGCTCTAGACCCTTCCAGAGCTGAGATATCGAAATTCAAAATGTCAACCAGAAAAAAAAAACGACAGTGTTATCCCTTACGTTTTTTTGGGGGCGAAAAATTAAGTTTCCCCAATCTTCTCAAAACTCTGGATTCTGATAGAGGGCCATGAGACATAGACCTGAGTGCAACAATGGAGGCTATAGACCCTTCCAGAGCTGAGAAATCGAAAATCAAAATTTCGACCCGAAAAAAAAAAAACGACAGTGTTACCCCTTACCTTTTTTTTTTTTGGGCGAAAAATTTAGTATCCCCAATCTTCTCAAAACTCTGGATTCTGATAGAGGGCCATGAGACATAGACCTGAGTGCAACAATGGAGGCTCTAGACCCTTCCAGAGCTGAGATATCGAAATTCAAAATTTCGACCAGAAAAAAAAAACGACAGTGTTACCCCTTACGTTTTTTTTTCTGGGCGAAAAATTAAGTATCCCCAATCTTCTCAAAACTCTGGATTCTGATAGAAGGACATGAGACATAGACCTGAGTACAACAATGGAGGCTCTAGACCCTTCCAGAGCTGAGATATCGAAATTAAAAATTTCGACCAGAAAAAAAAAACGACAGTGTTACCCCTTACGTTTTTTTTTTTTTGGGCGAAAAATTAAGTATCCCCAATATTCTCAAAACTCTGGATTCTGATAGAGGACCATGAGACATAGACCTGAGTGCAACAATGGAGGCTCTAGACCCTTCCAGTGCTGAGATATCGAAACTCAAAATTTCGACCCGAAAAAAAACGACAGTGTTAACCCTTACATTTCTTTTTTTGGGCGAAAAATTAAGTATCCCCAATCTTTTCAAAACTCTGGATTCTGATAGAGAGCCATGAGACATAGACCTGAGTGCAACAATGGAAGCTCTAGACCCTTCCAGTGCTGAGATATCGAAACTCAAAATTTCGACCCGAAAAAAAACCGACAGTGTTACCCCTTACGTTTTGTTTTTTTTTGGGCGAAAAATTAAGTATCCCCAATCTTCTCAAAACTCTGGATTCTGATAGAGGACCATGAGACTAAGACCTGGTGTGCAACAATGAAGGCTCTAGACCCTTCCAGAGCTGAGATATCGAAATTCAAAATTTCGACCAGAAAAAAAAACGACAGTGTTACCCCTTACGTTTTTTTTTGGGCGAAAAATTTAGTATCCCCAATCTTCTCAAAACTCTGGATTCTGATAGAGGGCCATGAGACTTAGACCTGAGTGCAACAATGGAGGCTCTAGACCCTTCCAGAGCTGAGATATCAAAAATCAAAATTTCGACCAGAAAAAAAAAACGACAGTGTTACCCCTTACGTTTTTTTTTTTGGGCGAAAAATTAAGTATCCCCAATCTTCTCAAAACTCTGGATTCTGATAGAGGGCCATGAGACTTAGAACTGAGTGCAACAATGGAGGCTCTAGACCCTTCCAGTGCTGAGATGTCGAAATTATAAATTTCGACCAGAAAAAAAAACGACAGTGTTACCCCTTACGTTTTTTGTTTGGGCGAAAAATTAAGTATCCCCAATCTTCTCAAAACTCTGGATTCTGATAGAGGGCCATGAGACATAGACCTGAGTGCAACAATGGAGGCTCTAGACCCTTCCAGAGTTGAGATATCGAAATTCAAAATTTCGAACAGAAAAAAAAACGACAGTGTTACCCCTTACGTTTTTTTTTTTTGGCCGAAAAATTAAGTATCCCCAATCTTCTCAAAACTCTGGATTCTGATAGAGGGCCATGAGACATAGACCTGAGTGCAACAATGGAGGCTCTAGACCCTTCCAGAGCTGAGATATCGAAAATCAAAATTTCGACCCGTAAAAAAACGACAGTGTTACCCCTTACGTTTTTTTTTTTTGGGCGAAAAATTAAGTATCCCCAATCTTCTCAAAACTCTGGATTCTGATAGAGGGCCATGAGACATAGACCTGAGTGCAACAATGGAGGCTCTAGACCCTTCCAGAGTTGAGATATCAAAATTCAAAATTTCGACCAGAAAAAAAAACGACAGTGTTACCCCTTACCTTTTTTTTTTTGGGCGAAAAATTAAGTATCCCCAATCTTCTCAAAACTCTGGATTCTGATAGAGGGCCCTGAGACATAGACCTGAGTGCAACAATGGAGGCTCTAGACCCTTCCAGAGCTGAGATATCGAAATTCAAAACTTCGACCAGAAAAAAAAACGACAGTGTTTCCCCTTACGTTTTTTTTTTTTGGGGGCGAAAAATTAAGTATCCCCAATCTTCTCAAAACTCTGGATTCTGATAGAGGACCATGAGACATAGACCTGAGTGCAACAATGGAGGCTCTAGACCCTTCCAGTGCTGAGATATCGAAACTCAAAATTTGGACCCGAAAAAAAAACGACAGTGTTACCCCTTACGTTTTTTTTTTCGGCGAAAAATTAAGTATCCCCAATCTTCTCAAAACTCTGGATTCTGATAGAGGGCCATGAGACATAGACCTGAGTGCAACAATGGAGGCTCTAGACCCTTCCAGAGTTGAGATATCGAAATTCAAAATTTCGACCAGAAAAAAAAACGACAGTGTTACCCCTTATGTTTTTTTTTTTTGGGCGAAAAATTAAGTATCCCCAATCTTCTCAAAACTCTGGATTCTGATAGAGGGCCATGAGACAGACCTGAGTGCAACAATGGAGGCTCTAGACCCTTCCAGAGCTGAGATATCGAAAATCAAAATTTTGACCCGTAAAAAAAACGACAGTGTTACCCCTTACGTTTTTTTTTTTGGGCGAAAAATTAAGTATCCCCAATCTTCTCAAAACTCTGGATTCTGATAGAGGGCCATGAGACAGACCTGAGTGCAACAATGGAGGCTCTAGACCCTTCCAGAGCTGAGATATCGAAAATCAAAATTTTGACCCGTAAAAAAAACGACAGTGTTACCCCTTACGTTTTTTTTTTTGGGCGAAAAATTAAGTATCCCCAATCTTCTCAAAACTCTGGATTCTGATAGAGGGCCATGAGACATAGACCTGAGTGCAACAATGGAGGCTCTAGACCCTTCCAGAGCTGAGATATCGAAATTCAAAACTTCGACCAGAAAAAAAAACGACAGTGTTACCCCTTACGTTTTTTTTTTTTGGGCGAAAAATTAAGTTTCCCCAATCTTCTCAAAACTCTGGATTCTGATAGAGGACCATGAGACATAGACCTGAGTGCAACAATGGAGGCTCTAGACCCTTCCAGTGCTGAGATATCGAAACTCAAAATTTCGACCCGAAAAAAAAACGACAGTGTTACCCCTTACCTTTTTTTTTTTTTTGGCGAAAAATTAAGTATCCCCAATCTTCTCAAAACTCTGGATTCTGATAGAGGGCCATGAGACATAGACATGAGTGCAACAATGGAGGCTCTAGACCCTTCCAGAGTTGAGATATCGAAATTCAAAACTTCGACCAGAAAAAAAAACCGACAGTGTTACCCCTTACGTTTTTTTTTTTTGGGCGAAAAATTAAGTATCCCCAATTTTCTCAAAACTCTGGATTCTGATAGAGGACCATGAGACATAGACCTGAGTGCAACAATGGAGGCTCTAGACCCTTCCAGTGCTGAGATATCGAAACTCAAAATTTCGACCCGAAAAAAAAACGACAGTGTTATCCCTTACGTTTTTTTTTTGGGCGAAAAATTAAGTATCCCCAATCTTCTCAAAACTCTGGATTCTGATAGAGGGCCATGAGACATAGACCTGAGTGCAACAATGGAGGCTCTAGACCCTTCCAGAGCTGAGATATCGAAACTCAAAATTTCCACCCGAAAAAAAAACGACAGTTTTACCCCTTACGTTTTTTTTTTTTTGGGCGAAAAATTTAGTATCCCCAATCTTCTCTTCTCAAAACTCTGGATTCTGATGGAGGGCCATGAGACATAGACATGAGTGCAAAAATGGAGGATCTAGACCCTTCCAGAGCTGAGATATCGAAATTCAAAATTTCGACCAGAAAAAAAAAACGACAGTGTTATCCCTTACGTTTTTTTTGGGCGAAAAATTAAGTATCCCCAATCTTCTCAAAACTCTGGATTCTGATGGAGGGCCATGAGACATTAGCCTGGTTCTACCAGACTCTCGTACATACATTTCATTTGTACAGAGAGTCTGGCCTCCCTCAATTGAGAAACGTTTCCTTCCTTGTAGGCGGGTTCACTATTAAAGTTCAAATCTATTGGATCTGCCCAGAGTCACTCACGATCTGCCATAGCCAATCGCTAATGTGTGGTCGTGAGTGACGTATGTCATGCGCCGAAACGGCTGGAAACAACCATAGACAGTAAAAGAAACAACAAGTCCGAACTCCGAATGATCAGAGGATTAAATTTACAATAGGATTTCAGTCAACGAGAGCTGCAGGTTTTGTTAATCTAGGAACAATTATTAATTCGAAATGTATATTTGACATGAAGGACAGTGATTATTCAGTCAATGCTGTAAGTTACAGTGAATGATCAGTCTGTCTGCAGATGTGTAATAAACAACAATTTTTCATATTACGTATTTTTGTTTCTTAATTACCTTAATTATGGTCTTCAAAGTATGTGTTTGTACATTTTTATATGGCATTTAGTTGTTTTTTTTATTAAAACAAATTAACCATTGACATCTAAAACTGAAAATCAAATATAGTCTCCAAAGTATGGGTTTTCAAATTTTTATTTATGACAATTTTTTTTTTAAATCACAACCAATTTGTATGATTTACAACATGTAAAACTGACACACCAACCTCCTGTACGAGTGCACAAAGGGGCTCAAAATGTTCTATTCATCACAAGAATCAGTAAATTTACTGTTGGGAATCTGAGCGACTGACATGACTCCTGAGCGGATCTTCAACAATAGTTTAGCAGCCAGGACTCGGGGCTTCCGAACACCGCGAACACCAGGCTAAAGTCCAAAATGTCACGGTCATTGTGCACGAGCTGCCCAGCACAAACTTCCAACCTTTCTGCCTCCTTCACTTGGTCCTCCGTTGTGCAACAAGAGGTGAGACGACAACAATCCGGCTTTAAATTCTGTATATTCGGCAGTTTCTTTTCCAACAACGGACCGAATAGCTTTTCTCACGTCTTTCTCCGCTGCCATTACTGCACTCAAACTGACGCACTACATCAACGTCATCGTTCTCAGCCACTCCCTCTATTCGCTGATTGGTCCTACAAAAAATTGATTTCTGGAAACCTAAGGATATGGAGCGGTCCCAGACGCAGTACTGAAGGAAAATGAAATTGAGCGGAAGTGCGTAGGCGGGCGCAGCCAGGCTAATGAGACATAGACCTGAATGCAAAAATGGAGGCTCTAGCCCCTTCCAGAGCTGAGATATCGAAACTCAAAAATTCGGCCCGAAAAAAAAAAACGACAGTGGTACCCTTACGTTTTTTTTTTGGGCGAAAAATTAAGTTTCTCCAATCTTCCCAAAACTCTGGATTCTGATAGAGGGCCATGAGACTTAGACCTGAGTGCAAAAATGGAGGCTCTAGCCCCTTCCAGAGCTGAGATATCGAAACTCAAAAATTCGGCCCGAAAAAAAAAACGACAGTGGTACCCTTACGTTTTTTTTTGGGCGAAAAATTAAGTTTCTCCAATCTTCCCAAATTCTGATAGAAGGCCATGAGACTTAGACCTGAGTGCAAAAATGGAGGCTCTAGCCCCTTCCAGAGCTGAGATATCGAAACTCAAAAATTCGGCCCGAAAAAAAAAAACGACAGTGGTACCCCTTACGTTTTTTTTTTGGGGCGAAAAATTAAGTTTCTCCAATCTTCCCAAATTCTGATAGAGGGCCATGAGACTTAGACCTGAGTGCAAAAATGGAGGCTCTAGCCCCTTCCAGAGCTGAGATATCGAAACTCAAAAATTCGGCCCGAAAAAAAAAAACGACAGTGGTACCCCTTACGTTTTTTTTTTTTTGGGCGAAAAATTAAGTTTCTCCAATCTTCCCAAATTCTGATAGAGGGCCATGAGACTTAGACCTGAGTGCAAAAATGGAGGCTCTAGCCCCTTCCAGAGCTGAGATATCGAAACTCAAAAATTCGGCCCGAAAAAAAAACGACAGTGGTACCCCTTACGTTTTTTTTTTGGCCGAAAAATTAAGTTTCTCCAATCTTCCCAAATTCTGATAGAGGGCCATGATACTTAGACCTGAGTGCAACAATGGAGGCTCTAGCCCCTTCCAGAGCTGAGATATCGAAACTCAAAAATTCGGCCCGAAAAAAAAAACGACAGTGGTACCCCTTACGTTTTTTTTTGGGCGAAAAATTAAGTTTCTCCAATCTTCCCAAATTCTGATAGAGGGCCATGAGACTTAGACCTGAGTGCAAAAATGGAGGCTCTAGCCCCTTCCAGAGCTGAGATATCGAAACTCAAAAATTCGGCCCGAAAAAAAAACGACAGTGGTACCCCTTACGTTTTTTTTTTTTTGGGCGAAAAATTAAGTTTCTCCAATCTTCCCAAAACTCTGGATTCTGATAGACGGCCATGAGACTTAGACCTGAGTGCAAAAATGGAGGCTCTAGCCCCTTCCAGAGCTGAGATATCGAAACTCAAAAATTCGGCCCGAAAAAAAAACGACAGTGGTACCCCTTACGTTTTTTTTGGGGGGCGAAAAATTAAGTTTCTCCAATCTTCCCAAATTCTGGTAGAGGGCCATGAGACTTAGACCTGAGTGCAAAAATGGAGGCTCTAGCCCCTTCCAGAGCTGAGATATCGAAACTAAAAAATTCGGCCCGAAAAAAAAAACGACAGTGGTACCCCTTACGTTTTTTTTTTGGGCGAAAAATTAAGTTTCTCCAATCTTCCCAAATTCTGATAGAGGGCCATGAGACTTAGACCTGAGTGCAAAAATGGAGGCTCTAGCCCCTTCCAGAGCTGAGATATCGAAACTCAAAAATTCGGCCCGAAAAAAAAAACAACAGTGTTACCCCTTACGTTTTTTTTTTTGGGCGAAAAATTAAGTTTCTCCAATCTTCCCAAATTCTGATAGAGGGCCATGAGACTTAGACCTGAGTGCAAAAATGGAGGCTCTAGCCCCTTCCAGAGCTGAGATATCGAAACTCAAAAATTCGTCCCGAAAAAAAAACGACAGTGGTACCCCTTACGTTTTTTTTTTTGGGCGAAAAATTAAGTTTCTCCAATCTTCCCAAAACTCTGGATTCTGATAGAGGGCCATGAGACTTAGACCTGAGTGCAAAAATGGAGGCTCTAGCCCCTTCCAGAGCTGAGATATCGAAACTCAAAAATTCGGCCCGAAAAAAAAAACGACAGTGGTACCCCTTACGTTTTTTTTTTGGGGCGAAAAATTAAGTTTCTCCAATCTTCCCAAATTCTGGTAGAGGGCCATGAGACTTAGACCTGAGTGCAAAAATGGAGGCTCTAGCCCCTTCCAGAGCTGAGAAATCGAAACTCTAAAATTCGGCCCGAAAAAAAAAACGACAGTGGCACCCCTTACGTTTTTTTTTGGGGCGAAAAATTAAGTTTCTCCAATCTTCCCAAATTCTGATAGAGGGCCATGAGACTTAGACCTGAGTGCAAAAATGGAGGCTCTAGCCCCTTCCAGAGCTGAGATATCGAAACTAAAAAATTCGGCCCGAAAAAAAAAACGACAGTGGTACCCCTTACGTTTTTTTTTTTTGGGCGAAAAATTAAGTTTCTCCAATCTTCCCAAATTCTGATAGAGGGCCATGAGACTTAGACCTGAGTGCAAAAATGGAGGCTCTAGCCCCTTCCAGAGCTGAGATATCGAAACTCAAAAATTCGTCCCGAAAAAAAAACGACAGTGGTACCCCTTACGTTTTTTTTTTTTGGGCGAAAAATTAAGTTTCTCCAATCTTCCCAAAACTCTGGATTCTGATAGAGGGCCATGAGACTTAGACCTGAGTGCAAAAATGGAGGCTCTAGCCCCTTCCAGAGCTGAGATATCGAAACTCAAAAATTCGGCCCGAAAAAAAAAACGACAGTGGTACCCCTTACGTTTTTTTTTTGGGGCGAAAAATTAAGTTTCTCCAATCTTCCCAAATTCTGGTAGAGGGCCATGAGACTTAGACCTGAGTGCAAAAATGGAGGCTCTAGCCCCTTCCAGAGCTGAGAAATCGAAACTCTAAAATTCGGCCCGAAAAAAAAAAACGACAGTGGCACCCCTTACGTTTTTTTTTGGGGCGAAAAATTAAGTTTCTCCAATCTTCCCAAATTCTGATAGAGGGCCATGAGACTTAGACCTGAGTGCAAAAATGGAGGCTCTAGCCCCTTTCAGAGCTGAGATATCGAAACTCAAAAATTCGGCCCGAAAAAAAAAACGACAGTGGTACCCCTTACGTTTTTTTTTGGGCGAAAAATTAAGTTTCTCCAATCTTCCCAAATTCTGATAGAGGGCCATGAGACTTAGACCTGAGTGCAAAAATGGAGGCTCTAGCCCCTTCCAGAGCTGAGATATCGAAACTCAAAAATTCGGCCCGAAAAAAAAACGACAGTGGTACCCCTTACGTTTTTTTTTTGGCCGAAAAATTAAGTTTCTCCAATCTTCCCAAATTCTGATAGAGGGCCATGATACTTAGACCTGAGTGCAACAATGGAGGCTCTAGCCCCTTCCAGAGCTGAGATATCGAAACTCAAAAATTCGGCCCGAAAAAAAAAACGACAGTGGTACCCCTTACGTTTTTTTTTGGGCGAAAAATTAAGTTTCTCCAATTTTCCCAAATTCTGATAGAGGGCCATGAGACTTAGACCTGAGTGCAAAAATGGAGGCTCTAGCCCCTTCCAGAGCTGAGATATCGAAACTCAAAAATTCGGCCCGAAAAAAAACGACAGTGGTACCCCTTACGTTTTTTTTTTTTGGGCAAAAAATTAAGTTTCTCCAATCTTCCCAAAACTCTGGATTCTGATAGACGGCCATGAGACTTAGACCTGAGTGCAAAAATGGAGGCTCTAGCCCCTTCCAGAGCTGAGATATCGAAACTCAAAAATTCGGCCCGAAAAAAAAACGACAGTGGTACCCCTTACGTTTTTTTTGGGGGACGAAAAATTAAGTTTCTCCAATCTTCCCAAATTCTGGTAGAGGGCCATGAGACTTAGACCTGAGTGCAAAAATGGAGGCTCTAGCCCCTTCCAGAGCTGAGATATCGAAACTCAAAAATTCGGCCCGAAAAAAAAAACAACAGTGTTACCCCTTACGTTTTTTTTTTTGGGCGAAAAATTAAGTTTCTCCAATCTTCCCAAATTCTGATAGAGGGCCATGAGACTTAGACCTGAGTGCAAAAATGGAGGCTCTAGCCCCTTCCAGAGCTGAGATATCGAAACTCAAAAATTCGTCCCGAAAAAAAAACGACAGTGGTACCCCTTACGTTTTTTTTTTTGGGCGAAAAATTAAGTTTCTCCAATCTTCCCAAAACTCTGGATTCTGATAGAGGGCCATGAGACTTAGACCTGAGTGCAAAAATGGAGGCTCTAGCCCCTTCCAGAGCTGAGATATCGAAACTCAAAAATTCGGCCCGAAAAAAAAAACGACAGTGGTACCCCTTACGTTTTTTTTTTGGGGCGAAAAATTAAGTTTCTCAAATCTTCCCAAATTCTGGTAGAGGGCCATGAGACTTAGAACTGAGTGCAAAAATGGAGGCTCTAGCCCCTTCCAGAGCTGAGAAATCGAAACTCTAAAATTCGGCCCGAAAAAAAAAACGACAGTGGCACCCCTTACGTTTTTTTTTGGGGCGAAAAATTAAGTTTCTCCAATCTTCCCAAATTCTGATAGAGGGCCATGAGACTTAGACCTGAGTGCAAAAATGGAGGCTCTAGCCCCTTCCAGAGCTGAGATATCGAAACTCAAAAATTCGGCCCGAAAAAAAAAACGACAGTGGTACCCCTTACGTTTTTTTTTTGGGCGAAAAATTAAGTTTCTCCAATCTTCCCAAATTCTGATAGAGGGCCATGAGACTTAGACCTGAGTGCAAAAATGGAGGCTCTAGCCCCTTCCAGAGCTGAGATATCGAAACTCAAAAATTCGTCCCGAAAAAAAAAACAACAGTGTTACCCCTTACGTTTTTTTTTTTGGGCGAAAAATTAAGTTTCTCCAATCTTCCCAAATTCTGATAGAGGGCCATGAGACTTAGACCTGAGTGCAAAAATGGAGGCTCTAGCCCCTTCCAGAGCTGAGATATCGAAACTCAAAAATTCGTCCCGAAAAAAAAACGACAGTGGTACCCCTTACGTTTTTTTTTTTTGGGCGAAAAATTAAGTTTCTCCAATCTTCCCAAAACTCTGGATTCTGATAGAGGGCCATGAGACTTAGACCTGAGTGCAAAAATGGAGGCTCTAGCCCCTTCCAGAGCTGAGATATCGAAACTCAAAAATTCGGCCCGAAAAAAAAAACGACAGTGGTACCCCTTACGTTTTTTTTTTGGGGCGAAAAATTAAGTTTCTCCAATCTTCCCAAATTCTGGTAGAGGGCCATGAGACTTAGACCTGAGTGCAAAAATGGAGGCTCTAGCCCCTTCCAGAGCTGAGAAATCGAAACTCTAAAATTCGGCCCGAAAAAAAAAACGACAGTGGCACCCCTTACGTTTTTTTTTGGGGCGAAAAATTAAGTTTCTCCAATCTTCCCAAATTCTGATAGAGGGCCATGAGACTTAGACCTGAGTGCAAAAATGGAGGCTCTAGCCCCTTTCAGAGCTGAGATATCGAAACTCAAAAATTCGGCCCGAAAAAAAAAACGACAGTGGTACCCCTTACGTTTTTTTTTGGGCGAAAAATTAAGTTTCTCCAATCTTCCCAAATTCTGATAGAGGGCCATGAGACTTAGACCTGAGTGCAAAAATGGAGGCTGTAGCCCCTTCCAGAGCTGAGATATCGAAACTCAAAAATTCGTCCCGAAAAAAAAACGACAGTGGTACCCCTTACGTTTTTTTTTTTTGGGCGAAAAATTAAGTTTCTCCAATCTTCCCAAAACTCTGGATTCTGATAGAGGGCCATGAGACTTAGACCTGAGTGCAAAAATGGAGGCTCTAGCCCCTTCCAGAGCTGAGATATCGAAACTCAAAAATTCGGCCCGAAAAAAAAACGACAGTGGTACCCCTTACGTTTTTTTTTGGGGCGAAAAATTAAGTTTCTCCAATCTTCCCAAATTCTGGTAGAGGGCCATGAGACTTAGACCTGAGTGCAAAAATGGAGGCTCTAGCCCCTTCCAGAGCTGAGAAATCGAAACTCTAAAATTCGGCCCGAAAAAAAAACGACAGTGGTACCCCTTACGTTTTTTTTTTGTGGCGAAAAATTAAGTTTCTCCAATCTTCCCAAATTCTGATAGAGGGCCATGAGACATAGACCTGAGTGCAAAAATGGAGGCTCTAGCCCCTTCCAGAGCTGAGATATCGAAACTCAAAAATTCGGCCCGAAAAAAAAAACGACAGTGGTACCCCTTACGTTTTTTTTTTGGGCGAAAAATTAAGTTTCCCCAATCTTCCCAAATTCTGATAGAGGGCCATGAGACTTAGACCTGAGTGCAAAAATGGAGGCTCTAGCCCCTTCCAGAGCTGAGATATCGAAACTCAAAAATTCGGCCCGAAAAAAAAAACGACAGTGGTACCCCTTACGTTTTTTTTTTTGGGCGAAAAATTAAGTTTCTCCAATCTTCCCAAAACTCTGGATTCTGATAGAGGGCCATGAGACTTAGACCTGAGTGCAAAAATGGAGGCTCTAGCCCCTTCCAGAGCTGAGATATCGAAACTCAAAAATTCGGCCCGAAAAAAAAAACGACAGTGGTACCCCTTACGTTTTTTTTTTGGGGCGAAAAATTAAGTTTCTCCAATCTTCCCAAATTCTGATAGAGGGCCATGAGACTTAGACCTGAGTGCAAAAATGGAGGCTCTAGCCCCTTTCAGAGCTGAGAAATCGAAACTCAAAAATTCGGCCCGAAAAAAAAACGACAGTGGTACCCCTTACGTTTTTTTTTTGGGGCGAAAAATTAAGTTTCTCCAATCTTCCCAAATTCTGATAGAGGGCCATGAGACATAGACCTGAGTGCAAAAATGGAGGCTCTAGCCCCTTCCAGAGCTGAGATATCGAAACTCAAAAATTCGGCCCGAAAAAAAAAACGACAGTGGTACCCCTTACGTTTTTTTTTTGGGCGAAAAATTAAGTTTCCCCAATCTTCCCAAATTCTGATAGAGGGCCATGAGACTTAGACCTGAGTGCAAAAATGGAGGCTCTAGCCCCTTCCAGAGCTGAGATATCGAAACTCAAAAATTCGGCCCGAAAAAAAAAAACGACAGTGGTACCCCTTACGGTTTTTTTTTGTGGCGAAAAATTAAGTTTCTCCAATCTTCCCAAATTCTGATAGAGGGCCATGAGACATAGACCTGAGTGCAAAAATGGAGGCTCTAGCCCCTTCCAGAGCTGAGATATCGAAACTCAAAAATTCGGCCCGAAAAAAAAAACGACAGTGGTACCCCTTACGTTTTTTTTTTGGGCGAAAAATTAAGTTTCCCAATCTTCCCAAATTCTGATAGAGGGCCATGAGACTTAGACCTGAGTGCAAAAATGGAGGCTCTAGCCCCTTCCAGAGCTGAGATATCGAAACTCAAAAATTCGGCCCGAAAAAAAAAACGACAGTGGTACCCCTTACGTTTTTTTTTTTGGGCGAAAAATTAAGTTTCTCCAATCTTCCCAAATTCTGATAGAGGGCCATGAGACTTAGACCTGAGTGCAAAAATGGAGGCTCTAGCCCCTTCCAGAGCTGAGATATCGAAACTCAAAAATTCGTCCCGAAAAAAAAAACAACAGTGTTACCCCTTACGTTTTTTTTTTTGGGCGAAAAATTAAGTTTCTCCAATCTTCCCAAATTCTGATAGAGGGCAATGAGACTTAGACCTGAGTGCAAAAATGGAGGCTCTAGCCCCTTCCAGAGCTGAGATATCGAAACTCAAAAATTCGTCCCGAAAAAAAAACGACAGTGGTACCCCTTACGTTTTTTTTTTTTGGGCGAAAAATTAAGTTTCTCCAATCTTCCCAAAACTCTGGATTCTGATAGAGGGCCATGAGACTTAGACCTGAGTGCAAAAATGGAGGCTCTAGCCCCTTCCAGAGCTGAGATATCGAAACTCAAAAATTCGGCCCGAAAAAAAAAACGACAGTGGTACCCCTTACGTTTTTTTTTTGGGGCGAAAAATTAAGTTTCTCCAATCTTCCCAAATTCTGGTAGAGGGCCATGAGACTTAGACCTGAGTGAAAAAATGGAGGCTCTAGCCCCTTCCAGAGCTGAGAAATCGAAACTCTAAAATTCGGCCCGAAAAAAAAAACGACAGTGGCACCCCTTACGTTTTTTTTTTGGGGCGAAAAATTAAGTTTCTCCAATCTTCCCAAATTCTGATAGAGGGCCATGAGACTTAGACCTGAGTGCAAAAATGGAGGCTCTAGCCCCTTCCAGAGCTGAGAAATCGAAACTCTAAAATTCGGCCCGAAAAAAAAAACGACAGTGGCACCCCTTACGTTTTTTTTTGGGGCGAAAAATTAAGTTTCTCCAATCTTCCCAAATTCTGATAGAGGGCCATGAGACTTAGACCTGAGTGCAAAAATGGAGGCTCTAGCCCCTTTCAGAGCTGAGATATCGAAACTCAAAAATTCGGCCCGAAAAAAAAAACGACAGTGGTACCCCTTACGTTTTTTTTTGGGCGAAAAATTAAGTTTCTCCAATCTTCCCAAATTCTGATAGAGGGCCATGAGACTTAGACCTGAGTGCAAAAATGGAGGCTGTAGCCCCTTCCAGAGCTGAGATATCGAAACTCAAAAATTCGTCCCGAAAAAAAAACGACAGTGGTACCCCTTACGTTTTTTTTTTTTGGGCGAAAAATTAAGTTTCTCCAATCTTCCCAAAACTCTGGATTCTGATAGAGGGCCATGAGACTTAGACCTGAGTGCAAAAATGGAGGCTCTAGCCCCTTCCAGAGCTGAGATATCGAAACTCAAAAATTCGGCCCGAAAAAAAAACGACAGTGGTACCCCTTACGTTTTTTTTTGGGGCGAAAAATTAAGTTTCTCCAATCTTCCCAAATTCTGGTAGAGGGCCATGAGACTTAGACCTGAGTACAAAAATGGAGGCTCTAGCCCCTTCCAGAGCTGAGAAATCGAAACTCTAAAATTCGGCCCGAAAAAAAAACGACAGTGGTACCCCTTACGTTTTTTTTTTGTGGCGAAAAATTAAGTTTCTCCAATCTTCCCAAATTCTGATAGAGGGCCATGAGACATAGACCTGAGTGCAAAAATGGAGGCTCTAGCCCCTTCCAGAGCTGAGATATCGAAACTCAAAAATTCGGCCCGAAAAAAAAAACGACAGTGGTACCCCTTACGTTTTTTTTTTGGGCGAAAAATTAAGTTTCCCCAATCTTCCCAAATTCTGATAGAGGGCCATGAGACTTAGACCTGAGTGCAAAAATGGAGGCTCTAGCCCCTTCCAGAGCTGAGATATCGAAACTCAAAAATTCGGCCCGAAAAAAAAAACGACAGTGGTACCCCTTACGTTTTTTTTTTTGGGCGAAAAATTAAGTTTCTCCAATCTTCCCAAAACTCTGGATTCTGATAGAGGGCCATGAGACTTAGACCTGAGTGCAAAAATGGAGGCTCTAGCCCCTTCCAGAGCTGAGATATCGAAACTCAAAAATTCGGCCCGAAAAAAAAAACGACAGTGGTACCCCTTACGTTTTTTTTTTGGGGCGAAAAATTAAGTTTCTCCAATCTTCCCAAATTCTGATAGAGGGCCATGAGACTTAGACCTGAGTGCAAAAATGGAGGCTCTAGCCCCTTTCAGAGCTGAGAAATCGAAACTCAAAAATTCGGCCCGAAAAAAAAACGACAGTGGTACCCCTTACGTTTTTTTTTTGGGGCGAAAAATTAAGTTTCTCCAATCTTCCCAAATTCTGATAGAGGGCCATGAGACTTAGACCTGAGTGCAAAAATGGAGGCTCTAGCCCCTTTCAGAGCTGAGAAATCGAAACTCAAAAATTCGGCCCGAAAAAAAAACGACAGTGGTACCCCTTACGTTTTTTTTTTGGGGCGAAAAATTAAGTTTCTCCAATCTTCCCAAATTCTGATAGAGGGCCATGAGACATAGACCTGAGTGCAAAAATGGAGGCTCTAGCCCCTTCCAGAGCTGAGATATCGAAACTCAAAAATTCGGCCCGAAAAAAAAAACGACAGTGGTACCCCTTACGTTTTTTTTTTGGGCGAAAAATTAAGTTTCCCCAATCTTCCCAAATTCTGATAGAGGGCCATGAGACTTAGACCTGAGTGCAAAAATGGAGGCTCTAGCCCCTTCCAGAGCTGAGATATCGAAACTCAAAAATTCGGCCCGAAAAAAAAAAACGACAGTGGTACCCCTTACGTTTTTTTTTTGTGGCGAAAAATTAAGTTTCTCCAATCTTCCCAAATTCTGATAGAGGGCCATGAGACATAGACCTGAGTGCAAAAATGGAGGCTCTAGCCCCTTCCAGAGCTGAGATATCGAAACTCAAAAATTCGGCCCGAAAAAAAAAACGACAGTGGTACCCCTTACGTTTTTTTTTTGGGCGAAAAATTAAGTTTCCCCAATCTTCCCAAATTCTGATAGAGGGCCATGAGACTTAGACCTGAGTGCAAAAATGGAGGCTCTAGCCCCTTCCAGAGCTGAGATATCGAAACTCAAAAATTCGGCCCGAAAAAAAAAACGACAGTGGTACCCCTTACGTTTTTTTTTTTGGGCGAAAAATTAAGTTTCTCCAATCTTCCCAAAACTCTGGATTCTGATAGAGGGCCATGAGACTTAGACCTGAGTGCAAAAATGGAGGCTCTAGCCCCTTCCAGAGCTGAGATATCGAAACTCAAAAATTCGGCCCGAAAAAAAAAACGACAGTGGTACCCCTTACGTTTTTTTTTTGGGGCGAAAAATTAAGTTTCTCCAATCTTCCCAAATTCTGATAGAGGGCCATGAGACTTAGACCTGAGTGCAAAAATGGAGGCTCTAGCCCCTTTCAGAGCTGAGAAATCGAAACTCAAAAATTCGGCCCGAAAAAAAAACGACAGTGGTACCCCTTACGTTTTTTTTTTGGGGCGAAAAATTAAGTTTCTCCAATCTTCCCAAATTCTGATAGAGGGCCATGAGACATAGACCTGAGTGCAAAAATGGAGGCTCTAGCCCCTTCCAGAGCTGAGATATCGAAACTCAAAAATTCGGCCCGAAAAAAAAAAACGACAGTGGTACCCCTTACGTTTTTTTTTTTGGGCGAAAAATTAAGTTTCTCCAATCTTCCCAAAACTCTGGATTCTGATAGAGGGCCATGAGACTTAGACCTGAGTGCAAAAATGGAGGCTCTAGCCCCTTCCAGAGCTGAGATATCGAAACTCAAAAATTCGGCCCGAAAAAAAAACGACAGTGGTACCCCTTACGTTTTTTTTTTTTGGCCGAAAAATTAAGTTTCTCCATTCTTCCCAAATTCTGATAGAGGGCCATGAGACTTAGACCTGAGTGCAAAAATGGAGGCTCTAGCCCCTTTCAGAGCTGAGATATCGAAACTCAAAAATTCGGCCCGAAAAAAAAAACGACAGTGGTACCCCTTACGTTTTTTTTTTGGGCGAAAAATTAAGTTTCTCCAATCTTCCTAAATTCTGATAGAGGGCCATGAGACTTAGACCTGAGTGCAAAAATGGAGGCTCTAGCCCCTTCCAGAGCTGAGATATCGAAACTCAAAAATTCGGCCCGAAAAAAAAAACGACAGTGGTACCCCTTACGTTTTTTTTTTTTGGGCGAAAAATTAAGTTTCTCCAATCTTCCCAAAACTCTGGATTCTGATAGAGGGCCATGAGACTTAGACCTGAGTGCAAAAATTGAGGCTCTAGCCCCTTCCAGAGCTGAGATATCGAAACTCAAAAATTCGGCCCGAAAAAAAAAACGACAGTGGTACCCCTTACGTTTTTTTTTTTGGGCGAAAAATTAAGTTTCTCCAATCTTCCCAAGTTCTGGTAGAGGGCCATGAGACTTAGACCTGAGTGCAAAAATGGAGGCTCTAGCCCCTTCCAGAGCTGAGATATCGAAACTCAAAAATTCGGCCCGAAAAAAAAAAACGACAGTGGTACCCCTTACGTTTTTTTTTTTGGGCGAAAAATTACGTTTCTCCAATCTTCCCAAAACTCTGGATTCTGATAGAGGGCCATGAGACTTAGACCTGAGTGCAAAAATGGAGGCTCTAGCCCCTTCCAGAGCTGAGATATCGAAACTCAAAAATTCGGCCCGAAAAAAAAAACGACAGTGGTACCCTTACGTTTTTTTTTTGGGCGAAAAATTAAGTTTCTCCAATCTTCCCAAATTCTGATAGAGGGCCATGAGACTTAGACCTGAGTGCAAAAATGGAGGCTCTAGCCCCTTCCAGAGCTGAGATATCGAAACTCAAAAATTCGGCCCGAAAAAAAAAACGACAGTGGCACCCTTACGTTTTTTTTTTTTGGGCGAAAAATTAAGTTTCTCCAATCTTCCCAAATTCTGATAGAGGGCCATGAGACTTAGACCTGAGTGCAAAAATAGAGGCTCTAGCCCCTTCCAGAGCTGAGATATCGAAACTCAAAAATTCGGCCCGAAAAAAAAACGACAGTGGTACCCCTTACGTTTTTTTTTTTGGGCGAAAAATTAAGTTTCTCCAATCTTCCCAAATTCTGATAGAGGGTCCATGAGACTTAGACCTGAGTGCAAAAATGGAGGCTCTAGCCCCTTCCAGAGCTGAGATATCGAAACTCAAAAATTCGGCCCGAAAAAAAAACGACAGTGGTACCCCTTACGTTTTTTTTTTGGCCGAAAAATTAAGTTTCTCCAATCTTCCCAAATTCTGATAGAGGGCCATGAGACTTAGACCTGAGTGCAAAAATGGAGGCTCTAGCCCCTTCCAGAGCTGAGATATCGAAACTCAAAAATTCTGCCCGAAAAAAAAAACGACAGTGGTACCCCTTACATTTTTTTTGGGCGAAAAATTAAGTTTCTCCAATCTTCCCAAATTCCGATAGAGGGCCATGAGACTTAGACCTGAGTGCAAAAATGGAGGCTCTAGCCCCTTCCAGAGCTTAGATATCGAAACTCAAAAATTCGGCCCGAAAAAAAAACGACAGTGGTACCCCTTACGTTTTTTTTTGGGGGCGAAAAATTAAGTTTCTCCAATCTTCCCAAAACTCTGGATTCTGATAGAGGGCCATGAGACTTAGACCTGAGTGCAAAAATGGAGGCTCTAGCCCCTTCCAGAGCTGAGATATCGAAACTCAAAAATTCGGCCCGAAAAAAAAAACGACAGTGGTACCCCTTACGTTTTTTTTTTTTGGGCGAAAAATTAAGTTTCTCCAATCTTCCCAAATTCTGATAGAGGGCCATGAGACTTAGACCTGAGTTCAAAAATGGAGGCTCTAGCCCCTTCCAGAGCTGAGATATCGAAACTCAAAAATTCGGCCCGAAAAAAAAACGACAGTGGTACCCCTTACGTTTTTTTTTTGGCCGAAAAATTAAGTTTCTCCAATCTTCCCAAATTCTGATAGAGGGCCATGATACTTAGACCTGAGTGCAACAATGGAGGCTCTAGCCCCTTCCAGAGCTGAGATATCGAAACTCAAAAATTCGGCCCGAAAAAAAAAACGACAGTGGTACCCCTTACGTTTTTTTTTTGGGCGAAAAATTAAGTTTCTCCAATCTTCCCAAATTCTGATAGAGGGCCATGAGACTTAGACCTGAGTGCAAAAATGGAGGCTCTAGCCCCTTCCAGAGCTGAGATATCGAAACTCAAAAATTCGGCCCGAAAAAAAAAACGACAGTGGTACCCCTTACGTTTTTTTTTTTTGGGCGAAAAATTAAGTTTCTCCAATCTTCCCAAAACTCTGGATTCTGATAGACGTCCATGAGACTTAGACCTGAGTGCAAAAATGGAGGCTCTAGCCCCTTCCAGAGCTGAGATATCGAAACTCAAAAATTCGGCCCGAAAAAAAAACGACAGTGGTACCCCTTACGTTTTTTTTGGGGGGCGAAAAATTAAGTTTCTCCAATCTTCCCAAATTCTGGTAGAGGGCCATGAGACTTAGACCTGAGTGCAAAAATGGAGGCTCTAGCCCCTTCCAGAGCTGAGATATCGAAACTAAAAAATTCGGCCCGAAAAAAAAAACGACAGTGGTACCCCTTACGTTTTTTTTTTTGGGCGAAAAATTAAGTTTCTCCAATCTTCCCAAATTCTGATAGAGGGCCATGAGACTTAGACCTGAGTGCAAAAATGGAGGCTCTAGCCCCTTCCAGAGCTGAGATATCGAAACTCAAAAATTCGGCCCGAAAAAAACAACAACAGTGTTACCCCTTACGTTTTTTTTTTTGGGCGAAAAATTAAGTTTCTCCAATCTTCCCAAATTCTGATAGAGGGCCATGAGACTTAGACCTGAGTGCAAAAATGGAGGCTCTAGCCCCTTCCAGAGCTGAGATATCGAAACTCAAAAATTCGTCCCGAAAAAAAAACGACAGTGGTACCCCTTACGTTTTTTTTTTGGGCGAAAAATTAAGTTTCTCCAATTTTCCCAAAACTCTGGATTCTGATAGAGGGCCATGAGACTTAGACCTGAGTGCAAAAATGGAGGCTCTAGCCCCTTCCAGAGCTGAGATATCGAAACTCAAAAATTCGGCCCGAAAAAAAAAACGACAGTGGTACCCCTTACGTTTTTTTTTGGGGCGAAAAATTAAGTTTCTCCAATCTTCCCAAATTCTGGTAGAGGGCCATGAGACTTAGACCTGAGTGCAAAAATGGAGGCTCTAGCCCCTTCCAGAGCTGAGATATCGAAACTCAAAAATTCGTCCCGAAAAAAAAAAACAACAGTGTTACCCCTTACGTTTTTTTTTTGGGCGAAAAATTAAGTTTCTCCAATCTTCCCAAATTCTGATAGAGGGCCATGAGACTTAGACCTGAGTGCAAAAATGGAGGCTCTAGCCCCTTCCAGAGCTGAGATATCGAAACTCAAAAATTCGGCCCGAAAAAAAAAACGACAGTGGTACCCCTTACGTTTTTTTTTTGGGGCGAAAAATTAAGTTTCTCCAATCTTCCCAAATTCTGGTAGAGGGCCATGAGACTTAGACCTGAGTGCAAAAATGGAGGCTCTAGCCCCTTCCAGAGCTGAGAAATCGAAACTCTAAAATTCGGCCCGAAAAAAAAAACGACAGTGGCACCCCTTACGTTTTTTTTTGGGGCGAAAAATTAAGTTTCTCCAATCTTCCCAAATTCTGATAGAGGGCCATGAGACTTAGACCTGAGTGCAAAAATGGAGGCTCTAGCCCCTTTCAGAGCTGAGATATCGAAACTCAAAAATTCGGCCCGAAAAAAAAAACGACAGTGGTACCCCTTACGTTTTTTTTTGGGCGAAAAATTAAGTTTCTCCAATCTTCCCAAATTCTGATAGAGGGCCATGAGACTTAGACCTGAGTGCAAAAATGGAGGCTGTAGCCCCTTCCAGAGCTGAGATATCGAAACTCAAAAATTCGTCCCGAAAAAAAAACGACAGTGGTACCCCTTACGTTTTTTTTTTTGGGCGAAAAATTAAGTTTCTCCAATCTTCCCAAAACTCTGGATTCTGATAGAGGGCCATGAGACTTAGACCTGAGTGCAAAAATGGAGGCTCTAGCCCCTTCCAGAGCTGAGATATCGAAACTCAAAAATTCGGCCCGAAAAAAAAACGACAGTGGTACCCCTTACGTTTTTTTTTTGGGGCGAAAAATTAAGTTTCTCCAATCTTCCCAAATTCTGGTAGAGGGCCATGAGACTTAGACCTGAGTGCAAAAATGGAGGCTCTAGCCCCTTCCAGAGCTGAGAAATCGAAACTCTAAAATTCGGCCCGAAAAAAAAAACGACAGTGGCACCCCTTACGTTTTTTTTTTGGGGCGAAAAATTAAGTTTCTCCAATCTTCCCAAATTCTGATAGAGGGCCATGAGACTTAGACCTGAGTGCAAAAATGGAGGCTCTAGCCCCTTTCAGAGCTGAGAAATCGAAACTCAAAAATTCGGCCCGAAAAAAAAACGACAGTGGTACCCCTTACGTTTTTTTTTTGGGGCGAAAAATTAAGTTTCTCCAATCTTCCCAAATTCTGATAGAGGGCCATGAGACATAGACCTGAGTGCAAAAATGGAGGCTCTAGCCCCTTCCAGAGCTGAGATATCGAAACTCAAAAATTCGGCCCGAAAAAAAAAACGGCAGTGGTACCCCTTACGTTTTTTTTTTGGGCGAAAAATTAAGTTTCCCCAATCTTCCCAAATTCTGATAGAGGGCCATGAGACTTAGACCTGAGTGCAAAAATGGAGGCTCTAGCCCCTTCCAGAGCTGAGATATCGAAACTCAAAAATTCGGCCCGAAAAAAAAAACGACAGTGGTACCCCTTACGTTTTTTTTTGGGCGAAAAATTAAGTTTCTCCAATCTTCCCAAAACTCTGGATTCTGATAGAGGGCCATGAGACTTAGACCTGAGTGCAAAAATGGAGGCTCTAGCCCCTTCCAGAGCTGAGATATCGAAACTCAAAAATTCGGCCCGAAAAAAAAAACGACAGTGGTACCCCTTACGTTTTTTTTTTGGGGCGAAAAATTAAGTTTCTCCAATCTTCCCAAATTCTGATAGAGGGCCATGAGACTTAGACCTGAGTGCAAAAATGGAGGCTCTAGCCCCTTTCAGAGCTGAGAAATCGAAACTCAAAAATTCGGCCCGAAAAAAAAACGACAGTGGTACCCCTTACGTTTTTTTTTTGGGGCGAAAAATTAAGTTTCTCCAATCTTCCCAAATTCTGATAGAGGGCCATGAGACATAGACCTGAGTGCAAAAATGGAGGCTCTAGCCCCTTCCAGAGCTGAGATATCGAAACTCAAAAATTCGGCCCGAAAAAAAAAACTACAGTGGTACCCCTTACGTTTTTTTTTTGGGCGAAAAATTAAGTTTCCCCAATCTTCCCAAATTCTGATAGAGGGCCATGAGACTTAGACCTGAGTGCAAAAATGGAGGCTCTAGCCCCTTCCAGAGCTGAGATATCGAAACTCAAAAATTCGACCCGAAAAAAAAAAACGACAGTGGTACCCCTTACGTTTTTTTTTTGGGCGAAAAATTAAGTTTCTCCAATCTTCCCAAAACTCTGGATTCTGATAGAGGGCCATGAGACTTAGACCTGAGTGCAAAAATGGAGGCTCTAGCCCCTTCCAGAGCTGAGATATCGAAACTTAAAAATTCGGCCCGAAAAAAAAACGACAGTGGTACCCCTTACGTTTTTTTTTTTGGGCGAAAAATTAAGTTTCTCCAATCTTCCCAAAACTCTGGATTCTGATAGAGGGCCATGAGACTTAGACCTGAGTGCAAAAATGGAGGCTCTAGCCCCTTCCAGAGCTGAGATATCGAAACTCAAAAATTCGGCCCGAAAAAAAAACGACAGTGGTACCCCTTACGTTTTTTTTTTTTGGCCGAAAAATTAAGTTTCTCCATTCTTCCCAAATTCTGATAGAGGGCCATGAGACTTAGACCTGAGTGCAAAAATGGAGGCTCTAGCCCCTTTCAGAGCTGAGATATCGAAACTCAAAAATTCGGCCCGAAAAAAAAAACGACAGTGGTACCCCTTACGTTTTTTTTTTTGGGCGAAAAATTAAGTTTCTCCAATCTTCCTAAATTCTGATAGAGGGCCATGAGACTTAGACCTGAGTGCAAAAATGGAGGCTCTAGCCCCTTCCAGAGCTGAGATATCGAAACTCAAAAATTCGGCCCGAAAAAAAAAACGACAGTGGTACCCCTTACGTTTTTTTTTTTTGGGCGAAAAATTAAGTTTCTCCAATCTTCCCAAAACTCTGGATTCTGATAGAGGGCCATGAGACTTAGACCTGAGTGCAAAAATTGAGGCTCTAGCCCCTTCCAGAGCTGAGATATCGAAACTCAAAAATTCGGCCCGAAAAAAAAACGACAGTGGTACCCCTTACGTTTTTTTTTTGGGGCGAAAAATTAAGTTTATCCAATCTTCCCAAGTTCTGGTAGAGGGCCATGAGACTTAGACCTGAGTGCAAAAATGGAGGCTCTAGCCCCTTCCAGAGCTGAGATATCGAAACTCAAAAATTCGGCCCGAAAAAAAAAAAACGACAGTGGTACCCCTTACGTTTTTTTTTTGGGGCGAAAAATTACGTTTCTCCAATCTTCCCAAATTCTGGTAGAGGGCCATGAGACTTAGACCTGAGTGCAAAAATTGAGGCTCTAGCCCCTTCCAGAGCTGAGATATCGAAACTCAAAAATTCGGCCCGAAAAAAAAACGACAGTGGTACCCCTTAAGTTTTTTTTTTGGGCGAAAAATTAAGTTTCTCCAATCTTCCCAAATTCTGATAGAGGGCCATGAGACTTAGACCTGAGTGCAAAAATGGAGGCTCTAGCCCCTTCCAGAGCTGAGATATCGAAACTCAAAAATTCGGCCCGAAAAAAAAAACGACAGTGGTACCCCTTACGTTTTTTTTTTGGGCGAAAAATTAAGTTTCTCCAATCTTCCAAAATTCTGATAGAGGGCCATGAGACTTAGACCTGAGTGCAAAAATGGAGGCTCTAGCCCCTTCCAGAGCTGAGATATCGAAACTCAAAAATTCGGCCCGAAAAAAAAAACGACAGTGGTACCCCTTACGTTTTTTTTTTGGGCGAAAAATTAAGTTTCTCCATTCTTCCCAAATTCTTATAGAGGGCCATGAGACTTAGACCTGAGTGCAAAAATGGAGGCTCTAGCCCCTTCCAGAGCTGAGATATCGAAACTCAAAAATTCGGCCCGAAAAAAAAACGACAGTGGTACCCCTTACGTTTTTTTTTTTGGGCGAAAAATTAAGTTTCTCCATTCTTCCCAAATTCTTATAGAGGGCCATGAGACTTAGACCTGAGTGCAAAAATGGAGGCTCTAGCCCCTTCCAGAGCTGAGATATCGAAACTCAAAAATTCGGCCCGAAAAAAAAACGACAGTGGTACCCCTTACGTTTTTTTTTTGGCCGAAAAATTAAGTTTCTCCAATCTTCCCAAATTCTGATAGAGGGCCATGAGACTTAGACCTGAGTGCAAAAATGGACGCTCTAGCCCCTTCCAGAGCTGAGATATCGAAACTCAAAAATTCGGCCCGAAAAAAAAAACGACAGTGGTACCCCTTACGTTTTTTTTTTTGGGCGAAAAATTAAGTTTCTCCAATCTTCCCAAATTCTGATAGAGGGCCATGAGACTTAGACCTGAGTGCAAAAATGGAGGCTCTAGCCCCTTCCAGAGCTGAGATATCGAAACTCAAAAATTCGGCCCGAAAAAAAAACGACAGTGGTACCCCTTACGTTTTTTTTTTTTGGGCGAAAAATTAAGTTTCTCCAATCTTCCCAAAACTCTGGATTCTGATAGACGGCCATGAGACTTAGACCTGAGTGCAAAAATGGAGGCTCTAGCCCCTTCCAGAGCTGAGATATCGAAACTCAAAAATTCGGCCCGAAAAAAAAACGACAGTGGTACCCCTTACGTTTTTTTTTTGGGGCGAAAAATTAAGTTTCTCCAATCTTCCCAAATTCTGGTAGAGGGCCATGAGACTTAGACCTGAGTGCAAAAATGGAGGCTCTAGCCCCTTCCAGAGCTGAGAAATCGAAACTCTAAAATTCGGCCCGAAAAAAAAAAACGACAGTGGCACCCCTTACGTTTTTTTTTGGGGCGAAAAATTAAGTTTCTCCAATCTTCCCAAATTCTGATAGAGGGCCATGAGACTTAGACCTGAGTGCAAAAATGGAGGCTCTAGCCCCTTTCAGAGCTGAGAAATCGAAACTCAAAAATTCGGCCCGAAAAAAAACCGACAGTGGTACCCCTTACGTTTTTTTTTGGGGCGAAAAATTAAGTTTCTCCAATCTTCAAAAATTCTGATAGAGGGCCATGAGACATAGACCTGAGTGCAAAAATGGAGGCTCTAGCCCCTTCCAGAGCTGAGATATCGAAACTCAAAAATTCGGCCCGAAAAAAAAAACGACAGTGGTACCCCTTACGTTTTTTTTTTTGGGCGAAAAATTAAGTTTCCCCAATCTTCCCAAATTCTGATAGAGGGCCATGAGACTTAGACCTGAGTGCAAAAATGGAGGCTCTAGCCCCTTCCAGAGCTGAGATATCGAAACTCAAAAATTCGGCCCGAAAAAAAAACGACAGTGGTACCCCTTACGTTTTTTTTTTTGGGCGAAAAATTAAGTTTCTCCAATCTTCCCAAAACTCTGGATTCTGATAGAGGGCCATGAGACTTAGACCTGAGTGCAAAAATGGAGGCTCTAGCCCCTTCCAGAGCTGAGATATCGAAACTCAAAAATTCGGCCCGAAAAAAAAACGACAGTGGTACCCCTTACGTTTTTTTTTTTTGGCCGAAAAATTAAGTTTCTCCATTCTTCCCAAATTCTGATAGAGGGCCATGAGACTTAGACCTGAGTGCAAAAATGGAGGCTCTAGCCCCTTCCAGAGCTGAGATATCGAAACTCAAAAATTCGGCCCGAAAAAAAAAACGACAGTGGTACCCCTTAAGTTTTTTTTTGGCCGAAAAATTAAGTTTCTCCAATCTTCCCAAATTCTGATAGAGGGCCATGAGACTTAATCCTGAGTGCAAAAATGGAGGCTCTAGCTCGTTCCAGAGCTGAGATATCGAAACTCAAAAATTCGGCCCGAAAAAAAAACGACAGTGGTACCCCTTACGTTTTTTTTTTTGGCCGAAAAATTAAGTTTCTCCAATCTTCCCAAATTCTGATAGAGGGCCATGAGACTTAGACCTGAGTGCAAAAATGGAGGCTCTAGCCCCTTCCAGAGCTGAGATATCGAAACTCAAAAATTCGGCCCGAAAAAAAAACGACAGTGGTACCCCTTACGTTTTTTTTTTTGGGCGAAAAATTAAGTTTCTCCAATCTTCCCAAATTCTGATAGAGGGCCATGAGACTTAGACCTGAGTGCAAAAATTGAGGCTCTAGCCCCTTCCAGAGCTGAGATATCGAAACTCAAAAATTCGGCCCGAAAAAAAAAACGACACTGGTACCCCTTACGTTTTTTTTGGGGGGCGAAAAATTACGTTTCTCCAATCTTCCCAAATTCTGGTAGAGGGCCATGAGACTTAGACCTGAGTGCAAAAATGGAGGCTCTAGCCCCTTCCAGAGCTGAGATATCGAAACTCAAAAATTCGGCCCGAAAAAAAAACGACAGTGGTACCCCTTACGTTTTTTTTTTTGGGCGAAAAATTAAGTTTCTCCAATCTTCCCAAAACTCTGGATTCTGATAGAGGGCCATGAGACTTAGACCTGAGTGCAAAAATGGAGGCTCTAGCCCCTTCCAGAGCTGAGATATCGAAACTCAAAAATTCGGCCCGAAAAAAAAACGACAGTGGTACCCCTTACGTTTTTTTTTTGGCCGAAAAATTAAGTTTCTCCATTCTTCCCAAATTCTGATAGAGGGCCATGAGACTTAGACCTGAGTGCAAAAATGGAGGCTCTAGCCCCTTCCAGAGCTGAGATATCGAAACTCAAAAATTCGGCCCGAAAAAAAAAACGACAGTGGTACCCCTTAAGTTTTTTTTTGGCCGAAAAATTAAGTTTCTCCAATCTTCCCAAATTCTGATAGAGGGCCATGAGACTTAGACCTGAGTGCAAAAATGGAGGCTCTAGCCCCTTCCAGAGCTGAGATATCGAAACTCAAAAATTCGGCCCGAAAAAAAAACGACAGTGGTACCCCTTACGTTTTTTTTTTGGCCGAAAAATTAAGTTTCTCCAATCTTCCCAAATTCTGATAGAGGGCCATGAGACTTAGACCTGAGTGCAAAAATGGAGGCTCTAGCCCCTTCCAGAGCTGAGATATCGAAACTCAAAAATTCGGCCCGAAAAAAAAACGACAGTGGTACCCCTTACGTTTTTTTTTTTGGGCGAAAAATTAAGTTTCTCCAATCTTCCCAAATTCTGATAGAGGGCCATGAGACTTAGACCTGAGTGCAAAAATTGAGGCTCTAGCCCCTTCCAGAGCTGAGATATCGAAACTCAAAAATTCGGCCCGAAAAAAAAACGACACTGGTACCCCTTACGTTTTTTTTGGGGGGCGAAAAATTACGTTTCTCCAATCTTCCCAAATTCTGGTAGAGGGCCATGAGACTTAGACCTGAGTGCAAAAATGGAGGCTCTAGCCCCTTCCAGAGCTGAGATATCGAAACTCAAAAATTCGGCCCGAAAAAAAAACGACAGTGGTACCCCTTACGTTTTTTTTTGGGCGAAAAATTAAGTTTCTCCAATCTTCCAAAATTCTGATAGAGGGCCATGAGACTTAGACCTGAGTGCAAAAATGGAGGCTCTAGCCCCTTCCAGAGCTGAGATATCGAAACTCAAAAATTCTTCCCGAAAAAAAAAACGACAGTGGTACCCCTTACGTTTTTTTTTTTGGGCGAAAAATTAAGTTTCTCCATTCTTCCCAAATTCTTATAGAGGGCCATGAGACTTAGACCTGAGTGCAAAAATGGAGGCTCTAGCCCCTTCCAGAGCTGAGATATCGAAACTCAAAAATTCGGCCCGAAAAAAAAACGACAGTGGTACCCCTTACGTTTTTTTTTTGGCCGAAAAATTAAGTTTCTCCAATCTTCCCAAATTCTGATAGAGGGCCATGAGACTTAGACCTGAGTGCAAAAATGGAGGCTCTAGCCCCTTCCAGAGCTGAGATATCGAAACTCAAAAATTCGGCCCGAAAAAAAAAAACGACAGTGGTACCCCTTACGTTTTTTTTTTGGGCGAAAAATTAAGTTTCTCCAATCTTCCCAAATTCTGATAGAGGGCCATGAGACTTAGACCTGAGTGCAAAAATGGAGGCTCTAGCCCCTTCCAGAGCTGAGATATCGAAACTCAAAAATTCGGCCCGAAAAAAAAAACGACAGTGGTACCCCTTACGTTTTTTTTTTTGGGCGAAAAATTAAGTTTCTCCATTCTTCCCAAATTCTTATAGAGGGCCATGAGACTTAGACCTGAGTGCAAAAATGGAGGCTCTAGCCCCTTCCAGAGCTGAGATATCGAAACTCAAAAATTCGGCCCGAAAAAAAAACGACAGTGGTACCCCTTACGTTTTTTTTTTGGCCGAAAAATTAAGTTTCTCCAATCTTCCCAAATTCTGATAGAGGGCCATGAGACTTAGACCTGAGTGCAAAAATGGAGGCTCTAGCCCCTTCCAGAGCTGAGATATCGAAACTCAAAAATTCGGCCCGAAAAAAAAAAACGACAGTGGTACCCCTTACGTTTTTTTTTTGGGCGAAAAATTAAGTTTCTCCAATCTTCCCAAATTCTGATAGAGGGCCATGAGACTTAGACCTGAGTGCAAAAATGGAGGCTCTAGCCCCTTCCAGAGCTGAGATATCGAAACTCAAAAATTCGGCCCGAAAAAAAAAACGACAGTGGTACCCCTTACGTTTTTTTTTTTTGGGTGAAAAATTAAGTTTCTCCAATCTTCCCAAAACTCTGGATTCTGATAGACGGCCATGAGACTTAGACCTGAGTGCAAAAATGGAGGCTCTAGCCCCTTCCAGAGCTGAGATATCGAAACTCAAAAATTCGGCCCGAAAAAAAAACGACAGTGGTACCCCTTACGTTTTTTTTTGGCCGAAAAATTAAGTTTCTCCAATCTTCCCAAATTCTGATAGAGGGCCATGAGACTTAGACCTGAGTGCAAAAATGGAGGCTCTAGCCCCTTCCAGAGCTGAGATATCGAAACTCAAAAATTCGGCCCGAAAAAAAAAAACGACAGTGGTACCCCTTACGTTTTTTTTTTGGGCGAAAAATTAAGTTTCTCCAATCTTCCCAAATTCTGATAGAGGGCCATGAGACTTAGACCTGAGTGCAAAAATGGAGGCTCTAGCCCCTTCCAGAGCTGAGATATCGAAACTCAAAAATTCGGCCCGAAAAAAAAAACGACAGTGGTACCCCTTACGTTTTTTTTTTTTGGGCGAAAAATTAAGTTTCTCCAATCTTCCCAAAACTCTGGATTCTGATAGACGGCCATGAGACTTAGACCTGAGTGCAAAAATGGAGGCTCTAGCCCATTCCAGAGCTGAGATATCGAAACTCAAAAATTCGGCCCGAAAAAAAAACGACAGTGGTACCCCTTACGTTTTTTTTGGGGGGCGAAAAATTAAGTTTCTCCAATCTTCCCAAATTCTGGTAGAGGGCCATGAGACTTAGACCTGAGTGCAAAAATGGAGGCTCTAGCCCCTTCCAGAGCTGAGATATCGAAACTCAAAAATTCGGCCCGAAAAAAAAAACGACAGTGGTACCCCTTACGTTTTTTTTTTTGGGCGAAAAATTAAGTTTCTCCAATCTTCCCAAAACTCTGGATTCTGATAGAGGGCCATGAGACTTAGACCTGAGTGCAAAAATGGAGGCTCTAGCCCCTTCCAGAGCTGAGATATCGAAACTCAAAAATTCGGCCCGAAAAAAAAACGACAGTGGTACCCCTTACGTTTTTTTTTTTGGCCGAAAAATTAAGTTTCTCCATTCTTCCCAAATTCTGATAGAGGGCCATGAGACTTAGACCTGAGTGCAAAAATGGAGGCTCTAGCCCCTTTCAGAGCTGAGATATCGAAACTCAAAAATTCGGCCCGAAAAAAAAAACGACAGTGGTACCCCTTACGTTTTTTTTTTGGGCGAAAAATTAAGTTTCTCCAATCTTCCCAAATTCTGATAGAGGGCCATGAGACTTAGACCTGAGTGCAAAAATGGAGGCTCTAGCCCCTTCCAGAGCTGAGATATCGAAACTCAAAAATTCGGCCCGAAAAAAAAAAACGACAGTGGTACCCCTTACGTTTTTTTTTTTTGGGCGAAAAATTAAGTTTCTCCAATCTTCCCAAAACTCTGGATTCTGATAGAGGGCCATGAGACTTAGACCTGAGTGCAAAAATTGAGGCTCTAGCCCCTTCCAGAGCTGAGATATCGAAACTCAAAAATTCGGCCCGAAAAAAAAACGACAGTGGTACCCCTTACGTTTTTTTTTTGGGGCGAAAAATTAAGTTTCTCCAATCTTCCCAAGTTCTGGTAGAGGGCCATGAGACTTAGACCTGAGTGCAAAAATGGAGGCTCTAGCCCCTTCCAGAGCTGAGATATCGAAACTCAAAAATTCGGCCCGAAAAAAAAAACGACAGTGGTACCCCTTACGTTTTTTTTTTTGGGCGAAAAATTAAGTTTCTCCAATCTTCCCAAAACTCTGGATTCTGATAGAGGGCCATGAGACTTAGACCTGAGTGCAAAAATGGAGGCTCTAGCCCCTTCCAGAGCTGAGATATCGAAACTCAAAAATTCGGCCTGAAAAAAAAAACGACAGTGGTACCCCTTACGTTTTTTTTTTGGGGCGAAAAATTAAGTTTCTCCAATCTTCCCAAATTCTGGTAGAGGGCCATGAGACTTAGACCTGAGTGCAAAAATGGAGGCTCTAGCCGCTTCCAGAGCTGAGAAATCGAAACTCTAAAATTCGGCCCGAAAAAAAAAACGACAGTGGCACCCCTTACGTTTTTTTTTGGGGCGAAAAATTAAGTTTCTCCAATCTTCCCAAATTCTGATAGAGGGCCATGAGACTTAGACCTGAGTGCAAAAATGGAGGCTCTAGCCCCTTTCAGAGCTGAGAAATCGAAACTCAAAAATTCGGCCCGAAAAAAAAAACGACAGTGGTACCCCTTACGTTTTTTTTTGGGGGCGAAAAATTAAGTTTCTCCAATCTTCCCAAATTCTGATAGAGGGCCATGAGACATAGACCTGAGTGCAAAAATGGAGGCTCTAGCCCCTTCCAGAGCTGAGATATCGAAACTCAAAAATTCGGCCCGAAAAAAAAAAGGCAGTGGTACCCCTTACGTTTTTTTTTTGGGCGAAAAATTAAGTTTCCCCAATCTTCCCAAATTCTGATAGAGGGCCATGAGACTTAGACCTGAGTGCAAAAATGGAGGCTCTAGCCCCTTCCAGAGCTGAGATATCGAAACTCAAAAATTCGGCCCGAAAAAAAAACGACAGTGGTACCCCTTACGTTTTTTTTTTTGGGCGAAAAATTAAGTTTCTCCAATCTTCCCAAAACTCTGGATTCTTATAGAGGGCCATGAGACTTAGACCTGAGTGCAAAAATGGAGGCTCTAGCCCCTTCCAGAGCTGAGATATCGAAACTCAAAAATTCGGCCCGAAAAAAAAACGACAGTGGTACCCCTTACGTTTTTTTTTTTGGGGCGAAAAATTAAGTTTCTCCAATCTTCCCAAATTCTGGTAGAGGGCCATGAGACTTAGACCTGAGTGCAAAAATGGAGGCTCTAGCCCCTTCCAGAGCTGAGATATCGAAACTCAAAAATTCGGCCCGAAAAAAAAAACGACAGTGGTACCCCTTACGTTTTTTTTTTTGGGCGAAAAATTAAGTTTCTCCAATCTTCCCAAATTCTGATAGAGGGCCATGAGACTTAGACCTGAGTGCAAAAATGGAGGCTCTAGCCCCTTCCAGAGCTGAGATATCGAAACTCAAAAATTCGGCCCGAAAAAAACAACAACAGTGTTACCCCTTACGTTTTTTTTTTTTGGGCGAAAAATTAAGTTTCTCCAATCTTCCCAAATTCTGATAGAGGGCCATGAGACTTAGACCTGAGTGCAAAAATTGAGGCTCTAGCCCCTTCCAGAGCTGAGATATCGAAACTCAAAAATTCGGCCCGAAAAAAACAACAACAGTGTTACCCCTTACGTTTTTTTTTTTGGGCGAAAAATTAAGTTTCTCCAATCTTCCCAAATTCTGATAGAGGGCCATGAGACTTAGACCTGAGTGCAAAAATGGAGGCTCTAGCCCCTTCCAGAGCTGAGATAACGAAACTCAAAAATTCGGCCCGAAAAAAAAAACGACAGTGGTACCCCTTACGTTTTTTTTTTTTGGGCGAAAAATTAAGTTTCTCCAATCTTCCCAAAACTCTGGATTCTGATAGAGGGCCATGAGACTTAGACCTGAGTGCAAAAATTGAGGCTCTAGCCCCTTCCAGAGCTGAGATATCGAAACTCAAAAATTTGGCCCGAAAAAAAAACGACAATGGTACCCCTTACGTTTTTTTTGGGGGGCAAAAAATTGAGTTTCTCCAATCTTCCCAAGTTCTGGTAGAGGGCCATGAGACTTAGACCTGAGTGCAAAAATGGAGGCTCTAGCCCCTTCCAGAGCTGAGATATCGAAACTCAAAAATTCGGCCCGAAAAAAAAACGACAGTGGTACCCCTTACGTTTTTTTGTGGGCGAAAAATTAAGTTTCTCCAATCTTCCAAAATTCTGATAGAGGGCCATGAGACTTAGACCTGAGTGCAAAAATGGAGGCTCTAGCCCCTTCCAGAGCTGAGATATCGAAACTCAAAAATTCGGCCCGAAAAAAAAAACGACAGTGGTACCCCTTACGTTTTTTTTTTTTGGGCGAAAAATTAAGTTTCTCCAATCTTCCCAAAACTCTGGATTCTGATAGAGGGCCATGAGACTTAGACCTGAGTGCAAAAATTGAGGCTCTAGCCCCTTCCAGAGCTGAGATATCGAAACTCAAAAATTCGGCCCGAAAAAAAAACGACAGTGGTACCCCTTACGTTTTTTTTTGGGGGGCGAAAAATTAAGTTTCTCCAATCTTCCCAAGTTCTGGTAGAGGGCCATGAGACTTAGACCTGAGTGCAAAAATGGAGGCTCTAGCCCCTTCCAGAGCTGAGATATCGAAACTCAAAAATTCGGCCCGAAAAAAAAAACGACAGTGGTACCCCTTACGTTTTTTTTTTTGGGCGAAAAATTAAGTTTCTCCAATCTTCCAAAATTCTGATATTGGGCCATGAGACTTAGACCTGAGTGCAAAAATGGAGGCTCTAGCCCCTTCCAGAGCTGAGATATCGAAACTCAAAAATTCTTCCCGAAAAAAAAAACGACAGTGGTACCCCTTACGTTTTTTTTTTTGGGCGAAAAATTAAGTTTCTCCATTCTTCCCAAATTCTTATAGAGGGCCATGAGACTTAGACCTGAGTGCAAAAATGGAGGCTCTAGCCCCTTCCAGAGCTGAGATATCGAAACTCAAAAATTCGGCCCGAAAAAAAAACGACAGTGGTACCCCTTACGTTTTTTTTTTGGCCGAAAAATTAAGTTTCTCCAATCTTCCCAAATTCTGATAGAGGGCCATGAGACTTAGACCTGAGTGCAAAAATGGAGGCTCTAGCCCCTTCCAGAGCTGAGATATCGAAACTCAAAAATTCGGCCCGAAAAAAAAAAAACGACAGTGGTACCCCTTACGTTTTTTTTTTGGGCGAAAAATTAAGTTTCTCCAATCTTCCCAAATTCTGATAGAGGGCCATGAGACTTAGACCTGAGTGCAAAAATGGAGGCTCTAGCCCCTTCCAGAGCTGAGATATCGAAACTCAAAAATTCGGCCCGAAAAAAAAAACGACAGTGGTACCCCTTACGTTTTTTTTTTGGGCGAAAAATTAAGTTTCTCCAATCTTCCCAAATTCTGATAGAGGGCCATGAGACTTAGACCTGAGTGCAAAAATGGAGGCTCTAGCCCCTTCCAGAGCTGAGATATCGAAACTCAAAAATTCGGCCCGAAAAAAAAAACGACAGTGGTACCCCTTACGTTTTTTTTTTTGGGCGAAAAATTAAGTTTCTCCAATCTTCCCAAAACTCTGGATTCTGATAGACGGCCATGAGACTTAGACCTGAGTGCAAAAATGGAGGCTCTAGCCCCTTCCAGAGCTGAGATATCGAAACTCAAAAATTCGGCCCGAAAAAAAAACGACAGTGGTACCCCTTACGTTTTTTTTTTGGCCGAAAAATTAAGTTTCTCCAATCTTCCCAAATTCTGATAGAGGGCCATGAGACTTAGACCTGAGTGCAAAAATGGAGGCTCTAGCCCCTTCCAGAGCTGAGATATCGAAACTCAAAAATTCGGCCCGAAAAAAAAAAACGACAGTGGTACCCCTTACGTTTTTTTTTTGGGCGAAAAATTAAGTTTCTCCAATCTTCCCAAATTCTGATAGAGGGCCATGAGACTTAGACCTGAGTGCAAAAATGGAGGCTCTAGCCCCTTCCAGAGCTGAGATATCGAAACTCAAAAATTCGGCCCGAAAAAAAAAACGACAGTGGTACCCCTTACGTTTTTTTTTTTTGGGCGAAAAATTAAGTTTCTCCAATCTTCCCAAAACTCTGGATTCTGATAGACGGCCATGAGACTTAGACCTGAGTGCAAAAATGGAGGCTCTAGCCCATTCCAGAGCTGAGATATCGAAACTCAAAAATTCGGCCCGAAAAAAAAACGACAGTGGTACCCCTTACGTTTTTTTTTGGGGGCGAAAAATTAAGTTTCTCCAATCTTCCCAAATTCTGGTAGAGGGCCATGAGACTTAGACCTGAGTGCAAAAATGGAGGCTCTAGCCCCTTCCAGAGCTGAGATATCGAAACTCAAAAATTCGGCCCGAAAAAAAAAACGACAGTGGTACCCCTTACGTTTTTTTTTTTGGGCGAAAAATTAAGTTTCTCCAATCTTCCCAAAACTCTGGATTCTGATAGAGGGCCATGAGACTTAGACCTGAGTGCAAAAATGGAGGCTCTAGCCCCTTCCAGAGCTGAGATATCGAAACTCAAAAATTCGGCCCGAAAAAAAAACGACAGTGGTACCCCTTACGTTTTTTTTTTTGGCCGAAAAATTAAGTTTCTCCATTCTTCCCAAATTCTGATAGAGGGCCATGAGACTTAGACCTGAGTGCAAAAATGGAGGCTCTAGCCCCTTTCAGAGCTGAGATATCGAAACTCAAAAATTCGGCCCGAAAAAAAAAACGACAGTGGTACCCCTTACGTTTTTTTTTTGGGCGAAAAATTAAGTTTCTCCAATCTTCCCAAATTCTGATAGAGGGCCATGAGACTTAGACCTGAGTGCAAAAATGGAGGCTCTAGCCCCTTCCAGAGCTGAGATATCGAAACTCAAAAATTCGGCCCGAAAAAAAAAAACGACAGTGGTACCCCTTACGTTTTTTTTTTTTGGGCGAAAAATTAAGTTTCTCCAATCTTCCCAAAACTCTGGATTCTGATAGAGGGCCATGAGACTTAGACCTGAGTGCAAAAATTGAGGCTCTAGCCCCTTCCAGAGCTGAGATATCGAAACTCAAAAATTCGGCCCGAAAAAAAAACGACAGTGGTACCCCTTACGTTTTTTTTTTGGGGCGAAAAATTAAGTTTCTCCAATCTTCCCAAGTTCTGGTAGAGGGCCATGAGACTTAGACCTGAGTGCAAAAATGGAGGCTCTAGCCCCTTCCAGAGCTGAGATATCGAAACTCAAAAATTCGGCCCGAAAAAAAAAACGACAGTGGTACCCCTTACATTTTTTTTTTGGGGTGAAAAATTACGTTTCTCCAATCTTCCCAAATTCTGGTAGAGGGCCATGAGACTTAGACCTGAGTGCAAAAATGGAGGCTCTAGCCCCTTCCAGAGCTGAGATATCGAAACTCAAAAATTCGTCCCGAAAAAAAAACGACAGTGGTACCCCTTACGTTTTTTTTTTTTTGGGCGAAAAATTAAGTTTCTCCAATCTTCCCAAAACTCTGGATTCTGATAGAGGGCCATGAGACTTAGACCTGAGTGCAAAAATGGAGGCTCTAGCCCCTTCCAGAGCTGAGATATCGAAACTCAAAAATTCGGCCCGAAAAAAAAAACGACAGTGGTACCCCTTACGTTTTTTTTTTGGCGCGAAAAATTAAGTTTCTCCAATCTTCCCAAATTCTGGTAGAGGGCCATGAGACTTAGACCTGAGTGCAAAAATGGAGGCTCTAGCCCCTTCCAGAGCTGAGAAATCGAAACTCTAAAATTCGGCCCGAAAAAAAAACGACAGTGGCACCCCTTACGTTTTTTTTGGGGCGAAAAATTAAGTTTCTCCAATCTTCCCAAATTCTGATAGAGGGCCATGAGACTTAGACCTGAGTGCAAAAATGGAGGCTCTAGCCCCTTTCAGAGCTGAGATATCGAAACTCAAAAATTCGGCCCGAAAAAAAAAACGACAGTGGTACCCCTTACGTTTTTTTTTGGGCGAAAAATTAAGTTTCTCCAATCTTCCCAAATTCTGATAGAGGGCCATGAGACTTAGACCTGAGTGCAAAAATGGAGGCTGTAGCCCCTTCCAGAGATGAGATATCGAAACTCAAAAATTCGTCCCGAAAAAAAAACGACAGTGGTACCCCTTACGTTTTTTTTTTTTGGGCGAAAAATTAAGTTTCTCCAATCTTCCCAAAACTCTGGATTCTGATAAAGGGCCATGAGACTTAGACCTGAGTGCAAAAATGGAGGCTCTAGCCCCTTCCAGAGCTGAGATATCGAAACTCAAAAATTCGGCCCGAAAAAAAAAACGACAGTGGTACCCCTTACGTTTTTTTTTTTGGGCGAAAAATTAAGTTTCTCCATTCTTCCCAAATTCTTATAGAGGGCCATGAGACTTAGACCTGAGTGCAAAAATGGAGGCTCTAGCCCCTTCCAGAGCTGAGATATCGAAACTCAAAAATTCGGCCCGAAAAAAAAAACGACAGTGGTACCCCTTACGTTTTTTTTTTGGGCGAAAAATTAAGTTTCTCCATTCTTCCCAAATTCTTATAGAGGGCCATGAGACTTAGACCTGAGTGCAAAAATGGAGGCTCTAGCCCCTTCCAGAGCTGAGATATCGAAACTCAAAAATTCGGCCCGAAAAAAAAAACGACAGTGGTACCCCTTACGTTTTTTTTTTTGGGCGAAAAATTAAGTTTCTCCATTCTTCCCAAATTCTTATAGAGGGCCATGAGACTTAGACCTGAGTGCAAAAATGGAGGCTCTAGCCCCTTCCAGAGCTGAGATATCGAAACTCAAAAATTCGGCCCGAAAAAAAAAACGACAGTGGTACCCCTTACGTTTTTTTTTTGGCCGAAAAATTAAGTTTCTCCAATCTTCCCAAATTCTGATAGAGGGCCATGAGACTTAGACCTGAGTGCAAAAATGGACGCTCTAGCCCCTTCCAGAGCTGAGATATCGAAACTCAAAAATTCGGCCCGAAAAAAAAAACGACAGTGGTACCCCTTACGTTTTTTTTTTGGGCGAAAAATTAAGTTTCTCCAATCTTCCCAAATTCTGATAGAGGGCCATGAGACTTAGACCTGAGTGCAAAAATGGAGGCTCTAGCCCCTTCCAGAGCTGAGATATCGAAACTCAAAAATTCGGCCCGAAAAAAAAAACGACAGTGGTACCCCTTACGTTTTTTTTTTTTGGGCAAAAAATTAAGTTTCTCCAATCTTCCCAAAACTCTGGATTCTGATAGACGGCCATGAGACTTAGACCTGAGTGCAAAAATGGAGGCTCTAGCCCCTTCCAGAGCTGAGATATCGAAACTCAAAAATTCGGCCCGAAAAAAAAACGACAGTGGTACCCCTTACGTTTTTTTTTGGGGGCGAAAAATTAAGTTTCTCCAATCTTCCCAAATTCTGGTAGAGGGCCATGAGACTTAGACCTGAGTGCAAAAATGGAGGCTCTAGCCCCTTCCAGAGCTGAGATATCGAAACTCAAAAATTCGGCCCGAAAAAAAAAAACGACAGTGGTACCCCTTACGTTTTTTTTTTTGGGCGAAAAATTAAGTTTCTCCAATCTTCCCAAATTCTGATAGAGGGCCATGAGACTTAGACCTGAGTGCAAAAATGGAGGCTCTAGCCCCTTCCAGAGCTGAGATATCGAAACTCAAAAATTCGGCCCGAAAAAAAAAAACGACAGTGGTACCCCTTACGTTTTTTTTTTTGGGCGAAAAATTAAGTTTCTCCAATCTTCCCAAAACTCTGGATTCTGATAGACGGCCATGAGACTTAGACCTGAGTGCAAAAATGGAGGCTCTAGCCCCTTCCAGAGCTGAGATATCGAAACTCAAAAATTCGGCCCGAAAAAAAAACGACAGTGGTACCCCTTACGTTTTTTTTTTGGGGCGAAAAATTAAGTTTCTCCAATCTTCCCAAATTCTGGTAGAGGGCCATGAGACTTAGACCTGAGTGCAAAAATGGAGGCTCTAGCCCCTTCCAGAGCTGAGATATCGAAACTCAAAAATTCGGCCCGAAAAAAAAACGACAGTGGTACCCCTTACGTTTTTTTTTTGGCCGAAAAATTAAGTTTCTCCAATCTTCCCAAATTCTGATAGAGGGCCATGAGACTTAGACCTGAGTGCAAAAATGGAGGCTCTAGCCCCTTCCAGAGCTGAGATATCGAAACTCAAAAATTCGGCCCTAAAAAAAAAACGACAGTGGTACCCCTTACGTTTTTTTTTTGGGCGAAAAATTAAGTTTCTCCAATCTTCCCAAATTCTGATAGAGGGCCATGAGACTTAGACCTGAGTGCAAAAATGGAGGCTCTAGCCCCTTCCAGAGCTGAGATATCGAAACTCAAAAATTCGTCCCGAAAAAAAAACGACAGTGGTACCCCTTACGTTTTTTTTTTTGGGCGAAAAATTAAGTTTCTCCAATCTTCCCAAAACTCTGGATTCTGATAGAGGGCCATGAGACTTAGACCTGAGTGCAAAAATGGAGGCTCTAGCCCCTTCCAGAGCTGAGATATCGAAACTCAAAAATTCGGCCTGAAAAAAAAAACGACAGTGGTACCCCTTACGTTTTTTTTTTGGGGCGAAAAATTAAGTTTCTCCAATCTTCCCAAATTCTGGTAGAGGGCCATGAGACTTAGACCTGAGTGCAAAAATGGAGGCTCTAGCCGCTTCCAGAGCTGAGAAATCGAAACTCTAAAATTCGGCCCGAAAAAAAAAACGACAGTGGCACCCCTTACGTTTTTTTTTGGGGCGAAAAATTAAGTTTCTCCAATCTTCCCAAATTCTGATAGAGGGCCATGAGACTTAGACCTGAGTGCAAAAATGGAGGCTCTAGCCCCTTTCAGAGCTGAGAAATCGAAACTCAAAAATTCGGCCCGAAAAAAAAACGACAGTGGTACCCCTTACGTTTTTTTTTTGGGGGCGAAAAATTAAGTTTCTCCAATCTTCCCAAATTCTGATAGAGGGCCATGAGACATAGACCTGAGTGCAAAAATGGAGGCTCTAGCCCCTTCCAGAGCTGAGATATCGAAACTCAAAAATTCGGCCCGAAAAAAAAAAGGCAGTGGTACCCCTTACGTTTTTTTTTTGGGCGAAAAATTAAGTTTCCCCAATCTTCCCAAATTCTGATAGAGGGCCATGAGACTTAGACCTGAGTGCAAAAATGGAGGCTCTAGCCCCTTCCAGAGCTGAGATATCGAAACTCAAAAATTCGGCCCGAAAAAAAAACGACAGTGGTACCCCTTACGTTTTTTTTTTTGGGCGAAAAATTAAGTTTCTCCAATCTTCCCAAAACTCTGGATTCTTATAGAGGGCCATGAGACTTAGACCTGAGTGCAAAAATGGAGGCTCTAGCCCCTTCCAGAGCTGAGATATCGAAACTCAAAAATTCGGCCCGAAAAAAAAACGACAGTGGTACCCCTTACGTTTTTTTTTTGGGGCGAAAAATTAAGTTTCTCCAATCTTCCCAAATTCTGGTAGAGGGCCATGAGACTTAGACCTGAGTGCAAAAATGGAGGCTCTAGCCCCTTCCAGAGCTGAGATATCGAAACTCAAAAATTCGGCCCGAAAAAAAAAACGACAGTGGTACCCCTTACGTTTTTTTTTTTGGGCGAAAAATTAAGTTTCTCCAATCTTCCCAAATTCTGATAGAGGGCCATGAGACTTAGACCTGAGTGCAAAAATGGAGGCTCTAGCCCCTTCCAGAGCTGAGATATCGAAACTCAAAAATTCGGCCCGAAAAAAACAACAACAGTGTTACCCCTTACGTTTTTTTTTTTGGGCGAAAAATTAAGTTTCTCCAATCTTCCCAAATTCTGATAGAGGGCCATGAGACTTAGACCTGAGTGCAAAAATGGAGGCTCTAGCCCCTTCCAGAGCTGAGATATCGAAACTCAAAAATTCGGCCCGAAAAAAAAAACGACAGTGGTACCCCTTACGTTTTTTTTTTTTTGGGCGAAAAATTAAGTTTCTCCAATCTTCCCAAAACTCTGGATTCTGATAGAGGGCCATGAGACTTAGACCTGAGTGCAAAAATTGAGGCTCTAGCCCCTTCCAGAGCTGAGATATCGAAACTCAAAAATTTGGCCCGAAAAAAAAACGACAATGGTACCCCTTACGTTTTTTTTGGGGGGCAAAAAATTGAGTTTCTCCAATCTTCCCAAGTTCTGGTAGAGGGCCATGAGACTTAGACCTGAGTGCAAAAATGGAGGCTCTAGCCCCTTCCAGAGCTGAGATATCGAAACTCAAAAATTCGGCCCGAAAAAAAAACGACAGTGGTACCCCTTACGTTTTTTTTTGGGGCGAAAAATTACGTTTCTCCAATCTTCCCAAATTCTGGTAGAGGGCCATGAGACTTAGACCTGAGTGCAAAAATGGAGGCTCTAGCCCCTTCCAGAGCTGAGATATCGAAACTCAAAAATTCGGCCCGAAAAAAAAAACGACAGTGGTACCCCTTACGTTTTTTTTTTGGGCGAAAAATTAAGTTTCTCCAATCTTCCCAAATTCTGATAGAGGGCCATGAGACTTAGACCTGAGTGCAAAAATGGAGGCTCTAGCCCCTTCCAGAGCTGAGATATCGAAACTCAAAAATTCGTCCCGAAAAAAAAACGACAGTGGTACCCCTTACGTTTTTTTTTTTTGGGCGAAAAATTAAGTTTCTCCAATCTTCCCAAAACTCTGGATTCTGATAGAGGGCCATGAGACTTAGACCTGAGTGCAAAAATGGAGGCTCTAGCCCCTTCCAGAGCTGAGATATCGAAACTCAAAAATTCGGCCCGAAAAAAAAACGACAGTGGTACCCCTTACGTTTTTTTTTTGGGGCGAAAAATTAAGTTTCTCCAATCTTCCCAAATTCTGGTAGAGGGCCATGAGACTTAGACCTGAGTGCAAAAATGGAGGCTCTAGCCCCTTCCAGAGCTGAGAAATCGAAACTCTAAAATTCGGCCCGAAAAAAAAAACGACAGTGGCACCCCTTACGTTTTTTTTTTGGGGCGAAAAATTAAGTTTCTCCAATCTTCCCAAATTCTGGTAGAGGGCCATGAGACTTAGACCTGAGTGCAAAAATGGAGGCTCTAGCCCCTTCCAGAGCTGAGATATCGAAACTCAAAAATTCGGCCCGAAAAAAAAAACGACAGTGGTACCCCTTACGTTTTTTTTTTGGGCGAAAAATTAAGTTTCTCCAATCTTCCCAAATTCTGATAGAGGGCCATGAGACTTAGACCTGAGTGCAAAAATGGAGGCTCTAGCCCCTTCCAGAGCTGAGATATCGAAACTCAAAAATTCGTCCCGAAAAAAAAACGACAGTGGTACCCCTTACGTTTTTTTTTTTGGGCGAAAAATTAAGTTTCTCCAATCTTCCCAAAACTCTGGATTCTGATAGAGGGCCATGAGACTTAGACCTGAGTGCAAAAATGGAGGCTCTAGCCCCTTCCAGAGCTGAGATATCGAAACTCAAAAATTCGGCCCGAAAAAAAAACGACAGTGGTACCCCTTACGTTTTTTTTTTGGGGCGAAAAATTAAGTTTCTCCAATCTTCCCAAATTCTGGTAGAGGGCCATGAGACTTAGACCTGAGTGCAAAAATGGAGGCTCTAGCCCCTTCCAGAGCTGAGAAATCGAAACTCAAAAATTCGGCCCGAAAAAAAAAACGACAGTGGCACCCCTTACGTTTTTTTTTGGGGCGAAAAATTAAGTTTCTCCAATCTTCCCAAATTCTGATAGAGGGCCATGAGACTTAGACCTGAGTGCAAAAATGGAGGCTCTAGCCCCTTTCAGAGCTGAGAAATCGAAACTCAAAAATTCGGCCCGAAAAAAAAACGACAGTGGTACCCCTTACGTTTTTTTTTGGGGGCGAAAAATTAAGTTTCTCCAATCTTCCCAAATTCTGATAGAGGGCCATGAGACATAGACCTGAGTGCAAAAATGGAGGCTCTAGCCCCTTCCAGAGCTGAGATATCGAAACTCAAAAATTCGGCCCGAAAAAAAAAAACGACAGTGGTACCCCTTATGTTTTTTTTTTGGGCGAAAAATTAAGTTTCCCCAATCTTCCCAAATTCTGATAGAGGGCCATAAGACTTAGACCTGAGTGCAAAAATGGAGGCTCTAGCCCCTTCCAGAGCTGAGATATCGAAACTCAAAAATTCGGCCCGAAAAAAAAACGACAGTGGTACCCCTTACGTTTTTTTTTTGGGCGAAAAATTAAGTTTCTCCAATCTTCCCAAAACTCTGGATTCTTATAGAGGGCCATGAGACTTAGACCTGAGTGCAAAAATGGAGGCTCTAGCCCCTTCCAGAGCTGAGATATCGAAACTCAAAAATTCGGCCCGAAAAAAAAACGACAGTGGTACCCCTTACGTTTTTTTTTTGGGGCGAAAAATTAAGTTTCTCCAATCTTCCCAAATTCTGGTAGAGGGCCATGAGACTTAGACCTGAGTGCAAAAATGGAGGCTCTAGCCCCTTCCAGAGCTGAGATATCGAAACTCAAAAATTCGGCCCGAAAAAAAAAAACGACAGTGGTACCCCTTACGTTTTTTTTTTTGGGCGAAAAATTAAGTTTCTCCAATCTTCCCAAATTCTGATAGAGGGCCATGAGACTTAGACCTGAGTGCAAAAATGGAGGCTCTAGCCCCTTCCAGAGCTGAGATATCGAAACTCAAAAATTCGGCCCGAAAAAAACAACAACAGTGTTACCCCTTACGTTTTTTTTTTTGGGCGAAAAATTAAGTTTCTCCAATCTTCCCAAATTCTGATAGAGGGCCATGAGACTTAGACCTGAGTGAAAAAATGGAGGCTCTAGCCCCTTCCAGAGCTGAGATATCGAAACTCAAAAATTCGGCCCGAAAAAAAAAACGACAGTGGTACCCCTTACGTTTTTTTTTTTTTGGGCGAAAAATTAAGTTTCTCCAATCTTCCCAAAACTCTGGATTCTGATAGAGGGCCATGAGACTTAGACCTGAGTGCAAAAATTGAGGCTCTAGCCCCTTCCAGAGCTGAGATATCGAAACTCAAAAATTCGGCCCGAAAAAAAAACGACAATGGTACCCCTTACGTTTTTTTTGGGGGGCAAAAAATTGAGTTTCTCCAATCTTCCCAAGTTCTGGTAGAGGGCCATGAGACTTAGACCTGAGTGCAAAAATGGAGGCTCTAGCCCCTTCCAGAGCTGAGATATCGAAACTCAAAAATTCGGCCCGAAAAAAAAAACGACAGTGGTACCCCTTACGTTTTTTTTTGGGGCGAAAAATTACGTTTCTCCAATCTTCCCAAATTCTGGTAGAGGGCCATGAGACTTAGACCTGAGTGCAAAAATGGAGGCTCTAGCCCCTTCCAGAGCTGAGATATCGAAACTCAAAAATTCGGCCCGAAAAAAAAACGACAGTGGTACCCCTTACGTTTTTTTTTTGGGCGAAAAATTAAGTTTCTCCAATCTTCCCAAATTCTGATAGAGGGCCATGAGACTTAGACCTGAGTGCAAAAATGGAGGCTCTAGCCCCTTCCAGAGATGAGATATCGAAACTCAAAAATTCGGCCCGAAAAAAAAAACGACAGTGGTACCCCTTAAGTTTTTTTTTGGCCGAAAAATTAAGTTTCTCCAATCTTCCCAAATTCTGATAGAGGGCCATGAGACTTAGACCTGAGTGCAAAAATGGAGGCTCTAGCCCCTTTCAGAGCTGAGATATCGAAACTCAAAAATTCGGCCCGAAAAAAAAAACGACAGTGGTACCCCTTACGTTTTTTTTTTGGGCGAAAAATTAAGTTTCTCCAATCTTCCCAAATTCTGATAGAGGGCCATGAGACTTAGACCTGAGTGCAAAAATGGAGGCTCTAGCCCCTTCCAGAGCTGAGATATCGAAACTCAAAAATTCGGCCCGAAAAAAAAAACGACAGTGGTACCCCTTACGTTTTTTTTTTTTGGGCGAAAAATTAAGTTTCTCCAATCTTCCCAAAACTCTGGATTCTGATAGAGGGCCATGAGACTTAGACCTGAGTGCAAAAATTGAGGCTCTAGCCCCTTCCAGAGCTGAGATATCGAAACTCAAAAATTCGGCCCGAAAAAAAAACGACAGTGGTACCCCTTACGTTTTTTTTGGGGGGCGAAAAATTAAGTTTCTCCAATCTTCCCAAGTTCTGGTAGAGGGCCATGAGACTTAGACCTGAGTGCAAAAATGGAGGCTCTAGCCCCTTCCAGAGCTGAGATATCGAAACTCAAAAATTCGGCCCGAAAAAAAAAACGACAGTGGTACCCCTTACGTTTTTTTTTGGGGCGAAAAATTACGTTTCTCCAATCTTCCCAAATTCTGGTAGAGGGCCATGAGACTTAGACCTGAGTGCAAAAATGGAGGCTCTAGCCCCTTCCAGAGCTCTGGAAGGGGCTAGAGCCTCCATTTTTGCACTCAGGTCTAAGTCTCATGGCCCTCTACCAGAAATTGGGAGTGCAAAAATGGAGGCTCTAGCCCCTTCCAGAGCTGAGATATCGAAACTCAAAAATTCGGCCCAAAAAAAAAAATGACAGTGGTACCCCTTACGTTTTTTTTTTTGGGCGAAAAATTAAGTTTCTCCAATCTTCCCAAAACTCTGGATTCTGATAGACGGCCATGAGACTTAGACCTGAGTGCAAAAATGGAGGCTCTAGCCCCTTCCAGAGCTGAGATATCGAAACTCAAAAATTCGGCCCGAAAAAAAAAACGACAGTGGTACCCCTTACGTTTTTTTTGGGGGGCAAAAAATTGAGTTTCTCCAATCTTCCCAAGTTCTGGTAGAGGGCCATGAGACTTAGACCTGAGTGCAAAAATGGAGGCTCTAGCCCCTTCCAGAGCTGAGATATCGAAACTCAAAAATTCGGCCCGAAAAAAAAAACTACAGTGGTACCCCTTACGTTTTTTTTTGGGGCGAAAAATTACGTTTCTCCAATCTTCCCAAATTCTGGTAGAGGGCCATGAGACTTAGACCTGAGTGCAAAAATGGAGGCTCTAGCCCCTTCCAGAGCTGAGATATCGAAACTCAAAAATTCGGCCCGAAAAAAAAACGACAGTGGTACCCCTTACGTTTTTTTTTTGGGCGAAAAATTAAGTTTCTCCAATCTTCCCAAATTCTGATAGAGGGCCATGAGACTTAGACCTGAGTGCAAAAATGGAGGCTCTAGCCCCTTCCAGAGCTGAGATATCGAAACTCAAAAATTCGGCCCGAAAAAAAAAACGACAGTGGTACCCCTTAAGTTTTTTTTTGGCCGAAAAATTAAGTTTCTCCAATCTTCCCAAATTCTGATAGAGGGCCATGAGACTTAGACCTGAGTGCAAAAATGGAGGCTCTAGCCCCTTTCAGAGCTGAGATATCGAAACTCAAAAATTCGGCCCGAAAAAAAAAACGACAGTGGTACCCCTTACGTTTTTTTTTTGGGCGAAAAATTAAGTTTCTCCAATCTTCCCAAATTCTGATAGAGGGCCATGAGACTTAGACCTGAGTGCAAAAATGGAGGCTCTAGCCCCTTCCAGAGCTGAGATATCGAAACTCAAAAATTCGGCCCGAAAAAAAAAACGACAGTGGTACCCCTTACGTTTTTTTTTTTTGGGCGAAAAATTAAGTTTCTCCAATCTTCCCAAAACTCTGGATTCTGATAGAGGGCCATGAGACTTAGACCTGATTGCAAAAATGGAGGCTCTAGCCCCTTCCAGAGCTGAGATATCGAAACTCAAAAATTCGGCCCGAAAAAAAAACGACAGTGGTACCCCTTACGTTTTTTTTTTTGGGCGAAAAATTAAGTTTCTCCATTCTTCCCAAATTCTTATAGAGGGCCATGAGACTTAGACCTGAGTGCAAAAATGGAGGCTCTAGCCCCTTCCAGAGCTGAGATATCGAAACTCAAAAATTCGGCCCGAAAAAAAAACGACAGTGGTACCCCTTACGTTTTTTTTTGGGCCGAAAAATTAAGTTTCTCCAATCTTCCCAAATTCTGATAGAGGGCCATGAGACTTAGACCTGAGTGCAAAAATGGAGGCTCTAGCCCCTTCCAGAGCTGAGATATCGAAACTCAAAAATTCGGCCCGAAAAAAAAAACGACAGTGGTACCCCTTACGTTTTTTTTTTGGGCAAAAAATTAAGTTTCTCCAATCTTCCCAAATTCTGATAGAGGGCCATGAGACTTAGACCTGAGTGCAAAAATGGAGGCTCTAGCCCCTTCCAGAGCTGAGATATCGAAACTCAAAAATTCGGCCCGAAAAAAAAAACGACAGTGGTACCCCTTACGTTTTTTTTTTTGGGCGAAAAATTAAGTTTCTCCAATCTTCCCAAAACTCTGGATTCTGATAGACGGCCATGAGACTTAGACCTGAGTGCAAAAATGGAGGCTCTAGCCCCTTCCAGAGCTGAGATATCGAAACTCAAAAATTCGGCCCGAAAAAAAAACGACAGTGGTACCCCTTACGTTTTTTTTGGGGGGCGAAAAATTAAGTTTCTCCAATCTTCCCAAATTCTGGTAGAGGGCCATGAGACTTAGACCTGAGTGCAAAAATGGAGGCTCTAGCCCCTTCCAGAGCTGAGATATCGAAACTCAAAAATTCGGCCCGAAAAAAAAAAACGACAGTGGTACCCCTTACGTTTTTTTTTTTGGGCGAAAAATTAAGTTTCTCCAATCTTCCCAAATTCTGATAGAGGGCCATGAGACTTAGACCTGAGTGCAAAAATGGAGGCTCTAGCCCCTTCCAGAGCTGAGATATCGAAACTCAAAAATTCGGCCCGAAAAAAACAACAACAGTGTTACCCCTTACGTTTTTTTTTTTGGGCGAAAAATTAAGTTTCTCCAATCTTCCCAAATTCTGATAGAGGGCCATGAGACTTAGACCTGAGTGCAAAAATGGAGGCTCTAGCCCCTTCCAGAGCTGAGATATCGAAACTCAAAAATTCGTCCCGAAAAAAAAACGACAGTGGTACCCCTTACGTTTTTTTTTTTGGGCGAAAAATTAAGTTTCTCCAATCTTCCCAAAACTCTGGATTCTGATAGAGGGCCATGAGACTTAGACCTGAGTGCAAAAATGGAGGCTCTAGCCCCTTCCAGAGCTGAGATATCGAAACTCATAAATTCGGCCCGAAAAAAAAAACGACAGTGGTACCCCTTACGTTTTTTTTTTGGGGCGAAAAATTAAGTTTCTCCAATCTTCCCAAATTCTGGTAGAAGGCCATGAGACTTAGACCTGAGTGCAAAAATGGAGGCTCTAGCCCCTTCCAGAGCTGAGAAATCGAAACTCTAAAATTCGGCCCGAAAAAAAAACGACAGTGGCACCCCTTACGTTTTTTTTTTGGGGCGAAAAATTAAGTTTCTCCAATCTTCCCAAATTCTGATAGAGGGCCATGAGACTTAGACCTGAGTGCAAAAATGGAGGCTCTAGCCCCTTTCAGAGCTGAGATATCGAAACTCAAAAATTCGGCCCGAAAAAAGAACGACAGTGGTACCCCTTACGTTTTTTTTTGGGCGAAAAATTAAGTTTCTCCAATCTTCCCAAATTCTGATAGAGGGCCATGAGACTTAGACCTGAGTGCAAAAATGGAGGCTGTAGCCCCTTCCAGAGTTGAGATATCGAAACTCAAAAATTCGTCCCGAAAAAAAAACGACAGTGGTACCCCTTACGTTTTTTTTTTTTGGCCGAAAAATTAAGTTTCTCCAATCTTCCCAAAACTCTGGATTCTGATAGAGGGCCATGAGACTTAGACCTGAGTGCAAAAATGGAGGCTCTAGCCCCTTCCAGAGCTGAGATATCGAAACTCAAAAATTCGGCCCGAAAAAAAAACGACAGTGGTACCCCTTACGTTTTTTTTTTGGGGCGAAAAATTAAGTTTCTCCAATCTTCCCAAATTCTGGTAGAGGGCCATGAGACTTAGACCTGAGTGCAAAAATGGAGGCTCTAGCCCCTTCCAGAGCTGAGAAATCGAAACTCTAAAATTCGGCCCGAAAAAAAAAAAAACGACAGTGGCACTCCTTACGTTTTTTTTTGGGGCGAAAAATTAAGTTTCTCCAATCTTCCCAAATTCTGATAGAGGGCCATGAGATTTAGACCTGAGTGCAAAAATGGAGGCTCTAGCCCCTTTCAGAGCTGAGAAATCGAAACTCAAAAATTCGGCCCGAAAAAAAAAACGACAGTGGTACCCCTTACGTTTTTTTTTTGGGGCGAAAAATTAAGTTTCTCCAATCTTCCCAAATTCTGATAGAGGGCCATGAGACATAGACCTGAGTGCAAAAATGGAGGCTCTAGCCCCTTCCAGAGCTGAGATATCGAAACTCAAAAATTCGGCCCGAAAAAAAAAACGACAGTGGTACCCCTTACGTTTTTTTTTTGGGCGAAAAATTAAGTTTCCCCAATCTTCCCAAATTCTGATAGAGGGCCATGAGACTTAGACCTGAGTGCAAAAATGGAGGCTCTAGCCCCTTCCAGAGCTGAGATATCGAAACTCAAAAATTCGGCCCGAAAAAAAAACGACAGTGGTACCCCTTCCGTTTTTTTTTTTGGGCGAAAAATTAAGTTTCTCCAATCTTCCCAAAACTCTGGATTCTGATAGAGGGCCATGAGACTTAGACCTGAGTGCAAAAATGGAGGCTCTAGCCCCTTCCAGAGCTGAGATATCGAAACTCAAAAATTCGGCCCGAAAAAAAAACGACAGTGGTACCCCTTACGTTTTTTTTTTTTGGCCGAAAAATTAAGTTTCTCCATTCTTCCCAAATTCTGATAGAGGGCCATGAGACTTAGACCTGAGTGCAAAAATGGAGGATCTAGCCCCTTCCAGAGCTGAGATATCGAAACTCAAAAATTCGGCCCGAAAAAAAAAACGACAGTGGTACCCCTTAAGTTTTTTTTTGGCCGAAAAATTAAGTTTCTCCAATCTTCCCAAATTCTGATAGAGGGCCATGAGACTTAGACCTGAGTGCAAAAATGGAGGCTCTAGCCCCTTTCAGAGCTGAGATATCGAAACTCAAAAAATTCGGCCCGAAAAAAAAAACGACAGTGGTACCCCTTACGTTTTTTTTTTGGGCGAAAAATTAAGTTTCTCCAATCTTCCAAAATTCTGATAGAGGGCCATGAGACTTAGACCTGAGTGCAAAAATGGAGGCTCTAGCCCCTTCCAGAGCTGAGATATCGAAACTCAAAAATTCGGCCCGAAAAAAAAAACGACAGTGGTACCCCTTACGTTTTTTTTTTTTGGGCGAAAAATTAAGTTTCTCCAATCTTCCCAAAACTCTGGATTCTGATAGAGGGCCATGAGACTTAGACCTGAGTGCAAAAATTGAGGCTCTAGCCCCTTCCAGAGCTGAGATATCGAAACTCAAAAATTCGGCCCGAAAAAAAAACGACAGTGGTACCCCTTACGTTTTTTTTTTGGGGCGAAAAATTAAGTTTCTCCAATCTTCCCAAGTTCTGGTAGAGGGCCATGAGACTTAGACCTGAGTGCAAAAATGGAGGCTCTAGCCCCTTCCAGAGCTGAGATATCGAAACTCAAAAATTCGGCCCGAAAAAAAAAACGACAGTGGTACCCCTTACGTTTTTTTTTTTGGGGCGAAAAATTACGTTTCTCCAATCTTCCCAAATTCTGGTAGAGGGCCATGAGACTTAGACCTGAGTGCAAAAATGGAGGCTCTAGCCCCTTCCAGAGCTGAGATATCGAAACTCAAAAATTCGGCCCGAAAAAAAAACGACAGTGGTACCCCTTACGTTTTTTTTTTGGGCGAAAAATTAAGTTTCTCCAATCTTCCCAAATTCTGATAGAGGGCCATGAGACTTAGACCTGAGTGCAAAAATGGAGGCTCTAGCCCCTTCCAGAGCTGAGATATCGAAACTCAAAAATTCGGCCCGAAAAAAAAAAACGACAGTGGTACCCCTTACGTTTTTTTTTTTGGGCGAAAAATTAAGTTTCTCCAATCTTCCAAAATTTTGATAGAGGGCCATGAGACTTAGACCTGAGTGCAAAAATGGAGGCTCTAGCCCCTTCCAGAGCTGAGATATCGAAACTCAAAAATTCGGCCCGAAAAAAAAACGACAGTGGTACCCCTTATGTTTTTTTTTTTGGGCGAAAAATTAAGTTTCTCCATTCTTCCCAAATTCTTATAGAGGGCCATGAGACTTAGACCTGAGTGCAAAAATGGAGGCTCTAGCCCCTTCCAGAGCTGAGATATCGAAACTCAAAAATTCGGCCCGAAAAAAAAAACGACAGTGGTACCCCTTACGTTTTTTTTTTGGCCGAAAAATTAAGTTTCTCCAATCTTCCCAAATTCTGATAGAGGGCCATGAGACTTAGACCTGCGTGCAAAAATGGAGGCTCTAGCCCCTTCCAGAGCTGAGATATCGAAACTCAAAAATTCGGCCCGAAAAAAAAAACGACAGTGGTACCCCTTACGGTTTTTTTTTTGGGCGAAAAATTAAGTTTCTCCAATCTTCCCAAATTCTGATAGAGGGCCATGAGACTTAGACCTGAGTGCAAAAATGGAGGCTCTAGCCCCTTCCAGAGCTGAGATATCGAAACTCAAAAATTCGGCCCGAAAAAAAAACGACAGTGGTACCCCTTACGTTTTTTTTTTTTTTTGGGCGAAAAATTAAGTTTCTCCAATCTTCCCAAAACTCTGGATTCCGATAGACGGCCATGAGACTTAGACCTGAGTGCAAAAATGGAGGCTCTAGCTCCTTCCAGAGCTGAGATATCGAAACTCAAAAATTCGGCCCGAAAAAAAAACGACAGTGGTACCCCTTACGTTTTTTTTTTTGGCCGAAAAATTAAGTTTCTCCAATCTTCCCAAATTCTGATAGAGGGCCATGAGACTTAGACCTGAGTGCAAAAATGGAGGCTCTAGCCCCTTCCAGAGCTGAGATATCGAAACTCAAAAATTCGGCCCGAAAAAAAAAACGACAGTGGTACCCCTTAAGTTTTTTTTTTGGCCGAAAAATTAAGTTTCTCCAATCTTCCCAAATTCTGATAGAGGGCCATGAGACTTAGACCTGAGTGCAAAAATGGAGGCTCTAGCCCCTTTCAGAGCTGAGATATCGAAACTCAAAAATTCGGCCCGAAAAAAAAAAACGACAGTGGTACCCCTTACGTTTTTTTTTTGGGCGAAAAATTAAGTTTCTCCAATCTTCCCAAATTCTGATAGAGGGCCATGAGACTTAGACCTGAGTGCAAAAATGGAGGCTCTAGCCCCTTCCAGAGCTGAGATATCGAAACTCAAAAATTCGGCCCGAAAAAAAAAACGACAGTGGTACCCCTTACGTTTTTTTTGGGGGGCGAAAAATTAAGTTTCTCCAATCTTCCCAAGTTCTGGTAGAGGGCCATGAGACTTAGACCTGAGTGCAAAAATGGAGGCTCTAGCCCCTTCCAGAGCTGAGATATCGAAACTCAAAAATTCGGCCCGAAAAAAAAAACGACAGTGGTACCCCTTACGTTTTTTTTTTTGGGGCGAAAAATTACGTTTCTCCAATCTTCCCAAATTCTGGTAGAGGGCCATGAGACTTAGACCTGAGTGCAAAAATGGAGGCTCTAGCCCCTTCCAGAGCTGAGATATCGAAACTCAAAAACTCGGCCCGAAAAAAAAAACGACAGTGGTACCCCTTACGTTTTTTTTTTTGGGGCGAAAAATTACGTTTCTCCAATCTTCCCAAATTCTGGTAGAGGGCCATGAGACTTAGACCTGAGTGCAAAAATGGAGGCTCTAGCCCCTTCCAGAGCTGAGATATCGAAACTCAAAAATTCGGCCCGAAAAAAAAACGACAGTGGTACCCCTTACGTTTTTTTTTTGGGCGAAAAATTACGTTTCTCCAATCTTCCCAAATTCTGATAGAGGGCCATGAGACTTAGACCTGAGTGCAAAAATGGAGGCTCTAGCCCCTTCCAGAGCTGAGATATCGAAACTCAAAAATTCGGCCCGAAAAAAAAATGACAGTGGTACCCCTTACGTTTTTTTTTGGGCGAAAAATTAAGTTTCTCCAATCTTCCAAAATTCTGATAGAGGGCCATGAGACTTAGACCTGAGTGCAAAAATGGAGGCTCTAGCCCCTTCCAGAGCTGAGATATCGAAACTCAAAAATTCGGCCCGAAAAAAAAAACGACAGTGGTACCCCTTACGTTTTTTTTTTGGGCGAAAAATTAAGTTTCTCCATTCTTCCCAAATTCTTATAGAGGGCCATGAGACTTAGACCTGAGTGCAAAAATGGAGGCTCTAGCCCCTTCCAGAGCTGAGATATCGAAACTCAAAAATTCGGCCCGAAAAAAAAACGACAGTGGTACCCCTTACGTTTTTTTTTTGGCCGAAAAATTAAGTTTCTCCAATATTCCCAAATTCTGATAGAGGGCCATGAGACTTAGACCTGAGTGCAAAAATGGAGGCTCTAGCCCCTTCCAGAGCTGAGATATCGAAACTCAAAAATTCGGCCCGAAAAAAAAAACGACAGTGGTACCCCTTACGTTTTTTTTTTGGGCGAAAAATTAAGTTTCTCCAATCTTCCCAAATTCTGATAGAGGGCCATGAGACTTAGACCTGAGTGCAAAAATGGAGGCTCTAGCCCCTTTCAGAGCTGAGATATCGAAACTCAAAAATTCGGCCCGAAAAAAAAAACGACAGTGGTACCCCTTACGTTTTTTTTTTTGGGCGAAAAATTAAGTTTCTCCAATCTTCCCAAAACTCTGGATTCTGATAGACGGCCATGAGACTTAGACCTGAGTGCAAAAATGGAGGCTCTAGCCCCTTCCAGAGCTGAGATATCGAAACTCAAAAATTCGGCCCGAAAAAAAAACGACAGTGGTACCCCTTACGTTTTTTTTTGGGGGCGAAAAATTAAGTTTCTCCAATCTTCCCAAATTCTGCTAGAGGGCCATGAGACTTAGACCTGAGTGCAAAAATGGAGGCTCTAGCCCCTTCCAGAGCTGAGATATCGAAACTCAAAAATTCGGCCCGAAACAAAAACGACAGTGGTACCCCTTACGTTTTTTTTTTTGGGCGAAAAATTAAGTTTCTCCAATCTTCCCAAATTCTGATAGAGGGCCATGAGACTTAGACCTGAGTGCAAAAATGGAGGCTCTAGCCCCTTCCAGAGCTGAGATATCGAAACTCAAAAATTCGGCCCGAAAAAAACAACAACAGTGTTACCCCTTACGTTTTTTTTTTTGGGCGAAAAATTAAGTTTCTCCAATCTTCCCAAATTCTGATAGAGGGCCATGAGACTTAGACCTGAGTGCAAAAATGGAGGCTCTAGCCCCTTCCAGAGCTGAGATATCGAAACTCAAAAATTCGTCCCGAAAAAAAAACGACAGTGGTACCCCTTACGTTTTTTTTTTTTGGGCGAAAAATTACGTTTCTCCAATCTTCCCAAAACTCTGGATTCTGATAGAGGGCCATGAGACTTAGACCTGAGTGCAAAAATGGAGGCTCTAGCCCCTTCCAGAGCTGAGATATCGAAACTCAAAAATTCGGCCCGAAAAAAAAAACGACAGTGGTACCCCTTACGTTTTTTTTTTGGGGCGAAAAATTAAGTTTCTCCAATCTTCCCAAATTCTGGTAGAGGGCCATGAGACTTAGACCTGAGTGCAAAAATGGAGGCTCTAGCCCCTTCCAGAGCTGAGAAATCGAAACTCTAAAATTCGGCCCGAAAAAAAAACGAAAGTGGCACCCCTTACGTTTTTTTGGGGGGCGAAAAATTAAGTTTCTCCAATCTTCCCAAATTCTGATAGAGGGCCATGAGACTTAGACCTGAGTGCAAAAATGGAGGCTCTAGCCCCTTTCAGAGCTGAGATATCGAAACTCAAAAATTCGGCCCGAAAAAAAAAAACGACAGTGGTACCCCTTACGTTTTTTTTTGGGCGAAAAATTAAGTTTCTCCAATCTTCCCAAATTCTGATAGAGGGCCATGAGACTTAGACCTGAGTGCAAAAATGGAGGCTGTAGCCCCTTCCAGAGCTGAGATATCGAAACTCAAAAATTCGTCCCGAAAAAAAAACGACAGTGGTACCCCTTACGTTTTTTTTTTTTGGGCGAAAAATTACGTTTCTCCAATCTTCCCAAAACTCTGGATTCTGATAGAGGGCCATGAGACTTAGACCTGAGTGCAAAAATGGAGGCTCTAGCCCCTTCCAGAGCTGAGATATCGAAACTCAAAAATTCGGCCCGAAAAAAAAAACGACAGTGGTACCCCTTACGTTTTTTTTTGGGGCGAAAAATTAAGTTTCTCCAATCTTCCCAAATTCTGGTAGAGGGCCATGAGACTTAGACCTGAGTGCAAAAATGGAGGCTCTAGCCCCTTCCAGAGCTGAGAAATCGAAACTCTAAAATTCGGCCCGAAAAAAAAAACGACAGTGGCACCCCTTACGTTTTTTTTTGGGGCGAAAAATTAAGTTTCTCCAATCTTCCCAAATTCTGATAGAGAGCCATGAGACTTAGACCTGAGTGCAAAAATGGAGGCTCTAGCCCCTTTCAGAGCTGAGAAATCGAAACTCAAAAATTCGGCCCGAAAAAAAAACGACAGTGGTACCCCTTACGTTTTTTTTTTGGGGCGAAAAATTAAGTTTCTCCAATCTTCCCAAATTCTGATAGAGGGCCATGAGACATAGACCTGAGTGCAAAAATGGAGGCTCTAGCCCCTTCCAGAGCTGAGATATCGAAACTCAAAAATTCGGCCCGAAAAAAAAAACGACAGTGGTACCCCTTACGTTTTTTTTTTGGGCGAAAAATTAAGTTTCCCCAATCTTCCCAAATTCTGATAGAGGGCCATGAGACTTAGACCTGAGTGCAAAAATGGAGGCTCTAGCCCCTTCCAGAGCTGAGATATCGAAACTCAAAAATTCGGCCCGAAAAAAAAACGACAGTGGTACCCCTTACGTTTTTTTTTTTGGGCGAAAAATTAAGTTTCTCCAATCTTCCCAAAACTCTGGATTCTGATAGAGGGCCATGAGACTTAGACCTGAGTGCAAAAATGGAGGCTCTAGCCCCTTCCAGAGCTGAGATATCGAAACTCAAAAATTCGGCCCGAAAAAAAAACGACAGTGGTACCCCTTACGTTTTTTTTTTGGCCGAAAAATTAAGTTTCTCCATTCTTCCCAAATTCTGATAGAGGGCCATGAGACTTAGACCTGAGTGCAAAAATGGAGGCTCTAGCCCCTTCCAGAGCTGAGATATCGAAACTCAAAAATTCGGCCCGAAAAAAAAAACGACAGTGGTACCCCTTAAGTTTTTTTTGGCCGAAAAATTAAGTTTCTCCAATCTTCCCAAATTCTGTTAGAGGGCCATGAGACTTAGACCTGAGTGCAAAAATGGAGGCTCTAGCCCCTTTCAGAGCTGAGATATCGAAACTCAAAAATTCGGCCCGAAAAAAAAAACGACAGTGGTACCCCTTACGTTTTTTTTTTGGGCGAAAAATTAAGTTTCTCCAATCTTCCCAAATTCTGATAGAGGGCCATGAGACTTAGACCTGAGTGCAAAAATGGAGGCTCTAGCCCCTTCCAGAGCTGAGATATCGAAACTCAAAAATTCGGCCCGAAAAAAAAAACGACAGTGGTACCCCTTACGTTTTTTTTTTTTTGGGCGAAAAATTAAGTTTCTCCAATCTTCCCAAAACTCTGGATTCTGATAGAGGGCCATGAGACTTAGACCTGAGTGCAAAAATTGAGGCTCTAGCCCCTTCCAGAGCTGAGATATCGAAACTCAAAAATTCGGCCCGAAAAAAAAAACGACAGTGGTACCCCTTACGTTTTTTTTTGGGGCGAAAAATTAAGTTTCTCCAATCTTCCCAAGTTCTGGTAGAGGGCCATGAGACTTAGACCTGAGTGCAAAAATGGAGGCTCTAGCCCCTTCCAGAGCTGAGATATCGAAACTCAAAAATTCGGCCCGAAAAAAAAAAACGACAGTGGTACCCCTTACGTTTTTTTTTTTGGGGCGAAAAATTAAGTTTCTCCAATCTTCCCAAATTCTGGTAGAGGGCCATGAGACTTAGACCTGAGTGCAAAAATGGAGGCTCTAGCCCCTTCCAGAGCTGAGATATCGAAACTCAAAAATTCGTCCCGAAAAAAAAACGACAGTGGTACCCCTTACGTTTTTTTTTTTTGGGCGAAAAATTAAGTTTCTCCAATCTTCCCAAAACTCTGGATTCTGATAGAGGGCCATGAGACTTAGACCTGAGTGCAAAAATGGAGGCTCTAGCCCCTTCCAGAGCTGAGATATCGAAACTCAAAAATTCGGCCCGAAAAAAAAAACGACAGTGGTACCCCTTACGTTTTTTTTTGGGCGAAAAATTAAGTTTCCCCAATCTTCCCAAATTCTGATAGAGGGCCATGAGACTTAGACCTGAGTGCAAAAATGGAGGCTCTAGCCCCTTCCAGAGCTGAGATATCGAAACTCAAAAATTCGGCCCGAAAAAAAAACGACAGTGGTACCCCTTACGTTTTTTTTTTTGGGCGAAAAATTAAGTTTCTCCAATCTTCCCAAAACTCTGGATTCTTATAGAGGGCCATGAGACTTAGACCTGAGTGCAAAAATGGAGGCTCTAGCCCCTTCCAGAGCTGAGATATCGAAACTCAAAAATTCGGCCCGAAAAAAAAAACGACAGTGGTACCCCTTAAGTTTTTTTTTGGCCGAAAAATTAAGTTTCTCCAATCTTCCCAAATTCTGATAGAGGGCCATGAGACTTAGACCTGAGTGCAAAAATGGAGGCTCTAGCCCCTTTCAGAGCTGAGATATCGAAACTCAAAAATTCGGCCCGAAAAAAAAAACGACAGTGGTACCCCTTACGTTTTTTTTTTGGGCGAAAAATTAAGTTTCTCCAATCTTCCCCAATTCTGATAGAGGGCCATGAGACTTAGACCTGAGTGCAAAAATGGAGGCTCTAGCCCCTTCCAGAGCTGAGATATCGAAACTCAAAAATTCGGCCCGAAAAAAAAAACGACAGTGGTACCCCTTACGTTTTTTTTTTTTTTGGCGAAAAATTAAGTTTCTCCAATCTTCCCAAAACTCTGGATTCTGATAGAGGGCCATGAGACTTAGACCTGAGTGCAAAAATTGAGGCTCTAGCCCCTTCCAGAGCTGAGATATCGAAACTCAAAAATTCGGCCCGAAAAATAAAACGACAGTGGTACCCCTTACGTTTTTTTTTTGGGGCGAAAAATTAAGTTTCTCCAATCTTCCCAAGTTCTGGTAGAGGGCCATGAGACTTAGACCTGAGTGCAAAAATGGAGGCTCTAGCCCCTTCCAGAGCTGAGATATCGAAACTCAAAAATTCGGCCCGAAAAAAAAAACGACAGTGGTACCCCTTACGTTTTTTTTTTGGGGCGAAAAATTACGTTTCTCCAATCTTCCCAAATTCTGGTAGAGGGCCATGAGACTTAGACCTGAGTGCAAAAATGGAGGCTCTAGCCCCTTCCAGAGCTGAGATATCGAAACTCAAAAATTCGGCCCGAAAAAAAAAACGACAGTGGTACCCCTTACGTTTTTTTTTTTGGCGAAAAATTAAGTTTCTCCAATCTTCCCAAATTCTGATAGAGGGCCATGAGACTTAGACCTGAGTGCAAAAATGGAGGCTCTAGCCCCTTCCAGAGCTGAGATATCGAAACTCAAAAATTCGGCCCGAAAAAAAAACGACAGTGGTACCCCTTACGGTTTTTTTTTGGGGCGAAAAATTAAGTTTCTCCAATCTTCCCAAATTCTGGTAGAGGGCCATGAGACTTAGACCTGAGTGCAAAAATGGAGGCTCTAGCCCCTTCCAGAGCTGAGATATCGAAACTCAAAAATTCGGCCCGAAAAAAAAACGACAGTGGTACCCCTTACGTTTTTTTTTTTTTTGGGCGAAAAATTAAGTTTCTCCAATCTTCCCAAAACTCTGGATTCTGATAGACGGCCATGAGACTTAGACCTGAGTGCAAAAATGGAGGCTCTAGCCCCTTCCAGAGCTGAGATATCGAAACTCAAAAATTCGGCCCGAAAAAAAAAACGACAGTGGTACCCCTTACGGTTTTTTTTTTGGGCGAAAAATTAAGTTTCTCCAATCTTCCCAAATTCGGATAGAGGGCCATGAGACTTAGACCTGAGTGCAAAAATGGAGGCTCTAGCCCCTTTCAGAGCTGAGATATCGAAACTCAAAAATTCGGCCCGAAAAAAAAAAAACGACAGTGGTACCCCTTACGTTTTTTTTTTGGGCGAAAAATTAAGTTTCTCCAATCTTCCCAAATTCTGATAGAGGGCCATGAGACTTAGACCTGAGTGCAAAAATGGAGGCTCTAGCCCCTTCCAGAGCTGAGATATCGAAACTCAAAAATTCGGCCCGAAAAAAAAAACGACAGTGGTACCCCTTACGTTTTTTTTGGGGGGCGAAAAATTAAGTTTCTCCAATCTTCCCAAGTTCTGGTAGAGGGCCATGAGACTTAGACCTGAGTGCAAAAATGGAGGCTCTAGCCCCTTCCAGAGCTGAGATATCGAAACTCAAAAATTCGGCCCGAAAAAAAAAACGACAGTGGTACCCCTTACGTTTTTTTTTTTGGGGCGAAAAATTACGTTTCTCCAATCTTCCCAAATTCTGGTAGAGGGCCATGAGACTTAGACCTGAGTGCAAAAATGGAGGCTCTAGCCCCTTCCAGAGCTGAGATATCGAAACTCAAAAATTCGGCCCGAAAAAAAAACGACAGTGGTACCCCTTACGTTTTTTTTTTGGGCGAAAAATTACGTTTCTCCAATCTTCCCAAATTCTGATAGAGGGCCATGAGACTTAGACCTGAGTGCAAAAATGGAGGCTCTAGCCCCTTCCAGAGCTGAGATATCGAAACTCAAAAATTCGGCCCGAAAAAAAAATGACAGTGGTACCCCTTACGTTTTTTTTTGGGCGAAAAATTAAGTTTCTCCAATCTTCCAAAATTCTGATAGAGGGCCATGAGACTTAGACCTGAGTGCAAAAATGGAGGCTCTAGCCCCTTCCAGAGCTGAGATATCGAAACTCAAAAATTCGGCCCGAAAAAAAAAACGACAGTGGTACCCCTTACGTTTTTTTTTTGGGCGAAAAATTAAGTTTCTCCATTCTTCCCAAATTCTTATAGAGGGCCATGAGACTTAGACCTGAGTGCAAAAATGGAGGCTCTAGCCCCTTCCAGAGCTGAGATATCGAAACTCAAAAATTCGGCCCGAAAAAAAAAACGACAGTGGTACCCCTTACGTTTTTTTTTTTGGCCGAAAAATTAAGTTTCTCCAATATTCCCAAATTCTGATAGAGGGCCATGAGACTTAGACCTGAGTGCAAAAATGGAGGCTCTAGCCCCTTCCAGAGCTGAGATATCGAAACTCAAAAATTCGGCCCGAAAAAAAAAACGACAGTGGTACCCCTTACGTTTTTTTTTTTGGGCGAAAAATTAAGTTTCTCCAATCTTCCCAAATTCTGATAGAGGGCCATGAGACTTAGACCTGAGTGCAAAAATGGAGGCTCTAGCCCCTTTCAGAGCTGAGATATCGAAACTCAAAAATTCGGCCCGAAAAAAAAACGACAGTGGTACCCCTTACGTTTTTTTTTTTTGGGCGAAAAATTAAGTTTCTCCAATCTTCCCAAAACTCTGGATTCTGATAGACGGCCATGAGACTTAGACCTGAGTGCAAAAATGGAGGCTCTAGCCCCTTCCAGAGCTGAGATATCGAAACTCAAAAATTCGGCCCGAAAAAAAAACGACAGTGGTACCCCTTACGTTTTTTTTTGGGGGCGAAAAATTAAGTTTCTCCAATCTTCCCAAATTCTGGTAGAGGGCCATGAGACTTAGACCTGAGTGCAAAAATGGAGGCTCTAGCCCCTTCCAGAGCTGAGATATCGAAACTCAAAAATTCGGCCCGAAACAAAAACGACAGTGGTACCCCTTACGTTTTTTTTTTTGGGCGAAAAATTAAGTTTCTCCAATCTTCCCAAATTCTGATAGAGGGCCATGAGACTTAGACCTGAGTGCAAAAATGGAGGCTCTAGCCCCTTCCAGAGCTGAGATATCGAAACTCAAAAATTCGGCCCGAAAAAAAAAACGACAGTGGTACCCCTTAAGTTTTTTTTTGGCCGAAAAATTAAGTTTCTCCAATCTTCCCAAATTCTGATAGAGGGCCATGAGACTTAGACCTGAGTGCAAAAATGGAGGCTCTAGCCCCTTTCAGAGCTGAGATATCGAAACTCAAAAATTCGGCCCGAAAAAAAAACCGACAGTGGTACCCCTTACGTTTTTTTTTTGGGCGAAAAATTAAGTTTCTCCAATCTTCCCCAATTCTGATAGAGGTCCATGAGACTTAGACCTGAGTGCAAAAATGGAGGCTCTAGCCCCTTCCAGAGCTGAGATATCGAAACTCAAAAATTCGGCCCGAAAAAAAAAACGACAGTGGTACCCCTTACGTTTTTTTTTTTTGGGCGAAAAATTAAGTTTCTCCAATCTTCCCAAAACTCTGGATTCTGATAGAGGGCCATGAGACTTAGACCTGAGTGCAAAAATTGAGGCTCTAGCCCCTTCCAGAGCTGAGATATCGAAACTCAAAAATTCGGCCCGAAAAATAAAACGACAGTGGTACCCCTTACGTTTTTTTTTTGGGGCGAAAAATTAAGTTTCTCCAATCTTCCCAAGTTCTGGTAGAGGGCCATGAGACTTAGACCTGAGTGCAAAAATGGAGGCTCTAGCCCCTTCCAGAGCTGAGATATCGAAACTCAAAAATTCGGCCCGAAAAAAAAAACGACAGTGGTACCCCTTACGGTTTTTTTTTTGGGCGAAAAATTAAGTTTCTCCAATCTTCCCAAATTCGGATAGAGGGCCATGAGACTTAGACCTGAGTGCAAAAATGGAGGCTCTAGCCCCTTTCAGAGCTGAGATATCGAAACTCAAAAATTCGGCCCGAAAAAAAAAAACGACAGTGGTACCCCTTACGTTTTTTTTTTGGGCGAAAAATTAAGTTTCTCCAATCTTCCCAAATTCTGATAGAGGGCCATGAGACTTAGACCTGAGTGCAAAAATGGAGGCTCTAGCCCCTTCCAGAGCTGAGATATCGAAACTCAAAAATTCGGCCCGAAAAAAAAAACGACAGTGGTACCCCTTACGTTTTTTTTGGGGGGCGAAAAATTAAGTTTCTCCAATCTTCCCAAGTTCTGGTAGAGGGCCATGAGACTTAGACCTGAGTGCAAAAATGGAGGCTCTAGCCCCTTCCAGAGCTGAGATATCGAAACTCAAAAATTCGGCCCGAAAAAAAAAACGACAGTGGTACCCCTTACGTTTTTTTTTTTGGGGCGAAAAATTACGTTTCTCCAATCTTCCCAAATTCTGGTAGAGGGCCATGAGACTTAGACCTGAGTGCAAAAATGGAGGCTCTAGCCCCTTCCAGAGCTGAGATATCGAAACTCAAAAATTCGGCCCGAAAAAAAAACGACAGTGGTACCCCTTACGTTTTTTTTTTGGGCGAAAAATTACGTTTCTCCAATCTTCCCAAATTCTGATAGAGGGCCATGAGACTTAGACCTGAGTGCAAAAATGGAGGCTCTAGCCCCTTCCAGAGCTGAGATATCGAAACTCAAAAATTCGGCCCGAAAAAAAAACGACAGTGGTACCCCTTACGTTTTTTTTTTGGGCGAAAAATTACGTTTCTCCAATCTTCCCAAATTCTGATAGAGGGCCATGAGACTTAGACCTGAGTGCAAAAATGGAGGCTCTAGCCCCTTCCAGAGCTGAGATATCGAAACTCAAAAATTCGGCCCGAAAAAAAAATGACAGTGGTACCCCTTACGTTTTTTTTTGGGCGAAAAATTAAGTTTCTCCAATCTTCCAAAATTCTGATAGAGGGCCATGAGACTTAGACCTGAGTGCAAAAATGGAGGCTCTAGCCCCTTCCAGAGCTGAGATATCGAAACTCAAAAATTCGGCCCGAAAAAAAAAACGACAGTGGTACCCCTTACGTTTTTTTTTTGGGCGAAAAATTAAGTTTCTCCATTCTTCCCAAATTCTTATAGAGGGCCATGAGACTTAGACCTGAGTGCAAAAATGGAGGCTCTAGCCCCTTCCAGAGCTGAGATATCGAAACTCAAAAATTCGGCCCGAAAAAAAAACGACAGTGGTACCCCTTACGTTTTTTTTTTGGCCGAAAAATTAAGTTTCTCCAATATTCCCAAATTCTGATAGAGGGCCATGAGACTTAGACCTGAGTGCAAAAATGGAGGCTCTAGCCCCTTCCAGAGCTGAGATATCGAAACTCAAAAATTCGGCCCGAAAAAAAAAACGACAGTGGTACCCCTTACGTTTTTTTTTTTGGGCGAAAAATTAAGTTTCTCCAATCTTCCCAAATTCTGATAGAGGGCCATGAGACTTAGACCTGAGTGCAAAAATGGAGGCTCTAGCCCCTTTCAGAGCTGAGATATCGAAACTCAAAAATTCGGCCCGAAAAAAAAACGACAGTGGTACCCCTTACGTTTTTTTTTTTTGGGCGAAAAATTAAGTTTCTCCAATCTTCCCAAAACTCTGGATTCTGATAGACGGCCATGAGACTTAGACCTGAGTGCAAAAATGGAGGCTCTAGCCCCTTCCAGAGCTGAGATATCGAAACTCAAAAATTCGGCCCGAAAAAAAAACGACAGTGGTACCCCTTACGTTTTTTTTTGGGGGCGAAAAATTAAGTTTCTCCAATCTTCCCAAATTCTGGTAGAGGGCCATGAGACTTAGACCTGAGTGCAAAAATGGAGGCTCTAGCCCCTTCCAGAGCTGAGATATCGAAACTCAAAAATTCGGCCCGAAACAAAAATGACAGTGGTACCCCTTACGTTTTTTTTTTTGGGCGAAAAATTAAGTTTCTCCAATCTTCCCAAATTCTGATAGAGGGCCATGAGACTTAGACCTGAGTGCAAAAATGGAGGCTCTAGCCCCTTCCAGAGCTGAGATATCGAAACTCAAAAATTCGGCCCGAAAAAAACAACAACAGTGTTACCCCTTACGTTTTTTTTTTTGGGCGAAAAATTAAGTTTCTCCAATCTTCCCAAATTCTGATAGAGGGCCATGAGACTTAGACCTGAGTGCAAAAATGGAGGCTCTAGCCCCTTCCAGAGCTGAGATATCGAAACTCAAAAATTCGTCCCGAAAAAAAAACGACAGTGGTACCCCTTACGTTTTTTTTTTTTGGGCGAAAAATTAAGTTTCTCCAATCTTCCCAAAACTCTGGATTCTGATAGAGGGCCATGAGACTTAGACCTGAGTGCAAAAATGGAGGCTCTAGCCCCTTCCAGAGCTGAGATATCGAAACTCAAAAATTCGGCCCGAAAAAAAAAACGACAGTGGTACCCCTTACGTTTTTTTTTTGGGGCGAAAAATTAAGTTTCTCCAATCTTCCCAAATTCTGGTAGAGGGCCATGAGACTTAGACCTGAGTGCAAAAATGGAGGCTCTAGCCCCTTCCAGAGCTGAGAAATCGAAACTCTAAAATTCGGCCCGAAAAAAAACCGAAAGTGGCACCCCTTACGTTTTTTTGGGGGGCGAAAAATTAAGTTTCTCCAATCTTCCCAAATTCTGATAGAGGGCCATGAGACTTAGACCTGAGTGCAAAAATGGAGGCTCTAGCCCCTTTCAGAGCTGAGATATCGAAACTCAAAAATTCGGCCCGAAAAAAAAAACGAAAGTGGTACCCCTTACGTTTTTTTTTGGGCGAAAAATTAAGTTTCTCCAATCTTCCCAAATTCTGATAGAGGGCCATGAGACTTAGACCTGAGTGCAAAAATGGAGGCTGTAGCCCCTTCCAGAGCTGAGATATCGAAACTCAAAAATTCGTCCCGAAAAAAAAACGACAGTGGTACCCCTTACGTTTTTTTTTTTTGGGCGAAAAATTAAGTTTCTCCAATCTTCCCAAAACTCTGGATTCTGATAGAGGGCCATGAGACTTAGACCTGAGTGCAAAAATGGAGGCTCTAGCCCCTTCCAGAGCTGAGATATCGAAACTCAAAAATTCGGCCCGAAAAAAAAAACGACAGTGGTACCCCTTACGTTTTTTTTTGGGGCGAAAAATTAAGTTTCTCCAATCTTCCCAAATTCTGGTAGAGGGCCATGAGACTTAGACCTGAGTGCAAAAATGGAGGCTCTAGCCCCTTCCAGAGCTGAGAAATCGAAACTCTAAAATTCGGCCCGAAAAAAAAAACGACAGTGGCACCCCTTACGTTTTTTTTTGGGGCGAAAAATTAAGTTTCTCCAATCTTCCCAAATTCTGATAGAGGGCCATGAGACTTAGACCTGAGTGCAAAAATGGAGGCTCTAGCCCCTTTCAGAGCTGAGAAATCGAAACTCAAAAATTCGGCCCGAAAAAAAAACGACAGTGGTACCCCTTACGTTTTTTTTTTGGGGCGAAAAATTAAGTTTCTCCAATCTTCCCAAATTCTGATAGAGGGCCATGAGACATAGACCTGAGTGCAAAAATGGAGGCTCTAGCCCCTTCCAGAGCTGAGATATCGAAACTCAAAAATTCGGCCCGAAAAAAAAAACGACAGTGGTACCCCTTACGTTTTTTTTTTGGGCGAAAAATTAAGTTTCCCCAATCTTCCCAAATTCTGATAGAGGGCCATGAGACTTAGACCTGAGTGCAAAAATGGAGGCTCTAGCCCCTTCCAGAGCTGAGATATCGAAACTCAAAAATTCGGCCCGAAAAAAAAACGACAGTGGTACCCCTTACGTTTTTTTTTTTGGGCGAAAAATTAAGTTTCTCCAATCTTCCCAAAACTCTGGATTCTGATAGAGGGCCATGAGACTTAGACCTGAGTGCAAAAATGGAGGCTCTAGCCCCTTCCAGAGCTGAGATATCGAAACTCAAAAATTCGGCCCGAAAAAAAAACGACAGTGGTACCCCTTACGTTTTTTTTTTGGCCGAAAAATTAAGTTTCTCCATTCTTCCCAAATTCTGATAGAGGGCCATGAGACTTAGACCTGAGTGCAAAAATGGAGGCTCTAGCCCCTTCCAGAGCTGAGATATCGAAACTCAAAAATTCGGCCCGAAAAAAAAAACGACAGTGGTACCCCTTAAGTTTTTTTTTGGCCGAAAAATTAAGTTTCTCCAATCTTCCCAAATTCTGTTAGAGGGCCATGAGACTTAGACCTGAGTGCAAAAATGGAGGCTCTAGCCCCTTTCAGAGCTGAGATATCGAAACTCAAAAATTCGGCCCGAAAAAAAAAACGACAGTGGTACCCCTTACGTTTTTTTTTTGGGCGAAAAATTAAGTTTCTCCAATCTTCCCAAATTCTGATAGAGGGCCATGAGACTTAGACCTGAGTGCAAAAATGGAGGCTCTAGCCCCTTCCAGAGCTGAGATATCGAAACTCAAAAATTCGGCCCGAAAAAAAAAACGACAGTGGTACCCCTTACGTTTTTTTTTTTTGGGCGAAAAATTAAGTTTCTCCAATCTTCCCAAAACTCTGGATTCTGATAGAGGGCCATGAGACTTAGACCTGAGTGCAAAAATTGAGGCTCTAGCCCCTTCCAGAGCTGAGATATCGAAACTCAAAAATTCGGCCCGAAAAAAAAAACGACAGTGGTACCCCTTACGTTTTTTTTTGGGGCGAAAAATTAAGTTTCTCCAATCTTCCCAAGTTCTGGTAGAGGGCCATGAGACTTAGACCTGAGTGCAAAAATGGAGGCTCTAGCCCCTTCCAGAGCTGAGATATCGAAACTCAAAAATTCGGCCCGAAAAAAAAAACGACAGTGGTACCCCTTACGTTTTTTTTTTTGGGGCGAAAAATTACGTTTCTCCAATCTTCCCAAATTCTGGTAGAGGGCCATGAGACTTAGACCTGAGTGCAAAAATGGAGGCTCTAGCCCCTTCCAGAGCTGAGATATCGAAACTCAAAAATTCGTCCCGAAAAAAAAACGACAGTGGTACCCCTTACGTTTTTTTTTTTTGGGCGAAAAATTAAGTTTCTCCAATCTTCCCAAAACTCTGGATTCTGATAGAGGGCCATGAGACTTAGACCTGAGTGCAAAAATGGAGGCTCTAGCCCCTTCCAGAGCTGAGATATCGAAACTCAAAAATTCGGCCCGAAAAAAAAAACGACAGTGGTACCCCTTACGTTTTTTTTGGGGCGAAAAATTAAGTTTCCCCAATCTTCCCAAATTCTGATAGAGGGCCATGAGACTTAGACCTGAGTGCAAAAATGGAGGCTCTAGCCCCTTCCAGAGCTGAGATATCGAAACTCAAAAATTCGGCCCGAAAAAAAAACGACAGTGGTACCCTTTACGTTTTTTTTTTTGGGCGAAAAATTAAGTTTCTCCAATCTTCCCAAAACTCTGGATTCTTATAGAGGGCCATGAGACTTAGACCTGAGTGCAAAAATGGAGGCTCTAGCCCCTTCCAGAGCTGAGATATCGAAACTCAAAAATTCGGCCCGAAAAAAAAAACGACAGTGGTACCCCTTAAGTTTTTTTTTGGCCGAAAAATTAAGTTTCTCCAATCTTCCCAAATTCTGATAGAGGGCCATGAGACTTAGACCTGAGTGCAAAAATGGAGGCTCTAGCCCCTTTCAGAGCTGAGATATCGAAACTCAAAAATTCGGCCCGAAAAAAAAAACGACAGTGGTACCCCTTACGTTTTTTTTTTGGGCGAAAAATTAAGTTTCTCCAATCTTCCCCAATTCTGATAGAGGGCCATGAGACTTAGACCTGAGTGCAAAAATGGAGGCTCTAGCCCCTTCCAGAGCTGAGATATCGAAACTCAAAAATTCGGCCCGAAAAAAAAAACGACAGTGGTACCCCTTACGTTTTTTTTTTGGGCGAAAAATTAAGTTTCTCCATTCTTCCCAAATTCTTATAGAGGGCCATGAGACTTAGACCTGAGTGCAAAAATGGAGGCTCTAGCCCCTTCCAGAGCTGAGATATCGAAACTCAAAAATTCGGCCCGAAAAAAAAACGACAGTGGTACCCCTTACGTTTTTTTTTTGGCCGAAAAATTAAGTTTCTCCAATATTCCCAAATTCTGATAGAGGGCCATGAGACTTAGACCTGAGTGCAAAAATGGAGGCTCTAGCCCCTTCCAGAGCTGAGATATCGAAACTCAAAAATTCGGCCCGAAAAAAAAAACGACAGTGGTACCCCTTACGTTTTTTTTTTTGGGCGAAAAATTAAGTTTCTCCAATCTTCCCAAATTCTGATAGAGGGCCATGAGACTTAGACCTGAGTGCAAAAATGGAGGCTCTAGCCCCTTTCAGAGCTGAGATATCGAAACTCAAAAATTCGGCCCGAAAAAAAAACGACAGTGGTACCCCTTACGTTTTTTTTTTTGGGCGAAAAATTAAGTTTCTCCAATCTTCCCCAATTCTGATAGAGGGCCATGAGACTTAGACCTGAGTGCAAAAATGGAGGCTCTAGCCCCTTCCAGAGCTGAGATATCGAAACTCAAAAATTCGGCCCGAAAAAAAAAACGACAGTGGTACCCCTTACGTTTTTTTTTTGGGCGAAAAATTAAGTTTCTCCATTCTTCCCAAATTCTTATAGAGGGCCATGAGACTTAGACCTGAGTGCAAAAATGGAGGCTCTAGCCCCTTCCAGAGCTGAGATATCGAAACTCAAAAATTCGGCCCGAAAAAAAAACGACAGTGGTACCCCTTACGTTTTTTTTTTGGCCGAAAAATTAAGTTTCTCCAATATTCCCAAATTCTGATAGAGGGCCATGAGACTTAGACCTGAGTGCAAAAATGGAGGCTCTAGCCCCTTCCAGAGCTGAGATATCGAAACTCAAAAATTCGGCCCGAAAAAAAAAACGACAGTGGTACCCCTTACGTTTTTTTTTTTGGGCGAAAAATTAAGTTTCTCCAATCTTCCCAAATTCTGATAGAGGGCCATGAGACTTAGACCTGAGTGCAAAAATGGAGGCTCTAGCCCCTTTCAGAGCTGAGATATCGAAACTCAAAAATTCGGCCCGAAAAAAAAACGACAGTGGTACCCCTTACGTTTTTTTTTTTGGGCGAAAAATTAAGTTTCTCCAATCTTCCCAAAACTCTGGATTCTGATAGACGGCCATGAGACTTAGACCTGAGTGCAAAAATGGAGGCTCTAGCCCCTTCCAGAGCTGAGATATCGAAACTCAAAAATTCGGCCCGAAAAAAAAACGACAGTGGTACCCCTTACGTTTTTTTTTGGGGGCGAAAAATTAAGTTTCTCCAATCTTCCCAAATTCTGGTAGAGGGCCATGAGACTTAGACCTGAGTGCAAAAATGGAGGCTCTAGCCCCTTCCAGAGCTGAGATATCGAAACTCAAAAATTCGGCCCGAAACAAAAACGACAGTGGTACCCCTTACGTTTTTTTTTTGGGCGAAAAATTAAGTTTCTCCAATCTTCCCAAATTCTGATAGAGGGCCATGAGACTTAGACCTGAGTGCAAAAATGGAGGCTCTAGCCCCTTCCAGAGCTGAGATATCGAAACTCAAAAATTCGGCCCGAAAAAAACAACAACAGTGTTACCCCTTACGTTTTTTTTTTTGGGCGAAAAATTAAGTTTCTCCAATCTTCCCAAATTCTGATAGAGGGCCATGAGACTTAGACCTGAGTGCAAAAATGGAGGCTCTAGCCCCTTCCAGAGCTGAGATATCGAAACTCAAAAATTCGTCCCGAAAAAAAAACGACAGTGGTACCCCTTACGTTTTTTTTTTTTGGGCGAAAATTTAAGTTTCTCCAATCTTCCCAAAACTCTGGATTCTGATAGAGGGCCATGAGACTTAGACCTGAGTGCAAAAATGGAGGCTCTAGCCCCTTCCAGAGCTGAGATATCGAAACTCAAAAATTCGGCCCGAAAAAAAAAACGACAGTGGTACCCCTTACGTTTTTTTTTTGGGGCGAAAAATTAAGTTTCTCCAATCTTCCCAAATTCTGGTAGAGGGCCATGAGACTTAGACCTAAGTGCAAAAATGGAGGCTCTAGCCCCTTCCAGAGCTGAGAAATCGAAACTCTAAAATTCGGCCCGAAAAAAAAAACGAAAGTGGCACCCCTTACGTTTTTTTGGGGTGCGAAAAATTAAGTTTCTCCAATCTTCCCAAATTCTGATAGAGGGCCATGAGACTTAGACCTGAGTGCAAAAATGGAGGCTCTAGCCCCTTTCAGAGCTGAGATATCGAAACTCAAAAATTCGGCCCGAAAAAAAAAACGACAGTGGTACCCCTTACGTTTTTTTTTGGGCGAAAAATTAAGTTTCTCCAATCTTCCCAAATTCTGATAGAGGGCCATGAGACTTAGACCTGAGTGCAAAAATGGAGGCTGTAGCCCCTTCCAGAGCTGAGATATCGAAACTCAAAAATTCGTCCCGAAAAAAAAAACGACAGTGGTACCCCTTACGTTTTTTTTTTGGGCGAAAAATTAAGTTTCCCCAATCTTCCCAAATTCTGATAGAGGGCCATGAGACTTAGACCTGAGTGCAAAAATGGAGGCTCTAGCCCCTTCCAGAGCTGAGATATCGAAACTCAAAAATTCGGCCCGAAAAAAAAAACGACAGTGGTACCCCTTACGTTTTTTTTTGGGGCGAAAAATTAAGTTTCTCCAATCTTCCCAAATTCTGGTAGAGGGCCATGAGACTTAGACCTGAGTGCAAAAATGGAGGCTCTAGCCCCTTCCAGAGCTGAGAAATCGAAACTCTAAAATTCGGCCCGAAAAAAAAAACGACAGTGGCACCCCTTACGTTTTTTTTTGGGGCGAAAAATTAAGTTTCTCCAATCTTCCCAAATTCTGATAGAGGGCCATGAGACATAGACCTGAGTGCAAAAATGGAGGCTCTAGCCCCTTCCAGAGCTGAGATATCGAAACTCAAAAATTCGGCCCGAAAAAAAAAACGACAGTGGTACCCCTTACGTTTTTTTTTTGGGCGAAAAATTAAGTTTCCCCAATCTTCCCAAATTCTGATAGAGGGCCATGAGACTTAGACCTGAGTGCAAAAATGGAGGCTCTAGCCCCTTCCAGAGCTGAGATATCGAAACTCAAAAATTCGGCCCGAAAAAAAAACGACAGTGGTACCCCTTACGTTTTTTTTTTTGGGCGAAAAATTAAGTTTCTCCAATCTTCCCAAAACTCTGGATTCTGATAGAGGGCCATGAGACTTAGACCTGAGTGCAAAAATGGAGGCTCTAGCCCCTTCCAGAGCTGAGATATCGAAACTCAAAAATTCGGCCCGAAAAAAAAACGACAGTGGTACCCCTTACGTTTTTTTTTTGGCCGAAAAATTAAGTTTCTCCATTCTTCCCAAATTCTGATAGAGGGCCATGAGACTTAGACCTGAGTGCAAAAATGGAGGCTCTAGCCCCTTCCAGAGCTGAGATATCGAAACTCAAAAATTCGGCCCGAAAAAAAAAACGACAGTGGTACCCCTTAAGTTTTTTTTTGGCCGAAAAATTAAGTTTCTCCAATCTTCCCAAATTCTGTTAGAGGGCCATGAGACTTAGACCTGAGTGCAAAAATGGAGGCTCTAGCCCCTTTCAGAGCTGAGATATCGAAACTCAAAAATTCGGCCCGAAAAAAAAAACGACAGTGGTACCCCTTACGTTTTTTTTTTGGGCGAAAAATTAAGTTTCTCCAATCTTCCCAAATTCTGATAGAGGGCCATGAGACTTAGACCTGAGTGCAAAAATGGAGGCTCTAGCCCCTTCCAGAGCTGAGATATCGAAACTCAAAAATTCGGCCCGAAAAAAAAAACGACAGTGGTACCCCTTACGTTTTTTTTTTTTGGGCGAAAAATTAAGTTTCTCCAATCTTCCCAAAACTCTGGATTCTGATAGAGGGCCATGAGACTTAGACCTGAGTGCAAAAATTGAGGCTCTAGCCCCTTCCAGAGCTGAGATATCGAAACTCAAAAATTCGGCCCGAAAAAAAAAACGACAGTGGTACCCCTTACGTTTTTTTTTGGGGCGAAAAATTAAGTTTCTCCAATCTTCCCAAGTTCTGGTAGAGGGCCATGAGACTTAGACCTGAGTGCAAAAATGGAGGCTCTAGCCCCTTCCAGAGCTGAGATATCGAAACTCAAAAATTCGGCCCGAAAAAAAAAAACGACAGTGGTACCCCTTACGTTTTTTTTTTTGGGGCGAAAAATTACGTATCTCCAATCTTCCCAAATTCTGGTAGAGGGCCATGAGACTTAGACCTGAGTGCAAAAATGGAGGCTCTAGCCCCTTCCAGAGCTGAGATATCGAAACTCAAAAATTCGTCCCGAAAAAAAAACGACAGTGGTACCCCTTTAGTTTTTTTTTTTTGGGCGAAAAATTAAGTTTCTCCAATCTTCCCAAAACTCTGGATTCTGATAGAGGGCCATGAGACTTAGACCTGAGTGCAAAAATGGAGGCTCTAGCCCCTTCCAGAGCTGAGATATCGAAACTCAAAAATTCGGCCCGAAAAAAAAAACGACAGTGGTACCCCTTACGTTTTTTTTTGGGCGAAAGATTAAGTTTCCCCAATCTTCCCAAATTCTGATAGAGGGCCATGAGACTTAGACCTGAGTGCAAAAATGGAGGCTCTAGCCCCTTCCAGAGCTGAGATATCGAAACTCAAAAATTCGGCCCGAAAAAAAACCGACAGTGGTACCCCTTACGTTTTTTTTTTTGGGCGAAAAATTAAGTTTCTCCAATCTTCCCAAATCTCTGGATTCTTATAGAGGGCCATGAGACTTAGACCTGAGTGCAAAAATGGAGGCTCTAGCCCCTTCCAGAGCTGAGATATCGAAACTCAAAAATTCGGCCCGAAAAAAAAAACGACAGTGGTACCCCTTAAGTTTTTTTTTGGCCGAAAAATTAAGTTTCTCCAATCTTCCCAAATTCTGATAGAGGGCCATGAGACTTAGACCTGAGTGCAAAAATGGAGGCTCTAGCCCCTTTCAGAGCTGAGATATCGAAACTCAAAAATTCGGCCCGAAAAAAAAAACGACAGTGGTACCCCTTACGTTTTTTTTTTGGGCGAAAAATTAAGTTTCTCCAATCTTCCCCAATTCTGATAGAGGGCCATGAGACTTAGACCTGAGTGCAAAAATGGAGGCTCTAGCCCCTTCCAGAGCTGAGATATCGAAACTCAAAAATTCGGCCCGAAAAAAAAAACGACAGTGGTACCCCTTACGTTTTTTTTTTTTGGGCGAAAAATTAAGTTTCTCCAATCTTCCCAAAACTCTGGATTCTGATAGAGGGCCATGAGACTTAGACCTGAGTGCAAAAATTGAGGCTCTAGCCCCTTCCAGAGCTGAGATATCGAAACTCAAAAATTCGGCCCGAAAAATAAAACGACAGTGGTACCCCTTACGTTTTTTTTTTGGGGCGAAAAATTAAGTTTCTCCAATCTTCCCAAGTTCTGGTAGAGGGCCATGAGACTTAGACCTGAGTGCAAAAATGGAGGCTCTAGCCCCTTCCAGAGCTGAGATATCGAAACTCAAAAATTCGGCCCGAAAAAAAAAACGACAGTGGTACCCCTTACGTTTTTTTTTTGGGGCGAAAAATTACGTTTTTTCCAATCTTCCCAAATTCTGGTAGAGGGCCATGAGACTTAGACCTGAGTGCAAAAATGGAGGCTCTAGCCCCTTCCAGAGCTGAGATATCGAAACTCAAAAATTCGGCCCGAAAAAAAAAACCACAGTGGTACCCCTTACGTTTTTTTTTTTGGCGAAAAATTAAGTTTCTCCAATCTTCCCAAATTCCGATAGAGGGCCATGAGACTTAGACCTGAGTGCAAAAATGGAGGCTCTAGCCCCTTCCAGAGCTGAGATATCGAAACTCAAAAATTCGGCCCGAAAAAAAAACGACAGTGGTACCCCTTACGGTTTTTTTTTGGGGCGAAAAATTAAGTTTCTCCAATCTTCCCAAATTCTGGTAGAGGGCCATGAGACTTAGACCTGAGTGCAAAAATGGAGGCTCTAGCCCCTTCCAGAGCTGAGATATCGAAACTCAAAAATTCGGCCCGAAAAAAAAACGACAGTGGTACCCCTTACGTTTTTTTTTTTTGGGCGAAAAATTAAGTTTCTCCAATCTTCCCAAAACTCTGGATTCTGATAGACGGCCATGAGACTTAGACCTGAGTGCAAAAATGGAGGCTCTAGCCCCTTCCAGAGCTGAGATATCGAAACTCAAAAATTCGGCCCGAAAAAAAAAACGACAGTGGTACCCCTTACGGTTTTTTTTTTGGGCGAAAAATTAAGTTTCTCCAATCTTCCCAAATTCTGATAGAGGGCCATGAGACTTAGACCTGAGTGCAAAAATGGAGGCTCTAGCCCCTTCCAGAGCTGAGATATCGAAACTCAAAAATTCGGCCCGAAAAAAAAACGACAGTGGTACCCCTTACGTTTTTTTTTTTTGGGCGAAAAATTAAGTTTCTCCAATCTTCCCAAAACTCTGGATTCTGATAGACGGCCATGAGACTTAGACCGGAGTGCAAAAATGGAGGCTCTAGCCCCTTCCAGAGCTGAGATATCGAAACTCAAAAATTCGGCCTGAAAAAAAAAACGACAGTGGTACCCCTTACGTTTTTTTTTGGGGCGAAAAATTAAGTTTCTCCAATCTTCCCAAAGTCTGGTAGAGGGCCATGAGACTTAGACCTGAGTGCAAAAATGGAGGCTCTAGCCCCTTCCAGAGCTGGGATATCGAAACTCAAAAATTTTTTAGGCCCGAAAAAAAAAACGACAGTGGTACCCCTTACGTTTTTTTTTTTGGGCGAAAAATTAAGTTTCTCCAATCTTCCCAAATTCTGATAGAGGGCCATGAGACTTAGACCTGAGTGCAAAAATGGAGGCTCTAGCCCCTTCCAGAGCTGAGATATCGAAACTCAAAAATTCGGCCCGAAAAAAACAACAACAGTGTTACCCCTTACGTTTTTTTTTTTGGGCGAAAAATTAAGTTTCTCCAATCTTCCCAAATTCTGATAGAGGGCCATGAGACTTAGACCTGAGTGCAAAAATGGAGGCTCTAGCCCCTTCCAGAGCTGAGATATCGAAACTCAAAAATTCGGCCCGAAAAAAAAAACGACAGTGGTACCCCTTACGTTTTTTTTTTTTTGGGCGAAAAATTAAGTTTCTCCAATCTTCCCAAAACTCTGGATTCTGATAGAGGGCCATGAGACTTAGACCTGAGTGCAAAAATTGAGGCTCTAGCCCCTTCCAGAGCTGAGATATCGAAACTCAAAAATTCGGCCCGAAAAAAAAACGACAGTGGTACCCCTTACGTTTTTTTTTTTGGCCGAAAAATTAAGTTTCTCCATTCTTCCCAAATTCTGATAGAGGGCCATGAGACTTAGACCTGAGTGCAAAAATGGAGGCTCTAGCCCCTTCCAGAGCTGAGATATCGAAACTCAAAAATTCGGCCCGAAAAAAAAAACGACAGTGGTACCCCTTAAGTTTTTTTTGGCCGAAAAATTAAGTTTCTCCAATCTTCCCAAATTCTGTTAGAGGGCCATGAGACTTAGACCTGAGTGCAAAAATGGAGGCTCTAGCCCCTTTCAGAGCTGAGATATCGAAACTCAAAAATTCGGCCCGAAAAAAAAAAACGACAGTGGTACCCCTTACGTTTTTTTTTTTGGGCGAAAAATTAAGTTTCTCCAATCTTCCCAAATTCTGATAGAGGGCCATGAGACTTAGACCTGAGTGCAAAAATGGAGGCTCTAGCCCCTTCCAGAGCTGAGATATCGAAACTCAAAAATTCGGCCCGAAAAAAAAAACGACAGTGGTACCCCTTACGTTTTTTTTTTTTGGGCGAAAAATTAAGTTTCTCCAATCTTCCCAAAACTCTGGATTCTGATAGAGGGCCATGAGACTTAGACCTGAGTGCAAAAATTGAGGCTCTAGCCCCTTCCAGAGCTGAGATATCGAAACTCAAAAATTCGGCCCGAAAAAAAAAACGACAGTGGTACCCCTTACGTTTTTTTTTGGGGCGAAAAATTAAGTTTCTCCAATCTTCCCAAGTTCTGGTAGAGGGCCATGAGACTTAGACCTGAGTGCAAAAATGGAGGCTCTAGCCCCTTCCAGAGCTGAGATATCGAAACTCAAAAATTCGGCCCGAAAAAAAAAAACGACAGTGGTACCCCTTACGTTTTTTTTTTTGGGGCGAAAAATTACGTTTCTCCAATCTTCCCAAATTCTGGTAGAGGGCCATGAGACTTAGACCTGAGTGCAAAAATGGAGGCTCTAGCCCCTTCCAGAGCTGAGATATCGAAACTCAAAAATTCGTCCCGAAAAAAAACGACAGTGGTACCCCTTACGTTGTTTTTTTTTGGGCGAAAAATTAAGTTTCTCCAATCTTCCCAAAACTCTGGATTCTGATAGAGGGCCAGGAGACTTAGACCTGAGTGCAAAAATGGAGGCTCTAGCCCCTTCCAGAGCTGAGATATCGAAACTCAAAAATTCGGCCCGAAAAAAAAAACGACAGTGGTACCCCTTACGTTTTTTTTTGGGCGAAAAATTAAGTTTCCCCAATCTTCCCAAATTCTGATAGAGGGCCATGAGACTTAGACCTGAGTGCAAAAATGGAGGCTCTAGCCCCTTCCAGAGCTGAGATATCGAAACTCAAAAATTCGGCCCGAAAAAAAAAACGACAGTGGTACCCCTTACGTTTTTTTTTTTGGGCGAAAAATTAAGTTTCTCCAATCTTCCCAAAACTCTGGATTCTTATAGAGGGCCATGAGACTTAGACCTGAGTGCAAAAATGGAGGCTCTAGCCCCTTCCAGAGCTGAGATATCGAAACTCAAAAATTCGGCCCGAAAAAAAAAACGACAGTGGTACCCCTTAAGTTTTTTTTTGGCCGAAAAATTAAGTTTCTCCAATCTTCCCAAATTCTGATAGAGGGCCATGAGACTTAGACCTGAGTGCAAAAATGGAGGCTCTAGCCCCTTTCAGAGCTGAGATATCGAAACTCAAAAATTCGGCCCGAAAAAAAAAACGACAGTGGTACCCCTTACGTTTTTTTTTTGGGCGAAAAATTAAGTTTCTCCAATCTTCCCCAATTCTGATAGAGGGCCATGAGACTTAGACCTGAGTGCAAAAATGGAGGCTCTAGCCCCTTCCAGAGCTGAGATATCGAAACTCAAAAATTCGGCCCGAAAAAAAAAACGACAGTGGTACCCCTTACGTTTTTTTTTTTTTGGGCGAAAAATTAAGTTTCTCCAATCTTCCCAAAACTCTGGATTCTGATAGAGGGCCATGAGACTTAGACCTGAGTGCAAAAATTGAGGCTCTAGCCCCTTCCAGAGCTGAGATATCGAAACTCAAAAATTCGGCCCGAAAAATAAAACGACAGTGGTACCCCTTACGTTTTTTTTTTGGGGCGAAAAATTAAGTTTCTCCAATCTTCCCAAGTTCTGGTAGAGGGCCATGAGACTTAGACCTGAGTGCAAAAATGGAGGCTCTAGCCCCTTCCAGAGCTGAGATATCGAAACTCAAAAATTCGGCCCGAAAAAAAAAACGACAGTGGTACCCCTTACGTTTTTTTTTTGGGGCGAAAAATTACGTTTCTCCAATCTTCCCAAATTCTGGTAGAGGGCCATGAGACTTAGACCTGAGTGCAAAAATGGAGGCTCTAGCCCCTTCCAGAGCTGAGATATCGAAACTCAAATATTCGGCCCGAAAAAAAAAACGACAGTGGTACCCCTTACGTTTTTTTTTTTGGCGAAAAATTAAGTTTCTCCAATCTTCCCAAATTCTGATAGAGGGCCATGAGACTTAGACCTGAGTGCAAAAATGGAGGCTCTAGCCCCTTCCAGAGCTGAGATATCGAAACTCAAAAATTCGGCCCGAAAAAAAAAACGACAGTGGTACCCCTTACGGTTTTTTTTTGGGGCGAAAAATTAAGTTTCTCCAATCTTCCCAAATTCTGGTAGAGGGCCATGAGACTTAGACCTGAGTGCAAAAATGGAGGCTCTAGCCCCTTCCAGAGCTGAGATATCGAAACTCAAAAATTCGGCCCGAAAAAAAAACGACAGTGGTACCCCTTACGTTTTTTTTTTTTGGGCGAAAAATTAAGTTTCTCCAATCTTCCCAAAACTCTGGATTCTGATAGACGGCCATGAGACTTAGACCTGAGTGCAAAAATGGAGGCTCTAGCCCCTTCCAGAGCTGAGATATCGAAACTCAAAAATTCGGCCCGAAAAAAAAACGACAGTGGTACCCCTTACGTTTTTTTTTGGGGCGAAAAATTAAGTTTCTCCAATCTTCCCAAATTCTGGTAGAGGGCCATGAGACTTAGACCTGAGTGCAAAAATGGAGGCTCTAGCCCCTTCCAGAGCTGGGATATCGAAACTCAAAAATTTTTTAGGCCCGAAAAAAAAACGACAGTGGTACCCCTTACGTTTTTTTTTTTGGGCGAAAAATTAAGTTTCTCCAATCTTCACAAATTCTGATAGAGGGCCATGAGACTTAGACCTGAGTGCAAAAATGGAGGCTCTAGCCCCTTCCAGAGCTGAGATATCGAAACTCAAAAATTCGGCCCGAAAAAAACAACAACAGTGTTACCCCTTACGTTTTTTTTTTTGGGCGAAAAATTAAGTTTCTCCAATCTTCCCAAATTCTGATAGAGGGCCATGAGACTTAGACCTGAGTGCAAAAATGGAGGCTCTAGCCCCTTCCAGAGCTGAGATATCGAAACTCAAAAATTCGGCCCGAAAAAAAAAACGACAGTGGTACCCCTTACGTTTTTTTTTTTTTTGGGTGAAAAATTAAGTTTCTCCAATCTTCCCAAAACTCTGGATTCTGATAGAGGGCCATGAGACTTAGACCTGAGTGCAAAAATTGAGGCTCTAGCCCCTTCCAGAGCTGGGATATCGAAACTCAAAAATTCGGCCCGAAAAAAAAACGACAGTGGTACCCCTTACGTTTTTTTTTGGGGGGCAAAAAATTAAGTTTCTCCAATCTTCCCAAGTTCTGGTAGAGGGCCATGAGACTTAGACCTGAGTGCAAAAATGGAGGCTCTAGCCCCTTCCAGAGCTGAGATATCGAAACTCAAAAATTCGGCCCGAAAAAAAAAACGACAGTGGTACCCCTTACGTTTTTTTTTGGGGCGAAAAATTACGTTTCTCCAATCTTCCCAAATTCTGGTAGAGGGCCATGAGACTTAGACCTGAGTGCAAAAATGGAGGCTCTAGCCCCTTCCAGAGCTGAGATATCGAAACTCAAAAATTCGGCCCGAAAAAAAAACGACAGTGGTACCCCTTACGTTTTTTTTTTTTGGGCGAAAAATTAAGTTTCTCCAATCTTCCCAAAACTCTGGATTCTGATAGAGGGCCATGAGACTTAGACCTGAGTGCAAAAATGGAGGCTCTAGCCCCTTCCAGAGCTGAGATATCGAAACTCAAAAATTCGGCCCAAAAAAAAAACGACAGTGGTACCCCTTACGTTTTTTTTTTTGGGGCGAAAAATTAAGTTTCTCCAATCTTCCCAAATTCTGGTAGAGGGCCATGAGACTTAGACCTGAGTGCAAAAATGGAGGCTCTAGCCCCTTCCAGAGCTGAGAAATCGAAACTCTAAAATTCGGCCCGAAAAAAAAACGACAGTGGCACCCCTTACGTTTTTTTGGGGGGCGAAAAATTAAGTTTCTCCAATCTTCCCAAATTCTGATAGAGGGCCATGAGACTTAGACCTGAGTGCAAAAATGGAGGCTCTAGCCCCTTCCAGAGCTGAGAAATCAAAACTCAAAAATTCGGCCCGAAAAAAAAACGACAATGGTACCCCTTACGTTTTTTTTTTGGGGCGAAAAATTAAGTTTCTCCAATCTTCCCAAATTCTGGTAGAGGGCCATGAGACTTAGACCTGAGTGCAAAAATGGAGGATCTAGCCCCTTCCAGAGCTGAGATATCGAAACTCAAAAATTCGGCCCGAAAAAAAAACGACAGTGGTACCCCTTACGTTTTTTTTTTTTGGGCGAAAAATTAAGTTTCTCCAATCTTCCCAAATTCTGATAGAGGGCCATGAGACTTGGACCTGAGTGCAAAAATGGAGGCTCTAGCCCCTTCCAGAGCTGAGATATCGAAACTCAAAAATTCGGCCCGAAAAAAAAACGACAGTGGTACCCCTTACGTTTTTTTTTTTGGGCAAAAAATTAAGTTTCTCCAATCTTCCCAAATTCTGATAGAGGGCCATGAGACTTATTAGACCTGAGTGCAAAAATGGAGGCTCTAGCCCCTTCCAGAGCTGAGATATCGAAACTCAAAAATTCGGCCCGAAAAAAAAAACGACAGTGGTACCCCTTACGTTTTTTTTTTTGGGCGAAAAATTAAGTTTCTCCAATCTTCCCAAAACTCTGGATTCTGATAGAGGGCCATGAGACTTAGACCTGAGTGCAAAAATGGAGGCTCTAGCCCCTTCCAGAGCTGAGATATCGAAACTCAAAAATTCGGCCCGAAAAAAAAAAACGACAGTGGTACCCCTTACGTTTTTTTTTTTGGGCGAAAAATTAAGTTTCTCCAATCTTCCCAAATTCTGATAGAGGGCCATGAGACTTAGACCTGAGTGCAAAAATGGAGGCTCTAGCTCCTTCCAGAGCTGAGATATCGAAACTCAAAAATTCGGCCCGAAAATAAAACGACAGTGGTACCCCTTACGTTTTTTTTTTTGGCCGAAAAATTAAGTTTCTCCAATCTTCCCAAATTCTGATAGAGGGCCATGAGACTTAGACCTGAGTGCAAAAATGGAGGCTCTAGCCCCTTCCAGAGCTGAGATATCGAAACTCAAAAATTCGGCCCGAAAAAAAAAACGACAGTGGTACCCCTTACGTTTTTTTTTTTGGGCGAAAAATTAAGTTTCTCCAATCTTCCCAAATTCTGATAGAGGGCCATGAGACTTAGACCTGAGTGCAAAAATGGAGGCTCTAGCCCCTTCCAGAGCTGAGATATCGAAACTCAAAAATTCGGCCCGAAAAAAAAACCACACTGGTACCCCTTACGTTGTTTTTTTGGGGCGAAAAATTACATTTCTCCAATCTTCCCAAATTCTGGTAGAGGGCCATGAGACTTAGACCTGAGTGCAAAAATGGAGGCTCTAGCCCCTTCCAGAGCTTAGATATCGAAACTCAAAAATTCGGCCCGAAAAAAAAAACGACAGTGGTACCCCTTACGTTTTTTTTTTTGGGCGAAAAATTACGTTTCTCCAATCTTCCCAAATTCTGGTAGAGGGCCATGAGACTTAGACCTGAGTGCAAAAATGGAGGCTCTAGCCCCTTCCAGAGCTGAGATATCGAAACTCAAAAATTCGGCCCGAAAAAAAAAACGACAGTGGTACCCCTTATGTTTTTTTTTTTGGGCGAAAAATTAAGTTTCTCCAATCTTCCCAAATTCTGATAGAGGGCCATGAGACTTAGACCTGAGTGCAAAAATGGAGGCTCTAGCCCCTTCCAGAGCTGAGATATCGAAACTCAAAAATTCGGCCCGAAAAAAAAAACAGCAGTGTTACCCCTTACGTTTTTTTTTTTGGGCGAAAAATTAAGTTTCTCCAATCTTCCCAAATTCTGATAGAGGGCCATGAGACTTAGACCTGAGTGCAAAAATGGAGGCTCTAGCCCCTTCCAGAGCTGAGATATCGAAACTCAAAAATTCGTCCCGAAAAAAAAACGACAGTGGTACCCCTTACGTTTTTTTTTTGGGGCGAAAAATTAAGTTTCTCCAATCTTCCCAAAACTCTGGATTCTGATAGAGGGCCATGAGACTTAGACCTGAGTGCAAAAATGGAGGCTCTAGCCCCTTCCAGAGCTGAGAAATCGAAACTCAAAAATTCGGCCCGAAAAAAAAAACGACAGTGGTACCCCTTACGTTTTTTTTTTGGGGCGAAAAATTAAGTTTCTCCAATCTTCCCAAATTCTGGTAGAGGGCCATGAGACTTAGACCTGAGTGCAAAAATGGAGGATCTAGCCCCTTCCAGAGCTGAGATATCGAAACTCAAAAATTCGGCCCGAAAAAAAAAAACGACAGTGGTACCCCTTACGTTTTTTTTTTTGGGCGAAAAATTAAGTTTCTCCAATCTTCCCAAATTCTGATAGAGGGCCATGAGACTTAGACCTGAGTGCAAAAATGGAGGCTCTAGCCCCTTCCAAAGCTGAGATATCGAAACTCAAAAATTCGGCCCGAAAAAAAAAACGACAGTGGTACCCCTTACGTTTTTTTTTTGGGCGACAAATTAAGTTTCTCCAATCTTCCCAAATTCTGATAGAGGGCCATGAGACTTAGACCTGAGTGCAAAAATGGAGGCTCTAGCCCCTTCCAGAGCTGAGATATCGAAACTCAAAAATTCGGCCCGAAAAAAAAACGACAGTGGTACCCCTTACGTTTTTTTTTTTTGGGCGAAAAATTAAGTTTCTCCAATCTTCCCAAAACTCTGGATTCTGATAGAGGGCCATGAGACTTAGACCTGAGTGCAAAAATGGAGGCTCTAGCCCCTTCCAGAGCTGAGATATCGAAACTCAAAAATTCGGCCCGAAAAAAAAAACGACAGTGGTACCCCTTACGTTTTTTTTTTTGGGGCGAAAAATTAAGTTTCTCCAATCTTCCCAAATTCTGGTAGAGGGCCATGAGACTTAGACCTGAGTGCAAAAATGGAGGCTCTAGCCCCTTCCAGAGCTGAGAAATCGAAACTCTAAAATTCGGCCCGAAAAAAAAACGACAGTGGCACCCCTTACGTTTTTTTTTGGGGCGAAAAATTAAGTTTCTCCAATCTTCCCAAATTCTGATAGAGGGCCATGAGACTTAGACCTGAGTGCAAAAATGGAGGCTCTAGCCCCTTTCAGAGCTGAGATATCGAAACTCAAAAATTCGGCCCGAAAAAAAAAACGACAGTGGTACCCCTTACGTTTTTTTTTTTGGGCGAAAAATTAAGTTTCTCCAATCTTCCCAAATTCTGATAGAGGGCCATGAGACTTAGACCTGAGTGCAAAAATGGAGGCTGTAGTCCCTTCCAGAGCTGAGATATCGAAACTCAAAAATTCGTCCCGAAAAAAAAACGACAGTGGTACCCCTTACGTTTTTTTTTTTTGGGCGAAAAATTAAGTTTCTCCAATCTTCCCAAAACTCTGGATTCTGATAGAGGGCCATGAGACTTAGACCTGAGTGCAAAAATGGAGGCTCTAGCCCCTTCCAGAGCTGAGATATCGAAACTCAAAAATTCGGCCCGAAAAAAAAACGACAGTGGTACCCCTTACGTTTTTTTTTGGGGCGAAAAATTAAGTTTCTCCAATCTTCCCAAATTCTGGTAGAGGGCCATGAGACTTAGACCTGAGTGCAAAAATGGAGGCTCTAGCCCCTTCCAGAGCTGAGAAATCGAAACTCTAAAATTCGGCCCGAAAAAAAAAAACGACAGTGGCACCCCTTACGTTTTTTTTTGGGGCGAAAAATTAAGTTTCTCCAATCTTCCCAAATTCTGATAGAGGGCCATGAGACTTAGACCTGAGTGCAAAAATGGAGGCTCTAGCCCCTTTCAGAGCTGAGAAATCGAAACTCTAAAATTCGGCCCGAAAAAAAAACGACAGTGGTACCCCTTACGGTTTTTTTTGGGGGCGAAAAATTAAGTTTCTCCAATCTTCCCAAATTCTGATAGAGGGCCATGAGACATAGACCTGAGTGCAAAAATGGAGGCTCTAGCCCCTTCCAGAGCTGAGATATCGAAACTCAAAAATTCGGCCCGAAAAAAAAAAACGACAGTGGTACCCCTTACGGTTTTTTTTTGGGCGAAAAATTAAGTTTCCCCAATCTTCCCAAATTCTGATAGAGGGCCATGAGACTTAGACCTGAGTGCAAAAATGGAGGCTCTAGCCCCTTCCAGACCTGAGATATCGAAACTCAAAAATTCGGCCCGAAAAAAAAACGACAGTGGTACCCCTTACGTTTTTTTTTTTTGGGCGAAAAATTAAGTTTCTCCAATCTTCCCAAAACTCTGGATTCTGATAGAGGGCCATGAGACTTAGACCTGAGTGCAAAAATGGAGGCTCTAGCCCCTTCCAGAGCTGAGATATCGAAACTCAAAAATTCGGCCCAAAAAAAAAACGACAGTGGTACCCCTTACGTATTTTTTTTTGGGGCGAAAAATTAAGTTTCTCCAATCTTCCCAAATTCTGGTAGAGGGCCATGAGACTTAGACCTGAGTGCAAAAATGGAGGCTCTAGCCCCTTCCAGAGCTGAGAAATCGAAACTCTAAAATTCGGCCCGAAAAAAAAAACGACAGTGGCACCCCTTACGTTTTTTTTTGGGGCGACAAATTAAGTTTCTCCAATCTTCCCAAATTCTGGTAGAGGGCCATGAGACTTAGACCTGAGTGCAAAAATGGAGGCTCTAGTCCCTTCCAAAGCTGAGATATCGAAACTCAAAAATTCGGCCCGAAAAAAAAAACGACAGTGGTACCCCTTACGTTTTTTTTTTGGGCGACAAATTAAGTTTCTCCAATCTTCCCAAATTCTGATAGAGGGCCATGAGACTTAGACCTGAGTGCAAAAATGGAGGCTCTAGCCCCTTCCAGAGCTGAGATATCGAAACTCAAAAATTCGGCCCGAAAAAAAAACGACAGTGGTACCCCTTACGTTTTTTTTTTTTGGGCGAAAAATTAAGTTTCTCCAATCTTCCCAAAACTCTGGATTCTGATAGAGGGCCATGAGACTTAGACCTGAGTGCAAAAATGGAGGCTCTAGCTCCTTCCAGAGCTGAGATATCGAAACTCAAAAATTCGGCCCGAAAAAAAAAACGACAGTGGTACCCCTTACGTTTTTTTTTTGGGGCGAAAAATTAAGTTTCTCCAATCTTCCCAAATTCTGGTAGAGGGCCATGAGACTTAGACCTGAGTGCAAAAATGGAGGCTCTAGCCCCTTCCAGAGCTGAGAAATCGAAACTCTAAAATTCGGCCCGAAAAAAAAACGACAGTGGCACCCCTTACGTTTTTTTTTGGGGCGAAAAATTAAGTTTCTCCAATCTTCCCAAATTCTGATAGAGGGCCATGAGACTTAGACCTGAGTGCAAAAATGGAGGCTCTGGCCCCTTTCAGAGCTGAGATATCGAAACTCAAAAATTCGGCCCGAAAAAAAAAACGACAGTGGTACCCCTTACGTTTTTTTTTTTGGGCGAAAAATTAAGTTTCTCCAATCTTCCCAAATTCTGATAGAGGGCCATGAGACTTAGACCTGAGTGCAAAAATGGAGGCTGTAGTCCCTTCCAGAGCTGAGATATCGAAACTCAAAAATTCGTCCCGAAAAAAAAACGACAGTGGTACCCCTTACGTTTTTTTTTTTTGGGCGAAAAATTAAGTTTCTCCAATCTTCCCAAAACTCTGGATTCTGATAGAGGGCCATGAGACTTAGACCTGAGTGCAAAAATGGAGGCTCTAGCCCCTTCCAGAGCTGAGATATCGAAACTCAAAAATTCGGCCCGAAAAAAAAACGACAGTGGTACCCCTTACGTTTTTTTTTGGGGCGAAAAATTAAGTTTCTCCAATCTTCCCAAATTCTGGTAGAGGGCCATGAGACTTAGACCTGAGTGCAAAAATGGAGGCTCTAGCCCCTTCCAGAGCTGAGAAATCGAAACTCTAAAATTCGGCCCGAAAAAAAAAAACGACAGTGGCACCCCTTACGTTTTTTTTGGGGCGAAAAATTAAGTTTCTCCAATCTTCCCAAATTCTGATAGAGGGCCATGAGACTTAGACCTGAGTGCAAAAATGGAGGCTCTAGCCCCTTTCAGAGCTGAGAAATCGAAACTCAAAAATTCGGCCCGAAAAAAAAACGACAGTGGTACCCCTTACGGTTTTTTTTGGGGGCGAAAAATTAAGTTTCTCCAATCTTCCCAAATTCTGATAGAGGGCCATGAGACATAGACCTGAGTGCAAAAATGGAGGCTCTAGCCCCTTCCAGAGCTGAGATATCGAAACTCAAAAATTCGGCCCGAAAAAAAAAAACGACAGTGGTACCCCTTACGGTTTTTTTTTAGGCGAAAAATTAAGTTTCCCCAATCTTCCCAAATTCTGATAGAGGGCCATGAGACTTAGACCTGAGTGCAAAAATGGAGGCTCTAGCCCCTTCCAGACCTGAGATATCGAAACTCAAAAATTCGGCCCGAAAAAAAAACGACAGTGGTACCCCTTACGTTTTTTTTTTTTGGGCGAAAAATTAAGTTTCTCCAATCTTCCCAAAACTCTGGATTCTGATAGAGGGCCATGAGACTTAGACCTGAGTGCAAAAATGGAGGCTCTAGCCCCTTCCAGAGCTGAGATATCGAAACTCAAAAATTCGGCCCAAAAAAAAAAACGACAGTGGTACCCCTTACGTATTTTTTTTTGGGGCGAAAAATTAAGTTTCTCCAATCTTCCCAAATTCTGGTAGAGGGCCATGAGACTTAGACCTGAGTGCAAAAATGGAGGCTCTAGCCCCTTCCAGAGCTGAGAAATCGAAACTCTAAAATTCGGCCCGAAAAAAAAACGACAGTGGCACCCCTTACGTTTTTTTGGGGGGCGAAAAATTAAGTTTCTCCAATCTTCCCAAATTCTGATAGAGGGCCATGAGACTTAGACCTGAGTGCAAAAATGGAGGCTCTAGCCCCTTCCAGAGCTGAGAAATCGAAACTCAAAAATTCGGCCCGAAAAAAAAACGACAATGGTACCCCTTACGTTTTTTTTTTGGGCGAAAAATTAAGTTTCTCCAATCTTCCCAAATTCTGGTAGAGGGCCATGAGACTTAGACCTGAGTGCAAAAATGGAGGATCTAGCCCCTTCCAGAGCTGAGATATCGAAACTCAAAAATTCGGCCCGAAAAAAAAACGACAGTGGTACCCCTTACGTTTTTTTTTTTGGGGCGAAAAATTAAGTTTCTCCAATCTTCCCAAATTCTGATAGAGGGCCATGAGACTTAGACCTGAGTGCAAAAATGGAGGCTCTAGCCCCTTCCAGAGCTGAGATATCGAAACTCAAAAATTCGTCCCGAAAAAAAAACGACAGTGGTACCCCTTACGTTTTTTTTTTTGGGCAAAAAATTAAGTTTCTCCAATCTTCCCAAATTCTGATAGAGGGCCATGACACTTAGACCTGAGTGCAAAAATGGAGGCTCTAGCCCCTTCCAGAGCTGAGATATCGAAACTCAAAAATTCGGCCCGAAAAAAAAAACGACAGTGGTACCCCTTACGTTTTTTTTTTGGGCGAAAAATTAAGTTTCTCCAATCTTCCCAAAACTCTGGATTCTGATAGAGGGCCATGAGACTTAGACCTGAGTGCAAAAATGGAGGCTCTAGCCCCTTCCAGAGCTGAGATATCGAAACTCAAAAATTCGGCCCGAAAAAAAAAAACGACAGTGGTACCCCTTACGTTTTTTTTTTTTGGGCGAAAAATTAAGTTTCTCCAATCTTCCCAAATTCTGATAGAGGGCCATGAGACTTAGACCTGAGTGCAAAAATGGAGGCTCTAGCTCCTTCCAGAGCTGAGATATCGAAACTCAAAAATTCGGCCCGAAAAAAAAACGACAGTGGTACCCCTTACGTTTTTTTTTTTGGCCGAAAAATTAAGTTTCTCCAATCTTCCCAAATTCTGATAGAGGGCCATGAGACTTAGACCTGAGTGCAAAAATGGAGGCTCTAGCCCCTTCCAGAGCTGAGATATCGAAACTCAAAAATTCGGCCCGAAAAAAAAACGACAGTGGTACCCCTTACGTTTTTTTTTTTGGGCGAAAAATTAAGTTTCTCCAATCTTCCCAAATTCTGATAGAGGGCCATGAGACTTAGACCTGAGTGCAAAAATGGAGGCTCTAGCCCCTTCCAGAGCTGAGATATCGAAACTCAAAAATTCGGCCCGAAAAAAAACCACACTGGTACCCCTTACGTTGTTTTTTTGGGGCGAAAAATTACGTTTCTCCAATCTTCCCAAATTCTGGTAGAGGGCCATGAGACTTAGACCTGAGTGCAAAAATGGAGGCTCTAGCCCCTTCCAGAGCTTAGATATCGAAACTCAAAAATTCGGCCCGAAAAAAAAACGACAGTGGTACCCCTTACGTTTTTTTTTTGGGCGAAAAATTACGTTTTTCCAATCTTCCCAAATTCTGGTAGAGGGCCATGAGACTTAGACCTGAGTGCAAAAATGGAGGCTCTAGCCCCTTCCAGAGCTGAGATATCGAAACTCAAAAATTCGGCCCGAAAAAAAAAACGACAGTGGTACCCCTTACGTTTTTTTTTTTGGGCGAAAAATTAAGTTTCTCCAATCTTCCCAAATTCTGATAGAGGGCCATGAGACTTAGACCTGAGTGCAAAAATGGAGGCTCTAGCCCCTTCCAGAGCTGAGATATCGAAACTCAAAAATTCGGCCCGAAAAAAAAAACAGCAGTGTTACCCCTTACGTTTTTTTTTTTGGGCGAAAAATTAAGTTTCTCCAATCTTCCCAAATTCTGATAGAGGGCCATGAGACTTAGACCTGAGTGCAAAAATGGAGGCTCTAGCCCCTTCCAGAGCTGAGATATCGAAACTCAAAAATTCGTCCCGAAAAAAAACGACAGTGGTACCCCTTACGTTTTTTTTTTGGGCGAAAAATTAAGTTTCTCCAATCTTCCCAAATTCTGATAGAGGGCCATGAGACTTAGACCTGAGTGCAAAAATGGAGGCTCTAGCCCCTTCCAGAGCTGAGATATCGAAACTCAAAAATTCGGCCCGAAAAAAAAAACGACAGTGGTACCCCTTACGTTTTTTTTTTGGGGTGAAAAATTAAGTTTCTCCAATCTTCCCAAATTCTGGTAGAGGGCCATGAGACTTAGACCTGAGTGCAAAAATGGAGGCTCTAGCCCCTTCCAGAGCTGAGAAATCGAAACTCTAAAATTCGGCCCGAAAAAAAAACGACAGTGGCACCCCTTACGTTTTTTTTTTTGGGGCGAAAAATTAAGTTTCTCCAATCTTCCCAAATTCTGATAGAGGGCCATGAGACTTAGACCTGAGTGCAAAAATGGAGGCTCTAGCCCCTTCCAGAGCTGAGATATCGAAACTCAAAAATTCGGCCCAAAAAAAAAACGACAGTGGTACCCCTTACGTATTTTTTTTGGGGCGAAAAATTAAGTTTCTCCAATCTTCCCAAATTCTGGTAGAGGGCCATGAGACTTAGACCTGAGTGCAAAAATGGAGGCTCTAGCCCCTTCCAGAGCTGAGAAATCGAAACTCTAAAATTCGGCCCGAAAAAAAAACGACAGTGGCACCCCTTACGTTTTTTTGGGGGGCGAAAAATTAAGTTTCTCCAATCTTCCCAAATTCTGATAGAGGGCCATGAGACTTAGACCTGAGTGCAAAAATGGAGGCTCTAGCCCCTTCCAGAGCTGAGAAATCGAAACTCAAAAATTCGGCCCGAAAAAAAAACGACAATGGTACCCCTTACGTTTTTTTTTTGGGCGAAAAATTAAGTTTCTCCAATCTTCCCAAATTCTGGTAGAGGGCCATGAGACTTAGACCTGAGTGCAAAAATGGAGGATCTAGCCCCTTCCAGAGCTGAGATATCGAAACTCAAAAATTCGGCCCGAAAAAAAAACGACAGTGGTACCCCTTACGTTTTTTTTTTTGGGGCGAAAAATTAAGTTTCTCCAATCTTCCCAAATTCTGATAGAGGGCCATGAGACTTAGACCTGAGTGCAAAAATGGAGGCTCTAGCCCCTTCCAGAGCTGAGATATCGAAACTCAAAAATTCGTCCCGAAAAAAAAACGACAGTGGTACCCCTTACGTTTTTTTTTTTGGGCAAAAAATTAAGTTTCTCCAATCTTCCCAAATTCTGATAGAGGGCCATGACACTTAGACCTGAGTGCAAAAATGGAGGCTCTAGCCCCTTCCAGAGCTGAGATATCGAAACTCAAAAATTCGGCCCGAAAAAAAAAACGACAGTGGTACCCCTTACGTTTTTTTTTTGGGCGAAAAATTAAGTTTCTCCAATCTTCCCAAAACTCTGGATTCTGATAGAGGGCCATGAGACTTAGACCTGAGTGCAAAAATGGAGGCTCTAGCCCCTTCCAGAGCTGAGATATCGAAACTCAAAAATTCGGCCCGAAAAAAAAAAACGACAGTGGTACCCCTTACGTTTTTTTTTTTTGGGCGAAAAATTAAGTTTCTCCAATCTTCCCAAATTCTGATAGAGGGCCATGAGACTTAGACCTGAGTGCAAAAATGGAGGCTCTAGCTCCTTCCAGAGCTGAGATATCGAAACTCAAAAATTCGGCCCGAAAAAAAAACGACAGTGGTACCCCTTACGTTTTTTTTTTTGGCCGAAAAATTAAGTTTCTCCAATCTTCCCAAATTCTGATAGAGGGCCATGAGACTTAGACCTGAGTGCAAAAATGGAGGCTCTAGCCCCTTCCAGAGCTGAGATATCGAAACTCAAAAATTCGGCCCGAAAAAAAAACGACAGTGGTACCCCTTACGTTTTTTTTTTTGGGCGAAAAATTAAGTTTCTCCAATCTTCCCAAATTCTGATAGAGGGCCATGAGACTTAGACCTGAGTGCAAAAATGGAGGCTCTAGCCCCTTCCAGAGCTGAGATATCGAAACTCAAAAATTCGGCCCGAAAAAAAAACCACACTGGTACCCCTTACGTTGTTTTTTTGGGGCGAAAAATTACGTTTCTCCAATCTTCCCAAATTCTGGTAGAGGGCCATGAGACTTAGACCTGAGTGCAAAAATGGAGGCTCTAGCCCCTTCCAGAGCTTAGATATCGAAACTCAAAAATTCGGCCCGAAAAAAAAACGACAGTGGTACCCCTTACGTTTTTTTTTTGGGCGAAAAATTACGTTTTTCCAATCTTCCCAAATTCTGGTAGAGGGCCATGAGACTTAGACCTGAGTGCAAAAATGGAGGCTCTAGCCCCTTCCAGAGCTGAGATATCGAAACTCAAAAATTCGGCCCGAAAAAAAAAACGACAGTGGTACCCCTTACGTTTTTTTTTTTGGGCGAAAAATTAAGTTTCTCCAATCTTCCCAAATTCTGATAGAGGGCCATGAGACTTAGACCTGAGTGCAAAAATGGAGGCTCTAGCCCCTTCCAGAGCTGAGATATCGAAACTCAAAAATTCGGCCCGAAAAAAAAAACAGCAGTGTTACCCCTTACGTTTTTTTTTTTGGGCGAAAAATTAAGTTTCTCCAATCTTCCCAAATTCTGATAGAGGGCCATGAGACTTAGACCTGAGTGCAAAAATGGAGGCTCTAGCCCCTTCCAGAGCTGAGATATCGAAACTCAAAAATTCGTCCCGAAAAAAAACGACAGTGGTACCCCTTACGTTTTTTTTTTGGGCGAAAAATTAAGTTTCTCCAATCTTCCCAAATTCTGATAGAGGGCCATGAGACTTAGACCTGAGTGCAAAAATGGAGGCTCTAGCCCCTTCCAGAGCTGAGATATCGAAACTCAAAAATTCGGCCCGAAAAAAAAAAACGACAGTGGTACCCCTTACGTTTTTTTTTTGGGGTGAAAAATTAAGTTTCTCCAATCTTCCCAAATTCTGGTAGAGGGCCATGAGACTTAGACCTGAGTGCAAAAATGGAGGCTCTAGCCCCTTCCAGAGCTGAGAAATCGAAACTCTAAAATTCGGCCCGAAAAAAAAACGACAGTGGCACCCCTTACGTTTTTTTTTTTGGGGCGAAAAATTAAGTTTCTCCAATCTTCCCAAATTCTGATAGAGGGCCATGAGACTTAGACCTGAGTGCAAAAATGGAGGCTCTAGCCCCTTTCAGAGCTGAGATATCGAAACTCAAAAATTCGGCCCGAAAAAAAAAAACGACAGTGGTACCCCTTACGTTTTTTTTTTTGGGCGAAAAATTAAGTTTCTCCAATCTTCCCAAATTCTGATAGAGGGCCATGAGACTTAGACCTGAGTGCAAAAATGGAGGCTGTAGTCCCTTCCAGAGCTGAGATATCGAAACTCAAAAATTCGTCCCGAAAAAAAAACGACAGTGGTACCCCTTACGTTTTTTTTTTTTGGGCGAAAAATTAAGTTTCTCCAATCTTCCCAAAACTCTGGATTCTGATAGAGGGCCATGAGACTTAGACCTGAGTGCAAAAATGGAGGCTCTAGCCCCTTCCAGAGCTGAGATATCGAAACTCAAAAATTCGGCCCGAAAAAAAAAAAGACAGTGGTACCCCTTACGTTTTTTTTTTGGGGCGAAAAATTAAGTTTCTCCAATCTTCCCAAATTCTGGTAGAGGGCCATGAGACTTAGACCTGAGTGCAAAAATGGAGGCTCTAGCCCCTTCCAGAGCTGAGAAATCGAAACTCTAAAATTCGGCCCGAAAAAAAAAAACGACAGTGACACCCCTTACGTTTTTTTTTGGGGCGAAAAATTAAGTTTCTCCAATCTTCCCAAATTCTGATAGAGGGCCATGAGACTTAGACCTGAGTGCAAAAATGGAGGCTCTAGCCCCTTTCAGAGCTGAGAAATCGAAACTCAAAAATTCGGCCCGAAAAAAAAACGACAGTGGTACCCCTTACGGTTTTTTTTGGGGCGAAAAATTAAGTTTCTCCAATCTTCCCAAATTCTGATAGAGGGCCATGAGACATAGACCTGAGTGCAAAAATGGAGGCTCTAGCCCCTTCCAGAGCTGAGATATCGAAACTCAAAAATTCGGCCCGAAAAAAAAAAACGACAGTGGTACCCCTTACGTTTTTTTTTGGGCGAAAAATTAAGTTTCCCCAATCTTCCCAAATTCTGATAGAGGGCCATGAGACTTAGACCTGAGTGCAAAAATGGAGGCTCTAGCCCCTTCCAGAGCTGAGATATCGAAACTCAAAAATTCGGCCCGAAAAAAAAACGACAGTGGTACCCCTTACGTTTTTTTTTTTGGGCGAAAAATTAAGTTTCTCCAATCTTCCCAAAACTCTGGATTCTGATAGAGGGCCATGAGACTTAGACCTGAGTGCAAAAATGGAGGCTCTAGCCCCTTCCAGAGCTGAGATATCGAAACTCAAAAATTCGGCCCAAAAAAAAAACGACAGTGGTACCCCTTACGTTTTTTTTTTTGGGGCGAAAAATTAAGTTTCTCCAATCTTCCCAAATTCTGATAGAGGGCCATGAGACTTAGACCTGAGTGCAAAAATGGAGGCTCTAGCCCCTTCCAGAGCTGAGAAATCGAAACTCAAAAATTCGGCCCGAAAAAAAACCGACAATGGTACCCCTTACGTTTTTTTTTTGGGGCGAAAAATTAAGTTTCTCCAATCTTCCCAAATTCTGGTAGAGTGCCATGAGACTTAGACCTGAGTGCAAAAATGGAGGATCTAGCCCCTTCCAGAGCTGAGATATCGAAACTCAAAAATTCGGCCCGAAAAAAAAACGACAGTGGTACCCCTTACGTTTTTTTTTTTTGGGCGAAAAATTAAGTTTCTCCAATCTTCCCAAATTCTGATAGAGGGCCATGAGACTTAGACCTGAGTGCAAAAATGGAGGCTCTAGCCCCTTCCAGAGCTGAGATATCGAAACTCAAAAATTCGGCCCGAAAAAAAAACGACAGTGGTACCCCTTACGTTTTTTTTTTGGGCAAAAAATTAAGTTTCTCCAATCTTCCCAAATTCTGATAGAGGGCCATGAGACTTAGACCTGAGTGCAAAAATGGAGGCTCTAGCCCCTTCCAGAGCTGAGATATCGAAACTCAAAAATTCGGCCCGAAAAAAAAAACGACAGTGGTACCCCTTACGTTTTTTTTTTTGGGCGAAAAATTAAGTTTCTCCAATCTTCCCAAAACTCTGGATTCTGAAAGAGGGCCATGAGACTTAGACCTGAGTGCAAAAATGGAGGCTCTAGCCCCTTCCAGAGCTGAGATATCGAAACTCAAAAATTCGGCCCGAAAAAAAAAAACGACAGTGGTACCCCTTACGTTTTTTTTTTTGGGCGAAAAATTAAGTTTCTCCAATCTTCCCAAATTCTGATAGAGGGCCATGAGACTTAGACCTGAGTGCAAAAATGGAGGCTCTAGCTCCTTCCAGAGCTGAGATATCGAAACTCAAAAATTCGGCCCGAAAAAAAAACGACAGTGGTACCCCTTACGTTTTTTTTTTTGGCCGAAAAATTAAGTTTCTCCAATCTTCCCAAATTCTGATAGAGGGCCATGAGACTTAGACCTGAGTGCAAAAATGGAGGCTCTAGCCCCTTCCAGAGCTGAGATATCGAAACTCAAAAATTCGGCCCGAAAAAAAACCGACAGTGGTACCCCTAACGTTTTTTTTTTTGGGCGAAAAATTAAGTTTCTCCAATCTTCCCAAATTCTGATAGAGGGCCATGAGACTTAGACCTGAGTGCAAAAATGGAGGCTCTAGCCCCTTCCAGAGCTGAGATATCGAAACTCAAAAATTCGGCCCGAAAAAAAAACCACACTGGTACCCCTTACGTTGTTTTTTTGGGGCGAAAAATTACGTTTCTCCAATCTTCCCAAATTCTGGTAGAGGGCCATGAGACTTAGACCTGAGTGCAAAAATGGAGGCTCTAGCCCCTTCCAGAGCTTAGATATCGAAACTCAAAAATTCGGCCCGAAAAAAAAACGACAGTGGTACCCCTTACGTTTTTTTTTTTGGGCGAAAAATTACGTTTCTCCAATCTTCCCAAATTCTGGTAGAGGGCCATGAGACTTAGACCTGAGTGCAAAAATGGAGGCTCTAGCCCCTTCCAGAGCTGAGATATCGAAACTCAAAAATTCGGCTCGAAAAAAAAAACGACAGTGGTACCCCTTACGTTTTTTTTTTGGCGAAAAATTAAGTTTCTCCAATCTTCCCAAATTCTGATAGAGGGCCATGAGACTTAGACCTGAGTGCAAAAATGGAGGCTCTAGCCCCTTCCAGAGCTGAGATATCGAAACTCAAAAATTCGGCCCGAAAAAAAAACGACAGTGGTACCCCTTACGTTTTTTTTTGGGGTGAAAAATTAAGTTTCTCCAATCTTCCCGAATTCTGGTAGAGGGCCATGAGACTTAGACCTGAGTGCAAAAATGGAGGCTCTAGCCCCTTCCAGAGCTGAGATATCGAAACTCAAAAATTCGGCCCGAAAAAAAAACGACAGTGGTACCCCTTACGTTTTTTTTTGGGGCGAAAAATTACGTTTCTCCAATCTTCCCAAATTCTGGTAGAGGGCCATGAGACTTAGACCTGAGTGCAAAAATGGAGGCTCTAGCCCCTTCCAGAGCTGAGATATCGAAACTCAAAAATTCGGCCCGAAAAAAAAACGACAGTGGTACCCCTTACGTTTTTTTTTTTGGGCGAAAAATTAAGTTTCTCCAATCTTCCCAAATTCTGATAGAGGGCCATGAGACTTAGACCTGAGTGCAAAAATGGAGGCTCTAGCCCCTTCCAGAGCTGAGATATCGAAACTCAAAAATTCGGCCCGAAAAAAAAACGACAGTGGTACCCCTTACGTTTTTTTTTTTGGGCGAAAAATTAAGTTTCTCCAATCTTCCAAAATTCTGATAGAGGGCCATGAGACTTAGACCTGAGTGCAAAAATGGAGGCTCTAGCCCCTTCCAGAGCTGAGATATCGAAACTCAAAAATTCGGCCCGAAAAAAAAACGACAGTGGTACCCCTTACGTTTTTTTTTTGGGCGAAAAATTAAGTTTCTCCAATCTTCCCAAATTCTGATAGAGGGCCATGAGACTTAGACCTGAGTGCAAAAATGGAGGCTCTAGCCCCTTCCAGAGCTGAGATATCGAAACTCAAAAATTCGGCCCGAAAAAAAAAACGACAGTGGTACCCCTTACGTTTTTTTTTTTGGGCGAAAAATTAAGTTTCTCCAATCTTCCCAAATTCTGATAGAGGGCCATGAGACTTAGACCTGAGTGCAAAAATGGAGGCTCTAGCCCCTTCCAGAATTGAGATATCGAAACTCAAAAATTCGGCCCGAAAAAAAAAACAGCAGTGTTACCCCTTACGTTTTTTTTTTTGGGCGAAAAATTAAGTTTCTCCAATCTTCCCAAATTCTGATAGAGGGCCATGAGACTTAGACCTGAGTGCAAAAATGGAGGCTCTAGCCCCTTCCAGAGCTGAGATATCGAAACTCAAAAATTCGGCCCGAAAAAAAAACGACAGTGGTACCCCTTACGTTTTTTTTTTGGGGCGAAAAATTAAGTTTCTCCAATCTTCCCAAAACTCTGGATTCTGATAGAGGGCCATGAGACTTTGACCTGAGTGCAAAAATGGAGGCTCTAGCCCCTTCCAGAGCTGAGAAATCGAAACTCTAAAATTCGGCCCGAAAAAAAAACGACAGTGGCACCCCTTACGTTTTTTTTTGGGGCGAAAAATTAAGTTTCTCCAATCTTCCCAAATTCTGATAGAGGGCCATGAGACTTAGACCTGAGTGCAAAAATGGAGGCTCTAGCCCCTTTCAGAGCTGAGATATCGAAACTCAAAAATTCGGCCCGAAAAAAAAAAACGACAGTGGTACCCCTTACGTTTTTTTTTTGGGCGAAAAATTAAGTTTCTCCAATCTTCCCAAATTCTGATAGAGGGCCATGAGACTTAGACCTGAGTGCAAAAATGGAGGCTCTAGCCCCTTCCAGAGCTGAGATATCGAAACTCAAAAATTCGGCCGGAAAAAAAACCGACAGTGTTTTTTTTTTTGGGCGAAAAATTAAGTTTCTCCAATCTTCCAAAATTCTGATAGACGGCCATGATACTTAGACCTGAGTGCAAAAATGGAGGCTCTAGCCCCTTCCAGAGCTGAGATATCGAAACTCAAAAATTCGGCCCGAAAAAAAAACGACAGTGGTACCCCTTACGGTTTTTTTTTTGGCCGAAAAATTAAGTTTCTCCATTCTTCCCAAATTCTGATAGAGGGCCATGAGACTTAGACCTGAGTGCAAAAATGGAGGCTCTAGCCCCTTCCAGAGCTGAGATATCGAAACTCAAAAATTCGGCCCGAAAAAAAAAACGACAGTGGTACCCCTTACGTTTTTTTTTGGCCGAAAAATTAAGTTTCTCCAATCTTCCCAAATTCTGATAGAGGGCCATGAGACTTCTTAGACCTGAGTGCAAAAATGGAGGCTCTAGCCCCTTTCAGAGCTGAGATATCGAAACTCAAAAATTCGGCCTGAAAAAAAAAACGACAGTGGTACCCCTTACGGTTTTTTTTTGGGCGAAAAATTAAGTTTCTCCAATCTTCCCAAATTCTGATAGAGGGCCATGAGACTTAGACCTGAGTGCAAAAATGGAGGCTCTAGCCCCTTCCAGAGCTGAGATATCGAAACTCAAAAATTCGGCCCGAAAAAAAAAACGACAGTGGTACCCCTTACGTTTTTTTTTTGGGGCGAAAAATTACGTTTCTCCAATCTTCCCAAATTCTGGTAGAGGGCCATGAGACTTAGACCTGAGTGCAAAAATGGAGGCTCTAGCCCCTTCCAGAGCTGAGATATCGAAACTCAAAAATTCGGCCCGAAAAAAAAAACGACAGTGGTACCCCTTACGTTTTTTTTTTTGGGGCGAAAAATTACGTTTCTCCAATCTTCCCAAATTCTGGTAGAGGGCCATGAGACTTAGACCTGAGTGCAAAAATGGAGGCTCTAGCCCCTTCCAGAGCTGAGATATCGAAACTCAAAAATTCGGCGCGAAAAAAAAAAACGACAGTGGTACCCCTTACGTTTTTTTTTTTTGGCCGAAAAATTAAGTTTCTCCATTCTTCCCAAATTCTGATAGAGGGCCATGAGACTTAGACCTGAGTGCAAAAATGGAGGCTCTAGCCCCTTCCAGAGCTGAGATATCGAAACTCAAAAATTCGGCCCGAAAAAAAAAACGACAGTGGTACCCCTTACGTTTTTTTTTTGGGCGAAAAATTAAGTTTCTCCAATCTTCCAAAATTCTGATAGAGGGCCATGAGACTTAGACCTGAGTGCAAAAATGGAGGCTCTAGCCCCTTCCAGAGCTGAGATATCGAAACTCAAAAATTCGGCCCGAAAAAAAAACGACAGTGGTACCCCTTACGTTTTTTTTTTGGGCGAAAAATTAAGTTTCTCCAATCTTCCCAAATTCTGATAGAGGGCCATGAGACTTAGACCTGAGTGCAAAAATGGAGGCTCTAGCCCCTTCCAGAGCTGAGATATCGAAACTCAAAAATTCGGCCCGAAAAAAAAAACGACAGTGGTACCCCTTACGTTTTTTTTTTTGGGCGAAAAATTAAGTTTCTCCAATCTTCCCAAATTCTGATAGAGGGCCATGAGACTTAGACCTGAGTGCAAAAATGGAGGCTCTAGCCCCTTCCAGAGCTGAGATATCGAAACTCAAAAATTCGGCCCGAAAAAAAAAACAGCAGTGTTACCCCTTACGTTTTTTTTTTTGGGCGAAAAATTAAGTTTCTCCAATCTTCCCAAATTCTGATAGAGGGCCATGAGACTTAGACCTGAGTGCAAAAATGGAGGCTCTAGCCCCTTCCAGAGCTGAGATATCGAAACTCAAAAATTCGTCCCGAAAAAAAAACGACAGTGGTACCCCTTACGTTTTTTTTTTGGGGCGAAAAATTAAGTTTCTCCAATCTTCCCAAAACTCTGGATTCTGATAGAGGGCCATGAGACTTAGACCTGAGTGCAAAAATGGAGGCTCTAGCCCCTTCCAGAGCTGAGATATCGAAACTCAAAAATTCGGCCCGAAAAAAAAAACGACAGTGGTACCCCTTACGTTTTTTTTTTGGGGCGAAAAATTAAGTTTCTCCAATCTTCCCAAATTCTGGTAGAGGGCCATGAGACTTAGACCTGAGTGCAAAATTGGAGGCTCTAGCCCCTTCCAGAGCTGAGAAATCGAAACTCTAAAATTCGGCCCGAAAAAAAAACGACAGTGGCACCCCTTACGTTTTTTTTTGGGGCGAAAAATTAAGTTTCTCCAATCTTCCCAAATTCTGATAGAGGGCCATGAGACTTAGACCTGAGTGCAAAAATGGAGGCTCTAGCCCCTTTCAGAGCTGAGATATCGAAACTCAAAAATTCGGCCCGAAAAAAAAAAACGACAGTGGTACCCCTTACGTTTTTTTTTTGGGCGAAAAATTAAGTTTCTCCAATCTTCCCAAATTCTGATAGAGGGCCATGAGACTTAGACCTGAGTGCAAAAATGGAGGCTCTAGCCCCTTCCAGAGCTGAGATATCGAAACTCAAAAATTCGGCCGGAAAAAAAACCGACAGTGTTTTTTTTTTTGGGCGAAAAATTAAGTTTCTCCAATCTTCCAAAATTCTGATAGACGGCCATGATACTTAGACCTGAGTGCAAAAATGGAGGCTCTAGCCCCTTCCAGAGCTGAGATATCGAAACTCAAAAATTCGGCCCGAAAAAAAAACGACAGTGGTACCCCTTACGGTTTTTTTTTTGGCCGAAAAATTAAGTTCCTCCATTCTTCCCAAATTCTGATAGAGGGCCATGAGACTTAGACCTGAGTGCAAAAATGGAGGCTCTAGCCCCTTCCAGAGCTAAGATATCGAAACTCAAAAATTCGGCCCGAAAAAAAAAACGACAGTGGTACCCCTTACGTTTTTTTTTGGCCGAAAAATTAAGTTTCTCCAATCTTCCCAAATTCTGATAGAGGGCCATGAGACTTAGACCTGAGTGCAAAAATGGAGGCTCTAGCCCCTTTCAGAGCTGAGATATCGAAACTCAAAAATTCGGCCCGAAAAAAAAAACGACAGTGGTACCCCTTACGGGTTTTTTTTGGGCGAAAAATTAAGTTTCTCCAATCTTCCCAAATTCTAATAGAGGGCCATGAGACTTAGACCTGAGTGCAAAAATGGAGGCTCTAGCCCCTTCCAGAGCTGAGATATCGAAACTCAAAAATTCGGCCCGAAAAAAAAAACGACAGTGGTACCCCTTACGTTTTTTTTTTGGGGCGAAAAATTAAGTTTCTCCAATCTTCCCAAATTCTGGTAGAGGGCCATGAGACTTAGACCTGAGTGCAAAAATGGAGGCTCTAGCCCCTTCCAGAGCTGAGATATCGAAACTCAAAAATTCGGCCCGAAAAAAAAACGACAGTGGTACCCCTTACGTTTTTTTTTTTGGGGTGAAAAATTACGTTTCTCCAATCTTCCCAAATTCTGGTAGAGGGCCATGAGACTTAGACCTGAGTGCAAAAATGGAGGCTCTAGCCCCTTCCAGAGCTGAGATATCGAAACTCAAAAATTCGGCCCGAAAAAAAAACGACAGTGGTACCCCTTACGTTTTTTTTTTGGGCGAAAAATTAAGTTTCTCCAATCTTCCCAAATTCTGATAGAGGGCCATGAGACTTAGACCTGAGTGCAAAAATGGAGGCTCTAGCCCCTTCCAGAGCTGAGATATCGAAACTCAAAAATTCGGCCCGAAAAAAAAAACGACAGTGGTACCCCTTACGTTTTTTTTTTGGGCGAAAAATTAATTTTCTCCAATCTTCCAAAATTCTGATAGAGGGCCATGAGACTTAGACCTGAGTGCAAAAATGGAGGCTCTAGCCCCTTCCAGAGCTGAGATATCGAAACTCAAAAATTCGGCCCGAAAAAAAAAACGACAGTGGTACCCCTTACGTTTTTTTTTTTTGGGCGAAAAATTAAGTTTCTCCATTCTTCCCAAATTCTTATAGAGGGCCATGAGACTTAGACCTGAGTGCAAAAATGGAGGCTCTAGCCCCTTCCAGAGCTGAGATATCGAAACTCAAAAATTCGGCCCGAAAAAAAAAACGACAGTGGTACCCCTTACGTTTTTTTTTTTTGGGGTGAAAAATTACGTTTCTCCAATCTTCCCAAATTCTGGTAGAGGGCCATGAGACTTAGACCTGAGTGCAAAAAATGGAGGCACTAGCCCCTTCCAGAGCTGAGATATCGAAACTCAAAAATTCGGCCCGAAAAAAAAACGACAGTGGTACCCCTTACGTTTTTTTTTTGGGCGAAAAATTAAGTTTCTCCAATCTTCCCAAATTCTGATAGAGGGCCATGAGACTTAGACCTGAGTGCAAAAATGGAGGCTCTAGCCCCTTCCAGAGCTGAGATATCGAAACTCAAAAATTCGGCCCGAAAAAAAAACGACAGTGGTACCCCTTACGTTTTTTTTTTGGGGCGAAAAATTAAGTTTCTCCAATCTTCCCAAATTCTGATAGAGGGCCATGAGACTTAGACCTGAGTGCAAAAATGGAGGCTCTAGCCCCTTCCAGAGCTGAGATATCGAAACTCAAAAATTCGGCCCGAAAAAAAAACAACAGTGGTACCCCTTACGTTTTTTTTTTTGGGCGAAAAATTAAGTTTCTCCAATCTTCCAAAATTCTGATAGAGGGCCATGAGACTTAGACCTGAGTGCAAAAATGGAGGCTCTAGCCCCTTCCAGAGCTGAGATATCGAAACTCAAAAATTCGGCCCGAAAAAAAACCGACAGTGGTACCCCTTACGTTTTTTTTTTGGGGGACGAAAAATTAAGTTTCTCCATTCTTCCCAAATTCTGATAGAGGGCCATGAGACTTAGACCTGAGTGCAAAAATGGAGGCTCTAGCCCCTTCCAGAGCTGAGATATCGAAACTCAAAAATTCGGCCCGAAAAAAAAACGACAGTGGTACCCCTTACGTTTTTTTTTTTGGCCGAAAAATTAAGTTTCTCCAATCTTCCCAAAACTCTGGATTCTTATAGAGGGCCATGAGACTTAGACCTGAGTGCAAAAATGGAGGCTCTAGACCCTTCCAGAGCTGAGACAAAAACGACAGTGTTACCCCTTACGTTTTTTTTTTTTGGGCGAAAAATTTAGTATCCCCAATCTTCTCAAAACTCTGGATTCTGATGGAGGGCCATGAGACATAGACCCGAGTGCAAAATTGGAGGCTCTAGACCCTTCCAGAGCTGAGATATCGAAATTCAAAATTTCGGCCCGAAAAAAAAACGACAGTGGTACCCCTTACGTTTTTTTTTTGGGCGAAAAATTAAGTTTCTCCAATCTTCCCAAATTCTGATAGAGGGCCATGAGACTTAGACCTGAGTGCAAAAATGGAGGCTCTAGCCCCTTCCAGAGCTGAGATATCGAAACTCAAAAATTCGGCCCGAAAAAAAAACGACAGTGGTACCCCTTACGTTTTTTTTTTGGGCGAAAAATTAAGTTTCTCCAATCTTCCAAAATTCTGATAGAGGGCCATGAGACTTAGACCTGAGTGCAAAAATGGAGGCTCTAGCCCCTTCCAGAGCTGAGATATCGAAACTCAAAAATTCGGCCCGAAAAAAAAACGACAGTGGTACCCCTTACGTTTTTTTTTTGGGGCGAAAAATTAAGTTTCTCCAATCTTCCCAAATTCTGGTAGAGGGCCATGAGACTTAGACCTGAGTGCAAAAATGGAGGCTCTAGCCCCTTCCAGAGCTGAGATGTCGAAACTCAAAAATTCGGCCCGAAAAAAAAACGACAGTGGTACCCCTTACGTTTTTTTTTTGGGCGAAAAATTAAGTTTCTCCAATCTTCCCAAATTCTGATAGAGGGCCATGAGACTTAGACCTGAGTGCAAAAATGGAGGCTCTAGCCCCTTCCAGAGCTGAAATATCGAAACTCAAAAATTCGGCCCGAAAAAAAAAACGACAGTGGTACCCCTTACGTTTTTTTTTTGGGCGAAAAATTAAGTTTCTCCAATCTTCCAAAATTCTGATAGAGGGCCATGAGACTTAGACCTGAGTGCAAAAATGGAGGCTCTAGCCCCTTCCAGAGCTGAGATATCGAAACTCAAAAATTCGGCCCGAAAAAAAAAACGACAGTGGTACCCCTTACGTTTTTTTTTTTGGGCGAAAAATTAAGTTTCTCCAATCTTCCCAAATTCTGATAGAGGGCCATGAGACTTAGACCTGAGTGCAAAAATGGAGGCTCTAGCCCCTTCCAGAGCTGAGATATCGAAACTCAAAAATTCGGCCCGAAAAAAAAAACAGCAGTGTTACCCCTTACGTTTTTTTTTTTGGGCGAAAAATTAAGTTTCTCCAATCTTCCCAAATTCTGATAGAGGGCCATGAGACTTAGACCTGAGTGCAAAAATGGAGGCTCTAGCCCCTTCCAGAGCTGAGATATCGAAACTCAAAAATTCGTCCCGAAAAAAAAACGACAGTGGTACCCCTTACGTTTTTTTTTTGGGGCGAAAAATTAAGTTTCTCCAATCTTCCCAAAACTCTGGATTCTGATAGAGGGCCATGAGACTTAGACCTGAGTGCAAAAATGGAGGCTCTAGCCCCTTCCAGAGCTGAGATATCGAAACTCAAAAATTCGGCCCGAAAAAAAAAACGACAGTGGTACCCCTTACGTTTTTTTTTTGGGGCGAAAAATTAAGTTTCTCCAATCTTCCCAAATTCTGGTAGAGGGCCATGAGACTTAGACCTGAGTGCAAAATTGGAGGCTCTAGCCCCTTCCAGAGCTGAGAAATCGAAACTCTAAAATTCGGCCCGAAAAAAAAACGACAGTGGCACCCCTTACGTTTTTTTTTGGGGCGAAAAATTAAGTTTCTCCAATCTTCCCAAATTCTGATAGAGGGCCATGAGACTTAGACCTGAGTGCAAAAATGGAGGCTCTAGCCCCTTTCAGAGCTGAGATATCGAAACTCAAAAATTCGGCCCGAAAAAAAAAAACGACAGTGGTACCCCTTACGTTTTTTTTTTGGGCGAAAAATTAAGTTTCTCCAATCTTCCCAAATTCTGATAGAGGGCCATGAGACTTAGACCTGAGTGCAAAAATGGAGGCTCTAGCCCCTTCCAGAGCTGAGATATCGAAACTCAAAAATTCGGCCGGAAAAAAAACCGACAGTGTTTTTTTTTTTGGGCGAAAAATTAAGTTTCTCCAATCTTCCAAAATTCTGATAGACGGCCATGATACTTAGACCTGAGTGCAAAAATGGAGGCTCTAGCCCCTTCCAGAGCTGAGATATCGAAACTCAAAAATTCGGCCCGAAAAAAAAACGACAGTGGTACCCCTTACGGTTTTTTTTTTGGCCGAAAAATTAAGTTCCTCCATTCTTCCCAAATTCTGATAGAGGGCCATGAGACTTAGACCTGAGTGCAAAAATGGAGGCTCTAGCCCCTTCCAGAGCTAAGATATCGAAACTCAAAAATTCGGCCCGAAAAAAAAAACGACAGTGGTACCCCTTACGTTTTTTTTTGGCCGAAAAATTAAGTTTCTCCAATCTTCCCAAATTCTGATAGAGGGCCATGAGACTTAGACCTGAGTGCAAAAATGGAGGCTCTAGCCCCTTTCAGAGCTGAGATATCGAAACTCAAAAATTCGGCCCGAAAAAAAAACGACAGTGGTACCCCTTACGGGTTTTTTTTGGGCGAAAAATTAAGTTTCTCCAATCTTCCCAAATTCTAATAGAGGGCCATGAGACTTAGACCTGAGTGCAAAAATGGAGGCTCTAGCCCCTTCCAGAGCTGAGATATCGAAACTCAAAAATTCGGCCCGAAAAAAAAAACGACAGTGGTACCCCTTACGTTTTTTTTTTGGGGCGAAAAATTAAGTTTCTCCAATCTTCCCAAATTCTGGTAGAGGGCCATGAGACTTAGACCTGAGTGCAAAAATGGAGGCTCTAGCCCCTTCCAGAGCTGAGATATCGAAACTCAAAAATTCGGCCCGAAAAAAAAACGACAGTGGTACCCCTTACGTTTTTTTTTTTGGGGTGAAAAATTACGTTTCTCCAATCTTCCCAAATTCTGGTAGAGGGCCATGAGACTTAGACCTGAGTGCAAAAATGGAGGCTCTAGCCCCTTCCAGAGCTGAGATATCGAAACTCAAAAATTCGGCCCGAAAAAAAAACGACAGTGGTACCCCTTACGTTTTTTTTTTGGGCGAAAAATTAAGTTTCTCCAATCTTCCCAAATTCTGATAGAGGGCCATGAGACTTAGACCTGAGTGCAAAAATGGAGGCTCTAGCCCCTTCCAGAGCTGAGATATCGAAACTCAAAAATTCGGCCCGAAAAAAAAAACGACAGTGGTACCCCTTACGTTTTTTTTTTGGGCGAAAAATTAATTTTCTCCAATCTTCCAAAATTCTGATAGAGGGCCATGAGACTTAGACCTGAGTGCAAAAATGGAGGCTCTAGCCCCTTCCAGAGCTGAGATATCGAAACTCAAAAATTCGGCCCGAAAAAAAAAACGACAGTGGTACCCCTTACGTTTTTTTTTTTTGGGCGAAAAATTAAGTTTCTCCATTCTTCCCAAATTCTTATAGAGGGCCATGAGACTTAGACCTGAGTGCAAAAATGGAGGCTCTAGCCCCTTCCAGAGCTGAGATATCGAAACTCAAAAATTCGGCCCGAAAAAAAAAACGACAGTGGTACCCCTTACGTTTTTTTTTTTTGGGGTGAAAAATTACGTTTCTCCAATCTTCCCAAATTCTGGTAGAGGGCCATGAGACTTAGACCTGAGTGCAAAAAATGGAGGCACTAGCCCCTTCCAGAGCTGAGATATCGAAACTCAAAAATTCGGCCCGAAAAAAAAACGACAGTGGTACCCCTTACGTTTTTTTTTTGGGCGAAAAATTAAGTTTCTCCAATCTTCCCAAATTCTGATAGAGGGCCATGAGACTTAGACCTGAGTGCAAAAATGGAGGCTCTAGCCCCTTCCAGAGCTGAGATATCGAAACTCAAAAATTCGGCCCGAAAAAAAAACGACAGTGGTACCCCTTACGTTTTTTTTTTTGGGCGAAAAATTAAGTTTCTCCAATCTTCCCAAATTCTGATAGAGGGCCATGAGACTTAGACCTGAGTGCAAAAATGGAGGCTCTAGCCCCTTCCAGAGCTGAGATATCGAAACTCAAAAATTCGGCCCGAAAAAAAAACAACAGTGGTACCCCTTACGTTTTTTTTTTTGGGCGAAAAATTAAGTTTCTCCAATCTTCCAAAATTCTGATAGAGGGCCATGAGACTTAGACCTGAGTGCAAAAATGGAGGCTCTAGCCCCTTCCAGAGCTGAGATATCGAAACTCAAAAATTCGGCCCGAAAAAAAACCGACAGTGGTACCCCTTACGTTTTTTTTTTGGGGGACGAAAAATTAAGTTTCTCCATTCTTCCCAAATTCTGATAGAGGGCCATGAGACTTAGACCTGAGTGCAAAAATGGAGGCTCTAGCCCCTTCCAGAGCTGAGATATCGAAACTCAAAAATTCGGCCCGAAAAAAAAACGACAGTGGTACCCCTTACGTTTTTTTTTTTGGCCGAAAAATTAAGTTTCTCCAATCTTCCCAAAACTCTGGATTCTTATAGAGGGCCATGAGACTTAGACCTGAGTGCAAAAATGGAGGCTCTAGACCCTTCCAGAGCTGAGACAAAAACGACAGTGTTACCCCTTACGTTTTTTTTTTTTTGGGCGAAAAATTTAGTATCCCCAATCTTCTCAAAACTCTGGATTCTGATGGAGGGCCATGAGACATAGACCCGAGTGCAAAATTGGAGGCTCTAGACCCTTCCAGAGCTGAGATATCGAAATTCAAAATTTCGGCCCGAAAAAAAAACGACAGTGGTACCCCTTACGTTTTTTTTTTGGGCGAAAAATTAAGTTTCTCCAATCTTCCCAAATTCTGATAGAGGGCCATGAGACTTAGACCTGAGTGCAAAAATGGAGGCTCTAGCCCCTTCCAGAGCTGAGATATCGAAACTCAAAAATTCGGCCCGAAAAAAAAACGACAGTGGTACCCCTTACGTTTTTTTTTTTGGGCGAAAAATTAAGTTTCTCCAATCTTCCAAAATTCTGATAGAGGGCCATGAGACTTAGACCTGAGTGCAAAAATGGAGGCTCTAGCCCCTTCCAGAGCTGAGATATCGAAACTCAAAAATTCGGCCCGAAAAAAAAACGACAGTGGTACCCCTTACGTTTTTTTTTTGGGGCGAAAAATTAAGTTTCTCCAATCTTCCCAAATTCTGGTAGAGGGCCATGAGACTTAGACCTGAGTGCAAAAATGGAGGCTCTAGCCCCTTCCAGAGCTGAGATGTCGAAACTCAAAAATTCGGCCCGAAAAAAAAACGACAGTGGTACCCCTTACGTTTTTTTTTTGGGCGAAAAATTAAGTTTCTCCAATCTTCCCAAATTCTGATAGAGGGCCATGAGACTTAGACCTGAGTGCAAAAATGGAGGCTCTAGCCCCTTCCAGAGCTGAAATATCGAAACTCAAAAATTCGGCCCGAAAAAAAAAACGACAGTGGTACCCCTTACGTTTTTTTTTTGGGCGAAAAATTAAGTTTCTCCAATCTTCCAAAATTCTGATAGAGGGCCATGAGACTTAGACCTGAGTGCAAAAATGGAGGCTCTAGCCCCTTCCAGAGCTGAGATATCGAAACTCAAAAATTCGGCCCGAAAAAAAAAAACGACAGTGGTACCCCTTACGTTTTTTTTTTTTGGCGAAAAATTAAGTTTCTCCATTCTTCCCAAATTCTTATAGAGGGCCATGAGACTTAGACCTGAGTGCAAAAATGGAGGCTCTAGCCCCTTCCAGAGCTGAGATATCGAAACTCAAAAATTCGGCCCGAAAAAAAAACGACAGTGGTACCCCTTACGTTTTTTTTTGGCCGAAAATTTCAGTTTCTCCAATCTTCCCAAATTCTGATAGAGGGCCATGAGACTTAGACCTGAGTGCAAAAATGGAGGCTCTAGCCCCTTCCAGAGCTGAGATATCGAAACTCAAAAATTCGGCCCGAAAAAAAAAACGACAGTGGTACCCCTTACGTTTTTTTTTTGGGCGAAAAATTAAGTTTCTCCAATCTTCCCAAATTCTGATAGAGGGCCATGAGACTTAGACCTGAGTGCAAAAATGGAGGTTCTAGCCCCTTCCAGAGCTGAGATATCGAAACTCAAAAATTCGGCCCGAAAAAAAAACGACAGTGGTACCCCTTACGTTTTTTTTTTTTTTGGGCGAAAAATTAAGTTTCTCCAATCTTCCCAAAACTCTGGATTCTGATAGACGGCCATGAGACTTACACCTGAGTGCAAAAATGGAGGCTCTAGCCCCTTCCAGAGCTGAGATATCGAAACTCAAAAATTCGGCCCGAAAAAAAAACGACAGTGGTACCCCTTACGTTTTTTTTTTGGGCGAAAAATTAAGTTTCTCCAATCTTCCCAAATTCTGATAGAGGGCCATGAGACTTAGACCTGAGTGCAAAAATGGAGGCTCTAGCCCCTTCCAGAGCTGAGATATCGAAACTCAAAAAATCGGCCCGAAAAAAAAACAACAGTGGTACCCCTTACGTTTTTTTTTTTGGGCGAAAAATTAAGTTTCTCCAATCTTCCAAAATTCTGATAGAGGGCCATGAGACTTAGACCTGAGTGCAAAAATGGAGGCTCTAGCCCCTTCCAGAGCTGAGATATCGAAACTCAAAAATTCGGCCCGAAAAAAACCCGACAGTGGTACCCCTTACGTTTTTTTTGGGGGGACGAAAAATTAAGTTTCTCCATTCTTCCCAAATTCTGATAGAGGGCCATGAGACTTAGACCTGAGTGCAAAAATGGAGGCTCTAGCCCCTTCCAGAGCTGAGATATCGAAACTCAAAAATTCGGCCCGAAAAAAAAACGACAGTGGTACCCCTTACGTTTTTTTTTTGGCCGAAAAATTAAGTTTCTCCAATCTTCCCAAATTCTGATAGAGGGCCATGAGACTTAGACCTGAGTGCAAAAATGGAGGCTCTAGCCCCTTCCAGAGCTGAGATATCGAAACTCAAAAATTCGGCCCGAAAAAAAAAACAACAGTGGTACCCCTTACGTTTTTTTTGGGGGGCGAAAAATTAAGTTTCTCCAATCTTCCCAAATTCTGATAGAGGGCCATGAGACTTAGACCTGAGTGCAAAAATGGAGGCTCTAGCCCCTTCCAGAGCTGAGATATCGAAACTCAAAAATTCGGCCCGAAAAAAAAACGACAGTGGTACCCCTTACGTTTTTTTTTTTTGGGCGAAAAATTAAGTTTCTCCAATCTTCCCAAAACTCTGGATTCTTATAGAGGGCCATGAGACTTAGACCTGAGTGCAAAAATGGAGGCTCTAGACCCTTCCAGAGCTGAGACAAAAACGACAGTGTTACCCTTTACGTTTTTTTTTTTTGGGCGAAAAATTTAGTATCCCCAATCTTCTCAAAACTCTGGATTCTGATGGAGGGCCATTAGACATAGACCCGAGTGCAAAATTGGAGGCTCTAGACCCTTCCAGAGCTGAGATATCGAAATTCAAAATTTCGGCCCGAAAAAAAAACGACAGTGGTACCCCTTACGTTTTTTTTTTGGGCGAAAAATTAAGTTTCTCCAATCTTCCCAAATTCTGATAGAGGGCCATGAGACTTAGACCTGAGTGCAAAAATGGAGGCTCTAGCTCCTTCCAGAGCTGAGATATCGAAACTCAAAAATTCGGCCCGAAAAAAAAACGACAGTGGTACCCCTTACGTTTTTTTTTTTGGCCGAAAAATTAAGTTTCTCCAATCTTCCCAAATTCTGATAGAGGGCCATGAGACTTAGACCTGAGTGCAAAAATGGAGGCTCTAGCCCCTTCCAGAGCTGAGATATCGAAACTCAAAAATTCGGCCCGAAAAAAAAACGACAGTGGTACCCCTTACGTTTTTTTTTTTGGGCGAAAAATTAAGTTTCTCCAATCTTCCCAAATTCTGATAGAGGGCCATGAGACTTAGACCTGAGTGCAAAAATGGAGGCTCTAGCCCCTTCCAGAGCTGAGATATCGAAACTCAAAAATTCGGCCCGAAAAAAAAACGACAGTGGTACCCCTTACGTTTTTTTTTTTGGGCGAAAAATTAAGTTTCTCCAATCTTCCCAAATTCTGATAGAGGGCCATGAGACTTAGACCTGAGTGCAAAAATGGAGGCTCTAGCCCCTTCCAGAGCTGAGATATCGAAACTCAAAAATTCGGCCCGAAAAAAAAACCACACTGGTACCCCTTACGTTGTTTTTTTGGGGCGAAAAATTCCGTTTCTCCAATCTTCCCAAATTCTGGTAGAGGGCCATGAGACTTAGACCTGAGTGCAAAAATGGAGGCTCTAGCCCCTTCCAGAGCTTAGATATCGAAACTCAAAAATTCGGCCCGAAAAAAAAACGACAGTGGTACCCCTTACGTTTTTTTTTTTGGGCGAAAAATTACGTTTCTATCTACCAATCTTCCCAAATTCTGGTAGAGGGCCATGAGACTTAGACCTGAGTGCAAAAATGGAGGCTCTAGCCCCTTCCAGAGCTGAGATATCGAAACTCAAAAATTCGGCTCGAAAAAAAAAACGACAGTGGTACCCCTTACGTTTTTTTTTTGGGCGAAAAATTAAGTTTCTCCAATCTTCCCAAATTCTGATAGAGGGCCATGAGACTTAGACCTGAGTGCAAAAATGGAGGCTCTAGCCCCTTCCAGAGCTGAGATATCGAAACTCAAAAATTCGGCCCGAAAAAAAAACGACAGTGGTACCCCTTACGTTTTTTTTGGGGCGAAAAATTAAGTTTCTCCAATCTTCCCAAATTCTGGTAGAGGGCCATGAGACTTAGACCTGAGTGCAAAAATGGAGGCTCTAGCCCCTTCCAGAGCTGAGATATCGAAACTCAAAAATTCGGCCCGAAAAAAAAACGACAGTGGTACCCCTTACGTTTTTTTTTTGGGGCGAAAAATTACGTTTCTCCAATCTTCCCAAATTCTGGTAGAGGGCCATGAGACTTAGACCTGAGTGCAAAAATGGAGGCTCTAGCCCCTTCCAGAGCTGAGATATCGAAACTCAAAAATTCGGCCCGAAAAAAAAACGACAGTGGTACCCCTTACGTTTTTTTTTTGGGCGAAAAATTAAGTTTCTCCAATCTTCCCAAATTCTGATAGAGGGCCATGAGACTTAGACCTGAGTGCAAAAATGGAGGCTCTAGCCCCTTCCAGAGCTGAGATATCGAAACTCAAAAATTCGGCCCGAAAAAAAAACGACAGTGGTACCCCTTACGTTTTTTTTTTTGGGCGAAAAATTAAGTTTCTCCAATCTTCCAAAATTCTGATAGAGGGCCATGAGACTTAGACCTGAGTGCAAAAATGGAGGCTCTAGCCCCTTCCAGAGCTGAGATATCGAAACTCAAAAATTCGGCCCGAAAAAAAAACGACAGTGGTACCCCTTACGTTTTTTTTTTTGGGCGAAAAATTAAGTTTCTCCAATCTTCCCAAATTCTGATAGAGGGCCATGAGACTTAGACCTGAGTGCAAAAATGGAGGCTCTAGCCCCTTCCAGAGCTGAGATATCGAAACTCAAAAATTCGGCCCGAAAAAAAAAACGACAGTGGTACCCCTTACGTTTTTTTTTTTGGGCGAAAAATTAAGTTTCTCCAATCTTCCCAAATTCTGATAGAGGGCCATGAGACTTAGACCTGAGTGCAAAAATGGAGGCTCTAGCCCCTTCCAGAGCTGAGATATCGAAACTCAAAAATTCGGCCCGAAAAAAAAAACAGCAGTGTTACCCCTTACGTTTTTTTTTTTGGGCGAAAAATTAAGTTTCTCCAATCTTCCCAAATTCTGATAGAGGGCCATGAGACTTAGACCTGAGTGCAAAAATGGAGGCTCTAGCCCCTTCCAGAGCTGAGATATCGAAACTCAAAAATTCGTCCCGAAAAAAAAACGACAGTGGTACCCCTTACGGTTTTTTTTTTGGGGCGAAAAATTAAGTTTCTCCAATCTTCCCAAAACTCTGGATTCTGATAGAGGGCCATGAGACTTAGACCTGAGTGCAAAAATGGAGGCTCTAGCCCCTTCCAGAGCTGAGATATCGAAACTCAAAAATTCGGCCCGAAAAAAAAAACGACAGTGGTACCCCTTACGTTTTTTTTTTGGGGCGAAAAATTAAGTTTCTCCAATCTTCCCAAATTCTGGTAGAGGGCCATGAGACTTAGACCTGAGTGCAAAAATGGAGGCTCTAGCCCCTTCCAGAGCTGAGAAATCGAAACTCTAAAATTCGGCCCGAAAAAAAAACGACAGTGGCACCCCTTACGTTTTTTTTTGGGGCGAAAAATTAAGTTTCTCCAATCTTCCCAAATTCTGATAGAGGGCCATGAGACTTAGACCTGAGTGCAAAAATGGAGGCTCTAGCCCCTTTCAGAGCTGAGATATCGAAACTCAAAAATTCGGCCCGAAAAAAAAAAACGACAGTGGTACCCCTTACGTTTTTTTTTTGGGCGAAAAATTAAGTTTCTCCAATCTTCCCAAATTCTGATAGAGGGCCATGAGACTTAGACCTGAGTGCAAAAATGGAGGCTGTAGTCCCTTCCAGAGCTGAGATATCGAAACTCAAAAATTCGTCCCGAAAAAAAAACGACAGTGGTACCCCTTACGTTTTTTTTTTTTGGGCGAAAAATTAAGTTTCTCCAATCTTCCCAAAACTCTGGATTCTGATAGAGGGCCATGAGACTTAGACCTGAGTGCAAAAATGGAGGCTCTAGCCCCTTCCAGAGCTGAGATATCGAAACTCAAAAATTCGGCCGGAAAAAAAACCGACAGTGTTTTTTTTTTTGGGCGAAAAATTAAGTTTCTCCAATCTTCCAAAATTCTGATAGACGGCCATGATACTTAGACCTGAGTGCAAAAATGGAGGCTCTAGCCCCTTCCAGAGCTGAGATATCGAAACTCAAAAATTCGGCCCGAAAAAAAAACGACAGTGGTACCCCTTACGTTTTTTTTTTTGGCCGAAAAATTAAGTTTCTCCATTCTTCCCAAATTCTGATAGAGGGCCATGAGACTTAGACCTGAGTGCAAAAATGGAGGCTCTAGCCCCTTCCAGAGCTGAGATATCGAAACTCAAAAATTCGGCCCGAAAAAAAAAACGACAGTGGTACCCCTTACGTTTTTTTTTGGCCGAAAAATTAAGTTTCTCCAATCTTCCCAAATTCTGATAGAGGGCCATGAGACTTAGACCTGAGTGCAAAAATGGAGGCTCTAGCCCCTTTCAGAGCTGAGATATCGAAACTCAAAAATTCGGCCCGAAAAAAAAAACGACAGTGGTACCCCTTACGGTTTTTTTTTTTGGGCGAAAAATTAAGTTTCTCCAATCTTCCCAAATTCTGATAGAGGGCCATGAGACTTAGACCTGAGTGCAAAAATGGAGGCTCTAGCCCCTTCCAGAGCTGAGATATCGAAACTCAAAAATTCGGCCCGAAAAAAAAACGACAGTGGTACCCCTTACGTTTTTTTTTTTGGGCGAAAAATTAAGTTTCTCCAATCTTCCAAAATTCTGATAGAGGGCCATGAGACTTAGACCTGAGTGCAAAAATGGAGGCTCTAGCCCCTTCCAGAGCTGAGATATCGAAACTCAAAAATTCGGCCCGAAAAAAAAACGACAGTGGTACCCCTTACGTTTTTTTTTTGGGCGAAAAATTAAGTTTCTCCAATCTTCCCAAATTCTGATAGAGGGCCATGAGACTTAGACCTGAGTGCAAAAATGGAGGCTCTAGCCCCTTCCAGAGCTGAGATATCGAAACTCAAAACTTCGGCCCGAAAAAAAAAACGACAGTGGTACCCCTTACGTTTTTTTTTTTGGGCGAAAAATTACGTTTCTCCAATCTTCCCAAATTCTGATAGAGGGCCATGAGACTTAGACCTGAGTGCAAAAATGGAGGCTCTAGCCCCTTCCAGAGCTGAGATATCGAAACTCAAAAATTCGGCCCGAAAAAAAAAACAGCAGTGTTACCCCTTACGTTTTTTTTTTTGGGCGAAAAATTAAGTTTCTCCAATCTTCCCAAATTCTGATAGAGGGCCATGAGACTTAGACCTGAGTGCAAAAATGGAGGCTCTAGCCCCTTCCAGAGCTGAGATATCGAAACTCAAAAATTCGTCCCGAAAAAAAAACGACAGTGGTACCCCTTACGTTTTTTTTTTTGGGGCGAAAAATTAAGTTTCTCCAATCTTCCCAAAACTCTGGATTCTGATAGAGGGCCATGAGACTTAGACCTGAGTGCAAAAATGGAGGCTCTAGCCCCTTCCAGAGCTGAGATATCGAAACTCAAAAATTCGGCCCGAAAAAAAAAACGACAGTGGTACCCCTTACGTTTTTTTTTTGGGGCGAAAAATTAAGTTTCTCCAATCTTCCCAAATTCTGGTAGAGGGCCATGAGACTTAGACCTGAGTGCAAAAATGGAGGCTCTAGCCCCTTCCAGAGCTGAGAAATCGAAACTCTAAAATTCGGCCCGAAAAAAAAACGACAGTGGCACCCCTTACGTTTTTTTTTGGGGCGAAAAATTAAGTTTCTCCAATCTTCCCAAATTCTGATAGAGGGCCATGAGACTTAGACCTGAGTGCAAAAATGGAGGCTCTAGCCCCTTTCAGAGCTGAGATATTGAAACTCAAAAATTCGGCCCGAAAAAAAAAAACGACAGTGGTACCCCTTACGTTTTTTTTTTGGGCGAAAAATTAAGTTTCTCCAATCTTCCCAAATTCTGATAGAGGGCCATGAGACTTAGACCTGAGTGCAAAAATGGAGGCTGTAGTCCCTTCCAGAGCTGAGATATCGAAACTCAAAAATTCGTCCCGAAAAAAAAACGACAGTGGTACCCCTTACGTTTTTTTTTTTTGGGCGAAAAATTAAGTTTCTCCAATCTTCCCAAAACTCTGGATTCTGATAGAGGGCCATGAGACTTAGACCTGAGTGCAAAAATGGAGGCTCTAGCCCCTTCCAGAGCTGAGATATCGAAACTCAAAAATTCGGCCGGAAAAAAAACCGACAGTGTTTTTTTTTTTGGGCGAAAAATTAAGTTTCTCCAATCTTCCAAAATTCTGATAGACGGCCATGATACTTAGACCTGAGTGCAAAAATGGAGGCTCTAGCCCCTTCCAGAGCTGAGATATCGAAACTCAAAAATTCGGCCCGAAAAAAAAACGACAGTGGTACCCCTTACGTTTTTTTTTTTGGCCGAAAAATTAAGTTTCTCCATTCTTCCCAAATTCTGATAGAGGGCCATGAGACTTAGACCTGAGTGCAAAAATGGAGGCTCTAGCCCCTTCCAGAGCTGAGATATCGAAACTCAAAAATTCGGCCCGAAAAAAAAAACGACAGTGGTACCCCTTACGTTTTTTTTTGGCCGAAAAATTAAGTTTCTCCAATCTTCCCAAATTCTGATAGAGGGCCATGAGACTTAGACCTGAGTGCAAAAATGGAGGCTCTAGCCCCTTTCAGAGCTGAGATATCGAAACTCAAAAATTCGGCCCGAAAAAAAAAACGACAGTGGTACCCCTTACGGTTTTTTTTTTTTGGGCGAAAAATTAAGTTTCTCCAATCTTCCCAAATTCTGATAGAGGGCCATGAGACTTAGACCTGAGTGCAAAAATGGAGGCTCTAGCCCCTTCCAGAGCTGAGATATCGAAACTCAAAAATTCGGCCCGAAAAAAAAAAACGACAGTGGTACCCCTTACGTTTTTTTTTTGGGGGCGAAAAATTAAGTTTCTCCAATCTTCCCAAATTCTGGTAGAGGGCCATGAGACTTAGACCTGAGTGCAAAAATGGAGGCTCTAGCCCCTTCCAGAGCTGAGATATCGAAACTCAAAAATTCGGCCCGAAAAAAAAACGACAGTGGTACCCCTTACGTTTTTTTTTTGGGGTGAAAAATTACGTTTCTCCAATCTTCCCAAATTCTGGTAGAGGGCCATGAGACTTAGACCTGAGTGCAAAAATGGAGGCTCTAGCCCCTTCCAGAGCTGAGATATCGAAACTCAAAAATTCGGCCCGAAAAAAAAACGACAGTGGTACCCCTTACGTTTTTTTTTTGGGCGAAAAATTAAGTTTCTCCAATCTTCCCAAATTCTGATAGAGGGCCATGAGACTTAGACCTGAGTGCAAAAATGGAGGCTCTAGCCCCTTCCAGAGCTGAGATATCGAAACTCAAAAATTCGGCCCGAAAAAAAAAACGACAGTGGTACCCCTTACGTTTTTTTTTTGGGCGAAAAATTAAGTTTCTCCAATCTTCCAAAATTCTGATAGAGGGCCATGAGACTTAGACCTGAGTGCAAAAATGGAGGCTCTAGCCCCTTCCAGAGCTGAGATATCGAAACTCAAAAATTCGGCCCGAAAAAAAAAACGACAGTGGTACCCCTTACGTTTTTTTTTTTTTGGGGCGAAAAATTAAGTTTCTCCATTCTTCCCAAATTCTTATAGAGGGCCATGAGACTTAGACCTGAGTGCAAAAATGGAGGCTCTAGCCCCTTCCAGAGCTGAGATATCGAAACTCAAAAATTCGGCCCGAAAAAAAAACGACAGTGGTACCCCTTACGGTTTTTTTTTTTTGGGCGAAAAATTAAGTTTCTCCAATCTTCCCAAAACTCTGGATTCTGATAGACGGCCATGAGACTTACACCTGAGTGCAAAAATGGAGGCTCTAGCCCCTTCCAGAGCTGAGATATCGAAACTCAAAAATTCGGCCCGAAAAAAAAAACGACAGTGGTACCCCTTACGTTTTTTTGGGGGGGCGAAAAATTAAGTTTCTCCAATCTTCCCAAATTCTGATAGAGGGCCATGAGACTTAGACCTGAGTGCAAAAATGGAGGCTCTAGCCCCTTCCAGAGCTGAGATATCGAAACTCAAAAATTCGGCCCGAAAAAAAAACGACAGTGGTACCCCTTACGTTTTTTTTTTTTGGGCGAAAAATTAAGTTTCTCCAATCTTCCCAAAACTCTGGATTCTTATAGAGGGCCATGAGACTTAGACCTGAGTGCAAAAATGGAGGCTCTAGACCCTTCCAGAGCTGAGATATCGAAACTCAAAAATTCGTCCCGAAAAAAAAAACGACAGTGGTACCCCTTACGTTTTTTTTTTTTTTGGCGAAAAATTAAGTTTCTCCATTCTTCCCAAATGCTTATAGAGGGCCATGAGACTTAGACCTGAGTGCAAAAATGGAGGCTCTAGCCCCTTCCAGAGCTGAGATATCGAAACTCAAAAATTCGGCCCGAAAAAAAAACGACAGTGGTACCCCTTACGTTTTTTTTTTGGCCGAAAAATTCAGTTTCTCCAATCTTCCCAAATTCTGATAGAGGGCCATGAGACTTAGACCTGAGTGCAAAAATGGAGGCTCTAGCCCCTTCCAGAGCTGAGATATCGAAACTCAAAAATTCGGCCCGAAAAAAAAAATGACAGTGGTACCCCTTACGTTTTTTTTTTGGGCGAAAAATTAAGTTTCTCCAATCTTCCCAAATTCTGATAGAGGGCCATGAGACTTAGACCTGAGTGCAAAAATGGAGGCTCTAGCCCCTTCCAGAGCTGAGATATCGAAACTCAAAAATTCGGCCCGAAAAAAAAACGACAGTGGTACCCCTTACGTTTTTTTTTTTTGGGCGAAAAATTAAGTTTCTCCAATCTTCCCAAAACTCTGGATTCTTATAGAGGGCCATGAGACTTAGACCTGAGTGCAAAAATGGAGGCTCTAGACCCTTCCAGAGCTGAGACAAAAACGACAGTGTTACCCCTTACGTTTTTTTTTTTTGGGCGAAAAATTTAGTATCCCCAATCTTCTCAAAACTCTGGATTCTGATGGAGGGCCATGAGACATAGACCCGAGTGCAAAATTGGAGGCTCTAGACCCTTCCAGAGCTGAGATATCGAAATTCAAAATTTCGGCCCGAAAAAAAAACGACAGTGGTACCCCTTACGTTTTTTTTTTGGGCGAAAAATTAAGTTTCTCCAATCTTCCCAAATTCTGATAGAGGGCCATGAGACTTAGACCTGAGTGCAAAAATGGAGGCTCTAGCTCCTTCCAGAGCTGAGATATCGAAACTCAAAAATTCGGCCCGGAAAAAAAACGACAGTGGTACCCCTTACGTTTTTTTTTTTGGCCGAAAAATTAAGTTTCTCCAATCTTCCCAAATTCTGATAGAGGGCCATGAGACTTAGACCTGAGTGCAAAAATGGAGGCTCTAGCCCCTTCCAGAGCTGAGATATCGAAACTCAAAAATTCGGCCCGAAAAAAAAACGACAGTGGTACCCCTTACGTTTTTTTTTTTGGGCGAAAAATTCAGTTTCTCCAATCTTCCCAAATTCTGATAGAGGGCCATGAGACTTAGACCTGAGTGCAAAAATGGAGGCTCTAGCCCCTTCCAGAGCTGAGATATCGAAACTCAAAAATTCGGCCCGAAAAAAAAACCACACTGGTACCCCTTACGTTGTTTTTTTGGGGCGAAAAATTACGTTTCTCCAATCTTCCCAAATTCTGGTAGAGGGCCATGAGACTTAGACCTGAGTGCAAAAATGGAGGCTCTAGCCCCTTCCAGAGCTTAGATATCGAAACTCAAAAATTCGGCCCGAAAAATAAAACGACAGTGGTACCCCTTACGTTTTTTTTTTTTGGGCGAAAAATTCAGTTTCTCCAATCTTCCCAAATTCTGATAGAGGGCCATGAGACTTAGACCTGAGTGCAAAAATGGAGGCTCTAGCCCCTTCCAGAGCTGAGATATCGAAACTCAAAAATTCGGCCCGAAAAAAAAACCACACTGGTACCCCTTATGTTGTTTTTTTGGGGCGAAAAATTACGTTTCTCCAATCTTCCCAAATTCTGGTAGAGGGCCATGAGACTTAGACCTGAGTGCAAAAATGGAGGCTCTAGCCCCTTCCAGAGCTTAGATATCGAAACTCAAAAATTCGGCCCGAAAAATAAAACGACAGTGGTACCGCTTACGTTTTTTTTTTTGGGCGAAAAATTACGTTTCTCCAATCTTCCCAAATTCTGGTAGAGGGCCATGAGACTTAGACCTGAGTGCAAAAATGGAGGCTCTAGCCCCTTCCAGAGCTGAGATATCGAAACTCAAAAATTCGGCTCGAAAAAAAAAACGACAGTGGTACCCCTTACGTTTTTTTTTTGGGCGAAAAATTAAGTTTCTCCAATCTTCCCAAATTCTGATAGAGGGCCATGAGACTTAGACCTGAGTGCAAAAATGGAGGCTCTAGCCCCTTCCAGAGCTGAGATATCGAAACTCAAAAATTCGGCCCGAAAAAAAAACGACAGTGGTACCCCTTACGTTTTTTTTTTTGGGCGAAAAATTAAGTTTCTCCAATCTTCCCAAATTCTGATAGAGGGCCATGAGACTTAGACCTGAGTGCAAAAATGGAGGCTCTAGCCTCTTCCAGAGCTGAGATATCGAAACTCAAAAATTCGGCCCGAAAAAAAAACGACAGTGGTACCCCTTACGTTTTTTTTTTTGGGCGAAAAATTAAGTTTCTCCAATCTTCCCAAATTCTGATAGAGGGCCATGAGACTTAGACCTGAGTGCAAAAATGGAGGCTCTAGCCCCTTCCAGAGCTGAGATATCGAAACTCAAAAATTCGGCCCGAAAAAAAAAATGACAGTGGTACCCCTTACGTTTTTTTTTTGGGCGAAAAATTAAGTTTCTCCAATCTTCCCAAATTCTGATAGAGGGCCATGAGACTTAGACCTGAGTGCAAAAATGGAGGCTCTAGCCCCTTCCAGAGCTGAGATATCGAAACTCAAAAATTCGGCCCGAAAAAAAAACGACAGTGGTACCCCTTACGTTTTTTTTTTTTTGGGCGAAAAATTAAGTTTCTCCAATCTTCCCAAAACTCTGGATTCTGATAGACGGCCATGAGACTTACACCTGAGTGCAAAAATGGAGGCTCTAGCCCCTTCCAGAGCTGAGATATCGAAACTCAAAAATTTGGCCCGAAAAAAAAACGACAGTGGTACCCCTTACGTTTTTTTTTTGGGCGAAAAATTAAGTTTCTCCAATCTTCCCAAATTCTGATAGAGGGCCATGAGACTTAGACCTGAGTGCAAAAATGGAGGCTCTAGCCCCTTCCAGAGCTGAGATATCGAAACTCAAAAATTCGGCCCGAAAAAAAAACAACAGTGGTACCCCTTACGTTTTTTTTTTTGGGCGAAAAATTAAGTTTCTCCAATCTTCCAAAATTCTGATAGAGGGCCATGAGACTTAGACCTGAGTGCAAAAATGGAGGCTCTAGCCCCTTCCAGAGCTGAGATATCGAAACTCAAAAATTCGGCCCGAAAAAAACCCGACAGTGGTACCCCTTACGTTTTTTTTTGGGGGACGAAAAATTAAGTTTCTCCATTCTTCCCAAATTCTGATAGAGGGCCATGAGACTTAGACCTGAGTGCAAAAATGGAGGCTCTAGCCCCTTCCAGAGCTGAGATATCGAAACTCAAAAATTCGGCCCGAAAAAAAAACGACAGTGGTACCCCTTACGTTTTTTTTTTGGCCGAAAAATTAAGTTTCTCCAATCTTCCCAAATTCTGATAGAGGGCCATGAGACTTAGACCTGAGTGCAAAAATGGAGGCTCTAGCCCCTTCCAGAGCTGAGATATCGAAACTCAAAAATTCGGCCCGAAAAAAAAACAACAGTGGTACCCCTTACGTTTTTTTTGGGGGGCGAAAAATTAAGTTTCTCCAATCTTCCCAAATTCTGATAGAGGGCCATGAGACTTAGACCTGAGTGCAAAAATGGAGGCTCTAGCCCCTTCCAGAGCTGAGATATCGAAACTCAAAAATTCGGCCCGAAAAAAAAACGACAGTGGTACCCCTTACGTTTTTTTTTTTTGGGCGAAAAATTAAGTTTCTCCAATCTTCCCAAAACTCTGGATTCTTATAGAGGGCCATGAGACTTAGACCTGAGTGCAAAAATGGAGGCTCTAGACCCTTCCAGAGCTGAGACAAAAACGACAGTGTTACCCCTTACGTTTTTTTTTTTTGGGCGAAAAATTTAGTATCCCCAATCTTCTCAAAACTCTGGATTCTGATGGAGGGCCATGAGACATAGACCCGAGTGCAAAATTGGAGGCTCTAGACCCTTCCAGAGCTGAGATATCGAAATTCAAAATTTCGGCCCGAAAAAAAAACGACAGTGGTACCCCTTACGTTTTTTTTTGGGCGAAAAATTAAGTTTCTCCAATCTTCCCAAATTCTGATAGAGGGCCATGAGACTTAGACCTGAGTGCAAAAATGGAGGCTCTAGCTCCTTCCAGAGCTGAGATATCGAAACTCAAAAATTCGGCCCGAAAAAAAAACGACAGTGGTACCCCTTACGTTTTTTTTTTTGGCCGAAAAATTAAGTTTCTCCAATCTTCCCAAATTCTGATAGAGGGCCATGAGACTTAGACCTGAGTGCAAAAATGGAGGCTCTAGCCCCTTCCAGAGCTGAGATATCGAAACTCAAAAATTCGGCCCGAAAAAAAAACGACAGTGGTACCCCTTACGTTTTTTTTTTTCGGGCGAAAAATTCAGTTTCTCCAATCTTCCCAAATTCTGATAGAGGGCCATGAGACTTAGACCTGAGTGCAAAAATGGAGGCTCTAGCCCCTTCCAGAGCTGAGATATCGAAACTCAAAAATTCGGCCCGAAAAAAAAACCACACTGGTACCCCTTACGTTGTTTTTTTGGGGCGAAAAATTACGTTTCTCCAATCTTCCCAAATTCTGGTAGAGGGCCATGAGACTTAGACCTGAGTGCAAAAATGGAGGCTCTAGCCCCTTCCAGAGCTTAGATATCGAAACTCAAAAATTCGGCCCGAAAAATAAAACGACAGTGGTACCCCTTACGTTTTTTTTTTTGGGCGAAAAATTACGTTTCTCCAATCTTCCCAAATTCTGGTAGAGGGCCATGAGACTTAGACCTGAGTGCAAAAATGGAGGCTCTAGCCCCTTCCAGAGCTGAGATATCGAAACTCAAAAATTCGGCTCGAAAAAAAAAACGACAGTGGTACCCCTTACGTTTTTTTTTTGGGCGAAAAATTAAGTTTCTCCAATCTTCCCAAATTCTGATAGAGGGCCATGAGACTTAGACCTGAGTGCAAAAATGGAGGCTCTAGCCCCTTCCAGAGCTGAGATATCGAAACTCAAAAATTCGGCCCGAAAAAAAAACGACAGTGGTACCCCTTACGTTTTTTTTTTTGGGCGAAAAATTAAGTTTCTCCAATCTTCCCAAATTCTGATAGAGGGCCATGAGACTTAGACCTGAGTGCAAAAATGGAGGCTCTAGCCCCTTCCAGAGCTGAGATATCGAAACTCAAAAATTCGGCCCGAAAAAAAAACGACAGTGGTACCCCTTACGTTTTTTTTTTTGGGCGAAAAATTAAGTTTCTCCAATCTTCCCAAATTCTGATAGAGGGCCATGAGACTTAGACCTGAGTGCAAAAATGGAGGCTCTAGCCCCTTCCAGAGCTGAGATATCGAAACTCAAAAATTCGGCCCGAAAAAAAAACGACAGTGGTACCCCTTACGTTTTTTTTTTTGGGCGAAAAATTAAGTTTCTCCAATCTTCCCAAATTCTGATAGAGGGCCATGAGACTTAGACCTGAGTGCAAAAATGGAGGCTCTAGCCCCTTCCAGAGCTGAGATATCGAAACTCAAAAATTCGGCCCGAAAAAAAAACCACACTGGTACCCCTTACGTTGTTTTTTTGGGGCGAAAAATTACGTTTCTCCAATCTTCCCAAATTCTGGTAGAGGGCCATGAGACTTAGACCTGAGTGCAAAAATGGAGGCTCTAGCCCCTTCCAGAGCTTAGATATCGAAACTCAAAAATTCGGCCCGAAAAAAAAACGACAGTGGTACCCCTTACGTTTTTTTTTTTGGGCGAAAAATTACGTTTCTCCAATCTTCCCAAATTCTGGTAGAGGGCCATGAGACTTAGACCTGAGTGCAAAAATGGAGGCTCTAGCCCCTTCCAGAGCTGAGATATCGAAACTCAAAAATTCGGCTCGAAAAAAAAAAACGACAGTGGTACCCCTTACGTTTTTTTTTTGGGCGAAAAATTAAGTTTCTCCAATCTTCCCAAATTCTGATAGAGGGCCATGAGACTTAGACCTGAGTGCAAAAATGGAGGCTCTAGCCCCTTCCAGAGCTGAGATATCGAAACTCAAAAATTCAGCCCGAAAAAAAAACGACAGTGGTACCCCTTACGTTTTTTTTTGGGGCGAAAAATTAAGTTTCTCCAATCTTCCCAAATTCTGGTAGAGGGCCATGAGACTTAGACCTGAGTGCAAAAATGGAGGCTCTAGCCCCTTCCAGAGCTGAGATATCGAAACTCAAAAATTCGGCCCGAAAAAAAAACGACAGTGGTACCCCTTACGTTTTTTTTTTGGGGCGAAAAATTACGTTTCTCCAATCTTCCCAAATTCTGGTAGAGGGCCATGAGACTTAGACCTGAGTGCAAAAATGGAGGCTCTAGCCCCTTCCAGAGCTGAGATATCGAAACTCAAAAATTCGGCCCGAAAAAAAAACGACAGTGGTACCCCTTACGTTTTTTTTTTGGGCGAAAAATTAAGTTTCTCCAATCTTCCCAAATTCTGATAGAGGGCCATGAGACTTAGACCTGAGTGCAAAAATGGAGGCTCTAGCCCCTTCCAGAGCTGAGATATCGAAACTCAAAAATTCGGCCCGAAAAAAAAACGACAGTGGTACCCCTTACGTTTTTTTTTTTGGGCAAAAATTAAGTTTCTCCAATCTTCCAAAATTCTGATAGAGGGCCATGAGACTTAGACCTGAGTGCAAAAATGGAGGCTCTAGCCCCTTCCAGAGCTGAGATATCGAAACTCAAAAATTCGGCCCGAAAAAAAAACGACAGTGGTACCCCTTACGTTTTTTTTTTGGGCGAAAAATTAAGTTTCTCCAATCTTCCCAAATTCTGATAGAGGGCCATGAGACTTAGACCTGAGTGCAAAAATGGAGGCTCTAGCCCCTTCCAGAGCTGAGATATCGAAACTCAAAAATTCGGCCCGAAAAAAAAAACGACAGTGGTACCCCTTACGTTTTTTTTTTTGGGCGAAAAATTAAGTTTCTCCAATCTTCCCAAATTCTGATAGAGGGCCATGAGACTTAGACCTGAGTGCAAAAATGGAGGCTCTAGCCCCTTCCAGAGCTGAGATATCGAAACTCAAAAATTCGGCCCGAAAAAAAAAACAGCAGTGTTACCCCTTACGTTTTTTTTTTGGGGCGAAAAATTAAGTTTCTCCAATCTTCCCAAATTCTGATAGAGGGCCATGAGACTTAGACCTGAGTGCAAAAATGGAGGCTCTAGCCCCTTCCAGAGCTGAGATATCGAAACTCAAAAATTCGTCCCGAAAAAAAAACGACAGTGGTACCCCTTACGTTTTTTTTTTTGGGGCGAAAAATTAAGTTTCTCCAATCTTCCCAAAACTCTGGATTCTGATAGAGGGCCATGAGACTTAGACCTGAGTGCAAAAATGGAGGCTCTAGCCCCTTCCAGAGCTGAGATATCGAAACTCAAAAATTCGGCCGGAAAAAAAACCGACAGTGTTTTTTTTTTTGGGCGAAAAATTAAGTTTCTCCAATCTTCCAAAATTCTGATAGACGGCCATGATACTTAGACCTGAGTGCAAAAATGGAGGCTCTAGCCCCTTCCAGAGCTGAGATATCGAAACTCAAAAATTCGGCCCGAAAAAAAAACGACAGTGGTACCCCTTACGTTTTTTTTTTTGGCCGAAAAATTAAGTTTCTCCATTCTTCCCAAATTCTGATAGAGGGCCATGAGACTTAGACCTGAGTGCAAAAATGGAGGCTCTAGCCCCTTCCAGAGCTGAGATATCGAAACTCAAAAATTCGGCCCGAAAAAAAAAACGACAGTGGTACCCCTTACGTTTTTTTTTGGCCGAAAAATTAAGTTTCTCCAATCTTCCCAAATTCTGATAGAGGGCCATGAGACTTAGACCTGAGTGCAAAAATGGAGGCTCTAGCCCCTTTCAGAGCTGAGATATCGAAACTCAAAAATTCGGCCCGAAAAAAAAAACGACAGTGGTACCCCTTACGGTTTTTTTTTTTGGGCGAAAAATTAAGTTTCTCCAATCTTCCCAAATTCTGATAGAGGGCCATGAGACTTAGACCTGAGTGCAAAAATGGAGGCTCTAGCCCCTTCCAGAGCTGAGATATCGAAACTCAAAAATTCGGCCCGAAAAAAAAAAACGACAGTGGTACCCCTTACGTTTTTTTTTTTGGGGCGAAAAATTAAGTTTCTCCAATCTTCCCAAATTCTGGTAGAGGGCCATGAGACTTAGACCTGAGTGCAAAAATGGAGGCTCTAGCCCCTTCCAGAGCTGAGATATCGAAACTCAAAAATTCGGCCCGAAAAAAAAACGACAGTGGTACCCCTTACGTTTTTTTTTTGGGGTGAAAAATTACGTTTCTCCAATCTTCCCAAATTCTGGTAGAGGGCCATGAGACTTAGACCTGAGTGCAAAAATGGAGGCTCTAGCCCCTTCCAGAGCTGAGATATCGAAACTCAAAAATTCGGCCCGAAAAAAAAACGACAGTGGTACCCCTTACGTTTTTTTTTTGGGCGAAAAATTAAGTTTCTCCAATCTTCCCAAATTCTGATAGAGGGCCATGAGACTTAGACCTGAGTGCAAAAATGGAGGCTCTAGCCCCTTCCAGAGCTGAGATATCGAAACTCAAAAATTCGGCCCGAAAAAAAAAACGACAGTGGTACCCCTTACGTTTTTTTTTTGGGCGAAAAATTAAGTTTCTCCAATCTTCCAAAATTCTGATAGAGGGCCATGAGACTTAGACCTGAGTGCAAAAATGGAGGCTCTAGCCCCTTCCAGAGCTGAGATATCGAAACTCAAAAATTCGGCCCGAAAAAAAAAACGACAGTGGTACCCCTTACGTTTTTTTTTTTTGGGGCGAAAAATTAAGTTTCTCCATTCTTCCCAAATTCTTATAGAGGGCCATGAGACTTAGACCTGAGTGCAAAAATGGAGGCTCTAGCCCCTTCCAGAGCTGAGATATCGAAACTCAAAAATTCGGCCCGAAAAAAAAACGACAGTGGTACCCCTTACGGTTTTTTTTTTTTGGGCGAAAAATTAAGTTTCTCCAATCTTCCCAAAACTCTGGATTCTGATAGACGGCCATGAGACTTACACCTGAGTGCAAAAATGGAGGCTCTAGCCCCTTCCAGAGCTGAGATATCGAAACTCAAAAATTCGGCCCGAAAAAAAAACGACAGTGGTACCCCTTACGTTTTTTTGGGGGGGCGAAAAATTAAGTTTCTCCAATCTTCCCAAATTCTGATAGAGGGCCATGAGACTTAGACCTGAGTGCAAAAATGGAGGCTCTAGCCCCTTCCAGAGCTGAGATATCGAAACTCAAAAATTCGGCCCGAAAAAAAAACGACAGTGGTACCCCTTACGTTTTTTTTTTTTGGGCGAAAAATTAAGTTTCTCCAATCTTCCCAAAACTCTGGATTCTTATAGAGGGCCATGAGACTTAGACCTGAGTGCAAAAATGGAGGCTCTAGACCCTTCCAGAGCTGAGATATCGAAACTCAAAAATTCGTCCCGAAAAAAAAAACGACAGTGGTACCCCTTACGTTTTTTTTTTTTTTGGCGAAAAATTAAGTTTCTCCATTCTTCCCAAATGCTTATAGAGGGCCATGAGACTTAGACCTGAGTGCAAAAATGGAGGCTCTAGCCCCTTCCAGAGCTGAGATATCGAAACTCAAAAATTCGGCCCGAAAAAAAAACGACAGTGGTACCCCTTACGTTTTTTTTTTGGCCGAAAAATTCAGTTTCTCCAATCTTCCCAAATTCTGATAGAGGGCCATGAGACTTAGACCTGAGTGCAAAAATGGAGGCTCTAGCCCCTTCCAGAGCTGAGATATCGAAACTCAAAAATTCGGCCCGAAAAAAAAAATGACAGTGGTACCCCTTACGTTTTTTTTTTGGGCGAAAAATTAAGTTTCTCCAATCTTCCCAAATTCTGATAGAGGGCCATGAGACTTAGACCTGAGTGCAAAAATGGAGGCTCTAGCCCCTTCCAGAGCTGAGATATCGAAACTCAAAAATTCGGCCCGAAAAAAAAACGACAGTGGTACCCCTTACGTTTTTTTTTTTTGGGCGAAAAATTAAGTTTCTCCAATCTTCCCAAAACTCTGGATTCTTATAGAGGGCCATAAGACTTAGACCTGAGTGCAAAAATGGAGGCTCTAGACCCTTCCAGAGCTGAGACAAAAACGACAGTGTTACCCCTTACGTTTTTTTTTTTTTGGGCGAAAAATTTAGTATCCCCAATCTTCTCAAAACTCTGGATTCTGATGGAGGGCCATGAGACATAGACCCGAGTGCAAAATTGGAGGCTCTAGACCCTTCCAGAGCTGAGATATCGAAATTCAAAATTTCGGCCCGAAAAAAAAACGACAGTGGTACCCCTTACGTTTTTTTTTTGGGCGAAAAATTAAGTTTCTCCAATCTTCCCAAATTCTGATAGAGGGCCATGAGACTTAGACCTGAGTGCAAAAATGGAGGCTCTAGCTCCTTCCAGAGCTGAGATATCGAAACTCAAAAATTCGGCCCGGAAAAAAAACGACAGTGGTACCCCTTACGTTTTTTTTTTTGGCCGAAAAATTAAGTTTCTCCAATCTTCCCAAATTCTGATAGAGGGCCATGAGACTTAGACCTGAGTGCAAAAATGGAGGCTCTAGCCCCTTCCAGAGCTGAGATATCGAATCTCAAAAATTCGGCCCGAAAAAAAAACGACAGTGGTACCCCTTACGTTTTTTTTTTTGGGCGAAAAATTCAGTTTCTCCAATCTTCCCAAATTCTGATAGAGGGCCATGAGACTTAGACCTGAGTGCAAAAATGGAGGCTCTAGCCCCTTCCAGAGCTGAGATATCGAAACTCAAAAATCCGGCCCGAAAAAAAAACCACACTGGTACCCCTTACGTTGTTTTTTTGGGGCGAAAAATTACGTTTCTCCAATCTTCCCAAATTCTGGTAGAGGGCCATGAGACTTAGACCTGAGTGCAAAAATGGAGGCTCTAGCCCCTTCCAGAGCTTAGATATCGAAACTCAAAAATTCGGCCCGAAAAATAAAACGACAGTGGTACCCCTTACGTTTTTTTTTTTGGGCGAAAAATTCAGTTTCTCCAATCTTCCCAAATTCTGATAGAGGGCCATGAGACTTAGACCTGAGTGCAAAAATGGAGGCTCTAGCCCCTTCCAGAGCTGAGATATCGAAACTCAAAAATTCGGCCCGAAAAAAAAACCACACTGGTACCCCTTATGTTGTTTTTTTGGGGCGAAAAATTACGTTTCTCCAATCTTCCCAAATTCTGGTAGAGGGCCATGAGACTTAGACCTGAGTGCAAAAATGGAGGCTCTAGCCCCTTCCAGAGCTTAGATATCGAAACTCAAAAATTCGGCCCGAAAAATAAAACGACAGTGGTACCCCTTACGTTTTTTTTTTTGGGCGAAAAATTACGTTTCTCCAATCTTCCCAAATTCTGGTAGAGGGCCATGAGACTTAGACCTGAGTGCAAAAATGGAGGCTCTAGCCCCTTCCAGAGCTGAGATATCGAAACTCAAAAATTCGGCTCGAAAAAAAAAACGACAGTGGTACCCCTTACGTTTTTTTTTTGGGCGAAAAATTAAGTTTCTCCAATCTTCCCAAATTCTGATAGAGGGCCATGAGACTTAGACCTGAGTGCAAAAATGGAGGCTCTAGCCCCTTCCAGAGCTGAGATATCGAAACTCAAAAATTCGGCCCGAAAAAAAAACGACAGTGGTACCCCTTACGTTTTTTTTTTTGGGCGAAAAATTAAGTTTCTCCAATCTTCCCAAATTCTGATAGAGGGCCATGAGACTTAGACCTGAGTGCAAAAATGGAGGCTCTAGCCTCTTCCAGAGCTGAGATATCGAAACTCAAAAATTCGGCCCGAAAAAAAAACGACAGTGGTACCCCTTACGTTTTTTTTTTTGGGCGAAAAATTAAGTTTCTCCAATCTTCCCAAATTCTGATAGAGGGCCATGAGACTTAGACCTGAGTGCAAAAATGGAGGCTCTAGCCCCTTCCAGAGCTGAGATATCGAAACTCAAAAATTCGGCCCGAAAAAAAAAATGACAGTGGTACCCCTTACGTTTTTTTTTTGGGCGAAAAATTAAGTTTCTCCAATCTTCCCAAATTCTGATAGAGGGCCATGAGACTTAGACCTGAGTGCAAAAATGGAGGCTCTAGCCCCTTCCAGAGCTGAGATATCGAAACTCAAAAATTCGGCCCGAAAAAAAAACGACAGTGGTACCCCTTACGTTTTTTTTTTTTTTGGGCGAAAAATTAAGTTTCTCCAATCTTCCCAAAACTCTGGATTCTGATAGACGGCCATGAGACTTACACCTGAGTGCAAAAATGGAGGCTCTAGCCCCTTCCAGAGCTGAGATATCGAAACTCAAAAATTTGGCCCGAAAAAAAAACGACAGTGGTACCCCTTACGTTTTTTTTTTGGGCGAAAAATTAAGTTTCTCCAATCTTCCCAAATTCTGATAGAGGGCCATGAGACTTAGACCTGAGTGCAAAAATGGAGGCTCTAGCCCCTTCCAGAGCTGAGATATCGAAACTCAAAAATTCGGCCCGAAAAAAAAACAACAGTGGTACCCCTTACGTTTTTTTTTTTGGGCGAAAAATTAAGTTTCTCCAATCTTCCAAAATTCTGATAGAGGGCCATGAGACTTAGACCTGAGTGCAAAAATGGAGGCTCTAGCCCCTTCCAGAGCTGAGATATCGAAACTCAAAAATTCGGCCCGAAAAAAACCCGACAGTGGTACCCCTTACGTTTTTTTTTGGGGGACGAAAAATTAAGTTTCTCCATTCTTCCCAAATTCTGATAGAGGGCCATGAGACTTAGACCTGAGTGCAAAAATGGAGGCTCTAGCCCCTTCCAGAGCTGAGATATCGAAACTCAAAAATTCGGCCCGAAAAAAAAACGACAGTGGTACCCCTTACGTTTTTTTTTTGGCCGAAAAATTAAGTTTCTCCAATCTTCCCAAATTCTGATAGAGGGCCATGAGACTTAGACCTGAGTGCAAAAATGGAGGCTCTAGCCCCTTCCAGAGCTGAGATATCGAAACTCAAAAATTCGGCCCGAAAAAAAAACAACAGTGGTACCCCTTACGTTTTTTTTGGGGGGCGAAAAATTAAGTTTCTCCAATCTTCCCAAATTCTGATAGAGGGCCATGAGACTTAGACCTGAGTGCAAAAATGGAGGCTCTAGCCCCTTCCAGAGCTGAGATATCGAAACTCAAAAATTCGGCCCGAAAAAAAAAACGACAGTGGTACCCCTTACGTTTTTTTTTTTTGGGCGAAAAATTAAGTTTCTCCAATCTTCTCAAAACTCTGGATTCTTATAGAGGGCCATGAGACTTAGACCTGAGTGCAAAAATGGAGGCTCTAGACCCTTCCAGAGCTGAGACAAAAACGACAGTGTTACCCCTTACGTTTTTTTTTTTTTGGGCGAAAAATTTAGTATCCCCAATCTTCTCAAAACTCTGGATTCTGATGGAGGGCCATGAGACATAGACCCGAGTGCAAAATTGGAGGCTCTAGACCCTTCCAGAGCTGAGATATCGAAATTCAAAATTTCGGCCCGAAAAAAAAACGACAGTGGTACCCCTTACGTTTTTTTTTGGGCGAAAAATTAAGTTTCTCCAATCTTCCCAAATTCTGATAGAGGGCCATGAGACTTAGACCTGAGTGCAAAAATGGAGGCTCTAGCTCCTTCCAGAGCTGAGATATCGAAACTCAAAAATTCGGCCCGAAAAAAAAACGACAGTGGTACCCCTTACGTTTTTTTTTTTGGCCGAAAAATTAAGTTTCTCCAATCTTCCCAAATTCTGATAGAGGGCCATGAGACTTAGACCTGAGTGCAAAAATGGAGGCTCTAGCCCCTTCCAGAGCTGAGATATCGAAACTCAAAAATTCGGCCCGAAAAAAAAACGACAGTGGTACCCCTTACGTTTTTTTTTTCGGGCGAAAAATTCAGTTTCTCCAATCTTCCCAAATTCTGATAGAGGGCCATGAGACTTAGACCTGAGTGCAAAAATGGAGGCTCTAGCCCCTTCCAGAGCTGAGATATCGAAACTCAAAAATTCGGCCCGAAAAAAAAACCACACTGGTACCCCTTACGTTGTTTTTTTGGGGCGAAAAATTACGTTTCTCCAATTTTCCCAAATTCTGGTAGAGGGCCATGAGACTTAGACCTGAGTGCAAAAATGGAGGCTCTAGCCCCTTCCAGAGCTTAGATATCGAAACTCAAAAATTCGGCCCGAAAAATAAAACGACAGTGGTACCCCTTACGTTTTTTTTTTTGGGCGAAAAATTACGTTTCTCCAATCTTCCCAAATTCTGGTAGAGGGCCATGAGACTTAGACCTGAGTGCAAAAATGGAGGCTCTAGCCCCTTCCAGAGCTGAGATATCGAAACTCAAAAATTCGGCTCGAAAAAAAAAACGACAGTGGTACCCCTTACGTTTTTTTTTTGGGCGAAAAATTAAGTTTCTCCAATCTTCCCAAATTCTGATAGAGGGCCATGAGACTTAGACCTGAGTGCAAAAATGGAGGCTCTAGCCCCTTCCAGAGCTGAGATATCGAAACTCAAAAATTCGGCCCGAAAAAAAAACGACAGTGGTACCCCTTACGTTTTTTTTTTTGGGCGAAAAATTAAGTTTCTCCAATCTTCCCAAATTCTGATAGAGGGCCATGAGACTTAGACCTGAGTGCAAAAATGGAGGCTCTAGCCCCTTCCAGAGCTGAGATATCGAAACTCAAAAATTCGGCCCGAAAAAAAAACGACAGTGGTACCCCTTACGTTTTTTTTTTTGGGCGAAAAATTAAGTTTCTCCAATCTTCCCAAATTCTGATAGAGGGCCATGAGACTTAGACCTGAGTGCAAAAATGGAGGCTCTAGCCCCTTCCAGAGCTGAGATATCGAAACTCAAAAATTCGGCCCGAAAAAAAAACGACAGTGGTACCCCTTACGTTTTTTTTTTTGGGCGAAAAATTAAGTTTCTCCAATCTTCCCAAATTCTGATAGAGGGCCATGAGACTTAGACCTGAGTGCAAAAATGGAGGCTCTAGCCCCTTCCAGAGCTGAGATATCGAAACTCAAAAATTCGGCCCGAAAAAAAAACCACACTGGTACCCCTTACGTTGTTTTTTTGGGGCGAAAAATTACGTTTCTCCAATCTTCCCAAATTCTGGTAGAGGGCCATGAGACTTAGACCTGAGTGCAAAAATGGAGGCTCTAGCCCCTTCCAGAGCTTAGATATCGAAACTCAAAAATTCGGCCCGAAAAAAAAACGACAGTGGTACCCCTTACGTTTTTTTTTTTGGGCGAAAAATTACGTTTCTCCAATCTTCCCAAATTCTGGTAGAGGGCCATGAGACTTAGACCTGAGTGCAAAAATGGAGGCTCTAGCCCCTTCCAGAGCTGAGATATCGAAACTCAAAAATTCGGCTCGAAAAAAAAAACGACAGTGGTACCCCTTACGTTTTTTTTTTGGGCGAAAAATTAAGTTTCTCCAATCTTCCCAAATTCTGATAGAGGGCCATGAGACTTAGACCTGAGTGCAAAAATGGAGGCTCTAGCCCCTTCCAGAGCTGAGATATCGAAACTCAAAAATTCAGCCCGAAAAAAAAACGACAGTGGTACCCCTTACGTTTTTTTTTGGGGCGAAAAATTAAGTTTCTCCAATCTTCCCAAATTCTGGTAGAGGGCCATGAGACTTAGACCTGAGTGCAAAAATGGAGGCTCTAGCCCCTTCCAGAGCTGAGATATCGAAACTCAAAAATTCGGCCCGAAAAAAAAACGACAGTGGTACCCCTTACGTTTTTTTTTTGGGGCGAAAAATTACGTTTCTCCAATCTTCCCAAATTCTGGTAGAGGGCCATGAGACTTAGACCTGAGTGCAAAAATGGAGGCTCTAGCCCCTTCCAGAGCTGAGATATCGAAACTCAAAAATTCGGCCCGAAAAAAAAAACGACAGTGGTACCCCTTACGTTTTTTTTTTGGGCGAAAAATTAAGTTTCTCCAATCTTCCCAAATTCTGATAGAGGGCCATGAGACTTAGACCTGAGTGCAAAAATGGAGGCTCTAGCCCCTTCCAGAGCTGAGATATCGAAACTCAAAAATTCGGCCCGAAAAAAAAACGACAGTGGTACCCCTTACGTTTTTTTTTTGGGGCAAAAATTAAGTTTCTCCAATCTTCCAAAATTCTGATAGAGGGCCATGAGACTTAGACCTGAGTGAAAAAATGGAGGCTCTAGCCCCTTCCAGAGCTGAGATATCGAAACTCAAAAATTCGGCCCGAAAAAAAAACGACAGTGGTACCCCTTACGTTTTTTTTTTGGGCGAAAAATTAAGTTTCTCCAATCTTCCCAAATTCTGATAGAGGGCCATGAGACTTAGACCTGAGTGCAAAAATGGAGGCTCTAGCCCCTTCCAGAGCTGAGATATCGAAACTCAAAAATTCGGCCCGAAAAAAAAAACGACAGTGGTACCCCTTACGTTTTTTTTTTTGGGCGAAAAATTAAGTTTCTCCAATCTTCCCAAATTCTGATAGAGGGCCATGAGACTTAGACCTGAGTGCAAAAATGGAGGCTCTAGCCCCTTCCAGAGCTGAGATATCGAAACTCAAAAATTCGGCCCGAAAAAAAAAACAGCAGTGTTACCCCTTACGTTTTTTTTTTGGGGCGAAAAATTAAGTTTCTCCAATCTTCCCAAATTCTGATAGAGGGCCATGAGACTTAGACCTGAGTGCAAAAATGGAGGCTCTAGCCCCTTCCAGAGCTGAGATATCGAAACTCAAAAATTCGTCCCGAAAAAAAAACGACAGTGGTACCCCTTACGTTTTTTTTTTTGGGGCGAAAAATTAAGTTTCTCCAATCTTCCCAAAACTCTGGATTCTGATAGAGGGCCATGAGACTTAGACCTGAGTGCAAAAATGGAGGCTCTAGCCCCTTCCAGAGCTGAGATATCGAAACTCAAAAATTCGTCCCGAAAAAAAAACGACAGTGGTACCCCTTACGTTTTTTTTTTTGGGGCGAAAAATTAAGTTTCTCCAATCTTCCCAAAACTCTGGATTCTGATAGAGGGCCATGAGACTTAGACCTGAGTGCAAAAATGGAGGCTCTAGCCCCTTCCAGAGCTGAGATATCGAAACTCAAAAATTCGGCCCGAAAAAAAAACGACAGTGGCACCCCTTACGTTTTTTTTTGGGGCGAAAAATTAAGTTTCTCCAATCTTCCCAAATTCTGATAGAGGGCCATGAGACTTAGACCTGAGTGCAAAAATGGAGGCTCTAGCCCCTTTCAGAGCTGAGATATCGAAACTCTAAAATTCGGCCCGAAAAAAAAACGACAGTGGCACCCCTTACGTTTTTTTTTGGGGCGAAAAATTAAGTTTCTCCAATCTTCCCAAATTCTGATAGAGGGCCATGAGACTAAGACCTGAGTGCAAAAATGGAGGCTCTAGCCCCTTTCAGAGCTGAGATATCGAAACTCAAAAATTCGGCCCGAAAAAAAAAAACGACAGTGGTACCCCTTACGTTTTTTTTTTGGGCGAAAAATTAAGTTTCTCCAATCTTCCCAAATTCTGATAGAGGGCCATGAGACTTAGACCTGAGTGCAAAAATGGAGGCTGTAGTCCCTTCCAGAGCTGAGATATCGAAACTCAAAAATTCGTCCCGAAAAAAAAACGACAGTGGTACCCCTTACGTTTTTTTTTTTTGGGCGAAAAATTAAGTTTCTCCAATCTTCCCAAAACTCTGGATTCTGATAGAGGGCCATGAGACTTAGACCTGAGTGCAAAAATGGAGGCTCTAGCCCCTTCCAGAGCTGAGATATCGAAACTCAAAAATTCGGCCGGAAAAAAAACCGACAGTGTTTTTTTTTTGGGCGAAAAATTAAGTTTCTCCAATCTTCCAAAATTCTGATAGACGGCCATGATACTTAGACCTGAGTGCAAAAATGGAGGCTCTAGCCCCTTCCAGAGCTGAGATATCGAAATTCAAAAATTCGGCCCGAAAAAAAAACGACAGTGGTACCCCTTACGTTTTTTTTTTTGGGGCGAAAAATTACGTTTCTCCAATCTTCCCAAATTCTGGTAGAGGGCCATGAGACTTAGACCTGAGTGCAAAAATGGAGGCTCTAGCCCCTTCCAGAGCTGAGATATCGAAACTCAAAAATTCGGCCCGAAAAAAAAACGACAGTGGTACCCCTTACGTTTTTTTTTTGGGCGAAAAATTAAGTTTCTCCAATCTTCCCAAATTCTGATAGAGGGCCATGAGACTTAGACCTGAGTGCAAAAATGGAGGCTCTAGCCCCTTCCAGAGCTGAGATATCGAAACTCAAAAATTCGGCCCGAAAAAAAAACGACAGTGGTACCCCTTACGTTTTTTTTTTTGGGCAAAAATTAAGTTTCTCCAATCTTCCAAAATTCTGATAGAGGGCCATGAGACTTAGACCTGAGTGCAAAAATGGAGGCTCTAGCCCCTTCCAGAGCTGAGATATCGAAACTCAAAAATTCGGCCCGAAAAAAAAACGACAGTGGTACCCCTTACGTTTTTTTTTTGGGCGAAAAATTAAGTTTCTCCAATCTTCCCAAATTCTGATAGAGGGCCATGAGACTTAGACCTGAGTGCAAAAATGGAGGCTCTAGCCCCTTCCAGAGCTGAGATATCGAAACTCAAAAATTCGGCCCGAAAAAAAAAACAGCAGTGTTACCCCTTACGTTTTTTTTTTTGGGCGAAAAATTAAGTTTCTCCAATCTTCCCAAATTCTGATAGAGGGCCATGAGACTTAGACCTGAGTGCAAAAATGGAGGCTCTAGCCCCTTCCAGAGCTGAGATATCGAAACTCAAAAATTCGTCCCGAAAAAAAAACGACAGTGGTACCCCTTACGTTTTTTTTTTTGGGGCGAAAAATTAAGTTTCTCCAATCTTCCCAAAACTCTGGATTCTGATAGAGGGCCATGAGACTTAGACCTGAGTGCAAAAATGGAGGCTCTAGCCCCTTCCAGAGCTGAGATATCGAAACTCAAAAATTCGGCCCGAAAAAAAAAACGACAGTGGTACCCCTTACGTTTTTTTTTTGGGGCGAAAAATTAAGTTTCTCCAATCTTCCCAAATTCTGGTAGAGGGCCATGAGACTTAGACCTGAGTGCAAAAATGGAGGCTCTAGCCCCTTCCAGAGCTGAGAAATCGAAACTCTAAAATTCGGCCCGAAAAAAAAACGACAGTGGCACCCCTTACGTTTTTTTTTGGGGCGAAAAATTAAGTTTCTCCAATCTTCCCAAAATCTGATAGAGGGCCATGAGACTTAGACCTGAGTGCAAAAATGGAGGCTCTAGCCCCTTTCAGAGCTGAGATATCGAAACTCAAAAATTCGGCCCGAAAAAAAAAAACGACAGTGGTACCCCTTACGTTTTTTTTTTGGGCGAAAAATTAAGTTTCTCCAATCTTCCCAAATTCTGATAGAGGGCCATGAGACTTAGACCTGAGTGCAAAAATGGAGGCTGTAGTCCCTTCCAGAGCTGAGATATCGAAACTCAAAAATTCGTCCCGAAAAAAAAACGACAGTGGTACCCCTTACGTTTTTTTTTTTTGGGCGAAAAATTAAGTTTCTCCAATCTTCCCAAAACTCTGGATTCTGATAGAGGGCCATGAGACTTAGACCTGAGTGCAAAAATGGAGGCTCTAGCCCCTTCCAGAGCTGAGATATCGAAACTCAAAAATTCGGCCGGAAAAAAAACCGACAGTGTTTTTTTTTTTGGGCGAAAAATTAAGTTTCTCCAATCTTCCAAAATTCTGATAGACGGCCATGATACTTAGACCTGAGTGCAAAAATGGAGGCTCTAGCCCCTTCCAGAGCTGAGATATCGAAACTCAAAAATTCGGCCCGAAAAAAAAACGACAGTGGTACCCCTTACGTTTTTTTTTTTGGCCGAAAAATTAAGTTTCTCCATTCTTCCCAAATTCTGATAGAGGGCCATGAGACTTAGACCTGAGTGCAAAAATGGAGGCTCTAGCCCCTTCCAGAGCTGAGATATCGAAACTCAAAAATTCGGCCCGAAAAAAAAAACGACAGTGGTACCCCTTACGTTTTTTTTTGGCCGAAAAATTAAGTTTCTCCAATCTTCCCAAATTCTGATAGAGGGCCATGAGACTTAGACCTGAGTGCAAAAATGGAGGCTCTAGCCCCTTTCAGAGCTGAGATATCGAAACTCAAAAATTCGGCCCGAAAAAAAAAACGACAGTGGTACCCCTTACGTTTTTTTTTTTGGGCGAAAAATTAAGTTTCTCCAATCTTCCCAAATTCTGATAGAGGGCCATGAGACTTAGACCTGAGTGCAAAAATGGAGGCTCTAGCCCCTTCCAGAGCTGAGATATCGAAACTCAAAAATTCGGCCCGAAAAAAAAACGACAGTGGTACCCCTTACGTTTTATTTTTGGGGCGAAAAATTAAGTTTCTCCAATCTTCCCAAATTCTGATAGAGGGCCATGAGACTTAGACCTGAGTGCAAAAATGGAGGCTCTAGCCCCTTCCAGAGCTGAGATATCGAAACTCAAAAATTCGGCCCGAAAAAAAAACGACAGTGGTACCCCTTACGTTTTTTTTTTTGGGCGAAAAATTAAGTTTCTCCAATCTTCCCAAATTCTGATAGAGGGCCATGAGACTTAGACCTGAGTGCAAAAATGGAGGCTCTAGCCCCTTCCAGAGCTGAGATATCGAAACTCAAAAATTCGGCCCGAAAAAAAAACCACACTGGTACCCCTTACGTTGTTTTTTTGGGGCGAAAAATTACGTTTCTCCAATCTTCCCAAATTCTGGTAGAGGGCCATGAGACTTAGACCTGAGTGCAAAAATGGAGGCTCTAGCCCCTTCCAGAGCTTAGATATCGAAACTCAAAAATTCGGCCCGAAAAAAAAACGACAGTGGTACCCCTTACGTTTTTTTTTTTGGGCGAAAAATTACGTTTCTCCAATCTTCCCAAATTCTGGTAGAGGGCCATGAGACTTAGACCTGAGTGCAAAAATGGAGGCTCTAGCCCCTTCCAGAGCTGAGATATCGAAACTCAAAAATTCGGCTCGAAAAAAAAAACGACAGTGGTACCCCTTACGTTTTTTTTTGGGCGAAAAATTAAGTTTCTCCAATCTTCCCAAATTCTGATAGAGGGCCATGAGACTTAGACCTGAGTGCAAAAATGGAGGCTCTAGCCCCTTCCAGAGCTGAGATATCGAAACTCAAAAATTCGGCCCGAAAAAAAAACGACAGTGGTACCCCTTACGTTTTTTTTTGGGGCGAAAAATTAAGTTTCTCCAATCTTCCCAAATTCTGGTAGAGGGCCATGAGACTTAGACCTGAGTGCAAAAATGGAGGCTCTAGCCCCTTCCAGAGCTGAGATATCGAAACTCAAAAATTCGGCCCGAAAAAAAAACGACAGTGGTACCCCTTACGTTTTTTTTTTGGGGCGAAAAATTACGTTTCTCCAATCTTCCCAAATTCTGGTAGAGGGCCATGAGACTTAGACCTGAGTGCAAAAATGGAGGCTCTAGCCCCTTCCAGAGCTGAGATATCGAAACTCAAAAATTCGGCCCGAAAAAAAAACGACAGTGGTACCCCTTACGTTTTTTTTTTGGGCGAAAAATTAAGTTTCTCCAATCTTCCCAAATTCTGATAGAGGGCCATGAGACTTAGACCTGAGTGCAAAAATGGAGGCTCTAGCCCCTTCCAGAGCTGAGATATCGAAACTCAAAAATTCGGCCCGAAAAAAAAACGACAGTGGTACCCCTTACGTTTTTTTTTTTGGGCAAAAATTAAGTTTCTCCAATCTTCCAAAATTCTGATAGAGGGCCATGAGACTTAGACCTGAGTGCAAAAATGGAGGCTCTAGCCCCTTCCAGAGCTGAGATATCGAAACTCAAAAATTCGGCCCGAAAAAAAAACGACAGTGGTACCCCTTACGTTTTTTTTTTGGGCGAAAAATTAAGTTTCTCCAATCTTCCCAAATTCTGATAGAGGGCCATGAGACTTAGACCTGAGTGCAAAAATGGAGGCTCTAGCCCCTTCCAGAGCTGAGATATCGAAACTCAAAAATTCGGCCCGAAAAAAAAAACGACAGTGGTACCCCTTACGTTTTTTTTTTTGGGCGAAAAATTAAGTTTCTCCAATCTTCCCAAATTCTGATAGAGGGCCATGAGACTTAGACCTGAGTGCAAAAATGGAGGCTCTAGCCCCTTCCAGAGCTGAGATATCGAAACTCAAAAATTCGGCCCGAAAAAAAAAACAGCAGTGTTACCCCTTACGTTTTTTTTTTTGGGCGAAAAATTAAGTTTCTCCAATCTTCCCAAATTCTGATAGAGGGCCATGAGACTTAGACCTGAGTGCAAAAATGGAGGCTCTAGCCCCTTCCAGAGCTGAGATATCGAAACTCAAAAATTCGTCCCGAAAAAAAACCGACAGTGGTACCCCTTACGTTTTTTTTTTTGGGGCGAAAAATTAAGTTTCTCCAATCTTCCCAAAACTCTGGATTCTGATAGAGGGCCATGAGACTTAGACCTGAGTGCAAAAATGGAGGCTCTAGCCCCTTCCAGAGCTGAGATATCGAAACTCAAAAATTCGGCCCGAAAAAAAAAACGACAGTGGTACCCCTTACGTTTTTTTTTTGGGGCGAAAAATTAAGTTTCTCCAATCTTCCCAAATTCTGGTAGAGGGCCATGAGACTTAGACCTGAGTGCAAAAATGGAGGCTCTAGCCCCTTCCAGAGCTGAGAAATCGAAACTCTAAAATTCGGCCCGAAAAAAAAACGACAGTGGCACCCCTTACGTTTTTTTTTGGGGCGAAAAATTAAGTTTCTCCAATCTTCCCAAATTCTGATAGAGGGCCATGAGACTTAGACCTGAGTGCAAAAATGGAGGCTCTAGCCCCTTTCAGAGCTGAGATATCGAAACTCAAAAATTCGGCCCGAAAAAAAAAAAACGACAGTGGTACCCCTTACGTTTTTTTTTTGGGCGAAAAATTAAGTTTCTCCAATCTTCCCAAATTCTGATAGAGGGCCATGAGACTTAGACCTGAGTGCAAAAATGGAGGCTGTAGTCCCTTCCAGAGCTGAGATATCGAAACTCAAAAATTCGTCCCGAAAAAAAAACGACAGTGGTACCCCTTACGTTTTTTTTTTTTGGGCGAAAAATTAAGTTTCTCCAATCTTCCCAAAACTCTGGATTCTGATAGAGGGCCATGAGACTTAGACCTGAGTGCAAAAATGGAGGCTCTAGCCCCTTCCAGAGCTGAGATATCGAAACTCAAAAATTCGGCCGGAAAAAAAACCGACAGTGTTTTTTTTTTGGGCGAAAAATTAAGTTTCTCCAATCTTCCAAAATTCTGATAGACGGCCATGATACTTAGACCTGAGTGCAAAAATGGAGGCTCTAGCCCCTTCCAGAGCTGAGATATCGAAACTCAAAAATTCGGCCCGAAAAAAAAACGACAGTGGTACCCCTTACGTTTTTTTTTTTGGCCGAAAAATTAAGTTTCTCCATTCTTCCCAAATTCTGATAGAGGGCCATGAGACTTAGACCTGAGTGCAAAAATGGAGGCTCTAGCCCCTTCCAGAGCTGAGATATCGAAACTCAAAAATTCGGCCCGAAAAAAAAAACGACAGTGGTACCCCTTACGTTTTTTTTTGGCCGAAAAATTAAGTTTCTCCAATCTTCCCAAATTCTGATAGAGGGCCATGAGACTTAGACCTGAGTGCAAAAATGGAGGCTCTAGCCCCTTTCAGAGCTGAGATATCGAAACTCAAAAATTCGGCCCGAAAAAAAAAACGACAGTGGTACCCCTTACGGTTTTTTTTTTGGGCGAAAAATTAAGTTTCTCCAATCTTCCCAAATTCTGATAGAGGGCCATGAGACTTAGACCTGAGTGCAAAAATGGAGGCTCTAGCCCCTTCCAGAGCTGAGATATCGAAACTCAAAAATTCGGCCCGAAAAAAAAAACGACAGTGGTACCCCTTACGTTTTTTTTTTGGGGCGAAAAATTAAGTTTCTCCAATCTTCCCAAATTCTGGTAGAGGGCCATGAGACTTAGACCTGAGTGCAAAAATGGAGGCTCTAGCCCCTTCCAGAGCTGAGATATCGAAACTCAAAAATTCGGCCCGAAAAAAAAACGACAGTGGTACCCCTTACGTTTTTTTTTTGGGGTGAAAAATTACGTTTCTCCAATCTTCCCAAATTCTGGTAGAGGGCCATGAGACTTAGACCTGAGTGCAAAAATGGAGGCTCTAGCCCCTTCCAGAGCTGAGATATCGAAACTCAAAAATTCGGCCCGAAAAAAAAACGACAGTGGTACCCCTTACGTTTTTTTTTTTGGGCGAAAAATTAAGTTTCTCCAATCTTCCCAAATTCTGATAGAGGGCCATGAGACTTAGACCTGAGTGCAAAAATGGAGGCTCTAGCCCCTTCCAGAGCTGAGATATCGAAACTCAAAAATTCGGCCCGAAAAAAAAAACGACAGTGGTACCCCTTACGTTTTTTTTTTGGGCGAAAAATTAAGTTTCTCCAATCTTCCAAAATTCTGATAGAGGGCCATGAGACTTAGACCTGAGTGCAAAAATGGAGGCTCTAGCCCCTTCCAGAGCTGAGATATCGAAACTCAAAAATTCGGCCCGAAAAAAAAAACGACAGTGGTACCCCTTACGTTTTTTTTTTTTGGGCGAAAAATTAAGTTTCTCCATTCTTCCCAAATTCTTATAGAGGGCCATGAGACTTAGACCTGAGTGCAAAAATGGAGGCTCTAGCCCCTTCCAGAGCTGAGATATCGAAACTCAAAAATTCGGCCCGAAAAAAAAACGACAGTGGTACCCCTTACGTTTTTTTTTTTTTTGGGCGAAAAATTAAGTTTCTCCAATCTTCCCAAAACTCTGGATTCTGATAGACGGCCATGAGACTTACACCTGAGTGCAAAAATGGAGGCTCTAGCCCCTTCCAGAGCTGAGATATCGAAACTCAAAAATTCGGCCCGAAAAAAAAACGAGTGGTACCCCTTACGTTTTTTTTTTTGGGCGAAAAATTAAGTTTCTCCAATCTTCCCAAATTCTGATAGAGGGCCATGAGACTTAGACCTGAGTGCAAAAATGGAGGCTCTAGCCCCTTCCAGAGCTGAGATATCGAAACTCAAAAATTCGGCCCGAAAAAAAAACAACAGTGGTACCCCTTACGTTTTTTTTTGGGGCGAAAAATTAAGTTTCTCCAATCTTCCAAAATTCTGATAGAGGGCCATGAGACTTAGACCTGAGTGCAAAAATGGAGGCTCTAGCCCCTTCCAGAGCTGAGATATCGAAACTCAAAAATTCGGCCCGAAAAAAAAACGACAGTGGTACCCCTTACGTTTTTTTTGGGGGGACGAAAAATTAAGTTTCTCCATTCTTCCCAAATTCTGATAGAGGGCCATGAGACTTAGACCTGAGTGCAAAAATGGAGGCTCTAGCCCCTTCCAGAGCTGAGATATCGAAACTCAAAAATTCGGCCCGAAAAAAAAACGACAGTGGTACCCCTTACGTTTTTTTTTTGGCCGAAAAATTAAGTTTCTCCAATCTTCCCAAATTCTGATAGAGGGCCATGAGACTTAGACCTGAGTGCAAAAATGGAGGCTCTAGCCCCTTCCAGAGCTGAGATATCGAAACTCAAAAATTCAGCCCGAAAAAAAAACGACAGTGGTACCCCTTACGTTTTTTTTGGGGGGCGAAAAATTAAGTTTCTCCAATCTTCCCAAATTCTGATAGAGGGCCATGAGACTTAGACCTGAGTGCAAAAATGGAGGCTCTAGCCCCTTCCAGAGCTGAGATATCGAAACTCAAAAATTCGGCCCGAAAAAAAAACGACAGTGGTATCACTTACGTTTTTTTTTTTTGGGCGAAAAATTAAGTTTCTCCAATCTTCCCAAAACTCTGGATTCTTATAGAGGGCCATGAGACTTAGACCTGAGTGCAAAAATGGAGGCTCTAGACCCTTCCAGAGCTGAGACAAAAACGACAGTGTTACCCCTTACGTTTTTTTTTTTTTGGGCGAAAAATTTAGTATCCCCAATCTTCTCAAAACTCTGGATTCTGATGGAGGGCCATGAGACATAGACCCGAGTGCAAAATTGGAGGCTCTAGACCCTTCCAGAGCTGAGATATCGAAATTCAAAATTTCGGCCCGAAAAAAAAACGACAGTGGTACCCCTTACGTTTTTTTTTTGGGCGAAAAATTAAGTTTCTCCAATCTTCCCAAATTCTGATAGAGGGCCATGAGACTTAGACCTGAGTGCAAAAATGGAGGCTCTAGCCCCTTCCAGAGCTGAGATATCGAAACTCAAAAATTCGGCCCGAAAAAAAAACCACAGTGGTACCCCTTACGTTTTTTTTTTGGGCGAAAAATTAAGTTTCTCCAATCTTCCAAAATTCTGATAGAGGGCCATGAGACTTAGACCTGAGTGCAAAAATGGAGGCTCTAGCCCCTTCCAGAGCTGAGATATCGAAACTCAAAAATTCGGCCCGAAAAAAAAACGACAGTGGTACCCCTTACGTTTTTTTTTTGGGGCGAAAAATTAAGTTTCTCCAATCTTCCCAAATTCTGGTAGAGGGCCATGAGACTTAGACCTGAGTGCAAAAATGGAGGCTCTAGCCCCTTCCAGAGCTGAGATATCGAAACTCAAAAATTCGGCCCGAAAAAAAAACGACAGTGGTACCCCTTACGTTTTTTTTTTTGGGGTGAAAAATTACGTTTCTCCAATCTTCCCAAATTCTGGTAGAGGGCCATGAGACTTAGACCTGAGTGCAAAAATGGAGGCTCTAGCCCCTTCCAGAGCTGAGATATCGAAACTCAAAAATTCGGCCCGAAAAAAAAACGACAGTGGTACCCCTTACGTTTTTTTTTTGGGCGAAAAATTAAGTTTCTCCAATCTTCCCAAATTCTGATAGAGGGCCATGAGACTTAGACCTGAGTGCAAAAATGGAGGCTCTAGCCCCTTCCAGAGCTGAGATATCGAAACTCAAAAATTCGGCCCGAAAAAAAAAACGACAGTGGTACCCCTTACGTTTTTTTTTTGGGCGAAAAATTAAGTTTCTCCAATCTTCCCAAATTCTGATAGAGGGCCATGAGACTTAGACCTGAGTGCAAAAATGGAGGCTCTAGCCCCTTCCAGAGCTGAGATATCGAAACTCAAAAATTCGGCCCGAAAAAAAAACGACAGTGGTACCCCTTACGTTTTTTTTTTTTTTGGGCGAAAAATTAAGTTTCTCCAATCTTCCCAAAACTCTGGATTCTGATAGACGGCCATGAGACTTACACCTGAGTGCAAAAATGGAGGCTCTAGCCCCTTCCAGAGCTGAGATATCGAAACTCAAAAATTCGTCCCGAAAAAAAACGACAGTGGTACCCCTTACGTTTTTTTTTTGGGCGAAAAATTAAGTTTCTCCAATCTTCCCAAATTCTGATAGAGGGCCATGAGACTTAGACCTGAGTGCAAAAATGGAGGCTCTAGCCCCTTCCAGAGCTGAGATATCGAAACTCAAAAATTCGGCCCGAAAAAAAAACGACAGTGGTACCCCTTACGTTTTTTTTTTGGGGCGAAAAATTAAGTTTCTCCAATCTTCCCAAATTCTGGTAGAGGGCCATGAGACTTAGACCTGAGTGCAAAAATGGAGGCTCTAGCCCCTTCCAGAGCTGAGATATCGAAACTCAAAAATTCGGCCCGAAAAAAAAACGACAGTGGTACCCCTTACGTTTTTTTTTTGGGCGAAAAATTAAGTTTCTCCAATCTTCCCAAATTCTGATAGAGGGCCATGAGACTTAGACCTGAGTGCAAAAATGGAGGCTCTAGCCCCTTCCAGAGCTGAGATATCGAAACTCAAAAATTCGGCCCGAAAAAAAAAACGACAGTGGTACCCCTTACGTTTTTTTTTTGGGCGAAAAATTAAGTTTCTCCAATCTTCCAAAATTCTGATAGAGGGCCATGAGACTTAGACCTGAGTGCAAAAATGGAGGCTCTAGCCCCTTCCAGAGCTGAGATATCGAAACTCAAAAATTCGGCCCGAAAAAAAAAACGACAGTGGTACCCCTTACGTTTTTTTTTTTTGGCGAAAAATTAAGTTTCTCCATTCTTCCCAAATTCTTATAGAGGGCCATGAGACTTAGACCTGAGTGCAAAAATGGAGGCTCTAGCCCCTTCCAGAGCTGAGATATCGAAACTCAAAAATTCGGCCCGAAAAAAAAAACGACAGTGGTACCCCTTACGTTTTTTTTTTGGCCGAAAAATTCAGTTTCTCCAATCTTCCCAAATTCTGATAGAGGGCCATGAGACTTAGACCTGAGTGCAAAAATGGAGGCTCTAGCCCCTTCCAGAGCTGAGATATCGAAACTCAAAAATTCGGCCCGAAAAAAAAAAACGACAGTGGTACCCCTTACATTTTTTTTTGGGCGAAAAATTAAGTTTCTCCAATCTTCCCAAATTCTGATAGAGGGCCATGAGACTTAGACCTGAGTGCAAAAATGGAGGCTCTAGCCCCTTCCAGAACTGAGATATCGAAACTCAAAAATTCGGCCCGAAAAAAAAAACGACAGTGGTACCCCTTACGTTTTTTTTTTTTTGGGCGAAAAATTAAGTTTCTCCAATCTTCCCAAAACTCTGGATTCTGATAGACGGCCATGAGACTTACACCTGAGTGCAAAAATGGAGGCTCTAGCCCCTTCCAGAGCTGAGATATCGAAACTCAAAAATTCGGCCCGAAAAAAAAACGACAGTGGTACCCCTTACGTTTTTTTTTTGGGCGAAAAATTAAGTTTCTCCAATCTTCCCAAATTCTGATAGAGGGCCATGAGACTTAGACCTGAGTGCAAAAATGGAGGCTCTAGCCCCTTCCAGAGCTGAGATATCGAAACTCAAAAATTCGGCCCGAAAAAAACCCGACAGTGGTACCCCTTACGTTTTTTTTTGGGGGACGAAAAATTAAGTTTCTCCATTCTTCCCAAATTCTGATAGAGGGCCATGAGACTTAGACCTGAGTGCAAAAATGGAGGCTCTAGCCCCTTCCAGAGCTGAGATATCGAAACTCAAAAATTCGGCCCGAAAAAAAAAAACGACAGTGGTACCCCTTACGTTTTTTTTTTGGCCGAAAAATTAAGTTTCTCCAATCTTCCCAAATTCTGATAGAGGGCCATGAGACTTAGACCTGAGTGCAAAAATGGAGGCTCTAGCCCCTTCCAGAGCTGAGATATCGAAACTCAAAAATTCGGCCCGAAAAAAAAACGACAGTGGTACCCCTTACGTTTTTTTTTTTTTGGGCGAAAAATTAAGTTTCTCCAATCTTCCCAAAACTCTGGATTCTTATAGAGGGCCATGAGACTTAGACCTGAGTGCAAAAATGGAGGCTCTAGACCCTTCCAGAGCTGAGACAAAAACGACAGTGTTACCCCTTACGTTTTTTTTTTTTGGGCGAAAAATTTAGTATCCCCAATCTTCTCAAAACTCTGGATTCTGATGGAGGGCCATGAGACATAGACCCGAGTGCAAAATTGGAGGCTCTAGACCCTTCCAGAGCTGAGATATCGAAACTCAAAAATTCGGCCCGAAAAAAAAACAACAGTGGTACCCCTTACGTTTTTTTTTGGGGGCGAAAAATTAAGTTTCTCCAATCTTCCCAAATTCTGATAGAGGGCCATGAGACTTAGACCTGAGTGCAAAAATGGAGGCTCTAGCCCCTTCCAGAGCTGAGATATCGAAACTCAAAAATTCGGCCCGAAAAAAAAACGACAGTGGTACCCCTTACGTTTTTTTTTTTTGGGCGAAAAATTAAGTTTCTCCAATCTTCCCAAAACTCTGGATTCTTATAGAGGGCCATGAGACTTAGACCTGAGTGCAAAAATGGAGGCTCTAGACCCTTCCAGAGCTGAGACAAAAACGACAGTGTTACCCCTTACGTTTTTTTTTTTTTGGGCGAAAAATTTAGTATCCCCAATCTTCTCAAAACTCTGGATTCTGATGGAGGGCCATGAGACATAGACCCGAGTGCAAAATTGGAGGCTCTAGACCCTTCCAGAGCTGAGATATCGAAATTCAAAATTTCGGCCCGAAAAAAAAACGACAGTGGTACCCCTTACGTTTTTTTTTTGGGCGAAAAATTAAGTATCTCCAATCTTCCCAAATTCTGATAGAGGGCCATGAGACTTAGACCTGAGTGCAAAAATGGAGGCTCTAGTCCCTTCCAGAGCTGAGATATCGAAACTCAAAAATTCGGCCCGAAAAAAAAAACGACAGTGGTACCCCTTACGTTTTTTTTTTTGGGCGAAAAATTAAGTTTCTCCAATCTTCCAAAATTCTGATAGAGGGCCATGAGACTTAGACCTGAGTGCAAAAATGGAGGCTCTAGCCCCTTCCAGAGCTGAGATATCGAAACTCAAAAATTCGGCCCGAAAAAAAAACGACAGTGGTACCCCTTACGTTTTTTTTTTTGGGCGAAAAATTAAGTTTCTCCATTCTTCCCAAATTCTGATAGAGGGCCATGAGACTTAGACCTGAGTGCAAAAATGGAGGCTCTAGCCCCTTCCAGAGCTGAGATATCGAAACTCAAAAATTCGGCCCGAAAAAAAAAACGACAGTGGTACCCCTTACGTTTTTTTTTGGCCGAAAAATTAAGTTTCTCCAATCTTCCCAAATTCTGATAGAGGGCCATGAGACTTAGACCTGAGTGCAAAAATGGAGGCTCTAGTCCCTTCCAGAGCTGAGATATCGAAACTCAAAAATTCGGCCCGAAAAAAAAAACGACAGTGGTACCCCTTACGTTTTTTTTTTTGGGGCGAAAAATTAAGTATCCCCAATCTTCTCAAAACTCTGGATTCTGATAGAGGACCATGAGACATAGACCTGAGTGCAACAATGGAGGCTCTAGACCCTTCCAGAGTTGAGATATCGGAATTCAAAATTTCGACCAGAAAAAAAAACGACAGTGTTACTTACCCCTTACGTTTTTTTATTTTTTGGGCGAAAAATTAAGTATCCCCAATCTTCTCAAAACTCTGGATTCTGATAGAGGGCCATGAGACATAGACCTGAGTGCAACAACGGAGGCTCTAGACCCTTCCAGAGCTGAGATTTCGAAATTCAAAACTTCGACCAGAAAAAAAAAACGACAGTATTACCCCTTACGTTTTTTTTTTTTTGGGCGAAAAATTAAGTATCCCCAATCTTCTCAAAACTCTGGATTCTGATAGAGGACCATGAGACATAGACCTGAGTGCAACAATGGAGGCTCTAGACCCTTCGAGTGCTGAGATATCGAAACTCAAAATTTCGACCCAAAAAAAACGACACTGTTACCCCTTACGTTTTTTTTTTGGGCGAAAAATTAAGTATCCCCAATCTTCTCAAAACTCTGGATTCTGATAGAGGGCCATGAGACATAGACCTGAGTGTAACAATGGAGGCTCTAGACCCTTCCAGAGCTGAGATATCGAAATTCACAATTTCGACCAGAAAAAAAAACGACAGTGTTATCCCTTACGTTTTTTTTTTTGGGCGAAAAATTAAGTATCCCCAATCTTCTCAAAACTCTGGATTCTGATGGAGGGCCATGAGACATAGACCTGAGTGCAAAAATGGAGGCTCTAGACCCTTCCAGAGCTGAGATATCGAAAATCAAAATTTTGACCCGAAAAAAAAAACGACAGTGTTACCCCTTACGTTTTTTTTTTTTGGGCGAAAAATTTAGTATCCCCAATCTTCTCAAAACTCTGGATTCTGATAGAGGGCCATGAGACTTAGACCTGAGTGCAACAATGGAGGCTCTAGACCCTTCCAGAGCTGAGATATCGAAATTCAAAATTTCGACCCGAAAAAAAAAAACGATGGTGTTACCCCTTACGTTTTTTTTTTTGGGGCGAAAAATTAAGTATCCCCAATCTTCTCAGAACTCTGGATTCTGATAGAGGGCCATGAGACATAGACCTGAGTGCAACTATGGAGGCTCTAGACCCTTCCAGAGCTGAGATATCGAAAATCAAAATTTTGACCCGAAAAAAAAAAACGACAGTGGTACCCCTTTCGTTTTTTTTTTTCGGGCGAAAAATGAAGTTTCTCCAATCTTCTCAAAACTCTGGATTCTGATAGAGGGCCATGAGACTTAAACCTGAGTGCAAAAATGGAGGCTCTAGACCCTTCCAGAGCTGAGATATCGAAAATCAAAATTTCGACCAGAAAAAAAAAAACGACAGTGTTACCCCTTACGTTTTTTTTTTTTGGGCGAAAAATTAAGTATCCCCAATCTTTTCAAAACTCTGGATTCTGATATAGGGCCATGAGACATAGACCTGAGTGCAAAAATGGAGGCTCTAGACCCTTCCAGAGCTGAGATATCGAAAATCAAAATTTTGACCCGAAAAAAAAAAAACAACAGTGGTACCCCTTTCGGGGTTTTTTTCGGGCGAAAAATGAAGTTTCTCCAATCTTCTCAAAACTCTGGATTCTGATGGAGGGCCATGAGACATAGACCTGAGTGCAAAAATGGAGGCTCTAGACCCTTCCAGAGCTGAGATATCGAAAATCAAAATTTTGACAAGAAAAAAAAAACGACAGTGTTAACCCCTTACGTTTTTTTTTTTTTTTTGGGCGAAAAATTTAGTATCCCCAATCTTCTCAAAACTCTGGATTCTGATAGAGGGCCATGAGACTTAGACCTGAGTGCAACAATGGAGGCTCTAGACCCTTCCAGAGCTGAGATATCAAAACTCAAAATTTCGAGCCGAAAAAAAAAAGACGACAGTGGTACCCCTTTCGGGGTTTTTTTCGGGCGAAAAATGAAGTTTCTCCAATCTTCTCAAAACTCTGGATTCTGATAGAGGGCCATGAGACTTAAACCTGAGTGCAAAAATGGAGGCTCTAGACCCTTCCAGAGCTGAGATATCGAAAATCAAAATTTCGACCAGAAAAAAAAACGACAGTGTTACCCCTTACGTTTTTTTTTTTTGGGCGAAAAATTAAGTATCCCCAATCTTCTCAAAACTCTGGATTCTGATAGAGGGCCATGAGACTGAGACCTGAGTGTAACAATGGAGGCTCTAGACCCTTCCAGAGCTGAGATATCGAAAATCAAAATTTCGACCCGTAAAAAAACCGACAGTGTTACCCCTTACTTTTTTTTTTTTTGTTCGAAATATTTAGTATCCCCAATCTTCTCAAAACTCTGGATTCTGATAGAGGGCCATGAGACTTAGACCTGAGTGCAACAATGGAGGCTCTAGACCCTTCCAGAGCTGAGATATCGAAAATCAAAATTTCGACCCGTAAAAAAAACGACAGTGTTACCCCTTACGTGTTTTTTTTTTGGGCGAAAAATTAAGTATCCCCAATCTTCTCAAAACCCTGGATTCTGATAGAGGGCCATGAGACTTAGACCTGAATGCAACAATGGAGGCTCTAGGCCCTTCCAGAGCTGACATATCGAAATTCAAAATTTCGACCAGAAAAAAAAACGACAGTGTTACCCCTTACGTTTTTTTTTTTTTGGGGCGAAAAATTAAGTATCCCCAATCTTCTCAAAACTCTGGATTCTGAGTCTCCACTGGAGCGTGTTAACGCAAACGTGTAGGTTTTACGTTTGAGGGGGTTAAACCGTGACATCTACACATTTTCCAAAGTGGACTATTTAGGCTGCTTCATTAAAAATGTGACATTTAGACATTTTTTTCGCCGTGGATCGAGGCAAATGAATCCTTTTCACCTTGAAAATAATAAATGTTTTTTGCATTTTAAATAATAGACCATTTCTCAGTGATCGTCAATAAAACAAAATTCCATTTTTCTCGGTTTAATAAAAACCAATAGGTCGTGATGGTAAGTTTCAGTTTAAGTGTAAGTTTCACGTTTGAGGGGGTTTAAACCGTGACATCTACACGTTTTCAAAAGTGGACCAACGTTCACGTCTTGTCGTGATACCGGGTTGAAGAAATGTTGTTTTGGCCACTTTGTTTGATATAATCACAACAATTTAACGTAAGCAAGAATGGGATTTGAACTCAGATCTTCTTGCTTAAAGCCCAACGCTTTATCAATTGAGCCACTGAAACTGTTGAATTCAAAGGTGTATTGAATTAATTTTTATTGACGGTTTGGTTTTATTTGTTGGAAAAATAAATATAGAAATATAATTTGACACAAGAGGGCAGTATAGCCCTATTTATGGTTTTGAGTTTAAACTAAACCGTGACATCTACACATTTTCCAAAGTGGACCAACATGATTATGTCACGTCTTGTCGTGATACGGGTTGGGCACTGAAGTTACAGGAGTTTCTTCCCGTTGCTAACGGAACTAGGTCGAGTATTTAAAAGGTTATGGTTAACACGGTTAACGTGGTTTAACGTCGATGTAATATGTTGTTTTAGCGTACCTTTTGCTCTTGCATCTTGCAGATGCACTTTTATGATGGATAGATGCACTTTTATGATGGATAGATAGTTATTTCAGGTGGGATAATCAACATTTGCTTCTTAGACATCATAAAGACTGTAAAAGTACAAAAGTTAGAAAACATATATCAATAGGGTCCTGAGGACAGGAGTTCCAGTGATCCAATGTCACAATTTATTTTTACATTTTTTGGTGTTCATTTGAGTGTTTATGCACTATACATCATCTAATCATGACTTGATGATGAATTTAGGGTCTCAGGTATATCTAAGGGAGCGCGTCTTGTTCCACTCGTAGAGTGGGAGCATTCGTGGAATTTCCAGAGAGTTGGGGGCATCAAATTCAGGTTTCACCTCCTGTATCATGATCCCACCGGTCCAGTTCACCACACTTGAGCCATGAATGTTTGTTGTTATTTTGTTCAGATTGTCCCACTCGAGATGAAACACATTCCCTCACCAGTAATAATAATAATAATAATGAAAGTATAATTAATTAATTATTAAGCATAACATTTTTTTTTCAACTTAACAGAAACCTGGAGAGACCATTATCTGCCAGTTAATGTGATCTTCCATAACGCTAAATGCTCTTCACCAAGAAAGACCTTTCTAATTGTGTGTTGGTGCATGGTGTAGGGTATGTATTTGTGTAGTTAGTTTAAAATGTATGTTAAGTAAACCTCACATTACCAGTGAATCCTAGTTACATGATGTGATTTTTAATTAATGCCTATTTTTGAACACGTTGTATCTTAAAATGTATTATTTAATTAAAATATCTACGTTATATTTTTAATGTGCAACAATTGACGTTGGGAACAAGCTCAACATGTGCTCAACAATAATTTACATAGCCAGTTATGAAAAATGGAGGAGATTTATCAAATCGAAAACTAAAGGAGAAAAACAGACTGCCTATATGTGCTTTTTTGGATATCCAGGGTGGCAACCAATATAGCCAGAAAATACATACATGTGACAATATTTCAGGTGGGGATCATCAACATTTGCTTCTTAGACATCCTAAAGACTGTAAAAATACAAAAGTTAGAAAACATATATCAGAAGGGTCCATAGGGGAGGAGTTCCAATGTCACCATTTTTGACATTTTTTGGTGTTTATTTGAGTTTTTATGCACTATACATCATCCAATCAAGACAATCCTCATATCTATCAGTTCCTCATGCAAAGACGAAGAGAAATGGGGTAGATTGTGTCTGTAGGATGTATTGTTCAGATTCTATGTAGATTTAAAGTTTTCATTTTCCGCAGCCAAAAATCAAGCACGGACACAAAAGATGAAACAAAAAAATCACATATGGGACAAAAATTTGCGCGGGGAACATCAAAATTCCTTTTCTAGACACCTTAAGGATTACAAAAAACTAGGTTAAAAAATATATATCTTTCGGGTGCAGGTGAACCCCCCCTTCCTACCAGACTACATGTAGAACATTTTCTCAAAAATACCAATTGAACTTGGACAAATAAGGCCATGGGTAATTAACGTTAGTTGTTTCTCCATCCTCCAAATCTGCCGTCACGTCTTGCTATATAATCATAATATGGGTGTGTCAACCATGGTGTCAACCCACTTCTGTACGTCAGTGAACCGTTAGCCGCAAGATGCGTGATTAAACAACAGGTGGCGGTAATGGCAAAAAATGAGTTTGTAATCTAACAAGAAGAAGAATATCCTTGTATCACGCTGATTCGCGCAGGCTCGACAAATGCAATGTAGTTTTTGCTCGCACTACACCTCTACTTGCTGCAAAAAGTAGTTAGCAACTGGAAAAGCTACACTGTTTAAAAAAACTGAGCTACTGCCAAGCTACTGAAAAATGTAGTTAAGTTAGTAGTGTCACTACTTGTAGTAACTACTCCCCAACACTGCCATTAAGTTATGAAAACATAATTTCTTATTAATTCTTCTTTCGGAATGTTCTCTGAACGTTTAAAACATGAACGCGTCGGAAACAAAACATGAACATGAAAATCTTCCTCAGCACTTGATGCACTGTGATACGAGGAGGAACAATGGCGTTGTTTTTTTTCCCCGTAACAATTCACCTTTGGCTAAGCCCCGCCCCCCTTAGTTACTGTTGCTACATCCGTCAAACTTCATTTGCGCTCTGCTTGGCTTTATGCTGTAACAGCTCTTCCTGCTGAAATGTTATTAAAATTTTATAAAGCAAATAAAGTGTCCGATAGAAGTAGGCAAAAGTGGCTGCAATATGCGTTCGAAGGCTATATTCAAGACATACAGGTGAAACGCAAGAAACAACAAGGCATCCAAAATAGAGGCAAAAGCATAACGTTACCGCTCACAGTCAAAAAATGAACCACTGCATTTTTTACTAACTTAATCGAGACGGAGGCTGGGACTAACAATATCAGGAAGCAACACTGTTCATGCAAAGCTGGGTAGGTCTCTTTTCACTTCTATAATCGTTATTACAAAGCAAACAGACTACACGAGTATAACGTTGTATTTATTAGCAGCGTGTGCTAGCGTGTCAACAACCGGTATGAGAACCGAAATCATAACCTAAAACATTATAAAACGATCTAACTAGTATAACTTCACACTCACAGTAAGGTTAGAAGTAAAAAAAAGATGTGCTTGTTGATCTTTGCGGGGTTTAGCTGACTGAGGACATCCACACAGTTTCCAAAGACGACACTTGTCAGGATTTGACTTCGGTTTTGGGAAGGGAAGAAACTGACACCCCCCTCCAACCTCTCTGGGAAACGCATCTCTGTGTTGCAAATGCCCGAGGCACAACGTTTAACAATATTTTGGATAAAACTACGATGGTAGCCTGCCGAGACTAAAAATATGAGACGCCTGTGTTGAAAGTCACTGAAGCGCTGTGAAAAGGTGTCGGACCTCTGTGGGAGCTCGTTCTTGGCTGTGCTGTGATTGGTCAATCTACATTCTAGGGCGTGGCTTAGCCAAATGTGAATTCCAGCAGGAGTCCTCTTCCTTTTGAAGTGCAGAAAGGTGGATTTGCAATGTCAACAAAATGAACAAAACTCTACCAGGCTTCAGCTGCAACTAAAGTGTTTGAGGGCGGGTCAAAGCAGACATTGTCGAGGGCAGTCGATGAAGACCATTGGCTGGAAATTGGAATTATGCTAATTTGTTACATTGCAAATAAACATAGACTGGAATTGCTGACAACTTGTTTCCGCAGTTCAGAATCGGTTCTGTCTTTTAGGAGACAATAACTTTAATCGCCGTACCATACACTTTCTTTTTTAAAACTTTGCCGAGCTTTTACATTTACAAACAGCTATATAACACACTGCATGGAAAGTATTTTTGAAAAAACATAATAGGGGCACTTTGAAAATGTTAGACGAGTGTCCAGCTAAAACATCCTCCATGAACAACGTATAAATAATGCTTTTGTGGGAACATTTTAAGAACATTATTAAATACCAGGTAACTCTAAACAGACATACTATTTACATTACTGGAAGAATGTTTAAAACTTTCAGTGAACCTTGCCAGAATGTTAAAGTTCTGAGAACGTTACCTGTTAGCGGAGTAAATCTGATAAGATTTATTAATGTTTTCTTTACTTTTTTGGGGTCTAACAGTGCCACACTTCCACAAAGTGCCACAAGTTAACAAATCTATGGGTCCAGTCAGAGTTTCATCTTCAAATCAAAGCCTAGAATAACATTACATCTTTATGCAAACAAATCTGTCTCTCAAGAAAGAAATTCTTCAGAATCATCTCATCAAAAACACTGAAACACAAGTGCTGATTTACATGTCAGGATGTTGAATTTAACGTCAACAAACCAATTTCATAAATCTAGAGCTTACCCAATATCATCACAACAACAAACACTGAACAAAATTATAAACGCAACACTTTTGTTTTTGCCTCCAATTCTCATGAGCTGAACTCAAAGATCTAAGACTTTTCTATGCACACAAAAGGCCTATTTCTCTGTAAGTCTGTCTAAATCTGTGTTAGTGAGCACTTCTCCTTTGCCGAGATAATCCATCCACCTCACAGGTGTGGCATGCCAAGATGCTGATTAGACAGCATGATTATTGCACAGGTGTGCCTGACGCCCGTTTCACACATACTCCGTTTGCAGTGCGTATGCGGTCCGTATTTTTTTTCCGTACCCATGTTAACAGGTTAGAATTTTCACACTGCACGCTGATGCAGTCCGTCGGTCCGTTCCAGTTGCGGTGCGTATACAGCAGTGCAGAGATCGTTTCCGTACCGAGTCTATTTCTGCTGTGCTGCAAACGCAGAAATAAAGTGACAGCGCACGGTTCATGGTCAAAATGAACTCAGATTGACCTCGAAATGTAGTAGTTTCATGAATGCATTTAATTCAATAAAATGTAGTAACCTCTCCATAAATGTATTTAATTGTTTCATATTTTTACTTTAAGACATACTTCTTAATATATAAGGAATGAAATTCATATAGTCTAGGCTTCTGAGGATACTCAATATGTTTTATTATGACATGTTTAAAAATAATGAATAAAATAATGAATAAAAAATAATGTCTCTTCTGTATTAGAAAAATAAATATATAAATATTAATTAAGAAATACCTTCAAATTGAACAAAAATACCTCTCACAAACGTACAAAAACAAGCTAGTTTTCTTACTCTTTAGCCTGTTTTTCTTCTTCATCCTCCTTGTTTGCTCATCTCCTAGGCTATATTTTGTATATATTTTTTCTAAAATAATATAACACAAACAAGAGTGCTGTTATTCTGAATATTAGCACTGTGATTCGTTTGTAGGCATGATGGTGTCTATTATCACAGCAGTTCTGATATTTAGTAGCCTAGATAGCCAATAAGTAATTTACATTGTAGACAAACTATTGCCACTTTGTCTGTTGCAAACAAAGTCACAGCAGAACCAAGTTGCTTACTGAGAAACACAGTGAAGTTCCTGAATGAATCAGTGTTTTGAATGAATCGATTGAGTAAATGTATTCATATATGGACAGTCAACGTTAACCTGCAAAAAGAGTAACTGAAAATGCCTCATCACTAATGCTGGCTTGTCTGGAACACGCAATAGTTTGGCATAGTTTCCTAAAATATACTTTAAAAGCTGGGGGAAACAAAATGAATTCAAAATGAATAATGAAGCGAAAAAAGCTATAAAAATGACAGGCTACCTGTTGTAACGGGTGTGGTTTGGTATACGGTGGACGGAGTTGGATAATCTATTAAGAATTTTAATTAAATATCAGCACTAGTCTTGTGTAGGCTACACTGTTGTGTAATGAAAAATTTAATGTATAAATGAAGATACACATACAGCGGTAAATGCATTTGAATGTCATTACACAGCTTTGCTACTTTTTCCAAATTAATTCTGAATAGAACACACACACAACTTGCCTAACAAATTAATATTAAAGTTCCTTTTAAGTTATTTTATATTCTTTGTCAATATTGTTATCCTCCTGATGTAGACTAACTCATTTTGTTAGGGTAGATAGGGCCTATTAAATGACAGTTTCCTATGATGCCATATGGGTAGCATACTTATAGGCCTACTGAAATCAGGTAGGGTAATTATTTTATAATATGACCTTAAATGTTTGTATCAGTTACGTGTTACTACTTTTGCTAAATAATCATAACGTGCTAATACTTTATTTGTGTGGGCTAATACCAAGTTAGCATGGTTGAAAAACGGTGGTGACGGACGGTGGTGAGGTTGATGGACGTCAAGATGTAGAGCGCTGTTCGGCCGCTGGGGGCGCTAATGCTCTAGTGTGGCGCACACAGGGGGTTTTCTGCCCTCAATCACAATTACTGAATTACTGAAGCGCATTTTGTGTGCAGAGCTTCAGGAGTCAAAACAGGCAGACAGGATGGGAGTCGAGGTTGAAACCATTACTCCTGGAGACGGTAAAATGCATCACATATGGGATAACATCGACCATTCAAAAAACACAATGCTTAAATATATCAAATGAATGGAATTTTAAATCGATTTATTCTGCCTGTATTTGGCATCACGGGCGTTAGCCTGCTAGCTAACCACTAGCTTCTTCCCACAGGATTTGACGGGCGATTTTAATCGTTTTCTCTTCTTGTTTTGGATTTTTAGGAAGTACTTTCCCTAAAAAAGGACAGACCTGTGTCGTGCACTACGTGGGTAAGTTCACAAGTGATCTTGTTGATGAATCCCTGAAGGGTGTTAGCCAGCTTTAAGTTAGCTGTTAGCCGCATTGACAATAGATACTTAAGCATCCGCGATCCGGTCAAGGCTTTACATTTTTTTATATTTTAATGGGCCTTAATGTTTTCCACGTCTTTGATCGTTCCTTCAACTGAAAAGGAAAAGTTCATTTTACGCGACTTTTTAACACAGCGCTGGATTTGGAAACCGTGGCCTGTTTTTGCGGATATACGGTGGCTTTATTGCCGTCTTTTATGATGAGATGGGCTGTGGTAAAAATAGCGGGCTGTCCATTCAGCAAAACGTTTTAGGAGATTCGGTCTGAACATCACATTCGAGCGTTTTTAATTTTCTCCAGCTGTGGTGCTAAAAAATGCGTCAATTCGAATCGGTTCGATATGCTTTTCATAATGCTTCGATATGAACGCGCCCATAACTGTCAAACATATTGTGATTCGCACGAACTGTGGACACTCATTTTGTTGAATGTTACGAATAAATAAAAGCCATAATAGGTTTTAATCTTAAACATGATTTGGGGTGTTGAACGTATGTTTTCTTTGCATGATTCCTATGTTTAAAATATTCCCATTTGTTTTCTCTCTCAGGCTCTCTGACAGATGGACGCAAGTTCGACTCTTCCCGGGACCGGGGAAAGCCTTTCAAATTCAAAATTGGCAAACAGGAAGTGATCCGTGGTTGGGATGAGGGAGTAGCCCAGGTAAATATAAATTCTTCATGAAATCAAAATTGATTTGATTTGCTATATTAAGCTGTTTGTAACTGTGTGTTTATAAAGTAGGTATCTATCCCTTTTTCTTCATCAGACAAATACACATAAATTGTCTAGCAGGGTTTTGATAACAAACCCTCTTCACTTATTTAACCTCCATGTATTGTATCGTACTGGACCTAATTTGGCCAAATGACCTTTTGTAACAGATGAGTGTCGGGCAGCGTGCCAAGCTGACTTGCACTCCGGACTTTGCTTATGGGAGCAAGGGGCACCCGGGCATCATTCCCCCCAACGCCACGCTCATATTCGATGTGGAGCTGATTGGCTTGGAATAAAGCCCCCACACTTGGACTCAGGTTATTCCCTATTCATTCTTTCAGGGTATGTGCAAAGTTTTCCACATTTTTTTTTTTTGCGTTAATTTGTTAGTCACTAAGTTTTTAAAACACACAATTAATGGAAAAACACCTTGAAGTCAGTCCATCCAGTTACATCATGCATGGATGACTTTAATAACTAACAGATAATCTTTAAAGGAGATTATTCTAGTCTTGGTCTTAACTGTCCTGTAGAGTTTATTTAACAGGCTCTTCGATTAAACCCTTGTAATCGTATTTATGGCCTTTAAGGAACACGGTTCAGTTGTTTAATAAACCTCTCTCTTTGTTTTCTTCCAGGTCAACCTTTTTAAGGAACATTGCTCCATGCATGTGATCCTCAAAAGGGGTAGTGTTAATAGCGATACCACTTAGCTTAGCTCTGTTTTGCATTTGTATATTTTGTTGCCTTTTTATTTCTTTTCTGCTTGACATAATCACTGGTATACTCTCAATCATTGGAAGTTCACTAAGACACAAGTTTCTTTTTTTTCCCCCCTTCTCTCTTTTTATATTTGATTTCTGTGTTGTAAACGCGATCACAGCAACAGGGTTTTGGCTGAGCTGGTAATAAGTACTCTGGTGGGGAAATCTGTTAAGTATAAAATAAACTACTTGAAAATAAATTGTTTATAAAACAGTAAGCTGGTCTCTGATGTGTTGATTGGGAAACTGGAATGGTGTGTTTGCATAATCATGTCAAATGTATTTTTTAATGCAAGTATTATGTATTTTACTCATTGGTCAAAATCCCAATTCCACGTAACTGTTAATTGTTTTATCACAGCATCCGCTTTATTTGAGGAAAGACTACGACACTGCAAATAAAAAATAAGAAACATAATTAGCACAACAGAAGCCGTCATTTTAATGAAACACTTTTATTGTCAAGGTGCAATTGAACCAAACAATCCAAATTTACAATTAGGATCGAGTGTTGATGGGCTCTGTCTAAATACACAATCATACTTTGCAACATTGCTGATCAAATCGTGAGTTTATTCAAATGTCTACTTGCAATATAATCTATAAGTTTATTGATCGTTAACTATGAGGAATTCTTGTGCTAACATGCATACTAAGCCCTTACAATAACCTACTGGAATGCCATGATTACTCGGTTTTGTTCTTTTGTTTTACTTCAAATAAACCGAAGACTTTGTTTTACAAAGGCATGAATTAGTTACATAATTGCATTACTGAAATCTGGACGCATGCAATAGTTAGACTCATTGGTTTTGAAGCGATGCATTGATCAAAAAATCTAAAAACAAGACATTTATGACAGTAAATGTACATGTTCACAACTATTGTTATTTATAAACCTTTGTGTTTCTAATGAATGAATGTTTTGGCATGGGTCTTGACTAATTTTGCATCCTCTCTAGTACTATTCACCTGAGTTCCACCTGAGACTGAGTTTAAAAGAACTGAAAATCTAACAACCAATGACTTAATTAAGTCATCTTGTCATCACCTTCCATTGCTTTATCAATAAAATTTGGCATATTTAGCAAATAATGTGATACAATTCAAATGAATCCATAAATATTATGCAAATGCACCAAACAGTTTCTAAATTCCCTTTGCTCATAGATGAAGTTGTGAAACTGATGAAACATAACTTCAGTAGATATGTCAAGAATGACATCAGAGTAGTGATCCACAAAACACCACATTAGTTTAGGCATTTTTATGTGAATGAGTGAAGCATTTTTAGAGATCCAAACAGTTTCTGGATGCCTATTGCTTTATGTGTTCATATTTTATGAAATAAGATGGATTGGCACAATAGTTGCTTAGCAACAGGTGTGTAAAGGTTTCTAATTTGAAAGCCTAGCCTTACTAATTTGTTTGAGCAATAGGCTTGAAATTTTCACTTCATGAAGAACAAATTTTGTCTATTTAACCTACCTAAAGTTACAAGTTTTCCTGTACCGGTAAATGGGCCTCATTCATGAAACATGAGCAGAATGACTTCAGTTCGATAGAACAGTTTACATAAGAATATTTCACATTATTTACATTAATGTCAGTGAGTAAATATCATACCACTAAAATCCCATAGGGGGATGTTGCAAATTTTCTGAAACTGACAATGATGGACCAAGGTCAGTATTTCAGTACTACAATTTTCAATGGATGAACAGAATAAAAATAACCCTTGAGGCATTTAATTATTATTATTTTTAAATCTGTGCTTAAAAGGCCTAAACTTCTGTACATTGTGTAGCTTGGACTCTGATCATTGCTGTTTGCAGTTACTCTTGACTGTGTACTGCCTGTTTGAGTTTCAGCCAGGAAAGGGAGGAAATAAAGCAGATAAGAGAACCAGAAGGAGAAGGAAAAGGTAAACAAATGGTGGAAATGAGCCTTGAAACTTCTGAGTGTCCGCGCAATAAGGGCAACATTCCCTCCATCTTTGTGTAAAAAACGCATTTGAATCAAGAACAGATTTACGCCTCCTCGGTTCAAAGATATTGAAGACTGGGAGATCAAGGAGAAAGAGTTCACACAAGGTCCAGTTCAAAGTTTTTGATGGTACTGCAATGTTCAAGTTATCAGATAGGTGTCGCGTTTCCTGTTCCCGAGGGAACGCGACCACAGCCACTGCCAACCCGTCTGAGAGAGTGAAGCGCGACGGCGCAGCATCCGCGCAACAGGGAGCTCATGTTGTACATCGGCATGCCTTCATTCCGGGGCCCTCGGCAAAGCCACGCCAGTGTCGGAACTACGGGAACGGCCACCGCTAGGAGATCGATGAGGAAATAGCGGCTCCAATGACTCCTCTGAGGGGGAGTTGATTCTTCATCCTCCCCCACTACATCTTCGTCATTGACTTTTACTACCGTTGTTTCCAGTGGCGGCAGCTCGAGAGGTGGTGGCGCTCTGGGACACGGTTGCTGAACCTGTGGCTTGGTTAGCACTGTTGATGATGTAAATTCAACTGTGCTGTCTAGCGGTAAAGTTTCCGTGATGCAAGACATCTGAGCGGGTGAAGTAGTGGCGGAGGATGGTGAAAACACCAGCGGCTCAGCTAAAGTGACGTCTGGGGCGCACGTTGCTGAAGTGATGACGCTCAATTCCTCTCCTCCGCCCTCTTCGGAGATCCAGGTTATGGTGGGGCTACAGGCCTGCGACCGGTACCCTGGCCTGTCACTCACTTCGGATGCACTAGGGGGTGCTGTTGGAGGAGGAGGTGGTGGTGGTGCTTCCTCCTGTGGGAGGTGCAGAAACAGATGGTGGTGTTGGAGGTAGGCATGTGGCCCACAGCTACAGTTGTTATTAACGGCATGACAGGACCGGCTAACGGGCAACACCGTCTCTCCGCTACACAATCTCTCGCAGGTTGAGGATCGCGACAAAGTGGAGCATAGCCTTGCGTGAGGGACTTGTTCAGACAGTAACGCTGCTTCCAGAAGTAGATGGGTACGCCCGTCACCTCTCGGTAACGTCATTGCCCCTCTGTTGGCGGGAATGTAGCGATCAGAACATACATTTCCATTGCGGTCTGTAGCGCCAGGTGACGTATCACTGCTCAGCCTGGTGAAGGTGGCGCTGCGACTCATGGTGTGGGCTGGAGAGCAGCCACAAGACCTTGATGCCCCAAACCGTTGGTTTATCCTACCGACACCTAGACCTTCAGACTTGCAGTCCTGTTGATCTGCCTCTGTCCCCAGGTTGGACTTAACTGTGTCAACAGCCTCCTGAAGCTGCCGGATCTCCTTCCGGGCCTTTTTCAGGGCCAGCTGAGCCTCTACGCGGTGACATTCCTCCTCTATCCAGTCCTCCTGCATCCTAGTCAGCTGAATCCGTAACTCCTCGACCTCAGAGTCTCTGCCGTGGTACAAAAAAACAAGGGTATAAGTAATAAATGTAATGCTGCATTCGAAATTGCACATGGTTTAGTAGGTCCTGCATTTGGTTTGAAACTTACTTCGTGTGCATTAAAAAAGTTCAATATAGTATGAGTTTGGGTAGTATGAATACAATCAGGGTGTACTACTGCTGTCATGTGCTTCACTGTCATTCACAACTGCACTCCTGTGGCCTTGTGGGATAATAAAGTGTTCATCAGATTTAAACTTCAGAATCTCGGCAGAAGTTGTTGCTTATTCAGGTACTTTTCAACAACTGTTTTCTAAATACCATATAGTAGGGAAGTAGGACACTGGGTAGGTTCTGCAATATATATATATATATATATATATGTGTGTGTGTGTGTGTGTACTTGTTTAACCTACATTGTGAGGACTAAAATTCACCACAAGGGAAATGGATTAGTAAACATACTAAATGAAGGTTATTTGAACATTTGGCCAAGTTTTCTGTGATGGGTAGGTTTAGGGTTAGGGTTAATTTATGTGGATAAAATATACGGTTTGTACAGTATAAAAAACATTATGCCTATGGAGAGTCCCCACAAAGATAGCGAAACTGTTTGTTTGTGCATGAATGATTCACAGGACATGATCTTGTACTGCTAGAATGGCAGGAAGCTGTAAAACTCCAGTGACCTGTTGAAAGATAGAAGCCCTACTAACCGGTCCTGAAGCTTCTCCACATTTTCCTTCAGCCGTGCTCGTAAGTGACGAATACACACTTCCTTCTGCTGCAGTGGGGTGAGATACTGCTCAGGAGCTGGTGGACGGATCCCGTGATTCTCACTACAGGTTGCATACTTTGCCTGCCGTCTGGTTTAGAAAGCAAGGAATACATAATTGGTAACACTTCACCTGAAGGGGTGTGGATAAGACTAACATGACACCTTGATAATCATGACATGACATATATTAATAATATGAAGGTTTTATGCATGTTTGTGACAACTGTCATTAAGTGTCATTCGCTCAGTTATGACACTTTTAATGCAAATATGACATTGTTTGAGATGTCTTTGTTATGACACCTTGACATAAACCAATCCATCATAACCTGTCAGTCTTTGTCATGACATCTTGACATTACTAAGACAACACAACCTGTCATAAACATGACATAGCAGATTAATTATAAAACTTAAGAAACTACCTAGCTTTATTGGTTAACATTACAATAAACTGTCAGGTGGTTGGGTTTGACATTGGCTGTCATGAAGCCATTCATGAAGCAACTTTTTAATGACAAATTCAATTAGTACCACTGTGGTTATGGAAAATATTCATGACACGGTTCTAATGCCTCATGACAGTCAATGTCAAAGCCAACCACATGACAGTTTAACTTAATTTTATATCAAGTTGTCATGACAAAGACATCTTAAACAATGTCATATTTGCATTCAAAATGTCATTATTGAGCTGTCAAAGACTCAAAAGACTCAACTGTCAAAGACACTCAATGACAGTTGTCATAAACATGCATAAACCCTACTTCATATTCAAGACATATGTCATGTCATGGTTATGAAGGTGTCATGTCAGTCTTATGCACACCCCTTCAAGTAAAGTGTTACCGCAAAATCTTTAAACATCATTAGTGAAAAAATTGTTTTTTACTTTGATCAGGGATTCAGTTCTATAACTGTGAGTGACTGGCAACTTCCACATTCATGTTGTTTAAGAATTCACCTTTGGCTAAGCCCTGCCCCCCTTAGTTACTGTTGCTACATCCGCCAAACTTCATCTGCGCTCTGCATGGCTTATGCTGTAACAGCTCATCCTGCTGAAATGTTATCAAACTTTTATAAAGCAATAAAGTGTCCGATAAAAGTAGGCAAAAGGGGCTGCAATATGCGTTTGAAGGCTATATTCAAGACATTCAGGTGAAATGCAAGAAACAAACAATGCATCCAAAATAGAGGCAAAAGCATAACGTTACCGTTCACCAGGCGCGTCGTTAGACACGGGCATTCGGGGCTTCAGCCCCGGATGTTTTTTTATAGCCCCGGATCTCAAAAAAAAAAAAAAATATTGATCATTATTATTAAATTTTAATAATTTTGTATTTATTTAAAAAAATTACCCGGTATTTTAATCTATCCTTCGGAATAATGTATTAAAGACGATTAAAATGTTCAAGCAGATCAAATTTACTATGGTTACTATGGTTACACAGCACGCTTGAGTTTAGATTGCGCACCAGAGGAGAGAGAGAGAGAGAGAGAGATTGATTGAAAAACTCCTTTAATTCCTAATTTAACATCCTAAAACATTGACATTATAACATCAATCTCACAAACACTTAAATATTATCAAAAAGATAAAACCATCTCTCCATCATCACAGACAACACAAAGAACATTTGCAACAGACCATTTTTCAACAAAACACTGTACATTGTTTGTCAACTTGTAATAAGCATATTCAATTCTAAGACGGGATGCTAATAGGCCTAAAAAGACCCCATTGACTTCATTTGACCCTTTTTTCTGAATCATATGTTTCCTTGAAATCCATATGGAAAGTTTAGCCACTCCAAACACATAATTCATCAAAACATGTTTTTGTTTTTTCTTTGCAGAATACTTTGGTCCAAAAATAAACAAAGAAAATGAAAAACATTCTCCCCAAATTAAACACCACTGTTCCAATAAATGAAACAACTCTCCTAACCTACAGCATTCACAAAACAAATGAACCAAAGTTTCATTCTGGGTACAAAAAGGACATTCCACCCCTTGACTAGGATCTAAATGGGCAACATGTTTATTAGTGGCTATAGCCCCACGAGTTATTCTCCATTGGAGATCTCCCGTCCTCTTATCAATTGGTAATTTATACAAAGATCTCCAACAGCCTTTCACAGACTGATCAGGGCCAAAATAATCAAACCACTTTGATGGTTTCATTTCCACCAAGGATCTCATGTAAAACATTTTTATACACAGGATATACATTTGTTTCTTGCCCAACTCTTCAAAAGAACCTAGCTGTAGAGTTGAGAATGAAAGAAAGCTATTTTCTATGCTGAGCCCCTCTTCAATTGTTAGAGAAACATCAAGTGATGGGAAAACATATTCACACCCGTCCTCCCATTGACCCAACACATCTCTTTCACTGGCAAAAGCCTTCAGTGACGGTGGTAGTGACTCACAGACCTCGTCCACTATTTTTCCAATCAATCTCTCAGATCTTACATTGGCCAATCGTCCTAGTTCAACTAGAGAGGTATTCATGGCTCTAAAGAGATGTCCCAGCTTTGTGCATCCAGCCTCTCTCAGTGCTGATCGTAGACTGGAAGACTTTAATGACCTTACATTAATGAAATCATTAAAAAATAGAGGCTCTTCAAAGATCCACATTCCAGGCAATGCAGTTGAATCTCTTGTAGTTTTCAAAATGTGAAATGCATTTAAAACTGAATAATAGAAGGATGTTAATTCCCCAAAATCTACTTCTTCAGTTTTTAACAAAAAAAGTTGCTTACTATAACCCAGCCTCCCTGCCTTCTGTAGAAGCAACTTTGCAGTTTCATGCCATCTCAACCCATTCCCATATAGAAATCTCTGTACAGTTTTTAATCTAAACGTCACAATACGTGAAGATAAATCTACAAGTCCCTGACCCCCCTCACAAAGAGGCAGATAAAGGGCAGCAGCTCTAATCCAATGACAGCCTGACCAAAAAAAATCTAAAAGTTTCCTCTGTAAACTTTTAACCAGGGCCTCCGGTGGATTTAAAACCATAAATTTATGCCAGAGCATGGAGACAACCAAATTATTTATTACAAGAACACGCCCTCTGTATGACATCTGGGGCAACAACCATTTCCACCTGGACATTTTTGCAGACACCTTCTCCATTATTCCCTCCCAGTTCTTTTCTTGATATTGTTGTGTGCCCAAAAAAATACCCAAAACTTTAAAGCCATTTTTCCCCCATGTCACACCTCCAGGTAAACAAGGCAGCTTTTCCTGTTCCCACTTTCCCACCTGTAAAGCCTCACTTTTATCCCAGTTGACTTTCGATGAAGAAGCCTTTTCATAACACCTCAAAGCCCTTAAAATTGTACATACATCATCATCATTTTTAATGAATATATTGATGTCATCAGCATAAGCTGAAACAACTAAAGGGGACTCAAAAATGTGATTTGGTAACCTAAAACCATTCAAATTGTTCCTCAAAAAAACACAAAAGAGGTTCAATAGCTAATGAATAAAGCTGTCCTGAAATAGGACAACCTTGCCTTATTCCTCTTTCCACAGGAATTGGTCTGCTAAGTCCTCCCCCTACTTTGACCATGCAAGAAGCTCCATTATAGAGGAGACTTATCCAGGCAATAAATCTCTCTCCAAAACCAAAAGCTTTTAAGACAGAAAACAAAAACCTATGATCGATTCTGTCAAACGCTTTCTCCTGGTCTAAAGATAAAAGTCCTACATTTTGATCATACACTTTACACACATCTAACACATCTCTTATCAAAAATAGGTTGTCCATTATAGTCCGATCTGGAATACAATAGGTCTGATCCATGTGCACAAGCAAGCCGATATAAGGCTTCAACCTATTGGACAGAGCTCTAGAAAGCACTTTATACTCGGTATAAAAGCGCAACAGGCCTCCAGTTCTTAAGATGTGATAAATCTCCTTTTTTTGGAAGTAAAGTTAATACAGCTCTTCTGCAAGAAGTTGGAAGTAAACATTGTTCAAAAGAGCTCATCAGGACTTCATGAACATCGGATCCTATAGTCCCCCAAAAATGTTTAAAAAAGTCAATACTGAGTCCATCTATTCCGGGTGAGCGCCCCGAAGTCAGCTGATTAACAGCTATAGTGAGTTCCTCCAGGCTTAGTCCTTTATCCAGTTCTGTTTGTTCAATTCCACTGAGTTTAGGCAGACCTTCTAAAAGTTCTTGGACACATTCTTAATCACACTGTTCTTTGCCATACAACTCTGTATAAAAAAGCGCGGCGCATCTTCTCATTTCTCCTCCATCAGTTGTTACATGCCCATCCGGACATCTCAGACATGTCATGCGCTGATTTTTCACATCAGTTTTTTTCCAAGTTGAAAAAAAACGTACTTGAGGCATCCATATCCTTTAATTGAATATATGAAGAGTTCAGATGCAAAAGCCTCTAAGTGCCATTTGAACTTTTCTTCTAAAATGATCATTTTTATCAAGCTTGTATATTTAAGTTCAGTAATTTCATTTAAATTTCAATGAAGATTACCTATTAATTGTCATTTAAGTGAAATTACTGAACTTAAATATACAAGCGTGATAAAAATGGTCATTTTAGAAGAAAATTTCAAATGGAATTTAGAGGCTTTTGCATCTGAACTCTTCATATCTTGACCTCACAAGGGCCCCTTTTACTTTTTCTTGCAGCAAAGAACTCAGCTCCACTCTCTTTGTTTTCAAAGTGTCATTGCTTTCAGCATCCCCACCATTTAAAAGGCCATTTTCAATCTGTTTTATGGCCTCCTCAACTTCATTTATAGCCTGTTTTTTTACATAGTAGAAGAAAAAGTATATTGTTGACAAAAAATTCTGATTTGAGCCTTTCCAACTTCCCACCACTTATTTAAAGACTCAAATCGACTCCTTTTTTCTTTCCACTTCTGCCATAGAATTTTAAAATTCTCACAGAATGTTACATCTTGGAGCAATTTATTGTTGAAGTCCCATTGAGATCTAGTAACATTTTGCATCAAAGAAATAGTCACAGTAATAAGATGATGATCAGAAAATCCAACTGGTCTAATTACACTTTCAATTAACTTTGATCTAAGTCCGCGTGACAAGTAAAATCTATCTAGTCTTGCTGCACTCACTCTTCCATCTAAAATTTTGACCCAAGTATATTGTCTTTCATTTGGAAATTTAATTCTCCATGCATCTATAAGATCTAACTGGACCAGTAAACTTTAAAAAAATTCTACTAGATTGCAAATGTGGCTCCTCACTAAGTCTATCATTGTTAAAATCAACAGTGCAATTCCAGTCCCCACCTAGAATAAGATAGTCAAATTCATTTAACTCAAGAGCTTTTTTTACATTATTGAAAAACTCTATTCTTTCAGACCCAATATTAGGGGCATAAATGTTAATAAAACAATAGACTAAACCCTCTATATTAGCTTTAACCATTTGAGCTCGACCTTTAACTAAGTCACAGGAACTCAAAACATTAATTTTTGAATTACTGGAAAAAAGTATTGCTACCCCTCCACTCAAATTACTCCCATGATTTAAAAAAACTTGACCACCCCAAGATAGACCCCATTCAACTTCATCTTGTATTATGCTATGTGTTTCTTGTAAAAAAAATTGCATCTAGTCTATTTATTTTTCCCACCTCCTTAACCATTTCTCTCTTCTGTCTATCCCGCCCACCATTCATGTTTAAAGAGCCCACTCTTAAACTCCCCATAGAAAAAAAGAAAAGAAGGGACAGACAGAGAAAAAAAATAGGCAAAAGATGCATCATGATCAAAGCTGACATCTTCTATTTTCTTACTAAAGCTCTCCTTCCTTTTCCTGTTTTATTTGGCTTGGAAACCTTTTTAAGTGCTGTGACATGTTTCCTCAAACGATACCGCTTCCGTTCATCCAACAAGTCCAAACTAACCATCTTTTGTAGTAATGCCACCGACCTAATAAATTTATCTGTGTCAGCAAAGTAATAATCAACCATAACTGACTGACCAAACGTTTCATCCAGGAAATTATTAATTTCCTCCAGCGAATACAAATCTTTCACTCTATTTGACCCATCAAAACCTTCACCATCTGACTCATCCTGTTCCATCTCTTCAGAATCACTTTCCACCTTCCACTTTTCCTGACTTCCAACATTCAAAAAAGTAGTCACTTCATTCTCCGCGGATGCAACAAAAACATTCTGGTCAGTAGGTACACTTTTCTCCGTAGCTTCAACTTCACTGATTTGTTCCCCTGTAATTTTCACCTCCTTTGGAGGTGCCACAGCGCTCTCAGCAGAAGTTGATGGCTCTGAAGAACTATCATCCACCTTACCATCTTGATTTGTCCCAGTATTCTCTACACTATGCATTCTTTCTCCCTGAACAGTAACGTTAGACATACTACTAGAAGCTGCGCCACCTTGCCCATCAGCTTCATGTGTTTGTACAATGTGGTTCTCTGCACGTTCAGCTTGTTCTCTGTGCGGGCAATTAAGACGCTTGTGCCCCACATCCCCACATTGAAAACATTTCATACTCCCTGAATTAGCATACACAGTGTAATATCCTCCTCCATGCTTTATCTTAAAGGATACATCCAAAGACTGTGTTGGAGAGTCTAGGAACATAAACACTTGTCTACGAAGTGAGATAACATGTTTTAAACGCGGATCCTTGCACCCGAGCGTTACGGTCTTAAAACCACTCGCAAACTTTCCAAACCTACGCAATTCTTGTTCAATCAGCTCATTTGGAATGAAAGGCGGTACACCTGAGACAACTACTCTTAGTAGACGGCACTGATAACGGCGAAACTTGAACAAACAAATCATTGATAAACACTCGATTTTCAACCAAATCATGTACCATGCGTTCAACTTTCAAAAAAACTACTGCCGCTTTATTCATTCTAGACGCATGAGAAATATTATCAAACCCTACCTGTTCACCAACTACGATCAGAGCCTCCTCCATCGTAACACCGGGATCAGTAAAAAACCAAACCCCGTGTCCAATGGACAGCGGCGGCGTCACAGCGGACGCCATACCGCGAAAGTTTAAACAATTATTATTCCGTCTGTTTTCCGGCCGATGCAAAAAAATAAACGATGTCTTACCTTGACCATGCACGTGAGGAAATATGAAGAAAAATCACCACAGCAGCATGCCAAAAAAAAAAAACATCAAAAAGCTAGCTCCCCATGCACAACCACTCACTCAATCATTCATTCACTCACTCACTCACACCAACGGAAACCGAAAACCGGAAGCTCGAGAGAGAGAGAGAGAGAGAGAGAGAGAGAGAGAGAGAGAGAGAGAGAGAGAGAGAGAGAGAGAGAGAGAGAGAGAGAGAGAGAGAGAGAGAGAGAGAGAGAGAGAGAGAGAGAGAGAGAGAGAGAATTTTAAAAAAAACTTTAATTACAAATTTTTTTTAACAGTAACTCTTCACAATAAATATAAACTCTTCACCATATTTACCACTTTTAAAAAACAAATCAGAAAGAAAAAACCAAATCACCTTCATAAACTGTACATAAAGCACCATGACTGCACCATACCAGATCAAAAGTTGAGAGATCACTCATAGTTTTGTAAAACCTAAAATCAATCAAAACTCTTGATTTGACCAAATTTACAAAACAAACATTTACATCATCGCTACCCTCTTGTTCCACTCTATTTTTCCTGCTAATATAAATAGCCATTTTTGCTTGCCCTAAGATGAAATTCAACAATTGACAAGTGAAACGATTTTTCTGAAAGTACTTAACACCCAAAATAAAGGTCTCCATACAAAAGGTTTCATCAAGCCTGCAAAACAATTCTCCTAGTCTCACAAACAAAGGTTCTAGTCTAAAACAATCCATAAAAGCATGAAAAACAGTCTCCTTTTGAGGACAGAAAGGGCAAGCAGGATTAACTTCAGGATTCAACTTTGAAATAAAAGAATTGACAGCAATGGCACCATGGAGAATTCTCCATTGTAGATCACCAAACCTTTTAGACAATGGTGGCTTATATAAAGATCTCCATTCAGGTTTTACATCATTCTTCAGCTTAAAAACAGAACACCATGGTGTATTAGTTCTCTTTTCTAACATTTTCTTGTTAAAAACCAACACACAGGCTCTATACAATTTTTTCCTTCACTAGACAAAAAATCTAAAAGCAAAGTTTCACCTGGTTTCAGCAAAAAACCTGTACCCTCTTCAAGATTGGGTTGAATAATCAAACATGGAAATGGGTCATCAACATCAGGAGTACAAACCCCTTTAAAAAAATCTTTTAACAAAAGTTCTTCTTCACCTGTAAGACAGTCTTTAAGTTTGACCAAAAACCGCGTTAATAAACGAACAGATCTGATTCCTAATTGTTCAGAAACGGCGTCCACATTCTCAAATTGACGCCCGGTTAAAGCCACCAAATGTCCCAACGTAAAGATCTTGGCTTGCAAAAAAATGTTGCAGAACCCCGGCAAATGACATTGAGTGGCAATGTCCAAACGGGCCCCAAGTATCAATGGCTCCTGCAATAGCCAGTGGAGAGAAAAGAAGTTCTCAGTCTTATAAACACGAAAAAAGTTTAGTCCAGTCCAGTTTAGTTGTTTGTAACTGATTTCTTTATTTCACATGTAAAGAAAACATCTTAAAGATGTTTGATTAACTTTTTGATTCAGTTTTAAATGTTCTGTTGGTTGTATTTTATCCCAGCTTTTATGTAGTGTTAAAAAACTGAAACAGGATGTGCTTCTGGACCAGTGTTGTTTACATCTTGTGAAATGGTCTATAGTAACAGACTTTGTTGGATTATGTCATGTAATATCTAACAAAGTCTCTTACGATTATAATAATAATAAAGCTTTTGAGGCCGCTTAATTGAGAAGTTCGCTTAATGCCTCGGGCCGGCTCTGAACTCAACAGACTCAGTGGCTCAGTTGATAAACCGTTGGTCTTTAATCAAGAAGACCTGAGTTGTATTCCCATTCTTGCTTACGTTAAATTGTTGTGATTATATCAAACAAAGTGGCCAAAACAACATTTCTTCAACCCGGTATCACGACAAGACGTGAAATAATCACTTTGGTGCACTTTTGAAAACGCGTATGTCACGGTTTAAACCCCCTCAAACGTGAAACTTACACTTAAACGGAAACGTACCTATTGGTTTTCATTAAACTGAGAAAAATGGAATTTTGTTTTATTGACGATCACTGAGAAATGGTCTAATATTTAAAATGCAAAAAACATTTATTATTTTCAAGGTGAACAGGATTCATTTGCCTCGATTCACGCTGAAAAAAACGTCTAAATGACACATTTTAATGAAGCAGCCTAAATAGTCCACTTTGGAAAATGTGTAGATGTCACGGTTTAACCCCCTCAAACGTGAAACTTACACGTTTGCGTTAACACGCTCCATTGGAGAGATATCCGGATGTTTATTCGCCTCTGCCATAACGACCTATTGGTTTTCATTAAACTGAGAAAATGGAATTTTGTTTTATTTACGATCACTGAGAAATGTTCTATTATTTAAAATGCAAAAAAAAAAAAAAAAACTTGTATAATTTTCAAGGTGAAAATGATTAATTTGCATGGATCCACGCCGAAGAAAACGTCTAAATGTCACGTTTTTAATGAAGCAGCCTAATGAGTAAAATGTCTATTTTTCCGGCGTCCCCCCAGCTCCTCGTTTAAGCAAAAGGTACGCTAAAAACAACGTATTACATCGACGTTAAACCACGTTAACCTTGTTAACCATAACCTTTTAAATACTCGACCTAGTTCCATTGCTTAGCAACGAGAATAAACTCCTGTAACTTCAGTGCCCAACCCGTATCACGACAAGACATGAAATAATCACGTTGGTCCACTTTGGAAAACGTGTAGATGTCACGGTTTAGTTTAAACTCAAAACCATAAATAGGGCTATACTGCCCTCTTGTGTCAAATTATATTTCTATATTTATTTTTCCAACAAATAAAAACAAACCCGCAATAAAAGCCCGCCCAATACACCCTTGAACTCAACAGATGCAGTGGCTCAGTTGAAAAAGCCTTGGGCTTTAATCAAGAAGACCTGAATTCAATTCCCATACTTGCGTTAATTTGTTGTGATTATATCAAACAAAAGTGGCCTAAACAATATTTCTTCAACCCGGTCTCGTGACAAGACGTGAAATAATCACTTTGGTGCACTTTTGAAAACGTGTAGATGTCACGGTTTAAACCCCCTAAAACGTGAAACTTACACTTAAACTGAAACTTACCTATTGGTTTTCATTAAACTGAGAAAAATGGAATTTTGTTTTATTGACGATCACTGAGAAATGGTCTAATATTTAAAATGCAAAAAACATTTATTATTTTCAAGGTGAACAGGATTCATTTGCCTCGATTCACGCTGAAAAAAACGTCTAAATGACACATTTTTAATGAAGCAGCCTAAATAGTCCACTTTGGAAAATGTGTAGATGTCACGGTTTAACCCCCTCAAACGTGAAACTTACACGTTTGCGTTAACACGCTCCAGTGGAGAGATATCCGGATGTTTATTCGCCTCTGCCATAACGACCTATTGGTTTTCATTAAACTGAGAAAATGGAATTTTGTTTTATTTACGATCACTGAGAAATGTTCTATTATTTAAAATGCAATGTATATATATATATATATATATATATATATATATATATATATGAAGAGTTCAGATGCAAAAGCCTCTAAATGCCATTTGAAATTTTCTTCTTTAATGATGATTTTTATCAAACTTGTATATTTAAGTTCAGTAATTTCACTTAAATGGCAATGAAAGTGAAATTACTGAACTTAAATATACAAGTTTGATAAAAATCATCATTAAAGAAGAAAATTTCAAATGGCATTTAGAGGCTTTTGCATCTGAACTCTTCATATATATATATATATATATATATATATATATATTATTTTCAAGGTGAAAAGGATTCATTTGCCTGGATCCACTCCGAAGAAAACGTCTAAATGTCACGTTTTTAATGAAGCAGCCTAATGAGTAAAATGTCTATTTTTCCGGCGTCCCCCAGCTCCTCGTTTAAGCAAAAGGTACGCTAAAACAACATATTACATCGACGTTAAACCACGTTAACCGTGTTAACCATAACCTTTTAAATACTTGACCTAGTTCCGTTAGCAACGGGAAGAAACTCCTGTAACTTCAGTGCCCAACCCGTATCACGACAAGATGTGAAATAATCACGTTGGTCCAATTTGGAAAACGTGTAGATGTCACGGTTTAACTCAAAACCATAAATAGGGCTATATTGCCCTCTTGTGTCAAATTATATTTCTATATTTATTTTTCCAACAAATAAAACCAAACCCGCAATAAAAGCCCATCCAATACACCCTTTAACTCCTATCTTATTTCAGGTTAGGAAATCATATCGCTAGCATCACCATTTCTGTCTAACTTTAGCTACCTATTGTAACCGATGTCACTTTTTATCTCGCGAGCTTATACGACTTTTAATCGGCGTTTTTTTTAATAAAACATACACTGAAAATGGAGAATTAACATCGCAGTCATGTGATTTAGTCAGCTTGATTAACATTATTACAATATATTACTATTTAACACAGATGTTATTTGCTAATTACATAAACTATAAGCTCAATTCATTAGTATAAATATATATTTAGTATATAAATATATATTTATAAATATATATTTAGTATAACATTTTTATTTGTATGGTTCTCGAATGTGTTTTAAAATATTTCACCAGTATCAGCCTTTTCACAATTTATCACTCTGCTTGTCTGTTTGCCCAACTTGCATTATTAAGTAAGTCAGTAGGTGGCGACAAGTGACTGTCTTTATGAGTGAACAATTTAACTTTAACTTAACAGATTAGTGCCAAAAAATTGATTATCTAACCTTAGAAAGAAACAAGTTGCTGAAACCAATCTTTAATGCTAATATATAAATTGCTCATTTTCGTCTGGACACAAAAAGATTGCACTGGTGTTTGATTGAAATTCATCTAGGCTATGCAAAATAATCCTTGAAAGATTTCTCATTAAGGCCATTCCTGTTAGGAATATGGATTGTGTATTGTCAACAATAAGCAGAAACATTCTGCATTTGCATCCAAGCGTGGATCATTCATTTCAACATTTATCCTCATTCTCATATTTAAGAATCTGTCATCTTTTATGCTACTGCCAGTGCCCACTGACATACTTTTAAAGCTATTGTTATACCATTTTTATGACCTTTAAACACCCCAAAATGCACACATGTAGGTCTGAGAAATCCACATTTTCTCGGGGGAGTATGCAAAGCTGGGTAGGTCTCTATTCACTTCTATAATCGTTATTACAAAGCAAACGGACTACACGAGTATAACGTTGTATTTATTAGCAGCGTGTGCTAGCGTATCAACAACCGGTATGAGAACCGAAATCATAACCTAAAACATTATAAAACGGTCTAACGAGTATAACTTCACAATAAGGTTAGAAGTAAAAAAAGTTGTGCTTGTTGATCTTTGGGGGTTTATCTGACTGAGGACGTCCACACAGTTTAATCCAAACACGACACTTGTCAGGATTTGACTTCGGTTTTGGGAAGGGAAAAAAACGGACACCCCCCTCCAACCTCTCTGGGAAACGCGCATCTGTGTTGCAAATGCCCGAGGCACAACGTTTAACCATATTTTGGATAAAACTACGACGGTAATAGCCAAAAATATGAGGCGCCTGTGTTGAAAGTCAATGGAGCGCTGTGAAAAAGTGTGTGTGGGAGCTCGTTCTTGGCTGCGCTGTGATTGGTCAATCTGCATTCTAGGGCGTGGCTTAGCCAAAGGTGAATTGAAAAGCTACACACTACATCAATTAGGGTTAGAAAAACTGACAAACAAACAGGAGCCGGGCATTTGGCCAGGCAGTGTAGCTTTCGAGTAGTATGAATTATATTTCATGGGCAGTTGTGCCCTAATGGTTAGAATGTCAGACTGGTAACCCGGAGGTTGCAGGTTTGATCCTCAATACGGGCAGGAAATGACTGAGATGCCCTTGAGCAAGTCACTGAACCTCCAATTGCTCTCTGGGTGTGTCCACGGTTTGCAGTGTGTGTGTTCACTGCTGACTACTCCTAATGTATGCACTTACTGCAATAAATTGGATGAGTTAAATGCAGGACAAATGGACAAAGGGCAAATTCTGAGTATGCGTACCATACATGTCACTTTTCTGGTGCTTTTTTGTCCTTTTTTGTAGCATAAAAGCCCCAGTCCCCATTCACCTTTACATAGAAAAGAGCAGGTCATTCTACAAAATATCTCCTTTTGTGTTCTACAGAGGTCCGAATGACATGAGGGAAAGTAAATTAAAGGGTAACTAAACACCAAAACAACTTTTTTTAGTTAATGATCTGTAAGAATGGAGCTTCATAAATGCTGTTCATTGATTCGAGTACATTTTTTGACAATTGACAATTGTATAAAGTGTATTGATTTTCAAATATATGGTGTAAAAACGTCTGAGTGCTGCCCTCTTCAGGTTAAACAGAAAGCTCCTGCAGTAGGGGTACTTTCTGACGTAGGGAACTCTCAGACGCCACTCTGTCACGCCCTTGGTGCGAGCTCACCACGCCCTTGGCAGCCCCTGGTATAAAAGCATCTGGTTCCGTCAAAACTACTGTAGCGAGTCAGGAGTTGGATTTATGAGTATTGAAAACGATCAGGATAGCATATATTAGCATCTAGTTAGCATAGCATTTATATAGTTATTTAGATTATTTTTTGAAAACAATCAGGATAGAGTATTGTTGCATCTATTTAGCATAGCATTATATAGATAATTTAGATTATTTAGTGCTCTAGGAGCATAGTACAGTTAGGATAGCTTCAAGTTAGCATAGATTTATCAGTGTTTAGTACAGTGATCACGATCAGGATAGTAACGGAATAGAGGTGGACATGGGCTTCTCCACACAGCGGCGTCTTGATGTGAGTGATCATGGATATTTTAATCACAATTTATGGTTAGGATAAAGTTAATCCTCTGGGGTCGACAAACGAGCCGGTGCATTTTGCTGGATTTTTTCACATAGCGGCAGAATATCAATATGAATACATGCCCACAGAGCGCGCGCTATTGAGATCAACTCGACGACAAAACTCATCAGATGCCGGTCGCGATGCGGGAGTTAAGACCGCAGTTTGAGCCAGTGGCTCGAATGGATTTGGCCCTGTGTCTACATACAATTCACCCTCATCCACTTCAGGTGAAGGTGAGGGAGAAAAGTCCTCGACTTCAAATGTCCGCTCTGTTGCAAAGGCAGCTACTTGCGTCACTCTAGTCTCGCTCTATTTTAGAGTCTGACAGCAGCTGTCACTCACGGTGGGTCTCAGGTGCACGCCCCCTGGCCCCGCTGGGGTCTGCCCATTTTTTCAGCATTTTTCAAATATTGCTAGTGGGTGGAGTCGGGCTCTGACCAGGGGTTTAGTTACTCTTTAATAATTTAGATTTTTTTATGTGAACTATTCCAGCATGCGCAATAACATCAGTATTTCTGTATTTCAGAACTTCAGAATTTCCGATTTAGACAAAAGTAACCAGACTTATAAATGGATATAGTCATGTCTGTTTCATTAATTCTATTTTTGTACTGTACTTTTTGCCACCATACGAAATCTGGAGCACGACCCTAATGGAAGACAAATCTAATCTGCCTTCGAGTGTGTGCGCCGCTCACCGTGGTGTGGCTGGGTTGGAGCGTGGTACAGTATTGCTCTCTGTGCACTTGCAGGATGCTGTTGAGTAACTGCTACGGACAGTCGAGTCCCCAAGCGAGTGTCGAGTGCTGCTTGGGGCAGCAGACCTTCTGTGACACACACACACACACACACACAGTGACAGCTGAGCTCTGATGTCCATTTCAAACATGGTGTCAGGATGTGTTTTTGAAGGAATTCACACTACTGGTGCTTAATGAATCTATCGCATCACAATAATCAGAAAACTATTGATATGTTTGATTATGCATGAAAAAGAAGGCGGATAGCATTACTTGCGGGAACCAGCAGATGGTCTTCGGTTCACGGGGAGGGACATGGGTAAGGACTGGCACCTTGTAACGGCACAATTACAAGGATTCTTCAGGACAGATCTCTCTGAAACACACATACACCACAGATGAGACATTGGTCTCTTGGACAGGGATCTTTTTAATGGAATACAAAATGTTCAGATTATATTTTTAAAAGAGTTACTGACCTTGACACACATGAGGGGCTCCTCTCTATGATATAATTTCATGAATTATATACATTTTTTTATGTGTGTTTCTGCATGTGGGCTGCACTACATGATGATGATTAACGGAAAACAATTTTCAATTGATTCTGATTAACGGAAAATGGAAGTTTTTCAATTCTGAAAAAGCAGTGAATGAGATTTATGCTAAGTTAACCCTCTGATGGTCTTCGGGGTCTGTTAGACCCCAAATGAATTTTGCTTGAATTAAAAAAAATGTTCTCTTTTTCCAAATGGTATGAAACTTGCTACGGCTCTCAACACTGTCAAGATCTACAAAAAAAAAAAAAATTAAAATGGAATTCTATCTGTTTTTATGTAGGCGTGACAAAAAATAGTCACACTCGTGGTCTTCGGGGTCCATTGGACCCCAAAAAATACCATTTAATTTTGTAACAGAACAATAGTTTTTTTTTGTATACAAATATTATTTTACTGTTTATTAATGTTTTTACTCAACATTTGTGCAGTTTTTGGAGGATTTATATGGAGGATATCTTTTAAATATCTATAAATTAATAAATAAATATTTATTTATCATTGGACTCAAAATAGACACAATTCATCATCAAAATCAGAAATAACGCAGAACACAGACAGAAATGACAGAAATTGAGTGGCACACTTCCAACAATGCAAAAAACATCCACAATCCAAAATTATCATGCTCACACACATGCACACACACACAAACACACACATATAGAGGAATGCAATATACAGGAATACATACAGACTATAAAAACTATTCGCTTATCATTTGTAAAATAAAATACTCTAAAATGCAGAACCACCGCAAAAATAAATTGGTAACACTAAGACACATTGAAAATGTGCACACACACACACAGGAATACATTTGTAAGGCTATAAAAAAAATAAAAGAGATGAGACCATCTGTTCTATTGTTCCAAACTATTGTTCCTAGTTATTCTATTTTTTACCCAATTTACTTTTTCTTTTTTTTTTTTATATATTTTATTTTTACTGCTTTATTTGCTAATTTGTTATTGCTGTTCAGTTGAAATAAATGATGAAATCTTAAGACTCCAACATTTCTCTTTGTAACATGTTCAGGTTTGATTCTAATCATAATGTAACATTATTGAAAAACTGTTGTTTTTTCAGTACAAAAACAAAGGCTAAACTTTGACAAAAAGTATTTTATTTTTGTTATAAGTGTGCTTTTACAATATTTAGATATGAATCCAACTGAATCCAACTTTAGAAACTATATCTTTCAGTAATTCAAATAGTTATAGGCCTAGTGAAGCTCTATAGCCATCTAGTGGAGCTCTATAGCCATCTAATGGATAAAGTGACTTATTACAAATTTTAACCTGTTTTTTTTCCAAAAATTAGGCAAAAAATCTTACATTCAACCTTGTAAAATTATCCATGGTATCCCCAGGAATGAAAGTTAGAAATCTGGGTCTTTTATAAAGTTTATTTAACATAAAATGCTGTTTTTTTGTAAAAATCCTATTTAAATAAATATTTATTTTTTTTATTTATAGAAATAAATAAAAAAATCATAAATCCTCCAAAAACTACACAAATGTTGAGTAAAAACATTAATAAACAGAGTAAAATTATATTTGTTAAAAAAAAAATACTATTCTGTTACAAAATTAAAAAATTTTGTCTGGGGTCCAATAGACCCCGAAGACTGGAATTGTTACTTTTTTTGAAGACCATCAGAGGGTTAAATAAATAATAAATTTGAACGTAAAAATTTTAATGATTAATCGATAGTCGATTGTTAATTCTTCCAACGATCGACTAAGAAAATTTAATCGAAAGCCCATCCCTAGTTAACATCCAGTGAGAATTGGTGTTAACATCTTTTCTTGGTGGTTGCTCGCCTGGGCAGAGGAATATTGTCTTCTGCGTGTAATGTTTTGCTAGAACAGGCGGCAACTTATTGCTCATACTGCGCTTGCCTTTAAACCGACCCTGGCTAAGAGTCACCTTACATCCTGTTAAAATGTGCCTTAATGTGGCAGGTGATGAACACAAAGGACAAGAGTGATCCTCTCCTACCCAGAGGTTTAGGTTCTGCGGTGATGGGAGAACATCATATGTTGACCTAATAAGGAAACTGATCCTACTCTCTTCTATTGACAAAAGGTCTTGCCAGCCCATCTTGCGTTGTTCCACACTCTCCCATCTCATCTACTCTCCCTGCTTGGCCTGGGAAATGGCCTTTATACACCTCATCCTCTCCTCCTGCTTTCGCACCTCATTGACTACCAGCTTCCTCCTTTGAGCTTCCTCCTTTGAACTTTTAAGCTGGCTATGATTAAACTGCTTGTTAAAAAACACAATTTTCTACAGATTTAGTCAATTACAGGCCGATCTTGAATCTACCTTTTCTGTCATAGATACTAGAAAAGGCATTATCCTCACTACATATGTTTCTATTTAGAACTAATTTAGATGGTCTACTGAGACAGTTCTCATTGGAGTCACAAATTATTTGCTCTTATCATCCGATCGTGGTTGTATTTCTCTATTAGTGTTACTTGATCTTATTTGACACTACCACAAAATTCTTTTAAATAGACTCGAAAATTATGTTGGCGTTAGTGGAAATGCATAAGCATGGTTTAAATCATACTTATCTGACCATTATCAGTTTGTAGCAGTAAATGAAGAGATGTCTAATCGATCACAAGTTCAGTATGGCGCACCACAAGGCTCAGTACTAGGACCGCTGCTGTTCACCCTGTATATGCTACCCTAAGGAGATAGGAAGCATGACATTAGTTTTCACTGTTATTATTTCACTGTTATTATATTTTTTCATGAAACTTACTAATTCACAAAATTAACGGAATGCATATCTGATATAAAAAACTGGATGATTAGCAACTTCCTACTACTTCATTCTGAAAAACAGAGATTCTAATTATTGGACAAAATACTTCCTCAGAACAATTAGTTCATGCGTTCATGACATCAAGGCTAGATTATTGTAATGCTATTATGGGTGGTCTAGAACCAGGAAGTGGTTTTAAAATTGTAAAATTTTGCTGATAAGCAACAAAGCACTAAATTAGAGCCAGACCGATATATCGGCAGACCGATATTATCGGCCGATATTAGGCATTTTCCAAACTATCGGTATCGGCAGTTATAATGGCCGATAAATGAATATTTCAAAAATAAAATAAAAATGGACAAAACACGCTTGAACCATGTCATGAGAGTTAGAGTTTTGTAGTTTGTCCACCAGGGGGCACTCTACACCGTTCCTGTTGGCAACACACAACACTGCTTGAATAGCAATTAAAAGAACATCCGCATCACTTCTCTTAACTCAAATAAGCATGACAAAATTTGTGACTATCATGTCCAGTTTTGCTGCTGTTAAATAAGCCGAGAGTGAAGCGGAATTAGCTAGTAATAGTTACGGTACCTTGTTACAGTGTAGTTGACTGAGTGTCCTTTTAAATTTTGACAATGTGACTGAAGTATTTCTTTAATAGCGCGTGACCGTTATATCAATGAGACGTATCATCTCTCCTTGGCCTGTTATATTGAAAATGTACAATGTACTATTTGCAGTATGACATTATCCATTGCTAAATTATAGCTCATCATAGACTAGCTAACCATAAAGCTAGCTAATGCCACTATCATCAGTTTGTTCTGTTGTGACAATAAAAGAAACAAGTTTCTTTTTAAAGTGCATTAGCATATTATTTTAGTTAAAACTCATAAATAACTACAAATAACTAAAGTTAGGGAAATCTGTTAATGTTGTGTTGCGCGTTTCTGAAAAAAATAAATATCGGCCGATATATCGGAATATCGGATTTTAAAACCCAAAAATATTTGTATCGGTATCGGCCTTCATAATCCTTTATCGGTCGGGCTCTACACTAAATGGCTTTGGAACAATCTTCCTACCATTGTCCGGGAAGCAGACACACTCTGTCAGTTCAAATCTAGACTAAAAACACACTTCAATACTTCACAATAGAATTCAATATTAGACTGCATAGATTAGGTCAGCCAGAACCGGGAACACTACCCATAAATCCTGATGTACTTGTTACATCATACGAAGGATGGCGTCTACGCTAATATATTAGTCTCTCTGTTTATCCAAGGTTTACCGCAGTCCGCCGGATCCAGATCTGATGCAGGACCTGCGCCTGGACCAAGCGGCAAAATTCTAATCTGAAAAATTAAGCCTACCTGGAAGTGCGAAAAACTGCAATACATCTAAAATCTGCTAGTGGCCGGTCCCAAAATTGAGCAAATATCCATAGACGTCATGTTAAAATATCCGTTTTCACAGCATAAATTCATATGTTTACAGTTTTGTCCCATGGACTTTTATTGTATTTTTCGTTAGGCTCCGAGTGCCTGACAACTGTAAGGGGGGTGAATTTTTCTAACTCATTAGTTTAGATCGTATTTAGATACACAATGTATGACAAATAAGGGCAGTTAACTTTGATTGACAGCTGATAACAGGCTGCTCAGAGTGGAATTTGACGTCTCGGCCCTGATCTGACACATCATACCTCCTCTGTATACTTTCTGAACATTTGTATTTTGTATTTCCCAAGATTTTCCAGTATGGCCCCGCCCATACCCCCAATAAACAGCCCAGGACTGTTCTTCAGAAAGTGGGTGGCGTCACAAACGCTTTGTCCATACTTTTTACAGTCTGGCCTGGACACGACGACAACGCAGTCCTGAAGTGTCAACCAGTCCCTTTCCTGTTTCCTGCAGTCAGCAGTCATAATCATACACTGTTCGTTTGTTGGCCAGAGGAGAACTGCCATTCTGACATTCTTTTTGTGTTCCATGGTAGAAAGCTAGTCATGACAGTTTAGAATAACACAAAAGGCTGAACTATAAGCTGCTGTGGCCATTTGATAGCCACAAACACAAGTGTTTATTAGGATACTCTGTAACCTTGCATCGCACTACAATACCAAATCCATGAAGACACATGCCAGACAACATTAGATTCTCAAGATGCTGAACACAATCCAACAGAGAGCATTTCATTCTGGATGCCACATGACTCAAAAGACCATAAATGCTAATGTAAACCAAACATTCAGAACAATACACAAAATGAACTAGACAAAGGCACTCACACATCATGTATACAGCGGACAGATTCTTTCACACTTTGCACTGAGCTATTCACACACTGACAGAAACGTTGATTGTCTATCCGGTGCATGATATGGTGACATGAGTGACAAGTGTGTGTGTGTGTGTGTGACTGACATAACACTGGATGTCATGATGACAAAGCTAGTGTGAACTAAGAGATTCATGTGCGTCTAGATTATTTTTATGCATATTTGATGAATGTTCTCTGAATACTCAACTTGTCCAAGAATCTCCTGTCATCCATAAATGTAATAATGGTAGTGGGCCCTTTGTACGCAGTATATTTGGATCGGACTGATTCTGCATCTCTGAGAATTGTTTAGTTCAGTCCACAATGTGAAATGACAAATAAATTGATTCGCTGAGAATTTGCACTGTCATCAGCAAAGAAAAAAGGGAATTCATAATTCTTTAAGTATGATAACATTTCCTGACTCTTTTTGAAAAATAAAAGCCCTCCACAGTAAATAAGCAGAATGTGTATGATGTGGCATATTTAGCCCCTGGGCATCTGTCAGACAACAGGGTTCAGTTCAGGACAGTGTACAACATAAGGTCTTATGATTAACATTGACACAGACACATATACACAATATCTGGAGACTATGAACCCATATGTTCCAAAACCAGCCTGAAGCGTCAAATCCATCTTCACCGTCCTAAACAAACCCCCTCAAACATTTCTGTTCTAGTTTGGTTTGCCACATTTCTTATGTTACTATGTTACAGTTACCATGTTTATGTTATTATTTTTGTTTGTTTTTTGTGCACAAAAATTGTTCTCGTCGCTTGATAAACTCTTAAAGGGTTAGTTCACCCAAAAATGAAAATTCTGTCAGTATTTACTCACCCTCATGTTCTTCCAACCCCGTAAGACGTTCGTTCATCTTCGGAACACAAATTAAGATATTTATATTAAGATCACTCCTGTATACAGTCCATAGGCTTCTTGGGGGAATGACTTGCTGTCCTCGAAAAGTCATTAAAGGACATCGTTAAAATAGTCCAAGTGACTACAGAGGCTCAATCTTAAGTTTATCAAACGACGAGAACACTTTTTGTGCGCAAAAACAACAAAAATAACGACTTTATTTCAACTATTCGTTTATTTCTCCCTCTGCCTCGAGTCAGGTTACTATTTTAATAGCGTAAGCTTCTGTTATTGTACGTCACACGCATCACACACACATGACCAGCGTCGGCCAATAGTGAGCCTACGTGTGACGTAGCTCTACGCAATCACACTACGTTAACTGACTACGGGCCCATAGAGAAGGAAGTGAATAGTTGAAATAAAGTCGTTATTTTTGTTTGTTTTTGCGCACAAAAAGTATTCTTGTCATTTGATAAAGTTAAGATTGAGCCACTGTAGTCACTTGGACTATTTTAACGATGTCTTTGATGACTTTTCGATGCCAGCAAGTGTCATTCCCTCAAGAAGCCTATGGACTGTATGCAGGAGCGATCTTAATATCTTAAATATCTTAATTTGTGTTCCGAAGATGAACGAAGGTCTTACGGGGTTGGAACAACATGAGGGTGAGTAAATACTGACAGAATTTTCATTTTTGGGTGAACTAACCCTTTAAGCATGAGCAACTCTAGTCACTCAGACTATTTTATCGATGTCTTTCATAACTTTTGGGCCAGCCAGTTTCGATCCCTTAAGAAGCCTATGGAGGAGTGATCCAGCTCAGATTTAATCAAAAATATAATAAGAAAGCCTTACGGGGGTTGGAACAACATGAGGGAGAGTAATTACTAATTACTAGGGAGTAATTAGTGAGTAGTGACAGAATTTTTCATTTGTGGGGTGAACTAACCCTTTAAATCTGTGGGTTTATTGAATGAGACATTATTTGTGACACTTGAGACACAAAACGTGATCCTAAAACCACCAACATCGACACTGTTATTGAACTGAACTGAATCAACATTGAACTGAATAAAGACACCATTGTTCTTGGTAGAAGCTCTACAGCTAAATTGTAATTCTCTCATATTTGATCGTTTTCCATATCGACTGTTATATTCTTGTTAATGCTGTAAAGCTGCTTTGAAACAATATTGTATAAAGCCCTATAAAAAATAAAAGGGACTTATACACATAGGCGGATGTTTTTTGGAACGTCTTAAACCTAAATCCATGCCCAAATGTTTTGCTGACAATATGTGTATTGAAAATACACATCAGAAAAATACAAATTAGCACTTTCGCTAGTGGTACTATTAGTGTAAGAAATTAACATTTTAAGGGGCAATATTTGCTCCTTTTAATGAATTTTCAGCATTTTATATATTTATTCTGTGAAATTAAAAGGTCTCCATTATATTGGAGAGCCCAATCCCTAACAATATTCAAAAAAATGACTATTCTTTCTATCCTTTCATTATTTATTAATCCCTTCATGTTCATTTCATTTGTACATAGAAGTACTGAAGGAAAATGAAATTGAGCGGAAGTGCGTAGGAGGGCGCAGCCAGGCTAGTTCAAGCTTGTACTATTCTGAATATCTGAAACGTTGTAGTATATTTCAAGTCTGAATAACTTGAAACTTTTGCTGGCACTTCTTGTGTTGCTGCCTCCTTAAAATGAATTCGCAAGTCGCTTTAGATAAAAGTGTCTGCTAAATGAATAAATGTAACATGAAATTTCATAGACTTCAATTGAATGAATCACTCAATTTAAATACATTTTCAATTCCTTTCACAAATCAACATTAATACAAAAGTCCCGGTAAATAATGCCCAAGATCATGACACCGTAAAAACTAAAACACAGCTTAAACAACTATTTCGTCTTTCTGTTTGATCACAGTAATATTTTAATGCTGTCAGTCGAGTTTTGGAGCTCCATCCAATGTTTTTAGGGCTGATTTCACTTTCATTTGACATTACTACACATTCAACAACATTTGCCTCTGAACACTATCTGACAGTCACAGGTCACTCTGGTGTCTGCAGAGACTCTAAGCCTATGGCCAGATAGGACTACAATAAAAACAACATTAATATAAATAAAAGTTTGAAAAAGGCACTGCAGGGGCTTTTTTCTACCACATTTTAAATATCTGAGACGTATCCCTGTATTGTACTACAATAACACAAGCCAAGATTTAAACATTTAAAATATGCTATTACATCCATGGTTTCAGGACCCGCGGTGGAAGCTGGGCGTGATGACGTCACCGCCCTCCATATGTTGCAGGTAAATCGTAAAGGACACAAGCGGTCTTATGTAACAACAGTAGCCTACCCTATGTGATTATCAGCAGAATACTATCTGAGACCGAAACGCGGCGCTGCAACAGTGCGTCGTTGGTTTTGCAGGGCACAAAACTATATTAGGCTGTAGAACAAGCTTAGTCTAAACTGTTTTATGCCGAGAAACGCACATATATGATACACAAATTATGATGATGAACATTTAGCCTCTATCATAACATTACAGACGAGTTTATGAAAGTCGAGAGAAGAGTAAGACCTGGTTGAACGTTACTAACATCCTCTGCTTTTCCGTCGACGCTGCGTTGCAGTCTCCCATTCCCAGTGAAGTTTGTTCATGGATGTTCTTGGCTGTCATTTCTCCCGGGTCGGTTGATGATGGGACTGATGGATGCTGCTGATGAGAGCGCGCGCACGAGACCTGCGAAAGCAGACACGACGCATTTGCGTGACGCTGCAACGGCGATTCTTAAAGGGACAGGAAACGAATGTTAAAAAAAGGATAACATTAGCTGGTCGCAGAGAATCAGGTTATCTTCCGATGTGGTTGAACAGATATTTGTGCGCACATATCTTTCTTTAGTGGTTTTGAACCTTTAATCCGTTAGTTAACCCAAGTGGGGATTGCTTTAAGACGGCAGTCGGCAGCTTAACATGTAATTAAACTCTTCATGATTAAATGTAGTTTATTTATTGCCGTTCATCAGTGGGAGTCTATGGCAAAGGCTTGAACCACTGATTTTGTTGGACACCAATCAAAACAGAAGATATACATGCCTATGCAAAATAAAATAAGCAAAATAATTGTACTGGTGCTGATATAAGGCCAAAAAGTAAGATGAAATTCTTACAGCTTGTAATGTAAATAAATGAGATCTTCATAGTATAGCAGAGTAGGCTGGTATATCCATATCAGTTATAAATGCATATCACATGATTATATTATATATAAAATCATAAAATCCCATTAAAATATGTTAAGATTATATTTGTTTGTTTTTTTTATTGGAAGAGGCTAAACATATAATGCAATGCGATACAATGATTATAGAGACAGATGAACAAATAAATGTTCCTCAAAAGACTAATATATCGTATTTCATACATTTTATCAAAAATAACGTATGGATAAACAAGTAAAGCAAAGTTGCTTCAGTCCAGTAAATGTTCATCTTCAAATATTACTAACAATATATAAGATATTTATACATTTGCTTTATAAAATTCACTAAGATTCCACAGCAAAACGACACATGAACCACGACCTAAAGTGGGACATTGTTGGTAAAATTGTATAAGGCCTTTTACTTGCTAAAAAAAGTATTACAGAAGGCTAGGTTGTGTACAACAGATTTTCAGAAAAGCTTTGAACATGTTGATAATTTAGAGGCCTTAAATTAATTTATTAAACACAATACAGTAGGCTTTATAGGGTTAAGTGTGCATGCAGTGAACACTACTGTCCATTAATGTTTGCTGCATTTTTATAATGCTATTTTTCTCAACACCCAATTCACTGAGATTCACATCAGTCCCCATTCACTCCCATTTTAAGAGTAAACTCCTAGACTTCCACTTTAGTGTCTGTGAAAGCATGTCTTAGTTTGTAACAACATGAGAAAGAGTAAATGATTTTGTTTTTCCTTTTAGTTTTGCCATATTTATTTGATTTATACATTTAATGGTTTATAAGGATCGTGTGAAAAGAAAATACAGATCAAAATAACCAACACAGAGCAGAACTGTTTTTAAAACATAACTATTACAACATTAAACTGAAGGAAGAAAAGACTAATAACTATTCATGCTCGACTTTCAAGCCATTGCAACTCACTTTTCAATAATGAACAAATATTGGTCAATTTACTCAGATGCTACTTTACAGTATGATTAAGCCAGCTCATATAGATCTGAGAACAATATATAATATATTAGAAACAGTATAACACTATGAAGAAGCATTTCATTGTTTTTAGCACAGGAATTCATAACACATTGTTGAATTTTTTAAAAAAAAACAGAAACTCATCAAATTAGTTTCCATCCAAGAACATGAATGACACAACAAAGCCCTTTAATGAGTCAAAGCCTCAAATGTTTTTTTGCCCCTAAATTTCTTCATGGCTACCTGTTCTAGGGGGAGTGAAAGAGAGGCCCAGGTGTGGCGATGATGTCACTGTATGGGGCGCTCTGGTGCAGGTCGAGAAGTTGTTGTTTCTTTAACACCAGCAAGCAGAAAAACATAGCTGCCACGTATGAACGGCTGCTGCTTTCACATAAAGCGTGAAGACTGTACGAGGCATTGGGAGAAGAGTCTTGTCTCTGAAAAGAAAGGAGAAGTTGGTTCAAGTTCAAACCAAAAACATGCATATATCCACTAACACATTATTAAGTATGCAAATTATACAGTGAATTTCAAGAATCACAAACAGGAAACAGAAAATCCAAAAGGAGTAGTCTTTTAATAGGGTAATCCAAATCGTTGTCTTCCAGGCAGGGGTCAAAATCCAAATAATCAAACCAAACATGAGAAACAAAATAAGAACAAGCTAGAAACAGACCTCAGAACCATACCTGTCAACATTTGGTTTTCAAAATCTGGGAAATTTGTCGATGATGTGTGGTTGCGAGGGGGGAATGGGACTGAGTGGAACTCCATGTGGATAATTCCTGTTTGATGCTAATTTTTAGCTTATTTTGTTTATTAAGTTACGAGTGCACAAGTTCGATTTGGGAATAAAGTGCGAGTTTTGAGATGCCAATCACCTCCGTGAGTCTGTCTAGCTGGCCTCTGCATGCAATAACTTCAGTTGTGTGCTATCCCTATTCTTTCTGAAGCAACACGTTAACTTTAGCCTATATCAGTTTCTTTGCGGGGACACCGCTTTCACCTGCCATCATGTCTATCGGCTCGCTTTCGGGTTGAGCTTTCCGCGACTGGGTTATAGGTTGCCAGGTTGAGGTGACAAACAGTTTGAAATTGTAAATGGTCTGTGGATTGTGTGAATAAAAATGCATTTAATCAAATCTGGCAACTCATCAACATTAGAGAAACATATTGGTTCGATTATTCATTAAGGAGTTTTAGCCATGCAAATTTCAGGAGTTTCCTGGGAGAAATAACAAACCGGGAGGGGTCTGGGAGATAGGGCTAAAAAACGAGAGCAACCCCGGAAAGACAGGAGTGTTGACAAGTATGATTAAGCCTACTCTTCTCATCAGAACCCATACATGTAATTTCTCATTCTCTTAATTCTTCACTCCAAAATCCTCATCTACAGCTTTTGATTGTTTCTTACTTTAAGGGCCTGGAGAAGGTCATGTGCCCGACTGGTTAGTCTCTTATCCTCCACATCTTGGCTGTTCAGAGCTGACTGCAGACAAAAAGTAAGAGGTCAAAAGTTCTGCAGGTGCGTGCACACACACACACACACACACCCCTATGAACAGCAAATATCTACTGTAAAAGTGTTATCCTTTCATGCGTTTTTCATTAACATTACTGATGATATAAAAAATGTAATATTATAATATAATTATTATAATTACATTCCAGATATATAATTATCTAATTACATTCCAGGGGATCTCTAATGGTGGCTTTAATTTAATCAAAAACACAGTAAAAACTGTAATATTTTAAAATATTACATGTATTGTTCCAGTCTTCAGTGTCACATGATCCTTCAGAAATCCTATGCTGATTTCGTGCTCAAGAAACATTTGAAATGTTATTATCAGAGCTGAAAACAGTTGTGCTGCTTAATATTTTTGTGGAAACCACACTTTTTTTTCCAGGATTCTTTGATAAATAGAAAGTTCAAAAGAACAGCATGTATTTGAAAAAGAAATATTAAGTAACATTATGAAAGTCTTTACTGTCATCCTTGCTGAATAAAATAATTATTTTTTATTGCCATTCCTAGAGACATTATATGAAATACGTTACAACATTACAACAACCACCACAGTAAAATTGTAACCACTCGCCGGGAGGATAGACATACAAAATGAAACTGCTTGAATTTTATGATTATAATAGTGTCCTGGTATTAACCATCTCAGCTGCACTGAGTAACATAATAAGAGCCATAAAGGATCGCTCAGATCGTTTGATGGGTAATACTTATGATCTGTTTTAAAGGTGTGAAAAGAACCAAATCAATCTGAAATTAAGTGCAAATACAGCAAATTCAGATGCAACAAAAGCATTGGATCCACCTCTCAGGTGGTTAATTTTTATGATTGCTGTTTGTAGATACTGATCTACGCAGGAGATAGATGGTGAGTTCAGAAGCGTAATTTGTGTAAGAGAATTGGAAAAACATTTTTAAAAATATATTTACTTGTTTTTTTAAAACCAATTACACATATATATTTGGTCAAATTTCTAAAAAGAAATTGGGTCGCGGCCTATGTGTCATTTTTTATAGTGGGTTTATGTGAAAATTGTTTTAAGGTCATTTAATTTAAAATATGTTATATTTTGTAAAGCCTAATAAATAAAAATTGAAAACTTAAAATTGTTAATTGTTTCAAAGTTAAAATTGAAAGCTTTCATTTATACTGTAATGTTGAATGATTATAATCGTTGTGCGTTGTGGAGCGTTGTGACATAAATTCTGCCAATGGTGGGAAAAAGTTAATCATCAATACATGTGTTTGTGTTGAAGAGACAAAGTGTGTTTTATGTGTGGTTGAGTGTTTAGCACTACCTGTGTCTGTGTCACCAGTGGGGTTTCCCTCGTCTCCACAGATGAATGACCAAACATGGAGATCTCAGAGACAGGCTCTGGATACGACACCTCCAACCTACTCTCCTCCTGTGACCAAAAGGGTGAAAGAATGGTCAAAAGTTGTTTCAGAGATGGAGATCTATTCTGATGAATGATTATGAACTTGCATCAATGAATCATTCAAAATAAGACCAAGAACTTGAATAAAACAAATAAACAGGGTCTGTGACTTCTTGAATTTTGACTTCTTGAACTCAGTTCTCATGTGTCGTTCTTACACTGGTGGTGTTCCAGGAAGGAGGAGGTTCTGGATGAATGACAGAAGTTTCTACAGTAGTGTTTGCATTATCTGCTTGATCTTGTCCAACAGACTCTTGCAGCAAACTCCAGTCTGGCAGGACCGGCTCAACAGTGTTCTCCAAGACAGCTACAGGTATACACACATTAATCAGGATTAGCTGAGATTTCCCCTTCATGCCATTCTAAACTTGCTTTCTTTCATGGAGCACAACAACCTTTCGCATAATGTGCAGATTTACAATATAAGTCATTATTATTATTCCCTGAATATCTTGATCTCCTTGTGTGTTCGCAACACACAAGAAAGGCTTTGAGAAGGCAGTGCTATGATGCGGTCATATATGACTTCTGAATACTTGGAATAAAATTAATTTACAATTTTTTTCCTCTATTCAGTCTTCTGATGGAGTTTTGATTCCTTGTCACAGTTGCCTTTGGCTTTTGGCTTCCTTAGTTGGGGACACTTAATATTCAACAATATTGTTGATCTGCCAGCATTTAACACCCTTAACTGAACTAAGCCGGACGATAACATCACTGTTTTCTCCAGAGCGGCTAATATAGATAACATTTTTACAACAAATTAACCATCACTGAACTTACTTAAGCTGGACTATGACACTATTTTCTTCTAAATCCGCTGTACAGCAGAAACAAACTTTGTTGCATTATTTTCCTGTTATCACTGTAAAGCTGGTTTGAAACAATCTGTAAAAAGCGCTATATAATAAAGGTGACTTGACTTTTCAATTCAATTTCACTGTGCACCGGAGACATTTTGCTACCTTGACACAAAAACTGTTAAATGGATGCCGAAAAAATTTAATCATTTACCAACCTTCAAGTCATTCCAACCATGTAAGACTTACTTAACAGTGTTCCCCCCCATTCTTCAAAATATCTTCTTTTATGTTTCACAGATCATGCTTTGCAATGACATGTGGGTGAGTAAATGATGACAATTTTAATTAATGGGCAAACTATACTCTTAATGATTTCTGACATTTATAATGGAACAGAAAGAACGTCAAACTGGTTTGGAGCGAAACAAGGGAGTAAATGATGAAAACATTTCCTCAACTCTGTTTCTATCCGAAGCAATGTGATTTCCTACCCTCTCTAGTTTGCTCTCTCATCTCTTCGGGGTCAGCTTGCTGTCTTGCTCCTCCCTTCAAGCCCTGTCTCCTAGGTGATGTGTCACAAGGGAACAGCTAGAGGAAATAGAGGGAAAGGAAGCTTTCCTATGATGCACTGCCTTAATGCTACACTGAGAGTATAATGACAGCTGTGCACTTCAGCGGAGCTTTGCTGCCATTTCTGAATGGGTGTGCATTACCTGCTTTAAGTCAGGGTGTAAGATTGGAAGGCAAAAACTCGAGAAGAGCTGCTTCACCCCTCCATTCGTCCTCCACTCCATGAGCTGCCGAGTGGGCGGGGCTATCTCCAACGGGGTTAAAAGGTCAGAGCAGTCAGCCAGTTGATCTCTGATGGCATCATCAGTTAGTTCCTTTGACCGGTCAATGACCAGCTTCCTCTTTCTCGTCATTCTTTTCCTTGTTGGAGATGCTGAACACAAAATTAGCAAATTTGTGACCATCCCTAGATTCAAAATGGAATGCTGGCGTACTGATTATTGAGCAGTATGTACTGTATAATGCTAAAATTAGCCAGTGGAAACATTTAAATCGCACCAAGTTACATGCTTAATGCAGTGAGTGTTTTTTAGTTGCCATCACACTTTTTTTTTTTTTTTTGTGATCAATATTTTTTATTTTAAGTTAACATACCAGATACAAATCAAGGCTCACTGAACTATATACAAACAGATGCCATGAAAACTCTCCACATATAAGAATATATATATATATATATATGTATATATTAGTGCTGTCAAACGATTAAAATATTTAATCACGATTAATCGCATTAATGTCATAGTTAACTCGCGATTAATCGCACATTTTTTGTTAGTTCCCGGTCAAAGGAACTAACTGATGATGCCATCAGAGATCAAGTGGAGAATTCGCATCATCTGTGTGTGCGTGTTTGCTTGGCCATCATCAAGTGATGTTTCAGACTGGACGTGCTGCGATGATGATAGCTCAGTTCACAACGACAAAACACAAGATCACTTGGTCTTGTCAATGGGACAATTTGGCAACTTTTTAAAAGTAAACTTTCCATTCAGAATGTTAGGGCATCCATTTCGGCGTCTCGCGCTCGTCATCCACTCAAAACGTAACGTTACTATTTGGCCGGCTCGCAAGCCGAAACGAGTGTGTGTGCGGCACAAAACGTCCTCGCGCTGCGTTCTGAAACCCATTCATTTCAATGGCTTGCGCCGCGCGAGGACATTTTGTTGCTTTTTCGACCAAAGCGCAAGCGGATCTAGACCGGAAACAAAACAACAGGCACGCCGCAAACACACGTTTGGGCTTGCGAGCCGCCTTTGAGTGGATGACGAGCGCGAGACGCCAAAATGGATCGGACGCATGAAAAAACTACAAAGTTTGCTTTGACAAAAAGACCGTTAATCGCGCGATAAAGAAAATAACGCCGTTAAAATGGGTTTGCGTTAACGCCGTTAATAACGTGTTAAACTGACAGCCCTAATATATATATATAAATATTTATATAATAACAATAATAATATATATATAAGAAATGGGAGATGTAGGATGTCAAAATCTTAGTTCTTCAGAATGTTCGCAATTTTTGTCCAGCTCTGAATAGTGTTGTCACTTGCGTCATTGACCTTGACAGTGGTCACATTTTTTATTTTTGATCTAATATTATGCAAAACTGTGGATTATATTACTCTGGTTGCATACTACACCTTTTGTCAAACATAGCAGGTCATCATGATATTCCTTGGCTTGAACACAGAAAATCTACATGCTGTGCACTGTGTACATAGTGCAGCAGCTGATTCATTGCCATGATCTGGCCTACAAAACTTACAGTGCATATTTTTATTCTTGGTTGTCGACAGCACCCTCAAGTGGCTTAATGAGACCAGGTAAAACCCCAACAATAAAGGGATTTTTCACCGAAAAAGTAAAATCATTTACTCACTTTCAGTCTTCTTCTGCAGAACACAAAAATGTATATTTCTATTCTAAATAAAGTTGGTAACCAAACAGTTTTGGGGACCATTGACTTCCATTGTATGGACACAAAATATATTCCTTTATGTTCCACAAAAGAAAGCAAGTCATATAGATTAGGAAGGACATGAGGTTGAGTACATGATGACAGAATTTTGGGTGAACTATTGCTTTAACATTTAACCAGTTTGAAGCAAAGGTAATTACTACTGCTCATAATATTCTCCAGAGGAGTTAACACTCACGTGTGACAGCAACCGGTGCAAGAGCGAAACCTTCTTCGGCATTGACCAAGAAAGTGGTCTCAGTCAAGGCTGGACTGCTTCTACCATTTAAAAGTCCTGTTTTCGCAGACTCCGGCTCTGTAAGAGAATGACACAGTGGTAAATGTTCATGTTGGAACAGAAGGAAAATTGCTCGATTGTAACTGTACACCCAAATAACCAATCAGATATTAGGAATTTGTCATATTATAGTCAGGTATTAAAGTGCCTCTAAGTGAAAGTCATCTGAAAGTGCACCGTGTATAAAGTTATTGTCTTTCAAAAGAGTCGACTTATGAGACAATGAAATTAATCATTTTTCAAACGAGTCATAAGCTGTTTCGTTGTGACGTCAAGACGAAACATTAGCATATTGTCAGCCCACTTAATGCGTGCGCAGACACCAGGGAAAACTTGAACGCCCTCAGACACTGCAGCTGATTCCCGAGGATGCTATACAGCAACATTAGTCATTCAATGCTAGAGCTCAGCTAATGTATGCACTGTTATTGATACACATGTTCACCGCAATAAAATGAGAAAAATACTCTGTAAATAAATAAGTAAAAGTAAAATAATCTTTGTTATTTCATTGATGGACATGCACTTGTTAATGCTGATGGTGAGGAGTTCGCAACATCTCAATGTACCTCAAAATGAGCATTGCTCGAGTCGTCCTTGTGATGGAGGTTCGGGTTGAATAACTAGTTCCTCCCATGTTTCATCATTGGACTCGCACTCAGATTGATATGGTAAAATCAACGTCTTTGTTTGTAACTGTTTAGTTTACGGTGTAGGAAACATTGGGACAAGCAGTGCTGACGTTGTTATGGCAATGGGCGTTTTTGTTTTCAAACACGCCAGAGCCCGTCTAACGGAGAGCCTTGGCACTTCCTATTAGCCCCATTGTGTATCATCTTGGTTGCAGTTCCATTAGAATTCCACTGGAGGTGATCGCGGGCGAGCGCAGAATGAATGGGTGTCTATGGAGCTAAAAGGCTAAATGTGTCTTTCACCTGCTTGTCGTTAAATCAACATAGATTTTATTGTTGATTCCACAAGTTCAATATAGATTATAGACCAAAAGTCGAATGAACGAGTACTTATGTCCTTTTGATTTCTTACAGGTTAGGCCATTGTTGGCCGGAACACGCTAGCATTCTGCTATTGTGTGACATCATCACAGTTTTGAATGGATTTTTAGAACAGATAAGTAACTTAAAAATGCAATTTTCAGCTGAGTGTATTTTCTTAGCCCTCCCTTTTGAATGCAACTTTAAAATTACTTGAAAAAAATTTACATCCTGACAAAAGTGGATTTCTGGGGGTGAAACCCCATTGACTCCCATTCATTCTGCCCTCAACCGCGAGCGCCCCCCGCATGGACAGTTACTGCAGCCAGTCCAGAAACCATAAGTAACCAGCCAGTGCTAATTCTCTTCAATTAGACATTCTCTGAACACGCGCTCTCTAGGCAGTAGACAAATTACAACAGACTGAGCTGTCTGCCAATCAGAGCAGAATAGCTTGCAGAAAGAGGGGATTTAGAGAGATCAATTCATGTGCGAGTTGTTTGAGAATCATTGAAAATGTGGTGATGTGTAAATGAAAATGAAAATCGAAATGAAAATGAAATAAATGTGTTAGTTATTACATTTCGGATTTAATATTTTTATTTCAATGCATGACAATTTTACCTCATTTCGAAAATAATAATAATAATTCATTCATATTCACTTCACATTGTAAACTGGATTTGTCAGACTTATTCGGCATGACAGAAATATGCATGAATGCAACTTATGCAATAATGCATCTTATTAGAGGACCTTAGAAGGACGTCAGCAAGACATACAACACTTAGATGACAAAACAAATCATTGTGTACTTTCTTTTACCTTTCTTCTCATTGTCATTATTTTATCAATTTTATTTTAAATTGTGTGTGAATGTGCATGTCTGTATTTTAAGTTTATTAATACTATGGCACTGTAAATACGGCCATCATCTTGTTCCCGGTCCGACTCCAGTTCAAATTGATACGTTGTACAGATGTATCCTCAGAGACTCGCGCTGCCATTCTTTCTCCAAAATATACCCTCAACTGTTGTCAAGACAACGCTTTACATTTGTTGTGTCAAAATGCCCGCAAAACAGAGGGACGGGGTGAGCGAAGCTCATTATTCTTTAAGGCAAATGCACTGAAATGACGTGCTGAAAACAGCTGTTTTTGACCAGGTAAAATAAGTGTTTTCTTAAAATACTAATGAGAATTTTTAATAAAAGTATATTACAACATTTTCATTTAGACCCTAAATATTCATATTAACTTTGTACAAAAATGGCATTAAATGACCCCTCTAAAACAAAAAGTAACAATTACCTGCACTGACAGCAGTTGGAGGAGGTGTAGCTGGTAATTCAGGAGTGCCATCACACAAATCAGGCATCAGAGCATCCTCAGTATTACTCGCTATAAAATCTTGATAGACCACAAACAAAAAGAAACAAATTTTGAAAACAAATCTTGAACTCAGAGAAGTGGGAAGGTGATCACTGATGAGGTTAAGGTTTTTAATAAAGACAAAAATTAGGCAAATGTGTTTGTACAAAATTCAAATGTACCGAAATGCACAAAAACGCAAGGGACTCGTAATCCATGCTCCACACACAATAATGCCCATATTAATGTTCACAATGAGCCATATAAGGTAGCCTGGTTTCTCAAACGTGTTTAAAAATTAAAATAGTCAGTAGTCAATATTATAAAAATACCCACTTCTGATGGTAAATACACATTGAAACCATACTTGAAACCCCCTTTTTTGTATTTCAATATATCCCTATTTTTTTTTAAACATTTAATTATCTGCAATCATTGCCTTAATCTCTATTACATTAATGGTACCTAGTCTTATACAGTATATTGTGCACAAAACAAATCATGTGAATAACATGCTGCATTAAAAAAAAGTCAAATCTGATTACATGTTACCTTTAAAAAAAATAATTTCATTAGCATGTAAAGCATGAATATTAAGTGTGATGAACTCACCGATGAGGTCGACGGCCATTTCCTCATCACCAAAGCAGTCGCCATGGACACTGAAACTCTGATCAAACAATCCTTGATAAGACTGGTTCTCCTCCCCTTTTGAATATATACAAAGACATATGGTTTTGCATAAACTATGTAAAAACGACTTCGTTTTATTGATAATTCAGAGTTGATACCTATTCCTTCAATGTTGAGAAAGTGGTTCCCAAAGTTCTCCTTGAGAGTAATATCTTCGGTGCGGCACTGATTCAAAGAGAAGTGGTCTACCACATCAATGGTCCTGGGTGAGACATTGCATGCCAAAAAGGTCATAAAAACACTAGTACATCAGAATAAATGCATCTGAAGAGCTGTGATCCAGTGCTGTAGATAAACTCAATACATGGGATCAGGTAGCTGAGTTTCAAAGTCAGTGAAGTCTTCCGGAAGAGTGATAGTTTTAAAGGTGGCCTCCATTGCATCATTGGGCAGGTCTGTCTGTCCTATGGGGGGGAAAAGAAATAGTATTGAAGTTGCAGTTCTCATACAGTGCAATGTTTGCTCATTCTGCGCTGTCATGAACAGATAGAACAGGCTGCATTTACCTGGCCGAAAAGCCACTTTAATTTTGACCAACGCATCACTGCAGTCTGAGAGAAGGTATCTGGTCTTCTTCGAGTATATCCGGACGACTCCTAAAAGAAGGTGACCTGACGTTCGCAGACCAATTTTAATCTGGTAATAAACACAGAGTTAGATCATCACACACACAAAATTCTTATTTGACTTCTTCTAATTTAGCTTTACACTTAATTGTAACATTAAGTTAATAAATAGATAGCTGGGTTATAGTCAATATTTGGATTAACTAGGTGAATCTTGCCTGGGGGGATAGGATTTCCTTGATCGTGGCCTCCAGGTCACATTCAAACACTTGTGCTTTGGTTATTTTCTTCTCCCAATGGGCTGCAAGCCAGATCTTGGCTAGTGTGCCACGTTTAGAGACGAAGAGTTGGGAATAAAACATCGTGATGTGTGCCGTGTCTGAGAAAATATACGTCGTCATGGAAACTTTTTGAGCTTATTTGCGTTTATGCCATATGATATATAAAACGTTACACGTACTACGTAGTCATTCATCAAACAGTAACATAAGACATTCTCACAATGTTTTACTTGAGTTACTGGTTATCAAAGTACAAAGGCCTGATGCTAGATTTGTTTATTTATCAGGCTCTAGTTTGTCTCAAAACATAACGTCAGTTAGCTGCCGACCTAAATAGGTAGCAGCTAACGTTCAGATGTTTGAATTGTCTTCCAAAATGCTGACTAGATAGCCAAACATTTTGTGCTTTCGGGACGCGCCTACGATACCCGAGAATACCTAACTTAGTAGCCTGGGTAGCTATGTTAACTTTTAACAGTTATACGAGAGCTCGCTAGTTTTTGAGACACCATCTTGTGTAAGGCTAACTAATTCAATAAACCTGGATTTTTGCCGTCTTTAGCAGCGGTTTCACCTCAGTATCCCGTAAAATGTGCTTTATTCTTAAAAAAATAATAATTGTAAAAGTTTAGACATCTGCTACTGTAGGCCTACCTTTTGCCGCTCAACGTTCATCAACAATGAATTTTTTTCCCGCCCACTTCACGTGCGCTTTATTTACGTTACTTGTGCTCGATGCTATGCTGCTGGCCATACCATTTGCTGGTGGCCTTTATTTAACGTGTGTATTTCAAGTTACCCTTATAATAGAATTTTTGTTTCTATATTTATATATTATATTTAGAATATAGAATATTTAGTTTCTTTGATTAGGATAGCCATTAGAATTAGATTTATTTGATTTAAATCGCTTATAAAACGTAATGAATAAAACATTCCAAAAGAATGTCCCCACTATTTCTTTTAGAACGAGACATCATGCAAGGAGATGTGTAATTTCGAGGCAGTAACTTGTGCCCATTTTATATCAAAGGAAGGGACATTAGTCTGCTGAGAAAATTATTTTAACCCTGTATGGAACATTGTCATAATGACTTGAAGAAAATTGCATTTAAAATACAATAATGTTCAAAACCAAAAAAATACACTAAATTAGTATAATTATTTTTTTGGTATTGCATTTAGTTTGTTATTTAGGTAACACTTTACAATAAGGTTCATTAGTTAACATTAGTTAATGTATTAACTAACATGCACTAACCATGAGCAATACATGTTACTGCATTTGTTCATCTTTGTTAATGTTAGTTCATGAAAATACAGCTGTTCATTGTTTGTTCATGTTAGTTCATGGTGCATTAACTAATGTTAACAAGATTTTAATCAAGTATTAGTAAATGTTGAAAATAAAATTAACAAAGATTAACAAATGCTGTATATGCTATTCAAAAAGGACATTCTACATAGTATGAGAGTGTGTAGTATGAATGTAATCTGGATGACATACTACCATTCGCCATGTTGTCATTATCATGTGACCTACCAGCCTCAGTTACATGATGTCGCTTCACTGCCATTCACAAGTCCTCTCCAGTGGCGTGTACGGTGGCCGAGAAGTGAAAAACAAATCACAATTCCAAAAACAAAATAAATCCAAAAACAACAAATTATAAATGGAATGTAAAGATTAAAAACAAAAGCTACAATGTTTTATTTATTTTTTGCAGCTAGGGGTCGCTAACCTCTCACAATAACAAAGGCATAAGTTTATGATAGATAAGTGGAATTATGGAACTTGTCATCTTGCTGATGGATCTAATAATATTTATGGGGTGAATACATTGCTGTTTTTAACTTGAGCAGGTCACGTTATAATGTTATACTATGTGTTAGTTTGTCTGTATGAGACTAGCATTTGTAGAATTTATTATAAAGTTTATATAGCAAAATCCAGTCCAACCTCTTGCAATCAATATCCCATATGAAGAATTATATGTGTAACTTCGTACTATAGGGATCTTCGCCTGTGACGTCACGACGTGGTTACATGTGCTCTGGTTGGCAGAAAAGCAATGGCCGTTTGCTGCACAGTATTATAAAGATATAAGTTAACCCAAAGATTGGGCACTGTACGGTGTATCATCTGTGTACACATACCCTTATAGATTAAGGGCAAATTATTGTATTTTCTTTGATACATTTTTATGTTGACCAATATCGAGGTAGGATCATTTTGATTCAAAATATAGCCCATGGACAAATGAAATTACACTTCTATTTGCTCTAGTTGTAACAAATTTACCAGTTATTCTTAGTTAACACAAGTAATATTCGTAATTATGACTTATAGGCATCTAAAGATTTGTACGCCTTCATTGACTCTCTGGTAAACAGATGGCGTGTCGATGAGATACAGGTACCGAATGTCAAATCTGGCCATGTGTTCGGGCTTTTGCTCCAATTCTCACTCAGGTGATAGATTAGGCAGAGAAAATGAACCCTGGTTATATAAAAGCTTTACTTTATATCTCCTTTTAACTTATTCGTACAAAGAATTAGCATATGCTGACAGAACACATGGACTGCTGCGTATGTTTTGGTTCTTTCTGCCAACCAGTTCGTGCCCACGCCCATTTCGTGACATCATGAGAGAGAGATGAACTAAGGATTTTGACCATGTTATACACTGCTCTGTGATTTTGATTGGAAAACAATAATCAACTCACACACATCAGAAAAAATGAAATACAATTAAATGATAAATAGCGATTTACACACATAAATGACTAAATAATATTGAAAAGATTCTTGTGTTCTTTCTTTACCAGCAGTATAACAAAATAGTGCTGTCCTCTTGTGCCATGAAAACGTGCCGTATTTCTGCAGTAAGCTATGCACACATTCACTTGAAACAGCACTTTTACACTTTTAGAGCACACTGACAGTATAGTGCATAATGTTCCATATTCAGAAAGTCAAAACGTTCGTCAAAAACTTGACAATTCTGCACGCCCTTTGTTCTGAAATTATGCAGAATAATTTCAATGCTGTCCCTCAACACTGATGGAACAAAACAGCAATTTGTAGTCAACAAGTCTAAAAGAGAATTCACATCAGTACATAGTCTCCATGACCACTATGGGATAAAGGGTCTGTTGGCTGGTACGGGGTGTGACCAGAGATGAACGAAGGTGCTGTGATAGTTGTAAGCTGCTTTTGCTCTTGTTAGTCCTCTGGCTTTTAGAGTACATCTGGCAAAAGTAAGTGACAGTGGAAAAAAACATTTGCCGGTATTTGGACGAGACCAGGTTGTAAAGGATGGGATTGATCACAGAACTCACATAGAAAAGTACGTTTGTCACCATGTAAAAGTAATGGTAGAAATCATAAAATGCACTGTAGGGGAAAACAAAACCAAGGTTACAAAATTGGCAAATTATTTTAAAAGCAATTTTTTTTTTGTGCAAATATATTTATATGCAAATGCATAACTCACTTTGTCCACTCCGTTACATAGCAGTACATCAGTCGGCGACAGTGATAAGGAAACCAACATAAAACAAAAGCAAAAACAACTCCACCTGATAACAGAGAAAAAACATATGGCAATCAACTATTGAGACCAAGAAATTAAAGATTTTACCACTGATTAAAATGTGTACTCGCATGAAATAAAAATTACAATTAGATACTAGTAAAAACATATAATATAATATAATGAATTATTCAACAGTTCTGACCCTGAAATCTGACTGGACAAGACAGAGGCACTCTAAAGAGTGTTGATATCCACTTTATTGGGCTCGGACCAAATTCCGAGCTTGGAGAAATCCCCTCAGACAGCACACCAAATACACATAACCTTTACTCTATTTAGTTATATGTAAGTGTGAACTCTTGAATTCATCAACTCGCACATCAGTTGTGGTAAACAGAAGCTCAAGCATGTTCACTTGATGGCAAGAACCAATGAGGTTCATTCTCGTGTTACGCAGCACGTTTGAACTTCTGACAGAACCAATGAGGTTCATTCTCGTGTTACGCAGCACGTTTGAGCTTCCGCAAGAACCAATGAGGTTCATTCTCGTGTTACGCACGTTTGAGCTTCTACAAGAACCAATGAGGTTCATTCTCATGTTACGCAGCACGTTTGAGCTTCTACAAGAACCAATGAGGTTCATTCTCGTGTTACGCAGCACGTTTGAGCTTCTACAAGAACCAATGAGGTTCATTCTCCTGTTAACCAATGAGGTTCATTCTCTTGTTAACCAATGAGGTTCATTCTCTTGTGTTACACACCACGTTTGAGCTTCCGCAAGAACCAATGAGGTTCATTCTAATGTTACGCAGCACGTTTGAGCTTCTACAAGAACCAATGAGGTTCATTCTCGTGTTACGCAGCACGTTTGAGCTTCCGCAAGAACCAATGAGGTTCATTATCTTGTTACGCAGCACGTTTGAGCTTCTACAAGAACCAATGAGGTTCATTCTCATGTTACGCAGCACGTTTGAGCTTCTACAAGAACCAATGAGGTTCATTCTCGTGTTACGCAGCACGTTTGAGCTTCTACAAGAACCAATGAGGTTCATTCTCGTGTTACGCAGCACGTTTGAGCTTCTACAAGAACCAATGAGGTTCATTCTCGTGTTACGCACGTTTGAGCTTCTACAAGAACCAATGAGGTTCATTCTCATGTTACGCAGCACGTTTGAGCTTCTACAAGAACCAATGAGGTTCATTCTCGTGTTACGCAGCACGTTTGAGCTTCTACAAGAACCAATGAGGTTCATTCTCCTGTTAACCAATGAGGTTCATTCTCTTGTTAACCAATGAGGTTCATTCTCTTGTGTTACACACCACGTTTGAGCTTCCGCAAGAACCAATGAGGTTCATTCTAATGTTACGCAGCACGTTTGAGCTTCTACAAGAACCAATGAGGTTCATTCTCGTGTTACGCAGCACGTTTGAGCTTCCGCAAGAACCAATGAGGTTCATTATCTTGTTACGCAGCACGTTTGAGCTTCTACAAGAACCAATGAGGTTCATTCTCATGTTACGCAGCACGTTTGAGCTTCTACAAGAACCAATGAGGTTCATTCTCGTGTTACGCAGCACGTTTGAGCTTCTACAAGAACCAATGAGGTTCATTCTCCTGTTAACCAATGAGGTTCATTCTCTTGTTAACCAATGAGGTTCATTCTCTTGTGTTACACAGCACGTTTGAGCTTCCGCAAGAACCAATGAGGTTCATTCTCATGTTACGCAGCACATTTGAGTTTCGCAAGAGGTTTGTTCTTGCATTCAAGCAGGTTCGGTTGAGCTTATTTTTATGTTTGCTGATCATTTATATGTGAATTATATGTGAATAAATGCTTAAGTTCAATCTGTTCATCATAAAAAGCGATCAAGACTCTTCAGAAAAGTTGGACTAAACTGCTCAATTCTTTTTTATTTTAACAATCTCTTTATGTAGCCTCAAAGTGTCAGTTGCGTAAGGTGGGATAAAAAGCTCTCAGATTTCATCAAAAAGATCTTCATTTGTGTTCCAAAGATGAATGAAAGCATGCTTCAAAACAAGCATAAAAGGTATTGGGAGCATCAGGAAGAGATGGATTGAGCCTTCAGTGTCTCTACAGCAGTAGTCTGTGATGGCCTTGATGCCCTCCCACATGCTCTGGGGTAGAAAAATGACCCTGTATCTTTACAGAGCTTTGGCTTTTTTAATGCCTGCAGTCAATTTACCGCTCTGAGCATGACTGCATCACCCGACCTGAACACAGAGTCCCGAGCTCTCAGAAGAGATCTGACCTCGGGATTTAGCCAAGGTTTCTGATTCAGATGGATAGTAAATGTTCTGGTGGATGTTCATCATTCACTCACTTAACCACTAATAGAGCTGGTGACAGATGATGCATATTCATCCAAATACATACACCCAGAGTTCGTTGTTGCTTCCTTGAAAATCTGCCAGTCAGTATAAGCAAAGCAATCCTGGAATATAGACACAGCATCATGTGGCCACAAGGTAATTGTCTTTTGGGTTGGTTTCATTGTCTTCAGCACAGGGCTTTAGTAAGGGACAGCTTAGGCAGCTCTGTATAGCTAACAAACTTAACAGCACATGCACTTGCCTTCACAGTCACTGTACAAAAGCTCACTGTACAAAAGGAGCTTGAGAAGCCGCTGCACGCTTGTACACAGTCATATTGCATATTACTGCCATATTTCGGAATTTTATTACAGACTTTTTGCGTTAGTATCTCCTTTGTCGTGTGCTGATTGCAGCAGCAAAATTTAAACATAAAATAGACTTACTTGTCCACCTGCTTTGCTTGGAGCAGAAGCATCGGAACTTTTCAGGACTTCACCTTCCCCGACCTCTCCCTGCATGTGTGTGTGTGTGTTTTTGGACTAGCTTAAATGATCGGTGCAAGGCATGCCTTAAGAGTTGAGTGCGAGCTGTTGAATTGTGTATCTGTGTTCACCGTCAATCCCACCGAGGAGGACATCACCAACCCCACTCCGGACCCAGACCGACCTCCCATACCCTGCATGGAGCCAATGCCAGAGCCAATCGTAGACATAGAGCCTGAGCCTGCCACGAGGCCTCTGCCCCAGGTGACGCCAAAGCATATCATTACCTCGGAGCCTGAGCCTAACGAAGAATCTGATCAGGTTTGTGAGCCGGCAACAACATGCCAGTGGGTGTGGTTGTGGAGTATGAGGGGATGGAAGGACCACTGCTGAGAGTCAGCTACATCCAAGTCTCCTGTGTCAATGATGGTCCCACCCAGCTTCCCTCTCCAGCCTCCTCAACCTACAGTAAGCCAGGCAGTCCTTCAGTCCTGCTTCCGTTGACTCCCTTCAATCCCTTGGCAGCTCCTCTGTTGGCCCCGTCCTACAACCTTTCCACCTCGGGTCTTCCGGTCTCTACCTCAGTCCACCAGCACCCCGGCTCCACCTCGGCCACTTGTCACTGCGGCTCCACCTTGGCCACGAGGACCTACGGTGTTGCCCGGTCTCTGTGTCTCCTCGGCTCCACCACGGGTGGTCGGATCGCTGACTTCACCCTTTATCAGTTCCACCATGGGCCTTGGTCTTGGCTGTACTCAGAGTCATCATTTGGATCTCCCTCCATCTTCTCCCTGGCTCCTCCCTCCATCATCTCCACCATGATGTGCGAGCTCCTCCCATCTTCCATCTGTTTCTGACTATGCGCCCTCCTCCAGAGCCCCCACCCTCCCTCCGCTGGACTATGTTATTAGTTATGGCTTGAGGAAGCACCTTCTTGGGGAGCAGGCATCAGAAGATACCAGGGCCATAGACACCAAACCTTGAGCTACTACCAAATATCAGACACATTCAGTTGTAGAGTAGTTAAATAAACCTTTACATTTATTCATTTAACTGACGTTTTTATCCAAAGTGACTTACAAGATCTATATATGTCAGAGGTCGCACGCCTCTTGAGCAACCAGGGGTTACGTGTCTTGCTCAGGGACACATTGGTGTCTCACAGTGGATTCGAACCCAGGTCTCTCACACCAAAGGCATGTGTCTTATCAACTGCACCATCACCACCCCACTACCTATAATTACTAAACATTTTGGTAAAATTAGGCATTTCTTTTACTTACGTAGGACTTTGATGCTATGGCGTAGGGAACGCTCACGGTTTGTCTCTGTTGTAACATCTGAAGGCGTTGAACAGTGTAAGTCATGATGGGTCGTTCTCTGGAGCTTATGTCCAATCAGGGCATTCATCACAGTGATCACCAGCATTGGCACAACAAAAGAGAGAAGGGCATTGACCTGTAAGGAAAAACACTTACACTGAAATAGGCACTATTCAAAAAGTGGGGACCAAAATATTAAGGTTAAGGTGTAATGATTATTTCCCAAGATACAAGGGAGAGAAATCCTTTTGGACACACCTGAACCAACAACATGACATCATGACTTTTGCGTAAACATACACGCCACTTTCGAGTCAAGTGGCGTGTTATCTCTACGCATTTTGAGCTATCCGCATGTATCCATGTGTATGCGTGTATGTCTACGCCATTAACGTCTGAGTGATTCTGCGTGTCTGTACACGCCATCAAATGTCCGCGCAAAACGAAACAAAATGTAGACTACATCTGGGGAGCGATCTTTTTTTTTCCTAGGATGGTAAGGGAACAGTCATAAATGCCATTAACCCCAGCAACGGTTAGGTTTAGGGACGGGGTTGAGGTAAGTCATATATTTATATATACAGTAATAACGTTAAGTCAACGGCGTTCATAAACACGCTGAAAAGCGATTATGCGTCTTGATAGCTCGCCAAAAATGGAAATACGAATTGGCGTGTCATACAAACACGACTACTTCATGAGATCAGTCTGGAACCAAAGTAAAAAAAAAAAAGAAAAGAAAAAAAGACCTCTATGGTTTGGTCAGTTAGTGCAGTCTCATTTTGCTCTATTTTGTCTGCTTTGCTCTTTACTGTGTCATACTGATTGATTGATTGATTGATTGATTTGCTCTGAAGTTTATTTAAGGTTTCCTCTTATTCTTCCTCCCTCCCACAAATACAGGGTGGTTTACTTCAGTGCATTTTTACCAGCTATAGTATTGTGAAATTAGCTTGTCCATGTGAAAAATGTATCTGTTCAGTATACACATGTGTTACCATATCTAAATAGACATTTTTAATAGAGTTGCATTTTTTTTTTTTTTTGCTCAGCAGATTCAATTCAAGATGTTTAAGTTAAATCACAAGTGACAGTTTTGAGGGCTCATGGTACTGTCTTTGGCATGCCATGCAGCAACCTTGCATGTATCACTAACTCTCTTAGACATTTAGACATCTTAGACACTCTCTCAGGCTTTACTGGATCATCTGTCATTGTAGACTTGGTCAGATTTTAAAGCAAACCTGACATATAGACAAATGGAAAAGAGCTATATTGAAATGTATTAGGTTTACTGTAAATAAATATTAACAAATCTACCTCCAAGTTATAAGCTAAACTGTAATTTAAAAAAAAAATCTTATTATTTATGTTGCCATTATTTAATGGCAGCAGCACAAGCTGACATAACTCAACAAAACCTCATGTTCTCTCCAGCATGATTTGGGAGAAATGTAGAGCCTCTTGTGCTTCAGCAAGAACATTTGACCATTTGTACAGAAGTTGTCAAACAAATTTGTTTAATTACAAATAATGCAAAATCCTAAATATTTATTCTTTGTTTGATAACAATGTTAGATTGCAACATTTTTACATTCTGAAAACGATTAACTGTTTATTTCCAGCTTTAAATGAAAAAAATCCATATATATTTTATCATTGTACTACTGAATGACTATATTCATTTCATGGCATTTACATGGCACTCCAGGTACCAAGATGAAAAAATGCTGCTAATAATTGATAATAATCTATCTACTGCCTATTGTTAGTGCCATCTAAAGGAGCACCGACCACAAATGAACTAATATGGGTGAAATAGCTTCATGCCCACCTGTAGAACAGTTTTGGCGGTGTTGTTGGAGGCTACGGTGGTGCAGATGCTCTCTTCACCTACATAAATTTGCCCCATTGTCAAAAGCATCGGTGAGGCGAGAATGAGCGACGCGCACCAGAGCGCGCAAATGAATCTCCTTGTGCGACCGCGAGACATCCGACTCTTGGCTTTGAACGGGTGGCAGAGCGCCATGTAGCGCTCCACGCTCAGACTCACGATGTTGAACGCCGTCGCGTACGAGCAGCCGTCCCGCAGAAAGTAATAGCCCCTGCAGACCACCTCACCGAAAGCCCACGGATGGTGAACCCAGATGAAGTTGTACAGCTCCACCGGCATACACAGCACCAGAATGAGCAGGTCCGACACCGCGAGACTGGCGAGGTGATAATGGACGGTCCCTTGGAGATGTTTGATGGATCTCTTCTGGAGGGATATGTAGAGGGTCATGGCGTTGCCGATTAAACCGACTGCAAACAGCACAGCGTAGATTAACGTCACGAGCACTTTGGAATAAATATCCGTGTTCACATCCAAATCATCCACCGGCGGGGAATCTGTGCTGTTGAGCGGTATCAGCTGGGTTCTGTTGTCCAGAACACGATTAGTCCAAAGTTTTGTCATCAGATTCGTTTCATTTGATGTCATTTCTCAAACCTACTACTTGGCATAAAACACTGAATAATTACGTCCGTTTTGAATGTGAAGCTGTGATGAGCATCTGTGCATCACCGCTTTATATGGAATAGGGGCGCGCTCGCTGACGTGTGAATAAAAAAAGAACATGTTTATAATGCACCTATTATGACACACAACGACATAACACACTTTTTTTTATTTAACAATATAAACTGTTCAAAATGAGGAGGAAAAATATATTAACATTGTAGTAATAGGCTAAATAATGAAATAATCCATTTACAGAACAGCATAACAAATATTTATGGATTTAATGTTAAACCATAAAGCTCCATAGAGCTTTTAAAAGAAGACCTTAACGCTTATTTTTCTTTGATGACAGATATAAAAATCTCATTACCAACCTGTGCCAATAAATATCAGTGCACAACTTGGTGCGGGTCATCGTGTTAAACTGTATCATTCTGATCAATAATTATGGAAATGATTGCTCAAAACCTATGCAAAATTGCTCAGACCTATGGAAATGATTGCTCAATCATTGCTCAAAAAGTGTGACAACCATATCTCCTGCAGAAATGTTGACAATATAAAACATGTTCAGTGTTTTGGTTACACAGTTACTAATCTATGCATGTGGGGCATCTTGTCTAGCTGCCTCCTCCTGATCTATCTAGATTCATGTGATCCTTTTGCATAGGGATATTGTTACTGCCAAAGGACTGCACCTCTGGCACTAAACCCCGTCTGAAACCGTACGCTTGACTAGACAAACCATGTGCTGATTGTGTAAAAGAGTTTCTTTGAGATTTGAATCAACGCAGCATTTTCACGTTCAAAACTGGGCTTCAATTATTTAACACCAGTGGTGTTGCTTTACTTCAGGGCTTGCCAAAGACAATTTCAGTTTCTCCCTAAACAACCACCCTATTCTGCTCTTTTTTCACTTGCATTTCTACATTTATTCTCAGCTGACAAATAGGTATTGTTTTTTATGCACTGAGCTTGTATGGTGACTACAGGCTGCAGACTTAAGCATGCACAATTTGAGTAGTACTTTCAACTCAAATTTGACTAATTTAGAAGAATATTCCAGGTTCAAAACAAGTTTAGCTCAGCATTTGTGACATAATGTTGACTAGTGAGCTTTGCTACCGCTATTGGTAGTTAAAAGAGATGGAACATCTCATAAAAGAAGATACAGTATTTTGAGAAATGTCTATAATGGAAGTCAATGGTCACCAAAATTGTTCGGTTACCATGTTCTTCAAAATCTTTTATCTGTTTCGCAGTCTCAGAAGAAGGTCATGTTCGGAACAAGAGTTCTGTTCAATAACTGTGTAAAGGTCTTTCATGGGTCCTCCCTCACTGCTGCATTCTCTCACTCACCCGCTCGTGTCAGTTCACACTATAAAGGATCTTCTCACTATTTCTCCATTGCCTGGCCTCGTATCTGATTTCTAGACTGATCCCCTGCGGAAATAGTGGACTTACCTGTTTTGGATTGTTTCTTTACTTACCTGTTCTGCTGCATCTGTGGATATCCTGTTTTAGTTTTCCTCAGACTTATGTTCTTGTTAATCCATTTCTGGCTTGAGTTTTTTTTTCTTTTCTTTTTTTTCGTTTAACATTGTCTGATCCGGCAGACTTAACGTGAACAGTCTCTGGATCGGCAGAAACCATATCCTCCATGCAGAACAGTCAATGCATAAAAAAAATGCATAAAAATGCGTGTCAGACGTGATGTGAACAGTGTCTGAACCGGCGGACGTAACTTGAACGGCAGTCTCTGGATCAGCAGACGTGACCAGTATCTGGATCGGCAGAACTCACATACTTCCTCCATGCATGTAGAACTGCCAATCCATAAAAAAGGAAGACCACCCTCTTGGCTGTAGCTGGGCTGATGATGGGCAGTTCTGGGATGGTCGTCCCTGCACAGTGGGCGGCACAGGGATAACCACCGGAACGACAGAGGGCTTTATGGGGATGGCCTCCAGGATGACAGCGGGCTGCACTGGGACGACCACTGGGACAACAGCGGGCTGCACGGGGACAGCCTCCGGAATGACAGCAGGCTGTTCGGGAATGACTACCGGGACGACAGCGGGCTGCACTGGGACGACCTCCGGAATGATAGCAGGCTGTTCGGGAACGACTACCGGGACGACAGCGGGCTGCACTGGGACGGCCTCCGGGATGACAGCAGGCTGTTCGGGAACGACTACCGGGACGACAGCGGGCTTCACTGGGACGGCCTCCGGAATGACAGCAGGCTGTTCGGGAACGACTACCGGGACAACAGCGGGCTGCACTGGGACGACCTCCAGAATGACAGCAGGCTGTTCGGGAACGACTACCGGGACGACAGCGGGCTGCACTGGGACGGCCTCCGGGATGACAGCAGGCTGTTCGGGAACGACTACCGGGACGACAGCGGGCTGCACTGGGACGGCCTCCGGGATGACAGCAGGCTGTTCGGGAACGACTACCGGGACGACAGCGGGCTGCACTGGGACGACCTCCGGAATGACAGCAGGCTGTTCGGGAACGACTACCGGGACGACAGCGGGCTGCACTGGGACGGCCTCCGGGATGACAACAGGCTGTTCGGGAACGACTACCAGGACAACAGTGGGCTGCACTGGGACGTTGGAGATGCAGGAAGTCCTCCTCCTCCTCCACCATCCTTGATTGCGAGGTGCAGGCTCTGGGCTGGACGGGACCAGCGGTGAAGGGAGCTCAGGGCTGGGCAGAATCAATGACCCAGGGTCGAAGAGGGGGCAAAGTGGAGGTTGGTGTCAGGGTCCATCTCGACCACCTTCTCCCCTGTGGCCTCCACGAGTCCCAGAAAACTCGGCCAGACGGGTTCCCTCAAAATATCGTCTATTGAGGGGGGTGTCGGCTGACCAGGCGTCAGCTGGGCTGCTGGAAGGGGGCTTAGGGGAGTTGACCGCCATGTTCTCCATGTCTGACGAGCCCAAAAGGCAAAACACTAAATAAAGTCATGCACGGCTCTGGCTCTTCAGACCAAGAGTTCCCCCTCTGCTGCTTCCTCTCGCTCTCGGTGGCTGGGGAAGAGACAGGAAAACCCATACCGCTGGATCTTTGCATGACGGAGTCTCTCTGTCATGATACACACATGGGAAACAGTAGATCCAATTGCGGTATTTATTGGGTAATCCATAATACGTTATCCAGTCCAGGCAAGGGTAAAATACCATACAAGTCAGTCCAAGATCAAGAAACAAGAACCAAGAAACAAGCAGACAGACCTTCGGAATTGTGGTAACAAATAACAACAAATCCGTGACAAACACTGAAACAAACAGGGTATACACACACATACTAACAGGGTGATGGGAAACAGCTGTGTGCAATGATCAATGAGTGACAGAACAGGATGATGGGAATTGTAGTATTGAGTGAATGACACAATGGGGGAAGTGGACCTCTGGTAGTTACCCAGGGAAACACAAACCAGACACTGTGACAAGACTGTTATATCTTAAAGGATTATTTTATGACTCATTGAGCTCTGCATTGTTTATTCAGTTCATATCAGTTTTGCTGCATGAATTCATAGGGCTTAGTAGACAAAGAAGCATGTGAGGACAGACTGGACAGTCTTCAATGTGCTCAGTCGCCTTCAGCACAGCCCTATTCCGCCTTGTGTAAAATGAATTGGATCTCACGCAGAAGAAATTCATTTACAGCTGCAAAGATTCTTCTTTTGCTTGAAAATGTTATCTGTCTAGTAATTGCATCACTGATTGAAATTTGGGGGCACCCCTCCCCCTTCCCCCCTCTCAAAATATATGTTATGTTCCATGGATGAAATTATAGTTTTTATGACATCATTTTCATTTTTGGGTGAACTAGTTTTTTGTGTGGCTAGATACAATGAAAGACATGAATTGGTTGAGAGATAGCTAAGATTCAGGAAAACATTTGAGGATGTGGCTTGTCATGGGGGGAAAAACGTTGTCACAAGTATGCATGCATGCATGATTTTGTATTATTTAACTGAAGTAAACGTGTTATGACAAATCTGTCAGAAATTGTCGAGTGTACCAGAGAGACATTATAATATATAATTACATAATAAAGATAGATGTTCATGAGAAATGTAAGTTTATTTTGCTGGTTTCTACTTTTTAATATTTTGATTGTGTCACTTTAAAGGGTACATTTCATGCTTTTAAATCGCTCCTTTTTACATATAAATCATACATTTGAGGTCTATATAAAGTGACGAGTTGATGAGAAAACTACCATGCATGTGTGGAGAAAAGAAGTCATGGTTCAGGGAGAGCACACACAAGTTTAACATGTTTCAACCGTCCGTCTGTTCAAACTGTACTCAGTTTACTCCATAAGTTTTAGCATTTTGAAAATCGTAAAAAGTTATGTAGAAAACAAATATGAAACATGTATTTGTTAATATTTGTAGGTCACTAATCAAATGTTTGCAAAATGTGTGATGTGCTAAGGTCAGATTTCATTCTGTCATTTAAGCAAAACATGCTAAATACACACCAGGACATTCAAAAATTTACTTTTTTTTTTCACAGGTTCAAAAATGTAATGCTGATAAAACAAATTGTAATGAAAACGATTGTTACTAATAGCATATTTAAATGTATTATACCATACTCCAAGTTAGGGAAGTTTTGAAGATGCTCTTTATTACAAGTTAAAAACAAGCAATTGTGTTTACATTACATTACACTTGAGTGTTAATGCTGCTTTTTATTCTCAAAATTCACATAGTAACTTAATTCAGACTGAACCTCAAAATTGATCTCCATTCTCATTCATTTCCTACGTGTTTCTTTAAGATTGTGGTAAAATAATAGTTAAGGCCACTCACACATAAGAGTTCACATCATATCCACTTTATTTTGCAACTCAAAAGTTGTAGAAGTGAATGTAATCAGGATAATCGATTAATCCGCTTCTATAAATAACTAAAGCTAATTGCGCTACAAATCAGTGTGTTTTATAAAAGATTCAAATAATATGATAACATATACAGGTTTGCAATATCAAGCTTTTGTACATGAAAAATAACTAGAATGAGACCGGATGCCTCGCACATTACAGCTATAGCACCTGCTCTTATGTTAAAAAATAAGGTAGATACACAAAGACTAATGTCTAAGTCCTACTAATGGTTTGGGTGTAATTCTGAATAGATGTGTGAAAGTATGCGGGAGTGTTCTTTTGTGGTTGGAATATTATGATGTAACATTTTGGTATGAAATAGCTAAAGAGAATTCCATTTATACTGGAAATCTGGGCCATTGCATTAAAAAGGACGATATATTTGCTTTTGAAATAGATGTATGCTGTAAAATAAACAATCCAGGTCAGATAGTACAAAATGAGACTGAAGGTTATGGATTTGGCCTCATTGTAATTTTTCGGCAGATCTCTTCCCATGTAGGAAAACAGGAGACACAGTAAACCAAAAAACCAACCTATAAACACAACTATGGCTAATGTAATAGAGTTCCCTCTTTCACAGATGAGCATAATTTGGTCCTTATAAGTCCATGAGTCAGCAATGGGCTTGACAGGAGAGACTATCATCCATATCACACAAGAAATTAAATGAATGACAGTAGCAAATGCAATGAAAAGCCACTGTCCGTTGTGCTTTACCCAAAGGCTGTGCACCTTAGGGAAGTGAGCAGCCATTTTAAAAACACAAATAATTTGAAAGGAACGGACAGTTAAACAGGAAATACACACAGTGAAGAAAAATCCAAATATGGCATTTCTCAGGAGGCAATTTGCAAATGTGGGTTTTCCAAAGAAAAAGAATGCACTTATGCTAGACAAAATCAAAGACGCCAACATCAGGAAACACATGCTACCACCAGCAGACCTCACCACGGGTGTGTTGTAATTGTAGGAGAAAAGGCAAAATATGGCAATGAGTAAAATAATTATGCATATGGAAAAAACCATGACAGCGATTGATGGGATTTCAGAGAACTGAATATAGACAACAGAACGTGTTTTACATGTTGTGCTGCCTTCCTCATACCATTCACTCTCTGCACATGGAAAACAGGTATAGGGGTCCCCTGAAAAACAGTCAAATAATATAAATGTTTAAAATAGCATTTTGCCAAAACCTATTAGCTTGTGAAAAGAAATACAGTAGGGCCTACTTAAGCATACTTTAAAAAAGAATAATTATCCTTTAAAAGAATATATGTGCAGTTTTTTATTTGCTTTAAGTACTAATTTTATTTATTTATTTATTTATTTATTTTTACAAAAATACAAACTGTTCACACTGCTAGTCATTCTTTCAAAACTGCTTTCTTCAAATTCTTTGAATTATGGGTGGCACTTACGGTTTGGGGGACCTTACGTTCAAAATGACGATGATTCAAAATCATTTCAAATCATAATGTTACTGTACAAATAAAAATGGTCCGTCAGTTTGACTGAATGAGCTGTAAATTGTTTTATTTTCAGACATCATGAGAATAACATAACACTTGGTATTTCACTTGGTAACAAGAAAATCTTTGGCAAGTCTTTTCAGTCGCTGTTTTCTTTTCCTCGTGATTATTTAATTTTTTTCCCTTTGAATTCTGCTGTAATAGTATAAAAAAGGACAACATCTGCACATTTGTGGTCTGTTCTCCATACGATAGATAACATTAATAATTTCCTCTTCAAATCCATGTAACTTTCCAGGTTTGTTTTTACAGGTAAATACAATTTTTGATTAAAGCAACGTATGTTACATAATACAGATACTTATTACTACAGTGATATTTAACCTGTCCATTATTGCTGTGGAAAGAATCACGTTTTGGGGTTATTCATGGTCTGTTGAAAGTACCTTGTTGATGCTTCTACATTTTTAAATGTCCTTTTAATGTTCGAAGGTTGAAGGGTGAGTAGAATAATGTCATCTCATTGTGATGACATTAAGAATAATGTCATCTCATCTCACATCTCAATTTTAATAGATACATTCATAGACCGAGCTTTTCACTGATTGTTTACAGCTTGATGGAAGTTACACCAATAATTCACGCAAAGCGTCATGGGGGCGTAAGAATAAGGTGGATACATGTTTCCTTTCCAAATATTTGTTTCACAACACAAGATCATTGTAGGCTAATATGTAATGAGAACATCTGGTTTAATCACTTGAACGTCCTGGTTGCATATGCAACCCACTGTTCCCTGAAGGACGGAACGGAGGATGTAGTTAACGTCGACTGAATTGGTTTCATGCTAGGGAGCCAATCGTCTTTGAGTACTATTGAACGAGCCAATGGAATTGGCATGCATGATGACATCACACACTCCGCCCCCGCGGCGCAGGTATACAGTAAATACGGAAGTGGATGCATACACTAGTTGCTTTTCCGCTGAGGAGCTGAGCGTAACTTAGAGTCAGCGGTGGTCCAGCATTAGTGGCAAGGGGACTACGTCCTCCATTCCCTCCTTCAGGGAACAGTGGGTTGCATATGCAACCAGGACGTGCTTTCAGTCGAGAATGTCAGACAAGCTCTGCCGAGGGAAGACACGGGCTCACCGCAGGGAGCCGTACTGAAACACAAATGGGATCGCAACATATGGACCCAGCCTGACACAGGTTCCACACTGCTTACCAGGGCTAGACCTAACACCGGGCATTCCACCACGTCTGATGTCGGAGGGGTGCGGAGGAACTCAACAGGGTTCAGTTAAAGGGAACTCAACAGGAGAAAAAAATGGCACATATCCAGTCCATAGGAGGGGAATGGTGCAGCAAACTGACAGTTCGAACCGGGCTCACGGTGAAACTGGCTTCATGAGAAGTGAGCCCACGGAAAGCAGCGGTTCAACTAAGGTGTTGCCCAGTCTCCAACACTAGAATATCTGTCAGCGAAGCACTCTGTGCCACGGTGGGAGCACACACTCATTTAAGAGGAGCTCACCACCTAAGTGGACATTTGCATCTCAGGATTTTCACCAAGATGAATGCAGCCACATTCAGTAGGCCAACCTTGCTTGGAAACAGACTTCCCTCCCTGCTGATTTCCTTAACAGATAAGAGCTGGTCTGAGGTCCTAAGGCTTGCGTTCAGCAATGAACCGCAATGAAGTGGACGGACAGATAAAGCCAGGCTTGGGTCTACCTCCTCCGGGGCAACGCTTCCAGGCTCACCACCTGGTCACAGCTTAAGGGAGAGGTAGGAACTCATTGACCGAAAGCGAGCAAGTTCCTATTCTCTAGTAGAGACCATGCGAGCAGGAGAACTGTTTAAAAACAGAATTTTTAACTCACTGCTTGCAGAGGCTCAGGGGCGGTCATTGCAGTGCAGTAGCACCAGAGATAAGGCCCAAGAGGATAAAGAGGGGGCTCCCTTGTTCCCTCTGGAGGGATCTGCCCATTCTTCTGCATCATGATGTGCGTCAAGAAAACAGAAGCATCATCATTTGAGGGTGGAGGAAAACAGCCTTCTCCAACCCATCTTGCAGGAAAGAGAGCACTGAAATGACCGAACGCTCTCAGGATCTCCTCACAGGGAGAGGACTCACAAATAGGTTCCACTTCTTTTTGGCATAAGCACAACTTCCTCTTTTTAGGGGGTGCTTGAAGTGATGGTAACTACCACATATTCCTGCCGTAGCCACCTGATCCCCACGTCCAATTTAGGACCGGCCTGAAATCTCTCCAGGGGGTTAAACGTGGGTGCCATCATGCCCCATCCCTGAAATGTATTCAGGGGAAGTGAGGAAGGCTGTCGAGGGGAACTAGATCTGGTTGGGCCAATAAGGGGCAACTATCAAGACCTGCTCCACTCCTGTTTTAGCACAGTAGGTGCAAGCGACATGCGCGCACAAGACAGGAGCACTGCTCAACACTACATGTGAAGATTACTGAGCCTCAGGAGCATCTCTGGTCAACACGTAAGTGTGACGAAAATCACTGAACTTGAGCAGGCACACAGTGACAATGAACCGCATAGCCGCTTTCTTAGAAGGCTCACTGGGGAACGCATTTTTGCGGGAGAGGAAGGGGCTTGCCCACAAGCTTTGTAAGCCTTGCCCGTAAGAGCGGATGAAAACTTATGGGCTCTAGAGGGGTGACGAGGATCACCTCTCCAGGAGGCAGTGCCCACCGGACACAGTTGCATCGTGACAGACCGCTACAGCCTCGTAACCCTTCATTGCTCCCCAGTCAAGGGTAGTGAGGGGGGAGGAGTTACTTAGGCGGTTTCTAGCAGAAAAAGTCCACACCCTCGTAAGTTCCTCATGCACTTCAGGAAAGAAAGGCTCCGGGGCGCCTTGATGGCCTTTTTGAGCATAGCTGACATCTCTGGATCTGGCTCGGGCAACGCTGGTCTTGCAGAGGGAGTCAGCACAGCCAAGTCAGCATCTCCAGAGTTCAGCTCCCCACCCGATGCTGCGATAGACAAACTATTCCCTGGAGGGAACCCAAATGAAACGGCTGGTCCGTCCACTACAGAGGGACCAGCAGGCTCATTGGGGAGCTCCACCGGCTGCGGTGCGGGATCCACGGGGCTTTGCCAGCCGGATTACCCCTCACTGTAATCCTCAGATCACTAAGCTTGGATGGTACATCTGTTGCCATGGTGTTTGATTTGCCATCATCTGTCTCACCTGTGTCTAGTTAATCATCTTGTTTTGTCCCTAGTGTTTCTCTGTGTATAGCCATCACTTTCAGTTAGTCTTGGTCTGATCTCGGCATTGTATTAGGTGTTGTCTGTTTCAAGACAACCTTAAGTGAAAGTTTTAGTTTATATTAATTAAAAAGGAATGAATACTTGCAAATAGGTCCAACTCTGTTATTTTTGTTTGTTTGCAATCCCAGCGTAACAGCAAGACAAGTTTCAAATCAACGTTGCTGAAGATTTTGCAGTAATACACGCTTCAGTGTGAAAAAAATCCATAATGTTTGTAATATCTATATAATGTATAATGAAAAGGTGTGAGATATGGTATGGCCATGAGGTTTAGTGCTATGTAGTTTGCTCCCAATAGAGTGAATGTTCTCACTGTACCAGAGTAAGTAAGTGGAGTGGAGTAGCACCAATTGACCCTCGTCTTTCCGAACCTTCAATAATTACTCCACTTCACTGACATACTCTGCACTGTGCCAATATATATATAGCTGAGTATAACCAATATATATATCAGCTGAGGGAATGTGGTTTCTGATTGTTTGCTGTAGTAAGACAGAATCAAACTATTTAATAAATGTTGGGCGCCAAGCTCAGTGGCTGCAGATGCAACCAGCCTGTGCTATGCAGTGATAACAGATTATATTAATTTTCTAGGACCTAGTTTTACAACAAGACCAGAAATTAAATTGATGTGGGAAAATAGTTTGCCTTCAAATCAAAAAGCACTATACCTGCAGTAAAGTATATTGTGGTGATAGAATGGACAGAAGAAACTTAAGTACCAAGGTGTCATTGACCACATCCTAAGGTACTTACGAGAATAATCCACATAGCTGTTACGCTGGCATTTTTTACATGTAAAACAGCAACTATGAAAACCTTCAGGTTGCCTTGAAAATCCCTCCTTGCACTCAGCAGAGCAGTTTGAGAAAGGAACCTTTAAAGAATAAGAAAATGTGTTATTAAAGTTACAGTTTTTCTTATTTTGTATTTATTTTTATACAAACAATTAACTTAATCATCTGAACACTATGTTCCCTATCGGTCAGTCACTACTACATAGGTCATGACTGATCAATAGGAATCTTGCTAATAGGCCAATCTACTTCGAATGAAACTAAAACAAGCCAATGCACACTAACGTGCAACCATTTGCACCAGCTGTGTAGCCTTGCAGCACGGGTATTCAACGAGCAGCTGCTGCGATTGCACACTAGCTTATTGCTTCGGAGCGAAGCACTTCGTATACTGACTACACAGAGTGATTCTGCAAGCCTCTTCTGGATCTCTCCACTTTGGTGCTGGCGTTTTTTATTTTTCAACACAGCAAAACAAAAAAAGCTGTTTTCACAGCTGGTAAGCTGTGTGGTGAGAGCACTCAACAGCCGTTTTCACGGCTGGTAAGACCAGCGAGAAAGAACAGCACACAGACAGGTGCACATTCCTGTCTGTGTTGGCGTTTACTGTTCACCTGCGTGCTTCAGCACCAAGGAGAGCAGTCCCTCAAAGAGATTACACAGATAGTTTGCGTCTTATAAAAATAATAATAAATGACGTTTTATTTGTGGCCCACGAGAGAACAGGGTGTTCGCATCCTCGACTATCTCAATGACTGGCTCACACTAGCACACTCTCGAGATCAGCTATGCGAACACAGGGACCTCGTGCTCAGGCACCTCAGCCAGTTGGGTCTTCAGGTCAACTGGGAAAAGAGCAAACTCTCCCCTGTGCAGAGTAACTCTTTTCTCGGCATAGGGTTGGATTCGGATGCACAGACATCGCGCCTCAGCACAGCAGCATGCTCAGTCTGTGCTGAACTGCTTGAACACGTTCAAAAGCAGAATGGCGGTCCCACTGAAATTCTTTCAGAGGCTCCTGGGGCATATGACAGTGGCATCAGTGGTAACCCCGCTCGGCCTGCTTCATATAAGACCGCTTCATATGAGACCGCATTGGCTTCATGGCCAATTGGCTTCATGGCCATATCCAATGAGATACGGGCATGCAGTGTCAGGGGTGTGGACGGACCCCCAACTGCATTGGCACAACAATTGCCTTGAGTTGCTAGCAGTACATCTCGCACTGAGCCGCTTGAAAAGGCCGCTACAGGGCAGGGACGTGCTTGTAAGTGCAGACAACACTGTGACTGTTGCGTACATCAACCGACATGGTGGTCTACGCTCCCGTTGCATGTCTCGACTCGCCCGTCATCTCCTCCTCTGGAATCAGAAGCATCTGAGGTCACTTCAAGCCATGTATGTCCCTGGTGTTTTCAACCGTGTGGCCGACGAGCTATCATGAGCTGTGCTTCCGGGAGAATGGCAACTCACCCCCAGGTGGTTCAGCTGATCTGGAGAGAGTTCGGGGAGGCTCAGGTAGACCTGTTTGCTTCCTCGGAGACCTCCCACTGCCAGCTGTTCAACTCCCTGACCGGGGGAACACTCGGCATGGACGCACTGGCACACCGCTGGCCCCGGGGCCTCTTCAAATATGCGTTTCCCCCAGTGAGCCTACTTGTGCAGACACTGCTTGCAGTCAGGGAGGACGAGGAGAAGGTCCTTCTGGTGGCCCCCATTGGCCCACCCGTATTTCGTTCCCAGAACTCATGCTCCTTGTGACAGTCCCTCCCTGGCCCATTCCTCTGAGGAAGGATCTTCTGACTCAGAGACGGGGCACCCTATGGCACCCGCGTCCAGACCTCTGGAAACTCCATGTTTCCAAACTCCTGGACGGGACGCGGAGGCTCTAGGTGACTTACCCCCAGAGGTACTTAACACCAACCACGTAGTATTAAGACCCCAGCCTGGCTATGTGTCCCCTTCAGGGTCAAGGTAGTGAACCTGCAAGCACTGCTCATGGAAGAGGCAGACCTGGCTTTGCTCTGTCCCATTCATGCTCTGCGTATGTACGTGGACAGAACTCAAAGCGTCAGGACCTCAGACCACCTCTTTGCCTATTACGGAGGCCAGGAGAAGGGAAAAGATGTCTCCAAGCAAAGGATGGCCCACTGGATAGTGGATGCCATTGCCTTGGTTTCCAAGCACAAGGCGTGCCCTGCCCGCTCTGGTTGCATGCACACTTCACGAGAAGCATTACATCCTCCTAGGTGCTGGCACAGGGCTCCTCTCTAACAGATATCTGTAGAGCTGTGGGCTGAGAGCATCCGGTGCTTGGTCTTTATCGGCTGAATCCTTGAGAACCGGATCTGGGCTGGGTTCCATATGTGTGATCCTACGGAGATCCCATATATGTATATTCTCCACGGCTGCTCCTAATGGAAGTCCGTGTCGTTCCCTTGGGCTAAGTCACCCACTATCTCATAGGTAGTTGGGCTAGTCCACATGTATTCCCCACATAACTTGAAGTAAGTGGCTTCCGCTGCGTCTTCCTTCCTTACTGAAGGGAACGCTTTCCCAGTGTTATCCAATAATCTCACTGTATGGCCTATTACGGAACAACAGTGATAGATACACTCTGTGTAAGCCTCCTCCTATCATCCTTCCAGCCAAGAAGGTGTAGAGGCTTGCACGGGGCGCTGGATGGGGTGCTTTGGCAGGGATTCCTATTGGTCAGTCATGAACTACGTAGTAGTGACTGATAGATAGGGAACGTCTCGGTCACATATAGTATCCCTCGTTCACTGAGGGAGGGAACGGAGTCGTAGGTAGTTCTAGTGTGCAATAGCAACAGCTGCTCATTAAATACCCGCGCTGCAAGGCTGCACAGCTGATGCAAATGATTGCAGGCCACTGTGCATTGGCTTGTATTAGTTTCACTATTGTATTAGCCTCTCTAGCGAGATTCCTGTTGGTCAGTCATGACCAACTTCTCCGTTTCCTCCCTCAGGGAACGAGGGTTACCATTTGTAACCGAGACGTTTTTTCCATAAACAAATGACAAAATACTAATTATATAATTCATTTAAACACGCACAAATTTCTCAGATCTTGATTTCAAACATGAAAAAGCATTGACCTTCATTTGGAGAAACTTACTACATTGCCTGAGGAAAAACTGGAATCTATAAAGCTCGATGTTTAGATAAAGGCTTATCAAATTAAGACTTACAGAACCGTTGTCATGCCAGACCAGGAGAGAGTTGTTGATTGTAAAAGTCGTTTCTGGATATGTATCATATGTGCCCACCATCTCAAACTGTGGATGATTTACATCAGTGTGCCAGAGCACAACTGCATAATTGATGCATGGATCGTTATTGTCATCATATTTCACATGACGACCATTGAGTGGAAAATCCAACTTCTTTATTTCTCCCAGAAGCTGAATTGTTATTTTTTTTACGAAAAAAAGTTCATTTATAATAATATCACTATAACTTTAATAAATTAATATTAATTTAGTTTTATTCATTTATTATTGTATAATAATAAAATATTATAATATAAAATGCAATTTCATACATTTTATTAATAATATTGTTCATTATTTAATTAATTAAAACATTTTTACTACAATAATGTGATATATTGGTTCAACTTGTCAAATTAAAATGAATTATCTTACCATGTATGGCTTTACCACTGTGTTTTTGCGGCATCCATTCATGTCGCACTGCAGAACCTTATGTAATGCATGAGCTATGGTGTATATGGCAGCATAGATGGCAAAGGAGAATGTGGGATTTTCATTTATAATCTCTTCTGCGGTCCACAATGTGCAGTTATCACAAACTTGATTACATGTCTTACTCTTACTCTGGATGTCACTCTCTTCATCATGGGTGACATCAGTTGATCTCCTGTCTTTATTGACAAATTCATTAAATCCAGGCAATGTCAACAATCTCTCCGTAATACCAATGATTGTGCCAATTTTCCCAATTCCTGGCTCTCTGGGAAGCTGTTGATTCATAGCCCATGCTTGACTTGCAATCCACACTTTGTCGTGGATGTTGTTTGCTATGGCTGTTTTGATAACTTTGCTTGCATATTGTGGCAGAGCAAAAACAACAATGACATTGATTTTGAGCATATCAATCTTTTGAAGTGTTAGACTGTAGTTTGCATTTAGACTTAGACTCTCTTGATAGGCCAAACAAATGCTAGAATTTCTTATATACGTGTTAAACAGCTTTAGTCCGTCTGAACTGTATTCATCTTGGCTACCAAGAAAGGCAACCCAGTTCCATCCAAACCATTGAATGATGTGAATAATCATTTCTATCAGGTTTTTGTTGCTGGGGCTTGTTCTTACAAAAGCAGGATACTTAAGTTTGTTGCTTAATGCATAACTAGAAGCTCCATAATTCACCTTTGAAAAAGAAGAAACACTAAATTATAAACAATTCATTAGCATTTTGCCGTATATAATAAATGTGTATTTCTGAACAAAAGGCAGAAAGTAAGTGTGCAAGTTTTTGTTACATAAACTGTATAAAAAGAAGCATTACTCACCATAGGTATAAGGTCCATTGTCAATAGTGGTGCAATAGTAATAGTTTGTGTGCTTCCATATGGCCCTGTTAAAGCAATCACTTTAGGCTGATAGTTGTTCAGTTTTTCTTTAGGTTTTATTGACCCATTCTTTGAAATAAAACTTAAAACTGAAGGGATATTCTTTGTATTAGAACAATGATCGAAAATTTCATAGCCCAAAGAAACATTGGGCAGAAGAATGGTAGAGTTATTAATCTCCTCAACGGTAAACCTCATTACTTGCAACATCTGATAGCCAGATTTTGAGGAACGATGCCTTGAAAACATCAGTGTGGAAATTAATAGCATGCAGTTGAATTTCACTTCATAAATTTGACTTTGAGCAAATGCTGCTTTGATTAACAATATTGCATATTGACAACCTGACTGCCAAAAAAATCCTTGCTTACCTGAAACATTCAGTGGGCTCTGGGGAGAACAGGGGTGTTGCTTGCTCAATTTCATGTAAAGCGAAAAGGCCACCCAATAAGTAATCTCCTTCTAAGCTGAACTGTTTTGAGCAAGAAACTTTGAAAAATAAACAATTAGTAAAGCCAACGAGGAAAATGTAAATGCTACTGAAAGACATTGTTCAAGGTTTCCCGTTGGATGAAGCAGATGTGCAGAGGCTAGTTGAGAATCAGGCTCATATTCTTGAGTTAATTTTCTTAAAACACATTTCAATTTGCTTAAACCACTATATTCAGCGATACAAATGTCAATTTCCATAAACTCACAAAGCATATGTCAGTCAATTATTAAATGGAGCATTACACCACATTCATGACATATTTTTCAAACTGTATCCTTCTAAACTCTCAGCAGGGGTGTATGGTTGGATTTAGAATCACGAAGGTTTCAAAAAGATTACAGGTGGTGAGCAAATATGTGTATACAATACATGAGATTTTATGCAGATTCTGTTGTGCCGAGTAGTACTATGGTGTTTCACATCACATTTGAGTATAAAATATTGTTAATGTTCTCCCTGGAGGCTGAAAACCAGTGCTGAATTATTAGATGTTGAAAGGCCAGCAACACAGCTGTTCACATATACTTTGCATTTTTAAATTTGCTTATAACCCAGTTGCGGCATACATTTTAATGTTTTTGCATGACTGACATTTGTCACCCCACAAGTGTCAGATTAATCCACCAGTGTCACTTCAGAACACAAACTTCTCAACATGACATCATGACTTTTGCGTAAACATAGACGCCACTTTCTGGTCAAGTGGCGTAAGAAATCATATGAGAAGTGTGTATAGTTCTAGTAAATATCCAACGCACATGGCACCCTTTAACGTCAAATGAGACGCAGATATATTTGGGCAGAAGGCGCCCCCTAGTGGTCTAACCCTAACCCTACACCATTCCTAAACTTAACCATAACCGAAGCGTCTCATTAGACGTTAAAGGGTGCCATGTGCGTTGGATATTTACGCTTTTGCAAAAGCGTCCTATATGGCGCTTTGGGATGAGAATGCGTTGAACATTTTGTTTCAAAGATAACACTTTGTTTCAAAGCAGCTTTATGGCGATAATAGTAAATTCAAGTAATAGAGATTGTTTTGGCTTTACAGCTGCTCTAGAATAAAGTCATTGTCCAGCTAAAGGACAATTTTAGGTTGTTTTTGTCCATTCCGATCTGATGAAGGACCATCGCCTGGACACGATGACAACACAGTCCTGAAGTGTCAACTAGTCTCTTCCCTGTGAAAGCATCCCTCCCTTTACCTCTGTTACAGATAAAACGTTGTCAGGATAATTCCGGTTCGCGTGGCTACGCAGATGTGTCAAAAATTTCTGTATTACAAATTTCTAAGATCAAACAAGTTGTTGAGGATTGATTTGTGAAGGACTACACACCTGCGGACATATACTAGATTTAATAGGACATATAGATTGTACCGAGGAGGCCTTATTGAGGTCTTTATAAATCAGGCCTCTACACCAAGCATGACTATTCTCGCCCCAGAATGCAGAGAAGGGGACGGGCCTTGGCCTAAAGACTCCCATTGGAGGAGGCTGTCCTATAGGGTTCTTTACAAAGTGACATCGCCAACTACTGTCTATAGGGTAAATAGATAGACAGACACAAAGGCATTGGATCAATCAGTTAGGTAGAGCATCACACCACATCACAAACAAAAGAAGATGCAAAATAATTAAAACTCTCTTTGAACAAACTGCTTGCAACCATACAAAGTTTCAGTTGGATGTTACATAATGACATAATGTTTGGTAACTTTATTTAAATGGTCCCCTTTACACATTCTGTTGACTATGGGGCTGTTTACTAATTGGATTTTCAGTGATCTGATCGTGAAAAGACGAGGTGACAATGCCCTCCGAAACGCATTTGAGATGGATTTAAATGTAATCGCTCAAATCTCATCAGGAGACGAAACTGGACAAGTGTAAATGCATCTGGTTTTTGAAACCCCTCATGTAAATTTTACTCCTCCCAACAATGTTAAAAAATAAACATGCAAGACCGTATTATAGGTTATATGTCATGTTATGGCCAGATATGACCATAGATATCCACAATAAAGGCTATGTCTCGTCCGCGCTGCTGGCCAATGGAGGTCGACGTCCTCACCTGGCGGCCATCTTGTCACAGGCAGCTCGCTCACTCGTAACATTGTTAAATGGTACATCTTGCCTTTATTATATCGGACTGATCTCATGAAGTAGCGCGTGTATGACACGCCAATACGTATTTCCATTTTTGGCGTGCTATCAAGACGCATAATCGTTTTTTAGCGTGTTTATGAACGCCGTTGACTTAACGTTATATAAATATATGACTTACCTCAACCCCATCCCTAAACTTAACCGTCACTGGGGTTAATGGCATTTATGACTGGACATTTGACGGCGTGTACAGACACGCAGAATGACGCGAACGTTAATGGCGTAGACATACACGCATACACGCGGATAGCACAAAATGCGTAGAGATAACACACACACTCAAGGTGGCGTGTATGTTTGCGCAAAAGTCATGATGTCATGTTGATTATATGGATATCAATGGATATGACTATCACCATAGATGAGCAGCTGAGCATCAACTCCATCAAGCCAATGAGCTATCGCAAATTAAAGTGAAAGTCGCAGACGTTATTAACACACAATCAGCTTTATTAAAAGTAAAGAAATGAAATGATCCTACCAGTGATGAAACAGCTCATATCTGTTGCTTTCGGTGATGTAAACTGTTAAAGGGCACCTATTATGGCACCTATTATGCCCCTTTTTACAACATGTAATATTGGTCTCGGGTGTCCCCAGAATATATTTGTGAAGTTTCAGCTCAAAATACCCCACAGTTAATTTATTATAACCATTTGAAAATGTCATTTTGGGGCCTGCTTAAAAATGACCTGTTTCGGAGGTATACGGCTTGAAATGCAAATGAGCTGCATATCCCCGCCCTGCCTTTGGATGAGGGCGTAACTTGATACCTATGGCAGTCGGTACTGAGAGAGTGAGAGAAACCACTGTTTTGAATGTCATTCAGCGTACGTTTGAATCGGAAATAGTACGAAGAAACTCCGGCAGAATAAACACAAATGAGAATGGACCAGTACGTCTCGGTATGGTTATTTGATACATTTATGTACTTATAGAGTTGTTTTCGCGTCCCATTTGCAATTATGGATGTGCAACACACACACACACTAGTGATGGCCGGTTCGTGAACGAATCGTTCTTTTGAACCGGTTCTTTTTAGTGAACCGGTCGAACCAGTACACTAAATCGGACTGAATCGTTCGAAACAGTTCGCGTCTTGCGTCAGCGCTAAACCACAAGTTACTAAAGTTACTCACTTTCAGACATGCCTGACAGTCCCTCCGAATCGAAATAAACCAATATCCATTAGTACATTTTATTCAGTAACTCAAAAACTTCACTGAACGGAGACATGTTGGTGCTGAGAGAAGTGACGAGCACGAGCAGCTGATACTGCGCATGCGTGTACTACCGAACATACAGGTACAGCGGTCGGATAACCAGCACAGAACCGAGAACTGTTTCTTTCTGACACGTTCGACATACTGAGAACTGATGAGTTGATGAGCTGAGCATGCGTGCATTTTTTTCTGAGGGACGAAATGTACGTTTCCATGTCTTTAGTTGAACATCAGTAAGTGTAACAAAATAAAACATTTTGGAAACATGTTTATCACATTACTGTAGGCTATCACTGTATTATTTTAACGATTGGAAATAATGATTGGATTCTAAAACTGTCAAACTACTAAACATTTATTATTAAATAATATTTTCAGGAACAGCTAGCTCATTTAATTTCTAAGTAACAATATAAATCATTGATGTAAACTCTTGCCAAGGTTTGGTGCACTGCTTAGTGAATGTTTATAATGTGTTAACATAACGAATTAATTCGTTATGTTTAACACATTATAAACATTCACTGTATAGGCTACAGAAGGCTATTGGAGACAGACATGCATAGATTTTTTAGTTTTGTCGACTGTGGTTTCAGCTCAGCACACAGCTATGCTATGGTTCTCGAGTCGAGAACTGGATGTTGCAGTTCTTGAATCACTAGTACAGAACCAAGAACTGTTTCTTTCGGACACGTTCGATACGGAGAACCGATGAGCTGGAGATACTGCGCATGCGTGATAGCACCGTCTCTGAACAGAACTTTCTTTCGGCTGATCCTGTTCTGATATACGAGCACGCAGTAGTACGGGTGAACCCAGGACTTAAATGAGAGGGTGAATCGGCGAAATGTACGTTTATTTAATAACAAATAAAATGATGAAGACCATTTATGCATTTTATATATTTAAAACATGTAAAACATCCGCGTTAGCACATCGCTATGCTGCAGCAGGGTTCGTTTTCAAAATGTAAATGTAAGAAACTTATCCAAGATGATTATGACAATATTATTTAACTGAAGTTGTGATTAAAAATGCCCTTTAATTTGAAGTATTTTTATCCGCCGGGATGATAGAATTGACGTCATTACGTGATGACGTAAAAGAACTGGTGAACCGTTTTTTTGAACCGGTTCATTAAAACGAACTGTCCGAAAGAACCGGTTCGCGGAAAAGAACCGGACTTCCCATCACTAACACACACACACACACACACACACACACACACACACACACACACACAAACATTAATTCTGGCGCAATTTTTTGAAACTACATACACATACTGTGATAAAGTTTGCTACGTACAAGCGAAATTACATTTATGCGAGGGACCTGTTGGCGTCATGTTTACTTGTCATACAGCTGCTTCTGTGGCAAATGTGAGAAGATGGCTAACTTACAGAACAACAACATATATGCAGTTTTTAGTACAATATATATATATATATATATATATGTATAAACGTGTGGTAGCACAATACAAACAAGGTTTAAATTTATATAGCATACACAGACATCCTACGAAGACAACAACTTTAGACGCATGTTGTTGAATTGGCTGACATTGACTGAAAAGACTATTTGCTCAACAATCATAAAATACACTTACTGTTACTGGAGGTGACGGTGGATCGCAAACAGTAGATGACGATCCACAGTTCAGGATTAACTTTTAAACCACAACAACAGGATTAACCCACCACAGAACATTTATCCGGCTGTCGTTGAAACAATGGAGGATGTGTGTCCAGATCACTGAGGGCGGGGTCTAGGCCACAACCACAACCAAAACCTTTCTCAACCCCTTTCTCAACTCTTGAGAGTATTAGTAGAATAGTAATTGACTGTCTGCTTAATATCTGTTAACACTTAATATGTTGTATAATAAAAATGTAATCTAAATTGAGAGTATTTTTTATTTTTATTTTTTTGTATTTTCACCCTTCCCCAAAAAATATACACAAAGGGTAATGGACTACCAAGAAACAGCTGGTAGCAATTAGGGACTAATTAATCAAACTAAAAGGGACCGCAAACGTGGAACAGGAAGACACCAGGCCCAGGGCCAGAAGAACAGAACAGGAGTCCAAGGCCTGGGGAGCATCCAGAATGAGCCAGATAGCACCATGTTGGAGCAGGGAACCAAGGCAGACCCAGAACCACTGCCAGAGATAGAACCCGTGGTGTATAACATTCAATAGATTATTGCTGTCTGTTAGATGTACCACTAGATGGCAGTGTTATGTAAAGTGTTAAGAGGACATGATGCAGATGAACATGGTATTCATGACATGTTGTGTGGTGAGACTAAAGATGCAAGTAATCCACTTTAAAAGGCTCTTTATTTGGGTTGCAACAAGAGACAAACACAACATGGTACCAAAAATGGATCTCTGTGAGCTGTTTTAAAAAGAAAAGGCAAGAAGGAGTGCAAACCTGATTAAAGGACTTTCAATGGATAGTTCACCTAAAAATGAAAATTAGCCCATAATTTACTAACCCTCTCAAGCCATCCTACAGTAGGTGTATAAGACATTCTTCTTTAAGACGAATACAATCAGAGTTATATTAAAAAATGTCCTGGCTCCTCCAAGCTTTAAAATGGCCGAAAATTTTTCATCAAAATTCATCCTTCCATGATAAAAGTGTTCCACTTGGCTTTGGGAGGTCAATAAAGGCCTTCTGAAATGAAGTGCGTTTGTGTAAGCATTTGCGTCCGGCAGACGGCCTACGCTAGTTGACTAACACCAAAAGAGTAACACGCAGGATGTAGGAGACAGACTCCTCTCGCGATTCAAACACACAGGGCTGGGCAACAAACTCAAACTCCTCCGACTTTTTTCTTTAAAAATTGTCGTTAGATTTCTAATTTGTGTGACTGGTGTTTTGTTTTGCTCTATCCTCTGCACTTCCACGTTTTGTCATTGTGTCGTGAGTGAAGGGTTACTCTTTCACCGTAAATCGATACGTACGGCCGTCTGGTGGAAGCTAGTTAATTAAGATTGTAGAGTTATAAATATGGGTATTTTTCTTACAGAAACCCATGGCTGTGCTTCAGAAGGCCTTTATTAATCCCCCGGAGCCATGTGGATTATTTTTTATCATGGATGGATGCACTTTTTTGAGCTTCAAATTTTCTCCAGCAATTCACTCCCATTATAAAGCTTGGATTAGCCAGGGATACTTTTAGGCCTATTTCTCATTACTCTGTTTCAAAAGTAATATTATTACTTTACTTATTACTCCCTGCCTACACATTATATTACTTCTCCGTTACAACCCATAAAAATTGGTAATTGTGTCCTTTCTCAAAATTTCTAGCTTCACGTGCACCCTTATATATTTATTTAGACATTAATTCTTTCATGCATGAATTATGACTACCCCAGTAAGGATTTTAGGGCATGAAAATAACATTTGAAAAAGATTTGTTTTTACACATATTTTCACATTCAAAATGGAAACTTTTCTACCATAGCTCTCCTACCTGAGATAACCTCAGTTAACATGCTTGAAGTAATCAGATTACTTTTTGGTGTAAGTAAAGTAACATATTATAGGTAATCAGATTACTTTTTGGTGTAAGTAAAGTAACATATTATAGGTAACATGCATTTTGTAATCAGATTACCTTTCTGATGATGGACAGAGGCCAATGGGCAAATTTTGCCAGGATGCCGGGGTTAAACCCCTATACTTTTTCAAAGGATATCCTGGGATTTTTAATGACCACAGAGAAGCAGGATTTTGGTTTTAACGTCTTATCCGAAGGACAGTGCTTTTTGACAGTATAGTGTCCCACTCAGGCCGCATCACCCCAGACCCACAGGGTGAGCACCTCCTACTAGTTTGAATAGACCGTTAGTTTGAAATCAGAATGCTTCACAAATCTATGGCCTGGTTTCAAGCAGGGCTTAGATTAGGCCAGGATTAGAACTTAGTTCAATTAGGACATTAAGTATCTTTTATAAACATGCCTTAGAAAAAAAAACTTCCCTGTTGTGCGTTTAGAGAGTGACAATGGCGTTGACATAATATGCTTATCCACTGCGCCATCACCACACCCCATTTTCATGCACAACCATTTCTAGGGTTTATAAAGAATGGTGTGAAAAGGGAAAAACAACCAGAATGCAGCAGTCCTGTGGGCGAAAATGTCTTGTTGATGCTAGAGGTCAGAGGAGAATGGGCCGACTGATTCAAGCTGATAGAAGAGCAACTTTGACTGAAATAACCACTCGTTACAACCGAGGTATGCAGCAAAGCATTTGTGAAGAAGACACAAAACACACAACCTTGAGGCGGATGGGCTACAACAGCAGAAGACCCCACCGGGTACCACTCATCTCCACTACAAATAGGAAAACGAGGCTACAATTTGCAAGAGATCACCAAAATTGGACAGTTAAAGACTGGAAAAATGTTGCCTGGTCTGATGAGTCTCGATTTCTGTTGAGACATTCAGATGGCAGAGTCAGAATTTGGCGTAAACAGAATGAGAACATGGATCCATCATGCCTTGTTACCACTGTGCAGGCTGCTGGTGGTGGTGTAATGGTGTGGGGGATGTTTTCTTGGCACACTTTAGGCCCCTTAGTGCCAATTGGGCATCGTTTAAAATTGAGCATTGTTTCTGACCATGTCCCCATCCTCTAATGACTACTTCCAGCAGGATAATGCACCAAAGCTCGAATCATTTCAAACTATTTTTTTTTTTAACATGACAATGAGTTCACTGTACTAAAATGGCCCCCACAGTCACCAGATCTCAACCCAATAGAGCATCTTTGGGATCATCTTTCGTGCCCTGGATGTGCATCCCACAAATCTCCAACAACTGCAAGATGCTATGGGCCAACATTTCCAAAGAATGCTTTCAGCACCTTGTTGAATCAATGCCAAGTAGAATTAACGCTATGGTATACGATGTTAAAAATCGGTCGAGACGGTAGGGAAGTTTTAAAAAACTCATCCCGCCCCTCCACACACACCCCCTCCCCTCTGTGCTACCTGATCCCTGACGTATGTCACGTTTGAGTTCACGTCAACGCAAGATTAGCAACACATGAAATGTTCTAAACTCCCCACCACGATTATAATACTACTAGTATTGCTAAGGTTTTCAGTAATTGTTATTGCAGCACGCAGCGCATCTTGTTCAAATTCCGATCGGCTCGAACAGAAACCTCGAACAAGAAATATAATTACTTTGAACCGCGATCGGCGATGCTAAACGGCTAACATTCCAATGCCGACCGGCAGCATGAGCAAGTTGTCAAACTGATAAAAAGCCACGTAACACGTCACACCATAAAAGAATAAATAAATGTTTACCTGCTCAACAAAAAGTCATCCGTGTCAGCGTCGTTTTCAGCCCCAGATCTCCCTGAAGCTTTCTCCAATGGTCAATGAAGGACGCTATATTTATCCTACTTAGAGTCCGGCGTTCTTCACATTTCTTTTTAATCTCTGATCTTTCCTCCAGACTTTCTCTTGCGTGCAAACTTTACAGTAGAGGTAAGCAGGGGCCGCTTGCTGTTGTCGTTTATATTTTTATCCATTGCTTTATCCATTGCTGATCTGACGCTACTAGCTAGCTACCATAGACAGTCTGTCAGCTGTTTGCTCACGCACGGAGGGGGGCGGTTGGGTTGGAGACGCGAGCGCCAGGCGGAGTTTCAAGTGGAGCTGGTGATTGGATGAGAGCAGTTGACCAATATAAGCTGTGCGGTCGCACAGCTTACATTGGTCAACTTTTCTGCGGCTGTCCAGCCAATAGAGTGAATGGATATTTTTCGTTCTTTTTTCTATTCACATTGTTAGGATTGTACTATATAACCATAACCAGCATCTAAACGAGGATATTAATAATGAACAATCTTTGAAATCGTATACCCTAGCTTTAAGGCATTTCTGAAGGCAAAACACAGTATTAGTATGGTGTTCCTAATAATCCTTTAGGTGAGTGTATACTGTTTAATGTTTTTTTTTACATCATTTTACACATCTATGTACATAAGCTGTTGCTTGTTTCTGCTGCTTCTTCACGTCTTTCGATCAGGAGATTCACCATACATTCAAAAGATGCGTCAGAGCACCCCCTATGGAAAGCTTGAAATTTCCACCAATGGCGGTAAAGCGTTGTCTCATAAACCGCCTTTCCACCGCAGGAAATTTCCTCAGGAACTAGGGACTTTGGGGTAGTACTCGGTGTGTTTCCACTGCAGGAACCAGTGTCTAAATGAAGTTTCGGGTTAAAATTTCCCCCTCAGAAAGTCCCAGCTCGCAAGGTAGTGCTTTTTCAAAGTTTACATAGTACACTAGCATTCCATTATAAAATGCCACAGACATTACTCCTCTACATGGTTTAGCCATTAAATGCACACAATAGGTAGAGTAGCGCAACAAAATAATTTTTATTATGAGATCAGAAATTCAGTAAGAAACCCATATTTTTTAAAAACATATTCCAGTTCCCAACATGAAAATGTAAAAAAAATTCAACATAAAAATATCATTTTACAGCAAATAAAAGCCTGGATTGCACTGTTATTAAATGAGTGAAGAGAAACGTGTCTTTTAGTCTAGACATCTAATATTCCTGTGTTTTCAGCAGCTAAAATGTTGACATCCAGTTTCGTCAAAACGGAACCTGAACCGTAAAGACAAGATAAAGCCTTTTTTGTAACAAATCAGCAGTTGTTTTTGTACAAGAGCAAAGCATCTTACATTTAAGAAGAGGTTTGACAGGGAAAATTCACCATGATGCATTAATTTAAAGGCTTGTTGTCATAAGTAGTTACATTCAAGTTTAAACTAAAATCAATACTAGCAAAATAATGTCTTCATGCCTGTCCTGGTAAGACATATGAGATTTGATTTTGAGTTTGTTAATGACATAAACTCATATCCTTCATTACACAGTAGTGCAGTATTCACCAGCACAAATGAGTCTTTACAGCAGGTTTCCTCTCCTACCTTTCAAACGTCTGCCGAGCTGTTGGGAGGTCACGTATAAGGGTTTGTGACGGTCTTCAGCTGAAGAAAATGTTGCTGTCAGCAGACTCGTTGTGATCGGAAGCACGTTCGTTACATCCCTGCGAGCTCCGCCTGCTTCTCGTCCTCAGACTCCGGTTGGTTATCATCATCACCGTTATAATTAGCCACATCATCCTCTAGATCTAGACCTGCACCTTGATTTTCATCTGTAGAAACAAGAAAATTATCCCTAATCTAGACAAAAGACAAAAGTCCTTTTGACATATAATGGTTATTAACAACTTTGTCAATTGACTTGAAACATAAAATACATCATCTTTCAGTTTGTAAAAGCTACCAAAAAAAGTTACACTTGACATTTCCTAACATCTTTATAGACCATTTCACAAGATGTAAACTACACTGGTCCAGAAGCACTTCCTGTTTCAGTTTGTAACTGTTTTCTTTATTTCACATGTAAAGAAAACATCTTAAAGATGTTTGTTTAACTTTTTGATTCAGTTTTAAATGTTCTGTTGGTTGTATTTTATCCCAGCTTTTATGTAGTGTTAAAAAACTGAAACAGGAAGTGCTTCTGGACCAGTGTTGTTTACATCTTGTGAAATGGTCTATACAGTCATTTTAAATTGTAAAAAAGTCTAATTGTGTGATGATCATGATGTTGAAGAGCACCTTTAATTTTAGAGAGTTGTTTTTCTATCTCGCCCTCATTGTCGTACATAACGGCGTCTTCCTTCCCGTTTGCTGCATCTTCCTCTTTCCTGTACCCAATTTTGACATCTTCCTCCTCCTCGTCGTCATCTCCAATCCCGATGTCATTTTCCAGCACAGTATCTGCATGAAAACAGATAAAATTAGCAATGTGTGTGTGTTGTGCTTTAATGGCTGGATTCTCTCTTTTACCCCACCTCCTTTAATGTCCACCACTGCTTCTGGAACTTCTTCATTGGCTGGTCTGTTAAGAGTCTCACTCTTATTGGTCCGTTTGGAGGTGGGCGTGGGCAAGTCTTGTAAAATCACAGCATCTTAGAGGAGCAGACAGAATGTTGTTAAAGGGATACTCCACTCTTTTTTTGGAAATAGGCTCATTTTACAACTCCCCCCAGAGTTAAACTGTTGAGTTTTACCTTTTTTGAATCCATTCAGCCGATCTCAGGTTCTGGAGGTACCACTTTTAGCATAGCTTAGCATAGATCATTGAAGTGCACAAGACCATTAGCATTTCTCCCCAAAAAATTACCAAAGTGTTTCGATATTTTTCCTATTTAAAACTTGACTCTTCTATAGTTACATCGTGCACTAAGACAGACGGAAAATGTAAAGTTGTGATTTTCTAGGCTGATTTGCTGATACACTTTCCGTCGGTCTTAGTGCACAATGTAACTATAGAAGAGTCAAGTTTTAAATAGGAAAAATATCGAAATACTTTGGTAATTTTTTTGGGAGAAATGCTAATGGTCTTGTGCACTTCAATGATGTATGCTTAGCTATGCTAAAAGTGGTATTGCCAGAACCGGAGATCGGCTGAATGAGTTCAAAAAAGGTAAAACTCAACAGTTTAACTCCGGGGGAGTTGTAAAATGAGCGTATTTCCAAAAAAAAAAGTGGAGTATCCCTTTAAACATGTTATCTCTGTAAAGCTGCTTTGAAACAATCTGTATTGTAAAAAAACGCTAAATAAATAAATGTGACTTGACATGCTGAAGGAACAAAGAATTGAGTTTTTCTTTTTTTAAAAACTGACAAGATAAAGGCCCATTCACACCAAGAACGAAATCTATGGACAATGATGTTCTGTTTATTATAAGCACACGCTGCAGTATTGTCGTCTGTCGCTTTAAATGCTCAGCCGGGTAGTTTTTTCTGTCAAAGTTTTTATCGTTCATCATCAGGTGTATCTAGGGCTGCCAACTGTCCTGAATTAGCCGGGACGTCCCGTATTTTGGGCCTCGTACGGGACCTTCCTTGTCCTGATTAAATAGACTGCTATGCTGATCTAAGCACTGACTGACAGAACAGACACACACGCATAACACCGGTCATCATCCAATCACAGCCCACACTCACGAGCATCAGACCATACCAATAACAAACTCTACATTGAGAATTAGACTAATTATTCTTTTGGGACAAATCATTGTTTGATTTGCAAACAGAATCCTCTGCTGTCTGGTCGCTCCCGGTTCAATCCGGACTCGCGCTAATGGCGAATCCCTTTCACGGTCCCATTTCGGCAAATTAGTTTTGGTGAATTCAAACAACGTGATTATTGTTCACAAGTCCAACATCAGACACGCAAGAAAACATGAACTCTTCCTGAGGGAATAATATGCTGATGTGATTTGCTGCCCAAGAAACATTTCTGATTATAATTTGTTTTTTTTGTTATTAAAGTCAAGATTGTTTGATGAATAGAAGGTTCAAAGTAGATTCATCCGAAATAAAGCTTTTGCAACATTATAAATGTCTTTATTGTCACTTGATTACTTTAATGCAGTGTTTCCCAACCCTGTTCCTGGCGGCACACCAACACTGCGCTTATTCTTTGTCTCCCTAATCAGCCACACCTGATTCAACTCATCAGACACATCAGCGCATTAACCTATCTGATTATGAGCTGATGAGTTGAATCAGGTGTGTCTGATAAGGGAGACAAAGAATACGCCCAGTGTTGGTGTGCCGCCAGGAACAGGGTTGGGAAACACTGCTTTAATGCATCCTTGCTGAATAAAAGTAGGCTATTACTTTCTTTAATTTATTTAAAATGTAGTGTATAATGTTACAAAAGCTTTCTATTTCAGATAAATGCTATTATTTTGAACTTTGTTAAATGTGCTTTTGCTTAAAACTTATTGTAGAATTAAATTGTACATAAATAGGTTAACCAAAAACTGTTATGTCTGAGAACCTTTTAAACGCATACGAACCTGAAATGACATACTGTGTGATACAGTATAAATATTTTGAGTGTCCCTTATTTTCATGTAAAGAACCACGAGTGTCTATTGTACATCTTGGTACGCAAGTTTTTTATGGTTTTGCTCATGAAAATGACAGACTATATTTCAAATTTATTTAGCTTTTCACAATACACATTTAAAGTGTTTACATGCCTGTTTATTGTGTTTAAAATCAGCACACACCATATAGTTTACCATGATTATGGTTGATTGAGAGTACTTGATTGAAGTGTTGTGTTTAAGAGGTATAGTTTAATCGTAATATTGGTGAATGTAAACATAATCATTGTTTCAAAGCAGCTTTACAGGACATTACGCAGTCGTCTGACCAAATGGGAGGTATTCCAATTAAAACAATGATTTTAAGGAGAAAACCTTAAATCAATATTTTTGGATTAATTCTATCCTAAACACCTGCTACTCTACATCTGAATAGATGGTTATGAATAATAAAAAAATATATAATTATAAAAATTATTTATTCTTACACCGCAGCCTTGGGAAGCAAATGTTAATGTTATTATGAGTTTGCAGTGAGTGAAATTTAAAGTTATGATGTAACCGAGAGAACCAAATACTTTTTCTTGCCTATTATGACGTTTGAAAAGAAAAGATAAAAGACGAGGACTTGGTTCTAGGCATCGGTTGTTGATTGGATTTTGAGATTGAGAGGCATTGCACTCACAAACAGAGGCGGGCGAACACAAGCTTGCATGGGTGAATATAAGCGCACCAACTGACTGGAAAAGTTCTGCATACGCCAGCCACCAGAGAGAAGTCTGTCGGAAGATCTGACTCATTTGAAATACGATCAATATTGAGCATTTAGAGAAGAGATTGAGTAAATATTCATTTCAAGCAGATCTGAATCAGAATTTGGCGTAAACAGAATGAGAACAAGGATCCATCATGCCTTGTTACCACTGTGCAGGCTGGTGGTGGTGGTGTAATGGTGTGGGGGATGTTTTCTTGGCACACTTTAGGCCCCTTATTGCCAATTGGGCATCGTTTAAATGCCACGGCCTACCTGAGCATTGTTTATGACCATGTCCATCCCTTTATGGCCACCATGTACCCATCCTCTGATGGCTACTTCCAGCAGGATAATGCACCACAAATCATTTCAAATTGGTTTCTTGAACATGATTGAACATTCTTGAACTGAATCAGATCTGCATGAAATAAATATTCACTCAATCTCTTCTCTAAATGCTCATTATTGATCGTATTTCAAATGATTCAGATCTTCCGGTGAAACGACCGACTTCTCTCTGATGGCATATGCAGGACTTTTCCAATCATTTAGTGCGCTAGACATAGACTCTGTCCTGCTCCTGTCCTACATTCCTCTCAAATTGGAGAACAAAATGATGACGAATTTGTCTTTGTGGGGAAATATATTAAAACTTGGCTTAGCTTGGCTTAACAAAAGCATTAGTAATTATACTGTAGTCCCTTCCCTTACACCTTAACCTACCCTTAAACGTACCCATACCACCACACCTGTCCCTAACCTTACCTGTATCACACCTCAATAGCAGCATAAAAGTTTAACAATACAACCTGAACACAATGAGTACATTGTACTTATTTTTCATTGCAAGTATATAGTACTTAAAGCCACTTCATATAAAATGGGACCAAAATTTCTTATCATTTCTATTGTTTTCTATGTTCAAGAATCACATTAGAGCCACAATTTCTGCATTGTGTATTATTTAGTGTGTTACACAACAAATGTAAATCTTGGTGCTCTGGCACCTTATGCTAAGCCATTTGTCAAAATCTTGGGTGTGGTGTTGGACAGTGCCCTAAAGGTTAATAGACAGGTCAACCAAATTGTGAAGTCAAGCGTTTACCAGTAATGAACCCTGATAAAAATGAAGTCTTTCCTTTCATTGTCAAATTTTGAAAAAGTAATACATGGTTTTATCACCACAAGGCTAGATTATTGCAATTCACTTTATTCGGGGATTAGTCAATCTTTCATAAATTGCCGGAGCTTTGACAGGGGTTATACGTTATATCCTGTCCTTCAGTCACTTAACTGGCTGCCAGTGTGGCTACAGCACATTGGTCAACGGAAGCTGTGTTTAATTGTGCTTTATAAATAAAGTGATTGATTGGTTGATTGAATTGCATTAATAATAGGCTATAATTAATTCCAGACACTGTAAACTCTTAAGTTATCGGACTTGCATTAAATTAGGGACTTCACCCATATATAGAGGCCATTTACAAACCACGTTCAAACAGGCAATTCTCACCTTCTTCATTTTTCTCCACTACTAACTCATTGGTTTGGACCTTAGCATCATTTTTGGGCTGTGAATCCACATCTGGTTTGCCGTTCGGAGGTTCTGCCACACTTTTATTTGAATGGTTTGTGGCGGGCACATCAGATTTGGCTTTTGAAACAGAGACTTTCGGCATGGAACCATCAGCATCCTGTGAAGGACAGTTTAGGGTTAAGTAAAATCACAATCAAGGTTAAATTTTTTTTTTTTTTCTCATAGTGGCGCTACCTTTTCAGACGTCCTTTGCTTTTCCATTTTGGCAGCTGCCATTTTCTCATTGCATTCCTCTTTTATGGCCTCAACTTGCTTGTTGCACTGAGACCTGCACAATACATACAGCCATTGTCATACCGATGAAGCGGTATAATGTCTTTGGTATTGTAGATTAGAGCATTCAGAATGGACCTACATCTCACTGCTGGCTTTCTTACTGAGCGTGTCCATGTTATTTTGACAGGACTTCAGCTCACTCTGCGCTTTACTCACATCCTGCAGTAATGACTGCATACGGTCTAATAAAAGGAAATCAACAAAAATGTGAAGGAAAGATGACATGTGTTACAGGGTAAATACAGTAGCACAAGCATGAGGTAAAAACTTACTCTTCATGTCTTGCACCATTTTAGCACTGGTGGAAATGTTGATCTTCAGACTCTCCTATGACAGAGAGAAAACTTTTAGACCTAAAAACATACACTGAGCATATCCAAAAATCCTATTTTGGCCATTAAAACCTACATGCAGGGTCATTCTGAGTATAATTGCATAACTGTTTATATAGATAGCATTTACATCAATAACACTTATGTCGAGTTCACACTACAGGATTTTAAGCCCGATTTAAGCCTGACTAGCAAGTTAACGAGCTCGCCGACAGGTCGGGGTGTAATCGCGTGCAAATCTGAGGGTGATCCGCGCTCGCCAATCTTTATGTGTGAAATACTAAACAACGCATTAAAAATGCCCGCTGACACCTTGCCGATGCCAGACAGATATCTAGCATGCTAAATATATGGAGCTCGATAAGCCTGTGGTGTGGGTCGCAACGAGGAGCACAATTTAATTGAACTGTGGCAGGAGCGTGAATGCCTGTATGATGTTTCCAAAGAGATGTAGCCTACCACAAACGAGCTGGGAGCTGCTTTTTCATTATAAACATGTTTTACTCCTCCAACTCTCTCTGTAGCCAGACATGGGCGGCATTATAGGAGGGGCTAGCAGGTGTTTCAGCACCCCCAGGAAAGTTATTTCGTTAACTTGCAAAATTAAATTGCAGAATTAAATTAATGTGCAGCAATTTGTAGGCTACATATATAGGGAGTCTGGAGATTTTCTTAGGAATGTTAAAATGCACATCAACCGATCACTTGTTTATAGCTCATGTAAACACTACAGTCAGATTCACCAATCGGAATGAATTCAGTTAGACTGAAACAAAAGCTGTGCATGTAAACAATGAATGGCGACTGCAGAAAGCAAAAGCTGAATCCCGGACATCGACAGCCGTACATATCCAGGAAAAAGAGGATGGTAACCCCTACTACTCAGCTTTCTCCACAGAACAAGAACCTGCTAGCTTAGCTTCCAAAAAAAGATGGCCGACACTGTGTTCATTCTGTGAGTGATGGGCGGGTTGAGAACATGCGGGACAGACCCGACTAGTGACTGTAGTGTTTAGCCTCTGGACAAAAAATCCTCTGATGATGCAAAATGATGTTTTTTGAGTCACTGGAGGATTTTTTCCAAAAAATACATAATTCTCTCATCTCAGTGGGATATGAGGGTGGAAAGCACGGCAATTTGAAAATACTACAGGTTTTCTACTAATAAAAAAGTTTAAAGAGCACCTATCATGGATTTTTGAAAATGACTGTTCATGTAGTGTGGACTATAGCTCTAAGGGAATGAAAACATCCTGCAAAGATTTATAACTGAAAGTGCACCGTATATAAAGTTATTGTCTTTCAAAAGTGAGAGTCGAGACTGAGTCGAAATGAATTGTTTTTGAAACGAGTCATTAGCTGTTTCGTCGTGACGTAGATACAAAACATTAGCTCATTGGCCGCTCCCAACAACTGCGCAGACGGAACTTGACGTCTAGAACACATTCAAATACTTCAGCAGAATAGCATCATGTCGGGTAGACGCTGTGTTCTACATTGCAAAGACAATTCAGCCACTTGTTTTCATTGCCCAGGGACGATCATGCGAAGAATCAGTGGTTAGAGTTCATATTTGCAACGATACCACAACAGCATAGCCCGAACCTCGTGTTCTCATCATTTTAATGACGAATCATGAATTCAAATGTGGATTCGCAAGCCGGTTGTTCCAGAAGGAGGGCTCAGTATCCAGTGTATATGGATCAGGTTCATCCTCCTCCGAATCACAACCTGTAAGTATTATTAATTATGTTTGCTGTTATTTTCTATAGCATACACAATTTAGTTATATTGTGTTGTGTGTGTTGTGTACACTCAGCACAGCTTCTAAGCGGGGTAAAGTTAGTTTGTTTTTGATATTCACCAAACATTCATTGAAAAATGGCAATTACCTCCTAAACGACTTAGCCAAATATGACTTCGCTCTATATAATAAGCACTGCCCCTCAAAAGCCCCCGCAACGCCGGGAAAGGTTGCTCTTGATGGAGACGCGAGTAAGGGACAGTGTGGAAAGTGCACTTTTTCTGACACGTTTGTTCATTCACTCTATACAACACTTGACAAGCTATAATCCATTAATGGTGATAGGCGTTCCAGTGCCGACAATCTCTGCCTACGGTTTACCAATAACAACTGACTGGGTCATTTGACCAATCGCCGCAGATTTGCGTCACACAAAGGAGGTGTTTGCGAAAATGAATCGTCGAACGAATCATTTGGGAGTCGTTAAGCAAATCAGGATAAAAATAAATGCGTATTATACGACAAATAAAGTGTTTTTATCCTTGCATGCACGTTAAACTGTTTTTGGGAACTCCCAAAACAAAAATAGGAACCTTTCAAATGCTATGATAAGGGCTCTTTAATGCTAAATCCTGAGGTATCCCTTTAATATTTGTTAAAATATTAATGTTATTTTTTTCATCTGCTGATTATGAAAAGGGAACAGCACGAGTAAGATCGGATATGCAATATATCGGGAGACATTGAGTCAATCAGACAGGATTTTGACCATTTTTTTGTTTAGCAGAGACCTTTCTTTAAAGTGAATTTTGTTTTGTATAATTTTTTTTCGTCAATAAATTTCCTGTATTTATTTACCTGCGCGGTCACTTGTATTGCATGTGAACTGGAGCATCTCATAAATTAACTGAAATTCACCGTAGACCTATGCCTCACAGACATGAGAAATATATCTATAAAAATCTTAAAATGTTTTTAAAGGAAACAATTCAAAACGAAAATAAATAGGCTACTCTCTGATGTAATCCATTATGTGCATTCCTCTCTATATAGGCTCATATACGGAGATGGCGATCGTCAACTTCATCTTTGCAGTCGCCACTTACACAGAAAACACTAGTTTATTAATAAAAAAACAAATGCACGTTTGTCACAGAATTTACAGTTGCACATCGTGCTTGTTGCACGCATATTATGTCAAAATAACGAGATATTATGTTAAATTATTAATAAAAATAAATCTTTAAGAATATTTGCTGATGATTTGAATAAACAGGTAACTGGTTGATTACTAGCTCCACGTTTCCACCTGAACTCTTGTCAGTGAGTGCAAGACGAGTGTATTCATACTTTTTCTTTTTTCCAGGTGTTCAGAGCGCTTTCCTGCTGTCTTTGGTGTGTTTCCTCCATTAACTCCAGCTGCTCGTTCTGTCTGCGTGACTCATCCTCGGCCTTCTGCTGCTCTCTGTCACTTTCTACAGCCAGCTTCCTCATGCGGTCCTCCAGCTCCAATATCTTGCGCTGGAGAACAATACAAAATCAGGTCAAGTCAAGTCACATTAATTTATAGTGCTTCTTACAATATAGATTGTTTCAAAGCAGCTTTACAGAGATAACAGGAAAATAATGTTTCCAGAAGAAATTAGCATCAGTTAGGGCTTGAAAAGTAATCAAAACCGAAATTCAGAGCCTATAACTGACGTAATTTTACCATGTTATTTCATTTTTTTAATCCTATTAATATTTCCGCCCACTGTGTGTTAATGTACTTTCCCCTTTAAACATATTACCGCGTGTATAGTCACGTGACTCCGCCCCGTCCAGTCTGCAAGCCGCTTGAACCAAAGAAACATGCAGTGTCCGACGTTTGGACAAATTTTGGCTTCAATAAAGACGACAGATGCGAACACTGCAGAAAAACTGTTATAGCAGTGACCAAAGGTAATACCAGCAATCTGTTGTACCGAATATGAACAGTGCATGGCTCAAAAAAAAAAGAGACTGACAAATGCCCAGTGCCTCCACAAAGCAGGAGTAACACGCATTTACAAATCCTACACAATATGAAAAGGATGTAAAAAGATGGAAAGAAATAGTATATTTTACTTTTAAGATGGCAATATTTACAATAATTTATTTTGTTTACAAAAATAAATATTTTTAAAAGTTCTTTATTTTCTAGATTTTAGGAAAATTTTTACTTTAAAACTTAAATGACTTTTTTATAAGATGTTTTTATTTCAAGCATTGTATGCTTTGTTTGATCCAATTGTTTGAAATGTTTAATGAATAAGCCTAAATAATAGCTATCCGTACGTTTCCTTATTCTAGAATCACAAAGATAGGATTATGCACTCTTTCATTAGAAAAAATAACTGCGAACATATTTACAGTATAATCCTTGCCAGTGTCATATGAGAAAAAAAAAATTAAAGTTCAATAATCGCAAATGAGGTAAGTAACTTGTTCGATTAATCGCGATTATGATTTTAGCCAAAATCGTCAGTCAGTTCTCAAAGAATGGTGTCAATTCAGGCAGATCAATATTATTGTTGAAAATTTATGTAAATGTTAAATTTAATGTCAATTAATGTTATTGAATATTAAATGAAATGTTAAATTTAATGTTTAATCAAAGCTCCTTTCTAGACAGACTATTATAGTTAAAGCTGCAGTCCGCAGTTTTTCCTCTTTATCGCCATCTCTGTTCGAAATCTGCAATTGCAGTCATTCGCGGAATTATCAATTTTACGTGGGTTGTACTTTGACACCCTCGACACGGCACAGCGTGGATGAACACAATGTTTGGAGGAGATTGTGAGTCTGTCAGTCACCGCGCCGGTGTAGATACTGCAATTCAGAATCACAGATTATTGTTTTTGGAAGTATGACCAACATAGTAATATTCACTGGAAAATGTCATCTGAACAAGTAAGAAACATCAACTTTTGTTCTAGTTCTGAATCTAACAATCGCTTATAAGTTATCATATCATGCAAATTATACTTCAAATTGTTAATGTTAACAACGTCAGCATTGCGTGACTACACTAATGTCCTTCCGATATGCATCCTTGTTTTCGAATTTGTCCAGTTGCAGTCTCTTTTTTTCAGTCACCAGGCTTGGTAATATTACGGTAATATCGTATACCGCGGGATCTAAAAATAGCAACGGTATCAGTTTCAATATCGTCATACCGTCAGAAAAAAAAAACAATGCACTTAAATAAGAGACAAGGAATCCTTGTCTCCTATATAAATGCAATGTTTTAAATACAATTCATTTAATGGCTAAAATGCTTATATCTGGTTCTCATGACGTGACAGTGTGGTGACGAGAGAGTGGGGGAGAGAGGGCAAAGATTGCAAGTTGCGCACTGAGTGACTTGGTCTCGAAGAAGAACACGACTTCTGCAGTTTGGCAGGGATGCATTTCAAGCAAAAATAATATTTAACGATTGCCTGGTATTATTCGATTATTATTTGAAAATTGTGCCCCACCACCACATGTACGCCACATGCATGTAGTCTACAGCGGGCCAGACCGTGTGACGCTTAAATATAAGCTAGTTTTTAAAAAAACAAAAAAACATATTCCTTTCATATTTGAAGAGTTCAGATGCAAAAGCCTCTAAATGCCATTTGAAATTTTCTTCTAAAATGATCATTTTTATCAAGCTTGTATATTTAAGTTCAGTAATTTCACTTAAATGGCAATGAAGATTACCTATTAATTGTCATTTAAGTGAAATTACTGAACTACTAAATATACAAGCTTGATAAAAATGATCATTTTAGAAGAAAATTTCAAATGGCATTTAGAGGCTTTTGCATCTGAACTCTTCATTTCTTTAATGATATGATGTTTTTCTATGTATGTTGATTTTATGAAAAGGGAACTTCATGAGATGAATAAGATAAGATCATAAAATGCGCAATATCGGAAAACATTTGGAATGGGTCAGTCAGACATGATTATGACCACTTATTACGTTTTGTTTTGTAGAAATCCTTTCTTTAAAACGAATTTCGTTTTGAATAAATTGCATCTTCATTTTAATTTTTTTTCATCAACGAATTGCCTGGATTAATTAATAAAAAGCAAATATAGTGATCAGGACACGCGCCGGCGCGTGACTGGAGCGCGACTCATACATGAACTGAACCTCGCATATAAGAAACAAGATCTGAGAAGTGTATATAGTACGCTTGAAATGTCTACTTTTAAACAAAACAATCTAAAAGAAATGGGCTGCTCTCTGCTTATGTTTAGGCTAATTCATATGAAGTGTGCATTACTCTTTATTCGCGTTCACTACCGCGAAGATGCATGTTTGCGTCGTCAATGCAATCTTTATCTTTGCAGCAACTGACATAGAAAACATGTTGGGTCAGTCAGACATGATTATGACCACTTATTACTTTTTGTTTTGTACAAAGCCTTTTTTTAAAACGAATTTCGTTCTGAATAAATTGCAACTTCATTTATTTATTTTTTTCATCAACGAATTGCCTGGATTAATAAATAAAAAGCAAAGATTAATCAGGACTGGAGCGCGATTCATACATGAACTGAAACTCGGCATATAAGATACATGTCTTAATGATCTGAGAAGTGTATATATATAGTAAGCTTGAAATGTCTATACTTTTAAACAAAACAATTACAAGCTAAAAGAAATGGGCTGCTCTGCTATAGGCTTATTCATATGAAGTGTGCATTAGGCTACTCTTTATTCGTGTTCACTACCGTGAAGATGCCAGTTTGCATCGTCAATGCAATCTTTATCTTTGCAGCAACTGACATAGAAAACACTAGTTTATTAATAAATAATTTTATCTCGGCTGAGTCGGCTCCACTCGGCTCGCGGCGCCGAGTGGACAGAGCTTGTGGCGCGTGATCTCCATAATGTGCTCCCCTCTCTTGAGGAAATATCACCACTCTGCTCACATTCTCTGGTGTGAGACAATGTGCATCTCCTGTTTTCTAATAGTTGATTGACAGCTTTTAGATGCATTACTGGAACCGACACTCTCTGGTTGAACGTGTCATCATGTGTGATGCCATCTGAGCCTTATCTCGTAATTTTTAATTAGTCACGCGGTAATACCGTATACCGCGGTAAAATAGGGAGGAGGTTTGACGGTGTGAAAATTTGTATACCGCCCATGCCTAGTCACCACTCAGAATCCAAACAAAGTCTTTTGCATTTTACAGCGGGTGAATCAGTCGTCACTGGTGATTGTCGTTTGAACGTTTCTGGGACCGCCATCAAACTGATAAGTTTAATTAGATCAAGTGCTGTAAGAAAAGGCTATAAATCTCCACCTCCAACATCCTCACACGCAATATAGCCTAGCCGAGACTCCTTTATGTGTACAGATGTGACGTAATGACGCAAAGACATGCTCAAATCTCACGCGGAAATCCACCAGTACCACTGGAATTAAAAACATTAGCGTTTGAATCGAGCTAAGGCAAGCAGATAGTTTTGAGCACTTGCTGGTTATGTATTTTCTTAAATATCTATTTTGGTTAATTTTAACCCCAAAAAAGCTACAGACTGCAGTTTTAAACAGCCACTCGCCAAAGGCTACATCCAAACACAGAGTGTCAAACCTGGAGCTCGACGTTTCTGGAGTTTGAGACCCAATAGTTGAAGCCAAGCAAGAAGATGCAGGCGATGAGAGCCACCAACAGCAAAGATGAAGAGCGGCCGCCACGTCGACCGTTCCCAAGTGCACCCATCATGCTTTATTACAGTTCCACAAACACTTAAATGATGGGTTCCTCCTGAAAGGGAAATATAACCTTAGTATAGACATTAATAGCCCCATAAAACAGGATATAACAAACACATAAATGCCAATAGACCGCATTTTTGGGAATCATAACTTGCCTGCCAAAATACACAACATTTCTGTGGAATCTTACCTACTACTTAGGTACTATGTGTTAAACATAGAGGTCACTAATTATCGCTGCAGTTTTCAAGAATATTCCATTTTCATCAACAATGTCAGAATATAGCATGTAATTGGTCATTGAAAGTGAGTTTGTCGTCATGCATATTTCAAAGGCATGAAGATCAATTTCAGAGACTGACTGAATTTTCCAAAACTCACCAAACTTGTTTCAGTATCTAGTTAATTTATTTGATCTATTAAAAGATATTAAATAAATAAATGTAACTTTACCCAAGCAAATAATATTTCACAGCAATGATCAATTGTCAATATCTTATTAATAGTAACAATCGCATTAGAGTCTGTGGTTGAAGATATAATTATTTTCTAGTTATTCTTTCTTTCTTTTCAACTGTTTGCTGGTAGAGTTTTTACTTAAAACCCTATGACCTTAGCCTACGGATGCAGACATTTCTAAGGGCTCTAAATTATCAAAACTTTCCTGAAAAACCTGTTATACACAATCTAATATAATGCCTTCTATCGTCTGATTGATAGTTTATATATATTAGCAATTAAACACCCTTGTTTGTGGTTTACATATCATTTTGCTGCAATAAAGAATAAAGACACATAAAATTACAGTAAGAATAACGTTTATTTTTGTTAGTAATAATTATTAATCATTACTAGACTGAAGCAACTTTGGTTTCCTTCATTAATTATTATTAAATATTGAGATGTTTTTCCTCTTTAAGTATGAGAGCCTCAAAAGATTGAAGTGTTCCATTTTAAAATAATGATAAAAAATATATATATTTCTGGCTATTATTTTGTGTCAGAGGTGTAAGGGGAAAATGAACCTGAGCAGAGGGAATGTTTACTATTGTTTGTTTGAATGTTATCTTGAATTAAAGCTTGTCGTTCGTCAGATAACACCAACACACATCATTTACACCTCTTGGACTTTTCATTTACACAATCACTAAACAAATGCAATACAGAGAACACACAGTGCTCATGATGGACCAAATGCAAACCAAACAGTGTGGTGTAACGTTAGTAACAGAGCAACAAATCATGTCACCATTACCAGACTTTTACAGGAGACAACACTTTACTACTGTACTGCCACTGTCTTTCATATGAAAGAAACCTTTAACTCTACGAATGATTAAATAAAGGAGTATTAGAATATATTCATATGAAACAAGCCACACAAACTGTAAACATATTCAACATGTAAATCCATTTAGTACGAAATTGCTTTTGTTCTGGTAACTTAGCATGCTTGCTAATACAGCTACTGTTATGGTTATAGTTACACTTTCATCTTTTTAACAGATAAATGTTATACATTAGTGTCACAATTACATGTATTGGTGTCAAATTACCCTTACCGGCATTTAATGTAAAAGGTCTCGTCGGGAAAAGGGATAAAACATGGACATCTCGATATTCGTTGGAGTCTTTCCGGGATGAAATCACTTAAACTGCAGTGTTTTGCACTGAACCGCAACGCGCACGCGCACTTGATTCGGATTCACTTCTCGTCTTTTCAGGAAACAGTTTCTCTCATCGCTGAATGGTTCTTTGAGGTACTACAGACTTTTGAGCAGACTTTTTTCACTCTTATTATCAATAAATAAAAGCAGGACATGTACTTTCACAATGGAACTTTGTGATTGTCAGCAAATTGTCAGCTTTAGTTTAGACAAAACATATTATATTCTATAAACTGAATTCTATGTTAAAAATTTGACAACATGCCCCAAACCTACATTTATGATAAATCCCCTTTTTGTGAGAACAGTTTTAGCTAAACCTTTGTCTCATGCCAGTGATTGTGCTTGTTGTCTGACTGAAATGATAAAAAAATGATAATAATGTTAATTTATCATGAAGGACAGAAGTTACAAACATTTGAATGTTAATTTAATTAAGTTAAATTAGTAGGAATTACTTGACTGTGGTTTTTGGACCAAAATGCAAGAGAAAACAAGAATTTGTGTATTTGGACTTTTGACTGAAAACTGTGTGACCCAGTAAACCAGTTAATGAAATACAGAGCTTCACTGTGTGAACTATCAATAGTTTCCCCTTGTTAAATGAAAGGAAAAAAAATAGTCAGAACAGAAGATTTGAAATAAAAAAATGAGTTATTTAAGGCATATTTTCCCCCTTCTTTCAGGATTTTAATATCTCACCCTGTTTGTTTAAATTAACATCATTTAATATACATAAAAACATAGATTTTCAACATCCAACCTGATGTCTTGTTTCAAAGCAACACCCTGAGACTGTCTGGCCCTGCAAAACTGGAAATATTACAAAAAAAATTTAACAAACCATACTCCAAAAACTGATTTTCCCATCAAGATTCTTGTGGTGTAGAAATGCGCCTCTCGTCTCATGTGGCCGTGTCATTCATACACTTCATTTCTTATTCTTACTGCTCTTCGGGGCATATAATTTACCGTTTCAATTTCAAAGCATTAACACAAGCTTGAGTCTTTTCACATTTTAATAAAAACATTTGTAGCTCATTACATTATAGTTCAGATTTTGCATTTTTTTTAAAGGAAAAAGGCATGAAATCATAATTCAAAGGCACACAGATGTATAGCTCAGTCAATTCCTGCTCAGAAACGCTTCCTTTCTTTTTCCTCCTTAAAAACAAAGAAATACCAACATTAGTTCAGTTACATTTAAGGCAGTGGCTATGTAACAGGGCAGTAAACACCAGTAGAAACAGATGTATCCAGTAGAAACACAGCAGCGGTTGCCAAAAATTCATAATCAAAAATATGGTGACAATATTTCTGGTATATTGGTGCCTGTATATATTTTAAAACTGTTTATCTACTTGAACAACCACAATCTGCTTTTCATACTAAAATGTACTGATAACAACCAAGATAAAACAGATGTAATCAATGTTCATTATAAGCAGCCTGTCCATAAAACAGGGCCAGTGCTTTTATATAGACAATCCACCTAAACACGACACACTAAAATGCAATAAACATTAACTAAATAACAGAAAATGTAACACAAAACACACTAATGTAGATTTGCTGAAAACATAAATGAGTAGAAACACAATTATTGAAAATATAATAATCTGTCATGTGTTGTTTTACTGTTCTAAGAATTATTAGTTTTTAATTCCAGAAGCCATAAATTTGACAGTATTATAATAAAATTAGATGCATATATGTTGTAAAGTTAAACCATTTACAGTTTTTTCACCATATATGCTACGGTTACTTACAGTTATTGGCAAATTAACAGGTTTTTACTGTAGCATTTACTGTAGAATTTGAGGAAGCGAAACCAGATATATCATTGTAATTCAATTGTGAATTTAAAGTATTGAATTAAATTGAACAGAATTCATGTAGCTGCTATAGTTTAGAATACATTTTATCAGTATATAACCATATCCTAAATTAAAATGGTGGAAATTCTGTGGTGTGTATTAAATTATGATATATTTCGACACTAATGAATCTGAAAAAAATATGCCTAAAATAGAAAACAGAGAAGAAAATAGAAATCAGAGAAGAAATCAAACAACATAAATTGTTTATAAAAAATAAAGAAACAATGACCTTTTAATGAACTAAATTAATTAGGACTAATGAGATTCCTCAAGTGGATTCATTTACTGCAATTTAGTAAGTTCATAGTCAATCCAATTTATAATCACATTGAATTTGGAGGATGGAGCGATTCTTAAAGGGGAACTTGACAACTATTTCAACTTAAAATTAATTTTTGGTAAGTTTTAGCTTACCTCAAGGGCATCCAAGATGTGGGTGTCTTTGTTTCCGCAGTAGTTTCAATTTTTAGGTCATATTATGGAGGTCTATGGTCACCACCTCAATAAGCATGCACAGAGAAGTCCAAATTAAACATGATTTAATGACTCGTAAATGTAAGAACACATCGATGGCCTAAGAAACGAAACGAACAGTATTTATATCGTTTTTACCTCATATAACCACAGCCACGTCCAAGTACTCTGAGGGCGCGGGCGCTTTATGGCTGTGGAATTATACTATAATTATTAATACTGTTCGTTTTCTCTTCGGTGTCTTAGGCCATCAATGTGTACTTACATTTACGAGTCATTAAATCATGTTTAATTTGGACTTCTCTGTGCATACTCTTTGAGGTGGTGACCATCGGATCATTTCCAATGACATGCGGATCCAATTGCACTGATGCACATCCGATACACTCTTAACTGTTTAAGACATAACCGACATTTACACGAATACTGTCCAAAACGGACATTTAGACAATGTTGAGTGCATTTGTCCATTCAGACACTAAAGAGAGCTCAGTTCAGTCCTCGCATGCTTTATATGTGTTTGTGCATAGCTGCACACTTCGGCTTAGGTGTATGTATGCACACAGAAAACCGTACCGAATAGGCTCTATGCACCATAGATATCTATATAAAAGGCTAGATGTCTTAAAGTGGAGTTTCTATCGTCATCACCGGCGGCCATCTTGTCACAGGTAAGCTGATGTAAGATGAGTGGTCACCACGAACACAAATACTCTTATCTCATTGAAATCTTGACGGATTTGGTTCTTACAAACGTGGCTATAATTATCTGGATGATTGTTTATTTATACACTTATTATTCAGAAGTATGCTGTGTCATAACTACATCTCTGATGATTATAACAAACCAAACCGTTTGAAAATCGGTAGAAAATTGAGCAAGTTATGGTTATTTTAATAGTACATGTACCATTAACACAATGTAACAATGAGTGAGCGAGCTGCCTGTGACAAGATGGCCGCCAGGTGCAGACGTCGACCTCCATTGGCCAGCCGCGTGGACGAGATATCTAGCCTTTATATAGATATCTATGCTATGCACAACTTGTAAAACAGATCGCATGGCTTCCGGTTCAGGTCTTTTGTATGTGCTTCATGAATTTTTTTGCGGTTTTACTCAAGATAACTTAAAAGGAGCGAGCAAAGATTAGCGTAACCAATGTCCCTCACATGTGCAGATTGATATTTAAACGTTTTATATTTTTTCTTCTTCACAGTAACGTTTAAATATTTAAATGGAATAAAACGCCAATAACAAAGTGAACTAGGTAGGATAGCGGATTACCTTAAAAATCCATAGATTTCACACTTTCTCTGACAAGCGGATGCGATGAGACCTGTTTTCCGGTTTGGTCACGTGACGCTCGGCATAAAGCCTATCCACAAGTTTCCTACGCCCCATGAGCCCTTGCGTCAAAAGTGGGCGCGACTTCCGGTTGGAAGTAAACAAAGCGCGATTTGACATGCTTGACACTCGTTCATTCAACAGTTGACAGTCATTCAAGTTATAGCGATCCAAACTAGCTAACGATGTGGGAACACAACCTCAACGAAATTCAAAAGGGTGAAATAACAGTACCTTTACCCTCCGCAGTAGTTGATTGGGAGTATTATAATAACATTATTAATAATCAATACTCATCAAGGCATGGTGACAGACAGTGCGAGCTGACAAACAATTAAAATAAAAAATACACACTTAGTCATTGTGCTTTGGAGTTTATTCAAAATTATAAATGAATGTGCCACTTGAATACATTAACTGGCACATTTGGTTAACTTTTGGCTTTGATCCTGAGTTTAGCTGTAACATCAGTAGAGAACAGCCAAACACATGCTGATAGAGTTTATAGAACATTAAGAATTTAAACAAATGTACACAGGAAGATTCGTCGTCTTTTGGGAGGTGATGGAAACTACAGTCGTTGGCAGGATCACTCTGATTTCGTTTTCAGCTTATGTTCAAAACAATCCCGTTTAAGCCACTAAATTAGTTTAGTCCGGCTATACATACAACCGCGAACATTACATGTTGTCCCTGAGCTCCGTAACGACATCTCTCATAAAGATTTGCGTCTTTAAATAGTAAAATAATTCTCCGTAAAACAGCTAGCCTCTTCGCTAACTAACACACACAAAATACCATTGGAATGCTACTTCCGCCACGTCACCGGAAGTTTCACCCACTTTATTTTTTACAGGAGCGCCCCTCGGAAACTTGTGGATAGAGCTCTTTTTCATATCTATATGTCTGCTCTAATCATTCTCCCAGACGTTCACATTTTTTAACGGTAGATCAGCACGTTACAGTACAAATGTGGGCATCGACCACAGACATAGGACATCAGTTCTGACTGGATCGCTTCCCAAATCGTCACTATCTAACATTTTCGTTTTATTCGTTGACGAAAATGTCAATAGATTTTTGTCATAGATTTTGTCATTCAAAACTAGTTTTTATTTAGTTATCGTCTCGTTTTCGTCTATGAAAAAATTTCGTTGACGAATAATTTTCGTCGACGAAATTAACACTGAAACACACACGGCATATGATACTGTGCATGATGTATTACCCACTTCAGTACACATAGCTCCACACGATAAAGTTGGCCGGCGCCGATAATAACAGATGCACATGAGCAGCGGTTGAAAGGGGGAGGAGGGCGCCGCAAGTGAGTTTATTTTACAACAGTGTAGTGAATTATACGGCCCACAGCTGTAGGGGGAGCTCGTTGCGAAAACATGCGACGTCAAAAGGGAAAATCCGCGAGAGTTGCCACGTTCCCCTTTAAATTCTGCAAAAAACCTACCGTGCAAATATGCATAATTCAGGTTCACCAGACAAGCACTAAGCTTTGTCCAACAGTAAAAGCACTTCTGTAATCCAGGAAAAGCTTTAAATCCATGTCTGGAAAAGCTGCCAATAAGGTCTCAGACAGCTCCACAGCTTTGCTTTTACCTTCACAACGTTGCCCAGCTCAGCCAGTGTTTGCTCATAGCGAGCCTCCATGCCTTTAAGACTTTCTGGTTGCACAAGCTGCCTCTTTATGCCAGGACTGCCAGCATCTGACACCATCTTCAAAAACCTCGCTTCCTGAAACATGAACAAATGGTACAATCTACGTGACACTCAGTTCAACTTTTCACAGTCACTCAATTATTTATCTAGTGTTGGCAAATAGTTTATTGCTCATAATAAACTTTGATAATTGATTGAAACAACAAACACGACTAAATCACAATGGCTAGATTTCATTCCAGTTATGAGGAAAACCTGACCTGCACTTTTAAAAGGAAGGTGAACGCCGACCCAGCTTTCCCTGCTCTCGCTGTTCTGCCCACCCTGCAAGTGGAAATGCGGTAAAGATACATTGATGGATATGGAAATCATAATTCTTCGATCAAATAAATGGGTTTTTGTAGTAATATTTTGACTTGCCTGTGGATGTATGTTCGGATGTATTGAGGAGCATCATAATTAATGACACATTTTACGCTGTTGATATCAATACCCCTGGCAGCAGCATCTGTGCTTATCAACCTGACGTGAAAAACATCACCGATATTTCATCATTACAGTCACACTAAATATATTTATGTATACACAGTTTGGGTAAGTTACTCTAAAAAATTATTTATCGCTAGTGTAATTAGCTCAACAATGTAATTACATTAACTACTATCTCTAAAAAGTATCGCATTACTTCCCACATCAACCTCGACCACACTGTAAAAATGAATATGCTTTATTTAATCAATAGAATAGTGGCAACAGATTAGAAGCAATATTATTAATTAAATTTAACAAATTAGAATTGAGTAATAATTAATCCAATTTTTCCTTAAAAGTTAACCATTTAAAACCATTTACACCAAAAAATTTAACAAAAATATCTCACTAACAGACAGACGTCAAAGATTAATTAAGAACTCTTTATTTTATATTGCCTACATTGAAGACACCTGATGTTAACAAGCAGAATCACTGAAGGAGAAACCGTAACTTTAAAACAAACACTGATCACCATAATGGTGACTTCAATTTATGTTTTTTGGTTGTTGTTGTACAGTACGTTTTACTCATTTTAAATGGTTAACTTTCAAGGAATTCATTTGATTAATTATTACTCAATTCTAATTTGTTCAATTTAATTAATAATATTGCTTGTAATCTGTTGCCACAACATTAATAATAATAAGAAGTGATTATTAGAATGATTTCTGAAGGATCATTCTGAAGGCTGATGAAAATTCAGCTTTGCCATCACAGAATACATTTTAAAGTATATTACAAAAATTTTACAAAATATATTACTCTTTTAAAAATATTTTACTGTATTTTTGATCAAATAAATGCAGCCTTGGTGAGATCAAGAGACTACTTTTAAAAAAACGTAATATTTCCAAACTTTTGACCAGTACTATAACTATAATTCAATTACAGAAATAAAATAATCCCTTACTTTACTCTTTCGAAGGGAAAAAAAAATTAAACGCTAATTATTTACTTAGCAATGCATGCAACTCTGTGTCTAAATATGGGCTTTAAAGGAGTAGTTCACTTTTAAAAAAAAAACTTTTTCTGATAATTGACTCCATCCAAGATTATTGGATATTTCTTTTATTATTGTTTATTATTGGCGTATTTCTTTTATTCAGTCGAAAAGAAATTAAGGTTTTTGATGAAAACATTCCAGGATTTTCTCCATATAATGGACTTTAATGGGAACCAAATGTTTCAAGGTCCAAATGAGAGTTTCAGTGCAGCTTCAAACGACACCAGACGATGAATAAGGGTCTTATCTAGGACCCTTCGAGTCATAACTCGAAAAAAGATTTGTTCATTTTGATTAACGAGTTCGAACAGGAGAGTCACGAACGTGCATCACAGAACAGAGCAAGGTGAGCATTTGTGCTTATAAAACTTAAACTTTTTAATTTATTTTTGAAATGACCGATTGTTTCGCTAGATAAGACCCTTATTCATCGTCTGGTGTCGTTTGAAACTCTCATTTGGACCTTGAACCGTTTGGTTCCCATTGAAGTCCATTATATGGAGAAAATCCTGGAATGTTTTCATCAAAAACCTTAATTTCTTTTCTACTGAAGAAAGAAAGACGTGGACATCTTGGATGACATGGGGGTGAGTAAATTATCACCAGCAAATTTTTAGCAAAAAACTACTCTTAACTTTACTTTTAACATCGTCCGCATTATTTTTGAACATTATTAAGGAATACGTACAGTGGGATCTTCCCTTGCTCAAAGTCTTTCAGTGTTTTTTGTCGTTCACTTGGGCTCAAACGAGAGGAAAACTCAGCCACTTCCACACCGCCAAACAGCTTCACCAGCAAATAAAGTCTAGTTAGACAAAAAGACAGAAATTGAACAGACAGATGATCATAGCCAAAACTCATAACATATTTGTTACTTCCTATTTAAATGTGATTGTGTATACCATCTGTGTGGTTATATTGCCTTGATGTGGATGACTTTGCATCCTTGTGAATCATTCATGATTAATAATACACATGGATATTAAAAGGAATTATCTCAGGGCTCCTCAAGGCTATTAAAATGTCTATAAAGCTGCTGGCTTCTAAAATTAAACATTTAGGAGCCAAATGACTTTTAGTCTCCAAATCTTCCATGTTCGTCATAACAGGGCTGCTCCAAAGTTTTTTTTTTATAATCAAAAGTATAATGAAATGAATAAATAAAATTAATACTTGTATACATACCAGATCTCAAATGTTCTATCACAGATTCTTTTTAACTTTAATCTGCGAGTTTAAAATACATATTTAAAGAAATGTTTTCCATATTAAATTAATTTATGAAAAAAAATTATATGTATATACCCATAAATTATGTATTTACTACCTACGTTTTTTTTTTTTTTTTTTTTTTTAGAAACTACTTGTATTTGGCAAGGAACAAAAACAAAAGAAACAAAAATTAAAATATTAGAAAAAAAAATTCTAATCATGTGACAAGTAATGATGTTAAAAATTCAGCTTTACATCACATAAATAAGCCACATTTTGAAATACATTAAAATAGATATTTTAAATCGTAGTAATAGTTTAATATTTATCAATATATTTAAAACTGTAATAATATTTCACAATATTTACAATACTCATTTTTACTATATATTTTTAATGTGCATAAAATACTTTTTATTTTAAAAAATCTTACCGACCCTATACTTTGATTTAAAGTGTGTGTGTGTGTGTGTATATATAAATCACAATAAAACATACTGTATGCATATTGCAGAATAAGCAACTTTATTTATCAACATATAGTATTACTCTAAGATAATTAATGTCATGTAATTAATGTCACGTAGGCACATCAATAAACACTTTTAACTAATAATGTAAACAAATTGCTAAATTGATTCAGTTAAATGGACTGATTGAAAAGATTGATTTGTGAAAATGAATCCGATTTTCAGTTCAATTTCCAGTGGCGACTAGATTTCTATTCATTGTTGCGAGTGTTTGTTTTTGAAGTTTTCAACTATTTTAGTCAGGGTATAAATACATAGTCCTATATCTGCATCGTGCTGCAGCTTAAAATGATCCATCATTACCGGTGGGCTCCTTCTCTGGAGTTTGTGAAGCACAAAGCAGGACTGAACTTGAGCCGAAGCAGGAAGTGAAGGATGAGGAGCGGTTTGTTGCTCAGGGTGCAGGAGACGTAATACTCCTGCATTAGACATTCACATATGTTAAAGGTGTGCACAGGAAAACTGCTCTAGCGTAGATCATATGGTTCAGGAAACGTTGTTAAACTCACAGAGAGGCCCTGAGGGAAGTTAAACGTGTCCTGGGTCTCTGAACAGGAGTGTGTGGAGCTGAAGAGTCGAGGCTGGTGCAGGTCCAGCAGTTGTAGTTTCTCAGGGTTTTGTGTGAGAGTGGCTGAAAACAGCAACTTCTGCAGAGGAATCTGTGGCGGAGACAAACTTACATACATACAAACAAACATTGAGCTTTACACTGCATGTTTGAGACTAACACACACAATTTTGTGAGACTACGGTGGGTGGACCTCGACTGCAACATTATTATTATTATTATTATGAATATTATTATTACTAGTATTGTTGTGGTTATTATTCCTCAGACAGTTATATTATACAGTTAAATGTATATGAAAATAAATTTCATAATAAGTATATTATTTATTAGTTTACTAAGGTAAAATTACAATACTGTCTTAATTTCTTCACTTCCAATCTTTTATTTTGGTTAAAAACAGCAGGTAGACCTTTAAGCTTGAAATATGAAAACAGGTTTATAAACGGTAATCTAGTGAAATGCTGCAATCACATGAACAGGGGGTCGCTAGGTTGGCTTATAGTGTGGGTGGGGTTGAAAATCTTTGTTTTAAATAATGGACAAAGCAGTTGACATCCTACCTTGCAACTGTGATTGGTCCAGGCACTATTCTCCTGAAGAAAGACGTCTGTGTGTCACCTGGGCTTCTGTACACTGCTTTAGTCACTTGATTGAGCCAGAACTGATGCATGCTGTCAATCATCCTGTCTGCCTCGTCAATAATCTACAACATACACATTATTATAAACATACCTTCTATATAGGAAATAAGAGAATACCCTGACAGAGAAAAGTTAAAAACAAAATAATATGTTAAAGAAGTAGTTCATGTCATCCAAGATGTCCACGTCTTTCTTTCTTCAGTCGAAAAGAAATTAAGGTTTTTGATGAAAACATTCCAGGATTTTCTCCATATAATGGATTTCATTGGGAACCAAACGGTTCAAGGTCCAAATGAGAGTTTCAGTGCAGCTTCAAATGGCTTGAAACGCCACCAGACCATTATAGTCCATTATATGGTGAAAATCCTTGAATGTTTTCATCAAAAACCTTAATTTCTTTTCAACTGAAGAAAGAAAGACGTGGACATCTTGGATAACATGGGGGTGAGTAAATTATCAGCAAATGTTTTTTTAAAAAGTGAACTACTCCTTTAAGGACTTTCTCTGTAGCTGTGGATAAATTTGCTCCTATTGTCAGTGGGGTCCTTCAGGGCTCCATTCTAGGGCCGACTCTCTTTAATCTGTATATGAGTCCCCTCGGAAATATCATCAGGAAACACAATATTTCCTTTCATTTGTATGCTGCTGAAAAGTCTAGTGATCTTTGCTGGACTTTCTTGATATAAAAAGAGCTAATGATCTTGGTTCTCCTTAATCTAGATGTGGTCTTGTCAATAATCTTGGTTATCATTTTCCATTTATTAAGTAACACATCTGTGTTATTCTTGACTTTTTGATTAGTCAAACAAATTGACTATTTGTTTAAAAAAAGAAGAAGATTTGTTTGTATCATTTGTACATTTCTAAACTTCGTTCCTAAACATTGTTTTTGTCCTTTTAGGATTTGGAGAAAGTTATTCACACTTTTATTACATTGCAATTTGACTATTATAATTCCCTCTACTTCTTTTCCTTCCTCAATCCTTACTGTAATTCCTCAATCCTCATAGTTTAATAGTTTTCCAAGTATTTAAAAGTAATGTACTGTATAAGTTCATTTAGTGTAACATTTATGAGTATAATAGCATTTAGATAACCTCAAAGCTAAGATAAATGAATTAAACTCAACAAGACTCTCATCTATAAGGTAATTGTGTTTATTGCTGAAGTTTTCTCTTCATAGGATTTCACTGAACATTGTTCCAGATTTAGATGTAGATTTGTGCTGATGCTCACTAGGAATCGTAGGTGTAGTAGACTGAAGTTGTTGTTTTTATTGATGTGATCCACCAGTCGGCCCGGTGTGGCAACGACGATATCTGCCAAACTGTGGCTAACGCCTCCCCTACACAAACACACAAAGGTTCATCTCTTGGAGATTACTGAATTTATTACTTATAGTTCATTAAGTTTCAAGTTTTTTCACATATTCAAAGCATCTACTATTATCCTACTCCATGAGTAGAGCTGCACGATTAATCGCTAAAAAGATCCCAATCTCGAACCAAACACCTACACGAGCTCATTCCTAAATGACAACGTTAAACCTTTGACAAAATCACACCGGAACATTAACGTTCGGATGTAAACACTGATGAAGAAATCAAAATAGAGCAAATAACCTTTTGAAAATAACTTGGCCGATTACATCATTACAAAACTAGGCGGCGAGTCGACAAGTGACTGTTAAAACACGTATTTGTCATTGAATCATTCATTCAAGAATCAAGAGACTCGTTCAGAGATGCTGATTCATCCATTTATGAAAAAAAAAGTATTTATGAGTGAATTTAAATAGAATTTTGTCAGAACCTCTAGTAAATTACATGTTATTTGTATAGTTGTCTGTTCAGAATCGGGATCTCTATTTGAAACAAAAAATTGTGATTCACAATTTATCCAAAATCGTGCAACTCTATCCATGAGCCTTCAAACACACTCACCTGTTTTCAGAGAGCATCGCTTCCTCTGCAGCAAATGATTTCTGGCCTGCGATCATGACCACCTTTAGACTGCTGCCCTCAGTGTACGAGCTAAACACCTTTGACACCTGTGGGGTTGAAATCAAGGATGAACAATGAAACAGGCAGATTTGTAGATTAAGTGGATATGTAGATAATTAATTAATAAATAAATCATTACCTGTTGTGCTAACTCCTTAGTGGGCAGTACAGCAAGTGCGCGGATCTCTCGCACCACACGCCTGGACAATGCCTGCGTTAGCAAACACATATATATCTAATAACTTAATCTAGTTCTTTACTTTAATCTGTTTACTATAAATCTTTGGCCTTTTTCCACTTTTATTTATAGTCTGTGTCATATAGAAATAGAAATACTACTGGTCAAAAATCTGAAATACTTTAAAACATTTGAATGTTTTTGAAAGAAGTCTCTATGCTCACCAAGGCTACATTTAATTGATCAAAAATAGGGATGCACTTTATTTTATGGTACGTGCACTTTCAATGTACTTACAGTGTACATACATACCCAGAAAAGTACTGAGTAATGCAAGTTAACTACATAGGTTAGGTTCAGATTTAGAGGTAGGTTCAGGGTTTTTACCCAGTTAGTGTGATTACTACAATAAGTAAGTACATAGCAAAACATACTTGAACATAAAGTGCTACCAAACTTTAAATAAAGTGCTACCAAAAATACTATTGTGAAATATTATTACAATTTAAAATAATTGCTTTCTGTCTTAATGTAAAATGTAAATAAAATGCAAAGCTGAATATTTAAAAGCCATTTAAGACAGTTAATTCTAATTTAAATAATGTTAAAAAAGATTCCTATTTTAAATAAATATTGTTCAAAAATGATTAAGCAGCTTAACTTTTTTCAACATTGATAATAATGTTTCTTAAGTGCAAAATCAGCATATTAGACGTTAAGGACTCGAGTAATGATGCTGAAAATTCTGCTTTGATCCCAGGAATAAAATGTTTATTTTTAATAATAAATAGAAAATAGTTATTTTACATTTTCTTAATATTTCAGAATATTAAACTTTTACTGTATTTTTTTTTTTACATTTATCTGCATTTATCACATAAATGCCTTGGTAAGTATAAGAGACATTATAAATTTTTTTAACTTGATAGAAAATGTATGGTGTTTATTTTAATATTTAAGCATTAATAATAATAATAATAATAATAATTATTATTATTATTATGTTCTAGGGAGGTTTCATGACAAAAACCAAAACAATCAGGAAATGCCATGAGCTAGATTCGAACTTGCATCATCCAAATTTGACATTTACATATAATCATTTAAAGGGATACTCCATTTTTTTTAGAAATAGGTTCATTTTACAACTCCCCCAAAGTTAAACAGTTGAGTTTTACCGTTTTCAAATCCATTCAGCCGATATTCTTCTAAATATCAAAAAATCGGCTGAATGGATTTGAAAACGGTAAAACTCAACTGTTTAACTTTGGGGGAGTTGTAAAATGAACCTATTTCCAAAAAAAGTGGAGTATCCCTTTAACAGGAAAACAATAGAAGCAGTTAAACCAACAAAAGGGAAACAATATGCAAGTGCTGTGACAAGTCCCAATTAGTCTAGCACAGTACACACAGCATGTTTTTAATAAAGAGAAAAAAAAAATAGATAGAACAGAAATAGAATAGAAAGTATTAGTATTAATAAGTCAAGTGTTGGCAAAAAAGATGCATCTTTAGCTGTTTCTTGAGAAATGCTTGGGTTGAGTTTGGCAGGTCATTCTACAAGCAGGAAACAGACTCCACGGCTCAATGTCAGAGCACATGTGCTGACCACTAAGTCACAGGTTCAATGCCAATACTTTAGGCCGTGTGTCCACCAAAGCGTTTTTCCACGCGCCTGGTGTATGTTTTCAATTGTTTTCAATGGGAGCGCCATGAGCGTACCGAGGCGCTGAGCGTTTTTTTTTTCACGCTGAAGCGCCGAGCGCCCAGCGTTTTTACTGGTCGCTGGGAGTTGAAAAATTTTCAACTTTGGATAAAATGCAGCACTTATCACTGTCACTTTCCAATCACAGTGAAGGAGGGGTGGGACTAATACCACACCGACCAACTTTCAACATTCAAACTGCTGCGGATATTCTGTATCATAGCAACGAAAGGTCTCAACGGAAAAAACGCTGCGCTGCCAAAACGCTCTCAAGCGCCCAAAGCACGGCATCTTCAGCAGAGCGTCTAGCGTTTTCAGCTGGCTAAAAACGCTTTGGTGGACACACGGCTTTAGAGAGAGAAATAATAACACTGTGGCGAGCAGGACGAGGCCGAGGGACGTGAGAGATACGAGACTGGTGTGTCTCACAGGTGTCGTTCATTATCACTCACGCCACCAGCCTTGCGCCGCTCTCGCCACAAATACATTGGAATGTAATTCATTGTTTGCACCTGTACAACAGGTATGACGAACGCCAATGTCTTCCCACTCCCTGTAGGTGCAGAAACACAGATGTCTCTGGGCTTGTAGCCCCCAGGACCCAGCAGCAGCCCTGAGCTCACGCTGTCCAGAATGGCAGGGATGACCTCGGCTTGAACTGAAACACAGCACAGCGTAGCGTCAGCAAGGTCATGGCTTCTTGTGAACATTCAATGTTTTTTTTTGCCTTGCCTGCAGATTACTGAGGTTATCATAAAAAGAGCACAGACTACACTCACCTAAAGGCTTATTAGGAACACCACACTAATACTGCGTTTGACCACCTTTCGCCTTCAGAACTGCTTTAATTCTACGTGGCATTGATTCAACAAGGTGCTGAAAGCATTCTTTAGAAATGTTGGCCCATATTGATAGGATAGCATCTTGCAGTTGATGGAGATTTGTGGGATGCACATCCAGGGCACGAAGCTCCCGTTCCACCACATCCCAAAGATGCTCTATTGGGTTGAGATCTGGTGACTGTGGGGGCCATTTTAGTACAGTGAACTCATTGTCATGTTCAAGAAACCAATTTGAAATGATTGAAGCTTTATACATGGTGCATTATCCTGCTGGAAGTAGCCATCAGAGGATGGGTACATGGTGGCCATAAAGGGATGGACATGGTCAGAAACAATGCTCAATTTTAAACGATGCCCAATTGGCACTAAGGGGCCTAAAGTGTGCCAAGAAAACATCCCCCACACCATTACACCACCACCACCAGCCTGCACAGTGGTAACAAGGCATGATGGATCCATGTTCTCATTCTGTTTACGCCAAATTCTGACTCTGTCTCAACAGAAATCGAGACTCATCAAACCAGGCAACATTTTTCCAGCGTTCAACTGTCCAATTTTGGTGAGCTGCTCTTTGCAAATTGTAGCCTCTTTTTCCTATTTGTAGTGGAGATGAGTGGTACCCGGTGGGGTCTTTTGCTGTTGTAGCCCATCCGCCTCAAGGCTGTGTGTTCCTAATAATCGTTTAGGTGAGTGTATTTTGTAGTGATTGGCTTAACGGGAGTTAAATACTCTTTCGTGTTTTTAATGCGCCATGTCAAGTTTAAATAACTATTTTAAAGAGCCTGTCTAAAGATGCAACCGTTTATCCCCCGTTTATTTTTGTGCTCTTTTTAGAGTGATCTAGAGTGACTTTCATGATCATGTTGTCATGATCGATCGGTGTTACATTCCTCGTCCACATTCCTGGTACTATCAATTTGGATTATACGTAGCTAGTGTTATGTTATAATGCTTAAAGTCCTGTGGTGAAAAGCAAACTTTTAATGTTGTTCATATGTCTATGTGGTGTTTTTAATATGATTTAAGACAAACCATGTGCAAATTAATAAGCCGACACCATTGCTGAGTATTTTCTCTTTAAAACTGCAGTGAACCAAAGACAGTCTCAAAAACGCGATTTAAAATCGCTGGTGTTTCTGACACCACAAACTATCTTTTAACCAATCATGTCGACGAGTGGATGTCTGAGCTGGTGTGAGTGAGTAGAGGTGGGACTAATTTGCATATTCATAGAACAGAGTATACTAAATGAAGCAAGGGTGGCGAGTTCAAGCTATTTTAAGGCATGATGAATGTTTTTTCATGAAAAAAACGTTTACATATGTCAATTTGGTGAACAAAATATGAGTTTTAAGGGATAAAATTATTTAGACTACAGGGGAACTTTAATATTTGAAACAACCCAATACATTATTTAACTGTCACCGTCCCGGTACCGGGACGCCTAACTTTACTTCACTATATTTCTATTAAAACCTAATCTAATTATGACAAATTATATATCGTTGGAAAGGTCTAAGACTTCTAAATAGATATTCTACACCTGTTTTGTGTTAAAAATTATGTAGGAAGAGTAATTGATGAATTTATGACAAGAGTGCACCTCAAAAAATCTGCATCATAACAGGAGTTTTGACCTTTGTCACAAAAAGTCGATGCACCCCCTTTTAATTATTGAAACTTCTGTTTTTATGCTAAAAGTTCCTAATAAAACATATAATCTGGTATTTTTCAATAAAAAATAAAAAATGATAGTATAATACTATCCTCTAAAAATTATAATATTTACATTTATTATCCTCTAAAATATAATATTATTTTTTATCGCCTTTTTTATTATATCACATATTTTAGTAGTTATCATGAATTAGGTATCATTTGAAAGCGTATAAACCCAGAATTCATCGTGTTAAAACTGTTTTATAATTGAACGTTGCGTTACCATAGAAACGGTATTTATTTTATCAGGCTCCTCCCCTTTTGGGCGTCATTATATTTCATAATTTATGATCAAAACCTTTTCTAATCTTGACAAAACTGATATTGTCAGAAAGGTCTGAGTCTCAAGGTTCCAAATTTTGTGACAGAATTGATATTTGGACAGAAATGTATTAATTTGTTAAGGCAGAATGTATACAACTAAATTCAATGGAATTCAATGGCACCCGGTGGCTATTTTTGGTACTACGCCTAAACAAAATCTCATGGGAACTTCAATTTTTGTGATATCAACTTCAAATTTGGAACATAACTTGATAATATTTATGGCTTTGATTTTATAGAAATTTTAGAAAAATATTTTTAAAAATATTTTGTAAAATATATATTTTATATAAAATAAAAAATATATAGTACAGTATATTTGATTTACTGCAAGTTTAAACTTCCATAACTTTTTCATACTTTCATTTTTTGAAGTGTTTTCACTTCAGCAATATTCTGCTGAGTGTTTTCTTTAAAACAAGACCAAACTTGGGTATATATTCCAAAGCATTCTTAAATTACAACCATTTAAGTTTGAATAGTGCATTTTAACCCCCATTCTCAAAAAGGGGGGTGACAGTTATGGGGTTAAACTTAGCTTTGTGGATTTAAGACAGGTAGGAGGTTATCCTAACTTTAAGATGTTATTCACCAAGATTTTTAAGAACTTTCTTTTCAGGAACATAAATACTTGAACAATCTTAAATAAAAGCCTAAATTCAATCTGTTCATCATATAAAGCGATTGAGTCTCTTCAGAAAATGTGGACTAAACCACTCAATTCACATGGATTAGTTTTTGAACTTTACTTAAAGAACTTTTCGAAGCGAAGTTCAAAAGAAATTTCACAGAAATTTCATTTTTGAGTGAAAAAAGATTCTTAAGAAAAGTTGTTGGGGATACAAAATGATACAAAACATAAAATAGCAGTTTAGACAAATTTTATTTGTAAGAAAGTTTTGTGACTCTGGCCCCAGATTCTCCACTAATGGGGGTCAAGATCTTGTTGTTCATCTTACCTGGAAAGAAGCTCTGTATCCCATTAGCTTGTAATTTCTTCAGCAGTATCGGACAGATGCCTTGCACCTGACTGATGGGAATGAGATTATTCTTCATGTCCCTCTGAATGACGTCAGGCTGTGCCAACCACTGAGGCAATACTCTTCTGACCTGCAATAGTACACAGTTCTTTACAAAGACATTACCCTCACTACAGTTTCATTCATAACTTATAGATATTGTTTATAAGTGCTACCTTTTGCACGGCCTTCTCTTTGAATCCACCCAGGATGTGGAAGGCGGTCTGGGAAGTGTTGTTTTCTGCCTCTGCTTGGAACTGACCAATCTGAGGGTCCACAGCTTTTTCAGTCTTCTTACTTTCCTCTGGGTCACTTTCACATGTTTCTGTGATTTCCACAGACTTCCCATGATCCGATTCATTATCTCCTATAATGAATGATAGTTTTCTGTATAAGGCAATTTCCACAAAAACAGTACAGAAGTTCGAAACTCTTAATAAAGTCCTTTTCCCCCCCAACAAATGCTCAGTTTGCCCATATCAGAAATGTTATTTGAATGCCATATGAGCTATTTTATTTACTAACCATTTTATATGAGGTTTGCAATTTTTTAACCCTTGCCTGCTACCAAAATTAGTCTTTAAAACAGTTGACATGATTTTATTATACAGTAATAAATGTTAAAATAAAGATATTGACAAATAAATAATATGCAAAAACAACAATATGGTAACAAGGTTGTACATTTCCTTGTTAGTTGTTTTGGAAATGCTGATTTGTAGTCACTAAAATATGTTTATTTTATTTAAATAAGAAAAAAATATATTTTTCTTAGAATAACTTTGTAGACTGGGTTGAATGCTTGAGAGCTTGATAAATGCAGTCAACATTATTTTTTTGTAAAGATTAAGAAAATTGAATATTATTTAGGCCGTCTTGTCTTAAAGCATTTACTGATATGCTGCAAAAGAAAAAGAAAAGAAAAGAGAAAAAAAAAAATCCAAATGATTTTACTTCTTGGGTATAACAATTTTATGTACCGGTATGTTCAATTTATTAAAGGTGTAGTTCACTTTTAAAAAAACTTTTGCTGATAATTTACTCCAAGATGTCCATGTCTTTCTTTATTCAGTTGAAAAGAAATTAAGGTTTTTGATGAAAACATTCCAGGATTTTTCTCCATATAATGGAGTTCAATGGGAACCAAATGGTTCAAGGTCCAAAAGAGAGTTTCAGTGCAAACTGCAAACTGTTCAAAGGGCTTTAAACGATTCCAGATGATGAATAAGGGTCTTATCAAGCAAAATGGTCGCTCATTTAAAAAAAAAAAAAAAAAAAAAAAGTTTAAGTTTTATAAGCACAAATGCTAATTTCATGCACTGAAACTCTCATTTGGACCTTGAACCGTTTGGTTCCCATTGAAGTCCATTATATGGAGAAAATCCTGGAATGTTTTCATCAAAAACCTTCATTTCTTTTCGACTGAAGAAAGAAAGACGTGGATATCTTGGATACCATGGGGGTGAATAAATTATCAGCAAAAGTTTTTTTTTTTTTTTTAAAGTGAACTACTCCTTTAATGGGGGAAAGTCAACTGCAGAAACAGGGTTGTACAAAAATGTGGTAAGCTAAATATAATACTTTGGAATATCATACGGCAAATTTTGCAATGCCATATTCATATTTTAAATACTAGACAATAGTTTATCTAACATATTCTCTTTCTCTAAGCAACATGGGATTTATGCCTTTATTGTTTTACAAAAAGTAATGGAATACCAATTTGTACCCTATTTGTGCTAAAAAGTGCCCGACAAATCAACAAGCTAGACTAGTTTCATTTAAAAACAATCAAACATAGTAGTAAGCCAGCATTACCTGTATTCACACTCTCATTTTCATTGGACGATGTTTTGTGTTTTTTCTTCTTTTTAGTTGAACTTGCAGCTTCATCATCCAGATTTGTTTTTTTAACATTTTCACTCTTCGTTGCTTTACGCTGCACTTTCTCAGTCTCTTGCCGTTCGCGTTTTCTTTTCTTTTGTTCTTTCTCACGCTGATGGTCTTCATCTTCATCAGCCGTGTTTGAGACGCTCTGCTGTTCTCGGGCTTTGGCCTGCTCCTGAAGTTTAGCCAGCAAAGCTCTGGATCGAGACTCTCTGATAGATTCACTGTCCTCCTCCTCCCCTAAATACCTGATCACATACAACACATCAATAGACAGGGTGTCACATGGGTTGTTGACAAATAATATGAACTTCCTTTGGGGTCATTCCATGTCAACTCAACCAGAGGGCCCCAGAAATATTGTGTATTTCTGAACACAATACCTATCAGCTGTATAAAATGATAACTATATTTGGTTCTTGACCATTGAAAATGGGTAAAATGAGTCACACTGGGGTCCCAATATCTCTGGAACTGAACCATATAGGGCCTTAAAAATGAAGATTCCAAAAGAAAAGTTTATTAAGAATGAAAATCTTGAAGGATATAAGTATAACTTGAATACTTTTAGAGTTACAGGCATGCAAACTTTGGAGAAATAATATTTATGGGACTCATACTGGTGTGTTCTATGCAATTGAGCTTATAGAAAAAAGGGAAATGGATTTCTAGTTTTAACATTATTTGTTTTTAGATATTCCTCTTTAAAAGAAACAAGTATCAGCAGTGTGCAAAGTGTTACAGGCGTCCAGACTTCGCAAAAAACACAAGAAGTGCTTTTTTTTTTCTTCTATTTTTGAAATGTCACTGTTATCATAATGTAACAAAGTTTGCTAAAGTCAACAGATTTTACTAATAGACCTACCAATATCTGTGTAAAAATAAAATAATAATGCTGCCATCTTTCTAAAGTCATTCTTACACCCCTCTAAACTGACTCAAACTCTCGCTCCTCTACAAACTAGTGTATTACTCAATAAATATACTCAATAAAAATATTAACAAAATTAAAAAAAAATAAAAAATTAGCTGGAGAAGTTTCCGAAATTTGTTTGATTTTACACGGAATAACCCCTTTTTCAAAATGTAGATTTTAGGTTAAATTATATCAACGTAAAAAGTGAAACTGCATATTTTATGTTTATTTAATGTTTTATATTTTATTTTAATGTGTATATTTTTTATTATTTTAATCGACCATTTACTAAAATAACTCTGCAATGAGATCATTTAAGATTATAAATACTATATGAAGTCAAATAATTATACAATAATACAGTCGATAATTAAACAGTAATTTGAATGAAGTGTTTTTTAGTCATTTCAGATGAAATCTAAGATAAACGGAGAATTCTATACCAGACTAAACAACTAACTGATGTAATCTGAAGTGAGAGCCATTACAATTTAACTGGTCAAGTAACTTACTCTAAGAAGTTCTGTGTCAGTGAACTAAATGTGCAGCAAACGTTACCTGTTTATCATAAATAGCGCCATTATTGTGACTCCTGGCTCGTGTCAGCACCACGTAGACCTTTATTTGACTCACTTAAAATTATAATGACTGCATGTATTCATGCACAGCTTTCATAAATGAAAAAAATAACAGAACAGTGTACAGTCCAGTTGACCATGTGAGTTCCTCCCGACTGTTTTGCAGTCGCGAAGTGATGACGTAGAGAAAAGAAGGGTTTAAAAAAAAGATGCCATCATGCCATCTCTGATGATACTAGTTATTATTTTCCATATGTTGGTGGTCTAGACGTCGTTTTTAATTATGTGTCAATATTTTTTTCTATTCTAAATCTTCGATGTTCATCATTATTTATTTACACATCTAGCTGGTGTTGTCACGTGGAACCAACGATATGAGACCAAGCACATTTTGTTTGAGATTACTGAATCAGTATTTTTTTTCAGTCATTTTTTGTTAATTACTGGAGTTTATGAATGTCTGTCGATATCTTTTACAGTCTATGGTCGATATACCAATAATGCGGCCGAAGACAGGGGCTTTGGTGCGGCTCCTGATCCGCCTAGCGCCCCCTGGAGGAAGAATCAACACACACAAAACAGTCAACAACTCAACATCATAAGAACGCCAGATGGCAGTGCTCTTTTGCTTTTCAAATGATGAACACAGAAACTTACGACTCATTCAACCAATTTCTTTTACAATCTATGCATTCCATACAAATGTAAAGTTCTACTCCTACTACTATTTAATTATAATTATTATTTAATAATATATATTATATTTATTCATTTTCATTTAGCTGATGCTTTTATCCAAAGCGACTTACAATTGCTATAGACCATTTCACAAGATGTAAACAACACTGGTCCAGAAGCACTTCCTGTTTCAGTTTTTTAACAGTACATAAAAGCTGGGATAAAATACAACCAACAGAACATTTAAAACAGAATCAAAAAGTTAAACCAACATCTTTAAGATGTTTTCTTTACATGTGAAATGAAGAAAACAGTTACAAACTGAAACAGGAAGTGTTTCTGGACCAGTGTTGTTTACATCTTGTGAAATGGTCTAGGTCGCACCCGGGTCTCTCACACCAAAGGCATGTCTTATCCACTGCGCCATGACCACCCCCATCATACATGTATGTGTGTCTGTGTGTATACATTAATATACACACACACACACACACACACATATATATATAGCCTATGTATAAATGTGTTAATGAGTATATAGTCTACACTGACATAAACAGGAATATATATATATATATATATATATATATATATTGTAATATTATAATAAAAATAAAGAGTATAATAAACTGATACAATATCAATACAAGAACACCGTTAAAACATTTCATTTATTACATAGAGATTCTACACCGGTGAGCGTTTAGCATAGCTCAAGTATTTCCAAAAGAGAAGTGCCTCCAAATTCATTCAAGGCCACCAAGCAATCATGGCTGTTTCAACATTAGACATAAAAAATATGAACAATCCCCAGTCTCTCATATAAAACACCTTTCCACAAAGATCAACGTGGATACACACCTAAAATTCACCCCACATAATACAAACTACATCTTTTAACTCTTAATATCATAGTGAAAATGTGTAAGATGCACCCGTGTATAATTAACAACAGCCTTAATGCCTCGATTTACACATTTGCATTTATGGGATGAAATGCTGAGGCGGCAAACGGAGGATCACAGGCGCATTGAAAATCTGTGCAGAAAAAGTTAAATGTTTCATGGGTTAGGACTGAATTTGAACATATTGCATTTAATAAGAGATTGAGTGGATGTGGTGAACAGCAGATATAACAGCATCTTGGTACTGGAGCTGCCTGTTTAAACATAATAAAGGGAATGTGCAGTTCATTGATAGCTAGAAAACAGATATTACATTGAATAGTAACATTCTATTATAGTTGTGTGCAATACAATCCAGCATCAATTGGATTTAACATTCATGTGTATAATATGAGCCCAACACTAATGTGCTAAACATCAAGATTGTATTAAATACTGTACACTAGCACTGCTCTTTCATAAACACAGTGCATGAGATCAGGTGTTGCTTATACAATATTTAGAACTCATGTCTGCTTGCTTTTCATTGGCTTTCATGCTAAACATGATTATTAGGAAATAATAGGAGCAACTCTTATTATGGGTCAAAATGATAATTCAACATGGATAATTAAAAAAGTTATTGAAAAATAGATATTGAGCCTATATATTATTTAAAAATTGCAATACATTCAGGGTTTTGCAGATATTTAAAAAAAAAAATGAAAATTTGACAATTTGATGCTTTACTTGTTAAGTTGTGCAAATGTAAAATACATATAGCTGATGAATCTGAAAGAATTAACCAGTCAAGGTCACGTTACGATTTTTTCATTGTAACACATTATTTGCATGAAAATTAAGCATGTTTACAGGAACAAGACTGCAAAATAAATCTATAATGTATTTAAAATATTAAATAAATTGAATTTATGCTGATTTTTAAAAAGAATTTACAGAAATAAGAATTTAGATGGAAAATTACAATTCAAAAATATCATTGGTGCTTAAAACCTGTGAAATTTCTTCATGAATGGAAATAATAATTTAAAATGTAAAAGTATTTTCACAGCCCAAAGAAATGTTTGGCTGATAACCTTTTGTGTATGTTTTGAGAAACAAAATCAACTTTTTAAATACGTTTTATTTATCGTCAATTGTGTGGACAGGATGTTTCCTGTTTTTTTATGATGATGTGTGACTCTGCCAGATGTGAGCTATACAAAACCGCCTGGAATACCATGATAGTAGAAACGCCATCGGTCACCAGATGATGTTGGAAAAAATTGTTTAAACTCATGCTCATAATAGAAAACGATCCAACATTTTTGCTAAGCAACAAACCAGTTTTCTGTTGACGACGTGGTAGACACACAGGACAGAAGTGAAGTTTGACAGCATGAGAATGATCTGAGGTAGCAAAAGATGTCACAAATCAAACATTTACCCAGAGATAGACAGCCAAAGGCCATAAATGTGCTTCATTCTTCAATATATTACACTCAGTATACAGCATTTTATTATGTTGAGCTCAAATCTTTTAGGGGGGGCGAAAGTACTGGTGTGGTTTCGGACGCTATTCTCTCAGTGTTTATCGTGACGGCCTTTAAGGTGGAAGGGTGCCGAGACAAACGGGTCACCAGAAGCCACATCAGACGTCAGATTGTGATCGCCGATCGGTTTGTGTCCAGGCTCGGCGTTCACGGGTCCTTCGTAGTGTCTGGAATACTTAGAAAGCGCCTGGGGTCGAAAGGGCAGAGTGGTCACTTGGCCGAGGATGTTCTCGTCAAGGGAAGAACCTGGATGGGGGTGTAAATATCCCGGCTGGGCCACTGGATTGGTGTAGACCTTTCCAGAAGTTTCCTTCTTCCTACCAAAGGGGGCCTGGAGGAAAATATCAGGTTGAGGCTGAACCGGGGGACGAGCAAAAGGCGCATTGGAGAATACATCCCCATCGCTGTCACTGTCTTGTCCGATCCGAAATGGAGCTTTGGAGAAGACATCTACGCCTGGATCCACACCTGGATGTTGGGTTTGTGACACCAGTGGTGGCGAGTGGTTCTGAGCGTGGACTGAAACCTGGGAGGACTGGTTTTCAACTGCTACCTTGGATTCGGAAGACATCTGGAAGTTTCTCGAAGACGCGGGGCTTTGCTCATCTTCGTCATCCGAGTCTTGAAGTAATGGTCTGGAGCCGCTGCAGTCCAGACTTGGAGTTTCTTCGCCACTCACTTGTGACCGCCCCTCTTCTTTTTCTCCGTCGTCTTCATCACTGGAATGAAAACAGTCCTCAACGGGGTCCTCAACACCTTCTCCGTCTAACAACATTCCATATCCATCATGCTTCCTTCTGGCTTCTGCAAAACAGAAAACCGCAAAAAGAAAATTGATAGTTGGTGACATTTTCGCATGAATTCAATAGCAGGAGAATCAATGATTGTGACCAAAACGTATTTTGTAGTTCTATGGAACATGTTTGAAACCATCAGAATCCTATTGTTGCAGCCTGTATCGGGACAATATCAACACTGTGCTTCCTCTACTGGACCGTTCACCCAAAAATCCCATTTACTCACCCTCATGTCATTCCAAGCCCGTATGACTTTCTTACTCTCGCTCACCACAAAAGGTGGCATTTTAAATTATGTACTGGTGTTTTTTTTTTTTTAATGAATGCGGACTGGACAGTTCAAGTTTCAAAAAGGAAGTAAATCTACAGTCACTTTGTGTGAGCAACAGACTGTTTAAGTCATTGAAATCTGGACATCCAACATAGATACCATTAGGACAACAAGTCCATGAGATAAGTAGAGATGTCAATCATTATTTTGAGTCAGATCTTTTCAATTGGCTGATCCAGTTCACAAAACCAGTCCGAATGATTCGTTCATTAGTCAGATTGATTCTTGAGTTCATCTCATTTCCTCAAAGAACCAGTCAGAGGAGTCCAAGAGTTAACAGCCCACTGAAGAGGAAGATTATTTTTTTTTGTTCTCTTGGTCACAAAAAGCTACCATATTACTTTAGAAGACATTAAATCTAGCCATCAGTCATACAGGCTACTGATACTTTTACGATACTTTTGTGTTGTGAAGCTTGAAGGTCCAGTCCCCATTCATTGTAATTCAATAATAAAGCTACGTTAACACTAGGGTTGGGTATCGAAAATCGAGTATCGATTGGAACCGGGACCAACTTTTCGTTTTTCCCGGAATCGTTCAAAAGTTAAAATTTCGATTCCTAGTTTCGATATTCACAGTCCGCCGAGCGGAAGAAGAAACCGCTGAACAACACCAACGAAGAAGCGTCTACCGGAAGTGTTGGTATAACCGCGCGAGTCGAACATGAGTAGCTTATGTCGGTGGTCCAAAGTGTGGCTTCACTTTTCTAAAAATAACGAAATCTCGGCAAAATGCAAAATTTGTGACAAAAGGAGTATTTTTACAGAAGGAGTATTTCCTTCAGAAAGGATCATTTCCTTCAGAAAGACCATTGGTTAGCAAGGTTAGCTAAACTTTTTTGACCCTGCCTCTTAAAAGAATTGGAATTGAGAATCGTTAGGAACCGGAATCGAAACAAGGAATCGGAAACAGAATCGTTCAAATTCAAACGATACCCAACCCTAGTTAACACTGCAGGGCTTAATGCTCAATTCCGATTTTTTGAAAAAATTCGATTTTTTTTGCAAGGCCGTTCACATTTCCAATTAAATGCGACCTTTTGTGATCTCCTGTGTGAACGTGAACTGACCCAGAAGTGACCCGCATGCGCAGAAGAGTAATCAACGGTCAACGACGTCACTTGTTGTTTGCGGAATAGTTCTTTTTTTGCGAGCTTTTGTTTTATTATTATTATTGCCACAGCCCATATACAAACACAGACAATAATTATTTTATCGACGGGCAGTATGCACATAAATGTAAGATTTTTCCGATCCTCACCAACCTCGTCATAAAACCCGTTTAATCGATAGTGCGTGTCCTCGGCGCTCCTTGCTTTGTCACCGGCGGCCGCGGTGCGACACTGGTGGCTGGTGTTGCCAGATTGGGTGTTTTTTCGCTACATTTTAAGGCAGGTTTACATGTGTTTTAGCCAGGTTTTCACCTGGAAGGCTCTATAGAAATCTGTACGAAGTTAAACTGACAGAGAGCGCACGTTCACAGACACTAGAATGAACGTGTTCACAGTAATGTTTATCAGGCAGTAATACAGTATATGAACGCATTCATGCACTATCGTTCATTGAACGCGTTCAGGCACAACACTGGGGAAGAGACACGTCTGCAGCGGCCCATAACAGTGCAGAAATGCGTTGGAGTTAGCGTTTATTGGCTAGCTACAGGTGCGTGCAATGACGTGCGGGTCGGATATATGTGACCTGGCCATTCAGAGTGAAGTCGCATTTCAAAAGATCGGATTCATATCAGATTTGGACCACATACCCAAGTGGCCTGGGTCGCATTTGAAAAGATCGGATCTGTGTCGTTCAGACTGTGATGAAAAAATCAGATACAGGTCGCATAGGGGCAAAAAAAAAAAAAAAAAAAAAAATCGGAATTAGGTCGTTTCAGCCTACAGTGTGAACGTAGCCTAATAAAACCAGGATTGCTCAAAAGTTCTCCTTTTGTGCTCCACTGAAAGAAGAACATTAAAGGAGAACTCCGGCGCAAAAACCTTTTGTCTAATAAATTAAAACATTGGTACCCAGTCGACCGTTCTCTAAGATTTGTTTTCATGGTAATCGAATGTAAAGAGTTTTATCTCTAAAAACTGTTTAGAGTATAACGCTAGTAATGGGGGCATATAATAAGTAAAAAGAAATCGCTAGTTAATACCACTAACAAGGCTCAAAATAGCCCCACACTAACACAGTAACATGATGAGGGTCCCTAAATACAAAACGAAGTATTGAGAACTTTGTAAGTGTACAGACCGTTTAATAAGAAGATACTTTATAAAGACAGTCCACTTCGTCTATACAGGCTGCAGCATCTTTGGAAAACGAGTCTCGACAACTCGAACCACGAACGACGTGCCAAGTGAGCTGAACTTCGTTTTGTATTTAGTGTGTTAGTGTGGGGCTATTTTGAGCCTTGTTAGTGGTATTAACTAGTGATTTCTTTTTACTTATTATATGCCCCCATTACTAGCATTATACGCTAAACAGTTTTTAGAGATACAACTCTTTACATTCGATTATCATGAAAACAAATCTCAGAGAATGGTTGACTAGGTACCAATGTTTTATTACACCACAGGTTGATTTTGCACCGAGTTCTCCTTTAAGCAAGTTTGAAACCACATGATGGCATGGAATGATGATAATTTTTGGGTGAACCATCCCTCAAGAAGACGATCTGTGCGTTCAAAGGCATTTTAAGGGTTAGTGTCATTATTTACTCACCCTCGTGTTATTTCAAACCTGTGTGACATTCTTCTGGGAAAAACAATAGATTTTTGAAGAATGTTGGTAACCATTGATTTCCATTGAATGGACAAAAACAAGCACTAAGAGATTTCTCAAAATGTTCCACAGAAGACAAAAAGTGAGACAAAAACCTGAGTGAGTAAATGATAACAAAATTTACTACTTTTTTGGAGAACAAATTAATAAAATGGGGGGGGGGGGGCATGATTTATTAGCACTCCATCCATTATACAAGATGGCTACACAATGAAGCAATACAGTAATACAGGACAAATAAAGCACATTCTACTACAGAATATCCACAGAAATACTATTGACCAACATCACAGTAAATACCACGAACAGTCTACATCTAAAACAACTACCACTGAGAAACAACAACCTTGTTTCCACAAACTGCCGCCATTAGCCCTTCATTTGATCACATTTCCAAGTCAAAAACTTGTAAGTTCATAAACTAATAGGAAGAACTACTTTTTTAAAGGGCTGTCAAGATAACAGTGAGAAATATCCCCACATTAGCAACCCACATTTGTTTTTTGAAAGGTGTGTTAGCAATAGACAAGGTTAAAGGGATAGTTCACCCAAAAATAACTTTTCTGTCATTAATTACTCATGTCGTTCACCTTCAGACCACAAATTAAGATATTTTTGATGACATCCAAGAGCTTTCTGACCCTACATTGACAGCTACACAACTACCACTTTCAAGGCTCAGAAAGGTAGTAAAGACCTCATTAAAATAGTTCAACCTTAATGTCATGAAGTGACGAGAATACTTTTTTGTGTGAAAAAACAGACAAAAATAACTTTATTCAACAATTAACTCTCTTCCATGTCAGTCTCTGTTCACATTGTAGACACAGTGCTGCGCTTCCGGGATCTACGTCAGAACGCCGGCTCCGTATTGGGCGGATCCTGTGTCCAACACCAAACGCATGCATCATGGTGCTCACGTGAACAGCTCAGACACTTTTGTTTGTGTTTGCACACAAAAAGTATTCTCGTCGCTTCATAAAGTTAAAGGGGAAATGAAGCAGTGAATCAAGTTTACATGATTTACAAGATGGATTTCCAATATAATCAACAATTATATAAGAAACATTACAAACATTTAGAAGAAAAAAAGAAAAAACTTTGCATCTTTCACCGCCAGGGCGCCGCCATTGTGCAGTTGACGTCACGGGGTTGGTTGGCTCAAGTTTAACAGGCTCTGGGCACTGAAAATCGCGACATCAAACTGTGTTTACACCAGTGTTTTGACCGCGAACGACTAATGTTAGGTACAGTTATTAGACAAAAAGACGACGTTTAATGTTATATGTTGACAAACTGCACATAGAAACATTGATCGCGATGTCTACCGTCATATTCCCGTCTCGTCAACACCATGTAAGTTACGTTGCTATGTAGAACAGCCGGTGGTGGTTTGGGGCGAAGAGCGGGTTTGCAACGCTAACTTACCAGGTGTCAGTGTGGCTGTTGTGGCGTTACTGCAATGCCCTCCGTTTCAGAGTCCATCTGTTGTCAAGAGGTTGATCTTGAGCATGTATTGCGTGCGTGGTCAATTCTGCATCACCGGCGCGCACGTTTACCATGCTGTGCCGGGAGTTAGACGTGTGGAAGCGGCGATGCTTTCCCTGAAGGATGTCAGAGCGGAGACACTTTTTCCTAGTATATGTAGGCTGTAGCTACTAGCACTACCACTGCGAAAATATGGACGCTTCATTTCCCCTTTAACAAATAACGTTACATGCTAACTTGCATGTTGTTGACGAGACGGGAATATCTGACGGCAAACATCGTGAACAATGTTTCTATGTGCAGTTTGTCAACATAAGATAAGATAAGATAAGATAGTACTTTATTGTCCGTGTACACGGAAATTTGTCTTGCAACCCAAACTCCAACAATTATAACACACACAAACTAAAAACAAAACATACAGTCATCAATAAAAAGTATACAAAAGTACTTAAATAATATTATGGGCACTCCGCCCTGCAAGAGTGTTCTTCAGCTACAAGTGGGGGGAAAACTATCGCTTCTTTCCCCTCATGCGTTGATTCAGCATCGATATTGACAGAGGAACAAATGAGTGTTTGTATTTGTTCTTCCTGCACTCTGGGACCCTATAGCGCCTCCCAGAGGGCAGGAGTTGATACTCCTTATTCAGCACATGAGAGTAATCTTGGGAGATTTTATGAGCCAAGCGTACAGTATGTATTTCATGACTTTCAATAAACGCCTTCTCAACCGACTGTCCCACCAATTTTGAACAAATTCCCAGGAGCCGAAAAATCCTCGCCTTCAATTGAGCTGAGAGGCCCCCAAACCACACTGCTCCACCATACTGCAGAATGCTGTAAACATATAACATGAGACGTCGTCTTTTTGTCTAATAACTGTACTTAACATTAGTCGTGCGCGGTCAAAACACTGGTATAAACACAGTTTCATGTCACGATTTTCAATGCCCAGAGCCTGTTAAACTTGAGCCAACCAACCCCGTGACGTCAACTGCACAATGGCGGCGCCCTGGCGGCGAAAGATAACGTTTTTTCTTTTTTTCTTCTAAATGTTTACATTTGTAATGTTTCTTATATAATTGTTGATTATATTGGAAATCCATCTTGTAAATCATGTAAACTTGATTCACTGCTTCATTTCCCCTTTAAGGTTGAACGACTGTAGTCACATGGACTATTTTAACGATGTCTTCTGGGCCTTGAAACCTCTTAGATTTTATTAAAAAAAATATCTTAATTTGTGTTCTGATGATGAACGACATGAGGGTGAGTAATTAATTACAGCATTTTCAGAGTTTTTGGGTGAACTAACCCAAACCCTAACTTCACTCACCAGTGCTGAAGTTATAAAATGAATAAACGAAATTCCATTATTGAGAGTGATGGAAACAAGTAGGTTACAGAAAACACAATGACTGAACTGAGATCAGAGCAGAGACATGATTGTAAGTCTTACCTTCAGGATGAAGTAAATGGTTGGCATTAAACTCAGGATTAATACAGCAGTGCACACTAAGATTTAGTTGAAATATTAGTGCTTACATCCTAACACACTGCAGAGGCATTGACAGTGTTGATTATCTGTGTAAAATGTGTGTTTGTTTGAATACATACACAATAGCATGCATATACATACTGTATGCATGTATATATACACTGTAAAAAAAATATGATCAATAAGTTATCACAACATATGTTTTTACATTGCTTTAACTCATCAAAATAAGTTATACAAGATTCAACTCGTTTATTTAAGTCAGTTTAATGTGATAAGTTTAAGTTACTTAAATATCCAAGTTGATACTTAAATTAAGGCAGCAACTTTTTTACTGTGTACACACACACAAACGCAGTATATACTATGTACTGATGAGGTGGGAAGCGAAATATATGAGAAATACCACTTAACCGAAAGCTTAAACACCTGTGCAGAGATATGTATTGATTTGACAAATATGAACAAGTACAATGCAGCAGACACTCTAAAAGGTGGCCTTAAAGGACTAGTATGACCAAAAATGAAAATTCTGTTATCCTCATTTACTCACCCTCATGTTGTTCCAAATCTGTATGACTAACTTTTTTTCTGTGGAAAATAAAATAAGACATTTTTGTCCATACAATGAAAGTCAATCACCAAGATTCTTCAAAATGTCTTTAGTGTTTCACAGAAGAAAGAATGTCATACAGGTTTGGAATGGCATAAGGATTAATAAACGATGAAAACTTACATTTTGCAGGGAATTTTAAAATAGCCTTCTCAAAAAATTAAAATAACCTTCTCAATGTATTGATAATACCAATGATTCAAAATGAAAAATACCAAAATTGGCATCAAGTTGGTAAGCTAACTGTCAATCCCTTACTGAGCAATACATTTAACAGGACAGAAATAAAAAAATAAGGGCAAAGTGCCCGAGGATTCATTTAAATAGCAACATGGGCACATTCATCAGTTCGAAAGGTGCAGAACAGGAATGACCCATGTAGTTTTAAGAGTGTGTGCGGCCACATATCACACAAACCAACGTTTAAATCTGGCCATAAAAAAGTGATGTAATTTATGACCAGTAATTGAATTTAAGCTAATTAATAAACCCCAGCGAGGGATAGATTTTGTGTGTGATAAAAAAAAAAAAATCATTATTTCATCGGATCGCAAAATCTGCTTCCAAATCACCAGTTCTCATTCTCCTGGACCTGTCTGCTGCCTTCGACACTGTGAACCATCAGATCCTTCAGTCCACCCTCTCATCACTGGAAATTCCCTCAACTGGTTTGAGTCCTATCTCACAGGTAGCTCCTTCAGGGTCGCATGGAGAGGTGAGATATCCAAAGCACATCAACTGACCACAGGGGTTCCCCAGGGTTCAGTGTTTGGACCGTTCCTCTTCTCCATTTACACCACATCACTGGGACCCATCATGGTTTCTCTTACTATTGCTATGCTGATGACACCCAGATCTACCTCTCATTTCAACCAGATGATCCCACAGTTGCTGCACGCATCTCAAGCTGTCTGGCGGACATCTCGGCATGGACGAAGGAACATCACCTGCAGCTCAACCTGGCTAAGACTGAGCTTCTCGTCCTCCCTGCCAATCCGTCTCTACGGCACGACTTCACTATCCAGCTAGATTCTTCCTCAATCACCCCATCAAGGTCAGTCAGAAATCTTGGAGTAATCTTTGATGACCAGCTGACCTTCTCAGACCACATTACAAAGACAGCTCGATCGTTTGCTAAAAAGTGTCTTCTCTAAACTGCCATCATGTAATTCGTCATCCATACTGCAGGAGTCAGGAGATCAGGAACACGTTTCTGATCTCCATTAACAAAGACTAAGACACAACTATCTGTTCCCATTGAGACTTTTATTTAATATCCACCTTTTCAGAATTTCCATTGTTGCATAAAAACAGAAGGAACACATGATCTTGATAACATGAGGAAAAAAAGGATAACACGATGGCATTCCAGAATAAGACTTTTTTTTTGTTGTTGTCATTATTTTCTCCTGACATGGGCTGTGATACACGCTACAACACAACAAAGACTTCATCATCAGACTACTACCACACCGCTAGATGCACATCTAAGATCTAATATGAGCACTGCAGTCAGATTGCATAGGTCAGCCACATTAAAACAAGCAAAGGGCAACGACAAAATAATATTGCCAACACACTCTCATGGTAATTTGTGACCATTTTACCTTTTGGCTAAACCTCATCCGTAGGCTTTTGTACGATATGCTTACATCCCGATGATGGTTACCGTAGGTTTAAAGGTGGGATTAAGGGTCGGTTTCCATATGAATCACACCGTAAATTCACACGAAACCACCACCTCGTTAAAATAGTTATGTATTCTCATGAGATCGTGTTCAATATTACACAACAATGCAACATTTGCACAAGCTTCGGACAAAACAATCACTCAAAATAAAACAACGCTCTCGGCATTTAACCAACAACAACAACAAAAAAAAAAACACTGAAGCACACTAATGTTTACATTTCAAAAGAAATAATAGTGTATTGTTACTGCTTCTGCACATCTAATTATGAAAATTCAAACATCATACATATACATACAGACAAGTTCTTACACTGAGCTCTGTTTAATGTTTGATATGTGTCGGTAAAACGTGACTTTGTGAGATTCGTCAAGAGTCGGTGTCGGCATGTCTGATACGTGCTGCCTGGACACCGATGTGACGTCAGCTTTAGGATATTGATAGATCGATATTTGACCATTCTGATATATTGACATTTGCTGACAAGTTAGCTTGAAGGATAAGAAGCCATTTCTGTTAACAATTGTTTAGTGAATTTTGAGTGCATCTGGAGGTAAATAAGTGTTTATTTAATTTCAGTAATTAAGTAATTTTTCTCTTAAAATGTTAATGTCTCAATTTGTATTACTATCAGCTTTAAATCACTCTTAAAATGAAAGGATCCAAAAGGGGGTTTGTGACGCCATGGAAGAACAATTTAAGAACTTTTCATTGAGCAAACCTAAAATTGGTGTGAAGAACACTTAAAAGGGGTGTTCACACTTGTACTGTAGTTTGGTTCCCTTGATTTGTTGGGTACGGACGAAAAAAAAAAAAAAGGATTTTTTTTTTTTCCTGGTCTGCTTAGCGTTCACATAGGCATTTGAACACTGAACCTAAAGATACCGAATCTAAAGACATATGTTCACAACCTGATTGGTCAGTTTTTATGGCATATAGTTCGCGACAAAACTTACCAAACATCCCAAACAGCCAGCCTACATATGATGCTATTTGACCAGCTGAGAACTCGTGAAGAGCTTATAAAATGTGTAAAGGCGTCAAAACACTGGCAGGAATGCCGTCACACACACACACACACACAAACAAACAAACGAAGATCTGCTACGGTCCTGACGCCTGTACCGAACTGTAATGGGCAACATTGCGACTATGACGAGGAAAAAACAGGTATGCTTTAGCTTTCTGTCCTTTCTAGGGTCGCAACTTTTTACGTGTTGCATTCATATTTTTTTCGAACCACACCAGAGTTCTTTTGGAAGCAGACAGTATTACATCTGTTCAGCCGTCTTGGTCCACTTGTTTGGTGCGCTTATTCAAATGAACCGCACTAACAGAGCAATCGCACCAGGGATTGAACTAAGGGTGTATTCACACCAGGAAAGTCCGATAGTTCACTTGCTTTGGTCCGGACCAAATAAATTATTATTATTTTTTTTTGGGTACGGTTCGCTTTCACACTGCTCTTTTTGCAAGTGAACCAAAATTTGTAAACCAAACCACACGTGTGCTAAGGTCGTCCATTCATTGGACAAGGATTCTCAAGGGAAATCAGGAAGTGCAAAAAAAGCTCAGCATGGAGATATTTCCATATATTTCATACTGCAATATTTGTTCTTTTACAAATTTTGTGTTAATTCTGTACAAACGCAATATGAAGAAACTAATGAGTATCAATGATACCATGTCATCTATACGAAGTTGTAATTCGGATTTTGAGAAGACGACGAGTCTAACGTTTGAGTGGCTCTATAAACGCGGGGAAATACGACAACTCTCGTCTCTCGTGCATCTTTTTATTCGACCACCTTTTGGTTTTTTTTATCTCTGGGCAACATCTCAACTTTGCGTTACAAGTGGCACTGCACAGAAGACGGAGAAGGTATAAAGTTTTCATTCATAGAGAGGGGCTATGTTCACTCATTCAAATAATGAGATTCTTATTGTGTACTAACAAGTGCTGTCAATGTTAACGCTTGCGATTAAGTTTGTCCAGTTTAACGTAAATTAACGCATCATCATCCTCGTATTGTAACTATTAATAATAATAATAATTCATTACATTTATATAGAATTTTTCTCGGCACTTTAAGGGGGAAACTCGTCAACCACCACCAAAAGGTGGTGAACTGCAAATGATATTTTTTTTGCATCTTTGCGCGATTAGACATTCACACACGACGTGCAGAAAGACGCGCAATATTCTCTTTGGACGCAGTGCTTTCTTGCAATTGGGTCGGTTCATGTTCACACCGTAAACGAACCGTACCAGAGTTCGTTTGGAACCGTACCGAGACCACCTCTTCAGCTGGGTCTCGGTTCGGTTGTTTGGTCCGCACCCGAGTTCGATTGCTGTATTCACACCTGCCCAAAAGGTCCGCACCAAGGGGGCAAACGAACTAGAGTTCGATTCAATCGAACCAAACAAGGCAGGTGTGAATAATACACCCTAAAGTTCCGAACTAAAGTTCACGTTTTGATACATTTTATACTTTCAGAAAGTTTTGGTTTGTTTTCACACTGCAATAATGTGAGCACACTAAAGAACTTTACGCGACATACTTGCGCCCTGTCGTCATCATCCATCTATGTGGGCTGCATCTTGACATTGATTGGTTTAGCGTGTCAATTCGGCGGGTAACTTTGACAACATGAACGAACAGACGCATATCGTCGCAACTATATTGTTATTTTTATGGCATAATTACCTGCAGCACCAACTATACACAAGGCTAGTTTCAAATTCGCCAAATGAACGTCCTCATCGAGCGAACATTTTATCGTCGCGGCAGAAAAGGAGAAGACTGCATGTTGACTTCTTATTATGTCATCAGACCATACTTCAATTAAAAACCTCGTCTCCTCCTCTCCCTATGTGCTACACGGCTCATTTTTCCTGCCACCTTCTGTTTTTTTTAGCTTCCTGTATAAGATCTGAAAGTCCGAACCATACAGAAATGCTTTCACACTAGAAACGAACCAAACCTTTGTTCAGTTTGATCCTTTTTCGTCGGACCAAATTTCATCTGTTTGGTCCGGGGGAGGTTTCACACCTCTAATTTTGATTCGGACCAAACTGTAAAGTCCGAAAGTCTGGACCAAACAAGGTAGGTCTGAAAGGGCCCTTAATCTAACCAAACATACCAAGTGTGAACATACCCTTAAGACCTAAAGAGCGCTTTTTCCCTATAAAAAACCTTTTGTGCCAATTGAGAACTTTTATTTTGAAGGTGAAAGACCTGCTTAGCCTTAGGTGAAGGGTTCCCAACACTGTTTGACCAATGAATTTCCATCATTTTTCCATAGCATTCCAAGTTGTTTGTGATTAGGATCTAGTCTAGTCTAGATCTAGTCTGAACGCTTTATTTGGACATCTGAATTAGTGTACATCTAGCTGATGAAGGGGGGAATTCACTGTTGCTATATAAATGACTTTTCCAGGCCCAGAAAACACAACTTTAAAATTCTCCAGTTTTTTTTTTCATGACTGAGAACCGTGTCAATTTCAGAATTGCTTGTTGAAAAGCACAATTACTTGTATAGGTTAGACTGGATGAAACACTGTGTGTTTTACTTGAATCTCTCATTTCTGGTAAATGTCACATGGCAGACGAAACCTCAGGAGGGGCAGACCGTCATAGGCTCAGTCCCAACACATTTACTCAGATAACTTAGAAAATAAACATATCTATGTAGTTGAAATTTGAAGAGATTAAGATTCAAAATAGAGGTTATTTGAGAAGGTAATGGATAAAAATAAAAAGCTGCCCACACAGGCACAGCTCATGAGGTTTTGGAACAGCTTATATTTACATTTATCATTTAGCTCTTGATGGATGAAATGTTTCTTCAGAAGCACAGAACTCTGATAGTCGCTGTGTTCAAGTTTATCCGAAACAGGCTAAACGTGACAAAAGAGAATCCACCTGACAGAAAAGCTCATTTTACAACTTTGTGCTCAAATATACAGATAAATAATCGTTATCTTATAATATTTATCTTGAGAATAATACAGTTTTTACATTCATCCTATACCATCCCGGTCTAATTTACCCTCTTCATTTATCCTTTATGTGTCTTTAAAGGGGACAATGCATAACTGGATAGAAATTCTAAATGTTAAATTTACACTATAGGGGTAGTACAGGGCATAAGACGTATTCTTAAAGCTAAGAAAAAGCAGCATGGGGTATGAATGAACAAGAGACAACAAAAATGAAAAAGGAGATGAGGCAGAATGACAAAAAATAAAAAATAAAAAACTTCATAGAGGAATGATATCCAAGATGATTAATACTGTGACAGATTATAACAACGGCAAAGGGAAACGCCTCTGTTGCAATAAGACGAGTGTTCATTGACAGCATCTGTGATGTTGATCAGTCTAGAACTTTGCAGGATACACTCTAAAAAATGCTGGGTTGTTTTAACCCAACTTTGGGTCAAATATGGACTAACCCAGCCGTTGGGTTAAATTTTTACATTACATTTTTAACCCAACATTTCGGGTTTGTCCATATTTGACCCAAAATTGGGTTAAAACAACCCAGCATTTTTTAGAGTGTAATCTAAATCTAAATGTCCTATCCTAAATGCAACTTCAGGGCCAAAACATACTCTGCAGAAGTATATGAATGCTAATATTTCTCCATTTCTGTTTAATGGCACAGGCATTTTAAGGTAAACCCCTTAAATCACCTATCACCTTTTTGAGGACTATGCTTTGTTTCCACCTGTTACACTTCTAACATGTTAGGCATTGCTAGCATGTTGTTAGCATGTTCTGCACTACCATTCAACAGTTGGTGTAAGAATTATTTTTTTAAAAGAAATTAATGCTTAAATTAATAGTAAGGATGCTGAAAACATACATCAAGGTTTCCACAATGATTTCATACTAATAATATGAACTTATTTTATATGTTCATATAAATATCACATAATGATATATGAAGAGTTCAGATGCAAAAACCTCTAAATGCCGTTTGAAATTTTCTTGTTTAATGATGATTTTTTATCAAACTTGTATATTTAAGTTCAGTGATTTCACTTAAATGGCAATGATAATTACCTATTAATTGTTATTTAAGTGAAATTACTGAACTTAAATATACAAGTTTGATAAAAATCATCAATAAACAAGAAAATTTCAAACGGCATTTAGGGGTTTTTGCATCTGAACTCTTCATATTCAAATAAAACGATAAACACTTTACAATAAGGTCACATTCATTTGAAGAGATTAAGATTCAAAATAGAGGTTATTTGAGAAGGTAATGGATAAAAATAAAAAGCTGCCCACACAGATTGTTAATGTATTAACTAACATGTATTACCAATGAGCAATACATTTGCTTCAGTATTTATTATTCTTTGTTGATGTTATACATTCGTTCATTTTTTGTTCATGTTAGTTCACACTGCATTAACTAATGTTAAAAAACACAACTTTTAATAGTAATTATGTATTAGTAAATGGTGAAATAAACATTAACTGATTAATAAATGCTGTAGAAGTATTGGTCGGTAGTTCATGTTAATTAAAGTATAGTTAACTAATGAAACCTATTTTTTAAGTGTTACTAATAACACTTCTCAAATATTAAAATATTTTTTTGTATAACACTAGTTTAGCTGGAATACATAATTTGACATTTCAAAGAATTACATTTTTTTAATTAACTAAATTAATGTAATTTGGAGGTTAATTTAACATGTTAATAACACAGTAACTTTTGAATCTTTCTTTTGGTTTTAGTTGAAGTAGCAGCAAGTCAAATCTGACCTGTCAATGCAAAAGGCATATGTTGATTTTGAATGCATTAGGAGGGTTTCAAACAAAAATATTTCATTGCTAGCATGTTGTAGCTGGTTGTTCAAAAGTATAGGGTGGCCAAGCATTCATGTCTATGTTTGTATACTTATGTAGAGTATGCTTATGCCCGTAATTTCTTAAAATTTGCTTTAGTCCTTGCTTTAGTTTAGTCTAATTATTTCTGCAACATCATCCTTTTGAGATGTTGAACCCCTTACTTGCTCTCGTTTCTTTCGTATTGTCTGTCTGCCACTATATAACCAGCATAAAACGTTACATACTAAACTGAATAAAACTGGAAAGGGCATTGTATGCTCCAATACCTAGAATCATTGGTGGGCCGACCACATGAATAATCAGAGGTCCCTGTTGTAGTTTTGCATGATTAAAACGTTCACATTATTCTAAAAGATAAATGATTGTTTTTATAATTCTTTAATAAAATGTCAACATTTCTCTGGATCGTCAGTCGGGCGGAAACCTTTTTTATTTTTATCCTTGACATCTATCTGTGGGTTTTGCAAGTACTTATCCAATGAAAAGTTTTAAGAAGAGCTTGTGACTAAACTTCTTAATGCATTGGATCATCTATCCGCACACATTTTGGAACATCTCTGCTTGTTTGCAATGCAAGGGTAAATAAAAAAACTGGTTGTTTGCTTTGAATAAGTAAAGCATTTTATATATGCATAAAGGCAAATGATTCATGCATTTGACAATCGGAGAACAGCGTCTTATTCTAGCATTTATCGTCGAGTCATAGCCAATACTGTATGAAATAGCTTGTGTGTAGCACTTTATCTGTTATAAAATGAGATTTTGGCCACATGACTGTACACCCACATAGCTACGGTGATGTATTCATGCAAACACAGTTAGTTATGTTTGAAGTTAACCTAAACAGTTGAGAAAGAAAACGCGTGTAACGGTATTATAGATATGTGCGTCAGGTCATAAAGTGACAGCAGCATAATATTCCTGCCGCCAAATTATGAGATAATATTAAAAATATCTATATGGCAGTTTTTTCCCCATGCTGAGTGGCTATTAACTATTAACTGTAACTAGTGAGCCAAAAAGTTAATGTCACTGACCATATAACACATGCATGTGTCTGACCATATATAATACTAAAAAAATATTATTTTAAAAAGTGTTTTTTTTTTTTTGCCATTTTTTGAAAGCACAGTTTTCTGAAAAAGATGAATAAGAGGTTTCCGCCCAACAGAAAATTTAGAGGCGCTTGATCAGACGAACATCCTCATCACAATACTAAGGTGTTGACGATGGTTTCCGGACGGTCAAAGTGTTTGCGTGTTTGGCGGTCATTGTGAGTTTCAGCAAGTTACTAAGTTAGCAGTCGTTAGGGTTTTCTAGGAAGTTGGCAGGCTAACGTTTAACAAGCCAATCAAATCCCCGTCAATTAATTCAAATTCTATCACAAGTTTCCCTCAATTCAATTTTCACTTCACATGACAGAGGGCCATTTCATGATGTCTTTAAAAAACCACATCCAAAATAGTATTAAGACATCCTGAAGAATGAAGCATAAATCAATGATAGAGTCATGAGAATGTTTATGGATCAGCAGAAGAGAGACAAAGAGCAAATGTGAAAAGAATGCCAAAGGAAAATGTGCACAAGGTTTTTGGGATTTCTTAAGGTTGAGGTTTCTAAACTCTCGCTTTATTTTTAAGAATTGCACGCTGCCCTCTCCCTCTCTCTCTCTATTCATCTGCCTCTCTTTCTGTTTCCTCTATAAGTCGATGAGTTGGTCCACCAGCAGAAGAGAGCGTGCCAGCGAGGGCAGACTGGTCTCAGAACTGCCACTGTTGCTGCGAGAATGACCACCTAGAACATGCCGGAAAGAGGAAAAGAGAAAGAGTGAGGAGAGAGAGAAAGAGAGAGAGAGAGAAGGATGTGAGGAATGAGGAAAGAATGAGGATGAAAAGAAGATAAGACGTTGACGGAGGGTGAGTGAAGAATGAGGGGTGAGAAAAGAAAGGAGGAAAGAGAAAAAGCAAAAACCAGATGAATAGCAGGAAAGAGAAAGCATAAAACGCTAAAAGATAACAGATCGGAATCGAAGAGAAATATTTTAAAGAGGATGGCTGGAAAGTAAAACAAAACCCCCAAAAGCCTAGATAATACTTTATTTTTATGGTCCCCTTTTGACATTCTATGAACTAGAAGTAACGTTGCACCTACAGTACATGTTAACTAACTCTCATTAGAGTATTAGTAGACTTTCTGCTTAATATCTGCTAATTCTTTATTTTGATGCTCCTCAATAGACGTTCTACTGACTAAGTAACATTGCAAGTGCATGTCCACTTACTCTAACCCAAACCTAACAATGTACAAATGGTGCTTTTCCACTGCGTGGTACGACTCGTTTCGGCGCGGCTCGGTTGCTTTTCCACTGCAGTTAGTACCGCTTTAAAAGTGGGTGGGATTAGTTTAAAAGCAGTCGCTACAGCGGTGGCTGTTACTGGCTATTTAAATTTAAAATACAATGACGCTGGTAGTGACGATTCTGTCTGACAAATCAGTGATCTGCAGTGTTTCACGTCACATTTTAGTACTGGTACGGTACGCTTGGAACCTCAACAGACCAGGTACCATTTAAAGTGAGTCGAAGTGAGCTGTACTGTACTGTACCATGCAGTGGAAATGCGCCATAAGTGACCCGAGCCAAACCAAGCCGTACCGTACCATGCAGTGGAAAAGCGCCAAAGTGTGCCCTACCGAACGGTACCGTACAGTACCATGCAGTGGAAAAGCGCCATAAGTGAGCCGAGCCAAGTCGAACCGAGCCGTACCGTACCATGCAGTGGAAAAGCACCAAAGCGTGCCGTACCGAACCATACCATACCATGCGGTGGAAAAGCGCCATAAGTGAGCCGAGCTGAGCCATACCATGCAGTGGAAAAGCACCAAAGCGTGCCATACCGAACCGTACCATGCTGTGGAAAAGTGCATAAGTGAGCCGAACCGAACCGAGCTGTAACGTACCATGAAGTGGAAAACCACCAAAGCGTGCCGTACCGAACCGTACCGTACCATGCAGTGGAAAAGCACCAAAGTGTGCCGTACCGAACCGAGCCGAACCGAGCCATACCGTACCATGCAATGGAAAAGCGCGGAAGTGTATTGTACCGAACCCTACCATACCGTACGGTGCAGTAGAAAAGCACCAAAGTGTGCCGTACCGAACCGAGCCTACCAGACCATGCGGTGGAAAAGCGCCAAAGTGTGCCGTACCGAACTGAGCCGTACCATACCATGCAGTGGAAAAGCACCAAAGCGTTCCGTACCGAACCGAACCGTACCATGCAGTGGAAAAGTGCCAAAGTGTGCCGTACCGAACAGAGCCGTACCATGCAGTGGAAAAGCGCCAAAGTGTGCCGTACCGAACAGAGCCGTAGCATGCAGTGGAAAAGCACCAAAGCGTTCCGTACCGAACCGAACCGTACCATGCAGTGAAAAAGCACCAAAGTGTGCCGTACCGAACAGAGCCATACCATGCAGTGGAAAAGCACCAGAGTGTGCCGTACCGAACAGAGCCGTACCGTACCATGCAGTGGAAAAGCACCAAAACGTTCCTTACCGAACCGAACCGTACCATGCAGTGGAAAAGCGCCAAAGTGTGCCGTACCGAACAGAGCCTTACCATGCAGTGGAAAAGCGCCAAAGTGTGCCGTACCGAACAGAGCCGTAGCATGCAGTGGAAAAGCACCAAAGCGTTCCGTACCGAACCGAACCGTACCATGCAGTGAAAAAGCACCAAAGTGTGCCGTACCGAACAGAGCCATACCATGCAGTGGAAAAGCACCAGAGTGTGCCGTACCGAACAGAGCCGTACCGTACCATGCAGTGGAAAAGCACCAAAACGTTCCTTACCGAACCGAACCGTACCATGCAGTGGAAAAGCGCCAAAGTGTGCCGTACCGAACAGAGCCGTACCATGCAGTGGAAAAGCACCAAAGCGTTCCGTACCGAACCGAACCGTACCATGCAGTGGAAAAGCGCCAAAGTGTGCCGTACCAAACAGAGCCGTACCATGCAGTGGAAAAGCACAAAAGCGTTCCGTACTGAACCATACCATACCATGCGGTGGAAAAGCGCCATAAGTGAGCCGAGCTGAACCGTACCATGCAGTGGAATAGCATCAAAGCGTGCCGTACCATACCATGCAGTAGAAAAGCACCAAAGTGTGCCGTACCAAACCGAGCCGTACCGTACCATGCAGTGGAAAAGCGCCAAAGTGTGCCGTACCGAACCGAGCCGTACCGTACCATGCGATGGAAAAGCGCCAAAGTGTATTGTACCGAACTGTACCATGTGGTGGAATAGCACCATAAGAGAGCCGAGCCGAGCCTCTAATGAGAGTTAGTTGACATGCATGTAGTAGCAACGTTACTTATAGTCAGCAGAATGTCTAAAGGGGACCATCAAAATAAAGAGAAACCAAAGTCTAAAGTTTTGGAGAATTACAGTATGTTTCGCTCTGATGCTACTCGTGGTTCACAATGAAAATTTAATATATTGACAACCATATACTTGAATATCATAAAAGCCATATCCAATTTCACCACAAAACTAAAAGAAATGTCATATCAATTATATTTAGCATTAAGAAAATTAAACCAATTTTAGGAATATATATTGGGGTCAATAAGATTTTTTACATTTTAGAAATTCTTATTTTTTAATGTTTTATTTGAAATATTAAAATAAAAAAGTTATTTATTTAATGTATTTTAAAATGTAATTTTATTCCCGCGATCAAAGGTGAATTTTCAGCATCATAACCAGTCTTCAGTGTCACATGATCCTTCAGAAATCATTTTAATATGCTGATTTGCTGCTCAAGCAGCATTTCTTATCAATCTTGAAAACAGTTGTGCTGCCTAATATTTTTGTGAAAACCTATATACATATCTTTTCAGGATTCTTTAATGAATGAAAAGTTCAAACAACGGCATTAATTTGAAATAGAACATTATAAATGTCTTTATTGTCACTTTTGAACTATTTCATGCATCCTTGCTGAATAAAAGTATTACTATTTCTTGAAAAAATATTGACCCCAAAGTTTTGAATGGTAGTGTATACACAATAAAAATAAGTTATGTGTTTATTTATAATACATATTAAAAATTACGATCTAAAAAAATCTGTATTACAGAATTGAAGGTTTATTTATTTATTTTTAGCGAGAATAACCACTGACTAATGAAGGATTATATTAAGATATAAAAAGTATTGAGAATTTGGGAAAATAAATGTCCCAATGCCTTTTGAGTTTTTCTTGAAATATGACAGTGACAGCGACAGAGCGAGGAAAGTTCACGATTGAGAGAGAAATTTAAGCTTGTGTCAAAGGAGTATTTCCTATTCTTTTGCATTACTCAAAGCCAGGTCAATCAGCTTCTACTTAAACAATTGTTCAATGACGTCAAAAACACCAGTCTCTCAGAACAATCTAACTCTACACTACCACTTCACTGTGATCACTCAAAAAGTTTGCAAACATATGCCTACTGTTCAATGTGAATTAGATGCAGTAAAGAAATCATGTGCTCTCTTCCAAAAACTTTTGCTGATATCCAAACTCGCTTACCTTGGCTGGAGCTTTTGGAGATAAGCACTGGAATTGGATCAAACTGGTTATCGGAGCTTTGGTCCCCAGTCTCAGAGCACTGGAGGCTTGAGAGGGGAGAGGCTGCAGGAAGAGGTTAGTGCCACAGCAGACCGATGGAGAGGAAACAAACAAACAAACAAAAAAAGATTAGGAAGAGTGTTAGAGAGGGGAAAAAAAAGAGTGATTATAGATAAGCAAGAACAGGTAGATAATGCAAGACATGGTCCTTAATAAGCAATAGACTTTTAGAAATATAGTGCTTTAAAGGGATAGTTCACTTTGAAATACATTTTTGGTGTGTTTTAGCTTACCTAAGTCTTTGTTTCCGCAGTAGTTTCAATTTTGATATTTTTAGGTCAAATTGTTTGTGTGTCTATCAGTCATATAATGCAGGTCTATGGTCACCACCTCATGCACAGAGTAGTCCAAATTAAACATGATTTAATGACACATAAATGTAAGTACACATTGATGGCCTAAGACATAAAACGAGTTTTGTGTGAGAAAACGAGCAGTATTTATATTGTATATATTTATAAGTATATATTTATATACAAGTCATTAAATCGTGTTTAATTTGGACTTCTCTGTGCATGCTCTTTGAGGTGGTGACCATAGACCTCCATTATATGACTGACAGACAAGAACGGTTTGACCTAAAAATATCAAAATTGAAACTACTGCGGAAACAAAGACACCTACATCTTGGATGCCCTTGAGGTAAGCTAAAACATACCAAAAATGTATTTCAAAGTGAACTATCTAGTGAACAGGGTAAGCAATTTGTTCCAGAATTTTGTTTTATTTTTTGATATGCGGGTTGAAAGTTTCTTTACCTCCTGATAGTAATCACTAAGTTGAGTGGTCTAAATGTATTTGTATGTACATCGTCTGTATACAAGGCATAGGACCATACAATGTTTGTCCAATCATTGCCCTCGTTCCAAATGCAATGATACAATGTCCTACTGGCTGTCAACGTATGTATTTCCATAAATCAGTGCAGACATCACACATAAGTGCGTTTCATGCTATGTAGGCGTTATACTCGGAGTGGTTCGGGACTCGAACTTGTGCATTTCAATGGCAACACTATCAACGCTGAAATGAATCTGCAGCAGTCAGGTGGTACAGGTGAACGCTCTTTAAGTTGTAATTAGGGCTGTCAATCTTCCTCTATAATACTATTCGAATTCCATTCCTTGTTTTATTTAATATTCAAATAATATTCGAATATTAAATGCTAAAAATGATCCTATTATTAATATTTACAACATTACACATGCTTATGGATCGCCAATGCCACTATAGCATGTAGTTATTGTTACACGTTCGGTCCACTAGAGGGACATCTAATACACATTTTATTCATGGTGAATATGGTTGAAGCGCTTCCAATGGTTTTCGGCTGAAAACAAAAATTCTGAAACTTGCATCGTTCTTTTCAGTTCGACTAGAAGATTCCAACAAGCTCGATCCACACCGAATCCGTTGAGATATTTCTTTTTTTCGCTTCACAGGCCCTTTGGAGGGCACTTTTTACGTCGTTAAACATTTAGGTTACCATTTTTGACAGTTGTTATGATGATACATCGTGGATAACGTGCACACTTGTGTTACAATTCAAAAACTTTATTGTTCATCAGACGAAACAAAGGCATTTCATTTTCACATGCGTGTAAGTCAAGGCGAATTTTAAAGGGTTAGTTCACCCAAAAATGAAAATTCTGTCAGTATTTACTCACCCTCATGTTGTTCCAACCCCGTAAGACCTTCGTTCATCTTCAGAACACAAATTAAGATATTTTTGATGAAATCTGAGAGCTGGATAGCTCCTGCATACTAGTCCATAGGCTTCTTGAGGGATTGAAACTTGCCGGCCTCGAAAAGTTGTTACAGACTTTGTTAAAATAGTCCAAGCGACTACAGTGGCTCAATCTTAAAGGTGGAATACCTAAGATTTTTGCATTAAAATATCCCAAAATCACAAGGCCAGTGTTATATATTTAGTTAAGATGATAACTTACAATATTCCAAATGTTTCAAACAAGGTTAAAATCTCAATTTTCTCGCGATTTAAACAAAGGAAACGGGGCGTGTGAGCAGGGGTGAGCTGGGAGTCGCCAGTCAATTGCGTCATATCCACGTTACCTCGGTTTCCGCTCGTACTACGTGTAGTCCTGGACAAATGCGGAAGTTGTAGTTGTGCGTTAGCGTCTATCAAGCAACAAACGTCAGCTTGTTTCGCGCATTTGTTATGGAATGGTGCACAATTATTCTTTTCATTTATTCCCGGAATGTGAACTGTTGGCTGTAAAGGGGGTCGCACACCGGACGAGAAGCGTCGCGCCACGTTTAGGACAACTCCACAGTAACGTTATCGAACACCGGACGCGCACTTTCTCATCAGTGTATGGCCAGAAATATTGTTATGTTTAATGACATGAAATGAAGATAATGTCTGTTCTATGTTATGATAGTACTGTACAATTAAATACAATCGTTGCTGAGTCTGCATTCTGAAAACTTTACCTCAGATCATCCGTTAACTGAATGAATTGAGAATCTCACCTGAAAAATCTAATAACATCAGCTATTGTTATTTTAAGCAGCTGATTTCTGTAAATTACTGCAAAACTAAATGCATATTGCAGCATAGGGCGAAGTCAGGATCCATTAGCAACGATTTGAGACAAAAATAAGTCACTTCGTTCAGTGACTCGTACAGTAACATCTGTGATAACTAATTTACTTTTAAACCTGACTTTTTTTGCGGTTATTTCAGTTTAATGAAAAAAACAAGCATGTCATTAAACGCAACATTTATAGAAATCGAACTTTACCTCATCCATGACAACTAATTTTCGATTCCCGTCTGACTGATTTATCCACGGTGGAGTTGAAAACAACATTTCCCATCATTCCGCGTTTCTCCACGTCGTCATCAAGCAAAGCCGGTGTTGTTGTTTTGAATGTAGCGCCCTCTAGCGGCATCTAAATCTTAGGTATTCCACCTTTAAGTTTATCAAACGACAAGAAAACTTTTTGTGCGCAAAAAAACAACAAAAATAACGACTTTATTTCAACTATTCATTTACTTCTCTCTTTGCCTCGACTAGTTTAATAGCGTATGATCTGTTGTTGTACGTCACACGCATCACACACATGACCAGCGTCAGCCAATAGTGAGCCTACGTGTGACGTAGCTCTACGCTATCACACTACGTTAACTGACTAGAGGTTCATAGAGAAGGAAGTGAATAGTTGAAATAAAGTCATTATTTTTGTTTGTTTTTGCGCACAAAAAGTGTTCTCGTCGTTTGATAAAGTTAAGATTGAGCCACTGTAGTCACTTGGACTATTTTAACAATGTCTTTAATAACTTTTCGAGGACGGCAAGTTTCAATCCCTCAAGAAGCCTATGGACTAGTATACAGGAGTGATCCAGCTCTCAGATTTCATCAAAAATATCTTAATTTGTGTTCCGACGAACGAAGGCCGAGGGTGAGTAAATACTGACAAAATTTTCATTTTTGGGTGAACTAACCCTTTAAAGAAAATTAAAAAATATACATAAAAAACAATATTCGAACAGTAACTTCAGCATTCGAATAGTATTGATATTTTTAATATTCGAATTATATTCGAATTTCGGAATTCGTTCCAACAGGCCTAGTTGTAATGTTATTATTGTAATTTTATGTGCTGTGAGACATGAGATAGTTTAACACTGTCTCAAGTGTTCATGTTTTCAAGGAGGTGTGGCTTTGGTGATGCTCTGAAGGGAGGATGGGATCTTGTGCTTTCAAAGCTAGCTCAGTATTGCTAGACTCTCCGAAAAATATCCTATCCTACTTTTAATTTGTCAAGGCTTATTCTGAGCATAAATTTTCACCATTTTGCTATTTGTAAAAAACTAAAAAATCAAACATTAAACTTTACAATCTATGGCTTGTTATAACTGAGGTGAGTATGCATACGGTTCTAACCCTGGTGGGACTGTCCACTGCTCAAAGCAGTAATGGTAAACTGGTCCATAGATGGTGCAGGAAGAGATGAGGGGGATGAAGCCAGTATTAGACCCCCAGTGGAGGGGAGGGAGAGAAGCGGCCCATCCAAAAGATAATCCTGTCCAACCAGGAACTCTGGAGGACATAGGGCAAGCATGAAGAATAAAGAATGATAGAGAACAGAAGGATGAGTGACAACAGTAATACAATATTGAGAATATAAAGACAGAGTTACAAACAAAAAGACATCCACAAGGTTCAGGTGGGACAGATAAAACAGAGTGCAAGAGAAGTATGAAGAGGATGGGTAGAAGGTGACCGTGAGAAATCAGAGAGAAGCTCTGCAGCAGAAGTGAATGAGACCCACAACATGCTCTACGAAAGCTGTTCAAAATGTGTCAGAACTAGTGCTAGCGATGTCAATCGAACTTAAAATGAGTTTATATAATTTATGTATGTGTATATATATTATATTTATATACAAGTACATCACATATATTTAGATGTGTTTTAGTTTAATTTTCATGGACTTTTAATTTGTACTCGGTAGTTCCTGTATTCCTTTGTTTCAGTTTCCTGCTTCTCATTTGTTGTCATGGACGTTTATTTAATCGTCATAGGTGTTTTTCATCTGTTCCCTCATTTAGTCCCCTCATTTTACATTTTATGATTTAATACAAACGTATTATCAAAAAAGTGGTTATAAAATTACAGCATTAAACTTTAAAGGATTAGTTCACTTTAAAAAAAACTTTTGCTGATAATTTACTCACCCCCATGTCATCCAAGATGTCCATGTCCTTCTTTCTTCAGTCGAAAAGAAATTAAGGTTTTTGAAGAAAACATTCCAGGATTTTTCTCCATATAATGGACTTCAATGGGAACCAAACAGTTCAAGGTCCAAACGAAACTTTCAGTACAAACTGCAAACTGTTGAAAGGGCATTAAACGAGCTTATAAAACTTAAACTTTGTTTTGTTTTTTTAAATGAGCGATCGTTTCGCTTGATAAGACCCTTATTCATCATCTGGAATCGTTTAAAGCCCTTTGAACAGTTTGCAGTTTGCACTGAAACTGTCTTTTGGACCTTGAACCGTTTGGTTCCCATTGAAGTCCATTATATGGAGAAAAATCCTGGAATGTTTTCATCAAATACCTTAATTTCTTTTCGACTGAAGAAAGAATGACATAGACATCTTGGATGACATGAGGGTGAGTAAGTTATCAGCAAATTTTTTTAAAAAGTGAACTACTCCTTTAACTATTCATTTTATCTTTTAATGCATTCATGTCCTCATACAGTGAGACGGCAGACGCCGAAAACACCACTTATTCAGTCCTACTTATTTATTAATTCAAATTTTGCCACATTTCGTGACATTCGGCACTATACGGTAAATTCTATTTTTATTACTGGATTCCATTATTACGGTTTGTACCACTAGAGCTAGGGTTGGGTATCGAGAATCGAGTATCGATTGGAACCGGGACTAACTTTTCGTTTTTCCCGGAATCGTTTAAAAGTTAAAATTTCTATTCCTAGTTTCGATATTCACAGTCCGCCGAGCGGAAGAAGAAACCGCTGAACAACACCAATGAAGAAGCGTCTACCGGAAGTGTTGGCATAACCACGCGAGTCGAACATGAGTACCTTACGTCGGCGATCCAAAGTGTGGCTTCACTTTTCTAAAAATAACGAAATCTCGGCAAAATGCAAAATTTGTGACAAAAGGAGTATTTTTACAGAAGGAGTATTTCCTTCAGAAAGGCCGTTGGTTAGCAAGGTTAGCTAAACTTTTTTGACCCTGCCTCTTTGAAGAATCGGAATCGAGAATCGTTAGGAACCGGAATCGAAAAAAGGAATCGGAATCAGAATCGTTCAAATTCAAACGATACCCAACCCTAACTAGAGCAATGTAAGAGTACATTTTAAATATGTACAGCGGCCAAACACTTGTGTCTGAATTCTCACACTTCTGCAAATTATGTTTGAAGCCTGAAACCACTTGAAAGAGTAAAACAAATATTCCTGTCTATTACCAAAGTCCTTTTAGGCAAGTCGTACCACTCGGCAGCCATCTTGGCAACGCCTCTGGGCAGCTATTTCGGACTAACAAGACCAGGCTCCTATCTAAATGACTGGGCAGATACTCAGAACTGCACTTTCACTGGTGGTCAAGTAAACTGGCAGTAAAATATAATAAAAATCGCTGAAAAAGTTTGAGGACTTTGCCCCAAAATAAGGTTTAAAAGGCCTTTTCCCCCACAGGTTATACATTTACTACGCATGTGCAAGGGTTCTCGTCTCCGCTGTCGCAAACATCAACTGTGCGCATGCGTCACTGGAACCAGACGATAGGCTTACATGTTTCCCGGCTTGACTGTTAAAAGCAGACGATTGGCTTTCCAGAGGGAGGGGCGGGACATGTGCATACAACCGCCATATCTTTGGCGTTACGGGTTTTCCCATATATAGCTGTATTGAGGATTGAGGAAGTGGCATGTCTCTATATAAATTGTCTCTGCTTTTACTGAATAAATGCTTTCAAGCTTCAAAATAAATTTTAGGGACCATAACGATGTCAGTGATGCAAATAAAACAAATTACAACTAGAGTGCTACAGCATAGGCTATTGTACAAGTACAACCAACAGGCCCACAATAAGACACACTGGGAATAACCTATGAATGTATTTGACATTGACACACACTGGGATGTAGTTTGCTATTTAGTCACCAGGTGGCTCTACACACAATACAAACAGAAAACAACACAGTCCAAACTGGACCGCGAGATCAAGAAAGGTGACACAGCACTTTGAGGCTTTTAAAGGAATATTCTGTAGGTCATCGCCTCAGCATGAACAACAACGTGCCATTCTTTTTGCTGCCAAAATAATTAATTACTCATCATTCAACCAAACCATCCACATGTTATCATCAACAAGCGATGACAAGCTGCTTTACTGCTAACAAGGACAGGTGAGGTTACTGTGCAGAAAGTATCAGCATTTTTTCATCAGTGGAACTGAACTGTTGTTGATTCCCTTTTTTAAGAACACCACAGTGAATAAAGGATTCTAATGGACCAAAGATCCTGCTCTAATTCATGGTACATAGAAAACACTGGGGTGAAAATCTAATAACTTCAAAGACTAATACCTGAAACAGAGCAGAAATATATGCCAAACCAATCTTAAAGGGATAGTTCACTTTGAAATTAATTTTTGGTATTTTTTAGCTTACCTCAAGGACATCCAAGATGTAGGTGTCTTTGTTTCCACAGTATTTTCAATTTTGACATTTTTCAGTCAAACCGTTGTTGTCTATCAGTAATACACTGGAGGCTAAGGGGGTCCACCAAAGAGCATGCACAGAGAAGTCCAAATTAAACATGATTTAATGACTCGTACACATTGATGGCCTAAGACACGAAACGAGCGGTTTTGTAAGAAAACGAACAGTATTTATATCGTTTTTACCTCGTGTAATCACAGTGACGTCCAAGTGATCTGAATCAGTTGTGCAATGTCCAACTGAACCAAACTGAATCAGTTCAATGTTACGCCGGAAGTGATCGCTTGCGTGTGACGTCACTCAATATTTACACGGAGATTTCGGAAGTTTTACCTTTTACTAAACATATTTAGATATACCGAAATCGTCTTCCACTGCGGTTTCCCGTATATCTAAATATGTTTAGTGAAAGGTAAAACTTCCGAAATCTCCGTATAAACAAAGAGTGACGTAGGCGCGCAAGCGATCACTTCCAGCGCATGCGCAGACCGAAGCGCACGTGCCGTCAGATCATTTTGTCATGGCTATGATTATAAGAGGTAAAAAGATATAATACCGTTCGTTTTCTCACACAAACCGCTCGTTTCGTGTCTTAGGCCATCAATGTGTACTTACATTTACGAGTCATTAAATCATGTTTAATTTGGACTTCTCTGTGCATGATTTTTGGTGGACCCCCTTAGTCTCCAGTGTATGACTGATAAACAACGGTTTGACTGAAAAATGTCAAAATTGAAAATACCGTGGAAACAAAGACACCTACATCTTGGATGCCCTTGAGGTAAGCTAAAACATATCAAAAATTAATTTCAAAGTGAACTATCCCTTTAATAAAAGGGATTAAGATCCAGCCGATCGGTGAAAAAAGTAACCCTACCAAAAAGAACTGCGACAGCAGCATCCATGCTTCGGCAGCAGTTTTGACTAAAATGTAATACTTGGAGTAATAACAATGGTAAGTAATTATTTCAATGGACGTTGATAAAATGGCAGTGATAATGTCATCCAGTACACCTTGCAGATTTTTCCAATGTCAGCAGATTTACAGTGAGCTACTGTATAAAAGGAGAATATTTACAGAATTGCTGACCTGGCAGTGCAGCTGACCCAGGATCAGTCTGTAGAGGATCCAGACCAGGGATCAGAGAATCCGTCCCAACTGCAGAAAGAAAAAAAAGAAAAGACAAATTTGACCTTTTACGTAGCAAATGTAAAGGTGAGAAAGATGGTTTTGGTGATGTCAATTCACTCCATGCATGAAGCAGCACTCTTTAAACCAGATCATTCAAAGATATACAGATGCCTGATGAAGACAACGTTTACAACAACTATACAGACGAAGAAGAGATGAAACCGCAGTGGGGTTATAAGAATAGACAGAAATGGGGACGATCCAGGAGTTCCAGGTGTTACTCTGAGCTGAACTAAGAAAACAATCACCATTAAAACACCAATGAAGGCCATTCATCAGTTGTAGGGTTATTATGGGCAATAAAAACAACAACAAACAGACAAGCGGCTGATTACCATGACTACTGTCTGCAGGGCTGAAGGGGTCATTCAAGGGAAGGTCAGGGAGGATCAGGGAGGAAGAGGGCTCTGGAGACTTCAAACCCTCAATCAACTTCTCTACTCCATGAGCGAAGAGGAGACAGTGAGGAGAAGGGAAGAGAGAAGAAACAGTGAGGAGAGAGCAAGGAAACAGAAAGGAATGAAGGAGAGGAAAGGAGAAGACATTGGTCAGTGAGGTAGAGAAGAGATGAAAGGAAGAGAAGAATAGACGTAAAATAGAGAGGAGAATGTAAAGATAGGAAAGAGCAGAGCGACAGTGAGGAGATAAGAGATGAAAGAAGGAGAGGAGACTGTAAAGAGAAGAGAGGATAACAGAGAGGGGTCAGGAGAGTTAGGCAAGGAGACAGTAAGGAGAGAGCGATGAAAGGAGACTAAGAGGAGAGGAGAAAGAAGGGACTTTAAGGGGAACAGACAGTTAGGAGAAAAAAAATGAGAAGAGGAAAGAAAAACAATGAGGTAGAGAAATTGGGAGACAGTGAGGAGAGGAGATGAGGAGAAAAAACGAGAAGAGAGCAGACAGTGAGGGGAAGAATCAGCAAGGACCGCAACGAGAAGAGAGACAGTGAGAAGGACATGCGACAAAGAGGAGAGGAGGATGGAGATAGAGAGGAGGATACATTGAGGAGAGGGGACAGAAGACAGAAGAAAAGATTGAGGGGACAGTAAAAAAAAAGAGGAGAGCGGAAACAGTGAGGAGGACAGGACATGAAAGGAGTAGAGATCACCGTAAAGAAAGAAGAGGAGAATAGAGGCAATAAGAAGAGGAAAAGAAGAGAGTGAGGAAAGTAAAAGAAAGGAACAAGTGAGGAAGAGAAGAGACTAAATTGGGAGAGAAGACAGTGAGAAGAAGACAAGGAACTGAGGAAGAAAAGAGACAGTGAGGAGGAGAGGAGACTCAGTTATGAGCAGAGGAAACAGTAAGGACAGGAGAGTATACAGTGTGGAGAGATTTAAAGGAGTAGTTCATCCCAAAATGATAATTACTCGCCCTCATGTTGTTCCTTAGCCTGGCTGCGCCCTCCTACGCACTTCCGCTCAATTTCATTTTACTTCTGTACTACGTCTGGGATCGCTCCATATCCTTAGGTTTCCAGAAACCAATTTTTTGTAGGACCAATCAGCGAATAGAGGGAGTGGCTGAGAAAGATGACGTTGATGTAAGCGCGTCAGTTTCAATTCAGTAATGGCAGCGGAGAAAGACGTGAGAAAAGCTATTCGGTTCGTTGTTGGAAAAGAAACTGCCGAATATACAGAATTTAAAGCCGGATTGTTATCGTCTAACCTCTTGTTGCACAACTGAGGACCAAGTGAAGGAGGCAGAAAGTTTGGAAGTTTGTGCTGGGCAGTTCGTGCACGATGACCGTGACATTTTGGACGGACGGTTTAGCCTGGTGTTCGCGGTGTTCGGAAGCCCCGAGTCCTGGCTGCTAAACTATGGTTGAAGATCCGCTCAGGACTCATGTCAGTCACTCATATTCCCAACTGTATATTTACTGATTCTTGTGATGAATAGAACATTTTGAGCCCCTTTGTGCACTCGTGCAGGAGGTTGGTGTGTCAGTTTTACATGTTGTAAATCATACAAATTGGTTGTGATTTAAAAAAAAATAATTGTCATAAATAAAAATGTGAAAAACCATACTTTGAAGATATTTGATTTTCAGTTTTAGATGGCAATGGTTGATTTGTTTTACTAAAAAAAAATAAATGCCACATAAAAATGTACAAACACATACTTTGAAGACCATAATTAAGGTAATTAAGAAACAATAAGACGTAATATGAAAAATTGTTGTTTATTACACATCTGCAGATAGAGACAGACTGATCATTCACTGTAACGTTAGCTGCTACAGCATTTGCGGCAGATCAGAAACGACCACAGCGGCGTATTTGGAATGATTAGACACAGCTTCCACCATTGAATGAATACATCACTGTCCTTCGTGTCAAATATACATTTCGAATTAATAATTGTTCCTAGATTAACAAAACCTGCGGCGCTTGTTGACTGAAATCCTATTGTAAACATAATCCTCTGATCATTCGGACTTGTTGTTTCCAGCCATTTCGGCGCGTGACATACGTCACTCACGACAACCCGTTAGCGATTGGCTATGGCAGATCGTGAGTGACTTTGGGCAGATCCAATAGATTTGAACTTTAATAGTGAACACGCCTACAAGGAAGGAAACGTTTTTCAATGGAGCGGTTCCAGACTCTATGTGCAAATGAAATGAACTAGAGTCTGGTTGAACCAGGCTAGTTGTTCCTACCCCGTAAGACTTTCGTTCATCTTCGGAACACAAATTAAGATATTTGTGATAAAATCTGAGAGTTGGATCACTCCTCCATACGTTTTCTAAGGGATCGAAATTGGCTGGCCCAAAAGTTATGAAAGAAATCGTTAAAATAGTCCAAGTCACTTCAGTGGCTTAATCTTAAAGTCCCTGTAAAGTCAAAATTAAGTATGTGTTCTGAGTTTGTGACGCCACAGAAAAATGTGTTATTAGCCATCCAGACAAATTTGAATGATAAAAAAGCCGGCAAGTACATAAAATAAGCTATCAAAATCATGAAAAAATGAGCAGTATTCTCTGCTCTCAAACGCTGGGGGCGTGTCCGCTCACGCCCACTCACGGGAAGGCTGTCGACGGTGATATTAGCTGATTAGCTTTTGGAGACGGGAGGATGAACGCTGAGGGGGGAGATAGCCGTTTCGGCCCCGTTCACCAGTAACAGCGGATTATCAGTGAATCCCAGTTGTCTCTGAGGAAAGTTTATAAAACGATCCAGTGTAAAATGATCACTAAAGAGGCGGGTGTTGGGGGTGATCCTCAGCTCTTCATCAACAAGGTTGGCTCTCTAAAAACCTCTTCTTGATGTGATCGTTTTTAGGGAGATTAAATGAAGTTACCGATCTGTTTTGTACATGATCGCATCCAGGTAATAGCCTATACATTTCTGTGTCAAATAGCTAGCTAGAAAACGGTAGACTGTAGTAACTAATAGGACTGACAGTCACTCGCGATTGAGCGGCGAATGCGAATGTGCTCTATTGTTAGGGGAGAGATGAGATCAGCAAAATGCGTCATCAAATAGGGGCTTGTCCAGGAGCTCATGGGCTCCAGTGCGCCATCGAACCCTGTTTTAGCCCCGCCCAAAAAATCCGTAAAATTGCAATGGTGAAAAACTGTTTAACGGTCTAACTCCACATTTCAGTACTTCACAGTCTTTGTAATATGTTTTAGCAATACATATGTAACATTTATAATGTGTTTAGAACTTTTTTGTAGAATTGCCTTTACAGGGACTTTAAGGCTGAATCCCTATTCACCCCTTGGCCCTACCCCTTGTTTTTGAGTGTACCCCTTGGCTCTTAAAACGGAGTTACAAGGGCCAAGGGGTTGAAATATTCCCCTACAAAATGGAACAACCCTTCATGAACCCTTCATACATCATCAGTCGTCGGCGATGGCTCAGCCGCTACGCAGTTTATACAGGATTTCTCCATGACAACGACTGACAATCAGCGGAGCTGCTCTTAACTTTGAATAAACATGATGATTATAACATCCCTTCCTTGAAATGTATGTATTTTCTGATCGGAAAGGTAATTTATTATACCATTTGTTAATTTAAACGACTATAGTGTTATTATAAGAGTAAATAAAGTGCGTGGTGGAATCATCTGGCGCTAAATTTAATGTTTAACTGTTTGCGATCCATCTCGCCGGTGATTTCCGATGCATTCCTTGAACTTTTCTCTTAGCCCTCCGTTTGGAGTGTGCCTCTGAAAAATCTCCGTTTCGAGGGCTATGTAGCCCTACCCCTTCGCCCTACCCCTCGATCTCAAGAAGAATCGGGACACCCTACCCCTATACGTGAACGCGCAAAACGGAGGGGTAGGGCTAAGGGGTGAATTGGGATTGAGCCTTAGTTTATCAAGTGACGAGAATACTTTTTGTGCACAAAAAACTGAGAGAGAGAGAGGACAGGATCTTTGAGTGTTTTTTCTTTTCTGAATAAAACAAAAATAACGACTTTATTCAACTATTAATTTTCTTCTCTGTGGGCCGTGAGATTTCATGTAGTGAAACTACGCAGTGCTTCTGTGTTGTACGTCACACGCAGACTCACTATTGGCCGACGCTGGTCATGTGTGTGATAGTGAGTCTGCGTGTGACGTACAACACAGAAGCGCTGCGCAGTTTCACTACGTGAAATCTCGAGCCCCACAGAGAAGGAAATGAATAGTTGAATAAAGTCGTTATTTTGTTAGTTTTTTGCGCACAAAAAGTATTCTCGTCACTTGATAAACTTAAGGTTAAGCCACTGTAGTCACTCTGACTATTTTAACGATGTCTTCCATAACTTTTGGGCTGGCCAGTTTCGATCCCTTTAGAAGCGTATGGAGCAGTGAGACAACTCTCAGATTTAATAAAAAATATCTTAAGTTGTGTTCCAAAGATGAACGAAAGTCTTATGGGGTTGGAACAACTTGAGGGAGAGTAATTACTGACAGAATTTTCATTTTGGGATGAACTACTCCTTTAAGTGAGTGGTGTCCAATTCCTGCTCCTGGAGGGACAATGTCCTGCCGAGTTAAAGGAGCCGTATGCAAGACTGTGGCCAAAACTTTTACTGCAATCACTTTCAAATTACTGTAGAGTGGTGTATCCCGGAGCTGGCAACCCTAATGCCGCAACACTACTGACTCCGTGATTGGTAGATAGGTGGAGGGTGGCGCATCAGTGGTACCTTTCCCACAACTTTTAAGCAGGCTCGAGTAACCCCACTGCTTAAGAAACCCAACCTAAATCCAGCACATCAGTATCTCTTCTTCCATTTGTCACGAAAACACTTGAACAAGTTGTTTTCAACCAGATATCCTCCTTTCTTACACAGAATAACCTCATGGACAACAATCAGTCTGGTTTCAAAAGCGGACACTATAGTGAGACTGCCCTGCTCTCAGTAATTGAAGCGCTGAGACTGGCAAGAGCAGCTTCCAAATCCTCAGTCCTCATCCTGCTGGATCTGTCTGCTGCTTTTGACACAGTTAACCACCAGATCCTCCTGTCAATCCTAATGATGAAGGGCATCTCGGGAACTGCACTTCGAGTCTTACCTCTCAGGTAGGTCCTTTAGGGTGTCGTGGAGAGGTGTGGCATCTAACATCCAACATCTAGCTACTGGGGTGCCTCAGGGCTCAGTGCTTGGACCACTCCTTTTCTCCATCTACATGACATCACTAGGATCTATGATTCAGAAACATGGCTTTTCCTATCATTGCTAGGCTGATGACACACAACTCTACTTCTCATTCCAGCCTGACGACCCGATGGTCTCAGCCTGCCTGACAGACACTTCTGGCTGGATGAAGGACCACCACCTTCAACTAAACCTTGCGAAGACAGAGCTACTTGTGATCCCAGCCAACCCAACACTTTATCACAACTTCTTCATTCAGCTAGGCTCATCATCCATAACTCCATCAAGGTCAGCTAGAAACCTTGGGGTTGTAATAGATAATCAGTTGAACTTCACAGACCACATTGCTAGAATTGCCCGGTCCTGCAGATTTGCCTTGCACAACATTAGGAGGATCAGGCCCTTCCTTACAGAGCATGCTACACAACTCCTTGTTCAAGCACTTGTTTTTATCCAGACTGGACTATTGTAATGCTCTCCTGGCTGGTCTTCCAGCTTGCTCTGTCAAACCTCTACAATTGATCCAAAAAGCTGCAGCCAGAGTAGACTTTAATGAGCCAAAGAGAGCACACGTCACTCCTCTCCTCACAAAATTGCACTGGTTGTCAGTTGCCGCTCACATTAAATTCAGAACAACCACTGGCATTGCTCCCTCTTACCTAAACTCATTACTTCAGAATTATGTGCCATCCAGAAACTTGCGCTCTGCTAGCGAATGTCGTCTTGTGGTACCATCTCAAAGAGTCCCAAAATCTGTTTCTTGGACCTTTACCATGACTGTTCCCTGCTGGTGGAATGATCTGCCTAACTCAACCAGAGCTTCTGAGTCAGTAGCCACTTTCAAGAAACTGCTGAAGACGTATCTTTTTTCGGCAGCACTTGATTCAGTAGTACTAACACTTTCTCTTCTCTTCTATTCTATTTAAAAAAATACACTAAAATTAAACTGAGAGGGGTTATAGCACTTAGGTGTTGTTGTCCTACTGTTAGTTTAACTGCTTCTATTGTTCTCGTTTGTAAGTCGCTTTGGATGAAAACGCCTGCCAAATGAATAAAAGTAATGTAAATGTAAAATCAGAACAAAACGTAACATGACAACATCAACATCAGTTGAGGGCTGCAACTTCACTTTTTAAATGACAATATCCTGGCCGGACTACTGTTGTCAGAGATATAAGTTTTTGAAATCAACATGATTTCTTAATGTATAATAGTGACATATCAGGATAAATGTATGATTAATTGAAATAAATTTCTTGCATACAGCTCCTTTAGGTCCCGTTTACACGATGGGAAATCGCAGATATTTCTCTGCGTTTTGCCCTCTCATTTACACGAAAACGCCGTTTTTATCATTGAAAACGATTATTTCTAAAAACTCCGGCCAAAGTGGAGATTTCTGAAAACGCCGGTTTTGTGTTGCCGTGTAAACTGGGAGAAACAGCGTTTTAGGTTCTCTCTTGTCGATTCCAGGATTCTGATTGGCTTGCATGGCTTTATTCTTAACCCCTACACTGCCGCCAATAGGTTTGACATAGTTATGATGGCGCTCGACGGCGTATTTATGCGGGTGTGTAAACGATGTTATTTTTGAAAACGGAGAGGGGGGAAATATTCGTTTTGCTAAATACCCAGCTTTGTGTAAACGTGGCCTTAAACTCTGACCTGCTCCAAAACACCTGTTTTGGTAGAAGTCCTGAAGACCTTGATTAGCTATTTCAGGTGCGTTTTATTAGGGATGGAGCCAAACTCTGCAGGTCAGTGTCCCTCCATTAACAGGACTTGTTAAGTCAAAAGTGTTGCTTATAAGGAAAAAGAACATTTATTAAGACAGTTTAAGCATTAATCATAGATAATCCTGTAGAAAAAATAAAAACAAGAATCCAAGAGCACAAACTAACTGAAAACCCAAAGCATGGCATACTACTTGCTCCCTTTCTTCAGTATGCAGCATGTATACAGTGCAAATTTTCTGAAATAGCCAAATGGCCTACTACATTTGCTAGGACATGCAGTATAAAACAGAGCGCACTGTGTGAAATACTGTACTGGGCTTGTGTATCAGAAAGGTTCCCAACCCTGTTCCTGGGGCCCGAGCACTGCGCATTTTGAACATCTCATTTGTCTGGTTAGGGAGGGATAGATTGAAAATGAACAGTTTTGTCGAGTGGGTTCCAGTAACAGGATTGCGAACCACTGGTGTAGTATACTACACTTTAAAACAAACTTATCATTCGTGTTAGACAGACAATCCATACTTCACAGGCTCAGGGTTATAAGTCAAGCAGAGCGAAGGTACAGTACTCGACTACCAGACAAGCTATTAGTTAATCTGGCAAACATTTGGAATGGTGCAACTGTCACGGTTTCATTCAACCAGATGCATGCGGATCAGTTGAGAATCGGACTCTTTGTTACAATGCTGGTCTTACTCACAGTCTTTATGATCGAAAGGAGGACTTTGGGATGAGGGTATGGGGAGAGAAGGGGGGAACTCAGGTCACAGAACAGCAGAACGCTCGCTTTCCCCCTTTCACTAAGGCAGAGAGCAAACCATCAACCTTTAAACATAAATGAATCAAGGATGGTCTTCAAATCCTAGAGAACATACTAAAGTTTTCCGAGGTGATTACTTACAGGTCTCAATTGGACCCTAGATATGGCTACTACTGTAACTATTGTTGGGAAAAGTGTGTGTCAGATCTCCGTGGAGCTACGGTACACATGATTGCCAATTTCATGGCCATGTATCCTGCGGCTCTCAAAAGGTTTACCTGTGCCTTAAATTTACCCAGCATGATCTGGTGTGCGTGTCATCAGATTCAGAGGATTACCAGACTGTGCTTACGTAAGACTCAAGCGTTAATCCACCCTCTGCGCTTTCTACTGAGAATCAATTCTCTTTTACAAACAAATTCTTAACACTAAAAATCAAAAAGATAATGCACATGATAATGTGCCATTACAGTGTAGCAGAATATGTCGTTTAAATATAATTGTCTTTTTTTGGTTAAATGGCAATGTGAGACGCATGGCGCTTTTCACAAAGAGCATTCAAAATGAGAACCTGTGATTCTTACAAACCAAATACATCAATGATAAATTAATACTAAATAACAGTAACACTCGAACGCTTCACAAAAAGGCCATATTTGTATAGAGTGGTATACATTTACTTAAGGCTTTTATTATTTAACTATAAAAATTGAACAACCCACTACAAACATAACCCGTCAAACCTCACCGATTCTTGCGAAATCTCAAATTTGCTTGCCTGATATGAGAACAAACCTCATTGGTTCTTACAAATCAAGCAAGCACATCTGAGCTTCCATTTAACATATTTGATGAGTTATGTTTGTGTGTTGATCAATGTTTTTTTTATGTCAATGAATGCCTAAAATTAAAGGGTTAGTTCACCCAAAAATGAAAATTCTGTCAGTATTTACTCACCCTCATGTTATTCCAAACCTCTATGTGTTTATTTGTTCTGCTGAACACAAAGGAAGATATTTGGAAGAATGTTTTAATCAAACAGATCTCATTCCCCATTGACTACCATAGTATGTATTTTTCCTACTATGGTAGTCAATGGGGAATGAAATCTGTTTGATTAAAACATTCTTCCAAATATCTTCCTTTGTGTTCAGCAGAACAAATAAACACACAGAGGTTTGGAACAACATGAGGGTGAGTAAATACTGACAGAATTGTCATTTTTGGGTGAACTAACCCTTTAAAATGGTTCAATTCATATAAAGTAATTGCGTGTCTTCAGAAGACTGATTACACCATTCAGGTCATATGGATTACTTTTATAATGTTTTTGAATCTTTAAAGTTTAGGTGGAATGGACTAGACTAGAGAAATCACAGGTTTTATATATATATATATATATATATATAAAAAAAACTTATAATATACTTCATTTGTGTTTCAAAGAAAAGTTTTTTTTTGTTTGTTTTTTTTGAGGGTGAACCCTTTAACTCCATTACCATGTGACAGATCTGTCTAAATCCCTAACCCTAAATTGGAGAAATAGTGAAAAAAAGTAAAAAAACCACAAAGAGAAACTACACCTTTTAAAAGGTCTTAATCACCCAATAACAATCTTGATCCGAATTTACCCTTTTATTGATTACATGAGACAAGGGTCCGCAATGTTACCAAGAACCCAGGTGGAAAAAGGGTCCGTCTTTATCTCTATAAATAGGAAGAGGAAAGGCTTATCACAAGGCTGCCAGCAGGTGAAATGCACATGACACTTTATTTCTGGAAGGCTAGGAGAGGTCAAGAACATTGAATGCTTTTTTAAAGTCTCTCAAAAGACATTGAAAGTGAATCAACATTCACAACCCATTTTACTTCTGCAACGTGGCATGTTTCTGGGTGAAACAGGATATTTAACACAAAAATGTAAAAATGTAGGGTGGGACTTGATCCATTGGGAATAACAAGGATTGTGAAAAACTGCCATTCCATTTCCAGAGTTTGTAGCAAATTGTGGAGGACTATCCCCCATCCTGAAACTCTGGCAGCACCCATTGGTTGAATCAGTTCCAGGTTTCAGTAGAAGTTAACAGTATTTGTGGCATCACATTGCTTCGAAAGTGGAAAAATAAAATAATTTTGCAATGCAGTTCTGTCTTAAGCATTAACAGACTCCCAGCAAGCACTGGGAAAGACAGAGAGAGTGATAAACAGACTGTACCTCCTCCCTGAAGAAAGCCTTTATTGGAAGACACCGACTGCAACCCAGGAATCAGATTTTCAGGACAGGATCTCTCTGCCATCTTAGCTGGAAACACACACACACACACACACACGTGTATTTCTAAAGTCTCTCTGTAGAGGTTTGCTTAAAGGATTAGTTCACTTTTCAAAAAAACTTTTGCTGATAATTTACTCTCCCCCATGTCATCCAAGATGTCCATGTCTTTCTTTCTTCAGTCGAGAAGAAATTAAGGTTTTTGATGAAAACGTTTCAGGATTTTTCTCCATATAATGGAGAAAACTTTACTGGGAACCAAACGGTTCAAGTTACAAAAGAAACTGCAAACTTGTTCAAAGGGCTTTAAACGATTCCAGACGATAAATAAGGGTCTTATCAAGCGAAACGATCGCTCATTTAAAAAAAAACAAAGTTTAAGTTTTATAAGATCAAACGCTCGCCTTGCTCTGTTCTGTGATGCGCATTCGTGACTCTCCATTTCAAACTCGTTTAACAAAATGAACAAATCTTTTTCCGAATCAATTCATTCGTTTCTTTTGCCGAATGAACCAAAGATTTGTTCATTTTAATGAACAAGTTCGAACAGGAGTGCGTTACAGAACAGAGCAAGGCTTATAAAACTTAAACTTTGTTATTTATTTATAAAACGAGTGATCGTTTCGCTTGATAAAACCCTTATTCATCGTCTGGAATCGTTTAAAGCCCTTTGAACAGTTTGCAGTTTGTACTGAAAGTTTATTTTGGAACTTGAACCGTCTGGTTCCCATTGAAGTCCATTATATGGAGAAAAATCCTGGAATGTTTTCATCAAAACCTTAATTTCTTTTTGACTGAAGAAAGAAAGACATTGACATCTTGGATGACATGGGGGTGAGTAAATTATCAGCAAAAGTTTTTTTTCAAAAGTGAACTACTCCTTTAAATAAAGCGTGCAGGATAACATATAATAAATAAATATTGTGCTAAAAGAGTACCAAACGAAAACATTGGTTTTACCATCCAATTTGGCAAAATCCTTGTTTAGCAGCTCTTCTGCCGTGAGTTTGGAGAAATTGTCATCGCCAAAAGGGTTCCAGGATGCTGAGGCTCCAGCAGAGGGTCCTGAAGCCCCCCCTGACTGATACACACTCTGCTGTGATGAACATGGAGAACCAGAGGGAGTGGTGCTAGCTGACCTACAGCCGTCAGGAGAAAAACAAACTTTAAATAGTTCAACTTCAAGGTTTCTTGCACCAAAACTCATAATTTGGTTTTGATGTCAGTTTTTCTCTCTGACTCTTATAATTAAAAAGGTTGATTTTGCTACAGTGGCTTTAAGGTGATTATGCCATAACCATGACAAAATCGAAGACATTGGTCTGTCTGAGGAGCATCGCTCCACAATAAATATATAAAACGGCAGTATGCTACATTGTTCTCACATGATCTCAGAGGTGTCAAGTCTTGGGAAAAAAAAATTTGTGCATTTTTAATTCGATTTTGTGTAAAAAGACCATTACTGATGTAGGGCTGTTGTTGAGCATCTGGCGGCCCAGGTTTTGCAGTGTGTTCTGGCACTAATAGTAACCTCATCTGAGCCTTTTCGGCCAACTTAGTGTGTTCAATTGCAGTCAAAATTTCACCAATTTCACATTGGTGAGAGAGATAAATGTGACTGGCCTTAAACCTTTAGCAATCAAAAAATAATGAATCAACCGTGCTGATTTTTTTTTTAAACAGCTTAACCCTCTGGTGTTCCTCAGCCATTTTTGACTGAAAAAATTAGTTTTTTTACTTCATCAGAATGGTACAAAACTTGGTAAAGGTTTTGGCACTTGCTATGTGAACACAACACACATCCACAAAACTCATGGATATGATTTGAAACGGTTAAATTGTCCTGAAAAAAATAGTCCCACTTGTACTGTTTGCGGTCAAAAATGACTGCTACTGTCAATGTAGTGTTTACTCCAATACAATCTTTAACAAATGCTGGACAACCTAAAGGTTAAAACTGAAGTATAACATTGTTGGCAAAGTATTTTCTTGATTTACTTGGACTTATTAAGGCTGGCCTCTGCAGCAGCGGCTTGAAGCAGTTGAGTGGACTTGCTCACAGGAACTCCAAATATGGTGCTGTGTGTGACATCACTCAGAATTCGTCTGTGGCCTCCCTTTGGGGCGGTCTTAGGAGAAGAGGGTGGAGTCAAAGATCCGACTTTATGCATCCCACGACTTCCAGCGATGGACTTTTACAGAAAGAAAAGTATAAAGACAAAGCGTCATTAAAGCCTGTGGAAGCTGAAGAATATTTATAAAGGAATTTCATTTCTGAAATATGCAAAAGAGTCATTCAGTCATTCTTTAAAGGTACAGAAAAAAAGACAAATCTGATATTTCACTGATTTGTTGAAAAAAGTTGATCTGTGAAATGAGAAAATGCCAAAGGTTCACCTTTGAAAGATTAAATGTATTATTAGATGAATGGGACATTTAATTTATTCACCCTCATGTTATTCCGTATGATGATTTTTACATTTTGTCCACAATGGAAGAGGATATGGACTTGGGCTTCACAGCCTTATTGAAGTAGTACATACGATTCATTTCAGCTCTTTGGAAGCCATAGGAACCGACCGAGATGAAATGCAAGTCGTTATTCATTGAAAATCTTCTAAAAATTCTTTGCCATTGCCCTCAAATCTCATTTGTGACAAACTTAGACGACCAATATACAAACCCAAATTAAACTTAAGAATAGAGCAAAGGGTTTTTTTCCTGAATCACATTTTTAAATTTGTAAAATTGGTATTTAAAATACTTTCACTTTATGTGAATATTCTGCTAAACGTCTCCTTTCATGTTTTAAATGAGATGAGTTTGGAATGACATGAGAGTTAACAAAGATGAACTTCACATGTTTAATGACAAAGTTATAGATTTTAGCCAGGGTAGCGCCTTTTATCACTTTTGACGGAAATTAAAACGAGGCTGTTGCGTTGTTGTTGTTGTGCCAGTTGACCCGCTGACGGAACCGTTTAAGTGCAATATTTAATTAACTAAATATACACCAAGTATTTCAGAGTGTTTGAAACTGTTTGAGTAGTCAAGTCACCTTCATTTATATAGCGCTTTTTATAATACAAATTGTTATAAAATAGCTTTACAGTTATAACAGGAAATTAATGCAACAATTGATTGTTTTGGCTTTACAGCAGCTCTAGAAGAAAGTCATTGTCTAGTTTAAGTAAATTTTCAATTGATTAATTTCCGTTTGTAAAAATCATTAGTATTAGCTTAAAAGTGTTTCCAGTGTTTGCAGTGTCTCAAAACGAATCGGTTCAAAGTAAACGCTGATCCACACGAACATCATCTCTGCATTTGGGTCGTTTTGAGGTATTTTAAGAACACAACCATCTTTCCATACATGTAAATTCTTATAAACAAAAGAGAAGTTTTTCAGTTTCCCTGTGATTTCGTCTAAATAAAAGCTTAAAATTTAGACAGTCATAAAAATCATTATTATAATTTTACAGCTAATGTAAAATTCAAATACTACTCTTTCTTAAATACTTGTTTTCTTATTTATTTTACAGTTAAATATCACAATAGTAATATTTATTATATTTTTTTACATTTAGTATTTTTTATTTATTTTATTTACTAGTAATAGTAGTTATGGAAGCTTGTTTCCACCACAAAATAAAACAGTTTAAAAAATGATTGCAACTTTTTCCACTCAGCATTCGGTCTTTATAACTCGCAATTCTGACTTTTTTTTCCCAATCCAATCCTGCAGCCCTAGTTGAGTTTACAAACTACATGCCATTATAAAGACTTATATCTCACAGCTTCATTTTCATCTAAATAAATTTCAATATGACGACAGCCCTGACTAAGGTCTATTATATAGAACTCCACTTGTGTTGTACATGACACCTAGCCCTGCATGTATAATAATACAGTAACCGTCAACTCCTACTGATTTTATGACAATGTAAACCTTAGAAACGATTTGCAAAAAATGCATGAACAAAATCTTTACAGCAATGAATCCCCTATATGAGCAAGGTTGAAGGTGCATGGCAAGTCAACAAGCGGAGGATAAAGGCTCTAGAAAGGGAAGAGAATCACTCTAACAGAACACACACAGATGTTGGGAGGGTTACCCTCTGCACTGGGTCCACTTCAGAGTCAGTGGAGGTGGTTTTAGGTGGAGGAGGGGTGGAGGCATGTGCTGAAGGGGGTGGAGGTGCCATAGCTTTGGTTTTAGGTTGGGCCGAGGTATCACCATCTACGTTATTAATATGTGAACACTCTGCAGGCGGAGCTGGGCCCGTTGCTTTGCTTTTTGTCTGTGCGGTTGCTGATAATGTCAAGAGGTTGGTTTGAGGGTGGTGTATGGGTGGAGGGGGAGCCCTATTCTTAGGTTTCGAGTGTGTAGAAACAGGGGTGGACGATGATGCAACCGCTTGTGCAGGACTGGCGCTCGTCTGCGTTGAGTGATGCTGCTAAAATAGGAGGTAGGTGCAACAATTGACATCACATGGTGCAAAAACGTTTCTTCTTTTTGCAGATGTAGCATTATTCTTAAATTCACATGAAACCAAAATCACAACTGTTTTACTTCCATAATGTGACATATTTATGAGGATAATTGGGTTTTCGATGAGGGGAAAGTTCACAGTAACACATAAATGTGTAGTAAAAAAGTAAATATGGTCAATTCTGATTTCAGGCTGGCTTTAAATTATATTATTTGTAAGATTATATCCATGTGTTTTGTTTTTTTTGTAGCAGTTACCTGTTGTTGAGCAGTAAAGAAGGCTGCATTTTGCTGCTGTACAAACAGTTGTGTGTGCTGGGGTGTGGTCTGCGGTGGAGAGGGCGTGGCCTGTATTGGAATAGGAGTGGCTTGTTGCTGAGCGACAGGAACCTGTGATTGGGCAAGAGAAACAGGCTGGGAAGCCATGTTAACACCTGTGAACAAATAGAAAAACACAAATTAAAAAAACAAAACCACAGTATTTTTTTGTATTCTTTAAGTATTCTTGGTCCCTTGGACCAACAGTCTGGAAATAAAGTTGATGATGATGATGAATATTCACAACGTGATTTACCGGTAATTTGATATTTTTAGTAAAAAAAAAAAAAAAAAAAAAAAAAAAAAATATATATATATATATATATATATATATATATATATATATATATATGTATATATATGTGTACACACACACACACACACACATATACAGTATATATATATATATATATATATATATATTTTTTTTTTTTTTAAATCTGTCTCTATTCAATATATGATAAATAGTTACTCTACTTGAGACCCTCACTGTTATTTATTACTCAGCATTATTTTGTAATTCTACACAGTATTTTAATCATCAACTTATGGTCAACAGGTTAATGTCTTTACATGACATATTCCAAATATACATACATCATACAAAGTGTTTATGAAATAAGGAATTACATTTAATACAGGTATAAGCCACATGTTTTATTCAGATTTCCAACAACCAAATATTCACTTAAATTACAATTTTAAAGTTTGGGGTTGGTCTTCTTTTTTCTTTTTTTTAAAGAAGTGTCTTATGGTTTGCAAAGCGCCATGAATTTGATCAAAATACAAAAAAAAAAAATAATATTGTGAACTTTTTTTATTTCAATATACTTAAAAATGTAATTCATTCCTTTGATCACAGCTGAATTTTCAGCATCATTACTCCACTCTTCAGTGTCACATGACCCTTCAGAAATCAGTCTAATATGCTGATTTGCTGCTCAAGAAACATTTCTGTTTAACATCAATGTTGAAAACAGTTGTGCTACTTCATATTTTTGTGAAAAAATACATTCTTTGATCAATCGAAAGTTGAAAAGAATAGCACTTATTAGAAACTGCTTTTCTGTCTTTGCTGCTGTTTCTGTACATTAAAAAGAATAAATTTCGGTCTGTGTGGTAGCAATTTCGTTACTTTGTGAAGCATTTGCATTTCAGCTATAATAAATTACTTGATAAAAATGAAACATCATCCTAAATTAAGACAGACCCGGATAATCTGCTGCTAAATCTCATTCAGGATAACAATACGTCAGTATATTCATTATCAATGAGCCGTGTAACGCTTTAATTAACATTGACCAGAAATAAGAAGTGAAATGTCAGCTCAGAAGCATTCAGTGTGTCAGGAGCTCAACAGAGAGGTTTTAAAAGCTCTCTCTAATAACACACTGATTAAACCAGTGGGAATACTAGAGTTGTGTGTGTCAGCCAAAGACGCAAGCCGGTCAATACAACAGGTGAAGTGTCGCCTGGATACGAGAGTAAACGTGAAAAAAAGAGAGCGAGCCGGAAGAGATGAAGGACTGTAGCCACACGAATGGGGTTGTTCGGGTGGTGGTGATGCCTAGATAGTGTTCGATTTTGGATAAAGGAGCATAAATTTAAACTCACTGATTGGCTGGCTGGGTCCTGCAGGTGCATTGGCTCTTTTACGAGGGGTGAGTGCTGGTTGGATGGGCAGGATGCCTGCGATTGGTTGAGCCTGGCCAGCCTTGGGACGTTGCCGTGGCGCTATGGACGTTTCAAGAGTGGGGATTGGATCAGTGAGCCTGAATGACAAAAAAAAGTTAAAGTCAAGTCAGAACTACCACTATATAAGAATGCTGCAGGGAGGACGTCAAAACCTGGAAGATTAATCCAGATTTTCCGATCTCTGTTTTTATAATGGGGTTTTTCAGTTTATAAGTTAAAGAAGGTCTGCGGTAAACATAACATGACTATACTTGAACGTTTTGTTCTACAATGTAAACTGCACCCACCCATATCGAAAAACATTTGTTTCTAATAAGTTCCTACATAAAAATGTGAGTATGTGTGTGCAATTTACACTGTAGAACAAAACTATTTGTCAAGTTATGTTTACCAAAAGCCTTATTTCACATAATCCCTGCACCACTATATGCATCCAAAGATTAAAGAAGAAAAAAAAAAGGTAAAAACAGTTGTGACCACACAGATAAATAAAAGTCTCACCTGGCTTTGTTTTGACTCTTCTTTGCCACGGCTTCGCTGGCTCTGATTGGCTCTGGGAGTTTTGCTGGAATGGGTGAATTCTAGTGGAATGAGAGCAATTTTATAATTACCATCACATTGTTATATGTTGTATATGATTGTCTTTAGTCAACATGAAACATTTGCAACTCATCTTATTTCTGAGATTTCTGAAATTCAACACAAAAACACAAAAACATGCTGAGTGAAATTTAGGACTTCTACTTATTACCAATATGGTGTTGTTTAATTGAGGTTATACAACCAAAACTAAAACTATTAAATAGGAAAAAAAAAAACTATTAAAAGTAAAGCTGAAATAAAATATAAATATTAGATAAACTAAAAATGTTGCCTTGGCAAATATCTGAAATAGCTTCATTACTAAAACTTAATAAAATGACTAAATCTAAAAAATAAAAAATAAAGCTAAACCGAAATTTAAAAAAAATTACAAAAGCACATAACAAAACTACTAAAACTTGAAATAAAAATAAAAGCTTATTCAAAATATGAATACATATTATAATAGTATATAAAGAATACTAAAATAACACTGAGTAAGATGCGTCAATTAATTGTGCATGAACATGCTAAAGTAAATGTTTGCGTAAATGGGGCGTAACACGGAATTACGCACCGTTTCAAAATATTGGTATTAAATCCATTTTCTGAGAATTTATCAGTCAACTTGTTGATTAAAACCATTGATTAAAATGAAATACAATTTATAAAATACACGGAATTACGCACTGTTTCAAAATATCCATTTTCTAAAAATTTATCAGTCAACTTGTTGATTAAAACCATTGATTAAAATGAAATACAATTTATAAAATACACGGAATTACGCACCGTTTCAAAATATTGGTATTAAATCCATTTTCTAAAAATTTATCAGTCAACTTGTTGATTAAAACCATTGATTAAAATGAAATACAATTTATAAGATACACGGAATTACGCACCGTTTCAAAATATTGGTATTAAATCCATTTTCTGAGAATTTATCAGTCAACTTGTTGATTAAAACCATTGATTAAAATGAAATACAATTTATAAAAACGAAATTCTTTAAAAAAACATAATAAGTCAGAATTACTGTGGGCTACGTCTGACCCATTCCAAATGTTTTCCGATATGGTGACTCAACTGATGGACCGCTCCTTGATCCATCAGTGCTTGAGTCACCATATATCGGAAAATAAAACGTTTTAAACATGAATAAAACATAACCTGTTAAGCAGAGCATTAATTTAGTTCGTTTAAATAAGAGATCTAGCGCTAAAATGTTTTGTTTTTGAAATCAAGAGGAACGCTTGTTGCCGCTGCTGTCAGTTGTAGGCTATGTTCTCTGTGGCGCGCAGTCTTCACTCGGACGCGCACTTTAATCGCCTTTACGTCGGAGGAGGGGGGGCGGCCACAGGCCATAGACTGTTCCAACGTCTATGCTTACAAAGCCACGCCTCCAAAACGCATGAAAAAGAAAAACGCAAAAAAAGATATTGTAAACAAAATATTGTACCTGACCCGCTTCCTGACCGCATTTTTTAAAAGTATCAATGCTTATCGTAGCGTCATTGGGCCATAGACGTGTGTAACAACACAGCATCGCAAGAAGAAGACGTAAAGTTACACATAACAAAGCCAGCACTTTGGTCATCATCTTTCATTATTTCTGTATATTTGTGTATTTGCGGAGCTTCCACTCCCCAGTCTTCACCTTTTCTCTTGCCGCCTCCATCTCTCTGCAGACTGTAGTAATCATAGACACGAATCGTGAACGATTTGTTCTTTTGAACCGGTTCTTTTCAATGAACCGGTCAAACCAGTACACTAAATCGAACTGAATCGTTCAAAACAGTTCGCGTCTTGCGTCAGTGCTGATCGATCCACAAGTTAATAAAGTTATTCACTTTCAGACGTGCCTGGCAGTCCCTCCGAATCGAAATAAACCAATATCCCGAATTATATTTTACTCCAGTAACTCCAACAGTTCACTGAACCGAGACATGTTAGTGCCACTGCTGAGAGAAGTGATGAACACGAGCAGCTGATTGGCTACTGCGCATCCACGTACTTCAGCCAATAAAGTGTAGGCCTATAGACCCTTTTACAGTTGGTAAACATGGTGACGTTTTTTTGTGGGTGGAGCTTAGGTGGAGGCAGAAAGATCCATCTGGCCGCTTCACTAACGCTAGTTAGTAAGGATTGTTAGCTTGTTTTTTTAACAATGACTGGAGAAAATCTGATATTATCTTAATGTGTAAGGTCACTCAGTGTCCAGGACCGTGATTGTTATTTCCAAAAGTTATTTTTAACGGACGGAACCAGATTGGCCGACCCGTACCCGCCTACACGCTCACTCAATGCATGGATGATCTGACAGGATTAACGTACGTTACCTCGGTTGAGTGGCCTGACTTCTACACCTACCTTATAGAGAAACCGATCGTAAATAGAAACTGAGGGCATATAAATCTTTAGATGCCTATATGGTCCAGTACAAGACTTGTGTGTACGATCCGCAGTTCTGCCGAGCCAGTGCCGAGACCACGACAATGTAAAGAGTGACATTACAGTGCGATTTTAATGATGTGAATATTTTCTAGAAATAAAAGTTCCAGATACAGAATATTCATTTTTCATCAATTCTTGCACCAAACAACACAACAAGATGACATTTAATACTAGTAACAATTATTTAAGCTCCTTATTATGTAGCCGAATCTGTGCTGTTTAGCATTGACCGCCTCCAGTTTTCACTTTGTTTTGCCTCCAGCTAGCGCCGTGACGTAACTGTGACGTCGGCGCAAAAGGGGTCTATATATTTCATTGTTTCTAGTAAAATTGTTTCTAGTACTATATAAATACAAAGGTTTAATTGGCATCTTTTTTTCAAACGACACAACCGACCGCAACCCGGATATCATTAAGAATATTTTTGGATGACTCGTAACTGTGGATATGACCGCAGGCACTCGCTCATTTTGGATCAACCCGCGCATCACTGGTATATATAGACAGTTTAAACAAATTTGGGAAAAAGTTTTTTTTAGAAAATTTCTACCTCCCCTGCCTTTAATTTATGAAGTTATTTATGTAGTCAGGTGTCTCACTCCCTAAGTGTCATGTTTTTGGCACAAACACAAATGTGTAATAAAGGCATGTTAATTGGCAATGGTATTTATTTGAGAGTCAGGGAAACCTCATTGGATAGACAATCAGGTTGATTTCCCAACCCTAAAAATACCCATTTACATTACAGTAAGATTTCCCATGTGCTTAAAGGATTAGTTCACTTCAGAATTAAAATGTCCTTATAATTGACTCACCCCCACGTCATCCAAGATGTTTATGTCGGTCTTTCTTCAGTCGAAAAGAAATTAAGGTTTTCGAGGAAAACATTCCAGGATTTTTCTCCATGTAGTGGACTTCAATGGGGTACAACAGTTTGAAGGTCCAAATTACAGTTTAAATGCCGCTTCAAAAGACTCTACACAATCCCAGCCGAGGAATAAGGGTCTTAGCCAAACCATCTGGCTAGATAAGACTCTTTTTCCACGGCTGGGATCGTGTAGAGCCTTTGGAGCTGCAATTTGGACCTTCAAACTGTTGTACCCCATTGAAGTCCACTATGGAGAAAAATCCTGGAATGTTTTCCTCAAAAACCTTAATTTCTTTTCGACTGAGGAAAGTAAGACATGAACATCTTGGATGACGTGGGGGTGAGTAAATTAAGTGAACTAATTCTTTAATAACAAAAATATGACTTGTATCAGACTAACTTTACAGGGAGAATTATTATTGTTATTTTCCAACAAGTCTTTTTGTAGCAGCAACACTGAAAAAGCTGTTTGTTGGAGGTCATTCCTATTGAACTCTAAGCAACACTTTGCGGTGCCAATGTTAATATGTCTTTGATCATGACTCAATGCTTCCATTATGCTATCAATACCGCTCAGAGTGGGAGGGAGGGACCACTGGATCTGGGCCAAATGGCAGCCAAAAGCGACATTCCACTTCCTCTGCCGCTACGTGCAAACGCTTACTATATCTACTGAAAGGATTGGGCATGAATTAAACATGGATTAAGAAGAATGAGCTGGAAAAGAGTGTGGCAGGAAAACAGGTGAGAAGATCAGGGCAAAGCGCAGGGTATAGCACAGGAAGAAGGAAGAGAGATCTTAAGTCATTCGTCACAGTCTGAATGAGCAGGTCTTACGTCGATATTCTGTACAGGACATTCTTTCCGTGCCAGTTTAAAGGCGAAATATGACACCTGGTAGATATCTGGCCTGACATCTGGGTCTGGCTCCAGCATGTAACCTGATGGGTAAAATAAAAGGTAAAAATCAGCTTTGGTAAATCTAGAAAATGTGTTACTTTTCCCCCTCTTTGTGTTATATGAAGGTCACATTAAAGGATTAGTTCACTTTTGAAAAAACTTTTGCTGATAATTTACTCACCCCCGTGTCATCCAAGATGTCCATGTCTTTCTTTCCTCAGTCGAAAAGAAATGAAGGTTTTTGATGAAAACATTCCAGGATTTTTCTCCTTATAATGGACTTCCATGGGGACCAGGTCCAACCGAGGTCCAAACGACAGTTATAACACTTACAGATGCAGCTTCAAATGTCTTTAAACGATATCAGACGATGAATAAGGGTCTTATCATGCGAAACGATCGGTTATTTCAAAGCTTATTCCAAAGCTTATTCCAAAAATGTAACTTTTCTAAGGACAAATGCTAGCCTTTCTCCATTCTGTGAGGCGCGTTTGCAACGTCACGTAATACGTAATTATGTTCAAAAGGTCACGGGCGACGTAGCCGAAAGTACAGAGTCAGTGTTTACAAGTTGAACGCATAGGTTGAACGTGAAAACTAACTCAAACGCCGTTTACAAAAAAGGAATCAAAAGGTAAAACAACGATGTCGGACGATTTTGATTCTGTACTTCCGGCTACGTTGCCCGTGACCTTTTGAACATAATTACGTATTACGTGACGTTGCAAACGCGCCTCACAATATATTACAAGGCTAGCATTTGTCCTTAGAAAAGTTACATTTTTGGAATAAGCTTTGAAATAACCGATCGTTTCGCATGATAAGACCCTTATTCATCGTCTGGTGTCGTTTAAAGACATTTGAAGCTGCATCTGTAACTGTTATTAACTGTCGTTTGGACCTCGGTTGGACCTGGTCCCCATGGAAGTCCATTATAAGGAGAAAAATCCTGGAATGTTTTCATCAAAAACCTTAATTTCTTTTCGACTGAGGAAAGAAAGACATGGACATCTTGGATGACATGGGGGTGAGTAAATCATCAGCAAAAGTTTTTTCAAAAGTGAACTACTCCTTTAAAGTTTCTTTTTGTGTGTGTCTTTATTTGTTTTTGCTACCTTTTAAATGCTGGCATAAGACAACTCTCAGAGGGTTTGGCATGACAATGGATATAACAATGTTAATATATTTGGTAATGGCGGAATAGATACACACGTACACGATACGCTGCTGTGAGCAAGTAAGACACGCTGCTGTTGCACAATATAGCAGACCTGTAGCAGTTATAGAGGTGGAGCTGGGGAAGGTGGAGGGTTTCTGAAAGCGCGCTGCACTGCTACAACAGACGCTGGCCATGTATTTGAATGTTGAGCAGTGAGCTCATTGGCTGCTGATACAGCAGGAACCAATCAGCTGCGCCCTTTAGAGAATGATGTGATTGCCAGCAGGTTGAGTTAAAGACCTCTCAGCCTGCGCCATCTAGAGTTTCATGACAAAACTTTGTATAAAGCCTTTGTCCCAAAATATGATATTCCCTATTATTCAAAGGTTGTGGGCAATAATATATACAGTATATATTAAATAAGAAAAGTCTATTATGCTCTTGAGGCTGCATTTATAATGATAAAAAAATACAGAACAAACAGTAATATTATGAAACATTAATAATAATCAGAACAAACAGTAATAATATTTATTCCTGAGATGGCAAAGCTGTCTTCAGTGTCACATGATCCTTCAGATTATTCTAATATGCAAATTTGCAACTCAAGAAACATTTCTTATTATAATATATTTTGAAACCAGTTGTCCTGCATATTTTTGTGGAAATGGTGACACTTTATTTTAGGTCAAAAGCTTTTCAAAAGAACAGCATTTAGCTGAAATATAAATATTTTGTAACCTTATTAATGTCTTTAAATTTAACGCGTTCTTGGTGAATAAAAGAATTAGTTTCTTTTTTAAAACATCTTACCGACCTCAAAACTAACAACGGTAGTCTACATAATATTAAATGTTTACATACAAAATATTTGAAACTGTGATAATATAAACAAAGAGTGAAATGAACAAACCACTTTGACATTTTTTGTAAATTATTATTATACAACTCAGTCCTCGGTTGTGGTGTCTTTTCCAACAATAGATCTGTCACAAATAATGTTTTTTATTAAAACAAATCAATTGTGAAAAGAATTCGTTCTGGACATTATTTACAATTTAAGCTGTAATTTTGCCAAACTATACTAGTGTGAAAATATTATCTAATTGTAGTGTTGTCAAAAGCAATGACTTCAGTACCAAGTTTGTACAAAATTTTTAACAATGTGACAGGCATTTCACTCCCATTTTGAGCGCTGTTGAACGGATTCTTAAACACCTCTTATTGGCCATTGTGTTCATTCCCCTTAATATATGTCTGTGATTGGCTGCAATGATCAACACTTCAAATCCATGTTGTAAATAGACATCATTGATGCTCTTTGCCGAGCGCTTACACAGACAAACAATGGAGCGTTTGAAAGCAGGCGTCTATGAGTGGATCCCTACATATCCACTTATAAACCGATCTGGTGATAGACGCCGCTTTCAAACGCTCCCGCGTGTATCTGTGCAAGCGCTCGATGAAAAGTGTCTATTTACAACATGTTTTTGAAGCATGTTTCTGACATACATGTTGAGCGGTTTAACGCAATGTCCAAACAGATGTTTTTAATAATCCAACATGCTCAAAATGCTAGAGGTAAATACTGGTATCGTCACATTTTTTTTTAAATTTCAGTACCGACTTGGTACTGAAGTTACTTTTGAAAACACTATTTAAAGGGTTAGTTCACCCAAAAATGAAAATTCTGTCAGTATTTACTCACCCTCATGTTGTTCCAACCCCGTAAGACCTTCGTTCATCTTCGGAACACAAATTAAGATATTTAAGATATTAAGATCGCTCCTGCATACAGTCCATAGGCTTCTTGAGGGACTGGCTCTTGCTGTCCTCGAAAAGTCATTAAAGACATCGTTAAAATAGTCCAAGTGACTACAGGGGCTCAATCTTAAGTTTATCAAACGACGAGAACACTTTTGTGCGCAAAAAAAACAACAAAAATAACGACTTTATTTCAACTATTCGTTTATTTCTCCCTCTGCGCGAGTCAGGTTACTAGTTTAATAGCGTAAGCTTCTGTTATTGTACGTCACACGCATCACACACACATGACCAGCGTCGGCCAATAGTGAGCCTACGTGTGACGTAGCTCTACGCAATCACACTACGTTAACTGACTTACAGGCTCATGGAGAAATAAACGAATAGTTGAAATAAAGTCGTTATTTTTGTTGTTTTTTTGCGCACAAAAGTATTCTCGTCGTTTGATAAACTTAAGATTGAGCCACTGTAGTCACTTGGACTATTTTAACGATGTCTTTAATGACTTTTCGAGGACAGCAAGAGCCAGTCCCTCAAGAAGCCTATGGACTGTATGCAGGAGCGATCTTAATATCTTAAATATCTTAATTTGTGTTCCGAAGATGAACGAAGGTCTTACGGGGTTGGAACAACATGAGGGTGAGTAAATACTGACAGAATTTTCATTTTTGGGTGAACTAACCCTTTAATTGTGTGCATTTAGGACACGCACATAAAATATTATCTATGAAACTTGCATGAAGTGTCAAAATCGTCAAGATAATTTTTCATTAAAAAAAATCTAATCAGATAACGAATCAACAGCGTAACTTACGGATGAGACAGTGCATGTCGTGCGAGTAGCGGGAGTTGTCTGGAATGGTGAAGCTGCCGTCACAGATGGCCACCTGACTCTCTCCAAACGGCAATGTGAAATAACACAACTTATACAACAAGCAGCCCAAAGCCTGAGGACACAAACACACAAACACTATCTTTTTAAAAACACTATCAAAGGGAAGGCTGGCCAAAGCTTTGGTAACTGAAACACACTGTTGTTGTAGATAACAGAATTATTCTCTAAAAGTCTCACCCATTTAACGTACCCATATATCTGCTTTAGTAGTGATAACTTTGTCCCCATAAAGATTCACCATTTCTGGGGAGCGGTATGAAAGAGTAGTGTACCTTAAACACACACACAGAGTAGAAGATTTAATTGATGTAAAAAAGTAAAACTGTGGTTTGCGATATAAACAAGGAATGATGCTCACTTCTTGATTTCTTCTTCTACAGCCGCTACACCTTCTGCTTGTGGATTCTGGGGGCGGTTAATGGCACTGCCAAAATCACACAACACATAATGACCTCTGTCATGCAGCAAGATGTTCTCCACCTAAAACAGCCAAAGAAAGCAGACATGTGGGATAAGTTCTGCCTTTGTTTTTGAAAAGCTTAACAGTACTCAAATAAATAAATAAATAAAACCAGTAAAAATAAAAAAGTGCACAATCATAAAAAGCAAGTCAGATAACAACCCTGTATATTTGATACACACATTTCTAAGGCCTCTAAGTTATCAACATGATCAAAACTTATGCTGAAAAACCTGTTGCACAAAATCTAATATATCTTTATATAGTAGTATATGCCTATGTATATAGTATGTATGTCTCTATTTGAAGAGTTCAGATGCAAAAGCCTCTAAGTGCCATTTCAAATTTTCTTCTAAAATGATCATTTTTATCAAGCTTGTATATTTAAGTTCAGTAATTTCACTTAAATGGCAATGAAGAATGGCATTTAGAGGCTTTTGCATCTGAACTCTTCATTTATACATTTTAGCAAGTAAAAGGCCTTTTATTATCATTGTAAAAACGTCCCACTTCAGGTGTTTTTGCTGTGCAATCTTAAAAGTAAATCTAATAACTTTTATATTATTAGTAATATTTCAAGTTGAACATTTTCTAGACTGAATCCACTGACTTTTACTTGATTCTCCACACATCATTTTTTAGAAAAATCATGTTAAAATGTGAAAAATAAACGTTTTGCCCCGACAATGAAAACTACAGAGCTTCAATCATAAAACTAAGCATTAAAATATCATCATACTAAGACTTAATATTGGGGGATACTAGCCTGGTTCAACCAGACTCTAGTTCATTTCATTTCACATAGAGTCTGGAACCGCTCCATTGAAAAACGTTTCCTTCCTTGTAGGCGGGTTAACTATTAAAGTTCAAATCTATTGGATCTGCCCAAAGTCACTCACGATCTGCCATAGCCAATCGCTAACGGGGTGTCGTGAGTGACGTATGTCACGCGCCGAAATGGCTGGAGGATTATGTTTACAATAGGATTTCAGTCAACGAGCGCCGCAGGTTTTGTTAATCTAGGAACAATTATTAATTCGAAATGTATATTTGACACGAAGGACAGTGATGTATTCATTCAATGGTGGAAGCTGTGTCTAATCATTCCAAATACGCCGCTGTGGTCGTTTCTGATCTGCCGCAAATGCTGTAGCAGCTACAGTGAATGATCAGTCTGTCTCTATCTGCAGATGTGTAATAAACAACAATTTTTCATATTACGTCTTATTGTTTCTTAATTACCTTAATTATGGTCTTCAAAGTATGTGTTTGTACATTTTTATGTGGCATTTATTTTTTTTAGTAAAACAAATCAACCATTGCCATCTAAAACTGAAAATCAAATATCTTCAAAGTATGCTTTTTCACATTTTTATTTATGACAATTTTTTTTTTTTTTAAATCACAACCAATTTGTATGATTTACAACATGTAAAACTGACACACCAACCTCCTGCACGAGTGCACAAAGGGGCTCAAAATGTTCTATTCATCACAAGAATCAGTAAATATACAGTTGGGAATATGAGCGACTGACACGACTCCTGAGCGGATCTTCAACCATAGTTTAGCAGCCAGGACTCGGGGCTTCCGAACACCGCGAACACCAGGCTAAACCGTCCGTCCAAAATGTCACGGTCATCGTGCACGAGCTGCCCAGCACAAACTTCCAAACTTTCTGCCTCCTTCACTTGGTCCTCAGTTGTGCAACAAGAGGTTAGACGACAACAATCCGGCTTTAAATTCTGTATATTCGGCAGTTTCTTTTCCAACAACGAACCGAATAGCTTTTCTCGCGTCTTTCTCCGCTGCCATTACTGAATTGAAACTGACGCGCTTACATCAACGTCATCTTTCTCAGCCACTCCCTCTATTCGCTGATTGGTCCTACAAAAAATTGGTTTCTGGAAACCTAAGGATATGGAGCGATCCCAGACGTAGTACAGAAGTAAAATGAAATTGAGCGGAAGTGCGTAGGAGGGCGCAGCCAGGCTAGGGGGATACTACTTCATCCAAGAAGTCTGTTACACTGTTATAAAGATCTCACTGATTTACATTACAATCAAAGAAACTTTACTTTTTGGCCTTGACAAATGCACCAAATGGCATATTTTTGCTTAGTTTGAGCCTCTAAATAAAACGGAGTTGTTGTTTTTTTCCTCGAGTCATACTGAGCCATAAAAGCCTAATGTATCAAATATTATATGCAACAAAAAAACACATATGCATATATAACTATAAAACGGTTAGTTCCAATCCTTGATTCTGATTAGTCAATAGCTGTGCTTTATTCATGATAAAACACGGCTATGACCGCTTCACCCAACGTTTCTATTTATCACTGCGCAACACTGCGCTTCCTATGTTGTTTTTATTTGAGCTTTCATGCATATTACACATTGGAACGATGTTGCTGTTCACGGTCAGGGACTATTTTTTTTTCCAGCGGAAGGAAGGCTTTTGGTGATATTACTTAAAGGCACACTATGCAAGATTTGTAACAGCTTCAAAGTCGTTTAGGTTGTAAACAAAGTCATAGTAGGGCGAATCATCCTGGTAGTAAAGTTGGGGGGGACGCCGCCGGAAAAACCAGCGATGCAAGTTTGAGAGCGGCGCCCCTGACAAATCTCGCAAGAATCACAAAATGCTTTACGGCAACGACGTCACACACACCAACAACAAGACGAAGCCACTTGCGCGCATCCAAGAAAACTCGGTTAGACTCAGAAATGTCAAGAAAAAGGGAGCCGGACCATGCTAGAAACCGGACGAGAGTTCACTCAGTCGGGCTTTCACTCGTTGGCGCGCACTGGATGCAATACCGATGCTGACCTGGCGATCTTGTTGATGGACTTGTAAGTAAATCTCTCATTTGTAAACTTGTTTGCGTATGTTGATGATAATTAGACCAGTTCAATAATTCCCACATATGTCTAGCTAGATTTTGATTACCAGAGCTGTAAGCAGACTTCCTAACAAACAGTCGTTTCTCTTAGGTTTTTTTTTTTTTTTCGTTATGTTTTATTGCCTAGCTTGGCTCAAGAGCTAGTTTGCTAGCTGAACTCACATAACGTTAGTCCTGTGTCTGGTTCGAATTTCTTACGGCATGCATACTGTGCTTATACAAACTTAATCTGATTAACAGTGCACTTCCGACTGTAACTTTACTTCAAATTCTGTTAATTATGAGTCAATTAAATCTTGACGCTGTTGATGTTGATTCCTGCGATTATCATGAGGACATAGTCAATATCTCACATTATTATTAGGACATACTGTATATAAGCATAGAGGTTGTAAATAGTGTAACTGAGCACAATTCGCTAACTATTATGATAAATTGTAATAATCATATCTAATGAAATCATAACAGCCAATGTTATGAAATAATGCAATGTACATTTAACTTTATTGATTTCATCTGACATTTTGTAATGTTTACATTACAATCAAAAAACACAAATGAAATTATACAGTAGTCCTACACTATAGGCTATAGAAATCATGTAAAAACATTATAAGCCAGCAAACGCGGTAGGCAACTTTATTATTATAAAGTAGTTTAACACTTGACATATAGTTATTATTAACCTATTACCATCATCAGTAGTTCAGTAGACTGCAGTAACAGGGGAGTTACGGTTATTTATGACAGTGCAAGTACACCACAGCGGCTCTAGGGTTCGCTGTTTCACACAAACATCAGAGCTGCATAGTGTGGCTTTAATGAAAGTTGCACTAATATATATATATCTATTTTTTTTTTACTTAAATATTTTTATTGAGTGTTAACCGTTTAATGAAAGCAATAGGTACTCGAGGCAAGTGCTGTATCGTGAATAAGTACTTCGCGTCGAGCCTAACTGCGCCCTCTGCCGTTACTTATTCACGATACAGCACAGCCTCTCACACCTTATTTAATAAACCTGTTCTTTCCAAAAAAATATTTTGTATGTCAGGCTTTACAGGGTTAAAGCAATACTTCACTCAGTACATTTTAAAATATTAAAATTTGAGTCATCAAAACACAACATCGTCTGTGTGTTTTAATTGTATGGAAAAGAGGAGCGAAAACACTTATTTTGTGTTTCATAAGAAACTCATATAGGTTTGGAACGAAACGGAGGTGATTAAATAATGACAGAATTTACATTTTTGGGTGAACTAATTCTTCAAGAAATTAACAGAATAATAAATGTCTGGAGAGAGTTCATACTTTGAGGTCCCTGTGGATGATGGGAGTTTTGCACTGATGTAGTCGAGCGACAGCTTCACATGTGTCACAGAAGATCTGCAGCACCTCTGGCTCACTGAATCCAGTCTGTAAGCGCTGGTTCATCAGGTTCACCACCTGCCCACCTGGATCACCACATGAACAAAAGTGTTACATTACAGTCTAGAACACTAAAAGCAGTGGGAAAAACACACTGACCTCTACAGAAGTCCATCAGTATGAGAACTTCCCAAACATCTCCCGATCCAACTGCTGTGATGTTGGAGTCCAGGAAACCAACAATGTTTTTGTTACCCACAAGGTCCCTCTGTTCAAGAAAATCAGCACATTTAGAGAGCAAAAAATGTTTTTTAAAAATATATTTACATTACATCAGCAGGAAAAATCTCATAAAGAAATGCCTGGGTATACAGTGGATATAAAAAGTCTACACACCCCTTTTAAAATAGCTGTTTTTTGTGACGAAATGAAACAAAGATAAACCATATCAGAACCGTTGCACCTTTAAATGTAAAAGAAAAGCTAAAGTTGATGTTTCATTAACTCTTTGTGGCCCATTGCTCTTGTAGTAGCATGCAACCAAGATGTCAGAAAAGAAGAGCTGAGGTTTATTTGCAGTTAATCAGAGTCATTTCAGGTGAAGACAGGTGTGTACCATTTCAAAAGAGTGTGTGTGTGTGGTATGGAAGGACCAAGGATGGCCATTCTAGAAATATTTTTTTGTCCAATGAGGGAAAATAGCTTATAAATCATACTAAATTAGGTTTTGGAAAATTAAAATGTGTTTAGGGTTAGTGTATAGAATATACTGTTTGTACAATATATAAAAATGATTATGTTGTAAGACTGGAGAAACTGGAAGAACTGGAAGAGAGGGATACTCTCTGAAACAAAGTAAATTAACATTTGAACTCTGTTGCTATATTACCATCCCCATTCGAGACACACTTGAGTTGATCACCTCCCAATATACACATCACTCCCTTCATCCATCCCTACCTGAATTCACCCAAAAATCAATATGGTTTAATATGAACAATTATCATAAAGTATTATACATGTTTGGTATCATTTGAAATGTCTCAGTGTGACTGGTACAAAGATCTCATTCCCACAGAAGTAAACCAAAAAGGTAAGAAGGTGTGGAGAGTTAAGAGATATCTTGTTAACTTCTGTGGGTGTGCCCCCATGTAAACCAACTTCTGTCCCCAGTAAGTCTGAAACGGTGATTAATGCAAATTCCCTCTGTGAACTCATGTTTACATGTGAAAAAAGGTTTCAAATGTAACATTATAAATTATATATATATATGAAGAGTTCAGATGCAAAAGCCTCTAAATGCCATTTGAAATTTTCTTCTAGAATGATCATTTTTATCAAGCTTGTATATTTAAGTTCAGCGATTTCACTTAAATGGCAATGATAATTACCTATTAATTGTTATTTAAGTGAAATTACTGAACTTAAATATGCAAGTTTGATACAAATCATCATTAAAGAAGAAAATTTCAAATGGCATTTAGAGGCTTTTGCATCTGAACTCTTCATATACGCATATAAAACATGCGCACACACACACACACACACACACACACACACACACACACACACACACACACACACGCACATATATATATAATGTATATAAAAAATTGATTTAATTATTTATATATACACATGCATTGCACAAACACACAAACATATTTATCTATCTATAAATTACAGGAACATCTGTCTGTCTGTCTGTCTGTTATTCGCATGTCTTATTAACCGTAGTCTGATGGATTTCAAACTTGACAGGTGTCTTGTAACGGGTACGAGTAAGCGCAGTGTCGAGTTTTGCGTTGTTTGGATTAGAAATCAAAAAGATATCAATAAAAGAAGTAAAAATTGAAGATATTTAGAAGGTTGTGGTTTAAAAATAAACATTCTGACGTAAACACTAAGTCTAGACATTGAGTCAGCAACACTGTTAACTTCTAAATATTATATTTTATTCACTGCAGGCTTAAACGAGGCTAACTCTACTCTTACCGATCGTCAGGGGTGATCTGTCCACAGCCCTGTATAGGCATCAGAATCAGAAAGCGCTTTATCCCAAGTGTGCTTTTTTTTTACAAAAATGAAAAGCCTATTATCAGTCAAAGCTCAACTTTAGGAGGGGAAGAGACAGGGCAAGAGAAAAACAAAGAGAAAAAGAGTTTGATGCTGATGAGGAGAGAAAAATATTCAGCTGCCCACTGACATGGTTTTATATATATATATACTGTATATATATATATATATATATATATATATATAAATGCCTCCAAAACATCTTAAAATGGACGTAATAGTTCAGAGAATTAAAAATTTTCTCAGGGAAACCCCGAACTCCCAACTAATACAACTCAAATTCAGGACTACAGTACTTATAAAACCTGAGCAAAACCTGAGAAAGTGAGCATTAGACCCTTAATTAAACTTTTACCTAGTTTTTTAAAAAATTTTATTTAATTTTTTTTTTAATCATACCCTCATTGGGGGCTAAGCCCCCCTAAAAGGAAAATCCTAGAATCGCCCCTGCCGATCGTGATGGCAAATCCCCATCTTTCCAGTGAAAGGAAAGCCATACTTACTTTTCATCATTGAATCAACCAAGTTAGCTGTTTGTGTTCACCTTTGTTGTGCTTGACGTTATTGTATCGGTCGTTAACTGGATAGTAGTAGTAAACGAGTCAAACAGCCTGATCTTAATGCTAAAACTGGCTATATGCCTACAATCTCCTGAAACGTTGCACTTGTTCATTTGTGGATGTTAACTGAATCTGTTATAATGTGACACCATACCAACTGTATACTACTGTCTACACTGCACTATATGTCATATACGGTTTATACTGCACTATCTATCTATACTGTTCACATCGCACTTTTCTGCATTTTTGCACTTCTGGTTAGACGAACTGCCTTTCATTGACTCTATAATTGTACTCTGCAAGCTCAAACTCATGTAAATCTAATCTATTCTAATCTAAACTCCTGCTACCTGCACATACCCAAATACATGTCACCATACAGTATATCACCATTATAAATTTGTTATGCAACCATGTAGTTCAATTTTCCATATTTATTGTATGTCATTATGTCAGTATCAGTATTTGCTTTCTACCATGCATAAATAAAAATGTCACTGAACTTTCGCTGTGTAATTGTAACAATGAGCACTCAAAGACAGCAAACCAACAATTATTAAAAAACACACACAAAAACTGATTTTGCATGGGCACTGCACTAGCATACACAAATTTGAAATGTCCTTTGGAGAGATGATGTCACACTACATTAACACTAAGCGACTATTTACAATATTAAATGGAAAGACTCCCAAATCACCCTTAGTTTTTTGACTTAACTCATTTAATCACTAAACTCTTTCGATAACAAATGCTATTTGCTCTCTGTGTAAAAGCAGTTTATTCGGTGTACAAATAAATCAATTTTTATTTATATAAAAAGTCAGAATTACTGAACAGTGTCTGAATCGTGAAAGCTCACTTTGTTTTCCGACCATTTGCTAAAAGCTCAGACAATGGGCCTTTGAGGCGACTAAGTCAATGCTAGTTTTTAAATGGAATAGCTTAGCTGGTCAATGTCCTTTCAAATCAACTCATTCATTCACAAATTTGAAATGCCCTCAGTTAGCCGTCTATTTAGGAGTGCACTGTGAACAGCTGCTCATTTTGAAACAGCAAGGCACTTTGTCAAGCTAAAACAGTGCTGACATTTTCCTCCCAGTCTATTTAGCAGGGCTCACAGTGAAGAACACTGGATTTCCATTCGAAACTTAGTCCCAGATGACACGAATGACCTTTACCGGGACTGAACTGTTCTCAGCGCTGTATTTACTGCACTACATGCAAACTGAGGAACAGTAGACCTCAAATCCCTTTAAGATTGTGCATGGCTCAGTTTTGAAGGTCTAATCATAATGATATTAAAAGGATAAATCAAATAGAGGACAAATGGTGATGGGGGATGGGAATCTACAGAAAACATCTGTTTGGAACAGTTGAAAGGAATAGTGTACCCATTACAATGACGTCTGAATGCATCTGAATCCATGCAACACCTTTGTGTCAGCAATAGATTGAACTTTAAGTCCTAATGTACAAGATAATAATGGGTGAGTTATCGCAAAATAACCTGTAAAGGGTATTAGTGAAATACTCAAGTTTTATTTTCAATACAATCGGTAATTTAAAAGCAAGATGGGACCGGTTGCGTTTGTATGAATCAAGAGAAAGGAAACCAGCCGTGCTACAGTACATGCTGGTCGATAGGAATAACGTTTGTGAAATCTGATGGCTCTGACGTCACGAGTTTTTACAAGCTTTTTCCATGCTAACGACTGACAATGAGCACAGCTGCTTTTACCTCAGAGGAAACATGATGATTATATTGTTCCTTCCTCGAAATGTCTTTTGTTTCGGAAAGGTAATTTATTATACAATTTCTTAATTTAAATGACTACACTATTATTATGAGAGTGACTATAGTGTTATTATAAGAGGAAGTGCATGGTGGTGTCTTCTGGCGCTAAATTTAAATGTTTAACCGTTTGTGAAGCCATCTCGCCGGTTATTTGCGATGCATTCTGTGAAATTTCTCGTAGTCCTCCGTTTGGATTGTGCCTTTGAAAAATCTCTGTTTCGAGCATAGACTGTTAAAAAAGATGGACGACGCCCCCTCGCTCTTTTCCATGAGAGAGAACTGAAGCCGCCAGTGTCTCGATATGACGCTGACATCTTGGAACTTGAGTCTGCGCACACTTGCGTGTTTCGGGACCAGTCGTGAGCAGGAAGTAAAGCCGCGAAATCAAGGCCGCGGCCTCATTCTCGCTGAATCAAACGCAAGCACACGCCCCCCGCACTTTCATTAAGTGTCCTCTGTCTGCTTCGTTCTTTTCCAATGATGTCTGCTGATTGCAGAACCTCGTTAAAATAAGGTAAATTAACCACATAATCAAGATTATTAAAAAAAGTCCGCTGGTGCTTCAGTGACTACCTCGCACTGTGATTGACTACCTGTCAATCACCGCTGTCAATCATGATGTTAGAGCACCGTTATTTTATCATCACATAACTAACTAAAAACAAACTTATTTTAAAAACGAACACTTTTTTTTTTTTTACAAATTACATCAAACTCTGTTGAGTTCAGTTTGGGTTTTTTTTATATATATATATTTATTTTCTCTGTTGTGTTCAGTGCTTCTCTTATGCACTCGGGGCTTTCTTCCGGAAACACTGGACCATATGAGATTCTAAGCCACAGTTCAGCTCACGCAGCATGGCGTTCATGGTTCGACTGGTCGAGACATTTTTCCAAAGATGGCTCCTGTCTGTATACAAAGTCTTTTTAAAGTATCTTCTTATTAAACTGTCTGTGCTCTTACAATGCTTCGGTTTGCAGGTAGGGACCCTCATTATGCTACCGTTTTAGTGTGGGGCTATTTTTAAACCTTGTTAGTGGTATTAACTAGCAATTTTTATTTTTACTTACTCTATGCCCTATATGCTAGCATTATAAGCTAATCTGTGGTTCAAGCTAAAACTGGGTACATATAATGAAAGCACATCCCGGTCGACTCGATACCCACGAGTTATTAAAGTAACACCAGGTAACTTTTCAACCTTCATAATATATTTCGACTCACAATAGGTTGAATGACACATCTGCCATAGCCTGACGGTGTCTGTAGAGTTCTTAATCGTACTTTTAAACTTCGGGTTTCGGGTAGTAACCCGGCGAACAAAGAGAACTACAAAATTCAAATGCTTTACGGCATATACGTCACTTCCACCACCACCCCACTTCCTTAAAATCGGATGTGCAAGCCAAATGTTATAGTCATGGCTGAAGTAGCACAGAAAGCAAAGGTTTTATCGGAGCAAAGCAAAAAGAGAAAGTGATCGCGTTAAAGGCAGAACGAGGATCAACTTTGGGTCAGTGTTTTCTGGCGTGAGCTGAAGGAGGAGGAGGGGGGCCGACCGATGCGGACTTGGCTATCATGATTTTAGACTAGTAAGTACGTTATTGCATACTAGCCTGTCTCTTTGGGTTTTTTTTGTCTGCCTTACAATGTTACGGAAGCTAAATTATCCTCCGTTTATCTTCAAAATAAAGTTAACTGGGGTTTTAACTTCTAAACGGCGTGTACAAGGTTTGGTAGGGGCTACATTCTTGCAAGGAAATAAATAAGATGTACAAAATCATATTTTAGGATACCTATTAACATGTCTGTGATATTCGTTTATTTTTCTTGCCTCAAGCTGTAATGCAAATCGATTTGTAAAATTTGCTGATTCATTTAGGGTAGCTTGATATTATAATATTGACGATATATCGTTATTATTTACCACTCAGACATTGCATTGAATTAACATATAGATTCAGTAAAACGGTAACCAATAGACTAGGCTACTATAATGACGCTGGCTTGTAAACGTGAGCATCGTGATCATTTGTCGTTAGAAAAAAAAAATAAAACCTATGAAATTATATTCATACGACATGCTGTACCTGGGATGAAGACATTCACACGACGCAAGCAGAACACCTGCATGTGACCTCCTCCAACTGTGTTCAGGGCTTTCATGGTTGTAAACAAATGCGCGTGCATGAAGGAAAACAGTTTACGAAAGAAGTAGAGGACAATACTATTTCCCAACTGTAGGGGGACCCCGAGAGTAAAAAATACCTGGTGTTACTTTAACCCCTAATTGTCGGAATTGTCCTTTAAAATGTCATTTTTACTGTGCTACTTTATCTGTATCCGATTAAGAACAAGTACAAATCTGTGAGAAATATAACGACCCAAAGACAAAATAACTCATAACAATAAGCCATTATGAGCAATAGCCTTGTGGGCAGCGCTGTGTCATATTCCATAGCTGTGCACAAGGCAACCCGGGGTCCTGCTTATCTGTTCATTAATGACATCATCAGCGACTATACTCAACGTCGACACAACTTTAAATCACATAATTGTTGACTTAAAAAAGTCGTTCAACCCTGTGAATAAATAAATAAATGAATAAATAAGTAACAATCAAAGCGAGTTTGTCAATTTTATTTTTGTTATGCTAATTGAATTTTCGGCTGTAACCCATACTGAATGGGCTTTATGCCCAGCTGCACTACTTCCTGAACTTCAGCCAGCTCCTTGTTTCCTGTCTGCAATTATTGGCCAAATTGATTAATCCAGGTGTGCCTGACCTCAGTTGTCATGGCAACAATAATCAGACACACCTGAATTAATCAATTTGGCCAATAATGGCAGACAGGAAACAAGAAGCTGGCTGAAGTTCAGGAAGTATTGCAGCTGGGCATAAAGCCCATTGGCCTTTAACCATTGCGTCAATAACAATACATTCTGCAGACAGATATTAATTTGTCAAATTATACCTAGGGAACAGTATATCTAAAATATCTGTAAATTGAAATTCACAAATATAACTATTCTGTTATGGCTAATTTAGTTTTGTGGTCATTATCTCCCCTTTTCCAAAGAGCTTGGACCCTGTTAACTGCTGCCTGTGGTGATAATATGCAATTGACATTCGTTCATTTGGCTGATGTTTAGAAAAAATAAAAAAGCAACTTTGGGTGTACACCAGTATGTTTGTGACTTTAGTGTCATGCTCTCCTAGTAGAGCTGCAGAAAAATTACAAAAATGTGTAAGGCATGTAAAGAAGGCAATGTCTCACCATAATCTGAATCTCCCTGTTGCATACTTGAAGGTCATATTCATTGTTCACATACATTCTCTTCATCGCACAACGGACGCCCTGATGAGTCCTCACCAGAAATACGATAGCAAAACCACCTGTGGAAAGAAAACCAACAGCCTGAAAATACTACCAAGTACTCTCAGTACTCTCAACTGAGAGCTCGCATGCACAGAAACGCAAATCAATCTCATTTGTAATTCAACAAATGTAACACAGCATCACAAGGAACACTGGCAACCTTTGTCCAGGGAAATAAGGAGGTATTGAACACTGGTACCCTTTTGCATTCAGATCGACTGTCTCTACTGACAGTGTATAATCACATTACAGATAGGTTAACCTCATTTCAATTATATTATACCTGACAGCAAGAGAAAGTACTCCTAAAAAAAACTTTGGGTGGATCACAATAGCTTATGACTCATATTGAGACATGTGCTATTAAATTCAGTTTCGCTTTCACAGTTCACTTCACTGTTTCAGAGTAACTACTTAATTAGGGTGTTTCCACCAAACCTTTTTCAACTATAAGCAGGAAAATTTCTATGCATTTGGCCATACATTTATGAGGGAATGGCATTTTGGAGGCCTAAAAACTTTTGAACGTGCACGTTTTTGAAAACGATTTTGAAAACCGTTATCGTCTTTTGACAACGTTGTCCTCTGTACGTGAAAACGATTTTGAAAACCGTTATCGTCTTTTGACAACGTTGTCCTCTGTACGTGAAAAACGCGAAGGAAAAAGGTTTCTGTTTTAACCCTAAAACCGTAATCTGGACAAATGTGGGCAAAATAGTTTTGATTTATTTAAAAAAAAAATACTTCCCTTGATCTGAGTGGTACAAGACTTGGCTACTTTTCCTAAGTTTGCCTCCTGAACACACACAATTTTTTTTTGACTCAATTCTACAATGTTAAGTGGGTGAAAAAAAACTCCTTAATCTTGTATTTGGGTCAAAAATGAGCACCTATAGAAATTAATGGGAAAAACTGTAATTTAAATCTAAAATAAGCCAAAATAAGACACCAGGTGACAGCAAAGTCACTTCATCTTTAGGTTTCAGCTCTAAGAACTTATTGGAATGATATTTTAATGTAGTTAAAAAATATTTAAAAATAAAACATAAAAATAAGCATAATTTACATAGAAAATATGGTACTTTTTGAAGTAAATAAAAAAAAAATAATAATAATAATAATAAAATAAAAAAACACCAAAAATGGATAGACAAAACTTTATCGAAGACAGTGATATAACATTTATAATAAATAAAAATTAGGATCACACCTGTGCCCACATTTGTCCACAATTACAGGATTAAGGGCTATAAAGTAAATATGGTTTGAGGGCTACGTACATTGTTGTCGTGTAAACGTACCTTTAGATAACTTGTTTCATTGGTAATTGAACAATAGGAAATTATATGAATGCAATCCAAAAAAAATCATCATACAAAGCTCAACATAAATATCATGAGAAAAAAAACACAGACTGAATCAGAAGTTCAGAACAGGCCCAAGTTATGGCCCATTTGCAGTTCTACTCAGTGTACATATACATTGCAGAATATTCAAGATGCTATTTTTTTTTAAAAATCATTTTAGAAATTACTGTCCTGTAGTAGTACTGTCCTGAATAAGCTGTTTTACATAACAGCTTTAAAGTTTTAATGTTTTTAAAGTTTACATACCCTTTGACAGGAGAGTCACAAACGCGCATCACAGAACAGAGCAAGATGAGCATTTGTGCTTATAAAACTTAAACTTTGTTATTTATTTTTTAAATGACAGAGCGTTTCGCTAGATAAGACCCTTATTCATCGTCTGGTGTCGTTTAAAGCCCTTTGAAGCTGCATTGAAACTGTCTTTTGGACCTTGAACCGTTTGGTTATACGGAGAAAAATCCTGGAATGTTTTCATCAAAAACCTTCATTTCTTTTTGACCGAAGAAAGAAAGACATGGACATCTTGGATGACATGGGGGTGAGTGAATTATCAGCAAAAGTTTTTTTTTTTTTTTAAAGTGAACTAATACTACCGTTTGTTGTTATCTGGATGATCAACAACTGTTTTTTTATGTTTTGTGATAGTTATTCTCAAGTCCCTTGTTTGTCCTGAGCAGTTACAAAAGTCCTCCAAGTCCTGCACACTCATTGGTTGCCTCATCTAGCATCTTCTGCATATTTGAACCCTCTCCCAACAATGACTGTATGATTTTGAGATCCAACTTGTCACACTCAGGACACTTGAGGAATTCATACACAACTGTTAAAAAAGGGTTAAAGCATTCCCTTGACAGCAACATGATCATATTGTTTTTTTCATTCAGCACTGTCCTTCAGAATCCATATAAGATGTTTCATTTCGTTTGAGAAGTAGGATTTCCAATCTTGAAATGTGAGAGTTGAAATGTATTAGATACAAACCGGATGATGTAGCCTAAAACCTGAGATCTTGTTGCAACTCTTTTCCCAAATATACATTTTGCATGTATTTTTAGCAGTGCAGACATTGAATATGGAAACAATATGGATGACTTTGTGAGGTTTCTCATAAAAAAGCAGCAGCAGATACGATCAATGCTGCTGTTAAGACTAAGATTTGTACCTGTTATTTTATAAAAAATAAAATAAAAAAAAGACTAGCTGCATATCCTTTAAACTACTGCATGTCTGCCCGCAGGCTGGTCAGTTAAGTTAAACATTACCAACAGAATAGCAATGCAACAACGTCACTTTTAACATCTGACACCAATGTTACATTGTGGCATCAAATCCAGGAATCTCACTTTCTTGACTGACGCAACATAAATAGTTACACTGACATGGCAAAATATGGTTATCAGATCACGCTGTTCGCTGGGATGAAGCACCAATAGTGTATATATCACAAATCATCACAAATTTATATTTTATACATTTAAAATTAATTTAAATATAATGTTAGCAAAACTTTTAATCATACTTGTGTGTTGGTCCAAACCTGTATGAGTTTCTTTCTTCTTTTAAACACAAATAAGATATTTTGAAGAATGCTGGTAATCAAAGAGCTGAAGGTAGCCATTGATTTTCATAGAGAAGAAAAAGACTATGGAAGTCAATGGCTAATGTCGTCAACTGTCTGGTTACCAACATTCTTCAAAAAATCCTTCTTTTGTGTTCAGCAGAAGAAAGAAGCTCATTTTGGCTGAACTATCCCTTAAGCATACTTCAAACGCTTTTTCATGGAAACAGTACACAGTACTTTTCACAGCCGGTCTTAAGAGAGAAAACCGTTTCACATAAACCAGGACATAAATCAGGACACAGGTCGTTCAACCTGCTGCCAAAAGCTGATTAAATCAAATGCTAGGTAAAATGCTATATGCACACATACAGTACACAGCTCTGCACACACTGTAATCCCTGCATTCGGATAAGCACACGGAAAATGGCAATTACTTCAAAACTAACAAACCACGCCTGTGTCCTCACCGCAGCACACACACACACACACACACACACACACCCTTCGGATGAGGTGGGGTGTAGTCGTAAGTAAACTGAGAATGTGATTATGTAAGGGTCTATAAATATCACCCCACTATCTTGTTTATGCAGCTTACAAAGAGGCTGGACTGAGAAGCTTACGGTCCTCAAAACTGCAGCATCTTAAAGGAATACTCCACGTTCGACTCTTAAACATTACACGTGTTGGCATGAGACTGCTACTTTCAGTGTGAGAAAAGGACCTGGAATAGATGTACCACAGGATGTCAAGAAACCAATAGAACCTCACTGCCTTTTATTTTATCAATATTAATCAAACAACAATGACAAGAAAATAGACAAGTACACGTTTCTCACAATTAATTGCTTTGTTACCGTTTTCTTTAAGAGGAAAAGCTTAAAGCTACGTTTACTTAATTGAGAAATACTTTAATGCCATATTCTATTGTTTCATGTGTTAATATTCATATAAATTTGACTTTAAATAAAGGAGTAGAATTCAAAAGTATGGTACCAATATTCGTATATAAAAAATATATTTTCAGGGTCAATGATATAACGATATAACTACTTTTATTTTTTATTAACTTTTATTTATTTTTTTTTTTGTTTTATTCATAACAAATGTAACACATACATAAAATGACTTAAACCCCATGATGAGCATGTTAAATTTCTTAAGTGGTATAATGTCAAAAAGTATACAAAAGAATACAAACAAAAGTATTTTATAGTGTATATATATATATATAGTTTATAGTGTATGTATATATATATATATATATATATATATAGTTTATAGTGTATGTATTTATATATATATATATATATATATATATATATATATATACACACCCAAAAGAGTTCATGATATTTATGAATTAATCACTTTTTGAAAAATAATGATTAAGATAAGTACACATCAAGACATTTTTAGAGTAATGAAATTAAAATGTTTCTTGAAAATGGTATGAAGGCTACTTAAATACAAAGTACACACACAGGAATTGCCAATGAGGCATTTATCCACCTATGAAAGTAGACCCACCTCTAAAAGATTGTTACAAATAACAAAAGACAACAGCGGCGGCATCAATCTACTATCTAGAGACAAAGACAATCAAAAGGCTGAGAAAACAGTCTGTGACCGTTTCTGTGCCATCTCTATTGTGATGTGAACCCTGTATCCCAGCATACACTACTCTGGTTTCTTCACGGTGTGTCTCATGTGTCATCTCTGTATTGTGCTATTTTACACAGGTACAAATATAAAATTACAGCTTTGTTTGTTTACACAATACTGAAGGGCAAATGATGAAATTGAACAATGCTTGGAGACATTTCTCTCTACTGATTTGAAATCCAATTTGCACTGGCTTCTAATTCCTCCTCAGAGAGAAAACACTCCTGGACTTGGTGATGTAAGATTTTTTTTGTATTAAAATACATTCTCTTAATCCAGTTTATTGTTCATCGACTATTGTTAGTATGCCTTTCATGGGTTTATCTCACCCAAAAGTGTAAACATTGAACCTCCCAGGAACCATCAAAACATTGAGATCCGTCGATTTCTTTCCAGTTCAACCTATAGCGAGAGTTTGGGGCGGGGCTACTGTAGTAGGCGGAGCCAGAGCAGGTTTAGTCGGTGTGGAGAGAAGTGCAAGCCAAAATTCACTGCATTTTGAGCTTTAAATCAGGTGTCGACCGATATGTGATTTTCAGGGCCGATGCCGATTATTACAGATCAAATAGACCGATAACCGATATTTTAAACCGATATTAGCCTATGTCTGGTGTAAAACTGACGGGTTGCCGTGGAGATCTTTGAGTTTCCGTGTGTCTATGATATGACGATAACTTCTCAGTTGAAGCAGTAAATAGCTCACGAAGTAACTAAGCGACTCTCGAGATGATGTTTATGCAATCATGTCCTCATATAATGATGCGGCTGAAAACAGCGCAAGCTTCACGTGTGCTCCAGTGTGTGTGTGGTAAATGAAATCACTCGTTTGCGCCATTCATTTAGAGACACGCAGGACTCATATTTAAATAGTCTTTTTGCGGTTTGATTTATACTGACCTGCTTTTTATGAATTCATCAAAAAGTTGAAAAATTCCGTTTTATACAGTAATTTCTGTTTTTATGACTGGATTACGTGATTCCGTCTGTTTTCCTGCATCGCGGAAATCACAGGGCTCTATTATATTGAGGTATTTTGCAACCTCAGTGTATTGCTTCCTCACCAAAATCTGTTGCTGTCTTAATTTTGAGAGACAACTGATGCGTGATCAGTGAAGCAGCTCCAGTCAGCAAGTGCTCTCGGTGTGAGAGTGCAAAACTTTCAGTGCCTTCAGCTTGCCACGCTGATTGGCTGGACTCGTGGCTCCCAACAAATCAGATGTGTGGGGACATAAGTCTAATCTACAAAGAGGCGAGTTCCGACAGAGGTGGCTGCCTTAGAGCCAAATATAGCGCATTTCAAAATAAAATTATTTTATCGGCAAATCGGTTTTGAAAATGGCCGATACCGATAACCATAAAAATGCTTAATATCGGTGCCGATAATCGGTCGACCCCTACTTCAAATGTTAAACAGGTCATGAAAATGTCAAGCGAATGGGGAAAAATGGATGAATACCTGCAATACCATCTGCAGCCATTCAGAAAGAAAAATGTAACAAATTATTATGTAGTGTAGACTAGAGGTCTTCACAGTGCACCCGAGACCCGTCGGCCCCGGACCCGACCCGGGACCCGTACTGGTTCGGGTCTATATTTTAAATGAGCAGCCGGGTCCGGGTCGGGTCCGAATCTATTACTTCGGGTCCCGGGTCTGTTTAACATTGTGTGTAATACCAACGCATTCTCATCCTTTAGCGTCATATAGGACGCGCTGTGTAACAAAACGGCGAAATACTACTCACATGGCACCCGTTATCGTTAATATAACACGCGCTGAGAACGGGCTGGTAATACACGTGCGATTGGAGTGCAATAAAGCGCGTGTCATGTTTCTATGGCAACCAGAGCAGAGCTTCCACCAAACCGCGCTTTGCATTTTCTCCAATGTTTATAATAATATAAATGAACCGTCTTGTTTAATCTTAAAGTTTTGGTGGTCAGATTCAGACTCAATGAAGAGCAGAGAGCACAGATATGATCAAGCTGAACAAGCAATCGTTATTAGTTCAAAAGGGCAAACAGTTAAAGTTATTATGCGAGTTAACTCGAGTCAGAATGTGCATGTGTGCAAGGTTGCATTTTTCATCCATCACCGTGACATCAAGTGGACTTTTAAAGCTGAAATAATGAGTGGATTAAGCTTGGAATAACGAGAGAAATAACATGGATAGAACTTTCTTGTCGGTGGATTGTAATGCATCACAGTCAGTCAGATAACGTCAGGAAGTGAGACGACGACTACTAAAATTAGGTAAGACAAAAAGTTTTATTTTTCGCAACTCGTGTGAAATAATATGCGACAATCGGGTCCAGTCGGGTTTGTGTCTTCCTGCCGGGTTCGGGTCCAGTTTTCAAATAATAGACGGGTCCAGGTCGGGTCCGGGCAGTACATTTATGGCATTTCTCGGGTCTGCACGGGTCCGGGTCCAACTTTTGAAATGAACGACGGGTCCGGGTCGGTTCGGTGTAGCACATTACGGGTCTCTTCCGGGTCGGGCATGAATTTTTGGACCCGTGAAGACCTCTAGTGTAGACAGCCTCAAACAGTTGTGGCATAAGTAAAAAAAAAAAAATGCACCATGGTGCAGATATGTTAGTTGAGTTTATTAAAAGCAGATACTCACGTTGTCTACTCAGTTGATTACTGATGACACATAGCAACACAGCTAAAAGTATTCCTAAAATTAATCATTTATTGAAAGTAGCATACTTTTCCCTGTTGAGACATGCCTTCACAAGCACCCGCAAAGGCCCCGATATACTCACGGCAAAGTTCGTTTTCGTTCTTCGCTTAGTGTTAAAAAGAAGTTCGAAATACTTGACCAGCGATAGTCTGTTAGCGAAAGAGCAAGTAAGAGCATCGTTTAGATTAATATTATGTAAATATGTGCTATGTGCTTTTCTTTCAATAACAAAATAAAGACACAGGAAAATTGAGAAAACAGCAAACATTTTTTTTTATATAATTTTTTTTTTTCATCTGATCATAGCAATATGTTTGCACAAGATCAGCAATTCGGCATTGTAGTAAAGTCACGTTTATTTTTATGGTACTTTATAATAGATTGCTTAAAATCAAGCAGCTTTGCTGTATTAAATATGAAAACCAGTGTCAGTGTCTCATTTCATCAGAAGTACAATTTTGTTGTATTTTTTGGTGTTTTAATTGTAGTTTCGAACTCCCAAACCGGACTCGAAATGAACTTCATTTTGGCCTGATTTTGTTTTAAATGAAGTTACTGCAGTTTGTTCTTTAATTTCGCTTGAAGTTTATCGGGGCCTTAAGAACTGTGTTAATGGGACACTTCACCCATTAGCATTAAGCTTTGTATCTTTAGAAATCCAGTCATATTTTTAAATGGTCATGGTTTATTCACTTATTTTCCCCTGAGATGGGAGAAATAAGGATTTAAGTGTTTTACTTCCTGCTTTTCATGACGTAAAAATCCTCATTTTGCGTCATAATAAGCAGGAAGTCACATTTCATTGAAAAGTGTAGAGACTACAAACATTAGCTCCTCATTATTCAAGGGTGTGGGACCCACTCACCCTACAGGCCTATTACAGATCAGTGGGTGGGACTTCACTTGCAGATACTGAAATCAATGTCAGCCATCTTGTTTGGAAGCTAAGCTAACAAGTGCTGTGGAGATAGGACGTTATGACAATGACGGAAGAAACTAAACATGATATGGAAGAGGATTTTGAAATTCTGCTGCTTGAATCCGATGTTTGTGGCTATCTTTATGAGTCGCAATATAGTGAAGAGCAGCTGAGGCTGTTGGAGGAACCGGAGGCGGCTGCCTGTCGCGGTTGAGGAGCCCGGTCTGACTTGAGCTGAGGCGGACTGCTGGTACTTGTGCTCTCGCTGTGTGCTACAGATAAGAGTCCGTCTGCTGCAGAGAATTTTAACAAAAGCAATTTCTCCTGAACGAAATCTCTGAATCAGACGAGCACACGGACGTTTGTGTTGAGATGTGAACCATCCTAGTTTCGCCAGACTGAATGTCCAGGTATCATGCAGGAATTCACCATATCGAAAGAAATACAAACAAGGAGTAATTTGCTAATGAGTTTGCCAATGTAACGTTAACAGGGTTTGTTGTTGTGGGAAAGAGGCGGGAACCGGCGAACATTTTAATAGTTGAACAAATACAAAACAAAAGTATAAGCCAGCAGCCCCACATTGACGAAACACAATATAAAATCAGGCCTGTCTTCGCTTCTCATTTATGCCTCCGCTCCTCTGTAAAAGATGCGAGACCGGTGTGTGTCTCACAGGCATCATTCATTATCACTCATGCCACCGGCCTTACGCCGTCCTCTCGCGCCGCTATCACGTCCCTCGTCCTGCTCGCCAAAGCCAACTAACTAGAAATTTTGTGTGAAATGAATTTCAAACTCTGGTACAGCTAACGTTAGCCTTGTAGACGGAAGAGCGAATTGTCTGTTTGCGCTGTTTCGGATTAGTGGGAGTGGCTTGCGGAGCTGGTGCATTGTGGGAGTTGTTGTCTTACATACAAATGCGCCCTTCAATTATTTTCTCGGTCAAGAGGGCACCAAATTCAAAAATGATTTTATATTTTGACTACATATATGATCGACTTTCAATAAAGATTAGCCTAATGTTGAAATGGGTGGGTGAAGTGCTCCTTTAATGATGTTTGAAAGTATGCTTTATTTTTGCAATTCCGAAAAAGTTCCATTAGTGTCGCAGAAACTAGGCCTACTTCACCTTTCACTTAATGGAAGTTAATCAAGCAGAAACTATACAAACAGATATGCACAAACATAAAAACACACACAGACAGTGACTCAGGACTGTGCTAAATTTAAACAGCTTTGTTGGAGAGGAGGTATCGCTTCCTTTCACCCTCCATCTCTCATTTCCTGTCGTCCTCCTTGTGTGTTAGAAATCTCCTCACAGGAGGTCGAAGCAGGCAGAACTATGACTCATTCATTCAGCATGGACTCACACACTTCCCACCAAAACAATGTAGACCTGCACGTGTAGCACCGAACGAAATATTAGAAAAAACCTTGCATAGATTTAACTGACCCTTCAGTACTCTCAAATCCTCAAACATATATTTGAAAGCAGCTACACAAGCATGATTTATGACTCAATTCAAAACACAAATGTGCTGCATTCTCAGCGTTGCCACTAGGAGCACTGTATTTTGCTTTGGTGAGTGTGTCCACCAAAGCTTTTTTGGCCGGTGCTCTTCTGAAAACGCCTTGCTGCTTGAGACCAGTGCCACTAGTTTTTGGATGAAGGGACTGTTTTGGATTAGCTTTCTCGTGTAAAAGTAGAATGTGACGGTTGGTCATTGTGGTAATTGTCCCGCCCCTCCTCCACTGTGATTGGACGGCTGGGTAAAAAGTGACAGTGATGAGCGCTATGTTTTACCCAAAGTTGAACATTCTTCTCAACTCTCGGCGACCGGTTAAAAACGCTTAGTGCTCAGCATGAAATAGTCCAACGCATTCTCATCCTTTAACATCATATAGAACGCTATATGCAAAAACGGCGCTATCCTACGCACATGGCACCCGTTATCGTTAATATAACACGCACTGTGAGGGCTAAGTTTAGGTGTGGGGTAGGGTCTGCGTGTCATATTCACGCTAAAGGATTTATGACATCTTGGGTTCGCGTGTTATATTAACGATAAAGGGTGCCATGTGCGTAGTATAGCGCCGTTTTTGCATATAGCGTTCTATATGACGTTAAAGGATGAGAACGGGCTGAATAGTCACGCAGCACTCCCATTGGAAATGGAAAAATATGCTAGCATCGGGAAAAATGCTTTGGTTGGACACATGGCCTTAGCGTAACAGTAGGTTTTTAGCGTAAACAGTACGTTTAGCATAACTACTGTATGTTTCTTAACTAATTTCTTTCAACTAATTTCGCAGCGACAAAACATTCTGAAGAGAGTCTTTCTGTGCAAGTTAAGGTTCATACTTCAGAAAAAAAGCTGCACGATTTGGGGGGAAAAATTTGTGGCTATAAAATAATAATGATAGCAATAATTGTTTAAAGGTCATTTTTGATGGTTGAAATCACAAGTGGTGTTTCTTTATAAACTTTATTTTAAGTTAAAAAAAAACACAGAACAAACACTGGCTCGGACTACATACGTACAAGACAAAGAAGATGAAAAAATAAATAAAATTGGTCCAATATATAAAAGTGCAATAGTAAAAAGCTGATTACCAGTCAATGTGTCCAGAAGGGAGGTCACTAGGGGCCGACTGAACGGTTAACTGGCCCAAATGTCCAAGAAATGAACCCCACACAGCGGAATACTTTTTAATAGAATCAGACCTCAAATGAGTGTTTACCGGTAGGCTATTTTGGAGCTGGTGTGTGAAAGTGTAACTGTAAAAAGTTTATGTGAATAGCATTTATATGTGTATTAACAGGATAAATCAATCTGCTAATTTTATGGTTTATAATTTACCAGTATACTGTGTGAAATGGGCAACTATTTCATCCAGTGGCCTATTCCTTACAGAAAGATTAAACCCAGCTAGACAAAATAGACTAGACTAACCCAACTAAAACCAACAGTACCAGTAACACACTCTGAAACAAACACACCAGAACACAATGAGCATGACAGCTGAGGGCTGACAGATGGCGGCCATTAGAAACATTAATGAATAAGTCAGTTTCTGATCATCTATTATTCACACACACACACACACACACACTGAACAATCAGAATGAGGCAAAGACAGACTCCTAGGGCAGTCTGAAGTTTACTCAATGGCAAAAACATCAACAATGACCCCAGAGCTTCAAACTGAACCAAGACTTTTGGTTTTTGCAAGCAAGTACATACTTTTTGAATAGAAATAATCCTTATCTGTCGGTTTGACTGAATGAATAGTACAATTTCCTTCAAGTTCTCATGTTCAGACTTCAAGAGTATAACGTAACATTTGGTATTGTGACATGGTATATGAAGAATATCTATGGCTAGAGCTCTTTTCAGTCGCTACTTTAATTTCCTCCTAATTATTTTTTCCAACTTTGTTTTCTACTGTAACAGTAGGAAAAAAGACAACGTATACTGCGTGTTTGTGGTCTGCTTTCACGATTTAATTTACAATATATCGTCCGTAACATTGCTGCTGAAATAATCGGTGTTGTTCGTGGTCTGTTATAATAATTTCTTAATGCTTTTACACTTCAAAAATTCCTTTTAATGTTCGATGGTTCAAGGGTGAGTAAAATAATGTCATCTCATTATATCCTTTTTTTATTGCAAGAATGAGTGGTATACACACAAAGATTGTACAAAATACACATTTAGACTCGCATAAAACAAAACACAATAGACAAATAACAAAAGGAGGGGTAAAATCGTTCCAAGTTTTTGAAAATGCTTATTGGGTATTGGCTACAGTAGATTAATTGTCTGCAGTTCAATGAAAGTTACTCCTATAATTCGTAAAAGGCATCATGGAGTGTAGGAAAGAGGTAAACATATTTTTTTTGCTGGTATAACAATCAAGCAGTTGAGATTTGCTATTAATTACATTTGTACATAACATTGTATTTATCTGGGGAATATTGGATGTACTTATAGTAGTTAGTACTTATAGTACTTATAGTATAATTCGTTATTAATGGAATTAGCATTGATACAGGTACATGCATATCCCATCATAAACTTGCAGATTTTCAACCAGCTTTGCATTGTTAAAGTGTCGGTGGTATATGTAAATTAACAATGTGTACTCTCTTCGCCAATTTTTGACAATTGGAGCTTTTTTGAAAGCTATGGGGCTTTTGTTAAAAATAGTCGGATTGACTGAGGGGTGCATTATGGGTGTTGAGATTTTTGGCAATTGGGTTTTTCTCTAGTCATGTAGCAATGATTTCTTTCTTCTTTTTTTCTACAGCATACGCAAGTTTTATTTGGCCATCTTGCCAGCGAATAATTACCCCTTAAATTTATGCAACTCAGTTCCTCCAACTGAATTGGAGAGAAGAGTATTTCATGGGTGAAACTGTTTTTTCTCATAATTATGCTTTTGATGCATTTAAATGGACAAATTTATCTTTACAAAAGTTTACAATGTTCGAATCTTTTGTCAACCACTTCTGCCCTGATGTCTGAGGGGAGGGTCTATAGGTGGGTAAATGAAAGGTTTTTTTGTTTGTTTTGTTTTTCAGATCTTTCGATCTTAACAAAATAAATTCATGCAATTCCCATACACTCACCTAAAGGCTTATTAGGAACACCACACTAATACTGTGTATGACCCCCTTTCGCCTTCAGAACTGCCTTAATTCTACTCGCCATTGATTCAACAAGGTGTTGAAAGTATTCTTTAGAAATGTTGGCCCATATTTATAGGATAGCATCTTGCAGTTGATGGAGATTTGTGGGATGCACATCCAGGGCACGAAGCTCCCGTTCCACCACATCCCAAAGATGCTCTATTGGGTTGAGATCTGGTGACTGTGGGGGCCATTTTATTACAGTAAACTCATAGTCATGTTCAAGAAACCAATTTGAAATGATTTGAGCTTTGTGACATGGTGCATTATCCTGCTAGAAGTAGTCATCAGAGGATGGGTACAAGGTAGCCATAAAGGGATGGACATGGTCAGAAACAATGCTCAGGTAGGCTGTGGCATTTAAACGATGCTCAATTGGCACTAAGGGTGTGCCAAGAAAACATCCCCCACACCATTACACCACCACCACCAGCCTGCACAGTGGTAACAAGGCATGACGGATCCATGTTCTCATTCTTTTAACACCAAATTCTGACTCTACATCTAAATGTCTCAACAGAAATCGAGACTCATCAGACCAGGCAACATTTTTCCAGTCTTTAACTGTCCAATTTTGGTGAGCTCTTGCAAATTGTTGCCTCTTTTTCCTTGTAGTGGAGATGAGTAGTACCCAGTGGGGTCATCTGCTGTTGTAGCCCATCCGCCTCAAGGTTGTGTGTGTTGTGGCTTCACAAATGCTTTGCTGCATACCTCGGTTGTAACGGATGGTTATTTCAGTCAAAGTTGCTCTTTTATCAGCTTGAATCAGTAGGCCCATTCTCCTCTGACCTCTAGCATCAACAAGGCATTTTCGCCCACAGGACTGCCACCTACCACCTACCCTTCAAATTCGGGATATCGTGGGACAGATATAGCAGGGAAGAGGGGGGTTTGGGCTCAGTTTAGCTCTTCCTAAATGGCACAAGGCAGGCCCAGCTCAAAGGAGGAAGCTGGTAGTCAACGAGGTGCGAAAGCAGGAGGAGAGGATGAGGTGTATAAAGGCCATTTCCCAGGCCAAGCAGGGAGAGTGGATGAGATGGGAGAGTGTGGAACAACGCAAGATGGGCTGGCAAGACCTTTTGTCAATGGAAGAGAGTAGGATCAGTTTATTAGGTTTATTCAGACCTTATTAGGTCAACATATGATGTTCTCCCATCACCACAGAACCTAAACCACTGGGTAGGATAGGATCACTCTTGTCCTTTGTGTTCATAACCTGCCACATTAGGGCACATTTTGACAGGATGTAAGGTTGCTCTTAGCCAAGGTCGGTTTACTTGGCGCCATGACCAAGTACTGCGATGTTTGGCTTTAGCATTGGAAGGCAAGCGTAGAATACCAATAAATTGCCGCCTGCAAAATATTACACGCAGAATACATTATTCCTCCGCCCAGGCGAGCAACCACCAACAAAAGGTGTTAACACCAATTCTCGCCCAGGACAACTGGAAGCTGCTAGGGACTGGAAGATGCTGGCTGATCTTGAACAACGGCTTATTTTTCCACCTGAGATTGCCACCACTACCACTACCCTACGACCAGATATTGTTTTGTGGTCTGGATCAGCACCCATAGTTCAGCTGATAGAGCTAACAGTGCCATGGGTAGATTAGGCATATGAGAGGAAGAAATTGCGGTATGCTCATCTGGCCACTGAAGCAGAACAGCGAGGATGGAGAGTCCAGGTTTATCCAGTGGAAGTGGGTTGACAATGATTTTTGGCACACTCTACAACCCGGTTCCTCAGAGATGTCGGATTCAGCAGCCAAGAGTTGCGTCGCACAGTAAAGAACTTATCTGAAGCAGCAGCAACCGGCTGTGGTGGAGACAGAAAGATTCTAGCTGGCTATGTACATGCCGACACGCTACGGTTTCGTAGACTTCTTGAAGAGTCTGTTTGTGTATAGGTTGTATTGTATTTACATTCATTACGTTCCTGTGTATATTGTTTGAATGACGGTGGTTGGCCAGATATTGTATTTTGCGGTAGATGGTATGCCACGCGGAACTGTTGCCCCTGAAACTGCATTAACGCACCAGTGGGGCTCGACAGCCTTAGTCAAACGGATTGGCGTGTATGGTTGGGTTGCGCGAGATTGTGGTTAGGTCTCAGCAGCAGGAGGAATGTAGAGGCAAGCTGGGCTGAGTTGAGTGGGGGACGGAGGGGGGTGACTCTGGGGCTAGTCGACGAAACCCTGAGGACGGAAGGTGCCCACTTGAAGACCCTAGAGATGTCCCCTACTCGGCTCAATCCAGACGGTGGTCGTGGTGGTCCACTAGGGAGACCACACTGTAGTTGCAGCCGTCGTGTATGCTGTACAATGCAGCCAAGTACAATGCAGCCGTTAACGCCGGAAAGAAGGGGAGTCGCACCACCATATAGAAAGAAGCGTAAATGGATGGAGAAGCATAGTTTACTGTAGTTTTGCTTACCTTGGCGAAAGCCGAGTACAAATCAGCATGAAGTTTTAACATCTACTCTCGTGTTATGGAAATCATTTACACCTGTATTTAGTGTCGCCCACTTGTGATGGGATCGACCAAAACGCACTTAATACAGGTGTAAACAGGGTCTTAGAGTGTTCATGGAACTGGCTTTCAAATTTTCGCCAGAAATAGTAAACCATCCGGGTACCCTTTGGGATTCTCAGTTAACCATCCTACAATTTGGGACACACTAATTTTGAATACTTGTCAGGTCAAATAGTATGTTATTTGGGATTTAGCAAATCTAAATCCGAATAGAATTGACTGACATTATGACGTTAACCGAAGTAAGCACTGTTTAGTTATTTTGGAAATAAACGTGTCTATTTTTCCTATTTACTTGTTATTTTGTAACTTGTGGCAGAAGGACCAAATAATGAAAATAAATGGCATATGAAATGGCTTTTGGTTTATTCTTCTCAGTTGATCATCTCATAAACAGAAGATCGATCACATTGTGCAGTGTCATTTGCATATTGTGCACAGTATAAAGACTGCATACTGCATTTTTGTAAAAATAGCAGATTGTATAACAATCGGACATAACCTGCACATGTATATGCCCTCTTTGGTAGTGTGGCGCACACGAATATCCTCTTTACATTTAAGCCACAAACATTCCTAAGGTCACAAAAATGCAGATTCCTCTAACAACTGTCTCCGAACTAGCCCATGTGTCATGGGTGACACTCACAGCTGTTGACATTCAGCCATCCTGTTTAAATTAAGATTTGCCTGCAGTAAAGATCATGTAACACACGAAGAGTCATACACACAACCTCTCAGTGTTATGTAATTAAATGCGCAGGCCTGCATTTCAATGTCTTCAGTGTGTTAATCCAATTTGCTTCAATCCACTTTTATAGTTCATACACTTTAACCGCTGAGATTACAATAATGAAGCTGTTGAAGGCAAGGATCATTGCAGAGTTTACAGCTTTGTGGGTAATGACTCTAAAATGAGCCTGCAGTCAAATCTGTTGACTGGACAATTATCTCCTAAATACCATATTTAACTAATGCATGTTTTTTAAATTTTTAGTTTAGTTTTGACTGCAAAGCTCAGTGTATGATGACTAAAAACGTATTTTGGGTCAACTATCCAATGTTTAGACAGCAACCACAGAGTCACAGTGTTTACACTTAACTTACCAATGGATTATTCAACATGCTTTCAATTCAGCTATTCAACTATTTTTACACTTACAGTCATTTGTACGTTTTCGTACAATCTGCTTATGCCACACTGATGGTTTGACACATTGACTGTATATGATTTCCAAAATATGTTTAAGAATTTTCATGTGGAGTAACCAACTTACTTTAAAAGTAATAAAATATGGTTTTGACCTGATTGATCTTAATCATTATTAGCAGAAAAGTTTTCAAATTTTCAAGTACTTTTATAAACAAATGAACTAACCATGCCAAGTCAAATCAAATCATAAAAAATTCAAATGATCTGATATTTTGAGATTCACCCAAAAATAGAATTCTGTCATCATTTACTCACCCTTATGTCGTTCCAAACCCATAAGACTTTTGTTTACACAATATATTTACAACATAACCAATGGCAATTCGTAACTATTTTACGTTTTTGGTGAGTGGTAGCTAATTAGTATGATTTCATTCATTCGTTTTCACACGATGTGCTTATGCCGCACTGACAGTCAGTTTAGGACATGAACTTCATACTTATACTATGAAGTTATACTTGTATTCATATTGTACGAATTCATAAGAAATCCTTGGGGTTGTTTACACTACCATTTTCAACTAAAAATTACATCTTTTTATGCGTTTTGTCCGTTCATTTACGCAACAACGGCGTTTCGGGTGCCTGAAAATGCAAATTTTTGAAAACTGTTTTTTTTTAAACAGTCACCCTGTAAAAAAAAAACAACAACAAAAAAAACGCAGATCTCTGATAATGATGAAGTCATGCACGTGCGTATTACGTGTTCAGAAAACAGCGTTAGTCATTTTCATGGATCCGTGTGAATGGGGATAATTTTGACAATGGTGTCGTCTGTACGCTGAAAACTCAAAGAAAATCTTCTCCGTTTTAAGCATATTGTCGTGTAAACATAAACATAGCTACATAAGCTACATGAGGTTGGGTTGTATTTTTTTAATATTTAACACGCTCTCATGGCAATTCACAACAATTTGTACGCTTTGGCGGCTAAATCGTATAAATATGTCAACGCATTCATGCATTATCAAACTTTCATGCTTACCTCTACTTAGTTTAATTTCATGTGTTTTTTCAAATATTCTTACATTGCCACTTCATTAAAATAGTTACATTTCCTCATGTAACTAAGAGCGGAATGGATTATTTATTATGATTTATCCCAAAGCTGAGAATCTTGAGAATCTTGCAGAGCAAGTTAAAGTTAGTTTGACTGTTGATCTGTTTATAGCTGGCATCCTGACTGAGAAGAATATGCAGCAGAACAACACACACCTGCAAACATTTGTGTATGCATTTGTTCTTGCATGGAGTCCCTACAGTGAGTTTATGCATGATTGTAAAAACCTCCGAATGGTCCTGTTAGTCTTTTAGAGAGTGAAAGGTGACAGCCTGACTGAAGCAGACAGTGATGTAATGGTTTAACAACATTGATATATATAGCTTGAAGGCCTTATAAACTCATTCGGATGACTAGGCAGAAGCCAAACATATAGTGAACTGTGCTTCAAGGTCAAAGCCTCTAGACTTTGACAGTTTTTCCTTGGCAAAATGGCTTAGACAGCATAACTGGCCACTATACTAAGGTGGCCGACTGCCATGAGCACAAGGTTGGACGGCGTTCCTCAGAGGAGCCAGCTGAAATCATTCACAGTACAGCTGTTGTGTTGGGATTCCAGTGACTGAAAAATAGTGCATTTTTCTTCTTAAAGGAACACTCCGACTTTTGGGGACTTTAGCCTATTCACCTTACCCCCCAGAGTTAGATAAGTCCATACATACCTTTTTCATCTCCGTGCGTGCTATAAGTCTGTTTGACGCACCCACCGCTAGCCTAGCTTAGCACAAAGACTCGATGTGACTGGTTGCAGCTTTCATACTGATCCAAATAAGTGGCAAAATAACGCAAACGTTTTCCTATTTACATGTTGTGATTTTTATAGTCACATAATGTACAAATAACAAAGTCAAATGAGACACAGACATCTTTTAACCGTATAAAACCTGGGAACTATTCTCTGAAGGCGAAGCACTGCTACTTTGACGGCGTAATAACCGCATCACCGAGACAAGCCGTGGTGAGGAGCGGAGAGTTCGCTCGGTGTTTGGGTAATAGAGTCAGAAATTTATAAATAGTAAAAGCGTAGTTTAGAGTCATGGGTTTTCGCTCTATTGTAAATAGCTGCGACAGTAAACAGGGGAGGTAATACCATGTTTCACAGAATTCCAACTAAAAACGCTGACTGGATGAAGAAATGGCTAACTTACTCTGGATATTTATCCAAACACACCTAAGATTATCAAGGGACATTATGTTTGCTCGGTACATTTCAATGAGGACGACTATTTTGAAAAAATGGAATTTGCCACACGGACCATAATGTGCTGAAGGATACGGCCATCCCATCGATAGCACAGACAGGACAAGTGGATCACCTGCGGCTGAGGTAAGTGTTCCGTTATGTTTTTAGATGACCTACTGTAACAGTGCCATTATTAGCCAGATCTAATGTAACGTTAGTGACACTATTATATGATTAGGGTATGAATGTGTTTTTATCTTGATGCGGTGCGGACGCGCTTGGGAAAAAAAAACGAGCGCGTTCACCGCGTTGAACTTGCACCCTGCGCGCGGCGCGCCTAGTAGCCTAAATTTGAAATAACCATGGAAATAACGAACTTGAGCGTGCAAAAGGGTACGATAGGCTGTGAGTTCATTGTGCAAAAACAATTTGTGCTATTACTTTCCCCTTATTCTATCCTATAGTAATGCAATACTGTATATATAGGCTACTGTTGAATACATTTGGTTCAGCTAATAAATTGCATTTAAAATATATTGATTCCTGTAATAATAATTATTTATTCATGTGATATTTATAAATCTGGGTGCGTTTTTGGTTGGAAATCAATGAAACATGGTACTGTATTACCTGGTCTCCCCTGTTTATTGTCACAGCTCATACAATAAAGCAAACACCCATGATAAACTATGCTTTTCTATCTAACGTTAGTAATTGCTGACTCTTTATTCCAACGATGAGCGAAGCGAACTCTCTGCTCCTCGTCACGGTGCGTCTCAGGTGATTGTTATCACTCTGCCCAAGTAGCAGTGCTTCGCCTTCAGAAAATATAGTATTTATACGGTCAAAAGATGTCTGTGTCTCATATGGCCTTGATATTTGCACACTCTGTGACTATACAAACCACAACATGTAAATAGGAAAACGTTTGCGTTATTTTGTCACTCATTTGGATCAGTATGAAAGCTGCAACCATTCACATCCAGTCTTTGTGCTAAGCTAGGCTAGCGGTGGGTGCGTCAAACAGACTTATAGCACGCACGGAGATGAAAAAGGTATGTATGGACTTATCTAACTCTGGGGGGTAAGGTGAATAGGCTAAAGTCCCAAAAAGTCGGAGTGTTCCTTTAAATGCTATTTAGAAACTACATTTGTCCATCATAAAAGGGATGTAGCTCCTCTACTCTTTGTCTCCTTCGATGACAATCATCCCTTCCATCCATAAAAACAAACACTTTAACACTTTAGATTAAGGGATTAGCGACAACTAAATAGTTAACCAAATGAAAATCCATATATTAGGAGTGTCATTTTTCAGACACACTTTGGAAGCCGATGCTTGAAACAGTCGGTGGAGATTTAGACGTTCCAGGTTCAGACTCAGCAAAACCAATGTTACTTGCTGAGTATTGTCTCTTTAAAACTGCAGTGAACCAATTACAGTTTCAAAAACACAGTTTGAAAACGCTGGTGTTTCTGACGTCACAAATTATACTTTTTAACCATTCAGGTCAATGTGTGATCATCAACGAGCGGATCTCTGAGTGCGTGGAGGTGGGGCTAATTTGCATATTCATAGACCCTCGTATATTAAATAAGGCAAAGGTCAGGTGTAGAGTTACATTCAAGCTATTTTAAGGCATGACAATATTTTTTACACAGATTTTTTTATATGTAATTTTCGTGATCAAAATGATTGATTACAAGGGGACTTTCAAATGTATACAAAATACACTTGACTGGAATGACAGTGGAATGAAAGACAAAATCAACCCCAGATTATAAAGCCAAGCCCTGTTTTCTTGATACACACAGAAGCAGCAGTTCAAAGTTTGTGAGAAAATACCCAGTTGACAAAGATTGTAAAGTGCAAGGGTCTGCAGTAGCACCTAATTGCAGTCCACAAAATCCAGGGTGCGGAGTTGGATCCAGATCTAAGTGGTGGAGATGGGAAGGATTAGGGGTGGGGTTAGGGATTAGGGGGCGGAGATGGGTAGGTTTAGGTAAGGATCCAGATCCAACTCCTCCCCCTGGATTTCGTGTTCTGCTCCATCTCAGGGTCTGAGGAGGACATCACAATGCATGCGTCTCAAATCCAAAATATTCTGTGGCAAAATATCCATGAAGGGATTCACTTCAAGTGACAAAACATCATCTAATACTGAATTATCAAATACAAAATTATCACTTCGCTGTAGACTTTTTTTTTTTTAATGGCAGCAGAATGTCTCTGATCTCCCATGAGACACAGTGACTCCAAATGTGCTTCCAGGCAATAACAGAAATGGCTTGTGTAAGGCGTTCAGAATTCTCTATGCACTGAGGTCATGACATGAACATATGACAGCCGGTTCTCTCTCTCAGTCTTGATAATATCGTCTGCATTTACATGTTGAGTTGGAAGACAGTATCCTTTGTAACTCTAAGATGTAGCTTGAAATATCAAAACCAGTTTGAGTTCCTGATACGACACCCTATCAGGACTTCTCTCCTAAGATCTGCATCAGCAGGGGGAATGACTTCAAATCTGCTTAAGAGACTTTAAGCTGATGACTCACTCATGTAATGCATCCTGTGAATTCAAAACTTTCCATGCAGTTCCATTACCACAATATTGGGGCTGCATAAGTTCCAGAAACTCTGGTAAACCCATCATGTTTAAAGGAATTTCTCACTGTATATTAATTTTGTGTTTCACTGCAAAAAGTAGGCTAGGTTTAACAACGTTAAAGCGAAGTTTGAGTTACAATTCTTATCAACCAATGTCTGTGATTTCATGCACCGATTCGAATGGAACTAACATCTCCATGTTTATTACAGAGGTGGGAGTGTGTGTGTTTTCTAGATGTGGGCACAATTTTTTTAATTTATTAAACCCTATATAAATAAAAATGACATGAATTCATAGACATAGCGGTTTATAATATACCCATATAATTGTGCAGAAAAACATAAGTATCGTACCTGCTACTGATATGAAATTGGGCAGTCACAATGCATTTCACAATTTGGCTCTATATTTATTATTATTATCATTTTTCATCAGAAACCATCGATATTGAAATGAAAGCATGCTGAAGATTGGTGCTCAAACGGTAGGTCAAAATACACACGAGGAGAAGCATCAGGACTAATAGATAAAAACATCAGTAATCACAGACCATCGCAATTGGACGGGATGAGATTTCTCAAAGCAGAGGACCATCAAGTTAGCCCAAAAACAGTTGGTAATTTGCTTTGGTAGTTTTACTGAGGGTGTGTGAGAAAAACAGTAACATGGCAGATTAAATAAATCAATAAAACCAATAACGTTTGGCATAATGTCAAACCTGCTGTTGACAGAATACATGCTGGCTTATGGCAATATTTTTAGTGAATAATGATATACATTTTCAAACTGTTCCTCACACAAAACTAACATATGACTTCAGAAGACTGATAGGTAGACAGATTTTTGGTTAGACAGATTTTTGGTTACGTAAATGGTTAATGTTAGTCTTAAGATGCTTTTTGTCACTTTTGGAGTTTGATATCTCCAGTCTCCATGAACTTTCATTATCTGGAAAAGAGCAGCGTCGACATTCTGCTCAACTTCTCCTTTTGGCTTCCAGGAAGAAAGTAAGTCTTATTGGTTTGCAACAACACAAATTTTGCTGTTTAAATTAAATTACATTAAATTGAACCTCCTCTGCAAAGACAGCACGCCTCACTACATAGCATGGAGTCAGCAAATATCTAGATGACGCATGAGTGACGACAGGGGCTCGGAGTCATTCATAAGGCATCGTTATTTATTATTTATATAGACATGGACAGTAAAAACATCGTCAGTACGCACATTTAATTCATTATTAGTCCTTACGAAAAGTAAAAAGTCACTTAAAAAAGTCACTTACCCTCTGCTACAGTCTCCTCCACGGTCACTTGATATCGTCCAATAGAGAAAACGCGTCCGATGAACGCGCCGGACCCCGCGCTGCCCCCCGCGACGGCTCCTGACACGGGCCCCGAGCTCACCATCTCCCGTCGGGTATCGAAGAACTTCTTCATAGTCCAACCAGCAACTCTTTCATTAAATCATGCAAAACAACCAGACTCTCACGTACGTGTCGTTTCCCAGATCCAACAAAGATTGACAGACGCACAAATCTTAGAAAAACGCGATAATCTCTTAATATAAAACAGTCCAGTTCGAGACTTCGAGATACATGCAAGCTCAGCGGGCATCAAGTGTTAGGAGATCCGAAATTACTCAACTGCATTAGACCAGTAGGATGAGTCACCATTGACACATTATCTTCATACTTGTGTACCTAAAACACTAGCTTATAATAACATATCTGATGAGTGCCAACGCACTCCTGCCAGCTGCATAAACAAGCAGCTTTATTCCACGAATCCTCTTGCCACGCTGTCTTTTATTATGCACTTGGTGTCCAGCAACGATTATCGGCAGCACAGCGTTCAGGAGTCGCTCTCTCCTCTCCGTGTGCTCATTCAATCATTACAGCTGATCCTCAGAACTGACGCTTGCCCGAAAACCCGGAAGTGCAAGATATACGTAGGGAAACAGCCGGTTCGATAAGGGTTTTCTCTAAACAAAGAGAATAATAGTGTTTAATCATTGTCTGCTGACGAGGTTAGATTAAAGAAACGGCCGTAACCGGTAAACGGCAAGAATAAACCGCGCGTCAGGATGGACTCGGTCGTCTATATAGTCAGTCACGCTCTCTGGTAGATGTTGTTTAACACAACGCGCTGACGTCAGCTAGGAAGCGCACATGCGTACCCAATAAGAGCCACTAGAGGGCATCATTACCTACACACATGACAACATCATCTTTTTTTATTTATTTATTTATTCATTTATTTTTTTATTGAACAAAAAGTCACAGGGGATACATCAATTCAAAAAAATAAAATGAAAAGGAGAAGTAGGGTAAATTCTACTAAAAATAATAATAATAACAATTCACAAAACATGCATAGAAATTACAAAATATGTAAAATGAATAAGAAAAAAAAGGTAAATAACATTGGGAATAAATAAATAATAATCTTCAGAAAATCATAAGGTAATTTTTAATGAAAACATAATGTCTTTGAGCAACAATTAAGTTTTAGCAGCTTTCTTATTAACTGATAAACAAAGAGAGTCATAAAATAATTTTAAATCAACACAAAAAAAATGTCTAAAATTGGGCTTCGAAACAGTTACTTTACACTTGTGAAGATGAAACTTGCCACATAAAGTAAGCAGTTTTAATCTGTCATCCATCTCCTTTGACCCGGAGTCCCAAATCAAAAACAGCACATTCACAACCTCAAAAGTATAGAGTTTGTAAAAAACAGAAAAAAATAAGCCAAAACAAGGTATTGTTTCAAGATTAGAATTACAGAATGCACAGTGTGAAGAGATGTCCAATTTTAACTTGGAAAGAAGAGAGTTACAGGGATAGTAATTTTGTAGAAATTATTTTTATTATTATTATTTATTTTTTTTACAGAAACTTATCTCTTTTTTTGATTACATACACAATATGTTGTCTATGTGGTGCACAAATTATGAGCTAGCTTGGGCTGATTGTCGGATGCTAGACTGGTCAGTCGATTGTGACCTGGCGTGTGCTGGTTGTTAAATGCCAGATGGGTCTAGAGACAGTGAGTTGAATTGAATTAGGCTGGTTGCTGGATGCCAGACTAGACCACAGAATGCAAACCGACTTGGGCTGGTTGTTCGATGCCAGACTGGTCCACAGACTGTGAGCTCGTTTGGGCTGGTTGTTGGACACTGGACTTACATTTGACATTGGAAAGCTCCAAACCTCCAATAGAAACTGGGGAATTTCACAAATGGATGCTCTGTAGCTGCAGTATGATCTAACCATTTGCAAAAACTTAGGTGAAATGGAATTAATAACCCAGTTATAAACTTTAGGTGAGGAATCCACTCCAAAAAGGTTGATAAATTCATTGTAGGAATAAAAGCTGCCATCCTCAACAAATCCAAAACAAAAACACCTTTGTCAACCCAGTCCTTAATAAAGATAGATTTTTCCCATACAGCACATACTGATTGTTCCAGGGAATACTCCAATGAGGGGAAAATTGTTGCAAAAGGCAAGCTTACATGCCTCCATATCATGTTTTGTCTCGTCTCTGTTCTTTCTCTTTACTCTGTCTCCCTCTACTGGTCTTTTCAAGTCGCTTTCTCTTTACTCTCTACTAGTCCCTTCCCCTCAGCTGTTCCTCATTATGGAATGCCAAAGCTGACTTAATTAAAAATAAATATATACATAAATAAATATACGAAGAAATGTAAAAAAGCAAAAATACAAAAATAAATACATAAATAAATATACGAAGAAATGTAAAAAAGTACAAATAAATGAGTATTTATACTTTTATTTCCATATTTATGTATAATTGTATTTTTTCACACATTTATTTATTTATTTATTTCTACATTTATTCATTTATTTATTTCCACTTTTATTTATTTCCACATTCATTTATGTATTTATGTTTTTATGTCTACATTTATTTATTTTCACATTTATTTATTTCTACATTTATTTATTTCCACATTTAATTATTTCCAAATTTATTTATTCCAACATTTCTTCCTCCGTATTCTAATGAGGGGGGCGTGTTTTAACACAGACATCAGCAATCGACCTCAGAATGGCAGTGCTGAAGCTTTGAGGCCACAGTGACACCTTGTGGTGTTTGACCAAACGAAACGCAAGAGCTGTGCAGGCAATATCACATTTTAAGTTTATCACCCTAACCTAAGCCTATGTAGGGTAGGCTATATTAACACACATAGCACACATGAACAGAAACTGCACTTCAACGGGTCTGATAGCAGATACTTGGACATGAAAGCGCGTGAAAGTATTCACTATAACAATGTAAACGCGGTGGATAGGGCTGATAGCTTGCGTTTGGCTTGCGTTTATTGTCGTCGAGACTCGCGCACAAAACGCGACTCAAAACGCAGTTTACATTCGTTTCCTCATTTTGTATGCATAACTGCGTAAGGAAACGCGAATGTAAACCGCGCATTGAGTCACGTTTTGTGTGCGAGATGCTGCTCTTAGACACTGATTAATCACAAGGCACCAATTTTGAATTATTCTTAAATTAAACAATCATGGGGCATGTAATCGAGTGAGCCTCGCATCTCACGCCATGCAATCTGTATTAAGATTTTGACTTTTAATGACTTATTGACTTTTGTTCATTTTACTGATAACAGTGCCTTATTATAATAACTGAGTAGTTTATTAATATTAAGAACTTGACATATATGATGATGTAGCTAAGCCTACATATTTAATAAGGTTTGGGTAGATATACAATCAATTATAGGGGGAAATATCACCAGGACCATGGGCACGACCGGTGCTGTTTGAATGGGCATATGATTCTTCTGTGCTCCATGGCGTGAGATGTAGCTCACTGCGTTTACATGAGCCCCTTTTGTTTGATTTAAGAATAATTCAAAATTGATGACTTTATCAGTAGATCAGTAGCTAAGAGCAGCATCCATGTTGGTTGCGTTTTAAACATTTGAATTGTCACCTGTTATGCATACAAAATGAGGAAACGCGACTGTAAACCACTGAGTCGCGTTTCAAACTGATCAGTATGCTTGCGTAGGAGTCAGTGAAATGTGCGCTGGTTTCTCTCCGCGTTCTGCGCTGGTGTGCAAGTCTTATCGACAATAAACCCCATAGACATAAACCCAAGCCAAACGCAAGCTATCAGCTATTCACCGCATGTTAGTGGATATACTTTCACGCACTTTCATGTCCATTGTCCAAGTATCTGCTATCAGACCCGTTGAATACAGTTTCTGTTCATGTGCGCTATGTTAGTTTAGGCTACCCTACATAGGCTACAGACTACAGTTAAAGGCTATTTTTAGCCGCCGGCGGCCGTATAGGTCTTTAAGGGTTAAATGCTACCTTTAGGGTGATACAAATGACTTAAATGTGATATTGCCTGCACAGCTCTTGCGTTTCGTTTGGTCAAACACCACAAGGTGTCACTCACTGTGGCCTCAAAGCTTCAGCACTGCCACTCTGAGCTCGATTGCTTACGTCTGAGTTAAAACACGCCCCCCTCATTAACATACGGAGAAAGAAATGTTGGAATAAATAAATGTGGAAATAATTAAATGTGGAAATAAATAAATGTAGAAATAAATAAATGTGAAAATAAATAAATGTAAATGGTAAATGGTAAATGGACTGCATTTATATAGCGCCTTTATAGACCTAATGGCCACCAAAGCGCTTTACATTTGCCTCACATTCACCCATTCATACACTCATTCACACACCGACGGCGGTGTCAGCCATGCAAGGCGCCATCCAGCTCGTCGGGAGCAGCTGGGGTTAGGTGTCTTGCTCATGGACACCTCGACACTTGGTCAGGTGGAACCGAGGATTGAACCACCAACCTTTCGGTTCGTAGACAACCCACATGAACCAATGAGCCACTGCCGCCCAATGTAGACATAAAAACATAAATACATAAATGAATGTGGAAATAAATAAAAGTGGAAATAAATAAATGAATAAATGTAGAAATAAATAAATAAATAAATGTGTGAAAAAATACAATTATACATAAATATGGAAATAAAAGTATAAATACTCATTTATTTGTACTTTTTTACATTTCTTCGTATATTTATTTATGTATTTATTTTTGTATTTTTGCTTTTTTACATTTCTTCGTATATTTATTTATGTATATATTTATTTTTAATTAAGTCAGCTTTGGCATTCCATACCTCATCTCCTCTGACTACCTCGTTTACTCTTCCCACCTGTTCCCTTTCCCCCTCTGATTAGGTCTCTTTTTCCTCTCTCCGTCTTGCTGCTTTCTTTGCCAGATTCTCACTCGAGTTTCTCACGCATGAAGCAAACGACTAACCTGTTATCATCTGTCCTAGTCCAGTCCAGTCCAGTCCGGTCAGCAACCGCCTGACAAACGGTTCTCTGCTAATCGTCTTGGTTCTGTAATTAAAGCCACACTGCGGAAGTTTGGCCACTAGAGGGCGCTCGACCTGTAACTTTCACTTCTAGCGTCCCTAGAGGCCACAAGCTCTGCAGCAATGTCGCAATGGGCTATATGCACGCATAAGTTCCGCATTTGACGTAAGGATGCTCGTCCATTTCCGGTTGTGTAGATTAAAGCGGAGGAAAACCGGAGAAAACGGGATTATGGCAGAGTCTTCAATATTTACTGTCCTCTCGTCTTTGAAACGAAACGTACATACGTTTAGATGTAATTTTATATATAGTTATGTTTATTTAATATAATTTTAAAAAGAAGCATAAACACAACGAGGGGTGTCTGTTTTATCTGTTTTTGTGACTAACGTTTCATTAGTATAACCATGGAGTATTAAATTCAATATAAATTCTCGGTATTGCATTGGACTCTATGATCGGCGGAAGTTATCGAGCATCCTTAATCCTTCACCGGAAATAACGCCGTGCATAGAGCCCATACTACGCCCTAAAAGTATGTACTCTTTTTGTGAGGAAAAAGTGCATACTTTTGAGTGTGTAGCAAAAGAGTAGGCAAGCTTTGGGACTTACAGTAGGTGGACAACTAGAATGTCGTTTACTGCCGCGGCAAAAATAAACCAGCAGTATTTCAAAGTCGGTGGTGAAATGACCACCAGGTGGCGCAAAGGGACATTTAGCGAAAGCAAAACGTAGGGAGCCTACATTTTAAATAGACTATAGCTTTAACTAGAATATAAACTTTTAGGCTATAGGAGAACCTTTTATTAATCAAAAGAACAACCGAACTTCTGGGCTTTTGTCAGTGAGAAAAGTTGTGGTCGAGTGGTAGAACTTTGGTACAATTATTTTGATGACACTGTTTCAAATCCCGCATAAACATAGGCTATATTAAAATTAGGCCTACCTTGCATTTCTATTTTACATTAAGGAACAAATCTCTTCCAACAGGATTGACTGAATTTACATCTTCAAAAGCAGCTATTTAAAAAAAAATCCATAGATTTAAAAAAACAACAACAAAAAAAAACATAACCAAGCTCAGCAAGTTGCGAATTCCCTCAGTGATCAATGCAATAATTCGCCTAAATAGACAATATCAAATATGTCTATAAATATATTTTTTAAATAGCCTATGCAACACGCACGTTTAAACAACAAATAGCCTGATAAAATCTGAACCAGCGCTTCTGCGCCTGTATTGAGACATAACATGCAGCGCGCGTTTCAGTTTCAGGGACCTTAATATTGTTCGACAAACGCGGCGGTGCTCACTTGAATTTATTTTTCTCATAACAGCTATAAGAAAATCATATTTTAAAACGGTAAGAGGTCTCCTTTTTCATGTAGCCTAAAGTAGCCCAGGCCTGCATTCACAATAGGCATAACAACATACCTTTTACTTGCTTATTAGAACGAACATATGGCTGAATGGTAGAACATAGGCCTACTGTTCTACCATCGCAAAGACGTGGGTTCGAAGCTTGATCAAACATGGATTACTGTAGTTGTATTTTTATATATAAGCTATAAATGCAGAAAGATTTATTCTAAAACTCCATTTAGTTTTTTTTGCTTATAAATATTTATAAAATAAAATGACCATGCATTTCTATTTTACAGTAAGGAACAAATCTCTTCCAACAGATTGACTGAATTTACATCTTCAAAAGCAGTTATACAAAAAATATAGAAAATAAAACTTAATGGGGTTCTATGTAGAATTAAAAAAAAACATCCCCCCTCCACAGTAATCAGTAGCCTATATTTAGGCTATTAATTTTTAAATATGCAACACGCATGTTTAAACAACAAATAATAAAATCTGAACCAGCGCTTCTGCTCCTGTATTGAGAGATGTCAGTTTCAGTTTCAGTGGCCTTAATACATTGATTCACGGAACTTGAATGACTGTCAACTGTTGAATGAACGAGTGTGAAGTATGTCAAGTCGCGCTATGTTTACTTCAAACCGGAAGTCGCGCCCACTTTTGACGCAAGGCCTCATGGGGCGTAGAAAACTTGTGGGTAGTCTTGAGGTGCGTTCCATTCGACAGGGTCCCTACGCAGTGTTCACTGCTCCCTACTCCCTGAACTCGGGAATATCAGTTGAAGTGGACTTCACTGACTTCCTGTGAAGTGATGTATCGATGTTCCCTTATTCCCTATGCTGTTTGCAGTGCCCTTCGAACTGAACATGTTCGTTCCCTTCGAATTGGAATCTCACTTAAGATGGCGAAATACCCTGTGAAGTCCACTTCGCAGTCCACTTACGGTCGAACGGAACCCACCTTTGGTGAATGAGACACGGATTGGATGCAGGTGGCGGTGACAGGTGATGGTGATTAGTAATCCGGGGATGCCGATCAAGTGGGCGGAGTGATGGAATCTGGCACTGAAGCAGATGTATCCGTGACAATACCAAAAAATACTTTCAAAGTGAACTATCCCTCAATTAGTTTCATCATCTAAGCATCCCAGATTTTTTTGAAGAACTCGATATCGTGACAGAAAATTTTAACTCTCGCTTTTCCAGCACTTTATGGTGTGTTCAAGTCATCTTGTATAGATCGAATTTACGAGTTGAGCGCACTTGAACGCCACTACAATGTCCAGTGGGGAGCTCGGGATTTTCTCTAAGCCCCGATCTTTCCGAGTGGTGGGCGTGTCACTAAGAAACATGGCGGAATACCACAATACTTAAATATTATGCAGCAGCGATATTGTCAAGATTTTCTTATTTACAGCGCAGTTAAGCGAATTGCCTGCACAGAATAGGATGGCATTATAATATAACAGTGCCACATGTAACGATAAAGTTGGCAGTGGCTTCATAAATTAATTAAAAACACAAAAAAACAAAACAAAGTACATCCGATGCTCATTTCTTAGTTCTTCATTTTCTAGGGCAAAAGTAAACTTTAAGCAAGAACCTTGCTGTATTTTTGTGTAATTAATTAAGAGAAAGTACTCCGCCATCTTTCGCCGACGAAAGTGACTTGAACGCACTGCCGTCGTAACTTCCCCAGGAGGACTTGAACGCACCAATAGACGTTGCGCTTAAAGAAGATTAAAGAAAATAGTCCAACGCCGTGGTACAACGAGCACACTCGTTAGTTCACCCAAAAATGAAAATTAAGTAATTAATTACTCACCCTCATGCTGTACCAACCCCGTAAGACCTTCGTTCATCTTCAGAACACAAATGAAGATATTTTTGATTAAATTTGAGAGCTGGATAACTCCTCCATTGGCTTCCTAAGGGACTCTTGACGGCCCATAAAGTCATTAAAGAAAAGGTTTAAATATTCCATGTGCCTACAGCGGCTCAATTATAAGTTTGTCAAGCGACGAGAATACTTTTTGTGCGAAGAAAAACATAAATAACGACTTTATTCGACTATTCCATTACTTCCTTATGGGCCTTGAGACGAGAATTGAAGAGATTTCCAGAACGCATGAGCGAGAACTGAGACGAGGACGTTCTTCTTCGACTACTTCTTGTTACCGGCTGCTCACCGCTAGTAATACCGCCCCCTACCGTATAAGATGACGTGCTGATATAGCTGGAAGCGCAAAACTTTATGTTTACAAGCAGAGGAAGACGCGCGCTGTACATACGTGTTTCAATTACCGTATTTTCCGCACTATAAGGCGCACTTAAAAGCCTTTAATCTTCTCAAATACGACAGTGCTGTGCGCCTTACAATCCGGAGCGCCTTATATATGGATCATCATCTTATACGGTAGGTGGCGGTAATACTCCTAAGCGTTGAGCAGCCGGTAACAAGAAGTAGTCGAAGAAGAACGTCCTCCTCTCAGTTCTCGCGCATGCGTTCTGGAAATCTCTTCAATTCTCGTCTCAAGGCCCATAAGAAAGTCATGGAATGGTTGAATAAAGTCGTTATTTATGGGGGTTTTTTCGCACAAAAAATATTCTCGTCGCTTGATAAACTTATAATTGAGTTCATGGGCCGTCAAGTGCTAGTCCCTTAGGAAGTCTATGTAGAACTGATCCAGCTCTCAAATTTAATCAAAAATATCTTCATTGTGTTCCGAAGATGAACGAAGGTCTTACGGGGTTGGTACAGCATGGGGGTGAGTAATTAATGACTTAATTTTCATTTTTGGGTGAACTAACCCTTTAAGAGAGCAGCCAGAAAAATGGAGCGTAGCTGAAAGAAAACTAAACTAGAGGTATTCCGGATTTCATGGAAGAAGAGCTCGACTGCTTACAGAGAGGCTTTAAAAGCTGCTATAGATCTACTTATTTTTCAAACCTATTAGAAGAAAATAAACATAATCCAAGGTATCTATTTGAAACAGTGGCTAAACTGACGAAAAAGAAAGCTTCAAGCCCAGAAGTGTCCAAGCAACACAACACTTTCTGATTTTTTTTCACTTACAAGATTGATTATATCAGGGAAAAAATATAACTATGCAATGGTCTACAACATTATCGCATCAGGGAGTGTATTGTAGTCTTCCTGAGGAAAAATTTGGTTCATTTGCTGCTATTGGAGAGGAAGAATTTAGCAAACTCGTGACTTTTTTCATATAAATCAACAACTTGTATGTTAGACCCTATTCCGACTATGCTACTGAAAGAGATGCTTCTGGATGTCATAGATCCTCTTCTTAATATCATTTATTCGCCTTTGTCTCTAGGATACGCACCAAAATCCTTTAAGCTGGCTTGTACCGCCCAGTCCATACGTGTATTCTCCACATGTTACCTCCCTTCAGGCAGGATTTGGCTTCCGCAGCATCCCTTTCTTCCATTGATAGGGTAAGCTTTCCCAGTGGTCCTGTGGAACAGCAGTGACTTCACTGGCCTTAGCCCCGCCATCTCCGCCTCAAGGCTTTTGTCTAGGCGCTGGAAGGTGGAAGCACTAGTTGTGTTCTCAATGGTGATCCCACGTCGAACGGGAATGACTGAAAGGGAACGAGGGTTATACGTAACCGAAACGTTTTACCTATAAGGTATCTACATGCTACTTGAAGATGAATTATATTGTTTTTACACTCATGGAACAGTTCTTTATAATAATTCCAAATTGGGGTCTAACAATCTAATGTCTGTAGAGATGGGCCGACACAAGCAGTGCTGGAGACCTGGAGAACACAGACTGTGTTCACATTGCACTGCTGGAGTCGTCGAGGACGAGTTGCACTACTTCATGGAGAAAATAGATACAATTACACTATTCAGATAGCTTTGATTCTACCTGATTTCCAGTGAATGGGTCAAGACAAACTCATATGTTTGGGAAAAAATTAAGAGTGGGTCCAGTTGGCAGAGAAATGTGTTATCATATGAGAATGAGTCTAATAAAAAATAAAAAATTCACTGCTGTGTATTTACTTAGACATTTTTTTTGCTAGCATAGATATGATTATTAATTAAATTGAATTATATGTGTGTAATATGTTTATTACTTAAAGGCACAATATGTACGATTTTTTCATTAAATTGGATTATCACCACTCGAAAAGTGTTATATTGTGTAGACTTGTGTACTTGCACTATCCCAAATGTCTCCAACAATATTTACATTCAGAGAAATTAGCTATTTTGACCAGTGTAACGTCCCATGTCATTGCGTAGCTTCTCAATTGCATCATATCCGTGTTACCCTCGACTTAAAGGGATACTCCACTTTTTTTGGAAATAGGCTCATTTTACCACTCCCCCAGAGTTAAACTGTTTAGTTTTACCTTTTTCAAATCCATTCAGCCGATTTTCTGAAATTTAGAAGAATATCAGTAAACAGACAGTTTCTCATTGACTTCCATAGTAGGAAAGAAATATACTATGGAAGTCAATAATGAGACCAGAAACTGTCTGGTTACTGATATTCCTCTAAATATCAAAAAATCGGCTGAATACATTCAAAAATGGTAAAACCCAACTGTTTAACTCTGGGGGAGAGGTAAAATGAGCTTATTTCCAAAAAAGTATCCCTTTAAGGTTATACTTAAGTAGAAACCATGGACTAAATAGAAAATGTTTAAATATCCCAAGTGACTACCGTGGCTCAACTATATGTTTATCAAGCGACGAGAATACTTTTTGTGCGAAAAAACAAACAAAAATAACGAGTTTATTCGACTATTTCTTTTCTTCCTTGTAGGCCAGAAACGAGACTTCCTTAGATTTCCACGACGCATGCGCGAGATTTGCGATCTGAAGTAGTGTAAGCTGGTGTAAGCAGATCGCAATTCTCGCGCATGCGTCGTGGAAATCTAAGGAAGTCTCGTTTCTGGCCTACAAGGAAGAAAAGAAATAGTCGAATAAACTCGTTATTTTTGTTTGTTTTTTCGCACAAAAAGTATTCGCGTCGCTTGATAAACATATAGTTGAGCCACGGTAGTCACTTGGGATATTTAAACATTTTCTTCATTGACTTTCTGGGCCGTCAAGAGGCAGTCCCTTAGGCAGCCAATGTGGTAGTTATACAGCTCTCAAATTTAATCAAAAATATCTTCATTTGTGTTCCGAAGACGAACGAAGGTCTTACGGGGTTGGTACAGCATGGGGGTGAGTAATTAATGACTTAATTTTCATTTTTGGGTGAACTAACCCTTTAATCCACATGTGTCAAACTCAAGGCCCGCGGGCCACAACCGGCCCGCAAATGAATTATTTTTGGCCCGCATGACAAAATGTATTTATTTTTAGAGCTGGCCCGCCGTCACTGTGTCACGTGACAAGCAATGACGCGTCACCATGGAAACATGACCGCGAAAGCGTGACATTCTGGGCGGTAACCCGGATGAGTGGCCATTATGGGGGCACTCGGATGTAAACAACAGCATTTACTGCACTATGTATGTACTACGGAACACATTGTTACACTAAAAAACACAGAAAAAACCCTTGGTAGGTACGAAATCATATAGAGATGGACTTACCAAGCAGGAGAGAGCGTAATATTTTGACAAACTAAAGTTAATATGTGGTAATGGTGAGCTTCTATAGCCCGTACTGCAATTCTTCCTTCTATTTTCTTGTTCCGACATAGGCTACGCTCAGATTGTCAGTCCAAAAAGCACATGAAATCCGTTTCAAGCTAGCAGCTACATCCATATGTGGTTTGAAATCCTATTCAAATACCATATGCCTCAGTCTGAACGATCGGATTTCGGATGGAATGCGACTTTCACGCCACATAAAATGTAACGTTAAACATCAGTTTTAGAGGAGACATGCTGCAAGTCGCTGCCGAAACAATGCTGTGTTGTTGCAAAGTGCCAGACGAGCAGAAAAATATTATTTCTGAAACATGTATTGAAACCGGCGCTGACAAGAACGCGGAAAAAGCCGTAACGTTGCATAACAGATTCCTACCGTTCTGCAGCTCAATACGCAATTCCACCAGAGGCTGTTGCTTAAAGTCCCTAATATAGTCCAGCGCGGCGGTGGCTACACACATCCATGTTGTAAAAATTAAATAAGAAAACATCACTATTGCAAATGCAAACCCCTCCATCAGTGTCAATGTCAGTGCCGTATTGCTGATGCTGTGCCTCTGTCAACCACAAACGCCTTCTTTCATCAGTTTTTGCACTCTTCTCTTTAACGTTTGGTAGTCTGTAACTCAAAAGGTATTTTCCCCGATGTGACAGTGACAGATTAGTACAGACCAAAACTCGGCCATTTTTCAGCATAAATAATCAGCCAAATTTGAAGGAAGGTGAACTTTGAAAAGGTGGACTTTCATTTTTGCATTTCTTTCTCTTGCTATAATAGGACATTTGATTTTCCTTTGAAGTAAATAACTTTTGTAAATAACCATAAGAAATTAGTGAAACTGATTTTATTTATTAATTTTATTTTATTTTATTTCCTAATTAATGTTGTTTTATTGGCAATAATATATAGACCTTGTTGTTTTCAGGTTCATAATAATAATACGTTGTTTCAATAAGTGTTTAACCTGTCCGGCCCTTGACCTATAGCAATTTTTTGATCTCGGCCCACTGTGTATTTGAGTTTGACACCCCTGCTTTAATCTAAACTCTGTCTATGAAACCAAGCCGAAGTGTTTTATTAGACAGGTGAGCAACTGTTAGGATACCTTTATTGACTAAAAAGCTAATTATTTGTTAAATAGCTCAACACAGTTAGTCTTATTGTTTTCTCCTTTTCTTTGATTTACTGAGAGTAACACGTTAGCACCCAAAAAGTAAACCAGACAACACTATTTTGTCAAGTGGCTAACATAGGATAATGAGAAATAGATTTATTTGTAGTAACAGTAATACAGCATTTTCTCCATCATACAATGTTTTGAAATGAATTGCATTTAGCAACTCAAGTCATCCAGCTTTGATTAATATATTATAATATCAATCTAGCAGTGTGCACACAGGACGTGCAGTGTGCAACAAGTGTCTCATACCAGCCTCCGAGCTAACGCCGACGACAAAAGACGACACATCCCATGATTCCACGCTTACTCACCGTGTCATAAAGCTACGCCTTTGTTATAGTTTTGAATAAGTGACCTCTAGTGGCGAAACTTACATACTGTGCCTTTAATGCTTTGGCAACATTGTGCTATTCTACACAGTCATGTCAGTAAAGCTAATTGAACGAGAGAGAGAGAGAGAGAGAGATTATTTCAACAACAAAACATCAGTAATCAAAAACACTTTGCCATAAGTGGAGATGCAATGTTTAAATCTGTTCAATTGAGAGAGTTGAACACTCAATGCATGGCCACAGTATGAGCCTGGTAAACTTTATAGTAGCTTTAAAGTTTCATTATATTATGTTGTGTTTGCAGTCATGCAATTTTGTATACAAGTCGGTTTGCACTCATATTCAAAACTATTTAAAGGGACACTATGCAGTTTTTTTTAGTTTAGCTGAACAGCATCAGAGTTATCGAAATGGTTATATGACTTCTTTCGGATTAAAAGGTGACCGTTTAAGGACCATTAAAGTACATCCCAGATAGCAAACTGACATTGAATCAACGTGGAAATATGACATCGAAACAACGTTGATCTGACATTGTTTTGCTCATCGAATTAACGTTGAACCAACGTCAGACGCGTCATTCTTTCAAAACTAACGGAAAATCAACTTGAAATCAACGCGTTGTTTCAACGTTATGAAAGCAAACCAATTTTCGATTTTCATTTAGCTTTGAAGAATGCTGCGTCTGACGTTGGTTCAACGTTAATTCGATGAGCAAAATCAACGTTGTTTCAATGTCATGAGAGACGTCGTTTCCACGTTGATTCAATGTCAGTTTGCTGTCTGGGATGGGATAATGGTCGGATCTATATATTTAATCATGTGAAAATTCTCACCGTTAACAACATATATTAGATCCCCTTAAACAACAAATTAAACACAATGTACTTGTATATGTAACACGTTATGCTCTCCGTGAGTGCTATTTACGACAGTAACGTTAAATACAAGTATTCCACAGTGACTCCAGGGGTCGCCGTTTCACAAAAACGGAATTCCTGCATAATGTCCCTTTAAAATGCCCACCGCTACCACGATATTGATCATTCTCACCATTAATTTAGGCTCAAATCTGTGGCATGTTTAGGTTTCAGTGCTACATATCAATCTAGATAACTGTGAAATATATAGTATGTAAGTGGTTATATAAAACAAGTCTTGATTAGTCAATGTATATTTTCCACTAGCAATCCTTTAGTCACATTGATTTTCAAGTCATCCCAATGATGGCGTCAAAAGGCAATGAAAATGAATGGGGGAGGGGGGTGTACAGCCATCCAGAGTTTAGGAGAAGGGACACTCTTATTAATGCCTGGCTTTAATGTATATTGAATTTTGAGGGGCAACCTGCAGTTTCCCATATTAAATTTGAAGAATGTCTTATGTCTGGTTTAGATTACACGATTTTTTTTTTTGTCTGTTACGATAGTCACTGTGTCAGATTATGCGATTTTGACTCCTAAAACCTTGTTGTGTCATGGACAATTAAGAGACATGTCAGACTACACGATGCTTCCTGACCAGTCATCGCATGCCGTCTTTAACGTCATCGAGAAGGCAAAACTAGTAGCGAGTGAGTTCCGGAAACGAACGTAAACAAACAATGGATGAAGCGGTGAGTGTTGTATTAGCTGTCCTGTGTTAAAAAAAAGTAAAAAAAGAAAGAAAACTTGACAATGGACACGTTCCTGGATTGCTCGAAGAGGATAGTATGGGCTGTCAATCCTCCAAAGAGAACTTGAGGTAAAATATTGTTTTCTTTCATATTTTTACTTTTAGTTTTAACGTTAGCACCATCGTCTCTCTTTCGTTTCGCCATTTTTGAAAGTTGTGTACGGAAAAGCTTCTGTTCTCCTATTGGTCGACCTCATACATGTGACGGAACCGTCGTGGACGACCGTTAAAAAAAATTAAACATGCTAGTATTTTTGTCGTGATGTCGTGAAGCATCGCAGATGCGACGTAGGTTGTCGCCCACGGCCACTACCATTGAATCTTGAGTCCCGACGCCCGTTGTCGTTTACGAATCCCCACGACACCCAACGTCAAACGGATCGTGCCAAAATCAGGCTAAAATTGTGTAATCTGAACCAGGCATTAGTGGATCCCTAGCTGCCTAGGTATCAAGCACCATTTTATATTTCAACACCAATACATGGCTGTATGAAACGTACAAAAGGGTCATGCGGCAGCAAGCAATTGATTTTTTTTTTTATATAATTAACAAAAACAAATCATTTAAAAAGCTGCAATCTTGGGATAAGTGTAGAAAATGTGATCATATACAACATAAAGATATACAACAAATATCCAACTCAGATTCAGTGGTTAAGTCTACTACGGTATAATAAATGAAATAACACCAGCTTTCTTTCAAAAAGTCATTTTCTCCACGTGACAAGATTATGTCACTTGTTTGGTAAAAGTGCATATCGATGCATGTTGGTGCAGGTTAAAGGTGTTTTTAAATAGTGTCACTTTTCGTATCATACTTTGTTACGGGCTACCAGACAAATAAGACTGTAATCATGAGAATAACAATGCATCGGAAATACATTTTCAATCATCACAAAGCACTTAACACAAACTTGTTAAAACATATCTGTGAAACTTTTTTAGGCTATTGGCAAGCATGTCTGGATCTACAAAGAGAACCTTGTGCTTCAAAAATATGAATTTAAATGATATACCAAAATATATGTTTTCTTTACTTTAATATTAAAAACTAAAATATTAAAAACATGCCACATCACCGGAAACAACAAAAACACAGTTAAAGAGTCAGCCAAAAGCTCTGTGAGCTAAATTGTTGTAAAGAAACACTATATAACCTTTTCCACAACCAAGTTGACCTTTGAGGTTTCATTAAATGCAGGAAATAAAATCTGAAATCAGAAATCAGCTGTTTACTGAAACATGAATCCCCTCAAAAGTAATACAATGCTATGTAGCTACAGAATTATCTGGATTATGGTCTACTAGGCACACCTCTTTGAATGCACCTCTTCCCCTATATTATAACAGGGAAAGGGCAGTTTGGCCCAAAAAATTTGTTTGGCTAATATTAGATGGCTAAACTTAGTTTACATCTATGCATCTTTAGACATGAATGCAAGACATTTTTAAAGTATTAGAATAAAGCATAAACTCCCAGGCCTACCCTATCTAGGCCTACACAAAGTGATGGAACAGGCCCTTGTTTCTTAAGGCCACTGCACACTGAGTCCGAAATTCGCATCCGAAATTTTCGGACGTTAAAAAAAAAATTCGACCTCACGTTATGTCAATCATGCTTGCACACCGCCTCTGAAACTTTTGTCCTTCATAAAAAAATTCGGTCCCACTTTATATTAAGTGGCTTTAAGTACTGTTGCACTTACATTGAAGTTACTACTTTGATACATTGGACTTATTGTGTACATACTGTACATGTTTTTACATTGTACTTATATTTTGAAAATACCTGCATGTAATTACAACTGTAATTAATTCATGTAATTACATTTGTAATTACACAGTTGATCCTTCGCTTACACCTCAGCCCACCATGACACCTACCCATACCACCACACCTGTCCCTAACCATACCCATATCACACCTCAATAGCAGCAAAAGTGTTTTACAATACAACCTGAACACAATAAGCACATTGTACTTATTTTCCTATGTAAGTACATAGTACTTAAAGCCACTTAATATAAAGTGGGACCAAAAATTTGGATTGGGTTCAATTTTCGACGTTTTTCGCATCTACAGCCAGCATTTTGAGGTTTTTTTTAGACAATTCAGGGCCGGGGGAGCTCGTTCCGCACATCGCAGTGTTTTCAGTTTTGGTTTTCAATTCGATCAAGTGTTTATATGTTCTCTCGATTGGATTATGAAAGGAATAAACCTCCCCTTTCAATCAGATTGAAATTTCAGATTGATTAAGGTGTGATAGAGCAGCCGATTCGATAACTAATGTATTATTTGGGTACAATATAACCTGTGGCCTATACAGCTGTTCTGTCTGCCCAGCCTTTAGACATACTGCCAGTCTGTGATTGGTTCAAGGAAATTGGTGGTCTTGTTTTTAAAATGTGGCTCCAGAATCGCAAGCAAAGCATCAAACTGTCCCATGACATTCTGAAGTAAATTTTGAATCGCTCAGGATAAATTCGCAACTCCTTGATAAGGAACTCTCCTTCCTCTCGGTGCAATTTCAGGATTGGATTGACCCAATATTTTCTCTTTCTTCTCTTTTCAATAAGAGAGAGGGCAACAGAATCATTCTAACTGCTTGACGAATCCATTTTGTATTTTTGCGCTTTTTCCCCCGCAAATGTTTAATAAATACGCATCGGAGGTTTCTGTGCGTGACAAATTTTTAGGCTGACGAACACGAAAAAAAAACATAGGAAAATTTCGGACTTAGTGTGCAATGGCCTTAAAGGGTTAGTTCACCCAAAAATGAAAATTCTGTCAGTATTTACTCACCCTCATGTTGTTCCAACCCCGTAAGACCTTCGTTCATCTTCAGAACACAAATTAAGATATTTAAGATATTAAGATCGCTCCTGCTTACAGTCCATAGGCTTCTTGGGGGAATGACTTGCTGTCCTCGAAAAGTCATTAAAGACATCGTTAAAATAGTCCAAGTGACTACAGCGGCTCAATCTTAAGTTTATCAAACGACGAGAACACTTTTGTGCGCAAAAAAACAAAAAAAATAACGACTTTATTTCAACTATTCACTTCCTTCTCCATGAGCCTGTAGTAAGTTAACGTAGTGTGATAGCGTAGAGCTACGTCACACGTAGGCTCACTATTGGCCGATGCTGGTCATGTGTGTGTGATGCGTGTGACGTACAACAACAGAAGCTTACGCTATTAAACTAGTAACCTGACTCGCGCAGAGGGAGAAATAAACGAATAGTTGAAATAAAGTCGTTATTTTTGTTGTTTTTTTGCGCACAAAAAGTGTTCTCGTCGTTTGATAAACTTAAGATTAAGCCCCTGTCGTCACTTGGACTATTTTAACGATTTCTTTAATGACTTTTCGGGGACAGCAAGAGCCAGTCCCTCAAGAAGCCTATGGACTGTATGCAGGAGCGATCTTAATATCTTAAATATCTTAATTTGTGTTCCGAAGATGATCGAAGGTCTTACTGGGCTGGAACAACATGAGGGTGAGTAAATACTGACAGAATTTTCATTTTTGGGTGAACTAACCCTTTAAGTCAAGAAAGGCAATAATTTGATTATCATTGAAACGTAAAAGCTGAGAACTGTCATATAAGATAGAGGGCCTCAGTAAAATCCTCACTTGTATGAGCACAAGCCCTTGTGATCATCTCACACTTCAAGTGTTGAGCTCAGGACTTGGCTTGGAGGCGAACTGGCCCATTACCCCGGCCTATATCAGTTAAAAAAAAAAAGAAAACCCAATGCTGTCCCTATGCCATTTTGAATCAACCACATCTCAAAAAAACCTACTTCCTAGATTACAAAAACATTCCACTTAGTAAAAGCTTTAATACTAACAGATCAGGGACTATTTTTTTGAAATACTCAGAAAACTGTTCCTTAGTTTGCGGATCCTATAGATTCGGAGTGAAAAGTGATATAGCCTGACGATGCAGATTGTGAACTTATAAAACTATTTGTGCTTTCTTTGCTTTCCCCTTTAGACAGTTGTTTCTGGTCCACCCAAGCAGAAGCATCTACCTGTCCTGTCCTAATACTTGAAGAAGACTGATCCCCTGTCCGTCCACCCTGGGCCAACAGAACCAGCTCTGATGCGTGCTTGGCGTCACGCCTATGCTCAAGGCATCCCTTAATGCTCGAGCCTTCGCCGGCTCCACCCCTGCCGTCGCCACCGTTCTTTGCCTTTCTCGGTGTATCATGAGGGATCTCAGTTAGCGTGGCTCCTTTGCCATGGCTAGAGCAGCGTCTCAACGCTTGAGGCTCGCGCTCAAAGTGCGTGAGCGGAAAATGCGGCAACAAGACGATGTGCTGTTCGAACGTCTGCGGGACCAGCGAGATCACGGAGGCTCGGTGAGGGCTCCTCATTGGACTAGCTAGTGGTGTCTCGTCGATGAAATTAATCACTTCATCGCGGCTAAAGCACTTGAAATCGTCCTCATAATGCTCGACTCGTGGAATCTGCTTGAGTGAATGCATGTCCTCTGACCGCCTCCTTTTGCGGTGAGGGTGGCTCTCCTCGCGGTAGGATGCCGGGCTGCTCCGCCGTCTCTCGTGGCGCGGCAAGCTGCACTGCGGGATGCCAATGATGTCCTCTGTGGAGCCCCAGCGATGCAGGTAAGACGGGATCTGACCGGTGGTCCACATGTCGGTTTCGTCGTGGGAGTATCTTCTTGTAGGGGGCACCTGGAGTAACACACAGACGAATGAAGCAGTGTATTTCTAAAAGCACAATTCTACACATCTCTGCTTCCGGCTCAATCTAAAGACACAAAACATGTTCTCAATGCGTCTTGCATATCTTATTGTGGTGAGCAGGATGAGGTCGAGGGATGTGAGAGAATGGCGTGAGGCCGGTGGCGTGATTATTAATGAACGACACTTGTGAGACGCACCGGTGTATTTGTTTATTATTATTAAAATTGTTGAGGCCTGTTCAAGCCTCCTTCTTCCCACAACATCTAACCTCGTTACTGTGCGTTCACACCAGACACGAATAGAGCGTCAAATTCGTGCCTACCACGTGTAGTTATACGCTTGAACACTTAGAATCCATTCGCGAGTCAAGATCCAAATTGACACGTGTAAAAACAAAAGTTTGAAGCCAAATTTACGCGCGTCAGAAGCGAAACCCATTGGCGGCCATCTTTATGTTGATCGAGCATTAATCGAGAGAGTCACCGCTCTGTATTTGCTGTGGAGAGCAGAACAGCGGCAGGATCATTGTCGCAGTATTTGTGTCCACCGAACCCTTCGGAGGCATACCGTTTGGCGAGTTTTACCATTTGCTCGCTCCAGCTGCGCCTAGATGACGGCCACTGTCAGCGGTACTTCCGTCTGTCCCGTGCCCAGTTTGATGACCTGTTGTCCCGCATCGGAGCGAGGATCACCCTCGCCCTCATCCACCTAATCTGTCATTTTTGTTTTGATGATAAATAGAGCCAGCCTCCAAAAGTTATTAACCTCTCCTGTGATTTTTTGTATGCACATGTATGTTGGTTGTCTTTACATCATAATAATATTCCATATAATCTAGATATGGAATAAATAACATTCAATACAAAATTAACATGTCTCGTATATTGAAATAAAGTTTTAAGTGATAAAATATTTGCTTTTTTGTGCATTAGAACCACACCAGGCATTTAGTCATATTACAAAATAATTTATTAAAGCATCCAGATACTTCACCACGTGAGCAAGCAGCAGGCTCCTGATTGGTTAAGAGCACGAATTGACAAACATGACATCATGACTTTTGCGTAAACATACACGCCACTTTCGAGTCAAGTGGCGTGTTATCTCTACGCATTTTGAGCTATTTGCATGTATCCATGTGTATGCGTGTATGTCTACGCCATTAACGTCTGAGTGATTCCGCGTGTCTGTACACGCCGTCAAATGTCCGCGCAAAACGAAGCAAAATGTAGATCTACATCTGGGGAGCGATCTTTTTCCTAGGATGGTAAGGGAACAGTCATAAATGCCATTAACCCCAGTGACGGTTAGGTTTAGGGACGGGGTTGAGGTAAGTCATATATTTATATATACAGTAATAACGTTAAGTCAACGGCGTTCATAAACACACTGAAAAGCGATTATGCGTCTTGATAGCACGCCAAAAATGGAAATACGAATTGGCGTGTCATACACACGCTACTTCATGAGATCAGTCTGAATTGACGCAAAGTTCAGATTTTTCAACTCGGGCGGCAGGCGCGGATTCGCGCCAAACGTGTGAATGCACAAATAGCACTAACTAAATCATTCTTGCGTAACGCGCCAGACACTCAATTCGCGCCATTCCCACTTAACGCACCAGACACTCAATTCGCGCCATTCCCACTTAATTCGCCAGACACTCAATTCGCGCGACGCAGGAATTTTTTACGTGCGTAACGCGTCTTTGCATTGCATTGACTTAACATTCAAATCACTCGTGCCTGACGCGCTATTCGTGTCCGGTGTGAACGCACCATTACAGTGGTGCCAAAACCCAGGAAGAAGGAGGCGGGAACCGGCGAAAATTCAACAATTTTAATACAAAATAAACAAATACAAAAAGTAAGTAAAAGAAAGCAGCCCCTCACTGACAACTGCTGTCACAAATAATAAAACAAAACACAACATAAATTCAGGCCTGTTCATCTCTCCATCTTCACAGGCGTCGCTCCTCCGTGAGAGATACGAGACCGGTGCGTCTCACAGGTGTCGTTCATTATAAATCACACCACCGGCCTGGCGCCGTTATCTCGCGTCCCTCGACCTCGTCCTGCTCGCCACACTTATAAAGTAAAAATCAATGGAATTTTGTGAACTACATATAATAGCAACACAGGCCTACTTTCACTTTATCACAAGTACTAATATTCATAGAATTGACCTTTTAATAGGGATGACCTTAAAAAATGTTTTGAGTACAAAATGAAGTAAATATTATTTTTAGTTTATAATCACTCACTCTTCAAATAGATACTCACATTCCACATTGTTCTGAGAACTACACAGGAAAGACATAAAATTAGTTTTTAGTATTCGAAAGAACTTTTAGTACACTATCCAAAGCATACAGCACAAGCCTAGCATGGAAGCAACTGTATTGTTTAATGAAGGAATGAGACGGCAGATTACAAAAAGTCCTATGGATTATGAGGTCTTTACTACACTCTCGCCAGAAGAGGGAAGCAAAGCATCAAAGCAATGCCATTTAGTCTGTTTGTAAAAAAAAAAAAAAAAGATTTTGTATTAGCTCAACGAGTAGATTTATTTAAAAACCAATGCTGATGAAAATATATTATCAACTAATGCACAACCTTAATTATGTATTATATTATGATACAGGACCAGCTATTATGAACACTTTTTTACATTTAGGCATTTTACCTTTTTAAACCTTGATACTCAGCTGATTAAAATGATTTGTCTATTTTTGTCATTTTGCTTTAAATATACTGCTCACTAATAAAACTAATTTGTCTCATATATAGATAAAGATACCTCACAATTCTTTGACAGTGCTAAATATTATTGCCTGGAAGCATTTATTGTTCTATAAGCCTAAATAGCTTGATAGCAAAAACAATAGCAGCTTGTACTTCCCAAATTATGACATTCTGCAACTTGATGATGATGATACAAAACACTGGTGAAATTGAAAAAGAACATTGATTCTGTAGTCTAATAGAACCAATGATGTTCTAACGTTTGCGCATGAGTTTGAGTTCTTTATCAATAGGCATCAGTGTTTTTTGCTGAACGTCTTTAGAGCAATTCTAAGACACACAATGTTTTATAAACTTTGAAGAGAACTTCAAAAGTTGATTCGTGCAATGTATAGCAATAAAATCAGCAATGAAAAGCAGTCAAGCACTGCACATTGTCTAACAGAGCTTTGGGTAGTGTTTGGCGTACACATTTATGGCATATTCTCCACATTTAACCTCCAAAGTCCAATTTTTCATTCCAGTCAGGTATATTTTTTATGATTGGTTAATTATTTATACAAAGAGAAAAAATTATAATATGAAGAGTTCAGATGCAAAAGCCTCTAAATGCCATTTGAAATTTTCTTCTTTAATGATGATTTTTATCAAACTTGTATATTTAAGTTCAGTAATTTCACTTAAATAACAATTAATAGGTAATTATCATTGCCATTTAAGTGAAATTACTGAACTTAAATATACAAGTTTGATAAAAATCATCATTAAAAAAGAAAATTTCAAATGGCATTTAGAGGCTTTTGCATCTGAACTCTTCATATGTGAAACTGATAATCCAGGCCAATGAAAGTTACATGTGGAGGTTACATGTGAGGGTTTATGGGCAGTATGTGAAGTAATCATTTAAATGTAAAAAGGTTAAAAGTTTGAAGTGAAGCATTGCACACCTTTAAAACATACTGGCAGTCTATAATATGAGTCTATAAGCCTTAATAGTACTACTTCCGTGTAGAAGTGGTTCAATCATGATGGGTCATAGTGGGTCATAATATTTATAGTATGGGATTTTTACAACATGACACATGATTAGTTCCTTTTCAAATCCAGACTAGTATTTGAATTTAGTTTTTTTTTACTCATTTATATTTGCAATGACTTCAAGCTTTTAACCTTAAAGTATAAACTGAAAAGGCATCAGTGTATCACATGAGCCCTGCAACAGTAGGCCTAAATCAAAAATACCAAGATACCACTGGGTGAAGAAAACAAAAGTGTTTGTTAGATCATATTTTCCAAGTTCTCACACAAAACAAGTCTACCATTTCAAATCTTGACGCTTGAAAAGTCTAATAGGGAATATAAAAGGATATTATTTTATAATATAGTGACTATAAAGGTTTTGCAAATACTGAGGTGGAGGGCCATTGCAACATGCACATTTGGAATTAAAATAAAGAAAAGATCAATTTGAAAACAAAATCAATGGAAATATACCTGCAAATAGTGCATTTTATCTTCCTGAAGCTCCCTCAATGGATAACCCTGGGAGCCCCCCCTTTCTAAGGTTGAGAATTCGTATTTGGCAATACGGTCTACCGTCATGATATCACCAGCGGAGCTATAGTCAAATGGTCTGTCAAATATTAAGTCCGGATGAATGCCTCCATCCTGGCTGTTTTCTGCAAACGCAGAAAGCATATGTATCAGGATTAAAAAATCAGTGTGTTCAATATACACAGACAGACAGACAGACAGACAGACGAATAGTTAGGAAAAAAAATTCCCTTTTATAGATTTACGTGATCCGCATTAGAATTGGAGGTCGTAAAAATGCTTTATTCGAAATCATTAGCATCAAGTGTCTTGTACTGAAAATCATGACTGACTGTTGCCATTTACCAATTAAAATTCCCTCAAATGTGTTGTTTTGGTGCAAAAGATTCTACAAACAATTTTTCTTTTCAGGAATTTAAAAGCAGTTGTAGAGCAATGTGAAATGCTGATCTTAAGGCAAAATGGGGGCACACAGCGAGATGATAGATGAGATCAGCTATTAGCACAGGCAGCAGAGCTTGGCATGCATTTGAGTGAGACACAAGTACAAGAAGCAACCCTTATACATACAACTGAGTTGTGTTACACAAGGCAAACCGTCTGAAAAGAAGCAGAGCACTTGTAAAATTAAGATCACACAATCCATTTCTTGCACATATTCCTTATGACTGCAAACGTAGAAATGGTGCCAAATAGCAGGAAGGGTAATGAAATACAGCTAACAGCAGAGTCAGACACTTAACACCTACATTCAGCAATACATAATGACAGCTTCACTTTACTAATAGTTTGTGATTAAGCATATTAATGATATAATTATCATGTGACCTCTAGCTATTTTTTGGTGGGAATCCAGATACTTTTTACATGTTTGCATTTGTTTTTACGTTTTAAATGTTTGCAAGGTAACCATAGTGGCAAGCAAAATACAATTTAGAATTTTCTTGGTACAGAAAACTATGTATAGTAAATTAATATAAGGTTTGAAAGGTTGTAAGAAGCTTATTTCTCTCATTTTGTTTAATTAATCATTTTCTTTTTTATGATAGTGGTGGCTAATACAAAGCTACACATTTTATTGTACACTGTAAGAAATGCCAGGATTAGACAGGATTAAACCGAACCTATTCATATTGAAATGTATCTTCCAAGAGAACTCGAGCTCCTGCGTGATTGTGTCATCCAATGGCGAGATGGAACGTCATAGGCGGGTGACGTCATTGACCAGGAAACTATTAAGCACCACTAAATCACAACAGCGCAAGCTTCTGTGCTTTAAGCAAGAGCTCTGTATAAATCATTGTCTGAAAAAGTGTTTTTGTCTGTCCTTAGTTGAAACTAAGCAGGAGTTTTATCACATATACATATATAACCATAATATGGCAAGTGAACAAATTGTGTACATCCCTGTACTCAGTATATCACGGGTGGGGATACATACCAACTATGTGTTGTTTGTTTGGTAGTGCAGCATGCCCAGTCAGCTCTCGAGGAATCTGATTGTGAGCATTGTGAGCGGCTACTATTAAGAAGGCTGTGCTCTTCGAGGAGGGCGATTTGGTTCGCGCTCCCCGAGGCTCGGGTCCCGCTTCTGCCGAGGCAGAGCGGCGACTTCAGATGTAGGGTTCACAAATAGATCTGACAGAAGGGTTTGAGGCAGGCCCAGCCCTATATATATCAGATCCAGTGCCTCAGTTCAGGGTTTGGAAGCATGCTCTGAGGTTACTTCTGCCCAGGCTGAGGCCCTGGTACTGCAACTATCCAGTTCAGAGGAGCTGGATGTTGTTAGTATCGGAACAGGAGATACTGAAGACTCGTCACTTCAGTCTCCTGCATTTGAGGAGCTTGTGGAGGTGCTCACTCCTGCAGTAGAAAAATTAAGCATTGAGTGGCCAGCGGACAAACAATGACAAAGAAGAATCTAGGCAGAAAAGTAAGCTCGATGGATGTTTTCTGCCTTCTTCTTTGCCGTTTTTTCCGACCTCCACACTGAAGTGTCGAAGTCGTGGAAAAGACCGGTTTCGTACCATGAATATAGTCCCCAGCTATCTAAATATTCAAATATAAATGGGTCCAAAAAACATGGTTATCGGACGATACACAGGAATGAAGAGATGCTTGCGAACCATCTCTCCCCTGAGTCTGCATCTGCTTTACCCTCCAAGCCACTAAGAAATACATCGGCTTTGGTGGGTAAAGCTTACTTGGTGGCAGGTGAGGTAACTGCCTGCATACAATGTCCATTCAAGAGACATACCAGACTGACCTACTAAAAGATATGAGGTCAGTACTGACATAATTCACAAACTACATCAGGCAGCAGATTTGTCTCTCAGTGCCACCAAGGAGACGGCCAAGTTGGTGGGCCGTTCTATGGCAGCCCTGGTGGCCACGGAGATACACCTATGGCTGAACCTCACAGAATGAAGGAGAGAGAAAACATTCCTTCTGGATGCCCCGCTTTCCCCTACGGGCCTCTTCGGAAACTACATTATGTGTATACTTTAATAAGTAAACACTGTCATCGAGAGGTTCCAAGAAGAAAAAAAGCAGGCAGTGGCATTCCAGAAATTCCTGCAACTCCACACTCATGTCTCAGGGGCTGTCGACTAGCTCCTTACACTGGGCGCAGCAAAAGCAGAGTGTCACGTGTCGCGCTCCTTCACAAACAAAAAGGGACGTGGCGCGGTACTTTCAGTGCAGAGGCCAGTCTCGAGAGATAGATTTTCTGGCAGAGTGGAAAAATCTTCCTTATTTATCTCAGTGGGTCCTGCAGACAATCGAAATGCGACCTGTTGTACACGAGACTGTTGCAGAGGTGGTGGGAACCAAGGGGTTCTCCCCAAGGGGAAACCAACTCTGCACTTCCAAGGTCACGCGGTGCTGCCTATGTGCCTTAGTCATGTAAAAAGAAACTTGGTTCCTGTGCCAAGGGCCAGTGCTGGGAACTCCTTGTCGTCAAAACACACTAATGACAGACCCTTGGGCTGATCGCCTAGCCCAAGATCTGTGGCAGGACCATCATCTCTGGTGGCATCTAAACAATCAAAAAAATGTTGGCGGTGTTCCAGACCCTGAAGCACTTCCTCCCAGACCTGAGAGGCCATCATGTGCATGTTTGGTCAAACAACACATTGGTGGTCTCATACATAAAACATCAGGGGGTCTGCGACCCCTTATAGAAGCTACTTTCATTGAGGATGATTTATATCCCAGGGTATCTAAATCAGGGGGCAGACATCCTGTCGAGGCAGGGGCCGAGGCCCAGGGAATGGAGACTCCACCCTGAGGTGGTGGAGCTCCTGTGGAAGAATTTCGGTCGTGCCGAGGTAGACCTGTTCATTTCAAAGGAGACATCACAATGTCCACTGTGGTTCTCTCTCAGCCATCCAGCTCCTCTGGGGTTGGATGCTATGGTGCAGGCATGGCCGAAGTCGAAACTGTACGCATTTCCCCCGATTGCAATGCTCCCAGGAGTTCCGGAAAGGTTTTGCAGGGACGGGGTCAGTCTATATTTGGTAGCCACATTCTGGCCGGCCTGAGTATGGTTTGCAGAAATAGTTTCTCTCCTCGACGGCTCTCCTCTGGAGATTATGACCAGGAGGGACCTACTCTCTCAAGTGAGTGGGACGATCCTTCACCCCTGCCCAGAACTGTGGAAACTGTGGGCTTGGCCTCTGAGGTGGCCCAGCTCATAAATTCAGGTCTCTCAACCGAGGTTGTTGAGTCTATTCTCCACTCCAGCGCTCCGTTCACAAGGAAGGTATATCCCTTGAAGTGAAGGTGTACTTCATTCACCACTTCATGGTGTTGAGAATGGACCTGGTTAGCTGCCCAGTGGGTGCAGTGCTGGAGTTCTTGCAGGAGCTCTCTGCAGGGTTATCCCCCTCCACACTAAAGGTGTACGTGGCGGCACTAGCTGCTTACCATGTACCTTTGAGTGGAGATTCTCTCGGGAGACACCCATTTATAACAGATTTCCTTCGTGGCACTTTGAGGCTGAGGAAAGCAGTCCACACAAGGGTGCCGACATGGGACTTGACCATTGTATTAGAAGGCCTCTCCCTACCTTTGTTTAAGCCCATTGAAGACGTTTCTGAGAAATTCATTACTCCAAAAACTATCTTTCTTGCTGTTTCAAAAGAATTGGAGACATTCAAGCACTCTCTGTTTCTCCCTCGCGCCTGGAATTCTCGCCTGGCATGGAAAAGTCCTTCCTCCATCCTAGGTCAGGCTATGTTCCTAAGGTCCCTACTAGTGCCCCTATTATGCTACTGATCTTGACTTCAGGTCCACTCCAGGGTGCGCAGAAGCTTTCATCTAAATGTGCGCTTTGACTTCACACGGACAGGCATTTGCTCTTATGGCGGTGTAGGACTTAGCGTTCCCGCAACTTTTCGACACAGCTTGAGTTCCCTTGAAAGGGAAAGTCTCAGTTATGTAACCTGAAGTGGGAACGAGATGGCCCTGCTATACTGCCGGCATGCCCGTAATCGTCTTGCTTCCGCCTATCGGAAGTTAGCACTGTTGTGATCCAGGGGTGCTTTATAGTTTCCTGGTCGATGACATTCTATCTCGACATTGGACTGGTTCCATACATGCTTCATGAGGCAATCACGCAGTGGGGAAAACCCGCACCAACGCAGTGTCTCATTCCCTCTTTAGGGAACTAGGGTTACATACGTAACCAAGAAGTTCTCGTCTAGCCAAGTCAGAAGAGTTAAAAAAGGGGACCAAGTGAAAAAAAAAACATTTGTTAAAACCCAGACAAGCTAGAATGTAAATAAGCTTATTAGCTGATTTTAAGTGAGGCAAAATATTCTTAGCATGAATACAAATATTTTATTTTAGATCTTATATTAAATTCATAACTGTTTGTAGACGGTTCTTTTACAACAGTCTAGCAACTGATGGAGATATATCTTTGAAAGGTGTGACATCATCACTCAACGTACAAAACAAAACAATGAAAAAATATTTTAAAAACTTCTAATAAAAAAGTCAACCAAAAATAAGTTCAGCAGCACAGATAAAAACAGAATCAAAAGTTGCATCCCAAATAATGCACAGCTCTGTTTAACATCTTTTTGCAATAATTGCAATTGAACAGACAAATTTATACAAAATTATGTCAAAAATCATTGTCAGTTATGTCTTAAGGGAACGAAAACAATCGAGAAAGATAATGCATGTGTATCATTATATTGGATCTGTGCATTCGGTCTTAAAGTGACAGCAGCCTAAAAATCCTGTAGTGGTACCATCCAGGTTGTAGTTTAAATACTCTCCCTTTGACGAATGAGGCTGTCATGGCTAAGCCGTTCATTCTGAGTCTTTGAAGGGTTGTGCCCTGGGTTGACGATCTGACTCTGGTTAAAAAAAGTCAACTTATGCTATCCCCACTATGGTTGCACATATCACCTCGAGAGGCAGGCATTCCCTCAGCAAGGCAGAGTGTGTGTTTGTTCCCATTAGTGCCATTCCAAGACACAGCGTTGAGTTCCACTTCGAAAGGGAACGTCTCAGGTTACGACTGTAACCATGGTTCCCTGAGAAGGGTAATGAGACCCTGCATCTCGTTGTCATGCCTCTGGCCTGCCTGCACGTCTCCTTCAGACTAAGAAGTTGATTATGTGGGTTATGGGCGCCCTCTTTTATTTCCGGGCACTCAGCTAATGACGTCACTGACTGCCAATCCAAGGCGCAGTCTCTTATTCCCCTTCTTAGGGAACCATGGGTAGAGTAGTGACCTGAGACAATTTTTCTTTTCATCTTTCTGGATTTATGTAATTTAAAGTGCCCCTATTATGCTACTTTAAAGGTTCCTAATTTTGTTTTGGAGGCCTCCTACTACATCAGGTTTACATACATCAGAGGTCAAAAAATGCTTTAATTTTCACAAAATATACATTCCATATCACCACATTTTTCAATGATTCTCAAAGGACTCGTCCGAAGATTCAGTTTCTCTGAATCCCTCCTTTACACAAATCTACTCTGCTCTGATTGGCCAGATGGCCCACTCTCTTGTATTTGTTCAGAAACGACACTACCCATTAACAAAAGTGAATTTCAGCTCCGGAGGCTTCCTAAAGCTCAGCGATTGTACAGACTGTAAAGACAGTAACAATGTCTTTGATTTTACCGTATCAATTTGAATGTGAGTCCCATGATGAACTATTGGAAGAACTAGTTACGTATTCAACCCAAACCTCCATCACAAGGACGTCTTGAGCAGGACGTTTCTCAGTGATGCGCTATTCAATTTGACGTACATTATGAGATGTTGCAACTGTAATTCCTCCCCATCAGCGTTAAAGGGATACACCACTTTTTTTGGAAATAGGCTCATTTTACCACTCCCCCAGAGTTAAACAGATGGGTTTTACCGTTTTCGAATGTATTCAGACGATTTTCTGATATTTAGAAGAATATCAGTAACCAGACAGTTTCTGGTCTCATTGACTTAGTAGGAAAAAAAATAAACTATGGAAGTCAATGAGACCAGAAACTGTCTGGTTACCAATATTCTTCTAAACATCAAAAAATCGGGTGAATACATTCGAAAATGGTAAAGCCCAACTGTTTAACTCTGGGGGAGTGGTAAAATGAGCCTATTTCCCAAAAAAGTGGAGTATCCCTTTAACAAGTGTATGTCCATCAACAAATATATGTTTATATTTCTAATTTATTGCGGTGCACATGTGGAAACTGCATCATTAACTGTATCAAGAACAACAGACAATCTGCATTAATGGACACACTTTTAGGTAAGAAAATATTTACATAAATAACTACTCTTTGTAATTCAGAGGAGTTAATGGTCCAAATAAAATGGGTACTGTCCCATCTTTAATGGATAAGCATTTTGTAAATCCCATTTAGACCTCACAAAGACTTGAGAAGCAATTGCAAAATTGGAGATCTTTTACATCCACAGACAGCTACATTACACATTGCATGAAAGGTAATATTCAAAAAAGCATAAATAGGGGCTCTTTAAAATGTTTAGATATAACAACCTACAGCAGACTTACTGCAGTTGCCTGTGACAAATTAAAGTGAAGTAACTTTGCTACAAAATTTCAAACAGTGGCAGTTCTACAAAGGCATCTCTTAACAGGTATTCCAGTTATAGATTTATTTTTAATTGTATGTTAGCTAAAACATACTAATTAGAGATTAAAACAATCATTTAAAATAATAGCCATCCATCTCAAAATGTAGGTCACATGATAAATCCAATGACTGTAATCATTGTAGTAATGTAATAATTGTAGTAGAATTGATTTTTTTTCAAACATGGCAGTAATGAATGTAAGATTAATGAATCAATTAATAAGTTAATTGATAATTAATTTGTAAGACAAAAAAATATATAAAAATATATCATTTGAAGGATAAAAAATGTACTTCCTTTCTTCACCCCAATCTAACAATAAGAGACTGTGTTTGAATACCACTGAATAATTACAATTATACTAATTATAATTATACCGGTACACATACTACTTGAAATAAATTTTGTTTTCCTTCCTTTAAATTTTCACCTGATTTATACAAGAAGAGCTCATTTGCTTTTTACCCTCAATCCAACTTTTTTTTTGCGTTTCAGCATTTCAAGAATCCAAGAGTAAAGTTATATGACAAGTATGCAATTCTAGAATTTACAATGTATTGTTGCATAGTACTATGTATTGTCTTTGACTATTAAAAAAACACCACTGGTATAGTATAATGTAAGAAGTACAATATTATGTTGTTTTGAATACACCATTGTTTTTTTTTCCATGGAAAAAGCTAAAAGAAGCTCAGTGGCCCTTACCTTCATCCACTTCATCGTTAGACATGATGGCAACACATTTTTCCCAGACCATCTTGACGTCTGCCCTGTAGCGGTCACAAGCCCACAGGAACATGGGAAGGAGAATTGATTGTGCTATGGAGCACCAGAGTACACATAAGACCATCCAGTTGTAAGAGCGGTCAAATTTCAGGCTGGCAAAGCTCACCACCTACAATGAAGCACTGCAATTATTTATATGATAAAAAGCAAAGAAAAATGGCATACAGACATACAGTTCACCTTATGCATCATTTAACTGTGGCAGTGACACCACGGCCCCACTTTATATAAACACTATAGACAGGAAAAAAAATATGGACTTAGGAAATTATGTTTCTGAAGAGATTGTGTCTCCCCTGTGAAGGCCTCATCGACATGACAGCCATCGACACTGATCCTCAACAAACCCGTCTCCATACCGGAACAACTCAGATCTTCAAGCAGATGGAAATGGATAATATTCTTATTCTTCCAAACTAATATGACTTCTGACCTATAATGCTGCCTAAATCATAATCATACACTGTTCGTTCATTGGCCAGAGGAGAACTGTCCCGGGATTCTCCCAAAGTTTTTTTCTCCTTTCTGTCACCTGATGAAGTATTTTTCCTTGCCACCGTCCACCATTGTTGCCATTGGCTTGGCTTGCTTATTGGGAACATTCAATTTAATATTCAACAATAATATTGATCTGCCTGCATTTACTCTATTGTACAAGAACTGAACTGGGCGATGACATTACGGTTTACTCCAGAGCAGATATATATATATATATATATATATATATATATATATATATATATGAACTAAATTAATAACTTTTTGCAAAAACAAAAATGAAACATCACTGAACTTACTTAAGCAGGACTGTGATGCTATTTTCTTCTGGATAAATTAATGTGACTTGACTTGACTGAAGAGCATTTTTGAAGCCCAAAGTGGGCGAGTCATTCTCGGATAACCAAAAAAATAATAATTCTGCAGAACTAAAAGCCTTAATAATATTAAAACGGATAAGTTATTAAAACAATTAACCCCTCTCACAGTTGTCACGAAGGGCAAAAATAGCTACAGAGACCAAAACCACTTTTTGTACCAGGCTGTAAACCTATTTTTTTATGCTGTAAAGTTCTACGAAATTGACTCTCTTCTGGAGCCTGTCTTTAGCGGCTAGTCAATTATTTGAAGTTTAAGTCACTACCGTGTTGGATTCAATTAATTACAGATGCAATTAAATGCAGGTATTTTAAAATACATTACAAGTACAATGTAAATGTGAAGGTTCCCGCCTGGTACTAACATTTAAATGAATCATTTGATACAATGCACTTATTGTGTACATAAACCTTGGGTGCCGCCATTGTAGCAGACCATCACCTGCTGATAGAATCCCCTTGACCATTCATTTTGACATCATTTTAACAGCGAATAACGGCGTTCAAAGACTCTATTTTTCCTTTATTTATTTCTAAAGAAACACAACAATGTATAAAAGGCTCCATTACTTTGCATCTTACGTTATGGCCCAGTAGAAGCCTTTTTTTTTTGTTTTTTTTTTGTTGTTGTAAAAATAGCCTAACATTTGCGTCATAACCGACTCTCTATCGCACAGTAGAGAAAATACCATATGAAGAGTTCAGATGCAAAAGCCTCTAAATGCCATTTGAAATTTTCTTCTTTAATGATCATTTTTATCCAACTTATATATTTAAGTTCAGTAATTTCACTTAAATGGCAATGATAATTACCTATTAATTGTTATTTAAGTGAAATTACTGAACATAAATATACAAGTTTGATAAAACTCATCATTAAAGAAGAAAATTTCAAATGGCATTTAGAGGCTTTTGCATCTGAACTCTTCATATATGCTCTCAAAATGCAAAATGCATATATGCTGTGCAAAATTCAGAAGGGAATGATTCAGTTTTCTCTTGGCACAGCGACTAGAAGACTTACAACTGTCAGACAGGTTGTTCGAGTCACATCAACGTCATCAAGCTCAGTTTGAGCCAACTCAGTACGCTCAGCCAGGAAGTGAGTACTTCTAATCGACTCCACTTTTCTCAGTTGAAGACTTTGGTGTCGCTGTGTCCATTTCTTTTATGGTCTACGGGTTCGGTCTGTGCCTCTGCTGTTACGGGGCCCAACCAGTGTTTTTTCTTTTAATGCTTGCTCAGCATAAATAAGGCTCTTATGTTTATAAGCCTCAATTTTTAGCAAATACAATTTTAGGTGGGAAGCAAAACCTCCGATTCAGGTCAGCTAAAAGCTTCCAATCCTGAGCTCCAACCAACTGGCCAGGATCTGGGGTCTTCTCCTTGACCTCACTTGTCGCTTCCCCCACAAATTCCTTTACTGGAGCATGAAGACATAACAGTAGGGTGACCACCTGCTAATAAGCCCGAGGGGGGACAAGGGGTATGTTTCTGAGGGACAAGGTGGGACACTGCTTGGCGCGGCGGTGCCCCCACCCCACGGGCAGACTCTGATAGTGGTTTACCCATATCTAGAATTGTTACTATTGCCTTACTGTTTGTACATAAATAATTGTTCAAAAAAAGCACATAGCACATACATTAATAATGCCCTATTCCCTAAACATGTTTTGCTGATAGGCTATATGCTGATGCTCATGATAGGCCAACCAATGTGTATTTTTTTTCTAAATAAAGATGAATATTTTGAACATTCAATGAATTGACAGATGCACTTCCACTTACGATTTACTTAAGCTATTTAATTTAATTTATTTTTCATTACAATTAATTCACTTTAAATAAATAAAAATATAAAATTATAGGATTAAGAGGAATTTTAGTTGCTCAACACCACAGGAACAGTTTTAAAAAAAAGTCGAAAAAAAGTCTAAACTCACAACTCCAGAGGTTCACGGAACGAGAAGCTGCGCTGTCATGACAACAATGAAAAAGTTAACATCAACCTAGTCGGCAGGTCACGTGGGAGAGGCAACCAGTGTTGGGGAAGTTCACTTTCTACATGAACTAGTTCAAAGTTCAGTTCACACATTTTAAAATGAACTAGTTCAGTTCAAAGTTTGCACAGAAATGTAAGATTTTTCCCATCTTCACCGACCTCGTTATAAAATACGTTTAAATTATCATATGACGCCTTTGTCGACGGCGGCCGCGGTGCGACACTGATGGCTTGTGTTGCCAGATTGGGTGTTTTTTCGCTACATATTAAGCCCTGTTTACGGTGAGTTTTAGCCGGGCTTTCGCCTGGAATGCTCTATAGAAATCTGGCACCCCATTAAACTGAGAGAGCGTGCGTTCACAGACACCAGAACGAACGAGTTCACACGTTCATCGGGACAGGCAGTAAAACAATACGTTCAGTTCAACCCAAAATATGAACGAGTTCATGGACGTGAACGTGTTCAGGCACAACGTTTGGCTGCCTCGGTCTCGAGGATATAGAGTGACCGACTTTTTTTTTCTTTTTGAGAAAGCATTGATTATGCGTGACACGGTCTCAATTTGCGGGACGCATGAATTGGGCTTCAAACGCTGTGCGCGCACACGCTACGCGGGACGGGTGGTCACCCTACATAACAGAAGAGGTAATGAGGTAATAAGTCTGTTGGTTGGGAGGTAATGGTGGTCCGACTGGAGTCCAATGATGCTGCAAGATACTTCAGTAACTGGTTGTGCCTTCATGTATAATGGCCTTGAGCCAACCAAGATGTGCTTCAGGTTTGCTAGAGATAAACAGAAGGGACACATAGGATCTTTTTCGTATCATTGGGGGCTCCTAACGAGAAGCTTATTTGAGATACTTCCATGCTCCACAGATCCTCCCAAGAGAAATGTCAGCTCTCAAATCCCTACCATCTTATCCACTGCCCTTGCTTTGCTTGAGATGTAGATTTGCTTGAGATTGGTGTTTAACCCTCTGGGGTCGGCAATCGCGCAGGCGTGATTTCATTCTGAAACCAGTTCATTCTGAAACATGACAGAATATGACCTGCAACTCACTTGTCACTGGTACATGAAACATATCTCGAAGCTTGAAGTCTCCATTTTAAATGATGTAAATCATATCAAAAACAAATATTGTCTGTTTAAGTAATTCGTATGAAAGCAACGGCATGTACAGTTTCTCCAGGCCGAGCTGATTAGCGCTAATGTGACCACGCCCACATGCCCACGAAGTGTTCATATGCAAATGATCCACCTCTAAACAAAGAATCAGCTACTTCAGCAGTCCTGCTCTGCTTTTCATCGCATTTGAAGATTGTGTTTGTACTGTTTACCTTGGATTTACCTCAGCATTAGAAGAATTAGAGGAACATGATTTGATTATGAGAACGATTTTCAAGGTAAGACACTAATAGAAGCATGTTATTGCCGTATAAACTTTACATTGTAGTTACTAGATAAACTGGAGACAGACTAAAATTTATATTATGAAATGAGATTGGAGTAAAAACATGAAGCCTAATGCTAAATGTATACATGTACGACACGAGAATGTTTTTATGTTCGATAATTAAACACAGCACGATACAACAGTAGGAGTATACACTCACCTAAATGATTATTAGGTACACTATGCTAATACTGTGTTTGACCCCTTTCGCCTTCAGAACTGCCTTAATTCTACGTGGCATTGATTCAACAAGGTGCTGAAAGCATGGCGTGCATGAACGCCATGACGCAGTGTCGAAGATCCACTTTGAAGGGCAACCAAGAGACATTTAGGTACCAAACACAAGACTGTTGTGTTCAAAATAAATATTTTGATCTGAACACCTCACAACAATCCATCCTAAGGTAAATCTAACTTCTGCTCTTATTTATAATTGATGTAAAAATCTGTCATTTACAGATTTATAGATTGACTGCAATACCATTTGAAAACCTAATTTGTAATTATGAAATAGATCCATAAAATATATACATGTAGAATGGGGGAGAGCTTTTCTCTTCTTCAAAAATAGGCCTGCTTCATGACAGACTTTTTAGGTATGTGAAGCTGTGAGAACTGTTGAATGGTAACAACAGATTCCATGGAGTTTTCTAACTGACACATTTGAGGATTTCATGTAGGATTGTTATAATAAACATTATGTTTGTCAATAGTCATCAAACAACTCAATATCATTTATAAGTCAATTTAGAGCAACTCCTCAACTCATTAACCTATGCAAAGATAAACAACAATGGTACTCCACCAAAATCCATTGAATCTCCACTGAAACCCTTCTTGAAAATCATGTTGTTTTAAATGAAAACAAACACTCACCAATATGGGGAATCCAGTTAGAAAATCGTATATGAAGACTATTCCACTGATCAGATAGGTGATCTGCAGCGATGTCTTAACGGGCTCTGAGCCATCAATGGATGAACGCCTTTTGCCCTGAGCATCCTCCACTACTATGGTGGGAACGTTAAATTTGTTCTTGTCCGCATGTTGGCCCATATGGATGGAAAAGGTCTGGAAGAGGGCAATTCCAATACAGATGACGCCCATCACCACACTCCCGCTGATCAGCAACAGGAAGCAGACGCCAAAGCCCAAGCCAATCTCAGTCACAATGAAGCGACACTTGTCGTGGGTGTAAAAGCGCTCCGTGGTATCATGCCAGCCAACAGCGGGCAAGGTGGACAGAATGAATGACACCATCCAGATGCCCATGACGGTGTGTACAGCCTGCTTTTTGGTGTTACTCAACCTGGTAGAAGATAAAGGAGATTAAAGATTAAAAGTCTTAATGAATGGTTAATATATCGGCAAAAACAGAATCACACAAATCTGAGGAAAATATATTTTTAATAATACTATAATGGATATACTAGTCATAGAAGTGGTTAATAAATCTAGATGAGTTTAATCATTTCTAACTCTGTTTTTGCAACATCACTGTTAAAATGTGTGGTCTAGTTAATTTGACTGAGGGTGAGTTGTAAATTATCATCAATTAGAATCCAAATTTCTGATTGATAGAATCAAGTTCCGCTCTACTTTTTTTTTGTAGTTTCACTTAGAAATATGTCACATTACACTTTCGATCACAGCACTGATTATAAACCACTCTCTCTATTTTTGATTTAATTAAATAAGACTGAAATCTGTACTGAAAAGAAAATATGATTTAAAAGTTCAAAGTTTTTCATAGTGTCCTGTCAACAAAGAGGAATAAACTATATTTTAAACTGAGCGTTTAGGCCTCCAATCATCTGGACTAGGGGTGTGCAGCAGAGCCATATCTGAACAATCTCCAAATTCTTAGTATCTGTGTTGGATATACGGAAAAACTAAACAAATATGCCTTATATAAAAAACAAAATAATACTCCAAGGCACTTAAATTGTGTAGAAAAAAAGTTAGAAAGCCTTTTTTTCCACACAATTCAAGTGCCTTGGAGAATTAATTTGGAGCTGGAGCGAGTAGAGGGTTTTCTGTTAGTACTGTGTTGCGTTAGTGGTCTCTAAGTTAATAACTTAACTTTGCAACGGAAGTGCAGATTGTCCTATAAATCAATCAAAACTAGCTTTAGCTGGACAATAACTTTATTCTAGAGCTGCTGTAAAGCCAAAACAATCTATATTACAGTAATTTCCTATTATCACTGTAAAGCTGCATTTGAAACAATCTATATTGTTAAAAGTGTTTCGGGACACGGGACATTTTTCAGACCTCTTCTGTCTTATCTAGTGTCTTACCTCACGATTCCTGGGGTTACTGTGCTAAAAAGACCAAAAAAGTAATTTTAGCATCACAGTGCTGAAGTGTGTGCACGACCGAAGTGTGTGTGTGTTTGTATGTGCTCCAGTACTGTGCAGCCCAGGGGGCCCGTTGTAATACCGTCATAACATTCACTTCACACACTCGTTATTGCGTAGTGATTTTAGTGATTATATTATGTCTAATATCTTGCTTTCCCCTGGCTTACATCTTATGCAGCAAACCTTTAAGCCAAATATTATTCGGCAGAATTATTCATTATACGCTATGAAGCCATTATCTGTGCCTATAAGAATAAGGTGTTCAGATTCGGGCACACCCCTAATCTGAATAGTGAACCATTCAGAAAGATGCAAAGCCTCCAGTTCCTCTTCTGAGCAGTCAAGAACACCTGGTATCAAGCATGCCCTGCAGAATGATCTATAAATGTTGAATGATTTTCGCACATATAATAGAAATATGTCAACAGCAAAGCATTATACATATATATTTTTGAAGCTCATTTGTTTTGATTTTTCCTAAGTTTTTTAAAACATTGTTTTATTTTATCAGTCCCTCCAGAAAAACGCGATTATGCGATCGCTGAATTCAATGCAAAATCAGCCAAAGTCCGCATATTTATGCGGGGGCCGCATTTTTTCAAATACGCCGCACTTTCGCCGCATAAATTGCCGATTTACGTGCAAAATATGCGGGGTTTGCAAAATTTCATAATCCTCGCATTTTCGTTGCAAAAAAGTCACATGTATTTTATCAGAAAATTGAAAAATGTTGCGTTGGCTTCACATAAGAGCAGCCATTTCCCCCTGTTTTCATGGGAACGTTATGAAGTGACGCAATTACGCGATGCCGGTGTGGTGAAGAGATGGGTCCGCCTGAAGAGATGAGTCCCACCTTAGGACCCAAGCGATCCGATTGGTTCAAAGCTAGTTTTATGGGTAATCGCTTTAATGCCTGGTTACAAATCACTTTATTAAAAGAGACGTTTGAAGTACGTTATAACGAGTCATTAATGTATTTTAACTTGTATGTTTTATATACTAGTATAAAACCAAAGCTGTAGATTGTACATTTAAACATTTCTCGTTCTTAGTGTTTTTAGTTAGCTTAGTAGCATAGCATTTATCCGATGATTCGTGCTAGCTGAGATTTACCGCAGCTTATACTGCCTTACCGTATGCGAAATGCAATTAAAATTTTGTCCCTGTTTTTGTCTTTAGAATCAGTGCGATGTTGATCATTTGAATTGTTTGTCTAGCCTTGATTACAGGACAGTGTAATAAAAATTTGTGAATCACAAATCGTAATTTAATCATTATCAAACTTTATTCATATCATAATTTTATTTTTTTTTTATCCTGATTAATGAAAGAAATAGCATTTTCAGGTATGTTTTGCAACGTTAAGTTATTTGTTATTAAACAATAAGGCATAATAATTTTTTTTTAAATTACATTCATGTCATTTTGTGTTCTAATTCATATAATATGAATTGTTTGTCTACCCTTGATTACAAGACAGTGTAATAAAAATTACTGAATCACAAATCGTATAATGTAATCATTATCAAACTTTATTTATATCATAATTTTATTTTTTATCCTGATTAATGCAATAAATAGCATTTTCAGGTATGTTTTGCAACATTAAGTTATTTGTTATTTAACAACATTTTTAAAAATTACATGGACATTTATAGAGCTTTTTAAAATGCACAACAATACAAAACAGCTTTAAACAGACTATAGGAAACTTTCATTTCCCAAATACTTTTGTGATAATCCTTCTGGCTATACAGTGTGAAGATCGAATGAAAATATCTTCATAGCTGTGTTAACAATGTTGAATGAACTGTAAGGTTAAATATTTTGAGAGACAGTGTTTTTTTTTTTTTTTAGGTCCATCCTGGATTAACCAATTATACTCAAATAGATGCAGTGTCTTTTGCTGTATGTAAAGTTAAATCTGTAATTGATTCATATTGTATGTGCAGTCAATTTTTTTTCTTGAGGCCTCGATGATGCAGTCAGGTCATGAGACGTGGAGGCTGAGGAACTCTGAAAAACACACAAACATGCTGTAACACAGCAAGAGAAAGTATCCTGTCAATTGTATCCTAACCAGGGGTGTTACTGGACCCCTGTGGAAGAGGAGTATATTGTCCATTTTGAAGTGCATACTTCAGTGTTTCCCAACCCTGTTCCTGGCGGCACACCACTGCGCGTATTCTTTGTCTCCTCAATCAAACACACCTGATTCAACTCATCAGCTCATTAACCCACCTGATTATGAGCTGATGAGTTGAATCAGGTGTGTTTGATAAGGGAGACAAAGAATACGCGCAGTGTTGGTGTGCCGCCAGGAACAGGGTTGGGAAACACTGGCATACTTCATTATGGACAAAATTTTTTTTTATTGTGTATGCGTCCATTTTTAATGCAGTAGATATAGGCTACAAGGATTTTTTTTGTTTGAAAAGTTTGGTGGCCCTGGGACCTCGTTCAGGGGCCGAAAGGCCGAAAAAAGCCCATCTGCGAAACCGCTATGCCTTTTTAATGGCCTGTGGGACAGCCCCTGTATGCCGTGGTAACCAAGTTACCAGGGTCGTGGTAACTTGGGATATCAGATTCAACTCTCTAGGGGCCCCTGACGCAGGGCCCCGAAGCATGGAACTCTAGGGCCTTTGCTAAAAATCGCCCCTTCATCAAATCATTTAAGAGCCTGAAAGGCTCTTTCATGGTGGGATTGAAACATCCTTGAGCAAGAAATTTTGCACAGAGGCTAAAAAACATTTGCCTTGGCTCTAGAGCCCGGTGCTTTCGGTATGTCGCTCGGGACGAAAAGTTTGGTGGCCCTAGGACCTCGTTCAGGGGTCACAAGGTCAAAGAAGCGGCCGTGAGTTAGGGTTAGCGTAAGGGTTAGAGGCTGACAATGTTTTGACTTCGCTCAAGAGCCTGGCGCTTTCAGTATGTCGCTCGGGGAGGGCCCAATGGTCAGCTTGCTGAATTTGGAGCCCCTGGGACATTTCTGTAAAAATCCTAATTAAATTCTAATTCTAATCCTAATCAAAGCCCATTAAATTAATGTATTTTTCCATAGTGGTTTCGCGGGCCCTAGAGCCCAGCGCTTTCGGTATGTCACTTGGGTAGGGCCCAAGGGTCAGCTTGCTGAATTTGGGGCCCCTGGGACCTTTCTGTCAAAATCCCACTCGCCCATTTAATGACTGTATTTGCCATAGTGGTTTCGTGGACACCGCTTCGCAATGGCCTTGCGACTAGGGGGGCAACATTTTTCATCTTGCCATGGACCCCTGGTGCGGGTGGGAAAGTTTGGTGGCCCTGGGACCTCGTTCAATAGTCGAAAGGTTGAAAAAGGCTGAAAAAAAGCTAATTTTAAAACTGACAGGGGTCAAAAAGGTCAAACTAACGAAACGAGCTGCCATAAGGACACGGAAGGTCACAGGACCCCGAAACTTGGCGAGTTCCGTCGTCTAGGGACCTTGAGTCAGGCCCCAGAGTTTGAGGGCCCTAGCCGCTTTTCTAAGCGTTTCCTAACCCCCGTTCGTGATGAGCCTATTCATTGTGGATGGCGACAGAAAAATGTCTGATTCTGATGAGGGCAATGAGACAAATCCTGGCTCTTTACACCTCTCCTGACCTGAGATATGGACATCCCACATAGCACATATTCCATTGTACTAAATAGTGGGTTCATGGACAGTGGAATATCCACGGTTGTGCGCATCTGTCTCTGTGTGGTGTGTTAGGACAGACAGCGAAATCTCTTCAGTTTTGTCGGACTTGTATGGTTTAAAATTAAAAAAAAATAAAAAAAATTTTCCCACTTTTACATAAGTGTCTGAAAATTGTGTCCAACATTATTTAGTAAACACAGCAAGAGAAAGTATCCTGTCAATTGTATCCTAACCAGGGGTGTTACTGTCCCTCTGTGGAAGTGCAGCATATCTGTCCATCATGAAAAACAAACTTTGATAATTTTTTTGCCAAAATTTAATCTTCGCCCCCTCTTCTTGTGTCTTACATTTCTGACATCAGTAATGTGCTTGCTTCCATTTTTAATGCAGTAGATAGGCTAGGATTTTTTCGTCTATTATAGGAAATAAACTCGTATGAGCCTAGTAAAATATTTTATTCATTGTAGAACTGAACACCACGTTCACACCATGTTTACAATACTTTAATACACAACACTTTATTGGAGGATACAGCGTTAAGTTGATAAAATAGCATAAACTATGTACAAAAAGATTAAAAACAATGGATCATCAAAATACATTTACATCTATTCACCACTGCTGAAACCACACAAATGAGTGCCACAGAATCCCATCCTAACTATGATACAGAAAACAGATTTGATATTTATATTATTAATGATTATTATAATTGTCTTGCTCTTTCCTGTACATGTCTCTATCATGTATCATGTTCTTATTTTTCTAAACAGTTTCTGTTCAGTTGTACCCTAACTGGTGAAAAGAAGATGTGATCAGTCACTGCTGTTGCTTTTTCTCAACAGACAGAAAAAGAAGTGTTGACATCCCATTCTTCAGTATTCTACTAGTAATGACTCAAGTGTTACTAAAGACATTTTCTAAAAGTTACTAAAGTTCACCAAAAATCTCAAACGTTTGCACAAATCATGACTAGATCATGTAGTAACACTTGAGTCATTACTAGTTAGTTCCAATGATCTTCACTTTATAATACAGATCCAAATAATTAGTAATTCCCACAGAAGTATCTAATAACACTTTCATCTGTGAGCTATTACTTACTAATTCGTTAATAAGAGTTTCTTTTAGTTAATAGTAGTTACTAGATTGTTAATAAACTTTTTCAGTAGTTCTCTGGGAAGTATTAAAAAAATTGTAGTTATTGATTACTTAATAGCGAACTACCACTTTCGTCTGTGCGCTATTACTTATTAGTTCGTTAATCAAAATTTCTTGTTAGTTAATAATAGTTACTAGATTGTTAATATTGTGTTACTCATTAGTTCTTGTGTACTAATTCATTAACCAACCGTATTCTAAAGTGTTATCAAAAATTCTTATATAAGGTACATGAAATAATATGACACAATCCTGTCACTTTTTGTTAAATTTCAGTTAAATTCAATTAATTTAATAAATTAATTTGGTAAATTATTATTGATCAATAATAGACATTATTAATAAGTAGCCTAAAAGGTAAAATAAGCTCATACAAGTTAAGAAATAAAACAAGTTAAAAGATTCAGTCAATAAGTCAGCAGGCTACAGAACAAATCTAAATCAGAACAATGTTTTAAAAAGGCGCTATCTTTATAAATAAACCACAGATTTGAGCTTTAAACAACTATTTTATCGACTTTTAAACTCTTAAAATTACATTTCATGACAAAATAACAGTAATATTTATTAATATTTATACAATTTCGCGGACTTTCTCCTCTGCTGTTGACGCAACCTACTATGAAAAGCGCTAAACAAATAAAGGTTTTACTTGAAAAGCGCTAAACAAATACTGGGCAACAAACTGCTTTTATCAAGTTATCGCGAGAACATATTTTGATCAGGCATACTACTGGCATACTATGGGGTCCTAAGGTGGGACTCATCTCTTCAGGGGGACCCATCTCTTCACCACACCGGACAGACTCACGGAGGCGATTGACATCTCACAAATCGAACTCGTATTCTGTCTGTCGCACGTTCTACTGTCACATCGTTACTTAATAAACAACATAAGATAAAAGAAGTAGCATCAAACAGAAATTACCCGCACACATGGGGTGTTCGAGGCGCACATATAACACTGCAGAGAGTTCAACAGGGAGCGCGCAGCTCTTAAAGGGGCCACACCTTATTTACACTCTTACAGTCTGAAATAAAACAAGTTGAGAAATTAAATATTCCCAGCACTTTCTATGATGTAGTATGCTTGTTTATCAAAGGAAATAATAAGAAATGACTCTGACATTAACAGGATGTTGGGGGAATCACTTTTTTTTCTCTTTTTCATCAAACCGCAATTTTTGCAAGTTCCCTCAATTTTGGCAAATTCCTGCAATTTCATCGCATAAAATTGCATAAATATCCCGCATATTCCATCGCATTTTTAAAGAAAACGGGACGCATAATCAATCAATTTTTGCCCGCAACAATCACAAAAAAAACTCTGCGTTTTTCTGGAAGAACTGAATACTATTATGGTAAATGTTAAATATAAATCGCAAATTTTTTCACAAATTTTTGGAAATTACCACCACAAAATCAGTCATTTTGATCGCAAAAATCACAAAAAAAAATCGTAAAATCCTGGAGGGACTATTTTATATACTTTCTTTTTATGTTCGAAATAAAGATTTCAAATGAAAAAAAAAAAATGATGTTTATATGTGGTAAGTGGCGACTCCATTCATGAATTATTATATAAATGATTATCCTGGAACATCAGAACTGAATAATTATCCTGGAACATCAAAAGAGAATAATGTCGGCATAAACTACACCTGATCCAGTAAAACACCATCATATCCCTGCTGAAAAATGCAGCATAACCAGCATGAATCCCATGTTGGTCCAGGCTTGTTTATGCTGGTTAGAGCTGGTATAGTGATTATATAGTGGTGGTGGACCAGCATAGTCATGCTGTTCTCAAGCAAAACTAAGCTGGTGTGGCTGGTCCACCAGCATGCTGGTGACCAGCAATGCTTGATTTTTCAGTTTAGATTCCTACGGTAAAGACTGAGCTATTATAGGACCTAAACACTCCCATAAGTTGGTTCCCGACTTCCATGCAGGTCACGACTGTGTTGTTCAGCAGACAATAGACATTGGCTTTGTCCATTCAATCATAAGATGACTTGCTGACTAAGTTGATTGTACACAATACATAGGCAGTCTGAACATCAAATAACTAGTAATTTTCCTATTTTTAATTACATTCAATTATTTCAATATTCAGAAGTTATATTTCCCTTTCAAACTGGAACTTCAATGCTGCATCATGGTGTTGACGCTATGGGAATGATCCACATGAACTGGTGTCTGAAGCACGTGTGAATACACGTCGGTTCTGTTTGGCTACAGATGATGTCACAAGTGCACCGGCCGGCTATAAAAGGGCGCCTGAACAACGTGATCAACTCTTTTGTCTTCAGGAAGCTGCTTTGTCTCTGTGTGTGTGTGTGTGTGAACTTTTATTAAGGCTTTATGTGCATCCCCTTTAATCTCGTATCACACAGTTAAGGAAATGGAAAGTGGAAAGTCACATTTTTCTCATTTAGTCACTTTTATTATTTATAGAGATAGTAGATTTAGGGAGTAGATTTGATCACTTTGAGCATCCTGCTCCCTCATCTGTCGCACACCTGAATTCAAAGGGTATTTACTGCATAAATATATTCTTCCTTTGTACTGTAGCAAGCTGGGCTGTTGCATGAGAGTGCTCTAAGACAGACAAACAGCTTGTACACACAGCGACAGACAAAGCAGATTCTGAAGACAAGAATCTGGTGTATAGAAGCTAAGTTATAGAAGCTGGTGACGTTTAGGGCTGGGTATTGACACAAATTTCACAATTCGATTTCGATTCACAAGCTTGCAATTCGATTCGATTTCGATTCGATTCAATATTGATTATTTTGTATATCAGTTACAATAAATGACAAATTTTCTCAAGGAAATCAAATCTCTCAACTAATGCTGTAAACTATGGGAGTCTAGTTGTAGCCTACTAGGCTTCATTAGCCTATGAAGGTAACAATGAACTGTTTTGTAGCTATACAAACACTTTAATTACACTTATTTATTTTTATAATAAGAAGATTATATGAAATATAAACATTTAAATGGTGGCTGTCGTAAAAACTTGCCAGATTTATTCAAATATGCATTAAATATTGAAGAACATTAAGATTATAATGCATATGTAATATGGTGTATATATTTAGCAAAATGCTCCTCTCTGGAGTTATTTTTTCTAGCTGACTAACGAGTTTATGTGGAGTTTTCTGAGGTAAATATGACGATACATGACATTGATTATAAGCTGTTTAACTGACGTCTTTCCACGGTTGAAACGCTGATTGAGCGAATCAATGTGACATGATACGGATTACGATAAGTTGTACTCTATCTTTTAACACACTTTCAGATGCTCATTCATGTTTATTTCGCGCTGTAACTGGTATTATTAAGCCGGGAGAGAGATCAGCGCTGCTGCTTCTCTTGAGCTGCGCCAGAGCGATCTCACGCCACAGCGCCAAAACGCTATTTATGTTTTTGATTTTTTAAAGAAAATGGACGAAATTAGAAATTTGAGACTTTTTTTCATATCAATAGTAACAAAGAACAAAGATTATTGCGATTTTTTGGATGCGCGCAGCCGCTATACAATGTCCCATTCATTCAGATGAAACAGGATGACTAATCGATTCTTGAGATTTAAGAATCGATATCGGTTCGTAAATCGTAATTTATCAATAAGAAATCGATATTTATTACCCAGCCCAAGTGACGTTATTTATAGATGTGACTTCGTCTAATAGCTAGCTTGACACTGGTCAACGCCATGATGTGGCAAACGTGGCAAAGCATTAAAACATAATGATTTGACATACTTTAGTGTAAAACTTTTAATTAGAAATTATTATAGTGTACTTTTTAAAATAAAAGGCCACTAAAGTACACTCTAAAAAATGCTGGGTTGTTTTAACCCAATTTTGGGTCAAATATGGACAAACCCGAAATGTTGGGTTAAAAATGTAATGTAAAAATTTAACCCAACGTCTGGGTTAGTCCATATTTGACCCAAAGTTGGGTTAAAACAACCCAGCATTTTTTAGAGTGTATACTTAAAGAGAGTAGACATTTTTATGACTGTGTCTTAGGTATAACTATTATATTATCTGCAAGCACCACTGTATTGAAGGTTCACAAGAGCAAAGTGGCCTCCACAATTCTTAAATGGAAGAGGTTTATAACAACCAGGACTCTTCCTTGAGCTAGACTGGCCGCTAAACTGAGCAATCAGGTGAGAAGGGGATTGGAAAGATAGGTGATCAAGAACCTGTTGGACATTCTGGTTGAGCTCCAGAGACAATGGCCCTCATTTATCATTCTTGCGTAGAAATGGGTGTATATGTTGGCGTAAGATTATGCTTACACTCCTCTCACCGCCTGATTTATGAAGCTGTGCGTACCTGTGAAATCCGGGTGTACGCAATGCCTGCCCTTGATAAATCCCACGGCCGAAAACGATCGTTATTAGAATAACACGCCCATAAATATTCAAGTCTCCGCTCCCCCACGCCCTCATTTTCCGCCACGGACACACGGAAGACGGCAAAGAAGGGAAACTTCTCCGACGTGGAGCCGAAATGACCTATCACAATGCATTATTTTACAACACATATTTTCAAATTAGCATTCAATTTCGAATCACTTCACATGTATTAGGGTGTACAATAGTGATGATGATGATGTGATGTGGAGTACCATTCATTCACATTAATTACATGACAATTTTTGCAATATTCTTCTTCTTATTATTATGATTTGTATTATCAATGGCGCTTGTTATTTAGAAGAAGAATGTCGTTATTATTATTATTTGTATTATAATTTTATGTAAAATAAGAGGAATGTATTTTTTATTATTTTGTCAGTCTGAATTATTTTTTGGTCATTGAAAGCCTTTCATTACCGAACCCAGTCTGAAACAGCAGGGTAAAGTCCACAGGCTCGCAACTGAAGGAATGCTTACAAATCAAATGCCTTGGTAAAGTCTCACAAATTAAACATTGAAGTCCATGTTTCACAAAAATAAATACTGAAGTTTATAATTACTATGTTGTTGTTTTTTTACACTGGGTCATAATATATCATATATTTTAGTTTGCCAGTGCATTTTGTGGTGTTAGGAATTTTTCTGTGCATTTCTGCACTAGCTCAAAACGTGCATACACCACCTCCTGAGCTGGTGTAGGATTTGAGCGTGCCGTACGCCAATGTCCATATTGATAAATCTCAAAGTCACCGTGGTTTTGGGTGTACGCCAGGTGTGTGCTGGAAATTTGGTGTACGCACTTTTGATAAATGAGGGCCAATGTGTGGAGATGGGAGAAACGTATAGAATGATAATCATTACTGCAACACTTCTCTAAGTTGGACTTTGTGGCAGAGTTGCCAGATGGAAGCATCTCCTCAGTAAAGACACATGAATACCTGCATGGAATATGAACCAAAAAACACCTAAAAGACCTCTCTGGTCTTATAAATTTCAAGCATCATATCTGGATGGAAATGGATGGGAATAGTGCCATTCCAAAGGTTAAGCATAGTTGTTGTAGCATCTTGCTTAGGAGGTAATGTCAGCAGCAGAGACTGGGGAACTGCTCAGAGTAGACAGAAAACTGAAAATTGTTTACCATAAACAGTCTCAATTTCAACCTGACAGAAACTGAGAGGATCTGCAGAAAGGAATGTTAGGAAATACCCAAATCCAGAAGTGTCAAAGTACTGAGTAAGAGGTCCTGAACACTTATGCAAAGTTTTTTTTTTTTTTAATAAAGCTATCACAAATCTGGTCTTTGCTTTGTCATTATGGAGTGTATTTGTAAAATGAAGTCCTTGTTATTTCTGAGCAAGATGATGGCAAGAGAGTTTAAATAACAATTTAAATTAAAGCTGCAAGCAGCGATGGGCGGGCCCTCGCACCTGTAGCACGTCGGGGTCTGAGGCGGCCGCGTTTCATTTTCTGCAGCTCAGCCAGTGCGGCTGTGCATTTGCCACACTGCTTCGTTAAAGGCCACTTCCTGTTGCCAGCAGGTGGCGCTATGACTGTGGGTGAATGTCGGCATGTAGATTTGATCAGGGCGGGACTCTTGTCAAATGTGTTAAATTTCGTGCAGATCTGGGCATTTACAGCCAAGTTACTACAACTTCCTGTTTCATGGCGAATCATCGACGCCACGGACACGCCCATCGACGAAAACGTGCAGATAGCACAACTTTTCATCGTCAATGCCTTTAGAAGGCACAGCAGAAATTTGAAGGCGATCCGACTAAAGCCCTAGGAGGAGTTCGTTAAAGTACGTAATGAGTAAATCATCCAAAAATGGCGGTATAATTAGAAATGGCCCACTTCCTGTTGAGTTTAGGGCATCACTGCAAGAGACTTTTCTGTGCGTCTGAACATGGTAGATGTACCACAGAAATTTCGTATATGTCGGTCAAACATGCGACGGGGGCTGCTTCGTTAAAGGTCACTTTCTGTTGCCACTAGGTGGCGCTATGACTGTGGGTGAATGTCGGCATGTAGATTTGTTCAGGGCTGGACTCTTGTGAAATGTGTAAAATTTCGTGCAGATCTGGGCATTTACTTCGAAGTTACTACTACTTCCTGATTCATGGCGAATCATCGACGCCACGGACACGCCCATCGACGAAAACGCGCAGATAGCACAACTTTACATCGTCAATGCCTTTAGAAGGCACAGCAGAAATTTGAAGTCAATCCAACTAAATCCCTAGGAGGAGTTCGTTAAAGTACGTAATGATTAAATCATCCAAAAATGGCGGTAAAATACGAAATGGCTGACTTCCTGTTGAGTTTAGGGCATTGCTCCAAGAGGCTTTTCTGTGCGTCTATCCATGGTAGATGTACCACAGAAATTTCGTATATGTCGGTCAAACATGCGACGGGGGCTGCTTCGTTAAAGGTCACTTTCTGTTGCCACTAGGTGGCGCTATGACTGTGGGTGAATGTCGGCATGTAGATTTGTTCAGGGCGGGACTCTTGTCAAATGTGTCAAATTTCGTGCAGATCTGGGCATTTACAGCCAAGTTACTACAACTTCCAGTTTCATGGCGAATCATCGACGCCACGGACACGCCCATCGACGAAAACGCGCAGATAGCACAACTTTACATCGTCAATGCCTTTAGAAGGTACAGCAGAAATTTGAAGTTGATCCGACTAAATCCCTAGGAGGAGTTTGTTAAAGTACGGAGTGTGTAAATCGTCCCAAAATGGCCTCCAAATTCAAAATGGCGGACTTCCTGTCAAGTTTAGGGCATCGCTCCAGGAGGCTTTTTTGTGCGTCTGGTCATAGTAGATGTACCACAGAAGTTTCGTACATGTTGGTCAAACAAGCGGCGTGGGCTGCTTCGTTTAAGGTCATTTCCTGTTGCCAGCAGGTGGCGCTATGACTGTGGGTGAATGTCGGCATGTAGATTTGTTCAGGGCGGGACTCTTGTCAAATGTGTAAAATTTGGTGCAGATCTGGGTATTTACAGCCAAGTTACTACAACTTCCTGTTTCATGGCGAATCATCGACGCCACGGACACGCCCATCGACGAAAACGCGCAGATAGCACAACTTTACATCGTCAATGCCTTTAGAAGGTACAACAGAAATTTGAAGATGATCCGACTAAATCCCTAGGAGGAGTTCGTTAAAGTACGGAGTGTGTAAATCGTCCCAAATCGGTCGCCGAATTCAAAATGGCGGACTTCCTGTCGAGTTTAGGGTATGGGTTCTTGAGGCTTTTTTGTGCGTCTGGTCATGGTAGATGTACCACAGAAATTTCGTACATGTCGGTCAAACAAGCGGCGGGGGCTGCTTCGTTAAAGGTCACTTCCTGTTGCCAGCAGGTGGCGCTATGACTGTGGGTGAATGTCGGCATGTAGATTTGTTCAGGGCGGGACTCTTGTCAAATGTGTCAAATTTCGTGCAGATCTGGGCATTTACAGCCAAGTTACTACAACTTCCTGTTTCATGGCGAATCTTCGACGCCACGGACACGCCCATCGACGAAAACGCGCAGATAGCACAACTTTACATCGTCAATGCCTTTAGAAGGCACAGCAGAAATTTTAAGTCGATCCGACTAAATCCCTAGGAGGAGTTCGTTAAAGTACGGAGTCTGTAAATCGTCCAAAAATGGCCGCCAAATTCAAAATGGCGGACCTCCTGTCGAGTTTAGGGTATGGGTTCTTGAGGCTTTTTTGTGCGTCTTGATATGATACACGTCCCTACCAAATTTCGTGCATGTAGGTTGAACGTGGACGAGGGGCTAATTTTTTCCAATTTTCTAGGTGGCGCTAGCGTGCCATTTTGCCCCGCCCATCTGCAAAACCCACAAAATACGAAATTTTTCACCAGTCCTGACATGCGTGCCAAATTTGGTGAGTTTTTGAGCATGTTGCGGCCCCGAAAATGGCACTTACTTTGCAGAAAAAAAAAAAAAAAAAAAAAAAAAATAATCCTAACAGTTTCAATAGGGTCCTCGCACTGTTAGTGCTCGGGCCCTAATGATTTAACTCAAAAGGGAATGTGTAAAGTGAATGAGAGTACACTCTGAATGAATATGAACACAGCACAATCACACAGCCGCATTGCAATTTCTTATGCAGATCAATCTGCAAGTGTGGAGTTGTCATGGTAACCAGATACAATGCGTGCTGATATGGCCTATAATGGATGTGATGACACATGCGGTTTGGATGAACAGTCTCAAAAAAGGAGTTCTTGTTACAGGAAGCTCAAAATGGCAAAATAATTTCATACACTGCAATGAAACTGGAGAAATTCAGAGAACCAGAGGAAAGAAGAATTTGTACTCTAAGCTCTATGTTTGCGTGAAACTAAGCACCACCTAAGGTCAAAAAGGCATGAATGTCTGTGTGCAGCTGAGTACTGGGGTAATTTGAGACCACTATAACAAATTCCAAAAAAATTCTCTGCACTAAAAATGGCAAATTAAACCCAATGTACTATTGAAATTGATTTCTGGACATCGAAATGTTATTTTTTCCAAATTGTTTTATTTTACACATTTACTCACCTAAAGGACTATTTGGAGCACCAGAATGTAAAAATCGTGTCAGCCATCTTTCTGTAGAAGCTAAGCTAAGGGGCTCTTGCCTCTTGGTCTGTTTAGAAAGTTTGTTTACTAGGCTAATCACGATGGTGGAAGGTAGTTTAGAAGTTGAAATGGGATTTTAAGGATCTGTTGCGAGGATCTGTTGCGAGAATCTGATGCTCGCGGTTGCCTGTACGAGCCAGTTGCGAGAGATGGAGGAACAAGAGGCGACTGGAGCGAGATAGACTCGAGTTGGGGCGGGCGAGAATCTGATGCTCGCGGCTACCTGTACGAGCCGCAATACAGCGATAAACCAACATGACATCATGACTTTTGCGTAAACATTCACGCCACTTTCGAGTCAAGTGGTGTGTTATCTCTACGCATTTTGAGTTATCCGCGTGTATCCACGTGTATGCGTGTATGTCTACGCCATTAACGTCCAAGTGATTCCGCGTGTTCTGTACACGCCGTCAAACGAAACGAAACGAAGCAAAATGTAGATCTACATCTGGGGAGCGATCTTTTTTTTCCCTAGGATGGTAAGGGAACAGTCATAAATGCCATTAACCCCAGTGACGGGTAGGTTTAGGGACGGGGTTGAGGTAAGTCATATATTTATATATACAGTAATAACGTTAAGTCAACCGCGTTAAAAAAGCGATTATGCGTGTTGATAGCGCACCAAAAATGGAAATACGAATTGGCGTGTCATACACACGCTACTTCATGAGATCAGTCTGGATAAACAGTTGCGGGAGATAGAGGAACAAGAGGCGGCCAGAGTGAGATAGACTCGAGTTGTGAGTGCTTTCGCTGTGCGCCTATGGAAACAGATATATTGCTATTGCTGACGCGAATCTCAGCGATGCCATTTTCTTCTGGTGAGATCGCTGAATCCGCAGAGCTTTGAGTGTAAAAGTGTTAATATTAATAATTTTTTTAATTAAAAGTTATAACTCACATTGGTTGTGGTTCTTTTTTATAATCCTTTAGTGTTAGTAGAGTATGGATTAGCCTAGATAATGTATTAGCTTAGAGAAATAGTGATTGCAGTTGCAGGAAACAGTTCATAAGCAGAGCTGCTAAGCTACTGTGTTGACATGGTCCTGCCTTGCATCATATTTTTAATGTGAAAGTCTAAGTTGTGTTACATACATTAGGCTAGTACATACCGGTACAATGCAATTGAGCACCATTTCGATGGAAATTTATCAAATAACTCAAAGCAAGCCTAGTTGTATCCATTTTTTGTATTCTGCTGCCTGTAACCGGCAGGCGTGGTTTGGGAGTGGCCTCGTAAGGGCAGCAAAGCAAGTGCATTCTGGGAGTTGTCGTCTTTCAGCCACATGAGAAAAATACATTTTCTGCCTTTTCTCAGTCTAGAACGCTTCAATTTCAAAAATGATTTCACATTTCTACTATATAAATGACCGAAATTAAATACACATTCATCTTCCCAGAGGTGAAGTATCCAAGTAATTCAAGTAAGGTCTAATCCTAAGCTTTGTCTGTGAAACCAGGCCAGAGTGTTCTATCAGTTTAATTTATCTTATAAACTCCAATGTAACTTTAAGTTTACTTCTGGTTGCATGCAGTACTACATTTTCAAAGCCAGTTAACAGTTAAAAAAAAGGTAGGCATTTTCAAAATGTAATAATTTAGCACTGTAAATGGAAATTAAATTCTTGTGTCAACAAAGATCAACTCAAGTGTCGTTAACTTACCTATAATTGACAGGCCAGCGAACCATCCACATGCGGTGGTAGGACAGGGAGGTGACTGAGAAACAGGTGACCAGGGTAAGAGTGTAAAAGGTGGAGACAAAGACCTTGCAGAGTCCTTCGTTCCACTCATAGTTGGAGTGTTGTCGGCGTAGCTGAATGACACAGTACATGGTGATGGGGATGCCCATGTTGAGAATGTGCGTGCCAGCCAGTGTGCAGATGAGGAACTCCAGTGGCTTCCACTTCTTCTGCTTAGCGCTCACACTCAGGATTCCCCAGGCATTGGCCAGGATGGACACTCCCGAGCAGACCAGCCAGGCCAGTGCATTAGTGCTGATGACCTCATCGTTCATGATGGAGCAACCTGCTGGTGAGAGCCGGCGGGGGGTGGAATGGTGAAAGGTATGGGAGCAGCCGCTGGCAGAGGCAGGTGCCAGGCCCGAACCGGCATTCCTACAGGGACGGGCAGTCCTTCCTCTGGATGTGCTGAGAGGATAGGGCGAGGGGCATAGCAGCGTGAAGAGGCACTGGGGTCGGGCAGAGAATGAGAACGTGCACTGAGAGCCAGTCCAGTGCTGTAACAATCCTACAAAAAGAAAAGACAAGACAGGTCTTGAAAAGACAAATAAGACAAGAATGGAGCGACAAGAAGAGACAGAGAAGATGAAGACAGAGGCCTTCAATTGAACTAGATTTTGGTGTTTCCTTTGACTTTTCTTCAGACATTCATGATTTTTACAATTGACATATGGCTAAGCCACACCCCCTCCACTCACTCAGACAAACAGTCAACATTCGGGGGAAGGCGCTATGGCAGCTTTCACAGTAGGAGACATTTCACAGGAGGCAATTGGTGATTTTTGGAGACAGAAAGATTATATATCATCTCAAAGTCACCTAAAGGGCCTTAACTATGCATTGGAGGGTTATATTAATAATTTTATTGTTGAGAAGGTCGATGAAAAGCTTCAGCTCCAGGCAAAAATGTACAGGTCACAGTGTAAACGTGATAACCCGCATATCGTTTCCATCACCGTTTTGTGCTACAGTATTTACATGAATCATTCAGCACAACATTGTTAACGCTTGTTATCTCGTTTTTTTACAGATACGTTAATGAAGCTAAGTGACATGATGTACAACGCAGCCAGAAGCTAACGTTAACGTTTTGTAATGTTAGGCTAATGTTAGCTTAACGTTACGTTAGAGATTTTAAAGATAAATCTGTTGTTGACTCAACTTAGAACAGATGTAGACATCCTTGTTTAAGTTATCCACATTTAGTTGGTGTTGTGGTCTACCGCATAACTTAATAGCATAACTTAATCCAGAGCAGACACTTATCACGAGGCTGAATCTCGGTTGAGATGTGGCTTGGGAAAGGGTAAAAAAAAAAAATACACAACGTCACCCGGCCTCTCGGGAACCTAGTGTCAGAGTTGCATGTACCCCATGAATAACGTTTGGCCATTTTAAACGTAAAATGACTAACTGCAATTCGTTTCAATGGACGTGGAAGTATAGAATGTCCAAATGTGTTGGGTTAGCTGCACACTGTAATTGGCTCATCACGCCATAGGTCAATTCTTTCATAGAAATTGCTGGGCCAGATAACATTTGTATTTCAGTAACACGGTGGTTCTCAATTCCAGTTCTGGTGACCCACCTTTATGCCCATTATGAGTCTGAAAACTTAAAAATGCTGCTTTCAGAGGATGCATTGCAAGGTAGAAATCTCAAATGCCTATAAATCAGCTATGTTCCTCAATAGTTTTTTTCTGCATCCCTCCTCCACCTCGTCTCCTCACAAGGACACTTGATCAAGTGTTATCGCATGATTTTTCCCTCTCTGACCTTGAGGTGTGTGAAAATGGTTTCTCTGATCATAATACTGTTATGTTTACTGTTCCTTGTGTATCTAATGCTTCTAATCCTATATGCTCGCCAGTCTCTGCTTGTTACTTCTACCCCCAGAAATGCCATTTCATTAGCATTCTGTGAAGCCTCTCTATCTATGGAGTGCTGAGGAGCTCCTAAATAAGGGTTAATTCCGTCTGTGTAAATTTCTTATACTCAGTGGCATCTTTAAAGACTCTACAACATAAACCCAGGTCTGAGCTCTGGTTAGATGACACCATACGCTCTCTTGGGCTAAATGGAAAAAAGGACACCAGACGATGAATAAGGGTCTTATCTAGCGAAATGATCGGTCATTTAAAAAATAAAATAAAAAAGTTTACGTTTTATAAGCACAAATGCTCGGCTTGCTCTGTTCTGTGATGCGCGTTCGTGACTCTCCTGTTCAAACTCGTTTGTCAAAATGAACGAATCTTTTTTCGAGTCATGACTCGAAGGGTCCTAGATAAGACCCTTATTCATCGTCTGGTGTCGTTTAAAACCCTTTGCAGCTGCACTGAAACTCTCATTTGGACCTTGAACCGTTTGGTTCCCAATGAAGTCCATTATATGGAGAAAATCCTGGAATGTTTTCATTAAAAACCTTAATTTCTTTTCAACTGAAGAAAGAAAGACATGGACATCTTGGATGAATTTGGGGGTGAGTAAATTATCAAGTGAACTACTCCTTTAATGCTCCCAAAATAAACCTTGGTGGGCTGTCTTCTTGTGTGAAACCATGGGTTAAGTCAAGTCAAGTCAACCTTTATTTGTATAGCGCTTTTTTACAATACAGATTCTATCGTAGCAGCTTCACAGTGAAAACATGAAATTAATATAACAAGTTTGTTTCTAGAAGAAAATTGTGTCATTGTCCACCTGAAGTAAGGCAGATAAATAATATTAAAATATGTGTTAAAAATGTCTGTCGTTTTTGATGAATCTGATAAACTCGTGGTCAAGTAAAGCTTTTTTCAGCTTTGAATGTTACCAAATGTAAAGTATTTTTTTAAAGTATTCCATTTCAATCATTACTATAGAGTAATCATGTTTTTCACTTTAGAATACTGATCCAAATAATTAGCTATTCCTTCCAAAGGATTTGGTAATACATTAATCATTATTAGTGGGCTACCATAACCTTTACTTTAGAATTAATTATACATTATGCATTATTCACATTAATTATTAACCTAAATATAGTAGTTCTTAGTAATTCTCTTGGAGATATAAAAATTTGTAGTTACTAATTAGTGTATAGTGAACTACCACATTCAACTGAAAACTATTACTTACTATTTTCTAAGCAGTTTTTTGTTAGGTAACAGTAACAGTTAGCGTGTTACTCATTTGTTCCGTTGAAGTTTTTCATTAATGACAGATTCTAAAGTGTTACCATCCACCAATGGAGTAGTTTTCATATATTGGAATACAAAAGGTGAATAAACATGAAATATCTAATTTATTCTGTAATCATCCATCTCAAATGGCAAGGCACCAATATATGGTGAGGACCATATTCAATTGAACAAACAAACCGTAAAAGCACATACTTTCAGTTAATACACTTTAGATTTAAGTTATACATACAGTCACTTAAATCTATTCATTGGCTTACGTGCAATGGGCCAGTGCCACAAACAAGAGTCCCAAGTTTAAACACATGAGCAAAAAGTTCACATAGTAAATATTCAATTTAGGAAACAGTCCATTCCATAGCAAAAATATTTTTCAATCCTGGCTGATGCCTCAAAAAAAAAAAACTTCTCAGATATAGATATTAGAGCCAGACCGATATATCGGCCGACCGATATTATCGGCCGATATTAGGCATTTTCCAAACTATCGGTATCGGCAGTTATAATGGCCGATAAATGAATATTTCAAAAATAAAATAAAAACGGACGAAACACGCTTCAACCATGTCATGAGTGTTGGAGTTGTATAGTTTGTCCACCAGAGGGCACTCTACACCGTTCCTGTTGGCAACACTCGTTGAGTTGGTCACGAGACAGGCATTGCTTGAATAACAATTAAAAGAACATCCCCATCAGTTCTCTTGACTCAAATAAGCATGACAAAATTTGTGACTATCATGTCCAGTTTAAAAAATAAATTAAATAAATAAAATATCGGCCGATATATCGGAATATTGGATTTTAAAACCCAAAAATATCTGTATCGGTATCGGCCTTCAAAATCCTTTATCGGTCGGGCTCTAGTAAATACTGAACTCATGAGTCATGATTAGAGCCAGACCGATATATCGGCAGACCGATATTATCGGCCGATATTAGGCATTTTCCAAACTATCGGTATCGGCAGTTATAATGGCCAATAAATGAATATTTCAAAAACAAAATAAAAACGGACGAAACACGCTTGAACCATGTCATGAGTGTTGGAGTTGTATAGTTTGTCCACCAGAGGGCACTCTACACCGTTCCTGTTGGCAACACTCGTTGAGTTGGTCACGAGACATCCATTGCTTGAATAACAATTAAAAGAACATCCCCATCAGTTCTCTAAACTCAAATAAGCATGACAAAATTTGTGAATATCATGTCCAGTTTAAAAAATAAATAAACAAATAAATTATCGGCCGATATATCGGATTTTAAAACCCAAAAATATTTGTATCGGTATCGGCCTTCAAAATCCTTTATCGGTCGGGCTCTAATAGATATCGAAGCAGCTTTACAGTGATAAAAGGAAATTAAAGTAACAGAGACTGTTTTGACTTTACATCAGCTCTAGAATAAAGTTATGTCCAGCTAAAGTTAGTTTTGATTGATTCACTTCCATCGCAACGATCATTTGTTATTAATGTAGGGACCGCTAACACGACACCGTTCTAACAGAAACCCCTTAATGCAATCTGGCTGTTCCTTTGCACAAAACAGTGTCTGGCTTGAGAACGCAAACCCTGAAATAGGTTTCCAAGGTACAAATCTATAATACAGATTCCGCGTAGCCATATAAACCGGAATTACAACGTTTTATCTGCACAGAGGTAAAGGGAAGGGAAGGATGCCTTTACAGAGGAGAGACTAGTTGACACTTCAGGACTGCGTTGTCATCATGTCCAGGCACAGGTCCTTTATCAGATCTGGATACGGCCTGGATCCGGCAGACTGCGGTAAACCTTGGGATAAACAGAGAGACTAATTTTAGCGTAGACGCCATCCTTTTTATGATGTACCAAGTACATCAGGATTTATGGGAAGTGTTCCCGGTTCCGGCTGACCTAATCTATACAGTCTAACATTGAATTATACAAGTCTATAATGTGTTATGTGTATGCCAGGTCAAAGAGATGTGTTTTAGTCTAGATTTGAACTCACAGAGTGTGTCTGCTTCCCGGACAATGTTAGGAAGACTGTTCCAAAGTTTTGGTGGTAAATTGGAAAAGGATCAACCGCCAGCAGTTGATTTTTGATATTCTAGGTATTATCAACTGGCTGGAATTTTGAGATCGCAATAGACGTGAAGGACTATAATGTGTTAAGAACTCGCTCAAGTATTGGGGAGCTAAACTATTTAGTGCTTTGTAAGTAATCAGCGATATTTAAAAAATGCATATGATTTTTAATAGGGAAGCCAATGCAGAACTGGCAGAACTGGGCTAATATGGTCATACTTCCTGGTTCTGGTAAGAACTCGAGCTGCTGTGTTTTGGACCAGCGGTAGTTTGTTTATTAACCACCCATTATAGCATTACAGTAATCTAGCCTTGAAGTCATGAAAGCATGATCTAACTGTCATTGAGTGCATATGATGTAATTTAGATATAATTTTAATATGGAAGAATGCGGTTTTACAGATATATACCAACCTAATTTTCGAGTCTATTTAAAAGAATGTTGTGGTCAATGGTATCAAATGTAGCACTAAGATCGACTAACAGTAATAGAGAGATACACCCACGATCGGATGATACTGTACGAGTAAATCATTTGTGACTCTAATGCGAGCTGTCTCAGTACCATGGAACAGTCGAAATCCTCCTGACTGAAAATTCTCGCAGATACCATTTCTTTCTAAAAAGGAACACAGTTGTGAGGATACTGCCTAGTTTCTAGTATCTTTGACAGAAAAGGTAGATTCAAGATCGGCCTGTAGGTTCAAGTTGCGCTTTTTTAACAAGCGGTTTAATCATAGCCAGTTTAAAAGTTTTTGCTATGCATCCATATGTAAGTTTTATTCTTTATTTTTTTGTTAATTTAGCCACTGCTGAATGCATTGAGGCATCCAATGTTTTGAGGAGAATGTGCGGCTGTCAGTCACCGTGCACCAGTTATGAATACTGTCATTCAGAATCACAGATTCTATGTTTTGGAATTATGAACTACATAAATAACATTCACTTTTGTTCTGACCAACTAAGGGGGAAAAAAGCATTTCTGTAAAACATGCTGATTAAATCTAACGATCACTTATCATATCACGTCAAACCGTAACCATTAGGCCTATATTTTCTTCTCAAACTTTTAATGTAAACAACATCACCATTGCGTGACTAAATTTAACGCCCTTCCGATATTTATCCTTGTTTTCGCATGGGCCTTGCATGAAGTCTCTTTTTTTCTGTCTTTTGCGTTTCACAATGGGGGAATCTCCAGTTGTCACCTTTCTGGATCTGAGATACCTGAGATCTGAGATATCATCACTTTGCTGTAGAATTTCAACGGCATCAACATTGATTCCATGCGATAATATTAGATCTAGAGTAAGGTTATGACAATGAGTAGGTCCTGACCAGTGTTGCCAGATTGAAAATATCAAAGTATCGTACGAGAAGCTCAAAATTATCGTATTTGGAAGATAACGATCGTACACACGTCAAACGGGTTCTCAAACGGGGGGGATCTATAATATATTATAATCTATATTATAATATCTATAATATTAAATATTATAGATAGAATATTATATATCTATAATATTCTATAATACTTCTATGATGTTCTGTAATAGCTCTGTAAAATATACTTTTCCTATAGAAATAACGTTACTATAATATTTTGTCCTAAAATACTACAAGATTCGTTTTTCCTATGGGATGTCTCATTCACATTAGCGTTATCAGCTTAAGGTTATCAGCTCAATACAGAGTGAGAGTGCAGTGAGTCTGTGAGAATTCGGACAACTGTCAGCAAAACCCCTCGGCAACTTCGAAGATTAATAGTTTGGAGTGAAGCTTACGTACAGTTGTTAAGTGACAAGGTTTTTATGGACTTATAGTAACTTATATCAACTTAGTTGATTGAGTTAGGCTTGTTACTGGTAGCTACCGCGATGTCTTACCTGGAGATTCAACCATAACAATAGTCTGGAAACTACACCTCCGGCCATTTGGTGGGTCATTGACCCAGTTTTTAATTAAATAAGGGCAATCATAACCTATTACAGTTCATTTTGCAATGTACTGTTGCCGGTCGGCAGCCGTCAATGACTCGCAATATGACATTTTTGACATCAAAATACATGCGATGGTGGTCGCGCTGCTTTCCCCCACGCCGACCACGCCCCCAACTATGACGCGTTGCCGAGAGTTGACTGGATTGATGACGGGGGCGGGGGAGACGCACACACGCAAGGTCTCTCCCATAGTCTCTAACGCGCTCTCTAGCCTTCATTTTCTATAGAAGCACTATGATTATGACCTCCGATCACAAAAATCTGAAATTATCGTACATTATGGGATTTTTTTCATTATTGATTGTACATCGTACAGAGGTACAAATACGATAATTATCGTACATCTGGCAACACTGGTCCTGACACATGATGTCTAACTGCAATAGAGTTAAGAATGTATTTATCCCAATGCTTTTTCATTATCTACATGTATATTAAAATCACCAACAATTAGGACTTTATCTGTAGCCAGTACTAACTAACTCTGATAGAAAATCAGCAAATTCTTTGATAAAGTCTGTATGGTGCCCTGTATACAGTAGCCAGCACAAATTTCAAGTGATTTATCATTTACACTAGATAGTGTTACATTAAGCACCAACACTAAGCACCCAAAGGTTTTATCTCCACATAAGGTTATATAGGTACTGACCTGAAGTTTGTACTGCATATGAAATACTGGGTGACTTAGCCCAAGGGAAAGACACAGGCTTCCGTTTAAGAGCAGCCATGGAAGAATACACACATGGGATCCCAGGGTCACAAACATGGAACCCAGCCTAAACATGGTTCTCAAGAATTCTGAGGGTCCGGACTTTGCAAGTAGGTATTTCTCAAAATATCTTTTGCGTTCCAAAAGAATTGAAATGTTTTTTTGTGAACTATGCCTTCAAACCCTAACCCTTGTTGAATCTATGCCATAAAGAATAAGAGTAGTTGTGAAGGCAAAATAAGGGGATCCAACCTGGTAATATCAAAGTGTACATAATAAAGTGGCTTGTGTGTGCATTTAAAGGTACAATATGCAGGATTGGATTTTTGCAGTAAAATTTTCAAAAAAACACTAGGCCAATGTTATATATTTTGTTTAGTTGATTACTTACAAAATCCCAAATGTTTCCAACTGTTTGTAAATTGTGAGAAAAATTGTAACCAAGGAAACGGGGCGTGTGAGCAGGGGTGAGGAGTCACCAGTCAATGACGTCATATCCGCGTTACCCCAGGTTTCTGCCAGGTTTGACCTCGTACTGCAATAGTAACCATGGCGACAGACATGGACAACTGGGTCGGTTATGCCCGTTATGCGAGCTCAACAGCGTGAGTTCAAACATTATGGACAATGGCAAGCAGACTTTGAGACAAAAACGAAGTTCAACATCTTTCGAGACTAACTTCGACTAACTTGACAGAAACGCGAGAGTTGCATGTTCCTTGAGCAAACAGGTGAGCAAATCAATGCATATAAAACTAATCAATGTTATATAGCTCAACATGGTGAAAAGTTAGAATATTTTAATCTAGCTTAGTCTCATACAGCCAACAAACAACCTAACTAACAACATTGAACACACTCAAATGCCGTTTAGTGTGATAGTGAAACGTTTAGAGCAAGTGAAGCAGCGCTGCGTTACCTCAAGTTTAATTCCTCTAATAAACTGACCAGTGCGAGTAATTCAGCGTGTAGTTCTGTAAAATGAAATGTCCTTATTCCTTTATATCCGCGGTACTCACGTTGCGTATAGTCTAGCAATCACGCCCTGTTTCATACTACAGTCATGTTAAAAACATCAATGTATTCACTCATCCATAAAAGATCCATCAGCTTGACGACAAGGCCCATAATTCCGCTTAATGCGGAATATATGTCATTAATATACGCCTTTGTGATTGTAAGAGGTTAGCGACCCCTGGTGGCGAAACAATCTTGCATATTGTACCTTTAAGCAATCAAACTCTAGTAAAACTAGTAAAATTGAGCAATTACCTTTGATTTTCACCTCATGAAATTTGAACTTATACTACTCACTATATTTGCACAATAAACTTGCACTATTTTACTGTACCCTACAAAAACAATTCATATTCAAGTTACATTTCAAATTCAAGAACCTTTTCAGCTGCAGGTCTGGATTCATCTCTATATCCCACTCCCATCTCATCTGTATTGTTGATGCGAGAACTGCAAACTGCCTCAGCTCGACGCTTTTCTGACCTTTAACTGTATCAACTTCAAACACTACAAACTAATCATTAAAACCACAATCCTATATTTAAACTTTACCCTTACTAACACATGAACAGAATCATTTAATTTATTCATTGAGAGGAGGATGGGCTCCCCTAGGTGGATCTGGATCCTCATCCTTTCCTTTTTCCCCTTTTTGTCAGCAACCAAGCGTGAAAGCAGGGGGGGGGGGGGGGGGGGGTTGGGTTAACTTGCACAATCTCATTGGCTGCTGCTAAATCTTTAAAGCCCATTTTCTCAAAATGACTTTTCTCTCATACTCCAAGTCCGACATCTCCACTTGAGCATCTATATACACCAAACTGTCCAGTCTTGCACCTAGTTATATTATTTAGACATTTACAGAGGGATTTGTAAATATATTATTCGTAGCCTGATTTATATAACATTTTATTCCAAAATCATTTTTAAGGCTATTGTATTGACAGTATATTCTGATTTACAGGATAACAAAATCCCTCTGTAATTTTAAGAAAGAGCAGTATATGACGGTACATGATAAACCAAAATGTATTGTTTGTTCAGAAGTGGGTGTAGTAAAGGAGTAAATGACCACAATTTGATACCCATGCAGAAAAATGATTATGACCATGATATTTTTTGCTAACTTCTCAGCTTAAGTGAATTATTATTTAACCTTTATATTACTGTTGAACAATGCTATTAATAAAAACTATACAATAGTAAGAGCTGAACACCATAGAAAAAGTGGGCCGGTCTTGGGCCTAAAACTCCCGGGCAGAAAAGTGGCCCTGCATGCTCTGTTCAATAGAACTGCATTTGGATCCTCAACCTTCTTGTCTCAGAGCAGTACGTGACAATAACCGTAATACAACCCGTGAGACAACGGCACGAGGCGTGATCAATGATGAACGACACCTGTGAGATGCACCAGTCTCGTATCTATATGATACGATCTACAGTATATGATACTTGTATCTACGACTATGAATGGAGAGAGGAACAGGCCTGATTTTATGTTGTGTTTTGTTTTTTTATATGTGACAGCAATCGTCCATGAGGGGCTTCTGTCTTTTACTTTTGTTTTGTATTTGTTTTATTTTATGTTATTAAACTTGTTGATTGTTTGCCGGTTCCCACCTCCTCCATTGTGTAACAATGAACCTCGTTACACTGTCTATTTAATATTAACAATAATCATTATTATTAATTACTCAGTTAAACTTTATTTTAAGGTGACGTAGCTACATTGTACTTAAATAAGTACTGAGTAATGTTTATTAACTACATATTTGTACTATAGAGTTATGGTTAGGGTTTGTTTTTAAGTTATTTGCATAATTTACTGTTAGTACTATAGTATGTGCATGTATTGACATGTAACTACGTCACCTTAAAATCAAGTGTTACTAAGTATTATTGTCTGAATCAGTATATGAAATGACAGACGTCAAGTGTTAATAATTGTAACTCAAATAGCGTTTAGAAAACAAATTCTGTCTGAGTATTGCTGTAATTTTGATCCAGTGACATTAGGCATGTCTATTTTACTAAAATATATTTTAACATGCAGCCCACATTTACCAGTTAGGATCAAGAACCAATAACATTCCAGTTATTTTATAAGATTCTATTCAAATAGCAGTTTCAGTGTGTTTAGCAAACAAAATTAACTGAGGTACTCTTGTTAGACAACATGAAAGCAGACAGAACAACTGAAATGAAGGCTGTATGGGTGTTGTGTAAAGGGGGTGGAATTCAATTAGATGTCCTCCCACTCCCTAGGCATGAGTAATGCACTATTTAGGAAATTGGATCTAAATTCAAAACATAATTCTTCACTTGTGCCGATCATCACTTACATCAGCCTGTCCTCAAACTAATCACAAACAATAACCAATAAAATTCCAACAGAACAAGTCACCCCCTTTCCAATTCTACACAAAAACAGATAAAATAACATTTAATTGAGTTAATTTAATTTAATTTAATTGAGAAACTCCCCATCCAGTCATGCATGATGGAAACTAGACATCCCCTGCAGAATGACCAAACAAAAGACAGATCAACATATAAACTAAAGTTCTGTTTTACAATGTATAATTGATTGCATGCAATGAAAATAGGCTGAAACAAATACAAGGCAGTGCATTGTAGTCTCCCTGAGGACAAACTGTATTAAAGGGCACCTATTATGCCCCTTTGTATTTGTGAAGTTTCAGCTCAAAATACCCCATAGTTAATTTATTATAACCATTTGAAAAAGTCATTTTTGGGGCCTGTTTTAAAATGAGCTGTTTTGGGCTATACGACCTTAAATGCAAATGAGCTACATATCCCCGCCCTGCCTATGGATGAGGGCGTAACTTGATACCTATGGCAGTCGGTAAGCAGAAGGGCTGAGAGAGTGAGAGACCTGCTACATGTTTGAATCGGAATATATAAATAGTCTCTGATCAGACCCAGATGACGAAGAGACTCTGGCAGAATAAACACAAATGAGAATTGACCAGTACGTCTCGGTATGGTTATTTGATACATTTATGTACTTATAGAGTTGTAATCGTGTCCCCTCTGAAATTATGGATGTGCAAAACACACACACACACAGAGACACAAACAAACACTAACGTTGGCGCATTTTTTTGAAACTACAGGTCCCTACAGGTATCACATACTGTGATAAAGTTTGCTACGTACAAGCGAAATTACATTTATGCAAGGGACCTGTTCCGTTATGCTTACATTACTTGTCATACAGGTGCTTCTGTGGCAAATGTGAGAAGATGGCTAACTTACAGAACAAGAACATATATGCAGTTTTTAATACAATATCTTTAAAAATATATATATTTATAAACATGTGGTTACACACTATCCAAACAAGGTTTAAATTACATACACAGACATCCTACATCATCGTCGACGACGACAACAACTTTAGATGCATTTGTTGTTGAATTGGCTGACATCGACTAAAATGACTATTTGCTCAAAAATCATAAAATACACTTACTGTTACCGGAGGTGTCGTTGGATCGCAAATAGTAGACGACGATCCACAGTTGAGGATTAACTTTGAAGCAAGAACTACCCTGAATTGACCCTCGTTCACAAAACAGTCAGTCAGGAAATGATTCGCTCAAACATTAACTTATTTACGAAGGAAAGGGGCCACTTAAACTTCCAAAAATACAATCCATCCACTGTGTTTTCAGTGGCTCTGATGTCGGAAATAAGTGAAAACTACTATATATGTCATTATTGTATCCCATCCCACAACACAACACTTTACCGGCTGCTGCCGGAGACATTACCGGCTGTCGTTGAAACAATGGAGGATGGTGTACAGATCACAGACGGCGGGGTCTATGTAGGGTTGGGTATCGAGAATCGAGTATCGATTGGAACCGGGACTAACTTTTTGTTTTCCCGGAATCGTTCAAAAGTTAAAATTTCGATTCCTAGTTTCGATATTCACAAAAAAAAAAAAAAAAAAAAAAGTTTCGATATTCACAGTCCGCCGTGCGGAAGAAGAAACTGCTGAACAACACCAACGAAGAAGTGTCTAGTGTTGGCATAACCACACGAGTCGAACATGAGTACCTTACGTCGGCGATCCAAAGTGTGGCTTCACTTTTCTAAAAATAACTAAATCTCGGCAAAATGCAAAATTTGTGACAAAAGGAGTATTTTTACAAAAGGAGTATTTCCTTCAGAAAGGATTATTTCCTTCAGAAAGGCCGTTGGTTAGCAAGGTTAGCTAAACTTTTTTGACCCTGCCTCTTAAAAGAATCGGAATCGAGAATCGTTAGGAACCGGAATCGAAACAAGGAATCGGAATCAGAATCGTTCAAATTCAAATGATACCCAACCCTAGGTCTATGCCACAACCACACTGTCAATCAAACCCCTTGCTCAATTCAACGTCACAAAGCGCTGAATCCTAGAACAGCTTGTTCTGAGACAGTGCATATAATTTATTGAGATTGTAAAAAAAAAAAAACACTGGGTGGATTTTTATCATTCTAGGGTGGTTTTGCTCACACACTGCCAACACACATTTATGTTCAAACACCATGTAAAAGTGAATTTTCCATAATAGGCCCCCCTTTAATTCATTACTAAGGGATAGGAAGAATTTTCTCAACTCGTTAAATCATCTAAATCGACAACATGTATGTTAGACCCTATACCGATTAAGGTATTGAAAGAGATGCTTCCAGAGGCCATAGATCCTCTTCTTAATATCATTAATTCCTCTTTGTCATTAGGATACGTACCAAAAACTTTTAAGCTGGCTATGATTAAACCGCTTAGGCAAGGGAAGGCGAGGGAAGGAGGTGGCGAATCTCCTTCCCCCATATGTGTGCTTTCATTTCCAATGCTTAGTACATTAACCTCCTCGGAGGACGAGCACTGAAGCATTGATGGGCTCTCTCCCCGGGCGGGAGAAGCCGCACAGCGGGATTCCGACTCCGGAGGGAGAGAGCTGGATTTCCCAAGTAAGGAAGGTGAAAAGGCCCTCGGACACATCTCCAACCCCTCTGAAAGATCCTTTTGCGATCTCCAGGAATGCATTCTCCGTGTTGCCTCGGCACCCTGAGGATCGCGAACATGGCCACTTTCCTCAAGTATTGACCTATGGCTTAGCCACGCCCTCAAACGTGATGAGCCAATCACAGTGCGCAGCTAACCCAATTCACTCGGACATTCTACAATTTTGACTGGAGCTGAAGCTTTTCATCGACCTTCTCAACAATAAAATTATTAATAGAACCCTCCAATGCATAGTTAAGGCCCTGTAGGTGACTTAGATGATATATAATCTTTCTGTCTCCAAAAATCACCAATTGCCTCCTGTGAAATGTCTCCTACTGTGAAAGCTGCCATAGCGCATGTCCCCGAATGTTGACTGTTTGTCCGAGTGAGTGGAGGGGGTGTGGCTTAGCCATAGGTCAATTGACAGGCGGGAGCGGAGCAAAGAAAGCGAAAGCATTTCACAATGTTGGCATTGCTCTACTCCCAAACACATCACACAAAGCTTGTGTGTATACCCACCCGTTAAATAACGCGGACAAGGAGAAACACACAGTTTGTATATTTGTTTCGCCATCTTTCCCAATATATATAAATACAGACAACAGTAAATATGAGACAGAGAGACACAGATCGTTTGCTGAGGCAACAGAAGCTAATGGCGGTTTGCACTGGATGCGGTTTTATCTCTTTCTGGTCATGACGTCACCCGCCCATGACGCTCATTCTTTCCATTGGACTAGTTGACATAGATGCTTTAGACACAGTCATGCTGGAGGCGTTCCCATAAGCGTCATCGACGCATCGTGAGTTCCCTCGAAAGGGAACTAGAGCTTTTTCGCATTTCGTGGAAAGACAGCACTATTTTATACTATTTTATATACTATTTTATACCTTCCATATTGGTCAAGGGCTTAGTTACAGGTGAGTTGCTACCTCATGCCTGCACGATGAACCCTCTGCATCAAACAAACAAACAAACTAAGTGTCACCATAAGACATTTACATCTCATTTGCAGACACATTACCTAACATTACACATACAAACAAATTACAAACTGAACACTTACGTTTGAGCATAAGAACCACAGGTTCCTCAAATCAGGGAAAAACATGACCGCACTGGTAGGGAAGCTTCTCCATGTGCTTAACACATCCTTCCTTCCTTCCTCACTTCTTCTACCATTTTATGCTACTAGGAACCCTCCTAACTAGAGTACCCCCTAGAGGACCGGTAAAGGGAAGCAATTCCTTTGATTTGTTTGGACACTACTATTTCACATAGATTCTTTCTCATTCAGTTGTGTTGTCACAACACAGGGAGCTTACATAGATTAAAAAAATTCATTTAAATTCCATGTTAAAAAAATGATTTGCTTGTGTGGTGGAACCACTGTTCATAATTGAATTAAGTTAGTTTAAAGGGTCTTAAAGGTACAATATGCAGTATTTTTGCAATAAAATATGCAAAAAAAAAACAAAAAACAAAAAAAACACTAGGCCAATGTTACATATTTTGTTTTGTTGATTACTTACAATATCCCAAATGTTTCCAACTATTTGTAAATCGTGAGAAAATTGCAATTTTAACCAAGGAAACGGGGCGTGTGAGCAGGGGTGAGGTTGGGTATCGTTTGAATTTGAACGATTCTTATTCCGATTCCGATTCCTTGTTTCGATTCCGGTTCCTAACGATTCTCGATTCCGATTTTTTTAAGAGGCAGAGTCAAAAAAGTTTAGCTAACCTTGCTAACTAACGGCCTTTCTGAAGGAAATAATCCTTTCTGAAGGAAATACTCCTTCTGTAAAAATACTCCTTTTGTCACAAATTTTGCATTTTGCCGAGATTTCGTTATTTTTAGAAAAGTGAAGCCACACTTTGGATCGCCGACGTAAGGTACTCCTGTTCAACTCGCGTGGTTATGCCAACACTTCCGGTAGATGCTTCTTCGTTGTTCAGCGGTTTCTTCTTCCGCTCGGCGGACTGTGAATATCGAAACTAGGAATCGAAATTTTAACTTTTGAACGATTCCCGGAAAAACGAAAAGTTAGTCTCGGTTCCAATCGATACTCGATTCTCGATACCCAACCCTAGTGAGGAGTCACCAGTCAATGACGTCATATCCGCGTTACTCACGGTTTCCGCCAGGTTTGACCTTGTACTGCAATAGTAACCATGGCGACAGACGTGGACAACTGGGTCGGTTATGCCCGTTATGCGAGCTCAACAGCGTGAGCGTCCTTAGCAGGGATTTGTTCAAACATTATGGACCATGGCAAGCAGACTTTGAGACAAAAAGAGGACTAAAACGAAGATCAACATCTTTCGAGATGCCGAGAGCTTCACGTCCGCGACTAACTTCGACTTGACAGAAACGCGAGAGTTGCATGTAACTTGAGCAAACAAGTGAGCAAATCCATGTACAGTATATAAAACTAATCAATGTCAACATGGTGAAAAGTTAGAATATGATCTGTATGTTATTCTCTAATGTTATTCTAGCTTATTCTAGCATTAATCTAGCGTTACCTAAAGTTTATTTCCTCTAATAAACTGACCTGTGCAAGAAAAATGTCCTTATTCCTTTATATCCGCGGTACTCACGTTGCGTGTGGCGCTGGTATATGTCTAGCAATCACGCCCTGCTTCATACTACAGTCATGTTAAAAACATCAATGTATTCACTCATCCATAAAAGATCCATCAGCTTGACGACAAGATCCACAATTACGCTTAATGCGGAATATACGTCATTAATATACGCCTTTGTTATTGTAAGAGGTTAGTGACCCCTGGTGGCGACAATCTTGCATATTGTACCTATAAAGAGTCATTTTTTAAACAAGCTGCATTGTAAAAATCGCTAAACAAATGACAATTATACAAACTTTATAATTATACAAAGCTTAATACAAAGATTCGGTTACGAGATAGTAAAATATTTTAAACTTTACCAGTATCGATATGCGAGCTTGATAGTGAGAAGTAACAGCCATGTTAATTGATTATATTCAAACTTATAAAGTTAGTTATTTTATTTCTTGTGATTCATTTCTGACATGATATCACTACATGAACGGCCGGGATCGGGCGTTCATGTGTTTTGGGGGCGTTGCTTTGTAAGGTGCCGAGAAGGGAAGGGGTGGGAGTTAAAGGTTCTCTAAGCGATGTGGGGCCAAAACATTTTTTGTCACATACATCAAACGTGTTTCTCACTATCGGCTAGCTGCCTGTCCCCTAAACACACTGTAAAAAAACGCGGTCTCTGTAGACACCACAGGCTCCACAAACGGCAACAAAAACAATCATGTCTCACCCGGACCACGAAACCTAACAAACAGTGTTCCAGCCAATCACTGGCAAGAAGTATTTGAGGGTGGGTCTGGGGGGTTAGCACATGAAGGGGGGGTGTGTGTGTTAAGGAGATAGAAGCATCAGTGGGAAGTTTGAAAAATGGCCGACAAACGACCAAAGAGACGTCGTTCTGAAGAACAAATTAAAAAGAAGGAGTCGGATAAAGAACGTGCGAAGTTCCGAATTTACATCGGTAGCAAAGCTTTTGAACGATGGCGAGAACTCCGGCGGCAGAAGGGCTTCCAGTCCGACATTCAGGTTGCTCCGTTTTTGCTGGACAGGTGGGTAACGTTAATTTTTTTTTTCTTATAAATTGACGCTTATGTTCGCCAAACCCACACAAGGATATAATTAGCTAGAACTATGCACGTTTACAATTATTTCAGGAAGGACGGAAGGGAGGGGGAGGAGATGAGATGCTGAGGAGGGAGGGTCTAGCTAGCCTCCGATTTGTTTGAAAATATTCCGAACGTCAACACCCAGAATCGCTTAGAGAACCTTTAATGGGCTATATGCACGCATAAGTTCCGCATTTGACGTAAGGATGCTCGTCCATTTCCGGTTGTGTAGATTAAAGCGGAGGAAAACCGGAGAAAACGGGATTATGGCAGAGTCTTCAATATTTACTGTCCTACCGTCTTTGAAACGAAACGTACATACGTTTAGATGTAATTTTATATATAGTTATGTTTATTTAATATAATTTTAAATAGAAGCATAAACACAACGAGGGGTGTCTGTTTTATCTGTTTTTGTGACTAACGTTTCATTAGTATAACCATGGAGTATAAAATTCAATATAAATTCTCGGTATTGCATTGGACTCTATGATCGGCGGAAGTTATCGAGCATCCTTAATCCTTCACCGGAAATAACGCCGTGCATAGAGCCCATAGAATAATGAGCTGTGTTTATTGCAGTCCTGAGAGGACTACAGACACTCGATTTTTATAATTTTCCAGATTACTTACATTTTAATTATGCATTGATATATAAAGACAGTTTAAACAAATTTGGACAATTTTTTTTGGTTTTTGTTTTTGTTTTGTTTTTTGTTTTTTTTGGGGGGGGAGAGTTCTACCTTCACTGCCTTTAAAGGGTTAGTTCACCCAAAAATTAAAATTAAGTCATTAATTACTCACCCCCATGCTGTACCAACCCCGTAAGACCTTCGTTCGTCTTCGGAACACAAATGAAGATATTTTTGATTAAATTTGAGAGCTGTATAACTACCACATTGGCTCCTAAAGGACTGCCTCTTGACGGCCCAGAAAGTCAATGAAGAAAATGTTTAAATATCCCAAGTGACTACCGTGGCTCAATTATAAGTTTATCAAGCGACGCGAATACTTTTTGTGCGAAAAAACAAACAAAAATAACGACTTTATTCGACTATTCCTTTTCTTCCTTGTTGGCCTGAAACGAGACTTCCTTAGATTTCCACGACGCATGCGCTAGAACTGAACTGAAGTAGTTGAAGGAGATCCCAATTCTCGCGCATGCGTCGTGGAAATCTCAGGAAGTCTCGTTTCAGGCCAACAAGGAAGAAATCCGGTCGATGAATTACCCCCTTGTTACCCCTCTCCCCACTTAAAACAAGAAAGTGCTGATTACTAGGGATATTAACATCAATTAACGTCCTATGAGCTGAACCTTAGAACAAGCCATTTCTATTTACATACACCGAGGGTCCCCTTACATTAAAATAGCCATTTTGCACCACCATGTTTCTACAGAAGCCCTAAACGGACAAACGTGTTTCGTCACTATGTTGTTCTTCATGCAAATAAGCTAGAGCTAAAGTCAGCGAATAAAACACAGACACAATGATAAACAAGTAACAATAATATTCACAATGACATTTCATTTTACTGAAACTTACCAATTCACAAAATTAATCAAATGCATAGCTGATCTAAAAATATATCTAAATTATGTCATATGCTCTCAGTGACAAATACGGATCAGTTAGTTCATGCGTTCATGACATCAAGGCTAGATAATTGTAATGTTATTTATGGGTGGTTGCCCTGCACGCTTTATAAACAAACTACCGCTGGTCCAAAACACAGCAGCTCGAGTTCTTACCAGAACCAGGAAGTATGACCATATTAGCCCAGTTCTGTCAACACTGCATAGGCTCCCCTATTAACCTTCTGGGGTCGGCTATAGCGCCGGCGCGACAAGCTCGCTTTTTTTCTTATCAGTGCAAAAGAGACTCAAAATACTCTGTTGATTTTTTTTATAAGTGTTGTACATCATTAGATCCTGTTAAGTGTCTATTTTTATGTGGATACTCAAAATAAAAACAAAGATACATACCTAGAATTTCAAAATCCACTGCTGGCGGTTGATCCTTTTCCTATTTAGCACCAAAACTTTGAAAGCCTTCCTAACATTGTCCGGAAAGCAGACACACTCTGTGAGTTCAAATCTAGACTAAAAAACACATCTCTTTGACCTAGCATACACATAACACATTATAGACTTGTATAATTCAATGTTAGACTGCATAGATTAGGTCAGCCAGAACCGGGAACACTTCCCATAAATCCTGATGCACTTGTTACATCATAAGAAAAATGGCGCCTACGCTAATATTAGTCTCTCTGTTTATCCCGAGGCCGGAGTTCGCCGGTTCCAGGCCGTATCCAGATCTGTTGAAGGACCTGTGTCTGGACACGATGACAACGCTGTCAACCAGTCTTTCCCATGTGAAGGCATCCTTCCCTTCCCTTTACAGTACCTCTGTACAGATGAAACGTTGTCGGGATAATTCCGGTTCACGTGGCTATGTGGAAGCGATAAGAATTCTGTATTATACATTTTTCTAGGCTTATACTTGAGCCAGCAGGCATTGTTTTGTTAAAATGAGCGGCTGTATCGCCTTCAGGGTTTTCTGTTAGAACAGCCCCTAAGTTAAGGCCAATTTATACTTCTGCGTAGGGTGCGCGCAGTAGGTACGGCGTAGCATACGCACAGACGCGTCCCATACCGCGTACCCTTCCGCGTTGCCTGACGCGCACCTCTTCAAAAATGTAACTACACGTCGCGACGACGCGGACCGCAAGATCGGTGATTGGTCGGCTTGGTAGCATCGTATTTCCTCATACGCATTTCCGCACGTACCTTCTCACGCATTTCCACACGTACCATCTCCTCCGACGTCTTCTCTCATTTCTGCCTTTCAGTTTTAGTAATTTCACTAAAATGAACTGTTTTTCCACCCCAATAAGCTCCAACTCCAACATGATCCACTCTCTTTCAGTCGCTATTGCTTGTAGTAACCTAGCCGCGAGGAATCTAAACACAGTGGAACATTAAAACCCTCCGCCGCCTCCTAGCGTTTCGGAGCAGTACTGCAGAGCAACCAATACCTGAACGCAGAAGTATAAATGCTCACAACGGCGTCGCCTACGTGCGTAGCCAACGCCGTACACTACGGCGTACACTCGACGCAGAAGTATAAATTGGCCTTTAATAACTAATGATCGTTGCGACGAAAGTGAATCAATCAAAACTAACTTTAGCAGGACAATAAATTTATTCTAGAGCTGCTGTAAAGCCAAAACTATCTCTGTTACTTTAATTTCCTTTTATCACAGTAAAGCTGCTTAGAAATAATCTATATTGTTAAAGCGCCTGAGAAAATCTGAGAAAATCGGAATCCATCCGATTTTTTCCTCTCATGTGGCAGTGGCACAGATCGGATATTCCCCAGTAAATGCGAGTCGTATGTCAATTAACCAAAAAGTGAGCGGTTATAGGCGCGACGGAAGACAAGTTTTACTTAATTTTCCGGGTCAGAACGTCTATATTTGGTAGTTTTAGCTGTGTATTGTGTAGGCAAAATGCAAAAATCAGATACAGGTCACTTTTAAAAGAAGATGTAAGCGGGTCGTCAAACAAATCGGATATAGTCAGAAAATCGGATTTGGGCATCAAGGCCTGCAGTGTAAATGCAGCCATAAAGTAAACCTAATTTCTTAATTTATGTTTGTAAAGAAACCTAACCTGTCGGCCACCGTAACTTATGTTGGTTGCAATTCGCAACCTCACCACTAGATGCTGCTAAAAATTACACAGTGGTCCTTTAATTCATGTTAATAAAAACAACCTTTGATTGTAATAGTGCATTAGTAAATGTTGAAATTAACATGAACTATTATTAATAAATGCTGAAGAAGTATTGCTCATTCTTAGTTCATGTAACTAAGGTAGTTAACTAATAAACCTTATTGTAAAATGTTACCGAAATGTTTGAAGAATATACTTAAGTTTAACTGAATGTATTTTTAACTGCAATTAAATCCGAGTATATTAGATATCAATAAAGCAGCTTGAGAACAATATCTCACATAGTATTACATTTTTCTCAGGCATTTAGTGTCAACAACATGTTAGTTCGCTAGAGAAAAGAACTAGAGAGAAGCATTTATCCACTATTAGCCTATTCGTTATATTTATTTATAATAATGTCGTGATTATTTAATGTATATGTTTCAATAAATTTGTCATAAAAAAGAAGTTATGTCTGATTTATTATAATTAAGTTAATGCAAAACCTGCCATTTGTATTTGAGAGTTGATTATCTACAAAGAAATAGCAACTGAATTTAATAATATGTTGTTAATTGTAACTTTTATATTATAGTAAGGCCATGTAAGGCTCCTCATAATTTACAGCATTAGCTATATATATATATATATATATATATATATATATATATATATATATATATATAGGCTATATATATATTATAATAACACATATATGTATATTTGTTAAAAATATCCCTAATATATATATATATATATATATATATATATATATATATGAAGAGTTGAGATGCAAAAAGTGCCAACAAAAATTTTCTTCTAGAATGATCATTTTTATCAAGCAAGTATATTTCAGTAATTTCACTTAAATGACAATTAATAGGTAATTTTTATTAAGCACTTTTAATTAGCATTGTGTTTGAAATTAGCAAAAACTCTCCTTGCTTATATACATAGGCTACTGATAGGTAGATTATAAGCTGATGATAATACGTTACGTTTATAATCTTAATGCCATGACATCTTAAAAGGTTAATTATTATTCATACACATAACGTGTTTGTGTGTTTGTACATTGTAGAATAAATGACTGCCACCGATCGTTTCAATGCAAATGAAGCAGACTAAACGACATTTGCAGTAATGAATAGTTGACTGCAGTCGTGTAGGTGTTTACTCTGATGCTGTCAGTAATGTGAGCTCTGTGGGCGATAAAATGTCACATGTGATATTGTTGAACTGTGTTAAATCAAGCCACGGTAATATTTTCTCTCTTCAGCTCACATCTGAACCTATCCACTTCCTGTATCAAAGGAACCATTAAATGTTAAACCACGTTAAATGTTATTGTTAAACCCATCCATTAAAAAAGCATTGTGCCTTTAATCAAACGTGCTCCGTTCAAATATGTTCAATAATAAAATCACTGAAATTTCCACAAGACTTTAGTATAACAGGAAAGATAACGTTACTCACCTTTTGTAGATATCCGTCGATATCTCCAGATTTAAATGTATCGTTTTCAGTCAACCTTTATTTCCTCAGTTTCGGCGCTATTTTATTCCATACAAGCGAACATTACGAATTGCACGTTAGAAACGGAAACATTAAGTCTAAATGTGACGATAACCGTTGAAGAAACACCACCATTTACACATCCAGAGGTGAACAGGAGATGAATTAATGGAGGAGAGCGATGAAACAACAATGGTTGCCCGTTATCGCGTAGTTGTCATTGAAGTCTTGCTGGAGGAGGATGAATGAGCATCAGATGATGGGAGGTTGGGATCAGATCTCTCTCTCTCTCTCTCTCTCTCTCTCTCTCTCTCTCTCTCTCTCTCTCTCTCTCTCGATGATGTTCAAAAATCTTTCAGCGCACAGCTGAAATATTAGCCAGTCTTCAGACAACTTTTTACTATTTTTTATAAAAGTTTGATGAAATGTGTCTAGAATCCAGATCACACTTCATCCCCTTTTATCACATTTTTAGTCGTGAAACATGATAGTAATATTGGCTATGTATTGCCTTTGCTCTATCTTAGCTATTTTATAAGTAAAATTTTAAAAAAAATAACCATTATAGTGTTTTAATGTAGCCTAAATATTTTTTTTTGTGGAATGGTATTTTTCACTGGCTATTGATTTGTGTGTGATTGAGGAAAAGGGCTCAACACAAAAAAAATCACAGATGCAAGGGAAATAATTGAATGACGACTACTTAGTGAACAAATAAATAGACATTAAATGTCTAAACAATAGTCTAATGTGACTATTAGTCTAACAGGGAACAGTGATCATCGAATTTCATTGACATTATCACGCCGTTACATAACATGATTGGGGAAGATTTCCTTCTTCATGATTTGCTTAATGTATGAACAGAGCTTCCCTTGAGGTCACTTTAGCACCCAGTGATAAAAATAAGAGTGAACCAATTCAATGAACCAACCAGAGACAAATAATAAATAGATAAATCATTTATATACATCATTTCATAACAGGCAGAACATTCAAATGCTTGTATGCGGTCCAGGGATATTAGTAATCACACTAGTACTAGTCAAAAATATTCCACGTGTCTCTGATGTTTTGAAAAATGTCAACAGTCTTTATGGATATCTGAATTTTACTCCCGCAAAAAGTCACATTAAGAAAAAGTGCACCTTGCCTTAAGGTGCTTTATGATTATTTCCATCTGTGGCAATTCCTGTGACACCAGATCGCTTTTTAAGGATTTGATTAAATGAGTTTGATTCCAACCTATAAACATTGTTAATTAGGTTATCAGTAAAGAATACCTTTTGTGGTAAGAAAGTTATGTGTTTGCAAAAAAAAAAAAAAGAAAAAAAAACATGAGGGTAAGTGAATGATGTCAATATTAAAATTTTTGAGTGAACCTTTAAATATTTTTTGCTGTGAAAGATAGTTTTCAAGATTGTTTGTGTTCAATGTGACAAATACAGAACATTATTTTCTTTGTGTTCTTACAACTCAACATCTAAATAACAACAATAATTGCTGATCAAACATGATTATGAATTAGCCTTTGGTATGGGCGTTGACACATTATTTGTCTGACTGCTGACAATGTGAAAGAATGGGATGCTAATGAGAATCAAACTTCTCTTGAAGGCTGAATGCACATTCATTACATAATAATGTTCTCCTCCAGTAATCATATGGAAGAAATCATTTTATGAACATATTTTTCTATAAACACATGAGTGCTGAGTGCTTGTATAACAGTGCCAGGGAATGTATCAGCAGAAACATCAGCATTGTATTGCATAAACATATACTATGCACATTTACAAATAGGTTTACATTGTATTAAATAGAATTTAGTATTGCTCTATTGGACATTTCTAAGTATTTTATATGGATACATCCAAGCTGTATACTTAAAGGGACAGTTCACAAAAAATATCTGTCAACATTTACTCACCATTTTTAATTTTGGAAACCAAACAGTTGATGTACCCCACTGAGTTCCATATAGCATAACTATCCATTTAAGTTACTCATATTAATATTTTGTTTTACTATTCCTTTTTTTTTTTGCTATCAAGAATAATTTTCCGTTTACTTAAGCTACATTAGACTGACTTCTGCTTGAGCACATTCATATTTTCTACACAGCTCGCCCAGCTACAAAGCTTTTACATAAATAGGTTGAAACATCAAATATTCATTTGATTCCAGGGAAATAAAAGGCAGGAGCTTGACATTCCACTGAATGTCAATAACGAGAGAAGCAGAGATATAAGGGATAAACGGGAAATTATCACAGTGCCTCCAATTTTTATTTTTTCCCCTGCATGGAGCCAGATGACCTGGAAGTAAAATATGACAGCAAACATTCCAGCCTACTCATTCACCCTGGCCTCAGGCACAGCCGCTCTTCTTCTGCTCTGCTTCATGAAGCTCTGGGAATATCTCTAGAACTTCAACATCAGAGCAGACAGCTGTGCTCATACCAGTAGGCAGTGCATGCATGCATGCATGTTTGTGTGCATATGTGTATATAGGTATGTATTTTTGTATTTGTATGTATATGTAGGTTATATTTGTTTGTTTTTGTGGTTTCGTCAATTATGGTTTTCTCCTGTAATATAGGCTATCCTAATGTCATAGTATATTGTTTATGTGATATGCTTTGGACAGAGTTGGGACAGTTTGGGGTGTTGGTTGTGTGGAAGAGCTTTAGTATGTCTGTAAGTGTTTGGTGTTATCTTGAGGACCCCCTCGAAAATGAGATGTTCCATCTCAAGGGGTTATCCTTCTCCAATAAAATGAAATGAAATACCTGCTTATCTACATACAGAGAAATTAAGCTGGATTCATTGCCCTCACTGATGTTGGCACAAGCCATTAAAATGGTGTCTGCGAGTTTAGAGTGTTAAATGTAGTTTGCAGACATCACATTTCATTCATCCCAACCACATAAGGTGCTAAAGTAAAAAAAAAAAAAAATACACTAGTAAATTTTAAAATACTACATAGCAACACCCTGGGATATTGCTGGAAACATATGCAATAGAAAGCATTACACATTTTGTTCAGAAAATGTATTAGATAAATACAATCATTTACAGAATCATTTTAATTTTGTGGATAAGAGAGATTAACATTTAAAATGAAAACAGAGGCATTATCTAAGCAAATAAAAATGTAAAAAATATTAAAAATGTATTAAACCATACATGAATAGTAACCCCATGCAAATGTCTTAAAGTAAGACGCATGATATAATATCATATTTAATATTGTAAACTAAGATAATGCAATTTGTGTTTGGTATAGAAGCAACTAAAATTATATCACTCACTACAACGTCACATGGTGCATTTTCCCAGCTAAAATGAATTCCTTGTTCATCCCTATGTCTTTCCATCTACTCCCATGAGAACAGAGTTCAACCCAGAATAAACATAGCCACTTTCCCTACTTTGGACTAAATTTGGCATGAAGAAAAAAATATAATAAGCTTAAATACATTTTTATATGAATATGTCCTAGCTATTTACTTGGGTTCCTTGGAGAAGTATGAAGTATATTAGAGTAGAGTAGAGTAGAGTAGATGCCTTTATTAATCCCCCCAGGGGAAATTCAATGTCCATCAGCATTAGTGTGTGTTGATTACCAGCAAACATTCTCACTACTATACACACATAAAAGAGAGCATCAATAATAACAATTAATAAAAAGTTAATAAAAGAGTCGATAAAAAAGTCCCACAACAAACTTCTACAATTTCCATAACTGACTGAAGAAACCCCCTCCACATTTTGCAAAACAGTGAATCATTATGTAGCACATAGCGGGTAGCACTCGTCTCAGTTACTAAAAGCAAAACTATGGACCAAAATCAGAAGATTTGGATCGACTCGCTGAGGAAAAAATTAGTAAAAGATGATAGTAAGAAAGATCAAAAACAATTAAAAAACACTCAAACCACTGCAATGCAGCTAATTAAAGAAAAGGTAAGTGTATTTTTCTCTTTGTTTGTTCTTTTGATTGAGTTGTATCAGTTGGAATTGAAAGAATGAAAGACACACGGCATTAACACATTAACAAACAGCCTTTTAAATAAATGATAAACACAGTCAAAATTTCCCAATATCAATTTCTGAAATTCAACCCATTTCTCAATTTCAAGTTCCAAAAAAATACTGAGTAGGAATGTGGATCAAAAATTAATGCAATTAAGTCCATGAAGAGAAAAGGGATGAAAAAAAAAAGTTGTCTTCAGGGAAATCCAGGAAAAACGCAATGTGTGAAGTTCTGTCCAACCCAATCAGAAAACTCTTTTTCTCACAACTCTTTTTATTGTTTCCAGTTCCGAAATGATGGGATGGCTAGCCAGTCCAAACCAGGGATAAGAATCCACAGCCAGGACAGGATTCAAGATCACAGCAGCAATTTTTCAGACACTAACAAAATAAAGGCCTTGCAAAAACAAAGCCAAAATAATCATCGGTAACTCATTCAAATAACCAAAATGTCTGTTTCAATTATTTGGATATAGGCAACACATACATGCAGGGGACCGCCATGTCATCTGCGTTTCCTGCCTGGGAGAGGATCACGCAGCACTCACGCTCGTCGACGGCGGCTGCCCTCACTGCGAGCTATTGCCTATGGTGACTCTGAGGACTCGCTTGGCATACTTCTCCAAGTCTGCACCCCCATCCGCTACAGTGCCGCGCGGTAAAAAGATCTAAAACAACTGAACAAAGCGCTTATGAAACGCCAGAATGCTCACAACCAGGAAAATCCTGCAGATTTGCCAAGGTGACTGGTTTTGTCAATAGATCTGAAGGACGCTTATTTCCAGATACAAATAGCGTCACGTCACAGACATGTTTTGAGATTCACCTTTGAGGGCCAGGCATATCAATACACAGTCCTACCGTTCGGCCTGTCTCTTGCACCCTGTACATTTACAATGTGCATCGAAGCGACTGTCGCACCCCTGAAACTTCGGGGCATGCGAGTTTTGAGCTACTTAGACGATTGGTTGATTCTAGCTCAATCTCATTGAGAGCTCATATAGACCATATTACTCGGGCATCTTAAAGGATTAGTTCACTTTTGAAAAAACTTTTGCTGATAATTTACTCACCCCCATGTCATCCAAGATGTCCATGTCTTTCTTTCCTCAGTCGAAAAGAAATTTAGGTTTTTGATGAAAACATTCCAGGATTTTTCTCCATATAATGGACTTCAATGGGAACCGGATGGTTCAAGGTCCAAAAGACAGTTAATAACTGTTTCAGATGCAGCTTCAAATGTCTTTAAACAATATCAGACGATGAATAAGGGTCTTATCATGCGAAACGATCGGTTATTTCAAAACTTATTCCAAAAATGTAACTTTTCTAAGGACAAATGCTAGCCTTGCTCTATTCTGTGAGGCGCGTTTGTAACGTCACGTAATACGTAATTACGTTCAAAAGGTCACGGGCGACGTAGCCGGAAGTACAGAATCAAAATCGTCCGACATCGTTGTTTTCCCTTTTAATTCCTTTTTTGTAAACGGCGTTTGAGTTAGTTTTCACGTTCAACCTATGCGTTCAACTTGTAAACACTCTGACTCTGTACTTCTGGCTACGTCGCCCGTGACCTTTTGAACGTAATTACGTACTACGTGACGTTGCAAACGCGCCTCACAGAATGGAGAAAGGCTGGCATTTGTCCTTAGAAAAGTTACATTTTTGGAATAAGCATTGAAATAACCGATCGTTTCGCATGATAAGACCCTTATTCATCGTCTGGTGTCGTTTAAAGACATTTGAAGCTGCACCTGAAACTGTTATTAACACTATCTTTTGGACCTTGAACCATCCGGTTCCCATTGAAGTCCATTATATGGAGAAAAATCCTGGAATGTTTTCATCAAAAACCTAAATTTCTTTTCGACTGAGGAAAGAAAGACATGGACATCTTGGATGGCATGGGGGTGAGTAAATTATCAGCAAAAGTTTTTTCAAAAGTGAACTAATCCTTTAAGAATCTGGGCCTCACAGTCAATTGGGCGAAAGGTTCGCTGTTCCCCAGTCAGGAAATATGTTTTCTTTTCTGGGCACAGAACTGAACTCGCTGTCGCCAGCCTGTCGCACTGCAGTTGTGGCTGAAAGCACGAGTACCACCTCGAGCTTGGGCTTCCGGTCTTTTTCGCCTCAAGGTCGATCAGAAATGTGTCACAGCTCTGAAACCTTGGAGAGCGACCGACTGGTACCAGTGAGGTGTAAGCCTGGGGACTTCCTTGAATGTGCAGGTGGTGTCCACGGACGCCACCACCTCGGGATGGGGAGCGCTGTACGAGGGCAGACCGTTCTTCAGTCAGTGGTCAGAACGAGAGAAGCTCCTACACATAAAATGATGGCAGTCCGAGGCCCTTCTGTCCCCAAATAAAAGGTCAGTAAGAGGTAAGAGGTAAGAGTAAAAGCCGGTAAGAGGACTTTTCACGAGTGAAGGTATTATTGCGCCAAGTTGAAGTGCTCTAAAGCACTTTTTATGGTATTCCGCCATACAATATAGTCATCAATTTTAAACGCTTAGAAAAACACAACGTTTTATTTTGTGTCACCAGCCTAGGTCGAGTTACATTAATCGAGTAACTGTGTTTAAATAGGGAAAACGAGGAAGTGTTTGGTCGCTTCTCTTTTTGGCCCATATTTAATGCACTGGGCTAAGCTAAGTGCTAACATAGTTTTGCGGCAATACAGAGCGATATAGTGCACGCACTGAGACGAGAGAGGTATGCATCAGCTCGTCTTAATTAAGGGAATAACATAGTTTAATATGAAAACCCGGTGGAATATCCCTTTAATCAAACAGATCTCATGATTAGTAAGAAAAAATACATACTATGGTAGTCAATGGGGAATGAGATCTGTTTGATTAAAACATTCTTCCAAATATCTTCCTTTGTGTTCAGCAGAACAAATAAACACATAGAGGTTTGGAACAACATGAGGGTGAGTAAATACTGACATATTTGTGGGTGAACTAACCCTTAAAAAATGGGTAATAAGGTTCCCTTTCGTAGTCACTTCGAGTTACGTCAGAAGTGACGGAGATTGGGGGTTTCGCATAGAAAGCCAATCCTCTTCGAGTATTAAAACACGAGCCAATGGCATGCAATGCCTTGGGGCTGCGGAAATTTGCATAGCGTACTCCGCCCTACTCCGTGAGTATAAAAGGAGGAAGTGAACGCAACCGCAGTATGTTTTCGCTTCGGAGCCAAGAGAACCTCTTCACTCCTGAAAGCACTGTTCAAGACTCTTCGAGACGAGCGTCCTCTTCAGTGTTGGTGTGACGGCGGTACCCAGCGAGATTCTGCATCGCCTGCGATCTGAGCAGTGGTCTGCCAGACTTTGCGCTTCTCCCTGGTCGCTTCAGCGCTGAAAGAGTGAATTTCCTCCTCTCATTGAAAGAGCTGCACGCGCACGTCTTTTTAAAGACGGTTCGCCCGTGCTCTTCTGGGTGTGATTGATTTCTGTCGTCATCTGATGGTCACGATCGCTGCTTTGTATGCCTGGGCATTTCAGCATGCAGCAGCAGCGTTCGTGGATGACTCATTTTCCTTCTGTGGGAACATGACCATCTCTACACTGAGGTCGAGACTCAATGATCTCACTTGAGTGAGAGTCCCGGTCCCCCCCGCTCGATCAGTTTCCTCCATAGGGGGCCCGTCGACCCGGGGACCTGGTGATTTACGGTGATGGTGTGGGATAAGCCCCGACGATTCCTCGGGCCACACCTCCCGCCTCAGTGCGAGAGCCAGCGAGCGTTAGTTCGATTCAGTCGGTTGCTTCTTCGGTGGCACCGGCTGCTTCGGGCAGCGCTCCAGATGATGATGCGATGTCGATCACAGCATCACTAGGCGGGCTTGACTCCTCGGGAAGTGAGGATGCGGCCGCGTTGCCTCCCTCGGGAGCGTCAGCGCCGCCGTGTCTGATCCCGCGATGATGGCCGTGCTATCTCGGGCGTCCGTGAGCATCGGGTGGGGGTGGAACTCCGCCCCTCCCCGATCTCTCGCGGCTGAATAATTGGTTTTTGGGTAACGCTGCCGCCTTACGGCCACGGCCAACCCCAATTTCCTTTTTTCCCCGAGTTGCATGCGGAACTGACACGCACTAAAAAATAAATAAATAAATAAAAAATAAATAAATAAAAAAGCGTGCTTAGTTCCCCGCCCTTCCTCCCCTCGGCGATGCGGCTGTCTGTGGGTACGCTGGGGCTCCCCCGGTCAACCGGCGGTTGCTCTCAGATGCCCCTCCAAAGCCTATGGGTTCTCGTCGTCTATGGCGGCGCGATTCTGTAGAGCGGCGGGACAGGCAGCCTCCGCCCTGCATATGATGAGCACCTACAAAGCTAGCTGCTCAGGAATGTGCACGAGGAGGTGACGGACCAAGCGAGCTGCGAGCCTGTCGCCTACCTTGTCCTTAAACGGGTCACGGAGGCGGTCGCTCGCTCCCTTGGTCAGGTGATGCCCACCGCTGTGGTCCAGGAGCGTCATAATGTTCGGCGGTGCGGTCCAGGACTTTGCCCAGCACTTCTCGACCGCCTAGGAGCAGACGAAGGCGGTTTCTCTGCCCCGACGGCCAGCTGCTGCCTCCAACCAGCCGTCGGCTCGGACGCCTCCGCCAGCTCGCCGCCGAGGACGCCCCCCCTGCGGCTCCCTTCCCTCCCACGCGGCCCCAGCAGCAGCCTTCAGCCGGTTCGCGTCGCGGAGGAGGCCACAGGTAAGCGTCCCAAGAAAAGAGCCCCCCCTCAGGCCGCGTGCCCCGCTAGATGCCAGGCGAAGCGATGTTCCTGAGGCGGGCCGCTCAGTGATAGTGTCATGGTTTTTCTCAGGAGGCGGTGGCAGGGCCCCTCCTTCCCCGGTGGAGGGCCGGTGGAGAATCTTTTGTTCTAGCTAGCTCCCTGAGCTGGTTGAGGAAAAGCTGACACTGTCATTGAGCACACAGACTGGAATGAGCGCGCACGACGTCCAGTGCGTCGCCCCGTTCATTCCTCTCTGTCTCGGAGGGCGCGGAAGGGTGCGTGTGTCGTCCCCGGGCTACGCCAATCCCTTCCCCCTCTGTCGCCAGACCCCCGGCAGAACAGACCCCCGTGGAACGCTCTGCCTTCCCTGGTCTCTTCTGTCGGGGAGCGGGTTTCGACGGTGCATCCGGACGGGGTAACTCCTGCACGCATGCCGGTCGACCCGCCTCGCTGCCCCTCCGGGGGGACGTCTGTGGTTCGCATGACCCCGTTGGCTCACTTCCTGGAAGCCTGGCTAGCGCTTCCCGGGGTTCCCGCTGGGTCATCAGAACGATCGGATTCGGCTACGCGATTCAGTTCGCACGGTCTCTTCCCCGCTTCAGGGGAGTTCGCTCCACGATGGTTGGTGGCAGTGCCCCAGTCTTGAGAGCGGAGATTGCGACCCTGCTGGCGAAGGGTGCAATCGAGACGGTCCCTCCAGCCGAGGTGAGGTCCGGGCTTTACAGCCCCTACTTCATTGTCCCCAAGAAAGACCGGTGGGTTACGACCGATCCTGGACCTGCGCATTTTGAACCGTTCTCTCCATCGACTACCGTTCAAAATGCTCACGGCCAAACGCATTTTCGAATGTGTTCGGTATCAGGATTGGTTTGCAGCGATCGACCTGAAGGACGCGTACTTCCATGTCTCCATTCTCCCTCGACACAGACCGTTTCTTCGGTTTGCCTTCGAGGGCCAGGCATACCAGTACGCCGTTCTCCCATTCGGGTTAGCTCTGTCCCCTCGCGTCTTCACGAAGATCGTCGAGGCAGCCCTTGTTCCCCTTCGCGAACACGGGGTTCGCATCCTGAACTATCTCGACGACTGGCTGTTACTAGCACACTCTCGAGCTCAGGTTTGCGAACACAGAGACCTGGTGCTACGGCACCTAGCCCGTCTGGGCCTTCGGGTCAACCGGGAAAAGAGCAAACTTTGCCCCGTGCAGAGGATCTCTTTTCTCGGCATGGAGATAGACTCGGTCGCCATGTCCGCGCAGCTCACGAACGAGCGCGCGCACTCACTGCTGGCTTGTCTTCGACAGTTCGAGGGCAAGAGTGCGGTTCCACTGAAACTATTTCAGAGGCTCCTGGGGCATATGGCATCCGCGGCCGCGGCAACGCCGCTCGGTTTGCTTCATATGAGACCGCTTCAGCTGTGGCTTCGCGATCGAGTCCCGAGGTGGGCATGGCATCGCGGCTCGCTCCGAGTTCCAGTGACTCCGACGTGCCGCCGATCCTTCTTCCCGTGGTCGAACCTCAGCTTTTTACGGACAGGGTCCCTATTCAGCGAGTTTCCAGGCATCTCGTTGTCTCCACGGATGCGTCTACCACGGGTTGGGGTGCCATGTGCAATGGGCATGCAGCCGCCGGTTCCTGGACAGGAGCCCAGCGCCTCATGCACATCAATTGCCTCGAGCTGTTGGCAGTACGGCTCGCCCGGCACCGCTTCCGAGCGTGCTCTAGGGCCAGCATGTGCTTGTCCGCTCAGACAACACTACGGCAGTAGCGTACATCAACCACCAGGGGGGGTCTACGCTCGCGCCGGTTGTCGCAGCTCGCCCGCCACCTCTTGATATGGAGTCAGAAGCACCTGAGGTCCCTTCGTGCAGTTACATTCCTGGAGACCGGAACCGGGCAGCCGCGAGCTGTCCCGGGCCCGTCCCATCTCCGGCGAATGGCGACTCCATCCCCAGTCGGTCCAGCTGACTTGGGACCAGTTCGGGGAGGCACAGTTAGACCTGTTCGCCTCTCGGGACTCGTCCCACTGCGCCCAGTTTATTCTCTGACCCGCGGCTCTCTCGGCTCGGATGCGCTGGCGCACAGCTGGCCACGGGGCCCACGCAAGTGTGCGTTCCCCCAGTGAGCCTCCTTGCACGGGTGTTGTGCAAGATCAAGGAGGACGAGGAGCAGGTCTTGCTGGTAGCCCCCTACTGGCCCACCAAGACGTGGTTCTCCGAACTCTTGCTCCTCGCGACAGCACCTCCTTGGCCTATTCCTCTGAGACCGGACCTACTCTCTCAGAGACGGGGCACTCTGTGGCACCCTCGTCCCGATCTTGGAGGCTGCACGTGTGGCTCCAGGACGGGACGAGGCAGGTTTGAGTTCGCTGCCACCTGCGGTGGCGGCAACCATCACTTCCGCAAGAGCGTCGTCCACATGACACCTTTATGCGTTGAAGTGAAACCTCTTCGTCAATTGGTGTTCTTCTCGCTGAGAAGACCCCCGGAGATGTTCGATCGGAGTCATGCTTCCTTCCTGCAAGAGGGGTTGGAGCGCAGGCTGTCGCCCTCCACCCTTTGGATTATGTCGCGGCCATTGCCGCGTCTCATGATGCAGTGAAAGGTAAGTCTATGGGAAGCATGACCTGGTCATCAGGTTCCTGAGGGGAGTGAGGGGGCTAAATCCGCCTCCCTCCCCTCCTGCCCTCTGGGGACCTCTCAGTAGACCTGGGTGCTCTGCAGAGGCCTCCCCTGGAGCCTTTGCAGTCGGTAGAGTTTTTGCCCTGTCCTATGTGACAGCACTCCTGATTGCATTGGTATCCATCAGGAGAGTAAGGGACCTGCACGCACTCTCTGTTGACGAAGTGTGCCTGGAGTTCGGGCCGGCTTACTCTCACGTATTCCTGAGACCCCGGCCTGGATATATGCCCAGGGTTCCTACCACTCCCCTCCGGGACCTGGTGGTGAACCTGCAAGCGCTGCCCCTGGAGGAGGCAGACCCAGCCTTGGCACTGCTCTGTCCGGTACGTGCTCTCCGCACCTATGTCGACAGAACGCAGTGTTTCAGGACCTCAGACCAGCTCTTTGTCTGTCATGAGGGGAGCCAGAAGGGAAGGGCTCTCTCAAAGCAACGGCTGTCCCACTGGATAGTGGATGCCATTGCTTTGTCTTACCAGCAGCAAGGCCTTCCGTGCCCCCTTGGTGTGACGGCCCATTCCACTCGGAGTGTAGCCTCCTCTTGGGCTTAGCGCACGGCGCCTCGCTAACAGACATCTGCAGAGCTGCAGGCTGGGCGACACCCAACACCTTCGCCAGATTCTATATCTGCGAATTGAGCCGGTATCCTCTCACGTACTCGTTTCGGCCAGTTCTGGATCCGCTCAGGTGTCTTCGCTTGCTCGCCACTCCACTCCCCGGACTGGATAAGTGCGATATTTCCTCAGTTCTCCATTGAAGTCTTGAGTCCTCCAGCACCGACGATGCGGGCACCACTGCGTTGCTCTGGATGCTAGCTAGGTGCCTCCATGCGCACGGTTCCCCATGGTAACCGTCTCATGTGTATTATCCACTGTAAGCCTCTCTGAGCATGTGTCTTCCCTTGGCAAGCCATCTGCCACCCCTGGAGTTTAAATCAGTAGCCACCTGCGGTTGGTACTCCAGTGTTCCATATGCGTTCCTATGGGGCCATATGTGTATTCTTAAGTCCTCCCTTCGGTAGGCAGCTGGTAGCATGTCCCCTTCGGGATATGTTTCCCAGTGTACCTTGGTAATCCTGTGTCAAAGTCGGATCCCCAAAAAAAAAAAAAAAAAAGAGGTAAGGCTCGGGGGTTCAGTCTTTCGCAGGGCACTGGAAGACAGCTTGAAGATGGCGTGATGGCACAGACCCCCAATCTCCGTCACTTCTGACGTAACTCGAAGTGACTACGAAAGGGAACGTCTCGGTTACGTATGTAACCCTCGTTCCCTGAGTAGGGAACGGAGACGTTACGTCTCCCTGCCACTTCTGCTGTATCGCTGGGTAGAGGCCGAGTTCAGTCTTGGCTCCTCAGCGAAGACATACTGCGGTTGCGTTCACTTCCTCCTTTTATACTCACGGAGTAGGGCGGAGTACGCTATGCAAATTTCCGCAGCCCCAAGGCATTGCATGCCATTGGCTCGTGTTTTAATACTCGAAGAGGATTGGCTTTCTATGCGAAACCCCCAATCTCCGTCACTTCTGACGTAACGTCTCCGTTCCCTACTCAGGGAACGAGGGTTACATACGTAACCGAGACGTTTTTTCATCGTCATGTAAACCACAATGATTTCCCTCATGTGTTAATATTTTTCCGTGTTATAATGTATGGTTTGCAAAAATAAAAACTGCTGCATCTGTGTTGATGAGAGAATCAAAGTGTATGTGCGTTGTGCACCCGCTACATTATGGCCAAGCATGCGCTTAAAATAGCATTATGAACAACGCGCAACACGCCACTGACTTTAGACCAGGTTTTTTTCTGGTCAGTGGCGCAATTGTTTTCTGGAAGTGTAAAATAACACCAGGGAATATTTGCGCCGAAACACGCCTTCTTTTTGCGCCGATCCGCCCAGGGAACGCAAGTTCATTCCCAAGTTTACCGACGTGCATCTTTTGAGGGAAAAATCCCGCTTTGCGCGCGTGCAAAATAGGAATGAGACATGCGTTTGTGTATAAAATCATTTGCGCCGGGTGCAAGATAGAGCCCTAAGTCTTTTTACTGATCTATCTGTCTGTCAGTTAAACTTAAAAGCAATTTGATTATAGACCATTTCAAAAGATGTAAACAACACTGGTCCAGAAGCACTTCCTGTTTCAGTTTGTAACTGTTTTCTTTATTTCACATGTAAAGAAAACATCTTAAAGATGTTTGTTTAACTTTTTGATTAAGTTTTAAATGTTCTGTTGGTTGTATTTTATCCCAGCTTTTATGTAGTGTTAAAAAACTGAAACAGGAAGTGCTTCTGGACCAGTGTTGTTTACATCTTTTGAAATGGTCTATACAAATCTGTCAATCCAGCATTATGGATAGATATTTCACATGAAATCAGATGCTGCATTGTTAGGCTTTTATTAGTGCATAAATAAATTATGCAGATTTCACAAATAACTTGTTACAATAAAACATATTTCAATCCACTTAAGATACATACAGTATAGACAACGTGCTTTGGTAAATGCAGTTAATTAAACCTATATTTTTCTTTCTATTAGGTGAACTGCATTTAGAATAAGAGAGGTTCTTGATATATATTATATATAGTACGTTTTACGTTGATGCTCTATTATACCAGAATTTTCTTCTACAACACAATATGGTGTTTGCGTTGTTAAAATCATTGATGACGCTCCTTATCTGCGAGTCTCTTTGCCTTGTTCTGCAGGTAGCGTGCTTTCCCTTCTTCAAACCGATTCTGCTCCTCTTCACCGTCCAACTGCAAGAAAATAAATGACATCTTACACCCACTTGAATACTGTGATATTCTGCAAACGCTTCCATTTTAAAGGTCATACACATACCATGGAAAACCACTAAAGTGTTGAGAACATTTTCAGAATATTTGAACACAAACACACAAACACAGACACTTCCACGTGTTTGCTTCCCCACTTGAGCATGGAATGTCTGTACACTGCAGTGAATATTTGCAGATGTGAGTTATTGTAAAGTACAGAAGCTACTGTATACACGACTACACAATGCATTATTTAAATGAAAGCACAAGAGAACTTTAATGGTGGAAACATGTCAAAAGATCGTCTTGGAATGTAGCATTGCCTAATTGTTACCGGGTGTATGGAAACTGTAAAAACATCAATATGAAATCTCATACTATATCCAGTTAGTCCCCATATCATGATTTTGTTTGAATATCTATCACCACCACATATCTTGCATAATTGTTCTAAATTGAAGAAAGTTGTCAATCAGAATCGAACTAACTGTTGGTAATTATTGTCAGTTGTCTTTAAAAATGTATATTATGAGTTAACATGAACTACCAATGAGCTAGTACAGAATTTGTTCATCTTATTGTTAAACTCAACATTTACTAGTATCTTTTTAAATTCAAATTTGTATTAATTTACTGTGAACTAACATGTACAAGCAATGCACAATTGTATTTTTATAAACATATTAATAATGCTGTGAAAATATAATGCTTATTTTTGAGTTTATTTTGAGTGCTAGCTACATTCTTAAATGGACAAATTCGCCAATTTCTTGTTTTTTTGGACCACAGCTCCATCATGGACAAACAACAATACTGTGTGAGAGAGCAGGATGTCAGTTGACGTTAGGCTTCAACTTGCAGCTGCACACTACACCATGGCTATTCTTATCATTGGCTATAGGTCACCAGCTAGTCATGCGCGGCAGTGGCAGATGGCGGCCAACCTTAGGGAACAAACTGTGACTGAAGCAGCCTGGCTGATGAGGGCATGTGCACAAATGAGGATCAGAGATAGAAAATGCATAGCCACAGCAATGTTATATAAGCACAAGCACTATACTTCCCAGGGGTACTGATATTGAGGTACAGAAAAGTTCACTTTATGGTGACCCAGTTTAATGGAGAACATATGAATTATTGCATTTATTTTTTTGAGGGTGTGCCTTACAGTGATGTTATGCAGAACAGAACAGGGTAAAAAAACGATTAACAATTATTATGATTAAATGTCAATTTGAAAAGACACCAGAATAGTAACATTTCATAACAATAACTATTGGAATAAACAATTCTTCCACAATGTCATATAGTTAATTAGTGTAAAATGAGGATGTTTTTAGTTGCCAAGCAACATCCATCTCACTGCATTCATACTAATGTTTTTCAAATTGCTTCTCAACCAATAAGGTTGTCTATGCACAATATGTATATAATGTAGAGTCAGAAGATGCAATCAGGACCCCAATGCAAAGCTACTTTAAAAAAATTGTTAGCTTACTTTTACATTATGTAGACAAATGGGTCCCACTTTAAATTAAGTGGCTTTTAGTACTATGTACTTGCATTGAAATTAATAGTTTGTTACAATGGACTTATTGTGTACATACATGTTTTTACATTGTACTTATATTTTAAAATTCCAGCTATAATTAATTTATGTAATTACATTTGTAATTACACAGTTGACCCTCCCCTCACACCTTAACCTACCCTTAAACCGACCCATACCACCACACCTGTCCCTAACCTTACCCGTATCACACCTCAATAGCAGCAAAAGTGTTTTACAATACAACCGGAACACAATAATACATTGTTCTTATTGTTCAATGTAAGTACATAGTACTTAAAGCCACTTAATATAAAGTGGGACCGACAAAGGTTAGAAAAATAAGATGCCTAGGACACTGGTCAAATCTTTACAGAAATATACTGTATTTGACTTGATTGGCTGACAAAAATGAAATATTTCATAAAGCTGTGTATATTTAATTAAATGGCATAATTCTATAATTAATGTAACTTGCCTCTTGCAACAAGAGCAAAACAGAAAAGAACTCCCCGTTATTTCTGTCTGGAAAAAAACAAACAAACATCATGTGACCTTGAAGGAAGTCCTGGCTGGGTCAGTGACTGTCCTGTTGCTCAGGGCTTGTGATGAGGCCAAGAAAAGACATGGGGCCATGGCAGCAGTGCTTGTCTTGAACAAATTAAATTAAGCTGGAGGGATGCTCAGTGCTGCAGTCACAGAGAGAGTGACTGGCAGAAGACCAGAGTGATTGCTTCAGCAGAAACCACCAGAGTGTAAAACATCATACAATTTAGTGTTAAAGAAAAAAACAAACAGTAGTAGTTAAATGGAAACTGCAAATGCAAATAGTCCTATATGTTTATGAGACTAGAATTGTTGTCAAGTAGGCCTCTACACAAATAGATGAATGCAGATACTTCCAGATATGAAAGCTTGAGTTCACATGTCACTGCCTTCTCTGTGTCAGAGAATATACAGCAACACCGGTAATGTTGTGTAATGTCATGGTGAATTTTATTTTTAACCCCTAAGGATATTAATTAAACTTGTGAAATTATTATAGCTAGCTACCTAACAGAAGGTATCACTACTGACCTCCCTAAGAACTGGGGTTTCCTTTCAGTCGATAACTTCGGATGTAGTCGATGGTCGACTGAATGGGGAATGGGGTCGACTGAATGCGTATCAGAGAGCCAATGTTCTTCGAGTACTAGTGAATGAGCCAAATGGAATTGGTGTGCGTGATTCGTGGTGGGCTATAATGTGCGTAATAGTTGCTGCTTTTTTGGCCCAACCAGACCTTGCTCCCCTCGACAGCCTTCGTGACTTCCCCTGAACACATTTTCAGGGATGGGGCACGATGGCACCTGCGTTCTGACCCCTGGAGAACCCGGGCCAGTCCTACACTGGACACGGAGGTTCAGGTGGATATCACAGGAACATGAGGTAGTTACCATCACTTCTACGAGCACCCCCTAAGAGGTAGTGTGCTTACGCATTAGAAGTGGAACGTATTCTTTAAGTGAGTTTTCTTAGCCGTGAATAGATCTTGAAAGCAAGATCTTTCTAAGGAAAATGTCCATGCGCCCCTCTTTATCCTCTTGGGCCTCATCTATGGTAGTGTACTGCAGAGACCGCCCCTGAGCCACTGCAGGCAGTGAGTTAAAAACTCTGTGAAAACAGTTCTCCTGTTCGCATGGTCTCTACTAGAGGGTAGGGATTTGCTCGCTTTCAGTCAGCGAATTGTGCCTGGAGTTCACGCCGGCTACTCTCATGAGCTGAGACCCCGGCCTGGGATTGTGCCCAAGGTTCCTACCTCTCCCGTAATAGGATCAGGTGGTGAGCCTGCAAGTGCTGCCCAGGAAGAGTCAGACCCAGCCCAGGCTTTCTCTGTCCATCCGCTTCATAGCAGTTTGACGTGTACAGAACGCAAGCCTAATGCTACGTTCACACCGGACGCGAATAGGGCGTCAGGCGCGAATGATTTCAATGTTAAGTCAATGCAAAGACGCTTTACGCGCGTGAAAAATTCCTGCGGCGCGGAAGACGCGAATACGCCTCATTCGCGCGTCAAGTTGGCGCGAATGGCGCGAATTGAGCGTTGTGCATTCACGCGTTTGACGCGAATTCGCGTCTGCCGCCCGAGTTGAAAAATCTGAACTTTGGCGTGAATTCGCGCCGCGTTAACCAATCAGGAGCCTAGCTGCTTGCTCACATGGTGAAGTGTCTGGATGCTTTAATAAATTATTTTGTTAATATGACTAAATGCATGGTGGGATTATGCACAACAAAGCAAATGTTTCATCACTTAAAACATTATTTCTATATACGAGACATGTTCATTTTGTATTATTTATTCCATATTTAGAAATAGTATTATGTTGTAAAGACAATCAACATTTGTGCATAAATTCGTGTCTGGACGTGAGAGAGAAAAAAATCACAGGACAGGTTTATAACTTTTGAAGGCTGGCTCTATTTATCATCAAAACAAAAATAAATGACAGCTAGATTAGGTGGATGAGGGCGAGGGTGATCCTCGCTCAGATGCGGGACAACAGGTCATCAAACTGGGCGCATGACAGGCGGAAGTACCGCTAACAGCGGCCGTCATCCAGCGCAGCTCCTGGAGCGAGCAAATGGTGAAACTCGCCAAACGGTTCGGCTCCGAAGGGTCCGGTGGACACAAATATACGGCGACGATGATCCCCACGCCGCTGTTCTGCTCTCCAGAGTAAATACAGAGCGGTAACTCTCTTGATGAATGCTCGGTCGACATAAAAACAATGGCCGCCAACGGATTTTGATTCTGACGCGCGTAAATTTCGCTTCAAACTTTACGCGTGCCAGTTTCGCTCTTGACACGCGAATTAACACTAGTGGTCAAGCGTCAAACTAGACGCGTCAGGCGCGAATTTGACGCGCGATTCGCGTCCGGTGTGAACGTAGCCTTAGACCTCAGACCAGCTCGTATCGGTTAGATTCAGCAGAGAGGGAAGGCTGTTTCCAAGCAAAGTTGGCCCACTGATGGTGGCTGCCTTCATTTCGGTTAAAAATTCTGAGATGTCCTCTTAGGTATTATAGAGTTCCTCTATAATGAATGTGTGCTCCGCCTGGGCGTTGACAGAGTGCTTTGCTGACAGATTCTAGAGTTGGGGGCTGGGCAACACTTAGTTTGAACCGCTGCTTACATGGGCTCCCTTCTCCTGAAGCCAGTTTCACCATGAGTCCGGTTCAAGTGTCGGCTTGCTGCGCCATTCCCCTCCTATAGACTGGATATGTGCGCCTTCTACTCAAGTCGAGTTCCCTTAAACCGAACCCTGTTGAGTTCCTCCACACCCCTCCGACATCGGACGTGCGGAACGTCTGGTGTTAGGCCTACCACTCGTAAGCAGTGTGGAACCTGATTTAGGCTGGGTCCATATGTTGCGGCCCCTACGGTGACCCCATATGTGCTCTCTTCCACTATACGGCTCCCTTCAGTGAGCCTGTGTCTTCCCTTGGCAGAGTCTGCTCTGCCGCCACTGTCCGGTGAGTCAACATGTCTGCCTCCATGAGGCAAAGGGCTTCCTTGCCACTGCTTATGGTTGCAAAAATTGCCTGACCTTAACTGTTGAAAGTGAACATGTGCCATTACTATCTGACAAAGTTATTTCCGCCAGGTCTGACCCAAAATATACTTCAGTCCAACTTAAGAACTTATTAGCCTTATACAGTCTTTACTGGTAAATTACCGGTAACATATCATGCGTGAACAGGACCTTTTAAAATATACAGGTAAATTGGTTACGGCAATTTACCAGAAAGGGAAGTAAATACCAGTAAATTACCAGTATATGCGCTTTGTGAACGCAGAGCAAAAATTACCGCTATTTTGCACGTATGAGGGATTTGGGCCAATCAGAGTCCGTTAAAAGACCAACGGCTCTGAGTCCTTCATAAAATTATGACACAGATGACACGTTTATTCAGCACTGTTAACAAATTACGCTTCTCTCCTCGTCTGGGCGAATGAAGAGATTAGTCAACAACTGTACAGTAGAGGTCACTTCTGGTTGATGACATCATCACAGAGTTTACTGGTATTTTGGAACTGGTGTGTGAATGGTCTGTGTCCGGTAAAAAGCTAGAACACTGTTGCTTGCCATGTGAAAAGGGCTAATGTGATCATGGTGAACCAGTCATATTAGATAGTATTATGACTTAAATAAAACCAGTTTTAGATATAATCTATTGCTGTACCACATAAATTGTATGTTTTGTACAGCTCTAAAATGGACAAAAACACCAAGTCTGAAGGTAGAATTCAGGTTCAAAAACTGTGTTGTATGGAAAAGAGCTCATTTAAGGGATCTTTAAAAAAAAATATCTATTTGTGTTTCATGAAAAAAAAAAATAGCTGTCGGGGTTTAGAAAGATATGAAATTAATGACAGCATTTTTATTTTGGGATGAATTACTTTAACAACGTCAACCAAAAATAGCTGTAGTGGACTTAAGCATAGAAAGGCTGGCTATTAGTTAGTGAAATAAATGTGATCTGGCACAGAGTCTTTCTTGCAGCAGTCCCTGAGCTCTTTTCACTTCTTAATTACACAAATCTAAAGCATATTGGCTAAAACAACTGAAGCAAAGTGGCATCTTTATGCAATCAAGAAGGCAATTAATTGCCTCCTAATGTACCAGCTTTCTATGCAGAAGATATGTTATCATATTCATATATGATATGATATGCATATATATATATATACACTCACCGGCCACTTTATTAGGTACACCTGTCCAACTGCTCGTTAACACTTAATTTCTAAGCAGCCAATCACATGGCGGCAACTCAGTGCATTTAGGCATGTAGACATGGTCAAGACAATCTCCTGCAGTTCAAACCGAGCATCAGTATGGGGAAGAAAGGTGATTTGAGTGACTTTGAACGTGGCATGATTGTTGGTGCCAGAAGGGCTGGTCTGAGTATTTCAGAAACTGCTAATCTACTGGGATTTTCACGCACAACCATCTCTAGGGTTTACAGAGAATGGTCCGAAAAAGAAAAAACATCCAGTGAGCGGCAGTTCTGTGGGCGGAAATGCCTTGTTGATGCCAGAGGTCAGAGGAGAATGGCCAGACTGGTTCGAGCTGATAGAAGGGCAACAGTGACTCAAATAACCACCCGTTACAACCAAGGTGGGCAGAAGAGCATCTCTGAACGCACAGTACGTCCAACTTTGAGGCAGATGGGCTACAGCAGCAGAAGACCACACCGGGTGCCACTCCTTTCAGCTAAGAACAGGAAACTGAGGCTACAATTTGCACAAGTTCATCGAAATTGGACAATAGAAGATTGGAAAAACGTTGCCTGGTCTGATGAGTCTCGATTTCTGCTGCGACATTCGGATGGTAGGGTCAGAATTTGGCGTCTACAACATGAAAGCATGGATCCATCCTGCCTTGTATCAACGGTTCAGGCTGGTGGTGGTGGTGTCATGGTGTGGGGAATATTTTCTTGGCACTCTTTGGGCCCCTTGGTACCAATTGAGCATCGTTGCAACGCCACAGCCTACCTGAGTATTGTTGCTGACCATGTCCATCCCTTTATGACCACAATGTACCCAACTTCTGATGGCTACTTTCAGCAGGATAATGCACCATGTCATAAAGCTGGAATCATCTCAGACTGGTTTCTTGAACATGTCAATGAGTTCGCTGTACTCAAATGGCCTCCACAGTCACCAGATCTCAATCCAATAGAGCATCTTTGGGATGTGGTGGAACGGGAGATTCGCATCATGGATGTGCAGCCGACAAATTTGCGGCAACTGTGTGATGCCATCATGTCAATATGGACCAAACTCCCTGAGGAATGCTTCCAGCACCTTGTTGAATCTATGCCACGAAGAATTGAGGCAGTTCTGAAGGCAAAAGGGGGTCCAACCCGTTACTAGCATGGGGTACCTAATAAAGTGGCCGGTGAGTGTATATATATATATATATGCATCATATATGCATCATATGATATCATATCAAAGCAAGCAATTGTGACATTTAAAAGTTCATTATTGGCCATCAAGATAAGAGATACTGTAATAAGTGACCAAATGCCTCCATCATATGTGCTTTTATTAAATTAACAAAATAATTGAAATAAACGGAGCAATTCCAAGAGGGTCCCTAATTAGATTATGATACAGAATCTGGGGAAATCACTGAATAAAATTGAGTTTTTGTGAATCTTACTGTTTTAGTTTCCCTATAAAATAATCTCAATTCCATGAGCCTACTCTCACATATTTAGAAAAACAAAACAAAAAAAAAAAACTAAGATGCAGCCATTGGAACATTCAGTATTTCAATTGTATTATGCAATTCACAGTGCATACTGTTCCAAAGTAAATTTAAGGCTAGGAAGAAAAATCGGAAGGAACAAAAACTCAACTGGAGACAACAGCTAGTCCGTAAATGGTCTGTTGAGGCTTGGGTGAATACTGTGTAGGATTTTTTTGCCACAAGCAAGCTACATCTAGCTTATTTTCATGAAGAGGTTTTTCTCACAGTGCACTTTTCGCAAAGACAGCAACCTGGTGCTAAGGGCACAATAGTGACAGATGGTCTCAGTAATTCTTCATTTGACAGGTTGCTTATATCTTTGAACCTGTGACATTTTTAGTCCGTATTTACTGTTGGTCTATAAGTACTACCCAGGCAGCTGCAATAGAACGGGAGAACACTATCAGTTAGCATTCATCTCATTGGCAGTTACTTGGCTAGTGCCAAGAAGTACGCAACCTGAAGACTGCTGTGTTTGCTTTTTGAGCCAATCAGCCATTACCACTACATAACATTTTGGAATGACAAGAAAAATGTTATTGTATACTCAGAAAAAAAGGTACAAAAGCTGTCACCTTTTCAAAAGGTACACTTTTGTACCTAAAGGGTGCACATTGGTGCCTTCATGGTACCATTAAGGTACCAATATGCACCCTTTAGGTACAAAAGTGTACCTTTTGAAAAGGTACCGCCCCAGTGACAGCTTTTGTACCTTTTTTTCTGAGAGTGAACCATACTGATGGTTAGTGGGTGAGATGAGTGAAGAAAAATCATTTTATGAACAAGATCTCTAAAGAAAAAGGTAACTGGTAAAACATTTACTGCGATATATCACAATGTAATTGTAGTGATTTATGTTGTTTGCAAAAAAATACATTTTGCCACAATATAGCTTTTGGTCATTAATTGGGAAATACGAACTTAGTCTAGTATAGCTACTGCCTTAAAGAAGAAGTGTAGTGTCATGTTAAGGCATTAAAATACAAAAAAGAAATGGTTATTCTGTTTAATGGGAACCAATGGGCATAGTTTTCTTAAAGAGGTCATAAATTGACAACTCATATTTTCCTTTTGGCATACATTTTCATTGTGCTATAAAAACATACTGTACGTTTCAGAACACAGACACAGATCAACACTTGTTAATACGGTTTCATTTGTACACATTAGACTACATTAGTTAGAAATTGATTAATTATTACTAATCAGTATGAACTAGGAATGGAAAATACGTATAAAGCATTTATTCATCTTAGTTAATGTTCATTTATGTTAACATTTAGCAATAAATCATTAAAATCAAAAGTTAATATCATCGTTTAAGCATTTTAATATGATTTAATGGACCAGAGCTAACATGAAATAATTATCAGTTGTATTAATAAAACTAACAGATTAATAAATACTGTAACAAATGCATTGCTCATTAATGATAGTTAATGCATTATCTTATTGTAAAAGTGTTATAATCTTGTTAACAAATTTGTAATACTTTTCTATATATTTTGATTGATTTTGTTGCATGTGTAATTTGTACATATCGTGATTTTAGCTGGTTTTTGTTTTGTAACTTGACAAAGACGAAGTAAAATTTTACACTACGTAAAAGTTTCACGCATCAAATCCTTTGTGCAAGGCCCCAAAATGGCAAAGAACAGAAAATGGCTTGGATCGCCAATACATATAAAGTGATTAAAGAACACTCTCTTCATTACTGGAGCTTTCAATCACTCAGTTCTGTGCGAGTTCTGCTCTCTTGGCAAAAATTTTGTAATAATCATTGAAAACATGTACACTGCATAATGGATCTCATGTTTAAATTGTTTTTCGATATGATTAGAGAATTCACATGGAACTGTGAACTTGTGCTGAACAAAACACTGCCATTACAGTAACATAACACTTTCCATGATTAGTTAATTGCAGCAACTATACTGCCCTACAAAGCAAAAAGGCAGTAACTACGCAGAGTGCAGAACTGAGAAAAATTACTTTTGCTAGGGCTTTTTGCAGTTACTTTACAAACGACTACCATTTTTCTCTAAAACGACACGCATTTAACATAAGATGTTTTGTCACATAACAAAGGATGCCTTGAATGTCATGAAAATTGTAATAATTAATGCTTTACCAAAACTGCAGTTACTGCCTTTTTGCTTTGTAGGGCAGTATAATCATATGGCTTTTTAACAGTTTCACATGTTAAATGCAAATATATTATGCAAAGATACCCAATCATAGCAGTGGGCATTTATATTGAAACCTTAAAGGAGATATGTGCCTTTAAAGGTAGTGTTCAACCCAGTAATTCAAAAACAGCCATTTATTTCTAAATTATGACTGCATTCGGCAAAAAAAAAAAAAAAAAAAAAAATGCAGTTCATGATCCCTTTAAAATCAATTCATCATTAAAACAAGCTATTAGGGAACAAGAACGAGAAGACTTCTATTAGAAACAAAATGCATTTTGCACTCAAATTTCTGTAATTAAGCCAGATCCATCGACTGAATTTAAAGGAGTAGTTCACTTTTTTTTTAAAAACTTTTGCTGATAATTTACTCACCCCCATGTCATCCAAGATGTCCATGTCATTCTTTCTTCAGTCGAAAAGAAATTAATGTTTTTGATGAAAACATTACAGCATTTTTCTCCATATAATGGACTTTACTGGGTACCAAACGGTTCAAGGTCCAAAAGACAGTTTCAGTGCAAACTATTCAAAGGGCTTTAAATGATTCCAGACGATGAATAAGGGTCTTATCACGCTCATTTAATAAATAAATAAGAAAGTTTAAGTTTTATAAGCTCAAATGCTCACCTTGCTCTGTTCTGTGTGACTCTCCACTCGTTCATCAAAATGAACGAATCTTTTTTCGAGTCATTTGGTTCATTCAACGAACGAAATGAACGAATTGAGTGAGTGAATGAACGAGTTCGAACAGGAGAGTCACGAACGCGCATCACAGAACAGAGCAAGGCGAGCATTTGTGCTTATAAAACTTAAACTTTGTTATTTTAAGTTTTATAAGCACAAATGCTCGCCTGGGGTTGGCACAGCATGGGGGTGAGTAATTAATGGCTTAATTTTCATTTTTGGGTGAACTATCCCTTTAACACGACTCTACTGATGCCCAATCAAGTCTCATATCGCTATTCTTATTTTACAATTAACATTTTACTATAGTCTGCTGATAATTCAAGTAGAGAAGTGCTTTCTAGTAGCTCTATGATCCACAACATCTCAATTAACCTTTTGTTCTGTGACCTTTTTAAGCTACTCCCAGAATGCGCATCCATGAATGCACACTATATGGGCATTCTCTTTGGAAATATCTCTTTACGTAATCTCAGGAGTGATACCGTTTTAAAATATCATATATTGCTAATTTACTCTGTCTGAAAAAATCATTGATTTTAAAATGGTGGGTTTTAGGGTGCAGGATATACAGTATGCCAGGAAATCTTGGCCAGAACATTTCAAGGAATATGTAATTTCATACCTAAAAATGAAATTACTTTGTGGCCATTTCAAAAATGTTATGCATAATGCATGTGCTGCTTTTTTCCATAGCACAATAGAATATGATGACTTGAGGCAATCAAGCTTCAAAAAGAACATTGCACTATGGTTCTATAATTTGATAGAATGCACTTAATCTATACATACATTGATAATTACACTGCTGACCCTTACACCTAACAATCATACCACCAAACCAGTCCCTAACCTTACCATACCATATTATAACCCAATAGAAGCAAAAGTGTTTTGAAATTCTCATGTACAAACTCCATCGCAGCTTTCATTGGCCAAGAGGACGTCTGACCAACATGTAAAGCAACCAATCACAGTTTGTTTTGTTCCATGTCATGTTTAGGGGTGTGGAAATGTAAAGCAGATGTCCCAATAATAGACAATAACAGACATGCATCTAATAAATTATTCATTTAAGAACCCTGTGCAAGTTTACTGCAACAGTGGCGCCGCAGACTTTTGGAAATCCGTTGATTTTAGTTCATTGATAAGCGCTCATTGTCATAGCTGTAAACACGATGGCTTTCTTCTTCCATGAGGGGGTTTGGCATCAAAACGGCTTTGTTTCCCGGTAGAAAGTTAAAGAATGTGACGGGTCACCCAGAAATCCTGTAGAATTCAACCAATCAGGTGACGACTTCAAAACTCCCTAAGAGCCCGTCAGACGTTCAGCTAACGTGGGCATGGCGACTGAGACTACTTTGTACCTAACAATTAATATTAAAATGTTTTAAATATAAGTACATAGTTAAAGGCACCTAATATAATATGTGACCTGCATGTTCAGAGAAGCCTGAAATTGTACCCCAGGGCAGCTGTTTTTTAAAAGAAAATATTCTCCTTCACAAAATCTTGTATGCAAATTTTTGTTTATGCATATTTAAAACCTGGTGTAGTTATGAGAGATGAAAGAACCAATGCCATTTGGTGTCATTGAGTGCATTTATGCATCCTCATAATGCAATTATGATGGGATTTGGGCAATATTGTGATTAAACCTTACCTCATGTAAACAATACTTCGATCAAACTAATTCGATTAAGCACATAATCATAGTAACCATAATCGCATTAAACTATGTGGCACATAGATGATGAAGTTAACGTCAGGATTGTCAAGGCCAGGGCAGCCTTTGGATGTCTACGTGACTCTGTATGGGAGACTGGCATCAAGCAGGAGACAAAATTAAAGGTCTACCATATATATATATATAGACCATTTCACAAGATGTAAACAACACTGGTCCAGAAGCACTTCCTGTTTCAGTTTGTAACTGTTTTCTTTATTTCACATGTAAAAAAACATCTTAAAGATGTTTGTTTAACTTTTCGATTCTGTTTTAAATGTTCTGTTGGTTGTATTTTATCCCAGCTTTTATGTAGTGTTAAAAAACGGAAACAGGAAGTGCTTCTGGACCAGTGTTGTTTACATCTTGTAAAATGGTCTATATATATATATATATATATATATATATATATATACAGTGGGGCCAAAAAGTATTTAGTCAGCCACTGATTGTGCAAGTTCTCCAACTTAGAATGATGAGAGAGGTCTGCAATTTTCATCATAGGTACATTTCAACTATGAGAGACAAAATGAGAAAGAAAATCCGGGAAATCACATTATAGGATTTTTAAAGAATTTATTTGTAAATTATGGTGAAAAATAAGTATTTGGTCACCCACAAACCAGCAAGATTTCTGGCTCTTACAGACCTGTAACTTCTTCTTTAAGAAGCTCTTCTGTCCTCCACTCATTACCTGTATTATTGGCACGTGTTTGAACCCGTTATCTGTATAAAAGACACCTGTCCACAGCCTCAAACAGTCACACTCCAAACTCAACCATGGCAAAGAGCTGTCGAAGGACACCAGGAAGAAAATTGTAGTCCTGCACCAGGCTGGGAAGAGTGAATCTACAATAGACAAGCAGCTTGGTGTGAAAAAATCAACTGTGGGAGCAATTGTAAGAAAATGGAAGACCACTGATAATCTCCCTCGATCTGGGGCTCCACGCAAGATCTCATCCCGTGGGGTCAAAATGATCATGAGAACGGTGCGCAAAAAATAAAAAAACTAACTGAGGGACCTGATGAATGACCTGCAGAGAGCTGGTACCAAAGTAACAAAGGCTACCATCAGTAACACACTACACCGAGAGGGACTCTAATCCTGCAGTGCCAGGCGTGTCCCCTTGCTTAAGCCAGTACATGTCCAGGCCCGTCTGAAGTTTGCCAGAGAGCATATGGATGATCCAGAAGAGGATTGGGAGAATATCATGTGGTCCGATGAAACCAAAATAGAACTTTTTGGTAAAAACTCAACTCGTTGTGTTTGGAGGAAGAAGAATGCAGAGTTGCATCCCAAGAACACCATACCTACTGTGAAGCATGGGGGTGGAAACATCATGCTTTGGAGCTGTTTTTCAGCAAAGGGGACAGGAAAACTGATCCGTGTTGAGGGAAGAATGAACGGGGCCATGTATCGTGAGATTTTAAGCCGAAACCTCCTTCCATCAGGGACAGCCTTGAAGATGAAACATGGCTGGATCTTCCAGCATGACAATAATCCCAAACACACCGCCCGGAAAACGAAGGAGGGGCTCTGTAAAAAGCATTTCAAGGTCATGGAGTGGCCTAGCCAGTCTCCAGACCTCAACCCCATAGAAAATTTGTGGAGGGAGTTGAAAGTCCGTGTTGCCCAGCGACAGCCCCGACACATCACTGCTCTAGAGGAGATCTGCAAGGAGGAATGGGCCAAAATACCAGCTACAGTGCGTGAAAACCTGGTGAAGACTTGCAGGAAACGTTTGACCTCTGTCATTGCCAACAAAGGTTATGTTACAAAGTATTGAGTTGAACTTTTGTTATTGACCAAATACTTATTATCCACCATAATTTACAAATAAATTCTTTAAAAATCCTACAATGTGATTTCTTGGATTTTTTTTCTTTTCATTTTGTCTCTCATAGTTAAAGTGAAAATTACATCATTCTAACTAGGAGAACTTGTACAATCAGTGGCTGACTAAATACTTTTTGGCCCCACTGTATATATACAGTACATATAGCCGCTCTGGAGTAAACCGTGATGTCACCGCCCAGTTCCGTTCAGTTCTTGTATAATAGTGTCAATGCAGGCAGATCAATATTATTGATGAATATTAAATTAAATATTAAATTCAATGTCCCCAACTAAGCAAGCCAAACCAATGGCAGCAAAGGTGGAAAAAAGGCGACAGTGTCAAGAAACCAAAACTCCATCAGGAGGCAGAATGGACAACAAAACCTTTAAAGACTTTAAATTTAAAGACTTGGAATATAATGCACAATAAGTAACTACATTCTGTCTTGACGTCCCAGACATGATATACTTATTTGTATGAAAATGGACATTTTCGAAACATCTCCCTTTGTGTTCCACAGAAGAAAGAATGTCATAGGTTTGAAACATAATATGTGTCAGAATGCTCCAGCTATTTCTTTGGTACTTACTGCAAACTTAGTCTATATTCAATTCAAGTGCTGCGTCTAATTCATTAGCTCCCTTCTCACATCTATTGCCACTTACAGTACTATAGACAATTTGTTTTTCAGGAAATTGTATCAGTACATTTACACTCTAATTATTAAGAAAGGCTGTAAGATAGATAAGAAATTTACTCAAAGTTTAATCTAATAAGTCATCTTGTATTTCCGTTTCTATTCATGTTTGATGTGTGATATCACGCTTTTAACCTCTTATTGCACACACATCACAAGCTGTTTCTAAAAATAAACAGCTATCGTTGCAAACCCAGTAGTTGCTAGGGTAACTCAACTTGTTTTGTGTGGCATGGACCAGCTGATTGTTTGTCAAAAGCATTAATGGGTCCTGCAAACTGCAAAAATCATTTTTGTAATCAGTATTTTTGTCATGTTTTTGAGTGAAAAAAAAATAAAATAATAATAATAATAGTAAACATACTTAAAAAAAGATACATTTACATAGATGCAAAATTGTGTTACTAATTGGGCTAAGAATTATGCCTTATGTGAAAATATCTATATAGATATAGATAAATATCTATATAGACACAGATATATAATATCTTACATAGATTTCATAGATCAAACTTTAGTATGGTTTATACTAATTTCATGATATATTTCTCTTAAAACCAAAAACTTAAAACTATTTAGCTTCTCATGTAAATTCACCTCATTTTAAGATTATTTAGATATCGAAAAAAAAGAACATGATGTTTTCATTCATCTCGTCTCTTTCTGCAATGTTTCCTGAGAGGACCCTGTCACAATGCTGGCTCTAAAAGGGCAAACCTCTGAATGTCTGGTTGATCATAGTGTGTAGTCCCACCCATCCCATGATCCCCCACGTTTCTGTGCTTTCATTCCCAGTGCTGTTCACCCCTCCCCCAGCCCATAACATCCCTCCTCCAAGAGCTAAAACTGGAATCCTAAAAATAGTCATGAAATATCTCTCACAGAAGGATGAAAAAAAAACACCTGAAGTCTGAAATAGCAGAAATAGTCAGTCAATATACTATTTATATTCTGAAACACAAGAGCGAGGAGCCACACTATTGATGCTCATGCAGTTTTCATTTGCGTTTCTATTTATGGAATACAAACCTAATCTAAAATGATAACTATTTATAGTTAATAAGTTGTTAAAGCATAACAAAAATATCTAACATTATCTAATCACTATTTCTATATAGCCTGTTGATATATCAATGACTACAATTTTAGGCTTAAATAGTTTGCAAATGATTTGTAAGGACTTTATTACTGTACACTTATTATAAATTGTTACCATAGAATTCTATATAATATTACAAAATGTTGACCTTAACATGCACACAAGTAACAACTGACTAAACACATTACATACCTAAGAGCAGTAATTGTTTTGTGAAGAATTTAATTTAATGTGGAGAATAAATCATTTTTAAGGTTGATGTCAGATGTATCCCTAAATATAGAAACAATCTTTATTGTATAGTTATACTTTAAAAATTAGAGGTAAGTTATAATTTTAAGTAATATTTTGTAAAAGTTTGTGTGATCTGTGAATAAGACCAACAGTGTTTAGCTGCCACTTGATGGGTAACATTGTTGAAATCTTAAATCTATGGTAAAACTACAATAATGTTCTTTAGTTTACATTAGTTTCCTACTTTAGTAGAATGAACAATACTTCTACATAATTTATTAATCTCTTGAAAGTTAATTTCAAGATTTACTAATACATTATTAAAATAAAACAAAAGTTGTATTTCTAAACATTAGTCAATGCACAGCAAACTAAAAAACAATATACGGTGGTGTTTTTATTAACTAACATTAAAGGAGTAGTTCCAGGATTTTTCTCCATAATGGACTTCAATGGGAACCAAACAGTTCAAGGTCCAAAAGACAGTTTCAGTGCAAACTACAAACTGTTCAAATGGCTAACGGTAATAATAAATAATAATAAACGATTCCAGACGATGAATAAGGGTCTTATAAAGCGAAACGATCGCTCATTTAATAAATAAATAAATAACAAAGTTTTATAAGCTCAAATGCTCGCTCGCTCTGTTCTGTGATGCGCGTTCGTGACTCTCCTATTTGAACTGGTTCATCAAAATGAACATCATCTTTTCCAGTGTCAACTCGTTCATTTCGTTCATTGAATGAACCAAATGACACGAAAAAAGATTTGTTCATTTTGATGAACCAGTTCGAATAGGAGAGTCACGAACGCGCATCACAGAAGAGAGCGAGCGAGCATTTGAGCTTATAAAACTTTGTTATTTATTTATTTATTAAATGAGCGATCGTTTCGCTTGATAAGACCCTTACTCATTGTCTGAAATCGTTTAAAGCCCTTTCAACAGTTTGCACTGAAAGTGTCTTTTGTACCTTGAACCATTTGGTTCCCATTGAAGTCCATTATATGGTGAAAAATCCTGGAATGTTTTCATCAAAAACCTTAATTTCTTTTCGACTGAAGAAAGAATGACATGGACATCTTGGATGACATGGGGATGAGTAAATTATCAGCAAAAGTTTTTTTTAAAAGTGAACTACTTCTTTAACAAAGATTAACAAATACTGTAACAAATGCTCATTGTTAGTTCATGCAATAACCAATGTTAACAAATGAGACCTTATTGTAAAGTGTTACCAAATTTATTTTGGCTCTTTAAATAATTTACATAGCATATGTAATAGCATTTTGATATAAAACGTCCTTTCTTTCCTTTCTTATTCCTTTCAAACCTTTCTTATTAAACTGATTTTATTTTAAATTAAAAATGTGTAGAACACAAGACCTATAGTAATTTACTTTATATAACTGTACTGCTACTGATATATATTATTTATTTTGAGTAGCAAAATAAAAAATAAACAAAGTAAAAAAAACTTGATCCATCGTTATTTAGAAATTAATAATGTTTTATGGGCTTTATTAAAATTCTACATTTGGATTCATTTTCAAATATTTTGAATGATTATTTAAAGCAAATTAATGAAGAAAAAAAAGAAAAGGTGAACTGATGAAATTTTTCGGTAATAGACATCAAATGACCCCCAAAATTATAGAATCACAGAGCTGGATCTGGGCTCAATGTGCACAAGCAAATGAGCATGTGCTGAGAGTTGTATATTGATGGTACGCAGTGTGGCTATTATGAGTTTTCTGTAGGGAGCTGAGAATGCCAACACCTATGGAGCTTACCATCTGTCACTACCATATGGGAGGAGTCTCGGCATGCCTACTTACAGCCAAAATGATGATTGATTGGCCTTCTGTTCAAGAATGAATGTCTGTCTGAGGCCAATCTTATGTAAATTTCTTATTTGTTGTATAAGCTATGCTAAAGAGGGTCTTGAGGCACACAATTTTGCATATCATTTGCAGTTAATTACATGACCCAAAATATTTATTAGATAATGACTGATATTCAGTCCCTCCAGGATTTCACGATTTTTTTGTGTGATTTTTGCGATCAAATTGACTGATTTTGTGGTGGTAATTTCCAAAAATTTGTGAAAAAATTTGCGATTTATGTTTAACATTTACCATACTAGTACTCACAGTCCTTCCAGAAAAACGTGGAGTTTTTTTTTTTTTTGTGATTGTTGTGAGCAAAAATTGATTGATTATGTGGCCCGTTTTCTTTAAAAATGCGATGGAATATGCGGGATATTTATGCAATTTTATGCGATGAAATTGCAGGAATTTGCAAAAATTGAGGGAACTTGCAAAAATTGTGGTTTGATGAAAAAGAGAAAAAAAGTGATTCCCCCAACACCCTGTTCTCACTAGGCTATTGTAAGAGTCATTTCTTATTACTTCCTTTGATAAGCAAGCATACTACATCATAGAAAGTGCTGGGAATATTTAATTTCTCATCTTGTTTTATTTCAGACTGTAACGAGTGTAAATAAGGTGTGGCCCCTTTAAGAGCTGCGCGCTCCCTGTTGAACTCTCTGCAGTGTTAAATGTGCGCCTCGAACACCCCATGTGTGCGGGTAATTTCTGTTTGATGCTACTTCTTATATCTTATGTTGTTTATTAAGTAACGACGTGACGGTAGAACGTGCGACAGACAGAATACGAGTTCGATTTGTGAGATGTCGATCGCCTCCGTGAGTCTGTCTGAGCTATCCTGTCGCGTAATTGCGTCACTTCATAACGTTCCCATGGAAACAGGGGGAAATGGCTGCTCTTGTGTGAAGCAAACGCAACATTTTTCAACTTTCTGCTAAGATACATGTGACTTTTTTGCAACGAAAATGCGAGGATTATGAAATCATGCAAACCCCGCATATTTTGCACGGAAATCGCCAATTTATGCGGCGAAAGTGCGGCGTATTTAAAAAAATGCGGCCCCGCATAAATATGCGGACTTTGGCTGATTTTGCATTGAATTCAGCGATCGCATAATCGCGTTTTTCTGGAGGGACTGGATATTTGTGTCAATCAAATTACACACCATGTAATGCATAAGGAAAATACCTAAACTTCAGCACAGTCTTTTTGGACAGTGCGGGTGGACTCTGATCAGACTTACAATCTTCACCTGACGAATAATAAAATAAGAGGTAAAAAAAACTCCCATAGACTTGCCCTGAAGGAGGTTTGAGATTTAGTGCCCTCAAAACAATTGGAAAAGACCTAGGTAAGTTGGGGGTTTGGACAGCATCAGCATATTATTTGGCATAATTTATTGGAATAAATCCATTCAAGTAACTTGTAATTATCTACGAAGACCAGCATTTCATTATGACTCCTTAAAGGATTAGTTTACTTTTAAAAACACTTTTGCTGATAATTTACACCCCCATGTCATCCAAGATGTCCATGTCTTTCTTTCTTCAGTCGAAAAGAAATTAAGGTTTTTGATGAAAACGTTACAGGATTTTTTTACAGGACATTAACAGAAACGCTCCACTGTTTTAAATCTGTGGCCTGTTACAGGCAAGGCAGCAACAGATACAAGTTCTGAGTCTCAGGCAGAAACAGATCAACAAAGTTCTGAGTCCACCATCAGGCGAGACATAACAGATCATCCGTTCTGAGACTCCGGTTTGTCCAGAGGGCAACAACAGATTCCATGATCTGGGTCTACAGCTTGTGAGGCATAAACAGATACAACCATGTTCTCAGCCTCCAGTCTTTGAGGAAAGAGACATTAACAAACACTATGTTCAGAATCTTTGTCCAGCAAGACAATAACAGATGGAGCTTGTTCCAAGCCTTCATGCCAGAGAGACCAATTTGGATTTACCAAGTTCTGAGTGTCTGAGGCAGGAGTCAAACAGATATTTGCAAAAAGGTTAAGCTAAACCTTCACTTCAAGGTTCCTTTCGTCTGCACCCACATCAGAGCCTCATCTGCGTGTTCCAGAATATTTTAGCACCCTTTTGATGCTCCAGGAGATCAGCATCCCACATACTGTAGCTTCATGGGTAACACTTTAGAATACGGTTCCTTCGTTAATGAATAACTACACAAGAACCAATAAGGAACACAATATTAACAATCTAGTAACTATTATTAACAGGATAGTTCACTTTGAAATAATTTTTTGATATGTTTTAGCTTACCTCAAGGGCATCCAAGATGTAGGTGTCTTTGTTTACACAGTAGTTTCAATTTTGACATTTTTCAGTCAAACCGTTGTTGTCTGTCAGTCATACACTGGAGGCTAAGGGGGTCCACCAAAAAGCATGCACAGAGAAGTCCAAATTAAACATGATTTAATGACTCGTAAATGTAAGTACACATTGATGGCCTAAGACACGAAACGAGCGGTTTGTGGGAGAAAACGAACAGTATTTATATCGTTTTACCTCTTGTAATCATAGCCATGACAAAATGATCTGACGGCACGGGCGCTTCGGTCTGCGCATGCGCTGGAAGTGATCGCTTGCGCGCCTACGTCACTCTTTGTTTATACGGAGATTTCGTAAGTTTTACCTTTCACTAAACATATTTAGATATACGGGAAACTGCAATGTAAGACGATTTTGGTATATCTAAATATGTTTAGTAAAAGGTAAAACTTCCGAAATCTTTGTGTAAATATTGAGTGACGTCACACGCAAGCGATCACTTCCGGCGTAACATTGAACTGATTCAGTTCGGTTCAGTTGGACATTGCACAACTGATTCAGATCACTTGGACGTCACTGTGATTATAAGAGGTAAAAACGGTATAAATACTGTTCGTTTTCTCACAAAAAACGCTCGTTTCGTGTCTTAGGCCATCAATGTGTACTTACATGTACGAGTCATTAAATCATGTTTAATTTGGACTTCTCTGTGCATGCTTTTTGGTGGACCCCCTTAGCCTCCAGTGTATGACTGATAGACAACAACAGTTTGACTGAAAAATGTCAAAATTGAAAATACTGTGGAAACAAAGACAGCTACATCTTGGATGCCCTTGAGGTAAGCTAAAACATATCAAAAATTAATTTCAAAGTGAACTATCCCTTTAACTAACAAGAAACTCTGATTAACGAACTAGTAAGTAATAGCGCACAGATGAAAGTGGTAGTTCACTATTAAATAACCAATAACTACTATTTTTTTATACTTCCAAGAGAACTACTGAAAAAGTTTATGAACAATCAAGTAACTATTATTAACTAAAAAGAAACTCTGATTATGAACTAGTAAGTAATAGTGCGCAGATGAAAGTGTTACTAGATACTTCTATGGGAATTACTAATTATTTGGATCCATATTATAAAGTGAAGATCATTGCAACTAACCAGTAATGACTCAAGTGTTACTACATGATCTAGTCATGATTTGTGCAACCACACACTTAAGTCATTTCAAGCGTTTGAGATTTTTGGTGAACTTTAGTATACTTTTAAAAAAATGTCTTTAGTAACACTTCACTTTATAATACGGATCCAAATAATTAGTAATAATTCCCACAGAAGTATCTAGTAACACTTTCATCTGCGCACTATTACTAACTAGTTTGTTAATCAGAGAGTTTTTTAGGTAATGGTAGTTACTAGATTGTTAATAAACTTTTTCAGTAGTTCTCTGGGAAGCTTTCAAAAAATAGAAGTTCTTGGTTAGTTAATAGTGAACTACCACTTTCATCTTTGCGCTATTACTTACTAGTTTGTTAATCAGAGTTTCTTGTTACTTAATAACAGTTACTAAACTGTTAATATTGTGTTAACCAAACCTCTTTCCAGATACCATGGCATTGTTGTATATTGTCAGTATATTGTCTGATTTTATTCACGCTGCTAAACAGCCTGGACACTATGAACCAAATTTTCCCCTATGATAGGGAACCAATCACAGAACGGGGAGGGAGCAGCAAGACGATGATGACGTACAGTATATGCGACACACCAAAGCAGTTTTTTTATATCTATGGACCATGGCAGCGGACGCAAAGTTACCTTTTGATACAGCCTAATGTTTGACATTAAACATATCGGCTCAACTGATTTGCAGAGGGGGGGATTTAAAGCTGTTCCCTTTTACTGGTGATTCACTTTTTTTAATTTTTACTTCATATAACGTTAGCCTTTTTTGTTGATCACATATTTTGTCATGTCATGTGTTTTAACAGCTAGATCGTGTTGCTATGGATGCAGTTTTTCACTCCGATAATATAATCGTTTTTGAATGAATAAACTCCTGTTTAAATCAATATTTTGTGTCAAATTATTGATTTATTTGGTAGGTAGCCATGTTATAAGTTGGAAAATGTATAGGGAGGCGGTTTTTACAGCGAATACAACCCCTTCAAGCTGATTCAAGACCCCTCCGCTTCACGTTAGAGTTTGCGGGGTTGTATTCACTATGACAACCGTCTCGCCATAGATTATCCCTTACTTTTATTTATTTATTTCTATGAGGGCTGACAAGACAAAATAAGGACTATCAAGTGTGTTTAAACAGTGCAGTACAGCAAGCAAACCAGTGGCACTACCATTTTTGCAGCGCCGAAAGCGGACCTTTCACTGATGTAATGACGCAATGATGTGCATTTGCTAGCCTGATTCATTTTGGGCCAATCCCAATTCTACCCCTTACCCCTTCCCTTTCCCCTAGCCCTACCGCTTCGCCTTCCCCTTGACCCTTGAAACAGAGTGGCAATGCGTAGGGGTGAAAATATTCCCCTAAGAAATGGGACACCACTACGCCTCCGTTAAACGTCATTAAGTCGTCGCTAGCGCCTACGTCACAGGAGATGCGCCGATGTTTATCACAACTTCCAAGATCCCGTCGACAGCTGCAGTTATCTCAGTCGCGTGGGTTACAGCTATTTTCTTGCATCTTGTGAAGTTCGCAGGAAACAACGTAGACGACGAAAATATGTTGCGGGACTATCGTTAGCAAACTACAGTAATTTTAGCGATTTTTTTTTTTTACAAACGTTTCTGTGAAGAAACTGACCGTAAATATGAACACAATATTGAATGTAACATAAAACAAATCATTATTTGTCGTTATAATACTTATTAAAGCCACAAATACTTAAATTTATGGGTCTCCTTCGTCGCTTGGGCAGCCAGCCTGGGTTAGCAGTGACACTTCTCATACCCCTTCGTTTGAAGTGTGCTCCCGAAAAATCTTCGTTTGAAGGGCTATCTGGCCCTTCACCCTAGCCCTCCCCCTCCAACCAAAAGAGAATTGGGACAGCCCTACCCCTTCACGTGGACGCGCAAAACGGAGGGGAAGGGGAAAGTGAAGGGGTAAGGGGTAGAATTGGGATTGGCCCTTAAGCGTTCTCCGAATGCTGAAGAGGAGCCTCGTCTAGCCTCTGAATGAAATGACTTGGAAGGAAATGACATTGAGAAACACATATGTACATAAATCTCCTAAATCTCTGACCCATCGTCGTCTTCATCGTCTAATTTTCTGTCGCTCTACATACGTCATCTGGTTTCATTGAACCGATTGGCAATGAGCTAAATGCAGGCGCATTTGATAGACATTCGTAGCACCCAATAATACGGCTCTGGGCATTCGTAAACCATGCCTCAAATACGAGAAATTGAACATGTGGTTTCCAGACCACGTCTCATTCTCAGTGATACATGGTCTGGCGTTAGCCAGGCTAGTTTGTAATGGAATTTTTAAATGAATCATTATTAACAGGATCCATTAACTTGTATATGCTTTAGAAACCTAAATGTCCACAAACCTTGGGCCAAAGTCAGTGTGTGTCTGAATCATATCTGAATATAACAGAAGAGGAAATTAAACTAGACAGTTGTCTAGTTGGCTGACTTTGAGGAACAAGGTGTAGTAATCAAGATATCCAGATTTGCTTTCACCCAGAAACAGAAGGCTTTGCTGAATTATATATATGAAGAACCAATAGAAAGATGATGTAATGAATCATGTCACCTTTGCCATGCTCCTATTCTATAAAAAATGGTTGTACTCTTTTTGCTGGTAGGATTCTCTCTGAAATTGGTCTGAGATCCTCCCGGCCATGATTAAAACATATTCAAACATGTCTGGAGTCTGTCTAGTTAATGCTGTGCACCAAGTTAGAGGAGCACTGAAGAACTTATTGCCGAGTGATAGTGATAAAAAATATTACTAAGTGTCAACTGGAGACACCCCAGGTAAACTTAAAAGGGTACTCCACCGTTTTTGTTATTCACTTAAATAAGACGAGTTGATACTCAATCGACGCGCGAGACACTTTGATAGCACTTAACTAGCCCAGTTCATTCAATAGGGGCAAGCAGAGAAGCGACCAAACACCTCCACGTTTTCCCTATTTAAATACAGTTACTCGAGCAGTGTAACTCGACCTAGGACGGTGACACAAAATAAAACGTTGCGCTTTTCTAAGCGTGAAAAGTCGATAACTATATTGTATGGCGGAATACCACAGCAAGTGCTTGGGATCACTTGGATTCGGCGCAGTAATATCATCACTCCGGAGAGGTAGAGGACTTTTCACGATTGATGATATTCCTGTGCCAAGTCGAAGTGCTCCCATACAATATAGTTATAGTAACGGTGGAGCATCCCTTTAAGTCAGGTGCGTAAGGGAAAATCTACCACAGGTTATTCACCTTATTAGTTTTAGAGAAACAACAGTTTATTTTTCCATAAGATAAAATAACTCTACCATAGACACAACCAACTTAATCACTTGTATTTTATGCGTCTTATGCATTCCTTTATCATTCATGGTATTCATTTACTGTAGTAGTTTTGTTAGTTATTCTTGTTTATCTTTTGTTCATAAAATGTATTGTGCTGATAATACAGAAGAGGCTCAACAAGTTAATGATCTCACCAATCTTTCCGATAAATCAGCTTACCAGTTTACATTAATTGTGGTCATCTGATGTACCCAGAACCACACCTTAAAGGACAACTCCAGTGGTTCGACTTGTCGAGACTGTTTTCCAAAGATGGCTCCTGTCTGTATACATGAAGTGGACTGTCTTTATAAAATATCTTCTTATTAAACTGTCTGTTTCCATGTAGGGACCCTCATTATGTTACTATGTTAGTGTGGGCTATTTTGAGCCTTGAGTGGTATTAACTAGCGATTTTTATTTTCCATTACTCTATGCCCTATATCATAGCGTTATAAGCTAAAGAGTTTTTAGAGATAAAACTCTTCATATTAGATTATCATGAAAACAAATCTCAGAGAACGATTGACTAGGTACCAATGTGTTATTAGACCAAAGGTTCATTTTGCGCCAGGGTTGTCCTTTAAGTGACGTGTGATCCAAATGTCACAAAAACAAAGAAAATGTCCAGAGGTTGATGTCCTGGCTTTAATCTATTTCCTTTATCTACAGCCCCATTTGTCTGCTTCTATACTTGCAACACATAGATATTGCACAAACACATGACACCTACCAGATTCACTGTGGAAGAATCAACACCCATCCAGGTGTGCATTTTCCGTATAACGATGTAACTTGCTCACCATAGTGTGATGCATCTTTGTAGGAACTAACTAGGTAGTCCCAAAACCATAGTAACATGGTCGCACCTCTGTCATTTGCAAGACACTGGTTCAAAAATATCGTCACTCGAAGGTGGTGGAGTAATAACTTCTGCTAATGATTCGAGTTCAAAATTAATATCATATTATTATAGTAAATCACAGGAAGTCGATATTTTTTTATCACGTTAATATGCAGTATTGCGTGCACTTTACTCCCATATATTTACGGTTCATTGAGCCATTTAGTTCATTCAGCTTTCTCCACACCATCATTTCTCTGAGATGCTGTTGTAATGAACATGGCATCTGAGGACTAATTCAACTTTTTTTGTTTACCATTTTATTTGTTGTTTGATTCATTGTGGGTTCCCTCTTATGTCATACTTGAAATGTTAGCTTGCTTATTGTGCCCAAGAGCATGATCTACAGTATGCAAGTCATACTAACAAGAAACTATGTTTCTAACCAGAGGTCGAGAGCCTCAGTCACCAAGAGCTGTACCATACGTGCTTGCAATGCTTTTGTTGGAAAAATTCAAAACCAAATCGTTGAACTAAGTTAGTAATGATGATTTTAAAAACGCACCCCAGAGTATAGTTTTATTATATTACATTATTACTGCTAATGCATTTTTTAAAAATACACAATAAACGTTGTTGTACAGTTCAAGTTTCAATTGCATAAAAGCTTGGATATAAAACTTCCTATTGCAAATGTTAGAACAATAAGTCTGCATATAAATGATTATTAATACCATTATGCAAGTTTTTCATGGCACATGTGCATGATGAGGTTTTTTTGTGCTTAGTTGTTTTTTTAAGGACACAACTTGTCATTTTGTAATACTCATCTGGATTGGTGGTTTACTCATCAAAGCTATGACTCACAGCCCTGCAAATCTGGTTCTCTAGATAGAAAGCAGCCAAAAAAACCTTTAAAATCAGCAACAGATCAGTCTGACCAGTTAGACAGTCCATCTCAAACCAGTAGATTGAGTTGATTGAGTTGTTATGGATGAACTATCTTTCTAACATATTGTTCAGATAGCGCCCCAGATAGCGTCACTGGTTTTATTTATTAATTATAAATTGTTAATTAGTCTTGTTTTAAAAAAAAAGTTGTTTATTGTATTATATTACATTATTATTATTCATGTATTTAATTGTATTAATGTATATATGTAAATGTACTAATGTGTTTAAAAATACACAATAAACCTTGTGCAGTTAAAGCTTCAATTGTTCTTTTTTCTATTTCCCATTAACAGTTAAAATAATATTTCTACAGATTTTCTACATATTCTACAGGTTACACAGTAGCACTATAAAATAAATAAAATAACATTTCGTAACTGTATACTACTATACAGTATTATTAAAAATGAACAGTGTAATACTGTTATTTAACATGGTAAGAAATTACAGTAAAATAATGTTATTTAATTTAAAGTATGCTTAACAGTACTGTAGTTAGTGTTACGGTAATTTTACTGTTCAATGAAATACAGCAAGTACTGGATAATTGTTGCCAGTAAGTTACAGTTAATTTGACAAGAATTTTTTTTTTTACAGTGTGGAGAACACTGTGTTATATTCCACACTGCACTGCGATCAACTTAACCTTCAATTTCCATCTGCAGCAATCTTTTTCTTGCTCAAAAGACATTTTAAATATAAATTTGGAAAAATAATCACACTTTAGATTAGGGCCCAGTTCTCACTATTAACTAGGCCTATTGTACATGAGCTCTGAATTACTCACCTTCAGTTGTGGCACAGGAAGGGGCTTGTTGTCTTTGTCCAGTGAGATATAGGTGAAAAAGGCTGTGACAGCCCTATATTTTCCCTTCTCAGCCTCCACCAGAGAGTCAGCATCAACAAAAACCTCAATCTCCATTGATTTGTTACTGGTGAAGGTCATTCGCCCGGAAACAGTAATGACACAGCCTGCAGGGGTCACATAACGTCAGGTATTAAATCTATTCATCATTATATGATACCATATTCATTCTAAGACAGAAATACTGTATGTGTCTGTAGAATTAAACAGCACTGCTGATGCTGAAATCTTCAAGGTAATACTAGTGTTACATCATGTGGGAAAGTTTATGTACTATACTAAAGTGTGTGTGTATATACAGTATATATATATATATATATATATATATATACACACACACACACACACAAACACACACACTAATCTAATTAAAAATATATGTAGTTTATTGATTCAATGTAACAATTTCCATATTATAATAAATTAAGGAGTACATAAACAGTGGGGTCGTGGAAATCAGTGTGTGTAATTGTGTTCAATGTGGAGTCAACTACAAAAATTGGCATTTGTAAGTTGATGTCTTGAAGAGGGCAAACACTGTGGCACTATCAAAACATTGCTATTTGGCTTTTTTTGTGGCCTGATTTGTCGAAGAAATTAACCAGTGGCGTAAGCTGTTAACTACAGTACTTTGTCCAAATAATGGCAAACCCCTCTTTGGTATCATAATAATAGGGTAGAAGAAGGCTTTCCATTTCTGAAAAGACAACACAGTAAAATGTTTGTGGTCACAAGGATTTGAGAGACCTTTTGGAATTTTTGCAATAGCTGTAGATTTTCGTTTTCATAATCTGTAGATACCGTTTTCAAGTCGGTACTGTAATTTTAAAAATCTGACGATACCATCATTTCCCTCTAGCATTTTGAACGCTGTTGAATGGATTTTTAAATTTGTCACATTTTTATTATTTCTGTACCGACTTGGTACTGAAGTCGGTAATGTTGACAACACTACCTGAAGATGTACATTTTCATTCATTTGGTCGGTGTTCTTTAGTGAAACGCGACTCACAGTGTATTCTAGTTACAGTACAAGTATACATTTGATCAGTACTCTATGTGTGCGCTATATCAGTTGAGTTGCATGAACCATGGTATAACAAATTTTAGCATTATAGGTATTATCTGTGTTTGGGAAAATTGTTTGAAAATAGTAATGATTTTTGCAAATATATTTGGTGCTGCCAGTGGGGTAGTTACACAATTCCTTGGTACAAACTGCTTTATGTTGCATTTTAACCAAAGTTGGATATAAAAATGAATAAATAATGCATAATATTTCTTCTTAATTTCAACCATATACATGCCTTTCAATGTCTGTAATTTGGTTAACATTACATGGTCTACACAGGCCCAATATTTCCTGATGTATCGGTTAACCCCTATTAATGTAGACTGGGACATATTTTCCTTTAACTTCTATAGTTTTGATCATGGTTTTTGAGGATGAGGGCATGTCATTCAACCTGTCCAAATGACAGATAATTTGCACCTTTATACATCAAAACATTTTGGTTGAATTTTATTATTTACATTTAGAATTATTTTCCCTACTGCCTGAAACCGATCAGCTCTGGCAACCATTGGCATAATGCAATGTGCAGCGTATACACTTTAATTGTAACTTTATGTAAAGCTCATAGCTAACAGAATACAGATGAAAAAATTCTAGTCAGCATGGAGAATTAAAACACCACTAGTGCTGCCACCTTCCACTGCCAGGACAAAAGCCTACTGAACCTTCTGCAACTTGAGGCAGAGATGGCTTAGGTGACTTAGGTGACACTGGTGTTCCACAGGATCACTGTGAAAGCGTACCCCATCAATGGAAGGAAGGGATATTGTGGAAACCACATCCTGCCTGAAGGGAGATAACATGTGGACTGGGAGGATAACCAGGCAGTACAACATATGGAAAGTAACTGGGATGACTCCAGCCTATAACGGGGGGAGGATCAACCGAACAGTGATGGCAGAGAAGGCTCAGTTGAGGGAAGACATGGGCTTGCCGGAGGGAGCCGTACTGTGGAAGAATACACAAATGGCATAGCCGTAGGGATCACAACATATGGACCCAGCCTAACACAGGTTCCACCAGTGCATACAAGCGATAGGCCTGGCTTTGGACGTTCTGCCAGGTCCGTTGCAAAAGGGAATGAAGGAACTCGACAGGGCTCGGCTAATAAGGGGAACTCAAATGGAGCAAGAACTGCGCACATCTCCAGTCAATAGGAGGGGAATGGCACAGGAAGCTGACACTTTGAACCAGTGATGCGCGGGTTGATCCGAAATGAGCGGGTGCCTGCGGTCACCCGCGGTTACCCGCAGTTACGGGTCATCCAAAAATGTTTTTAATGATATTCGGGTCGCGGTCGGTCGGGTCGTTTGAAAAAAGATGCCAATTAAACATTTGTATTAGTACTAGACACAATTTTTGATGAAATATACAGCCCTACAAATTATTGGCTAAATAACTGGCACGAAGATAACACACAAGCTCAGTCTAAACAGTTCTCGGTTCTATACTAGTGATTCGAGAACCGCTGTCCCTGTGCGTTCGGTAGTACGCAGTATCAGCTGCTCGTGCTCATCACTTCTCTCAACAGTGGCACCAACATGTCTCGGTTCAGTGAACTGTTGGAGTTACTGGAGTAAAATAGAATTCAGGATATTGATTTATTTCGATTCGGAGGCGACTGTCAGGCATGTCTGAAAGTAAGTAACTAACTTGTGGATCAGCACTGACGCAAGACGCGAACTGTTTCGAACGATTCAGTTCGATTTAGTGTAGGTTCGATCGGTTCACTAAAAAGAACCGGTTCAAAAGAACGATTCGTTCACGAACCGGCCATGTCTATGATCACTACAGTCTGCAGAGATGGAGGCGGCAAGAGAAAAGGTAAAGACTGGGGAGTGGAAGCTCCGCAAATACACAAATTGAAAGAGTAAAAGTGTGGGAGACATTTGCTGAAATAATGAAATATGATGACCAAAGTGCTGGCTTTGCCTTTGTTATGTGTAGGCCTACGTCTTCTTGCGATGCTGTGTTGTTACACGTCTATGGCCCAATATTGCTCTGATGAGCATTTACTACTTTTAAAAAATGCGGTCAGGAAGCGGGTCGGGTACAATATTTTTTTTTACTTTTTTTTGCGGTCCGAGTTGCGGGCGGGTAGTTGAAAACGTCGGTCGGTTGCGGTTTGTTTATACATTGACCCGCGCATCACTGCTTTGAACTGGACTTACAGTAAAACTGTACTGTAAAACTCTTTTTAACATCTGTTCAGCGACCTGTGTCAAACGCCTAGGAGGGAGCAATACCCTCACTTAGGAGGAGCTTATCACCCAAGTGGGCACGTGCATCTTGGGAAAACTTTCTCACTAAGATGAAGGCATCTACATGTAGCGGGCCAACCTCTGCTTGGGAACAGCCTTCCCTTCTGCTGGTCTCCGAAACAGACAAGAGCTGGTCTGAGGTCCAGGCTTTGCAATCTGCGGATGGAGAAAAGACAACCCAGGGCTGGGCCTACCTCCTCCGGGCCAGCGCTTGTAGGCTCACCACCTGGTCCCGTAGGAGAGGTAGGAACATTGGGCAAAAATCCAGGCTGGGGTCTCCGATTTTGTGAGAGGTAGACGGCCTGAACTCTAGGCACAATTCACAGACTGAAATGTAAGCAAGTCCCTACCCTCTAGTAGAGACCAAGAAAGGAGGAGAACTGAAAAACACTGAGGTGATTGAAAAAATCAGGATCTCCTCATGAAGAGAATATTTCCACTCTCCCTGAGTCACAGGCTATCGTGAGGCTCGTCAGCAGCACAATTGAGAATGCCAAAAGTACTACGTGGAATGAAGCGACCTCAGAAGCTTCTGACTTTGAGGAGGAGGTGGTGGGTGAGTTGTGACATGTGAGGGAAGCATGGCGCAACGGTAGCAATGTTGTCTTTTCAGGCCAGTACAAATTCGCTGAGTAGCGGAGTCTCAAACGAAATTAACTGAAAGCAACTTGAGGCAATGGATGGCTGCCAATGCGATTGGCAATGAGGGCCGCCCAGACCTCTGTTACTGCATGCCCCTTGTACGTGGACCCTTAGGCAGTATTGATGGACACTCGTTCTATGGACCGTTGGCCCGGTTTCAGTGGGACCCTTTCTCGCTTCTATGCAGCACTAACCATCTACACCCTCTTTTTCAGAGATGCAGTGGACCGACTCCATCTCCAAAGTAGAAAAGAGATCCAGTCTGATTACAAGTTTCCTCTTTCCCAATTGACCCGAGGAACCAACTGGCTATGAGGTGGGACAGCGAGGTGGTGTACAGGGACCTAGGTGGTGTACAGGGACCTGGCTCGGAAGGACCAGAGGGGGGTCTAAGTGTGGTGCAAAATACTTACCAGAAGACCAGGGATGCGTAAGAAGGCGGATGACCAGGTCCTCGAACCACACCCAGCTGCCAAGCTGGTAAACAGAAGGGGGCTGAAGGGTGCAAGGCTTTACAGGGTCACACACAGGACCCAGGAACAGAGGAATCTGCTCTTTCTTTGAAGTGTGGGTACCACTTGCTCCGCTTTTTTGGGAGCCAGCGGTGGGACACACACACAAACAAAGACTCCAACCGGCCCTACCCCGGGGGGAGGGAGTGGATCGGTGATCAACTTCAAGAGCATCCTCCTCCATCCCTGAGTGGCCCGCTCAGAAATGCTTTCGATTGCCACCTAGCTTGGCAGCATCTGGAGCGGGCTGGGCAACTGTACTGCGCCCTCCATGCTGAGCCCTGGCTGGAGGCTGTTGCAGAGGCCCAGTGGGAGTGGCGGCCGGGGAACACCTTCTGTGATGAGCAGGTGGAAGAACTGCCACCGGTGGCAGATCGCTCCAATAGAGGGATAGCCTCACAACTCTTCAACCGCTCCTCCATCAAGGGTAGTGAGGGGCAAAAAGCTATTCAGGCAGTTTCTGGCAGAGAAAGGTGCCGTACACAACCTGCTAAGATCTTCATGTACTTCGGGAAAGAAAGGCACTGGGACGGCGAACTGAGAACCAGCACGGCCCACCTTGAGATACCAATCCTCCAATTGAGACTGAGCGGGACACAGATTCCACTCGAGCCCGGCAGCATCGGCGGCCCGTTTTCACCATAGCCGAGACTTCTGGATCTGGCTCGGGCAACGTTACACTCCCAGAGGGAGACACAGCCGAGTCGTCATCTCCAGAGGCCAGCTCACTCTCCGATGCTGCTATCGACATCTTATACTCTGGGGGAACCCCAATTGAAATGGCTGAGCGGTCCATTACAGAGAGACCAGCACGTTTAACAGGAATTCCATCAGCTGCGGTGTGATGGAGTGAGGAGCCCACAGGAAATGGTTACCGGGACACATCCATAACTATCCTCTGATCACTCATCCCCACATTGGAGGGGCGTGGTTATGGATATAAAGGAGACACCCAAACCGTAAAGCCTACGTCATCGGGCAAGGTCATCCAATGCAGAGGGGAGGGGCATGTTCAAACTTTGATTAAAGATTACGAAGCCCAAAAATTTTTTTGTGTGGATTGACTTGCATGTATGAATTGTTCACCACAAAACGATCAATTTAGGCAAACAAAGTAAATATGGTCAATTTTGATTTCATGGGGACTTTAAATCTCGTTTCTGTCCTCTAACCAGATGTCAACAAATACAAACATTTAGAAATTTGTTGCTGTTAAAACAGCAGTTGAGAGCTCAAAGCTTGCGATCACCGCTGCACACTGTAGAAACCACCAGCACTGGGAAAGTCTTCCAGAAGAACACCAACACACTCATTTGTTGTAAACAACAGCACTCTTCAGAGATATCAAACGATCGGCTCTGAAATTAAAGGCAACTAATGCGTGCATCCACCCGTATTTATACCCACGTGTGTACCCACGAGTGTGCGATGCAAGTCACACATGCCAAATTTCACTGGGTCGTTTAATAGTACTCGAAGATGATTGGCTCCCATTCAAATGGGAGTGATCCCATTCACCCTGGCGTGATCCCATTCAAATTCTTGACTGAAAGAGAACTGCATCTTATTAACATACTGATAAACAAAAGTGTATTCTTATTAATCGATTAAATAGATATATTTTGTAGGGCTGGGTAGTGGGTATTGAGACAAATTTCACAATTCGATTCGATTTCGATTCACAAGCTTGCAATTCGATTCGATTCCGATTCGATTCGATTCAATATCGATTATTTTGGATATCAGTTACAATAAATGGCAATTTTTCTTAAGGGAATCAAATCTCTTAACTAATGCTGTAAACTGGGAGACTAGTTGTAGCCTACTAGGCTTTATTAGCCTAATATAAAGGTAATAATGAATGAATCACTTAAATTACACTTTTATTTATTTTTTTTTATAATAAGAAGATTAGGCCTACATGAAATATAAACATTTAAATGGTGGCTGTCATAAAAACTTGCCAGATTTATTCAAATATGAAGGTAATAATGAATGAATCACTTAAATTACACTTTTATTTACTTTTATAATAAGAAGATTATATGAAATATAAACATTTAAATGGTGGCTGTCATAAAAACTTGCCAGATTTATTCAAATATGCATTAAATATTGAAGAACATTTAAGATTATAATGCATATGTAATATAGTGTATATATTTAGCAAAATGCTCCTCTCAGGAGTTATTTTTTTCTCGCTGACTAACGAGTTTATGTAGGTTTTCTGAGGTAAATATGACGATACATGACATTGGTTACAAGCTGTTTAACTGACGTCTTTCAATGGACGTAATTTGAAAATTGAGACTTTGTTTCATATCAATAGTAACAAAGGACAAAGATTATTGCGATTTTTTGGATGCGCGCAGCCGCGATACAATGTCCTATTCATTCAAATGAAACAGGATGACTAATCGATTCTTGAGATTTAAGAATCGATATCGTTTCGTAAAAATGAGAATCAATTAATATCGAGAAATCGATATTTATTACCCAGCCCTAATATTTTGGGTTTCAAAAATTTTAAATATTAACACTAAATATTGTGCAAAATAAATGTTCCTATGATTTCAGCACTATTGTCAATATCTGTATACTTAACATTACATTATATTTATAATCCCTGTCCTGTCAACAGGATTGTGAATTTAAGCACATCTAAAAACACTGTAACACATTTGTTTGTAGCTCCCACGGTTACGTTGAGTTTGTAATGTCGGAAACCACAGTGGAAATCTGGGATTTTTTATTATATACTTTGTCTAACAGAGTATTTGAAATGCTTGCATGTGGCTGTCTCAGTATACAGAGAGACAGCGGGTAGGCTATGAATAGTACCACTTATGACGTTTATATAAGGGTGCCAGGAAAAGTATAGAACTAGTTTAAAGCATGCCACAAAGCTGGCCTAACCATTACAGCCATTAAAGTCATTAAACCATTCAAGTTTGACTTAAGTTGTGTTCAGTGGTTCCAGGAAGGGATGCTAATGTTTAAAATAGAGAAACCAGGACATCTGGAAAGAATCAACCTTGTGCATCACTAAAGCATCACGGCTTACAAAGCATAAACAGAAAAGCTTATCCCAGTCACACAAACCACCTTCCTCATCCAGCCAGAAAACAATACGAGAAAGAAAATAAAAAATGAGAGTATATGCTTCAAAATTTCATCTTTTGTGTTCCTCATCATCATCATCATAATACCATTTGTGGAAAGACATGAAGAATGAGTAAATGGCAGAATTGTAATCCATCAACAGGTAAGACTGCTGTTACTGCCACTGGACTAAACTCACTGTTCACTGTCTTTCTGAGAGAACTTTCACTTACAATACCATTTCCTTTTCCAGAGTAATGCAGACTCAGATCTTTCAGACTGTGATTGCTTGAACATCTGACCAGCTAAGCAGAGTTTAGTGTTGGACTATTGGTCTGCCCTGCCAACGGCAGACGTGTTTATTATTGTTGCAATTCTGTTTAACGACACTAGAGTTGTAGGAAAGAATGTTGATCAGTGTCTCAGTGGTTCATGTAGGTTGTCTACACACCGGAAGGTTGGTGGTTCAATCCGCGGTTCCACCTGACCAAGTGTCGAGGTGTCCATGAGCAAAACACCGGTGTATGTACCGTGAATGTGAGGCAATATGTAAAACGCTTTGGTGGCAATTGAGTCTGTGAAAGCGCTACATAAAATGCAGTCCATTTGATGAGTTAAGACACAGCTGAATTAGCTGACATATAACAATTCAAAATTCTGAAAACTTTACCAAGTTTATGTCAGAAAGACACACGTGGCTTTGAAAGTTTTTCTAATCTGAGAAGACTGATTACACACTAATGTGTTTTTGAACTAGAAAGAAAGCACCTTTTGTATATTTAGAGACCATTATACATTGAAAGTGCATGGGATTGTTTGTCAAATCTCATAGTATTAGCACATGAATAGCTTATTTTAGAGTATTTTTGTGTCAGATGAGTAATGAAAGAATGAATGGATGAAGTAATAAACATAATAATTAATAGAATACATATTTAATCATTGCTGAGTCCCTCAATAATGAAGAATACCTCAAGATGTGTGATAAACAACATTTTTTCATATTACGTCTTATTGTTTCTTAATTACCTTAATTATGGTCTTCAAAGTATGTGTTTGTACATTTTTATATGGCATTTAGGTTTTTTTTAATTATTATTAAATCAAATTAACCATTGACATCTAAAACTGAAACTCAAACCTCAAGGCATCATGCATCCTGAAGGAGTTTGTGTCATGCTTTGGTGATTTTCTCTGCTTTGGTGAAATTAGTCATAGCCACAGTGTCATTTATTGTACTGAATATCATTCAGGCTGTTCTTTTCTTTCATTCTATGTTACATAAAGTACAATGCAACATGTCTAATTATACTACTGAATGTAAGTACTTTACTCAAAGAATAATAATATTACAAAAAAAATGTTCTAAAAATCTGTCCTAACAGTAAATAATAAATTCCAGTAGCACTAGTATGCTTATATATTACTCTAATGTTATGTTCTATTCACTCACAAAGTTAAAATTTCTGAAAGTGCAACAGAATGCCACTTTGAGCAAAAAAGAAAGTATGTTCTGGACATCAGGCAATGAATAAGGTTTATAGCCTCAAGGTGGCATTTCACAACATTGTGGTACTATCAGACCCCCTTCTGGACATCGAGGTTCACGATGAGAACCTGGATGGTCGATGGTCAGTTGGGCCATGGCAGTCAGGACGCTGATGGTCTTGATGGTCTAAACATGCTACTGTCAGATTTAATGGAGCTTTGGATCCAGTCAGAAACTCTGCACCTCGGGTGGTCACAATGGCAATCACTGACAGGTTAGAGTCAATGTCTCAAAGGTAGGTGCAAATGTCATTTCTTCCTGCAGGATTTGGTGTGAATGTTTTCTAGCCAGCATGTTGAGATCTCTCTCTGGGGGGCAAACCATGCTCTTTGCAGGGATTGTCTGAAGGGACCCCCTTCTCTCTGTGGTTGCTGGGGCTCTCGGCACTGTCTGATGTTTTGTGTTTTTTTAGAGAGCTGTGGTTCCCTCTTTTGTTTGCCTGTACAAGGCAGAGGTAATTTGCTCTGCTGGAGTAGTGTGCTGTAGTATTTTTATTTATATTTTTGCAGTATGTAAGAGTGTGTCAGTTCTAATTGGACAATGTCAAAATAGTTTTTAATGTTGTCCAACTGCTGGGTCAGAGCTCTGATTCCATTCGTAGGTTGGCTTTTGGCTCTAGTGTCTATTTCTTTTGGTTCTACATTGTTCCAATGTTTAATAGCTGTCAGAGCATCTTGAAATCTGGTCATTTATTCTGTAACTCTGTTCTGCCAGAGTCTTTGTGTCTGTCCTGTGCCTTCACTCGCTAGTCTACATAGCTTTGAGTGGGGGTTAGATTCTGTTCCTCGCGGCTTCAATCTGTTTACCTCCTGGCTCAGGCTTACAAGGGTGTGGGCCAAGGAGAGGATGGTGTTAGTCAGCTCCTTATGGTCGTAGTTCTAGCTCAGGCTGGGTATCAGGAGTCCACATGTGTCCTTATCTTTCTGTTTCCTTCTCTGGCATTGTAGGTCATTGACAGCCTAGGGTTGGAGGGCGCCCATCACAATAACTTGACAGGTCTCAAGGTTTATCATCTGGATGGTCAGTTTGCCCATCTGAGACAAACTGGCACACTTATGGTGAGAAGAAAGGGCAAAAGCCAATGCAAGTTCGTACAAAGGTGGTAAGCTAACTGTGCAGTGTTCAGCTATGTTGCTGACTGATGTCTACAGCTAGAGTGGCAGGGTGCAAAAGTTTGAGTAAGGTTGTTGACAGGCCTTAAACAGGAGTCATCTTACGACTGGAGCTGTTAAACTACTTAAAACACTGATTGTTGTCACATGTTTGGTTAATATGAGAGTGACAAAAATAAATCAAAACCTGAAATTTTAAATAAAATAAAATAAGAATAAAATATCTAAACAAAAAAATAAAATAAAAATCAGAAAGGAATAAAGGAAAAGGAATGTTTTCCCTATTTAGTTTACTCTAAGCGATATGATTAAGCAATGCAATATGATCATACACTGTAATATGATAATAAAACCATTGGAGAATGTTAGCTAAAGGAGTAGTTCACTTTAAAATGAAAATTACCCCATGATTAACTAACCCTCAAGCCATCCTAAGAGTATATGACTTTCTTCTTTCAGACGAAAACAATTGGAGTTATTTTAAAAAATAGCCTGGCTGTTCCAAGCTTGATAATGGCAGTGAATTGCAACCAGTTTGAAGCTCAAAAAAAGTGAATCCAGCCATCATAAACAAACTCCACATGGCTTCGGGAGGTTAATAAAGGCCTTCTGAAGTAAAGCGATAAGTTTGTGTTAGAAAAATATTCACATTTAAAACTTTATAAAGAATATTAACTAGCTTCCAGTCAAACGAACATACGGATTTGACTTAAAGGATAATTCCGGTATTTAACACCTTGAGTCTATTTTGTAGTTTGTTTTGAATGAAATAGAGTGGTGGACTTAGAAATTTTGAAAATGGGTCCTGTCTCGACTTTTTGACTATTTTAGAATCGCCTGTGACAGCTTTAGATTGGGTGTCTATGATCATGCACAAACATGTCCTTAAAACAACCCTTAACGTTCATTTTCAAAACTGTGCAACTCACCGAGTGGTTGTTGGTGTTCGTTGATGATTAAAAAAAATATATCGGCGCAATGTATGCTTTCAATCCGTGTTGTTTGCTATAGTGGAACAACTTTTTTCAGATACCTCACAACCGCGTATAAACTTCCGCTTGATATTTGAGTCTGAAGCGTTAGCACACTCCCGACCACTTGATGGCGACAACCAGGACGCTGTACGGATCACGGTGTCTAGCGCACCGTAAAAAAAAGTCACAGACACAGTCGAGTATGGCAAGACGGAGAACCGAGCGAAAAGACTACAACCAAATGTAAACAGACCCCTTTCCGTTCCCGGTAGCTAGCGCAGTAATATCAACGAGCACTGAGTCCTCCAGCAGACATCAATGAGATTTAACAAAATTACAAATAAAACACGACAGAAACGGTATTTCGCTACGCTACTTGTTTCGGAACATCAACGAACACCACCAACCACTCGGTGAGTTGCACAGTTTTGAAAATGAACGTTAAGGGTTGTTTTAAGGACATGTTTGTGCATGATCATAGACACCCAATCTAAAGCTGTCACAGGCGATTCTAAAATAGTCAAAAAGTCGAGACAAGACCCATTGTCAAAATTTCTAAGTCCACCACTCTATTTCATTCAAAACAAACTACAAAATAGACTCAAGGTGTTAAATACTGGAATTATCCTCCTATGTGAGTAATACAATGTACTGCTGATATTAATGCTACGCCCTGAAGCACTACGCTACTTCTGATTTTATAAGTTGCGCTTTAGGCGTAAGTTGACTGCGTATGGCCGTTTGGTCGGAAGCTAGAATTTTACTTTGTAACATGTTAAATTTGAATATTTTTCTTAAACAAACTCATCGCTTTGCTTCAGAAGGCCATTATTAATCCAGCAATGCAGCGCCAGGCACAACGCAAGTGTTTTTTACTAGTTTCAGCCCGACGCAGTTATCATTTTCACGTCCTGCGCCACATTTTGTGCCTATCTGTTCGCCCAACGGCGTGCTGATCTGAATACGAGGTGTGTTCAGTTGCATTGTTGGCATGTTGCTATTTTGACGCAACTAAAATAGACTGTAATATCAATATTTTTTTGGTTATTTAAAGAGCGTGTCAATAATGTGCGGCATTGTGCGCCTATGAGTGCACGCGTACACTGTTTATTACACACACAGGGACGTGCAGCAGCACACATACATGCCACGTAAAAATAAAAGGATTACAATGTATTGTGTACATAAAGATATGGTGGAATTATAGTAATTATAGTTTTAGTAATTAAATAGTTTAGCACAGCAAACGGAACCCTCTCCAGTGTAGACCAAAGTGAGATGTTTAATTTAACAGAAAAGTTTAATGTTTGCAGAGATTGCAGTTTACTCTTGTGCACACATCTTAATAAAACAAATAAAATAATGGTTTGAGAATGAACAAAGCACCAAATAAATTATGAAGAAAAAAATATGAAAAAGTCAGACAAACTAACTCATATTAAAGATTAAATCTTGTTTAACATGCCTGATATTGTAGCAGAGGGACCAGTGGTACATAAAAAAACAGCTCCATTCATCTGACTACAGCCAACACAACCTGCTGTGAAGCCAGTGTGATTAAATAATGAAGTAGCCTATGCTGTCTGTACATGTTTTTCTATTCTGGTGTGTGTGTCGTGTCCTGGTATTCGGGGAGATGTCTCCACATGGATAATAATATTATTACTCTAGCAGTACATGTTTTGTAAAAAAAAAAAAAAAAGATAATAACAATACCTTTCAACCTTCATTAAAACATGACATCTCAAATATCTCTTACAGAAAATGGCATTCTAATAACACTCATTATTTTTGCTAATTATTATTTAATTTAATTTATTTTTTTCAGTAACTGTTGTTAGTTTCATTTAGTTTTCCCAAATAAACTTTACCAGTTTGACAAATAGTTTTAGTCTTAGTTTCAGTTTTCGTGCACGAAAATATCCTTGATAGGGACAACCCTTTTAGACCATATACGTCTGGCGTGCCTACCATTTTTCCTGTCGTTAAACCAACAAAAGTGGATTCAAACATGACCCTGAGTGCACTTGTGTTGTGCGCTTAGACCATGCGCTCACAATTGTTTCAATTTATATTTATATCAGCTGCCAAAGTTTCCTTTACTAGGATCATAAAGCAAATCAGATGTCTGTGAGAATATGAAACCATGTACCAATAATATTCTCTGTTACAATGTAAAGAGGCAATAAATATATAAAAAAAAAATTTAATTACCTTTCTTGATCTTACGATGGAAGTTAATGGCATCCACAGATGCCGTCACAATGTTGGTCTTGCAATGACGGACAGCAACAATCCCTGCAACCTCATCCATGAGCTTCATTGTCACACCTGAGGATGGCAGATATGAAGATGATTTATAAGCAGTTCTCTACAAAAAAAATTGTAATGACCACAGTTGGACTGCCTGACTGATATCCACTAGAATCACAGTGTTGTGGTGATATTTAAATAGGTGAACTGCTATAATTTAAGGAAAAAGGAGAACTAACAGCATATAACAGCAGCAGAGACATAAAAGCTAACGCAAACTGATAGCCAAGAGTCCATTTTATTATCCTGTGTTTTATTAAATATGGCATTGCATGGCACATTCAAAAATGTAAATCTTTAGAGAATTCTATTACATAAAGCACAAACAATACAGCACACTACTGCTTAGTAAGCGCTGTAGTAATAATCATATCAATTTCACAGAACACAGCTTGGACAAAAGTTCAGTGCTTTATGAATTATACATCTCTCTAGGCAGAACAGGTCAGCATCAGTCTCAGGAGAATCACTGAATTGCAATACCTGTCTAACTTGGAAAATTCACTATTTCAGTGTCTAAAACCATTCCAACAGGTTTGTGTGAGGAAAATACAGTGCATTAATTAAGTTGGTATTCTCTAATAATCTTTAGATTAGCCTGAACTCTAAACTCTCATTTGGGTTGCATTCAGGTCCAGATCATTGTTGATTCACAATGGCCCATTTGACATCATTGACACCATTGATACCAAACGCCACTGGTTCCCTTTCGAGGGAACTCGCACTGTGTAGTTGAAAACAACTCTTTGGGGACGCTCCCTTAGCGTGCGCCTCTGAAATTATTCCAAATCCTGATTGGTGTTGCGTCATGACGTAACATGTGATGGCATAACCGGATGCATAAAAGTGATGCCGGCACACACACACAATTAGCTTTCGCTCTTCAGCAAGTGCTCTCTGTTGTACTATTCTATTTGGTGATGTTTGTCTGTGATATATATACGTATATATATATACAGTATATATATATATATATAAGGGGCCCTATTTTAACGATCTGAAACACAATTGTCAAAGCGCATGGCGCAAGTAAATTTGTGGGCGGGTCCCGGCGCTGTTGCTATTTTCCCGGCGGGATAAATGCCTCTTGCGCTGTTTACGTGAAATAAACCAATCCGAGCGCCATCCAACATACCCTTTAAGAACAGGTGCGCATGTTGCATGACGGATTGTTATTATAACGGCGGGTTTAAGGCCAATTTATACTTCTGCGTCGAGGCTACGCACGTAGGCGACGCCGTTATGAGCATTTATACTTCTGCGTTCAGGTCTTGTTGCTCTGCAGTACTGCTCCGAAACGCTAGTTGGCGGCGGAGAGTTTTAATGTTCCGCTGTGTTTAGATTCCTCGCGGCTAGGGTACTACAAGCAATAGCGACTGAAAGAGAGTGGATCATGTTGGAGTTGGAGCTTATTGAGGTGGAAAAACAGTTCACTTTAGTGAAATTACTAAAACTGAAAGGCAGAAATGAGAGAAGACGTCGGAGGAGATGGTACGTGTGGAAATCATAGACAGTGATGGAAATGCGTGAGAAGGTACGTGCGGAAATGCGTAGGAGGAAATGTGATGCTACCAAGCCGACCAATCACCGATCTTGCGGTCCGCGTCGTCGCGACGTGTAGTTACATTTTTGAGGAGGTGCGCGTCAGGCGACGGCGAAGGGTACGCGCAATGGGACGCGTCTGTGCGTATGCTACGCCGTACCTACTGCGCGCACCCTACGCAGAAGTATAAATTGGCCTTTACCAGGAGCGTTCACAGCCGATGAGACCGACGTTCTTGTCAGGACAGTAAAAGACAGAGAAGTGAGGTTGTATGGGGATGGGAGAAACTCTCGCACATCAGCGTTGGTTAAACATTATACCCAATACGTTTGTTTCTTGCAACTATTGGGCAAACAGGTCTGATCCTTCAGTACTACAATTAGCCTTAAAAAATGGGTAATTCGGTTTTTTCATCTTCATGTAAACCACAATGATTTCCCTCATGTGTTAGTATTTTTTCTTGTTATAATGTATGATTTGCAAAACTATAACCTACTGCATCTGTGTTGATGAGAGAATCAGTGTATGCGCGTTGTGCACCCGCTACATTATGGCCAAGCATGCCCATGAACAACGCGCAACGTGCCACTGACTTTAGACCAGTTTTTTTCTGGTCAGTGGCGCAATTGTTTTCAGGAAGTATAAAATAGCACCAGGGAATGTTTGTGCCGAAACACGCCTCCTTTTCGGGCCGATCCGCCCAAGTTCATTCCCTAGTTTACCGACGAGCGTCTGTGGAGGGGGAAATCCCGCTTTGCGCGCGTGCAAAATAGGAATGAGACATGCGTTTGTTCTATAAAGTCATTTGCGCCGGGTGCAAGATAGAGCCCTTAGTGTTAAGCAAGAAAAACCCTAAAAATTGTTTTAGTTTCATAAGAGGGTCAAGTCAGGTCACCTTTATTTATTTAGTGCTTTATACAATACATATATGGCACTTTTCCATTACCAGTACTGACTCGACTTGGCTCGCCCCGGTTTGCTTTGACTCGGCTCGCTTTTCGCTCTGTTTTCTATTGCAGACAGTACCGGCACAAAATAGCACCCGGTCGTCATAGCGACGCCTTTCGCTCCTCGTTGCCCCATCAAGCTCTTGCTGGATCCTCTCTTCGGCAACCAAACAAAGGAAAGTCTGCATCTCCTCGTTTGACCACGGTGTCTTCTTCGGAGTTGCAATAATAATAGTAGTAAGTTTAGTAACTATCTCTTGCCAGACTATTTAAACATGGTGAGGTTATTCTGGATATCTGGCACGTGTAATGATGAAACAGTGAATGGTGACAGTTCTCTCTAACCAATCAGCAGTCGGCATTGTTTTCACTGGCATTTTAGCTTGCTCATCACCTTGCCGGAGGTGGTACAAAAAAAAGTACCCGAAAGCAGGTACAGGCACAACTTTTACAAAGTGGAAAACCAAACAAAGCCGAGCCAAGCCGAGTCAAGTCGAGCTTGTACAGGGGTTGGACAAAAAAACTGAAACACCTGGTTTTACTACACAATAATTTGTTAGAATGGTGAGGGCCTCATTTTGCATCCAAATACAGCACCAATTGACAGATAGAAGTCCTTCACAGTGACCAGAGGGATTATGAGCCGTTCCTCTTCCAGAACAGTGTCCAGGTCACTATATGATGCTGGTGGACTCGCTCCTCCAAAACACCTCAATAATATTCAGATCTGGTGACTGTCAGACCATGGGAGATGTTCAACGTCACTTTCATCTTCATCAAACCCTTCTGTCACAAGTCTTGCTGTGTGTGTTGGTGCATGATCATGCTGATACACGGTTTGAGCATCAGGTGCTCATGATCCTCCAGAAGGGTTTGGTAGTCCTCGGCAGTGTCGTGTCCATCAAATACAATCAGGATTGTCATGATATTGGAGCTCAAACCATCACTGATCCACCCGTGCTTCACTCTGAAGATTGGCCGCCAGGCATATAGATGTGAAACCTCCAACATTGGCCAGTGTTTCAGTTTCATTGTCCAACCCCTGTACTGTGTGGTAGAAAAGCGCCAATAGTTTCAAATGATCTCAAAATGATTCAATGATGAAAACAGTTCATTCTGGCTGTTAAGCAGCTCTAATACAGAGTATCATTGTTCACCTGAAGTCAATTCCATTGTAAAGATAATCAATTATTAAATTTGTATATTTCATCTACACAGCAGTTCTGCAGAAAAACAGTGATGCACTCATTAACAGCAGCTCAGTTCAGATCTCATGCAATAGCGTCAGTGCAATTAAATCAATATTGTTGAATTTAAAGGGCCAGCAGATAACACAGATATAAAACAGAATGACACTCCTATATTTGATACCGAGCTTACTTCTAATTCACAGAGCCATGTTTAGTAAGATCCCTTGATACTATACAGGCAGAGACTTGACTACTTGAGTTCACTGTATATGAGCTGGTTTTAGCAATGGACCCTGAGGACTCTCATCTCCAAGTGAGATCCCCCCAATTTACACATGGCACTGAAAGCAAACTCCACCCCCAAAACTCTCTCTTGAGAATTTGTGGCAAAGCTTCTTCCCAACTCTCAATCTCTGGATATGCAGTGGTGTCAAAATATGGCAGAAGCATGAAATGGCGGTGTCATAAAATGAGCCCTGTCTACCCTGAGTTGCAAACCATGGTCAACAAGCATGTCTTTCTAGTGAATTAAAAAGAGCACTGGGAATACCAGCCCTCCAGAACCCTTATTCCGGGACATCAGCACCAATTCCACAATAAATGCAGGTTGGTACAGTCATTTTAGGCTCCACCTATATCAAGATGCATTTTTGGTGGTGTGATCACAAGTGGTCAGCCAATAGGGCTGGGTATCAATTCACATTTCAATTTCAATTCGATTTCAATTCACAAGCTCTCAGTTCGATTCGATTTCGATTCTCGATTCAATTTTCGATTTCGATTCTCGATTCCTGATTTGGTTCTCGATTCGACTATAATGAAGATGTAATACAAATCCTATATTTATAAAAAAAGAACAGTGGACATAAGTTTACTAGTGGTTAATTAATACAAAGAAATTAAACCTGTATATAAAACTCTTTTTATTTTAGTTACACTAAATGCATACAAAGAATAAACAGGATTTTGATGCAATATGCAAAAAAGTCAGAACAGTCGCACAGCTTGATCAAACAGTATCATGTTATTTTATGTTTAAGATAGATATAGATAAATAAATATATAAATATTTAGACATTTTTTACATTGATCTTACCTAAATGGTAATGTAATTTTTTGTTTATTTTTGTTTTTTTGTTTTAAGAGTTTATGTATGGAAGCTTGATTTCAATCTTTGAATTAAATTGAAAAAAGTAGCACAAATAAATACAATAGAATAGGCTAAAGACACAAATTAAGAGACATTTTGGGGTAGTTTTTGGGTATGTCAGAAATACAGAAACTGAATAAAGTAATCCAATGTAAAATAACACTGGATAGTCTTTTTAGTCCAGACTGAATTAAATACAATTGAATTAAATAAAGACGAGAAGATTCAGCACCGCATCTGCGAGCCCTTTATATGGAAAAAATCGATTTGTGGCCGTTGAGAATCGATTTTGAATCGAACACATTTTAAAAAACGATTAATCGAAAAATCGATTTTTTTGCCCAGCCCTATCAGCCAAGAGACATTGCTGTTTCCACGTTATTACCATTTTTCACATGCATCTCCAGATTTGGATTTAGCTGAGATCGCTTCTTATTATGTTACACCCTAATACACCACGGCACTTCCACAGGAGGCCAAGTGTCGCAAGTAAATACTGGATAGTGGGCAAAAAACAAGCTTATGTAATAACTGTTTGTTGGTTTCATGCATTTATGGCTTTTCCCCATTCTGTTGTTTTCATGGTCTAGTACGTCAGACAAAACGAAATAACCAAACAATTACCATAAATGCAAGCAATTTCCATTTGTATTCCAGTATCATAAGGATAACTCCTCAATATTATGAACAGTGAGACTGTGCATTACACTTATTTAAATTCACGAAAGCTCCATCTGCCTTTGGTAAGGTGAAATGAAAGTCAAGCTGACTCACTCTCATGATGGGCAGAGAGTTTTCACCATTGCAGTTGAATTATGAAAGCGACATTTGAAACATGGTTTTCTTTTTCCCTGGAGTTATTTATAAGCCTCCGTTATTGTCAGTCAAAATGGCTTCTATCGGCTCATTTGCATAGATAGATGCATACAAATGTAAACTTGGTGGCACAGTAAATCTGAGTAATTCAGAATATCTCAACCACTAGTTTTGCATCAGGACCGAGATATTACATTGAGTGACGACCCAACACACATCTCTCAAAAATAAATAAATAATAATAAAAAAAAAAACACTGACGTCTATAATATTATCATTGATTTCTATAGATTCAACAACCTGCTACACTGTCAACATTATATTAAATAAATAGGAACATTGAAAATAAATCACATTGTTGCTATTGATGTTCAAACCTCAATTAATATAGCCTGGGGCATGTTGTCTAATATTAAAGAACAAAAAAAGTTTCATGCTTTTCATTATTTTGATATTCTAATTACAAACAATTACATGAATTGTTGCATTTTGTTATTTGCATTTATAATTTTTCATGACCTACCAGTTAAGAAACACTGATTTATAGCCCATCTAGTCTTTCAAAAAAGCAACTTGTCAATGGGACACTTTTATACTTGCTAAAGCAAACATCGGTCTGTTTACAAATGAACAGGGCTGCAAATCTAAGGGTGTTCTTTTAAATGCACAGTCAAAGAATGATATAAGGTTCTGGGCACTCAATGGAAAAACAGCAATTAGAAAGCCTATCCCAGAGGAGCTCAGTTTGTTGCTAGCGAGCAGTTCAATGATTAGATTTCTTGTGAAGATTACCCGAAATTTCTCCCCTCTACAGGCTGAGCCTAAAGCCACAGTGATAGATGACTAAATATTCCTCTTCAACTTAGCACTCGTGATGTTCTGGGGTTTTTTTTATTTTATTTTTGTCTCTTTCTCTCCACTAAATTCTCTTCACTCTATACTAACAGCATATAAAAAAATCCACATTTTATTTCCAAGTATTACACCCCCTCTTTCTTTCTTTTAATCACAATGGTACAATAAAAAAAAGAAAAACTGCTTCGTAATGAAGTGTTACCTTAGAAACGGTTTCTGGTTTTCTTATTTTAGAACATCCTCAAAAGTCTGAGGAGAAAAAAAATGAAATCCCTGTATATTTGTCCACTGTATGAGTACTTTCAGCTGGTCTAGAGTCAGCAAGGCAGCTTGCATGAACAGCTTTACTGAATTTAATGTCTTTGTGAGTCATAGTGAATTTATCCAGTAATAGCAGTCAAAACTTGACCTACAAAAAATACTTTAGATAGGAGACTACAAACTAATTTTAAAAAAAAATTATAAAAAATTTCAATAGTTGACCCAAAAATCTATTTCACCAATAAATCTATTGTCTTTTCAAATCCATAAGCTCTGATTTATTTTCTATAAATGACAAGTAAAGTCACCTTCATATAAAGTGCTTTTACTAATATCGATTGTGTCAAAGCAGCTTTACAACAGAGTTTGTTTTGGCTTTACATCAGCTCTAATAAATTTATTGTACAGGTAAAGTTAGTTTTTGATTGATTCACTTTCACTGCAAAGATCATTAATTATTAACTTAGGGGCTTTTCAACAAGCTTATATTTTTGCAAATACGTATATTACATAGAAGTGTGTAATTTGAGTTGTATTGTTTCTGTTGGGAGACAATAACTTTATTTATTGCGCACGTTCGACTTTACAACTTTGCAGACCGTTTACATTCACAGGCAGCTATTTTACACACTGTGTGAAAGGTAATATTATAAAAACCATAATAGGGGCACTTTAACATATTTAGCCATTTAATATATGGTAAAAAGACTCAGCTGGGTTTACTCACACAAAACTCCCACTGTCTTACCACAGAAACAACAGTGCCATATTGGCACAAAGCCTTTCTTTCTGAGTAACACACACACAGATATAAACACTAACACTTGATCTGTGATGGATGTAACCTGTCTGCACTCTATAATCATTCCTACTGGAGCTCTGCTGGAGGAAATCCAGATGCATTCATGCACCCATCTGTTAGTTTTATCGATGTCTTCTCTCCTCAAATGCACACACTCAATCTCTGTCCATTAATAAACATACTCTAGTCCCCAAGCACACTCTCTCAGAAGGCCTATAGACTTTAGCTTGCAGCTCTTTTAGTCAGAGTTATTCTGTGATCTCTTACGGTCTTCCAACAGTCACTAGACACAAAACTTAAACTCATTTGCATGGATCTAAAGATCTGGCTTATAAACTTATGTTAAGACGTCCTCTTGCTTTATTCAACATGAAACATTTATACTGTATGTAGCTCATGTGGTGCGTCACATCCAACACCACGTCAATAAAAAAAAAAATTAATAAATGTTTTATGAATTTTATATATGTTTTGAAATGTTTTAATAATTAATAATTTGTGCCTAATTACAATATGATAATATTGTTAAGATAATTAGGACACCCACTAAATAATAGATTTTATCCAGTGGGATTTGGGTTGTGATTTGGAAAGTTGAACATTTGAGGCAATGAGACTATTGGTGTTTATACATGTTTTCCCTGTCTGCACAGCCTTGGCTATGTCAGAAAATAAGAAAAAAATTGTTTGAGAGGTGGAAAACAAGTAGTATTAATTTAATTTGATCTTCATATATTAATATATACCATCTAATAATATGTTAAAAGATTTGTTTTGTACTCATGTTCACCATGAAAATTTGCATTGTTGACTTGTGCACATAACAGTAATGCGGTTTGCAACATGGTGCTGATTAATTCTTTTTGCTTTAAGAGTGCAGTACAATTTTACTTTAAACATGATATAAATATCATCTAATATACTATATAAAAATGTTCAGTCTTTCCATCATTTCCAAACTTTTTTGTCATCTGAACGCATTTACATTTAACTTGTGCAGACACATCTTAGAGAGACCTGAGTACAGTGGGCACGTAGGATGACAGATTCAGACTCCAAACCTTTAAAAGATGAGAAAACATGATCCCACGCATAATGCCTACACAGGATAGCTATTCATAGCAACCTGTCACATTGCTAAGTTATACGAGCTCTGAATTTTTAAAATCCCCTCTCAGCCTCCGCATATTTCCCTCTCAAGAACTAAAGCGCATCTCACCGTGTTGACTTTTAATTTGAAAAGTTTTGTTTAAAGCAACATCCACTCTCTTCGTGTACTTGAGCTAAAAATGACAAGTAGAAAGTAACCTTATCGGAACAGCTCATTATCGGAACAGCTTATTATCAACTTTCTGTGCGTTGTGGTACATTCAAATTTGACTTCATAAATTCACCTTTGGCTAAGCCCCGCCCCCCTTAGTTACTGTTGCTACATCCGTCAAACTTCATCTGGGAGCAACACTGTTCATGCGAAGCTGGGTAGGTCTCTATTCACTTCTTTAATCATTAAAAGCAAACGGACTACACGAGTACTGTATAACGTTGTATTTATTAGCAGCGTGTGCTAGCGTATCAACAACCGGTGTGAGAACCGAAATCATAACCTAAAACATAATAAAACGGTCTAACTAGTATAACTTCACACTCACAGTAAGGTTAGAAGTAAAAAAAAAAGATGTGCTTGTTGATCTTTGGGTTTAGCTGACTGAGGACGCATCCAGTTTAATCCAAACACGACACTTGTCACTGTCAGGATTTGACTTCGGTTTTGGGAAGGGAAAAAACGGACACCCCCTTCCAACCTCTCTGAGAAACGCGTATCTGTGTTACAAATGCCCGAGACACAACGTTTAACCATATTTTGGATAAAACTACGACGGTAATAGCCTGCCGAGACCAAAAATATGAGACGCCTGTGTTGAAAGTCAATGGAGCGCTGTGAAAAAGTGTCGGACCTCTGTGGGAGCTGGTTCTTGGCTGTGCTGTGATTGGTCAATCTACATTCTAGGGCGTGGCTTAGTCAAAGGCGAATTGGAAGGTAGGCCAACAGCATCCATTGCCAACAGTGAACATGGGTATGTGTCGATGCCTCAATCGACGACTTTCGAAAACTATCTCGCCGCCGGAGAGGCATCGGCACTGAAAGCTCCAGCCCTGCCTGCCAAGTCACTCAAGATGACATCTCACTTTAATGGCATACACGGCAACAGGTCAGGCTTTGGGTCAGGGTCTCTCAAGCTGCACCGCACCACGGATCTGGCTTTTTAGGCCACCAGACAAACCGCTGCCTCGATTGGAAGGTCGATGGTGGCGATGGGGGCCACAGAGAGGCATCTGTGGCTGAACCTCGGGGAGAAAGAAAAGAGTTTTCTCCTTAATGCCCCGGTTTCGCCATCTGAACTTTTCGGGCCTCCGTTAAGACAGTGGTGGAAAAGTTCAGAGAGACGAAGGCCCAATCGGCTGCATTTAAATCATGCATTCCACTTGCGGTCTGAATCCATGTCCAGACAGCCAGGGGGTCCTGGCACATCCCGGTTCAAAGATCGGAGACAGGGCCAGAGGTTCAGCATCGGCTCTAAAGGAAGAAGAGGTATCCGAGGGAGGTGATCCAGCACAGTCGCTCCTAGCGTCGGTGAATGTTCCCCTTACTCTGAGGGTGAATAACAACCACCCTCTCCTCTCTTCTTTCTCTCCCCCAATTCCCTTTACCCCAGGCGCTTTATATATCAGGCCTGAGGCCTGGACCGATGATGATATTTTCCCATTAAAATGGAATCCTTCTGAAGGTCTGGTCTGGAGTCAGGCTTGGTAGTGACAAGTCTTTTCTAGCTTTTGGGTGGAAGGCCTTCATTCTGAGAATAAAGTTTAGGCCGCCACTCTACAGGCTTTACAAATAAACATGAAGCGCCTTACCAAGTAAAACAAGCACAAACTGTTAAAAAGAATTTGATGTGCAAGTAAAAAGGTAGACTATCTTTCCTACAGCGTTTTTGTCTACTTTACCACAATAAAGAATGCGAATATAATAGGTCTACTTAATGGGATAGTTCACTTTGAAATTAATTTTTGATATGTTTTAGCTTACTTCAAGGGCATCCAAGATATAGGTGTCTTTGTTTCCACAGCATTTTCAATTTTGACATTTTTCGGTCAAACCGGTGTTGTCTGTCAGTCATATAATGCAGTTTTAGGGGGTCCACCTCAAAGAGCATGCACAGAGAAGTCAAAATTAAACATGATTTAATGACTCGTGACTAGTACACACTGATGGCCTAAGACACGAAACGAGCGGTTTGTGTGAGAAAACGAACAGTATCATAATATTATATAGTTTTTACCTCTTGTTAACAGCCGTTGAACTGATCTGAATCAGATGTCCAACTGAACCGAACTGAACCGTCTCCAGACGTTACGCCGGAAGTGATCTCTCGCGCGTCTACGTCACGCATTGTTTACACAGAGATTTCGGAAGTTTTACCTTTTTTACTAAACATATTTAGATATATCATCTCTAAATATTCCGGCGTAACTTCTGGAGACGGTAACGCTTCCGGCGTAACGTCTGGAGACGGTTCAGTTCGGTTCAGTTGGACACCTGATTCAGATCAGATTTTGGAAGTTTTACCTTTCACTAAACATATTTAGATATATCATCTAAATATGTCAGGGATAGGGAAGTGAATAACTATATTGTATGGCGGAATACCACAGCAAGTGCTTGGGAGCACTTCGACTCGGCGTAGTAATATCATCACTCGTGAAAAGTCCTCTACCTCTCCGGAGTGATGATATTACTGCTCCGAGTCCATAGATATAAATGCGCCGAGTCTAAGTCCTCCCAAGCACTTGCTGTGGTATTCCGCCATACAATATAGTTATCCACTTTACACGCTTACAAAAGTGCAACGTTTTATTTTGTGTCACCCTCCTAGGTCGAGTTACACTGCTCGAGTAACTGTATTTAAATAGGGAAAACATGGAGGTGTTTGGTTGCTTCTCTGCTTGGCCCATATTGAATGAACTGGGCTAAGTTTAGTGCGATCAAAGTGTCTCGCACGCCAGAGCGATTGAGCGCACGCACTGAGACGAGAGAGGTATGTATCAATTCATCTTAGTTAAGGGAATAACATAGTTTAACGGTGGAGTATCCCTTTAACTTGAATGCCAGAAAAGTCATGAATGAGAAACATCCTATGAGAAGGAAATGAGATGAAGGGCAAAGGAAAGTTCCATATCAAAGAGGGAAATCACAGCTGTCATATTGCTTTGTGTCGTGAAACAGAGGTTGTCAAGGGTCAGGCGTATGCCCAAGGACCTCCCCCTTCCCTCTGACATACAGGCTGCCTCTGATCCTTTAGAAACCCATTCAGGATATTAAGTAGCTTTGGTCTGCTTTCATCATGCACAATGGGGAAAAGCAGATGTGGAAACAGACGGTGAAGGCAGAGAGCAAGTGTGTGCGCATGTGTATAAGCCAAACATCCTTGTATAGAGACACAGCTGTGAGAGAGAGCTTGGGGGGAAATGTGTTATTTTATTTTCTGTTGCACTGGTCTGCTCATAGGACTGATTGAACGGTCTTTCAATCTAAAAATATGAAAGTTGTGCCAATGAACTACATATATTATCACTGATTATTATTTTACCATTTATTATGGTGTTGTTTTTAATTATATCCATGCAATTTAATAAAAACAGGGTAGATTGTCCCGAAATCACAAACAAACATAAAATATATTTTGGCTAAAGAAAATGAAGCCTGTTTTTGTACTATTAAAGGGGTGGTGTAATGCCCTTTTCACAAGATGTAAAATAAGTCTTTGATGTCCCCAGAGTGTGTATGTGAAGTTTTAGCTCAAAATACCAAACAGATATTTTTATATTGAATCATCACTTTTTGAGGGTTAGCAAAAACGCCCTTTAAATGCAAATGAGCTGCTGCTTCCGGCAAAGAAGGCAGAGTTTCTATGGCTTGTGTCCTTTCACCTCACACAAGGCGCGTTTCCATTACAGATTTGCACAAAACTTTTGCGATATTTTCCAAATGTCGATAAAAAACTATTGCGAAATGACGATGTTTCCATTAACCGATGTTATGCGACTAAATCGTCTTTTTTTTCCTCTCGCGATAAGTCATTCCAAAAATCATGGCAACGGACTTTGGTAGGTTTATAACCTATTTCACAGCCATGCACCGCACGAGACGTGGTGTGTTTTCCAAGCATTAATGGCAGGGAAAGACACGGAGTTCCTGGTGTTTCTCCCTTATTTCTGCTTCGATGTCTTGATGGCATTTCTTTGAGGTTTAGAGAGGCTATTCCTGTAATTATTGTTTCTTTTTTTAAATGAATTTAATAAAGAACTCTATCTCGTATTATGTCCAAACGGTCGTTGCAAAACGAAAAATGAACGTTTAAAATGCAAAGTTGAACACCAACATTTTAGTTTGACCACACCAATGCTGCGCTATATACATCTCAATGAAATTTCAGACATTTGTTTATGACTTTTTGCCCCCTTTAAAACATTTAAAATATTCATAAATTAATATGGGAAAACATGTAGATTTTACTGGTTTTCTAAGGCCAAATTGGACATGGATATTTATGATATTTTTCCCGCAGTGCTGTAGGCTATAGGTGAGTTATTATAAATACGTCTGAAAGAATAACGAGCTAAAAATATAATCTCCGGATACACCTTTAGAGAGAACGGCACCTTTCATACGGATTAAATAATCGGAAGGTATTAGTTTACGATTCGAATTTGTTCTTTTTAAAGTGGACATTTCAAGCTTTAGTCTATAAAGGATAATGTTTCAGTTCTCGCGTTCCAGTTCACGAAGATCATAAAGCGCGCCTGATTGTTTTATGTTATTTTACAAAAGCACAACGTTTTCTTGTTATTGTGACATTATGCAAATAAAATTAGTTGCGAATGATGTATTATTATTTTTTGTATAACCAAAAATGATAGAGTATTTTAAGTTGATTCCACTGTTGTTGGGAAAATTAAAGTGTTCACGGCGCGCCCGCGCCTGTCTGCCATCCAGTGCGTGCTCCAAACTCTGCACACACTCTTGAATATTGGTCAAAATCGAGTGTTTATTTGTGATAAGCTTAGCCCTATTATTATTATTGTCCAACCTGTACTATGAATGAGATGTGACGAATTGCTTTGTTCCTTTTTTTGGATAAAGCATCTTCTACCTACATATGTAGCCTAATAAATGTTATAATAGGCTAATGATGATAATTATTATTATTATTTGCGGAAACAGACCTAAAACACACTCCGTCTTCTAAGTCAGGTGACTGTAAATGCGCAAAATCCGTTTCCATTGCAGTTTTGCGCAAAAAATCCTTTTTTGAATTGCCTGAAAAACCTCCTCATGCGAGCGTAAAAAACTTTTTTGCGATAAACGGGAGTTTTTGCGAAATTGACGTGTTTCCATTGAGCGTATTTTACCATACCAACTTTATTTGTTTAGCACTTTATAACAACCTAAGTTGACCAAAGTGCTGTACAGAAAACATAAACATACAATTAAAGTATTTTCATTTCGCAATTTCAATTTGCGCAAATCGAAGGGTAATGGAAACACAGCTACAGACATGCTCTGAAAATTTCTAAAACTTTTAGCATTTTATGTTCAAACCGGAGTCAGACTGTGATGGAGAGACTCAAAAAGAAGTGAAAACGTATAGAATGCAACAGGACATTTCTGAATGGTTAGTTGATGAATTTATGTAGCTTATATGTAGTTTCTAGTCATATTCTGTCATGATTATCTATAAATCGCGTTCCCAGGGGCGGGGTTTATATAAATTTTAGGGTTGGTGTCACTAACCTGGGAGGAATGTTGTGTAGTCCCTACCAGCTGTTTGTTGTAGTTCTTAAAAAGCAACTTCTTTAAAAGAAAATATCTCCCTTTGCTTTGAACTTTGAGCGTTGTAACTTTGCAGATGTTGTTTATGCTCAAACAGCAACATTACACAAAACTAAAGTTAGAAAAGTGAAATCATAATAAACCACCCCTTTAAGATATTTTGAATTGTGAAATTGTCTTGACAGTTCAGCACATTTTATTATCATATTATTGTTGTGTATTTTACTTTCATATTTGTTTGTAATAGAGCGATGCAGGGAACACATGATTTTTGTAGACCAAGCTGGAAATTATCATCACCCTGGTTCCCTCAACAAATTTTCATTTACAAAATGTTAGATTATTGGATTATTGAAGGAAAAAAATAACTGTGACCAACAAAAGTCATCCAACACTAAATCATAATTGTTTTAATTGCACTGTTAACAAGCAATAAACATTTAAACGCATTAACAGCCTGCGATAGGTTTCACTTGCTTATTCCCTGACCTTTATTTAACTCACACTTTATGACTCAAATTACTTTATTATCTCACCTTATCATCTTACATAAAAATTAAACTGCCGCCCCTGGAGTAACCTCTTCTGTCCTTTTCAACTAACCATTAGCATAATTACTGTACCTTAGCATGGCTCAATTTGTCTAATACCAATCTGTATTCAGCAAAGGCAAATGATTAGATCAATTTTAGCCACCATCATTCCATTCTCAAGAACGTCATTAGGCAGAAACAGCAGGGGAAAGATTAGTGCAGGAGACGATAAGAATAAACATTTGCTGTTGATGGATCCAGCTCAGACAGGAGGCATTTCAGTGTTTTCTAACCTGAACCTTCCTTGTTAGCAGAATAATAAGTTGTGTAATTGAACCATTCGTTACCCCTGATGTTTTTACTGATGCACAAACAGTCATAGATGTTTGGAGGTTGGAGGTTTGCTACATGCACAGAACAAAATAGGAAGACTAGTGTTTATAAGTGTAACTTGAGGATACAAGTAGGGTTAGGGTTATTTAATGGGATTCTATGCGGTTTTTGTAGCTTAACTGAACAGCTTCAGAGTTATTGAAATGATTATATGACGTCTTTCGGGTTGAATGGTGGGCGTTTTGCCATAATTAAGCCAAACTCCTGGAGGAATCTGAGAAAAACATGTTTGCTGTGACAATCCAATATTGGAAAGAGGAGCTGAGGAGCCGAGGACCAAAAGAGCAGGTTCCAGCTAGGATCATCAATTATGAGTATTTCCACCTGCTCAACTTCCAAATGTAGAACTAATCACAGCCAATGATGGTCTAATGGAGGTCACCATAAATCTGGGAACTCTGCTTCACTCAAGTTTGGATGGACCTGAATAAATACTACCCCAGGACGAGGTGCTGAAGCACACAATGGACTTGAGAGAAACCAGCTGAAGAGTAAAGAGACAGTTAACCTTGAACCTTCTTAGAAATGGAAGATGCAATTAATGCCTTGCAGACCAGTCATGCCAAACAGAGGGAGGAGCTAAGTGCCTTAGGGATATCAGTTAAGACTATGGTTCAAGTCAAGTCCAAAACCATCGTAGACCCAGGGTGGGGCCTCACTAAGCAGACTCCAGAAGATGTTGTGGAAGCCTACCTGGAAGTATTTGAGAGGACCACAACTGGCCTGAAGAAGATTGGGGTGCCCTGTTGGCACTTTTTTTTGATGGGGGAAGAAGGTAAGGACTGCCCAGTGTGTGAGCGTTACTGGCCTCTAGTCAACTGAAAACCCTCTCAAAGGCCTACAAGTCAAGTTAAGCAAAGCTCCAAGAAAACCCCAGTTCCATCCAGGGCCAGGAATCAAGGAGTGAGTCTGTGATCCCAGAAAAAGTAGTGGTAAATGGCCACTCTAAAAATGCAGTAGATAATCCCTCCACCAGCAAAGACTTCTGAGTTCCCCCAAGCAGAAGTGATGAAAGTGACTGGCAGTTTGGCACAGCTCAGCTGCAAGACCCTAATCTCAGGCTTAGAGATGCATCATGGTTGTTGACAACAATTACTGGAGGGGGTAAGTAAACTAACCTATCCACATTTTGTTTGTATTTTTCAGGTCATTAAGATTGAAGACAATGTTATTGAACAGCTGCTGGTACCTAAGCCCTACTGTATATCTTCTGAGTAGTGTACTTGGCTCATTTGCACCTTCTGGGTGCCCACCTGGGAACAATTGAGGAGGTGCATACTGAGGAGGTTTTACTGGCCAGGGGTGAAGTGAGGAGTTGAAGATTCCCAGCCCAAAGGTAATCTATAGCAACCCATTGATTCTTTTACCCATTATCGAGATTCCCTTCCAAAGAATTTCTATGGACATCTTGGGTAACATTTTGGTTATACTGGATCACACCACCTGGGATTCAGATGCCATAACCTTACGGACAGCAACTGTTAAAGTGGTGGCCAGAGAGATATTTTAGCTTTTTAGCCAAGTAGGCATTGCAGAGCAGATTCTAACAGACCAGGGTATCTATTTCAAGCCCAATGTTCTGAAAGAGATGTGTAAACTGTTAAAGGTGAGCCAGATTTCTACCTCTGTTTTTCAACCACAAACAGAGGGGTTGTTTATGAGGTTTAATCAGATCTTAAAGCATGAAGTGGATGGGAAAAACTGTGACAGTTTCTGCCCTATGTGTTTTTCTACATCAGAGATGTACCACAGAGCTCTACGGGATTTTACCTATTCAAACTTTCCTCTGGACGAAGGCCCAGAGGTGTGATGGATACTGCTAAAGAGGTCAGGGAGAACCAACAGTCGACACAACACTCTATGGTGGAACATGTGGAGCAGATGCACCAATTGGTCTCCAACCACAAATTCAAGTTTCTCACCAAGTGGCATGGTCCGTATGAAGTGGTTGAAAAAGTTGGTCCAGTGAAGTTGGTCCGTGTCGAATCCACCAGACCTATCCTGTGAATTTACTCACAAAGTGGTATGACCCAGAAAGAAAGACAAGTCCTTTCCCAAGTGCCTATGGAAGTGGAGATGGAAGATCAAACCAAAAATAAGAACTTCTTGAGTTAGAAAGCCAACATTAAGGTGTATTCTTCTTAGATCTAAAGTTCAGATGGTCCTAAGTACAGACTCCCCAATGACGAGGTGCTGAATCACTCGGTGGCTTAGAGGGAAACCGGCTGAAGAATAAACCTTGCAATTTTGTCTTTAACAACTTAGTCTTTCTTCTGTTCTGTTTTCCCCCTTTAAGGTGATCTAGCGTTGAAACAGACATGGGTAACAAATCCACAACAGATACCCCAGATCGGGAAGAACCTAAGTTCCAGTTTAAATTTCTATGTTCTTGGCTAAATAAAAGAATTTCTGCAATTTGTTGCTGTTTTGTGGCAATTTACACCTCTCCTCACCCTGGGACCCTTGTCACAATGTACACAATAAAAACATTTTCAAATGCTAAATGTTAGCCATAATAACTGCATTTCCACACAGCTCGTCTGTAAGGAAATCAAAATATGAATCCAAAACACTGATCTCTATATAAACTGAATCAATTAATAAATGTGTTTAGCATTCTGCAGCAAATGTTTTTCGGATTTTCAAGACTATTTTAAGATGAGAAGGATATATTACAATTGAACATACAGCTTCGGCAAGCATGTATTATGATACCAAGCGGGGGAACGGTTAATAATTATAATAATAATTAATTACATTTATATAGCGCTTTTCTGGAAACTCAAAGCGCTTCACATAGAGGGGGGGATCTCCTCAACCACCACCAATGTGCAGCATCCACCTGGATGATGCGACGGCAGCCATAGTGCGCCAGAACGCTCACCACACACCAGCTTACTGGTGGAGAGGAGACAGTGATGAAGCCAATTGGGGTATATGGGGATGATTAGGAGGCCATTATGGACAGAGGCCACTGGGCAAATTTGGCCAGGATGCCGGGGTTACACCCCTACTCTTTCGAAAGACATCCTGGGATTTTTTTTATGACCACAGAGAGTCAGGACCTCGGTTTAACGTCTCATCCGAAGGATGGTGCTCTTTTGACAGCATAGTGTCCCCATCACTTTACTGGGGTGTTAGGACCCACACAGACCACAGGGTGAGCACCCCCTGCTGGCCTCACTAACACCTCTTCCAGCAGCAACCTGGTTTTCTCAGAAGGTCTCCCATCCAGGTACTAACCAGGCTCAGCCCTGCTTAGCTTTAGTGGGCAACCAGTCTTGGGCTACAGGGTGATATGGCTGCCGGTTCTCTGAGCCACCAAGGCCCCGTCCAGACTACTGCGTTTTCGCTTAAAAACAGAGACCTTTTGCTACGTTTGCACCTCCCCTCCATACTAAAACGGAAAAAAACGAAAACCTAAAAACGGAGAAGTTTAGAAACGCTGCAGCTCCGTTTTGCGTTTTGAATCTCCAGAGGGCGTTTTAGTGAAGATGGAACAAAACGGAGGAGTTTAGAAACGATGACGCAGAGTCTGACGCTCCGCTTTATGATCGGTTGTAATCAGTCATGACGTATCCTTCCCTGATTCGTCAGCCACTGTTGACACCGACACGCGCACGCCCAGTGTTGGTGAATGGTCACGTGATCCGCGTTTTCACTCGTTTTAATGTGGGCGGAGATCAATTCTAATACACAGATGAAACGCTGGTGTGGACGGAGATCGTATTTGTTTTAATTCTCCGTTTTTAAACGAAAACGCAGTAGTGTGGACGGGGCTAACTCTTTAGTGCTCCACAAATTTTCCAAAGTAAATCTGTGGTGAAAAATGGAACTGCAGTGCACTCTAATCATGAGCCATTGGGGAAGATTTCAGACTGCCCCACTTATTTATTTCAATGTTACCTCATGTAAACCTTGCTCCAGTCCAATACAATATCAACCTGCTTCAGCTATGTGTATATAAGTCAGCATCATGTAACTAGTTGGCATGTCTGTTCTTCCAATGTGGAGCAGCATATCAAATTAATGAAAGTATCAATCCTTTAGTTTAAATCTGCTCATGTAAATAGTTTGGTTGTGTCTGTTTTATGTTTGAGAATAGATATGACTATTTTTTCTCTCTTGTATTCCTCAGCAACTCTCAGAGGCAACAAACACTGCATTAAGGCAATTCTAAGATAGCATTCTCATGTGCCGTGACTCGTTTGTGCTTAAAGCCTGTCAATCAACATTAGAGCACCACCCTCAGGCTGAAAAACGCAACCTCTGCCAAAAGTGCTCAGAATATAAAGGTTATAAAATGTTTATGATAAACTAGCGCCTACACCTAGAGTCTGCCTAAATACCTACCTTAATTGCAATGTAGTCAAAACACCTTTTGTCAGTCTGGGAGTTGATTTATTGAAAACTACTTAGACTGACTAGGGACATGAATATCCCATCTCACAATATGATAGAGTTTTAATTATTGCAAAATCTAATGTTTTTGCATTGCTAAAATTAGCATTTACATATGATTATAATAACAACGCATTTGCATTGAGAACGAAAGGGTAAGCACAGCACTCATTTCTTAGTCATCCAACAGTTTTCCATGGCAGATTCATGATGATAAAGAGATATTCTCAGATAAAAAATAAATGGAAAAGAAGGTAGATTATGGCTACGGTAAAAGGTGATACATGGATGACCTGGAATAAGCTGCAAATCTCTATGTCAGCTGGTTATATCTTGTTATGATTATGTGTGGCTTTTTTTTTTTTTTCATTTTAAAAATGGAAAGAACGGACTTGAGTTCTTGTGAAGACCGGTCTTGCTATGCAACCTTGAAAGAACGAACTCGGAAGGAAACAGAACGCATCTTGTGATCTTGACTGTCCACCCAAAAATGAAAATACTGTCATCAATTACTTCCCCACGCATTCAAAATACTTTTGTTCATCGTTGAAATGTTTTTTAACGAAATCTGAGATTTCTGTCCCTCCATTGAAAGTGTATTCACACAAAACTCTGAGATTGTAAAAGAAATCCAAATGAATCTAACAGTTTAATCAGTCTTCTTAAAAGACACAAATCACTTTATATGACTAACAGATTTAATTTAGGCTGTTATTCAATGATTAATGAACATACATGAGCACTCAAATTTGATAAATAGAAGCTCAAGCATGCTTGATGAGCAAGAACCAATGAGGTTCATTCTTGTGTGTCACGCCAGCATGTTTAAGCTTCTGTAAGATCCAATGAGGTTTGTAATTGATGACAGAATTTTTATGGATGAACTTTATCTCTTTAAGTAGTGTGACAGCAACACCCATTGCACAATAAATAACACATAACACCACAAACATGGGTGTTGCTAATGTGTTTCCGAGTGGTTTTTTGGTGTGGATGCTAGTGTGTTCTGGGATAGTGGTTATGGTTCACTTCCAAGATTTTGTGATATCCATGCCACAAGTAGCAAGGGTGTTTTCTTCGTAGCCCAAAAAAAAAAAACTAGCAAGGGCGTTTTCTTGCTTTATTATGAAATATGATATATTTTTGTGTTGCATAAAACATATCTAGCAAATAAAATATCAGAGGAAAGTAATGTCACTTTTGCCTCCCTGGAGATCATTCTATTCTCAATGAGCTCGTCATGAATTTGATCGGGAACTGCTAGAAACAGAAAATAGTTAGTCTCCATTGCATTACAACTGGCTGATTATCCTACCAATGCAATAATGCCTTGCTCTTATGCTCACAGTCAGTCCACAAATCAACCTCAATGGGTCAGACTGGCAGAAATGAACTAATTACAAAGTAAACACTTCATCCACTCACTTTCAGCCCCATCTGAATCAAATGAACTTGAATTACTGATCTGTGACTGATGTAGTTTTCAGTGAACACTCAGTTCTCTCATTTACAGACGTCCTCCCATTTCTTATTCTGCTTTCCCTTTCTCACATTATTGACGCACCACTATATACCACATAATAATTGTGCTATGAAGCTGTCTGGTATTCAGCGGACATCAAAAGCTCAGTAAGTGTGTGTGAGCAATATAGCATACTAGTTTTAAAATCTAAATTGTTGCGCTTGAGCTTAGTGTCCACATTTTTTTTTTTATTTAATTCAATAAATTAAATGAATGAGACATTTTAAAGATCTAAAATTAAGGTTTAGATATAACTGTATGTGTCAAATATTCCGCTCCAGCATTTGCATGGACTGTGCTGCTGATGTTCTTGTGTTTATGTAACTCATTCGGGTCAGTGAGTTGACTACTTCTTGTCATGCATGTATAAATGGGGCAGTGGTGGTTACAGCTAACCCTCTACATTGCAAGTAAATGCGACAAAATTTTGTTCTAGGCTTCTAAATAATATCTGTCACTAGCCACGGGCTAAAAATTGTTCGATTTCACTCACAAGTGACTGTGTTAGAGGATAGGAACACGTTTAGAACATATATTTGCACTGCATATTGTATCATATGACCGCCTACGCTAGAACACTCTGACTGAGTGTTAGTGATGGGTCGCTCATAAACGATTCGCTCATTTAGAATGACTCTTTTTCTTCTTCACTTGCAAAGAGAGAGAAACCGAGAGACATAGAATAATGCGCTAAATGAAAATGCCGTTTTTTTTTATTATTATTAGTCTGAATAATCTATTAGTTTACTGACACACTGCATGACCAATAGTTTCTTAAGCATTACCACTAGTCAATCATTTTCAAATTTCATTCATACATATGGATGATTGCCAGGTTTTAGTTATAATTACTACCAGACCACTCTCGGATTTAGACAGAGTAGACAGATTTCTAACTGCAATAGAACCTCACAAGTGACCAATTTGAAATTCTTTTCATGGGAAGCAACTTTACCAAGGGTCACCCATACATGGCAGACTAATAGTGCACCAGGGAATTCACTAACATACAGTACACAGTAGATAACAACAGTCTAATGTTAACCTGTTTCTAAGATGACTCTAAACACTTGTCAGCACTATTTAAAACCGTTTGAATAGAAATAAGAAAGTGTAATAATCATAAAAGTGTTATTAAATTGATTACCTCCATGTACAAAGCCAAGCAGCGTGCAGTCAGATGGGCCAACGAGATGGATCAGGCTTGACTGACTATATTCAACAGTGTAGGGCTCTAAGGAACAAGAGAAAATGGAGTAAAAGCAATAAAATACACACATTAATATAATTTCATATAAAGATCCTAAATGAAGATAAATACATACATACATATTGTACATGCATACATACTCCTGGATGTATTATTTGACAATTAAAGGAGTAGTTCACTTTTAAAAAAAACTTTTGCGGATAATTTATTCACCCCCATGTCATCCAAGATGTCCATGTCTTTCTTTCTTCAGTCGAAAAGAAATGAAGGTTTTTGATGAAAACATTCCAGGATTTTCTCCAATATAATGCACCAAACGGTTCAAGGTCGAAAAGACAGTTTCAGTGCAAACTGCAAACTGTTTAAAAAGCTTTAAACGATTCCAGACGATTAATAAGGGTCTTATCAAGCGAAACGATCGCTCATTTAATAAATAAATAACAAAGTTTAAGCTTTATAAACTCAATGCTTGCCATGCTCTGTTCTGTGATGCGCGTTTTTATGATTCTCCTGTTCGAACTCGTTCATCAAAATGAACAAATCTTTTTTCGAGTCAATTCGTTAATTTCGCTCGTTGAATGAACCAAATGACTCGAAAAAAGATTTGTTCATTTTGATGAACGAGTTCGAACAGGAGAATCATAAAAACGCGCATCACAGAACAGAGCATGGCGAGCATTTGTGCTTATAAAACTTAAACTTTTTTATTTATTTTTAAAAGGAGCGATCGTTTCGCTAGATAAGACCCTTATTCATCATCTGGTGTCGTTTAAAGCCCCTTGAAGCTGCACTGAAACTCTAATTTGGACCTTGAACCGTTTGATTCCCAATGAAGTCCATTATATGGAGAAAATCCTGGAATGTTTTCATCAAAAACCTTAATTTCTTTTCTACTGAAGAAAGAATGACATGGACATCTTGGATGACATGGGGGTGAGTAAATTATCAGCAAAAGTTTTTTTTTTAAAGTGAACTACTCCTTTAACTTCATAGTTCTTTGAAAATAAAATGTATACATACCCTTTGTCTGTCTATCTGTGCAGCATCAGAGCAAAATAGCATAAAATGATGTCAAAATTAGACTCTATTCATAAACCTCACTATATCAACAACAAATATATTAAACATGCTAAGGAATTATGATGTCTGTTGGACATGTACTATTGAATACACCGACAATAGTCTCATTTAAAGTACCGTTGTAAATTCAAAGTGTATGGTATCAAAGTACCATGGTATTACTCTACCATGTTATTGCCAGTGCTTTTTGCAAGATAAATGTTTCACATCGGCTAAAAATTGACCCGAATGTGGCAAATCCATGACATGACTAAACCATCAAACACATGAGTTCAATGAGGATAAGGATGTGTAATGACATGAAGGAGGAAGTGTTACCTGGAAGAGAGACAGACATGAGGATCTCACCATTCCTCTCTTTGGTCTCTAATCGCTCGAATTTCTGAGCCTCGTATCTCTTTTTTCCTGCTTCCTCCTGCTCTGAGCTGGAGTACTGCAATGGACAAAAACACGTCAGCAGAAAGATTGACAAGCAACTCATTAGTAAAAAGAAAAAGTCAACAAGAGTGACAAATGTTAGTGAATATAAGCTAAAATATTTGGCAAAATAACATTTGAGTAATGTCTAATTCTAGATTCTAATGTAAACTACCAGAGAACTTTGAGATAAACTACACTGTAAAAAAATATTGTTTGGTTCAACTTAAAAAATGAAGTAACCTGGTTGAAATGGAAAAATTGAGTTAATACAATGAAGGAGATTGATTTAACCATCAGAAACTCAAAATATTATGTAATCTGAACTACATAAATTATTTAAGTTGATTTGACAAATGAAAAAATGTTGTGATTACTAATCACGAAAATATTTTTTACAGTGTACTTGTTAGGGCTGTCAAACGAAATATTAATATAAACAAATATAAGAAATATTTTCATGTATATACTGTATACAGATTTATATTATATATAAATATAAATATTTTATATATAAATAATATTTTTTTCTTAAACATACATGCATTTATATACAGTATATATACAAAATAATTATACACAGTGCACCCACATATATTATGTAAACACAAACTTTTATTTTGGATGCGATTAATCACGCCGTACTACTTGTACTTGAAAATATATGAATAGTGACAATAATGAAATATAGATCAATCTTGAAATTTGAATCGATACAAACTGTGTGTCCTAATGTCACTCCTTAGAGAAGATACAATGGGTCTCATTCACTATACATTTTGTGGATTATTTCATATTTGTATGTGCAGAAAATCACCTCGCCTACTTCACAACATGTGTGTACTGTATGCACATGAATTTGTTCTTATCCTCCTTCTAATGTTAGTGACTTTGGAGTATTCTAAATGTGGCCACGTGCACATGGTCATGAACCATCTCCATATTAGGGCTTTCTGCAGACGCGCTCTCGCCAGATCCTCGAGCAATGCCAAGAGAGCCATTCTCAAAACCAGTGCAAGCACAATAAACATATTTTATACAGACCTCTGATAAGCTGTACATATGCATATGTCTGCTGCTTTATTCAGAGAAACCTTGCAGCTTTTCTTACTCTTCTGCAGTATACAGTAAGATTAAATTAAATTGTATTATTTTATAATATAATATATTATAATAATACAATATAATTATAGTTGTGTTAAGATTAAATGTATATTTTTTAACATGATTATAAGGCCGCACAGAGTAAATGCTTTTTGCATACGTGTGGTTCCAGCTGTTCCTATATTTTTTCATACATTTAGAATACATTTTACTACTAAGGTTTTTGGTGGATCATCATTTTTTCATGAAAACGTTCTTACGCAGATTTCACGAGACCCAATGTGTTTACTAATGTACAGACTCTTACCTCAATAGGAGGAACTTCGATGATTTTGTCCACATTTTTAAGGGATAGTGGGACATACCACAGCGTTGCCTTGTTGGTCACTTTTTTGGCACCTATGAAAATGTAAAAAAATAATATCAGCATATTCAGAAGTGAATATGAACTGAAAAAATCTCTTCAAATTCAGTGCATTTATCACATAAAGAGTGATGTAAAGTAAAACAAAGTATAGTAATTGGAAACAGGGCCATCGCTAGAGGCAAAAGGTGGTGACGATTCAAGGTCTCCTCAGCTTTCAGTGGGTCCCTGCAATTTCAACCAAAGGGGACCCTAGGAGACCCTAGTTACAGTAATTGACCCTTCGCTAAGCCCCGCCTTCCCTAGTGACTGTTGCTACGCCTGTCAAGCTTTCGCGGCTGGCACATTTATTACAGTGTGTATGCACTGGTGTCAGACATTTCCCAATGAGAAAATTAGTCATTTTTGGCGAAAATGTGAAATATCTGAGAGAGCAAGACAAAAGGGCCTGCCGTATTCCATTCGAGGGATATATTCACAACATAATATGCAACTGATTAGAGAATAATTTCTTAAAAATTGAAGCTAAAGCCTATAGTCCCAGCGCAAGCAGCAGCCGCTTCATGCTGACCATTCAAATGGGTAACACAAATTGAGGAACAGCTATGCTCGTGCACAGCAGGGCATTTGAAATGTGAAAATAATCCTAATAATTATAAATCAAACAGCTTATCAATAAATCTTGTGGAATAACACTAACATCAGGACAGCTGTGCAATCGGATTGGGTTAAAGTTACTTAGTCAGGGGTAGTAGGCCGTCGATTTACAAAATGCTGAAATAAATTTTAAAGCATGTCAGTGAGCCTCCGTCTAGTCTTTAATCGTCTTATTTTACGCTGACCCTTAGACGGTCTTCGTTTCGGAGTCACATCCTGCGCCTTCCCGGTCAGGACACCTAAAAATGACATTTCCTCCATCCCAGTAAAACCAATGCAATTTATTTTTGTTCTATAATATTTATTCTTTTTAATTTAGTATTTTGAGACAATTTGATAGAATTTATTAATATTTATGCAATATTTATGGTCTATTTTTGCCATGGTAAATATATATATTTTTCTATATATATATATATATATATATATATATATTTTTTTTTTTTTAATGATTAATGCAGTATTTTAGTTTAATATAGAGTCTAGGCCTTCAGAAAAAAAAATGTTTTTGAAGAAAATTAGCACCATCTGGTTACAGTATAGAGAAAAAAGCGTAGAATCATGGTGTAACCACTAGGTACAGATGGAGAACATGTGAATTCCCCAGTTGTTTATGAACACATTTTCTTTTGGTGGATTTGAATATATAGTTGAAACAATCTCAAAAACGATTGCTAATTAAAAAAAAAGTATAAAAAAAAAATAAAAATAAAAAATTTGTGAATTTTTGTGTTTTTGTCAATTTCCCATTCATTTTCTATGGGTCGGTCATTTTTGACAGAAGACCACAAGTGTCACTATTTTTTTTACGACCACTTAGTATGCTCAGATCATGACCTCAATTTTTTTGTGTGTTCACATACATAATGCCATAAAAGTCACCAAGTTTCGTAACATCGCGTTGAAGCTGTGATTTTTAAAAATTCAAAACATACTTTTTGTAATCAAAATTTATTGGTGTGTATGTGTATAAAAGTGTGTTTGTATGTGTGTGTGTGGGTGGGTGTGTCTGTTTTGCACTCTAGATGTTGTAGAGTGTCACCCCTTTCCTGCGGTGTACTTTTTTTTTAGAATCGTGGCCGATTTGTAGATTGTACATACAAAAATTCAGAGAATTGTTTTTTGGTCAATTTCCCATTCATTTCCTATGGTCGGTCATTTTTGACCGAAGACCACAAGTGTGACTATTTTTTTTTTACGACCACTTAACATGCTCGGATCATGACCTCAATTTTTTATTTTTTTTTGTATTCACATACCTAAAGCCATAATAGTCACCAAGTTTCATAACATTCAGATGAAGCTGTAATTTTTAGAAATTCAAAACAGAAAATTTTCTGACCGAAGACCATCTGAGGGTTAAAATATATGCATTATGACCAAAGAACCGACAATATTTCCAAGCAATAGGTGTTTTTGTTAATCATGTCGACATTTAGTTGTGAATGCGTCTCCCACACTGCTTAATCACGCCCATCATTTCTCCCCGCGGCTTTTAGATGTTCGGGAAGGAAAACAATTCACTCCCCCATCCAAACGTTTAGGATACCGGTATCAGACTTGCACAATCCATACGCACAGTTTCCCTCGCTCGAAAGTTTGCCAGACCTCCCGCGCCTAGTTACGGTTGCTAAGACACGATTGGCCAGAGGCGGTTTTCGGGCGTGGCTTAGCGAAGGGTCAATTGTGACAAATTTGTTGCATTTGAGATTCTCCAAAAAGCACAGGAGCTGCTGAGAATTTTTTCTAAAAGGTCATAAAAAGTTACCGCCAAAAAATATACTGGAAAACATTTCCAATAACCGGAAAAGACAATATCTTAGTTCCAAAAAAAAACTCGTAGGGAAGTGATACGTTTCTGGTGTTGTCATGGAGACTTCAGCATCTCATATTGAAGCTGGTTTGCTCTCTAAAGAGCAAGTGAGGCTATTTTAGGTAGGCTGTGTTTATTAGACACGAGAGAGATTTGAGAGAGGAAAAGTATGTGCTTGAGCGGATAAGTACACAATTAAGGCCGTCGCAGAGAATGGCAAACCTTGAATTAATGAAACTATCAATGAGTGTGATAATGACGCACCAAACTAGAGAAAATTCAAAATTTGATTTAACATTCTAAAATCTTGAGATTTTTAAGATTTGATTTCCTTCAAAGCTAAGATTCATAATCACTTAGTAATGCCAGGATGCTATACAAACAATTTATAATTTTCAACACTTAGTGGCATGGGGCCATATTTCTATAGGCAATTTTGACAAACGTTGCAAGGTTACAATACAGAGAATAATATGGTTTCTGTTTCTTTAACATTTTATGAACTCAAAACAAATTATTTAAAACTGAACTGTACCAATTCAGCAGAAAGAGGAGGATTAATTCTGACAGACTGCTTTTGGGAATATCATTTGCATTTTACACACTGTTGAAGTCATCCAGACAAGCCGGTTGCTATGACAACAATGCAGGGATTCTGCGGCTACCATGGCGAGAGACTGACTTCTCTAATTGGTTTCCACAGCAGCTTGTCTAATGGTTCTACACAGCAGGATATTTACATGTTCTCCACAAGCAAAGAATCATGGGCAAAAAATAGCTCTCTCACTGGACAGATGAAGTCAGATAGTATATCATTTTTAATTTTGAAACATATTTTCTGAAGGAAGTTCATATTAAGTGTCATTCGCTCAATTATGACATTTTTAATGCAATTATGACATTGTTTGAGATGTCTTTATGACACTTTGATATAAACCAATCCATCATAACCTGTCAGTGTCTTTGTCATGACAACTTGACATTACTAAGACAACACAACCTGTCATAAACATGACATATATAGCAGATTAATTATCAAACTTAAGAAACCATCTAGCTTTATGGGTTAACTTTACATTAAACTGTCTGGTGGTTGGGTTGGACATTGGCTGTCATGAAGCCATTATAACTTTTTAATGACAAATTCAATTAGTACCACTGTATTTGAGGTCATGAAAAATAGTCATGACACAGTTATAATGGCCTCACGACAGCCAATGTCAAAGCCAACCACATGACAGTTTAACTTAATTTTATGTCAAGATGTCATGACAAAGACACTGACAGGTTATGATGTATTAGTTTATGTCAAGGTGTCATAACAAAGACAACTCAAACAATGTCATATTTGCATTCAAAATGTCATAATTGAGCGAAAGACACTTAATGGCAGTTCTCATAAACATGCATAAACCCTACTTCATATTCAAGACAGTATATCATGTCATGATTATGAACGTGTCATGTCAGTCTTATGCACACCCCTTCAAGTAAAGTGTTACCAAAATTTCATCTCATGATTTACGAAGATTTAAATATCTGGTACAGGGTAAAATGTAGGTCTAGTGTACTACAGAGAAAAATATAATATAATATAATTTAATATAAAAATGTTAATCCCCAGCTTCGTAGTAGTGACTGAGTAGTGTAGTTGCCTACTGTAAAGTAGCTTAGGTTACACCAAATTAGAGCCCGACCGATAAATTTTCAAGGCTGTTACCGATACAAATATTTTTGGGTTTTAAAATCCGATATTCCGATATATCGGCCGATATTTTATTTATTTATTTTAAACTGGACATGATAGTCACAAATTTTGTCATGCTTATTTGAGTTAAGAGAACTGATGGGGACGTTCTTTTAATTGTTATTCAAGCAATGTATGTATCGTGCCCAACTCAACGAGTGTTGCCAACAGGAACGGTGTAGAGTGCCCTCTGGTGGATAAACTATACAACTCCAACACTCATGACATGGTTCAAGCGTGTTTCGTCCGTTTTTATTTTATTTTTGAAATATTCATTTATCAGCCATTATAACTGCCGATACCGATAGTTTGGAAAATGCCTAATATCGGCCGATAATATCGGTCTGCCGATATCGGTCTGGCTCTACACCAAATGAAATACATTTTTAATGAATAGCTTTTTTAAGGAAATGGCTTTTACAGTGTACTATAGATCTAGCCAAACTCTGATCCAACAATTATCTGACAAATTTGTCTCTTAGCAACAAACATTATTCCAACTTTTTTAAGATCGGTGGTTTTATATGCTGATTTACACAGCTAATTCCACTGTATTTGATCTAAGTACTAATACGTGCATTTCCTTGTGCAGACTGTGCTGACTATATAACAAAACAGTCTGCTGAGAGTCATCTAATCAATGTTTTTTTTTCAGTGACTTGCGTCAACCAAAATAGTTTGTTCTTGATTACTATCTTAGATTTTCCATTACTGCCAGCCAACAAATTAATCACTGGTTTCAGTATGGAGCCGTTGGTCAGATACAAGAGAAAAGACGTTGTGCAGTACAGGAGTGATTGCAGGTGTGCTGTACACATTGTTTAGAGATGGAGTAGCTTTTAAAGGATCTGCCAACCCACATTTTGCAGTATACCCACTCACCTATTGAACTTTTCTCAAGTTTAATTTGGATTTGAATCTAGATTAGCTATTAAATTAAATTGGTTTATGTGTATTATACATTTGATTAAATGAGGTGATAAACGGGTATATTCTGTATCAGTTTTCCTATGTCACACTGTTCATTTAATATAAAAAAAGACCGGGATATTATGACTATTTATTTTTTATGCATATTTCATTAGGGTTGGTTTATTAAGTACATTTCTGCATTGGCACTTTGGTACAAGTGTGGACAAGATAAAGCTGCATCATATTTATACAAATACGTAATTAAGTCTTACTTCAGTGGTTCAAAAACACTCTATAGTTCAACTTATTGCATTTAATATAAAAATAAACTACAATACATTTTCACTTAATTAAAATTACATTCAATAACATGCAATTAAGTGTCCGGAAACATTACAATCAGAAGTCTCTTTAAAAGTATGCAAAACTTGTACTTTTTTACAAGGAATACGTAGCTTTGTCAATTTAAACATACATCAATCTAATTACTAACTGATTGTTCATTTGACAAATTTATAGTTAAAAAATACACATATGCAAGAAGCAAGCTGAATGGGGTCTTTTAGGGTTATGTTTGGTTTGTGTTGGAATTGGAAGTATTTATATTTAGCTTCATAGAGCATTTATAATTATAATTAAAAAGTGGGAGAATATAAAACATACAGTGTATAATCAAAGTCTATGGTATGTCCTTATTTGAGAAGTCTCTAAATGTGTTTGTTTAATAGAGAGAGTGATGGACTGAGAGCAAATGTGTTCATTTTAATGTGATTTTGCATTTGTATAAACACGTGTGTAGATGGCTGCCCTGCCGATGCAATCATCACGGCCCCTGCATTGCGAGTCTGGAGACCCCTAAGGAGTGTGAGCGAGCCGAGGCTGACAAGATTGGCCCTGACTGCGTGTGTGTGCATGTGTAACCCAAGAGAAGAGTCATTTGATGGCCTAGCCTGAGTTCACACATGTACATAAACAGAAACAAACACATACCCAGCCTTTAAATGTGTGTCAGACCAGGAAACAAAGGTTTATGGAAAGATCTTTTGCAAGAACATTGCCTCTTTGCTGTATATTGATGCTATGTAAATGATATAAATGCTGAATGGAATGTATGGGGGGGAAAAAACTATATATTTAGCAAAAAGAGAGGGCTAGAAGAACTAATACTGTCAACACCATCTACTGTTGCTACATGCTATTATGCACTTGGCAGCAGTTCATTATTAACCATGTTAATGAAGCCAGCCAATAATAGCGCAATGAGTGTATGAACGAGGACATAAAGGGGAAGTGATTTCCAGGCCACGGTTCATTTACATTCTTGGATACATGCATGCATATTTATGGACAAGACGTTTTTGACTGTCTATACATCCAGGTACTGCATTTGGTGGGCAAAGGGCAAAGGTTTTTCTGTTTCAATTCTAGAGGAAGACACTGCGTTTGCAGAGCAGACTGCTTTCCTATGCAGGTATCGCTCTGCAACTGCCGCCTGTGTTGGTGAAGCGTGACGTTAACTTAACATGACAGAAGCACATAAAGTATGCCCCCATTCCACTCGGTTCCCTGCGGCTCAGCACGAGCCTTTAAAGGGGCAGCACTGAGACAGCCTGAGAACACTCCACAGAGCCGCCTTAACACAACACGCTAAGGAAAATGACTGATGAGCTGCTTACATTGGATAAATTATGGAATACAGCCATTGCTTGTCATGGAAAAATTCTAAAGTTTTAATGTAGCAGTCGCTTAAGAGTCATTTTAACGGCATCACTTCACTTAAAGCCTCTGTCTGTATACACTGCATTATATATAGGTCTTAAAGGAGTAGTTCCCTCTTGAAAAAACCTTCGCTGATAATTTACTCACCCGCACGTCTTCCAAGATGTCCAAGTCTTTCTTTCTTCAGTTTAAAAGAAATTAAGGTTTTTGATGAAAACATTCCAGGATTTTCTCCATTAAATGGACTTCATTGGGAACCAAACGGTTCAAGGTCCAAATGACAGTTTCAGTGCAGCTTCAAAGGGCTTTAAACGACACCAGACGATGAATATAGGACCCTTCGAGTCATGACTCGAAAAAAGATTTGTGATTTTGATAAACGAGTTTGAACAGGAGAGTTACGAACGCTCATCACAGAACAGAGCAAGGCGAGCATTTGTGCTTATAAAACTTAAACTTTTTATTTATTTTTGAAATGGCCGATCGTTTCGCTTGATAAGACCCTTATTCGTCGTCTGGTGTCATTTAAAGTCCTTTGAAGCTGCACTGAAACTCTCATTTGGACCTTGAACCATTTGGTTCCCATTGAAGTGCATTATATTGAGAAAATCCTGCAATGTTTTCATCAAAAACCTTAATTTCTTTTTGACTGAAGAAAGAAATACATGGACATCTTGGATGACATGGGGGTGAGTAAATTATCAGCATTTTTTTTTTTTAAAGTGAACTACTCCTTTAATGCAATATAATATATGTTAATACTTTATCCAACCTTACCCGGATACATACATCACACTCACATTAAGCGTTAACTACTATATATATATATATATATATATATATATATATATATATATATATATATATATATATATATATATATATATATTATGCCTTTACACATTGAAGTGCATAATATATTTTCATAAGTAATTGTAATACTTATAAATAATTATTTTAATTGTATATCCTGGGCAACAAAACAATCAACCAGTTGAGAATTTATACAGTAGTCAACATCTGAAGTGGATCAAAACCTTTCATCAAAGTTACACATGAATTTTGAACAATACCCGTTCTTGTCTTAGGACAACTTTAAAGAACTTTTTTGATCCACTTTAAATGTTGACTACTGTATAAATTATCAACTGGTAGATTTTTTTATTGTCGAAAATTGTGAACTGAATTATTGGCCAGGATATACAATTAAAATAATTATAAGTATTACAATTGTCATTAAAATTATTTCTGAAATGATATTATGCATTACAAGGTGTAAAGGCATTATAAATTAAGGCGATAAGCCGCTAAAACACGACACCTTTCTAACAGAAACATTTAACGCGTTCTGGCCCGCTCATCCGCACAAAACAGTGCCTGGTGTCTCAAGAATGCAAACCCTGAAATAGATTCCAAGGTGCAAGCCTTGAAAATTTTTGGGGAAAAAAGGTTATCTCTGCGCAAACCTCAAAAACGCAAACCCGCGAAAACGCCAACGGCGTGCACATGCGATTCACGTGTTTAGTCCACAGTTATGCACGTTTGACTATATTTGAGCAGGCGTGTAATCGTTCTTTACAAACCAAACTTCAACAAGCTACTTGTCTGGCCTTAAAAATGTATAATACAGAATAACCAAATAACCACGCAAACCGAAATTATCCCGACAAAGATTTATCTGTACAGAGGTAAAGGGAAGGAGGCCTTCACAGAGGAGAGACTAGTTGACACTTCAGGACTGCGTTGTCGTCATGTACAGGCGCAGGTCCTTCATCAGATCTGATTCTGGATATGCCTGACTGCGGTAAACCTCGGGGTAAACCTTGAGAGAGCAGCCAGAAAAACGGAGCGCAACTGGAATAAAACAAAACAATTTTTTTCGCATTTCATGGAGAGAGCACGATTGCGTACAGAAAGGCAATAAAAATGGCTAGATCTGCTTATTTTTCAACCCTCTTGGAAGAAAACAAACAAAACCCTATGTATTTATTCGAAACAGTGGCTAAATTAACGAGAAATACAGCTTCAACCCCAGACATTTCCAAACAGCACAGCAGTAATGACTTTATGAACTTCTTTACTTACAAGGTAAAACATTATAACTATGCAACGGCTTAACACTTTTGCATCAGGCAGTGCATTATAGTCCCCCCGCAGAAAAATTTAATTCATTCATTGTTATAGGAGAGAAAGAATTTTCTAAACTCATTAAATCATCTAAATCGGCATGTATTTTAGACCAAATATTGACTAAGCTATTGAAAGAGATGCTCCCAGAGGTCACATATCCTCCTCTTAATTGGGGGGGTACTGTATCATACCGTCCACGATAACACCGCTATACATTTTTACATGATAATAAAAAGTCATATCGCGATATCAATGTCAATATAGTGACGCGATGACTTGTGGCGCATTTACGTTCCCTAGCACGCACAACAAAAACACCTGAGAGTAAGAGCAGCATGTCAGCCTATGGTGACGATTTAATACCTAAAAAGGGAAGCTACTAAAATAGTATTTTAATAATTCCCGCAGCCACCACTTATAATGTGGGAAATTCCCCCGCAAACATTGATTCACATTAGCATGTTGATTGTATGTAACATTCAGTGTTGTGCCTATCGTTCATTGAACGCGTTCATATTTTGGGCGAACGTAAACTGAATTACTGCCTAATGAACGTTACTGTGAACGCGTTCATTCTGGTGTCTATGAACACACGCTCTCTCAGTTTAACTTCGTACAACAGGGTGTCAGATTTCTATCCACAAGTTTCCTACGCCCCATGAGGCCTTGTGTCAAAAGTGGGCACGTCTTCCGGTTCGAAGTAAACAAAGCGCGACTTGACATGCTTGACACTCATTCATTCAACAGTTGACAGTCATTCAAGTTATAGCGATCCAAACTAGCTAACGATGTGGGAACACAACCTCGACGAAATTAAAAAGGGTGAAATAACAGTACCTTTACCCTCCGCAGTAGTTGGTTGGGAGTATTATAATAACATTATTAATAATCAATACTCATCAAGGCATGGTGACAGACAGTTGTGTGAGCTGACAAACAATTAAAATAAAAAATACACACTTAGTCATTGTGCTTTGGAGTTTATTCAAAATTATAAATGAATGTGCCACTTGAATACATTAACTGGCACATTTGGTTAACAGTGGTATTCTGTCAACTCAGGCTTTGATCCTGAGTTTAGGTGCAATATCAGTAGCGAACAGCCAATCACATGCTGAGAGAGTTTATAGAATATTAAGAATTTAAACAAATGTACACAGGAAGATTTGTCGTCTTTTGGGAGGTGATGGAAACTACAGTCGTTTGGGAGGATCACTCTGATTTCGTTTTAGGCTTATGTTCAAAACAATCACGTTTAAGCCACTGAATTAGTTTAGTCCGGTTATGCGTACAACCGCGAACAACACATGTTGTCCTTGAGCTCCGTAACGACATCTCTCATAAAGGTTTGCGTCTTTAAATAGTAAAATAATTATCCGAAAAACAGCTAGCCTCTTCGCTAACTAACACACAAAATACCATTGGAATGCTACTTCCGCCGCGTCACCGAAAGTTTCACCCACTTTATTTTTTACAGGAGCGCCCCCGGAAACTTGTGGATAGATCCTTCCAGGCGAAAACCCGGCTAAAGACACGTAAACAGGCCTTAAAGGACAACTCCGGCGCAAAATGAACCTTTGGTCTAATTACACATTGTTACCTAGTCCAGTGTTTCCCAACCCTGTTCCTGGCGGCACACCAACACTGCGTGTTTTCTTTGTCTCCCTAATCAAACACACCTGACTCAACCCATCAGCTCATAATCAGGTGGGTTAATGAGCTGATGGGTTGAATCGGGTGTGTTTGATTAGGGAGACAAAGAAAACACGCAGTGTTGGTGTGCCGCCAGGAACAGGGTTGGGAAACACTGACCTAGTCAACCGTTATCTGAGATTTTTTTTCATGATTGCCGAATCTAAATAGTTTTATCTATTAAAACAGTTTAGCCTATAATGCTAGTATAACGCTAGTCTATAGGGCATAGAGTAATGACAAATAAAAATCGCTTTTTATTACCACTAACAAGGCTCAAAATAGCCCCACAGTAACACGGTAGCACAATAAGGATCCCTACAGGCAAAACGAAGCATTGAGAACTTTGTCAGTGTCCATACAGTTTAATAAGAAGATATTTTATACACACAGTCAACTTCACGAATACAGGAAGAAGCCATCTTTAAAATATAGTCTCTACCAGTCGATCTACGAACGCTGATCCAAGTGCGCTGAACTGTGCAGAATCTTATATGGTCCATTGTTTCCGGAAGAAACACAAACACGAACCGTTTTCTTCTCTTTAATATGTACATGTTGCCTACTGTTCGCGCTCACATTAGCACTTTATTCACATCTCACCAGCGCACTTGGATCGGCGTTCGTAGATCGACTGGTAGAGACTATATTTTAAAGATGGCTTCTTCCTGTATTCGCAAAGTTGACTGTGTGTATAACATTTCTTCTTATTAAACTGTATGGACACTGACAAAGTTCTCAATGCTTCGGTTTGAATGTATGGATCCTTATTGTGCTACCGTGTTACTGTGGGGCTATTTTGAGCCTTGTTAGTGGTAATAAAAAGCGATTTTTATTTGTCATTACTCTATGCCCTATTTACTAGCGTTATACTAGCCTTATAGGCTAAACTGTTTTTATAGATAAAACTATTTAGATTCGGCAATCATGAAAAAAAATCTCAGATAACGGTTGACTAGGTAGCAATGTGTAATTAGACCAAAGGTTCATTTTGCGCCAGAGTTGTCCTTTAATATTTGGCGAAAAAACACCCAATCTGGCAACACCAGCCACCAGTGTCACGCCACGGCCACCGTCGACAAAGCAGTGAGCGAGGAGGCGTCGTATGATCATTTAAACGGATTTAACGACGAGGTCGGTGAGGATGGGAAAAATCGAACATTTCTGTGTATATATTTTGTCTGTGTTTGTATATGAGCTGAGGGCGGCAATAATAAATAATAATAAAAAAGCTCGCAACATATGGAACTAGTTCATTTGAAAATGTGTGAACTGAACTTTGAACTAGTTCATGTAATTAGAAAGTGAACTTTCCCAACACTGGTAGCATTTATGTGTGGATTTGACAGTGTTGGGTAAGTTACTCTAAAAAAGTAATTAATTACAAGTTACTAATTACCTCTTCAACAGTGTAATTAGATTACTGTACTAATTACTCTCTCTAAAAAGTATTTAATTACTTTTAATTACTAATTACTTTCAAAATCCCATATCAATCTCAACCAGCTGAATAATACAAGGATAGACATGAATCTGTTTTAATTCTTTCAAATAAATACTATAAAATTGCATGAATTATCCTTAAACTGACCAAGGTGGAGAATGTTACATTATAAAAACATACTTTTTAACATCAGACAAAACATTTTGATGTTAAACCCACTATTGTTTCATGTCTGATCTCATGACATTTCACACTTTTGTCATACATATTTTACAATAATTCATATGAATTTGTACGAGTGTGGTCGTATGCATACACAGTATTTACCTCAATTACATCAGAAGTAACTAGGGGTGTAACGGTACACAAAAATCACGGTTCGGTACGTACCTCGGTTTTAAAGTCACGGTTCGGTACGTTTTCGATACAGCAAAAAGAAAGAAATGCCAGAGAAATTTCCTATTTGTTTAAAGAAAAAATATTTTTAAATAAGTGTGAGTTTTCCTAGATCTTGAAACTTTCAGGTTTATAAATAGGGGTCATCTTTGAAGGATTAACAAATAATGTTTTGGTCATCACAGTAAAAATAACATTTAAATATATATTTATTTATATAATATTTGAATTTTGAAGTGTTGAAAAAAGATGTGTGAAGTACTTGAAAGCATTTCACCATTCCAGCCAAACTGGTTCCAGTTAGTGTTACTATATTAAATCCATGGTGAATGTTGCTGGTCTGTGGACGAAAGTATTACTAGTTCATTCACGGCACAATGTTTCTCCTGGTTTCCATGACAGCGCTGTTTGATCTAATAGAGATCTACGGTTAATAACGGAGAAATGTGAATGCTTCTCACTAGATCTCGCAGCGATGTTATTACCTCAGTGGCGAATTCAAATGTTTTCTTTACCGGATCTCTTAGCGCTGTGTAGTAACAGTGTTGCTTGATCGAGATCGGCTCGCGCTGCACAGGTGTTGCTGGTCCGAACTGATAAACGATCCATGAAGCACTAACGAGTAGCGCAGTTTCGTTCTGCTTTCATTACGCTTGCCATTTGATGTTGCGCAACGTTGTGTTGGCCGCATCAGCACGAATTTTGCCGGCAGGAAAAATGGTCCAAGCAATCGTTCGGTTTGTATGCGTACCGAACCGGAAGCCTCGAACCGAAACGGTTCAATACGAATACATGTACCGTTACACCCCTAGAAGTAACTGTAATTAAATTACAGATGAATGAAGAGTAATCCCTCACTTTACATTTAATTAAATTACAGTAACAAATGACTTAGTAATTAGTTACACCCAACACTGGGATTTGAACTACAATGTATGGTATTGATTTGTTTCTTTAAGTTTTTCATTTTTGATACTTTGATACTACTCTGAGTGGTGGGATATGTAATTTATTTTTCCCAAGTCTTTCAGTTAAAAGATTGTATTGTCTGTTTGTGTATTATTGATATTTTTCTTTAATTTGTGAGTTTGTATGAGTAAATGTATTACTCAGTTTGTGTCTGCTTGTGCAGATAATTTATTCAGAATGATATATATTTATTAGATAATTATTCTTTTTGTTAAGTGTGTGTGTTAGGTGCTGAGGGCTTCAGGCAGGAATCCTCCCTTGTTTGCGCCACGTGCAGCGTGCTGGTGGCAGGTTGAACACTGTGTGCTGTGTACAGTGAGAACCACATATATTAGTTTTTCTTTTTTAGAAGTGCGAGGTTGTATTCCTTGTCCTTTAGCCCTCAGCCTTATCTTATATATATACAGTATTTAGAGTGTTTGTTTGCATTTTTTATGTGTGTTGATTATCTGTGATTTCTTTTTTGTGTGAAATTTAGTTTCAGTTATTCTCTGTGATATGTCAGAGTGGTATAGTCAGTTCTCTTAAAGCTGTATTATTAGCGCCCTCCCTACATCGGCCAATTCCAAGTTATCAAAAGTGGCGACTCCTAAGCGGAGGGAGCCCAGAGGTGTCTTGTTTGTAACGGCTTCGGCAGTCACTTCCACTACTACTAACTGGGTTCATCGCCCACGCCAAGCTGGATCACTTTTTGCCACATGACAACCCTGTTGCTGTGGTAACAACATGTGTCTTGGGAATAGCGCCTTTGTTTTAAATGTACAGTCTCTTTTTTTTTCTTTGATACACTATCTGTCAAATAAATACATTTCAAGGTGATCAGGGTGGGTTTTCTATTATAATATATCATACTATATGTTATTATAGTATGTACCCTATATGCTGTATGTTATATGTTTGCACCTTCCGGCCAAAGTAAATTCCTTGTATGTACAAACATTCAGGGCTGATTCTGATTCTGATAAACCCATTCTGATATAAAGCACCATATTTGTCTATATGCATCTAAAGTTCACATTAGCATCACATTATATTCAAATTAGTGAAAGTGTTTATTGAGCTATAGCTCCCTCTTGAGATGAGATGAGAAAGAGGAATTATCAAGTATATCAGTGATATTTGTTTCAGTGAACAGTAATAAACTACGTTACTCACATGAATATGGCAAAGTATTTCCAACAGTAGGGTGCTTTCGAAATGAGCTATAAATTGCTATTTTCGTAGTCAGCATGTCAGCTCATTGTACTTATATAATGACATATGCTGGGCTGACTGTTGTTGCAGTGTCTCAAACCACACCGAACTTTTACACATGACTCTTGAATAATAAAAGATAACCTTTAACCCAGAAAAATGAATGTACACGATGACGAAACACCTATTTTGACTAGCTTCAATGGAATCTCAAAAATTCATGCAAGCTGATGCCGCCTTAAGATTAATTTAGTCCATGTACAATGTAGATGTTTATCACTTTAAACTAAATTCCTTGCATTTTGTTTTAGTATCTAAAAAACTGGTTTTTAGTCCTGCATTCTTATTTACTTGTATAACTGTAATTGTACTTGTGAGGACTACATACTTATTATTTAAAATAAACAAATTCATCAATATATATAAAAAATAGTCAGAGGCTGACATTACAGCCGCTTAAAAAGAACAATGTTTTGTATAACACCACCTCAGAGCTACAGTGTTTAGACTTTTCTTCATTATTAAATGAGTAGATGTGAAGACGGATCATGTCAGGTCTTGTGTTAATCATATTTAATAGCATGATTTTGGTTTGATTATGTACAACTGTGAATGAGCTAAGAGAGCTATGGTGCAGGGAACATTTTAATGAACAACAACTTTGTGTGGTCCACACATAAGTCAAAAACATACTTTCTAAAGACTTAATATATGGAAAACTATTATGATTTTTTTTTTTATGTTTCTGTTATTTTAAGAGCTTTACAAGAGGACTTTCCTTTTAGTGTGAACTATTCCATTTAGCAATCGTTTATGAACTTTCACTGACCTGTGACTATGTTCTCTGAGAGAACATTGATCTGCACCTCGACTGAGTGTTTGGAGGTGTAGGTAATCTCAGCGCTGACATGCGCTACTTCACCGATGAACATTGGGTACAGGAAGTCTGTGCGCTCCACCCGGGCCAAAGCAGCTACACAGTGATCCTATTTGCCAAAAGAAATTGTCATTTATTAGCAGGATACCAGGATACTACAACTCAGTGTCTGAATCAATAGATACATTTGAACTGTGTGTGTGCATTGTGCTACATGTATGTAGGGCCCTCTACTGGCTACAGCAGACAATGGCCATTTTTGAGCAAAAGGCTTCGAAATTAATTTTTGATATGTTTTGGCTTACCTCACGGGCATCCAAGATGTAGGTGTCTTTGTTTACGCAGTAGTTTCAATTTTGATATTTTTGGGTCAACCCGTTCTTGTTTGTCAGTCATATAATGGAGGTCTATGGTCACCACCTCAGAGCATGCACAGAGAAGTCCAAACTAAACATGATTTAATAACTCGTAAATGTAAGCACATTGATGGCCTAAGACACGAAACGAGAGGTTTGTATGAGAAAACGAACAGTATTTATATCATTTTTTCCCTCTTGTAACCACAGCCACGTCCAAGTGATCTGAGGGCGCGGACGCTTCGGTCTGCGCAAGCCCGGAAGTGACCTCTTGCGTAGTTGCGAAAAAAAAAATCAACATTGTCTGTTGATATATCGAAATCGTCTTCCATTGCGATTTCCTGTGTGTCTAAATATGTTTAGATCTTCACATTGAAAGGTAACACTTCCGAAATCTCGGTGTAAAAAATGAGTGATTTTTCACGTTACTGTTCGTTTTCTCACACAAACCGCTCGTTTCGTGTCTTAGGCCATCAAAGTGTACTTACATTTACGAGTCATTAAATCATGTTTAATTTGGACTTCTCTGTGCATGCTCTTTGAGGTGGTGACCATAGACCTCCATTATATGACTGACAGACAAGAACGGTTTGACCTAAAAATATCAAAATTGAAAATACTGCAGAAACAAAGACACCTACATCTTGGATGCCCTTGAGGTAAGCTAAAACATACCAAAAATTTATTTCAAAGTGAACTATCCCTTTAATTGAGGGCGTTTTGGGGTTGTGTGTTTACTGAAAATCTTCAATATAAAGCTGCATAAAAGAAATAGAAATAGAAATATTATACAAACAGTTGACTTAAAAATTAAAATTCTGTCATCATTTACTTATGAATTAATGAAGAATATATTTTGAAGAGTGTCGGTAAACAAACAGTTGATGGACCCCATTGACTTCCATAGTAGGCTACTTGTTTTCCCTTCTATGGAAGTCAATGGGGTCCATCAACTGTCTGGTGGTTACAGACACTCTTCAACATATCTTTCTTTGTGTTCAGCAGAAGAAATGAATTCATACCGGTTTGAAACAACTTGAGGGTGAGTAAATCATGACAGAATTTAAATTAAGTAAATTATTCCTTTTATCACAATTTATAGATGTAGATTTATATACTAAAATGTATAAATACTTTACTATGTAAATAATATACAAATAATGAGAAAGATATTGTTTTGCATTAATGTAACGAGAATCTGTGCGATAAAAGGCTAATCATTTTTATGTCATATATCATAGCTGACTTGGCAGCAAAATATGACTACTCGTTTCTTGAGAGACTTTGCGAGTTTCAAATATCGCTTATCAAAATCAGAATGTCCATCAGTTACATCTTTCTTTACCATGCTCATCTGTTGTAGAAAAGCACACAAAACAGAAAGATAGTGGTACCAATGTTGAACTGTAAGACTAAAGGATATGAGGAAGAGGAACTCACCCCATTTTGAGTATTGCAGTGGCGTGTGCCAATGATGCACCCTGCTTCCTCAATCATCTTCAGGATAGTGCCACCATGAACATTACCAACAATGTTGGCATCATCAGGACGCATGATCCTGAAAGATTTAAGATTTAAAAAAAAAAAATCATTTCTAGGCTTCATAGAGATTTATTTATTGAGTATTGACCAACATTTATACTTTTGAATGTAACAATTCACAGATTTTATCCGTTAAAAAATATTAAATTACATCACAGGCTTCAAGACTCGATTAATTCATACAGTATATGACTGCAAGTGTTACTATAGTCAATAATTATATTTATATAAGTTCCAATCTCTATTGTTTAGCCCTATTGAAGCTGCATTTCACTCATTTTCTGTCTCTGTGCATTCCAAACAGTTTGTCAGTCAGAGATGCAACATTTGATCCTATATATTTTAATATATTCTTAGAGGGATTACATATTCATAACTACTCTAAAAATGGACTGTCATATACAGTATGAGGTGTATTAGTGTCATAATTAAAGACATAAGTTGGAAAAAAAAGCATTCAAGCTCAAATGACGCAACAAATGACAACATAGTCATACAGTGAAACAAAAACATCCAAAACCAGTTAGGGAAGAAATTCTGCCAAGTCATATTACCCCAAGACGATATTAAACCTCCATGAAACAACAAACTTAACTTAATTGATTTGTTGAACGTAAAAAAATCCATGTCAAACACAATATTACAAACACACAAAGCTGAAAATCTGGAAGAACATGAAAGTGTCTATGTCTGGATTAATATGAACAAGTGTGTGTTTAGAAGAGTATGATAATGTGTCTGTTAGTCAACTCTACCTGCTGAGCTCATAGTGAGAAGCCATGACTTAAAAGATAGACGAGAGAGTCTTGAGAAGTTCCCAACACAACAGTGACTTTCAGCGATAGTAACATCCTTTCTTTCATTTCCTCCATCACATCAACTCATTCATGACATCATCTCCACACTGACTCAGACTCCACCCACCATCTTCATTCAAATTCTGTGGGTATTCAATCAATGACACATTCGCTGCAGTTTTGTCCTGAATAGTACAGTACAAGGTGACTAGAACACACTAGATGTTAACTAAAATGAAAATAACTATTATATTAGTTCTAAACCTAGTTAGGATTCAGTTGACTTGACTTGACTGTATTTCGACTCTGTTGTAAAATAAACACAATGACACGTTATATAATTATGTGCAAAGCTACTATATTTAGCAACAGTAGACAGTCTACACTTCCACTAATACTTACAAGAATTATTTAACCTGATTTTTAGTAAAAAATAATTACTAAAAATTGTTTATTAAACATCTGTCTTGTATCATATTGCTAATGCCTCTGTTGTATATAAGTAATTAATACAAATCATTGCGTTAAGGATTAAATGTTAAAGTATTATGTTTCAATTACGGCTGTCAAATGATTAATCGCGATTAATCGCATCCAAAATAAAAGTTTGTGTTTACATAATATATGTGGGTGCACTGTGTATAATTATTTTATATATATAAATACACACACGCTTGTATATATTTAAGAAATATTTTCATGTATGAAGAGTTCAGATGCAAAAGCCTCTAAGTGCCATTTGAAATTTTCTTCTAGAATGATCATTTTTATCAAGCTTGTATATTTAAGTTCAGTGATTTCACTTAAATGGCAATGATGATTACCTATTAATTGTTATTTAAGTGAAATTTCTGAACTTAAATATACAAGTTTGATAAAAATCATCATTCAAGAAGAAAATTTCAAATGACATTTAGAGGCTTTTGCATCTGAACTCTTCGTATATACTGTCGATTTAAATTTAATTTATATTATATATAAATATTTTAAATATAAATAATATTTTATTCTTAAATATACATGCATGTGTGTGTATTAATAATTATAGTACACAGTGCACCCACATATATTATGTAAACACAAACTTTTATTTTGGCTGCGATTAATTGCGATTAAACACGGTTAATCGTTTGACAGCCCTAGTTTCAATAGCACTTGAAAGACATGAAATAGAGTTCTCAAGTAATGAAGTATTTTTCAAGTTCTTTACACATACTACCATGCTGATGAAAAATATACAATTTAGAAAATGTCATTTTTGTTCGCATTGAAGTAAAAAGATGCTTAACTGTCATTAAAGTGTCACAATGCAAAAATAAAAATAAAGGTCTAACAATTGGCTTCCTTTTTTTAGGAAAAATATTATTCATTTCTGATTTTGGGGATAGATGTGATCCGAATACATTATTGACAGGTAACGGACATGGAAAATGTAGTGAAAAGAACCCACTTTAAATCGTTCGCTTACTACAATATTTCATGTTTTCATATTAACCATCTAAACAACCAGTACAGGATTTTCAGAAATGTTCAGATTTCTGTCGACTGATTGATCAAATCACAGTTTATCATTAAAAGCAAAAATCTCTTGTTCCTTCACCCACTCTGATACAAGAAACTTTCCCATGATATTATCACTTCAGTGTTACCAGAAACGTTGCACTTTTGGATATTGAGAAATTTTTACAAATAAGTACCAAGGATTGAGTCATTTTGGTGTCATGCTGTTGTGTCTACGCCATACTGTCAACTGTCTTAACTATATTGGTCACATCACACGCAAAAACTTGTTTTGTATTCAGTTTGCATTACTTTAGCTCACTAAAATAGCTCAAAAGAGACACAGTATATAACATGTAATTTGGTTCAAGTTGTTTTTTCCCCCCATCACTGATACTTTAATTGTGTCTTGCGAAACAAAATGCACAAAAGCAAATATCCTACCTTGGAATATGAGGATTATGAAAAAAGCATCTGATCCCTCTCAGAAACAAAATGCCAGGCTCAATAAAATGTAGCATATTGGCTTTTTTACACTGTAACAAAATGACCTGGGCCCATATCCATGAAGAAAACTCTTAATTTAGCTTAATTTAAACTTTTACGTAGGAGTCTTAGCTTAAGAGCGATTCAGGACTGATCTGAGAGCAACCTTGAGTAAGGAAAAACTTTCATCTTAGTGAGGAGGCAGGGTTGATCCCGTTGCTATGACACACTCTTTTGAAGGCTGTGATTGGTTGGTTGTCCAAGATGGAACAAAAGAGCAATTTTAAGTATAGAGTTTATTCACACATACACACACACACACTGATTTATATATACATTATAGGCATTATGTATATATAAATATTTTTTTTTACCATGTTAATTTCCTATGGTATTTGATTGGCTTAGAATGCTAAAAAAATGTTCCACTCTTTCCAATTACACTGATTGCTGTCTATTTAAGTGGTGGTTTGAATGTTGGTGTTAATATAGCAAACAAGGAATAAAATCTTATTAACTCACCGTCATCTATTGCAACACGTTTCTTCTGCCATTTTCTCCTCTGCTAAAGAAACTCTTAAGCCTCTTAAAAGTCCTCATCCGTACTCCTAATAATTTTGACTTTAAGACCTCTTTTAAGGGTTAAGATTCTTTCTAAATTACTTTTTTCTTTACTAGGATTTTTTCTTTAATTTTAAGAGTAAGCGCCCACATTTATAAGAATTTTCTTAGAATTTTGTCACTAGGAGCTACTTTTTGCATTAGAATTCTTTATGAATACGGGCCCTGACTTGTTAAGCACTAACAAAATGGATCTAACCGCACTAAGTGATTCACCCTGGCTGCTAAGTAAATTTGGTCACGTCTGAGTAAATGTGGTATCTGCGCAACATTTGCATGTGAATATAATGTGTTTGTTTATACTGACTGTGCGTTATAGCAAAATGCAATGTGAAGGAAAATGAACTACATTATAAACCATATGTCACACACAATTATGATGTTTATTCTGTAAACTCTGGAAATATAAATTGAAAAAAATCATATATTTACAGCCAGGAACAAAAATGTGTTTCCCAACCCTGTTCCTGGCGGCGTATTCTTTGCCCCCCTAATCAAACACACCTGATTCAACTCATCAGCTCATAACCAATCTGATTATGAGTTGTTATGAGCTGATGAGTTGAATCAGGTGTGTTTGATGAGAATACGCACAATGTTGGTGTGCCTCCAGGAACAGGGTTGGACTATGTGTTTAAGGGTTAGTTCAACCAAAAATAAAAGTGTTATCAATTACTCACTTTCATGTTCCAAATGAAATGGTAGTTCATTTTCAGAACACAAATTATTTGAGAGATTTCTGTCCCTGCATTGACAGTCCACACAACTATTTGACGCTTCAAAAAGGCGATAAAGGGATCGTAAATCCAATCTATGAATTGAGCAGATCAATCCAAATTTTTGGATTTTGATGATAAACAAATTGAATTTAGGCCTTTATTCACATGCAAACTTTCATGAACACACACATTTCAGTTTAGTTTGCGGCACCTATCGGGCACCATGAAACTGGCTCATCTTTTAGCAGAATACATTGCACCATAACTTGCGCTTCACGTCTAACCTTGCCCCGAGGCAGGTCATGTTCTGGGTGGGACGTCAGCCTTGAGCAACGTGAAACGTCTGACAGAAAGTCACTCCCCCAGTTTCACTAGGCCAACATAGTAAATGATTTTTAAATACAAAATTGTCTGCCTTTTAGCGATGATTATTTATTACAATTATAATTATTTTATATGATTTATTATTATCCATTACGCAAGATCAATTTTAGTTTAATCATTTTTAAATATTTAGTTTAAATGAACAAAAATATATAAATAAGATTTGGAATCGATATATAAAACTGTTACATGTTCAAGTCTCTATACACTCACCTAAAGGATTATTAGGAACACCATACTAATACTGTGTTTGACCTTCAAAACTGCCTTAATTCTACGCGTTGATTAACAAGGTGCTGAAAGCATTCTTTAGAAATGTTGGCCCATAGCATCTTGCAGTTGATGGAGATTTGTGGGATGCACATCCAGGGCACGAAGCTCCCGTTCCACCACATCCCAAAGATGCTCTATTGGGTTGAGATCTGGAGACTGTGGGGGCCATTTTAGTACAGTGAATTGTCATGTTCAAGAAACCAATTTGAATAATTTGGAGCTTTGTGACATGGTGCATTATCCTGCTGGAAGTAGCCATCAGAGGATGGGTACATCATGGTGGCCATAAAGGGATGGACATGATCATAAACAATGCTCCGGTAGGCTGTGGGATTTAAACGATGCCCAATTGGCACTAAGGGGCCTAAAGTGTGCCAAAGAAAACATCCCCCACTCCATTACACCACCACCACCAGCCTGCACAGTGGTAACAAGGCATGATGGATCCATGTTCTCATTCTGTTTACGCCAAATTCTGACTCTACCATCTGAATGTCTCAACAGAAATCGAGACTCATCAGACCAGGCAACATTTTTCCAGTCTTCAACTGTCCAATTTTGGTGAGCTCTTGCAAATTGTAGCCTCGTATTCCTATTTGTAGTGGAGATGAGAGGTACCCGGTGGGGTCTTATTCTGTTGTAGCCCATCCGCCTCAAGGTTGTGCGTGTTGTGGCTTCACAAATGCTTCGCTGCATACCTCAGTCAAAGTTGCTCTTCTATCAGCTTTGGTTTTGTGAACTAAAACTTGTCTGGTTTTGAAACAAATAACGTATGTTTGTTCAACTACCATGGTAGAGCCCAGTTATGGTAAACGGAAAGTCAAGCATGTTCAACTGACTTGTGCAAGAAGAACATTTGTTCATCATCACTCGAGTGCGCTTGAGTTTCTGTTTATGTTTGCTGGTCAATGTTTATATGCAAGTAAAAACCTAAATTCCATCAATTCAATAATATAAAGCAATTGTCTCTTAAGATATTTTGGACTTAACTGCTCTAGATAGTTGTATGGACTGTCAAAGAAGTCTGTATCCCATTTCCTATGGACTGTCTAATTCTAAACATATATCCTAAACATATGGGGAACAGACTTCAACATAAGTGAGGGACAGATTAACAAAGTCTTATGGGTTTGAAACGACACGAGGGTGTCATTGAAGACCTATTTTTAATTTTTGGGTGAACTTGGCCTTTAATGCACCAGTATACTGAAGTCTATGAGGTTATCGTCGTGAAATGCACTTAAGCAAAAACTAACACAATAGAAGGATATAACTTGCTTATAATACACTTATCAAAATTATAAGTGACTTATAAATTTTTTTTAAAATTATCATTCAGTCTTTCTTTCACCACATAATCATACGGGAAAACAATATTGGTATTTACAAACAAACTTTTCAACTTAACCTACGAACTATTTGAGTCAGATTTGACGGAAACGTGGAAACTTACTGGTCAAAATATCTTCTATTCTTGATATATATATATACAATTGTACTATGCGAAAATTAACAATTAATGACATTCAGTCTCATTGTTACTTTCTAGACCACTGCTGCAACACTACCGTGTTGTTGTCACATGATACCTGTTCATTTTCTCACCGTTGATTAGGATTAACCAATCACAGTCGTTTGGATTAAAGTTGTTGTTGAGATTACCAACGCGGATTTTCATCAGTAAATCAGGTTTGCAAAAAACAGAATTATACATTATAGCATTAGCATGTTTCCAGAATAAAAATAAAATACAAACAACCTTGATGTAGAATTCGGCTTTCTGGCCCCCCAGTTTAGTTTCCACAGGTGCTGGAGTTGTTTGTGTCTCATAGCACCATTAGATAGTAACATATTAGCAAATTCACACACAAACTGCGTGACACGTGACAACAAATACCGAAACAGTCAAAATCTCATAAAATTTGAACATGGTTGCAGGTTATACCGCTTACAAGCACGAGAGGGCAGTCGCGCTTGAGCATCGAATGACAAGAAGTAGCCTCTGTCACCGCGCTATCGGCTATCCACGGGCTTTTTAAACATTTAATCCTGATTACTGAAACAAAGGGATAAACACGCGAGCGCCGACATTTATACTATGAAAATATCACGCATAACAGCCCTTTCGATTTCATTTCTACTTTCTATTTACCAGTTTATTTAATGATCCGCTTCTCTAGAACTATAATCATAGCTTAATCTAATAGGCTATACCACGCTATTTAAATCCCGTATACCTCTCTAGAATATAAATTTTCTTTCTTGACCGCCTAGATAACCTTGCTTCAGTCAGGGCTCTACGTCAGCATCCCTGTTGAGGTCATCACATGCGACATACGATGTACCGGGTATGAACGACAGTGTGAGAGAGAAAAAAAAAGTTCCAGCATCCGAAACCTGTTTTTAGTCATATGCAATAAACAAAAGTAACGTCCAAATATTTCGTTCTCTGTAAAACGTGTTAGGTAGAACAAAAAATGATCTTATTCTATTTGTGGAGCAGGCGGATTAGGCTATTGGGCCGCTTTACCGGACGTAAAAATTCAGATCCATTCATTGAGCCACTAAAGGTTAGAGCTACATAAAAACGTCTTACCTGCATATCTGAATGGATGATGCCGCTTGTGCATTTGAAGTAGACATTATATGAGCTTGCGTCGAGGCTCGTCTTTGACCCCGGTTCCGTGTGTCGTAGTGAAATAGACTGAGTCAGGCGGAGCGAGAGCTGCAGGTTTGAAGGATAAAATCGATTGGCCAGGCTTCTTCCACTGCAGTGGTAGCCTATAAGTAAGACATGATGAAAATCAAACTGTTGTTGATTATTTAGCTTATGTACAGGGCGCGAATCGTTTATCGATTCTTAAACTGTTTTCAGAAAGTTTGCTTTCGTTTATTAGCGGAAGGTTACACATGTGGAGATGGACTAGCTTAAACTGTCCCTTTGTTGTTCTCTATAAACCAAAGAAACGTTTTTATATAAAAAAAAATATATAAATATCAACAATTTATACATTCTGGACTTTAGGTTTACCAACATGTATATAGCCTACATTTTTGAGTATCAATATTAATGTAATAAAAACTCGGGGGGGGGGGGGGGGGGGGGGGGTTCCACAGTTGAACTTAACCACCGAAAGGTGGCAGCAGAGACCAGGTTTGCCTGCAAGCGTTCATATAATAAAAGAGACGTTTTTATATAATAAAATACATATACATTTATAATATGTAAAAAAAAATATATATAACAGTATTATAACGTTGTATTATTAACGTTATATTATTATAACATTATAAAATATACACATATTTATATAATAAAATATACATCAAACGTTTATACATTAACTTTAGGTTTACCAACATGCAAGGGCGTAACTTTGGGTCTACCATTGGGGGGGTTAAACTCGCGCCATATTTATTAATTTATTTATTTATTGAATAATTTTCTTTTGTAAATGATAACATGCTAATTTGCCGTTCCTGTATTAGAAATACATTGTGATACTTTTATTCCCCACTTCTGAAGTAGGAAAGGGTTCCGAGCCCCACCTGTCCCCAATCAACTTAACAACATGTTAAGGTTGAACTAGGCTTTAAGTTTAACTGTTAAAATGTATTTTATTAACATCACATTGTAAAAACTTAACATCCAATAACAGCATTAAAAACTTTCAAATAGAGAAAAAAGAAAGTGCAATTATATTATCACTTTGCATGAAATACGACTCAAAAGTAGATAGAAAAATTGTGTTTGCATTTATATAGCCTCTAATAATATAAAATTCAGAAACTGAGAAAATTGTGGACTAACGTTAGTTGTGCTTTGATTCATTTTGTCACTTTGCAAACTCCATGCTAAAAGAACAAAAAATAAAATCATAATAATAATATCAAATTGAGCTGAAGGTGGCAAATTCCTAATAATGTTCGTATAAGATGCTACCTAAAATAAGTTGCGCATAGCCTACAGCAAAGGTGTTTTAACAACAAAACACATCCACTTGCACATATTTGACAATCGGAATATAAGATCCTAATATAGCTTGCAAATTGTGAAATTCTGAATAAAAAAATAAATAAAAGCAGATCACCAGTCATTCAGCTGTTGTGGCTGCGGTGTGACAAGCAAGGACGCGTCTCCATGGGAACCATAAAATGATACTACGATCAATAACGGTCGCCTTGAAAAACTTTTAAACTTACCGGTACGTGTGAAAAGGTTAAGTAAGGTTTACATTTAAATGTGTCTTTGTTTTGTTTTGAGTGTATGGTCAATAAATAAAGGAATTAAAAAGATGGGCACAAAACCTGTTTGTCGTGCCCACTCGTCGCGCCGCACTTTGAGAAAACTTAGCAATGGGGCTAACTTAGCTCCGTTTGGTCAGGATTTTTCCTTTCTCGGAGCCGACCAACAATTAAAAAATCTTTGTCTGGCTGCCTTTCAATGTCCTTTCCATCTTTCTATCCGTTAGCATGCAACTTCAGCTATTTCCTCAAACCATTCATCCCAGCGACTGCGCAACATAGTAGGCTAAACAAACTTGGTAGAGAAAGCGGGTTGGGTAATACCAAGTCGGTGCGGTGGGCAGAGGGTACATTAAAATATGATACTATCTATCTTGTTGGCAAAATGTATTTAATATTAAGTCGGAATCTGAATGATTCGGAATCTATTCTAATCTGAATGATGTGATGATATTCGGGGGGTTATATTAGCTGGGTCTGATTTTTGAGGGGGGTCATAACCCCCCTAACCCCCCGCAAATTACGCCCATGCCAACATGTATATACTTTGAGTAACAATGTTTTACACAAACTCGTTTCTTTTCTTTTTTTTTCTACAGTTGAACTAAACCACCGAAAGGTGGTAGCAGAGACCAGGTTTTCCTACAAGCGTTCATAAAGAGGACGCTGTCAAGCTGTCACTTTTCATTTGCATTTCTTTATTGCAAAATAATGCTTCTCTATATAGCACGCTTTGTATTTATCGTGAAATTTCTACGCGAATGAGTTTTTACGTGCATATTATGCGCACTGTTAACCTCTTGTGTATAAGTGGTGTGGGTACGTCGGCTACACGTCATAAAGTGCTATCATATGCAAGCGAAAACTGCGTATTATATGCACATAAATATTTATTTTCACTTATTTAAACGTGCTAGAAACACATTTCATGATTATTAAGACCAGATTAAGACTGATTTAGAAGACGCTTTTTTGTTCTTCATGGTTCATTCAAAGAATAAGCATAGGCCCATGTGTTTATCTGATATTCAATGTGATAATAGCTAGGCTACTCATTGTCTTCATTTACGCGCCCAAATCATGTTTTTGTAGCGAGTCCATGCTTTTCCTTTGTGGACAAGCTCTGTTTGTGCTCTTAACCCCATTTTTATTTGACTTTAGCTATTTGTCCAGAAAGAATGACGCAAGGGAAACCAGCTGTGTATGCCGCAATTTTATTATAAAGTATATAGCACAACACATGTATAAACAAGTATTCCAAATACATAGTATTAGCACATCCACCCAAAAAAGAGATTTCAGTGAACAACACAGTGCTTACAATTAAATAATCCGCACCAACTCAGGATACTGAAGTGTGAAGCGCAAATCTTTTACCATTAATAACCCATGGGGTTTTACAAGGCGTTTTCAAGAGCCACCGACGATTTAACCCGCAATGGGGAATAAATCTATAACCACGTTATGTACAGGTCACGCGCAGGATCTTTATGAAAACAAAACTATTTAAACGGGTCTGTTCCATTACTATAGACTGGACTGTGGGGAAAAAAACAAGTATACAATACTTATATGTTATTTGATGACTCGTTTTCATCATCAAGTTGCCTACGTTTTAAAAGAGACATAGGTTGCAAATATGTACAATTCTGATAACAGTCATTTGTGTGGTAGCCTAGATCTACCAAGGTCTCCAAACTTCCGCGTCGGTGATCACTGGCACGGGCTGTTGACTGAGAATCTCAGCGTTGCTTTTGGGGTTTTGGATTCTTGAGCTGCTAGATTTCAAATTCAGGAGTTTTTGCTGGATTTGTGACATCATTTTGGAGCTCTGTGCACAGCAGTTCTGGCAGGCCGGTGTATTGGGCGTCGTGGAACGCTGGAGGAACTCGTTGACGCGATGGCGCGTTTCTGTGTCGATGTTGGTTTGCGCGATGCGAGCTGAAACGCGCTGCATGCAGGTTGTGTACCCCTCTTTAAAACTAACGGCACCATCTGTAAGCAAACAATAAACAGGCATACAGTTTAGTTTACTTTGAAAATAGTTTACATCAGACGAACATTATATGAGTCGAAATGGAAAAGATAGCCAATCTGAAGAAAACTGACCTTTAGAAGGAGTGGATTGAATATCAGTCAGGAATCGAACGGTCATCTCCAAAATATCAGCTTTCTCCAGTTTAGAATAACGGCAATTCTGAAATAGAGAACAAAAAAAAAAACGTTACACATCAGCACTTCACGTTGAAGACGGACTATCCAATTATCATGCGTTTAACATATGCGTAAAACTTACATTTTTGCCTGTGAGCGGGAGAATGAGCGCTTTTAATCGGTCGAGGCTCTCGTTGATGCGCGCTCGTCGTTTCTTTTCCAGTAATGGTTTTAAGGTTTTTCTCAGTTCGTTTGCCTCCTTTCTCATGGCCACGGTGCGGGGCGCATAAGACAGAGCAGATACAGCAGTTGCGTTGGGAGTCATGGTGAGGTTGCTGTGGGAAGATCGTATGCTGGATGGAGGACCCGCGCGGGGTTTTTATTCCTGACCGGCGCGTCATGGGAACGCCCCCCACGCCTCAAACAACTCCTCTGGTCAAATAACTTTAGACTGTAGAACAAAAGGACGCGTCTGTAGCGTGTATACATAATTTTTCACTTTTAATCTCAGTTTGAAAATCTATTAACCAACATATATTATATTAGTTGATATTACACAACTTCCTATTGCCTATTCGATATAGCCTGCTGTAATTTAATTTTTGCTCGTTCACCCATCATGTTATATTTCGACTGAGAGATGCTATTATATATTTAAACTACCCTTAGTTTATTTATATTTATTATTTGACTAATTTACCCAATCTTTCAACATATGTTAATGCGTCTTTACGCGCCTTTTTCACTGTTGAGCGGAATAAAAGCCTGAAACTGTTTATGAACAATTTACATCTATTATTTAACGTTATATCTTATTGAAAATGCTTTTTCTATTGTTCTATCAAATAGATGCTTGCGAAGAAAACATGTTAATGAGAAGTAGAGGGAAGCTGGTGACGCGTAAGGACACGGGATTGGGATCCAGTTTAGGGCGGGATAAGCATTTATAATTTAAATAAAACAGACAGATTCCCAAGCCACGCCGTTTTAAAGTAACATCTGTCTGTAAATTTTGACAAACAATAGCTTTTCTGTCTATGATGACGTGCGTCTTACACCTGTAGCTATACCGCTGGCGTTCATGGGGAGGGGTTGTGCGCACGCGTCCCCCAGCAGACCGAAGTTGCCATGCAAACCAATATGTGATCACTACATTCAACAAACATTGATTTGGCGTATAATGCTTGTCTTCAAGCATATGGTCCACGTTAATTTGTTTGTTTTAAATTATAGGACGTGGACTATGCAACAAAAACTATGTTTGCGTACGCACGCCTGTTGTGTGTTATATTTTCCTTTAGACTATGTTTATCTACATGAAAACCAAAAAGACGTTTAACCCATGATCGGGTTTTCAAATATTTCAGCTAGGGGACCTTGGAGCCCCATGGGATCCACGCGTCCTGCACGCGTCATGTAGAGGTCTCCAGATGGCCTCCCCTCAACCAACTCCCCTTTTAATGATGGTGTAACTTGTGCCCCTCATCTTTCAAAAGTTCCAGTCTTTCGTTGTTTTCTAAAAGCATTTTTGGCGTCGTTGGCCCATCTGCATGCGCCACGTCAATGGTTTTGGATTACAAATGATCTAACAAAAGAGAAGCGTTATTCGTTTATTTTACGCGCAGACCTGCCGCTGTTTTTTAATATGAAAAGCGCCATTCATATGCTATTCTGCTTGAGACGCGCCTATAGTTGGATAATATACCAGATATAGCAATTTTATTATATTCAAACTGATGCAAAACGTGTTCAAAATACAGCTAGGCTATTAAAGGAAAAACAAAGAAACGGAGGCTGCGAAACATACCCAGTTAATCTTATGTCAGCTAGTGATATGCAATTTCAGTAGAGTGACATATGTTTTATTTTAGTTCTTGTTTTATTATTTTTACACATGTATGTAAGCTATGCGTTTGTAATAATAAAATGAACACAAGGGAGCGTCAGAGTTGCGATGTCTCTTTTGGTAATCACCAAGTGCCCTGCACGCGCCCCGTTCCCCCAAGGGTCCTTTAGGGAGCGTGTCAGCCAATGTTTCACTTAAGATGCGTTCAGTTACAACTCTTTTTGTTCCTTTTTTGTATTTTAGCGTGGGTGCCCCATCTGTGGCATCATAGCGTACACTCACATAGAGACCTTTTGTCTAAACTCAATCCAGTACGTGGGAACAAGGTAGTTTTAAGGAGCAAAATCCAGTAAGATGAGCTGCACATGCTGCACAAAACCCTATGTCGAAAACCATTTGAATATAAGAGTGGGGGAGGTTACTAATGACAGTTAACGGTATTTAGCATGTTAAGACACTCTTCTTTTTTGTTACTTGGTCTTTATCGTCTGCCACAGATCTAAAGATAAATGCTCACTGAAATAGTGTATGTTGCCTTATTCAGAAATACAAATGCTGTTAACATTTGAATGCTGCTTTTATATTGAAAAAATATATCTTTAGAATACCCATTACAATTTGTCTATGTGGTACTAATAGGTTTTCAGTATTTAGTTTTTCTTTGAAGGAGTAGTTCACTTTTAAAAACACTTTTACTGATAATTTACTCACCCCCATGTCATCCAAGATGTCATTCTTTCTTCAGTCGAAAAGAAATTAAGGATTTTGATGAAAACATTCCAGGATTTTTCTCCATATAATGGACTTCAATGGGAACCAAACGGTCCAAGGTCCAAAAGACACTTTCAGTACAAACTGCAAACTGTTCAAAGGGATTTAAACGATTCCAGATGATGAATGAGAATAAGAATCAAAGGGTCTTATCAAGCGAAACGATCGCTCATTAAAAAAACAACAACAACAAAGTTTAAGTTTTACAAGCTCAAATGGTCGCCTTGCTCTGTTAGGGTGTGATGAGTGTTTGTGACAACCCGATCTTGTGACTCTAATATTCGAACTCGTTCATCAAAATGAACGAATCGTTTCCCGAGTCAACCTATTCATTTTGTTCGTTAAATGAACCAAATGACACGAAAAAAAAAAGATTCGTTCATTTTGATAAACGAGTTCAAGCAGGAGAGTCACAAATGCGCATAACAGAACAGAGCAAGGCGACCAGCTTATAAAACTTAAACTTTGTTATTTTTTTTAATGACCGATCGTTTCGCTTGATAAGACATTGATCTGAATTCATCGTCTGAAATCGTTTAAAGCCCTTTGAACAGTTTGCTCTGAAACTGTCTTTTGGACCTTGAACCGTTTGGTTCCCATTGAAGTTCATTATATGGAGAAAAATCCTGGAATGTTTTAATCAAAAACCTTAATTTCTTTTTAACTGAAAACAGGATATCTTGGATGACATGGGGGTGAGTAAATTATCAGCAAAAGTTTTTTTTTTTAAAGTGAACTACTCCTTTAATGCTAAACCCAACACGCTCTGCTCCCAACAAGCGTTCATGTGTCAAGTTGCGAGTGAGAACATGTTGTAACATCATAACATTATAGAGAATTGTGATTTTTCAACTTTCAGTCTGGTTCAAACTTGTTGAAACAAGCTTCAGAGAGTGCATAATTCGAAGTGCATAACACTTTATTTTGCAAATGTCATTGTTACATACTTTGTGAAGTTACTAACTATAAATTATGCATAAATACATGCAACTAACCCTAAACCAAACCAAACCCTAACCCATTAGTACGTAACTTAATATTTCTCAGTAATTAAATATGTAAAGACAGTGTAACAAAGACATCTTAAAATAAAGTGTACACGTAATTATTTATAATACCACTGTATTTACCATTATACACTGTAAAATACCGTAGCAACATTTTAGGTTTTACAGACTTTTAACCGTATTTACATTTTAGGTTTTACAGACTTTTAACCATATTTAATTTTACAGCAATAAGCCACATTTCATTAACATATATAATGTCAATTTACTGACCTTTTGAAGTATTAATATCTGTTTTGTTCAATTGTAATACACTGACAACCAACAATCACAGCAGTAATGGGAGTCAAATGATTAATCAAAGCTCATTATAACCAGAAATAATAAGAAAGTTCATACCACCGTAATATATAGAAGCTGCACAGTGTCATTCACACAAACATTAAACACCATCATGGTAACATGTTGAAATTAAAAAAATGCAATAAGCATTAATTTAACAACATTAAATGTACTGCAACATAAATATGTACTTATAACTGATAAGAAAAAAAAACTAAGAAAAATATGAAGAAACTGTTAAAAAACATTAAATGTGAAGTGTCACTCAAAAAGGGAATTGTGGGAATGTCAATTTACATTTTTTTCTCTGTAAATTATACAATTAAATGTAAATTTAACAGCAAATTACAGTAAAATTACATTAAATGTACCATTATATATATCACAGTTATTTACCGTATATAGTAGTGTACAGTGAACAGTTTTTCACCGTAGCATTTTTACAGTGTTTTACGGTTAATATCACAATCTTTTTTTTAAATTAAGATGTTTTTCACAGCAATCGCTGGAATAGCCAAATCTGTTCATTAGATGGGGGTGTCCGCATATCAATTTACAGTAAATACTGTCAGCTGTGGTTGCCAGAAATTCATTAATGGCATATTGCATGTGGCATATTAATGTATATTTTACAACCATCTATTTCATAAACTAAAATCTGCTTTTTACCTTAAAATTTCCTGTTAACCACCAAAAAGGCAGGTGGTGCAACAGAAAGTCACATCAGAGTCCATAGAATTCAAAGTAACACAAACACAAAACATTACTGATTACATAAATGAGAAGCAAAATCATTTATATACGTGATATCGTGTCACACAGGACCTCCTGGAAATGTCCTTTTCACCATAACTTATTTAATTCATATAGTTTTACTTTAACAGTATTTTACAGTAAAATGATAGGCTATAAAGCGATGGTTAACCATTTGCAGTTTTTCACTAACTGAACACTTTTTTAATTGTTGTAAACATGTACGTTTTCAACTTTTCATTAATTTCATACAAATTACAAATGCATCATTGTCAAATATTTTCACAATTTACAGTAGGCTAGTTCAAGACTTTTATATATCAGGGAAAACAATTGCAGCTCTTTTTGTTGGTTTTTATACAAATCACACACATTCATGTAACATTTGTCCAAACTCATCAACAAACAAAACTCTCAAGTGCACATGGAATGATGATGAAAGGGAGAGGTTGAGTTGAACAGGTTGAAAGAGAAAGAGAAAAGGAAAGAGTGTAAGATGAGGAGGGCATGGAAGAATCCAAGGGGAGAAGAAGGGATTGTGGAAAGAGTACAAGGAGGAAGGGGACAGCAGGATGGAAGAGGGGGGAAACGGAAGGCACAGACAAGATTTTAATGAAACGAGTCATCCTAATTGACCATGTGATGAATCAAGTCATTTCCTTGAGAGAAGCTGGAAAACAGATCCAATGTTACTGTGGCTTGTTAGCTATATCTTGTGGAAGGATCACTGAAAACCAATAAGTATCACTATATTTTGCCCGGATCTATCAAGACTGAATTTCCGATTAACATTAGCCAGGACTTTTAAATTTGCTTTTATGTCAGGGGCTCTGGCCCCCGGCGAACATGTGACCATGGTGGCTGGTGTCTCTATTTTCACGTTCCGTGTAATCTAATCAAATAGATGTAAGCTAATGTAAGCTAATCGCCAATAACTAGGCCACTTTCAACAGGATTCTCAGTGGGTGCTTCACTGAGTGGAGAGAACCTGTTTATTGTTGTTATCGGAGCGGAAGAGCGGTGTTTTGTCCCGCGACTACAGCGTCTCACTCTCACGGTCACCCACTTTACGGCCGGAACCGAACAATGTGCAGAGTTCACTAAGGTAGTCGCATCCAAAGCATGATCCAAAGCCCTTGCATTCTTACTATCCTCGATTAAAGTTCGGATGCGTGTCTCTAGTTCTGAAATCTTTTCCGTCAGCCTGACTGTCTCCCTGCATTTATCACATGTAAACCCCTCGGCGCCGACAGAGAAGTCAAGTGAATTCGTATGAATTCGTACAAATTAGCCACCTCGTAATTTGTACAAATTGCCGTGAGATTGGGTTGGACTCACTTGTGTTTGTTGACTGATCCTACTCACGACAGTTGTTTGATGGACTCGAAAAGGCGCTAGCGTGCAAGAGAAAAAAAGACAGCAAGTAGCCTACAATGGCAGATTAACAGGCTAGTGGAAGGCTACCGTGTTTTGTGAGCAATAGTGATTTAGATTAAAGCTAGCGAAGTCAGATCAATGAGACAGTCCAAATACGATAATATCAGATATCTGGTTGATGAGTAGGCCTACGATATATTTAGCGATATAAACAACAAGGAATGATGGCAAGAGATTCAAAACGGAAAGCTATACCGAGCTTAAAGCCGCAAACCGCACGGCAACAAGACAGACAATCAATCAGATAATTATATTATCCAATACTATATCTGCTGGCAAACCATAAGGCCTAAAGGCTTAAAATCTATTTAAAATGAATGGTTGTGGTGGGGAGTTTGCTTAAACTGTAGCAGCAATACAGCTAATAGTTGTTCTACAAAACAGCGCCACCAACAGGGCTATTTCAAAGCATACTGTCAGTTAAGTCCTATTCAGACAGTAATTGTTTATCATGGGGTCATACGGTATTTTCAGCATTTAGGGTTAGTCTGTGATTTTTATTGCCGTCCGAATCCAGAATGTCAGAGTTTTTCTCCCTCCATCCGCGTAAAAATCCCCGATCAAATTACTTACTGTTTTACTCCAGAAAAAAAAAGGCAAAAGAATAAAGCAAGTAAACAGTTGTAATGGGCCATCATTGTGGCAGCAATGTATGATACCATTTTAAAATATGTAGGCTAGGCTATTTTAGTTTGGAATTTTTGTGTTAAATGCAGTTTCCACCACTTCTTTCTCACATAACGCAGTGAAACAGCCCCTACATGAGTGAATAATTGATTCTCGAGCCATCGATGTAAACAAATTCAGCACCATCGCCATGGACAGCACCTGGTAACGTCACGTGTAAGAAGGTATATATCGTAAGCAACATCCTAAGGTATAGACCTTATGCACCAGAGAAACGTGGGCGCCGTCATCTTTAGAATATTGTCTTTGAACTTCCGGTTTTGCGGTCGCTCTGTATATTTCTATGACATCGCTGTCGAGGGGTAATTAGCTGGTGAAGTGGATTTACTTATTGTAACAAAATGTATCATGAACATTGTAATGTTTATCATGATCATTGTAAAGTAGATGTCTTAACAAATGTCGACCGGGAAATGTTCATTCATACCTATGCAAGATCGCTGTGGAGATACAGACCGGAAGTCAAAAGGCAACGAGTGCAACGCTGAAAAGGGGCGGGGCTACGTAAGGTCTATAGTTCAGGTAACACACCTAGAAATGGTATACCTTTAGTTAAGTTATATCTTTAGAGTCTTCGTAGACAACATTATCGGGAAATCCAGCCCAGGTCTGCCCTAAATTTGTCCAATGAAACCCTGTAATTATGTGGACATCACTTAATTGACACACGTGTGCTGACATCAGCAACTGAGTGACAAGGGCTGCTATCTCGTCAAAAAAATCAAGGGATAGTTCACTTTGAAATTATTTTTTGGTATGTTTTAGCTTACCTCAAGGGCATCCAAGATGTAGGTGTCTTTGTTTCCGCTGTAGTTTCAATTTTGATATTTTTAGGTCAAACCGTTCTTGTCTGTCAGTCATGTAATGGAGGTCTATGGTCACCTGCACCTCAAAGAGCATGCACAGAGAAGTCCAAATTAAACATGATTTCATGATTTACCACAGCCACAAAGCGCCCGCGCCCTCAGATCTCTTGGACGTGACTGATTAAAAGAGGTAAAAACTATATAAATACTGTTGGTTTTCTCACACAAACCGCTTGTTTGTGTCTTAGGCCATCAATGTGTACTTACATTTACGAGTAATTAAATCATGTTTAATTTGGACTTCTCTGTGCATGCTCTTGACCATAGACCTGCATTATATGACTGACAGACAAGAAGGGTTTGACCTAAAAATATTAAAGCCCTTTAAGGAGGGATTGGGCCAGGGCAGTTTATGTATCGTACTTGAGAGTTCACACACCTAGGCTATTTAATATAGTTTTTTAGTTAACTGACGAAGTCAGACATCATTAGCACGGATAACGATCTATTAATGTGAAGCCTCCCTCAGGGAGGGTAATGATTTGACAGAGTTAAAATCAGGCACAACAAAGGAACCGAACAATTTACAGGGCTCGTTAAACTAGTTGCACCCAAAATATTATCTAAAGATGAGTGTCTCTATAATATTCTCTGTCAGCCTAACAATTTCCCTGCGTTCATCACTTAAGAATCCCACGCCGCTGACAGAGAAGGCTGCACTTAACATGTGGCAAGTAGTGCAAAAACAAAGATGCCACGATTCATCGTGTTTGTTGATTGATTCCGATTTACCACAGTTGTTTGGTGGACTCATAAAAGATGGAGCGCAAGAGAGAAAAGAAATGGTAAGCAGCACACACAACATGTTAACAGGCTAGCGAAATGCTAACATTAAAAGCTATGTGTCATATTAAAGGGTCATTCCACCTCGGGAAAGTTGAATGTGTATTTAAAATGGGTAAGAAATGTGAAATTATTTTTGAATTTGGAGCTTTCTAGACTGAGAAAAGCCAGAAAATGTATATAACTCCCAGAATGCACTTCCTCCGCTGCCCTACCTACCGGTAACCGCGCAGTAGTTAAACAACAAGTCTAGGCTACTAGTGAGTCTCTGTGATGAGTCTGCCCGAAAATGTGTTTCGAGATCGCCCAAAATGTCCGAGATTCGGCTTTTGCGTTCTACAGTCTCCATTCATCATGTTTACTGTTGCGAGCTAACACAGTCTCATCCCAAAAAGTCATATAAGTCACGTCTTGGGACGTCTTTTGACCATACGTCAATATCCGCCTTTTTAGGGCCCCCTTAAACGTCGGTAGATGGCGATCCCGGGCCGTCATACAACTGACGCTTTACCTGTAACGTCAGTTAGGTGACGGGTTAGGTTTAGGGTTAGCTTTAGGTCTGGGGTAGAGTTAGGATCCCATAACCTCATCTACTGACGTTTAAGGGGGCCCTAAAAAGGCGAATATTGACGTATGGTCAAAAGACGTCCCAAAACGTCAGTTATATGACGTCTTGGGATGAGACCGGGTTGGGCGAGCAGGACGAGTGAGGGCCGCGGGAGAACGGCGCGAGGCCGGTGCCGTGATTACCGATCAGCGACACCTGTGAGACGTAAGTTACCGGTCTCGTTTCTCTCACGGAAGAGCGGCAATTTTCTTAGCAATGTTGAAAGGCACATCAACCGATCACTTGTTTAGCGTTCATGTAAACACTAGTCAGATTCACCAATCAGAATTAATTCAGTTAGATTGAAACAAACACTGTGCACGTAAACAATGAATGGCATCTGCAGAAAGCAAAAGCTGAATCCCGGACATCGAGGGCCGGACATGTCCGGAAAAAGAGGACGGTAACCCCTAAAGTTACTACGTGGCTTTCTCCACAGAACAAGAGTCTGCTAGCTTAGCTTCCAAAAAAGATGGCTGACACTATGTGTAATCCCAATCCTCCATAATGCATCCGTCTGAGTATTCAGTACCTTCGTCCATATTTTCAAAAATGGACTGAAAAAATTTCTCCCAGTGAAATCAAACGCACTGGCACTGATCAGTCTGTTAGCGCATTAGGTCCAACCCCCTATGGGCGGGTTTTAAAGGGTGGGGACTAGTGCTTGTAGTCTTTACAGAAATCCCCCCTCTTACACTTCCTCCTACAATGACGTAAAATGACGATTTTTGCGTCATTGTAGGAGGAAGTGAAAAAGGTAAATAACAGATTTCTCTCTTCTCAGGGGAAAATGAGAGAGTGTTGCACAACCATTCAATGGGTTTCTAACAATGGAAAGCTTAATGCAAATGGGTGGAGTGTTCCTTTAATGTGTAAGATAATATGAAATAAATGGCAATGATTAATTTATATTTAGCAGTTGAGACAAAGAATGATAATAGATGGAGATTCAAAAATAACATTACACAGAGCTACAATAGCAAAACACTCAGCGGCGACGCAGACTGGAACCGCAATTCACTCATTTTAACAGGGAGTTTAGCTTTTGTTTTTCACTTCTTCCCAAAGATAATCAGGAGTCATGGGTTATAGCCTGAAAATTAAATAGTTGGCATACAAACCATTTCTTTAGTTGCTCTTGCCGTGATTTGAAACGAATATCTTCAGTTCTTTAGAGTTCATTTAAAAAAAAAAAAGTCAAAATATGAAAGGGCGAAGTTCTCTATGTTCACTCACAATGCCAGATGGCTTGTATGCCCCATATGTTAATTGAAAGGACTGACCGTGTGCTGAAGATTTGATTCTGTTTTTACAAACCTGAAATTGCAACCTGCATACCTCTTTTCCACCCAAAAAGAACTGGTTCGGAACTGGTGCTGGTTCAAAGTTGGTTCGGAGTTGGTTCAACTTGCGAACCCGTTCAGAACCTGTTTGTTTTTCCACTGACTAGCGCGCCCAGGAAACGACGTCGTTACGTCACTGTGTATGTCGCTAGAAACGCTTGCAAGTACATTGCTTTGGGATTATCTCTAACTCGTGTACCAAGAAAAATTTAAAAACAATTGAAATATGTAAGTCTTTTAATCTTTTCGTTTGATATGTAATATTTTCTGATAAGTTATGTCTTTTTTCTATCCATTTATTTGTTCTATATCGTGACAGTTTTCTTCTTTGCTTATTTCAAATAAAAATAAATAAATAAATAAAAAAGCTTGCGTGTTTCTGTAGTTTCTGCTGGCTTTGCGATGGTCAGAAAAGATGTTTAGAACACATCTAAACCCGCCCCAGCCCCCGACGTAAACCTGACGTGCTAAAAGAACGGTTCTAGTCCAGCAAAGAGTTGGTGCCGCTTTGGAACCAGTTTAATCATACACTATTCATTCATTGGGCAGAGAAGAACTGAGTCTGGTTTCTCCCAAGGTTTTGTTTTCCATTCTGTCACCTAGATGGAGTTGTGGTTCCTTCTACTGTTGGCTTGCTTAGTTGAGGACACTTAATTTTCCACAATATTATTGATCTTCCAGCATTGACACCATTATGAGAACTTGATGATGACATCACTGTTTTCTCCAGAGCGGCTATACACAGTAGCCTATATTTATAAATGAACTACATTTTTTATAACAAAAATTAACCATCTCTGAACTTAATTAAAGCAACGACAAGTAACTTTTCCTCTGCGGTCGCCCTACAGGTTGGAAGCGGAATTGTCCATTACTGCTGTCGTAAATAATTTAGCCTATACCGCAACCTACTGTCGCACGCGTACACTCGCTGTTTATCCAGCATCAACAATGGGCAATGGCCACAGTCATGATTTTATGAAAGCCATCACAAACATAGAAAACCTAAATAATGACATTGCCTGCTTTTTTTATAGTTTTTATTAACAGTAAACTTGAAACAGTATACAGCAAGATCTTTTGACCCGGCCTTTTACTTGATCACTCCCCCTTTTCCTCTTCCAATTCTCCTCCGACAAAACCTGTCTTCTTAGTTTTTGTTACTGCTTCAGCCATGACAAAAAACATAAGCACGAAAGCCGGAAAACAAACGCTGGTTGGCCTCTCACGTCCGAATTTGAGGAAGTGGTGGGGGAAGTGACGTATGCCGCAAAGCAGTCAAATGTTGTAGTTCTTTTTGTGCCCCGGTTAATACCTGAAACCCAAAGTTACATGGTGCAAGTAAAAGTGTAAGTCAATGTACCGTCACAAGGGTCTTGGAAAAATATTATGAAGGTTGAAAAACGACATAGTGTTGCTTTAATTTAACTAGACTATGACGCTATTTTCTTCTATCTGCTGTACGGATGAAACCAATTCCGTTGCATTATTTTCCTGTTATCATTGTAAAGCTGCTTTGAAACAATCTGTATTGGGGAAAAAATCATCACTATTTAAATAAAGGTGACGATTTCAGGAGCAATTTCAGTTTACAAAGAGAGAGTATTCATTTTCAAAAGTGTTTTTTTTCCAGATTAGTGCAGAATGTAATGATGATTTATATTTCTTTATTTAGTTTCTCTCATTAATTCAATGATTTACATGTATAAAAGGATGGTGAACGTTTGTCTAAATTATGAATGTATGTTTTCATTATTTCGAGAATTCAAAACAATTAGCTTTTACATATTATTTGTTCCCAATTCTTTTCTCAAATCTTTCTCAAAAACATGAAAAACTGTTTATCTTAAGCATGTAGGATAAACTTTCTTCCATGTTTTTGAGTACTGGTAGGTTGTACGATGTAGTTTGCATTAGATTCAACCCTCCTCCATGCTTGTGACATGATGCTGTGTTCTGGGACTAGACATCCTTACCAAAATTGTCTGAACTATGAACTCATTGTTCTCTTTCATTCAACCCAAGCATTTCAGTAAGACAACCCCCTCTCTCAAGAGGATTAGAAACTACTTGCCATATGCAACAATAACCCCCCCTCAGCTTGGCCATTCCTTCATTTTGAACATATAAAAAAAAAAATCTATTGAAATACTAAGTACTGATAACCTTATTAGTGTTTTACTTCATTTAACCAATAAAAATTAAGTTTGTTAGTGTAATTTATTGTATTTAGTTTGATTCAGCAATATTAAATAATATTTTGACTTAAATAAAGCCACTACTGTTGGGTTGGTTGCGTGAAGCCAAAAGAGACCCCTCCTTTATTATTCTCTGGTCTCTGCATATTGCTTGGGTCCCGCCATTAATGAAAGTCATAAATGAGATTTTGATTGCTCAGTTTTGTTGTCCAACACATGACATTAATCAGTCTAACTTACAAAACACGCAGGACCACTGTCCAAAATTTTCTTCAGTTTTCTGACAACTGTCACAAATCTACTTAACAAGCTGCATTGATGCATCAGTCTTGCCTGTGGACTGGGATGATTTATAGGCTTATGTTTAAAACTTAGGGTTAGGTGGTTCTTCAAATCTTTAAAGGGATAGTTCACGTTGAAATTAATTTTTGGTATGTTTTAGCTTACCTCAAGGGCACCCAAGATGTAGGTGTCTTTGTTTCCACAGTATTTTTAATTTTGATATTTTTAGATCAAACCGTTCTTGTCTGTCAGTCATATAATGGAGGTCTATGGTCACCACCTCAAAGAGCATGCACAGAGAAGTCCAAATTAAACATGATTTAATGACTCGTAAATGTAAGTACACATTGATGGCCCAAGACACAAAATGAGCGGTTTGTGTGAGAAAACAAACAGTATTTATATCATTTTGTAGCCACAGCCACGTCCAAGTAATCTGAGGGCACGGGCGCTTTGTGACTCTGGTTACAAGACGTGAAAACGATATAAATACTGTTCGGGAAAACCTCTGTTGAGTGTGATCTTCGAGCCCTCAGATGGCATTGCATTCAACAGAGGTTTCCAGCCTTGCCCTACACAGACTGAGATTTCTCTGGATTCCCTGAATCTTTTCACAATAGTAAATGGTGAAAAACCTGAAAGATTGCATTTAAAAATGTGATTTTAGCACCAAAAAGGGTTCTGCTATTGTTACAAGCCGAAGAATTTGGCACTGTTTAGAACCATTTTTCTTGAGTGTACTGTTCTGAAATGGTTTCAGTCATACCTGTCTAAAAGAAAGTTTTTAGTAAAGATGGGTAATTTCTTTAGTATATTGATTATTTTCTTAGGATGGTTATACTCATTTATATTTGATTCTGATACTGTTTTGCTATTCCTGTTTTATGGTTACTGCTCTTTTTTGTTGTATTTTTTGTTATGCATGTTTATCTTCTTTTAATCTTATGTTTCTGTAAAGCACTTTGGTCAGCCTATAGTGAGTGACTGTTGTAAATGTGCTAAATTGAACTTGAACTATATGCTTGGTCTTATTATATCTTGTTGCCTCTATTTGTGCTCTGTTTTTTTTTTTTTTTTTTTTTTTTAAACAGCATTTTGTGTCAATTACTGTATGTAGCTACGTTTATTTTGTATTGGCATGGCAGATTGTAGCAAAAAATTACAGTGCTCTAACAGTTTTTAGCTGAATACACTAATAAATAACAATGAATATGATATAGATGTAATGAAGACCAAGTTCCAGTGAAATATCTTCGCAATCCCACATGATGTCTTTACGTCCTTCATTATGTGTGTGAGTGGACAGTTTCTCTGTGCAGATGATGAAGTTATGATATGTGACAGCATCTGAAATAAACAACTGAGTTTAGAGTTACATTGTGTCACTTCCATTTGATTATGTAAAGTGATGGGATAGCTTTAATGTTTTTTTGTGACTGGATATGTTTAGGCATAAACTTAAAGTAATAATTTTTTTAAAAAAATCGGACAATATGGATCATGAATCCATAACTGAACAGAGCTGTTCACACTGTGAGTTAGAACGAACTAAAACGAGAAAAAGACAGGAAACAAGCAACTATTTTAAAGTTATAATTTATAGACATTTTAAAAAAAGACATCATTTACCTGTCGACAGTATGTGTAGTTGTATAGCTGAGCTCCAGTAAATCAGTAAGGAGGTCCCAAAAAGCAACATAGTGTCAACCCAGATCCGGCCCACATCTGATGATCACGCGTCATGCTCATGTACCAGATGTAGCCCGGATTTGGGTCGACACTATGTTGCTGTCTGGGGTGACTTTGCTCAGATTTAAAAAACAAAAAGGCGGGAATTTCAGCACATAAAGGGTTCTTCGGGACGATACGGTTCTATGTTCCTATATGTGTAAAGAACCTTTAAAAAACTGAATACTTTGGAAAACCATTGTCACGCACTCTGCCGCTACATCAAGAAATGCATCTTGAATCTCTGTTATGCAAAAAGAAGGATAAATCAATCTATGCAGAGATGTGCCTGAGTTGTCTAGGCCCGAGCTCATCTTTGATGATCCAAGACAGTGGCAATGTGCGCTGCAGTCAGAGGAGTCCATGTCTCTGCATGTTTTTGGGGAAACTTCTCGGCCCCAAAGATGACAGGGACCAACCAGAATTTCATCAGCGACAAGTGCAAAAGCAAACATCTGTCACGCACAGGATGGGGTGCATCAGTGCAAACGGTATGGGTGGCTAAGGCTTGCATGTGGGTGAAGGTACCATTGACAATTTGCATGGAGAAGTGTATTGGGCTTATAGAAACATATACGGCCATAAAGATGACATCTTTCCTGGGAAGCTGCAAGACAAAGACATGCAGTCCTCATTCTGCACGTGCTACAACAGAGTGATTTTCTATGGCAATTTACACCAGTGGACATGTTTACAAGAAGTCATATAACTGACGTCTTGGGACGTCTTTTGAGCATGCGTCAACATCCGCCTTTAAACGTCGGTTACATGACGATCCCGGGCCGTCATACAACTGACGCTTTAGGCTACCTTTAACGTCGGCTAGGTGACGGGGTAGGTTTAGGACCCGATAATGTCATCTAACCGACGTTTAAGGGTAGCTATACCCTAAAAAGGCGGATGTTGACGTATGGTCAAAAGACTGCGCTGGTTTACTGGTCTGCCTGTCCTAACACGGTCTCTATTGAAAATGTGTGGCATCATGAGAAGGAAAATCAGAAAATGACGACCACGATCTGTTGAGCATTTCTGTTGAGATCTGTCAAGCGTTATCAAAACTTAACGCGTTTACATAATTCAATTAAAATAATCTAAATCAATTTCTGAACGCGTTGAGTTCATATTCTGGGCTTTTTTTTTGTACATTTGGTTTATTAACAACAAGGTGTTTATTGGGTTTGGTATTTAATAGGCCTATCACTGTCTTGTTACATTATGTCACATGAAGCGTTTTTCACGTTAGTGTTTTAATGTCCAGTTTAAGACGATGCGAACCAGGAGGAAGATTTGAGTTCAGGAAGATATACAGCCCTCTCTTTTTTCCTTTTTTTAACTTCCTTCTTTCTCCCTCTTTCTCTTCTTCTCTCTCTTATTTTTTCCTCTTTCGCTGTCAAGTACAGCACATCGTACATCACTTCAACACAAAAATCTTATGCACACACAGTCTTGTACACTCTCTCTCATGCACACACATGCACATACGGACACTTATTCCAATGTTCATTCCTGTTACCAATTGTTCATTCCTGTTACTATTTTTTTCTAAAAAATGTTATTACGCTGTTTTTATCAATTTAGTTTGGTCCATTTATACAATTGTTAAATAAATTTAAAAAAAAAAACTTAAAAAAATATGAACTTGAGGTTTTCTTTAAAATAAAAAAATGGCATTGTGTTTTTTTTTTTATTAAAATACACCTTGTCTCACAGTAATATAGATTTTTTTTTGGTCACAAATCAATTATTTGAACATATAACCAACAACTTCTTTAAAATAAACACTTTCTTGTGGGGGAAAACAAAAAAAAACTTTTTTTTTTTTTTTTTTTTTTTTTTTAATGGCACATGAGTTTCGGTAACAGGACTGAGAAAACATGCGTCCATTTTAAATAAACTTGCCTGACATTGACCAATTTTTGAATAGTGTTAAATTCAGTGTTGAAAAAAAGTTAATTTTGAAGAGTTACAACAAGCAAATGTCGCCCATTCGGTGGATACAATTTTCTGAAATTATCCTTGCAGCCTGATCTCATGAAATAGGCTACGTCTAATTTATCGTGTAAAATTGCACGACATACAACGAGTGTTGGACACGCATTTCATGAGATGGGGTTGATGTATAATATTGAGCTCGGTCAACTGTCCCCAACAAAGTCTCATGAAAGTGCGTATCTATACCACGAATGTCATTTCTCGTGCCATAATGGCCAAAAATGGTTTTGCGTGCATATATGCTACGGACTGAAAACCCCTTGGGTATGGGTTTAGGGGGGTGGGGACTGCGTGCGCATTACACGCCATAAAGTGCGTATCATATGCACGCGAATACGTATCATATAGACGCAAAAACTATTTTTGGCCTATAAATCGCACGAGAAATATGCACTTAATTTGTCTATTGCTTGTACTTAATTCTGTTGAATTCAGTTGTTTATGCCATATCATAAGTGTTTCTTTACTTGGTATTGAAGAAAATAATGTTTGGAGGAAATATTTGAGTCACCCCTGTGTATCTCGTCATAACAGATGCTAAATTGACTGATTGTTGACCGATCAAGGCTTATATGTGCCTTAAATACGATTCACGTGTTCGACATTTTTGTCATGTTTGTTATGTTCAACGTCCAGTTGCTTTATTCCATTTTGAAGAGAGAGAGAAAAAAACAAGATTTCAAGAATTTCAAAGCAAAATGATTTTATTCTTCAGTTGCTTCACAATGCTTAACATTTTCGTGATCATGTTTGCTTCAGCGACATTCATTTTGCCAATAGTAATTAACACACAGTGTTTACAACTTCTTTGCACAGAAACGAAATAAAGTCAATCGTGCAAACCTCATAAATACATTTTAACCCTTGGGGTTTACAATTTTGTTGTTTACAACGCATAATATTTAAAACCCAACGAGGATTGCATAACGTTATGCTCATAGAATATGATCTGTGCTCGCTGGCTCTCTTTCATTTACAAAGTAGCCATATTTTAGGTAAGAAAAAATACTTAAAATCCTTACATGTAATCTCAATAACAGGCGTTTACATTTTTCAAGCTTATTACGACAAATAAATAATATACAAAGTTTATGAAGCCTCCAGTCGCTTGTCTGGTCACCACGGTCTCCACATGTCCACAGCCGCCTGTGGCGCAGGCTGAGCTTGGCTGGGTGTTGACGCGTTACCGGTGGAGTGGTTCTCCATCGTAGAGCTGTTGTTCCTCAAGCTCACAAGTCTCTGGTGCATTTGGGAAATCATTCTGGAGTTCTGACCACAGCAGTTCTCGCAGGACGATGACGCAGACACCATCGAGTGCTGAATGAACTCGTTGACGCGCTGAGAGGTTTCTGTTCCAAGGTTAGACTGAGGCAGCATCACAGAGATGCGCTGCAAACAGGCTTTATAACCCTCTTTATAGCTGTCTGTTTGACCTTTAGGGGAAAAATAAAATTATTAAATATACTGGGCCCATTTGAAATAACGCAGATTCCAATTAAATGTTGAGAACGGTGTAAACAAAAGTAAATCACTCACCTTTAGCTGATGAGGAAGGCAGATCTTTGAGGAACCGGACAGTCATTTCGAGAATGTCAGCTTTCTCCAGCTTTGAATAACGTGAAGCCTACAAATTGGAAATGATTTGACACATTAGGATATCGTTCAGACACTGAAGCACATCACTTGGATGTATGGCAAGTAGGTAATACATACAAGCTCCAAAGTTAAAATACTTACGTCTTTGCCGACCAGAGGGAGTATTAGTGTTTTCAAGTGATTGAGGCTCTCGTTAATGCGAGCCCGCCTTCTCTTTTCCATCAATGGCTTGAGAGTCTGAAAAAAGAAAGAAATCGGTTAACGTAAATGTGAGTTTTTAGTGACTACAAGGTCTATTAAAATGGTTCAGGGGTGTTCATTAGAAGGAACTCAAAATCGTCCTCACCTTTCTCAATTCATGTGCCTCTTTTCTCTGAGCTACAGTCATTCGAGTAGCGATTGAGTGGGAATGAGCTTCGGTAATAATGTTTGGAGTCATGATTTGATCTGTTGGTGTCTCTAAGAGAGAGGAGTCGAGTTTTGTGGTCAGGGTGGGCGAGAGGGGTCTTTTATAGGGCTCTTTGGCGTGGAGGGAGGGCTTCAAATCCATTGTGGCTTCGGTTTGACGCAGAGGGGGATGCTGGATGCCATAGGGAGATCTGATCTGACTGTCCCGAAAGTTACCATCTGTTGATTGATGTTTGCTTCATCTAAACCACTGGTATTCGCATGTCATTGATAACAATTTTCATCGTTTCATAGATCTCCGCATTGATGCATGTGCTTATAAACCATAAAAGCCGAATTCGGATGCAATTCACAATAAAACGTGGAGATTAAAACAAAAAATACAAGTTGGTTTTCTATATCTCATTCTGGTTTAATGTTTACAGCAAAACACAATAGCCTACAATATACATTAAAAGTTTTTGTTTAGGCTACTCTCATTTTGACTTTGCATTGGTTTATTAAAATTTGCGCTGCAAGATTTGTTTCACAAAGAAATCCTCCAGGTATTGGCCTATACTGATAAATAATACAGGGCATGATGCACGCAATAATTAACCAAGCCACGCTATTAACATCTGCTTACGTTCGGACCGTGTTGGACAACCTATAAGTTCGTATTACTTATAATGTCATAACACGTTGGCAAGTACGTAGACTGAGTCAATATTGAGCTAATTCAAGAGTAGGGTGGTTTGCAATACAACATAAAAATCACAAATAGCCTTCATAAAAAGGAAAATTATATTTGAAGAGTTCAGATGCAAAAGCCTCTAAATGCCATTTGAAATTTTCTTCTTTAATGATGATTTTTATCAAACTTGTATATTTAAGTTCAGTAATTTCACTTAAATAACAATTAATAGGTAATTATCATCGCCATTTAAGTGAAATCACTGAACTTAAATATACAAGCTTGATAAAAATGATCATTCTAGAAGAAAATTTCAAATGGCACTTAGAGGCTTTTGCATCTGAACTCTTCATTTATACACTGTAAAAAATTTCTTGTCAAATTAACAGTAACTTACTGGCAACAATTATCCAGTACTTGCTGTATTTCATTTAACAGTAAAATTACCGTAACACTAACTACAGTACTGTTAAGCATACTGCAAATTAAATAACATTATTTTACTGTAATTTCTTACCATATTAAAGTACAGAATTACACTGTTAATTTTTAATAATACTGTATAGTATGAAATGTTATTGTATTTATTTTATAGTGCTACTGTGTAACCTGTAGAAAATCCGTAGAAATATTATTTTAACTGTTAATGGGAAATAGAAAAAAGAACAATTGAAGCTTTAACTGCACAAGGTTTATTGTGTATTTTCAAACACATTAGTACATTTACATAATATACATTTAAATACATTAATACAATTAAATACATTAATAATAAAAATGTAATATAATACAATAAAAATCATGCATGACAATCATGAACAATTATGCATAAATACATGCAAAAATTATCATGAACAGGTAAAATAGAAAAGATTAAAGGGGTGCTATCTGATCAATCTATTAGAAAGATAGTTCATAACAACTCATCCACCCACTCCCTGCTGGGGTAAAACAGCTTAAACTAGTCTAAGATTGTCTATTGGTTTGAGATAGACTGTCTAACAGGTCAGTTGCTGATTTTAAAGGGTTTTTGGCTGCTTTCTATCTAAGGGACCAGATTTGCAGGGCTGGGAGACACATATAAACTTATAAACTATAAAAGCTTTGACGAGTAAACCACCAATCCAGATGAGTATAACAAAATGACAAGTTATCCAGTGTCCTTTAAAAAAAAATAATAATAAACACAAAACAACCTCATCATGCACATGTGCCATGAAAAACTTGCATTACGGTATCAATAATTATTTATATGCAGACTTATGTTCTAACTTTTGCAATAGGAAGTTTTCTATCCAAGCTTTTATGCAATTAAACCTTAAACTGTACTGTAACGTTTATTTTCACACAACAATTCTAAACAACTTGCAGATAGACAAAATTCATAGATGGATAATAATCTGTTTAAAATGTTCTCAGTGGGTCAGTACTGGACCAAGGTATAGTAGTAGTAGTTAGATAAATAGAATAATTAAATTAGATTAGATTTACAATTCATCGGTCGTCAAGATGGATAGGGGTCTTCTTAACATGCACAGCTCACACCTGTGGCAAAGGAGAACAGACAAGACAGTTAAAATATAGTACGTTTTTGTTGTTGTTTTGGCTAAACAGCAAAAACAGACAAAATGATGTCTAAAGTGTAATTCACTTAATACTAAAATCTTGTTTGTTGGACTGTTGTTTAAAATCAATTCATTTACGATCACGTGAAAACGTAGGCTAATCTTGCTTGTGTGATACTAAGTTACATGACTTAAAAAAAGATTGACAAGGCATCGTTCCCTTCAAATGAGTACATGTCAGTTTACACATAGTAAAAAAAAAAAAAAAAAAAAAATGATATTATAGCCGTCAATACTGTAGTATATGCAGTGAATGGTTCCTACCGGAACACCCCCAGGCAGTTTGTGTAGTTGGTATGACCCGGGTTTTTTTTGTTGTTGTTGATTCTAAGTTCGCTAGTAAAGTGTTCAACACCAGGCTAACTCCCTCGTGTATGTGTCGTTAATGATAACCAAAGATTAACAAAGACCACAACAAATACTGTAAATGTCACACATAGCTTTGTATTTTGGACAAAAATACACCTTGGGCGCTTTCCGCGGTCCAACTTTATCACTGAGGTAACGTTATAATGGCAGAACGCCAGGTCAGGATTTACACGAAAATAAGCGTGAAAAAATCAATAAGAGGAATCGGCACTTTAATTTTATAACAATAAATCCGAATCCTAACCTTGGATGTCCGATTTCAGGATACATTTATCGATTAGCAATTCCTAACCCCTGTAAGTCATAAAATAATGAACGTGCAGGCGCTTCCACCGACTTAACGTGGTAAATAACAAAATGATTAGACCATTTTGACCGTATAAGAGGTTACATATGAAATATATGTCAATAAAATCACATTTAATCAAGTAAGGCTATCAACATAAAAGAAATCCGCGTCTGACTTATACATACGTAGAACATTCCGCGGCCACTTCTTTCTAACGTTAACGTAAGTAACTCATATGGTTTGCATAAAAATATGAATTACTAACCAGATGTATGGCGAAAACGTTGCCGACCGACAGCGACGCGATGCACGGCCTGCGTGTTCTTACAGAGGGAAGGGAACTGAAGAGTTCTTCATAAAATGGCAGCTTGTTGTGGTTATTTTTCGCGGTCATTTCGTACTAATGTATTTGAATTTACAGTAATATCCCAAATGGCTACATTGAAGAGTAGCCTATCATATACATATTATATTAAAATGTCTAGAGTATATTAAATTGAATATAGAAATCGTGGTCAGCTATTCTAAATAACTTTAAAGTTATTAGCTAGAATCCGTTTGCATACACATTATAAGAATTATTACTTACCAGATGAAGAAGTTGCAGGTCGGCAGAAAAGACAGCAGCACCACTGACACGACAGAGAAACTCTTCCAAAGTCAAATATGCTCTCATGCACACCCCACTGACATAAATTATGTCATAAATTATGACTGTTAATGGTCAACCAGTGCTACATTTTTATTTTAAATGTAAGAATAACATTAGTAGGCTAGCAATTTTACCCGTGGAACTGTGTGTGGTGTTTTTCGCGGTCAATTGCACTGCTGTATTTAGATTAACAGTAACTGATAATTTCCCAGAATGCATTGCAATTCTACAGTAACATACTGTCAGCTGTGTGCACAGTACATAACTGTTGAAAAAACAATTTAATACTGTGAAAACAACTAAATCTACTGTAACTTACTGTACATAGATTATACAGTAAGAAACTGTTGAGAAAAACAGTATAATCCTGTGAAAACAACAGAAATCATTTACAGTGTAGATATCAAAATGTTGGGCCTATGGGTTTATAAATAAGGTTTTATTCATGTTATTGAGCAGCTTGCATGTCCAGTAAAACATTTCTTTCTGGTTTATTTTTTCAGTGGCCACACATTTTAGCTGTTGAGGGGGTTGTTTTAAAGGCATAACTTCATATTTCAAATCAGTGGTGATCTCACGCGTCTGACACGCGCCGTTACTATGTAACAGATGGATGTCTGTTCCTCCAATCCTAACAAAGCGCGCCACTAGTTTGAATCCCAACTCCCTTGAGTAAAGACTGCCTAACTCTTTAGTTACCTGTCTGCTATATTACTACCCTATCACGTTGCTGCATTTATGGCGTGTCTTTTCAATCTATTGGCGTCTGTGTCTGAGCCATATGACCGAATATGATAATAAAGCTTAAAGAGAAGTACCCCCCCCCCCCCCTTTTTTTTTTCTTCTCCTTTTTTTCTTTGTTGGGGGCTGAAGGAAGTATGGAATAGGGTGACACGCATACAAAGTTAAAATTATATAAACCTACCACCATAAAAAATATATCTCGACAGCTTTTGCCTTTTTTTGGTGTGTTGCAGTCAAACTGATTGGTGAAACAGTCTAGAACAATCTCGTAGCCTGCATGTCTTTATTTTTATTGCTTTTATTTATTGGCTACACATTGTGAGGGTGATAAGAGCAAAAGCTGTTGTTTGTGCGTTGAAGACCTTTTGAATGTTCCATCAGAGGCAGGCACGCGTCACCGTCTCCAAGAGCGCATCAATTAACCTTCATGTTGTTGGCTTGTACTGGTGTTTAAATTGAATAAACAGGCCGTATAGCCTATATATTCCAGAGAGTAAACACTTCATACAGCAGCAGATCGAGTATTTTTTTTAATGCGGGGCAGTCAAATTCAATAATTAGGCCTAATAGCAGAATTTTCAAATATTTGTTCCTAAAATCACTGGTTAGCCAAATGACCATTTTTCATTTAGGCTGTTCGAATGCATCAAGAGCCATAGAGATGGTCACACTTTGTTGATGTTTTTTTAAAGACAAATTTTAGTGCTTATAAAAGCGTTATTTATATTTTTTGCGCCATCTCCTAAATCAGCCTGCGTTAAATGCGTCTCTATGGCACGCATTGTGTTTTATCGTGCAATTTATACGCGAAAATGAGTTTTTACGTGCATATGATACGCAGTTTTATGCGTATAGAAAGTAACATATTTAGAAATATTCATAAGGAAGATTTAAACCATTTTTTTTATGAATAGCTGAACAAATATGATGGTGATTTGAAATCATATAGCTCAGATGATTGCGGTCTCATTTATGTATACAATCTTAAATCCATAGAATATGAATATGAAAACACCTTGTGTGCAGTACAATGCTAAATGCCTCCCGAAATGTGTTAATAAAATATAATTAAGAAATGTACTTTTTGAAGTGTATTCCATCATGTTAAAATGACCACAAAGCTTCATGGTTTAATGCACGTCCTGACCAGTCATCACCAAAGGTCATTTAGATAAAACAGTTATAAGATTTCAAATGCTATAAAATAAAGTTATCCAGTATCAGCTGACCCTAGGGTATTTTTCTTTAAATTTGTGAATTCCTACTATTACGCTTACATTACATGTATGGTGACTTTCCTTCTTTTGTGTGTCCTGCTTTTCTTCATTTATTTAAAGAGCTTATTATCATCCATAAGTGTATAATAGCCTATATAAGTTCATAAACAGGTGAAGATAGATATTTCATCAAAAATCCAAGTAGCCTAATAATTAAATAATGATGTTTAATAATAAAATTCAAATAATCTAAATGATCCGTAGATAAACATGTTAGAAAATGTAAAAGTAGCTAAAAAACATTACAAAATCAACGTAATAAAGCTTTATATTCGGGAACATGCTGTGGATTAAATCATATATTATTTATTTCACTTGAAAAACAAGCAAACGCTGCAGAGCAACATAAAAAACAAAGCCCAAATAAAGTATGCTTCCCAAGCCAAAACCAACGCTGCCTGCAACCAGCTGTTGACACGCAATATTGCATAGACTTACTAGCAATCACTACATCATTTGTGTTGTTTGGAACCTAAAACCAAATAAGTTCGTGTGGATCGGATGAGCAGACATGTGGTGTTACGCAAAGCTGCGCGTCTCTCTCAGCATCACGCTGACAATCCAGACCAATATTTGTTTGTGCGTGCGTCGTTTTGATCGCATATTGCATGCAAAAAATAAAAAATTAATAAATAGGCTATTAGAAAATTGTTAAAATCACTTGTGAGTCATTTTAAATGTAGGCTAATGGAGCAATTGAGCAAGAGTCATTGAGATCGCACAGGTTTATTTCCTCTTAAATCATGGACAAATATTAATGATCGACGTTATGTTTATGAGTTTATTGAATACAATCTTAATGCACTCTGGTTCAAATAGCATTCTTCGTACTTCTTACGACCCAGCTTGTACAAGTAGAATGTGCCACATTGACAACCCAAACAATTTACCAAAACTAATAAACAGTCTGAAATGTATTCATCAATGTTTGCGATCATCAGAACCCAGACGAAAGCTGAAAGATGAACATGCGCGTCCATCAGCAAAACAATTAGGGTATTCGGTGAATATCAACCCAAATATCGCAAAACCCATCAATAACATCTAGCAAACAACATCAAGTCTTAATTCAAAACCCAAGCCAAAAACCAAGCCAAATGAATGCACATCTGGTGATGTAACTTTTCAAACAAAGACTTGTTTTCCCCATACCGATTCGCCCATATAGTGCATGATTTTGTGACGTAGAAGTAAAAAGCTTCCCCATTATAATACTTTGAGTGAGAACTACATCAGCACATAGCCTACAGCGCGGTAGATGTGAGAAGCGTGTTTTTCCTCAGCCCAAAAGAAAAAGACCAGGGAAAAACAACGAAAAGGCGCGTTTTCCTTGTAAATGTGCGCATAGGGCTCTTGGGTCCCCGCTCGCGCTAGGCACGAGAATGGCACGAGCCATGGGGACAAAAGGCCAGATGGCTGTGCAATTATAATGAATTATAGATGGGCTACGAAAGGGCTGGTTTGTTATCTAATTTACATTATGTGTACAATTTTATTATTTCATTTTTGATAGCAGTGGCACATCACCTATATGTAAGCTGTCTATAGTGCCATTATACGAATAGCTGCTAAAAGTGTACATAGTGTTTGCGTAAAGTATCGAATTGTCCAGTTTTCGCGCTAGACACTACACGGGTTTGATAGCATGGCGACCTCAGAAAGGGCGGACACCCTCCACGCCCACAAAGCGCGTGCCTTCTCTTCATTTGCGAGCTGGCTCTCGGTGTAAGTGGGCGCGTAATACAAGCACGCGATTGAGCTTTAACACTTCCATCCAGAGGCTTCCGCAAAACCTGCAATAATGTGCTCGCGTTTGAAAGCAGGTAGGTAACAGTGTGGGTAAGTGGTTCTTTTTTTTTTCCAAAGCAATGTTTAGTTGATATGAAAGACATCCTGCGTCTGTTTGTGTTAATTGAAAGATTAGTTAACTGTAAAATGCTCTGTCAGTAATATAGACGCGTAATATCTTAAATGAACTGATTTTAGTAAAATAATAATAGTCTAAAGGATACTTTGACTTGAGTTTCGTTGATGTAATATTTTCAGAAGCTGTAGGCATATTCATTTAAGAGTCAGGTAATTTTTTACCTTGATGTAACAACTGAATGTTTTCCTATACAAATAGGGTACTAAAATAGCTTCTTATTTCGACAATGAAGCCGTAATGACCAACCACTGTATGTCTCATTACTATATTGATACTGTACACGTTAATGTAAACCTTTAAAGTATACGGAGAGATTTCAATGATCAATGTAATGTCAAATCGTACGCAAAACTTAGAATCTCTTTTTAATTCATATAAAATCAGATCTTGTGTGACATTTTTCTTGTGAGATTATGGCATTCATATCGCAATCAATCTAAAAAGTATTTAAATTGGCCTTTCTACCTTTATTCTTTACATTGAAAACATTCGACCGTCACGTTCCACTCTGATCAAATTGAATATTATAATGATTGAACAGTGTTGTATATGCAGATGTTATCAGGATCATTCATGCATATTATAATATCATTACATTATTAAATATCATAATAAAAATGACGCTCAAACAGTGATTTGGTTTTTGAAAAAATCTAATTTGATTTTAAACTGTAAATAAGATAAATGATCCTAAATATCAGATTAAACGTTTCGCAAAAATAACTTGCTATCTATTCGAAATGCATTACCATAAAACTCGTCAGCTATTGATGACGTTTAAAAAATCTACATGCAATTGCCAGCACCTTGAGTTTGATGTTTTAACTGAATCTTTGGATTTCAATTAAATGTTCACACAGCACAATTCATCTTTTTTACTGTAGAGTTCTATATGCAGTGTTCCAGTAACTTAGAATGAGATAACACAGAATTACTTAAGAATTACTTAGTACCGTTATTACGCGTACTTTTCATCCAATACTACACAAATGTACAGTAAAGCACACAGATGGACATTGAATGATTGATTGCAGACAATTGTTTAAATGAAATTCAGTGATAGTGGCAATGTTACATATATGGGGTAATGATCAAATGCATTTACAGGCTAATACAAAAACATGTCAGTTACTTTCGTCACGCATGACAACTATAGCGTTGGATTAGACACTGAACCAACCCGATCCAACTAAATGCGTCTTTATAGCACGCATGTGTATTGTCGTGTAATTTATACGCTAAAGTGAGTTTTTACGTGCATATAATTCGCATTGGTTGGTTAGGGTATAGGTTTAGGCGTGTGTATTATACGTTTGGGTAGAATCAGTGGTGTGGGGTGCGTGTAAATGAACGCCTTGTCTTCCCACAACTCCAGAGTATCATTAACCACTGCGCCTCTAGGTGAATTTGAGAAAATTAAACATTGCAAACTGCAACAATGTTTGAATTCTAATTCGAAAGCTATTGGCCACAAATATATTGTGTATTCTAACATTTATTTTAACATCATGTATTCTATTGGAATATTACATTTAACATTTAACGCAATAACCTCCAATAACATTTAACGCGCAATAACCTCCAAAGTTGGCACATTTGCTATTATATTGTAGCCCTTAATATCTCCCCCAAACAATGTTAGAAGAATACCTTGTTTATTTTATGGCAGAGACGTCAAATCACTAGTTGCAATTCACTCTAAAAAATGCTGGGCTGTATTAACCCAATTTTGGGTAAAATAAACACAGCCATTTTTGTCCATATTTTACCCCAAATTGGGTTAAAACAACCCAGCATAGTCAAAGGCACTAAATGTAAAGGCACTGACTATAGTAAGCCTTTGCATTTAGGCCTAAGACTAAAAATACAGACTAGAAGGTCTGCTCTAGAATAAATACTGCATATGCACTCTAAACAATGCTGGGTTGTTTTAACCCAAAATTGAGTAAAATGTGGACAAACCCAAATGTTGGGCTAAAATGTCATTTAACGCAACTTCAACTTTCACTTTCACATTTTTAATTACATTTTTAACCCAACATTTGGATTTTCCATATTTAACCCAAATGTGGGTTGAAATAGAGTGTGTGTATGCCTTGTTACACTCTAAAAAATGCTGGGTTGTTTTAACCCAATTTTGGGTAAAATGTGGACAAACCCAGCCATTGGGTAAAACATGTAATTTAAAAATGTAACCCAATGGCTGGGTTTGTCCATATTTTACCCAAAATTGGGTTAAAACAACCCAGCATTTTTTAGAGTGTATAAAGAAAAAATGACAATCTAAAAATGCTGGGTTGTTTCAACCCAACTTTGGGTCAAAAGTGTACAAACCCAGCCGTTGGGTCAATTTTTTTAATAAAAATTTTAACCCAACGTTCGGGTTTGTCCATATTTTACCTAAAATTGGGTTAAAACAATCCAGCATTTTTTCGAGTACCCCAGTGATCTCTGACAAAACCTACACTCTAAAAAATGCTGGGTTGTTTTAACCCAACTTTGGGTCAAATATGGACTAACCCAGCTTTTGGGTTAAATTTTTACATTACATTTTTAACCCAACATTTCGGGTTTGTCCATATTTGACCCAAAATTGGGTTAAAACAACCCAGCATTTTTTAGAGTGTAATTTGGGGAAATCTGGTGATGTTAGCCTAAACTGTAAAATTAATGTATCCTAGATTAAAAACACCAGAAATGTATGATCACTCTAAAAAATGCTGGGTTGTTTTAACCCAATTTTGGGTCAAATATGGACAAACCCGAAATGTTGGGTTAAAAATGTAATGTAAAAATTTAACCCAACGGCTGGGTTAGTCCATATTTGACCCAAAGTTGGGTTAAAACAACCCAGCATTTTTTAGAGTGTGTCCCCATTTAGGTAAGTACTGGTTATGTGGGGACAAAACGAAGAAAAACGAACATTTTTGACCTTGTGGGGACAATTGCTTTGGTCCCCATTAAAACATACATTCTGTTTTGTGAAGGCTGTGTTTGGGCTTAGGGATATACAGTATGTTTACGGAAAGTTCCCATAAAACATGAATTACACACATATTACACTGGTATTACAACGTAAACTTGGTTTATGAGGACATTTCCTGAGTCTTCGTAAATAAAATGGCTTAAAATCATGCTAAACAATTTTTTTATTAAAAATGTAAAAATGCATAAAGTTTTCTGTGATGGGTTAGGGAATGGTAATTTCAGGGGGATAGGATGTACAGTACAATATAATAACTGTCCTCACAATGATGTGTGTGTGTGTGTGTGTGTGTGTGTGTGTGTGTGTGTGTGTGTGTGTGTGTGTGTGTGTGTGTGCGCGCGTGCGTACGCGCGTGCGCAGCGAGATTGCGAAATAAACATACTTTACCACCCGGCCTCTGAATCTTTATTGCGAACATGAACATCATATCAAATAAACATGCACACAAAATAAAGTACTTTTCTATCCTCTGTGTTGTCTTCTTTCATCTAAATCCCTGCTTAATTGTTTCCATAATATTTTACTGTATTAGCTATACATAAAGCTAATCTTAAATCTTGTATTTGCACCAGCGAGGTTGTGGTCTGCTGTTGTTCTCAATGCTCTGTAAAATGGTTTGTCAGTAAGATAACCTTCATGTAGCAGAATTAACTGAAATGCACTTCTGTTTAAAAAATATTAACATTTGATATGACATGCAGACTGCATGCAACAATTATGGTAATTTTGAGAGGAATTGTTGGAATAGATTACAAGGGCATATAGGCCTGTTTAACTTCTATTCAAACAATGAAAGGGGCATATGCATACATATAAACACAAACTCAAAGTCTTCTATATTATTCCACGCAGTCTAGCCTGTGTAATGAATGGCGCGTGCAGGGGTGGCAGATGGCTCACTGCGGAACATGGTGTGAAGGAACGGCAAATAAACAACTTGCGTAGGAATTTTGAGATAGAATAGAAAATAGGACAACCAAAATATATCTACTTTAGGCTGCATAATCTTAAATAAAATAAAACAAAACGAAATAAAATAGGTCTACAACATTTTTTAGCCTATCCTATGCTTGTTTTATTAAAATCCACCATGCGCTGTACCAACGTTAAATTAAAAGGAAGTAAATAAATAGCCAAAAATAAAAACAACAACAAAAAAAAAAAAAAAAAAAAAAACCCAACAACATAAATAAACAAATAGGCCTAAATATTGTGTGCAATGCATTTAGGAGATGTTGCATGCACTGCATATTAATCAATCGGAAAACATGTCCTTCATTAAAACTGGGATGAGTAGGATGAATCAGAGTGTAATTTATGTGAAACATGTTAACGTGGCTCGAAGTGCAGATTGTCCATACAGCTACAGTGTCATGGATAAGGTTAAAAACTGACTAGAACAGTCCCATGCGGGAATGGCACTGGCAGCAGATGGCCAATACAATGGAGTTTCGGTTGGCCTATTTGGAGGGAAATTTGAATAACTGTCACACGCTCGACGCGTGCAGTTTATATCCCACTTTTTCCCAAGCTCCCACGCCCTCTGCTTTTCAGAAAGTGACCGTTAGATTATCTATTTGAATTGTAGGAAAACTTGGTAGCCTATTTTCACACGAGTAATTTGGGAGGAATTTGAATAGCTATCCGTTTGAGGAAGAGAAGACAAAGCTCATTTAACGGTTGACGTGACCTACATTTTTGACACAAAGATGTTCACAACATGATGCTAAATGAAAGTGAATCAGAAAACCAGGGTCAATGGAACACCACCTTTAAAATATGCACTTAATTGTGACAAGTATACATAGAACCTAAAGTCTACTTGCTAAAACAACCGGGTATGTAGCTACACTGAAAATGTAGCCTACTTTTTTTAGCTTTGTTTTTAATGTCAAAGTTTATCCTCCTCTCCCCCCCCCCCCCCCCCAACATAAATAGCCTACATTACACATTTTAAATCAAGCAGGCTATAGCTTAGTAAGCATTGCAGGTTACTACACACACTCTAAAAATACTGGGTTGTTTTAACCCAACTTTGGGTCAAATATGGACAAAGTTATAATTATGATTAATGGTATTAACTTTCCAAGTTAATATAAACGATTAATCATAATTAATTTACAATATGACATCCGAGTTGCCAAAGGTAACTGCAACTGTGGTAGGCATATATATATATATATATATATATATATATATATACACACACACTAATAAATGCTGGGTTGTTTTAACTACATTTTAATTACATTTTAACCAAATGTTTGAGTTTGTCCATATTTGACCCAAAATTGGGTTAAAACAACCCAGCATTTTTATATAGCCCCCTATATATATATATATATATATATATATATATATATAGCCTATACACACGCTCTTTGTAAGCTCTGCTCAACAATAAACTATCACTCAACCAAAGATCTAAGCTGTCCTGTGAGACATGTTGCACACAGCCCCTGAGGGATTATCCATTAATAAGCCTGGCTCGTGCGTCTCTGTATGGTTAAATAGATGAGGATGGCACGCGCCAGGCACGAGACTGACGCCAAATGGGAGATGTCAGCATAAATCACGCGCCAGATGCAACAATTGCTGTCCAGCATATGGAGACTGAGTGTGGGGTGTTGTGTTTCGATTAGCCTACATAAAAAGTAGTAGGCTGGAGCGCAAGGCGGGCCTCTACGCACGAAATAGCCTTAATTTCTTATTTTTTTCTTAATTTCCCCAAAACTAAATCTAAGTAGAATGTTGTAAATTAACGAGAGGAACAAACTTCAAGGAAATCCAATGGGGGCAAGTTCAATTCTCTCAAGTATTTTCAGAGTTTATCTGAAGCATGGAACACTACAGTAAACGCTATTAAAGAATTTAAATCGAGAATAAAAAAATAATAATAATAAGTGGTGGCGTGCCACCTTGTTCAGTTTGGAGCTATTTCTTTTAGTTATTTAGCCTATTATTTATAGGCTATATTTATGTTTCTAAAACAGAAGAGACATTATTTCTATCATTATTTCATTAATTATTTTTTGAAACCTGTCATACTACAGTAATAAAACATGTCGAGTAACCCCTGAGAAGCCTATATCTGAATTTGTGTCTTGTAGCCCAATATAAAATTTTCTATCCATAAGAGCATAGCCTACTTTACTGTAATGACAAGCTTCGAGTATCAATACGGGCCGAGTGTCCTGATTTTTGGTAATCAAAATATGCCATCCCTAAAGAAACATTTGCTTATTTAATTGTCAAAAGAAAGAAAGAAAGAAAGAAAGAAAGAAAGAAAGAAAGAAAGAAAGAAAGAAAGAAAGAAAGAAAGAAAGAAAGAAAGAAAGAAAGAAAGAACATACAAAATTAAAAGGAAGCAGATTAGACATCCAATTTTACAGAAGCTATATTATATTTGATGTAGTTCTTATTAATGTGTTATATTACACTTATTAAAGGTTACTTTAATGTACAATATTAAATCAGGCATATTTGACAAGTTTAAATCAAATAACAGAATCACAGTCAAATAGATTCTAGGTAGGCATCCATATTTGAATTGAAAGTAAACTTTCTCCACGACAATACAATAACGTTATATGGGAACAAAATGATCCTAAAATGTAAAGAAAATAGGCTGTTTTATATTTCTGAGTCTGACACTTTGGCTACCGCTGTGCAACAAATATTGTGCGAGCCTGCCATCTATTGGTAAGGTAAGGCCCTTGAGGTAGCCTACTATCACTCGGTTGCATCTGCCCGTTCCAAAATAGATACGAACATATCGAATACATATCAAGTAGCCTATAAACAATTTTTTTTACATTTTTGTTTTCTTTTGAATACTTGAGTGGATGAAGAGAATAGAGAAAAATAAACTATTCCCTAATATGCCTTCTTCTGCTGCGTAATATAGCCTAATAATGTCGATTAAAGAAACATGCGCACGACAACATAAACCAATAAGAAATACTATAATATGGATAAAATTAATGGCCTATCCTTTGTTTTAGAAAACATGAGATACTCGAAGGCTACAACCAAACAGCGTCATCATGAAGCGCTGTCCCTTTAACATCTGAGCCGATTTGAGTGGGGCCAACATGTTACAGTTCTCCTCCCCTTAATGGATTATTCACTAGTTCAGTCCCTCAAGACTTCTGGACGAACCGTTTGACAACAAGCCAAATAGCTAGCGCGATATACGCATTGGTTTTGCGGTGTTATTGTTTAGTTTAGCCGGTGTCAATGTTAAGTTAAGGACAACAGGTGGAATATTCAGTGTAGACAGTGGATACATTCAAAGAAGACCGTAAAGAAATGCTTGGCTGGTTTTCTTTAGGTAGGAGCCACGCGGTAAATGAAGGTTTTTTTTTTTTTTTTTTTTTGTCAAAATGCCATATACTGATTAATAGTATATGCTCTGAATATATTTCTTAGATATATGTCTATACCGGTATGGTCTGGTGATTCAAACAAAGAGGGATGGACAGAACGATAGACAACGCTCTCTGCAGTGAGGAGGACTTCTAACTGACGCTTAATGGTGCGCTAATCGTCATTTGTTTGGAGGATACATCATCATGGTGGTTGAGAGGACACTTCTCGCAGCAAGGCAAGGGGATGTACAAACTTTGAAAGTACAATTAGTGGAGAAAGTACTCAACGGCGATGTGAAAGATGTGCTGGGAGCGACTCCCGTACACCACGCAGCTCGAGCAGGGAAGCTCACCTGTCTGCGGTATTTGGTTGAGGAAGCGGGTTTACCGGCGAACAGCCTGGCGAGAAACGGCGCGAGTCCTGCTCATGACGCCGCAGCCACGGGCAACCTGACCTGCCTACAGTGGCTCGTGACGCACGGAGGATGTCGAGCGGCCGTGAGTATCTAACTTATTTTTTCAATAACACTTAACAGCATCCATGTATAATAGCCTACACAGTTATTTAAAATCATGTTCATATTAAAGGAATAGACTATAGTTGACTCCAAAATTAAAATTTTGTCATTAGGCGACTCCAAATTATTCCAAACCTGTATGAGTTTTTCTTCTGTTCAACAAAAAATAATATATTTTAAAGAATGTTGCTAACTAGACATTCGAGTGTTACGGCACCCATCGTGTGTGACTTCCATAGTAGTTTATGGAAAAGAAAAATACTATGGAAGTCAATGGTGTGCCATCAACTGTCTGGTTACCAACATTCTTTAAAATGTTGTCTTTTGTGTTCAGCAGAATAAAGAAACTAATTTGGAACAATATAAAGGGGAATAAATGGTGACACAATTTTATTTTAGGTGAACTATCCCTTTAAGGCAGCAAAGAAGGCCCCTTGGAGTAAACTGTGGGGAACATAACACAACAGGCATAGACAAATAAAAAAAATCAATCACATTTCAGCAAAGGGTTTACAATTTCTGTTTAATCTCAAACATTCGTCCATGACATAGGTACAGTATTTATCACATTTAGCCTATGTTAATAGTGTATGTTTATAGCATAGGGCCTACATTTGCCCCACTGCATATCTATAATGTCAACAGTTGATCACCTTGAACAAATGATCAGAAAATCATATCCATCTCAAAATTAATAAAGATAATTCCAGGACTTCTCATAAGCAGCATAGACTTGCAACAAATAATAATGTTAAGTTAAATGACCTAAACCCCAGTTTTTAATCACTGCACACAATTAGTCATGAATCAATATATTTTGTAGTACATTTTTATGTTATTTAGTGGGTTTTTTAGGGTCTCTGGGTCTCCTGTTCTCAGTCCTCAAACGACCCTGCTGTTATGCCAAATTTGGCTTTTAAAATCACTAAGCGTGCCGTGTTCTGTCTAATGAAGTGTAATGGAACCATTGAAAGACAACCATCAGTGTATGCTCAGCATCCACACTGGTGCATAAAATGCTTTCATGGCCTAATCGTCACCATTAATCATCTCATTAATAGAAGATCCTTATAACACTCACCTTCAGTCTCATGGTTCTAGAATTTACTCAACAGTGTTCCTGAGGTCTTTTTAAGAGTGTGACTTCAGTTTAGCCGCTTGACCCGGGCTGTGGATAATACCGTCCTCATGGAGTCAAGTGTGTGATTCATGCAGTGAGTATAATTATGGAATGAAGCCAGTGTGCTCTGTAAGTGCTACGAGTGTTCAGATAGATATAACCTGCCAATGCAAAACAAAAGGAAGGAAAGTTTTTGTGGAATGAGATATATAGGGCCATGTTCGTGTGTTTGTCTTATTGCTGTTTTCAGGAAAAGGTAGTCTCGGATAGCTTCCATAAACATCACAGGCCCACAAGAAGGTTTTTTTGAGTCACTGGAATTGAGTTTTACAGATTATACATCTTCTAGTTAAATGCGTTGGAAAATCGCCTGCTAAATAATCTGTTGTGATTGTGAAGCATCATTGGGTCCCTTGTGAAAAAGAATTCTTGTATATAATATGTACTGAAATAACTCATAACTATGTTTCCTCTCACTTAAAGGGATAGTTCACTTTGAAATTATTTTTTTTGTATGTTTTAGCTTACCTTATGTTTTTAGGTCAAACCGTTTGTGTCTGTCGGTCATATAATGGAGGTCTATGGTCACCACCTCAAAGAGCATGCACAGAGAAGTCCAAATTAAACATGATTTAATGACTCATAAATGTAAGTACACATTGATAGCCTAAGACATGAAACGAGCGGTTTGTGGAATAAGTGGACCATTTTGTTAACATTTTATATTACAGTGCTCTTGTTACACAGTACATGTTGTTACTGTAGTAATTATGCATAATTACATGCAACTAACCCTAAACCAAACCCTAATCCTCTAAACTAACAACATGTAGTAGTTTTTTTTTTCTGCCATTATAATGCAGATATAGATATAGTAGATATAAATATACTAGATATACTAAATACATGTAAAAGTAACATTAATATGTTAGTCTATACCCAATAATTAGGTCTAGTGGTACACCTCACCTTATCACTTCAATAAACTGGAAATGTATCATTTTTTTTTAATAAAAAATGGCAACACTTTAATTTAGAGTCCAATTCATTTCACACTATTAACTAGTTTCTCATTAGCATGCATATTACTAGTATTAGCTGTTTATTAGTACTTATAAAGCACATATTAATGCCTTTTTCTGCATGACCATATTCAACATCACTTAATCCTTCTCAATACTTAAACATAACAATTACCTTACTAGCTATTAATATGCAGTAATTATATTGAGGCAAAAGTTATAGTTAATAGTTAGTTACTAGTGAGAATTGGACCCTAAACTAAAATGTGACCAAAAAAATGTAGCTGCCGTAATGAGAAAGTAGAGGTCTTGTTGTTGTCCGTTTTTCGTTCTGTGTACATGCAGTAGTGGAAGTTATCTCTGCCATCAATGGGGAGAGGGACGCCTACAGCAGGGCTTCACATTTCATTATTGTGTTTCATACCTGCAGAGCATGTTAATTGTAGAAATCTTTGGCCTGTTAAATATGATCCAGAAGAGACTCTGGGTCAGCATATGTGCTGAAATTGATTAGCTAATAAAAATATAGTCTCTCATATGAATAATTCTGTTAAAATGCACCCATGTTCCCTGTCAGTGCTTTATAGCATGTATCATAAAAGTTTTTGCCCTTGAATATTAGAGAAATTTACCATAGATTTACATTTCTGAATTCCAGCTGAATGTTAGTTTTTGTATGATATAGTTTAACATACACTCACCTAAAGGATAATTAGAAACACCTGTTCAATTTCTCATTAATGCAATTATCTAATCAACCAATCACATGGCAGATTCTTCAATGCATTTAGGGGTGTGGTCCTGGTCAAGACAATCTCCTGAACTCCAAACTGAATGTCAGAATGGGAAAGTAAGGTGATTTAAGCAATTTTGGTTACTTGTTGGTGCCAGATGGGTCGGTCTGAGTTTTTCACAATCTGCTCAGTTACTGGGATTTTTTACTTGGAAAAAGAGGCTACAATTTGCAAGAGCTCACCAAAATTGGACAGTTGAAGACTGGAAAAATGTTGCCTGGTCTGATGAGTCTCAATGTTCTGTTGAACATTCAGATGGTAGAGTCAGAATTTGGCGTAAACACAATGAGAACATGGATCCATCATGCCTTGTTACCACTGTGCAGGCTGGTGGTGGTGGTGTAATGGTGTGGGGGATGTTTTCTTGGCACACTTTAGGCCCCTTAGTGCCAATTGGGCATCGTTTAAATGCCACGGCCTACCTGAGCATTGTTTCTGACCATGTTCATCCCTTTATGGCCACCATGTACCCATCCTCTGATGGCTACTTCCAGCAGGATAATGCACCATTTTCACTGTACTAAAATGGCCCCCACAGTCATCAGATCTCAACCCAATAGAGCATCTTTGGGTTGTGTTGGAACGGGAGCTTCATGCATCCCTCAAATCTCCATCAACTGCAAGATACTATTCTATCAATATGAGCCAACATTTCTAAAGAATACTTTCAGCACCTTGTTGAATCAATGCCACGTAGATTTAAGGCAGTTCTGAAGGTGAAAGGGGGTCAAACACAGTATTAGTATGGTGTTCCTATTCCTAATAGTCCTTTGGGTGAGTGTGTGTTATTTATTATGTACTGTGTTGTTTGCAGGATAAGGACAGCTCAGGGGCCACTGTCCTGCATCTGGCTTCCCGCTTCAGCCATCATGAGATCATTGAATGGTTGCTGAAAAGTGGGGAAGGGGATCCTACTGTTGCCACGGATACGGGGGCATTGCCTGTTCATTATGCTGCAGCTAAAGGGGACTTGCCTTCGCTCAGGCTGCTACTGGAACACAGTCCAAAGTAAGACCATACAGTGTGTAATAGTGGGAGTGTGAAATAATTGTGTTTGGTAGAATTCATCCAAAGTACCAGGACTTTTTCGTCCAAGCACTTTCATAAACATGTCACAATCTTATTAGATTAATGATTGTTAAAGTCCCCCTGTAGTCAAAAATGTAATCACTTAAAGCTACACTGTGTAACTCTTTTAGTTTATTCTTAGCTAAAAACACTTAGTTCTTTCAAAAATATATGTGCTCATTAATGTATATTTACTTTGTTCAAGTAATAAAGTATTCTTGTGAGTGTATAATATTCCATTGAAAATACATACGGGTAAGGGGTTCTAATGTCGTTCGCCATGTTGCCCCTCCATCTTGAAAGTACATCAGCCAAAGAGGGACATACCCGTTAATTCAAGCTTCGCCTTTCGCTTTACGTTTGAGTTAACACTCACGGACGAGGTCGAACTGGAAGCCATGTTAATCTTGGACTACATTGGCCACCGTAGGAGTTAAAACGAAATCGGAATTGAGAGGAACAGAAACTAATATTCACTGGATGGTCATATACCTTTTCACCTCTAGATGGGGGTAAAAATCACACAGTGTAGCTTTAAAACTCATCTTTGATCAACAAAAGGACATTTTGTCCTTGAAAAAAAATGTCTTCATGCAAATTAGCCCCGCCTTCGCTCACTCACACCAGCTCAGAGATCCACTTGCTGATGAGCGCACATTGTCGTGATTGGTTACAAGGGTTGTCGTGATTTCAGCGATTGTTTTTGAGACTGTCTTTGGTTCACCACAGTTTTAAGGAGAAAATACTCTGCAATAGTGTGGAATGGTTTGTCTCAAAGCACATTAAAGTAGTAGTTTCGAAAAGAAATTAAGGTTTTTGATGAAAACATTCAAGGATTTTTCTCCATATAATGGACTTCAATGGGAACCAAACAGTTCAAGGTCCAAAAGACACTTTCAGTACAAACTACAAACTGTTCAAAGGGCTTTAAACGATTCCAGACAATGAATAAGGGTCTTATCAAGCGAAACGATCGCTCGTTTCGGAAAAAATAACAAAGTTTAAGTTTTATAAGCGCAAATGCTCGCCTTGCTCTGTTCTGTGACGCACGTTCATGACTCTCCTGTTCGAACTCGTTTATCAAATTGAACAAATCTTTTTTTCGTGTCATTTGGTTCATTCAACGAACGAAATGATCAAATTGACTCGGGAAAAGATTTGTTCATTTTAATGAACGAGTTCGAACAGGAGAGTCACGAACGTGCATCACAGAACAAAGCAAGGCGACCATTTGAGCTTATAAAACTTAAACTTTGTTATTTTTTATTAAATGAGCGATCCTTTCACTTGATAAGACCCTTATTCATCGTCTGGAATCGTTTAAAGCCCTTTGAACAGTTTGTAGTTTGCACTGAAACTGTCTTTTGGACCTTGAACCGTTTGGTTACCAGTAAAGTGCATTATATGGAGAAAAATCCTGCTATGTTTTCATCAAAATCCTTAATTTATTTTCGACTGAATCAATAAATACATGGATATCTTGGATGACAGCTTGATTTTCACCATAGGCGGACTTTACGATCAGTGAATGTTCACATAGGGCATGCCATGAAATGTTTTGTTTGTATGTGGAAAAGCAGTGATATTCTATATATTTTGTTGTTCCTTTGTCAGCCATTTTTTTCTGCAGGACTCTTTTCACAGAAAAGCCCAGTCTGGGTCGCCATAGGCTTTTTCAAACTTTAGACTGACTCCCAGTCAGGAATTTGCATCTGGACATTTCCTTTATTACAGTCTTTGTGACAAAGATGGAGTGTATTTACGTTATTGATGACTGGCACTTTCATTAAATCTACATGCTTTTGCGACAGACTTTCTTTTCTTCTTACTGAGATAAAACATGCATTGTTTTAAGATCATGTGCATTGGTATCAACACTGGCATTATAAGTGTTATTATTCAAACAGGTTCCTGGTATTCTTTAAACCAATCAATTTACAAGAAAGGAAGTTGCCTCATGAATGTACCTAATAGTTTAATGTCAAGTTGATATTTTTTATTGCTTCCTAACCTTACAGTTCAATGGCAGAATCAGACTTTACTTTTACAGCTTTACTATTTTTTTTTTAAGAAGAAAATGTCAGTGGTGCGTATCCATGCGAAACTCACGATATTAGGGAATTGTGGATGATTGGCCACTTGGTACAAAGAGTAAAACGAGTCCGTCCATTAAGTCTCTATTCTGGTCTTTAGACATGGCTCTGGTCCTTCATGTGATGCCAGTAAATGCGATTTATTTTTGCCCATTTAATTTTCTGACAAGTAAAAATGAGGATTTTAGCTGTTTCATAAATATGAGCAATAGGAATAGTGCTACATGCTTGCCTTCGTGAACACCAACTTCCACATATCTAACATTCAGTCCAGCAATGTTACACTTTTTATATGATAAATGGTTAAGTCTTTCAGGAAAGGCTCTTGGCTTCAAAAGAGAGTAATTATTTGTAAAGACGGATATGATTACACCTCATTTCCTGCTGTATATGAGGACTGTCATGTTTATTGCTATACAGTCTGCACTGCAGCCGGCTGCCAAGATCAATGTCCACTATCATTGAACGCTGAGTTTAGTCAGCTATTAAGGATGTCCCCTTTAAGTGGTACAATTGATTCTGTCCATATTGTAGAAGAACTCAGGGAAATGGACAAAACACACCTTAAGATTGATTGATTGATTGATTGATTGAAAAAATGAACGGAATGAAGACATGACTTAAATACAGAGAGCTAATTAATCGATACACAATCAAGGGAACAAACTGGCACACATTAAAAAAACTGGGTCACACAGGCAAACAGGCACTGAACTTAACTTATCTTTGATCACCAAAACGTTTTTAAATATGTAAAAAAAAAACGTTTACATATTTAAACGTTTTTTTTTCTTCTTCATTCCTTAACACAGCTTGGATGAAACTCTACACCCTTGTTCATTTAGAATACGTAGAGTATGAATATGCTAATTAGCCCCGCCTCCACTCACTCGCTCACAGATTCACTGACTCGGCCAACTTACTGAGGTAAACGCTGCACACCGTCGCGGTGACTGACAGCTGCACATTCTCCTCAAAACATTGGACACAACCCAAGTAAAGTTGAGAATTCCGTGATTGAAAAACTGCAATTGCAGATTTCGACCAGAGATGGCGACGAAGAGGGAAAACTAGGACTGCAGCTTGAAGTAAATAAGTTTTGATGTCACATTGATTTTAAGATGGATAAATGCAAAACTGTTGAGGCGCAACTTCACTAAACATTTTGAATTTCTACAAATTGCTTCATTTTTTGCGTGTGGTTTTTGAACACAAACATTTGCAAAATAGTTTAAGCATGTTCTAAACGCTTTAGCAATAGTTCAGTTAGTTTAATAACTTTACTAAGTTTTTGCAGCAATAAACTGAAATGGCACGCTTCGTGTGATATTGATTAACTACATAAAATTATATAAATATATACAAAGTACATTTTCTAACCCCATATCTTGTTCTTTATAGGACATTTTAGTGGTTCCAAATACGTAGCGCTGATAGAACCTTTTAAGGTTCTATATAGAACCTTTTCTTCTAAGAGTGTAGGGCAAAATGTATTGGGTTAATATAAAATAATTTTCCATCTTGATTTTTCATAAGATAGGGCTAAAGGAACACTCCGACTTTTTTGGACTTTGGCTTATTCACCATATCCCCCAGAGTTAGATAAGTTCATACATACCTTTTTCATCTCCTGTAACTCTGTCTGACACACCCACCACTAGCCTAGCTTAGCACAAAGACTGGATGTAAATGGATACAGCTAGCATACTAATCCCAATAAGAGACAAAATTACGCAAACATTTTCCAGAGTTACAGCACGCACGGAGATGAAAAAGTTTTGTATGGACTTATCTAACTCTGGGGGAGACAGTGAATAAGCTAAAGTCCAAAAAATTCGGAGTGTTCCTTTAGGGTTTCACCTGAATTTTGAATTATACATTGTATTGTGCAGTGTATTACACTGTAAAAAAATATTGATGGTTTAACTTAAAAAAGTAAGTAACCTGGTTGCCTTAAAATTTTAAGTTCATTGAACTGGAAAAAGTGAGTTAATACAATGAAGGAGATTAATTTAACCACCAGAAACTCAAAATTATATGTTATCTGAACTAAATAAATTATTTAAGTTTATTTGACAAAAGAAAAAATGTTGTGATTACTACTCTAAAAAATATTGTTGGTTTAACTTAAAAAAGTAAGTAACCTGGGTTGCCTTAAAATTTTAAGTTGATTGAACTGGAAAAAGTGAGTTAATACAATGAAGTAGATTAATTTAACCATCAGAAACTCAAAATAATAAGTTCTCTCAACTAAATAAATTACTATAAAGTTGATTTGACAAAAGAAAACATGTTTTGATAACAAATCTTGAAAATATTTTTTACAGTATGGGTTAAAGGAAATATCAGTAAACTTAATTGATAATGTCCTCCAGACAGAAAATCACCAGTACATTTTCCATTTTTCTTACAGTGTACAAGCTAGAATTGAAAACTGACCCATAATATGGGGCACTGCGCTGTGTAAATTGAAGTTCAGCAGTTTGTGTTGTTATTTGATTTGCATAATTCATTTAGCAAACTGGGTGCTAAAACAACGCAGACAGCGGCTGCAAATCAACAATGCCATCAGTTAATCCTTAGTAACCCCCCCTGAAAGTTTAATCAGTTAGAGAGATGTTGCTTTTGCTCATTCAGCACGGTGTATTCCTGTCTCAATGGTGACTGTCAGTATCACACAAGTGATAAACTAATGAGGTAAACAAATACTCTTGAATAGAGGTCTGCTATGTAGGAGTTTTCTGCATTGTGATGATAAGGTTGCTTTTGGAGGGTAGAGATAACATTCTCGTGTCAGAGGGTCAGGGCAGGTGTATTGTATCTGTGTCCTTTTCTTATTACAGGGAATATCTCTTAGTCAGGGGTCATGAATCTTGACATGGTGGTTAAAATGTCTGATACGCTACGTAGGTGCCGCATAGTAGTGTTGTGATGATTTATAGCAAAGCAGCTTACTGATGTTGATAATACCATAGCACTGCCGTCTACAAGAACATTATGGCTGAATGGGGTGTGCAGAAAATGACACTAATGGTGGTGACACACCTTAGAGAGGTTTGTACTTGTGTAAACTTAATAGGAATCACCGGAGATGTAGATAAGTCCGAGGCATATGGATGGACCCAGTCAGTAATGGACTCCTTGCATACTTTGCTATTTTGCTATTGAAACATTGTATTTTTGTATGCCAAAACCTGGAAACGAGAGCATTTTAGCAATCATCTCGAAGTCATTGGATTTTTTTATAGCCTATTTTTAGTTTTTACTTAGCTTTTAAAAATTCATAAGTTGGGTAACACTTTACTTGAAGGGGTGTTCATAAGACTAACATGACACCTTCATAAACATGACATATATCGAGTCTATGCATGTTTATAACAACTGCCATTAAGTGGCTTTCACTCAATTATGTCATTTTGAATGCAAATATGACATTGTTTAAGATGTCTTTGTAATGACACCTTGACATTAACCATAACATCATAACCTGTCAGTGTCTTTGTCATGACAACTTGACATAAAATAAGGTTAAACTGTCATGATGTTGGCTTTAACATTGGCTGTCATTAGGCCATTATAACTGTGTCATGAATATTTTTCGTGACCTCAACTACAGTGGTACTAATTGAATTTGTCATTAAAGAGTTATAATGGCTTCATGACAGCCAATGTCAAACCCAACCACCTGACAGTTTAATGTAATGTTAACCAATAAAGCTAAGTGGTTTCTTAACTTTGATAATTAATCTGCTATGTCATGTTTATGACAGATTGTGTTGTCTTAGTAAAGTCAAGTTGTCATGACAAAGAAACTGACAGGTTATGATGTTATGGTTTATGTCAAGGTGTCATAACAAAGACATCTCAAACAATGTCATATTTGCATTAAAAATGTCATAACTGAGCGAATGACACTTAATGACAGTTGTCAAACATGCATAAAACTTCATATTCATAACATATGTCATGTCATGATTATGAAGGTGTCATGTTAGTCTTATGAACACCCTATAATTAATATTTTCTGCTAATCCAAAAGCCGATTGAAAAATCCTGTCGAGGAAACTAGGATGATGCTAACTTCCAGGTTACAAAAATTCGTAATCACTGCACTGAAAGGGTAACTACATTATAAAACCCAATAGGACAATCTTGAAGGAACCAGCGGCGAATTAGTTTTCCGAGTTCTGACGTCATCCTCCACTACTATAATTGCGAGAATTAACATAACATAAAATTATATAAAATTCAAAGACACTGTATTACTGTATGTGAAAACACAAGGCAACTTTCATTTACCATGCGATATATAATAGAGCATAAAAAAGCAGAAGACTAGTGCACAATTTTGTCTTTGTCTAATGCTATCTCACTGTCTTTTGAACATGGCTGGACACACCAAGCTTTATCGATTTATGTCAGACTGACTGCTCAATGGAGCGCTCTGTTGGCATCATTAGGGTATCAGTGTCTTTTGTGAAAGAAGAATATGTGCCGGGACAGATGTAGATAAAGGGAATGAATCCGTGATTTATGAGAAGAGGACAAATTGGGGTGTTGCTCACGTATATCATGTTCTCACAGGCCGAGGAGGACGTGGTCCTCTGGTGATAAAGCTAATGACATGAATGCATTGGTCATAAAACACAATGTAAACATAAGGTGCCACAAACGCCGGTGGGGTGGGGGAAGTTACACAACCAGCTAATACAGATTAGGGGCATTAACTTGCTTCAATTACCTCATGTGTCGTAAAGTGTAAGAATCAAAAGTGACAGTGCTGTTGATGTATTTTTGTGAAATATATTAGTCAAGTTAATTCAGATTGTTCACCCTTTGATACCTGTCAAAACAACAGCAACAACAACAACAACAACAACAACACAATTATAGTGTCACAGAACAGTCATTATTCACTACAAATCTTGACTCTGGCCCAGTGGAGTAACTAGGATTCTAAGCCTTAATTTGATACTTAAAGGGATACTCCACTTTTTTTTGGAAATAGGCTCATTTTATAGCTCATTTATAGTCAAATGCGAACACACAAACAAACAGGGAAACAACGAGAGAGAGAGAGAGAGAGAGAGAGAGAGAGAGAGAGGCAGGCAGGAGTTGACAAGTGAAAATGGAAGAGGAAAATAGATTTCATAAATTTGAAGAGAGGATGTATTTCAACGGTATATATACACAACTATAACTGTCTACCATATTCTCTCTCTGGCTGCGTCTCGACAACAGATTGTATTTATATTATGAGGTTATTTACTTACCCATGATGTAAAAAAATAGCTCTGTATAAACAACAACTGAGCAGAAGCGCTTGTCGACCTCCATGCAGAATACGCGTTTGGTGTGAACAAGCAGGCACCGGACCGCGCGTGATTTTCCGTTCCGCGTCGCTTCAGCGTCCGGTGTGAACCCGGCGTAATGGACTTCATTGGGGACCAAATGGTCCGAATGAGAGTTTCAGTGCCGCTTCAAAGGGCTTTAACGACACCAGACGATGAATAAGGATCTTATCTAGCGAAACGATCGGCCATTTAAAAAATAAGCACAAATGCTCGCCTTGCTCTGTTCTGTGATGAGCGTTCGTGACTCTCCTGTTCAAACTCGTTCATCAAAATGAACAAATCTTTTTTCGAGTCATGACTCGAAGGGTCCTAGATAAGACCCTTATTCATTGTCTGGTGTCGTTTAAAGCCCTTTGAAGCTGCTCTGAAACTGTCATTTGGACCTTGAACCGTTTGGTTCCCATTGAAGTCCATTATATGAAAAAAATCCTGGAATGTTTTCATCAAAAACCTTAATTTCTTTTCGACTGAAGATAGAAAGATGTGGACATCTTGGATGACATGTGGATGAGTAAATCATCAGCAAAAGTTTTTTTTAATAAATTCACCATTTGTGATGTGGCAGTGAGTTATAACGCACATTCGCACATTCAGATTCATATCAAAATCTGCCAAACTTCCCATACTACTTCTGAATAGTGTTAGGGGTAAACAGTTAAAGACCCAGAACCAGATATGAAGAATGAAGACCCAGAGTCAGAATTATAAAAAATTAAAGAAAGTTTTACTGAGCATAGTTTCATCAGCAGAAGTCAGCAGAAGACAAGAGTTCATAGACCGCCTTCTTGCAGTTACAAAGATCACAGCAGTTATGCCTTTTCCAAGGTCTAAGCTACGTCATTGCTTACACGATGAATGATTCTCATTGGCTAAGAAATAGATAAACACAGTAATTTTCCACACATATACAGAGGAAGCATATATCCATCGATGATGCATCTGACGTTCAGAGGCACATCATGACCTTCCAGGTCACAGGTTTGGGTTGCTGGGCGCCAGTATGTCCAGAACAACAACTCAATCTCCAATAATGGCAGTTGTTCCTTAACCTGCAACCAATAGACTAACACTAACTGGAGTAAGACCTTAAGAAATGGTGCCTTAAACAATTGGCTTCAATGACCCCTTTGTGTTTTAACACACAAACCAAATCCCTATTTCCCTATTATTTTCACTGTTACGGCATTCACATAGGACAAATAAGAGCTCCCATCAAGGCTGAAGAGAGTCTGAGCTGCTTATTATCAGTTAAGTGTACCAAAACATAATGGTAAAACATTCACTCGCTTGGGAGAAAAACAGATAACATTTGCTCCCCAGAAAGGAAATATAATAGAAAGAATACATTTTAATACAACAATTAAAGTTCAATATAGCAATGCTCAATATAGCTTGACCATCTGTACAGAGAAAGAGCATATGTGTTGGACATGTGTGTTCACAACGCCTTCAGGATCCATAAACCTTTCTCCTGATACCAGAGAAAGAGACAAATGCCTTGTGCACCTAAAAGAAGCTGGTTACTTACATCAGCATGCATTTAAGAATATAATTTTCTAAACCATAAGCACAAGGAATATATAAATGTGGATAAATTATTAAGTGATAATGAATATACTTTATAAAAGAAATACATTCAAAAGGATATATGATATATGCTGAAGAGGCAAGGGATTTTGAGCACCCCTTCAATAGGATGTCTACTTCATAAATTGTATGAAAATTGTGGAAATAATGGTTCATATCACTCAAAACAATGGACAAAAATGGAGGCGCCCTTATATGGGCAGTAATGGAGTCTGGTTGTGCCCTAGTGAAAAAGTTTGGTACTGCGCCAGTGCGCCCAAACAGAATCTCACAGAAAGCTAATTTTTTGAGATATCAACCTAAAATTTAAACTTGTTCAGATTTTTGTCTTTGATTTTTCTGCAGTTTTAGAGTAGCCCAGGTTTTGAAAATATATATTTTATATAAAATATGAATAATTATTTTTTTTACATTGTACATTTCCATAAACTCAAACTTCTATAACTTTTTTTCTGTTTCACTTTCTTAATTTATTTCACTTCGACAAAAATCTGCCAAATGTCTTCTTTAAAACGAGACCTATCTTGCATTTATATTCCAAATCTTGCGTCTATATTCCAAAGCATTCTTGAATTACAACCATTTAAGTTCGAAATGTGCATTCCCATGTTCATTTAAAAAAGACAGTTAACAGGTTAACCCTCAGGTGCTCTTCGTTTCTGAGTCACACTTGTTATCTTCCCGGTCAAAAGTGACCGGACACCTAAAAATTTTAATTTCCTCCATCCCAGTAAAACCAATGCAATTTATTTTTGTTCTATAATATTTATTCTTTGTAATTTAGTATTTTGAGACAATTTGATTGAATTTATTGATATTTATGCAATATTTATGGTCTATTTTGCCATGGAAAAAAATATTTTAATTTTTTTTTTCAAAAAATATTAATGCAGTATTTTAGTTTAATATAGAGTCTAGGCCTTAAGAAATGTTTTTTTTTTTTTGAAGAAAATTAGCACCATCTGGTTACAGTCTAGAGAAAAAGCGTAGAATCATGGTGTAACCACTAGATGACATGTACAGCTCTCTATGGAGAAGCATGTGAATTCCCCAGATGTTTTTTTTTTTTTTTTGGTGGTGGATTTGAATATATAGTTGAAACAATCTCAAAAACTATTTTTTATTAAAAAAAAGTAAAAAAATAAAATAAAAATAAAAAATTGTGAATTTTGTTGTTTTTGTCAATTTCCCATTCATTTCCTATGGGTGTTATTTTTGACCGAAGACCACAAGTGTGACTATTTTTTTTAAGACCGCTTAGCCTGCTCGGATCATGACCTCAATTTTTTTTTGTATTCACATACATAATGCCATAAAAGTCACCAAGTTTCATAACATTCTGATGAAGCTGTGATTTTTAGAAATTCAAAACAGAAAACTTTTTGGTCAGAAATGACCGAAGAGCACCTGAGGGTTAAGTATGTGAAGGTATTTAAATATGCGACTGTCCCATCTACACTTCTGGTATAGCTACACACTTTCCCTAGCTTTCCTCTGATTCTTTTGATCTGTTCATTCAGTTAACAGAATGTGAATGATTCTTTCTGACAGGTTCTGTTCTCAAATTCAGCATTTAATGATCTGGTTGCTGGACATTCATTGTAAATGCAAGGTACATAATTCCAAAGGTGTCCTTTTGTCCAATTTCATTGTGTTTCCATTTGGCTACTTTCTAGTACCATTTAAAGTTGGCTGACATGTTCTCTTTTATCAAGGTCTACCTCTTGTAAGATGTTACGTTTTAAAAAGCTGATCAACTGAGCCTTGTGAAAAAGAGGTCAAGTGGGACTTTGTTGGTTGAAGTGCTTTGCTCTGCCACATCTTCTGACAGCTGCTTCTGTTACCTTTTCACTCGAGCCTAAATTATTCATACAGGAAGGACATCTGTGCCTCAAACAAGGCTGTATCAGGTCAGGGATCTTTGTGAACATACAATAGTGTTATGATGTCATTACAAACATTGTTTATGTATAGATGAAGAAGTCCTGGGGTTGTATAGTGAATATAGTAAATTAGAAAATAATGTTGATTATAATGCACCATCAATACTTTATATTGGTTTATTGGTTTCATTGGTGAAACAATAGCTTCCCTTGAATATAAATAGTAGTTGTATGTATTTTATGTATTTGTAAAAAAAATTTAGCCATATAAATAATGTGTAGGTGTATTTGTGGTCATTACAAGTTTCTGTGTGTGTACCCCCCCAAGGCACGGATGACTGAGCCTATTAGGGTTACACTCATGAAAGATTCACATGTCTGATCACTTCCTAATGACTGAGTCCCTGATTAATTCCTCTTCCTGTTTTAAAAATTTACCATCTCTTTATTTTTCTTTTGGAAGTCCCTCCCCTTTTTTTTTTTTTAGATTAGCAACCGATTCTTATCTGAATCATCTGTTAATGTTGTCAATATATATTTTTTAAACACCAATTATATTCTGAATATCTAATGCGGTATAAATACCAATATTTACCGGTATATACACAATAAATACCGTTTTGGCACTTGTAAATGTGACGTGAAGATCGCTGTAGTGCCTCAGTTCAAGTAAACTGATCATCTGTCACCTTTTATTTAAAGATAGAGTAGAACTTAACGAAAGGAATATGTATCTTACATAATATTGATAAATCAGTGTTTTTCAACTACTGAGAGAGGTCAATAAAACTCCAGGAGAACAATTATGTCACAGAACGTTACATTTACCTCAGGAAAGCCATTTAATGACCAGCACATTAGTTTTATATATATAGCATATATGTGAGATATATATTTTTCTTGAGAAAAATTAACATGCACGCTATCTTCTGTAGCCTACCTAGTATGTACTGTATCCAAATGAGTCAAGATTGAAATCAAATCCAAGAATGGAATTGAAATCGTGAAAATTGTTTTAAGCAATAATACAAACAGTAGCCTACCAGTCATTGTACCATGTAAACATTAGGGGTGGAACGGTAGTCACAGAAGTCACGGTTTGGTTCATACCTCGGTTCAGACATCACGGTTCGGTATGATTTCGGTACAATGGAGGTGTGTAAGCAAAACAAAAATACAGAAGGCATTGTATTTTTTAAATAAGTTTTATTAATAAAGGCATAGAACCAGTTTATTTGTAGTGCACTGACAATAGTTTTATATAATTCGTTTATTAATTAAAAGAATAAAAAGACTAAAAGACCTTGCGATATGTTTGGTAATTGTACCTGAATTAATTGAAAATTATTTTGCTATATTTCAGATCAATTTGTTTTCCTTCATTTTAATTAACATTATTAATTAACGATGTAACATTATTCTCATCTGAATTATAAATAATTTATTTCTGTATAAAATAATACTACCATTAAAAACATATTCGATTTTCTTTTTTAATCAATGCAGAATGTGTAAGAGGACAAGAAATTAAAACCAACGCAAAATGACGAATGTCCAAAAGATGGGACCCACAGACTGTATTGAAATGGAGTTTGATAAATGTTTTGCTTTGAAAACAGTGTGTGTGTGATTTTGGTTGGGTGACAGTTGTAGGTTACAGTTTGTCAAGAGTGTGACAAAAGCACAATATTGTGTTTTATTGCGAGTGTACACAAATATATGTAAACACTTTGCAGGTTTAATGATCTGAACAAAATGAGTATGTTTTTTTTTACGTTTCCACTGATCGATCGAGCCCGCGCCTCTCTCTCTCTCTCTCACACACACACACACACACTCCAGCATTGCAATAATGACAGCGCAGCCTGCTCATTACGCGGTCACACCAAACGCGAATAGAGCGTCAAATTTGCGTCTATCGCGTCTAGTTCGACGCTAGTCCAAAGCGAATAGCTTATAAAGCCAACGTTTGAAGTGAACGCGCATTCAGAGCTAGCCGATGGTACAGATTATGTGTCCCTAATCTAACAATATCTAACAATAAACTTGCATTACATTAATTTGCATGCGGGTTTTATTTATTTTTATACTGTGTATTCTCCATGTAAATTCGTGCACCAAACCGTGACACCCGTACCGTTTCGGTTCAATACGAATACATTTACCGTTCCAACCCTAGTAAACATTGTAACATGTTGTCACTAAACTTTATACAATTCTGGTGAGTTAATAAATGTTTTGACTGTGATGCAAGTTTTTTTTTTAGATACCCCCATTGCATCCGTTTCTAATGTGCAATTAAAATATTGTGATAATACAACCCGATCTCCCGGCAATTTGGTGGCTAATTCGTAACAATTCGTGTGACCTCACTCGTACGAATTAGTCCGATTTTTGCTAAATAGTACATATTTTACAAATTGGCCAATTCATATGAATTCGTACGAATGACCCGCCCCAAACCTACCCATAACGTGGGTTCAGACAAATCGTACAAATTCAGACGAGTGAGGTCATACAAATTCTTACGAATTAGCCACCTTTTAATCACTCGTACAAATTCGGACGAATTGGTCGTGAGATAGCGTTGGATAATACCGTTTACCATGATAAAAGCTCAACCAATTAATCTCAGCATGAAAATTTGATACCGGCACATGCCTATTCTCAAGATCTTGTGCTTCGACGTTGGATGTTCGACATCTTGTATCTCTGGGGTTGAGATTTAATGCCAAGAAAAGCATTCACCCTCCTGCCCAGAGGACAACATATTTAGGGATTGTTTAGGACTCTCTTACCATGCGGGCACATCTGTCCCCCACAGGTGTCGAGTCTGGGTCAGGAAATTTGAAGTTTATATTACTTTAGCCCGATAGCCCTTGGAGGAAATCCCCTGGCTCGCCACAGCAGAAACGTTTAATGTGCAGAAGGCCCAAAGAAATCACTAGTCGCATTGTGATCTTCATGCCCTTTCTAAAATCCATGCTTATGGTAAGTGCTTATGGAAAGAGTTGAGCACTTTGTGCACTCTTTTATATAAATCTATATTTATTGTAAGGGTTACGCGCTGCAAGCTTTGTACCCTTTCTTTGTACTTCAGACCCCGGTTTCTCACCTTGGGTCCCACTCTAGGTGCATGTTGTAGTCATAGGATGCTAACAACAGATGCTTCCCTGACTTGCTGGGGAGCTGTCTTAGATGGTTGTCCAACCCAAGGGATCTGTAGAGGCTGTCATCTTGATTGGAATATCAATTGCCTCAAATTGAATGCTGTATTTCTGACCCTGAAATACTTCCTCTGGCAGTTAAGAGGCTACCATGTCCTAGTGCGGGTGTACAACACTGCAGTTGTCGCTTATATAAATCCCCAGGGCAGACTGCGTTCTCGCCATTTGAACAAACAAGTGGAGCAGGTTCCTGTCCCTCAGGGTGATTTACATTCCCAGAAGCATGAATGTGGGAGCAGATCTATTGTCCAGACAGGAGGTCACACGTGGGGATTGGAAGCTCCATCCCGATGTAGTCAGTCAGATCTGGGAAAGATTTTACGATGCAATGTTCCCTGTACTACTTGTTGACTCCTCCAGTCTGGACACCATGACCCATGCATAGCCCAGGAAACATCTCTATGTGTTTCCACCGATCGCTCTGCTCCTGTGAGTCCTGGAGAAGGTCTATTACTGATATCACCCCTATTACTGATATCACCTTGTTGGCCGACCAGAGCCTGGTTCTCAGAAATCACATCTCTCCTGACGTCTCTCCTTGGGTGATACTGAACAGGAGAGATCGCCTGTCTCAGATGCAGGGGCCTTCAGCGATCTAAGCATCTAAGAGATGCTGGACTTTCAGTGGATGTAAGTGCCTCCACTAGAAGAATGTACGCCCTTAAGTGACATTGTCTTTGAAAGGTGGTGTACTATACATCATGCAAAACTAGTCCACTGCCAGATTGTTTCAGTGATGGAGTGTCTGGAGAATAAACCGTCAGCAGGCACATGCCCTGCTACTCTCAGAGTATCTGTGGCCACCATTTCAGTTTGAGTGTAGCTTTTGAAAGGGAACATCTTGGGTTACTTGATTGTAACCCTGTTCCCTGAAAAAGCAGACAGGAAAAGAAATGGACACAGCGACCTCATTGATTTCAACGGAGAAAATTGAAGCCTGTTAAAAGCTGATAGCTAGGCGTACTGCGTAGGCTCAAACTGAGCCTATCACGTGACCTGTATGTCTTTTAGTAGAAATCTGAATAATTCCCTTCCGAATCTAACAGAGATGGAGAGAGTGAGTATTAGCTGTCCATGAGCTAGCAGCAGGATCAACTTTATGACTCTCTATGGGCTTCTCCCTCGACTTTATCGGACTTTATGTCTCCATGTTCCCCCGATTGCCTGCAAGCTTCTCCTCCTGTCTATACGGTAATTTCTCTACTGTGCGACAGAGAGTCGATTCTTTATGATGCAGTTGTTACTACCTATTTTTACAAAAACTGCTTCGACAGGGCCATAATGTAAGATACAAGGTAATGGAGCCTTTTATACATTGTTGTGTTTCTTTATAAATAAATAATGGACAAATTGAGTGTTTAGACTCCTCAGATTTAAAGTTATTCGCTGTCAAAGTGACGCCAATGAAATGCTAACAGCAGGTGAAGTTCTGCTACAATGGCGGCTCCCGCGAGGTTTCAACTTCTGGCTGATGGATTACCCCCTTGTGAAAAAATGGGAAAGTGCGCTTCATTGCTGCACTGAGGGCGTGTTCATGATGTCACATGGCTATTTGTACCCTCTGATGTGCAAATTCCGAAGAAGTCATCATCAGAGGTTATTCAAGACAAATTATTGGGCGTGTTTGCCACTCGTGTTGTTCACAATCGGTCAAACGAAGACGTTTTCCCCACTCACTTTTCCTCTTGTAACAATCCTCATAGTTTGCCCTCTGTAAAGAGCTGGTGATTACAGCGAATGAATACAGTGAGTGAAGTAGCGCTGATCCTCTTAAAAGACTCATTGATGCCTTGTCAGTCTGTGTCCAAATAAAGCTGAGCTTTATGGTATTTATAGGAAGAATCCTGTTCTCTCCTGGAACTCCTGCTTGTGACTTTGAGGAAGGATCTGGGACAGACATTAGAGCTGAATGCTTCCCCTCAGAAAGGCAAACACTGGACTGTTGTATCAATTTGTCTCAGAGGGTCAACAATATCTTTGGGACCTTTTTTGAATTTGGAATGAAATGTTATTGATCATTTAAATGTATTTAGACTTTGTCATCTTGTCCTCAATAATATGAATATACAAAAAGATAATTAACAGGGGAGCAATGGAAAGTAGGCAGAATATTAGGAACAAAATGCCAAACTTGGAACACGACGAGAGCAAGGCAAAAAGGAACACAAGCAACCATTACATACAACAATGGACAGAGAACAAGAGAAAGACAATGGCGATGTACAGTATAGACACTGGGAGAAAACCTGGGAGAATGAATTTGCGTTTACATAGGGGCATCTTTAGCCCTGGACGGAAAAGGAGCAGCTGCTTTGGGCCCCAAGCCACCCCCTGTGCATGTGCCTGACCATAACCCTGCAGAAAATCCAGCATAAATTCAATGTTGGTCCAGGCTCATTTATGCTGGTTAGGGCTGTTATAGTGCTGGTGTAGCTAATAGACTAGTAATGATGTTCTCAAGCTAAACTGAACTGGTGTTTCTGGTACACCCAACACTACTGCTTCCCATGCTGGTGACCAGCAAACCAACATCTCATGCTGGTCCCAACATGCAAAACATACATTTTTGTGGTGACCAGCAATGTTGCGTTTTTCTGCAGTCAACACGGTATTTTACCATGTTTTAGTTCATGCCCAGTTGGCTAAAAATATTAGCCTGTTATGCCAGACCTACATCAAGATGTAAGGTCTGGAAACTCTTCATTGACAGGGTTCAATCCGAGGGGCGGGATAAACGGTTGTCTTTCAAATTCTCTCTGCACGCAATTGGATAGCGCTACAGCCAATCAGAGCAACGAAGAAGGTGACATACTCAGCGGAGCAAGTTGATATATTAAACTTTTACCGCATCCAGTCCAGCTGTCAACATTGAACATTGAAAATAAGGGAGATTTCCCAGAATCCATCCCCAAAATAAGGGATTTTTTTGTTTTTTTACACGACCCACAAACTTTAAAAATAAAACACTAATCATTAAAAGTAAAAAGAGTTTATAACTAGCCTACGTATGTGTGAGAGAGAAAGAGACAGTATGTGTGTGTTTTTGTGTGTATGAGAGAGAAAGAGACAGTGTGTCATTAAAAAAAATAATATCATAGAGAATGTTTAAATACTAATATCAGCTTACGAGGGAAACGGAGCCGGAGTAGTGGTGCTTCGGGGTGCTGGGGATGATTCGGGAGAGGTCCGTGCACCTTACCGATCATAGCGCGCACCGACACAGAATAAAGCCTTTATACTCGACGACACAGCACGAGTGGGCAAAAATGACAAGTTGATCATTTCACCACAGCTTTTTTGTAACAGCGCCGCATCCGAGGATGAACGACTTCAAACCGAATATGTCTGAACTTGCTCTGACCGGCTCAACTCTGTCGTCATTATGTTAAGCCCGCCCGCCGACTCTATACACGATGTGATTGGCCCTACCAGAGTTGAGTTTTTCCAGCTAAAATGTCTATGGAGAGTTGCTAGACCACACTTTGCTGCAAAATTATTTTTGCTGCCGCTAGGGTGCGTCTAGATTTCTAGGCTATAAAAATGTTGCTTGTTGAGTTGTTTGCATGCCTTAACATATTTATTGTAGCACACATTTTAAAAGTTTTATCTTATATCACACTTTTTGGCTGTTAAAATGGAAGCATGTTGGAATTCATGCTCTTCTTTTGTATAAAGGAACAGTAATGACCTCCATTTTTGATTTGATTGTCATTAGCATCTTAGTCATTTTGACATTAACAAGCGCTGATCAGCTCATTACTGTAGATCTTGGCGTTATAAAATATCTTATAGCACCAAAACAATCATTATTAGGCTATTATTTTATGACTTAAAAATACAGAGGTCCAGACCTCTGGAACCACAATGCTGTGTACTGCCATACTAACTGTAACATTGGTCCACTGGAGGCAAGGTTGCAGAACCCAAGTGCAGTTTAATATTATTCAAAACACGATCAAACACACAAAAAAGGCTGGACATGGACATGAACATGAACATGGAAAACTACCCAGAATACCACAAGCATCCACCTAGCAACCAGTGGCTCAAGACTCACAATATCGTAGAATCATGGTGGTGAGATACTATAAAATATCATCCAATTTATTGTAAGTCTAGTTGGGCCCTCTCGCTGCTTTCTGTTGTCGATCATCTGGCCTAAGATGTTGTCTTCAGAAATATCAGAAATATCTGCAATTGAAAACATTGGAGAGTCTCGTCTCATAAATCACATAATTATGATGGGTTAGGTTTTTGCTGCTGTTCCACATTTTTATAGCAAGAAGGGTGTTTATGTGACTAAGATTTATATAGAAACAAGATTACAATTCTTTTTCATTTCTAATCACCTGTTATTTAATTGTATGGCTATAATTTCCTTGATTTTGTGTTTTTCTTTGTGTTTTAGAGTTGTCAATTTACAAACCAAGAATGGTGCCACGCCACTTTACCTTGCATGTCAGGAGGGCCACCTGGAAGTTGTCCAGTACCTAGTGAAGGACTGCGGGGCGGAGCCAAGTATCAGAGCCAATGATGGGATGACACCATTGCACGCTGCTGCCCAAATGGGACACAACACTGTCATTGTTTGGCTGGTGAGCTGGCTTGTTGGATGAGTATTATTTAAAGTTAAAATATGAAATATGAAAATATACATACCACATAAACGTACAAGTTTATAAGCAACTGTTACAGAAAAACATCAAAATCTGTGAGCATTTCGAATGAAAAATATAGAAATGTATTTGTTTCGTTATTGTTATATATAACTAAAACATTTTTGGACAGCTTAGAACTGAGTTTTCTGTGGTTTTCCTATAGGAGGAGAACACATTTCTTAAATGAATTGAGATGGATAGCGGCTTATAGTTGAATTGAACTTGATTAATGGACTTGGCAACACTGACACAGTTAACTGAAACAGCATTGAGCTAAGTAATAATGACACTATAATCTTCTGTAAAGCTGCTTTACAGCTTTGACACTGCAATTTTACTGACTTATTAATGTGAAGCTGCTTTGAAAGTATTTATATTGTAAAAAAATGTGACTTGACTACTTTATCCTTTCTGTATAATTACTTGCAGAAAATTAGCATGATTTGTCCTCTGCATTAAACCCATCCAAGTTAGTGCACACACAATAGGAGGCTGTGATTGTGGGTTATGTGCTCAAAGGCACCTCTGTCATTTCCTGTCGTTATTTAGAATTGAACCTACTGGTGCATAATTTGAGCCACTATAGCATATATGTCCCATGAGGCTGGTTGTCTCAATATTTGTAACATCATATCTGTAGATGCTTTATCAGGCGTGTTGTATGAGGTGGTGAGACATTTTACTATATCTTTACAAACTACTTTTTTTGTCTTCTACAGATGAGTTTCACAGAAATCAGCCTAGCTGACAGAGACAATGATGGGGCCAGTGCCATGCACTTTGCTGCCAGCCGTGGCCATTCCAAGGTTCTCAGCTGGCTCCTCCTGCATGGTGGGGAAATAGTGACAGACAGCTGGGGTGGTACGCCTCTTCATGACGCTGCTGAGAATGGAGAGCTGGAGGTATGTATAAGAAATCACCATGAAAATTATTTTAGATTAATGTTTCTTACATCTCTCTTGCCATTCAACATATGGTGCAACTAAATGCAACATACAGTATTATAACATGTCATTGTGGTACAAATTTAGAGCAACCAACCTCACAAATTGTTTAATCTGAAATAATGTGGCCCGCCAGAGCCCATCTGTTCCTCTCAGATTGTGTACACTATCATCTCCGACTCCCCCAAACCAGTACAGCTTCCACCAGCCATCTCTCTGACCGGTCCAGATTGAACTCATCTTCTCAGCCCAGAGTGAGACAGAGACAGAGCCAGCCACAGAATTTGTCCTGAAACCAAAGCCAATCTCCAGATCCGTCCCAAGGCCAGAGCCTATCAACAGGTCCACCCAGGTGTCAGCACCGTCTGAGCAGTCCACCTCAGAACCAGAGAAGGAGAACTGGCTCATTATCTTTCGGACCTTGGAACCAGCCCCCACCCCCAGCTTCTCTCCTTCTCAACCCAGCCTCTCCCTATATCCTGCCCATTCTGTTTTTCTCATCCTCTCCGTTGGCACTGTCCGCATCCATGGACTCACCTGTTTTACTCCTTTGCTCCACCCTCGCTGCTGGTCACCAGGCTGCACCTCGGGCCTCTAAGCTCATGGCTCCAGCTTGGCCTGTCAGCCTGTCAGCTCTGCCTTGGCTCTGTGCTCCATCGACAATACTGTGATCCGTCATCCCTAGGGCCCCACCGGGGTGCCTTGCCCTTCCTGCTCCACCTTGATCATTCGTCGTTCTGGTTCCATCACGGACTTCCGGGCCTCCGGCTGTACCTCAGCCCTCAACCCCTTCGGCTCTGATGGGCTCCTCCTTCCCTCCAGCTCATCCAATGTCCTCACTCCGGTCTTCTTGGCTCCCATCTCCACTTTGGTCATTCGTCGTTCTGGTTCCATCGCGGACTTCCAGGCCTCCGGCTGTGCCTCAGCCCTCAACCCCTTCGGCTCTGATGGTCTCCTCCTTCCCTCCAGCTCATCCAACGTCCTCACTCTGGTCTTCTAGGCTCCCATTTCCTCCTTGGTCATTCGTCGTTCTGGTTCCATTGCGGACTTCCGGGCCTCCGGCTGTACCTCAGCCCTCAACCCCCCTTCGGCTCTGCTGGGCTCCTCCTTCCCTTCAGCTCATCCAACGTCCTCACTCTGGTCTTCTAGGCTCCCATCTCCTCCTTGGTCATTCGTCATTCTGGTTCCATCGCGGACTTCCAGGCCTCCGGCTGTGCCTCAGCCCTCAACCCCTTCGGCTCTGATGGGCTCCTCCTTCCCTCCAGCTCATCCAATGTCCTCACTCTGGTCTTCTAGGCTGCCATCTCCTCCTTGGTCATTCGTCGTTCTGGTTCCATTGCGGACTTCCGGGCCTCCAGCTGTACCTCAGCTCTCAACCCCCCTTCAGCTCTGCTGGGCTCCTCCTTCCCTCCAGCTCATCCAATGTCCTCACTCTGGTCTTCTAGGCTGCCATCTCCTCCTTGGTCATTCGTCGTTCTGGTTCCATTGCGGACTTCCGGGCCTCCAGCTGTACCTCAGCCCTCAACCCCCCTTCAGCTCTGCTGGGCTCCTCCTTCCCTCCAGCTCCTCCTATGTCCTCACTGAGGCCTTTTCCACCAAAAAAGAAGTTCGGAACTGGTGCTGTTTCAAAGTTGGTTCAACTTGTGACCTTTCTCAGAACCTGTTTGTTTTTCCACTTACTAGAGAGCCCTTGCTCTCTCTCCCTCACGCATATTAATAAAAATCAATTGAAACGATAGTAAAGGGTCGGAAGACCGCAGTTTCACATGAAGCATTTGGAGACTTTTTTCTCCTGAATTACCGTGGTGTGTGAATTGTGCGGAAAAAAACACGTTGCTTATCTTCTCTAAAAAGCTGACATAAACCACATTTCAATAAACGAAAAAACCTATCCAGTGATTAAATGTTTTCTGTATTGACGCAAATATTGCGCGATCTCCTAAACAGCCGAGATAATCACAGAAGCGTGCCGTGGCTAGACGTCCACTACACAAACATGCACACGTCCGATACACAAACAACTCATTTTAACCTTTCACTTTAATGAATAGTTAAAACAACTGACCTGACCAACACTGAACTCACGAGACCTGTGAATCGGTGTATAAACAATCGGTAACACTTAATTAGATTAGTTAACTAAGCTACTATTAATAAACTGCACTTCTACAGCATTATTAATGTTAATTTCAATAGAAGAGTCTGTAGGCCCACTATATGTGTAGTAGCCATTAAATAGCTTTAAGTACTATGTACTTACATTGAAATTAATAATTTGATTCAATGGACTTTTTTGTACATACATGTTTTTACATTGTAGTTACATTTTAAAATTCCAGCATGTAATTACAGCTATAATTAATTTATGTAATTACATTTGTAATTACACAGTTGACCCTCCCCTCACAACTTATCCTACCCTTAAACCGACCCATACCACCACACCTGTCCCTAACCTTACCCGTATCACACCTCAATAGCAGCAAAAGTGTTTTACAATACAACAGGAACACAATAATACATTGTACTTATTGTTCAATGTAAGTACATAGTACTTAAAGCCACTTAATATAAAGTGAGACCAAATATTATAATGTAATTTTTTTTTTACATCTATGCTGATTATGAAAATTGAACAGCATAAGTAAGATGCGCAATATATCAGAAGATTTGATGGGTAAGACATGATTTTGACCACTAAATTAAGTTTTGTTTTGTAGAAAGCCTTTCTTTAAAGTGAATTTCGTTTTGTATAAATTTTATCTTAATTTCAGTCAATTTTTCATAAACCAATTCCCTAGATATACTAAATAAGAAGCAAATATAGCAGACAATCTGTCGAAACACTTTGGTGTACGTGCTTCGGTGGAAAAGGGGGGACTCTGGTCTTCTAGGCTCTCATCTCCACCTTAGGCCTTGGACTTCTGAGCCACCGATATCGCCCTGGGCCGTCGCACCGTCAGCTCCACCTGGGTCGTCACCTCTTCTGGCTATGCATTTGTCAGTCGGCCCCCCGGCCACTGCCTGAAATGTCCATCAGGACTATTTTTATTAAAATAAATACATTCTTAAAACAGAATTATAAAAAAATGTGAGTAAAAGACCAGTGTTTTTATGTCATAACTTATATGAGATTATTGTAAAGAAGGTTGCAGATAGCACAGACATTTTCACAGAAGCACGTCATACTATTTGTTGTAACATGATCCATCTGAGGGTAGTTGACAGAAAAAGTGAGTCAGAGAGTATTGTCTCTTGTTTTCCACCTGAGGGCTAAACGCATGACAGCTGTCATTAAAAGTACCCTTTTACTGCATATATTTTAAAACCACTAATACTTTACTCAACTGTCTTTCTCAAACTCTCAAATGTCAACAGACAAACATTCACACCCTACAAGAAGAGCACACACGCTTTTAAATGATGATGTTTAGGCGAAAATATGTGCATAATTCTGTGTAAGAGGCTGTGTAATACTCAGAGCTGAGTACTAGTGTATCGTATTGATATTGATAGTAACACTGTAGTATCCAGATCAAATGAAGGACCTGTCTAAACATGACCACAACGCAGCCCTGAAGTGTAGAGACCTTTTCAACTAGACTATCCCCTGCTAAGGCCTTCTCGGACCTCCTCGCCTTCCCTTTCCCTATGCACAGATAAAAACATTCTCAAAATGATTCCCGTTCACGTCGATCTGCGGAAAATACTTAAAACGCTGTATTATGCAGGCCAGGTACTTTGTAAAGAAAGACAATTCTAAAGCTTATATGCATTCAAACACGCATAGCTATAGACTAAACATGAAATACGTATGTGCATGCCATCATCGTTTTCACAGATTTACGTTTTTGAAGCTTACACGGTGACGATGATTCAAAACTTGGTTTCAAAAACGTGCACTTTGAAACCTACTTGTAACTTTTAAGTTCTCAGGCCACCAAAACACTGTTGTCATGTAAATGAATGGCCAGAACGAATTAAAAGTTATCTGTTTTCTGTTGAAAACGCTGTTGTGTACACGGCCCCTAAGTTAATAACTAATGATTTTTACAACGGAAATGAATTAATGAAAAACGTACTTGGACAATGACTTTTTTCTAGAGCTGCAGTACAACTAAAACAATCTTTGTTCCATTAATTTCCTATTATCGCTGTATTGCAAAAAGCGCTATATAAATGAAGGTGACTTGACTATTACTGATATTTGGAAGCATTACCAAATCAGTCAAAAATATTATACATTATATTATATATTTAAGCAGCATTTTCTCAAAACTCTGTGTATAATATATTTGTCCGATTATTCTCCAAAGTTTAAAAAAGGGTTTGTTCACATCCCCAACCAACTAAAAATATTTAATAAAGCAGTCCCAGATTTTCTGGGTGTTATAAATATAAATGTGTTTTTCGCTGTGTAGTGCTGTCAAATTCTGGTAGTGAACGGAGTGGATATGGGATTACGGGACCAGGATGGATTCTCAGCAGGAGACCTAGCTGAATACAACGGGCATCAACAGTGTGCCAAGTACCTCCGCACTGTCGAAAACATGGTGAGATACTGTACAGACACAACTACACACAGTCTTAAAGGATGTACAACAAAAGAAATGTTAAATTCTCATTCACATGTGCTTTCATATTTTTGTTTTCAATCTTAGTACTACAAAATATATATATATTATTCTTTCTTTTTTAACTTTTCTGTGAGACAATGTGTTCAAGTATGGGATTACCAATATAAAATATTAAATTCTTATTGTGTGCACAAAACCTTAGCCACATTTTAAGTTCTATTCCTTTCTGTATGTGTAAAACTTTAATGAGGAACAACAAAGTGCACCCGTCTATACGTGCATGTAGGCTATACATTATAAGTAGGTTGTTGTGAGTGTGTACTAGAGAATAATTGCATGTCCCCAGTGTAATGATGTGGTTTCTTACCACCTCATCAGCTGCAATCTCATTTGTTACTGCCTGTAATTAACTTTTGTTTATCAAAAGGAATTTATTCCTTTAAGCACTCTCAAAGAGTTTATTAACCAGTTACAGGCATCTTTAAGGTCAACCTACCAAATAAATGCCACTAATCAATGCCTAACAATAACACTAGCTTTCATCTCAGAGTGTGGAACACAGAGTCTTGTCACGCGACCCTTCGGCAGATCTGGAGAATAAACAACCTGACTCAGGCCTCTCCTCTCCCAACGCCACCCTGCCCACCCCAGCCCCCCCTGCGGCCCACTTTGACATCTGCTCGCCCTCCAGCTCGCTGTCCAATTACGACTCTGCAAACTCCAGCCAATCCAGTACTGGAGAGAAAAGGAGTGGCACGCCTCCCTCAAGAGTTCCGACAGGTCAGAGAAACACACATTTATAGCCAACATATCAGTCATAGAGACAGTAAAGACATTTATAATGTAACAAATGAAGCTGTCTGTCTCAAATAAATGCTGTTCTTTTATTCTTTTTACTAATGCATCACGGTTTAATATTGAGCAGCACAACAGCTTTCAATATTGATAACAATAAAAAAAATGCTTCTCGAGTACCAAATCAGCATATTAGAATGATTTTTGAAGGATCATGTGTCACTAAAGACTACACTCTTAGAAAAAAGAGTTCATTGGGGTTCTATTATGAAGCATAGGGTTCTTTACTTAACTCCAAAGAACGTTTTTTGACAAAATAAGGTTCTATGATGACAAGAAAGAACCCTTTTGGCACAATTATTCATTCATATATTACATTATTCTGCCACATTTTGTACTTATATTATTGTTTATTAAAATGTTGTAGTAATTTAATATCACATTTTAATCATGCTGATTTTTGGAGGAGAAAAACTGAAATGGCACTCTTCGTGTGATATTGATTAACTACTTAAAATTATATAAATATATAAATTTTCTAACCCCCATATCTCGAATTTTGTGATCATTCACATGCATTCATAAATACATTTTAGGGTCCTGATGTTTGTCAATAATATGACATATTTATTCCGGAAAGGGATGAATGAACCCAAAAGGTTCCATATAGAACCTTTTTCCTGGTTACAAAGAACCCTAAAGGGTTCTTATTATTGATGCCTTAAAAAGGGTTCTGTATAGACAAATACGTTCCAAATACGTAGCGCTGATAGAACCTTTTAAGGTTCTATACAGAACCTTTTCTTCTAAGAGTGTAGAGTAATGATGCTGAAAATGTAGCTTTGCCATCACAGGAATAATTTAAAAATATATTAAAATAGAAAACAGTTCATTTAAATTGTAATAATATTTCAAAATAAATTCAGTTTTTACTGTATTTTTGATGAAATGCTGGCTTGATGAGCATATGAGATAAACAAAAACTTACCAACCCCATACTTTGAACATTTTTAACCATTTATTTTTTTTTACTTGATACAAAATGTTGTACCATGTGAAAATACCCCATGTGCAGTATGATTGAAGCATTGTCTTAACAATGGTGGGAAAAGCTGAGCTCGCTGAAGCAGAACTCATTCAGAAACATGTTGCCATAGCATTGTCTAGGAAACATGCTGTGAGCCTTCCCAGTAATGTCCTCTAGTGGACACATTTTGAAACAGTAATTGTTGAAACAGTGGGATAGATTTTTATACTTTCACTAGCAGTCAGAAGTTGAATTTTTTTTTTATGATCTTAATAAAACCTTTTGATTTATTTAAAAAATGTTCACCGCTACAACATTCCCATATTTACATTTAGTGTTTATAGTTTTGATTACTTACAATGATTATTATTCTAAAATGTCGAACAGTGGTAACAATTAAGAATGAGGTATGTCCAAGCCTACAAGCCTTATTAGATAGAACCTAGATGACATAGTGATTGGAGTAAGCTCTGTGAATACCAAGTTTTCCAAGCGTGGCAAGGACTAAAATAAATAAATACAATTAATCAAGAACTGAAAATGAATAATATTATTGAATAATAAGAATAAGATATATTACATGATATATTATGTCAAATATATTACATAATATATTATATAAACTATATCACAACCTAGTAGTATCCATAGCTCTGCCTCTGTGAGTTTAGATTAGTATTGAGGGAAATAATTACAGTTACTATAGTTAGTCATTAACTTCTGTGGCTAAAATTAAATATCCAAGTAAGAAAGAAAGAATTTAAAAATTACATATTAAATAGATAAATGAAAAATAACACACCAGCCAACGGAGTAAAAGTAGAAAAAACTGCAGTGAATACAAACAATTTAGTGACAATATTATAAGAGACTATATTTATAATATTGTAAATATCACGTGTAAAATATCACATTGAAATATTTTTATGAATATACTGTAATATGGTAATAATTACACTACATTACTTTATTTACTAAATAAGATTTTTTTGATGTTTTACTAAATCAATACATATTATTAAAGAAACATGTTTTATTACAGGAGGTGCAGATTCGACCATTACAGACATGCAGACCTATATGGACATGCTGAACCCTGATGTAGCAGGAAACTCCCAGAATGCAAAGGACCCGTCACACCTGCCACCCCCTCCAACGTTTCCCCCACCCCCACCTCCGTCCAATTTTTCCCAGTCACCACCCCCGCCACCTGCCTACCCCCCACCCAAACCACCAGAGGAGGAAGCGTCCGCCGAATACTTGAAGGTGAAGAGGAACCTTCGGAGAGTGGAGAATGAAGCTGTCAAAAAAGAGGTATGCTATACATTTTCTAGTTGTTTTGTGCATCCTCCTTTTAGGATCACCTTGTGTAATACTACAAAGCAGAATTCAACATTAATCTTTATTGAAAGTGGATCATATCAGAGTCGAAATGTAAAATAATTTTTTTATTTGGTGCCCTCTTGACCGAGAAAAGACAGAAAATAACCGAAGGGCGCATTTGTATGTAAGACAACAACTCCCACAATGCACCACATTGCACAGCTCCACAAGCCACGCCCACTAATCCGGAACAGCGCACACATCAGATAAATCATTGTTTCGTCTACAAGGCTAACGTTAGCTGTCACCAGAGTTTTAAATTCATTTCACACAAAATTTCTAGTTAATTGGCTGTGGCGAGCAGGACAAGAGACGTGAGAGCGGCGCAGGAGATTTCGTCCAGGAGAAATTGCCATTGTTGAAATTCTCTGCAGCGGACGGACTATATTTGTGTTCGTAGCACACAGCGAGAGCACATGCACAGCAGTCTGCCCAGCTCGAGGCAGTCCGGGCTCCTTGTCCGCGACAGCCTCAGCTGCTCTTCACTAACTTACAGTATATTGCGGCTTGTAAAGATAGCCACGAACATTGGAATCGAGCAGCAGGATTTCAAAATCCTCTTCCATATCATGTTTAGTTCCTTCTGTCATTGTCATAACTTCCTATCTCCACAGCACTTGTTAGCTTAGCTTCAAGATGGCTGATATTGATTCAGTATCTGCAAGTGAGGTCCCACCCATTGATCTGTAGGCCTGTAGGGTGAGTGGGTCCCACACCCTTGAATAATGAGGAGCTAATGTTTGTAGTCGCTACACTTTTCAATGAAATGTGACTTCCTGCTTATTATGATGCAAAATGACGATTTTTACGTCATAATAAGCAGTAAGTAAAACACTGAAATCCTTATTTCTCCCGTCTCAGGGGAAAATAAGGGAATAAACATGACCATTCAAAAATATGATTGGGTTTCTAAAGATACAAAGCTTAATGCAAATGGGTGAAGTGTCCCTTTAAGACATTGATCTTGTTGTAATATCTTAAAAAAAAAATAGCATTTTAATTAATCTTTAAAATACTCTATAAAAAAATACTTTATACTTAATGTACTCTCAAAATGTCCTCCTCGGTTCCCAACGACTCATTCTCAAAATCTGTGACTTAGTGACTTTAGGTCATGTCTGTTAGGCCATCTATATGCAAGTTTACTTTTAAAAGTTGACAAAATGATAAGCAAATACATATTTAAAGGGCAAGTTCACCCAAAAATGAAATCTCTGTCATTCATTAATTTTCTTGCATGAGAACTTGACCATGTCGGCACGCTGGTCACGACTCGCCTTTCTCGTAAAGGCTTGAGTCTCATTTGCTGTTGCCCAGCTGCTGTGTGTAAAAACACAGCTGTGTGTCTGCTCAACACCTGGGAAGACCGAGGATTCAGCAAGGGCGCTTCTGCTAGGTAAACTGTAATAGTTTGTGCTCATTGCTAAATCCGATTGAGTTGACAGCTATCTGCATTCGGATTCGTTCTGAGTGATGGGGGTGGAGTCTCGAATCCTCCGGGAGTGTGAGCTGTCGGCTGCATGATTGAGCTCGCCCTGTATGATTGGTTTCTGGGGGCGAAGTGCGACATGGAAAGCGCCTTTCCCCACCCTGTGCCTTTCTTCCCAGATGTGCATGAAGAACTTTGGCATTATGGAAGCATGTTGGCGCCAATTATCCATTTTATCCAAATTATCACAGAACGACGCTTCATCCCCCGTTTTCTATCGACAGTGGTCCCTCTCGTCTTGCTTGTTTGGTGTCTGGGAGCTTTGCTAGTGCAAGATACCCAAGAAGAGTGGTGGGTTTCGACCAATCAGGGATCTGCATGTTTTGAATCGGCCTCTGTTCAAAATGCTACGCAGAAACGCCTTCTCGAATGCTTTCACTCTTAAGATCGGTTTTCAGCGATCGACCTGAAGGACGCATTCTCTGGTCGTCTCACGAACATGCATGGTCAGTCAGTGCTGAACTGCTTGAATTCCTTCAAAGGCAGGACAGCAGTTCCACTGAAATGATTTCATAGGCTCCAGGGGCATGTGGCATCCGCTGCCGCGGTCACGCCGCTCTGTTTGCTTCATATGAGCCCGCTTAAGCACTGGCTACACAACCGGCCCCGAGATGGGCATGGCACTGTGGCTGGCTCCAAGTAATCATCGCATCCGACTTGCCACCAAGCTTTCAGACTGTGGTCAGACTATGGGCCGGAGTGAGTCCCCCTAGAACAAGTGTCCAAGCATGTTCTTGTCTCAACAGATGCCTCCGCGTGTGCAACGGGCATTCTGCCTCGGACTCGTGGACAGGACCTCTACGGCATTGACATATCTATTGCCTCGAGTTGCTAGCAGTATTCCTTGCCTTTGCTGGTTTCTACCGTGGCTGCAGGACAAGCATCCGGGCGAGCTCAATCATGCAGCCGACAGCTCACACTCCCGGAAGATTCGAGACTCCACCCCCAGGTGATCCAACTGATTTGGAGGCACTCAGGTGGACCTGTTTGCCGCTCCGGACATGTCCCACTGCCAGTCGTTCTATTCGCTGACCGAGGGGACCCTCGGCATGGATACACTGGCACACTGCTGACTCTGGGGCCTACGCAAGTATGCGTTTTCCCCAGTGAGCCTACTCGTCCAGACCCTGTGCAAGGTCAGGGAGGACGAGGATCAGGTCTTGCTGGTTGCGCTCTATTGACCCATCTAGACCTGATTCCCAGGACTCGTGCTTCTCGTGAGTTCTGGGAATCAGGCTCCCAGGTTCATTCCGCTCAGGTACAGGGCACAGCACCCCATTTTGACAGTCACTGACATAACTCGTAGTGACTGCCTGAATGGGAACCTCTAGGTTACGTATTATAAAAAGAAGAGGGGACAGAGACGTTACATCCCGTCGCCACAATCCCTGTGTGGCACTGGCTCGTCTGAATGAGTCCTGCACGCTTCCTTATACCCACAACACAAGCGTGGTTCGGGATGCAAATCTCACTCGCCAATGTCCATTGGCCGCTTCTGTTGATACACGAAGGTGATAGGGCTCTCAGGCGAGATGAGTCACTGACGTAACATTACAATAGATAACCCAGACGTTTTCCTTTTCTTCGCCTTAGAAAGTCATTTGTCATTTGAGCCCTTATAACAGAAAGGCTTGAGTTAAGAATTTGACGTCCAGAAACTAGGGGTGTAACGGTACATGTATTCGTATTGAACGGTTTCGGTTCAGGGATTCCGGTTCAGTACGCATACAAACCTAACGATTGATTGGACCATTTTTCCTGCCGACAAAATTCGCGCTGGCGCAGCCACCACAACGTTGCTCAACATCAAATGGCAAGCGAAATGAAAGTGGAACGAAACTGCGCTACTCATTATGTGCTTCACGGATCGTTTATCAGTTCGGACCAGCAAAATCTGATTCTGTGCAGCGTAGGGTTAGGTACCGAAACTCGGCTCCAATAGGGAACCGGTTCTGACGTAAACGGTAGTAATCAGACCGAATAAGAATGAAAACTTCGGTGCCTGATTTCGATTCCTGAGTCTATGGCATGAGGCGCACACACGCAGTCTCTCGCTGTCTCCCTCTCCCTCTTCGACGTGCGCGCACTATACGGTTTATTGAAGCACTGTCTGATCTGTCTTGCACGCGCGCTCTTGCTCGCTCGCTCTAGATTCCGGGAGATTTGAACTAATTTGCGATCATCCGGGAGCCGTTATCAATATGCGGGAGACTCCCGGAACGTCTGCTGATAGCGAGGAGATTAAACACACGTGAAATGTACACGTGAAATGTTTGGCTGCATTTCACGTGGAAAATTACGCGTCAGAAAGAATAACGATTGTCTATGGATATAGAATCGCCATTCGCGCCGTGTTGATGCTCACGTCGTCATATTATATTGGCGCGCGCATCATCTGCTCCTCAGAGTTCTCTGCCGAAAAAGGAAGCTTGTTGGCAGCGCAAGATATTTGGCAGCGTCTCGTTCCCTATTCAGAGAACATGGGTTACACAGAGACGTTCTCTTTCATATGTTTACTCAAAGCTGCGTATAAGACACAGTGGGAACGAAATATCAAACTGGCTAAGAGCTTAAAGGGTTAGTTCACCCAAAAATGAAAATTAAGTCATTAATTACTCACCCCCATGCTGTACAAACCCTGTAAGACCTTCGTTCATCTTCGGAACACAAATAAAGATATTTTTGATTGAATCCGAGAGCTGGATCACTCTTCCATTGGCTTCCTAAGGGACTGGCTCTTGACGGCCCATAAAGTCATTAAAGAAAAGGTTTAAATATTTCATGTGCCTACAGCCGCTCAATTATAAGTTTATCAAGCGACGAGACTACTTTTTGTGCGAAAAAAACATAAATAACGACTTAATTCCACTATTCCATTACTTCCTTATTGGCGCATGCGCGAGAACTGAGACGAGGACGTTCTCATTTGTTTACTTCTTGTTACCGGCTGCTCACCGCTTAGGAGTTTTACCGCCCCCTACCGTATAAGATGATGTGCTGATATAGCTGGAAGCGCAAAACTTTCTGTTTACAAGCAGAGGAAGACGCGCGCTGTACGCTTTTCAATTTGCGTATTTCCCGCACTATAAGGTGCACTTAAAAGCCTTTAATCTTCTCCAAAAACGACAGTGTTCCTTATAATCCGGAGCGCCTTATATATGGATCATCATTTTATACGGTAGGTGGCGGTAATACTCCTAAGCGGTGAGCAGCCGGTAACAAGAAGTAGACGAATGAGAACGTCCTCGTCTCAGTTCTCGCGCATGCGCCCATAAGGAAGTAATGAAATAGTGGAATAAAGTCGTTATTTATGTTTTTTTCGCACAAAAAGTAGTCTCGTCGCTTGATAAACTTATAATTGAGCCGCTGTAGGCACATGGAATATTTAAACCTTTTCTTTAATGACTTTATGGGCCGTCAAGAGCCAGTCCCATTCCCTATATAGGACTGATCCAGCTCTCAGATTCAATCAAAAATATCTTTATTTGTGTTCCGAAGATGAACGAAGGTCTTACCGGGTTGGAACAGCATGGGGGTGAGTAATTAATGACTTAATTTTCATTTTTGGGTGAACTAACCCTTTAACTAAATGACAAGATAACTTACATGACTAGTTCAAGCAGACAAAACATGGGAACCTGTAGCCATGTCGATATTATATTACCCTTAATCTCTATTAATCTCCAGTATAATTACATTGTTTGATATAATATTGTTTTATTTGATACTATGTAAATATGAACTTTTATTTTATATTGGTTTATTTATTATTAGGCTACCATATGTTACTTGTATTTATAAGTTAATATTGTGTCCAGTTTGGCCCTGTAAATAAAGGGGTATTATTTTTTTTGACAAAGTGTGTGCGGTTTCGTTTTCTTAAGTACCGTTTCAAGAACCGTTTAGGCACCGGAACCGTTTAAAAAATACCGAGTAGGTACTGGTATCGGATAAAACCCAACCGATACCCAACCCTAGTGCAGCGTGAGCCGATCTCAATCAAACGACACTGTTACTACACAGCGCTAAGAGATCCAGTAAAGAAAACATTTGAATTCGCCACTGAAGTAATAACATCGCTGCGAGATCTAGTGAGAAGCATTCACATTTCTCCGTTATTAACCGTAGATCTCTATTAGATCAAACAGCGCTGACGTGGAAACCAGGAGAAACATTGTGCCTTGAATGAACTAGTAATACTTTACGTCCGCAGACCAGCAACATTCATCATGGATTTAATATAGGAACACTAACTGGAACCAGTTTGGCTGGAATAGTGAAATGCTTTCAAGTACTTGACACATCTTTTTCCAGCACTTCTTTTTCCAAAACTCAAATATTATATAAATAAATATATATTTAAATGTTATTTTTAATGTGATGACCAAAACATTATTTGTTCATCCTTCAAAGATGATTCCCATTTATAAACCTGAAAGTTTCAAGATGTAGGAAAAAATATTTTTTCTTTTAACAAAAAGAAAATTTCTCTGGCATTTCTTTCTTTCTGCTGTATCGAAAACGTACCGAACCGTGCATGACTTTAAAACCGAGGTACGTACCAAACCGTGATTTTTGTGTACCGTTACACCCCTACCAGAAACACAACATAAGATCTGTAAATGCATTTCATGACCCTTTTAAAAATAAGATTATTGTTTATTTCATCTAGAGCTACACTGAAAATTCATCCATTCGGAGTGCAGAGCACATGGCCTCTAGTGAGTCATCATCTGCAGTGTTTTCATGTTGATCAAACAGATATTATAAAGCCATGAGGATTAAAGTCCTGAATCACATTGTTTATTCATAGAACATAAAAGAATCTTATTTGTACTAATGGACAGTATAGAATAAAAGCCTTTACATAAATTGCTGCACAATAGTGGACAAAAGTGAGTAAAGCTATAATCCTATATGCTTATATGGGACTCTTATTTTTGTGTTTCTTAGGCTCACAATCAGAACAGAATTGCAAATGAACTTGTACAACAACACAAAAGGCAGCCCAAATGAAATGGAGACTGATTTAAAATGCTTTACATAGGCAACTCTGCATGGCACGCAAAATAGCGCTATTCATGGGAAGTGCACAAGAGACACAACTTCCTGAATTGATCTATCCATATATCAAACATACAGTATACTTGTGTAGGGTGATATATATTATTTAGCAAATCCCTGTTTCTTGATTGGTTGTACAGTCTCAAAATGTAATCTATATTATTGCTCATTTCTAATCTGCTAAATGCGACAAGGCATAAAGATATTAAAATATTATAAACATTAACATAATGATTGTCTGTAAAGCTACTTCGAAGTAATGTGAAATGTGCTATACACTTACATTAGACTTGACCTGTAATAAGCATAAAAACACATAGAATACACAGCACTCATACATTTTGAATTAAATGCTTGTAATTGTAATTTGTTTACATTTTTTACAAGTTTTGAATCAAATGGATGTGTATATATATATAGATGCGTGTGTGTGTGTATACGATTCCACAATATTTTATGATATTCAACCACTATTCTGATGTTAATGACTTAAAGTTAAAATAAATGCATTCAAGCAATATGATATAATGATACAGCTCAGTTAATTACAAAGACCAGCTTTCCGAGTTAGTTGCATCCCATCTGAGTCTTGTGTAACTAAATATTCCACAGAGCTTTAGGTATTCTGCGTATAGGCCCATAATAGCAAAGCGTTCCCTGTGGATTTTACATCTAATTAATACACTTACCACAATCTCGTCCCTTTTTAATTGGCATGAAATACATATGTAGGTGTAAGATAACACCTTAGTTAGCTTTGACAGTAAAGCAAGACAATTTGTTCTAATTAATCATCCATAAACTTAATCACAGCGGTTTGTCACAAATAGCACACGGTGGTGCACCTTAGAAAGCTGGATAATCAGACCAGCAGTGCATCTTCTGTTGTCTGGCCAACAAACTTCAATCTGTTCTAAAAACACACACACACACACACAACCCTGTGCACACTAATAAACACAATGGGGCTAAGCCCAGAGCAGGTGCACACACACGATATGGACTCAAACACATTTATATAGACAAAAACACAATGCTACTTTTGTGTTCTCGTTAATGAGGGCTTCCATTAGCCAAGCTGACCCTCCAAAGGCTCTATTGATGCATTGCATGACAGATTTGACATTAATTTAACTAATTAAACTGTCAGATATGCCAGCACATCCCAACACACACATTTTCAGATCATTAAACTGTACTAATGGCATCTTTGGAATATGAAGAGCAGATAATCCACTTGTTTGTCAGGCCTTTTTGCCAAGTATTTGAAGTAATAGCTTGTTTCTTCCTATCAAACCTTGTTTTCATGATTACCATTGTACCAACTAACATCAGAACTTAACATTTCACTTAGCATGCAATAAATATATGTATTCAGATGCTCCCAAAATTATCTATACACTTAAAATGAGTGTAATTTGTATTCATTTTCATTGGCTTGGTTCACAACACATTTCAGTTTATATTATGATTATATTAGTTTTAGACTAAATGTGAGCATTACTCATCTTGCTTGCACATAAACAGATTCAGTAATTCCTCAAATCCCCTAAAAACTTAAATGTAGGTCAACTAAGGCAAGCATGCTTTGGGACAAACGGAGAAATAAACAACCCGATCTCACGACCAAGTCGTACGAATTCGACGAATGATTAAAAAGTGACTAAATCGTAACAATTCATACGACCTCACTTGTATGAATTAGTATGATTTTGCTAAATCGTACATATTTTACGAATTGGCCTACTCGTATGAATTCATACGAATGACCTACCCCTTACCCCGCCCCTAAACTTAACCATCACGTGGGTTTAGACAAATTAGACACTTTTTAATCATTCGTCGAATTCGTACGAATTGGTCGTGAGATAGTGTTGGAAATAAAACAAGAAGGATAAATATCAACGCGGCACTTTCGAGATGGAGAGATCTTCGCATGCTCTCGCATGTGTTTTAATAGACAGGTAAACAAATATGATTTATTGTACACATACATTAACTTTCTCAAATGATCAAATGTACAAGTAATACAAAAACTAATATATTAGCTGATATAGGCTATGATTTATATGATTCGTGAATTCCATACATCTCTGGATGGTGAAAACGATATTTCTCAGCGTTCCTAGCGTCATCAAGCTCCGCCTTTGTTATTGTTTTGAAAATGCGTCCTCTGGCGGTGAAAAAATGACAGATTGTACCTTTAACTCAATTAGTATAGTTTAATTAGCTCGTAGTAAAGGAATTGTTCATTGGTTACACTGAGTAAATCGTTCTCTTTAGATGTTATGTTAAGTTTAGTGCTTTAAACCATCCTTTATGTTAAACCAATTTTTCGAATAAAACTACATCAATCTTTTTGCAAAACTCTAAACACATTCTCACTCACTAAAACACAATTTGCACTGTGATGCATTCATGTTTCTAAACGCTAAACACAGGCAGACAAAAGTTAAACACAGATGTAGATTTATTCGAAAAATTAGTTTAGGCTTTTGAGAATTTGGTTCAAAGAATGGGATTTAGTGTTTTAGCAATTAAAAAACTAGTAAGTTTGTAAGCACTTTATTACTGTATACTTCTTATAAAGTGTGACTAAACTCTTTTCTCCAGCGGCCGCACAGTTGGCAGGTTTGTTTGAGCTGCGCCCTCTACAGGCGTGGATTTGCATTTCCTTCAGCCTGAGGCTTTTTCAATTTCACGTTTGGTGTGTTTTGAATGTGTAGGTGTTTGGTCTTTACATTTGCCAAAAATAGAACTTTTATATTTATTTGTGATATTAAAAAACAAACAAGCAACATGATGCATTACTTTCCATAAAAAGTAACTAAGTGATGCAATTAGTACTTTTTAAGGAGTAAAGCAATATTGTAATCCAAGTAATTTCCCACAACACTTCAGTGGCATCCGTTACTACTTTATCCACCAAACACAATGCTAGACCCTTCAGCTAGACCCTGTCTATGACTTCTGACCCTCTGCCTGATCCATGTCTCTCCTGTGAGACAGTATCTCTTCCACTGGGCCATCGAGCAGAGACGGGGATTAGTCTCTCTAGAAGAAAAATTGTCCCTGTATGTTTAGTGTATCCTAGGGATGTGGCAACTTTAGAAATTCCCACGCTTTTTAGGAGATAATAATTGCTAGGCATTCAGTAGCACAGATGCGGAAAAAAATATCCCTCAAATTTTAATACATGTAAATGTGTTGTTCACAGGAATGCACTTACTGTACATCAGTCAATGGATAATAGATATTAAAATATGCATATTTTTTGAAAATATAGCATCCTAGTTTATAAGAATCACTTACTAATGTTGTCTGTCTACAGTTTTATCCAATATAACTCCTTTATTTAGAATTAATATATGTGCTTAAAGGGATAGTTCACTTTGAAATTATTTTTTAAATGTTTTAGCTTACCTCAAGGGCATCCAAGATGTAGTTGTCTTTGTTTCCGCAGTATTTTCAATTTTGATATTTTTAGGTCAAACCGTTCGTGTCTGTCAGTCATATAATGGAGGTCTATGGTCACCACCCAAGAGCATGGACAGAGAAGTCCAAATAAAACATGATTTAATGACTCGTAAATGTAAGTACACATTGATGGCCTACGACACGAAACGAGCGGTTTGTGTGAGAAAACGGACAGTGTTTATATCGTTTTTACCTCTTGTAACCACAGCCATGTCCACGTTCTCAAAAATCAACGTTGTCTATATATCAAAATCATCTTCCATTGCAATTTCCTATATATCTAAATATGTTTAGATCTTCACAGTGAAGGGTAGCACTTCCGAAAAGTCTGTGTAAACAATGAGTGACGTACACACGCGAGAGAGATCACTTCCGGCACATGCGCAGACCGAAACGCCTTTGCCCTCAGAGTACTTGGACATGGTTGTGGTTACAAGAGGTAAAAACGATATAAATACTGTTCGTTTTCTCACACAAACCGCTCGTTTCATGTCTTAGGCCATCAAAGTGTACTTACATTTACGAGTCATAAAATCATATTTAATTTAAACTTCTCTGTGCATGCTCTTTGAGGTGGTGACCATACACCTCCATTATATGACTGACAGACAAGAACGGTTTGACCTAAAAATATCAAAATTGAAACTACTGTGGAAACAAAGACAACATCTTGGATGCCCTTGAGGTAAGCTAAAACATACCAAAAAATAATTTCAAAGTGGACTATCCCTTTAAATATGTATTTATGCCATTAACCCTCTGAAATGCCTTGAAATTCACTGTTAAAAACGTCAAGTCAACATGATGTATTTCGATTTTAAAGTTATTTCAACCACTTTGTTGTTAGTAACATGATGATATAATATAGTTATGTGACAATAATATAATAAGGATTATGGGATATAGTTTTTAATGGGTGTAAATATAACTCAGCACTTGACTCTTGGGAATTCTGTTTCAAGTAAATCACATTTCTTAAATATTTGTGACTGAAAAACTGGAAAACATGTTATAGAGTACATTATATAAATATTCCATGACCAAATCATGACTAAGTCCGTACATAATTAATTTCATAGAGCAAAAATGTAGTCTACTTCTAATGAAAAACAAAAAACTTTAATGAGACATGAATAAATCCTCTGGAACCTGTCGTCTCAAATCATATGCAGTCTGCTTTTCCTTTTATGGTCAAAGCCTTTATGAGAAGAGCTGTTGCAATGCTGTTGGGAGGGTGTGATTGTGAGGCGCGATTTAGAGATGACAATCATACACTTACTTAACAGATTGCATGTACTTTTCAGGAAATGGAGCATTTCAAGATTGAATTTATTTTAAAAAAGTGACATATATCACATGTATATTATCTAAGTTGACAGAAATGGTAATGAATGAAGAGCAAAGGGAGACCTTAACATCTAAAGTTTCAGTAGAGATCGCAGCAATGTCAAACAATTTGTCAAATACTCAAACTCAAAATATTTCAATTTGAACATCTCATCAAATTTTCAATGCTGCTATTATCATTTTTCTCTATATTCTTACTGCATATCAGAAATATAATTTTTCCAACCTTACAGGTGAGGTGTGCAATGCTCATATAACATAGAGATATAACATTCATATGTATTTGTAATAATCACATATACTCACGTTACGTGAAGAGGTGAATAATACTCTTATAAAGAAACATAATACATACTGTTTATTTTTCGCTTATTCGAACACAAACATATTCATTTATCAAAAAGTTTGAAGGGGATATCATTGGAAGAAACGTCCCCTTGCTTGAATACCATGGTAAAAGAAGTATGCCTAGCAACCGCATACTGACAGTTCTGGGTTGTGTTTAGTCTATTCACCTTGCTCAAGGTTAGTTTGTGTATAGAGCTCTAATATATTTGAATACCACACCATTTAGTAACTCAGGCCCATATTAGGCTATGATTCATTCGACGTACAGTAGAATGCTATACAAGTTCACTTGAGTTCACTTTCAGGCTTATTTTTTAATCCAAAATCGCCACTTCATTCATACATACACTTTGTGTTTTATACACAAAAGATTCACATTATGTTTCATTTCTGTTCTGCTACACTCTTATTTTTTTTTTTTGTAAATCCACTACCTTTGAGAGAGATCTCCACTTTTATTTGTAATCAGATTCCCTTCGGTGGCCGGTGTGCATAATGCAATCCTTGGACCGGTGAGAAAGCCGAGTCGGAACGGCCATGCTTAGCCACTGTGTCACAATGGTTTGCATAAGAGCCCATGAGCGCCGTGACCTGTGGTTGGTTAACAGGTGAGCAGTGAAGTCATGGCTCTGGGATGTGATTGTTTGAAAGGGGGCGGGGAAAGGCAAGTCGTGTGTCAGGTAGAATGACTCACAGTAGAATGGAGATCCTGTGACACCTGTGCATCTACCGGCTCTCAGTTTAAACCTTCGCGTACTGTGGAAAGAAATAAGGGCAGTCAGGAAGGGTAAGACTGCTATTCAGTGTTATTTTGTTATGGTGGCCAGCGTTAAAACTGTGTTGGTTTTGTTACGTGTAAATATTCCAGCTTTGTGTGTGATTATGTAATTGTCTTTGCATCTGCAATGCATGGACGTTTTTTGTCGGGAATGTTTTCCAGACTTTCAGTTACTTATGTTTAGTTATTGTATGATAACCTCTGGTTGGTTGGTTAGTAACCTGTGATAGCCTAGAGAACCTTTCAAATGCATTGAATGGATAATCAGATATGCGTCTTCATTTTCTTCACTCAATCTAACACACTCTTTAGATCAGTCACAACTGAAGAATAAGTATTGGTGACTGGTGATGAAAAATTCAGCAGGTTTTAAATAGGCTCAGGTCCGTCCACATTGTATGGAGGTCAGCTATAGCCTTTCAAGCAGCGTTTTCCCTGAGGTATGATAATCAAACCATCTGCACTGGGATGAATCGAGTTACACTGGGAGTAATTCTGCATGGAGGACAGTGCTTTAGACTACAATGCAAATTGGATGCATGGATGATACCATCCTCAGAGCTGGCATGAGAAATTTAAACCCATGATCAAATTCATTGTCATGCTGTAGATGTGGGAGCTGATATGCTTTCTGCTGTATTTCTTTTTTTTTAAATATCCAAAATATATATATTTTTTATTTTTTTATGAAAGGTACCTTAAATCACAATATAACAATTGATTACTGTCTCGCATTTGGTGCTTTTCTTGAACTATTCTGTGACATTGTTTGCTTTGGAATTGCATTGCATAAGGTTGATTACTATGCAAATTCAAGGACTTTGCATTAGGGAAATCTTGAGAGAAAACAAAGCATTGCCTTTTGTGTTGGAAATTTCTAGAATGGCTTGAAAACACGTCTGAGATTGCTCTAATGTTGTCTTTGTGATGTTAAGCCTTTACTAAAGGCAGGTGATGGGTTTAGATCAGTGATGAAGATTCACTATCATACACAACAAGTGAGTGACAGCTTCAGAAAGTGAAACCGTTTGGTACATTGATACTGAAACAACATACAAGGGGTCAGACAGTCTCTTTTTTAGCCTGCTGTTTTGTTTGCCTTCTAAGACGATGAGGCTTAGAAATCCTTGTTACGGTTCAGCTTTTGTGCCATGAAAAGTCTTTTTGTTTTCAGGTAAATCAGCTGGTCACATGAGGCTTTAACACATCAACTCAAGAGGAATTATTGAGAGTTTACGTGGCTTATTTTGGCAGGTTTTTCTAAAGTGGAGCAACTTTAATATGGGATGAAATTTCAATTAATAGTCTGTTTCAGGTTATTTGGAACAGGAGATCTGGCATTGGTTTGTGGCCTTTTCAAGCAGTGATATCAACAGTGGGAAGGGGAATTGTCAAAATCTAGCCTGACAAATTAAATGAGAAATTTCACACTGACACTAAAGCCTGTCACTTACAAAGTTAATTTGACCACTTTTTCATGGCGTTCGTGTGGGCGAGAAGTTGGGATTCAAATATGTAAGGTGACGTGTCATTTAAAAAAGTGACAGCAGCTTCAACAGTGTGTTGCATAAGTTTCTACACTGTAAAACAAATATTGTTGGTTTAACTTAAGCTGGTTGCCTTAAAATTTGAAGTTCATTGAAATAGAAAAATTGAGTCAATAGAATGAAGGAGATCGATTTAATCACCAGAAACTCAAAGTATTGTGTTATCCGAACTATTGTGTTATAAATTATTTAAGTTGATTTAACAAAAGAAAAAATGTTGTTATTACAAATCATGAAAAAAAAATTTTTTTACAGTGTATTCGACTTTTAAAACAAATGTAAGCAATATTTTTTATAATATTCATATAATTCTTATAAACATCATATTTTAGATATTTAATTTGATACAACCCTCCTCCAAAAATACAAAAAAACCTTTACACATTTATTAAAAAGTGTCAAAAATGTTGACCAGTTCCCTAAAATATACAATTTTAAAAATTAACAATGTATAAGCAGTGTAAATGTAAAAAAAAAAAAAAAAAAAAAAAAAAAATTAGAAGAATTTAGAAGAATATAGAAGAATATCAGTAACCCAGACAGTTTCTGGTCCCATTGACTTCCATAGTATTCCTACAGAAACTTTCTGATATTCTTCTAAATATCAGAAAATCGGCTGAATGGATTCAAAAATGGTAAAACTCAACTGTTTTACTCTTAACTCTTGTAAAATTAGCCTATTTCCAAAAAAAGTGGAGTATCCTTTTAAGGGTTATCATTGTGTTGAAGTGTTGTAGAGTCTGTGGTTATAGGTCAAGGATGGGTCAAAGAATATTGTGATTATATTAATGCTGAGTGATGCTTTATTTAAAACACAATAATTGTCCACAAACTAATACAGTGCTAATCTGCTAGTTATGTTAGCACATGCATGTGCACTACTGCTGTGCTAGCTAGTAATTGACTGCAAAAGATTTATGTTAAAATGATGTTTCTAATTTTAAGGATTTCACTCTATTCAGTTAAGTTTTAGTCACTTTAAATATTTATAGTGCAACTTAATTATAAAAATGCTATTTTTAACGGATTATTGAAATAGGTCCACAGTACTCAGTATAAATATTGTTTTAACTTCAATGGTTAAACCATTTCAATGGAAACGAAAAATGTATCAATTTATCAATTCCTCACCCTCAGGTCGTTCAAACCAATAAGACTTTTGATATTTTCATGAACTCTTATAAATTTCTGAGCCTCCATTGAAAGTCCACACAACTACCTCTTTGCCACTTTTTCTTCATAAAGAGATCGTAAAACCAATCCATATGAATCTAGTGGTTTAGTCCAAATTTTCTGAAAAGACAATATTACTATATATGATGAAGAGATTTAATTTAAGCGTATTCACACAAACATTCGTCTACTCACACATCAGTTGTGGTAAACGAAGATCAAGCATGTTTGCGCGCAAGAACCAATGAGGTTTGTTCTTATGCATCATGCAAGTACGGTTGAGCTTCTGTTCTCCAATCAACCTTTATATTTGAGTAAAAGCCTTAATTCAATTTGTTCATATATAATGCGATCGAGTATCTTCAGAAAATTTCAAATTTCACAATTCATATTGATTAGTTTTACTATTAGTTGATTAGTTAACGCAACAAATTGGTAGTTGCATGGGCAGTCAATGGAGGGACAATTTTTAAATGTAAAAAATCTTAATTTGTTTTTCAAAGATGAATGAAAGACTTACTGGTTTGGAACAATAATTTCCAAATCATCGAGTAACCAATTACTGAGGTAACCAAAGTAATTGATTACATTTTTTTTAACTAACCCTTTAAAATCTGCATAAAAACAGAAGTTGCAATAATCTTTTCTTCCCAATTGTGATGAAAAATGTAGGGCAGAACTTGATTTTGTTTATCTGGAATTGATTGGATCATTGGATCATTGGAAGAGATTTGTTTGCAAGAGGGAGTTATTATTGAAGAATAATGCAAAAAAGGCTTTTTTATATATATGATTTGTCAATTTTGATTTCATGGTGACTTTAAAACTCTTAGGGCCCTATTTTAACGATCTGAAATCAAGCGCAAAGAGCAAGTAACTTTGTGGGCGGATCTTGGGCGCTGTTGCTATTTTATCGGCGGGATAAATGACTCATGCACCTGACGCAAGTTTAAAAGCGGTTGGTCTGAAGTAACTTCATTATTCATAGGTGTGATTTGGGCATGACGTCAAATAAACCAACCAGGGGTGTGTTTCCCGAAAGCATCGTTAGCCAACTATGGTCGCAAGTTCCGTCGTTATCTGCATAGTTTAACGAGTCGGTGTTTCCCGAAACCATCGTTCCAACGAACATTCGCAAACAGCATCGCAAAGTTGTGTGGTTTGAACGACAGCTCTCGACCTGTGGTTAGAGGTATCGTTTCTATATTGCAACACATTTGGAGGTAATAAATCCTTATCTTGAGCAAAATAAGCAAGCTGACATTCAGTACAACCGGTGCCTTTTATTTAGAATACATACAAATGTAATTTACGTCTTTTAGTTTTTCAATTTTTTTTTAAGTAACGTGTTTGAAGAGTGCGCATGTGCGAACGTGCTCTACTATGTAAGAACGAGCCAAATATTGAGTCTGCTAATAAAGCAAAACAACTGAGAACAATTAGAAATAGTCCTCAAATTACATGTCTGTCATTTATATAAAACAAATCTAGCGTTAATTGGATCTCAAACAGTTTTATTCAAAGCAGTTATTATTCCACCATGTGCGAAACCAACGTGGTTGAACGATACTTTGCGACAGTTTCGGAAAACAGCCGTGAATAGCTAGTTGATTTTTCCAACGATGCATCGTACTATGGTAGTGAAACAGTGAACTACGTCGTTGTACGGGAAACACACCCCTGAACGTCATCCAACATACCCTTTCAGAGCAGGTGCGCATGTTGCATGGCGGATTAGCGCGTCATAAGCGGTTCACAGACCGACGTTCTTGTCAGGGCAGTGAAAGACAGAGAAGTGACGTTGTATGGGGATCGGAGATTTTTTTTCCTGGTTCTTGATGGACAAACTAATTTGTCAGATGTCCTTATATACATATGTGTCTTGCCACTGTTGGGCAAACAGGTCTGATCTGTCATTACCACAATCTATATTTTTTTACATCTTCGTGGACACCACAATGATTTCCCTCATGTGTTAATATGTTGCCTTGTTATAATGTATGATTTGCAAAAAATAAAAACTGCTGCATCTGTGTTGATGAGAGAATCAAAGTGTATGCACATTGTGCACCTGCTACATTATGGCCATTGGCCAAGCATGCGCGCTTAAAATATTATTATGAACAACGTGAAACGCGCCACGGACTTTAAACCAGGTTTTTTCTGGTCAAAATAGCACCAGGGTTTGCGCCGAAACACGCCTCCTTTTTGTGCCGACCCGCCCAGGGAGCGCAAGCTTAGTTTACTGACTTGCGTCTGTGGAGGGAAATGCTCATATTGCGTGGGTGCAAAATAGGAATGATACATGCGTCAGTAGGGCTGGGTAATAAATATGTTTTTTACGAACCAATATCGATTCTTAAATCTCAAAAATCGATTAGTCATCCTGTTTCATTTGAATTAATGGAAAATTGTATCGTGGCTGCACGCATCCAAAAAAATCGCAATAATCTTTGTCCTTTGTTATTAATATGAAACAAAGTCTCAATTTTCAAATTACGTCCATTTTCCTTAGATATTTAAAATCATAAATAACGTTTTCGCTGTGGCGTGAGATCGCTCTGGCGCAGCTCAAGAGAAGCAGCAGCGCTGATCTCTCTTCCGGGTTAATAATACCAGTTACAGCGCGAAATAAACATGAATGAGCATCTGAAAGTGTGTTAAAAGATAGAGTACAGCTTATCGAAATCCGTGTCATGTCACATTGATTCGCTCAATCAGCGTTTCAACCGTGGAAAGACGTCAGTTAAACAGCTTGTAATCAATGTCATGTATCGTCATATTTACCTCAGAAAACCCACATAAACTCGTTAGTCAGCTAGAAAAAATAACTCTAGAGAGGAGCATTTTGCTAAATATATACACCATATTACATATGCATTATAATCTTAATGTTCTCCCATATTTAATGCATATTTGAATAAATCAGGCAAGTTTTTATGACAGCCACTATTTATATGTTTATATTCCATATAATCTTCTTATTATAAAATAAATAAAATTGTAATTTAAATGTTTGTATATAGCTACAAAACAGTTAACTATTACCTTCATATTAGGCTAATGAAGCCTAGTAGGCTACAACTAGACTCTCATAGTTTACAGCATTAGTTAAGAGATTTGATTCCCTTTAGAAAAATTGCCATTTATTGTAACTGATATCCAAAATAATCAATATTGAATCGAATCGAATCGTAATCGAAATTGAATCGAATTGCAAGCTTGTGAATCGAAATCGAATCGAATTGTGAAATTTGTCTCAATACCCAGCCCTATGCGTCAGTGTATAAAGTCATTTGTGCCGGGTGCAAGATAGGGCCCTCAGAATTTAACCATTATCCAAATATTAATACAAGGGCCATAGACCATAGACACGCTCCCCAACATTGAAATGAAGTGATTGATTTGTATGATTTTCTTTCAATCACTGATTGTTAAAATTGAGCATTTTATCGTGTTTCCATCTCTGAATATGTGCTGTTCATTTCGGCAGGAGTTGAATCCTGGCGAGAGCCACGAAAGACTTCGAAGAGTCGACTCTAATCGGAAGTCTCGTAGCTTCAGCAAGCAGCCCAGCACTGGGGATTACTACAAAACCCTGGGTAGCGATACCACGGACCAGTACCCCAACAGAGCCATGGCACCCAACGAGGAGGTAAAGCAATTACATATTCATGTTCATATTTTTCCAATTTCAGTAAAAGTATGAATGGTTATCTGTATGCTTGCTACATCTTAAAGGCAGGGTTGGCAGTTTGTTTCTAAAACACTTTGTCCCAAATTCCTTTAAACTGTCTTTATATACCAATAAATATCTAAAATGTAAGTACTCTGAAAAGGAGAGTATAAAAATCGAGTGTCTGTAGTCCTCTCAGGGCTGCAATAAACACAGCTATTCTTTCCATTTGGAATGAATGAAATGATTGGCTAGGGACTGTCACCAGGGCCTGAAATTAACACCCGACCACCTGCCAAATGTGGGTGAATTTTGCTATTGGCAAAATATTGGTAACACTGCCACATTGGCAGGTAGCCAATGAGAATTGAGTGATTCATTAGAATTTTTACATTTCAACGAAGTCCGCCATTGCGTTGGACTTTAGCTAAAATGTGGCGGCACATCACTGGGGTAAAGTGGCCAGCTGAAACAAATAACCAACGGATGAGGATGAGAAAAAGAAAAGTAAAAGAAGACATTTTAATACAAAGTGGACAATTGGCGGCAATGGCAAGGTTCGTGAGCGGCTGATTTATGACAGCGACTGTTGTTTCGTAACGTTCATGCGATCAGAAAGAAGACGAGGCCCTTTTCCGACTACGTTTGGATGTGCGAGTATTAAACTGTTGGTGAGATGGGATGAGATAATGTAACGCTGATGTAGGCTACAATACAATGACAGTTGCACAGATGTGTGTGCGTGTGCAACTGTGCATGTTGGGAGTTGGGAACCGGTCAGAAAATGTCCGGTACCCGGTAACTTTACTAGTAATAGTAATATTAATTTAGTTCATAGTTAATGGTTCCTGAACGCTGTAACTAAAAGCTGTTAAGACCTGTCTACGGGACTAAAGCTGCTCAGCCAGGCCTCGTCCCCTTTTTGCATATTTCGTGGGAGTAAAATTGAAAAAGTGAACGCATAATAGGGCCCCTTTAAAAAGATTTAAATGCTTGTATTTCATAGAGACAAAGTGTTTGTGCTTTGCAATGTTTAGGATCTTATTAAAAACTATGCATTTCTACACTGAAATGCTCACACTTGAATGATAAATCTATCGATAGCTGGAAACAATGTCTTCCATCATGTGACTTGGAAAACCACAACCATTATGGTTGCAGCTGTTTCCTGGCCAGTCAGCTGTCTTCTTTCTAAATGAAGCTGGTTTCACTTCATCACCTGTCACATTGCAACATAAATCCATGCAAGGTGTGGCATCCCAGAGCTATTGTTGCAGTTCAACATTTATTGTAAACACATTGGGCTACTGGGTAAACAGTACTGCTTTTCTTTATTGTGTTATGGAAGTCTGACGGCTGGGCCTAGAAGTATTGTGTTTGCTCCTGAACTCTCCATTAACTAGCGCAGATTTCTCCTATTATAAATGAAGGATGACGCATGGGAAAGAAAATTTACATTTACCTTTCAATCAATTCAATCCAATTTGAGGGATAGATATACAGTTAAAATCAAGTTTAGGCCGGAGACACACTGACTGCGTGGTGTGAGGGTGGCGTTTCTGTTGCGTGTCAGCTGTGTGGCGGCTGCGTCGCGTTTTCTGTGTCTTTGCACACCAGAAACGTGTCTGACGTGGCGCTGCTGCTGCTAGGTGACAGAGGGACAGTCTACATTGGGATTAGCGGTGTGTTGCTCTTGCCTTTACGACAACCATTTCAACTGTTATCACATCTTCCAAAATCCGAAAAACAGGGAAGTGGGCTGTCTGTTTATTTCTATGCATTTACACATTTTGTGTAGCTTTAAAGAGCCTATATTTAGCCTGATGGTGGACCATCTCTCAGAAGACAGAACATTTTTTTTTTAAGTTTTTTTTTTCTACTTCATGTAATCACATTGTTAATTATGGAAGCTTGTTTCCGGCACAGAATGAAAAATAAAAAAAGGTAATTACGATTGCGAATTTTTATCTCACAATTCTGACTTTTTTCTCACAATTGCGAGTTTACATCTCACAATTCTGACTTTATTTCTCAGAATTGCAAGATGTAAAGTCAGAATTCCGAGATATAAAGTCAGAATTGCGCGATATAAAGTCAGAATTGCGCGATATAAAGTCAGAATTGCTGGTTATAAAGTCAGAATTGCGAGATAAAAAGTCAGAATTGCGAGATAAAAAGTCAGAATTGCGAGATATAAAGTAAGAATTGCGAGATATAAAGTAAGAATTGCTAGTTATTAAGTCAGAATTGTGAGATATAAAGTCAGAATTGCTAGTTATAAAGTCAGAATTGCAAGATATAAATTCAGAATTGCGTGATATAAAGTCAGAATTGCGAGATATAAAGTTAGAATTGAGAGATATAAAGTAAGAATTGCTAGTTATAAAGTCAGAATTACGAGATATAAAGTCAGAATTGCGAGATATAAAGTCAGAATTGCGTGATATAAAGTCAGAATTGTGAGATATAAAGTCAGAATTGTGAGATATAAAGTCAGAATTGCGAGATATAAAGTAAGAATTGCTAGTTATAAAGTCAGAATTACGAGATATAAAGTCAGAATTGCGTGATATAAAGTCAGAATTGCGTGATATAAAGTCAGAATTGTGAGATATAAAGTCAGAAATACAAGATATAAAGTCAGAATTGTGAGATTTAAACTATTCTGAGGGGGATAAAAGTTAGTATTTTTTCCCCCTTAGAATTAGCCTGATAACTCGCAATTCTGAGAAAAGATGTCAGAATTTCGACAATTATGTGTTATAAAGTCAGAATTTCGAGATATAAAGTAAGAATTGCTCAATTCCGTCTTTTTTTTCTCAGAATTGCGACTTTATATCGCGCAATTCTGACTTTTATATCTCGTAATTCTGACCTTGTATCTCGCCATTCTGACTTTATATCTCGCCATTCTGACTTTATATCTCACAATTCTGACTTTATATCTCGCAATTTTGACTTTATATCTCGCAATTCTGACTTTTATATCTCGTAATTCTGACCTTGTATCTCACAATTCTGACTTTATATCTCGTAATTCTGACCTTTTATCTCACAATTCTCACTTTATATCTCGCAATTTTGACTTTATATCTCGCAATTCTGACTTTTATATCTCGCAATTCTGACTTTATATCTTGCAATTCTGACTTTTATATCTCACAATTCTGACTTTATATCTCACAATTCTGACTTTATATCTCGCAATTTTGACTTTATATCTCGCAATTCTGACTTTTATATCTCGTAATTCTGACCTTGTATCTCACAATTCTGACTTTATATCTCGTAATTCTGACTTTATATCTCGTAATTCTGACCTTTTATCTCACAATTCTCACTTTATATCTCGCAATTCTGACTTTTATATCTCGCAATTCTGACTTTATATCTTGCAATTCTGACTTTTATATCTCGCAATTCTGACTTTATATCTCACAATTCTGACTTTTATATCTCGCAATTCTGACTTTATATCTTGCAATTCTGACTTTTATATCTCGCAATTCTGACTTTATATCTTGCAATTCTGACTTTATATCTCGCAATTCTGACTTTATATCTCACAATTCTGACTTTATATCTTGCAATTCTGACTTTATAACTAGCAATTCTGACTTTATATCTCGCAATTCTCACTTTTTATCTCGCAATTGCGACTTTATTTCTCACAATTCTACTTCATATCTCGCAATTGTGAGATAAAAAGTCGCAATCATTTTTTTATTTTTTTTATTCAGTGGCGGAAACAAGCTTCCATATTTAAGAGGATAAGAAACAGATGAGAAAAAGATATTTTATTCATATATTATGCTATGACCTCTGTATTGGACACCAGGACTCGATGTCATTCAAAATGACATGAAATGATATATAGGTAAAAAATAATGGCAATAGTTGAAAATCGATAACTATTTTTATTATTGTTTGTTTAAATTACATTGATGTCTGAATTTATGTCAAAACCTAGACTTTCAAACATCAGAATGTAATTTATTAATATGTATTCGTGTACAAAATTACATATAAACATTGTTTCCTATTGTTTTTTTGCCTGGAAACGCTTCCAACATGTTTGCGTGTCGCGTGAAAAATAAGCGCCGGTTCTATTTCTAGCATGCACGCATTTCCGCGAGGCTTATGCTGCGCCTGAGTGTCACGCAGGCAGTGTTCAAGCTCTAATCTGTTAATATGGGAGCCGAAATAAAAACGGACACGCCACGCAGCTGAGACGCTTACGCCACGCAGCCAGTGTGTCTCCGGCCTTAGGCTTAAAACAAGTGTTAGGGGCTTCTACGTCATTCTTATTCATCTGTCATTTCCCTCTGATTTTAGGGATACGTTATGGGAAGGTTAGGTTTAGGGGTAGGGATTTAGGGGTTAGGACTACTGTATGTTTTTGGACAGGGTTGTTTCAGGATCAACAAAATACATTGTATCAAACCTGTATTTCTGACTTTCTTTCTTCCATGGAATGCAAAAGGAGATTTCTAGCAAAATGTTAAAGCTGCTTTTTTCCAACTGAAAGTGAACAGTGACCAGATGTGCTCCTGGTTCCTGTCCACTTTTATTATTTGAAAAGCAGCTAGGATCGTACATTTTAAGAATAGATTTTAGAAATGTTGTTGATTCAGTTCTGTTGTAAAGACCATCCATTATTAAATTAGTTCATTTAATCTATAAAGCAGTTCTATGAACATGCAAATTAGCCCCGCCTTCACTCACTCACACCAGCACAGAGATCCACTCGTTGACAATCACACGTTGTCGTGAATGGTCATAAGGTACTTTGAGAGGTCAGAAACACCAGTGATTTCAAATCGAGTTTTTGAGACTGTTCACTGCAGAAAAGAAAAAAAAATACTCAGCAATGATGTTGACTTTGCATTTGCACACTGTTTGTCTTAAAGCACATTAAAGGACTAGTTCACTTTTAAAAAAACTTTTGCTGATAACTTACTCACCCCCATGTCATCAAAGATGTCCATATCTTTCTTTCTTCAGTCGAAAAGAAATTAAGGTTTTTGATGAAAACATTCAAGGATTTTTCTCCATAATAATGGACTTCATTGGGAACCAGACGGTTCAAGGTCCAAATGAGAGTTTCAGACAACAGACAATGAATAAGAGTCTTATCTAGGACCCTTCGAGTCATGACTCGATAAAAGATTTGTTCATTTTGATGAACGAGTTTGAACAGGAGAGTCACGAACGCTCATCACAGAACAGAGCAAGGTGAGCATTTGTGCTTATAAAACTTAAACTTTTTTATTTATTTTTGAAATGGCCGATCGTTTCGCTAGATAAGACCCTTATTCGTCGTCTGGTGTCGTTTAAAGCCCTTTGAAGCTGCACTGAAACTCTCATTTCGACCTTGAACCATTTGGTTCCCATTGAAGTCCATTATATGGAGAAAATCCTGGAATGTTTTCATCAAAAACCTTAACTGAAGAAAGAAAGACGTGGACATCTTAGATGACATGGGGGTGAGTAAATTATCAGCAAAATTATCAGCATTATCTGCATTTAAAAAAAACACACATAGACATACAAACAACTTTAAAAGCTTGATTTTAACCACAGGGGAACTTTTAAAACAATTCTCAATTTTGCCCAATCAGCCATTGATTAGGGCTTGGTATTGTCAAGGGCCTGATGATACGATATATACCGCAATAGGCTTTGCGTTATATTGCAACACTTAAAAAAAATTAATAAATAATTTAAACGTACAGTATGCGATTTTTGGCCACCAGGGGTCACTCGTTTAAAATAATAACAAAAGACGTACTTTGATGAAAGTCGGGAAAGAGCGTGGGCTCACGGGAGTTGTTGTCGCTGTCAATGACAACCAGCTCAGCTCATGACATCATCGTTTCACAAAATATACGGATATACGGCATCTCTTTGTAGATTTAGCTTTTCAAGAAGCTTTAAATGCAACCCCAATGTTTACCTGTGTCATGCTTCTCCTGTCCCAAACCCTTCTCGCGTCATATTTTTCAGGTACGTTTGAGCTTTAGCTAATGAGCTGGCTGTAGCAGCAGAACTTGCAGGCAAAGCGTAATCGTGGTCCATAACTATAAAACAGACGAATATAAATATTAATATTACTACTTCAATGAATGACCTATTTTAGAACATTTTTCATATATAGAGCGCACCGGATTATAAAGCACATAAGATACTGCAGTCTAACGTTTGACTGGGTTTGCGTAATTCATCCACTATGTGCTAAAGGCTAAAGGGAATGTCGAGTGCGCGGCGCCGGAGGTGAGGCGTTTATTTAGTAAGCATGAGAGAGCTGAAGCGGGCACGTACATTCGCAGCCTGACTCATATGAGTATTCAATGTGCGAGGCTCGCTAACAGCAACAGTTGGCTGATTTGAATGAGACGACACGGTTACTGTGAACGGGGAGCGCTTTATGCGCGAGGAGCAGCACCGGGGACAGTGTGTCTGTTAAGAGTGAGCGCTCGTGAGCGGGCACGTGATTTACACACATAAAAATAAGTACTATTTTTTTTTCTTCGTCATTTTCTTTGCTTTATTGGTGGTAGTCCAGTGTTCCCCTTTGTGTTTGGCGGTTTCGCCGGGTTCCGCAAGGAAGTTAGAGAAAATAGAGGAGTCAAAGGTTATATGACGCCATAGACGGGCGACGAAACGGAAATAAAGAAACGTCCCGTGTCTTCCAATTAAACTATAAATTTCTCCGTATTTGAAATTTGGTGGAAACTGTCGGGATAATGTAAGTACACATCTAACAGAAATATATAACATAGATACAATTATTTGTGCTATTTTTAAGGCAGAAAAAATACATATTGTGGCTTTAAATAGCTGAAAATAAAACTTGCTGTGTACCACCTGGGGTATTCTGGTATGTGTAAATAAAGCAGTTCTGCAGAAAAAGAGTAATGTCTTTTTCCAGGGCTACATTTCCCAAAAGCACTGAAAGCCTAATAAGTTGATCGGAGAGACCATGGTTCATGGTTCTGGCTTACAATGCTCTTGGAAAACGCAGCTTAGCTCTGTTCAGTTCTCATCCAATAGTGTCAGTGTAGTCAAATCAATAATATTGTGGAATATTAAGTGAATTCTACTTTGTAGCTACGTCAACTAACTCTCATTAATTTGCAACTACATGTTAACTACGTTTAGAGTATTGATAGACTGTTAGGTTAAGGTTATGATTATGGTTAGGGTTAGTAGAATAAGTTGACAGTCAGTAAATAAATGTAACTGAAATAAAGTTAAGAATTAAAGTTCATAAAATTACTTCTATAGTCTGTTGAGGAGACCATTAAAATAAACTGTTAATATTATTTAGCAGACAATCTACTACTATAATAGTACGAATATTGTATAGTTGACACGAGGTTGCGTAGATACTTAATACTTAGTCCACTTTAGACATTTTACTATCTAAATAAAGAGTTATCCAAAAAGGTGCCATTTCTTTTTTTTTGAATTCATCCTAAGGAATTTTAGGAGAAACATCTTTCATATCAAGAGAGAGAATAATTTGCAAGATATCAGCATTTCATATGGCCCCTCTCTGCTATTGAATCTAATCTTCATTGAGCCAATTAGATGCCCAGTGGGGCATCTGGCCACTTGATTGAACCAGATGGCACTCCACATGTCTCTTTGGGGAATGACCCATTAACACGGACATGCATGGGACATGACACGCACCATATGGTGGAGATAGTGATGATGAGGAGGAGGGGTGGGGATAACTGGCACGTGCGTGGCACGCGTCCAAGAGGAGGGGGGTGCATGGGGTGAAAGGTCAGGGCTTGTTTACTGGGCGGGTGGTCTCTAGAGATTCTGAGTGTGAAGGATTGCCGCTCTTAGCTTAGCAGATGTCCTGTCATTCCAGCAAACCACTCAGTTAGCTCTAATTGTGTATTCACCAGCGGTAATGCATACAGCGGGCTGCGGTGGGAGGTATGTCGGTCAGATTAAGTGGTCTTGGGAAGTATATTCATTATTTCATTCGGCCTCTGATCATTTTAGTGTCCAAAAATTATTTTTTAAATTGAACTTTTAACCCTGTACATATGAAATAATAGTTATAAAAATTTTATGTATTTTTTTTTTTTATCAAATGGACATAGGCAGAAGTACCATCCCATTGTTTTGAACATCCAGGACTATACTTAAAAGTATAATTAAGTATTCTAAACTTGGCTTGTAGTTGTTTTTTTATCACATTTTTATTTAATGGCTCATATACAATGATATACAGTAGGACAATATGGAGATCACGCTTAAGGGGGGGGGGGACTCGTTTTTATTCAGAGGACCAAACTGAGCAAAAATATGCAATTTTGGCAAATTTACAATACAGCAGACTACTAGAATCTAGAATTAGGGAGTATTATTTATATTAAGTTTATCTCTTTAAAGCTGCTTTGAAACAATCTACATTGTTAAAAAGCGCTATATAAATGAGGATGACTAGTAAACCTAAGTTGTTTCAGTCCAGCAAGTGTTCATATTGAAATATTACTACCAATATAAACGTTGTTCTTATGTTTAATAAGTTCAATTTTGTTCAAATCATTAAAGATTTCGCTGCAAAAACCTGTGTGTATCACAACCTGAAGGGGACATTTCTAGAATTATAATAAAAAGCACTTTTAGTGAACTTTATTACTTGGTAAAAAATTATTACAGGCATGAAGGTCCTGATCATGATAATTTAGAGGGTAAATAAAATTAGCCATAGATGACAGATGACCACTTCAAAACACGAAAGAGAAAATTTTCTGTGTCACCTAAATTAAAAAAGTGATCCACTTCAAGTCCCCCATAGTCAATACTTTTATTCTTTTAAAACTCATCTTTGATCACCAAAATGACATATTTAAACGTTTTGTTTAAATACGTCATTTTGTTCAAATATGTCTCTAGTCTACACCCTTGCCCCATTTAGTATACACGGTTCTATGAATATGCAAATTAGCCCTGCCTCCACTCACTCACACCAGCGCAGAGATCCACTTGTTGACAATCACACGTTGTCGTGAATGGTTACAAGGTAGTTTGAGAGGTCAGAAACACCAGTGATTTCAATGCATTTTTGAGACCATTCACTGCAGTTTTAAAAAGAAAATACTCAGCAATGGTGCTGACTTTGCATTTACACACGGTTTGTCTTAAAGCACATTAAAAACACCACATAGACATATAAACAACTTTAAAACCTTGATTTTTACCAAAGGGGAACTTTAAAAAAATTCTCAATTTTGCCCAATCAGCCATTGATTAGGGCTTGGTTTTGGCAAGGGCCTGACGATACGATACATACTGCTATGCAATATACGCTATAGGTTTTGCGTTATATTGCAACACTTATAAAAATAATAATAATTTAAATAGCTGAAAATACAACTTGCTGTGTATCACATGACTGTATATTGATAACTCTGCAGACAAATAAAAACTTTCATTATTGCACTGAACAGTGAAGTGCCACTGTGCCAGTGAAGTGCATATTGTGACACTGAACACTTTTAACTAAAAATGTAGATGCCACAAAAATCATTTACAAAGAAACCCCCTCGAAATCGAGATGTTACATCTCAAGGGGCTATCCTTCAAATCAATTTCAAATTTCAAAATAAATAAATAAATAAAGTGCATTGGATTAGTTCAGGCCAAAATGAAAAATTTTCTGATAATTTACTCACCCCAATGCCATCCAAGATGTTGATGTCTTTCTTTCTTCAGTGGAAAAGAAATTATTTATTTTTTTGAGGAAAACATTTCAGGATTTTTCTCCACACAACAGTAACCAAATTGTTGAAGTCCAAATCAATGTAGTTTCAAAGGGCTCTGCACGATCCCAGCTGAGGAATAGGGTCTTATCTAGCGAAACGATCGGTCATTTACCAAAAGAAAAAGAAAAAGAAAATGTATATACTTTTTAACCACAATTGTTGGTCTTATGATGGTCCAGGCATTACATAATCACGTTAGAAAGGTCACGCTAGACGTAGGCAGAAGTACCGTCCCATTGTTTTAAACATCCAGGACTACACTTAATAGTATAATTAAGCATTCTAAACTTGGCTCGTAGTTGTGTTTAATCTATTAAATTTGTAGTTTTACATACTGTCTTATTGCATTGCAACTTACATTGAAAATATTGATTTATAATGATATCTTATGTTCATTTTTCTGAGCTTCTGAATTTTTGTGTTGGCTAGTCCACTCCAAATCTACTTTAATTGTACTTTACTTACGCTTTACTTGTTGAACCTATGAAGAGGAAATAACCGTCAAGCTTTGACGGTGTTGATGGACTCGATCTACTCATTCTATGTTTTGATCATCGTTCTGAGTAGTCTTTGACAAAAATATGTGATTTTCTCATCTTTTTCTTTGAAATGTTGCTTTTTTTTTTAATTAAACTTACCCACATTCAAGTAGTGATAAAAAAGAAGCGTGAAGCTAGAATGACGTGTTTTTAAAATGGAAAGAGTTAAAGTACAGTTATATTTCAAGTATAAAAAATGAATACCTAGATTGGAGTTTATTTAAAGAAAACGTACAAGTATACTTGCAGTATAAAAATACAAAGTGTACTTTCATACTAAAAAAAGTTCTACACGCATTAAAATAGTAAATAGTAAGTTCACTTGTACAGATGCAGTACAAATGACAAACGTGGTTGTGAACTAAAAGCTTACTACTGTTACACTTATAGTAGGCTACACTACAAACGTATACTTTTACATACTCAAAAGTGAGCCAATTTAATCCCAAGCAGTTTACTACTAGTAAGTTGATATATTAGAATACTTACTACATATACTTAAAATATATTTGAACATTCCTTAAGTATACATCATAAAATGAACTCAAATATACTTCTTTTTCTTCAAGGGTTGTTGCACATTGTTCACACTTTTCAGGGAAAAAGTTTTACAAAAACCTTACTCAATTGCAGTGGTCTCTGTATATTAATGGTATAGGTTACCCAAAAATTAAAACTTTCTAATCATTTACTCACACCCATGTCATCTCTGATGTATATGACTTTCTTTCTTCAGTTAAACACAAATTAAGGTTTTTAGAAAAAAAATATGTGGAGTCCATGTGAATGCTCGATGTTCATCTGTTCTCTCTACAGGGTTCTGCACTGTTGGAGGACTCTGCAGACAAAGCCCCTGCTCCCGAGAACGGGACAGGAACCGCAGAGGATCTACCCCTTCCTCCTCCACCACCTCCCCCACCCAGCAGCACCTTCATCCCTCCTCCCCCTCCTCCTCCACCTCTTCCATCGGACCTGCCCCCTCCTCCTCCCCCATCCACCAGCACACCAGCCCCTTCCCAGCGGCGCATGTCTTCCTCCTCCAGCAGTGAGTACTGCCACCATCTCATCCAGAACTTCACAATGGTGACATAAAGTGTTTAAAGTGGTCATGCATTAAAGGAGTAGTTCACTTTTAAAAAAAAAACTTTTGCTGATAATTTACTCACCCCCATGTCATCCAAGATGTCCATATCTTTCTTTCTTCAGTTGAAAAGAAATTAAGGTTTTTGATGAAAAAATTCCAGGATTTTCTCTATATAATGGAGGTCATTGGGAACCAAACGGTTCAAGGTCCAAATGAGAGTTTCAGTGCAGCTTCAAAAGGCTTTAAACGACACCAGACGATGAATAAGGGGCTTATCTAGGACCCTTCGAGTCATGACTCGAAAAAAGATTTGTTCATTTTGATGAACGAGTTCGAACAGGAGAGTCACGAACGCGCTTCACAGAACAGGGCAAGGCGAGCATTTGTGCTTATAAAACTTAAACTTTTTTATTTTTAAAATGACCGATCATTTCGCTAGATAAGACCCTTATTCATCGTCTGGTGTCGTTTAAAGCCCTTTGAACAGTTTGCACTGAAACTCTCATTTGGACCTTGAACCGTTTGGTTCCCATTGAAGTCCATTATATGGAGAAAAATGCTGAAATGTTTTCATCAAAAACCCTAATTTCTTTTCGACTGAAGAAAGAAAGACATGGACATCTTGGATGACATGGGGGTGAGTAAATTATCAGCAAAGTGAACTTCTCTTTTAACAGCATTCATTTTTCATTGTATATTTCATATCAAGTAACAATATACTGTCAATGTGAAAGCACAACACAAGCCAGCTGTTGCGGTTTCACTCTGGTGCCTTTCAATTAAACAGTCCTTACAGGGATAGTTCATCCTCCCAAAAATATTATGTCATTGTTTACTCTGTCAAATTGTTCCAAACCTGTATGTCTTTGTTCTGATGTACACAAAGGAAGATGTGTTTGTAACCAAGCAGATCTCAGGCCCCATTGACTACCATAGTATATTTTTCCCTATGGTAGTCAATGGGGTCCGAGATCTGTTTGGTTACCAACATCCTTTAAACTATCTTCCTTTGTGTTCAGCAGAACAAAGAGATGTAAACAGGTTTGGAACTATCCCTTTAAGGCTGTAACACACCAAGCCGACGGTCAGCCATCGGCCAAAGTCAAGCCTTTTTTGAGAGGCTGTCAGTCTAGTTTTTTGTGGTCTGTTCCACACTTTCTGCACTTGTTGGACTCAGTCTGTGACTTTTTGGCCAGTTGGATATGTTGAATTGGCATTGACAGTTGGTGCAAAGGACTACTCTGATTGGTTGTTCAACTTATTGAACGAGTGCACGAGAGCAAGAAAGCAAGAAAAATGTGATGCTGACAGCTCTTTTAATTGTACATCTTCACTTATTTGAGCATTTAAATGCAAATATTTTCACAACAGCATGGACATCTGGAATGAATAATGTAAAAACCAACTGATCAACATATTCAAAATGTGAAGCAAGTTCTCCTTTTTTTACGGTTTGTATACTCGCATACAAAGGTAGACTATACCATATATGTACTATATTATACACTGCCTGTATAGACAGTTATTTCCTCTCACACAGACACTGAACATACATACCTTTTTGACATCACTGGTTTGGTGTGTCACAGTCTTTACAATTAACCAGGCTGTTTTGGTTATGGTAACGTTAAAGGGAGTTCATTCTAACAGCAATGTGCAATGACAAAGGGATTTAGTTATTTTCAGTTAGCGAATTGAGGCAACATGAGTGACAGCAACCATTGACAATGCAACAAAGTTGACCAGATTTACACAAATGAAGTTGCATAATGAGCAGCAGTGCAATGTGGTGAGTACTAATGGGAGTGTAGACAGTGATTTGTAGCCTGATACAGTTGGATACAGTGATGGAGAGGGAACACTGCAGTGAGATTTGACTATTTAACCATTGACAATACAAGCACCCATTTAGACTTTTATGTGAAGGTCTTTAGTGATATTTAGCTGACCTCTTTGCTTGTGAAATAAGTAACAATGCTTATTTAGGGGTTATGTATTTGACCCTTTCACTAGTTTGACCCTTCTTCTCCTATCCCTAGAGGGCAGATTATTAGTGGCAGAAAGTGATGACAAAAACAGCCATGCCACAGCTTTGACAGATTGTACAAAATGAGTTAATACTTTGATACTTTTGTTTAGCCTTTTTTATGAAAGCCAGTAGATTTGTGTGTTTTTCATGTTTATAATTTACACGTAAGGTCACCACTTTTTAATTTTCATGCATGCAAGTCTTCAAAAGCCCTCAAAAGTGTACAAATGAGTGCAGACTCAGGAACAAGACTCACAAGATGGGCTTATCAAGTACATTTATTGTGCCAAATGGGGTATATCAGTAACGAGTATATCAATTACCACAGAAAATTGTTGTGTATAGTGTTATATACAACTCCCCCAATATAAATGACTACAGTTTTGCCTGTGACTTAATTTTTTTTAAGTTAGGTGAACTTCTACTGATATCCTGATAAACCGGAAGCAGTGAACACTGCATAGGGACCCTGTCAGTCAGAACACAGCTAGACTACCTAAAAGACTTTGTTAAATAGACAGTATACAGTATCTAGCTAATGCAGAGATAAAGGCTAAAAGTCCAGATACTGGGAAACCAACAAATTAGCTACAGTGCACCGAATTTAAGTACCTTAGACAAAGTAATTCATCCAAACTCTTTAGACCATTGGAAAAACACCAGGGGTCTAAAAATATTGCATAGGCACCATCTTACATTTGATATTACATTAATTTCTCAAATGAGCATACGTGTGATTCAGAGAACGAAGGTACGCACAAAAAATGTACGTACATCTCTCTTCCAGATGTAAAATATATATAAATATTGCACAGTTTAATGTATTTTCCAGTCAATGACGTCCAAATCCTTTCATTGAGAATGGTGAGAATTGCTTATATTCCCAAATAACTGCAGTACTCCGACTCTGTGCCTCTAGGAAAACTGACATGGCGATAAGCACTATCATATTTAAAAATATGAATGTTGATGTGGATTTTATCGAACGCACAAATCTGTGCATACACACGTTTTATAATGAGGCCCCATGTGAATAAAACTACATGTGAAAGCCAGGCATCTGTTGCTATGTCATCAATGTTAAGGTATATATTGTAGAGAGCCAGACCTTGGAAAAATTATCTCTATGAAATATTGTAAATAGTATGGATTCTCCAGTTCCCTTTCGAAGGGAACTCAACAATTCGTCATTGACGCTTTAGGAGACGTATTGTCTCGTTCCCTACTCTCAGGGAACATAGGTTACAGTCGTAACCTGAGACGCTTTCTCTTTATTACTCAAAAACCACTCTCAAGCTCTTTTAGTTTCAGTTATAATATAACCATCTAAAGCCAAGTGGTAATCAACAGTATGTCACAAATTTTTAACAGAGATTATTCCTTTAAAATGTTTGATATGAAATTTAACAAGACTGGTGTGAGTGCATACTGTAGGTGTCAAACTTCAATTTATGTATTTGTGTTTGCTTGGATCTTCAGCCATGGGTGAATGTCCAACCAATCTAACATCCAATTTAAAATATTCATGCTGTTTAGTCTGCAATCCTAATCCGTTTATTTAAACCAGATGTTGTGGATATCAGTAGACATGTCCATGTTCAGTCCAACTCTCGATATCACCAAGTGCTCTCCAAGAGCACAAGAATGAAGACTTAGAAACGGCCACAAGGTAAATCTTACAAAGTTCTAGCTTGTTAACATGAGATCTGGCGGCCTGCTCATTCCAAAGTCTATTTACGAATTCATGCGCATGGGCTATTGTTACTGGGCTATTGAAATCGGGTTTAGTGTTCTACCATTTACTTAATTGTTCTTCCTCCAAGGGATACCTGACATGTCTTCAGGACAGGACAATATCCATGATGTGTTGTACAATATGTCAGGGAAATGTAACACTTTATACAGACTCACTGGCTGTTGATTTACACCGTCCATTTGCATCTATGGTGGCCTGTGAAAGAGAAAACAAAAGCAGTGAGTACACAGATAGAAGGCCCAACACTATCTGGCTGGACACCTGATTTCCTTCTTCTGTTGCAAAGAATTGGTGTTTTAAGGTACTCAAGCATGAAATAATGAATCTCTAATTCTTCCGTCATATTTATGACAGCTATGCAGGATGATAAATACAGATCCAGTTCAAGTATCACTATTTTTATTGATTGTACATTTGAACAAACTCATAACCATGTGTGTTAAAGGGATAGTTCCCCCAAAAATGAAAATTCTGTCAGTTTTTACTCTCTCTCATAGGGATGCAAATTAGGTTGAACAACCTTATCGATCGATTAACGATTAACTGATAAGCGCCTATTTTCCCGAGAATGTAAATTTCTCATGGTATCAATTTAACATAAAAAGCTAAATATTGATTATATACTGAATAAAAATGCATGTTATATTGATCAATTGATGTTTTATTTAAACATTTGGGATACGTCACAGAATAATGGCATTTATGTAGTTTAACTAAATAAATTATGCACAGAAAATTAAAATACCTAAAACATGATCGTGCACTGGCTCACCTGCTGCATGTGAAACATTAAGCAATATAAAATAAATGTAAATAAAAATCTATATGGGTAGGCTTACCTACACTATATTAAGCCTACATGTAATAATCTATCTGGTTATATAAAAAAAGAACTTGTAACATTAGCAGCTGCACTTATAATATAGGCTGAGGGGGAAGTCAACGAGTAGAAATAAGGTGTGGCCCCTTTAAGAGCTGAACTATCGGCAGTATTGTATTGTATATGCCGTGTGCCTCGAACACCCCTTTTGCTGTCTCTGCGAAGTGAACACACCATGTATGAAAGTGTGACATACAGTTAGACTAGTTTCCCGAGAAAAATAACGGAGAGCCGTCCGGGAGATAGGGCTAAAAAACGTGAGAAACCCGGGAAAATCGGAGTGTTGACAGGTATGAGCTAAGTTATTGTTAAAATACAGCTGGGTTTTCAAGGTTAGCACGCTGTATAGCTGGTAGTCAATATCGATGCACTCCACTCCGTTTTGACCGCCTCATGTTTGGTTTATTTTTTGCCGCCTCAAGTTTGTGTCGGCACTCTCGCGTGAGAAAATCGTGTCACGTTCGCAATGTTCAATTAGCCGACAATTAATTTAATTTAATCGAGTAAATTCTTGTCGACTATTAATCGATAATCGATTAACTGTTTGCATCCCTACCTCATACTGTCCCAACCCCGTAAGGCTGTTCATCTTCAGAACACAAATTATGATATTTTTTATTAAATCTGAGACCTGGATCACTCCTCCATAGGCTTCTTAAGGGATTGAAACTTGCCGGCCCCGGAAAGTTATGAAAGACATCGTTAAAATAGTCCGAGTGACTACAGTGGCTCAATCTTAACTTTATCAAGTGACAAGAATACTTTTAGTGTGCAAAAACAAACAAAAATAACGACTTTATTTCAACAATTCAGTTCCTTCTCCGTGGGCATCTAGTCAGTTAACGTAGTGTGATAGCATAGAGCTACGTCACACGTAGGCTCACTATTGGCCGATGCTGGTCATGTGTGTGATGCGTGTGACATACAACAACTGAAGCTTACGCTGTTACACTAGTGAACTCACTCGAGGCCCACAGAGAAGGAAATTAATAGTTGAATAAAGTCGTTATTTATTTATTTTTGCGCACAAAAAGTATTATTTTCGCTTGATAAACTTAAGATTAAGCCACTGTGGTCACTCGGACTATTTTAACAATGTCTTTAATAACTTTTCGGGGCCGGCAAGTTTCAATCCCTTAAGAAGCCTATGCTCTCAGATTTCATCAAAAATATCTTAAAGGTGCTCTAAGCGATGCCACACGTTTTTTGTCACATACAGCAAACATCTCCTCACTATCCGCTAGCTGCCTGTCCCCTAAACACACTGTAAAAAAACGCGGTCTATGCAGACAACCCAAGCTCCACAAATAGCAACAATGACAAATTGCGGCGACCCGCTCCACGAAACATAACAAACTGTTCCAGCCAATAACTTCAATAACAAGAAGGCCCTGGGGGTGGGGTTTGGGGGGTCAGTGCGCGGATGAGGAGGGGGGAGGGTCTATCTAGCCTCCCTTTTGTTTGAAAATACTTTAAACGTCAACAAGAAGTCACGTCACCCGACATCGCTTAGAGAACCTTTAACTTGTGTTGCGAAGATGAACGAAGGTCTTACGGGGTTGGAACAACATGAGGGTGAGAAATTACTGACAGAATTTTCAGTTTTGGGTGAACTATTCCTTTAAATGTTAAGTGTGTGACATGTCCTGCACAGTTTCGATAAATTCGTATGACTGGATGAGGAGAGGTCCAATTTTCACCTGCCAGATAATGAAAGGGGTAAAAATGGCTTGGACAAGTAAGCAAACCTCCTTTAGCAATTCCATGGTACCCAGTCAGATGACTGGCTATAGAGAGCCTAAGTCCCTCCCCTTCCGGTCAACCACCATGGGACCTTATTTCGGAAAATATTGTATGGTAGTCAATGGCGAGAGACAACAAATATTTTGATCTCGTTTGAATTATGCCCTGAATTACACATATGATGTTTGTCAATTTAAAAGATACATTTTAACGTAAAGAAGGTCGCAGTTTGATGTAAAAGCGTTGAGGTGATGACTGTGAAAATACATAATTACAAAGACTACAAACCCCAAAGGCGCACATTTTCTCTCAATGAATGAAGCTAACTTTACTGAGGCTAATGTCTGTCATTGTTTCTACAGTCTTACGTTATAATCGTAACGTTACGCCATGTTTGTACCAGACTGCACACACACACGAGCAGCGGATCTCGCTCGTTGTTTTGCTTCCCGGGAGATGTAGTTCATTGAGCGATTTTCACATAAAACTAAATGTTACTCTTCTGTTTTATGACAAACTGCGACGTTTTTGACTTTCAGAATTATCTTTTAATTTGACAAACATCATATGTGTAATTGAGGGCACAGTTCAGACACAATAAAAAGATAAGTTGTCTCTCGCCATTGACTACCATTCATATTTTTTCTTAGGGGACTTAGGCTCTCTATAGAAACCCCCTAGCAACCAGAACAGCCACCTGAGTACCCTAGCAACCTACTGCACATACTAAAAGACCTCAGAGCACATTTGCAACCGCATAGCAAATACCGAACCATGAAGAGGGCAAGTTGTGTTTTAAAACCCAGTGTTTTATTGCCCTGTCCCATTTTACTGGTTTAGGAATTTAATAAAGGTTTTCAATCAAATATGTTCAGTGCATATATACACACACAATTATTTAAAATGGTTGTATTTAGTGAAGAGACAAACAGGTTATTAAAACAATATTGTGTTTCGTTTTTTGTTTGTTTGTTTGTTTGTTTGTTTGTTTCATCTCCTCCATGTCCTTACTGTATTTGTCATCCCATCATCCTCTGTGTCTGTCTTCACCACACCTGTCTTACTGAACACCTGTCTGCTGGGATCTGTCTCTCTTTCTCTCTGGCTGTCTGCTTTGCATGGACTCTTTGCTGTGCCTTCCGGCTTTCTGTATTATTCTCTTCTTATGACGCAATCGCTCTAAAGAAGTAGATCTTTCTTCTACGCATCTGTCTCCCTCTGTCAACCCGGCTCCAGAAACACTGCGTCAGAGGAAGAGTAAGTATTTTCCCCCAAACCTCATTATTTGTGTGTGTGTGTGTTTGTGTGTGTTTCATTCTTTACATTAATTCTTCTAATTTCCCTTCATTGAGAGCATTAAGTGTGTTGTTTGTTTGGCTACTGGACCACAAGCTGAAGTAAATCATTTTCCATTTTCAATGAACAATCATTTTCAATATTACCCTAGTCACTTTCAGATAGCCAAAGAAACCACAGCACCCAGAGTGAGTTTTTTCTGTGATTCCAGTTTCGATCAGCCCACAGGCTTCCCAGATGCTGTGGGGACTCTGGCACATCAGCTGTGATTGTTAATACAGCTTAGCTATATCGATTGATGAAATTGTGCTGCGGGTGAGGTTGTTTTGTGGCTCAAAACATTAAAAAATTTTAAAAAGTCAACATGAAATGGCATTCACAACCCCCGTTTTACTGAGTGAAACAGGATAGACAATGATAAATTGTTATAAAAAAGTGGGCGTGTCATAGCAGAATGGAGCCAGGTGGTTGGTTGACAACCAAGAGGTCTTGATGACATCAGCAGATAAGTAAAGTTGTTTCAGACGCAGAGCAAGTTGTAATATTTTGATTGAAGATTATGAAATACACTGATTAAACCATAGGAACTTTAGCTTTCATGTTGACTTGTCCCTTAAAAAATCGATTCTGGAATAAAAATGTATTGAATTTACAAGCAATTCATCCATTAAAGTGCTGTCATTTGACACTGGTCTGCAGAGTCATACTGTAGTGAATGAGTATAAAGGTGTGTAAACAGTGGGCGGCCTTATTGACTCTGCCCTCCCGTCAACGCGACACCTTCAACCTACGTCACATCATCCCTCACTATGCACAGCTTTTGTTAACATCTTGATCCTCTTTTTTTCTGCTCGTATTCAGGCTCAAGTTCTTCTCTTTGCCTTTGTTTAAGTTATTAACGTGATATTTAGTTACAGTTCATAAATGAAGATTTGTCAAGTCAAGGTTGAAGGTAACGTGTTGTGTGTTTTTACTGAGATATATGATGATGCTAATGCTGGGCAAAATAGCTGAAATATAAATTATATTTGGATCATTTTATAAATATTTGAACTTTTTTTCAACCAAACAGACATTGTTACCAAGTAAATGATCAGTGTTCAAGTAAAGAATGATTACGTTTTCCATTCTTGAACAAAGGGAGGAGTGATATATAGACATTTTCATTTTATATGCATGAATAAATCAGTTCAGTACATTTTTACCTATACATGTTGACATTTTAAGTGATGTCCCAAATGCAGAAGTACCCAGATCAACCCAGATTTGAAATTTGACATCATTTGGCAAGCCCACACAGTTGCAAAACTGTGTATTTTTAATCTGACCCATATTTTCTTTTGTCGTTTTGGTAATGTTTTTATTATAATATATTGTATTGTAGTTTGCACAACATCTCTTTAAAAGTTGTTAAGTATTCCTGTCGTATTAATGCAAATGACATGTTGTAAGTTGCATTTTATTAGTAGGGTCAAAGCACTGAAGGTCCGTGTGTTCGTCTTCTTCTTCTTCTGCTCTTGAAGTCTATGGCAGCCCATTGACCGCTTGCTGGAAAGTTATGAAATTTGGCATATGGATAGATGACAGATTGAACTTTAACCACAGTGATTGTGGAGTCTCTAACTCAATTGCTTTTGCACCACCAACGGTCCAAATTTTCACTTATGTTGATGCTATAGGCTTACTGAGATAGTCAGTTACACTGTGTTCAGCCGCTCACCGATTACATCACTTGCCTATCGCTGTATTTTTTTTTAGTAAAAAATGTTTTTGTTCAGTTAGAGAACAGACACTAATTAAAAACTGAACGCAAACGAGAGCCACAGCACTGATCAGCAGCAAAAGTCAGATTTATTTTATCACATGGCGAGTGAGGTGAGCTGAATGTGAGCTGACTGGCAAGACGATGGCGAAAGATTTGGTTTTAAAGCCAAATGTTAAAGTGCCTATTTGGCAATATTATGGGTTTAAACCCAATCCTAATATGGAACCTGCAAACTTCCATAGGAATGAATTTGAAATGCTCACTTTAAAAAAATGATCGTGATTTTAACGGTAAAATTCCACAGTGAAAAACTGTTAATTGGCTAACAGAGCTTTCCTTACCATACAGTAAATAACTGTAATAGATCTAATGGTAAATTCCATGTAATTTTACTGTAAAATACCGTTTTACAGTTTTTAAAGTGAAAATGAACAACTCATTGTATAATTTACAGTGAAAAACCGTAAATTGACATCCCCACAATGCCCTGCATTTGATGTATTTTTGTTGAAATCACTTGTTTCTTAGTCTTTTTCTAATCAGTTATGTACATTAGGGTTCTATGTGACATATAATGTTGTTAAATTAATGTTTATTGCCTTTTTAAAATTTCATGTGTGTTACCATGATGGTGTTTAATGTTTGAGTGAATGACACTGCGTGCAGCTTCTAAATATTAATAATAAATTACTCATCACTGCTGTGATTGTTGGTTGTTAGTGTATTACAATGGTACAGAACAGATATTAATACTTCAAATTAACACTTCAAAACTGTAAATTTGAAGTTAAGTCACTCTGTGAAACCTTGTTACCGTAAAGTCTTGCTACCGTATTTTATACGGTAAATTTCTTGCAACCACAGCTGCCGGTATTTTACCGTAAATTAAACACGTTTTTTACAGTTCTCGCTGTGCTCCGTAAGCATAAGGGTATGAAATTCCCCAAAATGCGAATAACTTTTCACTTTTCATATTGCAATGAAACTGGTCTTAACAGAAAACATAGATACCAATTTTGCCACAGTTGGCCGAACTTCCTCATTCTGATTATCTTTAAAAACCCATCCTAGGTCCAATTTTCACCAAAATCGAATGATATCATCTTCAGACATGGATTTCTTGTCGATAGGCGAAACAGTTCTGGTATATCACATCAACAAATTGATGCCAAACCTATCAAACTTTGCATGTGTTATTATCACCTCAGACCACACCACATCAATTTGGTCACAGCGCCCTCTATTGGTCGAAAGAGATAAACCATTAAATCATATTACTAGTGATTTCCAGCCAAATTTTCTATTCATTTCTCATTGTTGCACTTGGTCTGGTGCTCCCAGCCATGCTGTCATGACTTATCGTCTTGTTTTGCTGGTTTTAAAGGGTTTTTGGGCACTTTAAGCTGATCAGGACGGAAGACCAATAGAGCAGTTTTAACCAGCTAAGACTGCTAAGGCGCCATCTTAGGCTGATTTAAGTTGTTTATTTTGTCATTTGTATGGTCATTGTAAGGTAATTTGTAGACATAAGTGGATTTTTCGACATCTTATGAAAGAAAATCAACAGAAAGCATCTTTGAATGTTATTTTTTGGGTTATTTATTTCTTTAACAGCAATTTATTCACCTTTTAATGTGTTGCTCAGCATGCGTGAGACTCTTTCCTGTTAATCCACTCAGCTGGTTGCTGAGCAAGAGTTAGAGCGAGAGGGTGGCTGATCAGAGGACAGAACTGTGAGTAAGGAGAAGGGTCAGTGAGAGTGAGGAGAGGACGTAGGGTCAGTGAGTGGACTTCAAATCCAGCTCCAATTTGGCAGCCGTGTCTTGTCAGAGTTGATTACCGCTGATCCGTTCAGACTTCTCTAACTGTGATGAGCAACCGGCAGTAAGCAAACGCCGTTTCTTTGCTCTTGGGGGAGGAGAGGAGAGTTTGAATCAGGAGGGTTGTAGATCGGTCTGAGAAGACTTATTCATAACCTCAGCTATGACAAAACAATAGCACGTCTGTTACGAGGCATTCTGGAGATTTAAATCAAGAACACCAGGTGATGTGCATTAATTGATTTTTATTTCAGTTTATTTATGTAAGAAGTTGAAAAATTACATTGAGAGTTTGAGTAGTCCAGTGGTCTATAGGTATACTTTTTAAATACAGATTTTTTTTTTTACATAATTTAGCTTTGTATTTTTTTTCTTGCAGAGCAGATTTGTGTTCTATTTATACCTGTAGCTGTCAGCATTCATTTATAGTCGGTTATACATGCTTTTCTGGTGGTTTTTCTTTATCACTTTATATACTTTCCATAATTAAAGAGGATAAAATCATGTTAACGGTAACATTTGTTGATTGTTTAGAGGTTGTTATTAGACACTGTGTACAACAAACTTTTGTTTTCTGGCATTGCAATGTATTATGGCATTAAAACTTAAAGAGCAGAGGCCACATTTGGTCAAGTAGATTATGTTATGTAACAATCTTAAATTTAATAAGTTCTATATTTTCACGCCACAAGTCTCATAAAATCCCATTTGGCCTCATTTGCCACCCACTATCCTATCAAATTCACCAAATTTCTGCTAAGAATTATGGTAATTAGAATGAATATATTTGAATTTTATTTCAGTATTTTCTACACAGCAGTGGGTCAAATTATTCGAATGCCATGTACGTTTTAAATCATTTTGATTGTTGAAACTTCAACAAAGGCCTGAATGTTTTTTTTTTAATATTCTTTACTTTTGGTCCTTTCTTTTTAAAACTTTATTTAGTGAGTGCATTATTTGAATTAGTACTGTTAAATACTAGCACAGCCTCTGAGTGCTTTAGACATTTGTTTAGACGTCTGGGGTTTTAAATGAAATATTTAGGGGAGAAGCTTGTCCGGTGTGTCTCTCTCTTTCTCTTCACGCATCCATTCATCCTGGCTCAGTTTCCCTCTGTCTTTATCGCAGGCAATAAATCCTTCAACATGATGTCCCCCACTGGAGATAATTCTGAGCTTCTGGCCGAAATTAAAGCTGGGAAGAGTCTGAAGCCGACACCTCAGACTAAAGGCTACACGACCGTATTCTCTAACAGCGGCCCCGCGGGGAACAACGTAGGTCACGCTCCCTTTCTTTTTTAATTTGACTTCATTTCCTGAAGCCTGTCAAGAGCATTGTTATTACTGTAATGTTTTACTTATACATTTGTTTTGAGCTTATAAGTTTATATAGTTTATATACTCACAAATTTGTATGATGTAATAGTGATTGGGTGTCACTGCCATTTTTTGGCTTGAGATGTGAAGATGAGATGCTTCTTGATAAAAACAAAAGCCAAATCAGATATGTCAACTTACACACCAATGGACAGAATGGACTTGGTGTGATATTTCTTTAAATACATGAAAAAATAGAAAAACATTCCAGTTATTATTATAGAGATAGATACAATGGATCAATATTTCCAAAATATAACTGCTAGGGCCACAAAAGTAATGAAATTCAGAACAAAATTACAGTTACCGTGTATAAAGTTGTAGTATGGGGTGCAGCTCAGCAATCGGGCCCCAAATCTATTGTCCAGGATAATTCAGCCAGTTCAGTGAGACCCTTGTGTAACCCAATTATTGGTACTGTAACACAATAGCACAATTTATCAAAGTTATGTAATTAAGGAAATCACAGTTGGAGCGTTCGAATCCTTTTATCGAACGTAATTTGCTGACCAGTAATTTCTTGACTAGAACAAGAGGTCTGACGTATGGTTGCTTATGTAAATGAATGTTTCAATTTTTCCAAAGTTTAATGTTGAGTAACTATTACAAGTATCGTAATTACAGGATGACTCTGTTGTTATGCTAAATTTTCTATATTCTATATTTTAGGCCTAATAAAGAGCACCAGGATACGCTTATGAACTGACAATAAGTTGAAATGCACTGGTTTTATTTCATAACAACGGTAAATTTGGATGAGTCTGAGCTGTCCAAAAATTTCTGAATTGCCAAACGGTGTTTTTGAGACTGACAGAGACATAATTAGGATGGAATTTTTGAATTGCTTAGTTTTTGTATTGCATCGTTTAAAATGTATGCGACATACAATGTTTTCCAAAGGACCGTATTACTAACAAGAAAAAATGTTCTTAAAAAGTAGAGCCGGGAAAAGAAAAGGTATATTGTACAAAAATAAACAAAAAAGTCTATATGATAAGTGACGTTTATTAATATTAACATGAACTATATAGGATAATTCATCTCGCAAAACAATGGTTTGCACAGATCATGTTGAACCTCATTGCAAGTGAACCTAATTCTTTTTAGGAAGACAATTGTTAACTGATCCTTAAAGGGATAGTTCACTTTGAAATTATGTTTTGGTATGTTTTAGCTTACCTTAAGGGCATCCAAGATGTAGGTGTCTGTCAGTCATATAATGCAGGTCTATGGTCACCACCTCAAAGAGCATGCACAGAGAAGTCCAAATTAAACATGATTTAATGACTCATAAATGTAAGTACACATTGATGGCCTAAGACACGAAACGAGCGGTTTGTGTGAGAAAACGAACAGTATTATATCGTTTTTACCTCTTGTAACCACAGCCACATCCAAGTGATCTGAGGGGGCGCTTCGGTCTGCGCAAATGCCGGAAAGCGCCGGAAGTGATCTCTCGCGCGGTTGTGAAAAAAAATTAAACATTTTCTGTTGATATATCGAAATCGTCTTCCATTGCGATTTCCTGTATATTTAAATATGTTTAGATCTTCACAGTGAAAGGTAACACGCCCGCGCCCTCAGATCACTTGGACGTGGCTGTGATCACAAGAGGTAAAAACGATATAAAAACTGTTTGTTTTCTCACACAAACCGCTCGTTTCGTGTCTTAGGCCATCAATGTGTACTTACATTTACGAGTCATTAAATCATGTTTTATTTGGACTTCTCTGTGCATGCTCTTTGAGGTGGTGACCATAGACCTGCATTATATGACTGAGACAAGAACGGTTTGACCTAAAAATATCAAAATTAAAAAACTGCGGAAACAAAGACACCTACATCTTGGATGCCCTTGAGGTAAGCTAAAAAATAATTTCAAAGTGAACTATCCCTTTAAGCGCGGGACACACCAAGCCAACGATCGGCCGACAACTTTCAGCCAAAGCCTCAGTCAACTGAAAACAATGTTGGCTCTAGTCGGAAGCTGTCTGGGTTTTTTTGGGGCCAATTCGGTGAGAGAGAGAACTCTGATTGGCTGTTCAGCTTTTATAATGAGTCAGTGCACTAGAATAATAGCAAAACAGAGGGCAAAGAAGTAAAAACTGTACAGATAGAAGGCTTTTCTAATTTTACATCATCTTACCTGAGTATTCTTTGTGTACCTGCTGCGTCGGTTTCCCTTTCTGAACGCCGATTATAGACAAATAAATCTGCCGAAATAGACAGTTGTCTTATTAACACCCAGGCGCAGAAAGCGCATGCTAGTTGGCCGTCAGCTGTAGTTCTCTTGGTGTGTTCAAGTGCAGATTTTTTTTCAGGCGACAACACCGTCGACATTCATCAGCACTAGTTCTTTGGCGTCAGTTTGCCGTCGAGAGTCTTTAGTGTCTTTTTATTATTCAATTCAGCAGACAGCCAGACACTACATTGATATTTTCTTCTGGAACATTCAATTCTGATTGATCATTTTGAATTCCAGGAGGAACGTCCATCATCGCCGCCACAGCCTCTGCCAAAACCCCAGTCCAACGACACCCAGTCCGCGAAGCCAGAATCTCCACCGCCTGTTTGCCCACCCACGCCACCCACTCCCACCACCAGCAGCGGGTCACCCCAGAACCTGTCCATTTCACAGAGCAGCTCGCAGCTCGCAGCCACCGTCAATGGAAATACTGCTGTTGGCCAGAGCAAATCCAGTGTGGTGGATGTTGAGAATCTGGTGCCCACACATGACGAGCAGGGCCGAGCCATCCCAGAGTGGAAGAGACAGGTGATGGTGAGGAAACTACAAGTGAAGATGCAGGAGGAGGAAGAGAACAAGAGAAAGGTGAGTGATGAATCAGTTGCGTGTTTTAAACATAAGCTGAGGCAGTGCATCTCTTATCCAGCTTAGATTTCAACATAACCAAAGCTTTCAAATCCCAGCCTCATAACATACCTAAAGACCCCACAAAATCACAAATTGACTCGTTTAAGGTCATCTATAAGCTAGTAGGCCTACATTCCTACGAGCTGACAAAACCTGAATGCAATCCCACCATTCTTTCCCAAACATGAATTGGTTACAAAGGAAGTAGCTGGTATTTATACGTTCTAAAACTCTTTTGTCAATGTTTTTCCAACTAAAGGCTATTTGGTATTTTTTAAAAGGGGGATAAGCTCCTCAATAGTGCCAGCCATACATACTCGTCAGCACAAGAGAAAAAAACTGCATTTAATGTTAAATAATCACTATGTTTGGAATAGGATACTAATATACTACTGTTTTTGCAGTACATGAATATTGTGCGCAGTATGCAAATTGTCTTTATACATAGAATGCACCTTACTTGACCTTTCATTTTAATTGTGATAAATGAAAGTAATATAAGGTGTGATTTCTTCACTGATTCAATTGGGCTTCCGAAAGGTAGTATATCATTTAAAATACAAAGTAACCATGTTTATTTCCAAGATGATACTTGGTTGACACTCACATGTAACATGATGAGGTTGTGTGACACCATACTGCTGTTAATAGTATGCAGTATACAGTACACTCTAAGTAACCAGCTAGTATTCACTTCTGAACATAGCCAATCTCACAGTTTTGAAATGTTTATAAAAAAAAAATGACTAACAATTTAACATTTACAATTGATAATTGGAAATGAGTGCACTTTCTCAGCTTATGAGACCAACAGTATCCTCCTGTAGTTTTAGTAGTGTGAGCTATAGTATCACCTCATTAGATTTTAAGACGGCTTATGATTTAAAATGTAAATGATAACTTTGAAATTGAGGTTCGCGCTACAGTTTCTACATGGAGGATAGCTAAGCAATGAGTCTCTGCATGGGGATTTTTGGATAACTATTTAGTTTAATTCTCACTATTAACTAACTATCTGCTCATTAGCATGCATATTACTAGGATTTCTAGTTGACTGTTTAGTAGTACTTATAAAGCACGTATTAATGCAATGACCATATTCTACTTCCTTAATCCTACCCAATACAAAAACTTAACAACTACCTTACTGACTATTAATAAGCAGTAATTAGGCAAAAGTTTTAGTTAATATTTAGTTAATAGTGAGAATTGGACCCTAATCTAAAGTGTGACTGATTTTTGGGTATACACTACTATATCCAACCATTTAGGAAAGATCTATTAATTTAAAACCAATTGTGGTCATTCACTTCTCCATTAGACCTTAATGAGAAACTGGCTAATGAGTTAATGATTTTTGGGTACCCATAGCAGTGTTGTGTGAATGAGCAAACATTTGTGCAGTTCTGAACTCATTTATGGGTTAGCAGGAATTGTCAGTACATAAATCCTAGAAATATGTTGTTAATAGATGAAAGGATTGAAAATTAGTGTTGGGATGAGATATTAATTGGTGAATGAATCAATAATATTAGTGGCTGTGTATATATTTTTAATCCAGGGAACATTGCTTTACAGTTAGGCTAGATTACTTATTACATGTTAGATTACAGGCTACTTTGTTCCACTGTAAAAAAAATATATATATATATTTTCATGATTTGTAATCACGACATTTTTTCTTTTGTCAAATCAACTTAATTTATGTAGTTCAGATAACATAATATTTTGAGTTTCTGGTGATTAAATTAATCTCCTTCATTGTATTAAACTCAATTTTTCTATTTCAATGAACTTAAATTTTTAAGGCAACCAGGTTACTTATTTTTTTTTAAGTTAAACCAACAATATTTTTTTAAAGTGTACATATGTACAATGTAAATAAATATTTTCACGATTTTTTATCACAACATTTTTTCTTTCGTCAAATCAACTTAAATAATTGATTTAGTTCAGATAACTTACTATTTTGAGTTTCTGATGATTAATGCTGCGTTCATGTGCTATGGTAATTATGGTAAATACCAAAAGCCGACGTGGAAAATGCACATGATCACCCCCTCATGTGGTATTTTCCACTGGGCAACTCGTAGAATATTTTGATGGACGAGTTGCCGAGATGAGATAACCTTTGATCTTTAAACCAAAATGGCGGAGAGCACCGCGAGAGTCGTGAATGGTAGACATATATACTATTCATGATCTAGAAAATATAGGCTACATCATATTATTTACCTTTTGAGTTTTGATCCTTTCCTTGCTGTTGCAGATGACTTAAGCAATCTAAAATAGTTTTAGCTAAATAACAGGTCTGGATCTCCATCTTTTTACCACATTACGACAAGCACTTGAACGCAACACACTTGTAAATACCAGTTCACAAGTGGAAATATCCTATTTTCCATAGCACGCGAATGCAGCATAAATCAATAATTGTATTAACTCACTTTTTCCAGTTCAATCAACTTAAAATTTTAAGGCAACCAGGTTACTTCATTTTTTAAGTTAAACCAACAATATTTTTTCACAGTTATTTCATTATTGTGAATACATCGTACTTGAACTTGATTGCAAAGTCAAATAGCTGGGGATTAAAACAAGTAGACTCTGATTTGAAAAAGCGTAAAGTGTAAAGAGTTTTATATTTCTGATCAGACATAGTTTTCAGCCTATGACAAAGACAGACTTTCTCAGTCTTTAGTTTTGGTCTGGTTTTCATTGTGAGTATCGTGTAGCGTGACATTCTGTTGGCTTTTCCTATACTTTGTGTTGAGTGATGCAGTGTTTAATTTGGGGCTGTTGTGACTATCCAAAGACAAGCCTAAGTGTGTTTGACATTCACTAAGGAAGTATTAGTTTAATGTGGCTTACTGGCGATGGTGCACGACAGCTCTAAGTTTTTACATGGGGATTCAGTGGTGTGATGCAAAGCCCCTTCACACTGCAACTGGTGCTTGGTCATCTTGCTCATTCTACTCATTAAGCTTTTATTTTTATCTTATACTTTCATACATCTTGTTAACGCTCAGAAAGCTTCTCAATATTTATTTATTTATTTTGGATTAGTGGAAATTGGTTCCCTGGAAACACAAGCTAAATATAATTTACAGATAAAGTAAGGAAACTTCTGGGTCATTTTCAAGTGAATGTCTATATGGACGGCATCTATGGCAGGCTGTGGAATTACCGGCGTTAAATTTAGACTTGTATTCGGAAACATGTGCTGTAGATACAATTAAAATGTACAACTCTAAATACCCTTACAATAGAAGTCCAGCAGAAAAGTGGCCAGCAAGTCTTGAACATCACACTGTTATCATGAAACTGGTGTGATAGAATTGCTCACCAAACCTGTCTGTACAAAGTTGTACTAATCTTTACTAAACTAATCTTTAAATTAATGTCATGACCAGCTAAAAATAAACCCAGTTTGATGGTATCCGCACAAGGATACCGGGAAGCGACATAACACATTTATCAGCTTAATGTGAAAACAAAAGTAGAGTTATGCACAGTCCATCCACAAAGATTATGTTGGTAACTCATAACTCTGTCTTGAAAAGTAGTCCCACAGGGACAGTTAAATCCACTGGCCCACTTACCTACCAGACTTCCATAGCATGCATTTCATAGTCCCTGTTTGTTTGTCTCTTCTTATTTGTTTTACAAATTTTAAATTATTGTATTCAGTATCATGTCCCTGATTGTATCCATAGACAATCATTTGAAAGTAACCCAGATTATTCATTTCATATAACTAATAGACTCTAACCAAAACCCTATAAAATACATTTAATGACAAACAAGCTATTTTTGCGGTTGCGGTTTGCCTGAATCTTCTTGTGCAAGTCAACTCAGTGAAAACAAGGCAGTACCATCGCACCACTAAATTCATGTAAAGTTTGAAACGTTTGGGGTGAAGAGACTTTAAAAGCGTGTATGTAACGCATCGGATCCACAAGCTGAAGGGCACCCCCTCCTTTGTTTTGTTCCTTTCTATACCCTCCTCTGAACCTACTTTAGTTTGCTGGCAGTGGATACTATCAAGCCCAAGACTGGCATTATTCTCACGTGCACAATGCTATTCTGGGTCCATTTGGAGAACTAATGACAGAGGACGACCTCATCCGCATTGAGAAGCAGATTGAGAACCTCCAGGTCATGCACAAAGTGACAGAGGTGGAGAAAGATCTGGAACAGCTGGAGCAAGAGTTGAAGCAACTCTTACCTGTGTCTGCAGCTTTGAACCAAGACCACTTCTCTGTCAACCCCAAACAGGTTCACGGGCAAGCCGAAGACTTGCCCGCCTGGTGCAGCAAGATCTCGACACTGCTCAAAAGCATGGCCGTTTTGCTTGCCACTCTGGGTGGAAAGGAGATCGATATTCTAGAAATGATCACTCAAGGATACACGTACGAAGGTCTGAAGAGTGGCCAGACGGGGATCTCGGATACAGTGGCCTCTGGAAACATCGGTCGATCGCAATCTTTCTCCACTCGAGAGGAGGTGGAGAAGGAGATTAAGCAGTGTGGTGTGTCTGTGAAGAACCTGAAAGCCAATTATGAAATTCATAGCACGTCAAAGTGCGAGGATGACAAGATGAACCGCGTATACAAACGTACGAGGTCCTTGCCGGCAGTTAGTGAATGTAGCTACCCATCAGAGCCCGTCCTGGAGGATGAGCTGCTCTTCTCTCTCAGTGAGAGCAACTCACAAATCGGGGATGGGTCACCGATAGAGCAAGTTCCAAATGTACCATTGGTGAATGAGGAGCCTATAACACAGTCCCACGCAACTTTGGTGTACACCGGGTCTGAAAGAACAGGGCCGTCTGACTCGGACCACCCGGACGTCTCTACGAACCCACTATCCTCGGAACAGCTCACCCGCAGTCTAGAGGTGCAAACGGACCTGAGCTACGTCCAGGAGTGCATCGAGATGCGAAAGGAGAGGATTGTGTTTCTCTTCCTGGAACACTGGAGAAAGTACACGATGACTGAATCCTACAAGTGCTCAGGAAGAGGGAAGACTCTAAGTGTTGAAGAGAATGACGGTCATTCCCTGTATTATCAGAACTTAGCTGAGCCGGATGGTGCCATGCAAACTGAGGATGACCAACTGCTGTATTTCATGAAGCAGAGGCAGGTTGTGGGAAATCTTCTTGGCCACTGGAGGACCATCATGAGCCAGGTGCCCACGCGACAAATCAGGAGACTCAGTCGAGCTCAGATGATCTACTGGCCCGAGCACTTCCTTCCCCACATCAACGGCTCACCTGTTCAGTATGAGAGTCTAACCCTTGACCTTTTCATGCTCGGCTACTTCCAGCTTCTTGAAATGAACATGTCCCGCACTGAGCGGAAGTTCCGGCACTTGCTTTGCTATGAAATGTTTGACCGACTTGGCAGTCACCCGTGGGAAGTGATCCGCCAGTTCCACCGAGAGGTGATGGGGAGCATCGAGACAGGGAAACGTGATTGGTCGGATGGATTTGAAGACATCAAGGTGAAGTATTTTGGTGACTCTGTTGAGGGTGGCGGGCTGCTGGAAGCTGCTGAGCTCATTCTCCCGCCGGAGGTTCTGCAGGCACCCGTAAGCATATCGCAAAGGGCTCCAGACGCAAGTCTCTCAGGTGTTTCACCACCAGATGCCCCCTTTGAACACCCAGGACCAACTTCAGATGACTGTGCAATGGCCACCCAACAGGACTCTTCAGAAGATTCAGCGGAGAACATTACAAATCACACAGCAATACAGGAGAGTCCTACTGAAGTTCAAAACACAGTAACGCAAGCAATCATAACAGTCGAAAGCCCCCAGACGGAAGCCAAACAGGGCCCAGCAAATACCAAAGAGGAGCCCAATGAGGACTCCATCAAGCTTATTTATGAACTTAAAGAGTTTAGCAATGAGGAAATTATTAGATATATTGACCGAAGCTTCGCCTTCTGGAAAGAGAAGGAAGCTGAGATGTTTGACATATGACTTATCAGGTCAACTTATTTGAAGGATGAAACACAATCATAAGGAGACAGATTATATACTTGTGTTAAGCAGTTGGGTCAGAAAGGCGGTTTAGTTCTAGAAAATGCTGAGGTTTTGATTGTTAAAAGAAACAATCAAATGTTGGGCTTAACTGAATTTAAGCAACAACCTGTCCTGTCATCATTTGTCATCAGATGTCTTACGACCGACTGTAAGCTGGGGTGTAAAAACTCGATATTGACGTTTTTGAAACTGCATAAACGATAAATACTAGAAATACCCAACACATTCTCATCCCAAGGCGTCATATACGACGCTTTTACCAAAGCGTCGTATATGACGCTTCGGACGCTTCCAATATGACGCTTATATGACGCTTCCAAATCCAACGCACATGGCACCCTTTAGCGTCAATATAACACGCACAGAGTATGGGTAGGTTAAGGTCTGGGGTAGGGTTAGGGTTAGACCACTAGGAGGCGCCTTCTGCCCCATAAATCTGTGTCTCATATTGATTGACTCTAAAGGGTGCCATGTGTGTTGGATGTGTACGCTTTGGCAAAAGCGTCGTATATGACGTCTTGGGATGAGAACGGGCTGAAATATCATAGCATCTCATCTCACTAAGTGAAAAGAAACTTTTTTAGCAAAACATCAACTTTTCAGTGAGTGTTTATAAAATAATAAAATAATCAGCTCACACTTTGAAGCACAAAATACGTTTTTGTCATTTTAAAGTGTAAGTCTAGTTTGACCATTTTTTTAAACATCATTTTGCTTTCTGATTCTTTCATTGAAAGAAGCCATTTGAATTTTGTAACTTTGAACTCTAGTTCGGTATTTGTATGACTTATTTATCTGAAGTTATCACATAAGACCATTAACATAAATTACAGTTACAATGTTTTACATCATCTGTTTTCAATGGTTTATTTAGCATGTTTTTGCGTAATTATTTGGAAAGTATCGGAATGTTTTTTTTTAGGATAGGAGTGAATGTGTTGTCTCTTTTCTTAGTGATCTTTTGAGGTAAGAATACACCAACATAATCAATGCTTTTATTTACTCAACCATGATGCATTTGTGTATGAGCATGCTTGACCTTTTTATCTTTAGGTTTTATTGTCTTTTGTGTTTGGCAATGTTGTTTTTGAGAGGTTTTAAAAAGCAGATGGATTTCTACTTAACTGCAAAGGTTTTTATTGCCATTGATATTTTTTTTTTACACCTAACATTGAGGTATAAACCGTTTTTGTTCATGTTTGAAGTGTCGGTTTGATGGTTTGTTCATTTTTTGAGAAATTTACACAAAATAAATCAATCTAAAGGTCATCATTGGGTACATAAGTCAAGATCATTTCACTTGTGATTAACATTAAAATGATTGAACACCTTTTTAAGAACATATATTTTACTTAGAGACATACATTTACCATTTAATGTTTGCTTATGTAGGTTCCATGGACTTACTTAAAGAGTTAAATAAGAATTAGAGAGTTAACTATGGCATCACGCTATTTTTGGAGTCAAGCTCAAGCTGTGTTCTTGAGGGCATTTAGCAGTCATTTTCTTAAGAAGGCAGGACTGTGGAAGACAGGAAGTGTGTGTGTTAACACCTGCAGTATTGAAATGTCAATTAGAAAAGTGCATATTGAATATGCATGTTTAAAACCATGCTGTATATTTTAAGGTAAAAGTGAAATGTTTTATTTCTGATTATATCTTTGACACTCAAATAATTGAACTGCACAAGAGCCATATTTCAGGTCATGTTTCCCCCAATGTCAATATTCCCCCTAAAGTAATATAATATTTTGATAGGAAATTAAGCCTTTTTTATATCCTATGCTGATAAAAAATAAATAAATAAATCATCTGGACACATTCCATAATGACAGCTGTATTTTTTCTGATATGTAAAATATAATTTATTTAGATTTCAGGTCAAATATGACATTTTAATGAGTCCAAAAATATGTATACTCTGTACAAATACATACTGTATATCTCTCTTTTGGAGTAGCCCATCTCTGGAAGTTTTTTTTTTATTATTGTAATTTTTTACTTATGTTTCAACTATAAACATTTAACAGTAACTGTGTTCTCTACCGCAATCTGTAGATGCAGTATAGCCTTTTTTCTTGAAAAGGTTAAATAATAATTTTGTCATTTAATGTCTTTCAAATTTTCCGAATTATTGTGCAAAATCCAAAGGCTACCCAAAAGAAAAGCAATACTATATTATTTACATTTACATTTATTAATTTTATCCAAAGCCAATTACAATTGCTACATATGTCAGAGGTCGCACGCCTCTGGAGCAACTAGGGGTTAAGTGTCGTGCTCAGGGACACATTGGTGTCTCACAGTGGATTGGACCCCGTGTATCTCACACCAAAGGCATGTGTCTTATCCACTTGCGCCATCATTTATATTAGGCTACTATATTACCATAGTTTTTTTTTTTTTTCTTTTTTTTTTCTTGGCACATAATTCCCAGGGGAATAATGAAATATTAATACACGGATTAGTTTACTCTGGCTGTTACCAATAGCATTTCACTGTAGCATTTGAGGTAATCGATCCGTTTGGAGGGGAAATGAGAAGCTGAAGATGGCCACCCCCTTTGCTGGGATATAGTTACCATCTGAATGGAGGAAGAAGATCCCTTTTCACACTGTGCACATGTCTGAGTGAAAGAAGAAACACTTTATTGGGAAGTGTATACAGAAAATGTGTTTTCTTTTTTTTGTTAAAGAGTGTGTTAAAGGGTTTTGGTGGCATATTCTGTATACAAACCAGGGAATTTGTTTAAATAGTAGGATGCTACCATGTATGAGGAGTCGGAGGTTGCCCTGAAGCACCCGAGTTCACCTCGAGTTTAGACTGGTTGTAAATGTAAATAAGCGCAATAGTATGAGTTGCTTTGCTATATTGTCGTTATGTTCAGTACAGCCTGAACATTTGTGGTATGGCCTGATAGAAACAGTCAGGACCTCCTTTTCACAAAAAATGTATATCTGTTTAATTGTTATTTTAGATTTATGTATTGTACTTCCCATTATAAAATGTAGTGTTTCCAGTATTCTAGCAGATACTTGCAAAAACTGTCACTGGGACCGCACCCTTTCAAAAGGGTAAATCTTTGTACCTTATTTACCCAAAAGTGGTACATGTTAGCACCATAAAGATAGATATTAGTGTCTTTTGAAAGGGTCCCAGCCCATTGACAGCTTTTGTTCCTTATGAACTGCTAACACACTTTTTTTGAAGATCCAAACGCAGCCAGTTATTAAAGGTAATCCACAATCGAAATCAAAATGACAGGCAAGGATCAAAACCTAAACACTAACAGCATCCAAGATACAAGGAAATCCAGAGAACCGGGCAGAATCATCATAAGACTTGATACACACAAGACCATGTACACACAGAAATACAGTGCGACACTAACAAGGCTTCACAAAGAATAAGTGAAAAATACAGGGCTTATATAGGCATAGTTTAACAAGGGAATGAGTAATCACAACAGAATGAGTTATGGGAAATGAAGTTCATGATCTGAGAGTATTGAACTAGGGAGGAGTGCCCTCTGGTGGGTATCATGTGCACTCCAACTGGCTGATATGACAGTACCAGTATGCACTCCAATGCTTTGTGATTTGTTTTTGAGGTCACTTGCAGTGACATCAGAAATGATCTTGAAGTCGTTTACAGGAAATGTTATTAACCAAAAAAAAAAGGTTTGCTGATCTCATCCTCAGCTATGTGTCTTTCTTTCCTGTTTGTGACAGATTGAGGAAGAGGCGGCCCGTCTGGCTTCCTTGCCTGCCTGGAGGAGAGATATTATGAAGAAAAAGATGGATGAAGAAAAGTAAGTTAACACCAGAGCTCTTGCTTTTGGCTTTCTTTTTCCTACTTTGTGTCTCTTGTGTTTTTCTGTTTATACTGTTTGTAAACCTCATTCATCAAATTAGTGTTAATTTCATAACATTACTATTACTATAATCCCCCTGGTGCTCTTCTGTCCTTTTTGACAGAAAAAAAAAACAAAACAAAAAAAAAACATATTTACCTCGTGTGGTTATAAGAGGTAAAAACGATATAAATACTGTTCGTTTTTTCACACAAACAGCTCGTTTCGTGTCTTAGGCAATCAATGTGTACTTACATTTACGAGTCATTAAATTATGTTTAATTTGGACTTTTCTGTGCATGCTCTTTGAGGTGGACCCCATATACCTCCATTATATGATGAACGGTTTGACCTAAAAATATCAAAATTGAAACTACTGTGGAAACAAAGACTATTTTCACTTTTTTTTTACTTCATCGAAATGGTATAAAACTTGGCAAAGGTTTTGGCACTTGCTTTGTAAACACACGAAAAATAGGCACACTTGTGCTCATCGAGGTCAAAAATGAAATGAAAAAAAAAATGAATGGGTGACGAATTTCATCTAGTGGAAACTTTTGGTACTGCGGTCAAACAGAATCTTACTGAAAGCTCATTTTTTGAGATATCATGTTTAACACAACTTGTTTAGATGTGCGGCTTTGATTTTCTTGCAGTTTTACAAGTAAAAAGTGTTTTTGAAAATATAGATTTCATATAAATTGTATTTTTGTGCAATTTTTTCACTTTAGCAATAATCTGCCAAGTGTCTTCTTTGAAAAGATATCAAATTTAAGTCTGTACTCTAAAGCATTCAAGATTTACGATAGTTTAAGTTGGAAATTTAATATTCAGGTATATTCTCAAAACGCGAATAACTACTGCGTAAATATAATGTAGTACCATAAAAGCGCTTAAAAATACAAAATATTAAATACAAAAACATTATCAAACTTAAATATCGTCCCGTCTTTTTTTGTGTGTGTGTCACGCGAAGAGCACCAGAGGGATACTGAAACCAGATATCTGAAACTTTAGCCCATTTCTAATATCAAAAAGTATTAGCTTTGTTGTTTTTTTCTTCTATTTATGACAAACCTAATGAATAAGACAGATACTACTGCCTTTAAAAGTCATGCCTGAAGTTTCTTCCATGCAAATCTGTGAATTTTCTGTCTTTTACTCTCAATATCTTTTGTGGATTATAATACCAAAGTGATAATAAGTAAGTAAAACTGTAAAGTATTTTCTGTTGTAGTGTAGTGACTTCTGAACAAACATTTTAAAATATACAAACATTTATTTACATACGTGTAATCCTCTAATTTCTTTTATTCACTCCTGGATGGACAGGGAACAGAAAAGGTAAGACTTTCGCCAGTGATAGTTGCAGTACTAATAGTAGTTGTAGACGCAGTTTCTATTCAGTCAAGACTTGATTGTATTAAAGGGTCACTCCACCTCTGGAAAGATGAATGTGTATTTAAAATGGGTCATTTATGTAGAAGAAATGTGAAATCATTTTTGAATTTGGAGCTTTCTAGATTGAGAAAAGCCAGAAAATGTATTTTTGGTTTATGTGGATGAAAGACAACAACTCCCAGAATGCACTTGCTTCGCTGCCCTAGGAGGCCACGGTAACTACCGGTAACCGCGCAGTAGTTAAACAACAAGTCTAGGCTAGTCTAGTGAGTCTCCGTGATGAGTCTGCCCGAAAATGTGTTTCGAGATCACCCAAAATGTCCGGGATTCGGCTTTTGCGTTCTATAATCGCCATTTATCATGTTTACTGTGGCGAGCGGGACGAGTGAGGGCCGCGGAGAACGGCGCGAGACCGATGGCAGATTACCGATGAGCGACACCTGTGAGACGTAAGTTACCGGTCTCGTTTCTCTCACGGATGAGCGGCAATTTTCTTAGCAATGTTGAAACGCACATCAACTGATCACTTGTTTAGCTTTCATGTAAACACTACATTCAGGTTCACCAATCAGAATGAATTCAGTTAGATTGAAACAAACGCTGTGCATGTAAACAATGAATGGCGACTTCAGAAAACAAAAGCTGAATACCGGACATCGACTGGCGGACATGTCCTGGAAAAAGAGGATGGTAACCCCTAAAGTTACTACTCTTTCTCCACAGAACAAGAGCCTGATAGCTTAGCCTGGTTAAAACCAGACCATTTTCAATTGTAACTGAGTTATGGTCTGGCAAAGCGTCATAGACAAATCATTTCCAGAGGGGCGTCACCAACGGACGTCGCGGATAGACCTAAAACCAATCAGAGCGGTTGGAGATGACGTATGTAGAACAGTGTTGTTCTTTGCTCGGTTTTTAACAAAAAGGAAACGTTCGAATTGCTTAAAACAGACGCGATAGCGGATTCGAACGAGTGATGTTCGATGGCGACATCCATTGTAATATAGGCTACAAAATCTCCTTCAAAATCCCAGCACCGTCGTCATTATGTAAAGCCCGCCCCAACGTTTCTGATTGGTGCCTCAATTTCGACAGATTGGAAATGGGCTTGAATGAGCTCTTTGCCAGACTAACTCTCAGAGCAAATCTAAATTTGCCGGAAGTTGTCTGGGTTTTTCCAGGCTAGAGCCTGCTAGCTTACCTTCCAAAAAAGATGGCTGACACTGTGTAATCCCAATCCTCCATAATGCATCCGTCTGCGTATTCAGCTTCGTCCATATTTTTAGAACGTTTCTGCCGGTGAAATCAGACGCACTGGCACTGATCTGTGAGGGTGGGGACTAGTGCTTGTAGTCTTTACAGAAATCCCCCTCTTACACTTCCTCCTACAATGACGTAAAATGATGATTTTTGTGTCATTGTAGGAGGAAGTGAAAAAGGTAAATAGCAGATTTCTCTCGTCTCAGGGGAAAATGAGAAAGTGTTGCACAACCATTCAATAGTATGACTGTGTTTCTAACAATGGAAAGCTTAAAGTTGTAGTTTACTTTTCAAAAAACTTGCTGATAATTTACTCACCCCATATCATCCAAGATATCCATGTCATTCTTTCTTCAGTTGAAAAGAAATTAAGGTTTTTGATGGAAACATTCCAGGATTTTTCTCCATATAATGGACTTCAATGGGAACCAAACGGTTCAAGGTCCAAAAGACACTTTCAGTACAAACTACAAACTGTTCAAAGGGCTTTAAACGATTCCAGACGATGAATAAGGGTCTTATCAAGCGAAACGATCGCTCATTTAAAAAAAAATAACAAAGTTTAAGTTTTATAAGCTCAAATGCTCGCCTTGCTCTGTTGTGTGATGAGCGTTCGTGACTCTCCTGTTCGAACTCGTTCATCAAAATGAACAAATCTTTTCCTGAGACAACTCGTTCGTTTCGTTCGTTGAATGAACCAAATGACACGAAAAAAGATTTGTTCATTTTGATGAACGACTTCGAACAGGAGAGTCACAAACACACATCACAGAACAGAGCAAGGCGAGCATTTGAGCTTATAAAACTTAAACTTTGTTATATTTTTTTTTAAATGAGCGATCGTTTCGCTTGATAAGACCCTCATTCATCATCTGGAATCGTTTAAAGCCCTTTAAACAGTTTGCAGTTTGCACTGAAAGTGTCTTTTGGACCTTGAACCATTTGGTTCCCACTGAAGTCCATTATATGGAGAAAAATCCTGGAATGTTTTCATCAAAAACCTTAATTTCTTTTCGACTGAAGAAAGAATGACATGGACATCTTGGATGACATGAGGGTAAGTAATTTATCAGCAAAAGTTTTTTTAAAGTGAACTACTCCTTTAATGCAAATGGGTGGAGTGACCCTTTAATGTGCATTATATGTAAAACATGTTAATGTACCCTCCTTTACTTTTCTTTTCTCATCCCGGCAGAAAAGAGGAGGAACGACAGCGAAAAGAGAAAGAGAACGAGGAGAAGTCGGAACTGGAGCGACTACGAACACTAGGCTATGATGAAACCAAGCTGGCGCCGTGGCAACGGCAGATCATTTTAAAGAAAGGCGACATAGCGAAACAGTAGTAAACACACACTCATCAGTCACTCTTGCACAACTCTCCGCTGACACGGGTCAGAATCTGCCAGACCCTTTACACGCAAACCACGGACGGGTCACCTGACCTCCTTCTGCTTTCATCATCACTTCTTCAGATGTAGCCCTGAAGATGCTCCGTTGAAGAGTGAAAATGAATTAAACTAATGTTTTATGGTCAGGTCTTATGTATATGATTATTTAGCAGTCTTGAGAACTAAAAAAAGATTGTTTTTCAGAAAATATTTTTTAGCACTCCCCCCACCTGATACGTTAGCTTCACGCTTCCAGCTTCACACATACGTGTTTTACGTCTCATTTCAAATCTCTAGTAGTATTTTTATGTATAGATAGATAATATAAGTCAAGGAAATGTACTCTGCTTGGATGCTTTTTTAAATTTACTTCATGTGGTCATAATCTACGATGTATGATAGTTCTGAACAAGTGCATAAAATAAGTGATGCGTTGTGTTATGGTACATCTATATTTCTTTACATTAAATAATCGTGCAATTTGGAAATATCAAGTATACATATTTCACCAGTAGGATGTTAGAACAATGGGTTCATTGTACATAACGCAACAGCAATATTTCACCAGAAGATGATGTCGGAGATCATAACTGATATTTGGCCATAGCAAGTCTTCCCAGACCTTTCCATCAAAACGGCGCTAAAACCCATAAGAAGCCAATGTCTTAAATACGCTATTATCTTTAATTGAAAAGTCATCTGTGCTGAGATTTACATAGGAAGTTTACATTGGGAAATGATGTTGGTAGCTTAACATGTCATGAAATCATGACTTTGTATTCAGCCATGCTGTGGTCCCCCAAAAAATAAGCTTTTTTTTTTATTTCTCAGCTTATTCTCAATTGTTAATGTGTTTAGAGTAACTAGACATCAGAAAAGTGCCGGATGTGAATCTGTACGTGTGTGTGCATGTGTGAGAAAGTATATGTGTGTGCATACACATGCATATAAATGTCATTTGTCTGTCTTGTGTCATACACTGTGCGTTGGTTAGAGTTTATGTATTTTAAGTGTTTTTTTTTTCTGTACAACTGTAAAAAAAAAAAAAAAAAAAATGCATGGCCCTCCTTGAGTTTGGGAACGTTCTGCTTTTATCAGATGCCATAATGATGCTGAAATCAAAGATGTGATCGCCATTGCCATTCGAAGATTTTCTATTCATAATTACTCCATACAGAAATGCTTGTAAACTCCTACGGCCCTATAATATCAGTTACATGTTTTTTTTGTTTTTTTTGTCTGTTTTCAGCCTGACTTTCATAGGCAGACTATTGTACACTTTTAACTTTCCCAGTGGCAAAACAAGTAATGTAATAAAAATAATTAAAAGTAATGTAAATAATTTTTGCCTGTGAAATATTTAATATACATTACAAAAAACACCAATCCATATAGGGCAATAGAGTGACAAATAACAGGCCTAACCTGTTAAAGGGATAGTTCACTTTGAAATTAGTTTTTGGTATGTTTTAGCTTACCTCAAGGGCATCCAAGATGTAGGTGTCTTTGTTTCCGCAGTAGTTTCAATTTTGATATTTTTAGGTCAAACAGTTCTTGTCTATCAGTCATATAATGGAGGTCTATGGTCACCACCTCACCTCCAAATTAAATATGATATAATGATAAATGTAAGTACACATTGATGGCCTAAGACATGAAAGGAGCGGTTTGTGTGAGAAAACAAACAGTATTTATATCATTTTTACCTCTTGTTATCACAGCCACAGAGCACCCATGCCCTCAGATCACTTGGACGTGGCTATAGTTACAAGAGGTAAAAACAATATAATTACTGTTCGTTTTCTCACACAAACCGCTCGTTTCGTGTCTTAGGCCATCAATGTGTACTTACATTTTGAGTCATTGAATCATGTTTAATTTGGACTTCTCTGTGCATGCTCTTTGAGGTGGTGACCATAGACCTGCATTATATGACTGACGGACAAGAACAGTTTGAAGTATTCATGAATACAAATTAAGTTACAGGCCTGAATGTTACAAATAAATGCATGCAAAAAATAACTTAACATTAATGTGATAGAAGGCTAGGCAGTGCGTAAACATTATAGTAGACCTATGCATAATATCCTAAACCTCCTATATTTAAACCTGATTGCTGGATATTAGTAGAATTCGTCATTGTTTACTGTAAATTACAAATAGACCTATCAAGTTCATTAGAACAAGCATAGCAAGACAAGTGAACGTTGAACAGACTTAACAACAGTATTTTATAGCATAATATTTATCAGAAGAATCCACTTCAGTTTTTTTATTGCTTTTTAATAAGAACTAAACATAATTTGCATTCATAACCATATATTTCAGGGGTAAAGTAAATGGGACAAAACCGGACAAAACGAAGAGAGAAAGTAGAAAAAAGAAAGGCATTTTACAGAAAAAAACAAAACGTTTTCCTTGCAAGTTTTCCTTGCTTTTAAGTTTTTACATTTTGATATTGTTTCTAAATATATTTTATTCATTCATTTTAAATAGTTCAAAATGTGGTATTTTTTCCATTCAGTTGACTTTATGAATATAGTAACGGGCAACTATAACAATTAAATACAATATAAATAAAAGATTTGTATCACCATCAAATGAAAAACATTTTAGTTTATAACATCAACTTCTTCAAAATTAACAGTAATCATTAACAATAAGCTTTTCTTTGTAGGTAATTACTTCCATTCAATTCGTTCCAAGATATTTGGATCGTGGGACACTCCCAAAATATATAATTAACAGTCTCAGGGGAAATTTAAACGTTTAAAACGGTCTACTTAAGGTTTATTTCATGCATTCTGAATCAGAAACGGTCAGTAAGCAAAAGGGGACGGGGTTTAGCGAAGTGTTGATGTAGTGTCAAACTTCACCAACAGATGGCGCAATGAGCATATTTGCCGTTGAAGTACGCAACTGGAAAATTATAAAATAGATATAAAAAGAATTTAAACACATATTCGGTCTGGTCTCATGTGCTCAAATTAAAATCTAATTTGTCCGAAAATAATTACGTTTTCAAGATTCTGCAATGTGTGAGAGTTTGAGGAAGTATTAGCTCAATCACAGGTGGGTGTTTCTCTCGGCTCACCTGGAGTGACGTATTGCGTTGTAATACAGAGACGGCGTCGGAATGTGTTGAAGGTCTGCTAATATATATATATATATATATATGTTCTGGGTCCGTGCAGGCTGGGAAACCTGACTTCCTCACACTTTTAAAAGCACAGTGTATGTGAAATTAGCCGGGTAAGTCCATCCATTATTTATGTATGACCTTTAAACAGACTGGAAGTGCTGTTGTTTTGAGAAAGTCTGTCCGGGCGTGAAATGCACTTGAGTTGTTTATCCAGGTGATTTATCAGATTCCCGCCGTGTCTATATAGTTTTATCTAAAGTTATGCTATGTCAAGACGTCTCTGAAGAACAAAATTCAGTCAGACCAACAGTGTTTATTACATTTTGATAATGTTATACTAAAGCGTATGCATTTTTGACCCCATCATGTGCCATTGACACAGGCTACTTGATAATGTCAATCTGGGTTTTCGGGGGGCTCTTCATATTATTAAAATGTTCTTCATCTTCACACTGAGAAAACAAAAGTTAAAATAATGTTGGCTGAAAGGTACTTTGAGAAACCCAGAATGGTTCTGACAGTGCTGTGAAGAGCACTTTTGAAACCTTTATTTTTGAGTGTAAATGGGAACTGAACTAATTATGTTGCTTAAGTGGCATTATGCGTTAATATTATTATGCAAGGCTTTACAAATATTTCCCATGATTTATGATTGCACCTGTTTCCGTGACCAAGGGACATTCCAAACAGATGTGAGACAGTGTTCCTGGAAAAATAACAGGCAGTGTTATTAGCGGCAGTGGCAGTATACCACTTTGGCAATGCTGAAACATGTATAGAAAATAATTCATTAAAACAGATCTACATCTTATTTGCAATGCACAAGAACAGACTTAGACTGTGAACTAAAATTTCAAATAAAACCCTCATTGGTGAGACATGTACTCATCATTAAACATTTCTCATCATAAAATTGTAGGCCTATATATTATTTGATACTTTTTTTTTTTAGTTTTAAAAGAAAATTAGTATTCAGTAATTGATTTAATGCACTGACAGTGTTGGATGAGAACAAAATTTGGACTGAATTGAGCAGGAGAATGACACTAATTTTGCAACATTGACACTGTTTTGAACTTAATTGTATTAACAATGAACTGAATAATGACACTTTTACCTTTTGTAGAGCTGCTTTACAGGTGAAATTGAATTTGTTTCATAATTGATGGATTTTATAACACTAACACTGTAATTTTTCTGTTTATTAATGTGAAGCTGCTTTGAAACAATCTTTATTGTATAAAGCGCTATATAAATGTGACTTGACACACACACATATATATATATTTTTTTTTGTGTGTGTGTGTGAATAAGTAAAAAATACTTATTCATGTAATAATGGTATCTTTTGTTTTCGGACTGAAAAGGTAGATATGTTGCTGCGTTAACTTTAGATGGTATTTATATTAAACAGTTTAAGCAAAATCTAGTTCATAATAACATTTCCTTTCACTTCATTAAAGGGATACTCCACCCAAAAATGAAAATTCTGTCATCATTTACTCACGCTCAATTTGTTGCAAACCTGTATGAGTTTCTTTCTTCTGATGAACACAAAAGGAAGATATTTTGAAGAACGATTGGAACCAAACAGTTGTTTGGCACCATTGACTTCCACAGTAGAAAGAAATGTATACAATGCCAAAGTTCCAATCATTCTTCAAAATATATATATTTGTGTTTATTAACTAACAACTTAAAAGGGTGAGTAAATGATGACTGAATTTTCATTTTTGGGTGGAATATCCCTTTAAGTACATTGCTGAATGAAAAAGGGTGGCGAATAGGCATTAGTTGCATCAGTGGCTTTGTTAACAGATAAATTATGCATTTGGTTGATTCAATTCCGTTATAATTATCATCAATTATTAAATAAGTTAATTTCATCTATAAAGCAATTCTGCAAAAAAATAATAATTATAATAATAATTCAGTTCAGTTCTCATACAACAGTGTCAGTACAGTCAGATCAATAATTTCTGATGAATATAAAAGAAGCTGTATGCAAGACATTAATTTCAATTAATCATACATGATATGTCACTAGACATTAAAGGAGTAGTTCACTTTAAAAACAACTTTTGCTGATAATTTACTCACCCCCATGTCATCCAAGATGTCATTCTTTCTTCAGTTGAAAAGAAATTAAGGTTTTTGATGAAAACATTCCAGGATTTTCTCCATATAATTGACTTCATTGGGAACCAAACGGTTCAAGGTCCAAATGAGAGTTTCAGTGCAGCTTTAAACGACACCAGACATTCGTGTCATGATTCGAAAAAAGATTCGTTCATTTTGATGAACGAGTTTGAACAGGAGAGTTACGAACGCTCATCACACAACAGAGCAAGGCGAGCATTTGTGCTTATAAAACTTAAACTTTATTACTTATTAATTAAATGAGCGATCGTTTCGCTAGATAAGAACCTTATTCATCGTCTGGTGTCATTTAAAGCCCTTTGAAGCTGCACTGAAACTCTCATTTGGACCTTGAACCGTTTGGTTCCCATTGAAGTCCATTATATGGAGAAAATCCTGGAATGTTTCCATTAAAAACCTTAATTTCTTTTCGACTGAAGAAAGAAAGACATGGACATCTTGGATAACATGGGGGTGAGTAAATTATCAACAAAAGTTTTTTTAAAAGTGAACTACTCCTTTAGAGGCGACAGTGGCAAGGCACACAAAACTCCATCAGGTGACAGGATAGAGAAAAAAAATGAACGTGTCTCCTCTGGCCAATGAACGAACAAGGTGTTATTATGATTCAAGTTGCATCATAAGTCAGAATTCAGATCGGCCACCAACAATCTATCTCTGTTGTAACAGGTTTTGGTAGTGGTCTGCTGTGGACCCCAAGCTGATGTTCTATACGTGAAAAACACTTTCAACCAGCCAAACCAAGGAAAGGTGCCATGTCTAACAGAAAATCTGATGGCTCCATGGGTGACAAGTCTCTTCTTGTTCCGGGGAGCTATTTCAGCTCAGCCCTTACGCTGGACCAGCCTTCAGGACGTTCGGCTTCGAGCATCGACCTGTCCACTGTCAGTTCACCAGAAGATGAGAGGAGAACTGTAGTGCTCAGCACCCAGAGTAATGCAGCTCGGAAGCGGGGCACTCAACAGCTCATTCCCAAGAACCTGGCTGTGACTAGCCGGCCAAAAAACCGCCACCACACGACCGTGGTGACCCTGCCCGTCCCCCTGCAGGTCACGGATATCTCCTGGGAGGACTATGACAGCGATGCAGGTGATGGGTTTTCGCTGAGGAGAAACCGCAGGAATCAGTCGTACCGTGCTGCCGTCACCAGTTTGAATTTTGATGCTTTGCCAAACGAACTCCAAACAGAAACGCTGACACTGGTCAATGAAGCGAAGGCGGCCAACCAAAAGCAAGCACACAAATCGGGACGCAAGGCAAGTGTCCCGCTCTCAGATTATTATGTTATTAAACCACTTGGATGCTTTTGAATTAAAGGGATAGTTCACTTTGAAATTCATTTTTGGTATGTTTTAGCTTACCTCAGGGGCATCCAAGATGCTCTTTGAGGTGGTGACCATAGACCTCCATTATATGACTGATAGACACAAACTGTTTGACCTATTACATCAAAATTGAAACTATTGTGGAAATCTACCTGCATCTTGGATGCACTTGAGGTAAGCTAAAACATACCAAAAAATAATTTCAAAGTGAACTATCCCTTAAATGTAGTTTGTTGTATTCACAACAGAGCTTTTCACACTGCGCTTAACCGTCGTTCGAAACACCGCTTTTGTATGAAGCATTGACGTAATTTCCACTGAAACGGGAAGCTAAGATGGGACATATTGACTAGCTCCTCCCCCTTTTAAAGTAGCCAATAGCGTTTAGTTTACCTCACAGGCTGCATGTCGTACTTGACAGCAAATTGGAAGCAAATCTGAGCGCTGATGATGCGTTGGATTCAATAGTAGAGGTGTGAATAAATTCTAGCCATTTCATTCTTAACCAATGTACAATGGAGTAAAACTGGAGCGTTTGAGTAGCCGAACACACATCTCCAACCCATATTGCTCTGTGACCCACGTGGTGTTTATAGCATAGGGGGCGGGGCGCTTTAGATTCTAGAGAGCATTTGATTGGACAGAAGATGTGATGTCATAAAAATCTGTGATCCGGAAGTGAGAGACCGAATGCTTATATCTCCTTAATGCAAATTTTGTCATTGTTTTGGAACACACCTGCTTATTCATAACCTTAAGGCTAACATATTCGTACTAAAAGCTAAAAAACGTACATTTTGACTTCAGGGGGCCTTTAAGTGTATGCGAGGAAACGTATAAAATGATGATAAAAAACGTGACAGAGTGAAAAGGGGACTTTTATTCTTACCATTAAGTTTAAAGGGTCTATTCAGTATAATCTTGATAATGAAGCGTTTAGTATGTAGACATATTCAAATCAGTGAACCGCAAATAAGGACGTTAAACCACGGTTTAGGATTGTGCAGTGTGAAAATGCATCTTATGAATACCCACCCAGGATTAATTGTTATGTTAACCCTATAAATTATGATCAGTGTGTTCAGTTTACAATGACCCAGGCCAGGGTTCAAATGTAAAAAGCCCTAATCAAACTCAGTTTTATACAGGATTATAGCAATGTTAAATACATCCGTTCATGCTGTTCTGTTAGTATAGGCAAAAATCTGTTTTCATTCAAACCATTAAAAGAGTTTTAGTAATTCCATGGGATGTTTATGTGGAATGTCATAAATTTAAATAAGTTATTAAGTGACAATAATTCTCAAGTTATCAAAGAACCTTTTACATTTTTAAGCATGCAGAGTTAACGGTTTTGTCTTATGCTGTGTTTCCTCACAGAGAACATTGGGGAGGATCAGGAACAGAAAACACGCTGGCTCATTTAAAGATGGTTTGTTCTTCACTGTTGTTCCCTAGTCATTGGTTCTCAATGGATACTTTTTCCCACTTTATATTAGGTGTCTTTAGCTACTGTGTACTAACCATTTGGTACAATGCACTTATACTGTACATTTACTTTTAATACTTAGGTGCTTTTTCAGCACAGTAGCTAAAGACACCTAAGATGTAGGTGTCTTTGTTTCCACAGTAGTTTCAATTTTGATATTTTTAGGTCAAACCGTTCTTGTCTGTCAGTCATATAATGGAGGTCTATGGGGTCCACCTCAAAGAGCATGCACAGAGAAGTCCAGATTAAACATGACTCGTAAATGTAAGTACACTTTGATGGCCTAAGACACGAAACGAGCGGTTTATGTGAGAAAACTAACAGTATTTATATCGTTTTACCTCTTGTAACCTGGTAACAAGAGGTAAAAACAATATAAATACTGTTCGTTTTCTCAAACAAACCGCTCATTTCGTGTCATTTACGAGTCATTGAATCATGTTTAATTTGGACTTCTCTGTGCATGCTCTTTGAGGTGGACTCCATAGACCTCCATTACATGACTGATAGTTACAAACGGTTTGACCTAAAAATACAAAAATTGAAACTACTGTGGAAACAAAAACACCTACATCTTGGATGCACTTGAGGTAAGCTAAAACATACCAAAAATTCATTTCAAAGTGAACTATCCCTTTAAATCTACTCAGACCACCAAACCTGCAGCAAACATGTTTTGCAATACACAAGAACACAATAAGTACATTGTACATATTTTCCTGATGTAAGTACATAGCAGTTAAAGACGCCTAATATAAAGAGTGACCGGAAAGAGCTCCACGAATTGAACTGATTGTGTCAAATAAGGGACTGTACCAGGAAAGCACTGTACGCATATGCAAACGTGATGCAGTTGTCGAATTAACATTTTATTTTGCCTATATGAACCTCTAACTTTCTACTTCATTTTGTGTCAGTATTGTACTTATAAATGCAGTTTGACTTCCAAGAAATACGATTTTGGTTTGAAAATGAATAAATAAAATGAGATGGAATGTTCCTCCATCGGGGATTGTTGTACAACTTTTAGCGACCAAAACAGTTCTTCTTACAGTTTTTTTTTTTTTACACTTTTCTCAATACTTGGGTCACTTTTACTCCTAACAAACTTTCAACCTGGCACCGCAGCACAAAAACTACACCACAACATTTCATACATTATTATTATTGTATTTTTTTTAGATTCAGAAAATGTTTCAATATGGTTTTACTGTAGAAATGTAGCAAATTGCTGTCTTATTCAATTTTGTATTATGGTAGGTTTCGACCTTAAGTTTAAAGGGATAGTTCACTTTGAAATTAATTTTTGGTATGTTTTAGCTTACCTCAAGGGCATCCAAGATATAGGTGTCTGTTTCCACAGTAGTTTCAATTTTGATATTTTTAGGTCAAACCGTTCTTGTCTGTCAGTCATATAATGGAGGTCTATGGTCACCACCTCAAAGAGCATGCACAGAGAAGTCCTTATTAAACATGATTTAATGACTCGAAAATGTAAGTACACATTGATGGCCTAAGACACGAAACGAGCGGTTTGTGTGAGAAAACAAAGAAATACGTCCTAGCGATTGTAAAAATGGTAATATTTGTTGTGTGATTCATAAGATAAAATAAAAACTAGATATTGCCATATTTTGACAGTGCATTTTCTCCTGTACTGTAGGCTTGAATTTACTAGTGATGATCAAAAAAGAAAAACCGAACTACAGCAAGTTGTAAGTTGTGCATCGTTCTCTTATAGATCCGCGCTTTTACCAGGAAATAAGGGAGCGAGGTCTGAACGCCAATAACCTGAGCACCGAGGATGATGAGTTCTCACCGACCGAGCCACCAGAGGATCAGGGCATTGTGGTGAAGAACTACAGGGCAGCGTACATGACATGGAGTCAACTACCACAGGTGATGAGGGTCAAATGCTGTTGAAGAGTTACTCACTCTACATTTTCTTCTAGATCTGCTGCACAGCAGAAACAAAGTTTTCCGCATTATTTTCCTGTTATCACTGTAAAGCTGCTTTTGACACAATCAGTTTTGTAAATAAAGGTGACTGACTTGACTGAACCAATATTATGAATTGTTTCAAGTTAGGATAAAAATGGGGAAAAGCATTTATTAATTCAAAATAACTAGGCTTTTAAGAACTAATACGTACTTTCACTGTCTTATTTCAAACTTAGGTGAAGGATTTGGGCATTTTGGATAACATCTCCTCTGAAGAACGCAAAAGACAAGAAGTGAGTCTTGGCATGTTCACTGGTTTTTGTGATGTAAAAAAATGAAACACATATAAATCATATCAGAACTTTTGCACCTTTAATGTAAAATTGATAAGCTATGCAATGCCACTGAAAACCAAAGTGAACAATTTCAGGAATAAACTTAAAATAACAAACTGCTCAGCCCTGAATACCTAGTTTAAGCACCCTTTGAATTTATTAGTCTATTTGGATCGGAGTCTATCAGCTTGGCTCATCCTGACTTGGGAATTTTTTTTTTTTTTTGCAACAATGTTTGATTATATTTTTTTAAGGTGATGCAATAAAATTAATTAACTGCATGTACTTACTATAGAGTTATAGTTAGGGTTTGGTTTAGGATTAGTTACTTGTAATTATGCATAATTTGCTGTTATTACTATAGTAAATATATGTAGCAACGTGTAACTAAAGTGTTACCCAACTTTCAGATCTGATAAAGTGGAATTGCATGGCCCTGTTCAGGTCACCCCACAAATTTTCTACTGGATTCTGGTCTGGTCTCTGGCTGGGACCATTCCAAAACATTAGTCTTTCTTTGCTGTAGCAATTATTTTGTTGATTTAGATGTGTTTTGGATCATTGTCATGATGAAAGCTGAAAGTTCTCTTGATTTTCAGCTTTCTAGCAGATGCCATAATCGATTCCAGCTATTTATGATTCCCTCCACCTTTACTAAAGCCTCAGTTCCAGCTTAAAGGAGTAGTTCACTTCAGAATTAACATTTCCCGATAATTTACTCATTGCCACGTCATCCAAGATATTCATGTTTTTTTTTTCTTCAGTCGAAAAGAAATTACGGTTTTTGAGGAAAACATTCCAGGATTTTTCTCCATAAGTAGACTTCAAAGGTTATCAATGGTTTGAAGGTCCAAATTGTAGTTTCAACGCTTCAAAGGCTCTACATGATCCCAGCCGAGGAATAAGGGTCTTATCTAACAACAACAACAACAACAACAAATTTATTTATATAGCACAGTTCACTCCATTAAAGTACTTCAATGTGCTTTACAGAAAGTAGAAAAACATCATGAAAAAAAATACCAGATACAAAACATGCACAAAAAAGATAATAAAGATTTAATAAAAAAAATAAAAATAAAAAATCTAGAGAAACAATCAGTCATTAAAAAAACCAAAACAAAACAAAAAAAACATTTATTTACTTTTTAACCACAAATCCTCGACTTGCACTAGCTTTGCTATCCGCCACGCCAGGTGGAAGTACCGACCTAGTGTTTATAAAGCGAACGTGCAAAGAATAAATCAAATGCCATTTACAATAAAATAAAACAAAAGGTAAAACAGTGTGTCGGACAATTTTGAAGTTGGAGGAGAAAATGAGTTGGAGTGTTTCACCCTACCCTACATTTTTCGCCTACTTCAGGTTACTGCTTACCTTTTTCATAATCACATAATAACGTGATTATTATGTAATGCGTGAATTTGTGGACATACAAGACGAACATTTGTGGCTAAAAAGTGTCTATATATATATATACTCACCTAAAGGATTATTAGAAACTAGAGCCAGACCGATATATCGACCGGCCGATATTATCGGCTGATATTAGGCGTTTTCCATAATATCGGTATCGGCAGTTATAATGGCCGATAAATGAATATTTAAAAAATAAAAACGGACGAAACACGCTTTGGCCTGTTATGTTGAAAATGTATGTTTTACAATTTGCAGTATGATGTTATCTATTGCTAAATTATGGCTCATCATAGACTAGCTAACCACAAAGCTAGCTAATGCCACTATCATCAGTGGAAGACCGTTAACATTAATGAGCTTGGAAACCACAAACCACAACTTTTTCTGCCTAAATAAAATAATTATTACTGTATTTATAACTAGCATATCTCTAGTTACAGTCCCTGCATTGTAAAATGTAAGTTATACTTGCGAGGAGTGAATATTTAGACATAGAGAAAAAGTATCGTATCTTGTGCAGAAAAGTTAGCTTTTCTTTTACACGTGTGTGAAATCCAACAATATTTAATAAAAATATCGGATTTTAAAACCCAAAAATATTTGTATCGGTATCGGCCTTCAAAATCCTTTATCGGTCGGGCTCTATTAGAAACACCTTTTCAATTTCTCATTAATGCAATTATCTAATCAACCAATCACAACAGCAGAAGACCCCACCGGGTACCATCTCCACTACAAATAGGAAAAAGAGGCTACAATTTGCAAGAGCTCACCTTAATTGGACAGTTGAAGACTGGAAAAATGTTGCCTGGTCTGATGAGTCTCGATTTCTGTCGAGACATTCAGATGGTAGAGTCAGAATTTGGCGTAAACAGAATGAGAACATGGATCCGTCATGCCTTGTTACCACTGTGCAGGCTGGTGGTGGTGGTGTAATGGTGTGGGGGATGTTTTCTTGGCACACTTTAGGCCCCTTAGTGCCAATTGGGCATCGTTTAAATGCCACGGCCTACCTGAGCATTGTTTCTGACCATGTCCATCCCTTTATGGCCACCATGTACCCATCCTCTGATGGCTACTTCCAAGCAGGATAATGCACCATGTCACAAAGCTTGAATCATTTCAAATTGGTTTCTTGAACATGACAATGAGTTGACTGTACTAAAATGGCCCCCACAGTCACCAGATCTCAACCCAATAGAGCATCTTTGGGATGTGGTGGAACGGGAGCTTCGTGCCCTGGATGTGCATCCCACAAATCTCCATCAACTGCAAAATGCTATTGTATCAATATGGGCCAACATTTCTAAAGAATGCTTTCAGCACCTTGTTGAATCAATGCCACGTAGAATTAAGGCAGTTCTGAAGGCAAAAGGGGGTCAAACACAGTATTAGTGTGGTGTTCCTAATAATCCTTTAGGTGAGTGTATAAGATCCTTATTCCTCAGCTGGGATCATGTAGAGCCTTTGAAGCTGCATTGAAACTGCAACTGGGACCTTCAACCCGATGATACCCGTTAAAGTCCACTATGTGGAGAAAAATCCTGGAATGTTATCCTCAAAAACCTTAATTTCTTTTCGACTGAAGAAAGAAAGACATGGATGACGTGGGGGTGAGTAAATTATCAGCAAATTTTCATTTTAAAGTTAACTTTAAAATATTGTACTGCCAGTACGATGCATCACCGTGGTGTTTTGCTGTTGTGCTGTTGTTTTTGTCTAATATCAATCTTATATCAATCTAGGTTTTATCAGAGCATAAAACATGTTTCCATGTAATTTTGGGAGACTGAATATAAGTTTTTGCAAAGTTGGATGTAGCACAATATGGATGTTTCCATTTGACCCAGTTCAGTTCGAGATGCACTGTTTGGGGTCCTTAGGAAACATGTTTGAGATCTAATAAAATGACAAGTTGTCAGTGCATCCAAATATATTTGGGGCCAATATGACTGTAGCACTTGTAAATGAAGTCATTTCATGTAGTCATCGTCAGATGGCTGTAGTATATGTGTACTTACACGGCTGTGTAAATACTAAAGTTCACTCCACACAGACACACCCAGACATCTGACTCTTACCTGCTCTTTTGTTCCACCTGCTGCCTTCAATGAGGCTGTGTTGTGTATTTTCATGGAAAAGCCATTCATTCCTAAAGCTTTTAGGCCATGAACTTTCTACTTCTCTTTCAACGTGTTTTAGTGAATAAAAGAAGTCTCTTTAGGAGAGTAAAAGAAATACGGCAGATCTCTTCTAGTTCTTACTGCATATGATATTGTCTCAACATATGGTTCATGTTATCCTTCAGTAAATCTGTGTGGTTTCGTTATCCAGTGGGTGGAGATCATAGTTCTGTCACTTAGAAAAGCACACTTCTCCTTAACCCACATAACCTGAGGTGCACTCAAGTTCACAGTACAACTGGTTTTAAGTGTTTAAATAACTAACTTCATGTGGACATTTGCTCATTCTTAACTCCTGGACAATCATAAAGTGGGGATTGTTTTCTTCCTTTCTGTTTTTAAAGAGATATTTGGAATTCAATGGAGGTTGCCAAAATCTTTCTTTGGTGTTTTTATTGTCACATTAGGATCAGTTTCTTCACCTAACAAATCGCATACTGCATACTTGGTTGTTTCTACATTTGGTTTGAAACCATTACAAAAATGAATCTGGGTAGTATGAATTAAATTCGAACGTACTACATCCCCCGTGTCATCATGTCACGTGACCAGCCAGCATTAGTTGTCGCTGCACTGCCATTCACAAGTCCTATCCTGTGGTTCAGTAGTAGGTCATCCGGATACTTTTTGCCCACTGTTTTCCAAATTCTATGTATTCAAACCTATGACTCTTGCCGTATTGTTTTTTTTTTTTTTTTTTTGCATAGTATTTGCATAGTATGCAAGTAGGCATCTCAGTTTTTAGTTTCTTCTTCTTCTTTTAATAAACAACAACTTACTTTTACCATAGGTTCTTCATAGAATCCTCTTTTTATCATAAATGTTTCTTGATGTTTCTACATCATATCAGTGTATTGGTTCCTGGCCTCTTGTTCCTGGCATTTGAGGGGATAAAGATCAGTATAAGTTATACAACCTATTCAGTATTTTGTAATACCCATGTAATATAGTGTCTCTGTATTTGTGCAGGCCATCTTTGAAATCATCACATCAGAATTTTCCTACCAGCACAGTGTAAGCATCCTGGTGCGTCACTTTAAGGACAGCGCAGATTTGAAAAAGACCATGACCACAACGGAGCACCATCACCTGTTCTCCAACATATCTGTCATCCAGGAAGTCAGCAAACGGTATGAACGTTCACTCACCTTCTAAATTTTAATATGGATCAAAGGGTAGACTCTTTATTCTAAATTCTAATATGGATTGATACTGTTGAGAAATAAAATTTACCACTTTATAATAACTACACGCTAATAATCATTAGTTAAGCATGAGTAAACCATTAATTCATTATTCATAAAGCATTAATAGACATTAATAAGCAGTTCATAAATACAGCTATAAATGCTTTCTTCTTGATTTAAAAGCACATCTATAATTTGTTTAATAATTGTATTTTCATCCTTTATTAATGATCAATTTATCATTTCTAAATGAAGAATTGCATTTTTTATAAACCAGTTATTTAAGAGTTGTCCGTGGTTCATACGATTACTTAGAGCGAGTAAGTAAATGATTTATAAACTATTTAAATGTACATTCATACATCTTATTATTCCGACATATAGTGATGGTTACTTAATGTGTTAATAAATGCTTTATTAACATGTATTAATGCTGTAATTAAGGATTAATTTGGGTAGTTATAAAGCATTTAGTAGTGGTCAGTTAACTATTTTTGTGACCTAATCTAAAGTGAGGACTAGTCATGCCTTGTAAAGCATTTTTAAAGGCTGTTAAATATTTCTATGTTCTGTATCACTGTGTTGTGTTTGTTACATTTTACTGTTTAGAAGATTGACGAGTCTTTATAAATGCTTTGCAAAGCATGACTAGTCCTCACTTTAGATTAGCTCACAAAAATAGTTAACTGACCACTAATAAATGCTTTATAACTACCTGTATTTACTACATTTACGTACACTTTCCAAGTGGTCTTATAAATGACTGACAACTCTTAAACAACTGGTTTGCAAATAATGTTATACTTCATTTAGAAATTATTAATTGATCATTAACAAAGTATGAAAATACAATCATTAAATGCATTATAAATATGCTTCTAAAATAAAGAAAAAAGCATGTATAGCTATATAAACTGCATATTAATGTCTATTAATGTTTTCTAAATGATGTATTAACTGTTTACTCATGCTTAACTAATGATTAATAGCGTGCAGTTATTATAAAGTGTTACCAAAGTTTTTTTTAAGAAGTTCATATCTTATCATATATTTATTTCTTCAAGTGCAATGCTCTCTTGCAGCATGATGTCTTATTGTGAAGCATTGTAGATACACATCTGATTGTAGAAAGTAGTAAAGGTCTTTAGAATATGCATGTCGAGAGTGATTCGGTTTGATCATTTTCATCAGTGACAGTCAGACAATTGTTCTTGAAGTTCAAGTTAAAGATATTATCTTACAAAGTTATCAGCCAAGTGGCCAATAATTCCATTTTATTTACTCAACACTTGAGTATGGTTTGTTTCCTCTCATTTTAGGGTGGCATAAACATCTGTGATTATTAAGTCTTTGAGCGTGACAGCTTTAGATATAAAACAATAGTGGAACATTAATAGTGGAATTACTGGTTCAGCACCTTTCTGAGCCAGATCTAATACAGGTCATTAAAAAAACTGTATGCAGGATCATGCAAGAGACCTGAGTGCAGTAAATGCACTGCTGGACGTGTCCAAACATGCTGGTTGAACTGGTTAAGCAACTTTCTGCTGCCTGGATTCATGTTTCTCAAAACATGGTCTTTCACACATTTACAATGAAACTTTATACCTGTTTCCCCAGAAGCTGTGCATGTGTTCTGCTCTAAGCACTGTATGGCTATAGGCTAAAGTAAAGTGGCTGTGATATATACTGAAGTTTCGAAACATGTTGTGTCATGCAGTTTGGTGGTGTTTATGAAACAAGCACTCTAAATTAGCTTGACTGTGGGAGTGATTCCCTCCAGTCTGGGAGTTGCCCTTAGAGCTAATAAAGAACAGACTTAAAATGTTCTGTTTGATATGCATATCTCACATATAGCTTAAATAAACTTTCTATTACCTTTGTATTTTATTATTTAAACTGGTTGCTGCCACGGAATAAAACATATTAATTTGGATAAGATAATTTGGACTTTATTTCTCAGTATTGCGAGATATATAAAGTCAGAAATGCACGATATCAATTTGCAATTCTGATTCTTCAATTCTTTATTTCTCGCAATTGTGAGTTTACATCACGCAATTCTGACTTTCAATATCGATAATTATGAGAAATATTTCTTGAGCATAAAATCATCATGTTAGAATGATTTCTGTTAACAAAGTTCGGGAGGAGCAGGTTCAGATAATTAACACGGGTGGAGAGCACACAGCAAAGATGAAAGAGTTCCATATAGAACCTTAAAAGGTTCTATCAGCGCTACGTATTTGGAACCCCTAAAAGGTTAAGGGTTCAATAATAATAAGAACCCTTTAGCGTTCTTTGTAACCAGGAAAAAAGTTCTATATGGAGCCTTTTGGGGTCATTCATTGTCATTTGTTTTGTCCTTTCCGGAAGAAATATTTCATATTATTGACAAACATCAAGACCCTTAAATGTATTTATGAGTGCATGTGAATGATCACAAAATTCAAGATATGGGGGTTAGAAAAAGAATTTATTTATATCATTTTATGTAGTTAATCAAAATCGCATGAAGAGTGCCATTTCAGTTTTTCTCCTCCAAAAAATGAGTAAAATGTGATATTAAGTTACTTAATAAACAATAATTTAAATGCAACTACAAACTGTGGCAGAATAATGTAATATATATGAATAATAGCCTATAAAGAACCTTCTTTCTTGTCATTATAGAACCTTTTTTTAGCATAAAAGGTTCTTTGGAGTTGAGTAAAGAACCCTATGCTTCAAATATAGAACCCCAATGAACCCTTTTTTCTAAGAGTGTAGAGGCAAGTAACTGATGTGAAATGAAACCGTGTTCCAGCAGTTAAGCTAAGTCTCTAAGGAGAAGTCCATTCTTCTCAAACAATCATTAGTTTGGGTCTTGTATGACACCCCAGTCAAAAGTTTGGACACACCTTCTCTCTTTCAGTGGTTTTCTTTATTTTTATTTTCAACATTGGATGTCTTCAGTATGAATGTACAATCTATGAAAGAACATGCATGGAATTATTTAGCTTTGTTCTTGCAATTCAAGTCAAACTTAATTTTCCTCAATTTTCCAGAAGTCTTTGTGCATGACAGTTTTAGATTCAAAGCGATAGTGCAACATTTGACTATCGTTTAGCTTCGATGACAGCTTGGCAAACTAATGGCATTCTCTTATCAGATGCACGGGGTTGTCACCTGGAAGGAATGGTTTTCATTTTCACAGGTGTGGCTTGTCAAGAGTTCATCTGTGACATTTCTTGCCTTCTTAATGTGCTTTAGACCATCAGTGGTCTTGTGTAGAGTCAATAGCTATTACATAGCAATTAAATTAGTGCTACTACAAATCCATATTATGGCAAGAAACACTCATTTAAATAAAGAGGAAATACAGTCCATTGTTACTTTAATAAATGAAGGTCAATCAATCTGAAAAATTTCATGAACTTTAAATCTATCCCCAAGTGCAGTCGCCAAAAACGATCAAACGCTATGAAGAAACTGGCCCTCATGAGGAAAGGAAGACCAAGAGCTACTACATGCGTTCATGTGGCAGACATATTTCAACATCTGTTCAGAGGAGATTGCGCGAGTCAGGCCTTCGTGGTCGAATTGTGCCAAAGAAACCATTACTTTGGCAGAATAAGTACAAGACTTGTTGGGCTAAGAATGGACATTAAATCAGTGGAAAACTGTCCTTTGGTCCGATGAGTCTTTAGACGTAGAGAGGGTGAACGAATGGTTCCCGAATGTGCGGCTCCCATTGTGAAGCATGGAGGAGGAGGTCTGATGGTGTGGAGGTACTTTGCTGGTGACGCTGTAAGTGTCTTAGTCAAATGCAGCATTTTGCAGCGACATGTCATCCCATCTGGTTTGCGCTTAGTAGGGCCATCATTTGTTTTCCAACAGTACAGTGACCCCAAACACACTTTTTGGTTATGTACAAGCTATTTGTCCAAGATGGAGTGCTGCATCAGATGACCTGGCCTCCACAAACACCGATCCAAATCCAATTGAGATGTTTGAGATGAGTTGGACTGGAGATTGAAGGAAAAGTCCTAACCTCTGGGAACGTTGAGAACTGGGATAGTTGGAAAACCATTCCAGGTGACAACCTCATGAGGCTGATTGAGAGAATCCCAAGAGTGTTCAAAGAGGTCATCAAAGCAAAAGGAATTGAAAGAAATTTGAAGAATTGAAAATATAAAACATATTCTGGGTTATTTAACATATTTTTGTGGACTTTTCCATATTTGTTGAGTCATAATTTTAATGTCTTCAGTATTAATATACAATATAATATACAACGTTGAAAGAAAAAACGTTGAATGAGAAGGTGTGTCCAAACTTTTGACTGGTACAGCCCTGATAGCACACGTACATCACGGAGACATCTATTTGATGTGTGTTTACATCTGGAAGACGTAGTTTTTAAAGTGTTTGCTCTTCTGCAATAAGTCTATAGGACGTTTCCTGTCAGATGTCTAATAGACGTTTAGAAGATGTCAGTTTAACATACATTCTAAGTCATTACATCTTAAAGACATCTTGTAAACGTCTATTTGACATCCGACAGGAAACGTGTTTGCTCACCTGCAATACGTCTATGAGACGTTTCCTGTCAGATGTCAAATAGACGTTTAAAAGATGTCTTTAAGATGTAATGACTTAGAATGTATGTTAAACTGACATCTTAAAGATGTCTATCAGATGTTAGTAAACAGCAGATGTTTTCCAGATGAAGTGATCTTTAACAGACATCTTGCAGACGTACATGTGCTATCTGGGAGTGCTTTCAGACTTGAGTCAAGGCAGGATCCATGTGCTGGGGAACTTTATTAAAATATTAACAATAACAACCGAAGTAAACACGAGAAAACCAGAGAGCAGAAAAGAGAACCTCTCAACGAATCCTCCAACAAAGGACAACACCAGACAAGGAGTATAGAAATACTCTTATGAACAATAAAAATAAACATAAAAACTACAAAACATGGTGCAAAACAGGAATTAACATACAAGACCACCCAAGACCAGATTGAACACAGGATGGGGTCATGCCAATATATTTGAAGGGTCATTTAAACTTAAGACAGAATTTAAAAAAAAAAAAAGAAAAAAAGTTTTATGGCTGATGCATCAGTCTTTCATGGCTTATATACTATGATATTGGAAAAATATGGAGCTCATATAATATGGAAAAACACATCTATTTAGAAGGCCCACTTTTTTTTATTCTGAGAGCAAAACATACAAATGCAATACAATGATGATGACTGAGAGATGTAGAAACCTTCATAAGCCTGATGTATCATATTTGATACTATCATTTTAACAAGATTTTCCTAACAAAACTAAAAATCATGTAGCGAATGGATGATGTAGGCTAAGCCTAACCTTGCTTCAGTCCAGTAAATTTTCATCTTGAAATATTATTAAGAATATAAATTGTATCCTCATGTTACTTTATTAAAAAATCAGTAAAGAATTTAAAGCAAATAGGTACGTTGCACCATGACCCGAATGACGTTTTTTACAATTATACTAAAAGTCTCCTCTCGCAACAACCACAACAACAACAAAACACACAGAGGGTGTGGAGTAGAGAGCTACACGTTGCTTTGCCGCCCCCTGGTGGTCTGGTTCGAATTAGGCTGGTAAACCCCTCAACTGGTTTACATCCTAGTATTTTTTTATCTATTTTTTTCTATTACCTAATAATTATTTATTTTTTATTTGTAAATATGGTCTTATTTTGACATGTTTTGATACACTTTACATAAAATGACCCTCATATTTTTACAAAAATTTCTCAGGTTTTTTGAAGATCTGGAAAAGCGTCACCAAAAACACCCTGTGATTCACGACATCAGTGATATAGTGAAAAATCATGCGACTCACCACTTTGAACCGTATATTGTGTATTGTTCCAATGAGACTTTCCAGCAGAGAACGCTCCAGAAACTACTGTAAGTGCCAATACACACAGTACAGATGCTACCACAGCGGTACAGATTGGAAAACAGTATTTCGGTGGAATTCATTGCGGCCTGTGATGTATTTTTGTGTTTTAGGTCAAGCAACACTGCGTTTCGAGAGAGTTTGAAGCAGATTGAAGGCAGCGAAGAGTGTGGCGGTTTACCCATGATCTCCTTCCTCATCTTACCCATGCAGAGAGTTACTCGTCTGCCACTTCTCTTGGACGTAAGAGACACATTCCTCCTGTTACCAACAGCTTTATATGAGTTTGAGTTTGGAAATTGGAATAAAATCTCACTTTTCTCATTTCACTTTGCAAACAGCCATAGGAAGGTTGTTTATGGCTAGTAAATAAACTAAAGATTGCATTATTGCAGTTAGTCTTATGGAATACACTACTGGTCAAATGTTTTGAAAGAAGTATTTTATGCTCACCGAGAGTGAGCATAAAATATCGTTTGATAAGAACAAAAAAAATGTATTTTGTTATTTGTAAATATTGTTACATTTTTTTTTTAAATAACCATTTACACTGACTGGAATATATTTTAAGATGTTATTTTTTTCCTGTGATGCAAAGCTGAAATTTCAGCAGCCGTTACTCCAGTCTTCAGTGTCACATGATCCTTCAAAAAATATTTTGGTAATGCTTTAGAGTACAGCCCGGAAAGTACGGTGTAATTAAGAGGAATTTACTGTGTAACTCTATGTAATTATAGTGTACCTGTAAAGTACTTACATGTTGGGAACAATATGTACAGTTTAGGGAATAAAGGGTAACACAACCAGGAGAATTAAAAAATATATTTATATTCTAAGTATTATAGAAGTAAGGGTTACTTATTGTACTATTAAGATACAACAATCTTACATTTGGGAGCAATTTAGCGAGAACATTCACTGCGTACCTTTTTGTAGCAATCGTGTATCACTACATGCTGTAGGCTTTTTAAAAATGACAGGGTACATCTATGCATTTATAAAAATAAAAAAATTGATAGCAAAAGTGCAGATGTTTATGTTCGGGCTAACATGTTTCAAGGGAAGAAAAGCCAAGACTTTGCAATTTTTTTTAATATACAGGGAAATATATCTGGTTACAGGGTAAGTGGTGCTTGTATAATAAATGTTTCTGAGTCAGTGTTATAAGATTGTGTATGCATATTTATTGTACTTACCCAGTAACTACATGGAACAAGAGGGTAACAAGAACCACTACATGAAACAAGAGTATCTTTCCCCAATATTTAAGAAAAAGTTGCAATACTTTTCGTTTTCAGTGCACTTTTGTTAAAAATATTACTTTATAAATGTATAGATATGTACCCTGTAATTTTTAAAAAGCCTGTACAGTATATCAAAAAGGTATGCTCTTGCTAAATTGCTCCCAAATGTAAGATTGTTATATCATAAATTGTAGAATAAGTACCCCTTAGTTAATACTTGCAGTATAAATATTTTTTTTATATGCTGGTTGTTACCCCTTTATTCCCTAAACTTGAAATATTGTTCCCTTTTACTTATATTGTATGTTGTAGGTGCACTATAATTACCGAAGGTTACGCTGTAAAATCACTTTAATTACGCATTACTTTCTGGGCTATAATCTAAAGAGTTACCAACATTTTAATATGCTTTTTTTTCTGATTCTGATTAGTTAACAATAACATTATTTAATGTATTAACTAACAAATAACCAAAGTACAGCTGCTTATTTTCTGTTTATGTCCACAGTCAGTGCATTAACTAATATTAACAAGATTTGAATAAAGTATTAATAAATGTTGAAATTAACATTAACAAAGATTAACGTGCAGGTCATTATTAGTTCATGCTAATTAACTAATGTTAACTATTGAACCTTATTTTAAAGTTTTATTATTTTTTTGTTTGTCTTTCCATATCTACACAGACCATCTGTCAGAAAACCCCAGACGGTACAGCTGAATACTATGCTGCCCGTTGGGCTTTAAAAGCTATCAGTAAGGTATGGTGCTACTCTCTATCCATCAACTCGGGATGTGGAAAACTACACCTTTTGGTTTAGAGTCATATCTACTAGATAAATAACCTAACATTTTGTTGGTCCAAAAAAAAAACTTTCAACAAAACTTCAGTGTTGATATAAACTCACCTAAAGGACTATTATAAACACCAAACCTATACTGTGTTTGACCCCCTTTCGCCTTCAGAATTGCCTTAATTCTACATGGCATTGATTCAACAAGGTGCTGAAAGCATTCTTTAGAAATGTTGGCCCATATTGATAGGACAGCATCTTGCAGTTGATGGAGATTTGTGGGATGCACATCCAGGGCACGAAGCTCCCGTTCCACCACATCCCAAAGATGCTCTATTGGGTTGAGATCTGGTGACTGTGGGGGCCATTTTAGTACAGTCAACTCATTGTCATGGTCAAGAAACCAATTTGAAATGATTTGTGGTGTATTATCCTGCTGGAAGTAGCCACCAGAGGATGGGTACATGGTGGCTATAAAGGGATGGACATGGTCAGAAACAATGCTCAGGTAGGCCGTGGCATTTAAATGATGCCCAATTGGCACTAAGGGGCCTAATGTGTGCCAAGAAAACATCCCCACACCATTACACCACCACCACCAGCCTGCACAGTGGTAACAAGACCATGTTCTCATTTTGTTTATGCCATTCTCCTCTGACCTCTAGCTTCAACAAGGCATTTTCGCCCACAGGACTGCCGCATACTGGATGTTTTGCCCTTTTCACACCATTCTTTGTAAACCCTAGAAATGGTTGTGCGTGAAAATCCCAGTAAACTGAGAAGATTGTGAAATACTCAGACCATGCCACGCTCAAAATTGCTTAAATCACCTTTCTTTCCCATTCTGACATTCAGTTTGGAGTTCAGGATTTTGTCTTGACCAGGACCACACCCCTAAATGCATTGAAGCAACTGCCATGTGATTGGTTGATTAGTTAATTGCATATATGAATAATAATAATCCTTTAGGTGAGTGTATGCTATTCTTGAAGCCACAAGTTACACATGTGCAGCTTACTTATTATATTACTTATATTTTCATAGGGGTGAATTCAGGTTGATCGGGACACTATTCCTCAGTCACCTCAATGGCAAAAAGTGTCCCAATCAACCTGAATTCATCCCTATACTTCCAGTTGCCTAAAATATGACAGTGCTCATGAGTGTTTCTCAGAAATGATTTGGTAGCACAAACTGTACTGTACTGAAGCAGTTTTTCACTTCTCAAGCTTTTTCTCTCTTTCCTCCTGTCAGCTGGTGAAGAACTGTAATGATGGAGCACGGAGGATGGAGCGGACGGAGCAGATGTACACCATCCAGAAACAGATGGAGTTTGGTAAAATCAAGGTATGGCTGATAAAAGACACATTTAATTTCAGTTGAGGCCTAGTTTTCAATATAAAGTTTTGCAGTAATGACATACTCTTGTGGAGCGTCACCCTGTTTCCCTCGACAAAATCCAAATACTTAATATTTTTCCATTGGCTTTTTTGGATTATTTCAGAAAATAAGGTCTGTGAGTAACAAAAGCTTATTACTTTTACACCTTTTGTCTTTAGTCAAACGTCATCACCTGAACAGGAAAACTCATCTAATGCTTTTGACAACCACTTTTAAATCATCAAGGCTAGTAAAGCTTTAAAAATGACACGAGGGCATAACTGATGTATTGTACATCATACAATAAAGTGTGAATATATCTTGAGCTTGTGTTCACCGCAGACCTTTTTTCAAGTATTTTACTAAAACCCTTTTAAAAAACCATTGACTTGAGGACGATGGGACCTGAAGTGATAAACACTTGTTTCCAGGTTTTGTCCCACAAAAATACTTGAGATTTTTTATATATATAAGAAAACTAAAACCTTTGCAACCACTTTGATTTATTTCTGACTGAATAAAAAACACTTTACAATAAGGTTCATTGTTACTATTAGTTAACTGCCTTAGTTAACATGAACTAAGAATGAACTAATCTTAATGTCAATTCAACATTTACTAATACATTGTTAATTAATTAATTCATTACATTTTTACATTGTATTTTATTGTTACTGATTTTATGCATCTAGAATTGATTGGATCATAAAAAGTGAATATTACATCCCAAGTTTATGGATGTAAAGGGTTGGAAAATGAGTGAGATCGGAAGAAGTGGGGCAAGTCAATTGGATAGACGAGTGCAAAGACCAACTCGTGAGATCAGGAGATTTCTTTTAACAAAGAAAGGATTATTTCTCGAACCTACTTTGTATTTAAAATCTTTGTCATACAGTAGTGTGTCTCTTACACTTCATGTATGTTTTTAGCCTTTCCCGTTAGTGTCGTCGTCTCGCTGGCTGAAGAAGAGTGGCGAGCTGGCTGCGTACACTGATGATCTCAGCATTTTCAGGAAGGCGTTCGGCTACAAGAGCTTCTACCTGTTCCTCTTCAATGATGTGCTCATTGTCACAAAGAAAAAGAGGTCAGACCAGTGTCGCCGTACTTCATTCAGTGTCCACTCAGTCAACACACAGCACTCTTTTCAGTTAATAATTCTGGCGTTGACCATGTAACTGTTTCAGAAGTATTTCCAGTGGCTTGGGCTGTTTTCATCAAGACGCTTATTCTGTGGCAATAGGAACTTGTTCAAGGGATAGTTCACTTTGAAATACATTTTTTGGTATGTTTTGGCTTACCTCAAGGGCATCCAAGATGTAGGTGTCTTTGTATCCGCAGTAGTTTCAATTTTGATATTGTCTATCAGTCATATTATGGAGGTCTATGGTCACCACCTCAAAGTCCAAATTGAACATGATTTAATGACTCGTAAATGTAAGTACACATTGATGGCCTAAAATACGAAACGAGCGGTTTGTGTGAGAAAACGAACAGTATTTATATCGTTTTTACCTCTTGTTACCTCAGCCACAAAGTGCTCGCGCCCTCAGATCACTTGGATGTGGCTGTGGTTACAAGAGGTAAAAACGATATAAATACTGTTCGTTTTCTCACACAAACCGCTCATTTCGAGTCTGAGGCCATCAATGTGTACTTACATTTACGAGTCATTAAATCATGTTCAGTGTGGACTTCTCTGTGCATGCTCAGTGAGGTGGTGACCATAGACCTCCATTATATGACTGACAGACAAGAACGGTTTGAACTAAAAATATCAAAATTGAAAATACTGCGGAAACAAAGACAACTACATCTTGGATGCCCTTGAGGTAAGCTAAAACATACAAAAACATCATTTCAAAGTGAACTATCCCTTTCATAACATTGACGTACACAGAATTCAAACGCGGTTCAAACTGAATCATTCAACATTAATGCAGTACTTTCATTGAATTGTGCAGTTAATGTGCCCAAATCTGCATTAGTTGTCATTGTATCATTGATTTGTTTCTTACATGACCGATCCTGCACTGATATCTGGGCTTGCAGAATTCAAACATTCAGAATTCAAGACCCCTTCTGTGATGAACTTCTTGCATACTTCTTACTGCTGAGACTAAAAACAGACTTTCATCTAGTCAATTGAAAATGTAAACATGTATTATCTATCAGTATTTGCCAAATGTAGACAGAACATAGCCTTGCCGCTTTCAGTTAATGGGGAGTAACTTGCATTAAAGGTTTAGAAAATGGGCACCATTTACTCGCCCTCGTGTCATTCCGAACCCATAAGACTTTGGTTCATCTCTGAAACATCAGTTAATGTATATTATTATTATTAGGTGTTCAAGATAACAAAAATTTTTGTTATTTCGTTTTTTGTCCAAAACCCACTTTTGCGAACTAGTCCCTGGTTTTTTGCCCAATCGGGACCAAACCAGTCTAGGCCTATTCTCTGGACTCTCTAGATCAATAATTATCGAAAAAAAAAAGTTGAAATTTTGCATTTGGTTTGCTGTAACAGGGTCATTTAGATAGTGGTCTGTGGCAAAATTCAGTCCAAAGCCCCTAAATCCCCCCCCCCCCCCCCCCCCCCAAAAGTCACAACTTCACAAAAATCTATGAGCATATGTGTCCTAACATGGTTAGGAAGCATGCAAAGTTTCGTGAGGATCAGATCATAGGTGGCGCTATAATCGTCAAGAAGGTCTCTCATTATTAGGTGTTCAAGCACGAAGTGGTGCTAGAAAGAGAAAAAAAATCCCCTAAAACGCATCGTGCAGCCCAAACCGTAAGGGCTGGAGCTCTGAAACTTTGTCAGATGGTAGGGCCTCAAATTGTGGAGAAGCTATCAGAGTATGAGCCCGATTGGCCCATAGGTGGCGCTACAGCAACCAAAGTTCCTCCGCAAAGTTCCGTGAGGACCGAATTATAGGTGGCCAATGAGTGGTGTTTTACTGCCCGCTGCTGTTTAAATTACTTTTTTTTTTTTCACAATACTCAACTATAATTCATAGTATAACTTTAGCAATTCAATCTTTTAACATTTACAACCACATTTAGTAAAAAATGACTGTGATCCTGAAGTTGAAAATGAGTGTGTGAAATAAACTGTAGTAAATCATATTTTAACATGGTAAATTATGATAAATCATATTGGAACATGGTTAATTATGTAATATCACACTGAAATGTAGTATATCATGATAAATCATGCCTGCTACATACAACTTAATGTCTTTTGATGCTTTTGTGCTTAAATGCCTTAAAGATCTGAACTGCTTGAACACTGATAAATGCTGCTTGCAGCTTTAATTATTATTATTATTATTATTATTAACAAAATCTGTAAGGTTTCTGTCCTTTTGTTGAAAGTCCAAGTATGCAAAAATTGTAAGATCCCGAAAGGTCCTAAGCAGGGACGTGCACAGGAATTTTGAGGGGCAGTTGCTCTGACCTGAAAAAAGGGCACACACCCCCCCCCCCCCCCTCACGGGCTATATGAAGGAATATATTCAGTTGAATTTGTCACCTTCCAAATTGCCTTATCTGGCCGTGTTTATGTCCAGACGCAATGCCTCATCTTATGGTCTTATAATTATTTATGAAGATTGCAAAATGTCAGAGATGAGACAAATGAGCAAAAGAGTTCTTCATATTGTTGTTTATTGTTTTTTAAATTATTATTTATTTATTTATTTATTTGAAAAGAAATAATCTGGATTGAATGGAAAAAACTCGAAAAAAATAAAAAACGCTTAGATTTCGGGAAAAAATACAATTCTTTTTTTTGCCAATCCTGACCTCCCCCTGGGGCCCTAAGCAAAATTCTGCTAAGGGCCCCTCTACCTGATCTGTGATGCCATGTAAACCATTTGCCATTGCCACTCAATACCGCCCAATACAATCCTCCCTCCTTTAAACAAAACAGTCAAAGAATAAGTACAACAATATAGAACAGAATGAGGTTCAAACAAACAATATTTACTGAATAAAGCATTTTTATAGAATGTTAAGATAACAAGTGAATATTAACGTAAACATGAACAAGAAGAAAATAATAAAGTACAACCCTGAACTTTGGCTTTTGGGATTAGCTTTGGTTCACTCTACAGCCTGGGTATTTTCGGAATCAGTAGCCTATGATTTTTATTTAATTTTTTTTTATGCATGTTAAAGCAAATCTTGATTTATGGTTATTTACTGGGGGATTTGCATTCATATTGACCAGAATGTCCATCTAATCATCATTTTAAATTCAATATAGCCTATAAATCAATAGTCAATCAATGTCAAATTGCCAATACATTGGTTTATATCTTGCATAATTAGTGCAGTTGTTTAGAGTTTTTAACTACACTGAGACTAGATAATCAGTGTCTTTATAATGTGTACTTTGATTGGGAGTGCCATCATTCACGTATTGTACAGTATTTCTCTGGTCTCCACATTTCTGCTTGAAAAATGCGAGTTTCATTTCGTGCACGCGCATATGAACGCAACACACGCGACGCGGTTATGTTCTCCGAGCTGCAGTAAACAAACACTGTTGTTGCACTTTGTCGTTTATCAAAAACAAAACGTAATAAATAATGGTATTTTACTCTCACTTTTGTCAGGCAAAAAGTGATGCAAGAGATGCACTGCCTGCCCAGACAAACCATCAAACTTTGCTGACACTAGAGAGGACAGAACACAAGTTTACCTGACTGCTGTTCCCGCAATTCACTCTCATGTTTTTCTTCTTCCTCTTTTCGTGACGAGAAGGATAGTTTCGCTTCATTTTGTCATGGACTTCGTACACATTAATTAGCGCGCGACACGAGATGGAGGCGCGGCCTGAGTGATTTGCGGTGCCTTACCATACGCACCGGTCGCGTGCAGTCTATGGTCTCGTGGAAATAGTTTGACTTTCAATTTTTTTTTTTTTTGGAAGTGAATGAGGCTTTGTGATTTTTATATTATTTTTTGTCTAGGCCTACGTGAAATTCTACATCCATTGTACGATTTTTTTTTTCCTCAGAAGGGCAACCTGAGTCGAGAAGGGCATATGGGCAGTTGCCCGGGCAACCTGAGCAACCCCCCTGTGCACGTCCCTGCTCAGGTCTAAGTCTCATGGCCCTCTATCAGAAACCAGAGTTTTGAGAAGATTGGAGAAACTGAAAAAAAAAAATGAAAGGGGTACCACTGTCGTTTTTTTTTTTCGGGTCGAAATTTTGAGTTTCGATATCTCAGATCTGGAAGGGTCTAGAGTCTCCATTTTTGCTCTCAGGTCTAAGGCTCACGGCCCTCTATCAGAATCCAGAGTTTTGAGAAGATTGGGGATACTAAATTTTTCGCCCAAAAAAAAAAACGTAAGGGGTAACACTGTCGTTTTTTTTTTTTCGGGTCGAAATTTTGATTTTCGATATCTCAGCTCTGGAAGGGTCTAGAGCCTCCATTGTTGCACTCAGGTGTAAGTCTCATGGCCCTCTATCAGAATCCAGAGTTTTGAGAAGATTGGGGATACTTAATTTTTCGCCCAAAAAAAAAAACGTAAGGGGTAACACTGTCTTTTTTTTTTCGGGTCGAAATTTTGATTTTCGATATCTCAGCTCTGGAAGGGTCTAGAGCCTCCATTGTTGCACTCAGGTCTAAGTCTCATGGCCCTCTATCAGAATCCAGAGTTTTGAGAAGATTGGGGATACTTAATTTTTCGCCCAAAAAAAAAAACGTAAGGGGTAACACTGTCGTTTTTATTTCGGGTCGAAATTTTGATTTTCGATATCTCAGCTCTGGAAGGGTCTAGAGCCTCCATTTTTGCACTCAGGTCTAAGTCTCATGGCCCTCTATCGGAATCCAGAGTTTTGAGAAGATTGGAGATACTTAATTTTTCGCCCAAAAAAAAAAAACTAAGGGGTAACACTGTCGTTTTTTTTTCTGGTCGAAATTTTGAATTTCGATATCTCAGCTCTGGAAGGGTCTAGAGCCTCCATTGTTGCACTCAGGTCTAAGTCTCATGGCCCTCTATCAGAATCCAGAGTTTTGAGAAGATTAGGGATACTTAATTTTTCGCCCCAAAAAAAAAAACGTAAGGGGTAACACTGTCGTTTTTTTTTCGGGTCGAAATTTTGATTTTCGATATCTCAGCTCTGGAAGGGTCTAGAGCCTCCATTGTTGCACTCAGGTGTAAGTCTCATGGCCCTCTATCAGAATCCAGAGTTTTGAGAAGATTGGGGATACTTAATTTTTCGCCCAAAAAAAAAAAACGTAAGGGGTAACACTGTCGGTTTTTTTTCGGGTCGAAATTTTTATTTTCGATATCTCAGATCTGGAAGGGTCTAGAGCCTCCATTGTTGCACTCAGGTCTAAGTCTCATGGCCCTCTATCAGAATCCAGAGTTTTGAGAAGATTGGGGGATACTTAATTTTTCGCCCACGTAAGGGGTAACACTGTCGTTTTTTTTTTTCGGGTCGAAATTTTGATTTTCGATATCTCAGCTCTGGAAGGGTCTAGAGCCTCCATTGTTGCACTCAGGTCTAAGTCTCATGGCCCTCTATCAGAATCCAGAGTTTTGAGAAGATTGGAGAAACTTCATTTTTCGCCTGAAAAAAAAAAACGAAAGGGGTACCACTGTCGTTTTTTTTTTTCGGATCGAAATTTTGATTTTCGATATCTCAGCTCTGGATGGGTCTAGAGCCTCCATTGTTGCACTCAGGTCTAAGTCTCATGGCCCTCTATAAGAATCCAGAGTTTTGAGAAGATTGGGGGATACTTAATTTTTCGCCCCAAAAAAAAAACGTAAGGGGTAACACTGTCGTTTTTTTTTTTCGGGTCGAAATTTTGATTTTCGATATCTCAGCTCTGGAAGGGTCTAGAGCCTCCATTGTTGCACTCAGGTCTAAGTCTCATGGCCCTCTATCAGAATCCAGAGTTTTGAGAAGATTGGAGAAACTTCATTTTTCGCCTGAAAAAAAAAAACAAAAGGGGTACCACTGTCGTTTTTTTTTTTTCGGATCGAAATTTTGATTTTCGATATCTCAGCTCTGGATGGGTCTAGAGCCTCCATTGTTGCACTCAGGTCTAAGTCTCATGGCCCTCTATAAGAATCCAGAGTTTTGAGAAGATTGGGGGATACTTAATTTTTCGCCCCAAAAAAAAAACGTAAGGGGTAACACTGTCGTTTTTTTTTTTCGGGTCGAAATTTTGATTTTCGATATCTCAGCTCTGGATGGGTCTAGAGCCTCCATTGTAGCACTCAGGTCTAAGTCTCATGGCCCTCTATCAGAATCCAGAGTTTTGAGAAGATTGCGGAAACTTAATTTTTCGCCTGAAAAAAAAAAAACGAAAGGGGTACCACTGTCGTTTTTTTTTTTTTTCGGGTCGAAATTTTGAGTTTCGATATCTCAGCTCTGGAAGGGTCTAGAGCCTCCATTTTTGCTCTCAGGTCTAAGGCTCACGGCCCTCTATCAGAATCCAGAGTTTTGAGAAGATTGGGGATACAAAATTTTTCGCCGAAAAAAAAAAACGTAAGGGGTAACACTGTCGTTTTTTTTTCGGGTCGAAATTTTGATTTTCGATATCTCAGCTCTGGAAGGGTCTAGAGCCTCCATTGTTGCACTCAGGTCTAAGTCTCATGGCCCTCTATCAGAATCCAGAGTTTTGAGAAGATTAGGGATACTTAATTTTTCGCCCCAAAAAAAAAATGTAAGGGGTAACACTGTCTTTTTTTTACGGGTCGAAATTTTAATTTTCGATATCTCAGCTCTGGAAGGGTCTAGAGCCTCCATTGTTGCACTCAGGTCTAAGTCTCATGGCCCTCTATCAGAATCCAGAGTTTTGAGAAGATTGGGGGATACTTAATTTTTCGCCCCAAAAAAAAAAACGTAAGGGGTAACACTGTCTTTTTTTTTTAAGGGTCGAAATTTTGATTTTCGATATCTCAGCTCTGGAAGGGTCTAGAGCCTCCATTTTTGCTCTCAGGTCTAAGGCTCACGGCCCTCTATCAGAATCCAGAGTTTTGAGAAGATTGGGGATACAAAATTTTTCGCCCAAAAAAAAAAAACGTAAGGGGTAACACTGTCGTTTTTTTTTCGGGTCGAAATTTTGATTTTCGATATCTCAGCTCTGGAAGGGTCTAGAGCCTCCATTGTTGCACTCAGGTCTAAGCCTCATGGCCCTCTATCAGAATCCAGAGTTTTGAGAAGATTAGGGATACTTAATTTTTCGCCCAAAAAAAAAAACGTAAGGGGTAACACTGTCTTTTTTTTTTACGGGTCGAAATTTTGATTATCGATATCTCAGCTCTGGAAGGCTCTAGAGCCTCCATTGTTGCACTCAGGTCTAAGTCTCATGGCCCTCTATCAGAATCCAGAGTTTTGAGAAGATTGGGAGATACTTAATTTTTCGCCCAAAAAAAAAAACGTAAGGGGTAACACTGTCGTTTTTTTTTCGGGTCGAAATTTTGATTTTCGATATCTCAGCTCTGGAAGGGTCTAGAGCCTCCATTGTTGCACTCAGGTCTAAGTCTCATGGCCCTCTATCAGAATCCTGAGTTTTGAGAAGATTGGGGATACTTAATTTTTCGCCCAAAAAAAAAAAACGTAAGGGGTAACACTGTCTTTTTTTTTTTCGGGTCGAAATTTTGATTTTCGATATCTCAGCTCTGGAAGGGTCTAGAGCCTCCATTGTTGCACTCAGGTCTAAGTCTCATGGCCCTCTATCAGAATCCAGAGTTTTGAGAAGATTGGGGGATACTTAATTTTTCGCCCAAAAAAAAAAACGTAAGGGGTAACACTGTCGTTTTTTTTTTTCGGGTCGAAATTTTGATTTTCGATATCTCAGCTCTGGAAGGGTCTAGAGCCTCCATTGTTGCACTCAGGTCTAAGTCTCATGGCCCTCTATCAGAATCCAGAGTTTTGAGAAGATTGGGGGATACTTAATTTTCCGCCCAAAAAAAAAACGTAAGGGGTAACACTGTCGTTTTTTTTTTTCGGGTCGAAATTTTGATTTTCGATATCTCAGCTCTGGATGGGTCTAGAGCCTCCATTGTTGCACTCAGGTCTAAGTCTCATGGCCCTCTATCAGAATCCAGAGTTTTGAGAAGATTGGGGGATACTTAATTTTTCGCCTGAAAAAAAAAAACGAAAGGGGTACCACTGTCGTTTGTTTTTTTCGGGTCGAAATTTTGAGTTTCGATATCTCAGCTCTGGATGGGTCTAGAGCCTCCATTGTTGCACTCAGGTCTAAGTCTCATGGCCCTCTATCAGAATCCAGAGTTTTGAGAAGATTGGGGGATACTTAATTTTTCGCCCCAAAAAAAAAACGTAAGGGGTAACACTGTCTTTTTTTTTACGGGTCGAAATTTTGATTATCGATATCTCAGCTCTGGAAGGGTCTAGAGCCTCCATTGTTGCACTCAGGTCTAAGTCTCATGGCCCTCTATCAGAATCCAGAGTTTTGAGAAGATTGGGAGATACTTAATTTTTCGCCCAAAAAAAAAAACGTAAGGGGTAACACTGTCGTTTTTTTTTCGGGTCGAAATTTTGATTTTCGATATCTCAGCTCTGGAAGGGTCTAGAGCCTCATTGTTGCACTCAGGTCTAAGTCTCATGGCCCTCTATCAGAATCCTGAGTTTTGAGAAGTTTGGAGATACTTAATTTTTCGCCCAAAAAAAAAACGTAAGGGGTAACACTGTCTTTTTTTTTTCGGGTCGAAATTTTGATTTTCGATATCTCAGCTCTGGAAGGGTCTAGAGCCTCCATTGTTGCACTCAGGTCTAAGTCTCATGGCCCTCTATCAGAATCCAGAGTTTTGAGAAGATTGGGGGATACTTAATTTTTCGCCCAAAAAAAAAAACGTAAGGGGTAACACTATCGTTTTTTTTTTCGGGTCGAAATTTTGATTTTCGATATCTCAGCTCTGGAAGGGTCTAGAGCCTCCATTGTTGCACTCAGGTCTAAGTCTCATGGCCCTCTATCAGAATCCAGAGTTTTGAGAAGATTGGGGGATACTTAATTTTTCGCCCCAAAAAAAAAACGTAAGGGGTAACACTGTCGTTTTTTTTTTTCGGGTCGAAATTTTGATTTTCGATATCTCAGCTCTGGAAGGGTCTAGAGCCTCCATTGTTGCACTCAGGTCTAAGTCTCATGGCCCTCTATCAGAATCCAGAGTTTTGAGAAGATTGGAGAAACTTCATTTTTCGCCTGAAAAAAAAAAAACGAAAGGGGTACCACTGTCGTTTTTTTTTTTCGGGTCGAAATTTTGAGTTTCGATATCTCAGCTCTGGATGGGTCTAGAGCCTCCATTGTTGCACTCAGGTCTAAGTCTCATGGCCCTCTATCAGAATCCAGAGTTTTGAGAAGATTGGGGGATACTTAATTTTTCGCCCCAAAAAAAAAACGTAAGGGGTAACACTGTCGTTTTTTTTTTTCGGGTCGAAATTTTGATTTTCGATATCTCAGCTCTGGAAGGGTCTAGAGCCTCCATTGTTGCACTCAGGTCTATGTCTCATGGCCCTCTATCAGAATCCAGAGTTTTGAGAAGATTGGAGAAACTTCATTTTTCGCCCCAAAAAAAAAACGTAAGGGGTAACACTGTCGTTTTTTTTTTTCGGGTCGAAATTTTGATTTTCGATATCTCAGCTCTGGAAGGGTCTAGAGCCTCCATTGTTGCACTCAGGTCTAAGTCTCATGGCCCTCTATCAGAATCCAGAGTTTTGAGAAGATTGGAGAAACTTCATTTTTCGCCTGAAAAAAAAAAAACGAAAGGGGTACCACTGTCGTTTTTTTTTTTCGGGTCGAAATTTTGAGTTTCGATATCTCAGCTCTGGATGGGTCTAGAGCCTCCATTGTTGCACTCAGGTCTAAGTCTCATGGCCCTCTATCAGAATCCAGAGTTTTGAGAAGATTGGGGGATACTTAATTTTTCGCCCCAAAAAAAAAACGTAAGGGGTAACACTGTCGTTTTTTTTTTTCGGGTCGAAATTTTGATTTTCGATATCTCAGCTCTGGAAGGGTCTAGAGCCTCCATTGTTGCACTCAGGTCTATGTCTCATGGCCCTCTATCAGAATCCAGAGTTTTGAGAAGATTGGAGAAACTTAATTTTTCGCCTGAAAAAAAAAAAACGAAAGGGGTACCACTGTCGTTTTTTTTTTTCGGGTCGAAATTTTGAGTTTCGATATCTCAGCTCTGGAAGGGTCTAGAGCCTCCATTTTTGCTCTCAGGTCTAAGGCTCACGGCCCTCTATCAGAATCCAGAGTTTTGAGAAGATTGGGGATACAAAATTTTTCGCCCAAAAAAAAAAAAAACGTAAGGGGTAACACTGTCGTTTTTTTTTCGGGTCGAAATTTTTATTTTCGATATCTCAGCTCTGGAAGGGTCTAGAGCCTCCATTGTTGCACTCAGGTCTAAGTCTCATGGCCCTCTATCAGAATCCAGAGTTTTGAGAAGATTGGGGGATACTTAATTTTTCGCCCAAAAAAAAAAAACGTAAGGGGTAACACTGTCGTTTTTTTTTTCGGGTCGAAATTTTGAGTTTCGATATCTCAGCTCTGGAAGGGTCTAGAGCCTCCATTTTTGCTCTCAGGTCTAAGGCTCACGGCCCTCTATCAGAATCCAGAGTTTTGAGAAGATTGGGGATACAAAATTTTTCGCCCAAAAAAAAAAAACGTAAGGGGTAACACTGTCGTTTTTTTTTCGGGTCGAAATTTTGATTTTCGATATCTCAGCTCTGGAAGGGTCTAGAGCCTCCATTGTTGCACTCAGGTCTAAGTCTCATGGCCCTCTATCAGAATCCAGAGTTTTGAGAAGATTAGGGATACTTAATTTTTCGCCCCCAAAAAAAAACGTAAGGGGTAACACTGTCTTTTTTTTACGGGTCGAAATTTTAATTTTCGATATCTCAGCTCTGGAAGGGTCTAGAGCCTCCATTGTTGCACTCAGGTCTAAGTCTCATGGCCCTCTATCAGAATCCAGAGTTTTGAGAAGATTGGGGGATACTTAATTTTTCGCCCAAAAAAAAAAACGTAAGGGGTAACACTGTCTTTTTTTTTTACGGGTCGAAATTTTGATTTTCGATATATCTCAGCTCTGGAAGGGTCTAGAGCCTCCATTTTTGCTCTCAGGTCTAAGGCTCACGGCCCTCTATCAGAATCCAGAGTTTTGAGAAGATTGGGGATACAAAATTTTTCGCCCCAAAAAAAAAAACGTAAGGGGTAACACTGTCGTTTTTTTTTCGGGTCGAAATTTTGATTTTCGATATCTCAGCTCTGGAAGGGTCTAGAGCCTCCATTGTTGCACTCAGGTCTAAGTCTCATGGCCCTCTATCAGAATCCAGAGTTTTGAGAAGATTAGGGATACTTAATTTTTTGCCCAAAAAAAAAAACGTAAGGGGTAACACTGTCTTTTTTTTTACGGGTCGAAATTTTGATTATCGATATCTCAGCTCTGGAAGGCTCTAGAGCCTCCATTGTTGCACTCAGGTCTAAGTCTCATGGCCCTCTATCAGAATCCAGAGTTTTGAGAAGATTGGGAGATACTTAATTTTTCGCCCAAAAAAAAAAACGTAAGGGGTAACACTGTCGTTTTTTTTTCGGGTCGAAATTTTGATTTTCGATATCTCAGCTCTGGAAGGGTCTAGAGCCTCCATTGTTGCACTCAGGTCTAAGTCTCATGGCCCTCTATCAGAATCCTGAGTTTTGAGAAGATTGGGGATACTTAATTTTTCGCCCAAAAAAAAAAACGTAAGGGGTAACACTGTCTTTTTTTTTTTTCGGGTCGAAATTTTGATTTTCGATATCTCAGCTCTGGAAGGGTCTAGAGCCTCCATTGTTGCACTCAGGTCTAAGTCTCATGGCCCTCTATCAGAATCCAGAGTTTTGAGAAGATTGGGGGATACTTAATTTTTCGCCCAAAAAAAAAAACGTAAGGGGTAACACTGTCGTTTTTTTTTTTCGGGTCGAAATTTTGATTTTCGATATCTCAGCTCTGGAAGGGTCTAGAGCCTCCATTGTTGCACTCAGGTCTAAGTCTCATGGCCCTCTATCAGAATCCAGAGTTTTGAGAAGATTGGGGGATACTTAATTTTTCGCCCAAAAAAAAAAACGTAAGGGGTAACACTGTCGTTTTTTTTTTTCGGGTCGAAATTTTGATTTTCGATATCTCAGCTCTGGATGGGTCTAGAGCCTCCATTGTTGCACTCAGGTCTAAGTCTCATGGCCCTCTATCAGAATCCAGAGTTTTGAGAAGATTGGGGGATACTTAATTTTTCGCCTGAAAAAAAAAAACGAAAGGGGTACCACTGTCGTTTGTTTTTTTCGGGTCGAAATTTTGAGTTTCGATATCTCAGCTCTGGATGGGTCTAGAGCCTCCATTGTTGCACTCAGGTCTAAGTCTCATGGCCCTCTATCAGAATCCAGAGTTTTGAGAAGATTGGGGGATACTTAATTTTTCGCCCCAAAAAAAAAACGTAAGGGGTAACACTGTCTTTTTTTTTACGGGTCGAAATTTTGATTATCGATATCTCAGCTCTGGAAGGGTCTATAGCCTCCATTGTTGCACTCAGGTCTAAGTCTCATGGCCCTCTATCAGAATCCAGAGTTTTGAGAAGATTGGGAGATACTTAATTTTTCGCCCAAAAAAAAAAACGTAAGGGGTAACACTGTCGTTTTTTTTTCGGGTCGAAATTTTGATTTTCGATATCTCAGCTCTGGAAGGGTCTAGAGCCTCCATTGTTGCACTCAGGTCTAAGTCTCATGGCCCTCTATCAGAATCCTGAGTTTTGAGAAGTTTGGGGATACTTAATTTTTCGCCCAAAAAAAAAAACGTAAGGGGTAACACTGTCTTTTTTTTTTCGGGTCGAAATTTTGATTTTCGATATCTCAGCTCTGGAAGGGTCTAGAGCCTCCATTGTTGCACTCAGGTCTAAGTCTCATGGCCCTCTATCAGAATCCAGAGTTTTGAGAAGATTGGGGGATACTTAATTTTTCGCCCAAAAAAAAAAACGTAAGGGGTAACACTGTCGTTTTTTTTTTTCGGGTCGAAATTTTGATTTTCGATATCTCAGCTCTGGAAGGGTCTAGAGCCTCCATTGTTGCACTCAGGTCTAAGTCTCATGGCCCTCTATCAGAATCCAGAGTTTTGAGAAGATTGGGGGATACTTAATTTTTCGCCCCAAAAAAAAAACGTAAGGGGTAACACTGTCGTTTTTTTTTTTCGGGTCGAAATTTTGATTTTCGATATCTCAGCTCTGGAAGGGTCTAGAGCCTCCATTGTTGCACTCAGGTCTAAGTCTCATGGCCCTCTATCAGAATCCAGAGTTTTGAGAAGATTGGAGAAACTTCATTTTTCGCCTGAAAAAAAAAAAAACGAAAGGGGTACCACTGTCGTTTTTTTTTTCGGGTCGAAATTTTGAGTTTCGATATCTCAGCTCTGGATGGGTCTAGAGCCTCCATTGTTGCACTCAGGTCTAAGTCTCATGGCCCTCTATCAGAATCCAGAGTTTTGAGAAGATTGGGGGATACTTAATTTTTCGCCCCAAAAAAAAAACGTAAGGGGTAACACTGTCGTTTTTTTTTTTTCGGGTCGAAATTTTGATTTTCGATATCTCAGCTCTGGAAGGGTCTAGAGCCTCCATTGTTGCACTCAGGTCTATGTCTCATGGCCCTCTATCAGAATCCAGAGTTTTGAGAAGATTGGAGAAACTTCATTTTTCGCCTGAAAAAAAAAAACGAAAGGGGTACCACTGTCGTTTTTTTTTTCGGTTCGAAATTTTGAGTTTCGATATCTCAGCTCTGGAAGGGTCTAGAGCCTCAATTTTTGCTCTCAGGTCTAAGGCTCACGGCCCTCTATCAGAATCCAGAGTTTTGAGAAGATTGGGGATACAAAATTTTTCGCCCAAAAAAAAAAAACGTAAGGGGTAACACTGTCGTTTTTTTTTCGGGTCGAAATTTTTATTTTCGATATCTCAGCTCTGGAAGGGTCTAGAGCCTCCATTGTTGCACTCAGGTCTAAGTCTCATGGCCCTCTATCAGAATCCAGAGTTTTGAGAAGATTGGGGGATACTTAATTTTTCGCCCAAAAAAAAAAAACGTAAGGGGTAACACTGTCTTTTTTTTTACGGGTCGAAATTTTGATTTTCGATATCTCAGCTCTGGAAGGGTCTAGAGCCTCCATTTTTGCTCTCAGGTCTAAGGCTCACGGCCCTCTATCAGAATCCAGAGTTTTGAGAAGATTGGGGATACTTAATTTTTCGCCCAAAAAAAAAAAACGTAAGGGGTAACACTGTCGTTTTTTTTACGGGTCGAAATTTTGATTTTCGATATCTCAGCTCTGGAAGGGTCTAGAGCCTCCATTGTTGCACTCAGGTCTAAGTCTCATGGCCCTCTATCAGAATCCAGAGTTTTGAGAAGATTGGGGGATACTTAATTTTTCGCCCAAAAAAAAAAAACGTAAGGGGTAACACTGTCTTTTTTTTTACGGGTCGAAATTTTGATTTTCGATATCTCAGCTCTGGAAGGGTCTAGAGCCTCCATTTTTGCTCTCAGGTCTAAGGCTCACGGCCCTCTATCAGAATCCAGAGTTTTGAGAAGATTGGGGATACAAAATTTTTCGCCCAAAAAAAAAAACGTAAGGGGTAACACTGTCGTTTTTTTTTCGGGTCGAAATTTTGATTTTCGATATCTCAGCTCTGGAAGGGTCTAGAGCCTCCATTGTTGCACTCAGGTCTAAGTCTCATGGCCCTCTATCAGAATCCAGAGTTTTGAGAAGATTAGGGATACTTAATTTTTCGCCCAAAAAAAAAAAACGTAAGGGGTAACACTGTCTTTTTTTTTACGGGTCGAAATTTTGATTTTCGATATCTCAGCTCTGGAAGGGTCTAGAGCCTCCATATTTGCACTCAGGTCTAAGTCTCATGGCCCTCTATCAGAATCCAGAGTTTTGAGAAGATTGGGGGATACTTAATTTTTCGCCCCAAAAAAAAAAACGTAAGGGGTAACACTGTCGTTTTTTTTTTCGAGTCGAAATTTTGATTTTCGATATCTCAGCTCTGGAAGGGTCTAGAGCCTCCATTGTTGCACTCAGGTCTAAGTCTCATGGCCCTCTATCAGAATCCAGAGTTTTGAGAAGATTAGGGATACTTGATTTTTCGCCCAAAAAAAAAACTGAAGGGGTAACACTGTCGTTTGTTTTTACGGGTCGAAATTTTGATTTTCGATATCTCAGCTCTGGAAGGGTCTAGAGCCTCCATTGTTGCACTCAGGTCTAAGTCTCATGGCCCTCTATCAGAATCCAGAGTTTTGAGAAGATTGGGGGATACTTAATTTTTCGCCCCCCAAAAAAAACGTAAGGGGTAACACTGTCGTTTTTTTTTTTTCGGGTCGAAATTTTGAGTTTCGATATCTCAGCTCTGGAAGGGTCTAGAGCCTCCATTTTTGCTCTCAGGTCTAAGGCTCACGGCCCTCTATCAGAATCCAGAGTTTTGAGAAGATTGGGGATACAAAATTTTTCGCCCAAAAAAAAAAAACGTAAGGGGTAACACTGTCGTTTTTTTTTCGGGTCGAAATTTTGATTTTCGATATCTCAGCTCTGGAAGGGTCTAGAGCCTCCATTGTTGCACTCAGGTGTAAGTCTCATGGCCCTCTATCAGAATACAGAGTTTTGAGAAGATTGGGGATACTTAATTTTTCGCCCCAAAAAAAAAACGTAAGGGGTAACACTGTCGTTTTTTTTTCGGGTCGAAATTTTGATTTTCGATATCTCAGCTCTGGAAGGGTCTAGAGCCTCCATTGTTGCACTCAGGTGTAAGTCTCATGGCCCTCTATCAGAATACAGAGTTTTGAGAAGATTGGGGATACTTAATTTTTCGCCCCAAAAAAAAAACGTAAGGGGTAACACTGTCGTTTTTTTTTTCGGGTCGAAATTTTGATTTTCGATATCTCAGCTCTGGAAGGGTCTAGAGCCTCCATTTTTGCACTCAGGTCTAAGTCTCATGGCCCTCATGGCTCTTGTGTCAAATTATATTTCTATATTTATTTTTCCAACAAATAAAACTAAACCCGCAATAGATGCAGTGGCTCAGTTGATAAAGCGTTGGGCTTTAATCAAGAAGATCTGAGTTCAATTCCCATACTTGCGTTAAATTTTTGTGATTATATCAAACAAAGTAGCCTAAACAATATTTCTTCAACCCGGTTTTTTACAGTCTGATCTAGACGCATGACTTAAACGCAGGCAGACACAGCAACATTTGTAACTTGTAGGCAGGTACATTGATCATTAAATCAGAGTTTTGTTGTCTTGAATGATTCATTCAGTCATTTTCATTCATTCATTGATTTATGTCACTTGTTTAAGTAATCTAAAAAAAAAAAAAAATTAAAAATAACCCCGATTAGGGGCCCCCCTGGTGGTCAGCGGACCCTAAGCGGCCGCTTAGTTCGCTTATGCCTCGGGCCGGCTCTGGTAGATGGTGACAGAATTTTTACTTTTGGGTGAACAACCCCTTCAAGCATGGGTGTAGAATTTAGTGGGGACGTGTCCGGGGACACTTTATTGCTACCAATAATTTTGATGTAAACTTAAAATATATTTATATATTGTTGTCCCCACCAATTTCAAAATCAAACCTACGCCACTGCCTCCAAGGGTTATTTGCGTATTGTGTGATGGGCTGTTAGGGTTAAGTGGTGCTGGTATGTCTGTAACACTCCTGTTTTATTTAGTGAGGAGAGTTATGTTGTGTTGGACTATGCCACTGTGGAGAAGGTGGAGGTGGAAGAGGCAATCACAGAGTCCAAACTCAATCTGAAGCTGATAATGAATCCCAACAGCGAAGGCCGTTGTGAACAGATGATATTCGTTGCAGAAAGCAAGTAAGTTATCAATAGCACCTGTTTTTATGCGACTTTTGGGTTCAAGTTGAGTATATTGATAATCTAGACTCTAGAAATGTATAGCTCAAGCCTTATAGGGTTAAACATAACATGAAACTAATGTATCACTTAGAGATACATATGCATGATTATTATATTAAAACCATATTAACCTACAGAGAGTACTTTATATGACTTTTTCACCAAGATTACGCTAAATGTTAGAGGACCATAATATTTTGTTTTTGCCCTATTTGCTTGTGTCAGATTGATTCTGATGTGCTCTGAAATGTTTTGTAGGCTGGACAAAGCTCGATGGGTCACAGGACTCAGTGATGTCAAACAAAGCAACAGCATTGCTAATGATAGTGAGTCTGATCATTGAATGTAATGTGTCATGATTGTTGTGCACATTGAGCTAGTCATGTCACCACCTTATAACTTTGACACTTCATTTTGTTTAAGGATTCCAAGATCTGCCTCAATATGAAGCTAGCAAAGCCTATATGCCAAAAGCACCAGATGAGCTGAGCCTGCAGCAGGCAGAAGTGGTCATCGTTTTACAGGAAGTGGACGGTGAGCATGGTGGCTTTCTGTCATTTCAATCATACACCAGGCAGAGCATTTAACCCTTCTCCTCATCATTTTTTTGCCTGCGTCTGAAACCGCATACTCTCAAGTAGGCACTGATTTTGAGCAAAAAAGTACATTCTAGCAGTGGTTCTCAAACCTTTCTTTGTCTCCCTAATCAAGCATACCTGATCATCAGCTCATTATCACATGGGTTAGTGAGCTGATGATTTGAATCAGGTGTGTTTGATTAGGGAGACGTGGAAAACCTGCAGTATTGGTGGTCCTCCAGGACAGGTTTGGGAACCACTGTTCCGTACTGAATTTGCCATGTGACCTACCAGCATCAGTTACATCACTTCACTGCCATTCACAAATCCTCTCCTGTTGCCTCATGGGATAGTAAAGGATCCATCGACTGCACACTTCAGAATCTCACTGGAATTAGGTTTTCCTTGTACCTTTTGTCTACTCTTTTATGAGTTCTGTGAATTTTGACATTCTTTTGTCGCGAAATCGGATGCAGCCGTTGTATCAGAATAACAAGTATGAGTTGTTATTCAACTGTTCACATCCTCTGACTCAAGAGTTAAATGCTTTCTTATCTGTGAGTTGCGTGTACATATAGTACAATTAAGGGAATGAGTGTGATTGGCTGTGTTGTAGGTTGGTGTCATGGAGTGCGGATGAGAGATGGCGAGAGGGGTTGGTTTCCTGCCAGCTGTGCCACTCAGATCACGAACCGCACTGCGATGGAGAACAACATACAGCGCATGGCTCGACTACGCAAGGAGACCGACGTCTGAGCGGAGTCTCTTAACTACACCATGGAACAAACTGTGCTTTCGGACACCTAAAACTTTAGGATCTCTGTAAACCGAGTGTAATGTGAATAAGAACACTGTCAGCATGAACTGCTTAGTTAAACACCACACACACACACACACTAGAAGAACTGTTTCTGGTTTTATTTCAGCTTGCCTTTGTTAAAATTCATGTTTGGATACATAAAAAGTTATTTAAAAATGTCAAACTGACCAGATATCAAATTACTTTTAAAAACCATTTGGTGTAAAAACTTAAGACCGATTTAGAAAAACATCTGCCGTTTCCCCAAAACTTTTAGCTGTCACATAAAAAGAATGGAAAAGAAAACAGGTCTGCATAGAGTCTGCAGGCAATCGGTGGTAATCTGGTCGAAATGCATTTTTGCAAGCTTAGACGATCATATCCGTTTCTTATTGCTCAGATCTTGGATGTTTCTTCTTGACAAAACTGCAAAAGGCAAACACACACACAAAAAGAGATTAGCATGCTTGTGCTATTGGTTGATCGATTTTAGAAGTTGCTATGGAGCACAAGAGTGTTTGCCAGGAGTCTGCTAAATCAAATCATCATCTAGCCTTCCATCAAAGAAGAGTGCAAACACCATCCATTATCTGCAGACACCCCCACCCATCCTGTCCCACCCCACATATATAATTGATGCTAATGAAAATGTGAATTTCATGAAAACCTCCTCGTCACTTCAAACACACATGCACAAACTGAAGGCTATTTTGAAGAACAAGTTATTTTACAATAATGACATTTTCCTGACAATCAAGCACTTTCTGTAAAATTATACATTTTGTAAACATCATCAAAACCCAGTAAAACATTACCACGACATGTAATAAAACAAAAATCTGGGTGAAAATGTGCTCAATTGTCATGAAAATAATGGCAATGCAACAAATCTTAATGCTCAAATAAGCTTTATTTTCTTGTTAAATCATTTTTCTGCATTTAGTTTTTTAGGGGGAGTTAAATGTGGTCTGGACATGTTCACATTTCATGTTATTTACCAAAAAAAGAGAAAGCATCCCAAAGAATGAAGAAAAAAAAAAAAAAAAAAACCTACTACACAATGGAACCATGATTATTAGTTCACCCTAAGAAAGATCGCTACAAAACTCCACACTTGATAAACAAGTATGTTAATTTACATGCAGTAACTTCTCATCTGAAGCGGTTAGGTTAACCCACCCGGCCGGATGGTCTAGATGTTCAAGCCAGTTAATCTGCTCCGCCCTGTTCGGCTTCGGGAGCGGCTGATTTTTCGGCTGATGCATCGGCTGCCTTGCTGTCCTTGCCGTCCTGAGGCTTGGTTGTCTGGGGCCGTCTGCGGCGGTAGTTGAAGTTGCGACGGTAGCGGCGCTGACGGGGCTCCTGGCTCTGCCCACTCTCGCTCTGGTTCTCTTTATCCTCCTCCCCTTCCCGAGGTTCCCGCACTGGCCGGGGACGTGGGGGACCCCTGCTAAAAAATTATTACATTTTTTGGTTATGCTGGGGAACTTGGTGTACATGAAGATCTAATGCACATTCAATTACACATGAAGCTTGAAAGACCCAACAAACCTAAAGGTTCAAATAAGAGAAACGGCCACAAAAGAAGCTGCAGTAGCGGATCAATCATGGTCATGTTCTCAGATGTACATCGAACCACATACGAGCCAGTTGCATAAATATAGCTATTATGCTAATAAATAGTATGACCAAATAGCAGTTAAATTCTTTGGCTAATAACTTGCAAACCTGCAAGACTAGTTTTTTAATAGCATGTTCGTTTGATGTGCAAAAAAAACAAGATTCATTCTCGTGTTACGCAGCGTGTTTGAGCTTCCATAACAGGTTTGTTTTCACTCAAGCAGGTTTGGTTGAGCTTCCGTTTATGTCAATGTTTATCTTCAAAAAATTTGGACTAAACCGCTCTATTCATATGGGTTAGATTTATGAATTTTATAATATATGAACTTTTTGGAAGTATCAGTTGCGTAGGGACAGAAAGCTCTGTTCGTCTCCAGAACGCAAATGATCTTTTTGATGAGTCTTACAGTTTTGAAATGACATGAATTTCTGGGTGGACCATCCCTTCGAAGAAACAATATACATTGACAGCTAAGACTAATCTTACTAGTTAGTCAATGTATATTGTTTCTTTGAAGGGATGGTGCACCCAAAAATTCTTTCACTAATTACTCACTCGAACAAAAGTCTTACAGTTTTGAAACGACATTAGGATGAGTAATTAACGAAAGAATTTTTGGGTGAACCATCCCTTCAAAGAAACAATATTCATTGACTAACTAGTAAGACTAGTCTTAACTGTCTTTTATGCAACGGCCCCAGAACATAGTCACGCTTGACTACATACGCTGCCTTCACACGTTAGCAGAAATTTCCTACTTTTCCCTTCTCAAGTTGCGATTACGAGCCAATCTTGTTCAAGTGCTTTGTTGTTGGAAAGAATTGAAATCATTGAGGACAGGTTTATTCTTGCCTGTTTCTTGAGGAAATCTTATTAAAACCAAAATGAACTGGACATTAATTTTAATTCAAATGTAGCGTCCCATTTGTTGACGACCCTAACATTTACAGTACAATCTAGTTGGCTTGCTAACAAAGGTCAAAAACGTATTTATCAGTTTATAAAAGATACAATATGCTTCAAATGGTTAAGACATATGCACTACTTAAAGATGATATATAGTGATGTAGCTGGATAAAAGAACACCAGTCACAGCAGTAATTCTCCCCTGCACCGTTTGAAGTTTATGGGCCGCCTAACTCAAACTAACATGCAAAACTGAGCATTGAGAACTTTGTAAGTGAACAGACCGTTTAATAAGAAGATACTTTATGAAGACAGTTCACTTCGCGTTTACAGACAGCAGCCATCTTAAAAATAGTCTCGATAAGTCAAACCACGAACGCCGTTCATACAGTTTAAAAGTTCGTTGAACTTCATAGAGTTCAGATCACTCAGCACGACGTTCGTGGTTCGACTTATCAAGACTATTTTTTAAGATGGCTCCTGTCTGTATACGCGAAGTGAACTGTCTTCATAAAATATCTTCTTATTAAAAGGTCTGTACACTTACAAAGTTCTCAATGCTTCGTTTTGTATGTATGGAGCCTCATTATGTTACTGTGTTAGTATGGGGCTATTTTGAGCCTTGTTAGTGGTATAAACTAGCGATTTCTTTTTACTTAGTCAATGCCCCCATTACTAGCATTATACGCTAAACAGTTTTTAGAGATAAAACTCTTTACATTCGATTATCATGAAAACAAATCTCAGAGAATGGTTGACTATGTACCGATGTTTTATTAGACCAAAGGTTCATTGTTCGCCGGAGTTCTCCTTTAAAGCTGCAGTCTGGCGTTTTTCCTTTGTCGCCAGCTCTGTTCAAAATCTGCAATTGCAGTCATTCGCGGAATTCTCAACTTTACGCGAGCTGTTCTTCAACACCCGACATAGCACGGATGAACACAATGTTTGAGGAGACTGTCAGTCACCACACCGGTGTTGATACTGGCAATCAGAATCACAGATTATTCTTTTTGAAAGTATGACCAACATAAAAATTTTCACCAGAAAATGTCGTCTGAACGGGTAAGAAACATCAACTTTTGTTCTGGTTCTGACATTGCAGTAAATGGACTCTATGCATAGCTGCACTACTTCCTGAACTTCAGCCAGCTCCTTGTTTCCTGTCTGCCATCATTGGACAATTTGATTAATTCAGGTGTGTCTGACCTCAGTAGTCACAGCAACAATAATCAGACACACCTGAATTAATCAAATTGTCCAATAATGGCTGACAGGAAACAAGGAGCTGGCTGAAGTTCAGGAAGTATTGCAGCTGTGCATAGAGCCCATCGCGCTGATTAAATCTAACAATCGCTTATATCACGAAAACCGTGCAAATTATACTTTGTTCTAAAATTGTTAATGTTAACCACGTCACCGTTGAGTGTCCTACATAATGCGTGCAAGACATAATGTCCTTCCGATATGCATCCTTGTTTTCGCATGGGTCCGGTTGCAGTCTTTTTTTTTTCCTGTCGCCACGGCGATGTCCGAACAAAGTCTTTTGCATTTTACAGCGAGTGAATCAGTCGTCACTGGTGATTGTGGTTTGAACGTTTCTGGGTCCGCCATCAAACTGATAAGTTTAATTAGATCAAGTGCTGTGAGAAAAGGCTATAAATCTCCACCTCCAACATCCTTACACGCAATATAGCCTACTAGCCGAGACTCCTTTATGTGTACAGATGTGACGTAATGACGCAAAGACATGCTCGAATCTCCTGCAGAAATCCACCAGTACCACTGGAATTAAACACATGATTACAAGCTTACCACTTTGAATCGAGCTAAGGCAAGCAGATAGTGTTGAACACTGGCTGGTTATGCATTTTCTCAAATATGGATTTTGGATTATTTTTCACCCCCCAAAAAGCTACAGACTGCAGCTTAAAGTAGTTAAGCAGTTGCAAATTGATGGCGTTCATGTTCAATTTCACACTAGGAAACTCATGTGAAGGCCACATTCATTTCCAAAAGGGTTTGCAGCTGAATTTCACAAAAAAGGTAAAAATAAATAAATGCAACAACAGAAAACTTACAAGTGTAATTACATAAATGCTGTTCATTTCCAAAACATTTTAATATGCATAATGCCATGCAGACGTGAGTGATGAATAAACCTTTTAAATTAATTCTTTAAAACCGACAGTTTTGATATTTACAGGACTATACCAAACACATTTTTGCTACAGAGGTTTAAAATCGGATTCTTGTTACTCATACTTGTGACTCAAAAAACCGAGCAAAACTAGCCAAATAATCCAGCCCTGCAGAGTTTAGTTTAAACCCAGATCAAACACCAATCTGTAGTTTTCCGGTAGCTCTGAAGACCTTGATCAGCTTGCTCAGGTGTTTTTGATTAGGGTTGGATATAAATTCTGCATGGCAGTGGCCCTCGAGGGAAAGATTTGAGGAACTCTGATTTAGGAGAGTTATAGTCGGAATGAAATAGGGGGTCATCCCTATTGTGACGTATATACAATGAATGAAACTGAATCTTGATTAAAAAAAAAAAGAAAAAAGTGGGACTTTTGTCCATGAGGAATTGATTGAAGTTATAAAGTCAAAGTCCCAATTCTACCTTTTCCCTCCCTTGCAATAGCAAGTCTTGCAATTCTTTTTTTCTCAGAATTGTGGAACAAACTCACAATTTCTAGTTTATTTTAAATATTTTGTTTTCTCTCATAATTGCTACAGCCTCACGTCTGCAAACACAACATGCAAACCTGGGTCTGAACCTTGGTCTGAAGCCTCTGTAGTAGTTCTGCCTCATTGGTTTGTTGCCTGGGTCTGGACCACCTTGGCTCTCTTCAACTTCCCCACCCTAGAAAGCAAGAACACCATCTCTCAGTCAAAAGAGCTTGCAACAATATTGATTTTGCAATATTAGAACTTTTCTTCGTCAGCCTACCTCGGTCATGTCTCCTCTCTGGGGTGTGTTGGAATAGGGAGGACGTCTGCCGTAACGTCTCCGCACAAAGTATGGTGGGTAGCGCCGTCTGCCGGGGTAGGTGGGTCTACGCTGCTGTTGCTCCATGTCACCCTCGGGGGGATTTTCCTCCCCTTCTCTCTTCTCCCGTACCTCTCCCTCCCCGTCGCTCTGATAGTTCTCCTGGTAGTCACGAGGGGGTCCCCTCCTGCGTGGGTACCGCCTGTATCGGTTCCTGTCAGCCGCATACTTGCTACCCTGCACAGGGACGCCACCGGGGCCGGTAACATTGGCTGCCTCGGCACCCTGATAGAATGAAGACAAAATGTATATCAAATGTCTGCTAATTCAATAAACGCACATTTAGTTTGGATAATGGATGCAGAATGGAGGAGTTTCCTGTAAGTCGCTCTGAAAGGGCTGCTCTACTATAGCCTGGGCAGAAATGTGATATTTAATCAATATCTCCATCAAATAGTTTAAACTAGATAATTTAACCTTTATATTCTGGATCCACCAAGAATTCTTTTAGCACCATTGAGGAAATAACCCGAATGTCCTAATTATACATTCAGTCAAAATTGTTATTTCAGACAAAAGTCAAACTATGAAATAAATGGCTGTATTGGAATTAAGTAGTGAACAAGCAAATGTTGGAATTTAAAAACAAAGCCACATTCTTGCAACCAGCTTCTGGAGTTCAAATGTATTCAAACTAATATTCTAAAGAAATTATATTTCTGCATCCAAAACATATTTTTAATTTTTGATTTGATTTATTCAACAACGTTAATAAAACAACATATACAAACATGCCAGATGCGATTCATATACATTTAAATACAATTGTAAAGGATAAAATACACAATAAAGCCTCAGGCTTATTTCCATTGTAATAATTATAGGCCTGTTTTTAAAAATTTAAGGCTTTAGAACGAAATGCATTAAAGATATCCAAATAAACTCTTGACTGGTGTGTGTGTATAAGATATTCAGCACCAGATCCATTAATTGCTCACCCCCCCATGTTGCATCTAAAGCCAAGTTCACACTACAGGATTTTAAGTCCGATTTATGCCCAATTTGCAAATCGTTGAGCTCGCCGACAGGTCAGGGTGTTATCGCGTGAAAATCACGGGGGATTAGCAGGTGATGAACGCTCACCAATCTGATAGTATGAAAGAGCCAACAACGCATCAAAGACGCGTCACCGAGCCCAGAAAAATATCTAGCATGCTAGATATCCAGAGCCATCGCACGACTCAACCTCAGTGATGTCATGAGCTACAGCCAATCAGAGCAACACATGGGTTGAGGTCACCGGGCAAATCGTATTTTTTCTTTTGGATTTTTTTTCACAGAGCAGATCGTAGCGCAAACAGTGTGCAGCACTAGTTTCTGTCTGACATCCATATTCACGTGTTGTGTTCTCTTCTTCGCTGGGTATTGGCACACGTGCTGTTTCGTGTCATTTCAGGTTTGTTTTATTGACTGGTTTTTCGTGACAAAACGTGGTTTGTAGACAAGATAGTAGGGCTGGGTATTGACACAAATTTCACAATTCGATTTCGATTCAATATCAATTATTTTGGATATCAATTACAATAAATGGCAAATTTTCTCAAGGAAATCAAATCTCTTAACTAATGCTGTAAACTATGAGAGTCTAGTTGTAGCCTACTAGGCTTCATTAGCCTAATATGAAAGTAATAATTAACTGTTTTGTAGCTATACAAACACTTAAATCACACTTTTATTTATTTTTATAATAAGAAGATTATATGAAATATAAATATTTAAATGGTGGCTGTCATAAAAACTTGCCAGATTTATTCAAATATGCATTAAATATTGAAGAACATTAAGATTATGATGCATATGTAATATGGTGTATATGTATATATTTAGCAAAATGCTCCTCTCTGGAGTTATTTTTTCTAGCTGACTAACGAGTTTATGTGGGTTTTCTGAGGTAAATATGACGATACATGACATTGATTACAAGCTGTTTAACTGACGTCTTTCCACGGTTGAAACGCTGATTGAGCGAATCAATGTGACATGATATGGATTTCGATAAGTTGTACTCTATCTTTTAACACACTTTCAGATGCTCATTCATGTTTATTTCGCGCTGTAACTGGTATTATTGAGCCGGAAGAGAGATCAGCGCTGCTGCTTCTCTTGAGCTGCGCCAGAGCGATCTCACGCCACAGCGAAAACGTTATTTATGTTTTTGAATTTCTAAAGAAAATAGACGTAATTTGAAAATTGAGACTTTGTTTCACATCAATAGTAACAAAGTACAAAGATTATTGGGATTTTTTGGATGCGTGCAGCCGTGATACAATGTCCCATTCATTCAAATGAAACAGGATGACTAATCGATTCTTGAGATTTAAGAATCGATATCGGTTCGTAAAAATGAGAATCGATTAATATCAAGAAATCGATTTTTATTACCCAGCCCTACAAGATAGAATCGTTGGGTGACGGAGTTGTCGTCAACTCGTTATTTATTTGATTATTTTCTGGATTTAGATCGTACCATAGAACTGAAACAGCTCTCATTAGAGTCACAAATGATATGCTCTTATCATCCGATCGTGGTTGTATCTCTATGTAGTGCGTTGTCAAATCGTGTAGTGCGTTACCTCCTGTTGTGGATCAATCACGTTGTGGTGTGGTGTGAACATCAACAACTTGAACACTCCTGATTTCACAGAGAGCAAGTCATGTAGTTTGAACCGCACAGTTCAGCCCGACGTTTTAAAATCAAGTAGTGTGAACAAGGCTTAACTTGTAAGACTTTCATTCGTCTTGAAACACAAATGAAGATCTTTGATGAAATCTGAGAGCTTTCTGTCGCTCCACTGACAGTCCACGCAACTTCCACAAAAAGTGCATAAAGAGATTGTAAAAACAATCCATGTGTCAAACAGTTTAGTCCAACGCGAAAATAATCCTTATTGGCTCTCGCACATCAACTTCCATTATCCACAACTGATGTGTGAGTTGATGAATATGAAATAAAAGCCTAACTTCAATCTGTTCATATAAAGTGATTGTGTCTCTTCATGGACATTTTTGGACTAACCCGCTCAGTTTTTTAATGCCTGTATGAACCTTTTGAAGCATCAAAGTGGAAGTTGTGTGGACTGTCAATGGAAGGACGCAGGACAGAAATCATTCAGATTTCATCAAAAAGATCCTCATTTGTGTTCCAAAGATGAACGAAAGTCTTACAGATTTTTTACTGACATTATGGTGAGTAATTACCGACAGAACTTTCATTTTTGGGGTTAACTGTCCCTTTAATGAGTTTCAAGAAAATGTTTTATTCGTTATCATTTTAAACTGAATTGATTTAATTCCCAACCCAAATGTTATGTGAGGAACTATTAAGTTGAGCGTTTCGGTGAAACTAAATCAGCAAAGAAAACTCAAGCTCACCTTCTCGCCTTCTACGACGTCAAACTCCACAGTCTCTCCATCCCCAACGCTACGAAGATATTTCCTTGGATTGTTCTTCTTAATGGCGGTCTGGATACAAAGCAAAAGCAATCAGAAAACACGTCGTCCCCCAAAAACCAATCTGGTGACAATCAGAGCAAATAATTACCTGGTGCACAAAGACATCTTCCTTTGTGTCATTCCTGTGAAATTTCAGAGTGAAATGTTCATAATTGAGGACAGATGGAGCGTAAACAAGCACGCAGAGTCGAAGAGCAAGTTAAATATTTGAACAAATAACAGCGTGCAAGTCAGGTCTAGCTTTATAAGCACATAAACGTTGTAATAGGATTGTGGATGTTCCCTGACCCACATATTATATTAGAGAGTCTTTAGAGGCTGAATGATATTTACCTGTTGATGAAACCGTAGCCGTTCCTTACATTGAACCATTTAACTGTCCCCAGGACTTTTGTTGCTGCAAAGAGAAAACCACAGACAGATTGTTTAGGTAGATCAACGAGTGTAAAAAACAACAACAGTACTTTTTTAAGAATCAAATTACTACAGTTGACCGGAAAAAAAAAAATGCATTAACCTAGCAAAGCCATTTAAACGTAACTCTTTGTGAGTGGAGTTCATTTTGTGTCTTCCATTTATAACCTCCAACTGTGGTGCTTTTAATAGACTGTGATGCAAAAGCAGCTGCTCTTATCAGAAGAACCACCATCACCATGAAAGGATCTGACCCTCAAGAGCTCACATTATTAACATCTTATTCCAGTTATGATAAGTGACATGCCAATTACAGAATTAAAAGAAAGACGAAATATAGACATTACAAATGGTTTAAAACAGGGTTTTTCAATCTGGGGTTGGGGCACCCCCAGGGAGATGGTGTAAAAATATAATCAATTAAACATCTAACAGTACTGTACTATATTAAGTAGAAAGATAATAGAAGAGTAGTTTCCAAATATATTTTACACATTTATATTTATTTATTTTTTCCAGTGTAAATTGTGTCTTTAGAAATGAAAACAAATGGTTGCTTTTTTTTTTTTTAAGATGTGTGGATGGGAGTCCTTTGCACAATGATATTCATTTCTGGGGGACTGTGGTAGTTATAAGATGGAAAAATTGCTGAGGCAAAATAAAAATGTTGCATGAGACTGGAAAAGAAGCATTGTGAGATTATAAACTAGCTCTGAGTCTTACAAATAAAAACTTTGCAATGCATTAAAAAAATCTCTTTGTTATGAACCTGTTGGTTTTATTTCACATTTCCCTGACAATCATTCCCAAATCCATTAACATAAAAAGCCCATTTATTACAGAAATAGGAATCAACACTGATGGTGATAGGAATTACAATGAAAAATAAATAAGAAAATTTGCCTAATTTTCCCAAAACTGTTACAATACAAACAAATCGTTTTAAAATGACCTTTAAACGTATTTGTGTGAAAGAGGACCAGATGTTGGTTCAATAGATTCGGTTTATTAATAAGCACATTCATTTGCCCAATGTGTTGTTGAAGTAGGAAGTGATGATGTTGAGATGCTAGCTGCAGTTAGCACATTAGCCTCAGACATGTGGCCGGATTGAAGCCAAACAGCCCTGATCCTCCATCCTCACTACAGGACACGATACACACTACGACAACACATCTTTATGTTTAGATCTAGATTTGACCGGCGATTAGCGTTTCGAGTTAAACGTCCGAAGCGCTCTGGGTTTGTATCAGCAGATCAGACAAAAGAAGCGTCCATCATCCAAACACCATGGCGGACATTTTATATCTGGTGTTGCGAGACTGATATATAGGTTATCCTGGTCCACCGTACTATCGTTTTGTTACCCATACAATAAATCGCCTATCGGAGGATGGGATCTTCCGGGGACGGCGTTGATGGTGTTAATAGAGATGAGGACACGTATGCACGACGCGTCAAACGCACGAACAAAGGGAAAGAAAGCGAGCGCTTAACCTGGTTTACCCAAGAAACCAACACTCTAACTAACTTAATCCTTTAGGTTTAAAACCGACGTGGTTCGCACTGGTCGCGAAAAAATGGACTCGTGTGAGTTTTATACGAATAGCTCAATTATCTGGGTCATCTTCTTGTCACGCTCAAGGCCAAGATCAAGGGTCAGTTTCATTGACAGCCTTTATCAGTAAACAAATGCGTATATTTACAATTAAATAGCCGTATTGGGGGTTTATGGTGTCGTAAATAACAACGACAGCGGCTCTATCCCGATAGTAGGTTAGTTCTATAAAGAGAGAACCGCGTTGTGACTCTTGTTCAATTTAGTAGGCCGCGGGGTCGAGCACACGCGTGTCATGGCGGTTATCGATTCACACGCGGATGTGTCGGAACGCGGCACGCGAGCGAACATTTAAACTTACTGAGACCGTTTGACATATAAAGTTTAACTTATTTAAATCACATTATGTATAACATAGACGGGGTCCGACAACTCCATAAAGATTCTAGACAGGTAGCCACGGGTATACAGCAATACTAGTAAGTTTGATTCTGAATAACGACACAACACAGTCGTGGTGAGGCCACACACTTTCCCTGACTGAAAAATCCGTTAACGTAAAACTGTAACGTTAATCCAAACTTGAAGCGTCGACGCATGAAAGATATACATTATTTTGAAGGAACGAAAACCGTAGGCCATGGGTCTAATGCTTACCGATGACCTTCTTATCCCCCGCGGTAGCTGCGGCTGCCGGGCTGGACGGGCTCTCCACGTCGGCGGCAGGCTGCGGCGGCTGCTGCTGCTGTGTTTCGGCCTCGCTGCTCATGTTGTTTTCTTGTTGTTAAAGCCGGCGGTGGCTCTCTAGTGTGTTTTTTTCCCGGTGCTAGATGGTAACCTGGGCCGGCGGTGGTGGGGGCTGCTGCCTTCGGGCTCTCCGCTTTCCTTTCTCCGCTCCCGTTGCCGATCGAACTGGACGGACTGAGTAAAGATGCCGGACGATATTCTGTCACATCTCTCCACCCATTCCTCAATCCAATTGGTCGGTTAACTTGTGACTTGTCAACGTAAATTATTTCACTGATGCGTATTGGATACAATTACTGTCAATCAAATGGAAATAACATTAAGTTTAGCCATGATTGGTTAGATTTTTTTAAAACACCGCCCAGAATTCAAGACCCCATTTCACCTTCCAGACATTCACACACACACACACTCACACTCACACACACACACACACACACACATCTATATATATATATATATATATATATATATAGGCTATGTAAAACCCAAACAAAAAGAAATTACTGACGAGAACATGAACGATGCTGTACATTTCAGCTATTTTAAAAAGCAATTTAAACATTGATTCCCTAAGTCATGACAATACAGCTATTTTGAATTGAATTAAGTACAAAGTTTATAAAATATGATATAAATTAACTATACAATCAAAAATTATATATATATAAAATATAATTTATACATCAATATGTATATATATATATACACACACACACACACACATATATATATATATATATATATATATATAAATTATATAATTTTAATTGTAAATTTAATTTATATCATATTTTATTAATTTATAAAAATATGATATTTAATTTATATCATATAATATTAATCACTTAGTATTGCAATACTATTAATCACTATTGCAATACTATTTTATTATTGCTATATTGCATATTTTTTTTCTTTCTATTTGTTTGGTATACAAAGCAATATATCATTAAAATCCCATTTATATCTACATGTCTTCATTTAATACTGTCAAAACATTATCTCTCCAGCATTCGTCTCCCAAACAAAATATTTAACAGACACCAAACCAACAATGTATAAACAACAAAAATAAAGCAGGCTTTATTCATCAGTGAGAGATTCTGTACAGGAATAGGGAATGGTTTCAATGTAAGGATGATGTGATTTTTTTAGATAAAGATAAATCTCATCATTGACTTCTCCCACAGCATTATAAAGGGAGCACTCAACGACCAGACCCTAGCTAGTTGTGAGACAGACCCAAACTACCCCCTTCCCCTTTGTCATGTAAATATGTTTTTTGCACTGTTGAGGAGACCTGGTTGAAGTGTGATTTTATTGTTAATGGCTCGGCCCTGTTGTCCCACACAAAGACAGGCTTTAACATTGACCCTAGAAGCCTCCCACCGAGCCCAAACTCTTCCTGCACTTCAGCTGAAAGAGCCCTTTTGTCTAAATGGGACATGGTCCAAGAGATGGGGGAAGGGGTTTCTGGGTTAGGATGTGGGTTAGAGTAAGTAACAATAAAAAGACAAAGGGAGTACACTCATAAGGAATTTGCATTGAGTGGCGTGCCCTTTAAAGAGTTTAGTATCATAAACTCGAAAAGGATCTTAAGATTCAGGAAATGTCCTGATTTCGATTCTCTCTGAATTTGAAATTAAAAAGAATGTTCCAAGCTTTAAAAAACATGGGTCAAAATTTATTGAACGATAAAAAAACCTCAACAAGGCCCTTTTAAAAGGCTGATCAACAATAAAGAGCCTTGTTCTTCAGAATGTATAAAGAATACATGTTTGTTTCTATCTTGAATGTCAAGTTTGTCTTTTATGGACATTTGCAAGTGACATGAGCTAATCATGATGGCGACTTCAAACCTTCACTTCTGTTGTAATTAACATTGTACAAAATAAAACAACCTTGTTGAACCAATCATTTTCCGCAAATAATCAATTAATCCCACAAAATGACAACAAAAATTTCAAAAGGATGTGATATGCAAATGGACATCATGAATGGTAAGTCATCCAAAATGGCTTGTCTATTAAGCAGAGGTCATGTGTCTTTGTTGATGTGTAACAATACAAAATATATCACATTTCTCCACACTGGGCAATGACAATGGGCAGCTTGGGCTTGTTGTTGGGTCCTGTTGGTACATTCTGTAATGGAAAATTAAGGAGAAAAACGATTTATGACAAAAGAAGCACTCAGGTTCCAGGTCTATTTATCTGACATTTTCTATTTATCTGACTATAGATGTAGTTTTATTATTATCATTATTTTATTTTAAGAGTCAGCCGGCTGCATTTTAGTGAATATTTTCAGATTTATTTTCTCTTGGTTAAACACTCAAAGAAACCAATTAAAGGGTTAGTTCACCCAAAAATGAAAATTCGGTCAGTATTTACGTAAGACCTTCGTTCATCTTCGGAACAGGAATTAAGACATTTTTGATGAAATCTGAGAGCTGGATCACTCCTCCATACTAGTCCATAGGCTTCTTGAGGAATTTAAACTTGCCGTCCTCGAAAAGTTATGAAAGACATCGTTAAAATAGTCCAAGTGACTACAGTGCCTCAATCTTAACTTTATCAAGTGACGAGAACACTTTTTGTGCGCAAAAACAAACAAAAATAACGACTTTATTTCAACTATTCACTTCCTTCTCTATGAGCCTCTAGTCAGTTAATGTAGTGTGATAGCGTAGAGCTATGTCACACGTAGGCTCACTATTGGCCGACGCTGGTCATGTGTGTGATGCGTGTGACGTACAATAACAGAAGCTTACGCTATTAAACTAAAGAATAGAGTGAAGTAAATGAATAGTTGAAATTAAGTCATTATTTTTTGTGCAAAAAAAGTATTCTTGTCGCTTGATAAAATTAATATTGAGCCACTGTAGTTACTTGGACTATTTTAAAAATGTCTTTAATAACTTTGAGGTCAGCAAGTTTCAATCCCTCAAGAAGCCTATGGACTAGTATGCAGGAGTGATCCAGCTCTCAGATTTCATCAAAAATATCTTAATTTGTGTTCCGAAGATGAACGAAGGTCTTACGGGGTTGGAACAACATGAGGGTGTGTAAATACTGACAGAATTTTCATTTTTGGGTGAACTATCCCTTTAAGTACTATGAATTCTCTCAGACTGTAATGGCTCGTTTCCACTGTGCGGTACAGTTCGGTACGCAATTATTTGTGTTTCCACTGTCAAAAGTTGAGAATGGTACCAAAAAGTGAACTGTACCGTACCACTTTTTGGGTACCCTTCCGTAGGGGTACCTAGCACAGTGGTACGGTACTAAAAGGTGGAGCTAGACTCGTGCAGAACGGTGATTGGTTGACAGAGTATCGTCACTCACGCGTGCTACAAGGGCATTAGAAGCATTCAGTTGAAATACAGTATAATACTACTGTTATTGTGTCATGAAATGTAGTTTTAAGAGTTTTCAGGCAAGAATGTAGTTTTTTAAAGCTCAAATCTGTGGTTTATTTATAGATTTATGATAATTTGACTGAGATCCATTCCAAGCAATCACCGGACGCTCGCGCCTCGGCGAGTCGTTCTGATGTTTGCCGCTGACTCTGACGTCTCTGTAGTGGTTAATCATGAGATATAATTCGTCTTGTATAGACCTAACAGGCGATCTTTGGTCGTTCCCCATTGACTATCATAGTATGTACTTTTTCCTACTATGGTAGTCAATGGGGAATGAGATCTGTTTGATTAAAACATTCTTCCAAATATCTTCCTTTGTGTATAGCAGAAAAAATAAACACATAGAGGGTTGGAACAACATGAGGGTGAGTAAATACTGACAGAATTTTCATTTCTGGGTGAACTAACCCTATAAGGTAAGTACTGACAAATCCCATTTCTTCATTCTCTTGCACACTAGTTAACTTTTAAATCTTCAACAGGATCACTAATAAATTCCTTTGAAAGGATTATGAAGCTTGAAATCAATCAACTTAAAACTTATCAAATTTCGTCTCACCTCAATTTTCCTCATGACGAGCAAACCATCCACCACTTTTCCTGTAAGGAAAACCCAAAGCAGTTAATGGTGTAACCAGTGACTGAGTTCTCTCAGTACAGAATCAACACAGGACGTCAGACTTACCAAATACTACATGCTTCCCATCCAACCAGTCACACTTTGTGCAGGTAATAAAAAACTGACAGCCATTTGTTCCTGGTCCACTGTTGGCCTTTCAAGGAAAAACAAACATTGACGTCTCGTTTGGAAACAGCACTGAATAAAGAATCTGAAGGGTAGATGGAGTGTGTATCCTATAATATCAATGTATATTTGTATTGTAAGTTTGCCTGACTTCTCAGGTGCTAAAGGTTGTCAGTTACTTTGTCAGGAAAATGAGAGACAAATTCTAAAGGTACATTTAACAGGCTTTCTATTATTATACTGTAGTGTTCTGTTTAAAGCATTTCTGTAGCCTCATTTGGCGAATCCCTCAAAATTGGTCAAGATTATGTCCAGGTCATGTTAAACCCAAAACCAAAAAAAAAAAAAAAAGAGGTAACACTTTATTTTACAGTGCCCTTGTTACATTACTTGTACTTAATAACAGTAAATTATGCATTATTACATGCAACTAACCTTAAACCAAACCCTCTAGTAAGTACATGTTGTTAATTAATATTACTCAGTACTTAAAGGGATAGTTCACTTTGAAATTAATTTTTGGTATGTTTTCGCTTACCTCAAGGGCATCCAAGATGTTGGTGTCTTTGTTTCCGCAGTAGTTTCAATTTTGATATTTTTAGGTCAAACCGTTCTTGTCTCAGTCATATAATGGAGGTCTATGGTCACCACCTCAAAGAGCATGCACAGAGAAGTCCAAATTAAACATGATTTAATGACTTGTAAATGTAAGTACACATTGATGGCCTAAGACACGAAACGAGCGGTTTGTGTGAGAAAACGAACAGTTTTTATATCGTTTTTACCCTCTTGTAACCACAGCCACATCCAAGTATTCTGAAGGCACCGGAAAATGTATTTTATTTTATTTCGCGGTTGCAAAAAATAAATAAAAATACGTTGTCTGTTGATATATCGAAATCGGCTTCCATTGCAATTCTCTGTATATCTAAATATGTTTAGATCTTTACAGTGAAGGGCAACACTTCGGAAATCTCTGTGTAAACAATGAGTGACGTACATGTGCGAGAGATCACTTCCGGCACTTTCCGGCTCTTGTGCAGCAGACAGAAGCGCCCTCAGAGTACTTGGACGTGGCTGTGGTTACAAGAGGCAAAAAAAATATAAATACTGTTCGTTTTCTCACACAAACCACTCGTTTCGTGTCTTAGGCCATCAATGTGTACTTACATTTACGAGTCATTAAATCATGTTTAATTTGGACTTCTCTGTGCATGCTCTATGAGGTGGTGACCATAGACCTCCATTATATGACTGACAGACAAGAACGGTTTGGCCTAAAAATATCAAAATTGAAACTGCTGTGGAAACAAAGACACATCTTGGATGCCCTTGAGGTAAACTAAAACATACCAAAAATTAATTTCAAAGTGAACTATCCCTTTAAATATATAATTACAATGTAAAATAAAGTATACATATATAAAAAAAATAATACCCCTCCTTATTTGATTTTTTTCTGCATTATATTTGAGTGAAATGGAAAATCTAATTTTTGTCCACAAGATTTTGGGACACTGATGTTACAACAGAACTCTGACCGAGGGAATTTAAGCACTGTTAATCTAACACTGCTGATATGCTGGCATAATGCATACTGTAAAGGTACAGCACGAGTTTCTTTACAGGGTCATTTTGTATAAATTTACCAGTGACAGGAGTCCTGGGCCAGAGTGTTTCATTCTGAAGTTCTCATCTGCAAATGGTCCCCTGTAGATACTGCAGATGCCAGTGCCGTCACCCTGATGGGCAAAAATTTAGCATTTAAAAGCATTCACACTCAGAAGATCTGAATCACTCAAATTGTTAAGAACTACGTGTGAAGACATAGCTGATGTGTGTCTGCAGTAGGTTCACATGACCACTAGAGGCATTAACTGACACAAGGAATGTGCTGGACTGACTGTAGGCTTCTTTTTTACAACACCACTTTATTAAAACGCTTTTAGCAAAGTCATAGTCATAAAGACATTGCATGTGCAGAATATGGAACTCATATTCAAGGTGGAAAAACATTAAAATACACAAGTTAGTGGTGCAGCTATATATTTACACGGCTGAAAACAGATTAAATTCTGTGCATCAATGAGATCTTTATAACAGTATGATACTATAATAGCAGACTTTTTACAAAAATGAATTATATAAACATCAATTGTCACTGTATTTCCAAATATGTCTCAGTAAGATGAATTTTACATGCTTAGTTTTTAGTAGTTTTTATTGTGGTGGAAAAGCATAAAATGAAATGCAATGATGATTGAGAGATGAACACACATTTTCCTCAAAAGCTTGATGCATCATATCTGATACTTTTATTTTAAAAAATAATAATAATATGAAGAGTTCAGATGCAAAAGCCTCTAAGTGCCATTTGAAATTTTCTTCTAAAATGATCATTTTTATCAAGCTTGTATATTTAAGTTCAGTAATTTCACTTAAATGGCAATGAAGATTACCTATTAATTGTCATTTAAGTGAAATTACTGAACTTAAATATATAAGCTTGATAAAAATGGTCATTTTAGAAGAAAATTTCAAATGGCATTTAGAGGCTTTTGCATCTGAACTCTTCATATGGATTATCAAGTAAACCTATCCTTGCTTCAGTCCCGTAAGTGTTCATCTTAAAATATTAATAAATAATTTAAAAGTAATGATTATGTTCACTTTATAAAAATCATTAAAGATTGTTCATACTTACAATGAACTAAAATATTTGAAAACAGAAAATTGCAGAAAGATATCAGTAGATCACTGAAAAAAAGTGTGGGAATTATTTCGACAAAGTTATAATTAACTTTAGGTCACAAATGCTGTCATTTGAGCTTAACTTCTACACAACTTAGATACATAAGTGCTGCATTGTGGTTGCTGCTGTTTGTTCCCCCTCCTTTCTTGTTCTGTCTCACCCGCTTCTCAGAACGGACCCGAAGTTAAAGGGATAGTTCACTTTAAATTATTTTTTGGTATGTTTTCGCTTACCTCAAGAGCATCCAAGATGGTGTCTTTATTTCTGCAGTAGTTTCAATTTTGATATTTTTAGGTCAAACCGTTCGTGTCTATCAATCATATAATGCAGGTCTATGGTCACCACCTCAAAGAGCATGCACAGAGAAGTCCAAATTAAACATGATTTAATGACTCGTAAATGTAAGTACACATTGATGGCCTAAGACACGAAACAAGCAGTTTGTGTTAAATGGTTTTTACCTCTTGTAACCAGAACCCCTCAGATCACTTGGACGTGGCTGTGTGGTTATATAAATACTAATATAAAATAGTTATATAAAAACAATACAAATACTGTTCGTTTTCTCACACAAACCGCTCGTTTCGTGTCTTCAATGTGTACTTACATTTAGGAGGCATTAAATCATCTTTAATTTGGACTTCTCTATGCATCAGGTGGTGACCATAGACCTCCATTATATGACTGAGACAAGAACGGTTTGACCTAAAAATATCAAAATTGAAACTACTGTGGAAACAAAGACACCTACATCTTGGATGCCCTCGAGGTAAACTAAAACATACCAAACATTAATTTCAAAGTGAACTATCCCTTTAATTCATCTTTGCTGATGACTGGTAAGGTAAGGCAACAGCCAGACCTCTGGGAGGAGCTCTCTGCATGTTTGGCTGTTTCTCTTGTAGTGTGTGGAGCAGTACTGGGCTCGTGATTGGTCTACTAGTACAGTGGTTCCTAAATCAGATCCTCGAGTCCCGCCAGCTCTGCACATTTGTATGCAGCCCTAATCAAACACACCCGATTCAACTTGTCAGCTCACTAATAGACTAAAATTTGACTTTTCATATCCACCTTTTTCCTAACAAGCCTACTGTGTTTAAGATTATGGGAGGATATTCTATAAAAAAAAAAAAAAAACAGAAACAAATCATTTAAAAGCATAATGTTGCACTACAAATAATCCTTACCCATCAGTTTGACTAAATAAAATGAAAAATGTCCTTCATGTTCAAGAGAGTAATGTAACGCTTGGTATTTTAATGTGACGTGGTGCAACAACACCAACAACACTTCCTGATTATTTCCTTTGCATTCTTCTGTAACACTATGAAAAAAAATACAACATATTTTGTGGTCTGCTTTCTGAAAATTTAATATAGAATATATTCATTAATTATTGACTGGAATGCACTAAGAATGTCTCGTTTTTCTCCCCAAATCCTCACTTCTCTTTCCAGGTTTGTTTTCACACAGATGCTTTAAAATGTAATTTTCCCCCTTTTCATTTCCAATCTGTTTCAGTGTTTACTGGAATATTTCTAAAGCAGGTAAATACAATATTTACTGTCAGTCACAATGACGGAGAGCACTTTGAGTTATTGTCACTCAATGTTCCAGTTAAAGAACATATTTTATTAAGGCAGAATAAATCTAAGGCACTTTATATTGCACAATAATCATGCTGTCTAATCAGCATCTTGATATGGCACACCTGTCAGGTGGATGGATGATCTCGACAAAGGAGAAGTGCTCACTAACACCGATTTAGACAGATTTGTGAACAATATTTGAGAGAAATAGGCCTTTTGTGTACATAGAAAAAGCCTTAGATAAGCTCATTACATAACAAAAGTTTTTACATAAAAAAAGCTCATAACAAAAGTATTGCGTTTATAATTTTGATCTGTGTATTTATTTATACGGTCACATTTAATGTCTGTAATATTGATGTGGAAATAATCAGGGGTCTTTTAAAATGCTCTTTTAATGTTCGATGGTTGAGGGGTGAGTAGAATATCATCTCATTGTACGCCGCCGCTTTTAAAAATGCCCGTGCATTGCGTTATAGAGCGAATCTTTCGCTGATTGTTTACTCCCATTATTCACGTGAAGAGTCATGGGCCGTAGGAAACTGCGGATAAGGGAGGCATACAAAATGTGCACTTTTGGCAGATCCACTGAGTGTATAATAAACACTTTTTGGAAGTATTAATCTGACTTGGCAAACTTTATTCTTGCTTTAGGGTTGTATTTAAGGCGTTTAAGGTATACATTCTATTTGTACATGCATTCCATGGGAATCAAACCCATGACCTTAGTGTTGCTAATGCCATGCTCTGCAATGTTTGAGCTACAGGTAATTTAGTTTTGATAGCTAGTTATTTATGCTTGTTGTTGGCCTTGCTTCACCCTAAAATTTAAACAATTTGGTATTAGTTTAAGAAATAGTGAAAATGTAAAAATAATTTGCCATGTCAGAACTTAAAAATTAATGTATATTGATTTTAAATTGATTTAAACCTGTCATGTTTTTTTTTGTTTTTTTTTACATCAGCTCTTCCTTGATCTACAGACAATGTCAGAAATAGTTTGCCTGTGTATTAATAAATACAAAAGCTGGATTACTGCAAATATAAGGGCACACAATTATTTACCTGTCTATAACGACACATCCTTATCTGATTTGATGGGCGTCATGCATGGCAGTCAGTACACAGAGTGTAAACAATGTTTGCATATAAAAACAAACTTCTATAATGTCAAACAAGCGAAACACCTGTAAGAGAAATTCAACTCCATTGTCTGGATCGAAAGGCAAAACTTACATTGACAAAATCGCCACCCTGAATCATGAAGTCCTTTATCACCCTACCAAAAGAACAGAACATACATAAGAATTAGTGTGATGGACATTATGATTTACAAGCAGGTTGAAAATAAAAAAATAAATAAACATAGGCAATTACCGGTATTGTGAGATTTTAAACCGTTTTTTGTGACGTACACTTAAAGTAGTGTACGCAGCAACAGGGGCACTCATATTATGTAATTGTGAATTCTTGTCATTATATTTATTACATTGATTGTGATATACAACATTCATTTTTGTTCACTATAAATATTTGATCTGGAGGTAATATAGTGAAGGATTCTGGAATCCACTGCCGCTTCAATGTGTATCTTATAAGTGATTATAATCCAGGTACAATATTTTTCCTTCTAAAATATCAAATCAATTGAATGACTTCCAAGTATATGAGATTTATGTAGTTATAGAATTAAATGTCTGTTTAATGGAATAGACCTTATTCAGAGCAGCGCCATGACAGGTATGAAAGTGAGGCTGTGAGGGATAGACTTACCGTGTATCCTATGGCATCCGCTGTAAAAAGCTGAATAAAGCTCCCAGATTACTTACAATTTTCCACAACTTACATTGTCGGGAGTTTTTTGTCAACTGAAACTTCTTGGAAAGATATTTTTCCAGTGTTTCATGAGCAGAACAATCCGAAAACACATTAAATAACAGTACAGCCCATTGAAGAGATGCAAGTCTATCCTTCACAGCCTCGCTTTCATTCTCATTAAAAATCAAAGATGGCGCTGCCGTGAATAAGGCGTATGTGCACTCAATGTTAAAGAGGGTTAGTTCACCCCAAAATGAAAATGATGTCATTAATGACTCACCCTCATTTTTGTTCTAAGCCCGTTAGACCTCTTAAAGGTATCTCTTAAGATATCTTAAACCGTGGCCTCTTATTCTAAAATCTATTAGGCCTCTTAACTCTCTTATTAGTCACGAATCCAAACGTTTCCATGGCTGTGATGTAAAGTTTAATTGCTAACCTTTTATTTATTTTGTAATCAAGGCTTTGTGCTTTACAGCAGGGGTTGTCAACCGGAACAGCCCTAGATCTGAGTGGAAATTTGTAATGTCTAAATCAACAAAAGTCAAATATAAAAATGATGTTTCTTTGAAAACACATGTCATTTCTGACAAAGATGCTTTAAGCTGGGCTAAAGTTGATAGATAGGGTCTGATGCTACAAGTTTATAAATATGCAGTTACCAGTCCTGAATGCCCCAAGAAACTCTCTCTCTCATTCAAAGTCAGCTAAAAGCTGCTATCTGAGCCTGTGTCATAAGTGATAAGCTATTTATAGTAAAGCACAGTGTTTCAGTTGAAAATCAAAGACACATAAATGTTAAAAGAAATTATTGCCATTAAGAGGGAAATTTGGAGTTAAATGTTTCAAAGTAAATCTGAAGGACTTTAAAGGTGCATTGCGCAACATTTCATGGTAAAAATAGCAATTTTTCTAACCCATACATGCTTAAACAATTGCCTGATGGGCTGATTGAGCCCTTCTCTGATCACTGCGATCGCCTCTATAATCCTGTATAGTAAAAGAAATAAGAGGGATTCGGGATGGATTTGAGACTGGGCGTGACGTCATGCGCGTTCACGCTCGCCTGGCTATGTCTGGCAGGTTTGTGTATTCGCCGCCATTCTGCGTATCAGCAAAGACAACTCGAGCAACAGAACTTTAGTCAACTTTCCACAAAAGTAAAAGATGGATTCAAACTCCACGTAAGACCAAAAATAAAAATAAAAAAATACAACTTTTGTCTAGTGCCAGGCGTCGTAAAGTTGACGCAAGTCAACATCGAGATGGCTTTCAACAAATTGAGAGATCTCCGGTCTGTTCTAGGACTCAAATGGGACCCTATACAAAGAAATAACTTATATTGTTCATGAACGTGTTTCCATAATAATTAGGGGTGTCCATGGTTAACCGGTTAACCGATTAACCGTTTAAAATTGGATAACCGAGTGAAACCTTTTTGCTCGGTTAAGTGGCGTCAATACATATTTGCACAAAACTTTTGCGTTGTTTTTTTTCTGATTGTCGATAAAAAAATATTGTGAAATGACAGCGTTTCTATTAACGGTGTTATGAGACTAAAACATTTTTTTTTCCTTTCGCGATAAGCCATTCCAAAAATAATGGCAACGGACGTTGGTAGTCTATCACAGCCACCGCACTAAACATTATTATTATTTATAAAAGGAGACGTGGTGTGTCATCCAAGCATTAAGGGAAAGTCGCAGAGTTTCTGTGTATTTCTCCCTCATTTCTGCTCCGCGGTCTTGATTGTGGCATTTCTTTGAGGTTTTGTCTAGTAGGCTTTTCCTTGTATCCGTAATGAATTTTAAAAAAGAACTCTGCCTCGTATATGTCCAAACGGTCAGTGTACTTTTGCGTTCATTCGTTTCCCCTTATTTAATCCGTAGGCCTAATTGCAAAACGAAAAATGAACGGTTGTTGTATTTTGTAAAACGCAGAGTTGAACACCAAAATGTTCATTTGAACTGTAGGACTACGTCAAATGCTGCGCAAAAATATATAGGCTATATATCGACGAATTTTCTGATTTTTGTTTGATTTTTTTTGCCCCTTTAAACATTTAAAATATTTGACAAATGAATATGGAAAAAAAAATATTTTACTGGTTTTCTGAGGCCAGATTAGAACCTGGAAATGATTTTCTCCGCAGTGCTGAATGAGAAGAGCCGTAACCACAGCCTACAGAAAGGGGATTTAGATGATTTATAAGACATAATAAATGTGTCTGATAATAAAATAATATAACATAATAACGAGGCATTAATTGTTTATTAATAAACTGTTGTTTTCTAAATCAGTTTCTGCTAAAAACAAATCTCCATCCCCGGATGCACCTTTAGAGAGAAATACATAATTAGCTGACTACATAATTACATAGTCAGAAGATATAGATATTGGCTTTCGATTCGAATTTGTTCGTTTTAAATTGGACATTTAAAGCTTTAGTCTACAAAAGCTTTAAATGTCCAATTTAAAACGAACAAATTCGAATGCGGTGGCTGTTTCAGTTCTCGCGCTCCAGTTCACGGAGATCATGAAGCGCGCCTGTTTGTTAAAGCACAACGTTTTCTTGTTATTGTGAGTTTACACAAATAAATGTATTTGCGAATAATGTATTATTATTTTCTGTATGACCAGAAATGAAAGAGTATTTTAAGTTGTTTCCACTGAAAGAACTGCAATGAAACTGCAAGTGTTCACATGGGCGTCTCGCAGCCTGCACAAAGCACACACTGGATATGCGTCAAAATATTGTGTTTATTTGTGCTTTGTTCCTTTTTTGGATAAAAGCGTCTTCTACATATGCAGCCTAAAAAAATGTTACAATAATGATGATTATTATTATTATTTGCGGATACGGAGTTTTTGCGAAATGGATGTGTTGCCAATGTGCGTACTTTCAATGGGCAATTTCAGTTTGAAGGGTGATGGAAACGCGCCTACTTTAACTGCTCTGAACTTACAACTGCGTTTTATTTCTATGAATTAATTTCGTTTCAAATGGGGTCCAACCAGTTATTAAAGGTGTTAAAAATTAACTCTGTATCTCGAGGTTGCGGCGCGCACATGGTTAACCGAGTATTAACCGATAAGGGCCTCGGTTAATGAAAAACTTGAAAAGGTGCAGCCCTAATAATAATACAATCATAAGTGGATACAGTAAGCACATTCAACATGGAGATAGATGGAAACAAAACCCGAACCCACTACCCTCGTTTTCCCCTCACACACACATAAGTGTGTAATTTACTCAAATGCCTTTCCTTTCATTTATCTAAAATGACTAACAGATTTATAACTTTATTACCTCTGAAGACATTATGACTGTAACAAAAGATTTGTGTGGCTGATGCTCGCTTGGTTATGAACAGCTCGTGTAAGTGTGTGGCACACCTCTGGTTGCAGTTTCGCTTGTTGCCAGAGAGGCAATGCACTTGCGCAATGCACCTTTAAGGATTCTTTAAAATAATAATACGGACCCCAAATGATGGTGACATTTTTGACTAATTTATTCTACGACCAGTACGTTTTCTTTTGTTTTTGTTTTTTGTCATCTTAGTCTCCACCATGATCCAGAGCTGATGGCTCTGGTTACAGAACAATACTCTGAATGGATGGGTGTTATGACAAAATACACGGAGTATAATCTCAACATTGCTATGTAGCTGCTCTAAGGAGTCTAGTAGATTTTAGTGATTAAATACTGCTGTAATTATCCGGTCCACAACTAGATGCAACTATGACAGGACACACCCTGAGGAAAAGCAGATTATAGATAAAGAGCTAATGGCAATGGGCTTTCAAGAGTCAGCTCAGCTGAGACCATTAGGTGACTATCATTAATTCCTGTGTAGACCATGCTCCTCATATAAATGAATTTGTTTTGCTATGATGTTGGTTGCCTTATGGGCTAGAACTGTATAGAAGTTTCAGATTCAGCATTACTATAAGAGTTTTCACTCCTGCAGGTCATTAGACATGACAGCATAATTTCAAGACATGGTGGTGGCTAAAGATGACGACCGCTTTTGCCGATTCAAGAGAAAATCTGGAGAACAAAGGTGAAGTGAGTTCAGCATTTAAACTAAAGATATCCGTATAAAGGTTCCTAGCATAATGTATTTTAGTCGTAAAAAAAATTGAGTTACAAATTTAGATTTTAACCTTAGTAAATGATTAAGGGTTCTATACTGTAATGAATTCAATATTATATTCTGTCTAAGTTTTTTAAATGAGCGATTGTTTCGCTTAATAAGACCCTTATTCATCGTCTGAAATAGTTTAAAGCCCTTTGAACAGTTTGCACTGAAACTGTCTTTTGGACCTTGAACCGTTTGGTTCCCATTGAAGTCCATTATATGGAGAAAAATCCTGGAATGTTTATCAAAAACGTTAATTTCTTTTCGACTGAAGAAAGTATGACATGGATATCTTGGATGACATGGGGGTGAGTAAATTATCAGCAAAAGTTTTTTTTTAAAAGTGGACTACTCTTTTTAAGTGCTTAGATGGAATATTATGGGTTTGTCTTTTTTTTTTTTTGCGCTGTTCATTTTTAGTTAGACCATCATTGTGTTTTGAACCCAAAAATGGCCTGCAAGGGGTGTGGTGTGTCCCGGTTTGGATTGTTCATGTCATTGTCATGTCTCGTCATGCGATTCCTTGTTTGCCATGTGATCCCTCCATGTGTTCCCTTGTCTGATGTGTCATTTTGTAATTGGTTCATTGTTCCCATGCATCTCTTGTCTTGTCATTAATCTTGTGTGTATTTAAGCCCTCATGTTCGCCTTATCTCTTTGTCAAGTTTTGTTTCCTTGTAACCACTGTTGGTAAGCGATACGTCCATGGTTTTGGGTTCGTTCGTGCCACAACATGTTTTTGTTTCATGTTTAGTTTTGTTTGTTATAAACTGCACTTGGGTTTTTCTTTACAACTTGCCTTCAGTGGAAAAGGATCCACTTCACATAGTGAAAGAAGTGGATTAAAGGTGGAATACCTAAAATTTTTGCATTAAAATATACCAAAATCACAAGGCCAGTGTTATATATTTAGTTAATATTCCAAATGTTTCAAACAATGTTTAAATCGCGAGAAAATTGAGATTTTAACCAAGGAAACGGGGCGTGTGAGCAGAGGTGAGCTGGGAGTCGCGAGTCAATCGCGTCATATCCGCTTACCTCGGTTTCCGCTCGTACTACGTGTAGTCCTGGACAAATGCGGTAGTTGTAGTTGTGCGTTAGCGTATATCAAGCAACAAACGTAAGCTTGTTTCGCGCATTTGTTATGGAATGGTGCACAATTATTCTTTTCATTTTTTCTTTTAGGAATGTGAACTGTTGGCTGTAAAGGGGGTCGCACACCGGACGAGAAGCACCGCGCCACGTTTAGGACAACTCCACAGTAACGTTATCGAACACCGGACGCGCACTTTCTCATCAGTGTATGGCCAGAAATATTGTTATGTTTAATGACAGGAAATGAAGATAATGTCTGTTCTATGTTATGATTGTACTGTACAATTAAATACAATCGTTGCTGAGTCTGCATTCTGAAAACTTTACCTCAGATCATCCGTTAACTGAATGAATTGAGAATCTCACCTGAAAAATCTAATAACATCAGCAATTGTCATTCAAGCAGCTGATTTCTGTAAATGACTGCAAAACTAAATGCATATTGAAGCATAGGGCGAAGTCAGGATCCATTAGCAACGATTTGAGACAAAAATAATTAAAATTTTATACAAAACTATGTAAATGGCGCTCTGTGGCGCAGCAGGATTTTGAACACGGTCCTGAAGCGTTGCTGGGCACCGCGGACAGACGCTGAATGGCGCCACTGGTATGTTTACACTTATAGATTGTTCGAATTTTAAATATGTGGTGCGACGCGGCGCTGCAGCTTCTCGTCCGGTGTGCAACCCCCTTAACGTTAATTTTGTGAAACTGTAGCTGTGGCTGAATACTTACACGACATGAAAAGATGCGTCAAATGTACATGATTTTTTATTTTTATAAAGTTACCAAAAAGGAGGACCAGCCACGTCAACTCCTTGCAAGAGACCTGCCCCTTCAAACCCTCTCCACCATAGCTTCGTCCAGTGACTCGTACAGTAATATCTGTGATAACTAATTTACTTTTAAACCTGACTTCTCTTGCGGTTATTTCAGTTTAAGGAAAAACAAGCATGTCATTAAACGCAACATTTATAGAAATCGAACTTTACCTCATCCATGACAACTAATTTTCGATTCCTGTCTGACTGATTTATCCACGGTGGAGTTGAAAACAACAGTTCCCATCATTCCGCGTTCCTCCACGCCGTCATCAAGCAAAGCCGTTGTTGTTGTTTTGAATGTAGCGCCCTCTAGCGGCATCTAAATCTTAGGTATTGTAGCTTTAATAAATGCATCTTGTTGTATCATATAATAAATTGGAAATTATAGTTTAAAAAAACAGCAACAACAACAAACAGTGTATATATCCTTCCCCAGGAGAGATCATTCATCTAATATTTTGAAGCAGCCTCAATTGGTAGACCAGATGTAGACCCCAAATTGGTCTTTAAGGGGGGACTGAAGAGGGTGGATTCTGGAATTCACTGTCGCATCAATGCATATCTAATGAGTGATTATAATCAAGTTATTAACATTTTTCCTTCTAATGTTCAATTGAGTTTATGAGCTTATGTATGCATGTAGTATATAAAATGGTCTTCACTCATCATATCTGGTCCTGGGTCTTTAACTGATTTATCCCCAACAATAGGAGGGCGGTGGAGTGCCACTGTCCTGCAGAGTCTAACTCTAAAACACCAGCCTGGAAGTTTCTAATAATCCCGAAGACCTTTATTAGCTGGTAAGAGTGTGTTCAAATAGGGTTTGAGCAAAAGCGTGACTTGAAAACTACATTATGATAGTACTGTTTTGAATTGCAAAACATCATTCAAGGTGTGTTTGCATTGAAACTTTGATCAATGAAAAAAAAAAATTACTAAACATTTAAATACTGTCTGCAGGACATAGAAATAAAAGCCAAAGCATTATACTTAGAAGTATGGATTTGAACAAACGGTCCCACTTTATATTAAGTGGCTTTAAGTACTATGTACTTGCATTGAAATTAATAATTTGATACAATGGACTTATTGTGTACATACAAAAGTACATTGTACTTACATTTTAAATTTCCAGCATGTAATTACAGCTATAATTAATTTATGTAATTACATTTGTAAATAAACAGTTGACCCTCCCCTCACACCTTAACCTACCTTTATACCGACCCATACCACCACACCTGTCCCTAACCTTACCCGTATCACACCTCAATAGCAGCAAAAGTGATTTACAATACAACAGGAACACAATAATACATTGTACTTATTGTTCAATGTAAGTACATAGTACTTAAAGCCACTTAATATAAAGTGGGACCGAACAAACTTCTCATTCTAATTATGAGCAACAACAAAAATTGACAGCAAATATTCACAATAGGGTTCAAATCTGGACTCTGACCAGGCCAAAACATGAGCCTGATGGACTTGTTCTCAAGCCACTTCTTGGTTGTCTTTCCAATTTGGCTAGGAGCATTGTCTTGTTGAAAAATAACATCTGATCATTCCTCTTTAGATAACTTTTCATCTGTGGAAAGCAAGCCATTCTGCAATATGTTCCATACTCCAAAGTATTAAATGATGTTTCACAGTGAAGCAGCTCACCAATACCAGAAGCTAAAGAGACTCCCCACACAATGACACTCTTCCTGAATGCTTCACCTCACTAGAGATGCATTTATTATTATATTTCTCAGCAGATTTTTTAAAGACCATCTGCTATATACCATCGTTTTTCGTCAAAGAAACACATAATAATTGGGAAGGCTTTTGAACGGTGGAGAGAACTCAAAGAATTGAACATTTTTAAATTGGACGCCGAGGTTGCACCGTTTCTTCTGGACAGGTGAGTAGCTTCTAATGCTGACTTTTTTGTATGTGAACTGTGTGTGAAAATATAATTCTTTAAAAAATATGAGTGAAGCTCAGCTAAAATTGGATAGCTTTAGCAAATATCTGATTATAGGGATTTAGTGTGTGAGTTTTTCATGATGCACGAAGCAGGAGGGAGGGGCGAGCTGACTTGGTTTGTTTGGGATCTCGCTTTTAACACAAACAGAAGTGACGTCACCCACAATCGCTGATACAACCTTTAAGTAGCGAATATTCTAATAAATTTTGCAATCTATTTAGTTATTTTGTATCTGTGAGCAATACCAATTAAAGTGTCTAACCTGTGAAATGTGCAGCCTTTATAGCCCACGGGAACTCCATCCTTCCTACATTGGACAAAAGCAGAGCACATGGTCAAAAGTACACGCAAATCAACAAAACCAGAAAAAGAAAGTATGTTTCTTATAGTATGATTTGAACATACTCAAAAGCATCGGTCACAAAAACACATAAAAGAAAAATGTAATATGAGTATGTGGTAATATACGTTCAACCGTGCATGTGGTTAAAGTAAAACAACCCTCAATTAACCCACTGAAATCTGAGACTGACTTACTTGAATTCACCAGTGCAGAACTGCCTGAAAGACAGAAAAACAGATTCACATGTAAACTGGCACAAATAAACCAAAATCTAGAACTTATCTTTAGAAGAACCAATAAATTGCCATGCAGTAAAGAAAAGGGTTTAAAAAATTACATAACACACAGAGTTTTTTCTAGTGTTTATACATAAATGGAATGAGGAATCTTCTTACCGAAAATTTTCGGCAGTCTTTGGAACAATGTCAGCAAAAAGCTCTATCTTCATTCTGCCAACTTCCTAAAATGTTTGAAAAATTAAAAGAAAAAAAAATGCTGACTCCAAATAAAGAGGCAAATATTAAGTCACATTCAAAAAATCTAATCAAAGATTTGGTATCCTGTGTATGCAATGACAAACAGGATATGTTTTACTTTTAATCATCTGTAAAACCATAACTGTGACGGGAAAAATCATACATACAATCAAACAAACAAGAACACACAATTTAATCAAAGGATGGGAGGCATCTGCTGTGTGCTTTGAATGAATGAATGAATGAAATGTTGATATCCCACAAATGAAAGAACAAGTTCTGAGCTGTCACTCCCACATGGTTTAAAAGAGCTGCATGTTTAAATCCATAGCTGAGAATGTTTGTGATAGTCATGGAGACACTGTTTCCAACAGCCTGGGAATTCTTTGGCCATTATGGGGTTTTCTTCTATATGCAGTTTTGTCACAAGGGAAGATGGGTTTCGTTGCATGGAGCAGTAATTATGAGCAGTAACAGGTATGACTAGAATGATTACTAGTAGAACCTCTTTAGCCTCGCTTCGCCTGCCAATGTAGGAGGTTAGTAAATACCAGATTTTCAAAAACAGGTTTTTACATCTGAGAGGATTACAAGACCTTTTGCAAGCACAGCTGTTTTCATCACTGATGATAATCATAAATGTTTCTTGATCATCAAATTAGAGTGATTTCTGAAGGATCATGTGACACTGAAGATGAGTAATGATGCTGAAAATTCAGCTTTGATCACAGAAATAAATTACGCTTTCACATTTATTCACATAGAAGACATTTTCAGTGAAATTTCGTTTCTTGCTGACTTTAGCCATGTTCTTGCAGGTTTCTTTTGCCAAATTGGACTAATTAGCCTACAGCAGCAGTTCGCGCGAGTCTTGCAAACGAGCAGCAGGTAACGTTTAAGCTAATACAGAAAATTACATTTATCCTACCATGCTACTCTAAAAGTTGGGGCAGCATGCAAGTTATACTTAACTATCTATAATAAAAGTATAACTTGATTTCAGACGCATTTTGGGTGACAATGTCATTCTTTTTTTTTTTGTCCAAGGTCATAGCAAGTGTTATTAGCTTGGGGAAATACATCTAGTTAAATGAAATCTTAAGTCCATGTCCAACTCTAAATTGTAAGGAATTTATATCTTTTATTTCATAGTAACGCTTTACAATAAATATTACTGTATTTGTTCATTTTACAACTGTCAGGCTAATACGTTATGTCACAGTCAGTGCATTAACTAATGATAACAAATAAAACTTTTGATTTGAATATTTTAGTAAATGCTGAAATTAATATTAACTAAAATTAACCAATGCTGTAGAAGTGCAGTTTATTATTAGTTCATGTATTTAACTAATGAAACCTTATTGTAAAGTGTTACTGATTCGAGATAGCTAACACTTTCATACATATAATACATATATTCAATTTACATTAACAAAACTAAAAATTAATTTCCCATAATTACCTTCTGGATTCTCACTGTTTTGTTTGGTAAAGTAAATAATATTTAGCAATATTATCATCATTTACCTATTTTCATTTGATGTGTTATGCTTTAATTGGATCAACATATTTTATTAAAATGCCAAGGAAAGAAAGAATAAAAACAAAAACATTTTTAGTGCACTTTTTGGTCCCTCCTTAAAACATTGGTTTTAAAAAAAAACAATGCATCTCCTTCAAAGAATTCCTCGAGCTCTGGTCTCCACCCTTTCGTGGAAGAAAATCTAAGTCTCGACAGAAACGCAAAGATATCAAGTTGCATTACGAGTTGCGTTTCTTAAATTGCACAATCTCACGCAATTATCTAATTCCCGGCTCACATGTCATTTCATAATATAGATAGAGCATTAAGAAAAGCATAAACCAAAAAACACACTCAATCCTCACTTAAAGATGGTAATCTTCAGATGGATTGCAAAACCAGAAATGAGGGCTGTAAAAAAGGCAACACAACTTGCCATGTTGCTCAAAGTTCAGAAAGTCAGGACTGCCAATTGTCCAGGGAAAGAATGAATGTACCGGTAAATAGGTGTGGTTTAAAGAGTGTGCTCTGACATTTCATTTTCTCACCTAACAAGACTAGGTAACAGACTCAGTTAAAGATTCTCTTGCTAAGGATGGAGCTCATGAATGATTTTCAAGATCACTTCAACTACAATTTCAGAAGGTATTTAACTCTATTTACTATTTACTGCTGTCATTATATCACATGACTGCATGGAATAGATCTAGCTATTTGCAAAACTTGAAGAAAGTAACACTGCTTTTTTAAAAACATTTTTACGTTTTTCTTTTAAGGAATTACCTCTGTCCGTTTGTGAACTGAAGTGGCAGACCACAAAATCCTGCTTGTCAGGTTTGACCACAGGCTAAGGCATTTTCATATCACTCATCAGCACAGCAGTGTTCTAGTTTAACATTTACATTTCCCAGTTTTTTTTTTTTTTAAAGATTTACATCAATACATTTACTATTCAAAACATGTAGGCATTGGAAAACTGCTTTCAAAGTTAAGAAACTAGGCTAGTTATTAATATTTAATGTTAATATAAAAGTTTAGATTGTGGCAACCAACAGCGGCCCATGACTTATATATATTGGACTTATTTCCAACATATTGGAAACCCTTTATTATAACCACCTTGAATCATTAACAAAGAATCAAAATTGTATGACATTTTGTAACTATAAAAAATAATATATAATTAAATAATATTTCTTTGTAAATAATAAAAGTTCATATAAAATGTTATTAATATAACTTATGAGATGCATAAAATACTTTACATGTTGTAATCAGCTGGAAAATTGACATATTCATTAAAGGATAGTTCACTTTGAAATTCATTTTTGGTATGTTTTAGCCAGCGCAGTCTCTCTTATCAATGTTTATTGGGATGACCAAGACGCCATATAACTGTATTCTGAATATTGAAAGTGATGCACCAACACACAGCTTAACAGTGTTTGTGTCCAGACACAATAAACACTGATAACAGAGTATGCAATGGGAAAAAGGAAGGCTTCTATAAAGTAAATGCATTTAATTAGTGAAATATTAAACAAAATATAGTAACGCCCATATAGTCGAGCACACATCACATCAGCGGAAAGTTTGTAGTTCGGTCGGATGTGTCAATGGCAAAGAAAGTAAAAAGCGGTATGTATAGAGTGGTGCAGGAATGACATCACTTTGAAGGTCGAACGACATCACTTTGAAGGTCAAACCACAGAACAGTTAGCATTTTAGCACTTCCGGTTCCATCTTCTGAATTCGTGGGACCGTGGTGTAGTTCGTTTAAAGCCTACCTTTAGCCTTTTTAGGCTTCAAAATTCATAAAAGTTGCTTTCATCTGTGATAACTATATTGATGGGCAAAACGTGCAAGTATCATTAAAGAGCACCTATCATGGATTTTTGAAAATGACTGTTCATGTAGTGTGGAATATAGCTCTAAGGGAATGAAAACATCCCGCAAAGATTTATAACTGAAAGTGCACCGTATATAAAGTTATTGTCTTTCAAAAGTAAGAGTCGACTCTGAGTAGGGTTGGGTATCGTTTGAATTTAAACGATTCTGATTCCGATTCCGATTCCTTGTTTCGATTCCGGTTCCTAACGATTCTCGATTCCGATTCTTCTAAGAGGCAGGGTCAAAAAAGTTTAGCTAACCTTGCTAACCAACGGCCTTTCTGAAGGAAATAATCATTTCTGAAGGAAATACTCCTTCTGTAAAAATACTCCTTTTGTCACAAATTTTGCATTTTGCCGAGATTTTGTTATTTTTAGAAAAGTGAAGCCACACTTTGGATCGCCGACGTAAGGTACTCATGTTCGACTCGCGTGGTTATGCCAACACTTCTGGTAGACGCTTCTTCGTTGGTGTTGTTCAGCGGTTTCTTCTTCCGCTCGGCGGACTGTGAATATCGAAACTAGGAATCGAAATTTTAACTTTTGAACGATTCCGGGAAAAACGAAAAGTTAGTCCCGGTTCCAATCGACACTCGATTCTCGATACCCAACCCTAGCTCTGAGTCTATGAAATTAATTGTTTTTCAAACGAGTCATTAGCTGTTACATCGTGACGTAGATAGGTCATTGGCCGCTCCCAATAACTGCGCGCGTAGACTTGAATTGACGTCTAGAACACATTCAAATACTTCAGCTGAATCGCATCATGTCGAGAAGACGCTGTGTTCTACATTGCAAAGACAGTTCAGCCACTTGTTTCCATTGTCCAGGGATGAGCATGTGAAGAATCAGTTCATATTTGCAACGAGTAGTATTCGCAATCCAGTGTATGTGGATCAGGTTCGTCCTCCTCCGAATCACAATCTGTAAGTAATATTAATAATGTTTCCCGTTATGTTTTCTGTAACATGCACAATATAGTTATATTGTGTTGTGTGTGTTGTGTACACTCCGCGCAGCTTCTAAGCAGGGTAAAGTTAGTTTTGTTTTTGATATTCACCAAGCACTGCCCCTCAAAAGCCCCCGCAATGCGAGTTTCGCCGGGAAAGCACGCTCTTTACGGAGACGCGAGTAAGGGACCGTGTGGAAAGTGCACTTTTTCTGACACGTTTGTTCAAACACTGTATACAATTTTCAACACTTGACAAGCTATAATCCTGGTTATGGGCGTCAACAGTCTCTGCCTACGGTTTACCAATAACAACTGACTGGGTCATTTGACCAATCGCCGCAGATTCGCGTCACTCAAAGGAGGTGTTTGGGAAAATGAATCGTCGAACGAATCATTTGGGAGTTGTTGAGCAATTCAGGTAAAAATAAATACATATTATAAGACAAATAAAGTGTTTTTTATCCTTGCATGCACGTTAAACTGTTTTTTGGAACTCCTAAAACAAAAATAGGAACATTTCAAATGCTATGATATAGGGGCTCTTTAACTTTTGTTGGTCGGAGAGCTTGTTTTTAGAGATAATCCAAAAGCCTATGGGAAAACCCACCACTTTGTTAACGTTAACTGACTGTAAAGAGAGGAGAGAGAGCATGCTCTTGATTGCTGGCTGCTATGTAAATATGCCTCTCTTGGTGTGTAACAAAGACAGCGATACATGGGATTGGTCTTAAAGGGACAGCAGCTATTAAACCTGCTGCTGTGTTTTAATGTAGATCAACCAAAGGACAAATAAATAACTTTTGTAACTTTACAAAATTCCATCTATATTTAATTTGTACAGTGATAAATATGCAGTGCTATGGTCAAGTCACCTTCATTTATAGATTAAGATTTTTCAAAAAAGCTTCACTGTGAAAATGTTACAACAAAGTTTGTTTCTAGAAGAAAATTGTGCCATCGTCCACCTTAAGGCATATCAATAACATTGTAGAATATTAAATATCTCCTACACTTAGCACTGAGCCCTGCTGGAGCTCTAAACATGCACTGTATAGTAAATGAAAGATTAAATTTGATAGAGCAATAGAATGAACAGTGAAAATAACAGAAGCCCATTCAATACATTTTAGCAGGATTCATTAGTATGAAAATAACTGAAGGAAATATAGCCTATATTTGCTAAACAAATTAACATGATTAATATTCTTTTGGATTCTCTACCCAATATATTTAAAAATTACAAATGTGAAAATAACAGTGAAAATACATCGGATTCATTTTGGAAAAAAGTAGCATTGGTGCCTCCATACTTTTGCAGCTTTTTTTATCAGCGACATCATTTCTCTTCATAATCATTTCTGTTTGCTTCTCTGACTATTTCTGGACACTGCAAGTGATGTCAGGCCAATTCACAATGTTCTTTCCTGTGTTATTGCAGACTTTTTGCCGTCAGCATGTCACATTAACAAAAAAAGGTTTTATAGCTGCCTGTTTTAAACCATAGACCATATCTTATCGAGAGATCATGCTCTTATCGAGAGCACCACAAACAGCTCCATGTCTGCTCACTAGTACACCAAACATACAAGATGCAAATACCAATCATGCTGTCTATAGCTTAAATTCCCCCTGCAGTCAAATATTCTATCCCGTAAAACTCAACATTAAAATGGATTTTTTCCTGTGAAATAAAATAGCTTGAATGTAACTCTACAGCCTTGCTTCATTTAATACTCGTGGATATACATGACTACGTAAATGAGGCCCGCATCCACTCACTCATGCAGGGTCGTCTACAAGTCGATGTCTCAGAATAGTAATGTGTTTTATGAATCGCTTTCAACGACGTCAGACACATAACGGTAATTAATATGATTCGCTTTTGACTTGACTACATTATCAAACGTTAATAATGTGTTGCTAATGTTACATGAGTCGGAGGATAGCTGCCATCTAAAAGTCAGCATCCTAAGAAACGCTTTCAACAACTTAGAACGTCACTTCATGTAAGTGCGAGTCGTGTGCTTGCGTTTGATTCAGCGAGAACGAGGGCGAGGCCTTGATTTCGCGGCTTTACTTCCTGCTCGCGACTGTGAATGTCTGGTCCCGAAAACGTGTGCAGACTCAAGTTCCAAGATGTCAGCGCCATTTCGAGTCACTGGCGGCTTCAGTTCTCTGATGGAAAAGAGCGAAGGGGCGTCGTCCATCTTTTTTTACAGTCTAGGGTGTGCGCGCGTTTTTGATGCGTTGTTGGCTGTTTCAACAGATTGGCAAGCGCTCATTGCCTGCTAATCCCTGCGATTTGCACACGAGAACACCCTGACCTCTCGGCGAGCTCAACGGGCTTAAAATCATGTAGTGTGAACTAGGCTTAAGGGAGATCTGTTTTATTAAAGGGTTAGTTCACCCAAAAATAAAAATTAATTCATTAAGTACTCACCCCCATGCTGTTACAACCCCGTAAGACCTTCGTTCATCTTCGGAACACAAATAAAGATATTTTTGATTGAATCTGAGAGCTGGATCAGTCCTATATAGACTGCCTAAGGGACTGGCTCTTGACGGCCCATAAAGTCATTAAAGAAAAGGTTTAAATATTCCATGTGCCTACAGCGGCTCAATTATAAGTTTATCAAGCGACGAGACTACTTTTTGTGCGAAAAAAACATAAATAACGACTTTATTCCACTATTCCATTACTTTCTTATGGGCGCATGCGCGAGAACTGAGACGAGGACGTTCTCATTCGTCTACTTCTTGTTACCGCCTGCTCACCGCTTAGGAGTTTTACCGCCACCTACCGTATAAAATGATGATCCATATATAAGGCGCTCCGGATTATAAGGAACACTGTCGTTTTTTGAGAAGATTAAAGGCTTTTAAGTGCACCTTATAGAGCGGAAAATACGCAAATTGAAAAGCGTATGTACAGCGCGCATCTTCCTCTGCTTGTAAACAGAAAGTTTTGCGCTTCCAGCTATATCAGCACATCATCTTATACGGTAGGGGGCGGTAAAACTCCTAAGTGGTAAGCAGCCGGTAACAAGAAGTAGTCGAATGAGAACGTCCTCGTCTCAGTTCTCGCGCATGCGCCCATAAGGAAGTAATGGAATAGTGGAATAAAGTCATTATTTATGTTTTTTTCGCACAAAAAGTAGTCTCGTCGCTTGATAAACTTATAATTGAGCCGCTGTAGGCACATGGAATATTTAAACCTTTTCTTTAATGACTTTATGGGCCGTCAAGAGCCAGTCCCTTAGGCAGTCTATATAGGACTGATCCAGCTCTCAGATTCAATCAAAAATATCTTTCTTTGTGTTCCGAAGATGAACGAAGGTCTTACGGGGTTGGTACAGCATGGGGGTGAGTAATTAATGACTTAATTTTCATTTTGGGGTGAACTAACCCTTTAACTTTGACCATTCATTTGATTATTTTGTGTTTTCAGGGTGAACCGACCAAATGTGTAATATGAACTCATCGGCGATGATGGCTGTCATCTTGTCAAAGAGGATGAATGAGAACTTTCCCCATGATGAGACCCTGCAGTACCTGTTAATTCTGTGCACCAAAGTAGCTTTGAACACATTTGTTTTGTGTTTCTGGAGGCATAACATTCTCAAGTCACTCCTGGGGCTCTGCAGTGTCTCAATATACGTGGCAGACGTGCTGTTGGTCTGTGCGGTCTTCGGCGCATGGCTCTTTAAAGAACACCTATCCACCTCTACCTCCATGTGCTTCATCCTGGCTCATGGATCGGCCATCTACGCCCTGCTTCCTCTACTCATTCTCATCGCTGGGGCGTTTGACTACGCCAGCTACCCAAACCTAGACGTTAACCGTAGCTCTCGGAGCAGGCTTGTTGGTTACTGCATTACGGTTGTGTTTATGTGGGCATCAGCCTTTGTTTTCACCTACCACTACACAGACGCACAACCTAAAGAGATTTACAAGGACACGTCGACTGTCCTGGTGTGTCCCGTTTTCGGATCTAACGTAGTTAATCAATTTAGTATGCAGATATCTATTGCAGTGGGTCTCATACTTCTACTTGATTTTAAGAAACTGATCGGTTGGATCAGAAGAGCCAATACATTGGCAGAGCTGACAAACACAAAGTTCGTTCCTCATCAAGACTACACTCATATTCATTTTGGGGAACATGGAAAATCAGAAATTCAAGAAAGTTCCCCTCGTCTCTTTGTCAGTCTGACTCTAGGTTTTGCTGTGAACTGGATGCCCTACCTGTTGATGTGTTTGACATGTTACTTGGTGGGTTTTATGGTGCCATCTTATGCCAGTGTCAACCTTCTGTGGATAGCCTGTGCCAACAGTGCACTGGTTGGCATTGCCTTTTGGTTCAGAAGTGACAGGATTGGACCTTACAGCAAACTCCCAGATGACACTTGTATTTGGAACAGCTACTGGCACTTGAGCAAAGAAACAACAACTGTGGACAGTGGACACAAAGCTGCCTACAAGAGTAATTGTTCACAAGCCCACTTTACATATTTTCAAGAGATCTAGTCTAACAAGTTTCAAGCTCTTTAAACACATAAATCACTCTCACAACAACGTGTTGTTAAAATTCAAAAAAATGTAACCGCCCAACTGGTTATCAACAGAGTTTTACTTTCAACTGTTGTTTGGCAGTGTTTGAAAAGTTACATAAACTCAATATATAAATGATTATTATAAGCAGCAGAACTCAAACGGAAAGAGGTACAGGAGATTTGTCTATCAGGAGAGTTTCTATCATGCTATTTTTCTGAGTGTTAAAAGAGAGTAAATATAAATAAATTAAAGTGTTATATTATGTGTTTTTGCTCAGGATTTATACAGGAGGTGATCTGTTAGTGTTTAATGCTCGGGAATTTTTGGGGGGTACCATTGTGCTGAAGAGTAGAGCCTAAAGTTAGAACGAGGATTGGCCAAATAACATTAAGTCTATATGTCGTTTTATTTATAAAGCAACGGCTATGCAATTCAGCACAATCTATGCTAATTACTTTAGTACATGCAGTTGTATTTGTGCTATTGCTAATAGCAGTTAACAGTAAAAGAGTTGAGTTAAATTAAAGAATCTGATTCTTTAGAAGTATAGTTTAATAGTTGACTCAAATTGAATAAGTTCACAGTACTCATAAATATTAGTTTGGGCAATGGGCTCTATGCACGGCGTTATTTCCGGTGAAGCATTAGGGATGCTCGATAACTTCCGCCGATCATAGAGTCCAATGCAATACCGAGAACTTATATTGAATTTTATACTCCATGGTTATACTAATGAAACGTTAGTCACAAAAACAGATAAAACAGACACCCCTCGTTGTGTTTATGCTTCTTTTTAAAATTATATTAAATAAACATAACTATATATAAAATTACATCTAAACGTATGTACGTTTCGTTTCAAAGACGGGAGGACAGTAAATATTGAAGACTCTGCCATAATCCCGTTTTCTCCGGTTTTCCTCCGCTTTAATCTACACAACCGGAAATGGACGAGCATCCTTACGTCAAATGCGGAACTTATGCATGCATATAGCCCATTAGTTTCCTCAAATGGATTAAGTTACCTTTTCTTGTTGGGTTTTGCAGTGTGTATTAAATAAAGGAGTAAAGACATAGAAAATGTGCAGAGGTGGGTCCCCAGGAGCAGGATTGAAAACCACCGACTTCGTGTTCGTTATATTAGCAACATGTTAATGTAAATGGAAAAGGATGCTGATACTGTAGACAGCAAGGTTACTTTAAGATTTGGAGTTATAGAACGTAAATTTTTTGGAAAAATGTCAAGATTTCATGCAAGTTACAACATTGTGGACATTAATCTTTCCATTTTATTTTGGAATATATCAACCCTTCTTTCTTTTTTCACCTCCTTTCTTATCTGGGTATGCCTGTTTTCCACGAATACATCACACTACAGTTAACTGGGCTGCAATGTGTAAAAACATGTTAAATGTCCCTTAGCAACAAAAGTCCATTATTTTAAACTTTTTTTTATTTTTATTTTTTTATGGAGGGTTGAAATGAAGGAATGTAAAGCTTTTGGTTATATATATATATATATATATATATATATATATATATATATATATATATATATATATATATATATATATATATAAAACTGACATTATTTTTTAAGTGTGTGTTTTGTAGTACTTTCCATGGCAATAAAGTTGTAAAATCAGATATAACTTTTATTCACACTAAAATAATATTGTTTTATTGTTTACATATACTTTTGAAATCATGAGTATTTTAACATTAACTGATTGGCCCTATTTACTTGCATTGTATGTGCCTCACTGGAGATTTGTTTTTTGTTAGACAAAAATAAATATTTTTTTGTTTGAATCGAAATAAAGAATAAATTTTGTTTTGCTTCAGTTTTTTTAGATTTTAAAGAATATTTACTTGTCCTGGTCCATAATGTTTAAACAAAACAAGAACAGTGTGAGCGTGTGGCTAGGCATAACGGCAATAACCGCATCCGGTCTCGGCAATTCCGCATCCGAGTCGACCCCGGGATAAAATAGTCTGAATATAAACACTTATTATAGGCATACTGTAGTGATTCAGGATAAGTCAAAAACACGGTTTGGAAAATGGATTCATGATGTAGCCTACTCGTTCATTTTGAACATAAGTTACAGGCTGCAGCAGCTGATACAATGGCATTCTGTTGCGCAAGCGTCCACTCCAACATGACATCATGACTTTTGCGTAAACATACACGCCACTTTCGAGTCAAGTGGCGTGTTATCTCTATGCATTTTGAGCCATCCACGTGTATCCACGTGTATGTGTGTATGTCTACGCCATTAACGTCCGAGTGATTCCGTGTGTCTGTACACGCCGTCAAATGTCCGCGCGAAACGAAGCAAAATGTAGATCTACATCTGGGGAGCGATCTTTTTTTTTTCCTAGGATGGTAAGGGAACAGTCATAAATACCATTAACCCCAGTGACGGTTAGGTTTAGGGATGGGGTTGAGGTAAGTTATACATTTATATATACAGTAATAATGTTAAGTCAACGGCGTTCATAAACACGGTGAAAAGCGATTATGCGTCTTGATAGCACGCCAAAAATGGAAATACGAATTGGCGTGTCATACACACGCTACTTCATGAGATCAGTCTGTCCACTCGCACATATGCGACCACAAAAATTTTTAACTCGCACATTCTCAAAAAATGGTCGCAGTCTGGAACCCTGATGTTCTAGAACAGTACCACCCAAATGAGCCTGAAAGAGTACAAGGCCGCGCGGCACCGGCTGTGCACAAAGGCTATTTCTAAAAAAAAAAAAAAATTCCAATAATTAAATGTAATTCCAATTTTGCAAGGACAATCTGGCATTTCTAATCAGAGTTTTGTAGCCTGATCCCACCAGACTCTTGTATATTTCATTTGTACAGAGAGTCAGGCCTCGCTCCATTGACAAGCGTTAACTTCCTTGTAGGCGGGTACTCTGTTGAAGGATCTGCCCACAGTCCCTCTGGATCTGCCATAACCAATCGCTGACTACTCAAACCACTCAAACTAGCGCACAACATCAACGTCATCGTTCTCAGCCACTCCCTCTGTTCACTGATTGGACTGCTAAAAAATTGACCTGAGAAAACCAAAGAAAACATGACAATCCTAGACGTAGTATTGAAGGAAAATGAAAATTGAGCAGAAGAAAGTAGGAGCCTGGAGCCAGGCTTTGTGCAGTATAGAGTAACGCATATTGTTTGTCATTCTTGCGATCCACAGTGCATAGATGGATTTATAAACATAGTATCCTCTGTACTCCGTTTATAACTACTGTTGAAAGATGACAAAGTTGTAATCGAAATTATTCATACTCCATTGCAATTCAGGTTTATTGGCAAAATTTTCAGATGTTCAGCTATTTGCAATAAACAAATCAAACAAAAGTCATTTAAATAGGTCAACAACAAATGTTTCAAGTGGTTTCTCCAAATTTAAGTGAGAATGCAACTTTTAATGACTTCTGTAGTCTCAAAATTATTCGTTAGGATAAAAATCTTGGTATTGCCCACCCTTAATTACTATTGATTAAATAAAACGTCCTAACCACAAGTTTTAGACCTCACTGACAAGCATAAGCCAGTGGATGTCAATCATAAACAATTACTGTACCAATTTAATTGAAACAACATATTGTTCATTTTTACAATACTGTTGTTTGAGTCCAATCAAAATTATTCAACCGAAAAGAATTTGTAAAAATTCGTTTTTCTAAGGATCCAGAGATATTATAACACTTTAGTGGCATATTAAAAGTGATAATGTCAATATAATGTAATATTATATATTTATGTACTATATTATTCATAATTTAGCTGTGCCATAATTATTCAACATTGCTGTTTTTTAGGGATATGAAAATATTGGCCGATACCGAATAATTCTTTATATTTGAAAGCCGATAACCGATATATTGTCCGAAAAATCGAAATCCAAATTTTTAGATAATTTTTGAAAGCCTGATTACAAAAACAAAAGTCTCACAATTAAAAGCCCTAATTTTATGTAGCCTAGGCCTATATGACAGAACATTTTGCAATTTCTGCATTTTCCCTTTTTGAAGTGATACCAATCATATTTCAAGCAATTGAGATTCATCATGGCGAACATTGTGCATCTGAAGTGTCTCAGCTGAAGGAAATAATGCATTATTTATTATCAGCTTAAACATATTCAACCTCTATTCAACATTGCTGTTTTTTAGGGATGAAAATATTGGCCGATACCGATAATTGTGTATACTTGAAAGCCTTAATATATTAGTCAAATTGTCAAATGTGGCAGATAACGATAACGTTAAAAAGTAACATATCAGCCGATTACGATATGGTGGCCGACATATCATCGCGCCCACCTGACGCAAGGCCTCATGGGGCGTAGGAAACTTGTGGATAGGCCGATGTATGTAGATATGTGGTGGTGGTCGATATATTGTGCATCCCTAATTACTGGTGTGTCTCTTGAGACAAAACAATGGCACATACATTGGCAGACTACAAGAACACTAAACAAGCATTGACTTCATGCCCGGCGGACACCTCTTCAAACACCACTCTTGACCAAGAGAACACAAAAGGCTGACTTGAACATGCCAAAAGGGTTTGGATATGCCTGTGGAATTCTGGAAGAATATTTTATGGAGTGATGACCGATGAGACCAAACTGACATTTTTTGGACCCATTGATCAGCAGTTACGTCTAGCACCAAAAAAAAATGGTAGGCCTATGGTTTCTGATGAAAAGAACACCGTCTTTAGGGTCAAATATGGAGGTGGGTCAGTCTTGTTATTAGGTGCTTTGCTGCACCATGTGACCAGCAACATTATTTGAAGTACCAGGCCATTTTAGCAAAGATGATGCCTTCAGTGCATAAACAGAAGCTTCACTGGATGTTCTAGCAGGACAATGATCCCAAGTACACATCCAAATGTACCAAAATATATTTCAGGGATGGGACTTGGAATGTTCTTGTGTGGCCTGATCAGTCTCTAGATTTAAACCGCCTTAAAAAAAAGAATTGAAGAAAGCAGTCCAGCATGAAACCAAAGAATATCAGTGAGCTTGAAGCTTTTTGCCTAAGATTCCAGTAGAAAGGCCAAGGGGTCAGAAGCTTGGAAGGACTTCCAGGCAACATTTATTTGAGGTTGTAAAGAATAAAGGATTCTCCACAAAATTTTACTTTTGGGGGCCAATCTTAGAGCCAACTTGATTTGTTTCTTTTTCACTTAACTTCATGTTCTAATAAATCACTCAAATGTGTACATAAATAAACTTTCTATGATGGTATACTGATGCTGCAGTTAAATTCTTTTCAAACAATATTTTTCACAAAACCAGACTGTCTTGCCGTTCAGGGAGGTTCAATCATTTTGATTGCATATATAATATGTAATGAGCTCTAAAAATCAGTTCTTGTGTCAAGAAATTAGGAGCATCCTCAGCTGTCATATTGATGTTTCTGTAATCGTCCTAAGTAAAAAATAATAATATAATATATGTTTATATATACATAGACGTATTTATATATACATACATATATATATATATATATATATATATATATATATATATATATATATATATATATATATATATATATAGCGGTAGCGGACATGTTTAAAACCCGGCGCTAAGAAATGTAGCGTAAATTAACGTTAGCTGATCTGCTAATGAAGACAACGACGTAAATTCAAACTTACTTGCCCTCCAATGGTGACGTCGAAAAACACTATCGGGTTATTGGGATTTGAAGGCTGGACGTTCATGGCTATTTTCAGGCGTATATCACTCCAGACTGTAAAAATATTAACTAATCTTTCCCAATTTTCACACACATGACATGAGTTTACGATTCAAAAACGTTCACCCATGATGTCACTACGGCAAACAAGAGGACTTTCTACGGATACTACCGAGGGACAATTACGACTCAGAGAGCCGAATCCAGCATTCAATCGCATTTGGACCTCGGGATTATTCTTTTTTTTTTTTCAAGAGTTCCAAAAAAATTAAAAATTTGAAATATAATTAGATCCAGACCATTTTTAATAAAGGTTCAAATTACATAAATTAGTAGTAATTAATATTATTAGTACTGTCACTATGTACCACTACCAACACTACCCTGCCTTATTTAGGCTGTTACTGCCATCTCGTGTTCACACATAAAAGCAGCTGGGTTTACATCTGCTCCTAGAAGCTTTCTAAAACTAGTTTATTTGACTATATATAGTTGATTTGAAAACGTGAATTCATTGATAAATATAAGCCTTCAGAAACTTGGATAAGTCCTCGAAAGATATTGAAAGTTACAATAGTTTGTGTTAGTCTGATTGTGTTGTCTATATAAAATTATGTATTATGCATTCCAATTACATTTAAAGTCCCCGTGAACCGGAAGTTGCAAACGATTTTTCTCTAGTGCTGTGACGTATTTCCAAGTGAAACGGAATATTGAACAGAGGGCAGGGTTTTACTCTAGCGCTCCTCCTCTCCATCTCTCGCTCATAGCAAACTAACGGTTTGAGGGGAGTGGTTAAGCGTTTCCCCACCCAAACTGTGAAACCTACGTCATCAGAAAAAGAAACCGTTCCAGACCGGAAGTAACTTTTCAGATTTTGATTAAAGATTACTAAGGTAAAACATTTTTTTAATTTATATTCACTTGCACGGATTAATTGTTCACCACAAGACTAGTAATATGCGCTAACAAAGTAAATAGGTTCAATTTTGATTTCACGGGGACTTTAACACAAAAATTACGTTTTACACAAAAGCTTTTTCTCCAGCAGTTTCAAACACCTAGATCAAAACTTAAAAAATATTTATGTTTCTGTGAATACTGTCTAATATTTTTGCTATATATTATGAATATAATAAAATCACAGTAAGGCAATGTTTTTAGGACAAGATTATTATTATTGTTTGATAAACGGGGCATGCTAGAGCAGTCACATTCATTTATAATGGGCAATATGAATGTTGTGCTTTACATAATGTAATTTTATTCCACTTCATTTCATTTCTCATGATTTCACAATTACTGTACATATTGGTGAATAGACTTTATTAAGATTATATGTTCAATACACATGTGACTTGGAAGATTGATTTTCCCTTTAAATTGTATTTTATATTTAAAAACATTCTTCTCCAATCACTGTTAGTAGGTTGTCACAAGGTTTGCATTGTGAAAGCTTAATAAAAAAATATATATAAATAAATAAAAAAAACCTTCTTGTTTATGGTCATCAATTCATGAAGTACTAGTAAAACTGTGAAGACCACATGAAATAAATAAATAAAAATCATAACAAACAAAAATAGTACAACAAATATGTTTGTTATATACACATCCTTTATTAAGAGTTACACATATTTTACACTATACATTTATTTAGTCAGCGCTCACTGGAAGTTCCTTCGCCGGGGGGCCGGGTACAACAGGAAATTTGAGTTTTCCAGAAACCTCACTGTGAAACAAAAAAAGAAAATATTAAGAGATTCATGACAATTATTATGGAAAGGTACAATTTGACAGAATTTAAACCCCATTTTCCCAAAAATCGAAATGAAATTTAGAAAAGTAAAATTCATTAAAATATGAATATGTAAATGAATACCCTGGATAATAAATGCACGTATAAAATAAACCATGACAAAGTGCTATAGATGTACACAGTTCTGCTCATAACTTTACATACCACCTGAAGAATATGCAAAATGCTCATAACATTAAAAGAAAATTAGATGGATCATAAAAATTGCATGTTATTTTTTTACTAGTCTTGAGTGAGCTGTTTTTCATAACAGATGTTTACATACACCGATGAACTTTAGCATTATGACCACCTGCCTAATATGCTGTTGGTCCTCCGAGTGTTGCCAAAACAGCGCTGACCCACCGAGGCATGGGCTCTAACACAGGGGTCAAACATGTCCTGGAGGAACCCCAGCACTGACATTTTTTGTATGTCTCCCTCATCTAACACACCTGACACAACTTCATTAGTAGAGACTGCAAGACCTGAATTGGGTGTCGGATATGTCTCTCTTTCAACGAACAGTATTCATATCATTTTTACCTCTTGTAACCACAACCACAAAGTGCCCGCGCCCTCAGATCACTTGGACGTGGCTGTGGTTACAAGAGGTAAAAACGATATAAATACTGTTCTTTTTCTCACACAAACCGCTCGTTTCGTGTCTTAGGCCATCAATGTGTACTTACATTTACGAGCCATTAAATCATGTTTAACTTGGACTTCTCTGTGCATGCTCTTTGAGGTGGTGACCATAGACCTCCATTATATGACTGAGACAAGAACGGTTTGACCTAAAAATATCAAAATTGAAACTACAGCGGAAACAAAGACACCTAAATCTTGGATTCCCTTGAGGTAAGCTAAAACATACCAAACATTAATTTCAAAGTGAACTATCCCTTTAAGCAATGCCATGCCAACCCACCTTCCAGTTCCAGCTGTTAGGGCCTTCTGGGAAGACATGATCACAGTTGGTGGAATAGACTCTCTGCGTCCATCTCTCTGACAGTAGTAGTTATTTGCAAATTTATGGCTGGGTCCAACAGGCAGTTTGGGAGGTGGCTGAGTCCTACCATTAATGAAATTGATAAATATTAACCATGGATTAATGATTGCACTTACTGTCATCAACTCATTTTGAAAATAAGGTTATTAACCCTCTGATTATCTTCATTTGTGTCTACACTAGTTATCTTTAGGGTCTCTCCAGGAACCCCAGACAATAACATTTAATTTTGTAACAGAATAAAAGGGTTTTTTTTTCTTTCAAATGTAATTTTACTCGGTTTATTAATGTTTTTACTCAACATTTGTGCAGTTTTTTAAGGATTTATGATATCTTTTAAATTTCTATAAATAAATAAATATTTATTTATTTAAATAGGCATTTTACCAAAAAAACAGCATTTTATGTAAAATTCGCAATAAAAAGACCAAGAATTCTAACTTTCATTCATGGAGATAACATGTATAATTTTACATGGTTTAATGTAAGATTTTTGGCCCTTTTTTGGAAAATGCAGTTTAGAAAAATAATAATAATAATAATCACTAATCACTTTAACCACTAGATGACTTGGAGCTCCACTATGCTGCCTATTTGCCATATATTTTCTCAAGTTTTTCCTGTTGGATTCATATGTAAATATTATAAAATCCCGATTATAACAAAAAAAAAAATGTTTTTTGTTAAAAGTTCAGCATTTTCTGTACTGACAAAATTTTTCAATAATGTTACATTAAGATTAGAATCAAACCAAGATGTTACGAAGAGAAATGTTGTAGTCTTTAGATTTGATCATTTATTTCAGTCATCTGTTTTTAATATTATTCTACAATTTTAATCAATTTCAGTTCAGTTACTAACTGCAACAGAAAAGAAATGAACATTTATATTACATATTGAGTAAAAATACATGACATGAACATTAAAATGCAATGAACTGAACAGCAATAACAAATGATCAAATAGAGCAGTAAAAAAAATGTAGTTCACAAAAAAAAAAACAACTAGGAACAATAATTGGTGGTCTCATCTCATATACAGTCTCGTTTACAGTGCACTGCAGGCAGTATGCATAGTATAGCCTTACAAATGTATTCCTGTGTGAGAGTGTGTGTGTGTTTGTACGCATTGTGGATGTTTTTTGCATTGTCGAAAGCGTGCAACTTTATTTCTGTTTATTTCTTTTATGTGATCTGCATTTTTGTGACTTTGATGATGAATTTTGTATATTTACTATGCAGGGTCTTCAGGGACCCCGAAGACAAACTAGTGTCACTATTTTTTTTCACGCTAACATAAAAACAGATATCATTCCCATTTTCTTTTCTATAAATTGTTTAGAGCCATAGAAACTTTTCATACCATTTGGACAAAGAGAATTTTTAAAAAACAAATTTGAGTAAAAGTCATTTGCGGGTTAAAAAGACCCCGAAGATAATCAGAGGGTTAAAGTAAATATAAATACATTAATGTATTGGGGAGTTCACATGACAATAACTTTACTGTCTTCAAAGAAAAAGGACAGTCTTTATATTCTAGACAGCAAAGAAACTCAATTTATTTGTTTCACTGCAGAACCATTGAAATGAAGACAACATTTTTATTTTATTTTTGTATTTATACAAATACTTAACATCTCTACCTAAATCTGTTAACTACCCATTCATAAAAGATTATAAATATTAATATAATAAAATGCATTACGTTGGTTTCAGTTAGATAATCCGGTAAGACTTTACAATAAGGTTTCGTTTAGAGTAAACTACTTTAGTTAACATGAACTAAGAATTAACAATACTTCTACAGCATTTATTGATCTTACTTAATGTTAATATCAGCATGTACTAACATTATTAAAATCAAAAGTTGTATTTGTTAACATTAGTAAATGCACTGTGAAGTTGAACTAACAGAAACAAACAATGAACGACTGCATTTGAACTGCAAATAAATACTGTAACAAATGTATAATTGCTCATTGTTTGTTTATGTAATGCATTAACTTTTTTTGCTCTATTGTTTGAATTTTAACTATATTCTTTTTGTAAAGCACTTTGATTGATACCGTTCTATAAATAAATGTATTATTGTTATTATGAACTAATGTTGATGAATGAGTTCTACTGATAATCCATTTCAAGACCCCAAAGTATTATGTGAAATATGCAAATAATATATCTAACGTTACCTCTTTGCAATTTCGTTGTACCGAAGTTGCAGTTTTGATTGGAGATCTTGCTGTTAAGGAACGAGAAAAGTCAATGTAGCCTAACTTACTTAACAAAATATTATCTAGACATGAAAATGGCTGTGGCTGTATTACAGAATCACATCTCAGAATCTGTAACGGTGCTGATAATTTCCATGAGGAAATATATCTTTTTAAACCTTAAGTCAAGAATTATAATGTGAAGTTTCTGTAGCCTCTGGTTACCAACTCAAGAGACAAGCAAGCAAATACACACACGGACGTGTTTCTTTCTAACGTTACCCGTTGTCATACAGTACGTCGAACAGTGCATGACTGATATACGATAAAATCATCATCATCATCATCATCATAATCATCATCTCACCCCTGACAAATAATTCCTCAGTCTCTGGATAATTTTCGTAGCCGACGCCATAGTTGGTGTCAAGGTGAAATAGACTGTTCACTATAAGTCTGTTGCTGAATCAGTTTTATTTGAACGATACCCCACAACCATAAAGAGAATGTAAGGGAGTGGAGCTGATCCTGGGTCAGATACTGCAGCATCGAAGGGACCAGCGGGCCGGAAGTCTTTTTCTTATTCTCTGGTTCAGTGACCGTCGTCACATCCGTAAGAGCTGCAGAAATTCGCGCCACCTGTCGAATCAAACGCAAAATAACGCCATTGACAGGAGTAGTTCAATTATAAAAAAAAACTTTTGCTGATAATTTACTCACCCCCATGTGTCCAAGATGTCTCTTTCTTTCTTCAGTCGAAAAGAAATTAAGCATTAAAAGGATTTTCCAGGATTTTTCTCCATAGGCCTAACTTATGTAGCCTACTTTACTGGTAACCAAACGGTTCAAGGTCCAAAAGACAGTTTCAGTGCACTGCAAACTGTTCAAAGGGCTTTAAATGACACCAGACGATGAATAAGGGTCTTATAGCGAAACGATTGGCCATTTGAAAGTTTTATAGTTTTATAAGCTCAAATGGTCACCTTGCTCTGTTCTGTGACTGTGATGCGCGTTCATGACTCTCCTGTTCGAACTCGTTTATCAAATGAACAAATCTTTTTCCGAGTCATTTGGTTCATTCAACGAACGAAATGAACGAATTGACTCGGGAAAAGATTTGTTCATTTTGATGAATGAGTTCGAACAGGAGTCACGAACGCGCATCACAGAACAGAGCAAGGCGACCATTTTAGCTTATAAAACTTAAACTTTGTTGTTATTTTTTTTTAATGACTGATCGTTTCGCTTGATAAGACCCTTATTCATCATTTGGAATTGTCTAAAGCCCTTTGAACAGTTTGCAGTTTGCACTGAAACTGTCTTTTGAACCTTGAACTGTTACCAGTAAAGTGGATTATATGGAGAAAAATCCTGGAATGTTTTCAACAAAAAATCTTAATTTCTTTTCGACTGAAGAAAGAATGATATGGATATCTTGGATGACATGAGGGTGAGTAAATTATCAGCAAAAGTTTTTTTTTTTTAAAGTGAACTATTCCTTTAAAAGAATAGTTCACTTAAAAATGAAAATAATTGTTTTACTCACCCTCAAGTTGTTTCTTTCTTCTGCTGAACTCGAAGGAAGATATTTTGAAAAATGTTAGTAACCAAACAGTTGATGGACCCCATTGACTTCTATAGAAGAAGAAGAAGAAAAAAAAAAAGAAAAAATACAATGGAGGTCAATGGTGTAGCTACACACTGTTACCAACATTTTTCAAAATATCTTCTTCTGTGTTCAGTAGAAGAAAGAAATTAATAAAAAGTAAAATTATGCATAAATGGGAATATACTGAAAATATAATGAGATAGAATACATTTCCATATGGGAAACTAGTGTTGAAACTAAAATAGGCTATGTGTGATGGTATAGGGGAAAATGACAACTTTTTGTCAAGTCATGGCAACAAGTTGTGAAAAATTAGATGTTACATAAAAAATACATATCAAAATATATAGTTTCCTCAGAATTATACATATTGCACGTTTCCATAAATAGGCCTAGTCACCTATACCTTTATATTGTGCTATATACAATACAGAATGTTTCAACGCTTTACAGTGATAAACAGGAAAATAATAATCAATGATGTAGACAGAATTCGATTCTGCTGTAAAGCAGTGCTAGTAAGACAAAAGTGTCATTGTTCAGCTGAATTCAGTCCAGTGTTGATTCACTTCAGTTCAATAACTGTATGAAATGAGTTCAATTCAGCTAAAGCAGCTCTGAAGAAAACAATCCAGTCAATTCAGCTCTCGTCCAATAGTGTCAGTGCATTCAAGGCAATATTATTGCTGAATATTAAGTGTTCCCAACTAAGCAAACCAGAGGCGACAGTTGAAAGGAACTCAGACTCCAACAGGTGACAAAAATGGAGAGAAAAAACCTTGGGAAAAAAAAACATATGGGGGGGCCAGTCCTGGCTAAACAAATGAACATAGTGGAATTATAATTTGGCTGCACTGTAAAAAAAAATATTGTGATTTTAACGGTAAAAGACCAGTAAAAAACTGTTAACAGAACCTTTTCTTACTACATACGGTAAATAACTGTCTTATTATCTTATTATGGTAAATTTCATGTAATTTTCATGTAAAATACCGTTAAATTTGCAGTTTTTAAAGTGAAAATGAACAACCTATTGTAAAATTTACAGTGAAAAAACGTAAATTGACATTCCCACAATTCCCTGTGTGACACTTCGCACTTTTGTTGAAATAACTTGTTTCTTCACAGTTTAGTAGACTTAGTAGTCTTCAAAAAAGTAGTCTTTTTTGAATCATAGGGTTTTATGTGACATTTAATGTTGTTAAATTAATGTTTATTGCCTTATGTGTTGATGGTGTTAATTGTTTGAGTGAATGACACATGTGTGCAGCTTACATATTTATTAATATTAATTATTCTTGTGGAAGAGCTGTATTATGAGCTTCCATATATCATGTGACTCTCATCACTGCTGTGATTGTTAGTTGTCAGTATTACAATGGTACAAAACAGATATTAACACTTGGCTGATAATTTAACATTTTATCAGTTAATGAAATATGGTTTATTTCTGTAAATTTAAGTTAAGTCTGTAAAACCTTGTTACCGTAAAGTCTTGCGGTAAAGTTCTGGCAACCACAGCTGCCGGTATTTTACTGTAAATTGAACACATTATTTTTTAGAGTGCATCACACAAGTCAGATTGTGGATTGATATAATTTAGAACATTTCATCTGATGTGGGGGAGGAGGTGAATATTTATTGATAGGCTACTGAATATAGGCCTACATATGTTTAAATAGCCTATGACCGTATTTTATTACATGTATATTGTCAGTTTTAGTATAAAAGCAGCATTTTCGTATCATTCAATATATTGTAATGGATTAACACAATATTATTTAGTAGTACATTTTCAAAAGGCCTAGCATGAAATAATTGTATAAATTAAATGTTCATATAAAACACTAATCTGTCTATAGTTCACATACAGTCCATATTAGATCTGTTACTGTTGTTATAGGCTAGAACAATGCCTGAATAAATATGAATGAAATAAGCAATGAATAAATATTATGGCCAAACCCTGCATTATATATATATATATATATATATATATATATATATATATATATATATATATATATATATATATATATATATATATATATATATATCAACTTTTAAAAAGCTATTTTATGCACATTTACTTAACACATAAGAGCACATCTGCCTAGCTGCATGTATGTGAGAATTTGGGCCCCTTGCATTCAATAATTGGGTTTCTTGGGGAATTCCAGTCTGGGATATTCAATATGTGTGCCTGACTCAGATCGGTCTAAATGTAGAGCTCTTGAACATGAAGATTACGACGTAGTTACATGGGTGGGAAGAAATCAGGACCACCCATTCAAAGCGATGCCAGCAGAAGACACGAGCGCCGCCCATGAGCGCGAGCGATAGTTCAACACTTTATTTCAACTGGATCCCGCCACACACCGTTAATAATTCACCAACTCGGAATGAACGCTAACTACTGCTCGTCTGACGGATGAAAATAAAGCAGCACATATCCGGATTGTTATAGCGCAACAAAAACTAAATAGCAAACTTCACCCAAAGGGTAAGAACATTTTCTTGACTTCCGAAAAGTCTGCAGACTATCAGCGCTGTTTCTTTAAGAACCAGATTGTTCTTACGTTGATGATAGATAGGTTTTGGTTTAAAATAATCGATTTAACAATGATAAAGCTTGGCTGTCACTGCCATACTTTGGTATTTAATAAATTGTATCGCAGCCTTCATGAGAGATATAGATACGGGACTTTATGCCTCTTTGACTTTTTATTTATTTATTTTTTTGGCACGTTTAGTTGCCTATTTTCTAATTGGAGAACTATTAGATATCTTAGGCCCATATAAGCTAAAATTAATTTAGTTTTTGTGTTTGCAAATGTATTAAATGAATGGGAAGATTATAGGTTTATCAGTAACATTTGGTGCCAAACAAGCTATTGAGTGATTAAACTATAGGGAAGGGTTACATCTCAAACCCTTATCTGAAGCATTTTTCTTTTATTAAAATAAAAAATGAACCTGATTTATTTAGTGTAAGAAAAATAATGTCACAGAAATCAGGTTTTTAATTTGTATTCAAACATGCCATAAATTAACAGTATTGCAAAAAAAAAAAAGAAAAAAAAAAGATGCATGATAATACAAAAAAAAATGAATAAAAGATATGTTTTGCACCATGCATACTAAGTCTCTTTAAGCGTGCATTACTTGGAATGAAATATTATTATAAAAAAAATAATGATTGCAAAGGGAACAAAGGGAGAAAACAGTTCAAACTTAAACATGATGGCATTGCATATGTTCTCGGCTGACAAAACTACTATTAACAATACAGTTTAATGTTATTGTCCCAGCTTGAAAATTAAACTTGCCTCCAAAATACTAAAGAATCACATGCTTCAGGTCTCATGATTCTATTTTTGGGCCATTCCTGTCTGGGTCGCCCCTCCACTTGCCCTTCTCCTTCTACATATTAAGTCGAATACATGTAAAGAATACATTCAGAAAATATACTGTGCTTTCATATCATATCATAATAGTAAAAACTGATTGTTGTGTGCCCCATGGTAAGTAAGGTTGGCTTTTGCTCCTTTGCATTGATTCACTATAAAATGTGGTCTAATACAATCTCATCCTTAATCTAATCTAATTAAATAGTGGGACATGATTTGACTCACTTCCCTGACAATAGTTCTTTGTTCATCCGAATATGTATAAGTTGTTTACAGGCGAATAGACCCTGCAGTGTTCACAGCAGCATGTTTTAGAGACTTTCTCTTCCTCTAAATCACATTATTTGTCGGTATGTGTGGATAATACCAAACATTGTACTAGCCTGGGAGACAGAGCTCTGTCTGAAAACGTTAAACCAATTAGCACATCACAAAGTTGGTGCCTTTCTATCTGTATGTTTACAGGCATCAGCATAGGACATTTGAAATCGGTCTTTGACTTATAGTTTTGTGTTTGTTTTGATCTGTTCTGAGACAGTTCATTTATATCTATTTAGCAGATACTTGCATCTAAAGCCACTTACAAAAGAGGAACAAAAACAATTTGTCAAATAGCCAACAATATTCATAATATGAAATGCCAGACAGCTGAGAAGGTAAAGCTAGGAAAGAGGAGAGATGCAGAGAATTATACAATGGAGTTCGATGAAAGTCGGTGAAGGGTATTATTTAGTCTCCACATGAAGGTTATCTGAAGGTTTAGCACAACAATAATCACTGCGTCAATTCTTAAAAAAAGGTGACATGAGAGTGATTTCAGAAAGGAACCATTTTGCAGCCAGTGTGAAGAAAATACAATTGGATGTATAGGAAACTTGTGGCAGTATGAGCCTTTCAAAGCAGCCAATTTTTTACAGTTCACATAGTTAGTATTATTGAATTTAGTGATCTAGGGTTTAGTGACATCGGGTTGGCAGACATGAAGTATGTGTGTGTGTGTGTGTGTTTGAAGGGATGGGGACATCAATTCCGTAGTTACGTCTGGCATGAAGTTAGCAAAATGCAGGCAGAGAATTCCAAATGTTCCTTGTCTTTGTTGATTCCACAAACTCATGTGCAACTATTAGGGGTGTTACGGTATGTATTCGTCCAGGGGTGCGTTTCCCGTACAACGACGTAGTTCACTGCTTCACTACCATAGTACGATGCATCGTTGGAAAAATCAACTAGCTAGTCACGCCTGTTTCCCGAAACCCACTGTTGCAAAGTATCGTTCAACCACGTTGGTTTCGCACGTGGTGGAGTAATAACTACTTTTAATGAAACGGTTTGAGATCCAATTAACGCTAGATTTGTTTTATATAAATTACAGACATGTAATTTGAGGACTATTTCTAATTGTTCTCAGTTGTTTTGCTTTATTACCAGACTCAATATTTGGCTCGTTCTTACATAGTAGAGCACGTTCGCACATGCGCACTCTTCAAACACGTTACTTCAAATCTTTTGCAAAACTAAAAGACGTAAATTACATTTGTATGTATTATAAATAAAAGGCACCGGTTGTACTGAATGTCAGCTTGCTTATTTTGCTCAAGATAAGGATTTATTACGTCCAAATGTGATGCAATATAGAAACGATGCCTCTAACCACAGGTCGAGAGCTGTCGTTCAAACCACACAACTTTGCGATGCTATTTGCGAATGTTCGTTGGAACGATGGTTTCGGGAAACACCGACTCGTTAAACTATGCAAATAACGACGGAACTTGCAACCATAGTTGGCTAACGATGCTTTCGGGAAACGCACCCCTGAACGTCAACGTGTATGCAGTCAGATGAGTCATAGTCACTGGAGAATCCACACACCTATCCAAAAGGTGGCGCACTTGGTAATGCAACGCCATTTGCTAACTGTCATAACAGGAAAAAGAGCAGAGGAAGAACAACGTATGCGCGAGTAGCTGCGTCCCAATTCGCATACTATCCATCCTAAATAGTGTTCGAAAATAGAATTAGTACGTCCCAAAGCGTAGTATGTTGAAATGAGTGTTTCCAAGATACCCGGATGGTCTACTATTTCCGGTCAGAATCCGAAGTGTAGATCGATGCACACTCTAACGGCTGATATTGCCCACAACCCATCGCGCGTTGGACGAGGATTCCTTCAGAACTACAAACACGAGGGAAAAGTGTTAAGAAACTACAGACATGGAGGAGTTATGTTGAGAGGTTTATATAAAGAGCTTTGAGTGATTAATTATCAGTATCTGACCTAACAAAAATGAATTTATTCAATGTTGTCCAATGTCCACATTATATTGCATCTGCAGCAGCATTGTGACCTTTTGTAAAGATACGTTAAGCCATTACCTTTTAAATGTATCATTTATTCAAATTGCAAACACGAGGAGAGTCTCCGCATGAAAGATCCACGCCTGGTAGATCAACGTGCTCTCTGAAATGGTAGAAAATCAAATTAGATTGAATGGAGGATTTTAACCGTGACAAGGCACGGCACGCGACAGATGACGTGATAGTATGTCCCAAAGTTTGCTTACTCTTTTGCTACACATTCAAAAGTATGTACTTTTTCTTCACAAAAAGAGTTAGGGTGTAGTACAAATAAGCGAGTTGGGACGCAGGGAATGACTTGAGCGCTTGAAAACAAGTCCCCTAGATAGTGTGCATGTGTCGAATGCATCTGCACACACGGACAAAGGAGTATTCTTTGAAAGGCTCGCACTCACTATTAACGAGTTGCCTATTAGCATATTAGGATATTGTCTGTTACTACTGTATAAAGCATAGTACCGTATTAATACCTATTCTACATGACTTTATTCTACATCCCTTAATCCTATACCTAAACTTAATAACCTTACTTACTAATAAGCTGTAATTATGGGTTTATTGAGACAAAGGTTATAGTTAATAGTTAGTTAATAGTGAGAGGTGGACACTAAATTTAAGTGTGACCATTTTTTTGCATTGTACCGAAGTCGTATCGAACCGTGACCACAAAACCAAGGTACGTACCTAACTGTGACTCCTGTGTAGTGTTACACCCCTGGCGACTATCAAACTTTCTCTCTTGCACTACTTGACACTTGAAATGATCTATGAAGTGGAAGAAGCATACTGTCACATACTGTTATTGGAGAGCTATGCCTAACCTGAATTTGACAGGATCAAGTTGTAAATAGACTCATGTAAGATCAACCTTCAGCTTGTCAAGGCCAAGAATAAACACACATAACGTGCTAGATATAATGAACTGAACATTCTATTCATTAGATGTAGAGGTAAGCTTGATTACAACTTCGTATATAGATTTGTCATAATGAATACTGACACAGGCCTACTATGCATGCTACGTTGTTGCCTGTAGTGCTACAAGTCAAAAGTGCCCAACCTCAAGTATCTATGGCATTTTGGTGTCTGTGACTGGGTTCCCTACTTCAAACGTGTCCTCTTAAAAGTAATAGCACTCTTCTCCTAAACAAGCTGCACAATTTGAGGTATTATTCATGTTTTAGCTATCAAACTTATGTATTGCAATATGCATATCACAATGGATTGCAATAACTGGGCTCATAAACAAAAGACATGAGACACTCACTGCTCTTGATTAAATAACTTCTGTTGCTTTAATAAGAATCAGTGTACGTTTAATACAGTGTTTTAATGTATTTTTCATCAATATCGTGCAGCCCTATTTATAGCACGCACAGTGTGGGAAATTTACATAACCCGATGTTTGAGGATGAGTAGTAATAGCAGTGATGCTTGTTGACTCCACTAGTGTCTTACTGGCCTAAAATGAGTTTTTTGTTTTTCACAGAAAGAGTCAATTTTCTGAAGTTGCTTTTAGGAACAATGGAAGGATGTTGCTGTTATTGACCAAACTGTGTCACAGCAGCTTACGGAAGCGGATTGTACGGAAGCGTATTGCATTCACTTGAGGATACAAAATCTATTCTGTTTTTCTGATTAATGAGTTAATTATCTCAGAATTATGAGATATATTTTTCTTGAAAAAAAAATGTTCTCACACTGTTTTTATGAATTAAAGGAGAATTCCGGCACAAAATGAACCTTTGGTCTAATAAAACATCGGTACCTAGTCAACCGTTCTCTGAGATTTGTTTTCATGATAATCGAATGTAAAGGGTTTTATCTCTAATAAACTGTTTAGCGTATAATGCTAGTACTGGGGACATTAACTAAGTAAAAAGAAATCGCTAGTTTATACCAATAACAAGGCTCAAAATAGCCCCACACTAACACAGTAACATAATGATGGTCCATCCACGGTCTAACTGGTATAACTTCACAGTAAGGTTAGAAGCAAAAAAGATGTGCTTGTTGATCTTTGAGGGGTTTAGCTGACTGAGGATGTCCATTAAGTTTAATCCAAAGACGAAACTTGTCAGGATTTGACTTTGGTTTTGGGAAGGGAAAAAACGGACTCCCCCATCCAACCTCTCTGGGAAACAACGTTTAATCATATTTTTGATAAAACTACGATGGTAATAGCCTGCCGAGACCAAAAATATGAGACGCCTGTGTTGAAAGTCAATGAGAGTTGTGAAAAAGTGTCAGACCTCTGTGGAAGCTCGTTCTTGGCTGCGCTGTGATTGGTCAATCTACATTCTAGGGCGTGGCTTAGCCACAGGCGAATTCACTAAATTATCTTGTAATTCTGAGATAATTTAACTTGTTAATTCAGAAAACAGAGCAAAAACTTTTTCCATGAAAAATTATCTCTTAATTCTGAGATAATTAACTCGTTAATTCAGAAAACAGAGCAAAAACTTTTTCCATGAAAAATTATTTCGTAATTCTGAGATAATTCACTTGTTAATTCAGAAAACAGAGCAAAAACTTTTTCCATGAAAAATGATCTCTTAATTCTGAGATAATTAACTGGTTAATTCAGAAAACAGAGCAAAATCTTTTTCCATGAAAAAATATCTCGTAATTCTGAAATAATTAACTGGTTAATTCAGAAAACAGAGCAAAAACTTTTTCCATGAAAAATGATTTCGGAATTCTGAGATAATTCACTTGTTAATTCAGAAAACAGAGCAAAATCTTTTTCCATGAAAAAATATCTTGTAATTCTGAGATAATTAACTCGTTAATTCAGAAAACAGAGCAAAAACTTTTTTCCATGAAAAATTATCTTTTAATTTTGAGATAATAAACTCATTAATTCAGAAAAACAGAGCAAAAACTTTTTCTATGAAAAATTATCTCGTAATTCTGAGATAATTAACTCCTTAATTCAGCAAAACAGAGCAACAACTTTTTCTATGAAAAACTATCTCGTAATTCTGAGATAATTAACTCCTTAATTCAGCAAAACAGAGCAAAAACTTTTTTCCATGAAACAATCGATGTGTTGGCATGCTGGCATGTGTTTCATTTTATACAAAGATAAATGCAGTTTTGTTTTATAATTCTGTGTGCAGCATTACATGCTTTTTCAAAAGAGTGGTGCAGGTATGACCTCAGAACCCGGATGTCCAATTCACCCGCTGGTTCGCTGATTTTCCTACAGAGTTGGGTTTTTCAATTTATGAGTAAAATAAAGCCTTTGGTAAACATAACTTGATGATACTTTGATGTTTTGTTCTACAATGTAGACTGCACGCACTCACACACCAAGCTGTCTTATCTTAAAAACGTACATTTTCAAAAATGAAATGTCAAAGTATAATCAAGTTATGTACATTTACATTACATTTATCTGACGCTTTTATCCAAAGCGACTTACAATTGCTATATATGTCAGAGGTTGCATACATCTAGAGGAACTAGGGGTTAAGTGTCTTTCTCAGGGACACATTGGTGTCTCACCTTGGATTCGAACCTGGGTCTCTCACATCAAAGGCACGTGTCTTATCCACTGCACCATCACCACCCCTGTTATGTTTAGGGTTTGTTTTACACATAAATCGAAAAACCCCACTATAAAATCCCATAGGATCCCACAGCGACGAATTACAGTAGTCTTCCGGGTTCTGACGTCATACCTGCATCACTCTATTTTACAAAAAATTAACTAACCTAAAAATACAGTTGTGCTCATTAATATGTATTTAATAGTGCTTCAAACTAAATTTAATCTTTTTTAAAATATTTGATGCCACGAATCTCAAACCGGCAAATCTAGTGATTTCAAAAGCGTTTATTGTAGCAACAACTTGCAAATGTTTGTTAAAATTACATTTCTTAATTGTAAATGGCTCGCCCTGACCCCTCGAAGCTAATCCGTTTTGAACTGGCAGTTTTGTAACTAACCATTTCTTTGTGTGCAAAATGAGTCAGATGTTCAGTTAACAGACTTTGTGTGTGCCGTCTGACGCTGAGACTAGTAAAAATGTACCTCTATTATCATTTAATCAATATTTTTCTTTCATAGATGTGAACTGATATGAGATTACAGTAAAACGATTCAGCCATCTTCAAAGCTAATTCATGTTGAGTGAAGTTTGTAGACGTGCATTTTGCGTGATCATTGTGATTGACGTTCACTGAATAACATGTTTTGGTCTTTAAAATAAAATCTTATTTCCTGGAGCATCTACAAAGTTTAAACATTAGCTTTTGTATCCTGAAAATTTAGCTGATTTCACTAGGGATGTCGTTTTTAGAGCATTTGCACTGGCTTCGTTTCCTTGTTTATTTTTCCTAGCCTGGTCTTTGAGGAAGCAGCTTTCGCTATATTGATCAAATGTCTAGCAATGTCTCTCACTGTCCTGAAAGACAATGGCTGCTTTTCCTGGAGACCCTGGGGTCTTGTCAGGCCCACTTCCTTTCAGGAAAGAGCAGCTGTGTTGCTGCGCAGGCTGGGACACTGGTAAAACAATAACGCAATGCACTGTATTTCTGTAGCTTAAATGAACAGTCCACACAAAAATGAAGACTCTAACATCATGAAGACCAAGGGCGCTATGAAGTGCTATAAAATAATTCCAAAGATGAATAATTTTCATATGTTGAACTGATATTTAGCAGAATGCTTTTACATAAAACAAGGTAATTACAGAGCTCCAAAATGACAAATGCCCTAAAAGAATCATGTTTCCATATAAATGTGCTCTATACTCCAAGTCTTCTTAGTTCACACAAAAACGAAAATTTTGTCATCATTTACTTTAATTCGTCTTCCAAACACAAATTAAAGGGATAGTTCACTTTGAAATTAATTTTTGGTATGTTTTAGTTTACCTCAAGGGCATCCAAGATGTAGGTGTCTTTGTTTCCGCAGTAGTTTCAATTTTGATATTTTTAGGTCAAACCGTTCTTGTCTGTCAGTCATATAATGGAGGTCTATGGTCACCACTTCAAAGAGCATGCGCAGAGAAGTCCAAATTAAACATGATTTAATGACTCGTAAATGTAAGTACACATTGATGGCCTAAGACACGAAACGAGCGGTTTGTGTGAGAAAACGAACAGTATTAATTATTAATTATAATTATAATTATAGTATAATTCCACAGCCACAAAGTGCCCATGCCCTCAGATCACTTGGACGTGGCTGTGGTAAAAACGATATAAATACTGTTCGTTTTCTCACACAAACCGCTCGTTTCGTGTCTTAGGCCATCAGTGTGTACTTACATTTAGGAGTCATTAAATCATGTTTAATTTGGACTTCTCTGTGTATGCTCTTTGAGGTGGTGACCATAGACCTGCATTATATGACTGACAGACAAGAACTGGTTTGACCTAAAAATATCAAAATTGAAAATACTGTGGAAACAAAGGCACCAACATCTTGGATGCCCTTGAGGTAAGCGAAAAACATATCAAAAATTAATTTCAAAGTGAACTAGAAGAGAAGTTTCTTTTCTTCAACTGAAAGTCCACACAACCAAAACTTTGGCAATACAAAAAGGTCCATATCCATATGAATTGAGCAGATTAATCCAAGCATTGTGAAGATATATGATGGCCTGAACAGATTTAATTCACATCTAAACGATGATTAACACGCATAAAGCACATCAAATATGGTAAAGACAGAAGCTCAAATGTGAGCGTGTGACACGCAAGAACCAATGAGGTTGAGAGCCAATAAACAACAACATTGAAGTAATTTACTGAAACATATATAATGGCCTGTGCTTCTAACTATTCCCTTCCCATCCATCCATTCCCATCATATTGCTTCAGAATATATGAAGCGCACAAGTTGTATAGAATACATTTATGGTGGTTACTGTTTCTTTTTTGGGGTTTGAAACCCTCTGGTAACTATATGATTCCATTATATGGAAAGGAGAAGCCTGGACATTCTGTTAAATATCTAATTTTGTGTTCTACTGAGGGAAGTCACATGGGTTTCAAACAACATGAATGTGCATAAATGATGACAATGGTTTGGTGTACTGGTTCCTAAAAGTCATGTGACTGGACACAGTTTCCTCTCATATTTTTATGGGACTGCCCACTCATACAAATAGCCCTGATATAAGTAAGATGTGACCTTGCCAAGCCTGCAGAGTTCACATAACATATAATGGGAATAGAGACCTTCTGCTTCCTCTGCAGGAAAACGGGAGGGAGTGCTATGAGGTCACTTTCAAAACATGACTCCCATTCAGACAACACCACAGTGAAAGATTTGTTCCAGTTATTTGCCTGCTCTGAGAAGTCACTGTTCCCATGTTCAAAGTGTTTAATGTTATTCACAAAGCTCTTATTTTTTTATGGACCAGAACTGAGTGAAAGAATGAAAGTGACAGGGTTAGAACACAGATTTCTTCTGATTTGACTTGTAAACATTCAAACGTTTGAACTTATGCTTCTCGTCTTCTTTAAAAAATCAAAAGATTTCTCACGTAGTCCTCAAACCGTATTCACTTTATAGCCCTTAATCCTGTAATTGTGGATAAAGGACTCTGGTGTAATTTTTATTTATTATAAATGTTATATCACTGTCTTCGATAAAGTTTTGTCTATCTATTTTCGGTGTTATTTTTTATTTTCTGGGTATTTTTGAATTTATTTACTTCAAAAAGTACCATATTTTCGATGTAAATTATGCTTATTTTTATGTTTTATTTTTAACAATGTTTTAACTACATTAAAATATCAGTTCTTAGAGCTAAAACCTAAAAGATGAAGTGACTTCATCTCTGCTGTCACCTGGTGTCTTATTTTGGCTTATTTTAGATTTAAATTACAGTTTTTCCCATTCATTTCTATGCCCATTTTTGACCCAAGTACAAGATTAATGAGTTTTTTTCACCCACTTAACATTGTAGAATTGAGTCAAAAAAATTCTGTGTGTTCAGGAGACAAACTTGGGAAAAGTAGCCAAGTCTTGTACCGCTCAGATCAAGGGAATTATTTTTTAAAAATAAATCAAAACTAATTTGCCCACATTTGTCCAGAATACGGTTTTAGGGTGTAGTGGACAAATATAAACAAGTGTCCAGCATACGTGGAAACTTCATTTCAGAATGCTTCCCAGGAATTATCTCATGAATTTGGATCAATGTCCAAGTGTCCCGAGTTGGAATCTGGGGATGGTGACTTCGGAGAAGCTTAAATTAGTCGATACATAATTTCCATACTTCCATTTGTGTTATGTTGTATAGTTGTGATGTGATGTTTCCAAAATGCTGATATTTTCCCCCTCTAAAATGTGTAAAAACATAATGACAAGAAAAAGGGTAGGTGTGTCCAAACTTTCATCTTGTAGTGTAAATGTTCAGTTCCTTGTCAAATGCTGGATACGCTTTTGTTTTTGTTAGCCTGGCATGTTTGTAGCATGCTGGTTGAGAGGCGCTGGAGTTAGACAGGAATGTGTTTTTCCCCTCTTGCCTTGTAATTAGGCTGTTACCAGCAGGCAAACACAGTGATACCTCTCAGCTCACAGCTGGAGGGACGGGGAAGTCCTGCAAGCTGCAAATCAAGAGAACGCGCTTTGAGTTGACAGGCTAGACTGTAGTAGTTGCAGGGACTGGAAACCTGGTCAGCCATATGGACAACATGCTGCATTGCGCCAGATACAGTCAGTTTGTCCAATGCAAAACACATTGAAGCATTCGGGTTCAGTCTCCACATGGTACTGTTACTTTGCTCAGTCAGTGGAAAAACAGAGTTTGCCTGTTAAATGTGATCAAACAGTACTCAGTATGCTTTTAATTAGACACGGCGTTTGCCAGCACCACTTAAACCAGTATAGTGCTTCTGTTTTTTTTGGTCTGCTGATTATATCCTGCATTCAAGCCGTTCGCTGCCTTTGTGGAGTCTTTGTGCTTGAATGACATGTCCGAGCCTGGTCATATTAGCACTGTGTGAAATAGGAAGTGTCTGGTGGAATGTGCCTGGGGCTCTGTGAAAACAGTTATGTGTAACATGCTTCCCCTCCTCTGTCAGGGTGTGTGTGTGTGTGTATTTTAACTATATTTCCATGGCCTGCTCTGTCCGTTGGTATTGACATTTAGCATCCTAAAGGATGTGCAGAATATGAGTGATTACACTCTGAAAAATGCAGGGTTATTTTAACCCAATTTTGGGTCAAATATGGACAAACCCAGCTGTTGGGTTAAATTTATAAATTGCATTTTTTAATCCAACAATTGGCCTTATGCACAGCTGCACTACTTCCTGAACCAGCTTCTTGTTTCCTGTCTGCCATTATTGGTCAAATTGATTGATTCAGGTGTGCCTGACCTAAGTAGTCATGGCAACAATAATCAGACACACCTGAATTAATCAAGTTTGGCCAATAATACACTCTAAAAAATGCTGGGTTGTTTTAACCCAACTTTGGGTCAAATATGGACTAACCCAGCCGTTGGGTTAAATTTTTACATTACATTTTTAACCCAACATTTCGGGTTTGTCCATATTTGACCCAAAATTGGGTTAAAACAACCCAGCATTTTTTAGAGTGTAGCAGACAGGAAACAAAGAGCTAGCTTAAGTTCAGGAAGTAGTGCAGCTGTGCATAAAGTCAATTGGGTTTGTCCATATTTGACCCAAAATTGGGTTAAAACAACCCAGCATTTTTTAGAGTGTATTAATATGAGTAATATGAGATATAGTAAGATAATAATGTAATGTGACATGATATAGAGCTACAATATATTGGATGTTAATAATTACTGATATGAATTATGACGCAGTGCCTGAAAATAGGCTAATACCAAGCTGGGGACTATTTTCAGGCGCGGTGTCATATCATTACGTCTGCTGCACTCATGGTACGGCAGTAAAGTGTCTTGATTATTATGCAGGAATGAGAGTATAGTTCCTAGCCATATCAACCTAGAAAATCACAACTTTACATTTCCCGTCGGTCTTAGTGGACAATGTAACTACAGAAGAGTCAAGTTTTAAATAGGAAAAATATCGAAACACTTTGGTCATTTTTTTTTTTTTTGAGAAATGCTAATGGTCCTGTCCACTTCAATAATTTATGCTAAGCTATGCTAAAAATGGTACCGCCAGAAACTGAATGGATTCAAAAACAGTAAAACTGAACAGTTTAACTCTGGGGGAGTTGTAAAATGAGGCTGAGTCTATTTCCAAAAAAAATGGGGTATCCCTTTAAGACAAGCAATTTATCAGTCAGCAAAATTAATAATGCTACAATATTAAAAGTGTGCAATACCACAATTACAATTTTGTAATTTAAAACAGAATATTAAACAGAACAAAAAACGAAAATGAACAGTAGAGAAAGAGAAAAGCAGGTGTGTCTGGGAACAATAAGCAATGAAACACTATACATTCAGCCGCACAAAGGCCATCTAAGGGTTAACAGTAATGCATAACCCATTATACTACAAAAATAAAAAGATCAGGGTATACAATAAGGTACACAATTTACGTGTTATAAGCTGTATTTTTTTCTCAGACAAATCTTGTTTTGAAATGACCCATCACGCATTAAGTTCGCTGGAGAGCTAACCACAATATTCATATGATCACAAAAACCTCAGGGCTATGTGTGCAGTCTAAAAACAACTATTACAATGATGTAAGACCAGAGCATGTTTCAGCTAGAAACTGTCATCTTGGCTTATCCATCATTGCTGTGACTGAATAATACATGCATCAACACCATTACCTATTAGCCCATGTCAGTTATGACAATCTAGAGCCCCTTTCACACAGAGATTCCTGAAAATACATGGATAATGTGACCCGGCATTTGACCCGGGATTGTTTGATTTCGGTTCATTCACACTGCGAGTGATTTGCCGGGATCTGTGAGTGCGCTCACACACAACCCATGAAGATCGAAGAAAGACACATGACGTCAGGATGAGACGTGTAACATACGCGTCGAAAATATGTACACACGCATACCGTTCCCCAAAGCTGGTGAACGATCTCAGCTTCAGCACGGATAGTGAAGAGCTCCTGGTCTCTGCTTCGTTCCAGTTTGTAGACATTTGTTCGTCCTTTCTTTGTTGATGACGATTACAAACTTTCTTCTAAGCAACAGAGTCGCGCGATGGCACGAGCGTCATCACTATGACACACCCCTTACGCAACATGACATCATGACTTTCGACTCTAGTGGCGTGTTATCTCTACGCATTTTGAGCTATCCGCGTGTATGTCTACGCCATTAACGTCCGAGTGATTCCGCGTCTATGTACACACCGTCAAATAAATGCCATTAACCCCAGTGACGGGTAGGTTTAGGGACGGGGTTGAGGTAGGTCATATATTTATATATACAGTAATAACGTTAAGTCAACGTCGTTCATAAACACACTGAAAAGTGTTTATGCGTGTTGATAGCACGCCAAAAATGGAAATACGAATTGGCGTGTCATACACACACTATTTCATGAGATCAGTCTGCCTTACGGCAATTGGTCCTGGCTTTTGTTCAGACAGCGCGCGTTCCTGGACTGATTCCGGCAATGTTACTAGGCGCCCAACCCGGCATCGATGCCGGTATCAATCCCGGGCCATGTTTGCGTTCACACAGAAGGCGTTCTGGCAATTTCCCGGGATCAACACGCTGTTTGAATGGGGATTAGGACCTACCCTTGGCTCAAAACTTTGGCATGTCAATTTTGTCTTTTGTTTGCAGGTGTGCTGATTTGTCTTCTGAGGGGCAACAGAAGGCTCCCTAAAATGACCCAATCGGTGCACATAACATCCAAACTCCCAAGTAAGTATGTTTTGCTGCTCTCGATAGATCTCTGGTTCAAGATTAACGAAGCATCTGTTATGTTTGCATTGCAGATCTGAGTGCTCCTTTACATTGCTCTACTGAGGAAGAAACAGATCAAGGTGGCTCCTATTCTGTACAGACACCCTACGGATTCCAGCTGGACCTTGATTTTCTCAAGTATGTTGAAGAAATCGAGAGTGGACACAGCATTCGTAGAGCTAATGTGAACCCTCGGAGGGGATCTCGGGGTGACCGCGGGCACCAGCGGAATTTGGGTATTGGGGGTCGGACCAGTGGATGGACCTCCACTGAATCCCTTTCCTCAACAACCAGTGAGAATGGCCAGACTAACCAACCTTTTCTCCAGAGCACAATTACATCACCTAGTAAATCCCAACCACTTTCTCCATTACCAGTGGTCAGTCCCAGTCAAACTACTTGGTCCAAAGTGCCACCACCACCTCCACCACGCAACCCTAGGGTAGAGAGAACACTTCTTGAAACTAGCCTCCGTCTGCAACAGGAGCAGAGTCAGTTTTCAAATGGTTTAGGCTCCAATTTGTCCGACCTTTCCAAAGTGAGTTCCAAAGCCAGGGACTTCTCTGTAGCTTCTTCCCAGCTTGCTTCAGATGCTCACTTGCTACAGACATCTCCTGTTGTGCAGACCCCCCTTTCTGGGATCTGGACCAGAGCAAGTCCTCAGACATCTGGAAGGAGCACTCCAGCCTCCAACTCAGGAACTTTGCCTCCTGTGCAGCTTCAGACAGTGCGGGAACAGATGGCCACAGCCCTTCGGCAGCTGAGAGAGATGGAAGAGAGAGTGAAAGGAGTAGCAGCTCTAGAAAGAGAAGTTGCCACAATCCGTGCAGAAAAGGAAAGGTTGGCTCTGGAACTTCGAAAGAAAACAGAAGAACTTGATTCAACGCTCAAACTACAAGTCTCCACTGATTCAGTAGTCGAAGCCGTTAAACCAGGATCCCTAACATCGCCTTCACCTTGGAATAAAAGGCCAGAAAGCAAAAGTGATGAACAAGATAACAAGCAAACCAGCTCTCCTGTAGAAAAAATATCCATAGCAGTAGGTAGTGACATTCCACTTGAGTCTGTGATAGTCCTCAACCGTCAAGCACTCAAGGATGCTGCTGTCGAAACTACTATTGATGTTTGTCATGCAGCTATTGCGACTGAGGCTACTGTCATGCATGATGAGGGAATTCAGACTGGAGTGGATACAGAAGAAGTGGCAGTCTGGGTAACAGAGTCATTTCTAGGGCTAAAAAGTGAGACAGAACGAGAAATTGATAACCTGCAGCACACAATCAAATTTCAACAAGAATCAATCCAGGTTCTTGAGACAAGATTAACTCAGACTAGCCAAGATCTTGAAACTTTAAGGGCTCAGGAACTTGAGAGGACGTCCAAGATTATGTTGGACAAAGAGACAATAGCAAAACCAGAGACAGTCAATACCCAACTGCAAACATGTCCAGCTGAAGTTTGTTCAGTCGGAGTGTTGTTTCCAGATGTGACTGACCCGGAGTACGTCTCAAAAAATGACCAAAGCATTCAAACAGATCCTGTGGAATCTTCAAAGGAGAAAACTGTGGAGTTAGTAAGCATTGGTATCCAGTGGGAATGTCTCTACGTCACTGATACACAAGACAGTGAAGAACAGACAACTTCTGCAGAGAGTAAGCATTGTTGTTTTTAAATGTCAACAGAATTTTTTTAAATTTCTTAAAGCATGTTAATGTTCATACTATGCACAGTTATTCCAAAGAAAACAAATGGCCTTGTTAAGATAATTGCTCCGCTTTTGCAGTACTGTACTGTTGTAGGTAATGCAGCCACTCTAACACGTTGCCAGTAGTAAACACAGCAATAATTTAAAGTCCCCATGAACCGGAAGTTGCAAACGACTTTTCTCCAGTGCTATGACGTATTTCCAAGTGAAACGGAATATTGAACAAAAGGCAGGGTTTTACTCTAGCGCTCCTCCTGTCCATCTCTCGCTCATAGCAGACTAACGGTTTGAGGGGAGTGGTAAGCGTTTCCCAACCCAAGCCGTCAAACCTACGTCATCAGAAAAAGACACCATTCCAGACCAGATGTAACTTTTCAGATTTTGATTAAAGATTACCATGGTAATGGTACCATGGTTGATTTACTTGCACAGATTAATTGTTCACCAGAAGACCAGTAATATGCGCTAACAAAGTAAGTAGGTTAAATTTTTGATTTCACTGGGACTTTAGAGCCTCTTAGCATTCATGTAATCACAATCACAACAAGTCATGGCACAATCCAGTCAATTTAGAATGGATAAAATCAAATCCAACCATACATTTATTACTTGTGTAATATCATTTATCTCAACAGTATTGAGAATGTTTCATGTTGATTTAAATAAAACTGGAAAACCCCTTCAAGAGTGATTTCTTTGCAATAAAGTTGCAGGCCCTCTGAAATCTATCATGAAGAGGAAGGATGGGAGTGGTGCTGGTGCAGCTTCCAGTGGTGGCAAAAAGAGCTTGAAGTTCGTTGGAATTCTAAATGGAGGGTGAGTTGCTAGAGCAGATTTTTAAATAATGCGATATCGTTAGGCCTTTACTATAATAACATCAAAGTCATCGACTGCGCCTATTGCTTTCAGTAGCACCTCATTGCAGAACGAGATCCACGGGGAGGAGTCGGATCACGATCCAATGGGTGGAGATTGGTAGGATTAGGGTTGGGTTTAGGGATCAGGGGGCGGAGTTGGTTAGGTTTAGGTGTGTGTAAGGTGGGAGGAGTTGGATCTGGATCCGACTCCTCCCCATGGATTCCATGTTCCGCAGTGAGGACGATCTCATTGCTTTTATAAAATGGCAACAATATGATAAAAGTCAATTACTTTTATGAATTATAATAAATAATTCGAATGCCAAGTAACAAATTGGCTTTCAACTTGCCTCTTCCAGTACTGAATTTCTCCACCTAAATTCTTGCAGATATGAGTCGACTTCTAGTGAAGAAGATGAAGAAGAGGATGAAGAGAGTTCCTCTGATGGAAGTGAGGCTGGTGCATGTTCAGACAGCAGCGTGGAAGAAGAGGCAGCTCTAGAGGATACATCGGAGGAAGACATGAATATAAATGTGGATGAAACTGATAGTGATGAAAACATGCCAGCTGGGACTGAAGATTTAAAGGATCAGGCAGACAAAGTGAAGGAAAAGTAAGTTCATTTTTGTGATGACAGAGATGTTCACAATGATCACAAAACAGTTTTGTCTTCTAGTCCACATGTCTCGGCTTTAAATTAATCTCTTTGCTAGCTTACTCCTAAAAATGAATTTTAAGCAAAAAAACGAGGTCCTAAAATATTGATGACTCATCTTTACTACGTCGCTCAGTGCTGAAAAAAACAATCTCAGAATGTTTTGGGTTGAACTCAGTGAAATCTTTTTTTTATCCAAGATGGTGGATGAAGTTGAGAAATATATTTAATTCAATACCAAAAAATATCAATAAAAAAGGAGTTTGCCTTAAATGTGCAGTAAGCAATATCAGAGAAACACTATAGCCTAAGTATAGACACACACACACACACACACACACACATATATATATATACAACACTAAATGGACATTATCTTACAGGTTTGAACTAAGTGCCAAAATGCGTGAGGCTTGTCTAATTGTGAAGAACCACCTTAATGATGGAGCCAAAACAGTGAAGAGTAAAGAAGTGGTAGGACACATATTACATGTTATTCACATTGTGGTTATCATTCCAAATGAATCAATTCATTCCAGTTAAACTTTACAGTGAACTATCAAGTTTAATGTTGCTTTGTTAACGTCCACAGTTGTCCAGCACTCATACCGTTCAGCTGGAGTGGTTCCGAGTTTCCAGTGCAAAGATGATCCAGCCATTACGTGTGTCAAATTACCTGATGGCTTTCTCAGAGGTCTCCCCCATCCTTCTAGAACACATAGTCAACATGACCGACGGCAACGGCAACACTGCGTTACACTACAGCGTCTCCCATTCCAACTTCACCGTTGTAGACCTGCTGCTTGACACAGGTTAATAGAATTTTTTTTCAGAATAACATGAGATTATAACAACCAGTACCTAATAGAGTTCCTGAATTCATTCTTTTTACGACAGTAGTAGAAGACAATACTGTTTCCCAACTGTAGGGGGACCTCGAGAGCAAAATTTCAAAAATAGCATAATGCTGCTTTAAGTTTGAGAACTTTTGGGGTCCTTAAAATATGCAGCTAGCACAGTTGAATAAAGGCCGTTTGTGCCAAGGATGATAATGATAAAGACACAGTTCAAAAAAATCGATCGCATGTTGGTCTTCGAAGAATCTTAAAGGGGTGGTAAAGTTTGATTTCACTTTTCCAACTTTAGTTAGTGTGTAATGTTGCAGTTTGAGCATAAACAACATTACCAAAGTTACAGCGCTCAAAGTTCAAAGCAAAGGAAGATAATTGCTTTTAAAGAAAAGGACTACAACAAATGGCTGGTAAGAACCACAAGACATTCCTCTCCGGGTTAGTAACATCACCAACCCTAAAATGTACATAAATCCCACCCCGGGAACACGCAATCCATGTTGAGAAGAGGAAAAGTGGTTTTATAGGAGTTCATTTGTGAGTCAGCTCAAACTTTAGCATCCATCTTTTCACATGTAATAGAAAGTCACTCTGTGTGCATGTCACAAGAGTTCCTATACAAATAGATTACATGACAGAATATGCTAACTGAAGATAGTTAACTCCACATCAGCAACATAAATTCATCAACTAACCATTCAGAGATGTCCTGTTGCATTCTACATGTTGTCACTTCTTCTTGAGTCTCTCCATCTTTGACTGGCTCCAGTTTAAACATGAAAGGCAGAACAGTTTCTGACATTTTAGAGTGTCTGTGTGAGGAAATCGCAGCTGCTAATAGACACAAGCTCTTGAAACCCCGCCCTCTGCAGCAGCTCATTTGCATTTAAAGGGCCAGACACAAACGGTGCATTTTTGCAAACCCTCAAAAAGTGACAACTTTAACATGCAATATAAAAATATCTGTGGAGTATTTTGTGCTAAAACTTTGGAAGTACCGTCTGGCGGTATAAGTCAATTGAATCACCTATAAGTTTCTATGGGCCATACGCCTTGTATGGGCTTTTTGGTTCACACCTTCACATACAGTTTCAATTGACAGCATCTGCGGCACTGTCATAAAGTAAATGCATCTGACTAAAGATAACTGAAATACACATAATCTTTTAGCGTACACTATGGTATTGAGCTGCCGTCCAATGTTTGAGACATTGTTACAATACAGGCAACTTCAGGCAATGCATATTTAGCTTTGTGTGTGTTCATGTGCAGGCATGTGCAATGTTGATCAGCAAAATAAAGCCGGATATACAGCTGTGATGCTGGCAGCCCTTTCAGCAGTGAAGGAAGAGGACGACATGGCAGTCGTCCAGAAACTCTTCCGTCTGGGCAACGTCAATGCCAAGGCGAGCCAAGTAAGTCATCCGGTTAATTAGATATTCGTCTGCCATTATATCCTCTGCTAATTTGAGAATGACATTTCAAGTTACGTTCCTAAAAAATGAAGGTTTGTTATTGGGTTTATCTATTGTTCCATGAAGAATCTAGCATCCATGGATTCTTTCCATTGCACAAAGCTTGTTTATAGTGAAAAAAAGTTCTTCAGAATATCAAAATGTTCTTTTAAAGACTATTCACTGAATGATTTGGGAAACCAAAAATAGTTCTTCAATGGAAACCCCCTTTTTTGGAACTTTTATTTTTCAAGTTGCTGGCTTCCATTTTTGTACATTTCTCAACTCATTTGGTGGAAAGATTTGCTAAAGGAGTAACAGAATGCTCTCCATTCAATATGGAATACATGTACACAACCGTTGAAAAGTTTAGGGTCAATCAAAATGTGTTTTTAGGATATTAATTGCTCTCTTGAACACACTCTTGAAGCTCCGCCTTCTGTGTCAGGAGCTGCAGCTCGTTTGCATTTAAAGGGCCAGACACAAAACGGTGCGTTTTTGCAAACCCTCAAAAAGTGACTTTAACATGCTATATAAAAATATCTCTGGGTTATTTTGAGCTAAAACTCATTCACACTGTGAAAAGGGCATAATACCAACCCGTTTAATTGTCTAAATAGTCTTTAGGGGCTACTATTTATCAGTTTTTGTGCTTTTTTTTCACAGATTACTGCATTTTTAGAGTGTAAGTGAATGAAAGGGATGCATTGATTGCCAGACAAAAACCCTTTAGTTAAACGCTCCTATCTTTCGGCCTGTCTGTAGGCAGGACAGACGGCTTTGATGCTGGCCGTGAGTCATGGGCGGCAGGAGATGGTGCGAGCGCTGCTTGATTGTGGTGCAAACGTGAACATCCAAGATGACGAGGGCTCCACTGCTCTGATGTGTGCAAGTGAACACGGTCGAGCTGAGATCGTCTCCTTGCTGCTGGAACAGCCGGGGTGTGACATTTCCGTTGTGGACAATGTGAGTACCCCACCAATACCTTCACACAACCATGATGTATTTGTACACGACAATACTGTATCCTATAAAGCCATCCTAGACAACAACATAGTGTCAGCCCAGATTCGGGCCGTGTGGAATCTATGTGTACAAGATGTGGGCCGACACTATGTTGCTGTCTGGGATAATGAATTAAATTGTTGGTCACGCTAACATTCAAATGAAGGTGAACACGCTATTTCTGACATGAATACATGGATGACCTACTAGATTTGAAATTTTTATTCCACAACGCGATTATCTCAACTTGACCTTCCAATTCTAGAAAGAAATTTTAGCCATGATTATTTTTTATTTCCTTATGACTAATGTTTCAGTGTTATATTCTTATTATAAAGCCATCTTATGCCTGGTTTAGATTACACGATTTTAGCCCGATTTTGGCACGATACGTTTGACGTAGGGTGTCGAGGGGATTCGTAAACGACAACGGCCGTCAGGACGTATATTCGATCGTATCATCTCGTATAGTTTGTCATAGTGGGTGACAACCTATGTCGCGTCTGCGATGCTTCACGACATCACGACAAAAATACTAACATATTTAATGTTTTTAACGGTCGTCCACAACGGTTCCGTCACATGTATGAGGTTGACCAATAGGAGCACAGAAGCTTTTCCGTACACAACTTTCAAAAATGGCAAAACAAAAGAGAGACGATGGTGTTAAAGTTAAAACTAAAAGTAAAAATATATAAGAAAACAATATTTTACCTCAAGTTCTCTTTGGAGGATTGACAGCCCATACTGTCCTCTTCTGGCAATCCAGGAACGTGTCCATTTTCGGGTTTTCTTTCTTTTTTTTTTCTTTTCTTTTTTCTGAACACAGGACAGCCAATACAACACTCACAGCTTCATCAATTGTTCGTTTCCGGATTTCACTCGCTACTAGTTTCGCCTTCTCGATGACATCACGCACGCCGTTAAAGACGGCATGCGATGACTGGTCAGAAAGCAACGTGTAGTCTGATATGTGTCTTGTCCATGACACGACAAGATTTTAGGAGTCAAAATCGCGTAATCTGACACAGTGACTATCGGAACAGACAAAAAAATTGTGTAATCTGAACCAGACATAAAGCTTGTCATACTTGATTGAACCAACAAGACTTTGGGTTAAACATGCATAATAATCATTTTTATTTTCAATATTATAATTGAATGCTATATAGAAGCTTGTTTCTGCCTCAAGAGTAAAAAATAAAATAAAAATTTTAAATTTAAAAAGTTTGTATTTTACAAATATGACCTTTATAACACGTAATTGGCACTTTATACCAAGCAATTCTGACTTTATAACACACGATTGTGAGTTTATATGACACAATTCTGACTTTATAACACGATTGCGAGTTTATATCACACAATTCTGACTTTATAACACACGATTGCGGGTTTATATGACACAATTCTGACTTTATAACACACGATTGCGGGTTTATATGACACAATTCTGACTTTATAACACACGATTGCGAGTTTATATCACAATTCTGACTTTATAACACACGATTGCGAGTTTATATCACACAATTCTGACTTTATAACACACGATTGCGGGTTTATATGACACAATTCTGACTTTATAACACACGATTGCGAGTTTATATGACAATTCTGACTTTATAACACACAATTGCGAGTTTATATCACACAATTCTGACTTTATAACACACGATTTTCGAGTTTATATCACACAATTCTGACTTTATAACACACGATTGCGAGTTTATATGACACAATTCTGACTTTATAACACAATTGCGAGTTTATATGACAATTCTGACTTTACAATACACGTTTGCGAGTTTATATGATACAATTCTGACTTCATAACACGTTTGCGAGTTTATATGACACAATTCTGACTTTATAACACACGATTGCGAGTTTATATCACACAATTCTGACTTTATAACACACGATTGCGAGTTTATATCACACAATTCTGACTTTATAACACAATTGCGAGTTTATATGACAATTCTGACTTTACAATACACGTTTGCGAGTTTATATGATACAATTCTGACTTCATAACACGTTTACGAGTTTATATGACACAATTCTGACTTTATAACACGTTTGTGAGTTTATATCACACAATTCTGACTTTATAACACAATTGCGAGTTTGTATCACACAATTGTGCAAAAAAAATTGAGATGAAAAGTCTTTACTGTACTATAATTTTATTGTACTTTTTTGCTAAAATAACTGTCATTTTTTATTCTGTGGCGGAAACAAGCTTCCATAAGAAGCAGATAAATGGTGTATTTTAAGATTTTGATTTTATTGTCCTAAAGTCATTTCCTGTTGGCCATATAAAGTATGTGGGGCCCAAAGTAATAGTGTATGTTTGAAATCCAATGCAGTCGCTTGTTCCATTACAGTATGATATTGTACTGAAAGTTTTCCAGAAAATTATGTCACAGAATAAGTCACACCCTTAATGTTCGGGGGACTTGGTTTCTAGTGTTAAAGCATTCAACAAAAGAATGCATTATGGTTAAATGTATGCTCTTTGGCCTCTTTCCTTTAGGATGGCAGTAATGCTCTCTCCATTGCCCTGGAGGCATCCCACAATGACATTGCAGTTCTACTGTATGCCCACATGAACTACTCTAAAACACAGGCAGAAGTAAGTCATCTTATGTTTAGTAGAACAAGCAGTTTAATTACTTTTAATGGTCACTTTACAAAACCTGTTAAAGTGATATAAGTAAAATAAAGATATTCATTCAGTAAAATGTAGGGCGAGTCTTGATTTGAGCAGTTTGGGATTGATTGGGTCATTAATGCTACACACCAAAATGAAGCCAGATGTGAATGGGAGTTTGTTGAAGCAATGCCTAAATAGTTGTTTGATTACTGGTTACCATTACCCAATAGCCCATGCAACCTAATGGACATCAGATTAAAAGGATAGTCATTTCAGAATGAAAATAGTATGCATTCAGATTTCATGTTTATTTCGAAAGTATGTACTACTAAAATCTGATGTGCTTCACAAAATGAATGAAAAAATTGATGTAATAATTGAAATTGTATAATTCTGGTGAGAAATACAGAGGTTACCATTGTGGTAACTAACGTAACTTTTGTGTTTGTTCTTTGTTTAGGTATCACCTAAAGCCGGTCCTAGAAAAACATGGCCCTCAGAGTGACATGATGTGTGGACACATTAAGTACAAAAAGGATATAACCATACTAGAAGATTAATAATGTCTATGTTACAAGTTTATATTTATTCACTGAATACTTTTTTTATCCACGTTTTATGCTCTATACCGCAACATTACTATGTAAAATATTATGCAAACATTAATGTGCGTAAGATCAAGAATTTTACTTACTTTTAATCTTGGTGTATTTACTATAGTAAATGTATTGTTCTACCATGATATCGTGTTTAAATAAGCAAACAAGGTATTTGGGATGATCACAGCTTAGCTGTAATGTTATTGTGATTTACAAAGGTCACAAACTGAACATTTGATCTGATTAATGGTTTAACTTTGGCTCTGCTCAGAAATAGTCATGTGCAAATCATAACAACATAATAACGTGTCCTGCTGTTCAGATACGAGGATGAAGTATTGCAGCAAATTAGGGTGAATCCTTCATCCTACGTTTGAGAAACTCAACCCCTCAATAATCATTAATCTCACGCATTGTGGCTTCAACCTGTGACCGCTGTAATTACATGCTGTTTGAAAAAAGGGCAACAGAAAACACCTACATGGACTCCACCCTTGTTTTCTACCACAGTTAGACATTTATTTTTATCCTCCAATCTAATTGGATAAAGCTCAGAGTCAGCCATTACATACATAATCGGTCATGTCTGGATTTGACGGTGGTATTGCCCTTGTGATCTGTTCTTTGAACTAAAAGGACATTGTCTGGCTTTTGAAAAGAGAGATATGGACCAAATCACAGAAGGGTTAAACATAATTGGTTAAACATACCTCCAAAACATTTTGAGAAATCAAAACAAGTGACATTCGAAAGAAAAATAGCCAGCTTAAAATCATGATAGTTAATGTGATTAACTAATCTGTGTTTACTCTGTTAGGACACCTACGTAAGATTTCTTTATAATTATTTGCTGTCCGTGAGAGTTTGCTTGGTTCACTAACGTCAATACACTGATAACTGAACTCAGCACTTTACACAAATTAAGAAACCAGGTGTTGAGTTAAATACCTGTAAAAGTCTTAAACTAAACTAGAACGTTTACTATAGATTTCAAATACAGACAATCTTTAACGTTGTCCAAAGATGCTGCAGCAACACTGTAAGCAGGCAAACATCTTTTGGTTGCTCATTTAAACATATTTTGATGTATTCAAATTGTACTATTTTTTTTTTACCATACTTAAGTATGGTTTTGTATCATTTTAGGTCTGTCTGTATTTTTGTTCGTCTATTTTATATTGTATTAATGCTTTGTTTAACTGACCGTATCATGCTATGCAGCTTTTGCTATTTAAGTTAGCATTTTTAAATGTACAATTAAAGGAACATTATTTAATGCCATGCAGTTACTCATTAAGAGAATGCACCTACACTAAAAAAGTGAATTCTGGTTAGATAAAACATACTATACAATCACCTAATGGATTATTAGGAACACCACACTAATACTGTGTTTGACCCCCTTTCATCTTCAGAACTGCCTTAATTCTACATGGCATTGATTCAACAAGGTGCTGAAAGTATTCTTTAGAAATGTTGGCCCATATTGATAGAACAGCATCTTGCAGTTGATGGAGATTTGTGGGATGCACATTCAGGGCACGAAGCTCCCATTCCACCACATCCCAAAGATGCTCTATTGGGTTGAGATCTGGTGACTGTGGGGGCCATTTTAGTACAGTCAACTCATTGTCATGGTCAAGAAACCAATTTGAAATGATTTGTGGTGCATTATCCTGCTGGAAGTAGCCATCAGAGGATGGGTACATGGTGGCCATAAAGGGATGGACATGGTCAGAAACAATGCTCAGGTAGGCCGTGGTATTTAAACAATGGCCAATTGGCTCTAAGGGGCCTAAAGTGTGCCAAGAAAACATCCCCCACACCATTACACCACCACAAGGCATGATGGATCCATGTTCTCATTCTATTTATGCCAAATTCTGACTCTACCATCTTAATGTCTCAACAGAAATCGAGACTCATCAGACCACGCAACATTTTTCCAGTCTCCAACTGTCCAATTTTGGTGAGCTCTTGCAAATTGTAGCCTCTTTTTCCTATTTGTAGTGGAGATGAGTGGTACCCAGTGGGGTCTTCTGCTGTTGTAGCCCATCCGCCTCAAAACTGTGCGTGTTGTGGTTTCACAAATGCTTTGCTGCATACCTCGGTTGTAACGAGTGGTTATTTCAGTCAAAGTTGCTCTTCTATCAGCTTGAATCAGTCGGCCCATTTTCCTCTGACCTCTAGCATCAACAAGGCATTTTCGCCCACAGGACTGCCGCATACTGGATGTTTTTTCCTTTTCACACCATTCTTTGTAAACCCTAGAAATGGTTGTGCGTGAAAATCCCAGTAACTGAGCAGATTGTGAAATACTCAGACCGGCCCATCTGGCACCAACAACCATGCCACACTCAAAATTGCTTAAATCACCTTACTTTCCCATTCTGACATTCAGTTTGGAGTTCAGGAGATTGTCTTGACCAGGAACACACCCCTAAATGCATTGAAGAATCTGCCATGTGATTGGTTGATTCGAAAATTGCATTCATGAGAAATTGAACAGGTGTTCCTAATAATCCTTTAGGTGAGTGTATCATAGCCTGGATCATATTAAAACATGAGAAATCTAAATACAAAAAGAATATCATTACATAACATTTGCAATCAATAGGCGAACCCACCTGCATTTCTTTGGCCACCAGCTAGTCAAAATATATGTATTTGATGTCACTAAAGTAGTAAACAGTTAGTAAAATAGTGGTAAAAATGAGTCATGTTGCTTTATAGACTTGAAGAATAGTTGATTACAGCTAAAGAATATTGTGCCTTTTTGGCATAGTTAGAAGTCTTGATGTTGCACTTAAATGTGGCCTTGAATCTGGGCCTTAACTCATGGTCTCAGGCTGGACCGCAGTCTGTTTCTCCTGTTCTAAATTTGATCATTACCTCAACCTCTAATCTGCACGGTATCTTCATTACATAGAATTCTCAAGAATTGCATGGTTCTGAATGGCTGCTTAGCCACTGCACAGTGGCTCTGTCTTTGAGATGTATGCCTTTTCTCCATTTCAACTCAATTAAAATGAACTTTTTCTTGGACTAAGAGATCTGGGGCTTAGTGGGTCTTGTCTTGACTGTGCAGCTTCAGTCTACTTCTTCAAAGATGTAGGTTCAACAAAAATGGTGTTTAAATATGAGAACTTTTAGTGGAAATGTGTGCAATAAGCTAAATGTACACAACCATGAGCACAATTTTTTCTAAAACCAGAACGACGCCTACATTTCTCAATATTAGAACCATCTAAACTGGACTTTAGAGGGCTGCTAAAGTGTTGGGCAGCACTAAATCTGAAGGTAACAATATTTCAATAATCAACTTTAGACATTCTACTTAGGACACGACAACTAAGAGTAATTAAGGTACTAATAGACTGTGTGCTTTATATCGGTGAACACTATTTTGATGGTCCCACAACAGACAAGTACAAGTCAAATTATTCTACTAACGCTAAAATATCTAATATCTAAAATATCTATTAGTAGAATATCTATCTACTAATACTCAGAGTTAGTTGACATAAGAGTTAGTTGACGTATATGGTTGCAAAGTTATAGTTAGTATGGTTAGTAGTTAGAATGTCTAAATGGGACTATCGAAATAAAGCAGGGCCAACTTAAACAATTAAAAATGTAAAAAGATTTATCAACATCTCAAAATCTACCATAAAAGTTCAATGAATACAAATGAAAAACCTGGAGTAATACACTTTGAAAGCCTGTTTGGAAAATGCTGTGAATCATACCAGCTATTCATTCCTTTTGTTTCCCCAAGGAAACAAGTCCATTCACATAGCTAAACTGCATTCAGATCTGCAGTGGATGCAAAAAAAAAGGCAGCACAGCCATGTTTCAAGAACAAACAAATCCTCAAGAGGTCATACACATTTCCTCCAGGAGTTCATCCTGAATTTATTGTATGACCATTTTCCATCCTCTCTCTTGACAAACTCACTGGTCGTTGCCTCTTGTAACCTTAGGACTCTATAAATAAGCTCTGTTACGATCAGTTCTCTTTCGAGGTAGGTCTTGCAACATTGCAACATTCCATAGCCTAGAAATCTAGACGCACCTTAGCAGCAGCAAACATTATTTTGCAGCAAAGTGTGGTCTAGCAACTCTCCGTTGGCTTTTGAAGTGGAAAAACCTAACTCTGGTCAGGGCGTCAGGCCAATCAAACACATCATGTATAGAGTTGGTGCGCGGGCTTAATTCAATAATGGCAGAGTTGTGACGGTTCTGCGCCGTGATTTTCCATAGGTGATTTTCCCTGCTACTTAAAAACAAACATGATTCTGCTGGTGAATAGCGGTCTTTCGATTCGGCTTTTGCCGCAACTCTGGATGACTTGGAGTTAAGAGAACGTCACTTAAGTCATTCTTAAAAAAGGAAGATGTGTTCAAAGTGTTGACGACCGGATACGGCAAAAGTTTAATATATCAACTTGCTCCGCTGGAGGGAAAACTCATTGGACTCACTCATCCACAGCCGTTCGTTGCTTTGGTTGGTTGTGGCGCTATCTTATTGCGTGCAGAGGGATATTGAAAGACAACCTTTTATCCCGCCCCTCTGATTGAGGTATGCCAATTGTGAGTTCCCAGACCTAATATCTTGCCAGGCTAACATTTCCCATGACGCTTTGGGAAAACTCCTTAAACCATAAAAACTGAAGCCAGCAACTGCACTAGCCAATGCCGCAGACTCTGTCTCCTTCACTTCAAAGCCTACTTTGCTGTGGACCCGAGTACACGGCGCAGAAGCAGTGATCCCGCGAGAAGATAAGATGTTTTTACAAGGAATGTGACACCAAGCTACCGGACAAGCACGACACGTGACCAAAATGACACTTGCTTTCCCATCCAAATAGCTCCTTATTACGGCGCTTTCTGAGAATTCAAACTCCTGCCATTTGTGCTGGCTCTGGCCCCAATGCACGTTCACAAAGTGTGTGAATGCAGCGCTTTCCCCATTGAGACTGGGGTGCGCATTTCAAATTATCTTGATAACTGGCTTATCGGTCAACCTTATCGGTATAATAACCTTATCGGTCCCGTGATGTGCTGGCTTTCTATACATCCTTAATTATTTTAACAAATATACTGAATCGCACAAACTGCAGTGTTCTGCGTTTCTATTTTCACGAGGCTCCAGCTGTTGACAGCCTGCCTCGCAAATTGTGTGATGTTGTCATTTTTCCCAGACTGCATTTACATCTGTGCCAGATCCTTTTCTGAATCAGCAGATTTGCGCAGCAGTCGCATCAAGCGACGCGAATACTTTTTGTGCGAAAAAACAAACAAAAATAACGAGTTTATTCGACTATTTCTTTTCTTCCTTGTAGGCCAGAACGAGACTTCCTTATAGATTTCCACGACGCATGCGCGAGAATTGCGATCTAAGCTGGTGTGAGCAGATCGCAAATCTCGCGCATGCGTCGTGGAAATCTAAGGAATTCTCGTTTCTGGCCTACAAGGAAGAAAAGAAATAGTCGAATAAACTCGTTATTTTTGTTTGTTTTTTCGCACAAAAAGTATTCGCGTCGCTTGATAAACATATAGTTGAGCCACGGTAGTCACTTGGGATATTTAAACATTTTCTTCATTGACTTTCTGGGCCGTCAAGAGCCAGTCCCTTAGGAGCCAATGTGGTAGTTATACAGCTCTCAAATTTAATCAAAAATATCTTCATTTGTGTTCCGAAGACGAACGAAGGTCTTACGGGGTTGGTACAGCATGGGGGTGAGTAATTAATGACTTAATTTTCATTTTTGGGTGAACTAACCCTTTAAGAATTTTTTTTAGTCTACAGTTGAGCTTCCGTTTATGTTTGCGGATCTTATATGAGAATAAAAGCCTAAATTCATATATGTTCATCATAAATGAATCAAGTCTCTACATAAAATTTAGACTAAACTCGATTCATATGGATTAGTTTCACAATCGCTTTATGGACTTTTTGCAGTGTCAAAGTGATAGTTGCATGGACTGTCAATGGAGGGACAGAAATCTCAGACTTCATTTAAAATACCTTCATTTGAGTTTCGAAGATAAACAAAAGTCTTATAAGTTTGGAACGACATAAATGGTTAGTTTACCCCAAAATTTCAAAATTGTCATCATTACGCACCCTTAAAGGGATACTCCACTTTTTGTGGAAACAGGCTCATTTTACAACTCCCCCAGAGTTAAACAGTTGAGTTTTACCGTTTTCGAATGTTTTTAGCCAATTTTCTGATATTTAGAAGAATATATATTTAGAAGTCTCATTGACTTCCATAGTAGGAAAATATACTAAGTCAATGACAACAGAAACTGTCTGGTTACTGATATTCTTTTAAATATCAGAAAATCGGCTGAATGGATTCGAAAACGCTAAAACTCAACTGTTTAACTCTGGGGGAGTGGTAAAATGAGCCTATTCCCCCCCCCCCCAAAAAAAAACATGGAGTATCCCTTTAAGTTTCAATAAATGGACTGGGTAGACAGAAAAACTGACCGTCTAAATAAAGTCAGAATATAATATATTGCTCCACATGTGACATTCCTTCCCAGTTGACATCACTAGCCAAAGAGACTTCACTGACAGTTATTGAACTGAATTGAAACTCTGAATTAAACTGAGCTGAATAACGACACTATTACCTTCTGTAGAGCTGCTTTATATGAATAATACATGATATTTTCTGTATTGTAGTGCTATATATATATATACACCGGTAAATGTGACTTGACTCACCTTTCACGATCCAACCAATTCCTGATGGAATAAAAATCAAGCCCCACCCTATAAATTTCCTCATTAAATATGTTGAGTCCCTTGGAAATACTATACAAATACCCAAAGTCTTGAAATGAAAATACACTATTTCGATTAAAACAGCATACAAGTTCATAAAAAATATGTTCCTTTAATAATACACACTTAAAATATGAACTGCAGGTAGTAGTGTGGTGTCCTTACGTGAGAGCCACACGAGCGTGGCCAACAGTGACGCTGGAATTCATGTTGGACCGATACACGACTGCATTCATAGCACTGAAAAAGCTTAAGTTAAATGAGCAGTTAACAGGAAAAGGGGGATGGGGTGATAAGAGCATTTCTGTATGTATGTGTAGAAATCCAGTCTCTGTATTCTGATAAGCCACTAACTACAAATTTAAAAAATAAAGACACATTTGGCAACATAATCAGTGTTCCAAAGGGAGCCGGAAAAGAAACATTACCTAGGTGTGGCACAATCCAAAATCTGTTTAATGAGGTTAATGAGCTACTGGGTTCTTCTCCGTTCTCAGACGTGTCCTTTCTGTTAAAAGTGTGCCGACATGCGCAAAATTACACAAAGTTTGGGAACAAGTCTGTTTCTGGCTGCTGCAAAGACACTCCCTTCCAGAAAGAGTGCGAGAAAGCATAAGATGGGTTCAGGGACCAGTATTCTGTCGTTCCTGCTGAAGGAAGTGGAGGAGGGTGGGACTGGAGAAGGCCCTGATCAGAGGTGCTGTTGGAGGAAGTACAGTAGCATGATCTCGTAGTGCTCTCCGGACTCAGGACAGCGAATGCTGTGTCTCTCATTGGGGTAGATCTATGGAGGAAAAAGTAGGATGAATGATTTGGTTGAGGGGAAGAAAAAAATAAGTAGTAAGATTGTATGAAGAGTTCAGATGCAAAAGCCTCTAAATGCCATTTGAAATTTTCTTCTTTAATGATGATTTTTATCAAACTTGTATATTTAAGTTCAGTAATTTCACTTAAATAACAATTAATAGGTAATTATCATTGCCATTTAAGTGAAATTACTGAACTTAAATATACAAGCTTGATAAAAATTATCATTCTAGAAGAAAATTTCAAATGGCATTTAGAGGCTTTTGCATCTGAACTCTTCGTATATTTTTAATGCTCTGTTTTCAAACCTGTAGCTGATATGGCTTTCCTGCACGGATGAGTTGAGACACCAGGAAGTTGGTGTGGAAAAAGTGCACATTTTCATCAAGGAACCCATGTAAAATCAGTAATCGGTTTGGCCTTGGGGAAAAAAACAAAAACAAAGGAAAAAAGTTAGTGTCAAGTTAGCACAGTGAAAATATAACCAATTGCTTTAATAATACATTCTGAGAAGAGTTAAAGGGATAGTTCACTTTGAAATTAATTTTTGATATGTTTTAGCTTACCTCAAGGGCACCCACGATGTAGGTGTCTTTGTTTCCTCAGAATTTTCAATTTTGATATTTTTAAGTCAAACCGTTTTTGTCTGTCAGTCATTTAATGGAAGTTTATGGGGTCTACCCTGGGTTCACCTCAAAGAGCATGCACAGAAAAGTCCTGGGCTAGACTCGTAAATGTAAGTACACATTGATGGCCTAAGACACGAAACGAGCGGTTTGTGTGCGCTTTGTTCTGCGCAAGCGCCGGAAGTGATCTCTTGCGCAGTTGCGAAAAAAAAAAATCATTGTTGATATATCGAAATCGTCTTCCATTGCAATTTCCTGTATATCTAAATATGTTTAGATCTTCACAGTGAAGGTTCTGAAATCTGTAAACAATGAGTGACATACACATGCGACAGATCACTTCCGGGGCTTTCCGGCACACTTGCGCAGACGCAATGCGCTTGTAAAAACAATATAATTACTGTTCGTTTACTCACACAAACCGCTCGTTTCGTGTCTTAGGCCATCAATGTGTACTTACATTTACGAGTCATTAAATCATGTTTAATTTGGACTTCTCTGTGCATGCTCTTTGAGGTGGTGACCATTGACCTCCATTATATGACTGACAGACAAGAACGGTTTGACCTAAAAATATCAAAATTGAAAATACTTTGGAAATAAAGACACCTACATCTTGGATGCCCTTAAGGTAAGCTAAAACATACCAAAAATTAATTTCAAAGTGAACTGTCCCTTTAACTATATGGTTTGATCGAAATGGAGAGTTTCATATCTCCAAGATCAAATTTACCTAGATACAAAATAGGAAGAAACTTTTGAGAAGGTATTTTAACCCTATAAAGCCTACTGGGTAACACTTTACTTGATGGGGTGTTCATTAAACCGACATGACACCTTCATAACCATGACATGACATATATCTTCAAAATGAAGTAGGGTTTATGCATGTTTATGACAACTGTCATTAAGTGTCTTTCGCTCAATAATGACATTTTGAATGCAAATATGACATTGTTTGAGATGTCTTTGTTATGACATCTTGACATAAACCACATCATAACCTGCCAGTGTCTTTGTCATGACATCTTGACATAAAAGATGTAATGTAATGTTAACCAATAAAGCTAGGTGGTTTCTTAAGTTTGATCATTAATCTACTATGTCATGTTCATGACAGGTTGTGTTGTCTTAGTAATGTCAAGTTGTCATGACAAAGACACTGACAGGTTATGATGTATTGGTTTATGTCAAAGTGTCAAAACAAAGACATCTCAAACAATGTCATATTTACATTATAACTGAGCAAATGAAACTTAATGACAGTTGTCACAAACATGCCTAAAACTTCCTTCATATTAACAACATATGTCATGTCATGATTATGAAGGTCTCATGTTAGTCTTATGCACACCCCTTCAAGTAAAATGTTACCATAGTGTATATATATAAAGAAAAAAATCAAATTAATATTGATCAAATAGGCTTTTGAGGAATGTTTACTTATACATATTTCAATCATTATTGTACTGCATTGAATTATTTTATATTTAAAGTGACGCAACCCCCCAGCACAATAAAAACTACATAGATTTGATCATAAAACTAAGCATTTAAATACCATCTTCCTGGGAGACATACAGTGAAAACTTATATGTATATGCCTTTTTTAGCAAGTAGTGCTATAGTAGCGTTATAAAGATCTCATTGATTTACATTGCAAGCTATTATTTCTTCATCTTAAATTTTGACCTAATACATTTCAGAAACCCCACCAATCTCCTTATTTTTGCTCAGTTGGCACATCTGAATAAAATTACGGTGTTTTTTTTCCCTCTCTCGAGTATTAACTCCATATTCTCATATCTCATCCATCAGGCTTTCATGGCTCAAATAATATTAAATATGATACTCAACAAAAAAAAAACATGCAAAAACCTGTCTAAACGCTCAAACTATTAAACAAATAAGACTTTTCTGTCCATTATAACAAAATCCAAGCAATTTTAGATGTTTTTTTTTTTAAGGTTAGAAGACAATCCCTGAGATGAAGTTGTATGCCAAGAACACATAATCAGGGTGAACGAACGTGAAACATGTCCTCTGGCCTGAGCCGCAGTAACTCACTCGTTGGGAAGTTTGTCGACGTGCAGTGCGACGGAGCCCGCCTCATATCCCTGCTGGTTATTTTCAGGCACGTCCATGTAGCGTTCGGTGTAGCCAGTATCGTATGCCATCCACACCGTCACAGGAGCTCCTGCAACAGCCACCTGGGGCACAGAATGGGTAACTTGCTTAACACATGATCAGAACAAACAGAAAATAATTTTAGTCTCAAAGTACACACGTTTGAAAGTGTTTCTTCCTTTATATCCAAAACACAGCTCTAATTTTGTATTGTAGTAATTCCAAAATCATACAAAATTGAATTGATCATGATTACAATTTCATAAAAGCAATTCAATCTCTAGTAAGGTGCATTTGAGACGCCACCTGCTGGTGAAAGTGCATGAATGGGTGGGGTTGAGGGACAGTTGAGAAAAAGAGAAAGACATTTTAAGATGATGACATATCATTGGGGCAGCTGTAAATCTCACCTTGAAGATGTTTGGCCTGTGAATGAGGCCCATGAGAGAGAGGAATCCACCGTATGACCAACCATGGATGGCAACCCGACTCAAGTCTATGAACTTGTACTTCTCTGCCACAAACTGAAGCCCCTCCACTTGATCTTCAATCTCCACCTGCCCCTGAGATTGAGGAGAAAATCATAGGAATATGAATAAAGAGTACCGTATCCCATGTTCCATGTGTGCATTCAACGATCTTTACCTTCAACCATGTGAAATACTCAAGGTAATTTGAATGTTTCTTTCAAATACACCATTTTTTTTTTACTTATTGATTAGAATGATTTGTTTAATGTTTTTAAAAGAAGTCTTAGTTTAGGGTCCAGTTCTCACTATTAACTAGCTGCTCATCAACATGCATATTACAAGGATTTTGGCTGTTTATTAGTAATTAACCACATATTAATGCCTTATTCTGCATGACCTTATTGCACATACCTAATCCTACACAATTCTAAACTTAACAACTACCTTACTAACTATTAATAATCATAAATTAGGAGTTTGAGACAAAAGTCATTTTTGCTGATAATTTACTGATAATTTTTCATCCAAGATATCCATGTCATTCTTTCTTCAGTCAAAAAGAAATTAAGGTTTTTGATGAAAACATTCCAGGATTTTTCACCATATAATGGACTTCAATGGGAACCAAACGGTTCAAGGTCCAAAAGACACTTTCAGTGCAAACTGCAAACCGTTCAAAGGGCTTCAAACGATTTCAGACGATGAATAAGGGTCTTATCAAGTGAAACGATCGCTCATTTTAAAAATAAACAACACCGTTTAAGTTTTATAAGCTCAAATGGCCGCCTTGCTCTGTCATGTGCATTCGTGACTCTCCTTTTCGAGCTCGTTCATCAAAATGAATAAACCTTTTTTGTGTCATTTGGTTGATTCAACAAATAATTCTTATTCATCGTCTGGAATCGTTTAAAGCCCTTTGAACAGTTTGCAGTTTGCACTGGATCTGTGTTTTGGACCTTGAACCGTTTGGTTCCCATTGAAGACCATTATATGGAGAAAAATCCTGGAATGTTTTCATCAAAAACCTTAATTTCTTTTCGACTGAAGAAAGAAAGACATGGACATCTTGGGTGACATGGGGTGAGTAAATTATCAGGAACATTTTTTTGAAAAGTGAACTACTCCTTTAATACTTAGTTAATAGTGAGAGTTGGAAACTAATCTAATGTGTGACCGAATGTCACTTATGCTCACCAAGTCTGCATTAATTTGATCAAAAATACAGTAAAACAACATTGTAAACATTACAGTTCAAAATCATTAAATCATTTTAAAATATAATTTATTCCTGTGATTTTAAAGTTGAATTTTCAACTGGCATTACTCCAGTTTTCAGTGTCACCTGATCCTTCAGAATTCCAATATGCTGACATTTCTTATCAATTTTGAAAACAGTTTTGCTGCTCAAGATTTTTTATTTATTTTTTGGAAACCCATGATACACATTGTTTCTGGATTCTTTGCTGAATGGAAAGCTTAAAAGACCAATTTATTTTAGATAGAAATCTTTTATAACATTCTAAATGTCTTAAAAAAAATATTAATTTAAAAAAAAAAAATAGAAGTTTTGAACCATAGTGTATATACAAGCGTTGCTAGGCGACTTTTTCTGGGTGAAAGCTAGGTGGTTTCTTACTGATCTGAGACAAATCAGCTTATCCTTTATTTATAAAACATTAACTTGTAATTAATAAGCAGTAGTCATCACCAAATACAAGTTATCATACAAATTGACTTCACATCACACATGAGTGACCTTCAATGAGCAGTGATAGAAATGAGTTGGACAGAACTGAAGGCGTCTAATTCAGTCTTTGATCGAGTAACAAGTGGGATCATATGTCAGAGCCAGTGGGAGCTATAACTCAGTAATCATTTTTACACCTTAGCCAACCATTCCAACCACTTAAATTGCAGCATGATCATATTTGTGTCTATATAAAGTATTTATGCAACCGGTTTTCAACACATGCTGGCTGACCTTTTAAAAGCAAACCATAATGTGTTAAATGTGAGGCAACGGTTTACAACTGGCATTAAGATGTGTTTTGGCCGACTGGATCACACGTGTAAATGGTGTCTAAGAACCTGTTTACACCTGGTAATAAGATGCGATTTGGTAGATCGAGTCAAAAGTTCAGGAAAGAGACACATGGGCATTTACTTTCAACCTCCTCTGTACTGATGGTATTGTTTTATTATAATGCGTTTACTTCCACTTTGATTTTTAGCGTTTTACAGCGCGTTTTCTTTAACCTGTTAACATCCGCTCTTTCGACATGTATGTGAAGAGTGTGCTTAACTGAAAGAAAGCAACTATAAAAGGACTCGTGGAACTACCGGTTCGTTTGCACTTGCATTTTGCCATTTCCTATTCTTCATCTGGGCAGACCTCAAACTCTGACAGACGTTACAACACACAGACAGGGGTTGGATAAATATGTTTTGCTTTTAAAACTGTGTTTTAATGCGAGTATAGGCCTACACACGTATAGAGATCGCACCCGCATGTCTCTAACACACACACACAGGTTACGTTACCTAGAAAACATTTGACCTGGCTGGCAGAACGATTGCCTTTGCCTACATCTTTGCGGTGACAAGACAAACATATTTAAGACCTATCCAATCTGAATTTAAGACAATTTAATACTTTTTAAGGCCTTATTTTTAAGAAAATTGATTTAAGACTTTTTAATACTTTTTAATGACCCGCGGCCACCCTGAATAATGATAAGTCTATAAAGCCACAATATCAACTCGGACAATGTCATGTTTAATTATTTAAAAAATAGTGTTTTTTCCATTTCCTGAAAGTAGCATTTATTGTAGATAAAAGGTTTCCACCCGACAACGACTATATGAAGAGTTCAGATGCAAAAGCCTCTAAATGCCATTTGAAATGTTCTTCTAAAATGACCATTTTTATCAAGCTTGTATATTTAAGTTCAGTAATTTCACTTAAATGACAATTAATAGGTAATCTTCATTGCAATTTAAGTGAAATTACTGAACTTAAATATACAAGCTTGATAAAAATGATCATTTTAGAAGAAAATTTCAAATGGCACTTAGAGGCTTTTGCATCTGAACTCTTCATATATTAATATGATGTTGTTCAGAGTCACAATTGTAGACTGTCAGTTCTAATTACCATTTTGTTTTTAAGGGCCCCCTCAAACTTAAGGCCTCTTTGGCACGACCCTCTTCCATCGATGACCACCACTGCATAACCCAGAGATGCCAACGTGTTCAGACGCAGATACTTCACACCCTTGTAGGAGTTATTTACTAACTGCACCTGAAAAACAGAAAGGAAAAAGGGAAACATGTTAAAAGTAGACATATTAAAGAATTTAGCTGTGTCACAAACCAAAATTTCAATGGGCACCAAGACATTCAATTCAGTACTGCATTTAGTAGGCATAGCCCACCGTAAAATAAGATGTAGTCCCTTACTCACTCAAATTGTTTGTATTTAAAATGTATATGAATAAAAAAAAAGAAGCTTTTTTTCATGCATGTACAATGAATGGTGAGTGGAGCTTTCAAAGAACAAATGGCACCACAACAGTTTTCATAGAAAAGCAGAGCAAAAACATTTTGTATTTAAATATTTCCATCCAATGGGTTGTGAACGCCTGAAACCATATCAATTAATCAGTTAACTGAACCAATTAGGCAAATTTATCATTTTTTTTAATTGTTATTATTTTGGAGCTTTGAAAGACCCAGCCAAAGGAACATCCCGAGGGTGAGCAAATGTCACAATTAACATTTTGGGTAAAACTATTACTTAATGGCCAGTTTTCCAAAAAAAAAAATACTTCTCAGCCAAACCAACCTGTGGGCCGCCGTACACAAACAGGATTGTGGGGTGTTTTTTGCCTGGTTTCAGGTTGTGTGGTTTGTACAGCATTCCATATAGGCGGAAACCGGAATTGGCAGGGAAGCTAAATATCTCAGGAGGGACATAATCAGCTGGACAACCTGCACAACACAGACAAAAGCAAACAGGTTATTAGAGCATGTGTTATTCTTTCCAACAGCTGTGCAACATCACCCTGACCTCACCTGTAGCCTCCATCATGCTCGCCCAGAACTCCGGCTCCTTGTGTATGGGGTCACTGTCAGAACCCGTCAGTTTGTAGACATGAACACACGGAGGCGTGCTCACGTTACTGTAGTGGCTGATGAACATGTCAAAGTTCTGTATTGAAACGGGAGAAACATGGTTCTATATTGAAACAGTCATGGAACACTGCTTGGTTTGCTTCGGCAAGATATTGTAAAATAAAACTTCTTCCGTTTTTTTTTTTTATACTGCAGGACAGTTATCTCCATCAGTAGTGTTTGGACACGTGTATGGTTTTTAATAACCAGAATAATTATCAATTAAAAACGTTTGCTAGTTTAAGTAACAGTAATGTTTATGCAATTTGAAAAAAATTAGGGCTCTCAAACGATTAATCGCGATTTATCACATCCAAAATAAAAGTTTGTGTTTACATAATATATGTGCACTGTGTATAATAATTTTCTATATATAAATACACACACATGCATGTATATTTAAGAAAAAAATATTATTTATATATAAAACATTTATATTTACATATAATATAAATTATCTATAAATCTTTATACAGTATATACATGAAAATATTTCTTAAATATATACAAGCATGCGTATATATACATATATATATATATATATATACATAAAATAATTATACACAGTGCACCCACATATATTATGTAAACACAAACTTTTATTTTGGATGCGATTAATCACGATTAATCGTTTGACAGCCCTTAAAAATATATATATTAAATTTAACATAAGATAAACCATGAATAATAAATGCTGTAAAAGTATTGTTCATATTAATTCACAGAACTATTGTATTAACTAACATCAATGTATTCAATCGTATTCTAATGTGTTAGTGAATTGTAACATCTACTTTCCTCCACCCAAGCACCCCGTAAGATACAACCCATGATGCAACGACGTGAAACTCTTGATTAAAACTGGAAAAAAGTGACAAATTCTGGATATTCTAAGCCGAACATATATGATTAAATATTAATTTTCTTCAGGCTGGGATTCTTTGCCAGAAAGAAACAAGCTTCGGCCTTTTTTTTTTTTTTTGTAAAAAAATCATTTGCTATTTTTGTATGTTTCAGAATGCTATTTTGTCACCAATGATTTGGTAGGCACACACACACCTGGCTGACAGAGCAGCTGTGAGAGAAGCCTGGCTTAGTAAGTCTGACGATTTCTCCAGGAGATTCGTATCTGACAACATAAAGATGGTGCTCAAGTGGAGTATCTTTTGTGCCCTGGAAGTACACCAGTTTGGTGTCTTCGTTGACCCAGATCTGCAAATACAGATGAAAGAAAAATGTAAAGAACGGGAATTTGTGCAAGACATTTATATGTTGAATTTGTTGAATAATACAGCAAACCTTTGATCCGTGTCTAGCCAAGACTTCCCACTCTCCACTCGTAATAGTCACCTCCTCTTCTATCTGGCATTTAAAATCATCTAATAATAATGATAAAAAAAGGTAAGTCACTCATATTACAAGGCGCCATGCTTACATTTTGATAGGACAAGCCATAGTTAAAACCGTGACCACGTAAATAAATAAATACTTAAATAAATATAGAAAATTATAAACACTTAAATAAATATAATAATAAATAATAATATAATAATAAAATAAATAATAAATACTTATATAAATCTAGAAAATAGAAAGTAAATAAAATAGTAAATAGGGAAAGTAAATAAATAAAATAGGGAAAGTAAATAAAATAGTAAATATAAAATAGTAAATATAATAACTTGATAAAACAAAGAATACTTTTTTTGTTAAAATTAATCCTGAATTTATTTTGCATTACTCTTTCCTTAATTTAATTTGTCCTGTATTTATTTTTATTCTTTGAAATTCCTTTCTTATATTTATTATTTCTGGATATGAGAAAGGCTCCAGTGGTTGAGAGCTCACATATAGAAACATTAGATGATAGTGATATATATTGGAATTGTGCACAGGATGTGGCAGATCAACTGGACAGATGTACAGTATGTTATTTTTTTACATCAATCAATTACAACCTCAAGGTTCCTAGCTGACCTTGATGGAGTTATGGATCATGAGACTAGCTGAATAGAGAAGTTGTGATGAAGTGTTGGGTTTGCCGGGATCACAAGTAGTTCTGTTTACTTGTGTCTGTCAAGTAGATCCATATTCAATCCATACTCAGTCGACCGATTCGTCGGTTTTGCCGATATATTGGTACCGATAGTTGATTGGTGGAACTATCGTTATCGGCAAAAATGCACACCGATAGTTTTTTACGGGTTGCGTCCGTTGCTGGAGCGGCTGAGAAAGGCGCGCGGTCTTTACACCGCACGAGAGCGCTCAGAAGAGACTGCTGGCATTATACAGAACGAGAGCGGCCTCTAGTGGACAAACAACAAACTATCACTGGCTGAGTTGCTTACGTTAACACGCAAAGGCATGCGCGCAGCAGATGTGAAACGGTATGAACACTAAAGTACATATTGCCATATTATTATTAAGTAATTAATTTATTGACCAGATGCTGCATTAGCAGAGAAATAACAGGAGTATGTTTGCTGTCGAGTCTGAGAGGAATAACATTAACGGCTACCTCAAGTGACTAAAGCAATGTGACAGAAGCACACGTAGACATGACCCAAATGTTTTATGTCGCAATTGTTACCATCTATTTCCATTAGTTTATATCCGACTGGACTGGTCACTTTTATGCATTCATTAGCCGGAGAAGTTGCATATTTAAAGCTAGTGACGTGATTGCTTTCTCAACATGTTCATGCAGCTGACAGAAACAAACAAATCAGAAATCATTCGATTTCAGTTATTGTTTTATCACTTCAATATATATTGTTATTTTAATTAGATAATCATCAAGTTTTCTAAAAGAGAAGCAAATAAAGTGAGAGTCTATACATGTAGTATAGGATCTACATTTATGTAATTTTAATGCTATGGCCTTTGCTGTTATTTAAATATCTGGCCATCTTAAGGCATGACTCTTTGAATTTATATGAAATGGTAACACTTTACAATAAGATTCCATTTTTAGAATTAACTAAGGTTAATAAGTGTTGTAGAAGTATTCACTGTTTATTAATTTCAACATTAAGTAATACATTTTAAATTTAGTTTTAAATTTAATTTGATATGTTATAACCTTAGTTAATGTACTATAAACTAACATGAACGATCAAGGTACAATCGTATTGCTCAAATAATGGTGCATGCAGTAAAACTGTGTATTGTATATCGCACAATGCATAGTTCATTAAAGCAAGATTACATCCTTGTTAACAAATGGGACTTGCAAAGTGTTACCTAAGAATTTAAAATGTTCTAGGTTATAGCTAAAAAAACAAAACAAAACAAAACACATATTTGAACTGTAATATTTTATGTTCTCAGTTTAATATATTAATTTTTTATATAGTTCAGCACTGTTTTACTTGGAGAGTTGTATCCATTTAAAAAAAAAAATAAAAATAAAAATTGGTTGAATAATCTGTTATCGGCATGCATGGTTAAACCTAAATATCGGTATTACTGATTTTTTATAAGTAAAATTTCATGAACTATTGATTGGCTAAGGATTGTATAATGATGTTTTACATTTTTAATATGGTGTTAAGAAAATCAATATTTTGATTAGGTGATCAGTCAGGGTTGCCAATGCTTGGTGCCACATTTTTTCCTCAATGTATTGACTAGCATGGAAAGCAAAAAAAAGCAGCCTCTGTGTAGGGTAAAGCATAAATTTACAATTTTTTTTATTTGAATGGTATTATGTATAATTTGCTTGACTGGGTGTCAGAACATTCACTAATTCTTTTAAATTGCAGTGTCATTTTCATTGCATCATATCTGCATATTTGCACTTCTGATCAAACCTGGGCAAAGAGACATACACAACTGCACGTTTAACACTGACCTTCTGAAGGGCTGTATTCTCTGGACCACTGCTGGCAGCCTGGCTGTAAGAGACTGGTTATTCTGTACAAATGGCAGAAGCCCGTTTGTGATTCGTTCACCCACAAGAAGCTGATCTTGTCATTAGTTGTTTGAATGAAGGGATAGAAGATATCATGAACCTATTGGGAAATAAGAAATGAATAGAAAACAGTCAATAAACCAAGACTTTGGTCATGTTTGAAATAACATTCATATACTATTTTCGAATGATATAGTTCTTTGTGAATCTAAACGTACATTTGGAAAAATTGAAAATGTATCCCAAAATGATCTTACATTATGTGTGCCATTTCACATGCTGCTTTTAAAAGATTCACCCTGAGTATTTTGTGCAGTTTGCAGTAGGGGTGGGAAAAAAAAAAAAAAAATCGATACAGCATAGTATCGGGATATTTTCTGTGGCAATACTGTATCGATACACGGGCGCCAAGTATCGATCTTTTTTGCAATATTTAATTATAAAATTATCTGTTTTACTTTCCGGTTTTCTTCATTGGTTTCTCTATTTTTCACTGCTTGAGAACATAGGTTGAATCCGAAATCGCCCACTAAACAATCATTCACTAAGTTAGGCTTATTCCCTAAGTGAGTCCACTAATACTGTTCACTTGAAGCAGTGAATGAAAACGAGTGAGCAAATTCGGACAGCCGTTGAGCGAAAGCTGGAGGCTACACGTTGATGCAGTGTAATGTGGGAGAGAGACGCGATCTGACACGCATCCCATTTTCTCACAAATGTTCATTTAAGACTTCATTTAAATCATTTTAGGACGCTCTTATTTGATAAAACGGACATTTTGCCATAATTTGTGTGTGTAATGATTTGTTCAAGCCCAAAAGAGAAATCGATACCGACACGCGTCTGTTCTGTGCGTGTCTGTAATACAGGCAGGATTGAACGGATACTGCGTAATTGCGTTTAAAAAAAAGTTTGTTCTTGCGTTGCCGCGGTGGGCAAGTGATGAAACAGCTGTTGCGACTGAACACATAACACCGACTATCGTAGCAAGCCTGGAGCTCAACATTCATGTGAGAGGTCTCCTATTCAGAGAATAATTACGTCCTGTCCTGTGTCCTGAATGTCCAAGAACAAGTTTTTGCACTTCAGTTAATATAACTGAAGTGCAAATGTAGAAGATAATGTTTACAGAATTAAATGTGACATTTAATTAAAGTGAGTTGAGCAGTCTTATTTTGCTCATTTTTGTGATGTCTTTGAATAACATGGGGAACATGAATCGCAATATATTGCTTGTATCGCAATATATTGAGAATCGCAAAATTGAATCGTGGTCCAAATTTTGCGATACTATCGAATAGTCACATTGTTGCCAATTCCTACCCCTAGTTTGCAGTAACTAGTCCTCTAGTATAACATTCTAGAATACACAGACTGTCGTGTAAAAGTTGGGGGGGCTGGCATTTTTCTCTTTAAATGCTCATTAAGGCTGCATTCATTTGAAAATAAATATTGTGAAATATTAAAATTGTTTACATTTTAAAATTTGTATAAATAAAAATTATTAATATTAAAAATAAATAAATTAATTAATTAAATGGAATATTCACCAGCCATTACTCCAGTCTTAAGTGTCACATGATCCTTCAGGAATCATTGTAATATGCTGGATTTGGTGCTCATGAAACATTTCTCATTATAATCAATGTTGAAAACTTGTGCTGCTTAAAGGGATACTCCACTTTTTTTTAAAAATAGGCTCATTTCACAACTCCCCCAGAGTTAAATAGTTAAGTTTTATCGTTTTCGAATCCATTCAGCCGATTTTCTGATCGGCTTCTGATCATTGACTTCCATAGTATATATTTTTTCCTACAATGGAAGTCAATGCGACCAGAAACTGTCTGGTTACTGATATTCTTCTATCCCTTTAATATTTTTGTGGAAATGGTGATTTGACACTATCATTGGGATTCTTTATTAAAGCACACAAAATTCTAAATAACAACATATATTTTGAAAATGAAAGCCTTTGTAATGTTACAACATGTCACTTTTGATCAGTTTAATGCGTCCTTGATAAAACTATTAACTTTTTTAATATGTTCTTTCCCAACTCTATGGCTAAGTTCAGACTGCAGGTAAATGTGTGATTGTTTTGCTCATATGTGACTTAGATCTGTTTTTGGAATCTGATTTTTCAATACAGATTTGTGCCACTGTCATATGTGTTCCTAAATCTGATACAGGTCAGATGTTTTGCCAACACTCATATCGGAATTCATTTGACTTTTACATCACCGTAGATCATCGTATGTCACAATTCTGCACACATGGGAGTCACTTCAAAGATTTTACATACCCGAAGTTATCAAGAAAGGTAGTCAGGTGACCATCATATTGGTTACCATCTGTGGTCCTTAAACTGCCATATCAGTGCACCACTACACTTATTATTGAAGGGTCTTACGTTGATCCAAATGTCAGTGATCTCCTCATAGATGATGAAGGGCTGGACTCCCTCAGGCATGGCCTCCACATGCTCCTCCCACTGCGGATCATCCACGCTCACGGATATGAAGAGTGCTGGTGGTAAAAGCACTAACTGAAGCTTCTGCTGACTGCGGTCTAGTAACACCGCCCAAGCACTGGAACGAGAGAAAATGAAGCGAATGAGTTATTTTATTATTGTTGAAATATTATAGTTATGAATATGTTGAATTAATTTGTACATTTTCCGTTTTATTTATAATTTTAGTTAAATTTTTTTTTTAACTAGCAAAAAAAGTAGCAAACAAAATTATTATTATTTTTTTTTTTTAAATTAAGTTTTCATTAGTTTTTATTTCAGTTTAAGTTTAAGTTACTTTAGTTTAGTACATCAAGATAAACTAAAAAAAGTTTCCTTGGCAACTAGCTGAATTACGAAACCTTATTTACATATACTTATACATAAATTATACATTTATATATATTTAAAATAAACCTTGACTGAAATAAAATTAATTTAAGAAATGAAACTATTAATGTGTGTATATACTATAAACGTTAGTTAATAAAAACACAGCTGTTCATTGTTTATTCATATTAGTTCAAAGTACATTAACTATTGTTAACAAGATTTTAATAAAGTATTAATAAATGTTGAAATTAACATTAACAAAGATTAATAAATGCTGTATAAGTGCAGTTCAGTACTAGATGATGCTAACTAATGTAGTTAACTAAGGAACCTTATTGTAAAGTGTTACCAGCATGTTTATACACGTGAAATTATCCCAAATTCAATTATGGCCTTATTCCGGCTTAATCTAAGCCCTGTCTGTGAAACCAGGCCTTAGTTTTAGTTAATAAACCCATGTATATAAAACATAGCAATTAAATAGCCAACAAGCTAACTAATGCTAACTAATAAATTGCATTAAAAAAAAAAATGCACCGGTTACAAATTCATGGCACCAAGTTTCCATGTGCAAATGAGGTTTAAATGCCACAGTGGAAAATACATTTTTTAGTGAGTGATATCTTAAATTTTGACCTATTGCTCAAAGCCAGCTAAAGCTATAGACTGACTTCAGGCGACTTGTTTTATGGACTGTTTTTATTGTGTTTCGTTTTTCCAGAGCTTTTCAGTCCCTGATCACTTAACACTTTAATATGGGAAAGAGACTGTTTTGTGTGTGTGTGTGTGTGTGTGTTTCACGGTAGTCCTTTCATACTAAGATATTAACTACTTTAAAAAAAATATAAAAAGGCCTCTCACTTACATTTTCTTTTCTAGCAAATTTAAAAGTTGGAAATATTGTGTAAATATTTGTATGGATATAAAAAGATTCAGCAACTAAGACATAAACTGATTTTTTTTACAGGCATTTGATGAACAGAAATGGAATAACACAGTGGATGTTGTGTGGTCACCAGCTTTCAGTACTATAATGCATCTCATCCTCAAGGACGGAGCTAGATTTGCCAGTTCTTGCTGGGAGATGTTTTTCTAATCTTTCACCAAGGCCCTCGCAAGTTCTCAAACACATCTGGTAACACGCGGTTTGGCACTGTAAGGACGATCAGCTGTCCTTCCTTTAGCTCCATCTTTCATTATGGACATCTGCAGTCCTCATGCCTTCTGCTGCAGCCTATGCCATGTTCATCCAAGTGATCAGGAACCCATCTTTCTCCTGCTATTTATCCCAGTCAGTAGAAGGGTCTCTTGAGTGTCCCAAGCTCTTGACCATAATTGCCTACCCCCATTAATCTGTTGTCTTAAAGTGATGTTATAATGCCCATTTTCAGTAAAATAAGTCTCTGAAGACCCCAGGTTGTGTATGTGAAGTTCAAGCTCAAAATACCCCACAGATATTTTTATATAGCATGTTCAGATCAGTCACTTTTTATGGGGGGGGGGCGGAAAAAACACCATTTTAGAGTCCTTTTAAATACAAATGAGCTGCTACTCTCAGCAAAGAGGGCAGAGATTCAAGAGCTAGTGGGTGCTTCTCATTTCTTATTTGTGCATCCTCGTTTCCTTTCCTCGCATCTCAGCACCACACCCTGTAGGACGCGAGGGAAGGACGCGAGGAAAGGAATTGAGGATGGAGGAATGGAATAAAAGTTTTTTTTATATACATTGGAATACTTGATCACTCGAGCGTCACTCCACTTTGTCATCAGCAGCGCTGATTTGCCCTAATGTTGTTGAAGTTTGGTTATTTAATAAATTAATCATAAATAATAATAAAGACAGGCTACACTGATAACGTTTACATGTAGCCAATAACCCGTTCATAACCGGGATATTAGCAGTAACCCGGTCGCAAACGGCCATGTAAACACCGGCGAAAACCCGATTATGCTCATATCCTGGATTTTAAAAACCGGGATATTATACCTGGGGTACCCCTTTTCTAACCCGAATTTTTGGTCATGTAAACGCGCATCGGCATATCCCCATAGTGATTTGTGTTCTGCGCACGTTCTATTCGAATCCTGGTCTTTTGAGTCGAGAAACTTCTCGGCGCATACATGAGAAATTATATAAAAAATTCGCAGACAACATATGTCACATTCATGGCACAATTCAAACGGGATCAGAAAATAATTATTTTCTCGCATTCACTTGCATTGACGCTTTTTTTAAGTTTTACGGATAGGCGGGACTTACCAGCTCTATACCAGAAGTAAACATCGCGAGACAGCACAAAATACTTTGAGCGAGGTCAGTAACGTTACCAGCATCAAAGCGCAAACAAAGGCGATCGCTATCTGCCCCAAACTATTCATTATCCGCTTGCTGCTGTAGTTGTTGTCTTTGGATACAGGAAGAGGAATCAGAAACGCATATTGCATCTTAAGATTGTCTAGACGCTAACCGCGCATCACCATTTACATCAGTACAATTGCAGTTCCATGAATACAGGAGAAACTCTCTGTGCTAACGCATGTAAACGGGTTATTCCTAATGTTTCAGAAAGCCGAATAGTGATCTTAACCCGACCATAACCCAAAAATTGTCTGCATGTAAATGTAGTAACTGTTGAAATATGTGAGATGTGTGGTTTATATAAACTGAAAAGGTAAAGTATAAATTAAAATGATTGTGACCGATGTGAAGGGAGGGGGAGAATTGACCCTTCGCTAAGCCCCGCCCTCCCTAGTTACTGTTGCTACGCCTGTCAAGCTTTCGCGGCTGGCCCATCTATTATAGTGTGGATGCACCCGGTATCAGACATTTCAATGAGATAATTAGTAATTTTCGGCGAACAAGTGAAATATCTGAGAGAGCAAGACAAAAGGGACTACAGTATGCATTCGAGGGATATATTCACGACATTATATGCAACCGATTAGAGAATAATTTCTTAAAAATTGAAGTTAAAGCCTAACGTTATAGTCCCAGCGCAAGCAGCAGCGACTCATACGCTGACCGTTCAAATGGGAAACACAAATTGAGTAACAGCTGTGTTCATACACAGCAGGGTATGTAAAAATAATCTTAATAATTATAAATCAAACAGCTTATCAATAAATCTTGTGGAATGACACTAATACCGGGAGAGCCGCGATCGGATTGGGTTAAGTTACTTTGTAAGGGGTAACGTTAGTAGGACATCGATTAACAAAATGCTGAAATATATTTTAAAGTATGTCAGTGAGCCTTTGTCTTGTCTCTTTAATCGTCTTATTTTACGTTATCATTATGACCAAAGAACCGTCGATATTTCCAAGCAATAGAATAGGTGTTTTTGTTAAGCATGTCCACATTTACCAGTAGTTGTGAATGGGTCTCGCAGATAGACGCTAGATTACGCCAATCATTTCTCCCCTTGGCTTTTAGATTTTCCGGAAGGAAAACAATTCCTCTCCCCCGTCCAAACTTTTAGTATACCGGTATCAGATTTGCACAATCCATACGCACAATGCTTCAGCATGTTTCCCTCGCTCGAAAGCTTGCCAGACCCCCCGCGCATAGTTACGGTTGCTAAGACATGATTGGCCAGTGGCGGTTTTCGGGCGTGGCTTAGCGAAGGGTCAATTGACACATGCGTCACGTTTAGTCAACAAAACAGTTCCGCATAGGATGCACCTGTGTATACTTCGCTTTTGACTCCTCACAAAGCCTCCTCTCTCCTCGATCCTCAACTCCTCACGGTGCAATTAGATAATTGAGATGTCCTTCAGGATGGCTGAGCTCGATCGGTTTCCGGGTCATAGGAGGGAGGACAGAGGAGCGAGGAGACAAGGAGGGATATTAAGAAGCACCCAGTGTTTATTAGCAGCTCCAATTACCTCACACAGTTCACACACTGTAAATTTCAAAAACTTTCAGCCTTTTATGTTTAAACTGGAGTTGGACAAAGATGGAGAGACCCAAGAAGAAATTACAACAGGACATTTCTGAAGGGTTAGTTGATGAATTCATGTAGCTTATGTGTAGTTATCTTCTAGTCATTGTTTTTTTTTTAGTTTTTTTTTTAGTTTATATACACCAATGGGCCAAAACATTAAGACCTCCTGCCTAATATGCTGTTGGTCTTCAGCAAGCTGCCAAAATAGCGCCAACCCACCAAGGCATGTCCTGTGGTCTCTGCCATCAAAATGTTAGCAGCAGATCCTTTAATTTCTGTAGGCTGCAAGGTGGATCAAACTCATTGGTCCAGCACATCCCACAGATGATCAATTGGATTGAGATCAGGGGAATTTGAAGGCCTGAGCAACACCTTGAACATTTCATCATGTTCCTCAAACCATTCTTGAAAAATGTGTGTAGTGTGATCATCATCCTGCTGAAAGAGCACACTTCCACCAGGCAACGCCAGTCATGAATGGGGTGTACCTGTTCTACAACAATGTTTAGGTAGGATACACGTGTCAAATTTCATCTCAGGTTTTCCCAGCGCAACATTGCCAAGGTCCCTCCCACAGTGCCTTCACTTCCCCAGGTAAAGTGCACATGTACACTGCAGTCCACGTGATGTAAAAGAAAACAGGACTCATTGGACCAGGAGAAACTCTTCCACTGCTTTAAGGTCCAGTTTCGACGCTCGCATGCCCATTGTAGGCGCTTTTAACGGTGGATGGTCATAATAGGCACTTTGGTTGGTCTGTGGCTACCCTATACACAACAGAGTTTGATGCATTGTGTGTGGTGAAATTCAAATTGTGTGAGCCACAGTAGACGACCTATTGGCTCAGACCAGACAGGATAGCCTCATGTCCTTGTGCATCGATGAGCCTTGGGCGTACAACACCCTATCGCCGGTTTGTGGTTTGTCCCTCCTCGGACCACTGTTGGTAAATTCTTCAACCTACAAGCCTTGCCATAACAGTATTGGCCCTTTGTCTTTGAGATCTTTATTACTGCCCATTTCGCTTGAATCCAACATGTTTATTAAGAGAGCTGATTGTTTGCTTCCCATCTAATCTACCCAGAACTTGTTAGGAGATAATTAATATTCACCTCACCTGTGATTAGTTAAAATGTTTTGGCTCATCAGTATAAAGGAAAGACATGAGAGTGAAAATCTTTAAAGCAATTATTTGTTGTTACTTACAATTTGCCATCTTTTGTCCATCCAGCTCTCGCAATGTACTCAACCCCAGGAAATAGTGTTGTGAATGGGAGAACAAGCTCCTTGTTTTGTGCACTAATAATCTACAGAAAGAATAAGAGATCATTATAAAGCCTTTTAGCCAAGTACAAAAAGAGATAAAAGTGAGCTTGGGCACAGGTACCTACCTTTCCATTCTGGTCAGTTCGAATCTCTGCTAGTTTCAGGCTAATTTGAGGGTTCTTACTTCCTAAAAGCATCAAGAGGGGATAATCAGCATTAATTGTTAACATCAAGCACAACTCCATTGACATAATATTGATAGTAAACAAAGCGACGTAAAGAATATCCTGTATTTTTAAGAATTAAAGCGTTAATTTATGTGTTGCACTTCCACATTTTTATGCCATTAATTCTGGCTTCAATTACACTTCTACATAAGGATGAACCAAATTCCACTGAGGAAGCAGTGTTAATTTAGTTGACAAATAATTTTCCAACGTCATTTTTTCCACTGACAAATACACACAAAATTATGTCAAAATGTCCGTCTTAAATTCTATATTTTCCCAACTGCTTACATTCAATTGTCAATGTATTGGATCCGTGCATTCAGCTTTAAAGTGATAGCAGTCTAATAACCTGCTGCTGTCTGTCATTAATGTTAATCGAAAAATAAAAGAAAACAGAAAATCACTCTATGACTGAACAACTTGAATAACTTTAATAATGATTATTTACTTTATACAAATAAATCTCTCTGCTTGAAAGAAAGAAGACTGTTGCATGCAAACTGTTATAAAGAATGCATATATCATTAATTAAAAAGAAGACCATGTTCTTGTCTCTTTATGAGAAGTGGCTTCATTTAATTTTAAGACAAAGACATGTTATATGCCACAGCAGTTCTGTGTCTGTTATTGCATGTTCAAACTGTACTATCATTCATATTAACAGGTTAAGAGATGTTTTCTCCAAGAATATTTAATGAGTTTGGACATTTTAGAGAAATGCTTAATTGATGCATTGCAATTTAACTAAACCCATTCGATTTACTTATTAGATCTTATGATATTTTTAGTCGATTAAAACAAATTCAAATGACTAAAATATGACTAAAGCTAATTAGCATTTTAGTCAAAAGACTGACTAAAATTAAATCATAATTTGCTGTCAAAATGAACACCGAGGACGTTGAGGGGAGTTGGAAATGAGAGTAATGCAATGGTCATTTATGCAGAAGAAAAGTGAAATTATTTTTGAATTTGGCGCTTTCTAGACTTAGAAAAGCCAGAAAATGGCTTTGAAAGACAACAACTCCCAGAATGCACGTGCTTCGCTGCCCTAGGAGGCCACGCCTACCGGTAACAGAGCGCAATAGGTAAACAACAAGTCTAGGCTGCTAGTGAGTCTCCGTGATGAGTCTGCCCGAAAATGTGTTTCAAGATCGCCCAAAATGTCAGGGATTCGGCTTTTGCGTTCTACAGTCGCCATTCATCATGTTTACTGTGCCGAGCAGGACGAGGCTATACTAGGGCTGGGCGATATGGCCAAAAAAAATTATCACGATAATTTTTTTTATATCAGTCGATATCGATAATTATCACGATACATGTCAAATATTTATTTTTTTCAAGTTTAAAGGCAGATTTTTGCAACTAAGTGAAAGTTGTATAAACCAGAGTGTTAATTGTGTTTTTAAACTACTCTTTAAATTTATGTTCATTAACAAAAACAGTAACATCTGTTTTTTGTTTTTCTTATGTAACAACCACATTTTTATTTGGTAAAAAGTAATATTCTGACTGTTTGAGTTGTATTCAAATTAACCATTGGTCATTCAGTATCATGCATTTAGATCATGATAACCACAGATAAAACCAGGTATAGCCTATAACTTAGCTCCTCACTATCATGGCATTACTTAATGGTTTCTGTATTTTTTGTATGAAAAACAATAGCCTAGCAGCTAAATACATTATTAAATACTGTACTTATATTCCATTAGTCATAATACATTGTCTACATTAATAATATTATACAATTCAATATGTATATCCCACATTTAATGGTGCAGTTAATATTACCAGGCTAACCTTACAGTAAATCCATGGTAGGCTAAATGGATTCAGTATCAATTCAGATTGTGACTGTATCGTTGCACGCAGTGTTTCTCCTTTTTGTCAGCGGTGTTTCATCTGCCTTTAAACTGGTTTAAACTTGACATTTGTGTTCTTCGCTGAACTCAAGTGCTTCTCACTGGATCTCGTGAGCAAAACGATCAGAGGCACATCTCCGTGATCGAGCTCGTGCTCCGCTCAATGCACTGCCGTTTGGACTTTGAGCCGAGCGGATAAATGCTCCGTGTGGCGCGCGCGGTTTAAATGAGTTTTGTTCCGCTTTTTTTGATGCATAAACATTATCGAACATTTATCGACCTCTTGATATCGTTTTATCGAGCAAAATTATATCGCGATAATTATCGTTATCGTTTTATCGCCCAGCCCTATACAATACATTCAGATTCACCAATCGAAATGAATTCAGTTAGATTGAAACAAAAGGTGTGCATGTAAACAATGAATGGTGACTGCAGAAAGCAAAAGCTGAATCCCAAATCGCGGACAACGACGGCCGGACATGTCCGGGAAAAAGAGGATGGTAACCCCAACTACTCAGCTTTCTCCACAGAAAAGGACCCTGCTAGCTTAGCTTCCCAAAAAAAGATGGGTGACACTGTGTGTTCATTCTGTGAGTGAGATCCCACCCTCTATGGGCGGGTTAAAAACATACGGGACAGATGACGATTTTTGAGTCATCTGAGGATTTTTTCCAGAAAAAAACCCCCATAAATCTCTCGGGGGATATGAGGGTGGAAAGCACGGTAATTCGAAAATACTACAGGTTTTCTACAAATACAAAGCTCAACGCTAAATCCTGAAGTATCCCTTTAAATCAAGAACCTCTTTGAACCTGATTCAGTAAGAAATTAGTTTCACTGAACAAACTACATTGGTTCCACTATGTTTGTAGTATTTTTATTTAAATGGATTTTCTAAATGGAATTGATTCTCGGTTCTCAACCATATGTTTGTGTTTTGCTTTGAACAGTTTGTGTTTGTGATTACCGGTGCGAGGATATCTGTACACGTCTGCCTTCCGCTCCTCCAAAGCTGGAGAGGGCACATGGATAATCTCTACCTCTGATTCATCAACCTCCTCATACAGCAACTGGAGCGTTCTGCCTCCATCTGCATCTACAAGTAAACAAACAGAAGAAGGGTATGCAGCAGGCGGTCGATGCATTTTGTGTCCAATCAGGCTAATGTACATATGGATTTTGATCCAAATAAAACAAAACAAAAACAACACTTAAGCCTGGGTTATACCAGCTGCATCGGCACAAGTGCGAAAGTGAATGCAGAAAAAAATGACATCATCGGGGTGTGCGCACGATATTTTTTAGTAACTTTGTAATTCTCCACTTCTGAAGGCACACTGCACAACTTTGAGGCGATTCTGGCACCCAGTTTGCACTCGTCTAAATTGCTTACATTTACAAAATTAGCCTGAAAATACAGGTCCATGTTAAATAAAGGTGTTTGGGAAATTAAATGAAAACGTTTCATTTCTTTATTTATGATGTAACACCTTATCAGCAGCAAAGGCTATATTCATGGAAATCAACCATATAAAATTTGAATTAAAGTCACTTCATTACATTGTTTTTTTAAGACCAAATTGTTAAATTATTGTAAACAATCAATATACAACATCAGACAATATCAATAACAAAAACAGTAATAATAATTACATATAATCTTTCAATTTAATATTTGATAGAAATTCTAAAATTATTCCAGGAGAAAATTAAGAAAATTTTCTTTTTAAAAGTGTCTAATAATATATTTTCTGAATAAAAACATTGTTTAATATCATTTAAAAAGAACATTCTATTAAAATAAGTTTTACACTCTTAAATCCTTACACAATCATAACCCTGTTTCTCTTCCCTTTCAATAAATGTGAATGAGTGAGTCTTCAATGTCTAATGCGGCATCTCGTTTATACAATCTGGTCATATCTATTTTCAAAATAGCAATTTACTCCTTGATATAGCACTGGATTGACCTAATATAGTTTGTACATTTACTTTTGTTTTTGTTTTGTTTGATTGTTGTTTCATTTAGTTTTATTCAAATTTTCTAATATTCATATATTTTGTTCTAATATCTCAAGTAATAATTTCAAGAAGAACTGTTTTTTACACGATTCTTTTGTAGTGTGGGTTTTGGTGAAGTCTACTAAAAAGAAACATCACCGTGTGCGCCTTACTTCTCACAGCTGCTTCCTGATGGTTTAGAGAACAATTATTTCAAGTCGACCCCTGTCGTTTTAAAGAATAGTACAATGACGAGCGCGTCAAGCATAAACAAGGCTAAATAAAACAACCATAAACTCTCTAGGTCAGTGGTTCTCACTAACTACTGTATTTATTGAACAACATACAGTTCTTGAAAATTCGGGAAATCGCTAAATAAACTGTGGTTAATTCATTTAACTATTGATTGTGAAAATAATGAACAGTGATTTAGGTGTTCAACAAACCTTCAGGTGCAGCCGGAGACCACCAGTACCCGGTGAAGCGGTCAAATTCTTCCTGAATCACAAAGGTTGCGACACCAGCAGACTTTGGGTCCTCCTTGACATTATTCAATCCTGGACAAGTGTAGAAGAGATATCAGATTTCAGAAATATCTAAATCACTGTAACCATTTGTAGATCAATGTTCAGGGAGAAACAAACAAAAAACTACATAACATAACATTACATTCCCTTGAAAAGAATGAAGGAAACATTCCAGGATTTTTCTCCATATAGTGGACTTCAATGGTTATCAACGGTTTGGAGGTCCATATTGTAGTTTCAATGCAGCTTCAAAGGCTCTACATGATCCCAGCCGAGGAATAAGGGTCTTATCTAGAGAAACGATTGATCATTTTCTTAAAAAAAAAAAAAGATTAAATGTATACTTTTGATCCACAAATGCTCATTTTGCACTAGCTCTGTGATGCGCCGCACATTGCGTAATCACATTGAAATGTAATGCTCATTTTCTTCAACATCTTTGTTTTACCTTTTTTTTTTTATTTGCGTTTGACTTAGTCTTTGTACGTTTGCTTTGTAAACATGATGATGGTACTTCCGCCTGCGTCACAACCTCATCGAAGTCCACTATATGGAGAAAAATACTGGAATGTTTTCCTCAAAAACCTTAATTTCTTTTCGACTGAAGAAAAAAAAAAGACATTAACATCTTGGATGATGTGGGGGTGAGTAAATTCTGAACCGAACTAATCCTTTAAATTGAAAATAACCCCGATTATACCCTTGTGGTAAACACTTAATCCCACCCATTTTTTTCTTATTTCTGGAAGCTCTAAAAATGTTGTTATTGACTTTGGGCAAGAAATTCAACTTTTAAATAACAAAATAGATAGTCTTGATTAAAATCTATTACTGTCATGTCACTACACTAGAGTGAAAGGTCACATGACCAGATCAGTTTACTTCCTGCTTGCACATCTAGAAGATTTCTTCCATAGACTACTACAAAAAGTAGTATGTAAAACATCTTAATTAACAGACAGAACTATCATATTTTGTACATATATTCTTTAAAGGGTCTACTATGGATATATTTTGAGAATTAAATTATACTCCTACTTATATATTTTGCTCGAAAGACGGTCAAGTGCTTCAATCGAAAACAGGTTTTTGGCTGGGTTTTTGAAAGGTTTTTGTTGCTGCGTCGACCTGCATCGACCACGCCGGGGTTAGAGTTCAAAATAGTTCAACTTTTTATTTGTAAAATGGCAAATCGCGTTGTATCTGAAGGGCAACGTTGAACCTAGCGGCCAGCGTCGCGCATTCCGCGTCCTGTCTGAAAGGCGATTAACGCATTTGGCACTTTTCACACGCTCTCCCACAGAGAAATATCACAGAGCAAAGAGGACACTGACACCGACAGACTAGACAGAGCAGGTTACTTTTGATATGAAAGTTGTTATTGATAAATTGATAAAGTTATTGATAAATCAGCTCTTAGCTTCTGATCACGGATCGTTGCTCCTCAGTTCAAGTAAACCGATCATCTGTTACTTACGTTTTTATTTAAAGATACAGTACTACTTACCGAAAGGTATATTTACTTGTTCATAATAACGATCAATCAGTGTTTTCAAACACGGAAAGAGGTCAGTAACACTGCAGGAGAACAGTTGTGTCACAAAACGTTACATTTACCTCAGGAAAGCCATTTAATGCCCAGCACATTAGTTGAATAGAAAAAAATAGCAAGGAGTATTTTGCTAAATATTATATTTAATTTCTCTCTGTTTACAGCATTATGTGAGAGATTTTTTCTTCTTGAGAAACATTAACAGACTGGGGCCTACCTAATATTTATCCAAATGAGTCAATATTGAATTAAGACTGAATTCAAATCCAAGAATTTAATTAAACAATACAAACAGTAACCTACCAGTCATTGTACCATTGTAACATGTTGTCACTAAACTTTAAACAATTTGGTTTAGTTACCATATGTTTTGAAAATCACAATTACACATTGTGATGCAAGTTGAGTTTTTTTTAGAGACCCACAATGCATCTGTTTTTCTTGAGCATTAAAATATAATTTCATTAAAATATCGTGATAATAGCGTATACCGTGATAAAAGCTCAATCAATTAACCGCAGCATGAAAATTTGATACCGGCACATGCCTATCACTAACACAGATTATTTTAGACAGATTTGTGAACAATAATTGAGAGAAATAGGCTTTTTGTGTACAAAGAAAAAGTCCAAGATCTTAGAGTTCAGCTCATGAAAAATGGGGGCGAAAACATAAGTGTTGCGTTTATAATTTTTTTCAGAGTAGTTATCAGTACACCAGAAACTTTCAGTGTGTTGGACCTTCTAGACGTACGCGACCTCCCCTAGGTCTATTTAAAGAAGGTCTATACTGCCCTACAAAGGCAAAGTGCAGGAACTACGCAAACAAAGAAATGGAGAAAAAGGCCTTTAAAGTTTTTATACCAGCCAGTCAAACATGTTATAGGTAGATTATGTGGTAATGCATCTCCGAAACGGGACAACATTTAACCCAGATATTTTTTCACAAGACAGAACACATGTCATAAAGCCCATTACAAGTCATAACTCATTTTTGACCAAATGTGTAGTCACTGGGCTTTGCCTTTGTAGGGCAGTATAGGTCTATGAATTCTGACAATGGTGTTTCCCACCAGTCACTATTGTGGCCGAGTATAAAACCTAATATTTCACTAACTCAACCAATATCAAATCAAAAAAGGCGTAATGTTTGAGTGTTACACCGTGTCCTAACTACACGCGACGCGATAAAATTCCAGCGACAGCAAGTGTGCCTGTCCACACTAGACGCGACTGTGAGACGCCACACATTCAGAACAGCGTATGAGCAGAGTCTCTCTGTGAAAGCGCACTGTTGGCCCGCACTTGCATTGGAAATGGGTGAGGACATAATCAAATCAAGAAATAACATTATTAAAAATCTAAACATTAACAAAATATACCCATTGACTAATTTTGTTATGAAGTACAATTGCATGTTTGCATAGAATTCATTTTGAACGCTATATTACATGCTTTCAAAATCTGAGGTAAATTATCCATTATCGTTTGTGGCACAGTGACCTATTTTTAACTAAAAATAAATAATGTATACTCATAACCAGTGTAATTTCTTCATTCTGTCAATCCGCGACGTCGCAGAAATAGGAATCGTTTCTAAATTAGAAACTTCGCGTGTCGCCGTCGTGTCTGGTTAGGACAAAAACTCTGATTAACATGGAAAAGATACCTTTTATCGCGTGTCGCGGCGCGTGTAGTTAGGACACGGTGTTAAGGAGGTCTAAGGAGTAAAATGAATGTACTCAAGTTGCAAGAAAAAATTAGGGATGAAACAGGTTAACAGATCAACAAACCTTTATGACAGAAAGTAAGTCTTCGCTCTTCTCCGGTTTCAATATTCGTCACCCACAGGTCGTTATTATTTATGAAGGCAATGAAACTGGGATCCCCGGGCGAGATCTTGGGGTCCATGCGAATCCCTGAGCACTGCGTCTTAATTTCCACAGGCTTCATTGGGGCAGCCTGCTAAACATCACATGAGTTTCAGGCATAGAGACACACATGCACTATGAAGTAATTACCAAAAATATTAAACCGCGGGAAGCAGAATAAAAACAGCTAGACTCACAATGAATCCGTTGCGGCCGCCATCACGGCAATAGAAAAGGCTGTTGCTCGCTTGGAAGAGGAAAAGGCCGCTTTGTGGGTGATAGTCGTAGGACGTGATGCCAAAGACTCCCAGACGCTTCCTCTCACGAAGAAGCTCCTCCTCACGCGAATATACACCATGATGCGGGGTCGCCTACAGGAAGAACATGAATTAATTAATATGTTTATGTTATTAATAAGTTATAAACCCTCATATATGTCGTTGTCGTTATGCTGCTGTTAGCATCACACTTCCAGAACAAAATGAAGAAATTATACCTGAAAGTGATCTAACATCTGTTTCCATGATAACACAAGGAGGGCTTCTTTCCGTATCTTCTTTGGGATTTCAGAATACAATAATGAGTTTTCTCTGCTCCCATAGGGCATACCTATTTAAGTAGGACAAGATGAAAACATTAGGAAAATGATAGAAATGAAAGAAACTTGGAACAATTTTAACAGAAGGCAGAAAAATTCGACTCATCAGGATCAAAACAAAAAAGTTGGTGAGAAAACTAATGACATCATAAAAAAGTCTGATTCAAATCATTTATTATTTCTTAGAAAAGACACTACCATTCAAATGTTTAGGGTGGGTAAGATTTTTTGATACTTTTGGGTAAAAAAATAATACTTTTGTTCATCATTAGACTGATTCAAACAGTAACAGTAAAGACATTTTAATCTTACACAAGATTTAGATTTCAAATAAATGTGCTTCTTTGGAACTTTCTATTCAATAAAGAATCCTGAAAAAAAAATGCATCACAGCTACAACAAAAAATATTAATATTATCGGTTACACTTTATTTCGATAGTCACTTTAGACGTTCTACTAATTATAAGTAACTTTTAAACTACATGTCAACTAACTCTCATTAGAGTATTAGTATATTATAGTAGACTGTCAGTAGACTGTTAGGTTATGGTTAGGTGTTAGACTTTGGGTTAGGAGAATAAGTTTACTTGTAGTCGCCAAGTTACTTATAGTCAGTTGAATGTCTGTTGGGGGACCAACAAAATAAAGTGTTAGAAGATATTAAGTTGACAGTCTACTAATACTTTAATGACAGTTAGTTGACATGTAGTTGAAAAGTTACTTATAGTTAGTAGAATGTCTAAAGTGGACTATCGAAATAAAGTGTTACCATATTATCTACAACAAAAAATATTATGTTTTAACACTGATAAGAAAGGATCATTTAGCACTTAAGACTGGAGTAACAAATCAGAAAGCAGTTAATTACTAAAATGGATATCAATTTAAAATTATAACTATTTCAGAAAATTGCTGTTTTTACTGTATACTGAATATTAGAAAAAAAAATATATAAATCTTACAGACCCCAAACTTTAGAACAGTAGTGTATATTGTAATGTGGTGCGAACAACAAAGTCATGTGTTCCAACCAACATGCATGAGGGGAAAAACAAATCAGGAAATGACATCAGAGGCCACCTGCAGATCCTCACGACTGTGTCTTGGTCATTACATCAGGTAAGTTGACTTTTATGACAAGCCAAGGTTGCTTCAGGTTGTTTTATAAAGATACATTTCTAACAACTTGGTATGCGTTACAAATATATATATATATATTGATAATTTTCTTTATCACAAATCACGGCATAACTATTTAAAAACATACAGGCTAAAAAAAAACTATATTTTAATAATGAAATGAGGAACTGATGCATTTGTTGATACAAGAAGCTGCATTCTCATGAAATGGTTTGATTGTGTTCACAACAATGAGAAAAGAGTACCAAGGTAGTAGAGTCGGTGCGAGTGAGGGCCGGACTCATCATGCTTCTGAACGAACTGGAAGTCATGGGGTGCCTTGTTTATCATCATTCCCGAATACTTCCGGCTGCCGTGAATGATGTCACGCAAGCCATCCCACGAGTGCTTCTCTACAAAAAACTGGGAGGGGACGTCTTCCATTTCCACAACCTCTGTGCTGTCCGAGATGTCATCTACTGCAGTCATTCTGACAGCTGCAAAACTAAGCACAGGAGCGACCCATCAACCACACGCTCAAAACATATTTGATTTATATCAAATGGGGTAATGTCAAAAAATAAATAAATGAAGAGTTCAGATGCAAAAGCCTCTAAATGCCATTTGAAATTTTCTTCTTTAATGATGATTTTTATCAAACTTGTATATTTAAGTTCAGTAATTTTACTTAAATAACAATTAATAGGTAATTTTCATTGCCATTTAAGTGAAATCACTGAACTTAAATATACAAGCTTGAAAAAAATGATCATTCTAGAAGAGAATACTAACTCTTCAAATACAAATTTAAAAAAAAAAAAAAAAAAAAAAAAAAAAAAAATCGCCATACCTTTTCCAACTACCTTCAGTGTCGTCTTCAAGTTTCACCCTTTTTCCTCTATGCATTAACCAGCATACAACCCTCAACAAGATCTGGCAACCTGCAGGATAGAGAAGAAAACACACATGTATTTATATCATGCCTCACTTGTAATGTCTTTTAAGGGGAACTTGGCAACACTAGCCATTTCTTCACTGATTTTCACTTTTGTTGTCGCATGTTTTCTCGGCGCATATTTTCACATCACTGTCATAAAAAAAACTCACTCGCGGCACCTTCCTCTCACTTTCTACCGCTGCTTATGTGCATTTGTTATTATCGGAGGCGGCCAACTTTATCATGTGGAGCCATGTCTATCGAAGTGGGTAATACATCATACACAGTATCATAGAATTGCGTCGAATTGCCATAAAGCAGTTTGTGTTTCTTGTTCGTTCTCGCTTCTCACAAGACTTCCTATTTCCAACTTACCGAGACGTTAGTCCGGATGCTGCAAGGTTGGTTTTCCACCTAGGGACGCTGGGGGGAGCGGGGATGTGTTGGGAGTAACGCATTACAAAAGTAATACATTACTGTAACATATTAGTTTTTGCTGTAACGCAGTAGTGTAAGGCATTACTAATCAATTTTCAGTAATATTTTACTCATTACATGTTCAGTGAGGCTTGTATTACAGTTGTATTACAGTGTATTGTCTGCTTTTACTTCTTAAAGGCAACAGACTGTGTGAAAGTTTTAAAGCAGTCTTTTATGGCTCGTTTCCACTGAGTGGTACGGTACGGTACAGTTCGGTTCGGTACGCAATTATTTGCATTTCCACTGTCAAAACTTGTGAATGGTACCAAAAAGCCGAACCGTACCGAACCACTTTTTGGGTACCCTTCCGTTGGGGTACCTAGCACAGTGAAAGGGTACTAAAAGGTGGAGCTAGACTAACTGCAGAACGCTGATTGGTGGACAGAGTATCGTCACTCACGCGTGCTACAAGGGCATTAGAAGCATATACAGTTGAAATATAATTCTACTGTTATTGTGTCACGAAATGTAGTTTTAAGAGTTTTTCAGGCGAGAAAGTAGTTTTTTAAAGCTCAAATCTGTGGTTTATTTATAGATTTATGATAATTTGACTGAGATCCATTCTAAAAGCGATCACCGGACGCTCGCGCTCGTGTCCCCCGCCTGGAACAGCCTTTCCTCAGCGAGTCGTTCTGATGTTTGCCGCTGACTCGGACGTCTCTTTAGTGGTTAAACATATAGTTCGTCTTGTATAAACCTAACAGGTGATCTTTGGTCTCGTGAATCTATAATTCGTTTCCTGGCCAATAGTTTTGGCAGAAGGCTACGTGAAGTTTCATATCTTTGAGCGCTGAGTATATTTGACTGACTGAATTGTTTCTTGATGTTATATTTAAGCTTGTATATTATATTATATTATGTATTATATATATATAATATTATATTATGTACTTTTTACTTATACTTTTATAATGGCTATTATTGATAAAACTGAAATTCAACAAAAAGAGATAGTTTTGTCATATTTTATTTTATTACAAGATCATCTGTAATGTTGTTTATTGCAACATTTGTACTAATGCGATAGCCTATGCAATACATTAGGCTACATATTGCCTGGAATATGTTTAATAGTTTTACATTTAAACGAAAAGAGGCAGGGTTGTTTTATATAGTTTTGTTATAAATAACATGCAGTAAATATAATCAAGGCTATGCGTTGCACATTTGTGTGCTGTAGAATGTTTAAAATATATTGAAATGAAATCGAAAAGAAGCAGAGTGGTGTTTTATAACATATTTCGTTTTATTGTTGCCTAAAATGAACATACAGAGATAACCGGAGTCGCATAGCCAGAGCGAGCTGAGGCCGCGTTCAAGAACGCGCTGTTCCATTAGCAGAATTACTGGACTCGCGTCCTCGGGATCATTCTCCTGAGTCGGACTTTGCGTTGGCTTCTTGAAAACGCCTAATGCCAGCGCTTGTTTCTAGTGACAAACATGCCGAGAAGCGAGAACAAGATCTACTGTCTGTCATCCATTGTATGTTTACTATGTCGCTTTCTTCGCGCGAAAATGACGTCGATCGCTTCTTTCCAACATACCACGCCTATCAGGTAAGGGTACTGTTGGCGGTGGAAACGCAAGCCTGATCATGGTGTACCCGACCCGACCCGTACTGTACAGTACCGTACCGTACCCCTCAGTGGAAACGAGGCATTAGTGCCAGTTCAGAGCGGTTGCGTCTGTAACATTGTTTTTTCCTCATAAATGCGAACACGAAAACTAAAATAAAATGAATATTTTAAGTTCTATGGAGACTGGAGAGCCAACCCTTCCTCATCCGATTTGCGCAGTGTAATTAACAGAATTACAAAAAAAATATATTTGCCTCCTATTTTTTTTCACGCATGAATGTGTGTCTTTTCCCTAATATTAAAAATAAAACATAGACTGATATTTGTCTAATGTCTGGAGTCCTTTAAGGAAGTAGCCTATATACGTTTCAATAAATGTATTTTCTGAGAATTTTTATTTCAAGTTTTGACTGCAAATGTCATGTCCATAATGCTGGACTTCCCCAATTTTCAATAATTTATCCTCAACTAGTTTTGTGGTTAACTTCAAATGTTAACTTCAAATAATACTAATAGCCTAATTTAAAGATAAGGCAGCATTGGATCTGGACGGTAAGGAGAATAACGCTGGAGTTGGAAGAGGTGTGTCGCGATTCTGTAGGTTCGTGGATCTGAGTCGTGTGGCGAATGGCGATTTCGGTTTCATATTGCATATCGTTACAGCCCAAAAGTTAAGTTCTACTTAGTTATTTTGGTGAAAGTAACTCAAAAGTAATACATGAGTAATGTAACGCATTACAAATCTGAGACAGTAATATTGTAAGGTAATGAATTACTTTTAAATAACAGTAACAAGTAATACCTAATGTATTACAGTTTGGAAGTAACTTGCACAACACTGGCGGGGAATGTCACCATTCTCTCCAAAACAGGTTATTAAACCACTGAAATGATTTCGAAACTGTTTTATTAAGTAGAAATAGTTGCCAAGTGCCCCTTTAAATTATTTTCATCAAGGACTTTTCTCATGATAAACTGATAAGCAATTTATTTGCTTTAATAAATTGCCTGTCATGCAATAGGGGATTATCACGCTGATACGTAGTACTTCCGGATTCTGTGATCTTTGTGTACAGCCACTTCCGTTGAATCATCGATCTCACTGGCAAACTGATGAAGGACTACACTAAGTTTATTTATACGGCATCCCTGGTAAATTCGTCTGATTCACTAAAGTGCCGGCTGCAAACAAACGTGCTACCTTGTTTTATTTTCAAGTTTTAATCCACTTCTTCCTTATCCTCAATTCAGTCGGGAATCCATGAAAACTTAAAGGGTTAGTTCACCCAAAAATGAAAATTAAGTCATTAATTACTCACCCCCATGCTGTACCAACCCCGTAAGACCTTCGTTCGTCTTCGGAACACAAATGAAGATATTTTTGATTAAATTTGAGAGCTGTATAACTACCACATTGGCTCCTAAGGGACTGCCTCTTGACGGCCCAGAAAGTCAATGAAGAAAATGTTTAAATATCCCAAGTGACTACCGTGGCTCAACTATATGTTTATCAAGCGACGCGAATACTTTTTGTGCGAAAAAACAAACAAAAATAACGAGTTTATTCGACTATTTCTTTTCTTCCTTGTAGGCCAGAACGAGAATTCCTTAGATTTCCACGACGCATGCGCGAGATTTGCGATCTGCTCACACCAGCTTACACCAGCTTAGATCGCAATTCTCACGCATGCGTCGTGGAAATCTATAAGGAAGTCTCGTTCTGGCCTACAAGGAAGAAAAGAAATAGTCGAATAAACTCGTTATTTTTGTTTGTTTTTTCGCACAAAAAGTATTCGCGTCGCTTGATAAACATATAGTTGAGCCACGGTAGTCACTTGGGATATTTAAACATTTTCTTCATTGACTTTTTGGGCCGTCAAGAGGCAGTCCCTTAGGAGCCAATGTGGTAGTTATACAGCAATCAAAAATATCTTCATTTGTGTTCTGAAGACGAACGAAGGTCTTACGGGGTTGGTACAGCATGGGGGTGAGTAATTAATTACTTAATTTTCATTTTTGGGTGAACTAACCCTTTAAGTAGGGTTGGCGTTGTTGGTTAGATTTACAAAGTGGAACAGAGTAGTGACATAAATAGCATTCGTCTCAGGCATTGTTGAACTGCGTCGGAAGTGGACATGCACAAAGTTGACAAATCCCGCCCATGAAACCCGGAAGCGTGATAATGCCCTATAAGATTAAAACTCGCGGCCATAATATAAAGAAATTTGCGATGTGTTTTCTCAGGAGCTGATATTCATTTAATAGTGTTGAGTAAACATGATAACTGTAAATCTCATCCTTCCACCCCATATAAAAGTACTGCAGTAAAAAAATGTATATGGGGAAATCCAAATTTTTGGAAAAATGTTTTCCATTGTGTGAATAACAAGCATTTATGTAATAAAAATGCACTAATTATGAGCGTTTTAAAATGTAATACAGTAATTAGTAAGACAGTTTAATCAGATTTAATCAGACGTATTTAATCAGATCACATTTAATCAGATGCAAAATCTACAGCAGAAATTATGAGCAGACTCAGTCGGTATGTACTTTTCAATGGGAGGGAAATACAAGCCACTGAGGTTTCAGAAATAGCCTAACTAAGCATTAGCATGAGGAATGTTATTAATCTCGGCTATATGTGAGAGAGTGCGAGGTTGGTAAAAGTGATGTCACTGAGGAGGAAGTAGGACAGGCGCTATTATTCCAAAAAAGGTGATGATAATAATTTTCCAGGTGGTGTCTCTATTTATGGCTTGTTATCTTACCATAAATGTTGATGTGGTACAGTTAAGTTTAATCATTTTGTGAATCTGTCACGCAATGCAAACTGAGCAAAAAAGAGATTGTCAAGGATAAAGATAAGTATAAATTGGATCCACAACCTGCAAGCTAGTAGTGTTGCTATTTCACATGGGAATAGATTCAATAATCATTAAAAACAAATCTGAAATCCAAACAGTACAGAAGCTAAAACAGCTTGTTTAATTGACCTATGGCTAAGCCACGCCCCCTACACTCACTTGGAAACAGTCAACATTAGGGGACAGGCGCTATAAGCAGCTATCACAGTAGGAGACATTTCACAGGAGGCAATTGGTGATTTTTGGAGACAGAAAGATTATATATCATCTCAAAGTCACCGGAAGGGCCTCAACTATGCATTGCAGGGTTATATTAATAATTTTATTGTTGAGAAGGTCGATGAAAAGCTTCACCTCCAGGCAAAAACGTACATGTCATAGTAAACGTGATAAACCGCATATCGTCACCATCCCAGTTTGGTGCTACAGTATTTACATGAATAATTGTACACAACATTGTTTACGTTTGTTATCTCGGTTATTTATAGATACGTTAATGAAGCTAAGTGACATGATGTACAACTAGAAGCTAAAGTTAATGTTTTCTAATGTTAGGCTAACGTTAGCCAAACATTACGTTAGAGATTTTAAAGATAACGTTCAAATACGTTGTTGACAGATGTAGACATCCTTGTTTGTTTTATCCACGTTTAGTTGGTGTTGTGGTCTACCGCATAACTTAATCCAGAGCAGACACTTATTTCTGTTGAAATGTGGCTTGGGAAAGGGAAAAAACAAATACACACCTTCGCCAAAGTCCTTTTAGGCAAGTCATGCCACTTGGCCGCCATCTTGGCAACACCTCCAGGCAGCTATTTCGGACTAACAAGACCAGGCTCTTATCTAACTGAATGGGCAGAGAGTCAGAAGTGCACTTTCACTGGTCACCGGGACATAAAAACTGCTTGTATAGAAACAGTAATACAATATGATAAAAATCACTGAAAAAGCTTGATGCCTTTGCCTCAAAATAAGGTTTAAAACGCCATTTCCCCACAGGATATACTTTTACTACGCATGCCCAAGGGTTCTCGTCTACGCTGTTGCAAACATCAACTCTGCACATGCGTCAATAGAACAACACGATAGACTAGACTAGACAAGACAAATGTTTTCCGGCTTGACTGTTAAAAGCAGACGATTGGCTTTCCAGCGGAAGGGGCGGGGCATGTGCATACAAGCGCCATCTTTGACGTTACGGGTTTTCCCTATATTTGTATTGAGGATTGAGGAAGTGGCATGTCTCTATATAAATTGTCTCTGCCGTTGCCCAGCCTCTCGGCAACCTAGTGTCGGAGTTGCACGTACCCCATGCACACCATTTGACCATTTTAAACGTAAAATGACAAGAAAAAACTAATGAAAACCGACTAACTGCAATGCATTTCAAAGGAAGTGGAAGCAGAGAATGTCCAAGTCTATTGGGTTAGCTGCGCACTGTGATTGGCTCATTGCGTTTGAGGGCGTGGCTTAGCCATAGGTCAATTATGAGGGTTAGAGAGAGGGTGAAAACTATTGGAACACTAAACAATTTTTTGTTTTGCAAGAAAGAGTGTGTGTGTGTCGGTTAGTTAGCTCTATAGCCCATTAGAAATACAACATTTGACTGACAAACAAAAAGCTAAGCTACACAAATAACAGTAATCCATCCCATCAAGCGGATTTGAAAGGTTTCAAAGCAGTGAACCTGCTTGTAAAGGACGAAATACACAATGTTTCCAACATGACTGTAAACCTTTCTTCTCAATCGGAAATACAGTGTTGCTCAACGCATTGTAAAAACCTAATAAATTGAGATTTTATTATTGAGTTCCTGAAGACATGTATGAGGACAAGATTCATAAAGCTAGCAGCTCTTGATTTGTATTACAGACATAATCTAACAACAGCTGATCAATATTATTCAACTGTAAACCTGGATCACAAACTGTCATTTGGCAGTTTCTTGTCGAACCAGTTTAAGTACCTCAGGTTGCATTTCAAAACTAGGTTAAGGAATCCCTAAAGCTGCCGCTACAGGCGATTTCAGAATGGTTGGTTCACGTTCCAAACGTGCAATTCGATTTGGGTAATGACTGATAAGTAATCTGTATTACGTAATCAGAATCCAAAAATCAAGTACTTGAAATTAGATTATATTACATTTTAAAAAACTCTTAGTAATCAGGCTTGCTGCGATAGTTGGTGTTACACAGTGTTCAGCTACACATCGATTATATCACTTGTTAATAACAAGTTAATTTGTTAATAAAGCAGTCTTATTCATTTTGTTAATAAATGATCTACATTTAACATAAGCGAGTTTGTCACTGATTGTACTGTTTTGTTGATGTGCTTTTCATTAAAATAATGAACCCACAAACCATTCAAGCAATAGAGCATCACAGTCCCACCCACAGCCGGTGCCGGAAGTAAGAATTCAATATAATTTCTCCATTGACATTTGGGGTATAAGCCGCCATAAAAACGTAACCATACATGGTAGACTTAAAACCAGCTACGGCTGTACTAAGCGATTGTATATGCTCATATAAACGCCAAAAGTTCATGGGGCACTAACCTTGTTTTAAAGGGGTGATGAACTGAGAAATCAAATTTTCCTTGAGCTTTTGACATCTAAGAGGTCATCATATTATAAGAATATCCTCTAAGTTTCAGAACTGAAAACGTCCTTGTTAGTCCAATAAAAGCTTTTATTGACACCAGGCTCAGCAAACGACTAATTTTTAAAAGTGGGGAACTATGACGTCAAAGCGGTTAAAACACCACCCCCGCAGAAGAAGATCAATGCCACTCTGCTATCCACTGACAGCAGAGGGCATTTACTTCCAGGTCTTCAGCGCCCAATAAAATTAGAGCGTTTCTGAGCTGGGCTCAAAACTAGGGTAGAAAATAGCTTATTGCTTATGATGTTTTTGAATGCAAAAACCAAGCGAACATCATAATTTCACCTCAGACAACAATATAATAAAATTTAAAAAGCCAGTTCATGACCCTTTAAGATAAATGCCTATTATTTGCAATGTCTTGGATAAGTATTTCATTACCCACAATCCTGAACAATCCCACAGTGATGCATCTGATTGGTGGAATTCGTGTAACTGTCTGGTTAAACCCCGCGAAGGTCCGTGAAGACCTTGGAAGTCTCTTTCGCGGTTGTGGCTTCAGTCGACTTCAGTGAGGCGCGGTAGTTTGTGGGATGAGTAGTTCCTTCCCTCGGAAATGAAAATATGTACACACTCACAGTCTTGTCCCTTTATCTTTTTTTGGATTTCAGTATGCTTATGAGTTCAGCCGTAGCTAGCTGGTTCTAAAACTCTTTAGAGACGGATTTTCCAAAATGTCAATAGGAGAAATAAATGGGAAATTTATTTCCGGCACCAAAGCTCTCTCGGACTGTGGGCGGGACTGTGATGCTCTATTGCCATCCCAAAATATACACTGAGCGAAAATAAAATGTGCATGGTTCAATTGTGCACGGTACCGGTATTAACGATGTTGTCACAAAGATTAACCGGTGGGAAAACTGGGAAATTTTCCTCACCATCACATCCCTACTTGACTACAATTACTTTTTAAATTGATTACATGATTAAATGTTAATAATCTCACAATGGCAGTATTTCATTCATAATTCACTACCATATCATCTTTTAATTTTGTAATTCCAATAAACCTACTGCTTATCAAAAGGTTTTTGACAACACAAAGATCACAATGTGCCTACTGAAAACACACACAGCATATGATCACTGGATTTACAGAAATCATTTCACTTTTAACAAGTGTTTTTTTATTTCTCACAATTGTATTTGCATACCTAATCAGATCCTGACAAACACATTAATTATTATCTGAATCATCACTCAGTAAGTCATTTAACCATTCAATGCATTACTGTTTTTGGAAGGCTTTTTTTTCTTTCAAACATTAAAATTCTCATAATTTTATATTTGAATGCAATACAAGGGATTCCCAAACTTTTTTGTCAGCTGGACCTCTTGGACCTAATATGTTTACTTGAAGTACATCCTTAGATTTTAATTTAATAAGTTAGGTCAATAATAAAAATAATCATCATCATAAATAGTATTACAATTAATTCACAGTTATCTGATGTCGGTTAATGGTTATGATGGCATCAAGTAAACAAAAACTTTTTTAGCATCTTATTAGCAAGTATTATTTTCATTGTTTTTAATCACACACAATCAGTTCACAAACCCCAGTCAGGGAAACCCTGACTTAATGTAATATTTAATGCACTTCATGTTGTTGATAAAGAATGGACTATACTATAATTTCTATATACTACAATAACTATACGATAATTTCTTTCTTCATATTATATATATATATATATATATATATATATATATATATATATATATATATATATTAATATGGTACAAGATTACCCAATTCAAATCAACATGATAAACGAGTTAGGTCATAAGAAATCTAAAATGGATCTAAAAGTAATTTGTGCTGTAATGGATTACAATACTAATAACTGCAATTTGGAATCAGCTATTGACAACAATTTGTAGGTAACGTTAATCTATCCAGCACTGTACGGACTTAACGGGTGTTTTCTCAGTTTCTATTCAACTATAGTAACTTGCTTTCGGGACGTTTTTTTTTGTTTTTTTTTTTTTTTGATAGATAATGTACCGAACGCCCCTATGACATCCAAACGACAGTCACACACACATTCATGTTTTAACTACATTAGCACAAATGAACAGCCCATACTACCAACTTACACACATTTACTGAGAAATGACATGTTTTAACCGATTTATGTGAGCTATCAGATGTTTTAGTTCAATGGAGTCAGAATCAGCTGATGACATGATGTTTGACCGGTTGTATGTGTGTGTGTTGCCTATGCTAACTCTGTTAACGTTAGCCGAGCTGCTACAAATCTAAATGACGGGAAGTCAAATAAATCACAAAATTACACTTTTATTATATAACTATATTATTACTTGTGACTCATGTCTTCAACACAACATATCTCACGTAGAGTCAGCAGTTAATAATACTAATGCTAATAATAATAATTTCAGGGGAAATAATGTTAGCATAACTTAAACATCTCTCTGCTTTTTTCAGGTCTGTCTGATGAGCTTTATACCGTCAAAAACCAAAGCACCTTCATCAGCTCATCGTCAGATTTTTAAATATGATGATCGTTATGTGCGGGTGATTGTCAGAGATCATCAGCTGATTTCATGTCTGCTCGGCCTCTGTTGACGGGCCGCTCACAGCAAACCGCTTTGTTATGAACATTGTCATTTCAACTCATGATCATTCAACAACGCGTGTGTGTACTTACAGGTAGACCCTCAAAGCAAACTCTCATCTGTGACCTGTTGAATTCTTAAACGTATTTGCTGGTAAAAACAAAATCCATAAGCGCGAGAACCGCACAAAGCGACAGTCATGAGTGCTGATGAAAACCAACCGAACATCATCGGACACACCGGAAGCGCCGACACACTCCTACTTCCGCTTTCCGTCTAGCCATATTCAGTTACATTACATTAAAAAAAAAAAAAAAAAAAAAAAAAAAAACACTTTAAAAATGAATACATGAATCCGAAACATACATATATACTGAATAAACTTATAGCACATTATCATATTACACTTATGGAAGATAGATAACTGTATTATGTAACCATATAGGCTACTGTATAAAATGTAATTTAAAAGTCCTATCATTTCTCACAAAATTATTTGTGTGCTATGAAAATGAAATATTTAAACAAAGAACATTGAAAGAATAACGAATAGTAACTTCAAAAACATTGATTGTTCTCAAATAAGTTAATGTGACTGCATGTAACATGTAACAATTATTCCCACCCGGCACCCGAAGGTAAAATATTTGCTTTAAAATATAGTAAATAGTAAATATTGTTAAAAAAAAAAAAAGAAAAAAAAAAGAAAAAAAAAACCTTCCATAAATAATAGAAATCAGACCAAAGAGCATTCCAAAAGTGAAAGGTGTAGTTCACCAAAAAAATAAAAATAAATAAATAAATAATCTGTATCTAAACTTGAGTGTTTTTGTTCTGTTGAATACAAAAGAAGATATTTTGAAGAATGTTGGTACCCAGCTGACAAAAAATATGTTCTTAGAATTATTATTATTATTGTTATTATTATTATTATTAGAATGATTTGCTAACATTCCCGTTAGATAGGACGTAGAGGAACTTTCCATTTTATTATTTTGGAAATGTTATGAAAGCGTAATTTCTGATTGTTTTCTGAATGTTCAAAATGTCCCGATCATCCATCACGTCCATCACATGGGCTCACACATAGACACTAGGTGATAGTGAGCCAATGTACTGCTCTGTTAATATTTATTTACATATTCATTTCTTACAGCCACGGGACTACACTTCAAAGTAACAGGATTTTTGAGTAGCAAAAACTGTGTTTACACATTTTCCCAGAGTGTTTGGGAAAGTACACAGTCCAAAACATGGCATCATAAAGAGCCAAGATGACATTTTCTAAACCAAAAACACAACCACAAGGGGGAAAATAACACAAACTAAAACATACAATTCTATCAAACATATCTAAAAAGTCATGCAAAAAACAAACAAACAACACAATAGAAAAAGAAAACACCACAAAATTGTGTTCTGTTTAGAATTTAGTTTAGAATCAGATGAAATGCGGTTACTGAAATTCAAAGTCCTGATTGATTAGTGAAATGCATAGGTTAAAGCCCAAAAGGAACCCAAAAATCACAATACGTTCCACAATTGTTTCCATTTGGTTATTTTTTTATTTTTATTTTTTTTAAGGAACCAAAGAGCGTTCTAGGATCGTTCCCTGGATATTATTATGTTATAACCTAAAGATAATTTTCCAAAACGTTCCCTGCAGGTTAGTTTTAGGTTTTATAACCTAACGAAAACTTCACCAGAATGTTCGCTAACGTTCTTTAAAATGTAATTGTGTGGACAAAACATTCTTAAAAATCATTTTAAAAATGTTTTTAAAAAAACATTCAGAAATACAAACGTTAAAAACGTTTTCATAACCTTATAAAAGTATAGAATGAAATGTTCCACTATAAAGGTCCTTTCACATATGTTACGTCATCTTACTTTTTACCCCGACGAGAGCGGACGAGAGGCGACAACACAGTCGGCCTTCATCGGCGTTAGTTCGTCGGCGTCGGCTTGGTGTGTTCCGGGCTTTACACATTACTATTTTATTTGCTGTATACGGTTTGTTTATTTTATTGACTAAACTATTTACATTTACATTTATTATTATTATTAACTATTTACATAAACTATTAACTATTTATATTTATTCATTTAGCAGATGCTTTTATCCAAAGCAACTTACAAATGAGAACAAAAGCCGAAAATGATGCGTCTTCAGCAGTTTCTTGAAAGTGGCTACTAACTCAGAAGCTCTGGTTGAGTTAGGCAGCTCATTCAACCAGCAGGGAACAGTCATGGTAAAGGTCCAAGAAAGAGATTTTGTGCTTCTTTGAGATGGTACCACAAGACGACATTCGCTAGCAGAACTCAAGTTTCTGGATGGCACATGAGTCTGAAGTAATGAGTTTAGGTAAGAGGGAGCAGTGCCAGTGGTTGTTCTGTAGGCAAACGTCAATGCCTTGAATTTAATGCGAGCGGCAACTGGCAACCAGTGCAATTTTGTGAGGAGAGGAGTGACGACGAGTGCTCTCTTTGGCTCATTAAAGACCACTCTGGCTGCAGCATTCTAGATAAATTGTAGAGCTTTGACAAAGCAAGCTGGAAGACCAGGCAGGAGAGCATTACAGTAGTCCAGTCTGGATAAAAACAAGCGCTTGGACAAGGAGTTGTGTAGCATGCTCTGTAAGGTAGGGCCTGATCCTCCTAATGTTGTGCAAGGCAAATCTGCAGGACCGGGCAGTTCTAGCAATGTGGTCTGTGAATTTCAACTGATCATCAATTACAACTCCAAGGTTCCTAGCTGACCTAGAAGGAGTTATGGATGATGAGCTTAGCTGAATGGAGAAGTTGTGATGAAGTGTTGGGTTGGCCGGGACCACAAAGCTTCACAAGGTTTAGTTGAAGGTGGTGGTCCTTCATCCAGCCAGAAATGTCTGTCAGGCAGGCTGATATACGAGCAGCTACCGTCGGATCGTCAGGCTGGAATGAGAGGTAGAGGTGTGTGTCATCAGCAAAGCAATGATATGAAAAGCCATGTTTCTGAATCAGATATCTTAGTGATATCATGTAGATAGAAGTGGTCCAAGCACTGAGCCCTGAGGCACCCCAGGAGCTAGATGTTGGATGTTAGATGCCACACCTCTCCACGACACCCTAAAGGACCTACCTGAGAGGTAAGACTCGAAGTGCAGTTTCCGAGATGCCCTTCATCTTTAGGATTGACAGGAGGATCTGGTGGTTAACTGTGTCAAAAGCAGCAGACAGATCCAGCAGGATGAGGACTGAGGATTTGGAAGCTGCTCTTGCCAGTCTCAGAGCTTCAATTACTGAGAGCAGGGCAGTCTCAGTATAGTGTCCGCTTTTGAAACCAGACTGATTGTTGTCCAAGAGGTTGTTCTGTTTAAGAAAGGAGGAGATCTGGTTGAAAACAACTTGTTCAAGTGTTTTCGCGACAAATGGAAGCAGAGATACTGATGTGCTGGATTTAGATTGGGTTTCTTAAGCATTGGGGTTACTCGAGCCTGCTTAAAAGCTGTGGGAAAGGTACGAGTGTGAAGAGAGGTGTCTATGATGTGCGTGAGTGTGGGTACAACTGAGGAAGAACTGGTTTGAAGTAGATGGGGATAGGATCAAGCAGACAGGTAGTAGGGACAGACTGATGTTCTCTCCTGTTGTTAATGTTCTCTCCTGTTGTTCTAATGCTTCTTCTATTTACTATTACTTATCACTTTATCTTATATTTACTATTTGCACTGCACTGTACTTGTACCATATCGTATTACCATAAATAAAGGATCCATCAGTTACCTTTATTCATAGGCGGAGTTTGACATTCGAGCCTGGGGGGGGCAAAAAAAAAACATGCTAAATAAACACATATTTATTTTTATCCCAAGAAAAAACAGTAAAACAATACACTGATATTTTATTGCCTTTATGTCATTGTAAACAGCTAGAACTTCGCATTAACAGCCACTTCGCGTCGCATCTTCGTTATAGGATCATGAAATGTGGACCACTTTTGCACTGTTAAAATATTATCTTCAACCTTAAAGTTTTCTTTCCTTTTTTCAAAACACATTCTGGCAATGATAATGATTAAAAAACTAGTTAAATTTCGCATTTATACTTCATGAATCATTTGAAAAATTTTAAGACACGGGATTAGGCTACCTATTGGTTTTGATGAGGGAAAAAAAAAAAAAAACTTTACGAGTGCGGATTAGAACCTCGAACCTCCCGAGTCCTGGATCTGGACCATCACTGTATACACGAAAAAGGGAGTATATACTTTATATACTCACTATACACATGAAAAAAGTGCTATACTCTGACATTGTGCTCATTTTTATTTGCAATAAAGGGCGTATATACTTTATACTCACTATACTCGGACATTGTGCTCATTTTTATTTATGTACATCAGGAGCTACAGAACATCGTCTTTCAAAACATGACCTACTCGAGAAAAAGAATGAATGCGTACCCAGCACTTGTGAAAATGCCCTTTCGAGTACGTCTCTGTCCCCAGCACATTTCAAATTGACGCCCATTTATCGCAGAAAAGCTTCTCTCAGAGTTAGATGACACAATCGACCGAGTGAGCGATAACTTAAAGAGATTGGGGTTGGTAGTTTTTTTTACAGCTTTTTTAAGAAAATGCGATTACCCGTTTCAGCCACCGGGGGGGGGGGCAACGCTCCCCCTGCCCCCCCGCAAACTCCGCGCCTGCCTTTATTATTGCTAAAATCGGGTCAATCACAGAAAATGCTTTTCCACAAACACAGCTCTGAGTCACTCTGATTCGCTCGTGACCCGACGGGGTTGCAGCAGGCGCATGCGCAGTAAACCCAGCTGAAGTACCGCCAAGGCTGAAGCCATGTAGCCCAACATCCTCTGGAATTTCTTCAGAGGGAAAATGCTGCCCTTCTTGAATGATGCGGCCAGTCACTGAGCACAGCGCCCTGTGCTGATAAGCGAACTATCATGGCCATGGAGTCCAGTTCTATTCCTAAAAAGGAAATTGACTTTCTGGGCAGTAATGAGCTCTTGGTCCAGTTGACTGTGAGATCTAGGCTTTTCAGATGACTGAGGAGCGCATCTGAGACAATAGTTTTGTCTCTGACTGTGCTAGAATCAGCCAATCGTCCAGATACTTCAGAATCCGCACAACCTGGTTTCTCAAGGGGGCGAGAGCCGCGTCCGTGCACCGCGGCCTGCTGCGACTGGCTGAGCGCTATCTCGGGTGGCTGCCCTGTCGCTGCGAAGAATGGCTGGTATGTCTTGCCTGCAGGCGGCTGATCACATGAGCGACCAGCAGCGGAGCTAGCACGTCGAAGGTAGAAACAGGTTCATCGCTTGCAAAGTTTTATGTCCCTCAGAAAAGTGGTCAACGATTCCATTTACTGCTGGGCTGAAGAGACCAGTGTGGGAGAGAGGAGCGTAGAGGAAAACGGATCGCTCAGACTCTCTCATATCAGCCAGCGTCAGCCAAAGGTGCCTCTCAGTCACAGTCAACGAGGCCATGCATCTCCCAAGGGCCTGAGCCGCAGACTTAGTAGCGCGAAGGGAGAGATCCGTCACGCTCCTCAGGTCCGTATCGGCAGCTGGGTCCCGGCCTTTCTCGTCCCACGGAGGAGGAGATCGGCTTGGAGGACAGTGATTGAATGCAGGGCGGAAGCTGCTTGCCAGTTACAATACACACCATACACTTCGGAAAGCCTACTTCCACTGAAACTGAGTTTAAAACTACCCGGCTAGTAAATCTTTCTTCTGTCACATGATTACTTCTGCTTCTATTTTTTTTTTCTACTTCAATATTTCTTTTGTGGAAGGATCAGACTTTATAAAAACACAAGGACTTTCTTAACTGTGGTTGGGGAACCATTTGTTTTATTTGTTATATGAAGCAGGCCTGCTTGTATTTGTTTTAGTTCTATTGATTGTAGATTTATAAACTTTTGAACTGGTACCAATTCAGTGCATTTTCTTTTTTCATTTCACAAGTAGTGAAATTGCTGTCTCAAATTCTCCTTACGAGATTTAGATTTATATAATGCTACTGTGCCCATTCAACCTGATCAGTTAATACAGAACCCTACAGTATAGAGTACACACACTTTAATACACACACACAATAATACACACAGTTGACCACAGTGCTGTAGGGACAGAGCAAAATAATCATAAAATCATATTCAAATTCTATATCATTACAACAGTCACAGATAAAACCCCATTTGAACTCCCAGTAGGAAAACGGTGCGTTTTGTCACATCCTTCATCACGTAATTCTAGAATTAGATCTCTCTTTTAAAAGGAACTTTACAACTCTATATGTGGCGTCATATTGGATGTATTTTATTGACCTTATTGACTTTGCCAGTATGGACTTTGCTTTTGAAAGACATTTCATTAAAATGATTACACAAATTTAACCCTGCCAAAGCTTTTTTGAAAAGGTTTAAGTCAGATATAGTTGTTCTTTCTGTGGTGCCCTGATGAAACTGCTCCTCACATCTTCTGGGATTGTCCTCACACACAACTATTTTGAGACCAATTTTGGGACGAATGAACTGCAATGTTCTTCTTGGTTTCTCTCTCTTTTTTTAAAGGATGTAATGTTTGTCTTTTTTAATATACAAAAAGCTCAAACTAATGAATACTTTATTATTATTCTATTATTGCTATTAAATCCTCTCTTCAAAATCCTTTATTCACTGTTTTTAGGAGAGAGGTCCAACAGTACATCCAAAAATTTCGTCATCTGAGAATCTTAAAACTCAGTAAGTAACCTTGTTTCAACTTTTTGATTCATTTCATTAAAGTTTTCTGTTCTGTTTTTCTTGTTTTTACATGTACTGTATATATAGGCTTTATGAAACCTCTATGTATAGCCATGTATATTTGTATAAATTGTGGATTTTATTATCATTTAATTGTATGTTACTTTTACATTTTTGCTGTACCATATAAAGATAAAAGTGTGTGGAAAATGCTGAGGTGCAATAGATGACTGTCTACAATTTATTTTTTTTATTATGCGGGTTGAAAGTCTCCTCATATCCTGATAGCAATCACAGGTAAGCGGTCGAACACACACACCATCTCTCAAAATCAGGTACGCCAATATATTATTATTACAAAATATTATTTACTGAACAATAATAGTTAATGAACAATAACAGCCATTATAGAAGAATACATTATACAAGAATACAAAGTGTGTAGAATAGTCAAGTCAAGTCAAATATAGGCCTATTTATATAGCGCTTTTCACAATTGTATCAAAGCTGCTTCACAGTATAAATCAAAACAACTTAACAGTGTTTGTTTACTGTGTTTACAGTAACTGTAAGATAAAAAAATATATATATATATGAATGCCTGGCTATATAAATGCGTCTTTAGTCTAGTTTTAAACTGGGAGAGCGAGTCTGAGCAACGAACACTAAGTTTTATTCCAGAACTTCGGAGCTAAATGTGAAAATGCTCTCCCTCCTTTGGTGGATCTGGATATCCTTGACCAGAATTCAGAATTTAGTGAATTTAGCCTCAAATCTTAAAGAGCGCGATGGATTGTAGGGTGATAGAAGATCCGTTAAATAGCGGGAGCTAAACCATTTAGAGCTTTATAAGTCAAAAGCAATACCTTGTAATTAATAAAGAACTTTATAGGTAACCAATGAAGTGATGATAGAATCGGTGTTATATGATCATATTTTCTTGATCTATAGTAAGAACTCTGGCGGCTGCATTTTGGACTAACTGTAACTTGTTTATATGATGCAGGAGAACTAGCTGATAAAGCATTACAGTAATCTAGTCTCGAGGTCATGAATGCATGAACTAACTTTTCTGCATCAGAGACAGATAGCATATTACGTAGCTTAGCATTGTTTCTAAGGTGGAAAAAGGCTGTTTTTGTAACATATAAAATATGCTTTTCAAAAGACAGGTTGCAGTCTAATATAACACCCAGGTCTTTTACTGTAGCGGATAAAGTAACAGGGCATCCTAATATGTTAAAAGTCGTGCTGCGAAAGGTTTTGTGGACGGTTTTTAGAACCGATAAGTATTACCTCTGTCTTGTCTGGATTTAATAAAAGAAAATAACGCGTCATTCAATCTTTTATATCTTTAATGTAATCTGTCCATTTGGATAATTTTGCGTATTCATCTGGCCGTGATGAAATATATATTTGAGTGTCATCAGCATAACAAATGGAAACTAATTCCATGTTTCCTTATAATATTACCAAGTGGCAGCATATATATTGAGAATAATAAAGGGCCTAACACAGATCCCTGCGGCACTCCATAGTTTGCCGAAGTAATGATCGATTTTTCCCAATTTAAGTAGACGAAATGGTAGCGGTCAGATAAGTATGACCTTAACCAGCTTAATGCTTGTCCTTGAACACCAGTGTAATTGTGTGGTCGATCTAAGAGTATTGTGTAATCTATCTATAGTATCGAACGCAGCGCTAAGATCAAGTAAAACGTCTCGGGTTACGTATGTAACCCTTGTTCCCTAAGAAAAGGAACGAGACACTGCGTCGGTGACGACACTAGGGGAACGCCCTTCAGCGTAGCGTGTCTGAATTTATGAATGAAACCGAATCTAATCCTATTGGCGTTGCGTGATGACATAGCGTGTGACGGCATAATTGGATGTATACAAAAGCACGCCGGCACACAGAAATGTCAGCTTTTGCTATGAAGCAAGTGCTCCAGGCAGGGTGAGTGTCTGGTTCCCTTTCTCAGGGAACAAGGGTTACATACACAACCCGAAACGTTCCCTTTCGAGGGAACTCGAACTGCGTCGAACGAGATACCCACTATACCACAATGAACCCCGCTCATCCTAGTGTGAAGATGTCTTCAGGCACAACTTAGGATGAAAGCACTCATGCACCGGGTGTAGAGGAAAGGTCCAGACTGTAAAACCTCATGAATGTGTGCGGAGTGGCCCAGCCAGCCGCCTCACATATGTCATGGATAGAAACCCCTGAAAGGAGGGCTCTAGAGGACGCCATGCCTCTGGTGAAGTGGGCCCTCATGGCCATAGGTGAAGGCAAATTGCGCACCTGATAAGCCAGGGAAATAGTCTGAACGATCCAGTTGCTGATGGTCCCCTTCAGCCCCTTCTTGGGCGACCCAAAACACACCAGCAACTGGTCCAACTTCCACCATGAGGAGGACTTCTGGATGTAATACCGAAGTGCTCTGATAGGGCAGAGCAGATGAAGTCTTTCCTCATCCGCCGTCACATGAGGTTGAGGATGAAATGCCTGAAGAACCATAGGCGGTGCCACATGAGATGACACCTTGGGCAAATAGTCGGGCCAGGGATGTAAGATGGCCTTAATGTTGCCTGGAGCAAACTCCAAGCACCCATTGGAAATAGAGAGCGCCTAGAGATCTCCTACCCTCCTCAAATGGCCAACAAAAAGACCACCTTAAACAAAAGGTTCTTGGCCTCAGCCGACTCCAATGGTTCGAAGGGGCCCTTGGCCAGCCCTTCGACAACCAATGCCAGGTCCAAAGTGGGAACCCTTGTGCGAGTCGCAGGTCTCATCCTCCAGGTTCCACGGAGGAAGCTTACGACCAGGTGATACCTCCCCAGAGGACCATCACTCAGAGGAGCGTGGAAAGCCGCAATGGCAGCCACATAAACCTGGTTTCGACATAAATATGGTTTCGACCACTCCAGCTGACAGGCTGGATTCTAGGTACTGTACCCCATCAGGGGCCAGACCCACAGTTTTCAAAACTCGGGGTCGAGGGTGGAGAACTAAGCCTTCCGCCTGGGACAGCAAGTCCCTCCTCAGAGGGACCTGCCATGGCGGGCCTGCCAGGAGTGAAATGATGTTCGAGAACCAAACTCGGGCCGGCCACAAAGGGGCTACTAAGAGTAGACTGATTCCGTCTTGACAGACCCTTTCTAGAACTGTTGTTCGTTCTGCTCATATACCAGGGAACTGTGCCTTCAGGAGGGCATTGAGCTGAAGATGAAGGGGGGGCCCACTCGGCTCACCCCATTCGGTCAAACTCCAGATGCCTCCTCTCCACCAGAATCCATCTTTTCCTTCATTCAGCAACAACTGCAGTGAAGTTCCAAACATCAGCAGCAAACGGGTTTGAGTGAGTGAAGAAATGAGCACAGGAAATTAACCGAGCTAAGAGATGCACGTAAGAGAAAGAGCACGACGACAGCAGAAGAGACTAAAAGAAACGAATAACACGGCTTTACAGTTAGGAGGGACACAATCAGTGACTAAGGTGCTAAAAAGAGGAGAGAGATCTCCATCCAGTGCATGTTAAAACCACTCCAGTCAAGTCAACGCAACTCAACACTCAGGAAATGGCATAAATGTATATCCTAACATTTACGAGAACAATGAACGGGACTTGCATCGTTTCCAACAACAAATAATAGGGAATTCAGCAATAGAACTTCATGTAGACAGAAGGAGATCATCAAAATGTAAACAAGTCTGTCCTGTGGCCAGTAGGTTACAGTCCAGCTTTGGTTTGGTTCTGTCTCGACCTTCAGCCCAAATGGACGCGGGAGCTAAAATGAGAAGAATACACACCACATTAACACACAATCTGGAATACTCAACTGCTATTAGTCAGTTGCACTATGAAGTAGCCATCTAATAATGTCAATTCAGCCAGTGTTTTCATAAATAACAATATTAGGGCTCCAAAAGCCAAGCAGAAATAATGTACATTATATGATCAGCTGAATGTATTCTCCTTTACTTATACATACTAAAAAATGGTGCTAAACAGCACTAAAACTGGTTCATTGGCTCGTAATCCTCAGAACACAGTTCAAGATATTTTAGATTTAGTCCGAGAGCTTTCTGTCCCTCCATTAAAAATGTATGTACGGTATACTGTCCTTGTCCAGAAAGGAAATAAAGACATCAAAGTAGTCCATGTGACATCCGTGGGTTAGTTAGAATGTTTTGATGCATCGAAAATACATTTTGGTCCAAAAATAACAAAAACTGCGACTTTATTCAGCATTATATTGTCTTCCGGTTCTGACGTGTGTCTGGTGCTCCCAAGCTTCGTTTACAGTCAGAGGGAGACGCACGCTGTAAGCAAAACAAATCTGGGTTCTAAGGATGTCTAAGAATTTAGACACATGGCTGGGCAAGATAAATGCAAGTCCTCCTCTAATTATTTGAACCCGAATACACGGGACACACGTCAGCGGCGTCACTGCGGACCCGTGAACGCGGATTGACAACAGAACCCCAGGGCCCGTTTAACACCGGGTTTCGGTACCCATTCCTACATATGGGTGAGTTCATATGGAAGAAGGCCTGTTGTGTTCTGTCTCTTGATTTGTGATAATGGCAGCAATTGCGAAACTCACCTTCGTCATGTACCGAGTATGGATGGCATCAAGATCTTGTCCTGAAGAATCACAGGGTCAAATGCCTATATCCTATCTGGTAACAAGAGCATAGCCATAACTTTAAGATCCCCTGAATTAAAGAATTTCAGTATTTATCAGTAAAAAAACACATCAAACAAATAAATACCTTTGCGTTGGACAGTATGGTGCCTGTCTCATTGGCCAACATAATTAAAAACACACCTGGAGAAATAAAATAAAATATACCAATGACCATGTGATATCCTGCTATCATAATAGTTAAATTAATTATCATAACTATGACCATTATAACATTTGCCGCCGATTATTTAGCTGATTATTTAGCCTACAGGCTTCTCAAGTACAGTCTCACTGAAAAAAAATTGAAAGAGTGAGACTTCATTCAAAAGCATAAATCCTCCAGACCCCCAACATTTGAACAGTAGTGCACTGTATGTTTGAGGTTTTGCTTACTAGTCGAGTTCATAGCCGTGGAGATTGTCTTGTTCAGGGAGTGCAGCAGGCCATCAGCAAGCATGATGATCTTCTAGAATCTAGAACATAACATGCAATGTGTCACAGAGCCAACAATGTTACAAAGGATATGCAATAGAACATAGGGTTTATTACAAGGAAGGAAGCAAGCTAGAGCAGAGGTGAAATGCAGAAAAGAGAAATAATACACACACACACACACACACACACACACACACACACACACACACACACACACACATCTTGTCTTCGGGGTCTACTGGACCCCAAATGACTTTTGCTTGAATTAATTTTTCTCTTTTTCCAAAATGGTATGAAACGTCCTACGGCTCTCAACACTTTCTAGATCTACAAAAAAAATAAAATAAAAAAATAAATAAAAAATGGAATGTTATCTGTTTTTATGTAGGCGTGACAAAAATAGTCAAACTCGTGGTCTTCGGGGTCCATTGGACCCCAAAAAATTACATTTAATTTTGTAAACAGAACAATAGTTTTTTTTTTTTTTTAACAAATATTAATTTACTGTTTGTTAATATTTTTACTCAACATTTGTGCAGTTTTTAGCGAGCTGTAGTTGCAGTTTTTGGAGGATTTATGATATCTTTTAAATATCTATAAATAAATATTTATTTATCATTGGACTCAAAATAGACAAAATTCATCATCAAAATCAGAAATAACGCAGAACACTGACAGAAATGAAAAAAAAAACTTCCACAATCAGGTTCCACATTAGGTTAAATAAATTAGCTTACTTCCAATCACCCATTGACAAATTACCAGCAAAACAAAACTATTAAAAACTGTTATCAACACAAAGATGTGGTTAAAAGCCTAAGCTTATATACAACAAGAGCTCCAGTGTAACGTTAACTTAACTCACCTCTTCTGAAAACGGATCATGCTAACAGACTTTTTCGAAGACACAAAACCATTTCTATAAAGTAAATATTCAGCAGAAGCGTATTAATTACACGTAAGAAGGGTGTCGGGAACGTTTGAATCTATTATTTGTGTGATTTTGTTGACTAAACTTACCTGTAAGCAGTGATAACAAGCGAGAGACTGTTTGTCAGCTGATGACGTTGCGAGAAGGAATGAGAATGAATGGCGGCGATCCAATCAGCGGGCGGCGGCTTGACCTACTCTACTTCCGGTCGCCATTTTGTGAAACAGGCCTATCAAAAAACAACCTTTAAAAACATAAATCAAGCATTAATCCAACTAATACGTCTATAACGTTTATTTTAACATGTATACACAATGATATATAACGTATGGTAAAAAAAAAAATTCAGTTATCATCGTCGAGAATTACAGGCATTTACTGCTGTATAAATAGCAATTTATTTTTCTTCTGTAACTTTTATTCTTTTTAATTAAGTATTTTGAGACAATTTAATTGAATTTATTAATATTTATGCAATATTTATGGTTTATTTTGCCATGGAAATGTATATATATATATATATATATATATATATATATATATATATATATATATTATTTTTTTCAAAAAAATATTAATGCAGTATTTTAGTTTAATATAGAGTCTAGAAACTATTTCTTATAAAAAATCTTTTAAAAAATGACAAAAAAAAAATATTCACAATTTTTTTTTTCTTCATTTTTTTACAATTTCCTATTCATTTCCTATGGGGTCATTTTTGACCAAAGACCACAAGTGTGACTATTTTTTTAAGACCACTTAGCATGCTCAGATCATGACCTCAATTTTTTTGTGTGTTCATATACATAATGCCATAAAAGTCACCAAGTTTCGTAACATCGCGATGAAGCTGTGCTTTTTAAAAATTCAAAACATACTTTTTGTAATCAAAATTTATTGGTGTGTATGTGTATAAAAGTGTGTTTGTATGTGTGTGTGTGTTGGTGGGTGTGTCTGTTTTGCACTCTAGATGTTGTAGAGTGTCACCCCTTTCCTGCGGTGTACTTTTTTTTTTTTTTTTTTTTAGAATTGTGGCCGATTTGTAGATTGTACACAAAAATTCAGAGAATTTGATTTTTTTGTCAATTTCCCATTCATTTCCTATGGGTCGTCATTTTTGACAGAAGAGCAAAAGTGTGACTAATTTTTTTACGACCACTTAAGTTGCTCGAATCATAACCTCAATTTTTTTGTGTGTTCACATACCCAATGCCATAAAAGTCACCAAGTTTCGTAATTTTCTGAAGAAGCTGTGATTTTTAAATATTCAAAACAGATTTCTTTAATCAAAATTTATTGGTGTTTTTGTGTATAAAAGTGTGTGTGTGTGTGTGTGTGTGTAGGGGTGGGTATGTCTGTTTTGCACTCTTGATGTTTTAGAGTGTCACCCCTTCAATGCTGAGCACTTTTTTTTTCTGCATCGTGGCCGATTTGTAGATTGTACACACAAAAATTCTCAAAGTTTTTGTGTTTTTGTCAATTTCCCATTTATTTCCTATGGTCGGTCATTTTTGACCAAAGAGCACAAGTGTGACTATTTTTTTTTACGACCACTTAGCCTGCTCGGATCATGACCTAATTTTTTTTTTTTGTGTTCACATACCCAATGCCATAAAAGTCACCAAGTTTCGTAACATTCCGATGAAGCTGTGATTTTTAAAATTTCAAAACAGAAAATGTTTCGGTCAGAAATGACCGAAGAGCACCTGAGGGTTAAACGTTAAACGGGCCCTGGGGTTCTGTTGTCAATCCGCGGTTGCGGGTCCGCAGTGACGCGTGTCTGGTGTGTCCGTGTATTCGGGTTCAAATAATTAGAGGAGGACTTGCATTTATCTTGCGCAGCCATGTGTCTAAACCACTCCGAACTGAAGCATATACCTCACATTTCCTGATATTTCTTCAGCATTGCTTTTTTCAAACCAGAAGACAGAAAGGGCTCCAGAAAACGCGAAAATAAAGTTTCCACTTCTCTACTTGTTGAATGCTATTACTGTGTGGAACCTGCATATAACTGTTTACATAAAATATATACGTGTATATATATATATATATATATATATATATATATATATATATATACATACAAACATATATATATAAATAATGGGGTTTTAGGGGTTCATGATCCTTTAAGAATAAGCTACTTAAAGCCAGATTATAAAATAACATTAAGAAATATTATGTCTAAACCCCAAGATAAAATGTTTAAAAAAGATGACACTGCTTACTGCACAATAACAGAAGTGTTAATATGAATAATTTTAACAAAAAACGCATACTTACAGGAAACCGGACGTCTATACCTTTCTGTCTGCACCTTTCTATATGTGCATTTTCCTAGTGAGAAAATGCACATATATAATCAAGACATTTTAGCTAAAATGAAATGGTTTGCTTATGCAAAAATCATAACCAAATGCATGATAAAATCTGAAAAGTGAAAGCACATTTCTGTACTCTGGGTGCATTACAGCTGTATAGAAGCACAAATATTCAATTACGCCACATTGCAATTGTAAAACAGCATGTTTATTAATTTCATTTAAAAAAAAAGAAAAGAAAAAAAAAAGGACAATTTCATCGTCACTATAAGAAACAGTACAGAAGCACTGAGAGTCTTTGAGCATTTCTAGCTCTTCAAGTATGTTCGTTCTGCTCATATACCAGGGAACTGTGCCTTCAGGAGGGCATTGAGCCGAAGATGAAGGGGGGGGGCCCACTCGGCTCACCCCATTCGGTCAAACTCCAGATGCCTCCTCTCCACCAGAATCCATCTTTTCCTTCATTCAGCAACAACTGCAGTGAAGTTCCAAACATCAGCAGCAAACGGGTTTGAGTGAGTGAAGAAATGAGCACAGGAAATTAACCGAGCTAAGAGATGCACGTAAGAGAAAGAGCACGACGACAGCAGAAGAGACTAAAAGAAACGAATAACACGGCTTTACAGTTAGGAGGGACACAATCAGTGACTAAGGTGCTAAAAAGAGGAGAGAGATCTCCATCCAGTGCATGTTAAAACCACTCCAGTCAAGTCAACGCAACTCAACACTCAGGAAATGGCATAAATGTATATCCTAACATTTACGAGAACAATGAACGGGACTTGCATCGTTTCCAACAACAAATAATAGGGAATTCAGCAATAGAACTTCATGTAGACAGAAGGAGATCATCAAAATGTAAACAAGTCTGTCCTGTGGCCAGTAGGTTACAGTCCAGCTTTGGTTTGGTTCTGTCTCGACCTTCAGCCCAAATGGACGCGGGAGCTAAAATGAGAAGAATACACACCACATTAACACACAATCTGGAATACTCAACTGCTATTAGTCAGTTGCACTATGAAGTAGCCATCTAATAATGTCAATTCAGCCAGTGTTTTCATAAATAACAATATTAGGGCTCCAAAAGCCAAGCAGAAATAATGTACATTATATGATCAGCTGAATGTATTCTCCTTTACTTATACATACTAAAAAATGGTGCTAAACAGCACTAAAACTGGTTCATTGGCTCGTAATCCTCAGAACACAGTTCAAGATACTTTAGATTTAGTCCGAGAGCTTTCTGTCCCTCCATTAAAAATGTATGTACGGTATACTGTCCTTGTCCAGAAAGGAAATAAAGACATCAAAGTAGTCCATGTGACATCCGTGGGTTAGTTAGAATGTTTTGATGCATCGAAAATACATTTTGGTCCAAAAATAACAAAAACTGCGACTTTATTCAGCATTATATTGTCTTCCGGTTCTGACGTGTGTCTGGTGCTCCCAAGCTTCGTTTACAGTCAGAGGGAGACGCACGCTGTAAGCAAAACAAATCTGGGTTCTAAGGATGTCTAAGGATTTAGACACATGGCTGGGCAAGATAAATGCAAGTCCTCCTCTAATTATTTGAACCCGAATACACGGGACACACGTCAGCGGCGTCACTGCGGACCCGTGAACGCGGATTGACAACAGAACCCCAGGGCCCGTTTAACACCGGGTTTCGGTACCCATTCCTACATATGGGTGAGTTCATATGGAAGAAGGCCTGTTGTGTTCTGTCTCTTGATTTGTGATAATGGCAGCAATTGCGAAACTCACCTTCGTCATGTACCGAGTATGGATGGCATCAAGATCTTGTCCTGAAGAATCACAGGGTCAAATGCCTATATCCTATCTGGTAACAAGAGCATAGCCATAACTTTAAGATCCCCTGAATTAAAGAATTTCAGTATTTATCAGTAAAAAAACACATCAAACAAATAAATACCTTTGCGTTGGACAGTATGGTGCCTGTCTCATTGGCCAACATAATTAAAAACACACCTGGAGAAATAAAATAAAATATACCAATGACCATGTGATATCCTGCTATCATAATAGTTAAATTAATTATCATAACTATGACCATTATAACATTTGCCGCCGATTATTTAGCTGATTATTTAGCCTACAGGCTTCTCAAGTACAGTCTCACTGAAAAAAAAATTGAAAGAGTGAGACTTCATTCAAAAGCATAAATCCTCCAGACCCCCAACATTTGAACAGTAGTGCACTGTATGTTTGAGGTTTTGCTTACTAGTCGAGTTCATAGCCGTGGAGATTGTCTTGTTCAGGGAGTGCAGCAGGCCATCAGCAAGCATTATGATCTTCTAGAATCTAGAACATAACATGCAATGTGTCACAGAGCCAACAATGTTACAAAGGATATGCAATAGAACATAGGGTTTATTACAAGGAAGGAAGCAAGCTAGAGCAGAGGTGAAATGCAGAAAAGAGAAATAATACACACACACACACACACACACATCTTGTCTTCGGGGTCTACTGGACCCCAAATGACTTTTGCTTGAATTAATTTTTCTCTTTTTCCAAAATGGTATGAAATGTCCTACGGCTCTCAACACTTTCTAGATCTACAAAAAAAATAAAATAAAAAAATAAATAAAAAATGGAATGTTATCTGTTTTTATGTAGGCGTGACAAAAATAGTCAAACTCGTGGTCTTCGGGGTCCATTGGACCCCAAAAAATTACATTTAATTTTGTAAACAGAACAATAGTTTTTTTTTTTTTTAACAAATATTAATTTACTGTTTGTTAATATTTTTACTCAACATTTGTGCAGTTTTTAGCGAGCTGTAGTTGCAGTTTTTGGAGGATTTATGATATCTTTTAAATATCTATAAATAAATATTTATTTATCATTGGACTCAAAATAGACAAAATTCATCATCAAAATCAGAAATAACGCAGAACACTGACAGAAATGACAGAAATAAAGTGCCACACTTCCAAAAATGAAAAAAAAAAAAAACTTCCACAATCAGGTTCCACATTAGGTTAAATAAATTAGCTTACTTCCAATCACCCATTGACAAATTACCAGCAAAACAAAACTATTAAAAACTGTTATCAACACAAAGATGTGGTTAAAAGCCTAAGCTTATAGCTATACAACAAGAGCTCCAGTGTAACGTTAACTTAACTCACCTCTTCTGAAAACGGATCATGCTAACAGACTTTTTCGAAGACACAAAACCATTTCTATAAAGTAAATATTCAGCAGAAGCGTATTAATTACACGTAAGAAGGGTGTCGGGAACGTTTGAATCTATTATTTGTGTGATTTTGTTGACTAAACTTACCTGTAAGCAGTGATAACAAGCGAGAGACTGTTTGTCAGCTGATGACGTTGCGAGAAGGAATGAGAATGAATGGCGGCGATCCAATCAGCGGGCGGCGGCTTGACCTACTCTACTTCCGGTCGCCATTTTGTGAAACAGGCCTATCAAAAAACAACCTTTAAAAACATAAATCAAGCATTAATCCAACTAATACGTCTATAACGTTTATTTTAACATGTATACACAATGATATATAACGTATGGTAAAAAAAAAAATTCAGTTACCATCGTCGAGAATTACAGGCATTTACTGCTGTATAAATAGCAATTTATTTTTCTTCTGTAATATTTACTCTTTTTAATTAAGTATTTTGAGACAATTTAATTGAATTTATTAATATTTATGCAATATTTATGGTTTATTTTGCCATGGAAATGTATATATATATATATATATATATATATATTATTTTTTTCAAAAAAATATTAATGCAGTATTTTAGTTTAATATAGAGTCTAGAAACTATTTCTTATAAAAAATCTTTTAAAAAATGACAAAAAAAAAAATATTCACAATTTTTTTTTTCTTCATTTTTTTACAATTTCCTATTCATTTCCTATGGGGTCATTTTTGACCAAAGACCACAAGTGTGACTATTTTTTTAAGACCACTTAGCATGCTCAGATCATGACCTCAATTTTTTTGTGTGTTCATATACATAATGCCATAAAAGTCACCAAGTTTCGTAACATCGCGATGAAGCTGTGCTTTTTAAAAATTCAAAACATACTTTTTGTAATCAAAATTTATTGGTGTGTATGTGTATAAAAGTGTGTTTGTATGTGTGTGTGTTGGTGGGTGTGTCTGTTTTGCACTCTAGATGTTGTAGAGTGTCACCCCTTTCCTGCGGTGTACTTTTTTTTTTTTTTTTTTTTTAGAATTGTGGCCGATTTGTAGATTGTACACAAAAATTCAGAGAATTTGATTTTTTTGTCAATTTCCCATTCATTTCCTATGGGTCGTCATTTTTGACAGAAGAGCAAAAGTGTGACTAATTTTTTTACGACCACTTAAGTTGCTCGAATCATAACCTCAATTTTTTTGTGTGTTCACATACCCAATGCCATAAAAGTCACCAAGTTTCGTAATTTTCTGAAGAAGCTGTGATTTTTAAATATTCAAAACAGATTTCTTTAATCAAAATGTATTGGTGTTTTTGTGTATAAAAGTGTGTGTGTGTGTGTGTGTAGGGGTGGGTATGTCTGTTTTGCACTCTTGATGTTTTAGAGTGTCACCCCTTCAATGCTGAGCACTTTTTTTTTCTGCATCGTGGCCGATTTGTAGATTGTACACACAAAAATTCTCAAAGTTTTTGTGTTTTTGTCAATTTCCCATTTATTTCCTATGGTCGGTCATTTTTGACCAAAGAGCACAAGTGTGACTATTTTTTTTTACGACCACTTAGCCTGCTCGGATCATGACCTAAATTTTTTTTGTGTGTGTGTTCACATACCCAATGCCATAAAAGTCACCAAGTTTCGTAACATTCCGATGAAGCTGTGATTTTTAAAATTTCAAAACAGAAAATGTTTCGGTCAGAAATGACCGAAGAGCACCTGAGGGTTAAACGTTAAACGGGCCCTGGGGTTCTGTTGTCAATCCGCGGTTGCGGGTCCGCAGTGACGCGTGTCTGGTGTGTCCGTGTATTCGGGTTCAAATAATTAGAGGAGGACTTGCATTTATCTTGCGCAGCCATGTGTCTAAACCACTCCGAACTGAAGCATATACCTCACATTTCCTGATATTTCTTCAGCATTGCTTTTTTCAAACCAGAAGACAGAAAGGGCTCCAGAAAACGCGAAAATAAAGTTTCCACTTCTCTACTTGTTGAATGCTATTACTGTGTGGAACCTGCATATAACTGTTTACATAAAATATATACGTATATATATATATATATATATATATACATACAAACATATATATATAAATAATGGGGTTTTAGGGGTTCATGATCCTTTAAGAATAAGCTACTTAAAGCCAGATTATAAAATAACATTAAGAAATATTATGTCTAAACCCCAAGATAAAATGTTTAAAAAAGATGACACTGCTTACTGCACAATAACAGAAGTGTTAATATGAATAATTTTAACAAAAAACGCATACTTACAGGAAACCGGACGTCTATACCTTTCTGTCTGCACCTTTCTATATGTGCATTTTCCTAGTGAGAAAATGCACATATATAATCAAGACATTTTAGCTAAAATGAAATGGTTTGCTTATGCAAAAATCATAACCAAATGCATGATAAAATCTGAAAAGTGAAAGCACATTTCTGTACTCTGGGTGCATTACAGCTGTATAGAAGCACAAATATTCAATTACGCCACATTGCAATTGTAAAACAGCATGTTTATTAATTTCATTTAAAAAAAAAGAAAAGAAAAAAAAAGGACAATTTCATCGTCACTATAAGAAACAGTACAGAAGCACTGAGAGTCTTTGAGCATTTCTAGCTCTTCAAGTATGTTCGTTCTGCTCATATACCAGGGAACTGTGCCTTCAGGAGGGCATTGAGCCGAAGATGAAGGGGGGGCCCACTCGGCTCACCCCATTCGGTCAAACTCCAGATGCCTCCTCTCCACCAGAATCCATCTTTTCCTTCATTCAGCAACAACTGCAGTGAAGTTCCAAACATCAGCAGCAAACGGGTTTGAGTGAGTGAAGAAATGAGCACAGGAAATTAACCGAGCTAAGAGATGCACGTAAGAGAAAGAGCACGACGACAGCAGAAGAGACTAAAAGAAACGAATAACACGGCTTTACAGTTAGGAGGGACACAATCAGTGACTAAGGTGCTAAAAAGAGGAGAGAGATCTCCATCCAGTGCATGTTAAAACCACTCCAGTCAAGTCAACGCAACTCAACACTCAGGAAATGGCATAAATGTATATCCTAACATTTACGAGAACAATGAACGGGACTTGCATCGTTTCCAACAACAAATAATAGGGAATTCAGCAATAGAACTTCATGTAGACAGAAGGAGATCATCAAAATGTAAACAAGTCTGTCCTGTGGCCAGTAGGTTACAGTCCAGCTTTGGTTTGGTTCTGTCTCGACCTTCAGCCCAAATGGACGCGGGAGCTAAAATGAGAAGAATACACACCACATTAACACACAATCTGGAATACTCAACTGCTATTAGTCAGTTGCACTATGAAGTAGCCATCTAATAATGTCAATTCAGCCAGTGTTTTCATAAATAACAATATTAGGGCTCCAAAAGCCAAGCAGAAATAATGTACATTATATGATCAGCTGAATGTATTCTCCTTTACTTATACATACTAAAAAATGGTGCTAAACAGCACTAAAACTGGTTCATTGGCTCGTAATCCTCAGAACACAGTTCAAGATATTTTAGATTTAGTCCGAGAGCTTTCTGTCCCTCCATTAAAAATGTATGTACGGTATACTGTCCTTGTCCAGAAAGGAAATAAAGACATCAAAGTAGTCCATGTGACATCCGTGGGTTAGTTAGAATGTTTTGATGCATCGAAAATACATTTTGGTCCAAAAATAACAAAAACTGCGACTTTATTCAGCATTATATTGTCTTCCGGTTCTGACGTGTGTCTGGTGCTCCCAAGCTTCGTTTACAGTCAGAGGGAGACGCACGCTGTAAACAAAACAAATCTGGGTTCTAAGGATGTCTAAGGATTTAGACACATGGCTGGGCAAGATAAATGCAAGTCCTCCTCTAATTATTTGAACCCGAATACACGGGACACACGTCAGCGGCGTCACTGCGGACCCGTGAACGCGGATTGACAACAGAACCCCAGGGCCCGTTTAACACCGGGTTTCGGTACCCATTCCTACATATGGGTGAGTTCATATGGAAGAAGGCCTGTTGTGTTCTGTCTCTTGATTTGTGATAATGGCAGCAATTGCGAAACTCACCTTCGTCATGTACCGAGTATGGATGGCATCAAGATCTTGTCCTGAAGAATCACAGGGTCAAATGCCTATATCCTATCTGGTAACAAGAGCATAGCCATAACTTTAAGATCCCCTGAATTAAAGAATTTCAGTATTTATCAGTAAAAAAACACATCAAACAAATAAATACCTTTGCGTTGGACAGTATGGTGCCTGTCTCATTGGCCAACATAATTAAAAACACACCTGGAGAAATAAAATAAAATATACCAATGACCATGTGATATCCTGCTATCATAATAGTTAAATTAATTATCATAACTATGACCATTATAACATTTGCCGCCGATTATTTAGCTGATTATTTAGCCTACAGGCTTCTCAAGTACAGTCTCACTGAAAAAAAATTGAAAGAGTGAGACTTCATTCAAAAGCATAAATCCTCCAGACCCCCAACATTTGAACAGTAGTGCACTGTATGTTTGAGGTTTTGCTTACTAGTCGAGTTCATAGCCGTGGAGATTGTCTTGTTCAGGGAGTGCAGCAGGCCATCAGCAAGCATGATGATCTTCTAGAATCTAGAACATAACATGCAATGTGTCACAGAGCCAACAATGTTACAAAGGATATGCAATAGAACATAGGGTTTATTACAAGGAAGGAAGGAAGCTAGAGCAGAGGTGAAATGCAGAAAAGAGAAATAATACACACACACACACACACACACACACACACATCTTGTCTTCGGGGTCTACTGGACCCCAAATGACTTTTGCTTGAATTAATTTTTCTCTTTTTCCAAAATGGTATGAAACGTCCTACGGCTCTCAACACTTTCTAGATCTACAAAAAATAAAAATAAAAAATAAAAATAAAAAATGGAATGTTATCTGTTTTTATGTAGGCGTGACAAAAATAGTCAAACTCGTGGTCTTCGGGGTCCATTGGACCCCAAAAAATTACATTTAATTTTGTAAACAGAACAATAGTTTTTTTTTTTTTTAACAAATATTAATTTACTGTTTGTTAATATTTTTACTCAACATTTGTGCAGTTTTTAGCGAGCTGTAGTTGCAGTTTTTGGAGGATTTATGATATCTTTTAAATATCTATAAATAAATATTTATTTATCATTGGACTCAAAATAGACAAAATTCATCATCAAAATCAGAAATAACGCAGAACACTGACAGAAATGACAGAAATAAAGTGCCACACTTCCAAAAATGAAAAAAAAAAACTTCCACAATCAGGTTCCACATTAGGTTAAATAAATTAGCTTACTTCCAATCACCCATTGACAAATTACCAGCAAAACAAAACTATTAAAAACTGTTATCAACACAAAGATGTGGTTAAAAGCCTAAGCTTATATACAACAAGAGCTCCAGTGTAACGTTAACTTAACTCACCTCTTCTGAAAACGGATCATGCTAACAGACTTTTTCGAAGACACAAAACCATTTCTATAAAGTAAATATTCAGCAGAAGCGTATTAATTACACGTAAGAAGGGTGTCGGGAACGTTTGAATCTATTATTTGTGTGATTTTGTTGACTAAACTTACCTGTAAGCAGTGATAACAAGCGAGAGACTGTTTGTCAGCTGATGACGTTGCGAGAAGGAATGAGAATGAATGGCGGCGATCCAATCAGCGGGCGGCGGCTTGACCTACTCTACTTCCGGTCGCCATTTTGTGAAACAGGCCTATCAAAAAACAACCTTTAAAAACATAAATCAAGCATTAATCCAACTAATACGTCTATAACGTTTATTTTAACATGTATACACAATGATATATAACGTATGGTAAAAAAAAAATTCAGTTACCATCGTCGAGAATTACAGGCATTTACTGCTGTATAAATAGCCAGAGAACCCACATCGCTATTGTAGTTACCCGAATAGCCTAGGATGGATGAGGCCTGCGTCCAGGCTTGAGCATGGTAACTCGAAGGATCCTTCGATTGGTGAACCACCAACTTAGTGGCGCTTCGATACATCCTTTTCTTCCTTTATTTACCACATCTTTTGCACATAGTGCATGATGCAGAACTCAAACCCAAAACTACCCCGTTTTCAAATTAAACCCTCAGGTGCTCTTCGTTTCGGAGTCACACTTGTTTTCTTCCCGGTCAAAAGTGACCGAAAAATTAAACTTTCTCCATCCCAGTAAAACCAATGCAATTTATTTTTCTTCTATAATATTTATTCTTTTTAATTAAGTATTTTGAGACAATTTAATTGAATTTATTAATATTTATGCAATATTTATGGTTTATTTTGCCATGGAAATGTATATATATATATATTATTTTTTTCAAAAAAATATTAATGCAGTATTTTAGTTTAATATAGAGTCTAGGCCTTTAGAAAAAAAAAATATTTTTTGAAGAAAATTAGCACCGTGGTTACAGTATAGAGAAAAAGCGTAGAATCATGGTGTAACCACTAGATGGCATGTACAGCTCTCTACGGAGAGGCATGTGAATTTCCCAGCTGTTTATGAACACATTTTTTTTTTTTTTTTTTTTGGTGGATTTGTATATATAGTTGAAACAATCTCAAAAACTATTTCTTATAAAAAATCTTTTAAAAAATGACAAAAAAAAAAAATATTCACAATTTTTTTTTTCTTCATTTTTTTACAATTTCCTATTCATTTCCTATGGGGTCATTTTTGACCAAAGACCACAAGTGTGACTATTTTTTTAAGACCACTTAGCATGCTCAGATCATGACCTCAATTTTTTTGTGTGTTCATATACATAATGCCATAAAAGTCACCAAGTTTCGTAACATCGCGATGAAGCTGTGATTTTTAAAAATTCAAAACATACTTTTTGTAATCAAAATTTATTGGTGTGTATGTGTATAAAAGTGTGTTTGTATGTGTGTGTGTTGGTGGGTGTGTCTGTTTTGCACTCTAGATGTTGTAGAGTGTCACCCCTTTCCTGCGGTGTACTTTTTTTTTTTTTTTTTTTTTTTTTTTTTTAGAATTGTGGCCGATTTGTAGATTGTACACAAAAATTCAGAGAATTTGATTTTTTTGTCAATTTCCCATTCATTTCCTATGGGTCGTCATTTTTGACAGAAGAGCAAAAGTGTGACTAATTTTTTTACGACCACTTAAGTTGCTCGAATCATAACCTCAATTTTTTTGTGTGTTCACATACCCAATGCCATAAAAGTCACCAAGTTTCGTAATTTTCTGAAGAAGCTGTGATTTTTAAATATTCAAAACAGATTTCTTTAATCAAAATGTATTGGTGTTTTTGTGTATAAAAGTGTGTGTGTGTGTGTGTGTAGGGGTGGGTATGTCTGTTTTGCACTCTTGATGTTTTAGAGTGTCACCCCTTCAATGCTGAGCACTTTTTTTTCTGCATCGTGGCCGATTTGTAGATTGTACACACAAAAATTCTCAAAGTTTTTGTGTTTTTGTCAATTTCCCATTTATTTCCTATGGTCGGTCATTTTTGACCAAAGAGCACAAGTGTGACTATTTTTTTTTACGACCACTTAGCCTGCTCGGATCATGACCTAAATTTTTTTTTTGTGTGTGTTCACATACCCAATGCCATAAAAGTCACCAAGTTTCGTAACATTCCGATGAAGCTGTGATTTTTAAAATTTCAAAACAGAAAATGTTTCGGTCAGAAATGACCGAAGAGCACCTGAGGGTTAAACGTTAAACGGGCCCTGGGGTTCTGTTGTCAATCCGCGGTTGCGGGTCCGCAGTGACGCGTGTCTGGTGTGTCCGTGTATTCGGGTTCAAATAATTAGAGGAGGACTTGCATTTATCTTGCGCAGCCATGTGTCTAAACCACTCCGAACTGAAGCATATACCTCACATTTCCTGATATTTCTTCAGCATTGCTTTTTTCAAACCAGAAGACAGAAAGGGCTCCAGAAAACGCGAAAATAAAGTTTCCACTTCTCTACTTGTTGAATGCTATTACTGTGTGGAACCTGCATATAACTGTTTACATAAAATATATACGTATATATATATATATATATATATATATATACATACAAACATATATATATAAATAATGGGGTTTTAGGGGTTCATGATCCTTTAAGAATAAGCTACTTAAAGCCAGATTATAAAATAACATTAAGAAATATTATGTCTAAACCCCAAGATAAAATGTTTAAAAAAGATGACACTGCTTACTGCACAATAACAGAAGTGTTAATATGAATCATTTTAACAAAAAACGCATACTTACAGGAAACCGGACGTCTATACCTTTCTGTCTGCACCTTTCTATATGTGCATTTTCCTAGTGAGAAAATGCACATATATAATCAAGACATTTTAGCTAAAATGAAATGGTTTGCTTATGCAAAAATCATAACCAAATGCATGATAAAATCTGAAAAGTGAAAGCACATTTCTGTACTCTGGGTGCATTACAGCTGTATAGAAGCACAAATATTCAATTACGCCACATTGCAATTGTAAAACAGCATGTTTATTAATTTCATTTAAAAAAAAAGAAAAGAAAAAAAAAAAGGACAATTTCATCGTCACTATAAGAAACAGTACAGAAGCACTGAGAGTCTTTGAGCATTTCTAGCTCTTCAAGTATGTTCGTTCTGCTCATATACCAGGGAACTGTGCCTTCAGGAGGGCATTGAGCCGAAGATGAAGGGGGGGCCCACTCGGCTCACCCCATTCGGTCAAACTCCAGATGCCTCCTCTCCACCAGAATCCATCTTTTCCTTCATTCAGCAACAACTGCAGTGAAGTTCCAAACATCAGCAGCAAACGGGTTTGAGTGAGTGAAGAAATGAGCACAGGAAATTAACCGAGCTAAGAGATGCACGTAAGAGAAAGAGCACGACGACAGCAGAAGAGACTAAAAGAAACGAATAACACGGCTTTACAGTTAGGAGGGACACAATCAGTGACTAAGGTGCTAAAAAGAGGAGAGAGATCTCCATCCAGTGCATGTTAAAACCACTCCAGTCAAGTCAACGCAACTCAACACTCAGGAAATGGCATAAATGTATATCCTAACATTTACGAGAACAATGAACGGGACTTGCATCGTTTCCAACAACAAATAATAGGGAATTCAGCAATAGAACTTCATGTAGACAGAAGGAGATCATCAAAATGTAAACAAGTCTGTCCTGTGGCCAGTAGGTTACAGTCCAGCTTTGGTTTGGTTCTGTCTCGACCTTCAGCCCAAATGGACGCGGGAGCTAAAATGAGAAGAATACACACCACATTAACACACAATCTGGAATACTCAACTGCTATTAGTCAGTTGCACTATGAAGTAGCCATCTAATAATGTCAATTCAGCCAGTGTTTTCATAAATAACAATATTAGGGCTCCAAAAGCCAAGCAGAAATAATGTACATTATATGATCAGCTGAATGTATTCTCCTTTACTTATACATACTAAAAAATGGTGCTAAACAGCACTAAAACTGGTTCATTGGCTCGTAATCCTCAGAACACAGTTCAAGATATTTTAGATTTAGTCCGAGAGCTTTCTGTCCCTCCATTAAAAATGTATGTACGGTATACTGTCCTTGTCCAGAAAGGAAATAAAGACATCAAAGTAGTCCATGTGACATCCGTGGGTTAGTTAGAATGTTTTGATGCATCGAAAATACATTTTGGTCCAAAAATAACAAAAACTGCGACTTTATTCAGCATTATATTGTCTTCCGGTTCTGACGTGTGTCTGGTGCTCCCAAGCTTCGTTTACAGTCAGAGGGAGACGCACGCTGTAAACAAAACAAATCTGGGTTCTAAGGATGTCTAAGGATTTAGACACATGGCTGGGCAAGATAAATGCAAGTCCTCATCTAATTATTTGAACCCGAATACACGGGACACACGTCAGCGGCGTCACTGCGGACCCGTGAACGCGGATTGACAACAGAACCCCAGGGCCCGTTTAACACCGGGTTTCGGTACCCATTCCTACATATGGGTGAGTTCATATGGAAGAAGGCCTGTTGTGTTCTGTCTCTTGATTTGTGATAATGGCAGCAATTGCGAAACTCACCTTCGTCATGTACCGAGTATGGATGGCATCAAGATCTTGTCCTGAAGAATCACAGGGTCAAATGCCTATATCCTATCTGGTAACAAGAGCATAGCCATAACTTTAAGATCCCCTGAATTAAAGAATTTCAGTATTTATCAGTAAAAAAACACATCAAACAAATAAATACCTTTGCGTTGGACAGTATGGTGCCTGTCTCATTGGCCAACATAATTAAAAACACACCTGGAGAAATAAAATAAAATATACCAATGACCATGTGATATCCTGCTATCATAATAGTTAAATTAATTATCATAACTATGACCATTATAACATTTGCCGCCGATTATTTAGCTGATTATTTAGCCTACAGGCTTCTCAAGTACAGTCTCACTGAAAAAAAATTGAAAGAGTGAGACTTCATTCAAAAGCATAAATCCTCCAGACCCCCAACATTTGAACAGTAGTGCACTGTATGTTTGAGGTTTTGCTTACTAGTCGAGTTCATAGCCGTGGAGATTGTCTTGTTCAGGGAGTGCAGCAGGCCATCAGCAAGCATGATGATCTTCTAGAATCTAGAACATAACATGCAATGTGTCACAGAGCCAACAATGTTACAAAGGATATGCAATAGAACATATGGTTTATTACAAGGAAGGAAGCAAGCTAGAGCAGAGGTGAAATGCAGAAAAGAGAAATAATACACACACACACACACACACACACACACACATCTTGTCTTCGGGGTCTACTGGACCCCAAATGACTTTTGCTTGAATTAATTTTTCTCTTTTTCCAAAATGGTATGAAACGTCCTACGGCTCTCAACACTTTCTAGATCTACAAAAAAAATAAAATAAAAAAATAAATAAAAAATGGAATGTTATCTGTTTTTATGTAGGCGTGACAAAAATAGTCAAACTCGTGGTCTTCGGGGTCCATTGGACCCCAAAAAATTACATTTAATTTTGTAAACAGAACAATAGTTTTTTTTTTTTTTAACAAATATTAATTTACTGTTTGTTAATATTTTTACTCAACATTTGTGCAGTTTTTAGCGAGCTGTAGTTGCAGTTTTTGGAGGATTTATGATATCTTTTAAATATCTATAAATAAATATGTATTTATCATTGGACTCAAAATAGACAAAATTCATCATCAAAATCAGAAATAACGCAGAACACTGACAGAAATAAAGTGCCACACTTCCAAAAATGAAAAAAAAAAAAAACTTCCACAATCAGGTTCCACATTAGGTTAAATAAATTAGCTTACTTCCAATCACCCATTGACAAATTACCAGCAAAACAAAACTATTAAAAACTGTTATCAACACAAAGATGTGGTTAAAAGCCTAAGCTTATATACAACAAGAGCTCCAGTGTAACGTTAACTTAACTCACCTCTTCTGAAAACGGATCATGCTAACAGACTTTTTCGAAGACACAAAACCATTTCTATAAAGTAAATATTCAGCAGAAGCGTATTAATTACACGTAAGAAGGGTGTCGGGAACGTTTGAATCTATTATTTGTGTGATTTTGTTGACTAAACTTACCTGTAAGCAGTGATAACAAGCGAGAGACTGTTTGTCAGCTGATGACGTTGCGAGAAGGAATGAGAATGAATGGCGGCGATCCAATCAGCGGGCGGCGGCTTGACCTACTCTACTTCCGGTCGCCATTTTGTGAAACAGGCCTATCAAAAAACAACCTTTAAAAACATAAATCAAGCATTAATCCAACTAATACGTCTATAACGTTTATTTTAACATGTATACACAATGATATATAACGTATGGTAAAAAAAAAAATTCAGTTACCATCGTCGAGAATTACAGGCATTTACTGCTGTATAAATAGCAATTTATTTTTCTTCTGTAATATTTACTCTTTTTAATTAAGTATTTTGAGACAATTTAATTGAATTTATTAATATTTAGGCAATATTTATGGTTTATTTTGCCATGGAAATGTATATATATATATATATATATATATATATATATATATATATTATTTTTTTCAAAAAAATATTAATGCAGTATTTTAGTTTAATATAGAGTCTAGAAACTATTTCTTATAAAAAAATCTTTTAAAAAATGACAAAAAAAAAAAATATTCACAATTTTTTTTTTCTTCATTTTTTTACAATTTCCTATTCATTTCCTATGGGCAATGGCGCCACCAGGGGGTGGCCAGGGGTGGCCCCACCCCTGGCCGACTCCTGGCCACCCCATTGGCCACCCCAATGGCCAGTATTAATTTTTGTAGCATCAGTTATGCATTTTATAAATAAGTCAAAAATATTCTTAAGTAAAAGAAGACGGGGAATTATGTGTCATGACGTGCTTTTTAAGTGCCAAATGGTACACTGTTACAGCAGCTTTTTGATGTGTTTTTGCCACGTTTGGACAGGCAGGGATGCAAACAGCGCGCTTTTCGGCGCCTCCCGCTTTTTTCACGTCAGTTTGGGTGACAAAGTCATCTGAAGTCATTCCATAGCTTAATGTGAGGGACATTAGTATATTTACATCATTAAAGTATACGGAAACTCGTTTTCCCTCCTCTGCGGCTGTCAATCATTCTCCATTCATATTCAAACAGCACGCGCGCCTCTTGGATGCACGGTAAAACTCTCTCCAATATGATATATTCACATTATAAATGCATGATCTGTAGATAAAAGGCTGTGTATTCGCATAAAATTACTTTATTTTCTTGGAGTTTGTTGCTGTTTTTAAACGACTCACTACGTAACCGTGTGCTTGTTACTGTTAGATCACACATATCACACGGATTATGAATCGCCATCAAACACAAAATAACTGTGAAACAAAGGAACAAATCGCACTAGGATTTGTGCGCTCAACATTTCTTCGATTTGTGACATGAGCTTTTAAATGCGCACTTATGCAGCGCAGTGCTGCTGCATACTGTGACTCCATGTTGCTTTGAGCACATCATTCTGCACCCGCTCTGTTTTTCATGTTATCATGGGTTTGCGCACTGAAATATTATTAAAAGCCAATATATTTTGTTATACCTAGCCTGCTCAATACATTTTAAATAAGCATAATTTAATTGTATATTATTTATTTGTAGTTTAGGCTATATATGCACTTCTGAATTCTTGACATTAATATATAAATATAGAATTGTGAATGCCTGATTGAATTTTAAAAGAGAACTAATAGTAATTTGTTTTTATTAACATATTTAGATTTTATAAAATTACTGTGCAGATTTTTTCAAGAATTACTTTTTGCTGCTGATATATACACTCATTATACACTCATTAAGTTTATTAAAAATTCATAATACATTTATGTAATATTTAAAGGTGTTAACTGTATCTTACACTGCAAAATAATAACTTAAAAATGATTAAATTCATCACAATTATGTAAGTATCTGGAAATTTGCTGTGGGGCAAGGGCCCTTATATATATCATATAATATATATCATTATATACAATATAATACATATTAGTTGGGCCCTACTAATATCATTAGTAACATTAAATATTACACAGTAAACCAAAGTATATCAGTAGGAGTTTCCTTAAGTCTTTCTGATAGTTTTCTACAGGCTGGTTTACTACAACAGTAGAATACAATTCTGAAATTATGGTTTATACTGTAGTTTTGGTGTGCCACCCCAAGATTTTAACTGGCCCCATCTGGCCACCCCTATGAAAAATTTCTGGAGGCGCCACTGCCTATGGGGTCATTTTTGACCAAAGACCACAAGTGTGACTATTTTTTTAAGACCACTTAGCATGCTCAGATCATGACCTCAATTTTTTTGTGTGTTCATATACATAATGCCATAAAAGTCACCAAGTTTCGTAACATCGCGATGAAGCTGTGCTTTTTAAAAATTCAAAACATACTTTTTGTAATCAAAATTTATTGGTGTGTATGTGTATAAAAGTGTGTTTGTATGTGTGTGTGTTGGTGGGTGTGTCTGTTTTGCACTCTAGATGTTGTAGAGTGTCACCCCTTTCCTGCGGTGTACTTTTTTTTTTTTTTTTTTTTTAGAATTGTGGCCGATTTGTAGATTGTACACAAAAATTCAGAGAATTTGATTTTTTTGTCAATTTCCCATTCATTTCCTATGGGTCGTCATTTTTGACAGAAGAGCAAAAGTGTGACTAATTTTTTTACGACCACTTAAGTTGCTCGAATCATAACCTCAATTCTTTTGTGTGTTCACATACCCAATGCCATAAAAGTCACCAAGTTTTGTAATTTTCTGAAGAAGCTGTGATTTTTAAATATTCAAAACAGATTTCTTTAATCAAAATTTATTGCTGTTTTTGTGTATAAAAGTGTGTGTGTGTGTGTGTGTAGGGGTGGGTATGTCTGTTTTGCACTCTTGATGTTTTAGAGTGTCACCCCTTCAATGCTGAGCACTTTTTTTTCTGCATCGTGGCCGATTTGTAGATTGTACACACAAAAATTCTCAAAGTTTTTGTGTTTTTGTCAATTTCCCATTTATTTCCTATGGTCGGTCATTTTTGACCAAAGAGCACAAGTGTGACTATTTTTTTTTACGACCACTTAGCCTGCTCGGATCATGACCTAAATTTTTTTTTTTGTGTGTTCACATACCCAATGCCATAAAAGTCACCAAGTTTCGTAACATTCCGATGAAGCTGTGATTTTTAAAATTTCAAAACAGAAAATGTTTCGGTCAGAAATGACCGAAGAGCACCTGAGGGTTAAACGTTAAACGGGCCCTGGGGTTCTGTTGTCAATCCGCGGTTGCGGGTCCGCAGTGACGCGTGTCTGGTGTGTCCGTGTATTCGGGTTCAAATAATTAGAGGAGGACTTGCATTTATCTTGCGCAGCCATGTGTCTAAACCACTCCGAACTGAAGCATATACCTCACATTTCCTGATATTTCTTCAGCATTGCTTTTTTCAAACCAGAAGACAGAAAGGGCTCCAGAAAACGCGAAAATAAAGTTTCCACTTCTCTACTTGTTGAATGCTATTACTGTGTGGAACCTGCATATAACTGTTTACATAAAATATATACGTATATATATATATATATATATATATATACATACAAACATATATATATATAAATAATGGGGTTTTAGGGGTTCATGATCCTTTAAGAATAAGCTACTTAAAGCCAGATTATAAAATAACATTAAGAAATATTATGTCTAAACCCCAAGATAAAATGTTTAAAAAAGATGACACTGCTTACTGCACAATAACAGAAGTGTTAATATGAATAATTAACAAAAAACGCATACTTACAGGAAACCGGACGTCTATACCTTTCTGTCTGCACCTTTCTATATGTGCATTTTCCTAGTGAGAAAATGCACATATATAATCAAGACATTTTAGCTAAAATGAAATGGTTTGCTTATGCAAAAATCATAACCAAATGCATGATAAAATCTGAAAAGTGAAAGCACATTTCTGTACTCTGGGTGCATTACAGCTGTATAGAAGCACAAATATTCAATTACGCCACATTGCAATTGTAAAACAGCATGTTTATTAATTTCATTTAAAAAAAAAAGAAAAGAAAAAAAAAAGGACAATTTCATCGTCACTATAAGAAACAGTACAGAAGCACTGAGAGTCTTTGAGCATTTCTAGCTCTTCAAGTATGTTCGTTCTGTTCATATACCAGGGAACTGTGCCTTCAGGAGGGCATTGAGCCGAAGATGAAGGGGGGGCCCACTCGGCTCACCCCATTCGGTCAAACTCCAGATGCCTCCTCTCCACCAGAATCCATCTTTTCCTTCATTCAGCAACAACTGCAGTGAAGTTCCAAACATCAGCAGCAAACGGGTTTGAGTGAGTGAAGAAATGAGCACAGGAAATTAACCGAGCTAAGAGATGCACGTAAGAGAAAGAGCACGACGACAGCAGAAGAGACTAAAAGAAACGAATAACACGGCTTTACAGTTAGGAGGGACACAATCAGTGACTAAGGTGCTAAAAAGAGGAGAGAGATCTCCATCCAGTGCATGTTAAAACCACTCAAGTCAAGTCAACGCAACTCAACACTCAGGAAATGGCATAAATGTATATCCTAACATTTACGAGAACAATGAACGGGACTTGCATCGTTTCCAACAACAAATAATAGGGAATTCAGCAATAGAACTTCATGTAGACAGAAGGAGATCATCAAAATGTAAACAAGTCTGTCCTGTGGCCAGTAGGTTACAGTCCAGCTTTGGTTTGGTTCTGTCTCGACCTTCAGCCCAAATGGACGCGGGAGCTAAAATGAGAAGAATACACACCACATTAACACACAATCTGGAATACTCAACTGCTATTAGTCAGTTGCACTATGAAGTAGCCATCTAATAATGTCAATTCAGCCAGTGTTTTCATAAATAACAATATTAGGGCTCCAAAAGCCAAGCAGAAATAATGTACATTATATGATCAGCTGAATGTATTCTCCTTTACTTATACATACTAAAAAATGGTGCTAAACAGCACTAAAACTGGTTCATTGGCTCGTAATCCTCAGAACACAGTTCAAGATATTTTAGATTTAGTCCGAGAGCTTTCTGTCCCTCCATTAAAAATGTATGTACGGTATACTGTCCTTGTCCAGAAAGGAAATAAAGACATCAAAGTAGTCCATGTGACATCCGTGGGTTAGTTAGAATGTTTTGATGCATCGAAAATACATTTTGGTCCAAAAATAACAAAAACTGCGACTTTATTCATCATTATATTGTCTTCCGGTTCTGACGTGTGTCTGGTGCTCCCAAGCTTCGTTTACAGTCAGAGGGAGACGCACGCTGTAAGCAAAACAAATCTGGGTTCTAAGGATGTCTAAGGATTTAGACACATGGCTGGGCAAGATAAATGCAAGTCCTCCTCTAATTATTTGAACCCGAATACACGGGACACACGTCAGCGGCGTCACTGCGGACCCGTGAACGCGGATTGACAACAGAACCCCAGGGCCCGTTTAACACCGGGTTTCGGTACCCATTCCTACATATGGGTGAGTTCATATGGAAGAAGGCCTGTTGTGTTCTGTCTCTTGATTTGTGATAATGGCAGCAATTGCGAAACTCACCTTCGTCATGTACCGAGTATGGATGGCATCAAGATCTTGTCCTGAAGAATCACAGGGTCAAATGCCTATATCCTATCTGGTAACAAGAGCATAGCCATAACTTTAAGATCCCCTGAATTAAAGAATTTCAGTATTTATCAGTAAAAAAACACATCAAACAAATAAATACCTTTGCGTTGGACAGTATGGTGCCTGTCTCATTGGCCAACATAATTAAAAACACACCTGGAGAAATAAAATAAAATATACCAATGACCATGTGATATCCTGCTATCATAATAGTTAAATTAATTATCATAACTATGACCATTATAACATTTGCCGCCGATTATTTAGCTGATTATTTAGCCTACAGGCTTCTCAAGTACAGTCTCACTGAAAAAAAATTGAAAGAGTGAGACTTCATTCAAAAGCATAAATCCTCCAGACCCCCAACATTTGAACAGTAGTGCACTGTATGTTTGAGGTTTTGCTTACTAGTCGAGTTCATAGCCGTGGAGATTGTCTTGTTCAGGGAGTGCAGCAGGCCATCAGCAAGCATGATGATCTTCTAGAATCTAGAACATAACATGCAATGTGTCACAGAGCCAACAATGTTACAAAGGATATGCAATAGAACATAGGGTTTATTACAAGGAAGGAAGCAAGCTAGAGCAGAGGTGAAATGCAGAAAAGAGAAATAATACACACACACACACACACACACACATCTTGTCTTCGGGGTCTACTGGACCCCAAATGACTTTTGCTTGAATTAATTTTTCTCTTTTTCCAAAATGGTATGAAACGTCCTACGGCTCTCAACACTTTCTAGATCTACAAAAAAAATAAAATAAAAAAATAAATAAAAAATGGAATGTTATCTGTTTTTATGTAGGCGTGACAAAAATAGTCAAACTCGTGGTCTTCGGGGTCCATTAATTTTGTAAACAGAACAATAGTTTTTTTTTTTTTTTTTTAACAAATATTAATTTACTGTTTGTTAATATTTTTACTCAACATTTGTGCAGTTTTTAGCGAGCTGTAGTTGCAGTTTTTGGAGGATTTATGATATCTTTTAAATATCTATAAATAAATATGTATTTATCATTGGACTCAAAATAGACAAAATTCATCATCAAAATCAGAAATAACGCAGAACACTGACAGAAATGACAGAAATAAAGTGCCACACTTCCAAAAATGAAAAAAAAAAAAAAACTTCCACAATCAGGTTCCACATTAGGTTAAATAAATTAGCTTACTTCCAATCACCCATTGACAAATTACCAGCAAAACAAAACTATTAAAAACTGTTATCAACACAAAGATGTGGTTAAAAGCCTAAGCTTATATACAACAAGAGCTCCAGTGTAACGTTAACTTAACTCACCTCTTCTGAAAACGGATCATGCTAACAGACTTTTTCGAAGACACAAAACCATTTCTATAAAGTAAATATTCAGCAGAAGCGTATTAATTACACGTAAGAAGGGTGTCGGGAACGTTTGAATCTATTATTTGTGTGATTTTGTTGACTAAACTTACCTGTAAGCAGTGATAACAAGCGAGAGACTGTTTGTCAGCTGATGACGTTGCGAGAAGGAATGAGAATGAATGGCGGCGATCCAATCAGCGGGCGGCGGCTTGACCTACTCTACTTCCGGTCGCCATTTTGTGAAACAGGCCTATCAAAAAACAACCTTTAAAAACATAAATCAAGCATTAATCCAACTAATACGTCTATAACGTTTATTTTAACATGTATACACAATGATATATAACGTATGGTAAAAAAAAAAATTCAGTTACCATCGTCGAGAATTACAGGCATTTACTGCTGTATAAATAGCAATTTATTTTTCTTCTGTAATATTTACTCTTTTTAATTAAGTATTTTGAGACAATTTAATTGAATTTATTAATATTTATGCAATATTTATGGTTTATTTTGCCATGGAAATGTATATATATATATATATATATATTATTTTTTTCAAAAAAATATTAATGCAGTATTTTAGTTTAATATAGAGTCTAGAAACTATTTCTTATAAAAAAATCTTTTAAAAAATGACAAAAAAAAAAAATATTCACAATTTTTTTTTTCTTCATTTTTTTACAATTTCCTATTCATTTCCTATGGGGTCATTTTTGACCAAAGACCACAAGTGTGACTATTTTTTTAAGACCACTTAGCATGCTCAGATCATGACCTCAATTTTTTTGTGTGTTCATATACATAATGCCATAAAAGTCACCAAGTTTCATAACATCGCGATGAAGCTGTGCTTTTTAAAAATTCAAAACATACTTTTTGTAATCAAAATTTATTGGTGTGTATGTGTATAAAAGTGTGTTTGTATGTGTGTGTGTTGGTGGGTGTGTCTGTTTTGCACTCTAGATGTTGTAGAGTGTCACCCCTTTCCTGCGGTGTACTTTTTTTTTTTTTTTTTTTTTAGAATTGTGGCCGATTTGTAGATTGTACACAAAAATTCAGAGAATTTGATTTTTTTGTCAATTTCCCATTCATTTCCTATGGGTCGTCATTTTTGACAGAAGAGCAAAAGTGTGACTAATTTTTTTACGACCACTTAAGTTGCTCGAATCATAACCTCAATTCTTTTGTGTGTTCACATACCCAATGCCATAAAAGTCACCAAGTTTCGTAATTTTCTGAAGAAGCTGTGATTTTTAAATATTCAAAACAGATTTCTTTAATCAAAATTTATTGGTGTTTTTGTGTATAAAAGTGTGTGTGTGTGTGTGTGTGTAGGGGTGGGTATGTCTGTTTTGCACTCTTGATGTTTTAGAGTGTCACCCCTTCAATGCTGAGCACTTTTTTTTCTGCATCGTGGCCGATTTGTAGATTGTACACACAAAAATTCTCAAAGTTTTTGTGTTTTTGTCAATTTCCCATTTATTTCCTATGGTCGGTCATTTTTGACCAAAGAGCACAAGTGTGACTATTTTTTTTTACGACCACTTAGCCTGCTCGGATCATGACCTAAATGTTTTTTTTTGTGTGTTCACATACCCAATGCCATAAAAGTCACCAAGTTTCGTAACATTCCGATGAAGCTGTGATTTTTAAAATTTCAAAACAGAAAATGTTTCGGTCAGAAATGACCGAAGAGCACCTGAGGGTTAAACGTTAAACGGGCCCTGGGGTTCTGTTGTCAATCCGCGGTTGCGGGTCCGCAGTGACGCGTGTCTGGTGTGTCCGTGTATTCGGGTTCAAATAATTAGAGGAGGACTTGCATTTATCTTGCGCAGCCATGTGTCTAAACCACTCCGAACTGAAGCATATACCTCACATTTCCTGATATTTCTTCAGCATTGCTTTTTTCAAACCAGAAGACAGAAAGGGCTCCAGAAAACGCGAAAATAAAGTTTCCACTTCTCTACTTGTTGAATGCTATTACTGTGTGGAACCTGCATATAACTGTTTACATAAAATATATACGTATATATATATATATATATATATACATACAAACATATATATATATATAAATAATGGGGTTTTAGGGGTTCATGATCCTTTAAGAATAAGCTACTTAAAGCCAGATTATAAAATAACATTAAGAAATATTATGTCTAAACCCCAAGATAAAATGTTTAAAAAAGATGACACTGCTTACTGCACAATAACAGAAGTGTTAATATGAATAATTTTAACAAAAAACGCATACTTACAGGAAACCGGACGTCTATACCTTTCTGTCTGCACCTTTCTATATGTGCATTTTCCTAGTGAGAAAATGCACATATATAATCAAGACATTTTAGCTAAAATGAAATGGTTTGCTTATGCAAAAATCATAACCAAATGCATGATAAAATCTGAAAAGTGAAAGCACATTTCTGTACTCTGGGTGCATTACAGCTGTATAGAAGCACAAATATTCAATTACGCCACATTGCAATTGTAAAACAGCATGTTTATTAATTTCATTTAAAAAAAAAAGAAAAGAAAAAAAAAAAGGACAATTTCATCGTCACTATAAGAAACAGTACAGAAGCACTGAGAGTCTTTGAGCATTTCTAGCTCTTCAAGTATGTTCGTTCTGCTCATATACCAGGGAACTGTGCCTTCAGGAGGGCATTGAGCCGAAGATGAAGGGGGGGCCCACTCGGCTCACCCCATTCGGTCAAACTCCAGATGCCTCCTCTCCACCAGAATCCATCTTTTCCTTCATTCAGCAACAACTGCAGTGAAGTTCCAAACATCAGCAGCAAACGGGTTTGAGTGAGTGAAGAAATGAGCACAGGAAATTAACCGAGCTAAGAGATGCACGTAAGAGAAAGAGCACGACGACAGCAGAAGAGACTAAAAGAAACGAATAACACGGCTTTACAGTTAGGAGGGACACAATCAGTGACTAAGGTGCTAAAAAGAGGAGAGAGATCTCCATCCAGTGCATGTTAAAACCACTCAAGTCAAGTCAACGCAACTCAACACTCAGGAAATGGCATAAATGTATATCCTAACATTTACGAGAACAATGAACGGGACTTGCATCGTTTCCAACAACAAATAATAGGGAATTCAGCAATAGAACTTCATGTAGACAGAAGGAGATCATCAAAATGTAAACAAGTCTGTCCTGTGGCCAGTAGGTTACAGTCCAGCTTTGGTTTGGTTCTGTCTCGACCTTCAGCCCAAATGGACGCGGGAGCTAAAATGAGAAGAATACACACCACATTAACACACAATCTGGAATACTCAACTGCTATTAGTCAGTTGCACTATGAAGTAGCCATCTAATAATGTCAATTCAGCCAGTGTTTTCATAAATAACAATATTAGGGCTCCAAAAGCCAAGCAGAAATAATGTACATTATATGATCAGCTGAATGTATTCTCCTTTACTTATACATACTAAAAAATGGTGCTAAACAGCACTAAAACTGGTTCATTGGCTCGTAATCCTCAGAACACAGTTCAAGATATTTTAGATTTAGTCCGAGAGCTTTCTGTCCCTCCATTAAAAATGTATGTACGGTATACTGTCCTTGTCCAGAAAGGAAATAAAGACATCAAAGTAGTCCATGTGACATCCGTGGGTTAGTTAGAATGTTTTGATGCATCGAAAATACATTTTGGTCCAAAAATAACAAAAACTGCGACTTTATTCATCATTATATTGTCTTCCGGTTCTGACGTGTGTCTGGTGCTCCCAAGCTTCGTTTACAGTCAGAGGGAGACGCACGCTGTAAGCAAAACAAATCTGGGTTCTAAGGATGTCTAAGGATTTAGACACATGGCTGGGCAAGATAAATGCAAGTCCTCCTCTAATTATTTGAACCCGAATACACGGGACACACGTCAGCGGCGTCACTGCGGACCCGTGAACGCGGATTGACAACAGAACCCCAGGGCCCGTTTAACACCGGGTTTCGGTACCCATTCCTACATATGGGTGAGTTCATATGGAAGAAGGCCTGTTGTGTTCTGTCTCTTGATTTGTGATAATGGCAGCAATTGCGAAACTCACCTTCGTCATGTACCGAGTATGGATGGCATCAAGATCTTGTCCTGAAGAATCACAGGGTCAAATGCCTATATCCTATCTGGTAACAAGAGCATAGCCATAACTTTAAGATCCCCTGAATTAAAGAATTTCAGTATTTATCAGTAAAAAAACACATCAAACAAATAAATACCTTTGCGTTGGACAGTATGGTGCCTGTCTCATTGGCCAACATAATTAAAAACACACCTGGAGAAATAAAATAAAATATACCAATGACCATGTGATATCCTGCTATCATAATAGTTAAATTAATTATCATAACTATGACCATTATAACATTTGCCGCCGATTATTTAGCTGATTATTTAGCCTACAGGCTTCTCAAGTACAGTCTCACTGAAAAAAAATTGAAAGAGTGAGACTTCATTCAAAAGCATAAATCCTCCAGACCCCCAACATTTGAACAGTAGTGCACTGTATGTTTGAGGTTTTGCTTACTAGTCGAGTTCATAGCCGTGGAGATTGTCTTGTTCAGGGAGTGCAGCAGGCCATCAGCAAGCATGATGATCTTCTAGAATCTAGAACATAACATGCAATGTGTCACAGAGCCAACAATGTTACAAAGGATATGCAATAGAACATAGGGTTTATTACAAGGAAGGAAGCAAGCTAGAGCAGAGGTGAAATGCAGAAAAGAGAAATAATACACACACACACACATCTTGTCTTCGGGGTCTACTGGACCCCAAATGACTTTTGCTTGAATTAATTTTTCTCTTTTTCCAAAATGGTATGAAACGTCCTACGGCTCTCAACACTTTCTAGATCTACAAAAAAAATAAAATAAAAAAATAAATAAAAAATGGAATGTTATCTGTTTTTATGTAGGCGTGACAAAAATAGTCAAACTCGTGGTCTTCGGGGTCCATTAATTTTGTAAACAGAACAATAGTTTTTTTTTTTTTTTTTTAACAAATATTAATTTACTGTTTGTTAATATTTTTACTCAACATTTGTGCAGTTTTTAGCGAGCTGTAGTTGCAGTTTTTGGAGGATTTATGATATCTTTTAAATATCTATAAATAAATATGTATTTATCATTGGACTCAAAATAGACAAAATTCATCATCAAAATCAGAAATAACGCAGAACACTGACAGAAATGACAGAAATAAAGTGCCACACTTCCAAAAATGAAAAAAAAAAAAACTTCCACAATCAGGTTCCACATTAGGTTAAATAAATTAGCTTACTTCCAATCACCCATTGACAAATTACCAGCAAAACAAAACTATTAAAAACTGTTATCAACACAAAGATGTGGTTAAAAGCCTAAGCTTATATACAACAAGAGCTCCAGTGTAACGTTAACTTAACTCACCTCTTCCGAAAACGGATCATGCTAACAGACTTTTTCGAAGACACAAAACCATTTCTATAAAGTAAATATTCAGCAGAAGCGTATTAATTACACGTAAGAAGGGTGTCGGGAACGTTTGAATCTATTATTTGTGTGATTTTGTTGACTAAACTTACCTGTAAGCAGTGATAACAAGCGAGAGACTGTTTGTCAGCTGATGACGTTGCGAGAAGGAATGAGAATGAATGGCGGCGATCCAATCAGCGGGCGGCGGCTTGACCTACTCTACTTCCGGTCGCCATTTTGTGAAACAGGCCTATCAAAAAACAACCTTTAAAAACATAAATCAAGCATTAATCCAACTAATACGTCTATAACGTTTATTTTAACATGTATACACAATGATATATAACGTATGGTAAAAAAAAAAATTCAGTTACCATCGTCGAGAATTAAAGGCATTTACTGCTGTATAAATAGCCGGAGAACCCACATCGCTATTGTAGTTACCCGAATAGCCTAGGATGGATGAGGCCTGCGTCCAGGCTTGAGCATGGTAACTCGAAGGATCCTTCGATTGGTGAACCACCAACTTAGTGGCGCTTCGATACATCCTTTTCTTCCTTTATTTACCACATCTTTTGCACATAGTGCATGATGCAGAACTCAAACCCAAAACTACCCCGTTTTCAAATTAAACCCTCAGGTGCTCTTCGTTTCGGAGTCACACTTGTTTTCTTCCCGGTCAAAAGTGACCGAAAAATTAAACTTTCTCCATCCCAGTAAAACCAATGCAATTTATTTTTCTTCTATAATATTTATTCTTTTTAATTAAGTATTTTGAGACAATTTAATTGAATTTATTAATATTTATGCAATATTTATGGTTTATTTTGCCATGGAAATGTATATATATATATATATATTATTTTTTTCAAAAAAATATTAATGCAGTATTTTAGTTTAATATAGAGTCTAGGCCTTTAGAAAAAAAAAATATATTTTTTGAAGAAAATTAGCACCGTGGTTACAGTATAGAGAAAAAGCGTAGAATCATGGTGTAACCACTAGATGGCATGTACAGCTCTCTACGGAGAGGCATGTGAATTTCCAAGCTGTTTATGAACACATTTTTTTTTTTTTTTTTTTGGTGGATTTGTATATATAGTTGAAACAATCTCAAAAACTATTTCTTATAAAAAATCTTTTAAAAAATGAAAAAAAAAAAAATATTCACAATTTTTTTTTTCTTCATTTTTTTTACAATTTCCTATTCATTTCCTATGGGGTCATTTTTGACCAAAGACCACAAGTGTGACTATTTTTTTAAGACCACTTAGCATGCTCAGATCATGACCTCAATTTTTTTGTGTGTTCATATACATAATGCCATAAAAGTCACCAAGTTTCGTAACATCGCGATGAAGCTGTGATTTTTAAAAATTCAAAACATACTTTTTGTAATCAAAATTTATTGGTGTGTATGTGTATAAAAGTGTGTTTGTATGTGTGTGTGTTGGTGGGTGTGTCTGTTTTGCACTCTAGATGTTGTAGAGTGTCACCCCTTTCCTGCGGTGTACTTTTTTTTTTTTTTTTTTTTTTTTTAGAATTGTGGCCGATTTGTAGATTGTACACAAAAATTCAGAGAATTTGATTTTTTTGTCAATTTCCCATTCATTTCCTATGGGTCGTCATTTTTGACAGAAGAGCAAAAGTGTGACTAATTTTTTTTACGACCACTTAAGTTGCTCGAATCATAACCTCAATTTTTTTGTGTGTTCACATACCCAATGCCATAAAAGTCACCAAGTTTCGTAATTTTCTGAAGAAGCTGTGATTTTTAAATATTCAAAACAGATTTCTTTAATCAAAATGTATTGGTGTTTTTGTGTATAAAAGTGTGTGTGTGTGTGTGTAGGGGTGGGTATGTCTGTTTTGCACTCTTGATGTTTTAGAGTGTCACCCCTTCAATGCTGAGCACTTTTTTTTCTGCATCGTGGCCGATTTGTAGATTGTACACACAAAAATTCTCAAAGTTTTTGTGTTTTTGTCAATTTCCCATTTATTTCCTATGGTCGGTCATTTTTGACCAAAGAGCACAAGTGTGACTATTTTTTTTTACGACCACTTAGCCTGCTCGGATCATGACCTAAATTTTTTTTTTTGTGTGTTCACATACCCAATGCCATAAAAGTCACCAAGTTTCGTAACATTCCGATGAAGCTGTGATTTTTAAAATTTCAAAACAGAAAATGTTTCGGTCAGAAATGACCGAAGAGCACCTGAGGGTTAAACGTTAAACGGGCCCTGGGGTTCTGTTGTCAATCCGCGGTTGCGGGTCCGCAGTGACGCGTGTCTGGTGTGTCCGTGTATTCGGGTTCAAATAATTAGAGGAGGACTTGCATTTATCTTGCGCAGCCATGTGTCTAAACCACTCCGAACTGAAGCATATACCTCACATTTCCTGATATTTCTTCAGCATTGCTTTTTTCAAACCAGAAGACAGAAAGGGCTCCAGAAAACGCGAAAATAAAGTTTCCACTTCTCTACTTGTTGAATGCTATTACTGTGTGGAACCTGCATATAACTGTTTACATAAAATATATACGTATATATATATATATATATATATATACATACAAACATATATATATAAATAATGGGGTTTTAGGGGTTCATGATCCTTTAAGAATAAGCTACTTAAAGCCAGATTATAAAATAACATTAAGAAATATTATGTCTAAACCCCAAGATAAAATGTTTAAAAAAGATGACACTGCTTACTGCACAATAACAGAAGTGTTAATATGAATAATTTTAACAAAAAACGCATACTTACAGGAAACCGGACGTCTATACCTTTCTGTCTGCACCTTTCTATATGTGCATTTTCCTAGTGAGAAAATGCACATATATAATCAAGACATTTTAGCTAAAATGAAATGGTTTGCTTATGCAAAAATCATAACCAAATGCATGATAAAATCTGAAAAGTGAAAGCACATTTCTGTACTCTGGGTGCATTACAGCTGTATAGAAGCACAAATATTCAATTACGCCACATTGCAATTGTAAAACAGCATGTTTATTAATTTCATTTAAAAAAAAAGAAAAGAAAAAAAAAAGGACAATTTCATCGTCACTATAAGAAACAGTACAGAAGCACTGAGAGTCTTTGAGCATTTCTAGCTCTTCAAGTATGTTCGTTCTGCTCATATACCAGGGAACTGTGCCTTCAGGAGGGCATTGAGCCGAAGATGAAGGGGGGGCCCACTCGGCTCACCCCATTCGGTCAAACTCCAGATGCCTCCTCTCCACCAGAATCCATCTTTTCCTTCATTCAGCAACAACTGCAGTGAAGTTCCAAACATCAGCAGCAAACGGGTTTGAGTGAGTGAAGAAATGAGCACAGGAAATTAACCGAGCTAAGAGATGCACGTAAGAGAAAGAGCACGACGACAGCAGAAGAGACTAAAAGAAACGAATAACACGGCTTTACAGTTAGGAGGGACACAATCAGTGACTAAGGTGCTAAAAAGAGGAGAGAGATCTCCATCCAGTGCATGTTAAAACCACTCCAGTCAAGTCAACGCAACTCAACACTCAGGAAATGGCATAAATGTATATCCTAACATTTACGAGAACAATGAACGGGACTTGCATCGTTTCCAACAACAAATAATAGGGAATTCAGCAATAGAACTTCATGTAGACAGAAGGAGATCATCAAAATGTAAACAAGTCTGTCCTGTGGCCAGTAGGTTACAGTCCAGCTTTGGTTTGGTTCTGTCTCGACCTTCAGCCCAAATGGACGCGGGAGCTAAAATGAGAAGAATACACACCACATTAACACACAATCTGGAATACTCAACTGCTATTAGTCAGTTGCACTATGAAGTAGCCATCTAATAATGTCAATTCAGCCAGTGTTTTCATAAATAACAATATTAGGGCTCCAAAAGCCAAGCAGAAATAATGTACATTATATGATCAGCTGAATGTATTCTCCTTTACTTATACATACTAAAAAATGGTGCTAAACAGCACTAAAACTGGTTCATTGGCTCGTAATCCTCAGAACACAGTTCAAGATATTTTAGATTTAGTCCGAGAGCTTTCTGTCCCTCCATTAAAAAAGTATGTACGGTATACTGTCCTTGTCCAGAAAGGAAATAAAGACATCAAAGTAGTCCATGTGACATCCGTGGGTTAGTTAGAATGTTTTGATGCATCGAAAATACATTTTGGTCCAAAAATAACAAAAACTGCGACTTTATTCAGCATTATATTGTCTTCCGGTTCTGACGTGTGTCTGGTGCTCCCAAGCTTCGTTTACAGTCAGAGGGAGACGCACGCTGTAAACAAAACAAATCTGGGTTCTAAGGATGTCTAAGGATTTAGACACATGGCTGGGCAAGATAAATGCAAGTCCTCCTCTAATTATTTGAACCCGAATACACGGGACACACGTCAGCGGCGTCACTGCGGACCCGTGAACGCGGATTGACAACAGAACCCCAGGGCCCGTTTAACACCGGGTTTCGGTACCCATTCCTACATATGGGTGAGTTCATATGGAAGAAGGCCTGTTGTGTTCTGTCTCTTGATTTGTGATAATGGCAGCAATTGCGAAACTCACCTTCGTCATGTACCGAGTATGGATGGCTTTAAGATCTTGTCCTGAAGAATCACAGGGTCAAATGCCTATATCCTATCTGGTAACAAGAGCATAGCCATAACTTTAAGATCCCCTGAATTAAAGAATTTCAGTATTTATCAGTAAAAAAACACATCAAACAAATAAATACCTTTGCGTTGGACAGTATGGTGCCTGTCTCATTGGCCAACATAATTAAAAACACACCTGGAGAAATAAAATAAAATATACCAATGACCATGTGATATCCTGTTATCATAATAGTTAAATTAATTATTATAGGTTCGAGTCCCGTCTCGACCACAAATACCATATAGTGTATCTAGATTAAAAAATGATTACAAATTCATGTCAACGTACGATTTACATATATAATAAACTAAATTTGTGCTGAAAATAGAATAAAACTTTTAAGATTTGTTCTTGTGTAGGATGTACGAAATGTCCAATTATCTCAATAAACATTTAAATTATAATAGGGTATAGTTCTCTTTTAATATAGAAAATATTTGAATGTGAATAATTGTATAGAACATTTTGATAATGTTTTAGACCTTTATTTTTTTTTTAGAGATTTTCACATTATATTTCTTTAACTATGCACAGAAATCCAATATATATATATATATGAAATATAACCAGTAAACACCAAATAGTAAGTTTATCATTTTATTTATAATACAATAATATACATCTTATTATGTAAAACTGAAAAAGGTAATGTATTAAATTGTTGTTCAATCTATAAGTTGTTATAGATTGAACAACAATAACATTAATAAGAACAATAATAATAATAATAATAACATAAAGCTGGGAAAAAAAACAAGATTTAAAAAAATAAAAAATAATTATGTACAGTGTTTAATTAACAGTTATTAATAGTGTTTACACATCTGACCAAGATAAAATAATGCAAGTCAATAAAATTAACTTTAAAAACACACTAAATTGCAATGCAAACAAGGACTAGACTGTTTGATTTTAATGGACAATGGAAAGAAATTTAACAATTTAAAATTATAGATTAAATGACAGCAATAATAATATGGTTGTGGAGAAAATGAAAAAAAAAAAACAAGAACATTTTTAAAATTAAATAATTATGTACAGTGTTTAATAGTAACAATACTTAATATTTAGTATACTTTAATACTTTAATATTTTTTTCAAATCTGAGCAAGATTAAATTATGCTAGTCAATAAATGAACTTAAAAAATACAATGCAATGCAATGAAATACAATACTTTTGTAATTTTAATGAACATCTATATATATAAGTATTTCTTATTAAATATACAGTGTGTTTCATTTTTATACAAAGTCTTCATTTTGAGTAATGAAGTGGTCATGAAGTTATGAAGTAAGAATACTTTGGTTACTAAAGTTTCTTTGAAAGTTTTGAAAGCAAAGTATTTTTGACTACTTTTTGAAGCCAAGGAACCATTGAAGTGCTTGGCCCCGTAGAGGCTGCTTGCAGCTTTAATTCTAGAATTAGATCTCTCTTTTAAAAGGAGCTTGTAACAACTCTATATGTGGCGTCATATTAGATGTATTTTATTGACCTTATTGACTTTGCCAGTATGGACTTTGCTTTTGAAAGACATTTCATTAAAATGATTACACAAATTTAACCCTGCCAAAGCTTTTTTGAAAAGGTTTAAGGCAGATATAGACACACGTTGTTCTTTCTGTGGTGCCCTGATGAAACTGCTCCTCACATCTTCTGGGATTGTCCTCACACACAACTATTTTGAGACCAATTTTGGGACGAATGAACTGCAATGTTCTTCCGGGTTTCTCTATCTTTTTTTAAGGATGTAATGTTTGTCTTTTTTAATATACAAAAAGCTCAAACGAATGAATACTTTATTATTATTCTATTATTGCTATTAAATCCTCTCTTCAAAATCCTTTATTCACTGTTTTTAGGAGAGAGGTCCAAAAGTATCCAAAATATTTCATCATCTGAGAATCTTAAAGCTCAGTAAGTAACCTTGTTTCAACTTTTTGATTCATTTCATTAAAGTTTTCTGTTCTGTTTTTCTTGTTTTTACACATATATATAGGCTATATGAAACATCTATGTATAGCCCATGCATAAATTATGGATTTTATTATCATTTAATTGTCTGTTACTTTCACATTTTTGCTGTGTACTTGTATTTTTTATACCTTGGCATTACATTTTAAAAAAAATAAAAATAAGGTGGATAGAGGATATTGTTTCCATATAAAGATAAAAGTGTGTGGAAAATGCTGAGGTGCAATAGGTGACTGTCTACAATTTATTTTTTTATTATGCGGGTTGAAAGTCTCCTCATATCCTGATAGCAATCATAGTTAAGCGGTCGAACACACACACCATCTCTCAAAATCAGGTACGCCAATATATTATTATTACAAAATATTATTTACTGAACAATAATAGTTAATGAACAATAACAGCCATTATACAAGAATACATTATACAAGAATACAAAGTGTGTAGAATAGTCAAGTCAAGTTAAATATAGGCCTATTTATATAGCGCTTTTCACAATACCAATTGTTTCAAAGCTGCTTCACAGTATCAATCAAAACAACTTAACAGTGTTTGTTTACAGTAACTTTTACAGTAACTATAAGATAAAAAAAAATTATGTGAATGCGTGGCTAAATAAATGCGTCTTTAGTCTAGTTTTACAGTAAACTGGGAGAGCGAGTCTGAGCAACGAACACTATCAGGAAGTTCTATTCCAGAGCGTCGGAGCTAAATGTGAAAATGCTCCCCCTAGGAATGACCAGAAGAAGAATTTAGTGAATTTAGCCTTGAATCTTAAAGAGCGCAATGGATTGTAGGGCGATAGAAGATCCGTTAAATAGACGGGAGCTAAGAGCTTTATAAGTCAAAAGCAATACCTTTTAATTAATACAGAACTTTATGCGGTTGTTAAGTCGTGACGTAATCACGCTCTGATAATACTGTTTCCGGGTCCAAATGCTGGGTCCTCTCTATCTGCTTACCGCTTTTGCCCGAGTTTTAACATGCCGTAGTGCTGTGTCCCATGTTGTTTAAATAGATCGGAGTTAAAAAAAACAAGTGACATTCAACTGTCATTCTACCGCTTTCCCTGTGTGACGAGAAAGAAAAGAGAAAATGGCTGCAGTTGATAAGGTAAGTTACAATTCTTTTCTTTATCCCTAACACCGACTGGCGCTGAAGCGAAGCCAGTCCTTTAAGAAAAGGGCTTAGTCTAACGTTATGGGTTGTAACGTTAATTAGATATGGATGAGCGGAGCGCTTGGACCCGGAAGAGGCTAAACGTCACGCGTGACGTCAGACTTAACAACCGAATAGGTAACCAATGAAGTGATGATAGAATCGGTGTTATATGATCATATTTTCTTGATCTAGTAAGAACTCTGGCGGCTGCATTTTGGACTAACTGTAACTTGTTTATATGATGCAGGAGAACTAGCTGATAAAGCATTACAGTAATCTAGTCTCGAGGTCATGAATGCATGAACTAACTTTTCTGCATCAGAGACAGATAGCATGTTACGTAGCTTAGCATTGTTTCTAAGGTGGAAAAAGGCTGTTTTTGTAACATATAAAATATGCTTTTCAAAAGACAGGTTGCAGTCTAATATAACACCCAGGTCTTTTACTGTAGCGGATAAAGTAACAGGGCATCGTAATATGTTAAATGTCGTGCTGCGAAAGGTTTTGTGGACGGTTTTTAGAACCGATAAGTATTACCTCTGTCTTGTCTGGATTTAATAAAAGAAAATGACACGTCATCCAATCTTTTATATCTTTAACGCAATCTTTCCATTTGGATAATTTTGCGTATTCATCTGGCCGTGATGAAATATATATTTGAGTGTCATCAGCATAACAATAGAAACTAATTCCATGTTTCTTTATAATATTACCAAGTGGCAGCATATATATTGAGAATAATAAAGGGCCTAACACAGATCCCTGCGGAACTCCATAGTTTGCCGAAGTTATGATCGATTTTTCCCAATTTAAGTAGACAAAATGGTAGCGGTCAGATAAGTATGACCTTAACCAGCTTAATGCTTGACCTTGAACACCAGTGTAATTGTGTAGTCGATCTAAGAGTATTGTGTAATCTATAGTTTCGAACGCAGCGCTAAGATCAAGTAAAACGTCTCGGGTTACGTATGTAACCCTTGTTCCCTGAGAAAGGGAACGAGACACTGCGTCGGTGACGACACTAGGGGAACGCCCTTCAGCGTAGCGCGTCTGAATTTATGAATGAAACCGAATCCAATCCTATTGGCGTTGTGTGATGACGTAGCGTGTGACGGCATAATCGGATGTATACAAAAGCACGCCGGCACACAGAAATGTCAGCTTTTGCTATGAAGCAAGTGCTCCAGGCAGGGTGAGTGTCTGGTTCCCTTTCTCAGGGAACAAGGGTTACATACGCAACCCGAAACGTTCCCTTTCGAGGGAACTCGAACTGCGTCGGTGACGACACTAGGGGAAAGAGATGCCCACTATACCACAACAAACCCCGCTCATCCTACTGTGAAGCTTTCTTCAGGCACAACTTAGGACGAAAGCACTCGTGCACCGGGTGTAGAGGGAAGGTCCAGACTGTAAAACCTCATGAATGTGTGCGGAGTGGCCCAGCCAGCCGCCTCACATATGTCATGGATAGAAACCCCTGAAAGGAGGGCTCTAGAGGACGCCATGCCTCTGGTGAAGTGGGCCCTCACGGCCATAGCTGAAGGCAAATTGCGCACCTGATAGGCCAGGGAAATAGTCTGAACGATCTGATGCTCTGCTTAGAGGCGGGAAGCCTCTTCTTGGGGCGACCCAAAACACACCAGCAACTGATCCAACTTCTGCCATGAGGACTTCTGGATGTAATACCGAAGTACTCTGATAGGGCAGAGCAGATGAAGTCTCTCCTCATCCGCCGTCACATAAGGTGGAGGATGAAATGCCTGCAGAACCATAGGTGCCACATTAGATGACACCTTGGGCAAATAGCCGGGCCTGGGATGTAAGATGGCCTTAATGTTGCCTGGAGCAAACTCCAAGCACCCATTGGAAATAGTGAGTGCCTGGAGATTTCCTACCCTCCTCAAATGGCCAACAAAAAGACCACCTTAAACGAAAGGTTCTTGGCCTCAGCCAACTGCAATGGTTCGAAGGGGGCCTCGGCCAGCCCTTCGAGAACCACTGCCAGGTCCAAAGAGGGAACCCTTGTGCGAGTCGCAGGTCTCATCCTCCAGGTTCCACGGAGGAAGCGTACGACCAGGTGATACCTCCCCAGAGGACCATCACTCAGAGGAGCGTGGAAAGCCGCAATGGCAGCCACATTAACCTTGAGTGTGGACGGGGTAAGCCCAGCAGAAAAGCGGTCTTGGAGAAACTCGAGTACTGAAGCCACTAGGCAGTTAACTGGGTCCAAATCACGCTCTCTGCACCAAATGGAAAATACATTCCACTTAAGGCCGTATAACTTCCTCGTGGAGGGAGCTCTGGAAGTTAGTATGGTTTCGACCACTCCAGCTGAGAGGCTGGCTTCTAGGTACTGTACCCCATCAGGGGCCAGACCCAGAGTTTCCACAGCTCGGGGTGGAGGGTGGAGAACTAAGCCTTCCGCCTGGGACAGCAAGTACCTCCTCAGAGGGATCTGCCATGGCGGGCCTGCCAGGAGTGAAATGATGTCTGAGAACGGAACTCGTGCCGGCCACAATGGGGCTACTAAGAGTAGACTGACTCCGTCTCGACAGACCCTTTCCAGAACTGCTGGGAGCAGAGCGATCGGGGGAAAAGCGTACAGAGGTAGCCTCGGCCACGTCCGCACGATGGCATCCAACCCCAGCGGGGCTGGATGCGTGAGGGAGAACCAGAGTGGACAGTGTGTGGTCTCTCGAGACGCAAAAAGGTCGACGTCCACTGGGCCGAACCTCTTGCATATCAACTCCACCATCTCGGGGTGGAGTCTCCATTCCCCGGGCCTCAGCCCCTGCCGCAACAGTACATCTGCTCCCTGATTCTGGTCCCCCGGGACATACATTGCTCTGAGAGACGATAGTCTCCTCAGACCCCCCTGGCGGTTCGAATAAGACACCACCGACATGTTGTCGGTTCTCACGCGGACATGGCCCCATGGAGGTCTCGCGTAAAGCGGCCGTCCATGACCGCGCCCCAGCCTGTGAGGGAGGCATCTGTCAAAATAGATACTCTGCGACGTAATGCTCCCAATTTGGGACCCTGGGACAGGAACAAAGGCTTCTTCCAAATTGATAGGTAACGTAACCCTTATCAAGCGGAATGGATTTCCCCTTGGGGAAAACCCCTTGGTTCTCAACCACCACTGTAAAGCTCTCAAGTGTAGCAGGCCAGAAGGTATCACGCTGGACGCTGCTGCCATGAGACCCAACACTCTCCGAAAGTGTTTGACAGTGACGGCCTAGCTTTATCATGGACACTGTGGTCAGGATAGACTCCGAGCAGGAGACAACTGTGCTCGCATCGTGACCGGGTCCCACACCACTCCCAGGAACGTGGTTCTCTGGGTTGGTGTCAACACGCTCTTCTACGTGTTGAGTCTCAACCCCAGGCTCTGGATGTGGGCGAGGATGACATCTCGATGCCGAATCGCCAGCTCTCGCGACTGGGCCAATATTAACCAGTCATCGATGTAATTGAGCACCCTGATGCCCTCGAGCGTCAGGGGTGCTAGAGCTGCATCCATACAATTGGTAAAAGTGCGAGGGGAGAGTGCTAGGCCGAACAGAAGAACCCGATATTGGTAAGCTTCGCCCCCGAAAGCAAACCTTAGGAACTTCCTGTGAGATGGAAGGATGGAGATGTGGAAGTAGGCGTCTTTTATATCTATCGTGACAAACCAATCTTCGGATTGAATTTGACTCACGATGATGGAAATAGTGAGCATCTTGAACCTGAATCTCCTCAGAGACCGATTCAGATGCCTCAGATCTAAAATTGGACGCAACCCTCCATCCTTCTTTGGAACTATGAAGTACCGGCTTTAGAACCCGGACTCCCTGACTGGTGTCACGCTCTATGGCCCCTTTTTCCAGCAGCAAGTGAACTTCCTGTTCGAACATTTGACCCTGCTGTGGGTCTACTGCAGTCCAAACCACCCTGTTGATACTGTGGGCGGACCTGGAACTGCAGCCTGTATCAAATTTCAACAGTGCGCAGGACCCATGGAGAAATATTGGGGAGACATTGCCATGCCTCCACAAAATTCAGCAAGGGAACCAGCCCCTCAGGGCTGGTGTCAAGTGTCTTGTGAGAGCCTTTCACGATACCCTGAAGTGGAAGACCACCAGGGAATAATCGAAAACGACTCTCGGTGTGCGGACGCCAGCGCTGCCTGGCCGCAAGCTCTTGGGGCAGACAGAAGAGCGTGCATTCACTGGAAACTGAGGTGTCCCGAAGCGTAACTAGCAGCGGGATGCTGACACCAGTTTCCTGAGGGCCCGGTGAGAGAGAGGATCTTGATCGCTCTCTTTTGGGTGGTGGTGGTGGGGGGGCTTTTTTTTTTGAGGGGGACCTCAAGAAGCGATACTCTCCTTCGGATGGTAGGCTGAATTAAATTATCTAATCAAGTTCTAAGTCAGATACAATTTTTAATTAACTCAGAATTAAATGCAGCCATAACACGGGATAAGTGAAACACGGTCTGTATGGTAGGCTGTAGGAAATAAATGCAGCCATAAACACCAGAATACTGTTTTATATTTAATTATACGATCTCGTAACCTACACGCTGCCTCGGCAAACGCGAGATACGAGCCCTTTTAATTTGGCTTTCATCCCTGGAGAAGAAGGCGCGAGAGCGAGACTGAAACATCTGACAGCGCACGGCTGTACGCGTCAAGATATTTCTCAACGAACACAGCCAGCACCCTCAAAAGCTGACTGTGAATGCCTCGCACCTAAACAGTATTATTTATCAGATCGCGTGTGTCCCTTTTATTGCAGACCCGTAACGCGTTGCCTTAACAAACGCGAGATTCGAGTAGTAAACAATATATTTGGCTTCATCTCTCGAGAAGAAAGTCGACAGGCTATTATTTCTCAATGAACACAGCCAGCACCCTCAGGAGCTGACTGTTCATGCCTCGTACTCACACAGCAAACTGCAAAGTAGACTTGTAACCTACATGCTGCCTCGGCAAACACGAGATCCTAGCTACTAGATTCTGTATTAGCTGCGTACCGTATCGATAAGGCTCCTGAAGTCTTTCTTCAGAACCTCCGTCTGTCGGAACCTAGTGTCGTTAGCTCCCGCGTGCAGCACAACAGCTCCGACGTGCTCTTCACCGTTCAAAATCTTAGTTACCCACGCAGTGATATCGAGAACACGAGCACCAGGAAAGCAATGACTGTGCACCTTACTTTTACCTAACGTAGCGTGGACGTGTCGGACGGTGGAATCTTTCACGAAGAGGGGAGAAACGGTTCTGGGTGGAGAAGTGTTTAGTATTTATACTAATTTATGACTCAAGACTTAGGTATAATCCGTCTTTTTAGTGGTACGGGTGTAGTGTAGACGCATGACTCACGTATAGGAAAATGTTCGATAGTAAGTGAGTGTAAAGAACGCGTTTGGCAATCGATTGCAGGACGAGCAGCAGTGAAGCAGTGTCTCGCTCTACAACCAACAACCAAACGTTCCAACCGTATTTGCAGTTCCAGCCGTATAATGGCTATAATGGTCTGGCCAACAGTCCGAGTTGTAATTATGAGTTAAATGATGGTTCAGAATAGAATAAAAGAAAGAAATACGGAAAAACAGAAGGAAATATGAAGCTAATACGAGGCTTAGACAGCCAAGACGCAACCAAACTCATAGCAGGCAGCGAGGAGAATAGCAAACAGACAAGCCAATAATTCAGTCAAAGTACAAAAGGTTAAAAAATATATATAAAGCTTTCGAAGACTGAAACTCTGGATCCAGTGCAGGATCTGTGGAGAGCAGCTTTCACAGGAACTAAGAGACCAATCCCCACACTCCTCTTCATGGCTTATTCTGGGACCGCAAACAAACAAGCAAAAAAGGTTACAGTCATAGATTACAATAAGAAGAAAACATTTGTAAAATCTTTCAAATGAAAAGTGAATATAATCTTCTAAATCATTAGTAGCGGATCATAGGCTCATTACCTTAAACCATTCATGCTGAAGGATTTTCCTCAAATAAATGCGCTGTCTTGGGCTTTCCTTCAGGAGGGATCGGATCAGGAGGCAGCATTCTGTGGAGAGCGATAGAAGCGAGTCTGATTATTACCTTCAACTTTATACCGGCTGTCTGTGTGTTAAGCTGTAAGATTCCACTATTCTATAAAGTACGCTCAGAAAACCTGAAAAAATCTTTTGGTGTAACTTTCTCATAATGTCTTTGTTTTGTATGATTTAAATGACAGTTGTTGTTCTTTGTTGTGATGAACGCCATCTTACCGTTGGACAAGCGCGGCTTAGACCAGATGTCTTGTTCTATCATTCGCCTGTCTCGTGCTTTTGGAAGGCGTCCACACACCAGCAGGAATAAAAGCACTCCCAGAGACCACACAGTCGCTGGTTTGCCGTGGTACTTGCCCTCTGTGCAGGACTCAGGCGGGCGGTAGTCGAGAGTGCCTGCAAGAAGGAGAGTTGTCGGATGGGTAAGTACCAGAGCATAAAATACCAGAGCATGTGATCAAAACATCTGGTGTGTTTCGTTTAAAAAATGCTGCCTCAAATGTGAGATATGGTTTATATGACACCGACTGAACCAGTCACTAGAACTGAAGTCCCAAAACTACAGGTTTGATTGATAATTCGTACCACAGAATGTTTCATAGCCAGAGTCCTGCAGGAGATCCCCGCACCCGAAGTCGATGAGTTTGACCTCAAGAGTTTCTGTGTTGATCAGCAGGTTCTCCAGCTTAATATCCCGGTGAAACACTCCACGGCGACAGCACATCTGAGCCGCCACTGTTGCCTGCGCCATAATAAGCCGCGCTGTGTCCTCCTGTAGGATTCCATCGTGATCGTTCCAGAACTCCCACAGATCTGTACAGGGTGTGGGACGCTCCAAGACCATGATGTATCGGTCAGGCTGGTCCTGCCATTCCAGCAGCTCGATGATCTCGGAGACTTTGGGGCCGCTGTTAGCAAGGGTTAATAGGCCGACCTCTAATGGCACAGGTGCGGGATGACCAGGCTGGAACAAAGATCATTGTTGTATGAAGGTGTTGTCATTATGTTTACATACTTTATTTTCAAAAACACACAGTGAGTGTAGCCGACTTACAATGTCGATGTATTTCATGTCCTGCGGCTTGCTGGCAATTTTCACTGCCACCTGATCAACCGAAAAAACAACGTTACATTTATGCAGTAAATAGTGGGAAAATATCCACAAAAAAGACTTAATAGTGAGACAAAAGAATTTTTTGGCTAAATATTGTGAGAAAATGCGGATACCTGAAGGCCGTCCTCCAAGCGTTTGGCTTCATAAACAGAGCCGAACGATCCCTCACCAAGCATTCTGCCCATTTCATACCTCCTCAAAATGCCGTCTGCAAAAAGATGATTCGTTTTAGTGTCATGGACAGCCGTGAGTTTAATGCTTGTGGTCACGGCCGTCACTCACCCTCAGCTGTCGCGTCCGCTCTGTTGCTGTGAGCCGGTGCTGGACGGACTGGACTGTGGTGGACTGGAGCTGGCGGGGTTTGAACCCGCCGATCTTCAACAGCGTCCTGAAGACCATGATCCTCTGCTTTACAAAATAAAAGTTCTGTTTAAATATTTAAGACATGTTCATAACTTTGATCAAATGTTTGGATTTTGATATAGGTGTGAGTTTGTGACATGTGCTAATTAATGGCACTTCATCCGAGGGAACAGAAAAATTAATTAATTAAGTTTCCATTAATGGATCCTCATATCTGGCTGAAAATGATGCAGACTTTCTGATGTACAGAGCACTAATAAACAGAGCATTTCCACATTGTCAACTGGTGGGACTGGATTTACCCTCGGCGTGTCTCTCACTAATGGTTGCAGTGGTCTGATCCTCCACTCTCAACCCCTGAGCTGAGCCACTGCTGTGAAGAGAGAGATGCTCTCCAGAACTCCAGTGGAGAGCCAGCAGATCTACACAACTACTCTTCTTCCTCGCTCTCTCCTGACTAGCACTCTCCTCACTAACAGGCTGATGATTTACATAGAGCACACACAAGAGATTTGACCTTCATTTCTTCCCACATCACAATAAACAAAGAACATTTTAAACATATGCACAAAAAGGTGTCAACATCTTTCAAATGTTAATATATATATATATATATATATATATATATATATTCAAATTCATGTGTAGCTTATTAGGGCCAATACCTTAAAGCATTCCTGGAGAAGAGCTGGACTGTGGTGGACTGGAACTGGAGGGGTTTGAACCCGCTGATCTTCAACACCACTGGATACAGCGTCCTGAAGGCCATGATCCTCTAAAGCAGGGAATATCACACAACAGCATTTTTCAAACTAATCATAATTATGAAACTTTGGATACTCATATGGATATTCTTGAAACTTGTACACAATCCTTGTTTAAATGTATTATGATGTGTCATAAAAATTGGAAAGAAATCTAAGCCCAGGCACTCAGGGTTACAAAAGTTTAAAAAAAAAAGCCTTTATTAAATGATCGAGGGCTAAACCATTAAAAAACACCAACGCGTATCGGCCCACTGGCCTTCATCAGGGTGTTGGTAACAAACTAACACAGTATGGTTGAATTAGTTTCAGGTGTGCCACTCAAGCACTTGCAACACAAGTTTTGGCCACTAGAGGCAATTGTTCAGGTCATGTCTACTGTCAGAAGTTAAAACATACAAGTGCAAAGCTCGAAGTGTAAAAATAGAAGTGACACGACTACAAACATCTAGTGTACTCCACACAACATGTAACAAATGTCATTAAATGTGAATGGGCTAGTTACCCATCATAATTCCAATGTCAAAGTCAAGATGGTTCTAAAAAAACATTGACAGAAAATGGCATCGCATTCAAAAACTAGTAAAAACACTGTACCCATTGAAGCACAACAATTACAAAAAAGGTGAAAGGAGAAAATCTTCATTGAGACTTGGAATAAGTTATGATGTGTCTTGGAATAAAACCTAAACCTGATTATCGGCTTGATCAAACTTCAGTTGTTTTTTGACATAATATGGTGTGGTCATATATGGTAATTAATGACACTCCAGTGATATTCTCCAATGGTCATTTGATTTACCCTCAGCTCTTCTCTCAAGTATCGATGCAGTTTTCTGGTCTGGTCTGATGCCGCTGCAGTCACAGGAATGAAGCTTTACCAAACTCTCCATCCTCCTCCTCTTCCTCATTGGCATCTCCTTTTCCTCTGCCTAAAGGGGGACCATATTTTGATTACCAAAAACCAGGACACTCGGCCCAGCAAACAGATACTCAAATGATAAAGTTTACTCAAGGATGCCTTATTAATTTCAATACATTGAAAGTAGGCTATGCTTCCTCTGTATAAATAGAATTTTTTTATATTACAAGACTCAAATTCAGATAGGCTTCTCAGAGGTTACTCAAAGTTTTATAATGACAGGTTTCAAAAATAATGAATGAAATAATGATAGAAATAATGTCTCTTCTGTATTAGAAAAATAAACATATGAATAATAAATAACTAAAAGAAATACCTCCAAATTGAACAAAAATATCCCTCACAAACTTACCAAAAGAACTAATAAAATAAATATATTTATATCTTTAGCTTTATTCCTCTTTATCCTGTTTTTCTTCCTCATACTCCTTGTTTGCCCATCTATATTTTGCTGTAGAGCTTATCTTTCCCAGGAGTTTTTTGAAAACCAGGACATTTTCATCACTTTATAAAGAACAGCCACAGGACGTGAAAACAGGACATGTCCTGGGAAAACAGGACTGTTGGTCACCCTACCTTTGCCTTTGTTCCGCGAGAGTGTTGAGATGAAGTGGACGGACGTCCATCATCTGGGCTCTGCTGGCTGTCTCTCTGCCTCTCTCTCTTCCTGTTAGCCGGACCTGTGGACACAGAAACAGACTCACAAGACAGAGATGTTAAATATCCAGGAATAAGCTCCTGGGCCTGGCCCGGAGTCCTGGTCGGGCCTGGCATCCTCCTGCAAACAAGACCAATACAATATAAAATACAATACAAGAAAATACAACAATGCTCCTCAGAAATAACCCACCCCCCAAAAAATAAATAAATAAAATAAAGAAAGAAATAAAATAAAAAATAAAACTCCAAACCCCCTCAAAAATAAGAAAAGAACAATCAAATTAAAGCGCCCTCAGAAATAATATTAAAATTTAAATAAAAATAAAAACGATGTAGTGTTAGCTAGGATAATATTATCTAGAATAAAAGAATAAAAGTCTAGAATAAAAGTCTCCTCTCTGAAATCCTCCGAACAGCTTCAAAATCTCAAGTTCAGCAGTGAAAATATTCAGCAAAAGTCTCTGAAATCGCCTCGACTCCCAACCAACCAACAGCGATCAAAGTGTTGACATTTGCAGTCAGAATTCATAAGACGCGTCGCCATAGCAACTCCTACTCGAATCATTCATATGCTCGCACGCGCATCCGAAGCCGCGTGCGTGAGCAGAGCGCGTGAGCGCACATCGATCAAGCAGGACGTCTGTAATTGGGCCAGTGACAAATAAGGTTTTAAACTGATAAAAAAAAAATCAAATAGGTTAAAACTGTACATCGAAGTAGTTATTATCTTTATGGGAATGTTTTTTTTTTACTTATTACTAAAATCTCAATTTTAAACAATGTATTTTAAGCTTTTCAACTGAGAATCATATGACGACACCATAGACTGTGAAATTTTTTTTACAGAAGATTTATTTTTAAAAACTGTCTTTATTAGTATTATTTTATGTTTAAGTTTTAAATAAACAGAGAACATGCGTCCATCCTGGCAAGAGTAGTCACAATCTCAACCTAGCTAATGTATTTGGGAGGATATATAAACTTCATAAACTGGTTTCCACAAAGAACCCATTTGAGGCACATGCTTCTGAAATGTTATGATCATGTTAAGAGTATAAAACCCCCACAATTGTTCACTTTTTAGACATGTTACTTTTGTGATTAGTAATTAATTGGTTATTATTTCTTAGTTCACAAGTAGTTCTCAATGAGGATATATTTCTTTAGTAACAATCAAATACCTACTAAGGAACTACCTTTGTACTAAATTACCTATTACTTAATGCTTAGTTAATATTGCTTCCATATTAGTTAATAGTATTAACTTCGGTGTTAATGCAGTACTACATATTACTTCCTGCATAGCTACTTGTTAACTACGGACCATTATTTTAAAGTGTTACCTAAATTTTTTTTAGAAGTAGTAAGTAACCGGTGGGTACGTAGGCCTACCCACCGGTTACTTACTACTTCTAAAAAAAATTTAAATACACAGTTATGGATAGAAATGTAGTGGAGTGAAGAGTACAATATTTCCCTCTCAATTATACTTGAGTAAAGACATGAGTACTCCCCAAAAATGATACTCGAGTAAAGTACAGATCCCTCAAAATTGTACTTAAGTGCTGTACTTAAATGTACTCCAATACTGTCTGGCTCTGCTATTATTACAAGATGTTCTGTGAGGTTTGATTGTGATAGGAGTAAAGGAAAAAATAAGCCCATTAGGGTGTATTTTGGGTATATTCGATTAGTATATTGCTCATTTGCATATTCAAATTAATTTTCAAAGAAACTTCTAATAGAAAATGTTTTACTTTTCATGTAGACTTTCATTGTGTAGTTTTATTGTGGTTGGAGTAAAGGAAAAAATGAAGCCTATTTGGGTGTATTTTGAGCATATTCGATTAGTGTAGAGCTCATTTGCATAATAAAATTAATTTTCAAAGAAACTTGTAATACACAATTTGTTACTTTCATGGATACCTTCATTGTATAAAGTTTTATTTTGATTGGAGTAAAGAAAAAAAAATGGGGTGTATTGTTGTCTGGCCTTATTGGCACACACCTCGGATTGATAAAATTTAATAAAACATATTTCCTCAACTAGGATTTCTTAGGACTTTTAGTATGTTGTTCTGGACACCTTATAGAAATGATCTATGCTGAAAAAATTATTTTACAATTAGTCTGTCAGCTCTGGTCAATACAATGAAAAAAATGCTATTGATCTCTATGAAGTGAAGCATCAGCTGTTGCCCATGCGCCGCATTGCAGCTGAGCTGAGCCTTGTAAAGTGGAGCTCACAGTTAAAATTAAATATTAAAATAAATAACAGCTTGTTTCATTACATCTACATTTGAATGAATCCAAATTTTTTAAATTTCCTTTAAATTAGCAGTTTAATGACTCACTCAAAGACAGTCCCTTGTTGCCACCTAGTGGCGTAACAATGTAACTGGACTGAGTGACAGCCTGTCGCACGTGCAGAAAGCCGTTAGTAAAGTGAGATTCGAGGATCAAACTAACTGTTATATAACAATGGCATAAAAAGCCTATTTTCAGGTTTATATTCTCGGGGCGGGGGGTGGGGGGTGGGCGGGGGGGGGGGGGGGGGGGGGGGGGCTGTCTCTTTTACAACCCACCACAGGTGCAAACTCAAATTTATTATTATTATTATTATTTTCCGTGGGTTTCATGTAGCCTATGTTTAGATAATGTCGTGGAAATTCTGTTCCTAGGTCTTAAATAACAATTAAAAAACAAATGAAGATCTCGAAGTCCTTTTACACATGTCCTTTTACACACGTCCCATTTGTATAAGGGAAAATACATCTTACAGTTTCCTTAGCTGCAGGATGCATTTTCTTCAATTTATCTATATTTTAAATAACACACAGACATATATATATATATATATATATATATATATATATAAACACACACACACACACACACACACACATACTGTATATATACTGTATATATATATATATATATATATATATATATATATATATATACACACACATGTCTTTATATTATATTTCTTTTTTATATTTAGCTATTAGAGCTGTTTAAATACTTCAGTTTGTTTTCATATAATACAATTGGCTTTTAAAACAAATAGAAACATTTAAACTGATATAATATATTATATCAGTTGTTATATCTGCGATATATTACATCAATTGAATTACTTTAATTAGCCTACACTCTAAAAAAAATGTGCTAAATAGCACTAAAAGTGGTTCATTGGCTTGTAATCATAGGGGAACCATTAACACTTAACTTTGTCATATGATATGTAGAACCATAAGAGGTGCCATAGAGCACGTTTTCCACCAGAGAACCACTGAAGAACCACTGAAGAACCGCTTAAGAACCAAACTGGGCTTAACTGGTTCTTTAAATGGCAGTGGTGCTATAGCATTTTAGAGTGTATATTATATGATATTACAGTTTTTGCCCATTGCTTGAACACTATAGAACCATGCTTAGACTAAAGTAACACAACTTGAAGCTTTTTTTTACCATGCCTCAAACACATGTACCCATACTTTAAACAAAAGCGTTGCTTTGCACTCTAGTTGCAATTCTGCAACACACTTACTCCTTTATGCAACACACTTGGTCCTTCATACTACACTCTATTTCATACATAAGACACTTTGTTCAAAAATGAAATCTCAGGGTGCCATTTGGAAAACACATGTATTCAAAATACAAAACACATTGGGTTATTGCAACCACTCAAATACACACCCGAAGGCACTTAATTGCAAAACTAAACACCAATCAGCCAGCTACAAAATGCCCTCAGTTTAGCCATTTGAAGAACTTTGCAAGCATGGATAGAGGGAGGGAGGGCAAGAGGAAGAGGAGGAGGAGGAGGTCAAGGTCGAAGAGGCCATGCACGAACTCTGATGATATACTGTAAGAGCAACTTTGGCAATACTTTGGAAAGCAATACTGTAAGAGCCATCCGTCTCCACCAGAAAATACTTGCTGACAGAACAGTGTTCAACAACATAAACCATGTGAGGATCACCAACATCAGACGCATCTTGGGAAAACACAGAATCACCATGAAGCAGCTCTACAGAGCCCCATTTGAGAGGATCAGTGACAGGGTCAAAGGACTTCGAGCTGAATATATATGGGTAAATGCAACTGTCGTTTACATGTACAATGCAGTAATGGTGAAATCCAGTACCAGCTGAATATGCACCATATCAGGACCATCTATTTGGAGAGCTTCACAGGTACCTGTGATGGGGTGAGGGTTCTGTATGGGTGTTACTATAGTGCAGCAATATGCTCTATACTGCATGCAACAACCAACATATACTCACATTTCTAGATGCTCTCCATAATGTATGTATATATATAGTGTTTTTTCTATTACAGTATTACTGTATTATATATATTTTATTGCTTTATCTGAATTTATCTTACTGCAATGTAGAGTGCTGCAATGTACAATATTGAGAAGGCCTGTTTGCTTTTTTGGTTGTTTGAAAATGTTCCTCCTGAAAATATGCCTTCTGAATAAACAGTCAAAATCAGAGACTGCAGTGTTTTATATAAAGTAGACTAGTGTGTTCCCTCTGATCTGAAAGTGTTAGCATATGGTGCAAGTATGTGTCATTTTGTCATCAGAGTTACATTTTGACAAAGGAATGTTAGGTTTTGATCGTAGAGTTTCAATTTGACACAGATGTGAACGGTATATTTTCCAGTGTTGTGTCACGTTTACTTATGTGTAGAGTTTTGGCACAAAGAGCGAAATTTTGCAAAATGTGTTCAAGCAATGGGCAAAAACTGTATAAACCTAATAAAGAATTGATAGCACAAGGGGCTTAGGGCTCCTTGTCATTAAACAGTTATAAAAACCCTGATATAGACCATCTTGCAAATTCATAATCAACAAACAAAAAATTATTTTTGATGGTTTAATGCTGTCTGACCTATAATTGCCAATAATTGACTGCCCAATAACACATTATGGCTATCCTAAATCTCATTGTAACTGCTTCATTATTATATTATATATTTTTTAAATGATCTTTAAATAGAATAAAATACAATTGAATAAAAAATATGATTTATGATAACTAAGTTACATTAAGGTTCAAATCAAATAGAAATATCGTATTAAAGTTAAAAGTTACAACTGCATGATGTAACCACTTTTTGTGTGTTACGCTGTACAGGTCTGGTTTAAAGAATGTTTTTGCTCAGACGGCTAAAATGTTCACCCAATAGAGAAAAAAAAAATACCCAGAGGAAACATTGCTCAGCACTTGAAGAAGGAGGTTTGTGGGAGAAGCCACAGAGAGGCCATCGTTCACTTTGAAAGAGCTGTAGTTCAATAGCTAAAACAGACTAAAGGTGACCCACTTGACCAAATGAAGAGCTGTGAATAACACTGCTATGAGAGCCTGGCACAAAGATGCAATTACTCAAAAAGAACCGTGTGTATTTGCCAAGAAAACAGTGATTTAGTTCAGCGTGGGAAAAAGATTCTGTGGTTGGATGAGACTTTTTACACCAAATCCAAATCTTAAACTTGCAGTCCAGAGTCTTCTTTAGCGACTGGGCTTTCTTTTAAAAACAGAATGGAGAATGGTTCTGGCAATATATAGTGAAATACTGCAGGAAAGCCTGTTTAATTCAAAGAAGCCGATCCCATTCCCCGAATGAACATGGCAGTGGCCCAAAAACAAAACAGGTGAATATCAATAGCAATAGTCACGTCAAAATCTGATCTGATAATTATTAATATGCATAAATAATGCTGAAAACAAGAATTATATGCAAATAGCATATTTCAGCTTTTTATTTTGTTAAGAAAATTTTAAGAAAAAAAGAAGAAACTGATCTCTTCACAGGAGACAATGGGTATATATATATATATATATATATATATATAGAGAGAGAGAGAGAGAGAGAGAGAGAGAGCTTAGTCATGTTGCATGCATCATTTTATTATAGGAATACAAAGATTTATATATTTATGCTATTTCTTCTATTATATTTAGAAATATTACAATTTCACTCATGACGACACATGCATTTAAAAAATAGCATAAGGGCTGATCTCAGCAATCAAGAAATAAAAAGGCTGAATATGACAACTGTTTTCAAAATTGTAGGAAATCTTTATTTTTTCCCAATAAATGTTATATCTTAACAGCTGTATCCGTTCTTGTATTGAAAGAACATAACATAAGATGCTAATAAAATAATGATGCATCCTTCCATCCAACTAAATCTAAATAAAACTAAACCTTAGATTTAGTTTTTATAAAATCAATGAAATTGATTAGAAATTGATAGAACCACATTTTGTGTTTAAAAATACACAATGCTAGACTACCCAGGTGAACCTCATGAAACCTTTAAAAAATATTTTTCACACCAAAATAAGTGAAATATGAAAAAATCTCATTCTCGTTACCGTAATGTAAAAAAAACATTATAATATTATATTTAAACTGGAAAGTGTTTTTACATAATGGTAATGTTACCCAAAACCAAAATAAAAATAAAAAATCAGAATTCGCAATGCACTGAATAATTTCTTTTCTTCTTCGATGCAAGTGTGAAAAACATTTTTTTTTATGAGTTTCACCCACCCTGTTTAGTTAGTAGTGAAAAACTTTTGTTGTGAACTTAATAGATTAAGTGGTAAAATACACGTGTCAATGCTGGGGTTTAGGCTTTGCTTTTCTCTGAGGATTCCGGCACCTCTCCACCTCTGAAGCGCTGACTGAGTTCCGCTGACATCACGGAGCAGCAGGATTTCTGTAAAAAAAATAAGTCATTTTTTTTCTCTGTGCGTGTGTGTACACCATTCTCTCAAGTTCCTATGAATTCGAAATTGACCACTTACTTTGTTTGCCTAAATTTATCGTTTTGTTCGATTGATCATCCATGCAAGTCCCAATCCACACGAGCGGTTTGTGTGAGAAAACGAACAGTATTTATATAGTTTTTACTTTTTACATCTTGTTACCACAGCCACAAAGCGCTCGTGCCCTCAGATCACTTGGACGTGGCTGTGGTTGCAAGAGGTAAAACAATATGAATACGGTTCGTTTTCTCACACAAACTGCTCGTTTCTTGTCTTAGGCCATCAATGTGTACTTACATTTACGAGTCATTAAATCATGTTTAATTTGGACTTCTCTGTGCATGCTCTTTGAGGTGGTGACCATAGACCTCCATTATATGACTGACAGACAAGAACGGTTTGACCTAAAAATATCAAAATTGAAACTACTGCAGAAATAAAGACACCTACATCTTGGATGCCCTTGAGGTAAGCTAAAACATACCAAAAATTTCTTTCTAAGTGAACTATCCCTTTAAAGCTGCAGTCCTAATGTACTAATGACAGCTAGTGTTCAAAATTGGTACTGCAGTCCAAATTCCAAATATCAGAGATTGTTGTTTCCCTACGCTCACACGGGTTGCCAGTTTGAGGACACGCAACAAGTTCGAGTGTAAATGACAATGAAAGCCGAGAATACTGGAATGAGTTGATTTATCCGCGTTTTAATATGCTCTCGTTTTTTATTTTTAGATGGATACCGAGGCTTTTTAGGTTGAGTAGAATCTGCAATCTCTGACCCAGTTTGTTTGCTGGCTGTAATAGACGGTGTTTCCTGCCAACTGGCATCCCGGCGTGTCGAAATACTACACATTCCAACACGGAACGCACATTTTCAAAGTAAAATAACTGGCTGTAGAAGCGTTTTTCAAAGAAACGAGTATGTGAACTTGGTTATTTCCTAAATATCTACAAACATACTATGGTATTTTTTATGCTTTAGTATAGTTAAAAAGTTACATACAGCACCTTTAATACCATGGTCCATTTCCTGAAAACACTGTTGCCACTTAAGCATTTTTTTTCTTACTAGTGTATATTATTTACTGAATTAAATATAAACTTATCATCCATTGTTTTAAATGTTTGACATTTTTGGCAGATAAATTAGGCTCTTGCTATCACAGACAAGGCTTAAAGGATTAGTTCACTTTTGAAAAAACTTTTGCTGATAATTTACTCACCCCCATGTCATCCAAGATGTCCATGTCTTTCTTTCCTCAGTCGAAAAGAAATTAAGGTTTTTGATGAAAACATTCCAGGATTTTTCTTCTTATAATGGACTTCAATGGGAACCAGGTCCAACCGAGGTCCAAACGACAGTTAATAACAGTTACAGATGCAGCTTCAAATGTCTTTAAACGACACCAAACGATGAATAAGGGTCTTATCATGCGAAACGATCGGTTATTTCAAAGCTTATTCCAAAAATGTAACTTTTCTAAGGACAAATGCTAGCCTTGTAATATATTGTGAGGCGCGTTTGCAACGTCACGTAATACGTAATTACGTTCAAAAGGTCACGGGCGACGTAGCCGGAAGTACAGAATCAAAATCGTGCGACATCGTTGTTTTACCTTTTAATTCCTTTTTTGTAAACGGCGTTTGAGTTAGTTTTCACGTTCAACCTATGCGTTCAACTTGTAAACAGACTCTGTACTTCCGGCTACGTCGCCCGTGACCTTTTGAACGTAATTACGTATTACGTGACGTTGCAAACGCGCCTCACAGAATGGAGAAAGGCTAGCATTTGTCCTTAGAAAAGTTACATTTTTGGAATAAGCTTTGAAATAACCGATCGTTTCGCATGATAAGACCCTTATTCATCGTCTGGTGTCGTTTAAAGACATTTGAAGCTGCATCTGAAACTGTTATTAACTGTCGTTTGGACCTCGGTTGGACCTGGTTCCCATGGAAGTCCATTATAAGGAGAAAAATCCTGGAATGTTTTCATCAAAAACCTTCATTTCTTTTCGACTGAGGAAAGAAAGACATGGACATCTTGGATGACATGGGGGTGAGTAAATTATCAGCAAAAGTTTTTTAAAAGTGAACTAATCCTTTAAACTCAGTCCCACACTAAAATGCACGTCTTAAAATACGTCAGCCATTGTTTTTATCTAGATGCACAACAGTAATGTTTTTTTTATAAAATACATAAGGCCTGGTTTTACAGACTGGGCTTGGATTAGGCTTTAGTTAATTTAGGACATTTAAGAAGCTTTTATAAATGCTTTTGAATTAGAAATAAATATGATATGATGAACATGATTTCAACATATTTGCTGATCTGGAACAGCATTCTAATCTCAAACAATCAGATTTGAGGGGCAAGTTTTCCAGTTTATGTCATGTTTAGGCTTACAATCAGGGTTAGGTGCTTGTATATCAGTGTTCACCTACCATTTTCCTCTGATCAGGCTTTAGGTAAGGTTTAGGAGTAGGGACAGGGTTAGGAGAGTAGGACTAAATTTTCAGACAAGAATGTTGTTCCAGGATCCAGGAACATGTCTTAAGGCGTGTTCACACCAAGGACAATAACTATAAAGATATAGTTCTAAAAATCGTTCTCAATATCAAAGGAAAGCAGAGTCCACACCACAGCTATAACAATAACGGCACAGAGTAACGATATCATTGGAATCACTTTCAGAACAAATTTTTTTTGGGAGTTGATAAACAGCCAATCAGAATTCATCCTGCTGTAACGAGCTCAAGCATTTAAAGCGGCAGACAAGGAAGGATGCTAAGTTATCTTTCTTTATAGTTATTGTTAAAAGCAGCTTTACTTGGCAATATCACGCTGTCCATATACTGATAGAGAGATGGGGGGCTTCTCACCTGCTGAGTGTTAGCGATTTTGCGTGATTTGGCAGCCAGTTCCATCAAAGCCAAGAAAAGCCCCAGTCCCAGACCGAGGGCCAGTAATAAGAAGATTCCCTTCAGACTGCTGGGCTTCAGTGGAGCACTCTTGTCACTTTTAGCCACACAACTGCTAGCCCACCATTTACTGCGGAAGTAATCCAGCTCGCCCGACTCACTTAGTTGGAGAATGGCAACACTTAGGTTTTTCAGTAGAGGAGAGCCTGAGGACATTAATACACACACACAAACACAGAGACGGTGAGATGTAGATGCTAATACCATGGCACTACTAGGGTTGGGTATCGTTTGAATTTGAACGATTCTGATTCCGATTCCGATTCCGATTCCTTGTTTCGATTCCGGTTCCTAACGATTCTCGATTCCGATTCTTTTAAGAGGCAGGGTCAAAAACGTTTAGCTAACCTTGCTAACCAACGGCCTTTCTGAAGGAAATACTCCTTCTGTAAAAATTCTCCTTTTGTTGATTTCGTTATTTTTAGAAAAGCGACGCCACACTTTGGATCGCCGACGTAAGGTACTCATGTTCGACTCGCGTGGTTATGCCAACACTTCCGGTAGACGCTTCTTCGTTGGTGTTGTTCAGTGGTTTCTTCTTCCGCTCGGCGGACTGCGAATATCGAAACTAGGAATCGAAATTTTAACTTTTGAACGATTCCGGGAAAAACAAAAAGTTAGTCTCGGTTCCAATCGATACTCGATTCTCGATACCCAACCCTAGGCACTACTGATTATTATAATATTCAAGTACCATGCTTTTTATATGGTAAATGAACTGTAGTTATAGGAATATCATTGAACATTAAACCATATGGTATGTTTCAAAATAAGAATTTTGAGACTTCATTTTCTGTATGCAAACATCTATAGTTTTATGGAACAGAGAGCATACCTAAAGGAGCAGCAATGCTGTAACCCCTCATGCCGATGATTTCTGGGGAACGCGTAAGGTTGCAGTATCTTGCCACGGCCAGGTCGAGGGACACAGACTCGCCGATGAAAGCATAGTTGCCTTTCTGAGCCTTGCGGAAACCTTCTTCTGCAGTGAGTGAATAGCTCTGGGCGTTCTGGATATGCTCATAGATTCTGTGGTATGTGGGGTTGTTTGAGTTCTGTCAAAGGCGAGTGACAGTAAAACAGTAGTTGGCAGCTGCTCTTTAAATAATGCGCAAGTCATGCATACTAACCAATTGACATAAAATGATTCAACATTCAGAATTAGTTTACAAAGGTTTTGTATATTCTAAAAATTGCTATCAACCACCGAATCGGGTCAAACACAGCTTAAAAGTATATTTCATATTTTCACCCAAAAATCTAAATTCTCTCATCATTAATTCACTTTTATGCTGTTCCAATTTCACTGTCCCTTTTCACTTTAAAAAAACTTTTGCTGATAATTTATTCACCCCCATGTCATCCAAGATGTCCATGTCTTTCTTTCTTCAGTCGAAAAGAAATTAAGATTTTTTTTGATGAAAACATTCCAGAATTTTCTCCATAATGGACTTCATTGGGAACCAAACGGTTCAAGGTCCAAATGAGAGTTTCAGTGCAAACTGTTCAAAGGGCAACACCAGACGATGAATAAGGGTCTTATCAAGCGAAACGATCGCTCATTAAAAAAATAACTAAAAAAGTTTAAGTTTTATAAGCACAAATGCTTTTATAAGCACAAATGCTTGCTCTGTTCTGTGATGAGCGTTTGTGTCTCTCCTGTTCAAACTCGTTCATCAAAATGAACAATTTTTTTTTCGAGTCATGACTCGAAGGATAAGACCCTTATTCATCGTCTGGTGTTGTTTAAAGCGCTTTGAACAGTTTGCACTGAAACTCTCATTTGGACCTTGAACCGTTTGGTTCCCAATGAAGTCCATTATGTGGAGAAAATCCTGGAATGTTTTCATCAAAAAACTTAATTTCTTTTCGACTGAAGAAAGAAAGACGTGGACATCTTGGGTGACATGGGGGTGAGTAAATTATCAGCAAAAGTTTTTTTTAAAAGTGAACTACACCTTTAAGACTTCATCTTCGGAACACAAATCAAGATATTTTTACAACATAAGTTGTAATCACCTTTTTCATGCTTCTAAAGATAATTTAAGACATCATAAAAGTAATCCAATCAAACTTTTTATTCTAAGTTTTCTCTATTTATATGGTGAACAGGTTCTCGGTTCACCAAGTAAGCTAAGCTGCTGATGACAAATTGTGAATAAAAGCCTAAAGTAAATGTGTTCATATACAGTGATCCTGTCTCTTCAGGAGACCTCTTAATACATATACTTTTATTATGTACTTTTTGAAGTTAAAAAATGTTGATTACCTAGACCTACTGGACAAAAATAGTTGAAAGAATTTTAAAAATATAATTTGTGTGTAGAAGATGAACAAAAGTTTTATAGGTTAATAACTATTATAATAATCATTTTATATGTTAAAATTAAATTATTATACTGTATTAAAGAAATTCTGTGTCTTACCTTGAAGAATGCAAAAGAAGAAGAATCTTTAATGGTACCGTACTCAATCAAGTTTTGATTAGCAAGGTCTTCAAAGCTCTTGATTGACAGTTGCTGGTTGTCTGAATGCAGCCATAAACTAAGGTTGGCAAAGTAACAAGCAAGCAACACTAATGAAAACAGCCACCAGATCGCTGTAATGACCCTTCCTGAAAGAGCCTTTGGGTGAGGACCAGCACCTGCAGAAAAAATGTATAACAGACTTTTTAGTAAACTATAAGTTGCTAATCTGGCAACCCAGGCTCACTGGATATACTGTATGTACCTGTGGTATAATTTCTGCAAAATTATGTTAAGTTAAAGTGAAATGCCCAATGAGTGGCACTAAAAGCGTGTTCAGTTTTAAATGAAACATAATTAATGTGGCAATGTTTTATTAGTTGATGTATAGTGTATCTGGACTGTGCCATTTTGACTCATTCAATTCTACATGTGAGAATGCTTTTAACCATTTGACTCTTATCCTTTTGGCACCACCGAGTCTGCATTATAATTGCCATTGACACCTTTATGGCATACAAATGTTTACACACAGCCATGGGTTCAAACCTCAGAGAGATCAGTGTCTCCTCAGAGCAATGTCAGTGTGTATGCATCTAATTGACTGTCTCGTGTGCATATTTCAAAGTCCCTTTAAAGGTGCAAAACGCAAGTCTCTGAGTTTTTGGGGAACTACGCCCCCTCTGGCAACAAGAGAAACTGCGACTAACCAATTCCGATGGCACTAGACACAAGTTTTATTTCCTTTGTCTTAAGTTTAGTTTGCGTTGGGGTTTGGAATGAACTACAAGCTGGTCTCTTTGAATACATCTTCTACTTTTGTTGACGAAAGTTTTGTCGCTCGAGTTGTCTTCTCTGATACGGACAACGGCGGTGAATACACAAACCTGCCAGACATAGCTAGGCGAGCCCAGTGCTTGACTAAAATCCCAGTGCTTGACTTTAAATGCTAAATCGCGTTTGAAAAAAATATTTTAGGCCTACCACCTTGATCCTAAATCCAAACAATAGTTTCAACTAATGCTAAATAATGTGATAGATAAAAACGCATTTACTGAAGATGAAATTTTAGCTTGCTTATCTTAGTCTATGAACTCTTTTATCCTGACTCGTGTTTCACAGTAGGAAGGCCAACTCATATCTAAACAAGTGCAATGCCGCCCTATCATAAGCGCTGTAGGCTTCGATGTTCATTTTAGCTGAAAAGTGTTGTGAATCATATATGTGTACCCTATGTATGTTTTTGAAGGATAGCGGGGTTTCCCCAGTAAGCCTATGATGCTTTTATGGTTGTTGCAACTTTATTAAACAAAATTAAATCATATTTATCATAAGCCAATTGCTAATTCATGAACTGGCTCTTAATGTGATACAGGTAAATCAGGTAATAAAGTTGTTTTGTTGTATTGTAAAGTGTGTGAGGATGTAAATACTTGTAAGCATACTTATCCATGGTATGTAAGCTACCTTGAAGAGTAAGTGCTCCCATGGTATACCATAAACTGTGTGCGAGGGTGAAGCAATTATTTTCTTCTTCTGGTTGCTCCCATTCACTGGGGCTTATCCTGAAAAACAGACCATAAGCATGGTTTTGTGTTTTTTTTTTTTTGGATATCATGATAATTTGAAGGATCTTGGAACATCAACTAAACATCATGGCATATCATTATTCATTATCATCCTACATGTCAAAGTGCCATTGTATTACCATCCCACCCTTACCGTGACACAAAGAAGATACAGATAGAGGTCAACAGGTAGGCGACCAGTATACCCATCCACATCTCCGTGGAGAACAGGTTAAGAAGGCTCAGGAACTTGGAGTCATCTGAAGCCAAGTCTTTTAGTAGGATGAAACTAAGGCCAGTCTGCATGAAGGGTTTGCTCATGTCCACAGCTGTCTCACGTTTAGCTGTAAGAGTTAGAGGTGCCACAGCGATGTCTGCCTCCTGTAGAAATCAGCAACATACACATGGACACACACACAAGGAGGGTTTCTTGAGACTCTTTTACGTAATACAGGTAAAACTTTGTAGAAACGTGTAGATTTAAAAGTATTGCCTCAATGAGAAAGGCAGACCTTAACATTTTCAGATAAGACGAAAACAGAAATAAATTATATATTTAAAACCCCCATGAAATCATAGAAGTTGAAGTTTTTTGGCTTTTAGTATGAATATGCACTCTTAGAAAAAAGGGTTCATTGGGGTTCTATAGATGAAGCATAGGGTTCTTTACTCAACTCCAAAGAACTTTCTATGCTAAAAAAAGCTTCTATAATGACAAGAAAGAACCCTTTTTACACAAAGGTTCTTTATAGGCTATTATTCATTCATACATTACATTATTCTGTAACATTTTGTAGTTGTAATTAAATGATTGTTTATTAAACTGTTGTAGTAACTTAATATCACATGAAAAACTGAAATGGCACTCTTCGTGTGATATTGATTAACTACATAAAATGATATAAATATATACTTTTTCTAACCCCCATATCTTGAATTTTGTGATAATTCACATGCATTCACAAATACATTTTAGGATCTTGATGTTTGTCAATAATATGAAATAATTAATCCGGAAAGGACAAAACAAATGATAATGAATGAACCTAAAAGGTTCCATATAGAACCTTTTCCTGGTTACAAAGAACCCTAAAGGGTTCTTATTATTGAACCCTTAAAAAGATATAACATTTTGATAGAACATTTTTAGGTTCTATATTGAACCTTTAGAGTGTGTTAGCCTTACTGTTATCAAGGGTGCGTCAAAACAATGACAAAATCTGCATTTTGAATATATAAGTTTTCAAACTTAGTCTCTCAGTTTTGACAATATGGATCAATGATTTTGATATCACTGTAGACTTAAGAATTTCATCAGACAGTAGCCAAGAGTTTTTAGTAAATACATTTTTTTTAAGTATTTGTATTTTGGGGAAACTTTTACTTTACTACTGTTACGTGTGGGTTGTGGGAAATGGAGCGAGGACTCAAATGCAGAGGAGAAGTAATGTTTTAATTAAATAAAACATAAATCAAACAAACAAAACAAAGAAATCCAGGTCTCATGAACTAACTACAAAAATCCAAGAACACGGCAGAAACAGAGCAAACACAACTCAAAACTCAGGTAACATTTAACAACGAACGAGCACCAGACAACAAACACAGGGAGACTAAATAGGAAGGCAAACAAGGAGGTAATTGAAGGAAAGCAGGTGGGACAAATAAACCAATAACGAGGTAACAAGATGGGAGGGGCTAGAACATTAACAAGAGCACATGGCACACAGAAATCACATGATAGCCATGTGCTCACAACCATCAAGACCATAACAAACACAAGACCAGGCATGTCACAGCTCTGTCACAAAACCAAGAATAACCAGAACTGTAGTGACAGAACCGTGACACTACCTCCCCTCAAAGGAACGCCACCTGGCGTTCCCAAAGAGAGACACAAAACGAAACAGGAACACCAGACACAACCCAAAACCACAACAGACAAAACAAAAACAGATATCAAATAAAGTAAGGGTGCAAACAGGGAGCAAAACAATATACAGTAAATAAATTCACAAAAGTCCAAAACTAGACCAGGGAGGGACGGGAGGGTTAAGCCAAGGACCCTCAAGCTTTACAGGAGTCCTGGCAAGGATCAAGGTGAACCAGGCTGTGCACGGTGGCCAAGATGAGTAGGCAGACCATCGGGCAGCCAGGAAAAAACAGTCCATCGGGCGGCCATGGCGGGGACAACCCCTCGGGTGGCCACGGCGGAGACAACCCCTCGGGTGGCCACGGTGGAGATGCTGGCTCAGGAGCAGACACCGGATCAGGATTCGACACCAGCTCAGGAACAGGCACTGGCCTTGAAACAGACCCCGGCTCAGGAACAGGCTTCGGATCAGTGACAGACAACAGAACAAACACAGCCACAAAAACAAACACAGGGACAGAAACAAACTTTGGTCCAGGAACAAGCAACAGGTCAGAAACAGGAACCATCTCAGGCCAAACAGACAGGACGTGAACAGTCTCTAACTGTGCAGACGGAACCTGAACAGTCTCTGGCTGAGCAGCGACGAAATGAACCAACTCCGTCTGAGCAGACGTGACGTGAACGGTTTCTGGAACCGTAGACCTGAGCTGAACAGATTCAGGCTTGATGGATAGCACAGTCAGGGCAAGCAGCTTAGGTGGCGGCGTCAGGGCGAGCAGCTTGGGCGGCGCCGTCAGGGCGAGCAGCTTGGGCGGCGCCGTCAGGGCGAGGAGCTTGGGCGGCGCCGTCAGGGCGAGCAGCTTGGGCGGCGCCGTCAGGGCGAGCAGCTTGGGCGGCGCCGTCAGGGCGAGGAGCTTGGGCGGCGCCGTCAGGGCGAGCAGCTTGGGCGGCGCCGTCAGGGCGAGCAGCTTGGGCGGCGCCGTCAGGGCGAGCAGCTTGGGCGGCGCAGTCAGGGCGAGCAGCTTGGGCGGCGCCGTCAGGGCGAGCAGCTTGGGCGGCGCCGTCAGGGCGAGCAGCTTGGGCGGCGCCGTCAGGGCGGCCGTCACCTCCGGGATGGTCTCGGTGTTAGACACCACCGGACAAGTCGTTGAGGCGGCCTTTCTCCTCTTCCGTCTCCGGACCACCGGACTCGGGACCACCACCGGACTCGGGACCACCACCACCGAACTCAGGACCACCGGACTCGGGACCACCACCACCGGATTTGGGACCACTGGACTCGGGACCACCACCACCGGACTTGGGACCACCACCACCGGACTCGGGACCACCACCGGACTCGGGACCACCACCACCGGATTTGGGACCACTGGACTCGGGACCACCACCACCGGACTTGGGACCACCACCGGACTCGGGACCACCACCGGACTCGGGACCACCACCACCGGACTCGGGACCACCACCACCGGACTCGGGACCTCCTGGACCATCAAAGAAGTGTTCTCCCATCTCACAGAACCAGGAGGATCTGTAAGACGTTCCAAGAGTCTTAAGAACTCTTTAAACGAAAATTCCCCCAGATCTCTCATAATCTCAAAAGGGATTGGGTCATCAAGGGCATGGTTAAAAAGATCCTTCAGAGCTGCATCACCAAGATTTAATCCCTCTGCTGCTGCAGAAAATTTCTGGGCAAAGTCCCCCATATTTGCCTCCGATTGCCGAAGAGAGATCAACTCCTTAAATCTCACCATCCGTTCATATGAAGGACATGACAATGGGAGAACAGGTGATCCCCTCGACCTCTTCCTCCGCTGAGTCCTCTTCATGGCTCGTTCGTTCTGTTACGTGTGGGTTGTGGGAAATGGAGCGAGGACTCAAATGCAGAGGAGAAGTAATGTTTTAATTAAATAAAACATAAATCAAACAAACAAAACAAAGAAATCCAGGTCTCATGAACTAACTACAAAAATCCAAGAACACGGCAGAAACAGAGCAAACACAACTCAAAACTCAGGTAACATTTAACAACGAACGAGCACCAGACAACAAACACAGGGAGACTAAATAGGAAGGCAAACAAGGAGGTAATTGAAGGAAAGCAGGTGGGACAAATAAACCAATAACGAGGTAACAAGATGGGAGGGGCTAGAACATTAACAAGAGCACATGGCACACAGAAATCACATGATAGCCATGTGCTCACAACCATCAAGACCATAACAAACACAAGACCAGGCATGTCACAGCTCTGTCACAAAACCAAGAATAACCAGAACTGTAGTGACAGAACCGTGACAACTACATTCCAAAGCACAATATTGTACTTTATACTCTCCAGCAATTCCTGAAAACAAATAGTTCCTCATTATTTTGAAGAAATGGACACCCGTCCCAAAATACAATGTCTGATTCATGAACGAGCTGATCTTTCCAATGAACCTTAAATCACACTGAATGATTCATGTGTGAATCAAACTGATCTGATTGCAGACGTTCTCAAGTCAACAAAAAACTTAGTTAAAAACTAAGTTACTAATTCTGAAATTTAGTATTGATTAATGTGAATGAACTTTATATTTAGGTAATTGTATGCCCAGAAATGGCAACTCTTTGCTTCATGGTGCAAACAGCTATTATTTGGACCCAGTCTACGGCCTGCTTGGTTGAGTTCTACATTTTCAACAGGATACTCTGCTACACTCAAAGGTTATCTTAGAAAGCCATTGTGTCTAGCCATCTAATAAGCCTATTAATGAAGTCAGATTCCCCATTCAAGCTCCTGGAGTCAGCATCTGAGGAATTTCTGACACTTTTCTAGCAAAACTAACATCGCTTAGAGCAGGATTCTCAAACTTTTGGAACTAAGACCCCGTCCACACTATTGTGTTTTCATTTAAAAACGGAGACCTTTTGCTACGTTTGCACCTCCCGTCCAGACTAAAACGGAAAAAACAAGGACCTAAAACGGAGAAGTTTAGAAACGCTGCAGCTCTTTTTTGCGTTTTGAATTTCCGTAGGGCGTTTTAGTGAAGACGGGACAAACTGGAGGACTTTAGAAACGATGACTCAGAGGCTCATGCTCGGCTCTATGATTTGGTGTCATCAGTCGTGACGTGTTCTTCCCTGATTCGTCAGCCACCCATCACATGACCCATCCCCGGAAGAAAACGTACAAAAACAACCTCGTCGTCGGTCCATGAAAAGAAATCTCTGGTCTTCGACATTTCTAATCTTTGCAGAGGTAGCTAACGTTACTTTCTTCTTAGGAATAGCAGAGAATGTCTAATCTGGAAGAGAATTGGCACTGGCTGGTTACTTCCGGGTTCTGGACTGGCTGCAGTAACGCGTCTCTGTCCATGCGGGGGCGCTCGCGGTCGAGTGCAGAATGAATGGGAGTCAATGGGGTTTCACCCCCAGAAATCCACTTTTTTCTCAGGATGTAATTTTTTGTCAAGTAATTTGAAAGTTGCATTCAAAAGGGAGGGCTAAGAAAATACACTCAGCTGAAAATTGCATTTTTAAGTTCACTTATCTGTTATAAAATCCGTTCAAAAATGTGATGACGTCACACAATAGCAGAATGCTAGCGTGTTCCGGCCAACAACAGCCTAACCTGTAAGAAATCAAAAGGACATAAGTACTCGTTCATTCGACTTTTGGCCTATAATCTATATTGAACTTGCGGAATCAACAATAAAATCTATTTTGATTTAACGACAAGCAGGTGAAAGAGACACATTTAGCCGTTTAGCCCCATAGACTCCCATTCATTCTGCACTCGCCCGCGATCACCTCCAGTGGAATTCTAATGGAACTGCAACCAAGGTGATGCACAATGGGGCTAATAGGAAGTGCCAAGGCTCTCTGTTAGACGGGCACAGGGAATAGTCAATCCGTTTCTTGTTTACACAGTTGCATACCCAGTGTTGGTGAATGGTCACGTGATCCGCATTTTCAGTCGTTTTAATGTGGACGGAGATCAATTCTAATACGCAGATAAAACGCTGGTGTGGACGGAGAGCGTATTAGTTTTAATTGACCGTTTTTAAACGAAACCACAGTAGTGTGGACGGGGCCTAAAGCCCCCACAAGCATCCCCTATCATGTGCCCCCCCCCCCTCTCTCCCTCCCTCCCTTCCTCTCTTTATTTGGAGAAGACAAGGATTAATGATTATCTATTCTATATATATATATATATATATATATATATATACATATTACCTAATCTATATATAATCTATATATAACCTAATCTATAACCTGTTTATGATTGCTAGATAGATAGATTTAATTACTTTTCATATTTGATATATCTGACATAGGTAAGGAACAGTGCAAGCCCTGCAACACCAGTTGTCTCATCAAACTGCAGGGCATGGTACTGGCTTTGCATGATGTTAGCTGGCAATTGCTCCTTAATGTCACTTGTCATGTCAGATATGCAGCAGCTAATGGTGTTGTTAGAAAGGGGGATGTCACCAATCTGTTGTGCGAAATTCTCTCCAAACATGATTTGACAGATACCTCAGACAGCAGGGAAGATTAGCACCTCGGCAATTGTGTGAGGTTTTTCTAATTTAGCAACTTGTTGCGAGACGTGGTAGGATGCTTCTAGACATTTACATTTATTCATTTAGCTGACGATTTCATCCAAAGCGACTTACAATTGCTATATACTGTATGTCAGAGGAGCAACTAGGGGTTAAGTGTCTTGCTCAGGGACACATTGGTGTCTCACAGTGGATTCGAACCGGGCCTCTCACACCAAAGGCATGTGTCTTATCCACTGCGCCATCACCACCCCAGACACTCTAGACACCTGTAAGACACTGATGTGTTTTTGCTCATGTCGCATTTTTGTTGTGCAAGGCAAAAACTTTAATATGAAAAAAAAAATATCTAAGGGTTTGTCTTTGAGTGTCGGGTGTTTAGTTTCTAAATGGCGCTTCATGGTATAATTTGCCTGGAAATCTGCACATATAACACACTGGGTCCCAGCTACCGTAAAGCCCAATGGAAGATGGCTAAAGTCATACTTTAGTGTTTTACAGTTCTCAGGGGTTGGTGCTGACAACACATTGTCGCCACAACTCCTTTTTGTCACGTGTGATTAACTTATCCATAAACTTCTTACCAATCTGGAATCTGTTCGGGCTGGTAGTCACTGACGTTCTGAAACGTGTCGTGTGATAGTGAGTAATAAGCACATGACAAGAATAAATGTTCAAATTAAGTTAAAATTTAAAACAATGGAGAAGCTGAAGTGATTGGTCTGTGACAATACAGCATGCACATGCACTCTAAAAAAAATGCTGGGTTGGTTTAACTCAATTTTGGGTCAAATATGGACAAACCCAGCCGTTGGGCTACATTTTTACGTTTGGGTTTGTCCACATTTGACCCAAAATTTAGTTAAAACAACCCAGCATTTTTTAGAGTGTGCGCAGTTCATTCACGTCTATGTCAGCTGCCATTCGGTCAATATTTGAAAAGTTGCTAAGGGTTGTCCAAAAATTCACAAGATTTGTCGCTAGGTGCTTTTTTTTTAAGAAAAAAAATCGCTAAAGGGGTCTGAAAAGCTGCTAAATCTAGCGACACTATAATTGGCAACACTGGTCTGCTCTGACAGTTAAATAAAAGACAGGCCAAGCTTCACCACTCCCCATCAAAGAGTGAGTTTTTCTTATGGCGACAAATCAATGCCAATAATAACAAAAGCGCACAACTGATGCTGGCGCGCATGGTAAATGAGGATAACAGATCTACACGCGAGGAAACAGGAACTTGCAGGCTCATTCAAAAACCTTGCGCCCGCATGACATCTCCTCTGCACGCAATACAAGCCAATGCAATTTTATTTTTGGAAGTCGAGGGGTGGGACTTACTGTTTTAATAACCTTGAATGTCGTTCGTTACTTCCCCTTTTCCGGAAGTCAGTTGACTTGTTGAGACAGGAGACATCACTTAGTTTTATTTATTGTGGTTTATTAATGTGTTATGTGATTTAATGCATTGTTAATATAGAATGGATTCTTCCCATATACTTTATTTGCAAGAAGTCTTACTAGTGATATTTACAGTCTGCAATGACGCATATGGTTATTGGCATTGCAAATGTACACAGTGATTAAGATTACTATATAATATTTTAATATCTACACTGTAAAAATTAATACGCTATATCTAATCAATAAAATTGTGACAACATATTAAAAGCAATATTATTAATTAAATTCAACAAATTAGAACTGAGTAATAATTAATCAAGCTAATCCCTTAAATGTTAACCATTTAAAATGAGTAAAATTTACAGCAAAAATAAACAAAAATATCTGAATAACAGATAGACGTCAAAGATGAATGAAGAACTCTTTATTTTATATTGCCAATATTGAAGACAAGTGATGTTAACAAGCAGAATCACTGAAGGAGAAAACCATCATTTCAAGTCACCATTATGGTGATCAATGTTTGTTTTAGTTAGGCTCTTGGCCCTTAAAGGAGAAAATGAACCTTTGGTCTATTAAAACATCGGTACCTAGTCAACCGTTCTCTGAGATTTGTTTTCATGATAATTGAATGTAAAGAGTTTCGAATGTAACTGACTTTATAAAGTATGTTCTTATTAAACGGTCTGTACACTTACAAAGTTCTCAATACTTCGTTTTGCATGTATGGACCCTCATTATGTTACTGTGTTAGTGTGGGGTATAAACTAGCGATTTCTTTTTACTTAGTAAAATGCCCCCAGTACTAGCATTATACGCTAAACAGTTTTTAGAGATAAAACTCTTTACATTCTATTATCTTGAAAACAAACGGTTGACTAGTACCGATGTTTTTATTAGACCAAAGGTTCATTTTATGGTGGTGTTATCTGATGGTGTTGGTTATGTTTTAACATAATAATAATTAAAAAAAAATTCACAATCATTTGACTGGTTAACTCTTACTCATTACTGGTTAACCTTTAAGGAATTAATTTGATTGATTATTACACAATTGTAATTTGTTAATTTATTACTTAGATATAGCATTTTAATTTTTACAGAGTAATTTGCTGGGTTTAAGCTGGGTTTAATAATTTGCTGGGTTTAATTTTGTTACTATGTATTCTGTAGCAAATTCTGATAAGGCATTTATAAGCTATAATTCATGCTGTGTACTGTATCTTAACTAGAACCCCTTAAGCCAGAACCCCTTTTACATTTAATAGAAAACAGAATGAACCACATATAGGCCTATTATGTCAAATTGTATAAAAATGTGGGTACATTTGCAAAGCTAATATCTATGGATATATACGTCATAACAGTCTGTAAATATCTCTTAAAGGTCCCACTCTTCATGTGTTTTTGAAGCTTTGATTGTGTTTACAGTGTGCAATATAACATGTTCATGTTTCGCGTGTAAAATAAAAAACACAGTATTTTTCACACAGTTTACTTATCTGTATACCGCTGTTTTCACTGTCCAAAAAAACGGGCCGATGACTTCCTTGCTCTATGAAGGCCCTCCTTCAGAAAAACGTAACGAGTTCTGATTGTGCCAGCGGTTCCTGTGTTGTGATTGGACAGCAGCTTATCGCACGTTGCTCAGAAAGGTCACGCCTCTTACCATAAATTGGAGATGCATGCGCTGATTGTTATTGTAAAAATGTCAAACATATTACCATATCAATTTGCGCATATCATCAGTTGTTGGTTATAGATTTGTCGCCATATTTTCTTAAAAGAAAGTTGAAAACAATTTATTATTTATTGATATAAGAAATTTACACATCCCAGTTCAGCCCATTCTCACCCCCAAGGCGTCACTTAACTGACGCCTTGGGAAGCATTTGGACCTGCTTCAATATCTGACGCTTTAGGCGCCCTTTAGCGTCAGTAAGATGACGCCCTAGGATCGCGTGTACCCTACCCCCACCCCACACCTAAACCTAACCGCGTCCTCTAACAGACGCTTTCCTTTAGCGTCAGTTAGATGATGCCGTAGGATCGCGTCATGTAAGTGATGCTAAAGGGCGCCTAAAACGTCAAATATTGAAGCATGGTCAAAGGTGACGCCTTGGGTTGAGAATGCGTTGCCCAGTTAAAACGCACTGTTTTTGTGATGTAAAAAAAAATTAAATAACGAGAAATCATATCAGAACTTTTCACCTCAAAGGAATAGTCCACCCAAAAAATTATCCCATAATTTACTCACCCCCCTCAAGCCATTCTAGGTGTATATGACTTTCTTCTTAATAATATCATGGCTCTTTCCAGCTTTGTAATAGCATTGAATAGCTTTTGAAGCTCCAAAAAGCTAATCCACCCATCATAAATGCAATCCATACGATTGCAGTAGATTCATAAATGTCTTCTGAAGTGAAACGATGGGTTTTTGTAAGAAAAATATCTATATTTACAACGTTATAAACTGTAATGAATGGCTTCCGACAATGGCCGTGCATCAGAAGGCATTTATTAACCAACTGGAGTCATATAGAACTCCTATTATGTTTGGCTGAATGAAGAAAGTCATATACATAAGATGGCTTGAGGGTGAGTAAATTATGGGTGAAGTATTCCTTTAATGCAAAAATTACAACCTATGCAATGCCACTGGAAACCAAAGTGACACATTTCAGAAAAAAACAACAACACTGCCAACCCTGAACGAATACCTAATAGCACTCTTTGCTTTTATTAATCTTGTCTTGAAAACGTTTTCCCAATCTTCTTTGCAAAACGTTCCAGATCTATTAAATTGCTAGTGCGTCACCCGTGCATGGTCCTCTTCAGTTCATCCCACAGATTTTTAAAAATTTTATTTAAATGTGTGTTTTGGATCATTGCCAAGCTTAAAGGTGACAGTTATTTTCATCTTCATCTTTCTAGCAGACACCAGAAGGTTCTGTGCCAAAATTGACTGGCAAACGGAGCAATTCATGGTTCCCTCCACCTTCACTAAAACCCTTGCAGCCAAATTAAAGCAGCCCCAAAGCATAATGCTGCCACCACCATGATTCACTGGTGTTCTTTAAACACATTTGGCTTTGGAAGATTGGATATATGCTTTTGAAAATTTCCGCTGGGTTTGTATGTTTTATTATTGTGTCCTGCCACCCTACCCCATAGTCCAAAATACGGGACGTAGTTGTCATGTAGGGAGCAATCAACTCTTTTTAATGTTGCTGTATTCTCAATGACAGCCTTTCTGACCAGTTTTTTTATGTCTTCGTCAATTATGGAGATACATTCTGTTCTTGATAATGTCACTGTGCCATACTTTCTCCATGATTTTTTTAGCACCCCTTACCTGAGCGATACCTTTCCTCAATGAGATCCTGTTGATTCCTCGTAAATTCTTTGTAGTTGCAACCAAGATGGTGTCATTTTTTTTTTACAAGAAGAACTGAGATTTCTTTGGAGTTAATCAGTCACTTCAGGTGAAGACTGTTTACTATTTCACATTAGCTTGATGATTAGTTAATTCTGAACACAGCCACATTCCCAATTATGAAAGAGTGTTCAAACAACTAATATATTTTAATGTTTTGTGTGAACATTTGTAAATTAGAACATATAAACTTTGACATGGAACAGGTTTTGTCCGCTCAAAGATTGTGATACTCACCCCTCTTACAACCTCTCCAATCATGCCGTTCCAGTTGCCGCTGTCATCTGTTTTGCCATATCGACCATCCTTCACAACATGAATATCATACTTAAAATCTAATTTCTTAGAAACAGCCGACAGCAGGTCAATGCAGAAGCCCTCCAGTTCGGATCCTTTAGACATTGCATACGGTTCTTCCTGCATGGAATTGTGGGTAAGTGTCAAACACGTACAAATCATTACAAAAATTGTATTTATAAGTAGCCCAGATATAATGAATTTAACAAACCTTGATGGTTGTAACTCTTAATGTTCGTGGTCCTAAAATATAAAACAACATTTCATTCAACTTGTTACCAATGTATAAGAATCATTTCTAACTATTCAGGGAATGGCTCATTTCTTGGATTTTGCATTGTTATTCTGCTATACACTGTAAAAAAATATTGTTGGTTTAACTTAAAAAAAGTAACTTGGGTTGCCTTAAAATTTTAAGTTGATTGAACTGGAAAAAGTGAGTTAATACAATGAAGTAGATTAATTTAATCATCAGAAACTCAAAATAATAAGTTATCTCAACTAAATAAATGATTATAAAGTTGATTTGACAAAAGAAAATATGTTCTGATAACAAATCTTGAAAATATTTTTTACAGTGTTGGTAAAAAAAAAAAAAACACACACCGTCGCCCAGCCTCTCGGAAACCTACAGTAGTGTCGGAGTTGCAATCCATTTCAATGGACGTGGAAGCAGAGAATGTCTGAGTGTATTGGGTTATCTGCACATTGATTGGCTCATCGCGTTTGAGGGTGTGGCTTAGCCATAGGTCAATTGTATGCAAGTGAGCATATAATACATACAGTTGATTTGTCTGTAATACACGTTATAAATGCAGATAAACTGCTACTGGACTCTTTTTAGAAAGATATACAGTATGTTTTGAACATGATCGTGAGAAGCATGACAATTTTCATTATTTTGGGGTGGACTGTCCCTTTATAATTATAGGCCCTGTTATCATAAAAGTTTCAGAACTCTGTCTTCCATTGGTTGGACAAACAGGAATTCCCATTCCAAAGCCACTCGAACAAACCAAGCAATGTTTGAGAACACCTGAGCTAGTGTTTATATTTTCCCAAGGAAATCAACGTACGAAACAGTTTACTTAAGACTGTCTCCGCATATTAACATATGGATTTCTGGGTGATTGCTAGCAAGTCGAAATGGTCCACCCACCCCAAATTTTAATATGACATTCTAATACTTTAAAATGGCTCAAGTCTCTGACTATTTAATCGCCAAAAAATAAATAAATCTGATCACGAAAGTAATATTACAACTCTCCTTAAAGGGACACTTCACCCATTTGCATTAAGCTTTGTATCATTAGAAACCCAGTCATATTTTTATTGGTAGTGCATTATTCCCTCATTTTTCCCTGAGACGAGAGAAATAAGGATTTCAGTGTTGCAGTTCCTGCTTAAAAATCGTCATGTTGCATCATTCTAAGCAGGAAGTACCATATTTTGGTAGAGGGGCTGAGACTACAAACACTCGTTCCTTATTTTCCCAGAGTGTGGGACCCACTCATGCTCCAGACCTATTACAGATCAGTGGGTGGGACTTCACTTTCTGAAACTAAAATCAATAGAGAGCCTAAGTCCCTCCCCTCCGCTTGCGGCTCATGGGACCTTGTTTCGGAAAAAAAATATGTATGGTGGTCAATGGCGAGAGACAACTTATCTTTTGATTCTGTCTGAACTGTGCCCTGATGATATTTGTCAATTTAAAAGATAATTATGAAAGTCAAGAAAGTCGGATTTTAAGTTGTTTAGTGTATTCCAGTCTTAAAGGGATAGATCACTTTGAAATTCATTTTTGGTATGTTTTAGCTTACCTCAAGGGCATCCAAGATGTAAATGTCTTTGTTTCCGCAGTAGTTTCAATTTTGATATTGTTAAAACGATATAAATACTGTTTTCTCACACAAACCGCTCGTTTCGTGTCTTAGGCCATTGTGTGCTTACATTTACGAGTCATTAAATCATGTTTAATTTGGACTGCTCTGTGCATGCTCTTTGAGGTGGACCCCATAGACCTGCATTATATGATTGACAGACAAGAACAGTTTGACCTAAAAATATCAAAATTGAAACTACTGCGGAAACAAAGACACCTACATTTGGTTGCCCTTGAGGTAAGCTAAAACATACCAAAAATTAATTTCAAAGTGAACTAGTCCTTTAATTTTGATCAGTAATAAAAGTAATGCTTGACTCCCCAAATCCCAATTATTCTATATTTTTATTACACAATATGTTTATTCTTTTTGTCTAATTGGCTGTTTGATGTCAGGTTTTTTTTTTGTGAGCTAATCCAATTTGCAAATCAGTGAGTAGAAACAGGACTAGGAAAAAAAAGCAAGGCTTGTCTGAATTGGACAAGGGCAGAACATTTGGATGGCATTCCTGGTTGCTAATGAAGCTTTCTGTCATGCTGAGATGTACTTTGCACTCTTCTTCAAACACCCACTAATATTCCCAAATTTAGCATATGTAGACAATATCCCATTTGTGCTACAGCACTATGGTGAAATGGTCGCCTCATGGTCACTAATCTTACTTTGACAAAATGAGACTTAAAAGAAGATAGTTGGAAGTAAACAAAAGCTTGCTTTTGAGTGTGCACTGCCTCCTGCAGCGGAACGGATGGGGTGGGAGTTTGGGAACGTTCCAGTAACTCTCTAAAGAAAGCGCTCCCAAAATGATGGGAAAGTGCCCCACTCGCTGGCTTCAGCATCTGAGTCCACTTGGAAGTTGCTCCCTATTTTGTTTTGATCCTCTTTCATGCAGACCAGTCCACATCAACCAGCAGACATGCTGATAGATGCATGAATGTGTGTGAGTGAATCAAATCAAGAATCAAAGAGTAGATTTTGTTTCAAATCATATATGGATTGCTGTATTTTACACGGTCTTTTCATCTGATATTCCAAGCATTCCTAAATGTCTTTGGTAATATAAATGAATTATTCTCACATTCATATGAATAATAATAATAGTGTCTACAAATATGCGAGATGTTTAACAGTAAACTCAGTTACGTCATTCACAACAATTTCCATTACCATGGTAACATCGACTTCTTTGGTTGGTGAATCTCTTTTTAGATTATGGGTTGTGAGTAGGATGCTTTGGCTATTAAATGTAATTAAAATAAAAAAAAGTTTTGCTTTTACAGAAGCAAATTTTAATTTAAAGAAAGATACATTATCATCATTAAAAATCTAAATTTTGATCGATTTGCACTTTAATATACATGCAGAAAATTGCCAAAAATTAACATTCAATCATTATTATTTACTTAACTTAATTTCATTCCAAACCCACGGGACTTTTTCATTCGTGGAACAAGAATACCTACTAGACTGTCTTTCATTTTCTTTTCTCAGCAAATACAACAAACTAAGATTGAAGAAGCAAAAAGATGTAAAAATATTCATAAAATATAGTCTGATCAAGTGCAAGTCAAATTTATGAAGAAAATAATCTTTCAAAAAAGTGTTTTCAATGAATCAGTTCACAAAACCTAGTAACACTTCACAATAAATTAATAATGTATCAACTAACATGAACAATGATCAATACATTTGATACAGTATTTATTCATTTTTGTTAATGTCAGTTAATAAAAATACAGCTCATTATTTGTTAGTTAACAGTGCATTAACTAATGTTAACAAATACACCTTTGATTTTAATAACATATTGAAATTAATATTAACTTATTAATAAATGCTGAAGAAGTATTTTTCTTTCTTAGTTCATGTTAACTAGTTAACTTATGTTAACTAATGAACCTTATTGTATAGTGTTACCTCAAGTTGTGCATTCACCAATTCACAGACTCAATGAGCCAGGTTACAGCAGTTAACAGTCCACTAGAAAGGAAAACTTTGTCGACTGTGTGTGTTTCTCACACAAATGACTTCAGAAGTCTTGAAATATTGGACAAAACGTAGATTATTTCAATTAAAATTGCATTTTGCTTTTGTGTCCCTTTAAGCTGAAATACTTTGTGCCTGTTCTATGTAACTGCATGGTTAAAGCTACACTGTGTAACTCTTTTAGTTTATTCTTAGCTAAAAACACTTAGCTCTTTCAAAAATATGTGCTCATTAATGTATATTTACTTCGTTCAAGTAATCAAATTGAAAATACATACGGGTAAGGGGTTTTAATGTCGGTCGCCATGTTGCCCCTCCATCTTGAAAGTACATTAGCCAAAGAGGGACATACCCGTTAATTCAAGCTTCGCCTTTCGCGTTTACGTTTGAGTTAACACTCATGGACGAGGTCGAACTGGAAGCCATGTTAATCTTGGACTACATTGGCCACCGTAGGAGTTAAAACGAAATCGGAATTGAGAAGAACAGAAACTAATATTCACTGGATGGTCATATCCCTTTTCACCACTAGATGGGGGTAAAAATCACACAGTGTAGCTTTAAGATTATGGAAAACTTTTTTCTTTTGAGATTGAAGTCATAAAAGTTTGGAGCGACATGATGGTAACATATAAGTGATAATAGTACATATTTTTGAGTGAACTATTACTTTTAAAATATTCTTGATTATAAAAAGAAACGTTTTCTAGGTAAAGTTAGAGTTAAACTGCTTGAGCAATCTTGATTAAGCTCTGCCAGCTTTTGGTGAGAATGTGCTGTTTAAGTTTGATCTGTGCAGGACACACAGCAGGCCTCCATCAGTGTCACAGCATATCACTGACACCCCTCATCCTCCCATTCAAACCATGAAAAACGTACATGCCATCAAAACTGAAGTCATGTCATGGGCTGCCCTACATTAGTGACTGCTTGGTTAGTGGTGGCTAATTGATTAATCACACTCATTATAGTGAATAGCAGCACTGTTCTCTGCTTTGAATGCCGGCTGCTCCAGGCCTGGCGGGATGTCATGAGACAGGGCCAGCGCAGTGCCATGGCTTAGACTGAAACATGCCGTGTCAGACTAATATTGGCTCTATCTACATCCTGCTTTGTCTCTGCCTCAGACGGCACGTCCATGGACCATCTGTTTATTGGCGCTATTAAACCCTAACACCTCAGCCGTAGATAAAACACAACAAGCTTTTTCAGTAACATCAGCAAAATATGTATGTACAGTTTTTCAATTATTCAGCCCCATTGCAAATCAGGTTTATTGGCAAAATGTACAGACTTTCAGTTGTTTGCAATGAACTAATTGAAGTAATTGAAACAGCTCAACACAACAAATGTTTCAAGTTGTTTCCCCACATTCAACTGAAAAATGACTTCATGACCTCTGCAGTCTCAAAACTCCCTGAAAAGAAACCCCCTCAACAGCACAAATCTGCAAATCAGGTGTTGTCTCAAGCACACTTGATTCAACAACTAGTTGCACCAGGTGTGCTTGAGCTAGAACACATGAAAAAACTAAACAGGTGTGCGTTTCCCGAAAGCATCAATAGCCAAATATGATCGCAAGTTCCGTCGTTATCAGCATATGAGTCGGCGTTTCCCGAAACCATCGTTCCAACGAACATTCGCAAACAGCATCGCAAAGTTGGGTGGTTTGAACGACAGCTCTCGACCTGTGGTTAGAGGCATCGTTTCTATATTGCATCACATTTGGACGTAATAAATCCTTATCTTGAGCAATATAAGCAAGCTGACATTCAGTACAACCGGTGTCTTTTAATTAGAATACATACAAATGTAATTTACGTCTTTTAGTTTTTCAATAGATTTAAAGTACCATGTTTTAAGAGTGCGCATGTGCGAACGTGCTCTACTATATAAGAACGAGCCAAATATTCAGTCTGGTAATAAAGCAAAACAACTAAGAACAATTAGAAATAGTCCTCAGATGACATGTCTGTAATTTATATTAAAAAATCTAGCGTTAATTGGATCTCAAACACTGTCATTAAAAGTAGTTTTTACTCCACCACGTGCGAAACCAACGTGGTTGAACGATATTTTGCGACAGTGGGTTTCGGGAAACAGTCGTGACTAGCTAGTTGATTTCTCCAACGATGCATCGTACTATGGTAGTGAAGCAGCGAACTACGTCGTTGTACGGGAAACGCACCCCTGGCTAGGTTTGTTGAGTTTCACGTTTGACTGCATGCTAGAAATATGGCCAAGTCAAAAGAATGGTCCAAAAAGTTAAGAGAAGATATCATTACTCTTCACAAGCAAGGAAAATGATACAAAAAGATGGGGAAAGCATTAAATATTTCTAGAGACAATGTTGAATTACCTGAAATACCAGCCCATTCTCACCCCCAAGGCGTCACTTAACTGACGCCTTGGGAAGCATTTGGACATGCTTCAATATCTGACGCTTTAGGCGCCCTTTAGCATCAGTTAGATGACGCCCTAGGATTGGGTGTACCCTACCCCCACCCCACACCTAAACCTAACCGCGTCCTCTAACTGACGCTTTCCTTTAGCGTCAGTTAGATGACGCCGTAGAATCGCGTCATGTAAGTGACGCTAAAGGGCGCCTAAAACGTCAAATATTGAAGCATGGTCAAAGGTGACGCCTTGGGGTGAGAATGCGTTGGGAATACTTCGAATCTCTAAAATACTAGGGCTGGGAGAAAAAAAAAATCGATTCACCTAGCGATCGTTATTTTTTTAAAAATTTAGAACAGAATCCATGTTAATTCAAATTAAATTGCTTTATTTTCATCCCTGCTTATAGACGAAGTTGACAGAAGTTAGCCACTTTTGTTCCAACTGAGGATGAAATGTGTCGTTATCTATGAGTGTTGAGTGATATCCCTTTCAAGTGGACACGTGGAAGCGACGTGAGAATGAATGCACTGAAAAGCCCTCGCGCTACTCATGTGCCAGACTGATCTCATGAAGTAGCGTGTGTATGACACGCAAATTCGTATTTCCATTTTTGGCGTGCTATCAAGACGCATAATCGTTTTTCAGCGTGTTTATGAACGCCGTTGAGTTAACGTTATTACTTTATATATAAATATATGACTTACCTCAACCCCGTCCCTAAACCTAACCGTCACTGGGGTTAATGGCATTTATGACTGTTCCCTTACCATCCTAGGAAAAAAAAAGATCGCTCCCCAGATGTAGATCTACATTTTGCTTCGTTTCGCGCGGACATTTGACGGCGTGTACAGACACGTGGAATCACTCGGACGTTAATGGCGTAGACATACACGCATACACGTGGATACACGCAGATAGCTCAAAATGCGTAGAGATAACACGATGTTAACGCAAAAGTCATGATGTCATGTTGCATGTGCTGAGAGTGAAATAAGATAGTAGAGCTGCACGATTAATCTTTAAAAGACTGTCTATAAACCTTTGACAAAATCATATTGCAACAATCAAACCTGTGTTGGCGCTTCCGCTGACCCAGAGAGAGTTTCCATGTAACAGTTTCACAAAGGGTCTTTTCAACTTTATAGTATCATTATTTCTCTGATACAATAGTTCAAATTATCATAGAAGTACTTGGATAAAAGTTAAAATTTTCAAATATAAACACGATCAAAATAGAGTAAATCGACTTTTGATAGAGACTTGGTGCTTAAAATAACACATGTATCAATACATTGTTTCGCCACTAGGTGACTGTTAAAACTTTAATTTGTTTTTGAATCATTTATTCAAGAGAATGTAGTATGATGCTTCTGAAATTAAAGTCACAAAGATGTGATGAATTGTTTTCGTAAATATGAAATCGTATAAATCATGTATAGTCTGTATACGTGTATCTTGTTTTCCCCATGTGTTAAAACATATATTGCAACATCGAATCGCAATACTTGTAGAATCGCAATTCTTAAAAAAAATCACGATACATATCGTATCGGCAGCCAAGTATCGTGATAGTATCGAATCGAGGTGACCAAGAAAAGACTATACACGTACATTATCACAAAAACATGTGGTTCCCATTTACAAGGGAATGTATATCCAATCCCGGTGGAAACTATACACTGTACATATACTTTCAGTCTCACTCCAACACATTCCCTCATGTGGCTGGACGTGCCACAACTGTTTGATGCTGAATAGACATTATAAACTTGAACATCTGTCTTTCTGAACATGATGATGCTGTATGGTATTGAACCTGTTTGATTTTTAAGGGTCTAAATGCAGAGTATTTTGGTTGCATTTCTGTAACCGAAGGTGGATGTCCTTTCCAATGCAACACATCAGCCGTGGTCCAACACTGGCTAATCTGTCTCGCCCTCAGCAGCCACACCCCAAACTATCGCTATTGGTTGAGCTGGTAAGAGATCAACGGATCTGAGCAGACTCAATGTTTAGACATTTGGGGTAGATAAACCCATTAATGGCATTCTAATATTTGTCAATAATCAAAAAACTTAAGAAGATGCATTTTAACATAACAAAATCTTACATATTTGACCTTTTATCCCTATGGTACAGCCAATAAAACTGTATTATAAAAGTATTAACTACTCTGCCTCCCTGACCAGCTCTGGAGCACTAATGGAGTTTATGTCATGTTATTGACCAGCCCACATGTTGACACGTTTGAGATTTGTTCTGTTTTTACTAAATATGTATTTATTAATTCTGTTAAATCGCAAGACATAGATGGTCGTGTAATTTTGCAACCACACAGCGCGTTGGGATCTGCTTCAAATTAAACTCACTTGTCAAAAAATATTCATTGTAATAGGTTTCTATTACTATGACGATTTTTTTAAAAAAATGTGATGAACAAGATGATGGACTACTTTTGTGTTCATAACCACATATGAAAAGTCAAATTTCCATTTGCAATAAAATATCAGGCATTAGATAAAAATGCATATATAAAATTGAGAAGGATCATTCATAAGGCTAAGCAAAAAGCTTTAAAAAGTCTTACTACAATTGGTATTACATTATGTAATGATTTTACCTGCTGCCCAGACCCCAGCCAGTAGTGCTGATGAGACCAAGATGAGTCCTAATGGAGCCATTTTACTGAACTGGAATGATATAGATAGTGCTCAATTATCAAAACATGATTTATTCAATTTGAAAGTCAGCTGATTTCTTTAAAGATGTCATTTTACACTTTTAAGTATTAGTACAGTACAATACAGACAAAACCAAGATCCAAAATGCTCAAAGAAAACAGTATTATTTACTATAAGCAGCTTGAAATGAGAAAATACATGGCAAGCTTACCGTGTACTGTAGTCACCCCCTTATTTTTGCTCAATGCATGAGGCAACATTATATAAAGCTTACAGATACACCCAAGAATGTGGAAACAGCCAATAAGAGAACGGGGGCCGTTCTCGAGTGGAGGGAAAGGGGTGGTTGTGTCTGACCATAACAAATCCACAAGGATTTATACGCAAACTAGATGATGGGGATTGGAATTTGGACAAAGATTAAGATGCATGTGACCCCGTAAACAAGGGATCTGAGAGCCGTTCAATAAACAGGTCATGCAGAAATGGTTCTCTGCAGCTGCTTAAAGAAAAGTCAATGAATAGCTGGATTTTATTTGTTAGACTTCTTTTTACCTCTCTTAAATGGCCTAATCCTAATTTACAACCTCAAAGAATTGACTCTGGCATTGTGAATAGAGTTTTTTCAACCTCTGCAGCATGGCTCCTCTATAGACAAGCTAAAATGGCTCTATGAGGCAACTTGAAAACTGAAGTGAAACTAAACCACCGTGATAAACACACATCCAAAGCGAGCGGCTTTGCCACTCGAATCCTAATGAAGTGAACTTTTGTTAAGAGAGACAAGAGCCTACAATCTCTGTCAATCAAAGTGTCATGTAAATCCCAAGGGAATTTTTTTTTTTGCCGCACAGAAGGATTCAACTATGGTCCTTTTCACCAGCTATAGTCTTGGTAACCATGGCCCTCGGCATGCCTAAGCTTTTATACAACGCGTCAGTCATATGTGATGATGAATAGGTCATGGTGTTTATGAACTCATCAAGGGTTAAAAAAGGGGGCTAATCCTTGAAACTTCTTGGTTTTTGACAATAACCATTTCCAGGAAAAAACTAGCATGGAATTGTGGGGTAATTGGACATCTATAACTGTGGGGCAAGGCTTTATTCTGTGACATTTTTTCTCAGCGGGAGTCCTCTGTACAAGGCTAAAGAGGTTGGGAAGAGTGAGTGTGTCTTCTGAGAAAGGGACAAAATTACAGCACAGGGAACAACATCTTTTCTTTATCTTGATGCCAGCTTTAAAGACTACTGCTGAATCTGAATCTTCACTGTAAAAAATGATATTTTGGTTAAGTAAATACTAGTGAAAAAACCCAATGTAATTTACTTGAAAAAGTTAGTTCAGGCAAGAATTTAAAAAACTAAGTAAATTCCATATCAGTACTTATTTCAAGCGAGTATAAATGAAAGTGTAATATCAACTCAATAAAATTAAGTAAAAATTACTCAACTTTTCTGATACTGGGGTTCCCATCATGCACTGGACCTTGAATAATTAATGAGGATCATTTTTCACTGGTTTCCAGCTGTATTTACACTGTTTTATCATTGATTTTTGTTGTCAGTATTAGTAAATTGCCATTTTGTGACATTTCGAGTAAATTTTTTGCTTAAAACGACACAATCAAACACAAAAACGATCCATCAAATGTTACCACCATTGTGTATTGTCTACCAAGTATTGAGGTGTTTGCATTCACATAAGGCTTAAAGTCTGACATGATGTATATATAAATTACTTAGATGATCAAAGTAAAGAACAAACTATAAATAATTGTTTTAGTGAAACGTAATACAAAGGCAAAGGAAATCGGTATTAATCAACCTTTTACAAGCCGAGTTAAAATTACTTATTTTTTGTAAAGTTTACTTAATTCCACATTCCAAGTAAATTTAACTTAAAGATTTCTAATTAAAGCTACTGATAAATATGTTTAGGTTTTTACTTGGCAAATCTTTGTAAATTTACTAGCATTTTCTGAGTGAGATCGTTTAGCAAGGTTTTTTCAAGTAAATCCTACTCCAAATTTTTTACAGTGTTGTTTGTGTTTTTATGTCATGTCCATGTCTGGAGAATTATGTCATTATGATCACTAAAAATCTAATTTATTTTTAAGGAAGATAGCATAAACAAGCAAAATATTTAGCAAAAATATGTTTGTAGGATTGAAATTATGAAGGAATTGATTGACTGTTGTCAACTTTGTAGTCAGGCATTAATGGGACATGTTCATAGCTACACCCGAGGTTCCTCTTCTGGGACACACACTAAGAACGGTACGGTAACTCAGTGGGTAGCCCTGTTGGTCCTCTTTTTGTCCCAGTAACAACTATAATTTACTACAACTTTTTAATTGTTGAATCACTATGACAACAAATGCAAACTTACTTACTTAGGGTACATTCACACTTTTTGGTCAGATATTGGGATTGACAACCACATTTACCTTCGGGTGTGATTCTCGAAATGTCTTGTTTCCATAACTTACAGCTTAAAGTAACGGCTGACTGTTTGAACGTTCAACAGGACATGACCGAAGTAATGTCAATTATGGCAACGTCCATAAAAAGATCCTATTGTTCTTGATAGCCAATCATGCTGCGAGGTCATCCATCAACAATACATGAACTGTCAGCAGCTTTTATTTCCAGGTGGAGAGTGTCCTGGAGAACAGGAATTAGAGTCGGGCATAGAGCCATAGGCGGTCTTTACAATTCGGAGGCCCATTTCAAAGAAACAGTTGGAAGCCCCCGACCCCCCGAGATGAAAAAGAAAAATCGGACAAAAACATTGTATGCAATGTGACTGAAATTATATCTCTGTTATATTTAACAATTTTATCTCAAATTTCAGTATTTATAAACAGATATATGAATTCATCACTAACTGCCACAAGTGCTTCACGGAAATCTTCATTTCAAAGCTCCAAATAAAGTCGCATTTGTTCTTTATAGACATAACAAATATATAGCAAGCTGCTAGAAAGCCCCCAAAAAAGCAGTTACTCTGGGGTGGCACAGAAAACATCATTATGCAAGCAAAGAAGGCGCTCATCCAACCTAAAAAAAAAAAAAAAACTAATTTAAAAGGACCAGAAAATCATGTAACCTATTAAAAGTGCAAACAGCAACTTAACAATGCTTCGTCAACGGAGAATGCGTGCAGGTCCCCTACCCACTTAATGGAGGCCAGTGCAACCAGGAGCGCTGTCTTCATTGACAGGAACTTAACCTCAACTGATTGCAGAGGCTCAAAGGGAGGCCTCTGCAGGGCAATTAAAACCACTGAGAGGTCCCAAGAGGGTACGATAGGAGGGCGAGGAGGATTCAGTCGCCTCGCTGCCCTCAGGAACCTGATGATCAGATCGTGCTTCCCCAACGACTTACCTTCGACTGCCTCATGAAATGCGGCAATTGCAGCCACATAGACTTTCAGGGTGGAGGGAGACAGCCTTCGCTCCAACCCTTCTTGCAGGAAGGTGTTGTCGCGAGGAGTACCAGTTCAGAGAACCAGGTCTTGGTGGGCCAATATGGGGCTACCAGCAAGACCTGCTCCTCGTCCTCCTTGATCTTGCACAGGGTACGTGCGAGAAGGCTCACTGGGGGAAACGTATACTTGCGTAGGCCCCGTGGCCAGCTGTGCGCCAGACGTCTGTGCCGAGCGTGCCCTCAGTCAGAGAATAAAACAGGGCGCAGTGGGATGAGTCGTGGGAAGCGAACAGATCTATCTGCGTGTCCCCGAATTGGTCCCAAATCAGCTGGACCGACCGGGGATGGATTCGCCATTCGCCGGAGACCGTCGGCTGCCTGGTTCCGCTCTCCTGGAATGTAAACAGCACGAAGGGACCTCAGGTGCTTCTGACTCCATAGTAGGAGGTGGCATGCGAGTTGCGATATCCAACATGAGCGTAGACCACCCTGGTGGTTGATGTACGCTACTGTAGCAGTATTGTCTGAATGGACTAGTACGTGTTGACCCCTGAGCAACGCTCGGAAGCGGTGCAGGGCAAGGCGTACTGCCAGCAACTCGAGGCAATTGATGTGCATGAGGCGCTGGGGTCCTGTCCAGGAAAGCCGCTTGGCCTGGCGTTTAGTGGGGCGCGGGGCCTGAGGGGGCTGTGGCGCCTTCCTGCGGCCTCCTCCACGACGCGGCCCGGGTGAAGGCTGCTGCTGAGGCCGTACGGGAGGCCAACACGACTGAGGGGGGTGTGGCCCGAGGAACAAGCGTCGGGTTTTTGTTCCACACCGTCACCGTCAGATCACCCTCTCTGCGATCCGAAGAGCTCCCTCTGGAAGAGGAAGCAGATCGTGTAGCAGATGCGGAGACTCTCACAGTAAGATCATTGAGTCTCTATCTCTATCCACAGAAGGAACATGAGTCATCCACAAACGCTGCTTTAGCGTGCTCAAAGCCCAGACACACAAAGCAGTGCTCATGCCCATCAGAAGAGGAGAGATATCGACCGCACCCAGAAGAACACGGGCGAACCATCTTTAAAAAGACGTGCCACGTGCAGCTCTTTCAATAGAGAGGAAATTCACTCTGCAGCGCTGAGGCGACCAGGGAGAAGCACAAAGTCTGGCAGACCACTGCACAGATCGCAGGCAATGTAGAATCTCGCTGGGTACCGCCGTCACACCAACACTGGAGAGGACGCTCGTCTCGAAGAGGTAATCTCAGAAGAGGTTCTCTTGGCTCCGAAGCGAAAACATACTGCGGTTGCGTCTGCTTCCTCCTTTTATACCCACGAGGTGGGGCGGGGATACGCTATGCAAATTCCGCAGACCCAAGGCATTTTCACGCCATTGGCTGGTTTTTTAATCCTCAAGAAGAGGATTGGCTTTCTATGCGAAACCCCCATTCTCCGTCATCCGACGTAACTCGGAGTGACTGGGAACCACGAATACATGTTACATTGCACCCCATAAACATAATCACGCAAAGAAAAAAAAATCAGTAAACCCCCCCGTTAAAAGAATGTTGTGGTCAATGGTGTCACTAAGATCAAGTAACACTGATACAGTCTCAGTACTATGGTACCATCTAAATCCGAACTGAAAATCCTTGCAGATATAATTTTTTCAAGAAAGGAACACAGTTGTGAGGATACTGATTTTTTTCTATATATATCTTTGCAGTTTAATCATAGCCAGCTTAAGGGTTTTGGTACGTATATCCAGAGACAAAGACAAATTAATGATATTAAGAAGAGGATCTATGACTTCTGGAAGCATCTCTTTCAATACCTTAGTCGGTAGAGGGTCTAATATCTATGTTGTCGATTTAGATAATTTAATGAGTTTGCAAATTTCTTCCTCCTTTAGCAACAAATGAATCAATTTTTTCCTCAGAGATACTACAGTGCACTCCCTGATGCGATACTGTTGTAGACCATTGCATAGTTATAAATTTTGTCCCGGATATTATCGATCATATAAGTGAATTATCGATCATATAAGTGAAGAAGTTCAGAAAGTCATTACTGTTGTGTTGCTTGGAAACTTCTGGGCTTGAAGCTTTCTTTTTCGTTAGATTAGCCACTTTTTCAAATACTGTAAATACCTAGGATTATGTTTATTTTCTTCTAATAGGGTTGAAAAATAAGCAGATCTAGCAGCTTTTAAAGCCTCTATAAGCAGTCGAGCTCTCCTTCCTTCCATGAAATCTGAAATACCTCTAGTTTATTTTTCTTCCAGTTGTGCTAAATTTTTATGGCTGCTCTCTTAAGGGCCTGAGTGTGCTCATTGCACCACGGCGTTGGACTATTATCTTTAATCTTCTATAAGCGCAACAGAGCAACTGTGTCTAAAGTCCTGGAAAAGAGAGAGTTAAAAGTTTCTGTTGCAATATCAAGTTCTTCTAATCTATCCGGGAATCTAAGATGATGAAACTGATGAGGAAGATTATTGATAAAGCAATCTTTAGCAGAAGTGATAGGTCTAACAAATTTATAACACTGAGTTGGCTTTGCAGCCTTGGCTAAATGTAATTTACATGAGACTAGATGCTGATCTGAGATGTCATCTCCGTATGAGATGTCAAACCGTAAGTTTGATGGTTCTGACCAAGTATCGAGCAAGACGAGCTGGATGGCGCCTTGCATGGCTCACACCGCCGTTTGTGTATGAACAACCCGATCTCACGACCAAGTCGTACAAATTCGACGAATGATTAAAAAGTGGCTAATTCGTAACAATTCATACGACCTCACTCGTACGAATTAATATACGATTTTGCTAAATCCTACATATTTTGCGAATTGGCCAATTCGTATGAATTCGTACGAATCACCTACCACTTACCCCGCCCCTAAACCTAACCATCACGTGGGTTTAGACAAATCGTACGAATTAGTACGAGTGAGGTCGTACGAATTAGACACTTTTTAATCATGCGTCGAATTCGTACGAATTGGTCGTGAGATAGTGTTGGTATGAATGAGTAAGAGGGATGTAATGGAAGATTGTGAGATGTAAAGCGCTTTGGTAGCCATTGGGTCTGTGAAAGCACTACATAAATGCAGTCCATTTACCATTACTGAGGCCTTTGCACATGAAGAATGGGCTGAGATTCATCAGAATCTTGTGTCTGGCTACACATCTTATTTGCAGCAGGTCATAACAGCAAAAGGGTGTTCCATTACGTACTAAAGATGCTTGCCATGAAGAGAGTGAATGATTTTGAGGATTTGGGGAAACCACTTGAAACATTTGTTTTGTTGAGATGCAAATGTTTGCCTGTTGAGCCATCTCAATTACTTTTGTTTTATTTGTTCATTGCAAACCGCTAAAAGTCTGTAAATGTTGCCAATAAACCTGTTTTGCAATGGGGGTTGAATAATTTTGATTACTACTAACTGTACCATCATTTTACAATAACACTGACTCACAAGTGCTGGAACTTAAAATGATCAATCACATTGTTCATACTGTCACTAATCAGTAAAACGTATTGATCAATCTGTACTCGACACTATCGAATTAGGTCACCGAATAACATAATTGAATTAAGCTGAATAATTTTACAATGTTATCTTTTGTAGAGGCACTTTATAACTGAAATGATATATAAATATCCTTGAAACTTGAATTTGATGGAATGTTCTTATATCATGATTACTTTTTAACCTGATTGATGATACATTTGTGACTCTTCACTATACAGTCCTGAAATTAAAGCTGTTTAACAAATAGAATGATTTTAAGAAATACACTGTATGAAAAGTGATATATCTTCACTGTTTGGAAAGAGAAACCAAAGTGTTTGTTAACTTCAGATACAAGACTGCAGTAAACGAAAGAAAGAAAGAAAGAAAAAAAGAAAGAAAGAAAGAAAGAAAGAAAGAAAGAAAGAAAGAAAGATATAACTGGTAAAAATTTATTTCCCTGTAACTGAGTAGCATTCTTTAAAAAAGTAATAAAATGTATTAGTAGGACAATGACATTGAATAACACTTCACACTTAGACTCTAATAGACTGTACATTTTTTAAATCATAAATCCTTTGAAACAAAAATACAGTAGATTAAGACATTTTTTTTCAATTTTTAAAGGTAAACTACTGTACATAAAGTGAAGATATGCAATTTTATATCTATTACTGTATTTTAGAGCTACACTTCATTAGTAACTAAATTAACTAAACATACTGTATGTTGCATTTTTACTAAATTAAAAACTAAAACAACAGAACATAGCAGTCGTTTATGTTACTAAATCTAAAACAACTTTAAAAAATAGTTTCAAGGGACCATAAATTATTGTGACAAATACATTCCATGCTTGGTTACAACATTTGTTCTCATACCAGTATCTACAGACAAAATGCATTTGTATTTGGCTGCTGACTAATACACATTTTAAAGGGGTCATGAAATGGAGAATCAAAATGTTATTGATATTTACACACACATAGTGGTTACTCATAAACAGAACTGCACGTTTCAGAACTCAAAACTAACTTCCCAGTTCAAAGTATGAGTTATTCTTTTGGATTTGAAATCGGGAGAATTGTGATGTCACGATTCGATTTGACACGTTCATTTACATTGTCGTATGTACAGTAAATATTGTGTGTTCTGAACAACTCATTTCAGTCCATCAATCACGCAATACTGCTGTTGGATAAAGATGTCAAGTACGACGGTTAAACTCAGACGTTGTTATGTTAGTGGATGTAAGGAAAGGGCACCTCCAAAAACATTGACTTCCTAAACATCAGAACATTACAAATCCATTGCTGTAGTTTAGTTTTAATGACGTGCCTGAGTGCCTGTTTCACATTTCACAAAGGAATTGGCAGTGCCAAGTATTTTGTCCTCGGAGGCAACGCCGGTAAATAGATTTATTTTTAATCTTACAGTGTGTTAAATGTCAAACCAGCATTTAATGCTATTAAGACTCCAAGCATTACATTTTACATTTGTTTGAGTGTTGCTAAGAAAATCAGTACGTACCCGAATCAGAAATATTTGCTTGAGTTGAATATATTTTATCATAGTATATGTTAGCGTTGCTATTATTAAACATTATAGATATTTGGTTACATTTATGTTGCTTTTCCAGTGCTTCAATTAATTTTGTGCAATGCATTCTTGGAGGAATTCTTACTTTGTTTGCATGTTATAAATCTCGGGGTAAACACATAAGGGTGCAAATGTTATCAACTATTTAGCAGTTTGTACGCCACTAAACATCTTACAACAGACCAGAATATGACAAAGAATGAAATTTGCCATTAAATTAAATGCTTAACAGTTGGCAAATGAGTGAGAAACAATAAGTCCCCCTGTAGTCAATAATTGTATCCTTTAAAACTCATCTTTGATCCCCAAAATTACATATGTAAAAGTTTTTTTCTTGATTTTTTTTTTATTCATGCCTTAAAATGGCTTGAAAATTTCTCTACATCCTTGCCTCATTTACTATATGGTTCTATGAATATGCAAAAAATTAGCTCAGAAGTACAATCGTTGATGGTCACATGTTGTCGTGATTGGTTACAAGGTAGTTTGTGACATCAGAAACACCAACGATTTCAAACCGCATTTTTGGTTCAGTGTAGCCTGGATGCCAGCCCGAACCCCGCCCACAACATTTTTTGCTCGGGAAGTTCGGTCTGGACTCGATCCATTGAGGAGAAATTATGATCAGACAAGAAAAGTTCGGGCCAATCAAATTGCCAGGGCGGGCTTTATACGATGATAGACAGATGATCTTCAAGTACGTAATCGTCACGTTATCAAAGAGCGCTTAACTGGTTTTCCTCAGAGATGACTGCAGCTGGAGAATTGAGATGTATAGATTCCGCTGTCGCGTCTGTTTTGAAATAAATCGACAGCTCATTAATTTTAATAGACAAACAGAGAACTGCAATCAAGGCATTTGTCGTTCGGAAAGATCTCTTTGCCGTCCTTCCTACATGATTCGGCACAATTGTAAATTCTTAGCTGGCTCTGACGGTCGCTAAGAAGATGGGACGTAATGAAAAGCCTGTGGTCGTTGTGGTTTCTCCTTTGGTCGCACTCATGGAGGAGTAAGTAAAAGAAGCAACACTTGTTATTAAACTTCTAAAATAAGTAAAGTTAGGCTACGTTCTGTAGTTGACAACTGTATGCAAAGTAGTTCACATACTGCGTTGCTCTGATTGGTTGTAGGTTTACCGACTATCTAATTGAGTGCAGAGTTTTTTTTTCTTCCTGGTTCGGTTAAGACACGCCTCATAATCAAAGCCCTACGGAGCAGTTTCAGACTCATATTCCGACAAGAAGGTCAAGCTAGGTTCACTACAGTTTTAAAGAGAAAATACTCAGCAATTAGCCTAGAAATCTAGACGCACCCTAGTGGCAGCAAAAATTATTTCACAGCCAATGTGGTCTAGCAACTCTCCATAGACATTTTAGCTGGAAAAACCAAACTCTGGTCAGACCAATCACATCGTGTATAGAGTCGGCGGGCGGGCTTAACATATCGACGACAGAGTTGCGACGGTTCACTGCTACTTAAAAACAAAGAATGGCTGCTGCTGGCGAACAGCTGTCTTTCGATTCGGCTTTGACCGCGACTCTGGATGATTTGAACTTCAGCTTTTCTTTGAAACCAGAACAAAGAACAGCACTTGAATCATTGTTATGTTGTGTTCGGAGTTTTGTGGACTGGAAACAGTAAAAGTTGAATATATCAACTTGCTCCGCTGGTGGAAAAACGCATGCGACTCAGTCGTCACCTTCTTCGTTGCTCTGATTGGTTATACTGTAGCGCTATCCAATTGCATGCCGAGAGAATTTGAAAGACAACCGTTTATCTCGCCTCTCGGATTGAGCCCTGTCAATGATGAGTTCCGAGACCTAACATCTTGATGTAGGTCTGGCATGCCAGGCTACTCAGCAATGGTGTTGACTTATGAATTTGCACATGGTTTGTCTTAAATCATATTAAAAATACCATAGACAAATAAACAACTTTAAAGGGATACTCCACTTTTTTTTTGGAAATAGGCTCATTTTACCACTCCCCCAGAGTTAAACAGTTGAGTTTTACCGTTTTCAAATCCATTCATTTAGAAGAATATCAGTAACCAGACAGTATCTGGTCTCACTGACTTCCATAGTAGGAAAAAAAAATACTATAGAAGTCAATGGGACCAGAAACTGTCTGGTTACTGATGTTCTTCTAAATATCAAAAAATCATCTGAATACATTCGAAAACGGTAAAACTCAACTGTTTAACTCTGGGGGAGTTGTAAAATGAGCCTATTTCCAAAAAAAAAACAAAAAAAAAAAACACTGGAGTATCCCTTTAAAAACTTGATTTTCACCACAGGGGGACTTTAAACTTATAGATTCTTTTGTAATACGACAAATGAGTGTTTTTTTACAGAAAGTGAAAATGAGTATAGAAAATCTTTTATAAATATTAGACCTTTTTTGTGCAAAAAAGTTGACAAACTTAGAGAAACATAATATACACATCTGAAACTGCATTTTACGACCCCTTTAATCCAGGGAATTATTGTGGTGAATCAGTAGTGCTTACATTTTTTATCTATTGCTGCATTGTTGCATCTTAAAATACAAACAAACATAAAAGAAATAGTATTACAGTACCACAAATGCCACAGGCATAATCTAAATTTAGATTGTTTTTTATGTAATCATTTCTATATGCAACCTTGTATATTTTTATACACCAGAAAAAAAAAAATATCCTCTGGTTTTACACCTTTGGCTTTTTTTCCAATAAATGCATGCACATTTACAAATAAACTAGCAAACGGTTGCATCCAATTTAAAGTTTAAAACCTAGCATCGCATCCCATTTAACGGCTCATTTTACAGGGTTGGGAGTATAGGTCAACAACGGACATTAAAAAAAGTGTGTGCTTTTAACTTTTTTCATCAAGCCACAAATGGAAGGTGTTACAGTAAGTGCACATAAGAAATGTTTGACTGCTCAACATATCCACAGGAGTATCTGAATGATTGAGAGGTGGGGGGTGGCCATCTTGTGTCCATTTGCTTCCCACAAAACACTCAACCACACTTTCATCCTTTTACAGCTTAAGCATAAAGAAGACCTCGTTGTCTGGGCTCAAGGGGCTTTGTTGGGGCGGTCCTGGTGGAAGCTGGCTCAAAAGATCCAAGCTTGCACAAGGACTGTGGGGTACACTACAAGCTCCTTCAGGATTGCCACGCTCCTCGATGGGGCTCCCAGATGTCCTGGTCAGGCTTTGTAGCCGCTGCCTCTCTTGGGCCTGCCTGGCACGGTTAGCAATGTATCTCACCCGACTCTGGCTCCGTGAGGAACTCCTCCGCAAAGAGGGCATCTCCTCTTCTTCCTGTCCCACTTCCGAATCGGTCCTGCTCTGAGCAAAGTCTTTGCTTGTAAGGGGTTCCACATCGGTGAGCTGTTTGAGCTGCTCTGTTAGGTCATTCGGGGGTTTTCTCAGAGTTTTCCCTTGATGCCGGCTTGGCCTCACAATGAAACTGCGACTAATGCTGCGATACTTGCTATCGAAATTACAGACAATATCATCTGAAGTGAGATCTCCGAGACTTTTGGATTTTGAGTTGCTGTCCATGTCTTTTGTTGAGGGGGTGGTTGACCTCTTGGAGACAGCAGCAGCAGCAGCAGCAAGCGTTGATGACTGCTTTAAGCCCTCCATGTACAACCTGCTCCACGTGTGGCGCCTCTGCATGAGCCGGCTAGGGTCTTTCTCGGCCACCAGAGGCCTTGGCTGTAACTCGTCCTCTGGCTCGCACATCTGACCATCTCGTAGATTGGGGTTGGACTTGCTCTTGGTGACGCGTGAGACGCTGCATGCCACGACGGTTGACCGAGGCTGGTTGGTCCTGCTGGGCAACGATACCTGGTTGTCCGAGTAGTCGCGGGCAGCACTAAGACAGGTAAGGCTTTTCCTGGAAAGGTTGGGCAAGGACAAATCAATCACAGTGTCATTGGATGAAATGCTGGAAGACGATGACACACTATCCCGATGGCTGCTGGGGTCAAGTTTGCTCCAGAGCCTGTCATTTAAAGTGGCGTCAATCGAGACTTCGGGGACCACTGATGGGCCGTCTGCTTTTTTTACCGCCTTCATTTGTCCTTCGCTTTTGGTTCTTCTGACAGGGGTCCTCAGTCCTGTTTGCAGGCTTCGTCCAATGTCTCTGTCAAACACCCCCTTCAACGCCTGAATCTTTTGAGAGCTCTGAATAACAGTTGTTGCTTTCACAGCATCTATCTCTAGAGACTGTCCTCTTTTTATTTCAACTATGTTGGGGTTAATGTCTGCTTTTTGCACAACCTCACCATCTGTCTGGTCTGGTAGAGGGGGAGTATCACATCCAATGTCAAGGTAATTTGTGGAAAGTGAAGAGTTGATTTGGCTGTTCCAAGAATCCTTGCCTCTGATGCTGGATGGACCAATACACTCGGTTAGTGCAAATGATTTCAGAATGTCCACATTATTTTTCATAGTGCTAGGATTTTCCCCATTGGAAGATGTTGTTATTGCTGAGAATGGTGAAGACAATGTTGTGGAGAGACAACGTGGTGAGGTATCCAGGGGACTTTGTGTTGAAGTCAAAGGGGTGTTCTCCTGAAATTGCTCAGTAATGGATTCCAGACATGAGGTGTTTGGAGGTGGAGTTGGACTCTGCAGTTCAGAATTTTCTGGAAGCACATAACAAGCAGAAACATATTAGATATGAATAAGGACACTCAAAATACTGTTAGAGATAAGAAAAAAAAAAACACACACACAATGACACTGCATAAAATATATCATGAATGTCAAACAAGACTAACAACATTCGGTTTTGCTCATGAATGGAATAATGCACATTTCTGACTGCAAAACAAAAAAGGAAAGAACTAAAAGTTGAAGTGTGTCATTTATGTAATTGGTCAGATAAAACATAGACCAGCCTTAAAATTAACGCAATTGGTTGAGCCAATGTTGCGGTTTAAGAGTAATGTTTTGATAGACCCACAGAGATGTGGTATAGTATTTGCACTTTTTTTAAAAAAACTCTTCTATCTATTATCATTTAAAAAATACACACTTCAGCTTTAAGCGCAATTCAACAAAACCAAATATTTAGACACAAACGTTTGTTTTTAAATAAAAAACAAATTATACAATGATTTAAAAGAAACTGACAAAACAATACATGTATAAAAAAATAATAAAAAATTATATTTGGTGTGTATATATGACTGTGTGGGTGATGAAAAATTGAATGCGCAAGAAAACATCTTGTTATTATACAGAACAAAGGCTGGGCATGCAGGAAAGTTACACCAGATTTTCACTGTATTACTTCCACTGTTCAAACAAAATATAAGTGACCAGTGCATTTGTAAATGGAAATGTTTCTGGGCTTTATATTAAGTCAATTTTATTCTCATGCAAATTCATCTGTCACAGATGATCAACGTTAAAATACTAATTTAAAAAAAATCAGTAACACTTCATTAGTTCATTAGATAACATTAGTTAAAGGATTAGTTCACTTTTGAAAAAACTTTTGCTGATAATTTACTCACCCCCATGTCATCCAAGATGTCCATGTCTTTCTTTCCTCAGTCGAAAAGAAATTTAGGTTTTTGATGAAAACATTCCAGGATTTTTCTCCATATAATGGACTTCAATGGGAACCGGATGGTTCAAGTATCAAAAGACGGTTCATAACTGTTTCAGATGCAGCTTCAAATGTCTTTAAACGATCAGACGATGAATAAGGGTCTTATCATGCGAAGCGATCGGTTATTTCAAAACTTATTCCAAAAATGTAACTTTTCTAAGGACAAATGCTAGCCTTGCTATATTCTGTGAGGCGCGTTTGCAACGTCACGTATTATGTAATTACGTTCAAAAGGTCACGGGCGACGTAGCCGAAAGTACAGAGTCAGTGTTTACAAGTTGAACGCATAGGTTGAACGTGCAAACTAACTCAAACACCGTTTACAAAAAAAGGAATTAAAAGGAAAAACAACGATGTCAGACGATTTTGATTCTGTACTTCCGGCTACGTCACCCGTGACCTTTTGAACGTAATTACGTATTACGTGACGTTGCAAACGCGCCTCAGAGAATATAGCAAGGCTAGCATTTGTCCTTAGAAAAGTTACATTTTTGGAATAAGTTTTGAAATAACCGATCGTTTCGCATGATTAGACCCTTATTCATCGTCTGGTGTCGTTTAAAGACATTTGAAGCTGCATCTGAAACAGTTATTAACCGTCTTTTGATACTTGAACCATCCGGTTCCCATTGAAGTCCATTATATGGAGAAAAATCCTGGAATGTTTTCATCAAAAACCTTCATTTCTTTTCGACTGAAGAAAGAATGACATGGACATCTTGGATGACATGGGGGTGAGTAAATTATCAGCAAAAGTTTTTTCAAAAGTGAACTAATCCTTTAATGTATTAACTAACATGAACTAGCAATGAATTCATTTGTTACAGTATTTATTCATCTTTGTTAATATTAGTTAATAAAAATACAGCTGTTAATTGTTTGTTCATATTAGTTCACAGTGCATTAACTATTTTAATAATGTATTATAAATGTTGAAATTAATATTAAAGGGTTGATGAACGGAGAAATCAAATTTTCCTTGAGCTTTTGACATTCAAGTGGTCATCATATTATAAGAATATCCTGTAAGTTTCAGAACTGAAAACTCTCCTTGTTAGTTCAATAAAAGCTTTTATTGACACCAGCCTCAGCAAACGACTCGTTTTTAACGAATCGGGTCGCCCCGCCCACCGATTCGCACATTACATTACAGCACAGCTAAATAACATAGAGGCCTACCTCGTGATGACAAACCGGATCGAGCTACTGAGCAATACAAAATATTGTGCAGTGCCTGGTTGTGGAAGAAGACAAGATAAGCTTCCTCTGGATTCCAATAGGACTGCATGATAAACTTTATTTTTAATGACGTTCCAGCTGATGAGGAAAAACACTGTCCGTCTGTTCTCTTCATTTCACTGAGGATTGTTTTGTAAACAAGACTGGATTTGCAGACAGTTTAAGAGTAAAGAACGGTGCTGTGCCGTCTATATTGGATCTGACAGGAAATGTGCAACACATGGACTCTGGGTCAAACATGTATGGGCGAATCATTCTGGTTGCCATTTTACAACGTTGGACGTTTTCAAAACAATTTCCCCCACGTGCACCGACCGGAACCGACGAGTGAGTTGAAACTCATTATAATATGCAAAACTGTTACCCACTCACAGCAGTGGGCGTTTACTTCCAAGTCTTCAGTGCGAGACGCCCATAAACCGAGCGTTTTTCAGCTAGGCTCAAAACTAGGGTAGAAAATAGCTTATTACTTATTCATTTTGATGTTAAAAACCAAGCGAAGGTCATAAGTTGACCTCAGACAACAATATAATAAAATTTAAAAAGCCAGTTCATTCATGACCCCTTTAACTAAGATTTATAAATGTTTTTTTATAAAGTAACAATACTTAAAAAGTATTGTTCATTCTTAGTTCATGTTAACTAACTAATGTTAACTAATAAACCTTATTGTAAAGTGTTACCAAAAAATCTTTAAGCCCAAATGCAAATATATAAATATACGAAGCCCAATCTGTTTCATCAAATAATAGCAGACCTTTCCTCAACAAGTTGCTTGATTTGATCATCATATAATGTAAAGAATGTGAGTTATGTATTGAAGTTTGCTGTAAAATGTATGATAATGATGATAATACTTTATGTGTCCCCCAGAGGGAAATTTGTTTTTGGCACATTTTTTTTTTTTTTTTGACCAAAAAAAAAGAAAAAAAGAAACAACAACAGGCAGACAGACCAAGGAATAGCAGGCAAATATGTCATAGGTTAACAGAAATGCTCAACATCAAGTAAAGCAGTTTTTGGCACATTTTTTGAAACTGCGTAACAAAATCACATACAGTAGTCATGTCATTCACGCTAAAATTCAATGTATGGTGAATATAACACATCATGATGAAATCAATGTTAAATTGCTTAAGCAAAAAACTGTAAAGTATTTTACCTGCAATTGGCCAGTCCCTCAGTTTTGCACTAAGGATAGAAAGCATGCAAGAAGGAAGGAACAAACAGGCATTTTAACAGGAGAAGTGCAGAATGAAACAGAAGGACTCAGTGTAGTAAAAAAAAGGAGATGGTACACCAGGAAAATGCACTGACACAACATGAATGCTCTGTAAGATACCCATAGATAGATACACAATAAGGAGGGCATTGTAAGGTTAATGTTTGGAGATCTAATTAGTTGTAAGGACTAAGAAGGTTAGCACAAACATCACAAGGAGCTGAGAACCTACACGAGGATGTGTGTGATACCTTTAGGAATAAGAAAACACAGCTGCACCCTCTCGTTCATAAATCATATGATAAATCCCACTCCCCCAGCTCACACATCAATATGCAAGAACATAGCTATAGTCAATATTCCACATACAGAAAACCCGTGATTTATAGTCCTGCCCCAGTGGATAACACCAAACATCTGGTTTGTATTTGCTCAAGTGCATGGGACAGACCAACCAACCAGCAAACGCAAACCAGATGCTTGGTGTTGCAACTGGGGCAGGTCTAGAAATCACGTGTATATACAGTACAGTACATACTTATATAAGATTCTTGTGACTCTCACAGTCTTGTGACAGCACTACCATCAGTAACTTGGCTGCATTATTAGATAAATAAATGTATACAATGAATCATGTACAGTCAGATTTGCCAGTAGTGTTACCACATCTTTTGATCAGTGAATTTCAATTTTACACATACACAAATGGCATATGAGAAATATATAATAATTTTATCCACTATATACATTTTAGTTGTTATTATTTTATTCAATTTCATTAGTTTCCAAGAACTTTTCAGGCCTGGAACTCACCATTTTAAAATTCCCCTAAAATATTTTGAGATTAACCATGACCTTGGGGAGCCCAGTAAGGAGATCCCAGACAAAATTGTTATTGCTCAAAGTTTGCTCTTTTATAGCTAAGAATATTTAGCGGAATTGTCATTTAAGTTAATATCAAATTATCTTTGTCTAATAAATAAATAAATACATAAATAATTACAACCTGATTGCAGACTTTGCTATCTTGGCAAATCTGAGACATTAGGGAGTTATCCTACAGTAATTGCTCTCTATTCAATCTGATTGAAATATAAGAAAAACTAATTTTCCTCCTTAAAGGGACACTCCACCCATTTGCATTAAGCTTTCCATTGTTAGAAACCCAGTTATAGGGGGTTGGACCTAATGCGCTAACAAACCTATCACAGATCAGTGCCAGTGCGTTTGATTTCACCAGCAGAAACTCTTTGAAAATATGGACGAAGGTACTGAATACGCAGACGGATGCATTATGGAGGATTGGGATTACACATAGTGTCAGCCATCTATTTTTTTTTGGAAGCTAAGCTATCAGGCTCTTGTTCTGTGGAGAAAGCTGAGTAGTAACTTTAACATTCATTGTTTACATGCACAGCTTTTGTTTCAATCTAGCTGAATTCATTCTGATTGGTGAATCTGAATGTAGTGTTTACATCTACGCTTAAAAAGTGATCGGTTGATGAGCGTTTTAACATTGCTGAGAAAATCCCCGCTCCTCTGTGTGAGGTCACTTGCGTCTCACAGGTGTCGCGCATTGGTAATCACGCCACCGGCCTCGCGCCGTTCTCCCGCGGCCCTCACTCGTCCCGCTCGCCACGGTAAACATAATGAATGGTGACTGTTGAACGCAAAAGCCGATTTTGGGCGATCTCGAAACACATTTTCGGGCAGACTCATCACAGAGACTCACTAGTAGCTTAGACTGTTGTTTTTCCTACTGTGCTCTGTTACCGGTAGACATGGCCTCCTAGGGCAGCGAAGCAAGTGCATTCAGGGAGTTGTTGTCTTTCATCCACATAAGCCAAAAATACATTTTCTGGCTTTTCTCAGTCTAGAGAGCTCCAAATTCGAAAATAATTTCACATTTCTTCTACATAAATTACCCATTTTAAATACACATTCATCTTTCCAGAGGTGGAGTGACCCTTTAAAGGGATAGTTCACCTAAAAAATTTTATTAGCCTATGATTTACTCTCCCTTTAAGTCATCCAAGGTATTTATGACATTCTTTTTTCAGACTAATACAATCAGAGTTCTATTAAAAAGTTTCTTGGCTCTTCCAAACTTTATAATGGTAGCGAATTACTGTTTCTGTTTTGAAGTCCATAAAAAGGCATCTATCTATAATAAAAGTGCTCCACATGGCTCCGCATGGTTAATAAAGGCCTGCTAAAAGTGAAGCAATGAGTTTGTGTAAGAAAAATATTCATATATAGCCTGGATGCCAGCCCGAACTCCGCCCACAACATTTTTTGGTCGGGAAGTTCGGTCTGGACTCGATCCATTGAGGAGTAATTATGATCAGACAAGAAAAGTTCGGGCCAATCAAATTGCCAGGGCGGGCTTTATACGATGATGGACAGGAGATCTGCAAGGACGTAATCATCACATTATCAAAGAGCGTTTAACTGGTTTTCCTCAGAGATGACTGCAGCTGGAGAATTGAGATGTATAGATTCCGCTGTCGCCTCTTTTGTGAAATAAATCGACAGCGCATTCATTTTAATAGACAAACAGAGAACTGCAATCAAGGCATTTGTCGATCGGAAAGATATTTTTGGCGTCCTTCCTACATGATTCGGGAAAAGTGTAACTTATTAGCTGGCTCTGACGGTCGCTAAGAAGATGGGACGTAATGAAAAGCCTGTGATCGTTGTGGTTTCTCCTTTGGTCGCACTCATCATGGAGATGTAAGTAAAAGAAGCAACAATCGTTATTTAACTTCTAATCTAAAATTAGTAAGTTCTGTAGTTGAAAACTGCGCTATGCAAAGGAGTTGACTTACTGCGTTGCTCTGGGGTGCGTTTCCCGAAAGCATCGTTTGCCAACTATGGTCGCAAGTTCCGTCGTTATCAGCATAGTTCAACGAGTCGGTGTTTCCCGAAACCATCGTTCCAGCGAACATTCGCAAACAGCATCGCAAAATTGGGTGGTTTGAACGACAGCTCTCGACCTGTGGTTAGAGGCATCGTTTCTATATTGTATCACATTTGGACATAATAAATCCTTATCTTGAGCAAAATAAGCAAGCTGACATTCAGTACAACCAATGTCTTTTATTTAGAATACATAAATGGAATTTATGTCTTTTAGTTTGTCAAAAGATTTGAAGTAACGTGTTTGAAGAGTGCGCATGTGCGAACGTGCTCTACTATGTAAGAACGAGCCAAATATTGAGTATGGTAATAAAGCAAAACAACTGAGAACAATTAGAAATAGTCCTCAGATGACATGTCTGTAATTTATATAAAACAAATCTAGCGTTAATTGGATCTCAAACAGTTTCATTAAAGGTAGTTATTACTCCACCACGTGCGAAACCAACGTGGTTGAACGATACTTTGCGACAGTGGGTTTTGGGAAACAGTCGTGACTAGCTAGTTGATTTTTCCAATGATGCATCGTACTATGGTAGTGAATCAGCGAACTACGTCATTGTACAGGAAACGCACCCCTGATTGGTTGTAGATTTACCGACTATCCAATTGAGTGCAGGGATTTTTTTTCCTGGTTCGGTTGAGACACGCCTCATAATCAAAGCCCAACGGGTTTCATCATGCGCACAACTTGTGGCGTCGGAAGTAGGGTGGTGCATCATGGCGTAGCGTAAATATCAGCAGTACGTTGCATTACTTGCATAAGTTGCGCTTAGACTTAACTGGAATCTGTATTGTATGTTCGTTCTGCCTAAAGCTAGTTATCTTACTTTATAAAGTTTTGAAATATGGATTTTTTTTTTATACACAAACTGATCGTTTGACTAGTTCAGAAGGCCTTTATTAACCCCTCTGAGCCATGTGGAGCACTTCTATGATGGATAGATGCACTTTTATGGACTTAAAAACAGAAGCAGCAATTCACTGCAATTATAAAGCTTTGAAAATCCAGGACATTTTTTAATATAACTCTGATTGTATTCGTCTTAAAAGAAGAAATCATATACACCTAGGATGACTTGAGGTTGGGTAAATCATGGGCTAATTTAAATTTTTGAGTGAACTAACCCTTTAAGGAGTGCTATGTTGTTATCAGGTCAAAAAGCTAATGAAGTTTTACGAAGGGAATTATGGATCACATATCACAGTAATTAATGCCAATGTTGGCAAAACCTTGCTCCACGATCATTTCACAAACCAATTACTTCAAAATCACAAAGAAACATTGATGAATGCCTTTTTGTGTCAGCTAGTGAGTTTTGACCCCACTGTCTTGCCTGAAAATCTGGTTTTAGGATATTTAAGGACACAAACACTAAAAGGTAATGTTGGGCAACAGCACAATAAAACAATATCCAAGAGTAATTCTTAAAATACTGTGATAGGTTCTCATTGATGACATTGCACAGTGGAGATGAGCCTTCAATGAGATGCACACCACCTGCAAGGTCTTTGGAGGGTATTTGTTGGGTTCCATCACAACCTAATGAAATCTACATTACTGAGGCACTGGGACATTCTAAAACTGAAGATCCATCTAACTGTGTAGACCTTACCAGCGAAAAACAGGGGGGATTTACTGCGGATCTCGTCCATTTTCTGGGCAAAGAGAGCATTCATCTCACGCTGCAGTGTCCCCGCGGCCCGCTTCCGGTTCTCCATTCCCCGTGGTGGAAAGAGGGTGGGCAGATCAAGGCCGGTCAAACTATCACAGCTGCTAGAGTCACTGTCAGACAATCTCTTTGCGTCACTAACAGATCTAGTCTCGCTGTAGTTGCTGCCATAGTTGGGTGGGGCCGGGCATTGCCGACAAAGGCTACTTTTGTTGTCTGGAATTGGAGGAGGTGGGGTGCATGGGGACTGAAAGAATCGACGTGGAACGCTACACGAGCGAGCATTTCTGACAGTTAGGTCTTCAGTGGGGTGAAGGGGTTGTGCAGCCAATGTTTGCCGGAGCTTTGCCCTTGATCTAGGTAAGGGTACAGGCTTCGGTAGAGCATGGGGGTCTGATTTGGGCTTTGAGTCGGTTTGGGCCAAGACTTGTGGTTTGAGTATGGGTTCTGGCTGAACTTGTCTGGAAGCTGTTGGAGACCGAGATGCCCTTTCAGGTCTAATGGGAGCAGGAGTGCATTGGATGAAGGTGCTTGTATCCTTCCTGTCCAATTCAGGACTCTCCTTGGAACCAATTGCACACTTAATGCAATTGGAAGTCATCCCAATCCGCCCGTAGCTGTTGATAGCAACACGTGCAAACACACCCGGCTTCTCATCCAGTGGATCCTGGAGTCGCAACTTGTTGGCTCGCTTCAGAGGTTCGCTCACTGCACCCCTGTTTCTGTAAGGTGTGGCACGGGGCTCAGGACAAAAGAAAGTACTCTTACCTTTACTGTCGTCAGGGTGAAGCTGCCCGTTGGTGCCATGACCCCATGATTTGCCAGATGCGCTATCTCCATTGTGGTGGACAAGTGGCCCCTCTTCCGATTCTCGCTCCTCACTGGCACCCTCCGAGCTGCAATCTTTTGTGTCAATGGAGATATCAGGGAAGCCCCTCTTGACTTTGGGTTGGCCCTTGGTGGGGGCACTGGCTGTGCGGCGCAGGAGGTGAGCACCGAAGGTAGTCTTACGTTTGAGCAGAGCAGCAGCATGGCTGTCGAGAGACGACTGCTTTGGGTTTCTGTGAAACAGTCCTTTTATACCACTGACTGCTCGAGCCTGCAATGGGAAATCAGAAAATGGGTAGGCAATATGAATCTAATAGATGACTTGTGGAGTCAACTAAACACTATAACAAATAACTAGGCGGTCACTGAATTGTTTACAATTTAAAATATATGGGGGGCTACTCTTTTAATAACCCTTCACAATTAGTAATAAGTCTTCCAACTTATTAACCAAACAAAATATGTTTACCAAACCACTTTTGACTTCTGCCCAGCTGGGAAAATAGCTTAAACCAGTTTAAAGGTTGTTTGCTGGTCCTTAGGTGGCCACTCAGCCCTGCCAAGCCTAACCAACTGGCAAGTTCCAGTGTCCTTCTAAAGCCATCAAATCAGACCAGTCTGACAAGTAGAAATGAGGGCTGCGTTCCCAAATGCATCAAAAGGCAATGACTTATTCAATCTACTTTGTCTTATGACGCAGATGAAATGACGCAGGGTTGGTTTAAGCTTTTTACAGTATAGAATAGAGACACAAAACACAACAAAACACTTTTTTTCTTACCTGCTACATGATCAACATCATTTGATGAGTTTTGTTAGTTTAAGAAACATGATAATTCGCCAAGATTTATCCACAAATTGTCAGTTAAATTCTGTTATGAAATAATACAACTACTTCCTGTATTAAATGTGTTACCTTTAGAAAGCAGTGACATTTTAAACAAGAAATGTGATCAGAGATGTAGCAGAATTTAGAATCATCAGACAAATGTGGGTGATCAACACAGACCTTTAAACATGAAGATGCAGACAATGTTGGGAAATTGTAGTGGTAATGTGAATAAGTGAAAGGTGACAGGACATTCATGTCCAATCATCTCTGATGAAAAAAATGACACTGGATTATCTCTTAAAACAATGCTTGTTTGGAATAAAAAAGTAATGTATTGAAATATGTATTACATTTTGTTAATAATTACAGAGATATTTACGATTTTTTTCTCAAAATAAACAGCCATTTCTCGATCTGCATAACACCCAGTGTCATTTCATGAACCGTGTTCAAGTAGATCCATGTGAGAGTTCAGCCATCTAATCTCCTCACTAATAATGCATCAAATAGCTTCATGCATTTGCTAGTAAATGTAGCGCATTTATGCCAATCCACACAGTTACGCCAAGCTAGCTTTTGAGAACATGAGATATTTTTTGACTAAAATAAAAGGATTACCTGCTAAATTCCAGCTCTCATAGTAGACCCTCATAGTCATGGATAGGAATAGAGAGGATGTAACGCACTTCACAAACCAAGATCAACGCATTTCTCTCATGGACTGCTTGAGAGCTCTATTACTGCGAACAAGCCATCCAAAGCCCTATCATTGCCCTTAAATGCCCTGAGTTAAGTGAAATAGGAGTGAACGCTGTCGCCTGCTATATGGATATTGACACTGGATCTGCTTTAGGGGTCAATGAGAATGCAGCCAAGGAAGGAAGTCACAATTATGTCACAACTCATTTTGCATGAGTTGGCATGGTGAAAGCTAGCAAATGAATCAGGGCTTAACCGCTCACTGGGGGGAACGGGAGGGGTTTGCAAGGAGCATGCAGGGTGCTGATTGGGTCTCACTACACCTGAGTTTTGAACGAGGATCCTAATAATTTCCTGCCTCTATAGACAGCTAAGATGGGTGCACTGAAATCACAAACATAAGAGAAAGAGAAGTAAGAAAGAGAGAAAGAGAGAGAGAGAGGGGAAAAAAACAGACAAACTACACAAAGAACATTTGTTGTTGACGCCGGATGTTAAGGGGACAAATTATGGACAAAAGCATGGCATAAGTAAGCAGTGAGCATGTTTACAACATCATGTGTCACTTTGTATGAATAAGATACAAACTTTCTCATTACTTTTTATAGCATTAGAGGTGCAAATATAGATATATTTGATAAATCTAACATACAATAAACCTTTTTCTATAGCATGAAAAATAGGTAGTAGATACAGGTATCACTCCCATTTAAATGGTTATTAATAATTATATTGGTAATTAACAATTAAAATAGTGTATGTTAATGAAGACAACTATTGAACCCAGTTACCAAGCTGACTTGAAGAAAACATTATTTTTATAGGAATTTATTGGAAAAACACACACATATCAGAATGGGTAACAGGATTGCAGATTCAGACTGCTGGTATCAGTCAGTAGGAGCTTTGCACCATGTTTTGTTTGCATTTCTTGCTTGTGTCTGCATTTATCCGTTTTGCCAGTATTTACTTTTATTATGTTTTTTGTTTGAATAAATGTTTGCTGCATTTGGATCCTACACCTGTTCATCTGGCACCATTACAAATGATCTGAGACATTCAGCTTGATCATGCCCTTATGGGATCCTAGTTGGACTCTAGGATTTTATATGAACCTGGCATTGCTGCAGAGCGGGTCTGCTTTTACTGTGGGTAGTGTGAGTGACAGGTACATCATTAATATCGCATTCATCCTCCTCGACACCCACAATAAAATCAGACTCACTCGAAACATGAAATATCATACTGTTAGAGTCAACACAAGACCAGGGGTATACAAGACAGGAATCATGACACTAGCAATAGCTATAGCTCTCTCTCTCTCTCTCTCTCTCTCTCTCTCTCTCTTTCTCTCTTTATATATATATATATATATATAGCTAGCTCCTACTATATATATTTATAGCTAGCTCCTACTGACTGATATCCTATATATTTATCCTATTTTAAAAATATATATATGACTTTTGTCTATTTAATGTTTATGGTGTTTGTTTAATATTCATTGCTGGAAAGTAGTAAAATCACACAAATCAGGATTTTCATCTGATTCTCATCATCAATTTGGGTTACGAAGTAGCAAACCACATATACAATTTATTTTTAAATAAAACAGCTCATAATATTTATTTTGACATGATTCATTGATAATCTATATTTTGTGAAATCCTTTTATTGATCATTTGTTAAAAATAAACTAAATTACTTTGTTTTTTTAAGAGTTTCAGGTGCTGTTTTGTACTTTATAGATGTTATATGAGTCTATAAATATATAAAAATACTTTGACAAAAATAGTTTTTTAAATGATTAGGATTAGTATTTTTTTTAATGGAGTACAGTTGTCTACGAGACCATTTAGCTATGTTAAGAACCTATTGTGACAATCTGAAACAAATTATTAAAATGGCATGTTTACTGTTAATGTCCAATGCCTAATGAGAATAAATATTAGAAACAGACTTTTTCCCACAGTCTTTTAAACACATGATCAGAACACAGTCTTTTTTAAATTGCAGATTAACAATGCCAGATATGGTCCATGGCACACAGCAGTGTTAACCACATGAGGTGCCCACCTTACTGGTGATGTCATTCACTGCAACATGAACAAAGATGGAAGCTTCCTCCATGCCTTCCAAATACACATGCCGGTAACCTGACAATCAAATATAGACAGATAATCAGGCATAAGCAGTACACTTTAATTAATGATGGACTTAATACTTGACAAAAAATATAAGACTAATGAAAAAAATATATATAAATAAATATATATATATACATAATTCAATTGGTACCTGGAATCATGCTGTTAAAGGCGATGGTCCTCTGGCCAATGAAATCTTGGCCAATTGGGTCATGATCCCAAACCAGGAAGCGTATAAGAGCAATCTCTGACATGTGAAGAGTGAAGACGAGAGTCTCTTCCCACATAGGATTAAATCCTGAGAAAGAAAGATAGAGGAGGGGGTATTAGAATCAAATAGGATTATTTTATGCAGAAATAATGGAAAGGATGAGAGGATTGGACTGGAGGTGTCAAAATGTTCACATTCACCTCAAACAAAATTGCTTGACATTCCCAAAACAGACAAAATAGGCCACTCAACTGAAATTGCTTTCCTCAGAGTGGCTGAATAACTTAAACTTGCAAGAGTACCTGTTACACTCAAATGTTATTGTCATGGACTTGTCCATTGTTTTTAACACAGTTAATCAACAGATATAGAGTCCTTCTTAGACAAAAAGCTCTAGATCGTTTTCAATATCCTGTTCCCTATAGAGTCTGAGGTCCCACCTGGCTCTATTCTTGGGCCAATGTTGTTCTTTTTTTTAACCTGGTGTCATTATGAAAAATAACCCAGACGAGAGTGAGCAGTTACTCAACAATCCCTTCCAAAATGATGGCCCTTCATGAAAATTTGTGTTCCATAACAAAAAAAATCAGCCCATTTCCAAATCTCAATTGCACACAGACACCCCGAGAAGGTTATCTCTTTACAAGATTGCATTTACATATCCCTTAATAGTCTGCATTTGACAACATCCAAAATACTGTCAAGTTCCAATTTCCAAATGATGCGATACACCACCACTAAATCAAACCTGCACTTTTCAAATAACACTTCAAATCTCAGTCACTTTATTTCTTTTTATCTTTAATTATCCCAGTGCCGCTTTATATATGCACCTGTGAATCAGAAAATAAATGCAAATGTAAACCGAATTCATGAATTACTGAATTGTTTGGTTGCCGAGTGAAGTTTGAGGTGAGATCTTCCCCTCTTCCAAACAAAGGCACATACAAATGAGCACTCCAAATAATGGCCTCACAGTTTAATGACACTTTACTGACCAATCCCCCAACAATTAAAAGGTTAAATGCACACTGTGTTGTTTGTGTGTATAATATAAAATCTGTCATGGGTTATTGCTCTCTCACCGTTGTCATCAACCACTCTGGTTTGCTCTTTGCAGCAATCCACTGGTAGACCAATAATCTCCACTTCCACAAATGGGTCAATTATCTAAAGAAGAAGCATTTAAAAAAGATTTAAAACAACCCAAAATCAAACTATGCAACTATTGTTATTTGGTTACAGTACCTGTTTAAACATCTCAAGATAATAATTCCTCACATATTTGCTTCATACCCGTGTCATTTTTAGGGAATAATTACATGCTGTGGGAAGGCCTGATTACATGACTGCATTTTCTTCCTTAATAAATGAAACTAGTTATGAGTGCACATTATTCATGAAAATGTTTTTGGATATCATAGCTTTTGTTTCACAATCCATTCAAATCCGGATGCATAGAAGGCCCTGGCATTATTCCTCACTGAATATTTCATTTCACTCTTCACATTATGGAAGTTAAATGCATTGTAATAAATCATTGCTATGGTGTGTATGGTGTGTATGAATATTTATGGTGTGTATAAATCGAAGGCATTTGAATCAGTAACGCTCCAATCTGTAATGCTCATAATGAGTGAACTTTAAGCAATTTGATGAATGTTATAAGGCCAAATCACACTGCAACAGACACTTTGAGTTGTCGGATTTTGTGATACCTCTGAAGCTTGTTATTGCAGATTAAACATGCTCAATCGGCCATTTGACGGGTCATGGAAGGTCTGAGAAGTGGCGTACTGCAACCTGTGGATTGTTCACGTTGATCTGCGACTGTCTGTGCAGTGTGAATTGGCCTGCATATTTCACTTCTTTTGTGTGCTTAAAATGTGTGCTAAACTTTCGATTTGAAGCTTGAGCTGATTTACCTCTCCTCGGTCACCCAGCATGGAGTCTTTGGGTTTGGGTAATTGCTGGCCACTGATGACCTTAAGAACCAATTGTTTTTTCAACCGACCTGGTAAAGGATCGTCTGCCATTGGATTAAAAGAACCTGCAAGAACAAAGGATAACAGAATTCCATATTTCAAATTCCATATCTCAGAACATCAACAACTCTATTGCGGAAATAGATTCCTAGTTTGGGTTTACCTTAACATTGACTTGATCTATAGAATGATCAACTGATCTATTGAATATTGTTCATTGCTGTCCATTGTTGCCTGTATTGGACATGTTTCTTATTCATTTACTTAATAAATGGCATTGTTTTGTTTATATAACAATAAATGTAACGGGCTATATGCACGCATAAGTTCCGCATTTGACGGAAGGATGCTCGTCAGTTTCCGGTTGGGGAGATTAAAGCGGAGGAAAACCGGGTAAAACGGGTCTTCAATATTTACTGTCCTCCCATCTTTGAAACAAAAACTTTCATACGTTTAGATGTAATTTTATATATAGTTATGTTTATTTAAAGGGTTAGTTCACCCAAAAATGAAAATTCTGTCAGTATTTACACACCCTCATGTTGTTCCAACCCCGTAAGACCTTCGTTCATCTTCGGAACACAAATTAAGATATTTAAGATATTAAGATCACTCCTGCATACTAGTCCATAGGCTTCTTGAGGGAATGACACTTGCTGGCATCGAAAAGTCATCAAAGACATCGTTAAAATAGTCCAAGTGACTACAGTGGCTCAATTTGAACTATATCAAACGACGAGAATACTTTTTGTGTGCAAAAACAAACAAAAATAACGACTTTATTTCAACTATTCACTTCCTTCTCCATGGGCCCGTAGTCAGTTAACGTAGTGTGATTGCGTAGAGCTACGTCACACGTAGGCTCACTATTGGCCGACGCTGGTCATGTGTGTGATGCGTGTGACGTCCAATAACAGAAGCTTAAGCTATTAAACTAGTAACCTGACTCGAGGCAGAGGGAGAAATAAACAAATAGTTGAAATAAAGTCGTTATTTTTGTTGTTTTTGCGCACAAAAGGTGTTCTTGTCGTTTGATAAACTTAAGATTGAGCCCCTGTAGTCACTTGGACTATTTTAACGATGTCCTTTAATGACTTTTCGATGCCAGCAAGTGTCATTCCCTCAAGAAGCCTATGGACTAGTATACAGGAGTGATCTTAATATCTTAAATATCTTAATTTGTGTTCCGAGGATGAACGAAGGTCTTACGGGGTTGGAACAACATGAGGGTGAGTAAATACTGACAGAATTTTCATTTTTGGGTGAACTAACCCTTTAATATAATTTTAAAAAGAAGCATAAACACAACGAAGGGTGTCTGTTTTGTGTGTTTTTGTGACTAACGTTTCGTTATTGTATTGGACTCTACGATCTGCGGAAGTTATCGAGCATCCTTAGACCTTCACCGGAAATACTGCTGTGCATAGAGCCCATTTGTTGACACTAAAATTGTATTATATTGATTTTGTGATTAATATAATAGTAAAATCTGAATGGAATATTCCTGAATGGAATATACAGTCAAACCAAAATTCATTCAGACACTTTCAACATTTCTCACATAATCACAGTTTATTCACTATAGTTTAGAAAATGGTAATACAATATTTCACTGGTTTTGGCCGTCCTTCTGTTAGACTGTCTCACAAATGAATTATGTTGAATAGCAGACACAATTAGATCATACCAATTTTGGTCAACCAACTAGCAATCAATGCTTAATTTTGTTCAGTCTGTGGTTTAAAAAGTTCGCATTATCAATTAAAAAAAAAAAAAAAAACGTAAGCAAAACATGACAATGTCAAAGTGTCTGAATAATTTTTGGTCACATATTTTTATTATTTTTACTGGTAGTCCACCGTATGTAGAAATGTTGTGTATAATATGTCACAGTTTACTTTATTTTGCGATCCTCACTTAGATAAATGAATTATAGTGTCCTGCACCTACTAGGCCTAGTAAAAAAATATCAAAAATGATATCTGATGTCTGAATAATTTTTGGTTTGACTGTGTAATATATAATCGAATAAAAATATTACAATGCAGCAACACTATAGTGAAATATAACAAAATCAGGAAGATATTATACATATATAAACATACATAATAAACTATCAACCTAGGAATGCAGAAACTCACCTTCACACATGCAGGCAGGTTTCTGGATGTAACCACAGTTGCCGTTGCAATTAAACTTGGCTCTGTTGAGTTGTAGCACTCTGCCCTCTGACTGGTAGTTCAAAGCAACTGAAAGAAAAAAAAAGTGACAATTACGATTATATTATAGTAGCATATCTGTGGTGTAGGGCCATTCCAGCAATTAAAATAAAAATGAACCTTTTTTTATTTTTAATAATTCCTGTAAATCCACTTGTGTCTTTAAAGAATTGAACCATTGTCAATTGAATAATGAACAGCAGGTTCCCAGTATGTTTCAGGCATACGGTTTATTCTTGGTCTCTCCAATAAACATAAATATTTGTTTGTGGGTGGACTGACGTACCCAGGTGGCAGCCAGCGTTCCAGAAGGGCTGTGGGTTGAAGTTGCTGGAGTCCACACGATAAGGGGAGGGGTAGATGCGGGAGAGCTGGCGCTGGTTGAATCGGACAAACTGCACTGGCTTCTGCTGCATTAACTGATGGGCCTTGGTCTCGCTCATCGACGACACCTGCCAACTGCAGCTGCTCACTGCAGAGCAAACCACATGCACGAGGTGCTGACATATAAACACTGGACTACACCCATCTGAACAACTGGAGTAATTTGGAGGATGAGTGCTACTTAAAAATAGAGTCAAATATTAGTCAAATAGAAAATCACAAATACAAAAAAACAAAACAAAAAACAGGCATATTTACCAAGTGTTTTTTCTTAATCCTTTTTCCAAATGAGTTAAACAAAAAAAACGTTTGCTGATAATTTACTCACCCCCATGTCATCCAAGATGTCCATGTCTTTCTTTCTTCAGTCGAAAAGAAATGAAGGTTTTTGATGAAAACATTCCAGGATTTTCTCCTCATAATGGACTTCATTGGGAACCAAATGGTTCAAGGTCCAAATGAGAGTTTCAGTGCAGCTTCAAAGGGCTTTAAACGACACCAGACAATGAATAAGGGTCTTATCAAGTGAAACGGCTGGTCATTTAACAAAAAAAAAATAACAAAGTTTGTTTTATAAGCTCAAATGCTCACCTTGCTCTGTTCTGTGATGTGTTCGTGACTCTCCTGTTCAAACTCATTCATCAAAACGAATGAGTCAATTCGTTCATTTTGTTTGTTGAATCAACCAAATGACTCGAAAAAAAGATTCTTTCATTTTGATTTCGAACAGGAGAGTCACAAACAGAGCAAGGTGAGCATTTGAGCTTATAAAACTTCAACTTTGTTATTTATTTTTTATTTTTTTAATGAGCGATCGCTTCACTTGATAAGACCCTTATTCATCGTCTGGAATCGTTTAAAGCCTTTTGAACAGTTTGCAGTTGTACTGAAAGTGTCTTTTGGACCTTGAACTGTTTGGTTCCCATTGAAGTCTATTATATGGAGAAAAATGCTGGAATGTTTTCATCAAAAACCTTCATTTCTTTTCAAATGAAGAAAGAAAGACATGGACATCTTGGGTGACATGGGGGTGAGTAAATTATCAGCAAAAGTTTTTTTTTTTAAAAAGTGAACTACTCCTTTAATTAATAAATAATTAGTAAATTAATTTTTTGATAAAAATAAAACAAAGTACTTTTTACTAATTTAAAAATAGAAATAATACTACTAAAATACTATGGGCCCTATCTTGCAACCGGCACAATTGATGGATCATTCGTATTTTGCCCCCGTGTAAAGTGGACTTTTCCCTCCACAGACGGACGCCGGCAGACTAGGGAATGAACTGGCGCTCCCTGGGCTGTTCAGCGCAAAAAAGGAGGCGTGTTCCGAAAACAACCCCTGGTGCTATTTTGCAGTTCCAGAAAACAATTGTGCCACTGACCAGAAAAAAAAAAAAAAAAACTAGTCTAAAGTCAGTGGCGCATTGTGCGTACATTCAGATGTTATTTTAAGCGCAAATGCTTGGCCTTAATACAGAGTGTGAACAACGCGCATACACAGTAGATGATTCTCTCGTCTACACGGATGCATTTTACTTTTTGCAAATGATACATTATTATAAGGAAAAATATCAAATCACGAGGGAAATCATTGTTGTGTCCATGACGATGGGACAGGTATAAAGCTTACACATTTACCCAAATGATTATATGCATGTTTAACCGAAGCTAATTTGGGTGGGTTTGTCCCATCCCCAATGTCCCTTCTCTTTCTTTTATGGCCCTGACGAGAATCTCGTCGGCTGTGAACCAAAATGCGCCGTTATAATAGTACAGTATTGCACCATGGAACAAGCGTACGTCGTTCATAATGCTCTTAAATGGAATGTGATATGATGTTCTAGTTTCCCGTTACGCCCAAACCACACCTATGAATAATGAAGCTACTTCAGACCAACCCCTTTTAGATTTGCGTCGAGCGCAAGAGTCATTTACCCCGCCGGTTAAATAGTAACAGCCCCGAGATCACAGCTTGACACTTGAGTGTTAGATCGTTAAAATGGGGCCCTCTATGTCTTTCCACTTTAAAATTTCATTTTTAAATAAATGTAATGGTTTTTTTTGCTGTTACTTTGTAATTATTTGTTATTTTCATTTCTGAATAAAAATTGTTTCAAAGTAAATCCTTCACCATTTTTTATTCAGTGTAATTTCTGTGTAATGAACTTTAATATAACCTTAAAGGATTAGTTTACTTCAGAACTAAACATTTTCTGATAATTTACTCATCCACACGTCATCCTGTTAATGTCTTTCTTTCTTCGGCTGGAAAGAAATTAAGGTTTTTGAGGAAAACATTCCAGGATTTTTCTCCATATAGTGCTCTTCAATGGGGTTCAATGGTTTGGAGGTCCAATTTGCAGTTTCAATGCAGCTTTAAAGGCTCTGCTCGATCCCAGCCGAGGAATAAAGGCCCGTACACACCAGGACGAATATCAGCACGCGTTATTCGTCAGCGTTTTTGTGTTCACACCAGGGGCGTAGCCAGAATTTTATTTTTGGGGGGTCCCGTCTTTAAATGAGGGGGCAACATTATTTATATATATATCAAGTTGATCTTTCCGTGCTTTTTAAAAAAAGTGTAATATTGTACTTTGAGTTTGAGCGCCTGCCATTGTGACGGCATATTAACTCTCACGCAAAGATGAAGATGACAGCGTACGTTACGCGCAACACGTTATATAAACAAATCAAGTTTGAAAATAAGCCGCATTTTACCGCGCAGCATTTTGATTGGTCAATCTATCAATCCTAAATAAAACAACTTTTTTTGGGGGGACCGGACATGTAAATGAGGGGGCCTAGGCCCATCCAGGCGAGACCCAACTCGAGGTGTTTTTTTTTTAAAAAAAATACGCTTTTATGCATGGCGTTTTACACGTCGGTGTGCACACTCACATTGGCGTCCTTTGTTTAGTCACAAGGCGTTAAACATTGGTAAATAACGCACGTGAAATTCGTCCCGGTATGAACAGCTAAATTTTCTCTTCCAATTTCAAAATCATCTGGCATCGTTGTTTTACCTTTCATTTATTTATTTATTTTTTTAAAGGGCGTTAGACAGTCTTTGCACATTTGGTTTGCACACTTCCGCCTACATCCCGATTGACCTTTCAACGTGATTATGTAATGCGCGGTGCATGGCAGAGCAAGTGCAAGCTGAGCATTTGTGGTTAAAAAGTATTTAAACTTTTTTTTTTTAGAAAATGACTGATCGTTTCGCTATTTAAGACCCTTATTCCTCGGCTGGGATCATGTAGAGCCTTCGAAGCTGCATTGAAACGGCAATCTGGACCTTCAAACTGTTGAAGTCCACTATATGGAGAAAATTTCTAGAGTGTTTTCTTCAAAAACCTTATTTCTTATCGACTGAAGAAAGAAAGACATGGACATCTTGGATGACGTAAATTCTGAAGTGAACTAATCCTTTAAAGCTACACTGTGCAACTCTTTTAGTTTCTTCTTAGCTAAAAACACTTAGTTCTTTCAAAAATATACAGTATGTGCTCATTAATGTATATTTAGTTCGTTCAAGTAATATAGTATTCTCGTGAGTGTATAATATGTCGGTCACCATGTTGCCCATCCATCTTGAAAGTACATTAGCCAAAGAGGGACATATCCGTTAATTCAAGCTTCGCCTTTCGCGTTTACGTTTGAATTAACACTCATGGACGAGGTCGAACTGGAAGCCATGTTAATCTTGGACTACATTGGCCAGCGTAGGAGTTCAAACGAAATCGGAATTGAGAGGAACAGAAACTAATATTCACTGGATGGACATATACCTTTTCACAGCTAGATGGGGGTAAAAATCACACAGTGTAGCTTTAATAATATAAACATTTCTAATGGATTTCGATTGGTTAAGTGTTCACTCTAGAGCCTAAATAAAGGCTTGTAATACTAAATCTCACAGGAAGTGTTCTGTGTGCAAATGTTAAGAGATTTTCACATATATGTTCTGTTGTTCTCACCTTGTGCCTCAAAGTCTGGTATGCCGACAGATTTCGTGTATACCAGATCAGAAAGTGCTCTTGACAACTTCATGGTTTTTTTCTTTCTGTTAAAACAGATTACAGTCACAGTTGCATGAAGGTTGAAGCACATTCACACAAAATATTGAAATATTTAACTATACAGTATAAATTCACACATGAGCAATTCTAATGGTACCTGCTGTGATGCGCTGGTGCTTTAGACGCGCCACTCGAGCTCTCCTGATCGGTGTCCGTATCCTCAAAACTGCAGGATTTTTTCAGTTTACTCGTCTTTTTCTACAGTGCACAGATGGAGTTGGGGTGATGCAGTGTTAATTGAGTCAATACGTAAGACATAGCCGAACACTATTGGAAAATAAACCTCGAATGGGTGATCAGGACTCACAAAGTGTTTATTATTACTATTCTAGAGAGCTGCATGTACACACATTTTATTATTTCTATGAATCATTCATTCAGTATAAATAATTGATTTATGCAGCAGAGGATGTCTGTTTCAGTGTGTGCAGTGTGTTGTTATGGGAAGAAACATTGTTTTGTTGAATGTGGGTGTGTTTGCGAAGTAATCTATAAGCACCTTGCGTTTGGAAAAGCTCCCCATGAAAGATTTAGACACACGTTTGTTGCCACCGACGTTGGCCTCATCTCCAGTGTCAGTGCTGTCTTCTGCTTTCCCCTGAGTTCAAAATATATACGCATAGCAGTGACAATCTGGACTGTATACATTAAATAGAGGCTACACTAGACATTGTCATGACACTCACAGTGGGCAGTTACAGTAAGTATAGATACACTTTTTGCCGCGAATGGAAAACAGACTTATTCTTTGACACAATGATCACTAGGTGGCGGTAGCAACCTATTTAAACAGGATTGTTCTCGCTCTTTCCAAATGGTTGATTGTGCCGGCTAAACAAATTAGCTGCATGTCATCCACATGTACACATAAACCCATTATTCAGTATATTTAGCAAATTGGTCCACCTTGATGAATGACAGTGTGAACTAACTTAGCTACTTAGTTATAACATAGGTCATTTAGATTTAAAGACTTAACATGTTTAAACAGACTGAGTGTCAGGGAGAGAGTGGACTTCAGGGGAAAATGCTACAAAAATACATCATATTGTCCCCCTTGCCTATATCATTGGCCATCAAGGGTGTAGTTGTCTTAAGTAAATGACCACACGATACAGTGGTGTGAATAAGTGTTTGCCCCCATGCTAAAGTTGCCTAAAAAGAGAAATAAAAAATCATCTTTTGGATGTTGATCTTAATGCCTTAATTAGAAAAATGAGGAAAACTCCAACCTTTACGGACACAAATTTTTTTTGTGAATGAATAATGTATCATAAATAAATAAATGTTTTTCCTTAAAATACAGGGTGCATAAGTCATTGCCCCCCTATGTTAAATTCCCATAGAGTCAGGCAGATTTTTATTTTTAAAAGCCAGTTATTTCATGGATCCAGGATAATATGCATCCTGATAAAGTTCCTTTGGCCTTTGGAATTAAAATATCCCAACATCATCACACACCTTCCACCACATCTAGAGATTGGCATGGTTTTACTTCAGTTAGCCTAATAGCTGGTTTGATTTGCATTGAAAGATGATCTTTTGGAAAGTACCCCATGCCAATCTCTAGATGTGGTGGAAGGTGTGTGATGATGTTGGGATATTTTAATTCCAAAGGCCAAGGGAACTTTATCGGGATGCATATGATCCTGGATCCATGAAATAACTGGCTTTTAAAAATAAAAATCTGCCTGACTCTGTGGGAATTTAACATAGGGGGGCAATGCCTTATGCACCCTGTATTTTAAGGAAAAACATTTATTTATTTATGATACATTATTCATTCACAAAGAAAATTTGTGTCCTTAAAGGTTGGAGTTTTCCTCATTTTTCTAATTAAGGCATTAAGATCAATATCCAAAAGATGATTTTTTATTCCTCTTTTTAGGGAACTTTAGCATGGGGGCAAACATTTATTCACACCACTGTACACATCTGTACAAAGGCAGAACTAACCTAATTAAAGCACTTGCTGAACCGTTTAATTGAGTGAAAGGTAAGAGAACAGTTTTTTGTCTGAAATTTTTAAATATTTTAAAGATTAAATGATCAGTTTACAGTATGTCATTTGGCTTTTAGGTTATAGTCTCCTTTTTCTCTAAATATTAAGTGTAAAAATTGATGATTAATTCAATTGAAAAACAAATCTGAGAAATGAATAAACAAACTACAATGATCCATGTGCATTAAAATAGAATAGAAAATAGAACGCAACAAAAGTTGAATAGGGTGCATTTGTTTGCACTGCCAACAAAAAAAAAAAAAAAAAAAAAAAAATCTTACTCAGTAATTCTTGTTTTCCAATACAAATATAAAAAAATTTGAGAAGCAAAAAAAAAAAAAAAAAAAAAAAATTTAAGAAAGTATTAATAAGAAAATATTTTTCTTACCTTACGGGCAGATATTTCTTATTATTTTAGACATAAACTTGCTTCATTTTAATTATGTGACTATGTTTTTTTTGTTTCTCATTTAAATGCATCTTGATTTAAAAATGTTAAGATATTTACTGGAAAACAAGTCAAAAATACTAAGTAAGAACTTGATTTTTTGCAGTGTGTAAATATGGTAACATTTCCTCTCCATGAATGCAGTTTGGGTCAAGTACAGTGTATTAACCTTCAGTGGTGATTTGTCATGTTTTCCCGTGGGCGGCAGGGCTGCCATGGTAAAGCTGTCTGGATCTTCCCGGTCACGAATCTTTGACTCCTTCATGAGGTTATCTAATTTTTTCTTTGCAACATTTTCCGCCTGCTTCCTGTTCATGGATGTCTGTAAAGGAGTAGACCCAGAGAGAACTGAATTTGAATGGACCTAATGTGATGCCTTAAAGGGATAGTTCACTTTGAAATTCATTTTTGGTATGTTTTAACTTACCTCAAGGGCATCCAAGATGTAGGTGTCTTTGTTTCCACAGTAGTTTCAATTTTGATATTTTTAGGCCAAACCGTTCTTGTCTGTCAGTCATATAATGCAGGTCTATGGTCACCACCTCAAAGATCATGCACAGAGAAGTCCAAATTAAACATGATTTAATGACTCGTAAATGTAAGTACACATTGATGGCCTAAGACACGAAACGAGCGGTTTGTGTGAGAAAACAAACAGTTTTTATATCGTTTTTTTACCTCTTGTTACCACAGCGACAAAAGCGCCCGCGCCCTTAGATCACTTGGACGTTGCTGTGGTTACAAGAGAAAACGATATAAATACTGTTCGTTTTCTCACACAAACCGCTCGTTTCGTGTCTTAGGCCATCAATGTGTACTTACATTTACGAGTCATTAAATCATGTTTAATTTGGACTTCTCTGTGCATGCTCTTTGAGGTGGTGACCATAGACCTGCATTATATGATTGATAGACACGAAAGGTTTGACCTTAAAATTTCAAAATTGAAACTACTGCAGAAACAAAGACACCTACATATTGGATGCCCTTGAGGTAAGCTAAAACATACCAAAAAATTATTTCAAAGTGAACTGTCCCTTTAAGATTAGCATTGCAATAGCATCTGCAACTTTCTACAGAGAACATCAAGGTCAAAACCATTCATCAAAATATCCAGGTCAGTTCAGCACAATTCCTTGACCCAATTTTACACAGAAAAAATTCATGACAAATTCACTTACAAAAATGTCTGCTTTATTTTTACATTACGGCACTTAAAAGAGAGAGGAGCTTTCATCTAAAATGCATGAGCCATTGAGTTTTCTCTAAGAGCCCTTTGCAAGCAGTACAATAATATAAAGCAAGCAGCTAAAATAACATGCCAGACATACAGTAGAAGGACTTGAAGAATTGAGGATTAAGGCGTTTCTCATTGAAACTTTCAAGAATATGTCTAGGGGATATTTTAACCCTAAATGAAACAATAATAATAAAACACATTATATTTTGCATTTAGAAAATGAAGACTAATGACATTATTTTCATGATAAATAAACATTAAATCTCTTAGTAGAAGTTCTATAATGTGAAAAAACTCCCATTTCTATTATTTTAATATGAAAAACATTTGTGAAGGACAATTATAAGAAAACAGAACTATAGTTTTTGTAGTATCAGTAATACACAATCAGAGTTTTTGAAGAAAGAAATGTTTCATCAGAGTTCATAATACTAAAATCTTATATTTATAAATGATGAAGTATATATTCTGTATATGAATGACCTACTACATGCGCAGTGTATAATATAACAGCGGACAGCATTGAATATCGTATCCCACAATGCACATTAGGCTACTATCGGATCGGATTACTAAAAGTTAACAGATTTTTTCCACTAAATATAATTTAAAATTCACCATATAATCATCAAAAATGACTTACATCTCCATTCATCAGCTTGCAGTCGTCCTCCATCTCATCTGCACTGTCTTCATCAGACACATCCCCCTCCTCTGCGTTCTCGTCTATATTTGCAGACAGTTTCTTACCCTATGAAACATATAGAAAACATGTGAAATGTGTTCTAATTCATATTTAACACTATTGCAGTATAAACACTTGCAGTCAGGGGAGGAGTTGAAAAAAGGAGAAGATAAGTCAGGCAATTTCTGCTTGCTTCCTGTAGGGAAGCTTTCTCTGTGTTTGCTTTATCGCAGATAAAGTGAATTAAATGCAACATTTTTCAAATAAACAGATGTTTCGGACATGTAGCAACAAAACTTAATTAATACTTTATGTACTGCAGCTACTAATACAGATAATACTAATACTAATACTAATAGCTATTAATACAGAGGCTGTATGTACAACAATAACAAGCATTAACCAATAAAGTGGGATCTATATTTCACATCAGTTTTATTTAGATAAACATGAAACAGATTTTCACTGACGTAGCATCGGCGCTGACTGCATCATTTCAACTAACATGAACAACTTTAAGTTAGACACATTTTAGCTGCACAAAGTTGAACTTTGTTTTTGACACTAATGTTGCGGAACAACATATGTGGCCTTTAAGAAATAAAATGTGGCCCAAAATCATGTTCCACACAGCTGTATGTTAAACATCTTTGTTTTTTTACCCTGATTGGCTGTTGTTGTTCATTTTCAAACTGATTTTTTGTTTAAGTGCAGATATAAAAAAATATTATATTCAGGAAATGTTAGAGTAACGGAGGCAAGCTAGAAAGAGATGTGCGAGGAAACCTCACTCCCCTGGCCTCAAGAGGCGCACTAGCGACTGACTCTAGAGGCTGCAGTCTTAAAGGAGTTGTTCACTTTTGAAAAAAACTTTTGCTGATACCGTAATTTACTCACCCCATATCATCCAAGATATCCATGTCATTGTTTCTTCAGTCGAAAAAAAAATTAAGGGTTTTGATGAAAAACATTCCAGGATTTTTCTCCATATAATGGACTTCAATGGGAACCAAACGGTTCAAGGTCCAAAATACAGTTTCAGTGCAAACTACAAACTGTTCAAAGGGCTTTAAACGATTCCAGATCGTGAACAAGGGTCTTATCAAGCGAAACAACAGTTTAAGTTTTATAAGCTCAAATGGTGGCCTTGCTCCATTCTGTGATGCACATTTGTGACTATCCTATTCGAACTCGTACATCAAAATGAACAAATCTTTTTCCGAGTCATTTCGTTCATTCAACAAACAAAACGAACCAATTGACTCAGAAAACGATTCGTTTCGAACAGGAGAGTCACAAACGTGCGTCACAGAACAGAGCAAGGCGACCATTAGAGCTTGTAAATCTTAAACTTTGTTATTTATTAAATGAGCGATCCTTTCGCTTGATAAGACCCTTATTCATCATCTGGAATCGTTTAAAGCAGGGTTTCTCAAACTCTTTCCTGGAGGGTCGCAGTCCTGCAGAGTTTAGCTCCAACCCTGATCAAACACACCTGAGTTTGCAGTTTGCACTGAAACTGTCTTTTGGACCTTGAACCGTTTGGTTCCCACTTAAGTCCAATATATGGAGAAAAATACTGGAATGTTTTCATCAAAAACCTTAATTTTTTTTCGACTGAAGAAAGAATGACATGGACATCTTGGATAACATCGGGGTGAGTAAATTATCAGCAAAAGTTTTTTTGAAAAGTGAACTACTCCTTTAAGCGCCTTCGTTAGCGCACTCGCTTCCCATGCCAGATACGGCAGCTGGAATCCTGGTTGGGGGCGAGTGTTAGGGGGGCGAGTGTAACAGAGGCTAGTTAGTATGAGCTGTGCAAATTAGCGTCTGACTCTAGACGCTGTGGTCTTTAGCGTCCTTGTTAGCACACTAGCCTTCCATGCCAAAAATGTTGGTTCGAATCCCGCTCAGGGGTGCGTTTCCCGAAAGCATCGTTAGCCAACTATGGTCGCAAGTTCCGTCGTTATCAGCATAGTTCAACGAGTCGGTGTTTCCCGAAACCATCGTTCCAACGAACATTCGCAAACAGCATCGCAAAGTTGTGTGGTTTGAACGACAGCTCTCGACCTGTGGTTAGAGGCATCGTTTCTATATTTCATGACATTTGGAGGTAATAAATCCTTATCTTGAGCAAAATAAGCAAGCTGACATTCAGTACAACCGGTGTCTTTTATTTAGAATACATACAAATGTAATTTAAGTCTTTTAGTTTGTCAAAAGATTTGAAGTAACGTGTTTGAAGAGTGCGCATGTGCGAACGTGCTCTACTATGTAAGAATGAGCCAAATATTGAGTATGGTAATAAAGCAAAACAACTGAGAACAATTAGAAATAGTCCTCAGATGACATGTCTGTAATTTATATTAAACAAATCTAGCGTTAATTGGATTTCAAACAGTTTCATTAAAAGTAGTTATTACTCCACCACGTGCGAAACCAACGTGGTTGAACGATACTTTGCGACAGTGGGTTTCGGGAAACAGTCGTAACTAGCTAGTTGATTTCACCAACGATGCATCGTGCTATGGTAGTGAATCAGCGAACTACGTCGTTGTACGGGAAACGCACCCCTGATTGGTGCAAGTAGAACCAGAATGATTACATTAGAACACAGTGGTCGTTCCATAACGACCAACACAAGAGCAGCCCAAATTTGCGTCTGGTTTTAGACAAGCAGCGGGCGGTAAATAATGGCGCAAAAAACTGTGAATTAACTAGCGCAAACCTTAGTATATCACCTTGTATGATACATTTAAAAACTCTCCTATCTTAAATTTTGCTTATGAATGGGAAACTCCTAGAAATGCATATGCAATAAGGTCAGCTGCGTGTGTGTCCACGCCTTTTCAGAGCAAATTTTTCACTGTGTGCCTAAATCCTGACAGTATTTAAAGGGTTAGTTCACCCAAAAATGAAAATTAAGTCATTAATTACTCACCCCCATGCTGTACCAACCCCGTAAGACCTTCGTTCGTCTTCGGAACACAAATGAAGATATTTTTGATTAAATTTGAGAGCTGCATCACTACCACATTGGCTGCCTAAGGGACTGCCTCTTGATGGCCCAGAAAGTCAATGAAGAAAATGTTTAAATATCCCAAGTGACTACCGTGGCTCAACTATATGTTTATCAAGCGATGTGAATACTTTTTGTGCGAAAAAACAAACAAAAATAACGAGTTTATTCGACTATTTCTTTTCTTCCTTGTAGGCCAGAACGAGACTTCCTTAGATTTCCACGACGCATGCCCGAGAATTGCGATCTGCTTACACCAGCTCATAGACATATGCACTAGACCTCACCTTGGATACGGCAGTTCATTGGAACGAATGCGTCAATAGAGCCGCCATCTTGAAACAGGGGAGCCCCTCCACTTTAATGCATCAGCGTCAATGGGCTCTATGCACAGCGGTATTTCCGGTGAAGGATTAAGGATGCTCGATAACTTCCGCCGATCATAGAGTCCAATGCAATACCGAGAATTTATATTAAATTTTATACTCCATGGTTATACTAATGAAACGTTAGTCACAAAAACAGATAAAACAGACACCCCTCGTTGTGTTTATGCTTCTTTTTAAAATTATATTAAATAAACATAACTATTTATAAAATTACATCTAAACGTATGTACGTTTCGTTTCAAAGACGGGAGGACAGTAAATATTGAAGACTCTGCCATAATCCCGTTTTCTCCGGTTTTCCTCCGCTTTAATCTCCACAACCGGAAATGGACGAGCATCCTTACGTCAAATGCGGAACTTATGCGTGCATATAGCCCATGTAGTAGACAGGTCTAACGCAAATAAAATCACCATAAATCATCATGAATGCGATTTTTCTTGTTTTTTTTTTGTTTGTTCCAACGGTCAGACATGTATTTATCATTGATTCCAGAAAGATTTATTATTTTTTTTTTTTTAAACATTCTTCCTAGTTCAGATTTCATCGGTGAACATCATATGCTGCACAAAAGTCCGCCACCATCAATGAATTCGAAGTAAAGGCAGAGATAGCAGCGTTACCTAGCTACTTCCTATGACAAGACCCCTGTTCCAAGATGGCGGCGGTTTTGACGCATGCTTAGAACCCCCAGGTGAGGTCTAGTGTATATGTCTATGACACCAGCTTACACCACTTCAGATCGCATTTCTCGCGCATGCGTCGTGGAAATCTAAGGAAGTCTCGTTCTGGCCTACAAGGAAGAAAAGAAATAGTCGAATAAACTCGTTATTTTTGTTTGTTTTTTCGCACAAAAAGTATTCGCGTCACTTGATAAACATATAGTTGAGCCACGGTAGTCACTTGGGATATTTAAACATTTTCTTCATTGACTTTCTGGGCCGTCAAGAGGCAGTCCTTTAGGAGCCAATGTGGTAGTTATACAGCTCTCAAATTTAATCAAAAATATCTTCATTTGTGTTCCGAAGACGAACGAAGGTCTTACGGGGTTGGTACAGCATGGGGGTGAGTAATTAATGACTTAATTTTCATTTTTGGGTGAACTAACCCTTTAACGCCAAAACAGGTTTTGCGCTGACGTTAGCTGTTAGTAAATCTGACCCTTTTCTTGTAGCAAAAAATCTCTACTAGCATCTATACACACGTTTGAAAGCAAATGTTTTTAGCTACCAAAGCTTGAATTCATGTTTGTGTTCAATATGATGCAATTTATAACGCATCACAAGTACATGTTGCATGATCAGTTTTACCACAAGGGGAGCTATAATAGTTATTAACGTGAATTTTCTCATTCTTATATCGTTTTCTCTTCTGCATTACCCGCAAACTGCCCAAAAAATACCGGGATGACTTACGATGAGATTCTGAAGTGGGCATCGAATGTACAATTGGAATGTGAATGGCAGTGAAGCAATGTAATGGACGCATGACAATGATAAGGTGAATGTAGTGTGTCCAGATCACATTCATTCAACACACATGTATACTATAAAAAACATACTTTTTTTGTGGTCTCTAAGTAATTACTTAATCAAAAGAACTTATTTAGAGCGTATGCTATTTTGGAAGCAGCCAGGCATTTGTAAGAAACGTTATCGCCCCTACGAGTGAGTTTTGCTACTGCACGAACGCATGATGCAAGTACATATAAAAGGACTGGCTGCTTGCAATACTAAATGCATTTTTATCTGCATTTCTGTAGAGGACGTTTCTGGCCCAGGGGTGTTCTAAAAGTAACAGCATCTTACAAGACAAAAACCCAGGGGACATACCGGTTCTTATCTGTAAAAAGTATGATTAAAGCGCACAGAACAGCACTTGTGTGTGTACTGACTACAGAGATGCAGCACTGACATAGACAGGGACATTACCAGAAAGAGGCCAGTGATAGATAAGACAGAAATGGGTAAATCAATAAAGGGTCAAACTATGTCTGTAATTAGTTTTAGTGTGTGCTGTTGGTTGCTGCTTTTATTAGCCGTTGCATTAACACCCTTTAAAATCCATTTACGTCTCTACCCAATTTTTTTTTTTTTTTGATTTTCATCATCAGGGATTAAATTTAAAGTATTGTAACCTTTTGCACTACTTTGTTTATGTAAAATGAAACAAAATTTAGCAATTAAACTTAAAGGGATACTCTAACCCAAAAATAGAAATTCCTTCATTATTTATTCACCCTTATGTTGTTCCAAACCTAAATGAATTCTTTTCCTTCTGCGGAACACAAAAGAAGATATTTTGAAGAATGTTGAAAACCAAAGAGTTTTGGTTCCCGTTGACTTCCATTGAATTGTTTTTTGTCCATACAAAAGGAAGTCAATGGGAACGGTTACCAACATTTTTTAAAACATCTTCTTCTGTGTTCCTCAGAAGAAAGAAATTCATAAAAGTTTGAAACGAAATGAGGGTGGTGACAGAATTTTCATTTTTGGGTAGAGTTTAAAACATTTAAAGGGTTAGTTCACCCAAAAATGAAAATTATGTCATTAATGACTCACCCTCATGTCAGTTTCAGATATTTTAGATTTAGTCTGAGAGTTTTCTGTCCCTCCGTTGGAAATGTGTGTATGGTATACTGTCCTTGTCCAGAAAGGAAATAAAGACATCATCAGAGTCGTCCATGTGACACCAGTAGAATGTTTTGACGCATCGAAAATATATTTTGGTCCAAAAATAACAAAAACTACGACTTTATACAGCATTGTATTGTCACCAGATACAGTAGCAGTTGTACGTCTTCAGCATCACTAAAGGCGGATCCACAACAGAACCGGAAGAGCATACAATGCTGAATAAAGTAGCAGTTTTTGTTATTTTTGGACCAAAATGTATTTGTGATGCTTCAAAAATATTCGAACTAACCCACTGGTGTCACATGGGCGACAAAATGAACAAATCTTTTTCCGAGTCATTTGGTTCATTTAACAAACGAAACAAACGAATTGACTCGAAAAAAGATTTGTTCATTTTGATGAACGAGTTCGAACAGGAAAGTCATGAACGCGCGTCACAGAACAGAGCAAGGCGAGCATTTGAGCTTATAAAACTTAAACTTTGTTTTTTTTTTTTTTTAAATGAGGGGCCGTTCCGCTTAATAAGACCCTTATTCATCATCTGGAATCGTTCAAAGCCCTTTGAACAGTTTGTACTGAAAGTGTCTTTTGGACCTTGAACCGTTTGGTTCCCATTGAAGTCCATTATATGGAGAAAAATGCTGGAACGTTTTCATCAAAAACCTTCATTTCTTTTCGACTGAAGAATGAAAGACATGGACATCTTGGATGACATGAGGGTGAGTAAATTATCAGCAAAAGTTTTTTGAAAAGTGACCAACTCCTTTAACGACATAATTTTCATTTTTGGGTGAACTAACCCTTGAATTCTAGTCAAATTCATTGATTGTGCTGCGATGAGAACGCATAACAACACATAGTCTGTTTTCTGGGCTCCCAGAAGCCACGTGCTCCATGATTCACAGCCTGTGCCGAGAAATTTGTCAATACGACCGGCTGGCCCAGTTTACAGTTCAGTATTCTCTTTCTAGTGGGAACGTCAGTCTGCCTTCCAATTATAGCGCCAACTCGCTTGCCGAGCTGCTCAATCTACGGCCCAATTTCCAAACCTCACACTTTATTAAAAGCACAGAAGAGGGCTGGACTTCAGAAAATAGATTTCATATCAATAAGACTAAACGGTTTTGCTAGAAAACAACCAACAACAGCAGAAATTTCTCTTATTCTTTGGTAAAAGATTACACATGATACCATTTTCAGAGAAAATAATGAAGCACAAAATCAATAAAATAGCATTTTTTTTTACATTTTCATAAAAATAAATTGAAAGTATATGTTTACATATTCTATTAGCTTGTTGTTTAGTTGTTATACTGTACATGTTTATACAAAAAATTTGCTTTACATCCTGCTTGTTTGACATCATGAGTGCAGTCATCATCTGAAAGTGACTATAAGTTTGCAGCTTTTGAATGAATGTGCAAAATAAAAAAATGTTTAGACAGTTACCTTGATGAGAATTTTGCCTTTCAGGTCTTCAGGTGAAGGCAGGACTCCAGGTGGGTCTGTGGGGATGGAGGATATGTCCAGTTTATCACCAAACACTTCCGTCAGATACTGAGCCATCTTCTTTTGCTGAGGGACACTGCAGTGATTCTCAATGGACAAAATCACTGGATACCTGGAGGAAATATGGTCCAAAAACAAGCTTTTACATATCTATGATAATAGTGAGGCTAATAAAAACACTTAAAATGTCATTCAGGTTTGAGACAGAAGCGTTTCTTCATTTTATTTAAACATTATTTGCCTCGCTTCAGCTATGATAAAGAGACATCCACTCTTGCATTGTGTGTTGGTGCAGTTTGGGGGCGGAGCAATGAAGGGAGGGGTGTGTGTCGGTTGATTTAAAATACAACAGTGTTTCTCCAAAATTACTAAATGTATTAAAAAAAATACTTAAAGCTGTTGTTTTAAACTTAATGTACCTTTAAAACAACAGCTTACAATAATAAAAAAGGGTTACCAAAGCTTTAAATAGCTTATGCAAAAATCTTTATGGCTAAACAGCTCATTTCATATTTCTGAGGTGGAAAATCACACTTCTGATGGTTAAGCAAACATTATTTTCAGTGATTCAAGTCTTATTTCTTACTCTGATTGTGGAAAACACTATTTTTGGTACATGAATTTGTTAAGAGAAAACAAACAGCCCTAGATACTGCTAACAGACAGATTTTAACTTCTGTAAATGTGTGCTTTTACATTGCAATTTATAAACAAACATGCATAATATGGCAATATAATAATAATAATAATATAACATGGCAAGCAAAATAGACACATATCACATCTGGCATATGAATGAGACGTTGTCAAAAAATAGCTTTTTGTTTACTGCGACCTGCAAGAACCCTTAACAGTGTGCGGCTTCATTGCATTATGACCTTTAGCGAGAACAACACCTGAAACTCATAGCGATGGAGGAAGTCATGTAGAAACAAGCTGTCAGTGTGAAATGTTCATGTAGACACACATGTTCACATTCCCTAGACCCGCTCAACAGTGCTGTCACCAGGCGATATTACAAAAACAACGTGACTGTGGGCTAGCATTGATTGTCCTTCACTGCCAGCTGTCGGGCATGCAAACCTTCAGGACTGAAACTTCAGAGGAATAGTTGTCGTCTTTCATATATACCCCGAAAAAGCAATATATATATATATATATGAATGTGTCTGTATATGTGCATAGATGCACAATTTAATCATACATCTATATATTAAGCATACAAATATTATACAGTAACACTCGAAGGGGTGTGCATAAGACTGACATGACACCTTCATAACCATGACATGACACATGTCACGAATATGAAGGAGGTTTTATGCATGTTTGTGACAACTGTCATTAAGTGTCATTCGCTGAATTATGACATTTTTAATGCAAATATGACATTGTTTGAGATGTCTTTGTTATGACAACTTGACATTACCAAGACATAAATGTCAGAAACATGACATAGCAGATTAATTATTAAACTTAAAAAAGCACTTAGCTTTATGGGTTAACATTACATTATGGGTTAACAGCATTAAATGAGACCATTATAACTGTGTCATGAATATTTTTCGTGACCTCAACTACAGTGGTACTAATTGAATTTGTCATTAAAATGTTATAATGGCTTCATGACAGCCAATGTCAAAACCAACCACCTGACAGTTTAATGTAATGTTAACCAATAAAGCTAAGTGGCTTCTTAAGTTTGATCATTAATCTGCTATGTCATGTTTATGACAGGTTGTGTTGTCTTAGTAATGTCAAGTTGTCAAGACAAAGACACTGACAGGTTATGATGGATTTGTTTATGTCAAGGTGTCATAACAAAGACATCTCAAACAATGTCATATTTACAATCAAAATGTCATAATTCAGCGAACTTAATACATAATTATACATAATTCCACAACATACGTGTGCTCCAAGTACTCACAACACCACCAAATACAGAAACGCGCTGCAAATAACACGGTCCACAACGGAAATGTTTCCGGGGAATCAAATAAGTGACGGACCCGACTGGGACTTGCTTATTGCTCGTGAGCTTCCCTATGCCCTACTCCCTTTAAAGGGCAGACGGCAAAGCTCTTCAAGTGGGAATTTGGCGTGAGCATGACACCTAGTGTGTCATTTATGTAGCCGTTTGGAACTTGATGAAGGGAACAACAACAGACAACGTAACAACACAGCACTTTGTCCATCAGCTGTATAGCTGTTCTGACGACAGAAATATAATGATTAACATAACGGTTGCAAATAAATTATTCATTTTTTATTTTTACTTTATAAAAATCTGTTAAAATATCCGTTTTATATATCTGTATGTCAGTGCCATACATTACCTAACATTTTTAGGAAACTTCTTATAAAAATTTAAACATAAAATGAAACTATTTGTATAGTGTAACTGATGTATAGATTAATATCTTGCCTTCATGTTATTCTAGATCTTTTTATTTATTTATTTAGTTTTCAGATCATTGTTCTTTTCTCATTTGTATTGTGATGACATTGAACATACATGTTGTATATTGTACACAAGTTGTATGTCATAATAATTTGAATCTCTGTTTTGCGGGGGAAAAGTCAAAAGAAATTAAATAAAGTAGAATTTTGAGTAAGCAAGGACTCCAAGGAGTATAGACGAACTAAAAAAATATATATAATATTATTTATATATACAATATTACTTTAATAGTATAGTTTATTCGTATAGTTTATTTATATATTTTTTTAAAAAAAGCTTTGACTTCTTGTCAATAAAGGTTTTTTTTTTGCTCTAAGCACGTACTGTGGTTCTAGTCGGGTCCGTCACTTATTTGGTTCCCCGGAAACATTTCCGTCGTGGACCATGTTATTTGCAGCGCGTTTCTGTATTTGGTGGTGTTGTGAACGTTTGCAGCGCGTTTCTGTATTTGGTTGTGTTGTGAGTACTTGGAGCACAGGTGTGTTGTGGAACTGATGAAGATGTTTTTCTTAATTTGCGGATGTATTTTTGTATTCGAATGCGTTTTTATAGTTGCACACGTTTTTTTTGAATTTGCATTTGTCTTCATCAGGTTGCAGCGCGGTGAGCTCTCTCGGCCACCGTACATTATTGTAATTTGCTCACAGAAACAGAAAGTGTAAGTAAAAAGTATTTAATTGTACAACTAAATAGAATAAGAAAAATCCATCAACATCAACGGTTTGACGAAATCAACTTGAACATGTCGGCATGGTCGGAAGTTGATCTGATTCCATTTTCGTGAAATTTGGAGCAGCAATCTAGGAGTTTGAAATGTAGGTTTTTCATGAAATTAAAAATTATGGAATAATTTTCATGCATTTGAACTGTGTTAAAACGCATGAAAAAATGCTAAGAAAGGCAAAGAATCAGAGGAAACATGTTATTTTCTATTTTGTTTCTACCCCTTACATTTGAAAAGTTATTAGCATAAACGTTAGTGGACATTTGGACAGTTGGTGGCGTTTCAGTTAGAGACTCCTAATTTGCTATGGTATGGACTGTCCTCTATCTGTGTGCCAAATTTCGCAACTTTTTCACAAGCGGTTTTGTGGGCTTCCTTATCTTAGACTTTCATGGCGGAAGACGCAACATCGGTGCTTGGCCCATAATCAAAATAACTTTGTATGCGTGTACACTAGAAATTGCATGTTCTCACAAAAAGTGCCAACTTAATTATACATACATTTTGCTCTGCTCAGCTTAAAAAAAGTCATAAAGTCTGGCTTGTTGTTCGTTGTTTATACTGTATGACCTTTTGAATCAGTAAATATCCGATGTCTCTTACTGGGTTTTGATGAATGCATATTTGTTGATGGTCTCGATAACATCTTTAAAAAGGATTTTGGAAGTCAGGGTGTAGCCATGATGTACGATTGGTTCTCCATCCTGCCCATCCCAGCAATCCACTACAGGATGATAATAAAACAAAGTTAAAATGTATTAAATGGATTGATTTAAATGAATGAAATAAATGTAATTGATACTTTTTCCTTTGTATTTCTCTAAAACTAAAGCATATTTTACAAATCACACACGTAGCTTTGATTCTCATGAATTGTTTAGATCACAAACTGTGGAAATCCATTCACTTTAGGAAGATGCACTAAAAAGCACTATAGAAAATCAGGCCGGTCTTACCTTCCACACATCTGCAGCCGGCCTGAAGCACCCAGGCGTACATATCCACCCGAGACTGGGACATGAGCTGGTCGCCCATCAGGTAGGTGTTGTGGGAGGAAGCAATGAAGTAGTTACTGAGTGGCTGCGTCATGTCCTGGTTTACCTCGTAATGCTCAGGGTTGAAGATGTCCCCAGCAGGACTGCGCATGTAATTTGTAAAACCTGTGGTGTACAGTTAGAGGAGATTGTGAATTCCTGTCTACATTAGTCGATGCAGTACAAAGATAAACTAATGCAATGTAGTCTTGAAAATGAAAACTAAAGAATCTACTGTACCTGTGTAAAAAACGTAATTTTGTTATAACCTGTCAATTTACGTCTAGTCTCAACTTGATTTTCATCACCAGTTATTCAATTCAATTCGTAAATGTAAGTATTGATGGCCTAAGATATGAAACGAGCGGTTTGTGTGAGAAAACGAACAGTATTTATATAGTTTTACCTCTTGTAACCACAGCCACGTCCAAGTGATCTGAGGGTGTGGGTGCTTCGTGGCTGTGGTTACAAGAGGTAAAACTACTTACATTTACGAGTCATTAAATCATGTTTAATTTGGACTTCTCTGTGTATACTCTTTGAGGTGGTGACCATAGACCTGCATTATATGACTGACAGACAAGAACGGTTTGACCTAAAAATATCAAAATTGAAACTACTGCAGAAACAAAGACACCTACATCTTGGATGCCCTTGAGGTAAACTAAAACATACCTAAAATTCATTTCAAAGTGAACTATCCCTTTAAATCTGATGTGAAATGGGAAACTTTTAACATTTCCAGGTTTCTCAGAAGCAGAAGTCATCATAGTTGGATACACTTCTATAGTAGTAAACAGAAACTACAAAAAATATCATTTTTGAGTTCTAAGACTTTCCAAAAAAAAAAAATATATATATATATATGAAGAGCTCTTTTCCAAAACGCTATAAATCCATTTCAATAGTTTTCAGGAAAACTACATTTTTTACCTAGACCCACACATTTTGTGAATATTCAAATTATCCTGTTTAAATGTTTTATTGGTTCAGTCTGAACATTTTGAACAATAATTATTAAATCAAACAACAATATTGTTAATGATAATTTAAAAGTTAATTTTATTTTTTTCCAAAACGCTATAAATCGAAATAAACCTCAAACAAATAGTACCAATTTCAACATATGCATGAAAAAAAACAAATTATTAATACCAATTTCAACATATGCATGAAAAAACGAATTATTAAAAATGATCAATATATGATAACGATATTCAAAAAAGGGATGGGCACCCCTCCAGCACATGCACACACACACACAGGCTACATAACATGTGAGCAAAGCGGAGCAGCATGACGCTTAAATATAAGTTAAAAAAAAAAACAACAAAAAAAAATAAACATTTCACATTTGTTTTTAATAATATTACATTACTTATTTTTATTATTTCATCTATGTTGAGTAGGCTATGAAAAGGGAACCGCATGAGATGAGTAAGATAGGATCAAAATTCAAAAGCTGCCCAATATCGGAAAATATTTGGAGTGCTTCAGATATGATTTTGACCACTTATTAAGTTTTGTTTTGTAGAAAGCTTGTAAATTTCGTTTCATATAAATTGTATCTTCATTTTAATAAATGTTTCATCGACAAATTGACTGGATTAATACATTAGAAGTAAATATCAGACAATCAGGACACAGAGGCGCGCAGGTGAACCGGAGCGCGTCTCATAATATGAACCGAAACACCGCGATGCTTGCCTCACACAGGCCTGAGAACTAAGCTACAGAAAGCTTTAAATATCTACTTTTAAACAAAACAATTAAAAACTAAAATAAATTGGCAACTCTCTGCGTATGTATAGGCTAATTCGAAGTATGCGTTTCTCTATGCGCGTTCACTGCGAAGATGGCGAGTAAAGGCCAATTTATACTTCTGCGTCGAGGGTACGCCGTAATGTGCGGCGTTGGCTACGCACGTAGGCGACGCCGTTATGAGCATTTATACTTCTGCGTTCAGGTCTTGGTTGCTCTGCAGTACTGCTCCGAAACGCTAGTTGGCGGCGGAGAGTTTTAATGTTCCACTGTGTTTAGATTCCTCGCGGCTAGGTTACTACAAGCAATAGCGATTGAAAGAGAGTGGATCATGTTGGAGTTGGAGCTTATTGAGGTGGAAAAACAGTTCACTTTAGTAAAATTACTAAAACTGAAAGGCAGAAATGAGAGAAGACGTTGGAGGAGATGGTACGTGTGGAAATCATAGACAGTGATGGAAATGCGTGAGAAGGTACGTGCGGAAATGCGTAGGAGGAAATGCGATGCTACCAAGCCGACCAATCACCGATCTTGCGGTCCGCGTCGTCGCGACGTGTAGTTACATTTTTGAGGAGGTGCGCGTCAGGCGACGGCGAAGGGTACGCGCAATGGGACGCGTCTGTGCGTATGCTACGCCGTACCTACTGCGCGCACCCTACGCAGAAGTATAAATTGGCCTTAAGCATCATCAACTTTATCTTTGTTGCTGACACTGACAGAAAACACTAGTTTATTAATAAACAATTCAAATGTTTCATGCATAATCATTACTTTTGCCGGTTCTTTGTGGCAAGCTTTATGCATACGTTGAGATGCGGAATATGCCATTAAAAACGCTCATATGGTTTCTCTCCCATTTAATTAAATCAATATATGTGATTACTGATAATACAAATGGCTTAAATGATCTACTACTAGTCGACTAGAAAACTAGGACTCATTTTGAGGAATGAATGAACATAATAAACCTCTGTTCAGAGTGCCGCCGTGCTGGATTGTGTAGAGCGCTCATTGAATTTGAGGATTTATCGTGTTTAGGCTAAAAACAGTGCTGGTGCTTATCGCGGCTTGGGAAGAAACTGTATCTTGCAGTACATTTTAAACAAGGAAATATAGCGATTCGGCATGAAACGTTGATAGAGCAGTGAAAGGGTTCTGTCCGCAGCAGAATGACACGACAAACTCATTTTTTTTTAAAATGTCGTTTAACGCGTTTTGGAAAAGAGCTCTTCATATATATATAGAGAGAGAGAGAGAGAGAGAGCGAAAGAAAGAGAGAGAGAGAGAGATTGGTCAGAACAGAGAAAAATGTAAAATTTGCCATCACCGTTGTATTAGAAATTCTCTAGAGCAGCGTTAACCAGAAAATCTGTAATTTTATGCAAAATAAAACACAAGCTATTTGTGCCATAAATGTAAATTAATATTTAAAAAATTCAAACATAAACAACTAAAAATAAATGTGTCATTACAGGTTGTAAAAATTCGGAGGCGTATTGCATACACTTGAAGAAAAAAAATCTACTCTGTTTTTCTGAATTAACGAGTTAATTTTTCTTGAGAAAAAAATGCTCTGTTTTTTTGAATGAATGAGTTAATTTTTCATGAGAAAAATTTTTTTTGCTCTGTTTTTCTGAATTAACGAGTTAATTTTTCATGAGAAATTTTTTTTTTGCTCTGTTTTTCTGAATTAATGAGTTAATTTTTCAGGAGAAAAAAAAGTTTTTGCTCTGTTTTTCTGAATGAATGAGTTAATTTTTCATGAGAAAAAAAATTTTTGCTCTGTTTTTCTGAATGAATGAGTTAATTTTTCATGAGAAAAAAAATATTTTGCTCTGTTTTTCTGAATTAATGAGTTAATTTTTCGTGAGAAAAAAGTTTTTGCTCTGTTTTTCTGAATTAACAGAAAAACAGAGCAAAATATTTTTTTCCTCATGAACAATTAACTCATTAATTCAGAAAAACAGAGCAAAAACTTTTTTTCTCATGAGAAATTAACTCATTAATTCAGAAAAACAGAGCAAAAACTTTTTTTTCTCATGAAAAATTAACTCATTAATTCAGAAAAACAGAGCAAAAACTTTTTTTTCTCATGAAAAATTAACTCGTTAATTCAGAAAAACAGAGTAGATTTTTTTTTCTTCAAGTGAATGCAATACGCCTCCGTACAAAAATGTTTTAGCAACTAAATTTTAGAAATAAAACATCCGTACCATCAATCCCCAGGACACCCAGTGTCTGGTTTTCAGGACAAGGCTCAAACTTGGACACAATTTCGAGGCAGTGCTCTTTTGAGACACTGGTCATCTGAAACACAAACAAACAGTAAAGAAAGATGAATAAGTGAATCATTACACAATTACAAATGTGAAAAGCAAGGATTTAAAACAATTTGTAGTCATATATCAAATGTGTGATAAATAACACCACAGGGAGCCACATCCTCACACAACTCGCCCATCTCCGCTCTGGAGTCGATTGTGACGCCTGACAGCTGGCGTTTAAATGGACTGATTAGTCGATGAGATTCCCATTCACGCCAATCAGTGTTAGATATTTCCTCCAGCTAATGCAGTGGAGGATGGTGGGACACTGCCAGCTGTGGATACGGAATCGCAGTAAACTGCGCAGTACATCAACATCAACATCATTGTGATGTGCTTGTGGAACTTAAAGGGATTGGTCTATTTTATTCCATTAGCGATGCTTTTTGATAAGAGGCACTTTTTCTCTTTTCTCTGTTGGTAACTACAGACAAATGAGAGTGGAGTGTTATCATGAAGAAAAGGTCACTCTGAGTGATGCCATTTGCTTGAAATGCTCATTTCCTTATTCTATAAAGTTCATGGTGTATGTTTAATTTCAGTTTGACTGCATTCTAGTACTTTATAATACTGTACATGAGTGTTTTTAAACGTTTAATGAGATTTTAATGACCGCCTTAAACATCAGCGTTCTGTACTTGAAACACCACTTGAATCAAACATCACGTGGATTTTTGATTTGCTAGTTGAAGTGATATGAAAATTAACCACTAGAGTTGATCTTACAAATGAGGTTCCATAGGTTAATGAACATTTGAATAGAATTAAATATCATTCATAGGTGTAAAAATATCAATTCACTTGAGATGAATGTAATATTCTAATTAAATCACAAATCAGTTATGACATGCAATCAATTTTATATGACATATAGCATTAATATTAATATTAACATAGCATTAATTAAATCTCAGACATATACATTAAAAGTAGTCATTACTCCACAACCGGCGTCTGTATAACATCATTAACCAACGTGGTTGAATTTACAATATGCGACAATATGGTTTGGGGAAACAGTCGTTACAGACATACAACATAACAGAGTTATGTTGTTGTACGGGAAACACACCTCAGTTCAGTTTAGCATTTACCTAACACCATATTATTACCTTTACAACTTAAATTTAAAATGAGATATGGTGATACTTTTTCAAATAGAGTTCAAATATACCAAGTAGTCTCTCAATGTCACACATAATGCACGGTTGGTAAAGCAACGCTTTCTTTATTAACCTTAATCAGTGTTTTATATTTTTAGAATTTTAATTTTATAATCAATATATTTATCATTTGACAGTACAGATACCCATCATTTGCAGACGGTCCATACTTATTCAAAAAAAGGACTTCAATTTAAATATTTACGTTTAAACAAGGTCTCTCATTTCTGAAATTCAGAGAATTTCATAACCACTGAAAATGTACATTTTGTTTGTTTTTCAGTGTAAATAATGTGTTAATGTACTGTTAATGATTAGTGTTTCAGCCCACTAATAAAAAATTCTAATAAATCTTAAGCTGCTCCCTTTAGCAAAGCTACATTGACTTCTGTGCTGTTCTTTAACACCATAAAAGAGAAGGATTTGAGGGTGTGTGAGGACAGTCCTTCCAAAATGTTGAGAAAAAGTCTATAAACGTCACATTAGCATGGAAAGGTCACATTGTATTTTCATTGAGCTTATCAAATGATGTGCCTAAACTAAAAAAACATGAAAAAATCATGCATGACAGATGCTTCACAATGCCTGCTGCATTTTTTTTTTTTTTGCTTGTGGATTTGACCTGCCAACCACACCCCACCTTTTGTTCAGTCTCAAGGAAGCGTTTGAGGTCATCTGTATCCAGGTGGTCTTTATGGTTGCTGTAGGTGAGCATCAGCAGATAGAGATCGCGCCGCGTTGACATCATCTTATAGAAAGAGCAGAACTCCTCAAATCCCAAAGTGCCTTGGTTGTCATCAGTGTCTGCCTCCTAAAATCAGAGATGGAGAAATTTGGAGTGAAAGACCATCAAGGTGAATCAAACTGTTTGCCATGTAAGTAACATTGTAAAAGAATTTTAAAAACGTTTAAAAGAAGTTTAAAAGAATGTCATGCTGCTCTTTTTCATACAACAAAAGCATATAGTGTCCAGGGGCTGTCACGTTCAGAAAAAAAGGGAAAACCACCATGAAGGAACCGTCAAAGTAGCCTATATGGTATTGCAAATATTTTGAAGTCATACACCAAAGCTGTCACTGTGGCTGTACCTTTTCAAAAGGTAAACTTTTGTCCATTTCAGGTGCTAACATGTACATTTTAGATATGTACATTTCATGTGCTAATATGTACATTTTAGGTGTGAATATGTACATTTTAGGTGCTAATACTGTATGTACATTTCAGGTGCTAATATGTACATTTTAGGTGTTAATATGTACATTTCAGGTGCTAATATGTACATTTCAGGTGTTAAAATGTACATTTTAGGTGCTAATATGTACATTTCAGGTGCTAATAATTACATTTTAGGTGCTAATATGTACCATTAAGGTACCAATATGCAGCCTTTAGGTACAAAAGTGTATCTTTTGAAAGGGTACAGCCTCATTGACAGCTTTTGTACCTTTTTTTCTGAGAGTGTAGTTGCATTACATACACTCTAAACAATGCTGGGTTGTTTCACCCCAAATTTGGGTCAAATATGGACAAACCCAGCCAGAGGGTTACATTTTTAACTAAGTGTTTTGATTTGTCCATATTTGACCCAAAATTGGGTTAAAACAACCCAACACTTTTTAGAGTGTAGAATATCACAATTCCATTTTTCATGTTAATGATGCCGAACAGCAAGGTTCTCACGTGCCTCATAACTGTGGGGAGGGGAATATTTGCAATAAATCACGACTACAATAATTTTTGTTTCTCACATAAAGCTATTGTACCGTTTCAGAGGACTTAGTGTACAGGTTATGCCTTTTTTGCCATTTTTGTGGTTTGACCGTGAGTATATCGATTCACTTTCATTATGTGGAAAAGAGCAATGTGAACATTTTGCCAATCAACTTCTTTTGTGTTCTACAAATGTCACATTAGGTAAATAATGGGGGGAAAAAATTACATTTTTTGATTTAACTATTCATTTAAACCCTGGTTGCTCCAGGGGATCGTACCTGTAACTGTTCTGTTTATGTAATAAGTGTACAATTATAAAAATTCATATAGCATATTCTCCTGATTTAAAAAAAAAAAAAAAAAAATACATTTTAGAGTTAGCCTCATATCTGAATCAGATTATGGTCAGGCTTCATGTAAATAAACTGCTCATCACTTTCTACATCCAGGGATCCTCTTACAGAAAATACCACAAATATGCCTCTAGGTTTATGAACTGTAACCATTTTAATTTGTGTGCCATTTTTTGAATGAAAATACTAATAGAGTAAAGCACAGTTGTGGGTATTTGCTTCCTAAAGCATGATTTCAGTCACTGATCATTGGCTATAATGGAGGATAAACCAGCAGCTCTTCAATCAACTGAAGAAATGGATCATTCAATAACAGCAACCAACTTTCCCAATTAAACCCCTGCCTGGCTGAGAAGTCAAACCCCTAAAAAACAACAGCGACTCCACATCTCTCCTACAGCTCTCAGCCCATAAGAGCCCAGAACCGTTTTCTCAGCTCACTGAATCCCAGGCTCAGACGCCAGCGCTGATCCGGAGAGCTGCTGAGTCAAACACACACACAAAGGCTTGCAGTGAGCCGAGGCGTGGAGGATGTAATAAACCCTGAGCTAAGCGCCCGAGAATTGGTGCTTTATGGTGAGAAGCGTGAAAACAGGTCACAAAAAAACAAAAAAAAAAAAACAGGTCACTGAAGATGTCGAGAAGAGCCGCATTCACACTGCTCCCTCTGAGGAGATGGCATCACTTCCTTTGAGTACAGGACTAAGATATATAAATTATGGACCTTACAAATAAATACATTACATATCTAAAAATTTAACTTTTTATACAATAAATATACTTATAATTAAATGATCACATTCAAAATCTGAAAAAGTCAGGGTATACAGCCCGTTCTCATCCCAAGGCGTCATCTTACTGACGCTTTTGACCATGCATCTAAATCCGCCGTACATGGCAACCTTTAGCGTCAGTTAGATAACGCTCATTATAGGGCGTCATCTAACTCAGTCTTTCTCAAACTTTTTTCAGTCAGGGCACCTTTCAAAAGTCCATAACATCTCAAGGCACCCCAGTGTAAAATATAATTTAAAAAAACACTGCATAACCCAAATTTAAATGCAAATGTCTTGTTTAGTTAGACAGAACAGTAATGAACAGAGCCTAATATGAACTGTAAATAACAATAATAATAATAACTTTATAGCACCTTTAAAAACACAGGTTTGCAAAGTAATTCACAAAATAATTAATCAGACACAAATGCCATAAAACCGACCACAATCAATAACAGACGTGAGCCTGGTGCGACGCACACAGCCGCCCTTTCCTGGCAGGGATGGGTGAGAGGTCGTCAGGTGTCTTAAGTTTGTTTGGAATCATCCCTTGGTTTGACAGTTTCATCCCACATATTAGACACAAAGGGAGAGGGCATGTTGCATCCCCAGTACTGATGAAGCAAAATTTTAGGTAGTCTAACTGTCGTTGTATGTTCTCATTTTTAGCCTTGTCTAACGTTACCTTTGCGACCTTTGGTGCCGACTCAGAGCTGGTGGAGGAAGGAAGTAGTAGGCTGAGGCTCCATTTCACAGAAAAACTTTCCGGCTCTTGTGGGGATTTTCTTTTCAAAAAACGATCCATAATGCTGTAACTAAAGTGGCCTAAATTCACGTTTATTTTTACGTTTCTGTCAGTCTGAGATGTTGTTGCTATAACGCGTTGCTATAGATTGCGTCACTTGCGTCAAGTTGTGTGTGTCTTGCTTCGGTCTTGTGAGACGGATTTTTTTATGATTCATTTTATATATTTATCTAAAATGAATTTACAATTTTATTAATATGTTCATATGTTTAAAAAGAAGAATGTAAATATGTAAATTCAAATAGATTTATATATGAAATGTCAGCTGTTTTTTTTCTGTTGTTTTTTTTTATTTTTTTATTTTTTTGTATTTTTTAGCCTACGTAATTTTTTGGCGGCACCCCTGACACAGCTAGGGGGCACCCACTTTGAGAAAGGCTGATCTAACTGATGCTTTTGACCATGCGTCTAAATCCGACGCTCATGGCAACCTTTAGCATGAGTTAGATAACGCTCATCCTAGGGTGTCATCTTACTGACCATGCGTCAACATCCGACGCACATGGCACCCTTTAGCGTCAATATGAGACGCGCCTCCTAGTGGTCTAACCCTAACCCTAACCTACCCCAGACCTAAACCTACCCATCATCTAACTGATCCTAAAGGTTGCCATGTGCGTCGGATTTAGACGAATGGTCAAAAGCGTCAGTTAGATGACGCCCTATGATGAGCGTCCTCTAACTGACGCTAAAGGTTGCTATGAGCGTTGGATTTAGACCCATGGTCAAAAGCGTCAGTTAGATGACGCCCTAGGATGAGCGTTATCTAACTGACGCTAAAGGTTGCCATATGCATCAGTTTTAGACGTATGGTCAAAAGCGTCAGTTAGATGATGCCCTAGGATGAGCGTTATCTAACTGACGCTAAAGGTGGCCATATGCATCAGATTTAGACGCATGGTCAAAAGCGCCAGTTAGATTGGACGAGAATGCGTTGGGGCCATAGGGTTGTTAGAGATTGTAGGTTATTTACTGTCAAAAATGCCATGTCTTTATTATAATCTGTTCTCTAGATGTAAAAAATATATATATATATATATTTAAAAATTTTATCCGCCAGCCCAGTCCAATTTTTTGAAAAAAGACATGAGTCTAGGTATAATTCCCATCCATAGAACAAACGGTGCAGATTACATGTCAAGGTCAAATTGTGAAATATTATTACAATTAAAAAAAAAACTGTTTTCTATTTTAATATATTTTAAAATGTAATGTATTCCTTAGTGTCACTTGATTAATATGATAATTTTGTTCTCAAGTAATGTATATTTTATTCTAATAATTATCATAGTAATTATTATCACATTTAAAAATGGTCATACTGCTTAAAATATAAAAAACCCCCCCGAACTATATTGTCCTTTCAGGATTCTTTGATGAATAAGAAATTTCCAAAGCACATTTATTTTAAATTAAGTTTTTTTTTTATTATTGTCACATTTGATCAATTTAATGTAACATTGAGGAAGTATTATATTCTTTTAAAAAATGGCCTTTGACTTATTACTGAATATAGTTCTCTAATATATATTATTTCAAACATATGTTGATTTCAGTTTATAAACAATTAATAAACACACAGCAGATTTCAGCACACAATGTGCAGACAATCACACAGGTTGTTTATGAGGTTAAGCCAGAGAAATCAGGGCCAAAGTCTTAAGGTGACATCACTCTCTGTTGTCGGATAGCAGGGCCAGATTGCCCCCCTGTGGTTTACTGTGTCTTACACTAAAGGCCATCTGTGTCCATTTACAGCAGATGGGGTGGATGCTGATGAAGTGTGAGGCTTAGTGACCTGCAAACAGCTGAGGCGAGGTCTCGATCACATACTCACCATAATCCGGGTGGCCATTTTTATGCTTTGGAGCCCAAAAAAACAAGGAATGTCGATATGTAAAACATTGTTTATTATGTATTTTGCTAAAATCTTTAGTCCTGACCAATTATCTGTATTTTCATATTTAAGTTAGAATCATTCAAAATATATGGGACCAATGATAATACTGTGTGGGCTATGCATTCAAAATATGGTTAGTGATTTTTCAAAATACCTAGCTCTAACTACTGCAATTTCTTCCTAGGCTGATTTTGAGTTTCCTAGACTGAGGAAAATACCAAATGGTACGCTTGATACCAACTACTAAGTAATGCAGTGCCAACACACCACATTGCTTTCAGGGTTATATTAAACTAATATTTATGATGGATCCAATATTCCTAACATTTTGGAACAATCCAACATGGAGTAGCTGGCAGGACCTAACATTTTTGGCATCTTCTAATATGGTGAACAGATTGGATCCAATATTCCTGACATTTCAAGTCAACCTTAAAAAGTCAGGTTTTTGTTGGGGTTTTTTACATTGTGAAATACACCTTTTGGGATCGCTTACCCTTAAGGTAACAGATAGCAGATATCATCAGGTAGTATCCAACCTTCCTTGAGTGTTTCAACCCTTAACCACAACACTCTCCAGTTGGTGGATCGGCAGTGGTGGCCAAATCACTGCCCATCTGCTCTTGGATAACAGCTGCCTTCCTCTCTCTTACTTCATATCCAGCAAAAAGCTCATTCAGCCTCATCTCCCATCCAACAAGTAGCGTTCGTTTTGCTCTTCTCGTCCATGCCTAAAGCTTACAACAGCTGCCATGCTGATTTGGCAGGAAAGGTCTTCCTCTCATGAGCCTCTTCACAGCCCTCCTTCCATAGCTCTTTATTAAGAGTGATACTCTTACTCTTAGATTTAAGTGCTGCTTTTGATACAGTGGACTATAAAATTATTATCTTATGACTTGAAGAATGTGTGGCTATTGAAGGTTGCACTCTAAACTGGTTAAAGTCCTACCTGAATGCTAGAACATTTTCATTTCACTTTTATGCAGATGACACCCAAATTGATTTGCCCCTGAAGAAAAACTGTCTGATCTTTGAAACGAAATAACTCTGCTAGATCATTATGTTCATCTCAATAAAGATTGCTGATGGTTCCCAGATCTAGACTTAAGACGAGGGGTGACCGTACTTTTTCTATTGTAGGTCCAACATTTTGGAATATTCTTCCTCTATCTCTAAGACTAGTATCCACATAGTCTGATTTTAAATCTAAGGTAAAAACCTTGAATTTTCTGATTGGTGTTTTTGATGTCAATTTTCGTTATAAATAGTCTTTCTTGTTTTTTAGATATTTATCCTGTTGTACACCACAATGGCCAGCTACATTTGATTTTATTGTGCTAAATAAATAAATAAAAGTTGATCTGATGTTTTGATTTCTGGTATTTCAGAACATTCCAACATTGGACATAGAGATTGGATCCACTATTCTTGGTGGTTTGGCATAGTTTTGGCAACATTTTTGGGTAGCATAACCAGCAGGATCTAATAGTTTTGGTGTACTGTGGCTGTTAGGATCCCAACAATCTAAAAAGTAGACTGTGGTTGGTCACTTTACATATCAGTCAGACTAAGAAGGCGACTTCCTGCCTAATATTGTGTTCACACCGGACGCGAATAGTGTATCAGGCGCGAGTGATTTGAATGTTAAGTCAATGCAAAGACGCGTTACGCGCATCAAAAATTCCTGCCGCATGAATGAGACGTAGAGCGTGGCGCGGTAGACGCGAATACACCTCATCTGCGCGTCAAGTTTGCGCGAATGCTGCAAATTAGGCGTCTGGTGTATTAAGCGTGTTACGCGCAAATGATTTAGTTAGTGCTATTTGCGCATTCACATGTTTGATGCGAATTTGCACCAGGACAGGTTAATAACTTTTGGAGGCTGGCTCTATTTATCATCAAAACAAAAATAAATGAGAGATTAGGTGGATGAGGGTGAGGGTGATACAATGCAGGACAACAGGTCATCAAACTGGTCGCGGGACAGGCGGAAGTACCGCTGACAATGGCCGTCATCCAGGCACAGCTCCTGGAGCGAACAAATTGTGAAACTCGCCAAACTGGGTTCGCCTCCGAAGGGTCCGGTGGATACAAATACGGCGACGATGATCCCTACGCCGCTTTTCTGCTCCTAGTGGTGACTCTCTCAAAATGCTCGATCAACATAAAAAAAGATGGCCGCCAACTGGTTTCGATTCCGACACGCATAAATTTCGCTTCAAACTTTTGTTTTTACACACTTCAATTTCGCTCTTGACGCGCGAATGGATTCAAAGTGTATTTGACGCGTAATTCGCATCTGGTGTGAACGTACAGTAAATGGGAGTTTTTGACAAGAATAAGCTACAATGTGACTAGTCTTTATGTAAAAAGTATAACAAAAGCCATAAAATATATTGACGGTTCATGAAAAGTATTCAGTTCGTTTTCAAACTTTAGAGATGTTGTACCTTTAAAAGTTGATATAGTATATAGTATATTAAAATTGTCAATATTTGGTAAGTGGCTATTGTCTTTATCAATCACACCCAATTGTCCTGATCGCAATGGTTCAACTTACCTTAAACATCTGTTTGACTTTCTGTCTGGGAAGGTTGACGTTGAGTTTATGCAGGAGCTGTAGGACTTCACTGATGCTGAGGCAGCCGTCTCCATTCTTATCTGCCTCTGCGAAGGTCTGCTTCAGCCATGTAATGGGAAGAGTTAAGGGTCTGAGAACATAGAATGGCAAGCACCGCCACCAACAAAATATTATGTTAAGCACCGTTTCATAACAAGAATTTAAACTGCTGATGTTGCGAGTTTGCTAAACAATGTCTAAACCAGTAGTATGAAAATAGCTCACATTTTTTTTTCAAAACTGGGTATCTTTTCACAAAACAATCTACCTTTCTTTTCTTTTTTAAAGAGTAGCATGATAAAAGGCTATTCACTGATTCATTTGATTCCCAGGAAGAAGATCCTGAACTGCATTATTCGTCTCCCAGATAAGGAAGACAAGTCTGAGAAAATGCACGTAGCGTGACTCTAGCTAACTCCTTTTTTATGATAGCTTGACAGTAACTATGTCTTCATAATGATAGGTGGACGATAGTGAACTACTTTTTAAAAGCATGGCTTGAAATACTAAATTATGAGTTTCCTCGACAGGGAATCTAACTCTGTTGACAGTTCCAACATGTTCATTTTTCCCAATCTACTAAAAATCGGATTGGTAGTAAGGTAGCTAGCATCATCTTTATTGGGTTTCTGTCATTGCAACTACTTTAGAAAGGATATTGGTCACGAGTGCGTTGTCGTTTGGCCAGACTGTCTTCATCGCTGATGCCGGCCATAAGGTACTTAAGGCCAGTGATCCAGGTGCGAGCTTCTTCTCCTGTGCCTGACACCAGGTCAAGGGACGCCATGTGCTCGCCATAGTAGATGCTGAAGCAGCAGTTGGGATCAAAACTACCGTCAGCATACCGCTGGAAGATCTCAGACTGCTTCCCCTCACACACCTCCCGAATGGAGTCGATTGGGACTGGTAGGAGAAAAAGATAACGGGTCTGAGTAGTTAAAAGAAAAAGATGACATTTATGCTATAATCCTGAGGTGTTCGTTAACATTCCTACTTTCCTTCAAGCAGCAACATCATCGTGCATCAACATCCTAATGCTACGAATGTGTGTAATCATGTAAATGAGAAGAGCAGATGGCTACCTCAAATTAAACACTCTCCAATGCCAATGTACAACATCTAGAAACACTTAATTCGTCAATTCTTGCTCATTTAAACCAGATCATGTCTGCCAAGAGAGTAGCCACATCTGAACAGCATGAGCACATTCCTCCACCCAAAAACAATGCAATTCTAGCTACTACTGGAGTGACATCTGATTCAACACGTGATTGTTTTCAAAAACCCATTTTTGAAATGTAGAATATCAAGATGAGATTTTTAAGAAAAAAACAAAACAAAACACAGCCTATCTGTTTATTACTTGATTCTGATTGGTCACTCATGGCTTTCTGTATATTTCATTCACATATTCTTGTATAATGAAACGAATGTTTGTTAAACTGTAAACTGTACTATACAGTACAAATTATTTATGCAGTTAAGAAAGAAAGAAAGAAAGATAAGCTATAAGAAAGACCCAATGGAATGAATAAACAAACATAATTTTCTTTTTGTGTGTTGACATATTTATTTTAAAACAGCAAGTTGAAAAGTAGCCAAAATCTTTCGGTATATCTGGCTACTAGACAAAACTACACTTGTCAACTTGTGTAATCCACGGCTGACTACATTTTTAGTGTTTCAGTAGTCACATATATAGCCACATATACATATACATATACATATATATATATATATATATATATATATATATATATATATATATATATATATAAAATTTACCACATTTTATTACCACATATACACACACACACACACACACATATATATATATATATATATATATATATATATATATATATATATATATATATACATATATTAGGGCTGGGCAACAATTAATCACGATTAATCGCATCCTAAATAAAAGTTTGTGTTTATGTAATATATGTGTGTGTAGTGTGTATAATTATTTTGTATATATAAATACACACACATGCATGTATATATTTAAGAAATATTTGCATGTATCTACTTTATATATATTTATACATAATTAATATTATGTGTATAAATAAATATTTGATATATTAAGAACACATTTTTCTAAAATATATACATGCATGTGTGTGTATTTATATAAACAAAATAATTATACACAGTACACACACATATATTGTAAACACAAACTTTTATTTTGGATGTGATTAATCGCAATTAATCGTTGCCCATATATATATATATATATATATATATATATATATATATATATATATATATATTAAAATGCTGCTGTTCATCACACGTTTTTTGAACTTGCAGTGTACTTTAAATCTCAAAAGTATATTGGTAACACTTTATTTTACAGTGTCATTGTTACATACATTGTTACTATACTATAACTAACCCTAAACCAAACCCTAATCCTAGCCCTATAATAAGTGCATGTAGTTACTTAATATTGCTCAGTACATAAATGTATAATTACAGTGTAACAATTACACCTTAAAATAAAGTGTAACCAGCATTCAAAATACTGGAAAACATTATACCCGAAATAGCTTAAAGATAGTAAGTATCTTTTTGTTTTTATGTTGTTATTGTCAAAATATAGATTCATTGTGGATTAAATACTTAAAATTAAAGTGAAAATTGCGTATACAGATAAGAGGTTTTTATCTATACTTTAGCAGATACAAAAAGAGTATAAAAAGCATGAAAAGTACCATCTGTGTGTGATTTCCACTAGGAGATCTCTAGGCTGCTAAATAATGCAGATTGAGGTGGTTGCAGAATCTCAGATGATCTTATTGTTGAAGTATATATACTCAAAGGCTCAAAGGTTCAGAAGTTATCTAATGAATCTCACATGAATTTTTACTTTTTTTAATGAACCAACTGGTGCATACTGAAATCTTTCCGGTTAAGACTGATGAATAATTGAGTCAACTTAAGAAGCTGATTAATTCCCCAGCCTGCGGTGGAATGACGGGACTCTGAACTTTATCCCCCCTCGTGAGAGACAATGAGCGCTGTCATTTAGACATGAATCATCGGATGTTACTGAAGTAACCATCCCCTGTGAGGTGTGTAATGTCAATAACTCATGATAGTTGAGGACATCCCCAGGAAATAGTAAGGCAAGAGAGGCAGGTCAAGACACAGACACGCTAATCTATTGTAGTCATATGCACGGCAGTTAAAGCAATCAAATTACATCTGTAATAGATAAGTAGTCATTGTTGAATGATAAGAAAGAAAAATGAATGAAATCAATGTAGTGTTTCTCTTATTTTTTAAGTATCCATCTTCTCATTTTTGTTCTCTCAAGAAAAGAGTAATCTATTACGTTTCTCCTCTAGAGTTTCAGAGGACATCTCAAACTATATTAAGGTTTACCTGATAGCAAATTCTGCATTCAACAGTGCTCAATAGTTCTCATATGAACTCAAACTGTTCTCATCAAATTTAAAGGGACACTTCAGGATTTAGCATTAAGCTTTGTATTAGTAGAAAACCTGTAATATTTTCAAATTACCATGCTCTCCACCCTCATATCCCCCTGAGATTCTATGATGATGCAAAAATCATTATTTTGCGCCATCGGATGATTTTTTTGGCCTTATAGGGTGGGATCTCACTCACAGAATGAACACATAGTGTCAGCCATCTTTTTTTTGGAAGCTAAGCTGACAGGCTCTTGTTCTGTGGAGAAAGCCGAGTAGTAGGGGTTACCATCCTCTTTTTCCCGGACATGTCCGGCCGTCAATGTCCGGGATTCAGCTTTTGCTTTCTGCAGTCGTCATTCATTGTTTACGTGTACAGCTTTTGTTTCAATCTAACTGAATTAATTCTGATTGGTGAATCTGAATGTGGTGTTTACATGAACGCTAAACAAGTGATCGGTTGATGTGCGTATTAACATTGCAAAGAAAATTCACGCTCCTCTGTGAGAGATACGAGACCGGTTCGTCTCACAGGTGTCGCTCATCGGTAATCACGCCACCGGCCTCGCGCCGTTCTCCTGCGGCGATCACTCGTCCCGCTCGCCACAGTAAACATGATGAATGGCGACTGTAGAACGAAAAAGCCGAATCCTGGACATTTTGGGTGTTCATTTTCGGGCAGACTCATCACAGAGACTCACTAGCAGCCTAGACTGGTTGTTTAACCTCTGCGCTCTGTTACCGGTAGGCGTGGCCTCCTAGGGCAGCGAAGCAAGTGCATTCTGGGAGTTGTTGTCTTTCATCCACATAAGCCAAAAATACATTTTCTGGCTTTTCTCAGTCTAGAAAGCTCCAAATTCAAAAATAATTTCACATTTCTTCTGCATAAATGACCCGTTTTAAATACACAATCATCTTTCCAGAGGTGAAGTATCCCTTTAAAGCTGATACTTAGGGTGAGAAATGACTGAGATCTCCATTATCTTAGTGTTGCAACATTAGTTTGATAGCCCTATTCTTCAGAGACAACATCTGAGACTAGATTGATACTTGCATAAACAGCACAGTCTCATCCCAAGACGTCATATAACTGACGTCTTGGGACGTCTTTTGACCATACGTCAACATCCGCCTTTTTAGGGTACCCTTAAACGTCGGTTAGATGACGTTATCGGATCCTAACCCTACCCCAGACCTAAACCTACCCCGTCACCTAACTGACGTTAAAGGTTAAGCGTCAGTTGTATGACGGTCATGTAACCGACGTTTAAGGGTACCCTAAAAAGGCGGATGTTGACGTATGGTCAAAAGACGTCCCAAGACGTCAGTTATAGTATGTTACAGCATAAAACATCAACAAGTTATTTAAGAGCCACATCTGAGATTATGGTCTGTAAAATATAGGGCTAATAAAAACAGTACATTGAGAGTTGAGGCATAACCTCAGCAATAAGAATGAGACTTACTTTTGGCTTTCTCGTTCTTCCTAGACGGTCGCCAGCGGATGCAGGATTTGTGTTCGTCCAAGTAGAAAAAGCGCACCAGGCCTTTGGATCCTCCACGCAGTTTCACCATCTGAGTGCCCGTCTGCATGGAGCTCATGCATTTCTCCACTAACAGAGAAACAAGAGACAGGGAAGATTTCAGGCATGTCTACTGTACAGTAATGTTTTCATTAAGAGATACAATGAAAAAAATAGCAATAGAATTCATATACAGATGAATAAACGAAACAATAACAACAAAAAAAAAAAAACATTAGAAATAACAACGCATTCTCACCCCAAGGCGTCACCTTTGACCATGCTTCAATATTTGACGTTTTAGGCGCCCTTTAGCGTCACTTACATGACGCGATCCTACGGCGTCATCTAACTGACGCTAAAGGAAAGCGTCAGTTAGAGGACGCGGTTAGGTTTAGGTGTGGGGTGGGGGTAGGGTACACGCGATCCTAGGGCGTCATCTAACTGACGCTAAAGGGCGCCTAAAGCGTCAGATATTGAAGCATGTCCAAATGCTTCCCAAGGCGTCACTTAGGTGACGCCTTGGGAGTGAGAATGGGCTGGAAATAAAACTAGCAAACATACACCAATGATATTTTTTATCATTTCACATGGAAGAGGTGATATTATTGGTAAACCCCACCTAAGCATTTTTCAGCATTTTTCAGATGGATTGAGGACTAACAATCCATCAAAATATCTGACATGCAGTCAATCAGTAGTCAGAAACGGCCAGTAATCAATACTGTGACCTTCATGTACCTGATCAAAATCCAAATTTATTTTCAAACATCCCTCTTCCTTCACAATACAAAAATTGTTTGGCAATATTGAACCTTTCTCTGTTCATATTCTGCACTTATGAAAGCAACCGCTGGTAGGAAACAATCATGCATTCTAAATAACTGCCACATTCTCTCAATCTTACTTTGTACTTTTTCTCCAAATGGCTCATGAAATGTTTGTGAAATGTGAAATCTTTAAATCTTGTTTCTCATGCCACACTCAGGTCTCGTGCCACACTAAGCAAAATTGTGGGAAAACTCATTATTCACTCACAGGGGAGTGAGAAACCAAACAGAACAAAAACATACCTATAATAAATGTTTTTTTTTATTAATTGTTTGGCTCTGTAATGCTGCATTTGAAAATCCCACATAACAGTTTTGGCTAAAAGCTAGGTATTTCAGATGTATTGAATACAGAAATGAGAGCTTATTTTACTATCTGTGTCTGACAAAGATTTTCATCAGTAATTTGCAATTAATTTGATAAAAAAATTAAACACTGTGATTTTAGCTTTTTGAAAAGTGTTTGGTTAGAGCACTTTTAGTTACTTGCACATTAGAACTGGAGTTGAAGTGCCCTGACATACATAAAATAAATGTTTTTACAGTTGCTTTTGAATGGCTGCCTATGAGGGTCAAATTGACCCGCGAACACCACAAACGTAATATTAATTTTATTTGGATATGTCAAACACAGCAGCATGTTCAAACATCGCATGCATATTCATCATGATAGATGAAAAAAGTCACAAAATATCAAGAAAAAACCCCCAAAGGTTTAATATTATTTCAGGTAGCATGAAAAAAAAAAATAGCTCATTGGCTGACATAATATTTTTCTGTATTGAAATAAGTGTGGAAAAGCTTTTTTTTTTTTTTTAGCTCCATAAAGTTGTAAAAAAAAAAAAAATTACAAAATATAACCAAGAAATGTTATTATTTTGCATCGGTAGAGTTGCTCTAGAGCTTTAAAATATGTGGGTCAAATTGACCTCGCGAACATCACGAACATAACAGTAATTTTGTTTGTATATGTCAAAACACATCAGCATGCTGAAACTTTGCATGCATGTTCATCATGATTAAATAAGAAAAAGTCATAAAATATCAAAAAAAAAACAACAACAACAATGTTAACCAGTATTTCAACTAGAAAATGTAAACGGGTCAAATTGACCCGCAACATAACACACGGGTTAACACTGTGATGAAAGTGGAATTTATTGAAATAACCAAGCAATGTTACAATATAAACATTTATAATTTACTGTTCTCCTTAAAAAAAAAATAAGTGTTTGACATTTACATTGCAGCACTGTGCAACATATCCAGAAACATAGTATAACCATGGCACTTAAAGTGTCATAACAGTGCAAGGAAAAAACTAACAAGAACAAAATCCCAGCTGACCTAACGCCACCAAATTGCCTTCAGGAACAGAGATGACGGCAACCTTTTTTTTTTTTTTTTCATTATTCATGCACTTATGAACAGAATGAGTGTAAAGTAACACTTAAGACAACACAGATCTGGCTTTGATAAAGAAGTTTCTTCAGAGAACAGACCACTGTTACATAAACAGCAGATGAGCCCAGAGACTATTATATAATAATCAGCGAAGTGTTCACAATAGTGTGCCATTGCTCTACGTTTCCATCTCTTAGTATTAATGCGGTATTAATATCAGCAGAGCTCATCTGAGTTGGCTCTTTATTTGATAATTATGCAGGGAGCATCGACAGACAGGATGTAATTTAAGAAGATTTGAGCAGATCGCTAAATCCAGGTTTGAGTGATTGGTGTATACGCTTATGTGTAATTCAGAATGACTGTACACTGATTGCATGGCTAAAGCACCTTGTCTAAGGCCAAGCGGTGATACTCAATGAGTTCCAGTATCATCAATATTTTAACTACTAAAAATCTACAATTTTGAAAAGAAAAGATTTAAAGCCTGACCACATACATAGGAAGCCATCTCAAGGTGCTTTAAAAGGATAGTTCACCTCCAAAAATATATTTTAAAGGAGAAAGAAATGCATACGCTTTGGTAACAACATGAGGGTGAGTAAACGATGGCAGAAAATGAATTTTTAAGTGGCTATCTCTTTATGGTTAAAATGAAATTGCATTCCTGTGAAGGCCATCGATCCAGGATACAGCATCCTTGCGACACATAAAACAAGCGGTTTGGAACATCGATGGATGGATTTTACATTTGTAATGTGACAAGCAGTCTCTGAGTGATAAATAAAGATATTAATGAAGCAAAAATGTAGGATGGGGCTTGATTTCTTATGCTGGGACAGAATGGATTATAAAAAGGTGGCCATACCAGAATGGACCAGAATACAAGTCATCTGCTTTAATGTTAAACTGCACTATAGGAAAAAAAGGGCTCTTTTTTTCAGGGGTTTAACAAGACAAACATTTATTTTCCTTGAAATAATAAGCACTGACGAATCATTTACTATAAGACCAGGAATGTGCATTACAAATGTAAATAGAGTTTAAAAACTACCCACAAAAAAAAAAAAAATGCTGATTTGAAGAAATGTAAAGTAACATCTAGAGCTTTTTATTTTCACCAAAGAATGGGAAATGGTTCTTGATACAAAGAGTTGTGGAATGGATCCGGCAACCTTCGTGGCTGATTTGCCAGATAAACCTTAAGTAGAATGTAACCTGGTTTGACAAAAGTTTTATGAGATAATGCCAGCTCAATGCACCATAAATTCAGCCAGACGTTTTTTTCCCCATAAAATGCTCGTAAGAGCTCTGGTCTTTTAAATTGATCCGATCTCTATTGCCGAACACACAGCAGGAAGTTCAGAATCAATAGGGGTTAAGCTAAACTGCTTTTTGATTGTTAGAACAGATACCAAAAAAAAAGGAGAGCTTTAGTGAATGTATCCCATGTTGTGCAAAAGCAGTCTAACGCATTTCCCATGTGGTACCTCATCAAAAACACTCCTCTAGTGGGTCTGAAATGGTTGCTATGGAAACCAGGTTCATGGTTGAAACCTTTGAGAAACATAAATGGAAATTTAAGAAAACAGACTAGCCATGTTGCTCATTGACAAGCTTGAATACTCACATACTCTAGTTGGCTCAAGAAAATAGTTGGCAACAAAATGTCAACAGAAGATGCACTGATTGGTGCCATTGTAAGCCCATTTATCAGAGTTGAGCCTCTAATGCTGCCACATAGCAGGTCAGCGGGGTTTGTAGACAGGATGTGTGCCAGAGAAAAGTAAGGTAAACCTCTCAAGCACCATCCATCAGGGAATTAAAGCTTAAAGGGATTGCCCATATGTCACTCCATGTACAAACAGGTGCCTTTTCATCATGCCACACAAAAGAAATCAGCATTCTTGATGGCTCGATGCGTTGGTGAAGCCAAATGTCACACTGGTATGTTGTAAACAACCAGGACAGAATTTTGGAGAGCAAGTAAAGAACTAATATTTTAAGACAGCAATGACATTCAAGTCAAGGTTTGGAATGTTCAAAATAGTGATGTTTTATTTATTTATTTATTTATTTTTAATTTTGTTTTTCTTTTAGTAGGCTCCAATGCTGGTGAAAATGCTGGTTTACTATGCCCTATAGGCAGGATAACCTGTAAACGGTCACCCCCCTTTCTGAGCATACTGTTTATCTGAACTTAGATGGTTGCAATTTTTGAATGCTATGGGATACAAAGCTAAGGTTGGTGTTTTTTTTTTAAAGAAAACATTCAGCAGATTATAATATTGCAGAAGTGAAAGTAGCTTTAAATAAAGATAAAGAAGGTTATATAAGTTTATTTTAAAGCAATTTATACAATATATATGTTACAAAATAAGTTGGACTTGAAAACTGCTTGAAAATCAAAGGTATATTTCTAACCAAGTTGTTTCCAAATTTGAAGTTGATATCACAAAAAAGAAGCCAGCTACAAGGTTATGAAGTACCATTTCCATTGTAATGCAATGTTCAATTAAAAAAAAAAAAAAAAACTCTCTCTCGAGTGTTTGATCGTTCGAATGATAATATGTGATGAAAAAGTGTGCTAAGTGTCCCACAACAATACTGACAGTTAACAGGGTAACATATGACCATGACCATTAAACATATTACAACTATACATTTTGTGATAGAGGTTTTGATTTTACAAGGGAATTAGGTTCAAATTGCCATTTCTTATTTCTTTATAAAAAAAAATACAAATTAAACTGAAATTGACAGTCAGTGATCAGCATTTTAATTAAATGAAAAAGACACAATGAGTCCGAAATTCGCGTCCGAAAATTTCGCACGTTAAAATATAAATACGACATCACGTTATGTCAATCATGCTTGCACACTGCCTCTGAAACTTTCATTCTTCATTAAGAAAAATCTAATCGGGTTCGATTTTCTGTGTTTTTCGCATGCGTAGCAAGCAGTTTGAATGGTGTTTTGACAATTCAGAGCCACCGAATCACATCACAAATAAGAAAAAAACGCACACTCAGTGTGCAATGGCCTTAAGACTTGAATGGAGGATTTCAGACAACATGATGCTAACTGCTAATGTAATTTTCATTTGAGATGATAACTGATTTTTTTTTTTTTAAAGAAATTAAATTAAAATATTTGAATGAATGGACAAGATGCTTCTGTTTTGATGTCGGTCAAGTTTTTCTGTGTATTCTATACCCACAGCTGCATTAGTAAGAGCCTGTCCTAATACCAACACTTGTGGTTTAGGCCAATTGAGAGTGTGTGCATGGAAAGGTTCAAAAGTTCTAAGCCTCTAATGGACAAAAAAAATCCTTCACATAATTTTTTGAGGCTAAGTGTATACCATTATTCAGTTTAATTTGCTCCAGAATTGCAAGATTCTGAGGAAACTTTCCAGTTAAATTATGTAATTAGACATTACATATAATTTGGTTGTAAAAAAAAAGTGTTGCATATTTTATTGGTGCAGATATGAGTATGTATTTGTATGTATAAGTATGCACACACTTCCACCAAACCACCATGTTGAGCAATGTATTTGTAACACAGTTGCAACTGTTTTTATCACTTAATTAGAAGAATCACAAATGTGTTGTCTGCGACTACTGAACCGACATTTAAATGTTTATTTCAAAGTGCTTTGAAAATAAAAATGTGTAAATAAAGCTCTGTAAAAGTATTACTTACAGTTTTACAACACTATGAAGTAAGGGAAATGCAAAGTACACACACTTGCAGTCTTCACGCCCACTTGAACACTTGGGCCAAATACAGGAAATAGGTCATGAATAAACAAGTGCTCAAGATTCATTAAATTGAAATGCAAAGCTGATAGAAATAATCAATTTATTGAATTGATCTCTTACCGAATAAGCCTAGCTTCCATTTGGATCCATGCATAGTTTTATCCCCAGTCCAAAAGAATCCCGCCATGAGTCGTGACAGGGTCAGCTTGTGGAGAGCCTTAGAACAGGCAATTGCTGCCACTTGAGTTGATACTCGGGCTAGAGGTGTTGCCCGCTTAGCGGCAGGCAGTGGCTTCATTTCAAGCGCTATTGTTGGGGGCATCCCGGCAGAAGTGACCGAACTGGCAGGCATGACGGCGGCGCACATCACTCTTGAGTTTTTGCCGACTTACAAGCGTGTCCTTGATTTCTTTCTCGTGCTTTGCTTCTTCTGACTTCCTGCCTTTATATCCCTACAATCACTCTTTCAAACAAAGCCTCCATCCAACAACGTTTCCCGAGAAAATCTGACGGCAAGAACACAAACTACACGTCCAAACCCACAGGATTTGATTGACAGTCTTGACAGTTTTAGCATCAGCAGTCTAGGGTGGAGCTGCCTTTCTGATGGCATGCTGTGAGATGCCGTACTAGTAAAGATGCTAACTTATTGACTGTACAACACCTGTCAAGCTGACACTTAAATCCCCTCAGAACTGTAATCCAGGGATGGGGGATTTAGGTAGCTTATTGCGCACAGAACCACAGAGACAGTCCAGAGGAAGAGACCGAGAGAGAGAATTATTCCATTTATCAGCTCTTCCTATAATCATGAAAGCATCTACATGATTGTTTCTAACAGCTGACCATCAAAGTATTGATGTAATGTAATTGTATTTTCCCATAAACAGGAAGATCATATAGGTTTTTAGTGGTTCTTCCTAAAGCAAGCATCGCTACAATTGCTCATATATAAATCAATCCTTTAAAGGGTTAGTTCACCCAAAAATGAAAATTGTGTCATTAATGACTCATCTCAATGTCGTTCCGAGCCCGTAAGACCTCTGTTCATCTTCAGAACACAGTTTAAGATATTTTAGATTTAGTCTGAGAGTTTTCTGTCCCTCCATTGATAATGTGTGTACGGTATACTGTCCTTGTCCAGAAAGGAAATTAAGGCATCATCAAAGTCGTCCATGTGATATCAGTGGGTTAGTTAAAATGTTTTGAAGCATCGAAAATACATTTTGGTGCAAAAATGACAAAAACTACGACTTTATTCAGCATTGTATTGTCTCCCGGTTCTGTTGTCAATCTGTTTACAGTCTGAGGGATACGCACGCTGTACAAAACAATCCTCACAAGCATGTCTAAGGATTTCAACACAGAGGAAAAGACTTGCATTTTTTTTGCCCAGCCATATTTATTTGAACCCGAAAACACGGACGCACCAGATACACGTCAGCGAACGCGGATTGACAACAGAACCGGAAGACAATACAATGCTGAATAAAGTCGTTTAATTTAATTGAATTTCAATGTTTACTTTCGTTTAATGTTTAATAAATTTAATTTCGATTCTTTAAAAAATTCTAACTAACCCACTGATGTCACATGGACAACTTTGATGATATCTTTATTTCCTTTCTGGACAAGGACAGTACATACATTTTCAATGGAGGGACAGAAAACTCACGAAATATATCAAAAATATCTGAAACTGTGTTCCGAAGATGAACAGAGGTCTTACGGGCTCGGAACAACGTGAGGGAGAGTCATTAATGACATAATTTCATTTTTAACCCTGATTATTAGAGTTTAGATTTATGATATTCAACTAAGTTAACAGATGATAAAATATTTAGCCTATATTACCTGGAATATCCACTGAACTGATCAAATATTCCATAACCTTTTATACTGCATAAAGTTAACTGCTAAATGGAATAAAGTTTGTTTCAGGTAAATGAGCTGCAGCATGTTATTGTTTTATGAGCAAATACTCATTTTCACTTAACTTTTAAAAATCTATAATATCTACACAATGTCCTTTTAAATGTGATGAATAAATCTGTAATAAATGTACCTATTGTATGTCCCATACTGATTCTAATGGAAAGCGCTCAAGCTGAGTACTGTTGCTATGGTGACCACCTCAGTCTCACACAACTTTACTTCACAAGTGTTTATTTGGAGCCAGGTAGCGTAGGTAGCTCAGGTAACGCATGTATTAGTGAAACAAGGGTTTTTGTTTTTCCTGGCTCAGTGTTTGGAACAACGGTACCGGGATGAAAGTGTGCTACGTCACCTCATGTCTAATTAAGTATTATTTAAAGGAATTGTTTTTTTGTTTTGTTTTTTAATGAAAGCACTGGACACTCGCTTTTCTGATTGCTGTTAAGGAGAAAGGAGTCCTTCTTTGCCTCACTGTCTAAGCAGGCAGAGGAAATTATACGGTAGCACAGGTTATCTTTCACTTTAAAAAAGCTTGAAAGCATCCACAATGAATTAATTGTATTATGTGTGTCAGGGTACACTGTGACTAACAGAAAGATAGAAAAAAAAAACGCCAAAAGATCATTAAAACATGTAGTTTTAGGAATAAACAAGATGGTTGAAAATGATTTGCTGTATAATGTCTGAATGGTTCTGCATGTACAAATGACTGCAGGTTGTGGGTTAAAGGAAAGGCAAAGGTCACACTGTGATACAGTAGCAAACGCCTGGTGAAAGGCACAGTGTCAGTGCTCTGGCTGCTTGAATTCCCTGCTATGTATAAAAATTCCACCCCAGCTTGCACCCGAGAAACCCTTTCACCGACAAGCACACTGCAGGCTACTGCGGTCAATATAAAGGACAAGATGGGGTCAACAAAAGCACTCAATCTGTTTTCAAAGGCAAGAATGGGTTATACTTAAACACTTTTCCACCAAACCACCTTCAAATGAATTACTTCACATTCAAGACAACACGTATTCTTCTTTCACATTACAGCTAATTTATTAAAAAATCCAAAACAAGTAACATTTTGGCCACAGTCTAAAGAAAATATATTGATTAAGTATGTTATGATCTTTATAATAAATCATTATTTTACCCAGCAAGAATGTTTTTGTCTTTACAAAAAAACGTCAGAACATAGGCTCACTATTGGCAAGCATCACACTCATGACCAGTGAACTCACTCTGAGGTGTTTTAACAATGATTTTATTTACTTTCTGTGCCGGCAAGTTATAGTAGCCTACACTGTAAAAAAAAAATATTTTCAAGATTTGTTATCACAACATATTTTATTTTGTCAAATCAACTTTATAATAATTTATTTACTTGAGATAACTTATTATTTTGAGTTTCTGATGATTCAATTAATCTTCATTGTATTAACTCACTTTTTCCAGTTCAATCAACTTAAAATTTTAAGGCAACCCAGGTTACTTACTTTTTTAAGTTAAACCAACAATATTTTTTTACAGTGTAGTAATCACTAGGGTTGGGTATCAAGAATCGAGTATCGATTGGAACCGAGACTAACTTTTAGTTTTTCCCGGAATCGTTCAAAAGTTAAAATTTCGATTCCTAGTTTCGATATTCACAGTCCGCCGAGCGGAAGAAGAAACCGCTGAACAACACCAACGAAGAAGCGTCTACCGGAAGTGTTGGCATAACCACGCGAGTCGAACATGAGTACCTTACGTCGGCGATCCAAAGTGTGGCGTCGCTTTTCTAAAAATAACGAAATCTCGGCAAAATGCAAAATTTGTGACAAAAGGAGTATTTTTACAGAAGGAGTATTTCCTTCAGAAAGGATTATTTCCTTCAGAAAGGCCATTGGTTAGCAAGGTTAGCTAAACTTTTTTTGACCCTGCCTCTTAAAAGAATCGGAATCGAGAATCGTTAGGAACCGGAATCGAAACAAGGAATCGGAATCGGAATCAGAATCGTTCAAATTCAAACGATATACCCAACCCTAGTAATCACAACATTTTTTTCTTTTGTCAAATTAACTTAAATAATTTATTTAGTTCAGATAACATATAATTTTGAGTTTCTGATGATTAAATCATTCTCCTTCATTGTATTAACTCACTTTTTCCAGTTAAATTAACTTAAAATTTTAAGGCAACCAGGTTACTTACTTTTTTAAGTTAAACCAAGAATATTTTTGTACAGTGTATGGAGGAGTGTGGCAGCTCTCAGATTTAATAATTTGTGCGAGTCTTACGGGGTTTTGAACAACATGAGGGTGAGTAATTACTGAAAGAATTTTCATTTCTGCGTGAACTAACCCAATTTTTAAATAACGTCGTACATCTACACAAAACCCTAAACTGCTGATGTTACCATATTTTAGCTCATTTCTAGAAGCTTTTCAGCTCTTCACAGGACTCTGTACCAGCTGAGCTACCGTGCAAGCTTTGAATGTCACAAAAGCCAAACATATGGAGCTGGTATGTGATGCAAACTTCAAAATGTATTTGTCTACAAATCATGCACTATGGTAAAACATTTTTGAGGTCATAATATAACATTTAGCAAGTAGCCGCGTGAAAATAAGTCTTTATTAATCAATAATCTGTCCTTACAATTTTGTATGAAAAGTGCTTGTTGTTTTAATGCCTCTAGTGTTCATTTCTGTTGGAAGCTGCAGTGATATGTATGCATTGGTACGTATTTTGCAAAACTGTTGCCGCAGGTACATCTTTCCAATGAGACTGTGCTGTCTTTCCCCTATAACAGAGGTGTCCAATTCTGGAAAGCCATTCCTCCAGAGTTTAGCTCCAACACACCTGCCTGGATGTTTCTAGTGATCCTAAAGACTTGATTAGCTGGCTCAGGCGTGTTTAATTAGGGCTAGAGCTAAAATCTTTTGGATGGTGACCTTCTAGGAACAGAACTGGACACCTCTTTCCTATAATGAGTTTCTCAGGCAGTGGAGATCTGCCTGCATAGTTCAGTTCCAACCCTACTCCAACACACCTCTCTGTAATGATCGAGATCTTAATTAGCTAGTTTGGTTGTGTTTGTACATAGTTGGAGGTAAACTTTGCAGGAATGTAGATCTCCAGGAACAGGATTGAGCACCCGTTCAATGGTGACATTTGTGAAAGTCATGAAAGCAATTTCTCCAGACAAAAAGTAAATGCCCTGTTTTGAATCTGTGAGGTTGACCAAGCTGAGAGGCCAGAGGAGTAGCTTCAGTGCCTCTGAAAATTTGAACTGGCATCAAGAGGAACAGATGTGAAGGGGTCATAATGCAACTCTCGTAGGTTCTACATGCTGGCAATATGTGCTCTGTGGAAGGTCAAGACTCAGGATGGTTTTGTGGGACTTTAGGCTCTTGCTCACCTTCAACAGATGGGCCATATGGTTGTCTGGTTAAACAATCAATGTTGTTTGCCAACACATGCAGAAGCTATACCATGCCGCCTTCGCCTATTACTCTATTCTGGGTGCAAGATCTGAACACGCATTGTCCAAAATGAACAAGTGTGAAAAGGAAAAGAAAGACCTCATCAGTAACCATCTGGCTTCAGTGAGCCTTGTGTTTTTCACCAGCAATATTAACCTACCAGGAAACTAATGAGATGTTTTGTCTGCTTCAGTTTTATTCCTTCAAGTCATCCTGGGAAGAAATGTGTTTAAGTCAAGAAAAATGTTTTTGGTCAATTTCATAATTTGTTTATGAAGCCCGGAAACTTGTTTAGCCCTGTTGCAACAAAATGAAAAAAATATGCACATTTGCAACTGATGCTTTACCAATGTACATTGTTGTGTTGGCAGAAAATGATCAGAAATTGCTTTAATTTCCTGGCAAGCAACCGTACAAAAATGTATTTCTACCACTCTTCTACTCTTTAATTGGCACGTTTCCAATTTAAACAGTCTGCGCTTATAAAAAAAAAATCCTGTTTCACACTGGTAATTGACATTTTGTTTTATGCGACGTTTATGTGAGTTCACCTCATAAATGTGATCGTTCAGAAGACTTGAAGCCAGCATTAACTTGTATGATGTTTTAGTGATTCTGACTTAAATTGTTGCATATTAACAAAAGATTGGGATGTTGGGATGACATCTTCTGGATGTGTGAATACATTCTTGAGTAAATGTATGGCCACTAGCCATGCCAAACAAAATCACAAATGAGAAAATCCAAATGAAGTTACACACTACTATAGAACCTCTGACGTGAATAGATTGATTATAAAGATTGCAATTGGAGTGACTTGTTTACATATAAACTATACGAATACTAATGCAGTTGCCGTTTGGTAACACTTTAGAATACGGTTCCTTCGTTAATGAATAACTACACAAGAACCAATGAGTAACACAATATTAACAATCTAGTAACTATTATTAACTAACAAGAAACTCTGATTAACGAACTAGTAAGTAATAGCGCACAGATGAAAGTGGTAGTTGACTATTAACTAATCAATAACTTCTATTTTTTAATACTTCCCAGAGAACTACTGAAAAAGTTTATTAATAATCTAGTAACTACTATTAACTAAAAAAAACTCTTATTAACGAATTAGTAAGTAATAGCTCACAGATACATAATCTAGTCATGATTTGTGCAAATGTTTGAGATTTTTGGTGATCTTTATTATACTGATATTTATTATAACACTTACTAGATTGTTAATATTGTGTTACTCATTGGTTTTTGTGTAGTTATTCATTAACGAAGGAACCATATTCTAAAGTGTTACCTGCTGTTTTATTGTCACTGTGTTAATTTCAGCTGGAACAGCAGTACATCATAGGATCCCACTTTATATTAAGTGGCTTTAAGTACTATGTACTTACATTGAACAATAAGTACAATGTATTATTGTGTTCCTGTTGTGTTGTAAAACACTTTTGCTGATATTGAGGTGTGATACGGGTAAGGTTAGGGACAGGTGTGGGGGTATGGGTAGGTTTAAGGGTAGGTTAAGGTGTGAGGGGAGGGTCAACTGTGTAATTACACATGTAATTACATAAAGTAATTATAGCTGTAATTACATGCTGGAATTTTAAAATGTAAGTACAATGTAAAAACATGTATGTACACAATAAGTCCATTGTATCAAATTATTAATTTCTATGTAATTACATAGTACTTAAAGCCACTTAATATAAAGTGGGACCCATCATAGTATATGGAAGTTTTTGGAGTTTTTGGAGCAAAAATGTAAGTCGAAGCACGTTTCCAGTGAGCCTATATTGAATAGACCCTATAAACAAAAGTCCCTTTCACACAGCGCGTTGATCCTGGGAAATTGCCGGGATATTGCCAGAACACCTTCTGTGTGAACGCAAACACGACCCGGGATTGATACCGGCATCGATGCCGGGTTGAGGACCTAGTAACATTGCCGGAATCAGTCCTGGAACGCGCGCTGTGTGAACAATGCCGTAAGGGGTGTGTCATAGTGATGACACTTGTGCCATCGCGCGACTCTGTTGCTCTTAGAAAGTTTGTGTTCGTCATCAACAAAGAAAGGACGTTCAAATGTCTGCAAACTGGAACAAAGCAGAGACCAGGAGCTCCTCACCATCCGCACTGAAGCTGAGATCGTTCACCAGCTTTGGGGAACGGTATGCGTGTGTACATATTTTCGACGCGTACGTTACACGTCTCATCCTGATGTCATGTGTCTTTGACGCCGGGTTGAGTGTGAACGCACTCACAGATCCCGGCAAATCACTGGCAGTGTGAATGAACCGAAATCAAACAATCCCGGGACAAATGCCGGGTCACATTATCCGTGTATTTTCCCGAATCTCTGTGTGAAAGTGGCTAAAGAGCACAGGAAATGGATTTCATCAGTACTTATCTTTTGGAACAAAAATCTCTTGGCTAACCCATTATCAACCATGTGGTGTATTTTAAACAGATTAAATATTCATGATTAGAGCCAGACCGATATATCGGCAGACCGATATTATCGGCCGATATTAGGCATTTTCCAAACTATCGGTATCGGCAGTTATAATGGCCGATAAATGAATATTTCAAAAATAAAATAAAAACGGACGAAACACGCTTCATCCATGTCATGAGTGTTGGAGTTGTGTAGTTTGTCCACCCGAGGGCTCTCTACACCGTCCCTGCTAACCACAAAGTTAGCTAATGCCACTATCAGTGGAAGACCACTAACGTTAACATTAATGAGCTTTGGTTCCTCTGTTCTGTTGCGACAATAAAAGAAACAAGTTTCTTTTTAAAATGCATTATCATATTATTTTAGGTCAAACTCATACATAACTACAAATAACTAATGTTAGGGAAATCTGTTAATGTTTTGTTGCGCGTTTCTGAAAAAAAAAAATATATCGGCCGATATATCGGAACATCGGATTTTAAAACCAACAAATATTTGTATCGGTATCGGCCTTCAAAATCCTTTATCGGTCGGGCTCTATTCATGATATTGAAAGACAATTTTAATGTTAAATACCAATTTACATTGCTCAATCACTTCCCAGCTAACAGGGAACGTTCCCAGAACTTTCACTAACGTTCTTTAAAAGTTGTGTAAATGTTAGGACAAAACGTTATTAAAATATTGTTTTCGGAACGTTCATATAACGTTATTAACGTTCTTGTAACGTTGAGAGAAAACGTTCTTAGAACAACGTTCTTGGAACGTCTTTATCACGTTATTTGTATTTGATGAACGTTCTCATTACGTTGATAAAAAACGTTCTTAGAACAACGTTATCGGAACGTCTTTATCACGTTATTTGTGTTTGATAAACGTTTTCATAACGTTCCAGCAACATTATGCTAACCTTAGGATAACGTTCTAACAACATTATGCTAACGTTCCAGCAACGTTCTGCAAACATTAAGACACCGTTCCAGCAACGTTAAGCAAACTGGACATTTCCACGTTTTTAGAACATTTTAAATTAACGTTCCCACAACCAAAATGGAACGTTAGAAAAACGTTCTCAGAACCTAACTTTGTTAGCTGGGTTTCTCTACATTGGGTCAAAATCTACAAGCGCCTGAAGTGTGTTGTAGCTACAACACACTCGCGTTATTTTACTGTACTTTATGGGTCTATATATTTTTAATATCAGAATTCACACACACACACACACACACACACAAAAACAATTACATTCAGAACTGTATATCTGTGCTTTGTTGAAAGATTAACTCTACTCTAATTTGCATGTATTGAGATTGTGGTCTGTCCTTTTCAAAAGCAAGCAGGTCTGTTTTAATTATCTCTAATTGTATCTCAGATGAAAGTGAAATCACATTGCTCTTTCCCATACACACACTCACACACCCCTCACAGGAAATGCTCCAGTTGGATCACAAGCGTCAAAAGCGGCACAGAGAGGGCAGTCTCCAGCGTGGAGAGAAAGGGAGTCTGAATGAACAGATGGCAACACAGGGGAAAGGATACAGTGCCCTGCTGGTAAACTTTCCCAGGGTGAAGGCTTGACAAGGGAGGGAGCTCAACTGGTTTATCTTAGCCTGTGTCTATGGACGCACTGACTGAAATTAAAAACTTACCCTGTCACATGTATCCAGTGTTTACTGCTAACCCCTGTTGCACTTACTCTACTACTACTATTACTGTGTTATAAATAAAGAAAGTGTTATTTTACAAAAGACTCATTTGCTAGTGATAGCACTTATATTTACAGGGGTTGGACAATGAAACTGAAACACTGGCCAATGTTGGAGGTTTCACATCTATATGCCTGGCGGCCAATCTTCAGAGTGAAGCACGGGTGGATCAGTGATGGTTTGAGCTCCAATATCATGACAATCCTGATTGTTTTTGATGGACACGACACTGCCGAGGACTACCAAACCCTTCTGGAGGATCATGAGCACCTGATGCTCAAACCGTGTATCAGCATGATCATGCACCAACACACACAGCAAGACTTGTGACAGAAGGGTTTGATGAAGATGAAAGTGACGTTGAACATCTCCCATGGTCTGACAGTCACCAGATCTGAATATTATTGAGGTGTTTTGGAGGAGCGAGTCCACCAGCATCATATAGTGACCTGGACACTGTTCTGGAAGAGGAACGGCTCATAATCCCTCTGGTCACTGTGAAGGACTTCTATCTGTCAATTGGTGCTGTATTTGGATGCAAAATGAGGCCCTCACCATTCTAACAAATTATTGTGTTGTAAGACCAGGTGTTTCAGTTTCATTGTCCAACCCCTGTAGGTACAATATGTGCAGAGCATAAAAATCAACCACTAAACTAATCAACGCATTCTCATCCCAAGGCATCATCTAACTGACAATTTTGACCATGCTTCGATATCTGACGCTTTAGGCACCCTTTAGCGTCAGTTGTTGTATGACGCGATCCTAGGGCGTCATCTAACTGACACTTTGATGACGCGGGTTTAGATCTGGGGTAGCCAGGGTAAGGGTTAGACGCGATCCTATGGCGTCATCTTGTTGCTTTGGCACAGTGAAGGGTGACCATCACACTCTAAAAAATGCTTAACCCAACTTTGGGTAAAATACGGACAAACCAAAACTTTGGGTTAAAACGTCATTTAAAATTTTAACCCAATTACTGAGTTTGTCAATATTTGATCCAAACTTGGGTCCATCATTTTTGGAGTGCATTTTGACAAGTGCCTGTTTTCCTGGATCAACGTCACCAAATCTCTAAGTCCATAACTGACCTAGCTCTAAAAAAACAAATTGGGCTGAAAAGAATGCTATACTAATTACTCTGTGCTGAAGAAAAATTACATGAAAAAGACAGATTAGTTGAAATCAGCTCCTTCTAAATGGCTACTATTGAAGAAAGATGCTTTTTTTGCCACCATAACAAGGTAGTTACAGCATTAGTTAGCAGGGGATTACCTGAAGCTAACCAGAGAAACATTGATCCCATTGTTGGTGTGTTCTTTAATTGGGGATCTAAATGCACAAACTGTCCCCCTGAGATTCAGGTTTAATCCCATGACTCAACATGTGCCATGACTTACTTCCACCCATTAAGCAGCTCTTGGATTTGAGCCATAATCTATGAATGGTAACCCAGATAAATAAACATAAATTTACTATTTCTGTAAAATTATTCGCTCTTAGCCATTACATTTGACTAACTTGTATTTCACCAAGCAGAACATTAATGTCCTGTCTGACAAAATTTGTATTGTCTTTCTTTAGGGATCTCTTCAGGAAAGACAAAAAGTTCAGAGAACTGGCAAAGAACCCACACATGATGGCTCAGCTATTTTAAACATCTCCATAGGTAAAATCAGGCCAATATAAAGTTATTCGATCTCAAAGCACAATACCAAAAGCATAGGCATCACATTTCAAAGCTCACTTTCACACAATTGGACATTGCAATAAACTCAGCTTCTTTGTGGCTTGTGATCTTATGGAAAGTGGCAAGCCTGAGCTGTCATAGTAAACCAAAATGTTGTGCTATACACTTCTACCTGTGACTACAGCGTACAGTAACACAAAGTAAAAACCATGCACAAACACACCAGCGCGTTTCACTGTCTTCAGCATAAAAGAACACCTCCCACATACAGCTAGCTTTGTCTCTGCAAGAGCAATCTTTTCTGCCATATTTAAGGGGGAAAGAAGAAGCACAAATCATAAAGTATCTCACCATAGGAGTGAACCACAAAGGGTTTTTAGAATTCTAAATTCCATAATTCTCTTTAAAAAGATCTCCTGTACAATTCATAGTTTTAAAGACAGGCAGCAAGTGGTACTCTCAAGATTGCTATATTAAGAATGAAATTATTGCTATATTTCCAGAATTAATCTATGTTTGGAACCGAAAATAATTTAACAGAGGTTTCAATTAAGTATCAAGCCTTTAAAAAAATGGAATCCTGCATTTTAAAATAATGAATACGATAACAAGATTAACAATAATGGCAGCACAGGATTAAAATTAACGTTTGATTGACTAGAATTCAGAGGTAAAACCTCTGAATTCACACCATTGCTATTCACACCATTGCTCAGCCCCTTCTTCCTCTTCACTATTAGAGAGAGAGATGCCATGCTAGGCAGGAAAAGCTGAAGAGAGCTTGATATCCTCAAAGCACAACAGAAGAGGTTGAGCAATGATTTTTGGTTAAGTGATGCTTCTCACCTTTAACGTGTCTTCAGCTGTGTATTTTCAGTCTATAAAATGCCTGAAGTAGTTTTCAAATGCCAGTGCCTGACATCCTCTGCACAGACAAATTTCTCTCAGAGACATTCTAATGAAATACTTGCATGAAGTCTTTAAAAGTCTTCTATCTCAAGACAGGCAAACACACAAACAAATGGAAGCAGAATACTTTGTGAGAGTTGTTGTCTAGCATGAATGTGTGGCAGCTGCTCTAAATCTAATTGAAACCCTGGTGTCATCATGGTTTTGACTTTGCATTTGACATTAAATTTTTTTACGGATTTGCTCAGATCCCATTTGTACAATGAATTCAACTTCATTCTCGCTAAGGGATGAACATTATTAGGGGTGGGCTCAATCGGCACAGCCAAACTAATCTATCTAGCCAGACTATATACATTTCCTTTGTCTGTAGAAGTACCACATCAGTCATTCACCCAAGCAAGGCCTTGGATTTCTGTGATCTCATCTGGAAACCACTTGAACGTCCAAATCTCTTCAGGGTGTCCTAACCTTGTACATGCCAAACCATTAATGTACACTGAGTACAAAGTCTGGTCCACACAGCTTATTCTAGCAGGCCTAAATATTTCGGTTGGTACAGAAAGCAAGTATCTAAAGCAGAACTTAGAAGACTGTTCAAGTACACCTTGTTTACTTGCAATTATATTAAGGTTAGACCTTATGATATAGAAGGTCTTTAAATATGTTGTAGCTTTGGATGATTCTGTATATGCAGACAAAAGGTAAAGGTTTTGTTGAGGTGTTGATGTTTTCAGACACTCAAAAGCTTGATTTAAACTCAAGTTTGATTCCATTGAATCCATTCCGTTCAAATTATGTTTTTGGCCCTTTGGTATTACAAGCAAACCTTAACACATGTATACAAACTTGTGCTTCTTTCTGCTGTGGATGTATTGCAAGAGATTCAGGACTTAAGCTGCTTTCTGCAGGTAGTTTGCAGGTAGTGGGAGCTATACCGAACGTGATGTTGTGCCATGATATGGATTTTGAGATACCGAGGATACTGTTAGATATTGATAAATTTCAAATTTTCCAGTTATATTGTTTTGCTCGATTTGGTTAACTTTTAACACTACTAATGACGATACAGAACGATACGTTAATAATCAAACACAGAGAGCATGGTAACAGTCCAAGTTAATAGAGCACAAATCCGCCTCGTCAAACACACAACAGAAATGAAGCGATCACATGCAACTGCAGTTTGCGAACTCGTGACATTCAACAATTGGCACTGCAAAGGTGAACAAGATGAGCGAACAAGGGGATGAGGGGAAGAATTGGTTACTGTAAAAAGAAGGGGGGCTCATATGTCGTATAGAACTGGTTTGGGATCAAAATCTCCGACATCGACCAACGAACAATACTATGCAAGCTGTGTCGCCGTGTTGTTGCAGCCAAAGGGGGAAACACCAGCAATCTCTTTAATCATTTGAAAACCATGCATGTCCGCCAATATGAGGAATGCACCCAAATGCGTGCAACAGATATTCCCAGAAACGGAGCACGCCTGAAGACGGCTCCCACTCTTTAGTTAATAAAGTCTTTACTTGCTGCCGGTACTCATTATGACAAAACAAGCAAAACGTGGAAAAACATAACAAGTGCAATCAGGCCTACCTCAGAAAAAAACAATGGTGCATTAAAAAATTATTTTTCAGGTCTATGTCCAATGAAATCCCTCACCTGTTTTCTAGTTATGTAGGGTTAAAATACATATTTTACCTGTAATATTACAGCCCGTTCTCATCCTTTAGCGTCACATAGAACACTATATGACAAAACAGCGCTATACTCCGCACATGGCACCCTTTATCGTTAATATAACACGCGAACCCAAGTCGTTATAAATCCTTTAGCGTAATATGACACTACCCTACACCTAAACCTACCCATCACAGCGCGTGTTATATTAACGATAACGGGTGCCATGTGCGTAGTCAGCCCGTTCTCATCCTTTAACGTCATATAGAACGCTATATGACAAAACAGCGCTATACTACGCACATGGCACCCGTTATCGTTAATATAACACGCGAACCCAAGACGTTATAAATCCTTTAGCGTGAATATGACACGCACACCCTACCCCACACCTAAACTTAGCCCTCACAGCACGTGTTATATTAACGATAACGGGTGCCATGTGCGTAGTATAGCGCCGTTTTGTCATGTAGCGTTCTATATGACGTTAAAGGATGAGAATGCGTTGGCGTAGTATAGCGCCGTTTTGTCATATAGCGTTCTATGTGACGCTAAAAGATGAGAACGCGTTGAAGGTGTACTAAAATGTGATTCCATTTTTTTCTTACTTTGCAATATAATGTCGATATTGTCTGGAGAATGAAAAACGAATTTTTGCTGATATCGCCCACACCTAGTTATAATATACCATGGTCTGACTGAATACTCAATTCTGAATGGCAGGAAGTTTGTGCACCGTACGATATTAATGCGCTGTTTTCATTGAAGTGCACACATACAGAACGTCACTCACACACAGAGAGCGGAGTTTGCGCTGCACACACAGAAACATTCAGGACTTTTAGTGATAAAATAGCATTGCTACTGAATTGCTAATTAATTCAAATAAATGTAATCTTACACAGTAATTTATCTCTGATTCAAAGTGGGCAGTATGCTAGATCCAACCCGATCTCACGGGAATTCGTACGAATTTTACGAGGTGGCTAATTCGTAACAATTCGTACGACCTCACTCGTACGAATTAGTACGATTTTGCTAAATCGTACATATTTTACGAATCAGCCAATTCGTATGAATTCGTACGAATGACCTACCCCTGACCCCGCCCCTAAACATAACCGTCACGTGGGTTTAGACAAATCGTACAAATTCGTACGAGTGAGGTCGTATGAATTAGTACGAATTAGCCACTTTTGAATCACTCGTACGAATTCGTACGAATTGGTCGTGAGATAGGGTAGGCTAGATCTAACGAGCCGTAACTGACGGAAATAACCGTCAATTTTATCCTTCAAACCTCCACTATGTTGCTGCAAACATCAATACCAGCTTTAAATTTTCAATGCTAGCAATGCTTCACGGAGGTTCTTTGCCTCCACGTTGTGCATTCAAATAATTGAATACACTGCTAGCCGTGGATTATCCCTTACTTATAACAGACAAAATCCTATCATTAATGGCAGTTCACATATTGCATGCTAGGCTACATTACAGTACCGTTGCACTAATAGTGAACTGTAATGGTGCCCAAATGAAAGGTACTCCACACCATCTTTTCAAGCAGACATGTAAACGGTTTGTTGGTGCTCACCCAAGTTTAGAAAGCAGCTTTCACCCCAAATAAATGACATCAGACTGATTTGTGTGTTCGACAAAAACTCTATTGTTACAGCCCTATAATCCCATGTGATCAATTATTTAAAAATGAAAACTTACGAGCAAGAAAGAGAATATTGCATGTACTGCCACAGCGATATGTAAACTCTCTGTACTGTAAAATGACACATTTTATGTTTAATAGACCCTCAAAGGGAAACGCAGGCATCACCAGAGTCTTTGGAAAAGCTGTAAGTATTGGAATCATAATGGGAGAAACTGTCCATAAGCAGCTTCTGTTTTTCAGACTGGAGTCACGCCATGACCACAGTGTGCAGATGCAGCTGACAGGAAGCTGGCAAGGGCCGCAGGTACAGGCTAAGGAGACCGGGGAAAGCGTGACAGTTGAATGTGAAGCAGTGGGGATGCGATAACAGGATGAAGGGTGCTCAAAACTTCAGGATGTCAGAGCACTTCTATTTTGGATTGGTTCTGTGCAAGGCGATGATGCTTGCCGTATTCTTTAAGTTAGTGATCGTAAGTGTGCACCATTAGAGCATCACAGGTAGTTTACAGTGAAGCACTGCAGTCGCAACACTGCAGCAGAGCAATAAAATCTAACAGTATCAACACTACTTTCAACAATGCATAAGAGAGTGATTTTATTCAGTTTGGCTTTTTTTTTTTCAAAACTCTCAAAACTAGTTTGTTCTCAAGGTAATGTAACACAAAAGAGTGTCATTAATTCTATTTATGTTATAGTTCCCAATTCAGATTGGACTTAACCTTCTGATTATTTTTGAGATTATATTTATGATTACCAGTGTTGTGCAAGTTACTTCCAAACTGTAATACATTAGGTATTACTTGTTACTGTTATTTAAAAGTAATTCATTACCTTACAATATTACTGTCCCAGAATTGTAATGCGTTACATTACTCATGTATTACTTTTGAGTTACTTTCACCAAAATAACTAAGTAGAACTTAACGTTTGGGCTGTAACGATATGCAATATGAAACCGAAATCGCGATTCGCCACACGACTCAGATCCACGAACCTACAGAATCGCGACACACCTCTTCCAACTCCAGCGTTATTTTCCTTACCGTCCATATCCAATGCTACCTTCTTTAAATTAGGCTGTTAGTATTATTTGAAGTTAACATTATAAAATACGTAGACCTACACCACAAAACTAGTTGAGGATAAATTATTTAAAATTGGGGAAGTCCAGCATTATGGACATGACATTTGCAGTCGAAACGTGAAATAAAAATTCTCAGAAAATACATGTATTGAAACGTATATAGGCTACTTCCTTAAAGGACTCCAGACATTAGACAAATATCAGTCTATGTTTTATTTTTAATATTAGGGAAAAGACACACATTCATGCGTGACAAAAAAATAGGAGGTAAAATATATTTTTTTGTAATTCTGTTAATTACACTGCGCAAATCGGATGAGGAAGGGTTGGCTCTCCAGTCTCCATAGAACTTAAAATATTCATTTTATTTTAGTTTTCGTGTTCGCATTTATGAGGAAAAAACAATGTTACAGACGCGACCGCTCTGAACTGGCACTAAAAGACTGCTTTAAAACTTTCACATAGTCTGTTGCCTTTAAGAAGTAAAAGCAGACAATACACTGTAATACAACTGTAATACAAGCCTCACTGAACATGTAACGAGTAAAATATTACTGAAAATTGATTAGTAATGCCTTACACTACTGCGTTACAGCAAAAAGTAATATGTTACTGTGATGTATTACTTTTGTAATGCGTTACTCCCAACACTGATGATTACTACTATTATCGATTTTGCTTACGGTTACACTTTTTTTCTGTTGCTATTACAATTGCTGTTATGGGAAAAAAATTACAATTGCAGTTATGATTTTGATTATTCTGATGATTATATTTGTAATTGTGCTTATGATTATAATTTTGTTAATAATTACGCTTTTGCTTATGATTGCTTTTATGTTTAAAACAGTACTTGCAATTGCTATTATGTCATGCTCTATTTGCATGTCCAATACAATCAAGACCTCACAGAACCTACTGAGGTGTCATTAGGGGACCATTGTTCCACACACATGCCTGTGATGCAATTTCAAATTCAGCTTGTCTAGAAAACTCCATGCTTTGTTAAACTTATCTCCGAAAAGCCCAGAATAAATCAATTCTTTTATTTCTCCAAAACTGATTTTCGCTTGGCTTGCTGACACTTTTGTTTGTCGTATTCCTATAGTAATGTAATTAAAATGATATTGCAGAATTCTTTGCACTCACCTCTTTTGGCAAAAACAGCACATCTCATTCATCATCTAATGCATGCACAATATAAAACCACTTTCTTTCAATAAAAAATGTGCTTTATCTGTTAAAATATGTGTTTTTTTTTATTCAAGTCAAGTTTCACCAATCAAATGTGTTTTACTAATCGGTCACAAGGCTGCACTTTTTACAATGCATGCACAGATTTTTTTTTTTTCAGTTTGTGCATGAGGCAATGGAATAGTGCTATAAAATCAGACACACAATGTTAGAGCATATTTACACAAGCTTTATGGTGTGGACCACAGGGACATCATAAGGTAAAATTGGAAATAACATTGAAGACAGAAATCCTCCCTTGAGAAAGAGAGAGGTGTCCAGAAGAACTCCTACTTAAAAAAAATAAATAAATAATAAAAAAATAAAAATCCACCATTTTTTTTATTTCTTAATTCCCTCTTCACTTGAAATCCCTCTTTTTGTTCTCAAAAGAAATAACAGAGTGTGAAAGCTTACCTTTCTCCGGACTGAGACTCCTAATATTGCAAAAATCCTCCATAATTCAAACTGAGAAGCCTCCATGTGCTAACAATAGGTGGTGAGATGTGCACTGCTGTTCAGGAGAAAAATCCCATGAGCTGCTTTTCCATGAGAATGGCAGAATACTCATATTCTTGTGTCTCATCCTAAAGATGGGAAACCAAAGCACCTGCTCCTGTCTTTCTGCTTTGATTGCATTATCCCTCCCTTGCTTTATCTCTCTCTGCCTCCTCCTCCTCCTCCTTCTCATCCAGTGCTCTTTCCCTCCACACGCTGCTGAGAGTATACGAGAAGAGCTCGCTCAGAAAGCTGAGCCACGTGTGTGGCCGGTTCACATTCTGGGTGAGTACTTTGAGGTGGAAGACCAAGGGATGACCAGTAAACTTAAATGGCAAGAGAGAGAAAGACAAAGACAGATGGACTAGCATGAGGTGATGGTGATTTGCAGAAGTGGAGTGTCTCTGTCTCCATCTCATGTTTTATTCAGTGGTGCTCTGCTCAGAGAGAGTGAATGGGTGCGTCTGCAAAGGAAAGAAAGCTTCGGAAACACAGGTGAAGGGAAACCAGTGAGCGAAGAAGAGAATATTGAAGGAATATGAAGGGAATTTCAGAACATTCTGTCAGTATTTGCTTATGTTGTTACAAAGCTGTAGACTGTTATTTATTTTATTTTTTTTGTTAAATGGGGAACTTCCTTATAGATTCCTTTTTAACACTTGACGAGTTTGGTTCCAAAACGCGATAAACGCCATTTTTAAAAAAAATGAGTTACTGCAAAAATCGGACTTTTCAATACCGACCAGATACAAAACAATGTTTAATTTTACGTAAAATGGGATATCCGCCGTGTTATTATGTAATGTTTTCTCCCTTTCTTTCCAAACCGCGACAAACGCCAGTCTCCCTTTTCTGCAAAATGCCACATATCCGCTAAACCAATCACAACGCACCATTCCACGCAATGTAAACAGTAACGGCAGCGCTTTAACTAACCCGGCTTCCTAGGTTTTCTCTATTTTGTCCTTTCGATCAACAAACAAACAAAAAAAAATGAATAATTTTGACAGCATTGGTGAACCTGCGGAGGGTAAGGCATCCTGCATGGGTGTACGTGACATCGAAATCGAATCATTTACGTGAGGAAGAAGATGGACTCGGGAGGAGGAAATGCCGGCTGTTGCTTGTTCTCACACGACAGCATCAAACTTCTGTCACGCTGACACACTGACCCCAGAGGATCTTTTGGAAAACTTTCAGTTGTTTTATTCAAAGTCAACGAAAACCGAGCAGGACCAAGCCAGTTTACAGCTGATCGCCATCAAAAAAGTTCAGCGGCGACGTCCCAAGGTTGACAACAGCGATATGCATAACGTTAGATCATGCTTAATAAATCATAATTCATGATGATGTACTCGTCTTAGTTAATGTTTTAATTAAAGTTTTGTTCATCCATGAAGTCATGAATGAAAAACGTTGAACTGTTAAAAAAAACCGTTGATAGTTCCTGATTATATTAATATGAATTAATGCATAATTCATTTATCCATGAATTCATGATAATTCATGACATGAACCCTTAAAGTGTTACCGAATATTGTTATATTAAAGCAATGGATTTATAGTATGCACAAGAAATTCAATGTGTATAACATTTTATTTTGATTAATTGCATTTTGAAAAAAAAATTAATTATTGGATTTATTGCATTTTGGGGAAAAAACAATCTGTTTTTATAATAAATCTTTGGAAATCAAAATCTGGATTTCATTTTTTATTGTTATTATAACCTACAAATGCTATGTGAAAATTTGAAACCGAAAATAGTGGTTTTCATCTTCCCATTTTCTTGCTAAAGAAAACACAGTTTTACTCAAATTCATCAAAATGGATTTATAGCGTTTTGGAACCAAACTCTTCACTTATATAGTAACCATGTCTGTCAAGTTTGAAAAAGATGGAAAAAAAGAGCAAAAAGCACCATAAACAGTCTATATTCACTATATTCCAATGAGTTCTGAAATCTTGTAATGTTTTTGTGTGATGAACAGTTGAAACTAGAGTTTCAATTCTTTAGAGTTCACAAAAAAAAAAAAGTTGGTAACACTTTACAATACGGGTGCACTAATAAGCATTAATTCATGCTTAACTAATGCACAGATAATACTGAATTAATGTGTAACTAATGATTATTTAAGCTATTCATTAATGATTACCACATTAGGAACTAATTAAGAGTCTATAAGGTTAATGTATTAGTTCATACATGAATTGTTATTAATTAAATATGTAATTGTGGATTAATTCCATAATAACTAATTTTTTTAACTAATAGTGTTAATTACCAGAATGAGCCAAAGCCTTGTATTTCAACTTCCAGATAATATGACAGGTACACTAATATGCATTAATACATGATTAATTACTTAATTGTTAGTGCAAATTCATGTGCGAATTACTAAAATTACTAAATGACTAGTTAATAATGATGTGCCCCAACAAGTAAAGTCATGACATAATGATACCTTTGCAAATCATTAGCTAATGATTAATTAAAGCAGACAACTGGAAGTTGAAGTGCATAGCTTTGACTAATTGTGAAAATTAACACATTAATTTACACTATTAGTTAAGAAAATATGTTATTAAGGAATTAATACACAATGACACACTGAATTAATAGCAATTCATGTATTAATTAATCTATTAATCATATTGACTCTTTATTAGTTGCTGATAATCATCAATTAATGGTTTAGTTCTTCATTAGTTATACATTAACTCATGATTATCTGTGCATTAGTTAAGGATGAATTAATGCACATTAGTGCACCTGTATTGTAAAGTGTTACCAAAAAGTTATACAGGTTTGAAATGCAGTGTTGTAGTACTCGAGACTTGGACTCGTCTCGGACTCGGTCTCGAGACCATATTTTAATGGTCTTGGTCTTGTCATGGACTCGTGTCCATTTGGACTCGGAATTGACTCGTACTCGAACATTTTTTTTTTAGGACTCGGAATTATTCCCGAGTCCACTCGAGTTCAATTAAAAATATTTTTCATGATTATTAATGTATGTTAATAAAATATTTCTTTAAATTGATTGACACGCCCAGTGATTGGTGATTTTTTAGTGCGCAACTGCGCATGACAAATTGTAATAAAATTACTTTTAACACCACCTACTATGTGGCCTTTTTACCCTAAACTGATCATATTTTTTAAACTCTAAGTAAATTCAGTAAAAAAAAAAAGGATTTCTCTAAGTAAATAAAAGTAAATTAGGTAATCAACCCTCACTGGTCTCGGTCTCGACTCGGACTCGACCGTCTCTGGTCTCGGACTCGACTCTCTATGGACTCGGTCTAGACTCGGACTCGACTCTCTCTGGTCTCGGTGTCGACTCGGACTCGAGTGAGGTGGTCTCGACTACAACACTGGTGAAATGACATCAAGGTGAGTGACATAATTATCTTGCTTTTAGGAAAATGAAAAACAACTGCATAAAAGCAAGGTAAAACTACATGAAATGATAAAAGTGTGTAAAGAATGAGCTTTTTAAAGCGCATCAAAGAAGTTTTCCCTGAATGGCATGACAATGAGAATCATTGGGTCGCTTAAGTACTTTAGGAGATGATAATGTTTTTTTTTTTGTCTGCTTACATGCATAAAAGCTTTCCAGACAATGGTGGGGGGAAAAAACTCACTTCCAATTTTTGAAACATCAGTGCACTTATGATGCAATGATGCATGATACACAAGGTAACTAGAAAAAATTCACTTTATACAATTTTGCATAATCCACCACATTTGTCTCTCCTGTACAGAAGATGGAGACAAATTGAATTTTAATGCAATTTTATATCATTGTAAAAGTGGTTTGGAACGTTAATCTTTTTTTAGGGGAGACATTTATTGCATCGGATGTGATAAGTATTTTTATTTAAATGTCAGAAGCTTTAAAGTAGATTGGAAATTAAATCTGTATTCTGTATTTAAACAGAGCTGTTTTTAAAACTATATTTTTTTTCTTGAAGCCTGAATATGTAATCCACTACAGAATAAAGCTATACTTAATGCATTAGTATATATATATTTTAATTGTATACATTATTAAACCACATGTTCTACCAAAGAGTTGTAATCAATTAGGATTTATATTACAATGTGTAATAACAGATACATGATCAACACCCCCCCCCCCCAAAAAAAAAAAAAAAATCACAATATATTGTGCATTATATATTATATGCATTAATAATGCATTATAACTGAATGTAATTATTTATGAAAATGCTAAATGCATTAAACATACATAGGCATATGCACAACTAGCTTCAAATCCAGTGTTAGAGTTCGTTAATTTGCAAAACACAAAATAAAACCATATAGTTATCTGCATGCCACAGAAATCTGGCATGACAGCAAAGAAATAGCACTGACACCTTTTGTCCCACCATGACAACCATATAGTGAAAAAGAGTCCCTAACAAACAGCACTTGAAAAAGACATTCATTTATTTCATCAGATGTTATCATGAAAGCTTTATCCACCCTAAACCACAAACAGAAGACAGATCCCATATGTTATATGTATGGCTCTTAACTAGAACAGGGCAGGGAACAAAAAGGACACAAAGACGGGTATTGGATGGTGTCAAGAACAAGACATTGACTCAGAAATCCCCGAGACGCAATTAAACACAAGAACAGAACGAGTACTTTTGACTGCTACTGCTTTTAAATGAACCCAGAATTCCCGGATGTGTTTACTCTAAAGATGGAAAGCAAAGCCCAGGAGACGTGCAGTGAGAGTGCGCGGAAGCGTTCGGGAGCTGTCCGTGGTTCTGACAGCTCCAGCAGTCTGCCTATGGGAATCACCCTTAGCTCAAAGAAAGTAGGTCAGAAGAGACCAACGGGAAGGAACAGGCACACTGAACTGAACTGGACCATATGTGCATTGAAAACACCTCTTTGCATAGCTCTCAATTGGTGACAAACAGTTCTGACTAAATGCACCGAGTAAAATTAATAATATCGAATTCAAATTTTAATTACAAAACATCTGAAAATGTACTTAAAAGTTCATTCACTAGAAGGGCACTTGGTAAATGTAAAATTAGTGATGCTTGCTAAGGCCTTGCTCTTGGTCTTGGTCTCGACTTGGTTTTGGTCTTGGTCTTGTCTTGGTCTCGGTCTTGGTCTCGACTTGGTCTCGACTTGGTCTCGGTCTTGCACTCGACTTGTCTTGGTCTCGATACCCTCTGGTCTTGGTCTAGGCAGTCTTGAGTACAAGTCACAGAGACTTGGAGATGGGAACTTTTGACGTTTTCTGAAAATGTAAAAATCTACACTGATCAAAATTATAAAAGCAACACTTTTGTTTTTGCCCCCATTTGTCATGAGCTGAACTCAAAGATCTAAGACTTTTACATGGTCTCGGTCTTGTCACGGCCTTGCTGGCAGTCTTTGTTCTCGTCTTGGTCTCAGACCTCTTGGTCTTGTCTAGGTCTCGCTGTCTCAGACCGACATAGTGGTCGGGGGATTTAGCAATTCAATACAATATCCATGACGGTATCTGCAACGGATTGAAGCGCCCGTCCGAGTGAAGACAGTGCGGTGTGCGCAAGACACACGAGAAAACACTGTATCCGTTCCTCTGATCGCAGCGGCAACAAGAACTTTGATCACTTGATTTAAAAAAACACATATCATGTACAGTTTAGTATTTAGCAAAACACATATCAGTGGCATGATGGATTTTAACTTCATTCAGGAGATTTGGGGTAACTGCACAACTGACAAATGACTTTCAGCGCACCGCCAACGGTGTGTCTGTGTGTGTAACCATAGCGACAAAACAACCAACTTTTGGATCCTGCACTTAAGCTAATAATTTAGTTAATAAAAATATAACTATGTATTTAAAAGTGGCAGAATGGATTCATTTGGAGACTTCGAAATCGGCAGAGAAAGGCAGGCAATGCAAAACAAAATATTACAAGTTATTTCTTAGCTTCAACAACACTAGTCCACTTTTTTCCCCTCGACTTGGTCTCAGTCTTGGTCTCGACTTGGTTTCAGTCTCGGTCTTGGTCTCGACTTGGCCTCGTTATTGGTCTCGGTCTTGGTCTCGACTTGGTTTCGGTCTCGGCCTTGGTCTCAACTTGGTTTCGGTCTCAGTCTTGGTCTCGACTTGGTCTCGGCCTTGGTCGCGGTCTCGACTTGGTCTCGGTCTTGGTCTCAGTCCTGGTCTCAACTTGGTTTCGGTCTCGGCCTTGGTCTCGACTTGGTTTCGGTCTCAGTCTTGGTCTCGACTTGGTCACGGCCTTGGTCACGGTCTCGACTTGGTCTCGGTCTTGGTCTCAGTCCTGGTCTCAACTTGGTTTCGGTCTCGGTCTTGGTCTTGGTCTCGGTCTTGATCTCGACTTGGCCTCGGTCTTGGTCTAGACTTGGCCTCGGTCTTGGTCTCAGTCCTGGTCTCAACTTGGTTTCGGTCTCGGTCTTGGTCTTGGTCTCAGTCTTGATCTCGACTTGGCCTCGGTCTTGGTCTAGACTTGGCCTCGGTCTTGGTCTCGGTCTTGGTCTCGGTCTTGGTCTCAACTTGGCCTCGGTCTTGGTCTCGGTCTTGGTCTCGACTTGGCCTCGGTCTTGGTTTCGGTCTTGGTCTTGGTCTCGACTTGGCCTCGGTCTTGGTCTCGGTCTTGGTCTCGACTTGGTCTTGGTCTCGACTTGGTCTCAGTCTTGGTCTCGACTTGGTCTCGGTCTTGTCTTGGTCTCGGTACCCTCTGGTCTTGGTAGTGTCTTGGTCTAGGTGGTACAAGTCACAAAGACTTAGAGATGGGAACTTTTGACCTTTTCTGAAAATGTAAAAATCTACACTGAACAAAATTATAAATGCAAATTGCAACACTTTTGTTTTTGCCGCCGTTTTTCATGAACTGAACTCAAAGATTTAAGAATTTTTCTATGTACACGAAAGGCCTATTTCTCTCAAATATTCTTCACAAATCTGTCTAAATTTGTGTTAGTGAGCACTTCTCCTTTGCCGAGATAGCCTAAACAATATCAAGTTGCTGATTAGACAGCATAATTATTGCACAGGTGATTATTGCACAAGGGAGAAGTGCTCACTAACAAAGATTTAGACAGATTTGTGAATAATATTCGAGAGAAATAGGCATTTTGTGTACATAAAAAAGTCTTAGATCTTTGAGTTCAGTTCATGAAAAATGGAGGCAAAAACAAAAGTGTTGTTTTTATAATTTTGTTCAGTGCAGTTGATAACACATTACTAAGTAACTTTACAACTATATGTCAACTTATTCTACTAACCCTAGTCTCATATAGCCAGACCTTTACACAAATGGCATAGGGTCTGGACTTCATCGCAAATTTCACTGGCCAAGGACCGCCAAAGAGAACCTCTGACCTACTGTACATGTAAAGCAACCAATTAAAAGCAACCTCATTATGTTTAGGGGGTGAAGATGTAAAGTCGATGTCCCTACGATTACAGACTGGCGTGCATCTATTAAATAATTAATTCAATATCGTTATGCAAGTTTACTGCAATAATGGTGCTGTGAAATTCACTTTCAAAAACCTAGCATTTAGTTGATTCTGATAAGTGCTCATTGTCACAGTTGTAAACCCAACAGCTTTGCTTCCAGGTAGACCATTAAATGACACACAAGTCTCCCTGAAATCTTGTAGATGACGACTTTGAAACTACTGAATTGTATCCCATTTTGTGTGCCTTGTGCATCAGATGTTCAGCCAGGAATGACATCTGAGGCTGACACTATCCTAACCGTAACCCTAAGACTACTAATACTCTAATAAGAGTTAGTTGACATGTTGTTGCAATATTACTTATAGTTAGTAGAAATGTCTAAAGTGGACTATCGAAATAAAGTATAACAATCTAGTTTCCTAAAATATCACGGTTCAAATACAGTATTGTGGAGTTCCCATAATCCTCATCTCATTTCAGAGGCTATTTCTAAATCCTTTAAACCTGAATTGGGTATTACCTTCTCCATGCGGTTTTAATCAATGATGCGTACTAAAGTTATCGCCGATGGATCCTATAGGTTCACTGCCTCAACGGGGAAGATAAGGGATGAAGTAAAGTGAAAAGAAGGGATGAAAAGGGAACAAAAGCGTATTTCACCCAATTGATTTTATCTTAAGCTTAGATTCAGTAGATTCTATTCTAGAAGAGCCAAAATGAGACACATCTGGTGACAATCTGCATTTCCCCCAACACATGAAAGGCTGGGCATTGTTTTTTTAAAGCTGCATGATCATATAATGAGTGGTTAAAGTGCCTCTGGCTGGGTATGTTGTAATATTTATATGAGTTCCACAGAAGCTGATAGAGCTGATATACTACACACGAAGACAAAATATGCTCACTGTGCTGGATAAATAAGAATGATCCAATATAACCCGGTGCTTATCCCCAGGCACTGAGGTTAAATGAAATGGGTTATTAACATTCATATTCATCTCAATTCTTTTATATGCTTGCTATGCATATAGAATGCACAACGAAAGAAACAAGATACTGTATGAATAATGGAAATATTTGATCCTGTTTAGCTATTATTGATTTACTCCTCACTTTATTTAGATGTGGACTTGGAGACTTGGCAGTTGGAAAAAGCAGTGAAAAAAATGTGGCATGTAGCATCTTTTTGTCAGTAAGTCACTGAAAATAATAAGAAAATCTTTCAAAATTCTATGAAAATTTAAATTGGGGAAAAAAAAAAAACAACTTTACTGACTAAAATGCAAGCAGCACCACCTAGTGTGAACACATTCATTCTAGTTCTTCAAAATAACTACTTTCAAAGGCAAAAGATGATCAGAGAGAGCGAAGACACACTGTAGGGGAAGGGTCATATGTGACAACATTACATGTAAAATAATGAGGTTTGGCTGGTCAGCGCTACTCTGCCCAAGCACATCCTTTGATGGACAAGAGTTCAGCGAGAAATGTCCCCTGGGGCTTGAATAGTTACAGCCATAGAGCTTAGATCAGCTAGCAGACCTGTGAAGATCTGCACTGACAGAATAATATTTTAGTCCTGGTGAGCAAAGATAAGAAATACGTGGAGGATCAAAAGGGGATGATGGACAGATGGACAGAGAAAGTATGGATATGATAGTGGATGCACTGGATGGATCTAAATTTTAAGCTAGTTATTAGTTACAGAAATAATATTTGGATAATTCAAACAAAAATGTTGAAATAGTCAACCTTTACTCACCCTCGTGATTTTGCAAATGTCTTCTGTAGAACACTGAAGAATAAACTTTGAAGAATGTTTGCCAAACAGTTTGGTGACTATTAACTTCTGCAAGATGGACAAAAACACTGAGCATTTTCTTTTATGTTCCAAATAAAAAAGAAAATCATAGAGGTTTGGAACGACATGAGGGTGAGTAAATGATGACAGCATTGTCATTTTTGGGATAATTATTCCTTTAACTAGTTTCCTTGTTACAAATATTTGTATTGATTAGTGGCGAATGCAACCATCACTATTGTTATTGCACATTCTTATGTTTAGAGATTTGAACAAACCACCTAGCAACACTAGGCACATTTCCATTACAGATTTGCGCAAAACTTTTGCGATATTTTCCAAATGTCGATAAAAAACTATTGCGAAATGATAACACAGTCTCATCCCAAGAAGTCATATAACTGACATCTTGGGACGTATTTTGACCATATGTCAACATCCGCCTTTTTAGGGTACCCTTAAACGTCGGTTACATGACGATCCCGGGCCGTCATACAACTGACGAATATCCAAGAGTGTTGCTTTTTTCCGATAAGTCATTCCAAAAATCATGGCAACGGACTGGTAGGTTTATAACCTATATCACAGCCATGCACCGCACTAGACATTATTATTATTAATGGAAGGAGACGTAGTGTGTTATCCAAGCATTAATGGCAGGGAAAGACATGGAGTTCCTGGTGTTTCTCCCTTATTTCTGCTTCTATGTCTTGATGGCATTTCTTTGAGGTTTAGAGAGGCTATTCCTGTAATTATTGTTTCTTTTTTTAAAAATGAATTTAATAAAGAACTCTATCTCGTATTATGTCCAAATAACACAGTCTCATCATAAGAAGTCATATAACTGACGTCTTGGGACGTCTTTTGACCATACGTCAACATCTGCCTTTTTAGGGTACCCTTAAACGTCGGTTACATGACGATCCCGGGCCGTCATACAACTGACGCTTTACTTTTAACGTCAGTTAGGTGACGGGGTAGGTTTAGGGTTAGGTTTAGGTCTGGGGTAGGGTTAGGATCCGATAACGTCATCTAACCAACGTTTAAGGGTGCCCTAAAAAGGCGGATGTTGACGTATGGTCAAAAGACGTCTCAAGACGTCAGTTATATGACGTCTTGGGATGAGACTGCACTGGTCCAAACGGCCGTTGCAGAATGAAAAATGAACTGTTGTTGTATTTTTAAAAGGCAAAGTTGAACACCAACATTTTAGTTTGACCGCTATGTACATCTCAACGAATTTTCATATTTGTTTATGACATTGTGCCCCCTTTAAAACATTTAAAATATTCACAAATTAATATGGGAAAAATAATGTAGATTTTACTGATTTTCTAAGGCCAAAAACATGGATATTTATGATATTTTTCCGGCAGTGCTGTATGCTATAGGTGAGTTATTATAAATGCGAGCTAAAAACATAATCTCCGGATGCACCTTTAGACAGAACTGCACCTTTCATACGGATTACATAATCAGAAGGTATTAGCTTACGATTCGAATTTGTTTGGACATTTAAAGCTTTAGTCTATAAAGGCTATTGGTTCAGTTCTCGCGATCCAGTTCACGAAGATCATAAAGCGCGCCTGATTGTTTTACTGTATGTTAGGCTATTTTACAAAAGCACAACGTTTTCTTGTTATTGTGACATTACGCAAATAAAAGTAGTTGCGAACAATGTACTATTATTTTCTGTGTAACCAGAAATTAGTATTTTAAGTTGATTCCACTGTTGATGGGAAAATGAAAGTGTTCACGGCGCGCCCGCGCCTGTCTGCCATCCAGTGCGTGCTCCAAACTCTGCACACACTCTTGGATATTGGACAAAATTGAGTGTTTATTTGTGATAATCTTAGACCTATTATTATTATTGTCCAACCTGTACTATGAATGAGATGTGACGAATGGCTTTGTTCATTTTTTGGATAAAAGTGTCTTCTACATATGTAGCCTAATAAATGTTATAATAGGCTAATGATGATAATTATTATTATTATTTGTGGACACGGACCTAAAACACATTCAGTCTTCTAAGTCAGGTGACTGTAAATGCGCAAAATCCGTTTCCATAGCCGTTTTGCGAAAAAATCCTTTTTCGAATTGCCTGAAAAACCTCCTCATGCGAGCGTAAAAACTTTTTTTGCGATAAACGGGAGTTTTTGCGAAATTGACGTGTTTCTATTGAGCGTATTTTCATTTCGCAATTTCAATTTGCGCAAATTGAAGGGTAATGGAAATTTTACTTTTTTGGGAATTTTAAAATGACGTACACCTGCCTAAACCTATTCTATGGTGTTGACAAAGCAAATGTGACATAAAACACAAAAATTTTGTGTTTTGAGCTAACACAAAAACCTAAAATTCTCGGGACAGCAGCATTTGCCCAAATTTCAATCTTAACCGTTCTATTTAATCAGAAACGATCTTAAAAAAGGGCTTTAAGTGTAAAATACCTATCGCATTCTCATCCCAAGGCGTCATATACGACGCTTTTGCCAAAGCTTAGACATCCAACGCACATGACAAGCTTTAGCGTCAAATGAGACGCTTCGGTTACGGCAGTATTAGGTCTGGGGTAGGGTTAGGGTTAGACCACTAGGAGGTGCCTTCTGCCCCATATATATCTGCGTCTCACTTGACGTTAAAGGGTGCCATGTGCGTTGGATGTCTACTCTTTGGCAAAAGTGTCGTATATGGCGCCTTGGGATGAGAACGGGCTCAAATACCGAACTAACCCTTTAAGGCCATAACATAATTATGCAATGAGCCGCACAAAAACAAGTCTTTATCAATTCATTATCTGCCCCGTAATCATAATTTTGTGTTAAAAAGATTAATAGGTGTTCATTTCTGTTGGAAACTGCAGTGACATGTAGGTATTGGTACGTATTTTGCGTTTCCAATGAGCCTATTCCAAGCATCACTAAATTTTTCTCCATAAATGTTACCTTCACACCACAGATGTGCAAATTATTTCTGTTGAGTGCTGATGAGTATTCACATACATTATACAAGAGATGCTGCATAATAAACATCTTCAATAACGAAAACCATACAGTATATCATCATTATATATAATGTGTATATAATGGGAAAACCGCATATATACCGGTACCACTTATCTGCACCTACTTGAACAGACGGACATCATAGAGAGGATACTGTTATTTCCAACATGAAGTTAATATATAATGCCAAGCTGTAATAACTTGTGATGATAATACTGCTAGCATTTTGCAGCATCCAGTTTGTGGTCTCGCCACCATCATCGTTTTTTATTAAACCCCTGGGTCATACCTGTTTCACTGATATAAATGCTAATTGGAACTCAGGGGAAGACCTGGGCAATTACAAAACACACACAAACACATATGGTTCACTGCCACTGCAATAATACTTTTGAGTGGAGAAAGGAGGAGAGAAGACTTATGAGCACCATTGATTTACGCCCACAGTTCCGTGACCTCTGCTTCAGAAAGGTGAATGTTAAACTGAGAAACAAAACGAATTAGAGCAGAAGTCAAACCATTTCACACCCTCTCTCTTACTTTTAGAATTAAATCGGCTGTTTTTGCTACTGGACCTTTAAGGTTTCTGTATGCAAATTACGTCTGTTAAAAGATATATGGTATCTGTGTAGCTATATGTTTGTATAGTCATAGTTATAGTGTCAATGTTATAGCCTATAGATGGAAACCTTTTGTTTTGGAAGAGCAACACAATCCCTATTATATGATGTTTTATTAACAAGGTTCGGGAGGAGCAGGTGATCAGTAATCAACTCAGGACAAGATAAATAACAGCAGAAGCCACCTTTGTTCCTTGACCGTTAATCAGCATCCCACCTCCAACCCATCTCCTCACTTTTAGTTCCACCCAACAGGGGGAGTACTCTGGGTTCGGCAGAAAATTGTTTCAGTCAGTTGGTCTGTGTTCGTGTTCATGAGAGCTTAGCTTAGTTAATTATCATGTTCACCTTGCATTTAAACTCTGAGTTCTCCTTTAGTCTCTGTCTATTCTCATCTGTCACAGTCTTCTTGCACCAGTCTGTCTTCGTCGTCACTACACTTCCCAGAACCCTTCTTGTCTCCACACCTGAACTCCTTCCCTCAATCACCCATCTGTTCTTCATCATCATCATCCGTGTCACCTGTCCTCACCTCGTTATTGTTAGTTCGTATCTGTATTTAGTTGCATCTGTACTTAGCATTGTGTGTGGAACCTGCCTGTATCTACCCTGAAGCTTTATTGAGTAAAGAAGTTTATACTGGACATTCTGCTTTCTTGCCTTGGCTTCCTCCAACACCACACCGTGATATAAGAACCGACCAATTTAAAATGAAGGTGGAAGACCAACACTATCTCACGACCAATTCGTACGAATTCGACGCATGATTAAAAAGTGGCTAATTCGCACGACCTCACTCGTACTAATTCGTACGATTTGTCTAAACCCTCGTGATGGTTAAGTTTAGGGGCGGGGTAAGGGGTAGGTCATTCGTATGAATTCATACGAATTGGCCAATTCGTAAAATATGTACGATTTAGCAAAATCGTATTAATTCGTACGACTGAGGTCGTATGAATTGTTACGAATTAGCCACTTTTTAATCATTCGTCGAATTCGTACGACTTGGTCGTGAGATCGGGTTGGGAAGACTGGATATCCCAAAAAGGTTGAATATCTGGAGGTTTACCTCAACCTTTACCAGGACATAACCCATGATGAGGAATCTCTTAAACACCAGTTCTGGAACGGATTGGACGATCTACTCGCCCAGATGCTTCTGTTGGAAGATGTTCATCTCTCTTTTGTAGAATTCATAGACAGCACTTGGATCCAGGTGGGTCTGTGGATCCTCCCTCACTGTGGGACTCGTCAAGAACCCCGAGTCTCATCCTGCCGAGCTCAAAGCTCATTCTCGCCATACCTGGTCTTCACATTCTGGACCAGCGCATTCTCAATATCCTGCCAGAACCCTTGTATCCAGCCAAGCTTCACATTAGTCCATCAGAGCCTTCACCGCTGGTCCCGTCCAGAATAGAGACTTCACCGCTGGTCCCGTCAAGCACAGCACCTTCACTGCTGGTCCCGTCCAGCACAGCACCTTCACTGCTGGTTCCATCCAGTCCAGACCCTTCACCACTGGTTTCGTCCAGTCCAGAGCCTGCACTCCCCGTCAGCCCAGCCGAAGCCTGCCCTCCCAGTCATCCCTGCCAAGCCTGCGCTTCACGTCAGCCACGCCAAACCTGCGCGTCATGTCAGCCATGCCGAGCCAGAGACTGTTCATGTCCCGTCTGCCCAGCCAGAGACTGTTCACGTCCCTTCTGCCCAGCCTGTCTCAATCTCAGTCCCTGCCCCAGAGCCGGTCCCTGAGCCTATTCCAAAGCCTGTCCCAGTCCCTGTCCCAGAGCCTGTACCTGGGGCTTTTTCTGTCTCTGTTGTTTCCCTCAAGTATTTTATCTTGTCCATGGTGACCATAAAAATCCTCTCCACTGTGGCCAGCAGAAGGATCTTCACTGCCATAGCCGCCCAAAGGCTCGTCTCCGCCATGGTCTTCCGAAGGGGCTTCTCCACATGGCCACCCGAAGAGGCTTCTCCACCATGGCCACCTGCTCATCCTGCTCCGACCTGGTCCCCTGAACTGCCAGCTCCACCCTGGCCGCCAGCACAGCCGGCTCCACCCTGGTGGCTTCCTGCTATGACCTGATCAGCCTTCAGGGCAACCACCCTCCCCTGTTGTTGGTCACGTCTACCGGGAGGGGGGAGTAATGTCACAGTTTTCATCTGCACCAGTCTGTCTTCATCTTCACTACACTTCCCAGAATCCTACTTGTCTCCAACACAGTCTCAGTAGAAAAAAATCATACCTTTGGACACTGTAAAATGATATTATGTTGCTTTTTGCATGCTTTGTGACACTTTCAAAAGTCGAATATGCAGAGGGAGGAGCTAAAAGCGTGTTCTGTTTGAACGTGAATCTGGCATTGTTACATTGCATTGGCTGCTGTACATATCGCTGCAGTTTGGAAATGATATGTCCGGTGAGTGGCACTAAAAGGTTAACCCTCTATTGTTGTTGTTGGGGAAAAAAGCACCACCTACACTAAACCCTACTCTACCTAACCAATTCATTTAGACAAACCAAACGTGAGATTAAAAACACATTTTCTGAAATAACCATGCTATTTTAGCTTACTTCTACAAGTCTTTGTGCTCTATAACTTTTCTCAGGACTTGTGGGCTAAAATTTGCCAATACGTGTGAGTGAAATTCTGTACAATGGGAACTACTGAGCAAGTGAACTACATCAGGAAAGTCATATATATGCAATGCAAAAGTAAAAATGTTTTAGTTTTCAAATCAAGAAAAATAATTCTTAAAAAAATAAGGCTTTATTCCCTGATAATTTGGCCCTGTAATCAAAATTTGTGTGAAAAGGAAAAAAAAAAAAGGTTATTGGTGCTTTACTGCCACTAGTTGGAGTTTTAAACTTATTTCTAATGAGCTTATACAGGGAAAGAGTAGCGTGAACATTGTTCCGAACATCTTCTTCTGTGTTTTACAGAAAAAGGTTATGCAGGTGTAAAAATTACATGGGAGTTGAAAATGATGACAATATTTGTATACTGGGAAGAATAATTCCTTTAAGAGTCAAATATAGAATTGACTCTTTCTCACCTGATTTTCTCACACACATTAAAAAAAGCAGCATGACCTAGAAGGCACTTCAATTCTCCATTTCAAGAGATTGTGATCTTAACCCTGAATTTGAACATGAGACAATGGCCCTGGTCTCATTTTTCACAGAAACAACGAGTGCACTCATTCTATTCCACATGGTGCACAAATGCAAGAAATGGAACATGATCTTCCTGATTTAATTCAATCTTTGGCCTGTTTCTCTGTGGAAACAAGGAAGAAGGCAATACAATAAGAGTTAGTGTACCCCAAGAATCTACTTCTTTCAGTATTAAGGTCAACATGAAATTTGAATCCTAATACATATTCCTGATCTTATACTGAATGATTCATCAGAGCACATTTTTCCAAAGAAAAATGTTTGTCTTCATCAGTGTTGGGCATGTTACTTAAAAAAAAAAGTAATTAGTTATAGTTACTTCTCACAAATAGTAAGAGTTAAAATCATTGTAAAAGTAACTAATTACCAGGGAGAGTAACTATTGTGTTAATTTATTTTAAATGTTCCAACAGGCCTATGTCAAATAACTTGGATGCCCCAAATATTAAATGTGTTAAATTAAAGAAATGGACACTAAATAGAACAAATTAGTATTATAAAACATTGTCAAACGTTGCAGATGATACCAATAGGCTACAGAGATTATTCTAATGCGGAGAGGAGAGAGAGCCTACTCAGATGAAAACCAAAAGCTCAATTAGGCTTTAGTAACGCCGCATTTTATTGTCAGTTACGGTAACGGCGTAGTGACGGGGGAAACGGTGATTTGTTTGATTACCCGTTACTGAAAAAGACAATGTCGTTAGTAACGCCATTTATTTATAACGCTGTTACCCCCATCACTGGTCTTCATGAACCGTTTGCTTAAAGGAGAACTCCGGCGAACAATGAACCTTTGGTCTAATAAAATATCGGTACATAGTCAACCGTTCTCTGAGATTTGTTTTCATGATAGTTGAATGTAAAGAGTTTTATCTCTAAAAACTGTTTAGCGTATAATGCTAGTACTGGGGGCATTGAGTAAGTAAAAAGAAATCGCTAGTTTATACCACTAACAAGGCTCAAAATAGCCCCACACTAACACAGTAACATAATGAGGCTCCATGCATGCAAAACGAAGCATTGAGAACTTTGTAAGTGTACAGACCGTTTAATAAGAAGATACTTTATGAAGACAGTTCACTTCGCGTATACAGGCAGGAGCCATCTTAAAAAATAGTCTCGATAAGTCGATCCCCGAACGGCGTTCATACAGTTCAGAAGTTCGTTGAACTTCATAGAGTTCAGATCACTCAGCACGACGTTCGTGGTTTGACTTATCGAGACTATTTTCTAAGATGGCTCCTGCCTGTATATGCGAAGTGAACTGTCTTCATAAAGTATCTTCTTATTAAACGGTCTGTACACTTACAAAGTTCTCAATGCTTCGTTTTGTATGTATGGAGCCTCATTATGTTACTGCGTTAGTGTGGGGCTATTTTGAGCCTTGTTAGTGGTATAAACTATCGATTTCTTTTTACTTAGTCAATGCCCCCATTACTAGCATTATACGCTAAACAGTTTTTAGAGATAAAACTCTATACATTCGATTATCATGAAAACAAATCTCAGAGAACGGTTGACTATGTACCGATGTTTTATTAGACTAAAGGTTCATTGTTCGCCGGAGTTCTCCTTTAACTTGTGACTTGCTCTGCTGCTGAAACGATTGACTTCTGTTTTTAGACTGACATCACCAGTCCTTCATTTTTCTCAACCCATTTTCAGCTCTATTCTGTATCTAACACGAAAGACTTCAGGTATACAGAGACGGTACACTCATATAACTATGAATGGTAGAAAGTGTAATGTGCAATATGGCTAAATAAGTCCAGCCTTCTAAATTAAAGAGCCAGCCACCAATTGGCTTAGAAACTCTGGTTGCTATAGAAACAGTCAGTGTTCAATGTTGTGACTGCACATGCGCAATAGCTGGTCCAGCCTGAAAAATGCAGTTTTTCTCTCCTGATTTGACTGTCTAGAAACAAAAGTTGTTGTCAGATGGCCGCTCAGTGAAATGACTTTGGTAAAACCCACTTAATCCAGTCAATTCCTGATGCATAAAATCAAGATCTGTCCATTTACATCCTGTTTTATCAGTGTAAAATAGATTGTGGATTTTGTTGTCTTTACATCAGTTTCTTCGTGACAATCAATTGATTTAAATTTTTTCATCAGTAATGCTATTCACAGTGACGACGAGAGACAATGCGCAGGATGAAGAGAGCAGTAGTGCTTCAGGTTTGAATTAGGTCCCCTTGGCCTTCCTGTAGCCCAAGTCCTTTGGGCGTTTACTGTAATTGCTCTCTCACGGAGAGAACAGGCTAATTTAGGATGGTGCCACACACAGTGAGTCTGTAAGCGTAATAGGGTTTCCACACATCCCTAGTGTAAGGATCAGCCAGCGGCTGGAGCGAGTCTCAGAGTGATGTGATGCTGTTATGTTCAGATGATAAGACAGAGCTCAGCGCTCAACGCTACGGCTCATCACATTGATTGTGTTCTGCCGAGTCGCTGTTTCATGCTCATTAGTTCTCTGATTCATATAATCAATAATATGGATTACAAAGACATTTAATTGTTTGCTTGCCTGGTTGAACTAATTCAATGAAGTATAGCAATAAGTGTCTCTATCACACTTAGCACACGCGAGTCAGTTAAGAGCCAGGGACAAAATTAAACGGTTAGTTACCAGCCCACACCCAAGTCTCAAACCTGCTAAAAGTACGAATAAAAGACATAAATAAATAAAATTGTGTAATTCAAGGTCAGTAACATACATACAACATAATATTCTGTTAACACTTTACAATAAGGTTCATTTGTTAACATTAGTTAATGTATTAACTAACATGAAGTAACAATGAGCAATATATTTGTTACTGGATTAGTTAATCTTTGTTAAAAATTCAGCTATTCATTTTTTAGTCCACAGCGCATTAAATAATGTTAACAAATACAACCTTTGATTTTAATAATGTAGGAAATGATGAAATTAACATTAACTAAGATTAATAAGTGCTGAAGTATTGTTCATTCTTAGTACACGTTAAACGGTGTTTTTGAACCTTATTGTAGTGTTACCAATATTCTTATTGCATTCATATTGTAATATTCTTTATCATAATTATTAACATTATGCCAGCATCTTTTTTTTTTTTTTTAATTTGCAGCTATATAGATACCTGAGATTTTACTTTAGCAATTGAACCTCGGTATCGCAAGGCCATTGATTTGATTTCCCAGGAACTCACATGATAAAACTGGTTGCAGTTGCTGTGAAGGTGTCTGCAAAAATCAATATATATATATAGGCTATATAAAAGAAGTCCATCCTTCTAGTCTTCTTCAAGGACTCAAAGTGCGATATTTCTTCTATTGAAAGACTTATACATTTCAAGACCAGGTTTTCAGTCCATGTTGAATTCTCAGTAAGAGCTTGCAGTCAACGTGTCTAGTGACACATGGATGAGAAAATAAGGTAGCTTGATTGTCACATTTCCTTGAATATCTCACATACCAATTCACAATCCCAGTATGACTTAAATTTAACCTTCAATCACAGATTTTCCTTTTCTATCGCACTTCGGTGCAGAATTTACTGGCGTTTCAGTCTCTTAGATAGAAGATTAGAGGTGTAAATATTTGCTTTGACAGATTTTATTCTGAACTCATTTATTTTGGAATCTCAATTTAAACTGCATGGTCAAGAATGCAATTTTTTGGGAAAGACAGAAACCATGTTACAGCTACTTAGATATTTTTAAAGAGTGACGGGGTGGAGAAGGCTGTCTTCAAGGGTGAATAAATCCCATACACATCTATTAAAAAAAAAAAAACATGAGTATGTGGAAATATTAACAGTAACGCTATTTCTGTTAAACACCCTTTGAACAGCAATACTACTAATAATAATAATAGTAATGATTTGTGTTGCACTTTTAGGGAGAATATACCAGATAGACACTTCACCTCAGACACTTCACTCATTATGAGCATTGAGCAGTAAGAGATCGACTTATCTTATAGGAGGTTGTTGAAGAAGAAAAAAAATATTTTGAAATGGTGAAAATACAGATTATTATTTTTTTTATCTAACAAGCTGAAATGTTTTGTGAGACAAATCAACCAATACCAGAAAACATTCCTATAATTCATCACTAGCACTACTTATCCACTTCATTTACTTAATAATTTAATAAAATAAAACAATACTATTATTTGTAATATGCTTTCCATGTTTCAAAAAAAGAAAAATCCTATACATACATGTACATGTTCTGCATAATAGGAATGTAATGTGAAGATTCAGAAGATCTGAACAGAAAGTAGCCCTCAAATATTAAATTATAATGCAGTTATAAACACAACAAAGAGAAGGTATAAGGACCCAGCTGTGTTCTGTTCAGCCATTATGCAGAATCATACTGTGTGTATGAGCATTTACATGCAGTCAGACAGTATAATAAAACAACACTAGAAATGTATCCAGCTATCATAATCATTATAGCCTTATAATGAGCAAGCAAGCAATAAAATAATGCTATTTTTATGAAGCAATTGTAATTTTTAATTATTTCACCCTGCCTCTAATTCCCATAGCCCTTAACTGTGACATTTACTTACAACATTTAATCTAAAGTAGTTTAGACTGCATGTATTTGGTGATTGCATGTCTTGAATTACACTTTATAAAGTGCAATGCATTTAATTGAATGCATAACAGAAATATTTGTTCATCCAGGTGACTTTCTGCACATTTACATTTTGTATTATACAGTAGTTTATACTCCATATGTTATAGTAAATATGTGCAGAGAAGTCAAGCATTACATAAGAGTTAAAGTGAGTCTCATGGGTGTGCAAGCCTAACAAAAGAGGCTCTGCACAAAGTGCTGTCTTGCCAAGTTTGCATCAGTACTCAATACACTGTAAATATTGCAGAAAAACCTTTGGACAATCACAAAATATGGCAATAACTACATATCAAAACATATGAAGAGTTTGGTTCCAAAACGCTATAAATCCATTTTGATGAATTTGAGTAAAACTGTGTTTTCTTTAGCAAGAAAATGGGAAGATGAAAACCACTATTTTCGGTTTCAAATTTTCACACAGCATTTCTAGGTTATAATAACAATAAAAAATGAAATCCAGGTTTTGATTTCCAAAGATTTATTATAAAAACAGATTGTTTTTTCCCCCAAAATGCAATAAATCCAATAATTTATTTTTTTTCAAAATGCAATTAAATCAAAACAAAATTTTATACACATTGAATTTCTTGTGCATACTATAAATCCATTGCTTTAATATAACAATATTCGGTAACATTTTAAGGGTTCATGTCATGAATTATCATGAATTCATGGATAAATGAATTATGCATTAATTCATATTAATATAATCAGGAACTAACAACGTTTTTTTTAACAGTTCAACGTTTTTCATTCATGAATTCATGGATGAACAAAACCTTAATTAAAACATTAACTAAGACGAGCACATCATCATGAATTATGATTTATTAAGCATGATCTAACGTTATGCATATCGCTGTTGTCAACCTTGGGACGTCGCCGCTGAACTTTTTTGACGGCGATCAGCTGTAAACTGGCTTGGTCCTGCTCAGTTTTCGTTGACTTTGAATAAAACAACTGAAAGTTTTCCAAAATGTCCTCTGGGGTCAGTGTGTCAGCGTGACAGAATTTTGATGCTGTCGTGTGAGAACAAGCAACAGCCGGCATTTCCTCCTCCCGAGTCCATCTTCTTCCTCACGTAAATGATTCGATTTCGATGTCATGTTTACCCATGCAGGATGCCTTACCCTCCACAGGTTCACCAATGCTGTCAAAATTATTCATTTTTTTGTTTGTTTGTTGATCGAAAGGACAAAATAGAGAAAACCTAGGAAGCCGGGTTAGTTAAAGCGCTGCCGTTACTGTTTACATTGCGTAGAATGGTGCGTTGTGATTGGTTTAGCGGATATGTGGCATTTTGCAGAAAAGGGAGACTGGCGTTTGTCGCGGTTTGGAAAGAAAGGGAGAAAACATTACATAATAACACGGCGGATATCCCATTTTACGTAAAATTAAATATTGTTTTGTATGTGGTCGGTATTGAAAAGTCAGATTTTTGCAGTAACTCATTTTTTAAAAAAATGGCGTTTATCGCGTTTTGGAACCAAACTCTTCATATATAAACTTGAATGATAAATGTACTGTCATGTTGGAGAATTAAATGGACTGATTTATACATTTTTTTTTAATATTCTTTGAGAGTTAGGATTTAGGCTCTATTATAATTTTCATGAAAACAAGATTGTATGTCCCCATTTAGATGTGTGTGTGTGTGTGTGTGTGTGTGTGTGTTGTGAGACTGAATGATTAATCGTTCATCGTTCAGTATAGCTTGGTTTTGTGCCAGTCTTGGACCTTTATCATTATCCTGTTCTGCTGAATGCCGTCACATCAGCATGTCCCATCATGTTGCATGCTTCACCGATCATCTTTTCCAAATTAGCAACTGGAATGATTTTTTCCTCAGCTTAATATGCTTCATACATTTAATATTGGAACTGAATTGAGGCAAACTGAATAAGCTGAGTGTGTATATATAAATATGAAAAATGAACACTGAAAAGCCTTATGGTGATTTTACTGCAGAATATCAATGCTCCCAGTTCAAAATGAGCCAATATTCCCAGAACACTACTGAAAAAGAAATCAAATTCATAAATCACTACTATTGTTGTGTCTTGCAGGAATTCTTCCTTATAAACCAGTTTTGCTACTTCGATCCAGTTCAGAATCATACTTGTCGAGATAGTACAGGCAGAGCCCACAATGTAAGGGATGCAATTAAGAAACGAGCTATCGAGCCTCAATCCTATTACCTACAGCAATACTTTATCTAGAGACACATCTACAACAGCCTCTGTAGATAACTACATGCCGGAAAGTTCAAACCATTGTGTGGATGTTTCATGTTCCTTGCATCATTACGAGGACATACAACAATTTGGTTGTATTATTTGACATTGTGAGTGGTACTATGATGCATTAAGAATACAGTTAAAAAAGATAAGCCTTTTTCTTTGTAATCTAAGAGACAAATGCATTGTGGGGTGGGGGTAATTACAACTAATTCATTTATTCATTAAGTTTATTCATAGAATAAGGTTCGGTATGAATAATTTAGTTACTTTTGCATTGTAACACACTGAAAATTCTAATTGGATGAGCAGCATCTTGAAGCTGTAAAATGCAGATATGCATTTCAATTTGCTTTGTTGTGTAGAAACCATGAACAGAGTAAAGTCAGGCTTACGGAAGAATAGCTCGTCACCAATGGAAGTTAACTTACTTTTAAAAACTTACTTTTAAAAACTCACTTTTAAAAAAACTTTTGCTGATAATTTACTCACCCACATGTCATCCAAGATATCCATGTCTTTCTTTCTTCAGTCGAAAAGAAATTAAAACATTCCAGGATTTTTGAATGTTTTGAATGAAACATTGAAATGAAACATTTGATTTTTGAATGAAACATTGAAAACATTCCAGGATTTTTCTCCATATAATGGACTTCAATGGGAACCAAACGGTTCAAGGTCCAAAAGACAGATTCAGTGCAAACTGCAAACTGTTCAAAGGGCTTTAAACGATTCCAGACGATGAATAAGGGTCTTATCAAGCGGAACAATCGCTCATTTAAAAATTGGTCGCCTTGCTCTGTTCTGTGACGCATGTTCGTGACTCTCCTGTTCGAACTCGTTTATCAAAATGAACAAATCTTTTTACGTGTCATTTGGTTCATTCAATGAACGAAATGAACGAATTGACTCTGGAAAAGAGTCATTCATTTTGATGAACGAGTTCGAACAGGAGAGAACTTTGTTAATTTTTTTTTTTAAATGAGCGATTGTTTAGAAGCGCCCTCGTCCTCAGAGTACTTGAACGTGACTGTGATTACAAGAGGTAAAAACGATATAAATACTGGTCATTTTCTCACACAAACCGCTCGTTTCGTGTCTTAGGCCATCAATGTGTACTTACATTTCTGAGTCATTAAATCATGTTTAATTTGGACTTCTCTGTGCATGCTCTTTGAGGTGGTGACCATAGACCTGCATTATAAGACTGACAGACAAGAACGGTTTGACCTAAAAATATCAAAATTGAAAATACTGTGGAAACAATGACACCTACATCTTGGATACCCTTGAGGTAAGCTAAAACATATCAAAAATTAATTTCAAAGTCAGTATTTAATCCCTTTAAATACTGTTCCTTTGTACTCACTGTCATTTTTCCAAACATTCCTCCCATTGACAAGATGGACTGAAGGAAAATGTAAACGGTTGTATGTCAGCAATGCTTTCATGGTCTGTTCACTGAAGTGTCCTAAGAAAAAATAAGGTGCGCACGGAGATACATTCCACACGCAATGCAAACTGCATGTTTTCTGATGTAAAATGAAACACACAGTACTTCAGATAATCCACTGCCATCCTATCCTAATGGGCTGCGGGCAAACAAGGATCTTTCTCTCTAGAGGACTGCTGCTTTAAAATAGACTCTAGCGTGAGGATTTGCTCGAGATACACCCTGTTTGACATGAGGAAAGAGAATGTGTTAAAAAAAGAGCTGATAATGAGGTGTGGGCAGCAGACACCTTTAACACCAATAAAATGAGCCCCTTTAACACCATAATCCAGCTTGCGAATGGGATTTGGTAATTGAATTGACTTGTTTATTTAATTATATAAAGATATATTCATTTAGCCTTCATGATAATCAGAAACCATTCTGCAAATAATCTGTCATAAGTTTAGCTATAAAGCTAAATAGCTTACTGCACAATAGAAGTAAACTTTGTGAAGTAAACTGATCCTACAATATATAGATCTCCAAGTTACAGAAACTGTTCTAAAATGTCATCTATCACAGATTTTGCTCATGGTTAAGAAAAAAAGTGAGGTTTCTGTACCTCAATCGCTTATTTAAAAAAAAAAATAAAGCCCCAGACATTGATATTATGTAACAAGACATCTAACTGCAGCTGAGTGCTTTTGAAGTCACATGATCACAACACACTTTTGGATATACACTAGCTTGAGTAGTAATTTATTCAGTGCTATATATGTGAGTAGTGGGGTGTTGGATTGCTACTTGCGTCCAAATGTCTGGCTTATTCTGGCCAAGAAACACCCACTAAAGAGGTAAAGCCTGTCAGATTGACGTTACAACAAATGTATACATATAAAATGTCTAGTTTTGTGTAAATTATGTCCAGGCTATTGTTCCACAATGATAAATTAAAATAAAAATAAAAAAAAACATATAGTGTCCGAATAGAGGCAAAAACATATAGTGTCTGAATAGAGGCAACACATTCTCAACTTATGGTTGTCACAGCTGGTTGACGCAGAGAGGACAAATAAAGATGGATCTAATTGCAGAACTGTTTAAAGGATAATTCCGGTATTTAACACCTTGAGTCTATTTTGTAGTTTGTTTTGAATGAAATAGAGTGGTGGACTTAGAAATTTTGACAATGGGTCCTGTCTCGACTTTTTTACTTTTTTTTAGAATCGCCTGTGACCTCGTTAGACTGGGTGTCTATGGGCATGCACAAACATGTCCATAAAACAACCCTTAACGTTCATTTTCAAAACTGTGCAACTCACAGAGTGGTTGGTGGTGTTTGTTGATGATTAAAAACAAATTTATCGGCGCTATGTATGCTTTCAATCCGTGTTGTTTGCTATTGTGGAACTATTTATTCAGATACCTCACAACCGCGTATAAACTTACGCTCGATATTTGAGTCTGAAGCGTTAGCACACTCCCGACCACTTGATGGCGACAACCAGGACGCTGTACGGATCACGGTGTCTAGCGCACCGTAAAAAAAAGTCACAGACACAGTCGAGTATGGCAAGACGGAGAACCGAGCGAAAAGACTACAACCAAATGTAAACAGACCCCTTTCCTTTTCCCGTAGCTAGCGCAGTAATATCAACGAGCACTGAGTCCTCCAGCAGACATCAATGCGATTTTAAAAAAATGACAAATAAAACACGACAGAAACGGTATTTTGCTACGCTACTTGTTTCGGAACATCAACGAACACCACCAACCACTCGGTGAGTTGCACAGTTTTGAAAATGAACGTTAAGGGTTGTTTTATGGACATGTTTGTGCATGCCCATAGACACCCAGTCTAACGCTGTCACAGGCGATTCTAAAAAAGTCAAAGTGTCGAGACAAGACCCATTGTCAAAATTTCTGAGTCCACCACTCTATTTCATTCAAACCAAACTACAAAATAGACTCAAGGTGTTAAATACCGGAATTATCCTTTAAGTTTATTAACAAACTAAAGATTATTGAAATACTCAAGATACTCTTCAATCAGAACACCAAACAGAACGACCAACATAACGCGATGAACTGGAAGCAAGCCCAATATTTTGAAAACCAAACCAATAAAAAAAAAAAAACAAGCAACAGATCTTCAACTTAATCAATCAATGAAAAACCATGGATACACAAAAACCAACCCGCTCTCATCCCAAGGCGTTATACACGACACTTTTGCCAAAGCGTAGACATCCAACACACATGGCACCCTTTAGCGTCAATATGAGACGCAGATATATACGGGGAAGAATGCGCCTCCTAGTGGTCTAACCCTAAACCTACCCATACTCTGTGCATGTTATATTAACGCTAAAGTGTGCCATGTGCGTTGGATGTCTACACTTTGGCAAACGCGTCGTATATGGCGCCTTGGGATGAGAATGCGTTGAAAAAACACAAGAAACTCGTATGCAAGTATTACTGTGTATGTTATCTGTATAGCTTCACATTTTACGTTGTTATTTTCGGTCACTATATGGAAAAGAGCAGCTTGAACATTCTTCAAAACATCTCCGTTTGAAGAAACAAAGTCATACAGATTTGGACAGTGGTAAAACACTGAACCGACAAACCCCAGTGAAGTGTCCGAGGCCGTTGAATGGCGTCTGTCAGTGTGGTGTGAATTGGCCATTACAGTCTGATTCACAGAGCTGAATGGGGTTGTTTACTACGAAGATTCTAATGGTATCACGGCCCAGGCGATGTATAAACAGCATCCCCATTACTTTAGTAGCACTGCAATATGAATGCAACCATTTAAAGCTCATTAGTTTGAGCTCAATTGCATTTTAAACACTTTAGGCACTCATGACATCACAATAAAGCCGACTAACTGTAAATTAGATTTCTGGGAAGGTTTGGGGCCACACATTCACTTTTATTACCTGCATTCATCTAAAATGAACATTAATGAGGAATTTGAGTTTACAGGCAGCAGGCTAACACCGAAAGAAACTACATTTTAACTTTGAACCAAAAGATCAGAGAAAGATCTATTTGATTATTCCGAGTTTTAGGTTTTGCACGGTACCCTATCAAATCATGTTACGTTTGAGGCCATTTTGTTCTTAGATTTTTCATTATCCTCTGAAATAGGTTTTGGAACTGACACAGGAGAGAGTTAACGTTTCGGTGAATTGATCAAGTGGGTACAGTTATTGAACCATGCAATAATCTCGAAATGGCCAATTTAAGAAGATATACTGATCTATTACACTGCAAGACAGCGGACTAGGTTTTGAAACAGATCTCGTGTCAACAGCCAAATCATTACAGACAAACTGATGGTGATTTGAGAAAGAAAAATGCTTCCAGTTTTTCCTTTCTGTCTTTTCTCACCTTGGGCCACCTCTATTCTCCCGAGAGAGGGGCCAATACAGAAAATTACATGGTCAGTGCAATTCCAAGCCTTATTTAGGGGAATGATTGTTTATCCTGAAGAAATACAGAGAAAGTTAAAAATGGAGGTGGGCAGGGAGATAGAGAGAGAAAAAGAAGCAAGAATGCCATTAAAACTAGACCTGTGTGGAGGTTTATGAACACCAGCGTCCTCTGAGACAAAGCACACATGAAGTGAATGAGAACAGAGATGCAGCTCATTAGCTGACATCTCAGAAATGGCCATCTCAATAGATGCTTTAATACGAAGTGATGAGCTGTCAGATCGGACATACTCTACGGTCCAGTAACACTAATGGACTGTGAAATATCCCCACAGACCTCTGCCTGCTGAGAGAGAAACATACATCCGATATCTAATAACCCTGAGCAAATCGCCAGAGCATGAGAAGTGTCCTTCAAATAACTGTCAGTTCTCCTTTTCCATGTAGTGTTTATGAAGAGAGGCCAAATGAGGGCAAAAAGCCTTTGGATGTGAGGGAAGCAAGCGCATAAACGTGTTGTAAATGGCCCACGGCCCTTAACTGATCATCAGATACCTTTAGCACACAAAAATGGCCTATAAATTACAACACGATCTGACTGGGAAGCTCTACCCAATGGCGTGATGATGCACAGGTTTTAAACCCACCCAACATTTCATGATGGGGAGTCAGTCTGACAGAAAACAAAGCTGTGTTTATAAGGTACTGGGCTATAATTTGTGCTTCCTTTCTAAGTAAGAGGTTCTCGGCTAGAATTAAGGATGTAGCTATGCAATGTTCATTGTATTCATTATTTAGAGAAAATTTTGTGTACGCATATTATAGTCTGCTTGAGTATAGCAACACAGGCTATGTGGCGGATTTTGTGCAAAATGATATTTCATTGCTTCTTGCACATTTTGAGACAATTCACCTTTGGCTAAGCCCCGCCCCCCTTAGTTACTGTTGCTACATCCGTCAAACTTCATCTGCGCTCTGCATGGCTTATGCTGTGACAGCTCTTCCTGCTGAAATGTTATCAAACTTTTATAAAGCAGCAAATAAAGTGTCTGATAGAAGTAGGCAAAAGGGGCTGCAATATGCGTTCGAAGGCTATATTCAAGACATACAGGTGAAACGCAATCAACAACAAGGCATCCAAAATAGAGGCAAAAGCATAAGGTTAACGTTACCGGTCACAGTCAAAAAATGAACCACCGCATTTCCTACTTATCGAGACGAAGGCTGGGACTAACAAGGTCAGGGAGCAACACTATTCACACAAAGCTGGGTAACGATAGGTCTCTATTCACTTGTATAATCGTTATTACAAAGCAAACGGACTACACGAGTACTGTATAACGTTGTATTTATTAGCAGCGTGTGCTAGCGTATCAACAACCGATATGAGAACCGAAATCATAACCTAAAACATTATAAAACGGTCTAACTATAGGGCTGGGTAATAAATATCGATTTCTCGATGTTAATCGATTCTCATTTTTACGAACCGATATCGATTCTTAAATCTCAAGAATCGATTAGTCATCCTGTTTCATTTGAATGAATGGATCATTGTATTGCGGCTGCGCGCATCCAAGATATCGCAATAATCTTTGTCCTTTGTTACTATTGAAATGAAAAAAAGTCTCAAATTTCAAATTACGTCCATTTTCTTTAGAAATTCAAAAACATAAATAGCGTTTTGTCGCTGTGGCGTGAGATCGCTCTGGCTCAGCTCAAGAGAAGCAGCAGCGCTGATCTCACTTCCGGGTTAATAATACTATTTACCACGCGAAATAAACATGAATGAGCATCTGAAAGTGTGTTAAAAGATAGAGTACAACTTATCGAAATCTGTATCATGTCACATTGATTCGCTCAATCAGCGTTTCCACCGTGGAAAGGCGTCAGTTCAACAGCTTGTAATCAATGTCATGTATCGTCATATTTACCCACATAAACTCGTTAGTCAGCTAGAAAAATATAACTCCAGAGAGGAGCATTTTGATAAATGTATACACCATATTACATACGCATTATAATCGTAATGTTCTTCAATATTTAATGCATATTTGAATAAATCTGGTACGTTTTTATGACAGCCACCATTTAATGTTTATATTTCATATAATCTTCTTATTATAAAAATAAATAAGTGTAATTTAAGTGTTTGTACAGCTACGAAACAGTTCATTATTACCTTCATATTAGGCTAATGAAGCCTATAGGCTACAACTAGACTCCCATAGATTACAGCATTAGTTAAGAGATTTGATTCCCTTGAGAAAAATTGGCATTTACTGTGACTGATATCCAAAATAATCAATATTGAATCGAATCGAATCGGAATCGAAATCGAATTGCAAGCTTGTGAATCGAAATCGAATCGAATTGTGAAATTTGTGTCAATACCCAGCCCTACTAACTAGTATAACTTCATACTCACACTAAGGTTAGAAGTAAAAAAAGATGTACTTGTTGATCTTTCCGGGGTTTAGCTGACTGAGGACGTCCATACAGTTTAATCCAAACACGACACTTATCACTGTCAGGATTTAACTTTGGTTTTGGGAAGGGAAAAAATGAAAACCTCCCTCCAACCTCTCTGGGAAACGCGTATCTGTCTTGCAAATGCCAGAGGCACAACGTTTAACCATATTTTGGATAGAACTTCGACGGTAATAGCCTGCCGAGACCAAAAATATGAGACGCCTGTGTTGGAAGTCAATGGAGCACAGTGAAAAACTGTCGGACCTCTGTGGGAGCTGGTTCTTGGCTGGGCTGTGATTGGTCAATCTACATTCTAGGGCGTGGCTTAGCCAAAGGGGAATTTCTAAATGCTAAAATGCTAAAAGCGCAGTTTTATCTTAAAGCTACAATATGTAACTTTTTTTTCACCGCTAGGGGTTGCTAACCTCTACAATAACAAAGGCCTAGGTTGATGACGCATAAGAGGAATTGTGGAAATTGCCGTCATGCTGATGGATCTAATACTGTTTATGGATGAGTGAATACATTGATGTTTTAACATGTCTGTTGTATGAAGCATAGCACGATTTCTAATGCTAAGTTCACACCGGACGCGAATCGCGCGTCAAATTCGCGCCTGACGCGTCTAGTTTGACGCTTGACCACTTTGTGTTAATTCGCGTGTCAAGAGCGAAACTGGCGCGCGTAAAAACAAAAGTTTGAAGTGAAATTTACGCGCGTGACGCGCGTCAGAATCGAAATCCGTTGGCGGCCATTGTTTTTATGTCGACCGAGCATTCATCAAGAGAGTTACCGCTCTGTATTTACTCTGGAGAGCAGAACAGTGGCGTGGGGATCATTGTCGTCATATATTTGTGTCCACCGGACCATTCAGAGCCGAACCGTTTGGCGAGTTTCACCATTTGCTCGCTCCAGGAGCTGCGCTGGATGACGGCCGCTGTCAGCGGTACTTCCGTCTGTCCCGCGCCCAGTTTGATGACATGTTGTCCCGCATCGGAGTGAGGATCACCCTCGCCCTCATCCATCTAATCTAGCTGTCATTTATTTTTTGTTTTGATGATAAATAGAGCCAGCCTTCAAAAGTTATTAACCTGTCCTGTGATTTTTTCTCTCTCTCACGTCCAGACACGAATTTATGCACATATGTTGATTGTCTTTACAACATAATACTATTTCATATAATCTAGCTATGGAATGAATAACATTCAATACAAAATGAACATGTCTTGTATATAGAAATAATGTTTTAAGTGATAAAACATTTGCTTTGTTGTGCATAATCCCACCATGCATTTAGTCATATTAACAAAATAATTTATTGAAGCATCCAGACACTTCACCACGTGAGCAAGCAGCTAGGCTCCTGATTGGTTAACGCATCGCGAATTCACGCCAAAGTTCAGATTTTTCAACTCGGGCGGCAGACGCGAATTCGCGCCAAACGCGTGAATGCACAAATGGCACTAACTGAATCATTCGCGCTTAACGCGCCAGACGCTCAATTCGCGCGTACTTGACGCGCGAATGAGGCGTATTCGCGTCTTCCGCGCCTCGCTCCACGCCTCATTCGCGCCGCAGGAATTTTTCACGCGCGTAAAGCGTCTTTGCATTGACTTAACATTGAAATCATTCACGCCTGACGCGCTATTCGCGTCCGGTGTGAACGTAGCATAATGAGAGACAGATATCAGTGCTAAGGACATTTCATTCTACCAAACTATACAAGTGCAGAATCAACTCTAACAAGCCTATACACTTACCACCCTTAGTGTGGCACATTCAAGTGGCCTTCTAAACGATATAAATTTCCTCTGTCAGTGGCACAGGGAAATTTTGTCTTTTCTTGCTCCCACTTAAAGCAATGAAAATTAAATCCAATGGGCCTCGATTAAGCACACAATAACATGGTTTGGCTACAGCAGTCTACTTCAGTCTAAGAAACACCTTAATGCAACTGCATAGCATCATAGTTCTGTCATGACAACTCTCCGAGCGTTTGGCATGGTATTCTAGTGTCTGGACCAATCAGACACAAACAAATGATTTATTATATTTAATGAATAATCCAGCAAACTCACTATCCCAACAAAGGTCTGTGACACTTCCCCTGGCAGAACTCGGGGTTTTGTTACAAGACTGATTAGTTTTACGACCCAAAAGAATGTGCATGGACTTAATTCTTGCTGAGAAGGAAAATTGAACCCTTTTAATCCTATATATTCTATCCTATATATTCTATTAGCAATGAGAACCCTTGAAACAAAGAGCAATAAACCAAATTCCCACCTGGAACTTCCACCCATCTCACTGGCCGAGCCAACCCTACCAGGTTGGACTTTTCTTAGTTTATAAATTGCATCCACACCAGCCCTTCCCTCTCTTGTCCTCTTAGCTCTTTGCTTGTCCTCTCTGGTCCTCTTAGCCTCTGGCTCTCTGACTCTTGGTCCTTCTTGAGAAGTCCCAACGTGAAGATGATGCTAAAACTAGTCTTTTTGTCTTGTCTTTCCATTCACCAAAGATCGTCTGTCTTCCACTGGTTCTCTCTCATCAAGACCACATCAGCAAAGATCAACTGGAGCCTCGGCAAATTGCAACAGTACAGTTTAATGCAAATTGACGAGACATGAAATTATCAAACTTAGTCTCATTATTTGATACATTAAGTATCCTTATCCCTTTTTATGGGATGGTTATATCCCTTTTTTACGGATAGTTTGCTCAGACTGTTGATCTGCTTTCCCTTGAGAAACTGTATGCATGTGTATTTTGGAGAAGTTTAAATGTTCTAGTTAATGTTAAATGGTCTAGTTAATAAAGCCTTTTTCATATAACACGTAAAGTTGTCCATGTCTCAAGCTCATATCTGGAGTCACTAATCATAGATCTTGACTACTTGCTCTTAGTAGTACTTAATAAGAAAGACATTTCCCATGCCCCGGAAATGTACATTTCTATAAATTAATTAATAAGCAATATTGAGTGTTCACGGGATGAACCAAGTAATTGGTTGTAATGGTAATGTAGCTACATCAAGTTAACCCGATTAACTGATCCACATATTCATAATCAATTATAACAAGTTATGATTGATTGTTAATATTTCATAGAGCAAGATTCATGACTTTGCATTTGTGAGTAAATGCCAGTCAGGTTTTCTTCCGAATATGCAAAAAAAAAAAAAAATTATTAAAGCTGCAGTTGCATTTCTATTCCACTTCGACACCTTGTCCTAACCAGATTCAATGCAACAGCATGACAAAATAAAGGGTATCTTTTCCATGGTTTCCATGCGAGTATACAGTCGGATATAGCTTAAGTGAATGTAATTTAAAAAGTAGAGAAAGACAATGCTTGTGTACCAGTATATTGGATCTCTGCAATAGTCTTAAAGTGACAGCAGCCTAATATACCTGGATCTGTCTGTTTTGAAGTTAATAAAACTACCAAAGAGACAAAGAAATCACTCACTGCTCTTCACTGAATAACTTTTGTAACTTTAATAAAAGATGATCTTTATTTAATTTATACATGCAGTGTTATTTTACATTTGATTCCTTTATTTGATTTCTATACTTGAAAACTACTGTGGGACCTACCAGAAAAATTGAAAAAACACAGATTATTTCATTTGTATGCATTTTTTCTATTATATTTATTTATTTGTGCTATTGCTTGTAGTTTGATAACGTCTTGGCTTTAATAATCTTTTAAATGTATACTAGTTAGTTTTAGCTGTGGTATCGGAATTGAAATCGAGAATTGTTCAATTTTTACTGATATCTAAAATGTTGGTGTCATAACCTAGTAAGGTGGCTTAAATAATAATAATGAGGAGGCTATAATTATTGGCGTATATAAAGCTTATAATTACTTATTTTAAAAAAGCATAAACTTACACGGATAAACTTACAATAAAGTATAAACTTTAAAATACACGGATACATGGGTCAAAAACAACAAAAACAAAATTATTGTATTAATTTATTACCTTTTTTAGTAGGACCAGTAAAAATGTAATCATTGAATCAAATAGAAAATCTTGAATCCAATCGAGAATCAAACTAAGATCTTGAGAATCTGAATCTGTATCGATACCAAGGTACCTGGTACTTATTAATTTTGTTGCAAGTATGACTGATTTTGTCAAATCGTGTCATGTCTTGTATAATGTCTGGTGCTTGCCACTGAAATCTTCTTGCATCACATCTGGTTATGATGCAGAGTAAGTGTCAGGAAGAAGCTGTAAAATTGCTCATAATAAATTAGCACTTTTTAGAGCAAGAGACCTTGACTAAATTGTACAATTAGTAATTCAGTAGAAAATGAAAGCAAATATTTCAGCAGCCCCTAAACATTTGCAAGCGCAAACACTTGACATCCGGCAGCACATTACCGCTGCATTATGCCAAAACCACTACACAGATGACCATTGGAAATGAGAGGAAGTCTCATTAGTGCTGTGGTGTGTAGAACAGGGTTTCTAGAGAGAGGATATTTCTGTCAGGGTTGTATAATTCATCTGCAGTGCTGCAATGTGCTGCTATACTCAATGAGAGCAATTAGCAGAAACTATAGAGTCGGTAACTCGTCACCCACAGAACTAAAGGCCTGACCGAAGACAGATAAGAGAATGTGGAATGAATGGCTCGTTTTCTGTCTGTGTGTGTGTGCGTGTTTGTGAACTTGTCATTATATTGAAGTTCCTCTCTTCTTTTTCCTTTTTTTCTTGTTCAAAACTTACTGCAATTCAAATTCAACTTACTGCAATTTTTTTTTTTATAATTTCAGCCTTATGTGCCATTTATTTTAGTTTGTATAAACTTCTCTCTTTTAAAGCTGCAGTGCATTTTTTTTTAATTATTGTACAATGTAATGAAATCACAAGTGAGTACTGTAAATGATAAAGATTAATTTGAAGAACATGGCCCAGCTTCAAGACAAACCAACCACTATAAAACATTTACCATGGGAACATTCTCGGACACACATTTTACTGTTGATACATAGCTATTACATGGTTATTACACAGTTATACTATTATGTAATTTTGTTTTTGAGGAAAGCGGTGATAAATCGTGCACAATTCCAAATTATCTCGGTTTAAATTATAGTTACAATAACGGATTTGAATAATAATTGATTACCACAGACAGACAGACAGACAGACAGACAGACAGATAGATAGATAGATAGATAGATAGATAGATAGATAGATAGATAGATAGATAGATAGATAGATAGATACATAGATAGATACATAGATAGATACATAGATCTTTTGCAAATGTTTATATCCTTTAATGTAATCATGAATATTCATAATTTAACATTCATATGCTAATAACAGAAGGATTCAGAAGGATTTGGATGAGATCCCAGCAGTGACAACACTGGAAGTACTGACATGTTCAAATCTCTGAATTGGGAAACCTTCCTGTGCACACATTCAGTATACATTTTTTGCACAGCTAATATTGTGCCATCAGAGGCCTTCTCCAGTTTGGCCCCTAGTGAATAGTGGGTGAGGGGCTCGAACAAATTAAAATGCTTTTCATTTACAAATCAATATTTCCCATTACCGTGAAACTAAGAAATAAAGCTATAAAATAATAGGTGTGGTTTTGTGCTTAGAGGAAAAGTAACCAAAGCTACTGTAGCAGGTCTAGAAAATGCATAGACTGATACTATGTGTGTGGACTTTAGTTGAACACATGTACGTACAATATCAACATCTGCACCACAGAGCCTTCAGTCTTTCAGAATTTAATGCTGGATGTGAATGATTTATGGAGCCCTGAAGTTCCACTGGAGCCGTAACTTATTCATCAGTGATCCCCCAAAAATACACACTTCTTTTTGTATCTTCAAAAGCAAATGAAAAGAGGTGGCATACAGGGAGTTTTGGAGAGAACGCTGCTTGATAAAGCATCCTACACACATACAAGACTGCAAATACTTAAAGATAAAGCACCAAACATGACAGAATACACCAATATTAAGATGCAACACAACAAAGATAAACCATTTGATTCATTTTCACTGTCAAAATTAGGTTTATATGCTATATGACAGCAAGAGAAATATATTTGAAATCACAATTCAAAAGTCACAATCAAAACCTGGTATGGCATTGCACCAGGGTTTCTAAGGTGCTCTCAGTGTTTTTTTTAATATTACTATTATTTTAAATTACAGTCAGTTGATCTCATTTGTGATTATATTTCAAGACCACTAATATTAGAGCATCTACAGTAGCAGTAGAAACGCCAACAACAACTAACAGAATCCATCTGGTGACCTCCAGCGATAAAACTGCTGTATTTATTATTAGTGATGCTTGCCTGAACAAACAGTTAAAAATCATACCAGATAGAAGACCTCCAATTCAGTAATTCTGGAATATCCATTTCTGACTTCAGGCGACACAAAGAAGCAAGCCACATTTCAGCAAATTTTTCATCATTACAAGAATGAGAATATATTATACTCCTTATTCAAGGACTTATTAGCGTTGCCACCGGGAATCAAAACCTCAAATCCATTTCAGCGCAGGATTGGAGGCAGCTACTTTGCCTCTCTGCAAACCAGGCAAAGGCTTAATATATTACACAGCATGAGCTTTCAATTTTACCGGCATAAATATCAACCTCAAATATAGCACAGCTGCAGAGAGCATGTGTTTGAACAGTCACAATTTGCAGACAACAAACATTAGCCGTTTTTGATCTTCTTTTCCAAAGAGAGCACCTCATACAGTTTTCTTGAAGATAATCAAGGTCTAGGATTCTGTCAGCATCAGAAGGTGTCACAGACATTATTTCCTTTCCTGATGAGTATTTGCAGTCTGATGGACATCAAAACACAGAGGTGTTCCTGAAATTTGTGCACAGCTAAGGTCATCTCCTCCTGTTCATCTTTTTTCAATACGTCTTCAGACTCAGCAAGATTATGAAAATATCAATATTACTACAGTATTTAGATAAGGCTCTTTTGATTAAATTAAATTTTGATTATTTTCTGAATGCACTGTTATTCAACCATGATGGCAAGTTTTGTTGCTATACCAACATAGTTCAATGATTCAGTGTTTCCAGAAGATATAGATTTAACGAACATTTGCAAACACCATCACAAACTTTTTGGAACCTAATCAATAAGAAACCATAGATACAAACAGGGAGAGAATGGATAAGAACTGAACTAATTAACAGACTAGAAGATTAATAAAGAAAAACTCAAACATGAACAGAACAGAGAAACAGATCAAAAAACAAACTCAAAACGTAACAGAGGTCATTAACAAAAGTCATATTGTGGAACCAATGTGGTTCAAATGTTAGAGGTTTGACCATGTTACAAGGGTTTCGCGGAACAGTTGTGACTAGCTAGTAGTTCATTTCTCTGACGATGCATAAGATCGTTCTACAGTGGTTAGCAGTTACTATAAGTGGTTGTGTACGGGAAACACCTCCCAATAGTTTGCAGTGGTTTCAAATGCCATTTTGAAACCACTGGAGTTTCTTTTTCTATGGTGTTGTGTGTACTGACATATATCTACAGAACTTCTCATATACTGTATGAATTTACAATATATGTTATAACATTATATTGATTGTTGTAAAGAGTCTTAAAGGCCTTAAAGGAAATGTGCTTAATTCTACTCTTAAATCTTAGTAGTATATATCTTAAAAAAACTGCACTTACCGATAATGTAATAATAATGGAATACAATGTAAATTAAAGGAGTAGTTTACTTTTGAAAAAACTTTTGCTGATAATTTACTCACCCCCATGTCATCCAAGATGTCCATGTCATTCTTTCTTCAGTCGAAAATAAATTTAAGTTTTTGATGAAAACATTCCAGGATTTTTCTCCATATCATGGACTTCAATGGGAACCAAACGGTTCAAGGTCCAAAAGACAGTTTCATTGCAAACTGCAAACTGTTCAAAGTGCTTTAAATGATTTCAGACGATGAATAAGGGTCTTATCAAGCGAAATGATCTTTCATTTTTTTAAAAATAACAAAGTTTAAAGCTCAAATGCTTGCCTTGCTCTGGACTGCGATGCACATTCGTGACTCTCCTGTTTGAACTCGTTCATTAAAATGAATGAATCTTTTTCCGAGTCAATTTGTTTGTTTCGTTCGTTGAATGAACCAACTGACTCGGAAAAAGATTCGTTCATTTTGATGAATGAGTTCGAACAGGAGACTCACTAACACGCATCACAGAACAGAGCAAGGTGAGCATTTGAGCTTATAAAACTTAACCTTTGTTATTTATTTATCAAATGAGCAATCGTAGCTTGATGAGACCCTTATTCATCGTCTGGAATCGTTTAAAGTCCTTTGAACAGTTTGCAGTTTGCACTGAAAGTGTCTTTTGGACCTTGAACCATTTGGTTCCCATTGAAGTCCATTATATGGAGAAAAATCCTGGAATGTTTTCATCAAAAACCTTAATTTCTTTTCGACTGAAGAAAGAATGACATGGACATCTTGGATGACATGGGGGTGAGTAAATTATCAGCAAAAGGTTTTTCAAATGTGAACTACTCCTTTAAGTGTCCTCAAAGAGAGTACACATTGATGACTGTTTCTTAAAAAGTGCACGTTGAAATAATGTCAAATTAAGTTTCACTTTAAATCAAGTTACATTGAAATCATTGTTTTAATAATCTTTTATTTAAGCTTATACTGTTATTTTGTTGACTAAAATACTACAGCACATGTAAAGTATAGCCTACTTGATTATAATTTTAACTGAACTCTAGAAATATATCAGATGGCAAACGCTCACAACAGTAATGCAATACTTCGCAGAGAAGTGGTGTGTGGAAGTGGCTTTTATGTGTGTGTAAATGAAGTGCAGGTTTGTGTGCAATCAATGCAGTGCAGGTGTATGGTGTATGATGGGAAATGTAGTCCAAGTTAACCCAGGAAGTGCATAGCTAATCGTGACAGTGGGTTTGTTCAAATGTACATATAGTACGATTGTTTTAAACGTTGCGCAGCACTAACCCACCAAATCATTCGACAAATAGTCACATATTAGTAACGGGCTAATACAGCATTACATTTTACGTTCCTGGCAGCTAATTCATTACGATGACATAACATACAGTAGTATGATCAAAGATATAGGTAACACAAAAACGAATATATTAGCTGATATATCATTTATATGATTCGTGAATTCCACATTCGCAAATCTCAGGATTGTGTTTTATTGTTCCACTCTCCTTCATAGCGCCATCAAGCTCCGCCTTTGTTATTGTTTTGAAAATGCGACCTCTGGTGGCGAAGAATTACAGATTGTAGCTTTAAGTCCTACATTTTCATTTAATTGCAATTAACATACAGTTAAACGATTATGCATATTCTTTAAATTATATCTGTAATAAGTAATCGATGAACAACAAAGTGAACAACTTTTCCACAAGGGTTCATTGGAATTGCATTAAAATCATGTCCATACATTATTTAAAGGGATAGTTCACTCAAAAATGAAACATCTGTAATCTAATAATTTACTCACCCTCATGTCATCTCTTCCATTAATGATTCTTTTAGAACTTCTAGGGAACTTCCCAACCCAAATTTGAAAACTCTGATCTACACAAAATGTCTAAGTCAGCGTTTCCGTTCCCTTCCCCCGTTTCCCACTTTCAGACTTCTGTGCCATGTCCTCCCTTGTAACATCCTATAACTCAAAGCTTTAACCTTCAAAGAGCTCACGTGACCTTTCTGTCGCAGTGCAGGCCTTGACCTTTCTGTACACCGAGTGTGGGTTATCAACAGCATAAGGAGAGGCAAACCTGCACTGACAGAAAGGCCAAAAGCCACAAAGATGCTCTCTAAAACCTTATTAGCCTTGGCTTCATAAATACTTTATGGATAATAAATATAGTGACTCATATGAGCTGGCTTTAATTGAATAGAGTGATGTTTGTACAGCCATATGAACGCAACACATATAACTGAAATATCACATCAGTTCAGACAAGCTCTGTGTGAAAACATTTTGAGCAGGTTTGTGGTCATGTTATAACAAAATAGAGCACAGTCCTATAATTATTGATGCAATAAGCTGATATTAACCTGCTCATTATATGGCTGTTTAATAAAATGAATAAATTAATTCACACTAACATATAATCTGACAGATTAAAGGTTATTCAAACTTGGCATGCTGTGCGAGGGGAAGGCTCTGAGCAGCCCATCTGAATATGCCCCTCCCAAAATTTGTTAATAAAACCTCATTAGTTCAACACAATGTATTTGTAGCGGTTATGTTTCGTTTTCATTGTTTGATAATTTCCCCTTTTCCTGTGTTCCCTAGTTAGTTTCCCAGGCCGTTAATTAGTTACTTACATACCTGTTTATGTTCTATTCATTCTCTCCATGTGTATTTAAACCCTCTGTTTATTAGTTTCTTGGTCTGGTATCATCTTAATGTGGTTGTGTAATACTCTTACTCCTAAAATCCCCAGTGTGTTCTTGTTGGATTTACTAAATAATGTATATTTTGAATATGAGGATTAGGGAAAAACCTGGCAACCTACCCCAGAAAAATCATTGCCAAGAAGATTCATGAACAGTCTCTCGCGTATGGTATGGTAAGACATCACCATAGAATCATCAAGAGTCAGATATGACTGAAATTGTAATAGATAGATATAATTTTAATACTCCTTTGTTTTCTCTCTGCAACCCACCAAGACAGTATTCATTTAAGTAGATATTTGTAGGTAACACTTTACAATAAAAGTTCATTAGATAACTAAGAATGAACTAAGAATGAACAATGAACTTTTACAGCATTCATTAATCTTACAGTAGGTGGACAACCAGAATGTAGCTTTTACCGCCACGGCAGTAAAATTTGGGGTGTATTTGCTACCTTTTGCCGCTAAGAGGCGCAACAATCACAGACTTTGAAAAGTGTCTGTTTATTGTGTAATCTGCAGCCGTGCCGAGGCTCATTCAGAGCGATTGAAAGCTGGTAGCATATTAATTCAAGTGAAACGTAGTTAAATTAATTAATTAATCACAATACTGAAATAAAATTTAATAAATAATGAAAATTTAAAACACTTGCCGGCCGCGGCGGTAAGTGTCATTCTGGTTGTCCACCTACTGTAGTTAATATTAATTTGAACATTTACTAATATATTATTAAAATCAAAGAACACAATGAAGAGCTGGATTTTTATTAGCTAACAAAACTAAAAATTAATAAATAATGTAACAAATCTATTGCTCATTGTTATTTCATTAACTAATGTTAACTAATGAAACTTATTGAAGACAGTGCAAATTGATATTAGAGACATACACTGATGAGCCAAAAATAACTAGTCACAGGTCAAGCAGATATTGTTGATCATCTAACAAGGCCACATACTGTATTAAGGTCTGGGTAGATTATTAGATGGTAAGCAAACAATCAGTTCTCGCAATCAATGTGTTTGATGTAGGATAAAAAGGCAGTTATAAAGATCTGAGCGACTGTGAGACGAATTGCTATGGCAAGACGACTGAATCAGAGTGGATTGTGGGTGTCTCCTGATCAGCAGTGATGAGAATTTACTAACAGTGACCCGCGAGACAAACCGGCGATAGGGTGTTGGCCACCCGAGGTTCATTGATACACGACGGCAACTAAGGCTATCCCGTCTGGTCTGAACCAACAGAAAGTCTACTGTGGCACAAGTAACATAACATTTTAATGATGGTTATATGGGAGAAATGTCACAACACACGGTGCATCACACTCTGCAGTGTATGCGCAGACCAATTTAGAGTGCCTATGTTGACCACTGTCCACCGTCGAAAGCACCACACATAAGAGTGCATCACACTCTGCTGTGTATAGGGCTGCATACTGTAGCTGCAGACCAACCAAAGTGCCTATTATGAGTTGGAAGCACCTACAATGGGCACGAGTGTGTCAAAACTGGACCGTGAAGCAGTGGAAGAATCTCGCCTGGTCCACTGAGTCCCGTTTTCTTTTACATCGCGTTGACTGCAGTGTACATGTGTACTGTTTTACTGCACTGGAATTAGCATTCAATGTTATGCCGATGATACTTAGCTGTATATTTCTTCAAAACCTAATGAAAACTTACCAATTCAAAATTGACGTAATGCATAGCCGATATAAAAAAATTGGATGACTAGTAATTTCCTACTACTTAATTTAGAAAAAAAAAACAAAATAGAGATTTTAATTATTGGACAAAAAAATCGTCCTCACGAAATAACCTAGAACACTGTCACTTGATGGCTGCATGCTCTGTTAAGTCTTCGGCGTCGGTTAGGAACTTGGGTGTGATCTTTGATACCAATCTCTCATTTGAATTTCATGTGTCTATCTGTAAAACTACTGTACATTTTTCCATCTTAAAAATATCTAAATTACGCAATATGCTCTCATTGACAAATGCGGAACAGTTCTTGCGTTCATGACATCAAGAATATTTTATTGTAATGCTCTACTGGGTGGTTGCTAGGGCTGGGTAATAAATATCGATTTCTCGAAATATTAATCGATTCTCATTTTTACGAACCGATATCGATTCTTAAATCTCAAGAATCGATTAGTCATCCTGTTTCATTTGAATGAATGGGACATTGTATCGGCTGCGCGCATGCAAAAAAAAAAATCGCAATAATCTTTGTCCTTTTACTATTGATATGAAACAAAGTGTCAATTTTCAAATTACGTCCATTTTCTTTAGAAATTCAAAAACATAAATAGCGTTTTGGCGCTGTGGCGTGAGATTTCTCTGGCGCAGCTCGAAAGAAAAGCAGCAGCGCTGATCTCTCTTCCGGCTCAATAATATCAGTTACAGCGCGAAATAAACATGAATGAGCATCTGAAAGTGTGTTTAAAGATAGAGTACAACTTATCGAAATCCGTATCATGTCATATTGATTTGCTCAATCAGCGTTTCAACCGTGGAAAGACGTCAGTTAAACAGCTTGTAATCAATGTCATGTATCGTCATATTTACCCCAGAAAACCCACATAAACTCGTTAGTCAGCTAGAAAAAAATAACTCCAGAGAGGAGCATTTTGCTAAATATATACACCATATTACATATGCATTATAATCTTAATGTTCTTCAATATTTAATGCATATTTGAATAAATCTGGCAAGTTTTTATGACAGTGTTTATATATAATCTTCTTATTATAAAAATAAATAAAAGTGTAATTTGTATAGCTACAAAACAGTTCATTATTACCTTCATATTAGGCTAATGAAGCCTAATAGGCTACAACTAGACTCCCATAGTTTACAGCGATAGTTAAGAGATTTGATTCCCTTGAGAAAAATTGCCATTTATTGTAACTGATATCCAAAATAATCGATATTGAATCGAAACGTAATCGAAATCGAATCGAATTGCAAGCTTGTGAATCGAAATCGAATTGAATTGTGAAATTAGTCGTTGCCCTGCACGCTTAATAAACAAACTACAGCTAGTTCAAAAGCGAGCTCTTAATGTATTGTAGTCTGTTACGTCTATTGCGATCTCAAAACTCCGGCCAGCTGATAATACCTAGAATATTAAAATCGACTGCTGGCGGTAGATCCTTTTCCTATTTAGCACCAAAACTCTGGAACAATCTTCCTAACATTGTCTGGGAAGCAGACACACTCTATCAGTTCAAAGCTAGACTAAAAAAAAAACCATCTCTTTGACCTAGCATTTACATAATACATTATCGACTTCTATAATTCAAAGTTAGGGTGCATAGATTAGGTCAGCCGGAACTGGGAACACTTCCCTTAAATCCTGATGTACTCGTTACATTATAAGAAGAATGGCATCTAGCCTATGCTAATTTTAGTGTCTTTGTTTATCCCAAGGTTTCCCCGCAGCCTGCCGGATCCAGGCCATTTCTAGATCTGAAAGAAAGGACCTTCGCCTGGACCCGATGACAATGCCAACTAGCCTCTCCCTAAGCAGGATCCCTATACCACTCTACACATAAAGCATTGTGGAAATTCGGTTCACATACCTACCCCGAAGTGATAAAATAAAATAACTTTTTGCATCAAAATTTATAGGCAAGACAAGTAGTTTATTTAGGCATGGTTTGTAGGGAATTACAAACCTGAGCACATACTGTATATTCAAATGCACATAGCTATATAATCAATGCTTAAAGGGTTAGTTCAGCCAAAATGAAAATTAAGTCATTAATTACTCACCCCCATGCTGTACCAACCCCGTAAGACCTTCGTTCATCTTCGGAACACAAATGAAGATATTTTTGACTAAATTTGAGAGCTGTCTCACTACCACATTGGCTGCCTAAGGGACTGGCTCTTGACGGCCCAGAAAGTCAATGAAGAAAATGTTTTAATATCCCAAGTGACTACCGTGGCTCAATTATAAGTTTTATCAAGCGACGAGAATACTTTTTGTGCGAAAAAACAAACACAAATAACGACTTTATTCGACTATTCCTGTTCATCCTTGTTGGCCTGAAACGAGACTTCCTTAGATTTCCACGACGCATGCGCGAGAATTGCGATCTGCTTACACTACTTCAGTTCAGTTCTCGCGCATGCGTCGTGGAAATCTAAGGAAGTCTCGTTTCAGGCCAACAAGGAAGAAAAGGAATAAAGTCGTTATTTTTGTTTGTTTTTTCGCACAAAAAGTATTCTCGTCGCTTGATAAACTTATAGTTGAGCCACTGTAGTCACTTGGGATATTTAAACATTTTCTTCATTGACTTTCTGGGCCGTCAAGAGCCAGTCCCTTAGGCAGCCAATGTGGTAGTGAGACAGCTCTCAAATTTAATCAAAAATATCTTCATTTGTGTTCCGAAGATGAACGAAGGTCTTACGGGGTTGGTACAGCATGGGGGTGAGTAATTAATGACTTAATTTTTATTTTTGGGTGAACTAACCCTTTAATGCGCATGTGAACGCCATCAGCATTTATCACAGGTTCGCGTTTAAAGTCAGTTAAGAGAGAACAGTGTCGTAGCGGCCCCTGATTTAATAACAAATGATCATTTTGACAGAAGTGAATCAATCAAAACTAACTTTAGCTGGAAAATAACATTATTCAAGAACCCCAAGAAACCTTAAATTATACATTTATCTCTGTAAACCTGCTTTGAAACAATACGTTGTTAAAAGCACTATATAAATGAGGATGACTTGACTTGTTTACCTAAGGAAGTGATGCACTGTGGGAGGGAGTGTGATGCTCTGGGAAATGTTCTTCTGGGGAACCCTGGGATGTAAATTTCACACGTGTATCCTACCTAAACATTGTTGTAGAACAGGTATGACAGTGGCGTTGCCTGGTGGAAGTGTGCTCTTTCAGCAGGATGATGATCACTGACACACTACACACATTGTTCAGGAATGGTTTGAGGAACATGATGAAAAGTTCAAGGTGTTGCTCAGGCCTTCAAATTCCCCTGATCTCAATCCAATTATTCATCTGATGTGATGGACCAACAAGTTCGATCCACCTCTCAGCCTACAGGAATTTAAGGATCTGCTGCTAACGTGACGTCTTGGTGGCAAAGACCACAGGACACCTTGTAGAGTCTGTGCCAACATTATATTAGGCAGGTGGTCACAATGCTCTGGCTCATAAGTACAAGAGCTATTTCAGAGAGCTGTGCAGTATTGTAAATACATTACAGTATATATATCAATATATATTGATTTTAAAGACATATCCATTTGACGAAGCCTCCTGTATTACCCACATAATACACGTACACTGCCAAATATAGTCGAAGCCAAACAATATACTGAACGGGAATTTATCAACATCAAAAGGATTCAATTAAACTTGGCTATATTTGAGTTTCTGAGAATTAATGACATGCAAGAGAGTGTCTTCACCGGTTGAATTGAAATCTAAGAAAGCCACTATAGTAAGATACACATTTCATATGCTGTGAAGCTCCATTAGAATGCTCAATAAAAATCCTAGAATATATATTACATTTGAATATCTACATTACAAAATCATTTCATTATTTAGCAAAAAATTATTTAAATTAGAGTAGGTTTTACAAGAAAATACAGTTTCAGTTTTCCTACCTTTAAAATGTTATGTAAATGTGTTACTTGCTGTCTCTTTGTAAATGCTTGTGAAATTTACAAGCAATTTCTGAGTGAAAACTGTTTCTACAACATATATTAATCGATTGATATTCTTTATTATTAATAATAACTGTAATTGATTATTTGTATTTTATTTATTTTATACATGTAAATGAATTTAGACAAAAAATAAAGGCAATTCAATTGGAGCCAGTGACAATGTGTGAGTGCTGAATGGAAATGAGTAATGAATGGGCAAAGGGAAAAAATGAGCACAACATTCCAATGCAAGTGGGAATACTATAGTACTCAGATAAATAAAGCCGAAGTCAAAACTGTTATTTACAGACCGATTACAGTTGCTGAATAGAGGAAGGACAAATCCTTTTATGTAGAAGAAATCGTTTAAAATAGAATCGAAACTAGTTCTGATGCAGTAGAGTCAGACTCGTGAGAATATCGGTTATTACACACGTGCCCTCAAGACCCTGACACTTAAGTAGTTTACAAAGAGAAGAAAATCCATTCAAAGCAGATGAAATGAAAACTAGCAGGCGACAAATATGGTAGATAAAAGATGATCAATTCCTTACTTCATGGAGATTATAAAAATCCTTTTGTACATTTTAAAAACTTAAAATAAATGTATCTTTATGATATGGGTTGGCATTGAATATAACCTTTGAACATACGTAGATCTACGTAGTTTATTTTTATTTTTTTTATAGGGGTAAGTCTCGCAAAAAAATAAAAATTAAAGGAAGAAATAACAGCATTTTTCACCTTGTGATAATATTTTTTTGTGAATATGAAGCACATTTCTCTGCCATATTCTGATTATTGAAATTTCATTTATATACCTCATTTATATACTGCTTTTCCTCATTTACATATTACTGAAATATCTCTGCCATTTCGTGATTTATCGTCTTAATGGAAAAAAATAAAATAAAAATAAATTATGGACAGGATATTTTTCATTAATTTATAACTAGATTGGGCTCTTCCCGCATTATGCTAGTGTACTTTCATATGGCAATGTGCTTAATTGTCATGAAATGTTAAAACAGTAATAAACAAAAAAAAAAAATGAAAAAATCTAAATGTGCTTTATTTTGTTCAAGTAAAATAGAAATTCTATTTTTTTTTTTTTTTACTTTGGAGCGAAACATAATCAGCATGTTTCTTAATGAGATTCATCTGTATATAGACCCCTTTTGCGCCGACGTCACAGTTACGTCACGGAGCTAGCTGGAGGCAAAACAAAGTGAAAACTGGAGGCGGCCAATACAAACCAGCACAGATTCGGCTACATAATAAGGAGCTTAAAATATTGTTATTAAATGTCATCTTGTTGTGTTGTTTGGTGCAAGAATTGATGAAAAATTAATATGCTGTGTCTGGAATTATTATTTCTAGAAAATATTCACATTATTAAAATCGCACCGTAATGTCACTCTTTACATTGTCGTCGTCTCGGCGCTGGCTCGGCAGAACTGCAGATCGTACACACAAGTCTTGTACATGACCATTCAGCACATAGTTATAGGCACCTAAAGATTTGCATGCCCTCAGTTTCTCTTTACGATCGGTTTCTCTATAAGGTAGGTGTAGAAGGCCACTCAACCGAGGTAACGTAACGTTAATCAGATCGTCCATGCATTGAGTGAGCGTGTAGGCGGCTACGGGTCGGCAAATCTGGTTCGGTCCGTTAAAATTAACTTTTGGAAATAACAATTGCGGTCCTGGACACCAGTGTTGTAGTCGAGACCACCTCACTCGAGTCCGAGTCGACACCGAGACCAGAGAGAGTCGAGTCCGAGTCTAGACCGAGTCCATAGAGAGTCGAGTCCGAGACCAGAGACGGTCGAGTCCAAGTCGAGACCGAGACCAGTGAGGGTTGATTACCTAATTTACTTTTATTTACTTAGAGAAATCCTTTTTTTTTTTTTTTTTTACTGAATTTACTTAGAGTTTAAAAAATATGATCAGGGTAAAAAGGCCACATAGTAGGTGGTGTTAAAAGCAATTTTATTAAAATTTGTCATGTGCAGTTGAGCACTAGAAAATCACCAATCACTGGGCGTGTCAATCAATTTAAAGAAATATTTTATTAACATACATTAATAATCATGAAAAATATTTTGAATTGAACACGAGTGGACTTGGGAATAAGTCAGAGTCCTAAAAAAAAAAATGTTCGAGTACGAGTCAATTCCGAGTCCAAATGCACACGAGTCCATGACAAGACCAAGACCATTAAAATATGGTCTCGAGACCGAGTCCGAGTCTCGAGTACTACAACACTGCTGGACACTGAATGTGTCACGGGGTGTGGTGCAGGGGTGCAGGAGTGCAGGTAGAAGGAGCGGGAGGAATCCAGATTGACATCAATTTACGAGTTTATTGAAACATACAGGCAGGAAGGCAGGGAAACAGGAGCAGACACCGGGTAACATCAAACATCGACTGACAAAGACAGACTGAATAAGATCAAACTAAATAGACAGAGGAATCAAACTAAATGGAGTGCAAACAGGTGAAAATGATGACGAACAGACGAGGAACAGGTGGCTGATGAGGGAGTGAGATCAGGAGAGGAAACAAAAGGATCCGGGGAAGCGTGGTGCAGATGACGAGACAAACAGGTGAAGACGAAGACTGTGACATCACTCCCCCCTCCCGGTAGGCGTGACCTCACGCCGTAACATCAGCGGGGAGGGGGGGTGGGCGCCCTGGAGGCCGTGGAGGACGTGGTCAGGCGCAGGAAGCCCCCCAGGGCGGAGCAGGATGAGGGCGTGGCCAGGGCGGAGCAGGAAGCGGGCGTGGCCAGGGTGGAGCAGGATGAGGGCGTGGCCAGGATGGAGCAGGATGAGGGCGTGGCCAGGGCGGAGCAGGATGAGGGCGTGGCCAGGGCGGAGCAGGATGAGGGCGTGGCCAGGATGGAGCAGGATGAGGGGACCCTTCGGGTGGCCACGGCGGAGAGAGCCCTTCAGGAGGCCGTGGCGGTGAGAGCCCTTCGGGAGGCCACGGCGGTGAGAGCCCTTCGGGAGGCCACGGCGGTGAGAGCCCTTCGGGAGGCCACGGCGGTGAGAGCCTTTCAGGCGGCAGTGGCGGTGAGAGCCCTTCGGGAGGCCACGGCGGTGAGAGCCTTTCAGGCGGCCGTGGCGGTGAGAGCCCTTCAGGCGGCCGTGGCTGGGACACTGGGCCCCCCCCCAAAAAATATTTGGGTTGAGTCCCCGGGTGAAGGGCAGATGGGGAGTGGATGGTCTCGGGCTGGACGGTCTGGATGGTCTCGGGCTGGAGGGTCTGGACGGTCTCGGGCCGGACGGTCTGGACGGTCTCTGGCTGGACGGTCTGGCCGGTCTCTGGCTGGACGGTCTGGCCGGTCTCTGGCTGGACGGGCTGGACGGTCTCTGGCTGGACGGTCTGGACGGTCTCTGGCTGGACGGTCTGGACGGTCTCTGGCCGGACGGTCTGGACGGTCTCTGGCTGGACGGTCTGGACGGTTTCTGGCTGGACGGTCTGGACGGTCTCTGGCTGGACGGTCTGGACGGTCTCTGGCTGGACGGTCTGGACGGTCTCTGGAGGGCTGGACGGAACCAGCAGTGAAGAGCACACAGACTCTGGAGGGCTGGAAGGAACCAGCAGTGAAGAGCACATAGTCTCTGGAGAGCTGGACGGAACCAGCCGTGAAGAGCATACAGTCTCTGGAGAGCTGGACGGAACCAGCCGTGAAGAGCATACAGTCTCTGGAGGGCTGGACGGAACCAGCAGTGAAGAGCATACAGTCTCTGGAGAGCTGGACGGAACCAGCAGTGAAGAGCACTCAGTCTCTGGAGAGCTGGACGGAACCAGCAGTGAAGAGCATACAGTCTCTGGAGAGCTGGACGGAACCAGCAGTGAAGAGCATACAGTCTCTGGAGGGCTGGACGGAACCAGCAGTGAAGAGCATACAGTCTCTGGAGAGCTGGACGGAACCAGCAGTGAAGAGCACTCAGTCTCTGGAGAGCTGGACGGAACCAGCAGTGAAGAGCATACAGTCTCTGGAGAGCTGGACGGAACCAGCAGTGAAGAGCATTCGGTCTCTGGAGAGCTGGACGGAACCAGCAGTGAAGAGCACTCAGTCTCTGGAGAGCTGGACGGAACCAGCAGTGAAGAGCATACAGTCTCTGGAGAGCTGGACGGAACCAGCAGTGAAGAGCATACAGTCTCTGGAGAGCTGGACGGAACCAGCAGTGAAGAGCATACAGTCTCTGGAGAGCTGGACGGAACCAGCAGTGAAGAGCATACAGTCTCTGGAGAGCTGGACGGAACCAGCAGTGAAGAGCATTCGGTCTCTGGAGAGCTGGATGGAACCAGCAGTGAAGAGCATAGACCAACGCCACTTTTGCGTCATCGAAGGGTAACGCCCCCTTTTGGGGGAAAACACCTCTATACTGTCTATGGGAAAACAAACGGATTCCCATGAGAACAGAACTTGCACTAGATCTGCAAAGTTTCTTGATGGCAAAAATGGCACAAACTTAAAGAAGCTAACGTTACTGAATACGGGGTTACAGAGGTGTCCCTTTGAAATGGTCGAAAACTGGATTAATGACCCCACACAGCGGCCAAATATGGACTATTCAGACATCTAACGTTACCACTATCTCGTGGAATCACCAAGTAAGTAGCCTTTTTTATTTATTTATTTATTTATTTATCATTTACACACTCACAGTAGCCTATGACAAACTACTAGACGATGAGGCCATGTCACTTGGATCATAACTTGATTTAAGCTATTGACAGTTTTGTTGTCGACTAGCTATTACAAAGACTAAGCTGTTAGCAGCTAACGTTACCTTATTAGACTATGTTAATAGCTTAAATCAAGTTAAATATGATCCATTCATCGTCTAGTTTGTCATACTGTGAGTGTTAATGAAAAAAAAGGCTACGTGCTTACTTGGCGATTCCAGGTATGTCTGAATAGTCCATATTTGGCCGCTGTGTGGGGTCATTAATCCAGTTTTTGACCATTTCAAAGGGACACCTCTGTAACCCCGTATTCAGTAACGTTAGCTTCTTTAAGTTTGTGCCATTTTTGCTATCAAGAAACTTTGCAGATCTAGTGCGAGTTCTGTTCTCATGGGAATCCGTTTGTTTTCCCATAGACAGTATAGAGGTGTTTTCCCCCAAAAGGGGGCGTTACCCTTCGATGACGCAAAAGTGGCGTTGGTCTATACAGTCTCTGGAGAGCTGGACGGAACCAGCAGTGAAGAACATACAGTCTCTGGAGAGCTGGACGGAACCAGCAGTGAAGAGCATACAGTCTCTGGAGAGCTGGACGGAACCAGCAGTGAAGAGCATACAGTCTCTGGAGAGCTGGACGGAACCAGCGGTGAAGAGCATACAGTCTCTGGAGAGCTGGACAGAACCAGCAGTGAAGAGCATTCAGTCTCTGGAGAGCTGGACGGAACCAGCATTGAAGAGCATTCAGTCTCTGGAGAGCTGGACGGAACCAGCAGTGAAGAGCATACAGTCTCTGGAGAGCTGGACGGAACCAGCAGTGAAGAGCATTCGGTCTCTGGAGAGCTGGACGGAACCAGCAGTGACGAGCATTCAATCTCTGGAGAGCTGGACGGAACCAGCAGTGAAGAGCATTCAGTCTCTGGAGAGCTGGACGGAACCAGCAGTGACGAGCATTCAATCTCTGGAGAGCTGGACGGAACCAGCGGTGAAGAGCATTCAATCTCTGAAGAGCTGAACGGAACCAGCGGTGAAGAGCATTCAATCTCTGGAGAGCTGGACGGAACCAGCGGTGAAGAGCATTCAATCTCTGGAGAGCTGGACGGAACCAGCGGTGAAGAGCATTCAATCTCTGAAGAGCTGGACGGAACCAGCGGTGAAGAGCATTCAATCTCTGGAGAGCTGGACGGAACCAGCGGTGAAGAGCATTCAGTCTCTGGAGAGCTGGACGGAACCAGCGGTGAAGAGCATTCAATCTCTGAAGAGCTGGACGGAACCAGCATTGAAAGCTCGGGCTCGGCAGGGCTGACGGTGAGCGCAGGCTCGGCAGGGCTGACGGTGAGCGCAGGCTTTCGGGGGACGAGCCTTAAACGGGGGCGCCGAATCGGGTGGAGAATCCCCTGGAAAATCCCGGCGTCCATGTTGCTTTTTGGTCAGTCGATCTGTCACGGGGTGTGGTGCAGGGGTGCAGGAGTGCAGGTAGAAGGAGCGGGAGGAATCCAGATTGACATCAATTTACGAGTTTATTGAAACATACAGGCAGGAAGGCAGGGAAACAGGAGCAGACACCGGGTAACATCAAACATCGACTGACAAAGACAGACTGAATAAGATCAAACTAAATAGACAGAGGAATCAAACTAAATGGAGTGCAAACAGGTGAAAATGATGACGAACAGACGAGGAACAGGTGGCTGATGAGGGAGTGAGATCAGGAGAGGAAACAAAAGGATCCGGGGAAGCGTGGTGCAGATGACGAGACAAACAGGTGAAGACGAAGACTGTGACAGAATGACCTTACACATTAAGATAAAATCAGAATTTCTCCATTGATTGTTAAAAACAAGCTAACAATACTTGCTAACTAGCGTTAGTGAAGCGGCCAGAGGGATCGTTCTGCCTCCACAAAAAAACGTCACCATGCTTGCCAACTGAAAAGGGGTCTATATTACCAGATGACTGGACACTCCTGTGTGTATGTGTATGTGTGTGTATGTTATGGGGACAAATTGTCTCCACAAAGATGGCAATATCTGAAATCCTTGCACCACTGGGGACATTTTTGGTCCCCATGAGAAAAACATTCTAAGTTATGTTTTTTCGAAAAATGTAAAAATGCTGACATTTTGTGTGATGGGTTTAGGGGTATGGTTAAGGTTAGGAAATAAATTATACAGTTTGTACAGTATAAAACTCATAATGCCAATGGAAAGTCCTCATAAAACATGAAAACCCCATGTGTGTGTGTGTAATCAATATTTTGACATTTATATGCCTGTATATGTAAAGTTATGTGTAAAGGTTTGCATTTTACAAGCTCTCCATATGTTAACCTTGTGCATGTCATTGTCTGATCTAATGAAATTAAAATTAAAATATAAAAATGCACATGCACACCTTACATAAAGTAAGATTACTTACAGAAACTAATGAGATCACATAGTTAATGTAGAGAAAGGAAGAGGGAGAGATATTTTCGTAGCAACAAGGTGGAACGGTCCATGATTAATTTTCAAAGTTTGCTTGAGATTTCTAAAAACTCTTCATGGCTTATTATTTAACTTGTTACTTATTTAATTTTAGCCAGATAATAAAACATTTGATCAATCCAGCACATGAAATGCCCTGAGGTACAACAACATCTCCGTTTAATCAGCCAGCACCAGCGTTAAGAAACACAAGTCATGTTGTATCCTGTTGGTTTGACAGTTTTGAGAGAGAGATAAATAATTATTCCCATCTGGCTTTCTTTTACAGGCACAAACCCACACATATATTGGATTATGCTACTGTCAGACACCGCTAAAGCACACTATTTTATCACTATGTTAGTTGGCTTCAGGTAAAATCCCACTGTCTGCATTAGTTTCATGGCTGTGTGAGCTCAAGATACCGCTTCTCTAAAAGGCTGTTTTAAGAGCAAAGAGAGTCTGACAGCACACTTCATTTACTTCTCAATACTTACAGGACGCAATGAAGTTTTAAAGAGCTCTAAATTGAAACGATGACAGATGATGCAGTCTTGTGGAATCGTCCGCATAGCTTTATCGTTTTAATTGCTTTGCTTTGGGGGGGGGGGGGGGGGATGTGATGATACTTAAAAAAAGAAAAGAAAATGTAATATCCACTGCACCAGCAACTATATGCCATTCTTCTAATTAAATAAGTGGGGATTAATGTTTAAACAGAGAAAAGGATGCATGCTCAGATATGTTGCAAGCTGGAGGTGTGCTATTAAATGATAATATGCATGTGCTTTGAAAGACAGCAATTAAACAGTTGCATGTTAAACATTTGCTCATTTAAAACTATATTCCTTAGGCAAATTCGTTTATACGAATGATTGTATCTGTCCAAACAGTGGAATAAAGGTAGATATAATACTAATGACACATTATGTGCATTTTATTTTCAGATGTAGTGTATCTGGATGTAAATGTCCATTCAAGGTTTGTTAATGTGTGGTTGAGAAAGGTCATAGACGGTGTTGGGGGTAAAACATGACAAGTGACGCAAGTTACATAACATACTGTTTTATAAGTTAGATGCAACACATTACTTTTCAATTCGCAATAAATATGACTGACATCTCTCTTGTACCCATTTTGAGAGAAATCATGAGTAAGTGGAGAGGTGTGCGCTGTGTGAACATGATTGTAGTAATTTAGTCTAATGTGAGCATGCATTCATCTTACTGAACAAACACAGATTCAGTATATCCTCAAAATGAATAAAAACAGTGAAACTCAAGCTCAGAATATGCAAACTCGCAATAATTAAACGTTCAAAATATACTTTATGTATTTAATCTCTCGTTATAAAGACTTTGCTGCGGACATTCAATGATCCAATTCAACCATACCAATAAGCAAAAATGATTCACATGACCAAATATCACAATTGTCTTTCTTTCTTCCTGAGCGTTTAGGTTTTTTTTTTTCCTTTCTGATACTGAAAAAACAAGCAAGCCCAGACCAGGTGACAAAATGTTTAGGGAGTAATACAATGTTGTAATGCATTATTTTTTAGAAGTAACTTTCCCCACAAAGATTACATTAGGGCTGTGCAAAAGTTAATTGCGATTAATCACATCCAAAATAAAAGTCTGTGTTTACATAGTATATTTGTGTGTGCTGTATATAATTATTTTGTATATATAAATACACACACATGTATGTATATGTTTAAGAAAATGTGTTATTCCTATATAAAATATTTATATTTATAGAATATAGATTATGTATTTATATATATATACAGAATTTAAGCGCAAATAATTCTTAAATATATACATGCATGCATAGATATTTATATATACAAAATAATTATATACAGCACACTCAAATATATTATGTAAAACAGACTTTTATTTTGGATGCGATTAATCGCAATTAACTTTTGCACAGCCCTAATATATATATATATATATATATATATATATATGTGTGTGTGTGTGTGTGTGTGTGTGTGTATATAAAATAATAAAGTGACATTATATTAATGTCTTATGCCCACCAAAGCTGCATTTATTTGATCAAAAATACAATGAAAATGAGAGCACAAAATCTCTATGATATTTTAGTCTCTAGATATATTTCAGGTCCTTTCCATTTAAAGGAGTAGTTCACTTTAAAAAAAAAAAAAAAAAAAAAAACTTTTGCTAATAATTTAATCACCCCCATGTCATCCAAGATGTCCATGTCTTTCTTTCTTCAGTCGAAAAGAAATTAATGTTTTTAATGAAAACATCACAGGATTTTTCTCCATATAATGGACTTCATTGGGAACCAAACGGTTCAAGGTCCAAATGAGAGTTTCAGTGCAGCTTCAAAGGGCTTTAAATGACACCAGATGATGAATAAAGGTCATATCTAGCGAAACGATCGGTCATTTCAAAAATAAACACAATTTTTTAAAGTTTTATAAGCACAAATGCTCGCATTGCTCTGTTCTGTGATGCACGTTCGTGACTCTCCTGTTCAAACTCGTTCATCAAAATAAACAAATCTTTTTTCAAGTCATTTCGTTTTGTTGAATGAACCAAATGACTCGAAAAAAAGATTAGTTTATTTTGATGAATGAGTTCGAACAGGAGAGTCACAAACATGCATCACAGAACAGAGCAAGGCAAGCATTTATGCTTATAAAACTTAAACTTTTTAATAAATTTTTTTAAATGAGTGATCGTTTCGCTAGATAAGACCCTTATTCATTGCCTGGTGTCATTTAAAGCCCGTTGAAGCTGCACTGAAACTCTCATTTGGACCTTGAACCATTTGGTTCCCATTGAAGTCCATTATATGGAGACAAATCCTGGAATGTTTTCATCAAAAAATTTCTTTTCGACCGAAGAAAGAATGACATGGACATCTTGGATGACATGGGGGTGAGTAAATAATCAGCAAATTTTTTTTTATTTATTTATTTTTTTTTTTAAAGTGAACTAATCCTGAAAATAGCAGAACTGTTCTCAATCCATGTCATAAAGAAGTTACATGGCGTAACACAATACTTTTCATCTGTGCGCTATGGCATAAGACTTTTAAGGACACCATTTGTAGGCAATGATTCACAAAGATAATGAAGTCCTAAAAAGTGCTCAGATGAAGATTCATCCAGTGAGCAGTTGGCCATTAGGAGCTGTCCACAGAGCGGGTGCTGAAACAGCCAAAGAAACTATAGAGCACAGTTTGCTTTTCTATAATATACCCACAATGCTGCAATCTAAAGTGAAGCCTACAAATGATCTCAGAATGTAATTGTGTCGTTCCAATTTTAGTATTTACAGCTTGTCATACACACATATGGTGCTTCTATACTTGTAGCAATTATGTTAACAGTAGACTGCAGAAAACCTGTGAATTATTAATAATACAAATGTTTGGCAGTGCAAGAACAAAAAAGCACTACAGCATCAAAAGCTTACTGTCAACACCCAAGCAATTTATATTAAGATAAATGTGTAGGATTATTTGGCTTCTCTAGAAAAAAGTTTTCATCGGAAACAATATTAGCATATTCTCTGGCTCATGGGTCTCTGCAGCTGCTGGAACAAAATTACACCACTTTACAGAAAGGGAAATATGTGCAATAAAAATATACTGTAGACGTTTATATCATTTATTCACCATCGTGTCGTTTCAAATGTGAATGTCTTTGTTTCATCTATGGGACACAAAAGGCAATGAGAGGAAATAATGTTTGCTAACAAGAACAATAAAGTCTTCTTAAGCCAAAGAATAGTTTTTACCAGCCGTAAACCAAATCAAAAAATTGCATCTTGATGCTCCAAGTTTTAGGAGATTTGAGAGATACATCACAGAGAAAGATTTTAATTGAATAACGAATTTTGTGTTTTGCAGAAGAACATCAAGCACGTTCGCAATAAGATGATATGAGGGTACACCGTAAAAAAAAAAAAAATCATGATTTTTTTTATAACGTTTTTTCTTCCGTCAAATCAACTTAGATAATTTATGTGGTTCAGGTGACATAATATTTACATAATATCTCCTCAATTTTTCCATTTCAATGAACTTAAAGTTTTAAGGCAATTAGGTAACTTCATTTTTTTAAGTTAAACCAACTATATTTTGTATATGTATAAGTGTATATGTCATGTGATGGTAGAAATGTGTCAACTGGTACAGATACTGTTCATTTAGCAGTATATCTGCAGAACATTTTCAAAAATCAGACACAATGCAGACTATATCAGCATCAGCTTTATGATAGTGGACTCTGCAAACGGATTCAGATTGATTATTGTTTAAGTGTACAATGTAAGGACTTCTGTTGAATTTATCATCACTGGTGTTTGAACGTGGCTCATCCAAGCATACTTAGAATGAATTACAGCCTTAAATGTTTTGTGTTTAACCATGTATTATATAGCAAAGCAGCTGTGTTTGCACTGATGATCTTATGTTTTGTCCATCACGTTCCATAAAAAACAATAATCAAATAAGATAAGTACAACTGTAACCAACAACTAAACGTTTTAACCGGTATGCAATTATATTGTACACGCTTAGTTTACATAATTTTTTTCTTTTCATTATTTCATTCACATTAGATGGGTTCATATGCACACAGTCAACAAGCTGAACTCATTGATTTAACACATTTCTCTTGCTCTATTTGAGTCAATTCTAGCATAAAATGAGCACAACATGATTATAACCGCACAAGTAAACAGAAAAAGCTGAAACACCAAGACGTTTATCCCTGTTCCTCATAAAAACAAAATCTGGGGCTTGTTAGTGGGTATTAAAACCATCATCATTTCATTGTAATTACATTTGAAGTAACTTTATAAGCACATTTGTGACTTTGTGTGACAACTGTATAATCAAGATCCTCTGTTACCCTTGCGTCTAAAAGATCTGACAGCATTTTGATACCGAGCTTTTACCGCATTAAATCTTTGATTCTGTTAATACCAGAGCATCCATCATTCCAAATGTCAAGGCTGACTTCAGTCGAATAACATTTCTGCCTTATCCGTTTCAGCTTTAATAATAAAAATAAATGACTAAAAAATAAGGGAAGGATCCTAAGAAATTGCGTGGTTGGAAGCTAGCAACTAAATTCATCAGTTAAAGCCATAAAATGACATTGATTAAAGTCAAAAGATCAGAAATCAATCCTTAAGACAACAAATGCATGTTTAACAGTCTAATAATAATTACAATGCATGGTTGGATTAACCAATCGATGCATGCATCATAATGAAACAAGAACAATCAATCCCAATCTTTTTTTTTTTGTCTCCAAAAAATGATGTCTAATTCAATAGTTAACAGAGCAGAGGTTAAACAGGCTCCCATCACTAATCCAAAAAATATCACTGACTTGCGATATGAAGATGTTCATTAGAAGAGATAAGCTCATTTATAGCACGCAGACTCGAAAACTTCACCGCCGGTCATAAGTCTCATATAGTCATTTACAGACTTGTGATTTGTCTCACAATGATGTCAAGCATGCAGAGAAATGCCCCAAGCAACAGTTCCACCAGGGATTCAAAGGCAAACTCAGAAATGCATGAATTAAAAAGTACAGAGAATATGATCCAACACACACTGAAAGAGCAATTAGACGATGAGACAAAACGACACATTGTTCAAAGGTACGTACTGTGCTTCTGAGGCAGCGCTCCAATGTTCGCCATGCTCTTCTGTGAGTTCAGTGCACATGTGTGAGTGTGTGTGAATGAATGAGAGAGAGAGAGAGAGACCTTCCCCGTTCTCCGTGCAGTAATGTTCACACCAATAGTGATGGTGTGACAACAAGGGGAAGGGGGTTATGATGTTACACGATAGGGCGAGAGAGATAGAGAGAGAGCAGGAGAGATAAGCAGAGAAAGGAAGAGAGAGAGAGAGAGGTTGGGTAATATGGCATTAAACAATCAGGAAAGAGCAGATATGCAGAAAAAAAAAAAAAAAAACTATGCCAGGGTGTTGAGATCAAGAGGAAGAGGTTGACATCCAGAGAGAGTGTGAAGGAAAGCGAGATATATGAAACTATATATAAATAATCAGAGGAAATGAAATGCAATTATTTTTTCTCAGCTGTGTACATTTACTTAAGACTTAACCCACAGTGTTTATGTGAATACTCTCCAAAAAGGCATTTTTATATGTGTTCTGTGTTTTGGCACGTATCCAAACCCCATCAGCTTTTGGCTCCGACACGGAATCTCACACACAGAAATCCGCCTGGGGAACGGGGCTAGATCCGCTTTTAATAACACTGTTTAATATCAAACATATCTCGCAGTTTAACAACAGTAGTCTGCGCTTTACAACACTCACTTTGGTTGTTAAATTTAGGCTTTTAGGGAGAAATGAAAGCGCACCGCAGTGACGCTGGGTGGAATGTTATGCGGCATAACCCCTTATTTTTCAACATCTGTCATTTAGGCCCTGTTAACACCTGGTATTAAGATGCATTTTAAAACAAGCTGACGAAGAAGACACTCCTGTCCACTTTCAACTGTTCTGTCCTGATTTCTTTGAGGGTAGGATCTTTTGATCCATTGGACAAAATGAGCTCATGCACTTTACTGTATATATGAATGCGACACATGAAACAGGGATGTTCAAGAAGTTTCTTCACATCAACGTTATTGATTTCTGCGGTCAATAAAGCACCAGAGCATTGAAGGTTTGCAAAGAGCAATTATAAAATGCTCTTTGTGGAACTTCTTTCTGGCATTACATGTTTTGCCTATGTGCTAAATTGCTGGTTCTCATATTGCTTCACCCACAGGCGCAATCTGCTTCCCCTTTTAATTGATAGTTCACTTTGAAATTCATTTTTGATATGTATTAGCTTACCTCAAGGGCATCCAAGATGTAGGTGTCTTTGTTTCCGCAGTAGTTTCAATTTTGATATTTTTAGGTCAAACCGTTTTTGTCTGTCAGTCATGTAATGCAGGTCTATGGTCACCACCTCAAAGAGCATGCACAGAGAAGTCCAAATTAAACATGATTTAATGATTCGTAAATGTAAGTACACATTGATGGCCTAAGACATGATACGTGCGGTTTATGTGAGAAAACGAACAGTATTTATATCGTTTTACCTCTTGTAACCACAGCCACGTCCAAGTGATCTGAGGGCGCGGGCGCTTCAGTTTGTGATCACGAAACATTAAACATTTTATGTCGTGAAAAAATTCAACATAGTCTGTTGATATATCGAAATCATCTTCCATTGTGATTTTCTGTGTATCTAAATATGTTTAGATCTTCACATTGAAAGGTAACACTTCCGAAATCTCTGTGTAAATAATGAGTGACGTACACGCGAGAGCGATCACTCGGACGTGGCGGTTCCAAGAGGTAAAACGATATAAATACTGTTCGTTTTCTCACACAAACCGCTCGTTTCGTGTCTTAGGCCATCATTGTGTACTTACATTTACGAGTCATTAAATCATGTTTAATTTGGACTTCTCTGTGCATGCTCTTTGAGGTGGTGACCATAGACCTCCATTATATATGGCCTAAAAATATCAAAACTGAAACTAACAAAGACACATTCATCTTGGATGTCCTTGAGGTAAGCTAAAACATACCAAAAATTAATTTCAAAGTGAACTATCCCTTTAAAGCCATGATCTAACCACTGCAATAGTGTCCATCAAGTATTTTGACCATGCTGGTCCCTATCTTGGCTCTGTTGATATTCTTTGTGACACATCCTTATCAGGATAAAAAAAAAGTGGAAATGCAACAGGGACAGCTAAATAAACATTCGCAGCAGCATCTCATCCCAGTACTCCCGAAAGATTTCCTGCCATAGCAAGTGGCTCAGGAAAGAGTAAAATTGCAGAAGTCTCATTTCCATAGCGACAGCAGAATAAAGAGACCTTGGGGCAATCCTGCGCAAGCTGATGTAGTGGTGACCCTAGAAAGCGAGATGCGAATTTGAAATATATTCAGTAGCACTGTTCCAAAACCCAGTGAGCTGCCTTGCTGTTTAATGCCTAAGGCAGCGTTCTAACTGAACCATTATAATTGACTCACCGTATCATCGGATCTGATAATAAGAGCCCACAAATTTCATGTTGCATGTATGAATTAAATTATGAAGACTAAGGGTTTGGAGATGCTTTTCGGTGTTCCATGGGTTGAGCAAGCTGTTTAAAAAAAAAAAAAAAAAAAAAAAAAAAACAATAGGGTGGGGACAAAAATGCAATATGGTAAAAAATTATGCCCATATTCACTACTAAAGACATTTTTCAATTTACCATTTATTTTTATTGTTTTAATTAAAAAAAATAAAATAAATAAATATATATATATATATATATATAGATATATAGATATTTAGAAAATGTTGCAATAAAAAGTTATTTTATTAACTACAAGTGGCACAATTATTACATGTTAACTAAGAATTACATAATAAAATACATTATCTTAACACAGAGTACTGTTGGAATCCCATTCATTGGTTTATTTCCTGTTTACCTGTTTTTTTATGATCTTATAATCCATTGCAGTGTACAAAACAATCGTCCTGGCAAGAAAATGAACATTAACAATTAAACATTACAGTACTATTAATACTGAAGTCTTTCTTCAGAAAATTTTTTTTTTTTTTTAATACACCTAATAAATAACAGAGACCCAAGATATCAGCAGCTGTAATTTTATCAAGCAAGTGCGAGCGAGTCTGCGGTATAATACCACAGACATGAAACATGTTTTCAGCGTTGCTATGACGACAGTCCTTATCAGGGAGTAACACACCTCAGAATGTCGCGACTGACCAATCGGAATTAAGTATTTCACAGAGACATACAATACAGGGAAATAAATAAAGGGGGGAAAGCATAAAAAATACTGATTTAAATAACACTCTTAAATAAACTGATTATTTTTATATCAGTATTTAAGTTATTTATAACCTCTCACTTTATGCCCATTTGTCTTCCCTGAGGTCAAACACTGTTTTCTGGGTTGACATTAGGCTCTAACCAGCCTTACCTCTTACCTATGTTTCCCCAACACTATCTCACGACCAATTCGTACGAATTCGACGCATGATTAAAAAGTGTCTAATTCGTACTAATTCGTACGACCTCACTTGTACTAATTCGTACGATTTGTCTAAACCCACGTGATGGTTAAGTTTAGGGGCGGGGTAAGGGGTAGGTCATTCGTATGAATTCATACGAATTGGCCAATTCGTAAAATATGTACGATTTAGCAAAATCATATTAATTCGTACGAGTGAGGTCGTATGAATTGTTACGAATTAGCCACTTTTTAATCATTCGTCGAATTCGTACGACTTGGTCGTGAGATCGGGTTGGTTTCCCCCGTTTCAATTGAAACAGACCCCGCCCTCCAAGGGGGGCCCCAACAAACCAGGAGTTTTGAAACTCAGCATATAGTGCCGTATTTTCTATTTTTTCATATTTTCTGCACTATTTTTACATTCTTTGTCCATAGGCAAAAAAGTACATCTTTAATAGTTGCGCTCGCATCTTTTGCAGCATCTCGTGCATGACACAGCTTTCTAAAAATACAGCGCTCAAAATAAAATGTTTATTTTTTTTTTTTTAATGTCTAGACATTGCAATATTTTTTTTTTCATTCTACTGGCCTGCATCTGTCATTTTTTAACAGCAAAAACGTGTTCTGTGTGAACCGGCACTAATGCATCCTTTACATCAAAAGCATGCCAGTGATGCCTTGAAATGCAGCCTAGACAACTCACAAGTCCTGGAACCGAATCATTAGCCCCTGTCACACACACAGCCTTTACTGGTAAATTACCAGTCAATTACCAGTAACAAATCATCATTGGTTCCAGCAATTTACCAGAAAGGGAACTTGTAGCATTACCAGTAAATTACCGGTATGTGCTGTGAGAACACGGAATGAAGATTACCGGTATTTTGTGCGTACAAGGTCAGAACACACTGACGTAAGAAGGGATTTGGGCCAGTCAGAAGCAGTTAAAAGAGCATCTGGGCCATTCATAAAATTATGACACAGATGACGCGTTTACTTAGCAAACTGTTTACAAACGTCTTCATATTGGAGTGATGCGGAAACTAAAGCGATTCTCCTTGTCCGGGTGGATGAAGAGATTTGTCAACAACAGTTAGTGTTTCTTCAGGAATCAAGCATAAACTCATCACAGAGTTTACCGGTATTTTGGAACTGATGTGTTAATGGTCTATTACCGGTAAAAACCCCCCCAAAAAACAGCATTTTTAATTTACGGTTAAAGTCGTTCTGGAAACGTTACGGTAATTTACTGGGATTGCTGTGTGAAAGGGGCTATTGACTTATCTTCTATTATAGCACAGGGCTGTTGAGTGCAATTATTTTCCAGTAAAAGCAGAGTTAGGAAGTAGTTCTAGCATCACAGTTCCGTAGCTTTGCTAAATCATTTCAGTTGTTTCCTTAAAGCAGTGCCTAACTTGTAAATGAATAATTGACGGATTAAAAACAGGGTTAACATTAAAATTAGCAATTAAAAGGCACTGTGACCCACACTGAACATACATATTCAGTTTTCCTGGAACATAAAATTATAAGAACATTATTCACAAGTTTCTGCACGGCCCTAACTACAGCCTGGTGTATTGTTCTTTCATAGCTACGCTGAGATATTATTCAGTGGATCAGTGATCTTCTCCCTCACTGATGATGTTTTAGCATATCATTAAAGGGATACTCCACTTTTTTTCTCTTTTTTTTGGAAATAGGCTCATTTTACCACTCCCCCAGAGTTAAACGGTTGAGTTTTACCGTTTTCGAATCCATTCAGCCGGTTTTTTGATATTTCAACATGACATCATGACATTTGCGTAAACATATACGCCACTTTCGAGTCAGGTGGCGTGTTATCTCTACGCATTTTGAGCTATGTATGCGTATATGTCTACGCCATTAACGTCCGCGTCATTCCGCGTGTCTGTACACGCAGTCAAATCTCCAGTCATAAATGCCATTAACCCCAGTGACGGTTAAGTTTAGGGATGGGGTTGAGGTAAGTCATATCGTTTTTTTACCTAGGATGGTAAGGGAACACTCATAAATGCCATTAACCCCAGTGACGGTTAAGTTTAGGGACGGGGTTGAGGTAAGTCATATATTTATATAACGTTAAGTCAACGGCGTTCATAAACACGCTGAAAGGCGATTATGCGTCTTGATAGCACGCCAAAAATGGAAATACAAATTGGCGTGTCATTCACACGCTACTTCATGAGATCAGTCTGGATATTTAGAAGAATATCAGTAACCAGGCAGTTTCTGGTCTCAGTGACTTCCATAGTATATTTTTTCCTACTATTGAAACTGTGTGGTTACTGAAATTCTTCTAAATATCAGAAAATCGTCTGAATGGATTCGAAAACAGTAAAACTCAAATGTTGTTTAACTCTTGGGGAGTGGTAAAATGAGCCTATTTCCAAAAAAAGTGGAGTATCCCTTTAACAGTGAACTAGCAGGGGAGTCTCAAGAGATTACCCCGGTATATTTCTGTTGATATGAAAAATCAAGTACATTTAGCAATATAGCGGGTGTATGATGTATATTACGATGTTATTATGAGCCTTTCTCCACTGACGTTCTGATTTGTTCAAACTGTTTCTGGTGTTAGTTAGAAGGCAGCTGTCTGACTCTGAGAAGGCAACATGGTTTGTAAAACATTAGCAACATTATTAACTGTTCGATAACACAGTCAAGCAAAAGGCTATCAATAGTAATCATATAAATTACCGTTATGTGTACGCCGTTGTAAAGAGCGATACCATTATGCAGCGTTTACCTCAGTAAGTTGGCAGAGCAGATATTAGCATATTCATATCCGTGTATACTAAATTAAGCAAGGGTGCATCAAGCTATTTTAGGGGATGAATATATTTTTTTAAATATATAATTTTGGTGAGTTTTAAGGGATACAAGTATTGACTACAGGGGGACTTTAACATTCGTATAACTAAGAAAAAAACTTCGGAAACTTTAGCAAAGCGTTCTTAGAACATATTTGAGTGTCAAATGTCAGACAACTGAACAATGTCTTGGTGTAGTAACCATAGTATAAGCAGAATAATTGACTCTACTAAATTATTAAAAAATAATGCACACCTGATGTGTAACCCTGCTTTGCATCATGGCTGCATTACCACCTCTGGTGTGCATTGTTTAATTCAACAGCCCGTCATCAATTATTCCTTACTTAATACATGTCAGTACAATTAAATATACATAGGCCTATATTTACAATCTGGATTTCTGAATCATGAATAAATTGTTTCACTGAGCTTGTCGCCGTGCATCCAGGGATTGTCTTAGAATGTGACCAAAACTCTTTCAGGAGCATGTCTATGATTCCTATCATCATGAAGACTGACATCTGGATTGGCAGTGTAGCAGGTTTTGTGTTCACAACATTGGGATGAGGAAAACAGTCCATCCATGAAAATATCACAAAGACACGGTGGACGGTTTGAAAACCTTCAGCAGGAAGATTGTACAATAAAGGACTTTCTAAAAGGAAAGGGAAGCTAAATTCTATTCTCTTCTGTTCTATTGGTTTTTGTAGTCCCCGGATATCTATATTCAGCAAGAAAGCGACACTGGGCTGAAGGGATGCGTCTATCCCTCAGGACGGATTTAGAATTGCAAAAAGGGTTGCCGCCAGTGAACTTCCCTGCGCCTTGAGTTTCTCCACTGACATCTCTTGGGATCAGCATGAAGACTGCTCTCAATACATGTCATTACTTTCTGGCCCCATTATGCTTCTGCAAGCACCCAGCAGTCACTATCTGTGTGTTTTATCTCTACACTCTGTCGAATTCAGTGGAAAGCAAGGTCCGATCCTGTGGGATACAGGTAATTGCATGGTGCACAGAACAGCACACACATGCAGAAGCCAAGAATCCCCATGAATTGTGAATGAAGGAGCCATGGGCTGTTTCCCCAAGTTCCTCATTGCCACCATTCATTCAGTATTCATGTATTCGCACAGATTCGCCTTGATCTCGATCGTGTCGGCAGACAGCATGAATCAAGTATTCATCTTTCATTTTAAATGAGCTGTTATGAATTTGGATGAATGAGATTTTGGGTCAAAGCTGCTGTGTTGTTGATCTAATAGGTGAGATGAGATATGGCAATAGAAATGGAAAATAATAAAAAGCAAGCAATACAATGAGAAATTGGGCAGCAAAATGATGACAGTGTCATGCAATCAGATCATAGAATTAATATACGGGAGTGCGACTGCGGAAAACCTAAAAATGCAATTGTTCAGATGCATGAAATTGATTTGTGCATGTATCATAAAACTAGATTTTTACATTTTCTTGCAAGGAAATGGTGTGGTGCTTATCTGTAAAAAAAATGGCATCCCAATGCTAGGATACTGGTCATGTTCATGTTTCTTAGAGGAAAACTCCGACTTTTTGGGACTTTAGCTTATTTATCATATCCCTCAGAGTTAGATAAGTCCATACATACTTTTTTCATGTCCGTGCGTGCTGTAACTCTGTCTGACGCACCCACCGCTAGCCTAGCTTAGCACAAAGACTGGATGTAAATGGATACAGCTAGCATACTAACCCCAATAAGAGACAAAATTATGCAAACATTTTCCTATTTACATTTGTATAGTAATTTGTATCTGTTCTGGCCTCCCTGGGCTGGTTGACCATTCGAGCTCGAGTTGATTTTAAAATGCTACAGTAGTATATGCCTATAAGTGCTTAAATGGACTAGCTCCATCATATTTTTCTGAACTTCTTGAGGTCCATAAGCCCTCTAGATCATTAAGATCTGCTGAGAAAGGACGTATGCTGTATGTACCACACACAAAATGCAAGCAACGTAGTGATAGGGCCTTTGCTGTAGCTGCCCCAAAGCTATGGAACACGCTACCCCTTTCTATTAGGTCCGCTCCGACTATAGGCGCTTTTAAAAGCCTACTCCATATGTCCTCTTTAGGTGTAGAGGGATGAGCTCTTGTGATTTTGTGTGGTGTTGTCCTGTGTTTTATTCTGTATTTCTTGACTTTATTTTAATCCATATTTTAGAAATTTTTGTACAGCACTTTGGTAATAATAATAATAATAATTCGTTACATTTATATAGCGCTTTTCTGGACACTCAAAGCGCTTCACATAGAAGGGGGGATCTCCTCAACCACCACCAATGTGCAGCATCCACCTGGATGATGCGACGGCAGCCATATTGCGCCAGAACGCTCACCACACACCAGCTTACTGGTGGAGAGGAGACAGTGATGAAGCCAATTGGTGTATATGGGGATGATTAGGAGGCCATGATGGACAGAGGCTACTGGGCAAATTTGGCCAGGATGCCGGGGTTACACCCCTACTCTTACGAAAGACATCCTGGGATTTTTTATGACCACAGAGAGTCAGGACCTCGGTTTAACGTCTCATCCGAAGGACGGTGCTCTTTTTGACAGCATAGTGTCCCCATCACTTTGCTGGGGCGTTAGGACCCACACAGACCACAGGGTGAGCACCCCCTGCTGGCCACACTAACACCTCTACCAGCAGCAACCTGGCTTTCTCAGAAGGTCTCCCATCCAGGTACTAACCAGGCTCAGCCCTGCTTAGCTTTAATGGGCAACCAGTCTTGGGCTACAGGGTGATATGGCTGCTGGTACAACTAACTGTTGTTGGAATAGTGCTTTATAAATAAATAAAGAAATAAGGATAGTCACAGAGTGTACAAATAACATGGTCATATGAGACACAGACACATTTTAACCATATAAATATTGGGAACTATATTCTCAGAAGGCAAACCACTGCTACATGGGCGGAGTGATTACCGCAGCACTTGAGATTTTGTTCAGAGTTGGAGTAATAGAGTCAGCAAGTACCATATAGTAAAAGCATAGTTTACAATCATGGGTGTAAAGAACTGCGAAAACAAACAGTGGAGACCTGGTATACCATGATGTTTCATAGAATTCCAACCAAAAACGCTGACCTGATGAATCAATGGCTAAGGTGCGTTGACTGATTACTGAGCGGAGCAGATGTTTAAGATGGCGGCCCCGCGGCTCGTCCGTGCCAATAGGCTGTAGCAGTCGATAGGGCATCTAGCTATATGATGTCTATGAATTGCAAGATACACTCACCAAAAGGATTATTAGGAACACCTGTTCAATTTATCTTTAAATGCATTTATCTAATTATCTAATCTGCTTCAATGCATTTAGGGGTGTGGTCCAGGTCAAGACAATCTCCTAAACTCCAAACTGAATGTCAGAATGGGAAAGTAAGGTGATTTATGCTATTCTGAGTGTGGCATGGTTGTTGTTGTCAGACGGGAGTATTTCACAATCTGCTCAGTTACTGGGATTTTCACGCACAACCATTTCTAGGGTTTACAAAGAATGAGGTGAAAAGGGAAAACATATGCGGCAGTCTTATGGGACAAAATGCCTTGTTGATGCTAGAGGTCAGAGGAGAATGGGTCGACTGATTCAAGCTGATAGAAAAGCAACTTTGACTGATATAACCACTAGTTACAACCGAGGTATGCAGCAAAGCATTTGTGAAGCCACAACACGCACAACCTTGAAGCGGATGGGCTACAACAGCAGAAGACCCCACCGGGTACCACTCATCTCCACTACAAATAGGAAAAAGAGGCTACAATTTGCAAGAACTCACCAAAATTGGACAGTTGAAGACTGGAAAAATGTTGCCTGGTCTCGATTTCTGTCGAGACATTCAGATGGTAGAGTCAGAATTTGGCGTAAACAGAATGAGAACATGGATCCATCATGCCTTGTTACCACTGTGCAGGCTGGTGGTGGGGGTGTAATGGTGTGGGGGATGTTTTCTTGGCACACTTTAGGCCCCTTAGTACCAATTGGGCATCGTTTAAATGCCACGGCCTACCTGAGCATTGTTTCTGACCATGTCCATCCCTTTATGGCCACCATGTACCCATCCTCTGAAGGCTACTTCCAGCAGGATAATGCATGTCACAAAGCTCGAATCATTTCAAATTGGTTTCTTGAACATGACAATGAGTTCACTGTACTAAAATGGCCCCCACAGTCACCAGGTCCCAATTAGAGTATCTTTGGGATGTGGTGGAACGGGAGCTTCGTGCCCTGGACGTGCATCCCACAAATCTCCATCAACTGCAAGATACTATTCTATCAATATGGGCCAACATTTATAAAGAATGCTTTCAGCACCTTGTTGAATGACAAGTAGAATTAAGGCTGTTCTGAAAGTGAAAGGGGGTCAAACACAGTATTAGTATGGTGTTCCTAATAATGCTTTAGGTGAGTGTATAAACTCACAATTGTGAGGAAAAAAGTTAGAACTATGAGCTGACTTTTTCTCTCAGAATTGCCAGTTTATATCTTGCTAACAATTTATAACTCCCAATTGTGCGTTTATATCTCACAATATATAAATAAAAAAAATCTGAATTGTGGTATTTTAACTCAGAATTGAGGGAAACATTCTGAATTGTGAGATATAAACTCTCAGTTCTGAGAAGAAAATTCAGGCAGATAAGATAAAATGTCGCAATTACTTTTTTCTTTTTACTGCAGCATAAACAAGCTTCCTTTAATGGGCCTATACAGTTTTTTACCGTAAATTTAAGTTCAGTTCATGAAACTAAAATGTTTCTACCATATGGTCATTTTCTGGCAACCACAGCTGTGTTTTTTAACCATTCATTTAAGTTTTGTGTGTTTTTTAACAGCTTGGGAGAAATTTAGAATGATAACTATGCTTCTCTCTTCCATAGGATGCATATGGATATGAAACATGGCTCTAATAAATGACAAAAAAGCACCCAAAAAAATGACAATACGTCCGAAGGCGCGCGCGTGTGTGTATGTGTGTGAGGAACAGCCTGAAATTGAACTCACTATTCACTAAAAATCTTGAAAATTGACACTTGACAGCCACAGATACAATTTACTTTCACAGGACATTCTACTATAAATCACTCCTTTTGTATTAGACAGAAGAAAGTCAAGTCTTGAAAGACATGGGGGTGAGTAAATGAAGACAGAATTCGAATGTTCGGCTAAGCCGTATATTTAAGGTTTTTTTTTTCAACCTATGTATTATAATTTGAATCGTGCTCAAGCACATAGCGTGTAGCTGCCATGGACGTTCACTCCACTGTTGCTAATTGCATCTGCACACAATACATTCCCCTCATATTCCATTCCCTCATACCTTACAAAACCACAAAAGGCAGCAGCCAGCCACCATTGTGGCAGCACAATGCGGGTATGCTTGGCTGGAAAAAAAGCCAGCCGTCAATTGATCTCAGTGGATCAATTGGTGCACCCCAATGTGTGAGATATTCAGCTGGGTTGGACCAGCCCAAGTATCATGTTTGCCCAAGCTCATTAAGTGTTCAAGCAAGGCAATTACAATGGATAGGACTTCTGGCAAACCTCAGCAGATTAATAATAATTTGTGAAGCGCCTAGTGAGGTGTGGAACATATTGCTGGTGAGAAAATGATTTTGCAGGCGGCCAGTCTTGGATGCTTTTAAATGCCACGCTATGTGATGAGGTCCAGAGCTCATATTCAAAAGCTCTCCAACATACCACATAAGAATGTGTGTATGTGTATATAGGTCATGTGTGGCATGAATTACCTGATCCATGGCTAAATTGCATTTCCTGGTTGGTCTATCTTTCATCATGCGATCTAATGTGACTGCTGTTTTAGCAGGATGAATATTGCGAGCAAATTTCAGTGATGATAGGGTTTTTAATAACTTTAGAGAGACGGTATTTGTTGTATCACTCTCACATTCTCACTGGAACAAGAGTAATTCATATTATATCATCTGCAAGTACAGTTTTTTTTTAAAAATAGCCTACATATTTAAGATTTGAAGAGGACATTCACATACTATTAAACTCATTGTTTTTGTATTATGCGTTTCATGTGTCTCCATTAAAGCTACAATACCTAAGATTTTATGCCGCTAGAGGGCGCTACATTCAAAACAACAACAACGGCTTTGCTTGATGACGCCATGGAGGAACGCGGATTGATGGGAACTGTTGTTTTCAACTCCACCGTGGATAAATCATAGACAGTATAAATCAGTCAGACGGGAATCGAAGTAAAATTCTATAACTGTTGCGTTTAATGACATGCTTGTTTTTCATTAAACTGAAATAACCGCAAGAAAAGTAAGGTTTAAAAGTAAATTAGTTATCACAGATGTTAGGGGAGAGCCGGGACGGTTGAAACGCTTTTCAGATAAACGTCGTTTTCAAAGATACAGCCAACAGTTCACATTCCGAGAAGTATTCGCGGTGAATATGACCTTATGATTTTTCACATCATATGCATAGACAACAAGACATTCTAACAATAATACTAATTGTTTTGCATGGTTTACTGACATGAAATTTGAATACAGAACACAGTGTTACTCACCTGTCAAGTAAAACACATGCAAGATCGGCGTCTCTTTCTAGTTAGTTTTTCACAAAGTTCTCTCCATTTAGGAAATGCCACACCGATGTTGAGCTGGTTTTATTTCTCTTGTCCCAAATTCTTCTTGGGTCGTTTGGTTGACCCCGTTCGTTGATGTTTACGTTTATGAGACTTGTCTTTGTAGACAGAACCAGGTGCAATCGCTAAAGAATAATTGTGCTCCATTCCATAACAAATGCGCAAAACAAGCTGACGTTTGTTGCTTGATAGATGCTAACGCACAACTACAACTTCCGCATTTGTCCAGGACTGCACGCAGTACGAGCGGAAACCGAGGTAACGCGGATATGGCGCGATTTACTGGCGACTCCCAGCTCACCCCTGCTCACACGCCCCGTTTCCTTGGTTAAAATCTCAATTTTCTCGTGATTTAAACATTGTTTGAAACATTTGGAATATTGTAAGTTATCATCTTAACTAAATATATAACACTGGCCTTGTGATTTTGGGATATTTTAAAGGGTACCTATTATGGCATTTAAAATGTTCCTAATATTGTTCTGGGAGTCCCCAACAACAGTTTTACAAGCATGCAATGACAAAAAACACTTTTGGTGTCTTATAATATGTGTTTATTTTTACCTGATTTGCTCACCGACTCCCATATGAATCGTTTAGCGAGTCCTTTTTCCAAAACCCGCCTTTGCGTGACGCTAATCTGCGGTGATTGGTCAGATGACCTAGTCAGTTGTAATTGGTATTCTCTGTGCAGAGATTGTCGAAAACGGAACGCCTATCACCTTAAATGGGTTCTCAACTCCAGTCCTCGCGACCCACTGCTCTGCATATTGTCAAAGAACGTATATTGACAAGAAGTGAAAGCCAATAGAACATTCCATTGCAACACCAGCACCCAGCAGCAGCCCTACGTTTCCGCCATTTCGGGGTGAAAGCGACTCGGCAATCATATAATATACATATATTTAATCCAGTGCAGAGATCATTTTAGGGTGAAATAATTAGGCTAGGTGATTATTTAACTCACTACAGTTAACTTTATAGCAGTTAAAAAGAAGTTGCTACTTAACCGGGCTTTTACCCCCACATAACTTGAGACAGGGAAGTTCAAGGATTTAATTCATTATATTACTCTCCACATTAAGAATAAAGTGATATCAGTTCATAAAGTTATAATAACATTAGACCGTTTCCCGGAAGGTACACACACTCTAAAAAATGATGTGTTGGATTTACTTAAAATATATATGCACCATTTTTGCATCATACTTTTTAAGTAATCCCAACTTGGAATAATTTTACTTAAAATTAACAAGAAAATCTTTGTTATATGTACTTAATTATTTGAGTTCACGCAACATTCTTTACTTAAAAATGTATGCATCACGTTACATATATTTTTAAGTAAAGAATGTCACGTGAACTAAAATATTTAAGTTTATTTTATGTAAAATTATTCCAAGTTACAAATTTACTTAATTAAATGATTACGGATTACTTAAAAAGTATGACGCAAAAATGGTGCATATATCTTTTAAGTAAATCCAACACAGTGCAGGCCATGTGAGATCAAAACAAATCTTAGTTCTGTTTACTTAACATTTAAGCTCATTTATATATATAAAAAAAAGACAATTAAATCAGTTGAACCAACCATTTTAACTTATTTTAGATCTTCAGCTTATGTCTTAAAATAAATTAAACATGCAAATCACACACAATAAAGCATTTCACTTTATTATTTATTTTTTACCCAAAACTTTTAAATTGCATCTTAAAATATATTAAAATAGAAAATAGTTGTTAAAATAATAATAATAATAGTCACAATATTACAGTTTTTTCTTGGATCAAAGAAATGAAGGCTTGGTGGGCAGAAGATATATAGGCCTATATATTTATTTTTTTCAAAAATCAATAAAAAACAATTAAATGTAACAAATTAGTCCATTATTAAATGCCTATAAATATAAAAATTAGTCTATTAATATCTATTAATTTAAACAAAATAGAAGTTAATTAATTACTTTTGTCCAGAGGTTTTGAACGAATCTCTTCAAAAACAACTACTGGAAAACAGTAAAGATCTATCTTTATTTGAAGCTAAACTTTTGTTTAAAGGGTATTTACTTATTTTGATAATAATTTTGAAGGTTTAATTTACTGAATTGTCGCTGTCATTTAAAAATAATATTGTGCTAGAATCAAGATTGCCATTATTTAATGATAAATTGTGCACACGGAGCTGTAGGCAATGTGTTTTTGAATGTAATATTTATGTTAACGTTACCAAAAGTAGCTACTAACCCGCGCCCAAAGCCCCCTTCCCCGCGATCCATGTATAGATAGAGAATATGGGAATTTGTAAATATGCAAGGTACATTTGTTTTATCCAAAACAACTCGCTAATAAAGTAGGCCTATAATCTAGGCTATCCGTGGGGGAGAAAGCGCCGTCCGAATTGGTCACACCGAACGCGTCAAACACGTCGCGTCTAGTTAGATGCTTGAATCTTCCGCAGCCCGCTCAAGTTCAAATTTTTCTACCGAGGAAGACGTTCGCGGCAAACGAGTCACCCAATTCGCGACGCCCGGCGCGAATGATGCGTCTTCGCGTCTTTGCATTGACTATGAATGTAATCTGCTATCGCAAATAATTAAATTCACGTTCTGTGTGAACACACCATTAATGCATAAGCCAACATCATGGTCATATATTTTGAAAAAACACAATTCTTCAAATACTCGCGTGCAAAACACTTATTTCATTCATTTACATGTAGACTACAAACGTTTACATTCGTAAGTAACACGTTTCTAATTGTTGATGCAAAATTTGTAGCAATTCTGAAATTCAGTTAAAAGTAAATTTCTTGACCAAAAATGCAATAAATGATCATGTGTAGGCCTAAGTACAAAAAATAAGCTTACCTCTTCTCAACGTCTTCACATGTGCTGTGAAATAAAATGGCTTAAAATTTTTGTCTGGATAGGCATCACGGGAAATTGCATATCACGTGGCTCATATAGTACTTAAAATGATATGCTAGATTTACTTAATTTTGACGCAAGTTGACATGCCTTATGTATTTTTCATTTTATTTATACATACATTTAAGTGCACCTAGTAACTTATATTTTTGAGTTACACACACTATATATGTTAAGTAAACGTTGAAAAGTTATGAATACTTATTTTTTTATGTTTGATCCAATTACTTTTATAAGTAATGGTTGTTCGGCCAACGAATCGTTTTTTAGAGTGCATAACATTACTTACAAAAATAAGTTATCGATTAAATAAATTAATTCAGCAAATAATACTAAAATGTAAATGTTTGACAATAAATGTATAACAGCAATAGAATAGTTTTACAGTAAACATTTTTTTTTTTTTTTGCAGTACTAGCCTATCTTATATTAATGACCGTTATAGCAAGACCATGTAAACAAACAAAACTGTTATTGTCAAACATTTACATTTTAGTACAACATTTATTTGCTGAATTAATTTATTTCATTGATAACTTATTTTTGTAAGTATCTTATATTAGCATATCTTATATTAATGACCGTTAAAGCAAGACCATGTAAACAAACAAAAAAACACAGCCAATGTCCAAAGTGGCAATTAGTTATAGGATAACGGACACAGCGCATCAATGATCATCATGTTTGTAGCATGATCCAGGGGATTAAAACGTCCAAAATATATTTCAGGCCTAGTGGAGTTGGTAACTAATAATAGTTGTAAAAGTGTAAAGTTGCATACAATGGAAATACTCACTAATGAAAGAAAAAATTCCACCTTTAATAAAACTAAATTTCACTTGAAGCTGTTAGTGAGGGAAAAAATTACAATCCTGTGAATCATTGCGACGAACAATACCTTTATAAGGTGGACAAAGTACACAACTACCTTACTTGAGTGAAAGTACAGATAATACTGGTCAAATATTACTCTGTTACAAGTAAAAGTTGTAAAGACCGATTTTTACTTAAAGGACAACTCCGCCACAAAATGAACCTTCTAATTACACATTGGTACCTAGTCGACCTTTCTCTGAGTTTTGTTTTCATGATAATCGAATGTAAATAGTTTTATCTCTAAAAACTGTTTAGCGTATACGCTAGTACATGGGGGCATATAATAAGTAAAGAGAAATCGCTAGTTAGGCTCAAAATAGCCCCACACTAACACAGTAAAAATCAGATTTTCCGATAAAATCGGATCGGATTTTCTCCAGTCATTGTTAAAAACCAAACTAACAAAACTTGCAAACTAATGTTAGGCCAGAGGGATCGTTCTGCCACCATCTAAGCTCCGCCCACAAACGTCACCATGTTTACCAACTGAAAAGGGTAAAATAAACAAAGTAAACAAAATGTCATCATTTTATATTTCAGTGAAATGTCAGACTTCTCTCTTGTTGTTTGACACACACAACTCAAGAATAAATTAAGATTTTTTTTCTTTTCTTTTTTTACCAGGAGAATGCATAGGAGAAAATGAACAAGGCAACTACACTTTAACATTAACAATGGTAAACACTGAACTGAGAAAGCCAAGGGCTTAAATAGACAGAGTGAGGTCATTAACAGGAACAGAAACAGGCATGATAAATCAGAAACCATGGAAACTAAAAATGATAAGGAACACAGGAAAAACAGGAAAAGGGAAAACAAAACCAAAACTAAATGAAACCAAACAGACATTTCAAGTAACACTTCACAGTAAGGTCTTGTGTGTTAACATTATTTAATGCATTAACTATCATGAACTAACAATGAACAATATATTCTTACACCATTGATTAACCTTTGTTAATGTTAGTTAATAAAAGTGTTCATGTTCGTTCACTGTGTATTAGCTAACAGATACAACTTTTTACCTGAACATTTAGAAAAGATCAACGGGGTAAAGATTCAGACTCTTTTGTCCAAAGTCGTAATCCTAAAATACCCTGGCAACTACATTAAACACCCTAGCAACCACCCTGAAGACTATAGCTAGTTTGTACTATGACTTTACAGTACATCTACTGACTACTGTTTCACTGCTAATGAACACAAGTCAGCTCAATATATATACAGTCATGCCGGTCAAAATTGATGGCACCCCTGGTAAATATGATCAAAACTGGCTGTAAAAAATAAATCTGCATTGTTCATCCTTTTGATCTTTCATTCAAAAAAAATCACAAAAATCTAACCTTTCATTGAAGTAAAAGAATTGAAAGTGGGGGTAAATCACATTATGAAGTAAATGTTTTTCTCCAAAACACACTGGCCATAATTATTGGCACCCTGTGCCAAGATAACCTCCTTTTGCCAAGATAACAGACCGCGTCTTCTTCTATAATGCCGGATGAGTTTGGAGAACACCTGACAAGAGATCACAGACCATTCCTCCATACAGACTCTCTCCAGATCCTTCAGATTCACAAGTTCATGTTGGGGCTTCTTCTCTTCAGTTCACTCCACTCATCAGGGCAGGACACTGGGACGGTCATGGCAGAAGCTTCATTTTGTGCTCAGTTACACATTTTTGTGTTGATTTTGATGTTTGTTTTGGACTGTTGTCCTGATGGAAGATCCAACCACGGCCCATTATAAGATTTCTAGCAGAAGGCGTCAGGTTTTGATTTTTTATCTGTTTTTATTTGATAGAATCCATAATACCATGTATCTGAACAAGATGTCCAGGACCTCCAGCAGAAAAATATGCCCACAACATATAAGATCCAGCAGTATATTTAACCGTAGGCATGGGGTACTGTTCATCCCTGTTTGCATCAAACACATCTGCTGGGTTTGCTGCCAAAAATCCCTTTCTTTTTCATTTTATCTGCCCACAGAAGCCTGTCCTATTTGAAGATCCAGTCATGTCTGACCACTGAATATGCCAGAGTTTGTTCTTGGATGATGTTCTTGGATTTTTCTTGAAACCCTCCCAAACAACAACATGTGGTGATGTTGGGGTTGTTTGATCATTTTTGTTTTGGGTTTTCTGACCCCAAGACTCAACTAATCTCTGCAATTCTCCATCTGTGATCCTTGAAGAGTCTTTGGCCACTCAAACTTTCATCCTCATCGTCCATTAAGGCAATGGACTATGTGCACGTTAGCATATGCTAGTTCCGGCTGCGAAACCGATATGGGGTGTCTAGTTTCCGGTAGCCTGATGGACGACGTAGAGGATGTATGTTTCTCCAGATGTCTTGAACATTTGCCGAATATTACAGTCGATTATGTTAATCGACTGGCTAATGATTTTCCTCCAGCTCCCCAGAGCAAGAGAGAAGGGGTTTAAATATTACATTTCTCAGTATTTGCATCATTTTGAAGGGAACGTTAAGTCACAACAACATCCATGCTCAGACTGATCTCATGAAATTGCGTATGACACGTATCACGTATTTTTGGCATGCTATCAACACGCATAATCTCTTTTCAGCGTTTTTATGAATACCGTTTACTTAACGTTATTATTGTATGTATATATATATATATATATATATATATATATTATACACAGTGTATATATATAGCCTATATATATATATATATATATATATATATATATATATATATATATATAGCATATGACCTACCTCAACCCCAACCTACCCGTCACTCCTACCATCCTAGGAAAAAATAAATATCGCTCCCCAGATGTAGATCTACATTTTGTTTTGTTTCGCTCGGACATTTGACGGCGTGTACATACGCGGTACACGTGGAATCACTCGGACATTAATGTTGCCATGCTACGTGCTCAAGCTATGCGATTTGGTAACTGTTATATCTCTCTATACATTATAAAATGCGAAATCATGCGTTAGAAAGTGCATTTTCCAGAACAGTTTGTGTTGGCCATTGTTTTGTTTATGATGTTCAGAGGCTATGTTGTTGACAACCACTATCTATAGAATGTCATATAGATCAGTGTTGACAACCACTATACATGTCATACAGGGAGTAAAGGTATCCGACGTTGGTTCGTTCATTATCAAGTTAGGCTGTTTAACACATATTAGGCTGTTCACACATATTTCTAAACAGGTCTCCCTTTCAAAATAGGTTCTAAACCCAGGGGCTTCTCCTGGTTAAAGGTATATAATAAATAATTAGTAGCCTAAAAACTTCCTTCTACAGTAGTTGTCATGGATACGCAACGCTCCACTCTGTGAAGCGACTGCTTGGGTGCGGTGACAAAATGTGAAATATCGTTTACTTTTCACAATGCAGCAGCGCCTGGCTCCACCCAAATATGAGTGAAAACTGTGTTGGTTGACTTGACAATGAACAAACGAACATAGTTTTAGACAAATATATTTAGATAGCTAAGCTTTAGATAGCCGGTCCACTGATGTAGGATGTAAACAACGGCAACCGGAACCGAAGTACCCAATATCCGCCCTCAAGGCGGAAGTTAGCATTTTTCTCGTGCACAGAGTCAATATAGACACACATCCTCTTCCTGGCAGATTCGTAACATCTTTAGTTGATTATAACTTCTTAATTATTGCCCTGATGGTCAAAATGGGGATTTTCAATTCTTTAGATATTTTCTTACAGCCACTTTGTAATTTGTGAAGCTCAACCATCTTTTGAAGCACATCAGAACTATATTCTTTGGTTTTACTCATTGTGATGGATGATTCAGGGAATTTGGCCTTTGTGTTTCCTCATATTTAAACTCCTGTGAAACAAGAAGTCATAGACAATTTCATGTCCCTAGTCACCCTAGTGCAGTGTTTCCCAAACTTTTTTTCTGGGGACCCACATTTTAAAGTCGATAAATCCTTGTGACCCAAAAAACATTAGGCCCATATAGTTCATATATCACGAAGAGAACTTATGCATTAACAAAATATGTTTTGTATATTTAAAATATACAAAATATATTTTTTAAGCTTCCAGTTAACTATTTAAAAGAGATACAGATATTTGACAAAGCACTTTTTTTTATTAACCTGTTGTTGACAATATGCAGAGGTGAAATGAGAAAGGAAGAGTTGACAGGGCATCTCATTGTTTTCATATTCTCATAGTTACAGTGTACATAATTTACTATAATAATTATTATAGGCTTAAATTAAAATATTCTGACCGTGAGACTTTGTAACCATGCATGGCTCACTACCACTGCATAAAAAAATGCCTAAACAGGCAAAAAAAAAAAAAAAAACTATACACACGATTAAATACATATTCCTCTACCCCCCTAATAAATCTAAGGAAATATAAATTACTATTACATAACATTCAATATAAATATTCCACATTTATGCCCAAACCATGGTAAATTATTACATTCAGGCTATTACATGGTAAATGTTTGTAATGGTGATTAGGGCATTTAGTCTTCTAACTTTATTCATGTTTCTTCTATTTTTCTCATCAGTAGTGTTGGGAATGTTAAGACTGTTTCATCCGATTTAAAACTAGTTAAAATCATTGAGTGATTTGTGGTTTGTAAGAGAGAGGAGTACGTGTCCGATGGAAACGCTTCTTAAAGGATGTCGCGCAACGCTGTTTAATAATAGTGTCCGGGACCGGGAGTAAACGCGACTCCTTTAAGCTTTGCGTTTCGATATCCACTGGGCCGTGCTGCCTAGTTCAAAGTAAACTCGTGAAACAACTGAAACCAGCGCTATTTTGTTCTTTATATGTTGTTACCGAGAAACCGCTTCAGGTGAACAAATCCGAATCGTTTCAGACCGCTATGCACGCGCGTTTGGCCAATGGCCAATTCATGGAAAGGAAATAATCAAACCAACGAATGATTAATATTGCTGGTTCAGTCGACAGAAATACGGGACACATAAAAACTGCTGAAATATTCGGACTGTAAACTTTTCTCTCAGGTCAGTCTGAGTGCTCATGGTACACACACAGTGCGTATAGTCATCCAGCTGCACGCGCCACTGCGGCCACGCGCATATACCAAATTTAGCCGCACCACCAGAAAATAGGAGGAGAGGGAGGTTGGGGTGCCCTCGGCCGTATGGAGATGATTGGCGGGCCGCACTTGGCCCGCGGGCCGCCAATTGAATAGCCCTGATCTAGAGAGTAGCCTACAACACATTGAAAAATAGTGCTCGACTTGGCGACCCAGACAAAATCTCCCGCGACCCACGTGTGGGTCGGGACCCCGCCTTTGGGAATGACTGCCCTAGTGTGCTTAAAAATTTAAATATTAATGGGAATATACTTCAGAGATATTTTTTCTCATAAAATTTCTAGGAGTGCCAACAATTATGGCCAGCATGTTTTGGAAAAAAAAAACATTTATTTCATAATGTGATTTACCCCCACTTTCAATTCTTTTACTTCAATGAAAGGTTATAATTTTGCCATTTTTTTAATGGAAGATTAAAAGGATAAACAATGCAGATTTATTTTTTTACAGCCAGTTTTGATCATATTTACCAGGGGTGCCATCAATTTTGACCATGACTGTATGTATATATATATATATATATATATATATATATATATATATATATATATATATATATATACATATATATGTGTGTGTGTGATATAGCATGCTGGTGATGAGGGTATTGTAGGTCTTGAGATCTGGCCTGCAATAGCAAAGGTTGAAAATGAAATCCTGAATCTACTGCATGCTAAAATTGCTCCAGCGGTACCTTTCCAGCAATTAGCATAATGCTATTAGGCATAGATCAAAAAGTTCTTCAAAATGACAGTCACTAATGGTGTCTAATACATGACTCTAAGCACAGTGATGCCCATTTACATTTATATTACATGTTATCACATCATCAAGGCTAATGAATGCCTAATGAGTTTGCTTTGCGGATGAATGGTGCATTACTTATATTAACCGTTCGCTTACTGTATTAAGTCGTTGAATAGCAGAATTAAATGTGACATGGACTATGTTCTAATGAGATGCCTACATAGGCTGCATTTTAAGGAGTCATAAAAGCGATGCAAGGCTGTTCAAAAAAAGAAGCAGTAGCTAATATCATTCTGCATTCTAAGGCACTTCAAGTTAAAAAGTAAAAAAAACCTCAACATTTTGAAATAACAACAACAGTTAAATTAATTAAAAAAATCAACTATTTTACAAAATATATAAATGAATGCACAATGTAACTCTTTTGCGTTAGTGTTGTGTTGTTAGCTTAGCAACATGCTAACAGTAAAACTGTATTGAAATGGATTGTGAGTTGGGTCTTGGTTCATTAGAGGAGTACGCTGGTACAACGTGGCAAAAGGAATGCTGGGATAAAATGCGCATTTGATTTGACTTTTTTCTAAACCACTAAATGGCACAAAAACTCACTGCTGGACTTTTCTAAACATGATCGGTTTACTATGCCGCAGGAAATTTAGCATTTTTTAATGTTTTAAATGTTACAGATTTAAGTAACAAATTTGTTTAAAAAAAAAAAAACTTTTTTTGAGACAAGGGCTTGTTAACGATTGTTAACACTTTTCCTCTGCCATCATGAGTGGACACGCCCCCTACTGCTGATTGGCTACAAGGATTGTGTGCTGCTCGGTCTGATCCACTTTTAACAGCGTTTCTCAGAAATCACTTACTGCACCTTTAAATAAAGGCAATTAAAACTGGCAAAATAAAATAACGTTACAGCATTTCTGTACTGTCACAAATACTGTAGGTTTTTCTACACTGTATCCAACTGTATCAGAATCCATCTGCCATGTTCATTGGCGGACTGTGTTGCTAATTTAAAGGGCATTGCCATTGGTCACTATCGCTTACATTCCCTCAAATCAACTCCTAGTGACGAATATACATGTGAAAGCCCTTTAAAAAACCTAAATAGGCAATAGACAGCAATCTAGCTCACTCTAAATTGGAAAAGGACCATAATCATCCCTCAAGTCTTTGTATTTTGTGTCTTTATTTGTCCTCTACTTTTCTCAGCGTTTTCTGCACTGCTTATGAAAGGTGGTATAATGAAAGATGTCACTCGCTTCTAAATGCACCAAAAGGCTTACCTGCTTCTGCAGCTATCCAACCACACACACACACACACACACACAGAGAGAGTGAGATTTCATCCCCCAGCAGGAGGTTTGGATTCAACTGCACATTATCCCCCATCATCTGGGTTTCATGCTCTTCAAAACAAGTGAGGATAAAAGAGCAAAAATTGAGCTAAATCACTTTCCCCAGGGAAGAGAGAGATAAGTCACATTCTCAGTGGTGTTATCCATCATCTACAGCTCATCATGTGTCCTGTGCTGAATCACGGCTGAGATGACTCTGGGCACATGAAACTAAAAGCTCTTCTCAAACTACAAACAAACAAACATTAACATCTCATTTATAAAGCAACAGGATTTACAAGCAATGAATGGAAAAAAACTTTAATTTGGTGTGGATAAAAATGCATTGTATTTTGAATGTGAATAACTTTTACGTGATGACAACTATCCCAGCTTCAAAGCGGCAAGCTCGTGCATCGTCCCCAGACCGCCTGAAGGGGGCGTTTATAAGGACAGTGATTAAATCTTGGTGCTAGTAAGGGTTCTTACTCAATTCGTGTATCAGTAGTATCAGGAGGGATCACATGAGCTGTACTACTTTTTTGGGCTCTATCGTACAACCAGTGCAGTACAGCGTGAGGTGCGACTCAAGTGTTTTAAACTTTATTTGCTATAGTTTCAGCCCAACGGAGTTATCATTTTCACGTCCTGCGCCACATTGTTTAGATAGCAAATGCATTTGTGCCCATTTGTGCACCTATAGGTGTGCTGGTTTGAAAACAAGGCGTGTTCATGCGCATTGTTGTCGCGTATCCATTTTGATGCAACTCAAAAAAAAAGTTATTAGTTATTTGAAGAGCGCGTTTAGTAATATGCGCCTTAAGTAACAATACTCGTACACTTTGTCCCACTTTGTCGCACCGACCATTTTTCCCGTCAAACTACAAAAGCGGATTCGGAGGCCCATCATGTTGCTGCATATTCACAGAAAGTAGGATTTCTAATGTCTCCGTCACTTCTGTTGCCTACAATTGCCAGTTCTCATTTAAAATTAATGATTTTAAGTCACTGTTAGTGTGTTCCTTGAAGCAATTTGCACGCAAAAATGGAAAAAGCTTTTAAAAAAAGGCAAGCTTCCGTCTAATTGACTACTTATCTGGAGGTGTTCTGAGTTTTTGTAATTTCCTGCATTTGAGCATTGCACAAGATTTAAAATGAGAAGAAACACAATTACCAACGGAAGCTTACAGTGTGAATACAGAAGCGTTTACTTTGGCTCAAGAATTTACTGTCAATCAATGCCATGAAAGTGATTAAATTAAGACATAAATATATGCACTTTGGTTTTACATTCTTACATTATTATTATTTGTAACACATTATTAGTAGTAGTAGTAATACAAAATAATGCTTCCATAATGCCCTACACTGAAAATTATATATGTATATATATATATGTGGATATGTATGTATGTGTATATGTGTGTATACTGTATGTATGCATGCATGTATGTATGTATGTATGTATGTATGTATGTATGCATATATGCATGTATGCATGCGTGTATGTACTGTATATGTATGCATGTATTTATGGATGTGTGGATGGATGCATGGATGGATTAAATCGTGGATTGATTGATTGATTGATTCATGAATTGATTTAAATCAACATTCTGCCACAAATGCTGTTGCCAGAGTCCCTTTCACTGAACAAAAAACATCTTTAATGAATTTATCTTAAATTGACATGAAAGACTAGCCTGGCTGCGCCCTCCTACGCACTTCCGCTCAATTTCATTTTACTTCTGTACTACGTCTGGGATCGCTCCATATCCTTAGGTTTCCAGAAAACATTTTTTTGTAGGACCAATCAGCGAATAGAGGGAGTGGCTGAGAAAGATGACGTTGATGTAAGCGCGTCAGTTTTAATTCAGTAATGGCAGCGGAGAAAGACGTGAGAAAAGCTATTCGGTCCGTTGATGGAAAAGAAACTGCCGAATATACAGAATTTAAAGCCGGATTGTTGTCGTCTCACCTCTTGTTGCACAACTGAGGACCAAGTGAAGGAGGCAGAAAGGTTGGAAGTTTGTGCTGGGCAGCTCGTGCACGATGACCGTGACATTTTGGACGGACGGTTTAGCCTGGTGTTCGCGGTGTTCGGAAGCCCCGAGTCCTGGCTGCTAAACTATTGTTGAAGATCCGCTCAGGAGTCATGTCAGTCGCTCATATTCCCAACTGTAAATTTACTGATTCTTGTGATGAATAGAACATTTTGAGCCCTTGTGCACTCGTGCAGGAGGTTGGTGTGTCAGTTTTACATGTTGTAAATCATACAAATTGGTTGTGATTTAAAAAAAAAATAATTGTCATAAATAAAAATGTGAAAAACCATACTTTGAAGATATTTGATTTTCAGTTTTAGATGGCAATGGTTGATTTGTTTTATTAAAAAAAATAAATGCCACATAAAAATGTACAAACACATACTTTGAAGACCATAATTAAGGTAATTAAGAAACAATAAGAAATTGTTGTTTATTACACATCTGCAGATAGAGACAGACTGATCATTCACTGTAGCTGCTACAGCATTTGCGGCAGATCAGAAACGACCACAGCGGCGTATTTGTAATGATTACACACAGCTTCCACCATTGAATGAATATATCACTGTCCTTCGTGTCAAATATACATTTCGAATTAATAATTGTTCCTAGATTAACAAAACCTGCGGCGCTCGTTGACTGAAATCCTATTGTAAACCTAATCCTCTGATCATTCGGACTTGTTGTTTCCAGCCATTTCGGCGCGTGACATACGTCACTCACGACACCCCGTTAGCGATTGGCTATGGCAGATCGTGAGTGACTTTGGGCAGATCCAATAGATTTGAACTTTAATAGTGAACCCGCCTACAAGGAAGGAAATGTTTTTCAATGGAGCGGTTCCAGACTCTATGTGGAAATGAAATTAACTAGAGTCTGGTTGAACCAGGGTAATGAAAGACAAACGACAATCATAAATTGTCCAGTTGACATTGAAAGACTTTCAATATTTCAATACTTTTTATGACATTGAAAGACATTCAGACAGATGCTCCGAGGCACAGCAGCACAAGTTCTCACATCAATAATGTAATGTCGAGATCTATGAAAAATGCTACAAAGGGACAATTGAATGCGCAATTCATTTGTCAATGTTTTTTATTAAATGTTTTTTATAGACTCAGAGGCTTGTGTTCCAATTCTATCAGTGAGAAAAGCTTTCTGCAATGCAGTGTGTCACAGTGGTCAGAGACTGAGTAGAAAAATCAAAGTAACCCTCCCTGAAGTGCTTGCTTAAAACATCATGACAGAAGTAAGCTATTAAGCCAACATATCCGTATCTTATAGCAGTACATTTCTGCCTTAATGTGCCTTTTAGTGCAGCACATAAACACATAAAGCACGGCTATTTATGGGAGGAAAATGGCTGTGGATTTACAATGATGGCCTTTCGCATCATCCTGATTAGCCCTGATGGCTTCCTTAAGAGAGCCATTGAAGCCTGTTGATTCTCTTGCTCGGCACAACTATAAGTGCACGAGTGGTGATAACTTACACACCATGTGCGCTCAGTGATAAGCAACTGAACAATTATTCCATTACTAAAGCTCTTCAGAGTAGCACAAACACAACTAAACACATGTATAGACACAACCACATCAGCACACACAGGGATCTTTAGTGTGGGAACTTACTGTAAATCACATTTAGCTTTCTACATGTTTGTATTACATGGAACCTAACAGCTTTGTCAGATGTTGTGCCCAATTCTAGTACCACCCATTAAAATCCAACTCTGATTACAAAGAAATGTCATTGTCTGACAGAACATGGGTACTTTATTCTGTATCTGATTAGAAACCTATTGATTAAGAGGGTTCAATCCCCTAACACAGCCAAAGATTTAACCACATGCAAACAAGCCCAATTATTAAATATTGTATATGGTGTTTTTTTTTTAGGATTGGAGTTCAAAATCTTCCAGCAGAGTCCAGCAAATCTGCAGACGTGATACAAACAAACCCAATTTAATGACGAGCATGGTGGGTTTAGAGAAAAAAGCCAGTGAAGGGGATCCAAACAAAAGATAAATGAGAAGATCTTTGCTACAGTTTTGGAAAACTATAAACTGTGAAATTGGTGGGGGTTTTTTTTGTGTAAAATTCAATTTATGTGCCTGCATGTTACCCTGAAATAACTTCTATAACCAAGTTTAACAGAGTCAGATGAGCTGCATCTGTATGAGATACATACTGTAGTTTACGCAAGTACATAGGCTAATATATATATATATATATATATATTTAGCAACCAGTGAGCATATGAAGTGTCTCAGCTGAAGGAAATAATCAATTGTTACATTTTCTTATAATTGACATATATTGGCCAAGGGCTGCACGATCAGTGTTGGGAGTAACGCATTACAAAAGTAATACATTACAGTAACATATTACTTTTTTAGTGCCAGTTCAGAGCGGTCGCGTCTGTAACATTGTTTTTTCCTCATAAATGCGAACACGAAAACTAAAATAAAATGAATATTTTAAGTTCTATGGAGACTGGAGAACCAACCCTTCCTCATCCGATTTGCGCAGTGTAATTAACAGAATTACAACAAATATATTTTGCCTCCTATTTTTTTGTCACGCATGAATGTGTGTCTTTTCCCTAATATTAAAAATAAAACATAGACTGATATTTGTCTAATGTCTGGAGTCCTTTAAGGAAGTAGCCTATATACGTTTCAATACATGTATTTTCTGAGAATTTTTATTTCAAGTTTTGACTGCAAATGTCATGTCCATAATGCTGGACTTCCCCAATTTTAAATAATTTATCCTCAACTAGTTTTGTGGTGTAGGTCTACGTATTTTATAATGTTAACTTCAAATAATACTAATAGCCTAATTTAAAGAAGGTAGCATTGGATATGGACGGTAAGGAGAATAACGCTGGAGTTGGAAGAGGTGTGTCGCGATTCTGTAGGTTCGTGGATTTGAGTCGTGTGGCGAATCGCGATTTCGGTTTCATATTGCATATCGTTACAGCCCAAACGTTAAGTTCTACTTAGTTATTTTGGTGAAAGTAACTCAAAAGTAATACATGAGTAATGTAACGCATTACAATTCTGGGACAGTAATATTGTAAGGTAATGAATTACTTTTAAATAACAGTAACAAGTAATACCTAATGTATTACAGTTTGGAAGTAACTTGCACAACACTGTGCACGATTAATCAGATTTTGGCTTCCCATGATCAAATTCACGTGATCGAGCGATATTTAAAATGCGTTGTTCAAAGTTTTTTTTTTTTTTGCAAAGCCAATCTAGCGCTCCGTAAACCACTGTCTGATCACGTGCCTCCATGAACCCAGTGCGCGAGAGAGACTGAGGCTGTGTCCGAAATCCCACTACTCACTATATAGTGGGCTATATAGTGAGCTCGCCATTTTCTAGTGCTGTCCGAATGTATAATGATGATTATTATACCCTATATAGTCCACTCAATGTATCCCAGAATGCATTTTGGAAAGTAGTGTATAACCGATGGTCACTAACCTAAGCCTTAAATACCATCGTGCATTGCATGATCGTAAAAAAAGACGGACGGGCGACAGCAATGACGTAATCAACGGCACCGAGAGACGATCGAGTAGTGTCCGAAAGTGGTGTTTCTATTATGCTGGTGAGCTCCCTATATGGTGCTCTACTCCCTACCCCCTACATACAGTAGGTCTATACGTATACACCCTACATAGAGAGCCCAAGTCCCTCCCCTTCCGTTCGACCACCATGGGACCTTATTTCGGAAAAATATTGAATGGTAGTCAATGGCGAGAGACAACAAATATTTTGGTCTCGTTTGAATTATGCCCTGAATTACACATATGATGTTTGTCAATTTAAAAGATACATTTTAAAGTAAAGAAAGTCGCAGTTTGATGTAAAACCGTTGAGGCATAAGACTGTGAAAATACGCAATTACAAAGACTACAAACCCCAAAGGCGCACATTTTCTCTCAATGAATGAAGCTAACTTTACTGAGGCTAATGTCTGTCATTCTTTCTATAGTCTTACGTTATAATCGTAACGTTACGCCGTCATACCTGAGTGTTTTGTACCAGACTGCACACACACGAGCAGCGGATCTCACTCATTGTTTCGCTTCCCGGGAGATGTAGTTCATAGAGCGATTTTCACATAAAACTAAATGTTACTCTTCTGTTTTATGACAAACTGCGACGTTTTTGACTTTCAGAATTATCTTTTAATTGGACAAACATCATATGTGTAATTCAGGGCACAGTTCAGATGGAATAAAAAGATAAGTTGTCTCTCGCCATTAACTACCATTCATATTTTTTTACGAAATAAGGTCCCATGTGCCGGAGGCGGAGGGGCGGGACTTAGGCTCTCTCTAGGACTACTCCCTACCCCCTACATAGGAGGTAGGGAGTAGTGGTTTGAGTGGAGATTTCAGACACAGCCCGAGTGTGTCTGCACGCGAGCGACAGTGCACGAAAGAGACGAAGATCGCGCTTGAAAGTGTGCGAGAGATACCGAGTGTGTCTGCGCGTGAAAGAGACCGAGTGAAAATGAGTGCGCGTGAGAGACTGAGTGTGTCTGCTTGCGAGCGACAGCGCGCAAGAGAGATACCGATTGTGTCTGCGCGCGAGAGAACGAGTGAAAATGCGCATGAGAGACCAAGTGTGAGCATTAGTAAATTGCATTAATGAATTGGTACATAATACATTGTAATATATAATTATATGAGAGGTAACCAGTGTTGGGAGTAACGCATTACAAAAGTAATACATTACAGTAACATATTACTTTTTGCTGTAACGCAGTAGTGTAAGGCATTACTAATCAATTTTCAGTAATATTTTACTCGTTACATGTTCAGTGAGGCTTGTATTACAGTTGTATTACAGTGTATTGTCTGCTTTTACTTCTTAAAGGCAACAGACTATGTGAAAGTTTTAAAGCAGTCTTTTAGTGCCAGTTCAGAGTGGTCGCGTCTGTAACATTGTTTTTTCCTCATAAATGCGAACACGAAAACTAAAATAAAATGAATATTTTAAGTTCTATGGAGACTGGAGAGCCAACCCTTCCTCATCCGATTTGCGCAGTGTAATTAACAGAATTACAAAAAATATATTTTACCTCCTATTTTTTTGTCACGCATGAATGTGTGTCTTTTCCCTAATATTAAAAATAAAACATAGACTGATATTTGTCTAATGTCTGGAGTCCTTTAAGGAAGTAGCCTATATACGTTTCAATTCATGTATTTTCTGAGAATTTTTATTTTACGTTTTGACTGCAAATGTCATGTCCATAATGCTGGACTTCCCTAATTTTAAATAATTTATCCTCAACTAGTTTTGTGGTGTAGGTCTACGTATTTTATAATGTTAACTTCAAATAATACTAATAGCCTAATTTAAAGAAGGTAGCATTGGATATGGACGGTGAGGAGAATAACGCTGGAGTTGGAAGAGGTGTGTCGCGATTCTGTAGGTTCGTGGATGTGGCGAATCGCGATTTCGGTTTCATATTGCATATCGTTACAGCCCAAACGTTAAGTTCTACTTAGTTATTTTGGTGAAAGTAACACAAAAGTAATACATGAGTAATGTAACGCATTACAATTCTGGGACAGTAATATTGTAAGGTAATGAATTACTTTTAAATAACAGTAACAAGTAATACCTAATGTAGGCTATTACAGTTTGGAAGTAACTTGCACAACACTGGAGGTAACATAGTAACATAGTAATACATATACTGTATAAAAGGCATGAAAGTTCGATTAATGGACTCCAATAATCAGTAGGCCTAGGCCTACTACAAATGTCTTGTTTTGAACTATTGTTTAATAAATAGAAATAATTCAATCACATAAACTTTCATATAGAAGATTAAATATATTCAATAATGCAGTAAGATTTCACCGACAACTAATCACTGATATTGTACCACAACATATTACATTTCTTAAGCATCAAATGACAATGACTTCCATGAACTTCCATAGTGCATAGTTCTGCCTTGACATGTTCACATTTGGTTACATTCTGAATATTTTTTATTTTTTTATTGATTGATTGTTTATTTTGCGCGTTTCATTCACATCCATTATGCAGGTACAATGCAAGTTTATATTTTGCTTTGTGTAAAAATATATTTACACAATGTAAATGTAAAATAGTGCCCTGTCGAAGTTTTGCTACATTTTATTTATTGTTTTTTTTATTTTCATTTATTCTTTAAGGAGATGCACTGAATTCTGGTGAATAAGAGGACCTATTTTTATTTTTATGCACATAGTTGTACATTAGCAGGAATGTAGCACACTATGGATGTGAAAGCAGTTATAATTAGCCTATGTGACAAAATTAGTTTTGGTTAAAATCAACAAATAATCGTGATAATTAATCGTGATCACAATATTGATCAAAATAATCGTGATTATCATTTTGGCCCAAATCGTGTAGCCCTTTATCGGCCGATACCAATATGGTGGCCGTCTGACTGATATATATCATATCATACATCCCTGTAAAATAAATTTAAATACACAAATTGTAATAACATTTCACTATAGAACTATTTTGATCAAATAAATGCAGCCATAAGAGACTTTTTTCAAAAAAGATAAAACAGTCTTACCAACCTTAACTTTTGAACGGAGGAAAGGTCAAGGACAATTTCTCTTTGTACATTAATATTAATAAGTGTTGTTCTGGAAAGCAGTGCTTTATTTTAATAATACTGCGGGGAAGGGAGGTGTTTTGGGCTTGTTGACTAGATTGAGGGCACGTGATTCGAGGAAAATCAGTGGCCTACTTTAGCATTGTGATTATTCAGGCAGTGCGCTACATAAATAACCATGAAAGCCTTTTTCTGATTTTTTTGATTGTGGAGGCAAGCAAAATTGTTTCCTGAGTAATCAAGCCCATCAATATGAAGATGAAAATTAAAGTAAATAGGCAAAATCACAGAGAGGGAAGGAAATAACAAGGTGTACACCTGATTATACGGATCCACGAGGGACATGTGTAAACCATTTTGCATGCTTTTTTCTTGAAGACGGATGACAAACGAGGGATAGCGTCAAATTATTTAACAAGGACAACCAAAAATACATCCAAACTTGGCCCCCCCACCCCAAAAAATAAATAAAAAGCAGTTCATTATATTCAGCAGTGAATAGTAGAGTGGCTCGGATACTGATAAGCTCTTTTGGTATGTGTTAAGTTAAAGAATTATTGCTTAATAAAGACGTTCAGAGTGGAGTGGCAATGGAACACCAAGGGATATGGTATTCAATATCTACACAGCGCCGCTGAAATAAAACCAATTTACACAGGAAGTCGTGTATGAGTGTGGCTTAAAGGCACAGAGCAGCTATAAATGCTAATCAATAAGTGAGAGATTCATTAACAAGTGATTCATTATGTTGCTGATCTCTATAGACAAAGGAACTATGAGTTTGAGAGATTTTCAAAGGAATTGAAATGTAACTACAGTAGCATAATTAAATAGTAATACAATATGCAGTGTTTTTTCATGGGAAGATTCTACAGCGAACAGTTTTTCTGTAGTTTATGGCGCAAATGTCTCACAATGTTAAAAAAGGGAAAAAAGTGTAAAACCGCACATATTATGCAACACTAAACATGACTTTGTTACATTGCACATTGAATTCAGCAAGCCACGTTAAGTTATATTACATCTTTTACATTCAAATAAAGGGTCAAGAAAACACCCAGTTCATTCATTATGCTGGACTGGAAGATCAAGATGAAAGATGAGAACAGTATCTTAAGTTTGTATGCTGCACAATTTGGCTAAATCAGTAGGTCATATTATATGCATATTTCACATAATATGCACACTGTATTAAAGTAGACTACATAGTGAACACTGCAGAAATTTTAAGAGTAGTAAGATAGTGGGGCATTCTGAACATAACATTAAGACCACAAAAGGACTAATTCTGCCCTCTATTGGATAATTAGAGAAGGCATTTGAATGCATCAGCTCAAAATCATAATCTTTAGATATGAAGAGGAACCAAAAACACTAAGATCCTTTACGAAAAAAAGGGGCCTTTACATTCAACATTGTGTAAATACGTTGTGTGTAATGATGTGTGACGTACAATGTGCATCAAAGTAAAAATGTGTCCTAAAGTGTCAGAGCCCAGTGAGCAATCAATGTGTGAGTGTGTGACGGGCCGTAGGGAGTCTGTAACAGCTGTCAGGAGATGATGATGATGATGATAAATGGGGCCTATGGTTTTTTGTGTGCTTTTGTAGTTGTCTCTGACAGTGGCCTGTCGGGACAAGTTGCTGGTGGAATAGGAAAGTGGAAAGTTTGACATAAGGTTTCGAAGTGAACTAAAGAGTCCGCCCACACAGAAAACTTAAAAGGTGCTTTTGTACAAAGATTAAGAGCTTCATTGTAGGAAAATTTTGTCACTGACTTTATCCTTCACATCGAACATGTCCTGGCAAGTTACCATTGGTAAGAGTGTAACAAATGATAACAGATGATCTTATGATGTTAAACACTTGGACTAGAATCAGATGAATCCCCGATTAACTCTTTCCCTGCCATTGACGGAATATTCCAACAATTATACGGTAGGGGGCGCTATTACACATCTTCTGAAAGAGCACAGGATCTCTGGTTCCAAATTGGATACGTTAACACAACAGCAACAAGTTTTCTGTATTTTGAGGACACCTTTGTCAAAACGATCCCCATTCACACGGATCCATGAAAACTACTAAAAATGCCGTAGATTGAACACATAATACGCATGACGTCATCGTTTTCAGAGATTTGCGTTTTTGTTGTTCACATGGAGACAGTTTTCAGAAACTTGCACTTTGAAACCCGTTTTTTAAAAGTTTGCATTTTCAGCCACCCAAAACGCAGTTATCGTGTAAACGAACGGCCAAAATGCATAAAAAGTTTTACGTTTTTAGTTGAAAACGGTGTCATGTATACAGGCCCTAAGAAGCAGAAAGTTTGACAGAAGGTTTCGAAGTGAACTAAAGAGTCCGCCCACACAGAAAACTTAAAAGGTGCTTTTGTACAAAGATAAAGAGCTTCGTTGTAGGAAAATTTTGTCACTGACTTTATCCTTCACATCGAACATGTCCTGGCAAGTTACCATTGGTAAGAGTGTAACAAATGATAACAGATGATCTTATGATGTTAAACACTTGGACTAGAATCAGATGAATCCCCGATTAACTCTTTTCCTGCCATTGACGGAATATTCCAACAATTATACGGTAGGGGGCGCTATTACACATCTTCTGAAAGAGCACAGGATCTCTGGTTCCAAATTGGATACGTTAACACAACAGCAACAAGTTTTCTGTATTTTGAGGACACCTTTGTCAAAACGATCCCCATTCACACGGATCCATGAAAACTACTAAAAATGCCGTAGATTGAACACATAATACGCATGACGTCATCGTTTTCAGAGATTTGCGTTTTTGTTGTTCACATGGAGACAGTTTTCAGAAACTTGCACTTTGAAACCCGTTTTTTAAAAGTTTGCATTTTCAGCCACCCAAAACGCAGTTATCGTGTAAACGAACGGCCAAAATGCATAAAAAGTTTTACGTTTTTAGTTGAAAACGGTGTCATGTATACAGGCCCTAAGAAGCAGAAAGTTTGACAGAAGGTTTCGAAGTGAACTAAAGAGTCCGCCCACACAGAAAACTTAAAAGGTGCTTTTGTACAAAGATAAAGAGCTTCGTTGTAGGAAAATTTTGTCACTGACTTTATCCTTCACATCGAACATGTCCTGGCAAGTTACCATTGGTAAGAGTGTAACAAATGATAACAGATGATCTTATGATGTTAAACACTTGGACTAGAATCATATGAATCCCCGATTAACTCTTTCCCTGCCATTGACGGAATATTCCAACAATTATACGGTAGGGGGCGCTATTACACATCTTCTGAAAGAGCACAGAATCTCTGGTTCCAAATTGGATACGTTAACATGACAGCAACAAGTTTTCTGTATTTTGAGGACACCTTTGTCAAAACGATCCCCATTCACACGAATCCATGAAAACTACTAAAAATGCTGTAGATTGAACACATAATACGCATGTGCATGGCGTCATCGTTTTCAGAGATTTGCGTTTTTGTTGTTCACATGGAGACAGTTTTCAGAAACTTGCACTTTGAAACCCGTTTTTTAAAAGTTTGCATTTTCAGCCACCCAAAACGCAGTTATCGTGTAAACGAACGGCCAAAATGCATAAAAAGTTTTACGTTTTTAGTTGAAAACGGTGTCATGTATACAGGCCCTAAGAAGCAGAAAGTTTGACATAAGGTTTCGAAGTGAACTAAAGAGTCCGCCCACACAGAAAACTTAAAAGGTGCTTTTGTACAAAGATAAAGAGCTTCGTTGTAGGAAAATTTTGTCACTGACTTTATCCTTCACATCGAACATGTCCTGGCAAGTTACCATTGGTAAGAGTGTAACAAATGATAACAGATGATCTTATGATGTTAAACACTTGGACTAGAATCAGATGAATCCCTGATTAACTCTTTCCCTGCCATTGACGGAATATTCCAACAATTATACGGTAGGGGGCGCTATTACACATCTTCTGAAAGAGCACAGGATCTCTGGTTCCAAATTGGATACGTTAACACGACAGCAACAAGTTTTCTGTATTTTGAGGACACCTTTGTCAAAACGATCCCCATTCACACGAATCAATTCAAAACTACTAAAAATGCTGTAGATCGAACACAAAATACGCATGTGCATGACGTCATCGTTTTCAGAGATTTTCGTTTTTGTTGTTCACATGGAGACAGTTTTCAGAAATGTGCACTTTGAAACCCGTTTTTTAACAGTTAGCATTTTCAGCCACCCAAAACGCAGTCATCGTGTAAACGAACGGCCAAAACGCATAAAAAGTTTTACGTTTTTAGTTGAAAACGGTGTCATGTAAACAGGCCCTAAGAAGCAGAAACCAGCGAAAGTGGTTGTTTACAGTAATTCAAAATAAGAAGTTGAATTGGCAACAATAGACAGGATGTTGAATTGGAATTTGAATTGTGATAACAAGCAGAATTCAATTTACTGAATTGCAATCTACAGGAGTTCAAAATCAATTGAATTATTCAAACGAGTTTTGAACGAAACCTTAAATAATTGTATCATTTTTAATGCAATTAATAATGCAAGCCTGCTTCATGTTGCCTCTGGACTGCAGGGTAAATGAATGTAACAAAGTGTTATTCCACATGAGTTTCTCCATTCTCAATTGAGTTCAGAATGTGGCACAACACTCAACCCAACTTTCAATTCCTTCGAGGAAATGAGCTACGTAGAGTAAGATCTGCGAGGGGAATTTTCTAATGCTCACACACAGCCGTTAATTACGCCCAGTCGGAACAAATGAGGATAAATTCATTTCAATGACATAGTAAAACAGCATGCAAACAGAATCAAATCAAGACAGCTTTAACCTGACCTTTAATTGAAATATGTCCCTAGGTAAATGTTATGGAATCCTGTTGATGTTGCAACTTGTTTTTATGTGTTAATCTCCTCCAACAAGTAATTACCAGCAATTGCCCTTATTGAGACAGCAAAGACATGCAAGCTTAAATAAATCCATGAGAAATGTTCCCAGTAATTAGATTCCCAGCGTTTACTTGTACATGTCTGTGATTGCGGAAATTAGCATCACTAGAGATTTGTCATGGCAATTTAGCACTTAAAGGTGCATTGCGCAACATTTCATGTTAAAAATAGCCGTTTTCTAACCCATACATGCTTAAACAATCGCCTGATGGGCTGAATGAGCCCTTCTCTGATCACTGCGATCGCCTCTATAATCCTGTACAGTAAAATAAATAAGAGGGATTCGGGCTTGAATCTGAGTGACGTCATGTTGGCTATGTGACATTATGTCTTGCAGGTTTAGTGTATTCGCCGCCATTCTCCGTATCAGAGAAGACTACTCGAGCGACACAACTTTAGTCAACTTTCCACAAAAGTAGAAGATGGATTCAAAGGGGCTGTTTACACGCACTTCATGCGTTTTCTGTGATCGGATAGCTATTCGATCGTAAAAAGACCAGGTTGCCCTCCGAAACGCATTTGAGACGGATTTGCGATCGCTCAAATCACTCGAGGACGTGGTCTGGGCCGCATTCCAGACGAAACTGGACAAGTGTAAATGACGATGCGCATCACCTCAGATGAGCAGCTGAGCGTCTATTCATAAAGCCAGCGCGCCGCAATCTATCGCAAAAAAAGTAAGTCGCAGACGCACTACCATCTTCATTAAAGTAAAGGAATTACATAATCTTACCAGGCATGTTGCCGCTCTCTCTTATTGCTGTCTTTCTTTGCTGATTTTGAAATTAGCCGATGATTAATAAAATGCAGCTCATATCTGTTGCTTTTCGGTGACGTGTACTTCATTAAATCTGTATTTAGCGCGGGAATTGAAGATCATATTAATATCCGTTTTGCAAAAACACGTTTATGTGACCAGGTCACAGGTGTAATGAAATCGTTTTGATAAATCAGATTCAGATAGCTATCCGATCTGAGAAAACGCATTGTGGCCAGGTGTAAACAGCCCCAAAGAGACCGGCTTGTAGTTCATTCCAAACCGCAACGCAAACTCCACGTGAGACAAAGAAAATACAACTCCCGTCTGTCTGTCTAGTGCCAGGCGTCGGACTAAGATGCGAGTCAACATCGAGATGGCCGGTATGCTCTAGGGCTCAAACGGGTCCTATACAAAGTAATAACTTCTATTGTTCATGAACGTGTTTACAGTAAGCACATAACATGGAGATAGATGGAAACAAAAACCGAAGTTTTCTACTACCCCCGTTTTCCCCTCACACACACACATAAGTGTGTAATTTACTCGAATGCCTTTTCTTTAATATATTTTAAATGACTTGCAGATTTATAACTGTATTACCTCATTATGACTGTAACAAAAGATGTGTGCCGCACAGTGTGCGGCTGATTCTCCTTTGGTTATGAACAGCTCATGCAAACTTGTGTGCCGTGTATGTGTGTGTACCATGAGCGCAGTTTCGCTTGTCGCCAGAGGGGGCGAAGTTCTGCAAAAACTCTGATACTTGCGTTTTGCACCTTTAAAGGGTTAGTTCAATCAAAATGAAAAATTCTGTCAGTAATTACTCACCCTCATGTTGTTTCAACCCCGTAAGACTTTCGTTCATCTTCGGAACACAAATTAAGATATTTTGATTAAATCTGAGAGCTGGATCAGTCCTACATACTCCTCCATAGGCTTCTTAAGGGATTGAAACTGGCTGGCCCAAAAGTTATGAAAGACATCGTTTAAATAGTCTGAGTGACTACAGTGGCTCAATCTTAAGTTTATCAAGCGACGAGAATACTTTTTGCGTGCAGAAAACAAACAAAAATAATGACTTTATTCAACTATTCATTTCCTTCTCTGTGGGCCTCAAGTGAGTTCACGTAGTGAAACTAAGCAAAGGAAATAAACAATGTCTTTCATAACTTTAGGGCCGGCCAGTTTCAATCCCTTAAGAAGCCTATGGAGGAGTGATCCAGCTCCCAGATTTAAGAAAACATATCTTAATTTGTGTTCCGAAGATGAACGAAAGTCTTACAAGGTTGGAACAACAGACAGAATTTTCATTTTTGGGTGAACTAACCCTTTAACAAAGAGTATAAAACACTTTGAAATACATTTTTGATATGTTTTAGCTTACCTCAAGGACATCCAAGATGTAGGTGTCTTTGTTTCCACAGTATTTTCAATTTTGATAATTTTAGGTCAAACCGTTCTTGTCTTGGATGCCCTTGAGGTAAGCTAAAACATATCAAAAATTTATATCAAAATGAACTATACCTTTAACTCAAACAGTGACCTCGGAAATTTGATACTGGATAAAGTGAAATAGTTTACACTCATACCTTAGTTTGTAAAAGTAAACAAATATGACATTTATAATAATAAACTTACAATGGAAGTCTACTGGGCAAGACATTCTACGGGTTAAATGACAAAAAGTGATTATGTACTGTAGATTAATAATTTGCAGCACAAAGGGTGTATATTATATGTATAGTTCATCTTTTTAAGATCAAAATGTGAGATATAAAAAATAATGTTCTAATGTTTCAGTGTTGGAGAACGATCTTTACTTTTTAATCCCATTGGGTCTTCACACAAACCACGAAACACAAGTCCTTCATTCGTGAGGAAGAACTTGTGTGAATGTCTACAGCACCAGCTGTTTAATTTGCCTAGACTTTGTGTCATGCGATTAGACGGTGATTCGAGAGATAACCTCACATACATGAAAGAGTCAGACACGGCCAATAAACTGAGCGCTGCACTGTAAAACAGACATCATAAACATACATTTCACAAGCTTTGTGAACAAAAAGTGATTCATTAAGGGGGATCACACACATAGTGAGTCAGGAGATGTTGTACTGTATATCTTTTACCAGCAGCAAAAATGACAGTACAACATGTTGAAATATTCTTGAAATATTACTGACTTTAGCTACAAATATTTTGGAACAAATCTCTCTAACAAATTAAACTCATATTTTAAGTAGCAAAATCTCCAAACATTCCAAAATACACTTGGAGTTTGAAAGTATTCCTTTCAAGTGCACAGAAAATAGCCACTCAACGATATTAACGGAATTGTTCACCAAAAAAATAAAATAAAAGGTCTGCCGTAACTGAATTAAATTATTAAATTCGATACGTCATCTTTGAATCTGAACATGGGGGGGCTAAGCTTTATTTAGCTTTTGTGTGATTCGTTAAAATTAGACAGTCACTAATAAAACTCATGTTGCTCCAACAAAATGGCAGAATGACCGGGTATTGACTATATGGTTTTGGGTGAACTTTTCCTTGAGTCTTTTTAATAACTTTATAAAAAGAACTCACCCACACTGATGTAGTTGCCAGCCAGAAAGAAGTTCCAGTGTAAGAGTGTGCTGCTTCGGGAAGAATCCGTGTCATTGGTGAAACCCAAAGATCTCATGGACAAACTGGGAGAATCCGTACTGATGCTCTGACTGCCAGAGAACAGGGAGGTGTTCAGAGATACAGTATCCATACTGCTTAGTTTCTTTAATTCAAATGGAATCCAATAACATTAAACAACCCCAGGAACAGTCTGATTTGGGTTCTAAAAATTCCAGAAAAAAAAGCTGTCTGTTGTTTCTCAATGGTGCTCTTCTCCTTCTGGTTAACAGTGTTTAGTTGAAAAATGCAGGAAGTTTAGCAGATGTTCAGGCAGATTCAGCTGGTGGGACGTCTGGGTTTGGGAGTGTTTAGGGTTGGAGGTGTGGTGCAACCATCTGAAGGAGCTCCACAGCCAGTAATTGACCTTCAGACAGGACGAGCTCGGTGTACTGATGGCCTGGAACAAAACCACACCGGCAGTGGGGTGCACACCTGTTAACAAAGGGCAAATACAAGGCTTTACAAACTACTCAAACACTGCATAAACAAACTTCTTATACAATGAAAAATGAAGGATTTACTTTAAAAAAAGTCAAATAATACCAAAAGAAACAAGTAACACATCGAATTAAACATGAATTTTTGAAGTACAACACCTGAAATAGCATTTTCTTGTAAAACGTAATCATTTCTATTTTATTTCGATAAATCGTTTTTTTGTTGTTGTTTTTTTACAGTGCACTTGCAAAGACACCATCTAATAATCAGTCCCTCCAGGATTTCACGATTTTTTTTAGTGATTTTTGCGATCAAATTGACTGATTTTGTGGTGGTAATTTCCAAAAATTTGGGAAAAAATTTGCGATTTATATTTAACATTTACCATACTAGTATTCAGTCCTTCCAGAAAAACGTGGAGTTTTTTTTGTGATTGTTGTGGGCAAAAATTGATTGATTATGCGGCCCGTTTTCTTTAAAAATGCGATGGAATATGCGGTATATTTATGCAATTTTATGCGATGAAATTGCAGGAATTTGCAAAAATTGAGGGAACTTGCAAAAATTGCGGTTTGATGAAAAAGAGAAAAAAAGTGATTCCCCCAACATCCTGTTAATGTAAGAGTCATTTCTTATTACTTCCTTTGATAAACAAGCATACTACATCATGGAAAGTGCTGGAAATATTTAATTTCTCATCTTTTTTTATTTCAGACTGTAAGAGTGTAAATAAGGTGTGGCCCCTTTAAGAGCTGCGCGCTCCCTGTTGAACTCTCTGCAGTGTTATATGTGCGCCTCAAACACCACATGTGTGCGGGTAATTTCTGATTGATAATACTTCTTTTATCTTATGATGTTTATTAAGTAACGATGTGACAGTAGAACGTGCGACAGACAGAATACGAGTTTACGAGATTTGTGAGATGTCAATCACCTCCGTGAGTCTGTCTGGCGTCGCCCACTTCATAACGTTCCCATGGAAACAGGGGGAAATGGCTGCTCTTGTGTGAAGCAAACGCAACATTTTTCAACTTTCTGCTAAGATACATGTGACTTCTTTTGCAACGAAAATGCGAGGATTATGAAATTATGCAAACCCCGCATATTTTGCATGCAAATCGGCAATTTATGCGGCGAAAGTGCGGCGTATTTGAAAAAATGCGGCCCCTGCATAAATATGCGGACTTTGGCTGATTTTGCATTGAATTCAGCGATCGCATAATCGCGTTTTTCTGGAGGGACTGAATAATATCATAAACAAGGAATATGATTTTGAATACCATTAACAAATACAACACTATCACATAAAAATACCCAACAAAATTGTATTTTTTTTTTTCAATTCAATATGCGGTTTTGTGCGTAATTAAACAAACAAGACATGCATTGATGATTTCAACCAATCAATTTTTCTATTAATTACTGTTTTGACCAATCATCTTTGAGCTTGCGCCAGGTAGTTCTAGGAACTAGTCACCAGGATGGTTCCCCAATAACACGCCAAAATCTGGGTACTTCCTCCAATAGTTTTAGGAACTATGAAAAAGTTCCTCCGGTTCCTCCTAATGTGTGAAAGTGAAACAGTAATCGAGTAGGGATTTTGACAAAGATTAAGGAAAACCTTAAGGACAATGGAATCAGTTGTGTGACATGCATTCATGAGAAGGCCAAGTAACCCATACTTGAAATATGTCCTCTGCATTTAACCTATTCAAGTTAGTGCACACACATTACTCCTAGGAGCAGTGAGTAGTGAACACACAACACACAGACCGCAAGCTGGAGCAGTCAGCAGCAATTTTTGTTATGTGCCTTGCTTGTCATTTCCTGCCGGTATTGAGACTCGAACCCGCAACCATCGGGTTACCAGTCTGACTCTTTTACCAGATGGTCCTTTAATGTATACCATAGTACAGACTTATACCAAATAACTGACTTATACCAAAGACTTTTAGATATACAAAGGCGTGCACTCATATTACTATAAATGGGAGAAGGTAGAATGTGCAATATGGCAGAATAAGTCCCGCCATCTGCATAAAGTAGTGCATGTGCGCTTATGACTTAAATAGTTTTTAAAAATTAAATAGTTTTAAAGTCATGATTTAAGCATTTAGAAACACATTTTATGAGACAGTTGTTGACAGATTTTCCTTACAGATTTGATTTCCATCTGTAAGGTATGGAAGCTTGTTTCCGCCACAGAATGAAAAATGAAAAAGGCAATTGCGACTTTATATCGCGCAATTTTGTCTTTGTACCAGAATCTCACAATTCTGACTTTACAACACGCAATTTCGACTTTATATCATTCATTTCTGATTTTAACACGCAATTGCAACTATATCTCGCAATTCTGACTTTATAACACGCAATTTCGACTTTATATCACACAATTCTGACTTTATATCTCGCAATTCTGATACAAAGACAGAATTGCGTGATATAAACTCGCAATTGTGTGTTATAAAGTCAGAATTGCGAGATATAAAGTCAGAATTGCGAGATATAGTTCCAATTGCGTGTTAAAGTCAGAAATGAATGATATCGAAATTGCGTGTTGTATAGTCAGAATTGTGAGATATAAACTATTCTGAGGGGAAAAAAGTTACTGATAACTCGCAATTGCGAGTTTATATCTCACAATTCTGAGAAAAGATGTCAGAATTTCGAGATATAAACTCGCAATTATGTTATAAAGTCAGAATTATGAGATGTAAACTCGCAATTGTGAGAAAAAAATTCAGAATTGTGAGATAAAGTCTTTTTCTCACAATTGCGACTTTATTTCTCACAATTGCGACTTTACATATCGCAATTGCGACTTTATTTGTGACTTTATTTCTCACAATTTTGACTTCATATCTCTCAATTGTTAGATAAAAAGTCACTGTATTTTTTATTTATTTTTTTTAATTCAGTGGCAGAAACAAGCTTCCATAGTAACATGAGAAATGCTAGTACGCAAGAAAAAGTAAGGTTATACATAGAAATATAGAATTGAACGGAACTGTGATGCGCACCAGCCTTCGAGCACTGACCATATCCTAAAGGACATGATATTAACATTGTTGAATGTTGACCCCCAAAAAAACGATGTATAGCCATGTTTAAAAAATACAGTATCACCTTGGAACACATACACATACATATAAACATAAGAATGAATGGAAACTTTCATATTACTGTAGGGATGAAAAATAAATGATGTAATCTCTCAAGTCTTATCAGTAAAGTCTACACTTCAACAACTGAACACTCCCTTTGTAATCATCGCTGATCTCTTACAGGACCTCTTTCTGAATTTCACTCTCCACTCTGTCAGGAGTGTGACTTTAATAATAATTTGTTACATTTATATGGCACTTTTCTCGGCACTCAAAGCGCTCTACATGGAAGGGGGGAACCTCAACCGTCCACCCATACACCCAGTAACCTGGAGCTGTGCTGGAGACATGTCAACCGCCTGCTAACCTGAACAATGGCTTGAATGTTCACTTCGAGTGCTTGTTGTGTTTGACGTGACATGTTGATACCTGAGGATGCAGGACTGGACGTGTCAGCAAAGTAACACCTGGCCTCAGGTAACAGATAAGACGATGAGAGGGGTTATAAAACCCCCCAGCCTCTAAAACACACCAGTCTCAGCTAAAACAAATCTGTCAGGCTTAAATTCCTCAGTAGACAAAACAATGGATGCCTATTTGAAAATGCTTCACTTGATGCCTGCATATAATATGCATTATAAAGATATTCTTAGTTTTTTTTTTTTTGTTTTTTTTTTTGAGGGACAAATTATTGTTTGCGAGACTATATAAGATTTACTGTGCATTTTTTTTTATAAACTGTAAAGCATGATGTCTTTCTATGTAAAACAACCAGCTATACAACTAACTACAATACTTATATTTAGACTATACCTTATGAGTATAACGCATTACTGTGACACATAAAGAAATAATTTTAATTGTTATATTATATTATAATGCACTATACACTTTCACAAGCACATACAACATATTAAACTATGTATTACAGGGCATTAATATCTTTAAAATGCACTATATAAACAGACATAAATATTGTCTAACTTTAGCTGAACAATATATTTATTCTACAGCTGCTGTAAAGCCAAAACAATCTCTGTTAGTGTAATTTCCTATTATTACGGTAAAGCTGCTTTGAAACAATCTACAAGTATATAGTTAAAGCGCTATATAAATGAAGGTGACCTGACTTGACTAATGTGATATGGGCGAATCTCATTCACCTGTGCCAAATTATATGTTGTACATAATTATTGGGTATGTTGCTTCAAAACAAGTAAGTCAAGACAAGTTGTACTTGTGGTTATTGTTGTGTATTTTATTTCTTCAGTAAACCTGGATTGTGGACTCTGTTTTTTTTTCTTAGAATATTATATAAGACTTAATTTGTGATTTGGTGTGCAGATTCTACTTTATTCCAGCCATATACAAGAAACTATATTTAGCATAAAGAAAATAAAAATGGGACATTATTTATATGGCAATTAAGTGCATTCTCACCCTCGCATTATGTGTAATAACTAACAACAATTCATTTTGATTCAAATAATATAATAACTAATATTACATTTAGTATGTTGTACTAACTGTAAGTTATCCCATACACAAAATACATTTATTTGAAATATATTTTCAGAATATATTTTTGGAATATACAGTGTGCATTGTGCAAATATTTTAAATTGGCCCAATACATATATTTTAGTTAAATATATGTACATATATTTACTAACAACATGTTCAATACAGTTATTTAATAGTGTTATATGGCAATTAAGAGCATTCTCACCCTTGCATTATGTGTAATAACTAACAACAATTCATTTTGATTCAAATAATATAATAACTAATATTACAGTTAGTATGTTGTACTAACTGTAAGTTATCCCATACACAAAAGAAATTTATATGAAATATATTTTCAGAATATATTTTTGGAATATACAGTATGCAAATATTTTAAATTGGCCCAATACATATATTTTAGTTAAATATATGTACATATATTTACTAACAACATGTTCAATACAGTTATTTAATAGTGTGTGTGTGCAGTGTTAGACACTGAGTTCTATCTATTGTTTAGGCGAAGTGTACTTCACTGTTACGTGCATCATAAATATTGTGCATATTTTCAGGAAAGATGTCAATAAATCAAAAATAAATCTAGTAATTGCACGAAGTGTTAGGTACGTGCCACCAATAGTCCTAGGAAAGCAATTATCAGTCATTTTACATTGTCATTTAAATGTAAGTACAGTATTTATTAAAGCAGTGAGTCATAATACAGTATATGGTAACCTAATGTTGTGTTTAGGGGAAAGGGTAGAGGAATTACTATGATCAAAATACATTTTCAACCCTTCTTTAGCAAGCTAAACATTTTATAATATATAAAAATATATTTTTGTTATATTTGAGAATATATTTCAAAATGTTAAATATAAGTGAACAACAATGCAAATATAGTTCAATGTATTTGGCAATATATGCCATACATTTTTGACACTATAAAATATATTTCAATATATTTCTTTTGCCTATGGGATTATTTACTGTTTGTTGTACTATGTGTCATTTATGCTGGATCAGATGCTAAAAGATTATATTACAGTAAAGTAGAGCATTGCATTAATATGTGCATAATATGAGAATGAGAATCACCTCCTGGACAAATTACAGTAATGATAATTTTGGGGGGAAATGTGTGAAATTATCACAAAATCAATGTCACAATAAATGCTTCAAATGAAATACCTGTTGAAATGTAACCTGTCCGTGAGGTTCACTCATCTATTCAATATTAATGTGACATCAAAGGTGATATAGGTCAGAGATTGGAATGAATCAGAAGCACTGTTGTTTACACACTCTCTCATTCACTCCAGGTTCAAAGCAGAGGCAGAGACAATTGAACCCTTTTTATAGGAAGCAAGGAAGATGTATTGCCTCACAAAACATCTATTCGGACGCGGACACCTCTTTAAATCTGCTACTGAAAGACGCACAAAAGCCTCTGTGTGCTCAACCTGAGCCTTACACTGATAGGAAACGCAGTGAGTATGCAAATGTTTGTCCTTAAAGGGATTGTTCACTTTGAAATTAATTTTTGTTTCCGCAGTTTCAATTTTGATATTTTTAGGTCAAACCGTTCTTGTCTGTCAGTCATATAATGCAGGTCTATGGTCACCACCTCAAAGAGCATGCACAAAGAAGGCACAAAGAGGTGGTGACCATAGACCTCCATTATATGACTGACAGACAAGAACGGTTTGACCTAAAAATATCAAAATTGAAACTACTGTGGAAACAAAGACACCTACATCTTGGATGCCCTTGAGGCTAAGCTAAAACATATCAAAAATGTATTTCAAAGGGAACTATCCCTTTAATTTCCTTCCCTTCAACATAAGAAAAAACAAAAAGAGTGTCATTATCAGTCAAACATGCAGATCATTTGCTTTCAGATAAGTGAAACGGTTGTTGTGAAGCAATAACAAAGACACATGGTTGATCTAAACATCCCCCAAGAACAAGCCTGCACTCAACACAATGCACTCAATCCTCAACGAAACATGAGATCTGGCTGATCGGGCTGAACCAAACACACACCATCACAGCACAAACAACATTCCAGTTTCTGAAAGCCAAACGTCTGTATAACTCGACTGGTTTATAGTTGTTGTTCTTTCTTTTCCTGTTGTCCGTATGGAAAAATAGCAGATGTGTGTTGACAAGCTAATGGCGTACCAGCTGGCAGGCCGGTGACCGTCGATCGCTCAGAGTTTTTCCCCCCACTATACACAGAGAGAATGACACAATAGAGCTTTTATTTCAGTTTCAGCCGACCAGTTCGCATTGCAACTCCCAAGACGTCCTGCATCGCAGTGTTTGGGTTGAGATTTCCAAAGGAAACATGGGAGCATAACTGTGTCACCCACACTGACAAACAAAATCTACTTTAAATGGAAGGAAAGTGACTCAGATGAATCATAATCATTGGACATAAACATCTGAAATGACATAGATAGAAGGGTGTTCCCTGCCTAAGTACACCGGTTTGGTTTTAATTTATGGCTGCCTGATTCATGTTTAGCCTGGAGCACAGGCCAAATGTAACAGACACAGATTAAATCAGGTTTCTCCAATGAGTGTGCAGAAAAAAACTGATTATATAGAGGAATCGCAGAAAACTTGTGATAATATTACATTAAAGTTAACACATTTTTCCAAACAAATTCTCTATATAGTGTAAAAAAAATAAATAAATAAATCGATAATCGCATTCTTATTACAGCACAGTATTTTTTTTTTATTTGTAATGAATAACAATAAATATGGTAACACTATTTTAAAGTGTCCTTGTTTCATGTTACATCTACTTACCATAACAATAACAGTAAATTATGCATAATTGCATGCAACTAACCCTCAACCTAACCCAAACCCTATAGTAAGTACATGTAATTGCTTAATATTACTGGGACTTAAATATATAATTATACTGTAACAATGCCACCTTAAAATAAAGTGTAACCAATATTGTAGTATTAGAGTCTAATGAGAATAATCATTGATAATATTATAAATTAGCAAAAAACATAAACATGAGTCTAATATATAATATATGTATATATAAAACACACAACATAAACTATTATGTGAATGAGAATTTGTCAGGAGAAATATGCTGAAATGTCATGAAAACAATGCAATGCAATGCAAAATGCAAAAAAAAAAAAAAAAAGTTAAACTATTTCTTTATAGAAAAATTATAATTTCACTTTACTTCTGATTTTTTGGAAAAATATAACCTGGACATGTTTTTGTGATATCACCTTGCACAATGTCACATAAAACACACACTCATAAGTTTATGGTGTCTTTCTTTCTTTCATTTTTTTCTAACTGAGCACCCAGATTAGAAGTGTTGAGTTTCAGAATACAAAACTCTCAGAGAAAAAAAAAAAGCTCAAGTGAAACTAAGCAACAAACTTTCCAATCTTTCATCCACAGCTCTACATCTATGCAGACATGCGCCAGAAAATCCTTTCAAAGTTATCTCGCCCGAGTAAAATCTCTTACTAAATGTTAAAAAGAAAAGTAAACTGAAAGTAATGTAAAGTCTCACGTTACCTTTGTGAAAGTGGGTCTTGTAGGAACAGGAGCAGGTAGGCTAGTTCACAGAGGATGTGATAGTAAGTAAAACACTTCTCCAGGCACTTGTTTAACTGCTCTGTACAACGAATAAGCCTTTTTTTATTGCAGGCAAAAAGCTCCAGGCACACAGCCCCATATTGCAGGTAAAAGAAGTTGTCATTTGAAAGCTCTTTGTACACAGTGGGTGTTCCCTTATGGAGCAACAGTTTTCCCTGCGTCGAAATCAGACAAGTAAAGGCAGTGGAGTCTTTGCACAGGTGGGCGGGATATGGGGTGGAGTGCAGACAACGACAGACTACGGGAAATAGACATATTGTCAGCAAGTTTTAAATGAAGACATTTTCATTTTGTTGTTTAAATCATCTTGAATTGAGGTAACACTATATTTGATGGTCCCCTTTAGACATTCTGTCGACTATAAGTAACGTTGCACTTACACGTGCATGTCAACTAACTCTCATCAGAGTATTAGTCTGATTAATATCTGTTAACACTTTATTTTGATGCTCCACAACTGAAATTCCACTGACTACAAGTAACTTTGCAAGTGCATGTCCACTTATTCTACTCACTTTCACCTTAACAGTCTACTAATACTCTACTAATGCTCTAATGACTGTTAGTTGACATGTAGGGAGGAAATCGGCAATATATTTCAGTCCTTAGGTTTTTGAACTGCAGAAAGGTGTTGCAACTTTTAAAATCCCGTCATTTTGTGTGTGGAGACGTGTTTCAGATGGGCCAGGTAAATGGGTTAAAGGTAAATCAGTTACTTTCTAAACGCATGAAATGATGTTATGCAACCATGGTAATATGAATTTAATGACTAATCTTGCTCTATGGGATCCTTTAATAGATGCAACCAAGTGTGCAGTGCTCAACAAAAGCAATTGCTTGATATTGTCTTGAAATGTTCACACTGACACATTCAGCAGGAGCTGTCTGCTGTGCATTCATAAATCTGCACAAAAAGGGTTCAAGTCCTTTGATGTGACTTCCCATGACACCATTTCATATTTTATTGGCCCACTATGTAATGAAAATGTTACCAAATGAGCAAAGTGTGATATTTTACTAGACCTTGTAAGAACTCGAGTCGTGGTGCAAAGCAGCATGCCTACTTCTTAAGCCACTTATAGGCTATTGCATTTAAATGCTTTTATCCAAAGCAACTTACAAATGAGAACAATAGAAGCAGTTAAACTAACAGTAGGACAACAATACGTAAGAGCTAACCCCTCTCAGTTTAATTTTAGTGCAGTTTTTTAATAGAATAGAAAAGGAGAGAAAGTGTTACTACTACTCAATCAAGTGCTGCCGAAAAAGATACATCTTCAGCATACATATTTTATTGTCAAAGCAAGTAATCTATCCATAAATGTATATTTAAATACACACAAATGCATGTATATATTTAAGAAAATGTGTTATTCATATATAAGATATTTGTATATAATATAGATATGTACACAGTATTATTTGCATACACAGTATTTGCATGCAAATAATTATTTTGTTTATATAAATATATATGCATGCTTATATATTTATATATATATATATATATATATATATAAGCATGCATATATATATATATATATATATATATATATATATATATTTATATAAACAAAATAATTATACTCAGCACACACACACACATATATTATGTAAACACAAACTTTTATTTTGGATGCGAGTAATCGCAATTAATCTTTGCACAGCCCTAATTTATATATAAATATATATATATATATATAAATATATATATATATATATATATATATATATATATATATATATATATATATATATATATATATATATCACCGTCCGAAACATCACGCGCATACCCTCTATATATATATATATATGTATATGTATATGTATATGTATATGTATATACAAATATATATATATATATATATATATATATATATATATAAACATATGTATGTATGTATATATATATATATATATATATATATATATACATACATACATATGTATATATATATATATATATATATTAGGGGTGGCACGGTTCACAAAACCCACGGTTCGGTTTGTATCACGGTTTTAGGGTCACGGTTTTCGGTTCTGTACGGTTCTTGTTATTTTTTCTTTTAATCTTTAACACTCCAGAAATGTACTTCAGCATGTGATATATAGCTTAATTATCCACACTTTAGGATACAGTATTAAAAAATATATATTATATTCATGCAATCATGCACAAACTGAATTTGACTCTTTGACTTTAAGCACATTTTGGGACTATCTCAGAGGAAAGCTAGGTGAGATTTAGATACAGCAAGAGAGAAGAAATTGACATGCTTTTTGTTTATTTGGCAAAAAAGGAGAATGTGTATCACTATCTCTACAAGAACTTGTGCATTTTTATCACATAAATCTTATTTACACAAAGAAATTAACTTTCATGTATCAACTGCTAACTTTTGTAGCTCTTACCAAAATTCTATCTTTTAAAAGAAAAAGAGAGGAACTCTTAAAACACTGTCTTTTAAATGTCAATATACATGAAACCTCATTGCCTATAGATAATTAAGCTATAGCAATAGCAAAGGCCATAAACATAAAGTGAAATTGAAATTCAACCTCAACACAAAAACAGTATCAACAATGCTTCTATTCCCAAAATGTGAGGGTACTTTTTTCCACTTAAAATTAAAGTGCAGGGTTTGGAAACGTATGACTGAAGCTCTTATCTATACATAAAGTGCCACTGTAGTTAAATTAAAATATCATAACATGAAATCCAAAATGTTCCCACACACCGGACTTATACCATAGACTTATACGACGCTGGCGCATCCTCCAACTCCCTCATCTCTCCCACTTGCCATTTCTCCGCGTGCCGTGACCTGCAGCGCTCCATACTCCACTTTTACTGGCTTGTTTATTAACTTGAACCGGCGCTGCACAGAGCGATCGGTAATGACATCAAATACCGCGAAAGTGATGAATGCATACGGAGCCGAATCGCGCTAGATTGATGTTATTGATGAGCGCCGGTCCAAGTCGAACAAGTTTATGTCGCGCGAAAAGAAAACACACGTCACATACGTGCACGAGGTTACATTGCGCATGCGTCGAACCGTGAGACGCACACGCGCTCCGAACCGAGACAAGCGAACCGAACGGTTTGGGTGTTTTTTCATGTACCGTGCCACCCCTAATATATATATATATATATATATATATACATACATATATATCGAAATCAGGCAAACATAAATGTCAGGCAACACGATTCCTGGCTGCATGTCAATATCCATGGATCACTGGATCTTTAGTAAGTTGTAAGGAACTATTGAGTTCAACATTTTGTTTATAAATTGATAAAATTGTTCGTTTTAGTCGCATTTTCGCAGTTTCCCCTATTAAATCCAGTCACGCAGCTGATCTTTAACCAGCGGGGTTCCGGCGGGAAAGTGACGTCAATGCATTCCCATATAGTGAGGAAAAGAAGTATTTGAACACCCTGCTATTTTGCAAGTTCTCCCACTTAGAAATCATAGAGGGGTCTGAAATCGTCATCGTAGGTGCATGTCCACTGTGAGAGACATGATAATTAAAAAAAACAAACAAACAGAAATCACAATATACTGTATGCTTTTTTTAACTATTTATTTGTGTGATACAGCTTCAAATAAGTATTTGAACACCTGTCTATCAGCTATAATTCTGACCCTTCAAAGACCTGTTATTCTGCCTTTAAAATGTCCACCTCCATTCCATTTATTATCCTAAATTAAATGCACCTGTTTGAGGTTATTAGCTCAATAAAGACACCTGTCCACCCCATACAATCAGTAAAAATCCAACTACTAACATGGCCAAGACCAAAGAGCTGACCAAAGACACTAGAGACAAAATTGTACACCTACACAAGGCTGGAAAGGGCTACGGGGAAATTGCCAAGCAGCTTGGTGAAAAAAAGGTCCACTGTTGGAGCAATCATTAGAAAATGGAAGATGCTAAACATGACTGTCAATCTCCCTCGGACTGGGGCTCCATGCAAGATCTCACCTTGTGGGGTCTCAATGATCCTAAGAAAGGTGACAAATCAGCCCAGAACTACACAGGAGGAGCTGGTCAATGACCTGAAAAGAGCTGGGACCAACGTTTCCAAGGTTACTGTTGGTAATACACTAAGACGTCATGGTTTTCGAAATCATGCATGGCACGGAAGGCTCCCCTGCTAGAACCAGCAGATGTCTCAGGTTTGCCAATGACCATTTGGATGACCCAGAGGAGTCATGGGAGAAAGTCATCTGGTCAGATGAGACCAAAATATAACGTTTTGGTCATAATTCCACTAACCGTGTTTGGAGGAAGAAGAATGTTGAGGACCATCCCAAGATCACCATCCCTACTGTGAAGCATGTGGGTGGTAGCATCATGCTTTGGGGGTGTTTATCTGCAGATGGGACAGGGCGACTGCACTGTGTTAAGGAGAGGATGACCGGGGCCATGTATTGCGAGATTTTGGGGAACAACCTCCTTCCCTCAGTTAGAGCATAGAAGATGGGTCGAGGCTGGGTCTTCCAACAGGACAATGACCCGAAGCACACGGCCAGGATAACCAAAGAGCGTCTCTGTAAGAAAGAAGCATATCAAGGTTCTGACGTGGTCTCCAGACCTAAACCCAATAGAGAATCTTTGGAGGGATCTCAAACTCTGTGTTTCTCAGCAACAGAAACCTGACTGATCTAGAGAAGATCTGTGTGAACGAGTGGGCCAAAATCCCTCCTGCAGTGTGTGCAAACCTGGTGAAAAACTACAGGAAACGTTTGACCTCTGTAATTGCAAACAAAGACTACTGTACCAAATATTAACATTGATTTACTCAGGTGTTCAAATACTTGCAGCTGTATTATACAAATAAATAGTTAAAAAATCATACATTGTGATTTCTGGATTTATTTATTTATTTTTTTAGATTATGTCTCTCACTGTGGACATGCACCTACAATGACAATTTCAGACCCCTCCATGATTTCTAAGTGGGAGAACTTGCAAAATAGCAGGCAGGGTGTTCAAATATATATATATATGCATAATTTTTATTACTGGTTTATTTTTGTTAAGGGCAGTATTTTCACACTCAGGTTCTTCTCATATTCTCATAACATAAAATATTGTGTTTCTGCATGTAAGTGTATACTATTTTCCAGTGTTGTAGTACTCGAGACTCAGACTCGTCTCGAGACCATATTTTAATGGTCTTGGTCTTGTCATGGACTCGTGTCCATTTGGACTCGGAATAGACTCGTACTCGAACATTTTTTTTTTAGGACTCGGAATTATTCCTGAGTCCACTCGAGTTCAATTAAAAATATTTTTCATGATTATTAATGTATGTTAATAAAATATTTCTTTAAATTGATTGACACGCCCAGTGATTGGTGATTTTCTAGTGCGCAACTGCGCATGACAAATTGTAATAAAATTACTTTTAACACCACCTACTATGTGGCCTTTTTACCCTAAACTGATCTTATTTTTTAAACTCTAAGTAAATTCAGTAAAAAAAAAAAAAAAAAAAAAAAGGATTTCTCTAAGTAAATAAAAGTAAATTAGGTAATCAACCCTCACTGGTCTCGGACTCGACCGTCTCTGGTCTCGGACTCGACTCGGACTCGACTCTCTATGGACTCGGTCTTGACTCGGACTCGACTCTCTCTGGTTTCGGACTCGAGTGAGGTGGTCTTGACTACAACACTGCTATTTTCCACAAAGAACATTATGTTGCAGTATTGTCAACCTTTTTCAAAACTACTTCTTTCTGGCTGACAGAAAGAAATGTATGTTTGTTTATACTCTATATGATTCAACAATCCCTTGTGTAAAAATAATGCTCATTATGGAAATAACATACTTACAAGAATAACATACTTACAACCTGAATGTAATGTTTTTTGTTTTTTTTATCACATAATGCAAATTCATCAGTTTAAATTTACATTAAGTGCAATAAGCTGAAATTTAGAGTGCATTTTGAACACTTAAGCGGGACATAAATACATATTAATTTTTTAATTTAATAATTACATCTATCATCCTTGAAATATGGTTAAAGTGTACTGCGAAATGTACTGTCAAGCAAGCATATAAGGTAAACTTAAATATACTTTAATGTCATTTCTATTCAAACTTGTATCATGTTTTCAAATATATTTGTAATTATTAAGTTACAATTTAAAGCATTTAAATATATTAACTTTAAATATAGTATTAAATAACACACCAAAATCAAAGTTATAATCAAGTACCTATATGTGCTAGTAGTCGACACATCAAAATAAGTGTACTTTAAAGCACGCAAGGTTTATCGAAACAATGTAACTACAACACTTGTGCATTCCTAATAGAAGACTAGTATCTCTATGCACTTGAAATTACAAAGCAGACTCTTAATTCCATGATTCGTAGCATCCTACCTCAGACGGCTCTACTGCTGCTCCATCCACGATCAGGTCTCCTCAGCTGTCCTCTGCACGACCTCACCTCTGCCTGCAAGAAGTCACACGGGAGTCTCAATGAGAAATAAAGACATCACTTGCTCAAATGTAAACAGTAGCTAGGGTGCTCCCTAAACAGCACTGCGAGTAAACAGCCTTCTGCAAGACTGCAATCTGACCTTAATGGGTTTCGTGATCAGCTTGAGGAAAGAGCTGAATAAAGTTGTTTAGCGTGTGTGTTAAGAATTTCAATGGTTTGGACTGATCTAAACGCATTAGAGTAACAAAGAAACAGGTTTTACAACCTTGTAAAAAGAGCTGACTTGTGAACAGCTAAGAGAGAGCAAATGAAAGTGCATGGATACAGAAGAATGATGCAAATAATATAGAGATCATAAATGGATTTCATTTTGTAAATTGACATAGCCTGTGTTAGGAATGTCTAGTATACCATTACTCTTACTCTGACTCTCTCAGTGTATGCATACTGTGTAGTATGTAGGCTACATTTGCTCAATACATAGAAAAAACACATACTAAAGGTGCCAAAATGTTGTTTGAAGCAGCAATGCAAACACCTTGATGTTTCAGTTCAAGTGTGAATAAGTTGCGATTTCCAATGTATTTTTCGCGACTTAAAAAAAAAATGAAATAGCAATATTTATTAATTAGATAATACATGAGAATTGTTTATAATATGATAGCTGGTCCACCAATGAAAATAGTAGGCTACAGCTAGGCTGTAACATAAAGCCATGTTGTAAACTATGTAAGCATGTTTAAGCCGTATTAAAACAATTTAAAAAATAATTGTAAACTTAGCATCTCAATTCTGAATTTTTTTTTTTTTTTTTTTTTTTGGTAGGCTAGATTTGAGCTATATCGTAATTCCGAGGGGCAAAAGTCAGAATTGCAAGATGTAAAATAATTGTGAGGGGAAAAAAGTCAGAATAGTGAGGCAAAAGTCGCAATTAACCTTTGTATTTTTTATATATATATATATATATATATATATATATATATATATATATATATATATATATTTATTTATTTATTTTTGTATTCTGTGCCACCAGTGACTGATTTTTTTTCTTCCTCAAGTGAGTTCAGATTTGATATTGCTTGAAGGAGATTTTGCTGATATTTATAGTGATTATTTTATGGAGGATGTAGGAATAAATATTGTTATTAATATATTGAAAACCCAGTCAAATATTATTATTATTTTTGGGAAGAATTACACAAACTAATTTAAATAAAAATAATACATAAAAAAACATAATGGATACATTAAAACACACGAATGTCTTCAACTTGTACATAGTTTGTGTATAGCCAACTACACAGTGTATTCTCCAATGTGATGTTCACTATAGCTACATGCGAGAGATGTCATCCTTGTTCGAACGCTAAATCAGTTGTAACGTTAGCCTAAATATTTTCCAGAAAAGATTGGTTCAATTTATTTATTCGTTTGCGTTCACTTCTCTGGTGATGGTCTATTTAGATTTGAACAATCTCGCTTTCTAAATACTGACTTCAGCTCAGTAAGCCGAGTTTGCTGTTGTAGACTGCAAACCGCAAAACTGATCGCAAATCAGTGAACCGTCTGTTACCAACCGACCAATGGAGTGCTCGCGTGAGCATCACATGACTAAACACGGAAGCGTTAGAAGCATGCACAGTAAGTGATCTACTACTAGACCAGCAAATAGAGCCATAAAGGCGGTATATCCTTGTTTATTTTTTGTAAAATGATATATATATAAACTGCTAGTATATACACGTTCTCTAAGGACCTTGTTAAGATCTTCCGAACTGAGCAATGCCTCTAGTTCCTGCGAATCAGCCGCAGCTGATCCGCTCGTGTCAGAAGGATGAGTTCTACCAGAACAACCTGACAAACAACGCCAATGAGATCGTCCACACCTTTGCAGGTAAAGCAATCCCAAGCACCCTGAATGCATGGTTTAGCGATTTTAAAAGGATCTATTCTACACTTCTGGTTTTATTTTGCTTTTCCCACCTATTTATTTTCTAAAAGACAAAAGACTTTCTAAATCATCATGTCTTGCAGAGTTATAATTTAGGCATTTTAAAATAACATTATTTTTGGGCGGTCATATGCTTATATGATGTAGGTGTGGCATAATAATTATGACCATTAAAAGGCCAACTTTTTCAGTAATTCCAATATGCTGTTCAAAATGGAATAATAGTTTAAAGTGCAGTATGCCATATTAGTTCCTACTGTATATTTAATATGTGAAATAAACATTATATAAATGGCTGCAACAAACGATTATATTGATAATCGATTAATCCGATTGTTGGAGCGATTAATCGACTAATTGTCGATTATTTTGCCGGCTAATCAGCTGGTTTGGAACGGTTATTCAGCTTTTTCAATTAGTTAAAACATTGAGTTATACATATTCTTACTTTAATATAAAAAAATAAAATCAGTTCAGCTTTTAAAATAGTTGTTTTAATGAACTTTGAGCCAACTAAACAGGTCATTCTCTTTAAGTGTTTCAGATTTCAGTTCAACTCAAATCACATACATTATGCTCTCTAAGCATTGTTTAATAGGCCCACTGCTTTTCTTAGAACTGAAACAGAAAAAGGGTCATTTACTTCAGGACCCAAAAATGGTAAAATATTAATCTGCAAACCATTATTGTAAAAAAGATTGCAATTTTATATTTCCTATATGACAATTGAGTTGACAAAGATGTTCTCATTCACCTTTTAATTTACACAATGAAAAAGATAATGTAACTGGCATGATATTTATCCTAACATCTCCTTTTGTAAGTCTTCATGAGTATGGAACAAAATACAGGCAAGAGATAAGACTAATTATAGGCCTACTGTTACAATAATAAAAACAGCCCTGACTCGATCAAGCTTTATTCGATGCAAAATAAATCATCACATTACTGTAATTATATTATTATTGATAATATTATTACTATTATTAGTATTGCATTATCTAAGAGATTTACGTTACCACTAGTTAGTTTTCTCCAGCTGGAGAACACTCAATTTATCAACGGCTCCTCTTTTGCTGGGATGTTTCCTCTTTTAAGTAACATGCATGTTGTGCTCCCGTGAAAAGCATGCCTTGCATGTATTCCACATGACAGAACTGTTGGTTTGAACTTGAAGTTTTGTGAAACTTTCCCAAACGTATTCGTTTGCACACCGTCATAATTCGCGCTGTTTTTTTCTTTTACCGCACTTGCATTTGTAAAGGGCTGAATTACACTCTAGCGCCAGAATGTCGTAGTGGTCAAATTTCGATATTGCACGCCCTTACATTAGGTCAAGTGAAATCAAACGACTACTCGACAACAACGATTTGTCGACAATGTCGACTAATCGTTTCAGCCCTATAAAATACACAATAGCTATGTGAAGTACACAAAATACACCTATAAACACATAGCAGTGTTGTACATTGTTTATATTGTTGGTGCTTGACCTCTTTACAACACTAATGCTAATCTTGGAGAAATGGCATCCAATTTTATGTGAAAATGTCTAAATAACTGTTACTTTGATCAAATGAAAAGAAAAAAAGAGAGACAAGAAAGAGTATAAATAATGTGTGAATATTTCCAAACTCTTTGACAGTGCGATCTCTATATAGGTTATTGCGAGTGTTTCTTTAAAGGTCCCTTTCTTCATGTTTTTTGAAGCTTTGATTGTGTTTACCATGTGCAATATAACATGTGTTCATGTTTCGCATGTAAAAAAACAGTATTTTTCACACAATTTATTTATTTGTGTACCGCTGTTTTCACTGTCCAAAAAACGGGTCGATTTTGTGTTGTGATTGGACAGCAACTTATCGCACGTTGCCTTACCATAAATCGGAGATGCATGCGCTGATTGTTCTTGTAAAAATGTCAAACATATTACCATATCAATTTGAGCCTGAATCAGACACGGAGATGAAGAGAATCGATTAGAACCTGTGGGCGGAGATTTGTCAAAAAACTGTTCTATTTAACGACATTAGCCTACAAAAGGAAATATAGGGATGTAGTCCAAACCGGACATTCGCTGTAGGCTTTGAAAGGGGACTTCGGTTAAATAAAATATCTTTCTAGCCATTGAACTTCGAGCTTTATAATTTTACAGGTATTATTTATGCTCTGACAGCAACATTACACACTAACTAAACTAAACTAAAGTTTGAAAAATGGAATCGCGAAGAACAGGACCTTTAAAAAATTCTGTAAGTAAAGTAAAAATGATTGATTTTAAACATGTCTTTCGAATGGAAATAATGAATAAGTAGTTTGTTTATTATATTTATTTTCATATAAAAGCTACAGAACTTAAATTACACCCCGTTTGTCAGCAACATCGTGCATGAGTGTGAATATCCACGTTCAAGCATTCCCGCGGATCCTTAAAAAGTCTTAAGTATTAAATTAGATTTTTAAAATTTAAGGTCATAAAAAGTCTTGAGTCTTATGAGAGTTCCTAAATTATAGATGACACATTGACAAAGACATCTAAATATTTTACCAAATGAACACTATCTAATTAGCATAAGCCTATATGATTTTTATTATTCTTTGTTTGTGGATTTGCTTGTTCACGTGACAATTTGCAACCCCTATAAATAGAAATATTTACACAAAAAAAAAAAAAAAACAGATAAAAATGAAACCAAAATTTAAAATTAAAAGCTAATTCAAAATATTATATTAATAAATACTATAACAGTATATATAGAAACAATACTAAAATAACACTGGCGCACACAATATACATATTACATACTGCGAGAGTGGTATCCAATTCTGAATTATTATTTTTGTAAATCCTGTTTTCCATGATGTGTCCCTTTTAATACAGCTGTTCGTTCAAAGATTGTTTTTTTTCCCCTTGAGGTTCCAGACGTTGGCTACAGTGCAGAAAGGAAATTGAATTACTATCTGATCTGACGTACTATGTTCTAACAACTTTATCTGGTAAGTTATTCGCTTTTATTGCTACACTGCTGATGTATTTGTTATATGAGTTGTATTTCAGAGCCACGTTTCTGTTGTCCATTTCATTTAGGATATCAGACCCTGGGTGAGGAGTATGTCAGCATCATCCAGGTGGACCCCAGCAAGAGAAGAATCCCCTCGCGAATGCGCCGAACGGCACTTATCTTCTTCCACACGTTTGTGCCTTATCTTATGGATAAGTTCTTGATCTGTGTTGAGAATGAGTTGGAAGCAGAAGCTCCTCAGAACTTGCTGCACCAGACGAGCAGAACCTGGAGCCCGTTATCACGCCTGCGCTTCTGGATCCGGAGAGCTGTGGGGATCCTGACTGAGTCTCAGAGGAAGTCTTTGATTCAGCTTGTGTTTGCCCTGCAGCAGGGAATCACTCTTCTGTACAGGCTACATGTGGCTGTCTTTTACATCAGTGGAGCCTTTTACCACATCGGTAAAAGAGCTGCAGGTGTTAGTTATGTACGTTTTTGTTCTTTTATTATTATAAAACCTCTACTGTGGCAATAAGTTCCTATATGCTGTATTAAAGGGATAGTTCACCCAAAAATGAAAATTCTGTCAATGAATTACTCACCATCATGTCGTTCCAAACCTGTAAGACTTTCATTCATCTTTGGAACACAAATGAAGATCTTTCGGGGAAATCCGAGAGATTTCTGTCACCCTATTGATAGTCCATGCAACTACAGGGGTTGGACAAAAAAAACTGAAACACCTGGTTTTACTACACAATAATTTGTTAGAATGGTGAGGGCCTCATTTTGCATCCAAATACAGCACCAATTGACAGATAGAAGTCCTTCACAGTGACCAGAGGGATTATGAGCCGTTCCTCTTCCAGAACAGTGTCCAGGTCATTATATGATGCTGGTGGACTCGCTCCTCCAAAACACCTCAATAATATTCAGATCTGGTGACTGTCAGACCATGGGAGATGTTCAACGTCACTTTCATCTTCATCAAACCCTTCTGTCGCAAGTCTTGCTGTGTGTGTTGGTGCATGATCATGCGGTTTGAGCATCAGGTGCTCATGATCCTCCAGAAGGGTTTGGTAGTCCTCGGCAGTGTCGTGTCCATCAAAAACAATCAGGATTGTCATGATATTGGAGCTCAAACCATCACTGATCCACCCGTGCTTCACTCTGAAGATTGGCCGCCAGGCATATAGATGTGAAACCTCCAACATTGGCCAGTGTTTCAGTTTCATTGTCCAACCCCTGTATCTCTTTGAGATCATAAAGATATTGTAAAACAGATTTTTTAAGAGACTCGATCGCTTTATATGATGAACAGATTTACTTTATTCTTATAAACATTCATTAATGCACACGTCGTCAGTTATAATAAACGGAAGCTCGAGCTTGTTGTCTTGATGTACGAGAACCAATAAGGATCTCATTCTCGTGTTACGCAGCACGTTTGAGCTTCTGCAAGAACCAATGAGATTCGGTTGAGCTTCTGTTTGTGCTCGCTGATCAATGTTTAAATGTGATGCCTAAATTAAATCTGTTCATTATATAAAGCGATCAAGTCTCTTCAGAAAATGTGGACTAAACCACTCAATTCATATGGATTAGTTTTACAATCTCTTCATGAACTTTTTGAAGCATCAAAGTGACAGTTGTATAGATGCCAATAGAGTGACAGAAATTCATGAAAAAGATCTTCATTTGCGTCCTGAAGATGAACGAAAGTCTTATGAGTTTGGAATGACATGAGGGTGAGTAATTAATGATGGGTGAACTAACCCTTTAATGAAGCACAGTAATAGCACAGATGATTTGTGTTATGTCCCTTACGAAAAATTACTGTAAGAGACTATAATACCATCCTACTCCAATACATGATCTGGTACTAATTAATGGAGCCAGACCGATATATCGGCAGGCCGATATTAGGCATTTTCCAAACTATCGGTATCGGCAGTTATAATGGCCGATAAATGAATATTTCAAAAATAAAATAAAAATGGACGAAACACGCTTGAACCATGTCATGAGTGTTGTGTATTTTGTCCACCAGAGGGCACTCTACACCACTCTACACAACACTCGTTGAGTTGGTCACGATACATACATTGCTTGAATAACAATTAAAAGAACACCCCCATCAGTTCTCTTAACTCAAATAAGCATGACAAAATTTGTGGCTGGCGGAAGTTTCCTTGGCCAGTTATATTGAAAATGTATGTTTTACAATTTGCAGTATGACGTAATCTATTGCTAATCATCATAGACTAGCTAACCATAAATCTAGCTAATGCCACTATCATCAGTCTGTTCTGTTGTGACAATAAAAGAAACTTTTAGAAAGTTTCTTTTTAAAATGCATTATCATATTATTTTGGTTAACTCATAAATAACTACAAATAACTAACGTTAGGGAAATCTGTTAATGTTTTGTTGCGCCTTTCTGAAATAAAAAATGTTAAAAAATATCGGCCGATATATCGGCATATCGGATTTTAAAACCAAAAAATATTTGTAACGGTATCGGCCTTCAAAATCCTTTATCGGTCGGGCTCTACTGATTAAAGGAGTAGTTCACTTTTGAAAAAACTGTTGCTGTTAATTTACTCACCCCCATGTCATCCAAGATGTCCATGTCATTCTTTCTTCAATCAAAATGAACGAATCTTTTTCCGAGTCATTTGGTTCATTCAGTGAACGAATTGACTCAGAAAAAGATTCGTTCGTTTTGATGAACGAGTTCAAACAGGAGAGTCATTAACGCGCATCACAGAACAGAGCAAGGCGACCATTTGAGGTTATAAAACTTAAACTTTGTTATTTAATTGTTAAATGAGCAATCGTTTCGCTTGATAAGACCCTTATTCATCGTCTGGAATCGTTTAAAGCCCTTTGAACAGTTTGCAGTTTGAACTGAAAGTGTCTTTTGGACCTTGAACTGTTTGGTTCCCATTGAAGTCCATTATATGGAGAAAAATGCTGGAATGTTTTCATCAGAAACCTTAATTTCTTTTCGACTGAAGAAAGAATGACATGGATATCTTGGGTGACATGGGGGTGAGTAAATTATCAGCAGAAGTGTTCAAATCATATGTCATGGTATTAACATGGTTGTCCAGGGTGCTTCACAGAATACTGTGGAATACATGTAAATACTTTGCTACTTTTTCTGAAAGTTATTGCTTTAAAAAACACCCACTTCTCACCCTATCAGTGTAGCTTTAGGTTTTGAGCCTTTTCTTTACCATTCTATCAGTTCCTGATCACCAAAACCAAGTCTAACTAACTTTGTCTTGTTGAATATCCTGTTTTACTCTGAAATGCACGACCGTTCAAAAGTCTGTTAGAGTTGTTTTGTTTTTTAAAAAAGTCTCTCCAAGGTTCCAACAAGGCTGTTTTCTTTATTTAAAAAAAATAAATAAATAAATACAATAACATTGTAAAATAATACAATTTAAAATATCCTTTTATGTTTTTTTAATAGATTTTAAAATGTAATTTATTCCTGTGATGCAAAGCTGAATTTTCAGCATCATTACTCCAGTCTTCAGTGTCACATGATCCTTCAGAAATCATTCTAATATTCTGATTTGATGGATCTCAATTCTGATTATTATCAATGTTAAACAGTTTTGCTGCTAATTTAGTTTTTTGTGGAAATGATGGTAACTTTTACTCAACATTCCTTAATGAAAATAGAACTTTTAAAAGAACAGCATTTATTAGCAATTGATATTTTTTAACAATGTAGATGCCTTTACCGTCACTTTTTTTCAAGTTAATGTATCCTTGCTGAATAAACGTGTTCATTTGCTTAAAAAAAAAAATCTTTCTGTCTTTTGAATGGTAGTGTACATCATATTCCTGAAGTGTAATGTTTATTCTGTGTAAATGTGTTTTTTTTTTGTTTTTTTTTAAGCTGAGAGTGGGGAATGTGTCTGGCGATGACCCAATGATCAGTAACGGTTACCGTCTGCTGGGTGCGCTGTCCGTTCTACAGCTGGGCGTCACTCTCACACTGCAGTTTAACAACCTCAAGCAAAGACAGAGAGCACGGCAAGAGTGGAAACAGCACAGAAACCTTCTCCCCAGGTAACGCTGTAGTAACTTAATGCTTGTTCCTTCCTCTCCTAGCGCCCCCCGGTCTTTTGTTTAGTCCCCTATGTTCACCAAGGCAGCATATATATACACTCACCCAAAAGATTATTAGGAGGACACCATACTAATACTGTGTTTGACCCCCTTTCACCTACAGAACTTCCTTAATTCTATGTGAATGAGACCATTTAATTTAATTGAAAGGAGGGTTTCATATGTCTGTCCAAAATAATAATTTGGGCAATACATCACAGGGAAGAAACAACTGTATTGTTTGTTTTGTTCATTCATTATTTTATTACATTAACAGTTATGCTGACTGAATTCCAACTAAATTAATGAATAAGTGGGACCCTTTCAATTAAATGAAATGTTCTCATTAATTTACGGAGAATGAAAGAAATAGAGTCATTCAGTAAATGAAACATTTTTACAAAAATGTAAAAAGCAACATGATGGCAGAGCTTTCAGCTTATAGATTCCCTTATCCTAGAGTGGAGTGCTACTACAGTAAGTTACTACTAAGTGCTAATGTGGATTTCTGTCTATATAATAAACATTTACCAAAACCTCAATAAGGTTAATTATAGATAAAGTTAGACAGAAACACACCTGTTCACCGCTCATTTTCCCATGGGCAAAGGCAGCAAATTGATCCCTTATCTTAGCGCCATCTACTGTTCTAGAAGAAGAAGTTGTTCAACTGTATTTGTGAGAAAATCTGATTCTGTCTGGACGCGGAAAAATAGTGCCAAAAGTCACGTGACCGTTTTTCGTACTTGTAGAATTCTGTTTTGTACTTGTAGAATTTTGTTTTGTACTTTTAAAGATTTTAGTTTGTACTTGCTGGATATTTTTGTCATTGAAGAAATACGTTTCTATGTATATGTAAAACATACTCTATTTGGTTGATAGGTACATTTTTTTATTTGCAGAACAATATGCATTAGTTTGTGAGTGATGTTTTGTATTTACAAACCACACTGAGTTTGTTTGTGAATCATTGGGTGTGAGTAAAACACGTTTGTGTTTGTGTGAGGTTTCGGCACATATAATTCGCTCCATAGAAATTTGGCTTAAACAGCATGAAAGCATGAATCTATCCTGCCTTGTATCAATGGTTCAGGCTGGTGATGGTGTAATGGTGTGGGGTATATTTTCTTGGTACACTCTGGGTCCCTTAGTGCCAATTGAGCAATTGTGTAAATGTCACAGCCTACCTGAGTGTTGTTGCTGACCATGTCCTTTCCTTTATGACCGCAGTGTGCCCATTTTCTGATGGCTACTTCCAGCAGGATAACGGGTCATGTCACAAAGTTCACATCATTTCAATCTGGTTTCTTGAACGTGTCAATTAGTTCACTATAATTTAATGGCCTCCACAGTCACCAGATCTCAAATAGAGCAGCTTTGAAATGTGCTGGAAAAGGACCACAATCTCGGAGGAATAATAAGTTAAGGCAGTTCAGTTCAAGTCATGAGGGGAAGCAAACCAGTATTAGTGAGGTGTACCAAATAAAGTGACTGGTGAGTGTGTATGAGAGAGAGAGATTTTTTTTTTTTCTGGGTCATAAAGTTCTTCATGTTTTTTTCTCACAATTCAGACTCAACGTTTTTATCTCAAAATTCGGAGAAAAAAATCTGAATTGCTGAGTTTAACTTTCTTCTCGCAATTACGAGTTTATATCCCTGAATTCTGACCTTTTTTTTCTTTTCTTTTTTTGCTTTAAAAAGTTTGAATTGTGAGATATAAATTGCAGTTCTGAGAAAAAAAGTCAGCTCACAGGTCTGACTTTTTTTCTCTCGCGATATTAACTGGCAATTTAAAAATCTAGAATATTATGTTTCAAAACTTTTAATTTATGGTTACATTTTACTTCACATTTAACTAGCATTTCAATAGTCATTAAACAACGCCATCTCACGTCCAATTCGTACGAATTTGTACGAGTGATTTAAAAGGTGTCTAATTCGTACAAATTCATAGGACCTCACTCGTACGAAATTGTACAATTTGTCTAAACCCACGTGATGGGTAGGTTTAGGAACGGGGTCAGGGGTATGTCATTCGTACGAATTCATACGAATTGGGCAACGAATTTTAGCAAAAATCGTACTAATTAGTACGAGTGAGGTCGTACGAATTTTTTATGAATTAGCCACCTCGTATAATTTGTACGAATTGCCGTGAGATCGGGTTGACATCAAACCAAAAAGGATTAAATATTTTCATTTTAGACATCAGACATCCTTGTTTGTATTTTTATTTATTTTTATTTTTTTTCATTAGTTATGGTAATAAATGTGACATTATGGAGTCTTGAGTTCATAATACACAGATTTATTTTGCGTTATTCGCGTTCTTCTTTACACATCTGTTTTTCCTCTCAGTCGTCAGGTCAGTGAGTCATCGTCTCGCTCTTCACGCTGTATCTTGTGTTTGGAGGAGCGCAGAAACACCACTTGTACTCCCTGTGGTCATCTCTTCTGCTGGGAGTGCATTACTGAATGGTGCAATACCAAGGCAAGACTTTTATATTACATTATGCTGTGGTGTGTTTGCACATAAAGTTCAACATTAATGATGTACAAGAAGTAATTTTCTTTGTTGTTGTTTTTTTGTAGACCGAATGCCCACTTTGTCGAGAGAAATTCCAGCCTCACAGATTGGTTTATCTGAGAAGCTACGAGTAGACGTTTGGTTGATCAAGATTATGGGAATTTTATCACCCCTTGTGTTTTACTTTCCATCACTGTTTGTAAAACTTACTGTAATTAGTGTTTAAAGATCACATGACTGACATGAAATTAAATTTTGTACTTTGTATGAAATGGACAATGAATACAAATTTATTCCTGAAATTTGTCAATTTAATTTGATTATGCAGACTATTTATCGGTAATTGTTGCATTTCTCAAATAAAATAAGATATTTTTACTAAATTTGATGTGTGTATTGCTTCTGACAAATCTTTCTAAATCAAATTTTACATAGCACAAGAAGTGTAGCCAATCAGTGATTGAAAACCATACAAACATGAAAAGCCATAGTCAAGACAACCTACTAAAAACAATTGCTTTTATTTCGCTACAAAAACTATTTTAAATAAAAAAAATTATTTTAATGTACACACAGACATGAATGATGCTTCAAATCATTCAGCTTACATACCAAAATATCATAGGCTACACTGCGAGCTTTAGTGCTCATTTCCGATTTGTTCCTCAGATCATTGTTGTTTTAAAATCGAATTTGGGCCACATTTACCTGCAGTCTGAACAAAGCCATAGAGACTTGCGAATGGGCTCTTTTGATTTAACAACCACCCAGATTAGCCAATAGCAATGCAATGAACTAACCACTCAGAACAGTTCAGGAACGGCACAATTCCCATAGCATCTTAGCATTGTGGTGCAGTGTTTTGCATGGGCAAACACCAGCTATGTTCTCTTCAAAAATGTAAAATATAGTTTTTAAAGGACATCTCTTGGCTTATAATGAGAACTAGACTGAGTTAATTTACCGGCTCCTCCCAGCAGGTTGGTTGTACAGTAATCTGTTTCTAATCTTCTTAGCTCACACAACGTGTGCTCTGCAGTTATACAGCTCCCACAATTTATACAGATCATTAACTATAGATGACACAAAATGGAGGCATTAGCAAATATAACATGCTTCCCCTAAGGGTGAGTGATTTTTTGTAAATACTTTACAGCTGTAGCCTAATGATGATCGTAATTGCCACTGCATTATCCACATGTAAGAATATAAATGTTTGATCGGTTGACATTTGAATTATTAGATCTTTTATTTAATTATTTGGAAGTTCAGCCATTTTTAATGCAGCACTCATGGTTATGTCTGAATATTTTATTGAGCTGATGGAATGAGACCTTGTTTTAAAATGATTGTATTGAAACGGCAAAATGTGAATAACAAGCACCATGCCGTTGCCTGAGGAAAACGCATACGAGACTCCATATGCGCCGAAAGACGGTACAACAGCTTTATACAAGAACACCCCGCTGAGTAGACGTCCCTCTATACAAACGCCTTTCATTCAGCAAACATTCTTCAAGAGGGAAGCAGACTGCACTTTAGATCTTCCTCACCACAAGAACATTTATTCAGTTTCAGAGAGTGCAAGTGGCTCAAAATACACCAGTAGAGATACAGCAAGTGATGCTACGGCCCTCATGTATTCTAACACAGCAGCCAAGCATAAGTGTGAGCAATGCAAGACTCAAGAGAGGGATTTTACTGAGGATTCCTCATTATCCCCAGTTTCAAAGAAAAACAGCCAGCCGACCTGCTTTAATTCTGCAGACATTGCTTATAAACCCCAAAAGGAAGCGTTCGCTTTTCAAAAGCAAGATGAAAGGCTTTCCTCCTCTACCTTTCATGATCTTCTTGAGTCCTCGTGGATTTCTGCAAACTTGTATTGCTCGATGCTCCACTTCGACACAACTGAACAAGCCGTCTCTTTTGTGGAACATCAAACGCCCAACATGTCTGGATCCACCTCAGCAGTTTCCTTTCTCTCAATACCTGTTGTCACTGAAAGTGAAAGGCACAGTTGCTACATTCCTAGAGGTATCAAAAGACAACCAAGAAATGATCACTTTCAGTGCTGTAATACAAGATTCAGCTCTAGTCAAGTCCCTAGAGTAGCTATGCGTGGCAAACAACCAAACAAATCTGGACAAAATGAAAATTTTGTCAGAGACACAAGGCTTAATGGCAACAAATTGGCTTTTGAAAGCCCTAAAGAGATTAACCCTCATAAAAGGCTTGAAATCCAAGAAAATTTGAGTCTGATGCACCCACTGGTGATTCAGGATATAAAGAACCATACGCAAACTATGCAAAGAGTTCTTCTTAGAGGAGCATACGAATGTCCTCTTGGACTGGCAGAAAGGAATGAACTAATGTCTATTCATGGCAAATACCTTACATCTCATCAACACTCACCTTTTGCGAAGTGTAAAGCCTTGGCTGCAACAGAAGCTCAGATTTCTGCTCAGGTATGTTGGCATACAAAATCCTGTAATGAAAATATCCTAAATGAAGCCTCCTGGAATTTATATCAGTATATGGAACCAGTTCAAATGGGGAATTGTAGATTTACAATGATTAATAGATTTAAAAACTAATTTCCCCTCTGTTTTTCTAATATGGATGAAAAATGATCCATTTCGATCACAAAAATGTAATTAGAATCAAATATGTACAGTCAATTTCAATTCAATTCAAGTTTATTTGTACAGGCTAGCCACACCGTCACAAATGGATTATTAATAAATTATTATCTTTTTTAAATTAAGAATGAAATGAAGACATTGCTATAATATATTATATTATTTTTTAAATTTATGTTTAGTTATATATTACTGGATTTAGTTATTAAGTGTACATAGGTGTGACGGATCCTTAGAACTCTACGTTGATGGGTCTGCTCAGCGCCACTTAAAGTCTAACACACCTAACGTCCTGACATTGAATTTTGATAACCAGACATCAGAACCTATATTTAACCAAACAGAAATGTCTTATGCCTGCTGGATAGATTCTTATTTGATTCCATTTGGATTGGTTTGGAATTCCTTTAAGATTTTTTGGACTAGGGTGTTTTGAAGGGATGATATAATTTGATGTAATTTTAGAAAACCGAACACATCTTTAACATATTTCTTTTTGTTTGAAAAGCTTGATATACCACCAGCAGCTTGTGATGACTTTGATGAAAGGAAAATAGAAGAAAGGTAAAGAAAACAAACTCTGTCTCTGTGTCAAATGACTGTGCTTCTTCTGATAGAGCTTAAAAAACAATAAATGTCTTACTTGTTGTGACTTGTGCCTGTAATTTTGAGCTCAGCTAAATGAATCGAATTAAATGCTTTTTCGAGCCCATGCACTGTGTTTAAATTGTGATCAAGAGAATTATCTGGAGGTTGGGCCATTAAACATGAATGGTGACTGTCATCACTGTTGATTTTTTTGCCAATTGTCACTGTGTTATGCAGGAGTGAGGATCTGTATAGTTTCCGTCTGAGGTTGCGCTGTCTGAGAATGTGGTCCAAAAGACTCCGGTTACTCTCTCAAGCCTGCTGTCATGATAGAAGAAGAGTTTTAAACAAAGCTCTGAATGTTCTGAGATGGGCCGCAAAGATGCATTGTGCTCATACAGATGCAGTGGAGAGGAGAAGAAGTAATTTCATACTCTATCAGAGTTTTTACCAGGTGGGAAATTTGTACAACTCTATAATACACTATACCCTTGTGATAATGTATTTTATAAACAATGGCAGAGTTTCCTGAGAATATCCCTCAGAAATTTACAATAAAGTTGACTATTGATGAACTACAGTGTTTGGATAGTCAAAAGGCATAATTCCTCATGGGGTGGCACACTGCAGCGCCAGACGCGACGCAAGTGTCTTTTGCTAGTTTCAGCCCAACGCAGTTATCATTTTAACATACTGTGCCACATCGTTTGAATAGCAAATGCGTTTTCCCCCATTTGTGCACTGGTCTGAAAAGGAGATGTGTTCAGGCACATTGTTGGCGCGTTGCTATTTTGAGGCAAATGAATTACACTGCATTTTTTTTTTTAAAGGAACACTCTGACTTTTTGGGACTTTAGCTTAATCACCATATCCCCCAGAGTTAGATAAGTCCATACATACCTTTTTCATCTTGTGCTGTGATGCACCCACTGCTAGCCTAGCTTAGCAAAAAGACTGGATGTAAATGGATACAGCTAGCATACTAATCCCAAATAAGTGACAAAATAACGCAAACATTTTCCTATTTACATGTTGTGATTTGTATAGCCACAGAGTGTACAAATAGCAAGGTCATATGAGAAACATCATGGTATTACCTCCCCTGTTTATTGTCGCAGCTCTTTATATATACAGCAAACAGCCATGATTGTAAACTATGCTATTACTATCTAGTAATTGCTGATTCTATACTCCAACCCTGAACGAACTCTCTGCTCCTCACCACGGTGCGTCTCAGTTGCTGCGGTAATCACTCCGCCCAAGTAGCAGTCCCTTGCCTTCTGAGAATATAGTGGTGAATAAGCTAAAGTCCCAAAAAAGTTGGAGTGTTCCTTTAAAGGGCGCATTAGTGATATGCGCATATAGGCAGGTGCACAACACGTGTACACTCTGCTTATTATAGACACAGGGATGTGCAGCCACACAAAAACTAGCCAAATATTAGGATATATAAGGATTACAATGTAAAAGATTAATATTGTGTACATAAAGATATAGTGGAATCTGCAACTGGCTTTTAAAGGGAATGGGATATGAGACTCTAATTGGTTCATTGCACGTTACACTCAAAACACACCCATTAATCATTAAGAGAATAGGGACAACCCTTTTAGACCGTACCAAACAAGTGTATTTCGCAATTTTGTAGACTAGCAAAATTGGTTCGCTTGTGCCATGCACTTTAGACCATGCCCTTAGATCGATAAAACAGGGCCCATGGTGTTAGACTGTGTTTTGAACAAACCATTTCAGCTTCATATCTTAACATTCTGTTACAGTGGAAGAATCACTATGAAAGCAACACAGACGCTTTAAGAAAACGACTCATTCAGCCCAGCAGAACTGTGTTTCTGATGACCACATGTTCCACCTGGAGGAACCCACGTTTGCTCAGAACAGCTGTGATTCATTATCAGTAAGAAACATCCCATAATCTGGGTCAGATCTATAGTTACCTCTGTATGAATAAGAGTTAATAGGGATGCCTGAGTCACCATCTTGGACAGGAATCAGGGTTTCCCTTTGCTAGCTATCATGAGTTTCACCTAAGTTGTGCATAACTGGTCCTGGTTGGTTTGTTACCACTTTTTGGAAACATCGCTCTCCTTTTCTTAAACGGATACTCCACTTTGTTTTGGAAATAGGCTCGTTTTACCACTCACCCAAAGTCAAACAGTTGAGTTTTACCGTTTTCAAATCCATTCAGCCGATTTTCTGATATTTAGAAAAATATCAGTAACCAGACAGTTTCTGGTCTCATTGACTTCAGTAGAAGGAAAAAAAATTACTATGGAAGTCAATGAGACCAGAAACTGTCTGGTTACTGATATTCTTCTAAATAACAAAAAATCGGCTGAATACATTCGAAAATGGTAAAACCCAACTGTTTCACTCTAGGGGAGAGGTAAAATGAGGTAAAATTTCCAAAAAAGTGGAGTATCCCTTTAAGCACTTGTATGTAAGTGTGTCTATATGTGCTTGCACCCTGCAGTCTATCTGTACTGTATAAGCACTGGCTGCTATGGAGGCAGGTGTGTTTAAATCGGTTCTCTAGGAGACAGCAGGCGAGGTGGGCATGTGTGTGTTGGGTCAGACGACTCCGGAGCAAAGTCTGGACCCTGTGGATATTAACCTGGCAGAGAAACCAGCTGGCCACAGATCAATACAGGTACAGGCATTGTCTCAATGCTATATACATGTCTGTGTCATGCACATGCTAGTGCAGTATATTTTTGTTCAGTCTCCCAAATGTTGATTTTTATTCTCAGAATTTGCTAACTATGTCTTATATACATATCCCATAATGTTTCCCCTAGATATCAATGAGATCTCTGTCTTTCTTTAGAATGCATTTGTTAGCATCAGCATGGAAGAAATGGAAGATCCGTTACCATCTGAACAAGCTGGAGAAGTTGAAGCAGTCCACTCAGATAAGCAGACTTCTTCACTCCTTCCATCGTTGGCAGAAAAGAGCAGAATCCCGTCAAAGAGAGAGAGAAAAACAGTTCGTTTTGAGCCGGTAAGGGTCAATCGGACTCTCACATCATCACCCTCATGTCATTCTCTGGAACACCAAAACAAATGTGCTTTTAGGGGTACAAAAGTTAGTCACTGGGACAATACACTTAGTAGTTTGGTTTGCTGCTTTCATTCGGTCCCAAAAACCAACAACATTTAGGGCCAATCCCAATTCTACCCCTTACCCCTTCACTTTCCCCTTCCCCTCCGTTTTGCGCGTCCACGTGAAGGGGTAGGGCTGTTCCAATTCTCTTTTGGTTGGAGGGGGAGGGCTAGGGGAAAGGGCCAGATAGCCCCTCAAACGAAGATTTTTCGGGAGCACACTTCAAACGAAGGGGTATGAGAAGTGTCACTGCTAACCCAGGCTACAGACGCAAAATGACTGCCCAAGCAAAAAAGGAGACCCATAAATGTAAGTATTTGTGGCTTTAATAAGTATTGTAACGACAAATAATGACTTGCTTTATGTTACATTCAATATTGTGTTCATATTTACGGTCAGTTTCTTCACAGAAACGTTTGTAAAAAAATCGCTAAAATTACTGTAGTTTGCTAACGATAGTCCCGCAACATATTTTCGTCGTCTCCATTGTTTCCTGCGAACTTCACAAGATAAATGCAAGAAAATAGCTGTAACGGTACCCACGCGTCTGAGATAACTGCAGCTGTCAACGGCATCTTGGAAGTTGTGATAAACATCGGCGCATCTCCTGCGTGACGTAGGCGCTAGCGACGACTTATAATGACGTTTAACGGAGGCGTAGTGGTGTCCCATTTCTTAGGGGAATATTTTCACCCCTACGCATTGCCACTCTGTTTCAAGGGTCAAGGGGAAGGCGAAGGGGTAGGGCTAGGGGAAAGGGAAGGGGTAAGGGGTAGAATTGGGATTGGCCCTTATTCCTGGTCTGCTTAGCGCTCACGTTGGCATTTTTAACACCAAACCTTAACGCATAGGGATATATTCACAACCTGATTGGTCTGCTTTTATGGCGTATATTTCAAGACGGAACTTACCGAACATCCAAACAGTGTGCCGGGCTAAATGCGTTCACTGTATGTGCGTAGCATACATATAATGGTATTTTGACCAGCTGTGCAACATCATGACTGTGACGAGAAAAAACAGCTATGTTTGAGGATTCTGTCCTTTTTAGGGTCGCATCTTGTGACATCATGTCCTGTTTTTGGTTAATTTGCTAGTCTTTGCTATTGTTGCATTTATATTTAATTCGAACTGCACCAGAGTTTGTTTGGAAGTGGACCGAGACCCATCTTTTTGACGGTCTGAGTATGCTTGTTTGATGCACAAAATTTATTTATATAGTGCTTTTCACAAAACACACAGTTGTCTATATAAGTTTTAGGGCTGGACGTTTTAACGATATATAACGTTAGCGAATGATCTTCTGGATTTAGATCTACCAATATTGTATAGTGTAAGGACATTTATGCATCCTTTAAGGTACATCCTTAATGTGGTGTATATAACAATAAGGATAAGGTGTATCCTTAACAAACCTTTTACGGGTAAATATGGTAGAGTACATGGATGTCCTTTTAAAGTAACACCAGGTAACTTTTCAACCTTCATAATATATTTCCAAGTCTCTTGTGATGGTATATCAACTTACAGTAGGTTGAATGACACATCTGCCATAGCCTGATGGGGTTTGTAGCGTTTTTAATCGTACTTTTCAACTTTTCGAATTTCGGGTAGTAACCGGCGAACAAAGAGAACTACAAAATTTGACTGCTTTTATGGCATATACGTCACTTCCAGCACCACCCCAACTTCCTTAAAAACGGATGTGCGAGCCAAATGTTATAGTCATGGTCGAAGCAGCACAGAAAAACAAGAAAGCAAAGGTTTTATCAGAGCAAAGTGAAAAGAGAAGAAGAGAACGTGATCGCGTTAAAGGCAGAACGAGGATCAACATTGGGCCAGCGTTTTCTCGCTGGCGTGAGCTGAAGGAAGAGGAGGGGGACCGACCAATGCATACTTGGCTGTCATGCTTAGTATATTGCTTGCATATTTTTTTGTCTGCCTGACTATGTTACGGAAGCTATCTTATCCTCAGTTTATCTTCATGAATCAAGTAATGATAGTAGAGTAGCGAATTATCAATCTGGTAGCTAGTAAACGATATTCTAGTTTTTGACGGGTAGCTATCGTCTAAACAGCGTGTACAAGTTTGGTAGGGGCAACATTCTTGCAAGTAAATATATAAGATGTACAAAATCATATTTTAGGATACCTAATATGTCTGTGATCTTCATTTATTTTTCTTGCCTCAAGCTATAATGCAAATCGTTTTGTAAAATTTACAGATTCATTTATGGTAGCTTGATATATAATATCGACGATATATGGTTATTATCTACCACTCAAACATTGCATTGAAGTATCATATAGATTCAGTAAAACGGTAACCAATAGACTAGGCTACTATAATGACGCTGGTTTGTAAACGTGAGCATCACGATCATTTGTCGATAGAAAAAAAAAATAAAACCCATGAAATTATATTCATATGACATGCTGAAATATATGCCACTGTACCTGGGATGAAGACATTTCACACGCGACGCAAGCAGAACACCTGCATGTGACCTCCTCCTACAGTGTTCAGGGTTATCAAGGTTGTCAACAAATGCACGTGCATGTAGGATGACAGAGTTTACAACAGTAGTAGAGGACAATACTGTTTCCCAACTGTAGGGGGACCCCGAGAGCAAAAGTGACCTGGTGTTACTTAAAGGGTATTGTCACAGTGACAAACTATGTTGAACCTCTAAATGTAAAAATGTGTTACTTTTTTATTCTGAGTGTGAATGTCTTTATGATGACTTGCAATGCTTTTGGGAAACGCACGTTTCAATACGAGAGAGAGTGTGTCAGTGTTGTGATACAAGGGAAAGACGCGCCAGCCCCAAACACCCGGATGAGTGGTTATTGTACAGTAGAGTGTAGCTAGTGACATTTTTGGTTCATAACTGACCATGGAATGTTGCGACTGATCAATCATTAAGTATTTCAGAGAGCCATGTAAAATAACGTCTAAGAAACCATATAAAATTAAAGCTGCCAAAGCATCAAAAGACATTGTCTTATGTAGGGAGCATTTAACCACTGAGATCATAGATGAAATAGACAATTTTTCCACATTTCAGGGTGATTTTTCATGATTTACCATGTTCCAGTATGATTTACCATGAATCTAGCATGATTTACCATGGTGTCCATCGATTTACCATGTTCTAGCATGATTTATCATGATTTACCATGTTCTAATATGATTTACTACAGTTTACAATGATTTACCATGCACCATGCTAGGATGGTGTAAAATGCATGCTTACACACACACACACACACACACACACACACACACACACACACACACACACACACACACACACATTTGGGTTATGTTATTGTGAAAAACCATATCTTACCACAGTTTACCCTGATTTACCACATTTAGCATTGATGTGAAGTGTCAGTACAAATAAACTGGTACACTCTGACAAAATATGAATGTGTTATAATAGTAATGGTTATATAAGTCATTTTACATTGTCTATATATGAACGCAAAAGCACACTGCATAGAAAGGCTATAGCAACGCCTAGAACACCGTAGTTGTGGAGGCGTTTTTTTTTTGTATGGTCAAGTGGTCAAAAATCTAGTTTTTAGGTGAAGGTGTAAATGCAAATTGTTTTTGCAAATTGAGTTTACCAGAAGAATACAGTATAAATGTGCTATACCACATCATTTGTTTCATTCACAGACGCACCCTAAACTCCTGGCATTGCTACATTCAGAAGATAAAATTAATACGTTTGAGCACCAGAGTCCCATGGGTGCTTTCCAGGCGGATGTTAGCAGGTAGGTGGAGCAAAAAAAAAAAAAATTAAAAAAATCCATACCGCCATTTAGAAGTGCGTTCAACTTCGTCAAGTGGGCGAGGGAAGTTTATTATTTTGGACAGACCTTCGACCCCTTGATTTTGGAGTCTACTCAATTTATAGTACACTTCAGGCAGATCCATAGACCACAATGCAACAGGATTTTGACGTCTCTTAATTTACCCCCGCCCCACCACCACCACCACACAACTCTAGTGTATGATAAAGAGTTATTGTGACATTTAACCGCATTGTGTAGCTATGCTGACTGTTTTTACATACTTACAGTTTATTGTATTGTTATCATTTTTTTTATATATTATGTAATAATTGTAAAACAATGTAAAACACATTTGAAGAGTTCCGCCAGTAGTGGGCACAGACAGCGTAAGCAATGACGTACATCCGAGTGAATAAAGACGGAGGGAAGTTAGCGAGGGAAGTGCGTAAAAAATGGACTTAAACGCAACCTGGGAGTGATGGCAATTGTTGAAATATGTGCAGTAAACTTCAGGAAGTGGAGAGATGTCACAAGAAGGATGCAAGAAACAAGGATATGTCTGGAGAGAGTGTGCCATCTGCAGGATAAAAGTAGAATACAGACTAGATTTACAATATGGCGTCAAAGCGTTCGGGCAAGGAAAGAGTTAAGAAGAGTACGGGAGAATTTACAAAGAGCTCAACTCTCAGGGTAAGTCAAGCTTGTTTTCCTGTGCTTCATTTGCATTGTGGCTGTTACACTCAAATGATATGTTCAAAAGCTTGCATTTAATACAAATTATCAAGAAAGTTGCAAACACTTTTTTTGAAATGTTGTGTTAGTTGTTCATAAAAGTGTTAGTGAAAGACAAACTTAATATTATCTGAGCTATTTTGTTTTTTTATTAATTTTGAATGACCATGTTGACCAATAGAATTTATAAGACCTTAAAGGACAACTCCGGCGCAAAATGAACTTTTGGTCTAATTACACATTGCTACCTAGTGAACCGTTTTCTGAGATTTGTTTTCATGATTGCCGAATGTAAATAGTTTTAGCTCTAAAAACAGTTCAGCCTATAACGCTAGTATAACGCTAGTATATAGGGCATAGAGTAATGACAAATAAAAATCGCTTGTTATTACCACTAACAAGGCTCAAAATAGCCCCACACCAACACGACAGCATAACAAGGGTCCCTACATTCAAACTGAAGCATTGAGAACTTTGTCAGTGTCCATACAGTTTAATAAGAAGATATTTTATACACACAGTCAACTTCACGAATACAGGAAGAAGCCATCTTGGAAAAATAGTCTCTACCAGTCGATCTACGAGCGCCGATCCATGACATGTGCGCTGAACTGTGCAGAATCTCATATGGTCCGTTGTTTCCAGAAGAAACACAAACACAAACCGTTTTCTTCTCTTCAATATGTACATGTAGCCTACTGTTCGCGCTCACCTTATCACCTTATTCACATCTCACCAGCGCACTTGGATCGGCATTCGTAGATCGACTGGTCGAGACTATTTTTCCAAGATGGCTTCTTCCTGTATTCGCGAAGTTGACTGTGTGTATAAAATATCTTCTTATTAAACTGTATGGACACTGACAAAGTTCTCAATGCTTCGGTTTGAATGTAGGGACCCTTGTTATGCTGTCGTGTTGGTGTGGTGCTATTTTGAGCCTTGTTAGTGGTAATAACAAGCGATTTTTATTTGTCATTACTCTATGCCCTATATACTAGCATTATACTAGCGTTATAGGCTAAACTGTTTTTAGAGATAAAACTATTTACATTCGGCAATCATGAAAACAAATCTCTGATAACGGTTGACTAGGTAACAATGTGTAATTAGACCAAAGGTTCATTTTGTGCCGGAGTTGTCCTTTAAAAGAGGACAAACTGCTCTTACTGGGGACGGTTTATATCCCTGGACACTTGAATCTAGGGGCAGATGTCGAGGCAGGAGCTGAGGGCCAGGGGACTCCACCCGGAGGTGGTGGAGTTGATTTGGCAGTGGTACGACAGAGCGGAAGTGGACTTGTTAGTCTCAGCACTATCCTCCGGTTCGCCCTCCCTACAAACAAGGGACGTCCCCCGGACTTTTCAAACGTCCCCTTAGGTCCGCATTAGGTCCGCTTTGTAACGTTCCCTAGCGGACGTTCGGAGGACGTCCGCACTTGGTCCCCTTTGTAACGTTCGCTGACGGACATTCCGATGACGTTCGCATTTGGTCCCCTTTGTAACGTTCGCGGACGGACATTCCGATGACGTTCGCATTTGGTCCGCTTTGTAACGTTCGCTTCCAGACATTCCGATGACGTTCGCATTTGATCCATTCTATAACGTTCGCTGACGGACGTTCTGAGGACATTTGTCCGGGCCAGTTTGCGAACGTCCCTATTTCGTCCCTCACCTGGCATTTCCATAACAACACTTAACCAGTCGCCCATGTTTGCTATCATCAACTGAAACTTTACAACTCAGACAAACGAATAATTAAACTAAAATATAAATGCAAATATTTGCATTGATTGTAAAATTAAGTTAATGCTAAAATGTTAGTGTTTTAATGTTAAGATAATGTTCATGTTACTTCATGTAAATTCTAATCACTAATTAAAGATGTATACCACGAGTCTGTTTTCACCCGTTATAATTTAAACATCAGAAACATGACAATTGATTCAATTGAATATGAGCTACAATTTATAAAGGCTATTCACATGCACAGAGATTGAATCCCAGGAGCTCTAATGCATCGACTTCAAATGATGAATGCAGCCAAGGAAAACGTGAAGAATGGAAAAGTGGATAATAACACAGGTAAGACAAATAAAAGTATCCTAAACATTTACCTGTCAAACGTTGGTCAGGAGAAGGTGACTGGTTTTATTAAAAATAATTTATTTTAGGAAAAATATTGTTGTAATTATTGTACTTAAACAAACATTGGAGAAACAAGCGAGTGACGATCAAATCATAGGATCAAATGCGGCTAAGCGAGTGACGTCATTCCTTATGTACGCGGTTTGTATCACAGTCTATGGTTTGTATCCATGGCAACGCTCAGCTGGGTATAGCGTAGTGACAGTTAACGGTCCTTCTCAGACGCAGCCTTGTGTTTCCTGATGACTAATTAAAGATGTAATAATACCACGAGTCTGTTTTCAACTGTTATAATTTAAAAATCAAAAACATGACAATTGATTAAATTGAATATGAGCTACAATTTATAAAGGCTATTCCACATGCACGAAGAGGTTGAATCCCAGAAGAATGCATCGACTTCAAATGATGAATGCAGCCGAGGAAAACGTGAAGAATGAAAAATTGCTGGAAAGTGGATAATAACACAGGTAAGACAAATAAAAGTATCCTAAACATTAGCCTACCTGTCAAACGTTGGTCAGGAGAAGGTGACTGGTTTTATTAAAAATAATTTATTTTAGGAAAAATATTGTTCTAATTATTGCACTTAAGACTGATGGCACATGCAGAACAAAAAATAAAAAAATAAAAAAAAAACATTGGAGAAACAAGCGAGTGACGATCAAATCATATAGGATCAAATGCGCCTAAGCGAGTGACGTCATTCCTTGTGTACGCGGTTTGTATCACAGTCTATGGTTTGTATCCATGGCAACGCTCTGGGTAGCGTGGTGACAGTTAACGGTCCTTCTCAGACGCAGCCTTGTGTTTCCTCTGTCCGTCGTCTGTCTAAAAGGTATTTCTAATTATATTATTATAAATTAGTCACCATAACCACTGTCCATCTTTAAATTATATGAAAATGTTACCTTTTAAACGTTTGCTGAAGTTGTCCGCAATGTACCGCTGATAACCGTTATATGCTAATACTACGAGTAGCTACGAAGCTAACAGCTGAAAATGAGACAACGTTACATTTCACATATTGATAAAATCATAACTGAATATGTTCATTTTGTTGTTTTAGGTAACGTTAGACGCCAAAGGGGGAGAATTGCCATCGGATTAATCCCACAGCTGACCGACAAACACACACACACACAGCTGCCAGCGCATTTGAAGACACACACACGGAAATGGCACCTTTACAATTGTTTTAAATAAATAATTTACTTTGTTCCTTACACCGTGTCTGTTTTCTTTGGTTAGCCAGAAGTAAAATAAAATAAAATGATATTCAGGGGACTAAACGCGAAAGTCCCATAAACGTCCCGGATGGCCGCTGGTGGTCCTGGGAACGTCATCTTTAACGTCCGGAGGACGTCTTCGCGAATGTCCGCGGGACATCAAGCGGACTCCACATGGGGACGTTCGGGGGGACGTTCGCACAGGCCATTTAGGGGACGTTCTGGGGACCTTTTTTTGTTAGCTGGATGTGAAAGGGCCAGCCCGAGTTTAGTTCTCAGACCTAAGGCCACGGCGCATGGTCTAAAAGTGTTGTCCCTATTCTCTTAAAGGAGTAGTTCACTTTTGAAAAAAACTTTTGCTGATAATTTACTCACCCCCATGTAATCCAAGATATCCATGTCATTCTTTTTTCGTCGAAAAGATATTAATGTTTTTGATGAAAACGTTCCATTTTTCTCCATATAATGGACTTAAGGTCTTATAAGGTCCAAAAGACATTTTTAGTACAAACTGCAAACTGTTCAAATGGCTTTAAATGATTTCAGACGATGAATAAGGGTCTTATCAAGCGAAACGATCGCTCATTTAAAAAAAAAAATAATTAAGTTTACGTTTTATAAGCTCAAAAGGTCGCCTTGCTCTGTTCTGTGATGCGCGTTTGTGACTCTCCTATTCGAACTCGTTCATGAATGAATGAATCTTTTCCCGAATTCGTTGAATGAACTAAATGACACGAAAAAGACCCTTATTTATCGTCTGAAATCGTTTAAAGCCCTTTGAACAGTTTGCACTGAAACAGTTTTTTTGGACGTGAATATGAGTACTGCGTCAGAAACTAGTAAAAAAAAATACTTGCTTCACACCTGGCGCTGCATTGTGCCTGTGTATGATAGGGCCCTCTATTGTTTATCCTGGAAAGCTCTCCGTGGGAGATTACGACCAGGAGGGACTTTTTGTCTCAGGTGTAGGGATCTTTCACCCCCAACCCGAGATTTGGAACCGGTGGGTCTGGCCCCTGAGGGTGATCAACTCCTAGAATATGGTCTCTCAACTGAGGTTGTTGAGGCCATTTTTAATGCTAGAGCTCCCTCTACAAACAAATTGTATTGGTAATTGCCTGGTTGGTTCACTCCCTGAGTTCCATCTAAATTTTACATGGCTGCTATTTTGGCTTGCCACGTTCACGTTGATGGAGATTCCCCAGGTATCTAATTTCTTGCATCTGAGGACTGCAAAATCCTTCCTGGGAACTTGCTATAGTCTTAGAAGGCTCATCACCAAAATAAATAAATAAATAAATAAATGAAAAATTACTTACTTTGAACACTAGTTTACTTATAGGTTGTTGCTATGTGGTTGCTAAACTGTTCCATGCGGTTGTGGCACTGATTCTCTGTGTGCTTATATATGACAGGTGTTTATCAGCGTGGAGAACACTGGTTCACCGCAGTGCGTTGCTTCTGCATTACTGTTCTCACAGAAAGGTTCAAACACTCAAGACATGCTTACAGCAGTGGAGGAGATCTCTACAGCTACACGGTCTTCAAAAGGAGTTCCTCATCCACCAGTTTCATACTAGACAGAAAAACACAGGTTTGACAATTTTACAAGTAGCCTATCATTATATATATTTCAAAAGTTTAAGGTTAGTTAGATTTGAAAAAAAAAATATCTTATGCTCACCATGGCTGCATTTGTTTGATAAAAATACAGTAAACTGTAATATTGTGATATATTATTACAACTTAAAATAAAAAAAGTAATATTCACCAGCCTTCAGTGTTACATGATAATGATTCTTCAGAGATCATCCTAATATGCTGATTTGGTGCTCAAGAAACAGTTCTTATTATTACCAATGTTGAAAATATGTTTGTATTTTAGGTTGTACGATGGAAGTGTTCACATGGAAATCACGATTTTCAGCGCAAGAACTATCATCCATGCTACTTCTCCACAACACTCTTCATAAGTGGACAGAGATATTAGAGAAACAACATTTGGCACAGTATGCTAAACTCCTCTTTTTCTCTTTCTCTGTAACTATATTTCTCTCTCTAGTCATACCTTGCTCAATTCTTTAATTTCTCTTTGAGATCTCACAGATCAGCTCAACATAGAGCTGTTAAGCGGGCTGTTCTTGTGGAGTGGTACAGACACACTCAGGCTGTTTTCTCTGATGCAGTTCTGCTCTTCACAGCCAAACTGGCTCATCTTCATCCATCCTCATCTTCCCCACCCTGTGCTGTATCCACTGCATTACCTCAGGTACAAGACTCAGCAGGGTTGCCAGGTCCCAGAAATATTTCAAGCCCAATGACAACTCAAAACCCGCCCAAATGGAATGAAAACTAGCCCAATTTTATATATATATATAATATATAATATATATATATATATATATATATATATATATAAATTATGTATTACATATAAAACATATAAAAATTATGTAAATATATATATATATATATATATATGTATTTACATATAAATATATGTGTGTATATATGTATATATTTTCCCTCTATATACAGGTGAAACTTGAAAAATTTTAATATCATGAAAAGTTTCACCTTTTAATTTGAATTACTGAAATACATGAACTTTTGCACGATATTCTAATTTTTCGAGTTTCACCTGTTTAAATAAAAGTTAACCTGGTTATTTGTAGAAAAAAAATATATATATATATGTATATAGATAGATAGATAGATAGATAGATAGATAGATAGATAGATAGATACATAGATACATAGATACATAGATGTGTGTGTGTTAAGTTTAAAGTTTTGACCTTTTGTCTCACCCAAAATCTTAATATCACACACTGAAACACAATCTCATACAATAAAGGTCAAGAACTTGTCCTCTCTGATATTTTCTGACCCTAGTAGTCACTAAATGATCAACAGTTGAAGTGCTTGAGTGACAAGCAACGTGGGCAGCCAGCTTCCTCTTTCACAGCAACATTAGTTCTTAGAAAGCAACTTTGCCTGTGTCAAATAAATGTTTTTTTTAATGTTATTCACTCACAGCATAAGCTACTAGATCACTGTGGTGAACTCTGATTTCACATTTGCAATATTTGCAGAACGTTTTTCTATCATCATTTGGAACACTTCGAAGGTGATGTGATGATGCTAGATTTGTGATGTTACGTCAAAAACACATGAGACCCGTCCACTCGCCCGCACATAGCGCCCATCTATGATAGCGCCCGCCACAGTCAGTGGTTGTTGCCAAATATTCATTCCCGGGGATCAACAATACTAGCTAGCTCGCTTGTGGATTTTGTTTGTTTTGTTTAAATTAGCATTTTAAAGCTAGCAGACCCAGACCATAGAACTCTTAAAACGTAGACCAAGACTTTTTAAATCAGACTGGAGGTCTCAAAAGCACCATAATACTGCTAATATTGTAGTATCGTTGACAAAAAAGGCGATTTATTGTCAAACGTTTTGCTCTTTAACTTAGTAATAGGGAACATGCTGTATCAGTTGGAAAAGTATAGGTTTTGTATTCTCAATAAGCATATTGTGATTTTTATTTTTTTTTCATCATGAATGTTTAATCATTCAAAAAGGGTTATCTGGTAGAATGTAAAACCTGCACAGCAGAAGATGATAGTTTGAAACGAAGTGTGTTGACACATAGAGAGCAACACTGCCCTCTACAGGCCACAGGATCACAGCACAGCCACATAACATGGACTGCATCAGAGGAGCACGGATCATTTATCAGGTTAGCTACACAATTTAATTTTAATTTTAGAATAATTTTAATACAAAGTTTAAATTAAAGATAAAATACCATTCTATTTTTTTTTTTTTTTCCCTGCAGTAAAATCTTTGAGGTATATAAAGACCCAGGAGATGAGAGAATGGCTCATAGTTGTTTCTATGATCACTGCAGACTTTGCAGATCAAAGGTGTTCAATCAATCAATCAATCAATTGCAATTTATATTGTTTATACATAAATCTTTTGTTTATAATATTTCCCTGATATTTAACAACCACTTTGTATTAAATCTAGTAATATTTATTTATTTTGCAGTTTAGCTTAAAGCAATCTAAACCATTAAATTTACTTGAGAAACTAAATATTAGGAGTTTAGATTTTTATGGCATTTATTCTACCTTTAGTGTTGATTCTTTCCACCGAAATGTTTATCATTTTACAGGATCCCATAATGAATCATGTTTTTGGATCATTCTGGTGGTAAATTTACATTTAAAACTTCATAGTATAACGGTTCTGATCCAGAGTCAGCTTTGCTTTTGCTGTTGTATTATTAATAGTACGGGACCAAACTGAGTCAATTCAGCAGTCAGTTCTATTTATTTCAATCTGATACTTTTTCATTCTTCCTTAGGTTGTGCTACTAAGAGCCCTCGGCAGGATGATGCAACCTGATCTGAGTCTGCCTTTTTCCCAGTGGAGGAGTCTAGTGCACACTAACAGAGAGATGAGGCTACAGGGGGATCTCTGTAGAAAAAACAGGAGATGTAAAGACCTGACTGTGGCGTTCAGGGTGTGGAGAGCTCATACACAAATACACTGCAGGGCTGTCCGGCACTGGGTAAATTAATTATTAATCAACAAAATCATTTATATTGGTCCACTGGGAGAAATGCTGTTCCATAGTATCTATGCCAACTTTGAAAAAAATGGCTTCACAATGGTAAAAATTGGTGTTTTATGTTTTTACACATTGTTCCCTTTCGAAGTGGAACTTTAACACGCCGTCTTGAAGTTATGGGTAATGCCCTCTGCCCCACCAAGGGGGTAATCCATTGACCGGAAGTTGAAGCCTCGCGGGAGCTGCCATCTTATAGCAGAACTTCACTTGCGTTAGCATTCCCATTGACACCCATTCATTTTGGCGTCACTTTGACAGTGAATAACTTTACATCTGAGGCGTTTGAAGACCCCATTTGTCCTTTAATTATTTCTAAAGAAACACGACAATGTATAAAATGCGCCATTACCTTGTAGCTTATGTTATGGCCCCGTAGAAGCAGTTTTAGTGAAAGTAGGCTAACGATTGCGTCATACCCACATGACTCTCTGTCGCACAGTAGAGAGATTACCGTATGGACAGGAGAAGAAGCTCGCGCGCAATCGGGGAAATGTGGAGGCAAAATGACAAAATAATTAATCAGAATACTTAGCAAAATTGTCTCCTTCTGCTAGCTCATGGACAGCTCATATTCACACTCCGCCTCTGCATGCTTCGGAAGGGAATGATTCAGATTTCTCATGCCACAGCACTAGAAGACAGACGGATGGCTCTCGTCACATCTACGTAGTCAAGCTCTGTTTGAGTCTGCGCGTCAGGGACGGAAATGCTAAAAAATCGCCAAAAACGGGCTTCAATCGTCTCAATGGAGTTCCAATGAGTCCATTTCTTTTACTGTCTATGTGCCCCACTGGTGTCTGAACACATGTAATAATAATAATAATAATTCATTACATTTATCTAGCGCTTTACATAGAAGGGGGAATCTCCTCAACCACCACCACCAGTGTGCAGCATCCACCTGGATGATGCAACGGCAGCCATATTGTGCCAGAACGCCCACCACACAAAAGCTTACTGGTGGAAATTATTGGAAATTATTGGATGTGATGGCCCGCACCATGCACAGATTAAAGTTGGCCTGATCACGTGAGAAATGGGAAGTCGCTTGTGGTTGTTTGGACAACCGCTTTCTGGTGAGCCTTGATCGACCCTTAGCAAGGGCTTTTCAAAAGGTTTGAACCGAGGTAATCAGTGTATTGGATAGCTGAATGCATGTACCCGTCCTTGCATACCTCTTTCACTTAAGAAGGTTCTTTGCCTGGTATTAGGAGCATCCCTGAAGGTTGTAGCCTGTGATGCTGGTTTGGGAAGTCAGCATTTTGCATGCTACCTTTGAGGGACTCAGGAAATGGGATGGGTTTACTTTAATACAATTTCCCCCTCCTCTTTATTATATCCCACAACTTGTGGTGACTGTGTTGGTGTTGCTCTCTTTGGAATGTGTTATCAAGGCGCATTGACGAGCTAAGTCAGGGTATGATTTATTGGGCACATTGCATTATGCCCTGCTTTATTTCCCTCCCTTTTTGGCAAAGTACAGATGTAGGCTTCCCTCTTGGAGGAGCAGCAGCTCTAAGCAGCCTTTCTTGCTCTTTGTGACAGTTGCTTTTAAAGGGATACTCCACTTTTTTGGAAATAGGCTAATTTTACAACTCCCCCAGAGTTAAACAGTTGGGTTTTACCATTTTCGAATCCATTCAGATGATTTTCTGTTATTTAGAAGAGTATCAGTAACCAGACAGTTTCTGGTCTCATTGACTTCCATAGTATATATTTTTTTTCCTACTATGGAAGTCAATGAGACCAGAAACTGTCTGGTTATTGATATTGTTCTAAATATCAGAAAATCGGCTGGATGGATTCGAAAACCCAACTGTTTAACTCTGAGGGAGTTGTAAAAGGAGCCTTTTTTACAAAACAAAAAAACGAAAAAACTGGAGTATCCCTTTAAGTACCATTAAGGTAGAGGTAGAGCAGGGTGAATAGAACCATGCTTCAATTACCAACCTCCCCAACTATTATTGGGTTCTGAGGCAGGGATATCGCTCCTCTTTGAATGGGTGTTCGACCATGGCGACGGTACTAATGAGTAGAGGTCATGTTTTGTACCTATTAAAGGCAGGGTTCAGCTGTTCTTCTTAGAGTCTGGGTGATGGGATTAGTGGGCACACTGCATTATGCCCTCCCTGCTCTCATTCTCCCTGTTTTCCTAAGTAGGAGCAAGGACCCTAAAATGGCAATAATAGTGAAGTTTGTAGCCTGGAAGGTTCATTACGAAGGTTTTAGAACTTGGCAGGCTCCTTTTCTTAATCTGCTCTTAAGATTCACCTTAGGGTAGAGCAGGGGGGACAGAAGTACTATGGAAGGTTTTCGAGATTCCCAATGCCTCTCCAATTAATGTTGGACCCATCAGGTAGGGATATCAATCCCCTTTTTGGAGGATGCTCTTCTATGGTCAACGCTAATGATGGAAGGAAGTTTGCCTGAGGGTGTCCCTCCTTGTTATCCGTCACATACTATGGCCTGGTGCCAAATAGACTTGAGGCGCTAGCTGTAGCTGACCTCCTAGCATGGTATGAGCTGCTCTTCCCCAGTTGCATTGTTGTCGTTAAGTAGGGCTTAGCTCCCCTTCAAATTCCTTTGGTCTAGAGTCTATGTAATGAGGATTACTGGGCTCACTCTATTATGCATTTCCCTCCTTCCTGAGTATAGGGGACTCTCCCCTGTTGGGGCAGTTGTTGTAAATAGTCATTAAGACTAATTACTAAGGGTTATGATCACTTGCCATGTTCCCTTTCTTCTGCTGCCCTCATGACACCAATGAGGTAAAGTAGAGAGTAGAAAGGATGATGATTCAATGGGTATTCCCAGATTCCCCTAGTTTTGTTTATTCCCTCTCCAACTATATTGTTATGGCAGCACTCTGATCAGATGTGTTCGTAGAAGTGTTTCATGGAGAAAATCTTAGTTCTCCCATGTGACTGTAGAGCTTACACCCCCCTGCACTTTCCCTAAATGTTGCGTTAAGATGGCGAAAGCCTTTGCACGCACTATGTCCCTCGTGTTTTGATTCTTTCTGATGAAAAGAGGGTTATATTCTCCACCTTGGAAGTAGTGGTAGACCGAAGGTCATAGGTGAGTACTCTGTTTGGTAAACTACTCCCTCGCGGCTTTAAGCATTGACATAACTAGCAATTATTAGAGCTTTTGTTTGCTCTTGGGCACTTAAGTTTTTTGTTTTTTTTCCTGCCCTGCAAGGAAGGGAGGGAGGTTGTAAAGGCCAGGACTGCCCTCGAAATAGAGCACAATCTATTCTATGCCCACTATGGATTGCAACGGGTTGCCTGCACGTCTCCTTCAGACAAAAGAGATGATGTATTTTGCAGGCAGCCAGGCCAGCACAGTCTCACCCCAAAAAGTCATATAACTGACGTTTTGGGACGTCTTTTGACCATACGTCAATATTCGCCTTTTTAGGGCCTCCTTAAACGTCGGTAGATGAGGTTATGGGATCCTAACTCTACCCCAGACCTAAACCTAACCCTAAACCTAACCCGTCACCTAACTGACGTTAAAGGTAAAGCGTCAGTTGTATGACGGCCCGGGATCGCCATCTAGCGACGTTTAAGGGGGCCCTAAAAAGGAGGATATTGACGTATGGTCAAAAGACGTCCCAAAACGTCAGTTATATGACTTTTTGGGATGAGAATGTGTTGGCCAGGCACCCTCTTATGGGCGCTCTGCTCGTAATTTCATAGACTGCCATCAGCAAATAAAATGACATGTTTGGTACATGTTCAGACACCAGTGACACTGAGGGCATTTCCCATAACGTCAACTCCAGAACACCAAGTCTCGTTACCCTTCTTAGAGAACCATGGTTACATATGTAACATGTAAGCCTATCGTCTGTTTCCACTGACGCATACGCACATTTGAGGTTTTTAATAGCGGAGACGAGACCCTTGTACATGCGTAGGAAATGTATAACCTGTGGGGGAAAAGACCTTTTAAACCTTATTTTGAGACAAAGTCATCAAACCTTTTCAGCGATTTTTATCATATTTTACTGTTGTTTCTATACAAGCAGTTTTTATGTCCGAAATAGCTGCCTGGAGGCATTGCCAAGACGGCGGCCGAGTGGCATGACTTGCCTAAAAGGACTTTTTGTAATTTGTAATTTGGGTCTGGTACAAAATTTTGGGTGAACTAAGTATTAAACTATGTTTATGAGCAATGAAAAAGTAGTTATGTTGATTTTTGTACAATTTTCTTTTTCTTTTTTTTTTTGCAGGAAAGGAGGGTGATTTTTCACACAGTCATTCAATGGAAAGTAATGGTTTGGCAGAGATGCAGGAAACGCGTGTTGGAACAGCACGCAACGCTTACCCATGACACCAATCTACTCAGACACAGCTTCTGTACATGGACCAGAATGGTAAAAATAAAGTAAAAATGTATGTTATGAATCTGCCCTAGTTATTCTAAATATCAATATAGTCCATATGGAAATAATCCATCCGAATTGGGAGGATTGTTATTTTATTTCATTTTATATTTAAAGCAGTGGTTCTCAATCTTTTTTTACCCCAGGCCCCGAGAAAGAAAAGAAAAATTCCCATTCTTAATATAAACAATTCTCCAATAATAGCAACATTTTCCATTTTAACCTCCCTTTAAAATGTTCTATTTTATCAATAAAATCTTAATATGCTATAAACACGCATATTAAAGTCAGAGATAATCTATCTCTGACTAAACACTTAAAAACACATGAACATCTGTCTTTTTGTCGTCTTCAATTGTCCTTTCTTGATATACAAATTGCAATTTTACCTGTTCATAATAAGAAAGATTCAAATTGTAATTATGTTGGTCTTTTTAACAAAGTTTTCTACAAAAAAACAACAACTCTTTCAGTATGTTTAGTAAAGACAATAGCAGAAAAAAAGCTAATTATCAAAAATAAATGTACAATTAAAAAAATAAGATATTGGCTACCTCATACTATCCGGATTTTCCATGGGAACCCCAGTTCTTTAAAGGAAACTTTAAAGCAAACCCCAACTTGTTGAATGGGGTAAATAATATGTATGGATAAAAATAATTTTAATTCGATTTTTCATTGTTTTACCATTATTTTACCATGTAAAAATGTACCTTTATTACTCATAATGGAACCTTTTTACTTCCTTTCCTACAAAATTTCCTACTTCCCAATTTTGAAGTTGTAATTACGAGCTTTGCTGTCTTGATAGTCAGCTTGCTAACAATTCTGGAATTTCGGTCTAAAACATGCCATTCTTGGTGAATAAATCATACAATATTCATTTATTCTTGGTGACTAAATCATACAATATTCTTCAAATGTTTATTAACATATGTAAATATGGACTACTAATAAAGGAGAAAAAAAAACTAATAAAGAATACCAGTCACAGCAGCAATCTTTCTCCCGTACACCATGTTTAAAGTTTATGGCATGCCCAACTCGTGAACTTGCGTATCAATATTATGTTGAGGTGATGGCGCAGTGGATAAGACACATACCTTTGGTGTGAGTCACCCGGGTTCGAATCCACTGTGAGACACCAGTGTGTCCCTGAGCAAGACGGTTAACCCCTAGTTGCTCCAGAGGCTTGGGACCTCTGAAATATAGTATATAGCAATTGTAAGTCGCTTTGGATAAAAGTGTCAGCTAAATGAATAAATGTAAATCCCAGAGTTCCCCAGTGGTAAATACAAATTTAGAGGTTCGTGACTGATTGAAATTAATGATAGATTACAATTTAAGAAATATTTCTCAAATTAGAACTATAATTTGGCAAAAGAATATCAGATATGTTTGTTTCTTAGCTTAAATCATTCTAACAACCTGGATTTTTGTCAAAATTAGAGAAGTAAAATGAGTTGTGAATGTTTCATGTTGATAAATCATATTTAAATCTTTGACTGTGGACAAATGCAGCTTATATCTGCGAGCTGATTTTCTATGCGTGTCATAGGTCATGGGGCCGCACTGCGAGCAGCAGAAGTGTGCTGTTGAACAGATGGAGAGCAAAGCAGAGAGACACAGATTGAACATGAGCTTCTCCACGTGGGTAACATGTGTAAGCCAGCAGCAGACTGCCAGAGCCGTTTATTTTCGAACATTACAGAAGAGGTACACGTCATATCTGTGACAGCCTGAATGTATTTTTGGCTGTTTTATGGTGGTTATCAGATATCACTATCATGTTTTAAAGCAGTTGTGTTTCGTTTATGCACCACTACCATTTCACATATTGGTGATACATCGTTGTGTTGTGTTTAACATAACACGTTATATCAGTCAGACTGATTAATCAACCAATATTTTACTTTTACATTATCAACAACCACACTGTAAAAAAATATTGATGGTTTAACTTAAAAAAGTAAGTAACCTGGTTGCCTTAAAATTTTAAGTTGATTGAACTGGAAAAAGTGAGTTAATACAATGAAGGAGATTAATTTAATCATCAGAAACTCAAAATTACATGTTATCTGAACTAAATAAATTATTTAAGTTGATTTGACAAAGGAAAAAATGTTGTGATTACTACACTGTAAAAAAATATTGTTGGTTTAACTTAAAAAAGTAAGTAACCTGGGTTGTCTTAAAAGTTTAAGTTGATTGAACTGGAAAAAGTGAGTTAATACAATGAAGTAGATTAATTTAATCATCAGAAACTCAAAATAATAAGTTATCTCAACTAAATAAATTATTATAAAGTTGATTTGACAAAAGAAAATATGTTGTGATAACAAATCTTGAAAATATTTTTTACAGCTGTATTAAAAAAAAGTCAAAAAGTAATTTAATAAGGAAAAATCAGTAAATATTATATAAAACAAGCAGCGTTATTGTTGAATACAACTAAAGCCCTATTCGCACGGGATAAGTATTACCTGGTGACCTCTAGTCATTTGTAATAATTGCGGAGGATGTCTGAGATCTTAAAGGAGTAGTTCACTTTTAAAAAAAACTTTTGCTGATAATTCACTCACCCCCATGTCTTCCAAGATATCCATGTCATTCTTTCTTCAGTTGAAAAGAAATTAAGGTTTTTGATGAAAACATTCCAGGATTTTTCTCCATAAAATGGACTTCAATGGGAACCAAATGGTTCAAGGTCCAAAATACAGTTTCAGTGCAAACTGCAAACTGTTCAAACTGCTTTAAACGATTTCAGATGATGAATAAGGGTCTTATCAAGCGAAACAATCGCTCACTTGAATTATATATTTTGCTTTGTTTTATCTATCTGCAACATGGAAGGTAATGCGAAGCTCAATGTGAAGGGCATGTTAATGATAGTGTGTGTCTGTTTCTGTGTGTTTAAGAGTGTTTTGGGCATGGCTGAGGTGTTTGCAGGTCTGTAAGCAGAGGCAGGCGTCAGCTCTGTTCTTTTCACACTACAGACTCTTGCGTGTCTGTTTCTGTCAGTGGAGAATCATCTGTGCTCAGCAACGGCTCTCCAACAGCATACGACAACACAGACTCCACTTAAGAGTCAAAGTCATCTTACGGCAGTGGAGAAAACATGAAAACCGTGAGTCGAAATCACCATTGAATTAAGCCATATTCGTGTCATTTCTTTTTTTCCTTGCTTTTCTGTTATACTGTAGTTTAAACATTTCCCTTAAAAGGCCTGTATATATTTCATATGTATATAAAAGTATGCATATTGCCTTATATTGAACATATTGCAGTATGTTGAGTGTATGCATTATAACATAGCAAATAACTATTGATAAACCAATAAAAGCATTATGTTCTTGTGATTTAGATCAGGCCCATCGACAGGCTCTTCTGTGTGAGTATGATGAGAGGAGGAAGATTGTCATGAAGAGAAGAACATTTCTCATGTGGAGCCAGGCAGAGAAATATTTCAGAAGATCTCAGAATTATCACCAAAGAGTCTTAAAACACAGGTTTGTGTGTGGAAATGGGAAAAAGCACAGTGTATGATAAGGATTTTTTTATCGGCTGATTCTATAACTATAAATATATCAAAAATATGTATGTCACACTTGCACAGATAAGTCCAATGCAGAGAGAAGTCCAAATTAAACATGATTTAATGACTCGTAAATGTAAGTACACATTGATGGCCTAAGACACGAAACGAGCGGTTGCTGTGAGAAAACGAACAGAATTTATATCGTTATATATATATGTATCCTAAGTTTAAAAAATAAATTTATAAAATACATTATATATTCATCATTCAATACTGCTTTGCCCGCCCAGAGAATGTGTCTCGCCCATGAGAAAATGAGCTAAGAAGTACAAACGTGCGAGTACGATGTGAGTTTTTCCTCAAGAGATATCATGGCTTGCGAACGAGCGAAGCATGGCAGTTGATTAGTGTTCGGATGTACAAATGAACACAAAAGTATTTTTTAGTTCCTTCTTTTTAGCCTCTGAAGAAACAATGGGTTAATTTTCTCTGGAAATGCGCCAACACTACTTTTCATTGATGACTGTATTTCCTCAACTTGGGCCAATACAGAGCTGGCCTCGATGAATGTCTGAAAATAAATCAATTGAGCTACCAAGCATCAATTTCGGATGTATAGCCTAATTGTTCAAGTTCAGACAGGTAATCTTTCTCTCGAAATCATTCAATACTGTTTATGTATCAGTAAGTCAAGCCAGTGACTAAAATATCAACTTCATAACGTTTCTTTTAGTAGGATGAAAATAATCAACAGAAAGCGTTAAGAAATCAATGATTCGTGTTACACGGCACAACGAAGCTCTTACTGTATGTACATCATCGTGTTGGCATTGGTGAAAGCATTAGAGAGTGTTTCTGCATTGCAATGATAAGATCTTCATTCTCGCGATTGACTTTCATCTGCTTGCTCAACGCTCATCACGGCAACATTTTATGTGATGGGAATAGGTCTTTAAAAACTTCTCACGATTCGTTAATCTAGATAGCTGTAATAGTAAAAACGTATAATAGTATTCGAGAGAGTTTCACATGTAATATGTAGGTATTTCATATGCAACCATGTCAGCCAATCACATTAGTGGGCGGTTACACTGAATCGCACAGCAGACACGCCCCTTCAAACTAAATTATGACTATTTTTGATCTAAAAAAAACATACATTATAAGGGCAAGCCAGGAAACATTTTAAAATAATAAAGTAACCCCATGTCAGGGGACCTTTAAATGCTGCTAAAAACCTTTCTATGGTGAAGTCATTAAAGATTTTGTTCTCCTCTACCTCCAGATATTTCTCCCAGTGGCTTCATGAGTTCAGCATGCTCAAAGAGAGGAAGAGGGCTCAACTGGTGATGCATCGGTGGAGACAGCACATCTCACAAGCCAGAAAACAGAGAAACATCATGCAGACCATGAAGAACATGTTCCTGTGTTGGAAAGCAGCTTTCAGACTGAGTGTCTGGAGCAGAGAACACTGGACACAGAGACAGGAGAGGAGGTGAGATAAGAACACCACAGGTGAATACCATACTTCCGCCTGCTGATTGCTTAAAGGACAACTCCGGCGCAAAATGAACCTTTGGTCTAATTACACATTGCTACCTAGTCAACCGTTATCTGAGATTTGTTTTCATGATTGCCGAATGTTAATAGTTTTATCTCTAAAAACAGTTTAGCCTATAATGCTAGTATAACGCTAGTATATAGGGCATATAGTAATGACAAATAAAAATCGCTTGTTATTACCACTAACAAGGCTCAAAATAGCCCCACACCAACACGACAGCATAATAAGGGTCCCTACATTCAAACCGAAGCGTTGAGAGCTTTGTCAGTGTCCATACAGTTTAACAAGAAGATATTTTATACACACAGTCAACTTCGCGAATACAGGAAGAAGCCATCTTTGAAAAATAGTCTCTACCAGTCGATCTACGAACGCCGATCCAAGTGCGCTGAACTGTGCAGAATCTCATATGGTCCATTGTTTTCGGAAGAAACACAAACACGAACCGTTTTCTTCTCTTCAATATGTACACGTAGCCTATACTGTTCGCGCTCACCTTATCACCTTATTCACATCTCACCAGCGCACATGGATCGGCGTTCGTAGATTGACTGGTAGAGACTATTTTTCAAAGATGGCTTCTTCCTGTATTCGCGAAGTTGACTGTGTGTACTTGTATAAAATATCTTCTTGTCAAACTGTATGGACACTGACAAAGTTCTTTGACAAAGACGGTTTGAATGTAGGGACCCTTATTATGCTGTCGTGTTAGTGAGGGGCTATTTTGAGCCTTGTTAGTGGTAATAACAAGCGATTTTTATTTGTCATTACTCTATGCCCTATATACTAGCGTTATACTAGCGTTATAGGCTAAACTGTTTTTAGAGATAAAACTATTTACATTCGGCAATCATGAAAACAAATCTCAGATAACGGTTGACTAGGTAACAATGTGTAATTAGACCAAAGGTTCATTTTGCGCCGGAGTTGTCCTTTAAAACTCCAATCTGAAACTGTTTTGGGCAAAAAATTATCCAAAATAATTTTTTTGAGCTAGTACATAACCAGCCAGTGTTCAAAACTATTGGATTCATCCTTGCTGTGCCGTGCCGAGGTACAACTCACGTAAAGTTGATCATTCCGTGAATGACTGCAATTGCAGATTTCGAACAGAGATGGCGACAAAGAGGAAAAAACTGAGGACTGCGGCTGTAATTTAAGAACTGCAAAATGGTTTTGTATTACAAGTTTTCTAAAATGTTATGTTTATATATGCAAGTGGACATCATCTAGATAAATATGCAGTAATCTGCATACATTTCTAGAACATTGTATAAAGCCTGGAAAAAAAATATTTGACAAATTAAGTTAAAGGTTTTACAGACAGAGTTTTGGAAAACTCTTTAAGAATCTAATACTGTCAACAGCCAGAAAACAAAAAAATCACCATGTTTTTTAGGAATGTTATGTAAGTAATTTGAATGTTATATGAACAAACCCCTCAGTAAAAAAAACGTCAGAAAATAGGAATGAAACTGAAAAGTTTAGTGTATGTAAGTGCTACATAAGTGGTGATTTATCGATCTGAAAAAGGCTTGTGGAAGCAAAATATCCACAGATCTTAAAATAACCAGTGTATGAAAAAAGAAAACAGATTTAGTCTATATAGTGTCTTGCCTTAAAGAGGTAGATCACCCAAAAAATCTATATTCTGTCATCATTTATCACTCAAGTCCAAAAATTGAACAAGAGTCTAGACGCATTAGAGGCAATGACTTTTTTTTGATGTGTGTTGGTCCTTTTTGAAGCTTGACAGACCCAAGTTACATCATTCTTTTTGTAAAACTGTTTGCAAGATTATTATTATTATTTTTTTTTTCAAACCTGCTAGCTAACAATGCATGTGATGCCAACCTCTGCCTCAACAAACCGGCAAAAGCCCCCCAAAATAATCATAAAAATACAGAAAAGCATGTGTGTGCTGTCATTTGCATTGCATTTGTATTTACATGCCAGGCTTTTGGCTTTATCAGCACTTGTTCTCCATGTAGGGTTCTGCTGGCATGGTCCAGACACACGGTATCAGAGCAAAGACTGAGGTACAGAGAGGCATGGTTCCAGTACAGCAGTGAGATGAGACTATTGACTGCTGTATTCATGCAGTGGAGACGAGCTCTGATCCAGGGTCAGCAGAAGAAGTGTACAATGGAGAGCCAGCTCATCATCTATCAGAGAAGAGCTTTTCATCGCTGGAGAACTGCTGCCACAGAATGTAGAGTGATTCAAACATTGAACAACAGATTACTTCACAAGGTTTGATTCAGATGTTTTATTAATTTTCTATATGTTATTAGTCATTTGGCTGACTGATCTCATGTAATTTGAAAATGAGGTCTAGGAGATTGCAGTATTGACCTTTTTTTTCTTGAAATAAAGCTAATATTAACTAAAATAAAAAGTATTTTTTTTAAATATTTATTTTTAGCTAGTTGCCAAGGATTTCTCATTTTCATTTAGTTGAAGTGCTAAAATAACTAAAATTTAAAAATTTAACAAAAATCAAAATGAAAAAATAAAAAATTAAAATTCAAAATAGTAACAAAAAATATATTAGTATATCAATTATAATATAATAACACTGCATTCAAATGCAAAAGAGAGTATACAGTATAACTAAAAATAATTTATTATAAATTATGTTACAAATATGTATTACAAATATATTAAAAAGAAGTTACAGTTAATTAATTTATTATTATTATTTAGATAAAACAAAATTAAAAAAGAAACCAGAAAAGTTAAGTCTAGATTGTTACAGATTGTTTCAAAGCAATTTTACAGTGATAAACAGGGAATTAATGAGCAGTGATGCTAACTAAATTCAATTCTGCTGTGAAGCAGCTCTGAAAAGACAATAGAGCCACTATTCAGTTCAGTGTTGATTCAGTTTGGTTCAATATTCATGTAAAGTTCATCAATTATGGAATGAGTTCAATTCAGCTATAAAGAAGCTCTGGAGAAAACAGTGTTGACATCATCCAGCTCAATTCAGCTCTCGTCCAATAGTGTCAGTGCAGTCAAATTAATGATATTGCTGAATATTAAGTGCTTTAATTTATATTAATTTTGTGCATTTACTTCTCTTTACAGTGGTTCAAGCATTGGACGCATAGCAGGGATTTGTTGAACGTTGCAGACATGTTTTGTGTGAAGAAGGAAAGAAGTGAAGCCCGGTTAGCTCTAAGGACATGGTCACTGTGGGCCAAAGGTAAACTGTTAGGCCTATTTCTACACATTTGCCTTGCTGATACTATTAAATAATATAGAAATCATGAAGTGATACAAGCGATTAGATAAGCTGTTTGGGTCAGTAACCTCATGCAAATATAATGTGAACTTCAATGTAATTGTAATAAAAAATCTTTGGACACTTAAAGGGGTAGTTCACTTTAAAATGAAAATTAGCCCATGATTTACTCTCTCTCAAGCCATCCTCGGTGTATATGAAATTCTTCTTTAAGACGAATGCAATCAGAGTTATATTAATAAACACCCCGACGCTTCCGAGATTTATAATGGCAGTGAATTGCAACCAACAGATTAAAGCTCAAAAAAGTGAATTTTTCCATCATAAAAGTGCTCCACACGGCTCAGAGGGGTTGATAAAGGGCTTCTGAAGCAAAACTATGAGTCTGAGTAAGAATAATATTCATATTTAAAACTTAAAATAAAATAAGATTCAATAAAACAATAGAACTTATCAAAAAATATTGTGATAGTTTATAGACGTTTGTGTGAAATTGACTTCATATAGCCACAAAAAATAACCAAAACAACAGTAAAGTCATTGTCAGAAATGAGTTAGTGCTGAGAAAAGTTTTTTTAGCTCTTGTTTGATATTTTGTATTTAGTGCAATAACATTAACAAGTTTCCAAATGCGTTTCCCCCACCAGAGCATAAAGCCCAGAGGCAGATGGGGGAGGCTGTGAGTCTCTGGCTTGAGGGAAGAGGAGTATCTAGAAGTTTCCATCATTGGGTCAGAGTGTATCAACAACATCAGAAAGCTTCCCAACACAGACAGACACAGCTTTCACACAGGTAAAATCTATATTGGTTTTAAGTAAACCATAAATAAAACAGACTCGCACAACATTAACACGTTCACATTGGCTTTACAAAATCCTAAAAACTCGAGATTGCTACAGTAATATGATACATTTAGAGCTAGATTGTGAAACATTGTGTGAAGACAAAGCGTTTTATGTTTGTATTTTTTGAGAAATGAGCTGTGACTGTTTTTAAATATTGGTAATGAATATCTAGCTAATAATTAGTGATATTTTCTTGAGCCAGAGCTGTGGAGAGAAGAGTTCATGGACTGACCCATCTGTACTGGACCTGTTGGAAGAACCAAACTGAAGCATTATTGCTGTATACACAACAAGTTAGTGATCAACATGAATGAACATTAATTATTAGGATTGCTTGATAAAACCTGTCTGTTATTGAACTGCTAAGGCTGTCAGTGGCTGTCTGGGGCCCCAACTTTTAATCACCAAACAACAAATAACTGACACAAAAATCCAACTGACAATAAATACAGTAAATACAGTCAGTAAATAGTCAAAACAGCCTTCTGTTCATTGTCTCATGTTAAAGTATGGTAGTTGTGTTATCGTTTATCCTATGGTAGTTGTGTTATTGTTGTCATATTCCTTCTGCATCTTGCATCGTCTCACCGTTACATTAGTAAAATACTATATTTAATGCACTCACCTAAAAGATTATTAGGAACACCTGTTCAATTCCTCATTAATGCAATGAGATATAATGACATATAATGCCATAAAATGTAATGATGATTGCGAGATTCCTAAAAAGTCTGATGTATCATATTTAAATTTTTACATTTGACACAATTTCAACATGATTTAATAAATAAATAAATAAATAAAATAATGCATTAATAAACAAGTAAACGTAAGTTGCTTCAGATCAGTCGGTGTTCTTCTTGAAATATTGCTAAAATATAAAAGTTATTCTTATGTTCACTTCAAAAAAATTTGTAAAAAATGTACACAAAAAAGGCCTCAACCTGAAGAGGGACATTTTTAGCATTAAAGAATTAGTTCACTTTTGAAAAAACTTTTGCTGATAAATTACTCACCCCCATGTCATCCAAGATGTCCATGTCTTTCTTTCCTCAGTCGAAAAGAAATTAAGGTTTTTGATGAAAACATTCCAGGATTTTTCTCCTTATAATGGACTTCAATGGGAACCAGGTCCAACCGAGGTCCAAACGACAGTTACAGATGCAGCTTCAAATGTCTTTAAACGACACCAAACGATGAATAAGGGTCTTATCATGCGAAACGATCGGTTATTTCAAGCTTATTCCAAAAATGTAACTTTTCTAAGGACAAATGCTATATTGTGAGGCGCGTTTGCAACGTCACGTAATACGTAATTACGTTCAAAAGGTCACGGGCGACGTAGCCGGAAGTACAGAATCAAAATCGTCCGACAACGTTGTTTTACCTTTTAATTCCTTTTTTGTAAACGGCGTTTGAGTTAGTTTTCACGTTCAACCTATGCGTTCAACTTGTAAACACTCTGACTCTGTCTTTCTGGCTACGTCTTTCGCCCGTGACCTTTTGAACGTAATTACGTATTACGTAACGTTGCAAACTCGCCTCACAGAATGGAGAAAGGCTAGCATTTGTCCTTAGAAAAGTTACATTTTTGGAATAAGCTTTGAAATAACCGATCGTTTCGCATGATAAGACCCTTATTCATCGTTTGGTGTCGTTTAAAGACATTTGAAGCTGCATCTGTAACTGTTATTAACTGTCGTTTGGACCTCGGTTGGACCTGGTTCCCATGTAAGTCCATTATAAGGAGAAAAATCCTGGAATGTTTTCATCAAAAACCTTAATTTCTTTTCGACTGAGGAAAGAAAGACATGGACATCTTGGATGACATGGGGGTGAGTAATTTATCAGCAAAAGTTTTTTTTCAAAAGTGAACTAATCCTTTAATAAAAGGCCTTGCTACAGTGAGCGTATGAAAGCGACTAATGAGTGGATGAGTTTCCCTGTTTGGTGTGATGATATTTAATGTCCCTGACAGCTTCTGTGGTCCCATTTAGCCACTTGTTAGCAACCACCTTTTTCAAGCGAAGTAAAGACGTTTTACAAAATCACAAGGCTTTTTGCTGCAGTTGTAATACCATAGAATAAATGTGAAAATTTCTTGAGGTATCAAAATATCTCAGACATTTTACCAAAAACCAATAAAAAAGGCTAAAATGCCAGAATGCTAACTCATGCAGGAATTTAGCCTAAAATACGCCATCCCTGCTGCAAAAAGTGGACATGTTTTTTTAGCAACAAAATATGTACTGTGTGCTTCGTTTTAGTGATTTCTTCTTCAGTGTAATTGTCATTGTAGTAGCAGCTATATACTGAAGTTCTAATTAGGATTGGGACAGTTACCGCAATATCGCAACACCGCGGTCACTTGAAGCCTACCGTGGGTCTGAGCTCGTCACGTCATCACCGCAAAAACAAAAACAAAAACAAAAAAAACATTGGCCTGCCCTGTCTAATGACATGGATTCATGGATTCTAATGACATGGATTATGTATAATGACATTGTGTCTTACATGGATTCAAGGTTGTCTAACCAAAACTTATGGCGCTTTTCCACTGCATAGTACAGTACGGTTCGGCTCAGTACGCTTCGACTCGGCGCGGAACAGTTCGGATCGCTTTTCGTTTCCACTGCAGTAGTAGTACCCCTTCAAAGTGTGTGGGACTGATCGTTATTTGCGCGCGCCTCTACTGCCATGACATCATCTTAAAGGGTTAGTTCACCCAAAAATGAAAATTAAGTCATTAATTACTCACCCCCATGCTGTACCAACCCCGTAAGACCTTCGTTCGTCTTCGGAACACAAATGAAGATATTTTTGATTAAATTTGAGAGCTGTATAACTACCACATTGGCTCCTAAGGGACTGCCTCTTGACGGTCCAGAAAGTCAATGAAGAAAATGTTTAAATATCCCAAGTGACTACCGTGGCTCAACTATATGTTTATCAAGCGACGCGAATACTTTTTGTGCGAAAAAACAAACAAAAATAACGAGTTTATTCGACTATTTCTTTTCTTCCTTGTAGGCCAGAAACGAGACTTCCGAAGATTTCCACGACGCATGCGCGAGAAATGCGATCGCAGATCGCAATTCTCGTGCATGCGTCGTGGAAATCTAAGGAAATCTCGTAAATAAACTCGTTATTTTTGTTTGTTTTTTCGCACAAAAAGTATTCGCGTCGCTTGATAAACATATAGTTGAGCCACGGTAGTCACTTGGGATATTTAAACATTTTCTTCATTGACTTTCTGGGCCGTCAAGAGGCAGTCCCTTTGGCAGCCAATGTGGTAGTTATACAGCTCTCAAATTTAATCAAAAATATCTTCATTTGTGTTCCGAAGACGAACGAAGGTCTTACGGGGTTGGTACAGCATGGGGGTGAGTAATTAATGACTTAATTTTCATTTTTGGGTGAACTAACCCTTTAAAAGCGCCACATTTCAAAAACCCACAACACAGGAACAATGGAGACTATCGAGGGGATGGTGTTCCTGATTCTCGGTATGTGGTTGTTTTTAACTGCTAGACGGAAAAATGTGTTTAAAATGAGGCTGATGGCAGCAAAACAAAAATACTGCTAAAAAAGTGTCTCGTGTCGCAAATCCAATGACGCTGGTAGTGACGCTGGTAGTGACGATTCTGTCTGACCAATCAGTGATCTGCAGTGTTTCACGTCACATTTTAGTACCGGTACGGTACGCTTGGAACCTCAACAGACCAGGTACCATTTAAAGCGACCCGAAGCGAACCGTACTGTACCGTACCATGCAGTGGAAAAGCACCACAAGTGAGACGTACCGAACCGAACCGTACCGTACTATGCAGTGGAAAAGCGCCTTTATTAAAAGATGGAGCAAATCCGACCTTTCGCGAGCACAATGTTTCATGACACATAATAATATTCCATTCGTATTAGAGATGTGCGGATGGGCCGTTATTTAAACCGCAACCCCCCCCATCACAAACTCATCATCTGTACCAATGTTTTTTGAAAAATTTTCAAAACCGCCATCGGCTGATTGGTCTATGGGCGATGACAGGCGCTGCTGCCGTGAGGCTAGAAAGCTCTTGGCTGTTCTAGAAATGAGACTGATTCAATGCAGCACAGATATTTAAGGCTAAAGTAGTATAGCCTTATTGGCTATGTTGTATCCCCAGAATATCAGCAGTGAACTCCGTCTCCGATAAATAAATAAATAAATAAATAAATAGCTTAAATACAACGCACATCGGCAAACCTGACCTTACCTGACTAGGCCACTGTACAATTTTATCATTTCATTTTGAATTTTGTTTAAAAGTAGACATTTCAAGCTTTCTATTTATTTCTCCTGTCTGTGAGGCAAGTAGTCTATACGCTGAGTTTCGTTTCATTTATAAGACGAACTCCAGGTACAGTATTTAACGCGGTTTGTACCGTGGAAATTTATTTCTTTTCAACCGCGGTTAAAAAATCCATACCGTCCCAGCCCTAGTTCTAATATTGTCAGTATGTGCCAATGTGGCAGCCAATGGCACATAGTCTCCATTGTTCCTGTGTTGTGGGTTTGAAAATGTGGCGCTTTTAAAGGGTTAGTTCACCCAAAAATGAAAATTAAGTCATTAATTACTCACCCCCATGCTGTACCAACCCCGTAAGACCTTCGTTCGTCTTCGGAACACAAATGAAGATATTTTTGATTAAATTTGAGAGCTGTATAACTACCACATTGGCTGTATGTGGGGTCCATTTTCTTGCCCAGGGCCCACAAGCCCCTGCAAGCAACCAGCAAGAACACAAACCACTAACAACCAGAGTCTCTTTGTTTTTACTGTAATTTGAGAACATTGCCATGACAAAGATTTTTTTAAAACTTTCTCCTTATCTTTATTGTGCAGAATGAGCGCTCTGTGCTGCAAAAAGCCTGGCTTACCTGGAGAAAGAGACGCATCAGGAACAGAGTGTCAGCTGATCACTCAGGCAACTTTAACAACATGCTATTGGCCCAGGTAAAGCAGACACAGTCCACAACCCTTTGAAATCTCACCATATTTGCACAAGATAAACAGGGTCACTATACACTTAGTATCTCTAATAGCTATTAGGTCACTGTAATCTGGTCTGTGCTTAATCAACCCAGTGTGCCTATGAATAAACGCATAAACATTGACTTTCACCCTTATCGTTCACACTGTCTTATCAGTGTGTAGCAATGTAGAGCAAAATTTGAGCTTTTAGATGGACACTAAGGCCGCCTTGAGAAAAAGAAGTGCGTTTAATTGTGTTGAATATCCATGAGTAGTTTACTTTAAATTATAAAATATATATATATTATATTGATATTAATTAAAAGAACGTAATTTTAACCAGTGTGCTTTTCAAAAAATTACATTTAAGTTCAGTATTCTGTTAAGCATATCAGTGAAGGGAACACGTGGCACACAAATGACACCATTACCTAAGATTAACCCATACAAACAACTCAGATTGATAATAATGTTTTTTATTCCTACTCTGTTTTATTGGAAGGTTTTGCAAGTGTGGTGGCAGCGAGTCCATGGATCAGCCTTTGAGCCCTAACCAGTTCTGTTTGTTTACAAGCAGAGTAGATGGAAACCAGCCAGTGCAGATCATAGCAGTAACTCCAGACATCACAACACATCTACATTTCTATCATTTCATTCTGTGATGTAAAATTCTCCTAAATATTTATTAACCACCCCCATCCACATTTGAATCAAAAAAGAAATTATTATATTGATCAACCCTAGTGAAACCTACAGCAAAATGTATTTAAAATACTACATACTAAGTATACTACAAATAATAAGTATACATATACTAAGCATACATACTTACTGACATATCGCTTGAGACTTACTGATATAAATATTATAATTAAACTTTATTTGGAGTACTTTATTGCACAATGCACATTTCTTAATATAAAGCCTAAAATGTGTTTTAATTTCACTATTAGTAAGGATATATGATCTATGTATAATATCAGTTTTTAAATGCAAGATAAGTGTACCTAAAGTATACTAGCAATATACTTGAAGTCCCCCTGTGGTGGAAATCAGGATTTTGTCGTTGTTTATAAGTCTATGTGGTGTTTTTAATATGAATTTGCACATGGTTTGTCTTAAATAATGTCAACACCATTGCTGAGTAGTTTCTCTTTCAAACTGCAGTGAACCAAAGAAAGTCTCAAAACCCTGGTTTGAGATCGCTGGTGTTTCTGACGTCACAAACTACCTTGTTGTAACCAATAACGAGTCGACAACGTGATCATGAACAAGTGGATCTCTGAGCCAATCTGAGTTAGTGGAGGCAGGGCTCATTTGCATATTCGTGTAGTTACATTCAAGCTATTTTAAGGCATGAATCTTTTTTTTAAGGAAAAAAGTTTGAAATATGTATTTTTGGTGATAAAAGATGAGTTTTAAGGGTCAAGTCAAGTCCATCTTCATTTATGGCACTTTTAACGATGTAGATTGTTCCATATATATAACAATAGGAAATTAAAGTACAGAGATTCTTTTGGCTTTATGACAGCTCTAGAATAAAGTCATTTTCCAGCTAAAGTTAGTTTTAATTGATTCACTGCTGTCACAAACGATCATTAGTTCCCTTTCGAAGGGAACTCAACAATACGTCATTGATGCTTTGGGGAAACGCCTCAGGCGTGACAGGTGTCTGAAATCACTATCAAATCACGTCAATCACATTGACCGGCGACAGCCCGTGAATCATTAATGTGAATGATTAACGTGCGACCTGGAAGTATATAAGGGCGCCTTGCAAACATGACAAATCACCTTATCGTCTGAAGGGACTGTACGGCAGGCAGGCCCCGAGGCATGGCAGGGAGACGTATTGTCTCGTTCCCTATTCTCAGGGAACATAGGTTACAGTCGTAACCTGAGACGTTATTAACACAACACCGTTTTATCAGAAAACTCTTAAGTTTCTCTCTACCCAAACTTTGAAAACTCGAACCTGTGAGAACGCTGATGGCGTAGAGTTCATTCTATGTGTATGCGTGTTTGAATATATGTTCGCAGGCATGTAGTCCTTCCTTAAAAAACCAACCCTCAACAAACCACCTGTCTGACCTTAAAATTTATAAAACAGAATTTTATCGCTTCGGCGTAGCCACATTTCCGGAATTATTCAGACAAAGTTTTATCTGTACAGAGGTAAAGGGAAAGAGGCCTTTGCAGGGAGGGACTAGTGAAACTTCAGGACTGTGTTGTCGTCGTGTCCAGGCGCAGGTCTTTCATCAGATCTGGATACGGCCTGGATCCGACGGACTGCGGTAAACATCGGGATAAACAGAGAGACTAATATTAGCATAGATGCCATTCTTCGTATGATGTAACGAATACATCAGGATTCATGGAAAGTGTTCCCGGGTTTAGGCTGACCTAATCTATGCAGCGTAACATTAATTAATGATTTATATCATGAATTATAGAAGTCTATAGTGACCTTATTGACTATAGGTTATTAATTTACTATACGCTATAAGTTAATAAAATTATTGACTATAGATGGACTTTAAGTATATACACTACTTCCAGATAACTAAAGTGCATTAAAGGTGCTGTATGTGAGTTTTTGACTGTAATAAAAAAAAAAAAAAATACCATAATTTGTTTGCAGATATGTAGGAAACATGCTGAGTTCAAATACTCTTTTCTCTGAAAAACACTTTCACAGCCAGTTATGTCTGTTTTTTTGGGGGGTCTATATGATCTCGCCCACTGCCAGTTTACCCAATAGTATTTCGACACCTCGGGATACCAGTTGGCAGAAAGTACGGCATATTACAGCCAGCAGACAAACTGGGTCAGAGATCGCAGATTCTACTCCCCCTAAAAAGCCCACCCAACCCAAGTATACCAAAAGTACAATTCCAGGTTATAGTAAAGGGATAGTTCACTTTGAAATTAATTTGTGATATGTATTAGCTTACCTCAAGGGCATCCAAGATGTAGGTGTCTTTGTTTCCGCAGTATTTTCAATTTTGACATTTTTCAGTCAAACCGTTCTTGTCTATCACTCATACACTGGAGGCTAAGGGGGTCCAAGTCAAAAAGCATGCACAGAGAAGTCCAAATTAAACATGATTTAATGACTCGTAAATGTAAGTACACATTGATGGCCTAAGACACAAAACGAGCGGTTAGTGTGAGAAAACGAACAGTATTTATATCGTTTTTTACCTCGTGTAATCACAGTGACGTCCAAGTGATCTGAATCAGTTGTGCAATGTCCAACTGAACCGAACTGAATCAGTTCAATGTTACGCCGGAAGTGATCGCTTGCGTGTGACGTCACTCAATATTTACACGGAGATTTCGGAAGTTTTACCTTTTACTAAACATATTTAGATATACCGAAATCGTCTTCCATTGTGGTTTCCCGTATATCTAAATATGTTTAGTGAAAGGTAAAACTTCCAAAATCTCTGTATAAACAAAGAGTGACGTAGGCGCGCAAGCGATCACACCGGCGCATACGCAGACCGAAGTGCCCGTGCCGTCAGATCATTTTGTCATGGCTATGATTACAAGAGGTAAAAACGATATAAATACTGTTCGTTTTCTCACACAAACCGCTCATTTCGTGCTTTAGGCCATCAATGTGTACTTGGATTTACGAGTCATTAAATCATGTTTAATTTGTACTTCTCTGTGCATGCTCTTTGGTGGACCCCCTTAGCCTCCAGTGTATGACTGATAGACAAGAACGGTTTGACTGAAAAATGTCAAAATTGAAAATACTGTGGAAACAAAGACACCTACATCTTTGATGCCCTTGAGGTAAGCTAAAACATATCAAAAATTCATTTCAAAGTGAACTATCCCTTTAAGTACATGCATATGCAAATGTATTTGTAGTTTAATTAGCATTAAATAAATGTATTTCAAATACATTATAGAATATACATTTTTTTTTTACTAGGGTATACTTTGATCTAAAGCCCCCTTTTGATCTATACTTTTGATCTATCCCCCCCCCCCCATCTAAAAGTAACATCCTCCTTAAAAAAACGCATGATTTGAGATATCATTCTCTTTAGCACAAACGGTGCATAATCAAAAATCTAATTGGTGTATTAGTGGCTGCAAAAACCCCTATAGCATAATAGTTTCACTCTTTCAGCTACTGTTAGAATATTCTTAAAAAACCTCTGTAATTTGTTCAGTCTTGTAAATAAGCAGTATGTGGTTGATTAATTCTAACTAATTGTGACACAGTTCACTAAATGTTCTCATTTTCTACTAGATAAAACAGTTTCAAGTACTCTGACATTCTGCCTGGTCAGTGCGCTTCACTCTGTAATATATCTATCAACACGTGCACACTAATATGAGAGTTCCCAGAACTTTCACGAGAAGCGCCAGCGGTTCACAGGGTTCACTTATGTAACGGCCCTATAGTGAGCATATAGAATGAGTGTCAGGTCACTGACTCCTCCTCCTCTCCTCATGTGGAATGAGCACTCAGCGGAAGAACAATCTTTCCTTTTCTCAGTGGTTTTTAGAAAATGGCACTTAGCTTGCCAAGCTGCTAAACAAATTTTATATATTTCATGTATTTAAATCAAGTATTGATGTAGAATGTTGTCATACCTTCTTTGTCCAATAAAACTCTTAAAAGGAGTAATTATTTTCTGATTACTGGATTTCAAAAACAATAATTTTAAAGAGATATTTCAAACCTTTTAAAACAGTGGTTCTCAACTCCAGTCCTCGATATTGTGTATGTCTCCCTTATTTAACACACCTGATTCAGATCCTCAGCTCGATAGGATAGACTCTATAAACTGAGTGCGTCAGATAAGAGAGACATACAAAATGTGCAGAGCAGTGGGTCCCAAGGACTGGAGTTGAGAACCACTGTTTTAAAAGGATAGTTCGCCCAATAATAATAAAATCTGTCATTTACCAGTAGAATTTCTGAGTTCCGTTGAATGCAAAAGAAAATACATTGAACAATGTGGTTAACCTTTCTTGTCCCCATCGACTTCCATTTTCATACTATGGAAATCAATGGGATCCATCAGCTGTTTGGTTAACCACATTATTCAAAACATCTGATTTTGTGTTCAGTGGAACAAAGAAACTCATACTGGTTTAGAACATATTGAGGGTGAGTAAATGATGACAGAATTCTTATTTTGTTGGTGATCTAGCTATATATATATATATATATATATATATATATATATATATATATATATATATATATACTGCTCAAAAAATAAAGGGAACACTTAAACAACACTTAAAAAGTAAAAACAAGAAAAAAAGTATTTAATAAGATTATTTCACTCATTCAGATCTATGATGTGTTATTTTAGTGTTCCCTTTATTTTTTTGAGTAGTGTATATATATATATATATGTTTCTTATACATGTTACATTATTAACCCTTTATTTTGAAGGTATCCTTGTTACATTGTATTAAAAGTATTAAAATGTTAACAGTAAATTGTGCATACTGTAACTTACAAGCAACTAACTCTAAATCAAATCCTAACCTGATTATTAATATCACTCAGCATAATTACAATGTATAGGACACCAAATTTTGCTTTAGAATTTTCCATGATTTTCTTTACTTTATTATTTTTCGTGATATTTACAGGCCTGCAAATCACTTTAAAAATAACCTGATGTTTCCAGGTTTTCTATGAAAGTGGAAAAGCTGTAGCAAAACATAACACTGTAATTGTTAGGGATGATTGAATAAAATGATTGTAGAAGGCATTTTTTATTGGAAATATTTATTGCAGAATACAAGTGTAACAGCTAGAAAAACTCTTATCAATGTCAAGAGCGTTTAAAACATAAAAATGTCTGAATTTGGATACCAGCTTAAAGACACCACAAGGTTTAATTGATTTTTACTTGTAGACAGAGAAAACAAGACAATCAAAATGCAAACTGCAACAATGAGAAATGCAAAAAATAAAAAAAAGTTAACGTCTAATACGTATGTTTGAGCAATGACATTTGCGCATGCCTACTCAAGCAAAACCGAGGTCAAGTTCATGCTGTTGGCTCCCTTCCAACAAATATCATGTTTCAACAACTGTCATATTTCATCATCTGACTATGAGATAAAACAATGCACGTGGATTCGAATTATCCTCTTCCAAATCTTCACCTTTATCAATTATCCAACAGTGGCATGGACTTTGAGATATAGGTGAACTCCAAAAATAAAACATGTGAATCACAGGCAAACAAATCATGTGATAATGATAATGTCAAACTTGGACATGTTTGCACAGGGGGAAGAGCGCAAATGACTCCACTAGTATCATTTCACACATGATGGTAGACGACTAAAAGAGGGAATTATATCCATTACAACTATACGGAGACCTGCATATGACATGTAGACAAAAATATAGGCCTATACAAGTGTATTGTGGCCACTCATCCTCTCATTTTAGGAAATTGTGGCCCCATGTTTAAAGTATATTGTGCATACGCTATAATAATCTGTTCCCTGGTTTTACTAAAATGTACGCCTGATATAATAATTTGTTCCCTGGATTTAATAAATTGTGGCCATGTTGTACAAATTTGTAACGAATTAGTAAAACATGCTGACACATTAGCAAGTCTTGGGAACGAATTTTACATTCATGGCCATGATATATATATATATATATATATATATATATATATATTGTCCACTTGCAATATGATGCGTTTGTATTTATCATGTTTTTATTTTTATTATATTGTAGTATTTTAGTATTGTATTGTATAGTTATTGTTGTTATTGGGACTGCAGATGAAAATTAGCCTGTATGGCTAAATCTGGCACATTTACATGTTGGACCTTGTTCTCATGTTAATTAATGTGCATTGTCCCTTTAAATAAAGAAACTCAAACTCAATATGTAAGGCTCTGTACATTTAAACGTTCACTCCCAATTATTATCGTAATATGGCAAAATTTCAATTGTAAATTATTTATATATCATGGTTGTAATTGTTTTTGTACTACAGTAATGGACATCAACATCTAAATGCAATACGGTAATGATTATTTAGAGTGAAATGCTGAATTGTCAATAAAAAAAAGAAGACAAAAATAATTCAAAATCTTTAGTGATAGTTCACCCAAAAATGAATGATCAGCGACCAACATGTTCAAACTTCAAAAAGTACTGACATAAAGACATCAAAGTTTTAATTTGAGTCTTGTCCATACGTGTCCATCAATGGCCTTACTTGTTGCATGAGAACAAACCTCATTGCTTAGCTGAAGATCAAATGTGCATGGTTGACATATGCAAACTTCACTGTTCCTCGTGCATCAAACACTTGACCACATGTATGCATGTTGCTCAAATGCTTATGTGGATAAAAATCGAAATTAGATCTGTTTAAAATATAAAGTGATTGTATCTCATCCTTATTAATTACTTTTCAAAGCTTGAAACTTATGGTTGCTTGAAAATATTTTTGGGATTCGTTTTTCTCTTGAATTCAGAGAGACAAATAACCTGTTTGACATAGGATCCACCTATAAAGTCTAAGTGAAATACAGTAGCCAAATACTGTATTTGTGTCCACACATTTGACCTGACTTACAAGAGTTCATTTCATATATTGAACATATGCAGTATCCAAAACAATGTATAAATAGTTAAAAATATAAGAAAATGGCACTCAACTCTAATCCCTTTAAGATTAAAGGAGAACTCCGGCGAACAATGAACCTTTGGTCTAATAAAACATCGGTACCTAGTCAATCGTTCTCTGAGTTTTGTTTTCATGATAATCGAATGTAAAGAGTTTTATCTCTAAAAATTGTTTAGCGTATAATGCTAGTAATAGGGGCATTGAGTAAGTAAAAAGAAATCGCTAGTTTATACCACTAACAAGGCTCAAAATAGCCCCACACTAACACAGTAACATAATGAGGCTCCATACATGCAAAACGAAGCATTGAGAACTTTGTAAGTGTACAGACCGTTTAATAAGAAGATACTTTATAAAGACAGTCCACTTCGCGTATACAGACAGGAGCCATCTTAAAAAATAGTCTCGATAAGTCGATCCCCGAACGCCGTTCATACAGTTCAGAAGTTCGTTGAACTTCATAGAGTTCAGATCACTCAGCACGACGTTCGTGGTTTGACTTATCGAGACTATTTTCTAAGATGGCTCCTGTCTGTATACGCGAAGTGAACTGTCTTCATAAAGTATCTTCTTATTAAACGGTCTGTACACTTTAAAGTTCTCAATGCTTCGTTTTGCATGTATGGAGCCTCATTATGTTACTGTGTTAGTGTGGGGCTATTTTGAGCCTTGTTAGTGTTATAAACTAGCGATTTCTTTTTACTTACTCAATGCCCCCATTACTAGCATTATACGCTAAACAGTTTTTAGAGATAAAACTCTTTACATTCGACTATCATGAAAACAAATCTCAGAGAACGGTTGACTATGTACCGATGTTTTATTAGACCAAAGGTTCATTGTTCGCCGGAGTTCTCCTTTAAGGCAAATCTTCTTGTGTACTGCTACGTTTGCAAAAAAAAACAATTCCTATATATTGACTGTGATGACAAATTAAACTCTGAAAATGACTAAAAGTACTGTGTCATCACAGTTAAGTACTCGGTGTGTTCGTTGTGAGGTCTCTGGATCAGATAGCAGCGCTTCCAGACTTTTTGAGTTCTGTGGTGCTACAATTCCCTTCCCTCATCCTGAGTTCCTTGAGGAGAGTCCAGAAGCACAAACATGTCTTCAATCACTTGCCAGAGGCAGTTGTCTAGCGGGAAGTCGTTGTCCACGAGGTTGACGAGGTAATAGTTGTCGTGGATGTACTTAATGATCATGCGTGAGGGCGATTCGTCCTCGTACAACTTCGCCCATTGCTCGATCCAGAGCGCGAAAGCCTCGTCCTGCGGGAACAGAAAGAATTGAGCTCGGTTTCAATCTATTTTATCTTTTACTACAGCACATAATCACTCTTATCATTGAGACAATAACAGTGAGTGTGCCTGTGAGCGTGCCAAGGTTGTCTAAACTGGGACAGTGTGAGAATGTAAGGTCAAAGAGGGTTTCTGAAGTGTCACGTATGGATGAGCAAGCCGTTTAAACACCTCATTCAGGAGATAATCGGTTTAAAAGCAAACTGAAATTTGTACCTTCCAAGACATAAAGCTGACTGGATCCACCACGGTGGGCTGAACGATCTCTCTGCCTGGGAATATCCCCCATGTCACAGCGTTGGGCTGCATGTCAGGGGCATTTGTGATATTCCTACCCTAAAAAGTGGAGAAAACATTTCAAATTGCCAATATTAAAACCTGGAGATTATTGTTGTAGGGGTACGAGTGTTTTACCTGAACGTTGACAATATGGTAGTTCACACGAGGTTCATATTTCTTCAGCACTTGCAGAAGTGCAGTAACATTTTCACTTGATGTGAAAAACTCCAAATATGCCTGTTGATTACAAGAGGTAAAAATAAACACGATGAAAGAACTATTTCCAAAAGTCAGCCAATTCCAAAAGCACCTAAAATAACACCAAAACAAACCCACAAATCACCAAGTGCACAGTTCCCACAGCATATCTAGACTAAACTATGAATTTTTACTTAGAATATATTCCTTATTTACTTATAATATATATATAATTTATTTCACTTTGATATTTACTGCTATCATTTTAATTTTACTTACAGTTTTAGTCATTTTGTTGTGTATTATATCTATTTTTAAATATAATTAATTTTTCTATTTTTAGTTCTGTCAATGTCTGATTCAATAAATGAATAAATACAAGCCTTCATTTTATATACATATATATATGTACACACATACACACAATTGCTCTTTCATGGTTATTACCGTTAAATAAACCTGAACATGTAAGAAAAGTGTTACTTGAAATAAAGTAAATGTTAACTGAATTAAACTAATATACAGTGTGTATATATATATATATATATATATATATTTTTTTTATACACTGTATATTATTTTACTTCAGTTAATATTTAACTGAAGTAAAACCGCATTTTTCCATCTTAAAAATATATCTAAATTACGCCGTATGTTCTCGTTGACAAATGCGGAACAATTAGTTCATGCGTTCATGACATCAAGACTAGATTATTGTAATGCTCTACTGGGTGGTTGCCCTGCACGCTTAATAAACAAACCTCAGCTAGTTCAAAACGCAGCAGCTCGAGGTCTTACCAGAACCAGGAAGTATGACCATATTAGCCCGGTTCTGTCAACCCTACATTGGCTGCCTATTAAACATCGTATAAATTTTTAAATATTGCTGATTACTTATAAAGCACTAAAAGGTTTAGCTCCGCAGTACTTGAGCGAGCTCTTAACGCATTATAGTCCTTCACGTCTATTGTGATCTCAAAACTCAAAACAGGAGATCCTTTTCCTATTTAGCACCAAAACTCTGGAACAATCTTCCTAACATTGTCCGGGAAGCAGACACACTCTGTCAGTTCAAATCTAGACTAAAAACACATCTCTTTGGCCTAGCATACACATAACACACTATAGACTTCCTTAATTCACAATTAGGCTGTATAGTTTAGATCAGCCGGAACCGGGAACACGTCCCGTAAATCCTGATGTACTTGGTACATCAAAAGAAGGATGGCGTCTACGCTAATATTAGATTCTCTGTTTATCCTGAGGGACCCTCTATGGTGGACCTGCGCCTGGACCCATCCCAACTCATCCTTAAGTGCCGGCCTCATCAACATGACAGCCATCGGCACTGATCCTCAACATCTTGTCTCCAAACTGGCGTGATTACTTCGACTTACAAATAGATGGAAATGGACAAATTCTCTTAATGTTTCGATCCAATTTGTCTTGTAATGCTACCCGAATCACACTGTTCCTTTGTTGGCCTGAGGAGAACTGAGACTGAGCCTGCTTTCTCCCAAGGTTTTTTCTCCATTCAGTCACCTGATGGAGTTTTGGTTCCTTGCCACTGTTGCCTTGGCTTCTGGCTTGCTTATGGTTGTATTATTTAGAAACCGTTAGGATTCTTTTTTTCCCCTTTTTTCTGCAAAGTAAGCGCCGTTTTCGCGGCCGCAACATCTCAAAAACTCACCAAATTTGGCATGCATGTCAGGACTGGTGAAAATTTTCGTATTTTGTGGGTTTTGCGGATGGGCATGGCAAAATAGCTCGCTAGCACCACCTAGAAAATTGGAAAAAAATTACCCCCTCGTCCACATTCAACCTACACGCACGAAATTTGGTGGGGACGTGTATCATTTCAAGACGCACAAAAAAGCCTCAAGAACCCATAGCCTAAACTCGACAGGAAATCCGCCAGTTTGAATTTGGCGGCCATTTTGGGACGATTTACACACTCCTTACTTTAACGAACTCCTCCTAAGGATTTAGTCGGATCGACTTCAAATTTCTGCAGTGCCTTCTAAATGCATTGACGATGTAAAGTTGCTCTATCTGCACGTTTTCGTCGATGGGCGTGTCCGTGGCGTCAATGATTCGCCATGAAACAGGAAGTTGTAGTAACTTGGCTGTAAATGCCCAGATCTGCACAAAATTTTACACATTTGACAAGAGTCCCGCCCTGAACAAATCTACATGCCGACATTCACCCACAGTCATAGCGCCACCTGCTGGAAACAGGAAGTGACTTTTAATGAAGCAGCCCCCGCCACACGTTTGACCTACATGTACGGAATTTCTGTGGCACATGGATCATGTCCATACGTATAAAAAAGCCTCTTGGAGCAATACCCTAAATCCAACAGGAAGTCGGCCACTTTGAATTTTACGTCAATTTTTGGGTGATTTGGATGCGTAGCAAATTCACAGCCGCACCGGCTGAGCTCCAGAATATGCAACGCGGCCGCCTCAACCCCGACGCGATACAGATACTTGCAGCTTTAATTTCATGTTATCACTGTGAAGCTGCTTTGATACAATCTGTATTGTAAAAAGAGCTATATAAATAAAGGTGACTTGACTTGACTTACTTTTAGATATATTTTAGTTTTAGTTAACGATAATAACCATGAAAGAGCAATTGTAATGAAACATGTTTTGATTTTTTTAAATAAATTAACGTGAGTAAAGTTTGTTCCTCACGCAACGTCACTATTATGTTTAGTTAATTTCAGTTTTCATGAACTAGTTTTTCATGTGTTCCTTTGTTTAGATTCCCGCCACTCGTTTTTTTTTATGGTTACTGTTATTAGCTAGTTTGCGTTCATCTCGTTATCTTTAGTATACAAGTTCCAATGTGTTCTCTTTGAGTTGGTCCGGTCACATTTTGGTTAAGTGTGTGTCTCCAGCTACCCATTTGGATTTGTATATTGAACCTTGTATTGGAACATAATTCGTCTTCATCAGTCTGCCGACACACACGCGTTACAGATGATAGGACCGCAAATGGATTTTACCGTGAAGTTTACAGCGGTGGCTCAAATGAGTCAAGACTTTTTTTGTGTTAACCAATCAGTTCTTTCATCTTGCCATCACCTGCCCCTACAACGACGAGACCCTGAAGTCGTTGTTCTGGATCAGGGCAAATTACTACACTCCTATTGACCTCCCAGACACCACCGGATTAAACTGGAAAGAAGCCATCATCCAGTGTCTTTTGAGAGCATCTATCCTCAGTTCAGAACACAGATGGACCCAGACCCTAAATCACCACATGGGACCATAGAAATATCGCATGAGCCCCTCGCAGATGGAGAGCTACCACATGCCGGATTGCGTCAACCAGAGCCCGAGGACAAGTGGACAGCCTTGATCCTCGCCTCGGAAGAGAAGTTCCCAAGTGAGTCTGACCAGGGGTGTGAGCCCACGACATCGGTGGCTGAGGGTATACTGGTGGAATTAGTAACTGAGGACTGGCTGATGGATTTTCATACGAAGATATCATCGCACACCCTATGCCACCTCTTTTCTCATTCTTCACTGCTGTTTTTAGACAGCAGGATAGTCTGTTTGGACTGGGACTTCTCAGTTTCCTCAGAACCCTCATTGCCGTTTCATTGCCGTTGCCTTTAACACTTCTTAGTCTCCGTCAGCCTCCTTCGCCAATCTTCTCAGCCAGTCCTGCAGCCCGACTTCTGTTGGAGGTTTGCAGCCCCTCACCATCTCATGGAAGGCCTAGCCAGGACGTCGAGCCTCAGGTCCTACAACCTTATCCAGCAGCTGAGCGATCCCATGGCTCCACCTCAGATCGTCTCAGACTTGTCAACTCAATGGCTCCGCCCACCTTCGGCTCCACCAGACCCCCTCGGCCGCTCGACCTAACCGGGTTCCCTCGTCCCAGTGGCTCCCCCTTGGTCAGTCGTCATACCACCTCCGCCATGGACTTGCGGATCTTCAGCTATGCTCCGTTCCTCCACCCCTACGGCTACAGCGGCTGCTCCTTCCCTTCGGACTTGCTTCGGTACGCACTCACACGGCATCGACTCAGTCCTTGGGTACTCTGGCTTCTCTTCCGACTGTCATCGCCACAACTTCGCCTAGGCCTCCGATGCCAGCGATGTCACTCTGCTATATCGGCTCCGCCACCGTTGCCCATTTCCCAGATGTCAAAAGTCATATGACCTCGTCTCCACCGGCTGTCGTCACTACCAGGCTTTGAGTCTGCGCCTTCGGCTGTCCACCAACGCTGCCTGGGAATTGTTGTCTTCCCATCACCACTCCTCTGGCGATGCCACTTGCACCACACCTTCGTCCACCTCCAAAACCCCCTCCATCCCTCCCTCATCTGCTTTCACGGAGCAAGGTCGCGCCTTGCCGGAGGGAGGTGTACGGACACTGTTATTTTCAGTTAATTATACTTTTCATGGACTTTTTCAAGTCACATGTGTTCTATTGTTTAGATTCATGCCACTCTTTAGTTTCTATGGTTGCTGTTAGTTTGTTTTCAGCTGTGTTCACCTCATTATCTTTAGTATATATGTTTCTATGTGTTCCCTTTGAGTTGGTCAGGCCAAGTGTCGGTTAAGTGTGTGTCTCCTGCTACCTGTCTGGATTTGTATCTTAAACCTTGCATTGGAACTTTGTCTTCTTCTTCATCAGTCGGCCGACGCACGCGCGTTACAGTCACACAGACTACATTTATGGTAATTTTTTTCGAGCTCAACAAATCTATTACCTTTTCCTCTTTCATTTTATGGAAAAGAGCAGTTTGCTCATTCTTGAAAATATCTTATTTCACATACACACTGTTGAATAGTGTTTTGCTGACCTTTTGAAAGACGTATCCCCCTGGAGGGCCCCAGCCTACAATGGGGTCGGATGAGGCTTTACCGTTAATGTTGGGTTGAGAGTTAATGGTGAGAACACCCCTGCGGTTCACCTTCTCCAACTCATCCTTCAACAGGTTGGTCTCTGTAGCCAGAGGGTCGTCGTTCCACGGCAGACACATGATCTACAAAAAACATTAAGATATAAATATTCCATGCAATATTTTAGTAGTATTTCATCGAAAAACCAATTAACCAATATTATAAAACAGATGTTCTGTCTGTAAATTTTTTTGCTACTTTTTGAATTCTATATTCATAAGAAAGGTGTGCCAAATTGTGATGTTGTTTGACAACCACAATTATCTTTCCTTTGTGTTGTTCCAATCAATAACATGTCCTTGCTCATCTTGACTTGTTCTGGATGTGTACTACTCTGTGTTCCTTCACATAAACCAGTCATACCCACACAAATACATCTACCACAGTATAGCAGAACTCTACTGGTACTTTTACCATCATACTGCCCAGCCGTACATTGTTGTATACTGATCCTGGCTGTACCACTCTACCTTGTGTCCTTTGGAATTGGTTTGCCCCGTGATGTAGTTGGTGAAGACTTCATAAACACTCTCCTCGCTTGTTAGTTCCTCACCCCACATCTGCAGCAGGGCCTCTTTAGGAGACTTACTCTTCAGGTAAAACAGGTAGTAGTCTGTCAGCTCGCCAAAGGCTGGTGAGGAGGAGTTGCCCCTGATGGCGACACGTTAACATTTTTGGTCTCTACATCTTGAACGAGCCACATAAAGCCCAGAAATGAGGGAGGAAACATGTTATGTACCATCTTCCGTTGGGGAAATCATCCCAGTCCTGTGTTCTGTAGATGTAGCTTTTGGGTCGGGAAGCCCAGAATATTGGCCTGACGTCTTCTTCCTTACGCTTTGGATGGGCGCTGATGGCCCAGGGCAGAGGTCGCCTAAAGTTCACATAATATCAATAAGTGAACCTCATTAAAACAGTCAGAAACATGTCTTTATTTTACCCCCAAATAAGAAGAAAAGAATAAGAAATGATACATAGTATATGAGACTCTCAATCTACATTTTGTCCAAACCAGTCGTGGCGGCAATACATGACAATTCTATTTAAAGGGATACTCCACTTTTTTTGGAAATATGCTTATTTTACCACTCCCCCAGAGTTAAACAGTTTTACCGTTTTACCGTTTTCGAATCCATTCAGCGGATTTTCGGATATTTAGAAGAATATTAGTAAACAGACAGTTTCTGGTCTCATTGACTTCTATAGACCAACGCCACTTTTGCGTCATCGAAGGGTAACGCCCCCTTTTGGGGGAAAACACCTCTATACTGTCTATGGGAAAACATACGGATTCCCATGAGAACAGAACTCGCACTAGATCTGCAAAGTTTCTTGATAGCAAAAATGGCACAAACTTAAAGAAGCTAACGTTACTGAATACGGGGTTACAGAGGTGTCCCTTTGAAATGGTCGAAAACTGGATTAATGACCCCACACAGCGGCCAAATATGGACTATTCAGACATCTAACGATACCACTATCTCGTGGAATCACCAAGTAAGTAGCCTTTTTTATTTATTTATTTATCATTTACACACTCACAGTAGCCTATGACAAACTACTAGACGATGAGGCCATGTCACTTGGATCATATTTAACTTGATTTACGCTATTGACAGTTTTGTTGTCGACTAGCTATTAGAAAGACTAAGCTGTTAGCAGCTAACATTACCTTATTAGACTATGTCAATAGCTTAAATCAAGTTAAATATGATCCATTCATCGTCTAGTTTGTCATACTGTGAGTGTTAATGAAAAAAAAGGCTACGTGCTTACTTGGTGATTCCACGAGATAGTGGTATCGTTAGATGTCTGAATAGTCCATATTTGGCCGCTGTGTGGGGTCATTAATCCAGTTTTCGACCATTTCAAAGGGACACCTCTGTAACCCCGTATTCAGTAACGTTAGCTTCTTTAAGTTTGTGCCATTTTTGCTATCAAGAAACTTTGCAGATCTAGTGCGAGTTCTGTTCTCATGGGAATCCGTTTGTTTTCCCATAGACAGTATAGAGGTGTTTTCCCCCAAAAGGGGGCGTTACCCTTCGATGACGCAAAAGTGGCGTTGGTCTATAGTAGGAAAAAAAATATACTATGAAAGTCAATGAGACCAGAAACTGTCTGGTTACTGATATTCTTCTAAATATCCAAAAATCGGCTGAATGGATTAGAAAACGGTAAAACCCAAATGTTCAACTCTGGGGGAGTGGTAAAATGAGCCTATATCCAAAAAAAGTGGACTATCCCTTTAATATGTAAAGTTTTCTTCCTAGGTAATCACGATTGAATCATGATTTCTTTTTGTTTTTGTTTTTTTTGTTTGTTTGTTTCAAACAGCGATCACGATTGTCCCACGATTCTGTACTGACAACTAAATAAAATAACATGTAATTTACTCTGAAAAAAATATTAATTGCTGCAGTTTAATGCATGTTTAATGAATCTGAATGCATAATAAAAAATAAAAAAAACAATTGGTTTGAATGAATGATTCAATGACTCATAAGTACATCACTTTCATTACTCAATGGATTAGCATTTTTGGAACTAATCTCTAGAATGAATGATTCGAAGACAAATCGCAATGTAATCAACATGATCGTTATTTGAAGCACCAAGTTGCTTTCAAAAGGTGATTTACTCTATTTTGATTGCTTCAGTAGACATCATTGTTTATATCCGAACTATAAATTTTATCTCATTTCTTCTGTTAAAATTTGAATATTTGTAGCACAGAAATAACAATACTGTGTGGTTGAAAAGGACTGTTTGTTAAGCTGTTTCATACAATGGCAAGTGCTTTCTCTGGGTCAGCGGCAGCGGCGATGCAGATTTGATTGTTCCTGTGTTCTTCTGTCAAAGGTTTAATACACACAGGCAAATTGTTGTCATTAATGAATGAGATTGCATGGGTGTTTGATTTGAGATTGCAATCTTGCCAAATTCCAGGAAAAAATGATTATGCATAATGCAGGACTTTTTATTATAAGCAAACCATTATACAATGCGACTATTATTTTGAAATGTTTATTCTTTACTACTTTTAGCTGCTCTTGTAAAAAGATTTAGATAGAATATGTAATGTTAACGCTTTGCATAAATGTCCAGTATTTATTGATTGAGGGCCTTATCACAATTCCTGTTTTTTTGTCCCCATATAAGACCTAAAAAAAGATACTTTTGTTATACCATTAAGGATATTTAAGACTTTTTATAGCCTTGAATATGGACCCTGATTACACCTGCCGCTGTTATATAAAATCAATACAGCACTCAAGTCCATCACAATCCATAATCACCTGAGAGCCGTTATCAACTTCAGCATTTGCTGTAGGCTACCATCACCAAAAAAAAAACAAAAAAAAAAATAGGAGCAGTTTCTCAGAATTAAGGTACATTTCAGAGCCACTCACCGTGGATCCTCTACCCATAAGCCTAGCTGTCTGAGAACTTCCATGGTGGCCACCTCTCTGTTGAGTGTGTAAAAGTGCAGGCCTGGGACCTCTCCACTGGCCAGCAGAACCTTGCACATCTCCACCGCCTGCTGGATGCCATAGTTCCGAATGGCGGCGTCGTTTTCTTTAATGGGCTCAATCACCTGCTTGATCTCCTCTGGCACTTCAAGTTTGGAGAGTTTGACCAGCTGACGGAGTGAGTGGTACCCCTGTGCAAACAACGGAAATTCCAATTTTAAAGAATGCACAAAAAAGCACAATAAAAGTCCTTACAAAAGACTTATGAGTTGTGTGTGAGAAATTTGACACTGAAATCGAAGATGTTACCCTCCACAACATTTTATAGAAATCTGGTGATGTAACGAGTCATATGCATAAATTAAATTCGAGAGTTAAATCGAAGAGAGACTTTTTGTAGAAAATTGGCTTAAACTTCAGGATATTGTATGACTTTAGAATTTTTGAAATAGAGCATGTCATATGGCTCATTTTATGGTGTTTTTTGCTTAATGCTTTTGCTGCATAGAGATGAATGTAAACAGTGCGTCGCATTCAACGCAAATTGACATATTTTCGTAATCAATTACAGAGGCATCCCTAGTTCACACTATGTCACTAATTACTAGAAGACAACCCAGACATTGTACTTTTAGCTGTTCACATCCTCTGACTGAAAATTAAGCATTTCAATGGCAAGATTATTAATGCCAATAATAAATCTGTGTAATTTGAGTAATCCATAGACAAAACCATACAAACAAGTAACTGTCGTTAAAGTATTAAAAAAAAAATACTTTTATTAAGCAGGACATTAGATCCTTTTCTAATTGCATTAGGCTGGATTGTATGTCTATTGTTTATTTTAAGATAATTCTCTTAACAAAAGCCTCTTATAGGAAGCTGCTGCCATTTTTAGATTTGATATTACAGAGTACAAGTCAGAGCTCTCCAATAATTCAAAGTTTACGATTTGTGATTACAAGTGACGTGACCATTTTTTCCGTTCAGTAATTCTGACATGGCATGAACAAACCTCAACATGAGAATGAATAAATGACAGAAATTAGATTTTTAAGAGCCAAATGAAGTAATGTAAAACAGACAGAAAATATTATGTGGTGCAATAAATACATTATCACATCATTGCATAAATTCAATTGGTCTTTTGCAATGATATGACATCATATGTCAGTTTATACAGCAGTGTTTGGCTGATAAGAGAATTGGATGACTTCCACATCATCAAGGTGCAGTGGTTGGTCAGTTTATGTGTTCATGTACCTGAATAGGGAAGATTCCTGGAAGAATGGGGCAGGTGATGCCAATGGCCCGACAGTCTTTAGTAAACTTAAGGAAGTTTTCTGCCCTGAAAAAAAGCTGGGTGACGATGAAGTGAGCACCAGCATCAACCTTCTCCTTCAAGTGCCTGAGGTCATCTTCATAGCTCTCAGCCTCTGGGTGACCCGTGGGGTAACCTATCATTACATTTGAGAGGGGTTTGAGCTGGTGAATTTTAGAGTTCCATGCAAAAATCACATAACTAGAACCAGAAATCTAGAAAATTGCTGTTGTTGTAAAGTATTTTGAGTGGTTGCTAGCTAGGTGGTTATCAACCAGGAGAAAATCTGTGAACAATGGTAATATGCCTTAGCAAACACCAGTTGCATGTCTATCTAAAGCTCACCTGCAACACAGATATCAAAATAGTCATCGAATTCACAGCGAATGTGCTTGACCAGATCTGTAGCATAGTTGAAACCTCCATCTTCCTCCACCCAATCTTCCCCAATAGGATCTGCAAAAGACAATCAGGGTCAAATCAGGTTCACTCAACCGAACATCCAAAACAAGGGCTAAATGTGCTCGCTGTATGCGTGTAGTGTGTGTAGACAGCAGTCTTGGTCCACACCAGTATTCGGATGGCAACGTTCACAATTATTCAAGTGAACTGCGCAAACAGAGCAATCGCACCAGGGTTTGTTTTCATTGGAAAAAAACAAAACAAAACATGGCAAGTGTGAACACACCCAAAATACCTAATTTTGGCCAAATTCTACATCACTACTGCATGTATCCTTCATTGGGAAGGCAATCCTAGTTTCACAGACAAACACAGTTGGAAAAAGAAATCCAAGATGGCAGATGGACTAGAGAGAAAAGATCATTATAAGCTATATACTTAAATCTCACTCAGTATTGAAAAGTTCAGAAGTTTAAACATAGCTAGAAGTTCAATTTAATAAAAAATTGGGTAACACTTTACTTGAAGGGGTGTGCATGAGACTAAGATGATACCTTCATAATCATGACATGACATATGTTATGAATATGAAGTTTTATGCATGTTTGTGACAACTGTCATTAAGTGTCATTCGCTCAGTTATGACATTTTGAATGCAAATATGACATTGTTTGAGATGTCTTTGTTATGACACCTTGACATAAACCAATACATCATAACCTGTCAGTGTCTTTGTCATGCATTACTAAGACAACACAATCTGTCATAAACATGACATAGCAGATTAATGATCAAACTTAAGAAACCACTTAGCTTTATTGGTTAACATTACATTAAACTGTCAGGTGGTTGGGTTTGACATTGGCTGTCATGAAGCCATTATAACTTTTTAATGACAAATTCAATTAGTACCACTCTAGTTGAGGTTATGAAAAATATTAATGACACAGTTATAATGCCTCATGACAGCCAATGTCAAAGCCAACCACATGACAGTTTAACTTAATTTTATGTCAAGTTGTCATGACAAAGGCACTGACAGGTTATGATGTTATGGTTTATGTCAAGATGTCATAACAAAGACATCTTAAACAATGTCATATTTGCATTAAAAATGTCATAACTGAGCGAAAGATACTTAATGACAGTTGTCATAAACATGCATAAAACTTATGAAGGTGTCATGTCAGTCTTATGAACACCCCATCAAGTAAAGTGTTACCAAAAATTGTCTATTTTACCAAATATCATACATACATTACAGTAAACTGATGCTGCCATTCAAAAGTAAATTAAGTCACTCACTTATGAGGATCCGTAACAGTTACGATGCTACTTTAGAGAGCAGTTGAATATGTAGACATCATGACCTTTTACTAGGTTTTGAAACTTTTTGGGGGGTGGAATGGCACATCAAAATGTGTTGTTTGAACCTATAAGTAACTCATAGATTTCACATGAGTCAGTGTTCATACCTCCTCTGAGGGCCATGATATTCTTTAGGCCAAGCCGCTTGGCTTTATTTAAATGGGCTGATATTTTCTCTTTCGTCTGATTACAGCATGTCAAATGCAGGACACTCTCCAGGCCGCAATAATTGACTGCTGTGCTTGCTATCATCATGGAAGACGTTTCTTTGTCTGAGCCCGGATCTCCAGCGGGATGCCAAGTGATGTCAATGAAGAGGGGACCTCCAGAACCCATTCGGTCAAATCTAACACACAAAGAAATATAAGATATATAATGATAATTTGGAAGGAAAATATGATTGATTTTCAAATGCGTCACAATGGTGTATATATACAGTCGTGCTCAGAATTAATGGGACCCCTGGTAAATATGATGAAAACTGGCTGTAAAAAATAATTCTGCATTGTTTATCCTTTTGATCTTCCATTCAAAAAATTGGCAAAATTCTAACCTTTCATTGAAGCAAAAGAATTGAAACTGGGGGTAAATCACACTATGAAATAAATGTTTTTCTCCAAAACACTCTGGCCATAATTGTTGGCACCCCTAAAAATTTTTTATGAGAAAAATATCTCTGAAATACATTCCCATTAATATTTAATTTTTTAAGCACATCAGGGTGACTAGGAACATGAAATTGTCCAGCTATGACTTCTTGTTTCAAGGAGTTTAAATATGAGGAAGCACAAAGGTCAAATTCCCTGAATCATGTTTTTTTGGTGGAGATTCCCTCAATAACAAAAACATAAAAACTAAATCAGCATTTTTTTTGCTTTCCTACCTAGAGATAAGATTGACTGCTCCAGAAGCTGTGCGGGGTGGGAAGAACTCTAGTGAGAACCAGTGGTCCCCAGACTCGATCCGCCGTTTCATCTTGTCCCGCAGCCGGTCAGTGCGGTCGGCGTCCAGTACAGGGGTTGAGCACCTGGAGCTCTCTTTGGAGCTCTCTCCACTGCAACTGGCCCCGCTAGAGTCGCTCTTCGAGGACTGCCAACCTATGTCAGCTCTTTGGTTCACCATGTTTCCTGTACTAAGTGCTGAATGTCACCCCGAAAAGAAAAAAAAAAACAGTAAAAACGATCACTTTGAGCTAGGTTGACTTTTTTAATGTTTGTTTGGGATACTAATGGGACTTTTTTAAATCGCAAACAAATTACACTGATGGCACTGACTATGTTCAGAATGGAATACTAGCTGCACAAAATTTCTGTATTCTACTAATTAAAAAAAAATAAGAGAGAGAGATGATGTAAAAAAAAAAATGCATGTAATAATGACTTCACAGTGGAAATGAAAAGTCGGGCCCACTGTCTGTACTTTGAGATATACAGTATCCAGATCACTGTTCTTAAACTGTGCACGTGACTCTTGAATCTTTAAATTGTGTACAATTATGTAACATTATTTCAATAAAATGTACGTAGGTAAAGAGATAAAAAAAGCACATTATCATTATAATGTTAACTTTTCATTTAAAGTTTACTACTCAAACATGTTACTGACAGCTATATTTAGTAGCATATGAAGGTGATGCGTTACGTGTCTTTCTCAAATATTATGGCATATACAACTCATCAGCAGGCAGATTTGTAGTACTGCTCACGATCTCTCCTTTATCATAAACTTGAATGGGGAAGTTTGATAAAAATAAAAAAAAGATATGATGATCCTAATAGCTACCTTCAGTTTTGGTTACAACGGGTCTCATTTGACATCATAATGAAGACATGCTTATGCAAAAAGTTGTGTTTCAATCTGGTTTCAATGCATGATTTAAAGCAGGCAATCAATGCAAGCAGCAAACATCGTTTTATATGACATAACTCAATTCAAAAATTATTTGTGCTTCTTTTGGTATTGTGCGAAAGGGTGCTCTAGACATGCGGGTCCGCGCGACTGCAGCCTATCAATAGCCTAACCGAAAGCGAAACATTCATGCCAGCTCTGCAAACGTGTAACAGTCTTTGCTTCATTACCTTCAACCTTTTCTCGATCCCCTAGGAGTTATGAGAGGACAGTACAGTTCCAGTTCTCCACAGCGTGTGCGAACCATAGACTGTAAAAAAACGAACACAGCATGGACGACAAAGAGGATGGTGTTGTGATGGACCACGCCCATTTCAAAACTATCCACGCCCACTTCTGTCCATAGGATCGTCCTATTGGCTGCAGGGACCGTCATCGTTTATGATGTAAACACACCACATGTACTCATGAATAGTTAAATGAGCTATATAACAAAATTAAGGAAGTATGTGATTTTCCCCAGTATTTGTTTGTCTTATGTCTAATCTGATGTAAAATGAAACTGTAGCTTTTATGAAAGTTGAATAAAAAAAATAAATAAGGAATAAGTGTCTTTCAAAAAACTCCACAGAAAGTACCCTGCTAAGCATGTTTTGGAAAGATTTAAGCCTAATATTCCACCTGTGACTTTTAAGCACAAGAAAAATAAAGTTTTGTTCACCTAAAAAGACCATAAGACAGTTGCAGCTCATACAGAACGCTGCTGCCAGGATTCTGAGCAGGACCAGAAAATATGAACACATCACACACCAGTCCTCAAGTCTTTACACTGGCTGCCAGTTACATTTAGGATAGATTTTAAAGTATTATTACTGGTATATAAATCATTTAATGGGTTAGGACCTCAATATATTGCAGATATGCTAACTGAATATAAACCCAACAGATCACTCAGATCATTAGGATCACATCAGCTAGAAATACCAAGGGTTCACTCTAAGCATGGAGAGTCTGCTTTTAGCCATTATGCCAGCCGCAGCTGGAACCAGCTTCCAGAAGAGATCAGGTGCTCCTATAGGTATACAGTAGTCACATTCAAATCCAGACTCAAAACACATCTGTTTAGCTGTGCATTTATGAATGAGCACTGTCACTGTTCGTCCGACTGTTACTGCACTTCATTTTATTCTAAATGGTTTTACTTTACTGTATTTTATTTTTATCATAATTTTTATTTTTCATTATTTCTTATTTTTTATTCTAAACTGTTTTAATTATTCTGATTTCTTTTGATTATTTTAATTTCTTCTATGTAAAGCACTTTGAATTGCCATCGTGTCTGAAATGTGCTATATAAATAAACTTGCCTTGCCTTGCCTTGCCACTGTATTTATTTTGGAAAGACGTACATGATAGATATCATATTTGTCTATTTGATGGGGTTTTTATACTCAGAATGACAATTTGGAATGCAAATTACCACATATTATACAGTTATTATTATTTTTTTTTTAGGAAAATACCATACCTACATAAAAAAGTGGGCTCAATCCAAACCAAATTTTTCACATTTTAAAAATGACTTTATATTCTATGTAAATCTTTTGTGGAAAAAAGTGCAGAAAACATGTAATGCTTTGAAAGCACTGGATTTTATGTGTTTTCTACATAAGAAAATACAATATGTAATACCTCTTGTTCTCATGGCATTAAATAATAATAATAAAAAAATAAACACAAACGAGCAATACTGTATGTGTATGTGGAGAAGGCAGGATAAATGCAGACACACGCCCACACAGAAAAAAAAGAAAAGAAAAGTCAAAAGTCAACAATCAACATATTTATTAAAACTGTTCTTTAATCTTTGAAGTCTTTTGTTTTATTTTTTCCTGCAATAATGCACATCGACCTAGTGCGTTTAGTACACTTAAAGCTGCGTAGCTTGCGTCAGCTTGATTGAATCCAGCTTGTCTGCGTTAAAGTTACGCAGCTGGTGCGCGCTCGAACGCTTCAGCTCTCGTGTGATGGTCATGTGATCAGGTGCGCTCTAGTGGCGGTGTGTTGCTGAAGATGGCGTGCTGTGGAGGCTGTTTGTGTTGTCACTGCTGCTGCAATGAAGGCGATATAAGAACACCAGAGGAGCTGGTATGAGGGGATTTATGTGTATTATCTGTTTCATAACTGAAAGCGCCTTGTTGAATGTTATGCGCGTCCTTTCTAATGCGCAAAATGATGCTTCATCTGTTATTCTCCACCCACATTCACTGTAAACAGCACCATGTAAATCAAGTGTACACTAACAATGAGTTCACAAATCAAACTGAGTGTACTAAGAGCAATAAAACTCAACAAACTAACGTTACTGAATTCATTATCACCGAACGAGAAAGTGTAACATTAACTGTTTCTGAATTTAGTGTGCTCCCTATCTAGAAGACATTGTTGGGCATAACTTACTTGGCCAGTGCAGCAGTTTTGGATAATATGTCATTAGGGCGTCATGTCATTTTGGAATTATATCACAAACATATTAAGCTTGTAATTCTTGATTTTATGATGATTAACCTCATTTAATAATTATGTAACGTTAAATGAGTTTCTTATTTTTGTAAAGACAAAGAAAGAAAAAAAAGAAAAAAGAGATATGTGGACAAATCTTCTGATTCAGTCATTATTCTAGGTATAAGAAAATGACATGTCAGAAATGTACTGAGAAAGAGTCCTTCCATTGTTTAGAGTCGTCACATGCCATCTGTTCATTTTGAAGACTGCGATCATCCCAGTCTGGGAAACCTTAGAACCACCAAAAGGAAACCATCTGGGATTTACTTTCTAAACCATCTGATCCCATTTTCTGAATGTGTTAATCTGATTTTATTCTGACTTTTGCTTGTTAGACAATACTGGGTGAAACCAGAGAAGATGATGATGATGAAATATTGCCAAGAAAAGACTATGAGGTCAGTGAATAATGGACATAAAGTAATTCTAAGACTTGAAACATACTTGATATTTTGTCTTTACCTGTGATGTCTGAACAAAATGAACGCTGCATGTAATGTCTTCATTAATATTTTACATTTCAGAGTTTGGATTATGACCGATGTATAAATGAGCCATTCTTGGAGGTTTTAGAGGGGTTGGATAATAAGGTAAAATGCATTATGTCATCATTTACCATATTCGATGATGTCAAGTCCTTGTTTGCCAAGCTAATTATCTAATTTCTCTTACAGACAGCTAGAAAGTATGAAGCGATAAAGTGGATTTTGGTCTTTGCAATTGGAGTATCAACAGGCCTGGTATGTATCGGGGTGGTTTGTGCATCTAAAATGATTTCGATCAATTGCATAAGCTGTTTTTATAACATCTTGATATTTCTACTGTAGAGTTTGAAACTTATAGAGGATTGTAGATCCTGTGGGAGTAGAATATGCAATACAAAATTATAACTACAACAATATAAAATGAGAACCAATGTCTTTGTTGTGGTATTGGTTATTGGTATTGGTAATAGTATTGGTTATCTGTACCTTTGTTGTTTTTATATTTAGTACAAATATATTTAAACTGATGAATAAACTGATAACTAGTGTTACAAGACCATTAAGATTTTTCTGTTACACTTTATTTTATGGTAACTTCCTAGTTACACGTGTACTTACTATAGTAATAACTGTAGGATATTCAAATATTTGACATTTAATCTCAGTACAGTTTCTATGGTTATAAAAAAAAATTTTAATTTCTAACTTAACTTCTCTTTTTTCAGACTGGCCTGTTTGTGGATTTCTTTGTGCGGCTCTTCACTCAGCTAAAGTTCAGCTTGGTTGGAAAATGTATCTTTTCTGCTCAATCCTGCTTTGTGTTTTGGCTTGTAATTTTGCACCATTTGGTGATTGGAGTCCTTGACGTGTTGTTTAGCTGTGGAGGATTGCAGTGAGAATGGCTGTTTAGCTCTCTCATTACTGGAGCTGCTGGCTCTCAATATGATGTTCATATTCATCTCCAGTGTTCTGGTGCTCATTGAGGTAAGAACATACATTAAAGTTAGGGTAGGGAATTTCAGAGAGGCTAGCAATAGCAACCTAGCTTTGAAAGCATGACATCCTACCCTCCCTTCACAGTGCTTTCCAAAGCCACGCCTCCTTCAAATCACATGAACACGCACAGCAGAGTCTACAAAGCATCCCAGGATGAAAGACTGTTAAATTACCCCTTAACTTGATAGTGTTGACATCAAGAAACGCATAAATCTGAGTCTGACAGCTCTGGGTAGATTGTCACCAGGTTGCCATCTTGTAAATAATGTTATGACATGGCATGAACGTTTGGTTCAGGAGGAACTCTAAAAGGTGGCTGCTGTTTGTTTTTTTTCACTCTGTGGCAGTCTGTCTGCTACTCTGCATGACATGAAACGCTAATGATGTGTGATGTCTGAGCGAGTAGGGTGTGCGGAGTAATGGAAATACATGCGTTGACAGGCAGATAGGACATCCTATCATTGCGTTCGGACCGAATGCAATGATTGGACAAACATTTTTTTGATCCTGAGACTTCCAAACATGATATATACAGTCATGGTCAAAATTGATGGCATCCCTGGTAAATATGATAAAAACTGGCTGTAAAAAATAAATCTGCATTGTTTATCCTTTTGATCTTTCATTCAAAAAATTGTCAAAAATCTAACTTGTCATTGAAGTAAAAGAATTGAAAGTGGGGGGGAAATCACGTTATAAAATAAATGTTTTTCTCCAAAACACGTTGGCCACAATTATTGGCACTTCTAGAATATTTTATGAGTAAAATATCTCTTAATGATATTCCCATTAATATTTACCTTTTTTAGCACACCAGGGTGACTAGGAACATGAAATTGTCCAGCTATGACTTCTTGTTTCACAGGAGTTTAAATATGAGGAAACACAAATCATCCATCACAATAGAGTAAAACCAAAGAATATAGTTCTGATGTGCATAAAAAGATTGTTGACCATCACAAAATACAAAGTGGCTGTAAGAAAATAGCTAAAGAATTGAAAATACCCATTTTGACCATCAGGGCAATAATTAAGAAATTCCAATCAACTAAAGATGTTAGGAATCTGCCAGGAAGAGGATGTTTGTCTATATTTCCTTAAATGGACGGTGAGGATAAGTTTGAGTGGCCAAAGACTCTTCAAGGATCACAGATGGAGAATTGCAGATATTAGTTTAGACTTAGGGTCAGAAAGCAAAAAAAAAAGAAACCTACATCACCACATGTTGTTTGGGAGGGTTTCAAGAAAAAATCCTCCTCGCTCATCCAAGAACAAACTCCAGCAAATTCAGGTGTCAGACATGACTGGATCTTCAAATGGGACAGGCTTCTGTGGTCAGATTAAACTTAAAAAAGAGCTTTTTGGCAGCAAACACACTAGATGGGTTTGGTGCACACAAGGATAAAAAGTACCCCATGTGTACAATTTAATAAACCGTTGGATCTTTAATGTTGTGGGCATATTTTTTGCTGGAGGTCCTGGACTTCTTGTTCAGATACTTGGCATCGTAGATTCTACCAAAAATCAACAGATAAAAAATCAAAACCTGACGCCTTCTGCTAGAAATCTTATAATGGGCTATGGTTGGATCTTCCATCAGGACAACGATCCAAAACAAAATCAACACGCAAATTAGTTACGGAGCACAAAATAAAGCTTCTGCCTTTATCGTCACAGTGTCCTGACCTGATGAGTGGTCTGAACACCAACGTGGATCTGGAGACAGTCTGAATGGAGGAATGGTCTCTGATCTCTTGTCAGGTGTTCTCCAAACTCATCAGGCATTATAGGAAAATACTCAGATCTGGTATCTTGGCAAAAGGAGATTGCAAAAAGTATTTAAAGGGGTCATGAACTGGCTTTTTAAATGTTATTATATTGTTGTCTGAGGTCAACTTATAACGTTCGCTTGGTTTTTGCATTCAAAAACATCAAAATGAACAAGTAATAGGCTATTTTGTACCCTGGTTGTGAGCCTACCTAAAAAACAGTCGTTTTTTATGGGCGTGTCGCACTGAAGACTTGGAAGTAAACACCCACTGCTGCGAGTGGAGAACAGTTTTACATATTATAATGAGTTTAACTCACCCGTCGGTGCACACATGGGGGAAAACGTCCAATGTTGTAAAATGGCAACCGGATTCGCCCATACTTGTTCAACCCAAAGTCAGAGTGTTGCACAATATTCCTGTCAGATCCAATATAGACGGCACAGCACCGTTCTTTACTCTTAATCGGTCTGCAAATCCAGTCTTGTTGACAAAACAATCCTCAGTGAAATGAAGCGAACGTGTTTTACCCTCATCAGCTGGAACGTCATTAAAAATAAAGTTTATCCATGAAGTCCTATTGGAATAGCGACTGTCTTGCACAACCAGGCACTGCACAATATTCTGTATTGCTCGGTAGCGATCCAGTTTGTCATCACGAGGTAAGCGTGCATGTATGTTACTATGTGTGTAATGCGCGAATCGGTGGGCGGGGCTAAACCTGCCGTGGTGAAGCAGGCGTTGATCATCTTCTGTGGGGGTGGTGTTTTATCCTCTTTGTCGTCATAGTTCCCCACTTTTAAAAACGAGTCGTTTGCTGAGCCTGGTGTCAATAAAAGCTTTTATTGGACTAACAAGGACGTTTTCAGTTCTGAAACTTACAGGATATTCTTATAATATGATGACCTCTTAGATGTCAAAAGCTCAAGGAAAATTTGATTTCTCAGTTCATCACCCCTTTAATATAGGGTGCCAATAATTGTGGCCAACGTGTTTTGGAGAAAAACATTTATTTTATAATGTGATTTCCCCCCCCCCCCCCCTACATTCAATTCTTTTACTTCAATGAAAGGTTAGAATTGTGCTAATTTTTTAAAAGAAATATCAAAAGGATAAACAATGCACATTTATTTTTTACAGCCAGTTTTGATCATATTTACCAAGGGTGCCATCTATTTTGACCATGACTGTATATACATGTTTTAATATTTAGACCACTTCTATTATTGATTGCTATCAGGATGTGAAGACAGTAACTGCTCTAAACTGCTCTCAGTTGGAAAGTTACAAGACGCACACAAACACACACACACATATCATACATGTATATCATTTACATATAAATGACATAAATATATAAATCATAAATCAAAAAAGCTCCGCTCATTTAATAATTGTATAGTGGGGGAGTATATAATGAATCTTATTTTTTTTTTTTTCCTGTATATAGCCTGTTGCAGCTGGGTCTGGTATCCCAGAAATTAAAAGTTACCTTAACGGAGTAAAGATTCCAGGGATTGTGCGGCTGCGGACCTTCATTTGTAAAGTCACTGGTGTCCTGTTTGCTGTTGCTGGAGGTAATTATGAGAAATTTGTCCATATCTGCACTACAAAGATTATAATAAAACCTGACTCTGTGCTCTAAATGACGTAATGGTGATTGCCAATTAAAACTCTATTTGGTTAAAGGTAGGGTATGTGATTTTCTTTTTTGACCATTTTTTTTTCAAAATCACTTGAAATCCTATTCCTAACCCACTTACAGCCTCTGAGTTAGAAGCACTGAGGCCATGTCCACACTAATACGTTTTCGTTTGAAAACGTATATTTTTCTCTCCGTTTTGGCCTTCCGTCCACACTGAAACGCCGTTTTAAGTCACCAAAAACGTATAGTTTGAAAAACGCTCTCCAAAGTGGATGAATTTGAAAACGCCGTTTTCGCGTTGTAGTGTGGACAGTGAAACCGGAGGTATTTCAAAACGATGACGTAAGTTTAGTCATGTGATCCATGTAGTACCAATAGATATTCATGTTTATCGCTATTGTGCCTATTATTCATTTTTACACTGTTGCTAAAATATGTTACTTTCTATGTTACTTAATATGTGCTATTCTTCATAGCACAGTACTGCGAGACAGATAATGTACTCACATTTGCAGTCCTGCGGCAAAACAGGAGAGCAGTTGCGTTTTAGACCAAATATGGTGACTGAATGCGACCTGGATGCATCAGTGATGGTGAGATATTTTGCTAAATAAAATGATCCCGTTTGAAGAATTGCGCGATAACTTTATTATTTATTTCCCCCTCTGTAACGTCTCAGTGAGCTTTTGTGAAGTTTCATGCATGCGCAGTAAAGTGAATTTAGAAGTTTCTCATCCACACTGAAACGTCAGAAAACGCCTGAAAACACTAGTGTGGACGGAGAGCGTTTTTAAACGAAAACCCCGTTTTCAAATGTATCCGGATTAATGTGGACGTAGCCTGAAATGAATATCACGGACTCAAAACTCCAGCCAATCATTTCCATGACCACCTAGAATCATTGGACAGTCAGTGCGTCAATCAAACGGTTGTACCATACCCCCATGTGTGTCCCCTTCATGTGCATACTCGTGACCCAGTCACAGTAAGTGCAAGTTCCCCCATTACACAGAGTGAGAGAGAGAGAGAGAGAGAGAGAGTGCAATCTCGCGCATCTGAGTTTTGCAGATGCATGGTTGCCGCGTCCATGTTCATCGAATGGGTGGAGTCAGGGCCAGCATTGGAGGAAAGAAGGTAGGACCTTTTGAGTTGTGTATTTTCAAAATCTGCCGGCCGTTTTGCAAATCCCATACCCTACCTTTAAGGTTTTCAAGAAACATATGTGTAAACTGGCCTGATGCTGGTAATATGATGCTGGCCTTGCAGCCAGATGACAGTGGCAGGTCTTTTAAATGTTATTCCAGGCTGAATCAGTATTGTTTTTTTTTGTTTCAGGGTTGTTTGTTGGTAAAGAGGGACCGATGATCCACAGTGGAGCGATAGTAGGGGCAGGACTTCCTCAGGTACTCCTCCATATGCTGATATTTCCAACGTGAGCTGAGTAATACACATATTGAGTTCACTAATCTTTAACCTTTCTGCCGTAGAAAGAAGTTAAGATTGACAGTACTGTAAGGCTAGAAGCTTACGCTGCTATTTTGAACCAATAATCGGAAACAAAAAGCAGTTGAAGGGTGATGTGCATAATTCAGTTTTTATCTGACCCCAATAAAGTTGTTATTATTCTTTTACCTCTTATTCTTTAAAGGTAAGTCTTTCTTAGAAGTGATATCATTTCTGAAGTACTAGGGCAGTAAAGAGTTCTACCCCTATTCGCTCAGCCCTACGATACTTTAGATGGTTGATGATTTTGTGATCTGAATGTTACCTGGTAAGTAATTTATGCGTCATCTTTCCTGCCACATTCGAAGTTAAATATTTTGAATGCGTGTTTGTATGTCTGCTTAGTTTCAGAGCATCACCTTCAAGAAGATTCGCTTTCACTTCCCATATTTCCGCAGTGACAGGTAAGTAATGCATCACACCAAACACTAAATCATTTATTACATAGTGCAAAATGAATGTAAAACAGCATTTAACTCCACTGGCTGCTACCCTTTACCTCTGTAATGTGGTATATTTCTATGTGAAAATGCAGTATAGAACATTGTATCCAGTGATAATTGAGTGAAATGCAAAATGTATCAATATTTAAAGGGTTAGTTCACCCAAAAATGGAAATTCTGTCAGTATTTACTCTTTTTTCTTCATGTTGTTCCAACCCTGTAAGACTTTCGTTCGTCTTCGGAACACAAATTAAGATATTTTTGATGAAATCTGAGAGCTGGATCACTCCTGCATACTAGTCCATAGGCTTCTTGAGGAATTGAAACTTGCTGGCCTCAAAGTTATTAAAGACATCGTTAAAATAGTGCAAGTGACTCAGTGGCCCAATCTTAACTTTATCAAGCGACGAGAATACTTTTTGTGCGCAAAAACAAACAAAAATAACGACTTTATTTTAACTATTCTCTAGTTCTCTAGTTCTATTCTCAACTTCCTTCTCTATGGGCCTCTAGTCAGTTAACGTAGTGTGATAGCGTAGAGCTACGTTACACGTAGGCTCACTATTGGCCGACGCTGGTCATGTGTGTGATGCGTGTGACGTACAACAACAGAAGCTTACACTATTAAACTAGTAACCTGACTCGAGGCAGAGAGAGAAGTAAATGAATAGTTGAAATAAAGTCATTATTTTTGTTGTTTTTTTGCGTATCTCGTTGTTTGATAAACTTAAGATTGAGCCACTGTAGTCACTGACTATTTTAACAATGTCTTTTCGAGGACGTTTCAATCCCTCAGAAGCCTATAGACTAGTATGCAGGAGTGATCCAGCTCTAAGACTTCATCAAAAATATCTTAATTTGTGTTCCGAAGATGAACGAAGATCTTACGGGGTTGGAACAACATGAGGGAGAGTAAATACTGACAGAATTTTCATTTTTGGGTGTACTAACCCTTTAAAGCTAGTTTACGGAAATAGTGTTTTTGTTAACATGATCCAATATCATGAGTAGCTTTTTAAAAAAAAAAAATACTTTTTTTGGTTACTCTTTACAATAAGGTTTCATTTGTTAACATGAAGTAAGAATGAGAATTATTATTGCATTAACTAATATTAAGCGAATGTTATTAATGTTAATTAGGCCTTATTGTAAAGTGTTAGCCTTTTATCTTTATAATATAACTGTTGTATGATATTATTTTATTATAATTAATACATAATATATTTATAAAAAAAATAACATAATATATATATTGCATCTTTAGAATAATGTGCACTGCTTAAATGTGCTCAATAAGACTGACTGTGTATTAATAACTGGGATATCAAAAGTGCCCTAATTTTTTTTTTGATTTATGTTATGTTGTGTTAAGGGACAAAAGGGATTTTGTGTCGGCGGGTGCAGCAGCCGGAGTTGCGGCTGCCTTCGGGGCACCCATAGGGGGCACACTCTTTAGTCTGGAGGAGGGGTCATCCTTCTGGAACCAGGCTCTCACATGGAAAGTGGTATGTTGATGTTTGTTGGGTTTTGGCAGAGACTATAGAGACATGCCACTTCCTCAATCCTTAATACAACTATATTGGGAAAACCCGTATCACCAAAGACAGAGAGCGAGAGAATCTTTGTGCATGCGCAGTAAAAGTATAACCTGTGGGGGAAAAGGCATTTTAAACCTTATTTTGGGGCAAAGTCATCAAACTTTTTCAGTGATTTTTATCATATTTTACTGTTTTTTGTTTCTATACAAGCAGTTTTTATGTCCCAGTGACCAGTGAAAGTGCCCATCATTTAGATTGGAGCCTGGTCTTGTTGGTCCGAAATAGCTGCCCGGAGGCGTTGCCAAGATGGCGGCCGAGTGGCATGACTTGACTAAAAGGACTTTGGTTTTGGTCATGTATTTTTGGTTTGTGCTCAAAGTGCTACTTGACCTTAATCCATTATAATTCCCTGTACCTGTCTCTCTTCTGTCTTTTAGTTGTTCTGCTCCATGTCTGCCACTTTTACACTCAACTTCTTTCGTTCTGGGATCAACTTCAATAAATGGGGATCATTCCAGCTCCCTGGCCTGCTCAACTTTGGAGAGTTCAAGGTGAAGAACTACAGAATGAAAACATTAAGTCCCCTTTATTATATGCATTTTTATTGTGTTGATGTAGGTTAGGTCAGGGGTTCTCAACTCCAGTCCTCGCGACCCACTGCTCTGCATATTGTGTATGTCTCCCTTACTTAACACACCTGATTCAGATCCTCAGCTTGTTAGGATAGCCGTAGAGTCTGGCCCTGTCCCAATACTCACTTGAGCCCTAAGGCCTTCCTCGAAGTGGACACTTGTTGAAAGTGCACTTAGCGGAGAAAGAGCGCAAGGGCCCGAAGCTGTGAAGAGCAGAATTGGGACAGTTTTGCACACCTCAAAAAGCTACTTTTTTTTTTAACTCTTACCCAGCAACCTTTCTGTTAATGCTATTAATATTAAAACAGTTTTTGGCTAAGATAAAATGTGATTGAGGTTTACCTGAGTTTATACTGCCTTACCATATTCACAGAGATTCGAAATGCAATGTTAATTGTTATTATGGAAATTGATATATGAAATTCCCATACATGAAAAAAAAGAAACAAAAACAAAAAAAAACATGACGTGTTGGTGATATATTTTGTATAGGCTATAGATTAAAATAGTCTAACATAGGCTGTATAAAATAAAATGACACAACCTTGTCTCTTTTTATTTTATTGACCAAGAATAGCCATTATTAAAGTATAAGCTTAAAAAGTATAAGTAGTATAAGTATAAGAAGCTATATAAGTCAACAAATAAGGCAAGTTAAAAGATTCAGTCAAACGTTTCAACGTTACAGTTAAATAGCCTAAATATAGTTATGAAACTTCACTTTTCCCCTCAGCCAAAACGATTTTCCAGGGAACAAATCATAGAATAATGAGACCAAAGATCGCCCGTCTGATATACACAAGCCGATTTATAGCTCATGTTTAACCACTAGACACAGAGCCCGCGGGAAACGCAAGAATGACTAGCCGGGGCAAGGCTGTTGCAGGCGGGGTACATGAGCGCTGAGCACCCGCCGCCCTTACCTGGAACTCCGAACGTCAGATTAATTTTTTAAAATAGGCGCTATTTTTTATAAATAAACCACAGATTTGAGCTTTAAACAACTATATTCTCGACTGAAAAACTCTTAAAACTACATTTCGTGAAATATTTTTGAAAAATTCTTCACCACACCAGCATCCTTTATCTTCGGAGTTTCCGCTCCCGAACAGCACCATAGCAACCGTTCTCCCCTACAAGGATTCTGGGTAATATCCTATAGCAAAGTGAGGTCTGATGCGCACTTACGAAAAGGGTGCATTAAGTGCCCTTTTGATCACCCCTGGAGAACACTATTAGAGGATTGGGACACCCTACGGTCTTGCACCCCTTAGCGAGAACGCGCATTGAGGGGCACAAGGGCGCAAGTGCGGATATTGGGACAGGGCCTCTGTCTTAACGAGCTGAGGATCTGAATCAGGTGTGTTAAGTAAGGGAGACATACACAATATGCAAAGCAGTGGGTCGCGAGGACTGGAGTTGAGAACCCCTGGGTTAGGTGATAATATGGTAGTAAGATTTAAAAGAACCAAATCCTTTCATGTCCTCTTTTACGTTTAAATAGGGGTGTAACAATATATCGTGCCACAATATATCATAATGCAAAAATGCAACAATACGTATCGTGGATAGTGACAATATGTATATAGTTCACTCAAAATCAAAATTACTGTGTGAGGAAAAAAATGCCAGGTTTCAGAGTTTTAGTGTCAGTACTACATTAAACTACTGTATAATGATGCAATATGGGAATATTTGTGGTTCCTCAAATGTCAAATGTCAGTAAATTTTTTTTTTCTTATGTATCTAGTCAGTGACAGAGTGCAAGCATATTCATATACAATAATTCTGTATTTTCAGGTTCAGAATCATGAATATTGTTATTCTGGTGTCACCATTGTCCTTGGCTTGGGTTACAAGCACCAAATCCAAGCATATTCATTTACACCCACAATGTAATATCAAAGTTTTAATCAATGGTAAATTTTTTTGTTAACCTTTTATCATATGTCTTGGAGTATCTCCATAATATCGCATCGTGAGTTCAGTATCGTGATATGTATCGAATCATGATATGAGGATATCGTTACTCCCCTACGTTTAAATATTTATTTGGCCTATTACATTCTTAACCCTTAAGAATAAACAGTGAATTGCATTTATTGAGTCATCAGAGATTCAATTACTGTTACGCCAAAAAATATATACTTACACTATTACATACCTCGGGTCACTAACAGCAACCCTATACACTTCTCACAAACAAATTAATTTGCAAAAAGATATTCTTATAATTTTTTTAAATTTTTTAAAAAGACCCACGTTATGCATTTAAGAGTTATTGCACATTCTTACTGTGAATAATTAGTTTACAGTTTAAAAAAAAAATTATTATATTTAATAAAATTGTAATGTCCTTTTCACCTGTTTAGTTTAAAAAAAGTTAGAATCCAGAATGCTATTTGATTGAGCCTAATGTTATAGGTAATGCAGCTTTTTTTTTTTAATTAAAAGATAAATAATAGTTAATGCAGTAATTTTAATATTAAGTCAAAAATGCTATGATGCTCTTGAGGGTAAATTTGACCTTAAGCTTGCTGATTACTTGCGAATGCAGTTTCCTGTTGACATAAAATGATCAATGAATCATTGAAAGCAAACTCAAGCAGGTTTGTTTGTTTTTCTTTGCTATCTTTAGTGCACAGATGGAGATAAGTCATGTCATTTGTGGACGGCAGTAGATTTGGCGTTTTTTGTATTAATGGGGGTGGCAGGAGGTCTGCTCGGCGCGCTGTTCAACTGCATCAACAAACGGCTGGCAAAATACCGCATGAGAAACGTTCATCCCAAAGCAAGATTCATCAGGTGCCCGAGTATTGAATGAAACTTTAGAATTGAACTAACCAGGTATGAAGAGAGTAGCGTTCTCACTTGTACATATGGCAATATTTTATGTTTCTTTTATTGGCAGGGTGTTGGAGAGTCTATTGGTGTGTATGGTGACCACACTAGTGATCTTCATGGCTTCAGTGACTCTGGGGGAGTGCCGAGATTTAGTCTCCACCATAAATAACAACACATCGACACAGGTCAGACTAAGACCAGCTTCATTTCTCTCTTATAACTTCATTATTTTTCTCTCTTCTAACTCTATTTTTCTTAGCTTCTTTGGTCCCACATTATATTAAAGGCACACTATGCAAGAATTGTATCTTAATATAACAGCTTTAAAGTCATTTTGGTAGGGTGATTTTGGTAGGGTGAATCATCCTGGTAGTAAAGCTTGGGACACACACACACTGCTGGAAAAAACAGCAATGCAAGTTTGAGAGGAGCGCCCCCGACAAATCTCGCAAGAATCACAACATGCTTTACGGCAACGACGTCACACACATTAACCACAACATGAAGCACGAAGACACTTGCGCGCATTTCAGACGTGATCCTCGATGATGGAAAAAGCAAAGAAGACGCAATTGAATGAGACTAGGAAAAGGAAAAGAGAATGAGCCTCTCTGCTCAACCCGTAAATAAATGCATCAATCCGCAAGTTTTGTTTGAGTTTTTTAACGGTCTAGTGGTAGATCTTTTGCCAATCGTGTCAGAGTTTACAGGTTTTAAGTTTTTTCTCTCTCTCTCTCTCAAACTGAAAATGTTTGTCAGTGGTTACAGTCTATATCAAGCAGGGACACGCTTTTGTGCATTTTATTTTGTGATTTCACCGGAATGAATAGAGAGTCTCCACAACCGCGATAGATTGAAGAGCGCGCGCACCACCACAAGCGACACTATGTATACATGACACTGATAGCAGCGGACACAAGCTTTCAGCTTGAGTTCAAAAACATATTTTAGTGTTAGATATTATTTAATGCAAAAAATGCACACTATGCAAGATTTGCATCTTAATACAACAATTCACGATGACGTCACAACAACAATAGACGTTCTTCCGGGTGGCAAAAGCCGAAGCGTCCCTATGGCAACACTAGTAAATTGCTTGGAGGGAGACACACCGCCGACAGTAGCCTAATCTACATTTCAACAGTTGATTCGAAAACAGACGTGGTGGAAATTCAGACATAGTTAACATGATCATTAGAGCTTAGATTCTTTGATCTAGAGAATTGCACTCCCAACGCACCAGACCGCATCTGATGGCCGAGCGCGAGCGGTAATGCATTCACTCTGTGTGTGCGGATTGCGGGAGAATAAAACGATTCGTGGGACTCCCGCAAACTAGAAATATCTTTGACGGTTAATGTACAGAGAAGTCCAGATTAAACATTTGAATGACTCGTAAATGTAAGTACACATGTATGGCCTATCCCTTTAAATGGGATGAAAGATATAGAATGTATTGAATGTTAGCTTGATGTTGTTCCCAAATAGCATGATCTATTTAAGTCCACATGTCATTTTAACAGGAAACTCTGCTTCTAACCATAGCTTGATAGCTATAGTTAGAACCACGCACGTTTGTGTTGCTGTTTGCGAATGTTTGATGGAACTGTGGTTTCGGAAAACACCGTTGTTTAGCTTTGTTGCAACCCCCAACTTATTACCAACTTATTGCAAGTTGCAACACACCCCAGGTCCACAGTTCAGTTTATTTTTATGAGATTACAACTTCTAATTTCTAAAAAGCTGTCCTTTTTCGTGTGCAGTACGAATCAGACTGTTGGTGATATTATGGTTTGTGTTTTGTAGGGTTCTGTAAATGAGGAGGTGAACTCAACCATACGACGATTCTTCTGCTACAACAACACATATAATGACATGGCGACTCTGTTCTTCAACCCTCAAGAGGTGGCAATCCATCAGCTCTTCCACCAGAATGGTAAGAAACGTACATGCAGCAATGTACTGTGTTTAGGTTAGGTGTTTTTTTTGTTTGTTTGTTTTTTAGTCACAGCATGGTTTGCTATTTTGAATGTACTTCCCCAATTTACCCAAAATTTGATATGTATGTCATTTACTCCACCTCAACCTATTTTAGGACTGCACATTTGCATAAATAATCTTTTGGTCAATATTACGATTACTCAATGACTTATTAAAGGGCACCTTTTATGCCCCTTTTTACAAGATGTAATATTGGTTTTGGGTGTCCCCAGAATGTATTTGTGAAGTTTCAGCACAAAATAAACCATAGTTAATTTATTAAAACCATTTTAAAATTTTTCATTTCATTTTCAATTTTTCAACATGTCATTTTTGGGGCCTGTTTTAAAAAGTGCTGTTTTGGTGCATACGACCTTAAGTGCAAATGAGCTGCATATCCCCGCCCTGCCTTTGGATGAGGGCGTCACTTGCATACCTATGGCAGTCGGTCTAAGCAGAATGGCTGAGAGTCAGAGCCATGGAGAGAGAGTGAGAGACCAGCTGTTTTGTATGTCATTCAGCCGTACATGTTTGAATCGGACTATATATAAATAGTCTCTGATCAGACCCAGATGACGAAGAGATTTCGGAAGAATAAACACAAATGAGAATGGACCAGTACGTCTCGGTATGGTTATTTGATACATATATGTTTATAGAGTTGTAATCGCGTCCCCTTTGCAATTATGGAGGTGCAAAACACAGACACAGACTAACGTTGGCGCAATTTTTTGAAACTACAAACACATACTGTGATAAAGTTTGCTACGTACAAGCGAAATTACATTTATGCGAGGGACCTGTTGCGTCATGTTTACTTGTCATACAGGTGCTTCTGTGGCAAATGTGTGAAGATGGCTAACTTACAGAACAACAAATATATGCAGTTTTTAAAACAATATCTTTAAAATATATATATTTATAAACGTGTTGCAACACACACTATACAAACAAGGTTTAAATTAAATACACATACATCCTACGACGACGACAACAACTTTAGACGCATTTGCTTTTGAATTGGAATTGCCTGACATCGACTAAAATTACTATTTGCTCAAAAATCATAAAATACACTTACTGTTACTGGAGAGGTGACGGTGGATTGCAAACCGTAGACGACGATCGACAGTTGAGGATTAACTTTGAAGCAAGACCTGCTTTCAATTGACCCTCGTCCACAAAACAGTCAGTCAGAAAATGATTCGCTCAAACATAAACTTATTTACGAAGGAAAAGCGCCACTTAAACTTCTAAAATACAATACATCCACTGTGTTTTCTGTGGCTCTGATGTCGGAAATAAGTGAAAACTACTATGTATGTCATTATTACATCCCATCCCACAACAGAACACTTATGATTCTAGGAGACATTACTGGCTGTCGTTGAAACAATGGAGGATGGTGTACAGATCACCGAGGGCGGGGTCTAGGCCACAACCACACTGTCAATCAAACCCCTTGCTCAATTCTATGTCACAAAGAGCTGAATCTTAGAACAGCTCATTCTGAGACAGGTGAATATGATTTATTGAGATTGTAAAAAAAACATTCTAGGGTGGTTTTGCTCACACACTGCTAACACACATTTATGTTCAAACACCATGTAAATGTGAATTTTGCGTAATGGGTGCCCTATAAAGGGTCACTCCACCCCTGGAAAGATGAATGTGTATTTTAAATAGGGTTGGGAACCGAGAACCGGTTCTTTTTCAGAACCGGTTGTGTTTTTGAAAAAATACCGGAACCGTGCAAAATTCCTAAGTTTCGGTTCCGAAAACGGTTCTGATGCCGATGCGATATCATCATGTGGGCGAAGTGCTGGGAGTAGAAGACGCCGTCTTATTCCTAAATGACAAAAACTTCACCACTGAAGTTGCGATTTGCTCTCACACGCGCTGCATTTGTCACACACAGACACACGCACGCTGCGCGCGCCGACCGCCGAGTCACTCTCTAGCCTACATTCAAATCTGTTTGCGCTGAGAGAGAGAGAGCAGTTGTCGATATGAAACTGCTTTACAATCACACAGTCTCAATATTTATTTGTTTCACATATTCAAATGATTTCCGTTACAGAATTAGTGAGATTATAGTTTGAGTAAACATTGACGGTAGTGGTCAAAACAGATGCAGTCCGTATATTTTTTGTGTTCAGATTTTACAAAATATATACAATGAGCGAGTGCATCATAATGTTTTTTTTTCAAACCGTGTTTTTGTCTTATCTTGAATCACTACATAAAGCCTGTAATAAGCGTTAATACTCGGACTTCTTGTTTAGACTGGCCGGCGGATCGCAGCTGCTGCGGAGTAGCCCAATGCCTGCGTGACTCGTCATGGACATAAACAGAGAGAAGTAGCTCCGGCAACAATGTTCTTCCGCAAGACGCATGCACTGTTAGAGCGCCGATTTATCCAGTAATGAAATAAGTAAAGTCTTAATGAATCAATCATTCAAACCGTTTTAAAAAATAATCTGTTCTACACACATATGTGTGTTAAAGCATATTCTACTCCTTCTGAGAGGGTATTCTTCACTGTTGGAGATACAATAAAGGAGAGGTCTAAATTATTATAGAGAATGCAGAATTTTTTAATTTCCTTTATATATATATATATATATATATATAATTTGTTTTTTTTTTTGCAAAGATTGCTTAATAATATTTTGAGTTTGTTTACATTACCAGTCTGTTAAACTAATTTGTCAAGTACTATAAGAAATAAACACAAAAAGGATTGTGGATTTTTCTCTTACTAATATTTTTAATTGAATGGGAACCGGAACCGGAATCGTTTGGCGGAACCGGAATCGGAACCGGAACCGGAAAATTTCTCACGATTCCCAACCCTAATTTTAAATGGGTAATTTATGTAGAAGAAATGTGAAATCATTTTTGAATTTAGAGCTTTCTAGACTGACAAAGCCAGAAAATGTATTTTTGGCTTATGCGGATGAAAGACAACAACTCCCAGAATGCACTTGCTTCGCTGCCCTAGGAGGCCACGAGACGCACCGGTCTCGTATCTCTCAAGGAGGAGCGGGAATTTTCTTAGCAATGTTAAAATGCACATCAACCGATCACTTGTTTAGCGTTCATGTAAACACTATATATTCAGATTCACCAATCAGAATGAATTCAGTTAGATTTAAACACATGCTGTGCATGTAAACAATGAATGGCGACTGCAGAAAGCAAAAGCTGAATCCCGGACATCGACGGCCGGACATGTCTGGGAAAAAGAGGATGATAACCCCTACAGTTACTACGCGGCTTTCTCCACAGAACAAAAGCCTGCTAGCTTAGCTTCCAAAAAAGATAGATGACACTATGTGTAATCCCAATCCTCCATAATGCATCCCTCTGCGTATTCAGTACCTTCATCCATATTTTCAAGAAGTTTCTGCCTGTGAAATCAGACGCACTGGCACTGATCTGTGATAGATCTGTTAGCGCATTAAGCCCAACCCCCTATGGGCGGGTTTGAAAGGGTTGGTTCTAGTGCTTGTATTCTTTGCAGAAATCTATGACGCAAAAATCGTTATTTTACGTCATTGTAGGAGGAAGTGTAAGAGGGGGGGGCTCTTACACTTTCTCCTACAATGACGTAAAATGACGTTTTTTGCGTCATTGTAGGAGGAAGTGAAAAAGGTAAATAGAGGATTTCTCTCTTCTCAGGGGAAAATGAGAGAGTGTTGTACAACCATTCAATAGTATATCTGGGTTTCTAACAATGGAAAGCTTAATGCAAATGGATGGAGTGTCCCTTTAACAATCCACTACAGATCAAAAGTTTGGAATAATTCTGATTTTTTTTTTTTTTTTTTTATGTTTTTGAAGACTCGTTTGCTCTCCAAGGATTCATTTATTTGGTAAAAAAAAAAATACAGCAGAAACAGTAATATTGTGAAATATTATTAAAAAAATATATATATATATTTTAACATATTTTCAAATGTAATTTATTCCTTTGATGCCAAGCCATTACTCCAGTCTTCAATTTAATAAAGATTTATTGATCATTATTTTAATGCCTCCTTGCTCAATAAAAGTAATTATATATTTATCTTTAATCTTATTTTCCCCAAACTTTTGAGTTTGACCACCTCCACGATGAGACTGACTGGTGGTGGAAGACTAATCCGCATATTAGAATGATTTTCTGAGTAATGATGCTGAAAATTCAAATTCAATGAATTACATTTTAAAATATATTTAAATATAAAAGTTATTTTAAATAACATGTCATAATATTACTGTTTTTGCTGTATTTTGGATCAAATAAATGCAGCCTTGGTTAGCAGAAGAGACTTACCGATCTAAAACTTTTCAATGGTAGTGAATATTTTAAATAAATTATATTAAAATAAATGAGACCAAAATAATGAACTGTTGTGCATTTCCACACCTACTAAAAACTACTAAACATTCAGCGAGGGTGAAATCACACTGCTGTTAAAAAAGTAGAAAGACCCAAAAGGGTCCCACTTTATATTAAGTGGCTTTAAGTACTATGTACTTACATTGAACAATAAGTACAATGTATTATTGTGTTCCTGTTGTATTGTAAAACACTTTTGCTGCTATTGAGATGTGATACGGGTAAGGTTAGGGACAGGTGTGGTGGTATGGGTCGGTTTAAGGGTAGGTTAAGGTGTGAGGGGAGGGTCAACTGTGTAATTACTAATGTAATTACATAAAGTAATTATGGCTGTAATTACATGCTGGAATTTTAAAATATAAGTACAATGTAAAAACATGTAAGTACACAATAAGTCCATTGTAACAAACTATTAATTTCAATGTAAGTACATAGTACTAAAAGCCACTTATTAGAGCCTCATTGTGAAACGGTTTGTGGCACAATAAAAGTTCTATCTTGTTTTCATAAATGTTACAATCCAAATTTTCATTAAACATCCAGCCCTCACCTCTATAATATTGTGGTCTATAGAAATCAATTTGAAGTTTCCTGAGATGTATATACTGTATGACTATACTAAACTCAATTTTCTAACCCTCTCTCTGTCTTTCTTTCTCATTTGTTCTGGCTTTGTTCACAGCTACCTTCAGTCCGGTCACCCTCTCGCTGTTTTTCGTGCTTTATTTCTTTTTGAGCTGTTGGACATATGGTGTGTCCGTCCCCAGTGGTCTGTTTGTCCCATCTCTTCTCTGCGGAGCTTCACTTGGACGCCTGCTGGCTAATGTCCTCAAAATGTAAGATTCATTTCTGTTTAGTGTCCTAAGAACTACCCAGGTCACCTTTTTGGACCAGGACACATGTATTTAACACATCTTATTCATTTTGCATAAATGTAAAATGTTGTTTTACTGTGTAATTGCAGAAACTTCCACATGCAAATCTATTCGGGGACCTTTGCCTTGATTGGAGCAGCTGCCTTTCTAGGAGGCGTGGTTAGAATGACTATCAGCCTGACGGTAATCTTAATTGAATCGACCAATGAGATCACCTACGGACTTCCCATTATGATTACACTGATGGTAGGAAAACTGAAATCTGAATTTGGTGGGGGGTTTTTTTGTCTTATAGGAAATCATCATCGAGTTAATTTGTGTGATGATAAATACTATTATTTGGACCGCTTGTGTGACTTTTCAACTATCAGACATAATTAAAATTTAATATGGTAAAAATATATAATATATCACATATAATGTTTCATTCTTCTCTTCAGTGATGTCTAACTACCATTGTTTTTGTCAGGTGGCCAAATGGACAGGAGATTTCTTTAATAAGGGCATATATGATATTCACATTCACCTGAAAGGAGTCCCGCTGCTAGAGTGGGAAACAGAAGTCGAGATGGACAAGTGAGACCTTTTATATTACACATGTCGCAGTGGCTTTTTATTATCGAGGATCACAGAGACTCCAAGAATTTGAACTTTTAAGGCACACTTAAAAATCTCATTTCATAACATTATTTGTCAAATAATCCAAGTTGTAGAAAAAAATATGCTATTTTGTAATGCAATGATGTTCGTAGATGATGCGTCTAAATGCTTTTGGCGCCACTTCATTCAATCATTCATTCATTGCACTCATTCAATGCTTAAAATCCTTCTCATTTCTTGAAATTCATGAATTCAGTCATTGCTTAAAATCTTAAGTTAGGGTGTTTTTGAGGTTATAAGGTTGATTTCATGTAAAAAAAAAAAAAAGTCTAATCTTTAAGAAAAGTGAAATCTCTTAAAAAAAATGTATTCACTCGCTGCTTAAAATCCTTATCTCCTTTCTTAAAATTCATTAATTAATTCAGTTATTCATTCAAATCTTTAGTTTACCTCATTCTTTGCTTAAAATCCTTGGTTGGTTCGTTCATTCATTCAAATACTACATTTATTTCTCAAACTTTGTGTAAATCCTTAGCTGTTTCTAAAAAATCATTTGTGAATAAATTAATGCATGCATAAATTCATATTTCCCTTCATAATTTGTCTTGTTTGTTTTTTAATTAATCCCCATCTCCCTGTTAGATTGACAGCCAGTGACATCATGGAGCCCAACCTGACGTACGTGTATCCTCACACCCGTATTCAGTCTCTGGTCAGCATCCTGAGGACCACAGTCTATCACGCCTTCCCCGTCGTCACCGAGAACAGAGATAACGAGAAGGAGTTTATGAAGGGAAATATCCTCATAAGCAACAATATCAAATTCAAGGTACATCACAACATTTGTACCAGTATTTATCTACAGTGTTTTGACCACAAGATGGTGCAAATGGTCTACTGGTTTTACATCTCGCTCAGTAACACACAAATGAGCTTTGTTTGATAGAGTTGAAGTGACTTTTTGCCTGCCGGATGATAAAATAGACTATATTGAAGGAAGGAATCATAATTAGGGATCGAATTATTACAGAGACTAGGGGGTGTTTTATGTTTGTTTGTTTTTTTGTTTTTTTTTTACTTTAACTTATACAGTTTTTCTCAGATGCTTTGGCACATTTCTTAAATCATCCTTGGCATTTGCAAACCAGTAAATGTATTTCCTGAAACAATTCATACAAACTGCACAACACAATGAATTACCTGCTAAAAAGCCTGTAACTTGCTTAAATCTTTGGTTTTCTTTGCAAAATACATATATACAAATGTACATTTCTTTGCGATAAGAGCAAATAGTTGTTAGATGCTATTAACATATAAATAGTGGCAGATACTAACAGGATGCAGTAATAACATAGTGTAAATGACTATTTATTAAAATTATTAAATTGATGCCCCAAACAAGAATGCTTATGTTGTCGATATATGTTGTCGGAAAAAAGTAGTGTAACTCGGTACTTCTTTAAAAAAGTAATCCGCAACTTTACTTAGTTACCCCATATGGAAAGTAACTTTTTACCTTTCTCGTTGCTTGACTTAGTTTGGGCTGAACACACTATCTGTTCCTAAATGTGTAGGCCTACATAAAGTTCTACTATGCTAAATGCCATATAATGCCATAAATGCATAATGCATTTATCAAAATTTTTAATATTTATGAAGAAATGCCCGTTATTGGATAGGCATATGCATGGGTGGTGCTAGGGAGGGGCTAGAAATAAACACCCCAAGAAAGACCGAAGCATCCCATCAACACCCCCCAAAAATAATTTCTGGAAGCAATTATATTCAGGCTGTATTCATGGTGAAGAAAATAATAATATTATCGACATAATAAGGGGACATTCTTATCTGCATTAAGCCAAATTAAGCGTTCCTCTTATAATGGTTTTCTATGGGAGGAAAATGCTTAACGTGTAATTAAACGCATTTTTTGTACATAATATAGCCTACTTTATTATGATTTTAGTATCATAATGATTAATAAATGCATGCACAATTATCTGTGAACTTGATAAATGCTGCAGATATGTTTTACTATGCATGTAAACAAATGCCTTTCAACTTATCAGTGCAAAATTCAGAATTAAATGAATGCGAGCAATTTGTGCTAATAGAGTCTAGGCCTACTATAGTATACGTGTTGTAGCCATTAAATAAGCACATTTAGTTTCATATTTGTTATTTTTCCCATCTATGTTGATTATGAAAAATGAACAGCATGAGTAAGATGGATGAGCAATATATCAGGAGACATTGAGTGGGACCACTTCATTAAGTTTTGTTTTGAAAAGCATTCCTTTGAAGTGAATTTTGTTTTGTATAAATTGTATATTAATTTTATTTTATTTTATTTTTATCAACCAATTGCCTGGATTTAATAAATAAGAAGCAAATATAGCAGACAATATAATAATGACATGGAGGCGCCGGCGCGGTCACTTGTTGCGCGTGAACTGGAGCGCACCTCATCATTAATTAACCGAAACTCAGCGTATGCTTTACAGGCATGATAAATATATCTATATATAGAAAGCTTGAAATGTCTTTAAACAAAAGAATTCAAAACGTAAAGAAATAGGTTACTCTCTAATTATGTGCATTTCTCTCTGTGAGATGGCGATCGCTGTCAAATCTGTCAAATGACGGAGATCGCTGTCAAATCTGCCCCTGGGAAAAGTAACGTTTCGCCGAATTGAAAAAGAAACTACATTTCGTTACCAGATTTTCAGTAGTAGCGCGTTACACTACTTTTTACCCGAGAAAGTAGCTGCATTACACACACCACTGATTGTGATACAAAAGATAAAGAAAAGACAACCATTTTACAGTACGTCTTAGTTTATTAATTCATCATTACTTATATACTGACAAGCATTTATGGTAAAATGAGATTTTTTATTTAATCAGTTTAAAGTTACAGGGACCGTGCACATTAATAAACGCTTACGTAAATGTGCCAGTTTAGCCAACTTGGCTAATTTTACACTTATACACTTGATGCACTTATTTTACACAAAACAAACTAATAGTAGTTTATAATAATTAGTAAAATGTAATATGACTAACTAATATGTAGTTTAATAGTAATAGTAAAACAAACTACACAAAACAAACTAATAGTAGTGTGTGGAAAGATGAACAGACTATGACTGGTTAAATTTAGCATTTAATGGCTATTTTAAAGTCTATGCATCAGAGAACCAGTGTTTGATCAACATGAAATGAGTCGATGAAAACGACTGAGAAAACTCTGCTTTGACTCAGAGCACGACTTCATTATGAAACTAATCAATGTTATTGTATACTATTCATTGTCATTACTAGAAACTGGATAATATTCTGATTGTTGATGAATTAATGAATTAATATATTTGAACTTTATCCACTTCTAAAATATGTATCCACTTAAAATCCAACTTAAATTCGATGGGTAGATCAAGTCCTACAATATAAACAGTAATAGATTAACATCATTTTTAAAGTTGTTTTAAAACAAAAAAAAGTTGTGTAAAAATGTATTAGCAATAAGCATGTGTAGAAATTAACATAAATGCTGTATTGTTAGTTTATGATTACTAATTAATTTTAAAAGCCTGTTTACTCTTGTTGTTTCTGCTCCTTCAGAAAACCAGTGTGTTGACGCGTGCGGGGGAGCAGAGACGGAGGTGTCAGTCGATGAAATCATACCCGTCGAGTGAGCTACGCAATGTGTGTGATGAGCAGGTTGTTGTGGAGCCGGCGGAGGAAGGGCAGGACATGCTTCAGCAGATGCTTGAGAGGAGGTCAGTTGGATGAACTTTGACCTTTTACCTCCAGAATTATTATCACCCTGTTCCAAGTGAAAAGCATATTATTATGAGAACATTGAGCATTGAAACAAGATGAATTCATATAACAGTACTTTGCATGCATATATTGTTAACACTTCAGTCCTCTCTTTTACACTTGGATTTTAACTTTTTTTTTTTTTTGCTCATGTTCTTTTAAATCCTCTATTATATGTCAAAAGGATCATATGTTAAAGGGTCAGTTCACTTTGAAATTAATTTTTTGGTATGTTTTAGCTTACCTCAAGGGCATCCAAGATGTAGTTGTCTTTGTTTCCACAGTAGTTTAAATTTTGATATTTTTAGGTCAAACTGTTCTTGTTTGTCAGTCATATAATGCAGGTCTATGGTCACCACCTCAAAGAGCATGCACAGAGAAGTCCAAATTAAACATGATTTAATGACTCGTAAATGTAAGTACACATGGATGGCCTAAGACACGAAACGAGCGGTTTGTGTGAGAAAACGAACAGTATTTATAACGGCTGTGGTTACAAGAGATAAAAACTATATAAATACTGTCCGCTTTCTCACACAAACCGCTCGACTGTTCGTTTTCTCACACAAACCGCTCGTTTCGTGTCTTAGGCCATCAATGTGTACTTACGTTTACGAGTCATGTTAAATTTGGACTTCTCTGTGCATGCTCTTTGAGGTGGTGACCATAGACCTCCATTATATGACTGACAGACAAGAACGGTTTGACCTAAAAAATATCAAAATTGAAACTACTGCGGAAACAAAGACACCTACATCTTGGATGCCCTTGAGGTAAGCTAAAACATACCAAAAATTAATTTCAAAGTGAACTTTGGAAAATGCTGAACCTTTAATACGCTGCTATTTTTCATTGAATGTTTTGCTGTTTATTTTTAATTAATGATATTGGTCTACTGGGTAGGAGCTGTGACAGTATTGCGCCTTTTATTTAAAAAGAGCCAAGGCAATCTATTTTTCCACATGAGCCCTTTACATGAGACCGCTGTGTGTTGTTGATGTTGGCAGGCATGTGCCGTACCCAAACCTTTACCCGGACCAGTCTCCCAGTGAGGAGTGGACCATGGAGGAGAGGTTCCGCCCGCTCACCTTTCACGGGCTCATCCTGCGTTCACAGCTCGTCAACTTGCTGATCCGCGGGGTCTGCTATGCTGAAAACCAGTCGGTCAGTGTCATTCAAACGCTTCCTCCCGTTTCCCTTCTCCTTGATTCTTCTCTCTTCCTGTCTCTTGCCTTCATTTCCCACCTCGATTTTCTGCATATTACTCTCATCATTCTTTGAGACGGTCAAATCATCCCTGTAGTCCCCTTATGTGTGTGCCTTATAATTACTTGAAAGCGCACATTAAAATTAAATTTTAATTTATGGTGTTTATTAATAATTGTTCTTGTTTTTTTTAATAATATTTTATTAACTTTATAGCTTTCTCCACCATTTGGCTAATCAAGGCAGCATAATCAGGGAAGAATATTATTATTAACCACTCTCATTAAAGGGGTCTTATCTTTTTTTTCTTTTTTTGTACATTTTTTAAGCTTTTTCTTAGTGTTTAATGTTGCTGTTTCAGCATTAAAAAGGTATGCAAAGTTAGAAAGCACAAATCCAATGCAAAAAGAGTTATTCTCTATATCAGTAAGCACAGTTTCCGAACTCTCTGAAATGTCTCCATGGTAGCATTGAGGTTTCTTCTGGGAACAAAAACATCACAATATTCCTCATTTAAAGGGGTCCTGTAATGCTCTTTCACAATGTTTTATGATGCTGTTTTGGTGTGTACTTGCATATGCTTTCATTCTTGGTTGTTCAAAAAGCACATTATTTTTCACATATTTTACATTTGTATAGCTCCTCTCTACAGAGACGTATTGCATTCACTTGAAGAAAAAAAAAATCTACTCTGTTTTTCTGAATTAACGAGTTCATTTTTCATGAAAAAAAAAAATTTGCTCTGTTTTTCTGAATTAATGAGTTAATTTTTCATGAGAAAAAAAGTTTTTGCTCTGTTTTTCTGAATTAACGAGTTAATTTTTCATGAGAAAAAAAATATTTTGCTCTGTTTTTATGAATTAATGAGTTAATTTTTCATTAGAAAAAAAGTGTGTTAATGTGTTAATTCAGAAAAACAGAGCAAAAACATTTTTTTCTCACGAAAAATTAACTTATTAATTCAGAAAAACAGCAAAAAAAATTCTCATGAAAAATTAACTCATTAATTCAGAAAAACAGAGTAGATTTTTTTCTTCAAGTGAATGCAATACCCCTCCGTACCTCTCTCCCTAGCTCGAACGTGCCGTATATTTCCGGTTTCGATGAAGCGCCTCCTTCCTAAATAGGAAATGTGCAGTTATTAGTTGGCCAAGTGTGTTGTGATTGGGGTTAACAGTGTTTAAAATGTATCCAGTCAGCCTTAAACAAGTTGGTCAGCCTTAGGAAACGGGGTGGAAAAAACAGCATCTCTTTGACATAGCGACAGCACTGTCTTCAATAATGCAGCTCATCCAGGCCTCGTCCACCCTTATTTATTTATTTTTTTGGCGTATTCAGTGGGCCGAGATTATTTAAACATTTGACTTAAAGCTCTGAAAAAAATGCATTGTCTTTTATGCTCAACAGCAACATTACAGATTAACTAAAGTTGGAAAAAGATAAAAAGCATAATAGGACCCTTTAAAGCGGTCATGAACTGGCTTTTAAATTTATTATATTGTTGTCTGAGGTCAACTTATGACATTCGCTTGGTTATTGCATTCAGAATCATCAAAATTAATAAGTAATAAGCTATTTTCTACCCTAGTTTTGAGCCTAGCTCAAAAATGCTCAGTTTTTATGGGCGTCTCGCACTGAAGACTTGGAAGTAAACGCCCAGTGCTGTGAGTGGATAACAGTTTTGCATATTATAATGAGTTTCAACTCGCTCGTCGCCGGTTCCGGTCGGTGCACGTGGGTGAAATTGTTTTGAAAACGTCCAATGTTAACCGGAATGATTCGCCCATACATGTTTGACCCAGAGTTCGTGTGTTGCACCATTCCTGTCAGATCCAATATAGACGGCACAGCACCGTTCTTTACTCTTAATCGGTCTGCAAATCCAGTCTTGTTGACAAAACAATCCTCAGTGAAATGAAGCGAACGTGTTTTACCCTCATCAGCTGGAACGTCATTAAAAATAAAGTTTATCCATGCAGTCCTATTGGAATCCACAGGAAGCTTATGCAGCGACTGTCTTGCACAACCAGGCACTGCACAATATTCTGTATTGCTCGGTAGCTCGATCTGGTTTATCATCACAAGCTAGCTAATGTTCTTTAGCTATATGTGTAATGCGCGAATCGGTGGGCGGGGCTAAACCGGCAGTGTTGAAGAAGGTGTTGATCTTCTTCTGCGGGGGTGGTGTTTTATCCTCTTTGACGTCATAGTTCCCCACATTGAAAAACGAGTCGCTTTGAAGCGAATAAAAGCTTTTATTGGACTAACAAGGACGTTTTCAGTTCTGAAACTTACAGGATATTCTTATAATATGATGACCTCTTGGATGTCAAAAGCTCAAGGAAAATTTGATTTCTCAGTTCATCACCCCTTTAAATAATTTATGCACAAGGCATATGTAAAATAAAGGGGCGAGGCCGAGTTGAGTTGTGATAGTAATAAGTTGGAACTCAGTTATGGTAAGGGGCATGACATTTCCCAAAGAATCTGAAAGTGGTTGACCAATCACAACACACTGGTCCTGCCAACCAACTAACCAGGGCACATTGCCCTATTTGGAAGGAGGGGCTTCATAGAGACCCGAACTATACAATTACTGAAAGACTGGGAAGAAAGGCGCTGCAACAATGTAAATGTTTTTTGAATGTTCAAGCATGAAAACCTGTTCTAATAGCAAAATAGTTTTTAAAAACTTAGCGGTACATGTAGATATTATGTCAATAAAATAAAAAAGGCCACTTAAGTGTCCTTAAAGAGAATACTCTTTCATGACTTTCACACAATTCATTTTCTGAACTTCACTTTGATATTATGTCAAATGAAAAGTTTAAGTACATTTTAAATCATTGTACTTTTGTTATGCACATGTAAAGTAGTTATGATTTTATTCATTAGTACATCTAATATATTTTAAATATTGCAAATTCATAATTACAAATACAAATGTGTAACTAAATAATTTAAATGCATGACATTTATTTTTCAATAGAAATGGCATTACTGTTTTTTATTTTACCAGAATTGCTTGCCAGTACACTATAACCATATATTTAATGATGAATTAAGAAATGGGGATTAATGAAGTACTTTAGTTCTACTTGTCAAAAAACTAATTGTATTTAATAAAAATTTTAACTATAATATATTTTAATTTATTTCCAATTAACCAATAAGGAAACATTACATTCAGTTCACACTTGAGTATATTTTTGAAGTATGTTATTTTCATACTAACTACTTTTTTTTAAGGGAGTTTATAACTCCCTTTAGTGGAATTAGCAGCAAACAAAGTTAGGAACTTTGATACTTTTTGCCTTTGCCCTTGTTTAACTTGTACAGTATCTGGTTGATTCGTATAGACCCCTTTTCAGTTGGTAAACATGGTGACGTTTTTATGTGGGCGGAGCTTAAGTGGAGGCAGAACGATCCCTCTGGCCGCTTCACTAACGCTAGTTAGCAAGTTTTATTAGCTTGTTTTTTAACAATGACTGGAGAAAATCAGATTTCATCTTAATATGTAAGGTCATTCACTGTCCAGGACGATTGTTATTTTCAAAAGTTAATTTTAACGGACAGAACCAGATTGGCCGACCCGTAGCCTTCACACACTCACTCAATGCATGGACGATCTGACAGGATTAACGTACGTTGCCTCAGGTGGGTGACCTTCTACACCTACCTTATAGAGAAACTGATCGTAAAGAGAAACTGAGGGCATGCAAATCTTTAGATGCCTATAACTATGTGCTGAATGGTCCTGTACAACAAGACTTGTGTGTACGATCCGCAGTTCTGCCGAGCCAGGGCAGAGAAGACGACAATATAAAGAGTGACATTACGGTGCGATTTTAATCATGTGAATATTTTCTAGAAATAAAAAGTCCAGATACAGCATATTCATTTTTCACTGATACTTGCACCAAACACAATAAGATGACATTTAATAATAATAAAAGTAATTTAAGCTCCTTATTATGTAGCCGAATCTGTGCTGGTTTGTATTGGCCGCCTCCAGTTTTCACTTTGTTTTGCCTCCAGCTAGAGCCGTGACGTAACTGTGATGTCGGCGCAAAAGGAGTCTATAGTGCTATGAACATGTCAACCAACCTATCTCTCTCTCTTCATCCACTCTGTAGAGCGCCTCACAGCCACGGCTCTCTCATTCAGAGATGACTGAGGACTACCCACGATTCCCTGACATCCACGATCTCGACCTGGCCCTTCTCAATCCACGCATGATTGTGGCAAGTCCTCTGACCTATAAAACTCATCAGGGAAAGCTGTGACTCACAGCAGTCCATAAACTGCTGTATATCAGTTATACATAATCTGTGTTGGTGTGCATAATGACTATTAATTGGTGTTAATTGGAAACGTTGAAGAGCTCTTGTTGTAAAGTGAGCCATGCAGTGATGACAGTTTGTTCAGTGGTCTCTCTCAGACACAATTAGCCTAATTTGGTTTTTCTTTGTTCTTTTTTTTTGCAGGATGTGACTCCTTACATGAACCCCTGTCCGAATACAGTCTCTCCAAATACACGCGTCTCCCAAGTATTCAATCTGTTCAGGACCATGGGGCTTCGACACTTACCTGTCGTGAATGCCGTGGGAGAGGTACGTTTTAGCGTCTTAGACTGAGGGGGACGTTTACACTACACAGTTTTCAACTAAAATTCTTTATGCGTTTTGACCATTCATTTACACAACAATGGAGTTTTGAGGGCCTGAATATGCAAACTTTTAAAAACTTTTGAAAACGGTGACGTCATGCGCATGTGTATTGTGTGTTCCGTCTATAACGTAGAAGTGACTTCGGCAACTACTGGCCTGTAATGCGTAATGCAGCGTTTTTAGTGCTTTTCGCGGACCCGTGTGAACGGGGATCGTTTTCAGAAAGGCAAAAGAAAAACGTTCCCGTTTTTAGTTGTTGTGTAAACACCTTTAATAAGCACTCACATCTAAACATGTCGATGGAAACAAAGTGGCAAATAAATATAGAAGAAACCTTCCTTTTTAATTTGAAAGGGGTCATATGATGCGATTTCTTGTTTTCCTTTTTCTTTAGTGTGTTATGTAGCTGTTTGGGCATGTATAAGATCTGCAGAGTTACAAAGCTCAAAGTCTCAAACCTAAAGAGATATTCTTTGTAAAAGTTAGGGTCAGTATGTGTGGGCAGAGTTTCATAATACCGGCCAAATGTATACGCAAAGAAAGAAGGCGTAACTTGTATTCTCACTGTACTATTGTTGCCGCCATGTCGTGGAGACGCTTTTTGTTGCGAAAGCCGAACTACTTAGTCTGGCCTTCCAAAAGAGGACACAATTAGGAAACAGTGGTTAAGCTTTACAAGCTTTTACAACACAGAACAGTACAAGCGAAAACATTCGACTGTTTCCAGAACCTGGCTGGCTGTGCACAAAGGCTGATTTTGAAATTGGTGCAATCCGATCTTTGCATTCTGACACTTCTGGCACTTCTGATTCACAGACACAGTAGCAAATTCTTAAAACATGAAAACATACTTGCAGGCTGACTATAGAGGGAATGCAGCCTGCCTCAGCCTGACTGAGTGGCAAAAGATGCGACTAAAACGATCGACTAAATGCGACTAAAACGATCAATTTTATCAATTTAAAATGTTGGACTCAATATAGTGTTCCTTACAACTTACTAAAGATCCAGTGATCCATGGATATTGACATGCAGCCAGGAATCGTGTTGCATGACATTTAATGTTTGCCTGATTTCGACACCGGGGAAATAAAAGCGAAATAGACCTAAACATAAAGCAAATTTGCCTGTGAACGCAGAGCCGGCCCGAGCCTTTTGGGGGCCCTAAGCAGAATTTGATTTGGGGGCCCCTCCACGACGCGGAGTCACCTGTGTTTGACGATTATTGACACAAATGTCACGCAATAATGATACATTATAAATGAATACACATAGGTTATGGATTAGGCTACAACAAAATTAATACTTAATAAAAAAAATAGATGCCTACTTAAATAAAAAAAAGTTTTAACAGTCTTAAAACTGTCTCAAAACATATAAAAGAAATTATTTGCTAAAATTATGACAAAACTGAGAAACAAAAGAGCTATTGTTGAAAACCAAAAAATATTTGGCCTACTATTTCTCATCTGTCTCAATACAGTGTAACTGTCCTCAAAAGCTTTATTATTATTATTATTATTATCCTAACAGACTTTGTTAGATTTTACATGACATAATCCAACAAAGTCTGTTACTATAATACCGGTAATGATGTTCTGGCGCTCGTTGTATGTGTGTATGCAATGTATTTTTCCCCTCGGGGCTTACCGTAGATGGGTCGTGTGCAGACTGCGCACTTGGTAGGTGTGGGTATAATGTGTGGTATAATATAGTGGAGAAGAGTTCAAACTGCTATGTTTATTATTTATTCAAACTGCTACCCTTACACCTTGAAGGTTAAGTTCCCCTGCGGGCTGTTTTCTCCAATACCGATACCGTGACTAGACGCAGTTGCGCACAAATCCTTCTCCATCCAATCCGATGGAGTTTTGGTTCCTTGCCACTGTCTCCTTGCTTTTGGCTTGCTCAGTTGGGGTTATTTAGTGTTTAGCAATATTATTTATCTGTGTTGTACTACTTTCATGTTATCACTGTGAAGCTGCTTTGATACAATCTGTATTGTGAAAAGCGCTATTTAAATAAATGTGACTTGACAAATTGTTATGCACGCGCGAGGTGGCTAGAGGATTATGCGCATGACTTAAACGCTGGCAGACACAGCAGCAGTTGTAACTTGAAGGCAGGTATATTGATCATTAAAGCTGCAATACCTAAGATTTAGATGCCGCTAGAGGGCGCTACATTCAAAACAACAACAATGGCTTTGCTTGATGACGATGTGGAGAAACGCGGAATGATGGGAACTGTTGTTTTCAACTCCACCGTGGATAAATCAGTCAGACGGGAATCGAAAATTAGTTGTCATGCATGAGGTAAAGTTCGATTTCTATAAACGTTGCGTTTAATGACATGCTTGTTTTTCATTAAACTGAAATAACCGCGCAAGAAAAGTCAGGTTTAAAAGTAAATTAGTTACTGTACGAGTCACTGGATGAAGCTATGGTGGAGAGGGTTTGAAGGGGCAGGTCTCTTGCAAGGATTTGACGTGGCTGGTCCTCCTTGGTAACTTTATAAAAATAAAAAATCAATTTAATGTACATTTGACACATCTTTTCATGTCGTGTAAGTATTCAACCACAGCTACAGTTTCACAAAATTAACGTTAAGGGGGTCGCACACCGGACGAGAAGCTGCAGCGCCGCACCACATAATTATTCGAACACATTATTATCTATAAGTGTACACATACCGGCGGCGCCATTCGGCGTCTGTCCGCGGCGCCCAGCAACGCCTCAATCAGGACCGTGTTCAAAATCCTGCTGCGCCACAGAGCGCCATTTACACAGTTTTATATAAAATTGTAATTATTTTTGTCTCAAACCGTTGCTAATGGATCTTGACTTCGCCCTATGCTGCAATATGCATTTAGTTTTGCAGTGATTTACAGAAATCAGCTGCTTGAATGACAATTGCTGATGTTATTAGATTTTTCAGGTGAGATTCTCAATTCATTCAGTTAACGGATGATCTGAGGTAAAGTTTTCAGAATGCAGACTCAGCAACGATTGTATTTAATTGTACAGTACAATCATAGCATAGAACAGACATAGAACAGACATTATCTTCATTTTCTGTCATTAAACATAACAATATTCCTGGCCATACACTGATGAGAAAGTCCTAAACGTGACGCGGCGCTTCTCGTCCGGTGTGCGACCCCCTTTACAGCCAACAGTTCACATTCTGAGAAAAGAACAATTGTGCTCCATTCCATAACAAATGCGCGAAACAAGCTGTCGTTTGATAGACGCTAACGCACAACTACCGCATTTGTCCAGGACTACACGTAGTACGAGCGGAAACCGAGGTGAGCGGATATGACGTGATTGACTCGCGACTCCCAGCTCACCCCTGCTCACACGTCCCGTTTCCTTGGTTAAAATCTCAATTTTCTCGCGATTTAAATATTGTTTGAAACATATGGAATATTGTGAGTTATCATCTTTACTAAATGTATAACACTGGCCTTGTGATTTTGGGATATTTTAATGCAAAAATCTTAGGTATTCCACCTTTAAATCAGAGTTTTGTTGTCTTGAATGATTCATTCAGTCATATTCATTCATTCATTGATTTATGTCACTTGTTTAAGTAATCTAAAAAAAATAAAAATAAAAAATAACCCCGATTAGGGGGCCCCCTGGTGGCCAGGGGGCCTTAAGCGGCCGCTAGGTCGCTTATGCCTCGGGCCGGCTCTGTGTGAACGCTTTTTATAAATACAATATGGGTAGGTCTAAATCCGGGTGAAAATCAGTGTTATATATAGCCTATATATATCATCATATCGTCCAGCCCTAAAACTTTATAGTTTTTTTTTGTTTTTTTTTTTGGTTAGTGTTTAGTAAAAAAAACATCCAATAATGCAGAATATGCAATGATACATATTTAATTGATGAGTTGTTAATATATATAACAATACAAATATATATGGGTATGGTTTTACACCTAAACTCAGCATATTGACACAAAATGATAACTGCTTGATAAGTCCAGTTGTTTCTGTGAATTGCAGCGATCCATTTGCTCCTCTTTCTATAGCAGTCTGTAAAAATATACCTCCGGTTTTTTGTCAAATCTAGTTGTACAGTCAATCGCAAAGCTCTTTCCCACCCTATATGTGTTGTGTTTGTTCTTCGCAGCATTCATGCTGAAAACAAATACAGCCGCTCTGTATTTTTGCCACTCACTGTCAGTAACTGCAGGCACTCCGGCCGACGGTGACGTCACACGCATACCCTCTATTCAAACACTAGTAGAGAGTAGAGACAGCAGTAGAGAGTAACGCTTGTTTGTCGTTTCTACGATTACAAATGCAGACATGGTTTTTATGTTTACATGGTGTTCCCCCAACCCCATAACTTAAAAAGATATTAGTAATTATAATCAGTAATTATCCCCCCAATGAAATTCCCCCTTACCAATCTGATAAGTTCTGGTCCAGTCGCGCTGGCAAAGTTGAGCGATCAACTTGGTCATCTGCATCAGATTCGGGCTCCAATTGATAAGGTAGTACCGACATTATCACATGTCATTATTGATTTGGGAGCTGGTAATCCATCAGCCGGAAGCTGAAGCTGCCTCCGGGGGCCGCCATTGTAGCGTACTATCACCTGCTGTTAGCATCCCATTGACTCCCATTCATTTTGGCGTCACTTTGACAGCGAATAACTTTACATCTGAGGCGTCCAATGACTCCATTTATCCATTATTTATTTCTGAAGAAACACGACAATGTATAAAAGGCTCCATTACTTTGTATGTTACGTTATGGCCACGTAGAAGCCGTTCTTGTAAAAATAGGCTAAAAATTTCGTCATAACCACTCGACTGTCCGTCGTACAGTAGAGAATTACTGTATAGACAGGAAGAGAAGCTCGCACAGCCTCGCAGGCAATCTTTTACTGTCTAAAGTCAGCCCATGGCATAAATAGAAGCAAAATGACAAAATAATTAATCAGAATACTTACCAAAAGTTGCTCCATGTCGCGCTTCGCCGTCTCTGTGCACGATTAAAATTTCTCTTGGCACAGCTACTATAAGTCAGTCAGTTTGCTCACGTGACATCTACGTCGTCAAGCTCAGTTTGAGCCTGCGCAGAACGCTTAGCTATCAGGAAGTGAGTGCCCATGTTGAGCTTCAGCTCTCTCCGTTGAAATCAATGGGGTCGCTGTGTCCATTTCTTTTACTGTCTATGGTTTTCAGGCCAATCTCAATGCACTGAATTGTTGGCCAATCAGAGCAAACTGCGCTTTTCAGAAAGACGAGCTTTGTAAAAATCAACGCGTTTCAGAAAGGTGGGGCAACAATAATGTAAGGTATGTGTAAAATAGTGACTTTTTGGAACCTAAAACCTCAGAAACACATTAAATAATCATATGACCCCTTTAAAGGAATAATTCAGCAAAAAAAAATTTTTAATTCTATCATCACTTATTAGTCTTTATGGTGTTGTGTGGAACACAAGAAGAGAAATTTTGTACAATGTTCACGCTGCTTTTTTCCCATTCAGTGAAAATATATAGTGACCAGGGGCTGTAAAGCTCCAAAATGAACAAAAAAAAGCAAAACATAAAACAAACCATATTATTGAGGGTGAGTATATGACAACAGAGTTTACATTTTTTGGATAAACCTTTTCTCTTTTTTTCTCAGAATATATTTTCTTGGATGAAGCTTAGTGAACTGTGCAAAAATGGTTTCATACATTTGTGTTTTGCTGTTTGTGTCTCTTGCAGATTGTGGGAATAATCACCAGACATAATCTCACCCATGAGTTTTTAGTTGCTAAACTTCGACAGCATTACATCACAATCTAAGACTCCTCTGGCGCCGTCTGCGATCCATCGAGTTGGGGCTCGCTTTGGACGAGACGAGATGAGCCGAACGCTCCAGGGACCTGAGACCAGATCGCCTCCGGACCTGAACCTCTGCTTCAGGTCGACCCTTAAGCCATTCCTAGAGTTCGGTATCTGACCCGTCCAGGCACACACAAGCACGCACTAATGCAGGTGAGATACCATTAATCAACACATTTCAGGACAGCATCCTGATTTCCTCATACTGACCATGTTCTCTGCCCTTGCTTTAACCAAGCTCACTGTAGCACTTTTAATTTAGTCTCGAAGTTCTGAATGTTTTAAATTGTGCTGACCATTTCTGTGTATTGATGAATGTTTGCTTTTGCACAAAGAGTGAGATAAACCACTGACCACAGTCATTTTTTTTTTAGCATTATGATAATGAAGCACATTTCCCCCAAAGTAATATTTCAATTCTATTGCCATCATTTGTTCTGATTTCGATAAATTATTGTATTAGAATAATACAGATATTTGTTTTAAAATTCACTGTATTTGTTGATTAATGAAAAGGGAGTCATCAAAATATAAATAATTAGAATTGCTTAAAATTCATATATGGTACATATATTGTTAAACACATTGTTAAATAAGGCTTATTTTACTCTAACCTTTTTTTTTTCCTTTTCTTTGATTTGGGGTGCAATTTGGCATTTTCATGAAACCGTTTATAACAAGTGGAAAATTGTAATTGTGGCATTAACAATATTTTTTTACTGTTATTAGTGCATCTTTAAATAGTCATTATGCCCATTCCATTGACATTTCCTGACATTCTTGATGCTTTTTTGTCAGGGAAGAACGTTCTCAGGGTGTGTTTGTATTAATGAACCAATCAAACCACCATCAAGGCACTAAATTACAGGGATTTATGTATTTATGTAATATTCTTGTTTTTGTAATCTGACATCCACTGTAATGTACAGTCATGATATCAGTATCATAATGCGACTGGTTTGATTTCAAGGGACTTATAAGAGCAGAGCAGACTAAATAGTATTAGAAGAAATGATGGCACATTTGTATACTACACATTCCTTCTTTTTTTTTTGTTCTTTGATTTATTTAAGATGAATTCCACTGAGGAGATTTTGTCACATACAGTTTATGCTGCAAATAATGTTTTAAATTATGCTTTAAAATGTAATTTATCTATTGCAGTTTTTTTATTGTGATGTGAAACCATCACAGTTTTATTTGATGCGTCTTTTCAGAAGTATGTTTTATAACCATACAGATTATTTAAATATGTGCTGCAGGACTGAACACCATCCGTCTGTTATAAGAGCTTCATAAAGTGACATGCAAATGTTATGTGAAAATCATCTGTAATCTTAATGCTCCATTCTAGTGTCATGTATTCTATCATTATGTTTTTTCAGGTGAATGATACAATGCAGTATATTCAAAATAAAATTCCAGTGTAAGCTTGCTTGGTAGAATGGGTTCTGGTCAGAATTTCTTTAGCATTCCTTATAGGATTTTTTAAACTGTTCTTTTTGCATAAAATGTTTAAAGGAGTAGTTCACTTTAAAAAAAATAAATAAACGTTTGCTGATAATTTACTCACCTCCATGTCATCCAAGATGTCCATGTCTTTTTTTCTTCAGTCGAAAAGAGATTAAGGTTTTTGATGAAAACATTCCAGGATTTTCTGCATATAATGGACTTCAATGGGAACCAAACGGTTCAAGGTCTAAATGAGAGTTTCAGTGCAGCTTCAAAGGGCTTTAAACGACACCAGAAGATTAATAAGTGTCTTATCTAGCGAAACGATCGGTCATTTAAAAAATAAATAACAAAGTTTAAGTTTTATAAGCACAAATGCTCACCTTGCTCTTTTCTGTGATGCACGTTCGTGACTATCCTGTTCAAACTCGTTCATCAAAATTAACAAATCTTTTTTTCGAGTCATGACTCAAAGGGTCCTAGATAAGACCCTTATTCATCGTCTGGAATTGTTCAAAGCGCTTTGAACAGTTTGCACTGAAACTGTCTTTTGGACTTTGAACCGTTTGGTTCCCAATGAAGTCCATTATATGGAGAAAATCCTGGAATGTTTTCATCAAAAACCTTAAGGCATGGATATCTTGGATGACATGGGGGTGAGTAAATTATCAGCGACCGTTTTAATTAATAATACTATGAAAGTGATATTGAGGAGTGAAACTTAATTGTGATATAGCAATCACATGATTTCCATCTATGTAAATTGTGATTTTGATGTACTATCCAGCATTAAGACATGTATGATGAGTACATGAAAAGGCACATTATAGCAGGGATGAGCAGTTTTAAATGAAAAAAGAGTCCCTGCACCTGGTTTTCAGTCAGTCATATTCACAGTCCAGCTCAGTGGCGGATTCATTAAGTTCTTCACGGCGTTTAACTGTGTGGAGTTAAACACACTCTGACACATGCATCAAACCTCCTAATATAGGCTGATGTGTCGGACATGGACTATTTCAGCACAGATATGATTTCCACCAAGGAAACAAGGCTCATAAAATGTTGAGAGCTAATTGTGGCTTTCCTCAATGGCAAATTAGGACGTTGTCATTTTGCTTTTATTCCAGTTCACATCTGTGATTTTGTGCAGAGAATAAATTTATAGTGTTAAGGGAGGGAAAATGTTTGTGACTTGTAAAAGAATTGAAAATTCCACAAAGATGTTTTTTCGATATGTCACTGACACAGACTTGTAATAAGACTATTGTGTTTAAAACTATATGATGATCTAAAAAACTGTCTTGCATTCGTGGCATCATTTTCATCAACAATTTTACCACAACCTTTTTCAAATGTTAGTGCACTTTTTTACCAAGGTGCCAATATTGTCAGTGAACATACTTGAAATTAAATATAAAGTGCGATTTGTGAGGAAGGCATTTTTGGCAAATTATGTAAAAAGAGTAAATATATGCTAGCTATATGCAGAAAAGGTAAATACGAGTAGCCACTGAATAAAATCTCAATTAAAGTTAACCCTTATTATTATTATTTGCAAGATATAAAATTCTAGCCATGACATTTTATTCCCCGGGGACAGTGCCTCTGGGATGGCAGACCGGGGTGGTGGTTCCTCTTTTAAAGAAGGGGGATCGGAGGGTGTGTTCCAACTACAGGGTGATCACACCTCTCAGCCTCCCTGGGAAAGTCTATGCCAGGGTACTGGAGAGGAGAATACGGCCAATAGTGGAACCTCGGATTCAGGAGGAACAGTGCTGTTTTCGTCCAGGCCGTGGAACACTGAAACAGCTCTATAGGGTTTATGGGAGTTTACCCAACCAATCCACATGCGCTTTGTGGATTTGGAGAAGACATTCAACTGTTTCCCTCACCTGTGGAGGGTGCTCCGAAAGTATGGGGTCCGGGGTCCTTTGCTAAGGGCTGTCCAGTCCCTGCATGACCGAAGCAGGAGCTTGGTTCGCATTGCCGGCAGTAAGTCAGACTTCTTCCCGGTGCATGATGGACTCCTGCAGGGCTGCCCTTTGTTGCCGGTTCTGTTCATAATTTTTATGGACCGAATTTCTAGGTGCAGCCAGGGGCCGGAGTGTGTCAGGTTTGGGGACCACACAATTTAGTCTCTGATCTTTGCGGATGATGTTGTCGTGTTGGCCCCTTCAGACCAGGACCTTCCGCATGCACTGGGACGGTTTGCAGCCGTGGGATGAAAATCAGCACCTCCAAATCTGAGGCCATGATCCTCTGTCGGAAAAGGGTGGCTTGCCCACTTGAAGTTGGTGGAGAGATCCTGCCTCAAGTGGAGGAGTTTAAGTATCTTGAGGTTTTGTTCACGAGTGAGGGAAGGATGGAACGGGAGATTGACAGATGGATCGGTGCACCTTCTGCAGTAATGCGGGCGATGTACCGTTCTGTTGTGGAGATTTACTGGTCAATCTACGTTCCTACTCTCACCTATGGTCATGAGCTTTGGGAAAGGACAAGATCCCGGATACAGGCAGCTGAAATGAGCTTTCTCCGCAGGGTGGCTGGGCGATCCCTTAGAGAGCTCAGTGTAAAGCCGCTGCTCCTCCACGTTAGCTGAGGTGGCTCAGGCATCTGTTCCGGATGCCTCCTGGATGCCTTCCCGGGGAGGTGTTTCCCGGGCACGTCCCACTGGGAGGAGACCCCAGGGAAGACCTAGGACATGCTGGAGGGACTATGTCTCTAGGCTGGCCTGGGAAGGCCTCGGTGTCCCCCCGGAAGAGCTGGAGGAAGTGTCTAGGGTGAGGGAAGTCTGGCTATCATGGCTGTCTTAACGAGCCGCAATATAGTGAAGAGCAGCTGAGGCTGATGGAGGAACAGGAGGCGGCTGCTTGTCGCGGACGAGGAGCACGGTCTGGCTCGAGCTGGGCGGACTGCTGGTCCTTGTGCTCTCGGTGGGCCTACGAACATAGCTAGAGTCTGTCTGCTGCAGAGAATTTCAACAATGTCAATTTCTCCTGGACAAAATCTCTGAATCAGACGAGCACATGGACGTTTGTGTTGTGATGTGAACCATCGTAGTTTCGCCTGACTGAACATCCAGGTATCATGCAGTAATTCACCATAGAAAGAAACACAAACGAGGAGTAATTTACTAATGAGTTTGTCAATGTAACGGGGTTTGTTGTTGTGGGAAGGAGGAGGCAGGAACCGGCGAATATTTAAACATTTTAATAGTAAAATGAACAAATACAAAACAAAAGTTTAAGCCAGCAGCCCCTCCGTGTGAGATGCGTCTCACAGGTAACTTTCATTATCACTCACGCCACCAGCCTCGCGCCGTCCTCTCATATCCCTCACCCTCGTCCTGCTCGCCACAGCCAACTAACTAGAAATTTTGTGTGAAATGAATTTCAAATTCTGGTGGCAGCTAACGTTAGCCTTGTAGACGAAAGAGTGATTTCTCTGAAGTTTGCGCTGTTCCAGATTAGTGGGTGTGGCTTGCGGAGCTGTGCAATGTGGTGCACTGTGGGAGTTGTTGTCTTAAATACAAAATACAAAAAGTTATTTTCTGTCTTTTCTTGGTCAAGAGGGCACCAAATTCAAAAGCAGTTGCAGCAGCTAGCAGACCTAGAGCAGGCTGAGCCCGACATGACATCACGTCCAATTAAGGGCGCTCGCGGATGGATTGTGGCTGCTGCTCTTGATTATGCGTCGAAAGGTCTACAATGCCCCTTGGGCATCTGCCGATCGACTGTCCTGCACATCTCCAACCCTAATTAAGCACACCTGCCTTTAATTTTCAAGTGACCCTGAAGACCTTAATTGGTTGCTTCAGGTGTGTTTGATCAGGGTTGGAGATAAACTATGTAGGACAGTCGATCGACAGGAGCAGGGTTGGACACTCCTGGACTAGTGGCATGGCCTCATTGTGGGCGTGGTCCAACGGGATTTCTATTCACGACATATGTGTGAAGGCGGGCTGGCCCACATTTGTCAGGTTTTAAAACCTAGAAGTTCCCTCTCTGCGGGCAAAACTTCTGTCAGTTTAAGTGAGACGTACGTTCTGTCCAGATATGATCAAGCGCAGGCTACTCTCACGTGTCCTAGATCTTCTGGTTGAGATGCACTAATGGGTATGTGCTATATGCTTATACAAATTGCCGGCGCCGCTCTGTATTCCCTATAAGTGCTTATGTACAAGTACTGGCCTGCGTTGCTGGCCGCCTTATTTTCCCACTTATCTGGGTTCCCCGGGAAGCCCTGGGACTCATGAGTGGATGCTTGGCACACGGCGTTGACAAAGGGTTCCCATAGCGTAAGCTAACTTGCGCAATACAAGAGAACTTTTCATAAGAGAACGTATCGGTTGCATAATGTAACCTCGGTTCTCTCTAGAAAAGGGAACGAGGATTGCGTAACCTTCCATCCTCGCGCCACGAGCCATACTGGCGGGCTATGACGCTGTGAAGGCACGAGCGCCCTTCATTGTACATGGTGTCAGGCGTCGGGCTCAGTGGTAGGCTCGCAGGGCAGCATATGAGTATGCTAGACTGCCTGCTCTAGGTCTGCTAGCTGCTGCACTGTGTTGAAAATGAATACAAAATTAAAGATGATTTTTTTGGCTTCAATATCTAGAAAAGATTAATCTTCCCTGTAGCGTAAGCTAACTTGCGCAATACTAGTTCCCTCTTCTAGAGAGAACCGAGGTTACGTTAGGTAACCAATACTTTTTTATTTTATAAAAGTTAACAGAAACAAAAGCTGAAGACACTATAGCGTATGGTGGAATTGAGTCACTTTTTGACAGTCATCTCAATTTACCTGAATTGATCAGATACTCCTGTCAATCCCTTCATTCCCTTTCAGGTCAGTGGGTAAAAAATCCTATCCTAATAGGTCCACCCATTAAAAGCACAAGAAAGTATAAAAAATGATTTAGACACCAGTGGGTGTAAAATCCTGTCCTGACAGCTCTACCCAGTAATATGAAAGTATAAAAATGATTGTCCGCTTCCTGGAGGGCATTTTCCCAGTGGTCATGCATCAGTATCTGCCACTTTATCTTTCAGTGTAGTGGATTAACCCGTTGGCTAACACCAATCCTCACCTTCAGGAATGACATGAGATTTCCAAGCTCGTCTAATTGGAGGATATTGAGGTCTGGACTCGCTCGTTCTCTTGTCAGTGCTATCTAACTGTATTCACACTAGACCAGAGAAATCAGGCTCTGACAGTCTGTTAGCAGGCCTGTGTGACGCACTCACAGAGGAGATCTGAAGTTTCTAATGAGAGCCGTCCACTGCTGAAATGGAGGCATTATTCATGCAATCAGCAGAGACCCCGGCGAGCTTGTGTAATAGGATTAAAGCTGACATGGCTGTAGTTTTAAAGGCTTAGGGCAGGTGTTGATAAGCTCAGGAGTAATAACCACCTGCAGCTGTTCTACTCATTAAAGTGTGTCCTGTAATGAGTCCGATAATGGCCATTAGAAGACATGGTGTGGGTGTTTGAATGAGGGAAAGGGGTTGATGGCGAGCTTCTCTGTTTCTATGACTATGTTTACACGGAAATGATTCTGAAGAGAAAACTCAAAAGTGGCGTTGCGTCATCACTTTTATTATGCGTTTAGACGAGCGTTTTGTGTGGGAAATCCGTGTGCAAACGGTGAAACGGTGAAGTGTGTGAAGTTCAATGTAGTATGCACTATAGGTGGCTAGGAGTGCATACTACAACACCAAGTCCACGCACCTGCGTACAAACTTCACAGTCAAGCAGACTTTTGCGTTTTTACCGTTTACACGGGAACGCGGCGGTGGAGCGTTTTTAAGATTTCCACTCTGGAGGGTATGTTTTTTTTTTTTTTGCATTTTTAAGCCTCAAAAACGCCGTCGCCGTGTAAACGAAAGGCACATCCGTAAAAATATTTTTACGTTTTCACCCACGAGCGTTCTCGTGGAAACAGGGCATGTTAGCCGTTGAGTTTGTGTGCTTCAACTGTTAAAGAAATACTAGAGAAATACTTTTAAACCAGGATTTTATTAGCATTCAATACTACACCTCAAAAACCTTACAACCTGGGATCTAAACATCCCGTTCTTGAAACAGAAACAACGTGTGTTTTATATTTTATTTCCAAGTACAGTTTCAGCTGTAGAAATGTGACACACAAAAAAGAATAACAGAAGTGCTACTTGTATAAAGCCAGCAGGGATATTAAAACACCAGCAGGAGTATTCGAATCTCATAAACCTCATAAATGAATGCAGAATGAGTAAAGGATTAATAATGCACATAATTATACCATTATGTATTTCAACACTCCGATTAGCACTCAACTACTTGTACAAATTAAATATATCAACCACCAGATAATATAAAGCAGATGTCATAACAGGGATTGCAAAATATTGGAAGGGTGTTTGCAACAGTCTTGTTGGTTTCATTTCCACATTTTACATTCGTTCATGTTTAAATATCTCACACAGTTTCAGTTTAACATACACTTTGCTTTCATTTTTACACTCCTACAAATTACATTTCCATGTTAAACATAATTACTACTCATGCAGTTTTTATGAGCTCAGATACATTGAAGCAATACAAAAAGGTCAGATACATTGGCCGTATAATGTCATTTTCCGTTTTACATGGGTAAATGAAATGTCTGGAAAATTAACGTAAAATGTCCTAATAGAAAATTACCAGTATTTTGCCAATTTTTTTTCTTCAGACATTTTTTTTTTCTTACAGTGCACATAATAGCCTAATTTTACTTTTTCTTTGTCACACCACAAAAGCATTAGTATGATTGAAGGCAAATGTAATTGGAAATATGGGGAAATTGTGTTAGTTACAGATCTTTAGATTTTAATCCCCCCCCCCCCCCCCCTCCTCTATAAACCTTATTTTAAATGAAAGAAAAAAGTTAATGGACTACTATCCACATGTAAAATAACTTACATACCATAAAAATACATTGTAATTTGAATGTCACAGTATAATCAGTCGTCGTAGCTAACCTTTTTTAGAGTTGCACCCGAGGGTGCTGGATGACCCTATGCGATCCAGCCTTCCCCCAAAACAGCCAGACAGGCTTTTGCTCCGGGTGGACATGAGAAGATCTATAAGGCGGTTTCTCTGTGTCTCGAATCCATCTGGGAGGTTGGTGTCCTCCGCGGGAGCTGCTTCGTCCTCTCTGTCTCTGTCCCAGGACGTGGAAGCGGGGCTCTGCTCCAGCATGGTGTTGCTGTCTTCATAATCTACGGCTCTGTCTTCTGTGGCCAGGGCCTCCTCAAACTGCTGCAGTAAGCTCTGGTAGAACAGCACAAGGTAAACTGAGTTAAATGTAATAGACTTTCCATTTAAATATTTTCTTCTTTTAAAATCTGTATAACTGATTCAGTGCCTTTAATATTATTATACACTCTTAAAAAAAAAAAAAGTTTCCAAGGGATTTTTTTTTTCTGCAGTTTTTGTATATTAACCATTTTGGTTACTTTATTTTGATTGTCCACTTTGACATTCTACTACATGTCAACTAACTCTCAGTAGACTATTAGTAGACTGTCTGATTAATAATAACTCTTAATTTTGATGCTCCACAACAGACAATCTACTGACTATAAGTAACTACATGTCAATTTATTCTCAAATCCTTACCACTAACCCTAACATAATGGTCTACTAATACTCTAATGAGAGTTAGTTGTCATGTAGTTCGAATGTCTAGTGGACATCCATGTCTAATGGAAGTGGACCATCAAAATTAAGCATAACCCAGTTCATTAATAACAATTTTTTTTAACAATGGTCCCTTTAACACATTCTTTAGTCTATAAGTAACTTTGCAACTACATGTCTGATAACCCTCATTAAAGTGTTAGTAAAGTATTAGTAGACTGGTAGGGTTAGATTAAGTTGGCGTGTAGTTTCAGAGTTAGTTACAGTATAGTCAGTAGAATATTGGAGGAGCATCACAATAAAGTATAAGCAGATATTAAGCAGGCAGTCTACTAATACTTTACTGAGAGTTAGTTGACATGTAGTTGCAACGTTACTTCTAGTTAGTAGAATGTTCAAAAGGGACCATCAAAATAAAGTGTTACCATTTTTTTTTTCCTTAGAACATTTGAATAATCTGAAGAGCCTTTCCCCCCTCACTTTTAAACAACCTTTTGTGCAATGGAAAGGTTTGGTGGATGTTAAAGGTTCTTCACGGAACAAACCTTTATTTTTAGTTTCTTGTCTGTTTAGCTCACAATAAATCTGATTTAATTCAAGACCTTGATAAGTAAACAGATCCAAATGATCTGCTTTCACAGCAAGTTCTCTAGGTTTTGAAGAAAAGGGATTCAAAGCAGAAATACCTTCAGCTTGGCCATGTTGCTGGCAGAACTGTGTCTGCTCAATGTATGCGCTTGTACATCCATCCTGTGCCAAAGCAGGACTAGTAGTCCTGTAAGAATGAGTTGTCTGATCATCTCTGGGTTCCTCTGGACGCTGTTTCTTGCCCTCTGAGCTGGCCGTCTGCCTGCTTCACTCTTATATAGGGACAGTTGACTGTCAGGAGCTCATCTTTGTAAACTGTGTGAAGTGCATTCCAACACCTCATCTCTGATAACGTTACTGGACTAGATTTCCTTTTAAGTGGCTGTTTGGTGCAGTGTGATGTGCCTTGCCGGAGAACTCCTGATCTGTGTTGGGTCTGGTAACTCGGACACAAACAGTGACTTCAGGCATCATCGGGAATGCATCCGCTACACGAGTGTCTCACATGGTTCCACATCACCTCAACTGATACAAAAGTATACCATAGGGGGTTAAAGCAGACGGTGGTCTATATATAGCCCAATGATGTTGACTGAGAAGATGACTTTATGGAAAAACAGTAAATAAAGATACACCTTTACTTTTACCCCTGTTGCGCAAGCTAAACTAAACTCAGTTAATTTCTCTTAAATGGTTTATAGACACATTTTAATACAGAAGGCGATGTAAAAACTTGAGGGATAGTTTCAGTGCCGAACATGAAATGTGCAAAGATGCAGTGTGGGACTGGCAGTGTTGGGCAAGTTACTTTTAAAAAGTAATTAGTTACAGTTACTAGTTACTTCTTCCAAAAAGTAACTAAATTAGTAACTCAGTTTTACAAATTTTAAAAAGTAATTAGTTACTTAAGAAAGTAAAAAAGAAAAGCATGCGATGTACAAGTAAAAAAACAAGCCAACAGAAATTTTAATTAGCCTAATTATTTGTACTTGTCCCGACTTGGCAATTTTGGTTTGGAGGACAACCTTATGGTTAAATAATTATGTTTTTCCATATTTAGTTACATAATTAAAAAAAAAATTGAGTGATTTTTTTTTAATAGCTTGAATATAACTCCACACCCTTGCTTAATTTCCCCTTTGATATTGCAGACATCAACTTTACTGTACTGCTGCACAATGGCAAGTGGAAGAGTGAATTATTCAGGCTCAAGTCAATATTCAGAATAGTAATCTGTTTCATGTATGTAGCTCTCTACAACATCGAACATATTTCGTCCGTAACTAATATGATTAGCCTTTTGCCCGACTACGTTATTAAAGCAACACCAAGTAACTTTTCCTCTGCAGTCGCCCTAAAGGCTGGAAGAGGAATTGTCCATTACCGCTGTCGTAAATAATTTAGCCTAACGCCCGCACACTCGCTGTTTATCCAGCCCTGGCTCTGGAATGAACGATGTCCACAGACAAGGTAGAGTATGTTGCATGATTTCATTAAAGTATGATGTATTGCGACATCAGAAACGAAGAAAAACAAAATAATGACTATTGTAACGCTTGATGTAAAGCAAGTCAAATTTGTAGTTTTCTTATGTATCATTAGAACTACAGAAACGCGGCCCGATCTGGCAATCTTAAATAGCGTGGTTATGGCAGATAGGACCGCAAAGCGAATCCAGAAGTGCCTTTCACCCTGTTATGACTTAATGAACCACTGAAATGATTTTGGAAACATCATTTTAAGGTAAAAAAAAATCTTAGTCTGGCTTTAAATGTCTGATAATGTGTTGCTAATGTTACACAAACTATGTCCCCATTCGCCATCACAGTCTACCTTCTAAAACGAAGTATTCTTTTTTTTCTTTTTTTATTGCAATTTTAGGCATTACAGGGCTTTTTCAAGACATTTAAATAAGAAAACAAAAACAAAGGGAAGAACACATCATGAATCAAATCTGCAAGCAAAACATGAAACCTCCATCTGAATCCCTTACTTGTTATCCTTGTCAATCGAAGAAATCTTTAAGGGGTTTACTTGTAAAGTCAACAGACACATATACAAATAAATAAATACATTTAGAAAAATAATCATAATAAAAAAAAATAATAATAAAAGTAATATAATAACAAAATTAATAATAACAGCCAACCCAAAATTACCTCTACTCATTCCAAGCTAAATTTTGAATTCCCAAGGATAGCATATGTTCCGCCTCTACACCAAGGTATTTTAGAAAAGGGCCCCAGATCTTGTAGAATTTAAAGGGTTTGTCTTTTAATGCGGTAGATAAAACGAAGTATTCTTAATAAAAATAACGAGTAAAGTGACTATACACATGTATGGCGGAATACTACAGCACGTGATTGGGAGCACTTCGACTCGGCGCATATATCTATGGATTCGGCGCAGTAGCAGACATGTAGTTGCTCAGGAGGGGGGGGGGGGGGTTTGGGGGGATTTTTCACGAGTGATCATATTACGCCGAGTCGAAGTCCTCCCAAGTGTCACCATTCTTGGTCGAGTTACTCTACTTGTGTAACTGTATTTAAATAGGGAAAACATGGAGGTGTTTGGTCACTTCTCTGCTTGGCCTATATTGAATGAACTGGGCTAGTTAAATGCGATCAAAGTGTCTCGCGCGCCAGAGCGATTGAGCGCACGCACTGAGACGGCAGAGAATAACATAGCTTAATATGAAAAAAAACGCTGGAGTATCCCTTTAAAGCACATTAAAAGCACCACGTAGACATATAAACAACATTAGAAGCTTTATTTTCACCACAGGTGGTCTTTAACAACCTCAACTGCAAGACTCTTAAATTCAATTTCACCGCCAAACCTTGTGACAACATACAGTAGCTTATAGTATTATAGTAGCCAGGATTATGATTTCGAGTAATGTGAGGCGATGTCGCTCTCCGTGGTGCTAAAACAGGTTGCATTGATATGATGGCCCGAGGGTGGACTCCATGGACAGTTGATCACTGTATTTTTGCTGTTGTCAAGAAAAGAACATTATCAATCCCCTTAAACTCTTAAATAAATATATCTTTCAGTGACCTTGAGCTTGGGAAAAGTGCTTTATAAATTGTAATTAGCCTATTACAGCGCAGTCTCAGCGCAGGACGTCTTTTGACCATATTGTTGTGTATAAAAAGGACGCTGCGTCAACATCCGCCGTTTTAGGGTACCCTTTAACGTCGGTTAGATGACGTTATCGGATCCTAACCCTACCCCAGACCTAAACCCACCCCGTTACCTAACCGACGTTAAAGGTAAAGCGTCAGTTGTATGACATCCCTGGATTGTCATGTAACTGACGTTAAAGGGTACCCTAAAAAGGCGGATGTTGATGTATGGTCAAAAGACGTCCCAAGACGTCATGACGTCTTGGGATGAGACTGTGTTACCTTAAAGAAAGCAGACAAGAGTTCAATACAACCTATTCACATTATGATGTAAATCTTGATTATGCATTGTGAAAACTCTTTCTATGATTATATGCATGGGTTCTTAAAGGAAAAAATAAAATTGAATGAGAATGAAAGATGTCCAAAACCAAGGCATGTGTAAACATTTATTGTATATTAAAGAGGGCATGTACAGTACAACTGATTTGACTGACAATTAAATTAAAGATGCATATAAATATATAACTCCACTATTTAAATAATTTAATAAATAAATATGTATAGTTAAGAACATTTTTGGAGTCTTACAGATAAAAACACTATAAAAATATTTTGTCAGGTAACCTAAGACGTGCTTCAAATGGTAACATTTATTTTAAGTTCTTTTTTGTTTTGTTTATTATTCATTATGACTGACTCAACCTGAATGCACTAGGTTACACCAAAAAAAATCATTCTAAGGTCAGATCAAGTAAGTAACAGTTTGATAACATTGATAACAGTTTCAATGTTTACAGTGTAGAAGCTGCTAATCATTCTTTTCTTTTGGGATCTGAAAAAAGAAAAATAGAGAAAAGTGCAAGTTAGAGGACCATCATACCATTATATTGAGTCAGTATTTTAAAAGAAAATGCACGCATTTGTCCAAAAACTGTTCATTCATTTTTATTCAACGTATTCTATGTTCCTATTAACTGTAGCTGTGCGATTTAGAAAAGAAGTCGTTACCTGACCGCCGGACAGTGTTACATCCCAGGGATGTCTTGGAACCGATTCTGTCTAGTCTACCCCCGAAACACCCAGAGGATCTCTTGGAGTCCTGTCGGACTGTCCTCAAGTCCTGAGCAGACAGATAGTATCTCACGTCAGTCTTGGGATAAGTTTCAGCGATGGTTTCTTCTCGTGCCGCTTCTTCTTCCACTTTCGCCAGTATTTGGTCTTGAGGAGACGCAGGAATGGACTCTTCCAGTCTCTGTAGAAGAAACTGAAAGGGTGGCTCATTAGTCACTGTTAGTGCGAGCATTGTGTCCCTCTCTTATTCCTGATTTTGTTCTTACCTTTAATACATCCATGTCCTCTGTGGTTAAGGCTGAGTTTTGTAGCGGGTGTGCGTCTGTGAGCTGAACGCTGAAGAGTAAGATAAGGCAGACCAGAGGAATGTCAAACGATTTCATGTTTCCTGACTTTTTTTGGGCTGTTCTTCTGTCTTCTCTGTGTCGTCGTCTGTATACTCTCAGTTGAGCCTCAAGCTCTTTTATACCGAAAAGTTTGACACGCCAGTAATGTGAAGAATGGCTGCTGCATTCCAACACCTCAGTCTGATAAAGGCTGCTGTCGGAAATGACTCCTTTAAAGCTAATAGATGAGTCCAGTGACGGAAACTCCTAAATGATTACATTGTACTCTCTTCCCTGAAATCATTCACGTCAAGTGTCTTGCAATTGTGCTTTAAAGCAAGTTACAGTAGGCTACTTGGTTTTATGATAACACTTTGTCTATTAGTCTGTCAGTAACAAACACTGCAGGCCTAAAGTGAGCAGTTTAGGCTGAAAATATATTGCAACTATAAATTGTTGACATTAACCAACAACTCTTGTACAAAGCAATTCATACAATCGAGGACGGAGCTTGTGCTTTTTTAATCGAGAGTTTTTGTCTATGAATCAAATCGTATGATTTCATATGAAATTGCCAGAAAGAAAAAAAAAATTCTCATGAGAACTTTTAATGCACTTTTTAATGGATGACTTGTCTAATAGAATGATCTAATTGACCCTTCGCAGGGAGCTTGATTGACAGGTGATCAGACCAATCATATTTCGCCATCCGCCATTTTGTCCGACAAAGCCGTCAGGAAAGTTTTATTTGATGCTATAGGCTAAATGAACTAGAAGGAAGAGATGATCGGTTCACGAGCAGCTTTAACTGATGCTCTACTGCGATCTGTCACAACACATTAAAGAGCACATTTATTGTTTAAATTTCTTTAAAAAAAAGACCAAATTTGAAAGGTGAGACTTTGTTTAATATGTTTAATATCCAAAGAAACGAAAAGTAACCTGGTTTGTCCTGTCTGTCAGCGTGTTGTCAGTCCGCGATGTATTTTTCACTGCATGAGAACATTGTGTGAGTGTGTGTGTGTGTGTGTGAGAGAGAGAGAGCAGCGTAGCTTGTCGGACATAGTGACAGTAACTAAGGGGGGCGGATCTTTGCGAACGGTCAATTAAGACAATTGTAGGGGATATCAAAGTAGGGGAGGAAAGCATTTAAATAAAGTTTATAAAAACATCTATTACAGGTGTAGTGTGCTATGTAAGGGATAATGTACATCCAGCCGCGGTTGTTATCTCAGAATAAATGGAGGGGTCTTGCATCAGGCTGAAGGGGTTTATTCTGAGATAACAGCCGGCTGGATGTACATAATCCCACTTATTACACAAGGACTGGCCACATGCGTAAATAATTAGATAAGAAATATTGATCTGAGTTGAAATTTTTATTTTATTAGGTCTTTAAACTCAAAGCTCCATGGAGAGAGCCGTTGTGGCAAGTTCAAACTATATGTTTAACCGATATATAGTCATACCACTTATTACATAGAATTTCACCACATAAATAATTATGGAGATAAGAGGTATTGAGATATTGAGATTAAACCGTTTTAAAATCATACCTGTTTGTGTGCAAAAAAAATAGTCACAAAATGGCAGCAGCTGCATTTGTATTTAACAAGAGAGAGCGAGTCAACGACACTGGATGGCATGATTAAATAACTGTATACAAAATATTGATTCTGTAATGCTTTATTAGCCGGTTGTCCTGCATCCTCAATAAACAAGCTGCAATTAGTACAAAATGCAGCTGCTAGAGTTCTTACTAGGTCAAGAAAATATGATCATATAACACCGATTTTATCATCTCTGCACTGGTTACCTATTAAGTTCTGTATCAATTACAAAGTACTACTACTGACCTATTAAGCCCTAAATGTTTTAGCTCCTGTGTGGACCTAATGGACCTTCTTTCGCCCTACAATCCATCACGTTCTTTAAGATCACTAAATTCGAGGCTTTGGTCATTCCTAGGATATCTAAGTCCACTAAAGGAGGGAGGGCATTCTCGTATCTAGCTCCAAAACTCCAAATATATATATATATATGTGGCCAAAAGGGCATCAATTAATCTTAGGGTCTAGTGATACAAGTCCTTCACAGTGACCAGAGAGATTCTGAGCCACTGGCTGGGTCACTATGCGATTCTGGTGGAGGAAAATGTTTTCCTCCAAAATACCCTAAAGTGGCTCAAAAATATTTCTGGTACCGTGTAAGCCATGGGAGATGTTCAACTTCACTTTCATGTTAATCAAAGCATTGTCACGAGTCTTGCTGTGTATATTCAGGGTGCAATGTTTGAACAAAAGGAAAGGATTGGTTGTCCTTGGCAGTGATGCGTCCATCAAGCACGGGATCTCATATTGCAGCCCAATATCACTGATCAACCCTGTGCTTCACTCTGGACTCATCAGAGAACAATTCATATTTCACTTTGTCCACAGCCCAAAATTTGCACTGCTGGCACCATTGAAACTAACATTTGGCTGATTGACCACAGGTTTGTCTATGGCAGCCCGACGGTGAACGTTGACTCTGTGGAGCTCCCGATGAATAGTTTTGGTTGAAATAGAAGAGTCAAGGTGTGCATTTCATTCTGCTCACTGCAGGCCTCTTTGGTTTTATGCTTTTTGGAGACTATCTGGGTTAGTACCAGACATCTCTTTCAGACAGCTTCATCTTGCGTCAACAGATGTGTTTGTGGTTCATCTTCACTGTAAAAATAAATATGTTATATCTAATGAAAAAAAAAATTAGAATTGATTATTATAATTAGAATTGATTATATTAATCAATTATTAGAATTGAGTAATAATTAATCAAATTAATTTATTAATAGTTAACCATTTAAAATGAGTAAAATTGACACAAAAAAATTAAACAAAAATATCTGAATAACAGACAGACGTCACAGATGAATTAAGAACTCTTTATGTTATATTGCCAACATTGAAGAGACACCTGATGTTATCAAGCAGAATCACTAAAGGAGAAAAACGTAATTTAAGTCACCACTATGATGATCAGTGTTTGTTTTAGTTGGGCTCTTGACCCAATAAGTCATTAACTTTAAGGTTTGTTTGGCTGCTGTACCTGAGTTAACCAGATGAACAAATAGAAAGGGTGATTTGATGGTGTTGGTTATGTTTTAACATAATCATTAATTCACAATCATTTGACCTGAATCACTGAATCACTCCTATAGAGGCCAATTTCTGAGTTAGGTTTACTTTAGCAGCACTGTCCTTATTATACAGCATAATATTTGTAACTTTTACTTTAACTCTGGAATGGTCTTCCTAGCCTTGTTTGATAAGCAGACAGGCTCTGTCAGTTTAAATCTAGATTAAAAACTCTTTCACCTGGCATACACATAGAACATTATCAATTTATATTATTCAGATCAGTTAAATGATTGTTAGGCTGCATAAGGTAAAACCGGGAACACTTCCCATGACATGTCGTAAGAAGAATGGCATCCACGCTAATATTAGTCTGTCTGTCTCATCCTTATCCCGAGGTTACTGTAGTCAGTGGGATCTGGTCCGTATCCAGATCAGATGGTGGACACGCACCTAGACACGACCACAACACAGCCCTGAATGTCAGCAGAGACTGTGTCTTCTAGCCCCTGTGAAGGCCTTGTTGGCACAGATCCACATCATAGACTAAAAATAAAAAATATGGACAAAGCGTCTGTGACATCACCCATAGACTTTCTGAAGACCAGTTCTGAGGCTGTTTATGGGGGGTATGGGCGGCGCCATACTGGAAAATCTTGGGAAATACAAAATACAAATGTTCAGAAAGGATACAGAGGTGGTATGATGTGTTGTGTCAAATCATGGCAGAGACGTCAAATTCCACTCGGCGCAGCCCGTTATCAGCTGTCAATCAAAGTTTACCGCCCTTATTTGTCATACATTTTTTTTATCTAAATATGATCTAAACGAGTTAGAAAAAAAATCACCCCCTTCACAGTTGTCAGGCACTCGGAGCATATCGAAAATTACAATAAAAGTCCATGGGACCAAACTGTAAACATATGAATTTATGCTATGACGTCTCTGGATATTTGCTCCCTTTTTGGACCGGCCTCTAGCGGATTTTAGATGTATTGCAGTTTTTCGCACTTCCGGGTAGGCTTCATCTTTCAGATTAGAATGTTGCCGCTTGATCCACATGCAGAGACCAAAGGAACCAGACAGGTCCTTCACACAGACCCTATGGTCAGCTTCAGCTCAGTGTGATGAATCATAATGACACCATGTTCGTTCGTGAGCCAGAGGAGAACTGAACTCATTCTGTCACCTGATGGAGTTTGAGTTCCTTGCTATACTGTCGCCTCTGTCTTGCTCAGTTGAGGAAATGTATTATTCAGCAATATTATGGATCTGACGTAGTTTTTTGAGAACTGAATTGAGCTGGACTTTTTTTTTTTGTAGAACAGCTTTATTAAATGAATTAATTTAATAATTAATGATCTTGGATCTGAATCAACACTGCTGAATTGACTTCAGCTGAACAACGTTTTTATCCCTGTAAAGCTGCTTTGAAACAATCTGATGTTTAAATAAAGGTGATTTGACTTACTTGAAGATTGACCACCGGCCGCATATAAGGGTTTGAAACTATTGACCAGTGTTTTAGTTTCATTGTCAAACCCCTGGAGGCCTACAATATATCTCATATCAGTTCTGTTTGAAAGGTCTCAGCCTTAAATTCCAAATGTTTCATTTCATTTGAGGTTTATAAAGGAAAACCTCTTTGTAAAGGAAGACATTTTCCTTGAGGAAAAATAAAGGAGATCGACAGAAAGATGGTTGGGTTTATTACTTAATATGAATGAATGAATGAATGAATGAATGAATGAATGAATGAATGAATGAATGAATGAATGAATGAATGAATGAATGAATGAATGAATGAATGAATGAATGAATGAATGAATGAATGAATGAATGGAGGAAGGAAGGAAGGAAGGAAGGAAGGAAGTTACAAAGGAAGGAAGGAAGAACGGAAGGACGGAAGGTTTATTACTTAATGTGAATGAAGGAAGGAAGGAAGGAAGGAAGGAAGGAAGGAAGGTTTATTACTTAATATGAAGGAAGGAAGGAAGGTTTATTACTCAATATGAAGGAAGGAAGGAAGGAAGGAAGGAAGGAAGGAAGGAAGGAAGGAAGGAAGGAAAGAAGGAAGGAAGGTAGGTAGGTTTATTACTTAATATGAAGGAAGGAAGGAAGGACAGAAGGACGGTTAATGTGAATGAAGGAAGGAAGGAAGGAATGAAGGAAGAAAGGTTTATTACTTAATATGAAGGAAGGAAGGTTTATTACTTAATATGAAGGAAGGAAGGAAGGAAGGTTTAGTTTATTACTTAATATGAAGGAAGGAAGGAAGGAAGGAAGGAAGGAAGGTTTATTGCTTAATATGAAGGAAGGAAGGAAGGAAGGAAGGTTTATTACTTAATATGAAGGAAGGAAGGAAGGTTTAGTTTATTACTTAATATGAAGGAAGTAAGGAAGGTAGGTAGGTTTATTACTTAATATGAAGGAAGGAATGAAGGAAGAAAGGTTTATTACTTAATATGAAGGAAGGAAGGTTTATTACTTAATATGAAGGAAGGAAGGAAGGAAGGAAGAAAGGAAGGTTTATTACTTAATATGAAGGAAGGAAGGAAAGAAGGAAGGAAGGAAGGAAGGTAGGTTTATTACTTAATATGAAGGAAGGAAGGAAGGAAGGAAGGAAGGACAGAAGGACAGTTTATTACTTAATGTGAATGAAGGAAGGAAGGAATGAAGGAATGAAGGAAGGAAGGAATGAATGAAGGAAGATAGGTTTATTACTTAATATGAAGGAAGGAAGGAAGGAAGGAAGGAAGGAATGTTTATTACTTAATATGAAGGAAGGAAGGAAGGAATGAAGGAAGAAAGGTTTATTACTTAATATGAAGGAAGGAAGGAAGGAAGAAAGGAAGGTTTATTACTTAATATGAAGGAAGGAAGGAAGGAAGGAAGGAAGGAAGGAAGGAAGGAAGGAAGGAAGGAAAGAAGGAAGGAAGGAAGGAAGGTAGGTAGGTTTATTACTTAATATGAAGGAAGGAAGGAAGGACAGAAGGACAGTTTATTACTTAATGTGAATGAAGGAAGGAAGGAATGAAGGAATGAAGGAAGGAAGGAATGAATGAAGGAAGATAGGTTTATTACTTAATATGAAGGAAGGAAGGAAGGAATGTTTATTACTTAATATGAAGGAAGGAAGGAAGGAATGAAGGAAGGTAGGTAGGTTTATTACTTAATATGAAGGAAGGAAGGAAGGAATGAAGGAAGGTAGGTAGGTTTATTACTTAATATGAAGGAAGGAAGGAAGGAAGGAAGGAAGGACAGTTTATTACTTAATGTGAATGAAGGAAGGAAGGAAGGAAGGAAGGAATGAAGGAAGAAAGGTTTATTACTTAATATCTTAATATGAAGGAAGGAAGGAAGGAAGGTTTATTACTTAATATGAAGGAAGGAAGGAAGGAAGGAAGGAAGGAAGGAAGGTTTAGTTTATTACTTAATATGAAGGAAGGAAGGTAGGTAGGTTTATTACTTAATATGAAGGAAGGAAGGAAGGAAGGAAGGAAGGAAGGTAGAAAGGGAGGGAGGGAGGGAGGAAGCTTGCATTGCCAATAACTAATTATTAGCAATTCCTCGTTAAAGGGTTTTTAAAGGTTGTTTCTCTCAGGGAAACATTTCAGTTTGTGCTCAGACAGTCAGTTTCCAGTTTTCAGCTTGTTCTGTGGTCTGTGGATCAGGACTTTCGGGCACAATCAAGTTTTCAATTGAGAAGTTTCACAACAGTCATGTAAAATAGCCCATACACTATGTACCCATTTTGTTTCTTATTAAACTTACGAGTGACCATTACTTATTCTTTTATGTTTCGTAAAAACCTGCTATCATTACTAAACAACATTAGTTGTTTGTACTATTTAGCTGAAAGAGTCATCGCTCTAATCAGGTTTAGCAGAGATTTTAGCAGAAATACTTGATTTGTGTGGTTCAAACACGGCACAAATCAAAAGACAGAAACCACTGGTATTTCAAAAACCTGCTTGGTGGTCACAGGCCTCGGCAGCAGACGGTACTGAGAAGTAACAGAGGTTTAGATGTTAATGAATTATTGTTTAATTTAATTAAACAATTAAAAATAGTCACCATAATGTGATAAGTGTGTTGGCTTAGTCGGGATCTTGCCCTTGACAAATGAATTTCATTATTCGCTTTATCTGTGTGTTTAACAGGATATAGCAAAGAAGCTAAGAGTAAAATGTTCCCATGATGACTGCATTAATGTTGTTATCAATAAAAATTATGAGTCATGCAAAGTGAAAAATGAAAAGATTCATTTTGCAATTCACGCTTTTATGGGCCTATCTAGTATAGGCTATAGGCCTAGGCTACTCAAAACATCGTTAGAATGTGAACTAATGATTTTCAGTAAACCCTACTACTGTAAACTTGATTTGTCTATTGCATGATTATGTTAATACAACTCAACGTTTAGTTTCAGCTTGTGTAAAAATCAGAGTTTTTTCACGCGATTTGCGAGTTACGTCAACTAATTCGGGCTTTTACAGTTAAAATATAATAATAATAATAATAATAATAATAATAATAAGGTCAAGTATATGTGCAAAAGTAGGCTAATATAAATGCTTCGTATTTTAGTTTGTAGCAAATTATGTATTAGGTACTCAAACTAGTATATCAGTCTATGGGCGCGCATAAATTCAACAGGCTATTACTGTAGCTCTCACTTGGACAATATGGATAATAACTTTATTCTAGAGCTGCTGTAAATCCCAAACAATCTCTGTTACTTTAATTTCCTATTACTGTAAAGCTGCTTTGAAACAATCTATATTATTAAAAGCGCTATATAAATGAAGGAGACTTGAGATATTTATTTATGTCAATAAATTAATCATCATTAACCCAAATGTTTGTCATGCAACAGCTAAAAAAAATATTTTATTTGTCAAAAATCGACTGATTAAATTAGATGGAAAGTTAACCTTTTAGTCACATCGAATCACTGTTTCGTTTTGAAAATCACTTCTAAAAAGTATAATGAAACTCTTGGAACATCATTCTGGGAGAGAGAAAAAAAGCCATTTGAGTTTAGTTTTGACCTCTGCCTTTTTTTCTTTCTTTCAATGAAGCAACTGAACATACGCAGTCAGTTCATTGTCAAATTACTCAGTTTTAGACCACACTGACACACATGTTATATATGCAAAATATTTATTTTGCAGCAATATACATTATCTATTCGAGTGAATTTAGAGAGAACATAAACAATAAAAATAAATAAATGAATAAATAAATAAATAAACAGATGCAACGGTACAAATCAGCAGTCTTCAAATACAAACTATTTACAAGTCTAAATCTTTAATAAATAATGACCAACACGTACAGTATCACTTGAACACAAATCTACGGTAAACTTGCAGTCAACACTTCTTTTTCTCAATAGAAGGTATGCCCAGGTGTGTCAAGTGCAAGAAGTGACATGACATGAAGTAATAAGACATGACTTAGTTTATTTCTAATACGCGTTTGAACAATTTCCAATGTTTAGATCTCATCAACATCTCCTAAAATACCTTTGCTTAACAACCGAGCCCGCTAAAAGACCCGATTCTTTCGAGTCTGACCCCAAAGCAGCTCCTCAGTCCGCCTTTCTTGAATCGAGTCCACGAGCGCTTGGAAGTGGACAGTAAGTCACCCAGGAGTCGCTCGAAAGCTCTGTCTTTCCCCGCCAGCGCGGAGTTGCGCGCGTCTGATTCCCACAGTTCCGCGCGCTCGTCCAGTGCGCTCTTCTCCTCTCTCGCATCCTTCTGCTCCATCGTCGACTCATCAGACTCCGCAAACGGCGTGTTGACTCCTTCATCTAACAACTGCTTAAGACTCTGCTGTAAATGTATATGATTAGTCAGGGTCGAATAATAAACGTTTAAGAGTAGTGAGCTGAGACTGAACAACTCACCTGTAAACTGGAAACTGGTTTGGCACCGACCAAGTTTAAAAGTAGAAGTGAAGACACGCAGATAATAGAGATGTTGGCGATCATGGTTATATTGTGGAGAGCAGCTCAGTATCTTTGTGCGCGGCTCTGTTTAGTCTTCGCTCGTACCCAAGCACCGTGTCCAGGTGCGCTCTTTTATTTCGCCGGTTTCGTCACGGTCACCCAGGAAAATCCAGCCGACCCTACGGGGAGGGCTCTTCATTTTCATCAAGATCCCACCTTGTTCATCACCGATCATTAAATTGGTGACGTGTGCCGGAGCCTCCTTCAAATTGGACTGTAGTATGTCAAGCGCAAAGAACATCATCTCGTGTCTTGTCATGGAGGTACACTAGCCTTAAATGCGCACACACGCTTAAAAATAAAGGTTCCAAAAGGGTTTTTTATTTACCCCCTTACAGTGATGCCATAGAAGAACCATGATGCCAGTAAATAACCTTTATTTTACCACACAAAAAGGTTCAGTGGGGTTCTGTATAATTATGAGCAAAGAATTATTGCGTCGATTTTAAAGAACAATTTTAAAATTGAGTCAATAACTCAAGGGCTCTATAGATCCCCCACTGAACATTTTTGTTGTCCCTTTAGGGATGTTATATAATTATACTGTATATGTCATTTTGTTTTACATTTTAATAGTCTAAAGATGAACCTTTATTTTTAATAGTTTGCCCATCTAATTCCAGTGTTTTATGCAGAAAGCTAAACCCAAATCAGTCTTACTATCCAATTCATTTAGTTCAAGACTGTACACAAATTGCCAGAAATAAGTGAGCGAGTGTTCTACCTGGAAGCTGCCAAGTGTTTGGTCTTGATATGGTCAATAACTATATTTATGTTAATTAGACATGAAGCAAAACATCCATAAACTGGCTAGCTAAACATTTTGACTTTACGAACACAACAAATATGTTTTGTGAGAACTGATAACACTGACAGGGTTTGGACGCAGCATGTATCCTTCGTTTATGAAATCCCAGTCCTGTGTGTGTTGATTGGTGGTGGAAAGAATAAAAATGGTAAGGTAATTTTTTAATCAACCTATAATTTAATTTCTACAGAACAAAAAAAAAATCATTATAGTTGAATTTGTTCTGTCGTCTTTGATGAATGAAAGCGAGGGACTGTGAGGGATGGACACATTTCTGAGTTTCTGAGTGAGTTTCAATGATTAGATTTCAATGATTCAATGTTTTTTTGGATTGCTCTGCTGACGAAAATGCAAAAATATCACTAATATTTTTAAAGTATTTCTTTAAGATTTATGCAATTGCATTAAAGGGATAGTTCACTTTGAAATAAAATTTTGATATGTTTTAGCTTACCTCAAGGGCATCCAAGATGTAGGCTAGGTGTCTTTGTTTCCACGGTATTTTCAATTTTGACATTTTTCGGTCAAACCGTTGATGTCTATCACTCATACAATGCAGGTTTAGGGGGTCCACGTCAAAGAGCATGCACAGAGAAGTCAAAATTAATGACTTGTAAATGTAAGCACACATTGATTGCCCAAGACACGAAATGAGCGGTTTGTGTGAGAAAATGAACAGTATTTATATCGTTTTTACCATGTGTAACCACAGCCATGTCCAACTGATCTGAATCAGTTGTCCAATGTCCAACTGAACCATGTCCAACGTTCCACAGGAAGTGATCTCTCGCACGTCTACGTCACTCATTGTTTGCACAGAGATGTCGGAAGTTTTACCTTTCACTGTGAAGATCTAAACAAGATCTTGATCTAAATGTAAAACTTCCGAAATCTCTGTGTAAACAATGAGTGACGTACACGTGCAAGCGATCACTTCTGGCGGAATATTGGACATGGTTCAGCTCGGTTCAGTTGGACATTGGACACTGATTCAGATCAGTTGGACATGTCTGTGGTTACATGAGGTAAAAACTATATAAATACTGTTCGTTTTCTGACACAAATCGCTCGTTTCGTGTCTTAGGCCATCAATGTGTACTTACATTCGCAAGTCATTAAATCATATTTAATTTTGACTTCTCTGTGCATGCTTTTGACGTGGACCCCTAAACCTGCATTAATAGACAAGAATGGTTTGATCGAAAAATGTCAAAATTGAAAATACTTTGGATACAAAGACACCTACATCTTGGATGCCCTTGAGGTAAGCTAAAACATATCAAAAATTAATTTCAAAGTGAACTATCCCTTTAATAGTAAAAATTTCATCAGAATTGAATTGAAGAATCTTTATGTAGTTTAATTGAATAATTGAACAATCCATAATCAAAAACAAAAGCATTATTCAATTTCCAAGAGAGTCTTTCCAAGAGATTTCAGTAGACAGCAAAAACAAAAAGAAAAAAAACCCCCAAAAACACCAGACAATATGAGCTGTGGAAAACTAAAAGTGATCTAAGCTTTATACAGCTTTTTACAGCGGATACCATTGAAAACACAGTACTTCTATCCCTCACAGCCTTGCTTTCATACCTGTCACGGCGCTGCTCTGAATAAGGTCTATATAAAAGTAGAAATATGTTTTCAAAAAGCTTCAAACAATAGAAAGGAACACACATTTGAAGTCTTGTGCTAAATTTTCCCATATGAGTGGATTTTTTTTTTTTTTTTTTTTTTGTGAATGTTTGAATCACATTGAAATACACATAATTCCAACCACTAACACAATTAAAGTCCCCGTGAACCGGAAGTTGCAAACGATTTTTCTCCAGTGCTGTGACGTATTTCCAAGTGAAACGGAATATTGAACAGAGGGCAGGGTTTTACTCTAGCGCTCCTCCTCTCCATCTCTCGCTCATAGCAAACTAACGGTTTGAGGGGAGTGGTTAAGCGTTTCCCCACCCAAGTTGTGAAACCTACGTCATCAGAAAAAGAAACCGTTCCAGACCGGAAGTAACTCTTCAGATTTTGATTAAAGATTACCAAGGTAAAACATTTTTTAAATATATTTTTACTTGCACGGATTAATTGTTCACCACAAGACTAGTAATATGCGCTAACAAAGTAAATAGGTTCAATTTTGATTTCACAGGGACTTTAATACACAATAGCAAGAAATTTCTCAACACTAGCTGAAATATATACTTTTTCAATCAATGTTACTTTCTCCTATTCCTTGAGAAAACTTTGAGTAAGCCATTTGGAGGTTTATTTTCCTCAAAACTTGCGGTGCTATCAAAACAATTCTCTGTGTATTTGGGCCTGGCATAGCAACATTGTCTCAGCCAATGGCGAGAGCTTGGGGCGAGACTAAGTGACCAATGGCAGACAGGTGAATTGTTTAGGAAACCTATTTGAAAACAATCATTGTTCTTACAGTTGCTTTTGGTGACGCCAGTGGCTCCGAAATTACACACTTCAGCTTTAACCCATCTTTGTCTCTCATTACCATCATATTGTCTATTGGCTGCGTTTATTACATTCTCTCATATTTCATTCGGGAAGCTCTTAACTTCAAGCACGGTTCACTGAGCACTGCTCTTTCCCTGATGAGAAGCCGATGGGGCTAATTAAGATTTTAATGACAGGCTTGCACTGCAGTCTGTTTCAAATGTCATTTATTTGCTAAAGAAATCATATTCGTGATGTACTATAATAAATGTGTTACAAATAAAACAACTACACTGCAAATCATGATTAGATAGTTCATTGTCATTTTATTTGCTTTTATTGTCCTTTTAAAAACTTGCAATTTCAAAATCAGACATTTCAACACAACAATTAAATACTTTTATAGCCACATCTCATTAGACTTGCAGAGGGAAAGATATCTTCCAGATGGCCTCCGACCTGTTTTCCTAATAGCTGCTCTAGATGCCGATGGCCGCTAAAATGCTAATCATTCCCTGTTTGCCTTCATACTGTGCTCCAGTGGAAAGCTTGCAAGAGATCATCAGTCAAGCCCTTGCCACCTGTCCTCCTCATGCTGGGTGGAAACTAGCCTCGGGGCTTTATTGGTTTGAGCCAGCCCTCTCTTGGGGTTCAACCCAAACGTGAATAGCCAGCGGTCATGTTAAAAAGATGAGATACATTTATCTTAAAGTTTCTTGCCCTACCTTGATCTTGGCATGATACGCACACAGGCTTCATGTTTGAGATCACCGTTCACAAAAGTGGCCTAATTTAATAGAATGTTCTGAGTTAAACTTAATCAACAGTATTTTTCTGTTACTAGCACATACAATAATTGGATTGAGGTGTCTCTTGTTTCGGTTAGTCAGCTATTTTTTTTTTTCCACACTAAGACCATGTCAATGCTAATGCTAATATTGTTTAGTAGCAATGAGCATTTTAATGTTTAGGTCAGCTTTGCTTGCCAGAATAATTCTGTAAAAATACAGTAAAAATCTTTACAAAACAAGTCAAGTCACATTTATTTATATAGTGCTTTTCACAATACAGATTGTTTCAATGCAGCTTTACAGAGATAACAGGAAAATAATGCAACAAAGTTTGTTTCCAGAAGAAAATAGCATCATTATATTATATTTATAATATTAATAATATTGTTGAATATTAAATTAAATGTACCCAACTAAGCAAGCCAAAAGCAAAAAGAGTTACTGTAAAAAAGGCGACAAAAGGGGTCAGTGGCAAGGAACCAAAAACTCCATCAGGTGATAGAATGGATAAAAAAAACCTTGGGAGAAAACAGGCTCTGTCGGGGGGCCAGTCCTCCTCTGGCCAATGAACGAGTGAGTGAGTGAGCTTTGTAGCTGAGAGTTTCATTGATTCTGTTCTGCAGTTATCTGTATGTGTATTCTACAAACCCTGAAGTAGCTCTCCAGAGAGTGTTGGTGAGACGGCGCTTCAGCGGTGGTTGCCATTTAAAGAGCATTTCCTCTGCATTCACTGGAGTCTAAAAGAGTATTTTCTATGCATCCACTGTAGTTAAAAGAGCTTTCTGCACACTGCAGGCTTTTAATAGTCCCCTTCACTATGCCCTGACCTTGTTCCTATGCCCAGCAGAGGGCTACTTCAGTGAATACACAGGGTGACATGAGGATTACGGTGGAGGCTACACTACCGAGTCAGCAATGGTATCTTGGGGCAGTGTATGCTGAACAGCAGCGTCCCGCCCTAGTGCCTGTCATACTGGTGGTGCATGAGGAGGTTGCGAAGTCATGGAAGTCACTTTTTTCTGCCTGAAAACACTCTGGCACCTCCTCCACTCTCACTACCCTCGATGGTGGAGTGGCCAAGGGGTAGGTGGAGATCCCCCCCGTGGGCCGCATGGTTGTAATTCAATTGTGTCCACAAAGTGCTGCCAGTAATCCGCTTCTTTTATCAAAGGTTTGTAAGTTCTCATGTCCTTACGGCCAAGTCTTACAGAGCCACTGGACAGGCCGCCTTCGCCCTGATGCCATGGCCCTCCTGCAAGTCTATCAGGCCAAGGCATTCGAAGAGCTGCACAAGGGTAGTTCTTGCCAGGGTTGATGCAGGAACTGCACACAGCGTCATACCTCGCCCGACATGCGAAGAAAGTGTGTGGTCCCTTGGGCAGATGATGTCTATGTAACCCCTCCACCCGGGTCCTACTCGACCTGCTCCGAGCCGGGTCTCCGGCATGAGAGTCGGGCGCTTTAACAAGGAGGCTAAAGACTGCGACCTCTATCATCTGTCGCTGGAGCGCCTATTGAGATCAGAGGAGTGAGGTTTACTCGCACAGCAACTACCAGCTTAACACAGTCTCATCCCAAAAAAAGTCATATACAGTAACTGACGTTTTGGGACGTATTTTGACCATACGTCAATATTCGCCTTTTTAGGGCCCCCTTAAACGTCGGTAGATGGCGATCCCGGGCCGTCATACAACTGACGCTTTACCTTTAACGTCAGTTAGGTGACGGGTTAGGTTTAGGGTTAGGTTTAGGTATGGGGTAGAGTTAGGATCCCATAACCTCATCTACCGACGTTTAAGGGGGCCCTAAAAAGGCGAATATTGACGGATGGTCAAAAGACGTCCCAAAACGTCAGTTATATGACGTCTTGGGATGAGACCGGTTTGACCAGCTGGCCTCTGTTACACTCACCCCCCCTAAACCTCACTCCCATCCGGGTTACGGCACCAATGTAACCCCTCCACCCGGGTCCTACTCGACCTGCTCCGAGCGGGCCTCGAACCCGGGTCTCTGGCATGAGAGTCGGGCGCTCTAACAAGGCTAGCTGGCCTCCGTTATATCTACACTTGTGGTCCAAGAACGCGATCTCTGGCTGAACCTGGCAGACATGAAGGAGATCGACAAATGCAGTTTTCCCGACTCCCCGATCTCCTTGTCTGGCCTCTTCGGCGACCTGCGACCTGTGCCTAATATTGGTTTGCAGCAATCAAGGACATGCCCTGTCATGTCTTGGCTCTCGACACAGTCTGTTTCTACGGCTTGCGTTTAAGGATCAGCACAAGGTCCTTTCCTTTGGTCTGTCCTTGTCTCCTCACGTCTCCACAAAGGTCGCGGAGGCAGCCCTTACCCCTCTGAAGGAGCATGTTTTTTGCATTCTCAACTACGTTGACAACTGGCTCATACTGGCCTTGCGTACATTAACCATTAGGGTGATCTACACTCCCGTTGCATGTCACTGAGGTTTCTTCGTGCCATTCACATACCAGGTAAACTCAATCGTGCAGACAACGAGCTCTCACGAAAGCTCACACTCCTGGGAGAATAGAAACCACACCCCCACATGGTCCAGCTCATTTGGAGACGCTTCGGAGCTAAACAGGTAGACATATTTGCCTCTCCGGACACGTCCCAGTGCCAGTTGTTCTACTCTCTCTGACCGAGGGGACCAATGGATGCATGGATGCGCTGGCACACAGCTGACCTTGGGGTCTGCGCAAGTATGTGTTTACCCCAGTGAGCCTACTCGCCCAGACACTGTGCAAGGTTAGGGATGACGAGGAGCAGGTCTCGCTAGGTGAGTTGTACTGGCCCAACCAGACCTGGTTCTCAGAACCAGACCCAGACCTGATTCCCCTCCCTGGCTAATTCCTCTGAGGAAGGACCTGCTTTCTATAATATATTGAATGTTCCAATTCAATCTGACATCTCACCAACTGTATAATGCTGCCTGAATCATAATCATACAACTCCACATTACCTCCCTGCAGCCATGATGTGGTCTCTGTAGCATCCCTTTCCTTTGGAATAGGCACGCTTCCCCAGTGTTATCCACAGTGTCACTGTGTGTGTTAGAGGGAGCAGCAGTGATCAACTCTCTCTGGAGAGAAAAACCCTGTCCATTCTCCTGTCCCTGTTCCTTCTCAGGTGCTGGGGGATTAAGGCTGATTTATACTTTTGCGCTGGACCTACGCTGGAGCCTCTATGCTATGGACAACGTGTTGGTTTTCATTTATACTTCTGCGTTGTTGTCCGCCTTGACGGGCAATTACGCATGCAGAGGGAGCATGTAAAACCCGGGGAGGGGTTCTAGCAGACCAATCACAGCGCTTGTAATACGCGTAGAATTGAAGTGCATGTCAGGGTACGCCAAAGGGTACGTGTGCTAACCACAACCTACGACGTAGCTATGGCGGGATGTCGACGCAGAAGTATAAATTGGGCTTTAGGCAGCTTATGCGAGGCGCTGGAAGTGGCAGCAATTGCTGCATTTTTTGTAGGGATCCCAATTCGCCAGTATTTCTGAGGTAACGTTGAATGTGACTGATTGTGAGGTAATGTCTAGGTCAGAGGTCTTCAACCCTGCTTCTGGAGGCCCACTGCCCTGCAGAGTTTATATAAAACCTGCTTCAGGCCCTGTTTACACGAGAACGCTCGCGGGTGAAAACGTACAAATATTTTATCAGATGTGCCTTTCGTTTACACGGCGATGGCGTTTTTGAGGCTCAAAAACGCAAAAAAGTGAAACCTCCTCCAGAGTGGAAATCTTAAAAATGCTCCACCGCCGCCTTCCTGTGTAAACGGTAAAAATACAAAAGTCTGCTTGACAGTGGAGGTTGTACGCAGGCGCGTGGACTTGGTGTTGTTGTAGTATGCACTCCTAGCCACCTGAAGTGCATACTACATAAAATTTCACACACTTTTGCATCTCCAATTGCACACGGATTTCCCACACAAAACGCTCGTCTAAATGCAGAATAAAAAAAGTGTGTTTTCTCTTCAGAATCGTTTCCGTGTAAACAGTCTCAGTCTGTGATTTCAAGTGATCCTGAAGAGCTTGATTGCTGGTTCAGGTGTGTTTGATTAGGACTGGAGTAAAACTCTGCAGGAGAGTGGGCCTTCAGGAGCAGGGATGAAGACCTATTGGTCTAGGTTACTAATGTAACTCCTGTTCCCTTAAGGAGGGAACAGAGACGTTATGTCCGGTCACCACAATTGCTGTACCGCTCAAATGTGATTGGACTCTCAGGCAAGATCCCAATTCGTCAGTCATTCTGATATAATTTCAAGTAACATCTCAATTCCCTCCTTCAGAGAATGGGGGTGTCATACCTAGACATTTCAGTTTCAGCATGTATTCGACGGTACTTTATCTAAAATTAAACGGTAAAAAGCTAGTGAAGTGACTCTTAAAAGCAAGTCTGGAGATGAATTTCATGAATGTGTTTCGTCGATAAGTGCAGATACAGTTTTATCGCCAAAGCCTAGGAAAGACAGTAGTTTTCATAGTAAACTCAGGTACATCATGTAACTTTTAAACCTCTATCGATTACTGTAAAATAGAAGGTAACACTTTATTTTGATGGTCCCTTTTGACGATATCTTTGTCTGAAATGTACGGAATTTTGTCAATTTTAAACAAAAAAAAATGGTTACATGTAGTGTCCCTTTAAGATTTTAACGTTGGGGTAATAAAATAGTAAACCCCTCTTAGTTGCACTGTACTTTGGCCCAGTATGCAACCACCTAGCAACATACAACATTTTTTTACTAAAAAGGATTTATTTTACCTAATTTTTTTATATTTTATTTTATTAACATTATTGGCTACTATATTTATGTTGAAACTATAGGTTTTTTAATAAGTCTAAACAAAGAATTAACAATTTCAATATATCCAAGCAATATAACCATGCAAAGGGGTAAGAGAGTTAAGAACTCTGATACTCTTAGTTAGTCACACATTTCCATGTCCGCTAAAGGAATCTCAGAGCTGATAAAACACAGGATGTGTCTGTCGGACATTCAGCCTGTCAACAACATCCTCAAACTCTCTGGAATGACACTCTTGAGTTTTATCATGAGACCTAGTGGCAACAAAGCAAGTATATTACCGTAAATGAACACTCAACAACGATTCCATTTCAATGAATAATAAATAATGGCTGAACTTGTTTCAAAAACAAAAACAGTAAATGCCACTTGTTTTGCTATTTTATTATCTTATGCAATGACATTCACAAATTCTTTTGTTGCATTCCTATAATTTCCAAATAATTTTGGGGACATTATACAATGGCCTGCAAAAAGAAATGGTAACGCTTCCTTTTACAGTCCAGTTACCCATGTAAATACTATGTACTTATTTTAGTAACTGCAATTACTGGGTAATAACTAGTACTAACACTGAACCTACCCCTAAACCTACCCCTGTTCCATGTACTTACCTTATATTAGCCAGTACTTTCTAGGTAAGTACACTGTAAGTACTGTACTGTAAAAGGAAGCGTTACCCAAGACATATGCACATAAACTCTGGTTGACTTTGAACCAACCAGAGGAATGTATTTCAGTGAAAGCTCTGAGTCATATATATTTATCTACAGAAGGTTTTCAGATTATTGAATTAATTGATAGATCATTGGCTTTCAAATTCATTAATATCTCACACATCTCTTCAATTTTTTGCATCTTTCTCAACATCCTCCCCACATCCCTTAAATTACATCATAGTTCACCCCTGTTTCAGTGTTTATCCAGCCCACTGCATTCCAAACTACTGACAGCGCTCCACACTACATGACTATTGTCACCTCTGCGCCATCAACTATGATGCTATTTTAGTAAAGATAAGGCCAAGCTAAGGCCTAGTTGGATATATTTAGCCTTGCCCTCTGCTATATTTAACTTGCATGCAAATAGGATTATTAGGTTTTGCTTGACAATGCTATAAAGTCAAAACAGATAGAAATATCTTGTTACACCTCCAATTGTGCCTGTAGACAGTGATTCAGTGTTCTGGTTGGTTAAAAAGGCGTTGCTACACAGTTCCAGGGGTGATCTCTGTGGTTGCTAGGGCATTTAGAGGTGGTTGCTAGGGTTTTCTGAGGTTTGCTAGGTTTTTGCGACTACATCAAAAGAGCTCACCAGTTGTTTCTGTGATATTCTAGATATCACCCAAGTCTTTCCTTCAATGCACAGTATGTAATAAGACACCTCTCTGAAGTAGAATCCACAAGTGGTGCAAGAAAAGGTTAAGTGCTTAAGTTTAAGTATGAGCAATATACTGATATTTTCCTTCTCAAACACAACAGATGAATCTAGGTCTGTGGGTAAGGTGCATCCTATATCTATCTGTTACCTTGCTTTAGCTTAATGAATTCCATTGGGAATCAACTGTTTCCATTTTCACAGCACAGTAATGTGGGAAATATTCTGCCCTGAAGCTGGAACAAGCATGTTACTTATTGGCCTTTAATGGGTGAAAGGGTTGTTGCTCTTGTTGCTCCACCCTGTCTTTGGTGCTGAGGTGATTTGGGAAAGATTTAAAGACATGATAAAATCGCCCAAGATCCTTATAATGACATAATGTTTTGTTTGGTTTGAAACTGTTTATTAGAATAAAATTGTACTATAAATCCATTTCACCTTTAAGATAACATCTCAAAGGAGTTTCTTTTCCCACAAGGTTTAAATGAACATCTACATGTAGGTGTAAAACCATAACAATTAACAGATTCTTGTTAGACTTTCAGCCAGCCAAATGATGTACCAGTCTGAATGTTGTATAATATCGACTGTTAGACAACATACCTACACAATATAGGTAATGAGGTACCCAAATGAACACAGAGATATGTACAATATGGTACACAATAACAGTAACAATCAATGGATAGTTTTGGATAGTAAATTAACTCTAAATTGTCACAGAACGTGCTGTTCCTAATTAATACGTGTAATACGTGTATACGTGTAATACGTGTAATGTGTAATACGTGTAATATAATGGACTTAACAGCTGTCAGCCTGCTTTACTTAGGGCGGTTTCGCTCCGGTTTGTTCTTGTCACGTGGCCAACTGTGCGCTTATGGTGCGCTTGCGGCGTTCTGAAAAGTTGAGATGATTTTATCTCGATGCGGCGCGGACGCGCTTGGAAAAAACGAGCGCGTCGCACCGCGACCGCATTACTTCCATTATGATTGCGCATACCGCACGCCTACATTTGAAATAACGAACTTGAGCAAAAGACGCAAAAGACGCAATATGTGAACAGGCCCTAAGAGAATCATTCCCTGGAGAAACACAGTGATTTTTTTTTTGACTTGGCGAGCCTTACTCATTTCCCAGATGTGTGTGTTTTTCAAGACTAGCCTGGATGAGTGAACTAAGGCACAACTATCCGACGATGGTCCTCCAGGGACATTCGCTAAGTGTGGAGTAGGTGCTGGTCCAGTATAGATCCTCTTTTATCATCTACATCGAGGAAGAGGACAACACCAGCCTCACTCCAGACCAAGAGCACAGCAAGACTTGAACAACGTCCTCCACGGACCAAGTGCCTGAGCCCATTGCAGACAAGGAGATCAAGCCCATGATGAAAACAGTACCAGAGACTACTGAGGCAATTTTGTCTTGGAACCCAAGCCACACCGAGAGTTGGATCAGGACTGTGAGCCAGCACCGACATCCGTCGAGGTAATATTACAATAGTTGCATGAGGGCATGGAGTGGAGCTCTGCCCATACTCCTGCTGCTGAGGGTGAGCTGTGCCAGGTTTATACATTAGTAATTGATGGATTGGAAAATATGATTCCCCAAAGTCTACTGCTGCTGTCCCGCCAAGCTCCAAGTTTCTTTCGTTTCTACTGGTCCCGCACATCTACAAGTATGCTTAGCCATCCAGTTCCCTGGCCCCATCTCTGCTGGCTCCCTTCAGTCCTTCAGCTCCTCCTTTATTGGCTCCGCTCTGCTGCCTGGCTCTGTTTGGGCCACTGAACCCCTCACTTCACTTTGGTCCGTCAACCAGTTGGCTCCCCCCGGCTCCTCCTTCACTCCGGTTCCACCTTTGGTTCTACCTCCCACCGGCTGTCCTTCAGTCCTCTGGCACTCTGGCTCCACCTTGCCCGGCTCCGCCTTGGCCTCCAGGTCCTACGATGTTGCCTGGTCCTTTCATCACTTCCGCACTGCTTGAGTGTCCAGCTATCCTGCCTCCATCACTGTCAGTTCAAGATTCAAGATTCAAGATTTTATTTGTCACATACACAGTTATACAGAATATACAACCTGTAGCGAAATGTAAAATAGGATCCACTCCAAGATGGTGCAATATAATATAAATATAAAAAATACTAAACATGAATTAGCAATTTCGATAAATAAATATAACATTTCTATTAATATAACTCTGTAAAAATAGGCTAGACTGGTAATATTTACATTCAGAAATGGCAATGGTAACAAAATAGTTATATAGCACCAATATAAAGTGCAAAATAATGCAAGAATAGATAATAGTCAATAGTCCAGATATTGATATCCAGAGTACGGATGATGTTAAGAGACCTCCTGAGCCTCACTGTTAAGAGACCCTGTCCAGCCTGATGGCCTGAGGGAAGAAGCTTCTTCTGAGTCTCTCTGTTTTAGTCCTCAAACTGCGGTATCACTTACCAGATGGCAGCAAGTTGATGAGACAGTTATGTGGATGGTTGTAGTTTTTAATGATTTTGTTAGCTTGCAGCGTTTGAGGTAGATGTCTTGTAAGGGTGGAAGAGGAGACCCAGAGATGCACTCAGCTAATCGCATGACTCTCTGAAGAGCTTTGCAGTCGTACCTAGAGCTATTCCCATACCACACTGTGATACACTGAGTTAAAACACTTTCTATGGCCCCTGAATAGAAAGTTTTTAGGATCGTTGGTGAGACCCTGAATTTCCTCAGCTGTCGTAGATGGCATAGTCTTTGCCTGGGTTTATTCACCTGTGTGTGTATATGAGAGGTCCAGGTAAGATCATCAGAAATGTTTACACCGAGGTACTTATTGCTGTTCACCTTCTCCGCCTGCTGTCTCTTTCTGTAGTCCACGATCATCTCTTTGGTTTTGGTCACATTCAGTGAGAGACAATTGTCCTGGCACCAAGATGTTAGTTTCTCAACCTCTTCCATGTATGCGGTCTCATTGTTGTTGGAGATAAGGCCCAGGACCACTGTGTCGTCAGCAAATTTGACAATAGAAGTGGAGCTGTGTGAAGCCACGCAGTCATGTGTGTAGAGAGAGTAAAGTTGGGGACTCAGAATGCAGCCCTGTGGCGCTCCTACGCTCAGGGTGATGGCGTGAGAGGTGAACCGGCCTACTTTCACTACCTGGGATCCATGTAAAAGAAAGTCCTGGATCCAATTGCAGAGTGAAGAGTTCAGACCAAGATTTAAAAGTTTGGAAGTTAATTTGCTGGGAATTATAGTGTTAAAGGCTAAGCTGTAGTCGATGAAACGCAGCCTTACATAGTTCTCATTTTTACTGTCGATGTGTGCAAGAGAGGAGTGCAGAACGTGAGAGATGGCATCCTCACAAGATCTGTTTGGTCGATAAGCAAATTGAAGAGGGTCCAGTGTTTCATGTATGAAGGAGCAAATGTAGTTTTTAACCAGTCTCTCAAATACCTTCATGCCTGTGGATGTGAGGGCTACCGGACGATAGTCATTCAGGCAAGAGGGTTTATTGTTCTTAGGCACAGGAATGATGACAGATTTTTTGAAAGATGAGGGGACCATGAAGGTAGCCAGGAACTCATTGAATATTGATGTAAACAATCCAGCGAGCTGGTCAGCACAGGACCTCAGAACGCGACCAGAGATGCCATCAGGCCCAGCAGCTTTCCTGATATTCACTCGCTTTAGCGCCCGCCTAACCTCGTCCTCTGACACAGTGATTACTCTGACTACTTTCTCGCGCGCCGAGAGGTAGATTTGCGCTGGCTTGTTTGCAGTCAAAGCGAGCATAGAATGAGTTTAACTCGTCGGCGAGTGACGGATCTGCACTCACCTTTGTAGAGGAGTTAGTTCCGAAGGTGCAGATGGTCCTCAGTCCCTACCACATACGTCCGGAGTCATTTAGCTGAAAGTGAGACTCCACATGATCCCTATAACGGAGTTTGGTGTCTTTCACTGCGCAACGAAGAGCGTAGAACGATGATTTGTATTCACTCATATTCCCCGACAGCAGTCCGGCGTTGTATGTTGCACTGCAGCACGAATAGTTTTGTCCACCCATGGTTTCTGGTTTGAAAATATCTTAATGGTTATGGTTTCCGTTGTTTGTTCTGTTAGTGTGTTTACTAACTAACTGCTACGTCCGTGAACTCGCTAACGTCAGATGAGCTCGCCCGGAACATATCCCAGTCTATGTCATCAAGAGCCGCCTGTAGCCAGGTTTCCAGCGCGTCACTACTTTCTGCACCGGGGGTTCCCAGACGAGCCTTTGTTTATATTCAGGTGTGAGGAAAATAGCGGCATGGTCCGATTTGCCAAAAGCGGGTTGTGATCGGGCTTTGTAAGCATTTTTAAACTGAGAATAACAATGATCCAGCGTGTTGTTCCCTCTAGTCGGACAAGAGACATGTTGATAAAAGTTCGGCATGTGGAGGGATGTAAACAGCAGTGGCGATGATCAATGAGAACTCCCGGGGTAGATAGAATGGGCGGCACAAATGGACAAATGTTTCAGATGGGGCGAGCAAGAGTGCGACAGGGTGGTGATGTTCCTGATTAATCTTAAAACACACCCCACCACCTTTTGTTTTCCCAGCCTCAGCTGTTCTGTCCTTCCGTAACACAATAAAGTAATCAGTCGGCGTCACAGCAGAGTCCGATACTGAGGTTGCGAGCCATGTCTCCGAGAAACATAAGATGTTACAGTCCCTGATATCCCTTTGGAAGTTAGTCCTGGCCCTCAGATCGTCCATCTTATTTTCCATGGATTGAACATTGGCAAGTAGGATGCTAGGCAGAGGAGGACTATGTGCTCTTTGCCTCAATCTATTGCGGATACCGGCGCGTTTCCCACGATGTTTCTTGTAGCGCCGTCTCAGTGGCTGTCCATTGTTTGTTCCCGCATTGCGAAGAATCTCCGGTGGAATAAGTGTCCCAGAACAGGTCAATACAGCGATATCCAGTATCCAGAAGTGTCAGTTTCTCATAAGTTATCAGTGCAGCCGTAATGCGGGTAGAAAAAGAAAGAAAAAGTAAATAAAAAACTAAGTAAGTCTATGAGGAGCGACCTGGACGGCGACCGAACACTGCGGCGCCATCTTGAAATTTGAAATTTGCTTACTGAATTTCACAGTTGATTTTTTGGCTCCACTCAAGCACCTCCCTCCATCATCTCCACAATGGGGTTTCCCTCTGCAAGCTTATCCCAGATTCCTTCAGTCTCCAGTTCTGCATCCACCTCCAGAGCCCCTAACCTCCCTCCTCAGTTGGACCTTGTTTTTATATATTAAACTATTGTGCTCTGTGCTGGATCATCACTTCATGTCCAAAGTAAAATCTGGGTCATAAAGCAAAACCAAAAACTGTAAATCAATTGACTTTTATTTAAATATGGGTCCATTTATAAAATAATTTGCTTAAACATGATATTATATATTCTTGTCTATAGTAAAAGATAAAAAGATAAAATTTTCTCCACTGTCTTGTACATTCAAATAAATGAAGTTAAAACAGAAGACAGCTTCAGTTCCTTATATATATATATATATTCACATTGGCCCTTCCAGACATATATTCTATCCCATCATGCATTCATTAGCCGTCCTTTCAGCTTCATTAAACTGTCTTTGCTAACTTACTGACAGATATCAATGACTATCTGTAGGGCTTGGGTTCCCTGTGGAGGCTACTGCAAAACAATAAGGGAAAAAAGGAAAAATGAAGCCGTTCTAGCCAGGGTAAAAGATACTTCGCCTTACAAGTTTTTATTTATTTATTTATTTTTTTGATGATTTAATTTTAGGGACAATAGGGTAAATTCAGTTAGTCTGGGACATTTCTTTATTCTCTGTGCTGTTTCAGCCATTACGCTTTTGCCATGAGCTATATAAAACCTTGTGTAATTAGTCTAATAATTTATCCTTTTTTGTAATTAACATATTTTAAGGATTTTATAAAGCAACATGCTGGTGAAACCTTATTCAATCACAGCTCCATTGTTATTCTGGAAATCTGTCCAAATACCCAAAAGCACTAGCTGTGCCATTTAAACCTGCAAAGCCACCGAATCACATTAACACGAGCAAGAGTTGTAAGAAGTGATCTGCATATTTGGTTGTTGTGTTGTCAACTCATGCTGGAGCTGCTGGCTCTGTCTGCCCCACGGCACTGCCTTTTTTGGGGTGGAATGTGGCAGGCCCCTTGGTAGCCTTAACACCCCACCTGCCACAACCACCCCAACAAAAGTGAAAGTTATAGATATAAGCACAAAATGGAGCATTATGGGCCATGGGGTTTCTCTCTTCAGATTTGGGGAAAATATGAAAGCTGATCAGAGGCTGTTTCCGAGATGGATTTTTTTCGCTATAGTTTAGAAAATGGCAATACAATATTTCACTGGTTTTCTGTTAGACTGTCTCACAAATTAATTAGGTTGAAAAGCTGTCAGCTGTTAAATATAACTACACAATTAGAAAATACCAATTTAGGTCAACCAACTACCAAGAAATGCTTAAATTTGTTCAGTCTGTGGTGTAAAAGGTTGCATTAGCAATTAAAGAAAAAACACTTAAGCAAAACATGCTCAGGTCAAAGTGTCAAACTTTTGGTCCCAAATTTTTATAAGGTAGCATGGTATGAATAATTTTTGGGTATTATATGTCACAGTTAATTTTATTTTGCTATCCTCACTTACACAAATGAATTATAGTGTCCTACATCCAGTAGTAAAATAATTAAATAAAAAAAATAAAAATCTAAATTATAACTGGTGTCTGAATAATTTTTGGTTTGACTGTATTATATTATATTATATTATATTATATTATATTATATTATATTATATTATATTATATTATATTATATTATATTATATTGTCTTTTGAATTTTGGTTAAAGTGTACTGCGAAAATACTGAACAGCATTTATGGTAAAACTAAAATATAATTTAATTTCATTTCTATTGAAATGAGTGTGTTACTTATTTAAGTACAGTATATTTGTAATTTTACAATTGTGAAGTTACAATTTCTTAACTTTAAATGTAATATCAAATAACACACATTTCTTCGGTTTCACAAGAGTTGTGAATTCTTGTTTCAAAAATATTTCAAAATTAATTTTATTTAATTTAATAAGAAGATAAACTTGCATTATTTGTTTATTGATCTACTTGTAACTTTGTTTTTCTTGGTATTTGGTACCTAAACAAGACATGTGAAAGTGACATGCATATTGTATTATAAAGTGTACTGTATATTCCTAATACTGCTACTGCTTTAAGTTCTTAAAAAGTAGAGCAGGGATTATCATTTTTCTGTAGGCATGTAAAATAAACGGTTGGGAGTTCATGGCTTACTGACCAATAACCTAATATTAATGCCTGAAGTATAATTTGAAATAATTTCCCCAGTGGATCGAAAGTACACTTGGACAGATGAACTGATATTTACTAAGCGTTCTTTTGCTTCCAAAGCAATATTTGGACAGAGGTACTAAACAGCACCATCGCTGAACGGTTACCATGGTGACGCTGCTTCATATTCCTAGAAAAAGGTTGCCTGGTTTATTGCGCTCGTCTGAGTATGGCTTAACTTTTTGTCCTCAGGTTGGTAACCAAACAGCACTGCAATGCTTGACTGTAGATTAGAATATAAATGGTTTGTTCAGAGGAGAAAATATGGTTACACTTTATATTAATGGTCACCTTTACACTTTCTGTTGACTTTGCATAACTTTGTACTTACATACTCTCATGACAGTATTAGTGGACTTTTAGGGGCAGGATTAGGGTTAGTATAATAAGTTAACATGCAGTTGCAAAGATACTTATAGTGAGTAGAATGTCTGTTGGGGAGCATTGAAATAAAGTATGGATTCAAGATGAGTGGCGTGCTCAATTCCTTTAAAAAAAAAAGTTTAACCTGGGTGCTCTTCGGACATCAAGGAGACAGTAGAGAAAGAAATCTCTGATGACCGAGGCACTCCTTAATTAAAATGTCTTTTTAATTAAGGAGTGCCTCGGTCATCAGAGATTTCTTTTTCTACTGTCTCATTGAAATAAAGTGTTAGAAGATATTAGTCTACTAATACTCTAATGAGAGTTAGTTGACATGTAGGTGCAACATTACTTAAAGTCATTATAATGTCTAAACTGGACCATTAAAATATGTGGTACCCAAAAAAAGAAATCTAGATTTAATTGATTAGATTCTTGCCTTAACAAACACTACTAACAAGTTCAAAAAATGTGACCAAGTGGGATTCACAGTAAATTTCCGATCATAGGAAAAATACAGTGATAGTTGGTTTTTATTACACTGTAGTAGTCAACATTTGTTCTAATACACTTCAAATGTTGACTATGCAAGGCAAGCCGTAAGTTCCATGGTGCATTGTTTAATTATTCCCCAGCGTTACACACTTCTTCATAACTTCACTTTCAAAACAGACACTTGATTGTTGAACGAGATGCAGTTAGTTACTGGGTGGGAGCTGTGGATTATGACTGTCAGCGTGGGGAGAAAAGAGGCTCTCTTTCTGATCTCAGAGGTGGCAGGTCTGGCCATGAAGCGTTCCTGGTGGCGTCTACACCCGTGACGACCACATTATCTGCAGGAATGTGAGCAGAGTCATTTCCAATAATGATTCCGCCAGCTTCCACACCTCCAGACAAGTGAGTGTGGGTGACATGGGGCTGGAGAGGGAGGGAGTTTGAAATGCTTGTCAACTTGACTTCCAAGCCCCTCATTCACTGTAATGTGATGCAGAGGTTAATTGTGGAGCTGTGTAATAAGTGTTAATGTTGTTGTCTCTGACGTCAGTAAAGAGGTTCAGGGGACATTTGATGAATCGCTTTCTGTACTGGAGAATTAGTCACTTTTATTTGTATTGTTTTAAAACACTGTTAACACGTTTACAGCTACGGAATAGCTTAATCTCTGCAGTCAAAATGTATGGTTGTGATCACACAGTTGTCAAAATGCTGATATAACTGGACTATGACATGCATTTTCCAAAATGCGTAGTGTGAGCTAACCCCCCACCACCCTCTTTTTTTTAAGTAATAAGAAGTGCCCATAATTACATTAAATGTGGACTTTTAGTATACTTTTATATATTTTCTGTACCCGCAGATAATTTAATAATAATGAAAGAGAATAGTATACTTTAATGGCACATTTTTAAAAACTGCACTTTGTAACAATGTAACATAAAATGTTTTACTATAAAGAAATTATGCTTAAATTATCTTATTTTGTACTTTATAATGGTACACTTAATTTGATGTGTACTAAATTAAAACAAATGCAAAGAGCTTGATTATAATTTCAACTGTTTGGTGTTATTAGATGTTACAGTAGCTACATTTAAAGTTCATAATATTTTACTAAATTGCAACTTCATTACACATGGGCAATTATTATTTTAATACATGATATAAGCTTCATCAGAAATGACATTAAAGTAGACCCATATTAGTTTACAATAAATGCTTGTCAGTAGACGCACGCAGTACACTCGCCAGAACACTTTAACCATATTTAAAAGATAACAGAAGTAATGAAATTACATGTTATACTTCTTACTTAAGTGGCTTTCTACATTTAATATTAAATTGAAACAATAATCTAATTTAATTCACTTGTAATTAACATACATTTAGTGCCTGTGAAAACATTACAATCAGCCAGGTTGCCCCTTTGACTATGCTTCAATATCTGATGCTTCAGGCGCCCTTTAGCGTCAGTGTGATGGATCGCGTGTAGGCTAACCCTATCCCTACCCCCAGACCTAAACCTACCCCGTCATCTAAAGCCTAGTTCACACTACGTGATTTTAAGCCCGATTTAAGCCCGATTTGCAAATCGTTGAGTCGCCGACAAGTCAGGGTGTTATCGCGTGCAAATCGCGGGCGATTAGCGGACGATTAACGCTCGCCAATCCGTTAGTGTGAAAGAGCCAACAACGCATCAAAGACAGCTCGCAGACAGCTCGCAGACAGGTCACCGAGCTCAGAAAAATATCTAGCCTGCTAGATATCTCGAGCAGTCGCGCGACTCAATCTCAGTGATGTCATGAGTACAGCCAATCATAGCAACGCATGGGTTGAGGACACAGGTAAATCTTACTTTTTCTTTTTTGCATTTTTTTTCTCAGAGCAGATCGTCGAGCAAACAGTGCAGCACTAGTTTCTGTCTGACGTCCATATTCGCGTGTTATGTTCTTCTCTGTAGTTTCGCGTCATTTCTGGTTCGTTTTATTGCGTGGTTTTTCGTTACAAAACATGGTTTCTAGACCAGATAGAATCGTGTTGTTGTCAACTCGTTATTTGTTTGATTATTTTCAGGATTTAGACCGTAGGCCTACTATAGTACTGAAACAGCTCTCATTTAGTCACAAATGATATGCTCTTATCATCCGATCGTGGTTGTATCTCTATGCAGTGCGTTGTTAACTCGTGTAGTGAGTTACCTCCTGTTGTGGATCAATCACGTTGTGTTCTGTGGTGTGAAAAGCTAAACAACTTGAACACTCATGATTTCACTGAGAGCAAGTCATGTAATGTGAACTGCACAGTTCAGCCCAACATTTTAAAATCATGTAGTGTGAACTAGGCTTAACTGACGCTTTTCCTTTAGCGTCAGTCAGATGACGTCGTAGGATCGCGTCATCTAATTGACGCTAAAGGGCGCCTAAAGCGTCGAATATTAAAGCATGGTCAAAGGGTGACGCCTTGGGGTGAGAATGCGTTGGACATAAACATTCATAATAAAGGCTAGATGTCTTACAGCTGAGTCTCTTTCATCATCACCGGCGGCCATCTTGTCTCAGGCAGGCTTTCTGGCGGGCTCTGTGGTACCTGCTGTAAGATGAGTGATCAGCACGAACACAAATACTCTTATCTCGTTGAAATCTTGACGGATTTACAAACGGTTTACAAAAAAAAAAAATCGAAATTTAACAGAAATATGTTCTGCATATTATTCAGTATATTTTAACAATAATCAGTAATGTAGTACCCATTCTGAACAACCAACAATACAACACACAGTAAAAAAAAAAAAAAAGTCAGATGTTTTCTTACCTTGTTATCACATTTGTTAATTTTTTATGTGTTATTGTAAAGTTCCAGACAGATTTCTCTCTCCAAAATGCGTTTGTCTCTCAATTTCAAGGTTATGCCCTCAATTTTGATTCAGTGAAAGCTCATTTTCTGTATAGTGCTTGAAATACTTGACAAACACCGGTGCAACTAGACTCCACTTTTGTGTGAAGTGCATTAAAGAAGCACGGTTCAACTGGCTGCATCATCTCACTGAGGGTTGTACTGAAGTTTTCGTGTGGGATTATTCAATTAATCACCCGAGTTTTGCAAGGCTATTATGACAATTGTGAATAAGACAACCAGTTTGTCCATTCAAAAACATAACAAATGTTTACTGTCAAGATGCAGCAAAAATGCAAGATCCAAATTGCTATTATTTAATTCCACTAATCCCAGAAATAGAGCCCAAATGACTGCTTGAGGAACGCACCTGTTGGTACATTTGCATTATTTCCCCATGTCTGGTGCTGACTGGATTGATCTGGTTGAGGATGACATCAGTCACAACCTGAGCTCAGCTGAGTTCTTTTTTTCCACTTCGTTTTCCATTTATTCTTACCGAATCATATTTTAGTATTTCATGTAATTGTCACGTCAACTGTCGTCTGACATGATTTAATCTATATGCACGGGAATTATACACATAACTGGCAAATGATATGGATTATTTAGTCAAATAATCAATATTGGTTCAATTAATTACTGTCAGGTGATTCATTTAGGAAAGGAATATTCAGTCATGTGTTTATGTTTTAAATTACACAGTAGCTTGTAGTTTACTGTACAGCCATAAAACAACTGACTCCAAGCACAACTACAAAATTTGCTTATAAAATCTTTAAAATGTGTATAATATGGATAAAGGAGTAAAGATGTCAAATTTCCTATATAAATTGCCAGACATCACTTTAAGCTACTAATGTATGCATTAAGAGATCTAACTTCTTTTTATAAATTATTGCAGCAAAGGCATTTTAAATGATGTTTCTAAAGCTGGTACAGGCGCAGGTCCTTCATCAGATCTGGATACGGCCTGGATCCGGCGGACTGCGGTAAACATCGGGATAAACAGACTAATATTAGCGTAGACGCCATTCTTATGATGTAACAAGTACATCAGGATTTATGGGAAGTGTTCCCGGTTCCGGCTGACCTAATCTATGCAGCCTAACATTGAATTGAAGTCAATAATGTGTTTAATAAATTTAACCGTTTAATGTTTTTTTCTTCTTCCTATTTAAAAAAAAAAAAAAAAAAAAAAAAATATATATATATATATATATATATATATATATATATATATATATATATATATATATAAAGACAAACATTTTCCTCATATTTTGATGGTTTAATCAACCTTTTAGGCCATGAAAAACAAATATCCTATCACTACTGTATGATGCACAGTACACACCAAATAGTAGGCCTACTTGAAATGTGTTTGTGTGTGAAATATGGTATAATGTCTCCCCCCTGTGGTCATATTCTAAAACATGAATCTGAGTCTTTGAAAATGTAACTCGTGGTGTTTGACAGTGAAAAAGTCCAAGGTTGTAATCTAAAACCAATGATAATGTTTTCTTTTTTTCTTTTTTTTCCCATTATATTAACCTGAAAGTCATACAGATGCTCCTTTGCTGTTTTGGCACTGCTTTTACTTTCTATAGAAGAAGGGTTTGGTCTGTGTGTGTGTGTGTTTGTGTGTGTGTGTCATTGTACCCTGAGTAGCTTGTGCCTCAGCCAAAGTAATTACCCCAACCTTCATTTAACTGGAACACAATGGCTCTGGGCGCAAGCCTTTGTCATTTTAAAGCCTCTAAATAAGAGCTTCTCCATCCCTAATCATTCATCATGTGCGCTGGATTTGTCTCTCATTATCTGCCACTTCTGCTAATTGAGATGATTTGCTCCGTGTTCTTTGAGGATCTGGATGAGGACTTGCTGCCATGAGATACTGCAGGTTGAAATGAAGGGGAAATCACCCTCACGGCTTCTGGTTATTGCATTTCACCCACAGTGATTTCCAGGTGCAGACCCTAAAGCTGACAGACTGAAGCCATAATTAACCAATTTCTCTCTGCTGTAAAACACTAAATTGAGTCGTAAATAGTGGTAGACCAATATTGGGTTTTCAATGGCCCAAGAAACACTACCGTGATAATCCAATTCAAATTAAATTTACACTTTGATTTAAATAGCTGAAACGAAATGAAGTTATTTCATCCAGTATTTGATCAAAATTCATGGTAACACTTTAGAATACTGTATCTTACTTACTGCATAACTAATAAGGAATTAATGAAGAACCAATAGGTAATGCTTTATTAACACTTAAGTCACTACTGTTAACTACTAAGGAAGATGTGTTAACTAATTAGTATGTAATATAATTTTATGATTGTGTTAAGTATCAGTTAGTTAATCAATAGCTAATGAATTCTGTCATACCTCCTGAAGAACTACTATTAATTATCTATTAATTAAGGTTCAAGAAAAATAACTATTTAGTTACTACTAATTAACAGTCATACACAGTAGTCAGTTTGTCATTCTTCAGCACTAATAAGAAAGATAAGTGCAGACATTTACCTATAGGCTATGATCTGCAAATAAGCAAAAACATATCATGTATATTACACCTTATTATTATAAGGTTTTAGTAAGTTTACAGTAAGGTTTACAGTAAGTTTGATTTGAGTCAGAAGTATGTGGTAATTCTTTATTAATTACTAATGGGTTCCCTATATTGTCACTTTAGAATACTGTTTCAGGTTCTAAGTAATTCCTGAAGGACTATCTAATAATTATTTATTAATTACTAATAAGTTCCTTATATTTTTACTTTAGAAGACTGTTTCAGGTTATAAGTAGCCTAATTCCTAGATAATTATTTGATCATTATTTATTAATTACTAATGGGTTCCCTGTATTTTCACTTTAGAATACTGTTCCAGCTTCTAAGTAATTCCTGAAGAACTATTTAAAAGTTATTTATTAATTACTAATAAGTTCCTTATATTTTCACTTTAGAAGACTGTTTCAGATTATAAGTAGCCTAATTCCTGGATAATTATTTGATAATTCTTTATTAATTACTAATGGGTTCCCTATATTTTCACTTTAGAATACTGTTCCAGGTTCTAAGTAATTCCTGCAGAATTATTTGATACTTATTTATTAATTACTAATAAGTTCCCTATATTTTCAGTTTCCCTCAGTCGTTGCCTCAAATACATGAATTTACTCAGTGGCATTCTATGCTGAGGAAAACAGACACACACAGTACTGTATATAAAATATACAAATAATCTGAGGTTAGTTTTGTATGACTGTTCAGTAGTTACTTCTTAGTTATTTTTCTTGAACCTTAATTAGTAGATAATTAGTAGTAGTTCTTCAGGAGGTATGACAGAATTCATTAGTTATTGATTAACTAACTGATACTTAACACAATCATAAAATTATATTACATACTAATTAGTTAACACATCTTCCTTAGTAGTTAACAGTAGTGAAGAAGTAGTTAATGAAGAATTACCTATTAGTTCGTCAATAATTCCTTATTAATTCTGCAGTAAGTAAGATACAGTATTCTAAAGTGTTACCAAATTCATAATTGTAAAATATACATTTTCCGAAAATGTATATTTTACATTTATGAATATTAATTGAAATAATACACCAGTAACAACATACTTGTACACCATTGGACAGGTCCTTATTTCTCTATAGCCTATCCCCCAATCCACAAATATTGTAGAATTTGGTTGAATGCACAAATGTTTATTTGGTCTATTTAACAGTTGAATACAATGCAACTCATTTTAAAATTTACTGTCATCAAAAAGACCTATGATTAAAAATGTGATCAAGAAAAAGAAAAGGAAAGATATATTTTGGAATAAAAACTAGGACAAGATAACAAGTTAAAGAAAGAAAGAAAGAAAGAAAGAAAGAAAGAAAGAAAGAAAGAAAGAAAGAAAGAAAGAAAGAAAGAAAGAAAGAAAGAAAGAAAGAAAGAAAGAAAGAAAGAAAGAAAGAAAGAAAGAAAGAAAGAAAGAAAATGAATACACTAGAAATATGAACAGTGGCAAAACGTAAACTATAACAGAAATAGGTAGGCCTAACTCTCAAAATTCTTGGTAAATATCCTCACTTTACAAATAAGGGCTAACGTACTGACAAAAAATATAAATATATTATATATATTTCTAACTATTTGCTACCTAAACATGCGCTCCAATAAATGTTGGGTTGTTTTGGACAAATATGGACAAATCCAGCCAATGGGTTACATTTTTAAATGACAATTTTAACCCAAAGGCTGGGTTTGTCCATATTTTACCCAAAATTGGGTTAAAACCACCCAGCATTTTTTAGAGTGTGTATGCAGTTTTTTCCCCTGTTTATAGTAAGAAAATTATAAATACTATGGCAAATTATAACAAGTAAACCCTTCCAATTTCCAAAATAGTAAATAAAGTAGCTAACTCTGTACTGTATATAGCTACAAATAAATACCTATATGAAAATGCATTTATATAAATATATTTTAAAATATATAGCATGAATATTTTAATAATTTCCTTATTTATTTATTTTTGATGATGATTTATTAAAACATTAATGTGTATATGAAATATATAGTAAAGGCCCACATAGCAGATTCACCTTCACACAAAAAACACTAAAATCATCCAGTGCACATTATTAAATTAATCTGGACGGTGCAGATCAGCTGTGAGACACTGCACCAGGAAGCAGAGAGCTTTTATCGTTGTGTTGTTCGGGTGGACGTTCCTCCGTCTCCTGCAGTGCTCCCACCATCGATCCTAACGTGCCAAAGCTGCTGCCGCAGTTCTCCACCTGTGCAGAAACGCACAGTGTGACCTCTGACCCCTTCAGTTTGGGCAGGACTTCAGGCTGAGAGGGTGTGATACTGTCACCTATACTTTGGACCGTGACGCTGGACTGAAAAATGTGGTGCAGAATGTATTCTCAGTCTAATAGCAATGTATTTTCTTACACTGTAACAGCATCTCTCCAATAATGTACAGTGATAGTGATGGAAGTTAAAGAGCTGCATTGACGAGGCTTGAAGTAACGATGTCCAGTAAAAAGACGGGATTTGTTTAGTCTGAATGTAAAACTGCTGTGGAACATTATCAGAACAAATAATATAACAGAAATACATTTATGTGAAGAAGAATTTTGGATCAGTGAGTGCCCACACCAGAAATTAAAACCAAGTGATCAACAAAATGTTTTCGATCTCTGCACAGTAGTGCCGGGTATGGACAAAAAACTACATTTGCAGGTTATACCTACACAGTAGGACATAGTTTTCATAAGGAATTGGAACAGCTCATAGTTTTTTTTATTTGCGTCATCATCTACAATCACCTAATCCATAACAGGAATTAAAGGTGCCGTAAGCGATTACTGACAAACGCTGCTGAAAGTGGAGTGGCACCTCAACACAATCAGCAGTGGGAGATGGACACACTCATGATGGAGCAGGAGGAGAGAAAGAATGTAGAAAGAGAGATGGCTGAGAGACATTACAATATAGAAAATAACAGAGGAATATCGCAGGGTTATGATCAGGCAAGCGCTTTAGAAGCCGTGTTAATATTAGAAAAACTTTCCAGTGTTAGAGAGAGGCCTGAAAACAGACGCCGGAGTTGTGCTTTTTCTGTTCTATACGCGAGTAACATTTGATTTTGCCATATTTTTATAGAACCAAGATATGCTGTTGTTGAAATGTTTGCTATAGTATCTGGACAGTTCTGAGTGTCATTGTTTGTCTGGATCTGGTGTGTTGAAATTGGGGTAGAGAATTGTGCATTTTCATTGGTAGGTAAAATTTTAGTGTAAACATTGCCTGTTTTTGCAAAAACAGTTTCATGGCTGGTAATATATATATATACTGTATATATTTATTGGTCAATTTTCTTGAGTCACCGGCCATTGCCAGGTGTGGCAAAAAGTTAGTTTTAGGCCCTGTGTGTGTGTGTGTGTGTGTGTTTGGGTTGATTTCAAATATCATCAGTGTTTCTCAGAAATCGCTTACTGCACCTTTAAAGTTCAAGCAAAAATGAAAATTACCCCATGGTTTATTCATCCTCAAGTCATCCTAGTGTTTGTGGCATTCTTCTTTCAGACAAATACAATCGGAGTTATATTAAAAATGTCCTGTTTCTTCCAAGCTTTATAATGGCAATGACAGCCCATTCTCACCCCCAAGGCGTCACTTAACTGACGCCTTGGGAAGCATTTGGACATGCTTCAATATCTGATGCTTTAGGCGCCCTTTAGCGTCAGTTAGATGACGCCCTAGGATCGCGTGTACCCTACCCCTACCCCACACCTAAACCTAACCGCGTCCTCTAACCGACGCTTTCCTTTAGCGTCAGTTAGATGACGCCGTAGGATCGCGTCATGTGAGTGACGCTAAAGGGCGCCTAAAACGTCAAATATTGAAGCATGGTCAAAGGTGACGCCTTGGGGTGAGAATGCGTTGGCAATGAATGGCCAGTCAATGTTTTGACGTCAATCAAAGTGCATTCATCCATGATAACAGTAATACACAGAGCCTTCTGAAATGAATCGGTGTGTTCGTGTAAGAAAAATATCCATATTTTAAACCGTATCTACTAAAATAACTAGTTTCCGGCAGACGGCCTATGCAAGTCGACTTACGCCACAACAGTAACCTATGACGCTGGATTGGAGAGAGTAAGCTTTGACTCCTCTCGCGGTTCAAACTAACAGGGCTGGGCAACAAACTCAAGCTCCTCTGACATTTCTATTTAAAATTTTAATTTCTAACTTTTAATTTGTGACTGTTGTTTTGTTTGGCTCTATCCTCTGTGCTTCCGCATTCATCAATGCATCCTGCATCAGGTCAGGGGTCACTCTTCCACCGTAAATCGATGCGTACGGCCATTTGCCGGAAGCTAGTTATTTTAGTTGATAAAGTTTTAAATATGGATATTTTTCTTACATAAACACATCGATTGACTTCAGAAGGCCTTTATTAACCCCCAGAGCTGTGTGGATTACTTTTATAATGGATGAATGCACTTTGATGGACTTCAAAAAACGACCATTCACTGCCATTATAAAGCTTGAAAGAGCCAGGACATTTTTTAATATAACTCCGATTGTAAAGAAGAATGTCATATACACCTAGGATGACTTGAGGGTGAGTAAACCATGGGATAATTTTTATTTTTGGCTGAACTAACCCTTTAATCAAATCAAGCCTTTTCTGAGTGCTAGGTCACAGCAGACTCCTATGATCTAGTTTAGTGTAATTTACTGGGGACCACTTCTATGGTCAAAGAAATTACAAAGTTTTTCTCCAATTTTTGATCATCATTTGACAAACATCTCTTTAAAACTATATTTTGGCGAGCATTATATCAATCCCTGCTAATGTACTGTATTTTTATTTATTTTTGGGAGCTGAATTAGCAAATAGAGGCGCAAATGTTTAGTAAATGTGTCCTTGACTATTTTGTTAATCTTTTGAAAATGATCTCCAAAAAGAGTGAAAATGCTTAATATATTAATTTGATTTTTAAAAGTCTGGAGTCTGTAAGATTTTTTTTTTTTTTAAATTTGAAAGAGGTCTTTGGTGAAAAAATCTCACCAAGGATTTATATATCCAGGATATATATTTTAAAAAAATACAGTAAAAACAGTAATTTTGTGAAATATTATTACAATTTAAAATAACATTGTTTTTTTTCCTATTTTATTATATTTTTAAAATGTAATTTTAATTTTATTTTTAGCATCATTCCAGTTTTCAGTCACATGACCCTTCAGAAATCATTATAATGTGCTGATTTAATGCTCAAATAACATTTCTTTTTACCACAACCGAAAACGTTGGTTCTGCTGTAATTATTTTTTTAAGGATTATATAGAAAGTCTGTACTGTCCGTTTTGGACAGTTTAATACATCCTTGCTGAATACAAGTATCAATTTCTTTGAAAAAGTTTCACTGATCCTGAACTTTGAATGGCAGTGTATGTTCCTTGAACAAGTAGTAGTACAAGTAGAACACTTACATTCTCTATGGACACGTTGCTCCCCACAGGGGTCTTTTTCTTTCTTGAGATATTGGGGTTCCAGTGGCACACCAAACTGTCATTCTGAACACTGTAGTTCTTGTGACCAATCAACCAATAGGTGTTCATTTTTCCTTTTCCCTGAAAACCCAATTCAAACACACTCATGTCACATTGTTAATGTTAACATCTTTGCATTTCGATTAAATATTGTAAAGACAAACATTTCATTCATATGTCATAACTTCAAATCATGTTGTAAAGAAATTTTAAAGAAATCCACTTTGTGGATTTACTAAATCTGATTTTAAGCATAGTACTCTCACCTTTACTTCAATCTCACCCCGCAACTGCAGTTCATATGCATTGTCCTTCATGAGTGCCAGGTATGTAGCAGAGCTTGCATGAATCTTTTGTGCTGAAGACCAGATAAAAGAAACGTCAATGTTCACCTGTTAAGCAAAACGGCCAAAGAACCGAAGCTGGATTGGTGCTGAGGTGAAACTCAGACACATTAGGTTGTTAGCTAAGCCACATGCTAAAGTCATGGTTGAAATGGAGTCTGTTGTGAGCTCAATGGAGGAATACGATGAGGTCTCTATGGTGATGTAGTGAGCAAAAATATTCATGACCTCTCAAATGCAGAAGTATCAGTCAAATAAAAATGGTCAGCAAAAAATAAAAAGACTTCACGTTAACGAGATAGATGAACTTACGCAGACTTGTAGATTCCATCCGAGAGGCCGTGTTGACTGTGTCCCCAAACAAGCAGTACCGGGGCATCTTGTAACCAACAATGCCAGCTACACAAGGGCCTTAAGAGGTATGAGAAGCATGACAGAAAACACTGAAAACATCAAATCTAATGTTATGCTGTTATTGTTGTAATCATTATTACATTTATGCTAACTGGCATTGATCAAATATTGATTTTAGAAAGAGTTTAGGGAGGCTGCACTGAAACAAAAGCTGATGAATCATTGACAAAAATTAAATATAGTTAATTTGTTGACTTTAATATACAGGCCTAACAGTAGGGGTGCGGTTGCCGTTGATGCATGATCTGTATGGACCAGGCCCCACGGTTTGGTAAGCATTTGATTTGCGGATTAATTGTTTAACCGTGTATCTGTGCGTACAGCCGCACACTCACCCGAAGTGAGTGCGCACACACAGAGACGCAAACACCAAATCGATTCCTCTTTTCATTAACAGACACACACTTAAAATGATCTCAAAATACCCGTCTCAGAAAAAGTATTCTCATAAACGAAGTCCGTTATGGCTGCACCACTAACTAACAGTAACAATACTTACAATCTTGAGTCTATGGAAGCCCATTGAACCTTTTGTAGGAACATGATTAAATTTAGCTCACAGATAGAGGGTAGTCTGAACATCAACCACAGCAGTTTTGTAGTCTCTTACTCTAGTGTTACCAATTGTCCAAAAATGTACTTGTATTCATGCTATTAACTTTTGAATCATAAGGGCTTTAAACTAAATTTCATTGCTCAAGATGATTTCGATTCGTAGCCCACACTGTTTTCAGTAAACACACAAACGAATTTGACGAAGAGCGTGTAAAAAATTTGCTGTACAATGCTGTATTTGACAAACGCATTAGCGCATCGTTGTGAGACTCAGTATGTCACCTGCACCTGAAGGATCTCAAAAGTTTTGAGACAGCGCAACCATGTGGTGAAAAATTATAATGAAATTTCTAAAAAATAATAATAGCTTTTGATTAATTTTGTCCATGTTGTTGGAACTTGTGTTGACAGTTTCCTTAACTCATACCGAGAACAATGATACCAATTATGCCATAATCCGTCAAAATGTCTGTCCATCATTTTGAATTTTGCATCAATTTTGCACACTAGCTTTTTTCTTCAGAGTCAAGCACTGCGTATGCTGAACAGAGTGAATTTGAGAACAAGCCTCTTCTGGATCTCTCCACTTTGGTGCGTGCGTGACGGCACATCAGCGCGAGTGGTCTTTTTCTCTCTCTCTTCTCTCTCTCTCTCTCTTTCTCTTGTTTGTTTGTTGTTTTAAAACTGAGCAAACAAAAAAACTGTTTTCACAGCTGGTAAGGTGTGCGGTTAAAGTGCTCAACGGCGTTTTTCACAGCTGGCAAGGTGCGTGGTTAAAGCGCTCAACGGCCATTTTCACGGCTGGTAAGATCAGCGAGAGAGAACAGCGCACAAACAGGTGCATATTCCTGTCTGTGTTCGCCGTGACCATTCCCCTGTGTGCTTCAGTACCAAGGAGAGCAGTCTCTAAAAGAGCTTACACAGATAGTTTGTATCTTTAAGATGACGTTTTATCTGTGCGTTTCTGGATGCGGTTGTTACCTGGGATCACAGGATGGTCACGATCAAAATGCCTCATGTGTCTGGGCCTCGAACACGCTGAGGCAGCGTTCGTTGATGAGTCAATTACCCATTGTGGGAAGATGACCATCTCGGAGCTGAGGTCGAGACTCTTGTTCCTGTAAAGGGGTGGAGTCCCCGTGCCTCTGCCTCGTTCCAATCCTCCCCAGAGGGTTGCTTCGCCCAGCAGTTTTCGGCTGTACGGTCCGAGAACGCCACCGAGCCGCTTCCTACACCTCCTGTCCCGTGGAACCAGGTAAGCGCCGCACAGCACACTCGGACGCCGCTACGGGCTGCCTCCCAGAGAGGTTTGCGTAGGTCCGGGTTTGCGTAGGTCCCTTTGGTCCTCCTTGTACAGTCTCTGAGAGCCTGTTTAGCACTCCCCAGTACATCTCGCTGGCTCATTCGGACCATCAGGCTCAGCTATGTGAATCACTTCGCCCGGTGTCCCCCCAAGTTTCGGGCCATCCACTCCACTACAGTGCGAGCAGTCGATGCCCATGTCTTGTGTGCGGAGATTGCAGTCCCACTGGCAAAGGACGAGATAGGCCCTCCAGGCAATATGAGGTCAGGGCACTGACTCAAAGGGCACTAACTCACAGGTCACAGTCCCCACGTCATTGTACCCAAGAAAAGTGGTGGGTTACAACCAATCTTGGACCTGCGAGTTTTGAATCAGAGCCTCCACAAGCTACCGTTCAAAATGCTCACGCAGAAACGCATTTTCAAATGCATCCGTCCCCGAGTTTGTTTTGCAGCGATCGACCTGAAGGATGTGTACTTTCATGTCTCGATTCTTCCTCGACACAGGCCGTTCCTGTGCTTTGTGTTCGAGGGTCAAGCATATCAGTACAAGGTCCTACCCTTCGGGCTGTCTCTGTCCCCTCGTGTATTCACGAAAGTCACGGAGGGGATCCTTTTTAACATGAGAGAACAGGGCATTCGCATCCTAAACTATCTCGATGACTGGCTCATAGTGGTGTAGTATTCTTCTCGTCAAGAAAACCCCCAAAAGATGTCAGATAGGGTATGTGCTTTCCTTCTTGCAGCAAGGGTTGGAATGAAGGCTGTCTCCCTCCACCCTCAAAGTACATGCTGCTGCTATTTCAGCATATTACGACCACATAGATGACCAAACGACCTGGTTGTCAGGTTTCTTAGGGGAGCAAGGCGATTAAAAATCCTCCTTGATCCCCCCTCCATACCCTCATGGGACTGCTCTGCGTATGTACGTGGACAGAACTCAAAGCATCCAGACTTCAGACCAGCTCTTTGTCTGTGGAGGCCAGCAAAAGGGAAAGGCTATCTCCAAGCAGAGGATGGCCCACTGGATAGTGGATGCCATTGCCTTGGCTTACCAAGCTCAATGCGTGCCCTGCCCGCTCAGTTTGCCTGCACACTCCACAAGAGGCGTCGCATCCTCCTTGTCGCTGGCACGTGGCTCCTCGCTAACAGATATTTGTAGAGCTGCAGGCTGGGCGACACCGAAGACGTTCGCTAGATATTATAGCCTACGTGTAGAGCTGGTCTCCTCCCATGTTCTCACCCTAGACTGGTAGAAGCACCGAGAGGCCTGGCTCTGTCGGCTTGCTGCACCCTACTGTGTACCCTTATTGCTCCAGAGTGGAAAAACCTGTCGAGTCCTCCAAAACCCCTCGGCCCGGACATGGCAGAGTGTCTGGTGCCAGGCCTTTATCTGCTGAATCCTTGAGAGCCGGATCTGGGTTGGGTTCCGAATGTGTGACCCTACGGGGATCCCATATGTGTGTATTTTCCACGGCTACTCCTGAGACAGAAGCCTGTGTCTTTCCCTCGGGCTAAGTCTCCCATTATCCATATGCAGTACAACCTTTGGGTTAGTCCATATGTATTTTCCACATAACTCTTTGAATAAGTGGCTGTAGCAGCTTTCTCCTTCCTAAATAGAAAGGGCACGCTTTCACAGTGTTATTCAATATCTCACTGTATGGGTTATCAAGGAACAACAGTGTCAGACTCACTCTATGTAAGCCTCCTCCTATCGTCTTTCCAGGCAAGAAGGTGTAGAGGCTTGCATGGGGTGCTGGATGGGGTGCAGCGGCTGTGGCACTTTGATAGGGATTCCTATTGGTCGGTCATGACCTACGTTGTAGTGACTGACCGAAAGAGAATGTCTTGGTTACATATGGTAACCCTTGTTACATGAGGGAGAGAACAGAGACATAGGTCCTGTCGCCACATCTTCTGCCGCCCGCCGGGATGGGCAGCTTTTTCAGGCTTGGCTCCTCAGGAAAAATCTAGTGTGCAGTCGCAACAGCTGCTCGTTAAATACCCGCGCTGCGAGGCTGCACAGCTGATGCAAATGTTTGCACGCCAATGTGCATTGGCTTGTTTTAGTTTCACTCGAAGTAGAATGGCCTCTCTAGCGAGATTCCTATTGGTCAGTCGTGACCTACGTCTCAATTCCCCCCCTTAGGGTTACCATATGTAACCGAGACGTTTCACCTGTTATACAGGAGCCAATCTGTTCACCACGGAGCCGTTGCCACGGTATGCGTTAAAACATACAAAAAGTCATTAAAGTCCCTGTAAAGTCAAAATTAAGTATGTGTTCTGAGTTTGTTACACCACCGAAAAATGTGTTATTAGCCACCCAGCCAAATTTGAATGATAAAAAAAGCCGTCAAGTAAGTGGAAAATAAGCTATTAAAATCATGAAAAAATGAGCAGTTCTCTCTGTTCTCAAATGCTGGGGGGGCGTGTCCGCTGGCTGCGTGGAAACCACGCCCACTCGCGGGAAAGCTGTCGATGGTGATATTAACTGATACTGCTTTCGGGACGGGAGAAATGAACGCTGAGGCGGGAGATAGTCGGTTCGGCCCCGTTCACCAGTAACAGCGGATTATCAGTGAATCCCAGTTGTCTCTGAGGAAAGTTTATAAAACGATCCCGTGTAAAATGATCACTACAGAGATGTTGAGCACTACATCATCACTACAGAGATGATCACCGTGTTGGCGGTGATCCTCAGCTCTTCATCAAGGTTGGCTCTCAAAAGACCTCTTCTTGATGTGATCGTTTTTATGGGAATTTAAATAAAAATACCGATCTGTTTTGTACATGATCGCATCCAGGTAGTAGCCAATGCATTTCTGAGTTGAAGGCATAGCTAGCTAGAAAACTGTAGGCTCAGCTGTAGTAACTTGAATTGTAGCCTACTGACAGTCACTCGCGATTGAGCGGTGAATGCGAATGTGCTCGGGGAGTGTTATTGTGTGTTAGGGGAGATATCAGACTCTGTGCGTCATCAAATAGGGGTGTGTCCAGGAGCCCATGGGCTCCAGTGCGTCATCGAGCCCTGTTTTAGCGCCACCCAAACAATCCGTAAAATTGCAATGGTGAAAAACTGTTTAATGGTCTAACTACACATTTCAGTACTTCACAGTTCACAGACTTTGTAATGTGTTTTAGCAATACATATGTAACATTTATAATGTGTTTAGAACTTTTTTGTAGAATTGCCTTTACAGGGACTTTAAAAGATTTTTGTTTGACCAAACTGTTCTTGAAAAATTCATCATTGTCACCTCACACTGACCACACAATATCAGCAAGACAAAACAGCCAGGCAAGAACATCGTTCTCTGGCAATGAAACCCAGTAAACTAATCAAGGATCTTGCCAGGACGTCACCAGTTTATACAAAAGTTGGTGTTTTGAGGTGTAAACGACATGCCATATAGTTGTTGTCAATTGTGTAATCTTAACATTAATGTGCTTACACGTTCACCAGTAGGTGGCGAAAACGCATTCATCTGTATGTGATTTGATGATATGGTATGAGAAGATGAATACATGGAGAATGAATGACATGTTACTGTTGTACTGCATCTACTTATTACTTACAGTTACTTTGCATGCTTACTATTGTACACTTATTACTATACTACACTACAGCCTAACAGACTGCTAACATGATTATACGCACTTCGCTGCTCTTGTCTTTTGTCTGGTGCTATGTGGAGTGTATAAACAGGTAGGCTATAATGTTTGACATCCTGCTAGCCATATCTTTTTGTTGATATCTAATTTTAACATTTGGTGACATGGCCTAAATAGTTAATTGATTGTAGTATTGGAAGTGTGCAAGGCTGCAATTCCCCTGGCTGGCCACTGTTTGTCGCCATTTTGTCGGTGTTTGTTACCCGCCAGGTAACCATGGTAGTCACGTGACTGCAAAGTATGAATAGGTGGTGCTGACAATTGGCCAAAAGTGATAATCAGGTAAATCTTATTACTAGTGGTTGTGTTGGTAATATTTCAGCCGTTTTGCCTAAAATAATCTAAAAATTTCTTTAATTACTTGTTGAAGTCTGATAACTCCTCATTATGCCTCATTTGCACTTGGCCCCTTAATTGCTGCTTGCAGCTATATTTATTAATACATCTGTAATAATCAGTTTTTGTGCAAAGAGAGAGTACACACACCTGTGTGTATGCCGGCTCTGAGTTGAAGGCGTTTGTTTGGCATGTGGGGTATTGGCACCTGTCTGACTGCAGCCACTAGATCCAGAGACATTTTAGCGATCTCATCAGCATGTTTATCTTCGTTTTTCTCCGGCAGTCCACTGACCACCATGTATGCATCTCCTATAGTCTCCACCTGTTTCATTTAAACACGCAAGCTTGTCAATGCTTAATATTTAGAGTCACAATGTAAAAACAAATGCTAAAATGGGAATCTTTTCATTTTTTTTACATAAAATTCTTTGGGTAAAAAAAATCCTTAAGCATAATCCAGACATGATTATGATTATTTGCTGTATGATAATTCATATAGATTATATGTGATTGTGTTTAAGAATATGTTCATACCTTGTAGACATCATAGGAGTCAATGCGTGTGTCGAAGCACATGTAGAGGTTATTTAGCATCTCAACAACTTGTAGTGGAGTGCAGGAGGCTGATATAGTAGTAAAACCCACAATGTCAGAGAAGAAAATAGTCACCTGCAAGACAAAAAATGTATCAGTTGCTTCTTAGAAGAAATAATCAATCAAGTGCATCAATGTCTACATGTCATAGCTAATCGAAAAAGAAAAAAAAACCCAATTAACTAGATTACATTTTCTGAAAAAGAGTGGTGTTTGCCCATTTCAATGCTATTTGTTCTTTTTATTTGATGGGGACAATGCTCATTAATCAACAACAAATTACAATTACATGCTATGGTGTCAGTAGTTTCAATGTTGTTTCTATTGCATTGCCAAGGGGTCTAAAGAGAACAACCACAAGTTTATATTTATATTATATGATATTCATGATTATATTGAGATTATATTTCATCTGCAGGTAAAAATCCACATAACAAGCTGCACGATTTGCAGCATTTGGAGCATGAAATGTGCATGAAAATTTAAGCACCAAAGTTTAATTCTTAGCATTATTGTTTGTTCAGATCACTAACCTCAATTATGGGAAATAATACCAATACTAATAATGAAATGTAATAAACAAGTAATAAGCCATTAATAAATGTAATCTGTCATATGAGTATGTTTATTAACCTTACACATACTGTACCTGACACATAATGTGTTGTTATTTTAAAATGTAATATTAAATACTTATCCTGCTACATGTGAAACTATATGTCCAGTTCTTTGAAAAATCTATTTGCTTTAAGTGCACTAAGTCTAAGGGGACGAGCTTCAGGTGCACAAATTTGCCCATATACAGACGTGTAATTTACCCCACTCCCTCATGAGCTGTTTTATCTCCTGATGAATATGGAATACCATAATTACAGGCAATTACTACAACAAAAAGAACAAACAGAATGGAACCATGTGCGCTTTCCTGACACTGCCATCTTGCCAACGTCCCTAATGAATATGCTTGTCTTTTTTTTAGACTTGAGTTTGATTTGTTAACGGGAATGTTGGAAGAAAGGAACATTTCTTCTGTTTTAGCAGATAATATGGAAATATACCGAAAATATCTAATAACCATTTACCTTCTCATAACTTTCAGCCTCCACGTGTTTGTTTTGGCGTAGCTGCTTGGCCACAGTTTTGGGCAACATCTGATGAAGAAGATCTTCTGCCAGACATCTTTCTCTCTTCAGGGCTTCTGTCTTCTCCCTGAGGGTCTGAGCGTAGTCCTGGATCCATTCCGTCATTTGCTTGAAGGAGAGCAGCACTATGGGATAAATGAGACAGGCAATGGCAAGCAGGCAGATCTTCAGACTGATGTTGGAAGAGATGTCTCTGGATTTCAGTTTCAGAGCCCATCCAGCTCTAGAATGAAAACATCTCAGAGTGTTCTCCAAGGCAAATGTCAATTCTGTGGATCCTTCGTTAGTTGTGGCAGTAGAGTAGATTAAATTTATATTAGTCAAGTTTAGCTCAATATTAGGGTTTTCCATCCAGCAGTGACGAAGGTTTTCAGACATGTCTTTTATGACTGACATGATTGTTGTTGCATGCCATATTTCATCCTGAATATCTTCCTTCTTTTCACCTGTTATCAACCGATAGTTCAACTCATGGACTGTTAAGAGCAGTTTCAGAGCAAGGACATCTGTCCACTCTGGGTTGTGCTTGAGGATACCGATGTCAACATCTTTAATGCCCCACATGTTTAATATATTCTCAATTGCAAGAGTAAAAACTGTGGTACCATTAGCATCCATTAACTCACCTCTCCCTGTAGTATTGAGAAACTCTGAGAGGTTGGATTGAAGATGCTCACAAAACTCAGGTAACTCAACACCACATGGTTGGCCCAAACTGTCCATATCAGTACTAGTACAACAATGGTTAACTGTGAACATAATCAAGGACCAGGAGTTCAGGATCTGTTCTTTATTGATATTATGAACTGTTTTCTCTCTTGTTGAACTGAGGTTTCTTAATGTTTGGAGCTCCATAATAAGTCTGAGAGTGACGTTTGTTCTACAGGACGTTAGCTTTTTAAGTGAAGCTTCAGTGGCTTGCCATTGAGCCAAAGATGAGTTGAAGTCCATGGTCACAGCAGAAAGCAGAGCCAGGAAAGATATTACACAAGCAATCAGTATTCTGCGAACAGTACGGCTGCGACTGCCACAACTGAGTAAAGACAACCTGTGAACAGAGTGTAAACAAAATTCAGTCATACATGGTAAGTATTTAAAGTATTTCACTTTGTGGTTGTAAAAACCTTAGTGAAACATGCTGTCAAGTCACCTTTATTTATGGTCTAACGTGATCTCACCAAGTAGAACATGTTCCTGGAACAAAATTGCAATCAACCAATCAAATTTGAGAGATATTTTTTGTGGTTTATGTCAAGTTTAGGCTTAACAAGGGTTGGAGCTTCTGCACCATTCTTAGTGACCTATCATTCCCTTTCAGTGTGCCATGTTAGACATCATGTCAGAACATACCAATGAATTGGGATCTCGCCTGAGAGCCCAATCATCTTTGACTGTAACTAAACGAGCCAATGCACATTGGCAGGCGTGGTTTGCATTGCGAACCACACCCCGCAAAGATGGTATATAAGGAAGCTTGCAAATCTAGCCCATTCACCTTTTCGCATTGTAGCCGAGCATTTCACCTCAGCTCTAATCATAGTTTAAGTATCTACGAATCTAGGAAGCACTTCATTGGTGTTGGTGTGACGGTGCTGCAGCGGTGTTCGCTTAAAAGAGGGCACATTTTCTATCTAAAAGAGCATTTCTCAATCACATCTGCAGGCTGTACTTTAAATTCCTGCTTAGTCTGTGTGGTGGCCAGGTCCCCTGTACGCTTCAGCTCTTTAAAAAGAGCAATTTCCCAAAAAGAGCAGTATGGGTGTGACACTGTCTCTTTTTAAAGATGTCTGTCATTCCATCTGTGTGTTTCCCGATGCGGTTGTTACCTGGCTCCATCTGACAGTCACGGTCACTGCCTCACATGTTTGGGATTAAAGCACGCTGAGGTAGTGTTTTTGGTTGAGTAATGCACCCACTGCAGGAAGATGACCATTGTGATGCTGCGGTCAAGACTCGATTGCCTGCAAAGAGGTAGAGTCCCCTCTGTTCTGCCCCGATCTAGTTCCTCTTCTGGTGTTCAGAACAGGGCTACTTTGGGGAATAGCCAGGGTGACCTGAGGATCACAGTGATGCCCAAGCTGCAGAGTCAATCTCCACAGCCCCTTTAGTCCTCTACGCGCATTGCAAACTGTGGAGCTTCTGGGGGAGATTGCTTGTCCTTCTCAAGGGACCTAGCGTTTAATTCAGGGCTCCGGCAGAGTATCAGATGTTGATCGCTGCATCGGATGGTGGGCTAGTGTCCTCTGGGATGAGGACTCGGTTGCACTGCCCAATTTGGGTACCTCAAACGTGTCCTTGAGGTCAGATGATTGGTTTATCAGGGCTGCACACACTGACCATCAGTGCCCAAGTGCCAGTGCCATTCTTCCTGGAAGTGCATGAAGAGATTTCCAGCTTGTGGCTGACCCCATTGTCCCATCATAACCGTTCTGGAGTAATGCCGCTCTGATTGCTTCATAAGAGGACAACACTGCAACCGTTGCGTACATCATCAAGAGGGTCTATGCTCCCATTGCATGTCGCAACTCGCCCGCCATCTTCTCCTCTGGAGCCAAAAGCATCTGAGGTTGATTCGTGCAATGTATATTCCAGTCCAGCTCAATCGTGCAGGAGACCCTGGCACACAGCTGGACTGGGGGCCTACGCAAGTATGAGTTTCTCCCAGTTCTTGCACAAACACTGTGCAAAGTCAGGGCGGACGAGGAGCAGGTCCTGGCCCTGGGATTGGCCCAACTGGACCTGGTTCCCAGAACTCATGCTACTCGCGACGGCCCTCCTCCCTCCGCGATGGAGGAAGGATCTACTTTCTCAGAGACGGGGTACCATATGGTACCCGTGTCCGGACCTCTGAAACCTCCACGTGTGGTCTCTGGACGGGACGAAGAGGACTAAGACGACCTTTCCCCTGAGGTAGTAGACACTATCACTTCAGCACAAGCGCCCTGTACGAGGCACACTTATGCTCTGAAGTGAAACCTGTTTTGTCTTGCTCTTCTCACTAAAAAAACCCACGGGGATGCCTGATCAGAGCTGTGCTTTCCTTCCTACAAGAAGGGCTGGAGCGAAGGCCGTCTGTCTCCACCCTAAAAGTATATATGTTGCCACTATCGCCGCACAGCATGGTACAATGGATGGGAAGTCCCTGGGAAAGCACGTACTGATCACGGGTTCCTAAGGGGCGGGAGAAAACTAAATCCTCCTCGCCCTCTTGGGACTTCTATCTGGTATTAATGGCCCTGCAACAAGCTCAGTTTCAGCCATTGCAGTCTGTCGAGCTTAATAATCTTTTAAGACCGTGCTTCTGACTGCACTAGCTTCAGTCAAGAGGTTAGGGGAACTGCAGCAATTTTCGGGCGAAGAATCGTGCCCAAGGTTTCCCCTCCTAATGACCTGGATATGTACGCTTATTCTTCTTCACAGACTTAAATTAGACATAACTGAGAATCTATTATATTAGCTGCGCTATCAAGACTAATAGTATAGCTGAATACTGTAAATACTCGAACAGTTCCTCCAGCACCCTCAGCAGTCAGATGTGGTAGAGACGTCCAACGCCACTCGTAAGTACACCTACTGGTTGATCCATGTGTTAGACTAGGTGCCCATCTGTTGTGATCCCCCTATGGGGGATCTCATTTGTGTATTCCCAGCCTGTTCTCATCGCGTTGGTATTCCCCTACGGTACGGCTTCCCTATCGGCGAGCCTGTGTCTTTCCCTTGGCAGAGTCCGCTCTGCCGTCTCTGTCCGGTGTTGTCTCACCTCTAACTGGGCTGAAACTAACCTAGAGACTTCCAAGTCCAAGTGGGATCGCACTTCGTCGGTACATTCTCGGTGAAGTCAAATGTTGGCGACTGAACGGGAACATCTAGCTTCCTATTGTAACACCCTGAAGGAGGGAACGGAGATGTCACGTCCCATCGCCACAATTTCTGTACCACCGCTGAGTGGCCGGGTCATCAACTCGGCTCCTCAGTGAAACTATGAATGAGCTTGATTTGCAGGCTTCCTTATTTACCTGCTTTGTGGGGCATGGTTTCTCGTCTGGCAATGTTCATTGGCTCATTTAGTTACATTCGAAGATGATTGGGCTCTCAGTCGATATACCGACTAGACTTCTCTGTTCCCTCCTTTAGGGAACGGGGGCTTCATGAATGTTGTTCCTGGATCAACAATAGATGTTGATCTAGGAACATTTAAAGGAAAGAACTTAATGTATACAGGTGGAAGGTATTCAGTCAGATCCTATGGAGGTTGCTAAAGGAGTCCTCAAGGATCTGTGTTGGGGCCACTATTTTTCAGTACACACACACACACACACACACACACACACACACACACACACACACACACACACACACACACACACACACACATATATATATATATATATACATGAAGAGTTCAGATGCAAAAGCCTCTAAGTGCCATTTGAAATTTTCTTCTAAAATGATAATTTTTATCAAGCTTGTATATTTAAGTTCAGTAATTTCACTTAAATGGTATATATATATATATATATATATATATATGTCCCTTGATAATGCAAGGTTTAATATTTAAGCAGATGTTACAAGCAGAAGTCTTACTTTTTTTATTTGATGTGAGGAAGAAATTAAAGTTCGCTACGTTTTCACTGTTTTTTGATCATAGGGATGTAATATATCAGCATATTCCCTCTTACCTTCTCGCCGGATGCTCTGAACAATGTTGCTCTGAGATTTATAACTGATTGTAAATTTTCAAAACACCATTGTGGACTATACAAAAGAGTAACTTGGCCTTTGTTGAATATTCAAATTGATATTTATTGATACATAAAGGCATATTAGGTTATTTGCCCTCTTAATTTTGTTGGATTATTCAACAGAAATTCCCCTTGTTCCCCTTGTCCCTCGAATTGGAATCTTCTTCAGACTGAGATTAAGCTAAAAAAAAAAAACAAAAAAAAAAACAACCTTGGTGTTTTATAGTAATTTAAAAAAAATTTACTACAATAACTTGAATTAATAGTGTGTACATGTTTTAACTTGTTTTATGTTGGATTTAGTATTGTACAGTATGTTGCAACTTTTTGTATAATTGTGTATGCAAACTCGGCTGCCTATCTTGGCCTGGACACTCATGTAAAATAATTTTTTAATTTGACTTTTCTTAAATAAAGTTAAATAATAATAATAAAAAATGTCTTACTTGGTAAAATCATGGCGACCCAGGTTATTCATTCAGTGTATGTTGTTATATTTACAATAAATATATATTGTTTCAAAGTGCTTCACGGTAATAAAGGAAAATAAAATCATCAATGAAGATTGATGATTTTATTAAACCAAAACTATTAAAAACTATTAAACCAATTAAAAAAACAACAACTATTAAACCAATTCAAATTCTGCTGTAAAGCAGCTCTCAAAAGACAATACTGTAATTTTTATCTGAAATCAGTTCAGTACTGGTTCAGTTCAGTTCAATAAGTTCATCAATTTTGAAATTACATTTTAATGCCAGTTAAATTCTAATTCTATGCCCATTGTTATATTGCCTGCAGTCATAACTCTGCAAGGACACCTGCAGAGGACTTAACATCATCAACACACCAACTCATGTATCACAAATAAAGGCTCAGAAGGGCATGTTAGTTCTACAAAAAGCTCTAGCAGAATTGTATTTTATCATCTAAAAAAATAAATAAATAAATTCATACACTTTAAATGTAACTTAAGTGTCCAATATCAACCACTTGAGATAAAATTAAGCCAGATAATAGATATTAAGCACCCTGTTTGTTAATGTGGTATAAGGTAATTCGATAAATAATTTATTTGGTTGCTTTAAACTCAAAGGGTAGGCTTGTTTTATGAAATAAAAATAAAACAACATAATATTGAACTATCATAGTTAAATTGACAACACATATATCCATTCAATTCATATTTATTATTTAACTTAATTACTACTTAAAACAATTTTACGAAGCATATTCTTCGTAAATAAATATTGAAATTGTGCATTACCTGCAAAAGTCACATTCTGCTTCTGGCTCCTCTTTCTTCTGGGGTGAGATCTTCTTTCGAGCTTTAGGTCTCCGGCTGTTGAATTTAGTTAAAGTCCCTTTCAGAGAGGCCGATGACAGAGTCCCAGACGCAAAACAATCCTTTTTCATGTACTCCAGAGATGACATGAGATTACACTTGTATTCTAAACCACTGGAACTGAAGTTTCTTGGGTGAAAATCCAAATCAAACACTATAACATCATATTTGACGGTCTTCTGTTCCTGAGAATAATCTCACCGTGTCCGTGTCTCTGCTCTTCTTTGATATGCAATATGTGACGTAGTTTAATGACAGGGTTAAAGAAAAATGGTGAACGTACAGACCGAGACAGAATATTCAAGACATTGCATTTTTTGTTTGTCGTGTATTCTTCTTTCGAGCGCATGTTGTTTTTCTTGCGCTCTTCACGATTTTATTCAATTTGTTTAAACAAGCCATTTATAAACATCCTTAATTGGAAAAATGAAAGGAAAAAAAAAAATAGCCTAATTGGCCTACGCATGTTTTGCAACGGAAATGCTAGCCTATCGATTGTACTGCTACGTTTCATACTCTTTTCTGGACTAAAATATAGACAGGCTATCCTACTGTATAATGTGTTAATATTAATAATAATAAAACGGTGACACTTTACAGTAACACTTTTTTAAGACATTAGCAAACACTACTAAACTAAGGCTTAGAAAAAAAAGCCTATATTTGCTTATTAATGTTATTAAACCGATTAAGAGTTGCCAAATAATTTGATTTAAGTAAAAAATAAAATAAAATCTTGTTTTTAAAACAGAACGCAATAAGACAACGAGATAAGTCTTCGCACGTGCAATAATGGGCCTATTATAAATTAAGACTTTGGAAAATATTTACTCTCTTTTTCATTTGAATAGACAACTAAAGGCAAATGTACGACAGAGAAAACTGTTAAAAATTAAACTTGTAAAAAACGTAGACATTATTCGAAATAACCAAAAGAAAATATTTTAAGAACCCACAATGGCACAACTGCAGTAGGCTACACGGAAAATAATCAAATAAATAATTAAATAAACCACAAGTGTACTCTTCTTCCCAGTCCATCAGTAAATCATCAAATTGTTTACAAAAATTAATGGCTCCTTTTTTGAATAATTAGACATTATCCATTCAAATAATGTAGGCTAACCTGCACAGCGTAGAAATGAATGCACCGAATGCACATGGCTTTCACATGCAAATGTTTTCCCCACCAGACTGACAAAACAGTTTGTTAAACTACACTGTTAGCAATTGATGTAATTTTTACAGGAAATTTTACAAATGTATTGTATTTGCGTTTTACCTGTAAAAGGCAATGCACCATGGGAAATTAATGGACAGTCCTGTATTATTATTGTAATTTCACTGTATTCACGGAGTTTTACAATGGTTTTACAGCCACCGCGTTGCATCATGGGATCTTCGCGGTCTGAATTTTGAATTTTTAGGCGGTTAGTTCTAAACGTACATTCTGGGAGTAAGCCGTCATTCAAGAAGACGGAAAAGAAGCAATGGGACGAAGGTAAGTTATCTTCACGTTATGTAATTTACTGTTACCGTTACATGTATTTTTATAGCGTAAATAAAACGTTATTAGTTCTCGTTATCTGAGTGGATGGACGGTTTCGTCTGCTTTGATTAGATAACATTTATTCTTCCATCAGTCCATTGAAATCGGGTACGTAACGTTACTGGTAATTGCTAACATTTGCAACCTTGTTCTTCACAAATTGATGCTATTTTAATCTGCCTGAAGTAACGTCATATGGTTCTTTCACTGTTTGGATGGATTGGCTAGCTAGCTCGAATCTCATTTAGGGCTGTCAAAGAATATTCTAAATTCGAATATATATTCAAAAAGTTTTAAAAACTGAAAATGAATATTCGAATGTGGAAAAACACCCCCGCGGTAGCGCGGCTGTCTGCTTTCCGACTGGGCGCGGCGCGCTGTTGCCTGGTATAACCATAGACTGGGTATAACTTAGTTATTGCATGATAGGTTTGATTAAGTTAGTTACAACAGTTTCATTCACTGCATGCTTCCACTGGTTTGGTTATTTACTGTTTCATGCCAAGAAAAAGTTACAAGCTCGCTCGGAGCGTTCAATATCGTTTCTCTATAGCTACTGCAAAACTTGAATTAATGTTAATAATATTTATTTCAATCACCGAATGAAGCCAGCTAACGTTATGGGACAAGCGTCGCGACCTTAAATTGCTTGCACAAAACTCTTGATCAGCACACAACATTTATTTATTGTTGTTGTTTGTTTAAACCGTTATGCAGAGAGTGATGAGGGTGAACACGAGAGAAAAAGAGTGAGTGCGAGCGAGCGAGCGAGGTCTGCTCTGTGGTCTGTTGATTTACTTATTTTTGTGGTAATATGTTGTCAAATAGGTTTGAACTTAAATAAACTACCTATACAAGTAGTTATGGCTGTATGTATTTGTCCTGTTATTGACGTAAAGCGCGTCATGGGCCTGTTCTCGCATTTCAGTGAGCTGACCGAATTCCTATCCAGGAGAAGCTGCCAGATGCCGTAGACAGTGGCGTATCCAGGACATTTTTTGGGGGGTGGCCAAGATGGGACACAAAGCTAGAGTGGGGTGGCCATGGTGGCCAAGTTAAATGCGATACGCAGCCGACCATGGATCAAATCCCGGTCCTTTGCTGCATGTCACATCCTCTCTCTCTCCCATGATTTCCTTTCTCATATCTGTCAAATAAAAGTGTCTATCCTGTTAAAAACAGTCCTAACCACCAATCACAGACAGTCCTCAAGTATCTCTGGTTATTTTAACATGTCTATTTTTAATCAGTAATTATGGTCAGGATAGGGTAAATATTTTCTAAGAGCTATTTTCTTGTAGTGGATTTAAGTCCTTGTCACCTCACAAGTTAGATTAGATTAGCAAAATTAAACTGCTCTTAACTCATCCTATACAATAACATGTATCAGTCGTCAGCTCATCATCTGTGTCACCTGTATTGTTACCTGAGTTTGCTTTACTAATAGACCTTTCTCACAACTTCCGTATTTGTGACCGGAAATACGCAATTGTCGTGGTAATCTTCTTCCGCTCCATTCATAACAGATAGCGCCGAAGGCAACTAGTGAGAGTTGTTTCGTACCGATCTTTTTTGTTATTCCCAAAAGCAGCCATACCTGTCGTTTTCATTCCTTCCCTCGTCAGTTCCCTGTCGATGAAGTTCGACGGAAATGGATTCAGGCAATCTGGCGGGATGTTATGATCCTGTGATCTTCTGTACTTCTCATGTCACCATTCACTAATAAGCCGTCATTGTTTGTTTATTTTTTATGTTTTATGATTTGCGTATTTTTGAAGTAACGTTAGTTCATGTTCAACTGTATTAAGATATTTGTATCCAGCGGAATAAGCACATAAAATATACACCACAATATAAAACAAGATAAATAAGAACACACAACAGTGGGCTACATATACATTTAAAATATTAATATATACCATTCTGAGTATTTAACAATCTGAGTGTACAAGGAATAAATTAATATTTGTATAATTTTTCTTCATCTTTGATCGTTCTATCAACAGCAGTGCAAAAAAATCAGGATAACTGTTGAATAAAACTGACAGACTTCTTTCTGGTATTCACATCAAAATGTAGTTTATTGTAAATAATACTCCCTAAATATTAATAACTTTCCACACACTCCACCTTCTTACCTTTAATGAACGTATATTGGGAAGAATGAGCTTCAGTTCTAAAATCAATATCACATCTTTGGTCTTAGATACATCAGCTGCAGACAAGCATCACCACAGCATTTTACAAAGTCATCAACAACAGTACCATGACAAGTTTACATTTTTTCGAAGTTTTGAAGACTCTCTGATCAATTTTCTCCTCCCAGAGTAGGTTTTTCTGATGTGTTAACAGTTGACGGGAACTCCGTTTCCACAACGATTACGTATTTCCGGTTTTTGTGAAAAAGGTCTATTGAGGCACCATCTTGTGGTTACATGAAAACACAGAAATCCAACAGGACAAACCAACATGCTTAAAGATAGGACCTTATTCAAAAGTGTATCTGTAAAAGCAAAAGAAAAAACGGTAACACTTTAGAATACGGTTCCTTCGTTAATGAATAACTACACAAGAACTAATGAGTAACACAATGTTAACAATCTAGTAACTATTATTAACTAACAAGAAACTCTGATTAACGAACTAGTAAGTAATAGCGCACAGACGAAAGTGGTAGTTCACTATTAAGTAATCAATAACTACTTTTTTTAATACTTCCCAGAGAACAACTGAAAAAGTTTATTAACAATCTAGTAACTACTATTAACTAAAAGAAACTCTTATTAACGAATTAGTAAGTAATAGCTCACAGATGAAAGTGTTACTAGATACTTCTGCGGGAATTACTAATTATTTGGATTACTCAAGTGTTACTATAAACATTTTCTAAAAGTTACTAAAGTTCACCAAAAAATCTCAAACATTTGCACAAATCATGACTAGATCATGTAGTAACACTTGAGTAATTACTAGTTTTTGTCTTGTCTTGGAAGGATCTGTGGCAAATCGACCAGGGGAAGTTAAGCTTTCTCTTGCGCTCAGTGGCTGACCTGCTGCCAACACCAAGCAATATAAAGATCTGGGGCGGAGGGGAAGACCCATCTTGCAACCAATGTGGAGCAGCTTCTTGTACGCTGAACCACATTCTGGCCGGGTGTCCAAGGGCATTGGCAGAGGGCCGTTACAGATGGAGGCACGACAAAGTCCTCGCGGAAATTGCCAAATGGGTGGAACAGCAGCGAGTCAAAGCCAACAACAAGCAGGCCTGCCCGCCCCAAGTCACAACCTTTGTGAGGGAAGGAGACAAGGCTCATAAGACCGGCATGGTGGCCAAGAACCCACCCTCCGCCTTGCAACGAGCCTCCGACTGGGAATTAAGAGTAGACCTGAAGAAGAAGCTTGTCTTCCTACAGGACGTGGCAGCGAATTCCCTCCGACCAGATATGGTTCTGCTATCCAGGAGCACGAAATCCATCATAGTTGCTGAGCTCACGGTGCCCTGGGAGGAAAGGCTAGCCACGTCACACCAACTAAAAAAAGCTACCCCATTGAAGTCGGGTGCCGCGGGTTTCCAGCAAAATCGGTGCGCTACTTCCTCCAGAGGATGGGCCTGGAGTATAAACAGCTGAAGGAAGCTACCAGGGACATAGCCGAAGCAGCCGAGTCTAGCTCAAGATGGCTGTGGCTGAAAAGAGCCCACAGTTGGAGCCCTTCTGCAGGTGAAGGCTAGTCAGTCTTCACGGCCCCACTCAGGCGAGGTGTTCAGGTTAAGGGGCGAAACACCTGAGACCCTGAGACCCCTGCTGATGATGCAGAAGAGTTCCAACAATGTGGATGCTCCGAGAATACCATCTCCGAAGAAGGTCTGTGTCATGGTTTAGTCGGTCCTACAGAGGCGGCTTGTAGCAAAGCATCTAGATGTTTACTTCACCTAGTTAGTTCCAATGATCTTCACTTTATAATACGGATCCAAATAATTAGTAATTCCCACAGATGTATCTAGTAACACTTTCATCTATGAGCTATTAATTACTAATTATTTAGATCCGTATTATAAAGTGAAGATCATTGGAACTAACTAGTAATTACTCAAGTGTTACTAAAGACATTTTCTAAAAGTTACTAAAGTTCACCAAAAATCTCAAACATTTGCACAAATCATGACTAGATCATGTAGTAACACTTGAGTAATTACTAGTTAGTTCCAATGATCTTCACTTTATAACACGGATCCAAATAATTAGTAATTCCCACAGAAGTATCTAGTAACACTTTCATCTGTGAGCTATTACTTACTAATTCGTTAATAAGAGTTTCTTTTAGTTAATAGTAGTTACTAGATTATTAATAAACTTTTTCAGTAGTTCTCTGGGAAGTATTAAAAAAATAGTAGTTATTGATTACTTAATAGTGAACTACCACTTTCGTCTGTGCGCTATTACTTACTTGTTCGTTAATCAGAGTTTCTTGTTAGTTAATAATAGTTACTAGATTGTTAATATTGTGTTACTCATTAGTTCTTGTGTAGTTATTCATTAACGAAGGAACCGTATTCTAAAGTGTTACCGAAAAAACTAAGTTTGTGAGGAAAAAAACAAAATATTTGTTGTTCTTTACATGTTTAGTTTATGTTATTATTTAGCTTAGATATAATTTGTTAGAGATACTGGAATTTGAATTTCTTAGTTTGTTCTTTGCCAGGAGTGTTTTTATTTAACCACAAGAGGGGACTTAAATAAGTAAAGCAAACACAGGTAACACAGAGAGTGGCCTGATGACTGAATAATTTCATTAGGATGCCTTGTGATGTATGAAAATGTGCAAAAAGTGTTTTTCAACCCAGACAGTATTCATGTCCAAGGCCTTGATGAAAGTATAAATTGAAACGTTGGCTTTGATTCAGCATACATTAATACGTTTTTAAAATCAAAAAGTTAAGACTCAAAATTATAAATAGTTATGGTGCTTCTTCATAATTTAACTTATGACATTTGTGCCATTTTAATGCAATTTACTCTGCCTATTTAAACTTCTAAAAATATATGTGGACTGTGAAGATGAGCTAATTGACACAAACAAAAAGTCCTTTTTAAACTCCCCTTAAACCACAGAGCAAATAAATAGAGATGGTGCTCGATGCAGAGCCAAATGGGAGGAGCTAGAGCTCAAGCTCCCCCTTTTCTGGAGCTCCAGCTCCACCTCGCTAAATTTAGTGGGCGGGGCTTCGCTGCAGCTTCCAATGGGAAGAGCTAGAGCTCTAGCTCACCCTCGCTGGAACTAGTGGACAGAACATAACGCCCTATCAAGCCTGTTAATGTTAGTGCGAATTTCACCCGTGATGAAAGGACAAGTTTGTTTTGATGCGCAAGGTGCTGGCAAACATTATATTTTACTCTAAGATTTGTCATGATTATGATAAATTATACAATGATTTATCGTTTCTGTGACAAACGCGTAAACACTTAGAACATTGCTCACACTATCTGTGCGTGTTTCTAAAAACTGTTGAAAACTTTGTATCTATGTATTCTTTTCTCTTAATTACGATGAACAGTTTCGTTGTTTTCCTCACTTTTAAAGCCGCTTTGGACAAAATGTCTGCTATATGATTATGTAAATTACTAGACAAAGGCAATGTGTGCACGTTTATTTTGTCCACCGCAGTAACGCGAGTTATTTGTTGTAAATGAATCTAAAAAAAGATTGTGTAAACAAATCATCTGATTAATTCATTAAATAAAAAACAAGACCAGGTTACCTAATCTGCCCTTTTTGTACGTTAATGTAAAAGCATAAGCTACTCCAATAGGCCAGTTGTATTTTTTTTTATATATATTGTAAATTAAAGTGTACAATTGACTGTAATATTGGATAGACTCAACCTTCATGTTATAGGCTATGCATTAAGCTATTTTAATGAAATGGAAACAACCAGTCCAGTAGGCCTACTCTAAAACCAGCTGTGTGACTTCCCACACTAGTCTAGAGGAAAAACAAGATAACAAATGTGCTGAGATTAGTGGTGCATCCGCTTCACATTTTAATGGAATAATAAGAAGTAGCCTACAATGAAGTACACACTTCATATAACACATAACATTTCTCTTCACAGAACTCAACCAATTTTTTTTTTACATAGTACTCCCACTGGTAGATAAGATTCAAGTTCAAGTTGATTTTATTCATACAGCACATTTTATAACTGCCACTGACTAGTGCTTTAAAGAACTACAAAAATAAAAAAAAATTAAGAGAGCTAGCCCATACTGCAATTCTTCCTTCTATTTCTTATCCCGACATAGGCTACGTTCAGATTGTCAGCCCAGAAAAGCACATGAAATCAGTTTCAAGCTACATCCATATGTGGTTTAAAATCCTATTCAAATACCGGGACATATATGCCTCAGTCTGAACGATCGGATTTCGGGTGGTGTGTGACTCTCACGCCACATAAAATGAGATGGTGCCCGATGCAGAGCCAACTCTTGCTAACTAACAGAGTATTTTTTTTTATTTGTGTTCAATAAAAATCAAGCTGGCGCTGAAATATGTTGCTTTTGAAATCATGCCGAGTGCTTGGAAGTTAACCTGCGCGTGCGCGGTGAAGCTGGAGCTCCAGCGAGGGGAGGAGCTAGAGCTCCAGCTCCTCCCATTTGGCTCTGCATCGAGGACCACTTGAATAAATAAGTCACAGCTTGTTTTTTTTGTGTTTTAACTTAAATCTACTGTCACACTATATTTAACACACTGGTTGGCGAAAAATATAACATTAGCTATAATTGAACACACACATCTGCAAAAACCACCATCTGTCTTCCAGAAAATAGCGTTTTATATTTCATGGCGATGTATGAGTGGAAATAAGGTGTGGCCCCTTTAAGAGCTGCACGCGTCCTCTTTACCGTCTGCACTCTCTCAGGATGCTAATCTAGCTAGTACAGTGTAGTTCGACTTTTTCAATTTTCCTACACATTCACAGGGAACTACAATATAACTAAACATTAAATTACCATACCTCTCAATCTACAGATTCCCGCGTTTTTATCGTTGTATTTGTTGCTGTTGCAAGACTGTCCACCTGTTTCACAGAGCAGCAGCCAGCGCGCGCATCTCATTAGTAACCTGACCTGCATGGCCAAACGTCTGCTGAGCAGAAATCAGCTCTCAGAGCCTCAGTATGACTATTACTGTGTTATTAAAAAAGGTAAAACTGGACCTAAATCGGTTGATCAGCTGTCACCATTGATTGACAGCATTTCTCTTGTTTCTTGTGTTGACAAATTGACCAACTACCTATCAGATCTGGGGTGGCCACAGGGGTGGCCAATGAGCTTTCAGGGGTGGCCCTGACCCCCTAGAATCACCAGTGCCTCTATCAGAATCCAGAGTTTTGAGAAGATTGGGGATACTTAATTTTTCGTAACACTGTCGTTTTTTTTTCTGGTCAAAATTTTAAATTTCGATATCTCAGCTCTGGAAGGGTCTAGAGCCTCCATTGTTTCACTCAGGTCTAAGTCTCATGGCCCTCTATCAGAATCCAGAGTTTTGAGAAGATTAAGGATACTTAATTTTTCGCCCCAAAAAAAAACGTAAGGGGTAACACTGTCGTTTTTTTTTTCTGGTCAAAATTTTGAATTTCGATATCTCAGCTCTGGAAGGGTCTAGAGCCTCCATTGTTGAACTCAGGTCTAAGTCTCATGGCCCTCTATCAGAATCCAGAGTTTTGAGAAGATTGGGGATACTTAATTTTTCGCCCAAAAAAAAAACGTAAGGGGTAACACTGTCGTTTTTTTTTCGGGTCTAAATTTTGATTTTCGTTTTCTCAGCTCTGGAAGGGTCTAGAGCCTCCAGTTTTGAAAAGATTGGGGATACTAAATTTTTCGCCCAAAAAAAAAAAACGTAAGGGGTAACACTGTCTTTTTTTTTTCGGGTCGAAATTTTGATTTTCGATATCTCAGCTCTGGAAGGGTCTAGAGCAGGGGTGGCGAACCCCTATGTCTCATGGCCCTCTATCAGAATCCAGAGTTTTGAGAAGATTGGGGATACTTAATTTTTCACCCCAAAAAAAAAACCGTAAGGGGTAACACTGTCATTTTTTTTCGGGTCGAAATTTTGAGTTTCGATATCTCAGCACTGGAAGGGTCTAGAGCCTCCATTGTTGCACTCAGGTCTATGTATCATGGCCCTCTATCAGAATCCAGAGTTTTGAGAAGTTTGGGGATACTTAATTTTTCGCCCCAAAAAAAAAATGTAAGGGGTAACACTGTCGTTTTTTTTTTCGGGTCGAAATTTTTTGTTTCGATATCTCAGCACTGGAAGGGTCTAGAGCCTCCATTGTTGCACTCAGGTCTATGTCTCATGGCCCTCTATCAGAATCCAGAGTTTTGAGAAGATTGGGGATACTTAATTTTTCGCCCAAAAAAAAAACGTAAGGGGTAACACTGTCTTTTTTTTTACGGGTCGAAATTTTGATTTTCGATATCACAGCTCTGGAAGGGTTTAGAGCCTCCATTGTTGCACTCAGGTCTAAGTCTCATGGCCCTCTATCAGAATCCAGAGTTTTGAGAAGATTGGGGATACTTAATTTTTCGCCCAAAAAAAAAAAAAACGTAAGGGGTAACACTGTCGTTTTTTTTTCGGGTCAAAATTTTGATTTTCGATATCTCAGCTCTGGAAGGGTCTAGAGCCTCCATTGTTGCACTCAGATCTAAGTCTCATGGCCCTCTATCAGAATCCAGAGTTTTGAGAAGATTGGGGATACTTAATTTTTCGCCCCAAAAAAACCCGTAAGGGGTAACACTGTCGTTTTTTTTTTTCGGGTCGAACTTTTGATTTTCGATATCTCAGCTCTGGAAGGGTCTAGAGCCTCCATTGTTGCACTCAGGTCTAAGTCTCATGGCCCTCTATCAGAATCCAGAGTTTTGAGAAGATTGGGTATACTAAATTTTTCGCCCAAAAAAAAAAACGTAAGGGGTAACACTGTCGTTTTTTTTTGGGTCGAAATTTTGATTTTCGATATCTCAGCTCTGGAAGGGTCTAGAGCCTCCATTGTTGCACTCAGGTCTATGTCTCATGGCCCTCTATCAGAATCCAGAGTTTTGAGAAGATTGGGGATACTTAATTTTTCACCCCAAAAAAACCCCGTAAGGGGTAACACTGTCGTTTTTTTTTCTGGTCGAAATTTTGAATTTCGATATCTCAGCTCTGGAGGGGTCTAGAGCCTCCATTGTTGCACTCAGGTCTAAGTCTCATGGCCCTCTATCAGAATCCAGAGTTTTGAGAAGATTGGGGATACTAAATTTTTCGCCCAAAAAAAAAACGTAAGGGGTAACACTGTCGTTTTTTTTTTCGGGTCGAACTTTTGATTTTCGATATCTCAGCTCTGGAAGGGTCTAGAGCCTCCATTGTTGCACTCAGGTCTAAGTCTCATGGCCCTCTATCAGAATCCAGAGTTTTGAGAAGATTGGGGATACTAAATTTTTCGCCCCCCCAAAAAAAACGTAAGGGGTAACACTGTCGTTTTTTTTTCGGGTCGAAATTTTTATTTTCGATATCTCAGCTCTGGAAGGGTCTAGAGCCTCCATTGTTGCACTCAGGTCTATGTCTCATGGCCCTCTATCAGAATCCAGAGTTTTGAGAAGATTGGGGATACTTAATTTTTTAACCCAAAAAAAAAACCGTAAGGGGTAACACTGTCGTTTTTTTTTCTGGTCGAAATTTTGAATTTCGATATCTCAGCTCTGGAAGGGTCTAGAGCCTCCATTGTTGCACTCAGGTCTAAGTCTCATGGCCCTCTATCAGAATCCAGAGTTTTGAGAAGATTGGGGATACTTAATTTTTCGCCCAAAAAAAAAAAACGTAAGGGGTAACACTGTCATTTTTTTTTCGGGTCGAAATTTTGAGTTTCGACATCTCAGCACTGGAAGGGTCTAGAGCCTCCATTGTTGCACTCAGGTCCATGTCTCATGGCCCTCTATCAGAATCCAGAGTTTTGAGAAGATTGGGGATACTTAATTTTTCGCCCAAAAAAAAAAAAACGTAAGGGGTAACACTGTCGTTTTTTTACGGGTCGAAATTTTGAGTTTCGATATCTCAGCACTGGAAGGGTCTAGAGCCTCCATTGTTGCACTCAGGTCTATGTATCATGGCCCTCTATCAGAATCCAGAGTTTTGAGAAGTTTGGGGATACTTAATTTTTCGCCCCAAAAAAAAAATGTAAGGGGTAACACTGTCGTTTTTTTTTTTCGGGTCGAAATTTTTTGTTTCGATATCTCAGCACTGGAAGGGTCTAGAGCCTCCATTGTTGCACTCAGGTCTATGTCTCATGGCCCTCTATCAGAATCCAGAGTTTTGAGAAGATTGGGGATACTTAATTTTTCGCCCAAAAAAAAAACGTAAGGGGTAACACTGTCTTTTTTTTTACGGGTCGAAATTTTGATTTTCGATATCACAGCTCTGGAAGGGTTTAGAGCCTCCATTGTTGCACTCAGGTCTAAGTCTCATGGCCCTCTATCAGAATCCAGAGTTTTGAGAAGATTGGGGATACTTAATTTTTCGCCCAAAAAAAAAAAAACGTAAGGGGTAACACTGTCGTTTTTTTTTCGGGTCAAAATTTTGATTTTCGATATCTCAGCTCTGGAAGGGTCTAGAGCCTCCATTGTTGCACTCAGATCTAAGTCTCATGGCCCTCTATCAGAATCCAGAGTTTTGAGAAGATTGGGGATACTTAATTTTTCGCCCCAAAAAAACCCGTAAGGGGTAACACTGTCGTTTTTTTTTTTCGGGTCGAACTTTTGATTTTCGATATCTCAGCTCTGGAAGGGTCTAGAGCCTCCATTGTTGCACTCAGGTCTAAGTCTCATGGCCCTCTATCAGAATCCAGAGTTTTGAGAAGATTGGGTATACTAAATTTTTCGCCCAAAAAAAAAACGTAAGGGGTAACACTGTCGTTTTTTTTTGGGTCGAAATTTTGATTTTCGATATCTCAGCTCTGGAAGGGTCTAGAGCCTCCATTGTTGCACTCAGGTCTATGTCTCATGGCCCTCTATCAGAATCCAGAGTTTTGAGAAGATTGGGGATACTTAATTTTTCACCCCAAAAAAACCCCGTAAGGGGTAACACTGTCGTTTTTTTTTCTGGTCGAAATTTTGAATTTCGATATCTCAGCTCTGGAGGGGTCTAGAGCCTCCATTGTTGCACTCAGGTCTAAGTCTCATGGCCCTCTATCAGAATCCAGAGTTTTGAGAAGATTGGGGATACTAAATTTTTTGCCCAAAAAAAAAACGTAAGGGGTAACACTGTCGTTTTTTTTTTCGGGTCGAACTTTTGATTTTCGATATCTCAGCTCTGGAAGGGTCTAGAGCCTCCATTGTTGCACTCAGGTCTAAGTCTCATGGCCCTCTATCAGAATCCAGAGTTTTGAGAAGATTGGGGATACTAAATTTTTCGCCCCCCCAAAAAAAACGTAAGGGGTAACACTGTCGTTTTTTTTTCGGGTCGAAATTTTTATTTTCGATATCTCAGCTCTGGAAGGGTCTAGAGCCTCCATTGTTGCACTCAGGTCTATGTCTCATGGCCCTCTATCAGAATCCAGAGTTTTGAGAAGATTGGGGATACTTAATTTTTTAACCCAAAAAAAAAACCGTAAGGGGTAACACTGTCGTTTTTTTTTCTGGTCGAAATTTTGAATTTCGATATCTCAGCTCTGGAAGGGTCTAGAGCCTCCATTGTTGCAATCAGGTCTAAGTCTCATGGCCCTCTATCAGAATCCAGAGTTTTGAGAAGATTGGGGATACTTAATTTTTCGCCCAAAAAAAAAAAACGTAAGGGGTAACACTGTCATTTTTTTTTCGGGTCGAAATTTTGAGTTTCGACATCTCAGCACTGGAAGGGTCTAGAGCCTCCATTGTTGCACTCAGGTCCATGTCTCATGGCCCTCTATCAGAATCCAGAGTTTTGAGAAGATTGGGGATACTTAATTTTTCGCCCAAAAAAAAAAAAACGTAAGGGGTAACACTGTCGTTTTTTTACGGGTCGAAATTTTGATTTTCGATATCTCAGCTCTGGAAGGGTTTAGAGCCTCCATTGTTGCACTCAGGTCTAAGTCTCATGGCCGTCTATCAGAATCCAGAGTTTTGAGAAGATTGGGGATACTTAATTTTTTCGCCCAAAAAAAAAAACGTAAGGGGTAACACTGTCGTTTTTTTTTCGGTTCGAAATTTTGATTTCCGATATCTCAGCTCTGGAAGGGTCTAGAGCCTCCATTGTTGCACTCAGGTCTAAGTCTCATGGCCCTCTATCAGAATCCAGAGTTTCGAGAAGATTGGGGATACTACATTTTTCGCCCAAAAAAAAAACGTAAGGGGTAACACTGTCGTTTTTTTTCAGGTCGAAATTTTTATTTTCGATATCTCAGCTCTGGAAGGGTCTAGAGCCTCCATTGTTGCACTCAGGTCTATGTCTCATGGCCCTCTATCAGAATCCAGAGTTTTGAGAAGATTGGGGATACTTAATTTTTCACCCCCAAAAAAGCCCCGTAAGGGGTAACACTGTCGTTTTTTTTCTGGTCGAAATTTTGAATTTCGATAGCTCAGCTCTGGAATGGTCTAGAGCCTCCATTGTTGCACTCAGGTCTAATTCTCATGGCCCTCTATCAGAATCCAGAGTTTTGAAAAGATTGGGGATACTTAATTTTTCGCCCAAAAAAAAAAAACGTAAGGGGTAACACTGTCGTTTTTTTTTCTGGTCGAAATTTTGAATTTCGATATCTCAGCTCTGGAATGGTCTAGAGCCTCCATTGTTGCACTCAGGTCTAATTCTCATGGCCCTCTATCAGAATCCAGAGTTTTGAAAAGATTGGGGATACTTAATTTTTCGCCCAAAAAAAAAAAAACGTAAGGGGTAACACTGTGATTTTTTTTTCGGGTCGAAATTTTGAGTTTCGATATCTCAGCACTGGAAGGGTCTAGAGCCTCCATTGTTGCACTCAGGTCTATGTCTCATGGCCCTCTATCAAAATCCAGAGTTTTGAGATGATTGGGGATACTTAATTTTTCACCCCAAAAAAAAAAAACGTAAGGGGTAACACTGTCGTTTTTTTTTACGGGTCGAAATTTTGATTTTCGATATCTCAGCTCTGGAAGGGTTTAAAGCCTCCATTGTTGCACTCAGGTCTAAGTCTCATGGCCCTCTATCAGAATCCAGAGTTTTGAGAAGATTGGGGATGCTTAATTTTTCGCCCCAAAAAAAAAACGTAAGGGGTAACACTGTCGTTTTTTTTACGGGTCGAAATTTTGATTTTCGATATCTCAGTTCTGGAAGGGTTTAGAGCCTCCATTGTTGCACTCAGGTCTAAGTCTCATGGCCCTCTATCATAATCCAGAGTTTTGAGAAGATTGGAGAAACTTAATTTTTCGCCCAAAAATGAAAAAAACGAAAGGGGTAACACTGTCGTTTTTTTTTCGGGTTGAAATTTTGAAGTTTGATATCTCAGCTCTGGAAGGGTCTAGATCATCAATTTTTGCACTCAGGTCAAAGTCTCACAGCCCTCTATCATAATCCAGAGTTTTGAGAAGATTGTAGAAACTTAATTTTTCGCCCAAAAATGAAAAAAAACAAAAGGGGTAACACTGTCGTTTTTTTTTTCGGGTCGAAATTTTGAGTTTCGATATCTCAGCTCTGAAAGGGTCTGGAGCCTCCATTTTTGCACTCAGGTCAAAGTCTCACAGCCCTCTATCATAATCCAGAGTTTTGAGAAGATTGGAGAAACTTAATTTTTCGCCCAAAAATGAAAAAAAAAAAAACGAAAGGGGTAACACTGTCGTTTTTTTCTTTCGGGTCGAAATTTTGAGTTTCGATATCTCAGCTCTGGAAGGGTCTAGAGCCTCCATTTTTGCACTCAGGTCAAAGTCCCACAGCCCTCTATCATAATCCAGAGTTTTGAGAAGATTGGAGAAACTTAATTTTTCGCCCAAAAATGAAAAAAAACGAAAGGGGTAACACTGTCGTTTTTTTTTCGGGTCGAAATTTTGAAGTTTGATATCTCAGCTCTGGAAGGGTCTAGATCATCCATTTTTGCACTCAGGTCAAAGTCTCACAGCCCTCTATCATAATCCAGAGTTTTGAGAAGATTGGAGAAACTTAATTTTTCGCCCAAAAATGAAAAAAAACGAAAGGGGTAACACTGTCGTTTTTTTTTCGGGTCGAAATTTTGATTTTCGATATCTCAGCTCTGGAAGGGTCTAGAGCCTCCTTTGTTGCACTCAGGTCTATGTCTCATGGCCCTCTATCAGAATCCAGAGTTTTGAGAAGATTGGGGATACTTAATTTTTCACCCCCAAAAAAGCCCCGTAAGGGGTAACACTGTCGTTTTTTTTCTGGTCGAAATTTTGATTTCGATATATCAGCTCTGGAATGGTCTAGAGCCTCCATTGTTGCACTCAGGTCTAATTCTCATGGCCCTCTATCAGAGCCCAGAGTTTTGAAAAGATTGGGGATACTTAATTTTTCGCCCCAAAAAAAAACACGTAAGGGGTAACACTGTCGTTTTTTTTTCGGGTCGAAATTTTGAGTTTCGATATCTCAGCACTGGAAGGGTCTAGAGCCTCCATTGTTGCACTCAGGTCTAATTCTCATGGCCCTCTATCAGAATCCAGAGTTTTGAAAAGATTGGGGATACTTAATTTTTCGCCCCAAAAAAAAAACACGTAAGGGGTAAAACTGTCGTTTTTTTTTCTGGTCGAAATTTTGAATTTCGATATCTCAGCTCTGGAATGGTCTAGAGCCTCCATTGTTGCACTCAGGTCTAATTCTCATGGCCCTCTATCAGAATCCAGAGTTTTGAAAAGATTGGGGATACTTAATTTTTCGCCCCAAAAAAAAAAAACGTAAGGGGTAACACTGTAATTTTTTTTTCGGGTTGAAATTTTGAATTTCGATATCTCAGCACTGGAAGGGTCTAGAGCCTCCATTGTTGCACTCAGGTCTAATTCTCATGGCCCTCTATCAGAATCCAGAGTTTTGAAAAGATTGGGGATACTTAATTTTTCGCCCAAAAAAAAAAACGTAAGGGGTAACACTGTCGTTTTTTTTTTCGGGTCGAAATTTTGAGTTTCGATATCTCAGCACTGGAAGGGTCTTGAGCCTCCATTGTTGCACTCAGGTCTAATTCTCATGGCCCTCTATCAGAATCCAGAGTTTTGAAAAGATTGGGGATACTTAATTTTTCGCCCAAAAAAAAAAAACGTAAGGGGTAACACTGTCCTTTTTTTTTTCTGGTCGAAATTTTGAATTTCGATATCTCAGCTCTGGAATGGTCTAGAGCCTCCATTGTTGCACTCAGGTCTATGTCTCATGGCCCTCTATCAAAATCCAGAGTTTTGAGAAGATTGGGGATACTTAATTTTTCGCCCCAAAAAAAAAAACGTAAGGGGTAACACTCGTTTTTTTTACGGGTCAAAATTTTGATTTTCGATATCTCAGCTCTGGAAGGGTTTAGAGCCTCCATTGTTGCACTCAGGTCTAAGTCTCATGGCCCTCTATCATAATCCAGAGTTTTGAGAAGATTGGAGAAACTTAATTTTTCGCCCAAAAATGAAAAAAAAAACGAAAGGGGTAACACTGTCTGTTTTTTTTTCGGGTTGAAATTTTGAAGTTTGATATCTCAGCTCTGGAAGGGTCTAGATCATCAATTTTTGCACTCAGGTCAAAGTCTCACAGCCCTCTATCAGAATCCAGAGTTTTGAAAAGATTGGGGATACTTAATTTTTCGCCCAAAAAAAAAAAACGTAAGGGGTAACACTGTCGTTTTTTTTTCTGGTCGAAATTTTGAATTTTGATATCTCAGCTCTGGAATGGTCTAGAGCCTCCATTGTTGCACTCAGGTCTAATTCTCATGGCCCTCTATCAGAATCCAGAGTTTTGAAAAGATTGGGGATACTTAATTTTTCGCCCAAAAAAAAAAAACGTAAGGGGTAACACTGTAATTTTTTTTTCGGGTCGAAATTTTGAGTTTCGATATCTCAGCACTGGAAGGGTCTAGAGCCTCCATTGTTGCACTCAGGTCTATGTCTCATGGCCCTCTATCAAAATCCAGAGTTTTGAGAAGATTGGGGATACTTAATTTTTCGCCCCCAAAAAAAAAAAACGTAAGGGGTAACACTGTTGTTTTTTTTTCTGGTCGAAATTTTGATTTTCGATATCTCAGCTCTGGAAGGGTTTAGAGCCTCCATTGTTGCACTCAGGTCTAAGTCTCACAGCACTCTATCATAATCCAGAGTTTTGAGAAGATTGGAGAAACTTAATTTTTCGCCCAAAAATGAAAAAAAACGAAAGGGGTAACACTGTCTGTTTTTTTTTCGGGTTGAAATTTTGAAGTTTGATATCTCAGCTCTGGAAGGGTCTAGATCATCAATTTTTGCACTCAGGTCAAAGTCTCACAGCCCTCTATCAGAATCCAGAGTTTTGAAAAGATTGGGGATACTTAATTTTTCGCCCAAAAAAAAAAAACGTAAGGGGTAACACTGTCGTTTTTTTTTCTGGTCGAAATTTTGAATTTTGATATCTCAGCTCTGGAATGGTCTAGAGCCTCCATTGTTGCACTCAGGTCTAATTCTCATGGCCCTCTATCAGAATCCAGAGTTTTGAAAAGATTGGGGATACTTAATTTTTCGCCCAAAAAAAAAAAACGTAAGGGGTAACACTGTAATTTTTTTTTCGGGTCGAAATTTTGAGTTTCGATATCTCAGCACTGGAAGGGTCTAGAGCCTCCATTGTTGCACTCAGGTCTATGTCTCATGGCCCTCTATCAAAATCCAGAGTTTTGAGAAGATTGGGGATACTTAATTTTTCGCCCCCCCAAAAAAAACGTAAGGGGTAACACTTTCGTTTTTTTTACGGGTCAAAATTTTGATTTTCGATATCTCAGCTCTGGAAGGGTTTAGAGCCTCCATTGTTGCACTCAGGTCTAAGTCTCATGGCCCTCTATCATAATCCAGAGTTTTGAGAAGATTGTAGAAACTTAATTTTTCGCCCAAAAATGAAAAAAAAAAACAAAAGGGGTAACACTGTCGTTTTTTTTTTTCGGGTCGAAATTTTGAGTTTCGATATCTCAGCACTGGAAGGGTCTGGAGCCTCCATTTTTGCACTCAGGTCAAAGTCTCACAGCCCTCTATCATAATCCAGAGTTTTGAGAAGATTGGAGAAACTTAATTTTTCGCCCAAAAATGAAAAAAAAAAACGAAAGGGGTAACACTGTCGTTTTTTTTTTCGGGTCGAAATTTTGAAGTTTGATATCTCAGCTCTGAAAGGGTCTAGATCATCCATTTTTGCACTCGGGTCAAAGTCTCACAGCCCTCTATCATAATCCAGAGTTTTAAGAAGATTGGAGAAACTTAATTTTTCGCCCAAAAATGAAAAAAAAACAAAAGGGGTAACACTGTCGTTTTTTTTTTTTCGGGTCGAAATTTTGAGTTTCGATATCTCAGCTCTGGAAGGGTCTAGAGCCTCCATTTTTGCACTCAGGTCAAAGTCTCACAGCCCTCTATCATAATCCAGAGTTTTGAGAAGATTGGAGAAACTTAATTTTTCGCCCAAAAATGAAAAAAAAACGAAAGGGGTAACACTGTCGTTTTTTTTTTCGGGTCGAAATTTTGAAGTTTGATATCTCAGCTCTGGAAGGGTCTAGATCATCCATTTTTGCACTCAGGTCAAAGTCTCACAGCCCTCTATCATAATCCAGAGTTTTGAGAAGATTGGAGAAACTTAATTTTTCGCCCAAAAATGAAAAAAAAAACGAAAGGGGTAACACTGTCGTTTTTTTTTCGGGTCGAAATTTTGAAGTTTGATATCTCAGCTCTGGAAGGGTCTAGATCATCAATTTTTGCACTCAGGTCAAAGTCTCACAGCCCTCTATCAGAATCCAGAGTTTTGAAAAGATTGGGGATACTTAATTTTTCGCCCAAAAAAAAAAAACGTAAGGGGTAACACTGTTGTTTTTTTTTCGGGTCGAAATTTTGAAGTTTGATATCTCAGCTCTGGAAGGGTCTAGATCATCAATTTTTGCACTCAGGTCAAAGTCTCACAGCCCTCTATCAGAATCCAGAGTTTTGAAAAGATTGGGGATACTTAATTTTTCGCCCAAAAAAAAAAAACGAAAGGGGTAACACTGTCGTTTTTTTTTCGGGTCGAAATTTTGAAGTTTGATATCTCAGCTCTGGAAGGGTCTAGATCATCAATTTTTGCACTCAGGTCAAAGTCTCACAGCCCTCTATCAGAATCCAGAGTTTTGAAAAGATTGGGGATACTTAATTTTTCGCCCAAAAAAAAAAAAACGAAAGGGGTAACACTGTCGTTTTTTTTTCGGGTTGAAATTTTGAAGTTTGATATCTCAGCTCTGGAAGGGTCTAGATCATCAATTTTTGCACTCAGGTCAAAGTCTCACAGCCCTCTATCAGAATCCAGAGTTTTGAAAAGATTGGGGATACTTAATTTTTCGCCCAAAAAAAAAAAACGTAAGGGGTAACACTGTCGTTTTTTTTTCTGGTCGAAATTTTGAATTTTGATATCTCAGCTCTGGAATGGTCTAGAGCCTCCATTGTTGCACTCAGGTCTAATTCTCATGGCCCTCTATCAGAATCCAGAGTTTTGAAAAGATTGGGGATACTTAATTTTTCGCCCAAAAAAAAAAAACGTAAGGGGTAACACTGTAATTTTTTTTTCGGGTCGAAATTTTGAGTTTCGATATCTCAGCACTGGAAGGGTCTAGAGCCTCCATTGTTGCACTCAGGTCTATGTCTCATGGCCCTCTATCAAAATCCAGAGTTTTGAGAAGATTGGGGATACTTAATTTTTCGCCCCCCCAAAAAAAACGTAAGGGGTAACACTTTCGTTTTTTTTACGGGTCAAAATTTTGATTTTCGATATCTCAGCTCTGGAAGGGTTTAGAGCCTCCATTGTTGCACTCAGGTCTAAGTCTCATGGCCCTCTATCATAATCCAGAGTTTTGAGAAGATTGTAGAAACTTAATTTTTCGCCCAAAAATGAAAAAAAAAAACAAAAGGGGTAACACTGTCGTTTTTTTTTTTCGGGTCGAAATTTTGAGTTTCGATATCTCAGCACTGGAAGGGTCTGGAGCCTCCATTTTTGCACTCAGGTCAAAGTCTCACAGCCCTCTATCATAATCCAGAGTTTTGAGAAGATTGGAGAAACTTAATTTTTCGCCCAAAAATGAAAAAAAAAAACGAAAGGGGTAACACTGTCGTTTTTTTTTTCGGGTCGAAATTTTGAAGTTTGATATCTCAGCTCTGAAAGGGTCTAGATCATCCATTTTTGCACTCGGGTCAAAGTCTCACAGCCCTCTATCATAATCCAGAGTTTTAAGAAGATTGGAGAAACTTAATTTTTCGCCCAAAAATGAAAAAAAAACAAAAGGGGTAACACTGTCGTTTTTTTTTTTCGGGTCGAAATTTTGAATTTCGATATCTCAGCTCTGGAAGGGTCTAGAGCCTCCATTTTTGCACTCAGGTCAAAGTCTCACAGCCCTCTATCATAATCCAGAGTTTTGAGAAGATTGGAGAAACTTAATTTTTCGCCCAAAAATGAAAAAAAAACGAAAGGGGTAACACTGTCGTTTTTTTTTTCGGGTCGAAATTTTGAAGTTTGATATCTCAGCTCTGGAAGGGTCTAGATCATCCATTTTTGCACTCAGGTCAAAGTCTCACAGCCCTCTATCATAATCCAGAGTTTTGAGAAGATTGGAGAAACTTAATTTTTCGCCCAAAAATGAAAAAAAAACGAAAGGGGTAACACTGTCGTTTTTTTTTCGGGTCGAAATTTTGAAGTTTGATATCTCAGCTCTGGAAGGGTCTAGATCATCCATTTTTGCACTCAGGTCAAAGTCTCACAGCCCTCTATCATAATCCAGAGTTTTGAGAAGATTGGAGAAACTTAATTTTTCGCCCAAAAATGAAAAAAAAAAACAAAAGGGGTAAAACTGTCGTTTTTTTTTTCGGGTCGAAATTTTGAGTTTCGATATCTCAGCTCTGGAAAGGTCTAGAGCCTCCATTTTTGCACTCAGGTCAAAGTCTCACAGCCCTCTATCATAATCCAGAGTTTTGAGAAGATTGGAGAAACTTAATTCTTCGCCCAAAAATGAAAAAAAAACTAAAGGGGTAACACTGTCGTTTTTTTTTTCGAGTCGAAATTTTGAAGTTTGATATCTCAGCTCTGGAAGGGTCTAGATCATCCATTTTTGCACTCAGGTCAAAGTCTCACAGCACTCTATCATAATCCAGAGTTTTGAGAAGATTGGAGAAACTTAATTTTTCGCCCAAAAATGAAAAAAAAAACGAAAGGGGTAACTCTGTCGTTTTTTTTCGGGTCGAAATTTTGAAGTTTGATATCTCAGCTCTGGAAGGGTCTAGATCATCCATTTTTGCACTCAGGTCAAAGTCTCACAGCCTTCTATCATAATCCAGAGTTTTGAGAAGATAGTAGAAACTTAATTTTTCGCCCAAAAATGAAAAAAAACAAAAGGGGTAACACTGTCGTTTTTTTTTTCGTGTCGAAATTTTGAGTTTCGATATCTCAGCTCTGGAAGGGTCTAGAGCCTCCATTTTTGCACTCAGGTCAAAGTCCCACAGCCCTCTATCATAATCCAGAGTTTTGAGAAGATTGGAGAAACTTAATTTTTGATTTTCGATATCTCAGCTCTGGAAGGGTTTAGAGCCTCCATTGTTGCACTCAGGTCTAAGTCTCATGGCCCTCTATCAGAATCCAGAGTTTTGAGAAGATTGGGGATACTTAATTTTTCGCCCCCAAAAAAAACCGTAAGGGGTAACACTGTCGTTTTTTTTTATCGGGTCGAACTTTTGATTTTCGATATCTCAGCTCTGGAAGGGTCTAGAGCCTCCATTGTTGCACTCAGGTCTAAGTCTCATGGCCCTCTATCAGAATCCAGAGTTTTGAGAAGATTGGGGATACTAATTTTTTCGCCCAAAAAAAAAAAACGTAAGGGGTAACACTGTCGTTTTTTTTTCGGGTCGAAATTTTGATTTTCGATATATCAGCTCTGGAAGGGTCTAGAGCCTCCATTGTTGCACTCAGGTCTAAGTCTCATGGCCCTCTATCAGAATCCAGAGTTTTGAGAAGATTGGGGATACTTAATTTTTCGCCCCCCAAAAAAAACGTAAGGGGTAACACTGTCGTTTTTTTTTTCGGGTCGAACTTTTGATTTTTTGATATCTCAGCTCTGGAAGGGTCTAGAGCCTCCATTGTTGCACTCAGGTCTAAGTGTCATGGCCCTCTATCAGAATCCAGAGTTTTGAGAAGATTGGAGAAACTTAATTTTTCGCCCAAAAATGAAAAAAAACGAAAGGGGTAACACTGTCGTTTTTTTTTCGGGTCGAAATTTTGAAGTTTCGATATCTCAGCTCTGGAAGGGTCTAGAGCCTCCATTTTTGCACTCAGGTCAAAGTCCCACAGCCCTCTATCATAATCCAGAGTTTTGAGAAGATTGGAGAAACTTAATTTTTCGCCCAAAAATGAAAAAAAAAAACGAAAGGGGTAACACTGTCGTTTTTTTTTTCGGGTCGAAATTTTGAAGTTTGATATCTCAGCTCTGGAAGGGTCTAGATCATCCATTTTTGCACCCAGGTCAAAGTCTCACAGCCCTCTATCATAATCCAGAGTTTTGAGAAGATTGGAGAAACTTAATTTTTCGCCCAAAAATAAAAAAAAATCGTAAGGGGTAAGTAACACTGTCGTTTTTTTTACGGGTCGAAATTTTGATTTTCGATATCTCAGCTCTGGAAGGGTTTAGAGCCTCCATTGTTGCACTCAGGTCTAAGTCTCATGGCCCTCTATCAGAATCCAGAGTTTTGAGAAGATTGGGGATACTTAATTTTTCGCCCCAAAAAAAAAACGTAAGGGGTAACACTGTCGTTTTTTTTTATCGGGTCGAACTTTTGATTTTCGATATCTCAGCTCTGGAAGGGTCTAGAGCCTCCATTGTTGCACTCAGGTCTAAGTCTCATGGCCCTCTATCAGAATCCAGAGTTTTGAGAAGATTGGGGATACTAATTTTTTCGCCCAAAAAAAAAAAACGTAAGGGGTAACACTGTCGTTTTTTTTTCGGGTCGAAATTTTGATTTTCGATATATCAGCTCTGGAAGGGTCTAGAGCCTCCATTGTTGCACTCAGGTCTAAGTCTCATGGCCCTCTATCAGAATCCAGAGTTTTGAGAAGATTGGGGATACTTAATTTTTCGCCCCCCAAAAAAAACGTAAGGGGTAACACTGTCGTTTTTTTTTTCGGGTCGAACTTTTGATTTTTTGATATCTCAGCTCTGGAAGGGTCTAGAGCCTCCATTGTTGCACTCAGGTCTAAGTGTCATGGCCCTCTATCAGAATCCAGAGTTTTGAGAAGATTGGAGAAACTTAATTTTTCGCCCAAAAATGAAAAAAAAACGAAAGGGGTAACACTGTCGTTTTTTTTTCGGGTCGAAATTTTGAAGTTTGATATCTCAGCTCTGGAAGGGTCTAGATCATCCATTTTTGCACTCAGGTCAAAGTCTCACAGCCCTCTATCATAATCCAGAGTTTTGAGAAGATTGGAGAAACTTAATTTTTCGCCCAAAAATGAAAAAAAAAACGAAAGGGGTAACACTGTCGTTTTTTTTTTCGGGTCGAAATTTTGAAGTTTGATATCTCAGCTCTGGAAGGGTCTAGATCATCCATTTTTGCACTCAGGTCAAAGTCTCACAGCCCTCTATCATAATCCAGAGTTTTGAGAAGATTGGAGAAACTTAATTTTTCGCCCAAAAATGAAAAAAAACAAAAGGGGTAACACTGTCGTTTTTTTTTCGGGTCGAAATTTTGAGTTTCGATATCTCAGCTCTGGAAGGGTCTGGAGCCTCCATTTTTGCACTCAGGTCAAAGTCTCACAGCCCTCTATCATAATCCAGAGTTTTGAGAAGATTGGAGAAACTTAATTTTTCGCCCAAAAATGAAAAAAAAAAAAAAAAACGAAAGGGGTAAGTAACAGTGTCGTTTTTTTTTTTCGGGTCGAAATTTTGAAGTTTGATAACTCAGCTCTGGAAGGGTCTAGATCATCCATTTTTGCACTCAGGTCAAAGTCTCACAGCCCTCTATCATAATCCAGAGTTTTGAGAAGATTGGAGAAACTTAATTTTTCGCCCAAAAATGAAAAAAAAACAAAAGGGGTAACACTGTCGTTTTTTTTTTCGGGTCGAAATTTTGAGTTTCGATATCTCAGCTCTGGAAGGGTCTAGAGCCTCCATTTTTGCACTCAGGTCAAAGTCTCACAGCCCTCTATCATAATCCAGAGTTTTGAGAAGATTGGAGAAACTTAATTCTTCGCCCAAAAATGAAAAAAAAACTAAAGGGGTAACACTGTCGTTTTTTTTTTCGAGTCGAAATTTTGAAGTTTGATATCTCAGCTCTGGAAGGGTCTAGATCATCCATTTTTGCACTCAGGTCAAAGTCTCACAGCACTCTATCATAATCCAGAGTTTTGAGAAGATTGGAGAAACTTAATTTTTCGCCCAAAAATGAAAAAAAAAACGAAAGGGGTAACTCTGTCGTTTTTTTTTCGGGTCGAAATTTTGAAGTTTGATATCTCAGCTCTGGAAGGGTCTAGATCATCCATTTTTGCACTCAGGTCAAAGTCTCACAGCCTTCTATCATAATCCAGAGTTTTGAGAAGATAGTAGAAACTTAATTTTTCGCCCAAAAATGAAAAAAAACAAAAGGGGTAACACCGTCGTTTTTTTTTTCGTGTCGAAATTTTGAGTTTCGATATCTCAGCTCTGGAAGGGTCTAAAGCCTCCATTTTTGCACTCAGGTCAAAGTCCCACAGCCCTCTATCATAATCCAGAGTTTTGAGAAGATTGGAGAAACTTAATTTTTCACCCAAAAATGAAAAAAAAAAACGAAAGGGGTAACACTGTCGTTTTTTTTTCGGGTCGAAATTTTGAAGTTTGATATCTCAGCTCTGGAAGGGTCTAGATCATCCATTTTTGCACCCAGGTCAAAGTCTCACAGCCCTCTATCATAATCCAGAGTTTTGAGAAGATTGGAGAAACTTAATTTTTCGCCCAAAAATAAAAAAAAATCGTAAGGGGTAACACTGTCGTTTTTTTTACGGGTCGAAATTTTGATTTTCGATATCTCAGCTCTGGAAGGGTTTAGAGCCACCATTGTTGCACTCAGGTCTAAGTCTCATGGCCCTCTATCAGAATCCAGAGTTTTGAGAAGATTGGGGATACTTAATTTTTCGCCCCAAAAAAAACCCGTAAGGGGTAACACTGTCGTTTTTTTTTTCGGGTCGAACTTTTGATTTTCGATATCTCAGCTCTGGAAGGGTCTAGAGCCTCCATTGTTGCACTCAGGTCTAAGTCTCATGGCCCTCTATCAGAATCCAGAGTTTTGAGAAGATTGGGGATACTTAATTTTTCGCCCCAAAAAAAAAAAACGTAAGGGGTAACACTGTCGTTTTTTTTTTCGGGTCGAAATTTTGAGTTTCGATATCTCAGCTCTGGAAGGGTCTAGGGCCTCCATTGTTGCACTCAGGTCTAAGTCTCATGGCCCTCTATCAGAATCCAGAGTTTTGAGAAGATTGGGGATACTAAATTTTTCGCCCAAAAAAAAACGTAAGGGGTAACACTGTCGTTTTTTTTTTCGGGTCGAAATTTAGATTTTCGATATCTCAGCTCTGGAAGGGTTTAGAGCCTCCATTGTTGCACTCAGGTCTAAGTCTCATAGCCCTCTATCAGAATCCAGAGTTTTGAGAAGATTGGGGATACTTAATTTTTTCGCCCAAAAAAAAAAAAAAACGTAAGGGGTAACACTGTCGTTTTTTTTTCGGGTCGAAATTTTAATTTTCGATATATCAGCTCTGGAAGGGTCTAGAGCCTCCATTGTTGCACTCAGGTCTAAGTCTCATGGCCCTCTATCAGAATCCAGAGTTTTGAGAAGATTGGGGATACTTAATTTTTCGCCCCCAAAAAAAAACGTAAGGGGTAACACTGTCGTTTTTTTTTTCGGGTCGAACTTTTGATTTTCGATATCTCAGCTCTGGAAGGGTCTAGAGCCTCCATTGTTGCACTCAGGTCTAAGTGTCATGGCTCTCTATCAGAATCCAGAGTTTTGAGAAGATTGGGGATACTTAATTTTTCGCCCCAAAAAAAAAAAACGTAAGGGGTAACACTGTCGGTTTTTTTTCGGGTCGAAATTTTGATTTTCGATATTTCAGCTCTGGAAGGGTCTAGAGCCTCCATTGTTGCACTCAAGTCTATGTGTCATGGCCCTCTATCAGAATCCGGAGTTTTGAGAAGATTGGGGATACTTAATTTTTCGCCCAAAAAAAAAAAACGTAAGGGGTAACACTGTTGTTGTTTTTTTTGGGTCGAACTTTTGATTTTCGATATCTCAGCTCTGGAAGGGTCTAGAGCCTCCATTGTTGCACTCAGGTCTAAGTCTCATGGCCCTCTATCAGAATCCAGAGTTTTGAGAAGATTGGAGAAACTTAATTTTTCGCCTAAAAATGAAAAAAAAAAAAAACGAAAGGGGTAAGTAACACTGTCGTTTTTTTTTTCGGGTCGAAATTTTGAAGTTTGATATCTCAGCTCTAGAAGGGTCTAGATCATCCATTTTTGCACTCAGGTCAAAGTCTCACAGCCCTCTATCATAATCCAGAGTTTTGAGAAGATTGGAGAAACTTAATTCTTCGCCCAAAAATGAAAAAAAAACTAAAGGGGTAACACTGTCGTTTTTTTTTTCGAGTCGAAATTTTGAAGTTTGATATCTCAGCTCTGGAAGGGTCTAGATCATCCATTTTTGCACTCAGGTCAAAGTCTCACAGCACTCTATCATAATCCAGAGTTTTGAGAAGATTGGAGAAACTTAATTTTTCGCCCAAAAATGAAAAAAAAAAAAACGAAAGGGGTAACTCTGTCGTTTTTTTTTCGGGTCGAAATTTTTAAGTTTGATATCTCAGCTCTGGAAGGGTCTAGATCATCCATTTTTGCACTCAGGTCAAAGTCTCACAGCCTTCTATCATAATCCAGAGTTTTGAGAAGATAGTAGAAACTTAATTTTTCGCCCAAAAATGAAGAAAAACAAAAGGGGTAACACTGTCGTTTTTTTTTTCGTGTCGAAATTTTGAGTTTCGATATCTCAGCTCTGGAAGGGTCTAGAGCCTCCATTTTTGCACTCAGGTCAAAGTCCCACAGCCCTCTATCATAATCCAGAGTTTTGAGAAGATTGGAGAAACTTAATTTTTCGCCCAAAAATGAAAAAAAAAAAAACGAAAGGGGTAACACTGTCGTTTTTTTTCGGGTAGAAATTTTGAAGTTTGATATCTCAGCTCTGGAAGGGTCTAGATCATCCATTTTTGCACCCAGGTCAAAGTCTCATGGCCCTCTATCAGAATCCAGAGTTTTGAGAAGATTGGGGATACTTAATTTTTCGCCCCCCAAAAAAAACGTAAGGGGTAACACTGTCGCTTTTTTTTTCGGGTCGAACTTTTGATTTTCGATATCTCAGCTCTGGAAGGGTCTAGAGCCTCCATTGTTGCACTCAGGTCTAAGTGTCATGGCCCTCTATCAGAATCCAAAATTTTGAGAAGATTGGGGATACTTAATTTTTCGCCCCAAAAAAAAAAAACGTAAGGGGTAACACTGTCGGTTTTTTTTCGGGTCGAAATTTTGATTTTCGATATTTCAGCTCTGGAAGGGTCTAGAGCCTCCATTGTTGCACTCAGGTCTATGTCTCATGGCCCTCTATCAGAATCCAGAGTTTTGAGAAGATTGGGGATACTTAATTTTTCGCCCAAAAAAAAAAAACGTAAGGGGTAACACTGTCTTTTTTTTTTCGGGTCGAAATTTTGATTTTAGATATCTCAGCACTGGAAGGGTCTAGAGCCTCAATTGTTGCACTCAGGTCTATGTCTCATGGCCCTCTATCAGAATCCAGAGTTTTGAGAAGATTGGGGATACTTAATTTTTCGCCCCAAAAAAAAAAAACGTAAGGGGTAACACTGTCGTTTTTTTTTTCGGGTCGAAATTTTGAGTTTAGATATCTCAGCACTGGAAGGGTCTAGAGCCTCCATTGTTGCACTCAAGTCTATGTCTCATGGCCCTCTATCAGAATCCGGAGTTTTGAGAAGATTGGGGATACTTAATTTTTCACCCAAAAAAAAAAAACGTAAGGGGTAACACTGTCGTTTTTTTTTTTTCGGGTCGAAATTTTGATTTTCGATATCTCAGCTCTGGAAGGGTCTAGAGCCTCCATTGTTGCACTCAGGTCTAAGTCTCATGGCCCTCTATCAGAATCCAGAGTTTTGAGAAGATTGGGGATACTTAATTTTTCGCCCCAAAAAAAAACCATAAGGGGTAACACTGTTGTTGTTTTTTTCGGGTCGAACTTTTGATTTTCGATATCTCAGCTCTGGAAGGGTCTAGAGCCTCCATTGTTGCACTCAGGTCTAAGTCTCATGGCCCTCTATCAGAATCCAGAGTTTTGAAAAGATTGGGGATACTAATATTTTCGCCCAAAAAAAAAAAACGTAAGGGGTAACACTGTCGTTTTTTTTTTTTCGGGTCGAAATTTTGATTTTCGATATCTCAGCTCTGGAAGGGTCTAGAGCCTCCATTGTTGCACTCAGGTCTATGTCTCATGGCCCTCTATCAGAATCCAGAGTTTTGAGAAGATTGGGGATACTTAATTTTTCAACCCCCCCAAAAAAACCGTAAGGGGTAACACTGTCGTTTTTTTTCTGGTCGAAATTTTGAATTTCGATATCTCAGCTCTGGAAGGGTCTGGAGCCTCCATTTTTGCACTCAGGTCAAAGTCTCACAGCCCTCTATCATAATCCAGAGTTTTGAGAAGATTGGAGAAACTTAATTTTTCGCCCAAAAATGAAAAAAAAAAAAAAACGAAAGGGGTAACACTGTCGTTTTTTTTTTCGGGTCCAAATTTTGAAGTTTGATATCTCAGCTCTGGAAGGGTCTAGATCATCCATTTTTGCACTCAGGTCAAAGTCTCACAGCCCTCTATCATAATCCAGAGTTTTTTTTCGGGTCGAAATTTTGAGTTTCGATATCTCAGCTCTGGAAGGGTCTGGAGCCTCCATTTTTGCACTTAGGTCTATGTCTCATGGCCCTCTATCAGAATCCAGAGTTTTGAGAAGATTGGGGATACTTAATTTTTCGCCCCAAAAAAAAAACGTAAGGGGTAACACTGTCGTTTTTTTTACGGGTCGAAATTTTGATTTTCGATATCTCAGCTCTGGAAGGGTTTAAAGCCTCCATTGTTGCACTCAGGTCTAAGTCTCATGGCCCTCTATCAGAATCCAGAGTTTTGAGAACATTGGGGATACTTAATTTTTCGCCCAAAAAAAAAAAGCGTAAGGGGTAACACTGTCGGGTTTTTTTTCGGGTCGAAATTTTGATTTTCGATATCTCAGCTCTGGAAGGGTCTAGAGCCTCCATTGTTGCACTCAGGTCTAAGTCTCATGGCCCTCTATTAGAATCCAGAGTTTTGAGAAGATTGGGGATACTTAATTTTTCACCCCCAAAAAAAACGTAAGGGGTAACACTGTCGTTTTTTTTCTGGTCGAAATTTTGAATTTCGATATCTCAGCTCTGGAAGGGTCTAGAGCCTCCATTGTTGCACTCAGGTCTAAGTCTCATGGCCCTCTATCAGAATCCAGAGTTTTGAGAAGATTGGGGATACTAAATTTTTCGCCCAAAAAAAAAAAACGTAAGGGGTAACACTGTCGTTTTTTTTTCGGGTCGAAATTTTGATTTTCGATATCTCAGCTCTGGAAGGGTCTAGAGCCTCCATTGTTGCACTCAGGTCTAAGTCTCATGGCCCTCTATTAGAATCCAGAGTTTTGAGAAGATTGGGGATACTTAATTTTTCACCCCAAAAAAAAACGTAAGGGGTAACACTGTCGTTTTTTTTTCTGGTCGAAATTTTGAATTTCGATATCTCAGCTCTGGAAGGGTCTCGAGCCTCCATTGTTGCACTCAGGTCTAAGTCTCATGGCCCTCTATCAGAATCCAGAGTTTTGAGAAGATTGGGGATACTTAATTTTTCGCCCCAAAAAAAAAACGTAAGGGGTAACACTGTCGTTTTTTTTTTTCGGGTCGAACTTTTGATTTTCGATATCTCAGCTCTGGAAGGGTCTAGAGCCTCCATTGTTGCACTCAGGTCTAAGTCTCATGGTCCTCTATCATAATCCAGAGTTTTGAGAAGATTGGGGATACTAAATTTTTCGCCCAAAAAAAAAAAAGTAAGGGGTAACACTGTCGTTTTTTTTCGGGTCGAAATTTTGATTTTCGATATCTCAGCTCTGGAAGGGTCTAGAGCCTCCATTGTTGCACTCAGGTCTATGTCTCATGGCCCTCTATCAGAATCCAGAGTTTTGAGAAGATTGGGGATACTTAATTTTTCACCCCAAAAAAAAACCGTAAGGGGTAACACTGTCGTTTTTTTTTCGGGTCGAAATTTTGAGTTTACATATCTCAGCACTGGAAGGGTCTAGAGCCTCCATTGTTGCACTCAGGTCAAAGTCTCACAGCCCTCTATCATAATCCAGAGTTTTGAGAAGATTGGAGAAACTTAATTTTTCGCCCAAAAATGAAAAAAAACAAAAGGGGTAACACTGTCGTTTTTTTTTTCGGGTCGAAATTTTGAGTTTCGATATCTCAGCTCTGGAAGGGTCTGGAGCCTCCATTTTTGCACTCAGGTCAAAGTCTCACAGCCCTCTATCATAATCCAGAGTTTTGAGAAGATTGGAGAAACTTAATTTTTCGCCCAAAAATGAAAAAAAAAAACGAAAGGGGTAACACTGTCGTTTTTTTTTCGGGTCGAAATTTTGAAGTTTGATAACTCAGCTCTGGAAGGGTTTAGATCATCCATTTTTGCACTCAGGTCAAAGTGTCACAGCCCTCTATCATAATCCAGAGTTTTGAGAAGATTGGAGAAACTTAATTTTTCGCCCAAAAATGAAAAAAAAACAAAAGGGGTAACACTGTCGTTTTTTTTTTTCGGGTCGAAATTTTGAGTTTCGATATCTCAGCTCTGGAAGGGTCTGGAGCCTCCATTTTTGCACTCAGGTCAAAGTCTCACAGCCCTCTATCATAATCCAGAGTTTTGAGAAGATTGGAGAAACTTAATTTTTCGCCCAAAAATGAAAAAAAACGAAAGGGGTAACACTGTGGTTTTTTTTTCGGGTCGAAATTTTGAAGTTTGATATCTCAGCTCTGGAAGGGTCTAGATCATCCATTTTTGCACTCGGGTCAAAGTCTCACAGCCCTCTATCATAATCCAGAGTTTTGAGAAGATTGGAGAAACTTAATTTTTCGCCCAAAAATGAAAAAAAAAAAACCGAAAGGGGTAAGACTGTCGTTTTTTTTTCGGGTCGAAATTTTGAAGTTTGATATCTCAGCTCTGGAAGGGTCTAGATCATCCATTTTTGCACTCAGGTCAAAGTCTCACAGCCCTCTATCATAATCCAGAGTTTTGAGAAGATTGGAGAAACTTAATTTTTCGCCCAAAAATGAAAAAAAACAAAAGGGGTAACACTGTCGTTTTTTTTTCGGGTCGAAATTTTGAGTTTCGATATCTCAGCTCTGGAAGGGTCTGGAGCCTCCATTTTTGCACTCAGGTCAAAGTCTCACAGCCCTCTATCATAATCCAGAGTTTTGAGAAGATTGGAGAAACTTAATTTTTCGCCCAAAAATGAAAAAAAAAAAAAAAAACGAAAGGGGTAAGTAACAGTGTCGTTTTTTTTTTCGGGTCGAAATTTTGAAGTTTGATAACTCAGCTCTGGAAGGGTCTAGATCATCCATTTTTGCACTCAGGTCAAAGTCTCACAGCCCTCTATCATAATCCAGAGTTTTGAGAAGATTGGAGAAACTTAATTTTTCGCCCAAAAATGAAAAAAAAACAAAAGGGGTAACACTGTCGTTTTTTTTTTCGGGTCGAAATTTTGAGTTTCGATATCTCAGCTCTGGAAGGGTCTAGAGCCTCCATTTTTGCACTCAGGTCAAAGTCTCACAGCCCTCTATCATAATCCAGAGTTTTGAGAAGATTGGAGAAACTTAATTCTTCGCCCAAAAATGAAAAAAAAACTAAAGGGGTAACACTGTCGTTTTTTTTTTCGAGTCGAAATTTTGAAGTTTGATATCTCAGCTCTGGAAGGGTCTAGATCATCCATTTTTGCACTCAGGTCAAAGTCTCACAGCACTCTATCATAATCCAGAGTTTTGAGAAGATTGGAGAAACTTAATTTTTCGCCCAAAAATGAAAAAAAAAACGAAAGGGGTAACTCTGTCGTTTTTTTTTCGGGTCGAAATTTTGAAGTTTGATATCTCAGCTCTGGAAGGGTCTAGATCATCCATTTTTGCACTCAGGTCAAAGTCTCACAGCCTTCTATCATAATCCAGAGTTTTGAGAAGATAGTAGAAACTTAATTTTTCGCCCAAAAATGAAAAAAAACAAAAGGGGTAACACCGTCGTTTTTTTTTTCGTGTCGAAATTTTGAGTTTCGATATCTCAGCTCTGGAAGGGTCTAAAGCCTCCATTTTTGCACTCAGGTCAAAGTCCCACAGCCCTCTATCATAATCCAGAGTTTTGAGAAGATTGGAGAAACTTAATTTTTCACCCAAAAATGAAAAAAAAAAACGAAAGGGGTAACACTGTCGTTTTTTTTTCGGGTCGAAATTTTGAAGTTTGATATCTCAGCTCTGGAAGGGTCTAGATCATCCATTTTTGCACCCAGGTCAAAGTCTCACAGCCCTCTATCATAATCCAGAGTTTTGAGAAGATTGGAGAAACTTAATTTTTCGCCCAAAAATAAAAAAAAATCGTAAGGGGTAACACTGTCGTTTTTTTTACGGGTCGAAATTTTGATTTTCGATATCTCAGCTCTGGAAGGGTTTAGAGCCACCATTGTTGCACTCAGGTCTAAGTCTCATGGCCCTCTATCAGAATCCAGAGTTTTGAGAAGATTGGGGATACTTAATTTTTCGCCCCAAAAAAAACCCGTAAGGGGTAACACTGTCGTTTTTTTTTTCGGGTCGAACTTTTGATTTTCGATATCTCAGCTCTGGAAGGGTCTAGAGCCTCCATTGTTGCACTCAGGTCTAAGTCTCATGGCCCTCTATCAGAATCCAGAGTTTTGAGAAGATTGGGGATACTTAATTTTTCGCCCCAAAAAAAAAAAACGTAAGGGGTAACACTGTCGTTTTTTTTTTCGGGTCGAAATTTTGAGTTTCGATATCTCAGCTCTGGAAGGGTCTAGGGCCTCCATTGTTGCACTCAGGTCTAAGTCTCATGGCCCTCTATCAGAATCCAGAGTTTTGAGAAGATTGGGGATACTAAATTTTTCGCCCAAAAAAAAACGTAAGGGGTAACACTGTCGTTTTTTTTTTCGGGTCGAAATTTAGATTTTCGATATCTCAGCTCTGGAAGGGTTTAGAGCCTCCATTGTTGCACTCAGGTCTAAGTCTCATAGCCCTCTATCAGAATCCAGAGTTTTGAGAAGATTGGGGATACTTAATTTTTTCGCCCAAAAAAAAAAAAAAAACGTAAGGGGTAACACTGTCGTTTTTTTTTCGGGTCGAAATTTTAATTTTCGATATATCAGCTCTGGAAGGGTCTAGAGCCTCCATTGTTGCACTCAGGTCTAAGTCTCATGGCCCTCTATCAGAATCCAGAGTTTTGAGAAGATTGGGGATACTTAATTTTTCGCCCCCAAAAAAAAACGTAAGGGGTAACACTGTCGTTTTTTTTTTCGGGTCGAACTTTTGATTTTCGATATCTCAGCTCTGGAAGGGTCTAGAGCCTCCATTGTTGCACTCAGGTCTAAGTGTCATGGCTCTCTATCAGAATCCAGAGTTTTGAGAAGATTGGGGATACTTAATTTTTCGCCCCAAAAAAAAAAAACGTAAGGGGTAACACTGTCGGTTTTTTTTCGGGTCGAAATTTTGATTTTCGATATTTCAGCTCTGGAAGGGTCTAGAGCCTCCATTGTTGCACTCAAGTCTATGTGTCATGGCCCTCTATCAGAATCCGGAGTTTTGAGAAGATTGGGGATACTTAATTTTTCGCCCAAAAAAAAAAAAACGTAAGGGGTAACACTGTTGTTGTTTTTTTTGGGTCGAACTTTTGATTTTCGATATCTCAGCTCTGGAAGGGTCTAGAGCCTCCATTGTTGCACTCAGGTCTAAGTCTCATGGCCCTCTATCAGAATCCAGAGTTTTGAGAAGATTGGAGAAACTTAATTTTTCGCCTAAAAATGAAAAAAAAAAAAAACGAAAGGGGTAAGTAACACTGTCGTTTTTTTTTTCGGGTCGAAATTTTGAAGTTTGATATCTCAGCTCTAGAAGGGTCTAGATCATCCATTTTTGCACTCAGGTCAAAGTCTCACAGCCCTCTATCATAATCCAGAGTTTTGAGAAGATTGGAGAAACTTAATTCTTCGCCCAAAAATGAAAAAAAAACTAAAGGGGTAACACTGTCGTTTTTTTTTTCGAGTCGAAATTTTGAAGTTTGATATCTCAGCTCTGGAAGGGTCTAGATCATCCATTTTTGCACTCAGGTCAAAGTCTCACAGCACTCTATCATAATCCAGAGTTTTGAGAAGATTGGAGAAACTTAATTTTTCGCCCAAAAATGAAAAAAAAAAAACGAAAGGGGTAACTCTGTCGTTTTTTTTTCGGGTCGAAATTTTTAAGTTTGATATCTCAGCTCTGGAAGGGTCTAGATCATCCATTTTTGCACTCAGGTCAAAGTCTCACAGCCTTCTATCATAATCCAGAGTTTTGAGAAGATAGTAGAAACTTAATTTTTCGCCCAAAAATGAAAAAAAACAAAAGGGGTAACACCGTCGTTTTTTTTTTCGTGTCGAAATTTTGAGTTTCGATATCTCAGCTCTGGAAGGGTCTAAAGCCTCCATTTTTGCACTCAGGTCAAAGTCCCACAGCCCTCTATCATAATCCAGAGTTTTGAGAAGATTGGAGAAACTTAATTTTTCACCCAAAAATGAAAAAAAAAAACGAAAGGGGTAACACTGTCGTTTTTTTTTCGGGTCGAAATTTTGAAGTTTGATATCTCAGCTCTGGAAGGGTCTAGATCATCCATTTTTGCACCCAGGTCAAAGTCTCACAGCCCTCTATCATAATCCAGAGTTTTGAGAAGATTGGAGAAACTTAATTTTTCGCCCAAAAATAAAAAAAAATCGTAAGGGGTAACACTGTCGTTTTTTTTACGGGTCGAAATTTTGATTTTCGATATCTCAGCTCTGGAAGGGTTTAGAGCCACCATTGTTGCACTCAGGTCTAAGTCTCATGGCCCTCTATCAGAATCCAGAGTTTTGAGAAGATTGGGGATACTTAATTTTTCGCCCCAAAAAAAACCCGTAAGGGGTAACACTGTCGTTTTTTTTTTCGGGTCGAACTTTTGATTTTCGATATCTCAGCTCTGGAAGGGTCTAGAGCCTCCATTGTTGCACTCAGGTCTAAGTCTCATGGCCCTCTATCAGAATCCAGAGTTTTGAGAAGATTGGGGATACTTAATTTTTCGCCCCAAAAAAAAAAAACGTAAGGGGTAACACTGTCGTTTTTTTTTTCGGGTCGAAATTTTGAGTTTCGATATCTCAGCTCTGGAAGGGTCTAGGGCCTCCATTGTTGCACTCAGGTCTAAGTCTCATGGCCCTCTATCAGAATCCAGAGTTTTGAGAAGATTGGGGATACTAAATTTTTCGCCCAAAAAAAAACGTAAGGGGTAACACTGTCGTTTTTTTTTTCGGGTCGAAATTTAGATTTTCGATATCTCAGCTCTGGAAGGGTTTAGAGCCTCCATTGTTGCACTCAGGTCTAAGTCTCATAGCCCTCTATCAGAATCCAGAGTTTTGAGAAGATTGGGGATACTTAATTTTTTCGCCCAAAAAAAAAAAAAAACGTAAGGGGTAACACTGTCGTTTTTTTTTCGGGTCGAAATTTTAATTTTCGATATATCAGCTCTGGAAGGGTCTAGAGCCTCCATTGTTGCACTCAGGTCTAAGTCTCATGGCCCTCTATCAGAATCCAGAGTTTTGAGAAGATTGGGGATACTTAATTTTTCGCCCCCAAAAAAAAACGTAAGGGGTAACACTGTCGTTTTTTTTTTCGGGTCGAACTTTTGATTTTCGATATCTCAGCTCTGGAAGGGTCTAGAGCCTCCATTGTTGCACTCAGGTCTAAGTGTCATGGCTCTCTATCAGAATCCAGAGTTTTGAGAAGATTGGGGATACTTAATTTTTCGCCCCAAAAAAAAAAAACGTAAGGGGTAACACTGTCGGTTTTTTTTCGGGTCGAAATTTTGATTTTCGATATTTCAGCTCTGGAAGGGTCTAGAGCCTCCATTGTTGCACTCAAGTCTATGTGTCATGGCCCTCTATCAGAATCCGGAGTTTTGAGAAGATTGGGGATACTTAATTTTTCGCCCAAAAAAAAAAAACGTAAGGGGTAACACTGTTGTTGTTTTTTTTGGGTCGAACTTTTGATTTTCGATATCTCAGCTCTGGAAGGGTCTAGAGCCTCCATTGTTGCACTCAGGTCTAAGTCTCATGGCCCTCTATCAGAATCCAGAGTTTTGAGAAGATTGGAGAAACTTAATTTTTCGCCTAAAAATGAAAAAAAAAAAAAACGAAAGGGGTAAGTAACACTGTCGTTTTTTTTTTCGGGTCGAAATTTTGAAGTTTGATATCTCAGCTCTAGAAGGGTCTAGATCATCCATTTTTGCACTCAGGTCAAAGTCTCACAGCCCTCTATCATAATCCAGAGTTTTGAGAAGATTGGAGAAACTTAATTCTTCGCCCAAAAATGAAAAAAAAACTAAAGGGGTAACACTGTCGTTTTTTTTTTCGAGTCGAAATTTTGAAGTTTGATATCTCAGCTCTGGAAGGGTCTAGATCATCCATTTTTGCACTCAGGTCAAAGTCTCACAGCACTCTATCATAATCCAGAGTTTTGAGAAGATTGGAGAAACTTAATTTTTCGCCCAAAAATGAAAAAAAAAAAACGAAAGGGGTAACTCTGTCGTTTTTTTTTCGGGTCGAAATTTTTAAGTTTGATATCTCAGCTCTGGAAGGGTCTAGATCATCCATTTTTGCACTCAGGTCAAAGTCTCACAGCCTTCTATCATAATCCAGAGTTTTGAGAAGATAGTAGAAACTTAATTTTTCGCCCAAAAATGAAGAAAAACAAAAGGGGTAACACTGTCGTTTTTTTTTTCGTGTCGAAATTTTGAGTTTCGATATCTCAGCTCTGGAAGGGTCTAGAGCCTCCATTTTTGCACTCAGGTCAAAGTCCCACAGCCCTCTATCATAATCCAGAGTTTTGAGAAGATTGGAGAAACTTAATTTTTCGCCCAAAAATGAAAAAAAAAAAAACGAAAGGGGTAACACTGTCGTTTTTTTTCGGGTAGAAATTTTGAAGTTTGATATCTCAGCTCTGGAAGGGTCTAGATCATCCATTTTTGCACCCAGGTCAAAGTCTCATGGCCCTCTATCAGAATCCAGAGTTTTGAGAAGATTGGGGATACTTAATTTTTCGCCCCCCAAAAAAAACGTAAGGGGTAACACTGTCGCTTTTTTTTTCGGGTCGAACTTTTGATTTTCGATATCTCAGCTCTGGAAGGGTCTAGAGCCTCCATTGTTGCACTCAGGTCTAAGTGTCATGGCCCTCTATCAGAATCCAAAATTTTGAGAAGATTGGGGATACTTAATTTTTCGCCCCAAAAAAAAAAAACGTAAGGGGTAACACTGTCGGTTTTTTTTCGGGTCGAAATTTTGATTTTCGATATTTCAGCTCTGGAAGGGTCTAGAGCCTCCATTGTTGCACTCAGGTCTATGTCTCATGGCCCTCTATCAGAATCCAGAGTTTTGAGAAGATTGGGGATACTTAATTTTTCGCCCAAAAAAAAAAAACGTAAGGGGTAACACTGTCTTTTTTTTTTCGGGTCGAAATTTTGATTTTAGATATCTCAGCACTGGAAGGGTCTAGAGCCTCAATTGTTGCACTCAGGTCTATGTCTCATGGCCCTCTATCAGAATCCAGAGTTTTGAGAAGATTGGGGATACTTAATTTTTCGCCCCAAAAAAAAAAAACGTAAGGGGTAACACTGTCGTTTTTTTTTTCGGGTCGAAATTTTGAGTTTAGATATCTCAGCACTGGAAGGGTCTAGAGCCTCCATTGTTGCACTCAAGTCTATGTCTCATGGCCCTCTATCAGAATCCGGAGTTTTGAGAAGATTGGGGATACTTAATTTTTCACCCAAAAAAAAAAAACGTAAGGGGTAACACTGTCGTTTTTTTTTTTCGGGTCGAAATTTTGATTTTCGATATCTCAGCTCTGGAAGGGTCTAGAGCCTCCATTGTTGCACTCAGGTCTAAGTCTCATGGCCCTCTATCAGAATCCAGAGTTTTGAGAAGATTGGGGATACTTAATTTTTCGCCCCAAAAAAAAACCATAAGGGGTAACACTGTTGTTGTTTTTTTCGGGTCGAACTTTTGATTTTCGATATCTCAGCTCTGGAAGGGTCTAGAGCCTCCATTGTTGCACTCAGGTCTAAGTCTCATGGCCCTCTATCAGAATCCAGAGTTTTGAAAAGATTGGGGATACTAATATTTTCGCCCAAAAAAAAAAAACGTAAGGGGTAACACTGTCGTTTTTTTTTTTCGGGTCGAAATTTTGATTTTCGATATCTCAGCTCTGGAAGGGTCTAGAGCCTCCATTGTTGCACTCAGGTCTATGTCTCATGGCCCTCTATCAGAATCCAGAGTTTTGAGAAGATTGGGGATACTTAATTTTTCAACCCCCCCAAAAAAACCGTAAGGGGTAACACTGTCGTTTTTTTTCTGGTCGAAATTTTGAATTTCGATATCTCAGCTCTGGAAGGGTCTGGAGCCTCCATTTTTGCACTCAGGTCAAAGTCTCACAGCCCTCTATCATAATCCAGAGTTTTGAGAAGATTGGAGAAACTTAATTTTTCGCCCAAAAATGAAAAAAAAAAAAAAACGAAAGGGGTAACACTGTCGTTTTTTTTTTCGGGTCCAAATTTTGAAGTTTGATATCTCAGCTCTGGAAGGGTCTAGATCATCCATTTTTGCACTCAGGTCAAAGTCTCACAGCCCTCTATCATAATCCAGAGTTTTTTTTCGGGTCGAAATTTTGAGTTTCGATATCTCAGCTCTGGAAGGGTCTGGAGCCTCCATTTTTGCACTTAGGTCTATGTCTCATGGCCCTCTATCAGAATCCAGAGTTTTGAGAAGATTGGGGATACTTAATTTTTCGCCCCAAAAAAAAAAAACGTAAGGGGTAACACTGTCGGTTTTTTTTCGGGTCGAAATTTTGATTTTCGATATTTCAGCTCTGGAAGGGTCTAGAGCCTCCATTGTTGCACTCAAGTCTATGTGTCATGGCCCTCTATCAGAATCCGGAGTTTTGAGAAGATTGGGGATACTTAATTTTTCGCCCAAAAAAAAAAAAACGTAAGGGGTAACACTGTTGTTGTTTTTTTTGGGTCGAACTTTTGATTTTCGATATCTCAGCTCTGGAAGGGTCTAGAGCCTCCATTGTTGCACTCAGGTCTAAGTCTCATGGCCCTCTATCAGAATCCAGAGTTTTGAGAAGATTGGAGAAACTTAATTTTTCGCCTAAAAATGAAAAAAAAAAAAAACGAAAGGGGTAAGTAACACTGTCGTTTTTTTTTTCGGGTCGAAATTTTGAAGTTTGATATCTCAGCTCTAGAAGGGTCTAGATCATCCATTTTTGCACTCAGGTCAAAGTCTCACAGCCCTCTATCATAATCCAGAGTTTTGAGAAGATTGGAGAAACTTAATTCTTCGCCCAAAAATGAAAAAAAAACTAAAGGGGTAACACTGTCGTTTTTTTTTTCGAGTCGAAATTTTGAAGTTTGATATCTCAGCTCTGGAAGGGTCTAGATCATCCATTTTTGCACTCAGGTCAAAGTCTCACAGCACTCTATCATAATCCAGAGTTTTGAGAAGATTGGAGAAACTTAATTTTTCGCCCAAAAATGAAAAAAAAAAAACGAAAGGGGTAACTCTGTCGTTTTTTTTTCGGGTCGAAATTTTTAAGTTTGATATCTCAGCTCTGGAAGGGTCTAGATCATCCATTTTTGCACTCAGGTCAAAGTCTCACAGCCTTCTATCATAATCCAGAGTTTTGAGAAGATAGTAGAAACTTAATTTTTCGCCCAAAAATGAAAAAAAACAAAAGGGGTAACACCGTCGTTTTTTTTTTCGTGTCGAAATTTTGAGTTTCGATATCTCAGCTCTGGAAGGGTCTAAAGCCTCCATTTTTGCACTCAGGTCAAAGTCCCACAGCCCTCTATCATAATCCAGAGTTTTGAGAAGATTGGAGAAACTTAATTTTTCACCCAAAAATGAAAAAAAAAAACGAAAGGGGTAACACTGTCGTTTTTTTTTCGGGTCGAAATTTTGAAGTTTGATATCTCAGCTCTGGAAGGGTCTAGATCATCCATTTTTGCACCCAGGTCAAAGTCTCACAGCCCTCTATCATAATCCAGAGTTTTGAGAAGATTGGAGAAACTTAATTTTTCGCCCAAAAATAAAAAAAAATCGTAAGGGGTAACACTGTCGTTTTTTTTACGGGTCGAAATTTTGATTTTCGATATCTCAGCTCTGGAAGGGTTTAGAGCCACCATTGTTGCACTCAGGTCTAAGTCTCATGGCCCTCTATCAGAATCCAGAGTTTTGAGAAGATTGGGGATACTTAATTTTTCGCCCCAAAAAAAACCCGTAAGGGGTAACACTGTCGTTTTTTTTTTCGGGTCGAACTTTTGATTTTCGATATCTCAGCTCTGGAAGGGTCTAGAGCCTCCATTGTTGCACTCAGGTCTAAGTCTCATGGCCCTCTATCAGAATCCAGAGTTTTGAGAAGATTGGGGATACTTAATTTTTCGCCCCAAAAAAAAAAAACGTAAGGGGTAACACTGTCGTTTTTTTTTTCGGGTCGAAATTTTGAGTTTCGATATCTCAGCTCTGGAAGGGTCTAGGGCCTCCATTGTTGCACTCAGGTCTAAGTCTCATGGCCCTCTATCAGAATCCAGAGTTTTGAGAAGATTGGGGATACTAAATTTTTCGCCCAAAAAAAAACGTAAGGGGTAACACTGTCGTTTTTTTTTTCGGGTCGAAATTTAGATTTTCGATATCTCAGCTCTGGAAGGGTTTAGAGCCTCCATTGTTGCACTCAGGTCTAAGTCTCATAGCCCTCTATCAGAATCCAGAGTTTTGAGAAGATTGGGGATACTTAATTTTTTCGCCCAAAAAAAAAAAAAAACGTAAGGGGTAACACTGTCGTTTTTTTTTCGGGTCGAAATTTTAATTTTCGATATATCAGCTCTGGAAGGGTCTAGAGCCTCCATTGTTGCACTCAGGTCTAAGTCTCATGGCCCTCTATCAGAATCCAGAGTTTTGAGAAGATTGGGGATACTTAATTTTTCGCCCCCAAAAAAAAACGTAAGGGGTAACACTGTCGTTTTTTTTTTCGGGTCGAACTTTTGATTTTCGATATCTCAGCTCTGGAAGGGTCTAGAGCCTCCATTGTTGCACTCAGGTCTAAGTGTCATGGCTCTCTATCAGAATCCAGAGTTTTGAGAAGATTGGGGATACTTAATTTTTCGCCCCAAAAAAAAAAAACGTAAGGGGTAACACTGTCGGTTTTTTTTCGGGTCGAAATTTTGATTTTCGATATTTCAGCTCTGGAAGGGTCTAGAGCCTCCATTGTTGCACTCAAGTCTATGTGTCATGGCCCTCTATCAGAATCCGGAGTTTTGAGAAGATTGGGGATACTTAATTTTTCGCCCAAAAAAAAAAAACGTAAGGGGTAACACTGTTGTTGTTTTTTTTGGGTCGAACTTTTGATTTTCGATATCTCAGCTCTGGAAGGGTCTAGAGCCTCCATTGTTGCACTCAGGTCTAAGTCTCATGGCCCTCTATCAGAATCCAGAGTTTTGAGAAGATTGGAGAAACTTAATTTTTCGCCTAAAAATGAAAAAAAAAAAAAACGAAAGGGGTAAGTAACACTGTCGTTTTTTTTTTCGGGTCGAAATTTTGAAGTTTGATATCTCAGCTCTAGAAGGGTCTAGATCATCCATTTTTGCACTCAGGTCAAAGTCTCACAGCCCTCTATCATAATCCAGAGTTTTGAGAAGATTGGAGAAACTTAATTCTTCGCCCAAAAATGAAAAAAAAACTAAAGGGGTAACACTGTCGTTTTTTTTTTCGAGTCGAAATTTTGAAGTTTGATATCTCAGCTCTGGAAGGGTCTAGATCATCCATTTTTGCACTCAGGTCAAAGTCTCACAGCACTCTATCATAATCCAGAGTTTTGAGAAGATTGGAGAAACTTAATTTTTCGCCCAAAAATGAAAAAAAAAAAAACGAAAGGGGTAACTCTGTCGTTTTTTTTTCGGGTCGAAATTTTTAAGTTTGATATCTCAGCTCTGGAAGGGTCTAGATCATCCATTTTTGCACTCAGGTCAAAGTCTCACAGCCTTCTATCATAATCCAGAGTTTTGAGAAGATAGTAGAAACTTAATTTTTCGCCCAAAAATGAAGAAAAACAAAAGGGGTAACACTGTCGTTTTTTTTTTCGTGTCGAAATTTTGAGTTTCGATATCTCAGCTCTGGAAGGGTCTAGAGCCTCCATTTTTGCACTCAGGTCAAAGTCCCACAGCCCTCTATCATAATCCAGAGTTTTGAGAAGATTGGAGAAACTTAATTTTTCGCCCAAAAATGAAAAAAAAAAAAACGAAAGGGGTAACACTGTCGTTTTTTTTCGGGTAGAAATTTTGAAGTTTGATATCTCAGCTCTGGAAGGGTCTAGATCATCCATTTTTGCACCCAGGTCAAAGTCTCATGGCCCTCTATCAGAATCCAGAGTTTTGAGAAGATTGGGGATACTTAATTTTTCGCCCCCCAAAAAAAACGTAAGGGGTAACACTGTCGCTTTTTTTTTCGGGTCGAACTTTTGATTTTCGATATCTCAGCTCTGGAAGGGTCTAGAGCCTCCATTGTTGCACTCAGGTCTAAGTGTCATGGCCCTCTATCAGAATCCAAAATTTTGAGAAGATTGGGGATACTTAATTTTTCGCCCCAAAAAAAAAAACGTAAGGGGTAACACTGTCGGTTTTTTTTCGGGTCGAAATTTTGATTTTCGATATTTCAGCTCTGGAAGGGTCTAGAGCCTCCATTGTTGCACTCAGGTCTATGTCTCATGGCCCTCTATCAGAATCCAGAGTTTTGAGAAGATTGGGGATACTTAATTTTTCGCCCAAAAAAAAAAAACGTAAGGGGTAACACTGTCTTTTTTTTTTCGGGTCGAAATTTTGATTTTAGATATCTCAGCACTGGAAGGGTCTAGAGCCTCAATTGTTGCACTCAGGTCTATGTCTCATGGCCCTCTATCAGAATCCAGAGTTTTGAGAAGATTGGGGATACTTAATTTTTCGCCCCAAAAAAAAAAAACGTAAGGGGTAACACTGTCGTTTTTTTTTTCGGGTCGAAATTTTGAGTTTAGATATCTCAGCACTGGAAGGGTCTAGAGCCTCCATTGTTGCACTCAAGTCTATGTCTCATGGCCCTCTATCAGAATCCGGAGTTTTGAGAAGATTGGGGATACTTAATTTTTCACCCAAAAAAAAAAAACGTAAGGGGTAACACTGTCGTTTTTTTTTTTTCGGGTCGAAATTTTGATTTTCGATATCTCAGCTCTGGAAGGGTCTAGAGCCTCCATTGTTGCACTCAGGTCTAAGTCTCATGGCCCTCTATCAGAATCCAGAGTTTTGAGAAGATTGGGGATACTTAATTTTTCGCCCCAAAAAAAAACCATAAGGGGTAACACTGTTGTTGTTTTTTTCGGGTCGAACTTTTGATTTTCGATATCTCAGCTCTGGAAGGGTCTAGAGCCTCCATTGTTGCACTCAGGTCTAAGTCTCATGGCCCTCTATCAGAATCCAGAGTTTTGAAAAGATTGGGGATACTAATATTTTCGCCCAAAAAAAAAAAACGTAAGGGGTAACACTGTCGTTTTTTTTTTTTCGGGTCGAAATTTTGATTTTCGATATCTCAGCTCTGGAAGGGTCTAGAGCCTCCATTGTTGCACTCAGGTCTATGTCTCATGGCCCTCTATCAGAATCCAGAGTTTTGAGAAGATTGGGGATACTTAATTTTTCAACCCCCCCAAAAAAACCGTAAGGGGTAACACTGTCGTTTTTTTTCTGGTCGAAATTTTGAATTTCGATATCTCAGCTCTGGAAGGGTCTGGAGCCTCCATTTTTGCACTCAGGTCAAAGTCTCACAGCCCTCTATCATAATCCAGAGTTTTGAGAAGATTGGAGAAACTTAATTTTTCGCCCAAAAATGAAAAAAAAAAAAAAACGAAAGGGGTAACACTGTCGTTTTTTTTTTCGGGTCCAAATTTTGAAGTTTGATATCTCAGCTCTGGAAGGGTCTAGATCATCCATTTTTGCACTCAGGTCAAAGTCTCACAGCCCTCTATCATAATCCAGAGTTTTTTTTCGGGTCGAAATTTTGAGTTTCGATATCTCAGCTCTGGAAGGGTCTGGAGCCTCCATTTTTGCACTTAGGTCTATGTCTCATGGCCCTCTATCAGAATCCAGAGTTTTGAGAAGATTGGGGATACTTAATTTTTCGCCCCAAAAAAAAAACGTAAGGGGTAACACTGTCGTTTTTTTTACGGGTCGAAATTTTGATTTTCGATATCTCAGCTCTGGAAGGGTTTAAAGCCTCCATTGTTGCACTCAGGTCTAAGTCTCATGGCCCTCTATCAGAATCCAGAGTTTTGAGAACATTGGGGATACTTAATTTTTCGCCCAAAAAAAAAAAGCGTAAGGGGTAACACTGTCGGGTTTTTTTTCGGGTCGAAATTTTGATTTTCGATATCTCAGCTCTGGAAGGGTCTAGAGCCTCCATTGTTGCACTCAGGTCTAAGTCTCATGGCCCTCTATTAGAATCCAGAGTTTTGAGAAGATTGGGGATACTTAATTTTTCACCCCCAAAAAAAACGTAAGGGGTAACACTGTCGTTTTTTTTCTGGTCGAAATTTTGAATTTCGATATCTCAGCTCTGGAAGGGTCTAGAGCCTCCATTGTTGCACTCAGGTCTAAGTCTCATGGCCCTCTATCAGAATCCAGAGTTTTGAGAAGATTGGGGATACTAAATTTTTCGCCCAAAAAAAAAAAACGTAAGGGGTAACACTGTCGTTTTTTTTTCGGGTCGAAATTTTGATTTTCGATATCTCAGCTCTGGAAGGGTCTAGAGCCTCCATTGTTGCACTCAGGTCTAAGTCTCATGGCCCTCTATTAGAATCCAGAGTTTTGAGAAGATTGGGGATACTTAATTTTTCACCCCAAAAAAAAACGTAAGGGGTAACACTGTCGTTTTTTTTTCTGGTCGAAATTTTGAATTTCGATATCTCAGCTCTGGAAGGGTCTCGAGCCTCCATTGTTGCACTCAGGTCTAAGTCTCATGGCCCTCTATCAGAATCCAGAGTTTTGAGAAGATTGGGGATACTTAATTTTTCGCCCCAAAAAAAAAACGTAAGGGGTAACACTGTCGTTTTTTTTTTTCGGGTCGAACTTTTGATTTTCGATATCTCAGCTCTGGAAGGGTCTAGAGCCTCCATTGTTGCACTCAGGTCTAAGTCTCATGGTCCTCTATCATAATCCAGAGTTTTGAGAAGATTGGGGATACTAAATTTTTCGCCCAAAAAAAAAAAAGTAAGGGGTAACACTGTCGTTTTTTTTCGGGTCGAAATTTTGATTTTCGATATCTCAGCTCTGGAAGGGTCTAGAGCCTCCATTGTTGCACTCAGGTCTATGTCTCATGGCCCTCTATCAGAATCCAGAGTTTTGAGAAGATTGGGGATACTTAATTTTTCACCCCAAAAAAAAACCGTAAGGGGTAACACTGTCGTTTTTTTTTCGGGTCGAAATTTTGAGTTTACATATCTCAGCACTGGAAGGGTCTAGAGCCTCCATTGTTGCACTCAGGTCAAAGTCTCACAGCCCTCTATCATAATCCAGAGTTTTGAGAAGATTGGAGAAACTTAATTTTTCGCCCAAAAATGAAAAAAAACAAAAGGGGTAACACTGTCGTTTTTTTTTTCGGGTCGAAATTTTGAGTTTCGATATCTCAGCTCTGGAAGGGTCTGGAGCCTCCATTTTTGCACTCAGGTCAAAGTCTCACAGCCCTCTATCATAATCCAGAGTTTTGAGAAGATTGGAGAAACTTAATTTTTCGCCCAAAAATGAAAAAAAAAAACGAAAGGGGTAACACTGTCGTTTTTTTTTCGGGTCGAAATTTTGAAGTTTGATAACTCAGCTCTGGAAGGGTTTAGATCATCCATTTTTGCACTCAGGTCAAAGTGTCACAGCCCTCTATCATAATCCAGAGTTTTGAGAAGATTGGAGAAACTTAATTTTTCGCCCAAAAATGAAAAAAAAACAAAAGGGGTAACACTGTCGTTTTTTTTTTTCGGGTCGAAATTTTGAGTTTCGATATCTCAGCTCTGGAAGGGTCTGGAGCCTCCATTTTTGCACTCAGGTCAAAGTCTCACAGCCCTCTATCATAATCCAGAGTTTTGAGAAGATTGGAGAAACTTAATTTTTCGCCCAAAAATGAAAAAAAACGAAAGGGGTAACACTGTGGTTTTTTTTTCGGGTCGAAATTTTGAAGTTTGATATCTCAGCTCTGGAAGGGTCTAGATCATCCATTTTTGCACTCGGGTCAAAGTCTCACAGCCCTCTATCATAATCCAGAGTTTTGAGAAGATTGGAGAAACTTAATTTTTCGCCCAAAAATGAAAAAAAAAAAACCGAAAGGGGTAAGACTGTCGTTTTTTTTTCGGGTCGAAATTTTGAAGTTTGATATCTCAGCTCTGGAAGGGTCTAGATCATCCATTTTTGCACTCAGGTCAAAGTCTCACAGCCCTCTATCATAATCCAGAGTTTTGAGAAGATTGGAGAAACTTAATTTTTCGCCCAAAAATGAAAAAAAAACCGGAAAGGGGTAACACTGTCGTTTTTTTTTTCGGGTCGAAATTTTGAGTTTCGATATTTCAGCTCTGGAAGGGTCTGGAGCCTCCATTTTTGCACTTAGGTCTATGTCTCATGGCCCTCTATCAGAATCCAGAGTTTTGAGAAGATTGGGGATACTTAATTTTTCGCCCCCAAAAAAAAACGTAAGGGGTAACACTGTCGTTTTTTTTACGGGTCGAAATTTTGATTTTCGATATCTCAGCTCTGGAAGGGTTTAAAGCCTCCATTGTTGCACTCAGGTCTAAGTCTCATGGCCCTCTATCAGAATCCAGAGTTTTGAGAAGATTGGGGATACTTAATTTTTCGCCCAAAAAAAAAAGCGTAAGGGGTAACACTGTCGGGTTTTTTTTCGGGTCGAAATTTTGATTTTCGATATCTCAGCTCTGGAAGGGTCTAGAGCCTCCATTGTTGCACTCAGGTCTAAGTCTCATGGCCCTCTATTAGAATCCAGAGTTTTGAGAAGATTGGGGATACTTAATTTTTCACCCCAAAAAAAAACGTAAGGGGTAACACTGTCGTTTTTTTTCTGGTCGAAATTTTGAATTTCGATATCTCAGCTCTGGAAGGGTCTAGAGCCTCCATTGTTGCACTCAGGTCTAAGTCTCATGGCCCTCTATCAGAATCCAGAGTTTTGAGAAGATTGGGGATACTTAATTTTTCGCCCCAAAAAAAAAACCGTAAGGGGTAACACTGTCGTTTTTTTTTCGGGTCGAACTTTTGATTTTCGATATCTCAGCTCTGGAAGGGTCTAGAGCCTCCATTGTTGCACTCAGGTCTAAGTCTCATGGCCCTCTATCAGAATCCAGAGTTTTGAGAAGATTGGGGATACTTAATTTTTCGCCCCCAAAAAAAAACGTAAGGGGTAACACTGTCGGTTTTTTTTCGGGTCGAAATTTTGATTTTCGATATCTCAGCTCTGGAAGGGTTTAGAGCCTCCATTGTTGCACTCAGGTCTAAGTCTCATAGCCCTCTATCAGAATCCAGAGTTTTGAGAAGATTGGGGATACTTAATTTTTTCGCCCAAAAAAAAAAAAAAACGTAAGGGGTAACAGTGTCGTTTTTTTTCTGGTCGAAATTTTGAATTTCGATATCTCAGCTCTGGAAGGGTCTAGAGCCTCCATTGTTGCACTCAGGTCTAAGTCTCATGGCCCTCTATCAGAATCCAGAGTTTTGAGAAGATTAGGGATACTTAATTTTTCACCCCCGAAAAAAAACGTAAGGGGTAACACTGTCGTTTTTTTTTTTCTGGTCGAACTTTTGATTTTCGATATCTCAGCTCTGGAAGGGTCTAGAGCCTCCATTGTTGCACTCAGGTCTAAGTCTCATGGTCCTCTATCAGAATCCAGAGTTTTGAGAAGATTGGGGATACTAAATTTTCCGCCCAAAAAAAAAAACGTAAGGGGTAACACTGTCGTTTTTTTTTTCGGGTCGAAATTTTGATTTTCGATATCTCAGCTCTGGAAGGGTCTAGAGCCTCCATTGTTGCACTCAGGTCTATGTCTCATGGCCCTCTATCAGAATCCAGAGTTTTGAGAAGATTGGGGATACTTAATTTTTCACCCCAAAAAAAACCGTAAGGGGTAACACTGTCGTTTTTTTTTCGGGTCGAAATTTTGAGTTTACATATCTCAGCACTGGAAGGGTCTAGAGCCTCCATTGTTGCACTCAGGTCAAAGTCTCACAGCCCTCTATCATAATCCAGAGTTTTGAGAAGATTGGAGAAACTTAATTTTTCGCCCAAAAATGAAAAAAAACAAATGGGGTAACACTGTCGTTTTTTTTTTCGGGTCGAAATTTTGAGTTTCGATATCTCAGCTCTGGAAGGGTCTGGAGCCTCCATTTTTGCACTCAGGTCAAAGTCTCACAGCCCTCTATCATAATCCAGAGTTTTGAGAAGATTGGAGAAACTTAATTTTTCGCCCAAAAATGAAAAAAAAAAACGAAAGGGGTAACACTGTCGTTTTTTTTTCGGGTCGAAATTTTGAAGTTTGATAACTCAGCTCTGGAAGGGTTTAGATCATCCATTTTTGCACTCAGGTCAAAGTCTCACAGCCCTCTATCATAATCCAGAGTTTTGAGAAGATTGGAGAAACTTAATTTTTCGCCCAAAAATGAAAAAAAAAACGAAAGGGGTAACACTGTCGTTTTTTTTTTCGGGTCGAAATTTTGAAGTTTGATATCTCAGCTCTGGAAGGGTCTAGATCATCAATTTTTGCACTCAGGTCAAAGTCTCACAGCCCTCTATCATAATCCAGAGTTTTGAGAAGATTGGAGAAACTTAATTTTTCGCCCAAAAATGAAAAAAAAAAAACCGAAAGGGGTAACACTGTCGTTTTTTTTTTCGGGTCCAAATTTTGAGTTTCGATATCTCAGCTCTGGAAGGGTCTGGAGCCTCCAATTTTGCACTCAGGTCAAAGTCTCACAGCCCTCTATCATAATCCAGAGTTTTGAGAAGATTGGAGAAACTTAATTTTTCGCCCAAAAATGAAAAAAAAAACGAAAGGGGTAACACTGTCGGTTTTTTTTCGGGTCGAAATTTTGAAGTTTGATATCTCAGCTCTGGAAGGGTCTAGATCATCCATTTTTGCACTCAGGTCAAAGTCTCACAGCCCTCTATCATAATCCAGAGTTTTGAGAAGATTGGAGAAACTTATTTTTTCGCCCAAAAATGAAAAAAAAACCCGAAAGGGGTAACACTGTCGGTTTTTTTTCGGGTCGAAATTTTGAAGTTTGATATCTCAGCTCTGGAAGGGTCTAGATCATCCATTTTTGCACTCAGGTCAAAGTCTCACAGCCCTCTATCATAATCCAGAGTTTTGAGAAGATTGGAGAAACTTAATTTTTCGCCCAAAAATGAAAAAAAAAAACCGAAAGGGGTAACACTGTCGTTTTTTTTTTTCGGGTCGAAATTTTGAGTTTCGATATCTCAGCTCTGGAAGGGTCTGGAGCCTCCATTTTTGCACTTAGGTCTATGTCTCATGGCCCTCTATCAGAATCCAGAGTTTTGAGAAGATTGGGGATACTTAATTTTTCGCCCCAAAAAAAAAACGTAAGGGGTAACACTGTCGTTTTTTTTACGGGTCGAAATTTTGATTTTCGATATCTCAGCTCTGGAAGGGTTTAAAGCCTCCATTGTTGCACTCAGGTCTATGTCTCATTGCCCTCTTTCAGAATCCAGAGTTTTGAGAAGATTGGGGATACTTAATTTTTCGCCCAAAAAAAAAAAGCGTAAGGGGTAACACTGTCGGTTTTTTTTTTCGGGTCGAAATTTTGATTTTCGATATCTCAGCTCTGGAAGGGTCTAGAGCCTCCATTGTTGCACTCAGGTCTAATTCTCATGGCCCTCTATTAGAATCCAGAGTTTTGAGAAGATTGCGGATACTTAATTTTTCACCCCAAAAAAAACGTAAGGGGTAACACTGTCGTTTTTTTTCTGGTCGAAATTTTGAATTTCGATATCTCAGCTCTGGAAGGGTCTAGAGCCTCCATTGTTGCACTCAGGTCTAAGTCTCATGGCCCTCTATCAGAATCCAGAGTTTTGAGAAGATTGGGGATACTAAATTTTTCGCCCAAAAAAAAAAACGTAAGGGGTAACACTGTCGTTTTTTTTTCGGGTCGAAATTTTGATTTTCGATATCTCAGCTCTGGAAGGGTCTAGAGCCTCCATTGTTGCACTCAGGTCTAAGTCTCATGGCCCTCTATTAGAATCCAGAGTTTTGAGAAGATTGGGGATACTTAATTTTTCACCCCAAAAAAAACGTAAGGGGTAACACTGTCGTTTTTTTTTTGGTCGAAATTTTGAATTTCGATATCTCAGCTCTGGAAGGGTCTAGAGCCTCCATTGTTGCACTCAGTTCTAAGTCTCATGGCCCTCTATCAGAATCCAGAGTTTTGAGAAGATTGGGGATACTTAATTTTTCGCCCAAAAAAAAAAACGTAAGGGGTAACACTGTCGTTTTTTTTTTTTCGGGTCGAACTTTTGATTTTCGATATCTCAGCTCTGGAAGGGTCTAGAGCCTCCATTGTTGCACTCAGGTCTAAGTCTCATGGTCCTCTATCAGAATCCAGAGTTTTGAGAAGATTGGGGATACTAAATTTTTCGCCCAAAAAAAAAAAAAATGTAAGGGGTAACACTGTCGTTTTTTTTTTTTCGGGTCGAAATTTTGAAGTTTGATATCTCAGCTCTGGAAGGGTCTAGATCATCAATTTTTGCACTCAGGTCAAAGTCTCACAGCCCTCTATCATAATCCAGAGTTTTGAGAAGATTGGAGAAACTTAATTTTTCGCCCAAAAATGAAAAAAAAAAAACCGAAAGGGGTAACACTGTCGTTTTTTTTTTCGGGTCCAAATTTTGAGTTTCGATATCTCAGCTCTGGAAGGGTCTGGAGCCTCCAATTTTGCACTCAGGTCAAAGTCTCACAGCCCTCTATCATAATCCAGAGTTTTGAGAAGATTGGAGAAACTTAATTTTTCGCCCAAAAATGAAAAAAAAAACGAAAGGGGTAACACTGTCGGTTTTTTTTCGGGTCGAAATTTTGAAGTTTGATATCTCAGCTCTGGAAGGGTCTAGATCATCCATTTTTGCACTCAGGTCAAAGTCTCACAGCCCTCTATCATAATCCAGAGTTTTGAGAAGATTGGAGAAACTTAATTTTTCGCCCAAAAATGAAAAAAAAAAACCGAAAGGGGTAACACTGTCGTTTTTTTTTTTCGGGTCGAAATTTTGAGTTTCGATATCTCAGCTCTGGAAGGGTCTGGAGCCTCCATTTTTGCACTTAGGTCTATGTCTCATGGCCCTCTATCAGAATCCAGAGTTTTGAGAAGATTGGGGATACTTAATTTTTCGCCCCAAAAAAAAACGTAAGGGGTAACACTGTCGTTTTTTTTACGGGTCGAAATTTTGATTTTCGATATCTCAGCTCTGGAAGGGTTTAAAGCCTCCATTGTTGCACTCAGGTCTATGTCTCATTGCCCTCTTTCAGAATCCAGAGTTTTGAGAAGATTGGGGATACTTAATTTTTCGCCCAAAAAAAAAAAGCGTAAGGGGTAACACTGTCGGTTTTTTTTTTCGGGTCGAAATTTTGATTTTCGATATCTCAGCTCTGGAAGGGTCTAGAGCCTCCATTGTTGCACTCAGGTCTAATTCTCATGGCCCTCTATTAGAATCCAGAGTTTTGAGAAGATTGCGGATACTTAATTTTTCACCCCAAAAAAAACGTAAGGGGTAACACTGTCGTTTTTTTTCTGGTCGAAATTTTGAATTTCGATATCTCAGCTTTGGAAGGGTCTAGAGCCTCCATTGTTGCACTCAGGTCTAAGTCTCATGGCCCTCTATCAGAATCCAGAGTTTTGAGAAGATTGGGGATACTAAATTTTTCGCCCAAAAAAAAAAACGTAAGGGGTAACACTGTCGTTTTTTTTTCGGGTCGAAATTTTGATTTTCGATATCTCAGCTCTGGAAGGGTCTAGAGCCTCCATTGTTGCACTCAGGTCTAAGTCTCATGGCCCTCTATTAGAATCCAGAGTTTTGAGAAGATTGGGGATACTTAATTTTTCACCCCAAAAAAAAACGTAAGGGGTAACACTGTCGTTTTTTTTTGGTCGAAATTTTGAATTTCGATATCTCAGCTCTGGAAGGGTCTAGAGCCTCCATTGTTGCACTAAGGTCTAAGTCTCATGGCCCTCTATCAGAATCCAGAGTTTTGAGAAGATTGGGGATACTTAATTTTTCGCCCAAAAAAAAAAACGTAAGGGGTAACACTGTCGTTTTTTTTTTTTCGGGTCGAACTTTTGATTTTCGATATCTCAGCTCTGGAAGGGTCTAGAGCCTCCATTGTTGCACTCAGGTCTAAGTCTCATGGTCCTCTATCAGAATCCAGAGTTTTGAGAAGATTGGGGATACTAAATTTTTCGCCCAAAAAAAAAAAAAGTAAGGGGTAACACTGTCGTTTTTTTTCGGGTCGAAATTTTGATTTTCGATATCTCAGCTCTGGAAGGGTCTAGAGCCTCCATTGTTGCACTCAGGTCTATGTCTCATGGCCCTCTATCAGAATCCAGAGTTTTGAGAAGATTGGGGACACTTAATTTTTCACCCCAAAAAAAAACCGTAAGGGGTAACACTGTCTTTTTTTTTCGGGTCGAAATTTTGAGTTTACATATCTCAGCACTGGAAGGGTCTAGAGCCTCCATTGTTGCACTCAGGTCAAAGTCTCACAGCCCTCTATCATAATCCAGAGTTTTGAGAAGATTGGAGAAACTTAATTTTTCGCCCAAAAATGAAAAAAAACAAAAGGGGTAACACTGTCGTTTTTTTTTTCGGGTCGAAATTTTGAGTTTCGATATCTCAGCTCTGGAAGGGTCTGGAGCCTCCATTTTTGCACTCAGGTCAAAGTCTCACAGCCCTCTATCATAATCCAGAGTTTTGAGAAGATTGGAGAAACTTAATTTTTCGCCCAAAAATGAAAAAAAAAAAACGAAAGGGGTAACACTGTCGTTTTTTTTTCGGGTCGAAATTTTGAAGTTTGATAACTCAGCTCTGGAAGGGTTTAGATCATCCATTTTTGCACTCAGGTCAAAGTCTCACAGCCCTCTATCATAATCCAGAGTTTTGAGAAGATTGGAGAAACTTAATTTTTCGCCCAAAAACGAAAAAAAAACAAAAGGGGTAACACTGTCGTTTTTTTTTTTCGGGTCGAAATTTTGAGTTTCGATATCTCAGCTCTGGAAGGGTCTGGAGCCTCCATTTTTGCACTCAGGTCAAAGTCTCACAGCCCTCTATCATAATCCAGAGTTTTGAGAAGATTGGAGAAACTTAATTTTTCGCCCAAAAATGAAAAAAAACGAAAGGGGTAACACTGTGGTTTTTTTTTCGGGTCGAAATTTTGAAGTTTGATATCTCAGCTCTGGAAGGGTCTAGATCATCAATTTTTGCACTCAGGTCAAAGTCTCACAGCCCTCTATCATAATCCAGAGTTTTGAGAAGATTGGAGAAACTTAATTTTTCGCCCAAAAATGAAAAAAAACGAAAGGGGTAACACTGTCGTTTTTTTTTTTTCGGGTCGAAATTTTGAAGTTTGATATCTCAGCTCTGGAAGGGTCTAGATCATCAATTTTTGCACTCAGGTCAAAGTCTCACAGCCCTCTATCATAATCCAGAGTTTTGAGAAGATTGGAGAAACTTAATTTTTCGCCCAAAAATGAAAAAAAAAAACCGAAAGGGGTAACACTGTCGTTTTTTTTTTTCGGGTCGAAATTTTGAGTTTCGATATCTCAGCTCTGGAAGGGTCTGGAGCCTCCATTTTTGCACTCAGGTCAAAGTCTCACAGCCCTCTATCATAATCCAGAGTTTTGAGAAGATTGGAGAAACTTAATTTTTCGCCCAAAAATGAAAAAAAAAAACGAAAGGGGTAACACTGTCGTTTTTTTTTTCGGGTCGAAATTTTGAAGTTTGATATCTCAGCTCTGGAAGGGTCTAGATCATCCATTTTTGCACTCAGGTCAAAGTCTCACAGCCCTCTATCATAATCCAGAGTTTTGAGAAGATTGGAGAAACTTAATTTTTCGCCCAAAAATGAAAAAAAAAAAAACGAAAGGGGTAAGACTGTCGTTTTTTTTTTCGGGTCGAAATTTTGAAGTTTGATATCTCAGCTCTGGAAGGGTCTAGATCATCCATTTTTGCACTCAGGTCAAAGTCTCACAGCCCTCTATCATAATCCAGAGTTTTGAGAAGATTGGAGAAACTTAATTTTTCGCCCAAAAATGAAAAAAAAAACGGAAAGGGGTAACACTGTCGTTTTTTTTTTCGGGTCGAAATTTTGAGTTTCGATATCTCAGCTCTGGAAGGGTCTGGAGCCTCCATTTTTGCACTTAGGTCTATGTCTCATGGCCCTCTATCAGAATCCAGAGTTTTGAGAAGATTGGGGATACTTAATTTTTCGCCCCAAAAAAAAAACGTAAGGGGTAACACTGTCGTTTTTTTTACGGGTCGAAATTTTGATTTTCGATATCTCAGCTCTGGAAGGGTTTAAAGCCTCCATTGTTGCACTCAGGTCTAAGTCTCATGGCCCTCTATCAGAATCCAGAGTTTTGAGAAGATTGGGGATACTTAATTTTTCGCCCAAAAAAAAAAAGCGTAAGGGGTAACACTGTCGGGTTTTTTTTCGGGTCGAAATTTTGATTTTCGATATCTCAGCTCTGGAAGGGTCTAGAGCCTCCATTGTTGCACTCAGGTCTAAGTCTCATGGCCCTCTATTAGAATCCAGAGTTTTGAGAAGATTGGGGATACTTAATTTTTCACCCCAAAAAAAACGTAAGGGGTAACACTGTCGTTTTTTTTCTGGTCGAAATTTTGAATTTCGATATCTCAGCTCTGGAAGGGTCTAGAGCCTCCATTGTTGCACTCAGGTCTAAGTCTCATGGCCCTCTATCAGAATCCAGAGTTTTGAGAAGATTGGGGATACTAAATTTTTCGCCCAAAAAAAAAAAACGTAAGGGGTAACACTGTCGTTTTTTTTTCGGGTCGAAATTTTGATTTTCGATATCTCAGCTCTGGAAGGGTCTAGAGCCTCCATTGTTGCACTCATGTCTAAGTCTCATGGCCCTCTATTAGAATCCAGAGTTTTGAGAAGATTGGGGATACTTAATTTTTCAACCCAAAAAAAAACGTAAGGGGTAACACTGTCGTTTTTTTTCTGGTCGAAATTTTGAATTTCGATATCTCAGCTCTGGAAGGGTCTAGAGCCTCCATTGTTGCACTCAGGTCTAAGTCTCATGGCCCTCTATCAGAATCCAGAGTTTTGAGAAGATTGGGGATACTTAATTTTTCGCCCCAAAAAAAAACGTAAGGGGTAACACTGTCGTTTTTTTTTTTTCGGGTCGAACTTTTGATTTTCGATATCTCAGCTCTGGAAGGGTCTAGAGCCTCCATTGTTGCACTCAGGTCTAAGTCTCATGGCCCTCTATCAGAATCCAGAGTTTTGAGAAGATTGGGGATACTAAATTTTTCGCCCAAAAAAAAACACGTAAGGGGTAACACTGTCGTTTTTTTTCGGGTTGAAATTTTGATTTTCGATATCTCAGCTCTGGAAGGGTCTAGAGCCTCCATTGTTGTACTCAGGTCTATGTCTCATGGCCCTCTATCAGAATCCAGAGTTTTGAGAAGATTGGGGATACTTAATTTTTCACCCCCCAAAAAAACCGTAAGGTGTAACACTGTCGTTTTTTTTTCGGGTCGAAATTTTGAGTTTAGATATCTCAGCACTGGAAGGGTCTAGAGCCTCCATTGTTGCACTCAGGTCAAAGTCTCACAGCCCTCTATCATAATCCAGAGTTTTGAGAAGATTGGAGAAACTTAATTTTTCGGTCAAAAAAAAAAAAGTAAAAAAAAAGGGGTAACACTGTCGTTTTTTTTTTGGGTTGAAATTTTGAGTTTCGATATCTCAGCTCTGGAAGGGTCTAGAGCCTCCATTGTTGCACTCAGGTCAAAGTCTCACAGCCCTCTATCATAATCCAGAGTTTTGAGAAGATTGGAGAAACTTAATTTTTCGCCCAAAAATGAAAAAAAAAAAAAAAGGGGTAACACTGTCGTTTTTTTTTTCGGGTTGAAATTTTGAGTTTCGATATCTTAGCTCTGGAAGGGTCTAGAGCCTCCATTGTTGCACTCAGGTCTAAGTCTCATGGCCCTCTATCAGAATCCAGAGTTTTGAGAAGATTGGGGATACTTAATTTTTCGCCCCAAAAAAAAAACGTAAGGGGTAACACTGTCGTTTTTTTTTTCGGGTTGAAATTTTGAGTTTCGATATCTCAGCTCTGGAAGGGTCTAGAGCCTCCATTGTTGCACTCAGGTCTAAGTCTCATGGCCCTCTATCAGAATCCAGAGTTTTGAGAAGATTGGGGATACTTAATTTTTCGCCCCAAAAAAAAAAACGTAAGGGGTAACACTGTCGTTTTTTTTTTTTCGGGTCGAACTTTTGATTTTCGATATCTCAGCTCTGGAAGGGTCTAGAGCCTCCATTGTTGCACTCAGGTCTAAGTCTCATGGTCCTCTATCAGAATCCAGAGTTTTGAGAAGATTGGGGATACTAAATTTTTCGCCCAAAAAAAAAAAAAGTAAGGGGTAACACTGTCGTTTTTTTTCGGGTCGAAATTTTGATTTTCGATATCTCAGCTCTGGAAGGGTCTAGAGCCTCCATTGTTGCACTCAGATCTATGTCTCATGGCCCTCTATCAGAATCCAGAGTTTTGAGAAGATTGGGGATACTTAATTTTTCACCCCAAAAAAAAACCGTAAGGGGTAACACTGTCGTTTTTTTTTTTTTCGGGTCGAAATTTTGAGTTTACATATCTCAGCACTGGAAGGGTCTAGAGCCTCCATTGTTGCACTCAGGTCAAAGTCTCACAGCCCTCTATCATAATCCAGAGTTTTGAGAAGATTGGAGAAACTTAATTTTTCGCCCAAAAATGAAAAAAAAACAAAAGGGGTAACACTGTCGTTTTTTTTTTCAGGTCGAAATTTTGAGTTTCGATATCTCAGCTCTGGAAGGGTCTGGAGCCTCCATTTTTGCACTCAGGTCAAAGTCTCACAGCCCTCTATCATAATCCAGAGTTTTGAGAAGATTGGAGAAACTTAATTTTTCGCCCAAAAATGAAAAAAAAAAAACGAAAGGGGTAACACTGTCGTTTTTTTTTCGGGTCGAAATTTTGAAGTTTGATAACTCAGCTCTGGAAGGGTTTAGATCATCCATTTTTGCACTCAGGTCAAAGTCTCACAGCCCTCTATCATAATCCAGAGTTTTGAGAAGATTGGAGAAACTTAATTTTTCGCCCAAAAATGAAAAAAAAAACAAAAGGGGTAACACTGTCGTTTTTTTTTTTCGGGTCGAAATTTTGAGTTTCGATATCTCAGCTCTGGAAGGGTCTGGAGCCTCCATTTTTGCACTCAGGTCAAAGTCTCACAGCCCTCTATCATAATCCAGAGTTTTGAGAAGATTGGAGAAACTTAATTTTTCGCCCAAAAATGAAAAAAAACGAAAGGGGTAACACTGTGGTTTTTTTTTCGGGTCGAAATTTTGAAGTTTGATATCTCAGCTCTGGAAGGGTCTAGATCATCAATTTTTGCACTCAGGTCAAAGTCTCACAGCCCTCTATCATAATCCAGAGTTTTGAGAAGATTGGAGAAACTTAATTTTTCGCCCAAAAATGAAAAAAAACGAAAGGGGTAACACTGTCGTTTTTTTTTTTCGGGTCGAAATTTTGAAGTTTGATATCTCAGCTCTGGAAGGGTCTAGATCATCAATTTTTGCACTCAGGTCAAAGTCTCACAGCCCTCTATCATAATCCAGAGTTTTGAGAAGATTGGAGAAACTTAATTTTTCGCCCAAAAATGAAAAAAAAAACCGAAAGGGGTAACACTGTCGTTTTTTTTTTCGGGTCGAAATTTTGAGTTTCGATATCTCAGCTCTGGAAGGGTCTGGAGCCTCCATTTTTGCACTCAGGTCAAAGTCTCACAGCCCTCTATCATAATCCAGAGTTTTGAGAAGATTGGAGAAACTTAATTTTTCGCCCAAAAATGAAAAAAAAAAAACGAAAGGGGTAACACTGTCGTTTTTTTTTTCGGGTCGAAATTTTGAAGTTTGATATCTCAGCTCTGGAAGGGTCTAGATCATCCATTTTTGCACTCAGGTCAAAGTCTCACAGCCCTCTATCATAATCCAGAGTTTTGAGAAGATTGGAGAAACTTAATTTTTCGCCCAAAAATGAAAAAAAAAAAAACCCGAAAGGGGTAAGACTGTCGTTTTTTTTTCGGGTCGAAATTTTGAAGTTTGATATCTCAGCTCTGGAAGGGTCTAGATCATCCATTTTTGCACTCAGGTCAAAGTCTCACAGCCCTCTATCATAATCCAGAGTTTTGAGAAGATTGGAGAAACTTAATTTTTCGCCCAAAAATGAAAAAAAAAAACGGAAAGGGGTAACACTGTCGTTTTTTTTTTTCGGGTCGAAATTTTGAGTTTCGATATCTCAGCTCTGGAAGGGTCTGGAGCCTCCATTTTTGCACTTAGGTCTATGTCTCATGGCCCTCTATCAGAATCCAGAGTTTTGAGAAGATTGGGGATACTTAATTTTTCGCCCCAAAAAAAAAAACGTAAGGGGTAACACTGTCGTTTTTTTTACGGGTCGAAATTTTGATTTTCGATATCTCAGCTCTGGAAGGGTTTAAAGCCTCCATTGTTGCACTCAGGTCTAAGTCTCATGGCCCTCTATTAGAATCCAGAGTTTTGAGAAGATTGGGGATACTTAATTTTTCACCCCAAAAAAAACGTAAAGGGTAACACTGTCGTTTTTTTTCTGGTCGAAATTTTGAATTTCGATATCTCAGCTCTGGAAGGGTCTAGAGCCTCCATTTTTGCACTCAGGTCAAAGTCTCACAGCCCTCTATCATAATCCAGAGTTTTGAGAAGATTGGAGAAACTTAATTTTTCGCCCAAAAATGAAAAAAAACAACCCGAAAGGGGTAAGACTGTCGTTTTTTTTTCGGGTCGAAATTTTGAAGTTTGATATCTCAGCTCTGGAAGGGTCTAGATCATCCATTTTTGCACTCAGGTCAAAGTCTCACAGCCCTCTATCATAATCCAGAGTTTTGAGAAGATTGGAGAAACTTAATTTTTCGCCCAAAAATGAAAAAAAAAACGGAAAGGGGTAACACTGTCGTTTTTTTTTTCGGGTCGAAATTTTGAGTTTCGATATCTCAGCTCTGGAAGGGTCTGGAGCCTCCATTTTTGCACTTAGGTCTATGTCTCATGGCCCTCTATCAGAATCCAGAGTTTTGAGAAGATTGGGGATACTTAATTTTTCGCCCCAAAAAAAAAAACGTAAGGGGTAACACTGTCGTTTTTTTTACGGGTCGAAATTTTGATTTTCGATATCTCAGCTCTGGAAGGGTTTAAAGCCTCCATTGTTGCACTCAGGTCTAAGTCTCATGGCCCTCTATCAGAATCCAGAGTTTTGAGAAGATTGGGGATACTTAATTTTTCGCCCACAAAAAAAAAAGCGTAAGGGGTAACACTGTCGGGTTTTTTTTCGGGTCGAAATTTTGATTTTCGATATCTCAGCTCTGGAAGGGTCTAGAGCCTCCTTTGTTGCACTCAGGTCTAAGTCTCATGGCCCTCTATTAGAATCCAGAGTTTTGAGAAGATTGGGGATACTTAATTTTTCACCCCAAAAAAAACGTAAGGGGTAACACTGTCGTTTTTTTTCTGGTCGAAATTTTGAATTTCGATATCTCAGCTCTGGAAGGGTCTAGAGCCTCCATTGTTGCACTCAGGTCTAAGTCTCATGGCCCTCTATCAGAATCCAGAGTTTTGAGAAGATTGGGGATACTAAATTTTTCGCCCAAAAAAAAAAAACGTAAGGGGTAACACTGTCGTTTTTTTTTCGGGTCGAAATTTTGATTTTCGATATCTCAGCTCTGGAAGGGTCTAGAGCCTCCATTGTTGCACTCAGGTCTAAGTCTCATGGCCCTCTATTAGAATCCAGAGTTTTGAGAAGATTGGGGATACTTAATTTTTCAACCCAAAAAAAAACGTAAGGGGTAACACTGTCGTTTTTTTTTCTGGTCGAAATTTTGAATTTCGATATCTCAGCTCTGGAAGGGTCTAGAACCTCCATTGTTGCACTCAGGTCTAAGTCTCATGGCCCTCTATCAGAATCCAGAGTTTTGAGAAGATTGGGGATACTTAATTTTTCGCCCCAAAAAAAAAACGTAAGGGGTAACACTGTCGTTTTTTTTTTCGGGTCGAACTTTTGATTTTCGATATCTCAGCTCTGGAAGGGTCTAGAGCCTCCATTGTTGCACTCAGGTCTAAGTCTCATGGCCCTCTATCAGAATCCAGAGTTTTGAGAAGATTGGGGATACTAAATTTTTCGCCCAAAAAAAAAACGTAAGGGGTAACACTGTCGTTTTTTTTCGGGTTGAAATTTTGATTTTCGATATCTCAGCTCTGGAAGGGTCTAGAGCCTCCATTGTTGTACTCAGGTCTATGTCTCATGGCCCTCTATCAGAATCCAGAGTTTTGAGAAGATTGGGGATACTTAATTTTTCACCCCCCAAAAGAACCGTAAGGTGTAACACTGTCGTTTTTTTTTTCGGGTCGAAATTTTGAGTTTAGATATCTCAGCACTGGAAGGGTCTAGAGCCTCCATTGTTGCACTCAGGTCAAAGTCTCACAGCCCTCTATCATAATCCAGAGTTTTGAGAAGATTGGAGAAACTTAATTTTTCGCCCCAAAAAAAAAAAAAAAAAAAAAAGGGGTAACACTGTCGTTTTTTTTTCGGGTTGAAATTTTGAGTTTCGATATCTCAGCTCTGGAAGGGTCTAGAGCCTCCATTTTTGCACTCAGGTCAAAGTCTCACAGCCCTCTATCATAATCCAGAGTTTTGAGAAGATTGGAGAAACTTAATTCTTAGCCCAAAAATGAAAAAAAACGAAAGGGGTAACACTGTCGTTTTTTTTTCGGGTCGAAATTTTGAAGTTTGATATCTCAGCTCTGGAAGGGTCTAGATCATCCATTTTTGCACTCAGGTCAAAGTCTCACAGCACTCTATCATAATCCAGAGTTTTGAGAAGATTGGAGAAACTTAATTTTTCGCCCAAAAATGAAAAAAAACAAAAGGGGTAACACTGTCGTTTTTTTTTTTCGGGTCGAAATTTTGAAGTTTGATAACTCAGCTCTGGAAGGGTCTAGATCATCCATTTTTGCACTCAGGTCAAAGTCTCACAGCCCTCTATCATAATCCAGAGTTTTGAGAAGATTGGAGAAACTTAATTTTTCGCCCAAAAATGAAAAAAAAACAAAAGGGGTAACACTGTCGTTTTTTTTACGGGTCGAAATTTTGATTTTCGATATCTCAGCTCTGGAAGGGTTTAAAGCCTCCATTGTTGCACTCAGGTCTAAGTCTCATGGCCCTCTATCAGAATCCAGAGTTTTGAGAAGATTGGGGATACTTAATTTTTCGCCCACAAAAAAAAAAGCGTAAGGGGTAACACTGTCGGGTTTTTTTTCGGGTCGAAATTTTGATTTTCGATATCTCAGCTCTGGAAGGGTCTAGAGCCTCCTTTGTTGCACTCAGGTCTAAGTCTCATGGCCCTCTATTAGAATCCAGAGTTTTGAGAAGATTGGGGATACTTAATTTTTCACCCCAAAAAAAACGTAAGGGGTAACACTGTCGTTTTTTTTCTGGTCGAAATTTTGAATTTCGATATCTCAGCTCTGGAAGGGTCTAGAGCCTCCATTGTTGCACTCAGGTCTAAGTCTCATGGCCCTCTATCAGAATCCAGAGTTTTGAGAAGATTGGGGATACTAAATTTTTCGCCCAAAAAAAAAAAACGTAAGGGGTAACACTGTCGTTTTTTTTTCGGGTCGAAATTTTGATTTTCGATATCTCAGCTCTGGAAGGGTCTAGAGCCTCCATTGTTGCACTCAGGTCTAAGTCTCATGGCCCTCTATTAGAATCCAGAGTTTTGAGAAGATTGGGGATACTTAATTTTTCAACCCAAAAAAAAACGTAAGGGGTAACACTGTCGTTTTTTTTTCTGGTCGAAATTTTGAATTTCGATATCTCAGCTCTGGAAGGGTCTAGAACCTCCATTGTTGCACTCAGGTCTAAGTCTCATGGCCCTCTATCAGAATCCAGAGTTTTGAGAAGATTGGGGATACTTAATTTTTCGCCCCAAAAAAAAAACGTAAGGGGTAACACTGTCGTTTTTTTTTTTCGGGTCGAACTTTTGATTTTCGATATCTCAGCTCTGGAAGGGTCTAGAGCCTCCATTGTTGCACTCAGGTCTAAGTCTCATGGCCCTCTATCAGAATCCAGAGTTTTGAGAAGATTGGGGATACTAAATTTTTCGCCCAAAAAAAAAACGTAAGGGGTAACACTGTCGTTTTTTTTCGGGTTGAAATTTTGATTTTCGATATCTCAGCTCTGGAAGGGTCTAGAGCCTCCATTGTTGTACTCAGGTCTATGTCTCATGGCCCTCTATCAGAATCCAGAGTTTTGAGAAGATTGGGGATACTTAATTTTTCACCCCCCAAAAAAACCGTAAGGTGTAACACTGTCGTTTTTTTTTTTCGGGTCGAAATTTTGAGTTTAGATATCTCAGCACTGGAAGGGTCTAGAGCCTCCATTGTTGCACTCAGGTCAAAGTCTCACAGCCCTCTATCATAATCCAGAGTTTTGAGAAGATTGGAGAAACTTAATTTTTCGCCCCAAAAAAAAAAAAAAAAAAAAAGGGGTAACACTGTCGTTTTTTTTTTCGGGTTGAAATTTTGAGTTTCGATATCTCAGCTCTGGAAGGGTCTAGAGCCTCCATTTTTGCACTCAGGTCAAAGTCTCACAGCCCTCTATCATAATCCAGAGTTTTGAGAAGATTGGAGAAACTTAATTCTTAGCCCAAAAATGAAAAAAACGAAAGGGGTAACACTGTCGTTTTTTTTTCGGGTCGAAATTTTGAAGTTTGATATCTCAGCTCTGGAAGGGTCTAGATCATCCATTTTTGCACTCAGGTCAAAGTCTCACAGCACTCTATCATAATCCAGAGTTTTGAGAAGATTGGAGAAACTTAATTTTTCGCCCAAAAATGAAAAAAAACAAAAGGGGTAACACTGTCGTTTTTTTTTTCGGGTCGAAATTTTGAAGTTTGATAACTCAGCTCTGGAAGGGTCTAGATCATCCATTTTTGCACTCAGGTCAAAGTCTCACAGCCCTCTATCATAATCCAGAGTTTTGAGAAGATTGGAGAAACTTAATTTTTCGCCCAAAAATGAAAAAAAACAAAAGGGGTAACACTGTCGTTTTTTTTCGGGTCGAAATTTTGAAGTTTGATATCTCAGCTCTGGAAGGGTCTAGAGCCTCCATTTTTGCACTCAGGTCAAAGTGTCACAGCCCTCTATCATAATCCAGAGTTTTGAGAAGATTGGAGAAACTTAATTTTTCGCCCAAAAATGAAAAAAAAACAAAAGGGGTAACACTGTCGTTTTTTTTTTCGGGTCAAAATTTTGAGTTTCGATATCTCAGCTCTGGAAGGGTCTAGAGCCTCCATTTTTGCACTCAGGTCAAAGTCTCACAGCCCTCTATCATAATCCAGAGTTTTGAGAAGATTGGAGAAACTTAATTTTTCGCCCAAAAATGAAAAAAAAAAACGAAAGGGGTAGTAACACTGTCGTTTTTTTTTCGGGTCGAAATTTTTAAGTTTGATATCTCAGCTCTGGAAGGGTCTAGATCATCCATTTTTGCACTCAGTGTCACGATCCACACACAGGAAACTGGGGTAAATCCAAAAGCAGTATTTTATTAAAGTCAGCCAGGCAAGGGGCAATAATCAAAGCAGTCCGAAACAAGAAACAAACAAGCAGGAACTAGAACTTAACATAGACATGAAGTGGTGTGACACAAAATACAACGACTCCGTACACATACTAACACAGACAGGGAATATATACACATCTCTAACAAACTAACACAGAACAGCTGGGAACAATGATTACGGGGAACAGCTGAGTGCAATGATCAGAAGGTGACAGAACAGGATGATGGGAAATGCAGTTCCAGATAGTGAATGACACAGTGGGGAATGAGGACATCTAGTGGACAAACAAGGGAACACATCTAGACACTGTGACATAACCCCCCCTCTATGGAGCGGCTACCAGACGCTCCACGACAACATTAAAAAACATGACACGAGAGTTCAGGAGAGAGGTGGAATGGTGGAGGATCAGGGGGAGGGATGGTGGGCCAGGTCCATGAAGGGAGACGGGAACAAGGGGTGAGGGCTTAACCGGGGACCAGGGCGAGACACCGAGTCCAACGGATGGCCAGGGCGAGACACAGAGTCCATCAGGCGGCCAGGGCGGTGAAGACCCCTCGGGCGGCCAGGGCGGTGAAGACTCCTCGGGCGGCCAGGGCGGTGAAGACCCCTCGGGCGGCCAGGGCGGTGAAGACCCCTCGGGCGGCCAGGGCGGTGAAGACCCCTCGGGCGGCCAGGGCGGTGAAGACCCCTCGGGCGGCCAGGGCGGTGAAGACCCCTCGGGTGGCCAGGGCGGTGAAGACCCCTCGGGCGGCCAGGGCGGTGAAGACCCTTCGGGCGGCCAGGGCGGTGAAGACCCCTCGGGCGGCCAGGGCGGTGCAGACCCCTCGGGCGGCCAGGGCGGTGCAGACCCCTCGGGCGGCCAGGGCGGAGCAGACCTTTCGGGCGGCCAGGGCACAGACACCGGCTCAGGAACAGGCACTGGCTCTGCCTCCGGCGCAGGAACAGGCACTGGCTCTGTCTCCGGCTCAGGAACAGGCATTGGTTCTGCTTCCGGCTCAAGAACCGGCGCTGGCTCTGCCTCCAGCTCGGGAACCGGCGCTGGCTCTGCCTCCGGCTCGGGAAAAGGTGCTGGCTCAGGGACAGTCTCTCGCACCGGCTCAGGGACAGGCACCGGCTCAGGGACAGGCACCGGCTCAGGGACAGGCACCGGCTCTGCCTCCGGCTCGGGAACAGGCGCCGGCTCAGGAACTGACACTAAAACAGACACCGTCACAAGAACAGACACAAACACAGACAAAAACGCTGGGTCCTGAACCAACATGAGCTCCAGATCAGGGACAGGCACTGGCTCAGGGACAGGCACCGGCTCAGGGACAGGCACCGGCTCAGGGACAGGCACCGGCTCAGGGACAGGCACCGGCTCAGGGACAGGCAGGCTCCGAAGGTTGGAAGGCTCCGGCTGAGGGAAAGGCTCCGGCTCAGGGACAGGCTCCGGCTCAGGGACAGGCTCCGGCTCAGGGACAGGCTCCGGCTCAGGGACAGGCTCCGGCTCAGGGACAGGTCTCTCCAACGTCTTAATCAGACTCTCTCTCTGGGCCGACGGGACGTGGACAGTCTCTCGCTTTGCCGACGGGACGTGGACAGTCTCTCGCTGGGCCGACGGGACGTGGACAGTCTCTCGCTGGGCCGACGGGACGTGGACAGTCTCTCGCTGGGCAGACGGGACGTGAACAGTCTCTCGCTGGGCAGACGTGCATTTCCTCCCACTTCTCCGTTTGTGACGGTGAGATGTTGGCTCTGAGCTGTCCCTCACTGGCCCAGGGTCGAAGGGGGGCCAGGGTGGAGAGTGGTGTTGAACTTCTTCTCGACCACCTCCTCCTCTGCGTCCTCCCCGGGTCCCACGAAAAATGACTAGACGGGTTCCATGAAAATAATCTCTCCTCTCCCGCTCAGTGGCTGGGGAAGAGAAGTTTGAAAACATACCGCTGGATTTAGGGTGTGACGGAGTCGTTCTGTCACGATCCACACACAGGAAACTGGGGTAAATCCAAAAGCAGTATTTTATTAAAGTCAGCCAGGCAAGGGTCAATAATCGAAGCAGTCCAAAACAAGAAACAAACAAGCAGGAACTAGAACTTAACATAGACATGAAGTGGTGTGACACAAAATACAACGACTCCGTACACATACTAACACAGACAGGGAATATACACTTCTCTAACAAGACTAACACAGAACAGCTGGGAACAATGATTACGGGGCACAGCTGAGTGCAATGATCAGAAGGTGACAGAACAGGATGATGGGAAATGCAGTTGCAGATAGCGAATGACACAGTGGGGAAGGAGGACATCTAGTGGACAAACAAGGGAACACATCTAGACACTGTGACACTCAGGTCAAAGTCTCACAGCCCTCTATCATAATCTAGAGTTTTGAGAAGATTGGAGAAACTTAATTTTTCGACCCAAAAATGAAAACTGTCGTTTTTTTTTCGGGTCGAAATTTTGAAGTTTGATATCTCAGCTCTGGAAGGGTCTAGATCATCCATTTTTGCACTCAGGTCAAAGTCTCACAGCCCTCTATCATAATCCAGAGTTTTGAGAAGATTGGAGAAACTTAATTCTTCGCCCAAAAATGAAAAAAAACGAAAGGGGTAACACTGTCGTTTTTTTTTTTCGGGTCGAAATTTTGAAGTTTGATATCTCAGCTCTGGAAGGGTCTAGATCATCCATTTTTGCACTCAGGTCAAAGTCTCACAGCCCTCTATCATAATCCAGAGTTTTGAGAAGATTGGAGAAACTTAATTTTTCGCCCAAAAATGAAAAAAAACAAAAGGGGTAACACTGTCGTTTTTTTTCGGGTCGAAATTTTGAGTTTCGATATCTCAGCTCTGGAAGGGTCTAGAGCCTCCATTTTTGCACTCAGGTCAAAGTCTCACAGCCCTCTATCATAATCCAGAGTTTTGAGAAGATTGGAGAAACTTAATTCTTCGCCCAAAAATGAAAAAAAACGAAAGGGGTAACACTGTCGTTTTTTTTTTTCGGGTCGAAATTTTGAAGTTTGATATCTCAGCTCTGGAAGGGTCTAGATCATCCATTTTTGCACTCAGGTCAAAGTCTCACAGCCCTCTATCATAATCCAGAGTTTTGAGAAGATTGGAGAAACTTAATTTTTCGCCCAAAAATGAAAAAAAAACAAAAAACGAAAGGGGTAACACTGTCGTTTTTTTTTCGGGTCGAAATTTTGAAGTTTGATATCTCAGCTCTGGAAGGGTCTAGATCATCCATTTTTGCACTCAGGTCAAAGTCTCACAGCCCTCTATCATAATCCAGAGTTTTGAGAAGATTGGAGAAACTTAATTTTTCGCCCAAAAATGAAAAAAAATAAAAGGGGTAACACTGTCGTTTTTTTTTTCGGGTCGAAATTTTGAAGTTTGATATCTCAGCTCTGGAAGGGTCTAGATCATCCATTTTTGCACTCAGGTCAAAGTCTCACAGCCCTCTATCATAATCCAGAGTTTTGAGAAGATTGGAGAAACTTAATTTTTCGCCCAAAAATGAAAAAAAAAACGAAAGGGGTAACACTGTCGTTTTTTTTTTTTCGGGTCGAAATTTTGAGTTTCGGCACTCAGCTCTGGAAGGGTCTAGAGCCTCCATTTTTGCACTCAGGTCAAAGTCTCACAGCCCTCTATCATAATCCAGACTTTTGAGAAGATTGGAGAAACTTAATTCTTCGCCCAAAAATGAAAAAAAAAAACGAAAGGGGTAACACTGTCGTTTTTTTTTTCGGGTCGAAATTTTGAAGTTTGATATCTCAGCTCTGGAAGGGTCTAGATCATCCATTTTTGCACTCAGGTCAAAGTCTCAAAGCACTCTATCATAATCCAGAGTTTTGAGAAGATTGGAGAAACTTAATTTTTCGCCCAAAAATGAAAAAAAAAACGAAAGGGGTAAGTAACACTGTCGTTTTTTTTTCGGGTCGAAATTTTGAAGTTTGATATCTCAGCTCTTCAAGGGTCTAGATCATCCATTTTTGCACTCAGGTCAAAGTCTCACAGCCCTCTATCATAATCCAGAGTTTTGAGAAGATTGGAGAAACTTAATTTTTCGCCCAAAAATGAAAAAAAAACAAAAGGGGTAACACTGTCGTTTTTTTTTTCGTGTCGAAATTTTGAGTTTCGATATCTCAGCTCTGGAAGGGTCTAGAGCCTCCATTTTTGCACTCAGGTCAAAGTCCCACAGCCCTCTATCATAATCCAGAGTTTTGAGAAGATTGGAGAAACTTAATTTTTCGCCCAAAAATGAAAAAAAAAAACCGAAAGGGGTAACACTGTCGTTTTTTTTTTCGGGTCGAAATTTTGAAGTTTGATATCTCAGCTCTGGAAGGGTCTAGATCATCCATTTTTGCACTCAGGTCAAAGTCTCACAGCCCTCTATTATAATCCAGAGTTTTGAGAAGATTGGAGAAACTTAATTTTTCGCCCAAAAACAAAAAAAAACAAAAGGGGTAACACTGTCGTTTTTTTTTCGGGTCGAAATTTTGAGTTTCGATATCTCAGCTCTTGAAGGGTCTAGAGCCTCAATTTTTGCACTCAGGTCAAAGTCTCACAGCCCTCTATCATAATCCAGAGTTTTGAGAAGATTGGAGAAACTTAATTCTTCGCCCAAAAATGAAAAAAAAAAAACGAAAGGGGTAACACTGTCGTTTTTTTTTTCGGGTCGAAATTTTGAAGTTTGATATCTCAGCTCTGGAAGGGTCTAGATCATCCATTTTTTGCACTCAGGTCAAAGTCTCACAGCCCTCTATCATAATCCAGAGTTTTGAGAAGATTGGAGAAACTTAATTTTTCGCCCAAAAATGAAAAAACAAAACAAAAGGGGTAACACTGTCGGTTTTTTTTCGGGTCGAAATTTTGAGTTTCGATATCTCAGCTCTGGAAGGGTCTAGAGCCTCCATTTTTGCACTTAGGTCAAAGTCTCACAGCCCTCTATCATAATCCAGAGTTTTGAGAAGATTGGAGAAACTAAATTTTTCGCCCAAAAATGAAAAAAAAAAACGAAAGGGGTAACACTGTCGGTTTTTTTTCGGGTCGAAATTTTGAAGTTTGATATCTCAGCTCTGGAAGGGTCTAGATCATCCATTTTTGCACTCAGGTCAAAGTCTCACAGCCCTCTATCATAATCCAGAGTTTTGAGAAGATTGGAGAAACTTAATTTTTCGCCCAAAAATGAAAAAAACAAAACAAAAGGGGTAACACTGTCGTTTTTTTTTCGGGTCGAAATTTTGAGTTTCGATATCTCAGCTCTGGAAGGGTCTAGAGCCTCCATTTTTGCACTTAGGTCAAAGTCTCACAGCCCTCTATCATAATCCAGAGTTTTGAGAAGATTGGAGAAACTAAATTTTTCGCCCAAAAATGAAAAAAAAAAACGAAAGGGGTAACACTGTCGTTTTTTTTTTCGGGTCGAAATTTTGAAGTTTGATATCTCAGCTCTGGAAGGGTCTAGATCATCAATTTTTGCACTCAGGTCAAAGTCTCACAGCCCTCTATCATAATCCAGAGTTTTGAGAAGATTGGAGAAACTTAATTTTTTGCCCAAAAATGAAAAAAAAAAACCGAAAGGGGTAACACTGTCGTTTTTTTTTCGGCTCGAAATTTTGAAGTTTGATATCTCAGCTCTGGAAGGGTCTAGATCATTCATTTTTGCACTCAGGTCAAAGTCTCACAGCCCTCTATCATAATCCAGAGTTTTGAGAAGATTGGAGAAACTTAATTTTTCGCACAAAAATGAAAAAAAAAAAACCGAAAGGGGTAACACTGTCGTTTTTTTTTTCGGGTCGAAATTTTGAGTTTCGATATCTCAGCTCTGGAAGGGTCTGGAGCCTCCATTTTTGCACTCAGGTCTATGTCTCATGGCTCTCTATCAGAATCCAGAGTTTTCAGAAAATTGGGGATACTTAATTTTTCGCCCAAAAAAAAAAAACGTAAGGGGTAACACTGTCGTTTTTTTTACGGGTCGAAATTTTGATTTTCGATATCTCAGCTCTGGAAGGGTTTAAAGCCTCCATTGTTGCACTCAGGTCTAAGTCTCATGGCCCTCTATCAGAATCCAGAGTTTTGAGAAGATTGGGGATACTTAATTTTTCGCCCAAAAAAAACGTAAGGGGTAACACTGTCGGTTTTTTTTCGGGTCGAAATTTTGATTTTCGATATCTCAGCTCTGGAAGGGTCAAGAGCCTCCATTGTTGCACTCAGGTCTAAGTCTCATGGCCCTCTATCAGAATCCAGAGTTTTGAGAAGATTGGGGATACTAAATTTTTCGCCCAAAAAAAAAACTTAAGGGGTAACACTGTCGTTTTTTTTTTCGGGTCGAAATTTTTATTTTCGATATCTCAGCTCTGGAAGGGTCTAGAGCCTCCATTGTTGCACTCAGGTCTAAGTCTCATGGCCCTCTATTAGAATCCAGAGTTTTGAGAAGATTGGGGATACTTAATTTTTCACCCCAAAAAAAAACGTAAGGGGTAACACTGTCGTTTTTTTTCTGGTCGAAATTTTGAATTTCAATATCTCAGCTCTGGAAGGGTCTAGAGCCTCCATTGTTGCACTCAGGTCTAAGTCTCATGGCCCTCTATCAGAATCCAGAGTTTTGAGAAGATTGGGGATACTTAATTTTTCGCCCCCCCAAAAAAACGTAAGGGGTAACACTGTCGTTTTTTTTCGGGTCGAACTTTTGATTTTCGATATCTCAGCTCTGGAAGGGTCTAGAGCCTCCATTGTTGCACTCAGGTCTAAGTCTCATGGCTCTCTATCAAAATCCAGAGTTTTGAGAAGATTGGGGATACTAAATTTTTCGCCCCCAAAAAAAAACATAAGGGGTAACACTGTCGTTTTTTTTCGGGTCGAAATTTTGATTTTCGATATCTCAGCTCTGGAAGGGTCTAGAGCCTCCATTGTTGCACTCAGGTCTATGTCTCATGGCCCTCTATCAGAATCCAGAGTTTTGAGAAGATTGGGGATACTTAATTTTTCACCCCAAAAAAAAACGTAAGGGGTAACACTGTCGTTTTTTTTTCGGGTCGAAATTTTGAGTTTAGATATCTCATCACTGGAAGGGTCTAGAGCCTCCATTGTTGCACTCAGGTCAAAGTCTCACAGCCCTCTATCATAATCCAGAGTTTTGAGAAGATTGGAGAAACTTAATTTTTCGCCCCAAAAAAAAAAAAAAGGGGTAACAGTGTCGTTTTTTTTTTCGGGTCGAATTTTTGAGTTTCGATATCTCAGCTCTGGAAGGGTCTAGATCCTCCATTTTTGCACTCAGGTCAAAGTCTCACAGCCCTCTATCGTAATCCAGAGTTTTGAGAAGATTGGAGAAACGTAATTTTTCGCCCAAAAATGAAAAAAAAAAACGAAAGGGGTAACACTGTCGTTTTTTTTTCGGGTCGAAATTTTGAAGTTTGATATCTCAGCTCTGGAAGGGTCTAGATCATCCATTTTTGCACTCAGGTCAAAGTATCACAGCACTCTATCATAATCCACAGTTTTGAGAAGATTGGAGAAACTTAATTTTTCGCCCAAAAATGAAAAAAAAACCGAAAGGGGTAAGTAACACTGTCGTTTTTTTCGGGTCGAAATTTTGAAGTTTGATATCTCAGCTCTGGAAGGGTCTAGATCATCCATTTTTGCACTCAGGTCAAAGTCTCACAGCACTCTATCATAATACAGAGTTTTGAGAAGATTGGAGAAACTTAATTTTTCGCCCAAAAATGAAAAAAAAAACGAAAGGGGTAAGTAACACTGTCGTTTTTTTCGGGTCGAAATTTTGAAGTTTGATATCTCAGCTCTGGAAGGGTCTAGATCATCCATTTTTGCACTCAGGTCAAAGTCTCACAGCCCTCTATCATAATCCAGAGTTTTGAGAAGATTGGAGAAACTTAATTTTTTGCCCAAAAATGAAAAAAAACCGAAAGGGGTAACACTGTCGTTTTTTTTTCGGGTCGAAATTTTGAAGTTTGATATCTCAGCTCTGGAAGGGTCTAGATCATCCATTTTTGCACTCAGGTCAAAGTCTCACAGCCCTCTATCATAATCCAGAGTTTTGAAAAGATTGGAGAAACTTAATTTTTCGCCCAAAAATGAAAAAAAAACAAAAGGGGTAACACTGTCGTTTTTTTTTCGGGTCGAAATTTTGAGTTTCGATATCTCAGCTCTGGAAGGGTCTAGATCATCCATTTTTGCACTCAGGTCAAAGTCTCACAGCCCTCTATCATAATCCAGAGTTTTCAGAAGATTGAAGAAACTTAATTTTTCGCCCAAAAATGAAAAAAAACGAAAGTGGTAACATTGTCGTTTTTTTTTTTCGGGTCGAAATTTTGAAGTTTGATATCTCAGCTCTGGAAAGGTCTGGAGCCTCCATTTTTGCACTCAGGTCAAAGTCTCACAGCCCTCTATCATAATCCAGAGTTTTGAGAAGATTGGAGAAACTAAATTTTTCGCCCAAAAATGAAAAAAAAAAACGAAAGGGGTAACACTGTCGTTTTTTTTTTCGGGTCGAAATTTTGAAGTTTGATATCTCAGCTCTGGAAGGGTCTAGATCATCCATTTTTGCACTCAGGTCAAAGTCTCACAGCCCTCTATCATAATCCAGAGTTTTGAGAAGATTGGAGAAACTTAATTTTTTGCCCAAAAATGAAAAAAAAACCGAAAGGGGTACCACTGTCGTTTTTTTTTTCGGGTCGAAATTTTGAAGTTTGATATCTCAGCTCTGGAAGGGTCTGGAGCCTCCATTTTTGCACTCAGGTCTAAGTCTCATGGCCCTCTATTAGAATCCAGAGTTTTGAGAAGATTGGGGATACTTAATTTTTCACCCCAAAAAAAAACGTAAGGGGTAACACTGTCGTTTTTTTTCTGGTCAAAATTTTGAATTTCGATATCTCAGCTCTGGAAGGGTCTAGAGCCTCCATTGTTGCACTCAGGTCTAAGTCTCATGGCCCTCTATCAGAATCCAGAGTTTTGAGAAGATTGGGGATACTAAATTTTTCGCCCAAAAAAAAAAAACGTAAGGGGTAACACTGTCGTTTTTTTTCGGGTCGAAATTTTGATTTTCGATATCTCAGCTCTGGAAGGGTCTAGAGCCTCCATTGTTGCACTCAGGTCTATGTCTCATGGCCCTCTATCAGAATCCAGAGTTTTGAGAAGATTGGGGATACTTAATTTTTCACCCCAAAAAAACCCGTAAGGGGTAACACTGTCGTTTTTTTTTCGGGTCGAAATTTTGAGTTTAGATATCTCAGCACTGGAAGGGTCTAGAGCCTCCATTGTTGCACTCAGGTCAAAGTCTCACAGCCCTCTATCATAATTCAGAGTTTTGAGAAGATTGGAGAAACTTAATTTTTCGCCCCCAAAAAAAAAAAAAAGGGGTAACAGTGTCGTTTTTTTTTTCGGGTCGAATTTTTGAGTTTCGATATCTCAGCTCTGGAAGGGTCTAGATCCTCCATTTTTGCACTCAGGTCAAAGTCTCACAGCCCTCTATCGTAATCCAGAGTTTTGAGAAGATTGGAGAAACTTAATTTTTCGCCCAAAAATGAAAAAAAAAATGAAAGGGGTAAGTAACACTGTCGTTTTTTTCGGGTCGAAATTTTGAAGTTTGATATCTCAGCTCTGGAAGGGTCTAGATCATCCATTTTTGCACTCAGGTCAAAGTCTCACAGCACTCTATCATAATCCAGAGTTTTGAGAAGATTGGAGAAACTTAATTTTTCGCCCAAAAATGAAAAAAAAAAACGAAAGGGGTAAGTAACACTGTCGTTTTTTTCGGGTCGAAATTTTGAAGTTTGATATCTCAGCTCTGGAAGGGTCTAGATCATCCATTTTTGCACTCAGGTCAAAGTCTCACAGCCCTCTATCATAATCCAGAGTTTTGAGAAGATTGGAGAAACTTATTTTTTTGCCCAAAAATGAAAAAAAAACCGAAAGGGGTAACACTGTCGTTTTTTTTTTCGGGTCGAAAATTTGAAGTTTGATATCTCAGCTCTGGAAGGGTCTAGATCATCCATTTTTGCACTCAGGTCAAAGTCTCACAGCCCTCTATCATAATCCAGAGATTTGAGAAGATTGGAGAAACTTAATTTTTCGCCCAAAAATGAAAAAAAAAACCGAAAGGGGTAACACTGTTGTTTTTTTTTCGGGTCGAAATTTTGAAGTTTGATATCTCAGCTCTGGAAGGGTCTAGATCATCCATTTTTGCACTCAGGTCAAAGTCTCACAGCCCTCTATCATAATCCAGAGTTTTGAGAAGATTGGAGAAACTTAATTTTTCGCCCAAAAATGAAAAAAAAACAAAAGGGGTAACACTGTCGTTTTTTTTTCGGGTCGAAATTTTGAGTTTCGATATCTCAGCTCTGGAAGGGTCTAGAGCCTCCATTTTTGCACTTAGGTCAAAGTCTCACAGCCCTCTATCATAATCCAGAGTTTTGAGAAGATTGGAGAAACTTAATTTTTCGCCCAAAAATGAAAAAAAAACGAAAGGGGTAACACTGTCGTTTTTTTTTCGGGTCGAAATTTTAAAGTTTGATATCTCAGCTCTGGAAGGGTCTAGATCATCCATTTTTGCACTCAGATCAAAGTCTCACAGCCCTCTATCATAATCCAGAGTTTTGAGAATATTGGAGAAACTTAATTTTTCGCCCAAAAATGAAAAAAAAAACCGAAAGGGGTAACACTGTCGTTTTTTTTTTCGGGTCGAAATTTTGAAGTTTGATAACTCAGCTCTGGAAGGGTCTAGATCATCCATTTTTGCACTCAGGTCAAAGTCTCACAGCCCTCTATCATAATCCAGAGTTTTCAGAAGATTGGAGAAACTTAAGTTTTCGCCCAAAAATGAAAAAAAAACGAAAGTGGTAACACTGTCATTTTTTTTTTTCGGGTTGAAATTTTGAAGTTTGATATCTCAGCTCTGGAAAGGTCTGGAGCCTCCATTTTTGCACTCAGGTCAAAGTCTCACAGCCCTCTATCATAATCCAGAGTTTTGAGAAGATTGGAGAAACTTAATTTTTCGCCCAAAAACGAAAAAAAAAAACCAAAGGGGTAACACTGTCGTTTTTTTTTTCGGGTCGAAATTTTGAAGTTTGATATCTCAGCTCTGGAAGGGTCTAGATCATCCATTTTTGCACTCAGGTCAAAGTCTCACAGCCCTCTATCATAATCCAGAGTTTTGAGAAGATTGGAGAAACTTAATTTTTTGCCCAAAAATGAAAAAAAAACCGAAAGGGGTAACACTGTCGTTTTTTTTTCGGGTCGAAATTTTGAGTTTCGATATCTCAGCTCTGGAAGGGTCTAGAGCCTCCATTTTTGCACTTAGGTCAAAGTCTCACAGCCCTCTATCATAATCCAGAGTTTTGAGAAGATTGGAGAAACTTAATTTTTCGCCCAAAAATGAAAAAAAAACGAAAGGGGTAACACTGTCGTTTTTTTTTCGGGTCGAAATTTTAAAGTTTGATATCTCAGCTCTGGAAGGGTCTAGATCATCCATTTTTGCACTCAGATCAAAGTCTCACAGCTCTTTATCATAATCCAGAGTTTTGAGAAGATTGGAGAAACTTAATTTTTCGCCCAAAAATGAAAAAAAAAAACCGAAAGGGGTAACACTGTCGTTTTTTTTTTCGGGTCGAAATTTTGAAGTTTGATAACTCAGCTCTGGAAGGGTCTAGATCATCCATTTTTGCACTCAGGTCAAAGTCTCACAGCCCTCTATCATAATCCAGAGTTTTCAGAAGATTGGAGAAACTTAATTTTTCGCCCAAAAATGAAAAAAAAAAACGAAAGTGGTAACACTGTCGTTTTTTTTTTTCGGGTCGAAATTTTGAAGTTTGATATCTTAGCTCTGGAAGGGTCTAGATCATCCATTTTTGCACTCAGGTCAAAGTCTCACAGCCCTCTATCATAATCCAGAGTTTTGAGAAGATTGGAGAAACGTAATTTTTCGCCCAAAAATGAAAAAAAAGAAAAACGAAAGGGGTAACACTGTCGTTTTTTTTTTTCGGGTCGAAATTTTGAAGTTTGATATCTCAGCTCTGGAAGGGTCTAGATCATCCATTTTTGCACTCAGGTCAAAGTCTCACAGCCCTCTATCATAATCCAGAGTTTTGAGAAGATTGGAGAAACTTAATTTTTCGCCCAAAAATGAAAAAAAAAACGAAAGGGGTAACACTGTCGTTTTTTTTTTCGGGTCGAAATTTTGAAGTTTGATAACTCAGCTCTGGAAGGGTTTAGATCATCCATTTTTGCACTCAGGTCAAAGTCTCACAGCCCTCTATCATAATCCAGAGTTTTGAGAAGATTGGAGAAACTTAATTTTTCGCCAAAAATGAAAAAAAACAAAAGGGGTAACACTGTCGTTTTTTTTTTCGGGTCGAAATTTTGAGTTTCGATATCTCAGCTCTGGAAAGGTCTGGAGCCTCCATTTTTGCACTCAGGTCAAAGTCTCACAGCCCTCTATCATAATCCAGAGTTTTGAGAAGATTGGAGAAACTTAATTTTTCGCCCAAAAATGAAAAAAAACGAAAGGGGTAACACTGTCGTTTTTTTTTTCGGGTCGAAATTTTGAAGTTTGATATCTCAGCTCTGGAAGGGTCTAGATCATCAATTTTTGCACTCAGGTCAAAGTCTCACAGCCCTCTATCATAATCCAGAGTTTTGAGAAGATTGGAGAAACTTAAATTTTCGCCCAAAAATGAAAAAAAACGAAAGGGGTAACACTGTCGTTTTTTTTTTCGGGTCGAAATTTTGAAGTTTGATATCTCAGCTCTGTAAGGGTCTAGATCATCCATTTTTGCACTCAGGTCAAAGTCTCACAGCCCTCTATCATAATCCAGAGTTTTGAGAAGATTGGAGAAACTTAATTTTTCGCCAAAAAATGAAAAAAAAAACAAAAGGGGTAACACTGTCGTTTTTTTTTCGGGTCGAAATTTTGAGTTTCGATATCTCAGCTCTGGAAGGGTCTAGAGCCTCCATTTTTGCACTTAGGTCAAAGTCTCACAGCCCTCTATCATAATCCAGAGTTTTGAGAAGATTGGAGAAACTAAATTTTTCGCCCAAAAATGAAAAAAAAAAAACGAAAGAGGTAACACTGTCGTTTTTTTTTTCGGGTCGAAATTTTGAAGTTTGATATCTCAGCTCTGGAAGGGTCTAGATCATCCATTTTTGCACTCAGGTCAAAGTCTCACAGCCCTCTATCATAATCCAGAGTTTTGAGAAGATTGGAGAAACTTAATTTTTTGCCCAAAAATGAAAAAAAAAACCGAAAGGGGTAACACTGTCGTTTTTTTTTCGGGTCGAAATTTTGAAGTTTGATATCTCAGCTCTGGAAGGGTCTAGATCATCCATTTTTGCACTCAGATCAAAGTCTCACAGCCCTCTATCATAATCCAGAGTTTTGAGAAGATTGGAGAAACTTAATTTTTCGCCCAAAAATGAAAAAAAAAACGAAAGGGGTAACACTGTCGTTTTTTTTTTCGGGTCGAAATTTTGAGTTTCGATATCTCAGCTCTGGAAGGGTCTGGAGCCTCCATTTTTGCACTCAGGTCTATGTCTCATGGCCCTCTATCAGAATCCAGAGTTTTGAGAAGATTGGGGATACTTAATTTTTCGCCCCCCAAAAAAACGTAAGGGGTAACACTGTCGTTTTTTTTACGGGTCGAAATTTTGATTTTCGATATCTCAGCTCTGGAAGGGTTTAAAGCCTCCATTGTTGCACTCAGGTCTAAGTCTCATGGCCCTCTATTAGAATCCAAAGTTTTGAGAAGATTGGGGATACTTAATTTTTCACCCCAAAAAAAAAACGTAAGGGGTAACACTGTCGTTTTTTTTCTGGTCGAAATTTTGAATTTCGATATCTCAGCTCTGGAAGGGTCTAGAGCCTCCATTGTTGCACTCAGGTCTAAGTCTCATGGCCCTCTATCAGAATCCAGAGTTTTGAGAAGATTGGGGATACTACATTTTTCGCCCAAAAAAAAAACGTAAGGGGTAACACTGTCGTTTTTTTTTCGGGTCGAAATTTTGATTTTCGATATCTCAGCTCTGGAAGGGTCTAGAGCCTCCATTGTTGCACTCAGGTCTAAGTCTCATGGCCCTCTATTAAAATCCAGAGTTTTGAGAAGATTGGGGATACTTAATTTTTCACCCCAAAAAAAAAACGTAAGGGGTAGCACTGTCGTTTTTTTTTCTGGTCGAAATTTTGAATTTCGATATCTCAGGTCTGGAAGGGTCTAGAGCCTCCATTGTTGCACTCAGGTCTAAGTCTCATGGCCCTCTATCAGAATCCAGAGTTTTGAGAAGATTGGGGATACTAAATTTTTCGCCCAAAAAAAAAAACGTAAGGGGTAACACTGTCGTTTTTTTTTCGGGTCGAAATTTTGATTTTCGATATCTCAGCTCTGGAAGGGTCTAGAGCCTCCATTGTTGCACTCAGGTCTAAGTCTCATGGCCCTCTATTAGAATCCAGAGTTTTGAGAAGATTGGGGATACTTAATTTTTCACCCCAAAAAAAAAACGTAAGGGGTAGCACTGTCGTTTTTTTTTCTGGTCGAAATTTTGAATTTCGATATCTCAGCTCTGGAAGGGTCTAGAGCCTCCATTGTTGCACTCAGGTCTAAGTCTCATGGCCCTCTATTAGAATCCAGAGTTTTGAGAAGATTGGGGATACTTAATTTTTCACCCCAAAAAAAAAACCGAAAGGGGTAACACTTTCGTTTTTTTTTTCGGGTCGAAATTTTGAAGTTTGATAACTCAGCTCTGGAAGGGTCTAGATCATCCATTTTTGCACTCAGGTCAAAGTCTCACAGCCCTCTATCATAATCCAGAGTTTTCAGAAGATTGGAGAAACTTAAGTTTTCGCCCAAAAATGAAAAAAAAACGAAAGTGGTAACACTGTCATTTTTTTTTTTCGGGTTGAAATTTTGAAGTTTGATATCTCAGCTCTGGAAAGGTCTGGAGCCTCCATTTTTGCACTCAGGTCAAAGTCTCACAGCCCTCTATCATAATCCAGAGTTTTGAGAAGATTGGAGAAACTTAATTTTTCGCCCAAAAACGAAAAAAAAAACCAAAGGGGTAACACTGTCGTTTTTTTTTTCGGGTCGAAATTTTGAAGTTTGATATCTCAGCTCTGGAAGGGTCTAGATCATCCATTTTTGCACTCAGGTCAAAGTCTCACAGCCCTCTATCATAATCCAGAGTTTTGAGAAGATTGGAGAAACTTAATTTTTTGCCCAAAAATGAAAAAAAAACCGAAAGGGGTAACACTGTCGTTTTTTTTTCGGGTCGAAATTTTGAGTTTCGATATCTCAGCTCTGGAAGGGTCTAGAGCCTCCATTTTTGCACTTAGGTCAAAGTCTCACAGCCCTCTATCATAATCCAGAGTTTTGAGAAGATTGGAGAAACTTAATTTTTCGCCCAAAAATGAAAAAAAACGAAAGGGGTAACACTGTCGTTTTTTTTTCGGGTCGAAATTTTAAAGTTTGATATCTCAGCTCTGGAAGGGTCTAGATCATCCATTTTTGCACTCAGATCAAAGTCTCACAGCTCTTTATCATAATCCAGAGTTTTGAGAAGATTGGAGAAACTTAATTTTTCGCCCAAAAATGAAAAAAAAAAACCGAAAGGGGTAACACTGTCGTTTTTTTTTTCGGGTCGAAATTTTGAAGTTTGATAACTCAGCTCTGGAAGGGTCTAGATCATCCATTTTTGCACTCAGGTCAAAGTCTCACAGCCCTCTATCATAATCCAGAGTTTTCAGAAGATTGGAGAAACTTAATTTTTCGCCCAAAAATGAAAAAAAAAAACGAAAGTGGTAACACTGTCGTTTTTTTTTTTCGGGTCGAAATTTTGAAGTTTGATATCTTAGCTCTGGAAGGGTCTAGATCATCCATTTTTGCACTCAGGTCAAAGTCTCACAGCCCTCTATCATAATCCAGAGTTTTGAGAAGATTGGAGAAACGTAATTTTTCGCCCAAAAATGAAAAAAAAGAAAAACGAAAGGGGTAACACTGTCGTTTTTTTTTTCGGGTCGAAATTTTGAAGTTTGATATCTCAGCTCTGGAAGGGTCTAGATCATCCATTTTTGCACTCAGGTCAAAGTCTCACAGCCCTCTATCATAATCCAGAGTTTTGAGAAGATTGGAGAAACTTAATTTTTCGCCCAAAAATGAAAAAAAAAACCGAAAGGGGTAACACTGTCGTTTTTTTTTTCGGGTCGAAATTTTGAAGTTTGATAACTCAGCTCTGGAAGGGTTTAGATCATCCATTTTTGCACTCAGGTCAAAGTCTCACAGCCCTCTATCATAATCCAGAGTTTTGAGAAGATTGGAGAAACTTAATTTTTCGCCAAAAATGAAAAAAAACAAAAGGGGTAACACTGTCGTTTTTTTTTTCGGGTCGAAATTTTGAGTTTCGATATCTCAGCTCTGGAAAGGTCTGGAGCCTCCATTTTTGCACTCAGGTCAAAGTCTCACAGCCCTCTATCATAATCCAGAGTTTTGAGAAGATTGGAGAAACTTAATTTTTCGCCCAAAAATGAAAAAAAACGAAAGGGGTAACACTGTCGTTTTTTTTTTCGGGTCGAAATTTTGAAGTTTGATATCTCAGCTCTGGAAGGGTCTAGATCATCAATTTTTGCACTCAGGTCAAAGTCTCACAGCCCTCTATCATAATCCAGAGTTTTGAGAAGATTGGAGAAACTTAAATTTTCGCCCAAAAATGAAAAAAAACGAAAGGGGTAACACTGTCGTTTTTTTTTTCGGGTCGAAATTTTGAAGTTTGATATCTCAGCTCTGTAAGGGTCTAGATCATCCATTTTTGCACTCAGGTCAAAGTCTCACAGCCCTCTATCATAATCCAGAGTTTTGAGAAGATTGGAGAAACTTAATTTTTCGCCAAAAAATGAAAAAAAAAACAAAAGGGGTAACACTGTCGTTTTTTTTTCGGGTCGAAATTTTGAGTTTCGATATCTCAGCTCTGGAAGGGTCTAGAGCCTCCATTTTTGCACTTAGGTCAAAGTCTCACAGCCCTCTATCATAATCCAGAGTTTTGAGAAGATTGGAGAAACTAAATTTTTCGCCCAAAAATGAAAAAAAAAAAACGAAAGAGGTAACACTGTCGTTTTTTTTTTCGGGTCGAAATTTTGAAGTTTGATATCTCAGCTCTGGAAGGGTCTAGATCATCCATTTTTGCACTCAGGTCAAAGTCTCACAGCCCTCTATCATAATCCAGAGTTTTGAGAAGATTGGAGAAACTTAATTTTTTGCCCAAAAATGAAAAAAAAAACCGAAAGGGGTAACACTGTCGTTTTTTTTTCGGGTCGAAATTTTGAAGTTTGATATCTCAGCTCTGGAAGGGTCTAGATCATCCATTTTTGCACTCAGATCAAAGTCTCACAGCCCTCTATCATAATCCAGAGTTTTGAGAAGATTGGAGAAACTTAATTTTTCGCCCAAAAATGAAAAAAAAAACGAAAGGGGTAACACTGTCGTTTTTTTTTTCGGGTCGAAATTTTGAGTTTCGATATCTCAGCTCTGGAAGGGTCTGGAGCCTCCATTTTTGCACTCAGGTCTATGTCTCATGGCCCTCTATTAGAATCCAAAGTTTTGAGAAGATTGGGGATACTTAATTTTTCGCCCCCCAAAAAAACGTAAGGGGTAACACTGTCGTTTTTTTTACGGGTCGAAATTTTGATTTTCGATATCTCAGCTCTGGAAGGGTTTAAAGCCTCCATTGTTGCACTCAGGTCTAAGTCTCATGGCCCTCTATTAGAATCCAAAGTTTTGAGAAGATTGGGGATACTTAATTTTTCACCCCAAAAAAAAAACGTAAGGGGTAACACTGTCGTTTTTTTTCTGGTCGAAATTTTGAATTTCGATATCTCAGCTCTGGAAGGGTCTAGAGCCTCCATTGTTGCACTCAGGTCTAAGTCTCATGGCCCTCTATCAGAATCCAGAGTTTTGAGAAGATTGGGGATACTACATTTTTCGCCCAAAAAAAAAAACGTAAGGGGTAACACTGTCGTTTTTTTTTCGGGTCGAAATTTTGATTTTCGATATCTCAGCTCTGGAAGGGTCTAGAGCCTCCATTGTTGCACTCAGGTCTAAGTCTCATGGCCCTCTATTAAAATCCAGAGTTTTGAGAAGATTGGGGATACTTAATTTTTCACCCCAAAAAAAAAACGTAAGGGGTAGCACTGTCGTTTTTTTTTCTGGTCGAAATTTTGAATTTCGATATCTCAGGTCTGGAAGGGTCTAGAGCCTCCATTGTTGCACTCAGGTCTAAGTCTCATGGCCCTCTATCAGAATCCAGAGTTTTGAGAAGATTGGGGATACTAAATTTTTCGCCCAAAAAAAAAAACGTAAGGGGTAACACTGTCGTTTTTTTTTCGGGTCGAAATTTTGATTTTCGATATCTCAGCTCTGGAAGGGTCTAGAGCCTCCATTGTTGCACTCAGGTCTAAGTCTCATGGCCCTCTATTAGAATCCAGAGTTTTGAGAAGATTGGGGATACTTAATTTTTCACCCCAAAAAAAAAACGTAAGGGGTAGCACTGTCGTTTTTTTTTCTGGTCGAAATTTTGAATTTCGATATCTCAGCTCTGGAAGGGTCTAGAGCCTCCATTGTTGCACTCAGGTCTAAGTCTCATGGCCCTCTATCAGAATCCAGAGTTTTGAGAAGATTGGAGAAACTTAATTTTTCGCCCAAAAATGAAAAAAAAAAACAAAAGGGGTAACACTGTCGTTTTTTTTTTTCGGGTCGAAATTTTGAGTTTCGATATCTCAGCTCTGGAAGGGTCTAGAGCCTCCATTTTTGCACTTAGGTCAAAGTCTCACAGCCCTCTATCATAATCCAGAGTTTTGAGAAGATTGGAGAAACTAAATTTTTCGCCCAAAAATGAAAAAAAAAACGAAAGGGGTAACACTGTCGTTTTTTTTTTCGGGTCGAAATTTTGAAGTTTGATATCTCAGCTCTGGAAGGGTCTAGATCATCCATTTTTGCACTCAGGTCAAAGTCTCACAGCCCTCTATCATAATCCAGAGTTTTGAGAAGATTGGAGAAACTTAATTTTTTGCCCAAAAATGAAAAAAAAAACCGAAAGGGGTAACACTGTCGTTTTTTTTTCGGGTCGAAATTTTGAAGTTTGATATCTCAGCTCTGGAAGGGTCTAGATCATCCATTTTTGCACTCAGGTCAAAGTCTCACAGCCCTCTATCATAATCCAGAGTTTTGAGAAGATTGGAGAAACTTAATTTTTCGAACAAAAATGAAAAAAAAAAACGAAAGGGGTAACACTGTCGTTTTTTTTTTTCGGGTCGAAATTTTGAGTTTCGATATCTCAGCTCTGGAAGGGTCTGGAGCCTCCATTTTTGCACTCAGGTCTATGTCTCATGGCCCTCTATCAGAATCCAGAGTTTTGAGAAGATTGGGGATACTTAATTTTTCGCCCCAAAAAAAAAACGTAAGGGGTAACACTGTCGTTTTTTTTACGGGTCGAAATTTTGATTTTCGATATCTCAGCTCTGGAAGGGTTTAAAGCCTCCATTGTTGCACTCAGGTCTAAGTCTCATGGCCCTCTATTAGAATCCAAAGTTTTGAGAAGATTGGGGATACTTAATTTTTCACCCCAAAAAAAAAACGTAAGGGGTAACACTGTCGTTTTTTTTCTGGTCGAAATTTTGAATTTCGATATCTCAGCTCTGGAAGGGTCTAGAGCCTCCATTGTTGCACTCAGGTCTAAGTCTCATGGCCCTCTATCAGAATCCAGAGTTTTGAGAAGATTGGGGATACTAAATTTTTCGCCCAAAAAAAAAAAAACGTAAGGGGTAACACTGTCGTTTTTTTTTCGGGTCGAAATTTTGATTTTCGATATCTCAGCTCTGGAAGGGTCTAGAGCCTCCATTGTTGCACTCAGGTCTAAGTCTCATGGCCCTCTATTAGAATCCAGAGTTTTGAGAAGATTGGGGATACTTAATTTTTCACCCCAAAAAAAAAACGTAAGGGGTAGCACTGTCGTTTTTTTTTCTGGTCGAAATTTTGAATTTCGATATCTCAGCTCTGGAAGGGTCTAGAGCCTCCATTGTTGCACTCAGGTCTAAGTCTCATGGCCCTCTATCAGAATCCAGAGTTTTGAGAAGATTGGGGATACTAAATTTTTCGCCCAAAAAAAAAACGTAAGGGGTAACACTGTCGTTTTTTTTTTCGGGTCGAAATTTTGATTTTCGATATCTCAGCTCTGGAAGGGTCTAGAGCCTCCATTGTTGCACTCAGGTCTAAGTGTCATGGCCCTCTATTAGAATCCAGAGTTTTGAGAAGATTGGGGATACTTAATTTTTCGCCCCCAAAAAAAAACGTAAGGGGTAAAACTGTCGTTTTTTTTTTTTTCGGGTCGAACTTTTGATATTCGATATCTCAGCTCTGGAAGGGTCTAGAGCCTCCATTGTTGCACTCAGGTCTAAGTCTCATGGCCCTCTATCAGAATCCAGAGTTTTGAGAAGATTGGGGATACTAAATTTTTCGCCCAAAAAAAAAACGTAAGGGGTAACACTGTCGTTTTTTTTCGGGTCGAAATTTTGATTTTCGATATCTCCGCTCTGGAAGGGTCTAGAGCCTCCATTGTTGCACTCAGGTCTATGTCTCATGGCCCTCTATCAGAATCCAGAGTTTTGAGAAGATTGGGGATACTTAATTTTTCACCCCAAAAAAAACCGTAAGGGGTAACACTGTCGTTTTTTTTTCGGGTCGAAATTTTGAGTTTAGATATCTCAGCACTGGAAGGGTCTAGAGCCTCCATTGTTGCACTCAGGTCAAAGTCTCACAGCCCTCTATCATAATCCAGAGTTTTGAGAAGATTGGAGAAACTTAATTTTTCGCCCAAAAATGAAAAAAAAACAAAAGGGGTAACACTGTCGTTTTTTTTTCGGGTCGAAATTTTGAGTTTCGATATCTCAGCTCTGGAAGGGTCTGGAGCCTCCATTTTTGCACTCAGGTCAAAGTCTCACAGCCCTCTATCATAATCCAGAGTTTTGAGAAGATTGGAGAAACTTAATTTTTCGCCCAAAAATGAAAAAAAAAAAATGAAAGGGGTAACACTGTCGTTTTTTTTCGGGTCGAAATTTTGAAGTTTGATATCTCAGCTCTGGAAGGGTCTAGATCATCCATTTTTGCACTCAGGTCAAAGTCTCACAGCCCTCTATCATAATCCAGAGTTTTGAGAAGATTGGAGAAACTAAATTTTTCGCCCAAAAATGAAAAAAAAAAAACGAAAGGGGTAACACTGTCGTTTTTTTTTCGGGTCGAAATTTTGAAGTTTGATATCTCAGCTCTGGAAGGGTCTAGATCATCCATTTTTGCACTCAGGTCAAAGTCTCACAGCCCTTTATCATAATCCAGAGTTTTGAGAAGATTGGAGAAAAATAATTTTTCGCCCAAAAATGAAAAAAAAAAAACCGAAAGGGGTAACACTGTCGTTTTTTTTTTCGGGTCGAAATTTTGAAGTTTGATAACTCATCTCTGGAAGGGTCTAGATCATCCATTTTTGCACTCAGGTCAAAGTCTCACAGCCCTCTATCATAATCCAGAGTTTTCAGATGATTGGAGAAACTTAATTTTTCGCCCAAAAATGAAAAAAAAACGAAAGTGGTAACACTGTCGTTTTTTTTTTTCGGGTCGAAATTTTGAAGTTTGATATCTCAGCTCTGGAAGGGTCTAGATCATCCATTTTTGCACTCAGGTCAAAGTCTCACAGCCCTCTATCATAATCCAGAGTTTTGAGAAGATTGGAGAAACTTAATTTTTCGCCCAAAAATGAAAAAAAAAAAAACGAAAGGGGTAACACTGTCGTTTTTTTTTCGGGTCGAAATTTTGAAGTTTGATATCTCAGCTCTGGAAGGGTCTAGATCATCCATTTTTGCACTCAGGTCAAAGTCTCACAGCCCTCTATCATAATCCAGAGTTTTGAGAAGATTGGAGAAACTTAATTTTTCGCCCAAAAATGAAAAAAAAACAAAAGGGGTAACACTGTCGTTTTTTTTTCGGGTCGAAATTTTGAGTTTCGATATCTCAGCTCTGGAAGGGTCTAGAGCCTCCATTTTTGCACTTAGGTCAAAGTCTCACAGCCCTCTATCATAATCCAGAGTTTTGAGAAGATTGGAGAAACTAAATTTTTCGCCCAAAAATGAAAAAAAAACGAAAGGGGTAACACTGTCGTTTTTTTTTCGGGTCGAAATTTTGAAGTTTGATATCTCAGCTCTGGAAGGGTCTAGATCATCCACTTTTGCACTCAGGTCAAAGTCTCACAGCCCTCTATCATAATCCAGAGTTTTGAGAAGATTGGAGAAAAATAATTTTTCGCCCAAAAAATGAAAAAAAAAAACGAAAGGGGTAACACTGTCGTTTTTTTTTTTCGGGTCGAAATTTTGAGTTTCAATATCTCAGCTCTGGAAGTTTCTGGAGCCTCCATTTTTGCACTCAGGTCAAAGTCTCACAGCCCTCTATCATAATCCAGAGTTTTGAGAAGATTGGAGAAACTTAATTTTTCGCCCAAAAATGAAAAAAAAAACGAAAGGGGTAACACTGTCGTTTTTTTTTTTCGGGTCGAAATTTTGAAGTTTGATATCTCAGCTCTGGAAGGGTCTAGATCATCCATTTTTGCACTCAGGTCAAAGTCTCACAGCCCTCTATCATAATCCAGAGTTTTGAGAAGATTGGAGAAACTTAATTTTTCGCCCAAAAATGAAAAAAAAAACCGAAAGGGGTAACACTGTCGTTTTTTTTTCGGGTCGAAATTTTGAAGTTTGATATCTCAGCTCTGGAAGGGTCTAGATAATCCATTTTTGCACTCAGGTCAAAGTCTCACAGCCCTCTATCATAATCCAGAGTTTTGAGAAGATTGGAGAAACTTAATTTTTCGCCCAAAAATGAAAAAAAACAAAAGGGGTAACACTGTCGTTTTTTTTTTCGGGTCGAAATTTTGAGTTTCGATATCTCAGCTCTGGAAGGGTCTGGAGCCTCCATTTTTGCACTTAGGTCTATGTCTCATGGCCCTCTATCAGAATCCAGAGTTTTGAGAAGATTGGGGATACTTAATTTTTCGCCCCAAAAAAAAAACGTAAGGGGTAACACTGTCGTTTTTTTTTCGGGTCGAAATTTTAAAGTTTGATATCTCAGCTCTGGAAGGGTCTAGATCATCCATTTTTGCACTCAGATCAAAGTCTCACAGCCCTCTATCATAATCCAGAGTTTTGAGAAGATTGGAGAAACTTAATTTTTCGCCCAAAAATGAAAAAAAAACCCGAAAGGGGTAACACTGTCGTTTTTTTTTTCGGGTCGAAATTTTGAAGTTTGATAACTCAGCTCTGGAAGGGTCTAGATCATCCATTTTTGCACTCAGGTCAAAGTCTCACAGCCCTCTATCATAATCCAGAGTTTTCAGAAGATTGGAGAAACTTAATTTTTCGCCCAAAAATGAAAAAAAAAACGAAAGTGGTAACACTGTCGTTTTTTTTTTCGGGTCGAAATTTTGAAGTTTGATATCTCAGCTCTGGAAAGGTCTGGAGCCTCCATTTTTGCACTCAGGTCAAAGTCTCACAGCCCTCTATCATAATCCAGAGTTTTGAGAAGATTGGAGAAACTAAATTTTTCGCCCAAAAATGAAAAAAAAAACGAAAGGGGTAACACTGTCGTTTTTTTTTTCGGGTCGAAATTTTGAAGTTTGATATCTCAGCTCTGGAAGGGTCTAGATCATCAATTTTTGCACTCAGGTCAAAGTCTCACAGCCCTCTATCATAATCCAGAGTTTTGAGAAGATTGGAGAAACTTAATTTTTTGCCCAAAAATGAAAAAAAAAACGAAAGGGGTAACACTGTCGTTTTTTTTTTTCGGGTCGAAATTTTGAAGTTTGATATCTCAGCTCTGGAAGGGTCTGGAGCCTCCATTTTTGCACTCAGGTCTATGTCTCATGGCCCTCTATCAGAATCCAGAGTTTTGAGAAGATTGGGGATACTTAATTTTTCGCCCCAAAAAAAAAACGTAAGGGGTAACACTGTCGTTTTTTTTACGGGTCGAAATTTTGATTTTCGATATCTCAGCTCTGGAAGGGTTTAAAGCCTCCATTGTTGCACTCAGGTCTAAGTCTCATGGCCCTCTATCAGAATCCAGAGTTTTGAGAAGATTGGGGATACTAAATTTTTCGCCCAAAAAAAAAAACGTAAGGGGTAACACTGTCGTTTTTTTTCGGGTCGAAATTTTGATTTTCGATATCTCAGCTCTGGAAGGGTCTAGAGCCTCCATTGTTGCACTCAGGTCTATGTCTCATGGCCCTCTATCAGAATCCAGAGTTTTGAGAAGATTGGGGATACTTAATTTTTCACCCCAAAAAAAACCGTAAGGGGTAACACTGTCGTTTTTTTTTTCGGGTCGAAATTTTGAGTTTAGATATCTCAGCACTGGAAGGGTCTAGAGCCTCCATTGTTGCACTCAGGTCAAAGTCTCACAGCCCTCTATCATAATCCAGAGTTTTGAGAAGATTGGAGAAACTTAATTTTTCGCCCAAAAATGAAAAAAAACAAAAGGGGTAACACTGTCGTTTTTTTTTTCGGGTTGAAATTTTGAGTTTCGATATCTCAGCTCTGGAAGGGTCTGGAGCCTCCATTTTTGCACTCAGGTCAAAGTCTCACAGCCCTCTATCATAATCCAGAGTTTTGAGAAGATTGGAGAAACTTAATTTTTCGCCCAAAAATGAAAAAAAAAAAAACGAAAGGGGTAACACTGTCGTTTTTTTTTTTCGGGTCGAAATTTTGAAGTTTGATATCTCAGCTCTGGAAGGGTCTAGATCATCCACTTTTGCACTCAGGTCAAAGTCTCACAGCCCTCTATCATAATCCAGAGTTTTGAGAAGATTGGAGAAAAATAATTTTTCGCCCAAAAAATGAAAAAAAAAAAACGAAAGGGGTAACACTGTCGTTTTTTTTTTTCGGGTCGAAATTTTGAGTTTCAATATCTCAGCTCTGGAAGTTTCTGGAGCCTCCATTTTTGCACTCAGGTCAAAGTCTCACAGCCCTCTATCATAATCCAGAGTTTTGAGAAGATTGGAGAAACTTAATTTTTCGCCCAAAAATGAAAAAAAAAACGAAAGGGGTAACACTGTCGTTTTTTTTTTTCGGGTCGAAATTTTGAAGTTTGATATCTCAGCTCTGGAAGGGTCTAGATCATCCATTTTTGCACTCAGGTCAAAGTCTCACAGCCCTCTATCATAATCCAGAGTTTTGAGAAGATTGGAGAAACTTAATTTTTCGCCCAAAAATGAAAAAAAACAAAAGGGGTAACACTGTCGTTTTTTTTTTCGGGTCGAAATTTTGAGTTTCGATATCTCAGCTCTGGAAGGGTCTGGAGCCTCCATTTTTGCACTTAGGTCTATGTCTCATGGCCCTCTATCAGAATCCAGAGTTTTGAGAAGATTGGGGATACTTAATTTTTCGCCCCAAAAAAAAAACGTAAGGGGTAACACTGTCGTTTTTTTTTCGGGTCGAAATTTTAAAGTTTGATATCTCAGCTCTGGAAGGGTCTAGATCATCCATTTTTGCACTCAGATCAAAGTCTCACAGCCCTCTATCATAATCCAGAGTTTTGAGAAGATTGGAGAAACTTAATTTTTCGCCCAAAAATGAAAAAAAAACCCGAAAGGGGTAACACTGTCGTTTTTTTTTTCGGGTCGAAATTTTGAAGTTTGATAACTCAGCTCTGGAAGGGTCTAGATCATCCATTTTTGCACTCAGGTCAAAGTCTCACAGCCCTCTATCATAATCCAGAGTTTTCAGAAGATTGGAGAAACTTAATTTTTCGCCCAAAAATGAAAAAAAAAACGAAAGTGGTAACACTGTCGTTTTTTTTTTCGGGTCGAAATTTTGAAGTTTGATATCTCAGCTCTGGAAAGGTCTGGAGCCTCCATTTTTGCACTCAGGTCAAAGTCTCACAGCCCTCTATCATAATCCAGAGTTTTGAGAAGATTGGAGAAACTAAATTTTTCGCCCAAAAATGAAAAAAAAAACGAAAGGGGTAACACTGTCGTTTTTTTTTTCGGGTCGAAATTTTGAAGTTTGATATCTCAGCTCTGGAAGGGTCTAGATCATCAATTTTTGCACTCAGGTCAAAGTCTCACAGCCCTCTATCATAATCCAGAGTTTTGAGAAGATTGGAGAAACTTAATTTTTTGCCCAAAAATGAAAAAAAAAACGAAAGGGGTAACACTGTCGTTTTTTTTTTTCGGGTCGAAATTTTGAAGTTTGATATCTCAGCTCTGGAAGGGTCTGGAGCCTCCATTTTTGCACTCAGGTCTATGTCTCATGGCCCTCTATCAGAATCCAGAGTTTTGAGAAGATTGGGGATACTTAATTTTTCGCCCCAAAAAAAAAACGTAAGGGGTAACACTGTCGTTTTTTTTACGGGTCGAAATTTTGATTTTCGATATCTCAGCTCTGGAAGGGTTTAAAGCCTCCATTGTTGCACTCAGGTCTAAGTCTCATGGCCCTCTATCAGAATCCAGAGTTTTGAGAAGATTGGGGATACTAAATTTTTCGCCCAAAAAAAAAAACGTAAGGGGTAACACTGTCGTTTTTTTTCGGGTCGAAATTTTGATTTTCGATATCTCAGCTCTGGAAGGGTCTAGAGCCTCCATTGTTGCACTCAGGTCTATGTCTCATGGCCCTCTATCAGAATCCAGAGTTTTGAGAAGATTGGGGATACTTAATTTTTCACCCCAAAAAAAACCGTAAGGGGTAACACTGTCGTTTTTTTTTTCGGGTCGAAATTTTGAGTTTAGATATCTCAGCACTGGAAGGGTCTAGAGCCTCCATTGTTGCACTCAGGTCAAAGTCTCACAGCCCTCTATCATAATCCAGAGTTTTGAGAAGATTGGAGAAACTTAATTTTTCGCCCAAAAATGAAAAAAAACAAAAGGGGTAACACTGTCGTTTTTTTTTTCGGGTTGAAATTTTGAGTTTCGATATCTCAGCTCTGGAAGGGTCTGGAGCCTCCATTTTTGCACTCAGGTCAAAGTCTCACAGCCCTCTATCATAATCCAGAGTTTTGAGAAGATTGGAGAAACTTAATTTTTCGCCCAAAAATGAAAAAAAAAAAACGAAAGGGGTAACACTGTCGTTTTTTTTTTTCGGGTCGAAATTTTGAAGTTTGATATCTCAGCTCTGGAAGGGTCTAGATCATCCATTTTTGCACTCAGGTCAAAGTCTCACAGCCCTCTATCATAATCCAGAGTTTTGAGAAGATTGGAGAAACTTAATTTTTCGCCCAAAAATGAAAAAAAACAAAAGGGGTAACACTGTCGTTTTTTTTTTCGGGTCGAAATTTTGAGTTTCGATATCTCAGCTCTGGAAGGGTCTAGAGCCTCCATTTTTGCACTTAGGTCAAAGTCTCACAGCCCTCTATCATAATCCAGAGTTTTGAGAAGATTGGAGAAACTTAATTTTTCGCCCAAAAATGAAAAAAAACGAAAGGGGTAACACTGTCGTTTTTTTTTCGGGTCGAAATTTTAAAGTTTGATATCTCAGCTCTGGAAAGGTCTGGAGCCTCCATTTTTGCACTCAGGTCAAAGTCTCACAGCCCTCTATCATAATCCAGAGTTTTGAGAAGATTGGAGAAACTTAATTTTTCGCCCAAAAACGAAAAAAAAAACCAAAGGGGTAACACTGTCGTTTTTTTTTTCGGGTCGAAATTTTGAAGTTTGATATCTCAGCTCTGGAAGGGTCTAGATCATCCATTTTTGCACTCAGGTCAAAGTCTCACAGCCCTCTATCATAATCCAGAGTTTTGAGAAGATTGGAGAAACTTAATTTTTTGCCCAAAAATGAAAAAAAAACCGAAAGGGGTAACACTGTCGTTTTTTTTTCGGGTCGAAATTTTGAGTTTCGATATCTCAGCTCTGGAAGGGTCTAGAGCCTCCATTTTTGCACTTAGGTCAAAGTCTCACAGCCCTCTATCATAATCCAGAGTTTTGAGAAGATTGGAGAAACTTAATTTTTCGCCCAAAAATGAAAAAAAACGAAAGGGGTAACACTGTCGTTTTTTTTTCGGGTCGAAATTTTAAAGTTTGATATCTCAGCTCTGGAAGGGTCTAGATCATCCATTTTTGCACTCAGATCAAAGTCTCACAGCTCTTTATCATAATCCAGAGTTTTGAGAAGATTGGAGAAACTTAATTTTTCGCCCAAAAATGAAAAAAAAAAACCGAAAGGGGTAACACTGTCGTTTTTTTTTTCGGGTCGAAATTTTGAAGTTTGATAACTCAGCTCTGGAAGGGTCTAGATCATCCATTTTTGCACTCAGGTCAAAGTCTCACAGCCCTCTATCATAATCCAGAGTTTTCAGAAGATTGGAGAAACTTAATTTTTCGCCCAAAAATGAAAAAAAAAAACGAAAGTGGTAACACTGTCGTTTTTTTTTTTCGGGTCGAAATTTTGAAGTTTGATATCTTAGCTCTGGAAGGGTCTAGATCATCCATTTTTGCACTCAGGTCAAAGTCTCACAGCCCTCTATCATAATCCAGAGTTTTGAGAAGATTGGAGAAACGTAATTTTTCGCCCAAAAATGAAAAAAAAGAAAAACGAAAGGGGTAACACTGTCGTTTTTTTTTTCGGGTCGAAATTTTGAAGTTTGATATCTCAGCTCTGGAAGGGTCTAGATCATCCATTTTTGCACTCAGGTCAAAGTCTCACAGCCCTCTATCATAATCCAGAGTTTTGAGAAGATTGGAGAAACTTAATTTTTCGCCCAAAAATGAAAAAAAAAACCGAAAGGGGTAACACTGTCGTTTTTTTTTTCGGGTCGAAATTTTGAAGTTTGATAACTCAGCTCTGGAAGGGTTTAGATCATCCATTTTTGCACTCAGGTCAAAGTCTCACAGCCCTCTATCATAATCCAGAGTTTTGAGAAGATTGGAGAAACTTAATTTTTCGCCAAAAATGAAAAAAAACAAAAGGGGTAACACTGTCGTTTTTTTTTTCGGGTCGAAATTTTGAGTTTCGATATCTCAGCTCTGGAAAGGTCTGGAGCCTCCATTTTTGCACTCAGGTCAAAGTCTCACAGCCCTCTATCATAATCCAGAGTTTTGAGAAGATTGGAGAAACTTAATTTTTCGCCCAAAAATGAAAAAAAACGAAAGGGGTAACACTGTCGTTTTTTTTTTCGGGTCGAAATTTTGAAGTTTGATATCTCAGCTCTGGAAGGGTCTAGATCATCAATTTTTGCACTCAGGTCAAAGTCTCACAGCCCTCTATCATAATCCAGAGTTTTGAGAAGATTGGAGAAACTTAAATTTTCGCCCAAAAATGAAAAAAAACGAAAGGGGTAACACTGTCGTTTTTTTTTTCGGGTCGAAATTTTGAAGTTTGATATCTCAGCTCTGTAAGGGTCTAGATCATCCATTTTTGCACTCAGGTCAAAGTCTCACAGCCCTCTATCATAATCCAGAGTTTTGAGAAGATTGGAGAAACTTAATTTTTCGCCAAAAAATGAAAAAAAAAACAAAAGGGGTAACACTGTCGTTTTTTTTTCGGGTCGAAATTTTGAGTTTCGATATCTCAGCTCTGGAAGGGTCTAGAGCCTCCATTTTTGCACTTAGGTCAAAGTCTCACAGCCCTCTATCATAATCCAGAGTTTTGAGAAGATTGGAGAAACTAAATTTTTCGCCCAAAAATGAAAAAAAAAAAACGAAAGAGGTAACACTGTCGTTTTTTTTTTCGGGTCGAAATTTTGAAGTTTGATATCTCAGCTCTGGAAGGGTCTAGATCATCCATTTTTGCACTCAGGTCAAAGTCTCACAGCCCTCTATCATAATCCAGAGTTTTGAGAAGATTGGAGAAACTTAATTTTTTGCCCAAAAATGAAAAAAAAAACCGAAAGGGGTAACACTGTCGTTTTTTTTTCGGGTCGAAATTTTGAAGTTTGATATCTCAGCTCTGGAAGGGTCTAGATCATCCATTTTTGCACTCAGATCAAAGTCTCACAGCCCTCTATCATAATCCAGAGTTTTGAGAAGATTGGAGAAACTTAATTTTTCGCCCAAAAATGAAAAAAAAAACGAAAGGGGTAACACTGTCGTTTTTTTTTTCGGGTCGAAATTTTGAGTTTCGATATCTCAGCTCTGGAAGGGTCTGGAGCCTCCATTTTTGCACTCAGGTCTATGTCTCATGGCCCTCTATTAGAATCCAAAGTTTTGAGAAGATTGGGGATACTTAATTTTTCGCCCCCCAAAAAAACGTAAGGGGTAACACTGTCGTTTTTTTTACGGGTCGAAATTTTGATTTTCGATATCTCAGCTCTGGAAGGGTTTAAAGCCTCCATTGTTGCACTCAGGTCTAAGTCTCATGGCCCTCTATTAGAATCCAAAGTTTTGAGAAGATTGGGGATACTTAATTTTTCACCCCAAAAAAAAAACGTAAGGGGTAACACTGTCGTTTTTTTTCTGGTCGAAATTTTGAATTTCGATATCTCAGCTCTGGAAGGGTCTAGAGCCTCCATTGTTGCACTCAGGTCTAAGTCTCATGGCCCTCTATCAGAATCCAGAGTTTTGAGAAGATTGGGGATACTACATTTTTCGCCCAAAAAAAAAAACGTAAGGGGTAACACTGTCGTTTTTTTTTCGGGTCGAAATTTTGATTTTCGATATCTCAGCTCTGGAAGGGTCTAGAGCCTCCATTGTTGCACTCAGGTCTAAGTCTCATGGCCCTCTATTAAAATCCAGAGTTTTGAGAAGATTGGGGATACTTAATTTTTCACCCCAAAAAAAAAACGTAAGGGGTAGCACTGTCGTTTTTTTTTCTGGTCGAAATTTTGAATTTCGATATCTCAGGTCTGGAAGGGTCTAGAGCCTCCATTGTTGCACTCAGGTCTAAGTCTCATGGCCCTCTATCAGAATCCAGAGTTTTGAGAAGATTGGGGATACTAAATTTTTCGCCCAAAAAAAAAAACGTAAGGGGTAACACTGTCGTTTTTTTTTCGGGTCGAAATTTTGATTTTCGATATCTCAGCTCTGGAAGGGTCTAGAGCCTCCATTGTTGCACTCAGGTCTAAGTCTCATGGCCCTCTATTAGAATCCAGAGTTTTGAGAAGATTGGGGATACTTAATTTTTCACCCCAAAAAAAAAACGTAAGGGGTAGCACTGTCGTTTTTTTTTCTGGTCGAAATTTTGAATTTCGATATCTCAGCTCTGGAAGGGTCTAGAGCCTCCATTGTTGCACTCAGGTCTAAGTCTCATGGCCCTCTATCAGAATCCAGAGTTTTGAGAAGATTGGAGAAACTTAATTTTTCGCCCAAAAATGAAAAAAAAAAACAAAAGGGGTAACACTGTCGTTTTTTTTTTTCGGGTCGAAATTTTGAGTTTCGATATCTCAGCTCTGGAAGGGTCTAGAGCCTCCATTTTTGCACTTAGGTCAAAGTCTCACAGCCCTCTATCATAATCCAGAGTTTTGAGAAGATTGGAGAAACTAAATTTTTCGCCCAAAAATGAAAAAAAAAACGAAAGGGGTAACACTGTCGTTTTTTTTTTCGGGTCGAAATTTTGAAGTTTGATATCTCAGCTCTGGAAGGGTCTAGATCATCCATTTTTGCACTCAGGTCAAAGTCTCACAGCCCTCTATCATAATCCAGAGTTTTGAGAAGATTGGAGAAACTTAATTTTTTGCCCAAAAATGAAAAAAAAAACCGAAAGGGGTAACACTGTCGTTTTTTTTTCGGGTCGAAATTTTGAAGTTTGATATCTCAGCTCTGGAAGGGTCTAGATCATCCATTTTTGCACTCAGGTCAAAGTCTCACAGCCCTCTATCATAATCCAGAGTTTTGAGAAGATTGGAGAAACTTAATTTTTCGAACAAAAATGAAAAAAAAAAACGAAAGGGGTAACACTGTCGTTTTTTTTTTTCGGGTCGAAATTTTGAGTTTCGATATCTCAGCTCTGGAAGGGTCTGGAGCCTCCATTTTTGCACTCAGGTCTATGTCTCATGGCCCTCTATCAGAATCCAGAGTTTTGAGAAGATTGGGGATACTTAATTTTTCGCCCCAAAAAAAAAACGTAAGGGGTAACACTGTCGTTTTTTTTACGGGTCGAAATTTTGATTTTCGATATCTCAGCTCTGGAAGGGTTTAAAGCCTCCATTGTTGCACTCAGGTCTAAGTCTCATGGCCCTCTATTAGAATCCAAAGTTTTGAGAAGATTGGGGATACTTAATTTTTCACCCCAAAAAAAAAACGTAAGGGGTAACACTGTCGTTTTTTTTCTGGTCGAAATTTTGAATTTCGATATCTCAGCTCTGGAAGGGTCTAGAGCCTCCATTGTTGCACTCAGGTCTAAGTCTCATGGCCCTCTATCAGAATCCAGAGTTTTGAGAAGATTGGGGATACTAAATTTTTCGCCCAAAAAAAAAAAAACGTAAGGGGTAACACTGTCGTTTTTTTTTCGGGTCGAAATTTTGATTTTCGATATCTCAGCTCTGGAAGGGTCTAGAGCCTCCATTGTTGCACTCAGGTCTAAGTCTCATGGCCCTCTATTAGAATCCAGAGTTTTGAGAAGATTGGGGATACTTAATTTTTCACCCCAAAAAAAAAACGTAAGGGGTAGCACTGTCGTTTTTTTTTCTGGTCGAAATTTTGAATTTCGATATCTCAGCTCTGGAAGGGTCTAGAGCCTCCATTGTTGCACTCAGGTCTAAGTCTCATGGCCCTCTATCAGAATCCAGAGTTTTGAGAAGATTGGGGATACTAAATTTTTCGCCCAAAAAAAAAACGTAAGGGGTAACACTGTCGTTTTTTTTTTCGGGTCGAAATTTTGATTTTCGATATCTCAGCTCTGGAAGGGTCTAGAGCCTCCATTGTTGCACTCAGGTCTAAGTGTCATGGCCCTCTATTAGAATCCAGAGTTTTGAGAAGATTGGGGATACTTAATTTTTCGCCCCCAAAAAAAAACGTAAGGGGTAAAACTGTCGTTTTTTTTTTTTTCGGGTCGAACTTTTGATATTCGATATCTCAGCTCTGGAAGGGTCTAGAGCCTCCATTGTTGCACTCAGGTCTAAGTCTCATGGCCCTCTATCAGAATCCAGAGTTTTGAGAAGATTGGGGATACTAAATTTTTCGCCCAAAAAAAAAACGTAAGGGGTAACACTGTCGTTTTTTTTCGGGTCGAAATTTTGATTTTCGATATCTCCGCTCTGGAAGGGTCTAGAGCCTCCATTGTTGCACTCAGGTCTATGTCTCATGGCCCTCTATCAGAATCCAGAGTTTTGAGAAGATTGGGGATACTTAATTTTTCACCCCAAAAAAAACCGTAAGGGGTAACACTGTCGTTTTTTTTTCGGGTCGAAATTTTGAGTTTAGATATCTCAGCACTGGAAGGGTCTAGAGCCTCCATTGTTGCACTCAGGTCAAAGTCTCACAGCCCTCTATCATAATCCAGAGTTTTGAGAAGATTGGAGAAACTTAATTTTTCGCCCAAAAATGAAAAAAAAACAAAAGGGGTAACACTGTCGTTTTTTTTTCGGGTCGAAATTTTGAGTTTCGATATCTCAGCTCTGGAAGGGTCTGGAGCCTCCATTTTTGCACTCAGGTCAAAGTCTCACAGCCCTCTATCATAATCCAGAGTTTTGAGAAGATTGGAGAAACTTAATTTTTCGCCCAAAAATGAAAAAAAAAAAATGAAAGGGGTAACACTGTCGTTTTTTTTCGGGTCGAAATTTTGAAGTTTGATATCTCAGCTCTGGAAGGGTCTAGATCATCCATTTTTGCACTCAGGTCAAAGTCTCACAGCCCTCTATCATAATCCAGAGTTTTGAGAAGATTGGAGAAACTAAATTTTTCGCCCAAAAATGAAAAAAAAAAAACGAAAGGGGTAACACTGTCGTTTTTTTTTCGGGTCGAAATTTTGAAGTTTGATATCTCAGCTCTGGAAGGGTCTAGATCATCCATTTTTGCACTCAGGTCAAAGTCTCACAGCCCTTTATCATAATCCAGAGTTTTGAGAAGATTGGAGAAAAATAATTTTTCGCCCAAAAATGAAAAAAAAAAAACCGAAAGGGGTAACACTGTCGTTTTTTTTTTCGGGTCGAAATTTTGAAGTTTGATAACTCATCTCTGGAAGGGTCTAGATCATCCATTTTTGCACTCAGGTCAAAGTCTCACAGCCCTCTATCATAATCCAGAGTTTTCAGATGATTGGAGAAACTTAATTTTTCGCCCAAAAATGAAAAAAAAACGAAAGTGGTAACACTGTCGTTTTTTTTTTTCGGGTCGAAATTTTGAAGTTTGATATCTCAGCTCTGGAAGGGTCTAGATCATCCATTTTTGCACTCAGGTCAAAGTCTCACAGCCCTCTATCATAATCCAGAGTTTTGAGAAGATTGGAGAAACTTAATTTTTCGCCCAAAAATGAAAAAAAAAAAAACGAAAGGGGTAACACTGTCGTTTTTTTTTCGGGTCGAAATTTTGAAGTTTGATATCTCAGCTCTGGAAGGGTCTAGATCATCCATTTTTGCACTCAGGTCAAAGTCTCACAGCCCTCTATCATAATCCAGAGTTTTGAGAAGATTGGAGAAACTTAATTTTTCGCCCAAAAATGAAAAAAAAACAAAAGGGGTAACACTGTCGTTTTTTTTTCGGGTCGAAATTTTGAGTTTCGATATCTCAGCTCTGGAAGGGTCTAGAGCCTCCATTTTTGCACTTAGGTCAAAGTCTCACAGCCCTCTATCATAATCCAGAGTTTTGAGAAGATTGGAGAAACTAAATTTTTCGCCCAAAAATGAAAAAAAAACGAAAGGGGTAACACTGTCGTTTTTTTTTCGGGTCGAAATTTTGAAGTTTGATATCTCAGCTCTGGAAGGGTCTAGATCATCCACTTTTGCACTCAGGTCAAAGTCTCACAGCCCTCTATCATAATCCAGAGTTTTGAGAAGATTGGAGAAAAATAATTTTTCGCCCAAAAAATGAAAAAAAAAAACGAAAGGGGTAACACTGTCGTTTTTTTTTTTCGGGTCGAAATTTTGAGTTTCAATATCTCAGCTCTGGAAGTTTCTGGAGCCTCCATTTTTGCACTCAGGTCAAAGTCTCACAGCCCTCTATCATAATCCAGAGTTTTGAGAAGATTGGAGAAACTTAATTTTTCGCCCAAAAATGAAAAAAAAAACGAAAGGGGTAACACTGTCGTTTTTTTTTTTCGGGTCGAAATTTTGAAGTTTGATATCTCAGCTCTGGAAGGGTCTAGATCATCCATTTTTGCACTCAGGTCAAAGTCTCACAGCCCTCTATCATAATCCAGAGTTTTGAGAAGATTGGAGAAACTTAATTTTTCGCCCAAAAATGAAAAAAAAAACCGAAAGGGGTAACACTGTCGTTTTTTTTTCGGGTCGAAATTTTGAAGTTTGATATCTCAGCTCTGGAAGGGTCTAGATAATCCATTTTTGCACTCAGGTCAAAGTCTCACAGCCCTCTATCATAATCCAGAGTTTTGAGAAGATTGGAGAAACTTAATTTTTCGCCCAAAAATGAAAAAAAACAAAAGGGGTAACACTGTCGTTTTTTTTTTCGGGTCGAAATTTTGAGTTTCGATATCTCAGCTCTGGAAGGGTCTGGAGCCTCCATTTTTGCACTTAGGTCTATGTCTCATGGCCCTCTATCAGAATCCAGAGTTTTGAGAAGATTGGGGATACTTAATTTTTCGCCCCAAAAAAAAAACGTAAGGGGTAACACTGTCGTTTTTTTTTCGGGTCGAAATTTTAAAGTTTGATATCTCAGCTCTGGAAGGGTCTAGATCATCCATTTTTGCACTCAGATCAAAGTCTCACAGCCCTCTATCATAATCCAGAGTTTTGAGAAGATTGGAGAAACTTAATTTTTCGCCCAAAAATGAAAAAAAAACCCGAAAGGGGTAACACTGTCGTTTTTTTTTTCGGGTCGAAATTTTGAAGTTTGATAACTCAGCTCTGGAAGGGTCTAGATCATCCATTTTTGCACTCAGGTCAAAGTCTCACAGCCCTCTATCATAATCCAGAGTTTTCAGAAGATTGGAGAAACTTAATTTTTCGCCCAAAAATGAAAAAAAAAACGAAAGTGGTAACACTGTCGTTTTTTTTTTCGGGTCGAAATTTTGAAGTTTGATATCTCAGCTCTGGAAAGGTCTGGAGCCTCCATTTTTGCACTCAGGTCAAAGTCTCACAGCCCTCTATCATAATCCAGAGTTTTGAGAAGATTGGAGAAACTAAATTTTTCGCCCAAAAATGAAAAAAAAAACGAAAGGGGTAACACTGTCGTTTTTTTTTTCGGGTCGAAATTTTGAAGTTTGATATCTCAGCTCTGGAAGGGTCTAGATCATCAATTTTTGCACTCAGGTCAAAGTCTCACAGCCCTCTATCATAATCCAGAGTTTTGAGAAGATTGGAGAAACTTAATTTTTTGCCCAAAAATGAAAAAAAAAACGAAAGGGGTAACACTGTCGTTTTTTTTTTCGGGTCGAAATTTTGAAGTTTGATATCTCAGCTCTGGAAGGGTCTGGAGCCTCCATTTTTGCACTCAGGTCTATGTCTCATGGCCCTCTATCAGAATCCAGAGTTTTGAGAAGATTGGGGATACTTAATTTTTCGCCCCAAAAAAAAAACGTAAGGGGTAACACTGTCGTTTTTTTTACGGGTCGAAATTTTGATTTTCGATATCTCAGCTCTGGAAGGGTTTAAAGCCTCCATTGTTGCACTCAGGTCTAAGTCTCATGGCCCTCTATCAGAATCCAGAGTTTTGAGAAGATTGGGGATACTAAATTTTTCGCCCAAAAAAAAAAACGTAAGGGGTAACACTGTCGTTTTTTTTCGGGTCGAAATTTTGATTTTCGATATCTCAGCTCTGGAAGGGTCTAGAGCCTCCATTGTTGCACTCAGGTCTATGTCTCATGGCCCTCTATCAGAATCCAGAGTTTTGAGAAGATTGGGGATACTTAATTTTTCACCCCAAAAAAAACCGTAAGGGGTAACACTGTCGTTTTTTTTTTCGGGTCGAAATTTTGAGTTTAGATATCTCAGCACTGGAAGGGTCTAGAGCCTCCATTGTTGCACTCAGGTCAAAGTCTCACAGCCCTCTATCATAATCCAGAGTTTTGAGAAGATTGGAGAAACTTAATTTTTCGCCCAAAAATGAAAAAAAACAAAAGGGGTAACACTGTCGTTTTTTTTTTCGGGTTGAAATTTTGAGTTTCGATATCTCAGCTCTGGAAGGGTCTGGAGCCTCCATTTTTGCACTCAGGTCAAAGTCTCACAGCCCTCTATCATAATCCAGAGTTTTGAGAAGATTGGAGAAACTTAATTTTTCGCCCAAAAATGAAAAAAAAAAAAACGAAAGGGGTAACACTGTCGTTTTTTTTTTTCGGGTCGAAATTTTGAAGTTTGATATCTCAGCTCTGGAAGGGTCTAGATCATCCATTTTTGCACTCAGGTCAAAGTCTCACAGCCCTCTATCATAATCCAGAGTTTTGAGAAGATTGGAGAAACTTAATTTTTCGCCCAAAAATGAAAAAAAACAAAAGGGGTAACACTGTCGTTTTTTTTTTCGGGTCGAAATTTTGAGTTTCGATATCTCAGCTCTGGAAGGGTCTAGAGCCTCCATTTTTGCACTTAGGTCAAAGTCTCACAGCCCTCTATCATAATCCAGAGTTTTGAGAAGATTGGAGAAACTTAATTTTTCGCCCAAAAATGAAAAAAAACGAAAGGGGTAACACTGTCGTTTTTTTTTCGGGTCGAAATTTTAAAGTTTGATATCTCAGCTCTGGAAGGGTCTAGATCATCCATTTTTGCACTCAGATCAAAGTCTCACAGCCCTTTATCATAATCCAGAGTTTTGAGAAGATTGGAGAAACTTAATTTTTCGCCCAAAAATGAAAAAAAAACCGAAAGGGGTAACACTGTCGTTTTTTTTTTCGGGTCGAAATTTTGAAGTTTGATAACTCATCTCTGGAAGGGTCTAGATCATCCATTTTTGCACTCAGGTCAAAGTCTCACAGCCCTCTATCATAATCCAGAGTTTTCAGATGATTGGAGAAACTTAATTTTTCGCCCAAAAATGAAAAAAAAACGAAAGTGGTAACACTGTCGTTTTTTTTTTTCGGGTCGAAATTTTGAAGTTTGATATCTCAGCTCTGGAAGGGTCTAGATCATCCATTTTTGCACTCAGGTCAAAGTCTCACAGCCCTCTATCATAATCCAGAGTTTTGAGAAGATTGGAGAAACTTAATTTTTCGCCCAAAAATGAAAAAAAAAACGAAAGGGGTAACACTGTCGTTTTTTTTTTCGGGTCGAAATTTTGAAGTTTGATAACTCAGCTCTGGAAGGGTTTAGATCATCCATTTTTGCACTCAGGTCAAAGTCTCACATCCCTCTATCATAATCCAGAGTTTTGAGAAGATTGGAGAAACTTAATTTTTCGCCCAAAAATGAAAAAAAAACCAAAAGGGGTAACACTGTCGTTTTTTTTTTCGGGTCGAAATTTTGAGTTTCGATATCTCAGCTCTGGAAAGGTCTGGAGCCTCCATTTTTGCACTCAGGTCAAAGTCTCACAGCCCTCTATCATAATCCAGAGTTTTGAGAAGATTGGAGAAACTAAATTTTTCGCCCAAAAATGAAAAAAAACGAAAGGGGTAACACTGTCGTTTTTTTTTCGGGTCGAAATTTTGAAGTTTGATATCTCAGCTCTGGAAGGGTCTAGATCATCAATTTTTGCACTCAGGTCAAAGTCTCACAGCCCTCTATCATAATCCAGAGTTTTGAGAAGATTGGAGAAACTTAATTTTTCGCCCAAAAATGAAAAAAACAAAACAAAAGGGGTAACACTGTCGTTTTTTTTTTCGGGTCGAAATTTTGAGTTTCGATATCTCAGCTCTGGAAAGGTCTGGAGCCTCCATTTTTGCACTCAGGTCAAAGTCTCACAGCCCTCTATCATAATCCAGAGTTTTGAGAAGATTGGAGAAACTAAATTTTTCGCCCAAAAATGAAAAAAAACGAAAGGGGTAACACTGTCGTTTTTTTTTTTCGGGTCGAAATTTTGAAGTTTGATATCTCAGCTCTGTAAGGGTCTAGATCATCCATTTTTGCACTCAGGTCAAAGTCTCACAGCCCTCTATCATAATCCAGAGTTTTGAGAAGATTGGAGAAACTTAATTTTTCGCCCAAAAATGAAAAAAAAAACAAAAGGGGTAACACTGTCGTTTTTTTTTCGGGTCGAAATTTTGAGTTTCGATATCTCAGCTCTGGAAGGGTCTAGAGCCTCCATTTTTGCACTTAGGTCAAAGTCTCACAGCCCTCTATCATAATCCAGAGTTTTGAGAAGATTGGAGAAACTAAATTTTTCGCCCAAAAATGAAAAAAAAACCGAAAGGGGTAACACTGTCGTTTTTTTTTTCGGGTCGAAATTTTGAAGTTTGATATCTCAGCTCTGGAAGGGTCTAGATCATCCATTTTTGCACTCAGGTCAAAGTCTCACAGCCCTCTATCATAATCCAGAGTTTTGAGAAGATTGGAGAAACTTAGTTTTTTGCCCAAAAATGAAAAAAAAAAACCGAAAGGGGTAACACTGTCGTTTTTTTTTCGGGTCGAAATTTTGAAGTTTGATATCTCAGCTCTGGAAGGGTCTAGATCATCCATTTTTGCACTCAGATCAAAGTCTCACAGCCCTCTATCATAATCCAGAGTTTTGAGAAGATTGGAGAAACTTAATTTTTCGCCCAAAAATGAAAAAAAAAAACGAAAGGGGTAACACTGTCGTTTTTTTTTTCGGGTCGAAATTTTGAGTTTCGATATCTCAGCTCTGGAAGGGTCTGGAGCCTCCATTTTTGCACTCAGGTCTATGTCTCATGGCCCTCTATCAGAATCCAGAGTTTTGAGAAGATTGGGGATACTTAATTTTTCGCCCCAAAAAAAAAAACGTATGGGGTAACACTGTCGTTTTTTTTACGGGTCGAAATTTTGATTTTCGATATCTCAGCTCTGGAAGGGTTTAAAGCCTCCATTGTTGCACTCAGGTCTAAGTCTCATGGCCCTCTATTAGAATCCAAAGTTTTGAGAAGATTGGGGATACTTAATTTTTCACCCCAAAAAAAAACGTAAGGGGTAACACTGTCGTTTTTTTTCTGGTCGAAATTTTGAATTTCGATATCTCAGCTCTGGAAGGGTCTAGAGCCTCCATTGTTGCACTCAGGTCTAAGTCTCGTGGCCCTCTATCAGAATCCAGAGTTTTGAGAAGATTGGGGATACTAAATTTTTCGCCCAAAAAAAAAAACGTAAGGGGTAACACTGTCGTTTTTTTTTCGGGTCGAAATTTTGATTTTCGATATCTCAGCTCTGGAAGGGTCTAGAGCCTCCATTGTTGCACTCAGGTCAAAGTCTCATGGCCCTCTATTAGAATTTCAGAGTTTTGAGAAGATTGGGGATACTTAATTTTTCACCCCAAAAAAAAAACGTAAGGGGTAGCACTGTCGTTTTTTTTTCTGGTCGAAATTTTGAATTTCGATATCTCAGCTCTGGAAGGGTCTAGAGCCTCCATTGTTGCACTCAGGTCTAAGTCTCATGGCCCTCTATCAGAATCCAGAGTTTTGAGAAGATTGGGGATACTAAATTTTTCGCCCAAAAAAAAAACGTAAGGGGTAACACTGTCGTTTTTTTTTCGGGTCGAAATTTTGATTTTCGATATCTCAGCTCTGGAAGGGTCTAGAGCCTCCATTGTTGCACTCAGGTCTAAGTCTCATGGCCCTCTATTAGAATCCAGAGTTTTGAGAAGATTGGGGATACTTAATTTTTCGCCCCAAAAAAAAACGTAAGGGGTAAAACTGTCGTTTTTTTTTTTCGGGTCGAACTTTTGATATTCGATATCTCAGCTCTGGAAGGGTCTAGAGCCTCCATTGTTGCACTCAGGTCTAAGTCTCATGGCCCTCTATCAGAATCCAGAGTTTTGAGAAGATTGGGGATACTAAATTTTTCGCCCAAAAAAAAAACGTAAGGGGTAACACTGTCGTTTTTTTTCGGGTCGAAATTTTGATTTTCGATATCTCCGCTCTGGAAGGGTCTAGAGCCTCCATTGTTGCACTCAGGTCTATGTCTCATGGCCCTCTATCAGAATCCAGAGTTTTGAGAAGATTGGGGATACTTAATTTTTCACCCCCAAAAAAAACCGTAAGGGGTAACACTGTCGTTTTTTTTTCGGGTCGAAATTTTGAGTTTAGATATCTCAGCACTGGAAGGGTCTAGAGCCTCCATTGTTGCACTCAGGTCAAAGTCTCACAGCCCTCTATCATAATCCAGAGTTTTGAGAAGATTGGAGAAACTTAATTTTTCGACCAAAAATGAAAAAAAACAAAAGGGGTAACACTGTCGTTTTTTTTTTCGGGTCGAAATTTTGAGTTTCGATATCTCAGCTCTGGAAGGGTCTGGAGCCTCCATTTTTGCACTCAGGTCAAAGTCTCACAGCCCTCTATCATAATCCAGAGTTTTGAGAAGATTGGAGAAACTTAATTTTTTGCCCAAAAATGAAAAAAAAAAAACGAAAGGGGTAACACTGTCGTTTTTTTTTTCGGGTCGAAATTTTGAAGTTTGATATCTCAGCTCTGGAAGGGTCTAGATCATCCATTTTTGCACTCAGGTCAAAGTCTCACAGCCCTCTATCATAATCCAGAGTTTTGAGAAGATTGGAGAAACTTAATTTTTCGCCCAAAAATGAAAAAAAAACAAAAGGGGTAACACTGTCGTTTTTTTTTTTCGGGTCAAAATTTTGAAGTTTGATATCTCAGCTCTGGAAGGGTCTAGATCATCCATTTTTGCGCTCAGGTCAAAGTCTCACAGCCCTCTATCATAATCCAGAGTTTTGAGAAGATTGGAGAAACTTAATTTTTCGCCCAAAAATGAAAAAAAAAAAACGAAAGGGGTAACACTGTCGGTTTTTTTTCGGGTCGAAATTTTGAAGTTTGATATCTCAGCTCTGGAAGGGTCTAGATAATCCATTTTTGCACTCAGGTCAAAGTCTCACAGCCCTCTATCATAATCCAGAGTTTTGAGAAGATTGGAGAAACTTAATTTTTCGCCCAAAAATGAAAAAAAAACAAAAGGGGTAACACTGTCGTTTTTTTTTTTCGGGTCGAAATTTTGAGTTTCGATATCTCAGCTCTGGAAGGGTCTGGAGCCTCCATTTTTGCACTTAGGTCTATGTCTCATGGCCCTCTATCAGAATCCAGAGTTTTGAGAAGATTGGGGATACTTAATTTTTCGCCCCAAAAAAAAAACGTAAGGGGTAACACTGTCGTTTTTTTTACGGGTCGAAATTTTGATTTTTGATATCTCAGCTCTTGAAGGGTTTAAAGCCTCCATTGTTGCACTCAGGTCTGAGTCTCATGGCCCTCTATCAGAATCCAGAGTTTTGAGAAGATTGGGGATACTTAATTTTTCGCCCAAAAAAAAAAAGCGTAAGGGGTAACACTGTCGGGTTTTTTTTCGGGTCGAAATTTTGATTTTCGATATCTCAGCTCTGGAAGGGTCTAGAGCCTCCATTGTTGCACTCAGGTCTAAGTCTCATGGCCCTCTATTAGAATCCATAGTTTTGAGAAGATTGGGGATACTTAATTTTTCACCCCAAAAAAAAAACGTAAGGGGTAACACTGTCGTTTTTTTTCTGGTCGAAATTTTGAATTTCGATATCTCAGCTCTGGAAGGGTCTAGAGCCTCCATTGTTGCACTCAGGTCTAAGTCTCATGGCCCTCTATCAGAATCCAGAGTTTTGAGAAGATTGGGGATACTAAATTTTTCGCCCAAAAAAAAAAATGTAAGGGGTAACACTGTCGTTTTTTTTTCGGGTCGAAATTTTGATTTTCGATATCTCAGCTCTGGAAGGGTCTAGAGCCTCCATTGTTGCACTCAGGTCTAAGTCTCATGGCCCTCTATTAGAATCCAGAGTTTTGAGAAGATTGGGGATACTTAATTTTTCACCCCCAAAAAAACGTAAGGGGTAACACTGTCGTTTTTTTCGGGTCGAAATTTTGAATTTCGATATCTCAGCTCTGGAAGGGTCTAGAGCCTCCATTGTTGCACTCAGGTCTAAGTCTCATGGCCCTCTATCAGAATCCAGAGTTTTGAGAAGATTGGGGATACTTAATTTTTCGCCCCAAAAAAAAAAAACGTAAGGGGTAACACTGTCGTTTTTTTTTTTTTCGGGTCGAACTTTTGATTTTCGATTTCTCAGCTCTGGAAGGGTCTAGAGCCTCCATTGTTGCACTCAGGTCTAAGTCTCATGGCCCTCTATCAGAATCCAGAGTTTTGAAAAGATTGGGGATACTAAATTTTTCGCCCAAAAAAAAAACGTAAGGGGTAACAATGTCGTTTTTTTTCGGGTCGAAATTTTGATTTTCGATATCTCAGCTCTGGAAGGGTCTAGAGCCTCCATTGTTGCACTCAGGTCTATGTCTCATGGCCCTCTATCAGAATCCAGAGTTTTGAGAAGATTGGGGATACTTAATTTTTCACCCCAAAAAAAAACCGTAAGGGGTAGTAACACTGTCGTTTTTTTTTCGGGTCGAAATTTTGAGTTTAGATATCTCAGCACTGGAAGGGTCTAGAGCCTCCATTGTTGCACTCAGGTCAAAGTCTCACAGCCCTCTATCATAATCCAGAGTTTTGAGAAGATTGGAGAAACTTAATTTTTCGCCCAAAAAAAAAAAAAAAAAAAGGGGTAACACTGTCGTTTTTTTTTTCGGGTTGAAATTTTGATTTTCGATATCTCAGCTCTGGAAGGGTCTAGAGCCTCCATTTTTGCTCTCAGGTCAAAGTCTCACAGCCCTCTATCATAATCCAGAGTTTTGAGAAGATTGGAGAAACTTAATTCTTCACCCAAAAATGAAAAAAAACGAAAGGGGTAACACTGTCGTTTTTTTTTTTTCGGGTCGAAATTTTGAAGTTTGATATCTCAGCTCTGGAAGGGTCTAGATCATCCATTTTTGCACTCAGGTCAAAGTCTCACAGCACTCTATCATAATCCAGAGTTTTGAGAAGATTGGAGAAACTTAATTTTTCGCCCAAAAATGAAAAAAAAACAAAAGGGGTAACACTGTCGTTTTTTTTCGGGTCGAAATTTTGAGGTTTGATATCTCAGCTCTGGAAGGGTCTAGATCATCCATTTTTGCACTCAGGTCAAAGTCTCACAGCCCTCTATCATAATCCAGAGTTTTGAGAACATTGGAGAAACTTAATTTTTCGCCCAAAAATGAAAAAAAAACAAAAGGGGTAACACTGTCGTTTTTTTTTTCGTGTCGAAATTTTGAGTTTCGATATCTCAGCTCTGGAAGGGTCTAGAGCCTCCATTTTTGCACTCAGGTCAAAGTCCCACAGCCCTCTATCATGATCCAGAGTTTTGAGAAGATTGGAGAAACTTAATTTTTCGCCCAAAAATGAAAAAAAACGAAAGGGGTAACACTGTCGGTTTTTTTTCGGGTCGAAATTTTGATTTTCGATATCTCAGCTCTGGAAGGGTCTAGAGCCTCCATTGTTGCACTCAGGTCTAAGTCTCATGGCCCTCTATTAGAATCCAGAGTTTTGAGAAGATTGGGGATACTTAATTTTTCACCCCCAAAAAAAACGTAAGGGGTAACACTGTCGTTTTTTTTCTGGTCGAAATTTTGAATTTCGATATCTCAGCTCTGGAAGGGTCTAGAGCCTCCATTGTTGCACTCAGGTCTAAGTCTCATGGCCCTCTATCAGAATCCAGAGTTTTGAGAAGATTGGGGATACTAAATTTTTCGCCCAAAAAAAAAACGTAAGGGGTAACACTGTCGTTTTTTTTTTTTCGGGTCGAACTTTTGATTTTCGATATCTCAGCTCTGGAAGGGTCTAGAGCCTCCATTGTTGCACTCAGGTCTATGTCTCATGGCCCTCTATCAGAATCCAGAGTTTTGAGAAGATTGGGGATAGTTAATTTTTCACCCCCAAAAAAAACCGTAAGGGGTAGTAACACTGTCGTTTTTTTTTCGGGTCGAAATTTTGAGTTTAGATATCTCAGCACTGGAAGGGTCTAGAGCCTCCATTGTTGCACTCAGGTCAAAGTCTCACAGCCCTCTATCATAATCCAGAGTTTTGAGAAGATTGGAGAAACTTAATTTTTCGCCCCAAAAAAAAAAAAAAAGGGGGTAACACTGTCGTTTTTTTTTTCGGGTTGAAATTTTGAGTTTCGATATCTCAGCTCTGGAAGGGTCTAGAGCCTCCATTTTTGCTCTCAGGTCAAAGTCTCACAGCCCTCTATCATAATCCAGAGTTTTGAGAAGATTGGAGAAACTTAATTCTTCACCCAAAAATGAAAAAAAACGAAAGGGGTAACACTGTCGTTTTTTTTTCGGGTCGAAATTTTGAAGTTTGATATCTCAGCTCTGGAAGGGTCTAGATCATCCATTTTTGCACTCAGGTCAAAGTCTCACAGCACTCTATCATAATCCAGAGTTTTGAGAAGATTGGAGAAACTTAATTTTTCGCCCAAAAATGAAAAAAAAACAAAAGGGGTAACACTGTCGTTTTTTTTCGGGTCGAAATTTTGAGGTTTGATATCTCAGCTCTGGAAGGGTCTAGATCATCCATTTTTGCACTCAGGTCAAAGTCTCACAGCCCTCTATCATAATCCAGAGTTTTGAGAACATTGGAGAAACTTAATTTTTCGCCCAAAAATGAAAAAAAAACAAAAGGGGTAACACTGTCGTTTTTTTTTTTTCGTGTCGAAATTTTGAGTTTCGATATCTCAGCTCTGGAAGGGTCTAGAGCCTCCATTTTTGCACTCAGGTCAAAGTCCCACAGCCCTCTATCATGATCCAGAGTTTTGAGAAGATTGGAGAAACTTAATTTTTCGCCCAAAAATGAAAAAAAAACGAAAGGGGTAACACTGTCGGTTTTTTTTCGGGTCGAAATTTTGAAGTTTGATATCTCAGCTCTGGAAGGGTCTAGATCATCCATTTTTGCACTCAGGTCAAAGTCTCACAGCCCTCTATCATAATCCAGAGTTTTGAGAAGATTGGAGAAACTTAATTTTTCGCCCAAAAATGAAAAAAAACAAAAGGGGTAACACTGTCGGTTTTTTTTTCGGGTCGAAATTTTGAGTTTCGATATCTCAGCTCTGGAAGGGTCTAGAGCCTCCATTTTTGCACTTAGGTCAAAGTCTCACAGCCCTCTATCATAATCCAGAGTTTTGAGAAGATTGGAGAAACTTAATTTTTCGCCCAAAAATGAAAAAAAAAAACAAAAACGAAAGGGGTAACACTGTCGTTTTTTTTTCGGGTCGAAATTTTAAAGTTTGATATCTCAGCTCTGGAAGGGTCTAGATCATCCATTTTTGCACTCAGGTCAAAGTCTCACAGCCCTCTATCATAATCCAGAGTTTTGAGAAGATTGGAGAAACTTAGTTTTTTGCCCAAAAATGAAAAAAAAAACCGAAAGGGGTAACACTGTCGTTTTTTTTTCGGGTCGAAATTTTGAAGTTTGATATCTCAGCTCTGGAAGGGTCTAGATCATACATTTTTGCACTCAGATCAAAGTCTCACAGCCCTCTATCATAATCCAGAGTTTTGAGAAGATTGGAGAAACTTAATTTTTCGCCCAAAAATGAAAAAAAAAACCAAAAGGGGTAACACTGTCGTTTTTTTTTTCGGGTCGAAATTTTGAGTTTCGATATCTCAGCTCTGGAAGGGTCTGGAGCCTCCATTTTTGCACTCAGGTCTATGTCTCATGGCCCTCTATCAGAATCCAGAGTTTTGAGAAGATTGGGGATACTTAATTTTTCGCCCCCAAAAAAAAAATGTATGGGGTAACACTGTCGTTTTTTTTACGGGTCGAAATTTTGATTTTCGATATCTCAGCTCTGGAAGGGTTTAAAGCCTCCATTGTTGCACTCAGGTCTAAGTCTCATGGCCCTCTATTAGAATCCAAAGTTTTGAGAAGATTGGGGATACTTAATTTTTCACCCCAAAAAAAAACGTAAGGGGTAACACTGTCGTTTTTTTTCTGGTCGAAATTTTGAATTTCGATATCTCAGCTCTGGAAGGGTCTAGAGCCTCCATTGTTGCACTCAGGTCTAAGTCTCATGGCCCTCTATCAGAATCCAGAGTTTTGAGAAGATTGGGGATACTAAATTTTTCGCCCAAAAAAAAAAACGTAAGGGGTAACACTGTCGTTTTTTTTTCGGGTCGAAATTTTGATTTTCGATATCTCAGCTCTGGAAGGGTCTAGAGCCTCCATTGTTGCACTCAGGTCTAAGTCTCATGGCCCTCTATTAGAATTTCAGAGTTTTGAGAAGATTGGGGATACTTAATTTTTCGCCCCAAAAAAAAAAACGTAAGGGGTAAAACTGTCGTTTTTTTTTTTCGGGTCGAACTTTTGATATTCGATATCTCAGCTCTGGAAGGGTCTAGAGCCTCCATTGTTGCACTCAGGTCTAAGTCTCATGGCCCTCTATCAGAATCCAGAGTTTTGAGAAGATTGGGGATACTAAATTTTTCGCCCAAAAAAAAAAACGTAAGGGGTAACACTGTCGTTTTTTTTCGGGTCGAAATTTTGATTTTCGATATCTCCGCTCTGGAAGGGTCTAGAGCCTCCATTGTTGCACTCAGGTCTATGTCTCATGGCCCTCTATCAGAATCCAGAGTTTTGAGAAGATTGGGGATACTTAATTTTTCACCCCCAAAAAAAACCGTAAGGGGTAACACTGTCGTTTTTTTTTCGGGTCGAAATTTTGAGTTTAGATATCTCAGCACTGGAAGGGTCTAGAGCCTCCATTGTTGCACTCAGGTCAAAGTCTCACAGCCCTCTATCATAATCCAGAGTTTTGAGAAGATTGGAGAAACTTAATTTTTCGACCAAAAATGAAAAAAAACAAAAGGGGTAACACTGTCGTTTTTTTTTTCGGGTCGAAATTTTGAGTTTCGATATCTCAGCTCTGGAAGGGTCTGGAGCCTCCATTTTTGCACTCAGGTCAAAGTCTCACAGCCCTCTATCATAATCCAGAGTTTTGAGAAGATTGGAGAAACTTAATTTTTCGCCCAAAAATGAAAAAAAAAAAAACGAAAGGGGTAAAACTGTCGTTTTTTTTTTCGGGTCGAAATTTTGAAGTTTGACATCTCAGCTCTGGAAGGGTCTAGATCATCCATTTTTTGCACTCAGGTCAAAGTCTCACAGCCCTCTATCATAATCCAGAGTTTTGAGAAGATTGGAGAAACTTAATTTTTCGCCCAAAAATGAAAAAAAAACAAAAGGGGTAACACTGTCGTTTTTTTTTCGGGTCGAAATTTTGAGTTTCGATATCTCAGCTCTGGAAGGGTCTAGAGCCTCCATTTTTGCACTTAGGTCAAAGTCTCACAGCCCTCTATCATAATCCAGAGTTTTGAGAAGATTGGAGAAACTAAATTTTTCGCCCAAAAATGAAAAAAAACGAAAGGGGTAACACTGTCGTTTTTTTTTTCGGGTCGAAATTTTGAAGTTTGATATCTCAGCTCTGGAAGGGTCTAGATCATCCATTTTTGCACTCAGGTCAAAGTCTCACAGCCCTCTATCATAATCCAGAGTTTTGAGAAGATTGGAGAAAAATAATTTTTCGCCCAAAAATGACAAAAAAAACGAAATGGGTAACACTGTCGTTTTTTTTTTTCGGGTCGAAATTTTGAGTTTCGATATCTCAGCTCTGGAAGGGTCTGGAGCCTCCATTTTTGCACTCAGGTCAAAGTCTCACAGCCCTCTATCATAATCCAGAGTTTTGAGAAGATTGGAGAAACTTAATTTTTCGCCCAAAAATGAAAAAAAACGAAAGGGGTAACACTGTCGTTTTTTTTTTTCGGGTCAAAATTTTGAAGTTTGATATCTCAGCTCTGGAAGGGTCTAGATCATCCATTTTTGCGCTCAGGTCAAAGTCTCACAGCCCTCTATCATAATACAGAGTTTTGAGAAGATTGGAGAAACTTAATTTTTCGCCCAAAAATGAAAAAAAAAACCGAAAGGGGTAACACTGTCGGTTTTTTTTCGGGTCGAAATTTTGAAGTTTGATATCTCAGCTCTGGAAGGGTCTAGATAATCCATTTTTGCACTCAGGTCAAAGTCTCACAGCCCTCTATCATAATCCAGAGTTTTGAGAAGATTGGAGAAACTTAATTTTTCGCCCAAAAATGAAAAAAAAAACAAAAGGGGTAACACTGTCGTTTTTTTTTTCGGGTCGAAATTTTGAGTTTCGATATCTCAGCTCTGGAAGGGTCTGGAGCCTCCATTTTTGCACTTAGGTCTATGTCTCATGGCCCTCTATCAGAATCCAGAGTTTTGAGAAGATTGGGGATACTTAATTTTTCGCCCCAAAAAAAAAAAACGTAAGGGGTAACACTGTCGTTTTTTTTACGGGTCGAAATATTGATTTTTGATATCTCAGCTCTTGAAGGGTTTAAAGCCTCCATTGTTGCACTCAGGTCTAAGTCTCATGGCCCTCTATCAGAATCCAGAGTTTTGAGAAGATTGGGGATACTTAATTTTTCGCCCAAAAAAAAAAGCGTAAGGGGTAACACTGTCGGTTTTTTTTTCGGGTCGAAATTTTGATTTTCGATATCTCAGCGCTGGAAGGGTCTAGAGCCTCCATTGTTGCACTCAGGTCTAAGTCTCATGGCCCTCTATTAGAATCCAGAGTTTTGAGAAGATTGGGGATACTTAATTTTTCGCCCCAAAAAAAAACGTAAGGGGTAACACTGTCGTTTTTTTTACGGGTCGAAATTTTGATTTTTGATATCTCAGCTCTTGAAGGGTTTAAAGCCTCCATTGTTGCACTCAGGTCTAGGTCTCATGGCCCTCTATCAGAATCCAGAGTTTTGAGAAGATTGGAGAAACTTAATTTTTCGCCCAAAAATGAAAAAAAAAACAAAAGGGGTAACACTGTCGTTTTTTTTTCGGGTCGAAATTTTGAGTTTCGATATCTCAGCTCTGGAAGGGTCTAGAGCCTCCATTTTTGCACTTAGGTCAAAGTCTCACAGCCCTCTATCATAATCCAGAGTTTTGAGAAGATTGGAGAAACTAAATTTTTCGCCCAAAAATGAAAAAAAACGAAAGGGGTAACACTGTCGTTTTTTTTTTCGGGTCGAAATTTTGAAGTTTGATATCTCAGCTCTGGAAGGGTCTAGATCATCCATTTTTGCACTCAGGTCAAAGTCTCACAGCCCTCTATCATAATCCATAGTTTTGAGAAGATTGGAGAAAAATAATTTTTCGCCCAAAAATGACAAAAAAAACGAAAGGGGTAACACTGTCGTTTTTTTTTTTTCGGGTCGAAATTTTGAGTTTCGATATCTCAGCTCTGGAAGGGTCTGGAGCCTCCATTTTTGCACTCAGGTCAAAGTCTCACAGCCCTCTATCATAATCCAGAGTTTTGAGAAGATTGGAGATACTTAATTTTTCGCCCAAAAATGAAAAAAAACGAAAGGGGTAACACTGTCGTTTTTTTTTTCGGGTCAAAATTTTGAAGTTTGATATCTCAGCTCTGGAAGGGTCTAGATCATCCATTTTTGCGCTCAGGTCAAAGTCTCACAGCCCTCTATCATAATCCAGAGTTTTGAGAAGATTGGAGAAACTTAATTTTTCGCCCAAAAATGAAAAAAAAACCCGAAAGGGGTAACACTGTCGGTTTTTTTTCGGGTCGAAATTTTGAAGTTTGATATCTCAGCTCTGGAAGGGTCTAGATAATCCATTTTTGCACTCAGGTCAAAGTCTCACAGCCCTCTATCATAATCCAGAGTTTTGAGAAGATTGGAGAAACTTAATTTTTCGCCCAAAAATGAAAAAAAACAAAAGGGGTAACACTGTCGTTTTTTTTTTTCGGGTCGAAATTTTGAGTTTCGATATCTCAGCTCTGGAAGGGTCTGGAGCCTCCATTTTTGCACTTAGGTCTATGTCTCATGGCCCTCTATCAGAATCCAGAGTTTTGAGAAGATTGGGGATACTTAATTTTTCGCCCCAAAAAAAAAAACGTAAGGGGTAACACTGTCGTTTTTTTTACGGGTCGAAATTTTGATTTTTGATATCTCAGCTCTTGAAGGGTTTAAAGCCTCCATTGTTGCACTCAGGTCTAAGTCTCATGGCCCTCTATCAGAATCCAGAGTTTTGAGAAGATTGGGGATACTTAATTTTTCGCCCAAAAAAAAAAGCGTAAGGGGTAACACTGTCGGTTTTTTTTTCGGGTCGAAATTTTGATTTTCGATATCTCAGCGCTGGAAGGGTCTAGAGCCTCCATTGTTGCACTCAGGTCTAAGTCTCATGGCCCTCTATTAGAATCCAGAGTTTTGAGAAGATTGGGGATACTTAATTTTTCGCCCCAAAAAAAAAACGTAAGGGGTAACACTGTCGTTTTTTTTACGGGTCGAAATTTTGATTTTTGATATTTCAGCTCTTGAAGGGTTTAAAGCCTCCATTGTTGCACTCAGGTCTAGGTCTCATGGCCCTCTATCAGAATCCAGAGTTTTGAGAAGATTGGGGATACTTAATTTTTCGCCCAAAAAAAAAAACGTAAGGGGTAACACTGTCGTTCTTTTTACGGGTCGAAATTTTGATTTTTGATATCTCAGCTCTTGAAGGGTTTAAAGCCTCCATTGTTGCACTCAGGTCTAAGTCTCATGGCCCTCTATCAGAATCCAGAGTTTTGAGAAGATTGGGGATACTTAATTTTTCGCCCAAAAAAAAAGCGTAAGGGGTAAGTAACACTGTCGGTTTTTTTTTCGGGTCGAAATTTTGATTTTCGATATCTCAGCTCTGGAAGGGTCTAGAGCCTCCATTGTTGCACTCAGGTCTAAGTCTCATGGCCCTCTATTAGAATCCAGAGTTTTGAGAAGATTGGAGAAACTTAATTTTTCGCCCAAAAATGAAAAAAAAAACCGAAAGGGGTAACACTGTCGTTTTTTTTTCGGGTCGAAATTTTGAAGTTTGATTTCTCAGCTCTGGAAGGGTCTAGATAATCCATTTTTGCACTCAGGTCAAAGTCTCACAGCCCTCTATCATAATCCAGAGTTTTGAGAAGATTGGAGAAACTTAATTTTTCGCCCAAAAATGAAAAAAAAAACAAAAGGGGTAACACTGTCGTTTTTTTTTCGGGTCGAAATTTTGAGTTTCGATATCTCAGCTCTGGAAGGGTCTGGAGCCTCCATTTTTGCACTTAGGTCTATGTATCATGGCCCTCTATCAGAATCCAGAGTTTTGAGAAGATTGGGGATACTTAATTTTTCGCCCCCCAAAAAAAAACGTAAGGGGTAACACTGTCGTTTTTTTTACGGGTCGAAATTTTGATTTTTGATATCTCAGCACTGGAAGGGTCTAGAGCCTCCATTGTTGCACTCAGGTCAAAGTCTCACAGCCCTCTATCATAATCCAGAGTTTTGAGAAGATTGGAGAAACTTAATTTTTCGCCCAAAAATGAAAAAAAAACAAAAGGGGTAACACTGTCGTTTTTTTTTTTCGGGTCGAAATTTTGAGTTTCGATATCTCAGCTCTGGAAGGGTCTGGAGCCTCCATTTTTGCACTCAGGTCAAAGTCTCACAGCCCTCTATCATAATCCAGAGTTTTGAGAAGATTGGAGAAACTTAATTTTTCGCCCAAAAATGAAAAAAAAAAAAAAACGAAAGGGGTAACACTGTCGTTTTTTTTTCGGGTCGAAATTTTGAAGTTTGATATCTCAGCTCTGGAAGGGTCTAGATCATCCATTTTTGCACTCAGGTCAAAGTCTCACAGCCCTCTATCATAATCCAGAGTTTTGAGAAGATTGGAGAAACTTAATTTTTCGCCCAAAAATGAAAAAAAAAACAAAAGGGGTAACACTGTCGTTTTTTTTTCGGGTCGAAATTTTGAGTTTCGATATCTCAGCTCTGGAAGGGTCTAGAGCCTCCATTTTTGCACTTAGGTCAAAGTCTCACAGCCCTCTATCATAATCCAGAGTTTTGAGAAGATTGGAGAAACTAAATTTTTCGCCCAAAAAATGAAAAAAAAACGAAAGGGGTAACACTGTCGTTTTTTTTTCGGGTCGAAATTTTGAAGTTTGATATCTCAGCTCTGGAAGGGTCTAGATCATCCATTTTTGCACTCAGGTCAAAGTCTCACAGCCCTCTATCATAATCCAGAGTTTTGAGAAGATTGGAGAAAAATAATTTTTCGCCCAAAAATGAAAAAAAAAACGAAAGGGGTAACACTGTCGTTTTTTTTTTCGGGTCGAAATTTTGAGTTTCGATATCTCAGCTCTGGAAGGGTCTGGAGCCTCCATTTTTGCACTCAGGTCAAAGTCTCACAGCCCTCTATCATAATCCAGAGTTTTGAGAAGATTGGAGAAACTTAATTTTTCGCCCAAAAATGAAAAAAAAAACGAAAGGGGTAACACTGTCGTTTTTTTTTTTCGGGTCGAAATTTTGAAGTTTGATATCTCAGCTCTGGAAGGGTCTAGATCATCCATTTTTGCACTCAGGTCAAAGTCTCACAGCCCTCTATCATAATCCAGAGTTTTGAGAAGATTGGAGAAACTTAATTTTTCGCCCAAAAATGAAAAAAAAAACCCGAAAGGGGTAACACTGTCGGTTTTTTTTCGGGTCGAAATTTTGAAGTTTGATATCTCAGCTCTGGAAGGGTCTAGATAATCCATTTTTGCACTCAGGTCAAAGTCTCACAGCCCTCTATCATAATCCAGAGTTTTGAGAAGATTGGAGAAACTTAATTTTTCGCCCAAAAATGAAAAAAAACAAAAGGGGTAACACTGTCGTTTTTTTTTTTCGGGTCGAAATTTTGAGTTTCGATATCTCAGCTCTGGAAGGGTCTGGAGCCTCCATTTTTGCACTTAGGTCTATGTCTCATGGCCCTCTATCAGAATCCAGAGTTTTGAGAAGATTGGGGATACTTAATTTTTCGCCCCAAAAAAAAAACGTAAGGGGTAACACTGTCGTTTTTTTTACGGGTCGAAATTTTGATTTTTGATATCTCAGCTCTTGAAGGGTTTAAAGCCTCCATTGTTGCACTCAGGTCTAAGTCTCATGGCCCTCTATCAGAATCCAGAGTTTTGAGAAGATTGGGGATACTTAATTTTTCGCCCAAAAAAAAAAGCGTAAGGGGTAACACTGTCGGGTTTTTTTTCGGGTCGAAATTTTGATTTTCGATATCTCAGCTCTGGAAGGGTCTAGAGCCTCCATTGTTGCACTCAGGTCTAAGTCTCATGGCCCTCTATTAGAATCCATAGTTTTGAGAAGATTGGGGATACTTAATTTTTCACCCCAAAAAAAAAACGTAAGGGGTAACACTGTCGTTTTTTTTCTGGTCGAAATTTTGAATTTCGATATCTCAGCTCTGGAAGGGTCTAGAGCCTCCATTGTTGCACTCAGGTCTAAGTCTCATGGCCCTCTATCAGAATCCAGAGTTTTGAGAAGATTGGGGATACTAAATTTTTCGCCCAAAAAAAAAAAACGTAAGGTGTAACACTGTCGTTTTTTTCGGGTCGAAATTTTGAATTTCGATATCTCAGCTCTGGAAGGGTCTAGAGCCTCCATTGTTGCACTCAGGTCTAAGTCTCATGGCCCTCTATTAGAATCCAGAGTTTTGAGAAGATTGGGGATACTTAATTTTTCACCCCCAAAAAAAACGTAAGGTGTAACACTGTCGTTTTTTTCGGGTCGAAATTTTGAATTTCGATATCTCAGCTCTGGAAGGGTCTAGAGCCTCCATTGTTGCACTCAGGTCTAAGTCTCATGGCCCTCTATCAGAATCCAGAGTTTTGAGAAGATTGGGGATACTTAATTTTTCGCCCCAAAAAAAAAAAACGTAAGGGGTAACACTGTCGTTTTTTTTTTTTCGGGTCGAACTTTTGATTTTCGATTTCTCAGCTCTGGAAGGGTCTAGAGCCTCCATTGTTGCACTCAGGTCTAAGTCTCATGGCCCTCTATCAGAATCCAGAGTTTTGAGAAGATTGGGGATACTAAATTTTTCGCCCAAAAAAAAAACGTAAGGGGTAACACTGTCGTTTTTTTTCGGGTCGAAATTTTGATTTTCGATATCTCAGCTCTGGAAGGGTCTAGAGCCTCCATTGTTGCACTCAGGTCTATGTCTCATGGCCCTCTATCAGAATCCAGAGTTTTGAGAAGATTGGGGATACTTAATTTTTCACCCCAAAAAAAAACCGTAAGGGGTAGTAACACTGTCGTTTTTTTTTTCGGGTCGAAATTTTGAGTTTAGATATCTCAGCTCTGGAAGGGTCTAGAGCCTCCATTTTTGCTCTCAGGTCAAAGTCTCACAGCCCTCTATCATAATCCAGAGTTTTGAGAAGATTGGAGAAACTTAATTCTTCACCCAAAAATGAAAAAAAAACGAAAGGGGTAACACTGTCGTTTTTTTTTTCGGGTCGAAATTTTGAAGTTTGATATCTCAGCTCTGGAAGGGTCTAGATCATCCATTTTTGCACTCAGGTCAAAGTCTCACAGCACTCTATCATAATCCAGAGTTTTGAGAAGATTGGAGAAACTTAATTTTTCGCCCAAAAATGAAAAAAAAAACAAAAGGGGTAACACTGTCGTTTTTTTTCGGGTCGAAATTTTGAGGTTTGATATCTCAGCTCTGGAAGGGTCTAGATCATCCATTTTTGCACTCAGGTCAAAGTCTCACAGCCCTCTATCATAATCCAGAGTTTTGAGAACATTGGAGAAACTTAATTTTTCGCCCAAAAATGAAAAAAAAACAAAAGGGGTAACACTGTCGTTTTTTTTTTTCGTGTCGAAATTTTGAGTTTCGATATCTCAGCTCTGGAAGGGTCTAGAGCCTCCATTTTTGCACTCAGGTCAAAGTCCCACAGCCCTCTATCATGATCCAGAGTTTTGAGAAGATTGGAGAAACTTAATTTTTCGCCCAAAAATGAAAAAAAACGAAAGGGGTAACACTGTCGGTTTTTTTTCGGGTGGAAATTTTGATTTTCGATATCTCAGCTCTGGAAGGGTCTAGAGCCTCCATTGTTGCACTCAGGTCTAAGTCTCATGGCCCTCTATTAGAATCCAGAGTTTTGAGAAGATTGGGGATACTTAATTTTTCACCCCCAAAAAAAACGTAAGGGGTAACACTGTCGTTTTTTTTCTGGTCGAAATTTTGAATTTCGATATCTCAGCTCTGGAAGGGTCTAGAGCCTCCATTGTTGCACTCAGGTCTAAGTCTCATGGCCCTCTATCAGAATCCAGAGTTTTGAGAAGATTGGGGATACTTAATTTTTCGCCCCAAAAAAAAAACGTAAGGGGTAACACTGTCGTTTTTTTTTTCGGGTCGAACTTTTGATTTTCGATATCTCAGCTCTGGAAGGGTCTAGAGCCTCCATTGTTGCACTCAGGTCTAAGTCTCATGGCCCTCTATCAGAATCCAGAGTTTTGAGAAGATTGGGGATACTAAATTTTTCGCCCAAAAAAAAACGTAAGGGGTAACACTGTCGTTTTTTTTTTCGGGTCGAACTTTTGATTTTCGATATCTCAGCTCTGGAAGGGTCTAGAGCCTCCATTGTTGCACTCAGGTCTATGTCTCATGGCCCTCTATCAGAATCCAGAGTTTTGAGAAGATTGGGGATAGTTAATTTTTCACCCCCAAAAAAAACCGTAAGGGGTAGTAACACTGTCGTTTTTTTTTCGGGTCGAAATTTTGAGTTTAGATATCTCAGCACTGGAAGGGTCTAGAGCCTCCATTGTTGCACTCAGGTCAAAGTCTCACAGCCCTCTATCATAATCCAGAGTTTTGAGAAGATTGGAGAAACTTAATTTTTCGCCCAAAAAAAAAAAAAAAGGGGGTAACACTGTCGTTTTTTTTTTTCGGGTTGAAATTTTGAGTTTCGATATCTCAGCTCTGGAAGGGTCCAGAGCCTCCATTTTTGCTCTCAGGTCAAAGTCTCACAGCCCTCTATCATAATCCAGAGTTTTGAGAAGATTGGAGAAACTTAATTCTTCACCCAAAAATGAAAAAAAACGAAAGGGGTAACACTCGTTTTTTTTTCGGGTCGAAATTTTGAAGTTTGATATCTCAGCTCTGGAAGGGTCTAGATCATCCATTTTTGCACTCAGGTCAAAGTCTCACAGCACTCTATCATAATCCAGAGTTTTGAGAAGATTGGAGAAACTTAATTTTTCGCCCAAAAATGAAAAAAAAACAAAAGGGGTAACACTGTCGTTTTTTTTCGGGTCGAAATTTTGAGGTTTGATATCTCAGCTCTGGAAGGGTCTAGATCATCCATTTTTGCACTCAGGTCAAAGTCTCACAGCCCTCTATCATAATCCAGAGTTTTGAGAACATTGGAGAAACTTAATTTTTCGCCCAAAAATGAAAAAAAAACAAAAGGGGTAACACTGTCGTTTTTTTTTTTCGTGTCGAAATTTTGAGTTTCGATATCTCAGCTCTGGAAGGGTCTAGAGCCTCCATTTTTGCACTCAGGTCAAAGTCCCACAGCCCTCTATCATGATCCAGAGTTTTGAGAAGATTGGAGAAACTTAATTTTTCGCCCAAAAATGAAAAAAAACGAAAGGGGTAACACTGTCGGTTTTTTTTCGGGTCGAAATTTTGAAGTTTGATATCTCAGCTCTGGAAGGGTCTAGATCATCCATTTTTGCACTCAGGTCAAAGTCTCACAGCCCTCTATCATAATCCAGAGTTTTGAGAAGATTGGAGAAACTTAATTTTTCGCCCAAAAATGAAAAAAAAAAAAAAACGAAAGGGGTAACACTGTCGTTTTTTTTTTCGGGTCGAAATTTTTAAGTTTGATAATTCAGCTCTGGAAGGTTCTAGATCATCCATTTTTGCACTCAGGTCAAAGTCTCACAGCCCTCTATCATAATCCAGAGTTTTCAGAAGATTGGAGAAACTTAATTTTTCGCCCAAAAATGAAAAAAAAGGAAAGGGGTAACACTGTCGTTTTTTTTTCGGGTCGAAATTTTGAAGTTTGATATCTCAGCTCTGGAAGGGTCTAGATCATCCATTTTTGCACTCAGGTCAAAGTCTCACAGCCCTCTATCATAATCCAGAGTTTTGAGAAGATTGGAGAAACTTAATTTTTCGCCCAAAAATGAAAAAAAAACGAAAGGGGTAACACTGTCGTTTTTTTTTTCGTGACGAAATTTTGAGTTTCGATATCTCAGCTCTGGAAGGGTCTAGAGCCTCCATTTTTGCACTCAGGTCAAAGTCCCACAGCCCTCTATCATGATCCAGAGTTTTGAGAAGATTGGAGAAACTTAATTTTTCGCCCAAAAATGAAAAAAAAAACCGAAAGGGGTAACACTGTCGTTTTTTTTTTGGGTCGAAATTTTGAAGTTTGATATCTCAGCTCTGGAAGGGTCTAGATCATCCATTTTTGCACTCAGGTCAAAGTCTCACAGCCCTCTATCATAATCCAGAGTTTTGAGAAGATTGGAGAAACTTAATTTTTCGCCCAAAAATGAAAAAAAAACGAAAGGGGTAACACTGTCGTTTTTTTTTGGGGTCGAAATTTTGAAGTTTGATATCTCAGCTCTGGAAGGGTCTAGATCATCCATTTTTGCACTCAGGTCAAAGTCTCACAGCCCTCTATCATAATCCAGAGTTTTGAGAAGATTGGAGAAACTTAATTTTTCGCCCAAAAATGAAAAAGTAACACTGTCGTTTTTTTTTTTCGGGTCGAAATTTTGAAGTTTGATAACTCAGCTCTGGAAGGGTCTAGATCATCCATTTTTGCACTCAGGTCAAAGTCTCACAGCCCTCTATCATAATCCAGAGTTTTCAGAAGATTGGAGAAACTTAATTTTTCGCCCAAAAATGAAAAAAAACGAAAGGGGTAACACTGTCGTTTTTTTTTTCGTGACGAAATTTTGAGTTTCGATATCTCAGCTCTGGAAGGGTCTAGAGCCTCCATTTTTGCACTCAGGTCAAAGTCCCACAGCCCTCTATCATGATACAGAGTTTTGAGAAGATTGGAGAAACTTAATTTTTCGCCCAAAAATGAAAAAAAAACAAAAGGGGTAACACTGTCGTTTTTTTTTCGGGTCGAAATTTTGAGTTTCGATATCTCAGCTCTGGAAGGGTCTAGAGCCTCCATTTTTGCACTCAGGTCAAAGTCTCACAGCCCTCTATCATAATCCAGAGTTTTGAGAAGATTGGAGAAACTTAATTTTTCGCCCAAAAATGAAAAAAAAACAAAAGGGGTAACACTGTCGTTTTTTTTTCGGGTCGAAATTTTGATTTTCGATATCTCAGCTCTGGAAGGGTCTAGAGCCTCCATTTTTGCACTTAGGTCAAAGTCTCACAGCCCTCTATCATAATCCAGAGTTTTGAGAAGATTGGAGAAACTAAATTTTTCGCCCAAAAAATGAAAAAAAACGAAAGGGGTAACACTGTCGTTTTTTTTCGGGTCGAAATTTTGAAGTTTGATATCTCAGCTCTGGAAGGGTCTAGATCATCCATTTTTGCACTCAGGTCAAAGTCTCACAGCCCTCTATCATAATCCAGAGTTTTGAGAAGATTGGAGAAAAATAATTTTTCGCCCAAAAATGAAAAAAAAAACGAAAGGGGTAACACTGTCGTTTTTTTTTCGGGTCGAAATTTTGAGTTTCGATATCTCAGCTCTGGAAGGGTCTGGAGCCTCCATTTTTGCACTCAGGTCAAAGTCTCACAGCCCTCTATCATAATCCAGAGTTTTGAGAAGATTGGAGAAACTTAATTTTTCGCCCAAAAATGAAAAAAAAAAACGAAAGGGGTAACACTGTCGTTTTTTTTTTTCGGGTCGAAATTTTGAAGTTTGATATCTCAGCTCTGGAAGGGTCTAGATCATCCATTTTTGCACTCAGGTCAAAGTCTCACAGCCCTCTATCATAATCCAGAGTTTTGAGAAGATTGGAGAAACTTAATTTTTCGCCCAAAAATGAAAAAAAAAAACCGAAAGGGGTAACACTGTCGGTTTTTTTTCGGGTCGAAATTTTGAAGTTTGATATCTCAGCTCTGGAAGGGTCTAGATAATCCATTTTTGCACTCAGGTCAAAGTCTCACAGCCCTCTATCATAATCCAGAGTTTTGAGAAGATTGGAGAAACTTAATTTTTCGCCCAAAAATGAAAAAAAACAAAAGGGGTAAACCACTGTCGTTTTTTTTTTCGGGTCGAAATTTTTGAGTTTCGATATCTCAGCTCTGGAAGGGTCTGGAGCCTCCATTTTTGCACTTAGGTCTATGTCTCATGGCCCTCTATCAGAATCCAGAGTTTTGAGAAGATTGGGGATACTTAATTTTTCGCCCCAAAAAAAATACGTAAGGGGTAACACTGTCGTTTTTTTTACGGGTCGAAATTTTGATTTTTGATATCTCAGCTCTTGAAGGGTTTAAAGCCTCCATTGTTGCACTCAGGTCTAAGTCTCATGGCCCTCTATCAGAATCCAGAGTTTTGAGAAGATTGGGGATACTTAATTTTTCGCCCAAAAAAAAAAGCGTAAGGGGTAACACTGTCGGTTTTTTTTTCGGGTCGAAATTTTGATTTTCGATATCTCAGCTCTGGAAGGGTCTAGAGCCTCCATTGTTGCACTCAGGTCTAAGTCTCATGGCCCTCTATTAGAATCCAGAGTTTTGAGAAGATTGGGGATACTTAATTTTTCACCCCAAAAAAAAAACGTAAGGGGTAACACTGTCGTTTTTTTTCTGGTCGAAATTTTGATTTTCGATATCTCAGCTCTGGAAGGGTCTAGAGCCTCCATTGTTGCACTCAGGTCTATGTCTCATGGCCCTTTATCAGAATCCAGAGCTTTGAGAAGATTGGGGATACTTAATTTTTCACCCCAAAAAAAACCCGTAAGGGGTAACACAGTCGTTTTTTTTTTTCGGGTCGAAATTTTGATTTTCGATATCTCAGCTCTGGAAGGGTCTAGAGCCTCCATTGTTGCACTCAGGTCTAAGTCTCATTGCCCTCTATCAGAATCCAGAGTTTTGAGAAGATTGGGGATACTTAATTTTTCGCCCAAAAAAAAAAAAACGTAAGGGGTAACACTGTCGTTTTTTTTACGGGTCGAAATTTTGATTTTCGATATCTCAGCTCTGGAAGGGTCTAGAGCCTCCATTGTTGCACTCAGGTCTAAGTCTCATGGCCCTCTATCAGAATCCAGAGTTTTGAGAAGATTGGGGATACTTAATTTTTCGCCCAAAAAAAGTTTTGAGAAGATTGGAGAAACTTAATTTTTCGCCCAAAAATGAAAAAAAAAAAACCGAAAGGGGTAACACTGTCGTTTTTTTTACGGGTCGAAATTTTGATTTTCGATATCTCAGCTCTGGAAGGGTTTAGAGCCTCCATTGTTGCACTCAGGTCTAAGTCTCATGGCCCTCTATCAGAATCCAGAGTTTTGAGAAGATTGGGGATACTTAATTTTTCGCCCAAAAAAAAACATAGGGGGTAACACTGTCGTTTTTTTCTTCGGGTCGAAATTTTGATTTTCGATATCTCAGCTCTGGAAGGGTCTAGAGCCTCCATTGTTGCACTCAGGTCTATGTCTCATGGCCCTTTATCAGAATCCAGAGCTTTGAGAAGATTGGGGATACTTAATTTTTCACCCCAAAAAAAACCCGTAAGGGGGTAACACAGTCGTTTTTTTTTTTCGGGTCGAAATTTTGATTTTCGATATCTCAGCTCTGGAAGGGTCTAGAGCCTCCATTGTTGCACTCAGGTCTAAGTCTCATTGCCCTCTATCAGAATCCAGAGTTTTGAGAAGATTGGGGATACTTAATTTTTCGCCCAAAAAAAAAAAACGTAAGGGGTAACACTGTCGTTTTTTTTACGGGTCGAAATTTTGATTTTCGATATCTCAGCTCTGGAAGGGTCTAGAGCCTCCATTGTTGCACTCAGGTCTAAGTCTCATGGCCCTCTATCAGAATCCAGAGTTTTGAGAAGATTGGGGATACTTAATTTTTCGCCCAAAAAAAGTTTTGAGAAGATTGGAGAAACTTAATTTTTCGCCCAAAAATGAAAAAAAAAAAACCCAAAGGGGTAACACTGTCGTTTTTTTTACGGGTCGAAATTTTGATTTTCGATATCTCAGCTCTGGAAGGGTTTAGAGCCTCCATTGTTGCACTCAGGTCTAAGTCTCATGGCCCTCTATCAGAATCCAGAGTTTTGAGAAGATTGGGGATACTTAATTTTTCGCCCAAAAAAAAAACATAAGGGGTAACACTGTCGTTTTTTTTTCGGGTCGAAATTTTGATTTTCGATATCTCAGCTCTGGAAGGGTCTAGAGCCTCCATTGTTGCACTCAGGTCTAAGTCTCATGGCCCTCTATCAGAATCCAGAGTTTTGAGAAGATTGGGGATACTTAATTTTTCGCCCCCCAAAAAAAACGTTAGTGGTAACACTGTCGTTTTTTTTTTTCGGGTCGAACTTTTGATTTTCGATATCTCAGCTCTGGAAGGGTCTAGAGCCTCCATTGTTGCACTCAGGTCTAAGTCTCATGGCCCTCTATCAGAATCCAGAGTTTTGAGAAGATTGGGGATACTAAATTTTTCGCCCATAAAAAAACGTAAGGGGTAACACTGTCGTTTTTTTTTTCGGGTCGAAATTTTGATTTTCGATATCTCAGCTCTGGAAGGGTCTAGAGCCTCCATTGTTGCACTCAGGTCTATGTCTCATGGCCCTCTATCAGAATCCAGAGTTTTGAGAAGATTGGGGATACTTAATTTTTCACCCCCCAAAAAAAACCCCGTAAGGGGTAACACTGTCGTTTGTTTTTCTGGTCGAATTTTTGATTTTCGATATCTCAGCTCTGGAAGGGTCTAGAGCCTCCATTGTTGCACTCAGGTCTAAGTCTCATTGCCCTCTATCAGAATCCAGAGTTTTGACAAGATTGGGGATACTAAATTTTTCGCCCCAAAAAAAAAACGTAAGGGGTAACACTGTCAGTTTTTTTTCTGGTTGAAATTTTGATTTTCGATATCTCAGCTCTGGAAGGGTCTAGAGCCTCCATTGTTGCACTCAGGTCTATGTCTCATGGCCCTCTATCAGAATCCAGAGTTTTGAGAAGATTGGGGATGCTTAATTTTTCGCCCAAAAAAAAAACGTAAGGGGTAACACTGTCGTTTTTTTTACGGGTCGAAATTTTGATTTTCGATATCTCAGCTCTGGAAGGGTTTAGAGCCTCCATTGTTGCACTCAGGTCTAAGTCTCATGGCCCTCTATCAGAATCCAGAGTTTTGAGAAGATTGGGGATACTTAATTTTTCGCCCAAAAAAAGTTTTGAGAAGATTGGAGAAACTTAATTTTTCGCCCAAAAATGAAAAAAAAAAAACCGAAAGGGGTAACACTGTCGTTTTTTTTACGGGTCGAAATTTTGATTTTCGATATCTCAGCTCTGGAAGGGTTTAGAGCCTCCATTGTTGCACTCAGGTCTAAGTCTCATGGCCCTCTATCAGAATCCAGAGTTTTGAGAAGATTGGGGATACTTAATTTTTCGCCCAAAAAAAAAACATAGGGGGTAACACTGTCGTTTTTTTCTTCGGGTCGAAATTTTGATTTTCGATATCTCAGCTCTGGAAGGGTCTAGAGCCTCCATTGTTGCACTCAGGTCTATGTCTCATGGCCCTTTATCAGAATCCAGAGCTTTGAGAAGATTGGGGATACTTAATTTTTCACCCCAAAAAAAACCCGTAAGGGGGTAATACAGTCGTTTTTTTTTTTCGGGTCGAAATTTTGATTTTCGATATCTCAGCTCTGGAAGGGTCTAGAGCCTCCATTGTTGCACTCAGGTCTAAGTCTCATTGCCCTCTATCAGAATCCAGAGTTTTGAGAAGATTGGGGATACTTAATTTTTCGCCCAAAAAAAAAAAACGTAAGGGGTAACACTGTCGTTTTTTTTACGGGTCGAAATTTTGATTTTCGATATCTCAGCTCTGGAAGGGTCTAGAGCCTCCATTGTTGCACTCAGGTCTAAGTCTCATGGCCCTCTATCAGAATCCAGAGTTTTGAGAAGATTGGGGATACTTAATTTTTCGCCCAAAAAAAGTTTTGAGAAGATTGGAGAAACTTAATTTTTCGCCCAAAAATGAAAAAAAAAAAACCCAAAGGGGTAACACTGTCGTTTTTTTTACGGGTCGAAATTTTGATTTTCGATATCTCAGCTCTGGAAGGGTTTAGAGCCTCCATTGTTGCACTCAGGTCTAAGTCTCATGGCCCTCTATCAGAATCCAGAGTTTTGAGAAGATTGGGGATACTTAATTTTTCGCCCAAAAAAAAAACATAAGGGGTAACACTGTCGTTTTTTTTTCGGGTCGAAATTTTGATTTTCGATATCTCAGCTCTGGAAGGGTCTAGAGCCTCCATTGTTGCACTCAGGTCTAAGTCTCATGGCCCTCTATCAGAATCCAGAGTTTTGAGAAGATTGGGGATACTTAATTTTTCGCCCCCCAAAAAAAACGTTAGTGGTAACACTGTCGTTTTTTTTTTTTCGGGTCGAACTTTTGATTTTCGATATCTCAGCTCTGGAAGGGTCTAGAGCCTCCATTGTTGCACTCAGGTCTAAGTCTCATGGCCCTCTATCAGAATCCAGAGTTTTGAGAAGATTGGGGATACTAAATTTTTCGCCCATAAAAAAACGTAAGGGGTAACACTGTCGTTTTTTTTTTCGGGTCGAAATTTTGATTTTCGATATCTCAGCTCTGGAAGGGTCTAGAGCCTCCATTGTTGCACTCAGGTCTATGTCTCATGGCCCTCTATCAGAATCCAGAGTTTTGAGAAGATTGGGGATACTTAATTTTTCACCCCCCAAAAAAAACCCCGTAAGGGGTAACACTGTCGTTTGTTTTTCTGGTCGAATTTTTGATTTTCGATATCTCAGCTCTGGAAGGGTCTAGAGCCTCCATTGTTGCACTCAGGTCTAAGTCTCATTGCCCTCTATCAGAATCCAGAGTTTTGACAAGATTGGGGATACTAAATTTTTCGCCCCAAAAAAAAAACGTAAGGGGTAACACTGTCAGTTTTTTTTCTGGTTGAAATTTTGATTTTCGATATCTCAGCTCTGGAAGGGTCTAGAGCCTCCATTGTTGCACTCAGGTCTATGTCTCATGGCCCTCTATCAGAATCCAGAGTTTTGAGAAGATTGGGGATGCTTAATTTTTCGCCCAAAAAAAAAAACGTAAGGGGTAACACTGTCGTTTTTTTTACGGGTCGAAATTTTGATTTTCGATATCTCAGCTCTGGAAGGGTTTAGAGCCTCCATTGTTGCACTCAGGTCTAAGTCTCATGGCCCTCTATCAGAATCCAGAGTTTTGAGAAGATTGGGGATACTTAATTTTTCGCCCAAAAAAAAAAAACGTAAGGGGTAACACTGTCGGGTTTTTTTCTGGTCGAAATTTTGATTTTCGATATCTCAGCTCTGGAAGGGTCTAGAGCCTCCTTTGTTGCACTCAGGTCTAAGTCTCATGGCCCTCTATCAGAATCCAGAGTTTTGAGAAGATTGGGGATACTAAATTTTTCGCCCCAAAAAAACCCCGAAAGGGGTAACACTGTCGTTTTTTTTTTCGGGTCGAAATTTTGATTTTCGATATCTCAGCTCTGGAAGGGTCTAGAGCCTCCATTGTTGCACTCAGGTCTATGTCTCATGACCCTCTATCAGAATCCAGAGTTTTGAGAAGATTGGGGATACTTAATTTTTTACCCCCAAAAAAAAAAACCGTAAGGGGTAACATTGTCGTTTGTTTTTCTGGTCGAATTTTTGAATTTCGATATCTCAGCTCTGGAAGGGTCTAGAGCCTCCATTGTTTCACTCAGGTCTAAGTCTCATTGCCCTCTATCAGAATCCAGAGTTTTGAGAAGATTGGGGATACTAAATTTTTCGCCCAAAAAAAAAAACGTAAGGGGTAACATTGTCGGTTTTTTTTCTGGTCGAAATTTTGAATTTCGATATCTCAGCTCTGGAAGGGTCTAGAGCCTCCATTGTTGCACTCAGGTCTATGTCTCATGGCCCTTTATCAGAATCCAGAGCTTTGAGAAGATTGGGGATACTTAATTTTTCACCCCAAAAAACCCGTAAGGGGTAACACTGTCGTTTTTTTTTTTCGGGTCGAAATTTTGATTTTCGATATCTCAGCTCTGGAAGGGTCTAGAGCCTCAATTGTTGCACTCAGGTCTAAGTCTCATGGCCCTCTATCAGAATCCAGAGTTTTGAGAAGATTGGGGGTACTTAATTTTTCACCCCAAAAAAAACCCCGTAAGGTGTAACACTGTCGTTTTTTTTTCGGGTCGAAATTTTGATTTTCGATATCTCTGCTCTGGAAGGGTCTAGAGCCTCCATTTTTGCACTCAGGTTAAAGTCTCATGGCCCTCTATCAGAATCCAGAGTTTTGAGAAGATTGGAGAAACTTAATTTTTCGCCCGAAAAAAAAAAACGAAAGGGGTACCACTGTCGTTTTTTTTCCCCGGGTATCTCAGCTCTGGATATCTCAGCTCTGGAAGGGTCTAGAGCCTCCATTTTTGCACTCAGGTCTAAGGCTCACGGCCCTCTATCAGAATCCAGAGTTTTGAGAAGATTGGGGATACTTAATTTTTCGCCCCCCAAAAAAAACGTAAGGGGTAACACTGTCGGTTTTTTTTCGGGTCGAACTTTTGATTTTCGATATCTCAGCTCTGGAAGAGTCTAGAGCCTCCATTGTTGCACTCAGGTCTAAGTCTCATGGCCCTCTATCAGAATCCAGAGTTTTGAGAAGATTGGGGATATTTAATTTTTCGCCCAAAAAAAAACGTAAGGGGTAACACTGCCTTTTTTTTTTTCGGGTCGAAATTTTGACTTTCGACATCTCAGCTCTGGAAGGGTCTAGAGCCTCCATTGTTGCACTCAGGTCTATGTCTCATGGCCCTCTATCAGAATCCAGAGTTTTGAGAAGATTGGGGATACTTAATTTTTCGCCCCCCAAAAAAAACGTAAGGGGTAACACTGTCGGTTTTTTTTCGGGTCGAACTTTTGATTTTCGATATCTCAGCTCTGGAAGAGTCTAGAGCCTCCATTGTTGCACTCAGGTCTAAGGGCCAATCCCAATTCTACCCCTTACCCCTTCACTTTCTTCTTCCCCTCCGTTTTGCGCGTCCACGTGAAGGGGTAGGGCTGTCCCAATTCTCTTTTGGTTGGAGGGGGAGGGCTAGGGTAAAGGGCCAGATAGCCCTTCAAACGAAGATTTTTCGGGAGCACACTTCAAACGAAGGGGTATGAGAAGTGTCACTGCTAACCCAGGCTGGCTGCCCAAGCGACAAAGGAGACCCATAAATTTAAGTATTTGTGGCTTTAATAAGTATTATAACGACAAATAATGATTTGCTTTATGTTACATTCAATATTGTGTTCATATTTACGGTCAGTTTCTTCACAGAAACGTTTGTAAAAAAAAATCGCTAAAATTACTGTAGTTTGCTAACGATAGTCCCGCAACATATTTTCGTCGTCTCCATTGTTTCCTGCGAACTTCACAAGATGCAAGAAAATAGCTGTAACCCACGCGACTGAGATAACTGCAGCTGTCGACGGCATCTTGGAAGTTGTGATAAACATCGGCGCATCTCCTGTGACGTAGGCGCTAGTGACGACTTATAATGACGTTTAACGGAGGCGTAGTGGTGTCCCATTTCTTAGGGGAATATTTTCACCCCTACGCATTGCCACTCTGTTTCAAGGATCAAGGGGAAGGCGAAGGGGTAGGGCTAGGGGAAAGGGAAGGGGTAAGGGGTAGAATTGGGATTGGCCCTAAGTCTCATGGCCCTCTATCAGAATCCAGAATTTTGAGAAGATTGGGGATATTTAATTTTTCGCCCAAAAAAAAACGTAAGGGGTAACACTGCCTTTTTTTTTTTTTCGGGTCGAAATTTTGACTTTCGACATCTCAGCTCTGGAAGGGTCTAGAGCCTCCATTGTTGCACTCAGGTCTATGTCTCATGGCCCTCTATCAGAATCCAGAGTTTTGAGAAGATTGGGGATACTTAAATTTTCGCCCAAAAAAAAAACTGTAAGGGGTAACACTGTCGTTTTTTTCGGGTCGAAATTTTGAGTTTCGATATCTCAGCACTGGAAGGGTCTAGAGCCTCCATTGTTGCACTCAAGTCTAAGTCTCAAGGCCCTCTATCAGAATCCAGAGTTTTGAGAAGATTGGGGATACTTAAATTTTCGCCCAAAAAAAAAACCGTAAGGGGTAACACTGTCATTTTTTTCGGGTCGAAATTTTGAGTTTCGATATCTCAGCACTGGAAGGGTCTAGAGCCTCCATTGTTGCACTCAGGTCTATGTCTCATTGCCCTCTATCAGAATCCAGAGTTTTGAGAAGATTGGGGATACTTAATTTTTCACCCCCAAAAAAAATCCGTAAGGGGTAACACTGTCGTTTTTTTTTTCTGGTCGAAGTTTTGAATTTCAATATCTCAGCTCTGGAAGGGTCTAGAGCCTCCATTGTTGCACTCAGGTCTAAGTCTCATGGCCCTCTATCAGAATCCAGAGTTTTGAGAAGATTGGGGATACTTAATTTTTCGCCCAAAAAAAAAATGTAAGGGGTAACACTGTCATTTTTTTTTTTCGGGTCGAAATTTTGAGTTTCGATATCTCAGCACTGGAAGGGTCTAGAGCCTCCATTGTTGCACTCAGGTCTATGTCTCATGGCCCTCTATCAGAATCCAGAGTTTTGAGAAGATTGGGGATACTTAATTTTTCGCCCCAAAAAAAGAAACGTAAGGGTAACTGTCGTGTTTTTTCCGGGTCGAAATTTTTTGTTTCGATATCTCAGCACTGGAAGGGTCTAGAGCCTCCAGTGTTGCACTCAGGTCTATGTCTCATGGCCCTCTATCAGAATCCAGAGTTTTGAGAAGATTGGGGATACTTAATTTTTCGCCCAAAAAAAAAACGTAAGGGGTAACACTGTCGTTTTTTTTTACGGGTCGAAATTTTGATTTTCGATATCTCAGCTCTGGAAGGGTTTAGAGCCTCCATTGTTGCACTCAGGTCTAAGTCACATGGCCCTCTATCAGAATCCAGAGTTTTGAGAAGATTGGGGATACTTAATTTTTCGCCCCAAAAAAAAAAACGTAAGGGTAACTGTCGTGTTTTTTCCGGGTCGAAATTTTTTGTTTCGATATCTCAGCACTGGAAGGGTCTAGAGCCTCCAGTGTTGCACTCAGGTCTATGTCTCATGGCCCTCTATCAGAATCCAGAGTTTTGAGAAGATTGGGGATACTTAATTTTTCGCCCAAAAAAAAAACGTAAGGGGTAACACTGTCGTTTTTTTTTACGGGTCGAAATTTTGATTTTCGATATCTCAGCTCTGGAAGGGTTTAGAGCCTCCATTGTTGCACTCAGGTCTAAGTCACATGGCCCTCTATCAGAATCCAGAGTTTTGAGAAGATAGGGGATACTTAATTTTTCGCCCAAAAAAAAAAACGTAAGGGGTAACACTGTCGTTTTTTTTTCGGGTCGAAATTTTGATTTTCGATATCTCAGCTCTGGAAGGGTCTAGAGCCTCCATTGTTGCACTCAGGTCTAAGTCTCATGGCCCTCTATCAGAATCCAGAGTTTTGAGAAGATTGGGGATACTTAATTTTTCGCCCCCCAAAAAAAACGTAAGGGGTAACACTGTCGTTTTTTTTTTTTTCGGGTCGAACTTTTGATTTTCGATATCTCAGCTCTGGAAGGGTCTAGAGCCTCCATTGTTGCACTCAGGTCTATGTCTCATGGCCCTCTATCAAAATCCAGAGTTTTGAGAAGATTGGGGATACTTAATTTTTCACCCCAAAAAAAACCCTGTAAGGGGTAACGCTGTCGTTTTTTTTTCTGGTCGAAATTTTGAATTTCGATATCTCAGCTCTGGAAGGGTCTAGAGCCTCCATTGTTGCACTTAGGTCTAAGTCTCATGGCCCTCTATCAGAATACAGAGTTTTGAGAAGGTTGGGGATACTAAATTTTTCGCCCCAAAAAAAATGTAAGGGGTAACACTGTCGTTTTTTTTCAGGTCGAAATTTTGAGTTTCGATATCTCAGCACTGGAAGGGTCTAGAGCCTCCATTGTTGCACTCAAGTCTATGTCTCATGGCCCTTTATCAGAATCCAGAGCTTTGAGGAGATTGGGGATACTTAATTTTTCACCCCAAAAAAAACCTGTAAGGGGTAACACTGTCGTTTTTTTTTTCGGGTCGAAATTTTGATTTTCGATATCTCAGCTCTGGAAGGGTCTAGAGCCTCCATTGTTGCACTCAGGTCTAAGTCTCATTGCCCTTTATCAGAATCCAGAGTTTTGAGAAGATTGGGGATACAAAATTTTTCGCCCAAAAAAAAAAAACGGAAGGGGTAACACTGTCGGGTTTTTTTCTGGTCGAAATTTTTATTTTCGATATCTCAGCTCTGGAAGGGTCTAGAGCCTCAATTGTTGCACTCAGGTCTAAGTCTCATGGCCCGCTATCAGAATCCAGAGTTGTGAGAAGATTGGGGATACTTAATTTTTCACCCCAAAAAAAAAACCCGTAAGGTGTAACACTGTCGTTTTTTTTCGGGTCGAAATTTTGATTTTCGATATCTCAGCTCTGGAAGGGTCTAGAGCCTCCATTGTTGCACTCAGGTCTATGTCTCATGGCCCTCTATCAAAATCCAGAGTTTTGAGAAGATTGGGGATACTTAATTTTTCACCCCAAAAAAAAAACCCCGTAAGGTGTAACACTGTCGTTTTTTTTCTGGTCGAAATTTAGAATTTCGATATCTCAGCTCTGGAAGGGTCTAGCGCCTCCATTGTTGCACTCAGGTCTAAGTCTCATGCCCCTCTATCAAAATCCAGAGTTTTGAGAAGATTGGGGATACTAAATTTTTCGCCCAAAAAAAAAAAACGTAAGGGGTAACACTGTCGTTTTTTTTTTCAGGTCGAAAATTAGATTTTCGATATCTCAGCTCTGGAAGGGTCTAGAGCCTCCATTGTTGCACTCAGGTCTATGTCTCATGGCCCTCTATCAGAATCCAGAGTTTTGAGAAGATTGGGGATACTTAATTTTTCACCCCAAAAAAAAAAACCCGTAAGGGGTAAAACTGTCGTTTTTTTTTCGGCTCGAAATTTTGAGTTTAGATATCTCAGCACTGGAAGGGTCTAGAGCCTCCATTGTTGCACTCAGGTCTATGTCTCATGGCCCTCTATCAGAATCCAGAGTTTTGAGAAGATTGGGGATACTTAATTTTTCGCCCAAAAAAAATGTAAGGGGGTAACACTGTCGTTTGTTTTTCTGGTCGAATTTTTGAATTTCGATATCTCAGCTCTGGAAGGGTCTAGAGCCTCCATTGTTGCACTCAGGTCTAAGTCTCATTGCCCTCTATCAGAATCCAGAGTTTTGAGAAGATTGGGGATACTAAATTTTCACCCAAAAAAAAAACGTAAGGGGTAACACTGTCGTTTTTTTTTTCGGGTCGAAATTTTGATTTTCGATATCTCAGCTCTGGAAGGGTCTAGAGCCTCCATTGTTGCACTCAGGTCTATGTCTCATGGCCCTCTATCAGAATCCAGAGTTTTGAGAAGATTGGGGATACTTAATTTTTCGCCCAAAAAAAAAAAACGTAATGGGTAACACTGTCATTTTTTTTTTCGGGTCGAAATTTTGAGTTTCGATATCTCAGCACTGGAAGGGTCTAGAGCCTCCATTGTTGCACTCAGGTCTATGTCTCATGGCCCTCTATCAGAATCCAGAGTTTTGAGAAGATTGGGGATACTTAATTTTTCGCCCCCCAAAAAAAAACGTAAGGGGTAACTGTCGTTTTTTTTTCGGGTCGAAATTTTTTGTTTCGATATCTCAGCACTGGAAGGGTCTAGAGCCTCCATTGTTGCACTCAGGTCTATGTCTCATGGCCCTCTATCAGAATCCAGAGTTTTGAGAAGATTGGGGATGCTTAATTTTTCGCCCCAAAAAAAACGTAAGGGGTAACACTGTCGTTTTTTTACGGGTCGAAATTTTGATTTTCGATATCTCAGCTCTGGAAGGGTTTAGAGCCTCCATTGTTGCACTCAGGTCTAAGTCTCATGGCCCTCTATCAGAATCCAGAGTTTTGAGAAGATTGGGGATACTTAATTTTTCGCCCAAAAAAAAAAAAAACATAAGGGGTAACACTGTCGTTTTTTTTTTTCGGGTCGAAATTTTGATTTTCGATATCTCAGCTCTGGAAGGTTCTAGAGCCTCCATTGTTGCACTCAGGTCTAAGTCTCATTGCCCTCTATCAGAATCAAGAGTTTTGAGAACATTGGGGATACTAAATTTTTCGCCCCAAAAAAAAACCGTAAGGGGTAACACTGTCGTTTTTTTTTTTCAGGTCGAAATTTTGATTTTCGATATCTCAGCTCTGGAAGGGTCTAGAGCCTCCATTGTTGCACTCAGGTCTATGTCTCATGGCCCTCTATCAGAATCCAGAGTTTTGAGAAGATTGGGGATACTTAATTTTTCGCCCCCAAAAAAAAACGTAAGGGGTAACACTGTCGTTTTTTTTTTTCGGGTCGAACTTTGATTTTCGATATCCCAGCTCTGGAAGGGTCTAGAGCCTCCATTGTTGCACTCAGGTCTAAGTCTCATGGCCCTCTATCAGAATCCAGAGTTTTGAGAAGATTGGGGATACTAAATTTTTCGCCCAAAAAAACGTAAGGGGTAACACTGTCGTGTTTTTTTCTGGTCGAAATTTTGATTTTCGATATCTCAGCTCTGGAAGGGTCTAGAGCCTCCTTTATTGCACTCAGGTCTAAGTATCATGGCCCTCTATCAGAATCCAGAGTTTTGAGAAGATTGGGGATACTAAATTTTTCGCCCAAAAAAAAAACGTAAGGGGTAACACTGTCGTTTTTTTTTTTGGGTCGAAATTTTGATTTTCGATATCTCAGCTCTGGAAGGGTCTAGAGCCTCCATTGTTGCACTCAGGTCTATGTCTCATGGCCCTCTATCAGAATCCAGAGTTTTGAGAAGATTGGGGATACTTAATTTTTTACCAAAAAAAAAAACCCGTAAGGGGTAACATTGTCGTTTGTTTTTCTGGTCGAATTTTTGAATTTCGATATCTCAGCTCTGGAAGGGTCTAGAGCCTCCATTGTTGCACTCAGGTCTAAGTCTCATTGCCCTCTATCAGAATCCAGAGTTTTGAGAAGATTGGGGATACTAAATTTTTCGCCCAAAAAAAAAAAACGTAAGGGGTAACACTGTCGGTTTTTTTTCTGGTCGAAATTTTGAATTTCGATATCTCAGCTCTGGAAGGGTCTAGAGCCTCCATTGTTGCACTCAGGTCTATGTCTCATGGCCCTTTATCAGAATCCAGAGCTTTGAGAAGATTGGGGATACTTAATTTTTCACCCCAAAAAAAACCCGTAAGGGGTAACACTGTCGTTTTTTTTTTCGGGTCGAAATTTTGATTTTCGATATCTCAGCTCTGGAAGGGTCTAGAGCCTCCATTGTTGCACTCAGGTCTAAGTCTCATTGCCCTCTATCAGAATCCAGAGTTTTGAGAAGATTGGGGATACTAAATTTTTCGCCCAAAAAAAAAAAAACGTAAGGGGTAACACTGTCGGTTTTTTTTCTGGTCGAAATTTTGATTTTCGATATCTCAGCTCTGGAAGGGTCTAGAGCCTCAATTGTTGCACTCAGGTCTAAGTCTCATGGCCCTCTATCAGAATCCAGAGTTTTGAGAAGATTGGGGATACTTAATTTTTCACCCCAAAAAAAAACCCGTAAGGTGTAACACTGTCGTTTTTTTTCGGGTCGAAATTTTGATTTTCGATATCTCAGCTCTGGAAGGGTCTAGAGCCTCCATTTTTGCACTCAGGTTTAAGTCTCATGGCCCTCTATCAGAATCCAGAGTTTTGAGAAGATTGGAGAAACTTAATTTTTCGCCCGAAAAAAAAAAAACGAAAGGGGTACCACTGTCGTTTTTTTTTTCCGGGTATCTCAGCTCTGGATATCTCAGCTCTGGAAGGGTCTAGAGCCTCCATTTTTGCACTCAGGTCTAAGGCTCACGGCCCTCTATCAGAATCCTGAGTTTTGAGAAGATTGGGGATACTTAATTTTTCTCCCCCCAAAAAAAACGTAAGGGGTAACACTGTCGGTTTTTTTTCGGGTCGAACTTTTGATTTTCGATATCTCAGCTCTGGAAGAGTCTAGAGCCTCCATGGTTGCGCTCAGGTCTAAGTCTCATGGCCCTCTATCAGAATCCAGAGTTTTGAGAAGATTGGGGATACTTAATTTTTCGCCCAAAAAAAAAACGTAAGGGGTAACACTGCCTTTTTTTTTTTTCGGGTCGAAATTTTGACTTTCGACATCTCAGCTCTGGAAGGGTCTAGAGCCTCCATTGTTGCACTCAGGTCTATGTCTCATGGCCCTCTATCAGAATCCAGAGTTTTGAGAAGATTGTGGATACTTAAATTTTCGCCCCAAAAAAAAAAACCGTAAGGGGTAACACTGTCGTTTTTTTCGGGTCGAAATTTTGAGTTTCGATATCTCAGCACTGGAAGGGTCTAGAGCCTCCATTGTTGCACTCAAGTCTAAGTCTCAAGGCCCTCTATCAGAATCCAGAGTTTTGAGAAGATTGGGGATACTTAAATTTTCGCCCAAAAAAAAACCCGTAAGGGGTAACACTGTCGTTTTTTTCGGGTCGAAATTTTGAGTTTCGATATCTCAGCACTGGAAGGGTCTAGAGCCTCCATTGTTGCACTCAGGTCTATGTCTCATGGCCCTCTTCAAGTAAATGTACTCCGATACTGTCCGGCTCTGTTTTTCCGGTGTCCCCCAGCTCCTCGTTTAAGCAAAAGGTACTTTAAAACAACGTATTACATCGACGTTAAACCACGTTAACCGTGTTAACCATAACCTTTTAAATACTCGACCTAGTTCCGTTGTTTAGCAACGAGAAGAAACTCCTGTAACTTCAGTGCCCAACCCATCACGACAAGACGTGAAATAATCACGTTGGTCCACTTTGGAAAACGTGTAGATGTCACGGTTTAACTGCAGTGATAGTTTAAACTCAAAACCATAAATAGGGCTATACTGCCCTCTTGTGTCAAATTCTTTCTATATTTATTTTTCCAACAAATAACCCGCAATAAAAATCCATCCAAATACAACTTTGAACTCAACACATTCAGTGGCTCAGTTGATAAAGCGTTGGGCTTCAATCAAGAAGACCTGAGTTCAAATGCCAGTCTTGCTTACATTAAATTGTTGTGATTTTATCAAACAAAGTGGCCAAAACAACATTTCTCCAGCCGACAAGACGTGAAATAATCACTTTGGTCCACTTTGGAAAACGTGTAGATGTCACGGTTTCACTCCCTCAAACTAGAAACTTACACTTAAACTGAAACTTAAACTTACCATAACGACCTATTGGTTTTTTACATTTTGACACCAACGACCTATTGGACCTAACGACTTTATGGTTTAAGTGCTATAACACGCTTTGATGATTGGGCTGGGTTTGCCTGAACTTTTCTCCAAAACTATACAGTAAAATGACTTTTGATCGCTCTCTCTCTTCTCTCTCTCTCTCTCTCTCTTCTGGACTGCGAATGTCAAATTTGCATCACAGACAAATGGTTTAATTAAAATATAGTTTATACTGTATATAGAAATGGCTGGCGATATAAACATGTTCAAGATAACGTCTTTATAGGAATAATAAATAATTTCTCCAGTACCGACAGCAGAACCGATAACGTCCGAGCTTATCGATACAGCGGTCTTTCAAAATTCAGTACCGGGGCCCGTTTCATACCGGGTTTCGGTACCCATCCCTAATCATTACATATATTAATAATGAGTGTATACATATACAAACATTAAATTCAACAAAAAAAATGCTAAATAAATTTATCGATAATTAATATTAATATTCAATTTAATTTACATTAATAAAGTAGGCAATAATAATGTATAATAAAAAAATCAAATTATATATATATATATATATATATATATATATACATTCATAAACATTCATAATTAACAATTAAATGTAAAAAAATGATGTATGATAATTAACATTATCATGAGCATGAATAAATTAAATCTTTAAAAATAAAATTTAAATTAATGTAAATCTTATAGGCCTACAAACATTAAAATAATAATAAAAAATGAAAAAGTCATGTTTTTTAAAAATATATATATTTTTTGTCTCCGAATAAGATGGAAAATAGCAGAAAGTAGTGTCTAAAAAACGTAAATATTAACTAAAAATGTATGATAATGTTTAATAATATGAACATGAATACATTATAATTGGTATAATTAATATTTAAGCCTAGAAACATTACAATAACAACAAACAAACAATATTAAAAGTCATGTGTTAAGAAAAGATCATGAAATTGTATTATTTGTGTCCTAATACGATGGAAAATATCAGGCAAAAGAATCAAAATCAATTTTGGCGTCCTTCAGCACCCATACCGTAACTGCAGGATTTGACGCGCATGCAAAAAAAAAAAAAAAAAAAAAAATGTGCGGCTAGCTTGACCGTGTATTTTCCACGCGCGGCCCACTTGACCGCAGTGTTCTAAGCGCGAACACCCGACATGCACATGTACTAAAAGCTTGTCTAACAGCGCCTGGTTGCTGGACTAAGTTATCTTTGGAGTATTATTTCGCTATTACTCTCAAATACACACAAGGTTTACATAAAAACATTTGGTTATGTCTAAACTCAAAGCAAACCGAGAAAATTGAGAGAAATCTGCTTGTCAAATGCTCCGTGTATATTAGACGCGTCGCGCATAGGTCTTAAAGTGACAGTTAGCCCTAATAATAAACATGCAGCCAAGGGATAGTTGACCCCAAAATAAAAATTCTGGCATTGTTTATTCACTGTAATGTTGTTCCAAACCTGTATTAATTTATTTCTTGTGCTGAACAAAAAAGATATTTTGAAGAATGTGGGTAACCAGACAGTTGCTGGTCCGTATTGACATCCATAGGGAAAAATTTACTATGGAAAATTACTATATTTAAATATTATAAAACTATATACTACATACTATATAAAATACTATATTTTCCTGCTTTTTTGTCCTTAGCCAATCACATGCCTGATTGATGTGGCATCCATATATAAAAAAAAAAGATTTGCCATATGCAGCTGTTTCTACATTTGGCAACATAAATCGAATCTGATTTCCCCCTTGGTGTTGAATAGAACATTCCAGCTTTTGGGGCAAATTTTCTTTGTCGTTTACTCAACTTACCCATGGTTAACTTTGTTAATGTTAATGTTTTTTTTTTTCTCCAGCCCTCTGCCATGGCTGCTGATATTGAGAGAGCTGTCACCCTGCCAAGCACACCTCGATTAGTTGTCCCAGGTATAATCTTCCCTTATTTTGTAAAAGTTAATTCTTTATTGAATTCATGTGTTTGACGGAGGACTGTTGCACATAAAAAAATAATTTATTTGAGTTGTTGATGGAGGGTGTACGGGTCAAAGGAGATAATAATGTTCAAGTGGTGGTGTGGAAGTCTTTCTCCACTTGAACATTACTGAATTCATCTAGGTGGCAATAGTGTGTTGTGCAGCTTTTAGTTATCATATTGTTAATGTTTCATATCATATTGCTATCATAATGTTTTAGAAGAGATACTTTGTGGCGCAGACACATGGAATATCTCCGTGGAAGGAGCATGTGTGATGGGGCCCCACAGTAACCTCCTGCATGGACTGGCAGCAGTCTTCGCTGCCTACTTTGTCTTTAACTTGCAATATCCAGCAGAAGTCGCAAGCACACTTGAATTCCTTCAGAGGTGAGTTTAAACATGACACTGTCATGAAAATGATTATAGCAATTATGGAGGTATATTTGAGTTAAATCAACTTAATGCCTGTGACAGTGCGATTTGTAGTTGTAGAGAAAATCCACACATTACACACACACACACATCAAGAAATGTGAAGTTGTGGAGAAATTTTGCACATGCTCAAATCAGTATGTGAATTTACCCAAATCATTTTAAGCGAACTTAAAATACAATTGTGCATCATTTCATAAAGTTCATATACGTTTATGAAATGAAATGCACAATTGTATTTTAAGTTCACGCTGAAACTACATTTTTCTTTTTCTTTTTTAAATAATCCATTAGACTTGCTGAGAAATGATTGTGTGAACTAAAATGAGCAGTATACATATACAAGACATATACAAGAAATATTCTTCAAGGTTGCAACTCTCATTGGATGAATTCACATATTGATTTACAGTTGTTCATAAATTTCTCCACGACTTCACATTTCTTGATGCTGGTGTATAAATGCGTTTCACACCAAATCACTGCAGCAACTGTATCAAAAATGTGAGCGTACAAGTTCATTAAAGGGATAGTTCACTTTGAAATTAATTTTTGATATGTTTTAGCTTACCTCAATGGCATCCAAGATGTAGGTGTCTTTGTTTCCACAGTATTTTCCATTTTGATATATTTTTAGGTCAAACCGTTCCTGTCTCTCAGTCATATAATGGAGGTGTATGGTCACCACTTCAAAGAGCATGCACAGAGAAGTCCAAATTAAACTAGATTCAATGACTCATAAATGTAAGTACACATTGATGGCCTAAGACATGAAACGAGTGGTTTGTGTGAGAAAACGAACAGTATTTATATCGTTTTTACCTCTTGTAACCACAGCCGTATCCAACTTATCTGACGGCACGGGCGCTTTGGTCTGTACAAGCCCCGGAAGTGATCTCTTGTGCATGTACACACATTGTTTACACAGATTTTAGAAGTTTAACTTTTCACTGTGAAGATCTAAACATATTTAGATGTACAGGAAATCGCAATGGAAGATGATTTCGATATTTAGATCTTCACAGTGAAAGGTAAAACTTCCGAAATCTGTGTAAACAATGAGTGACGCACATGCGCGAGTGATCACTTCCGGGGCTTTCTGGCGTGCTTGCGCAGATAGAAGCGGCCTCGCCCTCGCCCTCAGAGTACTTGGACGTCACTGCGATTACACAAGGTAAAAACGATATTAATACCGTTTGTTTTCTCTCACAAACCGCTCGTTTCGTGTCTTAGGCAATCAATGTGTACTTACATTTACGAGTCATTAAATCATGTTTAATTTGGACTTCTCTGTGCATGCTCTTTGGGGTGGGCCCCATAAATCTCCATTATATGATGCATAGACAATGACGGTTTGTCCTAAAAATATCAAAATTGAAAATACTGTGGAAACAAAGACACCTACATCTTGGATGCCCTTGAGGTAAGCTAAAACATCAAAAGGAATTTGAGATGGTGTAATTTGGGAGAGAAAAAATGTTTACAAGTTTGCAACTCTTAAAATATTTCTCTCTTTGGCTTCAAATTTACTGATACACATGCATGGCTTTTGTCTATAACTACAAATCACACTGTCACAGGCGTTCAGTTGATTTGAATCAAATATACCTCCATTAGTAATGACGAAAACGAACAGTATTTATGTTGTTTTTACCTCTTGTAATCACAGCCACGTTCAAGTGATCTAAGGGCACGGGCGCTTTGTGGCTGTGGCTACATGAGGTAAAAACGATATAAATACTGTTCATTTTCTCACACAAACCGCTCGTTTCGTGTCTTAGGCCATCAATGTTTACTTACATTTACGAGTCATTAAATCATGTTTAATTTGGACTTCTCTGTGCATGCTCTTTGAGGTGGTGACCATAGACCTCCATTACATGACTGACAGACAGATATCAAAATTGAAAATACTGTGGAAACAAAGACACCTACATCTTGGATACCCTTGAGGTAAGCTAAAACATACCAAAAATGTATATCAAAGTGAACTATCCCTGTAATGTTTCATGTCATGGTAATGACCATGTCATATCAGTCTCAAATGTTATCTGATAAGTGTGTTTCCCTCCCTGTTTTCAGAGCCTTTTGCAGCATCCCCAGATGGGCAGGCAGAGAAAAAAACGTCCAAAATGTGCATTGTGGACTCGTTTTCTCATTAGTTTTAAGAGAAAATAAAAATATATATTTAAAAAAAAAAGTGTTTTGTTTTTCTTTGCAGAAGTCTGAAAGAGGACATTTATCCAAGTTACAATATTTAATTGTAATATTTACAATATGCTGTCCTATGAAATTACAGAAAATACCTAAAATTACAGGAAATTCCTGGCTACTGAGTTGCCGTAAATATAAAATTTTGCTGTAAAATTTACAGTATTCTATCCTGTAAAATTACAGTATCTTGTTGTAGTTATTTTACAATAGCAGTCCTGTATACTGTTTACAGTAAATTTACGGCAACTATTAGCCAGGAATTTCCTGTAAAATTACAAGAAATTTCTAACAGTGTAGTTTGTTTAATAATTAATAATAATTCATTACAAGTAGCGCTTTTCTCGGCACTCAAAGCGCTTTACATAGAGAGGGGAATCTCCTCAACCACCACCAGTGTGCAGCATCCACCTGGATGATGCGACGGCTGCCATAGTGCGCCAGAACGCTCATCACACACCAGCTTACTGGTGGAGAGGAGACAGTAATGAAGCCAATTGGTGTAGGCTATATGGGGATGATTAGGAGGCCATGATGGACAGAGGCCACTGGGCAAATTTGGCCAGGATGCCGGGGTCACACACCCATACTCTTTCGAAAGACATCCTGGGATTTTTAATGACCACAGAGAGTCAGGACCTCGGTTTAACGTCTCATCCGAAGGACGGATGTTTGAAGATTGTTTATGAATGTGGCATTTCTCGTGCAAGATATTTGCAGAATCTTCCGATAAAAGATTACAACTATAGCTTAAGGTGAATGGGTGCAAATGAAAACCGAGCAAACCAAACCGAGCAAAACACCATTTTTAGTTTTTATGTTTAGATTTTCTAGTGCACAGAGATCTGTCTGTGGGAAGAAGTGCAAACAGGTTGTGGCAGGGGTGAGACAGTGTCTGTGATGATGCCAGTTTCTTCAGTCTGGAGATGTACAAGTCCTGAAAGTTGGGCAGATGCACACCAATTATCCTTTCAGCTGACCTAAAAATCTGTTGCAGTCTTCTTATGTCTGATTTGCTGGCTGAGCTAAACCAGACTGGTTTAGAAGTGCACAGAACCGACTCAATAACAGCTGAGTAAAACTGTCATCTGCGCCTGTGGCAGACTGAGCTTTTTAGTTGACAAAGTACAGGGGTTGGACAATGAAACTGAAACACTGGCCAATGTTGAAGGTTTCACATCTATATGCCTGGCGGCCAATCTTCAGAGTGAAGCACGGGTGGATCAGTGATGGTTTGAGCTTCAATATCATGACAATCCTGATTGTATTTGATGGACACGACACTGCCGAGGACTACCAAACCCTTCTGGAGGTTCATGAGCACCTGATGCTCAAACCGTGTATCAGCATGATCATGCACCAACACACACAGCAAGACTTGTGACAGAAGGGTTTGATGAAGATGAAAGTGACGTTGAACATCTCCCATGGTCTGACAGTCACCAGATCTGAATATTATTGAGGTGTTTTGGAGGAGCGAGTCCACCAGCATCATATAGTGACCTGGACACTGTTCTGGAAGAGGAACGGCTCATAATCCCTCTGGTCACTGTGAAGGACTTCTATCTGTCAATTGGTGCTGTATTTGGATGCAAAATGAGGCCCTCACCATTCTAACAAATTATTGTGTTGTAAAACCAGGTGTTTCAGTTCAACACATTTTCACCCCAAGGCGTCATCTTTGACCATGCTTTAATATTTGACGTTTTAGGCGCCCTTTAGCGTCACTTACATGACGCGATCCTACGGCGTCATCTAACTGACGCTAAAGGGCGCCTAAAGCGTCAGATATTGAAGTATGGTCAAATGCTTAAGGCGTCAGTTAGGTGACGCCTTGGGGGTGAGAAAGGGCTGTTCAGTTTCATTGTCCAACCCCTGGACAACCTCTGTATAACGAAAAAGATGCATTGGGATCAGCCTTTAAAGATATTCTTAACTTTACTGGAGTTGGACAACACGTGTCAGTACCTACTCATTGTCGTAATCTAGATCTAATATTATCACACAGAATCTATGTTAATGCCGTTGAAAATCTGCAGCAGAGCGATGGCATCCAGGTCATTATCTAGTCTCTTTTAGCTTCATTTTGCCAAGGTTGCAAAGCAGTGTCGTGTTAGCGCCCCCTAAGTTAATAACTCATGATCGTTGCGACGGAAGAGAATCAATCAAAAGTAACTTTAACTGGAAAATAACTTTATTTTAGAGCTGCCATAAAGAAAAAAAAATCTGTTATATTAATTTATTATTTACCTATCACTGTAAAGCCACTTCGGAAATATCTACAGTTAAATGCGTTATATAAATGAAGATGACTTGACTTTTTTATAATGGAATCATTGGCCGTGTTTCCACTGTCGGGCCAAAAGTGAGCGTGCTAGTGCATGCCCAGGGCCAGTTGCGTTTCCACTGTCATTCCGGGGCTTAATCGTTCCTCATCGGGGCAAATAGCCAGAAGAGCTCACCTGCAGCCGACTCAACCTGTGCTTTTCTGCAGCCAGAGCGGCGCCAGCAGCCTCCTCGCCAGTAACCAGCTTAAACTTAAATATAAGACCAAATTTCAAAGAGCTTTTCCTGCGACATTGTTGCAAATACTAACCGCTTGTGCGGCTATGCAGGACTTCCCTGCCCACTCAAAATGAGCACATTGAGTGCGTCTCATGATTGGGCAGCGCCCACACCGAGGCAGCTCTTCTGGATTCCAGCTGGTCACACTGTGAGAAGCTGAGCCTTTCAACGCTGCACGCTTGAATCATGCTCTTCAGAGACCCGCCTGCTCCCTCGTCTACTTCCCCTCTCGAGTCTAGGTGAAACAAGTGGAGCTGGGAGGCTGGGCAACGCTCAGTGCCTCATGCTCCCCTCAGCGCGTCGAGTCTTCACCCACAAAGATCAACGCCCCTCATCTGGCGCGAATGGTATGGCTAATCTGGCATCACCAGGTATCGTTTGGCGGGTCTGGTGATGACTTTGACTCCGTGTCTCTGGCCGCCTTCGATTGGTTAGAGTGGGCAAACATGACCCAGCCCCTCCGCCACCTAAAGAGACTGACAAAGCGTGGCCTACGATTTATACAGAGCTTTTGCGAGTCCTCTAAAAATCCGTAGAAGAGCTCGGCTAAGAATGGTCGGCCCCAGAAAAGCCAACTCAACAAGTGGTTCCTGCAGCCAGGCCGCCACCATCAGCCTGAACGAACAAACCTCCATTCAGTGAGGGTGATTCACATGCTGGGCTCCTCGAAGGTAGGAGCAGACATGCTGTCACGTGGCGGCCCTCCGACTGGGGAATGGAGGTTAGGTGGTCGACGCAAGGGGGTAATCCATCGACCGGAAGTTGAAGCCTCGCGGGAGCTGCCATCTTGTAGCAGAACTTCACTTGCGTTAGCATTCCCATTGACTCCCATTCATTTTGGCGTCACTTTGACAGTGAATAACTTTACACCTGAGGCGTTTGAAGACCCCATTTGTCCTTTATTTATTTCTAAAGAAACACGACAATGTATAAAATGCTCCATTACCTTGTAGCTTATGTTATGGCCCCGTAGAAGCAGTTTTAGTGATAGTAGGCTAACGATTGCATCATACCCACGCGACTCTCTGTCGCACAGTAGAGAGATTACCGTATGGACAGGAGAAGAAGCTTGCGTGCAATCGGGGAAACGTGGAGGCAAAATGACAAAATAATTATTCAGAATACCTAGCAAAATTGTCTCCCTCTCCTAGCTCATGGACAGCTATTCACACTCTCCGCCTCTGCATGTTTCGGAAAGGAATGATTCAGATTTCTCATGCCACAGCACTAGAACACAGACGGGTTGCTCTCGTCACATTACGTAGTCAAGCTCTGTTTGAGTCTGCGCGTCAGGGACGGAAGTGCTAAAAAATCGCCAAAAACGGGCTTTAATCGTCTCAATGGAGTTCCAATGAGATTGCTCTGTCCATTTCTTTTACTGTCTATGGGTCGACACAATATGTCACACATTCGGTCAGATCAATCTCTCGGATCTCTTTGCGATAAAAAAGAATTGCCACGGCCAGACATTCTTCTCGAAGGAGATGGACGCAATGGACCAGAGATGGTCTCGTCTGGGCCTCTACACGTTCCCTCCTGTAGCCCTGCTCCCGCAGCTCATCGGTCGGGTCAGGAAGGAGAAGTGTTCAAATCTTCTGATGGCAACAAACTGGCAGAACCAGCCTTGGTTTCCAGAACTGATCCAGCTGCTGTCAGCACCCCATGGCCAATACTGCTGAGAAGGGACCTTCTCTCTCAGGCGCAGGGGGCAATTTTGCACCCCTAACCATGGCTGTGGGACCTGCATGTTTGGCTCCTCATCAGAAACCATCAAAGTTCCCTTTACACGAGCCGCCTTTACACTCAGAAATGGTGCATTTTCTCTAGTTGGTGCTTAGCTATGAAATCAGACCCTGCTAAATGCAAGATCATAACTATTCTCACATTTCTGCAAGAGCTGTTGGATATTGGGCACATCCCCTCCATACTGACTATATGTGGCAGACATCGCAGTGAACCACAGCCGGGTTTCTGGCTAATCCATTGGGAAACACAACCTGGTTGTTAGGTTTCTCAGAGGGGCAAGGAGGATGAATCCTTCCCACCCTCGTTCAATCTCATCTTGGGACCTCTCCACAGTCTTTAGGGCTGTCCGAGGACCTCCCTTTTGAGCAGCCCGAAATGAGGACCTTCGGTCCCTCTCGCTTAAAACTGCCCTAGGCTAGCGCAAATCAACGGTAACTTTTTTTTTACCCGCTCCACAGTACACCAAAAGCAAATCAATTTCAACGCCAGACGCAACGATGTAAGTGATTGTTGAGAGAATAATGTTAGATGTCAAACTACCCTTTCATTGCATTGTAATAGTTATATTGTTTTACCTGTATTTCTTAGCACGGTCTACAGCAGCGGCGGAGTGATATGAAGTTATCTAGGCAACCGAGAGAGCCGGTCCACGTGACAATCACGCAAGTGGTATTTTTACCTGCCGTTGACACTCATCACTACAGAAACAGAGTATAATTTATGATATATCTAATAAAAGGACTGGTAATGTGAACATCTCCTTTATTTCCTTTGTAGATAACAACAACAATAACACAAATATATTGCTACACACAACATAAAGACAAATAAGCAACTTTAGTGGATTGTAAAGACAATACGACTACTATGTTTGACAGACTGTTTGACCAATTAAAAAAATAACTATACAGTTACACTATTATTGTCACTCTACTCAATGCATTGAACTGTAACATATTCTTCACTAATGTTGTCAGTGTCGATCTATCAGTTATGAAAGGGCTAGCTTCATTAGCTAGCTAGAGTAGCCTAAAAAAATATATTTCTTACATCTGTAGCTGTTGGTGCATCTAGAAAGAAGGCTGGACTGCAATCCTTGTCATAAACCTGTGACCGTTTCGATTAAATGGTTCTTTAAAGTCGTCTGGTCTAAAATGATCACTGCAAATCCTCATTTTTTTAAGAGTCTCTGCCGGTGTCTCCTTGTCCAAGCCCACAGAAATAATCCAAAGTTGAATCCTTTCTGGATCTTCAAAAGGATATTTGTGAAAACTTTATGATGAACATTTATTAGGTTTGGCCTTGCAATTGCGAAATGAACACCGAATCACCACATTGCCTTCGTTTACCTCAACAATTATTAAGCTAGCTAGACGTCCCAACTGTCATGTACTTCCAGCCCATTCTCACCCCCAAGGCGTCACCTAACTGACTTTAGGCGCCCTTTGTCGTCAGTTAGATGACGCTAAATGTAACCCTACCCCCACCCCAGACCTAAACCTAACCGCGTCATCTAACCGACGCTTTCCTTTAGTGTCAGTTAGATGACGCCGTAGGATCGCGTCATTTAACTGACACTAAAGGGCGCCTAAAACGTCAAATATTGAAGCATGGTCAAAGGTGACGCCTTGGGGTGAGAATGCGTTGGTACTTTCTTTGACCATGCTTCAATATTTGACGCGATCCTACGGCGTCATCTAACTGACGCTAAAGGAAAGCGTCAGTTAGAGGACGCGGTTAGGTTTAGGTGTGGGGTGGGGGTAGGGTACACACGATCCTAGGACGTCATCTAACTGACACTAAAGGGCGCCTAAAGCTTTAGATAATGAAGCATGGTCAAATCCTTCCCAAGGCGTCAGTTAGGTGACGCCTTGGGGGTGAGAATGGGCTGTCTGTGTTTACTTTTTGATGCAGTAACGTTACTACTAACCGGAGCGAAGTAAAATTCCACCGCAGCTGAGAAACTAGTTCCTGTAAATGTAATGCAATCATTGAGATGACTAGGATAGTTTGATTTCTAACATTATTCTCTCAACAGACACTTACATCCAACGCATTCTCATCCCAAGGCGTCATCTAACTGACAATTTTGTTCATGCTTTAATATCCGACGATTTAGGCACCCTTTAGCGTCAGTTACATGACGCGATCCTAGGGCGTCAACTGACGCTATACCTTTAGCGTCAGTTACATGATGCGGGTTGGTTTAGGTCTGGGGTAGGGTAAGGGTTAGACACGATCCTAGGGCGTCATCTTACTGACGCTAAAGAGTGCCTAAAGCTTTGGATATTTAAGCATGGTCAAAATGCTTCCCAAGGCGTCAGTTAGATGACGCCTTGGGATGAGAATATCTGGCGTTATAATTGATTTGCTTTTGGTCTACTGTGGAGTGGGTAAAACTGTTTTTAATGGCATGCTAAAAGTTAAGGTTGACTCGCGCTAGCCTAGCACCGGCGAACTACGCAACCTGGACGACTGATGAATTTTTTTTAAAACTGTCTCCACTGATAAATAGCACTACGGCTCACTTGATGTCCAAAATTCTGAACCACCCCTTTAAAGGCTCTATCTGTGGAACCTTGCAGAGTGGAGTGGTCCTTAGGCCGAAAAAAGGCTATGTGCACCCCATTCGGAACGTAGGTGATGGCGCTGTTAGCTCTGCCGTTAACAGTAAGTGAACAGACACTCCATCCACTCTGTCCCGTAAGGGCCTTGAAAGTGTAGAGCCTTTGAGCCCTCAGTTTCGGCAATCAGGGCAGCTGTTTGTTTTCTTCGGAGGCCGCAGCAAAGGACTTACGTCCTGCTGCATTGATTTGATCAAAAATGAAGTAAAACAACGCATTTTTTTAGGCGCCCTTTAGCGTCAGTTAAATGACGCGATCCTACGGCGTCATCTAACTGACGCTAAAGGAAAGCGTCAGTTAGAGGACGCGGTTAGGTTTAGGTCTGGGGTGGGGGTAGGGTACATGCGATCCTAGGGCGTCATGCAACTGACGCTAAAGGGCGCCTAAAGCGTCAGATATTGAAGCATGGTCAAATGCTTCCCAAGGCGTCAGTTAGGTGACGCCTTGGGGGTGAGAATGGGCTGAGTAAAATCCCCAAGCACCATCAACATGTTAAATTCATATGTAAATATTGTAATTGAGCAATAATTGAAATGCTCACTGTTCTTCATAAATCCCTTCAGAGAATACAGTTCTGTTCTATAAACCTGTTCTTGCACTAGACACCTACATCAATTAGCAATCTTCTGGACTGCCAAATAAGCATAAAATCTGAAAATATTAAATATCTTGGTAACACTTTACAATAAGGTTCATTAGTTAACATTGGTTAACTACATTAGTTAACATGTACAAAATGTGAACAATACTTCTTCAGCATTTATTAATCTTAGTTAATATTAATTCCAACATTTACTAATATGTTATTAAAATCAAAGGTTGTATTAGTTAACATTAGTTAATGGACTGTGAACTAACATGAACGCACAATAAACAGCTGTATTGGTATTGTAACTAATGCATTGCTCATCGTTAGTTCATGTTAGTTAATGCATTTACTAATGTTAACTAATAAACCTTATTGTAAAGTGTTACCAATATCTTATCCTCAGATTAGAGGTAGGGTGAACATACTGTACTATGATGTTTTGCTGGAGTCAGAATGGAGCACGCATGGAATCTTTATTCTCTTAGCCTTTGAGGTTCTGGTGACATCACATCCCTTAATGTGAATTTATTGAAATTCTGCTCTGCACACTTTGGACATTTTCTCAACTGTCTTCCTCATGGATGACATCTACAGGATTAAGGGTGAAAAAAAACATTCATATAAAAAGCACACAGGTTTTTATTGCATATCAATTTCATGTATAAATTCTTCATAGCATTGGAAAGATTACATTTGGTATACATATCTATTCTACAGAATTAACATCAGAATCATGTCTTTTCCATGAAATTGCCCTAAAGTACATCTTCAGTAATCACAAGCATCAAAAAAGAACTTCAGAATTTCAGAATTTTCAGTATTATTCTACAATCCTTAAATTTTGTCATTATTTCTCTCCCACAAGCATATTGTTCAGTTCAATAACCATCTGCCCATAGTATTTAAGGCAGTAAACAGGACTTAAAGTCAAACCTACTAACCTAACCACATGTACAATAAGTGCATCTACAAATTCATTGTTTTTTTTTTTATTATTATTTTTTACTTTTTAATTTAAGATACACATTTCACAAATGGACACCATTATGACCTCTAAAACACAAGTCATGCACAATATTTTTTAATAAACATAACAGAAGCAATATACAACTCATATCCAAATGAAACGAGCACCATCTATTTTCAAACCCATGTTTAAAATGAACTTTCGGACATATCAATGTTATTTTTTCGAAATACTATACACTTTTTTTTTTTTTTCGAGAAACCACATTATTTATGGATTTTGAAATGTTTGTTTGTAACGTAACAGTGGCCCAAGAAGATCTGCATTGCTAATTTGTTGACCATTTAAATGATGATTTTACCAGTGTGGGTCAATTTCTTAACCTACAGCGCTCGCTAAGTACAGTAGTATGTGACATGACTTCATACTCATAATTCCATTACATCCCTAGAAATCCTATGCATCCCACAGGCTTTTTACTCAAGGATTTGAGTAAATTATATAGTGAGGAGATACGGTATGAAACAGGATAATAGTGCGCATTATCAAGCAGATGCCCTGTGAAAGGCCAGTCGAATCAATCTCGTGTTTGTGTACATTCGTAAATGTTAAAAACTGAGAAGCTTTTCTGGATATTCTATGCTGTTTTATTCTAAAGCATCTGATAAAATGGCCTGTTTGACCCATGAGTTAAAGTGCTTGTTAAAACCAGCCTTGCTTGGAAACATGTCATTAAAATCAGTACTAAGTTAAGAGCTCAGATGTAAAGGAAAGTATGTGTTAGGCAGACAGGGTTGTGTGTTGATCTAAGTGCTGATTCCAGAGAACGTAGAGTCTTTTTAACATCCAAAAACAAGTGGAGAGGAAGTAAAGGTATGAAATCCTGACCAAAAAGACATTCAATCAAGAGACGTTAACTTTATGAAGTTTGACTCAACCTACATATTAAATCTACTCTACACATTCATGATATGCATTCAGCTGTTTACGATTCATTCGCTGGCTTCACAGTTCAGAGAAGTTGTATGAGGACTCGTGTCGTGTGTGTATTCGTGGTCTTTGGGCCTCTACGCTCTTGTGAACATTAAATGTTGCCGCTCACCGTTTAATCACAATCCCATTGTAGCCTCTCACTTGCTGTGTCTTTTTTTGGTATGCAAATAATATTAAGTATTTGAATTATGTCGAATTTGATATGATATTTAGGACCAGCTGACAAAGTAATGGGACATGGGAAACATGCAATTTGAACCCAGAGATACACTGTTGACCCATTTTTTTATGAATATGTTTAACTATGAGTGATACAAATGTCAAAATATAATGCCCCTCTATTTGAGGTACCTGATATTTTAATTACATTATTTCTTTTAAATCACGCAGTGCCTACATTTCTAAATGGTTGAAAAAGACTTCATGATTATGTGCTCATAAAGGAGACAGTCTTTTGTAATTCAAATTTTGGCAACTTTCTTTTCTACAAAGAGCTTAAACATTTGAGAATTTCCATGATATTTCAGTAATTTCATTCCTTCAAAAGAGTGGGTAAAACATTGTTTTCTTCATTTTTTCATTAATAAAAAAAAAACAAACAAAAAACAATCTAAGTAAAAATAAATAAAAGACAAACACTCATCAATGTAAGTAGCAACAACCGAGGAAGAAGAAAAAAAAAAACTACTAACAGTGGAGGCGACCACTTGGGAAAGAAATGATTGTCAAAGAAAAGGGGGTTATTTGGCACACAACACTCTCTGCTACCAACTGTTAACTTAGTTTGTATATCATACAACAATATTGTACAAATTTGGTCCTTCACTAAAGAATTATATTAACATTTGAGCACAGGTGTGCTCAAAAAGAAACAATACTGTTTACCAAGGAACAAAAAAAAAATCATAATATTACTGAATTCAAGAAGAAGGAGAAACCATTTTTCCAATTGCCCCACTGGAGAATAATTTAACTCTTAAAAACAAACGTTTAGTTGAGACTAGAGGCCTGTATACAGCTCAAATACTTACCATAACAACAATAATTACAATGACGATGATGCTATACAAATGAGCAACCATGCTGCGTGATGTATCATATGAAGATTTGACCGCTTTTATCTGACCCGGTGACCTCCAGCATAGACTTTTAGAGACTCGGTCAGCCTTGGGGGAGAGTTAGCATGCTAGTTGCGGGCTAGACTTAAGTGCTTCTATTGCCATTGGAAATCAATGTTGATGTCTACACTAATGATCTACTGTAAGACTTCGGCTGTGAGTTAATATAAAGGAAACCTTGGTACAGTGCTGTAGAAAATCAACTTGAGAATGGAATGCTGTATAGAAACGGTTAAAATCTCCAGTTGAAGAAACACATCAACTACCCTGTCCAGTCAACCCCGGCTTGGGCTTCTCCGAGAACATGGTAAAAAAAAAAACACCCTTGAGAGCAGTCTCTGTGAAATGCATATAATTGACAATGAGGTGATTTTCGAGTCTTTCGAATGCATCCTCTTGATTCAGCTGCTGAGGAGAGAACTCGCTATAGTTGCTAGTTGCAGACAGGAAAGATGCTGTATGGCTGGGATTGGTTGATTTCGTTCTTGTGTAATAAAACTCTCCCATCTATGATTGGTTCCTGTGTCTGTTTCGCTCAACAGTACGGTACGTTCTCCTCCTTATGCGCATAGTGGTGGTTCATCAACTGTGGCATTGCTGGTCTTCATGTTGGTCTCTCCTCCCATCTCCTCCTTTCTCCCTCCATCTCTTCTGATCACTCTTTTGTCTTGTTCTTGCTCTCAGATGTTGTTGAGGGGGTGAAAGGAGCTGGTTTCCGACGGCCCTCCTCCCATGTTGAGCCAGGCGTCCAAGGAGTTCTGGGAGGATGAATGCAGATTGGCGTTCTCAGACAGAGAGAGCATCATTGCATAAGCCTGGATGAAGAAAACAAGGAGAGTTTCACCTCAGAACCAAAACGCACATCAAATTTGACCCATTTTCATTCCAAATCCATGTGCTGTTATTTTCAGCTGCTGATTGAATACTCAAAAACTTATTTTTTATGTTCCAGGGAATGAATAAATAAATAGCAGTATGTGAGTTTAAAAACATCAGTTCCCATTCAGGGAACTTCGAGCTGCGTGTAAACGCTGTGGGAACGCCTCTGCGTGACGAGTCATGAAGCACGTATAAAATCTGTCCAATGGCGAGACGGAACGTCATAGGCGGGGTGACGTATCGACCAGGAAACTATAAAGCATCCCCGAAACACAAGCGCAACAGCTTCTGAGTCTTCACAAGCGCTCTATGTATGAATTTTGTCTGTCTGTCTAATTTTGTATATTTATATATATTGATATGGCGAGCAAACAACAGCAGAATTTCAGAAAGTGTGTTCATCCCTGCCCTCGCTTCATCATGGGTGGGGATACACACGATCTGTGTGTTGTTTGTTTGGGAGTGCAGTATGCTCAGTCGGCTCTCGAGGGGGCCGGCTGTGAGCACTGCGAGTGTCTGCCCATGAAGACACTTCGCTCCCGCCGGGCACTCTTCGAGGAGAGTGGTTCGGTGCGCGCTCCCCGCGGCTCGGGTCCCGCTGCTGCCGAGGCACAGCGAAGGCTTGCGTCGTGGGGATCGCAGATGGATCTATCAGCGGGGATTGAGACGGGCCCCGCCCTTTCTCTGCCCTTACCTGGAAGATCCAGTGCCTCAGTTCTCGCTGCGGGGGTCCGCGTTGCGGTTTTTCCTGCCCGGGCTGAGGCGCCATCACTTCAATTATCCAGTTCTGAGGAGCTGGATGTTGAAAGTGTGGATGCAGAGTCTATGGACTCAGTGGAGAGCGAGGGAAGCTCGTTTGCCATCCCAGTCTCCCGCGAATGTAGTAAAAAAAATAAATAAATAAAAGGAAAAAAAAAAAAAAAAAAATGGAGGTTTTTGACTCGGGCTGTGGAAAAATTAAGCATTGAATGGCCAGTTGAGAAACAAGAGTCGAGAGAGTAAAATGGATGAGAGATTTTTAATATCACACTCACTACCTCCATGCCGGTGTTTGCCCTTCTTCCCCGATCTACACACCGAGGTGTGTAGATCGTGGTACAAACCAGTGTCAGCTAGAATTTTGACACACCAGACCTCTATGTATGCTAATATTGCTGGGTCTAGGAGATATGAGTGAGGGGGAGGTCGTCGGCACTGACGTGATTAATGAGATACTGCGTCAGGCGGCAGATATTTCTCTCTGTGCCACCAAGGAGACGGCCAGATCAGTCGGCCGCTCTATGGCAGCCCTGGTGGCCACGGAGAGGCATCTGTGGCTAAATCTGGCTAATATGAAGGAGAAAGATAAAGCGTTTCTCCTGGATGCGCCGCTGTCGACCGCTGTCGCTCCAGAAATGTCTCCCCCTCCGTACTCATCCTTCGGGGGCTGCTGGGCGAGAGCAGCCCCGCCCGTCGAGAGAGCGTCGCGTCTCGGGCTCCTCCCCAGCAAAACTGGGCTGAGACGCGGCGTTCTCAGGCGAGGTCTTCCCGGGATAGAACCGATCTGAGGACGGTTATTGTCGCCAGGAAGGCTTCGTCGAAGAAGTCCTGACGCCACTGGTGTCAGGCTACTGAGGGTGGTCCCCACCGTGAGACAGAGGTGTTCGCCGCTGAATCCGGCGCCCGCTCTCTCTCGGTGCCCTCAGGGGTTCGTTCTGCCAACCCTGCCTGTAATGGGGGGTGCAGACGGTCCCAGCGAGCGATTTCCCGAGGGACGCTCGTTTGCTCCGAGGAGCGATACAGAACGGTCGTTAAACCCTGCCTGTGCGCGGTCACAGGGCGCTGTTTCTGTTTTTAAAAACTACTCCAGAGGCCAGTCTCGAGAGACTGGTACCCTTAGTAGAATTTCTGGTAGAATGGGGAAGTCTTCCAAATATATCTCGTTGGGTCCTGCAGACTATCGAACGCGGGTACGCGATCCAGTTCAGGTCGCGTCCACCTCGTTTCCGGGGGGTTTTGCCCACAGTGGTGACCCCCGAGCAGGCTCTGGTTATGGAACAAGAAGTGAAAGCTCTGCTACTGAAGGGGGCGATAGAACGAGTTCTTCCTCCCGACAGAGAGCTGGGGTATTACAGCCGGTACTTCATTGTTCCAAAGAAGGATGGGCGGCTGCGTCCGATTTTAGACCTGCGCCTCTTAAATCGGTCAGTAGGGAAGCTCAAGTTCTAAATGCTGACTCTCAAGCAGATCGTGTCACAGATCAGGTCCGAGGACTGGTTTGTCACGATAGACCTAAAAAAAGACGCGTACTTCCATATCTCCATCCTTCCGCAACATCGGAAGTTCCTGAGGTTCGCTTTTTGGGGCGAAGCGTACCAATATCGGGTCCTTCCATTCGGCCTAGCGTTATCTCCTCGAACCTTCACGGAATGCATGGACGCGGCCTTGGCCCGCTGCGTCTCCAGGGCATTCGCATTTTAAATTACATCGACGATTGGTTGATTCTGGCTCAATCGGAGCATCAGGCGATTCGGCATCGAGATGTCGTCCTCGCCCACATCAGAAGGTTGGGGTTGAGACTCAACGCCAAGAAGAGTGTGCTTTCGCCAGTTCAGCGGACCACTTTTCTAGGCGTGGTATGGGATTCGACGACGATGCAGGCACGTCTGTCGCCGGCTTGTATAGCCTCGATTATCTCGACTGTCAAGCAAGTGAAGCTAGGCCAGTCACTCACTGTAAAGGAATTCCAGAGAATTCTGGGTCTGATAGCAGCAGCATCCAACGTGTTACCGTGCGGCCTGCTGTACATGAGACCACTACAGTGGTGGCTCAGGACCGAGGGGTTCTCCCCGAGGGGAAAGCCGCTCCGCAAGATCAAGGTCACGCGACGTGGTCTCCGTGCCCTGGCTATGTGGAAAGAACCTTGGTTCCTGTCCCTGGGACCTGCGCTGGGAGCCCCGTGTCGCCGGGTAACGGTGACGACGGATGCCTCTCTCACGGGCTGGGGAGCGATCATGAGTGGTCGCTCGGCCCGCGGGTTGTGGCAAGACCATCATCTCCGATGGCATATAAATTGTCTAGAAATGATGGCGGTGTTTCAGGCTCTGAAACACTTTCTCCCAGACCTCAGAGATCATCATGTTCTTGTCCGGTCAGACAACATGTCTGTGGTCTCTTACATAAACCACCAGGGGGGTCTGCAGGGACCCGTTCTGCTGAACCTGCCTGTGAGGGTGGACGCAGACGGTCCTAGCGAGTGGTTTCCCGAGGGAAGCTCGTTTGCTCCGAGGAGCGATACAGAACAGTCGTTAAACCCTGCCTGTGCGCGGTCACAGGGCACTGTTTCTGTCTCTATAATTACTCCAGAGGCCAGTCTCGAGAGACTGGTACCCTTAGTGGAATTTCTGGCAGAATGGGAAAGTCTTCCAAATATATCTCGATGGGTCCTGCAGACTATCGAACGCGGGTACGCGATCCAGTTCAGGTCACGTCCGCCTCGTTTTCGGGGGATTTTGCCTACAGTGGTATCCCCCGAGCAGGCTCTGGTCATGGAACAAGAGGTGAAAGCTCTGTTACTGAAGGGGGCGATAGAACGAGTTCTTCCCCCCGACAGAGAGTTGGGGTATTACAGCCGTTACTTCATTGTTCCAAAGAAGCTAACGATACACGCCTCCCTCACGGGCTGGGGGCGATCATGAGTGGTCGCTCAGCCCGGGGTCTGTGGACTTTCTCCCAGACCTGAGGGGTCACCATGTTCTTGTCCGGTCAGACAGCACATCGGGGGTCTTTTTATAGACCATCAAGGGGGTCTGCGCTCATGTCCATTATTCAGGCTAGCGCCAGATCCTTCTGTGGGCCCAGGGAAAGCTTCTTCTTTGGCGATTATATATCCCAGGATATTTAAATCGGGGAGCAGACATCCTGTCGAGGCAGGGGCCGAGGCCCGGGGAGTGGAGACTCCACCCCGAGGTGGTGGAGCTCCTATGGAGTCATTTCGGTCATACCGAGGTAGGCCTATTTGAATCCAGGGACTGAGACACTGCATGCTGTGGTTTCTCTGTTCCACCAGCCCCTCTGGGGTTGGATGCGATGGTACAGGAGTGGCCGAGGTCACCCCTGTACGCATTTCCCCCGATTGCTCTGCTCCCAGGAGTTCTGGAGAGGGTTCACCGAGTCGGGGTCTTTCTACTGTTAGTAGCCCCGCGTTGGCCGGCCCGAGTATGGATGCGGGTCGATACTTCACCCCCGCCCAGATCTATGGAGGTTGTGGCTTGGCCTCTGAGGGGGCCCAGCTCATAGAATCGGGTCTCTCGACTGAGGTCGTGGAGACCATCCTCCAATCCAGAGCTCCGTCCACGAGGAGATTATATGCCTTGAGGTGGCAATGTTTCACCTCTTGGTGGGGAGAACACCAGTTGGACCCAGTTAACTGCCCGGTGTGGCGGTGCTGGAATTCCTTTGGAGCATTTCTCCACAGGGTTATCCCACTCCACACTAAAGGATGTATGTGGTGGCCTATCTGCTTACCACGTCCCTTTGAGTGGAGCTTTTCACGGGAGATACCCATTGGTAATTCTTTTTCTTCGTGGTATTGTGAGGTCAGACCAAGAGAAACTAATCTGCTCTGCCCTCTGAGGGCTCTAGATGCTTATGTCCACAGAGCTGCCCTGTGGAGAAAGCCTGAACAGTTATCTGTTTGTTTTGGACCTCCGAAGAAAGGTTGTCCCGCATCTGAGCAGAGGTTGAGTAAGTGAGTGGTCGAGGCCATCTCATTTGCATATGAGTCCGCCGGTCAGCCTTCTCCTTTGGCTGTCTGGGCTCACTCAACCAGGGGTATGGTAGCTCCGCTCCAGGGGCGCAGGTGCTTTCGTCTAAATATGTGCCTGATTTCATACAACGGACACCTGCTCGCATGGCGGCGTTGGTATTAGCGTTCCCACGGCGTTTACACGCAGCTCGAAGTTCCCTGAATGGGAACGTCTCTGGTTACGTATGTAACCCTAGTTCCCTGAAGGGAACGAGACGCTGCGTGTCTATGCCATACTCTCAGCATGCCCGTGAGCGCTTGCTTCAGTCCTATCAGAAGCTGTTGCGCTTGTGTTTCGGGGATGCTTTATAGTTTCCTGGTCGATACGTCACCCCGCCTATGACGTTCCGTCTCGCCATTGGACAGATTTCATACGTGCTTCATGACTCGTCACGCAGAGGCGTTCCCACGGCGTTTACACGCAGCGTCTCGTTCCCTTCAGGGAACTAGGGTTACATACGTAACCAGAGACGTTTTTGGGAATCATTAAATCATTAGACAAACATAATGGATTCCAAATCAGTCATTTTCCTGCCAATAAACAATATTAAAGTAGAACTCCGGTGCAAAATGAACCTTTGGTCTAATAAAACATCCGTTCTCTGAGATTTGTTTTCATGATAATCGAATGTAAAGAGTTTTATCTCTAAAAACTGTTTAGCGTATAATGCTAGTACTGGGGACATTTACTACTGTAAGTAAAAAGAAATCGCTAGTTTATACCACTAACAAGGCTCAAAATAGCCCCACACTAACACAGTAACATAAAGAGGGTCCGTACATGCAAAACTAAGCATTGAGAACTTTGTAAGTGTACAGACCGTTTAATAAGAAGATACTTTATAAAGACAGTTCACTTCGTGTCCACAGGCGGCGCCATCTTTGAAAACAGTCACGACAAGTCAAACCACGAACGTCGTGCTGAGTTCGGGGATTGACTTCTCAAGACTATTTTCTAAGATGGCTCCTGCCTGTATATGCGAAGTGAACTGTCTTTATAAAGTATCTTCTTATTAAACGGTCTGTACACATACAAAGTTCTCAATGCTTAGTTTTGCATGTACGCACCCTTATTATGTTACTGTGTTAGTGTGGGGCTATTTTGAGCCTTGTTAGTGGTATAAACTAGCGATTTATTTTTACTTAGTAAATGCCCCCAGTACTAGCATGATACGCTAAACAGTTTTTAGAGATAAAACTCTTTACATTTGATTATCATGAAAACAAATCTCAGAGAATGGTTGACTAGGTACCTTATGTTCTATTAGACCCAGAGTTCTCCTTTAACAACTGGGTTCACACATATAAGACATGTAACAACTCCACATGAAATGTTAAGACCAGAAGACAATTTAAAGTTAGATATACAAAGCAATGATACAGAAACTAAACTAATAGTGTTAGTTATGTTAATATCATTCAGTTAATATTTGTATCAACATTGAACATTTTCTTTATAAAACAAAATAAAAATGACGATGATTAGGTAGTGCATAAGTTGCATGTAGTTATATTATAACATCTTTTTCTGCATGGGCTATTGCAGGAATTCCAATATGATATATATATATATATATATATATATATATATATATATATATATATATATATATATATATCATGAAAAAATATAAAATTATTATTGTCAATTGAAATTGTATATAAAATATCAAATATTTAATATCAACTTGACTAAAAACATACAATTTGATTTATTTATTTTAGTTTTCCATTGGCTTTTCTGACAGAGTCTACCAAATGGTTGGGGAATAAAGGCCAAACTAAAAAGAACTGTGTCCATATTGATAAGATGCTCTTTAACGCCGTGTCCTTCTCTCGACGTAACATAACGTAAGACATGGGCTCATGGCATAGTGCAAGCACTCTGGAGCAGGTACAGTCACATACCTGTGTTTTAGCCTGCCTGAAAAGAGTTTCTTTCAGCGCCTCCGACTCTACCGAGGGGCTAAAAATGTCTTTAATGTCATATGGCTCCTCGCCAGCCTTATGGAATTCCAGGCCTTTGGGGAAACCAGCCAGAGGTTCCAGATCTAATAGGCCTGCATCCTCCTCAATACACCTGTACCAGGAAGGGGGGAGGGGGCCGGGGGTGTGGAGAGGGGAGGGGACCCTCAGTTAGCCCGCAAATTCAAATCTAAAAAAACTGGAACTGGATGCATTTATGCAGCATGCAGTGGATGAGATGGTGACGGGACATGAAAAAATATAGGTGGGTCATCACACTGGCGGATGAAAGCACAAAACAAATGGACACAGCTTTGGTGTTCTCTCTGTCCATGCAGAATTAAACGAGATGCTGGGAAACACTTGCCCTTGAATAAAATATGCCACGAAATATTGACCATTGAAACATTAAGATGCCAGTGGCATTCCAACATTAGGCGAAAAAGTGAACCGAAATGCAACAGAACTGGACGCTCATTGCACGTGTGCAAAATTGCAGGAAACTGTTAAATTGATCATTTTTTTCTTTGTTTAGGCAAACCAAAGTTTCAATGATTAAACACACATGCACTGACAGATGATTAGTTGCGTTAGTTATTGCATGAGGACTGACAGACAATGAGTATCACAGTAGTAAACACTATGGGAGACAATGAGGTAACACTTTAGAATACGGTTCCTTCGTTAATGAATAACTACACAAGAACCAATGAGTAACACAATATAGTAACTATTATTAACTAACAAGAAACTCTGATTAACGAACTAGTAAGTAATAGCACACAGATGAAAGTGGTAGTTCACTATTAACTAATCAATAACTACTGTTTTTTGAATGTTTCCCAGAGAACATCTGAAAAAGTTTATTAACCCTTGTGCATCCTTGTGGACATTTTTGTCCTTTTCAGTTTTGTTTTTTTGATCACTTTGCCTGTGTTAAAGCTAACTGCAAAAAACTTGGCACGGGTGAGTATTTTTATTGGAATTTTACTATTTCACCGTCATTTTCTTAAAAAAAATATTTTTTGCATTAGGTACAAAAAAAAAATACTCCCTCTCAGCCCCTTTTGGACAAAAATGTCCCCATTGAAACCCATTAAAACTGCCATTTTTAATCCCCGGTTCAGTTAACTATAAAATTATGCAATCTTTGTTAAGAGGCTTTCATTCTGATGGCAAGGCTTCAAAATTATTTTTTTTTTACTATTTTTTATCAGATGGTGTAATTTTTTTAAAAAGTTTGGCCTATAAAACAAATGTCGCTTCATTCCTGTTTTCTGGTTCGGCATACTATATAGAGCCAACTGGATAAATTATGCAACGATATTTGTGTGAGTGTGTTGGTATGGATGTCAGAGTGTGGTTATTATGTGTGTTATAAAAAAATATGTGTGTGTGTGCGCATGTGTGTGTTTGTCAGACTGAGAGAGAAAAACTGCAAATTCAAATCCAATCACTGTGAGCTCCAGTGGGGTTTTGCTGGGACCCATGGGAAAATATGTTACTACGCCCAAACAAACTGTTACCGAAAGCTCATTTTTTGAGATATCATCCTCAAATTTGGAACACAACCTATTTAGATTTATGGCTTTGATTTTATTGTAGTTTTGAGTTCAACCTGATTTAAAAAATATATATTTTATATAAAATATTATTTTATAAATAATTTTCATAAACTTATACCTATATAACTTTTTTTGGGATTTACTTATTATTATTTTTTTACTTCAGCAATAATCTCCAAAGGGTCTTCTTTAAAATGATACCAAACTTAAGTCTGTGCTCCAAAGCGTCACATTTTTATGACAGTTTTTTGACATGGACATTTTTGTCCTCTTTTTACCTATGTGTAACTTTTTTTAATTGATGCACAAGGGTTAACAACCTATTAACTAAAAAAAAAACAATTATTAACAAATTAGTAAGTAATAGCACACAGATGAAAGTGTTACTAGATACTTCTGTGGGAATTACTAATTATTTGGATCCGTATTATAAAGTGAAGATCACTGGAACTAACTAGTAATGACTCAAGTGTTACTACATGATCTAGTCATGATTTGTGGAAGCATTTGAGATTTTTGGTGAATTTTAGTATACTTTTAGAAAATGTCTTTAGTAACACTTGAGTAATTACTAGTTAGTTCCAATGATCTTCACTTTATAATACGAATCCAAATAATTAGTAATTCCCACAGAAGTATCTAGTAACACTTTCATCTGTGCGCTATTACTTACTAATTCATAATCAGAGTTTTTACTCAGTTAATAATAGTTACTAGATTGTTAATAAACTTTTCCAGTAGTTCTCTGTGAAGTATTAAAAAACAGTAGTTATTGATTAGTTAATAGTGAACTACCACTTCCACCTGTGCGCTATTACTTACTAGTTTGTTAATCAGAGTTTCTTGTTAGTTAATAATAAATTGTTAATATTGTGTAACTCATTGGTTCTTGTGTAGTTAGTCATTAACGAAGGAACCGTACTCTAAAGTGTTAGCGACAATGGACGTTTTACACAGACACTCTGTTCCTCAATCTGGGGTGTGTTTCCCGCACAACGACGTAACCCGATGCTAAACTAGTACGAGACAACGTTGAAGAAATCAACTAGCTAGTCACGACTGTTTCCCTGAACCATATTGTCGCAAATTTGGTTAAATTCTTTTAATGAATCTTTTTGAGATAGAACTAATGCTAGATTTTTCTTTTTGCAAAAATTACAAACATGGCATTTGAGGAAAATACTCATTTATTTCAGTTATTTTGCTTTTGTTTACAGATTCAATCATAGGCTCGTTGCATACTAGAGCACGTTCGCACATGCGCACCCTTCAAAAACGACTCTTTAAATCTCTTGACAGATGGAAATTACATTTGTATGTATTATAAATAAAATATTTATAAAAAAAATATATATAATATATAGATTTTACTGAATGTCAGCTTGCTTATTTGGCTCAAGATAAGGATTTATTGAGTCCACAGGCAAACAAGAAACTACTTCTAACCACAGGTCGAAAGCTGACGTTCAAAACACTCAACTTTGCGATGCTGTTTGGGTTACGAAGATCTATGGTTCAGGGAAACACTTACTCCTTGAACTATGCTGATAATGATGGACCATAGTTGGCTTTCGGGAAACGCACCCCTGGTGAGCTGCTTTGCTGTCTACATGAGCAACTCTCTTGTGGCTTCAAAGGCAGCATATCAAGTGAATAGATTTGAAACTATCTTCTGGAAGAGGTTTTTTTTTCCATCGTCTATGCAGCTCACTTGGTTTTGGAACAGAGATATACTGTAGCATTGGAGGCACATTGTTCTTTTGTTACAGTCAATATTCTGTACAAAACTTCTGATCTTCTTAAATGAACACTCGACCAAAATCGAATATAAAAATGTAAATTTAGTGGCATTCAAAACTGGAGGTAAACAGGATGATTGTGTTTGTTTGGGATACATTTGAATATCTTTTTGAATGAAACAGTTTTTTTAAGTACTCTTATAAGTACCAAGGTTGCATTTATTTGTTCAAAAATACAATAAAAACAGTAATATTATGAGATATTGTTACAATTTAAAATGTTTTTATATGTATATGTATGTATATACCTAACTGTAATCATTACTCCAGTTTTAGTGTCGCATGATCCTTCAGAAATCATTTGTTATATGCGGATTTGATGCTCAACAATTGTTGGTGCTTCATAATTATAATGTTAAAAATATTTTTAGATTTTTATGGAAAAGGGGATCAATCTTTTCATGATTTCTGTAGAAAATGTTGAATGAACAGCATTTAATTGAAAGATAAATCTTCAGTATGAATGACTTCACTGTCTCTTTTGATCAATTTAATGCGTCATCCTTGCTAATTAAAATAATTAATTTATTAGTAATAAATAAGGTAACACTTTACAATAAGGTTCATTAGTTAACATGTACAATAGTGAACAATACTTCTTCAGCATTTATTAATCTTAGTTAATATTAATCCCAACATTTACTAATACGTTGTTAAAATCAAAGGTTGTATTAGTTAACATTAGTTAATGGACTGTGAACTAACATGAACGCACAATGAACAGCTGTATTTGTATTAACTAACATTAACAAAGGGTTAATAAACACTGTAACTAATGCATTGCTCATCGTTAGTTCATGTTAGTTAATGCATTTACTAATGTTAACTAATGAACCTTATTGTAAAGTGTTACCATAAATAATATAGATTACACTATTCATTCTTCATTCGACTTTTTTAAATTTAACATGAGGTCTAAATCGACCCACTTAACGTTTCTGGTCTTATCAGAAATATTTCATCAGTGCAATATTACTCCAAACAAACAAACTAACATAGTAATTGCCAATGTCACAAAAGCATCATATTGCAGTAAACGGCTCGAAAAGGCGTATCCGTGCCGACCGTATGATCTACATTTTTACATCTTTAAAAAATGAGTGTTCATTTAAGTGAGAGTGGCTTTTAATCTTTTCTTAAATCAACAGACAGATGTGTTGTGCTGACCTGCGCGTGTGTTCGTAAGACATAGGGAGAGGGGTGGCCTCCTCATCCTCGTCGTAAGTGCCCTGCACCATAGTGGCGGGAGAGGCCGTCTCGTCCTGAGACTTCTCTGTCAACGAGCCTTCCTCGTCTTCATCATCGCCCTCCATCTCCTCTTCCTCCTCCTCCAGTTTGGAGGCAGTGTGAGTGTGACTCTGAGGATGCTCTTCCTCGGTCAGCTCTGACCTGTAATAACAAACAGTCCTCGTTTAGTTTTACATATGACATCTTTCACTGCTGGACCTTTAACATGTCTTCATGCAAACAACTTGTGCTTTTACTGGCTAAGCTCTTTGCAAACAAAATGAGTACAAATACCTATTTGAATACTTTGATTTTGAATACAAAATTTCTGTTGATATGTAAACAGGGAAGGTCATATGCCATTGCACAGCAAAAAAACAAAAAACAAAAATAAATCAATAAATAAAATAAAAGTTTCAGTTTGATTTCAGTAAAATAATAATAATAATAAAATACATCTCCAAAACTTGTTTTCAGATGATCAGAATTTTTTTTTTCTCATGTAAATATATCTTGTTTTAAATATACTGAACGGATATTGTTCTGGAAAAAAGAAACAAGACCATGAATCAAATCAGTTTAAATTCCATAAATTGTGTGGGTGGATGGGAGATATATGGCTACATATGCATGTTACTACATGCTACAGCAAACTTAAATATGACTACAAACTACAGCAAACTTTTTTATTTCAAAAAGAATAATCGTTTTCACCATGAAATGAAATATTCAGTTCTTTTTTTTGAGTGAAACAGTATCCATAGCAGAAGGCGGCTTCTGTTTTATGTCCTTTTGTCTGCAATTCAGTGCTTATTTTTCATGTTGAAAGCGATCATCTTGCATTTTCCTGTCCAAGTTTCAACCAACTTGGGAATAAACTTGAAAAACCTTTCAATTCCGGCAGGAGCCACACACACACACACACGCTTTACATATCCCTGAAGGACTGAAGTGACACCAGATTTCTAATGGCCACTGGTGATGAGTTTTTATGTCTTCGGGACATGGCTATGACATCTAATGACACCTCCACAAAATATCAGATAAATAACTATTTTCACCCTGAGGGTCTATTGAGGTAATTCTCTCATCATAATCTGACTGCCAAATATCAGTGCTACGCCGGTCTCTGGGTTGCCATCCATCATTTTGGATTGGGCTGTAATTCCCCCTGCCTGGCCCGAGCTCGAAAACACAGATCCACGAATGACAAACACACAGGTTTTGCAATTAATGACAGACGTTCCTTGCGAGCGTGGCAATGATGAATTGGCTAATTTCGGAGAGGCGAGACAGAGCGAGCTAGACGGGTCAGCGGCACTCATCATGGTTTGTCTCATTGCCACTGAGTTCCAGAGAAACCGGTTGTTCTGCGAAGCAGCTATCAGCACCGCGCCGTTCCACTACCACTCTTTTCCCAAACATTTCAGTTCATGATGTCATTGCGCATACCCCTCCAAAGTCGTTTTTACTTCAGCGCTCTGAAACGAGCTTCTATTAAAGCAGACGAATGTGGAGAGAGCGCCGGGAAGGTGGGTGGTTAAGCTATGTGAGGTGTAGACTTACCAAAACAGAAAAAAAACGGGAACAAGAAGAACTGCTTGTTTCCCATTTTCCATCATGCTTAAATATCCCATAATCAAATTTGCCCTGGTCTGAGAGAAAGTCCATGCCACGTGGGAGACAGCAGCGGTCCTGCCACAGACCTGTGCTTTGTCTCTCAGTCTAAACATGTCAGAGCGCTGTTTGCGTTAGCTTGAGGGGGGTGGGGGGTCCGTCAATGCAGCACACAGATAAATGTCTCAGTCTGAGGGTCCCCTGATAGGGCTAAACCTGCAGACCCCTACAGACTGACCGTCAAACTCAGACAGACCAGGCACACACACTTGCAAACAGCATTAGCCCAGCTGCAGGTAAACCCCCAGCATGCCTCTCTGTATATTGTGAAGAGAACAGATCACATCTTTTTCCACTGATATTCATGGAGGAAGTAGCTTGCGTCTGCCACTGAATTTTTATCTCACAATTTTGACTTTTTATTTTTCCAATTGCAACTTTTTATCACGCGATTTGAGAAAAAAAGTCAGAATTGCGAGTTAATGTAACGTAATTCTGACTTTTTAAAATCAGAATTGAATGATGAAAAGTCGCAATTATGAGTTATAAAGCCAGAATTGTGAGATAAAATGTTTTTCTGAGATTATATCTCACAATTCTACTTTTTTTTTCCAATTGCAACTTTTTGTCACGAAATTTGAGAAAAAAAGTCAGAATTGCGAGTTAATGTAACGTAATTCTGACTTTTTTAAATCAGAATTCAATGATGAAAAGTCGCAATTATGGGGTATAAAGCCAGAATTGTGAGATATAAATGTTTTTCTGAGACTATCTCGCACAATTCTGACTTTTTTTTCCAATTGCAACTTAGTCAGAATTGTGAGTTAAAGTAACGTAATTCTGACTTTTTAAAATCAGAATTGAATGATGAAAAGTCACAATTATGGGTTATAAAGCCAGAATTGTGAGATAAAAATGTTTTTCTGAGATTATATCTCACAATTCTACTTTTTTTTTTTCCAATTGCAACTTTTTGTCACGAAATTTGAGAAAAAAAGTCAGAATTTCGAGTTAATGTAATGTAATTCGGACTTTTTAAATCCGAATTGAATGATGAAAAGTCACAATTATGGGTTATAAAGCCAGAATTGTGAGATATAAATGTTTTTCTGAGACTATATCTCACAATTCTACTTTTTTTTTTCCAATTGCAACTTTTTGTCACGAAATTTGAGAAAAAAAGTCAGAATTTCGAGTTAATGTAATGTAATTCGGACTTTTTAAATCAGAATTGAATGATGAATAGTCGCAATTATGGGTTATAAAGCCAGAATTGTGAGATATAAATGTTTTTCTGAGACTATATCGCACAATTCCGACTTTTTTTTTTCCAATTGCAACTTTTTATCACGCGATTTGAGAAAAAAAGTCAGAATTGGGAGTTAATGTAACGTAATTTTGACTTTTTAAAATCCCAATTATGAGTTATAAAGCCAGAATTGTGAGATATAAATGTTTTTCTGAGACTATATCGCACAATTCCGACTTTTTGTTTTCCAATTGCAACTTTTTATCACGCGATTTGAGAAAAAAAGTCAGAATTGGGAGTTAATGTAACGTAATTCTGACTTTTTAAAATCCCAATTATGAGTTATAAAGCCAGAATTGTGAGATATAAATGTTTTTCTGATATCTCACAATTTTTTTCCTCAACTCTCAAAGTTAAAGAAGTCAAAAGTGCGAGAAAAAGTCAGAGTTGCAAGATATTAACTAGCAATTGTAAGAAAAAAAGTCAGAATTGCATTTATATTCCGTAATTCTGACTTTATAATTCGCAATTGCGAGATAAAAAGTTGTTGTTCCTTTATTTTCTCGTTTTGGTGAGTCTACACCTCCTATCACCCACCTTACTTGACAATCGTCTGCAATAATATAAGTTCGTTTCAGAACGCTGAAGGAAAAACAACTTAGAGAGGTATGCGCAATGACACCATAAACTGAAACGTGTGGAAAAAGAGTGGTATTCAGAATTGCAAATTTTTTGTTTATTTTTTAATTTTAGCACCAAATTGCTCATTCATTTCTCATTAGAGTTAATGGAGCCCTTCAGTGAGGTGTCTCTCCTAACATCCTTAGGAGTTAAAAAAATTATAATTGTTGACCGTAAAAGTATAAGGAGCCATTCAGGCAGAATTCCACTGAATTATTGTCCAAGTTACCAGAGTTCTAAAAACTTGTGCATTTTGTAACGTAAAAATGTGTTCTGTGTGAATTGGTCCTTTAAGCTAACTTAATTCAAAATTTGGATAGCATGATTCAGATGATGTCATATCTCATTTGAGTAACAACTTTGTCTCAGATGCACTCATAAAATTCCTTAGTAATAGCAGAAATTAAAGCCTTTGCAGTATTTAACTATCCTAGTCTGGATAGCATAGCTTACGTAAATAATGGATTTCTCAGTTATCTCTCATTTAAGTCTCAACTGTCTCGGATGATACTCCTTAGGAGAAATAAAATCAAAACTGAGACAATTGTTTTTATTTAAACATCATTTGGTTAACATAGCTCAGATGAGTGTTCTCATTTGAGTTTCAAACATGTCTTACATGGTTTTTAATTAATTGTTGACAAAAGAGACAATGTATTTGTTTATCAAATTATTTTGAATAGCCTCAGACAGGTGTTCTCAGGTCTTATTTGACTATCAACCACTGTATTGTTTCTCCAAAAATCCTTTCGGAAAAATAAAAATAGGACGTAATGGTTGTATTTATTTAAAAAAAAACAAAAAAAAAACAAAAAAAAACAGGATTGGACAGGATAGGTCAGACAGCTCATTCAGCTTGTATGGAGCGATAAAGTGAGCGTGTATAATTTAGCCCAAATAATTGAGTTCTCAGTAATATCTCATTGAGAGAACGACAAGTTAGCTTCTGAAACTCTAAAAGAGGCAAATGTGAGACAGGAGACTGCTTTCTCGTCTCATTGCTTTATAGGAGAAACAAATGAGATATTACATTTTGTATTATATCCTACAGAGCAACAAAGACAGAAGAAGAAATTAAAAGCGGGGGGAAAAAAAGACGTTCCACCATGAATGCAGACTGGCTGCACAAGAGTGACAGAAAACGAGAGAGAACCAGGCAAACGTCATGAAATAAGATGCATGAGCGCATAGGGGAATATTGCAGCTGCCTGTCCATTTGAAGCGGGTGTTTCTGTGAGGCCGATTTGCAGGGAGACAAAACAGAGCACTTATTTGAATTACAGATATTAAAATGCCAGGCCAGCTTGTACGAGTCAGGACAGGACTATTGATCCCAGATGGCAGTCCACGGCAGAGCTTTAAAGTGATGAGGCAGAACCATGGAGTGTGGAGGAACCGGTAAAAATCGAGGAGGACTTTTTTCACGTATTTCGCAATGTATCTGTTCGTACACATTTGTCTGCATTAATCAAACTCCACAGTACCCAAACCAAAACCTGAAGCGATGTGAACCTGGCCACACACCGACAGGCGTGCTGACGGTTCATGAATTTGGCAGTAATGAGCTTTTGTTTGGTGTTTTCATAAGGCGATGGAATGTGCTCCCTGATGTGTATCTGGCTGTGCTTAATGCAGAACAGAACTCAACAAGGTGAAATGACTCATTGAGATGTCCCGTCCCTCTGCCCACTGAAGACAAAGCTTGTAATGCACACGCGTGCGCTCACTCACACACACGGCTGTACCACAGTCCTCAACTAGAGGGCAGGCTGTAGCTTCGTGACAAGCGTGTCTGAATCTGATTCTATACAGTAGGTTTGTTGCCATGGTTTCAAAACATATTCTGTCCATGTGTGCGAGCTCGTACCTTTTCTCCGAGGAGCTACAGGCCTGGTTCAGCTCACTATTGGAGATGAAGTTCCTAATCTCTGAGAAATACGAGTCCTCCTTCTCATCCAAAAGTGCATGATTGTCAGACTCAGAGTTCGGTGAGGAAATATTTGTTCCTAAATTCGAGAGGATCCCAGACTGCTGACTCACTACAATAAATAAGCAGAGAAATGTATTACTAAATAACTCATAAAATAAGAAAGAGTGATGGAACGTATGCAGCCTTAAAGGGATAGTTCCCCCAAAAATGAATGTTTTGTCATTACTCTCCCATTTGTTGCTCCAAACCAGTATGAATTTCTTTTTTTCTGCTGAACACAACAGAAGATATTTTGAAGAATGTCTGTAATCAAACAGTTCATTGGCTACTGTCAACTGCCTATCAACATTCGTCAAAATATCTCCCTTTTAGTTCAACAGAAGAAAGGGTGGGCAAATGATGACAGAATTTTTGTTTTCGGGTGAACTATCCCTTTAAAACTACAGTTGCATGTGATACTTTTTACATTTACTAACTTAAAGTTTATGTTTATTATTTACTCATTGCATATATATATATATATATATATATATATATATTGGTTATGAAAGGTATTTTAACACTAATCACCTCCTAATAAATAAGATAAAATTATATTTAATCTTTAAAAATGCATTATTTACCTCAACTGAAAAACTGATTAACATCATAGATTTCCATTAAAAATAAAATCAAAATAACCAAAAAGAAATATTAGGAAAATATAGAAGGAAATTGATTTCACCTGGAATATTCTCGTGTTCATGTTTCTTTAAGTGGCGGTCCAGGTTGGTCTGTTGACCGAAGCAGCGATTGCAAAGGTGGCACTTGAAAGGCTTTTCCTTGTTGTGAATGTTACGAACGTGTCGCTGGAGGTTGGAGGAGATGCTGAATGAACGGTCACAGTATTTACATCTATTAAGGAAAGAAGGAAGGAGAAAAAAATATCAAAGATCACATATGAGGTTTGTGCTGGGCTGAAATTAGAATTACACGACATGAAATTAGAAACATTCGAATTATACAAATTTCAACAATCATATCTGTAGTTTCAGTTAAGTGAAATATAGGAAATTTTGTTGTAAAAATTGCTTAATATTGTAGCTGCATGTTCAATGTTTGGTGACAATGCCCCCACCAAGAGGCTGACAAAGGAAATGCAGATTGCAGGTGTTGACCAGCGCTTTCTCCTCTCAGAAACCTCTTATTTCAGTTGTGTATTAAAGGGATAGTTCACTTTGAAATTCATTTTTAGTATGTTTTAGCTTACCTCAAAGGCATCCAAGATGTAGGTGTCTTTGTTTCCGCAGTAGTTTCAATTTTGATATTTTTAGGTCAAACCGTTCATGTCTGTCAGTCATATAATGGAGGTCTATGGTCACCACCTCAAAGAGCATGCACAGAGAAGTCCAAATTAAACAGGATTTAATGACTCGTAAATGTAAGTACACATTGATGGCCTAAGACACGAAACGAACGGTTTGTGTGAGAAAACGAACAGTATTTTGTACGTTTTTACCTCTTGTAACCACAGCCACAAAGCGCCCTCGCCCTCAGATCACTTGGACGTGGCTGTGGTTACAAGAGGTAAAAACGATATAAATACTGGAAAGAGAAAAAAAAATGTCCAGGGTGCTCAAGGAGTTCAAAAAATTAATTTTATGTAATTTAATTTGTTTAATTTGGACTTCTCTGTTCATACTCTTTGAGGTGGTGACCATAGACCTCCATTACATGACTGATAGACACAAACGGTTTGACCTAAAAAAATCAAAATTGAAACTACTGCGGAAAAAAAGACACCTACATCTTGGATGCCCTTGAGGTAAGCTAAAACACACCAAAAATTAATTTCAAAGTGTACAATCCCTTTAAAGCAAACACTCTCTTATGTCCTTTTATGGCTCATTGTTTTGCCTTCACATTTTTTTCCTTCACATAAAATAGCTAGTCTTGTAAACATGATAGACAAAGTGCAGTACATTTCCCTTTTTTGAGATTCCACATTTTGAGTATGTGATACGAGATGTTCTCTGTGCGCTAGAGTGTCTCAGCAGTCACGGTTCGTCTTCCATCGCTCTGGATTACTAGTTTGCGATGTCAGATCAGCCAGAATAGGCAGGAGAACATCAGTTTAATGTGCTGATAAACAAACATCGCAGCAAGGCAGTGTCAGGAGTTCGCCGGACAGTGCTTCCTTTGTTGGGTGGCCAGTGTAGCTTAGACTCCCGCGGTCGCTGCAAAGTTGACTTTCAGGGCTAATTGCTTTGGGAAAATCGCTCGTCATCAAGTGCTCAGAATCAAGATGCAGGCCCCTTTTCATGTTCCAGTTTATTTTGCGAGCAAATGTGTGTGTGCTTCTGTAGAAACGATTTTCCAGACTTGGCACATCATGGTTCATAGAGAATGGTAAAATGCCAAGGCAACGTTCTTTTTTTTTTTTTTTAAAGCCAGTCTTTTCTGCCCCCCATTTTGTTTATTTTCATTACTTGGTCCAGAGGGACTTTAAATTACTTCATCATCTCAGTTCTTTTTTTCTCTGTTACAAGGACTGTACATGAAGCGTTACAATCCGAATGGGGTCTTTCAATGGTCAGGCCTAGTGGGCCAATTTCGCTACGTAGAGTAGCTGATAGCATCTACAGCAGGCAAATAACCTACTACAATGAAGCCGGCCCGCTCTGATATTGGCCTGACTCGGCCTTTTTTGCTGAAAGTAAGATGGGGAGATGCTGATGATGTCTGCTATTTGTTAGGGTAAATTGTTTCTAAATGAGCTAATCAGGGGATTGTTGTGAAGGAGCCAAGCATGTAGTGGCCGTGTCCCACGGGAGGCTCTCTATCTCGTTGAGTGTGTTCACAGGGCTCTATGGTAGATTTGTAGAACTCAAAGAGGGGTCTGATTCCGCCTGACCTTTTTTGTACGCTAAGAAAAACTCGTGTGAAACTGATATACGCTACAGAACTTCCAAATGCTTTTATGTAGAATGCCAAAATAAATACATAAAAAAAAGAAAAGAAAAGAACTATTTTGGAAGGAAACGATGCAGACACCTACATTTTTACACTTTCTGAAGAAACGGAGATTATATTGCTTGCTTGAGCAAAGGTTGGTGCCCTGATGCTACAGTGTTCTGGGTGGCTTCCCTGTGGTGCTATGCGCTTAATGAGGAGTTGTATGGTTGTTAGGGTGTTCTGGGAAGGTAGTTGCTAGCTTTCGTCTTTATTAAAGGAGTAGTCCATGTCATTCTTCTTCAGTTGAAAAGAAATTAAGGTTTTTGATGAAAACATGCCAGGATTTTTCTCCATATAATGGACTTCAATGGGAACCAAACAGTTCAAGGTCCAAAAGACCTCGAGTGCAAACTGCAAACTGTTCAAAGAATTTCAGACTATGAATAAGGGTCTTATCAAGCGAAACGATCGCTCATTTAAAAAAACAACAACAAAAAAACAAAGAAACAAAGTTTAAGTTTTATAAGCTCAAATAGTCGCCTTGCTCTGTTCTGTGATGCGCGTTTTTGATTCTCCTGTTCGAATTCGTTTGTCAAAATGAACAAATCTTTTTTCGTGTCACTTGGTTCATTCAACGAACGAAATGAACGAGTTGACTTGGGAAAAGTTTCGTTCATTTTGATGAACGAGTTCGAATAGGAGATTCACAAACGCACATCACACCCTAACCCTAACAGAGCAAGGCGACCATTTGAGCTTATAAAACTTTGATATTTTTTTTTTTTTTTTTAAATGAGCGATCGTTTCGCTTGATAAGACCCTTATTCATAGTCTGAAATCGTTTAAAGCCCTTTGAACAGTTTGCACTGAAACTGTATTTTGGACCTTGAACCGTTTGGTTCCCATTGAAGTCCATTATATGGAGAAAAATCCTGGAATGTTTTCATCAAAAACCTTAATTTCTTTTCGACTGAAGAAAGAATGACATGGGGGTGAGTAAATTATCAGCAAAAGTTTTTTTAAAAAGTGAACTACTCCTTTAATATCTATGGAATTTGTCACTTGTTTCACCCCTCGCTAAGCATTAGAAAAGTAATAACATACGTCAAGAAGTCACAATATTAGGTAACGTTTATGTCTCTTGCACAAACAGTGCAGGGCAGGTTGGATGTCAAAGATTATTACTTATGGTCAGGGGTTTGTTCAAATCCCTAACTCTGAGCATTAGTAAAAATCATGTTTAAGCACCTCTATTAAGTAAATGAATGCTTTTACTTGAATTTGTTGAGAAGCTGGACTGTTAGGATACCTTTGGCAGTAAAAGTCTTTTAGTCATGCCTAGGTCAAAATATCACTTAAAACTTTGAAAGACCCCCATCTCGAAAGTGCCCTCATAGAGGACTTTCCACAGCTGGTTAGAAGCCAAATCAATTATAATTAAGCAGTTCTATAAACAGAGCGTGGCTGTCTCCAGGGTGCTATTACCAGCCAACATTGTCCAGAGCTTGCTCTACCTCCAAAACATCTGCACAGCCACAGACAGAATCAATCTTCTTTCTTTTTTGATCGTGCTACCTCTCATGTCTTTTATTGTTTCTATGTGATATTTCTCAGAATGAGCAACATTTGTATTGCAACATAATACGCTAGAACATATCTCATGTGCTGATCACATTAAAAAAGAAAAAACAGATTCCCTTGTAAGTTGTCTACGTTTCCAATACAAGGGCAGTTTCAAAAGGTAAGCAACTGATTTGCTATGTATTTTGTCGTTAGCTTAGCAACATGATATAACGTCAAACTATTGGAATAAATTGTGAGGTAAATCTCCTTCACACAGGGGGTATAAAGCTTTAGAATTTCAGTACTGCATTTGTGTGTGTGTAAGAGTGTATGTATAAGAGTGGCTTACCTGTATGGTTGTTCTCCTGTGTGTGTTCGTAAGTGCCTTGTAAGATTAGCTGACCTGGGAAAGATTTTCCCACAGTACCTGCAAAGGAATGGAAACATTGATACAGTCATCGAGCATTGTTACAACTCTCAAATTCAAAGAGTTCTAACTTATTGTCTGGGGACATTCAATGTAAATTTGGATGATTAATAAAACAAAAGCAGAACATTGGTAACTTTATCTCTATAGAGTTTATGGTAACACTTTAGAATACGGTTCCTTCATTAATGAATAACTAGACAAAAACTAATGAGTAACACAATATAGTAACTATTATTAACTAACAAGAAACTCTGATTAACGAACTAGTAAGTAATAGCGCACAGACGAAAGTGGTAGTTCACTATTAAGTAATCAATAACTACTATTTTTTAATACTTCCCAGAGAACTACTGAAAAAGTTTATTAACAATCTAGTAACTACTATTAACTAAAAGAAATTCTTATTAACGAATTAGGAAGTAAGAGCGCACAGATGAAAGTGTTACTAGATACTTCTGTGGGAATTACTAATTATTTGGATTTGTATTATAAAGTGAAGATCATTGGAACTAACTAGTAATTACTCAAGTGTTACTAAAGACATTTTCTAAAAGTATACTAAAGTTCACCAAAAATCTCAAACGTTTGCACAAATCATGACTAGATCATGTAGTAACACTTGAGTAATTACTAGTTAGTTCCAATGATCTTCACTTTATAATACGGATCCAAATAATTAGTAATTCCCACAGAAGTATCTAGTCTTTTTCAGTAGTTCTCTGGGAAGTATTAAAAAATAGTAGTTATTGATTAGTTAATAGTGAACTGCCACTTTCGTGTGTGCGCTATTACTTACTAGTTCGTTAATCAGAGTTTCTTGTTAGTTAATAATAGTTACTAGATTGTTAATATTGTGTTACTCATTAATTCTTGTGTAGTTATTCATTAACGAATGAACCGTATTCTAAAGTGTTACCGAGTTTATTTCTATTTTGTGTTAATGTGTACATATACTGTAACTACTGTATAAAGGAATGGTAGAACTGCTCAAAATAAAACTTTAGAGTTAAAGGAATCTTTTAGGGATGTTTACTCTTGTTTCACGAGCGGCGCTCACCTGCAGGTGTATCGCTCCTTGCCTTTGCGTAAGATAGCATCGGAGAGAGAGGGAGGCGGGGAGCGGAAGTTAAAAAGATGGTGTGAGGGGTGCTGGAGGGAATTGGGAGCATCCAGTTTCAGAGCGCCAAAGCTTTCCAACTTCTCAGTCATGTTTTCCATCGCAGACACCTGAGGAGAGAACATGAGGAGAGTTCAGAGAGGAATACTCTATGTTTGATGCACAGCTCAGGGGCTCGTTTAATCAGAAACTTCTCTCGGATCGATTTTGTGTGAGATTAGGGTCCGTGCGGGACTAAGAAACTTTTCCTTGCGTTTGTTTAGGGCAGACACACGAAGAACAAAATAATAGTGGTGGTGAGGAACTCTGACAGAGAGCCTGAGAGTTTGCATCATAACCAGACAGGATGGAAAGCTGGAGGAAGTTATATATCAGAAGGTCGAGACTTGATTGTGCTGTTCAAGAGTGACCTCCCTAACCTATGGCACGTTGGCAGCCACTCGAGCAGCCCCTTGGGAGCCCCCGGCTCCTACTTTGTTCCCAACAAATCTCTGAGAGAAGCGTCTGAATGAGCCATTCACCTCCGTGAGCGGTAACCATACAATGCAGTTTAAGATACCCCTCGCTGATAGTACTTCCCCCTGTTGCAGAACAAAGGCTTCGCTATGTGGCTCTATGGCCAAAAACAGCTTACATCCTTCCTACTTTTGGAATATGGATAAACACAGAGACAGACAGTGTGCTTGAATTTATTTACACTGAACATGTCTTGCTATCACCTTGATTCCGTCAGTGTTTTAGCTTTGAATATCAAAAAGGCAATGGTGCTCTTCTTAATGCTTAGACCTTTTTTTTAAATCATGATCACATATTTCTCTAAGAAATCACCGGCGCCAGTGCAGCTAAAATATTATACATTTTAAAAACTGCAGTAATATACAATTAGACGGGCAGACAGACAGACAGACAGACAGACAGACAGACAGATAGATAGATAGATAGATAGATAGATAGACAGACAGACCACCTGTAGAAGTAAATAGGGGCTGCTGAAAAGAGAGAAGGAAAAAGCGAGAGAAGGGTTGGATTTGGGGGGGGGGGGGGGGTAGGTCAGCATTGATGGAGGCCAGATTTACAGGTCAGATAAGACAGTTCCCAACAAGAGAGGCCATTCTATTACACACAAACACAGGAAGTCCCTGATCGACATGCAGACATTATCTAGGCAGCCAGAGCAAGAAAGAAATGCTAGGAAGTTATTAGCGGTCGGGACTCAACGGAGAACTTCCCAGAGACAATGGTCTGCTCCGAAAGTATGTGGCATAATTTGTTTCAATTCAAAAGGCCATTATTAATAATATTTTCATTATTGTTGTCACCGTTCAAAGGTGGGAAAGGTTTAAAATACTAACACAAACAATGGGGGTTGTTTTTCTAAGCAAACGATAACGAATTTTGAATACACAGCATGCCAGAACAGGCAATACTTCTTATGAGATTATCTTCATGATGGAAATAATCTAATGAAAATAAATACCATCAGAAGTCAGGACTTTTTAAAAAAGATCAAGGCTCCCCTTGAACCAAACAGGCCTGAGGCGGAGGACACTGGGAATGTGTTTTTGGCGTCTTGGCATACTCCACTCACTTGAAGAGCAATGCAATGTACCTTTACCAAGGTACAAGAGGAAGCAAAGCAAATATATGTTAAAAAAATACCTGAGGATGGAAAAGTAGTGGTGCAGGCCTCAGGTACTTCTCCTTTAGAGCTCCGACTGGGTCTAATAGCTTCCTCTTCTCCACCCTGCTGGACAACAACACCAAGGGTTACGTACGAACGAAGGTTGGTGGTAAACCTACTGGGTACCAATAACTTGTCACATTTGGATTGTCATGGTGTTGGGTAATACAATAAGGCCTACTCGGCTTAAAATACCTGTAGATGGGGTCCATGAAGAACGGCGAGGGCTTGGCGTAGTGGAGCGGCGGCTGCTGGGGAGGAGGTGGCTGGGGAAGGGATGCTTGTGGCTGATGCATCTGGGGCTGGTGCAAGTTCTGGGACTGAGTTAGTGCTGGGTGTTCATCTTTAGCCGCTTTGCAGTTTGCGCCATAGACGTGATTCTTGCGCTGTTCATGCGTGCCACCGTTCTGGTTGGCTCGGCTTCGACTGCCTATGCTGAGGTCCAGAGGCTGTTCCTCGCCAGGGGCCCGGAGGGCGTTGGGTGGCAAGGCTGGCTTGCTGGGGGGTGGAGGGAGAGGTTTGACCTCCTTGGGTTTGGTGGTTAGGTCAAAGGGTGAATCCGCACCAGTGGCTGTAGGTAATTTCTGTATGTGCTCACGAGGTGATTTAGGCTCAGGTTTGAAGAACATACCAGGATTGAGTGCTCTGTCTGTGAATGGGTACAAGGAATGTGGGAAGTTGGGCAGAAACTGGAAAGGAAACATGGAATGGTAGTTTAAGGAGCTCATTTTCTTCTCCTGCAAGCCCATGAATCCAGGCCCAAAATACTTTTCTGCAATGGACGCAATGGCTTTAATGGAGTCAGTGGTGGCCCCGGAGGGTGGAAGTGCTTGCTCTTCCGGTGGTGGGAAGAAGGAATGCTGGGAGGAGAGGAACGGGCGCTCGCAAGGGAGGTTCCCTGAACTGGAGACAGATACCGAGCTGCTGCTCACTTCATCCTGCTTGCTCTCCTGCACCGGTTTCCTCCTGCCCTTCTCCCGTTCGCTCTCTGCCTCACTTTCTAGGTCGGAGCCAGACACAGTGCCAGTGGTGGTGTCTAGATCTGTGCCACTAGATGTGTTAACATCTTCCAAATCACTACCATCAGACATGTCGTTCATCTTCACTTTATTCTTGCTGTCTGAGAAGTCCAGCTTGGACTCTCGGTTCTCCTCCGACTGGCCACTTCCTACATTTCCATTGCTGTTGTGCATGGATGAGACCACGGAAAGAGTAGGGGCGTCAAGGGGAGGCAGCTTCCCATCTTGAAGTGGGCTCTTGAGCAGTGAACTAGGAGGTAGCAATGGTGGTCTAGGATATAGTGATGGGGGAAAGATCCCTGGGAAGCCATGGGACATGGCTGGGAATGCAGGAGGTGCTGGGGAAAAGGGCAAACCTGCATGATGCGGCCTGGAGGAGAAATAATCACTGAAGTTAAGTCCACCATGGTTCAAGCCAGGATGAGACTTGGATTTGCCTAAAATGGGACTGGATGTCATTGGTATGCCCGGTGTGAATATGCCTCCGGGATTATAATGGTTCTTGCCCTCGCAAAAGCGCCGGTGCTTGTTGAGGGAGGAGGTAGTGCTGAACATTTGCCCACAGTCTTTACACTTGATCTGGGTGCGGCAGTCTGCATGCATCCGCTTGTGACGACACAGGTTAGAGAACTGGGTATACGATTTGTGACACACCTCACCTGGGAGAACACACATGACTGGTTAATTCTATTAACATACTGTTTTCGTTTGGCGTTCATTCAATAGAAGTGAAAATCCGGCAGCTGATTAGATCAACCAATAAACTGTGCATGCTGTTTATCATGTTCAACAATCACATCAGAAGTAGCTAACCCTTCTCCTGGATGGCCACCTTCCTGCAGAGTTTAGCTCCAAACCTGATCAGACACACACCTGAAACGGCTAATCAAGCTTTACAGGCGGGTGTGTTGGAGCAGGGGCGAAACTGAAGCGTCCAGGAAGGCATACCTCCAGGAGCAGGGTTGGCTACCCCAGTCTACATTGAACTCTACTCTGTTTCGAAGGTGAAATTAAAAAAAAAAAAAATAAGGCTGCACATGGTAATGGTATATGTTAAAAATATGATAAATTAGCAAATGAATATCTTGTTGATTAATAGATGAACTGTTTTGTATACATACAAATACATGTACACTGGTACAGCATACATGCATTTGGACACAGGACGGTAACACACAAAACATTGTGAAGCCAAGCAAAATGAAGATGATGTTTTCTCAGTATATTTTCAAGACAAGGCATATACACATTAACCTCTAGACATTAAATCTGCCTTGGCTATATACAAGCCTTAATGGGCCCTCAAAAGAAAATGCACAGTTGCAAAAAAAAAAAAAAAAAAGGAGAAGGGTAAAATGGAGTAATTAAGAGAAAGCACGAAAGAAAAGCCCAACAAATGTAGAACAAAACAAAGAATGGCTCTAGAATTTCATTTAGTTTCTCTGACCTATAAAACAACAGCTGTCACAATCTTGGGGTGGAGCTAGCCGGGAGGTCTTTGGACACTGGTAATTGTATCTGAGGCTTAGACAAGACTGCTCAGACTTACAGATGAAAGGCTTGACACTGCTGTGTATGTGCTTGTGCTGCTTGAGGCCCGAGGAGGTGGCAAAGGTCTTGCCACACTCAGGGCAGGTGTGGGCTCGGGCACCGACGTGCTGAGAGCGGATGTGGCGCTGGAGGTTGCTGGGGTCTGTGAACACCTGAAGAACCCACAGAAATATGCCCACTTAGTGCCAAGTCTAAATATACAAATCGAACATTGTATAAAAGGCAATGTAAGATGAAAATGAATAGTACTATTAGCATAAACAATGTTTTGAAGGACATGGGAAGTGAAAAGTAATACTTTTGGAAAGTTGACGTCCTGTGGTGTGACATCCATCTAAAAGAATTTTAAACAAAATTTGGCTATTGCATTTTATAATTATACTGCAGCTTTCATGACCTCATATTAATCAAGAGAATGCTTGTACTGTTAAAAATTCATTTTTGTCACATGCATTGCAGGACCTTTTTAAAACAAAACAAAAAAAATGTACATTTTCTTCAAATACATTTTAAAACATGTTTCAACTTCCCACATATAAACTGATGAACGCATTCAAAAACATAAGTGGTTGCAGAAACCTACCTTATCACAGTTTTCACACTCAAAGCGTTTGCCACTGTCATGTGACATCTGATGGCGAATGAGGTTGGATTTCCAGTTGAACGCTTTGGGGCACTGGTCACACTTATACTCTCTTTCTTCTGTGTGCACGATCATATGCTGCCCCAGACTAAGAATAAATAAGAACACCATCAAATATTTTCTGTGATCACCATGTAGGCCAGTGATTGCATATCACAGGGAAGAAGAATGCTAAATGTACTGTAAGTAATACAACGTCAACTGATAAAAATCTATTGGGCAAAATGCCAAATGTGGTTTGTGGCGACCTTTTCCTTTGGGTTCTGTCTCATGTTAATAATTTTTTATAATGTTTTCCTATGAGGCTCATTGCAACTTCAGTAAATTTCAGTGTTTGATTTTAAGAACATTTTTGTTTGCTTTTGTAAGATAAACATATCATTCATGCAAAAGTTTATCAACGCGTGTTTATCACACACATTTAACATACACATGTGCAATAAACAATTCGGGTTCTGTGTTCGGTCACTGGTACAATGACCAGTTGAGAACCACTGATGTACGCAAACCAGGCAAATAAACATTAGAAAGCATTTTCACACCCCTTTTTTGAATTCTTACAGCTTGGGGTTACCTAAAGCTAGGTGGGGTAATTACAACTTGAGCAGTATGCTGACCTGTACTCGCTAGGGAAGATCTTTTCACAGTCTTTGCACTCGTGTACTGGCTCATCGCTGTCTTCGCGCTCCTGTTTGAAGTCTTCGCTTAGCGAGTCAAAGATAGAGTTGCCGCTGCTGCAGGAGTATTTCTGATGCCGCCGTAACTCCAGCTTTGATGTAAAGAGTTCATCACAGTGTTCACAGCGGTACATCTGCTCATCTGTTGGGACACCATCATACAATTGCTCTTGAATTACAATGATTATTAAAAGGAATTATTCAATTATAAAAAGGGACAGTCTTCAGGATAACACCTCAAAATGTATTCGAACACTTCAGCCACAATTCAAATTGTCTAAAAGTCATAATATTAGATGACAAAATATCAAACAAAGTCGCATTTACCTTTCTAGCAAGACTCCAAAAAAAATTGCAATAAACAATGAACACTTTACAGTGCATACAGTGCAATATATGTAATACTGTCAAATAGATTAATCGTGATTAATCGCATCCAACATAAAAGTGTATCTGTGTGTGTGTGTGTGTGTATATATATGTATATATATATATATAGACTCAAAAAAGAGATTTTAAATGATAAAACAACAGATATACTGTTTAAAATGATATATATATATATAAAATTTTAAACAGGATATCTGTTGTTTTATATATATATATATATATATATATATATATATATATATATAATTTTAAACAGTATATCTGTTGTTTTATCATTTAATATATATATATATATATATATATATATATTATATTTATATACATATATATATCATTTAAAATCTCTTTATATATATACATTTATATATATATATATATATAGACTCAAAAAAAGAGATTTTAAATGATAAAACAACAGATATACTGTTTAAAAATATACTGTTTAAAATTATATATGTATATATATATATATATATATATATATATATATATATATATATATATATATATATATATATATATATATATATAAATAAATTTAATCACTTTCTGGTTGTCAAATGTTAGTAGAACATGTCCATTGTTAATTTGATGTACTGCACCTTTGGTTACTCTATAGGACACCTGTGTGCACTTTAGGAGAACTGACTTAACAGATCCACTAAAAATCCCTGAAACACCATCTGTGAAAAGATCAAGCATCATTTTGTTTGTAGATGCCACTTGTTTTGATATTTTGTTATCAATAATGTAATGAAATGCACACATCTTTCCAAATTTATTTTAATATCAAATGCATCCAAAAATGCTTGAAGTTTTAATAAGTAACCATATTTTCACTGAATGTAAGGCATGCATTCTATGACAAATACAAATATTTAAGATCAATCCTATTTTACAAACCTTGAAAAATGGCATAAAACAGTAAAGAGATTACAAGATTAGATAAAAACGTCTTGCTTTCGAACTGAAAATCGGTCTTTGGAGTAATTGTTCATACGACCCGGGGTTAAATGGCTAAAAACGTGGCTGTTTTATCCACGGTGAAATCCTGACACAAGAGCCAAGTTCACAGATAACCCTGCAGTCGTGGAGAGAAAAGGAAATTCTAAGGCACTAAGGTTTGATTCATTAGCTATCATCATCCTCAAATTAAACTCGGTGATATCTCTGATATTCTCCATGCATGGCCCAGATCAAGCCAAGTTGGATGACTTTCATTATTCTTTAAATCAATATTGTGAAAGCCAAGCCCATGAAATGCACGCATCGATGCTGTCTTAACTAGGATCATGGCACATTTTCCGCTTTATTTTTCTTTTCCAATGACATGTATTGACAGAACACGCTCCATTGCGATGCTCATAGACTTCCTGCAAAATATTTTGAATGAACTCCCCTTGTAACCTCAAAGAGGCCTTACAGGGAAAACTAAAGTGAATAAATTCTGTGCAGATTTAATTCCTGTACTTTTTTTTTTTTATCGAGAGAAGCCATAAAACGAATTTGAGACATTATCTCTCCGTCCCATCGGTAGCACTAACGACAAAGGCAGGAATGTTGGGGAAAAGACAGGGAATGGGAAACTAATAGCTCTTGGAGAGAAGTAGGGGGAACACAATTATGTGCAGTTTAGCGGCTAATCTGTGAGCATGGGTGAGGTCCCCCGAGACTCCTCCAGCTCCACTCCAAATTCCACCACCGATAAGCCGTGAGAAGGAGGTAGACGTCGAGAGCTCTCATTCTGTCCGTCTATCGGTTTGTCTCTCGTCTGACTCCTCTTCGATGACCGTGTTCATTCTACTCTACGTTTCCTTTCTTTTGTTCTCTGGATTGATCTGTCTGAGTGGAGCCTGGCTTGCATCTTTTGGCGTCCCTGTCTCTCTTAGCTCTCCCAGAGAGCTTTCTCTTCTAGCCTTTTTGGCAGGGAGATCTGAGGACACATCTCTATCAGATAAAACATTGTGCATGTGTTGGAGAGTGACTGCTGCGCTGTGACACACTTCAATGCTTTTGCAATTTTCTAGTCTGTATCAACTACTCTGAGTTTCAAATCCGAAATTACCGGATCACATGGAAACGAAAAAAAAAAAAAAAAAAAAAGATGTAGAAGACTATGAGCTTGTTTCAAAACTGCCAACTTTCTGTGTTTTAATATGGAAAGTACAAGTGACAACCCCTGCTTTTAAAGAAAAAAAATGCAATAAACACTACACATTGTACAGTGCAATATAATGCTGTCAAATAGATTAATCGTGATTAATCGCATCCAACATAAAAGTATGTGTGTGCGTGTATAATATATATATATATATATATATATATATATATATATACACACTGTATACATATATTTCCACATAAAAAAAAAACATAAAAAAAAACATATACACAGACGTGCACGCGCACACAGACACATGGGCTATTTTATGTAAACAAAAACTTTTATACGATTTTTCGATTTGACAGTGTGTAATTTTATATATACATATAAATATAAATTTAATTAGCCACCAAAAATAACTATACGTGTATCAACTCTATAGTGATACAATGTCATTGTAAATATCGTCGACTAGTCCTTCAGTTGCCTCTGGGTTGAAATGGACGACTTCTTGAATGAATGAATTTTCTTCGTTGCCGAACTTTGTACAACATCGAGACATACATAGGCCACATAAAGCATGTTACTCCAGTAACTGTTAGAAGAGGTGAACGAGTGCGGTCTGTGTGAGTTTGTTTAAAAGAGTGCCTAATGACTTGCATTAATCTCACCTTCCAGGTTCGGTGCCATTGAGCCCTCGGGGAAAACTCCGTCCTTCATGTAAACCAGTAACTCCTCCCCTATTTCAATATCTCTAATAGCTTTATAACAGATCTGCAAAGACAGAATAAAGACGCATAAGATTTTTAAAACAACAACAAAAGGCATCAAATGAGGCTATTATTATTATTACTTAATTGTTATTGTTATCATCGTTATCATCATCATCATCATCATCATCATCATCATCCGTATTTTGTAGAGAAATAAGGCTTTATTTTAAACATAGCAAGTGTAAAAGCAATAATATGAATTGGTTATATTTTACAATGTTTTTAAGGATAAAAAACACAGACGGCAAACAAACAAAAATGAGAAGATAAACAGATGCAGTAATTATGAAATGCAAAGCGCATTTGAAATCGCATCTTCATTCGATAATTTACTCACCGAAGGCCAACGAGAAAGAAATGAACACACACACACACACACACACACACACACACATAATAAACGAACGCATCAAAATAATTTCCATAATAAAATAGGTGAAATTAAAGAATACAACAATAAAATAATATAATAAAAAAATGTTTTTATAGGCTAACCGTAGCCTAATCAGATGTGTTTGATGCGTTTTCGTTTTAATTTAAAAAAATCAAATGAAACACGCAAGCAGAAAAAAAAATGTTTTTAAAACACAAAAGACATGATATTGTGTTACTTACTTATAAGCACGGAAATTATGTATCCAGGGTAAATAAGGAGTTAGCCTATATGTTTTTGTTTTAAATCTAAAATCTAAATCCTAAATAGCCTACATTTTTAATAGGATATAGCCTAGTATATATGCTATTATATTATTATCCCAGTTGTCAATTTTTCTAAGTCAAATGTTTTGCCGCAAAGTTTCCTAAATGAACCATAATTAAAATCATTTAAGAGCGCTGTGATGACAAACCACATCTGTTGTGTGTTTTAACCAAAACACATTCAAAAACCACGCGTTTATTTTGTAAAATAAATAATTTATAGAGTGCAACTCACCTAAATAGACTTAAATAATAATCATAGTAAAAGAAAAGAACTAGTCCGTTTTATATAGCGGCACACAGTGAAAAGGACAGTACCAGTTGTTCCCTCATGAGGGCGCTCAGGGCTAGGCGACAGCTGCTGATCTGGGCCCCTCTCCGAAATCAACACATACAGCTAAAAACCTGCACAAACTTCATCTCAGAGCTCCACTGTTGTGACAACTCTAATGTGTGTTATAAAAGTAGGCCAAGGCATCAGCTTGCCGCTCAAGAGGGGTGGTCAATGTACAACACAGCTATTAGGCTATTATTATTATTAATATTAATATTACAACTACAGTTTAACGAAGGGAAGAGCACATATCTGACCTTTTTCTTTCCCGAGAGTTGATAAAGTTGGGCTAGTTGTTGAGCGGTGGATCTTAAAGCCTCCAGTTGTAATAGCAGCTCTGGTCCCGTAGAGTTCAGCACGCAACCCATAGTATCATGACACTGCGCGCGACAGCAGCGCGAGACAGAGTCCGAACACGCGCGTCTTTGATGAGGTGAGTCGCGCTCATTAGTGATTCTCTCTATCGGCCACTCCTCCTCTCTTATCTCCAACCAAAAGGATTGAACCCCTCCCCATGTCCTCTCCTCCTCTGACCACCATATGAATCTATTATTGATGGAAAATGTATCTTTCCCAGATAATGAAAATGTAAAAAAGAAAAGAAAAAAAGAGAGAGAAAATACATCGACTGTTGGGCTGAGCGCGAGCCCTGCGCGAGGATTTCCGTGGTGCTTTAAATAGGCTACACACACCTGTTTTTACTCGCGGTCTTCTGCCACAAACATTTAGCAGATATTTTAAACGATTTGTCTTTGCGTTTTTAAAGACTAAATTTAATATTTGCGCCGACAGAGATAGGCTACAGAAACACGCATTATGTTGCACGAGACACTTAAAACTGTCATTTTCAGCCTATATTCGACAACAAAAACTTTAAACTTGAATATCCAATTCACGAATAACCATTAGGTGAATATTAGGCTAAGTAGCCTATTATAATTGATAGTACATAGCGTTATTTATTTATTTATTTATTGCGGGTTGCTGTTCTCCATGGGCTATTCATTAAAAAAAAAAAATTAATAATAGCCTATGCAATAATTTCACCCAAAAGACGACAATAAAGCATGTAGCCTATATTATTTCATGCATTATAATATTATTATATGTAATTAATACAACTTTCGTTTTTTTATCTGCATGATTCCGTTTTGATCAACGAATTAACTAGGCTAAATATAATCATCGCATAGGTATTTTTACAGGAGACTTTGCTGCTTATATTGCTTTATAGATTGCTACACGAAATTATACGACTGATTATTTCAGCTGAAAATTATAATTCGTTCATCGGACTTTATCTATTTATATCGTTATAACGGTTTGTTATTGTCAGTTATATTTCTTATATATTGTTAAATTCAATAAATCAAAAAATAACTAAAAGAATAAATATATATATATATATATATATATATATATATATATATATATATATATATATATATATATATATATATATATAATTAGGCTACATCACACGTGACATCAAAAGTATCAGACTGAAACATTGCATTGCATCTAAAAGATAAATTTGGATGTCAGATTGTGCTGTAGTCTATGGCTAGTTGTCATTGCTGTGGGTGGAATGCCTTCCTTTCACCCCAAAAGCAATCTATTATGATGGGGCTAAGCTGTCTCTACAGTAAATCTTTTCAGGATCTGACAGCACTGAGAGGGCCATCTTGACCCCCTCACAATGCTTTCAAGTGCTGGGGGCCGATGCATCATCCATCACTTAGGTGACAATAATCCCCTGTCTGTCACACACACACACACACACATTCATATATAAGTGCAAGCGGACACACACTGATATGAATATATAAGGAAATACAAATCTAAAAACAAGTTTAGTTTGGGTGTGCATGTTTGCCTGCCAATCCAAATGTAATTTTGATTCTGACATGATTCACTAAGACAAGATCAGAACAAAGTTCATCCTATCTTAAGCAACTGTTTGATCAAATGCCAAAACCATATAAAAACTAAACTGCATGACTAGACGTCAGGGAATTATTTTTACTAGCAAGTTCCTCTCTAGCAAACATGTATATAAATTATATTGCATTTATCAGTCAGTAGCTAATAAGTAATTGAATGCAGACAATTTCAGCTTGTTTGAAAATTATGAAAGTGTTCCACACATGCAGAGTAAGTTTCTATTATTTCTTTATATATATATATAATGATTTTTACCATGAAAATTTGTCAAAAAACAATGTCATAAATAAGATTGTTTTATCAATTCTCACCAAAATAAATAATGTGTGTGTGTGTCTCCTGATAAACCTTACGTTGTGGGGTAGATACAAGATAGTAATACCAGAAATGTTTGACCTTGTGGGGTGATTTTTTTGACGCAAACAGCTTATGAATTTGTTTTATTGAAAATGTAAAAATGCTGAAAGTTCTCTGTGAAGGTTGTGTTTAGGGGTAGGGGGATAGAATATACAGTTTGTACAATATAAAAATCAGTATCTATGGAAAGTCCTCATAAAACATGGAAACCCAACATGTGTGTGTGAGTGTGAGTGTGTGTGTGCGCGTCTTCTCAGCCCTTCAGAAACAGAAGGCTATGGCATGGCAGATCTGGCTGTGCACTTCAGTGTTTCTGACAAACAGTTTAAGTGCATCTCGAGAGATGAGGGAGGGGGGGTCAGAGGTCAACAGTCTTGCTGAATGGACCATGCCATTGTGCGAACGCCAGAATACGTCCACCAGCTTTATGCCTATTGTCTAAGAGCGCATAGTTTGCTAAAAAAAAAAAAAAAAAAAAAAATGGATTACACTTTCTCAGCGCAAGATTATGTGATCCAAAGCATTCTTAAAAAATACGCAAGAACATCTTTATATACAAACCGACACATCTTTGTAAAAATGTGTTCTAAATTGGCACTTTCACCTTCAGAGTTAATTCTGCACTCTTTATAATAACACAACAAAATAATCTTTTCTTAAAACAAAGTGTTGTAACTAACACCCTCGTTCTGCAACAGCACAAAACTGCTATTTAGAACCATTCACACCTCAACTGACAGCTTGAAAAAAACACATTAAAAAGTAAGGCCTAAAATTGTGAAGTGCACCACTACACAGTCGAGTCGTGTTTTCAGGGGCCCGAACACAAAAGACTAATGCGTAAACAAGTAAATAAATGATCCAGGTTGATTTTAAAAGGTTACAGGCACATCAGAATTTGCTGGGCGTGTGCATATTTCCATACGGCTCATGCATTGTGCATGCTCAAATAGAACAGCAAAGTACAAAGTTCAATGAATTATGCATTTTTGCATTGTGTCGCCGTTCTGAATAAATAATAGGCCGTTGTCCGTAAGACTGGCAAAAACGTGTGCAAAAGAAAAAAAAACAACTAAAGTAGGAGAAAGTAAATAGAAAGCATGTATTTAGCGGAGAGATTTTAGCCGGAGATATTATTCTCCTGTGGGCCCAGCGGTGGCCGCTCATTGAAGTCAAATGACTTTAATGATTGGGTTATGTAGTTGAAGTCAATTGGTGGTTGTCAGTCTCAGAGGTTGTCCCTCCTCCCCTCATGTCCTCCCCTGTTTGTTAGCCTTGTGTTTTATGTGTCAGCGTCTAAAACTACGATGGCCACACTAGTTGCCCCTGTTAGTCAAGAGACAAAAGCTTAGATTTTGGCTCATTCCACGAGTCAATCAGCTTGTTTGAAGGGAGACAAACAGCCTAAAAGTGGCAGAATAATAACAAGGAAACAGATCCACTTATGCATATGATCTAAAAACACCCCCCCAAAATGGCACACTTAAAGGAACAATTCCGCCAAAAATGAAAATGCTGTCATCATTTAGGCTACTCACCCTCACGCGTTCCAACCCCAATGACTTTCTTTCATGGAACGCAAAAGGCAGAATGTCCTGGCTCTAAAATCTCACCCATGTTCTCATCGTCAAGCATCAAGAACATGGTGTAAGGTTTGGCATAAACACATCATTAGATTTCGTGCTTCATTGAATCTCGAGGTGCCATATTTGAATGTCTAAGAACAAGTGAGATTTGAGTTACCCCCAGCTAACAAAAATATGTTCTACGAACGCTTTGCCCAAAACGTTCAAAACGGTATTTCACCCAATAACTCTGAACGACTGTTCTGTTAACGTTATTGGAAACGTGTTTGTTTAGTAAAAGACACAAAGCTATCAAATGACTTCAGAAGATTTGGAGCATAGCACACAAGTGGTTGAGACATTGCTACACTTTCTCACTCCCAACTTGTCACCTATTGACAATCGGTCAGGACCCATCAGCTTCAATTTTTAGTGATGTTAAAAACACTTTTCGACGTGCAGGGTACTCCATTGCTTTGAGAAACCGATGGAGCCATACCAACACATTCTCATCCTAGGGCACCATATAGTGACAATTTTGAAATTTCGTCTAAATCAAACGCACATGGCACCCTCTAGCGTCAATATAACACGCACAGAGCTTTGTTCGGTTATGGTAGGTTTAGTTCTGGGGTAGGTTTAGGGTTAAACCACTAGGAGGCGCCTTCTGGCCCATATATATCTGCGTCTCATATTGACGCTAAAGGGTGCCATGTGCGTTGTACATAGACGAAATTTCAAAAGCGTCAGTACATGACGCCTTGGGATGAGAACGGGCTGGCCATACTAACACAGTCTCATCCCAAGTCGTCATATGACTGACGTCTTGGGACGTCTTTTGACCATACGTCAACATCTGCCTTTTTAGGGTACCCTTAAACGTCGGTTGGTTGACTATCCCGGGCCGTCATACAACTGACGCTTTACCTTTAACGTCGGTTAAGTGACGGGGTAGGTTTAGGGGTTGGTTTAGGTCTTTAGATCCGATAACGTCATCTAACCGACGTTTAAGGGTACCCTAAAAAGGCGGATGTTGACGTATGGTCAAAAGACGTCCCAAGACGTCAGTTATTTGACGTCTTGGGATGAGACTGGGACCATACACAGATTAGGCATGGGGATGTCATGATGAAATTATGCATTGGGTTATACTTTTACCATTATGATGTTGGGGTGTGATTTTCAATTTAATCAGCAAGTGTGATTTTATTTACATTTATTTGATTAACTTTAGACCTGTTTGAACATATAACCCAACCCCACCCCTAAACCTACCCATTTGTGTATTATATAACATAAAAGACAGTATATAACGGGCAGGTGAGGTTCTGAGCGAGCTTAGGCGAGCTGAGCCGATACTAAAATGTGACGTGAAAACAATGCCGACTGCTGATTGGTCAGAGAGAATAGTCACCATCATTGCACGCGCCAGATGGAGCATCCAGAATATCCTCGCCATTTTTAAATAGTTTGGCCAGAGATAGTTTCTAAACTTACTACTATTATTATGGCAACTCGGAAGAATACGGCGTAGTCAAACGAGGAGGTGCATACTTTCCTTTGTTTGGTTGCCGAAGAGAGGATCCTGCGAGAGATTAATAGGGCAGCGAGGAATAAAAGGCGTCATTATGACGACCGGGTACTATTTGTGGCGCTACTGCCTGCAATTGAAAACGGTGTGAAAAGCAAGCCGAGTCGAGGCGAGCCGAGTCAAGTCAAGTCGAGCTGCTACTGGCTATGGAAAAGTGCCATGAGTAGGTACATTTAAATTTGAACTTACATTGCGACCACTAAAAAAGTATGTTCTATATAGTATGAATATTTGTAGTATGAATGTAATCCGCACTTACTCGCCTCTATTCATAAATCCTCTCCCGTGGCCTAATATGATAGTAAAGTGTCCATCGTATGCACACTTCAGAGTCTCGCCAGAAGTAGCAGGTCATCTGGGAACCTTTCGCCTTACTGTTTTTTTGAATACTATGCATTTAGACATACTACTCTTTTGGCGTGCTGGTTTTCCAACGCGTTCTCATCCCAGGGCGTCATATAGTGACGCTTTTGAAATTTCGTCTAATTCCAACACACATGGAACACTTTAGTGTCATTATAAAACGCACAGAACTTGGGTAGGTTTAGTTTTGGGGTAGGTTTAGGATTACACCACTAGGAGGCGCATTCTGGTCCATATCTGTGTCTCATATTGACGCTAAAGGGTGCCATGTGCGTTGGATGTGGACGAAATGTCAAAAGTGTCAGTATATGACGCCCTAGGATGAGAACAAGCTGGGTTTTCACATACTGTACTACATAGTAGGGAAGTATTTGATTTTGGACGCAGCGCGTATCTTTTGAACGAGATATGACTGCGTGCGTTTACAGAGAAGGATTATATTTATTAAATACGATATCGTAAATATCGTATTGCTTCAGAATAGTTATTTGTAATATCTTTATACAATTTTAGGTCAATTTTTGCAATAAATAGCTGTGACTGTACTTTTATTCGCCTGTTACGTGTTTTACATTGTTAAGAAGTGGGTATGGTTTAGGGTAGGAGCGGGGTTATTTGCTCCAGAATATAAAAGTGTAAATATTTATAAAATCATTTCTACTTTTACAAATGCAAAGAATGAAATGTGTCTTGATTTGACGCACAAGGCAAACAACTGAAAGCAATGGAGTATCCTGTGACACAACGAACAATGCTAAAAGGGTGCGTTAAAAAGTGACTCCGAGCATCAATATGTGACGAGTTGGGAGTGAGAACGTGCTGTTTATGTTTTTTTATTTTAGTAATTTATGAAGCTTCACACGTCTCATCCACAGTCTTTTTCATTGTATGGAAAAGAGGAGCAAGGACATTCGGTAACACTTTACTTGAAGGGGTGTTCATAAGACTGACATGACACCTTCATAACCATGACATGACATATGTCTTAAATATGAAGTAGGGTGTTTATGACAACTGTCATTAAGTAACTTTCGTAATCATTAAGTAACTTTTATATGCAAATATGACATTGTTTAAGATGTCTTTGTTATGACATCTTGACATAAACCATAACATCATAACCTCAGTGTCTTTGTCATGACAACTTGACATTAAATTAAGTTAAACTGTCATGTGGTTGGCTTTGACATTGGCTGTCATGAGGCATTATACATGTGTGTCATGGATATTTTTCATAACCTCAACTACAGTGGTACTAATTGAATTTGTCATTAAAAAGTTATAATGGCTTCATGACAGCCAATGTCAAAACCAACCACCTGATAGTTTAATGTAATGTTAACCAATAAAGCTAAAGCTAACTTAAGTTTGATATTTAATCTGCTATGTCATGTTTATGACAGGTTGTGTTGTGTCAAGATGTCATGACAAAGACACTGACAGGTTATGATGTATTGGTTTATGTCAAGATGGCATAACAAAGACATTTGCAATAAAAACGAATGACACTTAATGACAGTTGTCATAAACATGCATAAACTCTACTTAATATTCAAGACATACTGTATGTCATGTCATGGTTATTAAGGTGTCATATTAGTCTTATGCAAGTAAAGTGTTACCAGGCATTCTGCCTGTTGAAGAAGAAATAAATTCATACAGGTTTGCAATGACAAGAGGGTGAGAAAATATTGACCACATAATCATTTTTGGTTGAACTGTCCCTTTAAACAAGAAAGTGAGCAATATAAGCTAGATAAGGCAACCACTAAGGACCCCTCACTTAATCAGTTAGATATCATGTAAGCAAAGGAAACAATCCACACTCAACAACAAGTGCTTCATGATCAGATTAAGACCTCCGCAGCAGTTGCATCAGCACAATTCCTGGTAGGATTTGACTGAACAAAGCCCTCCGTACAGTAAACACACAGCAATCTTTCCGGCCAGACAACGAGCCTGTTAGGAGATCTCTGGCTTTATGAGAGATCAGATACCTTATCTCAAACAGACAACTGCTCGTCTTTTCAAAGGAAGCAAATAATTGAAGACAGTGGATTACAAGATTCAGGAGTGTCCAAACTCGCTTTGAATGTGATTCTTGTAAAATGACTTCTGAGTCACTTCCTCTGAAAAAAGAGTGGGAACAGCCTTCATCAAACAATAGGCTGTTTTGATCTATTGTCTAAGTGGTGACATCTTGACAGCAGCGGGTCCTAATGCTCGTAACATACTTGCTGTCTCTTCGAGCTTCTCAAAGGATGCTCATCATAAAGGCTCATGATGGGGATTGTCTGATATACTCTCAAAAAAGGCTCAAACTGATACTAGACTGTAGGTACTCCATCCTATTATATGATTCGTGTATTTCAATAACAACTACCAAAACAAGCATGTGCTCCTGCAATACATATTAACAACCTATACATTTATGACTGCAGTAAACGCTCTGCTGCGATTTTAGAATTGATGTGTTCACTGTAGAAGCATTGCTGTGCTGAGATGTTGACATTCACATCATAAACGGATTTATAAATGCATCGTTTCGGCCTTGGATGCTGATTGGTCAATTCAACGTTTTAAGCATATGCACAACCGTTTCAAACTTTAGGTTTAATAGGATTTTTTTGGTTTTACTTTATTTCATTGGTCCCTTTAACACATTCCGTTGACCATAAGTAACGTTGCACCTACATGTCTACCAACTGTACACTGTAAAAAGTAAAATATACTTAACTTAAAATTTACAGTAATAAACCGTTTTTTAATTTTCTGATAAAATGTTGATTTACCAACTTATTGACGTATTTATATCTGTTTTAGGCCATTGTAATACACTGACAACCAACAATCATCACAGTAGTGATGAGAGTTACATGAGCAATCACAGCTCATCACAAGTGAATACTTATATAAAGTACTAGTTATATAAAGAAGCTGTGTCATTCACACAAACATTAAACACCATCATGGTAACACATGAAATAAAAAAAAAGAAATGCAATAAATATTAATTTAACAACATTAAATGTAACAAAACCCTAATGTACAGAACTGATTAGAAAAATTAAAAACAATAAAACTACGAGGAACCATAGTTATTTCAACAAAAACTCATCAAATGTGAAGTGTCACACAGGGAATTGTGGGAATGTCAATTCAAATGGTTTTTCACTGCAAATTATACAATGATTTATTATTTTTCACTTTCAAAAACTGTAAATTTAACGGTATTTTACTGTAAAATTATATCACAGTTATTTACCGTGTATAGTACGGGAACTTTCTGTTAACTTTTGCACTGTAGCATTTTTGCAGTATTTTACCGTTAAAATCACAGTTATTTTTGTAAACTGGCAGGGTTAGGGTTAATAGAATAAGTTGACATGTAGATTCAGAGTAGTGGAGCATCAAAATAAAGTATTAACGAAATATAAATCAGACAGTCAACTAAAACTCTACTGAGAGTTAGTTGACATGTAGATGCAAAGTTACTCAAACAGAATATTCAAAAGAGACTACCAAAATAACGTATTACCGATTTTTTTCTCTATTTCTCTTTTTTCATTATTCCCAAAATGCTGCATTTATTTGATTAAAAATACAGTAAAAACAGTAATATTTTGAAGTATTATTATATTTTAAAATTATTTTAAAACGTAATTTATTCCTTGCAAAGCTGAATTTTCATCGACATTACTAATATTTTCAGTCCACGTGGTCCTTCAGAAATCATTTTAAAATGCTGATTTGGTTCTCAAGAAACCTTTGTTATTATTATCAATGTCGAAAACAACTGTGCTACTTAATTTTTGGTAGCAATCGTGATACTTGTTTCTTTGATGAATAGAAAACATTTATTTGACACAATTTTTTATTTTTTTTAATTTGTAAATGTAATAAAAAAAAAGTAAGGACTATATAATTTTATTATCTATTATCAATTTTTTTCAATAAAATATTTTTGATGGCAAAAAAAATTGTATTATGAAGTAACAATTTTATGAAAACAAGGCGCTTAGTTGAGCAGTATTTTACATATGGTCACGGCATGACCTCTCAATCTAAATTGCCAAAATCATCTAAAAAATAACATAACTGTCATAATTATTTCAAAATAAAATAACTTTTTAAATAAACTAAAAATAACTTAACAAATACAAATAATGAAGAAAAATGAACACTGTGCATTGCTCACCAGAAACAGTCTATACAGTGGACAACCAATCAGACAGAGAGATGACAGAGAAGAGACGCGACATAAACGTGTTTACTCTCAACTCACCTGGTCTTCGCTGATGTGGCACATGGCCAGGTTGTGCTCTTCATGGGACGGGGCTGTGCGCACATATTTGAGCCAACTTCCACTGGCCTCCAGAGCCCCATCCAGACAGAACTTCACATTGCCCATGTTGTCCATTACCTGGAGACAGAGAAACACACAATGCATTTTAAAGGGTGCTGTCATTAAAACATATCTGCAGACAGTGACTACGAGGATAAGTGATGTAATATGTAACAGACGTCATATAAAGGAGCAGCTAGTCAAACATGAGGTTACACTTTATTTCGATTGTCCACTTTAGACACTCTTTGCAACTATGTCAACTAACTCTCCTCACTGAAAAAAAAAAAGATTTTCGCTGCTTGTTCAAATTGCTTAGTTAAAATGAGCTTAAGCAACACAATTGTTACACATTTTGTACAAACTTAATTTGATTGTGTTAAAAATATATGCAATATTTAAGTTTACTTAATCCGTTTGTGTTGCATTAACTGACACTGGGCGGTGCTTGTTAGTTCCCAGCATGCTTTCCATATGTTAAAATATAAATGTTAAAATTAAGTGTTATGTTATGTGTTTTTGAGAAAATGAGAAAGACTTGATAGTGCGTAGTTGTGTTTATTGTTCAATTGCATTGGAATTGTACAGTTTTCAGCAAATGCATTGGCTGATGAGCATGTAAAACTTATCATTTACGATGCTAAAATATGCTAATGGTATTAAATAGTTGGTTAGAATATAAGAATTTATTAGTGTGACACTAAATAAACTATATTGCATTGGATGAATGGATATATGATTTAGAAGACCTGAATCATATCAGTTGGTGTAAAACATTGCAAACTAGTTGGGCTGACACTATTAAATTAAGTTGTGCACAACCATAGTAAATAAGTTGAATCAACCTTAATAAATTAAGTTGACTCAACGCAAGTACATTAAATTGGAATAAAAGAACTGCACAATGCTGAAATAAAGCATGCAAATTAATCATGTGGAAATCCTTTCCATGATTATTATTATTATTTTTTTTTTGAATGTTCATTCAAAGAGTTCTTTTCTGTTAGGGTAGGGTTCGGGTTAGTAGAATAAGTTGATATAGTTGCAGAGTTGCTTGTGGGGGACCATACAAATAAATTGTTAGCAGATATCAGTCTACTAATTCTCTATTGTCTGTTAATTAACATGTAGTTGCAAAGTAGACTGTCTAAAGTGGACTATTGAAATTACGTGGAACCAAAAGATATTTACTTTATCTGTAGTTTATAGGAATCAAATCTACTTTTTTCTCTCATTGAAAGGGGGGATTTAAACATTGAAGACGTCTTCAATGCTGTGTGAAGCCTCAGAGGCTCATGTTGATTAACTTCTGGTTAACCTGACACTACTAGGGAAGTAGAGTTTGGGGTGTCTGGTTACTTGTCAAGGGAAACGGAGAGAGAGAGATGGAGGGATTGAGAGAGGCAAAGTGAGACAGGATGTCAGGAAATGACCGGAAGGAGAGTGGACGCTGTTCTCTCGTGAGATTTACGGCGCTCTTTTGTTGATATATTACCGAGCAAAAGTGAGAAATGCCACTGAAAGCTGTGGAGTCTCTCTTTGAAAACAGAAACTCTGTGTAAATGTTTGCTTCAGCTCTATGAAGTTGAAACCAAATATCAAGTGTGCCGTGAGCGATTAAGACAGAAACGGAATATCCGCACAAGTGGCGTGAATCCGTGCTAATAAATCTGTCTCTGGGCCCATGTTAGCCCTGAACTCCAGAGTGATTATATTCCAGCACATTAACACTCACAGTGGGCTGTATTTGGAACATCTATACGGATTTTAATCAAGACAAATAAGTTTCATGGCGAGTTCAAATAATTAAGCAATTAAATATTTCATTTTGTGTTGTTGTTGTTTTATTTCTCACAAAATTGGATTGCTTAACTGTTTTTTTGAGAAAAGTTAATCCTATAAGGGCTTATGCACATTGTTAAAACTTTGATTGTATGTCTGAACATTTGTGTTTGTTTGTACCTCTCAAACAAATACACACACATTGATAACACTTTTCTGGGAGTCTATAGGCTTAAAATGCCCTATAATGACATTCATGATGCTTTATGATTAAACAGCCATTAATTATTACTTTTTAACGCATTTTCATAAATTATGCAATAACATTTCAATACTGTCAACATGAACATTTTTTTTTTAATAAATATAAAAGGGAAAGTAAAATACGTATTTTTTAATCAGCTTTTGCCTTTACTAATTCCTTTAAAAAGTTCTAAAATATAAGTATTTCATGTGGCCTCCAAATTAATGCACGTGAAAGATGTATGCAGAATAAGTTAAAACAAATTAGTAAACATTGTGTTTAAAACAGTTTTCAATAATTATGTCAATTTTCTAAAATATAGCTCATGTTTACCACCCACATATGAACGGTTACACCTTAAACAAGTAATGCATTGTTGTTGATCATGTGTTAAACAATATAATCTTAAAACGGATCTCTATGAATGGGGAAGTATTACAATGTCTTATAATGGTGATTTCTTCATGTACATGACAAATGACAGACTTTCTTTAAAAATTTCAGAAGTTGTGTTGGATGTGAGAGAGCAAGAACATGTTCACGTGTCAAATACTGAAAACTGAACAAGACTTTAAGAATAATTCACCAATGTACACATTTCAAACATCCACAAATGAACAAGAATTTAAATCAAGATAAATGAGTTGCAAAATGGTACAGCATGCTACACTGCAAAAAAATATTGATGGTTTAACTTAAAAAAGTAAGTAACCCGGTTGCCTTAAAATTTTAAGTTCATTGGACTGGAAAAAGTGAGTTAATACAATGAAGGAGATTAATTTAACCCTCAGAAACTCAAAAGTATATGTTATCTGAGCTAAATAAATTATTTAAGTTGATTTGACAAAAGAAAAAAATGTTGTGATTACTCACCGTAAAAAAAAAATATTGTTGGTTTAACTTAAAAAAAGTAAGTAACCTGGGTTGCCTTAAAATTTTAAGTTGGTTGAACTGGAAAAAGTGAGATAATACAATGAAGGAGATTAATTTAACCATCAGAAACTCAAAATAATAAGTTATCTCAACTAAATAAATTATTATAAAGTTGATTTGACAAAAGAAAATATGTTGTGATAACAAATCTTGAAAATATTTTTTACAGTGTAAACAAAAATGGAAAATGTATTTTTTTTTTTAACACAAAGGTTAACACATGCATTTCTCGCCATCTAGATGTAAAAAAAAAAAATCATTGATATGTTTATGTATGTTGTTTTGGAGAGCTGAAATGATGTACCCAAGAAGACGCCCGGTTATGTTATGCAAATATGTCACTTAGTTAATAGGAATAATACTGCAGAGTGAACACAAGCTATTCATTCACAAATACACATATTCAAGTGAAGGTGAACTCATCTGTCTAAACAAACTAACTACAGGTATCACTCATGAGAAACAGGTTCTTTTGAGGAGGGATTGGGGCTGTAAAATGGTTTGCAAACACTGGTTGTAATAAACACAATCGTAATAAGAGAAACATAACCTATATTTTTATTAGTGGCCTTTGCTAAGGCAAGCACAAGTATTATTATGGCATTTGAACAAACCTCTAACCCTAAGTATTCGAATTTGGCATGTGCGACAAACTAATGATAACTTAAATTGGCCGTGGCTTTCTGAGGAGAGGAGTGCTTTTAGTTTTCAGACTAAATATGATCAAATGATTTGCACATGGTGAAAGACAGAACAGGCTAAATAGGCAAATCAGACTTGCTTGAAAGGATATGTATACCCTAAATCACACCCTAGCAACCGCATAGCAACATTCAGGCAACCGCACAGACCCAGCCTAACTGGTGTCATAGTCACACCTTGCTGGTAAACTGCTTTATAGATGAAATGAAGTATATTTGATGACCTTTATAATGTACAAAATCAACACCGAACTGACTTCAGTTGAACAATAGAGCTGCTTTACAGCCAAAATGAACTCTGCTTTGAAACAATCTCTATATAAATAAAGGTGACTTGAGCACCGCTCACACAGAAGTCACTATCAAACCAAGCAGCTTTCTGTTTGTCAACACAGCAAATCCGTGTGACCAACTTTCCCCTCACGTGAGATTCCTATTGAAACGACTGGATTTTGCCTGTGAAATGTAGCAATGGTAAATGTAAGTAACCACACCTTAATGAACTAACACTGCACACTGCAAGCGACTAAACTTATCTCTCCCATTATATTCAGTTAAGCTCTTTACAATACAAGCATACAGACGTGACATGATACATTCAAATCCAGGGGCGACTTGAAATCAGGTACGTTTTTTTCCTCTTATCTCACTCTCCCTTCTAAGTTTCAGGCCCATTTTCTCTCTCTTTCTTTGCTTTCCCGAAAGTTTGAAGGGTCAAATACCAGAGGGACGGCTCTCGAGTCTGCTTTGGGGTTAAGGAGCCCCTCTGTGCCGTTTTAAGAGCCCAATTACTCCCATCAGGTGTGAGGAACTGCCTTTGCAGACGAGCTGGTACAAAAACACACACACACATGTGCCACTGGGAGTGTTTGTGCCACAAGGTGAAGAATAAGTGTGCTAAACAGCTCGAGCCAAGCCGTATTTCTAAAGCGTCGACACCTTCACAGGCTAAAACGGGCACGAGCGACTAATAGAACGTGATTTTAGTTAGTCTTGCAGCTGAAGAATAACAGAAAGAATGAAAGGAAAGAATGACCTCTGGAGCTAATATGGAGCTAATCAAAGACGGGAGAGAAAACCAATGAAATAGACAGAAACTTAGCTAACATGGTTTCAGGTTCACATACACACCCAACCATGATGAGCGCAGACACTTTTGTTCAGGGCCGTGCACAGACATTTTGAGGGGCAGTGGCCTTAGCCAAAAAAGGGGGCACTAAGGGGGTGGTTGCTTCTTAACACAAATTATTCAGTTATTGTTACAGTTTTAATTTTTTTTTACATTATTGTTACAGAATTTTCCTTTTACAGCAAAAAAGGATGGGGGGAGGGGGGTGTACTTAGGCTATTATTTGTATTAGATCGAGAGAGTACAATAATTTGATTAGACAAGCAGCTTCTAAGAACGTGGATATGTTGTACAAGTTGTTAGCACTAGTAAGACCAAGAGCAAAACATTACCGACATAAATGCACAAAAACAAACAAAAAATAATGAATAATTTCGCAGATTCAACTACCCTATCTCACGACCAATTCGTACGAATTCGTACGAATGATTCAAAAGTGGCTAATTCGTACTAATTCATACGACCTCACTCGTACAAATTTGTACGATTTGTCTAAACCCACGTGACGGTTATGTTTAGGGGCGGGGTCAGGGGTAGGTCATTCGTACGAATTCATACGAATTGGCTAATTCATAAAATATGTACGATTTAGCTAAATCGTACTAATTCGTACGAGTGAGGTCGTACAAATTGTTATGAATTAGCCACCTCGTAAAATTCGGACGAATTCCCGTGAGATCGGGTTGGATTCAGCCACTGTCTATTATGGAAGCTTGTTTCCGCCACTGAATAAAAATAAAAATAAATAAATAATTGCGACTTTTTATCTCAAAATTGTGAGATATGAAGTCAGAATTGTGAGAAATAAAGTCAGAATTGCATGATATAAAGCCAGAATTGCGTGATATAAAGTCAGAATTGCGTGATATAAAGTCAGAATTGCGAGATATAAAGTCAGAATTGCGAGATATAAAGTCAGAATTGCGTGATATAAAGCCAGAATTGCGTGATATAAAGTCAGAATTGCGTGATATAAAGTCAGAATTGCGAGATATAAAGTCAGAATTGCGAGATATAAAGCCAGAATTGCGTGATATAAAGTCAGAATTGCGTGTTATAAAGTCGCAATTCTAAGAGAAAAAAAAAAACAGAATTGCGACTTTTTCTCTCACAATTGCTATTTTACATCTCGCAATTTTGACTTTACAACACATAATTGCGAGTTTATAGTCGAATTTCTTACATCTTTTCTCAGAATTGTAAGATAGATATACTCGCAATTGCGAGTCTCAAGCCAATTCTTAAGGGGCAAAAAATATTTTTCCCCTCAGAATAGTTTATATTCTGTCTTCTGACAATTCTGACTTTATAACACGCAATTGTGACTTTATAACACCCAATTCTGACTTTATTTCACGCAAATCTGACTTCACATCTCGCAATTCTGAGAAATAAAGTCAGAATTGCGAGATGTAAACTCGCAATTGTGAGAATAAAAGTCAGAATTGTGAGATAAAAAGTTGCAATTGCCTTTTTTATTTTTCATTCTGTGGCGGAAACAAGCTTCCCTAGTCTTGCATAGCCTACCTGTTAATGCAACAGCTTTCGTGAACTATTCCTACGCTATCTCACGACCAATTCGTACGAATTCGACGCATGATTAAAAAGTGTCTAATTCGTACTAATTCGTACGACCTCACTCGTACGAATTTTTACGATTTGTCTAAACCCACGTGATGGTTAGGTTTAGGGGCGGGGTAAGGGGTAGGTCATTCGTACGAATTCATATGAATTGGCCAATTCGTAAAATATGTACGATTTAGCAAAATCGTACTAATTCGCACGAGTGAGGTCGTATGAATTAGTACGAATTAGATACTTTTTAATCATGCGTCGAATTCGTACGATTTGGTCGTGAGATCAGGTTGACTATTCACTCAGTTTCAAGAGAGGGCCGCAGACATACGCTGCGGAGTGTGGACTGCGGAGCGAGCGGGAAAACCTGGAGCGGATTAGCGGAATTAAAGGAATGCTTTAAGCAAAGCAGAGCAGGTGGGCAGGAGGGGCACCTCAGTCGATGAGGGCAGAGGGGCAGTGGCTCTAGCCACCGGGCCACCCCCCTGTGCACGGCCCTGCTTTTGTTGTTGACTTTAGTTTTTGTTATGGTTGCTTATAGTTTCCAAGCAACTGATGTGTATAAATATTTTACAGTGCTTTTGAAAGTGGATCATCTAGTTATATTGTGATAGTCTGTGTCACTGTCGCCATTTTTTTTTCCATAGGTTTCTTATGTTTTGGTTTGTGTCCCTCATGTTCCAATATGCCTGTATTTACTCACTCTCATATTCCAAAACAACAGATATTTTTGAAGAATATTGGGAACAAACCGTCAAAAAATATTCCACAGAAGAACAAAAGTCATACCGCTTTGGAACGACGCGAGGGTGAGTAAATGATGACAGTATTTTGGCGTCACCTGTCAAGCTCTCAAATCCAAAAGCGGGAGCAAATTCCTTTTTTTCAGAGCAATTTAAGTGCAAAGCATCTTATTCTCCCAGCAATCCATCTCAATCAGGTACAAAATGTGCTAAAATAGCACTGCGTTGTCTACTTCAGTCCTGTTCTGTTCAAATATGTCTCCTTTCTATGCAAATGCCGCCTATTGCATATTGTGTTCAATGTGCGCTGTTTGCCTGAAATTAATTTTTGTGTGCATTTTCAAATGATTATGGGGAAGAGAGCTATTACCGCTGATGATCTGGATGTGTGAACCAGTCAAACACACTTTTTGGCATTTTAAAGAGCTGATTCGTGTGTGTAGATGCACAATCCCTGTAAAACACACCCGATCGCATTGGTTTGCCGCATCCTTCACAAACGACATGTAAGAGTGTATTTGTGCGTCCAGCAAAGATTTGTGTGTTTGTGGCGTCACCTGATTTGCATAACTGCTTTAGAGAATCAAAAACAATGCTATCAGTGGGCTAAATTCATTCTTGGTGAATTCCTCCTTGGTTTTAATGGATGTGTGTGTGAGAGATTTCCTCCCTTCGTACAGAAGCCCGACAGGATATATGATAAGACGGACCCTGAATTGAACACTTTTGTTTCTCACAAAGGGAAAAGAGGGAAATTCCCCTGCAAACCCTTTTAAACCGGCAGCTGCACACACACACACACTTGCTGTCCACCTTTACGGCATACAGCTCCTCAACCTGCATGACTGATGTAGTGTGCAAAGTGAACATCTCATAAAACGTCACCTGCAGTCAGGCCTGCATGTACCTGTAACATATCAATATTTTACAACGCCAGCAAACACCATTTCTGAAGCCGTATATAACCGGGGCCCCGCAAACGCAAAGTATTCACACATTATTCATAGATATAAAGGTCTTAAAACATGTTGTGCTTCTTGTTGTGCCGCTAAAAGAAAGTCGAAAAACCGTGGAAGTGGGTCAAAGCATTCATTTAAGTGTGAGGGTTCTTGTGAAGTGTTTCGTTGATTAGGTGTTGTGTGTGCACTGCCGAGAAGAAAAACACATTGTGTTGAAAGTTCTTATCTCTCACCTGTGTGTGTATTTATGTGAAGCAGGGTGTGTGAGAGTTTGTAGGGGGGTGTGTGTATGTGTAATGTTCTTACTTGACCATGTGGTGGTTTTCTAAGTTTGACTTTTTTCACACTCAATATTGATATTGAAATGATGGCATGAAGACACCAAATTTCAGTATTCAAAGGTTTGGGGTCAGATTTATTTTTTATATTTATTAATTATATATATATATATATATATATATATATATATATATATATATATATATATATGAAGAGTTCAGATGCAAAAGCCTCTAAATGCAAATTTTCTTCTTTTATGATGATTTTTATCATATTTAAGTTCAGTAATTTCACTTAAATAACAATTAATAGGTACTTGTCATTGACATTTAAGTGAAATCACTGAACTGAAATATACAAGCTTGATAAAAATGATCATTCTAGAAGAAAATTTCAAATGGCACTTACAGGCTTTTGCATCTGAACTCTTCATATATATATATATATATATATATATATATATATATATATACACACACATTGAAAATTATAATAATATATCAATTGGAAATTAAAAAAAAATAAAAAGCATCTATTTTATATCAATGCACCTTTATTTCACAATTTTATTTTATTTTATATATATATATATATATATATATATATATATATATATATTATTATTTTTAATTGAAACATATATATATATATATATATATGAAGAGTTCAGATGCAATAGCCTCTAAATGCCATTTGAAATTTTCTTCTTTATAGATGATTTTTATCAAACTTGTATATTTAAGTTCAGTAATTTCACTTAAATGACAATTAATAGGTAATTATCATTGCCATTTAAGTGAAATCACTGAACTTAAATATACAAGCTTGATAAAAATGATCATTCTAGAAGAAAATTTCAAATGGCATTTAGAGGCTTTTGCATCTGAACTCTTCATATATATATATATATATATGAAAAGCATCAAATAAAGAATAATAAAATAAATAATTATATAATAATACAAAATAAATTTTATATATATATATATATATATATATATATCATTTTTTGTATTATATATTTATTTAATTTAGTATTCTTTATTTTAAATTGTAATAGTATTTCAAAATTATACAGTTTTAAAATACTTTGTGATCAAATAAATGCAGCTTTAGTGAAGATAAGAGACTTCTTTCAAAATTTAAAGATTCCATTTTCTCAAAATTCACTAAAACATTTTGAAATATTATTCTCAAATCTAATATTGCAAAAGCATAACGGTGGATGGGACATCAAATATGTTGGCGCATTGATATAAAATTGATCTAATCTGTGTTTATATTCTATTCTATTTAAATATGAAATTTTATTAAGCTTTCATTTGAATTTTTTTTTTAATGTATTGATAATTAGACAGATTTCATAAGTGCAAAGCCGTCCCAAACGTCTCAGGAGGTGTGTGTCTTTATTCGGGATTGAGCACTTCAGAAATGAGGGACGCTGAGAGAATTCGCGGTGCTTGTCACCCTCATTGTGTAAAACAGGAAGGCTTAGCTGACACCTCTGTAGAGAGCGGCCCGACACAATGGCTAATGCAGTGACACAAGAACAAGCATACACTCTCTGTGCTCATATCCTGGGGAAGTGTGTGTGTGTGTCTGTGGTCCTGATAAACCCTGCATTGAGGGGACCAAATATCCCCAACAAAGATAGTAATACCATTCATTTTTGACTTTGTGGTGACATTTATTGAAAAGAACAGCTTATGAATCATACAGAATGATATTTTTGGAAAATGTAAAAAAAATCCAGAAAGTTTTCTGTGATTGGTTTGCGGAGAGAATATACAGTTTGTACATTATAAAAATCATTATGCCTATATGGAATATGCCATTATGCCTACATTGATCACTGTTGTGGTGGTGTTTTGTGGGTCTGTGTGCCACAGTAATTGACTTACTGGACTTAATGGTTTACCTGATTATCAGTATATCATTTTCCAGGAACACATGATACATGATACATCAGGATTTTAAGGAATGTTTCGTTGTAGTTTCTTTGTTCAATCATCTCAATCATCAGTGCATTGCATGATATATTTTGCCCCCCACAATCAAAGTATTTCAATTTTATCCTACCAGGATGTTTCATTGGGAGAGATATATAGTGACAACTGATAATTATATAGAATTTATGCAAGTATAGTGCTATAATGTGTTTAAAGATAATTACATCTTATGTTTGTCAATATAAAAACACATGCAAAATATTTTGTGTAAAGGTAAATTAACTGTTCCATTTAAAAAAATAATAATAAAATCATATTTCACATGTGTTGAGCGTTGTTTATTGTGATGCTATGTGGTTGTTAGGGTGTTTTAGATGGTTGCTAGGTGGTTTTTTACTGAGCCAAGACAAAACAGCGCACCAAAAGTCTCTACAATAAAAATTCTCTATGATATGATGCAAGTTTTAGGGTTATTTTTGCTGTTTTATCTTCTGCCAGTTGAACCTTTGAGATGGAAAAAGAAGCAGAGAAGGCAGTCGGGATGGCAGCTAGAGGGCAGTCATGTACGGGGCCCGTAGTGACAGAAGAAAGGTCAAACCCATCCTCTTCCTTCACACTCACACTCCATCAGTTGACCTCCGACTTAAACATGTGTCCCTTGTGCTGTAATTAACAGCTCTGGTTAGAGTTCATTAAAGTCAGATCCAGGATCAGTTTCCCATAATCAGATTCTTATCGCACACATTACGTCTGGAATCCAAAACTGGCCACGGATCAGAGGAGAAGCACACCTCGTACAACAGACACTTTTTTATGCTGAGTGGGGACTAAACAATCCACGCTGTGTGTAAAGTAATACATACACTGTAAAAAAAATGTTTAAGATTTGTTATCACAACATTTTTTCTTTTGTCAAATCAACTTAAATAATTTATTTAGTTCAGATAACTTATTGTTTTGAGTTTCTGATGATTAAATCAATCTCCTTCATTGTATTAACTCACTTTTTCCCTTTCAAAACTTAAAATTTGAAGGCAACCAGATTACTTAATATTTTTTAAGTTAAACCAACAATATTTTTTTTTACAGTGTAGTCACATGATACAATATGAAACTGGGATTGTACATATTTTTTCTGATATTTTTTATGTATTATTTTTTCTTATGGATTTTGTCTATAGGTTGAAAGGCATGGAGCACATTTAGAACACTTTATGCATTGAACAAATATAATATGATGCATCTCAGAGTGAATGTTTTAATATAGCAAATTTTATCCAGCAGATTTTTAGATATACAATTCAATATATTGTATGCTATTATAGTATTTATTACACTCTTAAAATTGCTGGATTGTTTTAACCCAACTTTGGGTCAAAGATGGACCAACCCAGCCATTGGGTCACATTTTTTAATTACATTTTCAACCCAACATTTGGGTTTGTCCATTTTTGACCCAAAGTTGGGTCAAACAAAACAACCCAGCATTTTTAAAGTTTAATATTTTGAATTCACTTTTAAATGGTATATTTTCAGAATTCATTTTAAATTTAGTTTTAATAATTTTGTTATGTGCTTTTGTCATTTTTTTTTGTTTATTTATATACAGCTTTAATTCATAGTTAAATTAAATAGTTATTACTATTACTTAAAATCAATTAAATTTTTATAGTACTAAAATTACTAATAGTTTTAGTAATTTAGTAATATAGTAAATAACACAGTAATTTTACTTCAACTTGAACTAATTTATTTCAGTTAATAGCCAAATTGTATCTGTTTATTGTATATATTGTTAATAGTTTTTAGTCGAGCTTTTAGTTACAGAAAATTCCAGAAGGAAGCTTGGAAAACGAATGAAAATTATTATTTAATAGTGTGAATATCACTAGTAGTGTGCAACAAGCAACAAGCAACAAGCTCCCTAGCAACAAGCCAGAACGCCCTACCGTTGCCCTGGTAACGCCCAAGCATAAAACGATTACATTTACATTTTGACTACATCCCTTAAAATACATTCGCTGATGAATCATGAGCAACGGGACCAAGAACTTGTTAAAAAAGCTCAATTTTATTCCATATCGTCTTTAAAGTTGTGCCTCAGGCCGAATAATTTGCACTTTTCTACCATTCCAGAGGGCCAGTGGGTTATATTTATACACATGGCAGTTTCTTGACATTGGCGCGGCCCCCTCCAGCCCTCGCCCAGACAGACAGACACATATACACACACACTCATGTCCATTCATTATACCTTATCTAGCCAGGGCTAACCTGCAACCCTGACACAGGATATCCTGCTGCCTTCATTACAGTGCCAGAAGTCATTACTCCACGTCACACACACACACTCGCGCAGCCATACACCTCCTAACTCTTTCAAGCTGCCTCCAGACGCACGCCACACACACCAATGGCAACGTTAGCATCAAAGTCGACAGCGTAGTCTGGGCTGCCAATGAGGTGAGACAGAACAACAGCCATCAACAGATTGACAGACAGACAGAGAACAAACATTATTAAAGAGGAAGTCTCACTCAATTTGTGCTTATAGTAAGATAATAGGGCAGCGATAACGCTTATAGGATGAAGATGTGTGTTTGTGTGTTTCCCGATGGACAGATCCCTCACAGTTAAAGGGACAGAACATTTTGCCGTCACTCACTCATCCTCAAGTTGTTCAAACTTGTGTGAGTTTCTTTCTTCTGCTGAAAACAAAAGACGGTATTTTGGGATATGGGTAACTAAACAGTTAATGGGCCCAATTGATTTCTATAGTATGGAGAAACAAAAATACTGGGTCCCATCAACAGTTTGGTTACCCATATTACCCCAAAATATCATCTTTTGTGTTCAGAGAGATAGAAATTCATACTGGTTTGGAACACCTTGTTGACAGAGTTATATTTTTTTTGTAAAACCAAAGACGTTCCTGTCCCCACTGTTCTGATGGACAAGAACCTGGAGAGAGGGTCCAACCCAAACCGTACATTTTATTAAACCTGTTTTATTAACTTCACTGGACTTGGTTGGATGTGCGTCTAAATGTGCTTGTGTTGCCAGGTCTCTCCCGTCATTCTCACCCTCTCTCTCCAAAATCAGTCCCAGACATGTATTAATAAAAGTCACTCTGCAACCACAAAGCGCCCGTACGGTTCAGGCAGACACTTTGTGACTATCACAACGCCCGATGAGCAATGACTTTACCTCACTGGCTCGGTCCAAAACACGCCTGCAAGTCCTGCAAAAGCAAAGCAAAGCAGATCCAAAACCATACAGCCGTACGGCTTCAATCGTGTAAATGCAATGTCATGGAAAGCCTAAAACAGCTTCCTTCTGTCAAACAAGTTCGTGAAATTCCTCCAAATGTGCCCAGATTTGTTTAATGAGACTTTCTTGAACCAAACAGTTTTCATTTCGGAGAATACTTACAGTGGAAAAGGAAATTACAGAATGTTTCATGCAGAATTTTTCATCCATGCTATTTGAAAAATTCATTTCACAATAACATTTAGTATGGTGACCCAGGGGGACATGACAACAAAATTAGCAATGCAAGGAAAAAGTTTAAAACCCTCAGTCCACAAATAAATGGAAAACGAGCCACAGCAATACAACATATTAGCCATAACACAGCACAAAGAAATCACAGCCAAAAGTAAACCACAATACAGAAACGATCCAAAACAAAGAGTTTCCATTATTGCGTTAACAAAACGGAAATATATGTTAAAAACCACAAAAGTGGCAAAACTGCTGGAATTTATATTACACTTGAAATCTTCAGCAAATGTATTATTTATTTATTATTATTATTATTATTATTCAACTCGTACGAATTTTACGAGGTGGCTAATTCGTAACAATTCGTACGACCTCACTCGTTTTTGATAAATCGTACATATTTTACGAATTGGCCAATTCGTATGAATTCGTACGAATGACCTACCCCTGACCCCGCCCCTAAACCTACCCATCACGTGGGTTTGGACAAATCGTACGAATTCGTGCGAATTGGTCGTGAGATAGCGTAGTATTATTACAAATATTTCGTTTTTATTTCTTTGTTGTCTTCAATTTCTGCTGCGTTAATATAGATTCATCTTTAGTTAGTCAGTTTGTTATGCTTATCAGGCTATATTTATTGAATCAAAAATGAAAAAAAACAGCAATTTTGTTACATATTATTACAACTTAAAGTAAAAGTTTTCTATTTTAATTTGCTTTAAAATATAATTTATTCCAGTGAACGCAAAGCAGAACTTCAGTCTTCAGTGTCGCATGATCCTTCATTCCAATATACTGATCTTCTACCCAAGAAACATTTCTTATTATTGTCAATGTAGATGTGCTGCTTCATAAATTTGTGTAAATCGTGATACTTACTGCCCTCAACTTTCAATATGTGTTGACTCTGCTTATCTCAATTCATGAAGCATTTAAAATATAAGCAAAAAGGGCATGAATTCTGTTCTTTGTTGTATTGGCAACACCTAACAACAGCATCTGGAATACCTCCTTCTACACACACACACACACACACTAAAATGTTTGTGGTTTAATCAGGTGTGTGTAGGAAAGCCTGGGTGACGGGGCTACAAAAACCACCACCGGAGGGACATATCAAGAGTCCGTCTTCTTCACACACACCCGACACCCTCTAATACCCCCGTGACTGGCTCACTGTTTGGGTACGTAGGGCGAAACTTTCAGAATTTACTACCTGTTTCCCTCTGTGCTGTCATTACGGATGGAACACACAACACAGATGTACCATTACGTACAATAATAAGAGCCATTACACACACACACACCTTTGTAAATCTGCGAGGAGTCGTAAAATTTATTAGGAAAACCCCCTATTCCGCCGCTATGCGCATATGTGGGAATGTCGAGCTGCGGTTTGTGTTTCGCCGTCATAATTTCTGTGACTCCTCATCTTGCGAGGGCAGGCTCTGGTTAATTAAAAAGCGGGTGAGCCTGGCTGGCTGGCCGGACGCTCTCGTAAAAACACATCTGGGCTGCGATGTGATTGGCGAAAGAGTGGGGCGGTGCTTCGCTGCCACTGTTGAGAGTACGAGTGCTCCGATAGTTCCACTGTCACTCTGAGACTGAGACAGAACCGTGATCCATTACAGACGTATACAGTACATGAGACACATGCGAGACGGCCTGTGTCTCATTACCATAACACAGCTGCCACACACACACACATGTAATTGTTAGGGCTGCAAACTATCATTCGTATGGTAAATAAAATGAATCCCTGTTAAAATACGATTTTTTCGCGCTGAAAGTTAGACCGTCTACACCTGGTATTAAGAAGTGTTTTGGTCGATCGGATCACAGGTGGACAACAGCAAATACAGGTGTTATCGGGGGCTAAAACGTTTCAAGCTAGTCCACTTTTGACTACTTCCAGAGGTAGTCGAAAACGCATTCCACCGGATTTCTGTCATAGCGTAAACGCTCATGTGATTCGATCAGCCACAAAAGACCTCCATCTCTCCACCTACTGATCTAATGCGTAAGCATTAAAGGGTTAGTTCACCCAAAAATGAAAATTAAGTCATTAATTACTCACCCCCATGCTGTACCAACCCCATAAGACCTTCGTTCATCTTCGGAACACAAATGAAGATATTTTTGATTAAATTTGAGAGCTGCATCACTACCACATTGGCTGCCTAAGGGACTGGCTCTTGACGGCCCAGAAAGTCAATAAAGAAAATGTTTAAATATTCCATGTGACTACAGTGGCTCAACTATAAGTTTATCAAGCGACGAGACTACTTTTTGTGCGAAAAAACAAACAAAAATAACGACTTTATTCGACTGTTCCTTTTCTTCCTTGTTGGCCTGAAACGAGACTTCAATAGATTTCCACGACGCATGCGCGAGAATTGCGATCTCCTTCAACTACTTCAGGCATGCGTCGTGAGTCATACAGCTCTCAAATTTAATCAAAAATATCTTCATTTGTGTTCCGAAGATGGACGAAGGTCTTACGGGGTTGGGGGTGAGTAATTAATGACTTAATTTTCAGTTTTGGGTGAACTAACCCTTTAAGGGGAAGTGCGCTAGGCAGACGGGATTTAAACTTGGTTGGCTGGACACCCAAATTTGGTTTGAAGACAAAAAACGTACCAAGCGCAATGTTCCCTCCCCATTTCTGATTTCTAACACACACTCCTTGGGCCCTATCATGCACTTTAGCGTTTTATGCTAGTTTCAGCCCGACGCAATTATCATTTTCACGTCCCGCGCCACGTTGTTTAAATAGTAAACGTCTATTGTTCGGCCATGGGTGTGCTGGTCTGAAAACGAGGTGTGTTCAGGACCATTGTTTGCAAGTTTTCTGACAATGCTCTGTCAATGACAATGGGCTATATGCACGCATAAGTTCCGCATTTGACGCAAGGATGCTCGTCCATTTCCGGTTGTGGAGATTTAAGCGGAGGAAAACCGAGGAAAACGGGATTATGGCAGAGTCTTCAATATTTACTGTCCTCCCGTCATTGAAACGAAACGTACATACGTTTAGATGTAATTTTATATATAGTTATGTTTACTTAATATAATTTTAAAAAGAAGCATAAACACAACGAGGGGTGTCTGTTTTATCTGTTTTTGTGACTAACGTTTCGTTAGTATAACCATGGAGTATAAAATTCAATATAAATTCTCGGTATTGCATTGGACTCTACGATCGGCGGAAGTTATCGAGCATCCCTAATGCTTCACCGGAAATACCGCCGTGCATAGAGCCCATACTCAAGTTCCATGAGAAAATGAGGCATGTGGATTATAAATAGATTTTTAATTGATCCAATTGTGAAAAGTACTTGAAGAGTTCAGATGCAAAAGCCTCTAAGTGCCATTTGAAATTTTCTTCTAGAATGATCATTTTTATCAAGCTTGTATATTTAAGTTTAGTGATTTCACTTAAACGGCAATGATAATTACCTATTAATGTTTATTTAAGTGAAATTACTGAACTTAAATATACAAGTTTGATAAAAATCATCATTAAAGAAGAAAATTTCAAATGGCATTTAGAGGCTTTTGCATCTGAACTCTTCACTTTCTTTTAGCCAACATTTCTGTTTTCTGTTTTATGCTTATAGTATCCTATCTTAACATTAGCTTAGCAACATGCTAATACCGAATCAATCGCCTAAAGGAGAACTCCGGCGCAAAATGAACCAAAACATCGGTACCTAGTCAACCGTTGTCTGAGATTTGTTTTCATGATAATCAAATGTAAAGAGTTTTATCTCTAAAAACTAGTTTTTCGACAAGTTGGAACACGAACGCCGTTCATACAGTTCAGAAGTTCGCTAAACTTCATACAGTTCAGCTCACTTGGCACGTCATTCGTGGTTCGACTTGTCGAGACTGTTTTCCAAAGATGGCGCCGCCTGTATACACAAAGTGGACTGTCTTTATAAAATATATTCTTATTAAACGGTCTGTACACTTACAACGTTCTCAATGCTTCGTTTAGCATGTATGGACCCTCATTACAATACTGTGTTAGTGTGGGGCGATTTTTGAGCCTTGTTATTGGTATAAACTAGCGATTTCTTTTTATTTATTAAATGCCCCCATATACTAGCGTATGTGCAAAACAGTTTTTAGAGATAAAACTCTTTACATTCGATTACCATGAAAACAAATCTCAGAGAACGGTCGACTAGGTACCAATGTTTTATTAGACCAAAGGTTCATTTTGCGCCGGAGTTCTCCTTTAACATGAGACACACTAATATATTTGCTACTCAAGTAAACAGTTTGACAATCAGTCACTTCTGATGTTCCATCTACCTCAAGATGCTGCCTCACAAGACAACTCAACAAGTTTACTCGGTTGAGGAACAGGACCATAGAGAAGGTGTAGAGTAGAACTTTAAAACAGCGGAGCGACAGACGCAGGACTCATTTTCCTGTCTTGACCCGTCCTCTTGATAGCACGACGGCTGGTACGTATTAAGGTTTGACAGCACCAGGATGGGCCCCTGAATACTCATTTGGTCACAGTGGTCAAAAAGCCCAACCGCACAAACTTTCTCAAATACACTCAACTGCATTTACAGTATTGTTCATGTCCGTTTCAATGAGAAATGAGTTATGCGCTTGAAGTTTAATACTTTTTAATAGTTATAATAACATGCTACCTCTGGATCATCACTAGCTTTCGATAAAGGGGCTGGTAGGCAGTTTTATGCAAAGAAAAAAAAAACTGGTGGTTTTGCGAAAAAAAAGATACATTTCAGACTGCACCTCCATAATGAAACCCCCTGTATGTAATTTATGGGTCCTCGTTAAGGCCGGCTCAGGAATGGCACTCTTGCATTCTGCTTTCCTTCTTAACTGGCCGGCTTTGGAAGTCCGCGTTTTACAGCCAAGCTTTATGATATGTATTTAGGGCAATTAGGGTGGAGATATATTGACTCATTACAACAGAGCAGGTGCATGGGGAGAGAGTGGCATGTATATAAATGCCCCACGTGGGGATTTGAGCCCTGTTTCGACTGCACAGAGACGCCACAGAGCATATCCTCTTGCTTTAAGAAGTCCAGGGGACCATCGCAGGATTTTATCTACGCCACAACAGGGCCACATCACCCTTGTTTTCATTTAATGCCCGGTCTGGGCGCTGGATCTGCCGTGCATTTGGTCATAAAGTCTAGTAAGATTAGGACATTACGGGCTGAAAACCAGATCAATGCTTATAAATTTCCTGCAGTCAAATCTTGGTGGACAAAGAGAAATATGTGCGATGTAGTGCACAATAACAAGAATGTAAAAGCAAGTTCTAGACTTTTTTTAAGATTACAAGAATACAAGACATTTTTAAGAAAATAGCTTGAGCATAAAAGTGCCACACTATAATGTAAATGAATACATAAAGAGAAAATGTAAAAGAAATGAATCAAACCCAATCATTCATAGTTACTGTAATTAGAAATAGCTAGTTAATTTCAACAATCATTTTAATTACAATTGTAAAAAAGTGGTATGTTGCATTGTTGCCACATAATGTTAGCATTCAGTTATTAATATATTTTATTATTTTGCATTTTTTTTACATTTTAATGTAAAAAGTCTTAACATGTGGTACTCTAATTATTAATTAAAGAAATAACATCATTAGAACTTCAAATCATTAGATTTTAAATTAGGTTTCCATTTGAATTTTAGTTAAAGTTTAGTAATTTTGTTGTTTTGTCATCTTTATTGTAATGTTTAGATATAGTTTATATAGACCTATCTATATAGTTTATTAGTTTTTTAAGGCTTAAAATTAGAAATGTTGCCGTCCTGCCTTCCGTTTTTTTTTTTTTTTACACATATATTTTAAATAATTTGATTTATTTGATTATTATACAATATCCCAACGTGCAGGGTATATATACTATACTTAATATATATATATATATATATATATATATACTCTAAAAAATTCTGGGTTGTTTTAACCCATCTTTGGGTCAAATATAGACAAACTCAGCCATTGGGTTAAATGTTTAAATTACATTTTTAATCCAATATATATATATATATATATATACATATATATATATATATATAAATATAAATATATATACAGTATTATATATATAATGCACATTTTATAAGATTACTATGATAGGCTAGTATACAATTGCAAACATTGCCTGTGATTTTTTTTCTTACTCTCTAAATTGACCTTTTTCTTTCATTTGCATGTCTCATCATAATATCAGGCCCATTATAAAATGAGTACATATCGACTCTGATGGCTAAAGCACTAAACTAAATGACTCTTAACTGTGAGCGCACACTGACTTTGAATAATGAGGCTAATCACGGCTGTGCCCCCCACATGGCAAGAAGGAAAATGTGCCACACATGGGGTAAAATGACACAGCTTCTCTAATTGTGGCCAAGGACTTCAGCAGAGATCTGCGACCATTGACTTTGACCAGAAAACGACATCAGTCGGCACTCATTGCGGCCTCTTCAACATTTTCATGACTGGATCTTAAAAAGAAATTCATATGCCAATTACAATAGCCAGAGCTTCACAGAGAGAATCAAACAGAATGTGAATATTGTTCAAATTACCAGACCTACGTTCACTTTAAACATCAAGAGCAATTGAACACGCAGAACTTACAGCAATCAGCAAGTCAATTGTGCTATTCAACCCAAACTGATCAGAGCTTTCAGTGTCTTGGATTTACTTAGACTTCTGTTTGCCATGTTTCAGACACCTTAAACATATAGTCTTTCGTTTTGTTCAGAAAGATTCTCAAAAAGATCTAGTCGTACAGAAATTGCACGTCTATGATCAACATGCTTTTAACTGGCAAACTAAAAATCCAGCCTAAAATATTTCAAATGGCTAATAAATATTATATTAAGATGCAAGTATAAAACAACAGTTTTCCAATATAAATGTACATCTAGTGATGCAAACTTTTGATGAAATTTCGCTATTTTGAATTGAAAATAGGCCATCATGATTTATGTTTATTCATGAATGAATGTGATGACTCTGAAGTAGCCTTCTGTGCGCGCGTCTTGGGCCGCTTCGTAGACAGCGTGCTAGTACAGTTTTGAGTTCTTTTTTTGCGTCTTATCACGCTTGAATGGTTTAATAGCACTTCAATGAATGATAGCGTGACCTATTGCGTAGCACTGCCAAAGGATGACAGAAAAAATGGATATTGCGTTAATTGTGTTAAAAGACTTTTAAAAGAGTTCTTACAGAGTAATAAAAAGAGTCAGAACGTTTACATGTATTGTCCCTTACCGATCTTTTTGGTAATGGTCTTTTTGTTACCTCCAGGTATACAGCAAGACACTGTATTTATCATCAAGGTCACTTAAATTTGTAGATGTGTCAGGTGTGGGACGGTTCTCTTCCTAACTTCTGCCTAGGAAAAGCTCCCTGCCAACTGATCAGAGCTTCCCAAATCTCCTGCATGTGCTGATCAGTCCAGTAGAAGTCATTTAAAGTCCCCGTAAACCGGAAGTTGCAAACGATTTTTCTCTAGTGCTGTGACGTATTTCCAAGTGAAACGGAATATTGAACAGAGGACAGGGTTTTACTCTAGCGCTCCTCCTCTCCATCTCTCGCTCATAGCAAACTAACGGTTTGAGGGGAGTGGTTAAGCGTTTCCCCACCCAAGCTGTGAAACCTACGCCATCAGAAAAAGAAACCGTTCCAGACCGGAAGTAACTTTTCAGATTTTGATTAAAGATTACCAAGGTAAAACATTTTTTAAATATATATTTACTTGCATGGATTAATTGTTCACCACAAGACTGGTAATATGCGCTAACAAAGTAAATAGGTTCAATTTTGATTAGGTATGGGGTAGAGTTAGGATCCCATAACCTCATCTACCGACGTTTAAGGGGGCCCTAAAAAGGCGAATATTGACGTATGGTCAAAAGACGTCCCAAAACGTCAGTTATATGACGTTTTGGGATGAGACCGGGTTGACAGAAACAGTAGTCTCATACAAATACAGAAAACACAATCACATTGCACACCTTTAACAGGCACATGCCACACACACACACATTAATGCAAGCTCATATTTTAAACAAGTACCGCTAACTTATGCTGGTTGGCATTAAAAAACTGACTTTGCCCTCAAAACAAAGCTTGGTATGTGTGGTTTTCCCTTTCCTCTCTCTCTCTTTCCAGGAAAAGACTTTAGTCCACTGTAGTAGACATTCTATTTTAGTGAATTTCTCTGACACCATTCATGTCACATGTCACAGCCAGGCTGTCCTGTAAAGAGCACATTCAGGGCTTTTCACAGATACCAAATGTCTCGAGGTTTCACATTTGAAAACCACTTCTACTCGCTCTTTAAATATGTCTGACATTAATTTAGTGATCAAATGTAGCACTCTCATATGGAAACATGATAATATATTGTAATTATAATTTAAATCAGACTACTTTTCAATTTGTATTTCATAAACCAACATCTTCGGGAAACGTTATGGGGTTTCAAATCAAAAAATGACTTTGTTACACAACAGGGCATTGATTTCATACACGTCCACTGTAGAGGACAACATACGTTAATTTTGGGAGACACAACAAGTGAAATAAATCATACATAAATATTCCAATGAAAATTAGATATTATTATTAAAGTGTTGCTAATTATGACGCCAATTATTACACTTCTTTTTTCATTAAATGTTGCTCCAAGAACACATTCATGTGCACACTAGATAAGTGTATAGATGCATTGAATTGAATGGGGATATTAATTTATGGACATTTTACCCACATATTGCATAAAGTAAAATGGTGTATTAATTCATTTTTTTATATATCTTTCATAACATAGTTGAGAATTATCTTTATACACATTTTTTGGTCAAAAAAAAAAAAAAATCCTGAAACCCCAAAATGTATCGGTGATTAAAAAAGAAAAAAAATCACATTGGTTTTGCCTATACATATATTTATGTGCTTTTATTTTTTTAAACAACCGAGTCCTGCTGTCCACTACAGAGGACATAACATGAATAAACATCTAAACAATGTGCATGACATGAAAAAACAACAACAACTAAATTCAAAAATAATTTCTGGGTCTCATGAGGATATCAAGGAACAGGCAGGGTTAGAAAAAAACAACTTCAACCATGCTCCTCACACTTTTATCCAAATTCACCAGACAAATAAATATTTAAACCATAATGATGACGAATAAGAAGTTGCAGACTGTGGTTTGAATCTTTGACAGACATATGACAGAGAGAGAGAGAGAGAGAGAGAGAGAGAGAGAGAGAGAGAGAGAGAGAGAGAGAGAGAGAGAGAGAGAGAGAGAGAGAGAGAGAGAGAGAGAGAGAGAGAGAGAGAGAGAGAGAGAGAGGTCCCAATTATTCCTTAACTGAAAACAGACAGAATATCTCCAATTCCAAACAAAAATGTACAAGCGTACTCTGCGGCATACCTGCTCAAGATCAGTCTGAATCTATACAATCAACGGCCCAAATATTTCAAAGCCAGTGCAATTTCTCAAACTCAATTTGTAAATTTGCAGTGATAGAGTAAACAGTTGAGTCAATACTGGCAATCGCATCGGCCTCGGATGAAGAAGTGTTCAGTTACACCTCACTTGGAGTTTCAATGAGATGGAGGATTTTCAAACGCACCTCATTGATGCTAATTAATTCAAGGCATTTACTTTTTTTTTTCAATAATATGATTAGCCTGTATGCTAACATGCATTAGCCATCTGTTCTGTGCACCACGAGCTGAGCAACAAAACTTAAACTGAACTATACATTTGAATGAATGTCTTAGTATTTGGTACATCCTACTTTTGAATGTTCTCCAGCTTGATTTGAAAATGTTCCCAAGCTTCACTCTAAAAAATGCTGGGTTGTTTCAACCCAAATTTGGCTCAAATATGGACAATATTTGAATATGGACAAATATGGATCAAATATGGACCTAAATGCTGGGTTAAAACATTTACAGCTGAAAGTGAAAGTTGAAGTTGGGTGAAAATTTTAAATTATATTTTTAACCCAACATTTGGGTTTGTCCATATTTGACCCAAATTTGGCTTAAACAACCCCGCATTGTTTAGAATGAGTGCAACTTGACAATCTGACTTATTTTACAAAGGAATTCACATGATCAATGTCACACTTTTTTCGCTGAAAAATGCAGAATCTTTTTATTTGATTCTAGTCATAACTTTTCTTGATTTCAAATTATTCATATAGATAAAACGTTAGTTTCCCAGCCGAAACGAAAAAAAGGTATGTATCTGGAGGACACTATTTAAAACAATTGGGGTAATTTTGACATTTAGTTGAACATGTTAACTCTATAAACTCGACTTTATCATGTAAATGTAAGAATAGCTTTTATATTGTCAGTATTATTCCAAGAAGATCACTTACAAGACTGAAGCAACTATTGTATTATCCATACATAATTTATTAGAAAAAGCAAGTATCAAATATGACATCAGGTTTTATAAAGGGAACATTTATTTGTAAATCTTTATTATTATTGTTCTCTATTATTCCCTCCACCGATATTTGCATGCATTTTATCTTCATAATCTGCACCACTGTTATAAAGATCTCATTGATTTACGTACGATTACATATTTTTGAATAAAATTAAAATTGTCCCCTATATCACTTTATATTGCCCAATAAAAAGCCAGATGTATCCAAAAATCATACAAAAATGCAAGCTTACTTTATTAAAATTGTATTATATGTTATTATTCTGACTCTTATTTTGGACGTCACGCTTTGAAGGATTAATGTGCTGACCAAACCATAGACAAACATTTCTGACTGCAGCTCAGTGACCTCCAACAATACGAGACCAAATCGGAGGAACTCAAACAAACCGGCGCGAACACAACCCTCAGCTGCACCGCAGGCTGTGAAAGTGGCTGCAATATAAACATAAAGTACAGAATCACTGGACCTCTGTGCTTTCTCACCGTGCCATCGGGCCACCCGCCCTCTCCCGACATACAGGCCCTGCGGTGCAGCGCATAATTGTAAAGTACTGCTTTATGAAGACTGGAGGAGACTTTCAACCATTGTTTAAAGTCGGACGTTGAATATTTCGAAGCTTGCTGGCGTGTTGTCAAGCCTCAGACAATAAAGCTATTGAGTTTGAGCCGTTTCTCTGGCTTGATTCATCCTAAGCGCTGGATTTAGCGCCATTTCTAGTTCTGACACAAACTCCTTAGCTGTGAAGTTTGGTGTCGATTCGTGATGAATTACACTTTTTAAAAGCATTAAAGGGATACTCCACTTTTTTTTTTGGAAATAGGCTCATTTTACAACTCCCCCAGAGTTAAACAGTTGAGTTTTACCGTTTTCAAATCCATTCTGCCGATTTTCTGATATTTAGAAGAATATCAGTAAACAGACAGTTTCTGGTCTCATTGACTTCCATAGTTGGAAAAAAATATACTATGGAAGTCAATGAGACCAGAAATATCAGAAAATCGGCTGAATTGATTAGAAAATGGTAGAACCCAACTACTCTGGGGGAGTGGTAAAATGAGCCTATTTCCAAAAAAAGTGGAGTATCCCTTTAACAAAAATAGGTGCGTTTTATAATTTGTGAGAAAAAACAAATGGATATGTGGTGTCTTTAGTGACGTGACGTGAAGGCCAAGTATGGTAACCCATTCTCGGAATCTGTTCTCTGCATTTAACTACACACACATTGAGCAGTGGTGAACACACACACTGCAAACCACACTGAACACCTACATTTTTTTTTTATTTTTTATTTTTTGCGGTATTGAGAATACTCTTTAAAAAAAATAAAAAATATTGGGTTATTTTTTTCTACCCAAAACCTGGATTGAGCCTTTTGGGTCATTTTTGGGTTATTTTTTCAGTGTTTGGGTAGTTTATGTGTTACCCAGCTCCTGGGTCAGACATAACAACCCAGGGATTGAGTTATTTATCGCAGGCATTTTGCGACCTCTTCAAGAGAGAGCAGTGCAGCTCCGTCAAATTGACGCGTGTCTTCGGTAAAATACAAGTTTGTATACATTTTATTTTCTGCCAGGACCACTATCGTCAAATACAATTGACAATTAGCATACAGTATGGATTGGCGGTATGGTTCCGCTCTACACATGCGCAGAACACCCTGCGCATCCATGCAGACAGTCTAGCATGGATAAAAGCAGAGAGAGTTAGGGTAAACAGAACAGAACCAACATGCAGATATCATTAATTCAAGATTTTAAAGTACAACATAATTCGAGAATTTATTCTGATTTAAGGGGAATCAGAATGCCAAATCCTGACTGGGCGAGAGGAGGAGCTGGGGATGGACGAGGGTAGTTAGCTCCTGAGAAACACAATACTGAAGGAGCTTATAGGAGTTAGGAACTTAGTTAAGTTAAGGAACTTATGAGCTATATGTATAAAGTGATAGGCGTTGTAATACTTTAGGTAGACGTGGATCAGCTGATGCGAACTTGACTAACATGACCAACCAAAACTAAAGCTACGCTTGATTAATCTATAAATTCGTTACTTTGCTGTATATCTTTATTGTTGTAAAGCAACATACAGGGGCGCGATGTGAGACACCTAAACGAGTGTCGCATCGATCTTTTCGTGTAATTGAAACGTCTGATGCCTTAGCTTACATAAAATTTGATTACAAAATATACGTATGATGTTAAAATATGTTCTCAGACCTGAACACTGATAGTTTATGGACAGGTTATGGAGCCAGTCTCCACATTTTCTACGGCTACGAGTGAAATGCACGGCGGCGGTCTGAAGTTAAAAGTTCCCTCGCTGAAGATGATACAAACGAGATCCAGCACCGTTACTGTGGAAACGAGACAACAAAGACTGGTCGATTACACTTGAATTATTTAGAAATGTTTAATTTTTACTTCTAATTCACTCTAAAAATGCTGGGTTGTTTTAACCCAACTTTGGGTCAAATATGGACAAACCCAAACGTTGGGTTAAAAATGTAATTACAAAATTTAACCCAATGGCTGGGTTTGTCCATATTTGACCAAAAGTTGGGTTAAAACAACCCAGCATTTTTTTTTAGAGTGTATGTGTTAAATGAGGTTACATTTTGGCAATATGTATTACAAATTATATGAAATATACTATACTGTAAAATATGATTGAAAATAAAAATTATCATGCAAGCCAGTGGCTGTATCAAGTATTTCAAAAAAGTCAATAAATAAACCCAGCTAGTATTATAGTAAAACTGAATCAACTATGCTGGGTTAAATCAACCCATTATGCTGGGTGAAATAAACAACCCAACCCAAATATAGTGTTCTGTTCTATATTTACCCAGCCCTTGGGTTGTTTTTAACCCAGTGTTTCTTAGAGCGTAGACCGACAACCTTTGGGTTACTAGTCTGACTCTCCAACCATTAGGTTGAAGACTGTATTGTAAATGCTTCATAATGCATTAAAAATGCATAGGTTTTGTTACAAAAAAAAAAAAAAATCTAAAATTAAATAGTTTTTTTGTTCTGCACCAGAAGCTCCAAAAGCCTCTAACAGTTGCCGTACAATATATCACCGTCGGTTAATGCGGAGGGAAAGCTCCTCCGCCCTGATCTTGAGAAATGTTTACGGCTACCGTTGGCCTTAACCTCCAGGCCCTCTGGCCTCAACCTTCACCCTCACAAAAGACTCGCTCCCCCCCCAGCCCTATGATGGATTCTCAAAGAGACTTGGCCGATATATCTGACAGCCCTTTTAATTAAGCCACACGTCTAATAAAGGAGGTGAGCCATTTGCTCATTGTTTAACACAGTATGGAGAACACACCAGTCAAGCCCCAGGACGCGCATTAATTCACCTCTTGGATTGGGAACGAGGAGGGCTGGACGGGTGGGGGCGGCTTAATGTATGGACGCCACAGTCACGGGCCTGACAGTAATGGCCGATGCTTGTGCATTAGGATGATTGCGAGGGCCAGGCACTTTCAGACAAAACCAATCCACCACGCGGAGATGCAACAGTCACATGATCGGGCTCTCAGCCCCATTAGAGACAGCGGGAGAGCTGGCTGGGTAATCAATGGGTGTAGGTGTGTAGGATGGAGGATGGGGGCTAGAGTTAGTGAAAAATTCAAGCAATATTAATCTCTTTCTGTCTCGAGTCATATTCCTCCTGCCACATATTACAGTAAAGTGACACTTGATTTTCTCACAGGAACATTCAGAACGCCTGTTATTACATGGTAGCCTTGTTATGCCATTTATAGAAAAGGTTTCAATGAAGCCTGTAAGTATATTGCATTATAAGGATTTCTAAATTAATTGAAGTTTGGTGTTGATCATGATGAATTCAAAGCTATCTCATGACCAATTCGTACAAATTGACCTACGGCTGAGCCACGCCCCCTCCACTCACTCGGACAAACAGTCAACATTCGGGGACAGGCGCTATGGCAGGTGTCACGGTAAGAGACATTTCACAGGAGGCAATTGGTGAGTTTTGGAGACAGAAAGATTATATATCATCTCGAAGTCACCTAATGGGCCTTAACTATGCATTGGAGGGTTATATTAATAATTTTATTGTTGAGAAGGTCGTTGAAAAGCTTCAGCTCCAGGTAAAGATGTACAGGTAAACCTGATAACCCGCATATGTTTGCCATCACCGTTTGGTGCTAGAGTATTTACATGAATCATTCAGCACAACATTGTTAACGTTTGTTATCTCGTTTTTTTACAGATACGTTAATGAAGCTAAGTGACATGTTGACGTTTTCTAATGTTAGGCTAGCGTTAGCCTAACTTTTACGTTAGAGATTTTAAAGATAACGTTCAAATACGTCGTTGATTTAACTTAAATCAGATGCATCCTTGTATAATTTATGCACATTTAGTTGGTGTTGTGGTCTATAACTTATTCCAGAGCAGACACTTATCACGAGGCTGAATCTCGGTCGAGATGTGGTGAAAATTCATTTCAATGGAGGTGGAAGCAGAGAATGTCCGAGTGTATTGGGTTAGCTGCGCACTGTGATTGGCTCATCGCGTTTGAGGGCGTGGCTTAGCCATAGGTCAATTGGGCAACTCGTAAATATGTACGATTTAGCAAAAATGGAGACGAGTGAGGTCGTATGAATTTGTACGAATTAGCCACCTCGTAAAATACGTACAAATTGCAGTGAGATCGGGTTGGATGAATTACACTCTTTAAAGGCAATATCGAGAATAGGTAAGTATCAAAATGTGTGTCAAACAAATGGTTTTTCATTACATTTTTATGAAAACTTCATTATGCATTAATAATACATCTATAAGTTTTGAGACAACATTTCTGAAATCAAATGTACAAAGTTGTTTGTGTGAAATGTTTTAAAGGATATCTACATCTATATCTCATTTTGTTATTTGATAATAGAAATCCATTGACAATGCTGTTGGTAACGTCAGTCAAAAGTGTAAAAACTTATTTGACTGTGTTAAGGTGATTGTACATTGGCAAATTGCAAAAGCGGCAAAACTTATTATTTTTAAAATTTGCTGCCTGATTGTTATCGATAGGATCAATGGAAAGTCTGAAATGCTGTAATATTCTAGTAGGCCTACTAATGTATGTCTATTTGTGAGAGAAAAATGAGAAAAATGTTCTGTTTTTTTTTTTTACATTTGGAGGGATGAGACAGAGTTTAGTCCTGCTTTAGTAGCTCTCTGAATAAGATAACATTTGGCTAAAAACAAATCAGTAAGTCATTAATTTCCAACAATGAATGAGTACCAAACACTTTGAAACTGTGACACATTTCTGTGGATTTCTTCCCCCGTAATTTCTTCACTGAACGTAATAATATCAATTTGACATTGCGTTGTACATTTCAATGCACCAAAGTACACAGGATCAGTTTTAATTAATAATACGTCATGGAATATTGTCCATTAATCATTAGCTATTCCGACTGGATCAGTGGCAAATAAGTTGACATTGTTTGCATTTTGGAGGTCACCTTACAAGCTACGCACCATGGGTAACACAGCTTGACCATAGCGTTCAATGAACTGGGGAATGTTGACGAAAATCATGTGCCTTCAGCTTAAGAAACAAAATCTATTACACTTTTTGACATTCTTTTGCCGATTTGCGTTGAAACGTGTTATTGACAGACTTGCTTTAAAATGACTTTAAACAGACCACAGGTAGAATGAATTACTGTTACCGAGATCCCCCATCCTGCCCGACCTTGAGAGAGTAACTAAACACCAGGGTGCTCTGGCACCTGCAGTTAACACTTAGTACGTCACTTTGCCGTAAAGTATCTGCTAAATGATGAAGTAACAATGTTTTATATTATCATGCTATTTCCATAAAATAATCTTAGCTTCTCCTCAGAGCGGTTTTCCGCTAAAGAGCTACTGATGAAAAAGCACCGCGTGTCGTTTTATTCCGTAATTAACTCAGCGGGGAGACACGAGTTAGCCTCTGGTCATTGAGTCATTAAAACCACCCGTCTCTGATGACTCAACTAACGAACGAGCTGAGCATTTAGCCGGTTAGATAACAACGGTGTAAACTAGCAAACGGTATACTGTGTGAGTGATGTGAAATAAATTTAACAGCTCTGGCATCCTCCTGTGTCTCTATCTTCTATCTAATCCAAATTTAATGAGGAAAAAGAGTCATTTATTAGAGCTCCAGCTAGCCTTTCTACGTAAACGTACCTGGCACTAGACCTCATGCTAATGGCGCGCACTCGTTTGTTTTTGTGTTGTTTTGTTCCCTGGCAGAGCTGAGAACTAGTGTGCGTGTGTATCCTTTGCTGACTGGACAGTTCCGTTGTTTTGTGCTATGAAAATAGACCTCCAGAGAGAAATGTAACGAAACACCCGTACGCTAATGTATTCACTACACACACACACAAACACAGAGGCAAAAATAGCTAGCCTATCTAATTGATTGATTGATTGGAGAAATGAGAGCTGAATAAAAGCAAAAGAGGAGGGAGAGTGAACAGGTTCGAGACCCCCAGCAGGGCCTGTCTAAGATCAGAGATCACAGGTTATCACTCACGCTCTCAGTTTGACCTCATTACCTAATGTGGCGGCATCGGCTACTATCTCACTCTTACAGCTGTTAGCACTCCAGCTGAGCGTGTGTGAATGTTAGCGTGCTTCACTGAATTCATGACAATAGCGCTTTTTCAATAGGAATCTAAACACTCCTAAGATGGCTGGGGTCGTGTTTATAATCGAGATTTTGCTTGATATCCACATATCAGTGGGCAGATTGCTTTACATTATCTACAAGTAAGTGCTATTGGAAAATTGTCCCAAACAAGAAAAGATCAGGTAAAACTTAGAGTTATTAAGAAGTGTATGGTTTTTGTTTACTGTTGCCAATAAATGCATAAATTACTGATATACAATTGACACCTAGCCACAGGTGTGCCAGCATCTGCTATAGAAGATAGATTGAAGAAATTCATATTTTCGAATACGTGCTAAATTAACCATTGTATTAGGCTCAAAATTTGGGTATAATTGTTCTAATTTCAATACATTTCACCAAAAATCACACTATGGAAAATTAGAATTTAATAATTAAGTAAACAACCCAGACAGCAAACTGACATTGAATCAACGTGGAAACGACGTCTCTCATGACATTGAAACAACGTTGATTTTGCTCATCGAATTAACGTTGAACCAACGTCAGACGCGGCATTCTTCAAAGCTAAATGAAAATCGAAAATCGGTTTGCTTTCATAACGTTGAAACAACGCGTTGATTTCAAGTTGATTTTCCGTTAGTTTTGAAAGAATGACGCGCCTGACGTTGGTTCAACGTTAATTCGATGAGCAAAACAATGTCGGATCAACGTTGTTTCAATGTCATATTTCCACGTTGATTCAATGTTAGTTTGCTATCTGGGAAATTAAATCTTAAATGTAAGAACAGTTTTTTCCAATCTTTTCATAAGCTTTTCATATCTTTTTTCATAAGCTGAATATTATTAAAGTGTTAAAAGCTTATTAAAGTGTAACTATTTAACATTTAAATGACAATAAATAAATAAATAAATAACAAAAGAAGTGTGGGTCAAATTGACCTGTGAACATCTAACAACAGACATTTGGTATACGCACGTTTCACAACATGATAATGTCGACACTATGACATTAAATGAAAAGTCACAAGAATTTAAGTAAAACATCATAAACAAATCAACTCACAATCTACCTTTTTTTTTTCCATGTGTTTGTGTTTTTTCTTCTACTTTGCAGTGTTTGTGTGTTGATTTTGTGCCCATCTATGTTTGTTCACTGGTGCGTATTTATGTGATAGTATAATTACATTCTCAAAGCAAGGGCATGATTATTGCCCTATGGGTTCAGTTTTGTGAACCCACTGCCAATGTCGAGCTGATGCGTTTGCGGGAAGTAAACAATTCAAGCCACACACACCAAACTATTTACTCCCACAATGAGAACAATTCACCCGAGCAGCTAATTTGGACTAAACATACTTCTATGCAAATGAGAGACACAAAGCAAGCTGATTAATGAATCACATAAAAACCAAACACGCTCACAAGCACACAGGTGACACGCGGCTACAACGACACAATGCTAACGGCTCACACGGGGCTCATAACTAAACAAAACTAATTAAAAAAGCATAACAAGAGGATGAGTTATTACTGACAGCTGGCTATGTGCGTGTTTGTGTGTGTGTGTGTAGGGGGAAACTTGACCCCTGCCTATCATCTGTTGTGCGAGCTTGGTCCACATAGACACATTAGCTATTAGCCATTAGTGACACAAGGCCATTACAAAAGACATCGTGGTCCAATAAGCATCTAAATGCCAGCTCCCATTAAATTATGATACCGTAAACAAGAAACTTTTCTGAACAATAACACCGAGGCTCCATTGAAGAGAAAAAAAAGCACTAAAGAAATCCACCAGGGGTGGTAAACAATAAAGCAAGCGTTTGTTCGAGCAGGACAGTGGTGGTACATTGATCCTCACAGCAGAGCAAGAGGAAAAGAGATCACCCCGCTAGGCTAAAACGCGTAGCTGTCTAGTGGCAGCACGCCAGAGCCGTAGCCTAACAGTGACTTCTCTAATAGTGTCTGTTTCAGTGTCCCGCTAACATCTGACTATTCATCTCAGGAGCCGCATATCCCCGCTGTTCTTTACAAAATGCACACGCGACCTTAGCGCGCTTGCACAAACAGATGCATGCGGACAGCAAACACATCGCCGGCATCTGCTAACATTTACTTAATAATTTAACACCATGCTGCCGCCAATAACATTTTCATAAGAGAGAGGAGAGCCTGGTCGAGGACAGGGGCAGAGAAATAAAACAATTGTAGGATCGATGGTGCAAAAAATTGGTTTATTGAGTGTTCTATCTCACATTTCCCCGCAGACACGGACAAGAGAATGGAGCGCACACCGCCGAGAGAGACGCGGGGGGGAAATAAATGAGATTATTGATGTTACACGTCAAAAATAATTGCTCAGATTTCTGCTCAGAGGAAAGAATAAGATGCTGATGGATTTGTTGATCCATGAAAAGGCTTCATTTCGCAGGTGGGCCGAGGAGTCGGAACCTTTCAGTTGTTTCCTTCGTTTGACCCCAGGAGTGTTTTGCAGGTACAAGTGGTTCCTCAGTACCTCAGAAGGCTAAAATCTTTACTCCATCAGATGGAATTCACTGTAAAGAACTGGAACGCATAGAGCCCGGGGACATAGTAATGACTTGATTAAATAGCAGCTGCATTGTGATGTTCTGTGTTTTATTTATTAAGTCAGGGTTCATAGTGTAACAGCGAGACATTGGTGTCAGTACACATCATGCATTCTATTTATGAACATGAATGAACCTGGTCCCCAAGTTTAATCCAGCTAATTAGATCTAATTTAACAGTGTTAGACAAAACAATATCATCCATTTAAAGTTTCAAAGTAAACAAACTGATGAGCTGATAACAAAGTATGTTAATTCTAATAAATAAAGTAAAATAAAATAAACGACACAATCATTGAAGGATTGAGAAATGTGACCGAACACAATTAGCCTTTCGCCGAGCCCCGCCCCCCTTAGTTACTGCTGCTACCTCCGTCAAACAAATGGTCAAACACGGGCAGCGCGACAGATTGCCATGACGGCAAAGGTATTCCCGTGCGTGTCAGTGACCTTTTTTGGAGCAATACCTCCGCGATATCAAGCAAGATCGAAGCAAAAGGGGTTACGGTATGCGGTGGAGGGATTTATTCCAAATATAAAATTAAGAAATGAATGAGACACGACTACTATTGATGCTAATGCTTACCAGTCTCAAGAAAAATCAGAAAAACCCCATGACCATGCTAAGTTACCTCAAATGCAACCAGCACAGCCTTGAAGATTTTATAAACTGGTTCAGTGGCTAATTGTTTGGAGTTCGAAATATATAACTTGCGCTGCATATTTATTCATTTTGCCTCCGATACAGGAGTAGCACGTTCGCTTTAACAAGCAGGTTGTTCATTACCACAGCAACCGATTGCGTGTCATGCTCATGCTGAATACGATTTTCGTGTTTAAAAAGTAACTAACGTTATGCATAAGAGACGGAAAGAGGCAGAGAACCATACGTTATTTAAGATTATTTCTATTCGTTACGATATTGATATATGAACTGATTACACTGTCATGTAAGCTTCGTGCTTTCCCCGTTGCGAACGTCCTCTAAACTGTAGTCTACGGTGCTGCACTGCTAACTTAGCTGACTGCTGCTCATTTTCCCAGATTTTCCCAATATCATGGTATGTTAACAACAACCCTTTAGAAAATGTACAGTAAGTCCTTTGTGGATCCTCTTGATCTGCTTTCTCCGTGCTTCTTTGACCAATCTCAGTCGCACGCACGCTGCACGCGAGACGACCATGTTCGACACATTTAACTGGAATTGGGGTCGTCCACACTGTTTAATACATCTTAGGCACCGCTCGCGTTGTGTTTTGGGCTTTGGAAAGGGAAAAAACACAACTTCTCCAGACAATCTCTCGGGGTATCATGTGTCCGATTTACTAACGCCGTGGGCGCACCGCTTACTGTTTGACGGAACAGCTCACACAGTAACGGTTGCTATGATGTGTGATTGGACAATGGCCATTTTGTGGGAGGGGCCGGCGAAAGGTCAATTCATAAAGGAATGCAAGTATGTGAATGCTACAATGGGTGGTAGTGCAAACTGTCTGCTTCTGTTGTCTTTTTTTTCACATTCATGTCAACTACGGTCATGGCTGAGCAACAAACTTGATCAAGAAACTTAAAGGGTTAGTTCAGGCAAAAATGAAAATTACTCCATAATTTACTCACCCCTAAGTCATCATAGGTGTATACGAGTTTCTTTTTTCATCCAAACACAACCAGAGTTTTAATAAAAAATATCCTGGCTCTTCCTAGCTTTATAATGGGAGTGAGCCTTCCATTTTGAAGCTCAAAAAGGTGAATCCATCAATCAAAAAACTAATCCATACTGCTCCAGTGGATGCATTTTTTGTACGAATAATATCCATATTTATCCACAAGTTTCCGAGGGGCGCACCTGTAAAAAATAAAGTGGGTGAAACTTCCGGTAAGGCGACGGAAGTAGCATTCCAATGGTATTTTGTGTGTTAGTTAGTGAAGAGGCTTGCTGTTTTTCGGACAATTATTTTACTATTTAAAGACGCAAATCTTTATGAGAGATGTTGTTACGGAGCTCAGGGGCAACATGTGCTGTTCGTGGTTGTATGTATAACCGGACTAAACTAATTCACTGGCTTAAACGTGATTGTTTTGAACATAAGCCGAAAACGAAATCAGAGTGATCCTGCCAACGACTGTCACGTTAGTTTCCATCACCTCCCAAAAGACGACGAATCTTCCTGTGTACATTTGTTTAAATTCTTAATATTCTATACAATCTATCAGCATGTGTTTGGCTGTTCGCTACTGATGTTACACCTAAACTCAGGATCAAAGTCTGATTTGATAGAAAACCAAATGTGCCAGTTAATGTATTCAAGTAGCACATTCATTTATAATTTTAAATAAACTCCAAAGCACAATGACTAAGTGTGTATTTTTTATTTTAATTGTTTGTCAGCTCGCACAACTGTCTGTCACCATGCCTTGATGAGTATTGATTATTAATAATGTTATTATAATACTCCCAATCAGTGTTGTGCAAGTTACTTCCAAACTGTAATACATTAGGTATTACTTGTTACTGTTATTTAAAAGTAATTCATTACCTTACAATATTACTGCCCCAGAATTGTAATGCGTTACATTACTCATGTATTACTTTTGAGTTACTTTCACCAAAATAACCAAGTAGGCTAGAACTTTTGGGCTGTAACGATATGCAATATGAAACCGAAATCGCGATTCGCCGCACTCAGATCCACGAACCTACAGAATCGCGACACACCTCTTCCAACTCCAGCATTATTCTCCTTACCATCCATATCCAATGCTGCCTTATCTTTAAATTAGGCTATTAGTATTATTTGAAGTTAACATTATAAAATACGTAGACCTACACCACAAAACTAGTTGAGGATAAATTATTTAAAATTGGGGAAGTCCCGCATTATGGACATGACATTTGCAGTCAAAACTTGAAATAAAAATTCTCAGAAAATACATATATTGAAACGTATATAGGCTACTTCCTTAAAGGACTCCAGACATTAGACAAATATCAGTCTATGTTTTATTTTTAATATTAGGGAAAAGAAACACATTCATGCGTGACAAAAAAAATAGGAGGCAAAGTATATCTTTTGTAATTCTGTTAATTACACTGCGCATATCGGATGAGGAAGGGTTGGCTCTCCAGTCTCCATAGAACTTAAAATATTAATTTTATTTTAGTTTTCGTGTTCGCATTTATGAGGAAAAAACAATGTTACAGACGCGACCGCTCTGAACCGGCACTAAAAGACTGCTTTAAAACTTTCACACAGTCTGTTGCCTTTAAGAAGTAAAAGCAGAAAATACACTGTAATACAACTGTAATACAAGCCTCACTGAACATGTAACGAGTAAAATATTACTGAAAATTGATCAGTAATGCCTTACACTACTGCGTTACAGCAAAAAGTATTATGTTACTGTAATGTATTACTTTTGTAATGCGTTACTCCCAACACTGCTCCCAATCAACTACTGCGAAGGGTAAAGGTACTGTTATTTCACCCTTTTTAATTTCGTTGAGGTTTTGTTCCCACATCGTTAGCTAGTTTGGATCGCTATTACTTGAATGACTGTCAACTGTTGAATGAACGAGTGTGAAGTATGACAAGTCGCGCTTTGTTTACTTCGAAACAGAAGACGCGCCCACTTTTGACGCAAGGCCTCATGGGGCGTAGGAAACTTGTGGATAACTTTATAAACTGGTTTACTGTAAGTTTACGGTAACAGTCGTAAAGAGTGACCTCTGACCCGACATTTGACGTAGGATGTAGGAGTAGCATAAGCTTAGGTGAGAGTAGAAACCTCTCGCGGTTATAATAGGGTTGGGCAACAAACTCAAGCTAAGCAAGGATTCCGCATTCATCAACGTGTCATGCGTTGGGCCAGAGGTCACTTTTCCACCAGAACTCATTACTGTTTCCGGAAAGCAGTGAATATAGTTTTTTAAAGTTATATACAGTATATATGGATATTTTCTTACAAAAACACATCACTTCAGTAGGCCTTTATTAACCCCCTGGAGCTGTATAGATTACATATGATGGATGGATTCACTTTTTTGGGCTTCAAAATCTTAGGTGCTACTCACTCCCATTATAAAAGCTTGGAAGAGCCAGGATATTTTTTTTGCAATATAATTCCGATTGTGTTTGTCTGAAAGAAGAAAGTCATATACACCTAGGTGAGTAAGTTATGGGATAATTTCAATTTTTGGGTGAACTAACCCTTCAAAGTTCATTAAAATGTCATTAGCATGATTGAGTTAGAGTCATGGTTCACATCAGCGTAACTACAAAACTAACCCTTGCTTCACACTGGATTAAAAGAAGGAAAGGGGAAGAAAAAAAAATGTGTGCTTTTCAAAGGACATTTTGATGTCGAGCGTCTTTAAACGGTCGGCTCAGACTCTCTGATCGTGGTGGGCTGCAGTAGTGTAGGGTAGTTGGACTACGCCCCACTTCTAAGCATAGAGTATATCTGTGGGTCCTTGCCAGCACTGATGTACAATAGGCAGTGTCGGGCGATTGAAATTCACTCCGGCTTGTCCCCGCTCTGTCCTGAAAGCGATCTGGGCTGAGGGGGAAGATAGGCGCTGACCCACTGGCCTCAGCGCCTCCTCTGAGCTGGCCATTTGAGCGCCCGTCTGAATGAAAGCGGGCCTACGTCACACACGGCACACACACACGTGCAGCGGCCTCATCAGATAGTGTTTCTACAAGCTAAATGGCTCCAATGCTTGGCCACTGTGTGTGGCATCAATGGACACTTTTCATTTTGCCGCCTTCAAATGGAACGTCGGCAAGTGTCTCTTTTCCACATAGATTTTTTTTTTTAACCCTGGCATTGATACAGCTGCTGTTGAGATAAGAGCTCTTAGCCCTTGAACTGGAACTAAGTCATTATGCAGACTGTACAACAATAATATTAATTGGGCTAGTCTTTAAACATGAATCAGCTAGAATCAGACCAAACTTATGTTTTAAGAATTGCTGTAAGAATTAGACCTCCTTGACTAACATTAAGCAAGACAACGACACATCTGTTAGACTCCAACTATGGAAGGACAGACATAAACACAATCACAAGAAGCTACAAGAAGGAAACTGGTAAAAGTGGTAACTGGACTTTGTAAGAAACACCTGAGAAAAGATAGAAGACAGCAGTGATAATTAACACAATTCTCAGCATGCAACATGTTTGCATGACTCCCCATTTAGCTCTACATCACAAACAGTCTTTGCAGCCGCCTTCGGAGCGGTGAGTAAGTGTGTGTGGCGAGGAGATAACTTTACGAGCCTCATCTCGATGGCCAAATGTTTCCAGGCCTCGTGTTCTGCTCCCGGGGGCACTTCCTAGCCCTCTCGGCTTACCCGTGAAGGGGGCATGGCGTAATCAGATCACAGTGGTCGACCATTGTCTCCCGTTGTGAATCTCATCTTTTCAAGCTGACCGTTTTACTATGGAATCTGTAAAATAATTCGGCCAGACCCACCTCTCGGCCCTGGGGTCAGTAAATAGCTGTCATCAAAGTGTCTCTGTGCAGTAATGTTGCACAGATGGGGATGAACTTCTTCAGTATTTAAAAAGAAGAATGGATGTTTGCTCTTTCAATCTCTATACATAACTTAGGCCATAAACGAATGTTATAATGTAGAAAATAAAGGAAAATTTAACAGCTATTAAGAAGAGACAGTGAATCCGATATTTGGGAAACTGACTACATTTATTGAGTATGTAAATAAAAATATGTTTGGTTATATATTTTCGCTATTTGTTGGCGCTTCTCTAGCCTGACTTCGTCATACTCATATTCAAGAGAGAATATGAGTCTGAAACTCCTCCGTTGGGCTTTGATTATGAGGCGTGTCGTAACCGAACCAGGAAAAAAAACAAAACAAACTCTGCACTCAATTGGATAGTCGGAGAGACCTACAACCAATCAGAGCAACGCAGTAAGTCAACTCCTTTGCATAGCGCAGTTTTAAAATACAGAACGTAGCCTAACTTTATTTATTTTAGAAGTTAAATAACGAGTGTTGTTTCTTTTACTTACTTCTCCATGAGTGCAACCAAAGGAGAAACCACAACGACCACAGGCTTTTCATTACGTCCCATCTTCTTAACGACCATCAGAGCCAGTTGATAAGTTACACTTTTCCCGAATCATGTAGGAAGGACGCCAAAAATATCTTTCCGATCGACAAATGCCTTAATTGCAGTTCTCTGTTTGTCTATTAAAATGAACGCGCTGTCGATTTATTTGACAAAAGATGCGAGAGCGGAATCTATACATCTCAATTCTCCAGCTGCATTCATCTTTGACAAGCGCTCTTTGATAACGTGATGATTACGTCCCTGCAGATCATCTGTCCATCATCGTATAAAGCCCGCCCTGGCAATCTGATTGGCCCGATCATCTTTTGCCTGATCATAATTACTCCTCAATGGATCGAGTCCAGATCGAACTTCCCGACCAAAAATTGTTGTGGGCGGAGTTCGGGCTGGCATCCAGGCTAGCGCTTCTCTTCTATTCTTTGATGGATTACGTTTTTATTTTACGTAGGGGTGCCTGTCTTCAAGAAGACTGTACAGCCATATCTGAACACAACAGCCACAACAGGCCCAATGCATTGATCTGTTTCACCTTGAGAGTTACGATCAATGCTATTGATGGCCATCTGGAGTTTTTCTCCCGTTCATTTGTCATAATCACTCAATATGTCGGACTATGTTCACACGGAACTCGTTCACAGATGGTGAAGCTCCACATCAAAACCAGAGCCTCTCGAACCTCTCTCACTCTGTGTCGCCTTTCCCCTCTCTAATTCTCTCTCAGTCTCTCTTGCACAGCCGTTATTGACATTTTACCTCTAACCTTCTCTTTTACACTAACTTTAATGCGGAGTCTGTTATCAGATGTGCTGGAGGTGTGGAGTTTCAGCTGCCCTCCTCCTCCTTTTCTCTACGTTATTCATCCCTTCTTCCTGTGCTCTGAAAGTCAAGCTTCCCTTTACAAAACCCCATGGCCTTATCTTCCTGACCCTCCTCCCTCTCTCTCTCTCAAGTCCTTCTCTCCAATCCCCCCTGGCAGTCAGCAGACCGGTGCCCCCTCTCCCGGGACGAGCCATGGGCACAGGGGCACAGCACTCCGCTGCTTCTGAGGAGTGGGATCACTGATCAAACCGCGGGGCCAGTCCCCCAAGGGACGCAGTATTTACTGCAGCACTGTTCCGACATGGCTGATAACACGGAGGGTGAAGCGCCGCCACATGCGCAGTTGCGTACTGTATAGATCTGCCACTCTTCCTGTCTTTTCCTACAATTTATGAAGACAAAGAACTTTCTTTAAACATGACCAGGGATTAGAATTGCTCATATTCTCATCAGAACTGTGAGAACTCAATTTAAGAAGAAGCATACTGAAACTATATAACATGAATGGTCCCACAAATTCACATCAGTAGTGCAATACAACACCTCAAGTTCATTACGAAGTGAGACAAGTTAACTAGCTCCTAGAGGAAATGTAGAGAGTTAGGGAGAAGAAGAAATTGGTAAATACTCAAACTGGCATTGCCCAGAGTGTTAGAAAGCAAGATATAACCAATTCTGGCTTTGCCAATAACTATGTTCAGTCCATATTGTCACAGTACACTCAGTATTTTTGCATAATGTTGTACAGAATGCACATACCAGAACTTTAGTTAAAAAAGTCTCTCTTTTTTAAATTTGATGGGTATGGGGTTCTGGAATGGGACACAGGACAGAGCCACAAGCTGGGTGGGTGGTCAGATATCAGTCGTCCTGGCTGGCTCAGAATTCAATCTCGTTCTGTCTGCAGGACTCTTACATCGTCACCCCAGTGATAGGGATCACGGGCAGGGAAAGTAGTGGGGAAACACAGAGCTTTTAAAGAGGCCCCAAGCTCCTCTCTCTGGCCCCTCAGCCAAAGTCAAGAAGGGCCTCCTTGACTTTATAACTTCAATTAATTGTAGTGAAGACTTAAATCATAAATTATGATAGATGGACTTTTTTACTTTTAACACCTTCATTAGTCAAAACATAGGCTGGACTAGAGTTTGTGCATGGAAGAGAATTGCTGTGTGAGAAAGATTGAATGCCCAGAGAGATAACTATACTAAGGTAGGAAGGAGGGGTCACATTTAATAAAGAAATAGAAGGGCTGTCTTCTCCACTTTTTGAGGAGAGGATGTAGGCTGGAATGCATCCACCGACCGGAGTGGGATTGCCTTTCCTTTTCCTTTTTTTTCCCTCTCTGCGTGGCCTTTTGTCCGGGGGGTCTGCAGGTGCTCAAGAGGGCACAATATCCCCATATTCATATCCTGAATCTATTCTGATGCCAAAGCCCTGTCCCAGTGGACAACACCTGCTCCTTCGGCCGTCTCAGCCTCACACAATGCCTGTTGTTCTGGCCGGTACATTCTCATCCATCCCCACATAGCCAATCAGTGTCTGAGACTGAGAAACAGTCCTTTCAAATACACCCCCATCCAACTGGAAAGAGCATCCTGTATCTTGGTTCCCATCGATGCAAACTTCCAGTGATATTAAATTCGATGCTAGATGGCAATTCAGCTTGGACACGTTTCAATGAACACTCTGGGTTTTTACTATTTCTTGAACCCCCTGATCTGAAAATTTCCTGCAAGTGTGATACTAGGCACACACACACACACACACAAAAATTATAAAATACTTTCACTGACATCCTTGAACTTCTATGGAGCTCTCCGATAGTAATCACAGGTTAAAACGGGTGTCCGCCACCCATCTACTTGGCCGACAGTAATTGTGGCGATTTCATATGCTAACACGGAGCACTCCATCTTTGTGCTTCTCCACGGTGACAAGAGGTGTCAGATCAGGCGTGAGGTGGCTGGAGACGCCATTACCTATAAATAAGGTACAATTTGGTTGTCACAAGGTTGCCTATAATCTTGCCCCAGATCTGCAGCTCGGGCTGCCTGGCTAAGCTGCAGGGGCCACAGGCCAGGCCTCCGGTGAGAGAGAGGTTAGAATAGCTGGGGTGGGGGGTTGAGAGCTAATTGAAAGCTGATTCCTGTCAGGAGCTCCTTTCTATGGCAGACAGAGGGGACATTGTGTCCCTCTGAGCTTGAGTGTGGCCTCAACTGCTGCCAGAAACCCACCTTTTTATCCATGAGACAAAACAGAGACCCCCTCTTTCCCTTTTCTCTCTCTCTGTTGGACCTCTCCGCTGGCCGATGAAAGGGGATATATTAGGAGGGTAATTCTGAGAGGGAGATAACTGCAGGACAGGATGAAAAATGCTGTCTATCTGCAGGATGAAGGACTCAGACCATGTCAAAACTACAACTTCAGGGCTCAACAGGCCTTGGCGAGCTTGCAGAGGATAGCCAGCATCTAATTGAGATCTTTGGCCTCTCCTCTTACCCCGCAGGCTACAGTACAACACAGGGTCTTGTTTAAATATAATGTTGGAAACGCGTACTGTAGGCCTGTTTGGAATGTTTAACGTCAACTTAAAGGGACATTTATTGCTCTTTCATGGTAACTTCATTGAGTATCAACTTTTAAGCAGCAGAAGACTCAAGCAAAAGGTCTCAATTTGCTGTTATTTTTATCTCCTGGATTGCCACAATACACACAAAGCCATCTACTTTCGATGCACATACTTGTGTGTGATGTTGGGAATAGGGCCTGAATCGTAACAGTCTCGTGGAGGTGTACTCCTGCAGATGGCTTATCTGCAGTGTTTGGGGAGACAGGTTAATTTCTTGCAGCTGCTGTAAAGGGAGGGAGAAACGACAGATTTACTCTCTTCTTAAACACCAAGGACAGCTTCCGTCTCCATGAGCCGTTGGGGTGGGGGGCTTGTTGGAAGGTTTCCTGTTGCTGGACACTCATTGTATTCTCTTTTATGACACTTACTCACTTATTACATGTTGGCCTTCTTACTAAAGCTACAAAATAAAATAAATTATAATTACTTATTATTTATTTATTTTTTATTTAAAAAAAAATGATTTGACCCATTGGTGATTTTTTATTTATTTTATTTGACTTATTTCAAGAGATTCGTCTCTTACGAGTGCAAGGAAATAAGTACGCGCGCGCACACAGACACACATTAGTCACTCTCAGTGGGACGGGAGACATTCACAGAGATGTCTAGGTTAATCTGTAGAATAACATTTGAACAATGGGTCATTTTAGCTAAGTGCACTAGAGCACTGAACAGTTTTTCCCCCTTTGACTGTGACATTGATGCACTAACACAGATGGAGAGCGTAGACTTGATGTATGCTGTTAGTGTTAAAAAAGTGTCTATTAATTGAAAAGAAAATTGTATTTAAGACCTAAACGTGCACATCCGTATTTGTGCGTGTGTAACACAGGGGTCAGACCACAGTGGACAGCCAGACTGTAGTGCTGGCGTCAATGCCACTGAAGCCAATCACTGGCAAATCCCCAGCCAATTTACAACAGTGGAGGACACGGGGCCTTACCCTATAAAAATATTCACTCATAGCTGCTTAAATCTGATACTTCAGTGACCACGTAGAGGCTGCTTGTAAAGCTCTGCTGTACCAAGAAGAAAAAAAAAATAGCACTATAACTTCATTAGCTGATGCAGCGTTTTTACATGAGCATGATTTATGAATGGTGGCATGTCGGTTTTGTAGTGTGTGTCAGCGCGTATTGAGAATATGTGAGGAGTGTGGGACTTTAGATAATGAAACATTTAAGATGTGTGGGAAATATCATTTAGCAACAGACATAAAAATCAAACTTCAATTATGTTATTGTCCAACAGAGAACCGTGAGTTGTAGATGTATTTGATTGCGTGAGAAAGAGGGGAGAGCAGCCTCTACTCCCTCTGCATCGGACCACTGTGGCATATATTTGGACAACCGAATAAAATCAGGTAGAAAAACAAACGCTGTTGGCCCTGATAATGTGTTGGCTTAGAGTTGAGTAAAGCACCACAGTGAGGTCACCACACATGTGCTCCTGTCTTCACTTACTACCACCGCATTCCTGAAACTTTTTCAAACCCACACCATTCTTAGTAAATATGAACAATTACTTATCAATGCTTCACGTTATTTTATTTCATGTTTGGCACAGGTTATAAACTTCAACAGTACACTTCTTCACTTGACACGCAAACCTACACTGTAAAAAAATATTTTCAAGATTTGTTATCACAACATATTTTCTTTTGTCAAATCAACTTTATAACAATTTTTTTAGTTGAGATAACTTATTATTTTGAGTTTCTGATGGTTAAATTAATCTACTTCATTGTATTAACTCACTTTTTCCAGTTCAATCAACTTAAAATTTTAAGGCTACCCAGGTTACTTACTTTTTTAAGTTAAACCAACAACATTTTATTTCCAGTGTAGTAATCACAACATTTTTTTCTTTCGTCAAATCAACTTAAATAATTCATTTAGTTCAGATAACATATAATTTTGAGTTGCTGATGGTTAAATTAATCTCCTTCATTGTATTAACTCACTTTTTCCAGTTCAATGAACTTAAAATTTTAAGGCAACCAGGTTACTTACTTTTTTAAGTTAAACCATCAATATTTTAGTTGATTTAGTTGATTGCAGTTTCAAGATTCTGCAATCATCTATTCACCAAATTTCAAAGTAAATAGAAATATCACAGAACTGTGTGATGACAATTACAAAGTAAATGTATATTAAACAAAAAAATTGAAACATTTTGCCATTATTATTATTATCATCATCATTATTTTACATCCCTTTTGAAGTTTGAAAGCTGCTAGTTAATTACAATTGCATGAAAAAGCAACTAGTATTTTTTTATTATTATCTTTTTTTTTTTTTCGTTTCTCCTTTTATCATCCACAGAAGAAATAAAATCATATTGGTTTGGAACATGATGATATTTTTGTTTTGTACTAAACTGTTTCTTTAAGATGCGTAAGGAGATACACACACACACATAGAGACAGAGAAAGTGAGAAATCCCCTTCTCAGAGACAGAGCGAGGTCTTTATCTGTGTGGTCCAGCTCGCCTTTCTGCAAGTCCTCTGCCGCTCAATACCACCTCTTGTTCTCTGTCCGGTGGATAAAAGCGTGCATGAAGTCCGATATGCTCCCCTGAGATGTCATTTAAAGCCATTGTCGGACACACAGTGTCATTTCAGCGTGTAACCTCCATCTTTCTATGATTCCCTCCATCTCGGTTGCATCTCGTTGCTTGTATCCTAGACTTACAACACGTCTACCCTTCAAGTGCCCAACGACCAACTTTATTATAAGAAGAGCTTTGCAACAGCAGACCTGTGATGCAATCATTACATTCAGGAGCGGGTTTAGAATCTTGAGAATCTAGGATCAGTTTGATCTAGGGTTCTCCATCATCAAAACTGATCATAGTTATGATGAGCTAAAGGGTTCAAACTGACCCACAAACAGCTTAGTCTCCTGCAAGACATCCTAAGTAGAAGCTCTGAACCTTTGCGGCTGTGTATTATTCCTGTTGAGATAAAACGCTGTCTGTGAAAACAGGATATGTCCAAGCCCCTATCAGTTTTCATCTTGTCTGCATTAATGATGTCGAGACGTGTTTTGAAAGCAACTAAGCCTCCCCGCAATCCCATTCAAAGAAAATACACAGAACCGAATAGTGTCGATTTTAGAACATGCCGAGAGCAAAGGTTCATTTATTTTCACGCGGGGCTCCTCCACCTTCACAAGTGTGTGAGTGTTTGTCTTGTCGCACATTTGTGTGTGTGTGTGTGTGTGTGTGAGTGCATAATCTCCATCATGTCCATTGCAGGTTATCTTTCAGGATTTGAGAGGGCTTCACAACGCACAGGATTTCTGGACACAAAGAATGTGTCTGGAGCCCGTTGAAGACAAATAACTCTGAAAAGTGCTGCTCGCGTGGTAAGGAGAGGCAGCAGGTGTTTTGATAGATTTAGAACATGCTGAGTGAACAGAGAGAAGGGAAAAGAATTTAACACTCAAAAAAAAAAAAAGAGTTTTCCTCTGTCTTGAGGGGAGACATTCTGTCTGTCCGTCTATAAAATCTTAAAAGTATATATATATATATATATATATATATATATATATATATATGAAGAGTTCAGATGCAAAAGCCTCTAAATATTTTGAATTTATTGACAGGATAGCCTGTCAATATTTCAATGTCATTTGAAATTTTCTTCTTTAATGATGATTATCAAACTTGTATATTTAAGTTCAGTAATTTCACTTAAATAACAATTAATAGGTAATTATTATTGCCATTTAAGTGAAATTACTGAACTTAAATGTACAAGTTTGATAAAAATTATCGGTAACACTTTATAATAACTACACGCTAATAATCATTAGTTAAGCATGAGTAAACCATTAATTCATCATTCATAATGCAGACATTAATAAGCAGTTCATAAATACAGCTATAAATGCTTTCTTCTTGATTTAAAAACATATCTATAATTTGTTTAATAATTGTATTTTCATCCTTTATTAATGATCAATTTATCATTTCTAAATGAAGAATTGCATTTTTTTATTAACCAGTTATTTAAGAGTTTTTAGTGGTTCATACGATTACTTAGAGCGAGTAAGTAAATGATTAATAAACTATTTAAATGTACATTCATACATCTTATTATTCAGACATATAGTGATGGTTACTTAATGTGTTAATAAATTCTTTATTAACATGTATTAATGCTGTAATTAAGGGTTAATTTGGGTAGTTATAAAGCATTTAGTAGTGGTCAGTTAACTATGTTCATGAGCTCATCTAAAGTGAGGACTATTCATACCTTGTAAAGCATTTTTAAAGGCTGTTAAATATTTCTATGTTCTGTATCACTGCGTTGTGTTTGTTACATTTTACTGTTTAGAAGATTGACGAGTCTTTAAATCGCCTTTATAAATGCTTTACAAAGCATGAATAGTCCTCACTTTAGATTAGCTCACAAAAATAGTTAACTAACCACTACTAAATGCTTTATAACTACCTGTATTTACTACATTTACTTACACTTTCTAAGTGATCTTATGAATGACTGACAACTCTTAAACAACTGGTTTGTAAATAATGCTATACTTCATTTAGAAATTATTAATTGATCATTAACAAAGTATGAAAATACACTCATTAAACGCATTATAGATATGCTTATAAATCAAAAAAAAAACATGTATAGCTGTATTTATAAACTGCATATTAATGTCTATTAATGTTTTATAAATGATGAATTAACTGTTTACTCACGCTTAACTAATGATTAATAGTGTGCAGTTATTATAAAGTGTTACCAAATTATCATTAAAGAAGAAAATTTCAAATGGCATTTAGAGGCTTTTGCATCTGAACTCTTCATATATTAGTGCTGTCAAATGATTAAAATATTTAATCGCGATTAATCGCATTATTGGCATGGTTAATTTGTGATTAATCACAATTAATCGCACATTTTTATCTTGTCTCTTGATTTATTTTTGTCCTGTTATTTTTTCTCATTTTAATGCGATCAACATGGAAAAGTGGATCAGCTTGCCTTGTGCAAATATATTTTATTGAAAACAACATTGGCATATGCTGTGTTCAATTTCACACTAACATTCTCACTTGGCGCAAAATTAATCTCTCAATGTAACACTGTCCATCAATAAAAGGGTGAAAGAAATACTGACGAGGTGCTGATATTGACGAGGGGGTGGAGAAAGTAAACTTTCCATTCAAAATCTTTGGCATCCATTTCGGCGTCTCGCACTCATCATCCACTCAAAACGTAACTTTAACCTACTATTTGGCTGGCTCGCACACCTAAACAAATGTGTGCGGTGTCATGCCTGTTGTTTTGTTTCCGGTCTAGCTAGATCCACTTGCGCTTTGGTCGACGTAGCAACAAAACGTCCTTGCGCAGCGAAAGCCATTGAAATGAATGTGTTTCGTAGCGCAGCGCCACGCATGCCGCATCCTGTTGCAAAACCATGTGAAAAAACTACAACGTTTGCTAGGCCAAAAAGACCGTTAATCGCGCAATAAAAAATGCACGCCGTTAAAATGGGTTTGCGTTAACGCCGTTAATAACGCATTTAACTGACAGCCCTACTATATACCTATATAAAACTGTCCTTGCAGACTTAAAGGATTAGTTCACTTTTGAAAAAACTTTTGCTGATAATTTACTCACCCCCATGTCATCCAAGATGTCCATGTCTTTCTTTCCTCGGTCGAAAAGAAATTTAGGTTTTTGATGAAAACATTCCAGGATTTTTCTCCATATAATGGACTTCAATGGGAACCAGGTCCAACCGAGGTCCAAACGACAGTTAATAACAGTTTCAGATGCAGCTTCAAATGTCTTTAAACGACACCAGACGATGAATAAGGGTCTTATCATGCGAAACGATCGGTTATTTCAAAACTTATTCCAAAAATGTAACTTTTCTAAGGACAAATGCTAGCCTTGCTCTATTCTGTGAAGCGCGTTTGCAACGTCACGTATTACGTAATTACTTTCAAAAGATCACGGGCGACGTAGCCGTAAGTACAGAGTCAGTGTTTACAAGTTGAACGCATAGGTTGAACGTGCAAACTAGCTCAAACACCGTTTACAAAAAAAGGAATTAAAAGGAAAAACAACCATGTCGGACGATTTTTATTCTGTACTTCCGGCTACGTCGCCCGTGACCTTTTGAACGTAATTACGTATTACGTGACGTTACAAACGCGCCTCAGAGAATATATCAAGGCTAGCATTTGTCCTTAGAAAAGTTACATTTTTGGAATAAGTTTTGAAATAACCGATCGTTTCGCATGATAAGACCCTTATTCATCGTCTGGTGTCGTTTAAAGACATTTGAAGCTGCATCTGAAACTGTTATATAACACTATCTTTTGGACCTTGAACCATCCGGTTCCCATTGAAGTCCATTATATGGAGAAAAATCCTGGAATGTTTTCATCAAAAACCTAAATTTCTTTTCAACTGAGGAAAGAAAGACATGGACATCTTGGATGACGGGGGTGAGTAAATTATCAGCAAAAGTTTTTTTCAAAAGTGAACTAATCCTTTAATGTTAATCAAATAAAAAGCCACTTATATTTTCATGACTGTTTCCTTTTTTAAGTGCACTTTGTAATGTCAAAGTAAAAGTTTTAATTTAAAGTGCACGTTCACCATTATGTGTTGACTAACATTGATCGATTATAATTACATGTATTACATGTACTCAGTTGTGACCACATCATTACAAATGTGTAATTACAAATACATTTAAACACATGCCATTAGCAGATGCATTTATCCGAAGTGACTTAAAGTACACTTTTAGCAGCGACAGTTCTGAACTTAAACCACATCAAATTTCAGCAACTGCTGACACTATTTTCCAAAGCTTCAAAATGCAGTTTTCCAGACTTAGCCCAATGGAAACCTTGCCTGTGGAAATCCCACAGCCCCAACATGCCACAGCACCTGTTTTAGACAGGAAATGTAAGACCTCCCAAAAATAAATGTCAACTTTTGCTAACAGTGTCAGAATGACTCAAACAGAACTAGTCTAAAGGTAAATTTTAAGACAAGCAGAGACCAAGACCGATATGGTGAGAGCTTGCACTTTCCAGAGGTAGTCTGGGCAGGGCAAGCGACGCGGCCACACCACTGGAATGTGTTGGCCAACCACTCAACTTCCTCTCTGCGTTTAAAGTAAATCAGACACTGGCACCTGCCGCTGCAGCCTGGACTTTTCCCCCGACATATTTCATAAAGAAATGACAAATTAGAATGATGTGCTAAAGCAATCATGAATCATGTATTTGAACTGCATATAAAGTTTAATGATATCATTTATGAATAAACATAATGTGATAAATATTTGTCAGTCATACATAAATGAAACGTAAGAAACAGGTATGATTTCCGTACCTGAATGTGTAACAATAATATATATATTTTTTAATATGTATTTCTCTTTTTTTTCAATGTCATACTTTTGAACTAATTGAATATTGCTTGGTCCATAAATTCAACCACATTTAACTGAATAAATTTCATTGTTTTCACAATAAACAGATTCTAAGCAATTTCATTAAATGCATTTTCAAAATATGATCAGCAAATAATAAACTGTTATGATTTTTTAGTGCAGAAATGTTACCTGTTTCTTACCTGTGTATTACTAGTTACCGTTAAAACTGTATAGTCCACAATGGGTGGATTTTTTTTCATGCAAATTAAGATACATCAATCTTAAACTAAATATTTTTTTCAGTATGGATTTTCACTAATTTCCAAACTGTTTAGATAATAGAAATCAAACGTTGGCCACTGGAAGTCAAACTACTCATTTCCATGTCGAAAATGTGAAAACATAAAGTGTTGACTATAAAATAAACAAAACATGACGTGTAGCTTGAAGTCAAAACTGTAATCGATCAGGATGTTTCAGTGAAGTTCAGTCAAATTACAAGCTTTATGTAATCTATATAGATGATTGTTTAAAATCTGCTATACTTCCCAGATTCTTTCAAAATGTCTCAAATTTGGGATTTGGGATCCCACGGAGGCTCAGACCAACAGACAGCCTCCCGCTGTGAGCGGCCTTTGCCCCACGCACGACAAAACAGTTTCTATAGGCGAGATCCTGAGCCTCTGTGTTAGAAAACACTCGCGTGCCTCGTGTTCGAGCAGGGAAACCATGTAAAAGGGTAAGGTTTGGTAAACATGCCAGAAAAAATAAAGAAACTGTTTTCGTTGGCTGCCTGGTCAGGACGACACAGCAGTATTTCGATGACACAGATGTGTTTTTTTCTTCCCTTTTTTGAAAAGAATAACGGAGGAGCGAACATAAGTGAGAGACTGATAGAGTCGGAGAGAACGGGCCCCGCTGTAGCGGCGGCGGCCCCTGTCAGCACTCGGGGCCGCGTCCAGACTGAACGCATTACAAGTGTTCCTGCTGTAAGATTATATTTGGATTCTCTAGGCTCTCTTCCAATTATTACTGGCACTTAATACTTTTCACACCATTCACAGATCCCCTTACCCCACCTCCCTCACCAGTTTTGGCTTAGAGCAGCACTTTCAGCAGCAAAGAGAGAGAGAGACAGAGAGAAGGATAAAAAGAAGAAAAAAAATGTCAGCCCTCTCAGGCTGCAAGGGGGAAAAAATCTTGATGCATTCACCGGGATCCAGGATAGTAAAACCAATGCATTAGTGTTGGAAAAAAAAAAGGAATATAGTTGAGCGCATAAAGTTGTAATCATAAAGATTTAAAGAGCCCCTATCATAGCATTTGAAATGTTCCTATTTTTGTTTTAAGAGTTCCCAAAAACACTTTAACATGCATGCAAGGATAAAAAAAAACACTTTATTTGTCTTATAATATGCATTTATTTTTAACTGATTTGCTCACCGACTCCCAAATGATTCGTATAACGACTCATTTTTCCGAACCACTCCGTTGCGTGACGCTAATCGGCGGTGATTGGTCTGATGACAGACCCAGTCAGTTATTGTTTGTTAGCATAACGCATAAACATATTGATAAAGCACTGCAGTACTACAAGACGCTCTATTCTTTATGACAACTCCAATAACAGCGACAAACATTTCACATATTTAAAATAAATTGACATTGGAGACCTAGAAGCTGCGATGAGCGTAACTTACACAAACACACACATATTTATTGCGCCTTCCCTTCTCGTGCCCCGACGCTACAAAACCGTTCAAAACCCATAAAAGCAACAATTATTAATAATACTTACAGGTTGTGATTCATAGGAGCTAGAGACCAGGGGAGTGAGGTTTACAAGCACAGCTCTAAGTGGCCAATGTCCATTACACTCACCCCCCTAAACCTCACTTCCATCCAGGTCACGGCACCAAATGTAACCGATCCTACTCGACCTGCTCCGAGCGGGACTCAAACTGGCGTATCCAGAGTGGGAGGCGGGCACGCTAACAAGGACGCTAAAGGCCACATCCTCTAGCTTCAAGTCTCTAGCACCCCTCTTGAGACCAGGGGAGTGAGGTTTACAAGCACAGCTCTTAGTGGCCAATGTCCATTACACTGACCACCTTAAACCTCACTTCCATCCAGGTCACGGCACCAAATGTAACTGATCCTACTCGACCTGCTCCGAGCGGGACTCAAACTGGCGTATCCAGATTGGGAGGCGGGCACGCTAACAAGGACGCTAAATGCCACATCCTCTAGCTTCAGTCTCTAGCACCCCTCTTGAGACCAAGGGAGTGAGGTTTTCAAGCACAGCTCTTAGTGGTCAACGTTCGTTCCTAGGGTTGGGTATCGGTTGGGTTTTATCCGATACCAGTACCTACTCGGTATTTTTTAAACGGTTCCGGTGCCTAAACGGTTCTTGAAACGGTACTTAAGAAAACGAAACCGCACACACTTTGTCAAAAAAAATAAATAAAATAATACTCCTTTATTTACAGGGCCAAACTGGACACAATATTAACTTACAATATAAATACAAGTAACATATGGTAATAATAAATAAACCAATATAAAATAAAAGTTCATATTTACATAGTATCAAATAAAACAATATTATATCAAACAATGTAATTATACTGGAGTTTAATAGAGATTACTACCAGGGTAATATAATATCGACATGGCTACAGGTTCCCATGTTTTGTCTGCTTGAACTAGTCATGCAAGTTATCTTGTCATTTACTAGTTAAGCTCTTAGCCAGTTTGATATTTCGTTCCCACTGCATCTTATACGCAGCTTTGAGTAAACATATGAAAGAGAACGTCTCTGTGTAACCTATGTTCTCTGAATAGGGAACGAGACGCTGCCAAATATCTCGCGCTGCCGACAAGCTTCCTTTTTCGACAGAGAACTCTGAGGAGCAGATGATGCGCGCGCTAATATAATATGACGACGTGAGCGTCAACGCAGCGCGAATGGTGATTCTATATCCATAGACAATCGTTATTCTGACGCGTAATTTTACACGTGAAATGCAGCCAAACATTTCACGTGTACATTTCACGTGTGTTTAATCTCCTCGCTATCCAGCAGACGTTCCGGGAGTCTCCCGCATATTGATAACAGTTCCCGGATGATCGCAAATTAGTTTAAATCGCCCGGAATCTAGAGCGAGCGAGCAAGAGCGTGCGTGCGAGACAGATCAGACAGTGCTTCAATAAACGTATAGTGCACGCACGTCGGAGAGGGAGACAGCGAAAGACTGTGTGTGTGCGCCTCATACCATAGACTCAGGAATCGAAATCAAGCACCGAAGTTTTCATTCTTATTCGGTCGGGTTACTACCGTTTACGTCAGAACCGGTTCCCTATTGGAACCGAGTTTTGGTACCCAACCCTATTCGTTACACTAACCCCCCTAAATCTCACTTCCATCCAGGCCACGGCACCAAATGTACCCGGCCCTATTCGACATGCTCGGAGCGGGACTTGGCCAGGGGAGTGAGGTTTACAGGCAGAGCTCTTACTGGCCTATGTCCTTTACAACAAGAACCTCAGTGAGTTTGTAAGTCATCAGACCAATTCAAGCCAATCGTTTACATAGATGCTAATTAAGTCGTTTTAACTTGATTTATTAAAAAAGTACCAGACTATAAGAGTCACCCGTTCGCTGACATTTTAGATTAAAAGGATTTAGTACTCAGTTCCCAACCCAAGTCCTGTTTCAATTCAAATATGATATAATCGGGTTTTCATGTACTATATGTACTGTGCAAGACAAAAATGAGGTTATAAAAGAGGGAAATGGAGGGAAAAAAAGGGAAAGAATTACAGGTAGCGACAGAGCAGGGATTGTTTGATGGCTCTTCTGGTTTTCATTAGTGAGTTGAGGTGATAGACTTAGATTGAGCAGAATACAGGCCCCTTTCTAACTCTTGCCCACAACCCCTCCTCGTCTTCCTGTAGATAGCTACATCTTTCTCCTTATCCCAATATTTCTTTTGCTCTCTTTCCATCTATTTGAATCAGATGTCTACAGTAACTGAGAAGAGAAAGCGTCTCATTTCCCTCGACCAATCATAATCTTTGTTTTCAGGGTGGGCAGGAGTACTACAACAGATATCGAGAGGGAGGATATTTCCCTCCAGGGTTTGGTGGTCAACACTGACAAGCTATCATTCGTAAAGACGGTATTGATTTATCACACAACACAGCCTCCCTGAAGACATATCCTCTCTCACACAAACACACGCAACTTTTAGACCCTCGTACATCATCGAAAAATTAGAGCGCACGCACCACTTTATTTGCATATTGCTCCTGTTTTTGAATTTGAAAAGGAAATATACCAATATTTTAATATGTTAATTTTACATCCATCCCAGGCCCCTGCCCGCAGGCAGTTGGAGAGTTGGAAGTCTATACCCGACTTCCTCTGGAGAGTCAGGGGTGAGTGAGCTTGAGCTTTTGGAGTGTGTTAACGCATAAATTCAGCTCTCATCTGCACAACATCCTGCAAAGTGAAATACTAAACAGAAAATGGTGCCACAAAGCTGCAGGAACTTAAACTTATCCGCAGTCAAATAATTCATAAACATGGCAGACATGGGAGACTCAACAAGAAAGAAAGAAAAGTTGCCAAGAGAAATATCCGCTAACAGCAAATGAACTTTTTTCGTGGAATTAGAAGGTATGCTATCGTTCAAAAGTTTGGTAACATTTTTATTTTATCTTTTAAGTAAATAAATCTGTTTACATACTAAATTGGGATTGGCCTTCTTCTGTTACTTACTTTCTAAAAATCAGATCAGATATAGATTTCACAGAAAGAAACATAGAACGTTTTTAGAATGATACTAAACTTGGCTTTTACTTGGTAAAAAAAAGGTATAAACTATCAATCATATAACAAAAGAAGCAGAGAAGATTGTGTACAAGAGGCTTTGTGCATATCACACATGACACATCACGATTAACTCTATCTGCATACTAAATATATTTTTCTTTTTATGGAGTTAATGTCATATTGAAACGCAATCTTGTTGTTTAGATACATTTATACTACACCTATAGAACTTTTACATTGCAATATGCATGGTGTATTCTTTTAATACTCTGGAAGCACTGCTACTTCCTTTAGGAAATACAAATCTAGTTTAATCCAGATATTTCTTCGCAGCGTAGTCTTTTATGCCATAAATATTCTCCTTGAGCAGTGATATATCAGAAAGTAGACACCTCAAGACAAACAAATCTCTCCACGACCCGCTCACACCTGCCTGAAAACTCATTCGGAAGAAACAACAACATCATTTTCCCGCTCTGCTCCGGGGCTCGCTCCCTCGTGACCGCCGGTTCACGCCCTTGTGTACCTTGCAGCTTCCTCAGCTGTGAGAAAATAATGGAATTATATTTACTAGCAACGCATCAAAGTTCACTGGGCTGATGAGCTAGCTTACTGCCTCCGGCAATACAGTCTTTCCCATTACCGCCATGTCCTGTTTCATAGATGGATGGATCTCGACAGAGGCATCCATGCGACATTCAACCACATATTATTACTGGAATCAATGTCCATGTCCACAAAGATTTATGATTGCGAGGTCTACGGCTCTATGATGTAAATGGAACGTGGTTTGATCCTGTATGAAGCTTTTGCATTTCAAGCTCGAAAAAAGGTTTGAACATTTCCATTAGGGAATTATTTGCAAACTATTTTAAATTTTGTTTTAAGCTGCATTTAACGACAACACGTTCTTTCAGCAACACCGCAGATAAACGAGACCCCATGGAACTGAAAGATGTGCTTTTCCACCGACGTTGGACATTTTGGAGATGAATCCTGGTGATGATAAGTGTCACTGATGTGGGTGGGGGTGCTATGACAGCTGTTTTCAGCACCCTCACAAACAGTTTTCGACTCGCGCGGTGAAGGAGAGCACCATTGCAAGCCCTTTTCTCTGTACCAATGGAAATGCCATCGCAGTGTCTAGTCATCAGTTTGGCAGTCTTAAAAACAAAGGTTCAACTCGAAAGATTTTTAGCTTAAAGTTGGAAATGCTTGTGCCAGTCATGCAGCATTCATGTTTTTTTTTATTTTTGTTTTTTTAAACACTTAAACCTTTTTTAAACTTTTTTTTTTCAAAAAACCTCACATCCTAATTGTAAATAAATAAATGTAATTCAATTATTATACAAAGTTTTTGAGGATAAGATCATTAAACAGCTATGAACCATGTTCAAAAATGTTTGTACATTTTTATTACATTTTTATTTACATTTTTATTTAAAAATTATTTACATTTAGTATATATATATATATATATATATATATGAAGAGTTCAGATGCAAAAGCCTCTAAATGCCATTAGAAATTTTCTTCTTTAATGATGATTTTTATCAAGCTTGTATATTTAAGTTCAGTGATTTCACTTAAATGGCAATGATAATTACCTATTAATTGTTGTTTAAGTGAAATTACTGAACTTAAATATACAAGTTTGATAAAAATCATCATTAAAGAAGAAAATTTCAAATGGCATTTAGAGGCTTTTGCATCTGAACTCTTCATATATATATATATATATATATATATATTTTAGGGCTGTCAAACGATTAATCGCATCCAAAATTAAAGTTTGTGTTTACATAATATATGTGGGTGCACTGTGTATACTTATTTTATATACATAAATACACATATGCTTGTATATATTTAAGAAATATTTTCATGTATATATTCTATGTAGTTTTGTATATAATTTATATTAAATAAATGAAATTATATAAATAATATTTTTTTCTTAAATATACATGCATGTGTGTGTATTAATATATACACAAAATAATTATACACAGTTCATCCACATGTTAAAATTTTGGATGCGATTAATCACGATTAATCGTTTGACAGCCCTAATATATATATATATATATATATATATATATATATAGGCTGTGCAAAAATTAATTTCGATTAATCGCATCCAAAATAAAAGTCTGTGTTTACATAATATATTTGTGTGTGCTGTATATAATTATTTTGTATATATAAATACACACACATGCATGTGTGTATTTAAGAAAATGTGTTATTCATATATAAAATATTTATTTTTATATAATATAGATTATGTATTTATATATATATATATATATACAGAATTTAAGCGCAAATAATTCTTAAATATATACATGCATGCATAGGTATTTATATATACAAAATAATTATATACAGCACACACAAATATATCATGTAAACACAGACTTTTATTTTGGATGCGATTAATCGCAATTAATTTTTGCACAGCCCTAATATATATATATATATATATATATATATATATATATATTATTGCCAAATTATAGTCAGTGGTATAACTAACTTGCTGTGTGTGTCAAGGTCAATAATTTATATTATATTATATATATAATAATTATAAAATACAAAATAATTATACACAGTTCATCCACATGTTAAAATTTTGGATGCGATTAATCACGATTAATCGTTTGACAGCCCTAATATATATATATATATATATATATATATATATATATATATATATATATATATATATATATATATATATATTATTGCCAAATTATAGTCAGTGGTATAACTAACTTGCTGTGTGTGTCAAGGTCAATAATTTATATTATATATATATATATATATATATATATATATATGCAAAAAATTATATATCAAGATTATTTTAGTTCAGAAATTAAAAACATGTTCATCATAGAAGAGGTACATCACTGTATGCATTAAATGTTTCTGTTCAAACATCAAGTGATTGACCATTCAACCTGAAAATCATTTGCTGGAAAACATTTTATTCTTTAGTTCTTCCACATACTTGTGCTTTAAACCCATAGAACAATATGCTGATGTAAAGAAGAACTTTCTAATCACCAAAGCACCATATACTGTAGCAACTGAAGAAATACGGGTTATTTGCTGATCAAAAGAACCATTAAATACCTTATTATTGAGAATATACTGAGCACAAGGTAATGTTAAAAAAACAAAAAATGTCCATCAAGTCACAGATACATTACTCGTGCCGCATGAAGTGTGTGTACTTCAGTTTCACTTGAAATCTACCGTGTGAGGACATTTTAACTGTCCCCTGCAAATCAAATGGCTAAATAAACATGTTCAATTCTGTCTTAATGACAATTTAAAAATGGCAAAAGGTTTATGTCAGAGTTGGCTTAGGGGCAGGAGAAAGTGTGTGTATCTCAGTATAAAAACAATAGGAGTCAATGTGTGTGTGTGAGAGATGGTGACTCTTCACAGCTGGTGGAGCCAGGGAAGCGCTGGGAGCACTCAGAGCTGGGAGCGTCGCCCACCCCTCATAAACTCACAAAGACACTTAATAAGCCCCCTGACGAGTGATGCTTATGGATTTCTGCGCCGCTAATTTCCGTAACTATCACTGTTTGAAAGATAGCCCTGAGGATTTGGGGAGCAGAAGGGCCCTTGTCTTGGCTAAACACAAGAGCTGTATTATGCTAAAAAAAAATAAAAAAAAATCGTGTTGCGTCCCTTTCCTCTTGCTAAGCTCTGTATCTTGCGCCGATGAAGCAATGCCATCCGAAACCATTATATCATACGTTTCAGCTATCTAATGTTCATTAAATATCTTATGAAACATCTCATTAGCAGAACAATGTGTATACACACCACCGAATGATCTGAACTGTGTGTTTTATGTGAAGGAAAACAACTTGGCAGGGAACATAATGTTCAGCAATTGTCTAGTCCTTTAGAGGAGAGAAGAAAAGTTGTAGTTGGCTGTGAAATATGTGATAAAGGTGTTTTGTTACGCTATTCAGTTGGTTTCTCCAGGCCACTGCCCAAAAATCCCTTAATTATATAGTAAAGACACATGCAGGCAACTTGATCTTCAACAGCTGAGCGAGGCTGAGGAGATTAGGACACTCGCTTGCCATCGCAACACGCACATGTTTCTGACTGTTTCTTTCCTCCTCTGGAAATGGTTCTGTCTCCACTTGGAGCATCACTGGCCAATGGGAACCTTGAACTGATTGCCATTGCTCTGTACAAACGCTCTGTAAATTCAGTCCAAGCAAAGGAACAGTAGGATGAATGTAGTATATCCACGGCTCTAAACCCAGACGCTGGTGAATGTAAACCCGCAGACATGTTCATTTCTTCTTCGTTCGTTTATTCTGGACTGGTACAGCAGTCGCAGATTTAGCGGCCTTGGATTTAGGTGTGATTTACGACCTTTTTCCACTGTCAGAACCGTGCACGTCTCAAATGGTACCAAATTGGAGGTTGTGTCTACTTTGGACTACTGTGACCAAGATCATGTCTTTATGAATTATGCTATTCAGTGCACATGCTTTTAACATGACGGAGAATGATATGTTCGTTGAATATGACAGCAGCAATGAACTGATTCATTCGTTTAAATTTAGTTAATTTGTGGCCATGAGATCGAATGAAATCAGCTTTACCTAAAATCAATCAATCCATCCATCCATCTAGAGAATTAAATCTGACTTTTAGAGTGGTGTATTATACTGTAAGTGTTCTTCCACCTTTAGGATGACGTGTGTCCGAGTGGTTCATAAGTGGTTCGTAATGTGGTGTAGCTTTTTTTTTTTATCAATGATGCTTGGTAATTCTAGTGATGTGAATAATTTGAATCATGTGTCACATGAGCTTCTCGGTGAATGGTTCATTTCTGATCAAACACTACAGGAGATATTGCAAGAGCAGAAGAACTGTCTGAACATGGTCCCACTGCCTATCCTTTAGTTCCTCAAGTTTGTCTAGTCTCAGAGTCCAGTCAACAGGGTGATGTTTACATGCAAATGAACACTCTCATTATAATGTAATGTTACAAATAAAGTGTTACCAAAATATTTCACTGACACCACAGCAGCTGTCAACCCTCCCATTTTTTCCGGGTTTCTCACGTATTTTTGCTCTTTTCCCGCTGTCTTCCCGTTTTAGTATTTTCCCGTAAAATATCCCGTATTTTTACTCTGATTGTGTGAGACGTACGAGCTCGGACAGATTTGGTTTGAAGTCCTTTATCCTCGGATGCGGCGCCGCGGCCGCGCTGGCCGGCTGCCTGGCGTGTCCGTTTTTATTTCGCCGCCCATGTTAAAGCACAACTCCGGCGCAAAATGAACCTTTAGTCTAATTACACATTGTTACCTAGTCAACCGTTATCTGAGTGATGTTTTTTTTGATGATTGCCGAATGTAAATAGTTTTATCTCTAAAAACAGTTTAGCCTATAACGCTAGTATAATGCTAGTATATAGGGCATAGAGTAATGACAAATAAAAATTGCTTGTTATTACCACTAACAAGGCTCAAAATAGCCCCACACTAACACAACAGCATAATAAGGGTCCCTACATTCAAACCGAAGCATTGAGAACTTTGTCAGTGTCCAAACAGTTTAATAAGAAGATATTTTATACACACAGTAAACTTCGCGAATACAGGAAGAAGCCATCTTGGAAAAATAGTCTCTACCAGTCGATCTACGAACGCCGATCCAAGTGCGCTGGTGAGATGTGAATAAGGTGATAAGGTGAGCGCGAACAGTAGGCTACGAGTACATATTGAAGAGAAGAAAACGGTTTGTGTTTGTGTTGCTTCCGGAAACAACGGACCATATGAGATTCTGCACAGTTCAGCGCACATGGATCGGCGTTCGTAGATCGACTGGTAGAGACTATTTTTCAAAGATGGCTTCTTCCTGTATTCGCGAAGTTTACTGTGTGTATAAAATATCTTCTTATTAAACTGTATGGACACTGACAACGTTCTCAATGCTTCGGTTTGAATGTAGGGACCCTTATTATGCTGTCGTGTTAATGTGGGGCTATTTTGAGCCTTGTTAGTGGTAATAACAAGCGATTTTTATTTGTCATTACCCTATGCCCTATATACATTATACTAGCGTTATAGGCTAAACTGTTTTAGAGATAAAACTATTTACATTCGGCAATCATGAAAACAAATCTCAGATAACGGTTGACTAGGTAGCAATGTGTAATTAGACCAAAGGTTCATTTTGCGCCGGACTTGTCCTATAACACATTAGAGCTTGCACACTGCCTGCGTGACACGCGCGTCTCCAGAAAACACGTGCATGCTAGAAATCGAACTGACGCCTATTTTTCACGCGACACACAAGCGCGTTGGAAGCGTTTCCAGGCAAAAAAATAAAAATAAATAAAAAATAAGAAAGGATGTTTATATGTCATTTTGTACTCGAATAGCCTACATTTTACATTTTGATGTTTGAAATTCAAGGTTTTTACCTAAATTCAGATATCAATGTAATTTAAACAAATAATAATTATAATAATCGATATTCAAATATTGCCATTAGTTTTGCCTATATATAATTTAATGTCATAAAGTATATGAATAAAATATCTTTTCTTTTTTTCATTTGTTTCTTATGCTCTTAACAATGTGATTACATGAAGAAGAAGAAAAAAAACTTTTGAAAAAAAAAGGAGGATATAAAGATAGGATAGGCTACAATAACAACAGTGTCTTCTGAGAGATGGTCCACCACCAGGCTAAATATAGGCTCTTTAAAGCTACACAAAATTTAATTGAAATAAACAGACAGCCCACCCGGATTGTGGAAGATGTGATAGGCTAACAGTTGAAATTGTTGTCGTAAAGGCAAGAGCAACACACTGGGTAAGAATCGTGTAAAAAAAAAAAAAAAAATCCCTTATTTTTGGGGATGGATTCCGGGAAAACTCCCTTATTTTCAATGTTCAATGTTGACAGCTATGCACCACAGCTGTTAAAAAATGACTCCAAAGTGGACCTAAAATTGATCTAAATCCTTCAAACGAGACAATACCATGAGGAGGTGTTCTGTTTTTGCTACCTTTTCATGCTGTAATTGTCCAGAATGTACAACCAACACTCATTTCTAATGAGTTTACATGTTCCTCATTGGGAGCCCAACATGCAATCAATCTTCCCTGATCAATGTTCCTTGGCTTTCTTGATGAATGTGTTTGTCATCTTTAGTGTTGTGTATCTGTCTCTCTCTCTCTCTCTCTCTCCTCAGTGCCAGGGATGCCAGAGTACCTGGGCCGACGCTGCGGCAGCTGCCAACTTTCTGTCAGTCAGGAATGTAATTAGTAAGAATTAAGCTGCTCTGAGCTAAAGAAAGGGGTCAGCCAGAGCTGGGAAGGTCGAGGCGGGTCATTACCGAGCATTTTCTTCTCAGCCGGGGTGAAAAGGTGTCATGTTTACGTAGCACTGAGGTGGGCTTAGCCTGTGACTTCCATTCTTTTCTCTTTTTCCCTTCAGTCACTCCAGTATCAAAAGCTCTGGCTTTGTAGACCCATCTGACATATTGTTTAATGATATTCTTTGTTTTTACAAAAATGGCTGTTTGCAAATAGTAAAATTTCTAATAGATTCAATAAGTAATGTTCTGTCTTTTGGCTTTGAATCTATATGTCTTTTATACTTAATATCAGTTTACTTTAAATACATATTAAATCATCTTTTTTTCCCTTTCCCATTTGTCTACAAAATTTGATACATTTCTAAAAAAGAATTACTATACACGATTCATTGGTGTGAATTATTTAAATAAAAAAAAAAAAAAAAACCCAACATGATCACATTAACATATGACTGTTAAGTTAACATATCTGTATCTATTAGTATTTAGTTATTAGTCTACAAATGCACAGTTTAGAGAATCTAACAGCTGGATTGTTAAAGTTGGTAACACTTTATTTTACACTGTCCTTGTTACACGTTACGTTACTGTAGTAATAACAATGCATTATATATAATTACATGCAACTAACCCTAAACAAAACCACATTCCTAACCCTAACCCTATAGTAAGTACACATGGTTAATTGTTATTACTCAATACTTAAATGTTTGCCATTTGTTGAATAAAGTTGAATGCCATACCAATGGTAAAAATATAGGAAAAAAACTGCAGATCTCTTTATAAAGTTGGCTATATATATATATGAAGAGTTCAGATGCAAAAGCCTCTAAATGCCATTTGAAATTTTCTTCTAGAATGATAATTTTTATCAAACTTGTATATTTAAGTTCAGTAATTTCACTTAAATGGCAATGATAATTACCTATTAATTGTTATTTAAGTGAAATTACTGAACTTAAATATACAACTTTGATAAAAATCATCATTAAAGAAGAAAATTTCAAATGGCATTTAGAGGCTTTTGCATCTGAACTCTTCATATATATATATATATATATATATATATATATAAACCTCATTCACACGCATACAGTCTACTTTCATACAATTATTATATCCTATTGCAAATATCAACAGCTTGATTGTTTATATCAGCGCAAAATGTATCCACATACATACCGTATACTCACATAGGGTGCTATATACTATATAGCTATAGCACTATATAGCATTTTGCGACAACTGCTTGTATTGTTGTAAATGTAATTATCGACTACCAACTATAATGCATGAAAGTCATGAAACTATAGATGCCACAGACGGATAGGTCCTTTACATGCAATCTGCTATAGCAATCACACCATTTCCTGCACAGCATAAGCTGACTGGCCTCTGCTGAGTCTGCAGCCGCTGAACTTGCTTGTTTAACAGTTAAATAGTCTGGTTCAGTGTTTGTTGTAAGATGGTCCTGCAGCACACAATCTGATTTCCTCTGAACCCCTCCGCCTCCCCCAGCACCACCTGTCTAGATATGCTACAGCATTTATTTATGTCTATTCACACAGCAGCATAGATAATCTAGTCCGTCATGAAACACATCAGCGAAATCAATTAACATGCTAAAAGGATTCAGAGAGTTGCCTTGATATAAAATAAGATAGAAGCTGCTTTGAGGCAATGTGTATTGTGAAAAGTGCTTTACAAATACATTTGATTTAACTTGTCTACATGAAAAAGTATAGTGCAGGTACTACTTAAAGGGATAGTTCACTTTGAAATTAATTTTTGGTATGTTTTAGCTTACCTCAAGGACATCCAAGATGTAGGTGTCTTTGTTTCCGCAGTAGTTTCAATTTTGATATTTTTAGGTCAAACCGTTGTCTGTCACTCATATAATGGAGGTCTATGGTCACCACCTCAAAGAGCATGCACAGAGAAGTCCAAATTAAACAAGATCTAATGACTTGTAAATGTAAGTACACATTGATGACCTAAGACACGAAAATAGGGGTTTGTGTGAGAAAACAAACAGTATTTATATCGTTTTTACCTCTTATAACCACAGCCACGTCCAAGTGATCTGGCCTGCGCTTCGGTCTACGCAAACGCCGGAAGTGATCTCTTGCGCATGTACGTCACTCATTGTTTTTCGGAAGTGTTACCTTTCGGTGTGAAGATCCAAACATATTTAGATATACAGGAAATTGCAAAGGAAGACGATTTCGATATATCAACAGACAATGTTGAATTTTTTCATGACGTAAAATGTTTCATGTTTCGTGATGTGCGTTTTGTGACATACACGCGCGAGAGAGATCACTTCCTGCGCTTGCGCAGGCCGAAGCATCCGTGCCCTCAGATCATTTGGATGGTGCAGTGTTTACAAGAGGTAAAACGATATAAACACTGTTCGTTTTCTCACACAAACCGCTCGTTTTGTGTCTTAGGCCATCAATGTGTACTTACATTTACGAGTCATTAAATCATGTTTAATTTGGACTTCTCTGTGCATGCTCTTTGAGGTGGTGACCATAGACCTGCATTATATGACTGACAGACAAGAACATTTTGACCTAAAAATATCAAAATTGAAACTACTGTGGAAACAAAGACACCTAAATATTGGATGCCCTTGAGGTAAGCTAAAACATACCAAAAAAATATTTCAAAGTGAACTATCCCTTTAATGAAAGCTAATACTTTTTTTCATATACTGTTGACTTTCTTTAACATTTCTGTCTAATCATTTAGTAGATAGATCTGTTAAACAAAGACAGCAAATGTAATGAAAATGGAAGCTCCTGTGCAATTAAGCACTGACATTCTCACCTCTGTCAAAATAAAAGTCCCGTTTCAGACACTTAAAAAAAAAAAAAAAAAAAAACAACATCACACACAGGCAGGTGTGCTGAAGCAGGTTGGAAATAAACTTTCCATGACAGTGGGAGCAAGGTTCAAGACCTCTGGATTAACACCCAAAGAGATTAGCCAACCACACTTAAACTCATTTACATACAGAAGTCTTAAAGCTACAGTTGCACAAAAAGCCAGCTTAATTTCAAATGCCACAGAGAGGGTGAAAACGATATTATAACCATCCAACACCAAGGTCATAGATTTTATTGCTCTCACTGAGCCAGTTCTACCAATAAAAACAGTTTTGTTTAAGGCAATATGTCCTTGTTCAAAAGCCAGTGGTGATTATGAAGTCACAGGAAGTGAGCTAATATACTGATGTAGCCAATAAACCATCCAAAAGCACAGTTACTCTTATTTACGCAGGGCCACAAAGGGGAAGGTGATTCTTTGACCTCAAGGTACGGTCTATAACTACTACTGTGGCATCTGAGAAAGTGGAATTGTGTAACATCAGAGCCTGTGGTAATTACCTCTGTCCAGCACAGACACACAGACATGAAGTCTGCTACGAGCGACACGACTTTATCAGAGGCCAGAGGACAGACTCCACACGTTTAACTTCCCCGTCTCAGTTTCCTCGCTGCAGCTGGGCTTTTATTGCATCTACGCGGAGGGGATTTCCCTCACTGTCAGAGTCCGTCCTCGTCCTCAATAATGGGCAAGATGACCGAGAACTACCTAATTCTCACTGGTATCAGAATGCCTTAATGATCTAACAAGAGATTTACAGTGGTGCGTGAATCGTAGGCCAGTTATTTCCCTCCTTTGTGTCATCCTTCTTTTTCACAAATTATGAGATTGATCGTCTCTGTTTCTCCCTGTCCTCTTGCATTTCACTTAAGTGCCGCTTTTATGGTCTCACTGAGGGCTCAGACACAAAGCGTGTTCTTAAATGCGTGTGGTTTCTATAAGGGGAGCAGTTATATAAAAGGCAGAAAGAATGATAGAGGAGAGTTGTGGGGGCTGCGCACAAACACATGATGAAGGAGGTGCTGCAAAGATGAGACAAGAAAGACAGTGGGGGGAAAAAAAGAAAGGAAAGAAGTAATGGAGCAGCTTTAAGACCAGATAAAGTTATTGTGAAACTCCACCAGACAACATGCACAAATGATGGGTTTAGCTTAATCTGTTGCATATGGGGAATGATGTAGAGATGTCCCTGTCACGTAATTGCATTCAAGTAGCACTCTATTGCAGATTTAGGAATGTCAATGGTAATCGACATGCTGTGTTGACGACACCAACAGATTCCTATCCGCTCTTCTCAAACGGTGAAACATGTCAAGAACACGTCCAAATCAGACTTCATTAAAACAGCAAAACATAAATAAATAGCCTATATATTTATTTAAAAATATATATTTTTTTGGTGAAAACACAAACTTTTATTTTGGATGCGAAATTTTTATTTTTTTTTTAAACCTGAACCTGAATTAAAATCAAATATACATATAAAAAAATATACTAAAATAAAAATTTAAGTAAAAAAAGACAAAACAGAAAATATAAAAAAATAACAAAAACTATATATCATTGATACTAACATTTCACTGATTGCAACAGACAATAATGTTGAATCGCACCTTGCTGTACATTAAGGGCTTAAAGGAGTAGTTCACTTTAAAAAAAAAAAAAAAAAACTTTTGCTGATAATTTACTCACCCCCATGTCATCCAAGATATCCATGTCATTCTTTCTTCAGTCAAAAAGAAATTAAGTTTTTTGATGAAAACCTTCCAGGATTTTTCCCCATATAATGTACTTTCCTGGGCACCAAATGGTTCAAGGTCCAAAAGACAGTTTCAGTGCAAACTGCAAACTGTTCAAAGGACTTTAAACGATTCCAGACGATGAATAAGGGTCTTATCAAGCGAAATCGGTCATTTAATCGGTCATTTACAATAAAAAAATAACAAAGCTCTGTTTTGTGTGACTCTCCTGTTCGAACTCGTTCATCAAAATGAACAAATCTTTTGCCGAGTCAATTCATTCATTTCGTTCGTTGAATGAACCAAATGACTCGAAAAAAGATTCGTTGATTTTGATGAACGAGTTCGAACAGGAGAGTCACGAACGCTCATCACAGAACAGAGCAAGGCAAGCATTTGAGCTTATAAAACTTAAACTTTTTTCTTTTTTTTCTTTTGTTTAAATGACCGATCGTTTCGCTTGATAAGACCCTTATTCGTCGTCTGGAATAGTTTAAAGCCCTTTGAACAGTTTGCAGTTTGCACTGAAACTGTCTTTTGGACCTTGAACTGTTTGGTGCCCAGTAAAGTGCATTATATGTATATTATATGTATGGCTATATATGTATATTATTATATTATATTATATAGGAAAAATCCTGGAATGTTTTCATCAAAAACCTTAATTTCTTTTCGACTGAAGAAGAATGGCATGGACATCTTGGATGACATGGGACTGAGTAAATTATCCGCAAAAGTTTTATTTATTTATTTATTTTTTTTTTTTTGTGAACTACTCCTTTAAAAGCATTAATATGATGTGTTTATTTTTGCTTAAGCACTTGCAAGAATTCTTCAGTAAAAATTATTGGGCACTGTAGCTAAAAAAAACGGTCTAAATCATCCATTTTTAAGGTGGTACTATTAAGTGCAGGATATTTTAGGCGTTAAAGTTCCTTGTTCCTGTGTTTTATTCTTCTCAGTATTATGAGTTATAATAAAAACACCAAGTAGTGATTTGTAAATCTTACTTGCCCCTGGCTATCGGGCTCCAGCACACATCTGCTGAAGAGTGACCCGGCCCACCCCACTTCACCCTCCCACACCCTGCCAGTGTTTCATTAAAGGATGGGTGTAGAGATGGCTCTGCTCTTTAATGAGCACTGGAGGATTGGATCCAGACCCGCCAAGCTGCCAGAAACAGGATGGGTGTCAGCCGCCTTCTACTGTTCATAAAACAAGAGCTGCACACACAGACATGTAGACGCTCACATGTGCGCACACGCTCAACCACACACATGTGGGACTTGATTTCCTTCGGCGGGGTAATGGGCGACCCATCTCTTCAATGAAGATATATCCTTCATCAGAATGATGCTGGACCTTTAAGACATGGCCAGTATATGGGCCCACTGACTCTAACATCTGGCTCTCATCACCGGCAGACGTCAGTTTTTTGGGTGAGGGGATTTGGGAGGGGAAGCGAGAGGGGGGGGCATCGGTATTGACTTGATTCAATTACTCGCACCACTGTGAGGGAACACTACCTCAAGGGAAGAGAGAAGAGGAAACGCATCACTGCCCTTACACTGCGCTACGAGGAAGCCAAATTATTAGCATAAAGTCTGCTGACTTTATCACTTTGGCCAGAAAAATACAAAAAATCCAATAATTGGCCCCCTCATTTCACACCTCCACCAAAAAGATGACATTTACATTTTAATAGTGTCGGACTGATAAAGGTAAAGGGTCAAACAAATACGTGTGGTGATAGGATTTCATTTTTTTTTTATATATATATATGTCCCAGCCTGAGGTAAACTCACCTTTAACGGCTTGATAAATTTTTTCTATTTCTTTTTTTTTTTGTTTTTTTTGGAAAGGATGGTGAAGTGCTTGGCAGATGTTAAAATAACGACATATTCAATGCACTCCTCATCCCAGCTAGTGCATGCAAACATGGATGCAATCCGTATAAAATGGTTTATTCCAGGAACAAGGCACTTCTCTTCCAGAGCTGACTTTAATGCAGAGCGACATTTATCACCCATAGGAAAAAAAAAACAGGTAAATGTGAGTGTTTCAAGAGGAAAGGGTGGGCTGCATTATTAATAATGGAAACTTTAAGAAGGAGCCTTTACTTAAAACAAATGTTGCTTTGGATAAAGCACAGAAAATAGAAATTAAATGGACAAATATTAGAATTTGTATCACACTATTTCTGTACAGACATGATATGAGCATCATAAAAAACAACTTTTATGCCAGTGCAGCTGGATAGATCTGCACCAGATCCGGGTCACGGCACCAGATTTCTGTATGTGGAAGTAAGATAATGAGACAGTCCTGTCAGTGTCCTTATTTCACTGTGTCTGGTTTCCGTCTATCACTCACTAGCCATGTTTCCATCCACTTGTCAATCGAATTATCTGAAATTCGGTTAAAAAACTCATGCGGATAAAGCTGGTGAAAGTGTGTTTCCATCCAACGGCTTTAAAGCGAATAAAAACCTGTACGTAATGACGTCACATGCTGTTTTGCGATCAAATTGGTATATCGAATTGATTTGAGACATTTTAAGGTGTTTCCATTTATTTTCGCACTGAATCGAACAACATTCAAGCAAACTTTTGCGAACAAAGTTTTGTTAGACAAAACGGATCGCGCATCTACCAACAAATGATCAATATTTCACAAGTTGAAGGCTAATAATGCGTATGTGCCAGCTGATAGCGACTTATGAATGGGATAATGTGTGCGAGGCGGTTGTTGGTTGTATTCGCTGTAACAACCGCCTCGCTATATATTATCCTGCTTATTAGCCTAGATATAAATTAACCAAATAAATCAATAATTTGACACAAAATATTGACTTAAAAACGAGTTTATTGATTTAAAAACGAGAATTGCTTCTGCTAAAGAAAATAGTCTGTTCCGTCTCTGAACTGCGTCCATGGCAACGGTGTGTTATACTAGCAGCGCCGCAGTCTGTTAACAAGAAATAACAGACCACATTCTACATTACAATTCAACCAAGCCACTTAAAAACAAGCAAAACTAACCTACGAAAACAACGACGCTATAAACATTGCTATGATGATGACGATGCACGTATGCCCGACGACAGCGGAGGTGACTGTGGTGTGGGAACGACAGCGCTCCATCAGTTCTGGGAGATCGTGGTTTACGGAAACCCTTTGGTTGAAGCATCTTTTTGCTTTGTCCACTTACATCTGTCTTTGTTGACATCCGCCATGTGTGCGCAAACAGACTGGCCGGAAATTAACTCGTCTTCTGGCGTGTTGCAACCATAAAAGGGCATAAAACTTAATCGCAATTCATTATTTATTCGGCAAATAACGTTTCCATCAGCTTTTATCGCATTAGCCGTATATCGATCAAGAGAAAATCCGATGAGACCGAACGTATTTCATTTGAGTCGATTTTCATGAAATTTCATCGAATTTTACTGTTTCCATAAGGCATTTTTCATTCGATATCACTTAATTCGGATAAAAACGTGTCGATGGAAACATGGCTAATGTCAGAAAAAAAGGTACGAAAGCTATCACTGGGGCAGTACCTTTTCAAAAGGTACACTTTTGTACCTAAAGGGTGCACATTGGTACCTTCATGGTACACTTTTGTACCTAAAGGGTGCACATTGGTACCTTCATGGTACACTTTTGTACCTAAAGGGTGCATATTGGTGCCTTCATGGTACAATATGCACCCTTTTGGTACAAAAGTGTACCTTTTTGAAAAGGTACCGCCCCAGTGACAGCTTTCGTACCTTTTTTTCTGACAGTGAGTCCGGGCAGCTGCAGGGGCTGCTGGGATACGCAAATATATCTAACACAGATGTATCAGTTCATTTAAAGCTGCCGTCTGCTACTGTTTCTCTCAGAAGCACATGTACTGTAAATCTCTGTAATATCTGTCAGGCTCATCGCAACATTCTCACATATCTAATTTTACTGGCGTCTGAATGAGTTACACGTGTTCGAGCGGCCGCACTAACATCATGCTAGTATAAATAATGCATTCCTGTGTCAGATGCAAACATGCAGCCCTATGCAACAATTCCCCAGTCACTGAACGTGTGTGTGTGTGTGTGTGTGCTCTCTCCTTCCAGACCACAAACCAAATGACTCTGCCTGCAGTTTGAATTGGAATCAATTCACTATTTTGCAGACAGACGTTATTGTGGTTAAGGGGTTAACAAAATCTTCAATGACCCCCCGCTCAAAACGTACTCCCTCTTTCTGCCTCGTACACATCCTCCTTCCCCAAACTAAGAAGAACCATCTTGAGTTAACCACAAATTTGGACCGCGGCTCACAGCACTATGATATCACGACAACGTTGCTGAACATGAGCAAGTATCACTTGATTCGAGATATTAGACACAACAAACTTAGTTCGAGTATGTTGACAATGCGGGGAAGTCTCAAGCAACTTTTTCAGCTACACGTGTAAAGACTGTGAAATAAAGAGGATTTGGCAGGGACAGCGTGTGCCGTAGAGAAACGATGAAATATCAGCGGGTTTGCTGTTGAGGCGAGAGCTGATAAAAGAGAGGTTCTTTTATGCGAGGGGGCAGAAATTCACATGGCTTTCTCACGCCTCTCAATCTCCCTCGCACCGAAACAGACCTGCATCTCGCAATATAATACTACTCCTGGAAAGACAGAGACGGGGAAAAAAAAAAATCCAGCAACGATTTAAACTCTCAATTTCCTCTTTCGTTTAAGAGCATTTGTAACCTTCACTTATAGAGGCTGAGTGTGAAGGTATCAGTGCAACCAGTCATTCCTTTTTAGATATAAACCTTTGCAGCAAGTGTCACAAGGAATGAAATCTAAACTACAATAAGATTGAACCACTGCTTAGGCAAAACAAGTTTGGATTTAAATAGACAAATGCTTAAGAGTTTATGATTGGATATTTATTGCAGTGATTATTAGCTTTCTCAACAATTTTGGAGTGTGTGGCTTTTCATTTCTTAAACAACCATGCACGTTTAAGGTAAATTGATGCACTTCATGATGTAACATGACTATATGTATTTCCATCAAGAGGTGCATACATTTTTGCTTAAGATCTTGTATTGGCAATGCAAGGGTCCAGCACTCCTCCAGCACATCCCAAAGACTTTCAATGAATTTAAGATCTGGACATGTGTGAAATGATTCTTCATGTTCCTCTTAAAGGAGTAGTTCACTTTAAAAAAACAAAACATTTGCTGATAATTTACGCACCTCCATGTCATCCAAGATGTCCATGTCTTTCATTCTTCAGTCGAAAAGAAATGAAGGTTTTTGATGAAAACATTCCAGAGCTGTGTCTGAAACCGCTCACTCGTTCACTCATTCACTAATCCCTATATAGTGTATGGCATTTGAGTGCACTATATCTGCAAGGAGTGAACGAGATGAAGTGAGTGAATTCGGACGCTGACGTTTACACTGTGCGTCGGAGAGTTGGAGCTGTCGCAGTAAAGGCTTCATCACGCGTACTGATAAAACTCCTTTTATCTTACATTACCTACTTTATAAAATAATATTAACAACAATAACAATCATAATGACTTTATTTTGTAATTATATACCTCCATGCCAGCTTTGTAGTTTCATCGACTGAAATTGTAACTCTCACGTTCACAGATGACGTGTCGTCGAGCGCCCTCCGGCGACCGTTATTATATTCAAATGAATATGCTTCTTAACGACCATAGACATATGTCTATGCTTAACGACGATTAACGGATATTTTTCAAATCCTCAACTGGATGTAATGTAATCTCTGGTTTAAACTTGCTCGCGCCGCACTTTTTATGCGCGCTCAGTTCTCTCCGCATTGGATTGTGGGAAATAGGGCTTCAGCAAGTGTACATCGAATGTACACTCGAATTCAGAGAGGATTGTGGGTAAAAGTAGTGAATGAATGTAGGGAATGATGTCGTTCACTCAGAATTCGGACACCACTACAAAATGGCCGACACCCGATATAGTGCACTATATAGTGGATAGGGAGCGATTTCAGACACAGCTATGGATTTTCTCTATATAATGGACTTCAATGGGAACCAAACGGTTCAAGGTCCAAATGAGAGTTTCAGTGCAGCTTCAAAGGGCTTTAAACGACACCAGACAAGCGAAACGAATGGTCATTAAAAAAAAAATAATAATAGAAAAGGTTGTTTTATAAGCACAAATGCTCGCCTTGCATTCGTGACTCTCCTGTTCAAACTCGTTCATCAAAATGAACAAATCTTTTTTCGAGTCATGACTTGCAGGGTCCTAGAGAAGACCCTTATTCATCGTCTGGTGTCGTTTAAAGCCCTTTGAAGCTGCACTGAAACTCTCATTTGGACCTTGAATTGTTTGGTTCCCAATGAAGTCCATTATATGGAGAAAATCCTGGAATGTTTTCATCAAAAACCTTAATTTCTTTGCGACTGAAGAAAGAATGACATGGACATCTTGGATGACATGCGGGTGAGTAAATTAACAGCAATTTTTTTTTTTTTTTTTTTTTTTTTAAAGTGAACTACTCCTTTAATCATTCTTTCACAATCTAAGCCTGATGAATCTTAACATTGTTATCTTTGAATATGGCAATGATGAGTCTTCCTACATGGTTGTTAAAGAAATTAAAAGCTACACACTCCATCGATTAAGGTTAGAAGAACTGTTGCCAAACATAAAGCATGCTAGAAACATAATAATCACTTCAATAATGATCTAATCATATACTCTTACACATTTGCCTATTCAAATTCAATGGGTCAGACAGTGTATATATATTTATAATAAAACAGGTAATAAAGAATAGAAAGTAAATTAATTAATTCATATTTCAAAATATGTGGATTATTGATTGGATCATGTACAGATATTCATATTTCATATTCTGTAAATATAATAATAAATGTATATAAGTTCAAAATATATTCATGGATTTGTGGAGAAAGTAACAGTTCAGAGACATGCTCAATTCTCTACTGTTCTTAATTGAGGAATATTAGTATGAAGTGAAGAGAAGCCGACGAGCATCTCTTGAAGCGAGCACAGGCTGTCTGAGTTGTCAGATGGCTTCATTGAGATCAGAAAGTGTTGAATGGTAGCTAAGGGGGGCTAATTTGTAAGAGCCACATTCACTGTATCGTTTTCAGGGCGCAGCGGGTGAAAGCCAAACATTCAGCAGTTGTCTAAACAGATTCGGAGCGTAACACTGGTTAGACATGCAAGCTTTTATCCAAAGCATCCTCTTTTACTACTTCATCTTTGTTCCAGATAGGGTTTGCTGGTCTATTGAAGTTGTTTGATTTGGGATCTACACTTGTTAGGGGTACTGCCCATTAAACATTACAGATATTCAATAAGAAAATATGATACACAGCAGTCTACTGCAGATCAGCAAGACTGAATTTGGTCGCGAAAATTCATGCAACACCAAAGAAAAAGAGGAATGGAGATGTGCTTTGTTTACTTAACGCACTGCAGAACTGCATATTTGGTTTTTATGGCACATTACTTTAGGATAGTGCTTGTTTTCTACATGTTGGAGCAGTCCCCATGACGAGTCCGACACACACACACTGAGCGTTGGCAATAGAGGGCGCCTGTGCACAGCAGGATTTCCTGCACCAGGACGGCTTGCTTTTATAACACACACACACACAAACACAGGACAAAATTTCCCCAAACTCAATGAAATTCACAAATAAACCCACTTGAACATTCAGAACTTTCAGCTGGGAGGCCAAAAACCATTCCTAGTCAAACCGTAAGAGAGTGCGAAAGGTATCACATCTGATACAAACAAGAAAGTGATGTCATAACCATTTTTTTTTCACCTTGGCGGATGCAAGTAAACAGCAGTGATGGAGGCCGGAGTGAACAAGGGGGCTTAGGGTTTCGTCCGCCCTCCGCTGTGACGTTTGTTTATACTGTTGTTGCTGCCTAACGCAAAGTAAACTGTTGAGGGGGTTTGGGACGAGAACTCGGCTTCCCCGTCTTGCCTTGCCCCGCCTTATCATAATACACAAACTAATTGTAGCCTCCTGCGATTGTTTGAAACACGGCCGTTTCGCTTTCCTTTTTTTTTTTCTCGACGAGCGAGGAAACAGGGTTTTTTTTTTTAAACAATATGCAGCTCTGGAGGAGAGGAGACAGGAGGGAGGTCCCAGCGCCTTTCACCACGTCTCCGTAGCAACACAAACAGACCTTTCCTCCCGGTGAGACCACAGGAAGTCCAGAGAGAATGACCCTGAGTGCTGTGAACGCACAGATTCTTCAGCATGTCAACCTGCTGGGTCCTGACCCCAGATCAGCAACCAGAAACACAGCACAGATTCAGAATATATACTAGGCATTGCTTTTTTTATACACTGTTATAGTGTATTTCGCCAGTTTGATTTTGGATATTGTCGAAATAGCTGGAAAAGAATTATGTATTGCTCTGCAAAGTTCTTGAAAATTTTTAGGCCAATACAGCCAAATATGGGAAACTTACCAATGTACTTGCCAAAAATATTTTTCCAGAACATAAAAGTTATCATATAGTTCAAATACAAAGGTGAAATTGCACTCTACTTGTTTATAAAAATAAATAAATAAATAAATAAATAAATAAATAAATAAATAAATAAATACAGCAGAATAGCAATGCTGTTATATGGATATGAGAAACTTTTTTAACAGGACAATCAATTTACCATGGTTCTATTATATACTGTAGGTCAAATTACACCCTATGAATTATATATTACAAAAAAAACAGAACAAACAATAATACAAAAACAAAGACTAATTCGGAAAAAAAAATTGCAATCTAAACAATTTCTCCAAACATCACAATTCAAATAATTAGTGCAGACTAGCATGCTGAATAAAGCTTTTTATGAAACCTTTTTATGCAACCCGGTCTCATCCCAAGACGTCATATAACTGACGTTTTGGGACGTCTTTTGACCATACGTCAATACTAGCCTTTTTAGGGCCCCCTTAAACGTCGGTAGATGAGGTTATGGGATCCTAACTCTACCCCAGACCTAAACCTAACCCTAAACCTAACCCGTCACCTAACTGACGTTAAAGGTAAAGCGTCAGTTGTATGACGGCCCGGGATCGCCATCTACCGACGTTTAAGGGGGCCCTAAAAAGGCGGATATTGACGTATGGTCAAAATAAGTCCCAAAACGTCAGTTATATGACTTTTTGGGATGAGACTGTGTTATTTTATGAAACAATATGGGAAACTTACCGATGATTTTTAGGGCATAACATGTACTTAAACCTTCATTAAAAAGTTTATTTTGTAAAGGTCAATATGTTTAATAGAATGCATTACTAAAATGCATTCGAAATAATGTTGTTTCCCAGTTTTTCCAACCACTGTGGTTGAAATAATGTGGATAAACATCTATTGGAATCAAGCAATATTATGTGCAATACTGTAAATGGGATGTTCTTCCCTCTGACACCCCCTGTTGAGAGCTTCAGAGCTCTCACATGAGGAACAGGACTCAATAGGCAGGTCATCCAGGATAACCCCTATATCCTGATTGCTCATATAACGTGCCCTTCGCTACTACACGAGGAAATGGCAGCCAAGCATGTCCTCAGAGTCAGAATACGCTGACCGGTAAACAATGTGGACTTAGACGGGCATGATGAGATTAGCTGGCATTCATTTTCACACAACTGCTTTCAAAACATTTCAAAGTCCAATGTTTTTCAACATTTTTTTTCCCCATAAATGTTTATATATATATTTTTTTTATGTTTTTGAAAGAAACTAATCAAAACTGCATTCATTTGATCAACTATACAGTAAAAACAAACAAAAAAAACATGGTAAAAAATAATTACAATTTAAAATAACTTTCAGCATCAATACTCCAGTCACATGATCTTTCAGAAATCATGGATTGCTCCTCAAGAAACATTTCTAATAATTATTAATGTTGAAAACAGTTGTGCTGCTTAATCTTTTTGTGTAAATATGTCTCAGTTTCCAAAAAAATAAAAATAAATAAATAATAAAAATAAATAGTTTTTTTTTTCAGGACTATCTGATGAATAAAAGGTTCAAATTTGTAACGATTAAAACATCTTTACTGTCAATTTTGATACATTTAATGTGTCCTTGCTAAATAAAAATATATAAAAAAAAATTACTGACCCCTTTTTCAGTGGTAGTGTACATCACTGCACAACACCCGTAGAAACTAACCACCTAAATATTTGTTATGTATTGCTTTTTTTAAGTTATAAATGCAATAAATCAATTGTTTGAATAACAACTCCCTTTAGGAATGACTATATGCACATTCGTATTTGATCAAAACGTGAATTACTACTTAATTCAAAGGAACTTTCTAATACGTACCTTTCTTTATTACTTAACACGCTGACCTTTCCTAACTGCTCAGATTTGCGATGCATTGCTGCGGATCAGAGCGGACTTGAGCTCGTGGCTGGTGTGTTTTAAGATCTCATTAGTCTCCAGCTGAAGAGGAACGGCCACATTTGACTGGGTTTGCTGACCAGGTCAATGGAGGCACTTCTGTCTTGACTACAGGCCTCTAAGTGTGCAAGCTCTGGCAGATTCATGCGTTCTCCGAGCGCCACAGCTTCTAAATAACCACGAAATGCCAGAGAGAGAAAGCTGAATGTCTATGAATATCTCTTTAATCATCACTACTGACCCATGCGCAATAAAACACAACCGATCGAGTGAGCAGGGGCATTCTTTAACTCTCGGGACGCTCTCAAAAAGCGCTGAAAACCCATCTTGTTTTTTGTGCTTTCACCTTCTATATCAACAACACACACTCTTTTTTAATGCTTTGAGAAGCACTTTCCTCACTGACTGCTGCCCTTCCCTACATATCTGTTTGTATTGAACATTGTATTGTGTCTTTTTGCGCCAAGTGCGCATGTGTGTGTGTGTGTAAGTAATAGATGTCTGATAAATGTTTTATTATCATGACCTCTTTGTGTGTGGATATCACATTAGAACCATCATTCATCTTCTCTCCTATTGAGTCAATATTGCTTTAAGGGATGAATCATTTGCTGGAATGAGACTGCATTTGCATTTGAACACATGATCAAACACATGAACATATAAGAAATCTTTCACAAAAATGTTCTTTATTGTGGAAAATGGTTATTTAGATTACTAAAACCCAAAGTTGTTGTCCTATGGCATCACTGTAAAAAAAAAAAAAAAAAAAAAAAAAAAAAAGAGGAAACGTTTGGAACCTTTGTTTTTAAGAGTGCATATGACTTTCTTTTTGGCGTGGAACATTAGTATGGAAAAATGCAATGATTTTCCTTCTGCTACATGATACATTGTATGTGTTTGCCCAAACAAACACACACACACACCCTGTTGTATAAGAGGTGAGTACACTCCTACGCTTCGCCCATGGCCCTCAGAGCGGCGCACGGCAGTTTATGGGGTACGAGAGTCCGCCCCGGGGCAGATCTGATGTCCAAGAGCGGGACACTTTGATGAATAGCCAGTTTATTGTGCTGTCAAGCTCTGCATGTCTGTTGGGAAATTGCGGCAGCCGGGACAGCCCAGCTGATTGCCAAACCTGCGCCCTTGCTGATGATCAATCAACCTGATTGGCTATGGCAAATATGCTTACCAATAGGGAAGAGAAAAATAGATTACAGCACTGCATGGGGGCCTGGAAAAGGGGGGTCAGGGTCAAACAAATGAAACACGAATGAATGAGAGAGGTCAGGGTACACTGACAGAAGAAAGAATGGCTAAAATCTCACTAAAAACACAAACATACGGACGTATGCGTGGCAGCAGGCCAGGTTCTCAGGTTTTCTGAGCAAGAGTAAATCATCAATGTGCGAAACATTTCACCGCAAGTTCATTGTAGTTAGGAACAGGGTTAATGTGTTTGGCATCTTTTTGATCAACGTGTTTGACACGGAGGTCATCTTTAATACACTTTGATCTGGTGTCCAGCCGAGCGAGCTCTACCAAGCACGTCTTGCTTTAGCATGGATGACATGATGTGCGCACTATCAAATTGGCCTTTAATAGCCATTTTCTCTTCATTTTCTTCAGCCCAGGGGGGAATAGGCAGCAAGAAGCGGAGAATGGCTCATTTTTTATCACTAACTATACTGTCTAGCAAAGAGCTTACGATCATTTTCAAGAGATCATGACACATTGAAATGGGGAAAGTTGACACTCTTCAGTGAATATTTCTTATGATCTACATTCTATACCGTTTAAAAGTTTGGGGTTTGTAATTTTTTGTGTGTCCTTGGATTTTATGGCATATTACTTTAGTATTGTGCTTGTTTTCTACATGTTGGAGCAGTCCCCATGACGAGTCCAATCCAAAGATTTTACAGTGTCCTTGTTACATATGTTACATGTATGCAATAACTATGTAACGTACTGTAGTTATAACAGTAAATTATGCAAAACTGCATGCAACTATACATAAAACCAAACTATGTTCCTAATAGTAACTTACCCTATACGTTATTACTTAATATATAATTAAACTGTAACATGGACACCTTAAAATAAATTGTAACCATAAAAACATTAATTTTGTAAAACATTATTACAATTTAAATGACTGTTTTCTATTTTGATATATTTTAAAATGTAATTTAATCTTGTGACAGCAAAGCTGAATTTTCAGCATCATTACTCCAATCTTCAGTGTCACATGACCCTTCAGAAATCATTCTAATATGCTGATTTGGTGCTCAAGAAACTTTGTGATGCTTTATATTTTTTAAATAGAAATGTGTCGTTATTATGATATTGCTAAGTGGGCCATTCTATAGAATTGGTGCAAACTGCTGTCCGACAACCAGAAAACACGTTTAAAAGCATTTAAGTATTCAAATTTTAGATGTTTACTAAGATCTTTCTATTTTTTATTGAATCCCGCAATAATATTTAAAACATGAGGATGCTTAAAATATATATATATATATATATATATATATATATATATATATATATAAATAATCATCATTTATTGGGTAGTTTCAGTTGGGGCTTAGCTGTCCCGAACCCTAACCCCTAAATTTCAACTTGTGGAAATGATATTGAAATATTTTTATTTCTTTTTTTTTCCATTGTTTATATATATATATATATATATATATATATATATATCTTTTTGATTTCTTTTTAAAAGTGAAGTTAAAACTTTATGTTAAAAAAAAAAAACACACACACCCCTACATTTTGGATCAGGAAATATTCCTGTGTCACTCTTTCTCCTAGCCTCTCTTTCATTATAGATAGATACCATCATTTTGGGGGAAATGTGTTCAAAAGTCTGAAAATCTGTGTGTAACTTTAAGGGACGTCACTACCAAACACCTTTGCTATGCAATTAAGCAAACTTTTTTGGGTGTAATTCCATAAAATGTAGTTTTTATGTGTGTACAACTGTTCAGAACTGTGCTAGGTAACCATGTGCTGGTTATCATCTTTGAACTAGGCTCAAAAGTATCTTAAACTGTCAGTACCGAAACAGTCATGACCGAAACATGCCATCATTGTTTTGGTAGTGACAAAAGGGAACACCTTTTGGGGGAAATAAACAATATTTTTGTACAGTTATGCAAATCATTAGTATGTTTTAGTAGTGTTTTAGTATGCGAGTTAAAATTCTGTATGAAACATTAGTCATTGCTGAAAATGTGCCGTCACGATCGAAACATGCATATTTTGTCTAAAATAAAGTATACTGAATTATCAACCAAGATGTTATTATAGTGTTTGGTTCAATGTATAGTCCAACTTAGCTTTGAAATCAGTATGATTAACTTAATGCCTTTTACACAGAAAGATTGGTTTCAAAATAAAACTACTCTTATAAATTACATTTGTTAAAATTGTATTTGTTACTGATTTACCTGTTACAACTTTTATCAAAAAATAGCAAAACATATATTTACAAGGTAGATGTAAAAAAAAAATAATAATAAATATGAATAGCACAATATAAGCCCTCTTATTAAATTCTTTATTATCGTGTTTCGGTAGTGACAAATTTGTGGAGATGACAAAATATTCCAAAACTTTATGAAAATACAATATGATAATTGACTGCACAATTACAAGAAATGTGTACCTTGGATATTATACAATTTGCATACATACAAAATTTATGGAAAAAAGACACATTTTTGTCAAGACGTCTCCAACTCTGACTGTCGAATGGCCCTACAGTATATAATCCATCCTTGCAGATGAATTAATTTCATAAAAGAAAAAAAAAATCCCTCTAACCCCAAACTTTTGAAAGGTAGTGCATGTATCTTCATTATATGGGTGATAATCTCATTATTCTAAATTTAAGAGGGTTTTGAACTAGGCCTTTGAAGCTAACATACGAAAGCACTTTAATTGGACTGTAACTGGACATAATATGCACGCAAATGAGACTAACCTTGAAAAAAATGATTAAATACACAAATATACTACAAATAACTGAGGCAATAAGCTACAGATAAAGAGAAAATGAACATTAAACCAACTTCTGGAAGCGAGCCGTCCTCCCCATTCAACCCCCACTCTCTCTCTCTCTCTCTCTCTGAAGTTGAAAGCAAAGATATATAATTTCTCCAAACACAAGAGATGGAATCAAAGTCCATTTCTCCATTCTCTCCCCCGTCTCCGCCGTCAATCATCTCACAGTGAGCGACGCGTGGAAGTGGCGGGCTGAGGAAGCCATGCGGCGCATCCCCGGAGTTTTATATATTCCGGGAAAAGATGCAGGCGCCGCACGGCCCTCATTAACAACGATCCACCCCGACCTCTCAGGCAGGTGCTACTGTAATTAACTATTGTTTGACTATCAAAAAGTCGGCCGCTGATTAAATGCACTATAAATGCAGAGGAGCACTTTCTCGGCCGGCGTAATTTCAGAGGCAGCGTGCGCATGCTGGGACCCTTTCAGCTCGGCCACTGCCTCCAGCGCGAGCTAAGAGCCTGTTGCCAGCGGTAATCAAAACTCACATGTACAGAAAAGCTTCCCGCGCTTCGGCTCAAGCAGCGCGCCTTCCATTACAAACGTGTTACTTTATGAAATCCCCCGAAAAAAAAGGCGCCTTCTCCAGGCAATTGAATGGCATCTCTTTAGTGATTAGTGCCGCAATAATGGGCACCCCCGCTATTAGGCCTCTAAGTCCATTTTATTGCTAATTCATTTATGTGCTGCATGGTTCAGAAAATACTTGACGCAAATCACCTGCTAAGAAGTCATGTTTGTCAAGCCGATATTGCCATTATGGGCGAGATCTTAAATCAAATCACGCGTAATGACAAAAGGGAATGGGTGGTAAAGCAGCTTACGAGGGCCTGATAACTCCGAGAAAGCGTTATTGTGATCAAAGATGGAAATTTACCAACTAATCGTCTTTTCTTGTAAATCGAGGCACTTTTATTAAGGCGTGAGCGCGCGTCGAATCACGGAAAATTCAGTGAGACAAAAAAAAAAAAAACACTGCATGTGACATTCACTCCAGGTTTGATAAAACCAAGACCTTTGCTAAAAAATGCTTACAAATGCAACATTTCTCCTTTACACACTCACACAAAATTGCATTATATAGAAAAGGGACTGCAGGATCAAAATAAAAGGCGATGGTTTCATCGCTTCGCCTGTATTGTGAGTTATTGCACCGGGGTCTTTGTGATTTCCTGACTAATGTTCTGGATCGCATCATGTAATAGCACATTTTATATGATAATGCCCTGCATTAAGGGGGTATTTGCATTTTCTCAATCTGCTTGTGTCCTGTGTCCAGTACAGACATGCATTACTTTGTTTTTACAGAGAAAGACACACACAGAGAGGTTCAGAGATTCTACAAACTTCCAAAAAAAAAACATTTTTTTTTTTGTCTTCTTCTTTTTGTCCCTGGAAGTATATATGCGTAATGCCACGGTGGGTGCACGGCTACACCGCAGTCACAGACAGAGTCCGAAAACCCTTCATGGCCTTTATTCTCTTTTCATCATAGCTGTATAAAATGTGAATGGGCTATTTCACAGACTGAAGGGATTATTGGGGATGAATTGAAAGGAGCAAGAGCACCGAGGGGTCCCGTGCATCCCTGCCCCCTGCTTAGGATAATCATTGTTTCTCAATCAGATAATTCCAGTGTGGAAGCCTCCTCTCGACGAGCAGTCGGTAATTAACACGACACTCTCTCTCTCTCCTCACTTTAATGGCTTAATTAGGGGTGACAGCCTAACAACCTTGTTTACTCAATTGCTTTTCCTCTTTAATTATCCTAATGACTTGCGGCAGTGCCGGCGCTATGGGGGGGCATTAGGGGGCAAGGCCCCCCCAAATGTATTTTGTGCCCCCCCAAATTGAATTATGACATAATTTACAAAATATTATCAGTTTAATTTAATTCACATTTCAGTGAGAAATACAAATATATGTCTACAAACGGCTCATTAGCTGAAAATACAATAAAGCCAACATAAAAACCAGTGTGACGCTGTGAGGAAACCCCCCTGCCGCCCCCCCCAATCACGCACGTTAATACTTGAATGAAATGATTTTCAGTCGCGAGCTTCCTGCATTCAAAACAAAGCAAACAGATGAAAACTCTCCAAAAATGGAAATTAGAAAATGGTTCAATACCACAGTTTCTCCTTACACATCGATTACCCCATACAGCAAGACAACGACAGCCCGGCTTTGGTATTTGGTGCTTCTACCGTGCAGCAAGGTTATTATAGTTTTGCATTTTTCATTAGTTTTTATTTTTATTTCGTTTTGAATTTTTGTTTTCAAATTCAGTTTAGTTTTAATTAGTTTTAAAAGTGGGTTTGCTAGTTTAGTTTAGTTTCTATTTTTTGAAAATGCTTAGTTTTAGTTTAGTTTTTATTAGTTTTAGTGTTAGTTTTAGTCTTTTTTTTTTGTAGTTTGGGTTATTTGTCAGGGGCAAGGTTGAAAAAGGTCAGTAAAAAAAGAATTGTGTAATAATAACTCAACAAAAACATCATACAATTTTAGAAATATCTATTCAACATTAAAACCAGTACATAAAATGAAGCCTACAATGTGAAAATCCTTTACCGTAACAATCTAGATATCTTCTATAAAAAATCCCACAGCTTTACAATTTCCACACCTTATACTAAATTTACCCTATACAACACTAATCTGGACTGAAGCAGCAAACAGTCAGTGTAAGAGTAAAATAATGACATAACATTATTTAATATTTGAATCACAGCTTATAGAGTTTTGACACCGACAACCAAGCAGCAAGGCTGCAACCAGGGTCTGAAAACTAGTGAGGTAATAATGGTTAATAATTACCTCACAATAATTAGTAATATAATAATGGTTAGGCTATTGGACCCACATTTCCCCATGGACATGAAGGGATTTTTTAAAGGAATTTACCATATATATATATATATATATATATATATATATATATATATATATATATATATATATATATATATATATATATATATATATATTATATATTAACTATTAAATGGCACTTTCTGGAGAGTTTTGTGCAAAGAAACAGAATAAAAGTAGGTCTAAATAAATTGCTAGTTGAATAGATTGCTAGTTGAGAAACACTACTTTTAATTATTGCATTTATGATGACTATGTGAAACATTAACAAAGCATGAGCTGTCTTCCAGCTGGCCAGTAAGGTTATTTTGGCAAATTTTATTCTGTAACATACAGATCTGTATTATGCTATTGTTTTTACAGATAATCACAATGATCATTGCGTTTGGTGTGGTTGCCTTATGCAATTGCAGTTTGTCTATAAGCTTTTTTATTAACGCAGACAGTAAAATGTTGCCAGATATTGCTACGAAAAACAAGCAAATAATATAATAACAATTCGAAATTACTTCAAAGCTTGTGTTTTGGAAATAAGATTAATATATCACTAACACTAACATGCAACTTTCCACTATAATAACTTCCTAAAGTGTCACAAAAAAATCCGAAAAACAGGCCCAGGAGATTACCGCACCATTCGATTAGGTGAATTAGATAATTGCGTGAGATTGTGCAATTTAAGAAACGCAACTCGTAATGCAACTTGATATCTTTGCGTTTCTGTCGAGACTTAGATTTTCTTCCACGAAAGGGTGGAGACCAGAGCTCGAGGAATTCTTTGAAGGAGATGCATTGTTTTTTTTTAAAACCAATGTTTTAAGGAGGGACCAAAAAGTGCACTAAAAATGTTTTTGTTTTTATTCTTTCTTTCCTTGGCATTTTAATAAAATATGTTGATCCAATTAAAGCATAACACATCAAATGAAAATAGGTAAATGATGATAATATTGCTAAATATTATTTACTTTACCAAACAAAACAGTGAGAATCCAGAAGGTAATTATGGGAAATTAATTTTTAGTTTTGTTAATGTAAATTGAATATATGTATTATATGTATGAAAGTGTTAGCTATCTCGAATCAGTAGGTGGATCTGGCAACACAGAGGCTACACTAGCGCCCTCATTCACAATGCGTTCTCAAGCCCCGTTCACTGCGCTAGCTTCTCGCTGCAACATGAATTGCAAACTCACAGGTGGTCTAAACATGGCTAATTAATCATTCACATAATCATTCAATCATGCCATTCCATTTTTGAATGTAAAAAAAATGGCCGAGGTCCGGACTGGTTAGCCACGGCCATGCCCACTGCCCAGCAGCATTTTACCTCAAAATTGCAACTAAGTCAGTAACTTTTTAACGAAGGCTCAATCGCTTCTCGGGTTGACATTAACACACTTACAGAATTGTATTAAGAATTTAACATATTTTTACACCACCTTTTAATGTGTGATTGTGTAAAATGTTCATCATGAGATACCAACCTTTCGCGAACTTGCTTTTAACATTGATCGAACCCTCGTTTTCATAGAGACGCGGTGTGCATTGCACGGAGGGGAGGGGCTGTGTGTGTGCGTGCATTTGAGAGAGAGACGGAGGGAGAGCGCGTTACAGGGAAATGAAATGCAACGAATACACTGCGTGTTTTAAATAGTGTTAAAGACGAAAACTAAGGACATTTGCTCTATAATTTTATTTTATTTTAGTTAGTTTTGCAAACACACATTACAGTTTTAGTTAGTTATAGTTTTTTTGTAATGGCTCGTTTTTATTTTTATTTCAGTTAACGACAATGTTTTTTCCCATCTAGTTTTCGTTTTTTCGTTAGTTTTCGTTAACGATTATAACCTTGCCGTGCAGTGTTGTAGTCGAGACCGAGACCAAAGACAGTCGAGTCCGAGTCGTAAGTGTATCTAACTGGCATGTACTGTAATGTTCACTATGTGTTGTCAAGTGATGAAACTAATAGTTTAGTTAGTTTTTGCGCTGCCCATTGTCCTGAAATGTCACTCACTCCCGCCGTGGAGAAACAGGTGTTTAAGCCTATATTTTCTTGTAAATGGAAATTGTAGAATAATATCTGTGTATGTTGTGGGTGTTTTTTATTTGTTAAAGGTGTTAAAGGTTTTATTTGATAAAGGTAACTACATGATGCTTTTTTAAGGCTACGAATATAAATGCTTATGTTAGAACATAGCAGAATAAAGATGAGTAACTTAGCTTTTTTTTTTTCTCACTTCCGCCATTGAGATAGCATATAAACGGCTATTCTGTCAGTGAGAGACTATGTACATGTTCGTTAGCTTTGCTATTATAAAGCTGTGGTCAGAGTCGGTCTTGCAATTTTTTTTTTTTTTTTTGTATAGGCCTATTTTACCCTTGATCAAATTTCTTAAGAGTCGCTCGTCTTGCAACAATGTGTAATGTTTTATGTGTTTATTGTGTGGGTTGCATTACTTCATGTTAATAGCTAACAGAAAAGGCAGTAGCAATAATAAATATAGGATATCTAATATCGGGAAAAAAAGTCCCCATACCTAGTGCCCACCCATTGAAAATAAATGCCCCCCTGCTAAAAGCGGTCTGAAGCCGGCTCTGACTTGCGGATATTCAGACCGTCCTGTTCCTCCGCATTGGTTTATTTAATGAAGCCTGCTGTTTGTGACACTAAACGATCTGTGTTTGTGCTGATGAAGGCCTTTCGCACCCGGAGAGTCACGAGGTTATGTTGCCACACGCCATAATGTGTAACTGACTCTGGTCATTATGCCCTAATTAACAAATAGGGTGCAACTGTTCATTTGCATAAACGAGCGTTTCCATCCTAGAGGCAAAATAAACTGCGCTTTTATCTCATTAAATAATGAAGTCTTCTTTTTCTGGGTCATTCTACAAAACGGGTCGCACATGCATGCGTTGAGAATCATTGCGCTTGAATAGCTATGTATTAATACGCATTTTTAAACCTCATCAGAAAAAAAATAAAATAAAAAATACTCTACTTGCTCTTTTTAAAATAGATTAAATAGATTAGATTGATTATTTATGTATTCGATATGAATGAACTGTGAACTAACAATAACATAAAATGAGCAGCTCTATTTTTAATAACTAACATTAGGAAGATTAATACTGTATCAAATGTATTGTTCATTGTTGCTTTATTGTAAATTGTCACCAAAAAAAAGTCAATTTTAATCACTTAATGGTTTATCAAGAGGAAAAAAATCTTTAAAAGCCACAGTAGCACAGTGAAAAGTTATCATTTAAAAGTCAAGTCACATTTATTTACACGTATATAGCTCTTTTTACAATAGAGATTGTTTCAAAGCAGCTTTACAGAGATAACAGGAAAATAATGCAACAAAGTCTGTTTCCAGAAGCACAGTCCAGCTAACAAAAGAAATAATATATTATTTCTCTTTCTAATAAGCACCTTTTCAATCCTGTTACCATCCACCCTGAAGGCTTAATGCCAATATTTGTTAAAACACAGCTTTATTTAATCTAAGATGCACTTAAATACTAAATGTATCTTACTTACAAAAAAAAAAAGTATGCTGTCAAACTGGAAAAGTCAGCAACCCAAAGCTGCTGTTGAATAAAATAAACAGCTTTCTTATGCAAACAACCCGTTTGGACCGGGCGATAGAGGGTGATGTAGACTCTGATTATCTTTCTCAATTCCCTCATGCTCAGACCTTCTTTGCGGGATTCTACTAAGATTGTCCCGAGATGCCCGCCGCTTTCTACATGTATAATTAATGATAAACCTCCAAAGCCTAAGCGCTTGATTGATGGATTGAAAATGGATGTTCCAAGCACCTATTGTTTCAGGGGCTCAGGATTAGGTGGAGTTATTTAACAGTTCATTTGAGCGGGTGAGGTCTGTGTGTGTGTGTGTGTGTGTACCGGCTCTGTGGTGCCAGGCGGGACCAGAGAGCGCGCAGTGGGGTAATGCTCCATAATAAAGATTAAACCCTCAAAGCCCAAAAGCTGAGGAAGGGGGGTGAATCCCTGTTTTATTAACATATCTGGAAAAAAAAGGGTGCAAATTGTGAAAGCTTAGCAGAACTCGAACTTTAAACCTCCCCATGTTCTTATTGACTAATTCCATCCACACGTCCTTTGTTTTTATGTTGCTTTATTACCCAGAACAAGGGCTGCTTTTGTTTGGTTACTAGATTTATTTTTTTTTTTGCTAATTTATGGGACACAAATGAGCTGAAAATGTGAAAAGCATCATCCCATTGAGTGAAACTTTGCTGTCGATGTGATAAAAATCATAAAGGGAAACTGTGTCTGGCATTTGGCTATGAACTTGAACGATTAATCCTCCTGTAAAGACTAACATATGAAATAGCAGTCTGAATTTTTTGAATGAAGACTAATATGTCAGTCTACAGGATTAATCATTAATATATATATATATATATATATATATATATATATATATATATATGAAGAGTTCAGATGCAAAAGCCTCTAAGTGCCATTTGAAATTTTCTTCTTTAATGATGATTTTTTATCAAGCTTGTATATTTAAGTTCAGTGATTTAACTTAAATGGCAATGATAATTACCTATTAATTGTTATTTAAGTGAAATTACTGAACTTAAATATACAAGTTTGATAAAAAAGAAAATTTCAAATGGCATTTAGAGGCTTTTGCATCTGAACTCTTCATATATATATATATATATATATATATATATATATATATATATATATATAGGTTTGCATATGTGTTTTTGTTGAGTATCATATCTAATGCTTGTCTAGCTCATATGAAGTAATATGAAATAGAAGAACATGGAGCTCACAAAATCCAAAACTGATAAATTAATAATCAATTTGGTGCAGTTGCTGTTATTTATATGGCCAAACAGTTTAATGGAATTCAGATAGCTTGTAATGTAAATCAGTGAGATCAGCAGACTTCTTACATTAAATGCATATAAATATAAGTTGTCACTCTAAACCTCCCATTAATGTCTTTATTTAAATGGTTTATAGTTAAGATTAAAGCTTTGTAGTATTTATTGCATTTTATTTTTTAATTTTTTTTTTTTAATTATTATTATTTACACAGGCTTTAATCGTGTGTGTGTGTGTGTGTGTGTGTGTGTGTAGCTCGGCTCATTGATAACAGAGAACCTGTGAAAAATCAAGGGCTCAGACTGCGAGTGACCCTGAATTGTTCCCACTACTACACGATCTCTCCCATGTGTGCCGCAGATGGAGTCACATTAGCTTCCACCCGCACATCCACACACATCTGGATTCCTCTACAACAACACTCAGCTTCGAGAGGGCTTTATCTGCCCGCGTGTGCGGCCCTAGACGCATCACACCGCTCTGCATGCACACTAATGTAAAACAGTACAAATACATACAGCTCCTTCTGACAACAATTACACATTTCTGTCAATAATTTACCTGTCATCAACCATTTAACGTTGTAAAAGCAGATCTCAATAATATGACATATAGAAAGAAAAGTGTAATTAATGGTTAAAAATTATGAGCAAGAAGATTATGGTTCTGGTAGGTCAATACAGTGTTCCAGGAACACTATACAATGCTAAATGATGTATTAACAATTATGATGCGCAACACCTGTTCACCATGCAACTCTACATCAATGCATTGCACCCACAGTGACCAACTAACCTATTGGAACGATGATCCTTAACCCTATAAAGCCTACTGTATCACTTTTGATACGCCATTCTCTAAAGCCTTTGCTGAAACTGTTGCACACAATCTACAACATGCCTTCTGTCATCTGATTAGTAGATTTTACTTTTTAGTAAGTAAAAGCCTTTTATAATTCTAACAATGCCACCCTTCTGGTTGTGGTACAAGTGTGTCATTTTGGCTGTTTCAATATGCAAACTCTCTCTCTCTCTCTCTCTCTCTCTCTCTCTCTCTCTCTCTCTCTCTCTATGTATATATATATATATATATATAGAGAGAGAGAGAGAGATGTATATATACTATATATGTGTGTATAGTATAAACTAAGAAATTAATATATATATATATATATATATATATAGTTAAAATGTTCAACATACTGTTCCATTTATTCAAAATGGTTTTTTTTTCATGTGAGGCTTTAAATGGTTAAATCATTTGTTTAATGAAACAATGTGTTAATTCAAATTTGTGTCATTTATTTTATTACTATGTAATAAACGTTTTATAATGTTGTATGGCTCCCAAGGCCATGTTGCATGAATATTATGAATTATGCATGCTGAAGGGGTTGTAACACCTTTCATATTGTACTGTACATCTAAATACATCAGTACAACAACAAAAATCCAATCCAAAGGACATAACAAATATTTTCTTCAAGGATTCATCTGATACATAATCATTCTAATCAGTTTGCAAGAAATAAAAGAATCGCATCAAAACCTGCAATGATAATAGCATTGCTCTGTTACATCACAACGATTATTCTTTCTTTGCGAATATAACTGGGAAGATCTCAAAGACTTTTAGGCAAACAAAAGATTTCTCCAATCGCCTGATCAGCGCCACAGTCCGGCCTCCGCAGTGCACTCTCAGGTCAGCCATCCTGAACGCTAGCGCCGTAGCGTTTATCACATGATCTCCAAAACAAACCAGGGATTTGGGCTCTTTTCTGCAGCCATGGGCCGAGGTGACAGGCAACACAATAGGATGAGAAACGAGCTGTTTGGGAACTTCAGCTCGATCTGCTTTTGAAAGGGATTTTGCAAGACGGTGGAGTGTTCGGCGTGCTAGTGACAACAGAATTCAAAGAGATAAGAGTGATTCAAAAACACCATTTATCAACTTATCAACTAATACTAACAAAGCTAAGGAATGAGGTCAGTTAAGTAGAGTGACATCACAAACTAAAGTTGTCATAGGGATTGCAGGTCTGCTGTCTGATGGGTTCCAGAATCAAATCGGGTGCTTCGGAAATAGCAATGAACAGTGAGACTAGGGGTGTAACTATATTCGAACTGAACCGAAAAACCGTGATACAGAACTCACGATTCGAAGCGCGATACTCTCATTGCGTACCGGACACGCGTACACTGTAAAAAAATGTTGTTGGTTTAACTTAAAAAAAATAAATAAATAAATAAGTAACCTGGTTGCCTTAAAATTTTAAATTGATTGAACTGGAAAAAGTGAGTTAATACAATGAATGAGATTGATTTAATCATCAGAAACTCAAAATAACAAGTTATCTGAACTAAATAAATTATTTAAGTTGATTTGACGAAAGAAAAAATGTTGTTATAACAAATCTTGAATATATATATATATATATATATATATATATATATATATATATATATAAGATACAGTATACTTAATGAAAGGCATCATAACTCGTGTAATCGCTCAATCAGTGTTTCAGCAGTTGAAATACGTCAATAAAACAGCATAGCTTGTCACTAGCATTATTTTTACCTCAACAGCCAAGTGATTCAGTGTCCACAACTTCGGTTCCTATAAATGAACTCTTGCACTAAATAAATTCACTATGTTAGCCTATATATTATATTTTACTTAACCTGTTAATGATATCTTGATTATTTAAATGTATGTTTAAAACATCTTTCAGGAAAATTACAGCTGTGTAAATTATTATATTTCAATAACAAATTAGAGTAAAAAGACAATTTAATGCAAAAACTGCCTTATGTTCAGTTTACGTTTTCATACAATGTCTAAAAAAATTGCATCTGAAAATAGCATCTAAATTTAGGTTAAAAGTCTAGGCTACAACAGACTTAATTTTTTTAATCCTCGTGAAACGATTTTCTTAATCCTCCTGAAACGTTTAATTGAAATTGAATTAATTTAAAGACAAAGACATTTTTTCATTAAACCACTGTTTAAAAAGAAGAAGAAAAAAAAATAGCTTTCTAAACCAAACCGAACCGAGACGTCAAAACCGTGGGAAAACCGAACCGTCAGTTTTGTGTATCGTTACACCCCTAAATGAGACCGTATTACGATTACTTACAGGTCATTGCTTTTTCAATAATTGGAATATAATTTAAAAATATTTTGCGATTGATCTATTAGTCAGCCTTATGCATTACTATTTTAACATGTCATATTTCTGTCCCATGAAGAGTGAATATGTCTGTCCCATGCAGATGTCACTTCCGAAACGTTCATCTTAAAATCACTACAACGCAGTCGCTTTGACAGTTCATCACAAGCTAACAAAGTTCCGTTACAATCAATGAAGCTGCCAAGATCCAACAATGAATAACACATCTTGGGCTGCTCACACGACACGACATTTTCGAACAAAAACTGAAGACTTTTTATGCGTTTTGGCCGTTCATTTACACAACATGCCTGAAAGCTCAGACTTTTGAAAATGGGTTTCAAAGTGCAAGTTTCTGAAAATGGTTTCCAAGTAAACAACAAAAACGCAAATCTCTGAAAACGATGACATCATGCACATGCGTATTACCAGCCCGTTCTCATCCCAAGGCGTCATATACTGACGCTTTTGACATTCCGTCAACATCCAACACACATGGCACCCTTTAGCGTCAATATGAGACGCAGATATATATGGACCAGAAGGCGCCTCCTAGTGGTCTAACCCTAACCCTACCTCAGAACTAAACCTACCCATAACCGAACAAAGTTCTGTGCGTGTTGAATTGACGCTAAAGGGTGCCATGTGCGTTGGATTTAGACGAAATTTCAAAAGCGTCACTATATGACGCCCTAGGATGAGAATGTGTTGGTATTACGTGTTCAGTCTATAGTGTTTCATCGCCATCAAATGGCCTTTTTAGTAGTTTTCATGGATCGGTGTGGATGGGGATCATTTTGACAAAGGTGTCGTCTGTACACACACACACACAAAAAAAAAAACTCGAAGGAAAAATCGTCTCGGGTCTAAGCATATCGTTGCCGTGTAAACGTACCCTGATTTACATTGTGTCTACACTGTGTTTGTTAATGAGAGGTTTTCACGAGCCTGCGTAACTCAGCATTGAATAAAAACTTTTTGGCGTTTTGAGCATTGGGTGGATTCTGACTAACACCTCTGATTGGTCATTGCGTTCAAGAGGTCAACATCTATGTCTGTGATTGGCTACATTGCTCACCCCTGCAAAAACAAGATGTAAGTACATTTGAATTTGTAGATACATTTGACGTTCTCCAGAGGACAAATACAAATATGCACTGGAGCGTTTGGAAAAAGGAAAGTGCTCTTGCTTGCGTTTGAGGGGGCTTAGTACTACCCCCGTAGATCCAGGCCTGTTTTTAATAATTTCATAATTTTTAATTCAATTTAATAGAACCTTTTTCAACCACGAAGAAATAGTTGAGCAATGGAAAAGTTCCATGGATGTTAAAGACTCTTAATGGAACCACCGATGACAAAAGAAAAATAACCTTCATTTTTAAAAGTATAAAGTTGCTAATTCACACAAATGTCACTTGTTTCTGTCATATTATTTCCCCATCAGAGAAATGTAGATATTTCTGAGAAGTTGAAGCTTTTTCCTAACAGGCCTAACATTCCCTTGACTTGCGCTATATCTGATAAATCCATTTCTTTTGATTGTTTTGGTAGATGAGTTGGTCCAGATTGGTGGTTTGCTTTCACATGACCTTCAGATGTTTGGGCACGGCCTTCATATAAGTGACCTCTCTCTGTGTCAGACAGTGACTGGCTGGCAGAGTCTCTCTCCTGGGCATTCAGACATTCCTCTGCCTTGTGCCTCTCGCCATCTTTTTCTTTTCCTATTATTCTCTTTCTCAGTCATCCTACATTCCTTCAGCAAACCCCATCCTACATTTGTCTTGTTTAAGAAGGACATGCATCGAAGAATATTGAAACTTCCGTTTCATTAAATGCCTTTAAATGTGTTGCATTGCATTAAAATTCATTAAAAAAAGTCATTTTGTAAAATATTATCCAAATTGAAAATTTTGTTTTTGTGAAACAAGAAAAAATAACCGTGATTTTAACGGTAAAATACTGTAAAAATGCTACTTTACAGTGCAAAACGTTCCTCATAGTTTTATTGTTGTTTCTTTTTCTAATCAGTTATGTACATTAGAGTTTTTTGCTACATTTAATGTTGTTAAATTAATGTTTATTGCATTTTTGTGTTACCATGATGGTGCTTAATGTTTGTGTGAATGACACTGTGCAGCTTCTTTAAGTATTACTTTATATAAGTAATCACTTGTGATGAGCTGTGATTGCTCATGTAACTCTCATCACTGCTGTGATTGTTGGTTGACAGTGTATTACAATGGTCTAAAACAGATATCGATACATCAATAAGTTGATAAATCAACATTTTATCAGAAAATAAAATACGGTTTATTACTGTAGATTTTAAGTTAAGTCTGTAAAGCCATTAATGTTCCTTCCGTATTTTTAATGGTAAAGTTCTGGCAACCACAGCTGCCGTTTTTTTACCGTAAAATTTACGGCTTATTTTTTTACAGTGAATGACCTAAGGTTTTATTCTTATCCATAACGATGGAATGTGAACATTATGAGTGCTAAACACTCTCATGCAACGCATGTTTTATTATTTTATGCTCTCTCGCAGAAAGTCCAAAATAGAAGTAATAACTTATGACGTTCCAGGAAAGCCCTTATATGGACAAAGGCACCCCGATATGACTTGAACATTCATGAACATGCATAAACCATACATCGTTGCAATCGTGTGCTTTATTTTCTTCCCGTTTCTTCAAAACTTTCAACTGTCAAAACTTTTTCACATTTTTATTCAGCTATCAATAAGTACATCAATAATGCATTGCTAATTGACAGCATTTATTACTGAATAAATATATATGAAAATTAATGGACAAATATTTGAAAATCAAACATATTTTCTGCCATATTCCGTGATAATTATAATTAATTATCAATTAAATAAACCAATAACAACACTTTCATTAGGAAAATATATTAAAAATAAATGTTTTTGATTTCTTAGCCAATTAAAAGCAAGAGATAAGAAAAATAAAACCTGTCAATCTATTTTTTAGTAGAGTAGCCACAGACATTAACTATGGAAATGTCCCACTAACATTTGACAATCACAAAGAGTAACAATATACTTATTTTTATAAAATCAATCATATTTTTTTTTTCACTTTAAACCAGAGAAAATACTTTTTATTTAGCTTTGAAGAGTGTGTAAAAAGAATGCCACTTGGTTTGATATTTCATAATGTAATGCAGTGACATTTTAGGAGTTTAGTGTCCAAATAGTTTTGGGACCACTGCACACATAGTTCCTTGCCAGAAATGAGCCTGGGGACGTGGCTGTCCCCCGCTCCGAGACAGCGAAAAACAAATGCAAACCCCAGTACGGAGAGAGTACGAGCGGGTCCCAGACCACCATTACCGCAAGGGCACCCCAACCGCCCCGAACCTATAACGTCTTTAGAAAGGGTTTCCATGTCAACCGCAGCCCGGTTGCGAGTTATTATATGAGTGCAGCTCAGACTTCATTCACACAACTGAATTAATGAACACCCACTCAGAGAAATAGAAGAGGACTTTGAGTAAAGACAAAGCAAGCCACTTTATCCTGCCTTTGTTCGCAGACAGTTCCCTTTCAGACATCATAGAGAGAAAATAGAGTGATGCCGTTTTAAATAGTTCATATACTGCTCATTCAGCAGCCTTCTATTTGCTCTCCATCCCTCTTCACTTTCTCCCACTTGAATTCCAGCACAGCCGAGCGGAGCTGTGCCGTCACAGACCGGCTTCTGTCTACAATGGATCATTCCATCCTCAATCACTGATCTTTCTCTTTCACAATCTCTCTCGCTCTCTTTCTGCCCCTCATACCCCTCTCGCTCTCTCTCACACACACACACACATTTTACTTTTCACACTGTATTCGAGGCTCTAGTTCTGTGAGCGCTGGGAAGATCAGGGATAATGACAGCATTCTGTTCTGGAAAGGACAATTCCCACAGATGTGGCAGAAAGAGACATTTGTTTTCTGTTCTTGTCAAAGAGGAGCGAAACTATGACAGGAGATGACTTTGGGAATAAGAGGCCAGATAAAAAATGTCTCGTATCCGCCTTCGCAAACAACCTTCACATACTTCAGTGGTTTCATGTATATGTGTACTGTATGCGCGCACTGAGAAAACCAGTATATTGACATCTAAGGGTGTATTCACACCAGGAAAGTCCGATAGTTCACTTGCTTTGGTCCGGACCAAATTATTTATTTATTTTTATTTTTTTGGTACGGTTCGCTTTCACACTGCTCTTTTTGCAAGTGAACCAAAATTTGTAAACCAAACCACACGTGTGCTAAGGTCGTCCATTCATTGGACAAGGATTCTCAAGGGAAATCAGGAAGTGCAAAAAAAAAGGCTCAGCATGGAGATATTTCCATATATTTCATACTGCAATATTTGTTCTTTAACTAATTTTGTGTTAATTCTGTACAAACGCAATATGAAGAAACTAATGAGTATCATATGATACAATGTCATCTATACGAAGTTGTAATTCGGATTTTGAGAAGACGACGAGTGTAACGTTTGAGTGGCTCTATAAACGCGGGGAAATACGACAACTCTCGTCTCTCGTGCATCTTTTCATTCGACCATCTACTGTTTTTTTGTTTTTTTTTATCTCTGGGCAACATCTCAACTTTTCGTTACAAGTGGCACTGCACAGAAGACGGAGAAGGTATAAAGTTTTCATTCGAAAGGGGCTATGTTCACTCATTCAAATAATGAGATTCTTATTGTGTACTAACAAGTGCTGTCAATGTTAACGCTTGCGATTAAGTTTGTCCAGTTTAACGTAAATTAACGTATCATTATCCTTGTATTGTTACTATCCTTACATTAATAATAATAATAATTCATTACATTTATATCGAATTTTTCTCGGCACTCGCTTTAAGGGGGAAACTCGTCAACCACCACCAAAAGGTGTTGAACTGCAAATGCTTTATGAACTGCAAATGATTTTTTTTTTTTTTCGATTAGACAATCACACACGACGCGCAGAAAGACGTGCAATATTCTCTTTCGACGCAGTGCTTTCTTGCAATTGGGTCGGTTCATGTTCACACCGTAAACGAACCGTACCAGAGTTCGTTTGGAACCGTACCGAGACCACCTCTTCAGCTGGGTCTCGGTTCGGTTGTTTGGTCCGCACCCGAGTTTGATTGCTGTATTCACACCTGCCCAAAAGGTCCGCACCAAGGGGGCAAACGAACTAGAGTTCGATTCAATCGAACCAAACAAGACAGGTGTGGATACACCCTAAAAGACAATGTTTGTTTGTATGCCTCCATTCGTTTGACTCATGAAACATGAATAAGCGTTTTGATAGCATCAGTGTCATTATGTCCATTACCAGGAAATTATTTCAACTCATTCCCAGGTTTGACAAACATTTTCTGCAATGTATAGTAATGCTCTTATTATGGAAGTCTGGAAGATTTCAAATAAAAACGTAAAAGGTTAAAGCACTTTATTGCATATTAAAGATTTAGTTTACTCATTTTTGTCAGCATCTTATTGTTCTAAAACACACAATACATTCAAGATATAATGCTTCAAAAAGTTCATAAACCCATTCTAAAAAGAAATATTGTCCAAATCAACCAGTTTATGTCTTCTGAAGAAACACGGTCGCTTTATATAAGAAACAAATGCAGGGTTTTATTCACATATTAACACTGATCAGTGCACATACACAGAGCACATCCAATATGGCAAATGGAATATTAAACGCGCTTGCTCGCGTGTCAAATTATAAGTAGTACTTTAACAATTTCTTTATAAACTTTTAGTACACTTCATACACTTTGAAATGAAAGTTTTCATTTGTTAACATTAGTTACAGGGCTTGACATCATCTCTCCAACAGCACGTTACACACAAACCCGCCATTTGATTGGCTCCAGATGAATATTGTTGGTGTTACAGGGCTTGAATTTCGCCATGGGATTACACCTATTGCTAATAATTTTACTTTTTCCCACGTAAAGCCACCCTCTCAGTACTAAATTGAGTTCTTTTTCGCTGCTTATTGCGCATAAACGGTCAAAAACACACAGAATAATGTCAAAATGCCAGTCTATGTACTCACATTAACACAGTTTGATATGTTTTAAGTGAACGTAAATGCACGTGTAACAGTATAATGGATCCATGCGCCATGTCTTAAAGTGACAGCAGCCTAATATACCTGCTCCCAAATCTATAATGTTAAAATATCTACATGGCAGTATTCTTGTCATGATGTGGTTTTGTGTCTTGTCAATTCGTATTCAGTTGCTCCCCGTCTAGTTATTATCCCAGGTGTTTCTCATTTCTCACGCCCCCTTGTTACCTTGCCTAGCTTGTTTGTCCCTATTATTTAAGCCCTGTGTTCCTGCCTTGTCTTTGTGAGTTCTTGTTTAATGTCGAGTGGTCGATGTGGGTTGTTCCTGAGTCTAGAGTCTAGTCTGTTGAAGTCTGTAGTCTGTTTGCGTTTTGAGCGTGTTAAATAAAACGTGTGCTGCACTTGGATCCAACGCCTCCTTTCTTCAACCGCACTACCACCGTCACAATTCTCTCCTATGGTATCAATAGTGGCCAGTAACAGGGGGACTTTCATGTTAATTGCAACATTTAGTAATACATTATTAAAATCAAAAAGTGCCTAAGGTCAAACTAATGAGATCTTATTGTAAAGTGTTGCCAAACCATTATGTCTGAAGCATTTACATTCAGGTGGAATGGACTTTCAAAGGAGGGCCGACAATCTCTAAGGTTTCATTAAAATATCTTCATTCTTTCAAAGACGAACGAAAGTGTTATGCGTTTGGAACAACATGTGGGTGAGTAACAGTTGACCAACTTTTCATTTTTAGGTGAACTATCAATTTAATTTTGCAATTTGGAGAAAAAAATAAAAATCAGTCCATTTTGATTGCCATTCAACTACATTATTGGCTGAGTATTAGCTATTGCAGATGAAAGAGTGTGTAATCAATCATACACACCCTAATTGATTGTTCTCTTCAAAGAACAAAGTATCTTTACATGCAGTATATGTCACTTCAACAAGCACACACACAGAAAAAAAAAAAAGGATCGTCAGTCAGGGGCCAATAAAACGAAACCGAGCCAGGGGCAGAGAAAGGATATTATCATTAAGTCGTCTCATAGTCATGCTAAAAACCACAAATATTATTTCTACACAGCCCTCCTCCCCTTGTAACGACAGAAAAGGCTACAATTGCCCCGTGTTTTCAGACCGTCTAGCGCTCGAGTGCATTAGAAGGCTTTCTGTTTTAATTGAACAGGCATGGACTCGCTTTCCTTCAAATGAGCTCCTAAAGTGACAGTTAGAAAGCGTTGTTAAAAGCGTTACGATCGCTTCGATTTGTGTTTACAAGCAGACAGAGAGACACTTGTAAAACTTTTAATGTGCTTTGAAAGACTCGTTGCGAAATGTCATTTTTGAAATCGCCTCGATTGTTGTTCAGATCGCATAAACCGGGGCTTGTACAATGAGGCGTGATTAGCACGTCAGATTTTTCTTCACACTTCGTCATGAAAGATTTTCAATTTCTTTCCCACCGGTTTCAGAGTCTGTGTTTGTGTGTGTGAGAGAGTGTATTGGGTGGTCAGGACCCCTCTGCATTCTTCAGGCCGATCTACTGCCCCTGGGGCCGCCTGGCCTGGCGTATAATTGCCCTCCGCTACAGATAGTTACCAGCCTTCCCTGTCCCTCTCCTCTTCTCTTCTTCCCCCTGTTTATTCTCTCTGATTTCAGGCTCCTTTGGGTCATCATTCATCAATGGGGCCCCCCAGCCCCTGAGGACCTGACCAGGAGGCCCCTGTTACTACGCCTCCATAACCAGAGGCCATTTCTGATGGAGGCGCATTATACGGGGAACAAGAGAGCATGAAAATGCAGCACGAGGCAGGGGGTGAACGGCGGTGATTATTATATCCAGATAATCATTTCAAACAAATTATCATGATAATCAATCAATCGTCACATTTGAAGCACCTCGCCTCAGGGCTGCACAACGCCCCCCCTGTGACCTGTAATGTATTTTGGGGGCATAATCAGATGCCCTAAATGTACAGGGCTGCTTGAGATGATATTTTCACAGGAGCGGATTTTCCTGGTTCAGTTCCGCTAACATTGGAGATTCATCATTTCTCCTGCGGACAGACCTCCTTCTGCTGATGTTAATGGGTAAAGCTACTCTCCTCTCACCTTTCCATCAAAAGTGGTGCATGTACTGAACCACATGGTTGAACGCTTAAGATGAAGGTACAATATGTAGTTGATCATAAAAGTACTTATACTATACATACACACATTTCCAGTTGAACCAAATTTTATTCGGACAACATTTCTCACATCATCACAGTTTATTCGCTATAGTTTAGAAAATGGTAATACAATATGACAAGGATCCAGAGTTATCAAATCAGATCATATTTCACTGGTTTTGGCCATCCTTCTGTTAGACTGTCTCACAAATGAATTTTGTTGAATAGCTGACAGCTGTTAAATTTAACTACACAATTAGAAAATACCAATTTTGGTCAACCAACTAGCAAACAATGCTTCGTGTGGCTTCATGTGCTTTAAAAAGATAGCTTTAGCAATTAAAGAAAAAAAAAAACGTGTCAGCAAAACATGATCAGGTCAAAGTGTCCCAAATTTTTGGTCTGAAATGTTTTATAAATGTTACAGGTAGTTCACCGTATGAAGAATTTTTGGGTATAATATGTCACAGTTTACTTCATGCCATCCTCACTTACTTAAATTAAAGGGACAGTTCACTTTGAAATAAATTTTTGGTATGTTTTAGCTTACCCCAAGATGTAGATGTCTTTGTTTCCGAAGTAGTTTCAATTTTGATTTTTTTAGGTCAAACCATTCTTGTCTGTCAGTCATATAATGCAGGTCTATGGTCACCACCTCAAAGAGCATGCAGAGAGAAGTCCAAATTAAACATGATTTAATGACTCGTAAATGTAAGTACACATTGATGGCCTAAGACACGAAACGAGCTGTTTGTGTGAGAAAACGAACAGTATTTATATCGTTTTACCTCTTGGAACCACAGCCACATCCAAGTGATCTGAGGGCCTGGGCGCTTCGGCCCGGAAGTGACCTCTCGTGCGTGTACGTCACTCATTGTTTACACAGAGATTTCGGAAGCATTACCTTTCACTGTGAAGATCTAAACATATTTAAATATACAGGGAATCGCAATGGAAGACGATTTTGAAATATATCAACAGACAACGTTGAATTTTTTCGCAACCGCGCAATAGATCACTTTCGGCGCTTTCCGGCGCTTGTGCAGACCGAAGCGTACTTACATTTACGGGTCATTAAATTAATTAAAGTTTAATTTGGACTTCTCTGTGCATGCTCTTTGAGGTGGTGACCATAGACCTGTATTATATGACTGACAGACACAAATGGTTTGATCTAAAAATATCAAAATTGAAACTACTGCGGAAACAAAGACACATACATCTTGGATACCCTTGAGGTAAGCTAAAACATAGTAAAAATGAATTTCAAAGTGAACTATCCCTTTAACTATAGTGTCCTGCTCCCACTAGTAAATAAATAAATAAAATTAAATCTGGTGTGTGAATAATTTTTGGTTTGATTGTATATACATTTACTGACATTGACAATTAGTCTTGTGATTGTACATTCAGACCATAATCATTCCTCGATAAAAACAGTGTAAGTTAAAATTACACTGGGCATTTTTGAAGTCTATGAGAGGTCAGTCACAGCAGGGGCCACAAAAGCACTGATACCATCTCAGAGAGCTTGTCAAAAGAGCCATTAATCTCTTTCCCATTAAAACATCAGCCGCCTGTTTTAGCTACATTTACAAAGCCAAATGTTTTAATATCCAGCCAGACACGCAGGCACAATGCCGGAGGCGATCTGTTTCAAATACAATTACAACACATTGATTTTCTATAATTAATCTATGTCTCCGTGTACTGTCATTGTCAGTTCACTATAAGCTTGTGTCACACTCTCACACTTACACACACTTTTGGGACAAAGTATGGTGGATTACATTTAAAAGAGCTCAAATCAAGGCTCAGGAATGTGTGTTTGTGTGTGTGAGCACTGGACAGATAGACTCAGATAGGCATCTCTGTTTCTGAGAGTGTTTGTGTTGTAAAGGAGGGATAACTGGTTAAAAGCAAAGGATAAATAAATAAAAGAAGCTCTTTTTCTTTTTGTATATCTGCCGGGATTTGACTTAAGAAATCTTTCAGCTCTCATAATAGTGTTTTTATGTCTGAGCAGATGCATCTCAGAGACACAGGATGTGAGAAAAAAAAAATAGATGGATAATGTTATAGATTATCTGGTACACACGTTTTCATTACATAACCTTAGGATGGGTTCTGCCCTCACACACACACACACACACACACGCACATTCTCTGTATCTGAACTCACACACAAATAGACACAAATACTTTCTCTTATTTGCTGGCACATTAACATATGTTCAGATCTGTGACAGTGCATTTAGTCTATTAGGGTAGATGATGAGTGAGGCAGTTATTCATAACACCTCATGTATAATTCATGATATTAATAAGGATGCTTGGAGCATGTAGGAGTTTTTTGGGAGACTCAACTTAGTGAATAAATCAAATTAGTTGTGAAAGACTTTGATGTGCAACACAATTTTGTTGAGAGGTCTCGTTAGTTTCGTGAGAATTGCTTCTTTTTTGACTCTTTATTCACACTATATTATTTATTCACATTATATTACTCAGAGGTCCCTGTTCACCATATTTAAGTTAGATAGTGCCAAATGTTTAAAGTTAAGTTGAAATGATTGTTCAAACTCTCAGCAAATTGGTCAGTGTGAATAATAATAATAATAAAAAAAAACAAGTTCAAAAGAAATGGTTCATTAAACATGAATCAAACTGAAATCAAGTTGTACCACAAGAAAGAAAGACAGAAAGAAAGGAACAAAGAAAGGAAGAAAAAAATAATTAAATTATATATATATATATATATATATATATATATATATTGCTAACTAAAGGTGAAAATAAATCTATTCAACTCTTAAAACTCTTTGGAGCTATAGACTGGTTCTCTTAAAGCGATAGTTCACTTTGAGACATGAAATCAGCAGTTTGTTAGAAAACGAACAGTATTTATATTGTTTTTACCTCTTGTTGTGGTTACAAGAGGTAAAAACAATATAAATACTTTTCGTTTTCTCACACAAAAGTTTCGTGTCTTAGGCCATCAGTGTGTACTTACATTTACGAGTCATTCTCTGTGCATGCTCTTTGAGGTGGTGACCATAGACCTCCATTATATGACTGACAGACAACGGTTTGACCTAGAAATATCAAAATTGATACTAAAGACACCTACATCTTGGATGCCCTTGAGGTAAGCTAAAACATACCAAAAAATAATTTCAAAGTGAACTATCCCATTAAAGTGACTATGCCCAATCAATCTGTTTTTTCCATTCTTACATAACCTATTTATGTATGACCCGACCGGCTTAACTCAGTACAGCACACCATGGGACATGTCCTAGCCCTCCACCTTCCCCAGCACCACCTCGGGGGTTCTCCCAACTTTTCTTACAGCGGATTGCATTCTATTAACTGTATTGATGTCCATGTTGTGGCAGTAGCCTTCACTCAAGACTACGTCATGTCCTATATCAATAAATGCTGTTTAAATCTCTCTCACATATAAAGATACTCCCTGTCACTGTGTTTAATACATTTATTTTCACCTTTGGTTCGCATAAAGAACCCTATTATTAGCAAACCGCTGTTTCTCATTTTGCTTTTGTGTTGTTCGTGAGTGTGTGTGGTGAGATCAGCATATCTGTTAGATCTGTAAAGAGGGATGGACTGACAAAACAAATCCTACCTTTTTAATACAGCTGTCTTGAGACGACGTTTCATGATCATTCAGCATTTGCTGTGAAGACAAAAGACAGTTAATGATTAGCTTCTAAACATTAGTTAATGATTACTAATGACGACCATCAAATACAACATCATGTCATTTTTATGGCCTGAAATCAGCACTTCATTGACAATTCGAAAGACTAATGTCCCGTATGACTTCAAATATTCTCATTTTACACTACAAGTGTTTCAGAAGGATTCAAAACAGAAATGATACTTTGGTTAGCCAGAAAGAAAATAAATTAATATTTGACCTGTAAAAGAGTCCATATGATCATGTTGGCGTGGTACTGCTTTTGCGGGTGGAGGTATTACTTTCATTGGTAATTGTTTTTGTAAAGATTTAGTTCAGTTTGAACCAGAATATTCTAGACTAGCTGAGATTAGATGAGGGCTTTGAAACGTGCCAAGAAGTGAGTATTAAATGGCTACTGAGTGATGAGTCTGTCCCCCCGCTGGGACGCCACTATAGTAGCACAGGTTAAAACCATCCTGAGTCCCGAGTGGGATGAAGTGAATGCTAAAAAAGTTTGAACCTAGACAGTTGGAGGAGATGTGGAATTAAAGGGCCTTCAGGAATATTTATATAGAGTGGGTTTTGGAGAATGCACCCAGTGTCCTGCTCATATGAGAAGCGAGCTTGTTCCAGGTTTGGAGATAATGGGACCTCATATGAATCTCAGTGGCCTTCTTTCAGAATTGAACAGGAAGAGGCTGTGCGGTAGGGATTATTGGGAGCGTACGCAGGTTTTAAAGTAATCTGCAGTGCCCACAGCCCACCCGTTTCCTGTCTCATCCTCTGAATGTGTGAGTGTGTGAGTGTGTGCAAAGGTTCTGATGGATTCTTGGATTGAATGAGACAGTTGAAGATTTCAGATTGGCTAAACCACAGTGAGGTGGGTCACATATTTTTGATAAAGGTAGACAGAAGGACAGTTGTCTAGTCTAGTGTATCACCTGCTTTTGCCATTTTTGGTTTGATAAATGAATTTTATATAATTAATAATTCCTTATAAATTAGAAATACAATTAATTGGGATTGCGTTTTTGGCCTGACCAGAGTCCAAATGTGTTCCTATAGCCAATATTCACATTTAAATTTGAAATAAAAATGAAAACATAAGCTGTCATTCTGTCTTTATTCTCTCAATATATTGGAAAAGCCTCTAAAAAGTGCCATTTGAAATTTTCTTCTTGTAAGTTCAGTAATTTCACTTTAATGGCAATGAAGATTACCTATTAATTGTCATTTAAGTGAAATTACTGAACTTAAACATACAAGCTTGATAAAAAATGGTCATTTTAGAAGAAAATTTCAAATGGCATTTAGAGGCTTTTGCATCTGAACTCTTCATATATATTTTTAGATTTTAGCTGACATAACACATATGAAAAAAATAATGTGCCATCCACAAAAAGAAAAAGAAAAATCGTATTTTTTTCAATAAGTAAACTTCAAGGAAATGCCTGTAAATGCATCATCACGTTTATCTTTTGTTTTGATTATTTAATTTATGTGGTGATTATTTGATTTTTGATTGCTTAGAGTGATGATGACCTTAAACAAAAAAATAGCATTGCCAAATAAACACAGAAAAGACCCTTTAATATAGCATACATCTTGGTTTTGGTTCCATTTGTTAGTAACGTAACAGTGAATGAGGTGAATGTGATTGCAAAGGTGAGTGAGTCACTGAGGGCGAAAGACAAACAGAATCAGTGACTCTTTTACAGTCTGTACCGCCTTTATCGGGGTTTGATTGACAGCTCTGCAGACTGCCCAAAAAACTGTGGTTCTCTAAATTAGGCTGTCAATGTATCCAAGCTGCCCGAGTGGAAGCAATTACATCACAAATACTCAAACAAGTCTACTTAAACTACTTACATCCATAATTCAATCCTGCAGCGATGTCAGAGCAGCACGTACAGTATCCAAAACAACTTTACGCTTGAACCCCAACCCCATCTACATATTCCTTATTCATTTATTTGGAGTTTTTCACACTCATGTCTTTAATTTTTTGCACCGCAGCATGTGATAGGAATAATCTCGCACATAGACTGTATGCACATACACATCAGCACACACACACTTACTGAAGTACAGTGTGTGTAGTGCAATTACTCTGCAGTTTGCTGCCAAACAAACGTTCTACATTTACTCTGGGAAGAAGGTGAGTTAGATTTTCCTTTTAGAGTTTAAAGGTGTTAGAAATTGTTGAATTTCATGGAAATTAATAATGTAACTAAACAAACAGAGCTGAGAGTTGTGAATTGCTGGTGGGGGGATGAGAACGTGTGAAACAGTGTGACAGATTCATAAACCGAGTTCACAGCACAACAGCTCTGTTTAGATTGTAAAACACTACCAGGTGGTGCTCTCAGGTAAGTGAATAGTTTCATGCCAGACGTAAATACGCATATCAAATTATGCAAAACAGACCCAAAACTGTCAAACATGCTCCAAACACACAAATTCTTGTTGTACTGTATATACATTTCGGTTTTTCAACTCATTCCATTTTTTATTTTTTTTTTCAGGTGAATGCAATTTTCTCAATGACTGATTGAATGGTAAAGTCAGGAAAACATGGCATTGCTACCTGAAATTTGCTGAATCTGGCGAAACATCAGACATTCTTATCCACAATCAATCAATGATATATATATATATATATATATATATATATATATATATATATATATATATATATTAGGGCTGTGCAAAAATTTATTGTGATTAATTGCATCCAAAATAAAAGTCTGTGTTTACATAATATGTTTGTGTGTGCTGTATATAATTATTTTGTATATATAAATAAACACACATGCATGTATATATTTAAGAAAATGTGTTATTCATATATAAAATATTTATATTTATATAATATAGATTATTTATTTATAAATATATACAGAATTTAAGCGCAAATAATTCTTAAATATATACATGCATGCATAGGTACTTATAGGTACTTGTATATACAAAATAATTATATACAGCACACACAAATATATTATGTAAACACAGACTTTTATTTTGGATGCGATTAATCGCAATTAACTTTTGCACAGCCCTAATATATATATATATATATAATTGATTGATTGTGGATAAGAATTTAATATATATATATATATATATATATATATAAAAAGGTTTCTATACTGGGGTTAGGCTGTGTCAATCGGAAGTTCTTTTTAGTGAAAAATCTGTGTGTGTGTGTGTGTGTGATTATCTTCATATGCTTCGGGACTCGGCCATACAAATGACTTACACTGTATGTGTGAGTGTGTCAAGCGAATAAATAATGTATTAATTAGACGTCTGGAAAAATGATTTGCCACAAGTGCTGGTGTGATTTATGACACGTCAGAATCATTTCAACTTTCCTCACTTTTTTTTTTTTTTCCTTTGGCGACAGGACAATTTGTGCCACAGATAGAGAGGGAAGAGAGTGAGAACGCTTTCCCCAAACAGACGTAAAACGCACAATTGAACCTCTCACAAGCTTCTCGAAGCGTTTGCTTACACAAGTTTGTCAGGGTTTCTTATGTAAATGAAAATGGCTGTGAAGCTCTAGTGATTAGCGTGTCATGCTGACAGTGCTCGAAAGTGTCCGAAAACAGAGGCACTATGGTGGAGAACTGTAAAAATAAATACGAGAAGCCACCTGTGCGGTGATTCAACGCGAGTGTCTGAAGCAAATTAGCACCGGGTGTTGCTAGTGTGTGTTGTTTTACTGTTATAAGCCCACCTTTGTTAGCAGGCACCATCAGGACTTCTTCTTCTCAACCTCAACCCTATTTATATTGACACACAGAGTGAACAAAAGAAAACAAGCTCACAGCACACATCCCAGCAACATTTTCCAGCACAGCCGCCCTAATAGACACACGACGGACAAAGAAAACAGTGCTTGGCCTCAAAGGCTGGATTTTCCTGTGCTTTGCGTGACACCCAACGTTGAAGAGAAGACGGCCTCGATCGCGTCTAACAATGAGTCCTTGTCGCGGGCTAATTGGACTTCGATCTAATTGCAATTAGAGAAGCTCGGTAAACCTTTGGTGAGCCAACTAAGCAGTTTGTCTCCCAGCTTGACGTTGGGGGTATGGAGTAAAACAAGCACATTTTAAGGGCTTTGCAGAGGGAAAATTTCAGAGAACGTTGCCAAAAACAATTCCCCTCAAGTCTGGATAATGTGAGGCAATATAGAAGCGCGGCCAATAGATGGTTATGGATGTCAAAAGCCACAAGTTTCCAAAAAAGAACCAGTAGAGACCAACCTCAAGGCCTTTTGAACCGAGTGAGTGACATCCTGTTGGCTCAGACGACCACACCAAGAAAGCCACAAAGTGAAAGTTTTGCTTCGCAGTTGTTGAGAATGTTCTCTCGTTTTTTGGTGTGTGGAGAGTTTGGATATGCAAATGCGAGATTGTTATTGAGCTTGTCGATTAATGCGGAAGCGGTCGGCGCTCAGTTTGTGGCAGATGAATCTGAGATGTGATTGCAGAACAAGAGAGAGGTTTTAGAAACTGGGGTTTGCGAATTCTGGAGCTCATAGTCTGAAACACAACACAACCATGATGTCAAACATAATAAATCGGATTAATTGCTGTGAGAATACACACATATCAAAACCATTATGCTAAAGGATGTCTAATCTTCTGTAAAACATTGGAAAAACGTGCCTATGGTGACATTACTGCAAAAGTATTAGGGCTGTCAAACGATTAATCGCGATTAATCGCAACCAAAATAAAAGTTTGTGTTTACATAATATATGTGGGTGCACTGTATAATTATTTTATATGTATATAAATACACACACATGCTTGTATATATTTAAGAAATATTTTCATGTATATTCTGTTTTTATATATAATTTATATTATATATAAATATAAATATTTTATATATAAATAATATTTTTTTCTTAAATATACATGCATTTGTGTGTATTTAAATATGAAGAGTTCAGATGCAAAAGCCTCTAAATGCCATTTGAAATTTTCTTCTTGAATGATGATTTTTATCAAACTTGTATATTTAAGTTCAGTAATTTCACTTAAATAACAATTAATAGGTAATTATCATTGCCATTTAAGTGAAATCACTGAAATTAAATATACAAGCTTGATCAAAATGATCATTCTAGAAGAAAATTTCAAATGGCACTTAGAGGCTTTTGCATCTGAACTCTTCATATATACAAAATAATTATACACAGTGCACCCACATATATTATGTAAACACAAACTTTTTTTTGGATGCGATTAATCGCAATTAATCTTTTAACAGCCCTAAAAAAATATATTATGTTGTTTCTTGCACGCGTTGCAATTTTTTTCCAAAGTGATATGTGCAGCGACTAGTGCTAAAAGCCATTCAGTTTTCCTGAAACTGATGAACGTGAATCTGGCAATGTTTTATGACATTGGTCATCATACGAATTGCGGCAGTTCAGCAAAGAAATGTCCAGTGAGTGGAGAAAAAGTTAATGCTCTAAAGTTTAAAAAGTAAAATACCACCTACAATAAACTGATAAGACAATGTGAGATAAAACAGTGCAGTCTTTTGACCAGGCGTCAACATCCGCCGTTTTAGGGTACCCTTTAACGTACTTTAACGTTCATACTATGTATGACTTTTACTGAAAAGTCATAATTGAGCTGGTTATTTGATGCATGCATAAATTGTATTTGTTACAATTCATGAACTATGGTAAAAGTCTTTTCAGGTCATATAGTGAATGGTAATATAGTATTGTGCAAGGAACCATCTGAAAAAAAAATTCTGCAATAAAATATATTTGTGTATCCATTTCAGCTGAAAACTGCAATAAATTGTAGATATGGGTACGGTTTGGACCACAACCCTATAGGACAAGCAGTTCGGAGAATGGATGGTGTGTTTTTTGGGTCCCACTTTATATTAAGTGGCTTTAAGTACTATGTTCTTACATAGGAATATAAGTACAATGTACTTATTGTGTTCAGGTTGTATTGTAAAACACTTTTGCTGCTATTGAGGTGTGATATGGGTAAGGTTAGGGACAGGTGTGGTGGTATGGGTAGATATCAGGGTGGGTTAAGGTGTAAGGGAAGGGTCAACTGTGTAATTACAAATGTAATTACATCAATTAATTACAGTTGTAGTTACATGCAGGTATTTTAATAATATAAGTACAATGTAAAAACATGTATGTACACAATAAGTCAAATGTATCAAAGTAGTAACTTCAATGTAAGTACATAGTACTTAAAGCCACTTAATATAAAGTGGGACCGTTTTTTGTTTTGTTTTTTAAATGTAGGCAAAGAGAAAGTTTTTTCCAATGTGTTTTTCTCCCAAAACACAAAGCTCGAGTAATATCGGTTGCAACAAAACTGTTTTTTCATCAAGGAGTTGTCATGGAAAAACTCCACCGAAATAAAAACAGTTTAGCTGTAAATACCAGGAAGCCAGCAACAATCTGATAAACCATATATCACGAGTTTAATAAACTCAGAGCTTGCCACATTTTTTTTTTTTTTTTTTTTGGCCAAGGCAAACATTAAGATTTCACTGATAGTGAACACTCCACCGTGGGTAATTAAAAATAATCGTTCCCAGCTTAGCATTGTTTGATTCTCTATTATACTCTTATCAACATCTCCTGTCCTGTCAGTGCATGTGAGAAAGACACAGCGGGCAGTGAAACGGATGACTAAAGGAATGTCAAATTCCCATTGTGCGAACACAAAGGTGAGAAGGGAGAGAGCCACAGAAAGTGAGTTTGTTTAACACTTATCACATGGCTAGAGCTAACAGAAGCCCTGGCGTTTGTGTCGGGATGCGGTGGGTGCGGAGAGAGATAGAGGGCAAAACACAATGACAGATTTAATAGACAAACACTCAAGACTTTTGTGCGGAAGGTCACGGTAACCTTTCATGAACGATATGTATGTTTTTGGCACTTTGTGACTGCTGTTTGTCCAGGCTGATATCATAGAAGATGTGCGTTCCAGTTAACTTTGAAGAAATAACTAAAGTACACAAAACAACAAGTGAGAGAGTGTATCTGACGTGAAACAATCCCTATGGACCCTTTATATTGAGTTTGCAACAAAGCTTCTTTTTTTTTTCTTTACTGCTTAAAATTTGTGTTTTTCTCTCATTTAATAGAAATAAAAATACTAGGAAAAAGTGTTTTGGGTCATGTGGCCAATAACTGAGAATCCACATATTGCAGATCTACAATTCATGTGTCACTCTTAGTCTTGATGCGGCCTGAATTTTTGCATTGAACAATTAATAGTTAATTTTCTTTTCTGCAATTTCCCTGTTAAAATACTTTTAACAGGGAAATTGCAGAAAATAATATATATATATATATATATATATATATATATGAAGAGTTCAGATGCAAAAGCCTCTAAATGCCATTTGAAATTTTCTTCTTTAATGATGATTTTTTATCAAACTTGTATATTTTATTTCATTAATTCCACTTAAATAACAATTAATAGGTAATTATCATTGCCATTTAAGTGAAATCACTGAACTTAAATATACAAGTTTGATAAAAATCATCATTAAAGAAGAAAATTTCAAATGGCATTTAGAGGCTTTTGCATCTGAACTCTTCATATATATATATATAAAAATATAAATATGCGATAAAAATGACTGATTTTGTGGTGGTAATTTCCAAAAATTTGTGAAAAAATTTGCAATTTATATATAACATTTACCACAATAGTAGTCCTTCCAGAAAGTTGGAGTCCTTACCAGAAGTTTTTTTTGTGATTGTTGTGGGCAAAAAATTGATTAAGCGGCCCGTTTTCTTTAAAAATGCAATGGAATATGCGGGATATTTATGCAATTTTATGCAATGAAATTGTAGGAATTTGCAAAAAATGAGGGAACTTGCAAAAATTGCGGTTTGATGAAAAAGAGAAAAAAAAGTGATTCCCCAATATCCTGTTCACACTAGGCTAATGTAAGAGTCATTTCTTATTATATCCTTTATGCTGGGAATATTTAATTTCTCATCTTGTTTTATTTCAGACTGTAACGAGTGTAAATAAGGTGTGGCCCCTTTAAGAGCTGCGCGCTCCTTGTTGAACTCTCTGCAGTGTTATATGTGCGCCTCGAACACCCCATGTGTGCGGGTAATTTCTGTTTGATGCTACTTCATTTATCTTATGTTGTTTATTAAGTAACGATGTGACGGTAGAACGTGTGACAGACAGTTATAAGAGTTCGATTTGTGAGATGTCAATCGCCTCCGTGAGTCTGTCTGGCGTCGCGTAAATGTGTCACTTCATAACGTTCCCATGGAAACAGGGGGAAATGGCTGCTCTTGTGTGAAGCAAACGCAACATTTTTCAACTTTCTGCTAAGATACATGTGACTTTTTTTTGCAACGAAAATGCGAGGATTATGAAATTATGCAAACCCCGCATATTTTGCATGGAAATCGGCAATTTATGCGGCGAAAGTGCGGCGTATTTGAAAAAATGCGGCCCCCGCATAAATATGCGGACTTTGGCTGATTTTGCATTGAATTCAGCGATCGCATAATCGCGTTTTTCTGGAGGGACTGATATACTGTATATATATATATATATATATATATATATATATACACTCCAAAAAATGCTGGGATGTTTCAACTGGGATGGTCAAATATGGACAACCCCAAATGTTGGGTTAAAAATGCAATTAAAACATTTAAAACAGTTGAAAGTTGAAGTTGGGTTAAAATTTTATATTACATTTTTAACCCAACATTTAGGTTTGTCCATATTTTACCCAAATTTGGCTTCAAACAACCCAGCATTGTTTAGAGTGTATGATGGAAAGTGTACTGAAACCCTAATGTTGGAATTCACTATTTTTATTTTACTTTATCATTTAAAGTTTTTTTTATTTTTTTTATACCAAAATGAATGATATTTACTACTAATAATATTCCTCCGTCCAAAATCTGATGCTTGCTCAGCCGGCACTCTTGTAAAAATCTATAAACAGAAGATATTGACATTTGTGTTTATTACAATCTGCCTGAAATATATTAAATGGGCCATATTCTAATTGATGATGGCATCATTCATTCGCTCCTTCGGTGCAGCTCATATTGACAAAGTGATACAGATAAATAATGGCGTAGACAGCGTTTATTGACAAGTCATTTGGGAAGATGATCAGTAATAATCAAGGGAAATATCCCACCACTGACTGCTGATTCCTTTCAGTGCCTTCCATTCATCATGCTATCAAATAACAGCAACGACAGCAGCCATGTCAAAACATAGAGAGGAACATAATATACTAACAGTGTTGGCATCATGAGTTTTGACAGCAATATTATTATGAGAGCAACACAGAAACGATAAAATACTCTGTAGTTTTAATAACATACATTTTTTGATTGGTGTTGCTACAAAATTTATATATCACAGTGTATAGACAATTTGAGAAAAAAAATGAGTCTCTAAAGGACTTGACATGCATTTTTAGCATCCATATGCAGCAAGAAAATATCTAATTTTATAAATGCTTTTATTTATGTTGTTGCCAGCATTATGATTGACTGTTTGAGAAGCGATACTGCTTCATCAATACGTGCAGAATGTAAAACGTCGACGATCTATCAATAATATGCCGAGTCAGACCGGGCAATGCGCTTTTGGATGAAAGTGCTTCTATGGTGTCTGTGGACGATCAATATGAGCTCTTAATTCAAAGCGGGACTCCTCGAATATAAAAACGCATATAGAAACATACTTGCAAGATGAGAATATTTATAATTTGCAGTCTTGAAGGCAAGCCCGAGGGAAATTGTCCAGCCTGGTCTCATTGTTAATACGTAGCTATTTTACGTTTTTGCAAAGATAGAAAACGTACTTTTTAGTACGTTTGGATAGATGCTGAAACGTATAATATAGACGTATCTGCAACATTTAAACGTAACATTATTACGTTTTTACAGCTACAAAACGTAAACTATTTACGTATATTCTATATCATAAAGATATCTGAATAATTTCCCTTTTTACTATTTTATAGATAAATGTAAGATCCGTAACCCTAATCCCAAACCTAAACATACCCATTTTATACTTAATATAAAAAAGGATAAGACAGGTGTTGGGAAAGGGCAGTTTTATTAACAATATAGCATTAAAATATATTTTGAGCCACCGCTACTCCTACCCCTAAACCTACCATAACAATTCCTTAAAACTACGTAAAAAACTACAATTATGAAGAAAAACATAACAGACAAGTATAATCACAATAATTTATTTATTGCGAAAATGTCAAAACCGATACCAAAAGCCGTTCACATGATGAAGCGTTGCAGTCGCAGTCTTCTCTCTGGCAGTATTGTAATAGTTTTGTATGAAGTACAGAGCAGAAATTAAATTACTAATGAAAATGTTAATCCGGCTTCGGTTGGTTCGCGCTTCTCCATTTCAAAATTCAAATGAACTAAACTAACCAACCGTCTACAGTCCTTCATGTCGCAAACTGTGACGAAGCAGGGAAGAGCCAATGAACGTTTGATATCGCTGCCGTAAAAGATGACGTATGGGCGCAATATTTGAATTTGAATTCATCACCAGCGCGGGGTTTGACTTGTAACGTTACGGTCGCTGCTGAGAATGGAGATCACGACTGGATAAGAGGCTGAAATCGCTGAATTAGGAGTTGTTTCTTGCAAACAACTATGGATTCTAAAGATTTGGATTACATCAAACTATTAAAATTGATGTCTTTTGTGAATTTTTGTTGTGTTTTATAGGAGAAAACGCTTTATGTGTCTCAAGGTAAATAAACTATTACAAAATGGTTGAACGAGTAACGTTAAAGAATGTATTTTTTTAAGGTTTTATAGTGTATTGTTTAACACCATGCAGGCGAAACGAGCAAAATGTTAATATTTATGAGTATTATATCAATAATGCGACTGAAAACTTCATTAATAAGACAGTGGGATGCAATAGAGTCAAAACATAATGCTACGATATTAATATGCATAAATTGTGTTACGTACAATGTGTACGTCGGTGGATTTGTTCATACGTAAATAAATTACGTTTTTGTGCTGTCAATACGTAAATATTTTACGTTTTAGTACTGTAAATACGTCAGTATTATACGTTTCTGCGCATATAAAACGTAATTATATATACGTATGATAGAACGACACTTTACGTACACATAAATACGTATTCTCATGAGATCACGTTGAATTGTCACACGATGACATACAAAATAAAGGAAAATATATTCCGTTTATCCCTCTAAAATAAATGCTTTCTAAAGATTTGCTCGGAGTGAATGAAAAAAAAAAAAAAAAAAGGACTGTTCATCCGAGACGTCTGAAGAACGGCGGTGTGGTTGCATTAGCTCAGCGCTCCGGAGAACAAGTTTTCCAGTCAGCTATTTAAGTTTCACTCTTCGAGAGTTTGACATATGGAAGGAGAAAAAGGAGAGAGGTTAGGAGAAGTCACTCTAACATCCGGACTGCGGCTCTCCAAATATGAATGCGGAGAGCAGACTGAGCCCTGCCAAACATTAAAGTGAAAAGTCTCTTGTGAGTTGCATAAGTGCATATATATGTGGGTCGAGGGGCACAAACGCCGGCTTTCTTCGGTTTGGGGTTGATACTGGGTCAGCCCCATCTGACACCCTCCAGCCCAGAGAAATGCAAAATAAGTCACTGATGGGATTTTTTCCCCCCCTAGATAAATAGATGGCTGATGTGTGTTTCCTGCCTGCTCACGCTAGCTGATGTCGGAGCGTAGGATAAGAGGTGAGCTCACCTGAGGGAAGCAAACGCACTTAAAGTCTATATAAATGGTAACTTAAACCAGCCATCAGCGTAGGTCAAATTATTCTATAGGTCTCCATCTTCCCTTCTGATTAATTACTGATTTCGGTGCAAGCTTTTCTTTAATAAAATAAAAGTGTTTTTCTTATCTTCTGAAATGACTTATTTTGTGATGATGCAATCAAGACCGGGTGGGTGGGAAAAAAAATATTAACCAATAGCCTAATCAGTGTTGTTTGGGTATTATTTACACGCTATTATGGTGTTTATGTATTTATAATTATTATTATAGTAGTATATCAAAAGGGAACACTTTACAATCAAGTTTCAATTGTTAACATAAGTTAATGCAAACTAAAAAATAATAATACTTCTACAGCATTGTTATTAATCTTAGTCAATGCTGATTTCAATAGTTGCCAATACATTATTAAAATCAAATGTTGCATTTGTTAACATAAGTTAATGCAAGGTGAACTAACATGAACAAATGATTAATTAAATATTAATTTTAGGGCTGTGCAAAGATTAATTGCGATTAATTGCATCCAAAATAAAAGTTTGTGTTTACATAATATATTTGTGTGCAGTGTATGATTATTTTGTATATATAAATACACACACATTCATACAAAATGTGTTATTCATATATAAAATATTTGTATATTTTATATATATATATATATATATATATATATATATATATAGATTATGTATTTAAACATATACAGTATTTATGTGCAAATAATTCTTAAATATATACATATAAATATAGATTATGTATTTAAACATATACAGTATTTTTGTGCAAATAATTCTTAAATATATACATGCATGCATATGTATTGATTTATACAAAATAATTATACACAGCACACACACATATATTATGTAAACACAAATTTGTATTTTGGATGCGATTAATCGCAATTAATCTTTTCACAGCCCTAATTAATTCGTATTAATAAATACTGTAACTAATGCATTGCTCATTTTTTGTTCAAGTTAGTGAAGACATTAACAAATTATTGTAAAGTATTACCTTTTAAATTTTTCAGTTTTCATTTTAGTTTAGTTTCATTAAGTTCAAGTTATCCGTCTAACATTTATATTTTATTTCGGCTTTATTTCAATCATCGCAAATGATTTAATAGTTAGCAATGACAATGTTCTAATCTGACACGCAAATTCAAATCCTGCCCGAAACTATTTCCAAATAAATATTGCTTTTTTGTTTTAGGAAACATGTCACATAAGTTAAATGTGTTGTCGAAGTATTCTTTTGCATAGTGTTTTCATTCGGTGATAGCATATATTAAGACAAAAGACAAGAAAAATGATGTTTCAATGAGAAATGTGGGTGTGGGGAACACTAAATCTGTCTCATCATAATCACAGCGAATCATTCCGCCAATCAAAACACAAATTTTACGAGCCAGCCGTTTGTGTCTAAACACACACATGCTAACCACTCCGCTCTGTGGACTCTCCATTACATCCCACATATTTGGACAATCTAATTCATTGCTACCACTGGTGGGTCATATACTATGAAATTCTGTGCAGCAAATGGAAACCAACATTTTCCAAAGAGACGGTGAATCTTTTTACGACTTTGCAACATGTATTTATGGACATGTGATGGAATTATGACAACACGATCATTTTTTGGCTGCACTACATTCTCTGGATGAAAACGACCCAGCTTCAAGATGTGCTGTAAAAGCATAGGGTGATGAAGTTGAGTTGGGCATGTCTGTAGCATAGCGTGATGTGACCTTTCCTTGACATTAAAGTCAGTTGGTACAGGGGAACACACCATGAAGTCTGATGTCTTCTGTGGAGATTTAATGCTTGAGATTCTCAGACACATTCGAGGTTCGTAATTTATGGCTGGTGTTTCAAACGTCCCGAATTATTTTTTACATCTGACAAAACAGAACTTTACATACACTCTATTACAAACATGCTTCAAAAGGTAGCAAACAAAATAACTGCATTGTAATATACCTCATTTTGGTAAAATGGTGGCAGGTGCAGTGAAAAAGGTCAAATGCAAAAAAAAAAAAAAAAAAAAAAAAAAAACTTAATTCAATACAAACATTATTTAAACATAATGCTATACTATATTTGTGTGTGGTGTGCATTTTTTATGTCAAATACAATTTCTCATAAAAATCTCTTCAGCAGCTTAGCTATAAACTAAACTTTCATTTATTTTAAATACTAATATAGTTACAGTCATCTTTATAGTTATTGTTCTTGGTGTAAGTGAATTACTAGCCAAGTTTTTCATTATTTTCACACACACAAAAATGACCCCCAATGTCAATGTACCACTTTTCATGCCATTATATACTTTAAGCTATAACTATTAGTCTCATTTCTTCTTAAAGGAGTAGTTCACTTTAAAAAAAAAAAAATGGTGATAATTTACTCACCCCCATGTCATCCAAGATGTCCATGTCTTTCTTTCTTCAGTCGAAAAGAAATTAAGGTTTTTGATGAAAACATTCCAGGATTTTCTCCATATAATGGACTTCAATGGGAACCAAACGGTTCAAGGTCCAAATGAGAGTTTCAGTGCAGCTTAAAAGGGCTTTAAACGACACCAGACGATGAATAAGGGTCTTATCAAGCGAAACGATCGGTCATTTAAAAAATAAACAAAAAAGTTGAAGTTTTATAAGCACAAATGCTCGCCTTGCTCTGTTCTGTGATGAGCGTTCGTGACTCTCCTATCAAAACAAACAAATATTTTTTCGAGTCCTAGAGAAGACCATTATTCATCGTCTGGTGTTGTTTAAAGCCCTTTGAAGCTGCACTGAAACTCTCATTTGGACCTTGAACTGTTTGGTTCCCAATGAAGTCCATTATATGGAGAAAATCCTGGAATATTTTCATCAAAAACCTTCATTTCTTTTCGACTGAAGAAAGAAAGACGTGGACATCTTGGATGACATGGGGATGAGTAAATTATCAGCACAAGTTTTTTTTTTTTTTTTTTAAAGTGAACTACTCTTTTAACAAGAGGACAACGTGACTAAAACATGGCACATCTTACCCCACTCTTAGATTATATAAAAAGCCATGTGCATTTTCAGTGCCATGTATTAAACCACTGAGCTCACACAATATCTAAAGAATCTGCTGTGAAAGTCAAACTTTCAAGACTCATACAAAAACAGCTCAATGAACAAAACAAGTCTAAACTCTATAATCAGCCATATCAAACCAGGTATCAAGAACTGCTTTTGCCCATCAGCTGGAGCTGAGTGGAAAACGATTACCTCTGATGATAATTGAAGCAATGCTTGAATAAGTGAATTCACCAAGAATAACACAACTCTAATAGTTTTAATTGCAGGATAAGAATTTGTATCATTTTAGCTCTCCGCGCTCAGGCAACACAAAACACGGCTGTGCGCGTCAAATGAACTGTAGCTAGAGAACCGTTTACCCTCCTGGCTTGAGAGGCGTCCAAATCAGATTAGTCGTCGCATTGACCACTAAAAAATTCAAAGAGTGAAATCTAAGGCTGCAGCCAAGAGATACCGTCTGGAGATACAGGGGAGGGATCACAAACAAGATATTTCCTCTACCAGTGTGGTTGATGAGGGACAAAGTTCATGCAGAGCGTTTATTCATCCACTGCCAGCGATCTCAGTAGAGGGAAACGTTTCAGGAATTTCGAACTGTTAAATGTGATGGGAAGCCTTAATGTGACGGGGGGAAAAGGGAAATAATAATAATAAAAAAAACAGTGTTTATAGATTCAAACGTTAAAAACGTCAGCGTTTAAAGACAAAGTCATTTTTTCTAAACTTATTGACGTAGCCAATGGTTTGAGTTTGGGGGCGGGACTATCTGTTTGCATCCAATGACAGACAAGTAGCATGTTTGGAAAATCAATTATTTTCAACAAGTGGCGCTGATTTTACACAAGTTTCTATGAGCGTACTGGTGAACAAACATAGCGCGGGTACGGTTTAGACCGTTGTAACATTGCCATCCAAGGTAAACATGTAATTACATTTTTGTCCACCGACCAGTGAATTGCTGTTTGTGTGTAAATGTAACAGTAATAAGGATGGATGAATAAATCTCCCTAGCTTGCCAACTCTTCATACCCACAAAAAACTCTAGTCTATTTATTCTCTCTTTCTAGAGATAGCAACATTTATCACTGTAGCCGCCTGTCCCCGAGTCCACCAGATCAACCCATCACCACCACAATAAACGTCAAGCCTGATGATTGATGCGGCTAATGAAATTGATTAGTCTGTCGCCGCACATTGCATTCCCATGATTCACAGCGCGCTGTTTACTTTAACCACAAAGATTAGCTGAAAGATGAGACGTCTGAGGCGTATCGTGTGATGTTGGGAACATCCTTGGACACTCTTTATGACTGGCCTTGACTCACTCTCCTTTTTTCCCTGCGGAAAAATCAATATGGAAGAGTGCTAAAGGACAGCGTTTAGGGATCGCTTTAAAGGGATTGTCAATTGTTTTTTCTCTAGCAAAGATCAATTCATAGTTATGCTCTCTAGTGCTAGAAGAATGTTAAACGCTCTTGTAAATTTCAGACGCATCCAACAAACATGACGTCTGCGGCCACAAATGTGTTAGGTTTGATATTGTTAGGAACAGTGTGTGGATAGTTCATCATTGAATGCTAAATCATGCTCTGTACTTGACCATATATTAATATTAAACATGGACATCTTCTAAAAAAAAAAAAAAAAAAAAAAAAAACATCAAAGAGTACGACCACTCCCTAATACGGAGAGGACGACTTTCCTAATCTGACGTCCGCTCCAGAGACAGGTGTCGTCTGCAGCCGCCTCTGAGCGTGAACTTCGGCTCATCACAAATGACTTTATTAGCCACAAGATAACATAAAACAGCCCTATCAGCCCCCTGAGCAAGGCGATTAGTTTATCTGTCAGGGAAAAACACTCCGATGAATATTAAAAAAAAATATCTTAGATGCCCAGCCAGGGGCAGATCTAATAACCGAACCCCCTCTGAGACATTTTTCCGCAAGTTGTTTCTATGGACGCCATTGCCATCTTGTCAGCGCTAATCGACGTCTGAGCGGTGAGAAACTCACCAGCCCCAGACGCCTCTGCTTGACCTATGGTTTATAATCATGGTCTCATCATCATTTATGCTGAATGATGACTTTATGAGGGTTCAAACCGTCTTAACTTTACTTACGTGACTAATGGAAAGTTCCAGTGGAGTAATCAGCAGGGAAATTGTTTGCAAAAGCAACTCCGACCAATTTCTTTCTCGTGCTGTTTTTATATCTACACCCACATTGAACCGAAACATCAAAAAAGAGAGAGGAATGAAAATGAGTGCAGTGAAAAGGAAAAAGGCAACACGTTTCGCATGGCTTGCTTAGCCACGTTGCTTTATGGACGTGGCCGGCGGCGGGATGCAGCGAGCTGGCAGTGCTGAGTGAGAACTCATCCATACCTCACATGAGAAAACACAAATCCAGCCTTGCGCACCCCGCGGCCTGTAGTTAAGTAACGATGACACACTCCTGTGGCGAGCATTAGACTTTACGGTGTGATTTGTGAAATAACAAGAGACTCTGGGCCAAAAGCTTGGAGACCAGGGGAAAAATGCAGCCAAACGAGCAGTGTTTCTTTTTCAATGTTAATATTGGACGCGCTGAGGTAGGGGCAGGGGGGGGGGGGGCTGAGATGTCAAAGCTTAAGACCCCTCTAATGTGTCTTGGTGGCACATAGCTGTTGTTAAGAGCATTATCGCTGTCGACCATCTGAGATAAGTGGTGTAGTGCTGATGGGAGAGACAGAGGAATCTGCCTCTGCTCAATGCCAGTGGGCAGGGCGGCACACGGGGCTTGGGGGAGGGAGGCAGCGGTGTGGCCACTAATGTTGTTTGGGTTTGCATCCAGACAGGAATTCTGGTTTATCGGGGCCTGGGGACCGACCAGAGTAGCCCATCCCCTCAAGTGTCCATTATAGGAGTGATAGGGCATGAGCTCAGTGTTTCCCATGGAAGTGGCCTCACTATGTTGAGTGACATTGGGTCTCTCTCTTTCACACACACACACACACACACACTGTCTCTCTAACTACATGATTCCCTCCTAACTCTCTTTACAAGGATCTGCACATTGGCAAAAAGTTCTTTATGTTATCTCCAAATAGCTTCTTCATTTAATATAGCTACAGTAACCATTGACTATCAAACAACACTATCTACAGTATACTACTGTATCTTAACTAAAGTTTGCAGCAGCGTGACAGTAGCTTAGCTAATAAGCATAGCATTTTGTGTGTTGCAGCAAAATAAAGTTTCGGTTTCTTTCGCCATTGCACTGGGTAGCTTTGCTAGCATATGTCAGCAGCTTATGCTGTGTTTATCTACCTCTTTAAAGGGATACTCCACTTTTTTTTGGAAATAGGCTCATTTTACCACTCCCCCAGAGTTAAACAGTTGGGGTTTACCGTTTTCGAATGTATTCAGTCGATTTTTTGATATTTAGAAGAAAATCAGACAGTCATCAGACAGTTTCTGGTCTCTTTGACTTCCATAGTATATTTTTTTCCTACTATGGATGTCAATGAGACCAGAAACTGTCTGGTTACTGATATTCTTCTAAATATAAAAAAAAAAATCGACTGAATGGATTTGAAAACGGTAAGACTCAACTGTTTAACTCTGGGGGAGTGGTAAAATGAGCCTATTTCCAAAAAAAGTGGAGTATCCCTTTAAAGAGTAGCTTAACTACAATGTGATTATGATTAGCTTAACAGGCTAAAAACTATATTAACTAGTGATGACGCTAATAACTTAACTTTAGTGTGCAGTAAAATGACAGTAGTTTAGCTTAACCATGTATCATTTTGTGTATTTTAGCAAAATAGTGTAGCGTTCGGTCTTTGTCAGGTGACGTCACACTCGTGATACAAAAAGTACATTATGGGCATAGCCGCCATTTGTAAGGTATCGATGCTGGGTTATTCTGTTGTTGGAGAATTGTTTTTGTTTTTTCATTCTTTTTTTGAAACTAAACCATCCTTAACATGACACTATCATCATCATCAATACAGCAAACCTATTTTTGCTGTTACTAACTTTACAGGATTTATTTACATTCCTACCGAAGGATACAGTAACTTGGTGAAATGTCCGCGAGCTTTAAAGGTTCTCTGAGCGATCCTGGGTGTTGTTGACGTTCGGAATATTTTCAAACAAATCGGAGGCTAGCTAGACCCTCCCTCCCTCCGCCGCATCTCATCTCCTCCCCCTCCCTTCCGTGCTTCCTGAAATAATTGTGAACGTGCATAGTTCTAGCTAATTATATCCTTGTGTGGGTTTGGCGAACATAAAGCGTCAATTTAGAAGAAAAAAAAACAATTTAACGTTACCCACCTGTCCAGCAAAAACGTCTCGGGTTATGACTATAACCCTTGTTCCCTGAGAAGGGAACGAGACACTGCGTCGATAAAATCGACTCCTTGGGGACGCTCCCTAAGCGTGCGCCTCTGAAGTATGAATGAAACTAATCCAATCCTGATTGGTGTTGCGTCGTGACGTAACATGTGACGGCATACCCGGAAGTATAAAAGTGACGCTGTCACAACACACACTAGCCTCGCGATGAAGCAAGACGCTCAAGGGTCTGAAAAGGGGGCGTGGCAACACGACGCAGTGTCTCGTTCCCTTCTCAGGGAACAAGGGTTATAGTCATAACCCGAGACGTTCCCTATCGAGGGAACTCAACACTGCGTCGATAAAATCGACTCCTTGGGGAACGAGTACCCACTAGGCCACGCACCGAACAGACCCGCCCCAGAGTGAAACTGATTAGGCACTCAGCAAGGGCCGAGTACGTGTGCACCGGGCGTACTGGGAAGGCTGAGACTGTAAAACCTGATGAAAGTATGCGGGGTAGCCCAGCCGGCTGCCTCACAAATCTCCTGCAGAGGTACTCCCGACAGAAGGGCCCTAGAGGAAGCCATGCCTCTAGTCGAGTGAGCCCTTAAGGCCAAAGGTGAAGGAACCCCACGCACCTTGTAAGCCTCAGTAATAGCCTGGACAATCCAGTTACTTATAGTTTGTTTGGTCGCCGGGAGCCCCCTCTTAGGTGACCCAAAGCATACTAACAACTGGTCAGATCTTCTCCAAGAAGCAGACTTTTCCAAGTATACACTCAAAGCTCTGACGGGGCAGAGCAAGTGAAGCCTCTCTTCTCCCGCCGACACATGAGGTGGAGGATGGAATGCCTGAAGGACTACAGAGCGAGCCGTACTCGAAGGAACTTTAGGCACGTAGCCCGGACTCGGGTGCAAAAAGGCCTTTACTTTGCCAGGGGCAAACTCCAAGCAAGCTGGCGTTACCGCCAGGGCCTGGAGATCTCCCACCCTCTTAAGAGAGGTAATCGCTAAGAGAAAGACCATTTTCAACGTTAAGTCCTTAGGCGAAGCCGACTCTAAAGGTTCGAAGGGAGCGAGGGACAACCCTTCCAGAACTATTGCCAGATCCCAGGCAGGCACCCTGGACCTGATCGCCGGCCTCATCCTCCAAGCACCACGGAGAAACCTAATGACCAACTGGTGCCTCCCCAGAGGTCCACCATCTACTGGCGCGTGGAAAGCCGAAACGGCAGCCACGTACACCTTAAGAGTGGACGGGGAGAGACCCGCAGAGAAACGATCCTGAAGGAATTCCAGAACTGAAGCCACTGGGCAGTTTACTGGATCCAACCTTCGTTCTCCACACCAAGTGTGAAACACCTTCCACTTGAGGCCATATAATCTCCTGGTAGATGGGGCCCTAGAGCTAAGTATGGTTTCAACCACCTCAGCTGATAAGCCAGCATTTAGGTACTGAACCCCCTCAGAGGCCAGACCCACAGCTTCCACAACTCTGGGCGAGGGTGGAAGATTGTGCCCTCCGCCTGAGACAATAGATCCCTCCTCAGAGGAATCGGCCATGGCGGAGCTATGAGGAGTGATATTATATCCGAGAACCATACTCGTGTCGGCCATCTCGGGGCAACCAGAAGTAGACTGATGCCCTCTTGACGGACCCTCTCCAGGACCCCTGGGAGCAGAGCGATCGGGGGGAAAGCATACAGGCGAAGCCTCGGCCAAGCCTGTACCATGGCATCCAACCCCAGTGGGGCTGGATGTGAGAGGGAGAACCAAAGTGGACAGTGGGACGTCTCTCGAGACGCAAACAGATCCACTTCCATCGGTCCGAACCTCTCCCATATTGACTTCACCACATCCGGATGAAGTCTCCATTCCCCGGGCCTCAGCCCCTGCCTCGACAGGATGTCTGCTCCCCGATTCTGAACCCCTGGGATATACATTGCCCTTATTGACAATATCTTTCCCTGGGACCAAAGGATAATCTGATGCGCCAGTTTGCACAGAGGGCGCGATCTGAGTCCCCCCTGTCGGTTCAGATAGGCCACCACTGACGTATTGTCTGTCCGTATAAGGACGTGGCGACCCTCGATGTCTGGGAGGAAGCTCCTCAAAGCCTTGAATACCGCCATCATCTCCAGGCAATTTATATGCCAAGTGCGATGATGGTCCTGCCACAGACCCCTGGTAAAGCGGCCGTCCATGACCGCGCCCCAGCCCGTAAGGGAGGCGTCTGTCGAAACGGTTTCCCGGCGACATGACACCCCCAACACTGGCCCTTGGGATAGGAACCAAGGCTTCTTCCATATTTGCAGAGACTGAAGGCACTTGCGCGTTACTCTGATCATACGGAACGGATTTCCTTTGGGTGAGAACCCCTTGGTCTTCAACCACCACTGGAGGGGCCTCATGTGAAGGAGGCCCAGAGGAATAATGTTGGATGCCGCTGCCATGAGGCCCAGCATCCTTTGAAAGTGTTTCACAGTGACGGCCTGACCTAGCCTCACCCTGGACACCATCGCCAGAATTGACTCGATACGTGCGGGAGACATACGTGCCTGCATTGTAATCGAGTTCCACACGACTCCCAAAAAGGTCGTGCCCTGGGACGGTTCTAGCACACTCTTCTTCAAATTGAGTCTTAACCCCAATTTTTGAATATGGCCAAGAACGACATCTCGATGCCGAACTGCCATCTCCCGAGACTGGGCCAAAATAAGCCAGTCGTCGAGATAATTCAATACGCGAATCCCCTGAAGTCTCAGTGGAGCAAGGGCCACGTCCATACACTTGGTAAATGTGCGGGGAGAGAGTGCTAGGCCGAACGGAAGAACCCGATATTGGTATGCTTCGCCCCCGAAAGCGAACCTCAGGTATCTCCTGTGACAAGGAAGGATGGAGATGTGAAAATAGGCGTCTTTCAGATCTATCGTGACAAACCAGTCCTCGGATCTGATTTGACTCACGATTGTTGGAATGGTCAACATTCTGAATTTGAACCTTCTCAGAGACCGGTTCAACACCCTGAGATCCAAAATTGGCCTTAACCCCCCATCCTTCTTTGGAACTATAAAGTACCGGCTGTAAAACCCGGACTCCCTGTCTACCGGAAGAACACGTTCTATGGCTCCTTTCGACAGCAGAGTCTGTACTTCTTGTTCCAACACCTGAGCCTGCTCTGGGACCACCGCAGTGAGCACCACCCCAGAGAACTTGGGGGGGCGGTGCGCGAACTGCAGTCTGTACCCAACTCGTATTATCTGCAGGACCCATGGAGATATGTTGGGAAGATGATACCATCCCTCTACAAAATCTGCTAAGGGTACCAGCCTCTCGAGGCTGGCCTCTGGTGTCTTTTCGCTGGAAATTGATGCGGCCCGAAGCGCTGCATCTTTTCCTAGAGGGCCCCGTTGTGAGAACAACCTCGGTTGTCTCACTGCGGAGGGGGCAGCCCTCTGAAGTCCTGCCTTGGCTAGGACCTCTTTTCCGAAGTCCTCTTAGCCTGAATGACGTCCCTCAGGTCGCCCCTCTGGCTGGAGGACTTCGGTTTTTGGGAGCGTTTCCTCTGTTGCCAAGACCCCGGAGGGGGGGCTCTAGAGGAAACGCTCTCCTTCTGCTCTGCCCTGTGGGAGGAGCTGGCTGATGGCTGGGGCTGATTGCTTTGCCCCCCCCCTACTAGATTTGGCCTTCGCTTTCCGGGGGAGGTACTGCTGGAACGCCGCAGATTGTTTTCTCGACTCCTGAAACCTGTCGACAACCGAATTAACGGCGTCGCCGAACAGGCCAGAAGCCGAAAGCGGCGCATCCAGCAGGAAGGACCTATCCTTTTCTTTAATACCGGATAAGTTCAGCCACAGATGCCTCTCCGTGGCCACCATGGCCGCCATAGAGCGGCCAATAGCGCTGGCCGCTTCCCTAGTGGCCCGGAGAGACAAATCTGCGGCCTTCCTCAACTCCGCGACATCTTCAGGAGTAGGCCCCTCCCCCTCATCCAAATCTTTCAGGAGGTCGGCCTGGTATGCCTGCAAAATCGCCATTGAGTGCAGACACGAACCAGCCCGACCCGCCGCCATGTAAGCCCTGCCCACCAATGCAGATGTCTCTCTGCAGGGCTTACTAGGCAACACCGGGGTCTTTAGGGAAGACGCCGATTCGGGAGAGAGATAGCTCGCTAAAGCCTCCTCCACCTTCGGCATCTTCCCATATCCCATATCTCGAGCCCCCATAACATTGCTGTAATCTATTACATTGGGACTCGAAATACGGGACGAATGCGGTCTTTCCCACGTTCTCGAGATCTCTTTATGGAGATCAGGGAAAAACGGCAGACCCCGGCGGTGAGGCTGTGACCTGCGCTGCAGGTAACGCTCGTCCATTTTACTGGTGACTTGCGTTTCCTGCTCATGTTGTGGCCAGCTGATGTTTAGTCTGGCCACAGCGCGTGTCACAACCTCCACCAGCTCCTCATAACCCAGGCCGCGTGATGGCGTGCTGAGATCACGGTCGTCCGCATCGATGCTGAGCACGTCCCCTTCCTCAGAAGTAGACAGCTCAAGCACCGGGACCTGATCGCGGGTAGGAGAAACCGCAGCGCGGGCTCCCACACCACTCTCAGAGGCTGCGGGACCAGCCGATGGCGAGCGAGAAAATGCCTCAGCATTCTCACTCTCCTCCGCCAGATCCCGCTGCGAACCCCAGGATCTCAGTCGCCGCATCGCCTCGACATATGCGGGACCGGAACCCTGGGGAACGCGAGCCTGACCGTGCTCGTCAAAGCACGCCAGCCGGGAGCGCAGCACTCTAATAGGCAAAGCCTCACACATTTCACAAGCAGCCCCCTCGAGAGCTGCCCGTGCGTGCTGCACTCCCAAACAATACACACATAGAGAGTGTGCGTCCCCACCCGTGATGAAACGAGGGCAGGGATGCACACACCTCTTGAATTGTTCACTGGCCATACTTTCTTTCAATAATAAGACAAACAACACCAAATAAGACAGACAGTTTCAACATAAAGCGCTTGCTGAAGAGCGAAAGCTAGTGTGTGTTGTGACAGCGTCACTTTTATACTTCCGGGTATGCCGTCACATGTTACGTCACGACGCAACACCAATCAGGATTGGATTAGTTTCATTCATACTTCAGAGGCGCACGCTTAGGGAGCGTCCCCAAGGAGTCGATTTTATCGACGCAGTGTTGAGTTCCCTCGATAGGGAACAGAGCAACCTGAATGTCGGACTGGAAGCCCTTCTGCCGCCGGAGTTCTCGCCATCGTTCAAAAGCTTTGCTACCGATGCAAATTCGGAACTTCGCACGTTCTTTATCCGACTCCTTCTTCTTTTTAATTTGTTCTTCAGAATGACGTCTCTTTGGTCGTGTGTCGGCCATTTTTCAAACTTCCCTCTGATGCTTCTATCTCCTTCACACACACACCCCCTTCATGTGCTCGCGCACTAACCCCCCAGACCCACCCTCAAATACTTCTTGCCAGTGATTGGCTGGAACACTGTTTGATAGGTTTCGTGGTCCGGGTGAGACATGATTGTTTTTGTTGCCGTTTGTGGAGCCTGTGGTGTCTACAGAGACCGCGTTTTTTTACAGTGTGTTTAGGGGACAGGCAGCTAGCCGATAGTGAGGAGACGTTCGATGTATGTGACAAAAAATGTTTTGGCCCCACATCGCTTAGAGAACCTTTAAGAGATGTATAGTTTTTAAATTGTTCACTGGTAACGTTATATGCGCTTATACCATAAAACAAGATAGTTGACAATGCCGATGTATGAAGATGAGAAAGCAATGCAGGATCAGCACTCCAACTTACTGCAGTCAGCTGAGCTCATATGGATCTGTGTTCTGAATGGATGACAATTTCTCCAAATAACGGTACCTGCCATATTTATCGAGTTTTTTTGCAGTACGCCATTTTCTCAGTTTTCTTGTGCTTCTGCAGTTTTGCGAGTTATTTACTCGTTATCGCTACTCGTGTAATCTCTTCAATGCAATGCTCACAGTCAGTAGCGATACCTCAAAAATGGCGCCGCAGTGACGTCACACACAACAAACCCACGTGTCTGACAAAGACCGATTGTTTTGGGTGTTGCGCCATAGTATGACAAAATGTGATATGTTTATTTATTTATTTTTTTACATAGCATTGTATTGGACAGCAAACGCGCTAAAAACTATCTCTACTGTGTTTATTTTTGTCCTAACTATCCTTTACCACCACAAGCGAAGTGCATCACAGCTTTTTGTCAATTGCTTGGTTTCTATTTTGTGGTGTTGCACTGGGTAAATTTGCTAATGTTAGCCGCTTGTAGTGTAACCGTTTTTCTGAAGGACTATGCTTTACCAGAGAAAGTCGCTGTCTGATTATGAGTAGACTGTAGTTTAACATGCTACATGAATCAGCTCACTGTTCTCAGATATGTGTGACGAACTAATTCCTCAAATCTCACAGCTATTGTTGATTCATTATCATATATGTTGATGACTGTTGCTGGTAAACTGAATTCTGTTATATGCTAGTTTTTTTCTAATAGCAAAACTCTGTCCATATGTCTGCCAGCCAAGGCTAACAAGTCTTAGTGATCTGCTGTGCTCTCCAGCCCCCTGAGGAGCTTTGGGACTCCGAGGCAGCTCCAGACAGACAATACGCACGTTGTTACTATATGCTGCTTTTGCACAGAACAGACAGTTGGGGCTGGTGTTGTGCCCGCTGATCTGACCCTCTTTAGAGTCACTTGGTGGCTTTTGGGGGTATGTTCAATGCTGTGAAACACTGTCAAATGCCGCCTTTCATGGCAATGACATGCTGAAGATTAAGACATCAAGGCTTGTCTGCCAGCAGGAAATTCACAGTTCTTCTTGGGTTAATTGGAAATCCAAATGTTTTGAGGTGGAAGACAGTGGGCCAATGCAGCAAGAGCCACTATAGACTTGATTTGTTACATTAACATTTCTTTCAAAGTGTTCTATCAAAAATGCTAGCGAAGAACATGGTTAAGAGGAAACTACCGGTAGTCCTTTTATACTCCATCAGCATCGCTAAAATGCACTCTCGTAACCACACACACAAATAATCGCGTCAGCCCCCTGCTGGCTTAGAGCAGCACACTAAAAGCCAATGAATAGCTTAGTTCACTAGTATACAATGTTGAAACACTATGAATTGATTTCTTATCCCTTTCTTCTACGTAATTGGCGTCGCCAAAGATTTTTTTCATCTCCTTTCGGCCTATTTTCGAAAATGAATAATGCGACAAGCCCCAGATCCAACTTTTCCGCCATGCTGTTTATTTATCTATTCAACCCCCCCCATCGCCGTCTTACGACACTTCGCATGAAAAGTGGCCGCAGAATAGTGGTGACAGCCATGTCTAATATCTCTTTCTGCCAATTTTGGCTTCTTTCCCCTCCTCCGCACTTGATGTCTTTATATTCTCCTGAGAGTGCAGTGGGAATGAAAGGACGAGGCCTAGCTGCTGACCTCCGAGGGAGGAGAGTATTAAAAGACGGGAGCGAGAGAGAGCGAGCGAAGGATGGCGGAGAGAGAAAGAGAGGGAGCAGTCTTTCCTGCTGAGAGCCGGCTATCTGGACTGGCAGGCTAAAGCTGGCCTTCAGACGCCTTTTGTCAAACGGGTTGAGAAGAAGAGAGCCTCCTCTTCACTGGAGCTGAGACAATGCTGGGTTTGTCATCCCCGAAGGGTCTCCCGGTGAGAAAGAGAAGAGCTCGTCGTGGTCAGGGGTAGCCTTTGGGCCTTGCAGATGTTGAAATAGGGATGATTTATTAGGCCCGGTGTCCTCGGTGGCACTTGGCCAGCGTCCCAGACAAGAGCGCGAGAAGAAGACAACAGGGGAGATCAGCGGGCCGTTGTGGATCAGAGACATCTTAATACCGTGTATGGGCATGGAGAAATTTGCTCTGCGACCGTCATGGTATTTTTGCCCCCTTTTCACTGAGAAAATAACTCAAGATTAAGCCAAACCCCCAGAGAGGAGGGTACTCACAAAGATCTCTTTCTATCTCCCGTCATTCTTTCTCTTATTATTAGAAAAAAAATTGTCTTCAGGGGTGGCATCGAGTATCCTTTAAGACGTTTGAAATCATTAAAATACAATTGCATGTTGCAAATGCAATATGTCAAACTGGCCATATTTACATCAACACAGCACAACAGCAATTGTATCTGAATGGTTGGAGGCAAGGAAATGATTTTATAGAGATTCTTCGCAGTTTAATACCTGGGGTTAAAGGGTTAGTTCACCCAAAAATGAAAATTCTGTCAGTATTTACTCACCCTCATGTTGTTTCAACCCCGTAAGACCTTCGTTCATCTTCGGAACACAAATTAAGATATTTAAGATATTAAGATCGCTCCTGCATACAGTCCATAGGCTTCTTGAGGTACTGGCTCTTGCTGTCCCCGAAAAGTCATTAAAGACATCGTTAAAATAGTCCAAGTGACTACAGGGGCTCAATCTTAAGTTTATCAAACGACGAGAACACTTTTGTGCGCAAAAAAACAACAAAAATAACGACTTTATTTCAACTATTCACTTCCTTCTCCATGAGCCTGTAAGTCAGTTAACGTAGTGTGATTGCGTAGAGCTACGTCACACGTAGGCTCACTATTGGCCGACGCTGGTCATGTGTGTGATGCGTGTGACGTACAATAACAGAAGCTTACGCTATTAAACTAGTAACCTGACTCGCGCAGAGGGAGAAATAAACGAATAGTTGAAATAAAGTCGTTATTTTTGTTGTTTTTTTGCGCACAAAAGTGTTCTCGTCGTTTGATAAACTTAAGATTGAGCCCCTGTAGACACTTGGACTATTTTAACGATGTCTTTAATGACTTTTCGAGGACAGCAAGAGCCAGTCCCTCAAGAAGCCTATGGACTGTATGCAGGAGCGATCTTAATATCTTAAATATCTTAATTTGTGTTCCGAAGATGAACGAAGGTCTTACGGGGTTGGAACAACATGAGGGAGAGTAAATACAGACAGAATTTTCATTTTTGGGTGAACTAACCCTTTAAGGGGTTTGATCAAACTCTAAAAAGTAACAATTTCCTTGTTACACATTACATGCAGTTACTATTGCAATATGCATAATTACAAACAACTAAACCTAAACCAAACCATAACCCTACACTCATTACTAATTTGTGTACTTACACTGTAACAAGGACACCTTAAAACATTTGGTTACACTTCAGAGTAATATTAAGTAACTACATGTACTCCATATAGGGTTAGGATTAGGGTAGTGTTGAAGTCGAGACCAGCTCACTTGAGTCCGAGTCGAGACCGAGACCATAGAGGGTCAAGTCCGAGTCGCGACCAGAGAGGTTGGATAACCTAAGGTTGGGTCTCAAACCAGACTTAGATTGTAAGATATCTTCAAGAATTTGGTGGTAACAATAAATTGGTGCCATACTCAAACATTAAATCAAATATACCATGGAATCATGTCCAATATAATGGTAAAAAGGCCACATAGTGTTGTAAAGGTAGTTTTATTATAATTATGACTTCAGTAAGTGCTCTTTCACATAACAGTACTGCATACAAATTATGTGTGGCTCTTATATGCAAACTGAATTAAGAATGATAAAGCAGACATTTTCAATACATAGTTGAGCTAGAGGCTCTACATCACATCTGACATGGGTCCTGCTGCATTTGCACGCCATGAACGTTATAGTAATAACGTAGTGACGTAATTATCATGACAAGTTTTGAACGGGACTCGAGTGGACTCGGGAATAAGTCCGAGTCCTATGTTCGAGTACGAGTCAATTCCAAAACGCACACGAGTTCATGACAAGACCGAGACCATTAAAATATGGTCTCGAGTACACAACACTGGATTAGGGGCTGGTTTGGTTAACACTAGAACGGCCACAACGGTCATTTTGACCGTTTTGAATTTTATATCTACAATAACTTTGTTGAAAAAAATAATAAAATCCTGCTGGTACCTGACTTTTCCTAAAATTGTCTGTATTTTCATTTAAAATGCTTTTCATATAAATTAAGTTACGTAAACGTAAGGCAAAACAAAAAAAATGAACATATTTACCTATTTCGGCCATAGACGGTCATATTGACCGCACTGAATTTTGCTGTATTTTTTTGTTAAATATCCCGCGGTTGATCGTGTTCTCTCTCAACTGTCAACAGAAAGGTCCGTCCGGTCACCTCTGTAGCAGTGTTTGCTATAATAATTTCTACATTGGTTGTTGATCAGAAATAAGCAAATAAAACCGGACTACAGATATAATAATACTTACGTTATCTATAGGCTATATAGCCTATATATATATTGTAAGGCTAAAATGTCTAAAATGAATGAGCGAATGAAGAGAAACATGACTCGAACTATGGCCCTGGAGATGCTTCAGAACTTGACGAGTGATGATTCGGATGTAGGGGAACAATTGGAGGTGGAAAGTGACAGCGACGTTTCCTGGGTGCAAGTTATCATTTCCTCCTCATCAGAGAGTGATTCAGAGTCAGAGTCCACATCAGGGAAAAAGAGACGGCTGCTATCATCAGACACGGCCGATCCAGATGTCCCGTTCATGTCGGGTGAGCTCTGCTGCCCTGTCCTGCGCTGTTTGTTTTGCTTCATGGGCTGTTCACTAATTCTGCTAGTCCTATTATTTTTATTAGCCTATTGACCGCTTCGCAAATCGTCACTATCTAACATTTTCGTCATAGTTTTTGTCATTTAAACCTAGTTTTTATTTAGTTATCGTCTCGTTTTCGTCTTTGAAAAAATGTGGTTTACGAAAATAATTACAAAAAATTATTCGTCAACACTGTTTTGAATCTAACGGTCAAAATGACCGTTTGTGGCCGTTCTAGTTTTGGAATTCTGGCACTTCTAGTGTTAAGGGTTAGTTGCAAGTAATTATGCATAATTTATAGTTATTACTTCAGTAACTACATGTAACATATGTAACAATGACACTGTCAAATAAAGTGTTACCAATCATGTTTGCTTTCTTTAGCAAACACTAGTCAGACAGCTTGAAGAAAGTCACCCAAAAATAGGTGGTATTGTCTGAGAAAACAACGAAAAAGGGTTTAACCACCAACTACTTCTCCGTTAGACGGCAATGTTTTCTGGAGCAAACTGTTGAACCCAATTCTCCCAAAGAAACCACTTCTCAAGCACCTCTAGCAGAACTGAATGGCTTTTAATCTCAGCTGTTGTTTGTCCGGTTTACGTCGGGCATTCTTAATAGACCTCAGAGGGTTAGTTAAAGAGCGAAAGTTTAGACAGCTTTCATCAAGTCGGTGGAGAAGATTGATTGGCAATGTAATTTACCCCCACCCCAATGTCCAGCCAGTAAGTGCCTAGAGGAACTGTATGTGTGTAAAAGTGAAAGTGCACAGATGAAAAGACTGATTGCTTCTCGGTGTCAGGGACAGAGGTCCATTGGTGAACAGTTGCACAACGTGGCATGTGACCGGCTAGAGTAACACGGCTGACGGGACCCGGAGGAGGGGGGTCATCAGTCATCCGGGCCGAACGCTCTTGTGCCGTCTCTCACGTCTGTCATCTTCCTATGCTTGCATTTTGACCGAGACATGCACAATAACACCAACATCAACAGTTGCAGACAAGCGTGAACTCACCCAGACTCACCCTTTCAAATTCAGGATCCCGTGTTTCCTGTATCAAACTCCGTTCATAAGCAGGAACGTGAATGAGGAGCTAAAGGGCTTATTTTTGATGGACAGGACACTGTGACAGCACAGAGAAAGCACGGCAAGGTAGATGGAGAGAAAGAGAGACTGTCAGGCTTCCTGGACAAAATAATTTATTTTATTTTTTTCATTTCGCTCATTCAAACCACCGGCGGTGTCCGCTCGGATCTTTGCGCTCTGTTGTCTGTCAAAACTTTCTGCATCAGCATAAAACCTTTCAAAATGTTTGAGTTTTCTCCCACTAGACATGATTAAATGTTTTTTTTTCCCAGGGTGGTGAAAAAAAAAAGTGCTGTCTTTGTATAAAAAGTGGCAGCTCCGTCCGGGAGCTACAGCAAAGGTTAATGACAAACAACGGACAATGAACACAGGACAAAGAGTGGCATACACATCGTTTTCCTCTCTCTTCCCCCTCTTTTTTTTTCTCATTCTCTCAATAGCTGTTTTTCATTTCTGTAAATGGGCCATTCAATGAAATGGGTGCCTCTTCCAGTTTGATGAGTTTTCGTAAGTTTTTTTTTAACATATTCTATCAGTCAAATAATACATGTAAGACTTCTCAAACTGTTTTTTTTAGGATATAACTCTGCTAATTAAAATAACAGGATGGATGGTATTAGGGATGAAAGTTTATATTATATTCTGCTCAAAATTGAGAGACTTTGAAAATTGAAATTCTCTACAAAATATCCACTTTTCAATTGTCAGTTGTTTGCTTTAATGATAAAACTATCTTTTTAGAGATGCTTTAAGCAAAATTTGAATTTGTCTCATATTTCATGAAATTTGCATAATTGATTTGGTTATTTATTACTATGAAGCTGCTTTGAAACAATCTGTATAGTATAAAGCGCTTCATAAATAATGGCGACTTGACTGACCATCCAAAATAAATGTAAAAGGGTTGAAATTTCAAGATTAATATACTTCTTTGATGCTTGTTTTATGGACACAACTGTAGACTGACCCAAATGTATTCTTCAAAGCGATCGTCTCTTCCCATACGCTAGCTGAAAATGAACAGAGAGACTGGTTAGAGAGAGTGTGTTGATGGGAGGGAACAAGTGAGAGAAAGATGCAGAAATGCCTCCTCTTCTTTCTTTCGAAAGTCTCATCCCTTTCATGTCAGACTCTCTGCCGTTTCTTTGCCCATGTGAATCAGAACAATGAGATGTATGAGCGTCTGAGGGGGCAGCGCAGAGAATACTGGCCTTGTCCTCCAGTTGGAGCTTGACGTTGATTAATGAGAGTGCGGACATGGGCAGAATGTTGAGGAAGGTTCCGGAAGACCTCAGGGGTGTAAAGGGAGGAAGAGGGTATGGGCGGTGACGAAAAACATGGGCTGCCTCGGGAGGGGAGAGGTAAGGGCCCACGGCATGGATAAAACTCACTAGTCACGACTGACAAGTCACAGCTCAAGAAAAACAAGAGTTAAACTTGTACTGTACTTATACGGTGTGTATATATTAGGGCTGTGCAAAAATTAATTGCGATTAATCGCATCCAAAATAAAAGTCTGTGTTTACATAATATATTTGTGTGTGCTGTATATAATTATTTTGTATATATAAATACCTATGCATGCATGTATATATATTTAAGAATTATTTGTGCTTAAATTATGTATATGTATATAAATACATAATCTATATTATATAAATATAAATATTTTATATACGAATAACACATTTTCTTAAATATATACATGCATGTGTGTGTATTTATATAATCAAAATAATTATATACAGCACACACAAATATATTATGTAAACACAGACTTTTATTTTGGATGCGATTAATCGCAATTAATTTTTGCACAGCCCTAGTATATATATATATATATATATTATTACTATTACTATTATAAAATAATAAAAGGAAAAATAAGATTTCCGACAACAACCGGAATTTTTTTTGTATATCTTATATATAAACACTCTAAAATGACTTTATATTACAACTTGTACTGTCTTGGTTAAATAAACTTCAATCTTCAGCTTCGCACTTACATTTCACTCACTTTGATCAAAAAAGCTTATTTCTTCTTTCGCCAAAGCCATGATTTTAAAGCCGTACCCTCCTCCTGAAAGCCTGTCCTCCAGCGGTCTCTCTCTCTCTCTCTCTCTCTCTCTCCAGTCTGTGCCGCACGGCTCCATTGTCTCAACTTTCATCTGTAGGTAAGCACCTCACTAAAGCCCCAGCCACTTCAAAACACGTGACAATAGCCAGATTTCCTCCCAATTTGCTTGTGGAGAAAGAGCCCAGAAGCTTTTCAGGAGGACCTGAATAGTCTGGCTAATTCAAGCACAATCCAGGCCTGACCCCTCATTTCCCCTTTACTTCTCAGACCCTATTTAGGTGCCCCTGACTTTCCTAATTCAAGAACAATCCCTGCTGCTTTTCATAAGCCTGTGTTGCACTGAACATATGTGAGTGTGTGTCTGTATCTGTGTGTGTGAGCGAGAGATCATAGAGCAGTGATTGTCAACTGGTGGGTTGGATTACTGTTCTGATGCAAATTACGAAATTGAACTCATCGTAAAGTTAAAATTACAAAATAAATATCAATCTTTTTATTGGTATTTTCAATCTATTACATCACAAGTAACACATTGGTGTTATTTTTTGCTTAGTCAAACAGCCCTGTTCTATGAAATAGGTTCTATCGGATGCAAAATATCTCTTTTTCTGTCCTTTCAAGATTAGAAGAACGTTTTTAAAGTTCTAAGACTGTTTAATTCCCTCCTTTCTCTATCCTAATGTTTGTGTCCCTATAGATGGTGCAGAATAATGCTGCAGGTATTGCATGTTGTCATAAAAATATTCACACATTTTCCCAATTGTAGCCCCTCTTCATTGGGGTCCGGTTTACTTTAGGATTAAATTAAAAATATTGTTGATAAAATTCTACTTTAAATGTCGTTAATGACCAGGTCCGACTATATAGTGTCCAAAATTGATGGCGTCTTTGGACTTTATTCAATATTTTCATTGAATGTTTTGAATGCATGCTGTGGCTGAAGTGTAAAACTAATGTACACATTCAATGTATTGGATGGTGAAATAAAAGGTGCAATATCAGTCCAACATCACAAAACTTACTAGCGCAAACTACTTTTTTTGGAGCCTCTTTTTAAGTAATAAATGAACAGTTGGAGAGCTTTTGTCTTATTCACTGTGTGCAGATCGTTTTTTCTAATGTATCATTTGTCATGACACAATAAACCATACCAAGTTTTGTGGATGTCATTTGGGCGAGTGGACATACCAAGCTTGCACTCATTATTCCCAGCCTATAATTCAATAAATCACTATGTGGCATGTATCAGCTATATTATTATTAGATGTTAATTTGTGGGTTTTAGTGAAACTGAGCTTTATTGAAAATGGTCAGATGGAAGGAGCTGTCCTCTGCAACCAAAATGGCTATATCAAGTCAATCGGTTTTGGAAATTGCTTGTGTTCTAGATGCGAATGGTCACAATGTCCACAGAATTATCTTATAGCACAGTGAGACCACTACCATGCAATGTAAATTGCTATGGCTGGTCAAGGAAGACTAGTGGGAATTTTGACAAGAAAGAGGATACAAATCACCTGATTGTGGGACCACCTCAAAACAGCTTCTAAAGACATGAATGAGACTTCCAACCTCCAATTTCATCTTCAACTGTAAGCCAACGGCTACATGAGGCTGGATTGAGAGGTAGTGTACTATTAAAGAGTAACTAAACCTTCAACCAACTTTTTTTAGTTAATGATCATTCTCAGTAGAATGGATCTTTATTAATACCAGTTAATAACCATTGATTTGAGTACCTTTTTTGACATTTGTGTATAAAGTGTTTTATTTCTACAATATAAGGTGTAAAAACGTCTTACTGCTGCCCTCTTCAGGTTGAACGGTGGCTACCGTATAATTGCAATTTTCCTATTGGATGTTCCGCACTTTGTGACGTACGCAAGTTTCAGCTCACCACGCTCTTGGTACGAGCTACGCCCCTGGCAGTATAAAAACCAGCTTGTTTCGTCAAAACTATTCAGGAGTTGGAATTGCGAGTATTGAAAATGATCAGGATGGAGTGTTTTAGCATCTATTTCTTCCCCTCTATCTCCTGCCCACTTTTTCAGCATTTTTCAAATATTGCCAGTGGGTGGAGTCAGGTCTGACCAGGGGTTTAGTTACCCTTTAAAGAAACCATTTATTAGTTGTATTTACTGCAACAACACATTCTCATCCCAAAACCTTATCTAACTGACGCTTTTGACCATACGTCAACATCCGACGTTAGCGTCAGTTAGATGACGCGGGTAGGTTTAGGTCTGGGGTAGGATTAGGGTTAGATAGCGTCAACTAACTGACGTTAAAGGGTGCCCTAAAATGTCGGATGTTGACGTATGGTCAAAAGCGTCAGTTAGATGACATCTTGGGATGAGAACGGGCTGGCAACAACAACAAAAAACACCTTGCATTTGGCAAATAACTTAAGGATTGGAGTATCGAAGATTGGAGTCCCGAAAATTTCAACAATCTAGCGTTGGATAGTGTCAGATATGTTCATAGGAAATGACTGGATTGTTTCATACCAAATGCATTCGTATATATAATGCTAATATTTATTTGAAGTATGCCTTGCAGTTTGTGTTGTTTTCTCTTTGTTCAGCATTGTTGTGTTTAAATCTGCTATATAAATTTCACTTACGGGAGGAGACCATGCTTCCTGTATCTTTTCTTGTGGACATCAAAGCAGTGTCAATCTCTCACTTGGCAAAACCAGCCAAACTAGAAAGATACGGTACCAACATGGGTTTTTATGATACATATTCATATTTGAGAGCATTTAGAGATTGTCAATTTTGCTTTTGATGATGTGTTAAGTTTGCATATTCAACTCAGTTAGTGCATAAATCTTTGTTACATTTTGTACGATACATAATTTAGTAAAATCTTGACAAAAAAAGTTGGGAAACACTGTTTGTTGAGAATGGAGAAAGGAAGGTAGAAGTGTGTGTGCGCATATCTGCTTTCTAAATATTGCTTGCTCAATCTATTTTTCTCAAGTATTTTTTTAAATCTCTTTTCTTCTCTCTTTGACACTTCATTGTGACCCTAATCAACCTCCCCAGTGCCAGAGAGCCGATTTCCTCCTTATGCGTGTTAATATGCTCATCTGTAGGGCCCCTCCAGCACCTCTCACTTCCCAGGCCGCCGTATTGTTATTAAAGCAATCAAGGCCTTTCTTCGCTAGGTTAAGTGCTAAGAGTTCATAGAGAAACAGATTTGAACTGCGTTTCAAACAGTTGGTAATCCTCATTTCGGATAAAAAGACAATTTAAAGACATTTAAACCACAAGCGATGACATGATGTCAGAGGAAAAGGAGCAGCGTGCGGGAGCGAATCATATTTTTGTCGATGTCATTTTCAGGGTTTGGTTTTCACAAGGAAACCACAAAGCCTTTAAATGCAGGTCAGAGGACGTGGTATTGAGTTCCATTAAACAGCCAGAAGCAGACGGAGAGAACCCAGAGAACTCAAAAAAGAGGGGTGAGATATTAAAAACACCAGTGTTGCGGGTAACACATTTCCAAGAAACGCGTGTGATTTCAAATCCCCCTGAGATTTATCTTTTAAAAACCTCAGGACTGCTGATAAACAAAAATGAGTCTTAACGTATTAAACTGCGCTCACGTTTACCATTGATCTGTGAAATTTCACTGGAGAAATCAAGTAATTTCGCTCATGTTCAAGTTGGTCACGTGAATTCACAGTGTGCTAATAATTAGAAAACTGCTTGGTTTTGAAAGTGTTGCTATGCTTCATACATATCTACGCTGAACATGTTTTTCCAATGTACCATAAGTAGTTTATTTTTTTTTATAATGAGCGCTGGAATTTTAACTTGCTAAATTTACGTCTCTCAACACTGAAAGGCAGTGAGAGTGCATTGAGGAAAGAAAAAGAGAAGAATGCTTATTGTTGTGGTGTTACTTGCAGGCCATGGGAAGATCAGCTTTCTGCAAGAGCATTCAGGAGCTGTGCATGGCCGCCCTGCACGGGATACAGTGACCGGACGGAAGAGTGAGAGGGGTTTATCTTGAAATGTGATGGCCGTGGCTGAGGAGACTATGAGAGGTGTGCTATGACTGTCCAACGAGCATGCAACTGTAGATTCTTAAGAACTTCACCAGGGAATCTAGAGCGTAACACCAAATCCTTCCTATACAGTGAGTCTTTTAAAAGCCAATTGTCAGGCCACAATCTTGTCTTGAGTACAGAAAAGTAAAAGTCAAGTCAAAACTAATTTTATAAATCGATATATATATATATATATATTGTGTCAACAATGGACACTTTTTACATTTCCAGGATTCCCAAAAGTGGAAGTCATGACAGTTGGGGAAAAATGAATGGGAGACTGCATCAGATATACATTCTAATTTGCTCCATTAACAAAATAAAAAATCCACAGTAGCATTTTAACGGCAAAAGAGGGAAAAAAATTGGCCTTTTTTTTTTTTTGATGATTCACTTTAGACATTCTATGAACTGTCATTGTATTAGTAGACTGTCTGCTTAATCTCTGCTAACAATTTTTTTTGATGCTCCTCAACACACATTCTACTGAATATAATTACCTAAAGTATGTCAATGTAATCTACTAACCTGAACCCCAACACCCATCAGTCTAGAGTTAAAATTGTGACTTTTTATCTGAAAATTGCATGATATAAAGTCGCAATTGTGTGCTAACTAACCATTCTGACTTTTTGTCTTGCAATTGCGACTTAATATATAAAAAGTCAGAATTGAGAGACGTAAACTCTTATTCTGTGGTGGAAACAAGCTTCCATTCTGATGAGAGTTACATGTAGTTTTAAGTTACGTACTTATAGTTAGTAGAAATCGAAATCGTTTTCTAATAAATCAAATAACCAATAAGGCTGTCATTTTTTTTTATTTTTTATTATTATTGTCAAGAAAATAATTACATTCCAATATAAAACGCTATATTTACAGTATGGAGCTAATAACTGTGAAAGTGCATCATCACAGTATGATAAAAAGAAATAACACTACTTATTTGTTAAACAATGTCCAATATTCACTAATATTTTTTTTATATCATTTAACAATAATCACTGGCTAATGTTTCATTGACTTTTGAACAGTAACTGCATTGTAACTTAAATGTTTATTATTATTATTATTATTATTATTATTTGACCTTTATTTAACCAGGAAAATCTCTCCGAGATTAAAAATCTCTTTTACAGGAGAGTCCTGGCCAAGAATGGACAGCAGTTACAGTCACAATATACAATTAAAACACTTAGAAACAATTGCAAATCAATGAGTCTACTTCAAGTGATCGAATAATAGATTTGAAATGTTCCATAGGCAACAGCGTTTGTAATTTCAATTTCGTTTGAAGTAAATTCCATTCAAATGGAGCTGCGTACATGAAAATGTTAAATGTAGAAGGTGATTTGCACATATTTAAGCATGTATTAATTCAAATGCAACTGTATTGTTCCACAAATGTGCACCTGATAGATGTGTAAATAGCGTTAGAACAGGTAGAGTTATCAGTCCGTAGCAGTGAAAGTCTATACTCTACTACCTACACACTGACCTCCCTGTCCTGCTCTTGGCCATGGGCCATATTAAGTGCCTGTCGTAAACAGACTTGATTTCCTGATCTGCTATCACATGGAGTCAAAACAATCCGTCTACAACTGCTGAGCTGATTTGTTTATGGACTGAATCAATCGTCTTTGAATAAATCAGAGATTTCCTGACTAAAGCAATCACCAAGGTGATTTTACCACGATAATGACTTTTCTGTGCCACCATTTCAGACTTTTACGAAATTATGGTAACACTTTACGGTAAGGGTACATGAATTATGCATTAATTCATACATTAATATCTAATGAATCATTAGGAACCAACACGAGTTCAACGTTTTTCATTCACGACTTCATGGATGAACAACACCTAATATGAGTACATCATCATGAATTATGATTTGTTACGCATGATCATGATGTTTTCTTTGTTCAAAGTTATACCACCTTTAAGAGCACATTGTTCATCAGAGTTTCAAAGGACCTAGTCACCACTTTAGTTGAGGGGCCCAACCTGATCTCGCGGGAATTCGTACGAATTTTACGAGGTAGATAATTCGTAACAATTCATATGACCTAACTCGTACGAATTAGTAGGATTTTTGCTAAATCGTACATATTTTACGAATTGGCCAATTCGTATGAATTCGTACGAATTACCTACCCCCGCCCCTAAACCCAACCATCACGTGGGTTCAGACAAATTGTACGAATTCGTACGAGTGAGGTTGTATGAATTAGTACGAATTAGTCACTTTTTAATCACTCGTACGAATTCGTACGAATTGGTCGTGAGAAAGGGTATAAAGTATAAAGTCATTGATAGATATGGCTTAGTTAATGATGACTACTGTAAATAGACCAATCACAGCTCATAGGACACATAATCTGTTGACATTCAAATACAGTAGTCATCAAACGTTGAACTCGTGTTGGTTCCTGATTCATGAGATATTAATGCATGAATTAATGCATAATTCATGCATGAATTTATACACAAATTCATGATAATTCATGTACCCTTACCGTAAAGTTTTACCAAAATTATTTACCTTGACAAAGCACTCGTTTCAAGTTAAAACATTACTGACAAAAACCATGATGATGCTTAGTAATCTTTTTATTTCTTTATTTTTTACTAAAATTATTTCCGTGATTATTATTATTATTAAAAAAAAACACCATGGTCTATTTTTTTTTTCTTTACTTACCACCTGACCACCTGTTTCGCCCACAATGTGCACCGGCTACACTGAGAAAAAAAAAAATCCAAGAATAAAAGAAAGAAAGCATAGGGACATTGTATGAGCCGAAATCCTCTCTCAGGACTGTCATGTGAAGAATTCACTCTCTCTCCTCTGTCACTCCCTCCTGCTCAGCCTCTCTTCTTCCCTGTTTTTTAATAAAGCTGTTTGCTTGTCAGCTCTTTTCAGGCTCGGACCCCCAGCCATGTGAAAAGTTAATCCCTGTGAGTCTGCGAGCAGGCTCCATCTCCCTGGGAACCCCCTTGCTCAGGCAGACTCAAGGACGACCCTGACAAGCTTGGAGTGGGCGGCCCGGGCCTGACCAGCCACTTGAGGCTGGGCCTCTCTCAACCACTTCTGCTCTATTCCATCCTTTCAGGGAGCTTTTGATGGGACAGCCTGACAGACAGTGGGATTTTGGATTTACATCTTCAAGTGCTAATCAAGTTGAAAGATGACAGTGGAGGAAAATAGATCTTTTAAAATTCCACACTATTCTTCCCCAAGACACCACTGTGCTCAGGAGACCTTCAGGGTTCATGTCGGTAATAAATGTGAATAAGCTATGACTGTTCAAATTGGACACTGGAATGCACAAGCTAGTTCCAAACAAGTTAGCTTGATCCATTAGATTTGCTATGCTTTTCTAACACAGTCTCATCCCAAAAAGTCATATAACTGACGTCTTGGGACGTTTTTCGACCGTACGTCAATATCCGCCTTTTTAGGGCCCCCTTAAACGTCGGTAGATGGCGATCCCGGGCCGTCATACAACTGACGCTTTACCTTTAACGTCAGTTAGGTGACGGGTTAGGTTTAGGGTTAAGTTTAGGTCTGGGGTAGAGTTAGGATCCCATAACCTCATCTACCGACGTTTAAGGGGCCCTAAAAAGGCGAATATTGACGTATATGGTCAAAAGACGTCCCAAAACGTCAGTTATATGACGTCTTGGGATGAGACCGGGTTGGCTTTTCTAAAAAGTGACCAAATCCAAGACAGGTTAAACTCAAACTGCTAAAAACTCAAATTGTAAACAAAGTTTAGGCCCCAAAAGGAGACCATCAAGAAAGTAAAAGAATTTTAATTCTTAAATTTTTAAAAGTATAAATAACATTGTACAAATTCATATGGAAGCTTGTTTCCATGACAATTTAAAACATAATTGCAACTTTTTGTCTCACAATTGCAAGTTTACATTTCAAAATAATGACTTTATAACATGCTTTATAACATTTTCTAAGAATTGTGCGATATAAACTGTCAATTGCAAGTTATAAGTCCAATTCTGTGTGGAAAAAGACAACTTTTTAAATTTTTGACATTTTTGCAGCATGCAATTGAGACTTTAAATCACGCAATTCTGACTTTATAACTCGCAATTGTGAATTTATCCATTATCTCACTTTTTTTTTCTTCTCATAATTGTGAGACAAAAAGTCGCGATAACCTTTTTTAATGTTTTATTCTGTGGCAGAAACAAGCGTACATGAACTCATACGAAATGTTTGAGTTCAAAATGAGTTAAAATCTGAGACGTTTGATTGCAAGCTTTTTAATCCTGGCAAGTCTGAGATCTTTGCTGTCTAGGAAAAAACAACTGCGATATTAATGAGACTCCGATTGTGATTGTTCCTCCTATGGAGAAGGTCATTTTCTCCGTACCGTATGCGAGTATGAAAAGACTCAAAGCGGCTCGTTATGAAGAGGGATGTGTTTTACTGACTAGTGTGGAAGAGCGCAGCCAGGGGCAGCCAGCCATCTAAATCCTCTCTTTCTCCATCCCTCTCTCCCACCCTCCCTGTTCATCCCCCGTCTTACGCTCTCCCAGGCCTGAAAGCAGCAGAAATTAGTTTTGAGGGAAACAAGTGCGATTGGGTCTGTATAGGTCAAGACGGACTTTGTTCCTGTCTGAGGGTTTATCTAAACTACAGCTGCGTTGGACAATGGGCCAGGGGTGGCTGACAGAAACCCAAGCTGTGAGGGCTAAATTACTGCACTGATAAGACTGAATTAGATGCTATGAAGTCCAGGAGCTCAAGAGACACTGAAGAGGAGACGAGAGACTGGGTCGATGACACAGAGAAAGACAGACAAAACAAGATAGACAATAGATAGAAGCTGCCTTGCTTGCTTAATACTTGGCCTCCATGTGAAGCAACTGAAAGACTTGACTCTATTGATTCTATAGTTTGACTTTGACATTAGCATGTCACTAAGCAAACTCTTCAGTGGAAGTCTGCGTGGGATTGATTTTTCACTCCTTCTCCTGTAAGATTCTGTCCCACTCTCACTAAAAACAAGATATATGTCTTTCCACTCCGGCCAACAACGTTTACGATTTGTCCCGCTCCTGCTTGCAAAATCCAGCAGGTTGAGATCTACATCGATTTGTCAGTCCGATTTCAGTAAGATTGCATCTCGCTCTGGGGTCATCGACTATTTTACCAATTTTCACACAAACCAGTGTTGTAGTCGAGACCAACTCACTCGAGTCCGAGTCGACACCGAGACCAGAGAGAGTCGAGTCCAAGTCAAGACCAAGTCCATAGAGAGTCGAGTCCGAGTCGAGTCCGAGACCAGAGACGGTCGAGTCCGAGTCGAGACCGAGACCAGTGACGGTTGATTACCTAATTTACTTGTATTTACTTAGAGAAATCCTTTTTTTTTTTTAACTGAATTTACTTAGAGTTTAAAAAATATGATCAGTTTAGGGTAAAAAGGCCACATAGTAGGTGGTGTTAAAAGTAATTTTATTACAATTTGTCATGCGCAGTTGCGCACTAGAAAATCACCAATCACTGGGCGTGTCAATCAATTTAAAGAAATATTTTATTAACATACATTAATAATCATGAAAAATATTTTGAATTGAACTCGAGTGGACTCGGGAATAATTCCGAGTCCTAAAAAAAAAAATGTTCGAGTACGAGTCAATTCCGAGTCCAAATGGACACGAGTCCATGACAAGACCAAGACCATTAAAATATGGTCTCGAGACCGAGTCCGAGACGAGTCCGAGTCTCGAGTACTACAACACTGACACAAACACAACGTTTCAGACGTGACCTTGTTGCATTTGTCACATTATGCAAAAGGCAGGTGCTTTCCCTTTCTCTCACATACAACCAAACAGTTGGGTCCTGACCTCAGACCTCTTCCCTGCAGTATAAAAACACATAAAATATTAAAAATCAAAACGTTCTACTTTATTTTAGAAGGTATTTCTTTTGGATTGTATTCATTTAATTATGCTGTCTGCCTTTAAGTATTCGCTTTAAGAAGCAACTCATTAAGGGGCAGATTTACTGAACAGGGCAAATTAGCGTGAGAGCTCAATTCCAAAAAAGCGGCGTAAAGTTCTACTGACGACACGCAAATTAAAGAACAAAGACGCGGCCGGATCATTTCCTTAGGCCGTGTGTCCACCAAAGCGTTTTTAGCCAGCTGAAAACGCTAGACGCTCTGCTGAAGACGCCGTGCTTTGGGCGCTTGAGAGCATTTCGGCAGCGCAGCATTTTTTCCGTTGAGACGTTTTGTCGCTATAATACAGAATATCCGCAGCAGTTGAATGTTGTGACATTGGTCGGTGTGGTATTAGTCCCACCCCTCCTCCACTGTGATTGGACGGCTGGGTAAAAAGTGACAGTGATGAGCGCTGCGTTTTATCCAAAGTTGAACATTTTTCAACTCCCAGCGACCAGTAAAAAACGCTGGGCGCTCGGAGCTTCAGCGTGAAAAAAAAAAACGCTCAGCGCCTCGGTACGCTCATGGCGTTTAAAAAACGCGGCGCTCCCATTGAAAACAATTGAAAACATACGCCAGATGCGTGGAAAAACGCTTTGGTGGACACACGGCCTTAATGACCAACACAATCTACCAAGACGAGCAATGCAGATTAGCAGTTTGGGGCGGTAAATTATGGCAGAAATACCAGTAAACTGACTAGCGAAAACCTTAGTGCGCGAAACGTCTCTCATGATTCATTTAAATACTCTCCTCCCATAAATTCTGCATCTGAAAGATAAACTCCAACAAATGCACACGCAATAAGGTCCGCTGCAAAAATACCCGTGTCCATTCCTTTTCAGCGCAAATTCTTCACTGCGTGTCTTTAGTAAATCCGGACAGTAGTTGTTTAATGCCAAAAGAGGGTTTGTGCTGGAGCTCTAGTAAAGTCTTGGAACACAGCTATTGTGTACAATGGACAGAGCTAATGTATACAATTTCAATCCGTTTCAAACATTAAACTATTTTACTGTACAGTAACTTGTATAGAAATGTGTAAGGGTTCTGCAATAAAATGCTCCTGCTGATGTCAAGAATCTTTCATTGTAGTTGCCAGGGTTTGAATCATCAAGTACTCTACAGTATATAACGAACAGTAGTTTGTGCCAGAGCAGCCTCTCTCTAAGGTAAAAGTGGCCCTCTGCCAGCTGAGGCTGTGGACTCCAGCAGAGGGAAGTACCAAAAACAATGGGCGTACTGTCCGTGATGTCACCCGTAGGTTTCTGAAGAGCATTTTTGAAGCCCAAAGTGGGCGAAGGCATCGCCATCTTGGCAGCGCGTCACTCCAACGCGTTCTCATCCCAAAGCGCCATATAGGAGGACGCTTTTGCAAAAGCGTAAATATCCAACGCACATGGCACCCTTTAACGTCTAATGAGATGCTTCGGTTAATGGTTAAGTTTAGGTATGGTGTAGGGTAAGGGTTAGACCACTAGGGGGCGCCTTCTGCCCAAATATATCTGCGTCTCATTTCACGTTAAAGGGTGCCATGTGCGTTGGATATTTACGCTTTTGCAAAAGCGTCTTATATGGCGCTTTGGGATGAGAACGGGCTCGTCACTCCCGGATAACCGAAAATGGGCAAAGAGGCGGGACGTGGGTGACTAGTTTGATATAGTCTATGGTAATTACACGGCTAATTCCTAATCCTACACATAACACATTCCTACGCAAGGACATTTCAACAATTAAAACAAATACTTCCAATATAGTCTGTGTTAGTAAATGTTACGCTATTTATGAAATGCAGGCATTCCATTATATGACAAAGTTTCAGACTGTTTTATATAGTCTATGGTTTCAGCCTACAGCTAATCATAGTCTGTCGAATTCTTAAGTGTAGTAAAGTTTTAAATAATAAATAAATTATTTTAAATAACTGAAACAAATTAATAGATAAAATTATAGTCAAATTTCACTCACTGGAAAAAAAAAAAAAACATGGAGCCCCGACTACTTGGACGGTCTGTTAGTACAATTAACGGCACAGCAAGTCATTTTATTTGATGACTGTATGAAATAAACACGAAAAAAGGACAAACAAGACAGAGATGCCAAGTTCAGGCAAACGGCTACAGGCAAACGGCTACCTGTCACTCAAGTGGCCACGCCATTATGCAGAATTTTAGTGCTTAATATCATTTAAATTCAAAATTCACAAAAATTCATCCTCCTCACAGTTGTCATAAAGGGTAACCAGGCTGAAAACAGTTTCTCTCTGCTGTAAAGTTGGGCATTTTAACATGGAGGAGTCTATGGGATTGACTCTCTTTTGCAGCTCGTCTCTAGTGGCCAGTCGATGAATTGCAGTCAGTGAGAGACATGAAGGTTGTCGCTTGGGTAGTACACTATGAAAACTACCAAGGAAAGCCTCAGGAAACTTGCACACAGCTAGGTGACTTTAAATATCTGCCAGTGCTATTAAGCATTCCAATCAAGCAATATGACAAGTATATTTTAAGACTATACCCATCTTGTTCTAAAAGTACACCTACCTATTATCCAAAAAGTACACAATAAAAGTACACAAATCACACAATAAAAGTACACAAATCTGCTATTATAGTCAAATCTACACTTGAGCCACCAGACACATACTTTAGTTCACCAAACAAAATGTATTAAATTCATAATTCACTCACCATCATGTCAGTCCAAACCGATAATACTTTTATTCAACTTTAAAACACAAATGAAGATCTTTTCAACGAAAGCCGGGAGATTTCTGTTCCATCTAAAGTCTATTCCAGCAGTTTAATCGAGTCTTCTGAACACATCCACACATCAAGAAACACAAACACAAACCTCATTGGTTCTTGTGTGTCAAGCAAGCACATTTTCATTTGGGTTTGAAAGATAAACAAACGTCTTATGGGTTTGGAACGACTTGAAGGTGTGTGTACATTATCTTCAATGAGTGCTTATGTTAATATATTTAAGAAAGAAAGAATCATGGTACCACAAAGCACTTGATATTTTACCAACAAATGAGATGTTGTTTTACTGAATTAGCGCAGTGAAGAAACTCCAGAAATCTGTTTTACAAAGGAATTAGTCCAAATATTTAATCTAAAAACTGATTTGACAATTATTCTCATGGCAGACACTAAGTAAACATGAGGGGTGGCGGTTCCTGCTGACTTTGTTTCAGTGTGACATAACATGATATCACTTGGACTCGTAGTCATCTTTAAATAGGCTCTGTAGAAAAGTGGTGTCATTGATGGAAATTAGTGTGAAAAATGTGTGTCTCACGGAGCAGGACGACAGATTTACAGGGATGGGTTAAGCTGCAGAGAGACACGAGCACAGAAACAGTCATTATTCCTACAACTCAACCACAACTTGACACACGCCTGGGTTTCAAAAAGACGAGAGAGCTGTTGAATGGGCCAAGTCTCCCTTCCAGGATAATGACAAATTTAACATTTCTGCACAGTGAAACAGAATGTCGTCATTGTCTTTGGGTTCCTAAATGGCTGTTATTTCACATAGTCGTCTTGAGGAAAGAATAACACTCAAACATCAGTCTTGTCTGAAGAGAGACACACACATTATGGCACACCTGGGGCGCTTGAGTGTTGCTCTAACTATGACAAAGAGCTTGAACTTTGAGTGACTTAAAGACGTTTTTTTTTCCACGCCGTTATTATGCTTGTCTGGTTATTAATTTATTGTGTTTTGTATTGCTATCATGGTTGGTAATCAAAACAGAATTGTGCATCTATTTTTGGCTGTAATGATCTGAAAACATTTGCGGCCAACAAAAAGAGGGTGGCGACCAGGATGAAAACTACGCCTCCGATTTTTCCCCCAAAAAAGTGGTGGACTTTAAATATGTAGACTTTCCATATACATATTAAGTTAAATGACACTGCGAGATGACCTGTGACCATTTATTTTATGATGCAAGTTTATATTTATGTACAATGTGCCATATAAAATAAAAGCAGTGGGTCGCTTTCAGGAAACAGAGATTTATTAGTCCTCAATGCTAACTTTTTTTACAGAATGTTTCAAAAATTGCAGTGACCTTCAATCCCATAACATTCAGCCTAAAAAAAAAATGAATTGTAACAGGGCTGAACAGATATATAACGCAATGCTTAAGCACTATATGTCTATGAATCTGCCTTTAGAGCACTGTTAGAATTGAATAAAGTAATTCAGCATTTCTCCGACAGCTGTAAGGATGCGTTAAATCCGACAAAGTTGTTTAATAAAGGGAGTATTGCTATTTTTTAAATATGAATTTTTAGCACATTTTTAGTATATATTTTCTTTAATTGTCCATTAAAGTTTTATGTTTGACATAGTATTCAAGTTTAAAAAAAATATGTGGGACAATATAAATGCACTGATCTAATAAAATCCAAATTTTGAGCACTTTTTACTGTATGATTTGTTTTAAATGAACCATTAAAGTAATAGTTCACTTAAAAATGAGAATTCTGCCATCATTTATTCACCCTCGAGTTTTTTTCCAAATCTGTATGAATTTCTTTCTCCTACTGACCATAAAGGAATATATTTTGAAGAATTTCGGCAAACTGACAGTTGATGGACCCTATTGGTTCCATAGTAGGAAAAAAATACTATGTAAGTCAATGGGGTCCAACTGTTTGGTTACTGACATTTTTCAAAAGATCTTCTTTTGTGTTCAGCAGAAGAAATAAATTCATACAGGGTTGAAACTACATAACAACGAGTAAATGACGTTTAACCTATTCCTTTAAGCTTTTGAGCCCCATTCACGGCAAGGTTTCTTAGCCGCTAGAGAGGATGTGTTAAAGCGGACATAAGGCCTTGAAAAATGACGTGCAGCCCTAGTGAAAAAAACAAATTTTGAGCACTTTTTACTGTATGATTTGTTTTAAATGAACCATTAAAGTAATAGTTCACTTAAAAATGAGAATTCTGCCATCATTTATTCACCCTCGAGTTTTTTTCCAAATCTGTATGAATTTCTTTCTACTACTGACCATAAAGGAATATATTTTGAAGAATTTCGGCAAACTGACAGTTGATGGACCCTATTGGTTCCATAGTAGGAAAAAAATACTATGTAAGTCAATGGGGTCCAACTGTTTGGTTACTGACATTTTTCAAAAGATCTTCTTTTGTGTTCAGCAGAAGAAATAAATTCATACAGGGTTGAAACTACATAACAAAGAGTAAATGACGATTAACCTATTCCTTTAAGCTTCTGAGCCCCATTCACGGCAAGGTTTCTTAGCCGCTATAGAGGATGTGTTAAAGCGGACATAAGGCCTTGAAAAATGACGTGCAGCCCTAGCGAAAAACAAATTTTGAGCACTTTTTACTGTACCGGTCTTTCTTTATGGACCCCTGAAATCGGCAAATAGGACAATGCACACAGCCATAATGCTCCATCAGCCCATTTTGTGGCGTGGTTTCTCAGACACAGCAGATGGATATAAAACAGATAAACGGATATAAAGCTATGATATTAGCAGTACTGCCTTAACGACAGTATTTTTGCAAAGGTCCCTTTAGGGGCTCTCTGGTTATTAACCATTCATTAGACATGTAGGCTTATATTTATGTTTAATATGCTATATATTAAAATATAAAACCAGAATATATATATATATATATATATATATATATATATATATAATATAAATATGCTATATATTAAAATCTAAAACCAGTGGGTCACTTAGCTGTATTAGCAAGAAATAGCTGTATTAGTCCTCAAGACACAAAATGCACTCAACCCTAAAACATTTTGAATGTAAAACGGCGTCGGCTAAATGTTCTATTTTTTTTTAAGTTTATTTTAGCCATTTTTTAACTGTCATTCAACTGTAAAACATTTGAAATGTAATGGGTTTGAATTATCATTGCAAAAAACATGATTTGAAAGAGAAATAGAATATAGATAATTAACATTTTTTTAAATGAATTTACTACAATGCACATTAAAATGCCTATTAAAAATGATAAATACGTGAATTTCAAGCTAACTGTGATAAGAGTTTAAATAACGTAGGAATTTAAGGTGTTTTTAGAAATATGGTGAGCTTCAGCAGTAACTGTTTCAAATGAAATAAAAAAAAAACTTTCCCGAAATTGTGATGTACAAAAGTCACCGTTTCCTGACAATGATCCCAGTGTCAAAACCACACATCCGTTATATAGTACAACCAAACGGACTGTAGGAGCCATTGATCTTAGCTTCTGTAAAGAAAACACAAAGTCGTTGAAAACACTGACTCGAATGTGAATTTGATTAACTTCAGCGAGAAGAGACAAATATCATCGGGAAGAAACAAATACACACTTTCAATGTGAAAATATCACTGTAATTAGCAACATAAACATCCCAGACAGACGTCATGATTCAGTGTAGTGGAGAGAGGAGGCAGTGTCTGCAGTGGCCTCGGGGCACAAGAGACCGTGATGGGCCTATTCATCAACACACGCATGAATGATGGGTTTTCACTATACACACACTACTCACAGGCCTCCAGTAACCTGCTCATACCCAGATGGAAACAGAGGTTAAGGGAATGTTTGATTAATGTCGCTGGACGATCCACCTGGAAACTTGCACGTATCACAAATCAGTGTAAATAACACGTAGCTACAGTTGCTATAAGTTATAGTAATACTAATAGAGATGCTTGCCTTAGCAAAAGCCTCTAATAATCCTACGCAAGTTGGATAATAGCAAAAGATGAGAGAACCGAAATTAAAGACCTTGTTATCGCCCGGCTGTATGAACAATTTTCATTAAAGTGCGAGATTAATTAACAGATGGAGTAATTGGTTATGAACAAATGATAAGGCATCAATGCACTAATAAATCCTGACATTTAATTTGCTGCCTTCTTCCCCCGCTATCAATTACGGTGTTCCTGGGAATAATTGACAGTGTTTCGGTAAGACGTAAGAAAGGCGGGCATCTTTCAAAGCTCCTAAAGTGCTCCTTTGGTGTAGACACAGCAACATGGACCATATGTTTAATATTAGGTGTAATCTGTCCTACTCAAGTGCTCTGAAAACTGGGAAAATTGGATTAAATTGGCTAATGGCATGTTTAAAAACTCCATAAAATGAATGTGAGTGGAAGGTTTTACAGTGTTTTTGACTTGCGCCTTTCTCTTTGTGGGTAAACAGAGGTTGGCTCTCAATGATGCAAAACTAATATATGCTGGTCAACAGAGATCTCAAAGTCCACAGGAGACATATTGATCAATGCCATGTGGATCGGAAAGGGAGCATATTTGCACAATAATGAGCGTGTGGTATTAAGATATGTTTTTTCAATAAATAATTTTGATGTATCTATCTATCTATCTATCTATCTATCTATCTATCTATCTATCCATCCATCCATCCATCCATCCATCCATCCATCCATCCATCCATCCATCCATCCATCCATCCATCCATCCATCCATCCATCCATCCATCCATCCATCCATCCATCCATCCATCCATCCATCCATCCATCCATCCATCCATCCATCCATCCATCCATCTATCTATCTATCTATCTATCTATCTATCTATCTATCTATCTATCTATCTATCTATCTATCCATCCATCTACACTGACCTAAAGAATTATAGGAACACCATACTACTACTAATACTGTGTTTGACCCCCTTTCGCCTTCAGAACTGCCTTAATTCTACATGGCATTGATTCAACAAGGTACTGAAAGCGTTCTTTAGAAATGTTGGCCCATATTGATAGGATAGCATCTTGCAGTTGATGGAGATTTGTGGGATGCACGTCCAGGGCATGAAGCTCCCGTTCTACCCCATCCCAAAGATGCACTATTGGGTTGAGATCTGGTGACTGTGGGGGCCATTTTAGTACAGTGAACTCATAGTCATTCAAGAAACCAATTTGAAATGATTCGAGCTTTGTGACATGGTGCATTTTCCTGCTGGAAGTAGCCATCAGAGGATGGGTACATGGTGGCCATAAAGGGATGGACATGGTCAGAAACAATGCTAAGGTAGGCAGTGGCATTTAAACGATGCCCAATTGGCTCTACGGGGCTTAACGTGTGCCAAGAAAACATCACCCACACCATTACACCCCCACCACCAGCCTGCACAGTGGTAACCAGGCATGATGGATCCATGTTCTCACTCTGTTTACGCCAAATTCTGACTCTACCATCTGAATGCCTCAATAGAAATCGAGACTCATCAGACCAGGCAACATTTTTCCAACATTTTCAACTGTCCAATTTTGTTGAGCTCTTGCAAATTCTAGCCTTTTTTTTTTCCTATTTGTAGTGGAGTTGGAGGTGAGTCTGTCTGTCTGTCTGTCTGTCTGTCTGTCTGTCTGTCTATCTATCTATCTATTAAAAACCTGAAATATGAGTGGAAGCTTTAAATGGATAGTTTGCCAAAAATACAAATCCTTACATCATTTACATTTCTGAATCTGTATTCCTTATTTTCTTCTGAGAACACAAAAGCAGATTTTTAGGAAAGTGTTTTATTGCCCATACCGTGCATCCCGTTAAGTTTAAAACCCCAAATACTTGTATTTTATGGAGAAAAAAAAAATCACATTAAAATTATAGTAATCAATCCCACTTTAAAATAAATTACTTTTTTGTAACTAATAGTAAATTAAATATATTAAAATAATATATTATGACATGTATTATATGTATTATTTCCCTTTGGCTGTTAGATTACTTTTATCTCAGGTGATATCCTTTTGAAAAAACAGTATTGTTTCCCCATTAGCAAAATTGGCCGATTTTAAAGAGAACCATGCCTTGAGGTGAATGGAAATGCTTACATAAATCTTTCTTCAGGTATTACTGCCTTCCTTGGTTTTAAGATTATAAAATGACTCACATAAGTTCTAAATCACAGAGAACATTTCCAAATGCTGCATCTCTTTAAATCTCTCGTCCAATTGTCAATCATTCTCAGTCTTTCTTTCCAAAAACCATTAGCATTGTTCACCTTCAAGGCAACCTCTCTGTACGTTCTTCACAAGATGTTGAACAAACCGAGCAGACAAGTTGCAACTGTGCCGATGGAGTATCTCCACAAATGCTTAGTGGCTAAGCAATTCGACACAAAAGCTGGCAAATATAAAGGTGAAAGGCAGGGTCAGGACAGATAGCGCCGAGGCGTGGCGCTCAAGTCAAGAGGGATGTTAGCGTAAGGACAAACAAAGTCAACCACGGGCATGAAAGCTGCCTGTCAGAGGCGGATCAGGAAACAAAGGAATTCGGGCAAAAATATGAGGAACAACCATGGAGAATCAAACATCTGTCACGTAGACCAAAGGCGCAAAGCGAACACTTCCAGCACCGGGTATCGCTAAGTCAACAGCACGGCAAATATGAGAAAATGGCGAGGTCGAGCTTTTTTTTTTTCAGCAGGATGAATAATGCTGATATGGAAAAGTACCTTGTGTCATAAAGGCAAATAGGGAGTTTGCGTTGCAACAAAGTCATCCCCAGGTCAAAGTCTTTGAAGTTTTCCAAGAGGTGGAGAAATAGAGGACGGGTGGCATCGATTAAAGATCGCAATGAAACACAATCGGAAGTAAATGGTGAAGCACACATTTCGAGTACTGTAAAATCACCGTTGAGTTATACTGGCAAAACCAATCAAAGGTTATTCATTAAATACAGAGATGACAAAAACACCTTTCGGCCGAATAGGTCTTGGAAACGTTTTATTCTTTTTTTTTTTCTTTTTTTTGTGTGATGTTTTTTATGTACCAATTTGATTTTATTTATCCTTTTACCCTATTTATCTATATAGATAGATAGATAGATAGATAGATAGATAGATAGATAGATAGATAGATAGATAGATAGATAGATAGATAGATAGATAGATAGATAGATAGATAGATAGATAGATAGATAGATAGATAGATAGATAGATAGATAGATAGATAGATAGATAGATAGATAGATAGATAGATAGATAGATAGATAGATGTACACTGTAAAATAAAGTGTTACCTGACTATTTAAAAAAAAAAAAAACAAAAAAAAAAAACAAAGATGACGGACTTCTCCAGTGATGCACATACTATATATTCACTGTAGTCTCAAAGGTTTGTCATGTGTATCTTTCCAGAGCTTATAACTGGATTGTTCAGTTTCGCTCAAGCATAACAGAATCCAATGACTCTTAAAAGCAGTTCCTGTTACATGTTGACGGAAAAACAAATAATGTCTCTGTCCTTCCGTTTTCATAACATACTTAAATGCCTGAGAGTGTAAATTAGAACATGGGATGGGTACAGAAAACCTTAAGATAAATGACACTAAACATCATCACCGAGGTCAAACTGGGTTTAACATCAGATCTCCCACCACACCCGCTGACACTGCCAGGGCACGGCGTGTGTACACATCATTTATCTGGCTTTTGAAGAAATGCCATAGCAAGCTTTCTCCTCTCTCTGATTCCCTCATACATTGATTCTTTTGTTTCTTGCTTGAATAAAGAGTCCCCTTATAGTTTTGTTGTTGAAGTAAAGTTCTATCAGTGCCACCACCCACATAAACTATTCATTTACTGCTAAAAATACTCAGAGGTTGCTAATTTCATTTACATGTAAAAATCAGTAGATGTGTCCTGCACTAGAGGAAAAGCTGAGATACAAGACTATTTCAGGAAGTTAAAGCACATTAATAATAGTTTTTTTTTTTTTAAAGGCACATACCAACCATAATTTTGACTTCCATAATTAAGTATCCCTTCCCTGGGCGAGCCCTGCAAAATGTGTGAATTGTCCAGTATTCATGTGAACATTCAAATATGATGTGCCAAGACATTTTTGTGCAATAAGAACAAATTTCATTTTATTTCACAGACATCAAATAATTGTTTACTGCATTTTTATTTTTGTGCTCTACGCAGTATTGACTAAAAGTACTGAAAATATATTTTGTTAACTGAAAGTTTAAATAAAATTAGATTTAAATATTAGAAAAACCTAATAATAAAAAAACTTTAACTTAGAAAAATAAAATCCAATTTGCCTGATTAATGAGTAAAACAGAAAATAAAAGGCTAAATAGATAAATTTATGGCTCAATGTAAATAGAAATGTAAAAAATTACCAAAAGCACACAAACTTAAACTAAAATTTTAAATTTAAACTGAAAATGTAAAAAAAAAAAAAAAAAGCTAGTTAAAAATCTATAAATACTGTAATATATAAATACTAGGGCTGTGCAAAGATTAATTGTGATTAATCGCATCCAAAATAAAAGATTGTGTTTACATAATATGCATGTGTGTGCTGTGTATAATTGTTTTAAATATAGAAATACACACACATGAATGTATATATTTAAGAAATATAATATAGATTTTAAATATATATATATATACAGTATTTAAGTGCATATAATTCTTAATTATATATATATACGTACATGCATGCATATGCATGTATGCGTATTTATATATACAACAAAATTATACACAGCACACACACATTATGTAAACACAAACTTTTATTTTGGATGCGATTAATCGCAATTAATCTAGCCCTAATAAATAAACTATAATACATAAAAATATATAAATAATAAAAATATAATACTGGTTCCAAAAAAAAAAAAAAAGGTTTGAAAAAATAAATAAATAAGAGTAGATAAAAAGTCACAGTTTTTATTTGTTTAAGTGAACTAGCCCTTTAAAATTCTGTTAAATTAATTTCGATTAAAGAGAGACTGTGACTCTTTTTGTTCAAAATGAACTAAATTGAAATAATGAGTCATACATAATCAATCCTTCTTCCAAAACGTGTTTTTGTCCTACCTTGATTCCCTATGATAAGCCTATTATAAGTGTTTATATTGAAGACCTGTCTGGATGTTTTTTTTTTGTTTTTTGTTTTTTTGATCATTTGTGAATAGTGAAAAGTTGCTCCGGCACTTTGTCACGTGTATGGTGTGGGAATGAGGTTAATGAGCAAGAAAGGTTGACATGAAGCAGATAAATCTCACACTGAACAGAGGAGAGTCTGCTGGCAAAAGGCGAACACGACAGAGCTCGTAATAAAACAAGAATCAACATTGGCTTGGCTTTTCGGAGATGGAGAGAACTGAAGGATTTAAAATGTTGTCAAAGCAATGTGGAGATGACGTTTTCATAACTCAACAAGTGAGCAAGGTATTTTACTGAACAGATAAATTGCCATTTGTTCACTGTAATGTTGTGAAGGGTCATTTTTTTATACACACAGTCACGCAGAGCCGAAGCACAAACAAAAACAATGTTCTTCCGCAAAATGCATGTGGAGGGTCACAAACTAGAACCACTAGAGGGTCACAAAAACTCACTGTGAGTCTTTCTAGTTGTTGTTTTATCTTGCTCTTGTTGACATTCCCTATATGTGTCGGTAAAGGAAGATGCTAATTGAGAAGCACACACACGGCCTGTGCTCACACACTGTCCCCTCTAGTCATGTCTGGCAGTAGACGGACTGACACACACATAAAGGCACGGTGACAGCAGTCCCCTATGGAACTAATCTGACAGCATCTCACGTTGGATTGCCAGCGTCCCACCTCACGTTCTATAGTGTGTTCGGCACTTCCGTCAATACCCCAGCTAGTGCCATCACACCATCGACCCCCTTAAACCGACAGAGCCACTGGCAATAAACCTTCCTCCCCGGGACCCCGGAGTCCCGCTCACAAACAGATCTGATTGAAAGCGTCTGTGTCCGGGGTCGCTGTTATAATATGTTGTGATAAAGAGAATCATAATGGCTTTTAAATAGACGGGCTCTGTCTCTTGTTCCTGAGCAGTGCTTTGTGGGTAGAGAGAGGGTGTCTCTGGGAGTGAAGCCCCGAGGCTAAGCATCTCGGAGATTGAGCTGTCCGTCTCGCTGAAATGAATCTGAGTTAACACCTCTTCAGTCGAGACAGGACAGCCTGGGGGACAGACAGAAGACCACTTTCTGTTCTACCTGCAGTCTCTTCTCATTAACCCACACCTGCAGCAGCAAGCCAACGCTCACACACATCCGTTCGGGTCCAAAACCTGACTAGACGGCATTTCAAAAGCAGATTCATTACTGTTGGAGGTAGGCAGGATAGTATACTGCATGTAAGCAGATTATATGGGGAATCGGAATATGTACTGCACTCTTACTAAATATTAAATAAGAATGCTTTGCCATGAGATCAGGTGACAAAAATCCCTACAAAATGCCAGACCGGGAGAGAGACGAGTTCTGTACTTAACCCGTATTGATACAAAATACAGTAGTTTTTCTGGTTTAGCTGTTTGACAAAAAAAAAAAAAAATCTTAAAAATGTATTTTAAAAAAAAACTGTACTTGCAGATATGTTATATAAAATAATAAAGAGTACACTTTTGAGACTATGGTACATACACTTAAGTACACTTTTAATAATGTCAAATAAGCACTGTACTCATAATGCATTAATAATGCCTTCCAACGCACCTTATAATGCACTGTGTATGGTCTCATGAATAATTGTAACGGTTGCGATATGTTACGCCTTTAGAAAATACCAATTTAACCAATTCTAATAAGAAATCTGGAAATATTATAATGCATTTTAACTTTGGTTACGATTATTTATGAAAATATATTATGCATTATAACATGCACTATGAATACCTTTATAATGCATTAAATGCTTTATGTAAAGTGTTACCAAAAGTTTTACTTTAAAGTGCATTTTAAATCATTCTGTTTTAATAATCTTTTGCAAAGTTGTAAAAGAAGTAAACCTTTTGATGTATCTAACATAAAGCGCAAGTAAAGTATAATTTGTACTGTCTGTGTTATTCTATATTATACTACATACTGTATGTAAAGTTAATATATTTTTAAATGCCATTTTGTATTGACACAAATTTCACAATTCGATTCGATTTCGATTCAATATTGATTATTTTGGTTATCAGTTACAATAAATGGCAAATTTTCTCAAGGAAATAAAATCTCTTAACTAATGCTGTAAACTATGGGAGTCTAGTTGTAGCCTATAGACTTCATTAGCCTAATATGAAAGTAATAATTAACTGTTTTGTAGCTATACAAACATTTAAATTACAAATTTATTTATTTTTATAATAGGAAGATTATATGAAATATAAACACTTAAATGGTGGCTGTCATAAAAACTTGCCAGATTTATTCAAATATGCATTAAATATTGAAGAACATTAAGATTATAATGCATATGTAATATGATGTATATATTTAGCAAAATGCTCCTCTCTGGAGTTATTTTTTCTAGCTGACTAACGAGTTTATGTGGGTTTTCTGAGGTAAATATGACGATGACATTGATCACAAGCTGTTTAACGTCTTTCCACGGTTGAAACGCTGATTGGGTTAATCAATGTGACATGATACGGATTTCGATAAGTTGTACTCTTATCTTTTAACACACTTTCAGATGCTCATTCATGTTTATTTCGCGCTGTAACTGGTATTAATAACCCGGAAGAGAGATCTCTTCCCTTCTCTTGAGCTGCGCCAGAGCGATCTCACGCCACAGCGTCAAAACGTTATTTATGTTTTTGAATTTCTAAAGAAAATGGACGTGATTTGAAAATTGAGACTTTGTTTCATATCAATAGTAACAAAGGACAAAGATTATTGCGATTTTTTCGATGAGCGCAGCCGCGAGACATTTCCATTAATTCAAATGAAACAGGATGACTAATCGATTCTTGAAATTTAAGAATCGATATTGGTTTGTAAAAATGAGAATCGATTAATATCGAGAAATCGATATTTATTACCCAGCCCTACCATTTTGAATTGTAACTTCAAATATAATATTACAAATATACTTAAATACATGCCATACAAGTTTCAAAAGAAATGACATGAAAGCATTTTTTGGTTTAACATAAAAGTTGGGTCAATAAACCACTCTAAAGTTCAGCTAGTTGTATACCATATAAATGTCAAAAGATTTTCATTTAATTGCAATTAAGTGTCTGAAAACATTAGATTCAGTGAGCATTTTAATATGAATTATTTTAAAGTAACAAGTGCTCTTTTTCACAATGCGTCGTGTCTTCCTGACCAGCAGACAAACACCCAAACCCCAAAACAGATCAAATAAGCCACTGTAATATCAATAAATACTATTTAGACGGAGTTGGCTTAGCAACATGTAAACTAAACTTAGCTTAGCAAAATCCTAATGCTAAATTCTAACAATGAGGAGCCCTATATGTGACACGTGGAGTTGCTGAATGTTCACTTCTAAGGTTCTTTTTCATGTGGACATAGACAGTTCAGCAAGACGGCTCAAAAAATAAAGCTATGAATAAGGCATTGAATGTTTTGTTTGGAGACTAAAATATAAAGAAGTGATTGTACCACAGACAGAAGTCTTCGAGAATGGCATTGTTTACCCAGCATATATATGTTTTGCAGTCATGAGAAACCATGTGAACTCTTAGATGTGTGATTTAAACACTCGATGGATATGTGTCTGCGTTTGGCCCATTGTGGCCGGTCTGTAATCCCGCTCTATTAACACCTCTGACTCTTTGCTCTTAGCTGCTCTGCGCTCTCACTTCTGTCTATTTGTCTTAGAGTTGGGGTGGAGTGATGACGTATCCGAGTCCAGCTCCTCAGGGACAGCGCGATGGCTATCTGTGTCCGACTGTTATGACTATCTCTAACAAGAGCAAGAACCCTCCAACCATGGCGAATGGGGCAGACAGGATGTGGCTTAGATGTTTCCTTTTAGTTCTCCACCTTTTAAACCAGATGTTTTATGAGCTTGAGGTTTCTGAATGATTGTTTTCATTTTTCTTCTGAGTAAATGCCCTAAAACGTAAGACAAAGAATAGCTATAACAGCCGTGAGTCAAATGATTGCCACGCGACAACCCTTTTAAAGTTGAAGAGTGTGGTTTCTGCACCACTAGCAACAAAAGAATTGCGATATTTCCAAAACCCTCCCCCTGTCTTTCATTGGCCAGTAAAACAGATAGCCACGCCCTAATATCACACCATTGGTTGTTGCTGTGTGAGGATGCTCAAACAAACAGAGCAATGTTTTGAAACCGCCACAGTCACGATGTAAACAGTATTTTTTACTTTTATTTTTTACTTAATTACATCTGCTCATTAAGGTGGGATTAGGGAAACGGCTATTAAATTTCACAAGAATAGGAAAGAAATAATGCGATTAAACAGAAAATCCTAAAATTAAGACAACACACTGTCATCCGCTTTCCGGCAGCTGCTAACAAGCATCATTTTTATAGATGGTTTGTCACAGATGGTCCAACAGATGTCTCTCCGGTCTTTAGCGAGTGTGTGTGCGCATGAGGGAATACCCATAGATGTGCTCCTTGTCAATCGTTACGCTGTCAGCTAGGGCCTTGAGTGTACTCTTTATAAAACATAACGCCAAAGTGCTTGAGCGTGTAAATTAGGGCTGAAATTTGAGAGTTGCGTCAGGAGGACAGAGACAGAAAGAGAGAGACACTTTATTTTACTGTAACTTTTGATCAATTTAATGCATCATTGTTGAATAAAAGTATTGATTTTTTTATTTTATTTGCTTTTTTGATTCTATATTGTGAAAAGGCGTCAAGAGATCTTAAAAATCCTGGTTGATAATGTTCCCCAGTTTATTATTTGCAATAAAAACGAAAGGTCAAGTCGAGTGCATTGAGCGATGGGATACACTATTTCATGCTGTGTTCTGATTGTATACTGCACTTTTTTTTTTTTTTACAAATGCAGTAGGTCAGCTGAGAGAAATAACACACTGTTCATAGTGTGCATGCTCAATTATCTGACCATTTCTGCATTGATTTCTAGAAAGAATTCTTCAAAACACATTTAAAAATAATAAAATGTGTTAAATTGAACAGAATACTACACTCCAAATGCTACCTGAAAGCATAAAAATAGTCAAAATGTTTCAGAAATAAATTCTTACTCAGATCCAGGGTTAAAATATATCCATCACAGGAACCAGTATAACGTTTCTGGCACAGCCCTATGTAATTCTAAATGGGTGTAATGGTATCAGTGGAGCAAAGAACACAGTGAGTGAGAGAAGAGAAAAAGAGAGAGAGCAGCTCACGTCTGATCAGTCATGTGGGGGAATCAGCATGTGCCCTAATGAGCAATTTCAATATCCTCCGATGTCATGTTGAAATGAAAATTAATAGTTCAATATGGCTCCACGCAAATGCCACGCATCTCCCATAACCCATATCATGTGGCGTGACCAAATGAGTATATTCTAATAGATGTAGGCAGAAGAGAAAAGCTGATATCTTCAGTAATCAGGGTTTTGAAAATCACCATTAAATGAAATTCAGGGATGGATGGAAAAGAAAAGGGGAGACGAAAAAAAAAACCCAGAGACATGGAATGAACATCTTTACCCCATAATGTGCTCATGTCTTTCCCACAGGCTGTGAGCTAGTCACCGCAGGGTTGACTTACCACATACACCAGTCAAATTGGGCCTTGAATCATTGGAGGCCTTGTTCATCTTCATAAGGGGCTTCCACACCGGAGGAACTTTTCATAGTTCCTAGACCTAAGGCGGAAGTACCCGGATGTTGGCGTGTTCTCACGGCAGGAACTAGGAACGATTTTAGTTCTAGGAACTCCTTCTGGAGGAACCAATTTAGCTCCTACTTCAGAGTATGGTCTAAACCAGGTTTCCCGAATCTCGGTCCAACCAATAGAGTTTAGCTCCAACCCTGATCAAACACACCTGGGCAAGCTAATCAATGTCTTCAGGATCAGTAGAAACTCACAGGTAGGTGTTTTGATCAGGGTTGGAGCTAAACTCTGCAGGGACAGTGGCCCTCCAGGACCGAGATTGGGGAACCCTGATCTAAACCAACATAATGGAAACTATCCGTGACGTTAGTATATACTTATTGACCGAACGTACGCGAAACACCACCATTTCTATGCAAACGCACAGATTATAGCCTATATATTTACTCGACAAACTAACACGGAAAACTGTGATAGATGGACCTCTCAAACTTTACGCTGAGGAAAAAATCCAACGCAACTTTGAGTGGACCAAGAGAAACATGATTATCTATTTCTGCCCAGCTAGCGACACTGGACATGAACCACACGGCATACTCTAATACCTATTCATTACTGTCTACTTTCGATGTATAACAGTTCTATCTAATAAAGTGAAAGCCAGATCGTAAACTAATGATAACGGAGAATGCGAGCAAGTCACAACAACAAGCGTGGCTTACGTCACTTCAGAGTTCCTACTGTCATTGCTAGGGTTGGGTATCGTTTGAATTTGAACGATTCTGATTCCGATTCCGATTCCTTGTTTCGATTCCGGTTCCTAACGATTCTCGGTTCCGATTCTTTTAAGAGGCAGGGTCAAAAAAGCTTAGCTAACCTTGCTAACCAACGACCTTTCTGAAGGAAATACTCCTTCTGTCATAAATTTTGCATTTTGCCAAGATTTCGTTATTTTTAGAAAAGTGAAGCCACACTTTGGATCGCCGACGTAAGCTACTCATATTCGACTCGCGCGGTTATGCCAACACTTCCGGTAGACGCTTCTTCGTTGGTGTTGTCCAGCGGTTTCTTCTTCCGCTCGGCGGACTGTGAATATCAAAACTAGGAATCGAAATTTTAACTTTTGAACGATTCCGGGAAAAACGAAAAGTTAGTCTCGGTTCCAATCGATACTCGATTCTCGATACCCAACCCTAGTCATTGCGAATGCAACCAGTGGTGGCTAGTTTCTAGAAGTACTCGGTGTGAAAGCCCCTATAGTATAAACTGAGGTTCTGTCTCAAATGGCGCCCTTGACCCTTGCAGACCTCCTATGAGTCCACACTTTGGTGAAGAAGTGTTGCTTGGACGTGACGTTCTTGGGTCCTAGAACACTTTGAAGTCAGCCAAACGAGAAAAGAAGCCTACGAGACTTGTGTTCTTCCAAATTCAAATCGAACCCAATAGCAATTCAACTAACTTTCTGATAATGCTAATAAAAAGCAAAATGTTAAGAGCATGCCATATCATCTCCACATACCTCCCATCCATAAGTGGTCTCTTTTACCGTGGCGCTCTGCAGTCCATTGTATGGTCCGAAGCGTTCTCCCATCCGAATTTTGACTTTAGCCCAGATTCCAAGGCCAGCCCCTGGAACAGACGACTCGCGGAGCTCCAAGTCAGCAGGGATGGGAATATCATCGGGAATGTAGACGGGCACCTCATAGGGTGAGCCCTCTTTAGGAGTGAAGTCCTCATTGCAGGGCTGAGGGGACGTGGGACCCACCGCAATGGGGGACATGATGCTGTCTTCTGTCTCCTCTTCCGCACTCTCGCCGGTCACGAGATTGGGCTCTGTGTCGTACATGCTGTCTACTGCCTCACTGTCATCTGAAAGACAATACAGAGACATTTGCAATACATTAGCAGAATAAAGAGATACAAATCACGTCAAATGTTCCCCAGCCTAAATCTGCTGATTTTGAAAGGATAGTTCACCCAAAAATTACTATTTCATGCAGCTCTTTTCAATGTAATGACAGTCAATTCTGACTATGTGTTTGCGGCTCCAAAAAGTACACTATAAATCAGTAAAATCTTGTACTATAGCATTTTTAAAATCAAACCAAATGGCCATCATTGGTTGCTCTTACTTAATTTTGCTTGACAGACACTAAATGCTGATTCACATACATTTTTAAATACATTTAGTCATTTAGCGGAAGCTTTTATCCAAAGTGAATGATTAAAGTGTTTTCCACATTGAGACAACCTGATGGGAAATAAAAGGTAAATCCATGGTGAATGGGTAAATTTCTCTTTAAATTGGTGGATTCTGATTGCCTGCAAATGATTTTATCATTCATTAGTTTTTTTTTTGTTTGTTTTTTTCAAACAATATCGTACTTCTGTGTCGTTCCCGTTACAACTGTTGTATGGACTTACTTATTCCCATAGAATCAGAATGATTAATAAAACTTATAGTTGGTTTCCATAATGAATGGGCCTTTAGCCTGGACAAAACTCACTAACATAATGCTAGGATGTTCTGGCAGGATGCCAGGGTGTTGAGAAGTTTTTGTGAGTGACCCAAGTTAAAAGAGTCTCAAGTCTTTATGATGTTTGTGTCTTTAAATGGGTTGGTTCATTTCTTTAAATAGGCAAAAAAGACTGATAACTCTACACTCAACACTAGGTTGTTTAAATCATACACCATGTGCAGTGTAGGGAGTAACGCATTACAAAAGTAAAACATTACAGTAACATATTACTTTTTGCTGTAACGCAGTAGTGTAAGGCATTACTAATCAATTTTCAGTAATATTTTACTCGTTACATGTTCAGTGAGGCTTGCATTACAGTTGTATTACAGTGTATTGTCTGCTTTTACTTCTTAAAGGCAACAGACTATGTGAAAGTTTTAAAGCAGTCTTTTAGTGCCGGTTCAGAGCGGTCGCGTCTGTAACATTGTTTTTTTCCTCATAAATGCTAACACGAAAACTAAAATAAAATGAATATTTTAAGTTCTATGGAGACTGGAGAGCCAAGCCTTCCTCATCCGATTTGCGCAGTGTAATTAACAGAATTACAAAAAATATATTTTGCCTCCTATTTTTTTGTCACACATGAATGTGTGTCTTTTCCCTAATATTAAAAATAAAACATAGACTGATATTTGTCTAATGTCTGGAGTCCTTTAAGCAAGTAGCATACGTTTCAATACATGTATTTTCTGAGAATTTTTATTTCAAGTTTTGACTGCAAATGTCATGTCCATAATGCTGGACTTCCCCAATTTTAAATAATTTATCCTATGCTAGTTTTGTGGTGTAGGTCTACGTATTTTATAATGTTAACTTCAAATAATACTAATAGCCTAATTTAAAGATAATGCAGCATTGGATATGGACGGTAAGGAGAATAACGCTGGAGTTGGAAGAGGTGTGTCGCGATTCTGTAGGTTCGTGGATCTGAGTCGTGTGGCGAATCGCGATTTCGGTTTCATATTGCATATCGTTACAGCCCAAAAGTTAAGTTCTACTTAGTTATTTTGGTGAAAGTAACTCAAAAGTAATACATGAGTAATGTAACGCATTACAATTCTGGGACAGTAATATTGTAAGGTAATGAATTACTTTTAAATAACAGTAACAAGTAATACCTAATGTATTACAGTTTGGAAGTAACTTGCACAACACTGACCATGTGTGTGAGGTAAATCATTCTATGGGGAGAATAAACCATCATCTTTCTATTACAAGTCCACTTTGCCACACCAAATAATGGCAGCAAATGACCCTGTGGCCTGACGCCACTGCCAGCCATCTATGTTTATTGTCACTCATTGCCTGACAGCATAATTATGGTACTCATCATTCATGCTAGCAAAAGGTACAACTCTGGTTACTAAAAACAGGTTCTGCTAAAATAGTTCTACACGCATGCATCACAAAGTACAAATGATGTGAAAGCCCTTGAATATAAGACCATTGGAGCTGGAGCTTTCAATCTTGGAGAGATTATTCGAAACAACTGACTCAAATGCGATCTGTTCTCCAAACCAGAACCTGACACATCTCACCTGCATCTGTGTTCTAAAATTTCTTAGCTGAGGTACTATGAGACACTTTCGATCAGTATCCATGATGACAACAGCTACGCAAGTACGCATGGATGGACTCGCTGTAATTTGTAGCAGCACCACTGCAGTTTGCTATCCAAACACAGGACCAGCAATCAGAGCTAACTAGGCCGCAATTACACCAGGAGTGCTTCCAATCAACCAGACACAGTCCCCCTGCCAGCACTGCCAAGAACACAAGTTTATGACTCCAAACTGCTTTCTCTCACATTCAAACGCTGTTTACTCATAAGCAACAGCAAAGTCATGAATAAGTATAAACTGCAGTTACTGCTAAGTTGGCTTAAAGCTTTAAGACAGCGGTTTCACACGGACGGTTAAAAGGTAGGGAGGAAAAAATGTTCGCCGTAAAACCCTGAGAACTTTGGAAAGCTTTCCCTTTAATGCAACATTACTGTAATAAATTGCATTATTCCTCAATGCTCTGTAATACTTGATTTTGATTGGTCAATGGCAGCTAAACTACATAATCGACCGTTGATTCTCTACACGACTGTGCTAGTTTCATGTTTTGGGTATCAATTCGTAGTCTCTGTTTTTCTTGCATAATAAAATAATGTAACTATATATTACGGTATGGTTTCAAATCAATGTTTCATTTCTGGGTAACACTTTAGAATACGGTTCCTTCGTTAATGAATAACTACACAAGAACTAATGAGTAACACAATATTAACAATCTAGTAACTATTATTAACTAACAAGAAACTCTGATTAACGAACTAGTAAGTAATATCGCACAGACGAAAGTGGTAGTTCACTATTAAGTAATCAATAACTATTATTTTTTCAATACTTCCCAGAGAACTACTGAAAAGTTTATTAACAATCTAGTAACTATTAACTAAAATAAATTCTTATTAACGAATTAGTAAGTAATAGCTCACAGATGAAAGTGTTACTAGATACTTCTGTGGGAGTTACTAATTATTTGGATTCGTATTATAAAGTGAAGATCATTGGAACTAACTAGTAATTACTCAAGTGTTACTAAAGACATTTTCTAAAAGTATACTAAAGTTCACCAAAAATCTCAAACGGTTGCACAAATCATCACTAGATCATATAGTAACACTTGAGTAATTACTAGTTAGTTCCAATGATCTTCACTTTATAATACGGATCCAAATAATTAGTAACTCCCACAGAAGTATCTAGTAACACTTTCATCTGTGAGCTATTACTTACTAATTATTTGGATCCGTATTATAAAGTGAAGATCATTGGAACTAACTAGTAATTACTCAAGTGTTACTACATGATCTAGTCATGATTTGTGCAACCGTTTGAGATTTTTGGTGAACTTTAGTATACTTTTAGAAAATGTCTTTAGTAACACTTGAGTAATTACTAGTTAGTTCCAATGATCTTCACTTTATAATACGAATCCAAATAATTAGTAACTCCCACAGAAGTATCTAGTAACACTTTCATCTGTGAGCTATTACTTACTAATTCGTTAATAAAAATTTATTTTAGTTAATAGTAGTTACTAGATTGTTAATAAACTTTTTCAGTAGTTCTCTGGGAAGTATTAAAAAAATAGTAGTTATTGATTACTTAATAGTGAACTACCACTTTCGTCTGTGCACTATTACTTACTAGTTCGTTAATCAGAGTTTCTTGTTAGTTAATAATAGTTACTAGATTGTTAATATTGTGTTACTCATTAGTTCTTGTGTAGTTATTCATTAACGAAGGAACCGTATTCTAAAGTGTTACCCATTTCTGTATACCTTGACAGATTTCCGTCCTTCCATTTAAACTCCATCCACCCAAAATGTTGACTTCTGAGTAATCCAGTCTTCTGAGTCGGTTTATAGGATGAACGGATTTAATTTATGCTGTTTTTGCCATGTAAACAATCACCACACATACCATATAAAACACATTAAATAACAGCTCAAACATACTGTACTTTCTTGACATGCGAGAGTGAAGATTGTTCTCACGTACAGTATTACGCAAGAACGTTTGAGCTTGTGAGATGTGTTCTTAGAACATGAACTAAAGGATTTTGGTTATGAAACGACATGAGGGTGAGTAATTGATGACAGAATTTTCATAACTGGGTGAATTGTTTCTTTAAATCTAAAGATGTCCAAGCTTCCCATGGTAACTTACAGTATGCAAAAGTTAGGCCTGGAAATGCAAATATTTGTGGCAAACCCTTTTTTAAAAGCCAACAATTCTCAACAATCAGGGAATGTATCATATTAAAAAACTCCACAGTGAAAAAAATAAATAAAATAAAATGAAAAGCTTTTAACACAGATCCTGCGTCATCTTGCAATTTTGAGGGCAAAGAAATGTTTTACCAATTTCTTTAATGATCAGACTTTCATTGGAGTCTCAAAGCAGCCAGGCAATTAACTTAAGAACATGTGGCTCAGTAGTAGCTTCCCCTTTTCACAGATCAGTTAAAGTTTTATAACCACTGCCTATCTGGTGCTGTTTGCAAGAATCAAAAGTGTTTTCAAACCATTAAAGCTTTTTTTCCCCCTTCTCATTTTTGGCTTATGACCCGAGTAAATTTTCAACAGCCATAGAAAGGGTTGGAAAATCCATTAAATACTCCAGTTAAAAAGGCTATAGTGTACGAACAGATAGCTAGAATCAAAAAGTGATTTAAATGACATTTAAAGGACTTAATTGTGATGAGAAAAACATCAGAACACAACACAATTTTCACAAACATATATGTTGCTTAGGACTCCAAATGGGACGTTTTCAGAAATATCATTTGCTTTGTTCCAAAATATAGACTTGAATTGTTACTATGTAGCTGCTTCGTCTTTTTTCGGTTCGCTTTCACAAGGAAACATTTCAAAGCATGCCAGAATCTGTTTATGCAAGTCACATGTGAGTAAAAGTGTCCTCTCATTAGTCAGAGTACACCCGTTTATGTTCCTCATTGCATCATCAAGATGCATTGACATGTTAGCTGCTGCTTTAAAGGGATACTCCACTTTTTTTTTTTTTTTTTTTTGGAAATAGGCTCATTTTACCACTCCCCCAGAGTTAAACAGTTGGGTTTTCCCCGTTTTCAAATGTATTCAGCTGATTTTTTTTGATATCTAGAAGAATGTCAGTAACCAGACAGTTTATGGTCTCATTGACTTCCATAGTATATTTTTTTCCTACTATTATATGGAAGTCAATGGGACCAGAAACTGTCCGGTTACTAATATTCTTCTAAATATCAGAAAATCAGCTGAAATAATTTGAAAACGGTAAAACTCAACTGTTTAACTCTGGGGGAGTGGTAAAATGAGCCTATTTCCAAAAAAAAAAAAAGTGGAGTATCCCTTTAAACGCAACACATTTCCCATTATGAATTATGATACAGATTGGTTTGTTGGCCCGTTGGGTCAGGTTGCGTTCTTTCCACCGAATGGATTTTTAATTGGACTAAAACCACCTTGTTCAGGAGATCTTGGATTAATTAATTTGGTGCGGATCCGAACTTGATTGCCCTGTTCATATACAGTATATGCCTTAACAAACCAAACTACGTGTATGTTAACATGACAACAATACTAAAAAATGCAAATGTTTTTCCTTTGTCTTGTTTGATTGCAGACAACAACATTGTCAAAACTATTCCTGTTCACATTTATCCACCAAAACTACTGAAAACGCTATGTTATGTTGGCAGGCCAGCAGTTGGCGATGTCTCTAGGTAAAGAAACACAGATTGAGCAAGTAATACGCATGCCCATGTTGCACCATTTTCACATATCCACAGTTTTGTAGTTTACATGGAGACCATAACAGTATAATTTTCAAAAACTTGCACATCGAAACCAGTTTTCAAAAGTTTGTGTTTTCAGGACCCCAAAACACTGTTGTCGTGTAAATGACCAGTCAAAACCGGTGGTTTTTTTGAGGGAGAAAACATGCCAGGTACTGAAACAAATGCTCCAAACGAGCTAGGTGTGAAAATCTCTTAAATCCATTGATGGAATTTTTGACACATATCTTCTGATCAGATGTATTTGGCTGCCCTTATGTAACTTCTGGGACACCAGGCACGTGAAAAAGCATTGTCTTCAAGGTTTGTTGGTTTCTATGTCAGTCAGAAGGTGTCTTCCTGTCTAAGTGAGCAGTTCTTAGCCAGAATTAGCTGCGATGTGAACCAGATTTTATGTCAAAGTTCAACATCTACCAAATACGAGAAAGGTGGACTGAATAAAGAAGCATTTTAAACAGACGCTCTGATGTTCTTTGGATATCTCTGTTGGATACTGATGTTCAAAATGTCTCCCGGAAGTGAAGTGACTTCTTGTGTCTCTGTTTGCACTCGCTCTCATACTGAACTGTTTATCCTGATTACATCAGGCCGTCATCATTAATTCGCACCTTGGGGGTCCTTCTCTCCTCTGAGCTACGGCCACAATGAAACGCTTGTTCTGCTTTGTTATTCCACTGGAAACTACTGTGCAGCCGGGCCATAGACATGAAGGCATCAGATTTATTTGATAAATTGTAAAAGCGTCACTTAAGCGGGTGTACAGGGCTCTTTATTATTGCAAGCTGCTATAAAGTCAAGGGGAGACACTGCCATGCTCTGTGTTCTTCTTCCTGAAGAGCGGATCTGTACTAGTCCAGCGATCTCAGGACTGGAGATCCTCGCAGACACACAGTAATTCAGTTTAAAATTACGTTAAGCATGTGAAGTTGTTAAAGCAACACTGTATTTGTTCAGTACACATGTGAGCCGAAGCAAAAGACATACTTAAAAAAAAAATGGTACTAATGCTTGTACCGTTACATTCCTAGCTAGACCCTCAGCACTCATTTTCTTCAAAAAATATAAAAATCTATTTATATGGACTAGCATGTGTTTCTCTTTAGAGATGTCAAGAAGATAGGCTTGAATGAAAAAAAAAAAAAAACCCGACTTTATGGAGATAAATATAAAACAAGCCCATATTGTGATATTCCAAATAAGGAAAAGCATCAAGATTTCAGAGACTGACAAAAAAAAAAAAAAAAGAAGTCCTGGCCAGTTTAACAAGTTTTGTCATCATCAGGATTACAAAGGAACCTCATGTTCCACTTGAATCAAAACTTGATTTTCTCTTCTCTGAGTTTCTTTACCTAAAAACTTTGCTTTCCAGAAACATGCTCTGTTTCCCCTCATAAAAGCAGCAGGGAACATTTCCAAGTAACAGTTAAAGTAGCATTTTTGTTTCTCTAAAAGGTCGGTGTCATGGAGAAGATTACAACAAGAGATTCCTCGTATTATCCTATTATATCATTATATTAGTACTCTGGTACGTGAGGCAACTAAAGCACCTTTACATGTTCCTTTATACAAAACTCACACTTCAAGCAGTCTACACACACACTAACAGTGTCAGCATGTATATATACTCTGCAGGCCAGAGCAAACTCACTATATGTGTGCGGTCTGGCCAACATCTGAAGAGAGTGCTTAAGTAAGTGACCTTAACCACCTCGGCTGTTTGAACAGTCAATACACAATGATCCGGGCGCACTGGCACACTTCACCAGCTTCATCTCAACTGAATATGTGAGCCATGAGCTCAATAAATAAGTTTCACTAATTATTCACAGCAATTGGCCCAATAAACATAAATTTATTTGATTCTATGTTTCAAAATTATTATTATCAATGTTGTTATATAGCACTATTACATTATATATTATAATATTAAGATAGCATGGTCTTAAAGGCCACTGAAGTGTCTTGGAATGTGCAGCTTTGTTGACGTAATTTTAACTGAAACAGGAGTGTAAAGTGGGACATATTGAATGGCTCCTCCCCCTTTTTTAATAGTCAATAGTGTTTAGTTTACCTCACAGACTGCAAGTCGTACTTGGCAGCACGTTGGAAGCGAGTCCGAGCGCTGATGATACGTTGGAGGTGTGAATAGGTTCTATCCAGATCATTCTTAACCAACACACATCTCCAACCCATATTGCTCTGTGACGTGTCAACGGTCGTTTGGGACAGTTATAGCATGGGGGCGGGACGCTTTAGATTCTAGAGAGCATTTGATTAGACAGAAGATGTGATGAGAAGCTGAAGCTGAAATCCGTGATCCATTTTTAGCGGAAGTGAGAGACTTTAAGTTTTGAATGCTATATCTCTTAATACGAATATTGTCATCATTGTGGAACAGACCAGTTTATTCGTAATCTTAAAGGGATACTCCACTTTTTGGGGGAAATAGGCTCATTTTACAACTCCCCCAGAGTTAAACAGTTGAGTTTTACCGTTTTCGAATCCATTCAGCCGATTTTCTGATATTTAGAAGAATATCAGTAACCAGACAGTTTCTGGTCTCATTGACTTCCATAGTAGGAAAAATATATATACTATGGAAGTCAATGAGACTTTCAAAAAATATTTTTTTGAAAAAAATAATATATATATATATATATATATATATATATATATATATACAGTATATATATAAAAATATATATATTTTTCCATGCCAAAAATAGATAATAAATATTGCATAAATTTAAAAAAAAATTCAATCAAATTGTCTCAAAATACTAAATTACAAAGAATAAATATTATAGAACAAAAATAAATTGCATTGGTTTTACTGGGATGGAGGAAATTGAATTTTTAGGTGTCTGGTCACTTTTGACCGGGAGGATAACAAGTGTGATTCCGAAACGAAGAGCACCTGAGGGTTAAGCATTTTATTAGGCCATTAAATGCCCTTATTAGGCCAAAATATAAAGACCTATTTTTGCATCTAAGTAATCAACCGCCTATGCCAGTAATTAAGAAAAGATTAAGCTTGTATTGGCAAATAAAAGATGCTGTGCATCTCAGCAATATTGACAACAACATGTTTAGATTAGAGTGGTTTTGACAATATTGCACTTGCAAAGCAGTATTAAGTTTGTTCAAAAGTACAAAAAAAGAAAGAACTAGAAACCCCTTTGCTGTAATACCAGAGTTTGAACCAAAACAATGGGGTAGAACAATAATATTCACCATGCTACAAAGCATAAAGACTTCTTGCACCTTTAGCATTTAATTGATGCACATAATTAGAAGGCTTAAATCCCCACACCTGGTTTTACAAAGCCTAATCAGTTACCAAAATCATATTAGAGCCTGCGGGAATCTGGCTCTGTGTGTGCGTGTGTTTGGTGTGTACTGTAGGGTGGTGTGTGTGTGGTTCCTGTCAGCCTCTCCTGATTGCCATTCTAGTCTGCCTTACTCCCCGGGGAGCAGCGCAAGGCCTTGAGCAGACATTTATTAACACGACAGATTAATAGCACCAGGGAAAAGACATTTTCACAAACATGATAAATATTAATAATAATCAATACTAACTTACATTTGCCAAATTGAGTTGCAAACATCACCCATGGGGGCAAGAAAGAGGCAAACGGAGAGAGAGAGAGAGGAGGCAGACGGGGACGTGGATGCAGGAAAAGGCTAAGGTTTGCTAATAAGTGCCAGAAGGTCTCAGACGTCTGGATAATGACACAACAGCATATGCTCCATCTACTCCACAAACACTGCAGCTCATTCACTTCCTACTCTATATTATGGACATTACGCAAGACCAACGCCGTGATAAACATTCATTTTAAACCCCTGAAAGCAATAAATAATTCAATGTTTCATTTTAAACACTATGCCACTTTGCAATCAAAGCAATTCTATTTCAGTGGGGAGACTGCACTAAACACACTCCTGCAAGCAAAGCAAGATTATTTGCAAAGAGTTGGATAAGCAGTGACTATCAAAAATCATTCATTCTGAAAATTAAACCCATGATCAGAGTGATTTCAGAATATATACATTTGAATTAAATTGTCTATCCAAGATATGAATAGATGAATGTACAGATATAACCATCATCATCATCATCATCATCTGTTGTAAGCAGAACATCAGCATGAACAAAAAAAATGGTGACCACACAGCACCAAATATATTCAAAAGTTAGGATACTTTATGTCGTTATATGAGTATTGAAATCATATATAAATCAATTTATAAAGAAAAGCTATTATTTTCAACAATCTAGTAACTCTATTAGGTATGTTTAATGAATTCTGAAAAAAAAAACCTGATTATTAAAAAAAAAGATATCTGGATATGGTTGCCGTCACAGGAATAAATGACATTTATTATAATTTATCATATTAAAATAAAAGGGGTTATACGTAGAATTCAGAAACCCTTGTTATTAGTGACACCGGTGGCAGTTAATCGAACTGCAGCCAGCAACATATTGCTCATTCGCACTCGTGCACACGTAACTGAACTTGAAGTTCTTTCTTGCTTTTCACTAAGAAGCCAGAATAAAGTTGGAAATACCTTAGAAGGAATCTATTTTAATGAATATCTTGACGCCGAGCATGCTGCTGAAAGAGATGTTTAGATAAATGTGCCAATTGTTCTCTAAATAACAAATCAAACACGCAACAAAAATGACAGTGGTGAGAAAAAGTCAGTTAAGAAAGCATCTGACCGTAGAGATGTGGATATGTTTGCACCAGCTCTGAAATTCAGAGACAGATGAGGTAGGCATACTGAAAGGACATTGTTATGATCGTTTGTTTATAAAGTATATTTGAGACTATAGACTAAATAGATCGGATTATGTGAGACTATAGTTTGAATTAATCCCTTTTCTTTGTATTACGCATTGGCATTACAGTTCAGAATGGATCTTTTGGCAGGATCCTGAATAAAAGCAATATTTTCATGGGTCATTGAACGGGAGAGAGGCTCTCGGAGCGCGCATAACCGTCACATCCTTTTGGTTTTCCTGGCAAAAACGTCCCAAGTATCATAAAAATCAATCTACGGGATTTCATAGACGACCAAGGAAGTCGAGGAATTTAAGTTTTGTTTGAAGCTGTTAACAAAATTGCAATAAAAAAAACGATTAATACAGTACATACAAATTCTTACAAATAGCCCCTTTAAAAGCAAATTATATTAAATTGTATTAATATTTCAAAATATTACTCTTTTACTGTATTTTTGGTTTATTTTTTCATGATGGATTTACTGTTACTGTATTTTAATGATAACTATATTAGCATCTACACCATCGGACGATATCATTCTGTTTGTTATAAGCACAAGCTGTAGTTTTGTCGTCCGCCGCTTTAAATGCTCTTTATAGCAGGATGGATTCTGATTGGCTGTCAGTGTTAATACAGTTCAGCACCTAAAAAAAAAGACCTGAAAGTGATTCCAATGATATTTTATTTATTTTATTTCATATTATTATTTCATATTGGGAACGATTGTTAGAACTATATTGTTATCGCTGAACGGTGAGACTTTTTGAAATGTAAAAAAAAATTCTTAACAATTGAACATTAGTGTATATGGTGCTGTGCATATATTTATAAATTGACCCACAAACTAAAATAATAATATGTATTATTTAATAATAAATAATAATAAGTAATAAACTTTTAGTGTGTTATATATATATATATATATATATATATATATATATATATATATATGAAGAGTTCAGATGCAAAAGCCTCTAAGTGCCATTGGAAATTTATTCATGTTCAGTAATTTCACTTAAATGACAATTAATAGGTAATCCTCATTGCAATTTAAGTGAAATTACTGAACTTAAATATACAAGCTTGATAAAAATGATCATTCTAGAAGAAAAATTAAAATTGCACTTGAACTCTTCATATATATATATATATATATATATATATATATATATATGTTGGCGGGTGCCAGAGCCATCTTACGGGGCATCATGAACCCAAAGAACATAAATTCTATATTAATTTCCAATTATATCCTGCCAAGAAGTAAAGTCTCAGTTTTGTGTGCATTATATAGCCCCATTTAGTTACCCCAGTGGGAATAACAGAGAAGAGAGAAAGAGATAAATGCATTAATTTCTATGAACAGGAAAAGCCATTGGTTGGGCTTGCGACAGTATCTGAATTTGGGAAATGATTTTCACCTCTGGCTCGGAGAGCACTCCCCACCTATACATCACCCGATTACTCCTGGACTGGCCCCGGTCTTAGTCATTAGCCAGTGAATTAACGACAATCCAGCATGCTATTAATCACACTGACAAAAGTGTTCGCATGCCACTGACCTGCCGGCGCACAGGGACGTGAGCAAAAGAGGAGATTTCAGAGAGAGAGAGAGAGAGAGAGAGAGAGAGAGAGGGGTGAAGTGGGGTAGTGGTTGAGGGGGTTGTTACTTACAAAGATACAGTACAAGAAACTGGCAAACAGCGGTGGGAAAAAGAGCAGGTAAGAGTACAGAATGAAAACTAGAGCTGTGACCCACCACTCAAATTTGCTTCTTTTTCTTTTCAGCATTTCCTTTCAAAAACATACGGGATAAAATATCTCACAATTTTTAAAGATTGAAATCATCCTCTTTCTGCTAGCTATTTTGTGTGTTCAAAAGCCAGTTGATTGTAAATCAAGTTAAAAATCAACAGCACAAAGACTGGAACTGTAATGGATTTGATTCATTCTGTGAGCATGTGTTGTGGTCATTTTTCTCAATTTTAAACATTTCAATTCTACCTAGATAGCCATGAAACAAGAACTTATTCTCACAACATATTACTTGGTGACCACGTTTTATGCATTCATTCCCTCGTTTTAGTTCACTTGACCCTTCGCAGGGAGCTTTGATTGACAGGTGATCTGACCATTCATACTTCGCCATCCGCCATTTTGTCCGACAAAGTCAGTCAGGAGAGTTAGTAGAAAAACATGGGAGGATTTGAACTTGAAAAACGGAGTGTGACGCCTTTCTGCGGTTAAAACAACATTCCTTCTAATGTTCATACATGTTTATTTGATGCTATAAATGAACTAAAAGGAAGAGATGATCGGATCACGAGCAGCTTTAAAGGAGTAGTTCACTTTTAAAAAAAACTTTTGCTGATAATTTTCTCACCCCCATGCCATCCAAAATGTCCATGTCTTTCTTTCTTCAGTCGAAAAGAAATTAAGGTTTTTGATGAAAATATTCCAGGATTTTTCTCCATATAATACACTTCACTGGGAACCAAACGGTTCAAGGTCCAAAAGACAGTTTCAGTGCAAATTGCAAACTGTTCAAAGGGCTTTAAACGATTCCAGATGACGAACAAGGGTCTTATCAAACGAAACGATCGCTCATTTAAAAAAAAAAATAACAAAGTTTAAGTTTTATAAGCTCAAATGGTTGCCTTGCTCTGTTCTGTGATGCGCGTTTGTGACTGTCCTGTTCGAACTCGTTCGTCAAAATCAACGAATCTTTTCCCGAGTCAATTTGTTCATTTCGTTCGTTGAATGAACCAAATGATATGAAAAAAAGATTTGTTCATTTTGATAAACGAGTTCGAACAGGAGAGTCACAAACGCGCATCACAGAACAGAGCAAGGCGACCATTTAACTAGGGGGGGGGGGGGGTCTTTGCGAACGGTCAATTGTGGCCACATCTTTTTCATTTCTTCACTCGTTTTAGATAAATCATGACCATGCTGTACTATCAAATCAGTTTAATCAAATTAGTACATGACATGACCACGATTTTCTAAAACGAGGAAAACTATTTATTTATGAAATATTATTTATTTATTATACAACAGTTTATTTATTACATTAAAAAACGTTCCCCTCCATAAGTCATGTGCAGGGCTCCGTACATTTCACAGCAGAGATATTAACTGTTGTGCATCAATACTTTAGTTTACTCTACATGATGTATCAAACTAGATCAGAAGACACACTGACATAATGATACAGAACACCTGCCCTTCTCTGCTGGTCTTTTCATGTGTGTGGACTCGGGCGAGCGGGTCAAGTGAATTAGCCGGGGTCGCTCAATAAGCCAGCCACAGCACTGGGCCGTCTAATCACACTGTTCTGCCTCATTGACCCGCCAGGAAAGAGCTAAAGGAGCCCAGACTGAGGACTCAATACAGAAGCTGGAAACCAGAACGCTCCACCACCAGCCCAATGCTAATTCTACTATTGTTGCAGTCGGCAGTGCACTGCAGCACGCACATTTTCTGCATGGAATGACCGGATAACCTACTTTTGATCTGTATATAATCATGCATAGCAAACAGAATCCTTCAATGCACTCACATGAGTTAGATGATTTAACTGGAAGTAATATCAGACTCAATTTAATATATTTCTGCCCTTTTGGGTATGGTGGGAATGGGATACTATCATACTGCTTACGGCACAGTATGTACTGTATACTGCCGACTATTTAAAAAAAAAATAGCATGTCAAATAGTGTTATAATAGAAGAAGACATTTGTTCATTAAAATAAAAACAAGCTTTTTTTATTAACAGCATGATTACTGGACACTACTCGATGTATCCAAGTGTACTTCAAATCTTAAAAGTACATTTTTCAACAAAATAAGACATAATATTAATTAAATTAAAGGTCACTTAAGTGTACTTAAAAAAAGTACACTTACACCACAAAGTACAATTTTAAAAAAGTGAATGTAATACTGTCCTTTTTTTTTTTACTTTACAGAACATTTTAAATAGTTGTGTTTTAATGTAGTACACGTATTTGTTGATTAACATACTAAATGGCATCAAAAGTAATTAATTTAATTTAAACTGCAGTGTGATATTTATTTGATATCATATGGATATCATATCATATTTAAATGTAATATATTGTAATACTAAATTGCAACTTCATTATTACTAATGTGCAATAACAAATATATTTAAATGCATGACATACAAGTTTCAAAAGAAAAGATATTAAAGTATATTTTTACAAAAATTATATATATATGCTTTCTTTGTATATATTATACACTGTAAAAAAATATTGATGGTTTAACTTAAAAAAGTAAGTAACCTGGTTGCCTTAAAATTTTAAGTTCATTGAACTGGAAAAAGTGAGATAATACAATGAAGGAGAATGATTTAATCATCAGAAACTCAAAATTCTATGTTATCTGAACTAAATAAATTATTTAAGTTGATTTGACAAAAGAAAAATGTTGTGATTACTACACTGTAAAAAATATTGTTGGTTTAACTTAAAAAAGTAAGTAACCTGGTTGCCTTAAAATTTTAAGTTGATTGAACTGGAAAAAGTGAGTTAATACGAAGAAGGAGATTCATTTAATCATCAGAAACTCAAAATAATAAGTTATCTCAACTAAATAAATTATTATAAAGTTGATTTGACAAAAGAAAACATGTTGTGATAACAAATCTTGAAAATATTTACAGTGTTGACACACACACATGTATATACTGTATATATATATATATATATATATATATATATATATATATATACTGTATATTTACACACAAACATACACTTGTTAGTACACTAATCAAATTTGCAAAGACAATATTAGTAATAGTTAAAAAAGTCCAACATAAGTGGGTAAAAAACATTCTTACATTCAACTAACTGCATTTAATAAAATTTAAACTACAATACATGTTTATGTAACTGAATAACACACAATTAAGTCCCTAAAACATTAAATCCAGTTTGCACTTATTATTTCTGTATAAGTACTCTATTTACATGCTACTTTCACATGGGACATCATGTAGCATGTTGTTCAATGCACGTTGCATATTTTTGCATGTTTTTGTATGTTTGTAATTGAATTAGGCCATAGTAAGCTATACAGTGAGCAGTTCATACTCCAATCACAACATAGCCAGCGTCTTACCAATCATAAATCATTACCTCAGCTGAGAATGACATTTATAGAGAAATGACCACTATATGGAAAAGCGACTATAAGAAATGTCACACAGGAGGAGATACCCCCTCCATTCTCTCCGATGAGAAATAAGAAACAAGATTTCTTCATTAAACTGCCCATGTGTCTGATACATGATACTGTCACAGAGACCCAACTGAGCTTGAATCAAATCACTATGTGGAAAAACTCAGTGTCAGTACGATAGGATAACGATGTTGATTTGGAAACTGATACATTTTTTTTTAGCATGATATAATTGTCAAATCTTATTTAACCTTTTTTTCCCCCTCTCTTCTTGATTCCCTTCAAAGCATCTCCAATATGGCACTTCTAATCTGTGATCCTGAATTCTCTTGGTGCAAAAGACCACTAAATGAATAAAACGTCAGATTTGATTAAACCTTTTTTTTAAAAACTGCATTTATTTGGTTCTGTTGCGAGCAGGGGTCAATCTACTTATGTTCAAGCCCACTTAAACATAAGCCAGGGAAACTTCTCCGAGTGTCAGAACTCACTAACGTAAATATGATCCTCTTTTGCTGATGAAGGCCTACATGGTCAGTCCGGTCATTTAGTCTTCTTCGAGAGTGATGAAACGCACAACACATCACATCAGAGGTGAAAGCGAGAGAGATCTGAACCTAATTCGCTCGAGCGTTTTTATCCTCGTAATGAAAGCTTCACTGGTGAAATGCAGCAGTTGAAAGAAATACTATCTCTTAAAGTGATTGTAGAGGATAGTTTTGAACAGCAGGAATTTAAACACAATTCCATAAAACCCCGGGCCATTTTTGTCTGAGAAGGCAAAAACTTTTCGGATGAGGAAATAATTGGCAGTGCAGAAATAATACTGCAAATAACAATAACAACAATACACACTATTTTAAATACAAATAATTACACCAGTGCTCCAGAATCCCTTATTGTGATTGGTCAGCGGTGATGACATCACTGTTTTTTGCAGAGTTGCTTCATACCTCAATTGAACTTGTTCCATAATTGCTGAACTTTTCTTGAACCAAACTTGAGTCAACACTGAACTGACTTCAGCTGAATGACACTATTGTCTTTTTTAAAGCTGCTTTGCAGCATAATTGAACTTTGTTTGCATCATTGATCATTATTTTCTCTTTTATCACTATGAAGCTGCTTTGAAACAATATGTATTGTATAAAGCACACGCAAAGTGTGTGTAAATAAAGGCAGAGTGTGTTTTGCCATCCTTGAGCTCATTGTGTTCTCACTGAGGTCCTATAGGGTGGCATGGCGTGATATTCTGATATTCGACAGATAGTGATGTCAACCTATGATGCCAGCAGATTCAAATGAATGGAACAAATTGGTGCAGAGACTGGGATGTTCACTCAATACTGTTACTTTTGTCATTACTTGGTATTTTTTCCTACTATGACAGTCAATGGCTATAGCGTCAACATCATTCTTTAAAATGTCTTAATTTTTGTTCAACAGAAGAAAGATACTCATACAGGTTTGGAACAAGTTTAGGGTGTGTGAGTGATGACAAAGTTTTCATTTTTGGGTGAACTATCCCTTTAAACATTCAGTTTGTACTTTGAATATGATATTTAAATAACTTAATTCAGTTATTTTACATGTATTTAAATTGTTGTAAATAGTTTTGAATGACTTGACTAAAACGATTATTGAACATTGAATTCATAAAAAAAATATATTATATAATACAAATGGAAATATAGTCGAACAAAGATATTAAATGCAAATTTTTCTCATTTCAGAAGACCACCACACACCCTTTGTGAGAATATATCAAATTATGCTATCCATACCCATGACAGTATAACTGATTCCCTTACTTTCCTCAACACTAAGCATTTCAGAAGAAAAAAAAAAGGAGGGAAAAACAAAACAAAACGCTAATCAATAAATCTGTCAATCCATTCTCATTTTCACTATTTTTCACATAAAGCAGAATAACAGGTCTGAAAAGGAAGTCATCATGTTGTGCTGAGGGAAGGAAGCAGGAAAACAGATGTGGCAGTAGAGTAAATGGTAACAAGTGCATTGAAGAACAATACAGCCGGTTCTCCTGCAGAACAGAGCTGAGAACCTGCTCAGGCGACAATCAGTCATAGCACAATGCTATACAAACAATGGGCTTGACTCTCAGAATTCTGGGAAAGGGGGCCAGACCACCAAGGGACCTACGCCGTTAACCGCTAGAGATAGCATGGTCCATACCTGATGGTCAGATAAGTACCTGCGTCTGCAACCTCAAAGTAATTTGCTATATATAACATTTGCATATTACACCGGTGCTCTAAAATACCTGATTGTAATTAGTCAGGGGTGGCTTCCTGTGGTCAAAATCAAATATATTTTTTATTTTCATTTTTGCATAAGGCTAAACTGAAATTAATGGAAATCTTTTCAAGGAATTGGGAATGTATTTAGATTTTGTTTATTACCAAATGAAACTTCATGAAATTTAAAAGTAGGCTTTGAGTATTTGCATGGCTGAGAATTCTCTTGTTGGTTAGCCCTATAATGATTTCAAATGAACACATGTATTTATTGCGATTAAATATTGCAAATGAGACTGAAAGTGTATATTATGATTAATAGTGATTAAGAGATTGTTTTAACACGAATTCTAGCTTTCAAGAAAGGAGTGTCCTTAGATAATTATGGACAACTGTAAATATACAGTATGTATATACAGTAGACTACACACACACAATGGAACTTGTATTGTATTATTTAAATCTAATAATGCATCCTCTAAAACAAATGAATACAGGCCAGAATTTGAAACTATATGAATATATTGTTTGGAAACCATCTCTAAAAATATACCTTACCTGTAATTAACCACAAAGTTGTTGTTTTTTAAATCAAGTAGAGGAGATGGCAAGAGTTAATGTCGCATTTTCACATTAAAAAAAAACAAAAAAAAAAACGTTTTTTAAATAATCTCAATACCGAGGTCAGGCCTTACGGTAAGCTAACTAGGACAGCCTCTTTATAATACTCTACTATGTCCTAAATGCTTAATGATGCAACGTGTTTCTTCACTTAATTAACATTCAACAGAGCATGTGACTTCATTAGCAGCAGAGGGCCGCTTTCCGTTCACATAAATAACGCCTCGTACCTGAGACTGCGGTACACATGCGGTAACACACAAGTGGGCCGTGGCGAGCGGTTGGAGAACGAAAGGCAATTTTCCTGTTTAAAGCGTCAGCGAATTGCAGCGAATTCCAGATAATTGGCTGGTAATTAGGGGGGTCGTCAGGTCGATTTGGGAACAAATGGCACCCTTTAACGGAGGTGGTCTCCTAGGTAATCTGAGCTGACCCCCCTGCTTTGTCTCCGTTATCTCTGCCTCTGCGTGACATCCTAAATAAGGTGTCCCTCTCCGGGGACGGAGCGGAGCAGAGCAACTATTTGTCACGAGTCAGACAGTGGCGCTCAGAGCTCTTTGCCGCTCCCCGCGGTACCTCCGCAAATTTCGTTTCAGCGGTCTGACTAGACATCCCATTGCTAGGGGAAGCTTGGGAGGTCAGGGTGGACGCAGGCTGAATAAATATCCCAGCCGTCTCCTGAGATTCGCCAGGTAGCTCACCGCCGTGCCTCCGAGCCATGTGGAAGACGAGCAAAGAAAGTAACACAAGAGCCAGATGCGCAGACTCCACAACCTTTACTGCCACAAAGTGCATTCGGCATACACAACCCAGGCCATTAACCGCAGCCAGAGGCATCAACACCACTTTGCCTGCCTCTGGAGTGCCTCTTCGCTGAGTATGTTCCAGTTTGGAGTCTGTTTTTCACCAAAAAAAAAATGTGTGACATCATGTGGCAGTTTTTAGCCCACTTGCTAAGTATGGCAGTGAAGCTTTAAAATAGAGCAGCAAAAGTAACCAGAAATTGTATAACCAATAATGGTAAACTGAATATCAGCACAACTGACTTTTGTTTGTTTGTTTGTTTGTTTACTTTGAGTAGTATAGTCTGAAAACACAAGAGGACAAGGGCGTAGATTACGCGGGAGACGTGTCCCCCCCACATTTTATAAAATGTAAATTTGTCCCCCGCACTTTTTCATAGGGGAAGTGTTCACGACATGTTGGGGTTTTCGCGAGCCAATGTGTATTTATAGATACAGATTTAAAATTCAAAGAGAAAAGATCGCCTATCTACTGTATCTACACGTGACTTTGACGTTGCCATGGTAATCAGTCACTCGCGCTCGTGCATCACCACACGCCCATGCTCGCACCCGCACTGAATCCATCGTCGAAGGTCGAAAGGAATTCAAAACGGCGAAAAACACTTCACACTTTTTTTCGCAAAAAAGTCAAGAACTGTAAGTTGTAATGTGGTATCCGAATTTGGTTGCTCATTGTCATTGATGAATAACTTTGCCTAATTTTCTTCCATTATCTAACTTATTTGCTTGAATCATGCAGTGTTGTACTTGTAACATGTGTACATGATGTATACCATATAATAAGGTAACACTTTACAACTAGATTAAAAAAGTTTGTAGACAAACGTTAAGTTTTCTTTAAAAAGCCTAACCAGAATAGATAGATAGACAGACAGACAGACAGACAGACAGACAGACAGACAGACAGACAGACAGACAGACAGACAGACAGACAGACAGACAGACAGACAGACAGACAGACAGACAGACAGACAGACAGATAGATAGATAGATAGATAGATAGATAGATAGATAGATAGATAGATAGATAGATAGATAGATAGATAGATAGATAGATAGAAAAAAGGTATAATGCTTGACATTCTGTCCTCCTCACTTTTGAAATGATTGCTACGCCCCTGCAAGAGGAACGCTAACCAGCCTCTGTGTAACCTTGCATTTCCTCAAACAGGAAAAAACTGAATCGCAAAGAATGCAATGCACAACACAAAGGAAACAAAAACGGCCCGAGTACAGAGTGGTGTGGGACACCGGAGGTAAATACACAGGAAAGGGAGACTTCAATGACACAACGTCTCTTGGTCGTGTGATTCTGCAAGAAAATTTCAGCTGTGGCTATCTGCTTGTATGAAACGAGCATAGCGAAAGGAAAGAGAAGAAAGGAGAAAGCAAATGAGCGTTTGCGCTGGGGCTGAGAGAGACAGAAACGAGAGCGAGTGAGAGAGAGAGCGAGATCAAAGGCTATGTCCAAATTTGCTACTTCCCTTCAGATAATGTGTGACACAATTAGACGGGCTTGACAATTTCCATTACGCCTGATCAAATATTTATCATGCTTTGGAGATGATGTCGTACCCCTGGCTCTCACCCGTCTCATTTGCATAACAAATGGGAGAGACACTTAACAAATAAGTGAAATAGGGAGTAACGAGAGGGCGGACGAGTGAGAAAGAGAGGCCGAGAGAAAGGGGACATGGAGGTGTCAGAGTTACAGTCAGCCTCTCTCCATTTGATTTGCAAATGGCCAGCCTCTATCATCAATTCAGGGCGCGGGGTAGAGCTATCACCGTGATGAGAGGGCCAAAGGAGAGGACAGCTCCTCGATGCTACCGTACAGCACTATTAATCATCCAGCAGTGGGAGAAACGCAGCCAAATTGGGCTCATCAGTCTCTATATTAAACAGGAATCAAGGTACAAGGACAGGAGGGGAGGGCTGTGGAAATGGAGTGATAGAAGTATTTTATTGCTTTCTTCTGCCCTAGTATTTATTTATTTTCTGTCATTTTTTTATTGCACACACAAAGTCGTTGAAGCAATGCGATCAGCCGTCTGATGATTAAGAAAACACAACATATAAGATACCATATCTGTCTTATATTAGTATTATTATTATTGAACCAGTCACAGTGTTATATATTTTTTATTAAATTATAGTTGTTGTTAATGTTTTGAATCGGATGCCTTTTTTATATTTTCCATTTTAATTTTAGTTTCAGTTCAAATTTATCTAATTCTCTCTGTTGTTTTTCCACAATTTTTATTTATTTTAACATGTCTATATAGTTTGTGGCAAGTTGAATTAAATTTTTTGTATTTTAATAATGTAACAAACTAAACAAATGTTATATATATATATATATATATATATATATATATTTGTTTTCAGCTTGCAATTTTTTTATTTCAAGAAATTAAAAGTTTTTTTATTTATTTTTTTATGGTTTTAGTTAGCACTAATAACCCTGATCAGTTGATTTTGAATGTACTTTCTTTTTTGATATTTTTTTTTATATAGTGAAAAATTTATACAGAATTTAATATCCACACATGCTGGATACTGGTCAATTATAGTGTTATTGGACAATTTTCTTTTCTGTCTTTTTTCTTTGCATTGGATATGAACTTAATTTTTTGGGGATATTTAAGTGTGGACTTCTGTTATATATTTTTTTTAAATTTTTGTTTTATGAAAAATAGTACAGAATAGAAAATAGAAAAATTTCGAATGCATTTTTCAAGGTCTTCAAACCAATGGGAATACAGTACCAGGATATATTACAAACATATTGGTATGAGCATATATTAATATTCTTAAATAATTCATTTGGTTTATTGTGCAAATTAGATTGTCTGATAATGAAAATGTAGCTGGATTTATGAAGACATTTCTCATTTCGATTTATAATATCAGCCATTTTCATCCACAATATAAAAATAATCATCTGCTAATTAGCAATCATTTAAATATTTGCGCACCCCCACAATAATATTGTGCAGGTCCAGAAGTATAATTTCCACACATCACATATGAAAGCAAAAGGATGTTGCCATTTTACTGTTTGAAGTGATGGAGTGAGGCCTGGGGGGCAAACTCTGTCTTTTCTGAAGACTCACCCCAGCTTTAGATATCACAGCTTCCTTAGACATAACAGAAAATGGACAGAATGAATAGTGGAATGGGGGTTAAAGGTGAACGGCCAGGCTGTCAGATGGAGAGAGAGGAGGACAGACCTAACAAGACGATGAAGAATGACCATCTTCTCTTAGATTTAACAGGCTCACACGACACAATATGAATGACCCTCCAAAGCAGCCACCAACAGAGATAAACACAGCACGCATTCAGGAGAGACAGAGAGAAACAGAGCAGGAAAACTCATTTCATTTCATCTCCCTGTTAAAAATTGATTTTATTGTCATAGCAAGATGACCTTGAACTAAAAATCACTATCAATCACTGTACTGTGTAATAATATGTTACGTAGTTGAGATAAAAAGAGACGTACAGAAGACAAATTGAACAAATGATCTAGATTTGCAGGTTTTTTACGCTAATAAAGAACCTAATAATAGTTAATAATAGTTATTTTGTTCGTATAAAACTTTCACTCCTGTTAATAATACATTGAAATCAAAAGAGGTAAGAGACATCCACGTCTTGCACAATCTCACACCGCAAAATCATTCCAAAATGCCTGACTTACAACTCACTCCTTATCCATATCCAAAAATATGCACTAAAATAACTTACCAAATGCAGACATGGTCTACGATCGTGTTCAAAAGCTCTTCCAGTTTTCAAAAACTCTGGTTACCAATTAACTGAGAGGCCAAGATAGTTGCTGTCACACACACACACACACACACACACACACACAGATAGGGTGTATAAGGCTGTTGAAGAGGCTGGGGTGATGCTGCTAACGTGAAAGAATGTGAAGCAGATAGCAGAGGTGCAGGAACTCAACGAGCTGAAGGAAAGGACACTTCAGAGGTCAGACCCATGTGAGATGACTTTAGTGTTATCTTCCTATTACTGTTGAAAGACTCCAAGTTTCAGCATGTTTAGATGTGTCAGACAAGAATTTATAAAAAAAATATATGTATATTAAAAAAGTTTTTCATTGACTGTAAAATTTATACTTAATATATCTAGGTTTATTCAGGCATAATACATATATCTGTAATAAATTCGCTTAATTTAGATGTTACATGAAGCCTATTTTTATGTTTGTTTATATAGAATTGTTAAACTAACACCTAATTTATTATACTATTATATAATACACTCACCTAAAGGATTATTAGGAACACCTGTTCAAATTCTCATTAATGCAATTATCTAATCAACCAATCACATCGCGGTTGCTTTAATGCATTTAGGGCTGTGGTCCTGGTCAAGACAATCCTGAACTCCAAACTGAATGTCAGAATAGGAAAGAATTTTGAGCATGGCATGGTTGTTGGTGCCAGACGGACCAGTTACTGGGATTTTTCACGCACAACCCTTTCAAGGGTTTACAAAGAATAGTGTGAAAAGGAAAAAAAAACATCCAGTATGCGGCAGTCCTGTGGGCGAAAATGCCTTGCTGATGCTAGAGGTCAGAGGAGAATGGGCCGACTGATTCAAGCTGATAGAAGACTTTGACGGAAATAACCACTCATTACAACCGAGGTATGCAGCAAAGCATTTGTAAAGCCATCAACCTTGAGGTGGATGGGCTACAACAGCAGAAGACCCCACCGGGTACCACTCATCTCCACTACAAATAGGAAAAAGAGGCTACAATTTGCAAGAACTCACCAAAATTGGAAAAATGTTGCCTGGTCTGATGAGTCTCGATTTCTGTTGAGACATTCAGATGGTAGAGTCAGAATTTGGCGTAAACAAAATGAGAACATGGATCCATCATGACTTGTTACCACTGTGCAGGCTGGTGGTGGTGGTGTAATGGTCTGGGGGGTCAGTCACCAGCTCTCAACCCAATAGAGCATCTTTGGGATGTGGTGGAACGGGAGCTTCGTGCCCTGGATGTGCATCCCACAAATCTCCATCAACTGCAAGACGCTATCCTTTCAATATGGGGCTAACATTTCTAAAGAACGCTTTCAGTACCTTGTTGAATCAATGCCATGTAGAATTACGGCAGTTCTGAAGGCGAAATGGGGTCAAACACAGTATTAGTATGGTGGGTTTTTTTTAATAATCCTTTAGGTGAGTGTATTGTATATATTACATTTTTATTATCTCAAATGTATATATTAATCTATAATTCAACTATATTATATATAGAGATGTAGTAAGTAAGACATTTGTGATCATTGGATGGGAATTACTACAAATAATGTTTGGTGTAGGGAAAACCTCAGCTTGAAATTGACTCACATGGTCTACAATACAGATTTTTCAAAGGAGCTTCACATTAACAGGAAAATAGTAGTGTTAATGTTGTCAAATCCATTAATGTTGGATTTAATGTTGTTTTAGTTCAGTTTAATAACTAAGTTCATCATTTATCAATCAAGTTCAATTCAGTTTCAGGCAATACCCAAAGCCACTTAAAGTCAAGCCTGCAACCTTAGCTGAACTACAAATGGCTCTTTTTTTAATGGATGTCAATGGAAGAGAGGCTTCACTACGCTGATTGAACTACTTTTGAGAGAAAATAGCTTATTTAATGAATCAACAGCCAGGCATGTTTGCTCTAAAACACTCGTTTTGGATTCATCTGTTGCTGTTTCATGAGAAGAGTCACGGACAATAGCGCTAGGGTATGATTCAGCTTATAGCACTTAACATTATAGTGTCCGCAAACAGTGATTGACTGTCGCACAACTCCAAACGAAAATCAGTGACTTCAAGGCTGAATTGCGATTGGTTATCAAGGCACACAAGATAGCCATTAGACTTTTTTTTCCAATGATAGAGCTGACGCACCCTCTCCCAATCTCCCTAATATAAGACCATCTCTTGCAATATGTCCTTAGCTAAATTCAGCTACATTTTTTCCTCATCTGATGTCCGTGACATGGATATCCGCTCCGTTTCAGTACAGTTAAATCGATAACATGACTGAATATAAGATTTTGCATTTGAACCCCAGTTTATATGAACTGTACGTTTAAAATATGATAAAACAAAATGAAATCAAGTAATTGTGCTTTGTATCTAAATGGTTAATCTGAAAAAGTCCAAAAACAGATTTAATACGACTGAATCAACAATTGCGTGTTACCACAGTGTCGAAACGACAAACGGTCATGAGTAAAGGATCAAACTTGCAGATATGTGTATGTGTGTGTTGATGCAGCGTCGCTCTGTCCCCTGCACCTCTCTGGACTGGCACACATGAGGTGGCTTTGTGGGAGATCCAAGCGTAGGCAGCATTCCTTTGATAGGATGATACAGGGACTAAAGCTCTTCCATATGACACCCGTCACATGGCTGCTGTGTCTAGCCACCCTCTATATCAGTGTGTGTGTGTGTGAGAGGATTTCACAGGCACAACGAGGGGTTTGTGATGACAGGAGCCAGGCCTCGTTACACACCAAAGCATCTGTGTGTCTTTATCTGTCTCCGCTCGCCCACCGTGGAGAGAAAGAGATTGATGCAAGGCCACAATGAAGCTTTCTCAAGTTTATCGATTATCACGTTCGGAGAGAGATATCACGTTCTCCAGCCGTCTGACCTGACGAAAAGCAATTTGTTGTGATTTCTCTCTCTATTTTGGAATCTTTTACATTTGTTGTGAGTGACGGTATGATATCTAAAGAGGTTGGATTAATAAAGAGGGCATTTCATTGTGATTTACAGTCATATCTTAATTTAACATATTATTGATTTATTTGATCGAATTTAATTTTTAATAAGCGATCCAAAAAAGTATAGGTATAATCTACACTAAATTCAGTTGCATTGAATCCAAAATATCAAGCCATTTATTGTTTAGTTAAAAAAAAAAATTATTGTAATTTTAATGGTAAAAGACTAAAAAATGCTATGGTACAAAACCTGTTAATTGATAAGTTACCTTACACTATCCATTGAAGAACTGTAATATTTTCAATAAATGAGTGAGAAAAATGTAGTGAGAAAAGAACATCAGAATGTAATCTTATTGTTTACAGCTCACATTGGATTGTCATTATATTATAAAAGGTATCAAATATATATTTTTTATTTATTTTTTAACTGTAAATGTAAGTTCAATCTTTAAAACTTAAAATGTTGCGACCATATTTCTACCATATAATTCATTCATTCACTCAGAATGACAACACAAACAGACTTTACAGGTAAAACGTGTGTTACGTTTTGGATTAAATCTTTAAAATGAAGACAAAAGTATTGGACACTTATTTGTGTTAGTAAAATATGTCAATAGTCAATGTGATTAAATGCACCTGAAATTATTCTGCCAGGACACTGTGAACTTTAAACAACCAGGTTATTCAGTCATAGCAAAAAGAATGGTTTAGAAAATGGTTCTGAGAAAAGCTCATGCAGAATTTGTTTGCAGAAGCCACTTGCTTGGACATTGTTTCTAATGAAATGACATCCACACATTTTTAAGTGTGACTTAAAATGCCTCTACGCCATTTTAAAAGTTCATAATTTCAATCTTGGAGGTCTCCTACAGTAGATGTGCATGCATCCAAGGTCAAAAAACACAATTTTCTCATAATTTCTCTAATTTCTCAGATTCAATCTCTCTAAACTCATCTTTTCTGCAAGCCTACTCTACTCTGATTGGTTAGATGATTCACATGGTTGTGATTGGTCTACCGCTTACATCACTTGTTGGAAACCAAACGCCTACTATATCTGAATTTCAGCTCCGGAGTCTTCATCAGCACGTTTACACAGTGATACAAACAGTAACGGTGGCGTCGGTTTTTCCGTATCAATTAAAGCCCGATTCCGTCTCTCTTGTAGAAGTGGAATTGCAGCACTCAAAATTAAGTCTTCTCGACATGTCAACATAACACAGTCTCATCCCAAAAAGTCATATAACTGACGTTTTGGGACGTCTTTTGACCATACGTCAATATCAGCCTTTTTAGGGCCCCCTTAAACGTCGGTAGATGGCGATCCCGGGCCGTCATACAACTGACGCTTTACCTTTAACGTCAGTTAGGTGACGGGTTAGGTTTAGGGTTAGGTTTAGGTATGGGGTAGAGTTAGGATCCCATAACCTCATCTACCGACGTTTAAGGGGGCCCTAAAAAGGCGAATATTGACGTATGGTCAAAAGACGTCCCAAAACGTCAGTTATATGACGTCTTGGGGTGAGACCGGGTTGGTCAACAACACAAACTCTTCCAGGCCTCAGCTACAACTAAAGTGTTTGAGGGTCAAAGTAGACACTGTTCATAGTAGATGTTGTTCAAGGGCAGCCAATGAAGACCATAGACTGGCATTGGCTGGAATTGCTGGCGACTCGTTTCGGCGGTTCAGAATTGATGCTTTCTTTTAAGAGATTATTTGTCGTGCACAAACAGCTACATAATGTTTGAAAAAATCATAATAGGGCCACTTTAATGCACAAATGATTTTTAGGACTCATGTTCTCTTCTTGCCCTTCGGCGATCATCCTTTTTCTTCTCTCCGCCTCTTGCGTCACTCGCCTCCGCTACCGCCGTGACCTCCTGGGTGGGCCGAACAACCCCTTCTCCAGTCCTTTTTTTTTTTTCAAGTGCTATGCTGGTAGGTTGGAGTCTAATCCCTGTCTAAATCCCGGAGCTGATTGGGTTTACAGGGGCAGGGGATCAGCAGTGTTGCCCGGTCCCGCACACAGCGACTCGGAGCCAGGCCCCTGCCCGGCACTGTCCGGCCCCTCCACGGGAACAAAAGAGCCCCTGTTTGCTCACCCCTCGCGCTCAAGAGGCTTAGGGACATTTTTCTCATTTTTGAACAGCTAATATCTTGCAAAAGTTGTCTAATCTCTTTAAGTTAAAGTTGAGCTTTTGTAAAAGCCCAGGCTAGCTGTGCTTATGACTTGACTGTTATCCAGCAGCATTTAATTAGGTCAGGCTGGGCCTCCAATGTGCACAACACACTCAGGATTGGGGATATGCAAATGCGTCACATCATATCATCTTCATCGCCCTCCAAACACCAACATCCAGCATGGAAGAGCCAACTGACTGAATAATAGCCTAAATATGACTTTTTGAAAATTTTCTCCTGGTTTTTGGAGGAAGCTGCACTACAGCGACCTGAATGGGCTATATGCACGCATAAATTCCGCATTTGACGCAAGGATGCTCGTCCACTTCCGGTTGTGGAGATTAAAGCGGAGGAAAACCGAGGAAAACGGGATTATGGCAGAGTCTTCAAAATTTACTGTCCTCCCGTCTTTGAAATGAAACGTACATACGTTTAGATGTAATTTTATATATAGTTATATTTATTTAATATAATTTTAAAAAGAAGCATAAACACAACGAGGGGTGTCTGTTTTATCTGTTTTTGTGACTAACGTTTCTTTAGTATAAAATTCAATATAAATTCTCGGTATTGCATTGGACTCTACGATCGCCGGAAGTTATCGAGCATCCCTAATGCTTCACCGGAAATAACGCCGTGCATAGAGCCCATTAACCTCCAAATAAATAAATGAAAGAGGAGTGGTTTAAGTGTTAAAGGGTGTTGCGATTCATGACATAAAGCGGTTTTAAAGTCAAAAACATCTCTGTGATAAAAACACCAGTGTTCAGTAAATAATTTCATTTACATCACTATAAACGATTCTTTAGCCTCAATGCAAGTTATTTTGTTGAAATCTTCATGTCAACTGATATTCACTATACTACAGCTTCAAGCAACGATCTTCCAATCAGACGCTCATAAACTGATGAGCTCTCCCATTTACTTCAGGAAGCTAGTAGAGTATCTTCTTCATCACCATTATGCACCAACTAGTCTCGCGTAGCCAGACCTTCAGACTGACGGCTGAAGGTCTGGAATTCATAGCAGCTTTCTTTGGCCAAGGCCCGCCCATAAGGCCGTTTGACCGACATGTCAAACAACCAATTACAGTTCGTTTCATTCAGCGTCACGTTTCGGGGCGTCGAAATGTCCCCACAACATCAGACCGGCGTGCAACAAGTCAGTCAGCAGCAGTCACCGGAGGCGCTCGTTAACAACGGTCCGCGTTATTAAATTCACCCTTGAACTCGCGCTCATGTCCATCTTATGCCCGCTTTGTCACACGGCCAGTTCAACCTCGTATAAATCAGGTTATGTGTGTAAATCACGTGCTCACGAGCGCTCACACACACTGTCCCCGGCGCTGCTCGTGCGTCACAGTTATGTTCATAAAGCGCTCCCCGTTCACAGTAACCGGCTCGTCTCATTCAAAACAGCCAGCTGTAACGTTAGCTGTCAGCGAGCCGCCGCACATTGAATACTCGCAGTCAAACGTTTGACTCTGCAGTATCTTATGCACCTTATAATCCAGTGTGCGCCCGAATACTGAATCTCGGCCAGCTGCGATGTCAGCGTCTGTTGTTTCATGTTTGCCCACAAACGCGGCTGATATCCCCTTCGCAATTAAGTACTTCACTTGATCTTCCATAATTGATAGGAGGGGACATACAACTACGTTTAGCTGATCTTGATTAATGCTCATTGTCACTCATAAACACAACAGTTTTTCTTCCGCAATCACACTTCTGCGCTTTGTTTCCCGGCGGACCGAAAATAAACGCGACACTGACGCCCCCCGGAAATCCGATAAAATTCAACCAATCAGATGACGACTTCGACATTCCTGAAGTGTTTCCAGTGTACCATATGCATCAGACGTTTAGCCAACGTTCCGTGGGCGTGACGTCTGAGGCTGAGACTATGCACCAACCAACTCTACTTCCACACAAGTTATAAGAGCCTGGCTAATCACATAATTACACACAATACAAGCTTGAATGGAGAGGGAAAGCACATGACATCAGCATGAACTGCAATGAGAACACTTGAATTATAGTTTTCTGCTCTTCTTATTTACCTTTGTAATGGGATCAAGACACAAGACACCACTTTCGTCAATAGCCTGTGCGTTCTGTGCAAGCACATACTAATTCTCCTCCCCCCCCTCTCTTTGGAGTTTGGGTTACAGGAAGTTAACCTGAGCCACGCTCCGCCTCTCAGAGCAGTCAAGCTGTAAAGAAGATGGGGCGTTGAACACCTGGACCAGCTTTTGAGAGACAGGGTCAATGAGACACTAAACGATGGCGATACTGCACAAACTTGGGAACCTGACGGGGCTGTGACCTCAATGTTGATGCTCGAGGCCTTGTCAGAGTTGTGCTTTGAGCCGCCACTGTTTGCCCAATGTGGTGTCTGTTTTGACAAGCCTGTCTAATAAAATATATGGCGAGCTTAAAGCGCTCCTCTGGCAAAGGCACCTCGTCAGCCGCAGAAATCCATGAGAGAGTTCATAAAAAAGTCACAAGCAAAGATTTATAGAATTACACGCTAATCTTCTTCATGCCACACATTGGCACTAATCTTATGAACGCAAGTGTTTAGCAATTCAAACTATTCTAATGAAAGTCAACAAACTGTGGCCAAATAAATGACGGAAAGGTTACATTTAAATAAACGAGGATCAACATTACTGAGCAGGGAGGGTAATGCATTGCAAGATCCAGAACTATAGACCCCTTGAGACCCAAACCAAGAATTGTCTGTTTTGGCATCTATTTGAAAAAAAAGCTTCTCTAGTGTGTTATTACATTGTAGTAACAATTATTGAAATTATTACAATGTAATTACATGGTAATAAAAGACCAAAAAAACATTTGGTTATGAAATGTATACATAATCTGTGATTTTGTAGAATAATTCCTGCAGTGGTTTACATTTAACACAATCACGTGGATGTCATTGTTAATTGAGTGACTGTATAAAGGTTAAGTCAAATCAATAAATAACAATGCAATCTTCATTGTATATAGTAATGGACAATGGTCCTTTTTTTGACCACACCTTTAATGACACAAAACCAAAATGTGATTTCATTGTCCAAAATTCCCTGTTTGCCACTATCTTAAAAATAAAGGTCCTTTAAAGGGTTCAGCAAAGAAATCTCTTCTTATCAAGAATCCCTCATCAGACTTAAATGCTGCACTCTCAAAAATTGACTTTTGTCTTAGATGATTCCAATTTTCATAAAACTAGAAACAAGGGAAACGAGTACTCTATGTTCTTATGATAAGACTGCAGAGTTATAAAAGTAATGTGAAAAGAACAGCACGTAAAAATAATTGATGAGAGATGTTTGCATTTATATTAAAATCTCTGACCATTTAATTGCTGACTGGTATTCTGGCAAATCTAAGCACAATTTGAGACACTCTAGATAAGACAAAGGCTATGTGAGATTATTGGGGTCTTTTCCTCAGGAAAAAAAAAAAAATCCAACCCTTGCTCACTGAGGAAATGTGAAATAGATGGTCCACTGAGGGTTTGTCTAAACTGAAAACTGTAGTAAATTGCATTTATAGGCACGCTTTTGAAAATATAGGTAGAGGCACGTTTTTCAAAAGTAAATATCTTAGAAAGTCTCCATGTGCTTGCCATCTCGTTCCTTTTTTTTGGAGACACAACCGACATTAAAGGGTTAGTTCACCCAAAAATGAAAATTCTGTCAGTATTTACTCACCCCCATGTTGTTCCAACCCCGTAAGACCTTCGTTCATCTTCGGAACACAAATTAAGATATTTAAGATATTAAGATCGCTCCTGCATACAGTCCATAGGCTTCTTGAGGGACTGGCTCTTGCTTTCCTCGAAAAAAGTCATTAAAGACATTGTTAAAATAGTCCAAGTGACTACAGGGGCTCAATCTTAAGTTTATCAAACGACGAGAACACTTTTGTGCGCAAAAAAACAACAAAAATAACGACTTTATTTCAACTATTCGTTTATTTCTCCCTCTGCGCGAGTCAGGTTACTAGTTTAATAGCGTAAGCTTCTGTTATTGTACGTCACACGCATCACACACACATGACCAGCGTCGGCCAATAGTGAGCCTACGTGTGACGTAGCTCTACGCTATCACACTACGTTAACTGACTTACAGGCTCATGGAGAAGGAAGTGAATAGTTGAAATAAAGTCGTTATTTTTGTTGTTTTTTTGCGCACAAAAGTGTTCTCGTCGTTTGATAAACTTAAGATTGAGCCCCTGTAGTCACTTGGACTATTTTAACGATGTCTTTAATGACTTTTTTCGAGGAAAGCAAGAGCCAGTCCCTCAAGAAGCCTATGGACTGTATGCAGGAGCGATCTTAATATCTTAAATATCTTAATTTGTGTTCCGAAGATGAACGAAGGTCTTACGGGGTTGGAACAACATGAGGGTGAGTAAATACTGACAGAATTTTCATTTTTGGGTGAACTAACCCTTTAAAGAGATCTCATTTGTGCTTGTTCTTTCTTTTGGGTTCTTACAAACTCCTCATACCACATCCGTCCATCCACACGGTTCTGCCGCCCACCACCCCTCATCCCCATCTCTCTCTCTCTCCTTCCCCGCGGACACAGATGTGCCAGAGCTGGTGAGTTGTAAGCCGGGTGCGTTGGCACAGAGCGAGAGCTACAAAGAGCGTCTGATTGGAAGCAGCGGGTGAGGACCTTTAACGAGAGCCAGTGAATAGAGGACAGCAGCGGCCTGGACCGCCTCCGCTCTCTACACTTCTTCACACACCCAGCTGCCTCTCTCCATCAAAAGCCACACGCAACAGGCGTCCATCTTCTGGCCAGCTTTACCTTGGAAACACACACACACACACACACGAGGCCTGCGCTTCTTAACAAATCAGCTACACACACTCACAAACTCTGAGCCTTGGCTTAGAGCACCGCTAGACACAAGGGCATTCAAAGAATCAGGATCTCTCTCGTTGGCACGGTCTTTACACGCTAATGCACACCTACTAAAATCATCCCATCATTTCACTCCTGTTTTTATTCCTCGTAATGAAAAACGAGCCAATGTGTTTTAGATACCTGACCGTTTACGGCTCCGTCAGGCTTAATGTGGACGACAGAACAAAACAACTAAGCGACGCAGTGGAGCTGTCCGGTTCGGGGCCACGACACATATTTCACCAGTGACATTTCAGACTCGCGGAGCCAAAGGCCTTTTAGCAGAATGACCTTTGGTATTGATCCAGACCCTCTGCATCCATCTGAGCCTCACGCTGGGCAGAGAGGCTGATTTCCATCAGAGGTGGAGGAGAGAAGGTGAATGTAGAGGTGAGAACAGCGGTGGGATAGGTGCACTTTGGAGAAATAGAGCAGCATTTGGAGAATGTCAGAAGCTTTAGATGTATAGTGGCCACAAATGTGTTATCATAACAAGTCCGTGCTTCAAATGGCCTCATTTGACATCAATTTGCTTATTCAATCATTCAATAGGTAGATGTTTTTAAAAAAAAACCTTCTCCAAAGTTTGTTATTACATTGTAGTAACCATGCACTGCAATTATTACAATGTAATTACATAGAAGACTCAAAACATTTGGTCATGGAATTTAAACGTAATTATGATTTCGTAGAATAATTCCTGCGGTGGTTTACATTTAACACAATATATGGATATTGTTGTTAACTGAGTGACTAAAGGTTAAGTCAAAACAATAAATTACAATGATCTAATAAAGAGGTGATAATAATGTTTAGAGTAATTCAGGAAATGTGATAGGACAACATGAGCTCCTTAAATAATGATCCAAAATGAAGCAATGATATCATTCCGCTCTGCTTCAAAAATAATCACTCGCCATTCTATTAATAGCAGCCAAATTTCTTGACTTGGGAATTTGGCACACGTTCCCAGACATTCTCTTTCTTCTGCCTCATGGTTTGGACTAGGAAAAAAAAAACATTCTGCCACTTTAGTGATGCAACATTAAAAGTATTCTGGCTATTTTAAACTCATTTGTGCCATGATTACGTATCAAAATCCTACCAGCAATGCCAAGAACATCAACAATTCGTCCCCCAGCCCTCCGCTATATTACCCTCTCTTGCTCTCCTCAACAATGCAGAAAATGAAGATGGTATACCGTCTCGCAAACCCTACTTAGCATCTTAATTACCAATGCTGATAAACAAGCCTAATGACTAGGGGTTAATTGGCGACTCCTGCTTGTCAAGAGAACAACACACAATTTGAGATTGGCACTTAGTGTCAGTGAGCTAAATTACAGACACTGCACAAAGATCAATGTCCAATCAAACAGCAGACGAGGCTTTTGAAGGCCTGAAAGCACGATCAAGCTCTTCACTTTCCATTCAGCCGTAATTAAGGCCTGTTAATTGCCATACATCCGCACATTATTCTCCAACTCTATACACGAACAGGAGCGCTAACATCCATGAAGATGTTTACTAAATTTAGAACAAACATGTACCGGTTTCATTTCAAACTCTTTTTTTTTTTTTTTTGGAAGAGAGTAACTGTGCTTCAATGTGCTTTATTGTATTGATTTGTTTAGAAGCTCTCGCTTACCCCAGAGTATCGATTTGAGTGGAACAAACCGGCGCTAACAGAAATATTTTATAAGTACAGCTGAAACTTATCTTTTAAAAATATATCCTTTTCATTTTTTATATCATAGTTAATGCGTTGACTAATATTAACTAATAATGAGCAATACATTATTTATTCATCTTTGTAAATGTTAGTTAATTCAAATAAAAATGGTTAACATTTAAATAAAATTAAGATTTAAACAATGCTTGTTTAGAATGATTTTTCGTATTGTAAAGTGTTACCTTATATTTAACATAGATTTTTGAAAATTATTATAACGACGTGTATGGTATATTACACCAACAATCTGAACTAACCATATCATGTCATAAAAATTATAACATATTTCTATATTCCCTCTCTGTTTCATGGTTTCTTGTCGCATACAACACAATGCCCATAAAGCATGTTAATTAAACCAGATTGACAAGAAAAAAGGGCTTATAATATTTTAAACAATATATAAAATATTATTTTGGAACAAAATTTCAATGCATTTTTAAAGAAATCAAACAAATATAACTTTTTATTTCGGTAATTTCATTAAACTTTACTTCTCTTATGATATTTAGGTTATGCCAGCAAAAAAAAAAAAAGTATTTTAGTTCAGAAACTGAAAGCATGTTATATTGGAGGTATACAGTATTCCATTCGTTGTATGATATTCACTCTAATGTATTTGTTAATAAATGCATTTTAAAAAATGTACCATTGCCTCACATATACATATTCTAGGAATATATAATTAGTATTAAAACAAAGTGTGATATATTTAAAAGCCAGATGGGTAAGTGCACACCAACCCACACTGCATGCTACAAAGCAAGGGTCAGTTATTGACTAACTCTTCAGGCCTTTGGTATTGGTATTGACTCCTATCGGCTCTCACTAATTGTGTTTAAGTGCCGGGTAATCGGCACTCTATTGTCGGTTTCCAAATTAGTAATCAACTCTAACAGGCCTACACAATTACCGCCCTCAGTGCGGCACATTCAAGGAGCCTTCTAAACGATATAAATATCCTCTGTCAGTGGCACAGGGAAAGTTTGTCTTTTCTTGCTCCCACTTAAAGCAAACACAATGAAAACTAAATCCAATGGGCCTCGATAGTTAGTCCATAGCTTCTCATTCTTTCTGAGATCAAGCACACAATAACAAGGTGTGGCTACAGCAGTCTACTTCGAAATTTGCTAATTAATTAATATTAATTAGCCTAAACAGTAATGACATAAGGCAAAAATCCCACAGACTTTCCATGAAGACAGATCCGATCATATCATAGAGGCCCCCCGAAGTATCTATGATATGCTCGGATCCGCTTTCATTGAATGTCTATGGGATTGTTCACTATTTTAACTCAAGCCAGTAAACAAACACCAATGACCTAGCAACAGCAAGAAACACCTTATGCAACTGCTTGCATTGGTTCGACATGGTAATAGATATGATAATGTTATATGTTTGGTCTTGGCAGAAGAGATCTGCTACAATGCTGCTGCTATAGAGCAAGTACAGGACTTAAAAGTACAGACGTAAAACTTCAAATAATAGCCCGGGCTTTTATTTTCCCACCGGCTTGTATTTGAGACAGGCGTCTATATGAGACCGACCTTCATAATTTAGTGTTGAGATGTTGTTCATTGAGTCTCTAATCACTAAAAATCTCCAAATGCTCAACGTGAAACTGCGGTAGGGTTGGGTATCGTTTGAATTCGAACGATTCTGATTCCGATTGCGATTCCTTGTTTCGATTCCGGTTCCTAACGATTCTCGATTCCGATTCTTTTAAGAGGCAGGGTCAAAAAAGTTTAGCTAACCTTGCTAACCAACGGCCTTTCGGAAAGAAATAATCCTTTCTGAAGGAAATACTCCTCCTGTAAAAATACTCCTTTTGTCACAAATTTTGCATTTTGCCGAGATTTCGTCATTTTTAGAAAAGTGAAGCCACACTTTGGATCGCCAACGTAAGGTACTCATGTTCGACTCGCGCGGTTATGCCAACACTTCCGGTAGACGCTTCTTCGTTGGTGTTGTTCAGCTGTTTCTTCTTCCGCTCGGCGGACTGTGAATATCGAAACTAGGAATCGAAATTTAAACGGAAAGTTAGTCTCGGTTCCAATCGATACTCGATTCTCGATACCCAACCCTAAACTGCGGTCTTCCAATCATTGATTAATATACGCGGGGGAGAGACGGCAAGACAGCGCTCGTGTTGTTTGAAGACGTGAGAATGCGCGCGGCCGGGGCACGCTCGCTCACTCTCTCAATTTCAATTTTTTCAATTTTCAATTTAGCTTTATTAGCATGACTGTGTAACACAATGTTGCCAAAGCATCAACATATTATATATAAATACAAACACAAAGAACATATATGTATAGATCATGTCATATAGATCATGTCTCTCTCTCTCTCTCTCTCTCTTTCTCTCCTCGTTATGCGCCCTGTCAAGCGCAGCAGTCATTCTATTCTACATCACTCACCGATCAAAATAACTTTGGCTGGACAAAAATTTGGTGGCTGCCAAAAGCAACGGTTTTAGAATGGTTTTAGAAGATTAACAAACCCAAAACTAAAAAAACTGACCCGGCCCCTATTTGAGACCGGCTTTTATTTACCCAAACCTGCAGTCACGCCAGGCGTGTAAAAGAGACAGACGTCTATTTGGGACCCGGCTATTATTTGAAGTTTTACGGTAAGACATGCTGCTACTGCACAATATAGCATGAATTTCCGTACCAAATCTACACAGGTGGAGCTGGGGAAGGTGGAGGGTTTCTGAAAGTGCGCTATACTTCTACAGCAAATGCTTACCAAGTACTTGAAGGTTGAGGACACATGCTCATTGGCTACTGATACCACAGGAACCCTATAGAGAATTATGTGATTGCATGCAGATTGAGTTAAGGACCCATCAGATCTAGACAGATCTTTGCATTTACGAGTTAACACCAGTCAGATTTTCTTCAAAATATGCCAAAAAAAAAAATGCAATTATTAATAGGAATAAGAAAACAGAAAAAGAAAACAGAAGCTGCCAATTTATGTTTTCGAAAAACAGTTCAGGCAATGTACTTTCAAAAATAGTGTGGTGAGGGCTGATCTTAATATTTAAGAACAAGACTTCTCTCATTCTTCTGACGCATCACTTCCATCTTTCATATTTTCCACAGATCAACTGTTGTAAGACAGAGATTAGAAAGCGGTCAGTGTTTTAACAGTGCAGAACAAGGACGCCTCACAGAGCCGAGAGGAAGATCTCGCCCGCTTTTCATAAGAGACTGTTTCCTTTCCATTGATTCCATCTGACGGCAGTATCTGAAGGTGCACTGTTGGCAGTGAACTTCCTTTAAAAACTCCCTCATGGTGTGTCTTGGCCTGAGTGAATACCTGTTTTATACATTTTTTTCCTTTTCTTTTACATAAGATCACTGCTGTTTGCATTTATAAAACGCTCTAATAACATGTTATTTTCAAGAACATCTTCTGTTGATTTGAGCAATGTCGTCAGCTAACGGAGAAAGGAGCCTAAAAAAAAACAGTTGAGTGAGCAAACATACAGAGATACATTAAGGCATCTCCTACATCAGTATGAGTTTATATGCTGCATCATCAAATCATTCCTTTTGAACATGGATTGGATCCATTAATTTAGATTGATTTTAACCAACTTAAATTGTTATCACATCGCATATTGCATTAAATGAGTAGTTAACTTTAAAAAAAACTTTTGCTGATAATTTACTCACCCCCATATTATCAAAGTTGTCCATGTCCTTCTTTCTTCAGTCGAAAAGAAATTAACGTTTTTGATGAAAACATTCCAGGATTTTTCTCCATATTATGGACTTCAATGGGCACCAAACGGTGCAAGGTCCAAAAGACAGTTTCAATGCAAACTGCAAACTATTCAAAGGGCTTTAAATGATTTCAGACGATGAATAAGGGTCTTATCAATCGAAATGATCGCTCATTTAAAAAAAATAAATAAAAAGTTTAAGTTTTCTAAGCTCAAATAGTCGCCTTGCTCTGTTCTGTGATGCGCGTTCGTGACTCTCCTGTTCGAACTCGTTTATCAAAATGAACGAATCTTTTTTCGTGTCATTTGGTTCATTCAACGAACGAAATGAACGAGTTGATTCGGGAAAAGATTCGTTCATTTTGATGAACGAGTTCGAATAGGAGAGTCCCGAATGTGCATCATACCCTAACCCTAACAGAGCAAGGCGACCATTTGAGCTTATAAAACTTAAACTTTGTTATTTTTTTTAAGGCGAGACACGGCAGGCAAAAACATCGTTTTTTTTTTTTCCACTGGTCAGTTTTGAGATTTTGGGATATTTGACTTCAATAACATGTATTCTTTCAGACTTGTGTTGAAAAAAAGTCCGAAATACATATTTAGGTCTTTATTTTACTACACTTTGTCAGTTTGCGCCTGTAGATTTCTCATAAATTCAACAAAAGTTGCGTTCTAAATGATCGCGCTGCTCCGCGATCGCTGCATACACCCCGTCATCACATACAAAGCACATCTCTCTCCTTTCCAATGCTGTCAGGTCCAAATATGGTCATTTCCTTTTAATCAACATCCAATCGTGGAAGCAAAAGTGGGGATTTGTTTACTTCGGGGATTAACGTGATTCGTCAATCGTCACATGGTATGCTTTGACGCTTGCTGATTTGGTTTAGCTTTCCGCGGGACTTTCTGAATGAATGAATGAAAATGACTTGCACGTCAGTCATCGAAAAGATTACAGCAGTTGTCACTTGCTAGGGGGAAAAGGAAAATTAGTGATGTATTACCCTGTGAAATGCCCTCGGGAAGCGCATCTGAACGCAAGCTGTCGATGGGAAGCCAATCTATAAATAAAGATGAAGCGCACGCAACACAACAGTGGCTGCTTATTTGGCAATGTTGTTTTATTCAGTTGTCATTTTTCATGTAAATTGTTATAAACAATAACTTGGCCAGTTATTTTGCTTGTTAGCAATGTTTTCATGTAGAAATGTGTGGAATTTTAGAATATCAATTTTTAAAGCCCGTTTTCTCAAAATGACTTTTTTCTCATACTCAAAGTCTGAAATCTCCACTTCAGTAGCACATATATACACCAAACTTTCCAGTCTTGTACCTAGTTATATTATGAAGACATTTACAGAGGGATTTGTAAATATATTATTCCTAGCCTGATTTATGTAACATTTTATCCCAAAAAACATGGCGAAAATCATTTTTTTAAGACTATTGATGGTATATTCTGATTTACAGGATAACAAAAGTAGATATCCATAAATCCTTCTGTATTTTTTTCCACATCTATTATATGAACACATTGAAAAAAAAATTGAACCTGGCTTTATCCAATAGTCAGATTTCGTTGTTTTAAAGATATGCAAATTAGTGCATATTTAATCAGATAATGCCTCATTTGCATATTTAAACATTCAATTACAGAAAACTTGTAATACATTTTTTTCTCATCTTAATGTAGGTAATCAACTGGGAAAGTTTCATGGTGATATCTGCTAGTTAAAAATTTTACCCTATTCACCTGTAGTGTCTCGCCTTAATTGAGCGAACGTTTCGCTGAAATCTTTCATCGTCTGAAATCGTTTAAAGCCCTTTGAACAGTGTGCAGTTTGCACTGAAACTGTCTTTTGAACCTTGAACCGTTTGGTGCCCACTGAAGTGCATTATACGGAGAAAAATCCTGGAATGTTGTCATCAAAAAACTTAATTTCTTTTCGACAAAAGAAGGAATGACATGGATATCTTGGATGACATGGGGGCGAGTAAATTATCAGCAAGTTTTCTTTTTGTTTTGTTTTTTAATTGAACTACTCCTTTAACAAGTTCACTGCAACAACACTGTTACGGCCCTACTGTGGGCTAATCATGGTTGCCAACCAATGTAGCAACTTTATAGATAAAATAATATATATATATATTCAATATAAATGTGCATGAATATAGAATATACGGTAGCAAACGCATATTTATCTGCATTTCACAACAGCTTCGAATGTGGCTCATCCAATCATATAGTCAGAACTATCCATTTCATAACGTGAATGTTGCGGCTTTTATTTTGCAAATGAGGTCAGAATGCATTTTTGCTTGGTGTTTCATTACAATGCAATAAGGCCTTTAAAAAGAGCCTGAATCTCTCATTTATCAGCATTGCGGAGGCCAGCCAACTGGACGGAAGATATCAGCGCTTAAGTGTTATCCAAACAAAATACGAAATCTCTGAATCCTTTCCGTGTTAAAGTCTAATTTGCAGTTTTCTCCTGCGCACAAGGCTGACTTCGCTCCAAGTCTGAGCGGCAGGGCAGCCAACAGGCCTCACCACTTTAAACAGCCTGCAAAAAGGAGGAGAAAGAAGGGTGGCGGGTGAACGAGGGTGGATAAGGGGATGAACGAGCATGATGGAAGAAGGCTTGAAAACAATAAGGCACTTTTCCTGCGCGGCCTGAACAAACATGGATCCTTATTTACCTCCTGTTTTCCCTTTCCCTCAAACCCCGCACAGACACAAAAGGCATTAAGGTATTATGCGGTAATGTTTTTGGAAGTGCATGATAGCGGAGAGGTAGAGACGGGCGGCCCCTTAAACGCTGGTAAAACTGCACATGGCAACCATTAGCGCAAGACCCTCGGTAATGCTTCTGAGACGGCCTGAGACCTGCCTGTGTGAGTGTGTGTGTGTGTGTGTGGTGTTTGGACCCGGTGTCAAGAGGTCCATGGGGGCACAGTGTTCACACACTCCTCTATCCCGGTGGATGACAGTTGGACTGCTGAGGATGTGATGACAGTGTGTAGAAAGTAATTTGTTTGGACGTTGCTTCAGGCTAAAGCATTGATTCAACAAGGAACAATGAGGAGCATAATTTCAAAACATTACATCTATCAGCACTCAACTCCCAAAAACACACGCCTTAGAAACTGTGATCACAATAGCTCCGATTATTTTCACCTCGAATTCACACTGTAAAATGCTGATCTACGTCGTAAAACATAAAATATCAAAACAGAAGCCCATTAGCACTTTTTTTTTTTTTTTTTTTTTTGCTTGGTGGCTTGCTGGTCTTTGCTAGTTTAGCTGGGCTAGGCTGATGTTGAAATGGTTTTGCTAGTAAACCAGATGGACTATTAAGCAAACCAACTTAGGCTGGTTTAAGATATTTTTTTCAACTACACTCTAAAAAATGCTGGGTTGTTTTAACCCAATTTTGGGTCAAATATGGACAAACCCAAAATGTTGGGTTAAAAATGTAATGTAAAAATTTAACCCAACGGCTGGGTTAGTCCATATTTGACCCAAAGTTGGGTTAAAACAACCCAGCATTTTTTAGAGTGATACACTCTAAAAAATGCTGGGTTGTTTTAACCCAATTTTGGGTAAAATGTGGACAAACCCAGCCATTGGGAAAAAATTAAATTTAAAAATGTAACCCAATGGCTGGGTTTGTCCATATTTTACCCAAAATTGGGTTAAAACAACCCAGCATTTTTTAGAGTGTACACTCTAAAAAATGCTGGGTTGTTTTAACCCAATTTTGGGTCAAATATGGACAAACCTGAAATGTTGGGTTAAAAATGTAATGTAAAAATTTAACCCAACGGCTGGGTTAGTCCATATTTGACCCAAAGTTGGGTTAAAACAACCCAGCATTTTTTAGAGTGTAGGGATTTGGGTTTTGCTGTATTGTTCCATGTTTGAATTTGTGTGTGTATTGTAGCCAATATACAAGTAGTCTGTTGTCATGGTATTGAGCTGAATCATAGTGAATAAGCAGAGGGTAGTGGATGCTTCATAACATTAGTTCAAACATGAGCTACTCTAGTGTTGCCTTAGCAAACACAGCTCATCAAAAATTAAAAGGCTAAAAAAAAAAATAGTTTGGTCAGCTGACATTTTATAAAAACATCAAGCAACATTTCAGCTAAAATATGCAGCCCGTTAAGCCTCACAGGACACATAAGAAACAAAGGCACATTGTGCAATGCAACCAGAATTCCTCCTTTTGGTTTACAATGCATCACACACTCTCTCACACACACACACACACACCTGAATGCCTCAGGTGAGCTTCTGCACTGAGGCGAGCAGTACACAGACCACACACCAACATGTCTATGCTAACACAGCCTTCCTACAAGTAAACACCACATCAAAACACCAGTGACTTTCCACTCTCATCCCTATGTGGTATAATTGGTAAAACGTGTGGCCATTAAAACTTGCTGACATCACAATGTGATGAACCGAGCTTCCGAATGCTAACAAGGCTACAGTGGATCAGACACCGAATTCGGCCTCACTTCGGACAATGAGACGCCTTATCAGAGCAATGTACACACAATCCAAATATCACATAAACAAAGACCAACTCAAAACGTGTGAACACGTTCTGAAATTGTTACTCTTATAGTATTTGTTATGTTTTCCCTTTTCTTAAATCTTAATTCCCTAATCTCAATCCATTGAATTATACTAAATAAGAACAGGAAGTGATCAAGGTCAATTTTGATGACTAAGTTCATGTTAACTTACTTTTGCTCATATTGTTTGTTCATGTGCAATATACACGTTATACAGCTACTCTAAAATAGAGTACACTCACATAAAGCAATATATAGCAAATTTCATTACAAATTTATTCTAATTTATTAAAAATTTAATTCTATTTATTTAATATAAATTTATTCTATTTATTTATTTATTTTATTTCATTACAAATGTAACTATTATCATCAACCAGTTATATAAAGTTGGATATACAAGAATGTTTAATTTTGTCCACAAATAGTTTACTTGTGTAGGGTGATATATACTATATAGCAGCTTTCAACTGCTTGATTTCTTGTATCATCACAAAATGTAAACTATATTATCGACCAGCTCTAATCTTCTAAATGTGACTACTGTATAAGGCATAAGATTCTAAAGGGTTAGTTCACCCAAAAAATGAAAATTCTGTCATCATTTACTCCCTCACTAAACCCGTAAGACTTTAGTTCATCTTCGGAACACAAATGAAGATCTAATTAAATCATTGACAGACATTGAAAGATGTCTGACGCAACTACCACTTTCAAGCCCCAGAAAGGTAAAGACATCATTGAAGTAATCCATGTGACTCTAGTGGTTTAACCGAAATTTTATGAAGTGCTTTGTTTGGCAAAAAAAATAAAAAATAAAAGAGTTGGAATTCATATTTTGTAAATAAAGTGGTAAATTATGTTTCGGATTTTTTTTTTTTTTTTTTTTTGAAAACAAAGCATTCACGGCGTAAACTTGAGGTTAAACCACTGAAGTCACGTGGATTATTTTAAGGATGTCTTTACCTTTCTGGGGCTTAAAAGTAGTAGTTACTTAAAGAGTTAAAGAGTGAACTAACCCTTTAAGATTGTACACATTAACATCATGATTTTTTCTATCTCTCTCTAAAACTGCTTTAAAACAATATAAATATGTGACTTGACTTGAAATATTTAACAGCCTTTAACAAAGAATCCACTTCACACACACACACACTTTGAGTCTATTCAGCTCACTTTAGAGGGCAAACAGGAGAAACGCGAGGTTTAGTTTGAGAATGAAATCTAATTAAAACATGGTTAAGTTCACTCACAGAGTTCCATTACAGACCTGCATTGGAGATTCAGTTTTCAGTCACTGTGCTGTTGCCATTAACACCTGCTTCTATTCCAATTAGCCTTCGCAATAAAGACAAATGATCCAAGGGGGCCCAATTAATTCACTTCTGTCAAACACTCTGCATCCAGACTCTATCAGTGTACTCACAACACACACACAGGTTTCCATGTTTTATGGGGACGTCCCATAGACGTAAGGATTTTTATACTGTACAAACTGTATATTCTATCCCCTACTCTAACCCTATCCCTAAAAATACCCTTCACAGAAAACTTTCTGCATTTTTACATTTTCAAAACATTTCATTTACGTAGTATGATTGCCTTTTTTTCTCTTAGGGACCAAAAAAATTCCCCATAATGTCAAAATTTACTGATATTACTAACATTTTCAAAGGAGATTGTCAAGTGAAAACACTCAAACTCGCATATCTTTATATGATTCCTATATAATTCGATAGGGTTAGGTTACCAATATATATCGCTGAGGCGGTATATGTATCACTTGATTTGTTGTCCCATTTTATCATCAGCATTATTTACGGTTTAAATTTGTGATCAGTGGTGGAGGAAGTACTGAATCTCAGTACTTAAGTAAAAGTACAAATAACAAGATAAATATTTACTTTAGTAAAAGTAGAAGCAACACAATGACAACCATTCTTAAGTAAAAAGTACCTGGTTTTCAATGTACTTTAAGTATTAAAAGTAAAAGTACTTGCATAACAATTGATTCTCTTAACGACTTTTTTCTAATGATTAATAAACAAATTAATTCTAACTCATTCAACCTAATACTTCTATAATGATGTTCAATAATGATGGAAAAAAAGTCACCATTTCTGAAACAAGCTTGCAATTAGGCAATATAAACCATGCTTATCCTTACTATATGTTAATAACTATGTTTGGCAGTAAACGCGATTAATTTATGGTGCAATTCTGAACCTCTTGGCTTGCCATAATCATAACCAAACGTATATTACACACGGTGTGTTTCCTATGCACGTAAAAATTGCAGGATAAACACACTGCGTGCGAGACGCATTTAGTTGATGCATCTATGGCAACCAAACGTCACTGGTGAGACAAACGTGCAACGAACGGACGGTCAGATTACGTTTTGGCAGGGGAAAAACTGATCAGAAAATGTAATGAAAATGTAACAGAAGTTGTAGAAATGTAGTGGAGTAGAAAGTATAATAATTTCTGCAAAATGTAACGAAGTAAAAGTAAAAAGTATGCACTATTTATTCTACTTAAGTAAAGTAAAGATACGTGAAAAATGTACTTAAGTAAAGTAACAAAGTATTTGTACTTCGTTACATTCCACCAATGGGTGTGATACCACAAGCAAGGTGGTATTCAGGGCGGTTTTTTGGTATTCTGAGTGTTTTTAGTGTGTTGCAATGTAGTTTCTATGGTGTTCTGGGTACAATTCTGAGTTAATTTTGAAAACCAGGATTGTGTACTTATAATACAGCATTCTGCATCACTGGTCATTAGCGTAATGGTAATTACAACAACAGGACCATGCTAACTTGCAAAAGGTTGGATCCTTGGTCCAAGCATTATGAGCAACCGTAATAATGATGATTGCCAAAGCAATCTCAACTGATATTTCAAAGCTTCTAATAGTCTGAAATAATATAATCTCCCATTTCTACACTTAAAGTGAGCAATGCAACATAAGTCATAAAAGAGGTCTATATTGCTAGTGTAAAACTTTGCATAATAGAGAGCACAGTGTGTCTTGAATTTAGAGATGAAAATTCAATCACTCACAGAGATGAAATGAGATTCGTATTGCCCTTCACTTGAATTTTTACTGCTGCAGCTGTAAGAACATTTGTCTGGAAACCCGGATTGTAGACAGACACGAGCCTCCTGCACTGCCAGATCACTTTTACTGACACTGTTTGAGTTCTCATATGGATCTTTATGGATCATGTACCAAAGCTGTATAAATGTCTTGTGGATTACTCATAAAGTTTCTTTTCTCCGAATAGGGAAGCAAAAGATCACGGTCTGAAGCGACTTCAAAACGAGTCAAGGGCTTGAGGCCTTGCAGCATTTTAGGTGTTTGTTTTTAAAGCGGAATATTACTTTGGACGCTGATAACCAAACTTTAATATAAATGGGGATCCATTCTAGTTTTTCAGTTTTATTTTATGTAAATGTATCAGTTTTTGTTAAAAAAAGATTTTTAATCACTATATATATGTGAAGAGTTCAGATGCAAAAGCCTCTAAGTGCCATTTGAAATTTTCTTCTAGAATGATCATTTTTATCAAGCTTGTATATTTAACCCTTATGCTGCATTAGGGACATTTTTGGTCTTTTGCAGTTTAATTTCTTTGACCATTTTGGCTGTTTTAATGCAAATGGTATGAAATTTGGCAAAATTGTGACTTTTTGGATACATGTAAAAAATGTGATCCCATTTTGCAAAATATGTATAACACACACTGTGTAGATCAAATAGTAACACTCAGCACCATAAAGACCAAAAATGGCCCATTGAAACCCATTAAAACGTTGTTTAAATCTAAGGCTGTCAGTAATACATGAAACATGATTTTTGCACAAACATCCTTTCATTTTGAAGCAAAAGCATTATATTTGCATTATATAGTGTATTCCACCAGATGACGTCACTACATATTTATTCCCTATGGGTGGAAATGCACCTTATTTTAGGCAATAGGCAATGTTTAATAGGTGGCCATTTTTGGTCTCTAACGCGCTAAGTGGGATTTTTTGCAAAGTGGGACTGTGATAATCCAAATCTAAAGTTTTCTCTTTGCATTTAGTTTATTGAAAATAATTGAATTTTTGTGTTTTTTCCTCTTATACAAATCGATGGTTTCGCAAACAAAACTGGTAATTAAAGGGTTAAAATCATGAAATTGAATACATTTTTGGTAGTTATGATGAGGACTGATGCTGGTTAAAAAATTTAACTTGGTAAAAGTGGAAAATAATAATAATATATAATATTTTAGGCAATGTTTAATATGTGGCCATTTTTGGTCCTTAATGCACTCAACGGTGTTAAAAATCTAATGCAGCACAAGGGTTAAGTTCATGGCAATGATAATTACCTATTAATTGTTATTTAAGTGAAATTACTGAACTTAAATATACAAGTTTGATAAAAATCATCATTAAAGAAGAAAATTTCAAATGGTATTTAGAGGCTTTTGCATCTGAACTCTTCATATATATATATATATGTTCGAAAACTGTATCTTAACAGACTACAAGCTACCCTTAATTTATAGTAGCTTCTGCAACACTATGAACTCTTCTTCTACATGAAGACTTTTGATCTTAGAGTTATTTGTGTTCACACAGGTCTCATCATTTATCACACACCACTGTCTTCTTGTGTTTGTTTAGCTGTTATTTGCTCTACCTGTGCTTTCTACCACCTAACTGGGAGCAAACATGACAAAAGATCATCTCCATGATCTCCACACATCTCCCCACCCTGAGTTGCAGAAGGTAGGCCATTCGAACAGGTGTCGGCATGTCAGTAGACACTCTAAATCTACATTTGTGAAAATGAAAAATCGACTGATGTTCCAATTGCTGGCGCGCATGAAAGCTCTATTCTTTAAAGGCAAAGGTCAGTTGAATGTGAGAGGTGTTTTGGGGAGATAATTTTGTTTTGAGTGGATAATGTCCTTGAGAAGCTAAAATGAGATGCACCTTTTGCTTATCTGTCAGATTTTCCCAGCAAAAGACACACGTGACATTACCCCACACATCTGATCAAAGATTGACAAAGGCAGGTTTGTTTATTTTTAACCAACAGATAGATTTGAAAATAACCTTGACGGCTTGTATCAATTTAATTAATGCATGAATATATAGACATAAGAGGCCCTTTGTCAGGGTAGAGGCCATACATAAACTAGGCTCATGAGATATAAATACAATATGTTGTAGTTATTAAGGTCAATGGATCATTATTATCGGACATTTTTTTAAAGGCAAATGGGGGAGATGGACAGCTTAGTGGAAAACGAACGTGATAACTTGTGTTGTACATGTCGCATCTAAAAGTACTCTCGACAAACTGTTGGAGATTTCCGTATTCCGAATATACATGCCTGTGTTACCAAGACTGCAACCAAGATTAATTGACGTGTGATTAAGGGACTTAGACAACACCCAGGTATACAACAGTGTGACAAACTGAATAGATAATCTGTCCTCACATCCTTGTTTCATTTGCGTCAAATTAAATGCGACAAACTATCAATATTGAGCGTTAGTAAAATGTATTGTTCTGGTAAATACAAATTACAAACAAATGAACTTTTTTCTTTCTTTTTTTAAGTTCTTGAATGAAGCAATAAAAGGTGAGGAGATCACCTGCTTGGTTTTTAATCCTGTCTTCCAGGCAATCTCTAAAAGTGGTTTTGTTTTTGAGTATTAGTGAACCTGGTGGGATAACTAACCTTTGGACATGTCAACCTCTTTGTGAGGGCAAGAATTGAGAGGACCCGAGTGAAGCCAATTTAAACGGGATCTCTCCCGCAGATACTCGGCAGAACCCTGTGCGGCTTTTTTGATTAACTCTTTTCTATTAACTTCCAAGGCCGATAAGATCTTAATCAGAGCCCTCAAATTATCCGCCTTGACATTTATCAAGTCGAATCATCGTGCTCTCAGAGCGGCCCGTCCGTCTGCGGACGCCTATTCTTTTCCAGCACTTTGAATGGAAGTTAATTTGGAGTGCATGATTTATCTCGCCGGGACTAACCACAACGAGGCGACCACCTTTATTTTGTTTTTCAAAGGGAGTGCATTATTGCGAGGTTGTCCGGTGATTGCATTCGGGAGGGGAGGGTGAATGGTGAATCGGCGTGTCGCCGGGGCCGTGGCGCTGGGGGCTTTTCAGAGCGCACTGAAAGGACAGATTAGGCGTCTGACCGCAGGGATGACGGACGGACAGCCGTTATACGTGCTGACAATAGCGTGAATACCTGACGGGATCAGGGTTGCTGTGACTAGTCCTGTTATCCACATTCTCCCACTTGTTCCCCCTTTTTCTTCTCATCTTAGGACAAAACTGTTCCAGTTGAGTTAACACTTCCTCCGTTTTGAGTAGGGATATCACACGGCAGGTTGGCTCGGTCTGTGAGGCGTGGGACATGTTGTACAGCGCATTACAATTAAAGCATCAGAAAACATTAGAGGTACTACTTTATATCATTTCACATTGTGTGTGTGTGTGTGTGGTAAGGGTGAGTGAGTGCGTAACGTAAACCGATCCCCCTTGTATCATCAGGTCAGTTGACAGTTGTAATGTTGTTGAAGGCCAAAGTGACTCACAGCTGCTAACGTTCTCACACACCCTGGCAGTAATGTTCTGCATATCACGAAGCATAATCTACCAAACTTAATCGTGAATCGATATATATAGGCCTACACCTCACAAAGACAACATGCACGGTGCATTTAGTTTAGTAACTTGCACTAAGCGTGCGTTTTCGAGGCAGGTTAAGAATGTGCTAAGCTTTGCTGAGACTTCGCTGCTTAGCTAGAAGGTTAGCGTTGGAATCTCGGGCTCAGACCGCTCATTATCTGCGTGGCTCTAATCACTGTCATAAGGAAGGGATTGCACCAGAGTGCTCCTGCCACTTACCAGAGACCACTATATGTGTACTCAACCCATAATTCTCAGAGGATGATCTTTAAAAAAAAAAAATTGAGCTAGACCGGCGTGTTGTTCTTTTGGGGTTCTATTTGAAGAAAATGAGAAATAGTAGTGCTGAGGAGGCACTCAAATATTCCAAATTCCATCAAAAATGTCATAAATATTTCATAGTGGTATCGGGTTATAAGCAGAACCACATGAAGAATGATCTGAAATTGGAACGCCATTCCATTCAGAAAACTTCTACAAATCCATGTCCTTTCCATGTGTCTTTGTTTGATAATGCTTCAAACAGCAAGAGTACTTTTCTTAAATACATTTTACTACTTTCTCCTCATGATCAGAGTGAGAAAAAAAAATATTTTGAAAAATCTGATTCTGTCAGACTCTGTGTCGGGCTATTTATAGGCAAAGCTCGTTGATGAAGCCCAACTAAATGTCAAAATTTAGAATCCTTATTTGTTGTTGTTGTTTTTTTATTTTTGGAATTTGGTTCAAAGCTCAATTGTATGGTGAACTTGTCTGTTGTCAGGCTAAACAATTAAGATAACTCTCAAATTACCTCCTGAATGCTAATCTGGAACAAGTCAAAACCAAAATAGATCTATGGGTGCTATATCTATTCAGCAATAATGAGTGGCAGGTCAAGAGGTTCTGTTTCAGGCCCTATTTGAACAATATGTTTGAAACACGCTCTTTTTTTAATCTCTCTTCCATGTGCAACATGCAAGTGGATGTGTTTTCAGAAAGGATCAGCTCAGTTAAGAATCAATTGACTCTAAAAACTGAGGGTATGACCTTAACTATCTAAAAGACTCTTCACCCAAAAAAAAAACGAAAAACTTTTTGTCCCCCCTTAATATTTTAGCAAATATCATCACAAAAGCTAGTTTATGACTAGGAAATAAATAATATGACAAACTGGGTTGAGAATATCAAAATATTCTTGTTTTTTTTCCCCTCCCTGTCGTTGTGGTCAGCGAAAGCCGAAAGAGTGTTGAGGTAGCGCCTAAAAACATGGCAAGGACACAGTTCACACATCTGCAAGCATTTAGTGAGATGGATTTGGGTATTCTGTCCTGTGTTCCTCTACTGCTCCTCTGACATCCTTGGGAAAGAGAGACAGATGAGGGCAGACACTTGCCAAAGGGGCTTCAATACCTCATGGAGGAAGAATTTCCTCTAACGAAAGCTGGGGTTACCTGTCCTGACTTAGAAATAATCCCGTTAAATAAAAGTCAGCTCACCAAATAAGGAGTAATCTCAAATATCTGGATTAAACCACCCACATCAAAAAAGACAGAGGTCAACATTTTGCTATCAGATGACATTTGGAGCAACAAACTAAACATACACCCACCCATAGAGATGTTGTAGTCAGTGTACTGTACTCTTTTGAGTTATACAGAAGAAAATATTTGGAACAACATGAGATAAGTTCCTAAATAAGTTTTTATGATGCGATCTTTTAGGTTTCATTTTGCCTTGAATAACCTCCACAATTGGTGAATAATAACTAGAGCCAATACGTTGATTGATCTGAAGAACCTATATTCTCCAAAGAACCACTCTACAGTCAGCTCAAGAACCATTTGTAGTTTTTTTATAAGAATAGGGTTCTGCCGAACCTAAGGTGCCGTGGAGAACCGTTCATTTCAAGAGAGACCCAATGAATAGTGAATGCGTTTCCATGGCTTCAGAACACAAACTCCTCGTCGAGCCCCGGTCATCACTGAATAAGGCCAGTCAAACATCACCTTGACAGATCCTTCTACCCTCAGGCCCCAACACCCAAGTACCCAAACAAATCAGCCTGCTCCTTTTGTATCCTCCCGGTGTAACTTCCGCTCGCCACAAAACAACGGAGCCAGCATCCGCTCTAGAGGATGCCATGACTAGGCAACAATGGCCTAGTTGCCTCATTGTGATAATTCTTCCCTCTATCCCCCCACCATCTCTGTTTCGTGCTAATTAATTTAATCCTGTAAGCAGGTGTAAGCCTTGCTTGTTAAAGAGCCAAGTCCAGACGGGCCAGAGATGGCAAGAGCACAGCTCCGGGATTGTGAAAGAAAGGAATTAAAAGAGGGCATAAACAACAACAGCGAGTTGCAAAAACGGCAAGCGGAAAATCCTGTTTAGGGAGCAGACAGCGGGTGGTAAAGAATAGACTCTCTCTCTCTGCTCCGTGTGCTTTCTTGTTTTGTTCCTGTATGAATCATCAATATCTATCCTTACTCTCCTCCTTCAGTACACAGAAAGGACTTGCTGAAAAATGGGACACCCACCTTCTCTTTTCAGAGAGGGGCAGTGTCCACAGAAGTTCCTTTTCTCTTTCACTTTCTTTCTTTTGCGGCTTTTACAGGGTCTGTTTTAAATGCACGCTGAACATGAAGATCCTTCCAGGGTCCCGGTGTGAGCGATCAGTTTTTGGCAAGGCAAGCCCGCTGGAGAGCAGATAAAGGGCCGGTGAGAAGGAGCAGGATTTGGCGAGGGCGTTTGCTGGAGAACAGATAAAGTGATGCGGCCATGGGCTTTTCATATGTTGCCACCACTTTGCAAGCCAACGGTGTCATAGACGGATCTCTTTTCCGGCGTGTGACGTGCTTGCAAATGCAGCTTGGCATCGGAGAGGGAGGGAGGGGGTCAGGGGGAATCCAAGGAAGGAATGAATATTGTTTGCTTTCAAAGGCCCACGGACAGTCAATCAACCACCCTTAGCGTTGCACCCCTCCAGTGGCTATCGTGATCCTGGTCTGCCCAAATGCACATCCTCTTTCAAGTCCCTGAGCTCCACAACACCCTGATTTGCTCTTTGCCCATTGCTCCGTATTTATTTTTTTCTTCATAAGGTGTCAGCAACACAAGTTCACCAAATACATTCCTTTGGGCTTGTAGCGCAACAAGCTATTGAGCAGAGATAAGCCTCTTTTAGAGGCGAAGGAGAATTTAATTCAGGTTTGAGTGACAGCAGGAAGATTTATCCCCTCGTCAGACAATGCCGTCTTTTCGGGACTTTAATCTCCTCCAGACAATGGGCTGTTTTTCGCCCCTCATCCTGGGCTTTTCCCACGATGCACGCTGATTAGCTCTGGCCGATTGGACACTGGCCATTATCTCTTGTTTTCTGTGAATCGTCTGCATTTGTGAGGAGAATGGAAATGGAGGCGAGAACAAGCAAATGAGAGAGAAAGAGAGAGGATGAGAGGAGAGAAGAAAAAAGTTTCATGTGCCAAGTTCATTCACTGCTCGGGACGTTTGTATGCTGGAGCGCGTCGGGAGACACTATCATGGCCGGAGACGAAGGAAGGCAAGTGAAGAGTAAGTGAAGTGAGTAAGCTGTAAGGCTGGAGAAAGGGTAATGACAGAGCAAAGAGAAGGATGACCGACAAAGACAAGGGCCTCAAGACACCATACTCACCCAGAGAAAGACAAATCATGTCACGGTGACGGTACCAAACTAAAACAAGTAGATGCTATATTTGCCAAAGTTACTTAAAGTCCCTGTAAAGGCAATTCTACAAAAAAGTTCTAAATACATTATAAATGTTGCATATGTATTGCTAAAACATATTACAAAGACTGTGAACTGTGAAGTACTGAAATGTGGAGTAAGACCGTTAAACAGTTTTTCACCATTGCAATTTTACGGATTGTTTGGGCGGGGCTAAAAAAAGGGCTCGATGACGCACTGGAGCCCATGAGCCCCTTTTTGATGACGCACAGAGTCTGATCTCTCCCCTAACACACAATAACACTCCCCCCGAGCACATTTGCATTCACCGCTCAATCGCGAGTGACTGTCAGTACAGCTACAGCTGAGCCTACGGTTTTCTAGCTAGCTATGCCTTCGACACAGAAATGCATAGGCTACTACCTGGATGCAAACATGTACAGACCGGTATCTTCATTTAAATTCCATAAAAACGATCACATCAAGAGAGGTTTTTAGAGAACCAACCTTGATGAAGAGCTGAGGATCACCGACAGCAACACCCGCCTCTGTAGTGATCATTTTACACTGGATAGTTTTATAAACTTTCCTCAGAGACAACTGGGATTCACTGATGATCCGCTGTTACTGGTGAACGGGGCCGAACCGACTATCTCCCGCCTCAGTGTTCATTCTCCCGTCCCGAAAGGAGTATCAGCTAATATCACCGTCGACAGCTTTCCGCTAGTGGGCGGGGTTTCAGCACAGCCAGCGGACACGCCCCCAGCGTTTGAGAACAGAGATAACTGCTCATTTTTTTCAAGATTTTGATAGCTTATTTTATGTACTTGCCGGCATTTTTTATCATTCAAATTTGGCTGGGTGGCTAATAACACATTTTTCTGTGGTGTGACAAACTCACATATACTTAATTTTGACTTTACAGGGACTTTAATAATTTTTCCTCTTAGAAAATATCTAGAAGATAATTATAATAAAAACATTTGATTATGTCAGAGTATATGCACTAAGTGTAAATAACGATATATCCAGTGTTGTGCCTGAACTCGTTCATATTTTGGGCGAACGTGAACTGAGTATTACTGCCTGATGCAACGATACTGTGAGCTCGTTCATGCTGGTGTCTGTGAGCGCACGCTCTCTCAGTAACTTTGTTGCCAGATTTCTATAAAGCCTTCCAGATGAAAACACACCACATTGACCTTAATATGTAGTGAAAAAAACACCCAATCTCAACACAAGACACCAGTGTCGCACCGTGGCCGCCGTATGAGTCATCAAAACAAAATGCAGCATGAGCTCGACAAATCACCAAGGAGGCGTTGTATGATCATTTAAACGAGTTTTATGACAAGGTTGGTGAGGATGGAAAAAATCTTACAATTCTGTGCAAACTTTGCCCGCCAATAAAATAATGCTGTCTGTGGTTGTATATGGGCTGTGGCAATAATTTAAAATAATAATAATAAAATAGCTTGCAGAAACATGGAAAAACTATGGACTAGTTCATTTTTTGGAACTGTGAACTTAGTTCAAAATTTTGAACTACGAACTGAAGGGGTTCATTTTAAAATGTGTGAACTGATTTATGAACTAGTTCATGTAAAAAGCGAACTTTCTGGATATATCCTATTTAAACTAAGTGAAAAAGGAGAATTTTAAGTATATAAAGTAGTTAGCTGCTATTTGCACCGTGTAAATGTCCTCAACTGTCCTCAAAGATATGAGCAGCACATTATCGATTGATGTGAGAACACAATTTGCAATTTCAATTAAACTATTGTTAAAAAAAACGAATTCTCAAGTCATGCAATACAAAGAGCACACATTTAGCTCCTAAACTCTAGAATAGCCTTCCTGATATTGTTCGAGGCTCAGACTCGCTGTCCCAGTTTAAAACTAGATTAAAGACGCATCTCTTTAGCCAAGCATCCACATAATGCTTACCTTTTATACCACTGTTGAATCAGATCGAATGCATTAATATTATGAATAGTATGTTTATTGTATTTATTTTTGTTTTGTATTTTATGTGGAACCTTTACTTGGCCAGGGCTCCTTCGCAAAAGAGACTTGTACTCAAAGGATTTCCCTGGTTAAACAAGGGTTAAATAAATGAACAGCAGCTATGCTAATTATTTCCCATCTGCTTTTCAGCTATTATCCCGGGACGCTAGTCCCGAAGTAAATAGCGTTCGTCAGCTCCAGTTTGTATCCACCCTCTCACGGAGACTTCAGATGCTCCAATACCTGCGATGAGACGACTAAACGCCAATGAAAAGACGACTCCACGCCTAACTTAAAAATTCAAAAAACATCTGAAAAACTGGTTCATAACACATCAGACATGTGAGCATTAATAAGACTAGGTATCGTTACTTAATCCAACGGTACTGCGACCTGTGTCTATGCTGGGTCAGTGTGTAGTATAATTTTTATAAATTGGTATCAATTTTAACAATGTCTATTATAGCAAGTGTGTACACTGTATTTATGAGGACTGAAGAAATATATCTGTTTTACGTTTTTTTTATATTTGTATTGTTCATTGTAATCTTTTATTGTTGTTCATTTTAGGAAGACAATTTTAAGATCTGTCCAGGGACAACAGATGAAAAATAGCCTTTTGGCTAATTCTGGTGCATTTACAGTAATGTCAATTAATGTACATTGTCCCTGTCAAATAACTAACTAAATAAAAAATAAAAAATAAATAAATAACTGTATTTTTTCTACGTATATTTCTGAAATGCACTTTCTGTAAAGCGGCTTTGAAACAATATGTATTGTGAAAAGCGTTATATAAATAAATTTGAATTTAAATGAATACAAATCCAAGTTGAGTCATTACTTCAAATTAAAGTCAAGGCATTGTGTTCTCATTTTAGTCAAGCAAGTTACAAATAAGCGATTCAAATAGGTTATCAGGACACGATTTGCACGGCACTTGAAATCAGACCTGCAACTTGGAAACATAAATACTGCAAAATACTGAAAAAAATAAAAATAAAAATCAGTCACTACTACCACTACATCACATCTTTAAAATCTGCAGAGGTGGCATCCAGGACTACACAGTTAATGTTTCCATCCAAAGATGTAAATTTAACTTGTTTGCAAAATTGGAATATGGCATAAAACATTTGCGAATAAAGCCCCCTTTCCATCCAGTGAGCTGACTAGAATAAAATTGTCACTTCCTGATAAACTCGTGCTAAATATCACTATGAAAAATGGAAGTTGGTGCAGTAGGATAAGCCACTGTACAAGCCTCAGAGCCCCCAAGAGTTATTTTGCTTTTGGAGGCGGATGCCTGCTGTTTGGGAACATAGTCGTATAAGTAAGTTATTATACCGAACCATTTTGATGACAGACTTTGTTCAGGCATTTTAGAACAACCAAAACTACATTTCAGATGCTTGCAGTGAGAATCATCTGCTGGTTAGTCCAGTTAGTCACTTTTGAAATTGTTCTATCTTCATTCCATCCTGCATTTGTTAATGCGATATCCCAAAATAGTGGATGTAAACACAGCTAGTCAAAAGGTGGGTCCCAGTTCACGTACATATGCACTATTAAAGGTCCCATTCTTCATGTTTTTTAAAGCTTTGATTGTGTTTACAGTGTGCAATATAACATGTTCATGTTTCGCGTGTAAAAAAAAATTAGAGTACACTTAGAGTAGTAATTAGAGTACACTAATTAGAAAATTAGAGTACACTGTATTTTTCACACAATTTACTTATCTGTATACGGCTGTTTTCACTGTCCAAAAAACGGCCCGATGACTTCAGAAATACGTAACGAGTTCTGATTGTGCCAGCGAACCGCTGTGTTGTGATTTGACAGCAGCTTATCGCACGTTGCCCGGGATCGTCCCGCCTCTTATCATAAATTGGAGATGCATGCGCGGCTGAAGTGCTTCTTCTCCGTGGGAGCGCAACAAGACCACGCCCCCTATTTTTGTGTCACGTCATTAAACAGGAAGTAGAGGGATGTAGTCCAAACCAGGCGTTCGCTGTATGCTTTGAAAGGGGACTTCTGTTAAATAAAATATCTCGCTAGACATTGAACTTTGAGCTTTATAATTTTACAGGTATTATTTATGCTCTAACAGCAACAGCAAGTTTGACAAATGGAATTGCGAAGAACAGGACCATTATTTATTTATTTTTTTGTTTTAGAAATAGTGTGAGTAGTGTGTTCACACTGAAAATCCCTAAAAGAAAAAGTGCCCTTTAAATTCCTGGATGATGCATTTAATTAACTGGAAAAAAAGCAGTTTAAACACTTCCTGCACTCAATGTTGCAGCTTTGATTACGGAGCAGAGGGGGGAGGGGCTTTCAGACTCGGATGTTAAATGACAAAATAGATAAAGATAAAGATTCATACACTACACGGTTGGGTGCATTAAGTACATAGTGTATAGTGCGTCATTTGGGACCCAACTAAAGTTCTTCAATAATGAAACCTGTTTCATAGACGTTTGCAGAGGCAGGTGTGTAAACCACAGTAAATGATCCTCTCTATTGATTATCATGCACCTGCAGAACAAATGCTGCCACTGCATATCATCATTTATCACCTGCAATCCATTAGCAACCAAATAAGTGCAAATCCAGCATTGCTTTTTTATTTCTACATTGGTTATCTTCAAGAGTTGAGCAACAGAAGTCAAAGATATTGAGTCATCTTACTGCATACAGCATATAATCAATACAATTGGCCAAACGACACAACAAAATGAGAAATACTTTTTTTGTTTGTTTTTTTGTTATAAATGTACAAAGTTATAGAATGATCGAGTACATCATGAATCCATGTTTGAGTAGCCCAATACCTCATGACTTGACACATATATATATTATCTTCCTCAAGAGGCATGCAGTTTTGTTTAGTAATCGCTAGAGCCTAAAAAGTTACATAGTGTGCATTTAGGGTTAAATGCATTAGAAATGGCATTTCATGATGTCTGAAAGGGCCGTCACATAAAACAGAGACATAGATTATAGATATGTATTGGTCTACATTGAGTTTTGTGTAAGTAATATCTCTCTTATGCCATTTGGTGGGCAGTGCAAATAAGCATGTCAAGGTTAACCAAACCCACCAAAGGAAATTAAACTGTTCCATTTATGTTATGATTTATCTCGGCCTGGGCCTTGCTGAGAATATATATCATTACTCTTCACATAACAACTCAACATTAAATGCTTCGCCAATCTGATGGAATATATGCATGATCAATATGGAAAAAGCCTGATCTCAGGCATTGACTGATATTGATCAGAGACCAGCTGAATAAGTGAATGTATAGATTTTGCTATTTATCTTCACCTCAAAGGGATGAAGTGTTCAGATTTACACACCAAGTGATCAACTGAAAACACGCAAATGTGATGAGATACAGAGATGCTCTTCTCGTTTCTTTCAACTGCAGCTGAATAGCACATTCTCGCTGCATCAAATCACAATAAATCTCTCCACTTTTCTTTCTCTTTTTTGTTTGTCAATCCCAAAAAATTAGAATCACAAATCTTCACTTCTTGGACAGGCCATTTCCTGGTCCTTCACAACGTCCACAAAACCCAAGCCACATGATGTGCTGTCTTCCCAGAGTGGATTGAAGGAAAATAAATATTCCTATAATTACAGAAGAGAAAAAGACGTAGGCAGATGTCTAACATGACGAACCCCAGATGGATATCTCAGTCGGAGTTGAGTATGCCTCCCAACCGCGTGCCTGCGAAGAGGTCTGCTGCTCTGGAGCATCATGGGCACTTTGTGTATGTTGAGATGCTATTGTGGGGCACGTTCTAGAAAAAGAGGCGACTTCATGTAATTTGGTAAAATAAATATTTGCTTCGCCACTTGGCAGCTGTATCTCTGTTGAGTCTTTTCCCGTTCAAAATTGTTCGGAGAAAGCTGCATTGTGCATTTGGATTAGTGGCCCATGGTTGAGTATGTTTTCACTTCTAAAGGTATTTGTTTCCCAACATTTGAGATCCAGATCACTTTATTAAATTTGAAAACCTACAGAGCTGACGAAGAGAAGGCCCGAAAAGGCCCAAGACACCTTCTTTTGGCCCAATCCAATATAATTTGATAGTAAATGTCCTTAATTTATTAAAGTACAACACTGACAAATAGTTACTGTATTTTTATACTTTTAGAGTACCAAACTATTAGCTTAGCAGCACCAAGGCCACGTTTACATCTGGTATTAAGTAGCGTTTTGGTCAATCGGATCACAAGTGGACGACGCTAAATACAGGGTCTAAAACGTTTTGAGCTTGTCCACTTTCGACCACTTCCAGAGGTAGCTAGTCGAAAACGATTGCTTTCCTCAGGATTGCTTTCATAGTGTAGACTCTCATGTGGTTGAATGTGTTTAAGCAAGCAACAAAAGACTCCTACTCTCCTCCTACTGAAATAACGCATAAACATTATGGGAAGCACTCTAGCCAGACAGGATTTAAACTTTGTCAGCTGGACACCCAAATTTGGTTTGAAGATGGAAAATGTACCAAGCACAATGTTCTCTCGCAACTCCTGATTTCGAACGCACACTCACCGCATTCGGCGTGGTCTTCTCAGAGCAGAAACAAAAGCTGATGCTCTCCGTTTATTTGTCCGTCATCTCCGTATGCGCTCTAATATAAATTGGGTGAGCTTATTTCGCCCATTAGATCGAAAGATCTGAAAAATCTAAAACATTTACCCGCCTATAGACCCTCCCCTCGAAGAAATTAAGACAGAATTGTTGAAAGTCGACAAAAGAGACACATCAAAAGACCAGATGTAATTGGGAATGCGTCTCCCTCATCTACTTGTGATCTGATCGACCAAAACACATCTTAATACCAGGTGTAAACAGGACCTAAGCAAGACAGCTAGTTTGGAATAGAGGCATGGGTGTCATGATATTCACATTAGTACAGATTTGACTTGCTGATGTTCCTGGTTACAGTACAGTATAGTTTTGTCCAGCTGCACGTTTTGAAGAGGAAATGATGGGTCATTGTTCCTTTGGCAAATCCCCTCCTGCATTCATACCTGCTCGTACCCTTCAAATCTATTCAGCTGCCCAACTTACAAAATGTCTTCCATGAGAAAGGGTCAGGAACCCATTAACCACCAGCTTTGATAACAATGACCCCCAGCCATGCTAAGACCCCACTTTCTCCATCTGTCTTTGTGCTGGCTATACCCCTCATTCCAGCCATCCATTTTTGCAAGTTATTTTTGCCATAAGATTTAAAAAATTGTAGATTAATTGTATTAATATAATAATTTAAATTCCAATGTCAGTTATATTCAGTATTATGGGTCTTAAAAATAAATGCTCTTTATTGGAATCTATGGTTCCATGAAGAACCTTTAACATCCATGGCACAAAAAGTAAAAGGACTCCTTAGATTTTTTTTAAATACTCTTTATATAAAAAAAATTAAAAAATGGTTATTTTAAGAACTGTTCACGGAAAGGTTCTTTCAGCCTGGTCTCATTGTTAATACGTAGCTATTTTACGTTTTTGCAAAGATAGAAAACGTACTTTTTAGTACGTTTGGATAGATGCTGAAACGTATAATATAGACGTATCTGCAACATTTAAACGTAACATTATTACGTTTTTACAGCTACAAAACGTAAACTATTTACGTATATTCTATATCATAAAGATATCTGGATAATTTCCCTTTTTACTATTTTATAGATAAATGTAAGATCCCGTAACCCTAATCCCAAACCTAAACATACCCATTTTATACTTAATATAAAAAAGGATAAAACGTAACAGACAGGTGTTGGGAAAGGGCAGTTTTATTAACAATATAGCATTAAAATATATTTTGAGCCACCTACTCCTACCCCTAAACCTACCATAACAATTCCTTAAAACTACGTAAAAAACTACAATTATGAAGAAAAACATAACTACCAGACAAGTATAATCACAATAATTTATTTATTGCGAAAATGTCAAAACCGATACCAAAAGCCGTTCACATGATGAAGCGTTGCAGTCGCAGTCTTTTCTCTGGCAGTTGCAGTATTGTAATAGTTTTGTATGAAGTACAGAGCAGAAATTAAATTACTAATGAAAATGTTAATCCGGCTTCGGTTGGTTCGCGCTTCTCCATTTCAAAATTCAAAACTAAACTAACCAACCGTCTACAGTCCTTCATGTCGCAAACTGTGACGAAGCAGGGAAGAGCCAATGAACGTTTGATATCGCTGCCGGAAAATATGACGTATGGGCGCAATATTTGAATTTGAATTCATCACCAGCGCGGGGTTTGACTTGTAACGTTACGGTCGCTGCTGAGAATGGAGATCACGACGACTGGATAAGAGGCTGAAATCGCTGAATTAGGAGTTGTTTCTTGCAAACAACTATGGATTCTAAAGATTTGGATTACATCAAACTATTAAAATTGATGTCTTTTGTGAATTTTTGTTGTGTTTTATAGGAAAAAACGCTTTATGTGTCTCAAGGTAAATAAACTATTACAAAATGGTTGAACGAGTAACGTTAAAGAATGTATTTTTTAAGGTTTTATAGTGTATTGTTTAACACCATGCAGGCGAAACGAGCAAAATGTTAATATTTATGAGTATTATATCAATAATGCGACTGAAAACTTCATTAATAAGACAGTGGGATGCAATAGAGTCAAAACATAATGCTACGATATTAATATGCATAAATTGTGATACGTACAATGTGTACGTCGGTGGATTTGTTCATACGTAAATAAATTACGTTTTTGTGCTGTCAATACGTAAATATTTTACGTTTTAGTACTGTAAATACGTCAGTATTATACGTTTCTGCGCATATAAAACGTAATTATATATACGTATGATAGAACGACACTTTACGTACACATACATACTTATTCTCATGAGATCACTTTGGTTCTTTTGGAAACCAAAAATGCCATTTCTGCGCATAAAAAAACTTTGGGAACATTATTTTTATAATTAAAATATTAAAAGGTTCTTCAAAATAAAGGTTTTTCAATGCTACAACAGCGGTAAAGGTTCAGCAAGGAAACGTTATTACGAACTGAAGTAAGAATATTATTGATTCAACAATTGTAAGATTTCCAGAATAGTATATTGGTTTATTTGAAGCCAGTTTAAAAAGAAGAAAATATTCATATTCTGATTGAAAGAACATATCTCTGTAATATTTTAGCACACAATAAAAAAATATATATATATTTTGGTTGAAGACTTCAAAGACTTATTTTTGACCATTACAATTATTTGTATTAGGACATTATTAAAGCAATTAGTATACCGTGTGTGTAGTATACGTGTGTGTGTCTTGTTTTTTCTGCACTCAAAATCTCTCTATTTTCCACCGTGCACTGTAAAAAAAAGATTTTTTGGTGAAGTAAATACTAGTGAAAAAAATCCAATGTAATTTACTTGAAAAAGTTAGTTCAGGCAAGATTTTAAAAAAGTAAATTCCATATCAGTACTTAATTTAAGCGAGTATAAATGAAAGTGTATATATCAACTCAATAAAATTAAGTAAAAATTACTCAACTGATACTGGGGTTTTTTCAATAGTTTCCAGCTGTATTTACACCGTTTTATCATTGATTTTTGTTGTCAGTATTAGTAAATTGCCATTTTGTGACATTTTGAGTACATTTTTTGCTCAAAATGACGCATTCAAACACAAAAACGCCATTGTGTATTGTCTACCAAGTATTGAGGTGTTTGCATTCACATGAGGCTGATGTCTGGCATGATGTATATATAAATTACTAAGTAAAGCACATACTATAAATGACTAATAATTCAAGATTATTGTTTTAGTGAAATGTAATACAAAGGCAAAGGAAATCGATATTAATCAACCTTTTACAAGCCGTGTTAAAATTACTTATTTTTTGTAAAGTTTACTTAATTCTATATTCCAAGTAAATTTAACTTAAAGATTTCTAATTAAAGCTAGTTTAGGTTTTTACTTGGCAAATCTTTGTAAATTTACAAGCATTTTCTGAGTGAGATAGTTTAGCAAGGTTTTTTCAAGTAAATCCTACTCCAAATTTTTTACAGTGTGCTTGACAACAACACTTTTTCTGTGTCATAACAATCTACGAGATCTGTCTCTTTTAGCTGCACTAGTCATCTCTCTGGTGCGCAAAGCACATTTTTATCAGAATGACTCTTTCTGTGGCACCGCTCCCCTTTGGCCCGCTCCATCCGAAACCAGTCTAGGTCTTAACAAGCCCGTACCCATCTTTGCCAGCTATAAAAACAGGCCTTGCTGAAGATGCTTGGAGGATGTGGTTATTATTGCACAGAGGTCCAGGCCAGTTTCAGTAAATGATGCTCCAAACTTAGCCAAAAAGGAATGACTCGGGCTTCTTCTCATCATTTCTCATTTGTGCAGTCCATGAGTCAGCCCTAGTGATATTATTTGTTCCAGAGCAAACACACACGCAGTCTTCCTCTCCCTTAGTCTGTCAGTTTTACTCTCTCTCTGTCTCACTCCATATCCTCTCCATATCCCGCCTCGAAACGCCATGATTTCAGGCCAGCCCAAGAGTAAGTAATTCAAAAAACATGCTCATAATTTGCTATGACATGTTTCATTTCTGAACTCAGATCAGATAGCATCTCTATTCTGGGCGTCCTGCGGACAGAAAAGTGGGGATATTTGGGCAAGCTGGAAATGAGTTTTGCATGCTGCAGAAAGGTATTGTGACTGGATGGTATCGATTTGTTTATTCTTCGTTTGCGTCTACAGAGCTCAAATGAGCCATAATCTCTCATGTGGATGTCGACGTGAAAACGATCTAGCGGCTCATTAAAAAAAAATGCTAGGAAAAAAAGCAAGTGACAGATGGAGCGGTGGGGTACATTTAGGCTGATTCTGTCCATTCTAGATGAGAAGATTGGAACAAACAAAAAGTTCAGAAGACATGAATAAACAATTCAGTTTCGAACGGGGTCAGGGTCACACTCAAAAACTCCATTTCAGCACCAGCGTGCTGCCAACACAAGCCACAAATATCAGGATTTTCCCTGAAAAGTCAGGCTGAGGGGAAACAAAGCGCTTGGACAAACAGATATAAGAAGGGTGAAATGTGGGTTTAAGAGCCGGCCAGATACCTGCTGAGCTTTAATTTGGGTGAGAGTTGAGCGAGAAGAAACACTCAAGCGTTGCACACACATACACTCCCACATTTTATAAATGAGCATATATAGACTTTACTACAGACTAACTGCAACCCCAATAATAAATACAAACAATTGTAAAACAAACATTATGGCATTAAACATTATGTATTTTATGATTTTTAAATGGTTTTTTTAAAGATTTAGTTAATTTTGTTAATTATTTTTTCTAAAAATGTGTAGAAATAGGTTATTTTATGTTTCATTGCAGACTGGGAAAATGATATTTGTAGAATTATTTACAGTATTTCGTTCTCAAAAAGAGTTTTTTTGTCAGATTTGGCTTACTTATGGGGACATTTTGCTAGAGTTTTTGTCCCGAATGTATAGCTAGGTCAGAAACACACTCACTCACTAGGGAAATATCTCTTTGCCCTTCAGTTGCCTTCCAGCACCTTTAGTAAGGTCCATTACCTCTGTACCCCCTCCCTAAAGTCCCTAAAGCCCGTCTTTTCACCTCAAGCCAATCGAAAAAAATAAAAAATACTAAAGTGACCCCACAACCACAAACAACAAACCTTCTCTTGAAGGACAATGTCAAAATAATGCCAATCCACAGCACACATGAAGTAGAACCAATAGGGGTGAAACTATATCACAATTCTATACATACTGTATCACAATATTGAACTCACTAAACAATATTTTTGAGGTAAAATATGGTTAAAATAAATGTACCATTGATTAATGCTACATTTGGTTTTTACATTGTGTGTGGAAATGAATATGGACTTGGTGCAGGTAACCCAATGCACAGGACAATGGTAACATCAGAATAAAAATAATGATGATTCTGAAAATTCTGAAAATACAGAATTATTTTAGATTAATATTCTTGCCCTCTGTCACTTCACTTGCTAGATATATTTAATTATTAGACCACTTTTTACTGGTAACATAAGACATTTGGCAGGACCCATAAATATTCCCCGATTGCATTACTATACATTATATTAAACAATATATATATTAAATCTCTGTAAACTTGATATATTTTCTCCCACAGAAATGTTCATTTTAATTGAATTATACACAATACATAGTGTCACTATCCACGACGCATTTTTGCTTTGCGATATATTGTTACACCCCTAAGAAAGCAATGAAGTAGATTCTGTGTGTCGTCTACTACTGAATTTATTTTACACTTGGCCTTTGTGAATGTTCATATTCTTCATTTATTGTGGAAACAGACATAGAATTTTGCTTTAATACAGTCCTGTTCTCCATAAAGACATGTTAGCATAAAGCTAGCTGTTTCCTCCTCGGGCACAGAAAGACCGATGCTATCAAACAATTAGGCAAATCCTCCTCTGAAAGCTGTCTGTGAGCGGAGAAACCCCCCCCAAAAAACAAACCCTGGAAAAAAAAGGGGGCATTCCAAAGAGCCCCAGAGAAAGCCCTCGCAAATCAACAGCGGTAAACGGGTGATAATTGCTCTCGTTGCTTCAACAGCTGTACAAGCTGATGTGCTCACGGGAGGAAGAATAGCCCCTTTCAGAGAGACTCCCTGTCCTGTTCGCACCACTTTTACTCCTCTAACTCCCGAAGAAACATCCTCAATCTGCCCATCCAATCCTTTCTCAAACATTTTTTTGGGTTTTTTTTTGTCTTTGAAAGCACTTTTAGCCGTTTAAAATGTCTTATTGTCTGTATTCACAGTTTTTTCTTCGCTCAAAGAGAGCAGGCCAGCAGTTTGTTGAAAGTCAGGGAACTTTCCAGAGGTCATGTAATTCAAGACCACTGGCCTGGGGGTTGTGTCCCAGGTCAAATGCAAGCGTGGTCTTTACCTGCCTCTTCACTCCAATGAAAAGGCTAATTAGCAATGTCTGGCTGATTGAAACAATAGTCCTTCATTGCAATAGATAAGGAGCTCTGGCTTAAGGGGAAAGAGAAAGTTCATCCACTTCAAAGCGGACACTGGACGCTATCGGACACCGGCCTGACTGAAAATCCAATTTAAGGCAGGGTGGGGGAACGTGCGTACAATTGAAGACCTGAAACAAAACCAGTTGTGACCCCCCAGATCTGATTAGTTCAAAAAGTCTGTCAAGACAATAAGAAACACGAAGCATGACCTCCTTCAATTGAAAACGGACTTGAGATCTGAGAACAACCCTGCTTAGTAATTGAATCAAGCTTCGCGGACGCCGCAAAACATTCGGGGGAGGGAAAAGACGCTTAAATCTCGTTATTAGTACTTCAAGAAGAAACCTGGCATGGTTACTGACGCTGATGGTCAATCTAGTGGACAATGGATGGCAGGGAGAAAAGTGTGCGATGGGGCTAAAAAGTAATGTGAGATATCTCTCAGTTTGGTGCTAAGGAAACAACTTACAAATACTTAAATTATCCTGATGACAGTTAACATTTTGCAGTTGTGGCCCACCAGTAGAGCGATGAGCTCATATGTGCGAGCACTCAAATTCTATCATACCCGAGAGGCGCTTGGGAAAATAAACCCCACTACTGCATACAAACCCGTGGAGGGAAAGGAGGCGCCGTATAAAGCCCAGGTGCTCAGTAAAATAATATTTCAATTTTTGGTTTTATACCCTCAGCAGTAAAAACATGTTCCAGATATCTCTTTTATTAACATTTGAAATGTTGTATCCATTACTTTCATTTTTGATTCCAAACAGATTATTTGGTTGGACCTGAACTTCAAACAGAATATTTGAAAAGATACCAACCATCTTAATTTTAAACACATTTTACATGTTTTTCTCTGACATGAAAATGTTTTGTTTTGTAAAAGTATGTCTATTCTTGTTTTGTTTTTGTATCACTCTTCTCTTTCCCTATTTATGTCTTTATTCTCACTATTTTTTACCCTTATTTGTCTCTTTATATACATGTTAATACCAGGAAGTAACCAATTTCATGCATTTGTAAAAGGCCTTCACTGCCTTCTTGTAACTTCATTTCCCAATTTTGTGTGGATAGCACTGTCAGTACCTCTTATCCACGTTCACTACACTTAAAACTTGCTAAATTCATATGAGATTCCTGGAAACATCGAAATCTATTCCACAACAGTTGGAAAATCCCTAATTTACTTACTCACTATAATGGTCTCCAAGTTCCTAAAGCAGAGATGGTCAACTTCGGTCTTGCAGGGCTACTGTCCTGCAGAGTTTAGCTCCAAACTAAATAAAACACACCCGAACAAGCTAATCAAAAGCTAATCTTCAGGATTACTAGAAAGCTACAGGCAGGTGAGTTTTTATTAGGAATTGAGCAAAACTCTGAAGGACAGAGGCATAGACAATGCTATAAAATCTTTCTTTCATCATTTTTAATAATTAAGTATAAATAATTATGGTAGCACTTTAATTCAAGGTCAAATTCTCACTGGTAACTACTGTAGTATTAGCATGCATATTACTAGGATATAGGGAAATTATTATTACTAAAGCACATATTAATACCTTATTCTGCATGACCATATTCGACATCCCTGAACCTAAAAAATCCCAAAACCTAAAAAAAAAATAAAAAAAAAAATAAAAAAGTTCATAAAGAGATCGTAAAATTAATCTATATGAACTGAGCGGTTTAGTCAAAATTTCATCAGTTTTTTTTAACATTAGTTAAAATAAACACAAGCTCAAATTTGTTCGCTTGACGTATGAGAACCAATAAGGATCCTTCTAGTGTTACGCAGCCCGTTTGAGCTTCAGCAAGAACCAATGAGGTTTGTTTCCATGCATCAGCCAGTTTCGGTTGAGCTTCTGTTTATGTTCGCTGATCAATGTTTATATATGAATAAATGCCTTAATTCAATCTGTTGATCATATAACGTGATCGTGTCTCTTCAGAATATTTGGACTAAACCGCTCCATTCTGCCACGGCCATGCATTTATCTGCATTTTAAATTGGGTTCAAGCATGGCTCATCTGAACAGAATTAAGGCTATCCTTAAAAACGTGGTTAACATCTATCTATATTGCATGCTTACAGTACATACTGACTCCTTAAAGATACACACACACACACACCCTTGACCTTTAGCAGCAGGGCTCTTATTTGTCAATGAGTGTGTTTGTAGCCATAGCCTCTTCACCCCTGATCGGGACCAGGCCATGGAAAATTTGATCACATTAGCCACATGTTGCTTCTAATATCATTTCAATAAAAAGGACACTGCCCTCATAGACATAAAGCAGCCATGTAAAGTTCACCGGCCACTGCTGCTAGCCGTGGAGAGAGCCATGGGGGTCTGCTGCTAATTTCCCGCCCCAAGCTATGTAATCTATGGCAGAGATTAGGGTAAAGCAGTTATTCTTGACTATTTTATTAAGAGGTGCTTTAGGCGCTGGAAGAGGGGCTTTATTGCTTTTCAAACGGCGTGCCATACAATACAAGACAAACATTTGCTGTTATTTCAGCAAACTCGAGTCAGATGTGGCGGCTCTTTTTTTCGGGAGGAACTTGGCATCAAAGAAAAGTCTCCTAAAACAAAAATCTTCCCTTCTGCACAGGTCTCGCCCTGAACTGTGTCCGGTAGATAAATAGGGAGAGGTGTCAAAAGAACAGGCAGGAGTCCCACACCTAGTTTTAATTAAAAGAGAGAGTGCTGACATGCACAGAGGGAGGGACGATCGGATTCGCAACTGTTACCATTTCGGCACGTTTATGCGCGCGTGCGCTTTTCTCACTTTATAGCAAACACTTTAAGTCGGGGTTCCGAACTATCACTTGTATGCTGAGTTTATAGTCATTGCAATCAAGTGTAACACAACAAGAAAAGCATATTACCTCTGAAAGCAAGAGAACTATGACAGATCTAGACAACATATAGTAAATATAGCAAATAACATTCTATTCATCAAGAAATACAAACATAAAATGATGGTTTGGGGTAAAAGTTATCCTGGTGTCTGTATGTAGTGAATGATGCTCTGTGTCTACTCAAACCAAAAGCTATATTGTATTGAGATCTCATATACTGCATAAGCACATAACGCATGAAGTGTGGTGTGTGATAGCGTAGAATCATTTCACAGCGGTCGCGATGCAGAACCTGATTTCACCAACCCGATCTCACGACCAAGTCGTGCGAATTCGACGAATGATTAAAAAGTGGCTAATTCGTAACAATTCATACGACCTCACTCGTACGAATTAATACGATTTTGCTAAATCGTACATATTTTACGAATTGGCCAATTCGTATGAATTCGTACGAATGACCTACCCCTGACCCCGCCTCTAAACCTAACCATCACGTGGGTTTAGACAAATCGTACGAATTAGTACGAGTGAGGTCGTACGAATTAGTACGAATTAGCCACTTTTTGATCATGCGTCGAATTCGTACGAATTGGTCGTGAGATAGTGTTGGATTTCACCAAATGCAACATGTTCCTGGATCAACATCTTTGTTGATGATGGAGAAACATTCCAATCAACCAATCAGATCTTAGGCCCTGTCCACACTACTGCGTTTTCATTTAAAAACGCAGAATTAAAACGAATACGATCTCCACACCAGCGCGTTATCTGCGTATTAGAATTGATCTCCGTCCACATTAAAACGACTGAAAACGTGGATCACATGACCATTCACCGACACTGGGCATGCGCGTACCGGTGTAAACAGTGGCTGACGAATCAGCAAAGGACACGTCATGACTGATGACACCCAATCATAGAGCCGAGCGTCAGCCTCTGCGTCATCGTTTCTAAACTCCTCCGTTTTGTTCCGTCTTCACTAAAACGCCCTCCGGAGATTCAAAACGCAAAATGGAGCAGCAGCGTTTTCTAAACTTCTCCGTTTTAGGTCTTCGTTTTTTTTTTCGTTTTAGTCTGGACGGGAGGTGCAAACGTAGCAAAAGGTCTCCGTTTTTAAACGAAAACGCAGGACGGGGCCTTAGAGACAAGTTTACAGTTTATGTTAAGTTCAGACTTACAACCACGGTTAGATGCTTCGGCATCAGTGTTATTCCAGCCTGTTCTCATCCTTTAGCGTCACATAGAACGCTATATGACAGAACGGCGCTATACCACGCACATGGCACCATTTATCGTTAATATAACACGCGAACCCAAGTTGTCATATATCCTTTAGCGTAATACCCTACCCTACCCCACAGCTAAACCAACCCGGTCTCATCCCAAGACGTCATATAACTGACGTTTTGGGACGTCTTTTGACCATACGTCAATATTCGCCTTTTTAGGGCCCCCTTAAACGTCGGTAGATGAGGTTATGGGATCCTAACTCTACCCCAGACCTAAACCTAACCCTAAACCTAACCCGTCACCTAACTGACGTTAAAGGTAAAGCGTCAGTTGTATGACGGCCCGGGATCGCCATCTACCGACGTTTAAGGGGGCCCTACACTCTAAAAAATGCTGGGTTGTTTTAACCCAACTTTGGGTCAAATATGGACTAACCCAGCCGTTGGGTTAAATTTTTACATTACATTTTTAACCCAACATTTCGGGTTTGTCCATATTTGACCCAAAATTGGGTTAAAACAACCCAGCATTTTTTAGAGTGTAAAAAGGCGGATATTGACGTATGGTCAAAAGACGTCCCAAGACGTCAGTTATATGACTTTTTGGGATGAGACTGTGTTAGCTAAACCTACCCATCACACCGCGTGTTATAATAACGATAACGGGTGCCATGTGCGTAGTATAGACCATTTCACAAGATGTAAACAACACTGGTCCAGAAGCACTTCCTGTTTCAGTTTTTTAACACTACATAAAAGCTGGGATAAAATACAACCAACAGAACATTTAAAACTGAATCAAAAGTTAAACAAACATCTTTAAGATGTTTTCTTTACATGTGAAATAAAGAAAACAGATACAAACTGAAACAGGAAGTGTTTCTGGACCAGTGTTGTTTACATCTTGTGAAATGGTCTATAGCACTGTTTTGTCATATAGCGTTCTATATGACGCTAAAGGATGAGAATGCGTTGGTAAACCTGTCATTTCACTCTGGTTTTAGGGATGAGTTACGGGTAAGGTTAGGTTTAGGGGTAGGGATGTGGTTAGAACTAAATTTTAAGATAGGAATTTTGTTCCAGGATCAAGAAAATATGCTGACCCAGGAAAGCGCCAAACTTGGCAAAATCAGAACATGGTCACGGTTGTCTGAAAAAATCTGACCCATAAAAGACCAAACTAAAACCAGGTTTACATTTTTGATTGCTTTTCTGTCTAACTAACTCTGTACCAGGAAAATTAGCCAGATCTTCTGTCACAAACATAGTTGAACTTGATCCGCACGCTGTAACTGTAGTAGCAAGGGCAACCGGTGTGCTCTAAAACAACCTAAACTGATGACCTTTAACCTCCTGACATTCCAAATATGCCATTCAAACACCAAAGAATAATAAACGAAACGTGGGTAATGAACCCCAAGTTGCGTATAGGTGCAGTAAGGGGACAGAGCAATGCAGATTAAAAACTAGTTACAATGAGCAACAATAACAATAAATAAATGCATATTTGGAGCATTTTAAAATGCCCCCACCTCTGACTTCTATTGTTGCACTGAATTTCACAATAGCTGAGGAAATGAATCACATAATTGGCTAGAAAAGCAAAAGTCAGTTTGAGTGTGATCAAAAGTCTTTGTTTCTCAGGAGACGTAACAGAAAACATTTGTAGGCCTGTCCGGAGATCATCTGACTCCTGCTGCACATGGGCAACACCAGACACATTGACACTGGAGTGCTTTGTGTAAGATACTGCCTGATATTTTGTAAGTGTACATTGTGTGTGTGTGTGTATATATATGAAGAGTTCAGATGCAAAAGCCTCTAAATGCCATTTGAAATGGTCTTCTTTAATGATGATTTTTATCAAGCTTGTATATTTAAGTTCAGTAATTTCACTTAAATGGCAATGATAATTACCTATTAATTGTTATTTAAGTGAAATTACTGAACTTAAATATACAAGTTTGATAAAAATCATCATTAAAGAAGAAAATTTCAAATGGCATTTAGAGGCTTTTGCATCTGAACTCTTCATATATATACATATATATGTATGTACAATTGTTTTCTCACTCATTATTGGCTTGAAATCCGAACCCTATAGTCGTAGCCATATTGCCTGTTTACATCATTCCCTCAGCAAAGCCGTAACACTTGCCAAAGTTGTCAAAACAACAAAATGTGCTGTGAGACTGTGTGGAACTCCCTAAAAACCTCAAAAGCCTGAAAATAATTTCAATAATGCCAACATCGGGAACTTCAATTTGACTGACAGGCCGTCCTCGGGAAGAAAAGGCATTTGTTTCGAATCACTTATTTCCAATTAAAACTTTAATTGACATCTTTAAAAACCATAGAGACATTTGTGAATGGTCAGCTTCGGATAGGACAAAAAAAAAAAAAAAAAAACCACACAGGCTGGTATTCTAACCGCTCATAAAACACTACTCCGAAACCGGATCTTCACTTTATGCGAGCTGAAGGATGTGGGTTGAGTCGACGGGGAGAAAAAGAGTGAGAGTGAGAGAAAAAGCAAATATCAGAAGTCACAAAGTAGACTTGTGTGAGTTAAATGCTGCCCTCTCCAAACACTCTAAATCATTCAAATCCACTGAGATGCCCAGAGAAAAGGACTCATTGATGAAAAGGTTCAGCCAAAGATGCCTTATTTTAGCCGCTTAATTCTTCTTCTTTATTTGGGGATGATGGCTGGTATTATCCTCATTGCAATTGCGGAGTCCAACCTTGACCGCTCACTTTTGAAAATAAAAACGTTAAGACCGCAACCCTAAATTACATTATAAGGGAATGAATTACTCGTCTCACAAAACATTGCAATAAGTTATAACAAAAAACATTGCGCTTAACAATTTTGGTTTGTTGATTGTTCTGCGTATCATTGGAGAAAACGTCAGGAATTGTGTGGATAGTTTCGAAGTGAATTTGGTCAGACCCGAAAGGGTCAAAAGTTTGCCTAAATATTTGTTTGAAAAAGCAAGCATACTTCCTCCTCCAGCACGTGCGCTACACCTCTAGGTGGACGACTCTGGCCTGCCCTCTGCAGAACGTCCGAGCGGGACAAACAGAAGCGAGCTAGCGAGCAAACTGCCGTGTGTCTTTGTGTGTGGGAGTTAATGATTATCTCCCGGGTGGACGAAGACTGTGGCGCACTGCCAGTACAGTGCAGGAACGTCCCTCTTCCCTTTGTAGACGCTTCTAATCTGGTGAAAGCCTCTCCCCTGAGACCATCCCATGATAATGTCATAGACACAGAGGGTATAATAGAGCAATTTGTTTACCTTCCAAAGCCTTGATCTCTCTCAATCCTGCCTTTCTCGATCTGTCTTGCTCTTTCACGTGGAGCTCTGCACGGCGGGAGTGGGATGGGAACATATTGATCGGTGCTTGGCTTTCAATAGAGCACTGCAAATTAAACTCAATGGAAAACAAATTTGTTTCGGGATTGTCACTCTGTTGTTGACCTAAAACGTCCAAACTGAGATTCACTTAAGGGAATAGTTCACCCCGAAACGAGAATTATTTTATTATCCACTCAGCCTCGTGATGTTTCAAACCTGTATGAATTTTAAGTGTGATTTAAAATATTCTATTGTGTGTGTGTCCCTCTCTAGTTTGTCACTATATTGATTTCTTTGGGCTGTCAAAATGTGCATGAGCTGTTTAAAAGAGCTATTTTGTAATTTGATTAATTAGCAGTGTTGGGAGTAACGCATTACAAAAGTAATACATTACAGTAACATATTACTTTTTGCTGTAACGCAGTAGTGTAAGGCATTACTAATCAATTTTCAGTAATATTTTACTCGTTACATGTTCAATGAGGCTTGTATTACAGTTGTATTACAGTGTATTGTCTGCTTTTACTTCTTAAAGGCAACAGACTATTTGAAAGTTTTAAAGCAGTCTTTTAGTGCCGGTTCAGAGCGGTCGCGTCTGTAACATTGTTTTTTCCTCATAAATGCGAACACGAAAACTAAAATAAAATGAATATTTTAAGTTCTATGGAGACTGGAGAGCCAACACTTCCTCATCCGATTTGCGCAGTGTAATTAACAGAATTACAAAAAATATATTTTGCCTCCTATTTTTTTGTCACGCATGAATGTGTGTCTTTTCCCTAATATTAAAAATAAAACATAGACTGATATTTGTCTAATGTCTGGAGTCCTTTAAGCAAGTAGCATACGTTTCAATAGATGAATTTTCGGAGAATTTTTATTTCATGTTTTGACTGCAAATGCCATGTCCATAATGCTGGACTTCCCCAATTTTAAATAATTTATCCTCAACTAGTTTTGTGGTGTAGGTCTACGTATTTTATAATGTTAACTTCAAATAATACTAATAGCCTAATTTAAAGATAAGGCAGCATTGGATATGGACGGTAAGGAGAACAACGCTGGAGTTGGAAGAGGTGTGTCGCGATTCTGTAGGTTTGTGGAATCGAATCGCGATTTCGGTTTCATATTGCATATCGTTACAGCCCAAAAGTTAAGTTCTACTTAGTTATTTTGGTGACAGTAACTCAAAAGTAATACATGAGTAATGTAACGCATTACAATTCTGGGACAGTAATATTGTAAGGTAATGAACTACTTTTAAATAACAGTAACAAGTAATACCTAATGTATTACAGTTTGGAAGTAACTTGCACAACACTGTTAATTAGCATATCATTCATTATTATGATTGTGTGTACATAGTGTGAATTTGAAATTATTAATACTAATGGTGTATCATTTAAAGTGTGTTTATTGAGAAAAGCACCCAAACTACATTATTTTAAGATATGAATTTATGCAACTTCAGCAAATCACTGAATAGACAAAAAGTCAATATATTGAATCCTTATACTGCATCACTGAACAAAAACAATCCATTCAGCAATAAATTGCTTATTGTGTTCGATGTCGATCTTGGGGATGTTTACACAGAAAGTGTTCTTGTCTCCTGCAATTTTTTTAGTTGTTGATTTAAATGTCCCTCCGGCTGTCGCCATCTATAGAACAGGCACGAATGAAGTCATGTGACACGTGTTTGCACGTTTGGTGTCTCAGATTGCATTCAAGGTACATATTTTATCAGCTCCCAAGAATCCCTTGGGAATTTAGCCCATGCTGTACTGTACGGAGCTACAAGAATACATAGATTTATAACTGATCAAAACAGATCCAATGCACCAACTGACTAGTGCACGCAAGCCCTACCTTTACAGTCTCCAGCAGCGGACTTGATACACACTTGCACCAACTCTCTTCAATCCCATCAACACCGTTGCCCCCACCAGTGCTCATTCCTGTTCTTGCTCTCATCTCCTTTTCAGCAAGAGCAGTTTGTCAGGGTCAGAAAGCAATTCAAAACCTCTATTAATGAGTGAGAGAGAGAAAAGTGTGGTACGGGGAGGAGGAGAGGGGTGGGGTGCCTGCCATCAAAGCCGACAAGAAAAGAGGGCCAGGTGGTTGTGGGAATCTCGGCTCTTTTTCGCAGAGATGGAATCTTCAGCGTAATTAACAGGCTGGAATCGGGGCCTTCTGAAGCCAGGAGGACAACCCCTCGGAGGGGACAATTTGCACTTTTACAAGAGCCGCTGAGGGACGGGGAGAAAGGAGAGGAAAAGGGAAACTATGGCATCTTTTATCGCAGAGACAAAGCGCCGCATCCTTTCAAAGGCCTGCGCTGGAGCTTCCAGAGCAGAGGAAGAGCGAGTGAAATAAAGACGAAGAAAAACACAAGAGAGCGAAGGGGGTAGGAGCAGAAGAAGTGGACAGCAGTCGGAAAAGGGGCACCGGTGCCAACATGCGCTTCACAGAGAGAAAAGGGCCGGGGGAAGTGGCCGAGAGGGGTGTGGGGGCGAGGGGGGCCTGACATGCGGCCAACTTGTAGACCCTCCCAGAATTCAACAGCTTCTCTCATTATCATTATTGCACAGGGCCCAAAACCAGCAACAAATCTCTAAACGGACCTAAATGCACCCGCTGGAGACCAGAGACTTCGACACTGCAATATATATACTATAAAAACAGCTCATTAACACACGTAGATTAAAAACTCTAACGACCTGGGTTTGTTGAAAAGTATATTAATATGCATTAGTATTGCTTTATCTGTTCTTCATTATATTCCATATTTTATGGGTCATTTTAAAGGGCCGTTCACACCAAGGAACTGTAATTATAATGAGAACTATTGAGAACTACGCTTTATTTGGTATCACTTTATTTTACAGTGTCCTTGTCACATTTGTTACATGTACTTACCATAAGTAAATGCAACAAACCCTCAACCAAATCCTACTCTAACCCTAAAGTAAGTACATGTAGTTACTAATTACTCAGTACTTCAATATGTTATTACACTGTAACAATGAAACCTTAAAATAAAGTGTAACCTTTTATTTTACACAAGCGGCAACATTCTAATCTGAAAGATGAAGCCTACCCGGAAGTGCGATAAACTGCAATACGTCTCAAATCCGCTAGAGGCCGGTCCCAAAAGGGAGCAAATATCCATAGACGTCATGTTATAATGTCTGTTTTCACAGCATAAATTCATATGTTTACAGTTTGGTCCCATGGACTTTTATTATAATCTTCAATATCTTTTGCGTGCCTGACAACTGTGAGGGGGGTTATTTTTTTTTCTAACTCGTTAGTTTAGATCATATTTAGATATAAAACGTATGACAAATAAGGGCGGTTAACTTTGATTGACAGCTGATACCGAGTGAATTTGACATCTCTGCCATGATCTGACACAACACATCATACCACCTCTGTATCCTTTCTGAAACTTTTTTATTTTCCAAGATTTTCCAGTATGGCGCCGGCCATAGCCCCTATAAACAGCTTCAAACCCGTTCTTCAGAGAGTCTATGGGTGATGTCACAGACGCTTTGTCCATATTTTTTACAGTCTATGATTTTACAGTATGCGTAATTACAATGTAATTACAATGTAGTTACCAAAGATAGTATTGGTAATGTAAGATAACATAGGTTAGATTTAGGAATAGGTTCAGGGTTAGTACCAAGTTAGTTTATACACACAAAAAAATCTATTCTAAAACACGACAAACTGTGATATGTTGTTAATACTACACTTGTTCCAACTATAAAAACGTAGGCATTTTTATTTGTAGCCCAGTTTTAGGGAGTAAAATAACTACAATAGCATTTGTACTATCAGTTTCCAGTAGCCCGACAGTAGTTTTCTAGTTTTATTTTAGTTTTTTTATGTAAATTGTAGTCAAATTGGTATTTAAGGCTTCAAAAGTAAACGATTTTAAATTATGAGTAGCATGTCGCTTTATAAAGTAGTTTCCTCAACTCAGAGTTCAACGCTCAAAGCTCTGAGAAAAATCTTTCAGAAACAGCGTTTGAACGTTTGATGTACTGAAGTCATGCTTGCCTCTGACTGACAAAAAGACATATTCAGGTTTCCATTTCATTGGTTAGGACACGTCAGACTCAGTGTCAGATGGCTGACAGAGGCGGTGAAATATCCAGGGGTCAGATGCACGGCTGATAACGGCCCCTCAGCTTGACTGCCAGAGATGGGGCGTCTGCCCAGCACAAAATGCCATTTGTTGTCCATCACTCAGACACCACGAGTTTAGCGCCGGCGCTGCGCTGAAAGGCACATTCACACAAGCTCACACACTGGATGTTTTTGCAATTCAATATTTTCACACACAGCCTCATCATTACGCTGGAACCGGAGCCTCACTGGAGAGAGCCTGCGCTTTCACGGACAGGCAAATCGCAGTTCGAGATTGAAGTTAATAGCCCATCTTGAAATGTTTTGCTGACTCCCTAAAACCCCCTTCTCAGCATTTCACTAACAATCTGATGAGGGCTTTCGTGTTTTTTTTTTCTTTTTTCTTCTTCTTCTTTTGACCGAAGAGAAAGCACCCATATGCCACACGCTTCAGATCTAGTAGCCAACTGAGAGGTGACAGTAAAGACCACATTATGCAAATACCTCTAATAATACATATGCATCACAAATAAACCCCATTTTGCATATATGAATACTTAAAAATACATACACAGTAAAAAAAAAGCATTATGTGATCAATATGTTATGACAATATATATTTTTTACATTGCTTTAACTCATCAAAAGTTATACAAGATTCAACTTCTTTTTTATGTCAGTTTAATATATTTTAAGTTGAAATGACTTAGACATCCGAGTTCATTGAACTTAAAAATTTGAGCCAACATTTTTTTTTTTTTTTACAGAGGAGATTTACATATGTTTTCCAAAATACTGTCCAGTGTAAAGGTTTTTAGAACAGACAATTTATTGAAAGAACATTTATTTTAGGATCATTTTATTTTAGCCTGAAGCTTGCATGAAGTTTAAGTGTTCACCTGTAATAAGAAAATAAAAAGCAGAAAGTGCAAGTGGCCAGGGTTTGGTGTGTGTGTGTGTGCGCCAGTAATGATTTGTTTAGGATGTCGGCCTTAAAGTGGTTAAAGAAAATGGCGGCAGCTTGAGGTTTTATATATTTTTCCAGTAAGCCGCACTGTAGTTAATGAAATTTAACACACCAATGGTGTTGCCTCTCCCTCGAGAGCAAGAGCTTCATAATCAGCGTGCCAACACTCTCGTTTTTTATGAAAACAAATTGCAGCTAGGGAGATGGACTAATTGTGTTGCGACGCAGAGCAAAGAGAAACAACCATTCACGTAATTAAGCCAATTTTCGTGGACAAAAATAGTTGAAGGGGCAGTAAGCAAGAGCATTCATCACAGCGCACGATCCCACCCCCGCTCATGCGTACAAAGAAAAGTTAAGCATTAAGCAAATATAGGCTGCCTCACCCAGAGAAATTCACTGGATAATGATAGTTCAATTACAGTGGATCCCAGCATGCCGCACTGTCCAATTATGAAAAATGATGATGGGCTGACAGAGGTCTTTGGGAACATGAAAGATATCTTTATCAAAGCAAATCTCAGCACTCTGTCTCTAAAGTACCAAACGACTCTACCACTGCCATTACGGCACATCATACCATCTTGATGAGACAGAGTTGCCCATCTTCCCCCGTAATGACAAAAGATGGAGGACGGAAGATGAGTTCGAAAGATAAATGTGGAGGCCGGGCCCTTTGAAAATGTACTGTCTAGTAAAGTTGAAAGTGAGCGGCGAGCGGTAATGCTCAGCTCGAGTGGCCCACTGGGGAATGACATCCACTCTCTTATCGCCAAAGGATGCAACATCAAGGTCTGGACAAACAGCCTACGGTAGCTGTGCGGACGCATGGGAACTTCAGCGGGAATACGTGTGTGTGTGTGTGTGTGCATGTGTACGCACTGCAGGGGGGAACTGCCGCTCTAAACATCCGTAAAGTTGCCAAAACCAACAGCCTAGCCTGCTTCCAAAAGGAAATGTGTTTGTCACAGTTGTTGAGAACACTTAAAATTCAACTAGGGCTGGGCAGCGATTAATCGCGATTAATCGCATTCAAAATAAAAGTTTGTGTTTACATAGTATGTTTGAGTGTGGTGTGTATAATTATTTTGTATATATAAATACACACACATGCATCATGTATAGACGAATCCGGCGAAACTACCGGAAGTAAGCGGACGCCATTACTGAGCTGTTGCTGGGTAGCGTTGCGCCATTGCCTCCTATTGTTTTAGTTGCAACTTGCTTCCACTGGAATAAACAGCCCGCGATTTACGACTGTCACTAACGTTACAACGTTATCCCTTGTATAATGTCGAGTGGGTAAACAGTTTCCGTTATAAATTGTTTCAATGGTGGCAGTAAAATTTTAATTTTGAAGAGAAAACACTGTGAATACCCCGGGTCGACTGCCCCTGTCTGGTGCCGTACGGTTTACAAAGATTTCCTGGGCGAGTACAAGACGCGGACATTCGCGTATAATAACAATTATTTAATGACATGAGTAAAAAAAAATATAATAAATATGTGATATAGTGATCAGCAAAATCTCCTCTCTTGGTATTTTTTCTATTCAATTAACATGCTATGGTCATTAAATGGCTTTCCTGAGCTAAATGTAACGTTATGTGACATAATTGTTCTCCCGCTGTTATATTGACCTCTTTCCATGGTTTAAAAACACTAATTGGTCGATATTATGTATACTTTCTAGCTGTAACGTTACCTTACCCTTGCCTGTTGCAATGTGAAAATGAGATAAATAATGGACACAAATGAAAAACATGAATTTGTTTATTTGATTTCATTCAATTATTTATTTATTGTTGCCAAATGGACAGATCTTTTTATAGTTTCCTCGTTAGCAAACGTTAGCCTAGCTAGCTTGCCAAGCTATTTTCATAAATAACGTTAATCTGTAAGATCATTTGTACCTTCATCTGTGACTGGAGGCCACTGCAGTCACAGATCAAACCAACAAGTCATTATGCCTGGCTGTAGCTGTCATCGAGGGTGAGTTCGCGTTATCACCGAGGTTTGTTTACATACCGGTGCATATGTCTATATGCCTGTGTAACAGCTCAGTAATGGCGTCGCCACAAGATGGCAGCCTACACAGAACGCTCGTCGGATTCATCTATATATTTAAGAAATATTTGCATGTACATACTTTATATATTTTTATACAAAATTAATATTATATATAAATATAAATATTTGATAAATTAAAAACACATTTTTCTTAAATATATACATGCATGTGTGTGTATTTATATATAAAAAATAGTTATACACACTACAGACACATATATTATTTAAACACAAACTTTAATTTCGGTTGCGATTAATTGCGATTAATCGCGATTAATCGTTGCCCAGCCCTAAATTAAACAATATTTTCAATCTGTACTGACGCTGTTGTATGAAAACTCAACTGGGATGCGCTTCCCAAATAACTATGGTCGCAAGTTCCGTCGTTATCAGCACAGTTCAACAAGTCGGTGTTTCCCGAAACCATCGTTCTAACGAACATTCGCAAACAGCATCGCAAAGTTGTGTGTTTGGAACGACAGCTCTCTAGTTAGAAGCAGTTTCTTGTTTGCATGACATGTGGACTTAATAAATCCATAGCTTGAGCGAAATAAGCTGACATCCAGTACAATTTATATATTTAATTTAGAATACATACAGAAGTAATTTACGTCTGTCAAGAGATTTAAAACTTCGTTTTTGAAGAGTGCGCATGTGCTCTAGTACGTAAGAACGAGCCTATGATTGATTCTGGAAATAAAGCAAAATAACTAAAAAAAAAGAGAATTATCGACATTCGTGACATCACTAACCAACGTGACTGAACGACCAATTTGCGACAATACGGTTTGGGGAAACAGTGGTGACTAGCTAGTTGATTTCTTCACGATGCATTGTACTATGGCAGTGAAGCAGCGGGTTACACACCCCAAAGCAGGATGATGATGACACCATTTTTTTGAAGACCTGCTTTATAGATGAAATTAACTAATTGAATAATTTATGATCTTTGCAATGGAACTGAATCAACACTAAACTTCAGCAGAACAACAGACGAAAAGCATCATTTTCCTGTTATCATTGTAAAGCTGCTCTGAAACAAGGTGACTTGATTTGACTTCCAAAGACAAATTTATCATTTTTAGAAAGGAATTTCCCTCCAAATATTGGAAACAAATTCCTGAGTATGTTTCATTTCAGTACATGTAAATGGACTCCTAAAATGTTAGAACCTCTTGTTGTTTTTACATAAAAAAACATAGTTGTGAAAAATTCCTCGACTTTGAGTCCAGCTTATGTGCAGCTTGGAGAGTGTTGACATCCACAACAATATTAATTTGGCTCCCCATTAAAATGCAGCACAACTGGGTGCCTCGAAATGTTGGATGGAAACTTTCCTGGCACTTTCTGGGCAGGAGTTACGACACCAAGACGTTTTACGGCCTAAAATTAGCAACCCTGTACACATGATGCAGGGTTAATTATTTCTCACAGTCCTTCCCAGTGGGTGTACAAAGCTACTTTTTCCTTGTACAGTATCGACTAACTCCAGCTATGGAGCGTTCGCAGGTCGCACGATGTAGTAGAAGACGCTTGATTGTGTACTAGGATTTTTTTTATCCAGAAGTGCCTTCCTGCTGTAGCTGAGACCAGTGTTTTTTTTTTTTTTGTTTTTTTTTTTGCATTATACAATTGCAGTGGCTGCTGATCTCAGACCAGGGTTTACTTAACGCTTACTTCAGATAGGGATAATCTGAAAATGCCTTCATTATTATGTTTATTTATTGCATATTCAAAAACTGTTTTCTTCCCACAATGCCAGTTCCCTGAGGCTGCTCTTGCATTTCCTAAAACCTTTTAAACAAATTAGTACTTTGTGATGGTCAAAGACTGGCTTGCCATTGAAAAAAAAAATTACATATAAACTGTCCCTGTCATAAATATACATAACAGATTGCATTAAAATGAATAACCTTTAATATGAGGTTATTTGACCAGCACTCTCCAAAAAATAAATAAATAAAAAAAAATAACAAAGCAATGGGTTGCCAAGTAATCCAGCAATGATTGAGCATTTTGAGTTATATGTGCTGTATTAAATTCAATCAATAGTACATTTTTTTTATGCGTCTTGTAGTTCAGTATTGTGTTATGTATCAAATCGTGACGTGAGGGTATCATTACATCCCTAAATTTTATTAGATAATTATTATATATTTTTTAAGTTTAGCAATGATTGAGCATTTTGAGTTATATGTGCTGTATTAAATTCAAGCAAACATTGCTAAACTTAAAAAATATATAATTATCTAATAAAAATTAGGGATGTAATGATACCCTCACGTCACGATTTGATACATAACACAATACTGAACACTACAAGACACATCAAAAAAATGTACTATTAATTAAAATGCTAAATTTGATTGCTGATAACCCAATGCACAGGACAATATCACATCAGAATAAAAATATTCATGATTCTGAAGCTGAAAATACATAATTAGTTTAGATGAATATGCTTGCACCCTGTCTAAATTTAAAATAATGTAGGCCACTTTTTACTGGTTACATAAGACATTTGTCATTATCAGGACTCGTGTATTATAATGAACATTATATATAGTAGTTTAATGTAGTACTGACACCAAAACTCTTTACACACTCTTTCTCACACAGTCATTTTTATTTTGGGTGAACTATCCACAATCCATAATTGCATTTTTATGTATTGCTATATATTGTGACACTAATAAAAATATTGAAAAATTCCAAACAGACTGAAACATATAATTACAAAAAGTCAATGAAAATATTTTCAGCAATTTAAAAATAAAAATAAAAACATGCATTGCAAAAAAAAAAGAATAATGAATTACAATTCACTCAAACACCTTAAAAAAACACACACACTTCTGCGGCCAAGGAGTTGCAGACAGCCTGGGCTGTAACATGATAAGCACGTCTCTCTCTCAGACATGGCTTTAACAGTTCTGTAATGGCTGTCTTTCCCCTTCTGCCCGCTGCACCCTTCTCTGCTCCACAGCATGAGGGCCTGTTCTTAAAAATACTGTTTTCTTTCTCAAAAAACAAGGCTTGAGAAACAAATAAAATGCGTTATGCTGGGAGGAAACACAGCAAGACACTAAAGTCATCCTTAAGGTATGCGCATGACTGCCAAAACACAGTCAAGTGATAGGCTTAGACTTATCCTACAATTGGGTGAACGAAAAAGAAAAAAGAAAAAAAAAAAAAAAGGTGTGCGGTTCCAGTGCGGCAGAGGACAGCTGAAACAGTGTTTAGACACACGCGGAAACGGCCCTCCCACCGGCGAGTCACTGTGATGTCATAAAGAGGTGCCACAAGCGAACAATAACAGCGCAGTACAGTAAAAAGAAAAAGAAAAAAACACAAGTAGAATGAATGACGTGTGACAAATGTGAGCAAGCTTGAGATGGAGCTGCCTCATGCACCTTTGGGAGGAACAGGGCGGTTCACGCGGTGAGCTGAGCTCAGGTGGGCATGTGTTCTCGACGGGGAACAGGGCCAGTTCTGCCTGCGTTCCATAAGCCACCCATCAACCTTTCCTCTCGCGCAAGATTGGGGTTAACTAAGCATGCCGTCCGGTCAAAAGCTGTCCTACAGGCTCCCATTGAGGACAGATATGTGTATGCATGCACATTATGTGCAGTATATTACAGGCCAAGATGATTGTAACATTATCAAATACAAAACAAACTGGTTTCATTATGTTTAATGTCAGTCACTACATCAGCGTTGGAACAAAGACATTCTCACCTGTGTGTGTGTGTGCATTGAATTATGCTCACCTTATTGCATTGCACACACACACACATTAAATGATTTTCTCACAGTTCTTCCAGTCTAACTGGCACTTTCATATGGCTTTTAACAAGAGCTTCTTATCAAACACAAACTTGCACGCGAGGAGTAATACATCTCTAATGGCTCATGCACCATTAATCTGTACTCCAGCTCTCATCTGTGAATGCATATTGTGCACATATACACAGTCAACTAGCTTGAAGTGAAATGTCAGCCATTTTGCCAGTAAAAGGCCAGTTTTGAGTGCTGACAGACTGCGTCCTCTAGCAAGACATCACACGCAGCTTCTATTGTTGCTTTACAGTGTTATGGCTTGATTTTTATTATGACTTGTCAAAACAACATATGCTGCAGAATAACTTTTTGATTTGTTATCCATTGCTATTTTATTTCCATGTGCAACATTTTCTCCTCAATGACAGCATCATAATGTAAATAGCTAAAAAAAAAAAGCCCACATTTTCAGTTAAATAGGGGAAAGAACGTTTAACAAATGTTGCCATGTTATAAGTTAAAAATAAATATGAATAATAAGTAATATTACAAGTATATTACAAAATTAAATAGCCTATGTTTGAAATGTGCTAAATAAATAAATTGTGTATCGTAAAAAAATTGCATATGCGCTATCATAATTTAAATAGGCCTACTTTTTTTTTTCAGTGACGTCAATTAGCCTGTATGTATAGCCCCGGAAAAAGCATCGACAAAAAAAAAAAAATCATGGACAGTCTCGTCTCGTGTATGGCGGGAGATGGCCTATAGAATAAATCAAGAGTCGGATCCGACTGAAATTATTAATAAATTGATGAAATCATATATTGTCGGTCGAACCCAGAAAAATGTCCTTCAACATAGTTTTCAACATTGTTTTTCGTGACAGAGCAAGGCCTCGTTTGAGTTCATTATTGATTCGACGAAACTCCAGCTGTATATGGTTTCAAAACAAGTCCTATTTGTTTCTAATATTATTATAAATATATTACACGAAGTACACAATTTTTTGTCCCCTAACATTACAGTTTAATTTAAATGTTTTTACCCATTGAAAAATGTACTAATGGTTCAAATAAATTATAGAGAGAGAGAGAGAGAGAGAGAGAGAGAGAGAGAGAGAGAGAGAGAGAGAGAGAGAGAGAGAGAGAGAGAGAGAGAGAGAGAGAGAGAGAGAGAGAGAGAGAGAGAATATCGGCCGAATATGGGCGCCAGAACAAACTAATTTCTCTGTGAAACTATACTTAAATATCGTGTAATAATATATCAAAGGCAAAGCTTGTACTAAGTGGTTGTAAATAAAACCACAGATTATTAATGTTAAAATAGAAAGTATTAAACTCTCGTCGAAAATGAATGAATGGCCTAATATTATGAATCAAGCTCTTGTAATACCTGCGTTTATGGCCACTTGATTCGTTCACTAATATCAGATGATCCAGTCGCCAGATGGGGGTTGTGCCTTACTCGGATCACACATTAACCTGTTATAATATCGTTTAATTAAACATAATTATGGCTATGACATATTTGATTGCTGTGAGGTATGAGAAATAATTAAAAGCAATGACCGTCGCTGTCTTTTAAAAACATGTAGCCTTTAAGAAGCTTCTCGGCAATTTCTATTTCTTTTGATACTGACGAGACGGCAAACTCTCGAGTTAGGCCTACAATAAAAATAATAATTTTGCAATGTATTAATATTACATTATTTGCGTTTTATATTTTTATGTAAAAAGAATATATGGGGAAAACCATGTAGGCTACATTTAAATAATAATGCATTAATAATAATATTAATACACACATTGTTATATCATCTGTCCTTGTCATGTCACTGTTCACATTACAATTTAAAAATGTAGGCATATTATATCTTCATGCATTCGCGAGCAACTGAGCTTATTGTGAACGCGGGATCCCGTAGACTCTAATAAACATCATAACTCAATGATATCGCACACAGATTGAATGCAGTCATAAAGTAAATCTGTCGAATATAAATCTGGAAGAGCAAAACAATGGCGAGCTATTCAAAGAAACGAAATGAATTATAAGTTATAAATAAAATAATGAAAGCATGAACAGCCTGCCCCATGTCAATAGTCTTTAATAAGCGCTTGTTTTGTAAATTGAGAGACCAGGCCCTCAAACACAAAACGAAACTATATTTTCTCTGAGAAATGCACAATAAATACATTGAAATTTATAGAAAAGAAGGTTTGATAGGCTATATTTAACACTCGGGAGAGTTGTCGTGTCACTATCACTACCTCCAAACAACAAAACCGAATTAATTTTGAATGACCAACAACAAAACACGAAAAACGACAGTCTGACCTGTTAATAGCGATTCTCGTGAGTCATCGCAAAACAAGTCTCGTGCGCTACAGAAGTGTGGAAGTGTGCATGACAAAATACCAAGGCCCACATTTCTGTCCCAAAACAAACTGAATAGTAGCCTACCTATGCTGTTCTTCCAGCAAAATGAATCAACAGGTCACCAGGCCCACGCGGGCTTTACTGCATATGTTTATGTTCAGATACTAAAATGTCTTCATATTGTAATAAACGTCGTTGAAACATATAAGGGGGACATTTTTAAAACTGCGCAGTGTAGCTTACTATAGGTCCAGGCTATCTTCAGTTAAAAATAAATCGATTTTTATTTATTATTTTCCTCTGGAAACGTATGACAAAACATAACCTCGTAACATTATACTTCATTAATAAACTTAAATCGTGTTGCAATTTAATGTTGTAATGAAGCCTTTTCTAATAAACTGCTCTGAATGTCGCATGCAAAAAGTTTGACGGGCACTCGATGTAAGAAAGCAGTTTGACTGTGAAATCCTACCTATTGCAAACAAGTCGTAATACAAAAGAAAGCCAAACAAACAATAAGCAAAGACATCGTGCCGAGTCCAGAGGAGATTTACACACTTTTCCTCGAGTCCAGAAAACAGCTGACTCTATTTTCTTCAAATACGCCACAGACTATATGCATTATTGATTTGCCATTGCCGAGCCGCAACAGACCCCCAGAGGACAAGGATTCCTAAATGCAACCTCCTAATTTTAGATTATCGGAAGAATTGTCCCGTTTTTGTTTCATATTCCTTCTTCCATGGCATCCAGTGAGCAGGCAGAAAGCTCTGGAGATCTCCACACACTCGGTCTGTGCGTCCTGGGGTCCATGAGCAGTGCTACAGCGCCCACTATTTCAACAAGCAGGAATATGATTTCACAAGACCTGGAACCACTCAATAAAAAAAAAAAAGTTACTATCCCTTTCGACAACTCTCCGCTAACTTTCGTGTAACAATTCTCTACGGTTTCTCGACCTCGCTAAAACACGAGAGGGGAAACAGCACGGCGTGGAAACGCTCTCCTGATCATTTCAGCCAAAGCACCATCACAAACGAAACTTCTGAACAAGCACGCTACGGCAGCATCTGGTTACGCGCGGATCACGGAGAGTTTGAGCGATTTCAATGCAATTGAGACCTGAAAAACAAACGCACCGGACAAAGACACGCTCTCAGCGGGAACTGATCAATGAAAATGACACTTTGGTGATGTGCGCAAGGGTTCAAAGTACCGCGCGGCCGCTCAGGAGCGAAAGAAGCGCAAGAAGGACCTACTTTTGGCCAGTTTTCTCGCCCTCGCCTTGGATCTCATCTTGTCGGCTTGTAGATTCCTCGCGTCCTCCTTGAGCTCAGAAGCAGCAGCAGCGCTATCTTCATCTCACGAGCATTGTCAGTTTGGACACCTTCGCACATGCGCACAGGCCATTCAATCTGACACCCTCGTCAGGGCCAAAAACTTTCCAATGTATTCATCATCATCACTTTTTGTCCTATCGTGTCTCCTTTAGATCACTTATCTCTTTCCCTCCTCCTCCACTCGCTCCGCAACATCTCGGATCGCCCCCCACCTCCCCTTCTTGAGCTCCTGAGGAGGAATAAGTGCTATTTTTCAGGGACCTGCGGAATTCGGTACGAGACTGGACACTGAATCCTGGATGGGGTCAAGGTCGCAGCCCTCATACGCAAGGTGATCACGAACATTTAATGCACCCGACGACGATTTTAAAAGCATGAAAATATCGTTGCAAAATATGTCATTATATGAAGCATATTCCTTCATAAAATAAATGATTTATGTATAGCTATTATTCGTGTTGTTCAGAACGTTAAATTATATGGACGTTCTCTGGGCATATTACTCATTTTGTAATAGTAATTTATTGTGAAAGTCACTGTACCTGACGTGGATGCAAGAACATTTGTAAGTGCCTCATATTTAAATAAAAAAAAAACTATTAACATTATTAATTTAGGTGCGTTCTATAAATATGTAAAAGGTGTGTTCAGTTTCAATGTTGAGAGCCACCCGAGTCTCCGCGCGCTAGACTCCAGACGGCCAGGAGCTCCCGCGTGCGTGCGTGCATGCGTGTGTATGTGTGTGAGAGAGAGAGGGAGAGAGCGAGAGTGTGTGTATGTGTGTAATGTAAAAAGAGTAGAAATGCTGTATGTATGATTGAAAGCGTGGGATCCACAGAGATGGTATATTCATATAAACTCTCTCGAAACAATGCATTGTTTGGGTTTTATGTCTAAATAGGTTTTGTAGACGTCAGTATTTCATGGCAGTTTATGTGCAGGTAAAGCAAGCAGGGAACGACAAAGCAACCGGTTCACTCACGTAAGTATGATTCTGTTGAATTATTTGTTTTACGTATACATCTGAACTGCATGTGCACAATCATTGCATTTTAATGTACATTGTAACACTGTAGGCGTTCTGTCAGAATCAAGCGGCAGGCGCAACATTTTCTACAATTGGCACCCTTAATATAGATCCTGCTAGACACATCCAAAGATAGGAGTCAGATGTGGAAAGGTACTGTCGGAAATTAGCCGGATTGAAAACTCAATAGCCTAAATATTTGCATTATTTTGCGTTTCGCATTATTAAAAACTATAATCCAGGCTGCCGGGTTTTCCCACAATAATGTAATTCTATTTATTATTTATGAATTATTTTGGATATCTTAGTACAATATTAAGATGAAGGATATTAACCTGACAGATATGTATTATTTCTCTTTGTAGTTAGAGGAGCATTCTCCAGTAAACAGGCGTTTTGTCGTGAGGTCCCGTGGGAGCTGGTGAGCGCATGCAGGTGTCTTTAAGACATTTAAAGCAGCCATTAACAGTCATGCATGTCCACTCACTTTGAGGGTCGCTGTCAGTCTTTTTCCCGTTGATATCATTCTCGAGCTATATTCGTTTATGCTTTTATGAATATGAGGATAAATTGGACAAACAGGGTTTAGAGGTCCAAGCTGCTTCCGTATTAAAAACAATAAATATGATTGTAAACATGGATACATAAGTCTATTGGCTTTTTCTCAAATCAACGTTTTAGGCCGAATGAGGCACGTAACGTTTAGGCTATGTGTGCGTAATTATCGGTGGATTGGCTTTTGATTTTGTGCAAACAAACTCCAGAGCCTATTTCATTTATTTACACTCTAAAAAATGCTGGGTTGTTTTAACCCAATTTTGGGTCAAATATGGACAAACCCGAAATGTTGGGTTAAAAATGTAATGTAAAAATTTAACCCAATGGCTGGGTTAGTCCATATTTGACCCAAAGTTGGGTTAAAACAACCCAGCATTTTTTTAGAGTGTATGAAATAATATAATTTGGCTCATCTGCTTTTTGCGTGTTTAACAAGGCAAAATGCTTTAAACGGTTTTACATTTATTAAACCTGCCGTTACCTGCTCTGAAGGTGATCTTGTTACTAAGCCTCCACTGACGAATGACATTTATTGGTTTATTGATTGACTTCTTTTATCGGTAAAACATTGGAACATGTCGAGACATATGATACGATACGAAACACATATTGTCATTAAATCGGATATGTGATATAGATACAAAAATTCAGAGTTTACTTCTTTAAACAATGCTTTTTGTTAATTACCCATAATTATTTGATCACGAGATGTACAGGTGTAGGCAATTAAAAAGTGGCATTATTGTGTTGAATTATTAATTATGATATAAAGACTAATTATTAATATGTGTATCATTTAGCTCATAAAATGTAACTGTTGTTTTATTTTAGAGCGAGCAAAGATGAATTGATACACCTATCTATATATAAAAATTGTGGACTTTTTTTTCTTTAGTATTTGTCAATTCCTTAACACAATAATTCAAATGAAAATCTCTCTCACACATTGGGCTGGACTTTTTTTCATATACGGAGCAACACCTTTGTGAAGGCATTTAACTGTAATTACACTTGTAAAGAAAAGTGTTGCTCCTCATCACTTGCTCATTGGGGAATAGTTTTCTGCGTCATTTAAACGTCTGCCTTTTTACAAGCTCCTGGAAACGTGATGGCTGTAACCACGCATTTGGACTATTTTCTTTCCAGATTGTTGCCATTTTCCTGTGGTTTAGCACAGGAAGGGAGGGATGCTGGCCCAGACCCCGGAAGAGAGGTGTTCTGCAAACCAGGCCTCAGGAACATCCACACTGAGAACTGATGCCAGTCACAGAGCTATATATATATATGTGTATTTTTATTAACTTAAGTCAAATAAAATGTATACAGGCACCATTGTCTCGCTGTCATTGTGTCTAATTAATTCTAATAAGACTTTAAAATGTAGTGTTTTAATACAATTTTTTGGGTTAAACTTACAAAAAGGAATTTTAACAAATTTTTATTTATGAGGTGACACTGCAAAAAAAAATATGATCAATAGGCCTAAGTTATGTAACATTGCTTTAATAATAAAAAAAAATAGTTTTTTATTTTAAATTCAAATAACTTCGATCCAAGTTGAGGCTACTTTTAAAAATTAAGTCAGCAAAAAAATTAAAAAAAACTACAGGGTACTTTTGGAAACAGAGTCAGACTGCAACAATTTATACCGTCATTAATCGGCACACATCGTTTAATTTCACAATACATTTATTTGAACAAAAATTATAACTACTATTAATAGCCAGATAATATCAAAAACAATAGTGTAAATAACAAGTATATAAAATTCAATACTACTGAATTTTATGCTAAACAATAATAATGATAAACAATGTTTAACCGTTATAAAAGAAACTGATTAGAATTAGATGGATGAGATAAGTCTCTGTTGTTATTTGCTATACGTTCGTCGAAAGCAAATGAAACCAAATCTTTATTCATGGTAGGAAAGGGCTCGGCTTATGTGTTACGCACTGATAGGATCTCACCACACTCAATATGTGAAATGATATCCAGCCAGCAGTGGCCACAGTCGGAACACACAGGGGGGAAACCCACTTGTTGCGACAACTACGCCTGCGCTCTGATCTTTACATGCTAATACAGTGGATGTAATGGCAAAGTAAACACAACTTCATGATGACGAGGCTTCAGGCAAGTTCCCTCACTCTCGTTGTAAACGCACTGTGTGTGTGTGTGTGTGTGTGTGTAAAGAGGGAAAATAGAAAATTGGCAAAGGTACTCAATGGCTGTAGTAACAAAACATGATCAAAGAAGGCAATAGTGGTGGGCTGCCGTAAACACTTTGAGAATGGAGAGGTGAGGCAACGTAAACAGTAAAAACAAGCATGCGCATGTCGAACACTACAAAAGGTTTTTTACAGATTACAAGTGACTTAAATATATAGGCTATTATATATATATATATATATATATATATATATATATTCCATTCTATATTCCATATATGGAATATATATATATATATATATATATATATATATATATATATTCCATTCTATATTCCATATATGGAATATATATATATATATATATATATATATATATATATATATATATATATATATATATATATATATATATATATATATATTCCATCGCGCGTTTTGGAGTGGTGGCACGCATGTGCCCTTACACGTACGCTTCACAGCTAATGAAACCGCGAAAGCAACTACCTACAGTTAAGTTCCCTGGGTAATTATTAGCCATTAATTGGGTTCAAGACCTTGGGAGTGTATGGGAAATAGGAAATCTGACCACTAATCCTAGACAGACCTTTTTTTTCCTCCGTTGTCCCTCGTTCAAAGCGAAGGTCTACACGGGCTTAAAGCACACACAACATACAAACGGGATCTAAACATGCAATATAACCTGATCCATACATAACCTTTAAACACATGATCTCAATATCCCAACACATTATGTGCATATACAACATAACCTATAAACGCATTACAGTACAGCATTACCAAAGACATTTAACCTACAAACATAAAGTAATCCACATTTGACCTACATTCACTTTTTCCCCCCCATATGAAATAATGGGCTATATATACAAATAGATAAATTAATGCAATAATTGAATGTGAGTTTAAAAAGATGCTGTTTTTTAAACTGATATGTTTGTAAAATTGATAAGCGCTTGTAGAAATGTCATTCCGCACAACAATTATCAAAATCTGCATTTTCAGTCTGTCACTGTAGTGTGATTTATAGAGTCTAAGTAAATAACAGGCTACAATGATTTTGTTTGCATAATAACAGTGTTTTAATTTAACAACAGCTGTAAAATGGAGCATGTGATCCATAAGCCACAAGTCTTGAATAAGCGGCATATTACGGCATGTTACATTAATTATTCTGCAATGATTCGTCCGCTTTCATCGCGCATCTTCATAACCGTTTGTGATTAATTGCGTTGGAGGAAATTACGTTAAGTGCTTTTCCTGTCAAAATCCCGTCTCGGAAAGGTAAATTTCGATGTTGTCGTTGTTATTGTTGTCATCCTTGCAGATGAAAAGAGACGGAGTCTGGAGACTTCATGGAAACGCACATGTGAGGATCGCCCGAGGCAAGCAAAAGAAAATTACCCCATGCACAAACGACCCCTAATATGATGTGATCAATCACTCTGTCTGCGGGAACACCACAGTCTCTTTACATCCCAAATATGTGCTCATATATCGGTAAACAGGAAGACGATCAAATGATCTGATTTGATGTGCTTGGGTCAGTGCAGGTGTGCAAACATTGTACAGACACAAATGGGATTTATATGTGATTTTTACAACAACAACAATAAACAAATAAAAAATATTGATTTCTATTTTATTTATATTAGGCAATAAATTATATATATATAGCCTATAAATTATTATTAATAATAAATACATTTAATATAAATATTTGAATACAAATAGGCTACAATATCAATACACCCTTCAATAATAATATAACCTGTCTGTTCTTTTTTTATTCACTCTTGTTTTACCTCAGCCTGAAATAAAGAGTATTCAACATTCAAATAATTGATTCGTTGTACTTTCTAATAATTCTGCTACATTTTTTATGATGTTACAATCGAATTCAACATGTTTAAGATGAAAACAAATGCAGTTCTAACATGTCAGTAAACTGAGATGTATGCGAATCAGAAACAAACTCTTCAATTTCTTATAATATTATGATATTTGTTTCGGCATCATTATTTTTGGTTAAACTTTGTTTTTAGGTGACGTAAAATAATAACGGGGTAGCCTAATTTTAATTAACTAGATCCATACATTTACGGTCAGTTACTTGTAATAATGGATCATTTACCGTTATTAAAATAATTTCATAGTTACGTGTAACTGCGTTACCGTAAAATAAAGTGTTACCTTATTTTTTGTATCATTATATCAACAATAATCAATTAAAGACACACTTAAAATATTGTTGTATGCAATCTATCTTTATTTTAAAAATAAAGATGTCCACGAGAGCCACCGCGACTGTGTCATGCGACAATTTTCAATATTTCCCCAGGGCCTTTACTGTGGTATTCTGATGACCAGGGCTAAAGGAAAAGGTTAATTAATCATTTATTACATTTAAGAGATGTGTGTTCAATAACATTCTGTTTTTGCTCAATAGTACACACGGGGTAAATGGCTGAAGGGCATCAGCAGAAGTCTCGGGAATAAACTGCGTCTGCCAATGGCGCGTGACGGGACACATGACGTTTGAAAATCCAAGCGAACTCACACAACTCGCAAAGCTTGATCGATCAAACACGTTTTGGAATGAATCGACGATTTCAACTCAGATGTGCCACTCTAGCAGAAGATAAGAGACACATCTACACAATTTGAGCATTTCTATATAAAGGGTAAAGTTTTACAGTGCCCTTGTTACATATGTTACGTGTACGTAATAACAGTAAATTATGCATAATTACATGCAATAACCCTCAACCATATCTATACGCCGATAGTAAGTAAAGGCCTATTGCTTCTCAGTACCTAAATATAAAATTACACTGCAACAATGACACCTTAAAATAAAGTGTAACCCTTCACTATAAGGTTTCATTGTTACAGCATAATTATATATTTAGGTAGGCCTACTCTCAGTAATATTAATTAGCCTAACAACATACTTAGTGTTAGTGTGGGTTTGGTTGAGTGTTAGTTGCATGTAATTATGCATCATTTAGCTACTGTTACAAGTACATGTAACACATGTAACAAGGACACTGTAAAATAAAGCGTTACCAAGTTTACTTTTCACGAGGTAATATTGCTGCCTTTGTGAACAGCGGGTTTAACTCGGTAATTAATGTTCTTGAAACCCTTCCAAACCCGTTAATTTTTATTTATAGTTTAGCCTACACTTATTATAGGCTATCTATAACATACGGCTTGGCAGAGGGGGTTGGTTAAATGTCTGACGTATGAATGGCAACATTAATTAATTTAAACACTAGCCAAAAATCAAAGTCCCCCTAATGAATTCATTGCTCAGGCTGAGTGTTGACTTTGACTTGCAGATGGGATTGCCTGAGTGGCTCATAAATGGAAGAGAGCAGGTTTCAGTGAAAGACCTCTCAGTGTTCCCCTCCTCTTTCTCATCAGCCCTTCCTGGAGTGACTGTGCATAGTTTCCTTTTGATTAGGACCATCTCCTCACCAGACGTCCCAGCAAAATCAACACATTTGTGCTTTTGCATATATGGAGGCCCCCGGAGTCATGACAGGAGCTAAAACATCATTAGGAAGGTGTAGTGTAAATAAATAAATAAATAAAAATGGTGAAATTGTGTACTGTTGAAGAAGGCCTTGTGGTTATTTAGGTAGGCAAAACTAACATTTCCTCCATTTCTCATATTTTATTTAGGGAATAAAGGAAATAAAAAAAAAGCAGTTTGCAGTCGTTAAAGGGCTTTCACAACAGAGAAACCCATGCACACATGAGCTTGTGAGGGAACGTCATGACAGTTGACAAATATGTAACGAACACAAAGAATACCAAACCAATGCAAATACCAGCGAGACGTGCCCTCAAACACACTCACACAAAGACACCAACACACACACATACACTTGCAGTGGTAAATCACTCTTATTGTCCCTCGTTTAAGTTGGAGACTGCCTCTCGTTGCTTATGCGCTGCTGGGATTAAGACTTGAGCTGGGCTGCTTATTTACCTGTTTATGAGTTTTATTAGGCAGTCGATCTGAGGCAGTGTGCGTGTGACAGCAAGATTAATCAGCTGCTGCTCCGGCCAAACTACACACATGCAAACACCTCACTCTCTGGCGCTCATTTCCTCTAAAGAGCAGAGATAGATAGAGTTCTACTGCTTTGAGGAGAATGCAACCTCTTCCTGAAGAAAAGCCAGAGATAACCAGTTTACTCAAAACGACCACTAGCTTGTTTTAGTTTAAAATCATACCAAGAATGTAAATTCCTTATCCAGTTAAAATGCCCTAATGCATTCAAATGTATGCACCTATTAAAGGGATACTTCACCCAAAAAAAAAAAAAAAAAGATCTATCATTTATTACTCACCCTCATGTCGTTCCAAATCTAAATTCTGTCCCACCATTGACAGTTACGCATGATTTTACGCTGCACTAATGTCAAAAAGATAGTTTAGTCAAAATATTCTGAAGAAACACAATCGCATGATGAACAGACTGAATTTAGGCTTTTATTCACATATAAAAACATTCATCAAGCTTCTGTTTATGTTTGCTGATCAATGTGTATATCTGAATAAAGAAGCCTGAATTAAATCTGCTCATAATTTAAAGCGATCGTGTCTCTTCAGAAAACTTTTGCGATCTCTTCAGTGTTGTAGTCGAGACCACCTCACTCGAGTCCGAGTCGACACCGAGACCAGAGAGAGTCGAGTCCGAGTCAAGACCGAGTCCATAGAGAGTCGAGTCCGAGTCGAGTCCGAGACCAGAGACGGTCGAGTCCGAGTCGAGACCGAGACCAGTGAGGGTTGATTACCTAATTTACTTTTATTTACTTAGAGAAATCCTTTTTTTTTTTTTTTTACTGAATTTACTTAGAGTTTAAAAAATATGATCAGTTTAGGGTAAAAAGGCCACATAGTAGGTGGTGTTAAAAGTAATTTTATTACAATTTGTCATGCGCAGTTGCGCACTAGAAAATCACCAATCACTGGGCGTGTCAATCAATTTAAAGAAATATTTTATTAACATACATTAATAATCATGAAAAATATTTTTAATTGAACTCGAGTGGACTCGGGAATAATTCTGAGTCCTAAAAAAAAAATGTTCGAGTACGAGTCAATTCCGAGTCCAAATGGACACGAGTCCATGACAAGACCAAGACCATTAAAATATGGTCTCGAGACCGAGTCCGAGACGAGTCCGAGTCTCGAGTAATACAACACTGGATCTCTTTATGAACTTATTGAAGCGTCACAGTGGTAGTTGCCTATATGTCAATGGAGAGACAGAAATCACTCAGATTTCATTAAAACAAATCTTCATTTGTGTTCCGAAGATGAACGTCTCCAGGTTTGGAACCACATGAGTTTGAGTAATTCATGACAGAATTTTTTTTTTTTTTTGGGTGAACTATCCCTTTAAGAAGTTTAGAAAATAAATTTGTAATGCACAATTTCAGTCTTTGGAATAGTTGGAATAGAAACTGTAAAGAAATGAAATGCACTAAAGAGTTCAGCAATCATAATTAATTTCCCAATACATAACGAACTGGAACACTGAGTGGGAGTTTTGATTCCAATCTGTGTGATGAAGCTTGAATATCTCAAATTACAAATTCATCTTCAGAATACAACATTAACATAGTCCGTTTCCAGGAACATTTTTGCCTGATATCAGCTTTTGGATTGTATTGCTTTGATTTGCTACGATCTGAAGCAATTCTTTGAAGTTGTGTTTGGACACTGTGCACCATACATACTGTAAACATGTCTGAATATCACTGCATTAGATAACAAAATATCAAACCGAGTCCTATTTATTTTAGCGAGAGCAAACAAAACATCACAAAAAGACAGCTGTTTGGTTTCGAATTGATAAAGCAATAGATACACTGATCAAAAAGAAGACAAAAAGTATTTGGACTCTTTCTGTTTGTCAAACATGATCATGGTTCATGTGATGAACAACACTTGTGGTTACCCGCCCAGGACACTGAAAGTCACTGACACAATTGATTAAAAGCCACAGCAAAAATGCCTCAGAAAAGCTAGAGGCATTTGTTTGAGATTGTGTTTAATGCAGTGCATGTATGCACTTTTAAATTGTGACTTTTGGGTGTTTTAAATTAAATAGGTGCTTTACTGTGTGGTTCCTCGTGTGGGACTGCTATTAGTGTCTAAAGACTGCCCTCCTGTGTTCCTCATACAAAGTGATTCAGTTTGTCCCACCACCAACTCTAATTCAGCATTCCTTCTCCTCTCCCGTCATTCCCATGTGGGCTACACCCCCCAGCATCCCAGGCCACTGTATGCCGTGTATTACATTATTTCAAATTCCATCCTACCTCAATAATCCAGAATCAGCACTGCCACTATTGATGCAAGGCTACTCACACACACGCACACAAAAAAAACCCTCAAGATGCAACTTATGAACAATCTGTTTTATAAAGTTAAAGGAGTAGTTCACTTTTAAAACAACTTTTGCTGATAATTTACTCACCCCCATGTCATCCAAGATATCCATGTCATTCTTTCTTCAGTCGAAAAGAAATTAAGGTTTTTGATGAAAACATTCCAGGATTTTTCTCCATATAATGGACTTCAATGGGAACCAAACGGTTCAAGGTCCAAAAGACAGTTTCAGTGCAAACTGCAAACTGTTCAAAGGGCTTTAAACGATTCCAGACGATGACTAAGGGTCTTATCAAGCGAAACGATCGCTCATTTAAAAACTAAATAACAAAGTTTAAGTTTTATAAGCTCAAATGGTCGCCTTGTGATGCGCGTTCGTGACTCTGCTGTTCAAACTCGTTTATCAAAACGAACGAATCTTTTTTCATGTCACTTGGTTTATTCAACGAACGAAATGAACGAGTTGACTTGGGAAAAGATTTGTTTATTTTGATGAACGAGTTCGAACAGGAGAGTCACGAACGCGCATCACAGAACAGAGCAAGGCGACCATTTGAGCTTATAAAACTTAAACTTTGATTTTTGTTTTTTTGATGAGCGATCGTTTTGCTTGATAAGACCCTTATTCATTGTCTGGAATCGTTTAAAGCCCTTTGAACAGTTTGCAGTTTGCACTGAAACTATCTTTTGGACCTTGAACCGTTTGGTTCCCATTGAAGTCCATCAGATGGAGTAAAAAATGCTGGAATGTTTTCATCAAAACCTTAATTTCTTTTCGACTGAAGAAAGAATGACATGGATATCTTGGATGACATGGGGGTGAGTAAATTATCCGCAAAAGTTGTTTTTTTAAAGTGTACTCCTTTAAGTTTTACCTGACCATTTCTTTTCATACTTCTCAAAAGACGTGTAAGATTCAAGTTCAGTTCATATCCGCCTCCCTCAGATAAAATAAAAATGGAAAGCAATTCATTTCAGTAATTTTTATGAACAGAATAAATGAGTCTCATAACTTATAAGGTTACAAGATTAAAAATTAACAAAAAAATGACAAGCACCAGGACAGAATCTTATTTTGGAATAAGATAATGCATGGTGTGAAATTTAAAAAAAAATATAGGTCTCGGTTTCACACATAGAGCTTAGATTAAGCTAGAATTAGGCCTTAGTTCAAATAGGGCATTTGAAGGAATAGGTTACTTATAAATGAAAATTCTGTTATGTACTCACCATCAAGTTGTTTCAAACTTGTATGAATTTCTTTCTCCTGCTGAACACAAAGGAAGACATTTTGAATAATGTCAGTAACCAAACAGTTGATAGACCCCATTGGCATCCATAGTAGGAAAAAAAATACTATGGAAGTCAATGGGGTCCAACTGTTTGGTTACTGACATTATTCAAAATTTCTTACTTTATTTTATAAATGTGCCTTAGAGGGGGAAAAAAAAAACATTATGGTGTGCATCTCGAGTCAAAACTGACATATTTTAATATTTGTCAGTGACAGTGCAAGTTGTGTTCAGTTAAAACAGCTCATGCATTTTAGTCTACGTCTAAGCTTAAGCCTTATCTGTGAAACAAGACAAGATAAAATAAAGGCTTATATCACAGGGAGCATATACATAAAAACAGAATATATTGCATTGCATGTACACTCTTAAAAAAATAAAGGTTTGTTATGTGCACCAATGCTAAGAATCTTAATTATCCATGGAACCTTTCCATTGTACAAAAACAGTTCTTTATAGTGGAAAACCTTCTTTAGATTCTTTAAAATGTTCTTCACACTAAGAACAAAAAAACTTCTTTTAAAATCTATTCACTAAAAGGTTCTTTGAGGAACCAGAAATTGTTCTTCTATGGAACTACTGCGAAAACACCCTTTCCGAATCTTTATTTAATAAGAGTTTCGTTTAGTCCATCATGCTCAAGTAACAATATACAAATAGAGCAAAAGGAAGGCACGCAAAATATGAATGAATTTGCGTGCATGTCTTGCATTCTGTCACCGGATGAGTTTAAGCAGGCGTTCACCCGTGGCTCAGAGGGGAGCTCGGCTAGCCGTAGAGGAATGTTGTATCTACACGGCCCTGGATGGCTTAAAACTCCACAACTCATGTCGTACCTACCACATAGCCAGTGAACTCTCCAGCGCTTTACTCATAATAACTACGGCTTTAAGAACACGCTTTCTTGGCTAATATGATTATTCTTTGTGACAAATGCAGCCTGAAAATATGACAAGTGTTGGCGGTGAGGTTACGTTTTCCTTAAAGGTACACTCGCCTTTGCACAAAAGTCGTTGATGTTACGCTCAAAGCGTTAAACGCAGATGGTCGGCAGTCAGAGTGTGAGAGAGATGGAGGGACAGAGAGAGCAAAAAGGAAAAGTGAAAGAGTGTGAGGGGGGAAAATGAAGTGTGAACAAAGAATAAATCTTTCTGCAAATAGCCTACTTTTTTTTTTCTCCACCTTTCCAGGATCGACTTACGGTTTGCTTTAATTAAAATGTATTTCTCTCCAAGATGGAGGCATGTGGATTTGCCCGACCCAGGCCATGATGCCAACCTTTCAGACCTTTATTTAGACTCCACTCTGCGAACGACACCACAACCATTAATCAACATTCCTGTCAGCTTTTCTATTCGATTTATTCACGTCTTCTTTCCGAGCGGATTAGTCCAAAAGGGTGGCTGGGACAGGGATCTCTTCAAAATTGAATCAACAACACCTTTCAAAACTAAACCTTACAAATCTACTTACAATTCCGCAACGCAAAACTCCAAAAAACGTGCCTGTACATACAATTCACTGCAGTTTCCAGCTGAAATGAACAACAACTTTCATTCCTTTTCACACAAATTACGATTACAGGGACATATTAGGCATAACAACTTTTCTCACAATACTACCTCAAACACTATTACCATAGTACATGATTTGGAAACTAATGCATTTTAACGTTAGGCTACATATCCTGTAACGTGTATGGATTTCTAAGTAAAGCATGTTCAGTAAAACATGGTTCGAAACATGCTTGAGCAAATACGCTTTGCTCTGACGTTTGCTTTTGTTAAAGGACCCACACTTACACGGTAACATAATGAGGGCCCCTACATGCAAACCGAAGCGTTGAGAACTTTGTAAGTATACAGACAGTTTAATAAGACAGTCCACTTCGCGTATACAGGCAGAGGCCATCTTTGGAAAACAGTCTCGACAAGTCGAACCACGACAACCCGGTCTCATCCCAAGACGTCATATAACTGACGTTTTGAGACGTCTTTTGACCATACGTCAATATTCGCCTTTTTAAGGCCCCCTTAAACGTCGGTAGATGAGATTATGGGATCCTAACTCTACCCCAGACCTAAACCTAACCCGTCACCTAACTGACGTTAAAGGGATACTCCACCGGGTTTTCATATTAAACTATGTTATTCCCTTAATTAAGACGAGCTGATGCACCTCTCTCGTCTCAGTGCGTGCACTCTATCGCTCTGTATTGCCGCAAAACTATGTTAGCACTTAGCTTAGCCCAGTGCATTAAATATGGGCCAGAAAGAGAAGTGACAAAACACTTCCTCGTTTTCCCTATTTAAACACAGTTACTCGATTAGTGTAACTTGACCTAGGCTGGTGACACAAGATAAAACGTTGTGTTTTTCTAAGCGTTTAAAATTGATGACTATATTGTATGGCGGAATACCATAAAAAAGTGCTTTAGAGCACTTCAACTTGGCGCAATAATACCTTCACTCGTGAAAAGTCCTCTTACCGGCTCCCGCTTTGTCGCATGTCACGTTGGCTGCATTGACGGAAATAAGAGGGAGGGGGAGAGCGAGGGAAGCGGGAGCCGGTAAGAGGACTTTTCACGAGTGAAGGTATTATTGTGCCAAGTTGAAGTGCTCTAAAGCACTTTTTTATGGTATTCCGCCATACAATATAGTCATCAATTTTAAAAGCTTAGAAAAACACAACGTTTTAATTTGTGTCACCAGCCTAGGTCGAGTTACACTAATCGAGTAACTGTGTTTAAATAGGGAAAACGAGGAAGTGTTTTGTCACTTCTCTTTCTGGCCCATATTTAATGCACTGGGCTAAGCTAAGTGCTAACATGGTTTTGCGGCAATACAGAGCGATAGAGTGCACGCACTGAGACGAGAGAGGTATGCATCAACTCGTCTTAATTAAGGGAATAACATAGTTTAATATGAAAACCCGGTGGAGTATTCCTTTAAAGGTAAAGCGTCAGTTGTATGACAGCCCGGGATTGCCATCTACCGACGTTTAAGGGGGCCCTAAAAAGGCGGATATTGGCGTATGGTCAAAAGACGTCCCAAAACGTCAGTTATATGACTTTTTGGGATGAGACTGTGTTGACCACGAATGCAGGGACCCTCCTTATGTTACAGTGTTAGTGTGGGACTATTTTGAGCCTTGAGTGGTATTAACTAGATATTTTTATTTTTACTTATTCTATGCCTTATATACTAGCGTTATATGCTAAACAGTTTATAAAGATTAAACTTTTTACATTAGATTATCATGAAAACACATCTCAGAGAACGGTTGACTAGGTACCATTGTGTTATTAGACCAACGATTCGAGTTGTCCTTTAACCCTACTGGTTAAGTTTAGGATATGGTTTAACGTAGGAGGTGCGTCGTTGCCGCATTTAATTTCTGAACCGCAGAAATCAGTTTATCATCAGTTTGAGAGAATTTGATGTGCTTTTAGTGCCACTTACAAGACATATCACTTTGAAACTGCCACGAAACGTACAAGAAGCAAGGTAACCTTTCTTTGCAAAAGTGTCAACAAATGCATAGCTTTCATGAGCAACTAATTAACTTTGGAAAAGCATTTTTTTTTTCACATTTGAAACAGGATTTTAGGTGTCTGGTGACAAGGTAACTACTTAACCCATTAATAGAAGGAAAGACTCAACAACTGGACCACACATGGAGAGGGCTAAACTCTAATGTGTGCAATGTCAAGGATTTGCTCACTGAAGCTTTCAAATCTGAGGCCGGCCCAGGCTGTCGGGAGCGCGGGATTGTGGGTAATAGGGGCAGCTCTGTGCCCGGTCAGCCCTGCTGGACACACGTTTGAGTGAGCAGACACAGGGCAGCGTCTGTGCGTCCAGACCAAGGGCTATGCTTTTTTTTTCCTCCCGAGAGCTCTAAACTCTTGTTGACAGATGAATCTTCCACTCCCTTCTCAGAGTCTCCTTCTCTTTCTCTCTCCGTTTCAAAAGCTCAACTGACCTGATGGAGAAGATCCTATTTGGCTCCGTTCACTTTTTGGCATCAGTTAATGTGCTTCCGACAACCAAACTTTTTTGTTGTTGTTGTTCTACACCAAAACCCGTGTTAGTGAGGAGCGGTTCACAATCTTCTACCTTACAACTTTTATTTTTACCGTATTACCTTCTTCATCTCTTCCCACCTCTGATCTCTTTCTTTCTCCCCCTTCATCCCACTCCTGAAAGAGCATCTCTGGCCACACAATAAGAGGCGAGGGGGGGGGGAGGAGGAATTTGCCGGCCTGGGACTGCACCTGGATGCCCAGAAAGGCCAGTCCTGCTGTGAGGAGCTATTGTTCGGCATGTCAGCGGCTCCCTGTTCTAATGTCCCTGTATATCATCATTGTGATTATGTCAGATGACTGGGGTGGCCCCTGCACCATGGAAAGCTTAAATGTGGACCCCGAGTCCCACTGGATGAAATCTTAGCACTTAACCCCAGCTATGAGCATTGTGTACCGCGGGAGGGGTTTTTCCTTTTTCTCCCTCTCCCACTCTCTTCCCATTTTTTCACTTTCTCCTATTCTTTTTAAAAGGGCCTTACTCGCTTGACCATTCATTCTGTCTTTTACAGCTTTTCTTTGTGATTTTTGCCTCAGTTCGGTGTGGGACAGGGATCTCAAAAGCACCTGTCTCCTCAAGTTCCAAATTATATAAAGGGAAGTACAAAGGTCATGGCACCAGGTCAAAATGCTATTTTCTTTCTAAATGATGACTTTCCACAATATGTTTATGAATAGAGACTAAATATATTTATAAGTGTGTGTTTAGTGGACAAATGATTCATTACATACAGTAATGAGTTAAAGAATAGTCATAGAGATAAATACAGCATTTAAAATAATAAATTCACTATTTGGACTTTTTTTTACATTGACACAGGCATCTGCCATTTTTTCTGCATGATTCACAAATGTATTTTTTCTACAGTGTATGATATGCTGAGTAATTCAAATGATTTACTAACAGCTTGCGTCAGCTCAAACCCTCGTTTGGCGTTAAAAAACTACTGTCAGGATTTACTAAAGACACTCAATGGAAAAACTAGTGCTGAAAAGATGTGGTTTTGCGGCTGACCTTATTGCGTATGCATTTGTAAGAGATTCCTTTTCAGAACTAACATTTATGGGAGGAGAGTATTTAAAAAATTATGCAAGGTGTTTAACGAAGGTTTGCGCTGGTCGAGTTACTGGTATTTCCGCCATTATTTACCGGCCAAAACAAAATGTCTTATACTAGCCGCTAATTTGCGCTGCTCTTGGTGGATTCGTTCGATTCACATCCGGCTGCGTCTGTGTTCTTTAATTTTCGGATAATCTGCAGAACTTTCCATCAGTGCGCTCTCCACTAATTTGTCCTATTTAGTAAATCTGGCCCTATCTATTTGAACATACTACTATGTTAGCGTAATATTTTGCATACTATAAACCTTATGTAGCCCCACCCCTTTTCAGCGCTGCATGCGCTCGTATTTTCACAGCGATCTTGCATGGGTATGAATGAACTGCTCATAAAAAATTTCCTGGTCGACATTTGTTAAGGCATCTGCTTTACAATGCTTATGATAAACATTACAATGCTCATGATAACTTTTGTTAACACTTCAATAAGTAAATCCACTTCACCAGCTAATTACTCCTCGACAGCGATCCCATAGAAATATACAGAGCGACCAAGTTCAAGACAATATTCTAAAGATGACGGCGCCCACGTTTCTCCGGTGCATAAGGTCTATGCAGTAAGGAAGTATTGGATTTCTGGCTTATTATTTTTTTACATAGGTTCTTAAAAGAAGATAAGAACCATTTTCTGTGCTGCTATTTAGTCACTATTTAAAGCCTTGTTTAGGGAATGTTTTTAATTTCTATACATAATGAAGCATCTCTTTTACCGAACTTTTTTTTAAAACACCCCTTGATTCCAAAAGCCCTGTGAAAAATAGCACTTACCCCAGAACTCTTGTCCCCCGTGTATCTGGGTTGATTTCCCAAGACTTAGCACAGGACAACCCAAATTCATCATTACACCGCCTCCAGTGCACTATACTGAAAGAAAACATGCATGCATTATTAAATAAAGAATATCTTAGTCATTCTTCCAAAGTTGCACTTCCTACAAGAATGATCACCTTGTCTGAAGTGTGATACATTTGGAACGGTTCAAAATGAGATTTTAAGGTTTATACTTTTAAAAAAAAAAGATGTTAATTGCATACGCTTTAAATGTTTGGTCCCACATGTTGGTGTTGATGTTGACGTATTTATATATAATTACATTTCAAATAATTACAAAATAATTCTAATTAACTACATGTACATAGTTCTTGTTAATACTATAATAAGTAATTTTAGTAATGTGTGCGACACGAACACTAAAATGAAGCATTACCAAAAGGGTAAGTTGGAGCAGATGGTAAAGGAAATCAGTCAACAAGTAACCAGCATATATTTTCACTAAATGCAACTATGACATATTGTGATACACAAATAACATCATGATTTTCTGTAAAGATACTTTGAAACGGTGTATTGTGAAAAGCGCTATACAAATCAATTTGAGTTGACATGACTTGGCAACTTCTCAATAGCATCCCAGACAAGCTCAAATATTGGACAGTTGTAATTAGTTTATAACATACTTTTGTTTGCATTATTTCATATTTTCATACAGTATTCTAAAACGTGTACAACTGTAAAAATAAAAATGGTAAAAGACTAAGTGTAAAGTGTAAATATAACTACACTCTAAAATATGCTGGGTTGTTTTAACTAAATTTTGGGTCAAATATGAAAAAACTCAAACATTGGGTTAAAAAAATGTAATTTAAAAATGTAACCCAATGGCTGGGTTTGTCAATATTTGACCCAAAATTGGGTTAAAACAACCCAGCATTTTTTTAGAGTGTAATGAGATGTACATAAAATGGGAACTGTGATGTAAAACAGTTACTGATTTAAGCTTGTGAAATTCGACATGAAAACAAAGACTCAATTTTTCAGCAGCGGCACAATAAAAACGTCTTGTCGTGTCAAAGGTGAGTGCGCAGGTCTGGGAGGTGAGCGGCTGCAGCGGGTCTGTGACGTGAGGCACGCAGATTTACAGAGTGTGAACAGTGTCTGGGTATTTCTGAGACTTAATGAAGACTCGGGGGAGGTGTAGCTCCTCTATGAAATGCATAATCCCCGTGTCCTTTAGGAGCCATTTCAAAATATGGCACTGTTTTTGTTTTCTCACCCTCTGTGAGTTAAATGATATCAAACACGCGTCATTAATTGAATTGATAATTGATAAATCCTATTCACTTTTATGTTCTCAGATAGGATTACAGTATATGCATCGAGTATAAGGTGATCAAATAAACTTTTCATTGAATAAAATTGGAGTACTGGTTGGAAACCCGCATGAGGAACAAGCGCGCTAAACACTAAATCACAGTTCTTAGACTCTTATTTTGAGTCCTTCCAGACCTTCTGTTCCAGCATAAGGATATTCTGATCTGATTTTCGAAATAAAATTGTATTTATTGCAGTGAAACAGTTAAGCCTTCATGCAGCAGTTTTTAAACACTAAATCCTGCTGTATGCAACAAGACAACACAATATAAATCAGCTACTAAAACAATTTACTTTGTGGCCAACTACAGTATTCATTACAGTGTAATTACATACATATAACTTTAATACATATGAACTGCAAGTAATTAATATGTAATCATTTTGTGAAGCCGCATATAATTAGGCCTATGCATTGGCGCTCTGGCTGCTATTGTAATCAATTATTATAATATGTAATATGTGCACCATATGTAACATATGACACTGAAAAGTAAACTGGTCTTTCCCCTCCCAACAATGATGGGCAACAATGAACTTACTTTGGTAAATCATTTTATGTCCAGACATTTCCCAGAAAGACTATGTCACTATTTTAAGTGTTTCCAGTAACAGAGATTTCCCTCGTCAGTCCTCGAATGTGCAATATAACCATATGTTGTCACATTGCAAACAATTTCCTTGGTCTACGCATAACCACTACACATTTTCTAGTCTATTCACAGACATGGCTTTTGAAAAACATATCCTGCCTACTCAGTTGAATTAAAACAGCAGTTTCTTACAGTATGTCTATTAAAATCAGAAAACATTCACATTACGCTTTAGTAGTAGTCCAATTTGAAGAAAAATTAAAACAAAATCAGCCAATCCATATTAAATGACACATTTGTATTTATTTATGAAGTCCATTGACTGAATGTATCACTTAATCACCATGGAAGTTGTAAAAATCTGCTTTATCTTTGAGCTTCACAACTGTTTGAAACATTTGATCCTTTCACAATGTGCAATGTTTCAAAATTACATTTGCCGTCATGTTTTGAGACCAACACCGCATTAAGTGTAAAAAGCTTTTAGGATTATCTTAATGGACACATGTTTGATCACTAATCTTTTTCAAAATAGGAAAACCGTGATTGCAAAATCAACAGTTTCATGATGACATATGGTACCTAAGGGGTGTTACAGACCTCATTAACACTCATGAAGTGACATTCACGCGATACATTAGCTCAATAATAAACAAAATCACTATCAGAGATGCAGGACGTACATTGTGAAGGATAGGGTTTTCTATAAGGGCTGCCGGATTTTCTGAAGTCAAACAATGTTAATGCACCCATTAGAATGAGATTTTCCACACTGGTTGGCACAGTTTTAAGGTTTGAAACAGGTTTTCCACAATGTTTGCACTGTTTCAGGATTTGTTCTTGTCTTGGGGACAAATGTATTTCTTCTGTGAAAACAAATGTGCTAAATATCTTCCTTTTTGGATCGGTGCGACAGTAGCTGTGCTGGGGGCTTTTCTATATTTGCGCAAACATAATGAAGCCCATACATGAGTTTCGAGCTTTGATCCTCGGAAACAAGGAACAAAGTTAGTTAATAGATCTGTGCATTTGCATTTCATTTCCAAGTAGCTCAGTCCAGGGAATCGACACACAATATTCAAACAGACAGGCAGAGAAAAGAAAAAAAGAAAAAGCTAACTTACAAACAGAGAAACCACTGTGACCTGCTCATGACCTGTCCATGGAAATGTACGCCCACTCAAACTTACATATACGCAAATAGTGAGTATACAGCATTACAAACAGATGGCAAAGAGAGATCTGAATTTATGGCCAATGACAATTAACTGTATTGGATTTTGCCATTATAAATGGATAAAAAAGGTATATTTACAATGAGATCATAAATATGACTTAAAAATGGATATTTAAATGAATGGCACGTTGCTCTTAGTGTTATCCATTGGATTCAAAATTCAAACAAGCATTATTTATATGATAAACAAAGATTTACATTGCCAAACAATATGTACGTTATACACTCACCTAAAGGATTATTAGGGACACCAATACCGTGTTTGATTCCAGTACCGGCATTGATTCAACAAGGTGCTGAAAGCATTCTTTAGAAATGTTGGACCATATTGATAGGATAGCATCTTGCAGTTAATGGAGATAAATGCATTGAAGCAACTGCCATGTGATTGGTTGATTAGATAATTGCCTTAATGAGAAATTGAACAGGTGTTCCTTATAATCCTTTAGGTGAGTGTATATAACATATGCGGTGGGGTCCAAAGGTCTGACACCAAAAGAGAAATGTTTCTCTGCTAGTCTAATTTAATAGAAAAACATTTGGACCCATTTTATATTTAGTACCTAAAATGCAAAACTCTTCCTTATACCATCTTACCAAACCTGTCCCTAACTTTATTAGTGTCCCACCTCAATAGCAGCAAAAGTGTTTGTGTTTTGTAATACAACATGAGTGCATTGTTCCTAACAATTCAATTTTACTTTTATTTATGTATTGCTTATTTTTATAATTTTTCAAATTAAAGGGATAATTCACTTTGAAAGTAATTTTTGATATGTTTTAGCTTACCTTAAGGGCATCCAAGATGTAGGTGTCATTGTTTCCAAAGTATTTTCAATTTTGATATTTTTAGGTCAAACCTTTCTTGTCTGTCAGTCATATAATGGAGGTCTATGGTCACCACCTCAAAGAGCATGCACAGAGAAGTCCAAATTAAACATGATTTAATGACTCACAAAACTTCCGAAATCTCTGTGTAAACAAAGAGTGACGTAGACGCGCAAGCGATCACTTCCAGCACATGCGCAGACCGAAGCGCCCGTTCCTTCAGATCAGTAGGACATGGCTGTGGTTACACAAGGTAAAAACAATATAAATACTGTTCGTGTTCTCACACACGTGTCTTGGGCCATCAATGTGTACTTACATTTACGAGTCATTAAATCATGTTTAATTTGGACTTCTCTCTGCATGCTCTTTGAGGTGGTGACCATTGACCGCCATTATATGACTGACAGACAAGTAAGGTTTGACCTAAAAATTTCAAAATTGACACTACTGCGGAAACAGACACCTACATATTGGATGCCCTTGAGGTAAGCTAAAACATATCAAAAATTAATTTCAAAATGAACTATCACTTTAGGCATAATGGTTGGTGAAAAGTGGACATTAAATTGAGGGAAATAAGAGGGTAAATGTTGCTTTTTCAGTGCAGACTTGTTTTATTTCCCCCTATTTACAGCACTTTGGGTCAACTTTAGCTGTGAATAAATGTGCTTTATAAATAAACGTTTGTGAAAAGTTGAATTATCAGGATATCTTAGTATTTTGTGTGCTCGTTTTATAGCTTTAAAAAAGAAGCTGGCATGAACTCCACAAGTTTGTTCAGTAACTGATGATTCATGTTATTATGCGTCATGGTTTGAGCACATTACAAAATCTGACCTTTCATATAGTCAATGTTACAAAGTTGTAAATTTGGATTAGTGACTTAGAATAGAAATAGTGCAGAATCTTAAATAGTTCTCTTTTTTACATCAAGGCTTTTCTTTGTTTAAAAATGCTTTGGTGTTTGTGTGCCAGTGTGTTGTGTGTTGGTTGGCTTTTTCTTATGGCAAGACATAACTCGTAAACATAACTCATAAGACATAACTCATGCATGCTGAGGTGTTGGTTTAGAATCTTCTCATTTAAAGTAATCACAAAGCTCAATAATTGTACTATGCAAGAGGGTCAGCAGGGGGAGTAGAGCTGCGATTTATGTTTCTTTTAACATCCTCATTCTCCTGCCAAACTAAACCAGGCTCATTTGAGGATTTATTTCCCCTATTTACACCTCTCTGTATTTCTGAATAGTTTTATCCCTGTTAAAAGAGCTCTGTGTTTAAAGAAAGAATAGAAAATAAAAGTTACTCTGGAAAATATACTGAAGAGAGAAGTTTTATTCACTTGAATCAATGAGACAAAAATCCTCATGCATATGTATTATAGATTGTTTTGTTACTGAAAAATGGCATTATTGATGCCTAGATTTAAAACTGTTTAAAGGGTTAGTTCACCCAAAAATGAAAATTCTGTCAGTATTTACTCACCCTCATGTTGTTCCAACCCCGTAAGACCTTCGTTCATCTTCGGTACACAAATTAAGATATTAAGATCACTCCTGCATACTAGTCCATAGGCTTCTTGAGGGAATGACACTTCCTGGCATCTAAAAGTTATTAAAGACATCGGTAAAATAGTCCAAGTGACTACAGTGGCTCTATCTTAAGTTTATCAAACGACGAGAACACTTTTTGTGCGCCAAAACAAACAAAAATAACGACTTTATTTCAAATATTTACTTCCTTCTCTATGGGCCTGTAGTCAGTTAACGTAGTGTGATAGCGTAGAGCTACGTCACACGAAGGCTCACTATTGGCCGACGCTGGTCATGTGTGTGATGCGTGTGACGTACAATAACAGAAGCTTACGCTATTAAACTAGTAACCTGACTCGAGGCAGAGAGAGAAATAAACGAATATTTGAAATAAAGTCATTATTTTTGTTGTTTTTTGCGCACAAAAAGTGTTCTCGTCGTTTGATAAACTTAAGATTGAGCCACTGTAGTCACTTGGACTATTTTAACGATGTCTTTAATGACTTTTCGAGGCCATCAATTGTCATTCCCTCAAGAAGCGTATGGACTAGTATGCAGGAGTGATCTTAATATCTTAAATATCTTAATTTGTGTTCCGAAGATGAACGAAGGTCTTACGGGGTTGGAACAACATGAGGGAGAGTAAATACAGACAGAATTTTCATTTTTGGGTGAACTAACCCTTTAAGAGTGCATGTTGTGCCATTTTAAACATTAACTGAGCATCAAGCTTTGTCAAGAAATGTTGAGTTTGGGGGCGGAGCATGTGTTTGTCGACCAAAGGGAAAGTGTCATAGAAATTATACACTGCACCTTTAGCACATTAATAGTAATATTTCTTTTTCAAATATTTCTTTTTCTGAATAACCTTGATGTTTCAGCAAGATGTATAATCTTTAGAGTTAGTTTAACTTAAAAAAAAGTACCCGCACTGTAAAAAAAATATTGTTGGTTTAACTTAAAATAAGTAACCTGGTTGCCTTAAAATTTTAAGTTGATTGAACTGGAAAAAGTGAGTTAATACAATGAAGGAGATTGATTTAATCATCAGAAACTCAAAATAATAAGTTATCTGAACTAAATAAATTATTTAAGTTGATTTGACAAAAGAAAAAATGTTGTGATAACAAATCTTGAAATTATTTTTTTACAGTAAAGGGACATGGTCAGATGGAAGAAAAAAATTGTCAATGCTTTCCCGTTCTCTAGTTCCCTTAAAAAGCTTCTTATTTGAACGCAAAATGTTTGCAATTCCCCAATAAACTTTGCGTTTATTTGCAAAGAGAGTAAAAGTTTTGCACGCGAAACCAAAAGTTTCTCAGGAGAACGCAATTCTCTTCATTGACATGTCAGTTTTACTCCCATCTCACATTTATTCCATCACCATGTCCCTTTAGGGGTCCTGTAATACTTAGATGGAAAATGAAAAAAAAAAATTGATAAAGTAGAAACTGTTAATAATAAATCAGCCACTATATTCCGTCATCAAAACAATTCTGTTTATTATTCCCACAGGTCCAAAACTCTGTCATTTGTTAGTATAAGATGGCAGCAACATTGATCACTGATATAGCAAACTAAAGTTGCCTCATATACATTAACCATTAAAAATCCCACAAGCCATTAGCTTAATTATTATTTCACTCACGGACCATTAAATGCCATAAAACAAACATTTGTCCACTGATTACATTACAGCAGAGAGCTGCATTGTTGCACTGCATTCACTTGCATCATCTATGTAAAAAAGAATGTGCCATGTAATGGAGATTGGCAGCTTGTTTGTCAAATAAAATGAGGGCTGTGAGAGTTGAATTATTGATGAAGAGTTACTTGAAACCTTTCATCTAAGAAAGTGACATTATTTTTTTTTAATGCGTGTTACACTGGGGGGGAAAAACACCCCAACTTTTAACATCAGGAAATGGATTTATAATGTTGTGTTATGCTTTTCACGTCACTGCTCAATCCAGGATTTAACACAGTTTGGGTTCCAATCACGGTTGTTCTGATCTCATCTTCCTGCTGCTCCAGACTAATTAGTCACATGGCATGTGCATCTCAGATGATTAGTTCAAAATTCCTGTCTGCTGAACTGAGTACCCATAATAAATTATGGGTAAATAAAGTACTGTGCCAAGAAAGTGTTAGGCCCAGATAACAAACATAGACGTTATGTGACTACATTTCATCATTTTGAAAACATTATGGGAATGTTCATTTTTAAATAATTCCTGAAAGTTCTGAAACATTTAAAAAATGTCTAAAAAAAGACAAACAGAATATGTTCCATGAATGATGTTTAAAACGTTTTAACTAAATACCAGATAATTGAACAAACGTTCTATTAACGCTACAGGAAGAATGTTTATTCATGACTTTGACAGCTGGGGGATGTTAACAAAATGTAAAAGTGAGCAGATAACTCTGGCTAGCTATTATAGACGTCATTAGTTTAGGGTTGAATGTGATTTCTCAGCACACCTATTTAAAGGCAGCAAATTTGTTCCAGAAACATGTTTTTTATGCTGGTTGAAATTCTTTTCACAATCTGATAGCAACCAAGTTAAGTGGTCTAAATATAATGTACTAGGGCTGGGTATCGATTCACATTTCAATTTCGATTCGATTTCGATTCAGAAGCTCTCAGTTCGATTCGATTTCGATTCTCGATTCGATTTCGATTCTCGATTCAATTTTCGATTTCGATTCCTGATTTGATTCTCGATTCGACTATAATGAAGATGTAATATAAATCCTATATTTATAAAAAAAAGAACAGTGGACATAAGTTTACTAGTGGTTAATTAATACAAGGAAATTAAGAGCCATAAACCTGTATATAAAACTCTTTTTATTTACTAAATGCATACAAAGAATAAACAGGATTTTGATGCAATATACAAAAAAAAGTCAGAACAGTCGCACAGCTTGATCAAACAGTATCATGTTATTTTATGTTTAAGATAGATATAGATAAATAAATATATAAATATTTAGACTTTTTTTTACATTGATCTTACCTAAATGGTAATGTAATTTTTTGTTTATTTTTGTTTTAAGAGTTTATGTATGGAAGCTTGATTTCAATCTCTGAATTAAATTGAAAAAAGTAGCACAAATAAATACAATAGAATAAAGACACAAATTAAGAGACATTTTGGGGTAGTTTTTTGGGTATGTCAGAAATACTACAGAAACTGACTAAAGTAATCCAATGTAAAATAACACTGGATAGTCTTTTTAGTCCAGACTGAATTAAATACGAAGGCTATTAATTCTGATTGCTTACAATTAATACTATATTCTGTTGTTATGACAACAGAATTAATGACTGACACAAATGGCTGCGTTCACTTTAAGAACTAGTGCGCGAATCCATTACTGTTTCATTAACTTTCTGTTACAGGCGTTTAATGCTTATTTAAGACATTACCGACTGTCTTTACGAGGTTACTCACCAAGACCAGAGTTTTGACATAATTTCGCGTGTTTTAACTGTTAAAGTGATATAATCCACGGATAAAACTTTTCTTTCTGACAAGCTGTTTGTGAGGCAGATTTAGGCTGTAACGTTACTGTGCACGCAGTGAAAGACATCTCTGAGAGTGCGCGAGCACGGGATAGTTTAACATTGCTTGTAAAACTTAAAAAGACGTGAAAATGATAAACGTTAGTTACGATCATAGGTTACGATGCAATGCTGGCCCGATTGTTAAGTGAATATTCTGTCATGTCCCGACTCCTAAACGCGTGTGTGTATCGACAGCTGCAGCGCTTGCCTAGTGCAGAGAGACGAGAAGATGCATGCAGCACCGCGTCCGTGAGCCCTTTATATGGAAAAAATCGATTCGTGGCCGTTGAGAATCGATTTTGAATCGAACACATTTTAAAAAACGATTAATCGAAAAATCGATTTTTTTTGCCCAGCCCTATAATGTACATTGTCTGTGGTAGGTGTAGGCCCGTAAAGTGCTTGTCCAATCATTGCATTCGGTCTGAATACGATGTCCTGCCTGCCTGTCAATGCATTTATTTTTCATATCTTCATGCAAGTTGCTCGTGTAGACATCATGCATCATCAGCACGTTTCATGCAAAGTTATACTGAGCACCAAAACAACAGCCACCTTTACAGTTCCCCCTGAACCAAAACAACGAGCTTAAGATGCATTCACGCCATAAAATTTGGAAGAGATGGAAACCTGTGACGTTATACTTGGAGCGGTTCGGGACTCGAATTTATACATTTCAATGCAACACCATCAATGGCGAAATGAATCTGCAGCAGTCAAATTGTACAGGTCAGCAATCCAAGTAGTAATGTTGTCTGCTTTTGAGACATGAGTAGGGGTGGATATCTCTTTAGGCACCTCACGATTCAACACATTCTCATCCCAAGAAGTCATCTAACCGACGCTTTTGACCATACGTCAATATCCAACGTTTTAGGGTACCCTTTAACGTCAGTTAGATGATGATCCTAGGGCGTCATCCAACTGACACTTTACCTTTAACGTCAGTTAGATGACGAGGGTAGGTTTAAGTCTGGGGTAGGGTTAGGATTAGATAGCATCATCTAACCGACATTAAAGGGTAGCCTAAAACGTCGGATGTTGACGTATGGTCAGTTAGATGACGTCTTGGGATGAGAACGGGCTGCACGATTCGATTCGATTGCGATTCAGAGGGCTGCGATGTGATGCTAAAACGATTATCGATGCATCTTTTGCCAGCATACAGTATGTTCCAACATTGCACAGAACCAACAGGAAAAGAAATGTGTTCATGTACTAACAGCATGCTTGAAATTAATGAATACAAACTTCAGCATATTCTGAATCTCTAACATAAAATAATATACTTCTATCCAACATCCTCCTGGTATGTACAATGAGCAATATAATTCTTCAGAAATTCAGAAAAAAAAAAAACATTTTGCTTTAGCAAAATCACAAACAGCTTTCATACAAATATATAGAATGATATAACAGCAGCTCTCATAAAAAAATAATGCTTGTGGACTTACACATATTCTAAATAATTAGTATCGTACAAAGCTGCTCTTATTCACAAATAAATAATAAAGAGTCTAATGGTGTGTTCACACCGAACGCAAATAGAGCGTCAAATACGTGTCTAGCGTGTCTAGTTAGGCTTGAATCTTAACCCTTGTGCATCCTTACGGACATTTTTGTCCTTTTCAGTTTTTTTTTTTTTTTGATCACTTTGCCTGTGTTAAAGCTAACTGCAAAAAACTTGGCACAGGTGTGTATTTTTATTGGAATTTTACTATTTCACTGTCATTTTCTTAAAAAAATATGTTTTGCATTAGGTACAAAAAAATACTCCCTCTCAGCCCCTTTTGGACAAAAATGTCCCCATTGAAACTGCCATTTTTAATCCCCGGTTCAGTTAACTATAAAATTATGCAATCTTTGTTAAAGGAACACTCCGACTTTTTGGGACTTTAGCCTATTCACCTTACCCCCCAGAGTTAGATAAGTCCATACGTACCTTTTTCATCTCCGTGCGTGCTATAAGTCTGTTTGACGCACCCACTGCTAGCCTAGCTTAGCACAAAGACTGGATGTGAATGGTTGCACTTTCATAGTAATCCAAATGAGTGACAAAATAACGCAATTGTTTTCCTATTTACATGTTGTGATTTGTATAGTCACAGAATGTACAAATAACAAAGTCAAATGAGACACAGATATCTTTTAACCGTATAAAACCTGGGAACTATTCTCTGAAGGCGAAGCACTGCTACTTTGGCGGAGTGATAACCGCATTACCTGAGACACGCCGTGGTGAGGAGCCGAGAGTTCGCTCAGTGTTTGGGTAACCAGTGTTTGAGTCAGCAATTTATAAATAGTAAAAGCGTAGTTTACAGTCATGGGTTTTCGCTCTATTGTAAAAAGCTGCGACAGTAAACAGGGGAGGTAACCATGTTTCACAGAATTTCAACTAAAAACGCTGACTGGATGAAGAAATGGCTAACTTACTCTGGATATTTATCCAAACACACCTAAATAGATTATCAAGGGACATTATGTTTGCTCGGTACATTTCAATGGACGACTATTTTGAAAAAAAAATTGGAATTTGCCACACGGACCATAATGTGCTGAAGGATACGGCTAAGTTATCCCATCGATAGCACAGACAGGACAAGTGGATCACCTGCGGCTGAGGTAAGTGTTCCGTTATGTTTTTAGATGACCTACTGTAACAGTGCCATTAGCCAGAGCTAATGTAACGTTAGTGACACTATTATATGATTAGGGTATGAATATGTTTTTATCTTGATGCGGTGCGGACGCGCTAGAAGAAAAAAAAAGCGCGTTCACCGCGTTGAACTTGCACCCTGCGCGCGGCGCGCCTAGTAGCCTAAATTTGAAATCACCATGGAAATAACGAACTTGAGCGTGCAAAAGGGTACGATAGGCTGTGAGTTCATTGTGCAAAAACAATTTGTGCTATTACTTTCCCCTTATTCTATCCTATAGTAATGCAATTTTACTGTACATTATATACTGTTGAATACATTTGGTTCAGCTAATAAATTGCATTTAAAATATATTGATTCCTGTAATAATAATTATTTATTCATGTGATATTTATAAATCTGGGTGCATTTTTGGTTGGAATTCAATGAAACATGGTACTGTATTACCTCTACCCTGTTTATTGTCACAGCTCATACAATAAAGCAAACACCCGTGATAAACTATGCTTTTCTATCTAACGTTAGTAATTGCTGACTCTTTATTCCAACACTGAGCGAAGCGAACTCTCTGCTCCTCGTCACGGTGCGTCTCAGGTGATTGTTATCACTCTGCCCAAGTAGCAGTGCTTCGCCTTCAGAAAATATAGTATTTATACGGTTAAAAGATGTCTGTGTCTCATATGGCCTTGATATTTGCACACTCTGTGACTATACAAACCACAACATGTAAATAGGAAAATGTTTGCGTTATTTTGTCACTCATTTGGATTAGTATGAAAGCTGCAACCATTCACATCCAGTCTTTGTGCTAAGCTAGGCTAGCAGTGGGTGCGTCAAACAGACTTATAGCACGCACGGAGATGAAAAAGGTATGTATGGACTTATCTAACTCTGGGGGGTAAGGTGAATAGGCTAAAGTCCCAAAAAGTCGGAGTGTTCCTTTAAGAGGCTTTCATTCTGATGGCAAGGCTTCAAAATTTTATTTTTTAATATTTTTTATCAGATGGTGCCATTTTTTTTAAAGTTTGGCCTATAAAACAAATATCGCTTTACTTCTACTTTTTTTTACTTCCGCAATAATCTGCAAATGGTCTTCTTTAAAATGATACCAAACTTAAGTCTGTGCTCCAAAGCGTCACATTTTTATGACAGTTTTTTGACATGGACATTTTTGTCCTCTTTTTACCTATGTGTAACTTTTTTTAATTGATGCACAAGGGTTAAGATCAAGTTAAAAATTTTCAGCTTGCGCGGAAGATGTTCGGGGCAAACATGTCACCCAATTTGCGTTATGCGCGACACCCGATGCGAATTATGCGTATATTCGCGTCTTTAAATTGACTTTGTATGTAATCTACTCGCACAAATAATTAAATTCGAGTTCGGTGTGAACACACCATAAGGCTTATGACTTGCTATTTGCCACAAACAAAAACAGCTTAAAACCAAAAATAAATGAGCACAGCAAAAATGTAACTTTTTGTGACAGACATTGCACTGATACACACTGAGACTGTGAAGGGCAGCACTGATACACACTGAGACTGTGAAGGGCAGTACAGTAAACCTATGTATAACGTGCATATAACAGATCTGTTTACAGCATATTGATGTGAAAACTAAACAATACAGAAAGAAGCTCTCATACAAAAATTCAAAATAGCCCACAACGAAATTATGGCAAATTTCTGTTTTTTTTCTTAGAAAAGTCGCATCACGATGTATCTAAGAATAAATTTTTCCCCCATCCCAAGATGAGGTAGTTTAACACCATCTCTCGTGACACTTTTGTTTGGTTGATCTTATTCAAAGCTAGTTTGCTATTGCTAGCCTCGCTAAAAATTGCCTACTCTACTTTTAATTGATATCTGTCAGAACATTTTTGACTGATATGTCAATTTGCTTATAGCAAAGGAAACTCCTCGTCTAGAGTTCAAAGAAGGAACCCCCACAAACATTATCCTACATTATACAAACTGTAAGATATATGGCATTACAAACTATTCTTCAGACAAGGGGGAGACCCGCCACTTTCTGCTAGACCACTGAGCCTCTGTTATGTTTGTGTTCATTTCGCTATTGGTTGCATTACATTTCACTGGCAGGCCAGATGCTGTTTTCTAAAACTGGGCAAGGCCACATAAGAAACTGGAAATATAAAACATTGCTTATGCGTCTGGCCCTGTGCTTCAGTTTGCTTAGTGTTATGAACGCTGGTCAAACATCTGCAACCCACTAACCTAAATATACTCTTCTGTGGTGAGAAATAGCAGCTTATGGGTAATATTTACTTGCCAAAAGCATGTAGCTCTAAACAGTGGCTGAAGCGTGTGCAGCGGGCAATAGGCTTGGACTTAATTTTTCATATGATGTCGTCGTCAAACAAGATTTTGCAAGAAGTGTTCCACGTTTCAGGTGCAGATGATTCAAAGCCAGCTGCTTTATCAGTTCACAGATTTTATCCATGACTGTTTACGTTTCTTTGCCATCACGTCTGGTACTTGTTTACTGCATGTGGCTTCATTCAAAGCCTAATGACTAGTGTGTGTAGGGTGAAAAAGCTTGAAAATATTGTCTTATCTAAAGTCCAAAGCCTTTCGCAACTCATCACTGGAAAACTCAACCAACTTCAGGAATTATTTCCATTTCTTCATATGATTAAGTATAATGCAATTGTATTGCACTGGTGATCAGCAACAAATGTTTCATGTTTGTGAGGCTGATGATAGAAAAGTTGAGGAGAGGTTAGGAGGAGATGAAGAGGAGTCTGCATGTGAAGGTCTGAAGATGAAGACAAGCAGAGCGAGAGCGTCATATCTTTCCGTGCATTTCACTAATTGGCTGCAGAGGGTCAGTCATACTCTGACATCTGCTGTGGATTTTTGCTGATAATAAATCAGGTTTGTTTCCTCACTGGCTCTTTTCCACTAAAGTTTATTTTTCTCTTTCTCTATCCCTATCTCTTCCTCTCTCATTTTCCCTCTCTTTTTTTTTTTGTCTTTTAGGGGACATGGGTCATTTTAAAGGAGAGTGATTGTTTCTCAGTATAGGGATAGATATACATGTGCTCTGTGAAACCTAACAGTCAGAATGCTAAATGTTCATGGCACTTAAGAGTAAAAAGTTATGCGAACTCAACAACTGATTATATCATGCAGAACTCTAACTGAATGTGTTACAGAAGATTTGTGGTTTTTAAAATGCTTAGCTTCAGACTCGGTAAGTAACTCGGCATTTACTCTGTAAATATTAAAATTAAGTGATAATTTATGTGTTTTTGCGCATTAATACAGTTATTCATAAATATTGAATATTACAATTATTCAACCCCCATTGCAAATCCATTGACTTTCAGCTGTTTGCAATGAACAAATCAAACAAATGTAACTGAAAAAGCTCAGAAAGGTTTCAAATGGTTTCCCTAAATTCAAATAAACTTTTAAATGACTTCTGCAAAAATGTTTCAACCCCTTCATGGCAAACATCTTTAGTACTTAGTAGAACACCCTTTTGCTTTTATGACCCGTGCAAATTATATGTATAGCGAGACTTCAGCTTCTGACAGCATTTATAAGAAATCTCAGCCCATTCATCTGCAATGACCTCCAGTTCAGTAATATTATTGGGTTTTCTTGCTGCAAACGCCTTCTTCAAATCCCACCAGAAATGTTCAATTGGGTTCAAGTCAGGTGACTGTGATGGCCACTTCCATCAGGACTTCTTCTGCAACCAAGCCTTGGTGGAATTTGAGGTAAGCCTGGGATCTTTGTCCTGTTGGGAGGTCCAATGACTCCCAAGCTTCAGCTTCCTCACTTACGGATTTCAAAAAATATTTCAATGAATCCATCTTGCCTTCCACACACTGCATGTATCCAGTGCCAGAGGATGCAGAGCAGCCGCAGAGCATCACAGAGCTACAACCATGAATGTTCTTTTCAGCATATGCTTCATTCTTCATCAACTGATCCATAGGGTTGAAAAATTGCAGTTTTGTTTCATCGTTTCACCGAACAGTCAATTTTTCTTGTGCTTTTGGGTCAGTAGCGGTGTACGTCTTGAAGTTCTGGCATGGAAACCGCATGCGTTTAGTACGCACCTTACTGTGCAAGCTGAAACCTCAGTGTCTGCTGCCTGCAAGTCTTTCTGCAGATCTTTTGCAGTCACTCGAGGGTTTTTCTGAACCTGCCTTCTCAGAAATCTGGTTGAAGACGTTGATAGCTTCCTTCCCTATAATCGCTGTTCTTTTCACTTTGAACTTGCAAACTATGCTTTTACTTCGCAAACAGTGTTGACTCAAGGAACAATTAGTACCTTCCCCAACTTTTTGTATCCTGTTCCATGTTTGTGAAGGGCGAAGATATCCTTTCCTAACTTTTTGGACCATTTATTTGACATTTCTATTTCTAAAAAAAACTACTGTAGCCAGTTCAGAAATGTCATGTGTTCTAGCTCAAGCACACCTGGCACACTAAGGAAGCCCTTGATTATTTGGATCAGGTGAGCTTGAGACAACATCTGTTTTGCAGATTTGTGCTGTTGTGAGGGATTCTGCTCAGGGGGTTGAATCCATTTTAGATTGTCAATAAAAGTTGCATTTTCAGTTGAATTTGGCAAAACCACTTGAAACATTTTTGTGTTGAACCATTTCAATTATTTTTGGTTGATTTGTTCATTGCAAACAGCTAAAAAAGTCTGTTAATTTTGCTAATATACCTGATTTACAATTTGAGTTACAGCTGTAGGGGGAGATCTGTTAGTGTTCAGTTCATTTTGTCAATCTGTTCATTTTGTCAAAGGGTTTCTGTTACGTCTGCTGAAGAGTAGTGTCGGTTAAAAATGTTAAAGGTGTGTCAAAATAACATTCACATTCACCAGGACCACAAAGTTTCCAAATAGACCATAACACTATCTCCGTCAGCCCGCCTTCTTCCCATAGTCCATCCTGCTGCTAACTCTTTTCCAGGCAAATGACACACATACACCCAGCCAATCACCTGATCTGAAAGAAAACATGATTCATCAGACCAGACAAGCTTCTTCCATGGTTCTGTCCTGACATTTGCATGCTCATTGTAGGTGCTTAGGCGGTGGACAGAGGTCATCCTGGGCACTCTGACTGGTCTGCGGCTATGCAACCCCATACACCAAACTTCAATGCACTGTGTTTGAACACATTTCTATTAAGTTTTTCAACAGTTTGAGCCACAGTAGCTCTTCTGTGTGATCGGACCAGACAGGCTAGCCTTCGCTCCTCATGTGCATTAATGAGCCTTGACTCTGGCACACTAGTTGTCATTTTATGCACCACTTTTGGTAAGTAATAACCACTGAATACCGGGAACACCCAACAAGGCTTGCTGTTTTGGAAATGCTCTGACCCAGTCGTCAAGCTCTCACAATTTAGACCTGGTCAAAGTCACTCGCGCCCAATTTTCCTGCTTCCAGCACATGAAATTCAAGAACTGACTGTTCACTTTCTGACCTAAATATATCCCGCCACTTGGCAGGTGTCATTGTAACAATATAATCAATATTATTTACTTCACCTGTCAGTGGTTTTAATGTTGTGGCTGATCAGTTCATATGTTCAGACAAGAAATCTGAAATCTGTGCATTTGGTGCGACAAATCAAATCTATGCTTCTACAATATGATTGTTTCTGAAGTTTGTCGGGTTTGATATGACTGTTGTGTCATAGAAACTATCACCACCAGCTACATACCCTCCCAAACTGTCAAACACACCAGTAAAGCTTTCAGATCCCTTGTCAAGTGTCTGTGTTATACAGACGTCCATTACCTCCTTTAAAGTAATGCAAAAGGAGTGTGAGCTCTTGGCAGCAGGCAAAAAAATGTGCATGACATTGTTAGTTATTATATTAATTTGAGTTTTTATAAAATATTTGCATGACATGAAATGGCATTTGCAGCACATTTAGTTTCCATAATTTCCAAGTAGGGAATATTCAGGCCTTCCCGCTCTCTAAAATCTCTCCAGAATGGCTTTTCCAATATTAGCGCGGGTCCTAAACCCCTTGCCTGATCATAAACCTCCTTCTTCCAATTATATTGCCTTTTTTATTTTTCTATTGGCAATATCTAAGCCATCTCTCTTTCTACAGTCTTTCTACAAATGTCCTGCTTGTTCACTCTCTCCTCCACCACCATGAATGAATACATCAGAGGTCTTTATGGGTCTAAAGGACTGAAGGCTAAAGGTAAAGCGTCAGTTAGATGACGCCCTAGGATAGCGCCATCTAACTGACGTTAAAGGGTACCCTAAAACGTCGGATGTTAGAAGTTAGATGACGTCTTGGGATGAGAATGGGCTCCCATGAGGTTTCGGGTCCAAAACTTTGATGAGTGCGTCGGACATGGGTCAGGTTCAGTATTAATGGCCTTAGGTCTCAGGTCATTTAAATTAAATATGCTTTTTCCGAATGGACCTGAATTCTTTGAAACCATGCCGGGCATTAATGGTTAAACCTCACATGCCTCAGATTGTAGTATTTAAAACAATTCTATTACAAAGTTATCTCTGAATCCACGGTTCTACATCCGGTTCTACATACACAAGGTTACTTCCGCATTTAGACTCAGTTGCTCCACATTTTGCCTACCGTTTCAATGAGCACCGTCAGCATGGATTAAAATAAACTTTAATCATCTTATGGACAGGTAAATAAAATTACGGCACAAGTTACAGGACGTAATGAGGTTACAGTGTTGAGTGAATGAGATTTCAGCCTTTAGCGCATACTTATAACGTTTGTGTTATGTGCATTTCAGAAACCCAAGTAGAAAAGGAACAGACGTTTGTAACCTCACACACAGAAATCCATATTATATGAGGTCCATCAGGAAAAGCCATTCATTTCATTATGCTGCATGTTCATGCAGGGCTTTTCTTTTTTTGTGTGCAGAAGCCCATCGATGGAGATGAGGTAGGCTAAATAGCTATCGATTTAATTTTTATCGAGCCATCGCATTTTTTTTTTTTTTTTTCAGTCTACTGGTCACAATTGAAAGCTGAACTCAGAAATAACTTGTATCCAATGGGCAGGCAATATTATAAAGTAATAATGATTAAGAAAATAAATAAATGAAAGTAATGGAGCAGTGGCCAAATCAGTCAGCAGGACACCTGGATTTTTCTTGACTGACTGCGGGGCTGCAGGCTCTGCACACGTCAATGCCATTTACATTCGGATCCAGTCGGGTCGAACTAAGGTCAAATTTTTCTGTCTCGGGTCAGGTTTTTCTTTAAAAAGATTCCTTTATGCACATCGGGTTCGGGTAAGAAGTGATTCGGGTCGTTTCAGGAACAGATTTAAGGACCTGAGAAGACCTCTATACACCCCTGATTGGCTACACGGGTGTTGTGCTGCTCCATGAATCGGTCCAATCCACTTTTTCTCCTATTTACACAGGCAACCGCAGGACTATGTACAAACACGTTATTTTTTTTTTTTTTAGCACACACACAGAACAGACATTAGCAAATATTCACAAAATTGTTTGTATAGGTGCTAATTCACATTAAAAAAGAGAAAAGAAAAAAAAAAGAGTTAATGGTTAGAGAGTCAGACTTGTAACCCAAAGGTTGCGGGTTCAATTCTCACTATCGATAAATGTAGGTGGGGGAATGAATGAACTGCGCTTTCCTCCACCCTCACTATCCACGAGTCACGACTGAGGTGTCCTTGAGCAAGGCACCTAACCCACCTAATCTCCAATTGCTCCCTGGGCAAAAAAATGGCTGCCCACTGTTCCAGGTGAGTGTGTCCATGGTTTGTGGTGTGTGTTCACTGCTCACTGCTCCTAATTTGTGTGCACTAACTTTTAAATGCAGAAGACAAATTCTGAGTATGGGTTACCATGCTTGGCCTTCACATCACCTCACATTGATTTCACAAGTGCGCACTTGTGAAATAAGTCAGATTATTTCATTCTGATTATTCAACACATTCTCATCCCAAGACGTCAAACTGACGCTTTTGACCATACGTCAACATCCAACGTTTTAAGGTACCCTTTAACGTCAGTTAGATCAGATGACGATCCTAGGGCGTCATCCAACTGACGCTTTACCTCTAACTGACGTTAAATACCCTAAAATGTCGGATGCTGACGTATATGGTCAAAAGCGTCAGTTTTATGACGTCTTGGGATGAGAATGGGCTAAGAATAAATGCATATTTGGTGTGCTGTCTGAGGAGAGGGCTCCGGGTATTCGGCCCAAACCCAGAGTACTCTCTAGTATATATATATTTATCATTAATATGCTAAATAGCACCGCCTCAACTCGCTCATACCAGCTCAAAGATTCACTTGGCCAACTTACTGAGGTAAACACAATGGTATCGCTCTTTACAACGTCGGACACATAACGGTAATTAATATGACTAGCCTTTTGCTTGACTATGTAATCAAACAGTTAATAATGTGTTGCTGCTACTACCCTCTCACGACCAATTCGTACGAGTGATTAAAAAGTGGCTAATTCGTTTCGTTCTAATTCGTACGACCTCACTCGTACGAATTCATACGATTTTTCGAAACCCACGTGATGGTTAGGTTTAGGGGCGGGGTCAGGGGTAGGTCATTCGTACGAATTCATACGAATTGGCCAATTCGTAAAATATGTACGATTTAGCAAAATCGTACTAATTTGTACAAGTGAGGTCGTATGAATTGTTACGAATTAGCCACCTCGTAAAATTCGTACGAATTCCCGTGAGATCGGGTTGGTTGCTGTTATTCAAACCATGTTCTCGTTCACATCTCAGAGTCAGACAGCTGCCTTCAAACAATCACCAAAACACTTTAAATAATTCACATCGTACATCATACACCCGTTCTATTGCTAAATCTACTCGATTTTTCATATCAACAGAAAAATATCGCTGGATAATCTGGTACTCTCTTGAGACCCCTCTGCTTCGTTACAAGGTAGTTTCACGTAGTCTTAAATCATATTAAAAACACCACATAGACATAAAAAACATTAAATAATTGATTTTCATCACAGGGGGGCTTTAAAAGTAATTTTTTGATGTTGTCTTGAATAGGATGTTATTTACATTGTATCCAAATGATGGATGTTGAAAAACTTTAAATTGGTCAGATATCGGTGCTGCTGTTACTGAAGTTTTGATGAATTTACCATAAGTGTGGTCAATTCTCCCATGATCATCAGAGCAGATCCAGTGGACTTGTGACACTCTATGGCTCCCATACCTATAGTCCACTGAGATGCGTCATTTAGGACATATACATCTCATTCCTCACAAGGCTGTCACATTCACAGCTGTGAAAAAGCCACCCCCAAATATGAATATGTGCTCATAAGAGAGAAATATTTGAAAGTATATGACCTAGTTTGGTGTATCATTAAAGTATATGGAGCGATACCCACACTGCGCATATGGTCCGTGCCAACTTTACTGCACATTTATTGCATGCTGAAGAAGTAACAACGTCTTTTTTTTTTTTTTTTTTTTTTGACAAAGTGGACTAAGGCCCAGGTGTAACATTGACTCACAGGGATTGGGGATGCAGGAAAATGCATCTCTGCCTTTCTATGATTTTATTCTGTCTTTCTCATCACAGATGGGCATAACCTTTGCCATGGTGGAAAACTCTGTAAAGTTCCACATAAAACAGACTTTCTCCTCACCGTCTTGCTACATTTGAAAGGTCCTCCGTGAAAGCAAAGACATGTTTGAATGGTCTGTATAAAATATAGAAACCAAATAACAATCCCAACCCAAGAACACAAACTCTGTATACGGTTCAACATATTTTTCCACAGTATTATTTATCAGCCTTCAAAATGCAGGACCATTTTGTGGATAGGAGAGAAACAGAACCACAGAACACCTACTGTAATCTACTGTAGTTTTTATTTATTTATATAATGTTGCAACATGTAATGGGAATCTTATTAATGCTCACTCTCACGGCAAAAACATCAAAAATGGAAGAGAGGAAGGGTTTACCAAACTAATGTGATATGTATGCAGTTTTAACAAATAAAATGTCAATCTAAAAGGCATGTTAGGTTCAAAACAAGGTTTGCTATGCTATGGAGTGGACCACATCTGTGACTGCTGATTAATACAGAAAAACACTACATTTGTAAAATAGTTTTTACAATAAATATGAACTTGCATTTTTTTATAAAAGTGCTTAAACTGATTCTTCAAGAAGAATTGAATTAGAGTGTGGATCAAATAAATGTGCTAAGCTGTAACTCCTTTTCTCCATATGTAAATAGTACTTGAACTTAAACAAAAGTTGTGCAGAATTTACTGTGTTTGTGGGCTTTTATCATGACGAGTAATATAAATTGCCAGAGAAAATGTTAGCAAGGGATTTTGTCTCATGTAAACACATGCACAATTGTTAAAAAAGGAACAATTACAATGAATAAATAATTAACCTTTTTTAAAATATGAATTATTGTTTATTTAAAAATTTTAAAAGGGAAAAATGTACATTATGATTGACTGTAATGTAAATGTGCCAGATTTATCCATGCATGTTAATTTTTTTTTTTTACGTACATATGAAATTTACACCATAGTACATTTTTGCCTTCTACTTTTAAATGGTAAAAGCACAATAAAAGTACAAATATTTTATGTACTCTTTCAATTAAAATGAAGACCATCATTCTAAAAAAAAAAAGAAAACAAGAAAATGCTGTTTACAGTGGAGTATAGGCTATGTCACCGTATGACATGTCAGCTTCCTCTTTAAATGTACTGCCAGGGGTTAAAAATACATATTTTTTTAGTGGTCTTGGTTTTGATTAAAAAGCAATAAATATATAAATTAAATTAAATAACACACACAAACCCTCAATGTGAATGCTTGCCACTCAGGATGCCTTACAAATGGCTAATTTTTCCAAGAAGACAGAAAGAAAATATCCTGGACATCATCTTAGACACAAAGTTGACTGTAAAAATGGTTATCAGGTTAACCACAAATAAGAATACAATTTCTAGACTAGTGCCCACTCTTCAGTGGGCCTCAAAGCTCAGACTAAGCCCTGGCCAGCGTCAAACACTCCCGACCACAGATCTTCTACTCAGCTCCCTGGGAAAGTGAGCTTCCATCCCCATGTGTTTTTCCCATCAGCCTTGTGCTAGGCTAGCACTATAGCGTTTATCTGTGTCTATAACACTTAGCATTCAGTTCTGGTCACACCTCTTCACACTGGGAGAGGCCGTAAAGCCGCGGAGAGAGGAAAAAAGCATGCACAGCGTTCACTGAAGACAGCCGCTTAGCCCGCACCGTGACTCACGTTACCCCCGCCACCATGTCATACAATACTGCAACTGTAAATTTTACATAAAGCGTGTGAAATCACAGATGCCTGAGCCACAATCGGGTCATAAATGTAATTTGTTCTGTAACTCATGACTTATTTCCCATTGACAACAAACACTAATGCACTCAAGAGATACTGAACCATTAACTGGTTTAGAAGTTGGAACAGGATTGTTGTTCCTCTCTCATTTACCATTGATCACCCAAAACATTCACTTTTGACAATAAATATTATACTGGTGCCAAAAAAGGACAATTAAGTCCCACTTACAAATGTGGCTTTTGCAACCTTTTAAAAGAGTGATCTGCTTAATTCTATTGAATATGAACTTCAAATTGTAAAAGTCTATTTTAAAAATATTTTGCTGTAGATAATATATTACTGAAGTAAAATGTGTGCACGAGAGAACACTTTCCTAACCCTTTCTTTTTAACATACTTAAAAAGGTCACTTTGTAATAATGTCAAATGAAAAATCTCACCTTAAAGTACATCATTATGCTTTAATAATCATTTGCGTTCCTTTAAAGAAGTAGCCTACACTTATTTTGATATGTTGACTACATAGGCTACTAAGGTAAAGTAGCCTACTTGATTGTAATGTAAAATGTAGTGTGATATATTTACTATTACCTTTAAAGTTCATTTTAAATGTACTAAATTGCAATTGCCATAATTACAAATATACTTCAACAAAGAAATAGTTCAAATAGAAATTACATTAAAGAATATTTTCGTTTATCAAAAATGCTAGTTGTCAATGCTATTTGGTAGTAGGCTACACTTAACCATATTTAAAGACATTAAAAATAATTATAAAATAGCATATGTAGGCCTACAAGTAGGTAGCCTACACTACAGTATGTAGCCTAGCTATATTTGTTTATTAACATAAATGAGTAAGAAAGCATAGTTCACATTCAATTTTAACAAATAAGAGTATTACAAAGCACCAGGTGTATTGAAGAGTGAATCATCATAGCATTGTAAATATTTCACAGATTTTTCATTTTTTTATTCATCTTATTGAAGAAATGTAAAAATCAAAGTCATAACAAAATAAATGTAACATAGGAGATGAATTACGGAATTTTTGTTTATGTATATGAATGTTCTGTTATTTTTTGTTACCTTTCTGCAATACAAATATATATATTTGTTTATTAACCGCGAGATGGCGGTTAATAAACAAATATATATATATATATATATATATATATATATATATATATATATATATATATATATATATATTATATTTGTTTATTCATCTATCTCAGGCTAAATTTTCAAAGATAGGCTAATGAAATAAACTCTGCTAAAGAGATATGAAAAAATGTTCGCTAAAGATAGCTTACTCACCTGTTGAGTATAAACGCCATCTCCACATCGCTTTCAACTTTCAAATCCCTCGATCAGTTCTCTCCATCTCCGAAAAGCCAAGCCAGTGTTGATTCTAGTTTTATTGCAGCTCTGTTGGTTCTCTTTTGTCAGCAGACTCTCCTCAGTTCAGTTTTTCAGGGGTTTTTTTTTAAACGGGACAAAAAAAATGGAACTTTAAAGCGCTAATCGAAATTTAGTGTGCGACTAACCTGCCACTTTCCACCAGTAGGCCACACGCGACAAAGTAAACAGAGCAACTTTTCTATTTATGAAACACAGGCATGACGAATAATGAACTTGCACAAGTACTTCCGCGTTCTACCAGTTACAGCATTCAGCGCACACTACGTTACAAACATGTCAATTACGAAGGCCTACAGTAGGCCTAACATGTTTGACAATGTAAATAGCACAGAATAGTGATTAAATAATGTGCATAAATGTTCGAACTGATCGCATTAATCAGGTCTCACACACAGCATTTCAGTCAGTTTTGTAGACCAGCACTGACACCCTGTGGTGAAATAATCGCGAATGTTTACCAGCCGCTTCTAGATGGTCAACTAGGTGACTACAGCACATTGAAAATATACATAACCGAAAATGATGTTACCAGTTGTAGCCTACTATTTCAAAACGGAAGTGCATCACAAAGCTCAGTGCAAGTAGCCTAGCCTACATAGCCTACATTGATTTTCCGTGAAAACCGTCAGGTCTAAAATAAACACTAGTGAATCAGAAAACGTTTTGGAAGGACTGATGATGAAATTGATGATGATTAAACTGATGATGATTAAAATGTTGTTTATTTTGAATTTATAAATATAGTCTAATACATTCTCATTTAACTGCAAATTAAATAGTAGTTTTCAAAAGTATTTTATTTCTGTAATAGGCTAATGGAATAGTCTTTTTAAGGCTAAAGTGTGCTTTTTCACAAGCGAATATAGCCTAGGCTATACAACATTCTGTCTGTCATCAAATGTTCATAATGTAGCCTAATTAACATGTGGATTCTCTGCTATAATAGGATACCTGTGTTTTGATGAGAACTGACTTCATACATCCACTGAAACAGCAATGATAAAAAGTCATTGCAAAAATAAGAGCTGATGGAACAACACAGATATCATGTCATGATAAAAAAAAAACATAACAGCTAGGTTTGAAATTAATAAAACACTGGGTTTTTGAAAACTTTACTTCAAACATATGGGTTTAAACTAAAGCACTGAGGATCATTCTGGCAGTTTTCAGCCTTCTGTTCATTTAGTAAAGTTGCAATAAAAAATGTTGTGCACCCGTAGGAGTATAGCGGGGACATTAAGAGTGGTCACTTGTAAACTGAGCTGCTAAGTTTAATTGATCTAAAAGAATTTAATGTGCCGTAGTGAATCGGTGCCGGCAGTGTAGATTTATCTGCTGGCCTCAATGAGAACATAATAGTGTAGATTTAGAGAGGAGGATATTTAATTATAGTCACAAAAGTGATTTATTCTGTGTTGACTTAAATTACAATGCAACATTTGAGCTTTTTCTTTAGACAAAGGGGAAAAGGTATAGTGAAAATAAACGAGTGCCATAAACTTCCACTCTTTCAGGGAATCTCAATTAATTTGATGCCCGATAACATGCCCAGGACATATTTTAATACTATAATATCCCAAAATCAGAGAAATGAAATTTAAAGCTATATTTGGCAAAGAAAGCGAGTGAATGAATGAATGAATGAATGAATGAATGAATGAATGAATGAAAAGCATGTTCTCTCCCCAATTATCACTAACATAATGCTAAGAATTAGTGATTCAAACTTATTATATTACATATCATAGTAGTAATTATTGCACTATACTTTTAATTTGTTGTTTAAAATAGTGTACGAACTAGTTCACATACATGAAAATTACCTGCCCATGTTTTTTATGAGATTTTTGTACTTGATTATGTCAAAATGTATGTCTTATTAGTGGCCACACTTAACATGTCAGTCCAGAAGAGCAGCATAAAGGAACAGTATGCAGTTCCTTGTCAATAAATGCAACTGTAAATAAAAACTGTAAAATGTATGCTATTGATAGGCTATTCTGATTTAATTCCTTTCTCTTTTCTTTTCTGAAAAATAATTGTTGTATTGTTATTGGTCTCAATGAATTGTGGTGAAAGTTGTTTCAGCATTACGACCACTTCCAGTGTTTGAACTCACTGACGTTTTATGATGTAGAAATCTGCTTTGATGCTAGATTAAAATGTAATCTGAAATCTTGAAATCTCTAATGCTTTCTTTCCTCATCCTCAATCTTTACAACCATGCCCTGAAGAGAAAGCTGTTTCCTGAATAAAGTACACACACAAAAGATGGGTATAACTATAACCTGAAAGAAAACCGAAGGTTTGAGAAAGCATTTGCTCTAACATAATTCAATAATTAATTTGTGCTTTAGAAACACAGAAGTATGAAAAAATCTAAAATAATGTTTTTTTATATTTAAAAGAAGTTACTATAGGAAAGAGAAGGAACACACAGACACACAACATTTCAAAACGTTTTGTACTTAACAACTTAACAAGGAAATTCTTGGACAATTCCTAACAAGGAAAATCTTTTCACAAACATTGAGTTCATTCACTCAACAACTTTCTACATAACGTAATTTCTCTGAAATGCTGGTTTATCAAACAAGAGGACTTCTTTACTTGTTCCCCGCATCGTTTTGCTTTATTTTATGTTTGATTCATAAACTGATCAGACTCTTCAGAAATGGTGCTGATTGTTGAAATTCTCAAATATATAGAATGAAATGTATGTATATTTAAAAGGGATGAAATATATAGATTGTGCCATGCTAGATTACAAGACAATTGGTCTATTCAAGGCCATGTCATACTAACAAGGAACTGTTTGAGCGCTGTTGTTCCAACCACAGAAGTGTGTGATGTTGTTTGTGAAATCTGCTGGAACTATGGTTTTTAAGAAGCACCAGAGTTTGAAACAACCTAACTTTCAACAATAGTTGGCTAACAATTCTTTCGGAAAACACGCCACAGTTTGATATCAGACATAAATTGTGTTCTTGTGAACAGTCTTATCCAAGACTTGAGATAATCATATAAGGGCTTCATCAAAAACTCCATAAAGGACAGTTTCCAAGGAAACAATATAAGAACTCAATCTTGGCTCCATGCCGGAGGTCTCCACCTCTCTCTGAGGGGGCTCAAGCCATTGCTTATTGGCCTTCTACCCATTCAGCCTGAAAAACAGCAAGACATGCAATTAAATTACAATCCCTCAGTCTGCTCACCGAGAGAGAAAAAGAAGAAGACGAGGATGAGGACGAAGAGGAAGCACATTTCAGGGGGCTCGGGGTGCATGAATTACTGGAATGTATCAGACATTGGCTTTTGCCCAAGCCTTAGAGCGATTGGCTCCGCAAATCAGAGATGCAAGATGCAGTGACCCAGCAAAGAAATTCAGAAGGCGACTTTAAAGGTGATAGATCAACCATTCTGCCCAAGGATAGGGCTGTACTTAAGGCCATTGTCATTGGTGCAGGTGCAAGACCTTTGATGTTTGTCATTTTAGTGACTCTGCTTTTGAATTCCATCAGCCGCTTTACATACTAATTAACCTGACCAGCCACTGAAACAGATAAATGGACAACCTGAAAAGTGTGCAGGAGGCCAAGAAAGATCAGACAGTAAAACTCATGTATGCTAATCGGGATGTTTGAAGAGGAAAAGCCAAAGGTTTCAGGTGAAAAGCCGCCCAGCATTCCTCTGGAGCAGACCAGCATTATCACAGGGATCTGACACAAGAACATCTCACAACGCATTCTCATCCCAAGTCGTCATACATGAAGCTTTTGCTAAAGCGTAGAGTCTGGGGTAAGGTTAGGGTTAGACCACTAGGACCTTCTATCTGCGTCTCATATAGACCCCTTTTGCGACCGACGTCACAGTTACGTCACGGCGCTAGCTGGAGGCAAAACAAAGTGCAAAAAACTGGAGGCGGCCAATACAAACCAGCGCAGATTCGGCTACATAATAAGGAGCCTAAACTATTGTTACTATTATTAAATGTCATCTTGTTGTGTTGTTTGGTGCAAGAATTGATGAAAAATGAATATTCTGTATCTGGAATTTTTATTTCTAGAAAATATTCACATCATTAAAATCGCACCGTAATGTCACTCTTTACATTGACGTCGTCTCGCCGCTGGCTCGGCAGAACTGCGGATCGTACACACAAGTCTTGTACAGAACCATATAGTTATAGGCATCTAAAGATTTGTATGCCCTCAGTTTCTCTTTACGATCGGTTTCTCTATAAGGTAGAAGTAGAAGGCCACTCAACCGAGGTAACGTAACGTTAATCCTGTCAGATCGTCCATGCATTGAGTGAGCATGTAGGCGGCTAGGGGTCAGCCAATCTGGTTCCGTACGTTAAAAATAACTTTTGGAAATAACAATCGCGGTCCTGGACACTGAGTGACCTTACACATTAAGATAAAATCAGATTTTCTCCAGTCATTGTTAAAAAACAAGCTAACAATACTTGCTATCTAGCGTTAGTGAAGCGAAGCTCCGCCCACAAAAAACGTCACCATTTTTATCAACTGAAAAGGGGTCTATTGACGCTAAAGGGTGCCATGTGTGTTGGATGTCTACACTTTGGCAAAAGTATCATATATGATGCCTCGGGATGACAACGGGCTGCATCTGCATGCATACGTTGTATTACCCAACACTATCTCACGACCAATTCGTACGAATTTGACGAATGAATAAAAAGTGTCTAATTCGTACTAATTCGTACAACCTCACTCGTACAAATTTGTACGATTTGTCTAAAGCCAAGTGATGGTTAGGTTTAGAAGCAGGGTAAGGGGGTAGGTCATTCGTATGAATTCCAGGGTTCGTACGGGTGCTTGAAATCCTTGAAAATGCTTGAATTTTGATGTTGTGTTTTCAAGGTTTGAAAAGTGCTTAAATTTTGGATAAAATGCTTGAAAGTGCTTAAAATTGTAACTGTTTCTTTCACAACAAATACCTATCTGACTGAATATTTTGTTTATTAAATGGCGAAATAAATCGTTTGCTGCGGCCCGAGCGCGTTTGTTACCGGCGCCCCCCGCAGCGTTGGCCTGGTTTCACACTCAACTTGATTCTGTCAAATCCTGGTGCGTTTGCGTGCATCTTACGTCATCACAAACGTGCACGACTCATGATAGAAAACAGAACGCGGGTCAATATATTGTGTTTTTTATTAATGTGGTGTTATTATGCGCAGCTGAGTGAACAACAGGTTTACTGTGTATCGCATTTGGCTCTCTGCTGATTGCAAACGCAAGTGGACTTCTATAATTTGTTAGCCTGAGTCCACGCGCTATATGTGTGTGCAAATACACTGTAGACTTACTCTCGCTCGTATCCAAGTTAAATCATCAACACTATCATCCCTTATACATGTGTTTTTATTTTACGTCATAATCAGCTAAAAGTAAAACGCGCATGCGCAGGTCACTTTACTAAGTGCGCACCCGAGTCCTGTCCGTGATTCTTTCACATTCACGCGAACCGCGGCACGGTTCGGGACCAGCCGAACTCGGAGCACCTCCTCCAGTTAGTCTCAGATTCGGTACCTGAGGCAAAATTAGGCTACTAAATATGCAGCGCGAATTATACATTTCTAACTCTAAACAATTGGCCTCTGAACCAGCTGATAAAATCTTCATTTGATTCGAAGAATTTGATGAGAATTATTGATGAAATATTGATTATTTGAGCACATTTGAACTCTAGAGGAATCCTGAAGACTTTTTCCAGGAACATTTCTCAATTTAATCTCCACTTAATTGTAGTAGTTTCAATAAGAAGCAATTGAGATGTTGCAGAGATCTCCGATTTTCTTTCTTGTGGGCTGATGTTGAGTTGAGTTGTTCACAGGGGAATAACTGGGGGCTCTCAGTCACACCTGAAGCTCAGTGGCACACCTTCCCCTTACAAATCACAACCACATGCTGTCAGCAGACCACAAAACACACGCCAATCCCAGCAGCCCTACACGCTTGCACATAGACACGCCTGTTCCACAAGTAATCACCAATTACTCAAGAAAAGACCTCTTTGTCTGAGCAACTGCAGAAGTGTCTGCTCCCTCATAATGATGCTGCATTAGCTGGGCATTTACAAGTTCAGTATGACTCATTTTGAGCTGGATAAAGGACTAAGCAAGTTTGAATCCAGGTTATCTGCTTAGCATTTCTGTGCATGCTCAATTTGAACTTAAGTCTTTCATGGAAACTGAAACAATGCCTGTCATTTTAATACCAGCTCTGATAATTAAGAACGACCAAAAGAAACTCAAGACTGGAGCACTCGAACATCTTGCCCCAAAACAGCCAGTAGACCACAAAACCATGAACATAACTTATACTCCAACTGAAGGACCTTTCATGATTTTTCAGCAGTTTTTGTGCTTTCATGGTTTGTAGTAGTTCCTCAGCTTGCTTGATGAGGGCAATGCAACACCTTAGCTTTGACAGGGATGTGAAATGGATATTCAAGGCCGCAGGACTGCTTCTCCAATGCTTTTTGGTGTTACGCTGAGCATTCTTGGTCTCAAATGAATCAGATCATTTGTAGAACAAAGGCCTTTTTAATGCAGTTCACAAGAAATATCAATCAATATTCCTGTTACCAAAGATATTTCTGGAAAACAAAATTGGCACTGGCCTAAATGATTGGGATTACTTTCAACACAAAAATAAAAAAATAAAAAATAAAAAGGTATACTCATTAATATAACTGAATGTAGAATTAATTCATAATGGCATCATTGAATGATCACTCCTTGCCCCATTTCAAATAACGTAGGTTCATAATCCACATCTTGACTAGCATATTTAGCATGTTAAATCCTGATCAGATGTTCAAGAATGAATGGTAAACTCATGACCTAACGTTTGGTGTAGGTAAGTTGTTGCTAATCAGGCTTAGAGTCTCCCTGCACAAAATGGCTCTTTTAACTAAATAGCTCCCCCTAGTGTGAACTACAATTTCTCTACATGGAGAAAATGGAAAAAGAGCTTATAAAAGAGTTTAGAAGCTACAACTTCAGATTCTCCTCAGATAATAAGTGCCGTTAATAGACTCATAGCAGCATAGACTAATGGACTAATGGACACATGACTGTGTGATGTGAAAAGACTTTAACTGTGCCTTGGGACAGCGCAACAACTCTATTAATACAGCAGCCCTGTGAGGTTTGTTGGTTTGGAGAAGGTAGCTATTAGGGAAAACTTCTTTCTCAATTCTTTAATTGGTTCACATGAACAGCTAAAAAAAAAGAAAAGATAATCACATTATAGGATCACCGTTAAAGGATGTCTTACACAACTTACTGTTTATGACTTAAACAGAGAGCTAAACATGAGTGAAAATTATATGTTAATAGTTTATTATAGTTTACATTTATAATATACACATAGTTTAAGTGAACTGAAACTTAAGTGCTTTTTAACTAAGTAGAACTTAAGTACTATATGTAATTTCATTATTACTGCTATTGTCTTTAAAATATGGTTAAAGTGTACTGCTGAATGTACTGACAAGCATTTACGATAGCTAAAATACAATTTTATGTCTATCGAAACCAACACAGTCTCATGAAAGTGCATATCTATACCACGATAAATGAAAAAATGCCCAAAACGTTTTTTGCGTGTATATGCTACGCACTGAAACCCCCCTGGGTAGGTTTAGGGGGAAGGGGGTGGGAAGTTCGTACTTATTACGAAAAGTGCGTATCATATGCACACGAAAAACGCGTACCATATACACGCAAAAACTAGTTTTGGCGTATAAATGGCATGAGAAATAACTATATGTATAATGACTAATTCATGCTATAGATACGAACTTTCATGAGATCATTGAAACTTGTATGTCATTTATTTAAATTAGGGCTGTGCAAAAATTAATTGCGATTAATCGCATCCAAAATAAAAGTCTGTGTTTACATAATATATTTGTGTGTGCTGTATATAATTATTTTGTATATATAAATACCTATGCATGCATGTATATATTTAAGAATTATTTGCGCTTAAATTCTCTCTCTCTCTCTCTATATATATATATATATATATATACATAATCTATTTTATATGAATATAAATATTTTATATATGAATAACACATTTTCTTAAATATATACATGCATGTGTGTGTGTGTATTTATATATACAAAATAATTATATACAGCACACACAAATATATTATGTAAACACAGACTTTTATTTTGGATGCGATTAATCGCAATTAATTGTTGCACAGCCCTAATTTAAATATATTTGTAACCACAATTGTAAATATTATAATGCTACAGTTACAGTTACAATTATAATCAATACTTTACATGTTCTTTAGTATTGTCAACACATCAAGTGTAGGCCTACTTCTTTAAAGCACGGCAAAAGATTAAATCCATTATTTAAAGGGGTCATATAATGGTTCATGCACTTTTACAAGTTGATTGTACTGAAATGTTTGTTAGCAGTGCCTGTGCACATATAATGATAAAAATCCATCCAGTGTTTTTGTTTTAATTTCCTTATGTATTCCCGGGTTTAAATTGAGCCGTTCGACCGTGTGACGTCACACGGTCTGACACCCCTCTCACGATTGTTAATTGACAGCAGCGTTTCAACACAGATCTGCATTTAGTGAGCTGTCATCATCCGTCATTGTTAATACGCAGGAGCAGAAAGGCGTCTAGTGATCTGTTCTTCGGTGTAATAACAAACACAGTCATTTTGATGTTCCTAAATCCGAACCGCTGAAGACGCAGTTCGGCTGAGTTTTGTTTTCGAAGGGAATATTTCCCACGATCAACGTCAATGCTTGCATGTTTGTGCAAATAATTTCTCACCAGACTGCTTTATAAAAATGAGGATCAGTATGAGCTGGTTTTGCCAAGAAGCTGCTCCTGAAAAGGAAATCGGTACCAACTATTTCAACCCGATCTCACGGGAATTCGTACGAATTTTACGAGGTGGCTAATTCGTAACAATTCGTACGATCTCACTCGTACGAATTAGTACGATTTTGCTAAATCGTACATATTTTACGAATTAGCCAATTCGTATGAATTCGTACGAATGACCTACCCCTGACCCCGCCCCTAAACATAACCGTCACGTGGGTTTAGAAAAATCGTACAAATTCCTACGAGTGAGGTCGTATAATTTGAAAAAATTAGCCACTATTGAATCACTCGTACGAATTCGCACGAATTGGTCGTGAGATAGCGTAGACTACTTATGTTCCTTTTGGACCAGGTAAAATTTGTGTTTTTTTTTTTAAATACTACTGAATTTTTTTTAATAAAAGTATATTACACAGTTTTAATTTAGACCATAAACATTCATATTAACTTGTACAAAAATGGTAGGCTATTATATGACGCCTTTAAAAGTGCAAAGTCTTTAAAAGTGTCCTTGAGTGTGTTAAGAAATGGAATTGAAAGTGTACTCTCTTTAACTTCTAATTTATGAATATGTTATATTTCTTTTAAATATATACTTTAAGATTTGAAGTGCACCTTCAATACAAATAAAACACCCTTCTTTTTTACACTGGTATGCTAAATTGTTACCAGTGTTATGAAACACCTACAAATAAAGCTGTCAATGTCAAACTCAAGACTACTATTTTTTATGAAAAACACTGAAATAGTATGTATAAATGCATTTCTTAACATTGCTGTACAGAAGTTTGAGGGTGGTTCCCTGGACATCAAGCAATGCCACAATATGCTACTTGCAAACCTTGTATGCTTGGCATTTTGTGTCAAGAGTAATCTCAACAAGTTATTTCCTTGAGCTTTTCACATTTCTGATAGATAGGTGTTATGGATTTTGTTATCTCTACTTAAAATTCAGCTAAGACACTGTCAGGAGTAAAGATGAAAGGTGATTCAACAAGACCTAATACAATGCAGATTCCACTGACCTTATCATTTTCATCCTGCTAAAATACAAAGAAAAGTTACACTGCATTGAGCATTGTCCCTCAGGCAGATGTGTGCTGGTGCCTCACATAACGTCTTATGCTTGGTAACACACACTTATGTTTAACTAGAGTCAAAAAAATAGATACCAGTTTGCATGAAGGTCAAGATCAGGCCAATGTCAAACTGGTATACTTCAGGAACTCGAACTGTGCATGTGAAAAATGATGTGTTCAGCAATGTACAAGACTGTGTGCTACAAATAGCAGACCTTCACAGACATCATGTGAAACCACAGTGTTAATATTCATGCCAAAGACATTAGATACAGAAATACAGACAGGAGTGTGAGCATAACAAGAATAATACATAAACACACATACAATATTCCATTACACTCTATTAAAGTCCCAGACATGGTTCTTGGTCGCTCTCTGCATACTTAAGGTTTCAATATTCACAATGTAAAACCTGCTGTAAAACACATGCCTGTAATGTATTATTTAGCCACTCCCTGTAATAAAAGACATTCAAAAACAGTCATTTTTTTGCATTTTCTTGACATTGTTTTTCCATTATTTTCTCTTTAAACATTAATCAGTAGTTTTTTGGGCCACCCTCTCTTTCTGTCTGCTGCTTAAAGATTTAAATGTTGCCCCATCAGGATCTGGCCCGGGCTGTTTTGACAGGGCTCAGACAGGAAAATGTTTGGCAAAAATCTGCTGAATTAAAAATTTTTTTTCTCCTCCCCATCCCATTAACAGGAGATTGCTGGGACTGCAGTTTGCAGTGCTCAGAGAGAGTGCTGAGTTTGGCCTTTACGGCTCTCGGCTGTTGATAAAGGAAGTAGCCCAGTGTTAAAGAATTCCTCCATTAGCCCTGTTTAACCCCCCCCCCCCCCCCCCCCAACATACAATCATACTCAGTTTTGCCATCTTTGTGGGAACTGTCCATAGACATAATGATTTTTATACTGTACAAACAATATATTCTATCCCCTACACTAACCGTAACCCTCACACAACTTTCTGCATGTTTACATTTTCAAAAAACATCACTTAGTATGAGTTATAAGCTGTTTTCCAGATGGGGACCAAAAAATGTCCCCACAAGGACAAGGATTTCAGATATTGGCATATTTGTGGGGACGTTTTGTCCCCATAGTGTAGGTTTTACTAGGCCACATACACACGCACGCACACACACATACACAAACACACACACACACACACACACTAAAGTGCAGTCACCTACAATAGGTCTTATGTCAAGTCAGTATACTGTAATAATGTAATATTTAGTCAATCCAATATTATGTATTATGTAGAAATTTAGGTCTGCATCAATGCTACGAAAACATTACTTTGTATGTAATCGTATACAGTGCGAAGAAGAAATTTGTGGATAGAAACCAGATTAGATGTTTCATTTTTACTTTGTGTCTAATACCTAACCTATAAACACTAATAATATACCTTAAAACCAGTAAAGAAATTTCCAATAATTATTATTGTACATAATTATAAATATTGTGTTTACCAGCTGAAGAAATATTAAGACAGAAACATCTAAAGTTGTTAACAGCTCAGTGTTGTATGATCTCTTCATTTAATTCAGTAAAAATGTAATTCTAGATTTATTTATGTGGCCAGCCACAGCGCCCATTCTCACTCCCAAGGCGTCACCTAACTGACGCCTTGGGAAGCATTTGACCATGCTTCAATATCTGACGCTTTAGGCGCCCTTTAGCGTCAGTTAGATGACGCCCTAGGATCGTGTGTACCCTACCCCCACCCCATACCTAAACCTAACCGCGTCCTCTAAAGCCTAGTTCACACTACGTGATTTTAAGCCCGATTTAAGCCCGATTTGCAAATCGTTGAGTCGCCGACAAGTCAGGGTGTTATCGCGTGCAAATCGCGGGCGATTAGCGGACGATTAGCGGACGATTAACGCTCGCCAATCCGTTAGTGTGAAAGAGCCAACAACGCATCAAAGACAGCTCGCAGACACCTCGCAGACAGGTCACCGAGCTCAGAAAAATATCTAGCATGCTAGATATCTCGAGCAGTCGCGCGACTCAATCTCAGTGATGTCATGAGTACAGCCAATCATAGCAACGCATGGGTTGAGGACACCAGGTAAATCTTACTTTTTCTTTTTTGCATTTTTTTTTCTCAGAGCAGATCGTCGAGCAAACAGTGTGCAGCACTAGTTTCTGTCTGACGTCCATATTCGCGTGTTGTGTTCTTCTCTGCAGTTTCGCGTCATTTCTGGTTCGTTTTATTGCGTGGTTTTTCGTTACAAAACGTGGTTTCTAGACCAGATAGAATCGTGTTGTTGTCAACTCGTTATTTGTTTGATTATTTTCAGGATTTAGACCGTATTATAGTACTGAAACAGCTCTCATTGAGTCACAAATGATATGCTCTTATCATCCGATCGTGGTTGTATCTCTATGTAGTGCGTTTTCAACTCGTGTAGTGAGTTACCTCCTGTTGTGGATCAATCACGTTGTGTTGTGTTGTGTGAACAGCTAAACAACTTGAACACTCATGATTTCACTGAGAGCAAGTCATGTAGTGTGAACTGCACAGTTCGGCCTGACATTTTAAAATCATGTAGTGTGAACTAGGTAACTGACGCTTTCCTTTAGCGTCAGTTATATGACGCCGTAGGATCGCGTCATGTAATTGACGCTAAAGGGCGCCTAAAACGTCAAATATTGAAGCATGGTCAAAGGTGACGCCTTGGGGTGAGAATGTGTTGCCACCCATATGCGTGGAAACGACATAGTTGAAGGATCTCACATACCCACTAAAGGTGGTCTTGTGATTTACAGAGGGTAATGAAAGTACAGACCCATGCAGAGATCTTGGATGAGAAGATTAACAATGCAATCATACACATACTTTTTTTTCACTTCATATATATATATATATATATATATATACTGTATATATAATACAATTTAAAATAAGTGTTTTCTATTTGATGATATTTTAAAATGTAAATTATTCCTATGAGGTCAAAGCTGCATTTTCAGCATCTGCACTCCAGTCTTTAGTGTCACATGATATTTTAGAAGTCATGCTAATATTGGCTAATATTACTTATTATCATCATTGTTGAAAACGGTTGTGCTGCCAAATATTTGTGTGAAAACTGTGATAATTTTCTATGTATTCTTTGATTGAATATCTTTTGTAACATTATAAATGTCTTTACTGTCACTCTTGAACAATTTAATAAATCCTTCTTTTTAAAAAATCTTTTTTTAAAATTTGAATGGTAGTGCATATAAATCAGATTGTGGAAAATGTGGAAAATGGAACATTTTTATAGATGGGACATTAAGCACCACAACACAACATAATGAATGTTCCTTTAGAACCAAATCCGCATATTAGACTGATTTCTGAAGGATCATGTGTCACTGAAGACTGATCACAGGAATAAAATACATTTTAAAATGTCACAGCCCTGTCAAACTCCAACAAAGACAAAAAAGCACCATAAATGTGGTCTATTTGAATTTGAGTTTGGTAATTGAAGCTCTTTCAAAATGTTATTAGTGCACTGCAGATGTAAGCAACCATTCTTAAAAATAAAGGTTCCAAAAGTGTGTTTTGGCAGCGATGCCATAGAAGCAATTCGGGTTACCCTCCAAAGAACCTTTCAGCGAGAGTTCTTAAAAGATCCACTCTTCATTTCTTTTTCTTAGTGTGAAGAAAATGTTAATTATCTAAAGAACCATTTTCCCTTTGTGCAAAGAAAAGTTTCCATGGATAAAGGTTCTTCATGGAACAATAGATGCCAGTAAAGTCAAGTCAAGTGAACTTTATTGTCATGTCTGCTATATGAAATTGTAGGAAATGTCAGGCCTCGACAGACCACAGTGCTACATATTTAAACATGAATATAAACATATAAACAGTAGAAGTCTAAATGAAGAGTTCAGATGCAAAAGCCTCTAAATGCCATTTGAAATTTGCTTCTTTAATGATGATTTTTATCAAACTTGTATATTTAAGTTCAGTAATTTCACTTAAATAACAATTAATAGGTAATTATCATTGCAATTTAAGTGAAATCACAGAATTTAAATATACAAGCTTCATAAAAATGATCATTCTAGAAGAAAATTTCAAATGGCACTTAGAGGCTTTTGCATCTGAACTCTTCAAATATAAAAGTATAAACCTGTATGCATAGCTAACCTACTGAAAGAAGTAATCTAACTTTACATCTAATACAAATACTAGTATACATATACATTTAATCTAACAAATACATAATGTAAAACTATATATTTTACATTTATATCAGGGGCGTTTCATCCGAGGAGGCGAGGGAGACGGTGCCTCCTAAAAAAATGGATGAGAAAATAATTCATATTAGAAAAATAAAACAACGCAAATATTACAAAATGTGGCATTAAAAAGAGTACAAATCACTTATTTTTTCTAACGTAACAGTGTCAACATGTGACACCAGTAAGTAAAGTTACTGCGGGTCTCTCTTGCCTCCCCTGAGCCCATTGAGTTACAACAGACTCTCTAAAGTCTGTATTAGTGTACTGTAACAACATGAGGGTGAGTAATTTTTGGGTGAACTATCCCTTTATAAAGTGATAGCTCACTTTGAAATTAATTTTTGGTATGTTTTAGCTTACCTCAAGGGCATCCGAGATGTACAGTAGGTGTCTTTGTTTCCGCAGTAGTTTATTTTTTGATATATTTAGGTCAAACCGTTATAATGCAGATCTATGGTCACCAGTGATGCGCGGGTCAATGTATAAACAACCCGCAACCGACCGACGTTTTCAACTACCCGCCCGCAACTCGGACCACAAAAAAAAAAGTAAAAAAACATTGTACCCGACCCGCTTCCTGACCGCATTTTTTAAAATTAGTAAATGCTCATCGGAGCGTTATTGGGCCATAGACGTGTAACAACACAGCGTCGCAAGAAGACGTAAGTTAGGCCTACACATAACAAAGGCAAAGCCAGCACTTTCGCCATCATCTTTCATTATTTCAGCAAATGTCTCCCACACTTTTACTCTTTCTATTTGTGTATTTGCGGAGCTTCCACTCCCCAGTCATCACCTTTTCTCTTGCCGCCTCCATCTCTCTGCAGACTGTAGTGACCATGGCCGGTTCGTGAACGAATCGTTCTTTTGAACCGGTTCTTTTTAGTGAACCGGTCGAACCAGTACACTAAATCGAACTGAATCGTTCGAAACAGTTCGCGTCTTGCGTCAGTGCTGATCCACAAGTTACTGAAGTTACTCACTTTCAGACATGCCTGACAGTCGCCTACGAATCGAAATAAATCAATATCCTGAATTATATTTTACTCCAGTAACTCCAACAGTTCACTGAACCGAGACATGTGCCACTGTTGAGAGAAGTGATGAGCACGAGCAGCTGAGACTGCGTATACCGAACGCACAGGGACAGCGGTTCTCCAATCACTAGTATAGAACCGAGAACTGTTTAGACTGAGCTTGTGTGTTATCTTCGTGCCAGTTATTGCAGCCAATAATGTGTAGGGCTGTATATTTCATCAAACATGGTGTCTAGTACTATATTAATACAAATGTTTAATTGGCATCTTTTTTCAAACGACCCGACCGACCGCGACCCGAATATCATTAAAAACATTTTTGGATGACCCGTAACTGCGGGTAACCGCGGGTGACCGCAGGCACCCGCTCATTTCGGATCAACCCGCGCATCACTGATGGTCACCACCTCAAAGAGAGCATGCACATAGAAGTCCAAATTAAACATGATTTAATGTCTCGTAAATGTAAGTACACATTGATGGCCTAAGACACAAAACAAGCTTTTTGTGTGAGAAAACAAACAGTATTAATATTTTTTTACCACTTGTAACGTCCAAGTTACCTGAGGGCACGGGCGCTTCGGTCTGAGCAAGCACCGGAAAGCTCCGGAAGTGATCTCTCATTAAATCATGTTTAATTTGAACTTCTCTGTGCATGCTCTTTGAGGTGGGGACCATAGACCTCTATTATATGACTGACAGACAAGAATGGTTCGACCTAAAAATATCAAAATTGAAACTACTGCGGAAACAAAGACACCTACATCCTGGATATCCTAGGTAAGGTAAAACATACCAAAAATTCATTTCAAAGTGAACTATCCCGTTAAGGCCTTACAAACACTTGCCAGTGTGCTTAAAAAACATGAAATTGAGGCTCATGTTGAGTAGTTTTCATGTTATGTGTGTGTTTCTTTGCAGCAGTGACTGGCCGTCTTGTAATATGGCCTCCGTATGGCAGGTACAATATAATCGCCTTGTATCTTAATACAAAGGTTTGCCATCTGTAGCTTCAGAGGGCCTGGCTATAACCATATTAATTAATCAGTGGACTGGGCAAACAGCTCATTAGAGTAGGAGCTGACCCAAGGGCAAGGAGAGTCCTTGCACAGTGGCAGGAGCGTGAACCAGAGCCATTGGCGACGTTATTAAGACACTGCCAGCTAATGAAGGTGACAAGAGAGGAAGGCGGCAAAAAAAAATCATTTACCGAGAGAGATATCAATCCAATGAGCTGCAAGAACAGCGAAATTGAAGATATAGATCACCAATCCCTTTATGGGGATGAAGGGAAACGTGGGATAATTTCCCTGATAAACACGGTGCTGACATTGCCATATAAACGAGCGCGGATTTATCCCTGCGGAGGCAGATGAGATGACTGCGGTTCGGAGGTCTTGGTGAACTCATAACAGCACTGGCAGGCAAAATAAAAATCAACAACTAGGCAAGGCGCTGATAGCAGTCATCCATTCCACGCAAATTGAACTGTCACCTTTAGTGTCACTTTTCCAGCCGAGCAGATGAAAAAGACAACCGCGTGGCGGTAATGTTCCGCAAAATTAATTCCTGGTGGGAGAAAAAGACGTCGAAACATCAAACAGATAAAGACTCTCTGTGTGGAAACAGTCTCGCGGGGCCTGTTTACGTCTGTAGTGATCTATTCACCAGCCCTCCTTTGTTAATATGACAGGGTTTGTCATCCATCCCTAAATAAATGGAGCTAATTTATCCCCTGGGAAAGCATGCAATGTCAGCGAAAATAACAACACGGCTTATTCTCCAAATCATGGTGACTGTGCCGATAACGGGTCATATGACCAAACTCATTTGGCACGACAAATGAAAAGAGCGTTAATGCGTTCCGCATCTCGGTCAGTAAGCAAGAATGAAAACACCACAAATGATCATACTGATGACCAAATGATGCACTATTACACACGCAAATGCACAGCGAAAGAACTGATATATACATTGTATAGTGTCCTATCACAAGCCAAAATCAGAATAACCTTTGTGATACGGTGTTGAAGTCAATTAAAAAAATGTGATCATCTCTTATATTCAAAGGACATTGAGCTACTTTATGTTATTAATTACACGTTGAAAGGATTTGACTTCAAATCCAACGTACCTAAAAGCTGTGGAAAGTGGAAGTGTGTGTCTGCACTCTGGCTATAGTTCATCTATATAAGACTGTCTCCTTCTCACATTCACACACATACACGCTAGTCCTAATCCACTTAAATATTTATAAAGATTCCTATTATTCTATTAACTATTCATTGATTTATAATTTAAAAGATTTATTCTTGGCACTTAAAAAAACTGCTAGAATGACTTTCACCGATAAGAGATGTCGGGGGCCATTTATTTCTAGCGAATGTCAAATCTAGCCCCCTCTGCTGCTCAATTCCAAGAGATCGACATGCTTGGAGTCCATTTTCAATATTCATGCTGTTTGGCTGTTGTGCAGAGTAGCCTCGCCTATGGCAGGTCATGCTTAGTTGATTCTGGCTGTCGCTCCACAATGAAAATGCATGGCTGTGCCTAGTCTACTAGCTCTACTTATTGATTTATATCTAAAACAAGATCTTTTCCCTCTCACATGCACAGAAGCAAACGCCCACATGTCACACTCCTGTGCTCTCCATATCTCCTGAGTCCTGTGCCAGAGAACAATGTGATGGTTACTGCAGAAGGGCAAATCGTTTCACCCTCATTCATTGGGTTTTAGTATATCTGCATTTTATTAATCATACAGCATACTATGCCATGATAAACATAAGAGTGACATTCTTCAATATCTAAATAATAAAGTGATTCAAGTTAATTTGTCTAAGTGAGTTAATATCTCCGTTACATATGGGGTGAAACCTTTCAAAAACAACGCTGTGCCTTGTTTCACCTAAAACAACAACAACAAAAAAACGTTTCTTAAAGAAAATTGTTGTACATTTTGCATTGTGCCATTTTTAGAATTGAATTTGTGATAATTAGGCACGTGCCCCATAATCTTTATTGTGGTGTCATACTTTGCTGGTCTGTGCTCACAACCACAAAGGAGATTCAATTAACACACTTTATTAATTATCCAAAATACTCAGGAGATCACAGGAACAAACAGAAAAAAAGCAACACAGGATATTCGGCAGAGCAAATTCTGACTAAGGCTGAGCTGGGGGGACGTGGGAGCCCAATGGATTTGTGAGGACGACGGCCCCTGGTGAAGCCAAGGGGGCGAGAAGCCAAGGTGGAGCCAACTGGTCGACGGGCCGAGTAATGGGTGGCTCAGTGGCCCAAGGCAGAGCCAAGAGATCCACTTGCCAAGGCGGAGCTGGAGACTGGAAGACCCGAAGTGGATCCACACAGCAGAGTGGACTAAATAGAGGAGAAGCAGAGGAACTGAAGAGACCCGGTGGACCGAGGGGCAGACAAGCTGGCTGTCTTAGAAGGAGAAAGCAGGAGACAGAGGCCAGGAGGGACCATCAGAGACTTAGAGCTGGACGGGACCAGCCGAGATGCAGGAGACCTGGAGTTGCGTGGGACCAGTGAGGATGCAGAAGACCTGGCAATGGGTGAGAACAGCAGCCATTGGAGTAATAACCTATGAGGAATAACCTCTTCCATTTACTCATAAAATAATACAGAGGCTCATAGCTCACCCTCAGCGGTAGGAGTGTAGGGTGGGCTTCCCGCCTTCATAATCCACAAGCACTCCCATATACAGTAGATAGATGATACTGGCTCACACACCTGGTCAGAATTTCCATGGCTCCTGGCTCCAGGGTGATGATTGGCTCTGCCATTATCTTTGGCATCATGGCAGGCTCTTGATCTGTGTCTGCATTGGATCATGGCATTTTGTCCATGAAGGGTGCCAACTGGTCGACAGGCCGAGGTGGAGTAATGGGTGGCTCAGTGGCCCAAGGCAGAGCCAAGGGATCAACTTGCCAAGACGGAGCTGGAGACTGGAAGACCCGAGGTGGATCCACACAGCAGAGTGGACTAAATAGAGGAGAAGCAGAGGAACTGAAGAGAGCCGGTGGACCAAGGGGCAGAGAAGCAGGCTGTCTTATGCTACGTTCACACCGGACGCGAATCGCGCGTCAAATTCGCGCCTGACGCGTCTAGTTTGACGCTTGACCACTTTGTGTTAATTCGCGTGTCAAGAGCGAAACTGGCGCGCGTAAAAACAAAAGTTTGAAGCGAAATTTACGCGCGTGACGCGCGTCAGAACCGAAATCCGTTGGCGGTCATTGTTTTTATGTCGACCGAGCATTCATCAAGAGAGTTACCGCTCTGTATTTACTCTGGAGAGCAGAACAGCGGCGTGGGAATCATCGTCTCCGTATATTTGTGTCCACCGGACCCTTCAGAGCCGAACCGTTTGGCGAGTTTCACCATTTGCTCGCTCCAGGAGCTGCGCTGGATGACGGCCGTTGTCAGTGGTACTTCCGCCTGTCCCCCGCCCAGTTTGATGACATGTTGTCCCGCATCGGAGCGAGGATCACCCTCGCCCTCATCCATCTAATCTAGCTGTCATTTATTTTTGTTTTGATGATAAATAGAGCCAGCCTTCAAAAGTTATTAACCTGTCCTGTGATTTTTTTCTCTCTCACACGTCCAGACACGAATTTATGCACATATGTTGATTGTCTTTACAACATAATACTATTTCATATAATCTAGCTATGGAATGAATATATTCAATACAAAATGAACATGTCTCGTATATAGAAATAATGTTTTAAGTGATAAAACATTTGCTTTGTTGTGCATAATCCCACCATGCTTTTAGTCATATTAACAAAATAATTTATTGAAGCATCCAGATACTTCACCACGTGAGCAAGCAGCTAGGCTCCTGATTGGTTAACGGGGCGCGAATTCACGGCAAAGTTCAGATTTTTCAACTCGGGCGGCAAACGCGTGAATGCACAAATGGCACTAACTGAATCATTCGCGCTTAACGCGCCAGACGCTCAATTCGCGCGAACTTGACGCGCGAATGAGGCGTATCCGCGTCTTCCGCGCCTCGCTCCACGCCTCATTCGCGCCGCAGGAATTTTTCACGCGCGTAAAGCGTCTTTGCAGTGACTTAACATTGAAATCATTCGCGCCTGACGCGCTATTTGCGTCCGGTGTGAACGTAGCATTAGGAAGAGGAAGCAGGAGAGATGGTGACCAGGGTGATGACTGGCTCAGCCATTGTCTTTGGCATCATGGCAGCCTCTTGATCTGTGTCTGCGTTGGATCCTGGCATTTTGTCCATGAAGGGCGTGAGAAGTGGCTGGCTGGGCTCTCGGTCCAGAGGGGGGCTGAGTGGGGTGACATCTTCTTCTGTAGCGCAGACGGTTAATGGCGATCCGCAGATCACCTGAACCAACTCCACATAGGCAGAAAATGTCCCTCGAGGACCATCGACAGGCAGGCGTACCTTAGTCTGCTCGTTTAATCTGGTAAAATATAACATACACACAGGCTGGTTGGGGATGGACTTAAGCCAGATCTAAAAAGTCCCTTGTGGGGTCTTCGAGGGCCTGATCTCTATGCTCTAAACAGAGCAACTGGACAGAGGGTATATCCATTTTGTAGGGTTGGTTCTTCTTCCACAGTCTTCAGAGATTACAGACACACACAGGATAAATACAAACCAAACAATATATTAACAAGTGGAAACAAAGGAAATTTAACAAAGAGAGGTGGCAATGGTGAGTAATTAAATTGTAAACTATGACATTTGCATTTATGCATTTGGCAGACGCTTTTATCCAAAGCGACTAACATTGCATTTCAAGGTACACATTTACATTCTTATCAGTTCTTGCTTTCCCTGGGAATCGAACCCATTACCTTTGCGCTGCAAGCGCCAACGCTCTAATGCTAAATAACAGCATAACAAATGCTATGCTGTGTTATGCTAATGCAAACAGAGATGACAAATAACAAGCAATGAAAACGCAGCCAACGAGGAAACAAGGAAAATCCAACCAACACAAAAGAAACAAACATGACCCTGGCCTGGCATGTGGTGATGGAAAAAAAAAATTAATTTGCATTACTTAAAAGGAGCTGTATGCAAGATCGTGGCCAAAACTGGTACTGCAATCACTTTCAAATTAGGGTGTATCCCCGCCTTACACCATGACTCGAGATTGCCAGATCTCCTGCAGGTTCCAGCAGGAATGTAGGCTGCCACAAGAAGCTTCCAATTGCAAGTGACGAGTCCTACACAGTGAGTTTTTTTCTGTTAATTATTTATTTCAGACTTTTTAACAAACTATTTTAGATTCATATCGAGTTGTTTGGGGTTTCACAACGTTAGAATTTTTTTATTCGATTCCAACACGTTTGTATCTGCAGCTGTGGTAACAAGAGAAGAGCTGGCAACCCGAATGCGCAACACTACTGAGTCCGTGATTGGTAGATCGGTGGAGGGTGCCGCATCAGAACAAAACACAAGTTGACAACATCAACATCAGTCAAGGGATGCGACTTCACTTTTTAAATGACAATATCCTGGCTGGACTACTGTTGTCAGTGATATAAGTACTTAAAATGAACATGATTTCTTAATGTCTGGTGACATATCAGGTCTAGTGAAAATTTATGATTAATAGAAATAAATTTCTTGCATACAGCTCCTTTAATGCATTATTTCTATACTAAATTAAATTAAAGTATTGAATTTAATTACAATATTACCATTGAGAGTTAGAAAAAATCAAAAAAGCATCTGAATCCATTGCAGTAAAGAGAATAAAAAAATTGAAACTGAAATTTTGGCTCTCTTCATTCATGATTTGATACTGAATTGAATTGGCAACAGCCCACAGGAATTTGTGTCGTAATTGGAATCGCAATTATACGACAATTCACGATGACGTCACAACAATAATAGATGTTCTTCCGGGTGGCAAAAGCCGAAGCGTCCCTATGGCAACACTAGTAAATTGCTTGGAGGGAGACACACCGCCGACAGTAGCCTAATCTACATTTCAACAGTTGATTCAAAAACAGAAGTGGTGGAAATTCAGACATAGTTAAAGGACAACTCCGACGCAAAATTAACCTTTGGTCTATTACACATTGTTACCTAGTCAACCGTTATCTGAGATTTTTTTTCATGATTGCCGAATGTAAATAGTTTTATCTCTAAAAACAGTTTAGCCTATAATGCTAGTATAACGCTAGTCTATAGGGCATAGAGTAATGACAAATAAAAATCGCTTTTTATTACCACTAACAAGGCTCAAAATAGCCCCACAGTAACACGGTAGCACAATAAGGATCCATACATTCAAACCGAAGCATTGAGAACTTTGTCAGTGTCCATACCGTTTAATAAGAAGATATTTTATACACACAGTAAACTTCGCGAATACAGGAAGAAGCCATCTTGGAAAAATAGTCTCTACCAGTCGATGTACGAACGCCGATCCAAGTGCGCCGGTGAGATGTGAATAAAGTGATAATGTGAGCGCGAACAGTAGGCAACATGTACATATTAAAGAGAAGAAAATGGTTCGTGTTTGTGTTTCTTCCGGAAACAATGGACCATATGAGATTCTGCACAGTTCAGCGCACTTGGATCAGCGTTCGTAGATCGACTGGTAGAGACTATATTTTAAAGATGGCTTCTTCCTGTATTCGTGAAGTTGATTGTGTGTATAAAATATCTTCTTATTAAACTGTATGGACACTGACAAAGTTCTCAATGCTTCGTTTTGCATGTAGGGATCCTTATTGTGCTACCGTGTTACTGTGGGGCTATTTTGAGCCTTGTTAGTGGTAATAAAAAGCGATTTTTATTTGTCATTACTCTATGCCCTATAGACTAGCGTTATACTAGCATTATAGGCTAAACTGTTTTAATAGATAAAACTATTTCGATTCGGCAATCATGAAAAAAAATCTCAGATAACGGTTGAATAGGTAACAATGTGTAATTAGACCAAAGGTTGTCGCGCCGGAGTTGTCCTTTAACATGATCATTAGAGCTTAGATTCTTTGATCTAGAGACATGCACTCCCAACGCACTAGACCACGGCGCGGGACTAGATCTGATGGCCGAGTGCGAGCGGTAATGCATTCACTCTATGTGTGCGGATTGCAGGAGAATAAAACGATTTGCGGGACTCCCGAAAATTAGAAATATCTATGAATAAAACAAATAAAAACTAATACATTTGTATTCATCTGTTGCAGAAAAGCAACAAGAACAACTAAAACATAATAGAAATGATTTACATGGCAGAGTTTCTTTTTATAACATGACTGCAGCGATGAGCGATGTAGCCAATCACAGACATATGTGTTGATTTATTGAACGCAATGGCCAATCAGAAGCATTTACGATGAAGAAGCATTCACTCCTCACCGTTAAAAAGAAAGTAACACCGCTCAAAAGACCCACGTATTAAAAATGGTTGGGTTTAAATCAGGCTCAGGTTCATAATTAGAAGACGACATGCACTTTTGACGACGTCCACTCGCTTTAACCTCCTCACCCACAGGTTCAGGAAATCGATAAAAAAAACCTACACCTTTTGCTGTATATCTGGTGGCGCAACCCCAAACACAACATGTTTTCGCCATCGTTTCAACTTTGATCAACAACAATGATTTTAACTATGTAACTGTTCAGTTGCCAGCTGGATCTCTTCAGTTAGTCAATAGAAGCCGCTCGCGTTCTGCCACCCGGAAGTATCACGGTGCCTATTGTTTACAAACATTCTGAAATGCCGTATAGTAAGTTGAATTTTGAAAAAAGGAGAAATTTCACAAGTAATGGCATTCTGGGAAATTAAATCCTGGTTCATGCAATGAAAGTAAAGTATACATAAATTAGGTACAGGTTTTGACCTTCCAGACAAGGTTTAGACCAACTTTTGCCAAAAAAAAACCAAAAAAAAAAAAAAAACGAGAAGACTAGGAAGCCTACTTAATATGAGGACAGGAAGTGAGTAATTTGTTCTCTCATTTAAGAACTTGATGGCGGACTTTGTGCCAGACTTAGGCTGGATTCATCATAATTCCCTTTAGCTGAATAAAAAAACGCCAGGGAGAGGGAGAAAGAAGGAGAATGAAAGAAGAAAAGGAGAAGTGGAGAGGGCCAGGGAGCCTGCGGAGAGCAGATCAGAGTACTGAAAGGAAACATGTTTTCTTATAAGTTCAGTGAGTGACAAGGAAACCATTAACACACGCCGTCAGTGGAAGGGATTACGCCCCGTGCATGCTTGGCTATTATTCAGCCTAATTAAGTCTTTTGGCATGATTTCCCAAGAACAAAGCGAAAGAGGGAGCAGGGACGGCTTAATAGCTTTGGGGTGCCTGGATTCCAAAGAAGAGATATTAATATGCGCCTTCCTTTGGCGTATTATTTTTTCAGAGTTTATTAATCCCCTTTTTTGACAAACCACAATATGTGCTGCAACTCCCAGAGTTACGGACTTCTTAAGATGATTCTAATGCACACCATGTGCTCCTTCAATCAGTATTTTTTTAAACCATTAATTCTATCCTTCCTACTTGTTTCAGTATGACAAAAAGAAGGTTAGACGAATATAGTATACTTAATTCAGTTTAACTCTAAGTTTGGTGACTGTCAAAATGAATATAATTAGCTACAATATATTAGCTTACTTGCTTTCGATGCAAAATTAAGGAGTGTACAAGTGTTCAGACTTGGCATGTTTGGTCAGCCCATTCTCACTGGTCAAGCATTTGACCATGCTTCAATATCTGACGCTTTAGGCGCCCTTTAGCGTCAGTTAGATGACGCCCTAGGATCGCGTGTACCCTATCCCCACCCCATACCTAAACCTAACCGCGTCCTCTAACTGACGCTTTCCTTTAGCGTCAGTTAGATGACGCCGTAGGATCGCGTCATGTAAGTGACGCTAAAGGGTGCCTAAAACGTCAAATATTGAAGCATGGTCAAAGGTGACGCCTTGGGGTGAGAATGTGTTGGTTTGGTTCGATTAAAATGACCCCTGGTGCTCTGTTAGTGTGGTTCATTTGAATAAGTGTGAATGTTGCCATCTGAACCCTGGTTCAGATCTCGAATCTCGGACTGCAACATGTAGTAGTGCGCGTTGTCCGGATACTAACGCCCATTACCTTTACGGGCGAAACGTGAATAATGGTGTCGAACTGCAGTATCAGTTTGAGGCAGAATCAGACCGAGAAAGCCGCGATGAAGAGAGTCAAGCAGAAACTCACCACAAACTTCTCTTACTAAACGTTTCTGAATGATAATTTGCTACATTTTTTAACTTTATACACGTTTGTTTTTATACACGTTGGCATTAGTTTACGTTCTTGATCAAGAACGTTCTTCAAATGCAACATGGTTCAAAGACATGTAAACAAACCAAAAACATACCTGTTTTTTCTCGTCATAGTCGCCATGTTGTCCATCACAGGTCTGTACAGGCGTCTGAACCGTGTCTCCTCTCAACAGATCTTCGTTTGTGTGTGTTTTTGACCCCTTTACTCATTAATAAGCTCTTCATGAGTTATCAGCTGGTCAAAATAGCATCATAGGTTACGCACATACAGCGAGAGCATTTAGCCAATCACACTGCGTTGTTTTGGATGTTCAGTAAGTTTTGTCGCAAAATATACAGTACATAATAAAAACCAACCAATCAGGTTGTGAACATATTTCTATTCCTTTAGATTCGGAGTTAAAATGCCAATGAACAGGACCAAACAAACCAAGTGAACTGAACTACAAGCATGAACATACCATAGCTTTTTAACACGACTTTGTCTTCACGTACGGTAATAACATAGTTACAACATGGTAAAAAATTTGTCTTGTGTTTCCATTTACAGTGTTCATTCAATGAAATCACAACACAGATCTTGGGTTATGTTTGTAATAGTCATACAATCTGCTTGCACTATTTCTTCAATATACAGTATATGAAGAGTTCAGATGCAAAAAGTGCCATTTGAAATTTTCTTCTAGAATGATCATTTTTATCAAGCTTGTATATTTAAGTTCAATAATTTCACTTAAATTGCAATGAGGATTACCTATTAATTGTCATTTAAGTGAAATTACTGAACTTGAATATATAAGTTTGATAAAAATGATCATTTTAGAAGAAAATTTCAAATGGCACTTAGAGGCTTTTGCATCTGAACTCTTTACTTTGTAATTTTATTTTCTGTGCATCGAACACCAAATATGTGCAGAATACAACACATATACACTCAACCTTTAATTTACAGTTTGACCAATGAACCAGAAGTTGTATATGAAAATATTTTTGTCAAAACGCTTTCACACTAGATATGGTCTGATATATGGACATCAAATTGTTGTAATGGGAATGTTAAAGGATACAGTACTTTTCTGTTCTTCCTCCTTAAATTAAACAGAAAATATGAAGGATTCATTTGCTTGCTTTTCATAACATTGGGGCTATGTATTACTTCAGTTAGCAAGGCCTTGTAAAATAGGTGTGACAAAAATGAATGACATGACATCTTTGGCTCTCAGAACAAGATAACTGTCATATTATAGCCACCGAGTGGGGAAAAACTCGACAGTGCATCATGAACGAAAGATATTTCTCATGCCGCATGAGTGAATCCACAGTATCTCTCTCAAGCCATTAGACATGAAACCCCTGCGGTCGAGCGCTGAGAGTATGTGAGTAGACATGATCTCTGATGCACTGACACACACCAGATAAGAGGAGACACGTCTAATGGAGCAGAACGCCAGAGACCTCGAGAGACACTTAGAAGAGAGAGAGAGAGAGAACGACAGAGGGGGAATCTTTGGTAAATCTAGTCACATGACTGACAATATTAAGTTGTCAGTGTGTATGTGTGTGCGTGCAACAGTGCATGTGATGTAATGAAACTACAGTAATCAGTCTTATTATATAAGCAGCTCAAGTCATAATAAATACTGGTAATAATATGAAAGCAATAATAATAATGTATTTAGAGAATAATAACGTGACAAGGGTAGTTCCATCAATAATAAATACTTTATATTTAATGGACGTTTAGATTAAAATATGTACAGATGGTTTACAAATAATGTTTATGTATAAACCACATAATTATTTAATTATGTTTTTTTTATAATTATTATTACTAATATGTCCAGCGCAAACAATGATCATTATATGGTATTGTGACATTACCTCTAAACTTTTGTTTTGTCAATAATAATGGATTCTATATACTGTACATTGTGCATTATTTCGATTTATTACTCTATAGCCTCGAGAAATAAATGAAAATTGAATAGCCTTCAAAAGTATTTAGACATTGCATTAGATAAAAAAAAACAAAAAACAAGTGGCATCTGGAAACAAATACAGCAGGAATTGTTTTCTCAGAACTGCATTTTTGGTGATTTTTAGTGGATGTATGAAGTCAGTTCTATTCACAGGTGACATTTAGCTGGATATTTTGTCATCTAACGCAAAGACATTCAGATCATTTTAAGCATTACTTGTGTCGCATTTGACGCCAAAATGAGCTCAACCTGTGGTTTGTGTAAAATGTGTTTCAGTCCTCCCACAGAGTTTGATACAGTACATCGTGGTGAAATTACCATCTCTTCTAGCCCTTAAGCGTGCAAAAATGGCATGACCAGTTAAAAGCAGTCACACCAATAACGCTGCATGGCTTCAGCCTCTGGATCTATAGGCTGCCACCCGAGCACATACATTTTTAATTTGCCCTCGCTCTCATTCTATCCCTGTCTCTTCCTCATTCCTTGCCCAGGCCTCTGTTTAGAGCCTAATTATCCTTTGCCTTCTGTTCAAGACTCTCTTAAATGTGATAAAAAACAGTCACTTCCAAAGCAAACTAGTTCTTAATTTTCCCTGACAGGCTCCTTTAAACATGTGGGCAGAATGCACAGTCTAATTGAAAGCACATTCCTATTCCAAACAAATTAAGCACAATTAAGGCCTCTGAGTTATGAGTATCTATCATGATGAGATGTTTTTGTAAAAATCACCACATTTAGATCAAAGTCGGCCAACCCTTTCCTTAATAGCCTCATTAGAGTCCTCTGCAATGGGCTTCATAAATACAGGGCCAGCGAGTTTCATTTGGGAATTACTCTAAAAGAGGACCCTAAAACTAATTGTTTCCACATTTCCATAAAAGCTTCGTCTGTTTTAGGTAGAAACATAACGAGATATTTTCTCTTTTTTTTCTAAGCTTTCTGTCTCTTTGTGGCATATAATTCAGTGGTCGTTTTATCTAAACCATGATTTATTCATTCTTTCGAGACCATTGTAGGATGTTGCTAGAAACAGCGAGACGGAAATGAAAAACGAAAGAAGTGCAAACATTTTTAACAGGCCATAACAATGACCTCTGCACATCATCAAGAACGAACGCAAACAAATCAGTCGTATCGTGACATCATCTCTAAACTTTTGTTTTGTCTAAAGTACTTAAAGTGATTCATGAATGGAGCACTGCCGCCGAACAGAGCCATGGCGGAGAACCACATCTTGCTCTCCCTAGCAAAATTGCCACTTCAACTCAGCTCTGGTTAAATTCAGCTTCTTATATGTGCAAGCACACTTTAAATCTGACATGTTTTTCCAATTTTGAGGAACATTTTATCGCTTAGATGTAGAAGGGAGGGAGAGACTTCTGAACGTGCAGACAGATAGCAGGTTTAGAACATTTCTCAACTCTGAGTTGAGTTGAGTAGAACATTTGCAGCTGTTTATATTGCATTGGCTATGAAATAATTCAATTATACAAATGATTTATGATTTTTTACAACAAAAAAAATGCAATGTGTGTTATTGGTGAAATGATTAAAACGCAAACCAGTATTAAAGTCAATACCATTTTTTTTGTACATAATTTGCCTTTTCATCAAAATAACTCTACCTCTACTTTTAAACTTTTATTTTTAACAAGAATATTGCAACAAAACCAAACACTTAGCGACTATACGATGAACTGTGACATCAAAGTCCATATAAAGTAGGTATCAAGATTTTAAGTGCCCTCCAAAAAAAAAAAAAATCGCAACTGGTGAAACATCTAGGGCTAGGCTATAATAATGTAATTAAATACAATGACAAACATCTTTTCTTGTGGAATATTATGTTTCATTGAGAACTTTCAGCCTTAAAGGGAACCCCGGGAATTAAGACTTGTATGGCTTAATATGACGTAAATACGGTAGAAAACCCATTAAAAATTCATAACGGTATATCATTACGTTATATATCACCGCAACACAACTCGGGAATACACAACTCGGAAAATAAAATACTGATATGATGTCACATTGTGCAGCTTTTGATGTAATTTTCAGCCGAAGGGCAACAAGAGAAGTGATGTAAGTTTTCACTGTATATTTTCCTAGTGATAAGAAGAGTATAGAATAGGAAGATGCCTGTAGACAAATAAAACTTCCTTAAAACCTGTGTTTTTGTTCTCTCCACTTAAGCTCTGATGCCTTTGAGGCTTTTAGTAGACCACATCTGAAAGAGCTTACAGGTGGCGATGGATAGCGTAGGCTTAAAATACAAATGCCATGCCATTGATTTTTCCCCACAAGAAGTCTAAATGCCCCCGGATATCGAGTGAAATCCGTCCTGAGAAACGGCAGAGACAAGAAACACTAGATGCCATCCTGGCAGGATATAAACATGCAGACGCTTGTCATGATGCTGTAGCCACTGAAGGAGAAAGTTCAAGTTAATTTGTGGAGAAACCTGACGATTCTTCAGTTTCACTGCAGTCAGTAAGGGCACAGTGTTCTCTAGTTATCATGGAGCAACGCAGACAATCGTCAGGTTCCTCTACGAATAAGCTTGAAAGCATTGAAGACTTACATCGCTTCTCTTGCTGCCCTTCTACTGAAAATTACAACCAAAAGCCATGATTCAGTAAGAGACATAATTTACGTTATATTAAGCCATACAATTCTTAGTACCCGGGGTTGCCTTTAAGGGGGGGGGGGGGGGGGGGGGGGTTAGGGAGTTTGACTGCTTTTTTTCTTTGCATGATTGTGTTTATGGGGTGCAATATAACATGTATTTGTGGTTTTTCTTTTTAAAAAGTCTTATTTTTCATAAACTTCACCTTTATTGTCAGCTTTATTGACTTCCTGATTCTCTGAAACCACTCCCTCAGAAACAGGCAGTGGGCTCAGATTGGTTAGTTTGGGCCGGTGTGTTGTGATTGGCTAAACTAAGTAGTGCGCGTTGTCCGGATACTAACGCCCATTACCTTTACGGGCGAAACGTGCATGTCATGTGCTCCGGTCCATATGTAAAATGTTTTTGAGGCAGAATCAGACCGAGAAAGCCGCGATGAAGAGAGTCAAGCAGAAACTCACCACACACGGCTCTTACTAAACGTTTCTGAATGATAATTTGCTACATTTTTTAACTTTATACACGTTTGTTTTACACAATAGCATCTGACTGGCAACAATAGCAACTGACTGGCTACTAAACTAACACAGTCTCATCCCAAATCGTCATATAACTGACGTTTTGGGACGTATTTTGACCATACGTCAATATCCGCCTTTTTAGGGCCCCCTTAAACGTCGGTAGATGGCGATCCCGGGCCGTCATACAACTGACGCTTTACCTTTAACGTCAGTTAGGTGACGGGTTAGGTTTAGGGTTAAGTTTAGGTATGGGGTAGAGTTAGGATCCCATAACCTCATCTACCGACGTTTAAGGGGGCCCTAAAAAGGCGAATATTGACGTATGGTCAAAAGACGTCCCAAAACGTCAGTTATATGACGATTTGGGATGAGACCGGGTTGACTAAACAGCGTTGGCATTAGTTTACGTTCTTGATCAAATTGAAAATAACGTCATAAAGTATACATGAAAATTACATTTGCAACATTAGTACATATACAAAATTAAGGTCCATAATGTTTGTACGCGTTTGTTGTAGACACAAAATAGCATAACTAGTAGCCTAGTGGCTATAAAGCCAGCGCTGGCATTTGAAAAAAAAATAAAACACAAGGCTACGTCTGCAATTATACATGCAAATACATTTAAAATGATTAAGTCTTAGCCTACTTACAGGTTGTGGCCCAACAACTGCTGCCTCTGGTTTTAAAGTTGGAACTGCTTCATGTTTTAGTAACAGTTTCTTGTTGAATCCGGCATTGAATTCGTGGAGATTCTGGAAGCTGTCTTCTGTAAAATGTGCAGCACAGAGAGCTAGATTACGATCGTCATTTTCAGGAACATAATCAAACGTAAATTGTATCTATTGTTGACGAAGTACAGCGTCCGTGGGAAGCTCGAACACAGAAGACCTGACAGCTGGGTGAACACAACACACTCGACGTGCCGCAGAAATATGCGCATGCCCTTTTTTGCATATTCCGGAGGGAGGGGTTGATGTAAATGTGTGCGTTAGTGACGTCTAAAACCCAGCTGTAGTCCCAATCCAGTCGTTTTTGTAGGCAATATACAGTGTTGGGGTAGCTTCCTACTTCCGCTAATTTCATTTCGCTCCTGTAGTCCGTCTGAGATAGCAGCATATCTTTCAGTTTTCCACCGGCCTGAAAACAGCCGGCCAATCAACGAACAGAGGGCGGGCTAAGAGCCGTGACGTAGACGCTAAGCGCCGAGTGTACATTGTAGGTTAGAGAAATCGAAAACCTAAATGACCGCAGAAATGGGAAACAAGACAAGGGATGCAATTCGCTCTGTTATCGAGAACATTCCGGGGTTTTTCAAACTGAAGCAAAAATCGTTTACAGCCACGTTCACTCCGGTATTTCGCTCGCATCATCAAGTGTTTACAGCCAGGACCGGCGCGTGCACTTCTGCCACTCTAGGCGAAAAACAATTTTGCTGCCCCTCTATTTGCAACGTATACCAGCAAAAACCAGCATGCTTGGCCATTATGTAGCTTGCACAACGCGCATACACTTTGATTCTTTCATCAACACAGATGCAGGCGTTTTTAGTTTTGCAAATCATTATAACAAGGAAAAATATTAACACTTCAAGCTTAGACATTTCAGGCTAATTGTAGTCATGACGGATCAGACCTGTTTGGCCATAACTATATGCATAACTATAAGTACATAACTTACCCCTATTCAACGTCAGTTCTCTGTCTTTTACGGCCATGACAATAATGCCGGTCTCCTCGGCTGTGAACGTTCCTGGCGCGCTCTTAATATCATATTATTATTATCATAATAATAACAATCCACCACATTTTGTTTCGACATCCTGCTGCATTAGTCCCAGATATGTGATTCATGAACAATCTGTTCATTGCGTATGTCACGTGACAAAATGAACGTAAGACTTGGAAGGTAAAGTGATTATTTATGTTCCCTGTAAATCATTTTTTACTGCATTATGATTTCTTAATTCAGAATATGATCAACATTGCGTAGGTGGATGTGATCGGGGAATTTGGCTGTTAAAATTATAACATTAATCCACTTAAATAAACGAAATGACTCGAATGACTCTATTCATGACTCGCGAGAGCAGGGGCTCGGTCTCGCCCTCGCGGCACTGTGGGGTGGCGGAAGCTAAATCAGTCATGACTCGTGAGAGCAGGGCACGCCGACGCTGCGGGGCGGCCGCAACTCAGTAAATCATATAAATAACCTAGTTTGTGAATTGTTCATTCCCGGTTGGAACACATTTTGCAGCCCTTACAAAAGTGCCGCTCCCTGTTTACAGTGGAAGTTCGATCATAGATTTGAGTTCGATGCATAATGTCTCGATGCGGCTGTGTCGGCGCATAACATACTGTACGTCATAAATAAACTTATCTGATTGGCTTACGGGTAACCAATGATTTTAAACTTCAGAGAAGCGCCCCCTTGCGAGAAAGAAACACTTCTCTATTATGCCATTTTTTGCTTCTCTGTCTAAGAAGCAAAGTGAAGTAGCAGAGTCTGGTATTACCAGGCTAGTGTTGGGGAGTAGTTAACTACAATTAGCGACACTACTAACTTAACTACATTTTTCAGTAGCTTGGCAGTAGCTCAGTTGCTTTTTAAACAGTGTAGCTTTTCCAGTAGCTAACTACTTTTTGTAGCAAGTAGCGGTGTAGCATGAGCAAAAGCTACATCGCGTTTGTCGAGCCTGCGCGAATCAGCGCGATGCAAGGATATTCTTCTTCTTGTTAGATTACAAACTCATTTTTTGCCATTACCACCACCTGTTGTTTAATCACGCATCTTGGATCACTGATGTACAGAAGTGGGTTGACATACCCATATTATGATTATCCATGATGGAGTAAGACGCGACGGCAGATTTGGAGGATGGAGAAACAACTACCGTTAATTACCCATGGCCTTTTTTGTCCAAGTTCAATCTGTATTTTTGAGAAAAGGTTCTACATGCAATTTATGTTGGATGTATATTTTGTTCTTGCAATGTAGGCTATTTGTTGCAATTTTGCACTTTAGACAAACAGTCTGAGATATTTGAGTGTTGTGTGTAATAAAACAATACTCTTTAAAATCATAATTGCATTGCATTGTTTTAAACACTAATTATTTTACTTAAAACTAGGGATGGGGCCGATCCGATCCAGTATCGGTATCGGTATTGGGACCGATACCAGCGTAATTCACGTATCGGATTTTTCCGATCCAACCTACGGAGAAATCCGATATTAATGAGCCATGTCTGCGCTTTAACGTTGTCTGCTGAAATGACTACAAAAGTGATTCCCGCCGCGCCTACGAGTCTGCTAGCTGGCTGCAAACTGTGGAATGGACATCCTGAATGGAGGTGCAGCTTAATCATAGACTGTAAAAAATAGGGCTCAATGAGACACACAGACCCACACTCAGGAAATCCATTCCGCAGTTTGCAGCCAGCTAGCAGGATAGCATTGAGCTACCAACATGTAAATACTTCACACTGGAAACACAGCAGCAGCGCAAGACAGCAAAATGTTTGCAAAGCCGTATTAATTAAACTATTTGTCTGTGATGCATGTTTGCAATTCGCAGTCCAGAAGAAAAAGAGAGAGATCTTTCACGCAGTGCCACAGCGCGAACAACACGACAGCCCTGCTTAATGAGTGACGACAGAGGACAGATCTAAACATTCAAACGTAGCCTGGTTACACTTTAGATCTGTGATATTAGTCTGATTTCCAACGATTTAAGAATACATTGACATAAAAAAAAATTAAAAACAATGGCCACATTCTGTCTAGCCAACTTCCTTCCCATCCCGGCGGTGCGCTGTCATTTTTTAAAAGCACAAAATGTGTGCAAGAGATGCTGTTCCCAGTGCGGCGCACACTCCGAAACAGACCGCAACAAGACAAGCAAATTATACTCACCAATCACCAATAATGATAAATAATATTAAAGCCAGTGGTGGAGGAAGTACTGAATCTCAGTACTTAAGTAAAAGTACAAATACCCAGATACATATTTACTTTAGTAAAAGTAGAAGTAACACAATGACAACCATACTTAAGTAAAAAGTAAAAAGTACTTTATTTTAAATGTACTTTAAGTATTAAAAGTAAAAGTACTTGCATAACAATTTATTATCTTAATGTCTATTTTCTAATGATTAATAAAACATTTAATTTTAACTCATTCAACCTAATAGCCTACTCCTATAATGATGTTCAATAATGATGGAAAAAAATGTCACCATTTCTGAAACAAGCTTGCAATTAGGCAATATCATGCTTATCCTTAGTACTATATGTTAATAACTATGTTTGGCAGTAAACGCGATTCATTTATGGTGTAATTTTGAACCTCTTGGCTTGCCATAATCCTAACCAAACCAAACATATATTACACACGGTGTGTTTCCTATGCACGTAAAAACAAATTTTCGCGTATGAGTTGCATGATAAACACAGTGCGTGTGAGACGCATTTAGTGTGACCGGGTTGATATACTGTATCTATGGCAACCAAACGTCACCGGTAAGACAAACGTGCAACGAACATTACGGCAGGGGAAAAACTGATCAGAAAATGTAACGAAAATGTAACAGAAGTTGTAGAAATGTAGTGGAGTAGAAAGTATAATAATTGCTGCAAAATGTAACGAAGTAAAAGTAAAAAGTAGGCACTATTTATTGTACTTAAGTAAAGTAAAGATACGTGAAAAATGTACTTAAGTAAAGTAACGAAGTATTTGTACTTCGTTACATTCCACCACTGATTAAAGCAAACACAGCTCTGGTATCGGAAAAGTATCGGTATCGGCCGATATCCAAAGTCAGGTATCAGGATCGGATCGGAAGTGAAAAAATGTGGATCGGTGCATCCCTACTTAAAACATTCCTGAGACACTTATTCAGTTATTTATAATATACGTTGTTCAAAAAGCAAAAGTAGTGTCAATGTAGCAAGCTACTTTTTTGAACTTGTAGAGTAGCTAACTACTTTTCCAAAAGGGTATAGCTTGACTGTAGTTTAACTACTTAAACTTACAAGTAGCTTGTAGCTTGTCAAACTACAGTTTCAGAGTAGCTTGCCCAACACTGGCAACACAAAAATCTCTGCTTACACTAAACTTTCAGTGCTGTAACTTTGCAGATTCATGCACCAACAGCAACATTACACACAATTTAAAAATGAAACCCCCCCAAAAAAATTTGGTTACGCAAAAAAAAAAAAAAAACGTTCTTGTGCACAACACAAGAACACTTTGCTTTATAACACCTGGAATTTATTGTTCTGTTAAATTATCCGGGGGGCCACGAAAGTTCTCTTTGTAACATTCGTTCAGTATCTCATTATGGGAAAGCCTCAGGCGTGACCAATCGCAGAAGCAAAAGGGACACCACATGGCAGACCAATTGCTGCTGTGATCAGGGAGTCCCGCCTCCCTGTATATAAATTGCAGGTACAGTACCTGCCGTTTCATCATTCTCGCTCTCTTCCCCATGGAAGAATTTTGGAGGCTGTAATTTTGTGAATTATTGCTTGAAGACTAAGAGTTCACCCAAAAATGAAAATTTTGTCATTACTTACTCACCCTCATGTCTATCCAAACCCGTAAGACCTTGTTCATCTAAAACACAAATTAAGATATATTTGATGAAATCCAAGTGATCCTTTCTGATCCTTCCATAGACAGCATCCTCATTGCAACTTGCAAGGCCCAGAAAGGTAATAAAGACATCATTAAAATAGTCCATGAGAATACAGTGGTTCAAATGTAATGTTATGAAGCAACGACAATACTTTTTGTGCCCAAAAAACTGAAAATAACTTAAGTCAAACATTTCTTCTCTTCTGTGTCAGATCTCCTATGCTATTCACGTAATAAACACAGTACATTTACATTTATTCATTTAGCTGACACTTTTATCCAAAGCGACTTACAATTGCTATATATGTCAGAGGTCACACACCTCTGGAGCAACTAGGGATTAAGTGTCTTGCTCAGGGACACATTGGTGTCACACAGTGGATTCGAACTTGGGTCTCTCGCACCAAAGGCATGTGTCTTATCCACTGCACCATCACCACCCTATAAACGATTGGGTAACACTTTATTTTGATAGTCCACTTTAGACATTCAACTTACTATGAGTAACTTTGCCGCTACATGTCAACTAACTATCATTAGAGTATTAGTAGGCTGTTAGCTTAATATCTGCTAACACTTTATTTTGTTGGTCCCCCAACAGACATTCAACTGACTGTAAGTAACTTAGCAACTACAAGTAAACTTGTTCTCCTAACCTGAACCCTAACACCTAACCCTAACCTAACAGTCTACTGAAAGTCTACTACAGCCTACTAATACTCTAATGACACTTAGTTGACATGTAGTTGAAAAGTTACTTATAGTTAGTAGAATGTCTAAAGTGACTATCGAAATAAAGTGTAACCAACGATTGCGAGGATTCAAGGCATTGCGACACACAAGGGCATTGTCAAAGGCACCGCTGGGATTCGAAGCCAGGATCTCCTGTTTACTAGACAGGCGCTTTAACCAACTAAGCCTGCCAGTACAGTGTTTCCGGGTTCTAAGCCAGAATGTCAGCTAATTATTGGCTGAATCAATTCACATGAGCACCACAACCTATGCGTGTGATGCTGATGCATGAACTGCTCAATGGTGAGCCAGAGTTCTTAAGTAGAATCCGGAAGCACTCATCACGCACCAAAAAGAATGAAAAAGGAGAGCTCTCTACTCTCATCTCCTCTCCTTACTACTTGTCAAGTTGAGGTAGGCGAGCCCGTTCTCATCCCAAAGCGCCATATAGGACGCTTTTGCAAAAGCGTAAATATCCAACGCACATGGCACCCTTTAACGTGAAATGAGACGCAGATATATTTGGGCAGAAGGCGCCCCCTAGTGGTCTAACCCTTACCCTACACCTTACCTAAACTTAACCATAACCGAAGCGTCTCATTAGACGTTAAAGGGTGCCATGTGCGTTGGATATTTACGCTTTTGCAAAAGCGTCCTGGGATGAGAACGCGTTGGGTAGGCTTACCGTACAACAGTGTTGTAGTCGAGACCACCTCACTCGAGTCCGAGTTTAGACCGAGACCAGAGAGAGTCGAGTCCGAGTCAAGACCGAGTCCATAGAGAGTCGAGTCCGAGTCGAGTCCGAGACCAGAGACGGTCGAGTCCGAGTCGAGACCGAGACCAGTGAGGGTTGATTACCTAATTTACTTTTATTTACTTAGAGAAATCCTTCTCTTTTTTTTTCACTGAATTTACTTAGAGTTTAAAAAATATGATCAGTTTAGGGTAAAAAGGCCACATAGTAGGTGGTGTTAAAAGCAATTTTATTACAATTTGTTATGCGCAGTTGCGCACTAGAAAATCACCAATCACTGGGCGTGTCAATCAATTTAAAGAAATATTTTATTAACATACATTAATAATCATGAAAAATATTTCGAATTGAACACGAGTGGACTCGGGAATAAGTCCGAGTCCTAAAAAAAAAATGTACGAGTACGAGTCAATTCCGAGTCCAAATGCACACGAGTCCATGACAAGACCAAGACCAATAAAATATGGTCTCGAGACCGAGTCCGAGACGAGTCCGAGTCTCGAGTACTACAACACTGCCGTACAAAAAGGGTGCAGGCTCCATCATGACCACTGCAAAAGAGCCGGTGAGCCCCGGAGGAACAGGTCATCATTCGCATCCTTGCGCAAAGGATTCACACGGTCTCTACACCTCCTGTTTGAGTGCTATACACACTCAGGCAACACTATCCAACCCCGAGGGCTGCCCCCACAGTGCGATATTCTCGGCTAAAACCAGAGAATGGAGACTCGACATAGCAGTCACTGGAAAGTCAGACCCATGCCTCTCTGCTCAACCCAGAGAGGAAACTATGGATTGTCCTCTGGCCGCTAGCTCGTGGGGAGATGTGATGGAGAGTGTGTCACTTGTCCTTTCCCTACTGTTTGAAGATCCATTAGCCGGAGAGGAAGATGAGGATGACGAGGTGTTGTCGAATATCGTTGAGGATGACGATGATGCTATTCTTTTCCCCCAAATCAGTCTTGTCTGTCGAGTGCACAGGATGAGAGTTCACTCTCCCCTGTACAGATGGACACGGATCTACTCAAGGTCTGTCACATGGCCCCTGCTAGGTTGTCCATCGACTGGCCACCCCAACCGGCAGGAAAAGGGGCTGAAAGAGATTTATACGACAGAAAGAGACTTCCGGCATGTCTCCCTCTAGCGGGACAGTATATCCCAGCCGTCCTGGCCTTAATAAAGGGGTTTTGAGGCAAGCCTTTTTTCCATTGAGTACCAATCAAGGGCTTCACAAGGCTGGATATTCAGGTCATGGAGGATTTAGGGACGGCGGATTCTCACCTTATGGAAACACGTGGGTCGCAAGGTAACTCTTTTCAACTGGAGCCTCACTGCCAGATTGCTTCACCGCCTCTTTAAAAGTATTTATAAATCTTCTGCATTGGCCTATCATGCTTTAAATGCGACATCCCTCCTTGTGTTCTATCAAGCGGAGTTACAAGAGGATATGGGTGGTCAGCAGGACTCCGGATCTCCCATTCCAGCGCTCTGGGAGGAGATTTGTGTCATCGCAGATTTGAACCTGAGCACATCTCACGGAGCAGTACAAAGTTATGGATGGAGTAGCAGGTGTGGGAGAGAGATCTCTGTTGCTGAGTTTGTCTGAAAAAGAAAAGGTGGAGTTCTTGGATGTCCCTTTTGATCCAAAGGTAACCAAGGAACTCAGGGAAATTTTAAATAAGAAAAAGAGAGATGCTGTAGGACACAAAGGAGGAAGGCAACCTTTGTTCCAAAATCAGCGCAGCTTTTAAATTCTTAACCATCTCTGGCCCCCTTGTTTCCATGCTGTTACTTTAATTTTAATACAGTTAAATACATATATACATATAAACATATGAAGAGTTCAGATGCAAAAGCCTCTAAATGCCATTTGAAATTTTCTTCTTTAATGATGATTTTTATCAAACTTGTATATTTAAGTTATACAAGTTTGATAAAAATCATCATTAAAGAAGAAAAATTTCAAATGGCATTTAGAGGCTTTTACATCTGAACTCTTCATATATATATTTACATATATTATTTCATGCAGATTACAGTCCAGAATGAATTGAGACCTGGAAACAGGTCAAGAGATTTCAGGTGGACTTTAATCTGAAATTAATAGAGATTGGGCACCCGGGTCAAGATATTTCAAGCAGATACAGAGTGCACCCTTAAAGGGTTAGTTCACCCAAAAATGAAAATTCTGTCAGTATTTACTCACCCTCATGTTGTTTCAACCCCGTAAGACCTTCGTTCATCTTCGGAACACAAATTAAGATATTTAAGATAAGATCGCTCCTGCTTACAGTTCTTGAGATACTGGCTCTTGCTGTCCCCGAAAAGTCATTAAAGACATTGTTAAAATAGTCCAAGTGACTACAGGGGCTCAATCTTAAGTTTATCAAACGACGAGAACACTTTTGTGCGCAAAAAAACAACAAAAATAACGACTTTATTTCAACTATTCACTTCCTTCTCCATGAGCCTGTAAGTCAGTTAACGTAGTGTGATTGCGTAGAGCTACGTCACACGTAGGCTCACTATTGGCCGACGCTGGTCATGTGTGTGTGATGCGTGTGACGTACAATAACAGAAGCTTACGCTATTAAACTAGTAACCTGACTCGCGCAGAGGGAGAAATAAACGAATAGTTGAAATAAAGTCGTTATTTTTGTTGTTTTTTTGCGCACAAAAGTGTTCTCGTCGTTTGATAAACTTAAGATTGAGCCCCTGTAGTCACTTGGACTATTTTAACGATGTCTTTAATGACTTTTCGAGGACAGCAAGAGCCAGTCCCTCAAGAAGCCTATGGACTGTATGCAGGAGCGATCTTAATATCTTAAATATCTTAATTTGTGTTCCGAAGATGAACGAAGGTCTTACGGGGTTGGAACAACATGAGGGTGAGTAAATACTGACAGAATTTTCATTTTTGGGTGAACTAACCCTTTAACTGATCTTGGGTTAAGAAATCAGATCTGTTGGAGACGTCCAGCAGATTATAGACGCACGTCGAACGGTAATTCCACAGAAATGAAAAACAGCCAGTATTGGGGAAGCTCAGAGCAAGCATGCAAAACCTGAAGCACCGGTATTTTACCAAGAAAAGCTATGGGGGGAAATGTATGTTAGACATTGAAAACCTGATCAAATACCATGATTTCTATAGGGAGAGAACACTGAGCACTACTAGACTGCGAAACACAGAGAGGGTGTTGTGACTGCGCTAAGCATGTTGAGCTATGCATTTACTGAATGAGCACTACTGTGCCACTGTTCGTCCGACTGTTACTGTACTTCATTTTATTTTGATTCTAAATTGTTTTAATTATTTACTGTATTATATTCTTATAATAATACTCTGATTTCTTTTGATTATTTTAATTTCTTCTATGTAAAGCACGTCGAATTACCATTGTGTATGAAATGTGCTATTTAAATAAACTTGCCTTGTCTTGCCTATATATTTACATATTTATTCAATATATATTTATATTTATGGACTTGTTTTTAGGTATTTTTTATAGGAATAAAAGGTAGGTTTTATAGGAATTAATATGCATGTTATAATTAATATGTATTCCGTGCACATTGTGTTACTTATTTAATATGTGATATTTTTATGTACATTGTTTACATGACTCTACGTGGCCTCATTAATTGCCGCTTGGGGACAAATAAATTGTTTGCGTGAGACAGCAATGTGACCTGCTGAAAAAGGAAGGAGAGGCATTCATGGTCTGTCCAGATGAATTTCAGACTCTCAGGAAAAGCGAGGCATTTGGATTTTCAGCCTTCTCCACCACAACAGTCGGCAAACATGGACCCACAGTCAAAGCCTACTTTTGTAAAAACCAAAACAGTCATTTGTGACTTGGCTGCATCCTACATCACATAGTCTCTTGAGCATGCTAAAAAAGTACGTTTCTAATATGAATGTGAACAGAATATATTTTGGATGCACTACATTCGCCATGTTTCACGTGACCTAAGAATCAGTTGCATCGCTTCATTGCCATTCACAAATCCTCTCCTGTGGCCTCATGGGATAGTAAAGTGTCCATCGTATGCACACTTCAGAAAGTCGATTTTGTCACATACTGTTTTTCACCTACTATGGGAAAGTGTGTGATTTCTGCCTGCATAAGAAAGCTTAAAAATGCTGCCTTTTGGAGGATGCATTCCAAGGTAGATTATCCCAATCCCATGTTAGCTTCACTTCCTGTCTCCGAGATACATTTATCTGATAGATTTTTCAACACAGTTAAAAATATTGTTGGTTTAACTTAAACAAGTAAGTTAGCTATAGTTGCCTTAAAATTTCAGTAGCACCTCATTGCAGTACACAAGATCCAGGGGGCGGAGTCGGATCCAGATCTGAGAGGTGGAGTTGGGTAGGTTTAGGGGTGGGTTTAGGGATCAGGGGGTGGAGCTGGGTAGGTTTAGGTATATATATAAGGTGGGAAGAGTTGGATCTGGATCTCCCCGTGGATTTCATGTTCTGCAGTGAGGCCCATCTCTAAAATTTTGGCAACTAGGTTCATTGAAATTAAAAATTTGAGTTAATACAACATAGGAGAGGTTTAAAAAATAGAAAAGGTTTAAAAACTAGAAACTCAAGTTGGGCTGGCAAGACATTGGGCCCCCATCTTGCACCTGGCGCAAATGACTTTATACACAAACGCATGTCTCATTCCTATTTTGCACGCGCGCAAAGCAGGATTTTTCCCTCCACAGACGCACGTCTGTGAACTAGGGAATGAACTGCGCTCCCTGGGCGGATCGGCGCAAAAAGGAGGTGTGTTTTGGTGCAAACATTCCCTGGTGCTATTTTACACTTCCAGATAACATTTGCGCCACTGACCAGAAAAAACCTGGTTTAAAGTCAGTGGTGCTTTTCGCGTTGTTCATAATGGTATTTTAAGCGCGCATGCTTGCCCATAATGTAGCGGGTACACAACGTGCATACACTGATTCTCTCATCAACACAGATGCAGTAGTTTTTATTTTTGCAAATCATACATTATAACAAGGAAAAATATTAACACATGAGGGAAATCATTGTGGTTTACATGAAGATGAAAAAAACGAATTAACCATTTTTTAAGGATCAGACCTGTTTGCCCAATAGTGGCAAGAAACATACTATAGGCTATAATGTTTAACCGACGCTGATGTGCAAGAGTTTCTCCCATCCCCATACATCGTCACCTCTCTGTCTTTCACTGTCCTGACAAGAACGTCGGTCTCATCGGCTGTGAACGCTCCTGGCGCGCGCCTGGTAAACCCGCCGTTATAATAACAATCCGTCATGCTACATGCGCTATCAATGGAAGAGAGTAGGATCAGTTTCCTTATAAGGTCAACATACAGTATGATGTCCTCCCATCACTGCAGAACCTAAACCTCTGGGTAGGAGAGGATCCCTCTTCTCCTTTGTGTTCATCACCTGCCACATTAAGGCACATTCTGACAAGATGTAAGGTGGTTCTTAGCCAGGGTCGGTTTACTTGGCGCCATGACCAAGTACTGTGATGTTTGGCTTTAACATTGGAGCGTAGTATGACCAATAAGTTGCCGCCTGCAAAATATTACACGCAAAAGACAATATTCCTCCGCCCAGGCAAGAAACCACCAAGAAAAGGTTTTAACACCAATTCTCGCCCAGGACAACTGGAAACTGCTAGGGACTGGAAGATGCTGGCTGATCTTGATCAACGGCTTATTTTTCCACCTGAGATTGCTACCACTAACTTACGACCAGATATTGTTTTGTGGTCTGGATCAGCACGCATTGTTCAACTGATAACAGTGCTAACAGTGCCATGGGAGGATGCAGACGGTAGATGAAGCATATGAGAGGAAGAAATTGCGGTATGCTCATCTGGCCACTGAGGCAGAGCAGCGAGGATGGAGAGTCCAAGTTTATCCAGTGGAAGTGGGTTGTCGAGGTTTTGTGGCACACTCTACAACCCGGTTCCTCAGAGACGTCGGATTCAGTGGCCAAGAGTTGCGTCGCACGGTAAAGAACTTATCTGAAGCAGCAGAAAGGAGCAGTAACTGGCTGTGGTTGAGACGGAAAGATTCTAGCTGGCGATGTAACAGGCCGCCACGATATGGTTTTGTAGAATTCTTGAAGAGTCTGTTTGTATAGGTTGCACTGAAATTACAGTCATTACGTTATTGTTTGAATGACGGTGGTTGGCCAGATATTGTGTTTTGCGGCAGGTGCCATACGGAACCGTTTGCCACTGAAACTGCTTTATAACGCACCAGTGGGGCTCAACAGCCATTTTCAAACGGGTTGGCGCGTATGGTTGGGTTGCGCGTAATCATGGTTTGGTCTTTGTAGGGGTCAGTAAGCTGGGCTGAGTTGAGTAGGGGATGGAGCGGGACGCCAGGGTCACTGTCGAGTAGAGGTCTTCACGGATCCAAAAATTCATGCCCGACCCGGAAGAGACACGTAATGTGCTACACCCAACCGACCCGGACCCGTCGTTCATTTCAAAAGTTGGACCCAGACCCGTACAGACCTGAGAAATGCCATAAATGTACTGCCCGGACCCGACCTGGACCCGTCTATTATTTGAAAACTGGACCCGAACCCGGCAGGAAGACACAAACCCGACTGGACCCGATTGTCACATATAATTTCACACGAGTTGCGAAGAACCACCAAAACTTTAAGATTAAACAAGACGGTTCATTTATATTATTATAAACATTGGAGAAAATGTAAAGCGCGGTTTAGCGGAAGCTCTGCTCTGGTTGCCATAGAAACATGACACGCGCTTGAGATTGCACTCCGATCGCATGGGTATTACCAGCCCATTCTTAGCGCGTGTTATATTAACGATAACGGGTGACATATGTGAGTAGTATTTCGCCGTTTTTTCATACAGCGTCCTATATGACGCTAAAGGATGAGAATGCGTTGGTATTACACACAATGTTAAACAGACCCGGGACCCGAAGTAATAGATTAATCCCGGGCCGACGGGTCTCGGGTGCACTGTGAAGACCTCTACTGTCGAGCCCTCTTGAGGTGTTGTGGTCTAGTCGACGAAACACTGAGGACGGACAGCCCATTCTCACCCCCAAGGCGTCACCTAACTGACGCCTTGGGAAGCATTTGACCATGCTTCAATATCTGACGCTTTAGGCGCCCTTTAGCGTCAGTTAGATGACGCCCTAGGATCGCGTGTACCCTACCCCCACCCCAGACCTAAACCTAACTGCGTCCTCTAACTGACGCTTTCCTTTAGATTAGATGACGCCGTAGGATCGCGTCATGTAAGTGACGCTAAAGGGCGCCTAAAGCGTCAAATATTGAAGCATGGTCAAAGGTGACGCCTTGGGGTGAAAATGCGTTGGGACGGAAGGTGCCCACTTGAAGACCCTAGAGATGTCCCCTACTCGGCTCAATCCAGACGGTTGTCGTGGTGGTCCACTAGGGAGACCACACTGTAGTTGCAGCCGTCGTGTGTGCTGACGCGGCAAGTACACTGCAGCCGTTAACGCGGGACAGAAGGGGAGTCACACCACCATATGGAAAGAAGCGTAAATGGATGGAGAAGCATAGTTTACTGTAAAGCTACGTCTTAGCTTACCTTGGCGAAAGCCAAGTATAAATCAGCATGAAGTTTTAACATCTACTCTCGCGTAACGGAAATCATTTTGTCGTGCACATTGATCTTTGAAACTTTACAGACCTTTTACATTCACATTCTATATCAACTTGTTAGGTGTTACAAGGTGTTACAGTTATACCTTTTATTTTGCAAATCAATATTCTCATAAGCATAAAATCCATAGCAATTCACAAATATTTGATTAATATTAATATTTGTTAATTTCACTTTGATAATACAATTTTAACGATATTCTTCAAAACTGAAACATATTTATTGCCTTTTTTGTATTTTGTATTTTTTTTACACTGAGCTTGTTGGATCGCATTCTTCGACAAGGATGCAATGCTTCCTTGGATTTTGGGCTAAATGTATATGTAAATGTAATGCTAAATGTTAGAAAGCATTGTTATTATGTTGCCTAACATTTTAGAACAGTCTTCATGCTGCAATTGCACCTATATGATGTTGTGAAATGCTATATAGGTAGGCAACTCATAGGATTTGGAACAGAGCTTATGTTCCAAAATGGCAGTGCAGCAATCACAGTGCAGTCAGTGATTAAACTGAGAGACTGTGCCAAGTCATGGCTGGAAGGAAGTCTATAAGTCACCTCCATTCAAGACAGGAAGATGACTGATGGTATGAGAGCAGCCAAAGCCCCCTTGCTGGGTTTATTGCCCCCAAAGTGCCCCTTACCACATATGTCCCCCATCTGCAATGACAGCACTAATAGAATATGCATAGCCCTATTAGCATACGAGCTAATGGTGCCCCAGAGGGAGGGCAAAGACATCAGACTTTAAGTAGAAATCAAAACATGGAAGAGGGAGAGGACAGGGAATTCAAAGGACACCAACACCTTAAGAAAACCCAGCCTGAGGCACAAGACGGGATCTAATGCTCTTATCAAGAGTCCATCAGTCTTGCTGATACGCATGAAAACAAAACAAGAAAAATCCTATGAATGCCACTGCAGTGGGAGAACTGCACAAGGGACACTGATGTAAATATCTAGAATGGCATTAAGTGCATACAACCTTGGGAAAACTACAGTACTTTGCAATTGAGTTGCTTGTAACTACTAAGCTACTCATAATTTTAAAGGTATAATTCACCCAAACTGAACGTTATGCCACCATTTCACCCATACTTCTAATCCTTTATACGTTTTTTTTCCTGTAAGAATTTTATTTTTATCTACAGTCTAACTATACTGTTTTGAAAGTTCATAGTTAAAATTGGTGTCGTGTAAACAGCCCCTGAGCCCCAGAGTTGCATTCTGTTCCTTTGTCCAGTATCGTTTCCACCGTAGGAACCTTCCCGGAACTTTGGGGTGGTATTCGGTCTGTTTACACTGCAGGAACCAGGGTCTAAATGACTCTCAAGTAAAATACCCCCGCCTGCTCTCTATCGACTTTGTTGTTCTGCAAAAAAGAACAACTTTACTTTTCAAAATTTCCGTTACTTTTCTTTGATTGTTGGCAACATGACATTCACAGCTGAATAATCCAGAGGGCTTGTCTACACAGATTTGAATATGAGATCTTCAGCCCAGCAAATTTACTTAAATACTTTGGCTTGTCACCCTAGATTTATTGGCGGATAAACACAATGCATTCTCCTTGAACCTCTGCAGAACTTAAAAGAATTAACATAAGAAAGCAATTTTTGGTAACGCTTTAGATTACAGATTTACAGAATAACCTTCTGTAATTATAGTGTACCTATAACCTACTTACAATATAAGGATAAGGGAACAATATTTTTAAGTTTGGGGAATAAAGGGGTAACAACCAGGAGAATTAAAAACATATTTATCTGTTAGTAGGGGTACTTTTTCTACTATTATGATATAACAATCTTAAATTTGCACAACTAGTATAAATGAGTACATCTAAAGTAAAAGATCAAGTATAGTATACTAATTATTTTAAGTTATATGAACTCTCTTGTAAGTGTACACTACTAGTTATGCACTTTTTAGTGCTACATATTACTCCTATTTCACTTTACTCAGTTTTTAAGTGCAATCGGTTTGCATGCTTTTTTCAAGTAAGCTGTACTAATTGGATTTTACAGTGTGGGAGCAATTTAGCATACCTTTTTGAAATAATGATGAACCAGTACATGTTTAGGCTTTTTAAAAATTACAAGGGTACAAATATAGGTAATCATAGGTAATAGGTAAAAGTAATCTTTTTAACAAAAATGCACTGAAAGCGAAAACTATTGCAACTTTTGCTTATATATTGGGGAAAGATACTCTTGTTTCATGTAGTGGTGCTTGTTACCCTCTTGTTTCATACATTATATATACAGTACATATACATTATGGTATGTACTATACATTTTTATTGTACTTACCCAACTACATGGAACAAGAGGGTAACAAGCACCACTTTAATTTACAGCCCGCAATGTCACACTTGCCCTGTACAGGTTAAATTAAAGTGGTGCTGGTTACCCTCTTGTTCCATGTAGTTACAGGGTAAGTGTGACATTGCGGGCTGTAAATTAAAGTGGTGCTTGTTACCCTCTTATTCCATGTAGTTACTGGGTAAGTAAAATAAAAATGTATAGACACAATCTTATATTACTGACCTGGAAACGTATTATACAAGCACCATTTAACCTGTAACCACATTAAACCATATATATTTCCCAGTATATTTAAAAAAATTACAATAGTCTTAGCTTTTCTTGCCTTGAAACATGTTAGCCCAGCCCCAGATAGATAAACATCTGCACTTTTGCTATCAATTTTTTTTTTTTTTTATAAATGCATAGATATGTACCCTGTCATTTCTAAATACAGTATGCACTGGTACACAATTATTACAAAAAGGTAGTCGCTAAATTGCTAAAGGTAGTATTAATTAACCATTGAAACTTCTGTTTTTATGCTAAAAGTTCATAATAAAACATATAATCTAGTATTTTTCAATAAAAAAAATAAAAATTATAGTATAAACTTATCCTCTAAAAATGATAATATATATGTATATATTATCCTCTAAAATATAATAATATTTTTATCGCCTTTTTTATTATATCACACATTTTAGTAGTTATCATAAATTAGGTATCATTTGAAAGCTTATAAACTCAGAATTCATCCTGTGAAAACCATTTTATAATTGAACGTTGCGTTACCATAGAAATGGTACTTATTTTATGAGGCTCCTCCCCTTTTGGGCATCCTTATTTTTCATAATTTATGATCAAAACCTTTATTAATCTTGACAAAACACATATTGTCAGAAAGGTCTGAGTCTGAAGGTTCCAAATTTTGTGACAAAATTGATATTTGGACAGAAATGTATTAATTTGTTAAGGCAGAATGTACACAACTAAATTCAATGGAATTCAATGGCACCCGGTGGCTATTTTTGGTACTACGCCTAAACAAAATCTCATGGGAACTTCAGTTTTTGTGATATCAACTTCAAATTTGGAACATAACTTGGTTAGATTTATGGCTTTGATTTTAGAGTAATTTTAGAGTAAAAATATTTTGTAAAATATATATTTTATATAAAATAATAAATATATAGTACAGTATATTTGATTTACTGTGAATTAAAACTTCCATAACTTTTTCATACTTTCATTTTTTTGAAGTGTTTTCACTTCAGCAATAATCTGCTGAGTGTTTTCTTTAAAACAAGACCAAACTTGGGTATATATTCCAAGGCATTCTTAAATTACAACCATTTAAGTGTGAATAGAGCATTTAACCCCCATTCTCAAAAAGGGGGGGTGACAGTTAAGGGGTTAATACTGAATAATAGTGAAGTACCCCTTAGTTCTATAATTACTTAGAGTATAAATATTTTTTTAATTCTTCTCCTGGTTATTAGCCCTTTATTCCCCAAACTTTAAATATTGTTCCCTTATACTTACATGTAAGTATTTTACACTATAATTACAGAAAGTTACACTGTTAATTCCTCTTAATTACACAGTACTTTCCGGGCTGTAATCTAAAGCGTTACCCAATTTTTCACAAAACCGCAGTGTGAGACTATAAGAAGGAGTAATGTAGTCACGTTGGTGAAATAGATAGATGTGGTTCAAAGGATTGCTCTGATAATCAGGGGAAAAAATGACTTTGACTAAAGTATATGAAGAGATCAGATACAAAAGCCTCTAAATGCCATTTGAAATTTTCTTCTAGAATGATCATTTTTATCAAGCTTGTATATTTAAGTTCAGTGATCTCACTTAAATGGCAATGATAATTACCTATTAATTGTTATTTAAGTGAAATTACTGAACTTAAATATACAAGTTTGATAAAAATCATCATTAAAGAAGAAAATTTCAAATGGCATTTAGAGGCTTTTGCATCTGAACTCTTCATATGCAACTGTCCATAGAAAACTTACAGTCCTGATCACAATAATCAAGATTTCAAAACTCCAAGCTCTTCATGATGAGCTCAATGGAACAACATAAGTTTTGTTGGTTAAAAAGGGGTGAGTAGAACGTTGTAAATAAAGGATGTTTCAAAACTGTGAAAGCCAGCAGTGCTAAACATACTGATATCAAGTAAGGTTAGTTCACCCAAAAAGGAAAATTCTGTCAGTAATTACTCACCCTCATGTTGTTCCAAACCTGTAAGACTTTCGTTCATCTTCGGAACACAAATTAAGATATTTTTTGTTAAATCTGAGAAAAATTACAGACAGAATTTAAATTTTTGGGTGAACTAACCCTTTAAGTAAATACATTAACTGTCTACTATTTGTGAAGATCATAAACCCAAAAACTTCTTTATAAATCTTTATTCTTTCCTTTTATAATTATTCAGTCAAGTTCTTAAAGTCCCCATGTAGTCTATAATTTTAGCCCTTTAAACCCATCCCGCACTTCATTTAGTATATACGGAGCCATGAATATGCTAATTAGCCCCACCTCCACTCACTCACCCCAACTCACAGATTCACACGGTCAACTTTTGAACGCTGCACTATGGTATCGATCTTTACAACATCAGACATATAACTGTAATTACTGTAATATTAGTCTTTTGCCTGCCTGTGTTATCAAACAGCTTATAATGTCAGCTAATAAATCTGAACATAAGTGGAGAAAGGCATACAGATCATAATATCATCATAATATACATCATACACCCGCTATATTGCTAAATCTTTTTCATAGCAACAAAAAATATACCAGGATAGTCTCGCGTAGCCAGACCTTCAGACTGACGGCTGAAGGTCTGGAATTCATAGCAGCTTTCTTTGGCCAAGGCCCGCCCATAAGGCCGTTTGACCGACATGTCAAACAACCAATTACAGTTCGTTTCATTCAGCGTCACGTTTCGGGGCGTGTAAATGTCCCCACAACAACAGACCGGCGTGCAACAAGTCAGTCAGCAGTCAGCAGCAGTTACCGGAGGCGCTCGTTAACAACGCTCCGCGTTGATCTTCCATAATAGATAGGAGGGGACATACAACTACGTTTAGCTGATCTTGATTAATGCTCATTGTAACTCACATAGGTCACTCATATAAACACAACAGTTTTTTTTCCGCAATCACAAATCTGCGCTTTGTTTCCCGGCGGACCGAAAATAAACGCGACACTGACGCCCCCCGGAAATCCGATAAAATTCAACCAATCAGATGACGACTTCGACATTCCTGAAGTGTTTCCAGTTAAGTGTAACATATGCATCAGACGTTTAGCCAACGTTCCGTGGGCGTGACGTCTGAGGCTGAGACTAATTCCAGGATAACCTGGCATCTCTTGAGACCCCTGCTAGTTCTCTGTTAATGATATGCTAAAGCCCGCCAGCACTTTGTCGTGATTGGTTAAAAGAAACACTAGCGATTTCACACCGCGTTTTTAAATCTTTGGTTCACCACAGTTTTAAGGAGAAAATACACAGCAAATATGTTGACTTGTGAATTTGCACATGAATTTGTCTTAAAGCACATTAAAAACACCACATAGACATATAAACAACAATAAAAAATGATTTTCACCAGAGGGGCGACTTCAAAATATGACTGAGATTGGTGTATGGAATACTAAACGTAAAGATTATTTTTGTTTTTAAATAAATAAAGAAAGAAAGAAAGAAGATTCATGTGAACCATTGCAGCAGCCAATGATAAAACGTCAATGTCTTATAAAGCAGATTGTCAGTTTGTTTTCACAAATATATTTTATGGTTCTAGAAATTGTTCATACTCAATTATCATAAAGTGATTGTGATGTGTACTCAGGCAAATACTGCCCTAAATCTGTTCTAGGAGGTCTTGAACCCAAAATCAAAAGTGCTTGACTTTTACTTTCACAATATTAAATTCAAGTAGTATGGGCCGCACTGTAAATGTCTGGGCTTCCCTCTGGTCCATACAGATGGTTTGGCAGAGTGACAAAGCAAACTGGACCCGGGCCCAGACTCCGACCTCTATTTCATGGTGGCTTAGCACTCTCGCCTTCACTAGATTACAGTCACAGCGCTTCTCGAGCACCAGGCCAAAATCAAATCATTTAAATAAGGCCCATCTGCTAGAATGACAGTAGTCGAAGCTAGTGAGTAACGATCAACTGTGAAAATCATTGTTGTGGTTTGCATATGGTACGGTCAAAGCATTTGGATCTGATCCTGCGTGCCTACGATTGATGAGGCGTTAATATGGCCAATGATCAGGTGATTAGTACCAAACACGATTTTAGTGTGTGTACTGGGAGAGTGTGAAGTGAGAAGTGTGTCATTCGGAAATATGTGTGTCCTCACACTCAGACACAGAATATAGGAAACTCTTAACAGCCAGTAATGTCATGAAAATTCTCTATAACAAGCGAAACAATGCAGTAAACCAAATCCTAATCCCAAACCTAATAGTGAGATTACTCATTAATTAATTAAATAACTGCACTGTAACATGGACACTTTAAAACTTTAATAGTATGTTTTCGTAATGTAATATTTACCCACAAAAAAAAAAAATCAAAGTAAAATAATTCATATTCAAGCGCAGGGCCCCACTTTATATAACTGTTGAATTATTAGAAAAATAATGCACACCTGAGGTGGTAATGTGGTCACATAATGTGGTACAGTTACCACACCTCAAAACATTGTTCAGATGATGCATTTCAAGACGTTTGTCAAGTTTTTGTCATTAAAACGCTCTTATACTATGTCAGCCCATTCTCACCCCCAAGGCGTCACCTAACTGACGCCTTGGGAACAACCCAGTATCACACGAAATACGTTCTGAGGAAACTATTTTGCAAATCGCAATTACGTTACATGCCAACATATAAGCAGTGCTATTACGTTGGTCCTTAACGTAATATGTCTCATTGTTAATACGTAGATTTAATACGTTATTTTCAAAGATATGTAACGTACGTTTTTGTACGTTTGGATAGATGCTAAAAACGTATAATATGGACGTATTTGCAACATTTAAACGTAATCTTATTACGTTTTTACAGCTACAAAACGTTAACTATTTACATATGTTTCATATCATAACGATATCTGTATACTTTCACTTTTAAAGATAAATGTAACAAGACCCCTTAATCCTACTCCAAAAAACATATTTATTTTATACAGAATATAAAAAGGATAAAACGTTTTTTAGCATTAAAATATATTTTGAGCCACTAATCCCACTCCTATCCCTAAACCTAACCATAACCATTCCTTAAAACTACGTAGGTAACACAATTAAGAAAAAAAAACATAACAGACAGATACATTTCACAATAATTTATTTATTTATTATTAACATTACCAAAAGTCGTTCACATGATGATACGTTGCAGTCGCAGTCCTCTGGCAGTATTATAGTAGTTGTGTATGAGGTACAGATCAGAATTAAAGTTATTAACGTTAATCCAAAATGTTAATCTGATTTCGGTTCGCTCTCTGTTTGAAGGCGCGCGCTCTTCTCCATTTCAAATGTGAATGTACTACACCGACTGAAACACGGCATGTCGCAATCTGTGACGAAGCAGGCGAGAGCCAATGAGCGTTTGATATCACTGCCGTAAAACATGTCGTAACGCTTCTTGAAGGCGCATTATTTGAATTTGAATTAATCACCAGCGCGGATTTGACGTTTGCGGTCGCTGCTGAGAAATGAAGATGAAGATCACTGGATAAAAGGCTGGATTTGGATCTGTTTCTTGCAAACAACGTATGGATTCTAGGATTTGGTTTACATCAAGCTAATAAAATGTATGTCTTTTGTGAATGTATCAGTATGTTGTGTTTTATTGGAGAAAATGCTTTTTATATATTTATGAGTAACGTTGGTCTATTATATTAATAAATGCGAAGGAAAACTTAATTGATATGACAGTTGAATGCAAAAGAGTCAAAATTTTAATGCCACGATTATGCATAAATAGTAAAGAAACCTGCTTGGATGTATTATGTTCAGGAAAAACGTAATAGCACTGCAATAGTATTACGTTAAGGAAAAACGTAATAGCACTGCTTATATGTTGGCATGTAACGTAATTACGATTTGCAAAATAGTTTCCTCAGAACGTATTTCGTGTGATACACAGTTGCTTGGGAAGCATTTGGACATGCTGCAATATCTGACGCTTTAGGCGCCCTTTAGCGTCAGTTAGATGACGCCCTAGGATCGCGTGTACCCTACCCCCACCCCATACCTAAACCTAATCGCGTCCTCTAACTGACGCTTTCCTTTAGCGTCAGTTAGATGACGCCGTAGGATCGCGTCATGTAAGTGACGCTAAAGGGCGCCTAAAACGTCAAATATTGAAGCATGGTCAAAGGTGACGCCTTGGGGTGAGAATGCGTTGTATATGTAGGACTGATTTCTTACACATCTAATCCCATGCCTCTGTTGCTAATTCCAAAACGTCATTTTAGAGGTAGTAACGGAGGTTTGAGCCGCTGATAGCAGACTAATGAATGATGGGGGACACACTTACGACTCGCTGAAATATTCGAAGACCGACTGTTTCCATCGACTGTAGCAGGTCTTGTCTTAAACACCAACTGTGAACACAGACTGAACACGCTGAACGTGCGTTTGGGCATGATCAGTCATACTAATATCAAATTACATTCATAACTGGCCTTAGTAGGTCTAAGGGGCTGTTTACACCTGGCCACTTCATGCGTTTTCTCAGATCGGATAGCTATTTGAGTGTGTCCCGGCTTTATGCAGTTATAAATGCAGTTATTAGAGAGAGGAAGAGGGAGAGAGAGATGTTGAAATCCATGTACAACCCAAAATCAAAGCTGTACATACTTTATTTATTAAAATGAAACTGTATGTGTCCATTGATTGTGAAGTTAGACATCTAAAATTGCAGATCAAGCGCATGGGGCTGCATGTTTTTTCTTGTTATGAATTGTATCCTATTTTCAGTTAACTACGCGCAGTGATATGCGGTCAAACCTGCCTGAAACTACTTTAGCCGTGCGTTTCCCTGAAAATAATTGCACACCTTTAGAACGTTCTCAACCAATCAGAATCAAGCATTCAACAGCCCTGTAGTATAAGTGGCTTTAACTACTATGTACTAACATTTACAGTAAATCAATTAGAGCCAGACTGATATATCGGCCGGCCGATATTAGGGATTTTCCATAATATCGGTATCGGCAGTAATAAATGGCCGATAAATGAATATTTAAAAAATAAAATAAAAACAGACGAAACAAGCTTTAATCATCTCTCCTTGGCCTGTTATATTGAAAATGTATGTTTACAATTTGCAGTATGATGTTATCTATTACTAAATTATGGCTCATCATAGACTAGCTAACCACAAAGCAAGCTATCATCAGTGGAAGAGCGCTAACGTTAACATTAATGAGCTTGGCAGTGTTGGGAGTAACGCATTACAAAAGTAATACATTACAGTAACATATTACTTTTTGCTGTAACGCAGTAGTGTAAGGCATTACTAATCAATTTTCAGTAATATTTTACTCGTCACATGTTCAGTGAGGCTTGTATTACAGTTGTATTACAGTGTATTTTCTGCTTTTACTTCTTAAAGGCAACAGACTATGTGAAAGTTTTAAAGCAGTCTTTTAGTGCCAGTTCAGAGCGGTCGCGTCTGTAACATTGTTTTTTCCTCATAAATGCGAACACGAAAACTAAAATAAAATGAATATTTTAAGTTCTATGGAGACTGGAGAGCCAACCCTTCCTCATCCGATTTGCGCAGTGTAATTAACAGAATTACAAAAATATATTTTGCCTCCTATTTTTTTTGTCACGCATGAATGTGTGTCTTTTTCCTAATATTAAAAATAAAACATAGACTGATATTTGTCTAATGTCTGGAGTCCTTTAAGGAAGTAGCATACGTTTCAATACATGTATTTTCTGAGAATTTTTATTTCAAGTTTTGACTGCAAATGTCATCATGTCCATAATGCTGGACTTCCCCAATTTTAAATAATTTATCCTCAACTAGTTTTGTGGTGTAGGTCTACGTATTTTATAATGTTAACTTCAAATAATACTAATAGCCTAATTTAAAGATAAGGCAGCATTGGATATGGACGGTAAGGAGAATAACGCTGGAGTTGGAAGAGGTGTGTCGCGATTCTGTAGGTTCGTGGATCTGAGTCGTGTGGCGAATGGCGATTTCGGTTTCATATTGCATATCGTTACAGCCCCAAAGTTAAGTTCTACTTAGTTATTTTGGTGAAAGTAACTCAAAAGTAATACATGAGTAATGTAACGCATTACAATTCTGAGACAGTAATATTGTAAGGTAATGAATTACTTTTAAATAACAGTAACAAGTAATACCTAATGTATTACAGTTTGGAAGTAACTTGCACAACACTGGAGCTTGGAAACCACAATGAACTTTTTCTGCCTAAATAAAGTAAGTATTACTGTATTTATAACTAGCATATCTCTAGTTACAGTCCCTGCATTGTAAATATATATGAAGAGTTCAGATGCAAAAGCCTCTAAGTGCCATTTAAAATTTTCTTCTAGAATGATCATTTTTATCAAGCTTGTTTAAGCTCAGTGATTTCACTTAAATGGCAATAATAATTACCTATTAATTGTTATTTAAGTGAAATCACTAAACTTGAATATACAAGTTTGATAAAAAATCATCATTAAAGAAGAAAATTTCAAATGGCATTTAGAGGCTTTTGCATCTGAACTCTTCATATACTTGCGAATGCGATGAGTGAACATTTAGACATAGAGAAAAAGTATCAAACGTGTCTTGTGCAGAAAAGTTAGCTTTTCTTTTACACGTGTGTGAAATCCAACAATATTTAATAAAAAAAATCGGAATATCGGATTTTAAAACCCCAAAATATTTGTATCGGCCTTCAAAATCCTTTATCGGTCGGGCTCTAAAATCAATAATTTAATACAATGGACTTATTGTGTACATACATGTTTTTACATTGTACTTATATTTAAAAAATACCTACATGTAATTACAGCTGTAATTAATTCATGTAATTACACCGTTGACCCTTCCCTTACACCTTAACCCACCCTTATACCTAGCCATACCACCACACCTGTCCCAACCTTACCCGTATCACACCTCAATGGGCTCTATGCACGGCGGTATTTCCGGTGAAGGTGTAAGGATGCTCGATAACTTCCGCCGATCGTAATACCGAGAATTTATATTGAATTTTATGCTCCATGGTTATGCTAAAGAAACGTTAGTCACAAAAACAGATAAAACCCCTCGTTGTGTTTATGCTTCTTTTTAAAATTATATTAAATAAACATAACTATATATAAAATTACATCTAAACGTATGTACGTTTCGTTTCAAAGACAGGAGGCCAGTAAATTTTGAAGATTCTGCCATAATCCCGTTTTCCTCGGTTTTCCTCCGCTTTAATCTCCACAACCGGAAATGGACGAGCATCCTTACGTCAAATGCGGAACTTATGCGTGCATATAGCCCATAGCAGCAAAAGTGATTTACAATACAACATCCACACAATAAGTACTATGTACTTAATTTTAGATGCAAGTAGTACTTAAAGCCACTTAATATAAAGTGGGATCCATTTTATTTTACAGTGTACTTGTTTCACATGTTTTTAGTAACAACTATAAATTATGCATGATTACATGCAACTATCCTTAAACCAACCTCTATCTCTAACCCTAGTAAGTACAGTAAGTATTACTCAGTACAATTACACTGTAACGGACACCTTAAAGTAAAGTGTAAGCAAAAGTAATTAATTGTTAGGCACAATGTACTTACTGTGTTCATGTATTGAAAAACACTTTTGCTGCAATTTATCAGATTTATTTATATTTTAGTACATACTTACAGACACGTACTTACAGCTATCTCACCACTAGTGTGGCTCTGCTACTGTATCACACCAGTATAAAGGAATTATTGTAAAATTTCCAAAATTGCAGTGCATTCACTGCATTGTGCTCTGAGAACAAAAGGACCAGAGAGCTAATGTCAATTTTCTGCTTGGAATGTTTGGATAATTAAATGAGGATGGATGTGGGAGAGCTTTTCATAGATTATGTGCATGTGTAGCTGTTATGGCCTAGTGGCAAATTGTGTCATGGTGTTCATATGGGTAATGCGAGTTTGAGTCAAGCCCCCTAAAAAGGGGTCGTACCTGGTATAAATGATGCATATTGGTACCTCAAGGTACAATTGTTGCGTTTTATTCCTGAGTTGACTGTCTATAAAGACCGGGAAATTCGGCCGTCGGGCATTATTGAGCTGTTCAGCTTCGCGAACTAGAATAAAAGCGAAAGTGATGAAAGCAAACAAAGCAGTTAAGATGGTATAGACGAAAGGCTGTTATAATTTGACATCATCTTACCTGAGCAGAAAGTGATCAACGCGTTTGATATTCAAAATAATAATAATAAATAATAATAATAATAATAATATCATGATATTCTAAATGGTAAACATGCGCTGCTTTATTTACAGTCTCTATATATGCAGTCATAGTTTTGGTTTCCCTTTTTGAATGACGACTAGACTATTGATTCGTGCTGATACAGATTACACTCAGGTGCAGAACGCATGTGCTAGTTGACAATCACCTTTAGTCCTTTTGGTGTGTTTAAGCACAGCTTTTTGGCGGAGACACAGCCAGCGAGAGGCTTGGTGTGTTTCCGGACTTAACGATAAGTTTACACGACAACAATGTAGCAAAAACCTGGAAAAGTTTTGTCCTTAGGCAATAACATTGTGAAAATCAATCCCCATTTACAGGTTTATGAAAACATTTAAAAACACTGTGGCCAGTAGTTGGCGATGTCACTTTGTAAAGAAACACTACGCACCTATTTGACTGAACACATAATACGCATGCGCATGACGTCAGCGTTTTCACAAATTTGTGTTTTTGTAGTTCACACTGAAACAATAACGTTATAGTTTTCAAAAGCATACTTTGAATCCCGTTTTCAAATGTTTGCATTTTCAGGCACCCGAAACGCTGTTGTCGTGTAAATGAATGATCAAAAAACGCATTCCGTTTTTAACTGAAAATGGTGCCGTGTAAACGGCTCTCAAGTTCAGGAGAAAGTATTTTATATCTTCTATATTATAAAAAATAATTTAAAAAAACACACAAAAAGACCTTTGATTGCAAACCAGTAATGTGACATTGCAAAACTAAACTAAAATAATTCAGAATCATCTTATGAACATTAATAACTTGTTACAACATGTTGTAACATTGTTATAACAACAGCCATGTTTCCATCCACTTGTCAATCGAATTATCCTGAAATTCGGTTAAAAAACTCATGCGGATAAAGCTGGTGAAAGTGTGTTTCCATCCAACGGCTTTAAAGCGAATAAAAACCTGTACGTAATGACATCACATGCTGTTTTGTGATCAAATTTGTATATCGAATTGATTTGAGACATTTTAAGGTGTTTCCATTTATTTTCGCACTAAATCGAACAACATTCAAGCAAACTTTTGCGATCAAAATTTGGTTAGACAAAACGGATCGCGCCACCAAAAAATGATCAATATTTCAGAAGTTGAAGGCTAATAATGCTTATGTGCCAGCTGATAGCGACATATGAATGGGATTATGTGTGCGAGGCGGTTGTTGTATTCGCTATAACAACCGCCTCGCTATATTATCCTGCTTATTACATATAAATCAACCAAATAAATAAATAAATCAATAATTTGACACAAAATATTGACTTAAAAACGAGTTTATTGATTTAAAAACGAGAATTGCTTCTGCTAAAGAAAATAGTCTGTTCCGTCTCTGAACTGCGTCCATGGCAACGGTGTGTTATACTAGCAGCGCCGCAGTCTGTTAACAAGAAATAACAGACCACATTCTACATTAGAATTCAACCAAGCCACGTAAAAACAAGCAAAACTAACCTACGAAAACAACGACGCTATAAACATTGCTATGATGATGCCGATGCACGTATGCCCGACGACAGCGGAGGTGACTGTGGTGTGGGAACGACAGCGCTCCATCAGTTCTGGGAGATCGTGGTTTACGGAAACCCTTTGGTTGAAGCATCTTTTTGCTTTGTCCACTTACATCTGTCTTTGTTGACATCCGCCATGTGTGCGCAAACAGACTGGCCGGAAATGAACTCGTCTTCAGACGTGTTGCAACCATAAAAGGGCATAAAACTTAATCGCAAATCATTATTTATTCGGCAAATAACGTTTCCATCAGCTTTTATCGCATTAGCCGTATATCGATCAAGAGAAAATCCGATGAGACCGAACGTATTTCATTTGAGTCGATTTTCATGAAATTTCATCGAATTTTACTGTTTCCATAAGGCTTTTTTCATTCGATATCACTTCATTCGGATAAAAACGTGTCGATGGAAACATGGCTAATGTTAATAACAATTTGTTGCTCGCTCTGTGTGAGGACGAGGTGAGGAGCCTTCTGACTCCATCCAGGCCCTGTTTTGCAGTCCGCCATGCTTCAGTTGCAGGCGAGATAGAGTAGGTGTACAAAAAGGGAGCTGTTGTTGATTACTCATTACTTAACCTGTAATGTGTTCCGCCCCCTTTGTCTGCATGTTGCTCCCCTAGTTCCCTCCCTCTACTCTTTCATTCTTCTCTGAAATAAATGGAAAAATATTCCTTGCCCCAGGGAAGTGCTGAACTTCTCACTCTCTGCATCCAATTTAGAGCCACAACTCCCTGTGATGTAACCCAACAGTCCCACCTCAGAGGAGAGGCCACAGAGGGAGAGAGCCCTAGAATGCATCCCAGAACATAAACTTCTTAACCTTGGTATTTAAAGTCCAATAACTCTATATGAACATTGGAGTTTGGAGCAATTAATGCTGGTTAGCATCCGTTTCTGAAAGAATGCAAATGAGAGGCTGCCTTGAGCTCTCGCTCTGCCTCTCTTTCGACTCAATCAGTGACCGCTTCAGCCAATTGTGGTTTTGCTTGTACATCTGGTTCTTTGATTTGACGTTAGATGTTATCGCATAATGATTGATGTTATCTCATAAATGCCATATTGAATGAATAAAGAATAAAAATGTAAACCTGTGTAAGATTTTCTCCGGAGTAAGGGAAAAACCCTCTTTTGACGTTTAAAAAACTACTGTCAGCATTTACTAAAGACACACAGGGACATTTTTTTTTTTGCTGGAAAGGCGTGGTTTTGTGGCTGACCTTATTGCATATGCATTTATAGGAGTTTCCTTTTCACACACAATATTTATGGGAGGAGAGTATTTAAATTTCATGTTTTACTAAGGTTTGCTCTAGTCAATTTACTGGTATTTCCGCCATTATTTATCGCCCAAAAATACACGTCTTAAACCAGACGCTCTAGGTAGATTGAGTGGGTCATTATGAAAATGATCCGGCTGCGTCTGTGTTCTTTAATTTGCGTGTCCATATGTAGATAAAAAACAAATCTTTCCACTCCCATCTGCGCTTTTTTTTTTTTTTTTTGAATTGAGCATACTAATTTGCTGTTTTTATTAAACCTAAGTGTTTTTTCCTTTGCAAAACTCGACAACATGGTGTTTAGGCCAGTGTATTCCTGTTATACTCACTTCACTTTAAGTGTTTTTTAGCAAGTTGACTTTGTTAGGTGTTCTGAACATGTTTTTAGCATGTTGCTATGCAGTTGCAAATGTTTCCTGCCAATAGTGTTGGATACCGTATGGCTCTGGTCCCTCTTTAATTACAAATCTACAGGATTTTTTTGCCCGTTTCATTGTGAAAACAGACAAAATCGTGAGTCTGATCCTAGGTTGACATGGGCCAATTAGCCCCTGCTGGTATGCTAGTAGCAAAGAAAATTTTTATCCATTTATGTACATTCAAATGTAACTATTTATCCCAACAAACAATAACAAGCATGGATTCACTTCAGTTAGGGGCACTTTGAACATACAAATGCAACACATTCTCATCCCAAGACGTCATCTAACTGACGCTTTTGACCATACGTCAACATCCAACATTTTAGGGTAGCCTTTAACCTCAGTTAGATGACGATCCTAGGGCGTCATCCAACAGACGCTTTACCTTTAGCGTCAGTTAGATGACTCGGCAACACATTCTCATCCCAAACGTCTTGGGACGTATTTTGACCATACGTCAATATCCGCCTTTTTAGGGCCCCCTTAAACGTCGGTAGATGGCGATCCCAGGCCGTCATACAACTGACGCTTTACCTTTAACGTCAGTTAGGTGACGGGTTAGGTTTAGGTTTAGGTCTGGGGTAGAGTTAGGATCCCATAACCTCATCTACCAACGTTTAAGGGGGCCCTAAAAAGGCGAATATTGACGTGTGGTCAAAAGACGTCCCAAAACGTCAGTTATATGACTTTTTGGGATGAGACTGCGTTGGACTCGGGTAGGTTTAGGTCTGGGGTAGGGTTAGAATCAGATAGCGTCATCTAACTGACGTTAAAGGGTATAACGTCCGATGTTGACGTATGGTCAAAGGCATCAGTTATATGACATCTTGGGATGAGAACAGGCTGACAAATTAACATATATTTGCAAAATAAGCTTTTTTTAAATCTGAAAGGAAGGAAAATTCTCAAGCTTGTGCTTCACTGACTCTGTGATCTCCTTGGTAAATGAGTACATTAAATAGTTTGGTGTGGTGGGAATGACTTCACAACTGGTGGACAGTCATAATCTTAAAAATATGGATATCTTTTTCACGCAATAAATTCTTAAATAATTTGTTCAAAATTTGTTTAGTTAATCATAGTTCTAATTTTTGTATCGACGTAAGTTCATATCTGTAACAAGATTCAGGGAAGAAGGAGGCAGGAACCGGATAATAATAATAAAATAAAACTTTATTTAAATAAAATAAACAAACAAATTACCTGCCAGCAGCCCCTCGCGGACGACTGCTGGCTACCCAAAATAAAACATAAATACCGGCCAGCAGCCCCTAACGGACGACTGCTGGCTTACCAAATAAAATATAAAATACAAACAAAAGCAGGCCTGTTCCTCTTTCGATCATCCACTCCGTCGCTCCCCCTTTATGGCTCCGCTCCTTCGTGAGAGATGCGAGACCGGTGTGCTTCACAGGTGCTGCTCATTAGCAATCGCACCACCGGCCTCGCGACTTTCTCTCACGTCCCTCGGCCGTCCTGCTCACCACATACCCCCATCACCCCTCACAGGCCGGGGGGTACACCCGAGACTGTGCCTACTCCCCCCCCGGCGGCGGCGATCCCTAGGGGGTATGGATCGACGAGCCGAGGGAGACGGAGACGGAAGCACGAGGAGCGACGGACACGAGAGAGGGGAGAGAGAAAAAAAAAAAAAATTGGTCCGGCTCCCACAACGCGCTGCCATCTTGTCCCTCACCAGCTGGGCGATCTCCTCCGCGGTGCCCGGCGGCGACGCTGGATGGCCCTCGGTGAACGCCTCGACGCTCCCCCGCCCCCGGTGGACGGCGACGGCTCCTCGGGTGCCTTGGGCAGACGGCAGGAGTCCCCCGCTCCCTGCTCCTCCCCTTCACTGGCGGATGGCAGCAGGCTCCGGCCCACGGCAAGCGGCGGTGACTCCTCCTCTCCCTCCCGAACGGCAGCCGCCCCTCCATTTTCCAGGCAGTCGGCGGCGAGCTCGGGCGTCCCACCGGCAACTCATCCCAGCGCCCCGCCTCGAGCGTCCATGGCCGCGAGTCCCCCGCTCCCTGCTCCTCCCCTTCTGCGGCGGACGGCAGCAGGCTCCGGCCCACGGCGAGCGGCGGCAACTCGCGCACCATGCTCGATGGCACCGCGGATTCCCCACAGCGGCGAGGACCCTCGGACAGCGCGTTCCTCCCTCTTCCCGGGTTTCGGCACCAGTGTAACAAGATTCAGGGAAGAAGGAGGCAGGAACCGGATAATAATAATAAAATAAAACTTTATTTAAATAAAATAAACAAACAAATTACCTGCCAGCAGCCCCTCGCGGACGACTGCTGGCTACCCAAAATAAAACATAAATACCGGCCAGCAGCCCCTAACGGACGACTGCTGGCTTACCAAATAAAATATAAAATACAAACAAAAGCAGGCCTGTTCCTCTCTCTCTCATCCACTCCGTCGCTCCCCCTTTATGGCTCCGCTCCTTCGTGAGAGATGCGAGACCGGTGTGCTTCACAGGTGCTGCTCATTAGCAATCGCACCACCGGCCTCGCGACTTTCTCTCACGTCCCTCGGCCGTCCTGCTCACCACAATATCTTTGTGATGGATTTTTATATTGTTTAAAGTTAAAACAATAATATCTGTGCATAAAATACAATTAAAAATGTTGTTAATAAATTATGAAGGCATGGTATGTCTCTCTCTGTGTGTCTCTTTATCTCTCTACACACACACACATATATAAATGTACACTTTTGCGACTTTCTTATGTGATAAAAATAATCATTTTAATCCGTATTTAATATTAACCTCTTGGACAGTGGCTAAAACAAAAAAAAAAACACCCATGCATTGCTAACATTTCATTATTTATTGTAATCAAAAACATTACAAATCAGATTTCAATTCTTATTTTACGCCAGCTGAGTAAGTGTCATCGTGATGAATTGAAATTCTAACGGATAACTCTCTCCATCTACAATAGACTTCCTTGCTCTGATTGCTTGGAAAAATAATAGCACTTCTCTCCTCTCCACAGAGCATGATTTGAAATATAACTCATGTCCATATGGTGTGGGACTAATTATGCTAAAGTTTAAACACTGGCCATAGCCAACATAACTAAAACTGACAAACAAAAATTGTTTGATTGCTCATCGCCTTTAAATGCTTAGCCAGTAAATAAGACTGAAAATGTTGAATCCATTGGCAGTAGGCATGTAGCTGAGGTTGAGAACCTCAGAACAAGGTCATCACAATGAGAAACCACAACAACAACAAAATCCTTTATCAGATGTTCGGGCAACCTTGACTGCTGAGAGTTGTGCACAGGAGTCCTGGCGGGAGATTGAAGCAGGAGTAACTTCAATCTCAGGCATGACTTCATGCCAGGTTGTCACACTTTGCAGGCAGTATTCTCTTTAAATCGGCACAAACACACTGGATACAACGCAGATGGAAACCACCATCAATGCTGTGCTTCAGAGTGAATACATATTGCTTGTGCTTTGACATAATCAAGGGGTTCTGCAAGTTCCCATCATTACGGTTGGCTTTATTTTCTTGAGCCTAAAATGGGTCTCAATCACTCTGCGTGTCAAAAGGGAGGCGCGGCGAAGCCTGAAAACGTGTAATGACAAAGATGACGACGATGATGATGATGAAGCATCTGTATATGACTTAAAGCAGGGCCGTTTCATTAAGGAGTGTGGTCTGGCAGGAGATGCTTTGTTAGCTCCTGACCCCTTGTGTGTGTGTGTATGTGTCTGTGACCCCCCGAGGGCAGTCTTTATTTGAGTGTGTGTCTGTGCAACATCAGACCCATTATGAGCTGATAAAAACTCCTCCGCCAGCATCCATCCATCATGTCCCGCCTCTAATCAGCATGTTTGTCACTGTAACTAAACAGAACCCTGAGCCGCGCTGTCATGCGATTGGCTGTGACAGGGTGAAATAAATCTGCCTCCAGCCAATCAGCGGCAGGCAGCGGAGCGTTACGAGCGAGGTGACAGGCGCTTGAAGTCTCAACTGGTGCGAGATTAGGAGAGCCAGGGCCAACCTTAGCCCCGAAGGAAATGACAAAACAGCCAGCAAAATGGCAACCGTGTTGGAACAGCTCGAGCGCTCGCTTCAGAGACGGAGAAGGTTTGCTCGCCGTTTTACAGTTAGGCTACAGACAGTTCCATTTGGTTCTGCTTAGGAAGACAGCGGTCTCTTTCTGTAGAAGGACACATTCGTGTTGTGTTCACTTTCATGGTCAAAGTTACAATGAATGGACACACACAGATCTATAATGGAAATAGAAAAGCTCAAACCGAATCTGGGTTTTTTCTTGGCTCTTATATATTATTGTATTCAAATAATCGCAATTTTTAAATTCGAATCAAAGAAGAATATTAACAGATTTATATGTGAATTAGTGCTGTGATTCCATCTGTCAAGCAAAATTGTCAAGGATTTTCAAAAGATTTTCTGTGAATAATGCAGTCTGATATGAGAAAACGTACAGTATTTTTTACGAGGAGATTTTGGATGAATTCCTATTATGCGATTTGTACCAAAAATATATATGATTTCAACAATAATCATCAATGGGGAGTAAGCAGATCATACGGATACATGCAAATGAAATTGCACAAATTCATACAAATTAGCCACCAATTCTCATGAGAATGAGATGGAATAATGGCTTATATTTGGGTCTGTTCATCATACCACGCTATCATATGATTTTACAAATTTGGGAATATCATATATGATCAATAAAATGATCTGCATTGAAAAGAGCGGCTTGGACATTCTATAAAATATCTCCTATTGTGTTCCAAGACAATCAGGGTGAGTTTCATTCTGGAGTCAACCGGCCCTTTAATTACAGCCATTGCGTTAACACTGATTCTGAATATATTTACATTGCCTTGTATTGAAAATTAAATGAATAAATTTAATAAATTAAATTTTAAAACTAATAGTTGTGATATACTGTATATATATATATATATATATATATATATATATATTTTTTTTTTTTGCCAACTGTATACAGCCTACAGTTGTGCTAATGATGATTATTTCATCATGATTATTATTTATTTCATTATTTCATAGAAGAACTGTTTATTCCTATAGTTGATACTATTAAATGTAACATCATATTTATTATATTGTTGATGCAAAAAATTGTATGTATGGACTAAGAAACTGAACAAAAAGTACTCCATTACTCCATTAAAATTTTTTTTAAAAAAATACGCAAAACAATACCTTTATAAGATTTCTAAGATAGCTATATAAGTTTCTGATTTTTGTGTGGCAGTTTGATTATTGAGTTTACTTCTCTTTCCACAAACACTACTCACTCACTCACTCTCTCTCGCTTTCACACAGATACTCCGTCCCCATAACTACAGTTAGGCATTTGCACATCAGCAAACACCATCATAAGGAACAAACATCAGCTGACTCATAACTCTGTGAAATTCATGACAACATCATAATAGTACAGTAACTTATATCCTTCTTTCGTCTCAGATGTGGTCTCGTCCTGACCCTGGAAATGGACCAAACAGACTCCCAGAAGCCCTCACTAGCTCTTTACGGCTCAGAGCAGTAACACACACTGGCTTTTTCATCGTGTGTCAAAGGCTCATAATCCGCCTGCTCTCCATCCCTGATCCCTCACTGTGAGGAAAGAAACAGCTCTATTAGAGGTGGGTGGTGAAGAGAAGAGAAACTGTTATAAAATAAGACTGCAGAATGAGAGAGAGACGAAAGAGGGAGAGCCAAGAGAGAGAGAGAGAGAGAGAGAGAGAGAGAGAGAGAGAGAGAGAGAGAGAGAGAGAGAGAGAGAGAGAGAGAGAGAGAGAGAGAGAGAGAGAGAGAGAGAGAGAGAGAGAGAGAGAGAGAGACGAAAGAGGGAGAGCCAAGAGAGAGAGAGAGTAATGGAGTATAGAGCAACAATATGGTTTGGGGATGGTGAATAAAATGCAATGGTCTAATAAATATCTTTAGAAAAATGCACCATAATAAATAAATAATAGGCTATACAGTATACATTTGGTTCACAAAGTTAAGATAAAACGAAGGAAGATAGATAGATAGATAGATAGATAGATAGATAGATAGATAGATAGATAGATAGATAGATAGATAGATAGATAGATAGATAGATAGATAGATAGATAGATAGATAGATAGATATAGATAGATAGATAGGTTACATACATGTAACATTTAACAAGGACACTGTAAAAGTAAGTGTTACCGATAATAACAGTAAATAATATGGTTTATTTTCCAGTAGACTGTTAATGGTTTACTGATATGTCTGTTTTTAACACTAGTAGTTACGCTGGATCACATTTCTCACTTAAGTTAGGGAGCTAAAAAAAAGACATATACTCATTGCTGCAATGTAAAGTGACACTATATCAAATCAAGCATTTCCATATGTTGGTTGTAGCCACAGTGGTTGACTTGAGTGTGTGTGAGAGCTCTGAGGCTCAGTGAGGTGATATGATGGGTTATGGAGCCACCTACTGTGAGGAGTGAAGAGAAACCTTTATATACACAATGCTGATTTCAATACCACAGTGCTATAGCCTATCCGATACCTGCTCTTTATATTTCATATAATATCATTTAATACATTTAAATTATCAATATACGTTTATGCCATAATATAACTTTATCAGAAATATACTGGAAAATAATTTCTGATATAGATTATCTCTGTGTTTACTAAATGTACAATTAGTCATTTATAATTCAAATAAAAATGATTATTTTATGTAACAGAAAATATAGACCACATAACATTTTGTCATATTTTAAATACGCAACAACATGTGGTCATATTTAAAAAAAAAAAAAAAAAAAAAAATCGTATAAGAGAGAAAAAAAATTACGCCTGCATATATTACATGAAACAAAGTCACAACCTAACAAACTACTAAGTCATTACCCTAAAAATGGAGGGGTACACTGTAAACTTTCTAGCAATAAAAAGAGTGCTTCCTTTCTAGAAATGAAATTAACCACTCCACCTTGGCAGAAGGCAGTGGACTTTTCTTACGGGCTTCTGTTGCCAAGCTTGTCTCTGCAAACATAAATTAACCTGAGTGTGCTTACCTAAAATGTCAGGGTTAAACGAAGATTGAGCAATGAGGTCGAACAGGGGAGATTCAGGAGTGTGTGGACCGATGAAGGCATGAACCGGTTCGCACCCCCCACGCCACTCCGGCCTGGCCCAAAACCCCAAGTTAGCGAGGGAGGGGGTCCAAAAAACCTCCAGCACATGGCACAAGCGAGAAGTCAGGAAGTATAGGAGACGCCTAATGCCTGTCCTGAGAGCGTAATCCAAAACCGGTGACATAGCCAATACATGTCATATTCCCTCAGTATACATGAAGAGTTTATTTTTCAACCTAAAACCTGTCCCTCATAATTACTCTGATTTGTTTAAAACCGAGACGCTGAACCACCAACAAGAGACCACTGTTGTTGCCGGGGGGAAAAACAGATACATCCCTCACGGAATTACAGAAATGTTCCTTAATTGATAAAACAATGTCTCAGACTATTAATGTCCCTGACGCCGTTAATATGTTAACTGCAGCCAATACAATCAAGTGTAGGTACAAAACGCGTTCAAGATGGTGGATGAAGAATTCCCGTAAAGCAGCAAGCCATATAATCCCGACCACAGCGAGAGTGAGATTCTTTCTTGGAGCCGGAGGGTGTTTGGAAGTCTTCCAGGTGTGGTTCCTGGCCTAAATAACCTCAGTCAGTGGATGAGCGCCGTTAAATCCCAAACACTGCCAGCTTTGGGTAAATATCTCAGCCGTCTCTGAGCAGTTCAGCGGAGGAACCACAAATATTACTTCCATTCTTAAAACTGGGTAATGTCCCAGCGTTGTGGTGAACCATATTGAAGGAAACATTTTTAAACTGGTACAATTGAAAGGTTTAAATTGGCTATAAAATCTCATCCCCCGCCCCCTTTTTTTTATCTTCCGCTCTGGAACCAACCAAAATTCTGTTATCTGCGAAAGCATAATCTAGAAAATCGTAGCATTACTAGCAATGCAATGTCAAACAGGAATTTACTAGAACACCAAGGTGATTTCCAGTAGCAACAGCTGCTCAGTGTTTCAGTTTTCAGTTGATTCCGCAAAGATTCATTTGAGAAATCACTTGCTGTGTATAAACATATCAGAAGCTCTGGATTGTAATAGCTCGCGCCATCCTCAGAGCCCAAGCCAACAATACCGCCAGTTGCAAATGAATGACTGAATTACAAATTCATTAGCCGGTAAATTGTGTTAAAGAGTGCTACATTAAACAACGTTACAATAATATACATGTGTGTGTAGACTGCCTCACAAACAACCACACAGAATGGAATAAAAAATATGATGCCTGTACCTTTAAAGTTTTTAAAGCATCGCTAACGCCAACTTGGTGAGGGAGTACCCAAAACATTTTTTTCAGTGTTTGTTCTGTGTAAAAACCCTGCGGTATTAGGGTGCACTAATCTTTAAAAGGTTAATTTATTCATAGAGATTTTGACAGAGATGTATGGGCCAGCCAACATCTCAGGCACCTCTTCCCACAGGGAGACGTCTAACATGAGGACTGGGGGAGGGAGCGAGAGAGAGAGAGAGAGAGAGAGAGAGAGAGAGAGAGAGGCAAGGGGAAAATGGGCAGTCAACATATTCTAAACACACAGACATAATTACCTCATCGTTGAAGGCAATGGCTTTTAACCTCGCAAACGTACAGCTTCTATTTCTCCCATTTCATCATAAAAAACATAGTGTATGCATTTACAGTAAGTTAAATTTGAGCATATTTATCCCAAGCAAAAGCTGTTTCCTGACAAATTTATCTTAAATAAATCTCAGCGGTATTTAGATTTCATCCAAGTACATGCACTGATTTAAGAGTTATGAAAAAAATATGCCGCATGTCACGTCTCCACTCAAATTTCAATACCCTAAACACACCGCACGGTTTATGGCTTGCATATCTCCATATAAAGCACTCAGTTTAAACTAAATGATGCAGAAAGGATATAGCATATAGGAGGTCCCCAGATTTTTTTTATTGATTTTCTGAAATGATTTTCTGAAAATAAACAAAGCATTCCTGGTCTAAGTAAAAAAAGAAAAGAAAAGAAAACTCTGGAAACAGTGTGCATAAAGCTACTAGAGATGATGAAGGGAGGTTGCATGAAATAAACTTTTGGCATTTCATATACAACTGTCACAGGAGGGCTCCGCATTTATAAATCCTAGCTCTCGGACATTTAGGCGTGAAACATACTTTTTGCAAGTACGCAGACATGAATGCTCGGCCAACATATTGCAAGTTAGTTGTCCAATTTAAACATACTTGCACACTTTCAATGATAAATACAGTAACGTCAGGGATAGTAGTTACTTTCAAAGTGATCAATAGTGAGGTTGGTAGCTTTCTATAGATATGAAATCAGTTTCATCCCAGATTCTAAATACAGTACACGCAGTTTTATAAAACAGTGACGAAAATACCTGGTCGACCTACTACATTTGCGAAGTGATGTACACTGTAAAAATGAATACGACTGAATATGTTAAATCTAATAAAAAAAAATTGAGGCAACAGATTACAATCAATACTATTAATTAAATCTAACAAATTAGATTACTTAAAAGTTAACCATTTAAAATGAGTATAATATACACATTTTTTAAACAAAAATATTGGAAAAACAGATTGACATCAAAGATGAATTAAGTATTGCCAACATTGAAGACACCTGATGAGAACAAGCAGAATCACTAAAGGAGAAAAGCGCAATTTTAGTCACCATTATGGAGATCAGTGTGTGTTTTAGTTGGGCTCTTCACCCTTAAAATATTAACTTCAGAGGTTGTTTGGCTGGCTGCTGTACATGAGTTATAACAAATAGAGATTAAGATTAACCAGATTAACAAATAGATAAGGTGATCTGATGGTGTTGGTTGTGTTTTAACATAATCATTATTTAACAATCATTTGACCTGAAGCACTGAACTCATATAGAGCCCAGTTTCTGAGAAAGGTTTACTTTAATAATTATAGCAGCACTGGCCTTGTACAGCTTTCAATTAAACCAAATGATCAAAACAATAAAAAGATAACTTCAGAATTTATTTTATGTAGGCACATACAGACATCAAGAATTAGCGATTGAATCTCAGCAATGGTGACAAACAGATCATCTCTGATCATAAGCTCATTATTTATTCATGCAGCAATGCATGATGGGAGACATGAACGAGTTTTGATTGGTGGCACCCAGAATGCACTGCAACATGCGTCATTATTGTCACCATTGTTGAGATCCACAGGCTGATTCTAGATCTTTGTGTTCCTAAAAACTAAATCAAAACATTTTTTTTGTAATAGAGACACGTTTAAAAAAATTATATGGATTACCTTGTGAAATCATAAAAATATTATACTGTACAAGGACAGTGCTGCTATAATTAATGAAGTAAACCTAAACTAGGCTCTGATTCAGGTCAAATGATGGTGAAATAATGATTATGTTATAACTATATGTTCATCTGGATGTTATAATTCATGTATAACAGCCAAACAACATCTAAAAGTTAATTATTTAAGGGTCAAAAGACCCCAACTAAAACACATCTCCATAATTGTGACTTAAAAATTACAGTTTTCTCCTTCAGTGATTCTGCTTGTTAACATCAGGTGTCTTCAATGATGGCAATAAAAAAAGAGTTCTTATTTATCTTGGACGTCAGTCTTTTATTCCGATATTTTTGTTTAAAAAAAATGTGTAAATTCTACTCATTTTAAATGGTTAACTTTTAGTTACTAGTAAGTCATTTGGTTAATTATTACTGAATTCTACTTTTTTAAATTTAATTCATAATATTGATTGTAATGTACTGCCTCAATTTTATTGATTAGATTTAAAGAGGCTATATGCAGATTTTTTCCCAAAATAAATGTAACAATAGCCTTTTTATTTGACCATTTATGTCTCAAACATCTCGTGATGAGCATATTGACAGCTTGTCCGCTCACAGTGGGTGCACCTATAAGCCTGTATCCTATTTTTCCTATTTTCTGTCGGGTCGGACTTTTCCCGTGCTGTCTGTGGATGTGACGTCAAACGTGTTCACGTTAAGCCTGGAACACACCAAGCCGTCGGCTGAAATGAGCAGAACGCACATTATAGCTGACAGTCACCTGTAGTTCTCTCGGTGTGTTCAAGTGCAGCTTTTTACCCCGAGGAGAGGCGACAACACAGTCGGTGTGTTCCGGGCTTTAAACGTTTCAGATCACTCTGCCACCACTGCTAGTCAGCAAGTAGCCTACACTCACAAGCAGAGCACTTATCTCAAACAAAATATGTATTTGACTGTTCTTACCTCTGTAAACATAATGTTGACCTCCTTGCAGCAGAAGTGTGCACGTACGAGCGCGCGCTGTGAGTAAGCGGAATGGGAGAGCAGTTCTGTTTTTTGGCCACAGGTGTCAGTCACGAGTTTAAATTTCAGGAAAACGCATGTAGCCTATTTAACATATTCAGTCGTATTAATTTTTACAGTGTACTTTCCCATGAGGCTCGGGGAGAGTCGTGAATGACAGGAAGCGTCCCAACTGATATTGTGAATAATATCAACTTAACACATCATACCAACTTAACACTTGTGAAAAATAAGTGCACTTAACTGTATTGAATGCATATCTTCTTTTGTGTTCAACAGAAGAAAGAAACTCGTACAGGTTTGGCACAACATGAGGGTAAGAAAATTTTGACACATTCTTTGGGTGAACTATCCCTTTAAAGGAGCATTTCACCCATTGCAACATTAATCTTTATTGAAAGTGGATCATATACAGTATGTAGTCGAAATGTAAAATATTTTTTTAATTTGGTGCCCTCTTGACCGAGAAAAGACAGAAAATAACCAAGGGGCGCCTAAATATGAAAAAACTACATGTCCCACAATCCACAGCTCCTCAAGCCACACCCACTAAGGAACAGCGGCGCAAACAGAGAATCCATTCTTCCGTCTACAAGGCTAACATTAGCTGTCACCGTCACCGGAGTTTGAAATTCATTTCACACAAAATGTCTAGTTGGCTGTGGCGAGCAGGACGATCGAGGGCAAGGGATGTAACTTAAGAGGACGGCCGCTCCGCGCGAGGCCGGTGGCGTGAGTTATAATAGAGACTGATAATGAAAGACACATGTGAGCCGCGCCGGTCCCGCCTCTCTCACGGAGAACCGAAAGCATAAAACGGGGAGCGACGACGGCAGATCGAGAGAGAAACAGGCCTGATTTAATGCTGTGTTTTGTTTCTGTTGTGTGTAACGTTACAGCAGTCGCCAATGAGGGGCTGCTGGCTTATACTTTCGTTTTGTATTTGTTCATTTTACTATTAAAATGCTTAAATGTTCGCCGGTTCCTGCCTCCTTCTTCCCACAACAACAAACCCCGTTAACGTTACATTGGCAAACTCATTAGTGAATTACACCTCATTTTTTATTTATTTCTGTTTGGTGAATTACTGCATGTTACCTGGATGTTTAGTCAGGCGAAACTACCACAACACAAACGTCCTTGTGCTCGTCTGATCAGAGATTTCCTCCAGGAGAAATTAATTGCCATCGTTGAAATTCTCTGCAGCAGACGGACTCTGTGTCCGTAGGCCGTAGCACGCAGCGAGAGCACAGGCAACAGCAAGCCGCCCAGCGCCAGAGTCAGTGCGGGGTCCTCGACCGCGACAGGCCGCCGCTTCGGCGTCTCCTGCTCCTCCATCAGCCTCAGCTGCTCTAAACTATACTGCGGCTCGTAAAGCCACGAACATCGGATTCGAGCAGCAGAATTTCAAAATCCTCTTCTTCCATATCATGTTTAGTTTCTTCCGTCATTGTCATAACTTACGATATCCACAGCGCTTGTTAGCTTAGCTTCCAAACAAGATGGCGGATATTGATTTCAATTTCTGCAAGTGAAGTCCCACCCACTGATCTGTAATAGGCTTGTAGGGTGAGTGGGTCCAACACCCTGGAATAATAATGAGCTAACATATGTAGTTCTAAACATTTTAATGAAATATGACTTCCTGCTTATCATGACGCAAAATTACGATTTTTACGTCACGATAAGCAGGAAGTTAAACACTTAAATCCTTATTTCTCCCATCTCAGGGGAAAATAAGGAAAAAAACCATGACCATTCAAAAATATGACTGGGTTTCTAAAGATACAAAGCTTAATGCAAATGGGTGAAGTGACCCTTTAACACGAATCACTGCTGGCAAGAACGGCTTTTAAGAAAACGTTTCAGTCTATGCAGCAGAAATGCATTTTTCTTAATCTGTGCTATATGAGAAAACAGACCAAAAGGGCCATAATGCATTTTTAATTTTTGCGCTGCCTGAACAAACACATTGTTCATTAAACACACTACCAACATTGTAATAGTACAAATCTGGTTTAAAATGAGCAAAATTACCCTTTTAAGACTGTAAAATTGGAGCAAATTTCACTTGCAATGCAGTGTTTCTTGCCATAAAACTTAACAGTCTGTGTATTGTTGTTTGTTTGTAAATTGTCATGTATCTCCTGACAACACTTTTTATGAAAATAAATATTTTATGAAGATTTGATACTTTAAATGTCAAAAGTCTTCCATATCCATTTGTGGCTTAAAAGTGTCCTTAATAAGTCAGACCACATAGGAGAAGTTTTCATACTATGAACCTTTTTAATGTGCCTCCTAACGTTTTAATTATCAATGAAACATCATAATGGGTTCTGTTTTTTTCCATTTGCAGAAGTCGTATGGCTCGCCAATAGGGACTCACTAAGCCCACCTGTTGGGCCAATGCCAGGCCATGCATGTAATAATTGAGTCATTAACAAAACAGAGCTACTTTCAGCCATCTGTGCGAAAGTGGAGCCAGATATAGGGATAAATCTCATGTACCACCATTCAATACCGATTGAATGGAAGCATATCTATTCAATGTCTTGCTGTTTCCATTAGGATGTCAATGACACAGCTCTGATTAAGTCATAGCTAATGCTGTAGCAATAACATTAGCATGTAGTCTCTGACAAGCCCCTTTATCCAACATGTGTGTGACTAAATGCATTTTTACAGACTACTCGTAAATGTTACGTAAACAGGCCACCTTGCTTTTCATTGGGTTTCAAGTAATGACTCAAGGCATCTTGGCAGGAGTATAGGTTCAGACATTGGATGATTGGTTCTGAAAGTCCAACACATGTTGAATCCATTTTAGTTTTTGAAAGACTGCTTTGGCTGATAAGATTGACATGGAAAGTTTGAAATTATGTTAGTGCCATCTTTTATTACAGCTAAGCCCTAACATTTGAAGTTACCTCTACCCAGTGAGATCCCTATTTGCAGCCGCCATCATTCCATCCCTTCATCGAGGCTATTTATGTTGCATGCTTATCAGTTGAAAGTCTAATCCCCAAAATACACCCATCCTAGCTGGTGCATGAACATAGCAGGCTATCTTCGATTAGCAACACTTGGACGTGACCCCATGCTCACCCCAGCATGGGTTCCTCCATTGAGACGCTTCATGCTCTCCTCATGCTGCATCTTTCACCAAGTGCCTCTCTCTCACTTGCCCTGGGCGCATCTAATTGAAAGCGATCTCGAGGCCTAGCAGAGATCCGTTTCTTTCCTAATCCTCCGCTGGGGGAAGCTCACATGGTCCCAATTACGTCGTATACTGGTTTCTCTGACTGCCTCTCTCTTTCTCCTCACTACCCTTCTCCCTTAGACTGGCCTGTGCAGGAGTTTATGTTATTAACTACGCACTGCACAGTTCCTGCCTGTCACGGGGGCCTGGAGATGTTATCGCCGACGCTGTGCGTATATGGTTACCTTGAAAATATTCCATAAATTAGATTGGGATTGGCAATTTTTGGAATATGGAAGAGAAGACAAGGCGGGAGGGGGGTGGGGAGAGGACAGGCTTCAGTGAAAAGAATAGGACAAGAGGATCTGCTGGTGTTTGTTTTGGACAGAGAGACATTAGAGGTATGTCACTGGCGAGCTGAAAGGTGATCCACGGAACAAGAATAAAAGAAGCTGGGAAATGCTTAAGGGACTCTTGGAGATTCTTCTAACAATCAAAATGAGACAAAAAGTTCCTATTTTTACAGAAATTCCAATGGTTCAGTTCTGGATGAGAGACAGCAGTTTTTTTTTCTTTTTTGTTCAACTTCTGCTCAATGATAGAAGTTATTTCCTCATAACCAAATAGGTCTGTGTAAGTTGAAAGAGCCTAAAGAAAAGAAAAAACAATGACCTTCCCAAATGAATAGCATCCTATGGAAGCCCATAAGTGACTGAATATGAATGCTCTAGATAGGCAGCAACTCTGCACTATAGAAATAACACTTCTTACGTGAAGCACATAGGAGGCTGGACTCATAATTGATTCCAATAGAATTTCAACTAGTGGTCCTCTATTGTGATCATTGAATCAAATTTTAGATATCTTTCTTATTTGACTCACATATATCAGCTTTCAAATGTGTGAAATAGTCAGGTGTGATATAAAATGGGAATTGGGAACAATTGAGAACGGTTTTAATGCACACCTTCCAGCCAAGGGTGTGTTCACACTTGGCATGTTTGGTTAGATTAAAACGAACCCTGGTGCGATTACTCTGTTACCCCTTTTCCACCAAAAAAAGAACTGGTTCGGAATTGGTGCTGGTTCAAAGTTGGTTCGGAGTTGGTTCAACTTGTGAAACCGCTTCAGAACCTATTTGTTTTTCCACTGACTAGAGCGCACAGGGAACGACGTCGTTACGTCACGGTGTACGTCGCCATACGTCTTAGCTAGAAACGCTTGCAAATACAACATTACTTTCGGATTATCTCTAACTCGTGTACCAAGAAAGCTTTAAAAACAATTGAAATATGTAAGTCTTTAAATCTTTTCATTTGATATGCAATTATTTCTGATAAGTTATGTACCCCTGTAATTGTGTCTTTTTCTTTCCATTTATTTGTTCTATATTGTGACTTTTCTTCTTTGCTTATAATGAATTCAATAAAAAAATTACAAAAATAGAAACGCTTGCGTTAACTTCTAGCATAACAATTACAAAGGCGGACTGCATCGTGTTTCTGCAAATGTTTCTCTTGGCTTTGCGATCCTTTATTATGGTCAGAAAAGATGTTTAGAACACATCTAAACCCGCCCCCAGCCCCCGACGTAAGCATGACATGGTAAAAGAACATTTCTAGTCCAGCAAAGCAACGCATTCTCACCCCAAGGCGTCACCTTTGACCATGCTTCAATATTTGACGTTTTAGGCGCCCTTTAGCGTCACTTACATGACGCGATCCTACGGCGTCATCTAACTGACGCTAAAGGAAAGCGTCTGTTAGAGGACGCGGTTAGGTTTAGGTGTGGGGTGGGGGTAGGGTACACGCGATCCTAGGGCGTCATCTAACTGACGCTAAAGGGCGCCTCAAGCGTCAGATATTGAAGCATGTCCAAATGCTTCCCAAGGCGTCAGTTAAGTGACGCCTTGGGGGTGAGAATGGGCTGAGCAAAGAGTTGGTGCCGCTTTGGAACCAGTTCTCCTGGCCGAGAACCGGTTCTTTGGCTGTCGAAACACAAAGAACTGGTTCGCGCGCAGGCACCGGCTCCGAACCGGCTCTCAAAATGCTTTGGTGGAAAAGGGACTTGTTAGTGCTGTTCATTTGAATAAGTGTGTGAACGCTGCCATCTGAACCCTGGTGCGCAACAAACAAGCGGACTGAGATGCTGAAAAGATGGTTCTCGGTCTGCTTCTAAAAGAACTCTGGTGTGGTTTGAATGAAATACGGACCAAAGACATGTAAATAAAGCAAAAACAGGAAATGATGTCACAAGATGCTACCCTAAAAAGGACAGAATGCTCAAGCATTCCTATTTTTGGTGATGTTGCCCATCACAGTTCGGTACAGGCTACAGAACCACGATCTTCATTTGTGTGTATTACAGGATTCCTGCCACTGTTTCTGACTCCTTTACACATTTTATAAACTCTTTTACGAGTTCTCAGCTGGTCAAAATACCATCATACGTAGGCTGCTCACATACAGTGAATGCATTTATCCCAGCACACAGCATTGTTTTGGATGTTTCGGTAAGTTCCAACGCAATGCGGAACAAAACCTGGCCAATCAGGTTGTGAACAAATCTCTTTAGGTTTGGAATCTTTTGTTTCGGTGTTAAAATGCCAATGTGAACGATGAGCGGACCAGTACTAAATGTTTCTTGCTGGGTTGTCTGGACCAAACAAAGCAAGCGAACCAATCTACAAGTGTGAACACAGTCAGAATTGAGTATTCAGACAGACTATGGTATAGACAGAAAAAAATAAAGTATATCATACATAAATACTGGATTAAACAGATTTTTAATTAGATATTTCTCTCTTAGATGATTTTTCACTAAGCCTGTCGTAATGCATTCTGGGATTGCATTCTCCACAAACCATATGCCAGAGTTTCAACCCTGCTCCCGGGCCACTACAGTCCTGCAAACTATATTTCCAACCTGCTTCAGCACACCTGCATGTGTAGTTTCAAGTGATCCCAAAGAGCTTAGCTGCTACAGGTGTGTTTGATTAGGACTGGAGTTATACTCTGCAGGACAGTGGTGCGTCTCAATCAGCTCCCTAGCTTCCAATGAATCCATGAATCAGTTTATAGTGTAAGCCTAAACAAAGTCAGGCACTGGTAAAACAGTAAGGACCCTGGCTCACTACACATTGGGACACTGATAGCTATTCCCGGCAACATGACAACGTCCTCATTGCACAACTTCACTACTGGTATTTATGAACAGCACAACTTATACCTTTCATTAGTTGTAAGGTTATTTAAAGTTCATTATGATACATACTTTGCTTGTTACATATACATGCAACATTTCAGCCATAAATGAAATTATAAATGTAAGCTAGATTGTTTAATACCTGTCTATCAATTTATGTTTATGCTGCCTGAAATATAATTAAATAATGGTTTGTATTTTTTTTTTTAAACATGTCATTACAAAAAACGGTAACACTTTATTTCGATAGTCCACTTTAGACATTCTACAAACTATAAGTAACTTTTCAACTACATGTCAACTAACTGTCATTAGAGTATTAGTAGACTGTCAGCTTAATATCTGCTAACACTTTATTTTGTTGGTCCCCCAACAGACATTCAACTGACTATAAGTAACTTGGCGACTACAAGTAAACTTATTCTCCTAACCCAAAGCCTAACACCTAACCATAACTTAACAGTCTACTGACAGTCTACTATTATATACTAATACTCTAATGAGAGTTAGTGGACATTGAAAAGTTGAAAAGTTACTTATAATTAGTAGAATGTCTTACAATGTCTAAAGTGACTATCGAAATAAAGTGTAACCCAAAAGGCAAGTCACGCGTGTCATTATGTGACGAGTTGAATCATGTGATTTATGTTTCGTGCTTCATAACTACTGTTAAGGGAACATAGTGAGCCTCGATGGCTCCTGGTTTTCATGGTGCACTGTGGGACTTTTTAGGGAGTGAACGTTTCAGTGTGCACTGGAAGGATTTTTGCGATTGAGCCCCTAAAATGTCTGACTCCCTGATCAATGCCCTATACAATGCTGCTCTATTATTTGGGACAAATCTTAGAAGATAACATAAAATCGCTTTACATTTTGGAATATCCTTTGCTATTGGAGCACACTAATTGATCAGGATTTTTGGTAGGGATCTCACTGGGCTTTGGAGCAGGTTTTGGCTAAAATGCTTTGTTAATGTTTTATACTTTCAATACCTCATTAGGTCAAATAGGTTTCCATCCACCTATTTTTAGGTGCATTTTGGAATATTGCATAAAAAAAACTTAATGGAAACGCCAAGATGCACATGAATTCTAAGAATGCACGTAAAAAACATAAATTTCATAATTTTTTTTATCCGATATAAGAAGATTTGCAAAATCTACAGCTGAAACATACCTTGGGAAAAAGAAACTGATTTTCCTCACCAGGGAATATGAATGGATAACTGGACTAACCAGCAGATCAATTTCATTGCACAGCATGTCAAATGTTTGATAATTCTGCAATGGTTTGATCATTCTGCAATACCTGAGCCAAATTCTGTCATTTTATGATGGAGGAAAAAAGAGCTTGTTTATTCCCTGATTGCAGAAACTTTGGATATTTTGCACTAATTTCCTAAGAAGTAACGATTTTTTTCTCTTGCACACATGGGATGGAAACGCTGCTATATTCGCAAATGTTTTATACGATATTCCCAATTTTGCGCAAAGTTAAATTTGCTAGTGTCTCACTCTCATCATGATTTAATTTCAGCAAATGTGAGTCTTTTATTTTGAAACAGTGATATCAGGAGGTACTCTTGATCAGCTCACAAAAGTCTAATTAAAAGGCACATCAATATCTATCATTCATATATAAAAGAAAAATACATAATTTTTACACCTTCATTTATTCAACTGTTAATAAATGTACAGAAAATGCACAATAGATTATTTCACATCAGTTACCTTAATTTAAAAAAAAAGTTCCAATACCCCAAATTAAATAATACATTAAATAGACAAATAAAAAAACTCTTTGTCATTTGATCTATATTTGTGATATTAATGACTATTGATCCATCATTGTGATAAGTCAAAGGTTGTCTCATGTGGCTTTTTATGTAACTGACATTTCCTGAGGAAAAACTACTTTTACTGAAAGGTCATACTTTTCACCTCCAGTAGTTTTAACGATTTCAGTTCCTCTTAAATTATCACACGGATTGCAAATTAAATTATCATTATTTCCTGGTTAGGACATAACTATTTATAAAGGTCATCATAGGCTACTAAAAACTATTTTATTTTAAAGTAGCTTGTTCTATATTTGATGTGCATAATTTGCAATGCAACACATATTTTAATCTAAATATATATTTTTTATTCCATTAAATGTGATAATATATAAAAATCATGTGGAGTTATCACAAAAATCTAAATTAATTAGTTACATTTTTTATTTAAAATCATATACCATCAGCAATACAAGTGGATAGGATAGTATAGATAAAATAGATAGGATAATATTGATTTTTTTTATCGAAATGCAAAATTCCTGTTAAAGACCTACAACAGTTATCCTTAAACAACATTCATGAATCAGACGAGCCATGTTGTTACCATGGAAAGAGAGATCACAAAGAGCACTGCATATTCGGACATGACACAAACGCAAAGACAAATTGCGTGAAACTGTAAAGATTTGCTACAAAATCATATTATCAGCTTATCATTGTGAATCATTGTGAACACATTTGAATGTACATGCTCAATAATTGATTTTTGTTCATTTTTACAAAGCAAAATCTTACATAATGCATCTTTAAAGGGGACATATCATGCAAATCTGACCTTTTCTGTTTAAGTGCTATAATCGGGTCCCCAGTGCATCTACCAACCCAGGAAACGTTGGTTTTCAGGTTAACTGTGCCAGTTGTGTCAACTGTGCCACAACAAGTACATAAATGTATCCACTAACCATTCAGAAACATCTAGGTGTGTCTAAAAGTTGCAGACTCTTCTTGAGTCTTCCTGTAAGGCTGCACTCTGCTACTGTTTTTTTTCTGAGATTTTGGATGAGTGAGATTATTCACGTTTTGTTACTCCTGTAGTATCGGACGCTTGTGTAAAGTATCGGCTGTCTTCTGAGCAGGCGCTCATTTGCATTTAAAGGGACACACACACAAACGGTGCATTTTTGCTCACACCCAAAAAGGGGAAGATTTGACAAGCTATAATAAATGATCTCAGGGGTATTTTGAGCTGAAATTTCACAAACACATTCCGGGGACAACATAAATTTATATTACCATCTTCATAATATGCCTAGCCTGACTACTTCAGACTTCGTACATCCGCTTTATTTAATTTCACTTCTGTACTCAGTTTGAGACAGCGACATGTCTTTTAGTTTTCCTCCGGCGTGAAAACAGCTGGCCCAATCAACGAACAGAGGGCGGGCTGAGAGGCGTGACGTAGACGCTAAGCGCCGAGTTTAAGATTGGGGAAATCGAAAACGACCGCAAATATGGAGACTCTGGAGACAGAGGTATGCAGCTCTGTTGTGGAGAATATTCCCGGCATTTGCAAACTGAAGCCCGAACAAGAAGAGTGTTTGTTAGACATTTTGAATGGAGGTGATGTTGTGGCCGTACTCCCGACAGAGTCTCTTTTATCTGTCGAGCTCGAACTAGCACGCTTTTGACAGGTCAGTGTCTCCTTTCTTTTCCAGTTCTTAAATATTGCCATGTCATACAGTAATCTCGCAATTAAGTTGCCGCATTTCCGACAAACTCGAGAGCTGTGTTTAACAAAACTAATCCTAACTTTGACAGTTGGCTGCAACAATTTTCCTGTTTTTCTCTACTGTCAAATATTAGTCAAGAGGCCCCGATTGTGCCATGGATGCATAGATTTACTTCACATAATCTACAAAAGTCGTTCACAGCTATGTGCTCTCTGGTATTTCGCTCAATGGTTTCGTTTTCGCATCATATAACTTATGTGTTTACAGGTTTATTTCGATGCGGCTGAGCTGGCACATAACCAAACTATTTGTGATTTACTTACGGCCGGGTAACCAATGATTTTATACTTCAGACAAACGCCCCCTCGCAATAAATAAAACACTTTTCAATGATGTCACTCCAGACTCTTTCTACGAAGCAAAGCGAAGTAGCAGATTTCGGTATTACCAGGCTATAATATGCTACCTTTAAGATACTGTACCTTACCAGGGCAATAAAGAAAGCAGAATACAATTCATAAAACCAAATATCCATTGGCTCACTGAAAAAAACGTTTTTAGTTACACTGCATTTTACAGTACTTGCACTTACCCAAGAAAGCACTGAATAATATAGGGTACTTACATGGGTAAAGATCAGGTGTACAGTAGTATGTACGTAAAACATATGTACATGTGGAATAAAGTGCAATAAATCTTTCTTCTAAATTGGGGAAAACAAACGAAGGAAAACCGCTGAAATAATATTTACCATTTTTTCTTCACAAATAAATTATTTTGAGACAAGATTTATGAAATTAACCTGCAGCATACAGGTTTAGAAAAACATTTGATTCGAAAAGATCCCTGATTTCAGGAATGTTCCCTATTAATTCTAATATGCGTTGAGGTTGACTCAACACCTTACTTCTACTTCATAAAATGCATTAGCATGAAAAAAGTGAAGTTTGAAGTATTTTCTTAATAGTATTGCTAAGAACTGCCAAGATTAATATGTCTGATTTGCTCTTTTCTTCAACTGTCAAATATGAAACTTCCAATTACTCTGTTTTAGTAATTGCTTCAAGAGTAATTGAAAGACCTGAATTTCCAGAAAGACCTGATTTCCAAGATAAGCACAGAGTTCTTGATGATAAGCTTTGGTAACTCCAATATTGTGACCATTATTTAGTGTGGAAGAGTTCAAATGTTCCTTACAGTATTTTATTTCTTAATGGTGACCACACATACGACTGATATGACTCCATCTCTTGTGTTGAAAACGTCTTCAGGGCTTTCCTTTTAGGCGATTCTCTTTTTAAGGATTCGATTTTTCATTTCTGACATAGGAAATATGTACTCTACGTGGCAGCACCTTCAGCTTCATAAAACTGCATTTAAGGATAAAGGTGAACCTCTATCCATGACTTGTATAGGGTAAAATGCCCCCAGTGTTGGGTGTAACTAATTACTAAGTAATCAGTTACTGTAATTTAACTACTTTTCCCTTGAAAATGTAAAGTAAGGGATTACTCTTCATTTATCTGTAATTTAATTACAGTTACTTCAGATGTAATTGAGGTAAATACTGTGTATAGATCAATCCGATCTCACAGCGATTCGTATGCATTTTATGAGGAATCTAAATATTACGACCGCACTCGAATTATTGTAAAATATGTATGAAAAAAGTGTGAGATCAGACATAAAACAATAGTGGGTTTAACATCAAAATGTATTGTCTGATGCTAAAAACTATGTTTTTATAATGTAACCTTCTCCACCTTGGTCAGATTTAGGATAATTCATGCAATTTTATAGTATTTATTTGAAAGAATTAAGACAGACTCATGTCTATCCTTGTATTATTCAGCTGGTTGAGATTGATATGGGATTTTGAAAGTAATTAGTAATTAAATACTTTTTAGAGAGAGTAATTAGTACAGTAATCTAATTACACTGCTGAAGAGGTAATTAGTAACTAGTAATTAATTACTTTTTTAGAGTAACTTACCCAACACTGAATGCCCCATACATATTTTTTTTCTACAACAGAAACCCGAGAGATAACCGTCACAAACTCCTCCTTTTTCTTTTGGAATGCTAATGCCAATCTTGCTTTTTGTTCATTTACACAGATAATACCAAACATTGCTGCCATTCACACAACAACTCCACACAAACTCTAACTGTGAAGCCCAACTTCACCCATGTCAGAGCAGTGGCTTCAGGAAAGGAAAGCCTGATTATTCGTAACTTAATACAAAAGTGCGCCGGTTGCTTAGAAACCCAAACACGGCTGGGCCGCCCAGAGGTCAGAGGTTCAGCCATGGCTCGGGGCGACCGACGCAGAACTCTGTTACCTGTTTCACTGTATCTCCACGCATGGCTAACAGGCGCGCGCTAGCTCTGTTTTTAACAAGGGGCCTCTGGCTCCCACTGCGGCTCGCTTTAATTGTGTCTCTTGAAAGCCAGCCACTTTTGAGAAAGCTTGCAATTCCACATCGTCTAAACTTATGAGTGGGGGAATTACGCCTGCACTTAGAGGCATCTTTAAATGAAAGCAGTAAAATATATTCATTCTGAAACCCTTCTGCAAGTTTTTTTTTTTTTTTTCCCAAGCTGTTTAACGATGAGGCTATCGGAGAGGGATAAAAATGCATTGGCTACGGAGCAACAGCTGGCATGAGACACAGATGCACTTGGTCACCTCTTTGCCTTCTGCATCTCATTAAGAAAACAAACATCTCAAATGCTTCTTTGCATGTTATGCAAATACGCATCCAATGCATGAAATGCACAAAGCAAACAAGTAGGCTACTGCAAAGGCTGGATATTGTATCTGAATACTGTGAGGTGAATATCAAATCTGCACTAAACATGAATTTTTATGCACAGTCAGGTTTTAATTGACAATAATTTAGCATGCAATGCTGGAAAGTGCACTTATGTACATATTTTTTAAATAGCACAGTACTTTTCTTGCAGATAAAAGATTATTAATGCAATAAAAAGCAATGTAAGTGTGCTTAAAAGAGTTCTTTATGGGCTTAAGTGTACTTTTAAAAAGTGCACTATGTAATTTGTCATGTTTTAAAGTACACTTATTTAGATGTGTTGACTAACATACTAAAGCACATGTAAAGTAATTATATCTAGTGTGTTATTTGATATTTAAAGTGAAAAATACATAAATTGCAAGTGTGTAGTTACAAATACATTTAAATTACATTACTAAATTCAATTCACATGTATTTGTATTGCATTTTCACAGTACATATCATTTCAAAGCAGCTTTAAAGAAAAGGCAGATGAGTGTTCTGGTATCAGAGATGTCCAAGTAACGTCCATATTTAACCCTTGTGCTGCATTAGATTTTTAACACCGTTGAGTGCATTAAGGACCAAAAATGGCCACATATTAAACATTGCCTAAAATATTATATATTATTATTATTTTCCACTTTTACCAAGTTAAATCTTTTAACCAGCATCAGTCCTCATCATAACTACCAAAAATGTATTCAATTTCAGGATTTTAACCCTTTAATTACAAGTTTTGTTTGCGAAACCATCGATTTGTATAAGAGGAAAAAACACAAAAATTCAATTATTTTCAATAAACTAAATGCAAAGAGAAAACTTTAGATTTGGATTATCACAGTCCCACTTTGCAAAAAATCCCACTTAGCGCGTTAGAGACCAAAAATGGCCACCTATTAAACATTGCCTATTGCCTAAAATAAGGTGCATTTCCACCCATAGGGAATAAATATGTAGTGACGTCATCTGGTGGAATGCACTATATAATGCAAATATAATGCTTTTGCTTCAAAATGAAAGGATGTTTGTGCAAAAATCATGTTTCATGTATTACTGACAGCCTCAGATTTAAACAACGTTTTAATGGGTTTCAATGGGCCATTTTTGGTCTTTATGGTGCTGAGTGTTACTATTTGATCTACACAGTGTGTGTTATACATATTTTGCAAAATGGGATCACATTTTTTACATGTATCCAAAAAGTCACAATTTTGCCAAATTTCATACCATTTGCATTAAAACAGCCAAAATGGTCAAAGAAATTAAACTGCAAAAGACCAAAAATGTCCCTAATGCAGCATAAGGGTTAAGAAATGTTCAGTTCTATAATGCGAATCATGCAGTTAGGTAACATCATGTAATAATTTAAGGAAGAAACAATGAGCTCATTAAAGTAATTAACATATATTTTAGTTTACCATAAGTGCCTGACAGCACAATACGCTGCATATTTCAAAGACAATAGAACTAAGTGAGACGAAAGGCGAACTAATTGCATTTAGCCTTAATGTATGTGTAAACTATAATGCATTTCCATTTAATTGTAAATAACATGCTAATTAAGTGTCCGAAAACATTACAGTTCATTCTCACAGTAAGTATATTCTTTTTAAAAGTATGCAAATGTGTACTTCTTTCTCACAAGGGCTTATTTCCTATGAAAGAGTCAGCATTAGAAAAAAATTCTGTTTTGTGTTAACAGTAGTTAACAAAACGCAGCAAATTGTGAACCTGTCAAAACAGTCAGCTCAAAGCGATCTGTTCCACAGCGCTTGAAATCTCCATAAACCCCACACCCCCTTTCCTGCAACGTCTCAAACCGAGTCTGGTCTTCATTTGAGCTTCCTGATACAAATGAAAATGTGCAATGTCCAACACCAGTGTGGCATGACTCGGGAGCCCGCGGTCCCCAGTTGAGCAACGGCTTCGCAATGCGATGTAAAGCGTGTCCTACACTTCGGAGCATGTGGTTTTGATTTCAGAATGTTTTATTGCTGAACAATGTTTCTGCCTTGGAGCGCAGAAGCATGTATAAAGAGCATATTGTCCCTCGATGCCCACCCTCAGCACATATGACATCAGTGCGGCTCTGGCTGGCATATTTCGTTTTAATAGTAAGTTCTGTCATTGACCAATCACTGCGCTACAGTCGCTTCTATTTGCCCGCACTCTTTAACAACTGCCTATCTGTCCACATGCTTATCTTCAGTGGCAGGATTTTAATAGACATTAGTCTGTCTGCACCGGGTAGTGGCTGTAAAATCAAACCACAATGACCAGGCCGGGCTTAAACCATAGCCAAGATGTGAGATCAAAGAGGGACATTTCAGCATGTGAAGCCAAGCACTGTTAGCTAAAGCTCTTAAAGAACACGGCTATCATATAAAACAGAAAGAAACAAGAAAACTTGAGCTATTACACACACATTGGGTTAATGGAAATATAAAACCTCAGACAGCAACGATCCACCCGGCCTCATTGTAAAAACCCAACCGCTTGGGTAACGGGAAATATTTCTGTGGGAACTGGTATTATTGGATACAACCCTCCAAAACTGTCTTGACACCACAGACAGATATAATCACAACCACAATTCCGGCTATAGGCAAAATAATGGAGTTGAAATAATTTGATTATTCAGTGTGCAGTCTTACTTTGTTCATTGTCATTGATGGTTTGGAAACACGTAAATAAACTGATGGAATACTTTTTTTTTTTTTTTTAGTCTGTTTTACATCCAATATGCTCGTTCGACACTATAGATCATAAAATACTCTTGGATCGACTACAAAACTACACTGGTGTTCAGGGACAGGCATTAAGATGATTTAGATCGTACTTATTTGACCGTTATCATTTTGTCTGTTTAAATGGGGAAAAGATAACGTCAGTAGACTATGGAGTACCGCAAGGATCGGTGTTAGGCCCTCTGCTATTCTCAATATATATGCTGCCACTTGGTAAAATTATAAGAAAACATGGAATTGATTTCCACTGTTATGCTGACGACACTCAATTATATATTTCATCACGACCAGATGAAATCACTAACCAACATCTAAATTGACAGAGTGTCTCAAAGATATAAAATGCTGGATGACGCGTAATTTCCTGCAATTAAATTCAGATAAAACGGAGGTATTACTTATTGGTCCAAAAAACTACCCACAAAACCTCTTACAATACAACTTTATATAGAATGATGTCCTGTTACTTTATCCACTACAGTAAAAGACCTGGGTGTTATACTAGATTACAAGTTGTCTTTCAAAAATAATATGTCATATGTTACAAGAACAGCCTTTCCAACTTAGAAACATTGCTAAGCTACGTAACATGCTATCTGTTTCTGATGCAGAAAAATTAGCATTCATGACCTCAAGGCTAGATTACTGTAATGCATTATTAGCTGGTTGTCCTGCATCCTCAATAAACAAGCTACAGTTAGTACAAAATGCAGCTGCTAGAGTTCTTACTAGGTCAAGAAAATATGATCATATAACACCGATTTTATCATCTCTACACTGGTTACCTATTACGTTCCATATCAATTACAAAGTACTACTACTGACCTATAAAGCCCTAAATGGTTTAGCTCCTGTGTATTTAATGGACCTTCTTTCGCCCTCCAATCCATCACGTTCTTTAAGATCACTAAATTCGAGGCTTCTGGTCATTCCTAGGATATCTAAGTCCACTAAAGGAGGGAGGGTGTTCTCGCATTTAGCTCGTAAACTCTGGAATAGCCTTCCCATTATGGTTCAAGGCTCTGACTCGCTGTCCCAGTTTAAAACTAGATTAAAGACGCATCTCTTTAGCCAAGCATCCACATAATGCTTACCTTTTATTCCACTGTTGAATCAGATCGAATGCATTTAAAACTTGAAGAGTCTGTAGGTTATTTGTTTGCATAGTATTTACAGTCATTACTTTCCTGTGTATATTGTGTGAATGACAGGTGGTTGGGCAGATATTGTGTTTTGCGGTAGGAGGTATGCCATACGGAACCGTTGCCACTGAAACTGCTTTAACCACCAGTGGGGCTCAACAGCCTTAGTCAAACGGGTTGGCGCGTATGGTTGGGTTGCGGAGGGATTGTGAAATTGTGTTTTTTTTTTTTTTCTCCATCATGTTAAAAAGATGTTAAAAAACATCAAGTTCGTCAGCTCCAGTTTGTATCCAGCCTCTCACAGAGACTTCAGATGCCCCCAACACCTGCGATGAGACGACTAAACGCCTGTGAAGAGACGACTCGACGCCTGTGAAGAGAGGACTCAAAGCCGGCGATAAGTTATGCCCTAAATTATTACATGATTAACTAAATGTATTTTTCCATGTACTTTTCTGTAATGCACTTTCTGTAAAGCTGCTTTGAAACAATATGTATTGTGAAAAACGCTAGACAAATAAATTTGAATTGAATTGAATCCCACTATAAAAAAAAAATCCCACTTTTCTTAGCTAATAGTAAAGTGTCCTTTCAGTAATTTCGACTGAGTGGGACACCCCCCACCCCGGAATACGATTTCACCCCTGCCCCAGGTCTGTGCACTCTCAAAACTCTGAAACTGGGTTCTTATAATGCTTGTTACACTTCTTAGAAATAAATTTGACAGACAAATTTAACTATGATATAATATAATTTAGTACAAAGGAGCAAGAGAAAGGGAAAGCAGAACTGCAACTCAAATCAGCTAATCAGAAAACAAATAAGTCGCCTTGCTTTTGCCTTGCTTAGGGGTTATTTAATACTTAACAATATTATTGATCTATGTTGTACTACTTTCATGTTATCACTGTGAAGCTGCTTTGATACAATCTGTATTGTGAAAAGCGCTATATAAATAAATGTGACTTGACTTGACTTAAGTAATAATAAAAAATAAACAGGGCAATACATGATAATAGGAATGATAGTTATAATAATAGTTATACGATAAGTTTGGGGTCTGTAACTTATTTCATCAGTAATTTATTCTTCTGTTTGTGAAATAAGCCTCTTATAACCAAAGTTGTAACCTACAGTATAAACAGAAATATTGTGAAATATTTCAACTATTTTCTATTCTAATATATTTTCTGTGTAAGTAATTTTAATACATATTCAGCAGGCATTCAGTCTTCAGTGTCACATGATCCTTCAGAAATCATTCTAATATGCGGATTTAAAACACAGGATGCTTTGTGGGAATCGTAATGCTTTTTTTCTGTAAAAAAAAAAAGTAAAAAAAAACCACCATTTATTTAAAAAAAAAAAAAACACCATTTATTTAAAAAAAAATTGTAGCAAAGTAATGCTGAAAAAGATTTTCAGAGCTTTGTTATGCAGTTGCTAAGGTGCGGTTGTCAGAGCGTTGTTATGTAGTTGCTAAGGTGCAGTTCTCAGGTGTTTACTGTACCAAGTCAAAAAAGCCTACCTTTATATGGCTCTGGTCCCTCCTCCAGTGCAAGTCTATGGGATTTGTCCACCTGGTTTATGATCCAAAATATAAAAATCGTTAAAATACTGATGGTAACTATGGAAGCTTGTTTCCGCCACTGAATAAAAAAATAAAGTAAATAATTGCGACTTTTTATCTCACAATTCTGACTTTTTTTCTCACAATTGCGAGATAAAGAGTCCGAATTGCGTGATATAAAGTCAGAATTGCGTGATATAAAGTCAGAATTGCGAGATATAAAGTCAGAATTGCGTGATATAAAGTCAGAATTGCGAGATATGAAGTCAGAATTGCGAGATATAAAGTCAGAATTGCGTGATATAAAGTCAGAATTGCGAGATATGAAGTCAGAATTGCGAGTTATAAAGTCAGAATTGCGAGATATAAAGTCGCAATTGCGAGATATAAAGTCAGAATTGCGAGTTATAAAGTCAGAATTGCGAGATATAAAGTCGCAATTGCGTGTTATAAAGTCAGAATTGCGAGATTTAAACTATTCTGAGGGGGGGAAAAAGTTAGTCTTTTTTTCCCCCCTTAGAATTGGCCTAATAAGTCGCAATTGCGAGTTTATTTCTCACAATTCTGAGAAAAGATGTCAGAATTTCGACATATAAACTCGCAATTATGTGTTATAAAGTCAGAATTGCGAGATGTAAACTCGCAATTGTGAGAAAAAAAGTCACACTTCTGTCTTTTTTTCTCAGAATTGCGACTTTATATCACACAATTCTGACTTTATATCTCGCAATTCTGACTTTATATCACACAATTCTGACTTTATATCACGCAATTTTGACTTTATATCTCGCAATTCTGACTTTATAACACACAATTCTGACTTTACAACTCGCAATTGCGACTTTATATCACGCAATTCTGAGAAATAAACTCAGAATTGTGAGATAAAAAGTCACAATTATTTATTATATTTTTTTATTCAGTGGCGGAAACAAGCTTCCATAGGTAACCTAAGCAAACATTGTTAATAAGCATACTTATTGACAGTGTTTAATAAAAAGTTCTGTCATGAAACTCCACATGGCACGGGCTGATAGGTCTGTTCAATCTGCTTACAATCACATCATTCTCTATATGGCACAGCTGATTGGTTCCTGCTGTATCAGTAGCCAATGAGCTCGCTGCTTAACTTTCAAGTACTTTGGTCAGCTGCTGTAGAACGTAGCACACTTTCAGAAACCCTCTACCTTCCCCAGCTCCACCTGTGTAGATCTGCAATGGGTAATTCAAGAACGCTAGATTGTGGCAATAACAGCAGCAGAAGCGTAGCAGATCTATTCTTCCAAGACCAAAGATAAAATTATTGTCATATCCATTACCATGCCAAACAGTCCAAGAGTTGTCATGACAGAACTATAATTTGAGAATTATTGTTTCATTTGAATTGATGATTATTGTTATGAGTAACTAAAGGAGTGTGCAGTTATATGACCATTTAATGCTCTGGCTCACTCAGGTTGGCATCAGACCTTCTCTGAGCAGAATGCTGAAGTGCTGCTTTCATTGCTTGCAGGTGACTGAGGATAAACTCGGTTATTTGCACAGCTGTGTATACGCACATCTCGCTCCAGGAAGACATGCTCTTATTCCAAATCAAATTTCCCCGTCTTCCATCTATTCATCCGTCCAGTGGAATCCAGAACGGAGGAGTGTCAAGCGTGGGTTTGGTGAGCTGCGTCAACATCCACAGTCATGTTCCACAGGGGTCATAGATTTAACAAAGCCCAGGACTAAATTACACTCATTTCATGTGAATCCCATTTAATTAGGTGTGAAAATGGGTTTCATAGGTTCATCTCCCTGGGTTTTCCATTCCAGTATGAATACCAAATATACCACAAAAGAAAAACATTGTTTTGGTTGTGCTTCATCTCTGTACTGTGTATGAATATGACTCTTCACAATATAGACCATTTTGCAAGATGTAAACAACACTGGTCCAGAAACACTTCCTGTTTCAGTTTTTTCTTTATTTCAGAACATCTTAAAGATTTTTTAACTTTTTAATTCAGTTTTATATATTCTGTTGGTTGTATTTTATCCCAGCTTTTATATAGTTTTAAAAAAACTGAAACAGGAAGTGCTTCTGGACCAGTGTTGTTTACATCTTGCAAAATGGTCTATATAGCTGCTAGTGCTTTACAATGAACTGTGTTAGAGAGCTACAATGGCAATTTATCTGTTCAGTAAAATGCCTTACTCACCTGTTGAGTTATGAAAACACAAACTCAGCGCCGCGTTTGCAACATTTCGAATCCTCTGTGTCATTAATCCCACATCTTATCATACATGCGTCAAAGTAGCCGGAGCAACTTCGATTCTATTTACGGATATGACGAGAGTCGTTAACTGGCGTGTGACGTATGTAGGCCTACGCAATTTTCCGCGAAAACAATCAGATATAAACATTTATTATAGGGTTATCATAGTGAATCAGTGCGAGATAAAAACAGGTTTTTTGGAAGAAAAAAAAGGATTAATGATGTATTGACTCACTATTTCGATTTTGTTATTAAATTTTTTTTAATAAAACAGGATGTATATTTTTAAGATTTAGGATTTCATTTTAGGACTGCATGTTAAACAAGGGGTAAAAAATGGTGTTTATAAACTATTGAAAAGTCAAAACTGTCTGATACAGTCAACTTTACGTTTATCGTGATCTTAAAAACATTTTGATCGAAAGACTTATGCTGAAACTGCTTCTGCAGAAAAAAATAGGCTAAGACAAAAGTTGAAACAATTTTAATAATGATGATGATGGTGATGCACCAATGAGATAATATTTTAGAGTAAGTCTAGAGTGGCAACTTTGATAAGCATAACATATGAAGCAATTTCTATTGTTAAAAAAAAAGGAAAACATCAGCTGCTAGCATTTGTCCATTTTATGAATTGATCTTTTCAGTTAGGTTGCAAATTTATTAGAAATAAATAAGTCAATGCTATAACACTGGTTTGCTGGTTGCCTGATCTTCCTCAACAGCACTATAGCATTTTCATTCATCTATGATAAAGAAGTGCACTATACTTTTAAAAACAGTAGCCTACTTATTATGGAAATATGCTACGGTAGAAGAATATACTGAATGTAATGTTTTAGACATATATATTTCATTTATATTAAATAAGTAAAACTTAAGAGAGCTTTTTTGACCAATTTATGTAGGACTTAATATCTTTTATATATTGAATTGGTAATATTTTACAATAAGGATCATTTGTTAACATTAGTTAATGTAATAACTCACATGAACTAACCATGAGCAATCCATAGTGTATTTGTTAATCTTTGTTAATAATAATAGAACTGTTCACTGTTAGTTCATTTTAGTTCACAGTGCATTAAATAATGTTAACACGATTTTAATAAAGTATTAGTAAATGTTGAAATTATCATTAACAAAGATTAATAAATGCATACGTGCAGTTCATTGTTAGTTCATGTTAATTAACTAATATTAACTAATGAACCTTATTAAGTCTTACCATTTAATTTCATACATAAATGTCTTGTGTTGAATATACTGACAAGCATGTATAGTAACTACAATATACTTGTAATGTAATTTCTGTTGATGTTTCATATTTGTTAAGATGAAATTGAAATTTAGTACATTTCAAATATATAACTTTATATCAAATAACACTATTGTATTAAACATATAATCAAGTATAGACCATTTTGCAAGTTGTAAACAACACTTCCTGTTTCAGTTTTTTAACACTACACAAAAGCTGGGATAAAATACAACCAACAGAACATATAAAACTGAAACAAAAAGTTAAACAACATCTTTAAGATGTTTTCTTTACATGTGAAATAAAGAAAACAGTTACAAACTGAAACAGGAAGTGTTTCTGGACCAGTGTTGTTTACATCTTGCAAAATGGTCTATACATCAACACATCCAAATAGCATAATATTAAAGTGTCTCTCTCTTTATAGCCACACTTATTGGTATTTCAGTAATATTATCTACAGTTTTTATTAAAAAAAAAATAAAAAAAAATAAAGGCATCTTTTTCACAAGGTCAGATATCTGTAGACTAAGTATTATGGTCAGAAGTGCAGTTTATAACTTCTATAGGTGCAAGAGTATCTTCAACCACAAAATGATTAGCATGAAATGTCCATAGTAATTTAGGTGTACTCTCAAATCTAAAATCACAAGATAGCACAAAAAGTATGTTAAAAAGCCAGTGTACTCTTAGAAGAAAAGGTTCTATATAGAACCTTAAAGGTTCTAAAGCTCTATATTTGGAACCCCTAAAATGCAATGCATGTGAATGATCACAAAATTCAAGATATGGGGGTAAAAAATTTAATTAATCAATTTCACACAACGAGTGCCAGTTTTTATGCTCCAAAAATCTGCATGATTAAAATGTGATATTAAGTTACTACAACAGTTTAATGAACAATAATTTAATTACAACTAAAATGTTGCAGAATAATGTAATATATGAATGAATAATAGCCTATAAAGAACTTTTGTGCCAAAAGTGTTCTTTCTTGTCATTAGAACCTTTTTTTTTTAGCATAAAATGTCCTTTGGAGTTGAGTAAAGAACCCTATGCATTTGTAGAACCCTTTTTTCAAGAGTGGCATATTGCATAAACTGCTTAAAAGTTAGTCATCAAATTGTTTTCCTCAAGACTGGTCCCAACTTTATAAAGTCAGTTACATAAAAGGTAGATTGGTCTAATTTAAAATGATTACCTCTTGTGTCTAACTGATAGGGGTCAAACTAATTATTAAGACAATCTTAATATAAGAGTAAATGTAACTGTCTTCACGAAGTCTACATGTTCGTTGCTTGTCCTTATATTCTGTGTGTTTCTTCGATGCTCGGACTCAGGTCTCTCGGGACATGGAGAAACCTGCATGCTGCTGCAAAATCAAATACATCCAAATCATATTTCTAAAACATCAGACATGCAGTCATTCATTTTCTGGCGTCTCGAGCATAGGGGATGCCCAGTTTTAAAATGAAGAGTTCAGATGCAAAAGCCTCTAAGTGCCATTTGAAATTTTCTTCTAGAATGATCATTTTTATCAAGCTTGTATATTTAAGTTCAGTGATTTCACTTAAATGGCAATGATAACCTATTAATTGTTATTTAAGTGAAATTACTGAACTTAAATATACAAGTTTGATAAAAAAAAAATCATCATTAAAGAAGAAAATTTCAAATGGCATTTAGAGGCTTTTGCATCTCAACTCTTCAAATAATCTCCCATTTCATATAGCTATAGGGCCCGCTATATATGGCACAATCTGTATACTGAGACAACGCTACATTGGTTTGGTAAATATCAACAAAGATGCATTATAAAACAATATAAGTGTCTTATTTTCGTTGAAAGTGAGCTCCAATTAATTAATATCTTTACACAGGCTAAAAATATGACGAAAGATGCAGAATAATCTTTATTGGACCCATAACGTCAATAAAACATGATGACGTTAAATACACGTTTATTATTTATTCAACAGAAGAATCCTGTCTTTTCTTGTTAATCTGAAACCAGGGAAAAGTCTGATGATAAAAAGAGACAGCCTATAGCCTACTTAATTTAAACACACAAAAATGATGGTTTTAGCCTACACGATTTGCAACAAACAACTTAACATCAAAATGTCCCACTTGTTTAAATAAATAAACAAACGAATAATTTATTTTAATATGCATATTAGTATTGCACACGCTGATTTTACGAGTAAAGCGGGATTTCCTCTGGAACGTCAAGGTTTAATTTAGCTGTGCGTGCTGAGCGTTGCGTTTCTGTCTGAAATGTGAGGTTTTGTCGCCCTCTTTTGGTGAGACAGGGGAGATCCACCTCTCAGCAACACGACTGAACTATTTATTTCATTTGACATGCGATATTATCATATAATATATAAGCTTAGTAGACTATTATTTGATCGCGATTTGGTAAAAATAACGGAGCGTTTAAAAAGTTTTAAAACCACCGTAAAATCTCCCATTTTTACTGGTCAGGTGTGACATTTGTTTGTGTGTTAACCATTCAATGCCTGTCCTTTGTTTGAAAGGCTAAAGGCAGGGAAAAGGTGAGAGAGAGAGAGAGAGAGAGAGAGAGAGAGAGAGAGAGAGAGAGAGAGAGAGAGAGAGAGAGAGAGAGAGAGAGAGAGAGAGAGAGAGAGAGAGAGAGAGAGAGAGAGAGAGACTAGAATAATATGTCCTGTTGTGCTCCAGTGGCATTCTGGGTAGCCAAAAATATGATTGAGCTGCTAATTTAGCTGTTATGGGCCCTTTCCCCCCATGACGCTAATGATAATTAACATGCAAATGAGCTCAGGGATGTGAGGGAGGGGCAGCAGTGCTTCGTTCATTAAGGCCTTAATTACTGTTTGAAAACTGAAACATCAGGGTTATAAATTGAGTTTTCTCATGCAATGGGTCGGATAATAATTAGGGACACTCTTAGAAGTCTTGTTTTGGAGTTTTTCAACGATTAAAGAGTTTTGCTTTTGCGTCACAGGTTTCTAAGTCATAAAGTGTGTAAAAATAAATCGTTAAGTTCTGTACATTTTTTTTTAATGAACTCAATCACTGCCCAATGAGACTTTTGAGTAGGCTACCCCAGATATTCAAACTTCTAGTTTTCAAAAATGTTTTTTTTTAAATGGCAGAACTATCTTAATTTGATTAATTAAACAACAAATTGCAACTTTCAGCCTTGGCATATTAATGTCTAACTCAAAGGACTTTTAATTAGTTTCCTTTAATTAACTAGCACATTAAAATGTATGGTGCCTGTCAGAGAGTGAAGTCATTGTACCATTATAATAATATATGACCATGGGATTTAATTTCATGCATCAACTAGCCATGGGAGCATATCTACTGGTGGAGAAGAAGAAATAAATCCAAAAGAAATCTTCATTACTGTACAACAGCTCAATTGTAATTAAAATAAATTCTGGTTGCACTTTATTTTTACAGTACATGTACTTTCCTAAGAAAAGACTGGGTAAGGTAACTACATGGGTTAAGGTTAGGTTTAGTGGTAGGATCAGGGTTAATACCTATTATTACCAATTTATTGTAATTAATAATAAGTATATAATAGGTATATGCGGACCAGGACTGTAAAATAAAGTGAATGAATTTTAGATTTACAAAAAATACTCAAAACTTTATACAAAATGTTATAAAATTATACATCGGCGGCAATATACAGTGTACATTGATTGATGTGGACTTTTTAAAATGTATTGATTTCCATATATATATATATATATATATATATATATTAGGGCTGTGCAAAAGTTAATTGCGATTAATCGCATCCAAAATAAAAGTCTGTGTTTACATAGTATATTTGTGTGTGCTGTATATAATTATTTTGTATATATAAATACACACACATGCATGTATATGTTTAAGAAAATGTGTTATTCCTATATAAAATATTTATATTTATATAATATAGATTATGTATTTATATATATATATATATACAGAATTTCAGCGCAAATAATTCTTAAATATATACATGCATGCATAGGTATTTATATATACAAAATAATTATATACAGCACACTCAAATATATTATGTAAAACAGACTTTTATTTTGTATGCGATGAATCGCAAATAACTTTTGCACAGCCCTAATATATATATAATTCTCTAATATTTCTAAGTTTTCCATGACTGTGGAAACCCTGACTGTTAATTGGGATATTAGCCACTCACTGAAAAACTGTTGAATGTGTGCGTCTGTAAATAAATAGGTTATTATTATATATTAATATGAACTGCAAAAAAAAAAAAAAAAAAAACGTATTTCCCCAATTTAATAAAATGTTTGGCCATTAAAAGAATGTAACAGCCACTCATGTTTCTTTAAGCATCGTTTTAGAAAGAAAAATCAACATTTTCCACAGCTTTTACAGAGAAAAATCAGGCAATCGTTCATTTTATCAACAGTGTCACTTTATTATTTCCTCTAACAGTAATAGTGAATGACAATAAATTACAACGGTCCGCATGCTCATCTATACATTAAAGTTGACATAAGCTCAGTGTACCATTCTCTTTCTAATAAACCTGCTGGAAATAAAGACAAAAAGCAGCAAAATATAAAGTGCACATCACAAGAGCTTTCCAGATCACATTCTTTAACACTTGGCACACATCATAAAACAGGTTACCATAGATATATGAGCGACTAACATGTTAGTAATGGATCACACACATTGACAGTCTGATCTTGCAGATTAGATTCCAGATATGGACGTCAGGTGGAATAAATGTATGACGAACTTTTAATTATATGCTTAGCCTAACTGGTGTCCAGGTTTACATGAAGCTAGTTTTTCTTTCCAATTCATACATACCATGTTGTACTAATACTCATTTATCCTATTTTGCTAGTAAATTATCTGAACAAACAAATGATTTGTAGTAAAACAGTGCAGTTATGAGGGGAACAGATCGAAGAGGCACCAAAATATTGCTGATTTCATTAAGTCACATTTCTCACAAAAAAATACTTAACTTAAAAAAAAACATAGTTGTCTAGAAAATGGGCATATATTCAAACTTCATTTTTTGAACATGTTCCCAAAAGTGTCAGCCAGATCAATACATTTAGAACAGGGTGACAAAAAATATAACTTATAATTTACGTGTAATTCTAGCCATGAATAGTTTTCATTTTCACTGAATTCACTGAGTGAGATCAACCTCCTTACAGCATCCCGGTGACAATCCGCCACACACCATCAAACACTCAGAGTGGAACGCTTGCTTAACGTTACATATGTCAAACCTAGTAGAGTTGTGACAAAGACCAAAGAGGAGAATTCCACGTTAAATTCATGGCCTTACAGCACACTGTCAGACTAAATACAAGGCATGCGAGAGACCGTTTAAAATGGACATCTCACTTTTTGCAACTTGCTATGGCATGCCAAGAAAATCTGTATGGGAATCTTTAACACAATCTAAGAGATCAACCACTTTACACGACCGCATGTCAAGAATAAATAATTAACCCTGTATTAAATACAAAAGAAAGAGTTTGTACAAAAACAAAAGGGAGCTCTCTTCAAAGTGGTGCATGTCACTACTCTCAAAGGCAAAAAACTAACAAACAAACATGAAATGACCAATATTTGGTATGCTCAAATAAATGGTTGAAAGCATGTCTTAGTGTTAGATATTAAAAGTGCAGCAGTGGGGAGATGAGCTGCTCTACACACTCTCTCTCTATCGGCCTTGTTGAAGATACTGCTGGGTAAACATGTTTAGTTCACTGTCCAACCAGCCAGCTTTATTCCTGTGGAAGAAATCACATGTTAACAAAAGTCAAATGAACATGAATAATTGAAATGATTTTAATGTGCTAAGTTGGAATGGTTCTTCTGATGCATTTCAAACGTTTGGGGTTGATAAAAGATTTATAAATGCAGTCCATTTACCATTTAATATATTTATTTTATATCATTTATTCCTATGATGGCAAAGCTGGTTTTCAGCAGTCATTACTCCAGATTTCAGGATTATTTGATGAATATGTCTGTGGAACGGTCCATGTATTCGCAAAGAACCGAAACGGTACGGGCGTCACAGTTCGGTGCACGAATTTACACGGAGAATACACGGTATAAAAAAACAAATAAAACTCGCGTGCATATTAATTAATGTAATGCGGAACTATTGTTAGATACGCGGGTTTTTTAGGGACACATAATCTGTACCATCGGCTAGCTCTGAACCGTCTATGCTCTGAACGCGTTCACTTCAAACGTTGGCTTTATACGCGCACCCTCGCTTTGGACTAGCGTCAAACTAGACGCGCATAGATGCGAATTTGGCGCTCTATTCGCGTTTGGTGTGACCGCATAATGAACAGGCTGCGATGTCAAGATTGCAATGCTGGAGTGTGTGTGTGTGTGTGTGTGAGAGAGATAGAGAGAGAGAGAAAGGCACGATAGAACAGTGGAAATATAAAAACTCTTCTTATATTTGTGTACACTCGCAATAAAACACAACATTGTGCTTTTGTCACACTGTAAACCCCTGACAAACTGTAACTTACAACTGTCACCCAACCAAAATCACACACACACACACACACACACAAAAGCAAAACATATTTATCCATCTCCATTTCAAAACAGTCTGTGGGTCCCATCTTTTGGGCATTCGTCATATTCCTCGGAGCACTAATCTTACTCATTCTTAAAGTGTAAGATTAAAATACATTGATTAAAAAAGAAAACCGAATGTGTTTTTAATGGTAATATTATTTTATACAGAAATCAATTATTTATAATTATAATTTATAATTGTTAACAGGAAAACAAATACATTAATCTGAAATATAGCAAAATCATTTTAAATTAATTCAGGTACAATTACCAAACATATTGCAAGGTCTTTTTGTCTTTTTATTCATTTAATTATAAACTAATTATATAAAACTATTGTCAGTGCACTACAAATAAACTGGTTCTATGCCTTTATTAATAAAACTTATTTAGAAAATACAATGCCTTCTGTATTTTTGTTTTACTTTTTCCTCCATTGTACCGAAATCGTACCGAACCGTGATGTCTGAACCGAGGTATGAACTGGGACGTGACTTCAGTGTACCGTTCCACCCCTAGTCTGTACTATCACTTTTGATCAAATTAAAAATCAAGTGTATTATTATTATTTTATTTTTTTTTAAATGTTATCAACCCCAAACTTTTGAATTGTAATGTATATGTTGTCACAGTAAGATCCATTCTTGGGGCCTGTACCATGAAGCCAGTTTAGGTGGCTAGCCAGCTATGTTTCAGTTTAGTTTGCGCAAACCCTGGGTTTTAGGCACCATGAAAGTGGTTTGGCTTTTAGCAGTGTTCATCACCATAGTAACTCATGCTACACAGCTAACCTGGTTCAGGGCAGGTTATGTTCCAGGTAAGATGTTGCAAAACGAACTTGGAACAATCAGCTGTGAGCTAAGTGACACGTCCGACGCGAAAATGTCACTCCCCCTGTTTCCACTCCAAATTAAAGGTCACTCACTACATAGCAAATGATTTTAAAAGACAAAATCACGGCTTTTAGTAAATACATTTTTATGATTTAAAAAATTATTTCTGTAATTATTATACCCTTAAATTATCTCACATGTACAATTTCAGTTCATCAATTATTATTACAGAGATTTTATATATATATAGAGGTATATAAAGGTAATTTAAATATGCTTTAGAATCAATAAATGAAGCTATAAAATGACTACATACGAGTAGGGCTGGGCAAAAAAATAGATTTTTTGATTAATCGTTTTTTAATAATGTGGTCGATTCAAAATCGATTCTCAACGGCCACGAATCGATTTTTCCATATAGAGGGCGGGCAGTATGGAAAAAGCTGCCCGCCTGTTTTATATACAGGTTTGTGGCTCTTCTCTCTCTGCACAAGGCAAGCGCCAAGCGCTGCAGGCGTCGATACACACTCGCGTTTAGGAATCGGGACAAAACTCTGGTCTTGGTGAATAACCCCGTAAAGACAGTCGGTTATTTCTTGTGTGACAGAAAGTTATAATGAAACAGTAATGGATCCGTGCACTAGTTCTTTAAGTGAACGCAGCCATATGTATCTGTCATTAATTCTGTTGTCATAACAACATAATATAGCATTAATTGTAAGCAATTAGAATTAATAGCCTATGTATTTAATTCAGTCAGGACTAAAAGACTATCCTGGATTACTTTATTTAGTTTCGGTAGTATTTCTGACCTACCCAAAAACTTTTTTATTTTTGTCTCTTTATTCGATTGTATATTTATTTGTGCTACTTTTTTCAATTTAATTCAAAGATTGAAATCAAGCTTCCATGTGTTGCATAAACTCTTAATAAAAATTACCCCATTGTAAAAACATTTAGGTGAGATCAAAAAAAGTCTAAATATTTATTTATATCTTTCTTAAACATAAAATAACCTGATCCTGTTTGATGAAGGCATGCGACTGTTCTGAGTCTGACTTGTATAATTTTGCATCTTGCATCAAAATCCTGTCTACAGTATTCATTGTAAGCATTTAGTGTATAGTGTACCTAAAATAAAAAGAGTTTTATATACAGGTTTGTGGCTCTTAATTTCTTTGTATTAATTAACCACTAGTAAACTTATGTCCACTGTTCTTTTTCGTATTACATCTACTTTCATTATAGTCGAATCGAGAATCAAATCAGGAATCGAGAATCAAAATCGAATCGAGAATCGAAATCGAATTGAGAGCTTGCGAATCGAAATCGAACATATTACCCAGCCCTACATATGAGCTTAAATGTTCAATTCTCTCTATACCTTTATCAACGGTTTAAACTAAATTCACAACTTTTACTTGCACTGATAAACAGTAACGAGACTTTCTTTAAGTTGTCCTCTTTCATAGACAGCTATTTTCATCTTGCTGTGTAAATTTGTTTAAATTCTTAATATTTTAATACTTTTATTTAATAAGTGAATTGCGCTACTTCTCTCGCCAGAAATTAATTTCAATGAGTTTTGAATGAGTTTCACTCTTTCTCAGCATGTGATTGGCTGTTCGCTACTCACGTCACACCTAAACTCAGGATCAAAGCCTGAGTTGACAGAGAAAGTTGGTGATCAGCATCATGGTACCAACGAATCCTGGTTAGATTGGTTTGGTTTTGTCAACTCGACACTAATCCTGCAACCCTGAGTTTGTTCAAACACCATCATGGTCCAGGCCCCTGAACAAGACTACATATAAACTAATTCCACTGCTGCTAAACATCAAATGCTCATTCAAACACATTACAGTTACTGAACATGTCACACAGACTCTCACCTGAGCAGTTTAGCTTTACTCTGCAGGGAGTCCAGCTGTTCGATCTTGCTGTTCAGATCCCGGATTTCATCCTCCAGCTGCTGTCTGGTAACGTCCACCTGCTGACACAGCTGAGAGAAGGTGCTGGCCAGCTCCCTGTATCAAACAAGGATTCAACAATGTTTAAAAATGCATTTCTGTGAACACAACTACAGAGAGCAAATATCGTACTTCATAAATTGTTCATATATTAATTTTATCCACCAGAGGGCAGTGCTGAAGAATTGTCTAAATAACACAACGTTTGACATCACGGTTCAGATTAACTCCAGTTCTATCAATCTACCTACACTCAGAATAATACTGGATCAAACAGATTTGTATGTTTTTAAAAAGACTTTCACACAGAATGTAAGACATCTATTTTATTATCTTCCATGATGGGATTTCTTTGTTTGATGGATTTAGGTGAGATCAATGTCACCAACATTCTTAAGTCTGAGGTCAGTATTTTTTTCTTTAAGGAATAAATGCTTTTACTCAACATTACAACAAGATTAATTCAACTGATCAAAACGGACAGTAAAGGCTTCAATTAAATGCTGTTATTTCGATCATTCTATTCATGTGTTTTCATAAAAATATTGAAGTCCCCCTGGGGTGAAAATTGAGCTTTTAATGTTGTTTAGAAGTATGTTTTTTATGTGCTTTAAGACTGACCATGTGTAAATTAAGAGTATTTTCTCTTTAAAACTACAGTGAACCAAAGAACCCGTAACCAATCGCGACAACGTGCTGGCGGGATTTAGCATATCATTAATAGCGAACTATCAGGGGTCTCAAGAGATGCCACGTTATACTGGTATATTTTTTGTTGATATGAATAATCGGGTAGATTTAGCAATATAGCGGGTGTATGAAGTATATAACGATGATATGATGAACTCTCTCTATAACCTATAACTATAACCTTTCTTCCCAACTGACATTCTGATGTTTAAAGTGTTTCTGGTAATTGTTAGAAGGCAGCTGTCTGACTCTGAGATTGAATAACACTAGCAACACATTATTAACTGTTTGATAACATAGTGAAGTAAAATGCTAATCATATTAATTACTGTTATGTGTCCGACGCTGTAAAGAGCGATACCATTGTGTTTACCTCAGTAAGTTGACCGAGTGTATCTCTGAGCTGGTGTGAGTGAGCGGAGGCGGGGATAATTAACATATTGATGTTTCTGAGTTACATATTTTTTAAATACGTAATTTTGGGGATCAAAGATGAGTTTTAAGGGATAAAATGATTGACTCTTGGGGGAGTAATGATGCTGTGACAGATTTATTTATTTATTTTTACAAATATTAAAATAGAACAGTTATTGTAGCCCTCAAACCGGATTCACTTTAAAGCCCTTAAAGGACAACTCCGGCGCAAAATGAACCTTTAGTGTAATTACACATTGTTACCTAGTCAACCGTTATCTGAGATTTGTTTTCATGATTGCCGAATGTAAATAGTTTTATCTCTAAAAACAGTTCAGCCTATAACGCTAGTATAATGCTAGTATATAGGGCATAGAGTAATGACAAATAAAAATCGCTTGTTATTACCACTAACAAGGCTCAAAATAGCCCCACACTAACACGACAGCATAACAAGGGTCCCTACATTCAAACCGAAGCATTGAGAACTTTGTCAGTGTCCATACAGTTTAATAAGCAGATATTTTATACACACAGTAAATTTCAGGAAGAAGCCATCTTGGAAAAATAGTCTCTACCAGTCGATCTACGAACGCAGATCCAAGTGCGCTGGTGAGATGTGAATAAGGTGAGCGCGAACAGTAGGCTACGTGTACATATTGAAGACAAGTAAACGGTTTGTGTTTGTGTTTCTTCTGGAAACAACGGACCATATGAGATTCTGCACAGTTCAGCGCACTTGGATCGGCGCTCGTAGATCGACTGGTAGAGACTATTTTTCAAAGATGGCTTCTTCCTGTATTCGCGAAGTTTACTGTGTGTATAAAATATCTTCTTATTAAACTGTATGGACACTGACAAAGTTCTCAATGCTTCGGTTTGAATGTAGGGACCCTTGTTATGCTGTCGTGTTGGTGTGGGGCTATTTTGAGCCTTGTTAGTGGTAATAACAAGCGATTTTAATTTGTCATTACTCTATGCCCTATATACTAGCATTATACTAGCGTTATAGGCTAAACTGTTTTTAGAGATAAAACTATTTACATTTGGCAATCATGAAAACAAATCTCAGATAATGGTTGACTAGGTAGCAATGTGTAATTAGACCAAAGGTTCATTTTGCACCGGAGTTGTCGTTTAATCCTGTAATTGTGGAAAAATGTGGGCACAGAGGACTCAGGTGTGATCCTAATTTTTATTTATTATGAATGGTATATCACTGTCTTCAATAAAGTTGTCTATCCATTTATGGTGGTTTTTTTATTTATTTTGGGGGTATTTTTGAATTTATTTACTTCAAAAAGTACCATATTTTCTGTGTAAATTATGCTTATTTTTATGGTTTTTTTTTTTTTTTAACTACATTAAAATATCATTCCAATAAGTTCTTAGAGCTAAAACCTAAAGATGAAGTGACTTTGCTCTCACCTGGTGTCTTATTTTGGCTTATTTTGGAATGCTCCAAATTAGTTTTTCCCATTCATTTCTATGGGTGCCCATTTTTGACCCAAATACAAGATTAAAGAGGGGGGTTTTTTAAAACTATTTTGCCCACATTTGTCCAGAATACAGTTTTAGGGTTAAATTGTAATATTTCACAATATGACAATGTGATCACAATGTAGCATTGGTGAGCATAATTGACCTCTTTCATAAACATAAAATCTTACTGACAACAAATTTTAAAAGGCATAATAAAATAAGAATATTCCAATTTTAGTGCTATTAATAAATAATAATAATTAAAAAAAAAAAAACAGTTTGATGGCACCAAACAAAAAGAAAGTCCTTGATTTGACGACTTCTGGAACAATTTATAAAACGGATGGAATCATATGATTGGCCAACAATTGGCTAGAGTAGAGGTAGGTTGAGACTCACTGCTGAACCTGATGGCTGCAGTTGGACCCCGTGTAGCTGACGATGAGCTGTAGTTTCTCGCTGGCGTAGTCCACAAACTGTCTTTTAAACGCTCTCTCTTTGGCCCTAGTGGTCCATGTGAGTCTCTCATACACGTACAGCAGTCCATAGAGACCCACAGACAGAGCAATGAGCCTCCAGCCCACTGCTTTCCAGATCTGAGACAGAGAAATACAATCACACATACATTTCAGCAAATACTACAACAATTATAATGACTGAAGTTATTAGACAAGCAGATGACATGAAGGTGAGAAATTTATGACAAAATATATATTTGCAGATTAACTATAAAAAACAGTTCAAAGATTGAAGATTTCAAGCCCTTATGCTCACCACAGCTGCATTTATTGAATCAAACATGCAATAAAAACAGTAATATTGTGAAATATTATTAAAGGGTTAGTTCACCCAAAAATGGAAAATTAAGTCATTAATTACTCACCGCCATGCTGTACCAACCCCACTTATATTTCACAATATTACAGTTTTTTGTGTATTTTTGATCAAATCATGCAGCCTTGGTAGCAGTGTATATATTGTAGGAACACATGCATTTTGGTGTGTTAGAGATATTTGGTATCTTCTTACCACTCCTCCAACAACTATAATGCCCATTGATGTCCGAGAGGTGAGTGATGCCAATCCTGTTACCATAGAAACCATAAGCTCTTCCTGGGTCATGGATCCTTGAGGGAAAGGAGGCATACTGGTGCTGACCGGAGTGATGGCCAGAGGCCTGGGAACCTGCCAATACAGCACATATCCTTTATCAATTAGAAACAAAGCTAGGGCTGAACACCAAATCAATGCGATATGGACTACAGTGTCTGAAAATATTAAAGCACAAAAAGACTGCTATTTAAAAATGTGAAGTCTGCATGTTCTGTGAGTTTCAGAGTGAATAAGCAGTGCAGTTTCATCTATTACACATACTCAAGCATGTGACACTCGTGTCTCTCATCTCACTATATGAGGGCATGAACACATGAACTTTATCTCCAAAGCAGCGCTAAGAGTTCGCAGTATTTCACCATTTCGTTTGATTAAAAAACTATCATCATCATAACTCAAAAACTCAAAGGTCTTAATGACAACCTGTCCTGACTCTTGTTTAACCTGTTCTGTCCTGAAAGTCTGTTTAAATTGAAGACATTACAGAAATATATATTATTATTGTACAGTAGTATGTATTTCTCAAAGTAATAATAATAAAACTTTATTTTCTAAGGATATAACACACTTTTCCCTCCATGTTTTATTTAAATGTAAACATCTGTAAATATTCATTTAGTAACCAATTTCTGATAATAAACCTGCATGTGTGCATAACATCCAGATAAATTAAGAGACAACACAGAATGTCTGAAAAAATAAAACATTTCATAGGGCCCTTTTTAGGGCCCTATATATATTAGGGCTGAACGATTAATTGCATTTGCGATAAAATCGCGATATGATGAAACGCGATTTTGTAATCGCAAGAGCTGCGATTACACTGGTCACGTGACACGCGAGAGAAAATCAGTCTGCAAGATAAAGCATCAATTTGCCACGCTACGCGTTCTGGCGTTCAGAAAAGAACAGTTTGTGTTTAATGTATGTGATATTGTGTTATTTATTCTCTCCTCAACAATCCTGGATCGATTCAGAGAATTTCAGAATCGAGTCTGAGCTTAGTTTTTAAACACAGATGCGTGATGACACTGCGCGTGCTTCAGAAACAAACCGTGTTCTGAATCTGCTTGCTTCTATTTTCTCTCTCTCTCACTCTCTCTCTTCCTCACTCACACACACGACACCGCTCGAACCTTCCAAAACATAGTAACGTTATTTCATAAAGTTCGGGATTGAACCGAATTACAAGGACATTCGCGGACTTCATTGAACAGGTTTTGCCGCTTTGCTTGATGTTATAACGTTACACTTGCAGTGCGCGTTCTCTCCCGCGGGAATTTTCTTTACAAATGCTTCACAGAGGCATTATTTATGTCTTTTGGAATGCAGTTGGCTTATATATTAAAACCATGAAAATCACTGAGAAGGCTGCTTTCATTTTAAAATACTAACGCGTGCTTTGTGAAGAGCGCTCGTGCATGCGGCCGTGAGTGACTCATTGGTAAATGTACTTGCATGTCAAAATGCTTTTATGAGGCGAAATTAATGTAAACACGGTCAGTTATATCTTAAACCAACAGGACAAACCACATTTACAATTTCAAAAGAGATATATACATTAGTGTGAATGCAGCTTATCGTATCTAAACTGAGGGGAAATCACTCCAGCTCTTGAATGAAAAACATTCAGACATCCTACTTTTAAATACTGAGACCACTCTTTGTTTATTGCTTGTAATGTTTGTTTTTGTTTCTCTTTATTTACTAGCTTTTATATTTAGAAGATATTTTATTTTATATAGCCTATTTAACTAATTGGTTTAATTAAAAAAACATTTTTATATTTATTTTTTTAAAGTATGTGTTTTTACACATGTAATTAAATACATATTTTAAGAGTTATTAAGATTAATTAATAAGAAAAAAAGTAGATCGGATCATGAGCTATCTAAAGGTTCCCATCCCTACTGTACAATGATTTATTGCTTGTCTTTGTCGACTAATACAGAAGGTAAATAACTTTTTTATTTAAATCGCATATTAAATCGCAATCGCAATATTGGTTAAAAAAATCGCAATTAGATTATTTTCCAAAATCGTTCAGCCCTGATAGATATATATATATATATATATATATATATATAATAAACCATTAAACAAAGCCATTTTTAAAATGCAATTTTTTGTTAAACTTTTAGTACATTGTTGTGATATTGCATTTCAAGACTAGGGCTGTGAAGTTATGGGATTTTTTCTTAGCGCCGTGAAGAAGCAACAAATCTAGCGGGGTTTGGTGGTTAACCGACAACAATCCGACATTTTTTGATGGAAAAATATTTACACTTATTTAAAAAGATTGCATTGAAACGATCCGTTTGTAAAAAGCGCTATATATTTAAAGGTGAACTGACTTGACAAAAGCAAGGACCATCCAAAATGAACATGTGCTACCTGGTCATTGTAGCCCATGAGGGCGCGGCGTGTGTTTTTGGGACCCAGGAAGCGGTTGACCAGCATGGTCCACCCCAGGGAGAAGTGAAAGCTGATGTCTTCCTGGAAGTCACTGCAGAGTTTGTCACAGTTGAGGTCATAGCTGAGGGCGAAGCACTGTCTTGGCACAATCTTGTCCACCTGTTCTCGAATGCCAATGGGCAGCAGAGGCTTCAGACCCTCTGGAACGATCACAGGCATCTCGTTAGCCTGCTGCTATTACTGGTATGAGCTGCTTGAAAGCCAAATGAGAGAGATACTGACCTATCATTTCAGTCTGTGTGGTTTGCAACGCTGCAGTTATCGCACTGGAGCATCTCTCTGACATATTCCTGCCAAGACCATCCTCTATGTGCCTGTGGAGCTCCTAAAATCAATCAGTCCAGCAAAACATGAGGAAAAATAAAGAAAAAAAACGAGAGCTACCAAAGACAATATTAACTAGAAAATAAATCCGTTGATTAATCTCTATTAACTGCTTTTATCCATATACAGCCCTGTGTAAAACTGAAAATTAACAAGGACGTGTCCTCGTCCCATAGATAAGCTCAAATTACATTTTTGGGTAGCTGGGGGATTTCCATGCGGAGAGTTACATGTTGACACTAAACATTAACCAAGAGCGGATAAAGCAGCATACAAATAAAGAGAAGACATGGGTGGACATCAAGTCCAACTCACATTCTTGTATACTTTGAGCACCACTTGTGAAGGATGAAAGTCCATGTGGTAGTCATCCACTAGTACAGCCAGTCTCCGGATCTCCTCGGCCATAGCATTAGATACCTACACATCCAGATGAGCAGGTTAAAAGGTGGAAACAACCTTGCAAATGCCAGTTTTACTATGCTTGAAGCTTAAATTGTAAAAAAAAAAAAAAAGTACATTTCTATGAACAACTATACTTTAACTTTGTTTGGCACATCATACAAATCTACTCAGTCTAATATTCTACAATGATGGGGTAATTTGATAAATGTACTATATTAGACATTAAATGTTTACATGAAGCTTAAATGTTTGATTTCAACCAAACTAAAAACAAAAATGTGTCTTTTAAAAATATCATGGAGCCAATTTAGTCCAAAACAGAAATTACTGATTTTTTAAATGCCCAAAGTGCATTTCGTTTTTTATGCATACACTAGGGTATGTGTACAGTGCACTTATACACAGTGAGTTCATACTGTACACACACAGCCCAATCTAACTTTGTATACTCTGTTTGCCCAGCCCTAGACACAAAATAGGCAATAGCAAAGATTTCTGAGAAAGACAGAAAAACAAGCGAGTCATAAAGGGAGCATCACCTGTTTCTCGACCTCCTCTGTAATCTTTTTGATTTTGCTCTTGCAGTCCAGTGTGAGCAGATCCAGCTGTTTATCAATAAACTCCAGCCTGTCCTCCCTCTCCTCCTTCATCTCTAAACAATGAATCCTGAACAAAACACAAAAAAAAAACATTAATTTCAGTCCATGCATAGTCAACTATCATTCAAATATAACAAACCAAATTATTTTTAATAACACTGATCTTAGACTGATCCACCATACCAAGAGATTGGCATGGTTTTATTTCATTTAGCCTAATAGCTGGTTTGATAAGCATTGAGAGAAAGGACCCCATAAGAATCTCTAGGTATGGTGAAGGGTGTGTGATGATGTGGGGATATTTTAATTTCAAAGGCCAAGGGAACTTTATCAGGATGCCTAGTGTCCTGGATCCATGAAATAACTGGCCTTTAAAAATAAAAATCTGCTGCCTCTATGGGAATTCAACATAGGGGTGTCCTGACTTGCCCCCTGTATTTACGATACATAATTTATCACAAAGAAAATCGGTGTCCTTAAAGTTTGAGTATTTCCTCGCTTTTTTTCAATTAAGGCATTAAGATCAATTTCCAAAAGATGATTTTTTTTTATTCCTCTTTTTAGTCGACTTTAGCATTGGTGTATTCACTTATGCTAAGCACTGTAGTTGCACTTTATTTTGCCAGTCTGGACGCTAAGCAATCAGACCTCAGGTACCATGAGATGTTTTAAAAAGAGGTGGGGACAATATCGACCCTGGCAAAAAGTGGTGGGGACATGTCCCATCCACAAATTACGCCAATGCATATACATAACATTATAATGAGAACATGATTGTAAAAGAATGTTGTAAATTCTTTGTGCTTTAGTTGCCTGTGTTCCAGCGAGTTGTTACGGGAAGAGCACATCCACTTATACTTTCTGGCTAGCATGTAACTAAAAGTCCACAAGCATTTTCGTCCTTTTGTGCAGATACAAGTTGTGACGTTTATGTTGTGTATCAAGTAGGGGTGTGCAAAAAAATCGATTCACATTTGAATCGCGATTCAATCTTTACCGATTCAGAATCGATTCATAGAATTCCAAAAATCGATTCACATATATAGGCTATATTTTTAATGGCGTGCAGGGGCGGAGTGGCAATCGGGTGAGTCGGGACTTTTACCGGTGGTCCGGTAGTGTTTCTATGGTTTCGAGGCTGCGAGGGCCGCAGGGGCGGTTCTACAGGGGGGCAAGGGGGTGTACTTGTAAAAATAACCTGCCACTCCACACGCTTCTCAAAATAGTGAAATAAACAATACATTTACCAAAAGTGAACAATTTAATTTTGTCATTTTAAATGTAGCCTATTATTAGCCCCTCCCCCTGATTCAACGTGCAGCAGAGAGCGGCGTTCGCTCAGTCTGGCTCTCACACACACACACACACGCACAGACACAGCGAGTCTGCTGTGGGGCGGTGGAGTGGCCCTGCAACCCGACTGGAGAGACTGAGCTGCCCCAGAGCCTCTGAAGGTGAAGTGAGTTTCCCCAGGTGTAGTTTAAACACACGTTTAACTTAGTTACATTTAATGAATGTATTGTATGCTAAAGACGATTCAGCATCAGCAAAAACAGCGAGTCTATTACCTTAGCCAAAATCATCGGTCAAATTGCTCCCTCGTGATCTTTAAGAGCACTCTTCCCTTTGATTATCTAATTTCGATTTTAGTAAAGACAAGAACAGCTTAATAAAATATAAAATATTGTTTGTATCCATAACGTTTAACTGATGATCTCCGCTGTTACGTTACAACACACATCGCCAGTTAGGAGAACGGTCATTTGATTCGCTTTTCGGTTGCGCGCCTAAATGGCCAAATGAATACATAAATATATGAAAATGCCAAGTCGAGTATTCACGTAAACACAGTAGAAGTAGCTACTGTGTAACTGTAAGTACTGTAAGTATGAGAAACTATGCTCAGTTGATAACTCCCCTAATTGTGAAAGCCCTTCACAATTAATATTGAAACTTTGTTTGCTAAATATTTGTTTGTTTTTAGTTGTCTATGGACCTAATAATTATCCTAATACTGTTGAAATTTCATTGAAAAACGCATGTTTTTAATAATATTATTATATACACTACTAAGATTTTTTATGTTTTTAAAAGAAGTCTCTTGGGCTCACCAAGGCTGCAATTATTTGATAACAAATACAAAAAAACAGTAATATTGTGAAATATTACTACAATTTAAAACAGCAGTTTTCTATGTGAATATATAGTGAAGTGTAATTTATTCCTGTGATCAAAGCTGAATTTACAGCATCATTACTCCAGTCTTCAGTGTCACATGATCCTACAGAAATTATTATAATATGATGCTCAAGAAACATTTATGATTATTATCCATGTTGAAAACAGTTTTTTACATTTTTATTTCATATAGAAAGTTCAAAAGAACAGAATTGATCTGAAATGGAAAGCTTTTGTAACATTAATCACTAACCCTAACCCATTCAAAAGTTTGGTGTCAGTAAGAATTTATTTTTTTATTTTTGGGGGAAAGAAATTAGAAAATGCTTTTTCTTGAGCATAAAATCAGCATATTAGAATGATTTCTGAAGGATCATGTGACACTGAAAACTGATGTGTAATCAGCAACAGTAATGATGTTAAAAATTCAACTTTCAAATTACATTTTAAAATATATTAAAATAGAAAACAGATATTTTAAATTGTCATAATATTTCACAATATTACTGTTTGTCATTTTTTTTTTTCATCAAATAAAGCAGCCTTGGTGAGCAGAAGAAACTTCATTTAAAAACATAAAAAATCTTACTGATCTAAAACTTTTGACAAGTATATCTTTTACTGAGGCTCTTTTGAAAAAATGCATTAACCATAAATAATAAAAGAAAATGTCTCTTTGGTCAAAAAAGGTACCTGACCTCTGAGCTAAGCAGTTCTATAAATCCAATTCCTCTCAGATATCAATCAATGAAACCAGGTTATAACTGGGGAAATAACAAATACAATAGGATTAAGTAGTCTAAACATACAGTAACTGGTGTGTGCATGTGATAAATCTTTCGGGCCCGAGCACCAATGGTGAGAGGACCCTCTTGGAATTGCTCTGTTTATTATTATTATTATTCTCCAAGATGAATCGTACTTTTGAGGCCTAATTCTGATTTTATATTTGTTGTAAGCTACTTAGAAGCTACATGGCCCTGCAGTGTAATGTAATGATAACCAGAGATTTCACATACAGTATTGACTTTTGCATGGGAGTAGTTGAAGAAAGTAGCTGGAGCCTAACCATGAAAAGGAAGGCTAAAAGTGGGGATATTGCCAGCTTTTTTGTGAAAAAAAAAAAAAATCAAAAGTAGTACACAGGAGGAAGAGCGTGGGGGAAATGAAAGGCAGTAAACTGGAGAGACCAGGAGGGTCATTTGTGGACTGTAATTATACCTTTTCAATTATAATAAGAACTGGAGTATTGTCCGCTGTTTTATACCTGTCCTCTGCATCTTGGACACAAATATTGTACTTTTTAAAATAAATTTTCATTTAGCTTTTTATACTTTTACTTTTTTTTGAATGCACAATTTTGTTTGAACACTGCACTGGGCTTATACCTGTTGTGAATTTAAAACCTTTGTAGTGTGTAAGGACACGATTAAACAATATCTACTTTAAAAGTGTTTTTATGTTTGTTTTGTTAAAGCAATTCACATATAGGGATTGCCATACCGTCTACCCCTGCCACCCTGCCAAGACCTCTTGCCACCCCTTTGCCCCCCCCCATGTAAAATTTTCTAGATCCGCCACTGGTCTGATAAATAGTTATTGCAAGTTCTTGCCGCCCGCTGGTCAAACTGTGCAACCACTCTACTCAACCCGTAAATAAATGCATCGATCCGCAGATCTTATGTTTGAGTTCTGTAGATCTTTTGCCAAGCGTGTCAGAGGTTACGGGTTCTAAACCGCACTCATATAGTTTTTTCTCTCTCTCACCAAAGCCGAATATGTTCATCACGTTTGTGTGCATTTTATTTTGTGATTTCACCGGAGTCTCCACAACGGCGATAGATTGAAGCGCGCGTCCGAGAGAAGACTGCGCGAGCCACAGAGAACACTGTATCCATGACACTGATCGCAGCGGACACGAGCGCTCAGCTTGATTTCAAAAACAAAAGGTCTCTTATTTAATAGCGAACTAAATGATTGCTCTGCTAGTTAACTGGAGATACCCGCAAATTACGCGCCTATGAACGACTTCACTGGATCTAAACAAATCAATCTAACCATAGATGTTACCAGTAGCGGTGGCTTTTTTAAATCTATTTAAAATATTTTCGCAAGGGTTCTATGAAATTAGTATATATATGAAATTAGTATACGAGACAAAAAATCGGTATCGAATCGTGACATTTTCTGAATCGTGCACCCCTAGTATCAAGGATATCTGATTAATCTTATTTAGGAGGTGTCATTGTACAGTTCACATGTTGTTTACACACTCTTTAGCTTCAACTCATGCAGCTTTTTTTTGTTGTTGTTGAAAATATTAATGCATTATTGATAATCTAGCAGTGTTATTTTTCAAGTCAGAATTTGATAGGCATGTAATATTTTTATGTACATTAAAGTAACGGTTTTAATTCAAATATTTTTATTATCGCCATGACGGACATGCCAAGCCCCTATTTTTTTTTTTTTTAGATCTATCAGTGCTCGAAATACCCATCCCTAATGGATATCATCACTAATTTCAAAATCTGACTCTAATCTGACTATTTATATCACTTCCTCAGATTGTAACGGCACACTCAGGCACTAAGCTAATGTCAATGTCACCAGTGGATCAGTATTTAGTGTAATGGATTACTGCTAAGAAAAGCAGGCGTCTTTGCGCTCACCTCTGCTCTTGAGCTGCAATGTGCACAGAGTCCATGATCAGACGCAGAGATTCAGATATCTGCTTGGCTCTCATTGTGTGCTGCTCAAACTTAGTCTTCACTGCTGACTGGGAGATGCACTCCTGTAAGCATACATGCATATATGACAGTTAGACAAACACACCAACACATTGAAACAAATCACACTCCCGAAACCCAACAACACTCACCTCAAAACGTCTTTCAAAGTTCTGAAACTCAAACATTCTCGCTTGAAAACCTTCAGCTAGAGCACCACCTGAAAATCCAACAAGAATGGCTTTACAGGGGTCATGTCATGGAAAAGAAGACTTGTCTTGCTCTTTCAAAAGAAGAGTTTGATCCTTAAATATACATATACATTAAAGTTTACAACATTGAAATTATCACATTAAAGAATATTTGACTGAACAATTGTAATGCAGATTTTCCCAAAATGTGGGTTCGCAAAAGCCTGGGTTTAATGATGAAAAACGAATATTTATTAATTACATCAAATGAAACATTCAAATAAATGGGGCTGCAAAATTAACGGAAATAAAACTGAATGCTGAGATTTATTAAGACTTTAGGTTTTGAAGACATAAATATTAGTAATATCACTACCAAAGTGTCAAATAAAAATGTTATTATAATATTATTTATTGAATTAAAACTAATAATAAAAACTATTTAATTGTATTGGACTCCTTAAAAACCAGTGTGAATGTACTGAGTCCTCTTTAATGTTCATTTACATCATATCGCAGTTAAAATCACAATACTGTATAGTGTTTTGTTGTGCAGCCCTATATATAAAGAATTTTAAAATAAAAACATTCAAAAATCAAATATTAACTAGGGCTGTGCAAAACTTAATTGCGATTAATCGCATCCAAAATAAAAGTCTGTTTTACATAATATATTTGAGTGTGCTGTATATAATTATTTTGTATATATAAATACCTATGCATGCATGTATATATTTAAGAATTATTTGCGCTTAAATTCTGTATATATATATATATAAATACATAATCTATATTATACAAATATAAATATTTTATATAGGAATAACACATTTTCTTAAACACATACATGCATGTGTGTGTATTTATATATACTAGTGTTGTCACGGTACCAAAATTTCAGTATTCGGTACCAATACCAGTTAAAATTCACGGTTCTCGGTACCAATTTCGGTACCAAAGCTTAGTTTAAATTTACATATATTTAGGTGTTTATCACGGTTACAAGTATGGAAACTGTACATTTGTATTATAAACACTTTAGAAAAAGATTAGATAAAATGACCTAAAATAAACAATAGTATACACAAACACATTTTCAAAGTTGTTTGTAAAGTTTTAATCCATTATTTATTTAATGCACAATGAATTAAGTGAACAAACATGGACAATCAGGTGTTTGTAATAAATAACATTTTCAAACATTAATTAATGTTGTAAAAATATATTGTTCACTCAATGTGTTGATAACTAAGTAATGTTGATGAATGGTATCTTTGTAGCATTACCATAAAACATGTTTTATTTGACTTGACTGTCCTTTCATTTAATCTAAAACTGCATATTTATATTTAATTTTAAAAAGGCTTTTTAAACCTGCTGAGTTATAAAGGCAAGAATACGCGACTGGCACTGACATTAAATGACAATAGGCTACTAATACCAGTAGCCTACTCTGGTGTCGGGTGGATACTACTGTGCTCATGTACTCGTAAAACTACCCCGAAAGCACTTTAGAGGCCGTTCACATGTCGCGCGTGTTTTTTAATTATATTTTTGCGCGTGCTTATTCTTTCCAAAGCGCTTGCTCTCACGCGGCGTCTGTCGTTGCTATGCGCAACGCCAACGAGTTTTTATTATGAGCGCGCTTGAATCGTATATATATATACGACTATATTTGAAATTGCGAATTTGCATGTAATCGGCCTCTTATGGCAACGTGACATTAGCCTAATCCAAAATATTTCCATATGTGGCTCTTTCCTCCTTTCGTGTCAACAAGTGGATTCAGAGAGAGAGCCATATCAGCGTTATGAAGAGGACGCAACAGTGCACCTTTCAGACATCGCATCTAGAACAGAACTGGATTAACCTGGTACTCGGTACCTAGAAAAGCTGGTACCGTAACATTTTTTTTTTTTTAGTACCGACTTGGTACCGAAGTACCGCGTTTTTTGACAACACTAATATATACAAAATAATTATATACAGCACACACAAATATACTATGTAAACAGAGACTTTTATCTTGGATGCGATTAATCGCAATTAACTTTTGCACAGCCCTAATATTAACACAAAAATACTTTATGTTGTAAATACTTAACATCTAACAGGTTTAGCTGATGAAAAAGTTTGTAACAAATCTACCTGCTTCAGGCATTCCCTGGGCTTTCTGGACACGTGCCTGCAGAACTTCTTTAGCAGAGACGAAGAAGATCCGATCACTGGCCTGAGCGCGATCCACCACCCGCAGCTCATCCACTAAAAAACTAGAGCAGCGGTCCATGTGCTGCCGTCTCACCTGACAAACACACAAGTTTCCTTATAAAAGTGCAAAAACACCATGTATCATTCACCCTTGGTTTCTAAAAAGGCTACTCGAAGGTCCAATTTGTTTGCTTGATTTAATGTGTAAAACAGACACAAAAAACCTAAATCTTCACCTTGTACTTTATTTTGTAAAAAAAAAAAAAAAAAAAAATCATGCTTACAGTATTAGGTTCATCAATATCAGGAATGCTAACGGTTTAAAACATTTCAGGGTAAACAGACTAAGCGAATGTGTCATGTAAGTCACACCTCTTCCATGTACTCAGGCTCGCTGGCTGAGGCGTCCCAGCGGTTGTTCAGGATGAAGATATTGGGACTGGAGAGACGCTCGTTCACTTTGTGAAAGAATGATTTTTCCTTTAAGAGGGCAGAGGAGAGACATATTTTGACACCAGTGAGTCCACTTTAAAATTACTTGACAACCTCACAAAGACTGGAGAAAAATAAAAGTTAATCATGCTTGACAAGTCCTTTTGCATTGCAATGAAGATTAATACACAAATCTTAACCACACATGAAATCAGTGTGAATACTACTGCACTTTAAAGGATTAGTTCACTTTTGAAAAAACTTTTGCTGATAATTTACTCACCCCCATGTCATCCAAGATGTCCATGTCTTTCTTTCCTCAGTCGAAAAGAAATTAAGGTTTTTGATGAAAACATTCCAGGATTTTTCTCCATATAATGGACTTCAATGGGAACCGGATGGTTCAAGGTCCAAAAGACAGTTTATAACTGTTTCAGATGCAGCTTCAAATGTCTTTAAACGATATCAGACGATGAATAAGGGTCTTATCATGCGAAACGATCGGTTATTTCAAAACTTATTCCAAAAATTTAACTTTTTTAAGGACAAATGCTAGCCTTGCTCTATTCTGTGAGGCGCGTTTGCAACGTCACATATTACGTAATTACGTTCAAAAGGTCACGGGCGACGTAGCCGAAAGTACAGAGTCAGTGTTTACAAGTTGAACGCATAGGTTGAACGTGCAAACTAGCTCAAACACTGTTTACAAAAAAAGGAATTAAAAGGAAAAACAACGATGTCGGACGATTTTGATTCTGTACTTCCGGCTACGTCGCCCGTGACCTTTTGAACGTAATTACGTATTACGTGACGTTACAAACGCGCCTCAGAGAATATATCAAGGCTAGCATTTGTCCTTAGAAAAGTTACATTTTTGGAATAAGTTTTGAAATAACCGATCGTTTCGCATGATAAGACCCTTATTCATCGTCTGGTGTCGTTTAAAGACATTTGAAGCTGCACCTGAAACTGTTATTAACACTATCTTTTGGACCTGAACCATCCGGTTCCCATTGAAGTCCATTATATGGAGAAAAATCCTGGAATGTTTTCATAAAAAACCTAAATTTCTTTTCGGCTGAGGAAAGAAAGACATGGACATCTTGGATGACATGGGGGTGAGTACATTATCAGCAAAAGTTTTTTCAAAAGTGAACTAATCCTTTAACAGTGTTCATAATGCTGTAATATATAGAAATTATTGTGTAAAGCTTATGCTCCCACATTTAATTAGCCTTACCAACTGAAGTTCGTATCAAACTCACCGTTTGCATTAAAGTTGACTCTGAATTTGCCACCAGCACAAAAACATCAGCATCAAGGCAGAATTTGTCAATCCAGCTGTCCAACTCTGTTGTGACATCGATACCAGGGCTGGAAAAGGAAGATTTCATATACGTTTCAGACACAGATATTACAAATGTGACTTCTTATGCACTAAATTAGTTATATAATGCAGTAGGCATATAATGTCATTGCATTGGTATCCTTAAAACATCATATTTATATTAAAAAAAGGATCCAGAAAAGCCACAAAAAAATACATGCAAGAAATGAATGATCTTAAAGGCAATGTATTATGTTAAATGACAAAATTTCTGATAATACATTATTTCCTAAAAATATGGCAGTATGTCTCAGGCCAAACTGTCCGGTTTACCTGTCCACAAGTACCAGGTCATCACGGAGCAATGCACACTTTGCTTTAGGCCACATGACACACACAAGACTGCCAGCATCCAAATCCTCATCCTGATGTAATGCATGGGCCAACTGGTTCACCGTCTGCCAACACACACACATGTACAAACACACATTAGCATTAGCACATTTTTTTAATCAGACTATTTTAAAATTAACTGAAATTTAAGGAGTCCTGTCATGGAAAACATTATTTTACTCACTCTTTTCAAATACACATGACATACTGTGCAGAAGTCACAAGCACAGAGGTTAGCCAATCAAAACAGAGGTCCCTAGATACAAAGTGACTTAGCAAGAGGGAGATTTGAAGAAAGACTAGAAAGAGAGATGGCTGAGAGATATTACAAAAGAGAAAAGGTCAGAGGAATATTAGTGGGGAAAAAAAGGGGTTTTAGAAAAGCTTTCCTGCATTAGAGAGACCAAAGCAGGAAGGCCTGAAATCAGATGCTGAGGGTTTTGTTGTTTCTGCTCCATGTGAGTAACATGCTTTTGCTGTGTATCACAGAACCAACACATGCTGTTGTTGTAAAGTTAAATTCAGTAACAGGACAGTTCTGAGTGTCATTGTTTGTCTGGAGCTGGTGTGTTTCTGGCGACTAACTACGTACTTGTTTGCATACTCTTGTGTACTGCATGTTAATTTTTGTTCTTCCTTGTCATTTGTTCATTATCTTCGCTTTACTTTTCGTGAAGCATTATTTTGCTTTCCTTCAGTTATGATAAAGAGACTTCCAATCTTGCATTGTGTGTTCATACATTTTTGAGGCGGAGCAATGAAGGGAGGGGTGTACGTTTGTTACGCTTCCTGCACTTTTAAAGGGAGGCACAGTTCTCAAATAATTTAGAGCCACATTGCTCAGAGCTGATGTTTTTAGATGTTTTTGTTTTATAGATGTTTTTTTTTGTCTTCACTGGTTGTGTTCTACATGATATTTGTGGTAAACTGCAACTTTCCTGGGAAATGCATCTATATTCAACCATTTTGTATTATGAAGAAGCACTTTATTTTTGTTCCAACTTATTTTATAGCTAGCTACTGATGAGTAGCAATTGAGAAGCAGATAATGTTTTTGATGAAAGGCACTTCCCTGAGAACTGAACTTAATAAATGTGAAAAAGACACTTTAATGTCTTCGTTTGTCATTCCGTATAGACAAACGTATATATGTATATATATATATCTTTAATGATAGACAACGAACTAAGTAAAATTTGTATTAATTAAATTAGTATATATATATATATATAAATAAACACACACACACACACATATATATATATACACACATGCATATATATATATATATACAGTATATATATATATATATATATATATATATATGAAGAGTTCAGATGCAAAAGCCTCTAAATGCCATTTGAAATTTTCTTCTTTAATGATGATTTTTATCAAACTTGTATATTTAAGTTCAGTAATTTCACTTAAATAACAATTAATAGGTAATTCATTTAATTCATAAAAATCATTTAAGTGAAATCACTGAACTTAAATATACAACCTTGATAAAAATTATCATTCTAGAAGAAAATGATAACTTAGAGGCTTTTGCATCTGAACTCTTCATATATATATTAGGGGTGACCCCGAATAGTCGAAGATTCGATGCATCGATATGCGGAGCCTGATTCGACCACTGATCTCACAGTCGAATCTTCGTTCGCGGGATTTATGAAACGTGGATCATACCATTTTGGCAATATGGGGGTGCTCAATGTCTAATTTCACACAGAATTACTGATTTTGTACGGTTATAGTAAGTTATATACAGCCTTTAATTATGATAATGCTGTAAAAAAAAAAAAAAACGTGAAAAGAAAGAAGCGTTCAATAAATATTTTTGACGTTTGTGTGTGTTAATAAATCCAACCACCGCTCACCGCTGTGACAGATTTAAGTTTCACTTTCCCTGATCCGTGACAGACGAGGAGCATCTTGACGGCAGGGATTACAATGTCTGGAACAAAAAAATCTAAAGTGTGGATGCACTTTGAAATGGTTAAAGATGATCCAAAAAAAGTAAAATGCAAGTTGTGCCAACAGCTTATGTCCTACCACTCATCAACAACAAATATGGCTTTCCACTTAAAACGGGTAAGTTTCTTAGCTTCAGAAGCTAAGCTTCCAATAAGGATGGTTCACTCTTTAACTGGCGCTTTTAATTTATAGCAATATCATATGTTGGGACTTAGAATATGTTCGTCTTTTTTCTAGATCCACCCACAGTATCAGACTAACGATGGCAGTTCATCTAGTAGTACCGGAGCTGCGCCAAAACTAACTCAAAGAAAGCTAGATTTGAGACCGCCATTGTCCGAGAAAAGGAAAAGAGAAATTACGGGCAAAATTGCAGAGTTTATTGCGCTCGACATGAGGCCAGTGAATGTTGTGGACGGTGAAGGTTTTAAAGAATTAATGCACACACTTGAGCCAGGATACACAGTTCCCAAAAGAGAGACGGTTATGCATGCGGTGGATGCGAAATACGCGTCCATACGCGCGGAGGTTTACATGTTAATAAGCAATTGCAAAGCAGTCAGCCTCACCACAGATATTTGGACCTCGCTGCAAATGGAGGCATATCTTACAGTTACAGCCCACTTTATTACTGAAGCCTGGCGACTGGAAAATTTTGTGTTGGCAACAAAAAAAATGGAGGAAAGTCATACAGCAGAACATATTTCACAAACACTGAAAGAAGTCATTTCTGATTGGGACATTCCAGGCACTAAGATCGTTTCTGTTGTCCATGACAATGCAACGAATATGGTTGCATGCACCAATCAACTGGCCCAAGACCCATCGTGGGGAACTGTACAGGGAGTCCGTTGTGCGGGGCATACACTGCAATTGTGCATTAACAGCGCATTAAAGAAAGATCCCGTGTGTCGCACTGTCGCTGCTGCAAGGCGCCTTGTTTCACACTTCAAAAAAAGCGCCAAGGCCACAACAGCACTTGCAGAAAAACAAAGAGAACTGAATGTTGCAGAGCATAAACTTGTACAAGATGTTGCCACTCGATGGAATTCTGTCTATCTTATGCTCGATCGCCTGTTAGAACAAAGGGGTGCAGTTTCAGCCGTGCTGACGGATTCAAGTGTCAGCAAACGGTCCGACCGTGATCTAGAGCTCACAACATCCCAGTGGAGAATGGCAGAGGACATAGTCAATGTTCTCAAGCCAATGATCAAACTGACAGAGCTTTTGTCACAAGATATGAACGCATCTCTGTCTGCCACTGTTCCGATGCTTATGAACATTAAGAAACGACACTTGGTGGTACATGAAGACGACAGCGCTGTTACTAAGACCCTCAAGATTACCCTGACCGAGGATATTGACAGACGATGGGAGCTTAAAGGCCGTCTTTTGGAGAGCAGTATTTATATCAAGGCTGCAATTCTTGACCCACGTTTTAAGAAGCTTTCCTTTTTCACTGATGATGAGCAAAGGAATGAGGCGTATGCTGTGGTGGAAAATCTGGCTGAGAGTTTAGCTGCCAGGCCTGTACAGGAGGTAGGTGATGACAGTAAATTGGTGGAGGAGCGTGATATTGCAGGCCCTTCAAGACAAGAAAAAGAGAAAGACCAAGTGATGTCGATGCTGTTGTCCAGCGATGAAGAGGAGCAACAGCCAGGGGACAGTGAAATGAGGGCTTATTTAAAGGACACTACAAGAAGCAGTACAGGACCACTGGAATGGTGGCAAAAGAATGAGGAGAGATACCCAAAGCTGTCCAGGGCCGCAAAGAGATTCCTCAGCATCCCATCTACTTCCACACCATCAGAAAGAATTTTCTCCAAGGCTGGATTTATTATCAGTAAAACCAGGAGCGCACTGCTGCCGGCCAACGTCAACAAGTTGGTTTTCCTCGCACACAACTTAAAAAGACTCAAACGTGCACAAGCAGAGTGAAAGACTGGATTTTTTTCGATCGGGTAGGGTACAAGTGTTTTCAAACATTTCAGCCGTTTCTAATTTTAATTTGCTGTGAACATGTTTAGCTAAAAAAAAACTGCCAGTTTGGCGTTTATTGTTATTTTGGCAGTTAAAAGGAGAAGGTTCACAATTCTGGCTAAACTTTCGTTGTTTTAATAATTTATTTATTTTAATTTTATTTATTGATGATCACTCAGGGTTACTTAATTTAACTTGTATTTTTTTTAAATATGTGTTCCCCTGTACTTTGGCATTTTGCACACATTTATTATGCTCCCTGTGACTTGATTCTGACTATTTCGTTTTTATTTATTTTTTATTATAAGAAATATATATTCTGTTCTAATTTAATTCTGTAAATTAATGCTTTTTTTTGCTTTTCGTTGTGTCGATGTTGCGCTGCACTGAAAGCATGCTAGCACAGGCAATTTTGCCGATTTAATTTAATTTCGCAAAATGTGAAATGCTAATCCTGTCTGCAGTCAGTGTGTTCTTTTCCGATCTAGGGAGGTATTTTTTTTAGGTTTATTTATCAAAATGTTCTTTTAGATATTTGTGTGATGTTCTGTATTTCGATCGCGGCTTTAAACTGTTATGAGAGAACGTTTTACGAATGTTTATCCACCACATTACCTTTTATTAAACGTAAATAAGAAAGCCATTGTCATTGGCAGGCAGTTTTGGTCGCTTTATTAAAAGTTGTTGCTGTGTGCAGTGTGTAAAATAAAATAAAAATAGTTTTACCCTCCTGCTGACTACCTAGTGTCGTGCCCCTCCCAACACATTCACACACACACATAGATGATTCGACTATCAGTCGACTATAGAAAGATTAGAAAATTCTGATTCGAATGTGTAAATCCTTAGTCGGGGACACCCCTAATATATATATATATATATATATATATACAAACCCGGTTCCAAAAAAGTTGGGACACTGTACAAATTGTGAGTAAAAAAAGAATGGAATAATTTAGAAATCTCATAAACTTATATTTTATTCACAATATAATATAAATGACATATCAAATGTTGAAAGTGAGACATTTTGAATAGCCATGCCAAATATTGACTCCTTTTGGATTTCATGAGAGCTACAAATTCCAAAAAAGTTGGGACAGGTAGCAATAAGAGGCCAAAAAAGTTAAATGTACATATAAGGAACAGCTGGAGGACCAATTTGCAACTTATTAGGTCAATTGGCAACATGATTGGGTATAAAAAGAGCCTCTCAGAGTGGCAGTGTCTCTCAGAAGTCAAGATGGGCAGAGGATCACCAATTCCCCCAATGCTGAGGCAAAAAATAGTGGAGCAATATCAGAAAGGAGTTTCTCAGAGAAAAATTGCAAAGAGTTTGAAGTTATCATCATCTAAAGTGCATTATATTATCCAAAGATTCAGAGAATCTGGAACAATCTCTGTGCGTAAGGGTCAAACCATACGGAATGCCCGTGATCTTCGGGCCCTTAGACGGCACTGCATCACACACAGGAATGCTACTGTAATGGAAATCACAACATGGGCTCAAGAATATTTCCAGAAAACATTATCAGTGAACACAATCCACCGTGCCATTCACCATTGCCGGCTAAAACTCTATAGGTCAAAAAAGAAGCCATATCTAAACGGGAACCAGAAGCGCAGGCGTTTTCTCTGGGCCAAGGCTCATTTAAAGTGGACTCTAGCAAAGTGGAAAACTGTTCTGTGGTCAGACGAATCAAAATTTGAAGTTCTTTTTGGAAAACTGGGACGCCATGTCATCCGGACTAAAGAGGACAAGGACAACCCAAGTTGTTATCAGCGCTCAGTTCAGAAGCCTGCATCTAATGGTATGGGGTTGCATGAGTGCGTGTGGCATGGGCAGCTTACACATCTGGAAAGGCACCATCAATGCTGAAAGGTATATCCAAGTTCTAGAACAACATATGCTCCCATCCAGACATTGTCTCTTTCAGGGAAGACCTTGTATTTACCAACAAGACAATGCCAAACCACATACTGCATCAATTACAACATCATGGCTGCGTAGAATAAGGATCCGGGTACTGAAATGGCCAGCCTGCAGTCCAGATCTTTCACCCATAGAAAACATTTGGCGCATCATAAAGAGGAAGATGCAACAAAGAAGACCTAAGACAGTTGAGCAGCTAGAAGCCTTTATTAGACAAGAATGGGACAACATTCCTATTCCTAAACTTGAGCAACTTGTCTCCTCAGTCCCCAGACGTTTGCAGACTGTTATTAAAAGAAGAGGGGATGCCACACAGTGGTAAAAATGGCCTTGTCCCAACTTTTTTGAGATGTGTTGATGCCATGAAATTTAAAATCAACTTATGTTTCCCTTAAAATTATGCATTTTCTCAGTTTAAACATTTGATATGTCATCTATGTTGTATTCTAAATATAATATTGAAATTTGAAACTTCCACATCATTGCATTCTGTTTTTATTCACAATTTGTACACTGTCCCAACTTTTATGGAATTCGGTTTGTATATATATATATATATATATATATATATATATATATATATATATATTAGGGGTGTAACAGTACACAAAAATCACGGTTCGGTACGTACCTCGGTTTTAAAGTCACGGTTTGGTACGTTTTCGATACAGCAAAAAGAAAGAAATGCCAGAGAAATTTCCTATTTGTTTAAAGAAAAAATATTTTTAAATAAGTGTGAGTTTTCCTAGATCTTGAAACTTTCAGGTTTATAAATGGGGGTCATCTTTGAAGGATGAACAAATAATGTTTTGGTCATCACATTAAAAATAACATTTAAATATATATTTATTTATATAATATTTGAATTTTGAAGAGCTGGAAAAAGATGTGTGAAGTACTTGAAAGCATTTCACCATTCCAGCCAAACTGGTTCCAGTTAGTGTTACTATATTAAATCCATGGTGAATGTTGCTGGTCTGTGGACGAAAGTATTACTAGTTCATTCACGGCACAATGTTTCTCCTGGTTTCCATGACAGCGCTGTTTGATCTAATAGAGATCTACGGTTAATAACGGAGAAATGTGAATGCTTCTCACTAGATCTCGCAGCGATGTTATTACCTCAGTGGCGAATTCAAATGTGTTCTTTACCGGATCTCGTAGCGCTGTGTAGTAACAGTGTTGCTTGATCGAGATCGGCTCGCGCTGCACAGATGTTGCTGGTCCGAACTGATAAACGATCCGTGAAGCACATAACGAGTAGCGCAGTTTCGTTCTGCTTTCATTACGCTTGCCATTTGATGTTGCGCAACGTTGTGTTGGCCGCGTCAGCACGAATTTTGCCGGCAGGAAAAATGGTCCAAGCAATCGTTCGGTTTGTATGCGTACCGAACCGGAAGCCTCGAACCGAAACGGTTCAATACGAATACATGTACCGTTACACCCCTAATATATATATATATATATAGACACACACACAAGTAAACTAATGACTCAAGTACACTTTTAAATCCTCCCGCCTGATAATAGTGTTTATCGCCAATCTCACAGGCTGACGATAGACCGATATGACTATGGAGCATTGCACACAACACTAGTTGCAAGCATACACCAGAGAGTAAAGGATCACAAGTAATAAAGCTAGAAGACTTGGGGAACCGTATGACCTTTGGCCCACTCTTGGGATGGAGTGCATTTGTTTAAGTCATCATGTGTGTTCATGTACTCAGACAGAACAGAAATTACATTGCAACATTTCAGACACTGCGAAAAGCATTAAGAGAACGACTGTGTCCCACATCCTGAAGAGTGTATACACATGTATACTACACACAAACACACAAGCATCTATCATCCAGATGCTATATTCACATTGTCTGTAGGCTAATTGGACAAAATTAAGCTAGTAACCATTGTTCTGTATGTATGTTCAGTCGGGTAAAAACAAACCCCGACCAACGCCAACGGGTAACACAATGATCCGACAAAACTCAACAAACGTGTTTGTTGGCAATTGTCTGTGCTATGTGAATTGGCCTTTATACTATGGTTCTGCTTCATTTATTGTTGTAGGCTGTAAGGACCTTTGTAATAAGTCAAATAAAGTGCGACGTGATATGGAACTGTCCTGCGGTAGGCTTGCCGCGATAGACGGTGTTGACGGTGTTACCGGTTTTAAGCCCCATCACCGGTGACATCACTTTCCCACCGTGACACCGCGATGTCTTGACTTTTTTTTTAAAGTATTCGTTTTTGCTAAAATATTTATTTGAATTAATTAAAAATAATAATTTTCAATTATTTAGTTCTGAAGAGAGCATTATAATTAAAAATGAACTGCGCAACGCGTGCCGTCACGTCACAGATCAGCAAGCATCAGGATTCCATTTAGCACGTGTGGAGACGAGAACGAGTCAAATTACAGAAAAGCAAGATAATGGCGGAAGATTTGGTGTCAAAACGCAATGCAAAAGCGCCTGTTTGGCAATATTTTGGCCAATATATATTAATGTTAATAAATGCCAATTTATAGTGTTTTACTTTTTTTTAGAGTGCTGTCATTTATGTAGGCTAAGGTCCTTTTTAAAGTTTTTATTTTATATTCGTCTCTTTTTATTTGGTTTTATCTTATTTAAACTTTGTTTAATTTATTTAGGCCTATTTTGTTTTCTTATTCGTTAATAAACGTTTTATTTTTTTTGGGCCCACAGTTTGCCGATTTTCACTTTTTTCAGCCTATGCATGGGGTTATTTTTATTCGTTCGTTATGCTAATAAAAGTTCTGTCTCTATTTTATTCGTTTATTATTCTAATAAAAGTGCTGTCTAAATAAAAGTTTATTGTCAGCGAGTTGTTTTTTTTTTTTGTTTTTTTTGTCCATTCCAGCAATTGACGCTGAATTGCAATTGACGCTTATTTCGAAAGTGAAAGTATGTCATTTATGTAGGCTAAGGTCCGTTTTGAAGTTTTTATTTTATATTCGTCTCTTTTTAATTGGTTTTATCTCATTTAAACTTTGTGTAATTTATTTAGGCCTATTTTATTTTCTTATTCGTTAATAAACGTTTTATGGTTCTTATTTGTTTGGGCCCACATTTTGCCGATTTTCACTTTTTTCAGCCTATGCATGGGGTTATTTTTATTCGTTCGTTATGCTAATAAAAGTCTATAAATAAAAGTTTTATTATCAGCGAGTTGTTTTTTTTTTTGTCCATTCAAGCAATTGACGCTTATTTCGAAAGTGAAAGTATAACGCGCACGCATTTAAAAGCTATTTAACCCCCCCGCCCTGCCCTCCACGGTGACACCGGGATTACCGGTGTTGTCACACGTCGATTAACCGGTGGGAAATTTTCCTCACCGCGGCAACCCTATCCTGCGGTCAACAGACCTGAAACTACTTCATAGCTGTACGTTTACTGGAAAATAACTGCACTCCTTAGAATGTTATATCAACCAATCAAAACCAAGCATTCAACACCCTTGTGGTACAATTGCAAAAAAAGCACCATTTCCCATCATCATCCCATGCGCAAATGAAGACAAGAGTGCACAGATGAAACAATATAATAAATGCTGCCATGCTATACTATACATTTGATTAGTCTCATCTCTACATGTTTAAATGCAAGAATTAAAATAAATAAATCTTTGCCGTAAATATTAGTCTAATTGTGTCTTTCTCCTTTTCATGCACCTCTGATAAACTGCTAAGTACAGTGACATACTCATTCCCAGCATTCTTCTACAGTAAACAATGTGGTTTTAGGTTTAGCATGCACATTTCCTCAGCACTGTAATATATCAATGCAGAGGAAAGGTCATGAGACGGGTCCTAAATGACAAAAACGTGTGACCTTGTGACAGCTGGCAGGAAAAGACCCCTGACTCATGTGGGTTTAATTATAGACTAGAGCTCATGTACAGTCAGCCAAGATCTATAGACATCCATTTAGCAGCACACAAGCTTTTGCCTTATTGCCCATCACACACCACAATGTTTTCCAATTTTATCACAAAAATGTAAGCACAATATATTAATGACAGTATCAGTATTGCCATTTACACATCTAAATGAGGCATGTACGTGCATAAAAGAGTAATTAACAAAAAAGCTTGCACAAACATAACTAATATTTCATATTAATTTAAATACCTCAAAATATAAAAATACTGAGTAATGTTTTATTTTTTCCTTCTAATTTCTTACTGATTTTCTCAAACAAGCAGTTAGAAATCAATTTTCTCTAAACATATCACACTTTTAGGACGGATTTACATTGCAGGTCTTGATGCCCAATTCCGATTTGTTGACTATAGCCAATTGTTTTGCAGATCCGATTTGTTGACTATAGCCAATTGTTTTGCAGACCAGCTCACATCATCTTTTAAAAGTGACCCATATCCGATATCTGCATTTACCCTACCCTATACACACGAAACAACCCAAGATAGGCGCACTGACCGAGAATATCTGAAAAGAAAGTAAAAATGGTGCCAGTTACAATGGAATGATAATACAAATTTTGCTTTCCGCACCATCTTTAAAGGTCAGCAAAACATTGGGTTGAGCCTTCATCCACAATTGAAAAGAGTAATTTGATCGAGGTTTGTGTCCACCTGAGTTGACGTCATTCGCCACCGTCACATTTAAAATGACGTATGACTCGCATTGACGGGAATATCCGATCTTTCCACTTACATGGGCAGATGCAAATGCACGTATCCGATTCATATCAGATTTATTTCCACATTTGATAGAGGCCTGAAACTGAACTTATAGTAACAGAATCCATGTGTTTTTTTTTCCTGCTTTCGCGTTTGTGGGTCATATCCGATCTGTGCCACATGGAAGGAAAACATCGGAAATAGGGCACTTGAACCATGTAAATGCAGCCTTAGACAGTAATATTAGCACAATGTAATTTTAATTACGCTGTTATCTTATTTGTGAAACTAAGTATGTATCTTAATTTCAGAGGTATGTTTATTTTAGTTTGAAATGTGTACTTTTTCTTTTGTGTATAAATTATACTGTGCGCAGTGTTGTGCCTGAATGCATTCATTGAACGATAGTTCATGAGCTTGTTCGTATTTTATGCAAACGTGAACTGAAAGTATTGCATTACTGCCTGATGAACGTTACTGCGAACGCGTTCATTCTGGTGTCTGAGAGCGCACATTCTCTCAGTTTAACTTCGTTCAATATAAGGCGCCAGATTTCTAAAGAGCCTTCCAGGCGAAAACCTAAATAAAACACGCGTAAAACAGGCCTTAAGTACCATAAAGAACATGCAATCTGGCAACACAAGCCACCAGTGTCGCACCGCAACCGCCGCATGCATTATCAAGACAAGATTGATTGATTGATTGATTGATTGATTGATTGTTTATTTACGTGTCAAACACCTTTTATGGTGCCCAGCCCTCATGGGCTTATTAGACACAACAGCTTCACACATATCGCCAAAATAGCCACGTGATATAAGGCAGAATCTCCAGCATACTATAACTAAACCATAAAAATAAATATACATACAAACAGAGATGACATACGGCATATCATACGGGATACAGAATACTTTGCCGTAAACACCAGGCTTTTTCTATAAATTTTGCCAGAGCAAAAACATGATTACCAAACAGCCAGCCCAAAATCTCCCCTTCATATTTCCAAAATATATCAGGATTTTTTAACTGAACTAATTCAAAAAGAGAGTTCCTTAAATCATAGTATAAAGGGCAATAAAAAACAAAGTGAAATTCATCTTCCACAACCTTGAGATCACAGAATTCACACAAACGTAGATGTTCAGGTATACCCTTAAATCGACCCACTTCCACTGCCAGAGGTAAGGTACTAGTTCTCAATTGCGCACAGAGGGACCTCTGCCTTCTCTTTAAATTAAGGAAAATAATATAAGGTTCTGTAACAAAATCATTCTTAAACTGAACATAATTTCTAAGTTTTGGCTTCTTCCATATTTCTTGTTTCCACTGATATTCATATTTACTTCATAAAACAGTCTTTGTCTGACAACCTTTATGTTACATTGAAGCTTATTATAGTACTTTATATGCAAGTCAGACACAGACAATATTGCCAAAACTTCTCCAGACCAGGGGCGATGATTTGCTCTTTCCCAGTTAAAAATTTTCTTAGTTAGCCTTTCCTCTGGCAGACTAACAAGACGGTTCCACAATCGCACCATTTCACACCTTTGTTTTACAATACATGGATCCCATCCTGCATCTCCATTCATAGCTACCTTCGCTGCATATTTATGTACCCCAAGAAAACATCTTAAAGCACGATTTTGAACAGAATTACAATCAAAAACCTCTTCAAATCCCCAAACTCCTGCAGCATAAAACAAAACTGAGTCAACCAATTGTTGTCACGATACTGGAATTTCTAAATTCAATACAATACCTTGAAAAATATCAACATTATTTCCCATTTTTATTAATAGTGAAAAATTGGCACAACATTAGAAGGCACAAAATTCAAACAGTAAATTTACTTTTGTTTTTAGTTAAAGTACTGTACATACTAAGCTCGTCGTAAAGCAATCTGGCATTGTCTCCTTCACGAAGGACACTTGATACTATTAACTTGACACTTGATTTAAGACCAGCCTTTGAGCTAGAAGCACACCTATGATGCCTTAAGATGCTGCCTTCATAGACAGCCCACAACGTTTTGGAACAGAGCATGTGTGTAGTGTACACCGTAGGTTTACTAAGAATAAGTATACGGTATCAGCTTTGCCAATATTGCAACACTACATGGCTTCAATTTTAGTCTCAATGTTCATGAAAACTGTAAGAACAAGTTTAGCTCTACAGGGTGTCGTCTCACTTGTCAGACTGAAGAGATTACACCATCATTAACAAGCTTATTTGTTGTGTGGCTACTACTATGTGGTGGGCGTTCTGGGGCAGTGTGGCTGCAGTCGCATTATCCAGGTGGATGCTGCACATTGGTGGTGGTTGAGGAGATTGCTCCTTCCATGTAAAGCGCTATATAAATGTAATGAATTATTATTATTTATGGTTACTATAGAAAGATTCACTATGTTATGCAAGAGGCCAATTTCCATTCCCAATCCCATTGCATGGGTCTTATCTGACTGAACATGTTAGACACACCCAATGACTCAAACAAAAGAGATCCAAAATCACTTAAGAATGGCTTTATGACAATAAGAAGGAAAAGTTTTTACTTTAACACTTTTTCTTTCATCCGATCCTTCGGTGAGCAGGAAAGCCTCATTGCCATCGGTGCCTTCCACCCGTAAGAAGCAGTTGGTGGTGTGTCCGATTCCAGATGGCAGCACTTTGTCCCAGAGCATGGCGTTAATGACGGAGCTCTTCCCGTTACTGGTTCTGTAAATGCAAAGGGTGTGATTTAACCCAAAGTAATTCATGAACATTGCTGAAAACATTCTTGAACGCGTTCTGCTCTAGCTTGCATTCAGTCCGTGTGAAGCCATTTTAGTCATCAGCACTAACTAACATTACAAACTAACTAACTAACTAACAAACTAACTAACTAACTAACTAACATTTGAGAGCAGTAGCACTGGGGAGTGGGGGGATTTTTAATCAGAAAGGTAATTTATTCATAAAATTACCATTGTTTGGAATTAATAAGTGCAGTAACTAATAATAATGCACATTTGACAGTCAAGCACTGTGCTTGAGTTGAGATGCAGATCAAATAAATTTGTATTAACAACAGTTACATGTAAAACCCTAACTTTTAAAGGTAACAATTAACATATTTTTACTTTTGATCATCACATCAAAAATAACATTTAAATTAGATAATATTTAGAGCTTTGAAGTACTTTTGCATGTCCTTGAAAAGTGCTTAAATCTCACTCTCAAAAGGTTGCACGAACCCTCAAAAGAATAATGTAAAACATAAGACTATTTCTCCCAAAATACCATGGTTACAGTTAGCATTAGAGCCCCTGTATATAATACACCGTGAATGTTGATGATTTGTGGAATGAAAAATAACTTCATGGCTAGGGTTGGGTATCGTTTGAATTTGAACGATTCTGATTCCGATTCCGATTCCTTGTTTCGATTCCGCTTCCTAACGATTCTCGATTCCGATTCTTTTAAGAGGCAGGGTCAAAAAAGTTTAGCTAACCTTGCTAACCAACAGCCTTTCTGAAGGAAATAATCCTTTCTGAAGGAAATACTCCTGTAAAAATACTCCTTTTGTCACAAATTTTGCATTTTGCCGAGATTTCATTATTTTTAGAAAAGTGAAGCCACACTTTGGATCGCCGACGTAAGATACTCATGTTCGACTCGCGTGGTTATGCCAACACTTCCGGTAGACGCTTCTTCGTTGGTGTTGTTCAGCGGTTTCTTTTTCCGCTCGGCGGACTGTGAATATCGAAACTAGGAGTCGAAATTTTAACTTTTGAACGATTCCGGGAAAAACGAAAAGTTAGTCTCGGTTCCAATTGATACTCGATTCTCGATACCCAACCCTATTCATGGCACAATGTTTCTCCTGGTTTCCATGTCAGCGCTGCTAGATCTGATATTTATGGTTTTTAAAAGAATTCTGTGCTAAACTTGAATGCTTCTCACAAGATCTAGATGTTATTAATACTGCGCCAAATTCAAACACTTTCTCAATTGATCGCCCACCGCTGTGTAGTAACGTGTCTTGTGATCAAGAATGGATCAAGTAAATCTGTTCTGAGCCACAGACAGTAATGTTCTGAGCTTGTGCTGTGCTGTCAAATGTTGGTCTGAGCTTATAAACTGTCCACGCTACGCAACTCAAAAGAGAAGAGCGGTTTCATTTTGTTTGCCGTTTGATGTTTTTCATATGCAACAGATGGCAGCTCTTATTAGTAAGACAACGTGGTGGTGACACCAATGCAACATCTAACTAAATGTAGTTGCACCGGCAAGACATAAGGCTGCAAAATGCTACCATTTGGTTGCAGTCTGGAGCCCTAAAGTCCTTTGATGTCTGCATGCACCCTGATATTTGTGACCGCATGTACTTGTGCAACACCGCATGTGTGAGTACAACTGCATCTGTATAGGGGGAAAAAAATCCCATCTGTGATTTATTTTATTATTGTTATTTTCAAAGCTTTCATTGTACTTTTACTATAAATAAACTTCATTAACATTTATTTAGCTCTAACAAGTAACAAATACAGTTTTTGCTCAGTACTAACTGAAACGAAAAACAATTCATTTATAATTCCTGCTCACGAGAGACTGTTGCTTCCATATGTAGAAAAAAAAGATATGTATATCAGCATCGGCTATTGGCCAAAATGAGCATATTGGCAAAAATCCAATATCATGCATCCTATTACAAGATCAACTGTGCGGTGGATTAAGCGGAACATGGACAATTAAGTATACCTGATATTTTTGTGCACAGCATTTCACAGAATTCGTGGGGAATAATAGAATTCGTGGATAAGTGGCGAATGTGGGTGGTCAACAAAAGTACACTAGAAGTGTAAACTATGTCCCCAGAAGTTATCACAAATAAAAAAATGTCTTTGTACTAGTTTACACTAGAGTTGCATGTATCTCTTAACTCCCTCATCAGTGTGGACAGCTTGTTTTTAGTTGTTTCTTTTTCGACTATGAAACCATTGACCGGGGCAGTTAGGGGTGCACGATTCAGAAAATGTCACGATTCGATTCGATACCGATTTTTTGTCTCGAGATTCGATTCAAAATCGATTTTCGATTCAAAAACGATTCTCGATTCAAAAAACGATTCGCAGGTCTATATAAATGTAGTTTACTTTTTCCTATGTGATTGATTGCAGTAGACATAATTTAAAAGAAAAGTTTGATATTACTTTATACGTCTTCATACAAAAATAAAAACTTTTGCAACTAAAATGTGCGAAGTGCCAAGCTTTGGCCAGCTTTTAAATACATTTAATTCAAGTTTAAAATAAAACTTAAATAAAAAGCTTTTACATTTAGCTTTAAAGTGCTGTAGTCAGATCAAACAAACAATTATGCTAAATGTGGTTTAAGGAGTAGGCCTACTTTAGCTACCAGGTTGACTGTTGAAATGAACTCGACTGGGCACATTGAACTTCCTAAAAATATATAGGCTACTAATTTCATAGAACCCTTGCGAAAATATTTTAAATAGATTTAAAAAAGCCACCGCTACTGGTAACATCTATGGTTAGATTGATTTGTTTAGATCCAGTGAAGTCGTTCATAGGCGCTGTAATTTGCGGGTATCTCCAGTTAACTAGCAGAGCAATCATTTAGTTCGCTATTAAATAAGAGACCTTTTGTTTTTGAAATCAAGCTGAGCGCTCGTGTCCGCTGCGATCAGTGTCATGGATACAGTGTTCTCTGTGGCTCGCGCAGTCTTCTCTCGGACGCGCGCTTCAATCTATCTCCGTTGTGGAGACTCCGGTGAAATCACAAAATAAAATGCACACAAACGTGATGAACATATTCGGTTTTGATGAGAGAGAGAAAAAACTATACGAGTGCGGTTTAGAACCCCTAACCTCTGACACGCTTGGCAAAAGATCTACAGAACTCAAACATAAGATCTGCGGATCGATGCATTTATTTACGGGTTGAGCAGAGTGGCTGCACAGTTTGACCAGCGGGCGGCAAGAACTTGCAATAACTATTTATCAGACCGGCCCTCGCAGCCTCGAAACCATAGAAACACTACCGGACCACCGGTAAAAGTCCCGACTCACCCGATTGCCACTCCGCCCCTGCACGCCATTAAAAAATATAGCCTATGAATCGATTTTTGGAATTCTATTAATCGATTCTGAATCGGTAAAGATTGAATCGCGATTCAAATGTGAATCGATTTTTTTGCACACCCCTAGGGGCAGTGTTGCCACCTTCTACACAAACGAATTAGCGCAAAAAATGTCAAGGCATTTATATGCAAGCTGAGCATACAGAGTATGCACTGTAAGAAAATATGGCTGCGCAAAATCTACTAACAAATGGCTGCGCCCTGTAAGCACACCCTAGCGTTCACATAAAAATGAAAATATACTTTGGGCTTTAGTGCTACTCTGAACACGACACAAACGTTGCGTTCATGCAGTGAGGGGCAATTCATATACACTGTACCTGCCAAAGAAGACCACCTTCATGTGTCTCCGGGACAAGACTTCCCCAATCCCTGCCACTTTGGACAGGTATCCCCGCACCTCCGCCACCTGCTCCTCTGTGGTAACAGGATCCAGTTCTTCATTGCTGTAAGTTTCTGACATAGAAAAGAGACCAGTTCAACAACACTTGATATTTTAAATACTTTACCAACATTAAGAACTCAAGAGTCATGTTTGTCAGTTTTAGCTATGAATTCGTATCCCACACAAGAAGAGTCCACCCTAAAGTCTCTGTGACATTCTGGAATAGGAATATTCTTCAGAATAAATTCCTCTAAAGTGCTATTTTCTACTTGATATCTACCCTAACAATAAATTCCTTTAGAACTTTAAGATGAAAAACGTTAATATATATTGTTGAAGCCATTTCAATGGAACTAATAATAATATTTTGAGTTTATTTAGTAAAATCTGAGAATACCTGTGTTGCAAACATATAAATTTGAATGTAAGCAGGTGCCCAGTGATCTAGTATAATGTAATTTGATTGGTTGTTAGATTTAGTATGAAAGAAATAGTATACTGCGAAGCAGTCAGAAGCCACTGGACTTTGGAGCAACACAGTCTTTTGACCTACACGAAATAGTTAAATTGTAAGAAAAGTAAAGATTCTAAGTTTTTATTTTATTTTATGTTTTTGAAATTCATAATTAAATAGGCAAACGAAGAACTTTGGATTCAAGACTTTTATTCGCGAACGTTTTGTGTTGAGTACAAAAGAACTTTGAAGTCCTAAGCTAGTGAGTCAGGTTTCTGCACTCACATATATTCTTAAGACAAAACTTTCATTACTTTTCCTGAAAAGAATGTCCTTAAAATCTTCGCAAAAAACTTCTTAAGGTTAGGATAGCCTCCAACTTAAATCCCCAAAGGTAATTTATTGGGTTCTTTCAATATTAAGCATTACAGCATAGCATTATTTACATTATGTACATCCTAAGCATTAGTAATTGTATGCATTATATTATATACAGCATGTGGACAAGTATTCTGAAGTGACACCAGTGAAATTCAGAAAGAACTCTACAAAAATAGGGGCCTCGTTTTTAATTTTACAATTACGACATTATTGCTCAAAAAATCAGGTAATGCCAAAACCCGTTATTTTCTTGAGGAAAAAAAAACTCCTTTGTTTTTACAGAATTGCAGTTTCTTACGAATTGAACTATAGGGCTAAGCGAATATGGGTAGAACTCTTTACTGTCCTAGTACTTCAGAAATCCCTTTTAAAAGTATACATGTGAATTATACGTGGCACAATAGCCTTCATCACAGTATGCTAATGCTTATCTAATGCAAGGGATTCATCAATGCGGATTGAGGACTGGCACTGGATGGTCTCTGGGAAGACAAGAATCGATTGCACCTCAATGACGCATCTGTACCATTTGCTTCACAACACACATGCTTTCCGCAACAGAATATTTACCTACTAGTGTGTTCTAACATGTAACTATGACATGTTATGTTTGGTCTCATCTGAGAGCTTATAATCTGAACTGAAAGGTGGTGAACTTAATAGAGATATTTAAGTATCCTAAAGTACAATAAGATACTATTGCTTAAACACTGTGTGGTGTTCTGAGAATATCAGCTCAAATGGATATTTCATCCGAATCAGATATTGAACACAGAGGAGGTTTGACATGATATTCACTAATGATCAAGTGCGTGAGATCGACAATCGACTACTGTGGGCTTCGACCGAAAACAGGAAGCAAATAGAGGTATGTGAGCTGGCTGAATTAGCATCATTTTTATTCATATCTTTCACATCTACTGCAGTCAGATTGACCGTGGTCACTCTTAATTAGGGCTGTCAACTTTAGTCGTTTAGTCGACTAATCGGTCGATGCCGTCTTGGTCGACTGACATTCTTATTGGTCGACCAGTTGCATTTTTTTTTTTTTTTTTTACCAATAGAAAGAATTTTTCAACGATTTACTCCTTGATATTTATTCATTTATAAGCAGTTATTTATTACTGTATTCTAAATATAATTAGCCTATGTTTTGTCCCCAACTTTAAAATGCTTTAATTTAGGCTATTTTTGTAACTGCGCCACAGTTTAGCGCACATAATACACTCGGGAACCGCACCTGTGGCTGGCTGCGCTGCTGCTCGCGCTCGGTAAGGGATGCTGTATTCATTCAGTTAGAACGCTGCTTGTTTTGGCTTTAGTCGACAAAATGTCCAGGAAATCTAAATCTTTTGTCTGGCTGCATTTTAAAACAAAGACGACAAGACTGTGGAGGGAGGCGATCGTTGCTCCATTATGAGCGCGCAAGTCGCGCGCCTACATTTGAAATCGAACTTGAGCGCGCAAAAGAGTGAGCAGCCTTTTAACGGCTATATCACGCTGACTCAATATATTGTGTTTTCTTAATGTTTTCGTTTTTATTTGTACACTTGACACATTTGAAAATAGCCTAAATAATGCAACACAACGAAAATAAATCTATACGCGGTCCTACAGCCTATTATATGGATTGTTTTTAAGTTATTTGGGTTTTTTGTGTGTTGTTTAAAACGCCTTGATCGTCAGGACTAAAGTTAACCCATAGCTTTGAAAGTAAAGAAGAATATAAAGCCTGTATAAACGAGAGCTTTTGTTGGGATTTTTCATTATGTGGCAGATAGCAGTTATATTTTTTGCAGCGTGTGGTGTGGTGAGGTGACTGTTACTATAGACCGAGGACAGAGCTCTTCACTTTTTGCAGTTAAAAAATCACTTAATTTTCAAAGAATTGTATTATTATTATAGTTTTATTTATTTGTGATGTTTTTTCGTTGTTGTTTTATAAATGCTCAATGACAATTGTTTAAAAAATGTTTAATCAAAACATCAGGTTTTTTTTTTTTAGTCGACTAATCGTTGCGCAGGACTCGACTTTGGTCGACTAAGGATTTCTTTGGTTGAATACAGCCCTACTCTTAATAACACCACTCACATGGCTGTGCACTAGTAATGACAAATCAAGGATGTTAAGAGGCTTAGGTTTAGGACATGCCCCATTGAAGTCAACAGGGTGCGAATTTTAAAAAGACGATAACGGTGTAAGACAACACTGATTTTTGTCGTTTTTGTCTGTACTGACTGCACTCCAAATGTACAAAAAAAATGAGCTTAATGTAAATGAGAAATTAATGTACTTCTCCCCCTCTTGATCACCACCCAATTGCCATATCTTTTGGTTTCCTGTCGGTCGGTTTTGGTGTTGGTATTCCAGTCTTGTTTAACAATGCTTTGTTCAGGGTATAAAAAGGAAAGGTAACTGTTTATGCTGTAAATGAATGCACTCCCGCACAGCAGTGCGCAACCTCATACTACAAGAAAGGCTTTTTATGAACTCTTCTGCACAGCAGTGCATTTTGTTACAACCAAGTTTTCTATACAGTATTGCTGCGTCCCAATTCGCTTACTTATACTATGTCCTAAAAGTATGTACTCTTTTTGTGAGGAAAAAGTACATACTTTTGAGTGTGTAGCAAAAGAGAAGGCAAGCTTTGGGACATACTATCACGTCATCTTTAACGGACAGCTCTGTCGCGTGCTGCATGCATCCTGTCACCGTAAACTGCCCTGTCAATCATCTTGTCACCTCCATTCTATCTAATTTTATTTCCTACCGTTTCGGAGAGCACGTTCATCTGCCAGTTGTGGGTCTTTCATGCTCTCCTCGTGTTTGCAATTTGAATATAATGATGCATTTAAAACGTAATGGCTAAACGTGTTTTTACAAAAGTTCACAATGCTGCTGCAAATGCAATATAATGTGGACAACATTGAATAAATTCATTTGTCAGGTTAGATACTGATAATTAATCACGCAAAGCTCTTTGTCTAAACCTCTCTACACAACCATATCGTCCTCCATATCGACTACGTGTCTGTAGTTTAACACTTTTTACTCGTGTTTGTAGGTTCTAACCGAATCCTCGTCCAACGCACAATGGTTTGTGGGCAATATCAGCCGTTAGAGTGTGCATCGATCTACACTTCGGATTCTGGCCGGAAAAAGTAGACCATTCGGGTATCTTTGAAACACTCATTTCAACATACTACGATTTGGGACGTACTAATTCTATTTTCGAATACTATTTAGGACGGATAGTATGCGAATTGGGACGCAGCATATCATGTTGTTCCAATCTACTGTCTGTATATTTAAACATGTAACTTGATAAATAACTTTGCATGCTTTAAAGGCTTTAAGAATCTTTCCTTTTATCATTGATGATGTTGAAAGCTAAAGTGATTACAACTTTCGTTATCTAAACATTCAGGTTAAATCTTACGTTATCCTATCAAAAAGACCTTTACTTTTAAAGAATAAGAGGTTAAAGAATAACTGGAACTTTGGAATCATATAAATTACATAGGAGTCAGATAAATAACTGAACTATGCACATCATCCTTCAACTGCTTTTTGTTCAGATTACTGGTTCAAAATAGTAGCGTAAGCTTCTAGCCTTGCAGAACATTCTTATGAATTTCTTAGAATTTATCTTGAGAAATTTCTTAACTTCTTTCTTAAGAAGATTATTGTCAATCAAGCGCCTCGTCTCAAGATATGGCTCGGGTCCCTCCTTCAATGTAAACCAGTTTAAAAAAAATTAAATGTCAGATCACTAAGAAAAACAATAGCAAACTTCTCCTCAACAAGCAGCACACAAATAATGAAGTTAACATCTCAAGGAAACGAATAGATCTGGTTTTCAGCCCCACCGACAAAACATTATTTTGTCTGTGAATGCTAATTTATATTAATATTTCAGCATGAGAGAAGCTCAAAGCTTTGTTTACAAAATAAATAATAGGTAAGCAATTAAATGTTACATCGCAACCATGGAAACGTTTGGTTTTATGAGGAATGAGAGAGGTACATGATCCCATAGATTTAAGCCATTTGTCAGCTGATCTGGTCGCACGATTTTCTGCAAATTTAACAATATCCCATTTTGCAGGGCATTACAAACGTTTCTTCCCTTCACTTGCTTTTAATTATTGTATATTCTCATTTTTATATTGGTGAAGTGCAAAAACTCTGTAGGACAGATACCTTTTTACTTGCATGTCCAAACCTATTTAACAATTTATGCTATATCTACTTGACAACTTTGGCAAAAATATGACTGACCTCAAATAAACCTAATATAAAATCCTCCAAAATCCTTCCAGTAAAACGCTTGGCAGACTACTGAAACAACTGCCAGGGTAGATTCGTAAGAAGTTACTTTAGGGTCATTATTTGTAAGAAGATAACTTGAGGTGTTCATAGAAGAAAGTCACGTTAACTAGGCCATGCCTTTCTCTGAGCCTTCAGCTGTCTCCCAGCTTGTTACGTAACCTGTCTTTTTTTTATATAAGTCAGACTGAAACCTGTTTCTCTTATCAGCTTGACAGATGTACAGCATGCAACAGTGTGCTTTTGAGTTCCTGAAACAAGGAGTGGAATGAATTGCCAAGGGAAATGAAAGCAGACACCTTCCAGAAAGGCTGAGCTTTCTTTGATGTAAGCCCCCAGCTGTTCAAAGATGCCGTTGATCTTCTTTTTGGCGGTGACAAAGTGTTTGAGCGGGGAAGCGTTCACCTCAGCCATCAGTCGCTTGTCCTTCTTGCCGATCACACTGGTATTGGGTCGTGGGAAAACCAAAGACATCTCACTAGAAAAGACAAATGAAAAAAGATGAAAAACCTGCCACACTGATGAGGTGTTATGGGTCTTTGCTTAAAACTTTCTCTAAATCCCTTCTGGTGGCATTAAGACATCTTTAATAATGAAAACATTAAACATATGTTATAATGCTGCTCATATAGACGAATCCGGCGAAACTACCGGAAGTAAGCGGGGCGCCATTACTGAGCTGTTGCTGGGTAGCGTTGCGCCATTGCCTCCTATTGTTTTAGTTGCAACTTGCGTCCACTGGAATAAACAGCCCGCGATTTACGACTGTCACTAAAGTTACAACGTTAGCCCTTGTATAATGTCGAGTGGGTAAACAGTTTCCGTTATAAATTGTTTCAATGGTGGCAGTAAAATTTCAATTTTGAAGAGAAAACACTGTGAATACCCCGGGTCGACTGCCCCTGTCTGGTGCCGTACGGTTTACTGATTTCCTGGGCGAGTACAAGACGTGGACATTCGTGTATAATAACAATTATTTAATGACATAAGTAAAAAATATATAATAAATATGTGATATAGTGATCAGCAAAATCTCCTCTCTTGCTATTTTTTCTATTCAATTTAGGGCTGCAACAACTAATCGATAAAATCGATTACAATCGATTATGAAAATCGTTGTCAACGAATGTCATTATCGATTAGTTGGTCTGATTACGTCACGGGGATTGTTTACATGCTACATGCGCTTCTTACATGCGCTTCATGGGGCACACACGCAGTCTCTCTCCCTCACCGCTCTACCCTGTCTCGCACGCGCAACACCGACTGTTTCGCGTGCGCAACACGGACGGTTTGGAGCACATTATCTTCTGTCTCGCACGCACGCTCTTGATTCCGTGAGTTTGAACTAATTTGCGGGCATCAGGAAACCGCTATCAATATGCAGCATACACGAAAATCATTCACCTTTCGGCAAATACGCCGTTTTGAAACCAAAATAGGTGACCTATGTTAATCGTGTATACTTTATGAAGCCATACTATAGTATAATGTGAAATAGAAATGTATATTTAAGTAATTAAATTAAAGTTAACCAAAGATTTTCCCTCCACTGCGGCTGTCAGTCATTCTCTATTCGGTGTTCAAACAGCTCGTCGCGTTCGGTTACAACAGTTAACATGATGAAACTCTTTCCAAGATGATTCAATGTTATTATTATAATTGATCCGTAGATAAAGGTCTATGGTTTCGTAATATAATGACTATCTTGCTAGACTTTTATTGCTGTAACTTAATCACTTTCTGCTGAGTGTCTGTTAGATCACAACACTAGTAGACTCGGCGCAGTATAATTGTTCTTCACGTGCACAGTAGCCTAACTGAAATTTAAAACTGTTAAAAGAAAAGGCTTAATAAACTATTGCAAAGATACTGTATAATACACAGTCAATATGTCTTTCTCTTTCCTTGGTGCTTTTAACTTTAATGCGGCGGACACTGAAGAGCTGCGCGCCGCCCTGTGACTCCGTGTTGCTTCAAGCGCATCATTCAGCGCTCGCGATGCGCATACGCACTTTGTGCAGCTCTTTCATGATCATGTCATAATACGTTTGCGCAATAAAAGCTTATTAATAGCCTTTCTTGTTCTGTCCTATCTATTATATTTTGCTTCCTCACTAAACAACTGTGCTTTACATTTAAAACAGCTGTGCATCTGATTTTTACATGTTTTTCATGAATGTATAACAACAATACAAAGAGCAATGTGTACGTTTTACCAGAGTTAGTGCTACACTTATTGTCTCTTATTTGTTCCCCACTAAGGAATTTTTTTTCACTAAATGTTCAGATTTTATAAAATTATTGTGCACTTGTGATATTTTTAGGCTAAGTTTTTCTGAGTTATCCACTAATCTAGTTTACAATAGCATTTTTGTCATAGGTTATGGTCATATATATATTTTTTTTTTATTTGTTGTTTTTCTTTATAATGAAGTTGTCTGTATTAAGTAGATTGCTTAACACACAAAAGAGTGTGGTTTTTAGGGTTTTAGGGTTTTATTTAGTTATAATAAACAAAAAAATGAAATACATTTTTATCCGATTAATCGATTAATCGAAAAAATAATCGTCCGATTAATCGATTATCAAAATAATCGTTAGTTGCAGCCCTAATTCAATTAACATGCTATGGTCATTAAATGGCTTTCCTGAGCTAAATGTAACGTTATGTGACATAATTGTTCTCCCGCTGTTATATTGACCTCTTTCCATGGTTTAAAAACACTAATTGGTCGATATTATGTATACTTTCTAGCTGTAACGTTACCTTACCCTTGCCTGTTGCAATGTGAAAATGAGATAAATAATGGACACAAATGAAAAACATGAATTTGTTTATTTGATTTCATTCATTTATTTATTTATTGTTGCCAAATGGACAGATCTTTTTATAGTTTCCTCGTTAGCAAACGTTAGCCTAGCTAGCTTGCCAAGCTATTTTCATAAATAACGTTAATCTGTAAGATCGTTTGTACCTTCATCTGTGACTGGAGGCCACTGCAGTCACAGATCAAACCAACAAGTCATTCTGCCTGGCTGTAGCTGTCATCGAGGGTGAGTTCGCGTTATCACCGAGGTTTGTTTACATACCGGTGCATATGTCTATATGCCTGTGTAACAGCTCAGTAATGGCGTCGCCACAAGATGGCAGCCTACACAGAACACTCGTCGGATTCGTCTATTCCTTATTAAGGGATGAAGGATTTAATGTTCGCACATTCTGACCATTTAATCTTGTAAAGAGGTGAAACAAAGGGATTATACACCCACAAGACACATTTTGCAAATGAACACACAAAATACGCAATACAAAAACTTGGATACACTCTGTCACATGCAAACACCACACTCCCTAAGAACTACTCAGAGAAAAAAACATTCAGCTATGTTTTTGTCTAACAGCATTGCTCAGAGCTATTGTTTAAGCCCTATGTGTTGATGGGAAATGCTGTGTCGCCCAATTTAGAGCAGAGTGTCAACAACACATTATGCACAAGCTGTTCTAAATGCGCTTACAACAGTTTCTAGACGAGTTTGTTTGTACTTTGTGTACTTTATCAGTGATATGTTAAAAACATCCTATTGATAATCACCTTAAAAAATAGCCCCACCTTGCTGAGGGACAAAACTGACATTTCCCGTAAACCTGTTCCATGGCTACAATTTATCATTATTTATTTATTTTTTTGATTACAGCAAAAGAATAACACTCCCAACACATTATATGAAGCGACCAACATTGGAAACTGTGAACGTGTGCTTGAATAAGATATTCAGAGCGCCATAATTTCTTAATCTGTTTGCTTCAAAAGTATTTGCTTCCATTTTTTCATCTAAAGAAATAAATAAATTGCATAGAAATTAATAGCACTGTTAAATATGGAATGAAAAAAGAACATCAAATCAAGATGTGCAATCAAAAAGCAATATTTGACAAAATTAAGAAAATAAGGATAAATTATGTTTACAGGGAACGTATCTACAAAGCATAGTCGCACACACTGACACATGTTGCAGTTACGGCAGTCAGCTCTGAACAACAGGCAAATAAAATATAGATTAGGCTAATTAAAATTACAAGTAATTCAGTCAAGATCAATGAGTTTTTTTTTTCTTTTGTTCTTAAATTAACATTTATGACAGGTGGCAATAGGAATAGTAGGCTGCTATTAAAGGTTCTATATGTAACTTTTTTTGTAAAATGAAACCTTTTTTTATTGCCTGTGTTTGAAGGGGTTGTAATCACACATTGCAATTTCGGGTTTTGCTATTACCTCTGAAGGCCAATATTCATATTTATAAGTGAGGTCTCCGGGTCGGATTTCCTGCGAAATCTATCAGATGTGACGTGCATGCGCGCTCCCGAGCCTCTCTATCCAGTCAACCATGTCTCTATACAATCAACCATGCGACCAACGGCACTTCAGCTGACGACATGGAGTCTGATAACAGCCCAAAACGTCCTGCCTCCAGCACAACACAGACTCCAACACAAACTCCACATAAATATAAAAAACAAAAAAGTTTTATCTGCCCAAGCTCGTAAGGCAAAACGTGAAGCTGATCGACTCCGGACGAAAACGCGGATCAACATAGTAAACTCTAGTGAAATAGCAAGGTAAACTACATGAAACATGACATGAATACAAAAGAATGTTCCAGGATAACAAAAAGTCGGTGCTTTAGGATGTAACTTATTTTATTTACTAGATCTACTGACTAACGTCACTCATCCCACTACTATCATATTGTTTATAATACACATTTCCAGACACGTTCAGTACAGTAATGTTACTTCCTACGATCTTGCTGATACACTGAAAGTGTTCAGTTTAGTTCACTAACCGTTTTCGTTATCATTAGGGCTGGGTAAAAATATCGATTCATCAATGCATTGCAATTTTTTGCTTCTCAATTCAATATCGATTCATCAAATCCTATGAATCGATTCAGCCACCCAGGCCAGTGGCGGCGCTGTGTGGGCTACACTCTAGTGAGAGCGTTCAGCGTTGTACAAGTCGCGCTTTAGCCCTTAGCAAAACAGCGCGATGACGGACAGCAGCTGCACTCCGTTCAAGCCTGATTTCAAGCCTGCACCGCAAACATTAAAAGCCGACGTTTGGGCTCATTTTGGATTCCACTGTAAGCCGGGAACTATGGAAGCTTGTTTCCGCCACAGAATGGAAAATAAAAAAGGTAATTGCGACTTTTTTATCTCACAATTCTGACTTTTTTTTTTTCTCACAATTGGGAGTTTACCTCTCGCAATTCTGACTTTATTTCTCAGAATTGCAAGATATAAAGTCACAATTGCATGATATAAAGTCGCAATTGGGTGTTATAAAGTCAGAAATGCATGATATAAAGTCAGAATTGCGTGATATAAAGTCAGAAATGCATGATATAAAGTCTATGAGATGTAAACTTCTGAGAGGGAAAAAGGTTAGTATTTTTCCCCCTTAGAATTGGCCTGATAACTCACAATTGCTGTTAAGTGTGATCAGCTATTAAGTGTTATTGTTTAGAAAATTATAATTAGAATATAATATTGCACTTTTTTGAGTATGCACATTTTGTGCTTCTGTTTACATTTCTTTTATAACTTGTATAGGAAGAAAGAAATATACTTTTTCTACTACTTAGTTACTTGCACTTTAGGGGTGTGGTTAAAGCACTGTACAGAGCTTGTCACAGTTGTGTTTGAATTCAACACATACAATCACTGATGGGCAGTAACGCGTTAGAAGTAAGGCGTTACTGTAATCCAATTACTTTTTTCTAGTAACGAGTAAAGTAAGGGATTACAATTGAAAAAACAGTAATTAGATTACCGTTACTTCCCTGTAAACAGCCTGCGTTATTGCGTTAGTTGACCGTGATTTTGTTTAGTCAGACTGTCTCGTGACATGAGTCGTGCGTGAATAAAAATGATGTATGAGCGCCGCGACATCAGTGAGAGACAACTAGAGCGCGGGAGAGAGCAGTCGAGCTGCCAACACACGCTCACACAACACACCCCTGATTTCTCGCGCTGAAGTGTCAATCCCGTCGGTCAAATGCCTGAAAGATGAGTTTATCTATAAATCTAACCGTTGAGCCACATTTATGATTGACTAGTTATACCGCAAATTAGTTAAAATCTCCCGGAATCTAGAGCGAGCGTGCATGCGAGACTGTGTTCCAAAGTCCAAACTTCGTATCGCGCGCGCGCAAGACAAGGAGAGCAAGAGAGACTTGCGTACTATGCAGAGAGCATCCTGATCTGGAAACAGGACCCCCGTTGGAGAATGTCAAAATTCTACCTCAAATCTGAGCAAGCATGTCACGAAACAGTCTCACACGTAAAGCAGCAAGCCGGTACAGGAATGTGAAACTCCCCCGTCTGACATGACCGCTGCGGCTACATGCTGACTGTTTAACTCCGAAAGAAAAAGAAAAAAAAACCCAGAAAAAAGCCAAAATACGGCATGCAACAGCATTTTCTGTTTTGATCAACTAATTTTTACTCCTCTCTGCAATTTACTGTTAAAAGACGTAAGTGTTAATACACTGTAATATAGTCAGGAGCGACTTTCATGATTTTATTTTATTTTTACATCTATTCAAATGAAGGATTTTACAAAATATATTTATTTTATATGCTGGAATATGTAGAAATTTATATTAACAGAAGACGGGCTGTCTTTTTCATTAAAATGGTGGAATGTGCAGAAAATATCTAAACAACAGTTTTCTTCTAGTTGTTTTTCTTAGAAGAAAAACAACAGTTTTCTTCTAGTCTGAGACTGTTGCATTTATTTTAATTTTTGCTTGATGCAATGTGCATAAAGTTAAAATATTGAAACAAATAAAACAAGTTTAAAAAAAGAGAATGTTTAATTTGATTACATTTTAGATGATGGAATATGCAGAAAGAATACAATTAGGCTGAAAGGTCTATGCTTTAGCGTATTCAGGTCGTGCATTATGTTTTTGAAAAGTAACTTAGTAAAGTAACTAGTAAAGTAACTAATTACTTTTGAAAATAAGTAATCAGTAAAGTAATTGGATTACTTTCTTGGAGAAGTAATCAGTAATCAGTAACTAATTACTATTTCCAAGAAACTTGACCAACACTGCATACAATATTGTACATTTTTATTCTGCTGAATAAACCATGACAGGAAACAAACATGCTGGGGTCAATTTGTTCTTTAACATTGGTAAAACTGCGCACATTACTTAAAAATATACTCAGGCACTTAATTACTTGTGTATTTATTATTATTGAATCGATATCGAAGCTAATAAGTCAACATTGAATCGAAATCGAATCGAAGCCTCAAGAATTGAAATCGAATCGAATTGTGAAATACCTAACAATACCCAGCCCTAGTTATCATATTGTACATTCACCTGTGTTGACATTGCTGATTGTGAAAGATACACGAAAATAGTTAGTGAAATGGATTATAACATCACGTGTCAGCTAAATGCAGTTTATTGTAACATTATCATGGTACGAGCACAGAGCATTAGTTCAACGTCAAGCTGATAAAAGTAGGCTATTATTGTACCTGCAATGGGAGTTTACATTCATTTCCAGCATGTTGTGTGATTATTTCGCCGTTGCGTTGAAAGTCTCCGTGTGGCCGGTAGTGACTGCTCGCTCTTGAGATCTAGCACGCACATGAGCACGAGCGCTCTTGTTGCATTCTGAAACATCACCGCTAGAGGCTGCTAAAAATCGAACACAGCACCTTTAATGCTCGGAACCCAATATAGGCAACTGTTACACGCAACTGTTTCTTTCTCAACAAAACCAACTGTGTTCACGGGGTTTCTCTGTACTTGCTGCACAGAAAACAGTGCTGAAGTACAGAATTGAGAATTGAAGTACTCTTCTTGAGCTTAAAGAATGGTTTAAAATCACATTAAAATGCACACACAGGAATCAATCATCAAAATTCAAATTTTTATTTTATTACAAGTATTCCTGACTTTAAGTACCCAATTCCAGAATTGGATTTGATTTTCTATTCTCAACCCTAGCAACTATATAAAAAATATTTCATTCATGCTATTGCACATGAATATATAACTACTGGTGCTATTGCCAATTGCGTCTGGTAACTGACTGTTATAATCGACAATGTGATCCTTGCGAGACATCGTTGATATCCAATAATATTGTCATATCGCACAGACCGCCCCAATATATCAGTCTACCACAAATGTTATTCTCTCTTTATTCATGGATGCAGAAGGAGAGTTTTCTTGTATTCCATTGAGACCACATTACTTCCTCAAAACAATCCACATTTGGCCATCAGTTTCTGAGCATAGCCTCAGCTGTAAACTATTAACATTCAGTGCTGATAATGCCAGAGTTCTTTTGAACAACTGAGCGGTGTCGTATTAAAGAGTCTGGAACTGCAGTTGGCAAATACGTGCAACATGGAGCGTTCGTGTGCCCTGGAAAGTCACCTTCAATGAACAGAGGAAGGCAAATGTAACATCAGTAAAGCGTCCAGCTGTCTGCACTTACAATAAGGTAACCAGACATCAGAAGCTGACTTTACCTGATCTATCTCTACCAGCAAACCTCCACCGCATGCCAGTAATCTGGACACTGTCTGCTGTGTGTAGAAAACAGCATTCTATTTGTGCAGTCCAGATTGGTTATGTTACAGACACACAAGTTACATAAAAGGTTGGTTATGTTGATTATGAATATTAAAAACAAAATCACCATATTCTAATAAGACGGTTTACCTATGCAGTGTCAAAGACTTTTTTTTCATAGTGAAATATTTAACACAGTCTCATCCCAAATCGTCATATAACTGACGTTTTGGGACGTATTTTGACCATACGTCAATATCCGCCTTTTTAGGGCCCCCTTAAACGTCGGTAGATGGCGATCCCGGGCCGTCATACAACTGACGCTTTACCTTTAACGTCAGTTAGGTGACGGGTTAGGTTTAGGGTTAAGTTTAGGTATGGGGTAGAGTTAGGATCCCATAACCTCATCTACCGACGTTTAAGGGGGCCCTCAAAAGACGTCCCAAAACGTCAGTTATATGACGATTTGGGATGAGACCGGGTTGAAATATTCCATGTTTCTCTCAAGTAATATGGGATCTGCAATGCATCATATAATAAATACACTGGAATTAGAAAAAAAATTATTAAAAAAAAGGTATGGCATGTCATTTTAAAAGACAAAGTTTGTAATATCATGCCAACTTCCCAAATGAAAGGATTTGCTTGAATTACAACTAAGGTATGGCATGTCATTCTAAAAGACAAAGTTTGTAATATCATGCCAACTTCCCAAATGAAAGGATTTGCTTGAATTACAACTAGGCCAGCACACCTTCAATAAGGGCTGTTCCTTTAACTGAACTATGGCAACAACAGTATCTGCCAAAACTCTATAACTAATACAGATAGTGTGCATTTCACACAATATGGCCTTTATCAAGATCTTGATAAGCAGAGGAGACGCTCCCATACACACTCCCTTTATATTTTGCAATCATTCTTACAAGTGCACACCCACGTTGAAATTCTCAAACGTTCAAACAATATCCATTCATTTACACAATGTCCAAGTTACTAACATAATTTGGATACTGCTGGTAATGATGAACTGATTGAGAGATTTGTTCTGCTGAACGTTGTAAACATGTTAAAGAAAACACACACATTTCACCAGGTCACAATTGCTAAAACAAGAATAAAAACATAAGTTTCTACTGATATAACAACATAGTCTTACCTGACAGTGCGTGTAAGACGAGTTTATATAAAACAGTGACGATCAAATAAGCTGTATCAGCTCCCCAGCATTTGCTCTTCCAGTGATTTAAAGCCAAATAGCAGTCTTGATAAATGCAATGATCCTTTTGGAAGCCATAACATACAATTATATCAGAGTCACGACTTTCACAAGACCAATGTCACTGACAGCAGCGCGCGACGACTCCAATCCACTCCTCCACGAGACTGAAATCAGCACGGGTTAAATGTGTCTAAAGCACGTTAAATATCCCGAAACAAACACCCGCAGCACCTTCTATGTCTTCAGTTCGGCTCTCACAGGATCAGACAGACTGATATTCGAGTCATAGTTCCAATGAAGAGTATTTTTACGAGCTCAATGTGAAAATACAGCAGCACGCGACTCCAATCCTCCACTCCTCCAACAGACCAAGCGCCGTAATAATCACGTGATTGAATTTTGCATGGACTGACTCAACAAGCATGAATGTGTAAAATATCGCGGAAATATATAATAAACTATATAATCATAATAATAATATATTTATATTAGTAATAGAATAATAAAATATAAAATATAGCGATTTCAATTCTAACCACCACATAAACCACAAACCCCTCAGTACAAAACTCCGCCCCCATATATATGTCAGCCAATCCCATGTAAGCATTTCGGAAAGTGCAAAATAATTGACAGGGCAAATGATTCCTATTGGTTGAGAAAGGGCGGGCCGGTCCGCCTACACTTGACCAGAGCCCGTCTCTTTCTTGCCATGGAGACTGGCTGTCATATTAGAGACATATGTGAATTTTTCTTTGATATTTGTATATTTTGAATTATATTTCTAATATATATATATATATATACTTGTAGGTATGTGGACATTTCAAAAAATAGCGGCCGCCATTGTGTTCCAAATCTCTGTGCCGGATTTTCCCTTATCACTCTGAGCGGGTCTCCTAAAATGCGCTGTTTTCATTGACTTGCTGTGGGAATCCTTGATTATTTTTAGCCAATCACATCGTTAGCGTTTTCGACTGCACATTTGTTTTACATTTATTCTAGTCAGGCTGCATTTTCCTCCTGAAAGACGATTTCAAACAATACGGAAGAATTCAACTGTCAAGAAATTATTTTTACCCACTTTGGACACTTTCCAGAGGAAGGTAGACATGAAGAACATATGTTTGTGGTGTGCTGTACAAAATTTCGTGGCCATTTAAACTCCCCCTCTTTTTTTTTGACTACTGCCACTGAACGTTACCTGCAGAAAAGCTGTCAAAATGCAGCACGTCGTGTAGGCTACACTCAACATTTGTGTGGTCTCCTCCACTTTCTTTCCTCCACCAGCATTAGTATTGTTAACTCTATATTCTTACACAACTGGAAATAGCATGAATCAACCAAAATCCATCTTTTAAATTAAGGATATATAATTTTCCTTGAATTGTTGTTTTCCATTCAATTATTTGTATTTTCAACAACTGCTCGTCAGAAAAATACTATAAAAGATAGGCCTAATCAGTCTTTACGTGTGTTAAAATCAAGTATTGATCCAAATAACTACATGAAACCCACGTTAGATCCAAATAACTATATGAAACCCATCTCCACAGAAAATTTCATTAAGATATCTTGAATATTGAGAAAGTTATGAGCATTTTTGTGAAAAAAACAACTTGTTTTCGGTCACACTATTATATTGTTTTCACCTTAGAAATGAGACAAAAATAGGCGCTGATTACTGAACTATAAAATGTTGTAACTTTCTTCATACTTGACATATTTACCTTTTTTTTTTTTTTTGTAAAGGGGGTACCCAGGTCTTTCCACATATGCTATCCATTTGTCTATTTGTTGAGTTTTAATTTTTTGTCCACATACTATATCATGCGTGTCTATATATAGCATGATATATTATTATTATAGTCATGTTTTTGCATATTATTTTCTAATCAAATGCTTACCATCAAGGGCGAAGTGATTATATCTGTTAGTCAACAGTCCTCAAGCATGATGTTGATCCAGCGATGTCCTCGTAACGTTAATAATCTCAAAAATCCTCTACTGGAAGTGCTTTCCCAAAGACTGCTGTTGATACACTACAGACTGAACGAAACTGAAACAAGATCTGTAATAAACTAAATAAATGTTCACGGCACATCAGACTATTGAGCACTAAAGCAACGCTATCCTGACAAAAAAGCTGAGGCATATTATATTTGACATCATCATTATGTTGTTTTTAGCTTGACGTTAAAGATAAATATGCGTTTTAATAATGAATTCCTTATCTAACAGCTCAGCTTGGTCGCCATTATCTTAGCTTCTAACGTTTGTTAAATGTTTTACGTCATGTACGTGCGACGGTTTTCATTTGACAACAGCATTTTCTTTCCGCGCGGGGGCGCTCAGTGGCATATAAAAGCTTTTACTGTCTATGATAAAAGCCAATCCTTCATGGACGCACATTCCGATTTTATTCACTGAAATGTTTTGTATATGAGATACAAACACAAATCCACTTAAAATACTTTAATATTAATATAATATTTATAATATAATATTTTTTTTTTAAATCCAGTCATCAAAACAACTGTGATCAGCGAAGTGAAAAGTCACAGGTCTCACGTGACTAGGGTAAACCCAACGCATTTTCTAGAAGTGTCCAAGAAAGTGAACTCAGTGTTTACCTAAAAAATGTCGGTAATATGAGAAGATTCAATTTTTGATAATAGAGTTAAAAATAATAGTTTCTTATTTTCAGATGAACGTTCCTTGTGAAATGAGAAAAGAGCATGACAGAGATTATGAGAAAAATGATGACAGAATTTTCATAGGGGGTGGGCATATTTGTACCAAATCATTATGTAATTTTCTCTCTTTTTTTATTGTTTTCTTCCAAAATTCATGGCATGACTGATTCATAAACAAGACAAGAACAAGCAACACTAAACAGAAATAAAACTAACCAATAACCATGTGTCTGATTATTTTCAAACAGCAGCACCGATTACTTTAGGGGCATCAATAATGAAAACAACTCTTGTGAATGTCAAAGCAAGGACAGATACATTATTGAAATCCACGTCATCTATATGGAATAAACCCTTCAATAAATGACAATAAATAAATGAGTAAAATGCCATTGCATATGAATGACATATTGCATAGTGATGTCAAACTGCTGTCAACATTCATCGATCATTATTAAAAGATGCCTTTATGTAACAAAAAATGTGGAAAATATATATACACTGACTTGTTTACAATGTAAGGCACTGTGTCAAAATGTTCTTGTTGAATATTTTTCTAGCCCCGAGTCTTCTGAAATCAAAGCAAATTCAAGTTCAAGGATCCACAAATGAGACAGAGATGTATCTGACCCCCTCTAAGGTGGGCAGACCCTCGTGGTAGTGAGTGAGGCGTCCAGGGTGCATGAGTGCCCAGCCTTTCCTGGGAGCTGTCACAGAGCAGTTGTACCTCAAGAACCGACAGCCGCCACCCTGAACAGAAAGTCACTGATCGTTAATACAATGTGCTCTTGCTTTATCAACCTGCTTCAAAACAGCAGAAACAAAAGTTAGCTATTTCACTTTACAAACATGAGAAAAGGATAGAAACAAGACATATAAAAATCCTATAATAATTTACATTCCAAAAATTTAGAATGAAAGCCAATCCCATGCCAGAGACCTAACACAAGAGCAAGTTTCTGCATGTCTCCACATCTCAAGCTTTCGGGAGAGCTGCAGGTCAAGACATGCTAATGAGTTACAACATGAACATGTTACAGACCAACAGTTGGCATACCTTAAAGTCCCTGTAAAGTCAATTCTACAAAAAAGTTCTAAACACATTATAAATGTTACATATGTATTGCTAAAACATATTACAAAGTCTGTGAACTGTGAAGTACTGAAATGTGGAGTTAGACCGTTAAACAGTTTTTCACTATTGCAATACGACAATTCACCATGACGTCACAACAATAATAGACGTTCTTCCGGGTGGCAAAAGCCGAAGCGTCCCTATGGCAACACTAGTAAATTGCATGGAGGGAGACACACCGCCGGCAGAAGCCTAATCTACATTTCAACAGTTGATTCAAAAACAGACGTGGTGGAAATTCAGACATAGTTAACATGATCATTAGAGCTTAGATTCTTTGATCTAGAAACGTGCACTCCCAACGCACTAGACCGCGGCGCGGGACTAGATCTGATGGCCGAGTGCGGGCGGTAGTGCATTCACTCTGTGTGTGCGGATTGCAGGAGAATAAAACGATTGACAGGACTCCCGCAAACTACCCAGATAGCAAACTGACATTGAATCAACGTGGAAATATGACATAGAAACAACGTTGATCTGACATAGTTTTGCTCATCGAATTAACGTTGAACCAACGTCAGACGCGTCATTCTTTCAAAACTAACGGAAAATCAACGTGTTGTTTCAACGTTATGAAAGCAAACCAATTTTCGATTTTCATTTAGCTTTGAAGAATGCCACGTCTGACGTTGGTTCGACGTTAATTCGATGAGCAAAATCAACGTTGTTTCAATGTCATGAGATACGTCGTTTCCACGTTGATTCAATGTCAGTTTGCTGTCTGGGTAGAAATATCTATGAATAAAACAAATAAAAACTAATACATTTGTATTCATCAGCTGTTTTCAGAAAAGCAACAAGAACAACTAAAACAAAATAGAAATGACTTACATGGCAGAGTTTCTTTTTATTACGTGACTGCAGCGATGAGCGATGTAGCCAATCACAGACATATGTGTTGATTTATTGAACACATTGGCCAATCAGAAGCATTTACGATGAAGAAGCATTTACTCACCGCTCAAAAGAAAGTAACATAGAAAGTAATAGAAATAACTAAGTTAGTTGAGAACGTCAGTTATCGACCCACGTATTAAAAATGGTTGGGTTTAAATTGGGCTCAGGCTCATAATTAGAAGACGACATGCACTTTTGACGACGTCCACTAGCTTTAACCTCCTCACCCACAGGTTCTGCTGGATAGATTTACTTTTTTTCTGAAGGAAATCGATAAAAAAAACCTACACCTTTTGCTGTATATCTGGTGGCGCAACCCCAAACACAACATATTTTCGCCATAGATTCAACTTTGATCAACAACAATGATTTTAACTGTGTAACTGTTCAGTTGCCGGCTGGATCTCTTCAGTTAGTCAATGGAAGCCGCTCGCATTCTGCCACCCGGAAGTATCGCGGTGCCTATTGTTTACAAACATTCTGAAATGCCCTATTTTACGGATTAATTGGGCGGGGCTAAAACAGGGCTCCGTGACGCACTGGAACCCATGAGCTGCTGGAGTGGACACACCCCCCCTATTTGATGACGCACTGAGTCTGATCTCTCCCTCTCGTCTCCACACACACTCCCCGAGCACATTAGCATTCACGGCTCAATCGCGAGTAACTGTCGGTACTATTAGTTACTACAGCTGAGCCTACGGTTTTCTAGCTAGCTATGATTTCGACACGGACAGGCATCCCCACAAAGGAGTCCCCACAAAGATATCAAAACTGAGTATGAGTGGGTGTGTTTGTGTTTTTCACATCACTGAATAAAAAGATCATATTAATAACCCATTCACTCACTCATTCACACACCGACGGCGGACTGTGGTGAACAAAAGCTCAAGATATTCACACGTTCTATTGTACAATATAAAACACATCAGTAATACCCTCTTGTGATTCTTTTAAGCTTTTACTTGTCTTGTAAAAGGTGGTTGCTAACAAGCTAATTGGTTGCTAAATTGGAGGTTGTCGTGGAAATTAAACGTCATCAGCCGAACAGGTAAACTCATGGTATGTTCATGTCATGTCAGAAAGATCATATTTAAAGGAGAACTCCAGCGCAAAATGAACCTTTGGTCTAATAAAACATCGGTACCTAGTCAACCGTTCTCTGAGATTTGTTTTCATGATAATCGAATGTAAAGAGTTTTATCTCTAAAAACCGTTTAGCGTATAATGCTAGTAATGGGGGCATTTACTAAGTAAAAAGAAATCCCAAGTTTATACCACTAACAAGGCTCAAAATAGCCCCACACTAACACAGTAACATAATGATGATCCCTACATGCAAAACGAAGCATTGAGAACTTTGTAAGTGTACAGACCGTTTAATAAGAAGATACTTTATAAAGACAGTTCACTTCGCGTATACAGGCAGGAGCCATCTTAGAAAATAGTCTCGTTAAGTCAAACCACGAACGTCGTGCTGAGTGATCTGAACTGTATGAAGTTCAGCGAACTTCTGAACTGTATGAACGGTGTTCGGGGATCGACTTATCGAGACTATTTTCTAAGATGGCTCCTGTCTGTATATACGCAAAGTGAACTGTCTTTATAAAGTATGTTCTTATTAAACGGTCTGCACACTTACAAAGTTCTCAATGCTTCGTTTTGCATGTATGGAGCCTCATTATGTTACTGCGTTAGTGTGGGGCTATTTTGAGCCTTGTTAGTGTTATAAACTAGCGATTTCTTTTTACTTAGTAAATGCCCCCAGTACTAGCGTATACGCTAAACAGTTTTTAGAAGTAAAACTCTTTACATTCGATTATCATGAAAACAAATCTCAGAGAACTATTGACTAGGTACCGATGTTTTATTAGACCAAAGGTTCATTGTTCGCCGGAGTTCTCCTTTAAGAGTTGCAAGTATTTAACCCTCTTGTGCTGTTCAGTATATTTTTTTAGTATTTTTTTTTTTTTTTACTTCATCGGAACGGTAAAGGTTTTGTCACCTGCTATGTGAACACAAAAAAAAAAATCATGGGCATGATTTGAATAGGTTCAATGGTCCACACAATATAGTCATACTTCGAGTTTGCAGTTAAAAAATTTCTGCATTGGAAACTAATGGGAAGCGAATTTAGTGGAAAAAAAAGTGGAAAAAACAAAATCTTACTGAAAGCTAATTTTTTATGATATCAATCTCAAATTTGAAACTTGTTTATGTCAGTTAAACATGTTTTGGAAGATATATATTTTGTATAAATATAAAAATAGAAATAGTTTCACTTTTTAACTATTTAGTTGTAACTTTTTAAACAGCAATACTCTGCCAAGTGAGACCATTTTGTCTGTGCTCCAAATCGTTATGGCTGCATTTATAAAGATTGGATCTGTGTCGTTCAGACTGTCATGAAAAGATCAGATACAGGTCGCACAAGGGCAAAAAAAACAAAACAAAAACAGAATTGGGTCGTTTCAGCGAGCAGTGTGAACGTAGCCTATGAAGGTCTATGCTTAAATAGTAATTAACAGGTAATAAATAGATTATAACTATTCCAAAAATATAATTTAGTACCATAAAATCCACTAAAAATATGAAACAAAAAATATTATTGAACTAAAATATGGAACATTTATATTATTTAAATCGTAAAATCTTAATTTTAGACCGCCACACGAGCAGCACAAAAGTACAGCACAGCCAAACATCATAGCTCATATTTTACTCACCTGATAATCAATCCCCACTTGATTAAGAGCTATATTAATGGTGAAAGTGGAAGCGTCATGATGTGGTCTTAATGAAGGTTGTTCATCAGGCTTATATCTAACTACAAAGGCCAGATCAAACTGAGCCTGAAAGAGACAATCATACAGACAGATGCAGAGTCATTCACAGATCAGCTGGAAGAAACAAACACAAAGACCTCCATTCTGGAACTTATTATATCCTGAGTTCTCCAATATCTTGTTTCACCACAAATATGTTGCATGTATGGCGATAAAATAGATTATGAACAACACCGCTTCATACTGACCCAACAATAACCCAACTGAATAATGACTAATGTGGACCGTCTAATATTTACACAACTGTTCAAAAGTTCATAATTAAGATGTTTTATGTATTTGAATGACACCTCTTGCGCTCACCAAGGCTGTATTTATTTGATCAAAATAGTAAAATTGTGAAATATTGTTACAATTTAACAGAACTGTTTTCTATTTTATTATTTTTTAAATAAAATTAATTCCCTTTGATGGCAAAGCTCCATCGTCAGTCTCACATGATCATTCAGAAATCATTCTAATATACCGATTTGATGTTCATTCATCATCAATTATTAATAATAGTTCTTTTTATTATCAATTTTAAAAACAGATTTTGCTGCTTAATATGTTTGTTGAAACATGGATAATTTGGATAGAAAGTTGGAAAGACATCTTTTTTAACACAATCTTAATTATTTTTAACTTTTGCCCACTAGTGTACTTTAATACAAATATAATAATTAGTAGAAGGAGAACAAAGAAAGGCTTACCGTTGTGAAGTACCCTGGAAACATTTTCTCTGTGACCGGTGCTACATAATCCAAAAGGAACTTCTGCCAGTGTTTCTCGTAGCCCACTTGATTCATGTGGATATCAATAGTGGGGACATTTTCATACCCACCTTGGATTCTATTGTCCTAGTAGTAAAAAAAAACAAAAAACTGTTTGCTCAAAGAAATACTATGGTAAGGCAAAATAGCATGGGGATGAAACACAACGAAAAACAACGTACCTGATTTCCACCTCCTGACCACTGGCCAAAATGTTCCATCTCTTCAACAAAATGATCGCAGGCCACGTTGGTGAAAACAGGGAACCAGAACACATCAGGGCACGGCTACACAGAGAATTGCAAATAAGCAAAGTTTTAATTACAATGACTTTACAAAAGGTCAAAGGTCAAAACATTTATTGTCATATGCACAGTGAGGAAAAAACTAAGAAATCAAAAGAGATTATGATCTTAAAACCAGATATGACACAGATCTGATGTTATTTAAAGGTTTTCGAAATCAAGTAGTAAAAGAATTGCGCAACTTAAAAACGAACTATTATATGAAAATTCTTACTGAAACTAAAGGAAATTGTAAAGCAATATGCAAACAAATAAACAGTCCAATTAAACCTAATGCAAATATAAATAATTCAAATGAACTAAAAGGTGAAGGAAAAAACATATCAGACCCTGTCCAAGTTGCTAAAGTTTTTAAAAAAAAATTTCATCAAATCTGTTGAAGATCTTGCTTCTAATTTTTTAGATGACGAGTGCAATAGTAGAAACTTAAATATATTGATCCGCAAATGAGAATTCTTTTAAAATTAGAGAAGTGGATCAGGCGGTGGTATTGAAAGCCATTTCAGACCTGAATGCCAACTTTTCCAAAGACAACTACAACATGGACGCAACTTTCCTCAAAAAATATTCTCAAATTATCATTCAACCTTTGACCCATATTATAAATTTCTCTATTAAAACGGGAATATTTCCAGATGCTTGGAAAAAGGCACTGGTTAAACCCATCTTTAAGTCCGGGAGTACCACAGACGTTAGTAACTACCGACCAATAAGTCGGTAATGTCAAAAATACTAGAAAAAATAGTTTCAGAACACCTAATATTTAGAAACACATCAGTATATACACCCTCAACAGTATGGTTTCAGACAGAACCATTCCACTGAATCAGCTATCTGCACATTATTGGAAAATATTGTGCAGCCGCTTGATAAAGGAAACATAGGCGTGCAGTATTCCTGGACTTACAGAGGGCATTCGATACAGTAAACCATAGCCGTCTTATCTCAAAACTGCCATCCTATATCACATCACACCAGCCACTATCATGGTTCAAGCCATACTTACAGGGACGAGAACAATGTGTAGTTATTGATCATGTAAAATCTGCCCAATGTAAAATTAAAACCAGAATCCCCCAGGGAACCATACTGGGGCCTATTCTCTTCAGCCTGTATGTGAACGAGCTGCCTGAAGTGTGTCCTGAAGTTGGTCTTCAGATGTATGCCGATGACACTGTGGTTTATGTGTCCGGCAAAAGCCCTGCTGTTATCGGCAGTACACTGACCAAAAGTCTTGAGAACGTGTTTAATTGGCTAAACAAATCATGTTTAACACTTAATCTGAGGAAAACTAAGTCTATGTGTTTTTCGATAAGAGCTCGGACAATAAATGACCTTAACATTAAAATGAATGGCGAACTAATCGATTAGGTAGAACAAGAAATATATTTAGGAGTGATTTTAGATTCTCAGCTAAATTTTAAAAGTCTTATCAAAAACATCTCAAGAAAAATGAAGGCCAGTATGAACTGTTTCAGAATGACCAGGAGCTGTCTAACATTTGAATGTGCTCATGTATTTCTGAACACTATGATCCTGTCCCACCTGTCATGCTGCACCACCGTTTGGTCCCAGACCGGCCAAACTACCCTAAAGCCTATTGAGAGGCTTTATAACCATGCCTTAAATATTTTAGATGAAAAGCCCTTTCAATTCCATCACTGTTATATTTTAAGTACAAATAAAATCTTAAAATTTTGTCAATTTTGTTAATATCAGATACATTAAGTTGTTTTTTAAATGTTTAACTGGACTTGCACCTGAGCCACTTTGTAAATTTGTGAACAGGCTGGAACCCTCCAGATCAACAAGAGCTGCTACACGTGGAGACTATAAAGTTCCATTTTTTAAAACTTCTTTAGCCCAAAATGTTTTTTTCTGCGAAAGGAGCCAATATCTGGAACTGGATTCCTACAAATAACTAAATTGTCCACCATCAAAAAACTAACAAAAGCCTGGTTCATACAGCACCAGCAGTGTGATCACGCCGTATGAAATGTATATCCTTGTTTATATGAGGTGTGCATCGTATGAGTTTGAGTGAATGTGTTTATTTACTCATTTTTATTGGTGCTAACTGGTTTCTGGACATTTTATTGTATTCACTGTCATTAGCTACGTTTACATGGACACAATCGGAATGAAATCAATACGATTGATGAATCCCATCAAGGTGTTTACATGAATGATAAATAAAGTGATCGGGTTGATGTGCGCGTTTATATTTCACAAGACTCAAATCGGAATTGATTCTTTGACATGCGCACACTGCACGAATATGCCACTGTTCGCGCATAACTATTCACCCCAATTGGTTCTGTATTTGTTTTAAACAACAGACTTAATTTTTATCCGTCTCTGGTCATGATTTGAAGACGATGAGCATGAACCGTGCGCAGTAAAACCCCGCGCCCAAAAGTCTTGTGTGGATGAGAATCTAAAACAAAAACTGGTGGGACGTTGTCCTGCTCCACTTCATAGACACTGAATGAAATGAGATTTTTTTTAATAACAGAACACTCATTTATATGACACTTTATTCAACAGGAAGAACAGCTCGTTCCATGCGTCATATGTCATTACGCTATTTCAACGTCATTGCACATGCGCAGTCCTTTTAGTTTCGGTTTTCAATCCGCTTAAGTGTTTACATGTTCTCTCGGTCGGATTACAAAAGGAGTAAACCACCCCTTTCAATCCGATCGAAATTCTAGTCGGATCGAGCTCAATCGGATCGATTAAGGTGTTTACATGAAGGTTTTTTTAGTCCGATTGAGCCGTCAATCCGATTATAAGGGTCCATGTAAATGCAGCTATTGTTTTACTCCTTTATTAACTGTTAAAAGCCCTTCTAGGGACAGGTGTTGCGAATTAGCCTTGGCTATAAACACTGTGATACAACAAGCATCGGATTGTTCTTTATGTAATAATCTATGTTTTTTTTTCTATCTGTCCCTATTCAAATGAACAATAAATTAAATAAATAGACTGGTAGGGATAGATTAAGTTGACATGTAGTTGCCAAGTTACTTATAGTTAGTAGAATATATAAAGTGGACCTTCCAAATAAAAGCTACCAAAATAGACACTACCATTCAAAAGTTTGTGGTCAGAAAGAATTTTAAATGTTTTTAATAAGCCTCTAATGTTTGATAAGAAAGACAGTAATATACCTGTTTTCTGTTTTAATATATTTTCAAATGTATTCCTGTGATCAAAGCTGAATGTTCAGCATCATTACTCCAGTGTTCAGTGTCACACGATCCTTCAGAAATCCTTCTAAAATGCTGATTTGCTGCTCAAAAAACATTTCTTGTTATTATCAATGTTGACAATCTTAATACCCCAAACCTTTGAACAGTAATTTTATACCTTGTCATGGACAGAATAATAATCTTATACAGTATTTAATGTTAAAATTTTCAGAAAACACTGCTATTATTGTATGCTTCGTGTGAATACTCACCATTTCAATAAGCCCATCTCTCAAAATTTTGGAATAATTCTCATGAATGTATCTTTCCTCCCATTCCTGTTCCACGGAAAAAGAATTACGAACATTAATGCAAAAACAAACAGCAGATAATTTAACAAAAAAGCAATGTCTTGTATAAATAACACTTGATTAAATATTCTCTGAAATTATATTTTATCTTACCACAGGATTTTCAAAGATCTGCCAGAGATCATTGTGCAAATAATTTGTCTGGTAATTTTCAGTTGATAAAACTCGACCGTAAGTCTGCATGTTTGTTACAAACATGAAGATGCCCTAGGAATGAAAGCAAAAATATCAATCAATGGCAGCAAAGTAATTGGTAGTTTATTACACTTGTACCTAAGTGATTTCTTATGGTGATTTGTGCAATATTTCTTGTCTGACCTTGTTCCGAACATTAGCGCAGAAGGCCATATCTGGATCAAGCGTTGCGGATTCAAACAGGTCAGGAGCTTTGAGGTCAGTCCTCAATGTATCCGCTTTTACCAGAAATATGTTAGAGACGTATGGCACATTCCACAAACCCCTGTGGAGGCACCAGAGAATGATGACATTTTTGCCATTTATCCTGGTTTGATGAATTTCAAAGACTTCTTCATATTTTAAGAGCATCATCATGCTAAAGAATACTAAAGAAAATGAAATAACTGAGATAAAAAAAACATGCACATATACATACATTTTTGTGGATTTTCTATTATCAAATGACCGTTTAAAATCATCTTAAACATCAACTTACACGCGGTTTCCTTGAACGATGTCCACGTAATCCTCTGACCTGGCGTAGTAACCGTCTGCACTGAGCGCACCCCAGAAGTTAGTCCACAGTCGCTCAGGCTTGGTCAACATTGGTGCAATGAAAGGCCTGTGAGGTTCATAAAAATAATGATTATAATTAAAGAAAAAAAGACCCATAAAAATGAGTGTGCTAACTAGAAGTTTCTCCATCTAGAAAGCATTTAGACAGCTCTACAACTCAAATACATTTTAGCATTTTAATGAGTAATACAATACACAGTGAGAGTCAAGTCAAGTCAAATATATTTATAGCGCTTTTCACAATACAGATTGTATCAAAGCTGTTTCACAGTATCAATCAAAACAACTTAACAGTGTTTGTTTATTACAGGAAAAAAGACATCCAAGTTTGGTAGAGCAGGTCAATGGTATGATGGGTCATTTAATTTGAATATCCCCAACTGAGCAAGCCAAAGGCAACAGTGGCAAGGAACTGAAAAACTCCATCAAGTGACCCGATGGTGTCCTAAAACTCCATCGGATGACCCAATGGAGAAAAAAAAACCTTGGCAGAACCCAGGCTCAGTCGAGGCAGAGGCTAAATTTACAGCAACTGTGAGATAAAAAATGTATATGAATGCCTGGCTGAAGAGATGCGTCTTTAGTCTAGTTTTAAACTGGGAGAGCGAGTCTGAGCAACGAACAATATCCGGAAGGCTATTCCAGAGCTTCGGAGCTAAATGTGAAAATGCTCTCCCTCCTTTGGTGGATCTGGATATCCTAGGAATGACCAGAAGCCTCGAATTTAGTGATCATAAAGAGCGTGATGGATTGTAGGGCGATAGAAGATCCGTTAAATAGACTGGAGCTAAACCATTTAGAGCTTTATAAGTCAAAAGCAATACCTTGTAATTAATACGGAACTTTATAGGTAACCAATGAAGTGATGATAGAATCGGTGTTATATGATCATATTTTCTAGATCTAGTAAGAACTCTAGCAGCTGCATTTTGTACTAACTGTAGCTTGTTTATTGAGGATGCAGGACAACCGGCTAATAAAGCATTACAGTAATCTAGTCTCGAAGTCATGAATGCATGAACTAACTTTTCTGCATCAGAGACAGATAGCATGTTACGTAGCTTAGCAATGTTTCTAAGGTGGAAAAAGGCTGTTTTTGTAACATATGAAATATGCTTTTCAAAAGACAGGTTGCAGTCTAATGTAACACTGTACTGTACGCTATTACTGTAGCGGATAAAGTAACAGGGCATCCTAATATGTTAAAGTTGTGCTGTGAAAGGTTTTGTGGACGGTTTTTAGAACCGATAAGTATTACCTCTGTCTTGTCTGGATTTAATAAAATAAAATTACGCGTCATCCAATCTTTTATATCTTTAACACAGTCTGTCAATTTGGATAATTGAGCGTATTCATCTGGCCGTGATGAAATATATATTTGAGTGTCATCAGCATAACAATGGAAACTAATTCCATGTTTCCTTATATTACCAACTGGCAGCATATATATTGAGAATAATAAAGGGCCTAACACAGATCCCTTCGGCACTCCATAGTTTGCCGAAGTTATAATCGATTTTTCTCCATTTAAAGGGTTAGTTCAACCAAAAATGAAAATTCTGCCAGTATTTACTCACCCTCATGTTATTCCAAACCTCTATGTGTTTATTTGTTCTGCTGAACACAAAGGAAGATATTTGGGGGAATGTTTTAATCAAACAGATCTCATTCCCCATTGACTACCATAGTATGTATTTTTTCATACTATGGTAGTCAATGGGGAATGAGATCTGTTTGTTTAAAACATTCTTCCAAATATCTTCCTTTGTGTTCAGCAGAACAAATAAACACATAGAGGTTTGGAACAACATGAGGGTGAGTAAATACTGACAGAATTTTCATTTTTGGGTGAACTAACCCTTTAAGTAGACGAAATGATAGCGGTCAGATAAGTATGACCTGAACCAGCTTAATGCTTGTCCTTGAACACCAGTGTAATTGTGTAGTCGATCTAGAGTAATGCATTGCAAGTAACGTAAGTTACGCGATCAGATTACTTTTTTCAGGTAATGAGAAACACATTACTTTTAAATTGATCATTTTCAGTTGTCAAATCCATTTACGTCTTACTTATTCACTTACTTATTGAGCTCAATTAGGATTCTAAGTGTGTCTTCATTCTTTAGAACCACATCCACGTCTATGCTGAAGAAGTATTCACAGTCAATGTCGTCTCGACACATGTCGCTGTAACAAAAACATAAAAAAGAAATGAATGGGATGGTCAAAGCATTGAGGAGCTATTTGTACAACTGTTTCCCAGGTTCCATGTGGTGTTTAGGTGCACCATATTTAATGAACTCTTTGTAAAAAATAAATACTGAATTTAAAAAGCACACTCACAAGCCAATATTACGTGAGGTCACAGGATCTATATCCTCCTCTGGTCCAATCAGCTTCACACCCTGGTATTCCGACTCGTGATGCTCTAGAAATGTACGCACCTGTTGTTCATGGTGTGATTCCTGCAAAAGAAATTATTCAGAAGTATTGTCCCCCATTATTATGTACTGAATTAAAAAAAGAGCAATGACAATAATGAACGTCAACGAAGACAATCTGATTCATTAACAAATAAAATAAAATAAACTGCTGTGATTATGATACTCAAACTGTGATTATGCTGGTAAACACCTTGTACAACCATTGGTCTGTGGCGTTTACATAATAGGTAGGTGTGCCTTGTCTTTATAAAGTATCTTCTTATTAAACGGTCTGTACACTTACAAAGTTCTCAATGCTTTGTTTTGCATGTATGGAGCCTCATTATGTTACTGTGTTAGTGTGGGGCTATTTTGAGCCTTGTTAGTGTTATAAACTAGCGATTTCTTTTTACTTAGTAAATGCCCCCAGTACTAGCGTATACGCTAAACAGTTTTTAGAGATAAAACTCTTTACATTTGATTATCAAGAAAACAAATCTCAGAAAAGGGTTGACTAGGTACCAATGTTTTATTAGACCAAAGGTTCATTTTGCGCCGGAGTTGTCCTTTAAGCAATCTATTGAATAAGTGCTATATAAATAAACGTGGAGAGCTTGTGCAAACATATCCATGTTGCTATGATCAGATGGTTTTCTTATGCTTTTTAAAAAAATGCTCGCTGTTTTCTCAATTTTATTGTGTGTTTATTTTGTTGTTGAGAGGAAAGCGAACCTAGCTTTCCTTTGTGGGCGGCGTTGGATGTTCGATAACAGTATATCGCTGGTCATATCAGGTATATAGTACATCAGGGCCTTTCCTCATAGCAGATCTATACAGGTGGAGCTGAGGAAGATGGAGGGTTTCTAAAAGTGGGTTTCTACACTGCTACAGCAAATGTTTGAGCATGCAAGCTCATTGGCTACTTTTACAGCAGGAACCAATGAACTGATGTGATTGCAAGTAAGTTTGTATTTAAATTATACTGTATATTTTATATAGAATTAGCACATTATGTCTCGTAAGATAGATTCCAATAAAGACTGTCAAATTTCAAGAGCTCAGCTATTAATATTCGTAAATAACTAGCAATAAACAAAATCATTTTAATGCATTAATAAAATATGTATTAATGTAAGTTCATTAACTAATGACTAATTAACAATTACAACATTTGATTTTAAAATAATATTAGTAAAAGTTGTTAGTTATTGGTTCATGTTAAGTAATATAGTTCATTAATGTTAACAAATGAAACTTTATTGTAAAGTGTTACTGTTTAACTGTTAAAAAGTGCATACAGCATTTTTTCAAATATTTTACCTGATTGTAAATGAATAATCTGAGCCGGTTTTTAGGGTATTTGAGAGCAAGTAAGCGCTCAAAGAACACCGTGACGAAGGGCGTGGGCTGCTGGATGAAGACCCCAATGACCACTACAGGATATTTACTCTCCTGAAGATGAAAAATAACAAACAAACAGGCAAACAATTAATACACCAAACAATTATTCAGCTAAAGCTTCATTTAAATTGAAATGATATCAATATCAACAATAACATTTAATGTGACTAAAGCATGTAACACCAGTTCTTTTTAAGGGCCAGATCAGGAATAAACAACTCTTTAATGTAACAACTACACAGTATAAATGTTATATTATGATCATGTTTATTTAACTGTATTCCTTAATCATTTGTGGCCACATTAAAACAAGGGAACTAATTAATCAGTCAAGGGAACGAATTCTTAAAGGGATAGTTAACCCAAAAATGAAAATTAACACCAAAATTTACTCACCCACAAGTCATCCTAGCTGTATATGACATTCTTCTGTCAGACGAATACAATCGGAGTTATATAAAAAAAAATGTCCTGGCTCTTCCAAGCTTTATAAGGCCAATTAAAAAGTTTTCCAAGCAGCTCCGGTGGGTTAATAAAGGCCTTCTGGCAAAGGCAAAGTGACACGGTCATATAAGAAAAATATCCATATTTAAAACTTAATCGACTAAAATATCTAGCTTCCGTTCCGGCAGATGGCAGAACGCAACTATTTTAGGGTGAAAGAGTGATGCTTGACCTGACGCACTGGCGAACGCATAAGCGCAGAGGATAGAGCAAAACAAAACACCAGTCACAAATTAAAAGTCTAAAACGACAAATTTTAAAGAGAAATGTTGGAGGAGCTTGAATTTGCGAGAGGAGTCAAAGCTTACGCTAGTCCTACATCCTGCGTCATACATGCGTCACAGGTTACTCTCGTGGAGCAAGTCAACTTGCGTAGGACGTCTGCTGGAAGATAGTTATTTTAGTCGATAATGTTTTACATGTGGATGTTTTTCTACACAATGATTCACTTCAGAAGGCCTTTAACCCCTGCAGAGCTGTGTGAATTACTTTTATCATGGATGGATGCACTTTTATGGACTTCAAAACAGAAGTGAACTGTCCATTCCTTCAAAACCATTTACTGCCATTATAAAGCTTGGAAGAGCCAGGACATTTTTTTAATATAACTCCAACAGAAGAATGTCATATACACCTAGGATGGCTTGAGGGTGAGTAAATCATGGGGTCATTTTCATTTTTGGGTGAACTATCCCTTTAATTTGTGGCTCACCACAATATCTTTTTCTTTCCCTTCATGTCATGTGGGAATCTGTAAAAGTGGACTTAAAATCATTTAATAACACAATCTAAAAACAGCAATACCTTTTATGAATGCAACAAGAACAAAACGTCAAAGTATAGTTGAGTTATGTTTACCACAGACTTTATTTTACTCATACATCGAAAAAACAGCATTTTAAAAACCTATAGGAAATTCTCGAAGGAACCAGTGGCAAATTAGTCTTCATGGTTCTAACGTCATCCCCGCAGCACTTTAATTAGCCATTAAAAATAAGATTCAGGATTATTTTAATAATAATAATAATATTTTAAAAACACTAATGGGAAATTGTGATAATAGTAGTAAATGCAAGACCCACCTGGAGTCCAGAAAGCGGACGCAGATCCTCATTACAAATTGTGCAGCCAGTTTCAAATGTCCACAAATTTGGGATATAGTTCCCTAGGTAGTTTATCTGAAGCTGAAAGAAACCATATGAAATAAAGATGATTAAACCAAAGAAGATAGATAGCTTAGTTATTTGGATCATGACAGAAAATTGATTTACTTTGGTGGGTCCATTGCCATGGATAATAACGGGTAGCGTGTCATAAAGTACATTTCTGGCTCGCACACGTCCATCTTCAAACTTCAGCACAACTTCATCTGTTCATGCAATAAAAAAACATTATTCAAAGATATTAATATTCAGATTAATATTCTATATAATCATTCAGTTCTACAGTTATCTATTAAATCATGAATTCTGTTTGAATCACTGTAGATAAATAGCCATAAATATCCACTGGTCTATTTAATTTCCTCCACAAATGTTTGGATGAATCTCTCTTGGGTCTCTGTAATGGATACTCTGATATTGAAAGAGTAAAAAGGCTTTTGAAACAGCCTTTTGAAGCTTAAACAGTGAGCTTTTCACTGTTCACATGAATTCCAATGGACATGATATTACCATTAGGATAAATGAGCAATTCATAGCAAAATTCACAATTTAATGTTTCCTTTCTTTACAGTTTCTTAATGCTCTTCTTTTTTTTTCCAATATTTATGTAAATTCTAGAAAACATTGTGTACACTCAGCTGTGTTCTTTCTTGCAAAAAAATATATCTATAAAAAAATTCAGTCAGGATTTCTTATCAAAATTACAAATGACTTAATGCTTAGATCTTAGTGCTGTGTTCAACTATAGATCACAACATACTCTTAGATTGATTAAAAAATTACACAGGTATTCGGGGACAGGCATTAAATGGTTAGTTCACCAAGACCCGTAAGAATTTCGTTCATTTTTGGAAGATCAAATGAAGATCTTTTTGATGAAATCTGAGTGATTTTTGTCCCTCCATTGACAGCTACGCAACTACCACTTTGACGCTTCAAAAAGTTCAAGAAGAGATTGTAAAACAAATCCATATGAATTGAGCAGTTTGTTTAAAATTTTCTAAAGAGTTTTGATCGCTTTTACATGATGAACAGATTGAATATAGGATTTTATTCCCATAGAAACATTCATCAATGTTTCAACGAAAGCTCAAGCATTTTCGCTTGACGTGCAGGAACCAATGAGGTTAATTCTTGTGTTACGAAGCAAATTTGAGCTTCAACAAGAACCAATGAGGTTCATTCTCATGTTAAAAAGCACATTTGAGCTTCTGCAAGAACCAATGAGGTTCATTCTCAAGTTAAAAAGCACATTTGAGCTTCTGCAAGAACCAATGAGGTTCATTCTCATGTTACGCAGCAGGTTATAGCTTCAACAAGAACCAATGAGGTTTATTCTCGTGTGTTACGCAGCACGTTTGAGCTTCTGCAAGAACCAATGAGGTTCATTCTCATGTTACACAGCAGGTTATAGCTTCAACAAGAACCAATGAGGTTCATTCTCACGTGTTACGCAGCACGTTAGAGCTTCAGCAAGAACCAATGAGGTTCATTCTCATGTTAGGAAGCACATTTGAGCTTCAGCAAGAACCAATGAGGTTCATTCTCACATGTTACGCAGCATGTTCGAGCTTCAGCAAGAACCAATGAGGTTCATTCTCATGTTAGGAAGCACATTTGAACTTCAGCAAAAACCAATGAGGTTCATTCTCATGTGTTACACAGCACATTTGAGCTTTAGTAAGAACCAATAAGGTTCATTCTCATGTGATACGCAGCACGTTTGAGCTTTAACAAGAACCCATGAGGTTCATTCTCATGTGTTATGCAGCACATTTGATCTTCAGCAAGAACCAATGAAGTTCATTCTCACGTGTTACGCAGCACATTTGAGCTTCAGCGAGAACCAGTGAAGTTCATTCTCACGTGTTACGCAGCACATTTGATCTTCAGCAAGAACCACTGAGAAATGAGAAAAAAAGAAAAGAAAAAAAATATAGAAAAAAAATATAGAAATTTGTTATGAATTTTAAAATGAATCTCAATTTATGGTTATTAAATTATGGTTACTTTATTGTTATTAAATATTTATGGTACTTAACTTATTAAGCCTTTTCCAAAACAAAATGTACTGTGTATTCTTTAAGCCCAACTACAGTAGCTGCAGTGTCGCACACCTGGGTTGTAACATTCTGCTGAGATGGTGTACGTGTCCACAAGCACATCTAACCGTTAGCTCTAGCATTCCAGCCACAAATACCATTACAGGCAACTGGGAAACTCACTCTCCACCCACAATCTGGCAGTGAGCCAAAACTACAGCTGCCAGTCGAGCAGAAAACAGCTTTTAACTCAAACACAAGAGCTTCAGTTCACATGAAACCAATCAGCATTTGAGACCCTCAGCAAAGCATTTCATTAGCCATTCCTCAATAAACTGAAAGGTTACAGAAAGAGGAAACTTCCCAGCAGGTATCAGAGAGCAAGAACTCTACTGACGCTGCACTTTTGTAAAGCATAAAACAGGATGTTTTCCTTCAGAGAGCTGATGCTAGTGAGAATTTTGCAGAAGCATCTTTAAAGTCTCAACAGATTTTATGTTGGAACTTCTCTCCAATTAAAATCTTATAACGGTTACGTTTCTAAAGCAGGCTGTAAGGACACAAAATGATACACTTACCAAGAGCTCCATTAAGATTCTGGAACAATCTGCACTTGTTGTCCACAGTTATATTTATGGACTTCTAAAGATGAAATGACAGGGAAGAAAACCTCAAAACGCAGCTTACACACATTTAATATGTGTCATTACTGAAAACTGTGAACTTGAATGTGAATTCTGTAAACAAGGCAAAATATCCTAAAACAGAGCAATAAAGTTTTAGGAAACCACACCATGGTTGTCACCACTTAAAATCTAAACTATACCAAAACACTTACTCTTTTCTCTGGGTTGATATATATCTTGGTGAAAAAGAGCTGGTCACTGTCACTATCAGCTCCTGACCATTCAGAAAGCATCTCTTTAAGGTTGGGTGCATAGCCAATGAAGCCTGGGAAAAAGAAAAGGCCCAGCGTTAGAATGAGAAATGCCTATAAATAGACACACAACTTGTTATTATCTGGTTTAGATGTGAAACTGGGTGATTTAAACTTATCTTTTAACTATTATGCAAATAAAGAAGTGAATGAATTTTCAGAGAGGTCACAGATGACAATACAGATGTCCTGATTAAATTCCACAGCTGTTAATCTCTGACATCATATAAATATGAATGTTTCTGGAACGTTCTCAGGGACTGTGAAAAAGGAAATTAAAAAAGGAAGAAGCCTCAAACTTCTTAATATGCAATTCTTCCTTAATGAAACTCTCTACAAATGAGGTAATCACAATTATTTTCAACCACTGAATAATAAGGTAAACATTGTTAGATGCAGCGTACAGTATTCTGAACAAGTCATTCTTCTTACTGTAATCAGAACTGTAAAGTACAATGCAGCTTTACATTAATGAGAATGAGTGGTGGTTAATGGTCACACAAATGCAATCATAATGGTACTAAAAAGAGACAATTTACTCCTTCAATTGTGTGGACAAATATATGGTGTGGTGAAATATACAGTATGGTATGTTGGAAAGATCACATTTACTAGTTGAATGCACATGAATGGCAGAACAAAGTTGTAATTAAGAGTTGGAAACTCTTTTTTTTCTTTCAGCCCTGACTGTTTGTCAGTTAGAAAACATGGCGGATACAATGAATGTAGTTTCTGGAAATAAATGTTGTTATGTTATTTTCATCAAGAGGTGCATACATTTTTGGTCAAGCTCTTGTATTGACAATGTAAAAGTCCAGCACTCTGTAAAGTCTCCTCCAGCACATCCTTTCAATGAATTTAAAAGGCACCTATTATGCCCCTTTTTACAAGATGTAATATTGGTGTCTGGTGTCCCCAGCATGTATTTGTGAAGTTTTAGCTCAAAATACCCCATAGTTAATTTATTATAACCATTTGAAAAAGTCATTTTTGGGGCCTGTTTAAAGTCCCTGTAAAGTCAATTCTACAAAAAAAGTTCTAAACACATTATAAATGTTACAGATATGTATTGCTAAAACATATTACAAAGTCTGTGAACTGTGAAGTACTGAAATGTGGAGTTAGACCGTTAAACAGTTTTTCACCATTGCAATTTTACGGATTAATTGGGCGGGGCTAAAACAGGGCTCCGTGACGCACTGGAACCCATGAGCTGCTGGACACCCCCCTATTTGATGACGCACTGAGTCTGATCTCCCCCTCTCCACACACACTCCCCGAGCACATTCGCATTCACGGCTCAATCGTGAGTGACTGTCAGTACTATTAGTTACTACAGCTGAGCCTACGGTTTTCTAGCTAGCTATGCCTTCGACACGGACATGCATGGGCTACTACCTGGATGCGATCATGTACAAAACAGATCAGTATCTTCATTTAAATTCCCTTAAAAACGATCACATCAAGAAGAGGTTTTTAGAGAGCCTAACGTTACCTTGATGACGAGCTGAGGATCACCGACAGCAACACCCGCCTCTGTAGTGATCATTTTACACTGGATCGTTTTATAAACTTTCCTCAGAGACAACTTGGATTCACTGATAATTCACTGATAATCCGCTGTTACTGGTGAACGGGGCCGAAACGACGATCTCCCGCCTCAGTGTTCATCCTCCCGTCTCCAAAAGCTAATCAGCTAATATCACCGTCAACAGCTTTCCCGTGAGTGGCCGTGGTTTCAGCACAGCCAGCGGACACGCCCCCACCGTTTGAGAGCAGAGAATCTGCTAATTTTTTCATGATTTTGATAGCTTATTTTATGTACTTCCCGACTTTTTTTATCATTCAAATTTGGCTGGGTGGCTAATTACACATTTTTCTGTGGTGTGACAAACTCAGAACACATACTTAATTTTGACTTTACAGGGACTTTAAAAATGACCTGTTTTGGTGTATACCACCTTAAATGCAAATGAGCTGCATATCCCCGCCCTGCCATTGGATAAGGGCGTAAATTACATAGGAGAATACCTATGGCAGTCACTCTAAGCAGACTGGCTGAGAGAGTGAGAGAGACCGCTATTTTGAATGTCATTCAGCATACATGTTTGAATCGGAATATATAAAGTCTCTGATCAGACCAAGATGACGAACGGAAGAATAAACACAAATGAGAATGGACCAGTACGTCTCGGTATGGTTATTTGTTGTAATCGCGTCCCCTTTGAAATGATGGATGTGCAACACACACACACAGACACACACAAACACTAACATTGTCGCAATATGACGCATAGACGCATTTGTTGTTGAATTGGCTGACATCGACTGAAAAGACTATTTGCTCAAAAACCATAAAATACACTTACTGGAGGTGACGGTGGACCGCAAACAGTAGACGACGATCCACAGTTGAGAATTAACTTTTAACCCACAACAGGATTATCCCACAACAGAACACTTATGATTCTAGGAGACAGATTCTGGTGTACAGATCACCGAGGGCGGGGTCTATGCCACAACCACACTGTCAATCAATCTTCTTGCTCAATTATACGTCACAAAGCGCTGAATCTTAGAATAGCTTGTTCTGAGACTGATTTATTGAGATTGTAAAAAAACCACTGGGTGGATTTTTATCATTCTAGGGTGGTTTTGCTCACACACTGCCAACAGACATTTATGTCCAAACACCTTGTAAAAGTACATTTTCCATAATAGGTGCCCTTTAAAGTCTGGATTCAGAGGAGCCGATTCATGTGTGAAAATGATTCGTCATGTTCCTCACAATCATTCTTTCACAATCCAAGCCTGATGAGTCTTGATATTAGCATCCTGGAATATGGCCATGATGTGAAGTAATGAAAAACTACACTCTTAGAAGAAAAGGTTCTATCAGCGCTACGTATTTGGAACCCATAAAAGGTTCTACACAGAACCCTTTTTTAAAGGTTCAATAATAAGAACCCTTTAAGGTTTTTTTGTAACCAGGAAAAGGGTTCTATATGGAACATATATGGTGCCATTTCAGTTTTTCTCATCCAAAAATCAGCATGATTAAAATGTGATATTAAGTTACTACAGCAGTTTAATAAACAATAATTTAATTACAACTACAAAATGTTGCAGAATTATGTAATATATGAATGAATAATAGCCTATAAAGAACCTTTGTGCCAAAAGGATTCTTTCTTGTCATTATGGGACCTTTTTAGCATAAAAGGTTCTTGAGTAAAGAACCCTATGTTTCATATATAGAACCCCAATGAACCCTTTTTTCTAAGAGTGATTATTATGTTTCTAGCATGTTATATGTTTGGTTAAGTTCTTCTAATCCCGATTGATCGAGGATTAGAAGAACTTAACCAAACATATAACATGCTAGAAACATAATCACTTCAATAATTATCCAATCATAGACTTATGCATTTGCCTATTTAAATCCAAACCACAACTTTTTTTGGCCGGGCTGTGTGTATATATACATATTTAAACTCGATAAATTTAATTTACAAATTCAATTGAATATATAACAATTAAGGTTGCAGTACCTACATAAAAACATTTAAAAAGCAAAAACACACCTAATGTGCATTCTTGATTATAGGGTAAAAAAAATTGCTATTTTATAAACGTATAAAGACGTTGACATCTTATTTCAACTAAGGTGATTTGAAATTGAACACATATGACGTTGTAAATACGCATTTCCAACTCGTTAATACAAACTTCCCAGGAGGACTGATTTTTTTGCATCCAAATTCATTTAGCATCTAAAACTATACAAAATGCAGACAGAGCATTCAGTACATCTAAAGCTCTACAATGATAATCGAAAAAAGAGAAAAACATGCCTCCTGCTCCAAGGAACCTCTTCCCTTCCCTGACATGAGGATGTTTGTCTTCCAGATGACGATCTGGCCAGATTAGAGTCTCGGCGGAAAACACAACTTTGTGTTTGGCCTGCTGAAACTTCTTCAGCAGCTCTTTTGGACCAGAGGAAAAGATTACATCATAGCTGTGGAGAAAATTAAGTGCTTGAAAGAGTACATGCATCAACATATATCTTGCATATGTATTTATAATGGACATAACTACCTGTCCACAAAAAGAATGACTTTGTTCTCCTCGTGTTTCTCCTCCAGGGCAGACTTCAGCAGGCGTACTTTCTGCCCTCCACCTGGAGGTGACATGTAATCTCCACCTTTCCATGTTTCACCCCTTCCGAGAACCTACACACAAAAAGGCAAAAGAATGTCAGGCATCTGTCTGCAGACTATTATGGATGCTTGTTTTCTGCCACGGAATAAAAAAAATGGAGTACCTTGATGGAGTAATTGAACTGTTTCGCGGATCTCAAAAACCGTCTGAAGCCGTCAGTCTCCTTCGTGGCGACAGTGAGCACTAGAAGATCTCCTGAGAAAGAAAAAAACACTTTTCAGAGAGAATAACTCCGTCAAACGTCCACAGCTGCTCAGTTCTCCTGCCTACGTGCTGGAAGAGCACATCCTAATGGGTTTCCCACATCTTCTCCCGTGAGGAACTCCGTGCACAGCTGGAATATTCAGTGTTTAATCCAGCCGCAAGAAAGCAGGTCTGCCGCAAAAGTGACATTTATTTATACAAATACGTTTCTTTTTAATCATATGTTGGCTAATGTGTGATTTTTTCTTTTCTTTTGCAGTGCAATTTACAAGCAAATTCATGTTTGCCTAGACAATAAATCTGTTACGAGAAAACTAGGTAGCTACAATGTAATACATGCACTCATTGCACTCATGTTGCGCACAACTACAGTTTGAGACAAGAAGTAAACTGTTTGCACTGTTTTAGTGTAATGCAATTTTGTTGTAACGTAATTTATCCTCATAAACTCACTGATATCTGCACGAAGGGTCCACGTCAGCGGCGTGTGTCCGTAACGCCTGGCTAACTTTACCTAGCAAGTCAGGTTTGCAACGATCCCTTACAATGAATCATGGTGAAATTGTAGCCAGTTACATTATCATGTACAGAAGTGTGGTTATCTATAAGCTGAAATCATAGCCTTACCCTCGGGGATCAAGCCCTGCTGACTGCAGTGAAGCGGAGAAAAGGACGCAAACAAACACACGAGAAAGAGCAGAACTTCTCTCATGTTCAGGTCCGTTATTCTTTAAACCTCTCCTGTAGTAACGGCGACCGAGGGAATAAGGCCTTTCCTCGAGAGAAAGTTAGTTATATTCCCGTAAAAACACACACAGCCTGCCCACTTCTGTCTTTCTCCACCCCTCGATCCCTGAGCACACTAGCAGAGGAAGAAAAAGCTCAACAATCCCTGAATTCAAACACATGAGCTTGCCTAAAAAATGTGACAACTTGCCCTGACCTGACATTTAGGGACTTCGTTGAAATGTCTCTTCATTATACTCGAATCACTAAAATGTACAGTAATTCAAAATATTAAAAGAGATGAAATAAATACATTACAAAAATTAAATAAAAAACATCAATAAATTAATAAACATTTAGTGGTTCAGGAAATATTGTAAGAATACTATTATTAAAATTGATAAATTATTTAAATGTTATACTGAATTCCTTTCTCTGTAGTAAACTTGAAATTAATTTGTCACAAAAATACACAGTAATTCAAAATATTAAAGTAGATGTAGCCAGATAGATAAATTCATTACAAAAAAAAAACAAAAAAAACAGCAATAAATTACCTTTAGTGGTTCAGATCTAATTATAAGAATCTATTATTAAAATTCAGAAAATTATTTTATGTATTATTTGTGTGTAGTTCTTGGTTTGAATTCAGGTTGTTTGGGACACTTTTTGCCATTGAGGTTACTGAGAAAAAGTGTCCCGATCAACCTGAATACAGCCCCATAAAGGTATCTAAAATCTGCTTTTATGTACAATTTCTTTATATTGCAAAATATCTTCTATCACAGGAAAGACAGCAGTCATAGTACCGTAAAGCCGTTTAGAGGTTTCCAGGTCACTATTATGTACTGGTCCAGGATCAGTTTCGTCTTCCACTGCTACTTTGCAATGACGTAACGCAGGCTCCCAACAGCTGATTGTAGAACAGCGATTTGAAGCGCCCTGAACTACGACAGATTATGGACTGCGACATTTCCGGTATTTTTACGGCAGCCAGGTTTCCTTCCACAAACAGAGAGGTGTTGGCTAAGACATGACATGTACACTTTACAACATGATACAGCAAACAAACAACGGGGATATACACTCTTGCAGACACACATAAGTACGTGAGGCAAATATTGCTTCGACGCGATAAAGTAAATCTTGAAGAGTGAACGCGAACTGGGTGAGCAGAAATGTGTTGACTGGTCAGCTGACTAGCCTGATAACACCAACTGGAATTAATGCAAACTCTCTGTTGACAGAAGTGGCTCGTTTGACAAATGTCTGGAGTTAATTTTGCGTGTATTTTAGCGGAAAATAACTGCAAGACCAAGTTCTTGAAAAATATGTGTGCTTTAGCGTTTTCCTCCTCAAGTTAAGTTTGATAGCTACTAAGTATGCCTGCCAAAGCTGTTTGCCACTCCCAGCTTTTATTGTTGTCAGGAAGTCACTGATGCCATAGCATATATATCTCCCAGCCTCAACTGAAGACAAAAGCAGTAGTTTATGTTTAAACCGTCAAAGAGCATTTGGAGCAAAAGGCACATCATGTGGCTTCAGCAGAGGTTAAAGGGGCTGCCTGGTTTGCTTTCGAGCAGCTGGGCCCGCCGTGTTTTGGTTGGATTACTGCTCTTCCTCATCTTCTACTGGTATTTGAGTTCAGATGGGCTCCTGAAGTTTCTAAACATGTCTAGGGAGCCTGGGGGAGCTGCGGGGGTGTGTTTGCAGACTGATCTTCACAGGTGGGTTTCGCTTGTTGACAGAGGGGAGGGAGTGGTTCTTAACCCCCAAACCAAAGAATCAGTTCCAGTTGTGGTCGGTAATGGACATTTTCTGGTGGATGTGGACTCTAACAAACTCTGGGTAGCTTCATCTTCACAGCCTGGGTCCGCACCGGTTCACCAAACAGACTACAGCCCGATAGTGCGGTTGCAGGTGCCAGGAACGCTCTCTGAAGCTCGGGGACTGATGCTGTGGTACAGAAAAGGCTCTGTGCTGTCCTCTCGGTGCTTCCTGACAACTAATTCTCAGTCTTCTCATGACTGTATAGTCTTACGCGAGGAATTTGTTGCGCATCGCAGCCGACCCAATGTTTATATTCAGAGGATTCACGTGTCAAACCCTACAGACCATGTGGTTTCGATTGACGTGGTCATGGAGACTCTTTCATTTAGGAGCACCATCGAGAAGATGGAGGACAAAGAATTCATACTGTCCTCGGGTAGGGTGCTCACGGAAAAGAAGGACACTGTGTTAGTGGTGGTGGCCACAAAGAGACTGGGCACCAAGATCCAGGTTCCTCCAAAATCTGAATACTCAGAAAACCTGGTGAGTGTGATTCACACGTCAGAGCCCACCGAGAGTGGGAAACTGGACGAGACTCTCAGCAAACTCAGAGAAGGAGTCAAAAGAGAGATGGTAGATGTCCTCCGAGCTAATGTGGAAGAATTAATGCAGGATCACCAGCAAGCATGGGTGGATCTCTTCATATCTGGCAAGTTGACCGAGTACAGTCTACTGACATAATTATTATTAATTGTAAATAATATCAGTATATACATTTCAGGTTTGCTCCTAAAATGTATTTTGTAGAATTCCTAATTAATGAATCCTTACAAAATCATTTCATGACAAATCAATATATTAACTTTTTTTTTCCAAAGTGTTTAACATGATATGAAAAAGCAAAACAAAAAAAAACAGAATATTTTACTTTTAACTCAAAACCTTATACATAAAAAAGTAAACAAGTTCATTTTGAAAACTGGAAACCATATAGCCAAATATGAGCATTGAGTGCTGTGTAAATTGACCTTATCTACCAGCCTCTGCTGTTTAGATTTTATTTTGAGGAATGAGATGAAGGAAAAGCTGATGAGGTCTGAGATGCATGTGTGAACTGTTGAGCTTAAAGTTACCATGAAATCAAAATTGAAAATTTGTATTTTTATGGAACATTTAGTGCACATCATTTTGCATATAAAAATAACATCTCTCCCTCAGCAACCTGTCACTCACACGAGATCACAGCAATTGGCAAACAATGATCCAATCAGTCCCGCCCTATTTTTTTCTTGTTTGAGAAGCTGTTTTTCTTAAAAGGAATAGTTCACTTAAATGAAAATTCTCTCATCATTTACTCACCCTCAAGTTGTTTCAAACCTGTATCAATTTCTTTCTTCCTCTGAACACAAAAAAAGGAACTTGGAAGAATAATGTACCCCATTGACTTCCATAGTATTTGTTTTACCTACTATGGAAGTCAATGGGGTAATCAACTCTCTAGTTACTCTCTCTCTCTCTCGCAGTCAAACATGAATTTAGTGTAAACAAACATGGTGGATGACGGACAAGAAGAAATGGCGATAATAGTGTTTGGACAGTTTTTTACAGAAAATTTGCCAAAAAAAGAAAACGGTTTGGGTGAATTCCTGTTATGCTGCTGTCTTGCTTTCTGGTTTGATATCGTTTTGTTCCATGTGATGATTTACAGAGTGTGTGCGCATTTGAGAGACAGCAAAAATGGTAAAAGATAAATTGGGGAAAATGCTGTTCCATTAATAACCATTTGAAGTCAATTTGTTAAAGGGTTAGTTCACCCAAAAATGAAAATTATGTCATTAATGCCTCTCCCTCATGTCGTTCCAAGCCCGTAAAACTTCTGTTCATCTTCGGAACACAGTTCATATTATTTTAGTTCAAGATATTTTAGATTTAAAACAGTTTCTTGATTATTTAATGTTTTGTTTGTTACACATATACGAGTTGCTTGGGACAATGCAAATATAAGGCCCAAAAGCAAACCTGCTGTCCAAATGCTGTTTCCCATTTCACATGTGAGCATAGAAATGATAAAGGCAGAGCAGCAAAAATTGTACCGTTTAATTCTAAAAAATAAATATATGCCTAAATATAAAAAATATTGGTGGACTAAAGGGAAAAAGTTTATGACGACCCATTTAGGCTTTCTGTTCGTGTTCACTTGCTTTAAGAAGCTAAAATGAAATCTTTCATAGTCTTTTTCTTCTTTACAGGTGTGGAAATCAGAAAGATCACAGATGCCCATACTCCATCTAGTCGTACAGTCAACAACACCCTATACTACATTCTGTCCACCTCCACAGCACCCCTGCTAGATCAGAGTCTCACAGCAGAAGAGCACGAACGACTGGAGTCCAGTCTGAATTACGCTGACCACTGCTTCAGCGGCCACGCCACCATGCATGCCGAGAACCTGTGGCCAGAGCGTCTGACCAACGTAGCTCAGATCCTGCAGCTTGTGAATCTCTGGAATTTGACTTTCCAAAAAAGAGGATGCAAGGTACTTGTTGCAGCCGGCACTCATGGTATGATGCAAGGCATGGTCCTCAGTTTTGGAGGTCTGCAGTTCACCGAGAACCACCTTCAGTTCCAGGCAGACCCCGATGTCCTTCACAACAGCTACTCTTTGAGGGGCATCCATTATAATAAAGACCTCATCAACCTGGCCGTATTGCAGGACGTCGAAGGCAAACCCTTCCTGCATGTGTCCGTCAAGCCTCAGGAGAAACCTGTGAAGCTGTACGCCTGCGAGGCCGGCTGCATGAACGAGCCTGTGGAGCTGACCTCAGAGCTGCGAGGTCACACGTTTCCTGTGATGGTCACCCAACCCATCACGCCTCTACTGTACATCTCCACCGATCTCACTCACCTGCAAGACCTGAGGCACACGATGCACGTCAAGGCCATCTTGGCTCACGAGGACCACATGGCTAAACAGTACCCTGGCCTGCCCTTCCTCTTCTGGTTCAGTGTGGCATCTCTCATCACGCTTTTCCACCTCTTCCTCTTCAAACTCATCTACAATGAGTACTGTGGGCCTGGAGCCAAGCCACTCTTCAGGAGTAAGGTATAGACTGCAACATGAAGACAAGCCAATTTGGGGGGTTGTAACTGTGGTGTATGTGAATCTCTTCTCCCCTTTTCCTCTTGCTCTCATTTTGTGCAACACTCAAATTCTGCCTTGCAAGATATTTTTACCTCTGGAAACTAAGTGACAATAATTGGTTTGGGTAACCCATCAAACTTTCAATCTGCTGTAATTGGAGGGTCGGGTGTGCTGGAAATAGTTGCCTGCAATCCTTAGCTTGGGTGTTCTCTCTCTCTCTCTATGAACCTTTTGATGAGCTGAAAGCACCAGTGCTCTAAAGACACTATTTGATGAGCTTTGTTTTTCCCACATTCAGTCTGACACAATTGGAACTGATTTGTGTCAAAGAAAGAAAAAAAAAAAGAAGATATTTATTTTATTAATATGTATGGAATGCTATTCCGCTTTGCAGAAGAACCATTTAAAGAACAATTTTTGAATGTAATTTATCTCTTGATTTTCAGCAGACTTTCCCATCTTTTATATGTAGTTTTACAGCTAAAAAGAAAAACTGTTTAGAGTATTTAATTTAATTTTATTTTATTGGATAGCAGGTGAGGTTTTGAATTTTATTTAATCTTAAATTTGTGAGTAAACTTTTCACTGGTGCCTTCAAGTCTTTCTTCTTCCAAGCTGGTTTAAGGGGTTTTGTTTCTTTAAAATCAAATTTCTTTGTTTTGTTTATTTGCCATATGTGGTTGTTCTTACACATGGGTCTCATGTTTCATTTTCAATGTCTAGTTGTTGGTATGAGAAGCTGTTGCTACTTTAGAAATCTTAACCAAATGCATAATTTTTTTTCATTGATCACATCCATCCATCATCCCAGAAAATTGTCAATACTGATGGCCATTTGGGTGAAATACTTGATAGCTGTTAACATCATTGTCTGTGCTACATGGTAGGGTGTGCGTTCCCTGCCAGCTTTTTTTTTTTTTTTTTTTTTGCAATTGCAATTGCAATTCGGTGCAATTTGCTCGCAGTGACTGGTGAGATTTTCTGCACCACATCATGGCTAATATGTTTTTTCACACAAATTCAGCTGTTAATCACAAAAATTATATATATATATATATATAAAGAAATAATGTGCACAAATGTCTTCAACAAAAGCATACACCATCAATTAACATCCTCAACTCACAGTAGGTCTGTTGTCTTAAGGTTTGTCAGTTATTGTTACAATATATATTTTTTCTTATGAAAAGAATGGAGTTTTTTCTTCCAGAACCTGATTGTTGCATTCTACCGGGTGTGTGTGTGTTTGTTTGTTTGTTTGTTTGTTTGTTTTTGGAGAATCTAAAAAGAATCAATTTACAGTCATGGGAATTACTAAACCTTAGGCTTTAGTTTTTGTGATATAAGAAAATGATTTGCAGGAACCTATATAAGGACATATGGTAAGTGGTGTGTGACTGATTGACATTTAACAACAGATGAGATGGGACAATTTAAAACAAACTATTTGCTTAATATTAAATATGTATTACTCTTGTAAATGTTTAAGTTGGCAAATTCAGTTTAACATGGTATGAAGTTCACATATGCACCGATATTGAGCTGCATACTCCGTTAGATCTCTGCCAACAGTTATTAATACGCTAGCTCAAAAAATCTCTTCTGTTTGTCCATTTATTATTTCATTGTTATTGTTATTGCTCTGCATTGTTTACCGTGTGGGTCTCAAAGCATTTTTTCCCACGTTAGAGTGAACAAAAGAATCTTTTTTTCCCCTTTTTTGTGTTGCATTTGTTTGAATGATGTTGTGTTTTGATTAAATTAGCAATCAAGAGTTAGACAACCTTCTTTCATTCATGACTTTCATTCACATTCATTAAGTTTTACATAATCTGGGGCCATACGGAGAAACTTTACTCATCACTACTGTAAAATGAGTGCCTCATCTGAGTTGCCTTAAAATGTGTCTCCTAGTATGTGTTACATACTCAAGATACATAGTTTTGTTCAATTGTGTATTAGTTCCTGACAATACATGGGGACAAAATTACAAGATTGTGGTTTGAAAAGTCAACTTGGATGAATCAATTCATTTTTCACAGAGAAAACCTTTTGTAACACGTCTAACCCTGATGCTGTCAATAATAATGTATCAGGGGCAAAGCAGATAATAGATCCATAGGATGGAGAAACTTCAACAGGTGTAAAATATGCCATGAAAAATAATAATAAAACCTAACTTAAAACTTTCCCGTTCACATCCGTTGGTACAGTTAATGTTTTGAAATTTACAAATGTTTAGAAACTCACAAATTGTGTTCACATCACATCAAATGTATTTTCCACCTTAAACATGCATATTTACACTTTATCTGTTATTTCAACAGGATGATGTTACTGTCTGAAGCCTAATCCAGTGTGCAGAAACATTAAATATGGCTCTATCTCTGGATGTCCTCTCAGGATGTAGCAGTGTATATAAGATAAAGATATGTTTTTCCATTTTTCTGTGTGAATTTAATAATGATCATTAGCGGGTTTTTTTTTTTTTTGAGAATTATACAAGTTGTTATGGTTAAAGTATGACGACTATTTAGAGGTGCTAAGTCATAATGATAAATTATAATCAATTATGAAGGATCCAAACAAGCCTTGTATTAATTCTTTTAACTTACAAGCACAATAATAAAACCTTAATGGAAAACTAAAACAAATATGCAACTCCTAAGCGTGCGTTCAAATCTGCATTGATTTTATGTGAATTCAGCTCAAATATATATTTTTTAATTGTGACAAAAAGGAAGCAGCAACAGCATCCATTATTTATTTCATCCCTAATATGACGTGAAACAGGTTTATATCCAGAAATAAAATGATTGTTGATTGGATTTTAAGATGTGGACATTGCACTTATTGCGATAGTTGAACACAAAAGAAGAACTACTTCCGTATAGTCTTTTTTTTCCCCCCATATGGAAGTCAATGGGGCCCATCAACTGTTTGGTTACCCATATTACCCCAAAATTCCTTCTTTTGTGTTCAGCAGAAGAAAGGTTTGGAACAACTTGAGGATGAGTAAATTATGACACAATTTACGTTTTTGGGTGACCTATCCCTTTAAAAATAATGCGAGATAGCTGTTGATTGTGGAGGGGTGAGATTTAAGTTATTGTAGAATTCTGATATACATGGATGAATCATTCACAATAAGATATATACTATTTAATAAATTGAAAATATGGTAAATGAATCTGTCTGGTTATAGTAGAAATACTGATCCATGCTAAAATAGCCGGGTTATGTTTATTTGAAAGAATATCTCTGAGCATCACTGATTTAATGACAGTGAATATGGAAGGGTAAAAGCATGTTTGAACAATAGCCATGTTTCTATACGTGCATTTTGGGATATTGCATAAAATAAATAAAATAAAACACTGGATGGAAATGCCAAGTAAATTTTGTCTTGAAAACATGCGCTTATTTAAGAAGACATTCACATAAACTACGATGGAAGCACATTTACAGGACATGGTGCTTTCACAAATGTTTTATGCGAAAATCCAACTTTAGATGTAAATATCCAATGACAGTTTCAGGCCACCACTGTTGTGCTCACATTACATGCAGATAATATTGGTATATGTCTGATTGTTGTGTGAAATCAGCAGGACTTAAGCCTTTTGATTAATAATGTTTACAAGAAAATAAATGTGGAATTTTATTTGTCATTAAGCAGATGCTTTTATACTTCATTGTAACTTAAGTAACACCTTTTAGACAGTCTATAGAGACACAATGCTTGTTGGTGATATTTGAATTCACAATCATTCTGTTAATAATGGTTATGAAGAAATAAACCATGGGCTTCCCCACCCAGTCGCAGGCTGCATCCAGTTTAATTGCACAACTTGCATATAGACAATATGCTTCATCATTTGGGTGGATAACAGGGCTCTTTTTCTTTTTCCTTTTCTTTTTTTTTTGTTCAAACTGCAGGTATGAAAAATTGCATTATTTTAATTGTGCAACGTTGATGTCTCTCTGAAAAAAGAGGAAAGATGCTCTATTGAAACAACTAAAACAATATGCTTACAATGGGTTTAATATACAGTAGTCAACATTTGAAGTGGATCAAAACCTGTTATCAAAGTTATGCATGAAGTTTGAACACTACCCGACCCGTTCTTGTCTTGACAACTTTGATTTACTTTTTTGATCCACTTCAAATGTTGACTACTGTATTTATGTTTGAGACTATGATTATATTGTGTAAGTCCAAGTGAAATTAAATGCATTCATAAAAAAATGACATGATCATGTTGCAATAAACTGTTTATGATTCAGACTTGAAACAAAAGGCATTCACTCAAGATGATTTTTGCTCATCAATTTACTTTATTAAAATGAGCTAATGCAACAATTATTTTGCATTTTGTCTTGACTCCATTTATTGTGTTCACTTCCTTGATAAATTTACTTAATCCTTGTGTTGGTACTAAATAATATTTGCTGCATCAGTGTTGTAACTGCACTGAAAATTGGAGGATCCATTAAAAACAGTGTATTTATAGTATTTTATGTCAGGGCAAATTCCAATTGGAAATGAGTATCCCTTTGCCCTACTCATTCCAAAGGGCAGATACTTTGAAGTGAGGACTTGTGTGTCATTATTTAGCCGTTTTGAATGCACTTCGTGAAGGAAGGAATGAAAGGCAATGTGACATTATCGTCTGTAATGCTACTTAACAATGGAGCATGATGTACTTCAGCCCATTAGCTATTCTTACAACAGGAGTTTCTTAATATTGCTGTTAATATTATTATCGCAAATAAACATTGATTTATGATGACGTAGCAAATGTTCTGTGCTTTATATGTGTGTGTTCCATCTCTCAACTTTAAAGCTGGCTGTCTGGTTTGGACACTGCAAGTCAACACTACCTCACTAAATAATAAACAAACTTTATTTTTAATTTATACAAGATTCAACTAATTTCTTAAAGGAGCTGTATGCAAGAAATGTATTTCGATTAATCATAAATACACATTCTGCAGTAATTTGAAAGTGATTGCAGTCCCAGTTTTCAGTTTAGTCAGTTTAATGTCATTTAAGTTGAAATGATTTGTATAGCTAAGTGGATTGTGCTTAAAAGGGTCATATAATAGTACATGCACTTTTACAAGTTGATTGTACTGTGTGTGTGTGTTAGCAGTGCCTGGACACAACCCTCATGATAAACCATCATGTTTAAAAAAAAAAAAAAAAAAAAATCTCCTTATGTTTTCCCGTCTCAGGATCCATCCTTTCTCCAAAACATACCCTCAACTGTTGTCAAGGCAACACTTTACATGTGTTGTGTCAAATCCCCCACAGAACAGAGGGGTGGGGTAACCAAATCATATTATCATTTAAAGACACATGCACTTAAATGGCGTTCTGAAAACAGCTGTTTTTGACCAGGTAAAATTAATGTTTTTTACAATACTAATGAGAATTTTTAATTAAAGTATATTACAAACTTTTCATTTAGACCCTAAAGAATCATAGCCTGGTTCAACCAGACTCTAGTACATTTCATTTGTACGGAAAATGAAATTGAGCGGAAGTGCGTAGGAGGGCGCAGCCAGGCTAAAAGAATCATTAACTTGTATAAAAATGGCATTATAAGACCCCTTTACAAATTAAAGGGGACCTATTATGCAAAATTCATTTTTTCTTAGTGTTTGAACATAACTGTGTGTTGGCAGTGTGTGTACACAACCCCCCTATAATGTTAAAAGATGAAACTAATTATTTCTTAAAATGTGATTGATAATATTTGACTGAATGATATTTAAGATATTATGATTACATGACAAATCAATAAGAGATATATAATTTTCATTAATTTCAAGTCATTGTGATCCTTTTCAAGTGTATATTATTAATAAAACAAATGTGTCATGTGTTAAGCTGCAAACATAAGTAACAGCCCATTCTCACCCCCGAAGCATTTTGATCATGCTTCAATATCTAACGCTTTAGGCACCCTTTAGCGTCAGTTAGATTCTCATATAACTTGACACCAGCTCAGAAACTCCAGCAGCCCAAGAATTATTAGGTTTCTTTACTCTTATGTAGAGTATCAGGACTCTGAGAGTTGGGGCTCATTCAGATCCACAGTTGAAAAGCTTTTAACCTTTGACTTTCATGCTAGTAATTCACCAGCGAGCGCCAGGGAGTCTGTTCCTAATGGCGTTCATTGACACTTTCATAGTGAACTGAGTTAAAACAAAAGCCTTCCCTTTCCGGCAAGAACCAAACGTTGTGTACACACACACACACACACACAGCCAGGGGTCAAGCCTCAAACAGACCGCTATCTCAGTGCCAGGAGGCACACTCCAAAACGCATGCACATAAACAGACATTCCGTCATTGAAATCTGTAACGTGACAAATTCTGAAAAGAATACGATATATCACTACATGTGTAATCATGACTTCTCTAGATGTGTCAGACAAACTCTAATGACCTAATGTTCCGGACTGTGCATACTATGGGTAACCCAAATCGGATGTGACATATTTGGTCTCTATAACCTGGCAATCAATCTATTTTAGACAATTATAATTAATGTTTAATTATAATTCTTATGATTGATTACTGATAGTAGAATTGATCTATTTTCGCTGAACTGATCATAATTCGTTGTGCTCGGCTGTCCAAACAAACAGTGTCGGTGTAACGCTCACCAGCTGGAGAGCCCCTGAGAGTCACTAGAGGGCACTCCACACCAGACGATCATGTTTCACTCACAAACTACGTACATTTCCCATAACTCACTGCCCGGACTCATCAGCACTCATCTCATTCACCTGTTTCTCATTATCTTGTTTAGTTCACACCATAAATACCTGGTTTTTACATTCACTTATTTCGAAGTCTTGTTTTACTGTTGGTTGCAATTCTGAGCGTTATCCTCCCGAGTTTGATTCCTGTGTTTGACCTGTGGATTGTTTATCGTTGCTGACCCTTCTCTGCCTGCCCTGACCCTGGACTGTTTCACTGGACTCTGATTCTTTCTGCCTGCCTCGACCCTTTACTTGTATCTGGTTTGTCTCTGCCTTGTCTCCATTGCCCTGTATGCTGTTGTTGATCCCTGCCTGTTTGAAAAATGCTGCGAATGGATCCCCTTGTGTCTTCTGCATCATAACAGTCAGTAACTTTTCCCTTTATGGGTAATTTTATAATTTGTAGGTGATTCACCAATCATGATTCATGATTATTAAAATTATATTCCTTGTATCTGAGCTAATACGAATATCCCCAAGTTTCCCTACACTTGATATGCTGTCTTAAGTGTAATATTACAGTTATTTGTTCGGTGTATATTCCATTATTATGTTATAATTACTACTAAAAATATTCAACGCATTCTCATCCTTTAACGTCATATAGAACGCTATATGACAAAACGGCGCTATACTACGCACATGGCACCCGTTATCGTTAATATAACACGCGCTGTGAGGGCTAAGTTTAGGTGTGGGGTAGGGTGTGCGTGTCATATTCACGCTAAAGCATTTATAACGCCTTGGGTTTGCGTGTTATATTAACGATAAAGGGTGCCATGTGCGTAGTATAGCGCCATTTTTGCATATAGCGTTCTATATGATGTTAAAGGATGAGAACGGGCTTGATTGATTTCTTAAATTGTTTAATTGGTTTTAGTTCTACAAAATATTTCATATTGCAGTTCAAACACAACCATTCACACAAATACAGTTTAAAAGATTAAACGGCTACATACATAAAAAAATAAAAAGGGCCTAAAAGATAAATACTTCATAAATACTCTTGAGCTGCAAATAATAACTTAATATTTATTTGAAATTGTCCTGTGACATCCAATGACTTGATTCATCTAAATTTAAATGTTGAATAAGTCCCCACATATTATCAAAATTGTTTTTGTATAAAATTCCCAGACACCTGCTTTGGCCCCAAAATCCTAATCCTTGATATTTTTACTTGTTTTTTCTTTTACAAAGTACTCCATACCCCCGTGCCTGCCTGATCATAAATAAATATTCCCGCCTCCTGAGACTTTAACATTGCTACAGTGGTGCCGAAACCCTGGAGGAAGGAGGAGCGTGCTGTCAAAGAGCCATCACCGCTGTGGGATTTCCGCAATGCCATTGAACTGAGAAGGATCTCTCCCCATGTCTCTCGTGTCGGTGGACTGGAGGAACTTGCTGCCGTTCGCCTGGGTTGTGGAGGGTCGGCTGCCATCTGAGAGCGAGTGGAGTCATCTCCGTTTGCCTGAGGCCGGAGCCTGCAGTACACCATGATGAGGAGGAGAAGGGAACAGGAGATTCGCTGCCGGGTGCCCGAGGTCAGAGGAGTCAGGGGGCCGTTGACCGAGGGGTGTCCATCACCACAGCCAGACATGATTGCTAATGAGCTTCACCGGTCTCGAGTCGCACGGAGGAGTTTCAGGAGGATAGGAAGGAAGGGACAACAATGAAAGATGGGAGATGACTAGGCCTGGGTTTTAAGTTTACAGTAGTTCTATTTTATGCAGCAGTCGTACATTAAGGGCTGCCATTTTATTTACGTTTTGACTATTTTGTATTTAGGTGTCCCAATCACGTCCCTGGCAACAGTTATAGAATCATTGACCTAGGCATGTAGATGTTTCAACAAAATTTTTTTGAAAGAATGGGTAGAAGCTCAGTGAATTCAAGCATGTTACCGGGATAGGTTGCCACCTGTGTAATAAGTCCATTAGTGAAATTTCCAATTTATTCAATATTCCACTCGCACAATCAGCTCAAGAACAGTGCGTAGAGAGCATCATGGAATGGGTTTCCATGGCTGAGCAGCTGCATCCAAGCTTAACATCACCAAAGGACAATGCAAAGCGGGATGCAGATAATTAATACTTATAAATCAGTGTATAATGGATTATGAGTATGCACATTGAAAGAGCAATTGGGTGACTTAGCCTATGAGGAATTATAAAAATTAAAGGGGTGGTAAAGTATGATTTCACTTTTCTAACTTTAGTTACTGTGTAATGTTGCTGTTTTAGCATAAACAACATTATCAAAGTTACAAAAGCTCAAAAGCAAAGTCCAAAGCAAAGGAAGATATTTGCTTTCAAATAAAAGGACTACAACAAATGGCTGGTAGGGACTACACAACATTCCTCTAGGGTAGGGTTACTAACATCACCAACCCTAAAATGTACATAAACCCCGCCTCCGGGAACAAGCAGTCCATGTAGAGGAAGAGTGATTGTATTAGAGTACAATTGTGAGTTATCTCAAACTTTAGCATTCATCTTTTCACATGCAATAGAAACTCAATGGGTCTCATTCATGACACATTCGAGTAAATATGAGAGTGATTTGCGCGTAAAGAGACCTGAAAACTCTTCTCCTGATTCACAAATACTTCGTACTTCAAACCACTCGTATGGCATGCGCTTGCACGTTCATTCTAAATTACCTTAAATCAGGCCCATTATATGGCCCATATATACTGACATCTGTGGATGAATGCGAATGAAAAAGAAAGATTTCTCGGATGCAGAAATTGAAGTTTTATGATCAGAAGTTCATTCAAAACGCTACATTTCATAAGAGTACATAGTGGCCTATCAGGTCCTAAAAAAGGAAGCTTGGCAGCATATTACAGATGAAGTTAATGGAGTTTCATCTGTTAATCGAACAGTTCCAGAAGTGAGAAGAAAATGGTTCGACATTAAGCTTGACAACAAAAAACGAATTAGTTCACTTCGGAAAAATCATATTCAAACTGGAGAAGGACCGCCATCGATCACCAGATCTGCTCAAAATGTTTAAATATGTACCCCAGTGTTGTAGTACTCGAGACTCGGACTCGTCTCGAACTCGGTCTCGAGACCATATTTTAATGGTCTTGGTCTTGTCGGACTCGTGTCCATTTGGACTCGGAATTGACTCGTACTCGAACATTTTTTTTTTAGGACTCGGAATTATTCCCGAGTCCACTCGAGTTCAATTAAAAATATTTTTCATGATTATTAATGTATGTTAATAAAATATTTCTTTAAATGAATTGACACGATTGGTGATTTTCTAGTGCACAACTGCGCATGACAAATTGTAATAAAATTACTTTTAACACCACCTACTATGTGGCCTTTTTACCCTAAACTGATCATATTTTTAAAACTCTAAGTAATTTAAAACTCTATTTCTCTAAGTAAATAAAAGTAAATTAGGTAATCAACCCTCACTGGTCTCGGTCTCGACTCGGACTCGACCGTCTCTGGTCTCGGACTCGACTCTCTATGGACTCGGTCTTGACTCGGACTCGACTCTCTCTGGTCTCGGTGTCGACTCGGACTCGAGTGAGGTGGTCTCGACTACAACACTGATGTACCCGATTAAGGTGAATTAAAATGCAGCCTTATTAATGATCAAAACGTTCGGATGTTAAGCGCACCATTTGAAGTGCAGCTGTACGTCTATTGTCAATATCGTATAGAGATCCTGGAAAAAGACCAGAATGTCTTAGTGGTGAAAGAGAAATAAAAGATAAAAGTACAGATGAAAGAGGGGAAGAAATTTGAAGCAAAAAAAAGGTTCAAAGCTATAGGTTTAAACTATTAACAGATAAAATACTTGTACACATTAACCAATTAACTTGTACTATAAATGTAACATTTACCACAAGATCAACAGCACTAAAGATGCTTCTCAGTACTTCAGCAGCTTAACAGCAATTAGTTGAGGAGTCTGGTTGTCCACTTCTGCATAGAACTTGTTTTCAAGCTGATATTAATAATTCTGTGGAATTCTGCAGCAATCTGAAAGCAAGCATTCAAACAGAAAACCCTTTTGAGGGCCAAACCCTCAAATAGTGACAACTTTAACATGCTATATAAAAATATGTAGGGTTTGAGGGTGAAGTTGGCTCCAGTCCTGTTTTGCCCCCTCGTGGGTTTTGTTTTCTGTTTTTGTCATTAATAAATCCCTGTTTTGAGTTACTTGCTGTCTGCTATTGGGTTTGTCCTTCATCCACATGACACGTTGGTTGCCTGCTGTACCATCAGAGCATAATATCGTTCACCTATCTGGACGAACTGCTTCCGACTTAAAGGAGAACTCCGGCGAACAATGAACCTTTGGTCTAATAAAACATCGGTACATAGTCAACCGTTCTCTGGGATTTGTTTTCATGATAATCGAATGCAAAGAGTTTTATCTCTAAAAACTGTTTAGCGTATAATGCTAGTAATGGGGGCATTGAATAAGTAAAAAGAAATCACTAGTTTATACCACTAACAAGGCTCAAAATAGCCCCACACTAACACAGTAACATAATGAGGCTCCATTCATGCAAAACGAAGCATTGAGAACTTTGTAAGTGTACAGACCGTTTAATAAGAAGATACTTTATGAAGACAGTCCACTTCGCGTATACAGACAGGAGCCATCTTAAAAAATAGGCTCGATAAGTCAAACCACGAACGTCGTGCTGAGTGATCTGAACTCTATGAAGTTCAACGAACTTCTGAACTGTATGAACGGCGTTCGGGGATCGACTTATCGAGACTATTTTTTAAGATGGCTCCTGCCTGTATACGCGAAGTGAACTGTCTTCATAAAGTATCTTCTTATTAAACGGTCTGTACCGTTGTTGGTGGTTTCCTACATAAATCGCCAGAGCGGTCTGAGATCACGGAACCTTCATGTCCTGGCAGAACGCCTGCTTGAATGGCAATCTTAGAGCAATCAGCGTGTGCCAAGCCATCTGAATGTGGGTCTAGACAGGCTTTCCAGGGACAACGTTCCCCCAGGGGAATGATCCCTCCACCCTCAGACAGTTCAGCTACAGTGGGACACCTTTGGCAGAGCTTAAGTCGAATCAGGGAGAACGATTCGTCTGTGCTTATAGTAGCTCCGTAGTATATAGTAAAGTAGCTTCTGGCCGAACCAAGTTTGGTTTCTGGAGCTGATGCAGCTTCAGAGCTTGGCTCCGTGGCCTGTCCCGTTTAGGAGAGATCTCCTCTCACAGGCCGGGGGTATGAATTGGCACCCACGACCCGAGCATTGGGCTCTGCACATGTGGGCCATCAACGGTTACCTGTCAGTCTCCCCGACGGAGTGTTAAACACGATTACACAAGCTAGAGCACCCTCTACTAGATGGCTTTATGCTTCCAAGTGGTCAGTGTTCTCAGGTTGGTGCTCAGCTCGCAACCTGGATCCACAAGAATGTGGGGTGTCGGAGGTTCTCTCCTTCCTACAGGAGCACTTGGATAAGGGTATCCCCATCCACGAATTCCACGCTCAAGGTATACAGTATGTGGCAGCTATTGCTGTGTTTGTCAAACATTCGCATGGCCAGTCACTGGTTAGGAATGACCTTGTAGTCCGCTTTCTCAGGGTGACTTACACTTTCTGTTAGCCCGTCGTGCCTTCAATTTGAGCCTAATGACTCCAAGGTCATCCTCAAACCAAGACATGGTTATGTCCCCAAAGTACTTGCCACTCCTTTTAGAGCGCAAGTCATCTCCCTGTCAGCTCTTGTATGTCAAATGTATTGTAGCTGCACTGCTTAAATACAAAATTAAAGCTTTGAATGCAAAGATAAGTAAAGTCACTCTGATGACACAATTTGTAATTTGTGAAATATGCATATTTACCCCCAGTTGTCATGGGGAAATTGATATGGGGAAAATTATTATTTTTTAAAACTTGAAATCAATTTTATTGGATTCCTTGACCCCACAAATGTACATGTGATGCACAATTCGTCATTATAGTGATGACAGAAGCAAAGGGTCTAGAGTATTTGAAAAAACATGTTTATTTCTGTTACAAAGTGTGATCTCACTTGTGTCTTAGGATAAAATTATTTGTATGACCCTATACTTCCATACCAAAGGCGACCTTTGCATCATGACTTGAAGTCAAAGGCCTATATTTTTTGGGCTTAACCTCCATACTAATAACAGAGTTCTTGCATTTTGACGAAGCTTGGTGCAGGACAAGAAAATGCTTAACGTGTAATTAAACACATTGCGTTAATATTTTGGACTCATCTTATTTTCTAATCATAGGTAGGCTATAGGTTTATTAATATGATGTGTACTGAGTTTGGTATTTTAATATCACTGTCAGCCACGTTAAGCGTTTTCTTATAACGGTTTTCTATGGGAAGAAAATGCTTAACGTGTAATAAAATGCGTTGTGTTCATATTTTGGACTCTTTATACATAGTATGGTTTATTAATATGATGGTCTTTCAGTATCATTAGTACAGTAAGCCACGTTTAAGGGTTTTCTTATAAAGATTTTGGAAGAAAATGCTCAATTAAACGCGTTGCTTTCATATTTTGGACTCATCTTAATTTTTATACATAGTATGGTTTATTAATATGATGTGTACTGAGTTTGGTCTTTTAATATCACTAATTAGTACAGTAAGCCAAGCGTTTTCTTATAACGGTTTTCTACGGGAAGAAAATGCTTAGCGTGTAATTAAAAAAAAGAATTAAACCCGTTGCGTTCATATTTTGTAGTCATCTTTTTATACGTAGTTTAGTTTATTAATATGATGTGTACTGAGTTTGGTCTTTTAATATCACTGTCTTCGTGCAGTAAGCCACGTTAAGCGTAGAATATCCCCGGCTAACTCATAAACGGAACGGGTCCCTTTAAATCCGTGTGGAGTAGGTGGGCGTTCCCCTGCGCAACACAGCGCTGCTGGAACTAAGCGGAATCTCCTCACTTCTCTCAGATACTTTCAGCTTATGCTCTGCTCGACGCTTTAGTGAAATGCTTCAGCTGAACGACAGTGTAGATCCAGAGAGCCCGGGTGCGGCTGTCTTACACCCGGGGGACTGTGATGATGGGCTGGAGGTGGTGGCCCGAGCTGGAGCTTCAGTGGCCTGCTGTACCCCGCTTCAGACCCTCACGCCTTTCCATGTTCACAACCCAACCATGCGAGCTAAAGTCAAAGACTACTTCGTCTTTAGGGTGAGTAAGTAAACCAGTATTTGCTATAAAACGTCTTAGGTTGTAATCTGTGTAAATTATTTGTTTGTTAATGTGTTGACCAGACAGGGTTGTATGTCAAAACCTAGGAAGCTGTCTAACTAGACAGCATGGATGTACGTCATAGGCACGCTGATTGCGTTTATCCGGAGTGCAGTCACAAAATTCATAGTTTAGACGTTACATTGTTTTTAATTTGATCTTCTAAGAACACAAGAACGGGTCCTATATGGCCATAATGCCCATAATACACCTTTGCGCGAAAATGCGATGTACGTAGGGAGAACTGCATGTTTTGTGACACCACCATCGATTAATGACCCAGTCTCTTTTAGCTGGAATGAAGTGCAGTAAAAAAGCTGTACATACAGGGACATTATAACTTTAATATGAAACTAAATTTAACCACCTAACAACAAAAGTAACTAGCTTTCTCAAAGTTTTTTTTTTTAACCAAAAAAAGGCAAAGAGTTTCATAGGCTATAGCTATAGGCTACTATTTGATTTTTGGTAGACTTTTAGAATGAGGATTACCCCTTGATGAAAATTGACTTTACTATCATTGTGTATTTAAGTTCTGTTTCGCACATATGTGTCATGCACACTTTTGCGTTGCTCATTGGATTATTATCCGTTTTTGGCTTTAATGAACTGTTATAGTGTTATTTTGAACTACCTTTGTTTCGCTTCATCATCCTTGGACAGGACCCTAAACGTTACTCTAGGATTCACTAGGAACTGGGATTCTATTGTCTTAGAAAACATGAATTTAGAAGGTGAGATTATGAAACCTGGAATAGTTAGGCCTATTAAATAAATTTTCCTAGACAGCAAACTGACATTGAATCAACGTGGAAACGACGTCTCTCATGACATTGAAACAACGTTGATTTGCTCATCGAATTAACGTTGAACCAACGTCAGACGCGGCATTCTTCAAAGCTAAATGAAATCGAAAATTGGTTTGCTTTCATAACGTTGAAACAACGCGTTGATTTCAAGTTGATTTTCCGTTAGTTTTGAAAGAATGACGCATCTGACGTTGGTTCAACGTTAATTCGATTAGCAAAACAATGTCAGATCAACGTTGTTTCGATGTCATATTTCCACGTTGATTCAATGTCAGTTTGCTATCTGGGAAGCTCTAAAATATTTTAATATTGGGGTTTTAAATATTATAAATATATTTAAATATAAATATATATCAGAGAGGTTGGAAAACCCTTTTAACTACATGGTAGACAATGTATGAGTTGTATCTTTCTTATAAGAGTGTTGATATTTTTTGACATCCATGCTAATTTGATGTTGTTTCAAGCATCTAAAGTAGTTGCTCTGTTTGTTCTCGCCACAGCCAGGAACCATAGAGCAGGCAGTCAATGATATCCGCACAGTTGCCTTGCCTTCAGAAGACGGAGAGGTTCTTAGTGTGTGGCTGCTCGCAGAGTGAGTCTATTGCTGCTCTTTCTTAGGGCATCTACTGACTGAAGCATAATATCAACACAGCAAAAGCGGCGCTAACCCTGCTCAGGAAACATATTTCATAACCTTGGGTAAGAAGCGGTGCAAACCCCGCTTCTAAATTACAAGTGTGCAACGTTTCTTTACCCAGGGTTATATGCAGGGTTTAGAGCGACAATAACCCGGGGTTAAATGCAGTGTAAAATGTAAATGTAATTAACCCTGTATTATGTAAGTACAATAGAATATGAATGTAATAATCTGCCAGTACTATAATATACATCAAAATACTGTGATATTACCATCTAATAACATCATTGTTTCATAGTACCACTACAATATGGTATCCCGCAGAATTTGAGCTTGACAGTTGTGTTGGGCTTTCAGAATGAGAATTACCTCTTGATGAAAACTCACAGATATCCATTCAACCAGATCCATGTCCTTTTTGATATTTTACCACAGAATTGATTACTGGAATAATGAAAAGGAAAGATTGGTTCTTATAACAGAGAGGTAAGTATGTCATCATCATTGAAAATTATGTTTAATAGATTTGTAGCTGGAAACCATTCCTGAATGAGCTGCTTCTGTTGTCTTAGGTCTTTGTTGGTGTGCAAATATGACTTCATAAACCTCCAGTGTCACCAGGTCATCAGAATTTCCTTGAACGCTGTGGACACAATCTCTGTCGGCGAGTTTGAGTTTCCTCCAAAATCCCTCAACAAGTAAGACACTTTCATTCTCAAGCATTTTTGGCCCACTATAGCTGCTCAACATCTAGACAAATATCTGAGGGTTTTCTCCACATTTTTTAATTACCCATACATTGTTACATACTATACTGCCCAGACAAAAAAAGTTAGATTTAAATAGGCAAATGGTTAAGAGTCTATAGCCATGTTTCCATCGACACGTTTTTATCCGAATTAAGTGATATCGAATGAAAAATGCCTTATGGAAACAGTAAAATTCGATGAAATTTCATGAAAATCGACTCAAATGCAATACGTTCGGTCTCATCGGATTTTATCTAGATCGATATACTGCTAATGCGATAAAAGCTGATGGAAACGTTATTTGCCGAATAAATAATGAATTGCGATTAAGTTTTAGGCCCTTTTATGGTTGCAACACGCCAGAAGACGAGTTCATTTCCGGCCAGTCTGTTTGCGCACACATGGCGGATGTCAACAAAGACAGATGTAAGTGGACAAAGCAAAAAGATGCTTCCAAAGGGTTTCCGTGAACCACGATCTCTCAGAACTGATGGAGCGCTGTCGTTCCCACACCACAGTCACCTCCGCTGTCGTCGGCCATACGTGCACCGGCATCGCATCATCATAGCAATGTTTATAGCGTCGTTGTTTTCTTAGGTTAGTTTTGCTTGTTTTTACGTGGCTTGGTTGAGTTCTAATGTAGAATGTGGTCTGTTATTTCTTGTTAACAGACTGCGGCGCTGCTAGTATAGCACACCGTTGCCATGGATGCAGTTCAGAGACGGAACAGACTATTTTCTTTAGCAGAAGCAATACTCGTTTTTAAATCAATAAACTCGTTTTTAAGTTATTTATTTATTTGGTTGATTTATATGTAATAAGCAGGATAATATATAGCGAGGCGGTTAGCGAATACAACCCCTTCAACAACCGCCTCGCACACATTATCCCATTCATTTGTCGCTATCATCTGGCACATAAGCATTATTAGGCTTCAACTTGTGAAATATTGATCATTTGTTGGTAGATGCGCGATCCGTTTTGTCTAACAAAACTTTGTTCGCAAAAGTTTGCTTGAATGTTGTTCGATTCAGTGCGAAAATAAATGGAAACACCTTAAAATGTCTGAAATCAATTCGATATACAAATTTGATCGCAAAACAGCATGTGACGTCATTACGTACAGGTTTTTATTCGCTTTAAAGCCGTTGGACGGAAACACACTTTCACCAGCTTTATCCGCATGAGTTTTTTAACCGAACTTCAGATAATTCGATTGACAAGTGGATGGAAACATGGCTTATGAAACATTGCAATGATTATTATGTTTCTAGCATGTTATATGATTGCCACTGACAGACCAGTTTTCATTGAAATTCTTTGAGAGACTTTACAGAGTGCTGGACTTTTGCATTGTCAATTCAATATCTTGACCAAAAATGTGTGCACCTCTTGATGGAAAAACATCACAACATTTATTTCCAGCAAGTGCGGCGTCAATTTTTAGTGGAATATGGCCATGATGTGTCTTCCTTCATGGTTGCTTAAAGGTCCCCTGACATGAAATTTTCATTTTCTGAGGTTTTTTAACATTAATATGAGTTCCCCTTGACTGTATTTGGTCCCCCTTTTTGAATGACGAATATAGACTAATATATCTGCAGAAATAGACAGTTGGCTTATTAAACGCAGGCGCAGAACGCACATTATAGCTGACAGTCGGCTGCTTTCTCTTGTGAGTTCAAGTGCAGCTTTTTACCTTGACGAGAGTGGCGAGTGTAATGAGTTGTAACTGCGTTACACTGCACAACGAAGCTCTTACTGTATGTACTGTACATCATCGTGTCTGCATTGGTGAAAGCAGAGAGAGCAGAAACTGCGTTATACAATAAGATCTTCATTCTCGCGATCGACAGACTGTCATCTGCTGCTCAATGCTCAATCACAGCAACATTTTATGTGATGAGAATCTAAATACTTCAAAAACTTCTCACGATTCATTAATCTCGATATCTGTAATAGTAAAAACATATAATAATTGTAGTAAAAGTATTCAATAGAGTTTCACATGTAATATGTAGCTATTTCATATGCAAGCATGTCAGCCAATCACAGCAATGGGCGGTTACATTGAATCCCATAGCAGACACGCCCCTTCAAACAGAGCGTTCTAAGCAGAGGCTAAAATCAAGCTAGGAAAAATGCCTTTTAATTCTAAATTATGACTATTTTTGATCTAAAAAAGATAATAACATTTATAAGGGCAACCCAGAAAACATTATAAAATAATAATTAAAAAAAAACATGTCAGGGGACCTTTAAGAAGTGAAAAGCAATTAGGGTTGGAAGAACTGTTGCCAAACATATAACATGCTGGAAACACAATAACCGCTACAAAAATGATCCAATCATTTACTTTTTGACATAAGCATTTGCCTATTTAAATCTAAACAGTGACATTTTTTTTTGGCCAGGCAGTGTGTAACAAACATTAAAAAACAAAAACAAAATGAGATTTAGGTAGTATTATACGGCAGAATAGTAGTACGATCAGATGTGTGTGTCTGTGTGTGTGTGCGTGTGTGAAGGAGAGAGGGAACGGGAATCCGTGTCCAGTGGGATAAGCGACCAAGACCTTCGTTCATAAATCGCTGGAACCCCTGGTCCACTGACATACCCTTTGCCACCTTCACTAAACACCCCATGGCACATGCAGATGAAAAGGTGGCTTCCCTTTGCCAGGTAAATGCGTTTTAGTACTAGTGCTGTCAAAATTATTTATTTATTTTTTTTCCCCTATACCAATACTGAAATGTTTGAATTGGTTTTAATACTCCTGTTCCGCATTATTGATACTAGAGGTCGACCAATTGTGGATTTTACCAATACTGATATTTAGGTTTGACAGTACATGCTGATAACCGATAATTCAACCGTAATTTTTTTAAATGGATACTGGATTAAAAACAAACATAATACCTACAATAAAACAGTGCTGAACTGAAATGGGCTAAATTAAATGCATGTATAAATATGAATATATTAAAACTTTACACAGAAAATAATTTAAATATTACAGGTTTCGTTAGCTATAACCTAGAAACGTGTACTGTACATTTCATAGGTAACACATTGCAAGTCCCATTTGTAAACAAGGATGTATTAGCTAGCTTTCATGAACTATATGCATTATGCAATATACGTTTTTACTGCATGTATTAATATGAGCAATACAATTGTACCTTTATCATTCATGTTAGTTCATAGTACATTAAGGTAATAACAGATAAAATAAGAATTAACTTCATTTCAAATGGATTAGTAAATGTTGAAATGAACAAACTAACAATGAATAATTGTTCTACAACTTGTATTAACCTTATGGCTCGTTTCCACTGAGCGGTACGGTACAATTCGGTAGGGTACGCAATTATTTGCGTTTCCACTGTCAAAAGTTGTGAATGGTATCAAAAAGCCGAACAGTTCTGATTTTTGGTACAAAAATGTGGAGCTAGACTCACTGCAGAACATTGATTGGTTGACAGAGTATTGTCACTTGCGCGTGCTACAAGGGCATTAGAAGCGCCATTTTTATAAACAGTTGAAATATAATACTACTGTTATTGTGTCATGAAATGTAGTTTTAAGAGTTTTTCAGGCGAGAATGTAGTTTTTTAAAGCTCAAATCTGTGGTTTATTTATAGATTTAGGATAATTTGGCTGAGATCCTTTCCAAGCAATCACCGGGTGCTCGGCGCTCTTGCACCCCGCCTGGAACAGCCTTTCCTTGGCTAGTCATTCTGATGTTTGCCGCTGACTCTGATGTCTCTTTAGTGGTTAAACATATATGATTCGTCTTGTATAGACCTAACAGCCGATCTTTGGTCTCGTGAATCTATAATTCGTTCCCTGCCCAATAGTTTTGGCAGAAGGCTAAGTGAAGTTTCATTTGATCGCTGAATTTGTATATTTGACTGAATTGTTTGCTTTATGTTATTGAAGCTCTACTGTACAGTATAGCTTTGTGTACCTTTTACTTATTCTTTTATAATGGCTATTATTGATAAAACTGAAATTTAACAAAAAGAGATTTTTTAAAAATTTATTACAAGATCATCTGTAATGTTGTTTATTGCAACATTTGTACCAATGCAATATGCAAAACATTACATATTACCTGGAATATGTTTAATATTTTTTACATTTAAACGAAAGAGGCAGGGTTGTTTTTTATATTTAATTTTGTTATAAATATATACCGTACATACATGCAGTGAATATAATCAATAGGCTATATGCGTTGCCTGAACAACATTTGTGTGCTTATAATGTTTAAAATGTATTTAAAGGAATTCGAAAAGAAGCAGAGTAGTGTTTTATAACATATTTCGTTTTATTGTTGCCTAAAATGTACAGAGATAACCGGAGTTGTGGCACTGCCGCTTTCACACTGCACGCGGGTGCAGTCTGTCGATCCGTTCCAGTTGCAGTGCGTATACCTGCGTATATATATGAACAAAGATCGACCTGAAAATATAGTAGTTTCACCATAAATGCATTTAATTCAATGTAGTAATCTCACCATAAATGTATCTAATTAAATGCTACTTTTCGTCTTTTTACTTTAAGACCAGGGTTTTAATCAAGGAAAACTACAATTTACCTCAACAAGGACATAATGACACTCGTCTCATTTTTGGAGGTGGAAAAACAAGCTCTTTGTGACACATTTATTTAAATGCAAAAGAAAAGGCATGAGAATCGGCTGTTTTTGTCAATTTTAAGTTTGAATTTAAAATGTTTCCGATTTTAATATAAGTACATGCTTAAATATTATTTCCTTGAGAAACTTAATATATAAAAGTAATGCATAATTATATATGCATTACTTTATATAATTATATGAGATTGATAGGCATCTATCCTTTTCTCAACATGTGAACAACATAGTCTATGAGAAATCTCAACAGCGCTTAGAGAAGGTTGAAGAGTTTTAATGTGAGGAAAAAGATCATGATAACAGTGTATCGCGCTCTTGTCGAATCAGTGTTGACCTTCAACATTGCATCTTGGTTTAAATTTGTTTCTGCTAAAAATAAGGAAAAATTATCTAGGGTAATCAAACAGGCTTCTAAAATTATTGGGGATTTGACTAGTAGACTTATATAATTGTGCAGTGAAGAGGAAAGCAGACTCCATCGTTACTGACCCCTCTCATCCTTTGTTCAGCTCGTTTCAGTTGATGCCATCGGGTTGCCGCTTTAGAGCTCCTTTGGCCAAAAAAAAAGGCGTACAGGAACTCTTTTATTCCCACTGCTATTTCTATTTTAAATAAGACTAAAAAGTGTCACTAGTATATTGGGCGTGAGCCTCTATTGTTATGTGTATAGTGTAAGGCAGGCCTACTTTTTGTCCTTGTAACAATTTTTTAAATTGTGATGTATGTGTTTTGTATGTGTATATGTTAGCCTTTTTAACCAAAGACAATTTTCTATCACTGGTTGATAGATAATAAAGTTTTTTGAATTGAATTGAATTTATTTAAATGCAAAAGAAAAGGCATGATAGTCGGCTGTTTTTGTCAATTCTAAGTTTTAATTTAAAATGTTTGCGATTTTAATATAAGTACATGCTTAAATATTTGACCATTTCCTTTAGAAACTTAATATATAGAAGTAATGCATATAATTATAGGCCTACGTTGTTTATATTGTCTTTAAACGTGCAGACATCTATTCAAGTTTGTAAAAGTGTACAAAGAGAATCGCAATGTTTTTTTTTAAAATAAAAGTTGCTGCATAACTTCTGAATTTGAAATAAATATAGTGAGTATGTGTTTGTGGTAGGCTACAGCCGCGGATCAGTTACGCCCTACAAACGCACCATATGTCAAAGCACTTCTGTACCGTATACGTTTATGCTCCGCAACACACACCGCATACGCACTGCACACGGAGTATGCGGGAAACGGGCGTTAGCCGAATTACTGGACTCGTGGCCTCGGGAGTCATTCTGGCTGAGTCGGACTTTTACGTTTCCGTTGGCTGCATGAACCTATCAATGTTGAGAAAGAAATCACATCACTAGTTTTAAATATGCAACTTCGTCGGCTAATGAATGCATAAAAGTGACCAGCCGGAAATAAAATAATGCAAATAGATGGCAACAATTGCGCCATAAAACATTTGGGTCAGGTTGACTGTTATAATGTTAGAGTAATGGTAATGTTAGAGTCCTCACAGCCTCGACGGCAAACTACTGTTCTTTCTCTGCTGATGCAGCATCTTGTCAACAAATGTATTGCTTTATAATGACAATGGCAATATGTACTTTAGTGTTATGTATTCTCACCGTTTCGCTGTCGGTGTTTTAAATGTGCATCTGAAGTGTCACCGCTCTCTGTGCTGCTGTTCTCTCCGTGCTGCGCGCAGCCTCACGTGTTAAAGGGATAGTTCACTTTGAAATTAATTTTTGATTTGTTTTTGCTTACCTCAAGGGCATCCAAGATGTATGTGTCTTTGTTTCCACAGTATTTTCAATTTTGACATTTTTCAGTCAAACCGTTCTTGTCTATCTGTCATACACTGGAGGCTAAGGGGGTCCACCAAAAAGCATGCACAGAGAAGTCAAAATTAAACAAGATTTAATGACTTGTAAATGTAAGTACACATTGATGGCCTAAGACACGAAACAAGCGGTTTGTGTAAGAAAACGAACAGTATTTATATCGTTTTTACCTTGTGTAATCACAGTGACGTCCAAGTCTGAATCAGTTGTGCAATGTCCAACTGAACCGAACTGAATCAGTTCAATGTTACGCCGGAAGTGATCGCTTGCGTGTGACGTCACTCAATATTTACACGGAGATTTCGGAAGTTTTACCTTTTACTAAAGATATTTAGATATACCAAAATCGTTTTCCATTGCGGTTTCCCGTATATCTAATATGTTTAGTGAAAGGTAAAACTTCCGAAATCTCTGTATAAACAAAGAGTGACGTAGGTGCGCAAGCGATCACTTCAGACCGAAGCGCCCGTGCCGTCAGATCATTTTGTCATGGCTATGATTACAAGAGGTGAAAACGATATAAACGCTGTTCGTTTTCTCACACAACCCGCTCGTTTCGTGTCTTAGGCCATCAATGTGTACTTACATTTACGAGTCATTAAATCATGTTTAATTTTGACTTCTCTGTGCATGCTTTTTGGTGGACCCCCTTAGCCTCCAGTGTATGACTGATAGACAACAACGGTTTGACTGAAAAATGTCAAAATTGAAAATACTGTGGAAACAAAGACACCTACATCTTGGATGCCCTTGAGGTAAGCTAAAACATATCAAAAATTAATTACAAAAAGTGAACTATCCCTTTAACGTAAACAACTCAGCCAGTGATAGTTTGTTAATACTGCCGGCAGTCTCTTCTTCACACTCTTGTACTGGTTATTGACCACTTCTGGATTTTTGCTGATAACAATAGTTCCACCAATCAACTATTGATGCCGATTTATCAGCAAAACCGATGAATCGGTCGACCTTTAATTGATACACTGATATCAGCTGCGTTTTCACTTTCTCTCCAATATCGAGCTGACACACACCTCAGTGTATTTTAAATAAATTAGAGGTTGACCGATAGTGAATTTTACAGATAACTCGGTTGGCCCACCACGCTGTCCGATTAATAAAGTGATAGTTTGTAAGGGATACTGAATGAAAACAAACATACCACATACAATAGTGCTGCACTTTATTACAGAAACAAAAAAATGTTTCCGTTTTTAGCACATCATTGTCGAGTAAATGTACCCTTAATCTCAGATGCTTAAGTCGTTCAGTATGCTCTTCATACTTCATACAAGATTTATTTTTTTACATTTCAGCTTGAGAATTTCAAGACCCAGCTCATCCAGGCTGTGAAAAAGGCCCATAAAGAATTCCCCATCCCGGGACGAGCCAATGGCGTGCTGATACTGGAGCGGCCACTCCTTATTGAGACTTACCTGGGCATCATGTCCTTCATCAACAATGAAGCCAAACTGGGCTACGCCATGACAAGGGGAAAAATAGGCTTTTAACTACTGAAATCTCTCTCCATCTCTGTCATCTTCCAGTCAAGTGCTGTTTTTGAGTGATACTGCTTCACTTGAGTATGTGAGTTGAGTACATGCTTGTTTTATTGTTTGGATATATATAGCGTGTGAAATGTGCCAGGCAGCAAGACATGGTCACTGCGACAGTATGAATTTAGTAAAGCAGCCTTTCTAATGTGGTCGAAGGGTTTGGAGAGGCAGTTTCTGTTTTATGGGATGCTTTGATGACCATTTAATATTTTTAACAAATATTGTGGCAGCCGATTAGTTTGTAGGTTGTTTGAATGACTAAAGGAAGTCTTTCTCAATTTAGATAGGTTGAGGGTTCACCTTACCCCACTCTGCTGACTTTCTTAGGGGGCATTTAGATAAGACACTTTCTTGCATTGGAAAACACCTAGACTGTGTGCACTGGAATGAATCGCAATACTCATAGAAGTATGCTAACACACAATATGCGAACAAAGACATCGATGCATGTGAATAACTATAGAGCAGTTAAAAAAAAAGCGTTTTACCAAGCAAATAGTTAAAGCACAGTTTGCTAATTAAAGCATTGTCGCCAAAAATATAAATGAAAACTTTGACCTCAGGGTTAGGGCTAAGACTTGTTGCGTTCATGATGTTGCAGTTCTGAACATTTAATTTTAAATATAGGATTTCCAGTTGCGATGAAATGGGAATAGCAACAGATCTTTTCTTTCATATTGTGACGTACATGGATATGTATTACCGAAAAGAAAAAATGTAAGGAGGGGACTCGGGTTCTATGCATAGGTTGTTGATTGGATGTTGAGATGTGGGTGTGGCACTTAAAAGTAGAGGCAGATGAGTTAGAGTTTGAAGGGGCGGACTGACACTGCGTCCGAAATGGCATACCGTATAGTAGACTACATCTGGTTTGAAACTTACTTCGCAAGCATAAACAAAATACATTCAATATAATATGAATGAAATCGTAAGTTTTCACTGTCATGCAACCCATTTGCGTCGCTTCACTGCCATAAATCCTCTCCCTTGGCCTCATGGGACAGTAAAGGGTCCATCGAATGCGCTCTTCAGAATCTCAGTGGAAGTAGTAGGTCATCTGTGTTCTTTTCGCCTACTGTTTTTTGAATACTATGTATTTGGACATACTACTCTGTTGGGGTACTGTTTTTCGCACACTATATAATATTGTCAAAAATCTAGATATTTCATTATGTATTGATACACCGATACCAGCTGCACGTTCTCACTCTCTCTCTTCTCTTAGTTGGCGACACACAGACTCATCTCATTCACTCCGGTTAAATCGTTCTTGTATAGCACATAATTTGACTTATTGTTGCAGTCAATTTTGCGTCAATTGGCCTGCTGTCGCCAGCTGGCGTTAGCCCATAAGATTTCAGCAGAAGTGAAGAAGGGGAGGAGTTCCCATACTACGTCATCGACGTAAATGTCTCGTTCCCTGCCTTTCAGGGAACCGAGGTTACGAAAGTAACCGGAGACGTTTACTTGTCTTTCCCCCATAAATCTAATTCAACGATTCAAATAAAGCCTCCCTGTTGATAATGTTTAAAAAATTATCAAAAAATTTAGAAAAAAATGTCGGTATGGGGGGTATATTTCCAAGTGGTCTCGAACATTGATATTTTTCAAGGTATTGTATAAAAGTTGGAAATTCCAGTATCGTGACAATACTATTATATAATAGAAGTATTCGATTTCGGACGCAGTGTAAATGATCTAATAATCCGGCATACGTTTTCACTTTCACTTGTCCAGTTGTGTTTTTTTTTTGACATTGCATGAATGGATTGTTTACAATAAGGTTTATAACATTAGAGAATAGGGTGAATTTTCATTTCAAATTTGAATACTATTGGAGTTTGGAGAGTCATCAGTTTTACTTTTCACTTTAATGTAACTTAACACATTTAATTAAAAGTTCGCAGTTGATCATAAACAGTTCAAATTCATTCTGTTTATTTTATGAATGGGGTCCAGTGTGACCAAACAGGTTTGAAAGCTTTTCATAGAAAAACTGCACGCCTTCTGAACAGCACTACTATCAAATTAAAACTAAGGCTTGCATTATGTAAAACACATTTTTTATTTTGTACTGCAGTGTTATGATAAGGTGCGGAACTCTTTGAATAAAGGTGATTTGGGGATCACCAGACGTCCTGGAGACTTCGGGACAGTCCTCGAAAATTATACTTTGAGTAGTTATTGTCTGATAATAAAACATTAAAAACTGTCCGTGGAGGTTGAGTCGTCCTGCAGCCCCTGCCGGCTGCTCATTGGCAGCGGCATCTTATTTTCTTCTTTTTTTGAAGGTCAACAAAGATACCGTAGGGGTGAATTTATGCATTGTTAGCTCATTTTCATTCAAAATATGAATGATTATAGCCCGAAAGGTCTGATTTACACGGTTACAACTGCCATTGTTTTTGTTTTTTTCACAATTTGAGTTCATGATTTTAATATTGTTTTGTTTTTGTTTTTTTGTGGCAGATTAAAGATTAATGACAGACTGTTGAACTTTGAATAAAAATGTTTGGTTCAGGTTTGAAATTCATTATATTTAAAAACGAAATGTTTTGCATACAGACACAGTTAAGGTCAATTCTCACTAATGTAATGTGTAACAAATGATTGAAAATAATTCTATGTGGACAATAATTAAAATTAAGATAGAACATGGTTTTCCAAACAGAAATGTCTCTTCATAAAATTCTGATTTAATTCTGCTTGGATGTGTCCACAGGAAGCACCTGCCTGACATTTATTTTCACACTCGAAATGTTCAAGTCCCGTGGCTACATATTTCAAAGTGAATTTCCGGTCTTATTGTGGCTGTATGTACTACTGTTACATGTTACACTCATTTTTGTGTGCTTTATTGATTATCCATGCCTTATTTCTATAAATTTAATGTAGACAATTTGTTTGTACCCTTCTTAAGTTACAGAAAATATGGATGTGACTGGATGCAACAACATTTAAAGCTAAAATGAAAGTTATGCTTTTAATTTTAAAGGCAAATAGATAAGCTGTTAAATCCTCAGGTGATGTTGGTCAACAGATTGGCTTTAAAAAAACAGTTTGCATAAGGATGCATGACATGGTGGAAGGATTCCCGCGGTTGAGCGATTACGGGTTAAGAGTATTTTTCATGCTTATGCACTTTTTTTTGGGCCAATGTCTGTTTGCTTTTTTGCTATGCATAAAGAAATAGTGGTATCCTTGTTGAAATGAAATATCTTGTTTGTTTTTAAATGGGCACCATATACAGTATATATTTTGTTTTAATGTAATGCAAAGTTGTGCATGAAGATTATGCCTGCAACTTAATAGGTGTAAAATTTGTAGATCATAGTCTCAATTCACCAAAATGTAAGCACTTTTTTCTCTGTTTAAAGCATGTCATTTTTTTGTGTGATAAAGTGATAAATTATTTCAACCATGTTACTACTTTAAAATGCTGTTTCTATCACCTAAATAAAACCTCGCTCTGAACTCTTCCCCTGAGTTTCTGTTAATTTTTTTTCATTTATTCATTCTGGATACACACACACACACACACACATATATATATATATATAATTGATGTAAAATAAACATGCTTGAAGTAAAATCATGGTTATTTTAACGCATTTCATTTGTTGGGAGTCTTTAATTTTTTTTTCAAAATAATTTTGTTAAAACTCAACCTGGCAAGAAAAAAAAAAAGATTTTGATGACAATTAGGCACAATTCCACACAAATGGTCAATAATAGGATGAAAAAAAAAATCCTGTAGTACAATAAATTATGCATAATTACATGCAACTAACCCTGACACCAACCAATCCTGACCCTATAAGTACATGCAGTTAATTATTACTAAATCAGTACTTAAATGTATAATTACTTTATAACACGGACACTTTAAAATAGTGTCACTTTTAAAATAGCTTTAAACGACACTTTAAAATAAAATGCAACCCATTTTTTTGGGTTTAATAAAATAAAGTGTAACCAAATTTGTATGTAGGGTTCCCACACCTCGGTTAACTTCAAGTTCAAAGACCATTCAAGGACTTTCCAGGTACAACACCCTCAAATTCAAGGACTTAATGTGGGGACAACATAGTGTAGATCAAATAAATTATAAAATATTCCAAATATCTTGAAACTTGCATTTTCCAGGCATCATGTTTCAGTGGTCTCAGCCTATATTTTTGCAATGTTTCACGATGTGTTTGTGAAACGTTGAGGTACCATCGTAGCCGTTTTGTGCACGCATGAACGTCATGGCAACGTATAAGTACCTCACACGGGAAACACTTAATGTAACGCGTAAATATGAGTAACTGACGTAAATCAAGCGAGCTAATATTCAAGTGTCCCGAAGTGTTGGCGAAATAACACGTTAGTGGACCAAATGGATTTTTTTTCCAGAAAAGCTCTTGCACAAAATAAATTCAAGCACTTTCAAGGACCTGTATCTATTTTCAAAAACTTTCCAGGTCCTTGAATTTTGTTTTTCAGATTCACAAACTTTCAATGATTTCAAGAACCCGTGGGAACCCTGATAAAAGTGCTAGTGGAATTTACTGTATTGCTGATTTTAACTAAATTCTTGTTTCCAGATGTAACATCAGATGTAACATCAAACATCCAGATGTAAGTAATAAGCATTTTTGTCAAATGTCTTGTCATGTGTTGAGACTCGCCTGTAATCTCTGTGAAAGAAAAACAATTATGGGGAACATCAATGTAGAAAACTTTATTACAAATAGATCTAAATTTTATAAAAAATAATTCTACTTTTGAAACATTTTCAGGAAAAACAATGAAATACAACAGACATTATTGTCATGAAGCAAAAGGCTTCACATTCACAACAAATCGCATTCATCTAAAAATCACAGCAAATCTAAAGTTAGACTTTTGATTGTACGATATACTTGGTCCTTCACAGAGTGTGTGTAATATCTATTTAGCTTGTCTAAGGCCATAAAGAGTGAAAGCAGTTCATTTGCACCAGGTTGGTGTGGTAGAACCACACATATCTGGTAAATATTTGACATGTGCTGTTCAGACAATCAACATTTTGTGTCAAGATAAAAATGTTATAAAAAACCTACCTGAAATCCACTAAAAAGTGCTGAGGTATAATTGCAGACACAGTGTTTTTGTCTAGAGTTCTTTGGAGATCAGTCTCAGTTTTTTTATATTGTAGAAACAGACTCTTAGGAGTGTGATGAAGGGCTTTGGTTTATTTCTCGTCCTCTGTTTCCATGTAACACAGGCAGAGCTGCTCTTTTGAGAGCAGGATGAGTGAACTGCCACTGCAGTGCCAAAACACAGACTGGACCTGGAAACTGCCTGTGAGGAAACAGAGGAAGAAGTTAGACTTATCCACACAACTTCCTTTTATGCAAGCAGCTTCCTGTATAGCTTATGGGGTAACATTTCCAAAAACAACTATATATGATGATCAAAAGTTGTAAAAATGGCTGATTATACTCAAACCTGTGTATGTATTGCTCAGGTATGCACTGAAATAAATAAAATCTGTCCAATACGAAAACTGATAATTTCATAAATAATAATCAAGTTATGGCATATAGTACACATAAAATGTAAAAAATAACTACTTTGTCTGCATAGTTTAAACACTACAAATTAAAATCATCTGAAATTCTACAAGTAAACGAAGGCATCACAAAAATGGATATTTACTTTAAAGATTACATTTAAAAGTGTCAATAAATTCCAACATGACATTATGACTTTTGCGTAAACATACTGTACACGCCACTTTCGAGTCAAGTGTATGGCGTGTTTGCGTGTATGTCTACGCCATTAATGTCCGAGTGATTCCGCGTGTCACTCATAAATGCCATTAACCCCAGTGACGGGTAGGTTAAGGGAAAGGGTTGAGGTAAGTCATATATTTATATATACAGTAATAACGTTAAGTTAACGGCGTTCATAAACACGCTGAAAAGCGATTATGCATGTTGATAGCACGGCAAAAATGGAAATATGAATTGGCGTGTCATACACACGCTACTTCATGAGATCAGTCTGATAAATTCTAATAATAATAGTTTTATATATATATATATATATATATATATAATAAAATAAAATACAATTTAGATTAAGAATGCATGATTAAATATCAATAAATGGATACCAATTAAATTACACACACACACACACACACAAAAACAACAACTAATCAACATTTTTATAGATTTTGATGATTAATAAATTAAATTATGGAACATTTTCATCATGCTGGCTTTGTTGGCATTTTAATAAGCATTAAGCAATGAGAGGTTGATTTTTCCATGGTTAATGTGCAAAAATATCCGCATCTTTTGCGTCAGTGGAAATTTACCATCCTATGTTCAACCACAACTCCTATTATTATATTTCACATGTCTGGTGAGACGTGTCAAATATATCACAAGAAGAAACTTAAAGCGGAAATATGAAAAATCATGATAGACAGGTGCAGTACAGACTCGTTTGGTTTATGATGCTGTGACATAATGCCACTAATATTATAGGGAAAAAACACTGCTAAATAAATCTGGTCATGGAGGAATATATTTTTTTGAAATACATTTATACAGCAAAACTGTTTTATGGCCAGTAAAACATATATTTATAGCAGGCAAATTTACTGACACTAGCAGGTTTGGCATAAACTATTATAGAGCTTCTAAAGGTGCTATCTGCTTTATTATAACACACAAAACTGTAAGTGTTGTTTAAGCAATAGTGTAAAAGCTTGTTTGAAAATAATGTTGAGTCAAGAACTGTGGCGAAACTGGATCCTTACCTTCAACTGGTACATTCACAGACACACAGCCAGCTGGCGACCACAGATACACTTTGGTGTTTCCGGTACAGAGAGCCAGCCGGGGTCTGTGTGGGTCCCAGACGAAGCAGCGCACAGGACCCGTCTGTTCCAGGACGGCCAGCAGACCGAGTCTCTGCATGTCCCACACCCACAGGCTCTGAGGCATGTTATCTGACAGAGGATGGACACAGCGTCAGCATCTCAACAACAACATGAAGCACAGTTGTTAGGACATCTGAATAGGAAGAGTAAAGTCTGTTTAATGCAGGGGAATTTCCCAGGATGCCAGGGCACCAAATGGTTCTGAAAATGCGATTCTGGTTGGCACTGGCAGAATGTAATGCTTCTCATAATGGCTATGTTGCCAAATGGAACAAGGGGCATGAAGATCGAGATGAACTACACAGAAAGATAGAAAGGAAACGTTTCTGTGAATTATAAAAGTGTCTCTGGGCATGGAAAAGTAATGGAAATCAATGAGTAGTCCAACCTTTTTAAGGCAAGACACTACAGGCAAAACCACTTTTTTCAGTCACTGGTCAATTTTGTGATTTGCTTTTTGCTTCTTTTAGACTAGTTAAAAGAAAACATCCAAAATAAACATGTATGTGTTTATTCTATTACACTTTATCTGTTTGCATCAGTACATTTAAATTACAATATATGCTTTCAACTTTTTTTCCGCTGCACTGAGCCTGAAATCTCTACTTCCGTAGTCCTTACATACAGCAAATTCTACATTCTAAATGTTTTTACACGGTGCTTTGTTCATATAACTATGGAAGCTTATTTCCACCACAGAATAAATTTTTTTAATTTTAATCTTTTTTTCTTGTAATTGCGAGATTACATATCAGTTCTGACTTTTTATCTCAGAATTGTGTGATATGTCATAATTGCAAGTTATAAAGTCATAATTGCGAGATATAAACTTGCAATAGCGAGAAAAAAGTCTAAATTGTGTGATATAAACTCAATTCTGAGAAAAGAAGTCAGAATTCGAGATAACTCGCAATCTTTTTTTCTCAGAATTGAAACTTGCAATTGTAAGATAAAAAGCCACAATTATCTTTTAAAATGTGTTTGTGAATATATATATATATATATATATATATACACACACACACACATACACATACAGTGGTGTGAATAAGTTGACACCCATGCTAAAGTTGCCAAAAAAGAGGAATAAAAAAATCATCTTTTGGATGTTGATCTTAATGCCTTAATTAGAAAAATAAGGAAAACTCCAACCTTTAAGGACACAAATTTTCTTTGTGGATGAATAATGTATCATAAATAAATAAATGTTTTTCCTTAAAATACAGGGTGCATAAGTCAGGGCCCCCCTATGTTAAATTCCCATAGAGTCAGGAAGATTTTTATTTTTAAAAGCCAGTTATTTCATGGATCCAGGATAATATGCATCCTGATAAAGTTCCCTTGGCCTTTCGAATTAAAATATCCCAACATCATCACACACCTTCCACCATGCCTTGAGATTGCATGGTTTTACTTCAGTTAGCCTAATAGCTGGTTTGATTTGCATTGAAAGATGATCTTATGGAAAGTACCCCATGCCAATCTCTAGGACCCCATTTACACCTGGTATTAAAATGCGATCTGTATGGGATCCCTGCTTGATTCACATTCAGGACTTCATGAATACATTACAGACACAACCTCACCATTCTTCGTAGCAAGGTAGCGATTATCAGCACTAAAAGCCATGGCAGAGATGCCGATTTTAGGGTTGGCACGGTCCGGATCGGGCTTGATTACTGGCACCAGGGTCGGCAGTTGTGTGATCTCATCTGTAACAAGGTATTGAAGTCTATCTGATCAAAATGTAATAGCATTATTTTCACAGTTTATTTGTATTTCCCCACCTCTGTCACTTTTATGTGCATTAATGCTTAAAGCATATTTTACAATTTTGTAGGTTTCTTACACCAACATATCTTCAATGTTGGGGAAAGTAAGCTTTTAAAAGTTGTCTATTACAATATCACATTCCTCCCTAAAACAGTAACTAATTGCGTACTTAGTTACTTTTTTATGGAAAGTAATGCCATTTCTCTCAACATGGGTACAGGAGAGGTGTCAGTCAATAAATGGGAAAACAAAGCATTACTTGTTTGAAAAAGTAACTCAGATATTTTGTTGCAAATCTAAAAGTTATGTGTTACTTTACTAGTTACTTGAAAAAAGTAATCGGATTACGTAACTTGCGCTACTTGTGATGCATTACTCCCAATGCAGCATATCTTGATTTTTTATTACCATTTTCCTAGTAATTTTTTTTGTTTTTGACAGTTTAATTGGGCTACTTGTTCAGTTAGGCAAGTAAAATTCTCTTTAACTCGACCCTTCAAAAATCCACTTGTCCCACTTGACAAGCGTTAACGTTGAGCCCTGCACATTCATATGTTCATTTGCTCAAGTTTACGATACATGACAAAACATTTCAATGAATGTTCAAGAATGTACTGGAGAGAGCTTTGCACTGTGAATTTGAGAGCATGTCTACACATAGTACAACATACTCATTTCAAAGAGTAAAGAGTTCGGGGGCTTAGTATGATTGTAACATGAGATCTCCATTACTATGACATTGGTAAGATTTATGTAGTGTAACTGCAGACCTTTGTCAATAATCCAGGTCCAGCAATAGAAATAGTTACTTATTCTTAATGACCTGGCACCAAGTTAAATATTTGGTGTCCCACGAGCCAGTGCTGTCAGCAGGCAATATTAGTGCAAACACCTTCCTTACATTAGGAACATACTGTAGTTTAACTGTAACCAAGAACTGTACACAACATTAATGAAACTTACACTTGCTCTGTGTGCAAAATAGCGAATTATCCACAGTCAGCTGATGAATGGAAAGATCTTCACTGCCCACAACCGGTCTTTTCTCCACTTCCTTAAATACCACCTAGAAAAAAAAAAAGAAAAAGTATTAGATTATGAAAAAAATACAGATTTTTTTTCTAGTTTGCATACATTTTGGACTTTTTTTGGTCTAGTTTGTGCAACCTAGGGCTTGTTGAAAAAAAATATAAGCATGTGGCGACAGTTCTACAAAATTATATTACATTGCTTTGCATGTATTGTGACACTTTCAAAGTGTAATGTCCAGTGAGTGTGCGCGAAAAGTGTGTTCAGTTTTATCCGAAACAGGTGCACATGAATCTGGCAACATTTTAATATGTTAATTCTGACAACATAATTAATATGTTAATTATTAATAAACGACAATTTTGCACTTATTTTATCTCATTTGTTAATACATAGCACACTTATTTATTTATTAAAAAAAATTGTTGCTGCATACCCCTCTGACACTGGGTAGTTTCGCCCCTGGTTTCAATGCAAACACGTTTACCATGTCAGAAAAGTCATACATTTGAAGCTGCTTATGTGATGCAAAATGTTAAAATGTATTAAAATCATGCACTATGGTAAAAGTGTTTTGAGGTCTTAACATAGTATTGTGCAAGGAACACGAAAATAAGTCTTTTTTTAATCGATCAACCGCACCTAGTTATAGGTGTTTATGAAGTTATGAAAAAATATAGACAGAGACATTTTCCAATGGGTTAAGCCTGTAGAAGTGCTGTTTAAAGTGCCAAAATAAATCTTTTTGGATATTACTAGTAATGCATTGTTCAATATAGCTGTTTGTGAATGTAAAAGGTCTGCAAATTGTCATGCTACGTTACTGTCGCTCAAAAGAAAGAACCGTTTCTGAACTGCCTGAAACGAGTCAACAGTAATTCCAGTCTTAATTCTTGTGCGAAACCTTTGTAGGTTTGTGATATATTTGCATAATGCCAGCCTATGGTTTTCATTAGCTGCCGGTGAATGTTGTCTACTCAAACACAGTAGTTGTAGCTGAGGCCTGGAAGAGTTTGGTTCGTGTTGTTAATGTTGAGAAGACACTGTCTTCCATGCTGCCAAAGCAAATCCCCTTTGCATGCATTTTAAAAGGTTGAGGACTCAGGCTCGAATTAACATGCACGTTTATTCTACTGCACAAATTATAGTGCAAATTATAATTATAATTATAATGCTGTAAAATCGACGTCATTGTTACAGTTTGTTTGCCAGTGTATCAAGTGCTGAGGAAGTCTCTGGAGCTAAAATTAAAATATGGTAATGGCCGTTTTTTTTCTGATTCACAATGTAAGTGGTTGACCAATCACAACAGACTATGGGATTTTTTTTTTTTCAAAAGTAAGAAAACTTTTGCTATTTTTATAGCAAATAAATATAACAAACAATTGTTCATTGTTTCGATAAAAAACGATTGCAAAATGACGGCCTTTCCATTAAACTAAAGGGTTAGTTCACCCAAAAATGAAAATTCTGTCAGTATTTACTCACCCTCATATTGTTCCAAACCTCTATGTGTTTACCATAGTAGGAACAAATGCATACTATGGTAGTCAATGGGGATTGAGATCTGTTTGATTAAAACATTCTTCCAAATATCTTTCTTTGTGTTCAGCAGAACAAATAAACACATAGAGGTTTGGAACAACATGAGGGTGAGTAAATACTCACAGAATTTTCATTTTTGGGTGAACTAACCCTTTAACTGATGTTATGCGTCTAAAACGTCTTTTTTTCCTTGCTCCCTTTCTCCCTCATTTCTGCTCCGAGGTCTTGATTGTGGCATTTATTTGAGGTTTAGAATCCAGTATTCCAGTAATTATTGTTTATTTTATAAATTTAATAAAGAACTCATAGGCTATTATGTCCATTTCAGTGTACTTTTGTGTCCATTCGTTTTTCCTTATATAACCAGTAATTGCAAAACGAAAAATGAACGGTTGTTGTGTGCATGCATAGTTGAATATATAAATTTTTAATTTGACCTGTAGGCTACACACCAAATGCTGTGCAAAAACATAGGCCTAAATATCGACAAATTTTCAGATTTTTGTTTGACCTTTTGCCCTTCTATTAAACATTTTAAGGGATACTCCACTTTTTTGGAAATAGGCTCATTTTACAACTCCCTCAGAGTTAAACAGTTGAGTTTTACCATTTTCGAATCAATTAGCCGATTTTCTGATATTTAGAAGAATATCACTAACCAGGCCGTTTCTGGTCTCATTGACTTCCATAGTAGAAAAAAAATATACTATCGTAGTCAATGAGACCAGAAACTGTCTGGTTACAGATATTATTCTAAATATCAGAAAATCGGCTCAATGGATTCGAAAATGGTAAAACTCAACTGTTTAACTCTGGGGGAGTTGTAAAATAAGCCTATTTCCAAAAAAGTGGAGTATCCCTTTAAAATATTCACAAATTAATATTAACTGGTTTTATAAATCCAAATTAGAACCTGGAAATTAGATAGAATTATTGAATGAGTGCTGAATGAGAAGAGCCATATAACCACATATAGGCGAGTTATTTAATAAATATGTCTGAAAACATATCTCCATCTCCGCTGTTAGACGGATGCGCCAGAGAGAAATGCATGTTTCATACGGATCACATAATTAGTATTATTCAAATTTGTTAGTTTTAAAGTGGACATTTCCAGCTTTAGCCTTCGTCGATATTTTGTTTCAGTTCTCGCACTTCAGTTCACGGAGATCATGAAACCTCGCCTGATTGTTTTATTTTATTTGACAAAAGCACAACGTTTTCTTGTTGTTGTGAGTTTACACACAAATAAAAGTAGTTGCGAATAATTATTATTATTTTCTGTATGACCAGAAATGATAGAGTAGATAATGATGTTTCCTCTGTTGATAGGTAAATACAAGTGTTCTCGTCCGCGCCTCCATACCGTGCGCACAAGCTTAATGGACAGTCCCTCCCTTGTGCAAGAAGCATTTTTTTTCTCCAGAAGCCCTTGAACATAGGACTTGCAGAATACAGTAAATTATAAGTATAGATTTATGTTTTTATAGTTCATATCACACACCAACCATATGCACTCCCGTAACTTGACCTCACACCGCGGTAGGCATCTGACGAACGCAATATTGCGGTGATGCGGTTATCGTCACACCCCTAAGCACACTAGAAGCACTTTAAAGTAAATATAGCCTCTCATATAGCAGCCCCCCCACCCTCAGACATGAAAAACACTCAGGAGAAAAACACCTACAGCTTTGGTGTTTACGATGGTGGCTGGATGCTCAAATTCTGTGATCTTCTTCCAGGTGATATGATTCAGGATCCGAACCTGATGGAAAGCCCATCAAAACTCTCTTTTATACACATTGTATAATATTAAACAAGATATTTTCCATCTGTTTCTTTAATAGATTGCCTACCTTTTCATCATAGCTGCCAACAGCCAAGAACTGGCTGCTGGGACTCCACGAGACAGACTTTATGCCTAGAGACCACTCGTACGCACTGAAGGAAGACAACAAGCGGCCATCCAGCGAATATAATACAATTTTATACTGCGGAGAGAAACCGATAGTTAATACTTCAGATTTTTATAAAACTAAATTGCTTCAATGATAAAAAGTCCAATTCTGTTTATCAATGATGAGAGGCATTCAAACCCCTGTGTCTGTATATGACAGTTTGAGTATGAGTCGTTTACAGAGCATTTGATGCTTATTGCGCTTACCAAAATTAAGCTCCAATTTGAGTGGCTGGATTTAACAAAAATTCCGTGGCACAAATTACGTAGATTGCGCTCACATCTAATTAGTACATCAGTCCAAATAATAATTATATATGACAAGTAAATCTGCACAAAACTGCACATCCAGGCAACAAATAATAATGAATGTTATGTAGTATGGTCAATGACCAAAATCTGTGAAAGAAATCTTTTGTGAACAAAAGCATTGATTTTCTTTACCTCGAGACTGTTGTCCCACACTGCAAGCACACAGCCGTTCGGAGACCACTCCAGCCCTGCCAGATCTTGAGTCTCGCTCTCAAAATGCTACAGACAAAATGGAAAAAGTTTTTGCAATAATTGTAAAGTTTAAAGAGTAACTAAACACTTTACCAACTTTTTTAAGTTAATGATCTGTAAGAATGGATCTTTATTAATACCAGTCATTGATTCGAGTAACTTTTTTTGGCATTTGTTTATAAAGTGTTCTATGTCTACAATATATGGTGTAAAACCGTCTTAGTGCTGCCCTCTTCAGGTTGAACGGTGGCTACTGCAGTTGAATTTTCCTATTGAATGTTTGCGGTGGTACGTGACACAGCGGTTGTTGGTGACGTAGGCAAGTTCCATACAAAGAGATGCGTCTCAGGTGCATGCCCCCCTCCACTTTTCCAGCATTTTTCAAATATTGCCAGTGGGTGGAGTCAGGCTCTGACCAGGGGTTTAGTTACCCTTTAAAGGTTGTATCAGCGATTTCAGGCCCAAACAAAAATTCATAAGCAGGCTGTCAAAAAACGCGTCTCTAGGTAGCCTAGGCTCTGAGATCTGCACACAAAAACAAATAGGTACAACCACCACTCAAAATCTAAATAAACAGTGTTCTAACCAATCACCGACAGGGGCGGGTGTTATTTGTTTTTGCGCTCATGCACGGCTCCTGCTCGTGAAGTCGGAGCTGAAGAATAAGCCAGGGTCTATTAACTCTATGCTATCAACGTATGGAGCTAGGATTGTGTCTTTTTATAAGTGAGAAAATAAATGATCTGAGAGAAAAAAAAGTTACTTTTTTGAGGTAGCCTGTCAATCTGAATATAGTGTGTTTTTGTGGCTTTAAGAAATGCGCGTGCATGATCGAGGGAGGGGCGAGCTAACTTGTTTGGTTTGGGATCTCGCTTCAAACACAAACAGAAGTGACATCACTCACAATCGCTGATACAACCTTTAAGTAACATTTGTTGTACTGGCTTTATGCTGATTTTAATTAAATAAACAATCTGTATTTACTATAAAATATAAAATATATAGTCATTTAAAATTTAAATGTTTTCATGACTATCCAAAAAGTTGATTTACAAAAAGTGATAAAAAATAAAATAATAATAAAACTTAATATGAACCAAAAAGTAGTAAATGCTAAAATAATTGTGCCCCAAACAAAGGGTAGTTCTTTTAAAACATTACAAGAATGTTTAGTTACACTTTACAATAAGGTCTCAGTAGTTAATGCATTAACTAACATGAACTATTAATATACAGTTTTTTTTGTTGTTTTTATACAGTTAGTTTCTTAATAAAAATGTTCATTGTCACATGTGTATTAACTCAGGGGTTTTCAAACTGGGGTCTGGGGGCCCCCAGGGAATGCTTGGGGGGGTCCTTGGAGAGGTTTAAAGAAAGCGGTATAAAAAAATTACACATTTGATAAAAATAAAATATATTTTATTTTATTTTAAATAAAAATACAAATTAAAACATTTGATTAAAATAAATTAATAAATACAATTTGATAAAACTACATAAATAAAACTTGATTTAAACAAATTAAAATAAGAAAAGCAGTACAAACATTTCAAAAGAAATAAAATAAATAAATATATCATTACAAAGATTGAAAAGCCATACATTCAACTCATTTTAAGACAAAACTTTTGATCTTAAAAATGTATTAGTAAAGGTTCAGATTGGCAATCTAAGATTAATAATTGGTGAAATAGTATTGCTCATTGTTTGCTTTGATCATGTTAACTAATGTTAACAAAAGAAACCTTATTGTGAAGTGCTACAGAAATGTTTAAGTATTTGAGAATCAAGTCATTCATCTTCATCTGAAGTGATATTTTGCCACTTTTACTAATGAAGACAATAGACAAAACGGCAGGAGATTTTAGGAGAAAGATGGGTGTGAAAGATCAGCACATGCTGTAGGCTGCATTTAAACCTGCTTCTCTTGGTTTTCTGAAGCAAGTGTGCTAACCATTAGGCCACAGCTTTGACACAATTGACAACTACCATAGACAACTACCAACTGTACTCACTCTGAGAAGATGCCAGTCATCACACACAAACACACTGATGTAGTCTTTACACTCCCGTCTCTCCGCCAGAGCCATATAACGGCCATCTGCAGTGAAGTCCATACCTGAAACACATTTATGCATTTAAAGCCTAAAATACTCAACCATATATTCTATAGATGTGTTTCATGAACTGACCGGGGCACTGTTAAAGTATCCATAGTATAGAGTTCCCTACGTTCCGTGACGCTTTGTGCGAATTATGGGAGCCACTTCCGTTAAACTGTAAACAATCAGCTAAACGTTTGCTCTATGAACACAATAATAAGGATTTTTAAAAACTGTGAACAATAAGACGACATTATTCTACTCAGCCTTCAACCATCAAACATTATAAGGAAAAGTGTAAAAGCAGACCATGATTTAACACCAAAAACGTAATTTCTGCAGCAATATTGCGGAGGTGTTAAAATATAACTGTATAATGTACGTATTGTAAAATATAAGAAGATAACCTTAATCAAAAATGTTCATTAACTTTAGCATTTACTAGCTCTAGAAACATTCCAGTAAACACTGCTAATAGGGATTACAAGTGAAAAGGGGAAACAATTCATTTTTAAAGCATTTGTGAGGAATTTTTTTAAGCATTCCAGTCAATTATTAATTGGATATATCGTAAATTAAATTGTGAAAGCAGACCACAAATGCACATACAGCTATGTTGTCCTTTTTTATACTGTTACTGTAGAAAACTGTAAGGAAAGCCTGGTTTCAGTTACTGTAAAAGCAAAAAATACATAATTTGACAGTTACACTGCCATTCAAAAATCTGGGTGCAATGAGATTCTTTAAAAACAAATTAATATATTTATTCGGCAAGGGGTCAAGGATGCTTTAGTTTAAATTGATCAAAAGCGACAGAAAAGACATTGTTACAAAACAATTCTATTTCAAATAAATGCCATTCCTTTGAACTTTTCTATTCTATGAAAGAATCCTGAAAACTGCTCAAGTTTTATGAAGCACCACAAAATATGAAGCAGCACAGCAGTTTTCAACATTGATAATAATGAGAAATGTTTCTTGAGCAGCAGATCAGCATATTAGAATGATTTCTGAAGGATCATGCGACACTGAAGACTGGAGTAATGATGCTGAAAATTCAGATTTCTTTTATGTAATTTATTATTTAAAATCAATATTTTTGGTGTACAATGGTGTACAAATGCCTCTGCCAATTATCTGACTTATCCTCGTGAACGAAGAATTTATTATCTTTATATACATGGGATGGGTAAGTCCACAGAGGCTTCCATGTCATTCTGCCATCTTACTATACTATAATAGCAGAGAGGAACATAAAGTACAAGGCCAACGCGTTTCCACAGCATGTTTTCGTTCAGAGCCAACGCGACTGTCTGAAAGCAGTAGAAGCAGGGGAGCAGAGCGGTGTGAGATGCTTCACTGTCCTGGAAAGTTTAAAAGGCTGCATTGCAAATCCTCGTCACCACAAAAATTCCAAAAATAGATTGAAAAACGAAATGAGACCGGAGATTACAAAAAACAGGGGTTAATACCAGGATAGCTCTTTCCAGGTGATAGAGCTAATGCAGGAGAAAGAGTTCAAGAGTCTTAATTACAAGCTTTTTTTTCATTGTTTTGTTGTGTGCTTTATTATATAGACAGATGAACATTTATAGTTCAAAGTTGATGATGATATCTAATGCACGTAGGCTACTTCTTAAAATATAACGAATAAAGAAGGCTTAACTACTTATAACAATCGTTCATGTTTTTCACAGTCAGAAATTCACACTGAAATATTAGTTAACTCGTTATGTAAGGTTGCTGTTTGTTTGAAATAACAAACCTGTTCACCTGAAGGAACACTCCACAAAGTGCTAATCCTGTCATAGCTTTTTGGTACATAATAGTTGCCGTGGCGTAGATGCAACGCGCATTTCAAAAAGCAAGGCGCTGGAGAGCACAATCTTCGTCTCTGAATGCAAAACACATTTTCACCGCTAGATGGCAGCAATTCCTACACATAGTCCCTTTAAAATGTATTCACCCATCTTAAAATATAACAGACAAGTAATTTTAAAATGTAATAATATTTCACAGTATTACTATATTATTAATCAAATACACTGGACAAAAAACTTTATTCACCAAAACATTTGAACGTGTCTTAAAGGGTTAGATCACCCCAAAATGAAAATTCTGTCAGTAATTACTCTCCCTCATGTTGTTCTAATCCCGTAAGACTTTCGATCATCTTCGGAACACAAATTAACATATTTTATTATTAAATCTGAGAGCTGGATCACTCCTCCATAGGCTTGTAAGAGTTCGAAACTGGCCAGCCCAAAAGTTATGAAAGACATCTTTAATATAGTCCGAGTGACTACAGTGGCTCAATCTTAAAGGGTTAGTTCACCCAAAAATGAAAATTAAGTCATTAATTACTCACCCCCATTAGGCTTGCCGCGATAGACGGTGTTGACGGTGTTACCGGTTTTAAGCCCCATCACCGGTGACATCACTTTCCCACCGTGACACCGCGATGTCTTGACTTTTTTTTTTTAAAGTATTCGTTTTTGCTAAAATATTTATTTGAATTAATTAAAAATAATAATTTTCAATTATTTAGTTCTGAAGAGAGCATTATAATTAAAAATGAACTGCGCAACGCGTGCCGTCACGTCACAGATCAGCAAGCATCAGGATTCCATTTAGCACGTGTGGAGACGAGAACGAGTCAAATTACAGAAAAGCAAGATAATGGCGGAAGATTTGGTGTCAAAACGCAATGCAAAAGCGCCTGTTTGGCAATATTTTGGCCAATATATATTAATGTTAATAAATGCCAATTTATAGTGTTTTACTTTTTTTTTAGAGTGCTGTCATTTATGTAGGCTAAGGTCCTTTTTAAAGTTTTTATTTTATATTCGTCTCTTTTTATTTGGTTTTATCTTATTTAAACTTTGTTTAATTTATTTAGGCCTATTTTGTTTTCTTATTCGTTAATAAACGTTTTATTATTATTTTTTGGGCCCACAGTTTGCCGATTTTCACTTTATTTTTATTCGTTCGTTATGCTAATAAAAGTTCTGTCTATATTTTATTCGTTTATTATTCTAATAAAAGTGCTGTCTAAATAAAAGTTTATTGTCAGCGAGTTTTTTTTTTTTTTTTTTTTTTTGTCCATTCCAGCAATTGACGCTGAATTGCAATTGACGCTTATTTCGAAAGTGAAAGTATGTCATTTATGTAGGCTAAGGTCCGTTTTGAAGTTTTTATTTTATATTCGTCTCTTTTTAATTAGTTTTATCTCATTTAAACTTTGTGTAATCTATTTAGGCCTATTTTATTTTCTTATTCGTTAATAAACGTTTTATGGTTCTTATTTGTTTGGGCCCACATTTTGCCGATTTTCACTTTTTTCAGCCTATGCATGGGGTTATTTTTATTCGTTCGTTATGCTAATAAAAGTCTATAAATAAAAGTTTTATTATCAGCGAGTTGTTGTTTTTTTGTCCATTCAAGCAATTGACGCTTATTTCGAAAGTGAAAGTATAACGCGCACGCATTTAAAAGCTATTTAACCCCCCCGCCCTGCCCTCCACGGTGACACCGGGATTACCGGTGTTGTCACACGTCGATTAACCGGTGGGAAATTTTCCTCACCGCGGCAACCCTAACCCCCATGCTGTACCAACCCCGTAAGACCTTCGTTCGTCTTCGGAACACAAATGAAGATATTTTTGATTAAATTTGAGAGCTGTATAACTACCACATTGGCTGCCTAAGGGACTGCCTCTTGACGGCCCAGAAAGTCAATGAAGAAAATGTTTAAATATCCCAAGTGACTACCGTGGCTCAACTATATGTTTATCAAGCGACGCAAATACTTTTTGTGCGAAAAAACAAACAAAAATAACGAGTTTATTCGACTATTTCTTTTCTTCCTTGTAGGCCAGAAACGAGACTTCCTTAGATTTCCACGACGCATGCGCGAGAATTGCGATCTGAAGTAGTGTAAGCGGATCGCAATTCTCGCGAACTAACCCTTTAAGTTTATCAAGCGACAAGAATACTTTTTGTGCGCAAAAAAAATAAATAAATAAAAATAACGACTTTATTCAACTATTCATTTTCTACTCGAGATTTCACGTAGTGTAACAGTGCAAAGCTTCTGGGTTATATGTCTAAAAGCCTTTAAAAAGTGATACATCCAGCTCTCAGATTTAATCAAACATATCTTAATTTGAGTTCCGAAGATGAACAAAAGTCTTACGGGGTTGGAACAACATGAGGGTGAGTAATTACTGACAGAATTTACATTATGGGGTGAACTAACCGTTTAAGTGTAGTTAGCTCATTTTTGCAAGTAGCTTGTGGTGTAGCAAACTCCTTTTTCAAAAAGTACCATGATTGTTGTTGAACTACTTTACATGAGCTACATTGTCAACATAGCTTCCCCTACACTGGACGGACGTCAATTATGTTATGAATGGAATTGTGGTCCATAACTTTGACCCATGACTGCACACATGGCTAAAATTGTCATAATTCACTCTGGTAGACAGACAACACAATGCTAGCACAGAAGCACCTTTCAACACAAGTTTTCCATCAGCTGATCTGAAGGTTACAGCTCAATCCACGAGCGACAGGGTGACAGATGACTGAATCCACACTCTGCTGGCCAGAAAATGACAAACTATGGCAGTAATACATTATATGAACCTGAAGTGTTATGAGGACTTTGTGCCATTTAGCTCACGCCTGGCTAGATGTCCAGGGACAAGACTTATATTACAGGTAAATATTCTCACATGATTAATGCTTCTGTGACCCTGTCCTTACATCTCCACTCCCACAAACAGTTTATAAAACTAGCTATACCCCAGACTAGTTCAGACACTCAATGTCTGCACTTACTCGCATTCACTCACCTTTCTGGCAGGCTTTAGGATACTTGATGTAGGATACGGATTTTGTGCATAGGGACCAGACGGTGACTCTCAACTGTGAAGATAAAGCAAAACGATGTATAGAAAAGTAAATATATAAAATGAATGATACAAACCCATTTTCCACCTTCAAGTTGTCAACCTTGAGATTAAAACATAATTCAGTGGTGTACAAGTTTATAGGGTTAGTTCACCCCCCAAAAAAATTCCATAATGTACTCACCCTTAAGCCACCCTAGATGTATATATTTCTTTTTTCAGCCAATCACAATCAGAGTTATATATATATATAAAAAAGGTTACACTTTATTTTGATAGTCACTTTAGACGTTCTACTAATTATAAGTAACTTTTCAACTACATGTCAACTAACTGTCATTAGAGTATTAGTATATTATAGTAGACTGTCAGTAGACTGTTAAGTTATGGTTAGGTGTTAGGCTTTGGGTTAGGGGAATAAGTTTACTTGTAGTCGCCAAGTTACTTAAAGTCATTTGAATGTCTGTTTGGGGACCAACAAAATAAAGTGTTAGAAGATATTAAGCTGACAGCCTACTAATACTCTAATGACAGTTAGTTGACATGTAGTTGAAAAGTTACTTATAGTTAGTAGAATGTCTAAAGTGGACTATCGAAATAAAGTGTTACCAAAAAAAAAATCCTGGCTCTTTCAAGCATTATATTGGGAGTGAATAGAGCCTTAGGTTTTTGAAGGCCTTCTGAAGAGAAGCGATGCGTTTTATAAACTATAATCACTGGCTTCCAGTAATGGCCGTATGCGAGTCTAATTCTGCTGGAAGAGTGACCTCTCTGACCCGATAGAGCTATCTCTGAGAGGATAGAGCAAAATAAAACACAGATCACAAATTAAAACAAGTATTTTTAGGGAGAAATGATGGAGGAGTTTGTTGCCCAGTCCTGTTTCTTTGAACCATGAGAGGCATCTACTCTTACCTAACCTTACACAACTCCTACATCATAAGTCGGGTCAGAAGTTTAATGGTGACCTGCCACTGGACTGTAGATGAAAATTTGCAATTGGCTAAAAAAAAAAAAAAAAAGTATAGCTGCTAGTCTAAGCATTTAGTAAAAAGATATTGGGCCCTATTTGAACACTCTAAAACACAAGTGTCAAGCGCAAAGCGCAAATAAATTTGTGGGCAGATCTCGGCGCTATTGCTATTTAACCGGTAGGATAAATGACTCTTGCGTTTGATGCAAATCTAGGGGGTGGGTCTGAAATAGCTTCATTATTCATAGGTGTGGTTTGGGCGTAACAGGAAACAAATCAATAAGAGAGTCATATCACATTCCCTTTAAGAGCGTGATGAACGCAGTGCGCTTGTTCCACGGCACAATACAATTATAACGGCGCATTTACCAGGTGCACTTCAGATTCGGTTCACAACCTAGGAGATTGGTGTTCTCGTCAGGGCTGTAAAAGAAAAAGAAGTGACATTGGGGATGGGACAAACCCACCCAAATTAGCTTTGGTTAAACATGCATATAATAATTTGGGTAAATATGTAAGATTTAGGCCTATTTTTCCCATTGTCATGGACACAACAATGATTTCCCTTGTGTTTTAATATTTTTCATTATAATAATGAATCATTTGCCAAAAGTAAAATGCATCCGTGTAGATACAAAATCATCTACAGTGTATGTGCATTGTTCACACTCTGTATTATGGCCAAGTATGTGTGCTTAAAATAGCATCTGAATGTTGGTTTGACTAGGTTTATTTTCTGATCAGTGGCACAATTGTTTTCTGGAACTGCAAAATAGTACCAGGGATTGTTTGCGCCGGAACACGCCTCCTTTTTTCCGCTGAACCGCCCAGGGAGCTGCAGTTCATTCCCTAGTTTGCCGGCGTGCGTCTGTGGTGGGAAAAGTCCGCTTTGCACAGGTGCAAAATATGAATGATACATGTGTCTGTGTATGTCAATTGCGCTGGGCGCAAGATAGGTCCCATTATGTTTTAATTAGCATTTTAGCAAGCATGTAACCTCTCTGATTATAGATGGAAAAGACTAACATCAGAGTGGAAAAACAGCACTTTTTGCACTTTCAGGCCATTTATCAGTGAAATATAGTTGTTTTTTTTACCTTTTAAAATGTAATAACTCTACTTATGGCCCGTAATTTTTTTTACAGTCTATGATCGGTACGGTACGCTTGGAACCTCAACAGAGGTGGTACCATTTAAAGTGAGTCTAGCCGTACTGAACCGTACCATTCAGTGGAATAGTGGCAAAATGAGCCGTACCGAACCATACCATGCAGTGGAAAAGCACCATTAGAGACCATGAATCAAAATGTTAACTTTTTTTGATATGTAATGATCAGACTCCAGAAAATCTTACTGCACTGGTAAAATCAGACACTAGAGCCTACGCCTGACGGTTTATAAGTTATTATGAGTTATTTTGTACTTTTCACTGCTGTAGTGCCAGTCAAGCCAATCAGAGCAAGCCTTGGTGACATTGTAGAAGGTGTGAGGACTAGCAGCCCTCACAAGTCTTCAAGACTCACGGTTTGGTCTGCCCGATCACTTTTAGGGGAGAATGCTGATCCTAGGAAAATTTAACAATGATGATGGGGTTATGCAATGCTATGCGCTTGTACCCCTAAAAAATAATTTGTCATGAAACCTGTGCATAATTACAAATATTTTATACCCAATTAGCCATACAAATGTGTTTTTTGTCAAAGAACAGTCCAACAACTTAAAGGTATAGTTCACCCAAAAAATGATAATTCTGTCATAAATCAGTAAACTGGCCTGCCGTGAACAATAAAGCTCTGCTCAAAGTCAGCACATACAGTATTAGAAATCTAGTATTTACTTGCCAACTTTATATTTTTCAGTTGGAATCCTTTAGGTGGCACCCTAGAAAAGCAAGCTGACTTGAAGTTATGTGATTTCAGTCTGTCAAATTTTCAAACAAACAGCCATTAATATGTACCATTCCCTTTCACAAGTTCATAAGCTGCTTTAAAAATGAACGTTGCAAAATGACTTTTATAAACACTGCATGTGTTAACACAGACAGTGTACTGTTTATTTATGGAAGACTGTAACAGAGACGTCAGACGGAAGACACAGACAAGTGTCCAGCCATCATTCACCCTCACACACTCTCTAGACAAACAGCAAGAATTTCAGACAGACACTTCATTCCAAGTGCATGGTGAACACACACAGATGTCCATCATCTCAACACATGTAAGTAATTCTTGGAATCAAGTTTAAGCAACAGACGACTATGCTGGCACTCAGCCCAAGCGTAATCGGGACAAACGGACAGAAAGAGAGATTACATATTACACTACCATTTAATAGTTTGGGTTCAGTAAGGTATTTTTAATTAAATAATTAATACTTTTATTTAGTAAGGATGCATTACATTGATCAAAAGCATCAGTTAAGACATTTGTTACAAATATTCGTATTTCAAAAATTTAAATATTTCTATTCAAGTATCCTATTTTTTTTGTGTGTGTGTGTTTTTTGTTTTCCATAAAAATATTAAGCAGCACAAGTGTTTTCAACACTGATAATGAGACACATAATAATGATTCAACATTAAAATGATTTTTGAAAGATCATTTGACAAGACTAGAGTAACTATAAAGGTCCAGAGTTCTGAGTTCACACTGAGTTCGAAATTTTTTCACATTATAAAATAAATACAATCTCACATTGTGTCCATCACATATACACACAGTCTCCAAAACTTTTGTATGTCCTAAAATGTTTGGGATCCGTAGCAATAATTTTGAGATGTGTTTTTACAATTTTTTAACAATAGTGAACATGGCCATTTTTTACCATACCATGATATTTGTCTATAGTAGTATTTTTTTTTTTTTTTTCAAAATATGGTGGTATAATTTGTTTGTTCTTTTTGTATTTTGCTTCTCAGGTTTTGCATTATTAACCAGATCATAAGAACAGTGTATTCTCACTGTCACCTCACAGAATTAACCAACAGAGATGAACTCAGTCCATGGACTGTCTGTTATGAAAGGTCTTCATTTATGGGCAGCAACAGCTGACACGGTTCATAACCGACTCCTCCTACCGCCGTACTTACATTGAACTCAGTGGTGTTGAGTATGTGTCGCCCGTCAGGACTCCAGCGTGAGGAGACTAGTCCAATTGAACCCTCGTCTATCTTACAATGCCAGTCCGGCTGCTCTAGAGACCATACCTGAAAGGGAATAGAGAGAAACACAAAGGCCCTTCACTAACAAACATATCTGAGTCCTGTTGCCTTGTTCAATAGCTCAACATGAAGGACTGGCGCTGGCTCCCTTTACAAAGGTAAGGTAATTTAGTGTGTAAATTAAACTATAGAGGAAATTTGATCTAATTGTTGAAAAAAAAAATTAAAATTAAAATTTTAAACCTAATATTTCAAAGTTTTTAGAGGAATTCTTAGGCTGAAGTATGGGTTATTTGAAACCCCAAGATTCAAAATTGCCGTCTAGCTTGTACCATTGTTGCTCCAGATATGAATTATACCTCAAATCATGTGTCTCGTTTAAAAGACTGTGATTTCGATTCAAACACATATGCAATGTTATTCCTAAATGACAACAAAATTTAGTCTTTACAAGTACAAACACAGCGAACATTCAAATCTGCATTTGAGCTGCCGCTGATTCAGAGACAGCAGTTGTCATGTAGGCAATAGGTATGAAACCGCTACACAAACAGTCTTTACAACCACACAGTATCATTATTTCTGTGTTACAATAATACAATAAAGTACTGGGATAAAAGTTTATAGATTGGATATAAACACGGTAGCAGTATCAACATAGAGTAAATGGGCCGGCTCTGACCAATTTGCTGCCCTAGGCAAGATTTTACCTGGTGCCCCATGCATTGCCGCCCATTTCACCCCATCAGTGTTGGTGATTATTTAGTCATATATATATATATATATATATATATATATATATATATATATATATATATATATTGCAAGAGTATTACACCTAGCATTCAAGTTAAGTCCCCTTTGTTTTCATATGTGCTTTTTAGCCTACAATACAGATTATTTCAAGGCAGCTTTACAGTGATAACAGGAAAATAATGCAACAAAGTTTGCTTCTCCTGTACAGCAGATCTAGAAGAAAATAGTGTCATATTCCATCTTAAGTATGTTCAGAGATGGTTTATTTTGTTGTAAAAAAAAATATAAAAATGTATTTAATTTATATACAGCCACTCTGTCATCACCCAAATATCATTCATGCACATTCAATGTCATTCAAGCAACCAAATGTCATTCATACAACTATTCATTGAGCACTAGCAAAAGTGTTTGTTTGGGAGTTGATGGCAGCAATCTTCCACTTAATTATGGCATGTTTCATGTTTGGTCAACATGAATGAAACTGCTAAATGTCTTCTTTAAGGTGAATTTTACATAAAACATTGCTACTTTAAATAAACCTGTAGCCTATAAATATTGTTAATAATTTTAACATGAATAAAAAAAGCCATATATTCCCCCCCTGCACAACTGTATAGTAAAACATTAAATAATAAAAGTGATAGTAAATGCGTTTAAAAAAAACTGAAATGATTGTTACAAATCGCATTGGGGGCTCTGAATAACTCACTTAACTTAACTAATAAAATAATAAAGTTTAAGGTAAATAACTGCCATTAAATTATTGTATCTTACGAATATGCAATTAGATAAACTGTTCATTCATTTCATCACTTTACCTCTGTCTTTATCCCCTTTTATCATCATCTCATCTTTTTGGCACTTTATCTATCGCAGACCAATTTAAATGCTAATTTAAAAGTGTCATGAAAATTCGTCCATCCGTCACAATGAGGAAACTTTCACCTGTCTCGAGCTGACAGGCCCATTTCTACAGTGCCCTCAAACGAAAGCAATGCTGTCTACATTGGATGCGGTGAGGGCCGACACTACACAACAAATTAACAGTAAACTGATCGAGCGTGCTCTCTCTGTTTCTGATCCACTTCAAACACTCGCTGGGCGGGGGAAGATTGATGCGTCGGACCGGAGTTAAGTTAAGAGTTGTTTTGCTTTATTTTGTAGTATTTCTGGGGCGGCAGTGGCTCAGTGGTTCATGTGGGTTGTCTACGAACCGAAAGGTTGGTGGTTCAATCCTCGGTTCCACCTGACCAAGTGTCGAGGTGTCCATGAGCAAGACACCTAACCCCAGCTGCTCCCGACGAGCTGGATGGCGCCTTGCATGGCTGATACCGCCGTCGGTGTATGAATGAGTGTATGAATGGGTGAATGTGAGGCAAATGTAAAGCGCTTTGGTGGCCATTAGGTCTATGAAGGCGCTATATAAATGCAGTCCATTTACCATTTACCATATTTCAAATTAATGGTTTTAATATAGTATTAGTAAAATAAATAAATAAATAAAATAAAAAACAATAAATAAAAATCACTCATTTTGGTGCCCCTAGCATTTGCCCATGCCGCCTACGCCACGGGCCGGCCCAGGAGTAAATACCTATTGAAAGTAACTAGATGCTTTAAATGCATATTTTATCAATTACATTGTTATGCCAGTAGGCGGCGACAAGTGACTGTTTAAAATGCATGTCATCGAATCATTCATTCAAGAGATTCGTTCAAAAACACTAAATGTGTCGAAATCGTTGCCTTAATAATTCAGACACTGTAAGCACCAGAAGAGATGCCACATTTGTTTGTGCTTGCTGCTTAATAATCATTTGAAACTTAGCAAACTGGCAGCTACAGTATGTAACTCGGTTATGAAAACTAGTATGTAATATAAACCTAAATTAAACAATTTAATAATCAAATCAAAAAGGAATGTATATATGATTGATATTATGCTGCATCCACATTGAACCAGCGGTTTGGAAAATGGATGGATGGATGGATGATGATTCAGCAGCGGGCGCCATCTTCTGATGAGACTTGAGAATTTATTCAGAACGACCCTCACAGTGCATTATGGGTATTCTCTAGCAGTTAAGCGTACGGCTGAGTCCGAAAATGGGAGCTGCTGACTTGTTGCCTTGCTGCCCTGTGAATATTATATATAATATTTTTACTACAATAGTAAATCAATATTCACCACTAGAAATAACATCAGAGGTGGAACGTACATTTACACACAAACTGACGACTAACCGCAACTTTTAGACGCCATCTTTATTTTTTATTAGCTCAACTGTCACAGAATGAAAAGCACAGAATTGTGGGATATCAAAGGTAGCGACAGAGACATCTATGCTGCCTTCAAAAATCTATTAGATTAAGGTATCTCAAACTAACTCAAACTAACATTGGATTCGGACGTGGTTTGATGCCTTCCTACTTTGAATGTGTCCAAGTAGGTCCTGGATCAGTTGAACACTTGTTAATTTAATTAAATTTTTAAAGACCTTCTGGATAAAGACTGCACATACCCAGACTGAAAAGTAAAGGAAAGAGTGCATCAATAAATGCAATGGCAACTTGACATACCTGCACGAGTCCTCTTTTGTACATGGCACAAAGGATGAAGAGGGAGTCAGAGGACCACTCCATGTGCATCACTTGGTCCAGACATGTGTACAGGTGCATGATCTGAAGGGTGCTGATATCACGCACCACCAGGCGGTACTGAACACAGGTGGCCTACAAGCCCAAATTAAATGTGGTAATTAACAAGAAACAGGAAGATCAGTAAGGTGGTATGCTATTTAGATCATAGTCATATTTTTTTATGTATCATCTGATAATGTTGACAGCTGTAAGAAAAACAACTTTACCAAATATTTCCCATCAGGAGAAACTTTGCACAATTGATTGGATTGCTTGAAGACCTCGGAGAAATTCATGCTATTGGAAACAACAATAAATTACTGATTACTCTATGACTGGAAATACAAATATGAAAATGTAACTATAAATGAAATATAAATATATTGACTACTGTGTTGTTGCATACTTTAAAAGGCTGACAGTAACATACAACCCAAACGTTATGTTTGCACACAGAGACACAAAGACTGTGCCAAAAACCATAGTGAAAAAGACCTAATTCTTCACCAAAAATCAAATTAATTAAAGTAAACATAATACATTAAGTAAAAATAAATAAATAAATAAAACTATTTAGAGAGCATTAAGATTTTAAGATGTAAGTTTTTACTTTTATTTGCAATGATAATTACTCCCAATGGTGATTGATTCTTATCAGATTCTCATTACTAAACTATATTAACTATTTATAATCTAACATCAATCAACTGTTCAGACAGACATTTTATTATAATCAATCAGTAATCACAATAAAAGTACAGAAAGGCAGTGAACCTACATATTTTAAATGTAGCCTACGTTACTACAAATAATACCATTATGCATATAAGTACTATAGTTCATGTTTTGTGTTTTCACGGTACAGTAATGCAAATTATATTTTATTAATAATAGGGGGTGGTTGGGACACATTAAAATGTCACAATAAAAAAACAAATCTTAATTGTAAAAACATTTTGCGTTATTCTAAATATAGGTTATGTATTGATAACGGCTAGCTGCTAACGTTATAGTAATTCTTGAGATGCACCCAGGTAACGTCAGCTGGTAGGAAGGTTGTGCTTTAAATATTTTTTTAAGACAAAACCTATTATTACTTTTCGATCATTACAAGTTTACTACCGATGTGAATATATTGATTACTTCGTAATGATGTTGGATTTTTAGAAACGACTAGCATAATTATCCATTCATTATCTTTTGTCAGGCTTGGGCCGTTACATAGTCAACGCGAGCTACGCGAGAAAGCAACGCGAGTGACGCGAGCAACGCGCTCCCTTTCATAGTGTTAAAGCAGACGCAAGCGTCACGGGCGATGCGTAAAATGCAATACACCGGTCACGCAACAGGGGGTAGTAGATTTTTCACTGCAAACCTGAAAAAGCGGTGAAGCTCGTGAAGGCGTGCGTGGCTCTCCACAACTTTCTGGCATCCACTGAAGTGGAGTGGAGGCAGCACGTTGTGGGGGACCAGAACATGGTCGACGGACCACGGTTTTCGGTCGGCAGCAGCAGACCCTCCCGGGAGAGCGGCACTTGTCAGGGAGCAGCTGGCTGATTACTTTTTATCAGATGCTGGCGTGTTTCAATAGGCTACAGTGTGCTACGATTGGGTAGCACTGACAAATAAATTGATAAAAGTTCGATTTGAAGCATGAGTTTTTTATTATTATTTAACACTTTACACATTTTAACTTATTTGGTTTTATGTGAAAACCATTACACATTTTTTTATAATTTGGTATTATTTAAATTATGTAAAAACCATTACACATTTTAACTAATTTGGTATTTTAATTAATTAATTCATATCCATAAACCATTAATTCATATAACCAGGCTGGTAAATTTGTCACGGGCACTTTTCCAGTCCGTTTTCACCTGATTCTGTCTTTCCCATCGCGATTGCAACCTCTCTCCAGGCATTTTCCAACGCAATTTTATTTGAGTGTAGCCTAACGTTACTAATTGTGATTGTGAATTCTGTCGTATAAATGCGGATGATATAAATGCGGGGATAAGCTCGTATAATTTTTCCTCCTCGCCCGCCATTGTATTCAAACCTTCTTCTTCTGTTAACATGATATATTTGAATTAATGTACAATTCTTGCAATGTCGCCCCCACCGATAACGCATAGTATTGCGCGCATCAGTGCGTCGCGTATCAAAAACTAGGACGACACATTTGGCTACGCATCGACGCATAATGGCGGCCAAAGCGTAGCGATGCATAGCCATGCGGACGCGTATGCGTACCGATGCGTTGACTATGTAACGGCCCTTAGGAAAGGTTAACGGCTCCGTATCAGTTTGCTTACTAAAGTTAAACACTGGTTACACGTCTAACGTCTAAGTTAACAGAAGACTCGTTATGTGCGTTTTAACAATTTACCTTCCAGAGTTTTGTAAGTACTGATCCGAAGAGTTTGTTGGTCAGTTATTAAAGACCTTTTATGGATAAAAACAAAAAAGCCACTCATTAGAATCAACTGTCTCGGCCGAGGAGCGCTAAAGAGGTCTCAACCGAATCACCTTAATGTTTCGGAAGTGACGTTTTCGACAACGTCAGATTTGTTGTGCTGACGACCAATCAGCGCCGCGCTTTATTGTAGGCGTCGCAGTGGAATTGTGGGAAATGAAGTTTCCCCTTGTCTATTTTCTAGTATGCACTAGAATTAACAATAAATATAGGTTACCGAGCTCATACTGAGTAGTTTTATTACTTGTTTGTTTTGAATGACTTAATCATTACCGTAGGCTATGCATTTCAAAGCAAATGCTAAAACGTGTTTATTTATGGTGTCAAGAGAGGCGGGGAATTTACGTAAATCGTCGTTTTCTACGATTGTATTTGGGACAATTGAAGTCTTTCTACAAGAATGACTCATCTTAAGCACACATATTTAAGTGAGAATGTAAACGTCACGCATTAATCGCATTTTAGCAACCTCTTCATGTGATATGAGTGTTTCCCGCTCGTGTGAGCCCAAACGGCGGCTAACGCCTCCTCCCGTCCCCCTCTAATTCCACCAACCCAACCCTCCACAGCCAAGTGCACTCACACACTCCGCGAGCCTATTTACCCTATAGGCTATACCTGCATAATCAGCCTCATCTGCCTCTCTCTCGTCTTGCTTTTTTATAAAGTATAAGGAATGATTCAAGTTGCGTCATGTTGTTTAATGGCTTAATTCGGAGCTCATTTGCTACATGATAAAGACATGTAGTTTACAAGGGTCAGCTGCAGGTCAAGGAAAGTGATTTGGGGATCCAGTCAGAGGAAGAACATCGCCACAGTTTGTTCCAAGCCAGGGAAATAACTTGTTCGGTAAGTAAATCTATTATAAATATAGTATTTGTGGTTCGTTTGATCTCAACTGAAGTATTGAACGCTTGCATTCAAAACCCACCCACTTTAAGTGAACAGTAAAATCTCATGTTTTCATCATCCACTTCAATAGTTTCTAAATGTAGCATTCTAATTCTTTAACGTTATATAGGCTATATAAAGTTAATGCTAAAATGTATAAATAATATGTTTAAATCACTCGATTGATCGATTTATTTTTCAAATGATCTAACGTTAACCTAATTTAATTATTTATTAAGACAGTATAAAAACACAGAACAATAGCCTATGTGTAGGCTACTGTTGCGATTTAATTTGTACCTTTTTGTATATCTGTTAGAAAAATCGATGAGTGTCCTACAAAGGTGATGCAGTGGTCAGAGTTCACTATGATAAATGTCTGTCAATATTACAGTAGACCTAACCTTATGCTTGATAAGAAACATGAATTTCTGTAGAGAGGGATTGTTTTTTTTTTCACAAGCCACTGTTATCTGTTTCTGTTTATCTAGCCATATTAGCTTAGTTTTATATTAATTATATTATATTATATTATTATATTATAGGCTATTATATTATATTATATTATATTATATTATATTATATTATATTATATTATATTATAGACCTATTATATGCACTTAAAAAATACTGGGTTGTTTCACCCCATGGTTGGGTCTAATGATAATATTAAATATTATTTCCAAACAATGGCCTACATACGTGAATACAATAGAATAAAATAAATACATTAAAAAAAAAAAACAATAGGCTATTAAATAAAAAATGCTGGGTGTTTCAACCCCCGGTTGGGTCAAATATTGACACATTATATTAAACATTATTTTCAAACAATGGGCCTAGACTGAAAATGAAATAAATACATTAAAAGACCAAATATTAATATACATATAAAAATACGGTGTTGTTTCAATCCATATTTGAGTCAAATATGGACAAACCCGACCGTTAATTTATTTTTTATTTGAATTAGGCTACACTCTAAAAAATGCTGGGTTGTTTTAACCCAATTTTGGGTCAAATATGGACAAACCCGAAATGTTGGGTTAAAAATGTAATGTAAAAATTTAACCCAATGGCTGGGTTAGTCCATATTTGACCCAAAGTTGGGTTAAAACAACCCAGCATTTTTTAGAGTGTACATTTTAAACCCAACCGTTGGTTTTCCATATTTGACATGGGTTAAAACAACTCTGCATTTTTTAGAGTTTATATATAATTTCATCGATTTTAATTAAACAGCAAGCAGCCTACAAGAAGTAAAGTTAGGCAGGTGATGTGTGACGGCTTTTGTGTAGGCTATTCGTTGTCAAGGCTGCTGTTGTATTAGTCCAGATACTGCGCTGAATAGCCTAATGGTCGCTCGAAGGAAATTTGCTGTCTTTATGAATATTTTCGGAAAATGTCCTATGCCTTTTAGGCTGTCTGTTTTAATATATGGTATATTTTAAAATCTGGCCTGAAAAATTAAACGGTATAAAGGAAGAATTTTGCACTTTTGGTCCATGACGCATTAACCGGTGATGTATTCTAGTGTGCTGACTATGGCTGATAATTTTTTGGGCGGCTGTTCGGTATGAACATTGGTAAGATACAGCTTCATCAGTTCTAAAATTCAAGGCCTTTGTCAAGTGATAATTCAATTCTCTGCTTGAATCCCTGTTGTGTGTGTATAATTGCTGGCAGAGCTTTAACTCCTCTCCAGGTGGCAGCTACCACGGGAATACAGGTCAAAATTAGTAAACACGATGTTGCCTCGTTCGTAAAACTACTTCAGTAGTAGGCTAAACGAAAACCTCCACTCATCCCAATTTGTTTTATTTATTTAGCTATTTAAAAACTAAACTATTTTTATTTTTGCTTTTAGCCTAATGAGAACAGTGTCATTTGTTGATTTGTTGAAAGTTAATTTAACGTTACATCCGACATTAGGAAGAGTGGATTAAAATCCAAGCCGAAAAAGCAAAATAGGACAAAAGATGGTTTTATGAGGTCCTTTTTAAATGAGTTTTGTTTGAGTAAACCTTAATTTGGCTTAGGCTATGCACTTTTCCAATTGACCGTCTTTTGCACGCGCCGTTACCGAGGGAACAGCGCGTTGAGCAACACAGCAACATGCAACTTAGAAAGCATTTTTTTCTTTTTAGCATTCTTTTTTATTTTATTTTTAAATTAGCACATTTAGATTTAGGTAGGAAACCTGTCTTTTAAATTAAGAGGACACCGGGCTAATTGTCACAAGAATTGTCTCAATATCTTGCGTAAAATATTAAATGTGTTCTCCTAATAGCAGAACGTTTCGAAAAACTTTCTAAAATGTCTTAAATTATTTAATTGATCTAAATTACAATTATAATATCATCTTTTTGTTTTGTAATAACTAACAAGTGAACAAAATAAAACCACAGGTCAGTAGGGCTATTTAACTAAAATTTTAAACCTTTTTCTCACAACAAAAATAGGCCTATAGTTATTTTATATATACATACATGCTATACATCCAATTGATTAGGCTAAGTTTACTCTCACATTTCTTCTGTGTGTGTGTGTGTGTGTGTTTAGTTAGTGAGATTTTGCTAAAGAACCTTGGTTGTTTAATGCAGGTTCAAAGTCAAAGTGCGTTTAATAAACTTAAGCTTACTTTACAACAATTTTTTTTCCTAGACTAAAATTTTGGGAATCTTCAGTCCCTTTTTTAGCCCATACCAAAACTGAATTTTAAAAATAAATTAGAAATATTAACTGAAGTAAAAAATAAATAAATAAATTAATAAAATAAAATTAATTGATTGCTTTGTTCCTATATGAATATATATATATATATATATATATATATATATATATATAGTTTAAACCTATGTGGAAACAACAATGTATCAAAAGGGAATAACATTGTGATTGTCATCTTCAAATTGATCTAATATACATAAATATGCGTGAAATTAATCATGTTTCAAATAATTATTTTAAATATCATCCGCAATATAAGGAATGTTGAATTTTTTTGTAATAATAAATATTTATGGGCATTTAATATGGTTATTTGGGTCCTTTATCTCTTTATCTTTCTTTAAAAAAAAAAATTAAGTATTATAGGCAAATGCGGTTGGCTAGTAGGCTATAAATAATTTGATTGCAAAAATCTTGACCAATATATTGCTAATTAAATGGCATAAACTATAACCACTGATCTTAGTTGTCTTTGCAATTTGATATTTTTCTATTGGGTGTGTTATATGTTACAGCATTGATGGTCCAAAACTGCAACAGACTCACTTTCTGTGTTGACTTGCTCTTGTGTGGTTAGGATACTCTTCTAGTCCTCATTTCCTGTGAGTATGATGGAGGAAGTATGTGGTCACTGTGGAACAGTGCCAGGCAGGTTTGGACACGTCAAGCCTGGCATCTTTATTCTGAATCTGTGCATCCAGCCTCAAATTCTGCTGGGATTCAAACTTCAGATGATGCATTGGGCAGCAGGGTGGAAATTACTTTAAAATCGAATCCTGTGTTCAATTTCTACAGTGATTCATTTATTTTACAGAGCATGACTTCAGAGCAGTTAGTGTGCTCCTTAATCACGGTTATAAAATTACTGGGTCCATTAATGTATAACGATTGTGATTAAAATGCAATCATTTTATAGAAATTAAATATAATTTGGAGAACTATACATTTTTTTATAGGTGTTCAGCACGAAGTGCTGAAAACCTATTGTATTTGCTAGAAAGAAAAAAAAAATCCCCTAAAACGCATCGTGCAGCCCAAACCGTAAGGTTTCCATTTGGAGCAAAAAAAATTTGTTATTTCGTTTTTTGTCCAAAACCCACTTTTGCGAACTAGTCCCTGGTTTTTTGCCCAATTCGGACCAAACCAGTCTAGGCCTATTCTCTGTACTCTCTAGATCAATAATTATCGAAAAAAAGTTGAAATTTTGCATTTGCTTGGAAGCATGCAAAGTTTCGTGAGGATCGGATCATAGGTGGCGCTATAATCGTCAAAAAAGTCTCTCATTATTAGGTGTTCAAGCACGAAGTGCTGAAAACCTATTGTATTTGCTAGAAAGAAAAAAAAATCCCCTAAAACGCATCGTGCAGCCCAAACCGTAAGGGCTGGAGCTCTGAAACTTTGTCAGATGGTAGGGCCTCAAATTGTGGAGAAGCTATCAGAGCATGAGTCCGATTGGCCCATAGGTGGCGCTACAGCAACCAAAAGTACTAAATTGCTCATAACTCAGACTGTTTGACTTAGCTTCAATGTTTTTACACCACTGTAATCCCTGGCTCAAGACGGACAAGATGTATATCTCGGATTTCCATTTGGAGCAAAAAAAATTTTGTTATTTCGGTTTTTGTCCAAAACCTACTTTTGCGAACTAGTCCCTGGTTTTTTGCCCAATTGGGACCAAACCAGTCTAGGCCTATTCTCTGAACTCTCTAGATCAATAATTATCGAAAAAAAGTTGAAATTTTGCATTTGCTTGGCTGTAACAGGGTCATTTAGATAGTGGTCTGTGGCAAAATTCAGCCAAAAGCCCCTAAATCCCCCCCCAAAAAAGTCACAACTTCACAAAAATCGATGAGCATATGTGTCCTAACATGGAAGCATGCAAAGTTTCGTGAGGATCGGATCATAGGTTGCGCTATAATCGTCAAAAAGGTCTCTCATTATTAGGTGTTCAAGCACGAAGTGCTGAAAACCTATTTGCTAGAAAGAAAAAAAAAATCCCCTAAAACGCATCGTGCAGCCCAAACCGTAAGGGCTGGAGCTCTGAAACTTTGTCAGATGGTAGGGCCTCAAATTGTGGAGAAGCTATCAGAGCATGAGTCCGATTGGCCCATAGGTGGCGCTACAGCAACCAAAAGTACTAAATTGCTCATAACTCCTACCGTTTGACTTAGCTTCAATGTTTTTACACCACTGTAATAATCCCTGGCTCAAGACGGACAAGATGTATATCTCGGATTTCCATTTGGAGCAAAAAAAAATTAGTTATTTCGGTTTTTGTCCAAAACCCACTTTTGCGAACTAGTCCCTGGTTTTTTGCCCAATACTATTCTCTGGACTCTCTAGATAAATAATTATCGAAAAAAAGTAGAACTTTTGCTTTTGATTGGCTATAACAGGGTCGTTTACAAAAGGGATGGGACAAAATGCACCCAAAATCATATAAATCCTAAAGGAAAACTCAAAATTTTCACAAAAATTGATGAGCATATGTCTCATAACATGCCGAAGAAGCATGCACAGTTTCAAGGAGATCGGACCATAGGTGGCACTATAACTGTTAAAAAGCTTTAAAACCATGCATTTCCAATGTTAAATTGCCTGTATTGATTGTAAATGGTGTTTTACATCTATTATGTCCGTGGATAAATGCATGTTAAATAAAATTGAATGCCTTTTGATGCTTTTGTGCTTAAAGGCCTGAACTGCTTGAACACCAATAAATGCTGCTTGCAGCTTTAATTTAATATGTAATCATTTCAAATTTTAAACATTTGAATTAACCTTTTTTTTTAGAGTATTCAGACCACTTTCAATCAAGATTCTGTAATAATTTATTAACCCTCAAGCCATTTCAAACCTCCTTTTTTCATGTAACACAAGATGTTTTTCCCCATACACAGTGGATGGTGATTCATTCAGTCAAGATCCTGTCCAGACAAAAATGTACTTCACTGTAAAATTTTGTAACCTGTGCAGAATGTGTTACCTTAAAAGCTGTTTTAATTTGTTGATTTAATTTAGGTTGATTCAGCGATATTAAATAATATTTTTGTACTAAAACCAGTTTTATTCCAATTCCATTTGTTTTCTGTGTAGTATAGAAGTCCATGTGCGCTATATTGCATATCTAGTTTGCTTTTTTTGCATGTAAACTGTAACTGACTGCAGCAGGTTATTTTACTAATGATTTTGTTTGTTACGAATACTTTTTTTATGCATGCTTGTAACCCTTGTTTGGTATGTGGTTTTCAGTGTGATCTGCCCTGCGGTGGATTGTTCAACATCCAAAATGTCCCAGTCATCCACCGCTGATGAGGGTACAACCTTTGAACATTTGTGGAGTACCCTGTGAGTTTAACCAGCAGTTACATGCATTTTTGTTGTGTTGTATGCAGTGTTGGGGGGATACATATTACAAATAATGTAAGCTACCTAATCATATTTATATACTTTTAGATACTTTTTCAAGTAACTAAAGTAACGCATCACGTTTAAATTTACTATATATATATATATATATATATATATATATATATATATGAAGAGTTCAGATGCAAAAGCCTCTAAGTGCCATTTGAAATTTTCTTCTAGAATGATCATTTTTTTCAAGCTTGTATATTTAAGTTCAGTAATTTCACTTAAATGGCAATGATGATTACCTATTAATTGTTATTTAAGTGAAATTACTGAACTTAAATATACAAATTTGATAAAAATCATCATTAAAGAAGAAAATTTCAAATGGCATTTAGAGGCTTTTGCATCTGAACTCTTCATATATATATGAGCTACTTTTTAAAATAAGTAACGAAAGTTACTTTGTTTTCTCATTTATTGACAGACACTTCTCCTGTCCCCATGCAATGTGAGCATTTACTCATCTTGCACAAAAACAGATTCAGTATTGCTCAAATTGAATAAAAAGAGCAAACTCAGAATATTATGCAAACCTGTAATGATTAAAAATATTAAATCACACAAATATCCTTTATGTATTTAATCTCACTTTATTAACCAATGTCTTTGCTGCTGACCTTTGATGATCCAACTCAACCATACTAATAAGCAAAATGACTTAAATCACATTTGTGTTTTATTTTGTTTTTATTGCTGAAGTAAGAGTGTTGAACTTTCTTCTCCTGCCTCCTATTCTTCTGCTATCCAGGGGTGCGTTTCCCTAAAAGCATCGTTAGTCAACTATGGTCGCAAGTTCCGTTGTTGCCAATAGAGTTCAATGGAAATTGCGACCAACTTGCGACCATAGTTGGCTAACGATGCTTTCGGGAAACGCACCCCAGAATGGCAGCACAGCTGAAATGTTTGTTTGAGCTGCGCCCTCTACTGTACAGGCGTGAATTTGCCTTTCCTTTCATTTTCCAAAAATATAACTTTTGTTTGTAGTTAAAAAATAAACAAGCAAGTCCAGCTCAGGAGAGAAAAAGTAACGCAACACATTACTTTCCATAAAAAGTAACTAAGTTACACAATTAGATACATTTTTAGGTAGTAAGTTAACTCATAATTGTAATGAATTACTTTTACTTTTAAAACTAACTTTGTAAGCTTTTGGTTGTGAATGATAAGGACACAGATCTATATGCAGCAGTATAACATTTATTAACAAAACTCAAAACAAAATACTCAAATACAGAAAGAAACCCAGAGCTTAAAGTTCTCCTGTTAATTGTGTCCCTTAAAACTCATCTTTACTGACAAAATGAAAAACATTTCTTCATGCCTTAAAATAGCTTGCATGTAACTACACCCTTGCTTCATTTAGTATATGCAAAACCATGAATATGCTAATTAGCCCCGCCTCCACTCACTCACACCAGCTCAGAGATCCACTCGCTGCTCTGTCAACTTACTGAGGTAAACGCTGCACAATGGTATCGCTCTTTACAACGTCAGACACATAACAGTAATTAATATGATTAGCCTTGCTTATAAAACAGCAAATTATGTGTTGCTAATTTTACGTAAACCATGTGTTTGCCATCTCAAACAGCTGCCTTGTAAAATTCAGCCTCGCTTTGATCATCAGAACGTCAGTGAAGAAATGCATAGTTCAAAATAACATCGTAATATACATGCATAATTCACCCATTATATTGCTTTTCATTTTTCATATCAACAAAAAAAATAAAACCTGGCTTCTCTTGAGACTCCCCTGATTCAAAGTGGTTATAGTAATGAAATACTGAAGCCCGACCCGCACATTGACGTTGATTGGTTTCAAGTTAGTTTGTGACGTAAGAAACACCGGTGATCTCAAACTGCGTTTTTGAGACTGTATTTGTTTGACTGGAGTTTGGAGAAAATACTCAGCAATGGTGGGGTTTTTTTGTACATGGTTTGTCTTAAAGCTTATTAAAAACACCATAGACATATAAACAACATTAAAAACTCGATTTTCACCACAGGGGGACTTTAAATGCACAGACAAGCCAATCAACAAAATTAACAACAGGTGCGAATCGAACCATTAAAACAACAACAAAAAAAAAAACAACTGAAAACTAGGACACACAACTAAAACCCTTGACAAATCCATCCAAAACAAAAACAAACCCAGACTATCCCTTAGTCATATGTCTGGTGACATTTATCATTCAATGTCTGTGAAATCAGCAGCACGTTTGGATATTAGTAACAATCCATTTGTACTATTTCGAGATAGACTACAATTTGTTTTCTCTGAATTACATGTACAAAAAATTTAAAAAAAAGATTCACGATGGGAAATCTTTACATGGCCTTTTAATATAAACTGGACCTGCTCATATAATCGATTTTTGATTCCCGTACGGTCTCTGTGTTTTGTTACAGTGAGCCAGACAGCACATATTTTGAGCTTCCTCAGGCAGGACACTCAGGGGACCGGGCTTCTAGCAGCCTGCCCAGCAACCGCGCTGAAGTCTGCATGGACGTCTACCACATGAGAGACATGAACGACAATGTCATGGTAAGAAGCCGGTGGAAAATTCTATGAGTACAGATTTGTGTCAAGCAAACAGCTACAATCTATGAATTCTCAAACATTCAATACATTCTCAGTAAAATCAATCAAAGAGAAGTGAATCCAACTTGACAGGATCAGGATGTGTTAGCATTTTATTTTTTTGTGTTTTATTTTTGATTTTTTGCTTGTTTGCAGTTGTGCAAATATAATTAATATGAACTAATTCCATGTAATCTGTCGATTAAATTTGGTGACGTAAAACTGAAAATATAATAGTTGTAAAAGAATTACAAAAATCAAAAAGAGTTTTAGTTAGAATATAGCAAAGTCAACCTCGCACACACACACACACAACATCAGGCTTTAATACTGAACTTTATTGGTTTTCCCTCCTTATCCATCAGGATTCCCTCCTCAGTCCCTAGTTTCCCTCTCCTGCGCGGTTTTTTCCCTCCCTTTGGGCTCGAAGACTAGAGTATGTGAGTGGAGGGTGTAGTGGGAGGCTGTGATGCCTTAATTAGAGAGAAAAGCCAAGCCAGGAACACGACACCTGCTACTGCCTCCCATCTGGGCCGCACGTGCCGGGAGAGATAGATGGATAGGTGGCGAAATCTCACAAGGTCACATTTCACCTCAAAATAAATAAGAAAAAGAAAGAAAAATGTTTTTTTTGGCATTAAAAAAAGGAAACCTATTAGGACCCATATTTTATAACACATATTTTAGGTTGTTGTGACTTTAATTATATGACATTTATGCACATTTCCCACATTTCTCATTACCATATTAATGCATAGCGAACATTTGACTTTTTTTTGTGTGGAATTTTCATTATTCTAAGTTGTGAATCTCATTCTTATTACTGTATCATATTTCTTACTGTTTCTTATAATTATTGATCATAAAATAATTTTAATTAAATCAGCAAAAATTAAAGTAGTTCAACAAATACATAAAATATTTCATTAAAAAATATAAAATAATTTGAACTTTAATATTTTCAATTAGTACAATTGATAATATAGTAATACTATACAATAAGATGAGATTTGTTTACATTATCATAATGAGAATGGGGGAAATATGCTTATGAAAATATTGTAATGCATAAAAATGGCAATTGTACTTAGCATTAATAGCATTATATAGGCTATATATAATTATTTTATTTATTTTAAGTGAAATATGGTGTTTTTGTGAGATGAAACCATTATATATTGTGCATTGGTTTTGTGCTGCTTTTTTCCATCAGTGGTTCCAGAATTCTGTGAAATATCTCTTCTGGGGCATATGGATTTCCTTTGGTTGTTTGCTTTAGACTTGTACACTTGTATAAGCATTTTCAAAAATGTATTGATTTTCAAGTGTTTGTTTTTCACTTGGCCGTTATTGAAAATTGCTCTAACCAGTTGGTTATCTCTCTTGTGAGGTCTAGCAATAAAGATGTAGTAGTTAATTTCACCATTCATTTAAAAAATATCCCCCAAAAATTGTAATTGGAAAGCCTAACCTAACCCCTTGCAAAAAATGGTATAGTCTAAAAGACAAGTGGGCAAGTCTAGGCCTGCTTTTTTAGGTAATGAATAGTCATGAGGCCAAAAAGTGGGAGGGCCAAAGATTTGTTGTTGGCTGCATCTAGAAGCTGACAGGGCAAGGAGAACTGGCGGAAAATCAGAAAAAGCTACTCGCAGTGCGTTTACCTTTCCTGGAGTTGTTGTTTCAAATTAGTTTCATTCAGAGCATCTAAAGTGAAGAGGTGAGACGTGCAGAACTCACCTGTATATTCTGTGAGGTCACATGACCAGACCAGTGGGAGAATCTCCCCTGTCTTTTGCCTGCCTTGCGGGAACGTGACAATGCTGTGTGTCGGTGACCTGCCTCATTACTACAGCACGGTAGGTGAGCAGTTCCTGAACCATCCGAATGTTGTTTCTTTGCTCGCTGTCATTTTTATTTTATTTTAATTTAATTGTATTTTTAATTTTATATATATATATATTTTTTTTTAATTAAAAATAACACTTTTTAATTTTGTATTTTTTTTTGTTATTTTGTATTTTATTTCATTTTATTGATGACTTATTAATTAATCATTATATTAACTTAAATGTATAAGTTAATCTTCTATTGCACCATATATTGATGTCATTCTTTGGTAACACTCTTCAGTGTAAGTTACTTCAGTTTAACTTATCTGTTATTGATTTTTAAATAATAATTTAAATATAATTGGTGAATATACATATATACTTGCTTGATAGAAAACCTATATTGATGCTGTAGTTTCAGCACATCTGTAAGATGGACACCTGTTGATGTGCACTTTGGTATTGTGTTGATTCGTCTTTGAGGGATTTCAGAGATTTTGTTATGCAGAATTTGATTGTTTTGGTTTTAGTAATATTTTGCTGTTTAGCGTGGTCATCTCTCACCTGTTTACGGAATCCCCCCCAAAAAATGTTCATTAGGATAATGGTAATTATTTCTGTTTTCAGCAGAGGGTGCTGTTTTTACATTTTATCATCATACAAACATTTCCCACAGACACATCTGCTTCTGCTTACTGTTACTGCAACATCTGACAGATATACATGGTCTTGTTGTCACATAGTTCATGGAACACATGTTCTCACACTGTATGAGGAAAGTAGAGCAAAATATAATTTATTTAAAAGTAAATTAACAAAGAAAAAGAAAAGATGCAAAATGCAACACACCATTGTTTTGACCAACAAACGTTTAATAAAATTAAATAAATATGTAATTACTAAATTAAATATAATATAATGTGTAACTTTTTAAACAAATGTGTGTTTTCTGTCAAAATTTGCCTTCATTATCAAGTTGAATCTTGTCTGAATGAATGTCAGTTTGGTTTTATTTTGTATGGTTGTCAGTTTTATAAAAAGTACTAATATTTAATAAAAATATGATAATGTTGATAGACTATAGTTTAATCGGCAATTATTTGATTCATCATATATAGATTGAGAGAGAGAGAGAGAGAGAGAGAGAGAGAGAGAGAGAGAGAGAGAGAGACATTGCATGTGTGCCAAAAATGAAACATTGAATAATTTACTCACACACAGGCAGCACATCCCTCTCTCTGTCTCTCTCTCTCTCTCTCTCTCTCTCTCTCTCTCTCTCTCTCTCATTCACACACGCACCCACAAACATGCACACACACAAAAATGCTTCTGTTCTGTTTCAACTTGCCACAGAACATGTTGAGACTTACTGATGAGGCACACCTGAGTGTGTGTGTATGTGTGGTTTACTCTGAAACAGCGTTTCTCACATTTTCTTGTTCATTTTTACAGATCCTTATGGAAAGCCCCCTATATTTAAGCCAAAAACTAAATTCAGAAAACTATGATGATGAATAGGATATACTGTACATCATATCACAATTAGTACTGAACATACTTAGGGTTATGAATTTGAACAAACCTTAAAGTTTTAAACTTAAGCGTGTAACTGCACCTTTTGTGCTACAAGCATGTATAATTTCTCAAATCTTGCTACTTGTTGAGGAGAGATTTGGCTTGTGGTGGTCAGATACAGTTGCCTCCTGGTGGATGATAAAACAGTTTGAAATGTCCCATTGGCTTACATTGAAGGAGGGATATAAATCTTTGGACTGAGCTTTTTGGTTTGGGCCAGTAAATAACAACTCAGAACACCCTAGCAACCACTTAGTGACATCCTGGCAGCACTCTAGGATTTTTATTGGAGAGTTTTTACAGGAAGCATGACTTGGTTCTAGTTTTCAATTAATTGTATGCATGAAAACTCATCTCTACCTTTGAACCATTCGCTTATCGTTTCTCTTGTTCCCTTTTCTCATGTGCATGCTTGAATGGTGTTATTCACACAGGCAGAGTCTTGAGAAAGTATATACCGGCAAGTATATTCTTGCACAGGCGTTGTCCGATATGCCATAATTAGGACAATATGTGGTTTCTGACCTCCGTCCCTTTGGACTCCACCTGCTCTCTTTCACCATGTCCCACAAGGATCATGACTCCATAGCGGAGATTTCTTGAAGAGAGCGAGAACAGGTGATAAAGTCTCAGGTTGAGTTGACTGTGAGAGATGAGTGATTTACTCACTATGGTTTCTATGGGTTCATCGGTGTGTCATTTGACTGCAGAGGATATGTGATTCTGTTGGTTTGGACAATGTATTATCTGAGAAAAGAAGGTAAAGACTTTTCCCTTTGCTTGACTTGTGTTGCAGTTTGGTTATCTAGTTTCACAGGTCTCTGATTGGTCTAGAGGTTTTGTGGGAATCATTACCCATCGTGCTTTTTTCCTGAGCTTTGAGTCATTATATCAAGACTGCATGAGTCAAGTGATAATGGCAGCATTTTCTTTTTTCTTTCTTTTTTTTTTTGAGGTTTTGAAGATCATTTTATATCATATTTATATAATTATAGCGGAATTTAGATTTTACATTTAATTTCTGTGGAAAATGCAAGTGGTGCTTGTCCGTGAAAACCTCTGCAATGACGGTAGAGTGTTGTGGTTTCTTGGACATTGCAATGTGGTGGATAGAGTGTTCTGGTTGGTTGCGAGGGTGTTTCTAAGTTGTTGTGGGTTGTTTTTTGGTGGGTCTTCACTGGCCCAAGTTAAAAGATCCCACCCAAAGTCTCGTTGAAATGATAATTTTTAGCTTAGACTCCGGCTTCCAAGTCTGTGAGTTTTTTCCCTCTCATCCCTCACATTTTTCATCACAGCCCAACACATGGAAACATAATTTATGAGTGGTGGGTGTGATCTGTAAGTTTTGTGTTAGTAAGTTAGAGAAGAGAATGTCAGGCAATTAGACATTGGACAGATTATGGTTGTGTTTCACAACCTACCCTCTTGTACGTCCCAACACGGTGTAACCGGAGCTGTAGAAGTGGAGTGGAGGGAGTCTCATCTCCTCCCTCTTTCCTTCAATATCAACTTTTTTTTGCCTACCTCCTTCACCTGTCTCCCTCCCACTCTTTTACCTGTCTTACCCTCCTTCACTTTCTGCCTTTTCACTCAGTCTCAGTACAGCCTACTGAGCAGCAGTATGGAACAAGGTTTGGGGAACAGACCAGCATCTACCAGTCCCTACAGCTCAGAGACCACCTCCAACGTGCCAACGCCGTCACCCTACTCTCAGCCAAACTCAACCTTCGAAGCCATGTCTCCAGCCCCGGCCATCCCCTCCAACACTGACTACCCTGGGCCGCACAACTTCGAGGTCACCTTCCAGCAGTCTAGCACCGCCAAGTCAGCCACCTGGACGGTGAGTAGAGCAACTGTCTCATGTGTTTCTGTATGAACCCATGCACACATGCCTTTCCCACACTAAACGGTCGATCTTCATTTCAAAATGCACGCAGAACTTTTACATTTCTTTGGTTGCCTTTGCCCTTTCTTCGATGTCGGCTTCTCTTATTGATTATCATGTTGGCTGCATTCCTGCTTTTTGTTTTTTAAATATGTTTTTTTTTTTTTAAGTAAACATCTGTATGGGTATAAGCAGGGACAACAGTGTCATGTGGTGTGATGCTATGAATCTCCTTATTGTCTGTACTACCTTTAAAATGTTTGATCATGTTTTTGAAAAAAAAAGGATATTATGCTCACCAAGGCTGCATTTATTTAATTAAAAAAAAAAAAAACAGAAAAAAAAAAACATTAATACTGTGAAATATTGTATGTGCATTCCTGTGAAGACAAAGCTAAACATTTTTGCAGCCATTAGTCTAGTCTTTCAGTGTCACATGATTCTTCAGAAACTGTGAAAACCGCAATATGTTTTTCTTGCTTAAGAAAAACAATTTGTTATTGTTTAACAAATATAAAGTTCAACAGAATTTAATTAAAATATAACAATTTTGTCACTTTTAATTTTGCTCAATCCATCTTTGCTGAATAAAAATATTAATTAATTTTTTCTATGCAGTATTATGACCACATTTTTGGAATATTTGCACTTCATTACATAAAAATGTTAAAACACTTGTCATGCAACATGACTTTTAATGCAAGCAGCAAACTGCAAAAAAAAATTGTGAAAATTTAAAATTTGAAGAATTGAAAATATGATGACAAGTAACAAAACCTGCAATATATTCCTTCCCGTTAACATCTGATATGTTATTTGTCATCTATCCATGAACGTTTATTTTTTAAATAATTAAGTCTCTATCAGGATTCTTACTTTGATTATTGTTTTGAAAGTAAACTGCCACTGTAAACTGCTAAAGTAGACTGTTCCTGATATACTGCTCTCTCTCTCTCTCTCTCTCTCTCTCTCTCTCTCTCTCTCTCTCTCTCTCTCTCTCTCTGAGAACAATCATTCAAAAAGCTGTTTCAACAAAGCTTGTCTTATCAAAAAATTCTTTGATATTCTAGATTCCCTGGTAAACCTTTTTAAATTACAGAAATATAAAGTTTAAATTCTTTAGTTCTTTAGTCCAACATGTGTTTTTGGATTTTAGAAATTGTTCAAGCTCAAAGCAAGTTATTCACAAACTATAAAGATCGATATCATGATCTGCTCTGTTACGATTTCCACATGGTTCTTCTTGAGTTTTAAGGAGACTAATAAAACTTAGGAGCTGAATTTCATCTTCTTTTTTTATCTTCTTCAACATTTACCTTGTATGTCCGAAATAGTTGCTTATGCAAATGCTGCTTAACTGATGCTAGGGTGTTTTAAGTGGTTTCTACAGCATTGCTAGATGGTTACTGTAGTGTTCTGGTTGGTTGCTTGAAGAATTATGCATCAAAGTTTAATACTTAGGTTAAGTGGTTAGTTCAGATATTTAGTGAAAGAGATAGCGCTCATACTTTTTTTCTTATACATATTGGACATATATTCCATCCACTGAAATCACAGTGATAAAAAATGAGAGCAGTCAATGTTTTCCCCAATGTCCAGTGTCGCCCTGAGGAAAGGTGCTAAATCAGTCTGTCATGAAGATGACCCTCTGAAACAGGAGATGGGCTCTTTCTTGTGTCGGTGGCTCTTAGGTTGTTTGTTGGAGGAAGTCAAGCGTGAGGCTTGGTCTCTGACTTGATGTGGATGTGTAAGGTGATAGTGGTTTCAGGAAGGTGAGTGCTATGGCCATCACTCAGTGTCTGCCTGTGAAGGCTGTCACCTTTGATGCGCCACGTTCCGCTTCATTCTCAAAGACTAGGTCTCTGTGAACAACAATAAAAGGAGGATAAGCTTCCAAAATGGGCATACGTGGAGTTTCCAGCACAGATTGCTGTTTACCTTTCAGGGTAAGAGAAGCAGGCTTTAAATTTGTGTGCGTTTGGTACCTCAGTTACCACCATGGCTAAATAACGATACTGATATGCATGCTTTTAGTCTTGTTTTCTTTATATTAAATCTGTGGAAGTCTGTGTGAATATTCCTTCCCTGTTTGAAACATCAGCCTATCTTGTTTCACAAATTCCTGATCAGACTTCTCTGGACTTTGAATTATCACCTCATGTTTTGGAGTGTTAAATGTGCATGAATCTAAATATTAATGTTATTAATTTTCAGTCAAAAGTAAAAAAAAAACAAACATGTTTTTAAGTAAATGAAATGTATATGTTCGTCTTTGACATTTGTTTTTATAATATAGAAATCACTTTTAGAAATGTTATTAGCTGAACCTTAACCAATTCCAACCTGTACAACTTTCTTTCTTCTTTGGAATACAAGATATTTTGATTAATATGTTTTTGTATTTGTCTATACAATGAAAGTCAATGTTGACCAAAATTACTTAATTTTTCATTTATTTTTTTAAATCTTTTGTGTTACACAAGAAAGTCAGTCATGCAGGTTTAAAATTACATGAGAGTGTGTACTGTAAACGATGACAGAATTGTCATTTTTGGGTGAACTATCCCTATAAAAATGCACTCTTTTTCAAGCGGTAAACAGTTTTGCACTTAACAAAATATGAAAAAAGGTTGTAAAATAGATGACATGTTATTGGACACTTTCTTACAGAATGAAAAATGGCTGACTGCAAATAGCATTACTTCAATGGCATCCATATCTTTTTAGCATCCATATCTAAACAGCAAACGTTTTTTTTTTCTTCGTGACGCTACATGCAAATGATCCTCCTTGCCACTAGTTGTCAGTATAAGCCCAAGATGACAGCTGTATGATCATGTGCAAAACAAAAAGGGGATATATTTAGCTGATCTAGCTGATATCATACACTGAAGCAAATTTGATGATTTACTTTGAAAAAAAAAGTTCACATACAATTTCACAAATAAGTATCTTTAAGTATATTTACAGTATATATATGCAGGCTTGTATTGGTTCTCCTATAAGATCTAAAGGTAGTGTTAGGGGGAGGAACGTTGGCATTCTTGCATTTGATTATATAGAAATATCTATCATAAGTGCAAGATGATTGACTATTATTCTTAGTCTGTGTTCCTGGTTGTAAATTTGGAGTATGTGTCTGCTAAAACTTAAATTACATATTTAATATCTTGTGGAAGTACACTAGCACATTAGTGTTTTGGCCTTAAATCTAAAATACATACAAATGGCACAAAAGTTATTTAAAACCATATCTGTTTTTGAAATATTCTTTATATCAGGGGTCTTTAATGTTTTTCAGGGCCGGGAACCCGATACAAAAAGTGTCTAAAAGATTTATATATTAAGCACGTAGCCTTCCAAATTAATAGAAAAAAACAAAATTGAGATTTATGCATCATAACAAAATCACAATTCATTAATCGTTCACAGTTGTTGTAATTATTTTTAATGGATTTGCAGAGTCATGTATATTAATTGTACCTGTTAAATGGACATTTAAATATTTACCTAAACTTTATCGCTTAAAGGGTTAGTAAACACATAAAAGAAAATACCGTCATCATTTACTCAACCTCATGTTGTTCCAAACCTGTTAGACTTTTGTTCATCTTCATCTACCAAAACTGATGGGTGAGTTGATGATAAATATAAAAAGAAACTAATCTGTTCATCATAAAGCAATCAATCTCTTCAGAGAATATGGAACTAAACCGCTTAGTTCATGTGGATTACTTTATGATCTCTTTATGAAGTTTTTAAAGTATCAAAGTGGCAGTTGCGTAGCTGTCAATGGAGGGAACCAAGATATTATAAATATCTTCATATGTGTCCCAAAGATGAACGTAAGTTTGGGTTCTCTAGTAAAGTGCAGATGCAATATGTACGCTACGGCTCCGCTAAAAGCGATTTAAAAAAAACATTTTTTTAAATTTATAAAAAAAAAAAAAAGATTTATTTTTGCCGTTTTTGCCTTTTATTAGGATAGGACAGTAGCTAGTCAGGAAGTGAGGTGGGGGAGAGAGAGGGGGGACAGGATAGGGAAAGGCCCACAAGCCGGAACTCGAACTCGGGTTGCCCGAAGCACAACGACGCTACATGTCGGCACACTTGTCCACAAGGCTATCGGCACCGACTACAGTGAGACATGTATGATTATTTTAGTCATTACTTTTACAAATAATTGGAACTGAATATCAAAAATACATTGATATGAATATTTTTCTATTGATCTATTAGTCTGCGTTTACATTGTGCGCATCTATTTTGTCCCGTGTTATCACTATGTCAGTTGCAATTTCGAGAGTGAATCACACATTTATATTTAGATGTCTCTTCTGAAATTTTGCAGCCGGCGCTCCTTTTAGAAGCATAAAAAAGACCCATAACTTTTATTCATGTATTATATATAGCTTTGAAAGTATGGGATTAGATTTCGGTCACAAGTGTTGCGTGCAAGATCACATTTTGAGCGCGCAAAAGGACATTTTGCACAGTTTTGCGGAGAAACGATAATCGCACAGATAAGAAAATATTTCGAGCGAACGAAAATCAACTTTGCATTTAAAATGAGTATTTGGATGTGCACAGACGTTCTCTTTCGTGTCTGCAAATCTCCCCCCCCCCCCCCCCCTCCATCAAAATCAAATCGTACTAATGGCATGTTGTTTGCTAGTAGTTCTAACTTCTTTCAGAACTGCAAGTTATGTAATTAACATTAGTGAAACTTGAATGTGACTGAACTGGGGTTTCAAATGTTACATATTTTCAGAAATGAAGATGGACAGACTTTTCCCTTTTAATGAAATTAGTCAAGTCAAGTCAAGTCACATTTATTTATATAGCGCTTTTCACAATACAGATTGTATCAAAGCAGCTTCACAGTGATAAAATGAAAGTAGTACAACACAGATCAATAATATTGTTAAATATTAAATAACCCCAACTAAGCAAGCCAAAAGCTAGGCGACAGTGGCAAGGAACCAAAACTCCATCAGATTGGATGGAGAAAAAACCTTGGGAGAACCCAGGCCAGAAATTAGTGTGAAAAAACGGTACATCACTCGCATCAGAATAAAAAAAGCCATTAAATAAACGTAGAAATGCAATGTAATAACGGTAAAATAATAATCAATCTACTTCATATCCTTGGAATTATTTAAACAAAAACATTCACAGCAGAGATGTTCTGTTAAAACAATATCATTCTAAAAATATCTAAAAAATATTCTATATATTATAGTGTATATTCTTATATACTATTTTTAGGATGGATGCTGTGCACATTGGGATGCAGGCTTGTTCCCCCCACTGCAAAAAAAAAATTCAAATTATGCAAGTATTGAAATATGAAAGCATATTTTCCCCATATGAAAGCATATTGTAGAAGTCTTTGTGGGTCACACACCCAAAATTTTCACTTCACAGTTATATTTGCATAAGTGATTGCATTGTTACCCACATGCCTTTCTTTTTGCAGTGAGAAAAAATCCTGCATCCAAATATGCACACTATCCATTCTAATATAGTATATAAGTATATTTTATATATATTTTATATATTGTATATATTTTTTTAGCATGATAGTTGTTTTTACAGAACATGCTGTGAATGTTTTTTTTTTACTTGAACTTAAATTGTGTTCAATTTAAATTAAACATATCTTCCACCATGTATTTTTCCTCGTCCACAGTCATTGATGCAGGGAGTCTTGTGATTGTTTTTTTAAGCCAGCCAATCAGAATTTAGCAGCCTCATCTCTGATTGGCTGGAATTATGGCATATTGTAACGCTGGGTTGTGTTGAGCACGCGAGTCGTCTGTGCTTCGAGAGCGCTTAAGGCTGGTATGAGATGAGCAAGAAAGTGAAACTTTGCACATGCGAAAGAAAACGTCTGTGCTCATCCAAATACTTATTTTAAATGCAAAATTGATTTTCGTTCGCTCAAAATATTTTCTTATCTGCGAGACATTTCTCCGCAAAACTCAGTTCACGCACGTGTGAAATGCCCTTTTGTGCGCTCAAAATATGATCTTGCGCACGCAGAATTGTGACCAAATTCAAACCCCATATGAAAGCATGCAAAGACGTGATCTCACAGAGTTCCATTAAAATCAATAAAGATGTGTAAACTGCATAATGAATCTCTTGTGTCTTTGTTTGTTAATTAGATTATTCGTGAGCGTACAGAACTCTGAACAAAAACTCCGGTGTTTTGAGTGGTGAGTGGATTCTGATTAAATTAAATGCCTCTGATTGGCCATTGCATTCAAGAGATCAACAAACATGGCTGTGATTGGATACATGTCTCATTGCTGCAAAAAAATCATTGACGTTCTCGAGAGCGTAAACACAAAACCACACTGCGCGTTTGCCAAATCTGTTTGGCCAGAGATATATTATTACAGTATCAATTGAAGGTTATGCTTTCACTTGAGGGCGCTAATATTTAAATTTAACTTTGTGATTTTTTTACTCATGTTTTAATTTTTGATCACAAATCACAAACTTTTTTTTTTGTTAAAAAATTAATCGGCGTACCCCCTAGTGTTTGTGGACCGCAGATTGAAGACCCATGGTTTACATAGTTTCATGAATATCTATAATAATAATAAATAAATAATAGTTTCTCGTTATTGTTTGTAACTGAAACACCTTTTTTTTGTAACTTCTAGTGGATGTGAATGTCAGGAAGACAAGAAGCTGCTTGCCTTGGTACTTTTTTTTTTTTTTTTTTTTTTTGCAATAACTTTCAGTTTCACTCCTCCACCACTCACTCTAAAGACCAGTAAACATTTTACTTTATCCTCCAAAAGAAACAGAGAAAGGTAAAAATGACTCGGGATTATTGTCATGATATGTGAAATCTCAATGTAACCTCAAATTCAGGGAATTTCCAGGCATAATACAAAGGGTTGGAGGATGAGGATATCTGAGATTAGTGTGTAAGTGGGAAGTGACTCATTGTGTGTCGAACTGAAGGGTTAAGACATGATGCTCTTGGATTTGTGTAGCCTCGGGATGCTTTGGGAGAGGCATGGGGGCATTTTGACTGTAATCTACTTGATCCGCAGTGGGCTTCTCACCGCTACCTGAAACAACATTCCTCTTAGTCAAACTCATGGATGAACCATTTGTAAATCTGGAGTATTGCACAATTGACTGTTAGAATTCTAGAGGTAATGTTTCCTCTGGTTGTGATGTTTGCCAATAATATGCGTGTATTAATTGTTTTAATTAAGCCATGTCACATGATTAGGAATTGAACACAACGTGTTTAAAGGAGTGTGTGAGTGACATGTGTAAATATGCAAAAGGAGATGCTTTGCAGAATGTCTTGACTCCTCTTTTCCATTTTTGGAACAGTGTGTGTATTTTTTTTAACTCTTTTTTTTTTAGCTTTAAAAAAATTCTGTTTAAATTGAACTTATTTTACTTTTAGTTTTAGTAATTTCAGTTCTTCAGTTTAAATTTGTTTTATTTCAGGTCATTTCTAATGTTTGCTTAAGTTTTCTATTTGAAATTGTTTTGTGTTATGTAAATACTTTTTAATAGTGTTAGTTAAAAATTTCCAATATTACAACAAAAAAAAAAAAAGAAAAGAAAAGAAAAGAAAAAAGGAAAAGTACATTAAATTTAGTCGATGCAATTTTGCACTATATTCCAAGTACTCTGAAGTTGTACAATATGGTTTGGGTTAGAAGCGACCATGAGTTTAATTCTTTATTCCTTGAATATTTTTAGCGAATAACAAATTACATTTTTGTCATTTCATCGTACATGGATCACATGACATTTACATTTAATCATTTATCAGAAGCTTTTATCCAAAGCGACTTACAAATGAGTAGAACAACAGAAGCATTCAGACCAACAAGAGGGCAACAGTGTGCAAGTGCTGCAACAAGTCTCAGTCTGTCTAGCACAGTACACATAGCAAGTTTACATGTATATATATATATATATATATATATATATATATATATATATATATATATATATATATAAACAACAACAAATATAAAAGAAAAGGTAAATACTAGTGAAATGAATTGGTCAGGTGCATACGAAAAACAAGGCTAAAGACTCAGCTGCTCTATTTGAGATAGGCAGGTCATTCCACATAATTTTAGAGGATATCAGAATATAGTATTATTTATGATACTTTATTTAGAGATCCCCCCCCCCCACCCCACTCCCCTAGAAACAGGCACAAGACATGCCCCAAAACAACTATACGTTTGTGTTGAATGAAAAAGAAAGTCATTCAGGTTTGGAATTAATTAAGGTTGAAGAATTGTTGTTTGAAAAAAAAAAAATACATTCAAATATTTTCTCCTTTCCATTCCCTAGTAATAATGCTTGAATTGGAATGAATTGCTCAAAATGGACCAGTGTTACCTGGGCTTGACTTTAACATTTGCAACTTGATATTATTTGCAACTTGATATTTTTTGCTTACCAGCCACTGTTGCTAGTGGTTTTCCAAAGTTACTAGCCACTGAGCATGTTCCCTAGCCACAATTTTGACATGGGGAAAAAAACTGCCATATAGATATTTTTAATAATATCTCATAATTTGGCAGATGATGGAGTCACTTTAAGACCTGACGCTTGGATCCATTATGCGTTTTCTTTCTCAACTGTTTACGTTCACTTAAAACATTACTGACTGTGTTTACGTGCCAAGACTCACATTTTTTTCATTATTTTGTGTGTATTTGTCTGTTTAAGCACAATAAGCAACGAAAAAGAACTCAATTTAGTGCTGAGAGGCGTTTTTATCTGCGCGCATTTTGGGTGCATAAAATATGTGTCAACTCGCTGTCAGAGAGATGAGAGAGCAAGAAAGTGCAGCTGGTATCATGGATCTATTCTGTGGAAAATGAGTAATGGAAGTGTTACAGATATTTTAGTATCGATATGTTTTTTTGACAACACTAAATTGCACTTAGTTTATTATTTCAGATGCCTTTTTAAAGACTTAATTGAAAAATGTTGGCTGGTGTTAATGTCAAGGCCTGTGCGTAACAGTCGGATTGGTGCAGAGTTCAGAGACCACGTCCCTGTCCTTGGTTCTGAACCATTCCGTTCATTCAACTTTCTCAAATGACCTTGTGCAAGCTCCTAAAGGTGTTTTTTTAGGGTCATTTTATGTTATCTTCCTGAATCATGTCTGTTTCTGCCTGGGCCGTTGTCTCTGTCTTCTTAGGTCCCAATTAAAGTATGATATCACTGAGTGAATCATAAAAACAAATTGTGTGTTAGGGATAACTATTTAAAAGCTCCCTCTCAAACGCACATTATAGGCTTAAAGCATGAGCTGTCATAAGGGATGAAAATGAGTTCTGACACCTCAGCTTTTCCAATAAAGACCCCAACACTTTTTTTCATTGTTTGGCATATAAGTAGGGCAAGCCTGAGCATGTTTTTGCTTCTGGAATATTTGAGGCCGCTCTTCTTAGTTTTTACCCTCATAGTCAGCTAGCGGGTCTAAACACGCCCCAAAGCCCAGCGCATCCTTCCTCTCCAAATGACAAAACCTAACAGCACACACAAATGATGAGATTTCCTACAAATTTGCACATGCACTATGTCAAACTTTGTTCATTTTTAGATGTAACCTCAGCTTATCATTCTTCTAGTTTGTTTTTGCCTTATTTGCAATGAAACTAGAGTGATAGTTCAGCTAAATATGGAAAATCATGCACTCAATTTTGTTATTCCGAACTGCATGAGTTTTTTTTTTCTTGCACAAAACACAAAAAAGGAAATGTAGCAGATTGTACAGTACATGGTGTTTTTTTTCATTTAGTGAAATTGAATGGCAACAATGGATGGCTGTTCACTTTCATTGCATGGAAAAGTACGTCTTGGACATTCTGCTAAATATATCAGTAGCATCCTCCACAATATATATTTCTCACTTTTACACTTCCTTTTGCAATTATAGCCTATTTTATTTTAACCTTTTACTGTAACCTAAAATTTTGTCCAAAAAAATTTATTTGTGATCTACCCAGCTTTTCTTATGTTGAACATTTTAACAAAACAATTACTGTTTTAAGAGAAAAAAAAAAGGTCTGCCCCTCCCTTGAAAGAATACTTGTTTCTACATGTCTGCAAACAGCAACTCCAAAATAAGTCCCTCCAAAAATATGGAAATAATAAGTTAAGTGCTCTGAACTCAGACGAGGCTCAAATAGACGTTTAGTGAATATGAAAAACCTGAGAATAAAATGTGATCAGTGTGCTGTAAAAAGCCAGATATTAGTTTTGATATGACATGGAGAAAAACTATAGGTGATTTTTAGAGATATTTCCTTGACACCACCTTTTATTCAAGACCATCTGGATTATGTTAGAACTACTTTTGTCCATACTATGAAATCAATGGGGTCCAAAAATTTGAAGCCCTGCCCCTGCACATGACATGCAGAAAAAAATATATATACAGTGGTGGCCAAAATTATTAGAAATAGAACAGTAAGATTTTTTAATGTTTTAAAAGAAGTCTCTTCTGTTTACCAAGGCTTCATTTATTTGATCCAAAATACAGCAAAAACAGCTATATTGTGAAATATTTTTACAATTTAACTGTTTTCTATTTGAATATATTTAAAATGCAATTTATATCTGTGATCAAAGCTGAACTTTCAGCATCATTACTCCAGTCTAAAGTGTCAAATGATCATTCAGAAATCATTTTAATATGCCGATTTGCTGCTCAAGAAACATTTATTATTATTCTATTCAGAAATCTGTTTCTATTTCTGTTCTACTTCTTTGATGAATAGAAAGTTCAAAAGAACAGTATTTATCTGAAAAAGACAGCTTTTGCAACATAATAGATGTCTATACTGTCCCTTTTGATCAATTTAATGTATCCTTGCTTAATAAAAATATTAATTTCTTTCATTTCTTTCCAAAAAAAGACCTCTTACTGACCCCAAACTTTTAAAAATGTGGTGATAATGGTACAAAAGCTTTCTATTTCAAATAAATGCAGTTCTTTTGAACTTTCTATTCATCAAATAATCCTGAAAGAAAATCGCACACAACTGTTTTCAACATTGACAATAACAATAAATGTGTCTTGAGCATCAAATCATCATATTAGAATGATTTCTGAAGGATCATGTGACACTGAAGACTGGAGTAATGATGCTAAAAAATCAGCTTTGATCACAGGAATAAATAGCATAGTTATCTTACAAATATTTCACAATATTACTGGGTTTGCTGTGAAGCCTTGGTGAGCAAAACATTCTTTAAAAACATTTAAAAAAAATTACCGTTCTAATAATTTAAGAATGAATTCCCACAACTTATTAATTCGTTCCCTTGTTTTAGCAGTTCGTTTCCTCATTTGATTAAAAAAAAAAGGAAACAGGTCACGATTTAACTAAACCGAGGGAACAAATCCTTAATTCATGATATGCAGGGAAACATACAAAACAACAATGGACATCAGACATAAAAAAAAACATGACAACATGAGAGAAAGTAAATGATGACAGTTTTTTTTAATGCTGTATGTTTTTTCTTGCTAATGCAAGTCTTTATTACTATATAATAAACTTCTTTATTTGTGGAGTGCAACTATTTCTCCAAAGCATGTCCTTGGAGGGACAATGGAGCAGTATGTGATGCTGGCTGCAATTTCACAGCCGTTAGCATAGGCAGCACATTTGTGAATTTATCGACGGAGATGGGGAGTTGGCTGAATTTGCGGGTGGCATGCTGAAACATGTCCATCAGGCTGTCAGACTCGTCATTATCACTTAGGCCCGCGAGCCTGCCCGAACCTGTGCCTTTCCAATGCTCACCTTCCTTCAGCCCATCATCTTATTTTACCTTACATCACTTAGACCGTCTCCACACTGCAGGCGAGCGATGCAGCGCTGCATTATAATCAAGCAAGATGTCTACAAAGTGCACATTTCGTACTTTGTTTCTTGTGCTTGCACTGCAGTGCAAATGGCTTTGTGTGTTTTTTTGTTAGTTGCATAGCTTAAAGTGTAGATGGGTATTTTTATTCATGTAAAATTCATGTATTCATGTAAATTCTTCAAATAAATAACTTCATTATATTATATTATATCATATTATTTCTATTAGTTCAATCTAATTATCTAATTAGCTGAATCATTGACCACTGAGCATTTCAGACAGTTGAGTCCAGCTTTTGCAAATGATTTTGATCCCTCAACAATAACACCCTTAATGGATGTTGCACAGATTTCATTGAATCAAAATCCTTGAAGTGGAAGCACTCTTAAAAAGAAAAAAAAAATAGTTCTGAATATCTAATACACTCTTAAAATAAAACGTTTTATGGTTCCATGAAGAGCCTTTAACATCCATGGACCTTTCGATTTCACAAAAGTTCATTTATAGTAACAAAAGATTTTTCAAATTATTAAAATGTTCTTTACACTTAGAAAAGTGGTTATTTTAAGAACTTAGTGGTTCTTTTGGGAACCCAAAATGGTTCTTCTATGACATTGTTATGAAACCCCCCTTTTGGAATCTTTATTTCTTGCTTTCCAGCCAATAACTATTAATTATCTGGTTCTTTAAGTTCTTTAAGAAAGAATCCAGAAACCAATACATTGATATGGAGCACCTATAATGTAAAGTAGAATGATTAGCAACTCAAGAACCCAATACAGAAAAAAATGGTTCTTGATAAGAATTGTGTTCATTGAAGAAAAATTTCATTTGCACAAAATGACTTTTTGACAATTTAAATGTTTTTCTAAGAAAATATGGTTGTTTTATATTTAACTGTTCACTAAAAGTTTTACCAAAATGGTTCTTCTGTATCATTGTGAAACCCACCTTTATGGGACCTTTATCCATTAGCATCACTAATTGAGCTCTTCTTGTTTCTTTTTCAGTTAGTGGTATTAGCACACTAATGTTCTTATCTTTAAATCAGTCTGCTTTTTAATTATCACTCTTCTTTCAACTCAACAATAATTTCAACTCAATTCAAATGATAAATGGTGTATGTCCAAAGCAGATGGATTAAGTGTAAAACAGTGGCAAGATGATGTGATTAAGGGTGTGTGTGTGTGTGTTACATGGGCTTGTTGAAACATCTCCCTGTGCTGACACATCTGTACATTGGCTCTCTTATGTGTGTATGTGTGTTTATGTTACTCATTTACATAATCACTCAGTGAAAGTTGTCCTGATCTTACAGTAAAGTAACTGCAAAGTTAAAAAAAATACTGGACAGAAAAGAGACTGTCACTTTTACTGTATATTTATTAGGTTAGCAGGGGAATAAAATCACTTTGTGGTGTGTTTTATTATTATGGAAATTGTAGATAAAGAAATAGAATAAAAAAATAACTCATAATGGAAACATGTTACCCTTACTCAAATACATTATGTGATGAACTTAACTGAATTGAGTAAACTTAAACATTGATTCAATCAAGTTCATCCTACCTCAAGTATTTGAGTAGAAATAACGTCTGGCCGCTAGAGACTGGATGCAAAAGAGAGTCAATCCCATAGACTTTCCATGTTAAAATGCCCAACTTTACAGCAGAAAACAATGAGGAAAATTTTGATCTGTGTCAGATGTGAGTAAAAAAATCTGATATTTTGTTCTAGTGTAAACAGCCTAAAATCATTTAGTCAGTCTCTGCATAAGTGATTTTAAGCTGTGTTTACACTGGCACAAAATATGTGATAACATCTCAAATGGATTAAGCAAAGTGGTTTATGTTGTGACAAGTGACAACATATTGAAAATAATGTGTTGGTTATCTAGTTTTAAGGGGTCATATAATGCCATTTTTGTACAAGCTAATATGAATGTTTAGGGTCTAAATGAAAACTTTGTAATATACTTTTATTAAAAATTCTCATTAAAGGTGCATTACGCAACATTTCATGTTAAAAATAGCCGTTTTCTAACCCATACATGCTTAAACAATCGCCTGATGGGCTGAATGAGCCCTTCTCTGATCACGGAGATCGCCTCTATAATCCTGTACAGTAAAATAAAAAAGAGGGATTCGGGCTCGAATCTGACACTGGCCGTGACGTCATGCGCGTTCACGCTCGCCTGGCTATGTGCCTATGTCTTGCAGGTATTCGCCGCCATTCTCCGTATCAGAGAAGACAACTTTAGTCAACTTTCCACAAAAGTAGAAGATGGATTCAAAGGAGCTGTTTAGCCTACACCTGGTCACTTCATGCGTTTTCTGTGATCGGATAGCTATTCGATCGTGAAAAGACCAGGTTGCCCTCCCAAACGCATTCGAGACTGATTTGAATCCGATCGCTCAAATCACTTGAGGACGTGGTCTGGGCCGTATTCCAGACAAAACTGTGCAAGTGTAAATGCATCTGGTTGTTGAAAGCAGGCTATAGGTTATGTCATGTTATTTTAGTCATATATGATGACGCGCATCACCTTAGATGAGCAGCTGAGCGTCTATTCATAAAGCCAGCGCGCCGCAATCTATCGCAAATCAAAGTGAAAGTAAGTCGCAGATGCTTAACACTACCATCTTCATTAAAAGTAAAGAAATGAAATGATCTTACCAGGCAACCCGGGCTGTTGCCGCTCTCTCTTATTGCCGTCTTTGCTGATTTTGAAATTAGCCGATGATTAATAAAATGCAGCTCATATCTGTTGCTTTCGGTGACGTGCACTTCATGAATTCTGTTGTCTATAGCGCAGGAATTGAAGATCAGATTATATCAGTTTTGCAAAAACACATTTATGTGACCAGGTGTAATGGAATCGTTTTGATAAATAAGATAGCTATCCGATCTGAGAAAACACATTGTGGCCAGGTGTAAACAGCCCCAAAGAGACCGGCTTGTAGTTCATTCCAAACCCCAACGCAAACTCCACGTGAGACAAAGAAAATACAACTTCTGTCTGCCCAGTGCCAGGCGTCGGAATAAGACGAGAGTCAACATCGGGAAGGCTTTCAACAAACGGAGAGATCTCCGGTCTGCTCTAGGGCTCAAACGGGTCCTATACAAAGTAATAACTTATATTGTTCATGAACGTGTTTCCATAATTATACAATCATACGTGGATACAGTAAGCACATAAAACAGTTCAATATGGAGATAGATGGAAACAAAAACCGAAGTTTTCTACTACCCCTGTTTTCCCCTCACACACACATAAGTGTGTACTCGAATGCCTTTCCTTTCATATATTTTAAATGACCTGCAGATTTATAACTGTAATACCTCATTATAACTGTAACAAAAGATGTGTGCCGCATGATGCTCCTTTAGTTATGAACAGCTCGTGCAAACGTGCGTGTATGTGTGTGTGAGCGCGCACGCAGTTTTGCTTGTCACCAGAGGGGGCGTAGTTCTGCAAAAACTCAGATACTTGCGTTTTGCTCCTTTAAGAAAACACAATTTTACCTGGTCAAAATCAGCTCTGTTTTCAGCACTCCGTTTCAGTGCATATGCCTTTAAATAATAAACCCCACCCCTCTGTTCTGCGGGTGTGAACGCACGTGGAGTGTTGCCTTGACAAGAGTTGAAGGTTTTGGAGAGAGAATGGCAGCGGGAGTCGGTCTCTGAGGACACAACTGTGCAACCGTATCAATTTGAACCGGAGTTGCACCAGAACAAGATGACGGCCGCAAAGAAGTTCTACAATTAAAGCCCCGTTCACACCGCCAGCGACTTGGTCACTGTGTGTCGCTAGGCTCTGTACTGTGATGTCGCTTGTGGGCGTTCACAGTGCTGTCGCTCTGATGTTATTGGTAGACTGCGCGTCTGGCCATATCTATACAAAATACCATCACAAGTGATATATATACAACTAAATAATTTTAATTTGACTGGGAATAAATTACTTTTAAGGCTAAAAAGAAACCGTATGCTGTTGGGAGAGTGTTTTTATATTACCACGTCAGTGTTCAGTGGATTAAATCATTTACTAGATCAACGATCGATCAATGAACAAATTAAACTCACTCATACTGTCACAAATTATAAAAACGTCATTTGAATTTGACAAATAATCAATTTTCTTGTGCCTAATAGTCAACATGCAGGGGAAATTGTAAAATGAACTGCAGCAGTGCTAAACGTGCATCACAAAATGAAAACACTCGAACTATAATGTTAAATGTATGAATTAAACTCACTGAGACTTTCGACAGTTTCTTTTCCATGCATCATTTTATTATCCATGTATGTGGTTACAGTCAAATCATATAAAACAGTGAAATCGTCCTCAAACTCTTTCTGTCTTGCCTGACGGTGACGTGAGCTCCACTGAAAGTCTTCTTTCCTATTGGTTGTCGCTCGCAAAAATCGCTTCTCATTTGCATAAAGTTGAAAATTCTCAACTTTTGTCGCTTGTCTCTTGTCGCTTGACACGCCCACATTCTGTCGCCAACGGTCACTGTCGCTCGTGTCGCCTGATGTCGCCAGCGCTCCATTGAAATGAATGGGATCTTGTCGCTTTGTCGCTGCGTGTCGCTGGCGGTGTGAACGGGCCTTAAGGCTTGAGGACATTTCTGAATGGTTGGTTAACCTAATGTCACTTTGATTTATCTTTGTATGCACTGGCAGGCAGGGTAGAGAAGTGAGATACGAACGCTGTGTTTACAGATGTAACATTATACGTAAGTTCATTGACAGATTGACGTCATGAAAAACTTTTTCCCGCGATTTGCAAAGATTAATATAAAGATTAATAAAACTCTAGGTGCAGAGGGAACATAAATAGTTGGTACCGATTAGTTTTTTCAGGAGCAGCTTCTTAGCAAAACCAGCTTTATACTGATCCTCGTTTATAAAGCAGTCTGGTGAGAAATGATTCGCACAAACAAGAAAGTATTGACGTTGATCGTGGGGAATATTCCCTTCGTAAACAAAACTCAGCTACTGCGTCTTCAGCGGTTCAAATTTAGGAACATCAGAAAGATTTCTGTGTTTGTTATTGCACCCAAGAACAGAACAACACAATCGCTTAGACGCCATTCTGCTCCAGTGTATCAACAATGAGGACTATCGTCTATGATGACAGCTCGCTCAGGGCGGGTCTGTGTTGAAACACTGCTGTCAATCAACATCCGTGGGAGGGGCGTGCAACCGTGTGACGTCACACGGTCGAACGGCTCGCTTTGAGGCAGGGTAAAACATATAAGGAGATTAAAACAAAACCACTGGATGGATTTTTATCATTAAATGATGGTTGTGTACAGGCACTGACAACACACATTGCAGTACAATCAACTTGTAAAAGTAAATGCACCATTATATGACCCCTTTAAGTAAACTGACCTACTCATTTTTGACCTATTTGATTGAAACATCATTTTCAAAAATGAAATTTGAAAACATTAAATTAAGCCAAAAAGTCAGTTTAACACGAAGCAATCAGGTCGAAGAGAAAACATAAATCAATGGTGTGAAATCACAATGAATTGTTTAATTAAAGTGAAAATTTTTTTTCGTTTTTGTTTAGGTCTGAACAATTAAACTCATAATGACAATATTCCACAATTTACTATGCTATGTGTTAGGGTTTTCTGGGTGGTTGCTTTCCGACCCAGTTCAAATCTCTATAATAGTCTTATCCCTAAATATGCCTCATATCTATTATATTATAAATATTATAATTTATTATGATATTAACTAAAATATTACGAGATTATCAATTCATCATTCAGTATATGAAATTGGCAGATCTGGGTTGGACTTTGTTGGCGGCATTGAATTTTAGTTAAAATGATGCTAAGAAAAAAATATTTAGATAAAATTAATGTTTCTCTACCAGAAAATGTGTTGTGAACTAAGTAAGAAATGTAAATATATATATATATATATATATATACATATATATACATAAAAAAGAAAAAGTTCCTTTTAGTCATAATTGACTTCAGGAAAGTATTTTTTGACATTCATTTTATTTGTGGGGTAAATCGGCCTTTTTTGATTACTTACTACTAAATCAATACATATGTAATACATATGTGTGTTACATATATATGTAATTATTTATAACATGTTTCTTATTTACTTCTCTAAAGCGAAGTAAAAATAATATATATATATATATTTTTTTTTCAAGTTCAGTCAACTATTTTGGTTTTACAATGCGGTTTCTGTTCAATTCTTGACACTTGGGACAGGTTTAAAGACGTTAGATGTCATCTGTACTATTTAAGTTTCATAATTGTACAACTCTATGAACTCCATGAGTTAAAGATATGAGTATGATTGCAACATCAGTAGCATTCAGCAAACAGTGCTCATCACATTTGTTCTTTTGCCGCACCTGGTGTACAATCTCCCTTTCATAAAATCTGAATCACATTATTACAAGTCCGCACAAAGCAGGCCTGTACATTTGGTTTTTGAGGGAATATCTGGGATGTCTTTATAGTTTTAGACAAGCTCTGGCATGTGTGTGTGTGTATGTGTGTGAGTTTAGTGTAATGAAAGACCAACATTTTGCCAAGATGGACGAAGGACCATTAAAAATGAGCATTTTTAACATTTTGTCTTGGCTTCACTCTTAAAGCAGTATTATTGATTCAAATGCTTATGCATAACCCATTGTTTATTTCCATTTTTTTCTGCAGTACTCTCCGTTGCTGAAGAAACTGTACTGTCAGATTGCCAAGACCTGTCCGATTCAGATCAAGCTTGCTTCCTCGCCCCCAAACGGCAGCGTGATACGAGCCATGCCCATCTACAAGAAGGCTGAACACGTCACAGAGGTGGTCAAACGCTGTCCTAACCATGAACTTGGACGGGACTTCAATGAAAGTTTGTAAACTCCATTTTTGTTTGATATTGTGACATTTTACTGTTTGATATTGTGACATTTTACTGTTTAAATGCAATAACTTTTTCTGTTGCTTGACTGTTCATGTTAGTGGGATAAAATGTAAATATGCTTTCTTTCTGTATATGATGTGATGACATCTGTTATGAAGTGAAAAATGGACCAAATGGGCTTTATGCCCAGCTGCACTACTTCCTGAACTTCAGCCAACTCCTTGTTTCCTGTCTGCCATTATTGGTCAAATTGATTAATTCAGGTGTGCTTGACCTCAGTAGTCATGGCAACAATAATCAGACACACCTGAATTAATCAATTTGGCCAATAATGACAGACAGGAAACAAGGAGCTGGCTGAAGTTCAGGAAGTAGTGCAGCTGGGCATAAAGCCAATTGGTTAACAAAGAAATTTGAACAACTATTTAAATAAATCTTTTATTATTAGCATTATTCACTCTAATATAAAAACTGCCTGGCCAAAAAAAGTCGCTGTTTGGATTTAAAGGGATGCTTCACCTCAGGAAAGATGAATGTGTATTTAAAATGGGTCATTTAAGTAGAAGAAATGGTGCTTTCTAAAAATTTGGTGCTTTCTAGACTGGGAAAAGCCAAAAAATGTATTTTTGGCTTACGAGCAGGACAAGGCTATATGGGCCGTGGGAGAAAGGTGCGAGGCCGTTGGCGTGATTACCGATGAGCGACACCTGTGAGACGCACTGGTCTCGTATCTCTCACAGAGGACCGGGAATTTTCTTAGCAATGTTAAAACGCACATCAACCGATCACTTGTTTAGCGTTCATGTAAACACTACATTCAGATTCACCAATCGGAATGAATTCAGTTAGATTGAAATAAAAGGTGTGCATGTAAACAATGAATGGCGACTGCAGAAAGCAAAAGCTGAATCCCGGACATCGATGCCTGGACATGTCCAGGAAAAAGTGGATGGTAACCCCTACTACTCAGCTTTCTCCACAGAACAAGAGCCTGCTAGCTTAGCTTCCAAAAAAAAAAAACAATGTCTGACACTATGTGTACATTCTGTGAGTGAGATCCCACCCTCTATGTGTGAGTTGAAAACATGCGGGACAGCCCCTTGCAGTTGATGGACTGTAGTCTTTAGCCTCTAGCCAAAAAATCCTCCGATGACGCAAAATGACGATTTTTTCCAGACAAAAAAAATTAATCTCTCGTCTCAGGGGGTTATGAGGGTGGAAAGCATAGTAATTCGAAAATACTACAGGTTTTCTACTAATACAAAGCTTAATGCTAAATCCTAAAGTATCCCTTAAAATAGGCAAATGCTTAAAGGAACACTCCGACTTTTTGGGACTTTAGCCTACTCACCTTATCCCCCAGAGTTAGATAAGTCCATACATACCGTTTTCATCTCCGTGCGTGCTATAAGTCTGTTTGACGCACCCACCGCTAGCCTAGCTTAGCACAAAGACTGGATGTGAATGGTTGCAGCTTTCATACTAATCCAAATGAGTGACAAAATAACGCAAACGTTTTCCTATTTACATGTTGTGGTTTGTATAGTCACAGACTGTACAAATATCAAGGCCATATGAGACATAGACATCTTTTAACCGTATAAATACTATATTTTCTGAAGGTGAAGCACTGCTACTTGGGCAGAGTGAACCATCACCTGAGACGCACCGAGGAGCAGTTCGCTCAGTGTTGGAGTAAAGAGTCAGCAATTACTAACGTTAGATAGAAAAGCATAGTTTATCATGGGTGTTTGCTTTATTGTATGAGCTGTGACAATAAACAGGGGAGACCAGGTAGTACCATGTTTCATTGAATTCCAACCAAAAACGCATCCAGATTTATAAATATCACAGAACATGAATAAATAATTATTATTACAGGAATCAATATATTTTAAATGCAATTTATTAGCTGAACCAAATGTATTCAACAGCATATAGCCTACAGTATTGCATTACTATAGGATAGAATAAGGGGAAAGTAATAGCACAAATTGTTTTTGCACAATGAACTCACAGCCTATCGTACCCTTTTGCACGCTCAAGTTCGTTATTTCCATGGTTATTTCAAATTTAGGCTAGGCGCGCCGCGCGCAGGGTGCAAGTTCAACGTGCTCGTTTTTTTCCAAGCGCGTCCGTGCCGCATCAAGATAAAAACATATTCATAGCCTAATCATATAATAGTGTCACTAACGTTACATTAGCTCTGGCTAATGGCATGTTACAGTAGGTCATCTAAAAACATAACGGAACACTTACCTCAGCCGCAGGTTATGCACTTGTCCTGTCTGTGCTATCGATGGGATGGCCGTATCCTCTTCAGCACATTATGGTTCGTGTGGCAAATTCTATTTTTTTTTTTCAAAATATACATTCCTCATTGAAATGTACTGAGCAAACATAATGTCCCTTGATAATCTCTTTAGGTGTGTTTGGATCAATATCCAGAGCAAGTAAGTTAGCCATTTCTTCATCCAGTCAGCGTTTTTAGTTGGAATTCTGTGAAACATGGTATTACCTCCCCTGTTTACTGTCGCAGCTATTTACAATAGAGCGAAAACCCATGACTGTAAACTACGCTTTTACTATTTATAAATTGTTACCCAAACTCTGAGCAAACACTGCTCCTCACCACGGCGTGTCTCAGGTAATGCGGTTATCACTCCGTCAAAGTAGCAGTGCTTCGCCTTCAGAGAATAGTTCCCAGGTTTTATACGGTTCTGTGTCTCATTTGACTTTGTTATTTGTACACTCTGTGACTATTCAAACCACAACATGTAAATAGGAAAACGTTTGCGTTATTTTGTCACTCATTTGGATTAGTATGAAAGCTGCAACCATTCACATCCAGTCTTTGTGCTAAGCTAGGCTAGCGGTGGGTGCGTCAAACATACTTATAGCACGCACGGAGATGAAAAAGGTATGTATGGACTTATCTAACTCTGGGGGATAAGGTGAATAGGCTAAAGTCCCAAAAAGTCGGAGTGTTCCTTTAAGAGTATATGATTTGATCATTATCGCAGTGATTATTATGTTTCTAGCATGTTATATGTTTGGCAACAGACCTTGACCAAAAATGTATGCAGTGCACCTCTTGATGGAAATAACATCACAACATTTATTTCCATCAAGAGGCGCATCAATATTTGCTCCAGATATTGTATTGACTGTGCAAGAGTCCAGGACTCTGTAAAGTCTCCTCCAGCACATCCCAAAGACTTTCAATGCATTCAAAATCTGGACATGTGTTAAATGATTCTTCATGTTCCTCTTAATCATTCTTTCACAAACTAAGCCGGATGAGTTTTGACATTGTCATCCTGGAATATTACCATGGTGTGTCTTCCTACATGGTTGTTTAAGAAATGAAAAGCTACCCACTCCTTCAATTAGGATTAGAAGAACTGTTACCAAACATATAACATGCTAGAAGCATAATAATCATTTCAATAATGATCCAATCATAGACTCTTAAGCATTTGACTATTTAAATCCAGCGACAGTGCATCATTCTTATTATTCACCTTTATTCCCTGGTATATTATTCCAAAGATTGCCAAACAGACAAACACATATTCCTCTTGTCTCCTCTAATTGAGAAGCTTTGTTTTCCTGCTCTTTGTCCAGGTCAGACAGCTCCTGCCAGTCACTTGATACGGGTGGAAGGCAATAATTTGAGTCAGTATGTGGATGACCCTGTGACAGGCCGACAGAGTGTGCTAGTTCCCTATGAGAATCCACAGGTTAGTCGAACAGTTGCAGTTCTACAGTGTCTTACACAATGTTAAACAATTCTCAAACCTAATACATTTGCAACCCCACAGCAACACCCTGGCAACCAGGGTGAATCACTCACATTTCCATCAGAAATTGTACAAAATGTATATCGTTTCTCACACTTACCCTTTGTGAAAAACAAGGAGGATGCTTTTAACTCTTTCCCGCCCTGTATTTTTAATAAATTTCACAATAAATGTCATGGCTCCCAGAATATTGGTTGTTAAATATATCTGAACATGCAATATATCATCAGAAAGAACGGACCTTTTTTATTCTAGCTTCATGCATTCTTTTTTTATCAACACTTGAATGTGGTTAACAATTACCCTTAAGTTACCCTTTCAAACTAGCATGGTCAAGTTCACATGCGCATTCGCGTCCTTTTGTGCAGATGTAAGTTGTAATAGTTAGGGATATATCTGATTAATCGAATATAGAATTGTTAAGAGCAACTTAAGCACAAAGAATTTTCAACATTCTATTACAATCTTGTTCTCGTTATAATGCTGTGTATATGGGAGATTGTAGCTGCAAATCTTTTTATTTTATTTAATTTTATTTTTTATGATCAAAGTGATTACAGTCATCACTGAGCATTTTCGCATAAGCCATAACGAGAAACAACTTTAAATAAAACAAGTCTGTTATGAGAAATAAAAAAAATAAAAAAATATGACAACAAAATAATACTGCTAATTGCTTAAACATATTTCTTGAAACCATCACTCACTTTCTCAAAGCCTTAAACACAAAACCAAATTACAAACCACATGCAGAGAATCTCTGACTTTTCTGGCAAAATCAAACAATTACCTCAAAACCATTTTATCTGCTCAAAATCAAACAATGCTTACAGATCATACACACGAGTCAATATTATTGTCAGCAGCCATATCACCCTGTAGCCCAAGACTGGTTGCCCACTGAAGCTAAGCAGGGCTGAGCCTGGTTAGTACCTGGATGGGAGACCTTCTGAGAAAGCCAGGTTGCTGCTGGAAGAGGTGTTAGTGAGGCCAGCAGGGGGTGCTCACCCTGTGGTCTGTGTGGGTCCTAACGCCCCAGTATAGTAATGGGGATACTATACTGTCAAAAGAGCACCGTCCTTCGGATGAGACGTTAAACCGAGGTCCTGACTCTCTGTGGTCATTAAAAATCCCAGGATGTCTTTCGAAAGAGTAGGGGTGTAACCCCGGCATCCTGGCCAAATTTGCCCAGTGGCCTCTGTCCATCATGGCCTCCTAATCATCCCCATCTATACCAATTGGCTTCATCACTGTCTCCTCTCCACCAGTAAGCTGGTGTGTGGTGAGCGTTCTGGCGCACTATGGCAGCCGTCGCATCATCCAGGTGGATGCTGCACACTGGTGGTGGTTGAGGAGATTCCCCCCTCTATGTGAAGCGCTTTGAGTGTCCAGAAAGGCGCTATATAAATGTGATGAATTATTATTATTATTATTATAACACATCACACTACATCAAAAAATGGAGAACACAGAGTCCAAAGCATGCAGTTACAGAAAAAATGTATAAGTGTGAACAATTTTGAGTCATGTGTAATCGCTGACACTGTGTTGTAGTATTTAACTTTTGCCTGTCTGTGTTCAGAGTTTTGCAAAAAAAAAAAAAAAGAGTTCATGAGATTTGAAAAATGTGTTTTAACTACTGGAACTTGTTTAAAGTTTTACAGACAGAGTGACTTATTCAACAAATTGGTTTAGGCTATTGAGAATTTAGTTCAGATAATGGGGTTTAGTGTTTTAGCAATTCAGAAAAACTGTAATATCATCAATGATTTTGAAAAAGAAATATCTTTCTAAAAACAACATCTCAAATAACCCATAGTCAATAGTGTCGAGCATTACATTTGAGCTGAAACTGAAGGGTGAATGAACACCAGTAAACCAAACATGTCCTGAATGAGATTAATCAGAGATAGACAACATAATAAGACTAACAATTTGCGTGTAACTCTCGTTGTGGATTAACAGTGCGCTGATATCGGTCAAGTCAAGCATAAAGAATTGACAACATTCTAATCTATTACAATCGTGCTCTCATTTTAATGATATATCAGTGTTGTAGTACTCGAGACTCGGACTCGTCTCGGACTCGGTCTCGAGACCATATTTTAATGGTCTTGGTCTTGTCATGGACTCGTGTGCATTTGGACTCGGAATTGACTCGTACTCGAACATTTTTTTTTTTAGGACTCGGACTTATTCCCGAGTCCACTCGAGTTCAATTCAAAATATTTTTCATGATTATTAATGTATGTTAATAAACTATTTCTTTAAATTGATTGACACGCCCAGTGATTGGTGATTTTCTAGTGCGCAACTGCGCATGACAAATTGTAATAAAATTACTTTTAACACCACCTACTATGTGGCCTTTTTACCCTAAACTGATCATATTTTTTAAACTCTAAGTAAATTCAGTAAAAAAAAAAAAGGATTTTTCTAAGTAAATAAAAGTAAATTAGGTAATCAACCCTCACTGGTCTCGGTCTCGACTCGGACTCGACCGTCTCTGGTCTCGGACTCGACTCGGACTCGACTCTCTATGGACTCGGTCTTGACTCGGACTCGACTCTCTCTGGTCTCGGTCTCGACTCGGACTCGAGTGAGGTGGTCTCGACTACAACACTGATATGTATATGACAGATTGGCGCTGCCCATCTTGCACTTAGAAAGGATTCTGAGTTTTTTAGCTTAACTGAACAGCTTCACAGTTATTGAAATGGTTCTATGACTTCTTTCGGGTTGAATGGTGGCCGTCTCGCCCCCCCCTGGTGCCTGTGAGCGGAAAAATCTCACTTAAAACTTTGGTCTGGCCTCAGTTTCAGGAAGTATCGCGTGATATCAGCTCTCGCGATGTAACATATTCCTTTACGGCACTGCACACATACACACCCCATCCAGGAACAAGGTAGAGAGGGATGGAGTTTGTCACACTATCATCATGGCTGAGCTGGCATATAAGATGCAGAAAGCCAGGAAAGCATTGTCGGAGGAACAGAGAAAGAGGAAACGGCAGACTGACAGAGCGCGGAGTCAGACACGAGCATAGGCGTAATTTGCGGGTGTGATATGTCCCCATTGAAATATTGCGTGGCACGGATGTACCAATACAAACAAATAAAACATCTCCAGTTAATTCTTGTAGAGCATTCATTTAATTCGTTTGTTAAATAAGAGGCGATCTGAAATGTGTTGTTTTTTAAATCAAGTCCAAAGTGCTTGCCGTTGTGATCAGTGGCGCAGATACAGTGGCCCTCATTTATCAAAAGTGCGTACACCAAATGTCCAGTGTACACCTTGCGTACACCCAAAACCACGGTGACTTTGAGATTTATCAATATGGACGTTGGCGTATGGCACGCTCAAATCCTACACCAGCTCAGGAGGTGGTGTACGCACGTTTTGAGTTAGTGCGGGAATGCGCAGAAAAATTCCTAACACCACAAAACGCACTGACAAACTAAAAGATATGATATATTATAACCCACTCTAAAAAACAAAAAAAACAAAAAGACAACATAGTAATTATAAACTTCAGTGTTTATTTTTGTGCAACGTAGACTTCAATGTTTAATTTGTGTGACTTTACCAAAGCATTTGATTTGTGTGCTTTACCCTGACGATTATCCCGGCAGGTGCGCACGGACTGGGTTCGGTAATGAAAGGCTTTCAATGACCAAAAAATTATTCAGACTGACAAAATAATAAAAAATACATTCTTCTTCTTTTAAATGATAATAATAATACAAATAATAACGGCATCCTTCTTATGAATAACAATAAGCGTCATTAATACAAATCATAATAACAATAATAAGAATAAGAATATTACAAATTGTCATGCAATTATTAATGTGAATGAATGATACTTCACATCACATCATCATCATCACTATAATACATGTGACGTGATTCGAAACTGAATATTGATTCAACAGACGTGCTGTGAAATAATGCATTGTGATAGGTCATTTCGGCTCCACGTCGGAGAAGTTTCTCTTATTTGCCGTCTTCCGTGTGTCCATGCCGTAAAATAAGGGTGTGGGGGGAGCAGAGACTTGAATATTTAGGGGCGCGTTATTCTAATGATGATCATTTTCGGCCGCGGGATTTATCAAGGGTAAATTTCAAAGGTACGCACAGCTTCATAAATCAGGCGGTGAGAGGAGTGTAAGCATAATCTTACGCCAACATATACGGCCGTTTCTACGCAAGAATGATAAATGAGGGCCAGTGTTCTGTTGTGACCAAGCGTGCCGCACAAGCCCTCAAAAGTGAAGCCAAAACGTCTCGATCGCCCCCCTGTGACCGGACCTAGTGTAGCTCATAACCCCCTCCTCCCCATGTTATTCAATGGGACGCGAGACCAACTAAACAATTAAATTACACTTCACATATTCTTTTTCCAAAGATAGTTTCTGTCATTTACTGTAGTTTCTATCACGTTGATGTAATTTCAAGTGTTCGTTTTTAAAATAAGTTTGTATAATAAACAGCTGTGATTGACAGGTTCTCTGTGCGAGGTAGTCACTGAAGCACCAGCGGACTTTTTTTAATAATGTTGATTATGTGGTTAGTAGTTGTATTTACCTTATTTTAACGAGGTTCGGCAATCAGCAGACATCATTGGAGAAGAACGAAGCAGACAGAGGACACTTAATGAAAGTGCGGGGCGTGTGCTTGCGTTTGATTCAGCGCGAAGGAGGGCGCGGCCTTGATTTCGCGGCTTTACTTCCTGCTCACGACTGCGCATGACTGGTCCCGAAACACGCAAGTGCGCAGACTCAAGTTCCAAGATGTCAGCGTCATATCGAGACACTGGCGGCTTCAGTTCTCTCTGATGGAAAAGAGCGAAGGGGCGTCGTCCATCTTTTTTTACAGTCTGGTTGTGACGCGCACAGTCACGGACGCACACTTCAATCAGTTTGCGGGGACTGGGAGACTATATTTGTTATGGTGAAATCACAAAACCACAAAAAATGTGTCCCTGCTTGATATACAATCACTAATAAAAAATCAGTTTTAAAATAAACTACTACTAGCAAGGATTAGAACCCTGAACCCAGATGACACACTTGGCAAAAGTTCTGGACCATTAAAGTTCATGGGGATAATTGTCGAATCTATGTATTTAATCACGTGAAAATTCTCACCACTAACAACAAATACTAGATCTCATTAAACAACAAATTAAACACAATGTACTATACAAGTACTCCACGGCGACTCTAGGAGTCGCTGTTTGACAAAAACGGGATTCCTGCCTGGTGTCCCTTTAACTTTATCTAGGGGTCTATGCATTTCAAATCCACTTCACTTTATTTCACCGGTCTGCAAGGCGTGCTGTCTAACGCTAACCTCAGGTACCACCCAAAATGCTGAAATAACCAGTCAGGTTTTTTTTTAAGTCTTCTTTTTCATGATCGACCGAACGTCGCTGTCACGTTCCGAGTACTCGAGTACTTGTGCCCATCCCTATTTATACCCATGTAACCTTGTTAACAGTGCTTTAAGATTTTTAAGTAGGTCTAAAAGGTAGGATATATACAGAAATTGAATAAAGTTATCCATCACTTTACAGTCTTCAATGTATTAATTATAAATTCAATATAGATAAATTCTTCTTAAAGCTACAAATGTTATTCAGTCAAGAGTGATTTTTCTCTCTTTTGTTCTTTGATTAACATTAATCAGAGACATCACAGCACTGGTTTATAGGCTGCTGTCACTTTAAGACCTGACGCATATGACAGGGATCTTTTTTTCTCACAACTCTACGTACATTATGTACTAACTAAATTTAACAGTGTTTGTGAGGATACTCTACAAAACAGCGATTTTGGCATACATTTGTGTGTTTTTGTTCATTCAAGCGCTGTCTGAAGCGGCTTTCTGGTGTGCACAAGTGTGTGTGTATGTGTGTGTGTGTGGAGATTTACAGACGTGCCAATAGTAACACACTCTTTTGTGTCGTATCATGCATTAAAGCAATAAGCCCCAAGAAACTGGTTTACAGTAAATGTATAACAGCTTGAAGTACAAGTTTAGCGTGCTTAATGCTTTAGAGAGAACATTTCTTTGGTTTTCTATGTGCAGTCACAAAAGCACACATACTGAACACAAACAAACTGTGCATTCATGCACATACTCTCATGAAACAAGCGTGCACAAATTTACACATATACATGATTGATTGTTTAAAAATGTGTGAAACCATGCAATGATCTCTTGGTTCAGGACGATTAACATGTTCTGACTGGCTATAAATAGCCAAAGGATTATTCTCAGTAACAATGGGCTCTATGCACAGCTCCACTACTTCCCGAACTTCAGCCAGCTTCTTGTTTCCTGTCTGGCATTATAGAGGGAATGCATTGACACGTGACTTTCCCGCGTGACAACCCCCCTCAGCCTGACCGAGTGGCAAAAGATCTGCTGCGTGACTGGATTTAATAGGGGAAAACTGCGGAAATGCAACTAAATCGAACAATTTTATCAATTTAAACTAAATGTTGGACTCAAAATAGTGTTCCTTACAACTTACTAAAGATCCAGTGATCCATGGATATTGACATGCAGCCAGGAATCGTTTTGCCTGACATTTATTGCCTGATTTCGACACCGGGGAAATAAAGGCAATATAGACCTAAACATAAAGCACATTTGCCTGTGAACGCTTTATATAAATATAATATAGGTAGGTCTAAATCCGGGTTATCACTTATATCAGTGTTATATAGCCTATATATAGGCTATATATAGCTATATATATATATATATATATATCATATCGTCCAGCCCTAAAACTTTATAAGTTTTTTGGTCAGTGTTTATTAAAAAAATATAATTCAGAATATGCAATGATAAATATTTAATTGATGAGCTGTTAATGTATATACCAATACAAAATATATGGGTATGGTTTTACAGCTAAATTCAGCATATTGACACAAAATGATAACTGCAAATCCACCTTTCGCTGACTGGAGTCCAGTTGTTTCTGTGAATTGCAGCGATCCATTTGCTCCTCTTTCTATAGCAGTCTGTAAAAATATACCTCCGATGTTTTGTCAAATCTAGTTGTGGGCCTACAGTCAATCGCAAAGCTCTTTCCCAATTTATTTGTGTGTGTTGTGTTTGTTTTTCGCGGCATTCACGCTGAACACATATACAGCCGCTCAGTCTTTTTGCCACTCACTGTGAGGAACTGCAGGCACGCCGGCCGACGGTGACGTCACGCGCAGACACATTGATTAATTCAGGTGTGTCTGATTATTGTTGTCGTGACTACTGAGGTCAAGCACACCTGAATTAATCAAATTGTCCAATAATGGCAGACAGGAATCAAGGAGCTGGCTGAAGTTCAGGAAGTAGTGCAGTTTTGCATAGAGCCCATACCTGTGTAGTTATTCCTCTATTCCTTCCTCTGTTGACTGTTTTGAGTTTAATGGCAAGTTGGTGGCGCCACCTAGAGGTACATATTTCTTACGTTTTGTCAGTGCTATTGTTAAATAAATACATTTCTGGTTCTTTTTAAGCATTTATTTAAATGAATTAATTAAGTGTTCAAAAACATTGACTGACTAAAAAACACTGCATTTAAAAAAAAAGGACATCTTGAACATTATTGACTGATATCTCACTACGTATATCAGTTTTTTGAACTGGTTAATTTCAGTGTTGCTGAGTGAAGCTAAATTCAATTATTAAAGTGAATTTGACTTTCCAATGCCATACGATATGCTATATTTGCCATAATGCAATGCTAGAAACTGAATATGTTTCTCTTTGTCTCTCTTTCTCAAAGGTGGGGACTGAGTTCACAACCATTCTATATAATTTCATGTGCAACAGCAGCTGTGTCGGTGGAATGAACCGCAGACCCATCCTCATCATCATCACGCTGGAGACACGAGAGTGAGTGAACGCCTTTTCTGTTTTCCTCAGCAATGAATACTACTTGCTTGTCACATGCTGAAAAACTGAAAAACTATTTTGCTTCAGACAAACAGAAGTCAACAAAATGTACTTAAAAATGAGCACTATGAATTCTTAACTATGAACTGCATGACAACAACATGCGAATTATAAACATGACTTGGAAAACTGAATGGGTAGATTCAGTTTGGTGATGCCAAAAGTTAAAGCTGAACTCTACCATCTTTTCCCACAGTGGACAGGTTCTCGGTAGGCGTTCGTTTGAGGGCCGGATTTGTGCGTGTCCGGGTCGTGACCGCAAAGCAGATGAGGATCATTTCAGGGAGCAACAGGCGCTAAATGATAGCGTGGCCAAAAATGGAAATGCCAATAAACGAAGTAAGCCATGAATGCATTGCTTTCTTCATATCATATTTAAAATAAGTTTCTAATCTTTTAAATGTTCTCATAGTGTGTTCACACTTGGCAGGTTTGGTTCGATTAAAACGTACCCTGGTGTGATTGCTCTGTTAGTGCCGTTCATTTGAATAAGTGTGAACACTGCCATCTGAACCCTGGTGCGCACCAAACAAGCACACTGAAATCCCTGAAAAGAAAAGTCTCAGTCCACTTCCAAAAGAACTCTGCCATGGTCCGACTGAAATATGAACGCAACACGGATCAAAGACATATAAAAGAACCCAAAACAGGACGTGATGTCACAACATCATCCTGTTTTGGGTTTGTTGACAGAATGCTCAAGAATGTATGGATTTAGGACAGAATGCCTTAAAAATGGCAGAATGCTCAAGCATACCTGATTTTTCTCGTCATAGGAGCTACGTTGCCCATTAGAGTTTGGTACAGGCATCAGAAACACAATCTCCTCGCAGCAGATCTTAATTTGAGTGCAACGGAGGTATTCCTGTTGCTGGTTTGACTTCTCAACTGGTAAAAATACATATGTACGCACAAGATGTCCGTAGCAAAATACACGTCATAAAAGAGGTTTTTTTTGTTTGGCATCTTTAGGTTTGTTGTTAAAAATTACAGTGTGAATGCTACATGACCCAAGACTAAATATGTTATTTTATTTTTTGGTTTGGACTAATAGAACAAAGAAAACCAAAGTGCAAGTGTGAACATACCCTTAGTTATTTTATCTCTGGTTAAAACTGGAGATTCTGTTTATGAATTTACAGACTTCAAGCAGAATCCAGCCAATATTACGGGGCCTTCCATCAACATCAAGAAGAGGCGACATGGAGAAGAAGAGATGTATTACATACCAGTGAGTGTGGAACCATGCAATTTTATGTCCAATAACAAATGTCTCAAGTTATTATTTCATTATATATGCTCCTTCATTACATTTTTGAATCTCATCAGGTTACTTATCATATTTATCCGGATGATACAGTTGTGCATACCAATAAAATCTGGTTCTTAGTCCTTATCAGATTTATTAGCCTGTGTAAATGGCATTTAAAGTTGGATGGGTGATAATTTCCTTCAGTTAAAGCAGCACTTTGCAAGAATTCCGTTTTTGTCAAACTAGAGTCCTAGAGTCGCTGTGGAATACTTGTACTGTCGTAAATAGCATTCACGCAGACATGTCTCTGCACTCAGAGACTTGGGGGAGAGATGCACAACATTCAACCCGAAAATAGCTATTCAGTTAAGGTAAAAAAAAAAAAAAACTGCATAGAGCTGCTTTAAATGAAAATGAAACTGAAGTTATTTTATTTGACACCTCCCATTTAGTAGATGGCCTGACCTCTAATTTAGGACCTCTGAAAGCCAATATTCGCACTCAATGTAAAAAAAACCTGGGTGTCATTGTCGACTCTGAGTTAAAATTTGACAAGCAAATAAACTCTGTTGTCAGAGGCAGTTTTTTCCAGCTCAGGAGTTTACAGAAATTGAAACACTTATTGCAACACTAGATGGATTATTGCAACACTTTGTATGCTGGTATCAACCAGTTTTCACTAATGCACTTGCAATGTACTGGTACAAAATGCTGCAGCTCGTTTCTTAATGGGGAAGAAAAAACGTGAGCATATCCAGCCCGTTCTCATCCTTTAACGTCATATAGAACGCTATATGCAAAAACGGCGCTATACTACGCACATGGCACCCTTTATCGTTAATATAACACGCGAACCCAAGACGTTATAAATCCTTTAGCGTGAATATGACACACACACACCCTACCCCACACCTAAACTTAGCCCTCACAGCACGTGTTATATTAACGATAACGGGTGCCATGTGCGTAGTATAGCGCCGTTTTGTCATATAGCGTTCTATATGACGTTAAAGGATGAGAATGCGTTGGCATATCACCCCTATTTTATCACATTTGCAATGGTTACCGGTCAAGTACAGAATTGAGTACAAGGTTTTGACTTTTGTATTTTAAGCCTTGCATGGTCTTGCTTCAGTTTATATCTCAGACCTTATTTGTCCATACTCTCCACCAAGAACTCTAATGGCTCGTTTCCACTGAGGGGTACGGTACGGTACAGTACAGTACGGGTCAGGTCGGGTACAACATGATCCTACTTGCGTTTCCACCGTCAACAGTACCCTTACTTGATAGGCATGGTGTAGCTGGAAAGAAGCGATCGACATCATTTTCGCGCGAAGAAAGCGATATATAAACAACAATGGATGACAGAAAGCAGATCTTGTTCTTGCTTCTCGGCATGTTTGTCACTAGAAACAAGCGCTGGCATTAGGCGTTTCTCAATACCAAGTAGCCAACGCAAAGTCCGACTCAGGAGAATGATCCCGAGGACGCGAGTCCAGTAATTCTGCTAATGGAACAGCGCGTTCTTGAACGCGGCACTCGGCTCTCTCTGGCTCTGCGACTCCGGTTATCTCTGTATGTTCCTTTTAGGCAACAATAAAACAAAATATTTATAAAACACCACTCTGCTTCTTTTCGATTTAATTTCAATACATTTTTAACATTATAAAGCACGAAAATGTGGTTCAGGCAATGCATAGCCTATTGATTATATTCACTGCATGTATGTAACTTTATATATAACAAAACTAAATATAAAACACAGCCCTGCCTCTTTTCGTTTAAATTTAAAAATATTAAACATATTCCAGGCAATATGTAATGTATTGCATATCGCATTGGTACAAATGTTGCAATAAACAACAGATGATCTTGTAATAAAATTAAAAAAAAAAAATACAAAACTATCTCTTTTGTTGAATTTCAGTTTTTATCAATAATAGCCATTATAAAAGTATAAGTAAAAGGTACAAAAAGATATACAGTAAAGTTTAAATAACATAAAGAAACAATTCAGTCAGTCAAATATACAAATTCAGCGCTCAAAGATATGAAACTTCACATAGCCTTCTGCCAATACTATTGGCCAGGAAACGAATTATAGATTCACAAGACCAAAGATCACCTGTTAGGTTTATAGAAGACGAATTATATCTCATGTTTAACCACTACAGAGACGTCCGAGACAGCGGCAAACATCAGAACGACTAGCCGAGGAAAGGCTGTTCCAGGCGGGGGACACGAGCGCGAGCGTCCGGTGATCACTTGGAATGGATCTCAGTCAAATGATCATAAATCTATAAATAAACCACAGATTTGAGCTTTCAAAAACTACTTTCTCACCTGAGAAACTACATTTCGTGGCACAATAACAATAGAATTAAATTTCAACTGTATGCTTCTAATGCCCTTGTAGCACGCGTGAGTGACGATACTCTGTCCACCAATCACCGTTCTGCAGTGAGTCTAGCTCCACCTTTTAGTACCCTTTCACTGCGCTAGGTACCCCAACGGAAGGGTACCTAAAAAGTGGTACGGTACGGTTCGGCTTTTTGGTACCATTCACAACTTTTGACAGTGGAAACGCAAATAATTGCGTACCGAACCGAACTGTACTGTACCGTACCACTCAGTGGAAACGAGCCATAAGATCGTCCTCTGACAAATTATTAACTGTCTCACACTCTTGCTTGAAATCTAAAGGTGATAGAGCCTTCTCCGTTTTTGATCCGAGGCTGTGGAATTCGTTACCTCAATCTGTTAGGTTAGCTTCTTCTTTACATGTATTCAAGTCAGCTCTGAAAATGCATCTTTTCTTTTAGGCCTACTCATAACTGTGGATATGTAGCCTTAGTAAGTCAAAATTTTATATGTAATTTGTATGACAATTGTATTTATAGTGTTCTGTGAAGAACCTTGGTCAGCAGTAATGCTGTTTTAAGGTACTATTTAAATAAAAGTGACCTTGACCTTGACCTTGATTGTAATATATTTGGATTGATTTGCAGGTGCGTGGTCGGGAGAATTTTGACATCCTGATGAAGATAAAGGACAGTCTGGAACTTGTGGAGTTTGTACCACAGCAGTTAGTGGACTCATACAGACAACAACAACAGCAGCTCCTACAGAGACAGTGAGTGTTTATTTATGCATCATATGCATATATTTAAAAGTTCAGAGTCAAGTGACAGACAATCAGCATTTGACAATCATTTGACAATCGTTCCTGGAAGAATCCTGGGAAGAAAAAAAAATAGTTTCCACAAAAATATGGAGCAGCACAACTGTTTTCAACATTGATAATAGTTAGAAATGTTTCTTGAGCAGCAAATCAGCATATTAGAAGGATTTGAAGATGGATCACTGACACATGACACTGAAAACTGGAGTAATGATGCTGAAAATTCAACACAGGAATACATTGCATTTTAAAATATATTCAAATTGAAAACAGTTATTTTAAATTGTTATAATATTTCACAAAATTACCGTTTTACTGTATGTTTGATCAAATAAATGCAGCCTAGGTGACTTTACATTACCAACCTCAAATCTTACCGCCCCCAAACTTTGAACAGTACTGTATATATATTTATACAACACTTCTCTGTTTTATTTTATATTTTTTGAGTCAAGTTTTGCACAAAAAAGGCATTTTTGCTACTGTAACTTTAAGACACACTATATAGTTACATTCGTGACCATTCTTTTGACTTATGGCCCTTCTTTGGCCATATTTCTAACATGTAGTAAAAAGTGGCACTCAACAAACCTAGCCAGTTCAGATATTTAATGTGTTCTAGCTCAAGCACGTCTGGAGCTACTAATGAAGCCCTTGATTAGTGGCATCAGGTGTGCTTGAGACAACATCTGTTTTGCAGATTTGTGCTGTTGTGAGGGAGTCAAGAAGTTGAAAACTTTTGAGACAGCATAAGTCATTAAAAGTTGCATTTTCAGTTGAAATTGGGAAACCAATTTTTTTTTAGCTATTTTTTCAAACAATTACTTTTGTTTGATTTGTTCATTGCAAACAGCTGAAAGTCAGTAAATTTTGCCAATAAACATAATTTGCAATGAGAGATGAATAACTGTATGTAAATGACCTCTGTTATGATTTGCTGTTGATTGTAATATCATAACTGCCATAAATAAAATGTCATACAAGCCAGCTCAGTTTCAGTACATGGCTTTGTGAACTGATGAGAGGGCTTTGCACCAGTGGTGTAGTCTAGTTTTTTGTAGTGAATATTTAATATTTTACTTTAATATTCATAGACACTAGTACATATCGAGATTTGATTCATTGTACATCCCTACTTTTGATTTATTCATTCAAAAATGGCCAAATTGCGTGACGTTCCGCTTTAAAGTAGGCAAAGTTACATTTGTGACTGGATTCCGTGATTCGATCCGTGTTGCTGCGCAAACACAGGAGGCGGGTGAATTTATGAATGAAAGTTCTTTCACAAAACGATGTTGTTACGAATCTTCACGCTTTTTTAAGTGGGTATATGGACAGTGGCGTAGCAAGCTTTTCAAATGTCCGGGGGTTGGATGTGTCATTTAAATTTGGGCATGTTGTCTGTAAGGTTAAATGCATCAATATGGTGCACGTTGAGAGCTCAAAATTAAGAGCTTCAACTGGCTTTGACCCATGACCTGTGCACATTGAACAACGAAAAAGCATCGACTTGTAGCCTACCTAAAGAGGGCTCAAACATCTTTTTAGTTATGATATAGAGTCTCAGTCTACATTACATTTTAATTTTATATTACACTATGAAAATTACAATACTTTTGTCCTAATTTCTTAACACTTTTTCTTTTTCTTTGACATTTTCTTGTGGGTATACGGTGTATACCTGTGTATCACGTAGACTACACCACTGCTTTGCACTGTGAATAATCAAGTATGTCTACGTATCAAAAGCATTTTCAGCTGTCCATGAAATGGCCTCTTTCAGCTTATTCTTCAGCATCTATAAAATATGTGATTCCTCTCATGTGATTCACAGGAGTCATATTACCTCTCCGTCTCCATATGGCACACTCAATAACATGAACAAGATGCACGGGTCCATCAGCAAGCTTCCCTCAGTGAATCAGCTGGTGACACAACAGACTCAGCAGAGCGCAGGACCCTCTGCATCCATGTCACATATGGGTAAGCTCCTCCACAACCAGTTCATCTCCAACCAACTCTTTAAAAAAAAGTTAAAGTTTAAAAACTACTTTATTTGGAGGTTATTTTTTTTACCCACTCAAGTAGTAATTACAAGTACATCTTTGTATAAAATTTCATAATTCTGTTGTCTTTAAAATGTGGTTATAGTGTACTCCCAACTGTACTGACAAGCATTTAGACTACAATACACTTTAATGTGTATTGTAGAACAATTGTCACTCTTCAAGGGGCAGAAATTGAAAGAGTTAAATCTTTTAAATATCTAGGTATTTTAATTGATGACAGTCTTAGTTTTAAAGGACATGTTGAACATTTGGTTAGGAAACTAAGACTAAAAATTGGCTTTTACTTTAGAAAAAAAAACTTGTAGCTGCAACATTTACACCCATTCTGGATTATGGTGACCTCATTTATATGAATGCCCCGATCCAACTATTGAAACTACTGGACTCTGTTTATCATGCCGCATTGAGGTTCATCACAAACTGTAAGCCTCGCACACACCACTGTGAACTTTACACACGTGTGGGCTGGCCAGCACTGGAAAATCGTAGACTCAGTTATTGGTATATGTTTATTTATAAGGGTATTCTGTGTCTGCTCCCCTCATATTTGTGTGAATACATTCAACCAAAGGGGGCTGGACTGTATTCTTTATGCTCACAGGACTCACTGCTACTGTCTGTACCAAATGTCCGCACAGAAGCTGGTAAGGTGGCATTTCACTATTCTGCCCCCACAACATGGAACAATTTACAAAATTTCTGGAAATTAAAAGGACCTGGTTTCAATAGGCCAATTTAAACACTTGCTCAAAGGTTTGGAAATTAAATCTATGGTTTGTGAATGTTTTAAATAGTCTTATGAAATTGTTATAAAATTGTCTGTAGTGTACTAAATTGTTGTGATCTGTGCCGCTGTCTTGGCCAGGACTCCCTTGAAAAAGAGATTAGTAATCTCAATGGGATTTTTTTCCTGGTTAAATAAAGGCTAAAAAAAAAAAAAATTTAATTTGAAACTTGTACTTCATGTGTTTAAATATATTCATAATTGCACATGTGTGATAATGTAGTTGCAATTTAGTACAATTAAAATATATTTAGTACAATTAAAATATATTATAACTTTGTGGGCGGATCCCGGCGCTGTTGCTATTTTCCCAGCGGGATAAATGCGTCTTGCGCCTGGCGCAAATCTAAAAGGGGTTGGTCTGGAGTAGCTTCATTATTCATAGTGGTTTGGGCGTAACGGAAATAAACCAATAAGAGCGTCATATCACATTCCCTTTAAGAGCGTGATGAACGAGGTGCGCTTGTTCCATGGCGCAATTCTATTTTAACGGCGCATTAACCAGGCGCACTTCACAATCGGTTCACATCGGTTCGATGTTCTCGTAAGGGCCGTGAAAGAAAGAGAAGGGACATTGGGAATGGGACAAACCCACCCAAATTAGCTTCGGTTAAACATGCATATAATAACTTGGGTAAATGTGTAAGTTTTATGCCTATTTTTCCCATCATCATGGACACAACAATGATTTCCCTCATGTTTATATTTTTTTTCTTATAATAATGTATCATTTGCAAAAAGTAAAATGCATCTGTGTAGATGAGAGAATCATCTACAGTGTATGCGCGTTGTTCACTCTCTGTATTATGGCCAAGCAGGCGCGCTTAAAATAGCATTATGAACAACGCGCAACGCGCCACTGACTTTAGACCAGGTTTTTTTCTGGTCATTGGCGCAATTGTTTTCTGGAACTGCAAAATAGCACTAGGAATTGTTTGTGCCGACACACGCCTCCTTTTTGCGCCAACCTGCCCAGGGAGCGCAAGTTAATTTCCTAGTTTACCGACGTGCGTCTGTGGAGGAAAAAAAAACCCGCTTTGCGCGCGTGCAAAATAGGAATGATAAATGTGTCAGTGTATAAAGTCATTTGCGCCGGGTGCAAGATAGAGCCCATAAACTTTAAATTTAATCTCAAATAACACTAGTTAAAATTCTAATCAAGTACTTCGGCAAAAGATTACTAAAACATACATTTAAAATATACATTCATTTAAAACTATTACAAAGTGCACTTAGACTGAAGTGACCTTTGTATTTCAGTAATAACTGCAAGTAGTTTTTAAGATTTGAAGTACACTACAATTGCACATTCAATACAATCAAGCGCACTTCTTTTTTACAAGGGTATTTTGATTTGCTTTCGTTCAATGAAGGCGAGACTATTGTTCTAGCAATGACATTTGCATTGCATAGCAAATCTACCAGACATTTGGCTAATAGCAAAGTGTTATTTGATCTCTAAATCCCATGTGATGCTCATTTGATGCTTGGTGAGTGTTCATTTAGGTTTTGACGATTGGCTGTTGTGGATTTTTTCATGCAGGAACCAACATGCTGGGTGGACACCACATGCAGTCTAACGGCGACGTGAATGGAGCTCACCCGTCACAGTCTATAGTGTCCACCTCTCACTGTACCCCTCCCCCACCTTACAACCCCGACCCCAGCCTCGTCAGGTACTTCACCCTGCAGTAGCACCAACCTGACACACGCGTACACAGACTACAAATGATATTCAGCTTCTTTCATATGGATTCTTACAGCAGTGCGACTGAAATTAGCCTCATGTGTCTCATCAAGAGTGGCTTCAGGTTGTCTTATTCTATAGAGCAGAGGTGTCAGATTCAGTTTTAGAGGGCCAGCAGAGCTCAGCTCCAACCCTTATCCACAAGTTTCCTACGCCCCATGAGGCCTTGCGTCAAAAGTGGGCGCGAAGTAAACAAAGCGTGACTTGACATGCTTGACACTCGTTCATTCAACAGTTGACAGTTATTCAAGTTATAGCGATCCAAACTAGCTAACGATGTGGGAACACAACCTCAACGAAATTAAAAAGGGTAAAATAACAGTACCTTTACCCTCCGCAGTAGTTGATTGGGAGTATTATAATAACATTATTAATAATCAATACTCATCAAGGCATGGTGACAGACAGTTGTGCGAGCTGACAAACAATTAAAATAAAAAATACACACTTAGTCATTGTGCTTTGGAGTTCAAAATTATAAATGAATGTGCTACTTGAATACATTAACTGGCATATTTGGTATTCTGTCAACACAGGCTTTGATCCTGAGTTTAGCTGTAACATCAGTAGCGAACAGCCAATCACATGCTGATAGAGTTTATAAAATATTAAGAATTTAAACAAATGTACACAGGAAAATTCGTCGTATTTTGGGAGTTGATGGAAACTAACGTTACAGTCGTTGGCAGGATCAGAGACGGGCTCTGGCAGGATCACTCTGATTTCGTTTTCAGCTTATGTTCAAAACAATCATGTTTAAAGGTATAGCGGAGGATCTTTCCGAATTTTAGAGAAGACCCGCCCTCTCCAATTTTTAAAAAAAAAAAAATGCACATGGACAAACACAACACTCTTGCTCCCGAGAGGGAACGTCTTACGCCTTACACAATTATGTTGCAAATTATAAACTAACTCAAAAACATTCATAAAAAAGAAAACATGTCAAATGCCCTTCCGTGTTTTATTTACTTATTATACTGATCGATTGAGTGACCGAGGACTCAAGACATGGTATGTGCAACCCTGTATCACACGAAATACGTTCTGAGGAAACTATTTTGCAAATCGCAATTACGTTACATGGCAACATATAAGCAGTGCTATTACGTTGGTCCTTAACCTAATATGTCTCATTGTTAATAATACGTTATTTTTATACATAGTTGCATATGTAATGGAGAAGTAGCTTGTTGCATTTGTGTATAAACACACAAGGTTTTAGAATATGAACACATGAACACACAAGGTTTTAGAATATTTCAGGGTGATACCATTTATCATTTGGTCAAAAGGCTACTTTAGACAAATTGAGATGTTTACCGTGACTATGCGGTGCATGACTTGTGCCAGGGCTAGCATTGCTAAGTAGCTTGCATTAACTTTTACTAGTGATTTTAAATTGATTTCTCCAAATAGCATGACAAACTTTACCTGTCTAGTAGAATCTTCGCGACTGCGGCATCAGTGAGAAGCCCAACCTGTGCTTTTAGCGCACGCCAGCGTGTGATATTAACCCAAAATCTCTCTGGTCTTGTTTCTATATTCTCTTCTTATCATACACTTCGTATAAATTTTTTTCTGTTTCGACCCTCAGCCATTTTCAAAGGAATGGCTGAAACCGCAACTCCGACATAATACACCTGAAAGTGAAAACTACATAGGGATGAGCACGTACGACGGCCTTACGTAAACATATCACCAGAATGATTGACACTTAGGTGGACCAATAGTATAGACTACCCACCCGGAAAAAGAAAATCCTCCTCTATACCTTTAAACCACTGAATTAGTTTAGTCCGGTTATACATACAACCACGAACAGCACATGTTGTCCCTGAGCTCCGTAACGACATCTCTCATAAAGATTTGCGTCTTTAAATAGTAAAATAATTCTCCGAAAAACAGCTAGCCTCTTCGCTAACTAACACAAAAAATACCATTGGAATGCTACTTCCGCCGCCTCACCAGAAGTTTCACCCACTTTATTTTTTACAGGAGCGCCCCTCGGAAACTTGTGGATTAAACACAGCTAAATCAGCTATTCAAGGTCTTTTGGGTACTAGAAACTGGTGGTTTGGAGCTGGATGGAGCTTAACTCTGCAGGACAGTGAATTAACTTTGACACATGTGCACTAGGACTTTTTTACACCTAGTCACTTCATGCATTCTGATGCCGCCCTTTCTCCTATTGCGGTCCTATTGATTCTATTGATAAATAAAATGCAGCGTTTATCTGTTTCATTCATTGACATGAACTCCGTTAAATTTGCATATAGCACGGGAATTGAAGATCAGATTTATATCCGTTTTGCGGAGACACATTTATGTGGCCATGTGTAAATGGAACCGTTTTAACAAATCAGATATCTATTCGATCAGTAAAAATGTATGAAGTGAACAGGTGTAAAAAGTAATTTAGAGATAAAGAGCAACCTTAAATCATTCAAAATGCCTCTTTAGATGCATCTCCATTTCACCACGACTTCATCTTCTATCTTTACATAGTTACAGCTGTCGAGTTACAGTATACTGATCCTTTTTTTTGTGCTAATGCACAAAAGAGAATTTTGATTGTAATGAATTTTTTTTTTTTTTAAAGAGGTTCCTATTTCAGACTTGTACATAAGAGTATTATCTTTTTAAAAATATTTCTCTGCTGGCCAGAGAAACATTTTGACTTTAAATCACACCTTTTCATTAATATGTATATTCAAATTTCAAACACTTTATGTGTTTACATTTTACATCATTATACATACAGCCGATTACATGCAGTTATTTATTTATCACATTGGGCTTGGTAGGGGGTGGTGAGGTGCCTATATGGCCTGTGCAGTTTTCATCAGGTGAATCTCACAAAAACATGTCTGGTACACCCCAAAATCAAAAAGAAAAAAATACATTTGGCTTGATTTGTTTTAAACGGATAGTTCACCCAAAAATGAAGAAATTGTAATCAGTTACTCACCCTCATGTTGTTCTAAGCCCATAAGATTTTTGTTCATATTCAGAACACAAATGAAGATCTTTTTAATTTAATCTGAGAGATTTCTGTCCCTCTATTGATATTGAATGTGGTAGTTGCGTTTACTAAGTTCATTAAGCGATCATAAAACTAATCCATATGAATTGAGCAGATTAGCCCAAATTTTCTAAAAATCACTTTTTATGATGAACAGATTTAATTTAGGCTTTTATTCACATATAAACATTGATCAGTGAAAATAAACAGACGATCAAACATGATGAGACACTTGATGGGCGAGATAAATTGTTGAACCTCATTGGTTCTTGCTGAAGCTCAAACATGCTGAAACGAGAATTAACCTCATTGGTGTTAAAGCCCAAATGTGTTGCGTAACACGAGAATGAACCTCATTGGTTCTTGCTGAAGCTCAAACGTGCTGCGTAACACAAGAATGAACCTCATTGGTTCTTGCAGAAGCTCAAAAGTGCTGCGTAACATGAGAATGAACCTCATTAGTTTTTGCACACAAGAAAGAATGCTTGAGCTTCTGTTTACTGCTGGCAATAGCTAGCTATGAGGTCCAGATCTTAATATTTTTCTGAGGTGTAGGCTATGTAATAAATGTTGTGACATAATTGCTTAATATAGTATTATCACTATTTTTATGGTGCAAGGCTTTTGCACAGCACCAAGATCTTCTCATCTGAGCTGCTTCAGACTAACATCGCTCGTCAATGTCAAAATATTTGAGGTGACCAATCAAATCAAAGTAGGCGGGTTTAATGTTCACAGAAGCTGCTGACCGCTAATTCCAGCACAACTTGACCCTTCAGTAAACAGTCATAAAATGTAAGATAAAATGTGAGATAAGATGTAAGTAGCTAAACTAAACATTTCATATTTGACAGCGGTTTTAGGATAAAAGTGTTAAACGACTGACAAAAATAATCAGGCAAACTTTTTTCTAATGTCACCATTTTGAATTGAAAACAGGCCTATGTCATTTCATATATTGTAATAATTAGTAACTGTCAATGTGAGGGAATAAGAAACATAAATCTCTTTAGAATCTCTCTGGGGACAGAAATTTCTCAGATTGCATTAAAATATCTTAATTCATGTTTCGAAGAAGAGCGAAAGTTTTACGGGTTTGGAACGTCATGAGGGTGCGTAATTACTTGTCAGAATTGACATTTTCGGGTGAAGCACTGTTAATGGTTTGTGCATTGTGACAGATTTACATGATAATTAAGCACATTTTCTCCATAAATACTCATTTCTGTCACAGATCTGGACTTTATTTTTGTAATTCTCATAATTTTTCATTAAATTCTCCCTACAGTATAAGCATTCATCAAATACTACAATTGTATTTAAACTCATTTCTTTTTTTATTACAGTTTTACAATAAAAAATTAGGAAAATATTATGATGTTATAATAATTTATTATAATTAATGTTATTTAAAAAATATATTACACATTTTAATTATAACTAGGGCTGTCACGATTCCTCGATTAAATTTGAGTGCACGGTTTTAAAAAAAAATCCTCGATTGCAGTTGATGAAGCAAACTATCATTTTTTCTTTTTTTTTTTTGATTAAAATATATGACCATGTATGATGTTATCCATTCAGTTTTTTTGAGATTCACTTTCACCCTGTTATGTTTTTCAGTCCACTGCCACCCAGAACCAGTTTACATTATTAATTAAGTTTCTAGCATTGTCATTTGTGCTACTTTTCCAACCATAAGTCTTATATATTGGCACCTAGAGTGGTATTTTTTTTTAAACTAAATGTGTTTTAGTTTAAAATTTTCCATGCACATTGCATTATTTTACGAACTCCATTGTCAATTTTTTTTTTATTTATTACTATCAATGTTCCATCTCCATTTAATTATCAATGTATCAGGGTGAATATTAAGGGCAGCATATAATTATGACAACTATGCCATAATTATAGATGCATATGTTTAGTTTAAAATGACTAAAATTGCTTTATTAAATCAGATACTGTGATCATTAAGCCATTTCAAAACACTTTACGGTCAGATGTTGAATTGCTACACATACTTTACTCACTTTCTTGTAGTTTTGTTTGTTTTATTTGCTCAGCCTTAAAAATAACTCTGTCGGCTTTAAATTTGCTACATTTGCTGTTTTGATTGTATCAAACAAATCTTTTTTATATTTATAATAAAAAGATCAATACACAATGAAAAACTTGTTATGCATCATTAATGTAATTGCATGTTGATTGCATTTTTTAATAAAACAAAATCCTATGCAAATTCTGAAAATAAATTTGCATGCAGCATTTCATTTAACTACCATTCAAAAAATTTTTTTTTAAGAAATTCATTATTTTATTCAACAAAGATGCATTCAATTAAGAGTGACAGCTAAAACTTTTACATTCTTAAATATATATATATATATATATATATTTTTTTCAATTAAATGATTGTTTTTTTTTGTATTTTCTATTCATCAAAATCTATCACATGTTCCACAGAAATATTAAGCACCACAAGTGTTTTAACATTGATAATATAAAGAATTTTTTTAATTAAGAATGTGACTGAAGACTGATGCTAAAAATTCAGCTTTGATCACAGGAATAAATTACATATAAAATATGAAAATAGAAGAATTTTAAATTATTGTTATAATATTTCACAATATTACTGTTTTTACTGTATTTATATAACAAATAATGCAGCCTTGGTGAGCATATGAGACTTCTTTAAAAAAACATTTATAAATTTTACCGAACATTTAAATGGTAGCATATATTACATTCATTTTTGCTGAACATTTCATCATATTTAACTGGTGTTTGTATAATCAAAGATTTGATGATAATTATGATTACAATACAAATGCTTTATTTTAAATAAGTATTTTGTATAAATACACTCACATTATTAATTCCATCAGTAATTGATAATAATCCCTGTGCAGATGCAAATGCCGTGGTGCTTTGCTTGTTATGTTCTCCATGGGTGAATATGTAATTCACAGGACGCAGCCGCTTGGTCTTAGTGGGGTTCCTTTTGTCTCTGAACAGTTTCTTAACCAGCCTGGGCTGCCAAAACTGTATCGACTACTTCACGTCCCAGGGACTCCAGAGTGTGTACCACCTTCAGACTCTTTCTATGGAGGTAAACCAGCAGTTCTGCCTATAAGGTGTTTTCATTCTTGAATCATTTGTGTTTTATCCTTATAGACTGCATTAGTGTCCACTGTCCAGCCAATTTTTGCCACTGTGATTTTGCCAAGTTATAGGGTCAACATATTTTGTTGATCCTGGAACAACATTCCTGTCTGAAAATGTAATCCTAAACCTAACCCTGCAACTTATCCCTAAAATGAATCAGAGGGAAATGATAGGTAAATAACACTGATGCTGAAGCATCTAACCCTGGTTGTAAGCCTGAGCTTAACATAACCTGTAAACTTATCCGTCAGATCTGATTGGATGATTGGAATGTTTATCCATTATCAACAAAGATGTTGATCCGCAGGAACATGTTGCACTTGGTTAAATCAGATTTGAAATACTTGATTCTGATTGGTCAGGACTCTTTTGTGGACAAATATTTTTGTATAACAACACAAAATTTAGTGGGATACATAGATATGTCATGTAATAGAGTGCAACAGTGCCCATCCACTTTTTTAAAGAACTACAATCCCATGAAGCTTTGTGAACAGAATAATTGAATTAAACACGATTGAGAAATATTTAAGTATTTTGAAAGCGTGGAGACTCGATTACGTCATTTACAGTGTTTCATTAAAGTGGGCGGAGTAAAGAGCTCTTTTGGTGCGTTTGATTATCATGACTCTCTGATTGGTGGACTTTTCTGTAGAGGATCATGGGTAATGTAGTGTTTCACCACAATTTCCGTTAATCTGTTAAATGATTATTTTAAAAAACAAGTTAAAATAATGCAGTCTGAAGGCTTCAACAGAACCAAATACTTTCAATTAACTCTTTCCCAGCCATTGACAAATATGTCCGGCTTTCTGTGTTTTCACTGTTCGCTGGGTAGGGGGCGCTGTTAGACATCTTCTGAATGAGTACTGAGTCTCCTGATAAAAGCACAGGTGAAGAAGAAGCAGAAACAAGCGATAGAATATATATATTCTATCGCTTGTTTCTGCGTCTTCTTCACCTGTGCTTATATATAAGCACACGCAAATATAACGTAACGTAAAATAACACGATCATCAATATTAAACAGCATTTAAATCAAAACTGCCTAATGTTACCGAATGAAATGTCGACCCAGAACGAGCTACTGTGAAGCATTAGGGGTGTTGATTGCCCCAATCTACTCCATCTATATTTTGATCATCATTTTTGATTTCTTGAATTCGATCTGGATGCAGTCTTGACAAAAGAAAAAAAAAATATATATTTAAGCTAGAATAAAACGGATTTAAAAGCAGAGGATCTGTTTGTTCTTTAGATAAATTGCATATTCAGATATTCATACATATTTTGTGAAAATGTCAAAAAATGCTGGTGGTGACTGGCAATTTTTCTCAAAAACGCTGGCGAAAAAGTTAACAACCTTGTAGCTCACAGCAATTTTGTCTTTAAAGGGATACTCCACTTTTTTTGAAATAGGCTCATTTTACAACTCCCCCAGAGTTAAACAATTGAGTTTTACAGTTTTCGAATCCATTCAGCCGATTTGGGAGTCAATGAGACCAGAAACTGTCTGGTTACTGATATTCTTCCAAATATCCGGAAATCAGCTGAATGGATTCGAAAACTGTAAAACTCAACTGTTTAACTCTGGGGGAGTGGTAAAATGAGCCTTTTTCCAAAAAAAGCGGAGTATCCCTTTAAAGGGTTAGTTCACCCAAAAATGAAAATTAAGTCATTAATTACTCACCCCCATGCTGTACCAACCCCGTAAGACCTTCGTTCGTCTTCGGAACACAAATGAAGATATTTTTGATTAAATTTGAGAGCTGTATAACTACCACATTGGCTCCTAAGGGACTGCCTCTTGACGGCCCAAAAAGTCAATGAAGAAAATGTTTAAATATCCCAAGTGACTACCGTGGTTCAACTATATGTTTATCAAGCGACGCGAATACTTTTTGTGCGAAAAAACAAACAAAAATAATGAGTTTATTCGACTATTTCTTTTCTTCCTTGTAGGCCAGAACGAGACTTCCTTATAGATTTCCACGACGCATGCGCGAGAATTGCGATCTGAAGTAGTGTAAGCTGGCGTAAGCAGATCGCAAATCTCGCGCATGCGTCGTGGAAATCTAAGGAATTCTCGTTCTGGCCTACAAGGAAGAAAAGAAATAGTCGAATGAACTCGTTATTTTTGTTTGTTTTTTCGCACAAAAAGTATTCGCGTCGCTTGATAAACATATAGTTGAGCCACGGTAGTCACTTGGGATATTTAAACATTTTCTTCATTGACTTTCTGGGCCGTCAAGAGGCAGTCCCTTAGGAGCCAATGTGGTAGTTATACAGCTCTCAAATTTAATCAAAAATATCTTCATTTGTGTTCCGAAGACGAACGAAGGTCTTACGGGGTTGGTACAGCATGGGGGTGAGTAATTAATGACTTAATTTTCATTTTTGGGTGAACTAACCCTTTAAGTTATCATTAAAAATATTAAAAGAGTTTTAACTTCCAGAAGCCGACTCTTGCACTCTATAGTAAGATATGATTCTCAAAGGCCTGTTTTTTTCTACAATGAACATTCATAGCATGATGTTTACTGTGAGCACGATGTACTTACTACCTGTGATCTTGTGTTCCTCAGGATCTTGGGGCCCTGAAGATCCCTGAACAGTTCCGGCTGGCGATCTGGAGGGGCCTGCAGGACATGAAGCAGGGCCACGACTACATCCGCTCCAGCAGTAACATGGCCACGATGGCCATCGGCCCCGGAGGAGAACTGCAGCGCCAGCGCGTCATGGAGGCTGTGCACTTCCGGGTGCGTCACACCATCACCATCCCGAACCGCAGCGGGGCCACGGGGGGAGACGAGTGGGCCGACTTCGGCTTCGATATGCCCGACTGCAGGATACACAAGCACTCCATCAAGGAGGAGTTTGCAGAAAGCGACCTTCGCTGAGAACCGTTTTCCATCTCTATATTGTCCGTACTGGGTTCTTAAAATTGCAATGGACGGTTTATATTTTCCATATAGTCGCACTTCCATGTTTGACAACGAATGATTTGATGAGTATAAATTCCTTTTTTATGAGCTCCGAGGTTCAAGCGAATCATTTTATTAGATGGCCTTATGCTAATATTACATCACACACACTCAAAAAAAAATTACTAAAATGAATGATATTAATAGGATGTAGTTATGAATGGTTAGAAGTGGTGTATGATTTAAAAATATTGCCTTATTTATTTTTTTTTGGCTTGTTGTAAATTATAATTGTGCAATCATGTATGATAAAAGGAAAAAAAAACGTGTAAAGTAAAGTCCGTAGATAACATGGATACTTTGACCCACTAAATCCTACTTTATATTCACTTATTTTGACAAAGCTATATATGTATAGCTATGTCAGAAGGCATTCTGTATTTGATTTATTGTCTCATTACATTGGCATACCATAACTATTATTTGTACGTTATCAAAGTTTTACAATGACAGTGATGAAGACCGCACCATAGAAGTGCAGGTAAATTTATAGGTAACAGGTTTTTTTTTTTTTTAACAGGACATCTTTTACTGCTTTTGAAGTGGTATTTTCTTAAGTATTATGTTGTTGAAAGGAGACACTGTATCACCAGAAGCATTTTTTTTTCAATGCCTTTACAATCAGACTTTTAAAGTTCACCTGTTTTGTGGTTTTAGCCTTGCAGGACAAGGTTTTATTTATCATGTCTATTTTTACTTTTTTAGATGCCTTATGTTAAATGTTATCATTTTATTGTCTCTAATTTTAGGATGTTATTGATGTTAATTATGGCTCAATCAAGGTACTAAGGTGAATCTTACAAGCACAATTCCTGGTCACATTTCATACCAGAATCAAAAGAAAAAAAATTCAAAAGAAAACATTTTAAATTATAATTTTGCATAGACATTAGGGCTATTCTAATTTTTGACATTGTGCCATTATTTGAAAAATCATAGTAATGCATTTTTAAATCAACATAAAGCACAACAAATACTACCATGATGTATAAATACATTCATATTATGTGCATTACCCCAATAAGAATTTTGGTGCTACAATTTGTAATTGCCTTAAAATTTTAAATTTGGCATTTAATCAAAATATAATTCTAATTTATTTTTTATGTTTTTTTTTATTTTGCGGCTGAAAATGACCTGAACCTCATTTTGTGATTCACCTGTCTCAAGACAAAATAACTAAATCTTGAATGTTCTCTTTAAGACCCAGATTTACTTTAATATCACTAGAACTATAGTTCTAAGACAAAGTCTGAAGTACTTTAGTTCAGCTGACCCACACAAGTATCATGGTATGATCCCAGATCCCATCAAAAACCACTGCTCGTAATACAGAAACGTGTTTCAGATGAGTTTCAGTCTTCATCAAAGGAACATTGTCCTCTATGGAAAATAAGGAATGAATTTATATGTCTTACTCCTACAGTCTGTGTATAAAACTGAACTAAGAGCTGTCTTGAACATTAATAATTTGGTGGATTGTATAGTTAAAGGTACATCTGTAACCTTTATTCAACAAGCTAATGCATTTGTAAATAACTAGTGTTAACTATATTATTCACATGATAACAGCACATCTTAAATTGGATGCCACTCAAGAGGTTCAAAATGAGGACAAAATGAGGATTTTAAATTGGCCATGATGGTGAAATGCCATCATATCGATCCAAGCACTTTATGGCTTTAGGATATTGTAAACTATGTTATATTTGCAGTAAATATCAGTCAGTATTATGTCACGCTGTGTCATTTTGACAACTACAGATTTTAGAAATGTTTTTAAGAGTTAATATCTTGTGTTTTCATTAAAGAGCTGTTATGCTGTTTCTTTTTTATATCGCCATGTTTGAATTATCATGTAAAGTGATTTCTTTTTCAAATAAATACTAAAGTGTGTAAAACTGAGGGTGTTTTAATTATTTAAGGTAAGGTCAGTATTGGTTGTGGATCACCCACTACTGCTGGACTTCAGTCATTTCATATTGGCCATTGATGAGACGAAAGTGGAGAGCATCTAAAAGAGATCTTGGCTTTTGACAATTATCTGAGAGAAGAATGTGCTCTTTCCGGCCTTTGGCCCATTTATCACCATGTAAAACTAGTAAAACTGGTTATGCCCAGTAAACAATCATTAAATGCCTACACATTTGTGGGTTAAAAGTACATTTCAGACATCTTTATTTATTAAAACATAATAGGCTATTCAATTTTAGTTAATATTACTGACATTTAATTAAAATATTGACAACTAAATATGTGTATATATTCATATGCCTCTGGGCTTTAAGACATAGAATAATTTACATACTTTTCAGATTAATCTTTTTTACTTCTTGGTCTGTCAATCAAGTTTAAATAATTGCCAAAACAAATTTTTAATTGATTATATAATACTTTAAAACACACACATTATAGTGCGATCAATTCAATTAAAGGCATCAAACATAAAAGTTTATAAATGTATAATACTTGGTTATGTACACACACACACACGCACATTATCTAGTGCTATCAAATCGCATCTGATCTAACAAAAGTTTGAAAATATATAATACTTGTATACACACACAATGTACTGTCAAAATTATTTGTATATATATATATATATATATATATACATAAATATTGTGTGTGTGTGTGCGTGTATGTGTGTGTGTGTGTGTTGGCTATATACAGTATATATATATATATATATATATACACACACACACACACACACACATATATATATATATATATATATATATAGTATATGCATAATTTCACATAACTACACACACATTATGCATTTACAGACTTTTATGTTAGATGCCATTATTTTGACAGCACTATAATGTGTGTGTGTGTGTGTGTGTGTGTGTGTGTGTGTGTGTGTGCGTGTGTGCGTGTGTGTGTGTGTGTGTTTTAAAAGTGGAAAAGCTTCTTGCCTTAAAGAAATTAAACTTCTCCCAATTTTCTTACCATGCTTGGATTTTTGAACACGTTCATATGGATTTGTGTTGAGGATGATGGGCATTAAGATAATTCTTCTCTTTTTCTAAAAAAATAAATCAATATATCACATACCCATTTAAAAAAAAGTATCAATGTAATCGGTATCGTTACAACTGTAACAAAAAGTATCGGTATTATATTGGGAAAAAAACAAGTTTGGTATAACTGGTGTTGAGTTTGGATCATAGACTGGTTTGGACCAGAGCCATGTATTGAGAGAGTTCCGACACTCCCATAGACCGCCATTGTAATTCAGGAATGCGGAAGTAATGCGTATCGTAGAGCCGCCAATAGTTCCAACCACTGATAGTTCCAGCATTGAACCCCATTCATTTTCAGTGCTACGCTCGCTGGTAAATTAATGAAATTATTGTATTTTTTACTCTTACACACATTAGCCGACCTCTAGTGAATCTAGTCTGTAGTTATATGTTATGTAGCCAGGTCTAGTAAATGTTTATTGGAAGATAATAGGTAAATTGCAGCTATAGCTTACTTGACCAACACTTCACTAACGTTGTTAGCTAACTTATGGTAACCTGATCATCATATATACATCATTAATATATATATATATATATATATATATATATATATATATATATATATATATGTAGCAAGTAGGGTGGTTGAGATGGGAAGAGTAGCGTGAAGCCCCGCCCAGTGGCGCTGATTATGAGCAGGTGGCACAAGTAACCCTTTAAATGTGTTGTGAGAAATGGATAGAACATTAGTGTGACGTGAATTGAAGAATACGCTTCTTGGAGTATCAGCTGTGCAAACGGGAGAACCTCGGCCTGACGTCTGTGCGTGCGTATGGGAACTGTGTGGATCATTCACTGGTCATGAGTCTATTGAAACTTTGATCGCATAACAGCGAGAGTTAATTCCTATATGGGGGTGCAGCAATCTTGGCCTGGCGTCTGGGCGTGCGTATGGGAATTGTGTGTATCATTCACTGGTCACGAGTCTACTGAAAGTTCGATCGTATAACAGTGAGAATTAATTCCTATACAGGGATGCAGCAATAAGCAACGCTGGCGGGGGTGTGCACAGCCGTTAGTAATCCACACCGGTAAGACATCATTGGTGCGGTGCAGATCGTACCAATTTGTCTAGGGGGTCAGTAAAACGAGGATTGTCTTCGTCTGTACAACTAGCCACTGTTTTTCCTGAGTTAATTTGGTTTATTTGCATTCCTGTAAATGTATGTGTGTGTCTTGAAGAAAAAAAAATCTGCCACCATTGTCATGTGAAGACGGCTATGATATCCTGCTAAGTTGACTGTGTTGTATCTGTTAGTTTGCAATATTTATATTATCATAATAGGCCTCTGGGCAGTGTGCAATATTTCCTGTGGGGACAGCGTTCAGTCTGCAGTATCTATTTATTCACTTTATATTTATGTATTACGATAGTTTTATTCACTGTGATTATTTATTGTAAATTGTCTATTGCTGCCTACAGGAACATTTGATGTTGTCGATTGCCAACCAACATACTGTTGCCTTTCGTGTTTAATAAAGTCTATATTTGAATACATCAGTCCCAGTTCTGTTCCTTTATTGGACACAACCGGCCAAATAATATAAAAAAGGGGAGTGTGGTTTTGGATTCTTAAGAGCGCCCCCTGATGGTCACATTTGGCGTAGTCGGCAGGGTAGGATTGGGACTGGTGTAGAACTGTGAAACTTGTATCCTGTGAACTTTTTTCTTTCTGTCATTGACTTTGTTTGACCTTGTATAATTTTTTTTTGTCTTTGTTTGTTTTTGTGTTTTTTTTTTGTGTGGCAATAACCAAGGTTAGATTGATTACAGGAAAAACAGTGGCTGAGAAATCCGGGACGACACGGTAAAAAATAAGTGGCGTGTTTACCATTTAACTATCTTTTTTTGTTTGTTGTTTTTTTTTTCTTGCTTTTGCCTAAATATTATAGGTTATGGAAGACCAGGTCAGACTTTTAACTGAACAGATTAAACAACTTCAAGCCGACAATGAGAGACTTCGGCAGGGAAGCATAGCGTCCCCAGTGAATACAGATCAGGGAGAGCCGAGTCGGTCAGTGCCAGGTTCATCTAGTATGAGGTATGTCTATGTCCCAACGGAACGCAAATACCCCAAGTTTTCTGGTAGTTCAAGTCCAGAATGTCCCCCTGTGGAGGAATGGGTAGAAGAGGTTCGTAAATGTTTACAGGCTTGACACATGTCCCTCAGTGAACAGGCATATTTTGTATATGACCTTCTTGAGGAGAAGGCTAAATTATTGGAGATTAAACTTCGTCCATCTACTGATAGGGCTGACCCTGAGAGAATTTTTCAATATTATTAGAGACTTTTGGCTGTGCACACTCTTACATTGAAGCCCAACAAAAGTTTTTCCAATGCTGCCAACGTGAGGGAGAAACGTTGCGTGAATTTTCCCATTCGTTAATGGTTCTAATGGAGATTTGTCAGCGTAAAAATTCAAATGCTATTTCTAACCCTGACTCAGTCCTTTGTGACCAGTTTGTGGAAAATGTTAGAGATAAAATGCTGCACAGAGAATTAAAACAATTTATTCGCCTCAATCCTGAATCACAGTTCTTGGACGAATCATTTCGTTGGGCTGATGATGGGGAGGGTGCCTGCCCAGGGCACGCTAGGGCTTTCTCTTGTGACGTTAGTTCCGGGGTGGTGGGGCAATGGAGAGCGGAGACCCAGGCTGTAGCTGCAAAACCAAACGATGAATTGGCTGAACTTAAAGATTGCATGCGTAGGCAACAAACTCAATTGGACAACATTCTAAAACATTTATCTTTTGGACCAGTGAATTCTAATCCCAACAGTAGGCCAAGTAATGTACCTCAGCATTATAGGTTTGAAGCTGATGGTCGACCTATTTGTTTGAGGTGCGACCAGGCTGGACATATGGCCAGAGATTGTTCAACAGTCCGTCGGCAGGGACAGCGGGTACGGAGTGACTCTGGGCAAATGGTGGTTAATATAGGCGAGGTTCAACCCAGTGGGGTACAGGGAAACTAGTACCCTCTAGTGTATGGAGCCAGGTACTAGATGGGGCCTTAACAGGCTCAGGTTCTTCTCTCCCCATTCCATCTTCTCATTCTGTTCTTATAGGGCAGTGCCCGGTGGCCGAAGTTAAAATCGGAGGAGTGCCTATCACTTGCCTTGTCGACACTGGGTCTATGGTATCTACCATTAAAGACTCATTTTTTAAGGAACACTTTCAAGTTCAGGGGCAAAACCAACTACGTTCTTGTGGATGGCTGTAGTTAAGGGCAGCCAATGGGTTGGACATCCCCTATCGAGGCTATCTAGAGTTTGATATAGAAATCTTGGGTAAGGTACTTCCTTCTATGGGCATTCTGGTTCACGATCCACCGGATTCTGGGTCAAAGTCGAAAAAAAATACTGTCCCAGGGCTTATTGGAATGAATGTGCTTCGCTCCTGTCTGTGAGATATGTTCTGTCAAGGGGGTACGAGTTTGTTTGCTTCTTCCTCAGATGTTCCTGCAGTTTGGCAACAGGCTCTGTTGGCGTGTCAAAGTTTTGAAGATTTATCGAACTCTGGTTTCTTGGGTAAGGTCTCCACCCCCCCAGGTTCTTCCATTCTTGTGCCTTCTGGGTCGATGAAGTTAATTCCAGCTTTATGCAGGCAAGGGCTTTGCCCTTTGATTTCCTCAGCGTTTATAGAACCAGGAGAGGTAGGATGGCAGTTGCCACCTGATTTGCTCATTCCTAGTTCTTTACTTTTCATAGGTGATGGCACGGTCAATGTGCCGTTAGTCAATGTGGGAACGGAAGATCGGTGGATAAGGCCACATGTTTCTAGATATAACCTTGATCCCAGCCCCGGGTGATTGGCTGATTAGGCTGTCTGTCTTTTAGTTACCTGCCAACAGAGTCTGTTTAGACGTGGCAGCAGGATGCGAGTCCGCCGTCACCGTGTTGCGGCAAGTGATGAAAATGGCATCATCTTACCACCTTGGGGCAATTACACATGATTGAGGTATGTTCTGCTAATAGGCCCATCTGTTTTCAGGAAGAAGATATCAACCAGGGCCCTGTGGCTTTTATTCAGTCTATGGAGATCACTACCTCTCATCTTCTTGGTCTCGCCAATACGACCTGGCCTAACTTGGCGTATTGCGAGCAGCAAGAGGCCAAGTCTTTACTTCAAAAGCTTAGTGCAGCCTTTAGTCGGGACGAAGGGGAGTTGGGTTGTACAAACATTATTGAACACGAAATCCTGCTAGTGGACAAGATACCAGTGCGGCAACGCTACCGTAGACTGCCACCGTCGCAGTATGATGTTGTGAAGACACACATCCAAGAGTTGTTGAAACAGGGAGTGGTAAAGCCTAGCTGCAGTCCTTATTCTTCACCCATTGTTGTAGTTCAAAAGAAGGATGGGTCTATACGTTTAAGCGTTGATTATAGACAATTGAATGTGAAGACAAGAAAAGATGCCTTTCCATTGCCTCGGATTGAGGAATCCTTGGATGCCCTTTCAGGTGCTTGCCTTTTCTCTACTCTTGATTTGGCAAGTGGTTATAATCAGGTGCCTGTGGCAAAAAAGGATAGGGCAAAAACAGCATTTACACCCCATTTGGTCTCTTTGAGTTTCAAAGGATGCAGCAAAGGACTTCAGCAAGCCTTTTGTTCTCGAGGTGGATGCAAGTGGGCTTGGACTGGGTGCTGTTTTGTCCCAAGAGCAGGGGGGTGGGGGGGCAGCGGCGGCCAGTAGCTTACGCGAATAGGGGGTTGCGACCAACAGAACGAAATATAAACAATTACTTTTTCTCTGTCACCACTGAGATCAAAAGTGTTTTTGTAACCCATCCCCTCGGGCCGGTTAACATCCAGGCCATTGATGCCTCTCCAGTAAGGACTAGGGCTGACCTCCAACTCCTTCAGTCAGATGATCCGGTTCTGAAGGCCTTTCTAATTTATTGGAAAAGAGGTAGACCCCCCACAGCATTGGAAAGGGCCAAAGAGTCTCCGGTGGTGGTAGAGCTTATGCGTCAGTGGGCCAACATACAGGAACATGGTGGTGTTCTTTACTGGCAAAGCCATGTCCCTGGTGGTGGTGCCGCAGTGATTTGCTCCGTACTTTGCCCCCATAAAAGAAGAAAAGGTGGCCACAACACTTGTCTTGTGTGTTGTTTGCATACAATACGACGGTCCATCAGTCCACTGGGTTTTCACCTTATGAACTAATGTTTGGGCGGAAGCCCACCCTCCCTCTTGATTTGCTCTTGGGTACAGTCGACCCTCCATCAGAATTGACCACAGAAGAGTGGGTTCGAGAACATCAAGAACATCTTCCTGCTGTTTATCGGCAGGCCCGAACCAATCTTGAGGTTGCAGCCAGGCAGCGAGCAAAACATCAAGCTATTCCTCTGCCCATTTTACAACCCGGAACACTAGTGTACCGCCGGAGTCATCCGCTTGGTCGTCATAAAATTCATGATCATTGGGACCATGCAGAGTACGAAGTGGTGAGCTGTTTGGATGAGGTTGGCACCCTTTATAAAATCAGACCAAGGAGCCAGCAGGGACCAGAAAAGAACATTCATCGACAAGAGTTGCGCCCCTTTTCTGTGGACCCCGGTCCACCTCAGTTTGCATTCATGAATGTAGAACCCAATTTGGACTGTTCCGATCTGGTATCGGAGGAGTTGAACAGCAGCGCGAATGCAAATGATATTGCGCTATTGGTAACTCTAGACACTTCTAACCTGGATGGGCAGATCAGTTATGTTCCTACCGCAGCTGGTGATCAGCTGCCTTCAACTTCTGGGCAACAGGATTCGTTGTATCATTTGTTGCCACCTGTCACCGAGACGGTGACATTTCGGGGTGGGTGAATGTAGCAGGTAGGGTGGTTGAGATAAGAAGTGTAGTGTGAAGCCCCGCCCACTGCCGCTGATTATGAGCAGGTGGCACAAGTGAGGCGTCCCTTTAAATGTGTTGTGAGAAATGGATAGAACATTAGTGTGGCGTGAATTGAAGAATAAGCTTCTTGGAGCATCAGCTGTGCAAACGGGAAAACCTCGGCCTGACGTCTGTGCGTGCGTATGGGAACTGTGTGGATCATTCACTGGTCACAAGTCTACTGAAACTTCGATCGCATTGTAACATCTACTTTTAAGAAAGCTTGCTAAGAAAGATTGCTACATAATAAAGTGAGGGACCAGAGACTTCACATTTCAATGAGCCATGTGTATTATACCATAAATCAGCATTCAGGCAGTAACCATACAAAATATACATGAGGCATTCATTTACAAGACAATAGGGCTAATTCAGCTCTTCCCAATAATGCTTTTGGTAGCCAAGAGTTCAGTCCTTAGAGTCCCACAAGTAACAAGAAACTGTACTTAAGCGCAGAGTGGAAGAGTTCACAATGGTCTGAATCCAAGTGTCCAGGCAGCGGTTGATACTAGGACAAACTGTAGTTCAAGGCACAAACAGCAGATGCCAAAGGTGTGATTGTAGACAATTAATTCCATATTGGTCAAGGGTTTAGTTATAGATGAGTTGCTGCCTCATGCCTGCACGATGAACCCTCTGCATCAAACAAACAAACAAACTGAGTGCCACCATAACACATTTACATCACATTTGCTGACACATCACCTAACATTACACATACAAACAAAGTACAAACTGAACACTTACGTTTGAGCATAAGAACCACAGGTTCCTCAAATCAGGGAAAAACATGACCACACTAGTAGGGAAGCTTCTCCATGTGCTTAACACATCCTTCCTTCCTTACTTCTTCTTCTTTTTGTTTCATGGCCGTTCACTCCTTTGGAGTATTACCGCCACCTACTGTATACCTTACGCACATGATTAATGGATCTGATTAAGAAGGAGGAGAAAAAAAAAAGAAAAAAAAAAAAAAACATCCCATAGTATCAGAGCTCGTGTATCAGCTGACGCTGCGTGTTCAGCTCCTCCAGCTTCTACACTGAGCTCCTCAAACCTCAGGATGATCAGATTCCTTCCTTACTCTACTTCTTCTACCATTTTATGCTACTAGGAACCTTCCTTACTAGAGTACCCCCTAGTGGTAGAACGGAGTATTACACAGTACAGAGAGCTAATAAGACAAATGTAACTGCAAGCTGTTACAGCATAACAGTGAGAGTTATATGGGGGTGCAGCAATCTCCGCCTGGCGTCTGGGCGTGCGTATGGAAATTGTGTGTATCATTCACTGGTCATGAGTCTACTGAAAGTTAGATCGCATAACAGCAATAATTAATTCCTATACGGGGATGCAGCAATAAGCAACGCTGGCGGGGGTGCGCACAGCCGTTAGCAATCCACACCGGTAATCATTGGTGCAGTGCAGACCGTACCAATTTGTCTAGGGGTTCGGGAAAACGAGGATTGTCTTCGTCTGTCCAACTAGTCACTGTTTTTCCTGAGATAATTTGGTTTATTTGCATTCCTGTAAATGTATGTGTGTGTGAAAAAAAAAATCTGCCACCATTGTCACGTGAAGACGGCTATGATATCCAGCTAAGTTGACTGTGTTGTTGTATCTGTTTGTTTGCTATATATTATCATAATAGGCCTCTGGGCAGTGTGCAATATTTCCTGTGGGGACAGGGTTCAGTCTGCAATTTTCACTAGTGTGAAGTGTATTGCAGTGTTGAAGTGCATGTGTGTAGTATCTATTTATTCACTTTATATTTATGTATTATGATACTTTTATTCACTGTGATTATTTATTGTAAATAGTCTATTGCTGCCTACAGGAACATTTGCTGTTCTCGATTGCCAACCAACACATTGTTGCCTTTCGTGTTTAATAAAGTCTATATTTGAATACATCAGTCCCTGTTCTGTTCCTTTATTGGACACAACTGGCCAAATAATATAAAAAGGGGAGTGTGGTTTTGGATTCTTTTTATGTAACCAAATTTCATGCTTTCCTGTATATATATATATATATAATATTAGATATACATACACACACAATTTATTTAAATGGTTTAGGGTTATGCATGTGTTTGTGTAATGTATAGGCATACATAAATTCACATGCATATATATATATATATATATATATATATATATATATATATATATATGGGGGGGGGGTAGGGTTAGTTATTATGTGTGATTGAAACGTGTAGGCGTATAAATTCGTATAAATGTATTGTGTGTGTTTTCTGATGAATGGTTTAGTCTATGATTAGGGTAGGATGAAGGCTGAATGGCTGAATCGGAATTTGTAATCGGATCACGGGAATCAATAGGCCTTATTCAGAGCAGCGCCATGACAGGTATGAAAGTGAGGCTGTGAGGGATAGACTTACCGTGTTTCCAATGGCATCAGCTGTAAAAAGCTGAATAAAGGGGCTAGATTACTTACAATTTTCCACAGCTTACATTGTCGGGAGTTTTTTGTCAACTGACATTTCTTGAAAAGATATTTATCCAGTGTTTCATGAACAGAACAATCCGAAAACACATTAAATAACAGTACAGCCCATTGAAGAGATGCAAGTCTATCCCTCACAGCCTCGCTTTCATTCTCATTAAAAATCAAAGATGGCGCTGCCGTGAATAAGGCGTATAACCTAATAAAGCCCAGTTGTGCTAAAATAAATATCATGAGACGTCCATTATCAGATGAATGACATGGAAAAGTTAAGTTACAGCCGCTAAAGCCAGTGCAACTACCAATGCGAACATGAACACAGGCTTTTCCCTCCAAAAATATAGCCTAAAAACGTATCTAAGTTGACACCCTGCCTCTCAAAATGCAACACTGACATTAACCAAATGCAATAAAAGCTTAAAAAAGTACTTTGGTGTGTGTTTTATTTTATATTTACCGTTTAATAATGCAATCGCTGCTATCTGTCCACTGAAGAACATGACAGCCCGCGTATGTTTTGGAACTATTGGGGCTTCCATGAACCACGTGACAGCCTTGCGGCGACATCAAAGCGTGTCGTAACTCTCTCAATATATGGCTCTGGTTTGGACCATAGCAAATTTGACCATAGACAGTAAAAGAGGTTTGGACATGGGTTTGAATCTGGTGAACAGGGATCGATGTTATCTACGCTCGGCTGATGTTGAACAGGGAGCGATGTTGTCTGCGCTCGGCTACTGCGGTCTGACTTGGCTGAGTCTACAGAAGCACTGACGTGTTCACAGAGAAGCAGCGCGACGCGCGGATCGGCAGCCGAGAGTGACACAGCGGCACAACCGGGTAAGAGAAACAGATTTCCTGTCATCTCACTCCTGTTATAAACCTCTGACAGGTGATCCGACTCCACGAATAAGATAACTGTCCGCCTGATTTTATTTTCACTCAAGTGGCATGACAATTGTAAAATTAGATTTTCTATAAGAATCAGTAAAAGGCAGTGCTAGCAAAGTTTACCACTCGCCTGCGTTCGGATTTCCCCGGAAGTGAGTTGTCCACTTTTATGCGTGTCTGCTGGTCTTTGTAGTTAATTCTCGATACCTTCCAAAGGTAGTTTCAATTACAAAGTCGAAACCGAAAACTACAACCCGTGCGTTTCCGCCTTGTTGTGCAGTAGAATGGGAAGTGTAGTTTATAAGTCGCCGTCCATCTTTTGCGTCAAACGCAGAAGATCTATTTTAGAAACTACACTAACCAGCATGCTTTACGTCTTAAAGGAATCAGCTATGGCTAACAAACCGATGCTAAATAGCAAATTAGCGTTCAAGGTCTGACCACTAGCCTTCTAGTTAGGTGGTTACATTAACAGTGAGTTTATGAAATAAACATTGAGGTAAGTATCTGTCGCACTGGTTAGCTGATGACAACAGACAGAGAACAAATCTGTAACGTTACCGGAACTCTAGCTAGTGTTCATTTGCATGCACTGTCCTGTTAGGTTCAGATGTCAGGAAATATGCTAGACGTATCTGGATCAAGAATCGCAGGTTCTGCTCTGGCATAGTTTATTTAGCAAATAAATACACATGTTAGTATTCACTACAATGAGGCATTCGATTCCACTGTAGCCGACAGCAGTGACTAAAAGATGAGGGAATTAGCTGCTTTTACCTTTAGCATAGACACCAAACCATTCATTTTATGCGCCGTTATACTAAAGGTGATCTTGATTTAGGTTGATTATTTTCCTCGAAGAACCTCTTGTTCATTGACGTGGTGTTTTTTGGACTTTGCCTCAGATTACATCTGTAGGTTATCATCATCACTCGGAGGCTTCCCCTGTTTTACGACCAGGAAATCAATTCCTTTAAACGCGCTCGTGAGTGAATCGTATATTATTATTGACTGAAACGGGGAAATGCACTGATCTGCAAGATAGATGATTTAGTCAACAGTAATTTAGATTTTAAAACCTACGAACTTTAACGTAATACAACACCACCCATATCCTCGCCTGTGAAATGTCATTCAGCCAGTACAGAGTAAATCAGGTGATCCAGAGAAAGAAAAAAAAAAGATATCAAAAGATTCCTATTGGGATTTCTGGAAGGCGGGTATTATAATACAGTATATTAATGAACATTGTCAAAGCTTTACATATCTTTATTTGAAAGTGTTTGAACAGTGTTTTTCATGCTTGTTCAATGAACCGTAAACAATTATTGCACATGTACTTGTTAGTTAGTTAGTTAGTTAGTTCACTTCAGAATTAAAATTTGCTGATAATTTATTCACCCCAGCCCATGTCACTCAAGATATTCATGTTTATATTTCTTATATTATATTTCTCCATAAAGTGGACTTTTGAAGGCCCAAATTACAATTTCAGTGCGGCTTCAGAGGGCTCTACATGACCCCAGCCAAGGAGTAAGGGTCTTATCTAGCGAAAATTTGTATATAAACATTATATATATATACACACACATATATATATAAATAACAGAACAATAAACTGCACTATCCGTAATTTAAGATGTCTAAGACAGTGTTGCAGGGAGACAGGAAGAACAGCTGACTGTCCTCACGGTGCCAAACAAAAAAATAAATAAATACAAAAGAGTAACAAAAAAAAAAAAAATCTAACTTTTTTATTTTACTTTTATAGGGTTTACTTCCTTTTTTCATATTATTTCTCAGTTGTTTTATCTTTTTATGTGAATCTTTTTGAAAATTCAGAAGAGATATAGTAAACCATACACAATGCAATAGGGCTGTAAAAAAAATTAGATAAGTATAAAATATCCTAAATGAATGTCAGATTTTCCACTAGGATCATTTTTTGGTTGGGTTTTATATGGTCTCTCAATTGGATTTATAGGAATCTATAATAAAAGAAGGGATTGCTTTAAAAAAGCTATTTTAGGACTTTTTAATCAGGGGAAATTAGAAAATAATAATGATAAAACAAAATGAGAACTTTTCACATCGCATTTTTATTAGGTTAAATTAAGGCTCAATTTAGTCACTCTAAATTTGCTTAAACTTAGAAATGAGTGCATCAGATTGTAATTCTCCATATTGTGTTGTTTCTGGGTCGTTTACTTTCGATGCAAAAATAATCCTTTTTTTGTCACTGTACCCTCATTATGTTACCCCTCATTCACAGACAGAATGCCAGAAGGAGACAGTGCTGGTGAATCCATCCATGGGAAACCATCAGCGATCGGAAACTTCTTTAAACGGCTCGGGCAGGTGAGGCTCTTGGAAATGCCACTATCTAACTATTTAAGCAATTTTAAGATTGTAACAGTGTTAGGTGTGGGCGATATGACCAAGATCTTATATCACGATTTTATTTCATGATAACGATATTGATCACGATTTTTGCATTTAAAATAGTTTTTACATAACAAAAAATGTAACTATCGATAATTTTCACCAAAGAAATGAATTGAAAGATAACAAAATAATAAAATAACAAAATAATAAAAAACAACGTTAGGAGAATAGTTGCAATGTTGTTTATTGGATTTGGATAGTGTGCAAACTTTTCCTATGACATGCTATGCTTATTACAGGTTATCAACATTATAAATTAAATATCATTGCTGCTTTTTGCAGAGCACATTTTGTTTGTAAAGAAGAAAATAACTACGTTTTCATCAGTTATTTATTTACGGGTCGGGTCGCTACATTTCTTACAGATTCATGCTTATTTAAAAGCAAATACTGACAGATAGTCTACTGTATGATTTACATTTGTTTGAATGCAATGCATTAGTGAGAAATCGATTGCGTTGGTGAATGTTACCTGTTTAAAATGTGTTTCACCCGATCCAGCCCGATCTCATGAAAGTGTGTAGGCTATCTATAACACATATTTTATTTCTCGTGTGCATAGCCTACGATACGCACTTGGCAAGAACGCACTTCACACCCATCCTAACCAAGGGATTTAGTGTGCTTCATTTGCACACAAAAACATTTTTTTTGGCATATAATTGGCACGAGAAATAAATAGATTCGCACATTCATGAGTCCGTGGTGCCCGATCATATTCAGTACAGGCTTGATAACTATAACCTCCCGCAGCCATTCATGTCCATCGGCGTCATCATAACCTTCACATTTTTTTATGATTTGAGTGATCCATCTGTATCATGCTAGCGTAATGTGTTTAACACGTGGATCCTTACAAAAGATGCAGTTCTAGGAGCCGTTGGCATGAATTGTCCTCGTGATGGAGCGGTAGTGGAGCGCGCTCGGAGCGAGTGAAAACCACGACGCTCCTACTTTTAAAAAATCCGCTCCGCGCTCCATTCAAAATCATGCCGCTCCGCTCCCACTCCACTGCGCTCACATACTCTGGCTGCGTAACACGAGAATGAACCTCATTGGTTCTTAAGGAAGTTCAAACGGGCTGCATTACACGAGAATGAACCTCATTTGTCCTTGAGGAAGTTCAAACGGGCTGCGTAACATGAGAATGAACCTCATTGGTTCTTGTGGAAGTTCAAACGTGCTGCGTAACACGAAAATGAACCTCATTGGTTCTTGAGGAAGCTCAAACGTGCTGCGTAAAAAGAGAATGAACCTTGTTGGTTCTTGTGGAAGCTCAAACGTGCTCCGTAACACGAATGAACCTCATTGGTTCTTAAGGAAGTTCAAATGTGCTGCGTAACACGAAAATTAACCTCATTGGTTCTTTAGCAAGTTCAAACGTGCTGCATAACACAAGAATTAACATCATGGGTTCTAAAGGAAGTTCAAACGGGCTGCGTAACACGAGAATGAACCTCATTGGTTCTTAAGAAAGTGCAAACGGGCTGCGTAACACGAGAATGAACCTCATTGGTTCTTGAGGAAGTTCAAACGTGCTGCATAACACGAGAATGAACCTCGTTGGTTCTTGTAGAAGCTCAAACGTGCTGCGTAACACGAGAATGAACCTCATTGGTTCTTGAGGAAGCTCAAAGGTGCTGCGTAACACGAGAATGAACCTCATTGGTTCTTGAGGAAGTTCAAACGTGCTGCATAACACAAGAATTAACCTCATTGGTTCTTGTGGAAGCTGAAACGTGCTGCGTAACACAAGAATGAACCTCATTGGTTCTTGTGGAAGCTCAAACGTGCTGCGTAAAACGAAAATGAACCTCACTGGTTCTTGAGGAAGCTCAAACGTGCTGCGTAACACGAAAATGAACCTCATTGGTTTTTAAGGAAGTTCAAATGTGCTGCGTAACACAAAAATGAACCTCGTTGGTTCTTGTGGAAGCTGAAACGTGCTGCGTAACACAAGAATGAACCTCATTGGTTCTTAAGGAAGTTCAAACGTGTTGCGTAACACGAGAATTAACCTCATTGATTCTTAAGGAAGTTCAAACGTGCTGCATAACACGAGAATGAACCTCGTTGGTTCTTAAGGAAGTTACAACGTGCTGCATAACACGAGAATGAACCTCGTTGGTTCTTAAGGAAGTTCAACCGTGCTGCATAACACGAGAATGAACCTCGTTGGTTCTTGTGGAAGCTCAAACGTGCTGCGTAAAACTAAAATGAACCTCACTGGTTCTTGAGGAAGCTCAAACGTGCTCCATAACACGAACGAACCTCATTGGTTTTTAAGGAAGTTCAAATGTGCTGCGTAACACGAAAATGAACCTCGTTGGTTCTTGTGGAAGCTGAAACGTGCTGCGTAACACAAGAACGAACCTCATTGGTTCTTAAGGAAGTTCAAACGTGTTGCGTAACAGGAGAATTAACCTCATTGGTTCTTGATGAAGCTTAAACGTGCTGCGTAACACGAGAATGAACCTCTTTGGTTCTTGAGGAAGCTCAAGCGTGCTGCGTAACACAAGAATGAAACTCATTGGTTCTTGTGGAAGCTCAAACGTGCTGCGTAACATGAGAATGAACCTCATTGGTTCTTGAGGAAGCTCAAGTGTGCTGCGTAACACAAGAATGAAACTCATTGGTTCTTGTGGAAGCTCAAACGTGCTGCGTAACACGAGAATGAAACTTATTGTTTCTTGTGGAAGCTCAAACGTGCTGCGTAACACGAGAATGAAACTCATTGGTTCTTGTTGAAGTACAAACGTGCTGCATAACACGAGAATGAAACTCATTGGTTCTTGAGGAAGTTCAAACGTACCACGTAACATGAGAATGAACCTCATTGGTTCTTGTGGAAGCTCAAACGTGCTGCGTAACACGAAAATGAACATCATTGGTTCTTGAGGAAGCTCAAACGTGCTGCATAACATGAGAATGAACCTCATTGGTTCTTGAGGAAGTTTAAACGTGCTGCATAACACGAGAATGAACCTCATTGGTTCTTGAGGAAGTTCAAACGTGCCGCTTAACATGAAAATGAACCTCATTGGTTCTTGTGGAAGCTCAAACGTGCTGCATAACACGAAAATGAACATCATTGGTTCTTGAGGAAGCTCAAACGTGCTGCATAACATGAGAATGAACCTCATTGGTTCTTGAGGAAGTTTAAACGTGCTGCATAACACGAGAATGAACCTCATTGGTTCTTGAGGAAGTTCAAACGTGCCGCTTAACATGAAAATGAACCTCATTGGTTCTTGTGGAAGCTCAAACGTGCTGCGTAACACGAGATTGATCCACATTGGTTCTTGTTGAAGTTCAAACGTGCTGCGTAACACGAGAATGATCCACATTGGTTCTTGTTGAAGTTCAAACGTGCTGCGTAACACGAGAATGAACCTCATTGGTTCTTGAGGAAGTTCAAACGTGCTGCGTAACACGAGAATGAACCTCATTGGTTCTTGTGGAAGCTGAAACTTGCTGCGTAACACGAGAATGAACCTCATTGGTTCTTGTGGAAGCTCAAACGTGCTGCGTAACACGGAAATGAACTTCAGTTGGTTCTTGTGGAAGCTCAAACTTGCTGCGTAACACGAGAATGAACCTCATTGGTTCTTGTGGAAGCTCAAACGTGCTGCGTAACACGGAAATGAACTTCAGTTGGTTCTTGTGGAAGCTCAAACTTGCTGCGTAACACAAGAATGAAACTCATTGTTTCTTGTGGAAGCTCAAACGTGCTGCGTAACACGAGAATGAACCTCATTGGTTCTTGAGGAAGCTTAAACGTGCTGCGTAACACAAGAATGAAACTCATTGTTTCTTGTGGAAGCTCAAACGTGCTGCGTAACATGAGTATGATCCACATTGGTTCTTGAGGAAGCTTAAACGTGCTGCGTAACACGAGAATGAACCTCATTGGTTCTTGAGGAAGCTTAAACGTGCTGCGTAACACAAGAATGAAACTCATTGGTTCTTGTGGAAGCTCAAACGTGCTGCATAACATGAGAATGAACCTTGTTGGTTGTTGTGGAAGCTTAAACGTGCTGCGTAACACGAGAATGAACCTCATTGGTTCTTGAGGAAGCTTAAACGTGCTGCGTAACACAAGAATGAAACTCATTGGTTCTTGTGGAAGCTCAAACGTGCTGCATAACACGAGAATGAACCTTGTTGGTTGTTGTGGAAGCTCAAACGTGTTGCGTAACATGAGAATGAACCTCATTGGTTCTTGAGGAAGTTCAAACGTGCTGCGTAACACGAAAATTAATATCATTGGTTCTTGAGGAAGCACAAACGTGCTGCATAACATGAGAATGAACCTCATTGGTTCTTGAGGAAGTTCAAACGTGCTGCATAACACGACAATGAACCTCATTGGTTCTTGAGGAAGTTCAAACGTGCTGCGTAACACAAAAATGAACCTCATTGGTTCTTTAGCAAGTTCAAACGTGCTGCATAACACGAGAATGAACCTCGTTGGTTCTTGTAGAAGCTCAAACATGCTGCGTAACACGAGAATGATCCACATTGGTTCTTGGTGAAGTTCAAACGTGCTGCGTAACACGAGAATGAACCTCATTGGTTCTTGAGGAAGTTCAAACGTGCTGCGTAACACGAGAATGAACCTCATTGGTTCTTGTGGAAGCTGAAACTTGCTGCGTAACACGAGAATGAACCTCATTGGTTCTTGTGGAAGCTCAAACGTGCTGCGTAACACGGAAATGAACTTCAGTTGGTTCTTGTGGAAGCTCAAACTTGCTGCGTAACACGAGAATGAAACTCATTGTTTCTTGTGGAAGCTCAAACGTGCTGCGTAACACGAGAATGAACCTCATTGGTTCTTGAGGAAGCTTAAACGTGCTGCGTAACACAAGAATGAAACTCATTGTTTCTTGTGGAAGCTCAAACGTGCTGCGTAACATGAGTATGATCCACATTGGTTCTTGAGGAAGCTTAAACGTGCTGCGTAACACGAGAATGAACCTCATTGGTTCTTGAGGAAGCTTAAACGTGCTGCGTAACACAAGAATGAAACTCATTGGTTCTTGTGGAAGCTCAAACGTGCTGCATAACACGAGAATGAACCTTGTTGGTTGTTGTGGAAGCTGAAACGTGTTGCGTAACATGAGAATGAACCTCATTGGTTCTTGAGGAAGTTCAAATGTGCTGCATAACACGAGAATGAACCTCATTGGTTCTTGAGGAAGTTCAAACGTGCTGCGTAACACAAAAATGAACCTCATTGGTTCTTTAGCAAGTTCAAACGTGCTGCATAACACGAGAATGAACCTCGTTGGTTCTTGTAGAAGCTCAAACATGCTGCGTAACACGAGAATGATCCACATTGGTTCTTGGTGAAGTTCAAACGTGCTGCGTAACACGATAATGATCCTCATTGGTTCTTGTGTAAGCTGAAACCTGCTGCATAACATGAGAATGATCCTCATTGGTTCTTGAGGAAATTCAAACGTGATGCGTAACATGAAAATGAACCTCATCGGTTCTTGTGGAAGCTCAAACATGCTGCGTAACACCCGATAATGAACCTCATTGGTTCTTGTCAACTCAAACGTGCTGCGTAACAAGAATGAACTGATTAAAAAAACTAGAAGCTAACCATGCATTACAGCAGCGTCACATGAGTGTAACTGCAATTGAGTCAATAGTCCAGAATCATCTCAACCTGTTAATCATGTCTACTGGTATATCGTCCACCCATAGTGAGTGTTGTTGGATAATGAGAACTACTTTTTCTCTTTTAAATGCAGATTTATCAGTCATGGTTGGACAAGTCAACACCGTTCTCAGCATTCCGATGGGCAGCTACTCTTCTTCTAACAGCCATATATATGATCAGAGTATATATTCTACAGGTATAAACAACGCCATCTGTTTAGGAATGTTTGCAAAATACTTCAATTTTATCTATTTCATTTATGTTTTGACAATGAGGGAAGAGTTATTATGCAATTGTAGACTTATCATAATGTTCTTGTTGTGTAATTGCGTCTTGCAGGTCTACAAATTTGATATGAGTAACTGTTGCATTTTTCATCACAAAACAATCAAATGCACTGAATCATTTGTCTTTTATTAGGGCTGGTACATAGTCACATATGCTCTCGGGATCTACCACCTTAACCTCTTCATTGCTTTCCTCTCACCAAAAGTGGATCCGTCATTGCTTGATGATCCAGGTAAGACATGCTTTTCAAATGATCTTCTTATCATCAGTGATGTTTGCTTCGCTGAGGTGAATTTTTTTTTTTATTATTATTTTTTTTTTTAATCAATATCTCCCTTCACTAGATGAGGGTCCAGCACTACCCACAAAACAGAATGAAGAGTTCCGGCCATTCATTAGGAGGTTGCCAGAGTTCAAATTCTGGTGAGTTGTCGCATTTCAAGAGCCCATGGAATGGCTTGATGAGTGCCGTTTTCTCCAGAGAATATTTTTTGTCTTGATCCAGTGACATACAGAAATGACCAGAAATAAAGCCCAATTATTTCCACTAGCAGAATCCAGTGATAAAAATGTAATTGTGTATAATACGTAATGTCACAAAATTAGTATGAATAAAAAGTAAGGCTGTACATGTTATCATTTTTAAAGCTACTTAAGAAATTTAATTATGAATGCATAATTCATTCAATTCGTGTTAGTACTGATCATGTGAAGATTTTGCAGCGCTGTGCCACTGCTGAATACATTGTAGGGGAAACACTGACAAGAGTATGCAAGCAAGAGTTTGTTAGTTGACAGCAACACACAGATCTAGGCAAACAATGACACTCAGAACTGTCCTGTTACTAAAGCTAGCATTACAACAACGGCATATTTTGGTTCTGTGAAACAGCAAAAGCATGTTACTCGCATGAAGCAGAAACGACAAAACCTCAGCATCCGATTTCAGGCCTTCCTGCTTTGGTCACCAGGGGTCACTCGTTTAAAATAATAACAAAAGACGTACTTTGATGACGTCGGGAAAGAGCGTGGGCTCACGGGAGTTGCTGTCGCTGTCAATGACAACCAGCTCAGCTCATGACATGACATCATCGTTTCACAAAATATACGGATATACGGCATCTCTCTGTAGATTTAGCTTGTCAAGAAGCTTTAAATGCAACGCCAATGTTTACCTGTGTCATGCTTCTCCTGTCCCAAACCCTTCTCGGGTTATATTTTTCACCCGTACGTTTGAGCTTTAGCTAATGAGCTGGCTGTAGCAGCAGAACGTGCAGGCAAAGCGTAATCGTGGTCCATAACAACAATACAGACGAATATAAATATTTATATTATGCTCCTTCAATGAATGACCTATTTTAGAACATTTTTCATATATAGGGCGCACCGGATTATAAAGCTCATAAGATACTGCAGTCAAACGTTTGACTGGGTTTGCGTTATGCATCCACTATGTGCTAAAGGCTAAAGAGAATGTAGTGAGTGCGCGGCGCCGAAGGTGAGGCGTTTATTTAGTAAACATGAGCGCGCTGAAGCGGGCACGTACATTCGCAGCCTGACTCATAATGAGTATTCAATGTGCGCGGCTCGCTAACAGCAACAGTTGGCTGTTTTGAATGAGACGACACGGTTACTGTGAACGGGGAGCGCTTTATGCGTGAGCAGCACCGGGGACAGTGTGTCTGTTAAGAGTGAGCGCTCGTGAGCGGGCACGTGATTTACACACATAAAAATACGTACTACTTTTTTTTCTTCGTCATTTTCTTTGCTTTATTGGCGGTAGTCCAGTGTTCCCCTTTGTGTTTGGCGGTTTCGTCTGGTTCCGCAAGGAAGTTAGAGAAAATAGAGGAGTCAAAGGTTATATGACGCCATACACGGGCGACGAAACGGAAATAAAGAAACGTCCCGTGTCTTCGAATTAAACTATAAGTTTCTCCGTATTTGAAAGTTGGTGGAAACTGTCGGGATAATGTAAGTACACATCTAATAGAAATATATAACATAGATACAGTTATTTTTGCTATTTTTAAAGCAGAAAAATTACATATTGTGGCTTTAAATGCATTTTGTTGTATATTTGGATTGTTTATAAGTACAGAAAAGATGAAATTATTCTCTTCAGGTGCTTCATTTATATCTTTATATTCTGTTTTGGTCATATTTTTCAACCGGTTCAGATTTTTCTGTTTTCTATGACGTTTTTTTAACTACAGCGTCACGTATTTGCAGTGGAACTGCCAAATAAAGACATTGACTACTGGTCCAAAACTTCGAGCAATCCGCCATTATTATTTCTCGCTCCGATTTTGTAGTCCGAGCTCAATGATGCAGAAGTTACGAGAGGGCAAGTAAAAATGTTCGGTTTTTGGATGTACGTTAGTGACCTGAAGCACTTCAAGGATTCCCACTTCAACAACCTCCGCCAGTAACGTTATACAGAAGGGTTTGCCTATTGACTTCGTCTGAATGAGAGGTAACGTTAAATTCCTTCTATCTTTGGAGACGACGAACAGAGCATAAGCTGTAAATATCGTTAATAAAAAAAAAAGTACTTTACTTTCTTAAAACACATGGTGGTCATGGTTTAGCAGTACCTTTGTCTTTCTTTGTTTTTGTTTTGAAGTAACGTTAGCTACACGTCTGCAGTATTATTGTTCTTGAGTTTCATCAATGGTCATTTAGCTGCTTTTCTGATGCTTTTCTAAATGTATCATATTATCAATACAGATTGTTTGTGGTAAGATTAGACCGTAGTCATTTATCTTGTCAGTGTGCTTGTTTTAACAAGAGAAATAGTCGACTTTCACTAATAACACAACAGTTAACTCGCATACCAATACATGAAGAGGTTGTTCTGCAGGTTCGTCGTCGTCTTTATCAACTCGCTCGCTCTGGCTCGAATATGTAAGGCTTGATGGACAAGTCTTCTGTTGTTGACATTTTATTAACGTGTGAATAAAAATGTTCTTTGAAGGTATCGTATATAATCGTATATCTCTAATCAAACTACAATAATGGCCGAACGTGGGGAGTTGAACTGACCGTGAACTCATCGACCTGGAGAGTGGGCGGGGTATGACGCATCTCCTTTTTATTTAAAGGGGACGCATTGAAACGGGTCGCTCAAAGAAGCACATCAGAAAAGGGGCTTGTGGAGCTATAATAATGAGGAATTCAGACCCAAGCATTGCAGTTATGTTTTATATTTATTTTTACATTATTTAATTTCTTCCATGTAAAGCACTTTGAATTGCCACTGTGTATGAAATGTGCTATATAAATAAACTTGCCTTGCCTTGCCTTGCCTTATATAGACCACAACGGTATGATTTATATGTAAAAATGAATGATTTAAAAGCATGATATGTACCCTTTAAATATATCAGCACTTACTGCACCTTTAAATCTCATGAGCATCTGTGCTGGGATAGGTTTTGCTTCCAACACAAATCGGCAAAACAGGAGAACAATACCAAACGTCTGCAGATTTATTGTGATTTGCTAATATATCAGTTGTCCACCATATATTGTTCAATTTTATTGTTTTCAATGTTAGAATAAGTTCACAGTAAAGTTGTTTTTTTGCATATTTGATTAATTTATTATTATATTCCATTCAAGTGATTCAGTTTAGTTTTTTTTTTTTTTTTTTTTTTTTGGTTGACGTTTCAGGCATTCAGCGACAAAGGGCATCGTCATCGCTATGATTTGCACATTCTTCGACGCCTTTGACGTTCCGGTGTTCTGGCCCATCCTCGTAATGTATTTCATCATGCTGTTCTGCATCACCATGAAGCGGCAGATCAAGGTTCGTCAACAGAAGCTTTTCTTTTGAGAGATTTCTGGTTCATATAGCTGAGCTGTTAAAAGCAGTGTTCTCTAAAATTAGAGTTTCAGTGATGTAATCTACTAAACTGTTGTTAACTTGAGGTTTTGACTCTGTTTGTGTTTCCTCTACAGCACATGATCAAGTATAGATACCTGCCCTTCACACATGGGAAGAGGACTTACAGAGGCAAGGAAGAGACTGCGAAAACCTTTGCTAGTTAAAATTCCCCTTCCTGAAATTAAAGTTATTGATGAAGAATGGTGCGTAACGGGGGTTGAGGTTTTTTTTCTTTTCTTTTTTTCTCTTTTGCTTTTTCTGAGTAAGAAAAAGCCAAGCCTGTTGAAACTTTTGATCGACATTGAAACTGTAACGATGCCTTTAAGCGTTTGGGCCTTTGAGAAATGCTGTTGAGAGCTTCTACACTGGCAAATTTTAATATATTTGGACAACTAAGTATGAGATTTGACAGATTTTTTGCTCAGTGGTCCCCATTCTTCGTCATACATAGAGGATTTGATACTCCTTTCCGGTTTGTTTTTAAAAAGGAAAATCTAATTTCATCACCATTCACTCGTCCTCATGTCATTTCAAACCCGTATAACTTTTTCTCAATGGAACATAAAACGAAAGATTTTACAGAATGTCCCTGCTGTTCTTTTACATGCTCCTTATTTTATGGAAAATGGCAGCATAGATTCTGCAGTGTGTGTTTAACTGATGAAAATAGTCATGATGAGAAACGAGTTTTGGTTGAACTATTCCTGATTATTTACAAACCTGGTAAATATATAATATAAAATAGTGGGAAGTTTAATATTCGAACCCTGGTACATTTGATGTCTTTCATAGATAATAACATTGGATTCAGACTAATGCAAGAAGCTTCCATGAAGAGAGAGGAGACATTATTGATCATAGGAACTTAGTGGAGTTCCATCTTGCCACATGTTAATATTTGCCTTTTATGAACCTTTATAAATCTATTAATGTGCTGTAGCATTGTATTTAATTTTTGTAGATAGTTGTCCATCTTATTCACATGCAGTCGTGCTGTTTGTAAGTTATTCTTCAGTAGGTAAACCGTTTCAAACCCCCTCACTTTGTACGTCAGGATTTTTAAAGCAAACGTGCATTCCATTAAAATGTTGATACAAAAATACTGGCTGTATGTTTTTATCGTTCAAGCATTCCCAATTAAAACTGTCTCTCTTTTTTCTTTTACAGAGGAAACATAAAGTTGAGTGCTTTAACTATTACAAATGGATGGCGAGGGTTGAAGGTTGTAATTTGTTTTTTTTTTTCTTTTCTTTTCTGTTTTTTTTTTTTTTTTTTTGAGCTGGGCCATGACTAGTATATATTTTATATTTTTTGGGCAATTGTAGAGAACTTCAATAACTTCAATAAGCATTTGAGATGAGGATACATTTTTCCTATTAGATTGCAGGGTTTTTTTTTTGGAGGGGAGATATATATATAAAAAAATGTATAATGTATAATTTTTTTAATGGTTAGCATGTTTTTTTTTTTTTTTTTTGTTTGTTTTTTTTTTTTGAAAATGCCATTTTTAATGTATTAAATTAATCTTCATCAAAACAAAATAATAGCTTTGTTAATTCCTGATTAAAGACATTGCATGTTTTAGGTTTTCTTGTGCTGCTGGTTAAGAGAAAACAAGATGATTTTAATAACCAAGTGTACATTTTTCACTTCAAATGCTATTAAAAGGCTGTGTCCCTTCACTGCTTATTACTTTTTTGTTTTTATTGTTATATATATATATATATATATATATATGTATGTATGTATGTATGTGTGTGTGTGTGTGTATACGTATATATATATATATATATATATATATATATATGTGTGTGTGTGTGTGTGTGTGTATATATATACAGTATATATATATATATATATATATATATATATATATATATATGTGTGTGTGTGTGTGTGTGTTTGTGTAAATTTAGTGATAAATCAATTGAAGTCTGTTGATAATTCTGGTAACACTTTATTTTATTGTCCTTGTTACTCATGTAATGTTACTCATTACTAAACCAAACCCTAACCTTATGTTAATTAATATTACTCTGCACTTAATGCTATAATTACACTTTAACAAGGACACCTTAAAATAATAGTAACATATTTCTGTATTCTACTTGCAAGAGTGTTTGGTTGAGTCTGAATCAAAGATAAAGTGTATTGTATTAGATGCATTATAATTCTGTATGTACTATGAAAATTTGATAAACACGATCTTACAACATTTTGCATTTCCATTTACAGTACAGAAGCCCCAAAGAGACACTTGGGTTCAATCCTACAGCAATCCTACTGGCATAATGTCGTTCTGGCAAGCGCATGTAATACGAACTTTTATCCCATTAACCCTCAGGTGCTCTTTGGTCAAAACAAAAAATTTTCTGTTTTGAAATTTTAAAAATCACAGCTTCATCGGAATGTTACAAAACTTGGTGACTTTTATGGCATTGGGTATGTGAACAAAAAAAAATTGAGGTCATGTGCTCTTCGGTCAAAAATGACTGACAGGAAATGAATGGGAAATTGACAAAAACACAAAAACTTTGAGAATTTTTGTGTGTACAATCTACAAATCGGCCACGATGCAGAAAAAAAGTGCTCAGCATTGAAGGGGTGACACTCTAAAACATCAAGAGTGCAAAACAGACATACCCACCCCTACACACACACATACACACACACTTTTATACACAAAAACACCAATAAATTGTGATTAAAGAAATCTGTTTTGAATATTTAAAAATCACAGCTTCTTCAGAAAATTACGAAACTTGGTGACTTTTATGGCATTGGGTATGTGAACACAAAAAAAATTGAGGTCATGATTCCAGCAATTTAAGTGGTCGTAAAAAAATTTGTCACTTTTGCTCTTCTGTCAAAAATGACGACCCATAGGAAATGAATGGGAAATTGACCAAAAAAAAATTCTCTGAATTTTTGTATTTACAATCTACAAATCGGCCACAATTCTAAAGAAAAAGTACACCACAGGAAAGGGGTGACACTCTACAACATCTACAGTCATGGTCAAAATTAATGGCACCCCTGGTAAATATGATGAAAACTGGCTGTAAAAAATAATTCTGCATTGTTTATCCTTTTGATCTTCCATTAAAAAAAATTGGCAAAATTATAACCTTTCATTGAAGTCAAAAAATTGAAAGTGGGGGTAAATCACACTATGAAATAAATGTTTTTCTCCAAAACACTCTGGCCATAATTATTGGCACCTTGTTACTAAAAACTTTTTGCAACCTCCTTTTGCCAAGATAACAGATCTGAGTCTTCTCCTATAATTCCTGATGAGTTTGGAGAACACCTGATCAGAGATCAGAGACCATTCCTCCATACAGGCTCTCTCCAGATCCTGCAGATTCCCAGATCCATGTTGGTGCTTCATCTCTTCAGTTCACTCCACTCATCAGGTCAGGGTCTGGGATGGTCATGGCAGAAGCTTCATTTTATGCTCCGTAACTAATTTTTGTGTTGATTTTGATTTTTGTTTTGGATCGTTGTCCTGATGGAAAATCCAACCACGGCCCATTATAAGATTTCTAGGAGAAGGCGTCAGGTTTTTATTTTTTATCTCTTTGTATTTGATAGAATCCATAACACCATGTATCTGAACAAGATGTCCAGGACCTCCAGCAAATAAATAGGCCCACAACATACAAGATCCAGCAGTATATTTAACCGTAGGCATGGGGTACTCTTCATCCCTGTTTGCACCAAACACATCTGCTGGGTTTGCTGCCAAAAAGCCCCTTTTTTAGTTTCATCTGACCATAGAATCCGGTCTCTTTTGAAGATCCAGTCGTGTCTGACACCTGAATATACTGGAGTTTGTTTTTGGATGAGCGAGGAGCATTTTTCTTAAAATCCTCTCAAACAACATGTGGGGATGTAGGGATTGTTTGATATTTTTTTATTTTAGGTTTTCTGACCGTAAGACTCAAGTAATCTCTGCAATTCTCCATCTGTGATCCTTGAAGTGTCTTTGGACACTCAAACTTTCATCCTCACCATCCATTAAGGCAAAATAGACACACGTCCTCTTCCTGGCAGAATCATAACATCTTTAGTTGATTATAACTTCTTAATTATTGCCCTGATGGTCAAAATGGGAATTTTCAATTCTTTAGCTATTTTCTTACATCCACTTTCTATTTTGTGAAGCTCAACAATCTTTTGATGCACATCAGAACCATGTTCTTTGGTTTTATTCATTGTGATGGATGATTCAGGGAATTTGACCTTTGTGCTTCCTAATATTTAAACTCCTTGAAACAAGAAGTCATAGCTGGACAATTTCATGTTCCTAGTCATCCTGATGTGCTTAAAAAAATAAATATTAATGGGAATGTACTTCAGAGATATTTTTCTCATAAAAAAATTCTAGGGGTGCCAACAATTATGGCCAGAGTGTTTTGGAGAAAAACATTTATTTCATAGTGTGATTTACCCCCACTTTCAATTCTTTTGCTTCAATGAAAGGTTAGAATTTTGCCATTTTTTTGAATGGAAGATCAAAAGGATAAACAATCCAGAATTATTTTTTACAGCCAGTTTTCATCATATTTACCAGGGGTGCCATTAATTTTGACCATGACTGCAGAGTGCAAAACAGACACACCCACCAACACACACACCCATACAAACACACTTTTATACACATACACACCAATAAATTTTGATTACAAAAAGTATGTTTTGAATTTTTAAAAATCACAGCTTCATCGCGATGTTACGAAACTTGGTGACCTTTATGGCATTATGTATGTGAACACATAAAAAAATTGAGGTCATGATCTGAGCATGCTAAGTGGTCTTAAAAAAAATAGTCACACTTGTGGTCTTTGGTCAAAAAATGACCCCATAGGAAATGAATGGGAAATTGTAAAAAAAAAAAAAATGAAAATAAAATTGTGAATATTTGTTTTTTGTCATTTTTTCTAAGAAATAGTTTTTGAGATTGTTTCAACTATATATACAAATCCACAAATCCAAAAAAACACATGTCATCTAGTGGTTACACTATGATTCTATGCTTTTTCTCTATACTGTAACCAGATGGTGCTAATTTTCTTCAAAAAATATTTTTTTTCTGAAGGCCTAGACTCTATATTAAACTAAAATACTGCATTAATACTGCATTCCATGGCAAAAATAAACCATAAATATTGCATAAATATTAATAAATTCAATTAAATTGTCTCAAAATACTAAATTAAAAAGAATAAATATTATAGAACAAAAATAAATTGCATTGGTTTTACTGGGATGGAGAAAGTTTCATTTTTAGGTGTCCGGTCACTTTTGACCGGGAAGATAACAAGTGTGACTCCGAAACGAAGAGCACCTGAGGGTTAACCATTTGCTATATAGTAGGGAGGTTAAGCCCAAAAAATAGGTCTTTGACTTCAAGTCATGATGCAAAGGTCTCCTTTGGTATGGAAGTACCTTAGGGTCATAGAAATAAATGTATCCTAAGACACAAGTGAGATCACACTTTTGTTCAAAAATGGCCGCCAATGCGCCGAAAATACTCTAGAGCCCATATCTTTCCTTCACGCTATAATGCCAAATTTAGTGTCAAAGTGTACATTTTTGGGGTCAAGGAATCCAATTGGTTTCAAGTTTAAAAAAAAAATAATTTTCCCCATACCATGACAATTGGGGGTAAATATGCACATTTCACGTAAAAATTAGAGATGGTGCTCACTGCGGAACATGAAATCCACAGGGAGGAGTCGGATCCAGATCCAACTCCTCCCACCTTACATACACCTAAACCTAACCAACTCCGCCCCCTGATCCCTAAACCGACCCCTAATCTCTAAACCCACCCCTAATCCTACCTATCTCCACCCCTTGGATCGTGATCCGACTCCTCCGAGTGGATCTCATGTTCTGCATTGTGGTGCTACTGAAAAATTATGTCATCAGTGTGACTTTAATTTTGTATTTAAGCAGTGCAGCTACTTCTGTACATTACATTTGTCCTAAGTAGCATGAGATTTCGACCAGTCAGGAGTAGCCTATAGCAAATCAGTTCCTGCAACAACACATCCCATCTTCACCAGGAGCTGTGACAGCTGTTGAAGGTCAGAGGTGACAGGTTAACACTTTAAGGTACGTATGACTTTCTTGTTAAATAGAAAAATGTTTTTAATGTTAGATAACTAATAACTCGCTAGATAGTTCACTATGGAAAAAAAAAAACCTTAGAGGGAAAACCTCTTCTCGAGAATACTAAAGGCAAAAATGATCCTTATAATTTGTCAAGTCAAGTCACATTTATTTATATAGCGCTTTTCACAATACAGATTGTATCAAAGCAGCTTCACAGTGATAACATGAAAGTAGTACAACACAGATCAATAATATTGTTAATATTAAATAATAAATAAATAACCCCGACTATGCAAGCCAAAAGCAAGGCAAAAGCAAGGCGACAGTGGCAAGGAACCAAAACTCCATCAGATTGGATGGAGAAGAAAACCTTTAAATTTGTATTAATTTAAATGCACTTGCTGCAGCTAGCAGACCTAGGCAAGGCAGCTTGCGCGCCTATTGGATGTTCTGCGGTAGAGCCCTGCGCTGGACTGTTTTCTTCATCCCGCCCACGTCCGCTGAATTTCTGACCATTACCGCCCGCTCCCGCAACGTATGTGCTCCACTCCCACCCGCTCCCGCAATATGTCCACTCCCGTCTGCACCCGCAAAACTCTGAGAATTTATTCCCGCACAATAATAGAGATGCATTGATTTTGTGTCTTCTCCCATCCCACAGTATTTCTATTGCTATTATTAAAGAGAATCATGGGGTTGTTTTTTTTGTTACCCTGGCCTGCATGTATTCTGACGCACTGATCAGGAAGATGAATAGTAGTCCAAATGTCAGACTTGCCTTGCTTAGGTTTTGTGCTGTAAATACCTCGTTTGAGGATCTTTTCCACATCATTTATTGACATCTCCATCATGTCGCTAGGCTACCTCCCGATCCCGCAGTTTTTTTTTAGCCACCCATTCCCACCCGCAGCAAAGTTCAAAGTGCCCTCTCCCGCGTGATTTGCGTTGGGTCCTGCGGGACCCGGCGGGACTCAATCCCAATGCAGCCCTCCACTCTGCGGCAACTGCTGCAACCTATCGAGGGACTGCTTGTGACGTAAGCACCAATGAGGGCGCCGGGGCCCGTCCCGTGCGAATGGGCGTGGCTTATGCCTATATAAGCCAGAGCTTGATAGGATGCTCCTTGGTTTTCACCGAGTGAAGCGAAACCAGATGGTAGCACAACCAAGTCTTGGTTTGAGGATGACCTTGTAGTCATTAGGCCCAAACTCAAGGCACGATGCGCTAACAGAAAGTGCGTGTAAGTCACCCACCCACTTGACTGAGGCGATAGCCAGGCGGTTTTCAATGAGAGATACGTAAGGTCCACAGACTGTAGAGGGTTGAAAGGGGCACCCTTCATGGCCTTAAAGACCAAGGAAAGGTCCCATATGGTAACCGAGGGGGGGATGAGGAGGGTTCATCCTTCTAGCTCCCCCGAGGAAGCGGACTATACAAGGTCGTTCCTACCCAGTGACTGGCCATGCGAATGTTTGAAAAGAGCAGCAATAGCCGCCACATTTACCTTGAGCATGGATGGGGATCTGCCCTTATCCAAGAGCTCCTGTAGGAAGGAGAGAACCTCCGATAATTCACAATCTTGTGGATCAGGGTTGCGGGCTGAGCACCAACTTGAGAACACTGACCACTTGGAAGCATAAAGCCGTCTAGTAGAGGGCGCTCTAGCTTGCGTAATCGTGTTTAACACACCGTCGGGGAGACTCATGGGTACCCGTTGATGGCCCACACATGCAGAGCCCAAAGCTCGAGTCGTGCCAAATCGTCCCCACGGCCTGTGAGAGGAGATCTCTCCTCAATGGGACAGGCCACGCAGCCAAGCTCTGAAGCTGCAACAGCTCCGGAAACCAAACTTGGTTCGGCCAGAACTGTGCTACTAGAAGCACAGAGGAACCATTCTCCCTGATATGCTTGATTACCTGTGGTAACAGCATGATCACAGGGAAAGCATAGAGAGGGCCGCTGGGCCAGTGATGGGCCAGCACGTCCTTGTTCTTTGTGAAGCATATTGGACACTAAGTGTTGTCTTGAGACACAAAGAGGCCGACTTCTGCTGTACCAAAGGTGTCCCACAACAGCTGAACTGTCTGAGGGTGGAAAGACCATTCCCCTAGGGGAACGTTGTCCCTGGACAGCTTGTCTGGACCCACATTCAGATGGCCTGGCACACGCACCGCTCTCAACGAGAGTAGGTTGCGCTGAACACATACAAGCAGGCGTTCTGCCAGTGCATGAAGGTTCCGTGATCTCAGACCACCCTGGCGATTTATGTAGGAAACCACCGACATGTTGTCCGTGCGGCCCTTTAGAGGGGGAAGAAAGAACCGCAAGGTATTCTCAACCGCCTTCATCTCTAGACAGTTTATGCGCAAGCTCTTATCTTGTCTTGACCACAGGCCAAAAGTCGGTCTGCCATTGTAGAGGGCGTCCCAGCCCAAATTGGAGGCATCTGTCGAAACCACTTTCAGTTTCGAGATTACCCCCAGGTTTACACCTGTCTGATACCAGTCGACCGCCTCACAGGGCTCCAGAGCTGTGATACAGTTCTGAGTTACCTTGAGACATAAACGACCAGATGCCCGTGCTCAACGCGGGACCCGCATCTTCAGCCAGTGCTGTAAAGGCTGTAAAGGCGAAGCAGAAATTATTAAAGGGATAGTTCACTTTGAAATTAATTTTTGTTATGTTTTAGATTATCTCAAGTGCATCCAAAATTTAGGTGTTTTTATTTCCGCAGTAGTTTCATTTTTTTATATTTTTAGGTCAAACCATTTGTGTCTATCAGTTATATAATGGAGGTCTATGGAGTCCACCTCAAAAAGCATGCACAGAGAAGTCCAAATTAAACATGATCGAAACGAGCAGTTTGTGTGAGAAAACGAACAGTATTTATATTGTTTTTACCTCGTTACCACAGCCACAAAGCGCCTGCGCCCTCAGATCACTTGGACGTGGCTGTGGTTACAAGAGGTAAAACGATATAAATACTGTTCGTTTTCTCACACAAACCACTCGTTTCGTGTCTTTGGCCATCAATGTGTACTTACATTTACGAGTCATTAAATCATGTTTTATTTGGACTTCTCTGTGCATGCTCTTTGAGGTGGACCCCATAGACCTCCATCATATGACTGATAGACTCAAACAGTTTGACCTAAAAAATTAAACTACTGTGGAAACAAAGACACCTACATCTTGGATGCCCTTGAGGTAAGCCAAAACATATCAAAAATTAATTTCCAAGTGAACTATCCCTCTATCCCTTTAAGTTGTCAATGGACTGTGTGTTTGGCATGCTTTTTTTGATAAAAAAAATTGTATACTTCACCTCCAATTAAGGACAACATTCAGACTGATCTCATGAAGTAGCGTGTGTATGACACGCCAATTCGTATTTCCATTTTTGGCGTGCTATCAAGACGCATAATCGCCTTTCAGCGTGTTTATGAACGCCGTTGACTTAACGTTATATAAATATATGAGTTACCTCAACCTCATCCCTAAACCTAACCATCACTGGGGTTAATGGCATTTATGACTGTTCCCTTACCATCCTAGGTAAAAAAAAGATATGACTTACCTCAACCCCATCCCTAAACTTAACCGTCACTGGGGTTAATGGCATTTATGACTGGAGATTTGACTGTGTGTACAGACACGCGGAATGACGCAGACGTTACCCAGACAGCAAACTGACATTGAATCAACGTGGAAACGACGTCTCTCATGACATTGAAACAACGTTGATTTGCTCATCGAATTAACGTTGAACCAACGTCAGACGCGGCATTCTTCAAAGCTAAATGAAATCGAAAATTGGTTTGCTTTCATAACGTTGAAACAACGCGTTGATTTCAAGTTGATTTTCCGTTAGTTTTGAAAGAATGACGCGTCTGACGTTGGTTCAACGTTAATTCGATGAGCAAAACAATGTCAGATCAACGTTGTTTCGATGTCATATTTCCACGTTGATTGAATGTCAGTTTGCTATCTGGGTAATGGCGTAGACATATACGCATACACGCGGATAGCTCAAAATGCGTAGAGATAACAAGCCACCTGACTCGAAAGTGGTGTATATGTTTACGCAAAAGTCATGATGTCATGTTGCAACATTATTGTTTTCTAGTTTTGGAACCTACTTTATTGGACTCCTTGACCACAACAATGTACACGTTGATACCAAATTTTTCATTATAGCTATAACAGAAGCAAAGATGTGGGCTTCTCAAGTATGATTGGTGGCCATTTTAAAAAAAAATGTGCATATATAAGAAACAAAATGTGATCTCACTTGTGTCTTAGGATAAATTTATTTCTATGGCCATAAGGTACTTCCTTACCAAAGTTGACCTTTGCATCATGACTTGAAGTCAAAAGTCACTTAACCTCTCTACTAATATGTTTGAATTCAAATTTGATGGTATGTTATACTCCTGAGACCATATTATACTTTTTTCCTTTGTAAAGAACATGATATTTTAGTGAATTTGTTTGGTTTCATAACAACAGCTTCCACTCCTTAAAAAATATTGACATTAACTGAATTATCAAATTTAGCACTCTTATGGAAATATTATGATATTTGAAATTATTATTAAAAATGTGACTCGTTTTTTAAATTGAGCGTCATAAATAAACATCTCAGGAAAACCTTATGGAGTTTCAAATCAGAATATGAAAACAGGGCATTGATTTCATACATGTCCACATAGAGGACACCAGGACTTGTTTATCAGGCATTTTGGGACACACAACAAGTAAATAAGGAAAGAAATGCTATATCAACATTAGTGTTGTCTAATCAATTAATCGCATAGGCCTATAACATAAAAGTTTGTGTTTATATAATATACCGGTATGTGTGAGTGCGTGTCTGTTTATACACACCTGACAGACACACACACACACACACACACACACACATATATATATATATATATATATATATAGCACAAACTTTTATGTTAGATGTGATCAATGGGCTCTATGCACGGCGGTATTTCCGGTGAAGGATTAAGGATGCTCGATGACTTCCGATCGTATAGAGTCCAATGCAATACAGAGAATTTATATTGAATTTTATAGTCCATGGTTATAATAAAGAAAACAAATAAAACAGACACCCCTCGTTGTGTTTATGCTTCTTTTTAAAATTATATTAAATAAACATAACTATATATAAAATTACATCTAAACGTATGTACGTTTCGTTTCAAAGACGGGAGGACAGTAAATTTTGAAGACTCTGCCATAATCCCGTTTTCCTCGGTTCTCCTCCGCTTTAATCTACACAACCGGAAATGGACGAGCATCCTTGCGTCAAATGCGGAACTTATGCGTGCATATAGACGAATCCGGCGAAACTACCGGAAGTAAGCGGGGCGCCATTACTGAGCTGTTGCTGGGTAGCGTTGCGCCATTGCCTCCTATTGTTTTAGTTGCAACTTACGTCCACTGGAATAAACAGCCCGCGATTTACGACTGTCACTAACGTTACAACGTTACCAGTTCCAGTCTGTGCCACGTCAGACTGGGGAGATGATGTCCCCCATGTCGGACCGACAGGGGACGCTGTATCTGAGAATGAGATTATTTGTAAGTTGACCGTCATGACTCCGACACAACACAATACAGACAAACTTGTGTTGTGATATTATATATGTCTTTACTCATGTCAACTCAGGCAAAAAGCAGTTTTCATGTCAACTCTTCTTATGTTTCTTTTAACAGACGTCGGTTGCTGCAGCTATGAAGTCGGCAGGAAGCTCGGTGAAGGAGGATTTGGAAGCGTTTATGCTGGGACTCGCTTGAAAGATGGCCTTAAGGTATCACTTATTTTACTTGCATTATCTATCAGCGTATATTAGAATAACTCTTCTTTCAAGCATTCTCAGTGTATCTTATGTTCACTACTTAGAGCACCTGACCTCTCAGACCTTTTTAAATCGTTAGACATGCTCTACATGATTAGAATTTAAATTCATGAAACTGAACACGTCTGTTCAAGGTTGATGGCTGAAATATGAACTGCACACACATTGTAAATAATTCTAACTCAAATCCATTTTTTGTTTTGTTGATTAGGTGGCGCTGAAATTCGCTGATACCGCGGGTATTGAGTGGATCAACATTGTAAGTACTCTGTTTCTCTCAGTTCATTTTTTCAATGGACAAACTGCTATTGTCTGTAGTTTAGTAGTGTTCTACATCTTTTCTCCATGTACAGTAAGATCATAAGAATTGTCTTTCTTCTAGGAGGATAATCCTGAACCCGTTCCTCTAGAGATCGGTCTGCTAATTCTCGCCAACAAAGGCCCCAGGGTTCCCCAGATCATCCAGCTTCTGGACTGGGACGAAGAGCCAAATCGATACATTATGGTTTTAGAGTTCCCTACACCCTGCGAGAGCTTGATCGAATATCTAGACCGGCACGACTACTACATCGAAGAGAACGTGGCAAAGGTTATAATGCATCAGGCAGCAGTCGCAGCTCAAACATGCTGCCAACGTGGTGTGTTGCATCGCGACATAAAGTTAGAAAACCTCCTGATCAACCCGGAGACGCTGGATGTCAAATTGATTGACTTTGGATGCGGAGAAATCCTGACCGATCGGGGATACACGTCCTTTGCTGGTTTGTATTATTCCACAGAGCTGTAATGTGGGTCTCAAACTTAGATGACGGGCCAGAAGCCGTCAAGGTCTTACAAAGTATCATGTAATGGGATCCACCATTGTGAATCAATAGCATCAAATCATTTCTTGCATGCTAATACTTTTTTTTATCTTTTTTCCAGGCACAGAAGAGTACTGCCCCCCTGAGTATAAGTTATTCGGCCTATATCACGGGAAACAAGCGACAGTGTGGTCACTCGGGGTCCTCATGTTTACACTGGTGTGTGGAGAATTTCCAACTTCAGAAGACTTGGATATGCTAAATGACAACATCTGGACAAGAGATGGCGTATCACAAGGTGAGATCTACATTTCAGCAAAGATCACTTGCAATTCTAAATCATATAAAGTAGAACAAAGTAATATAAATGGTTGTGTGGGTAATGCAGTAATATTTAGATATTTCAGCTTAGACTCTTAATCAAAGAGAGCAAGTGTGGAGTTTAAGGTAATAATAGGACTTCTCTTCTCTTTCTTCACAGAATGCTGCAAATTACTTTGCTCTCTCCTACAAAGACACCCATCAAAGCAGCTTAAATTGGATGTTGTCTGTCTCCACAAGTGGTTTAAGTACTTCATATATAGATTTTATGAAGAAAGATCAGAAGACCTTCTACAGAAAGACTTACCACCCGCTGTTAAGGATTTTTAAAAACTCTTTATAAATAAACCACAGATTTGACTTTTAAACAACTGCATTGTCGACTGAAAATCTATTAAAACTTAATTTCGTGAGACAATAACTGTAGTATTTTAAATCTCACAGAGTTTCTCCTTTGAACGTTACTATTAATAATTGCGTCATGACCAAATACAACCAGAAACAATTGTTCAGTCTTGTTTGTGAAAGTTAATTCCTCGCGACCTGTTTTCAATTGTGTGGCGATTTGCACAGCCCGGCCAAGCAGCGCACGAAACAGGCATTTTTCTCAATTCCCGCTAAGAGAGGAATGGGAAAGTTGCCCTCCGCATTATGGCGGCGCCTGAAGATTTGTCTGGTCGTACGACGTGTATGATGTCATTGACATTTTTAAAGGGTAACTAAACCCTGGTCAGAGCCTGACTCCACCCACTGGCAATATTTGAAAAATGCTGGAAAACTGGGCAGAGCCCAGCGGAGGGGGGCATGCACCTGAGACTCATTGCTTTGTATGGAACTTGCTACGTCACCAACAACCGCTGTGTCACGTACCACCGCAAACATCCAATAGGAAAATTCAACTGCAGTAGCCACCGTTCAACCTGAAGAGGGCAGCACTAAGACGTTTTTACACCATATATTGTAGAAATAGAACACTTTATAAACAAATGCCAAAAAAGTTACTCGAATCAATGACTGGTATTAATAAAGATCCATTCTTACAGATCATTAACTAAAAAAAGTTGGTTAAGTGTTTAGTTACTCTTTAAAGACTTTTTAAAACAAAAAGTGACTCTAAAAAATCCAACACCCAGCAATGTGTAATTGCTTTGCATCTCCTTTCGAATACAACGTTCAAATTACTAGACAAAAAATAATATCCTTCCAGAGAAAAGTGTATTTTGAGGGGTATAACTCCATAGACCTCCATTTTCATCATGTGAGCGCCCTCATATGTCGAACTGCAACCAGTTCAGGACCCAGAAGTTTACTGATAATGGGAGTTCTCCCCATTTTAGATATTCTTTGGTTTGATCTTCAATTTCACAAAGATCACTTCTGTATCATAAAAAAACAGAACAAACAAACAGTGCACATCGTCTCCTTCCACAGACTCCGAGTCATCGGGACCCAGGTTGAGACATCCTTTCCAGTGATATACTAGCAAGATGAACCGCTGCAACCTAAGAGTCTGCCGGGTCAATTGAGAGGAGGTTTGGGGACTATTGAAGGCTATTGGTCGCTGTAGATATCAAACTGCCTCCCATGAAGGTAATTCTTCTATTTTTCCACCACCCAGACCACAGCCAGACACGCTTTTTCTGATGTGGAGTAATTTAGTTCTGCTCCTCGTAATGTCCTTGAAACATATGCTATTGCTCCTTCCCCCTCAGGTGTTTGCTGGGTGAGAATATCTCCCAATCCCACATCACTGGCACCTGTATGCTCCTGAAGAGGTTGGTTGAGGTCAGGCTGCATCAATACAGGTGGGTCTTGCAACAGAGTTTGCCAGGACCTTCTCCATAAGCCTCTGGAAGTGGCTGCAGCATTTCTGAGCCGGCATGAAACAGAATTGGAATAGCCCCTGGTTGGTGATAAATGCAGTTTTCTCTTTACTCTCTTCCTCCAGATCCACCTGACTACAGATCCAATGTGCTGAACCAGGTGGCGCCATCCATGGATTCCAGGATGTCATGAATAAGCGGCATTGGATAAGCTTCAGGTATGGTCTCTCTGTTAAGTCTCCTATAGTCCACACAGAACCTGGGGACGAGGACTACGGGTGATGACCATGGAGAGAAGGATGGCTCAATGATGCGGTCACTTGCTGGAAACCATCAGATCTCCTTTGAGGCGTGTCATGATCTGTTGAAGAACGAAAACTAAATCATCATGATTGTCTTTCATGATAATGAAGTATTTTTTAGTGAGACACTGAAATGTCGGCAACCAAAAATATTCAGGATTCAACAATAGACCCTGACACATTTAAAGGGATAATTCACCCAATAGTTAAAATTCACAACTACCAATTTGACACTTCAAAAAGTCCATAAAGAGATTAATGAGCGGTTTAGTCCAAAACTTTTCTGAAGAGACTGAATCGCTTTGAATTTAGGCTTTTATTCTGAAGATCTTTTATTTGGGACGTCACGAGGGCGAGTGATTTTGGACAGATTTTTGGGTGAACTATCCCTTTAAAACGTGTCACCGCGAGAAGCGCTAATGAAATGTCACCGCTATGGTCCTTGATTTTGGCCCTACAAAACTATTTCGTCCAAAACTGAAAATGAATCTCCACCACTTTACTACTTGTTACAGCACAATATAAACATCAAAAGATATTTAAAGCAGCGCTCAGTAAGACTGGGAACTTCTTTGCTGTTTTCTCGCAGGTTTCTCTCTCGAGCTCCCCCTACAGTTTCGTAGTATATATATATATGAGAAAACTGTCGCAAACTCGTTGTCAACTCCCCCCCTCCCATCTCGTTCAGGCCATGTGCATTTGTTTTCAGAGAAGCCGGCGAACATAGGCGTCATAGGCGAACGACAGGGTCGATTTTGTCCCCACCACTTTTGAAACATCTCGCGGCACAGATGTACCAATGCAAATAGATCATCTCCAGTTAACAGCATTCGTTTCATTTGTTTGTTAAATAACAGGCGATCTAGCACTGAAATGTGTTACCTTCTCTCAGAAACGCGCTTCAATCCGTGGCGGAGATTCTTTCCGGTGAAATCAGAAATCAAAATGCACACAAACGTGTCCCTTTTTCTCATGGGTTCTAATTCCGCTCTCGTATATTTTTTCCCCCTCATCAAAACATGTAAAACCACTGATAAACATTATATCAATTCAACCACTGATAAAAATTATTGGTTTTGATGAGGGGCAAAAAAAAAACTATTCGAGTGTAGAATTCTACCTCTGGAGTCTGGACGGACCATCACTGTATGCTATCAAGGGCGTATATTTTCTATATACTCACTATACTCGGACATTGTGCTTATTTTTATTTATGTGCATCAGGAAGCTACAGGACATCGTCTTTCAAAACATGACCCACTCGAAAGAGAAAAAAAGAATGAATGCGTTATTGTAGCCTACCCAGCACTTTTGAAAATGCCCTTCCGAATGCGTCTCTGTCCCCAGCACATTTCAAACCAAACTGACGCCCGAGCAATGTCCACTGAGGTATGTATGATTCTCAGAACAATATTATTATGTTGAGATAGTGTATATTTTTATTGTGTTACCAAACGTAATCAGTAACATTATGGTTAAAAATCAATACCATAAGAAATATTTACGCTATTTATTTATTTTTAGTTTAGCCTATATAGCTACTTAGATTATGCATTATCAAAATAAATGTTACGTTACATTCTTCTATCATTTTTCTGGTGATCCGAGTTGTCTATCGTAACGATTGACCAAAGAAAGTCAAACACGTTTTGTTTATTACAAGTTTGTTTATTTTATTATTGAAGCTTGAGACCGGTGGTACTGGTGGTCTGGAGTGCCCCTTACTCGGAGTTGATGACACTTGCCAACGCTTGTAGCTAAAAGGGAAAAAGAAAATGTATCAATCTTTTATCAACATCATTTATACACAAGGTCAAACTAGCACAGAGTTGCATGTGTGAAGTTGCAATGCAATTTCTCGTTTACTTATAGTTCTGTTTGTGTAAATGTGATTAAATAAATATAAAAAGTTGCATTATTAGCTAGCAGCTCTCGTGTCGGTTTATATCAAGTCAGCACAGTATATAACGTTACTAATTCTGAGGCTGACGACAAGCTACTAATGCATAATTTGTAGAATTTCATATCGATTTATAGGCGATCTGAGAAACACAAATAAACCCTGATAGAGGAACGGACAAAACACTAACTTACAGAAAACAAGCAAGTTTGTTTGCTAATGAAAATGCTAACATCTAAGTTACAGTATCTGACGTACTAGTAAGCCGGTAACAGACAGCGAGCATCATAAAAAAACAAAAACAAACAGACAATAGCAAACATCCCGACTCACGAGGTCACAATTACAAGAAATACAAACATTAAACACAGTTTATTATAAAGATACTTACAAGTGCAACAGCAAGTCCAGGTCAGCATCGGTTTTGCAGGCTTCGCTTTCTTTCAGTTCTCTCTATTCTGAAAAAGCCGGTCCGCTTTCTCTTTCTTTGTTCCTCTGATAAACACGTCCGAGCTTTCTTCTTCTTCTTTTACATCAGCCATCACGAAAACTTGAAGAACTCAATATCTAGCGTTACCTTTTTCTTATAGCTAGCCGGCTACTGGATGGATGGGGACGTGTACGCATGCGTGTGCTCGTATAGTGCCGTAAAGCAATTCGTTACCTCGCGAGACCTGAAATCTCACGATACTTCCTAACACTGAGGCCGGCGAGCCACCGGCCCAAAGTTGCAAGGGTGGTTTTGCGGCTCACAGGCACCAGGGGGGTGCGAGACGATCACCATTCAACACGAATTCAGTAATATAAACATTACAATGACTCCAAAGCTGTTCAATTAAGGTAAAAAAAGTTACTTAGTTCTGCTTTAATCGCTCAATACAAAACGTCAATACAAAACACCTTGTAAACAATTTAATGAAACATTAGTGATCTTAGGAAAATCATTAAATGTCCACAAACTCAAGAAAAAAACTGCGATTAAAGCTGTATCGGTATTTATAGACGTAAACCATTGTCGGTAATGATATAAAAGTGTTCGATATAGCGCTCAATATTTTCATTAAAATGTGCACGCTTCGCCCGTAGATCTTGGTTCATTTGAATTCGCCACAAAAGTATTTCTCCGTTATTAACCGCAGATCTCTGTTAGATCAAACAGCGCTGGCGTGGAAACCAGGAGAAACATTGTGCAGTGAATAATCTAGATATAGGTTTTAAGTCCACAGATCAGCAACATTCACCATGGATTTAATGTAGTAACACTAACTGTAACCATTAAAAGTTTGGCAGAAATAGTAAAATGCTTTCAAGTAGGTGTAACAGCCTTTTCCAGCACTTCGAAACTCAAATATTATCATATTTACATGTTATTTTTAATGTAATGACCAAATCATAATTTGTTAATCCTTCAAAGGTTACCCCCATTCATTAAACTAAAAGTTTCAAGACTCTCACTTATTTAAAATTAATTTTTCTTTTAATAAATTATAATTTTTTAAATCAAGGAAAAGTCTCTAGCATTTCTTTCTTTTTGCTGTATCAAAAACGTACGATCCGCGTCACCACTGTGTCCTATCAAACCAAACCGCGACACCACTGTGTCCTATCAAACCGAACTGTGAATTTTGTGAACATTACACCCCTACTTATTACAGTTGCTGATCTACCTCAAAGTTTGACATTGTTCTACGTTTACACTTTTTTTTTATTGCACACATTTTGTAACATTTTAAGTTCAAGAGTTTCTTTAACACATACCTTTTAACACATAAAGAACTTTTCTTCTTCTCTTTTTAAAAAAAAGAAAGAAATGAAACATTATAACGTGATAATTTTTTTTAGCTATATCGCACAGCACTCCATAGAGACGAGCAGTTCGATAAATATATGCACTATTTCATATTTATTATATTTTTACTTAAACTGTTGTCTTTATCATTCTGGGCTGCCTGCAACTAACGATTATTTTGATAATCAATTAATCGGACGATTATTTTTTCGATTAATCGATTAATCGGATAAAAAAATATATTTCATTTATTTGTTTATTATAACTAAATAAAACCCTAAAAACCACAGTCTTTTGTGTGTTAAACAATCTACTTAATACAGACAACTTCATTATAAAGAAAAACAACAAATAAAAAAAAATATATGACCATAACCTATGACAAAAATGCTATTGTAAACTAGATTACTGGATAACTCAGCAAAACTTAGCCTAGAAATATCACAAGTGCACAATAGTTTTATAAAATCTGAACATTTAGTGAAAAAAAAAACATTCCTTAGTGGGGAACAAATAAGAGACAATAAGTGTAGCACAAACTCTTGTAAAACGTTACACATTGCTCTTTGTATTGTTGTTATACATTCATGAAAAACATCGTAAAAATCAGATGCACAACTGTTTTAAATGTAAAGCACTGCTGTTTAGTGAGGAAGCAAAATATAATGGATAGGACAGAACAAGAAAGGCTATTAATAAGCTTTCATTGTGCAAAAGTATTATGACATGATCATGAAAGAGCTGCACAAAGTGCTTATGCGCATCGCGAGCGCTGAATGATGCGCTTGAAGCAACTCGGAGTCACAGGGCGGCGCGCAGCTCTTCAGTGTCCGCCGCATTAAAGGAAAACTCCACCGTTTTTTGAAATATGGCTTATTCACATTCTTTCCTACATTTAGATATGTGTGCAAATGCATTTTTGTCTCAGTGCATGCATTGTTTTAGTTTGACACAGGGTCGGCGCTAGCTTAGCTTAGCACAATGAATGGATTCCTTTGTTGCCAGCTAGCATGTCCTGAGTAAAAGTGATTAAAAAAAATAAACAAACCCACGTAATTACTTCTTGTGGCCTGCATTTTCACAACGAGTACAGATAGCGACGCAGATTAACACTAGGCGATTTCCTAGGCAGATATTGACTTGGGACTATATTAGGGGGAAGCACAGGCGAAGCACTGCTGCTAAGGCGAATCACTGCTACTTGGGCGCAGAGACGTCACGCAACACATGAAATCCCACGACTTCCGTAAACATACCGGCTTGAATAGTAGCTACCTGACTATTTTCCTTACAGTACATGACTGGCGATGAACATGGCTGATTTTGTGAGAGACGAAGAGGGTGACTTCTCAGACAGTCAAGACCCAGAGACTGTGCTGTGCTGAGGCGAGTGGGGCCGATGGCCAGGCTCAAAGCGTCAGATAAGATGAGCGTGCCCGCAGTTGTGTCACAGCTAACGTTACTGAGGATTTCACGGCACTGACCCTGATCCATCCTGCAGTACTCGTTTTTTTCCGGTGTGATAAGGTGAACTGGAAAAAACGCGCCACGCCGAATGGACCAAATGGATATGGGGTAAGTTATAACGATAACAGGTTATTCATGCTAAACAGGTAGAATTCAACATGACGTTCGTAGTCTAGATAAAGCTTCTCAGCATCGATCTTACAACAGAATAAAGACACAGATAAACATAAGGAAGAGAGTAATAAAAGAACTTACTTTGTTCTGCCTGCACTTTGAAAATAGATGGGACGGCCGTATCTTTCAGACGTAGTAACTTTACCGTCTTTCTGGGGACATATTCCATTTTTTTCAAGGGTAACGTTAGTCCTCTGGTGCAAAATGCTCTTCGCAAACAAAACTGTTTTATTTTGTCGAGTGGCATTGATGTAGGCTACAGATCTTCAGAGCAGCTAGCCATTTATTTCTCAGTTTCTGTGAAACATTACATTCGTGTAGTTCTTTGCTTGTTCTCACAACCTTTTGCTATGCAGGTAATTACCATGTTTGCTGTAACTTCTCAAAATAAATACTCCTAAAGCGAAGACACTTGTTGCAGGTCGCGCCGCTATGTTCTTCTTCTGTTTTTTTTTTACGCGCTGAACACCGGTATGTTTATGGAAGTCGTGGGATTTCATGTGTTGCGTGACGTCTCTGCGCCCAAGTAGCAGTGATTCGCCTTAGCAGCAGTGCTTCGCCTGTGCTTCCCCCTAATATAGTCCCAAGTCAATATCTGCCTAGGAAATCGCCTAGTGTTAATCTGCGTCACTATTTGTACTCGTTGTGAAAACGCAGGCCACAAGAAGTAATTACGTGGGTTTGTTTATTTTTTTTTAATCACTTTTACTCAGGACATGCTAGCTGGCAACAAAGGAATCCATTAATTGTGCTAAGCTAAGCTAGCGCCGACCCTGCCAAACTAAAACAATGCATGCACTGAGACAAAAATGCATTTGCACACATATCTAAATGTAGGAAAGAATGTGAATAAGCCGTATTTCAAAAAACGGTGGAGTTTTCCTTTAAAGTTAAAAGCACCCAGGAAAGAGAAAGACATACTGACTGTCACGTGTATTATACAGTATCTATGCAATAGTTTATTAAGCCTTTTCTTTTAACAGTTTTAAATTTCAGTTAGGCTACTGTGCAGGTGAAGAACAATTATAGTGCGCCGACTCTAGTGTTGTGATCTAACAGACACTCAGTAGAAAGTGATTAAGTTACAGCAATAAAAGTCTAGCAAGATAGAAAAACTATCATAGACATTTATCTACGGATCAATTATAATAATAACATTGAATCATGTTGAAAGAGTTTCATCATGTTAACTGTTGTAATGCGACGCGCTGTTTGAACACCGAATAGAGAATGACTGACAGCCGCAGTGGAGGGAAAAGCTTAGGTTAAAGTCCCCGTGAACCGGAAGTTGCAAACGATTTTTCTCCCGTGCTGTGACGTATTTCCAAGTGAAACGGAATATTGAACAGAGGGCAGGGTTTTACTCCAGCGCTCCTCCTCTCCATCTGTCGCTCATAGCAAACTAACGGTTTGAGGGGAGTGGTTAAGCGTTTCCCCACCCAAACTGTGAAACCTACGTCATCAACCGTTCCAGACCGGAAGTAACTTTTCAGATTTTGATTAAAGATTACCAAGGTAAAAAATTTTTTTAATATATATTTACTTGCACGGATTAATTGTTCACCACAAGACTAGTAATATGCGCTAACAAAGTAAATAGGTTCAATTTTGATTTCACGGGGACTTTAACTTGAATTTAATGACTTAAATACACATTTATATCTCACATTATACTATAGTATGGCTTCATAAAGTATATACGATTAACGTAGGTCACCTATTTTAGTTTCAAAACGGCGAATTTGCCGAAAGGTGAATGATTTTCGTGTATGCTGCATATTGATAGCGGTTTCCTGATGCCCGCAAATTAGTTCAAACTCATGGAATCAAGAGTGCGCATGCGAGACAGAAGATAATGTGCTCCAAACCGTCCGTGTTGCGCGCGCGAGACAGGGTAGAGCGGCGAGGGAGAGAGACTGCTTGTGTGCCTCATGAAGCGCATGTAAGAAGCGCATGTTGCATGTAAACAATCCCCGTGACGTAATCAGACCAAGTAATCGATAATGACATTCGTTGACAACGATTTTCATAATCGATTATAATCGATTTTATCGATTAGTTGTTGCAGCCCTTTAATGTATGTTTTAATAAATCTGCCAATAAAACATGTTATTACAGCCCTGTCTAAATGTTTACATTTCAACAATGAATTAGAGTAGAACGTATCATTAAATAGTTAAAGGGCCATGAACTGGCTTTTTAAATGTTATTATATTGTTGTCTGAGGTCAACTTATAACGTTCGCTTGGTTTTTGCATTCAAAAACATCAAAATGAACAAGTAATAGGCTATTTTGTACCCTGGTTGTGAGCCTACCTAAAAAACAGTCAGTTTTTATGGGCGTGTCGCACTGAAGACTTGGAAGTAAACACCCACTGCTGCGAGTGGAGAACAGTTTTGCATATTATAATGAGTTTCACTCACCCGTCGGTGTACATGGGGGAAAACGTCCTATGTTGTCAAATGGCAACCGGATTCGCCCATACATGTTCAACCCAGTCTGTGTGTTGCACAATATTCCTGTCAGATCCAATATAGACGGCACAGCACCGTTCTTTACTCTTAATCGGTCTGCAAATCCAGTCTTGTTGACAAAACAATCCTCAGTGAAATGAAGCGAACAGACGACGATGTTTTACCTCATCAGCTGGAACGTCATTAAAAATAAAGTTTATCCATGCAGTCCTATTGGAATCCACAGGAAGCTTATGCAGCGACTGTCTTGCACAACCAGGCACTGCACAATATTCTGTATTGCTCCGTACCCAGACAGCAAAAATCATGCGGGCCAGATCTGGCCCAGAACCTTCAGAAGTTCTGGGCCAGATCTGTAAAACGGACCCGGGCCGGTGTCCTTTAGCACAACGGGCCAATGCCGGTGTGGATCCGGTTTTCACATCTGGGCCGGCACTGGCCCAGCTCCAGAACAGATGAGAATTATTTTAGTTATTTGGCCCAAAGGTGGGCCAGATCTGGACCAGTTCCATACTGGATCCGGGCCAGATCTGGACAGGCACTGGGCCATCTCCATTTATTAGTTCTGGCCCGGAATCACACCACCTCTGGCATCTGTCATAACCTTGATCTATACCACAAACCATATACAAAAATACAGATTTTTTTCAGTTAAAGGGGCAGTTTAGTTTGTTTTAGATGTTGTGCATGATTCAGCTTGTACTATGGGTCCTAGTAATAGATATCAGTGAAGGTATACCATTTCTGTCTGAGAAGTGTAACAAATAATGACTTGTATATTTTCAAAGTACACTAAAGCTGATGATTCACAGAGCAACTTTTAGAGCAATTGTACTGGGCAATGTTGTCGTCAATTGTAATGAGTAAATATTACTACCGTAATCCCCTTCCCCCACCATCTTACGATTTCTTGTTTTACTTGCTTTTTTTTTTTCCTAGCATTTTAAACCCGATTACTTTTCTTTCTTGGAGCACAAAGCATGGATAGTCAAAGCTGTTACACAGACTGTTTCTATTTGTCCTGCATAGAATTTCAACAAAGAAAGTGATAGAACAGATGAGTGACACATTTAAAATTTTATTTAAAATACACATTTTAAAATTTTATTTTAAAATGTCTAAAATAAAAAAGACAGGACAGAAACTTAAAACAAAGTAGATAATTGCCAAACTAAAAATCAGTCTAATAAACACATTTCTACAGATAATTTCTGTCTTGAACAACTGTTGGAACAACCGTCACATAACGTCCAACAAACCATCATGGAAGAGTGTGGGATGGCTGATGCGTTCATTCCTGCAAAGTATAAAAAGAGTGTAAGAACTCAATTGATAATGGCAATCACAAATTACATGAAAATCCACTGAGATTGGTAATATTAAAGGGGACTAGGCTGGAAGATTTGACCTAAAATCAAAATCCAGATTAAGAGAACATTTTACCACAATTACAACTAATGAATGATTATCTTGTACCGCAAACATGCTTAACTTGTAGTTGGGGTGTTTTTTGTAGTTAAAGGACAACTCCGGCGCAAAATGAACCTTTGGTCTAATTACACATTGCTACCTAGTCAACCGTTATCTGAGATTTGTTTTCATGATTGCCGAATGTAAATAGTTTTATCTCTAAAAACAGTTTAGCCTATAACGCTAGTATAATGCTAGTATATAGGGCATAGAGTAATGACAAGTAAAAATCGCTTGTTATTACCACTAACAAGGCTCAAAATAGCCCCACACTAACACGACAGCATAACAAGGGTGCCTACATTCAAACCGAAGCATTGAGAACTTTGTCAGTGTCCATACAGTTTAATAAGAAGATATTTTATACACACAGTCAACTTCGTGAATACAGGAAGAAGCCATCTTTGAAAATTAGTCTCTACCAGTCGATCTAAGAACGCCGATCCATGTCCACCGGTGAGATGTGAATAAGGTGATAATGTGAGCGCGAACAGTTGGCTACGTGTACATATTGAAGAGAAGAAAACGGTTCGTGTTTGTGTTTCTTCCGAAAACAACGGACCATATAAGATTCTGCACAGTTCAGCGCACTTGGATCGGCGTTCTTAGATCGACTGGTAGAGACTAATTTTCAAAGATGGCTTCTTCCTGTATTCGCGAAGTTGACTGTGTGTATAAAATATCTTCTTATTAAACTCTATGGACACTGACAAAGTTCTCAATGCTTCGGTTTGAATGTAGGGACCTTTGTTATGCTGTCGTGTTGGTGTGGGGCTATTTTGAGCCTTGTTAGTGGTAATAACAAGCAATTTTTACTTGTCATTACTCTATGCCCTATATACTAGCATTATACTAGCACTATAGGCTAAACTGTTTTCAGAGATAAAACTATTTACATTCGGCAATCATGAAAACAAATCTCAGATAACAGTTGACTAGGTAGCAATGTGTAATTAGACCAAAGGTTCATTTTGCGCCGGAGTTGTCCTTTAAATCTGTATCTGTATTGCATTTTCAAACTTCAAACAAAAATCATTAAAATTAACAAGTTAATAGATGTTTTCTCTGGAAGTATGTTGGTTTGAGGTGAAAAAAGTTCACCTCAGTTGGTTTAGTTTGTCATTTGCTAAGTGATCGTAATAAATAAACACATAGGCTTACACAATCCCTTTCTTCCTATAGATGCATCCTACAGAATATTTCTATCGTTCCCAGGACAGCCCTGAAAAAATATGTCACTGTTCCTACATACGTACTACGTAGCTGCAATGCTATTAACAACAATTTGCAAAGTTAAACACAAAACAAATGTTTCTACAAAAGACTAGCACAATGATTTATCTACAATTTACCATGGTTAATGCATCTCTGGCCATGGCACGTTCTTTGCGGCCACCTCCGCGGTCAGAGGCCGGGTTGAACCAGCGGATGGCGTGCTGGTTAATCTCGTTGTCCGATGCGCTGCTAGCAACTTGGTTCTTCCGTACAGCCTCTGTTAAGAGAGAAAGTCAATTGGTTGATGGGTACAAATTCTGAAAATTACCTCTAAGTCAAGCCAATAACCCACTGTTTTGAGAAAAGCTTTAGATGTTGCCCATGTTTACTATTGTTGGTGTGGCAGAATACCTAATTTTGTGTAGACTTTCATTTAGTAACTCAAAACAAATGAATAACTAATCACAACTAGATTGTATTGGATCATCCTTAAATCAACCTTTTCAAGAGGAAGTGATTATGTGAGTAACCAGTTCTGTCATGACTGCAATCTATTTCAGCACTGCTATCAAAGTATTTTTTTTGGCTTTAAAGTTGCATCCCTTATTATGCATTATTAGTAGTGTAAAACTAGTAAAATAAAAATTCTTACTAGTAACATTTGGAATAAATACTAGTATCTAATAAATATGTACTAGTATCTAATGAATAAGTACTAATATCTAATGAACAAGTACTAGTATCTATTTAATAGGTACTAGTATCTAAAAAATAAGTACTAGTACCTAATGAATAACTACTAGTATCTAATGTATATGTACTAGTCACAATTGGAATACATACTAGTCAGAACTGAATAGTTGATATCTGAATGACAGATCCCCATGGAAGTCAATGGCAACAAAAGTCACAATATTTAGTCACAAAAGAATAGTCAGTCACTATCGCAATAAGTACTAGTACCTAATGAATAAGTACTAGTATCTAATAAAAAAGAACTAGTATCTAAGTACTAGTATCTTTAAAAAGGTTCTAGTACCTAAAGAATCAACACTAGTATCTAAAGAATGAACACTAGTATCTAAAGAATTACACTAGTAGCTATTGAATAAGTACTAGTACTTAATGAAATAGATACTAATATCTAAAAAATAAGTACTAGTAGCATGAAAATAGAGATTAGTAGGTTAAAATGATTAAATGTTAAGTGGCTTGCCATAACCCAAATAAATATCCAAATGAATCAGGCACTGCTCAACCATAATACCACGGCGGGATTTCATACAAAGTCAACGAAAAGAAATGGAGAGATGCGTTTTCCCGCCCATAGACCTTATATTTGTCATAATTTGACAGTGAACTTAGTAAACAATTAATTTACACCTATGAATTAACGTTAACTTATAATTAATGTCAGATAAAAATTCTAATTTCTTCTAGCTTTGATTTTTAATACTTTACCTATCATAACTTCATAATGTTGTGCTTTATCATAGCAGGATAAGGATTTAAAAAAAAAAAAAGTCGGAAAAAAATACTTTAGTTAACTTACCCTATTAATCCGGGGCTCTCGCAGCCAGGGGTGAAGAAAATATCTAAAAAGGAAGACAGGTGCTGTTAATTAACGTTAGTGCTGTTCAAAACTACGTGTACAACATCATTGTAAGTTAACTAACGTTAAACAGCATTAATGTTTAAGCTAGCTACACACAAACTAGTTGTTTATTAATGCTAGCTTAGCTATCAGTTCATTCAGCTAACCCAGCTAAAAAGAGTACGTTACGTTAGCCAATCTTCTTCAATAGCCATCGTAAGAAGTTAAAACCCGGTCAAAACTTTCCGAAATGTTGATAACAAACATTACACCGCTATTAAAAACAAGCACACTAAACTGTTTGACTGTTTGATATCGTTCAACTTACCGTTATAAACTTTCCACGGAGCTTGCAGTCCGAAGATCCAAATGACCAACAGTTCACGCGCTCGTTCCAACGGCCCCGGGCCAGAACAACAACGATTCCGCCGACTGACTTCTGATCTGGAATGAACCGGTTAAAAAAAAAAAAAAAGGAAACAATTCGCGCGCTCGTTCCGACGAGTCCGGGCCAGAACTATTATGATTCCGCCGACTGATGGATGTTCACGCCTACTCCCGATGTACACAGACTACATGCAGGCCGTATCTGGAATGGGGCAGTAAAACGGGGGTGACTGTTACACGGATCTGCCGGTTTGGAGGCGGATCCGGCCCAGAGTCAGCTGCTATCTGGGTAGCGATCCAGTTTGTCATCACGAGGTAAGCATGTACATGTTGATACTTATGTGTGTAATGCGCGAATCGGTGGGCGGGGCTAAACCTGCCGTGGTGAAACAGGCGTTGATCATCTTCTGTGGGGGTGGTGTTTTATCCTCTTTGTCGTCATAGTTCCCCACTTTTAAAAACGAGTCGTTTTTTAGAGGCTGTGTCAATAAAAGCTTTTATTGGACTAACAAGGACGTTTTCAGTTCTGAAACTTACAGGATATTCTTATAATATGATGACCTCTTACATGTCAAAAGCTCAAGGAAAATTTGATTTCTCAGTTCATCACCCCTTTAATATAGAACTGCCTTATGTGCAGTTTAAATGTTTAAATTAATTCTACAATTCCATTTGCACTTGAGTGTTGATTATTAAATAAATGTAATTGATTATTAAACTATTGTTGTTGTAGCTTTTTGGCCAATGAAAACTTTCATTTTGGTGTTTCTGTAAACAAAAACAAAAAAAGTAGGCATGTCCCGATCCGATCAATTGATCGGAAATCGGGTCCGATCACGTGGTTTCAAGTAATGCATCACGTGAGGCATAAAACAAATATATGGCCTATAGGCTATGGTGTAATAATATGTAAATAATAATGGTGTTACATGTTAGACCAGAGGTCAAATGGAGTGGAAATGTCCGCATTTTACAGCGCCTTCAAACAAAACCAAAAAATACATACATACAAGTCTGCAGAAAGCCAGACTTGTATCAGACTGCTGGTTGTCAGAACAGTCGTGACTCGTGTAGTTATGATCCTTTTTCACCAACAGAGGGGATGTGCGAGCTACAGTGATTACTTGGTTGAGCTCCTTTACTTTACAGTTTTTCTCAATCGATTTGGTACATTTCTCCAAACTCAGGTCACTGCTCTCAAAACATTTAACACAGTGATCTGTACACTTCGTAATGGTCCTAAACAGATAGTAAATTCTCCTTCATTTCATACAAATTACAAATTAAAAGCATAATTTTCTCAAAACACTGTGCACAAAATTCCCTAATGATATCACAGCAGTTCATACACCCAACCGAATCTTTAATATATCAGGAAAAACTTTTGCAACTTTTTCATTGGTCTTCACAAAGGTCACAAACATTTTTGTATCATTTTCAAAACTCAACAAACAAAACTCTATGAATTGTAAAATAGTCAGTTTATGTCCTCAATTAACCCCGAATTGATATCTGACGAGTTAATAATCCCCTCAACACAGAAAAAGCCAATTTCCCAATTGTTCACACAGCTGTCTTAATTATAACAACTACAAAAGGGGAAGAGAAGAAGAACAAACATGAATGATGAGAAAATACAATAAAAAGAAGGGAATGAGCAGTGGAAAAGGAAGAGGTGTAAGAGCGAGAGGTGGTGGACAAGGTAGAGGGAAAAGAAGAGGAAGAGGAGATGGAGAAGGAGCTGAGGATGTAGGAGAAAGAAGAGCTGAGGATGTAGGAGAAAGAAAAAGAAGAGCTGAGGATGTCGGAGAAAGAAGAGCTGAGGATGTAGGAGAAAGAAAAAGAAGAGCTGAGGATGTCGGAGAAAGAAGAGCTGAGGATGTAGGAGAAAGAAGAGCTGAGGATGTATGAGAAAGAAGAGCTGAGGATGTATGAGAAAGAAAAAGAAGAGCTGAGGATGTCGGAGAAAGAAGAGCTGAGGATGTATGAGAAAGAAAAAGAAGAGCTGAGGATGTCGGAGAAAGAAGAGCTGAGGATGTCGGAGAAAGAAGAGCTGAGGATGTAGGAGAAAGAAGAGCTGAGGATGTATGAGAAAGAAAAAGAAGAGCTGAGGATGTCGGAGAAAGAAGAGCTGAGGATGTAGGAGAAAGAAAAGCTGAGGATGTAGGAGAAAGAAAAAGAAGAGCTGAGGATGTCGGAGAAAGAAGAGCTGAGGATGTAGGAGAAAGAAAAGCTGAGGATGTAGGAGAAAGAAAAAGAAGAGCTGAGGATGTCGTAGAAAGAGAAAGAAGGGCTGAGGATGTAGGAAGAGGAGAAGAGGGAGAAATGTGATCGGCGACATGTGCGGCGGCAACATCACTCTCTGTGCCACAATTTCTACAACTGGTGTTATGGCACACAATGCTCTCTTTTGACCATTCAACACAGCAAGGCTCCTACATTTTTACAGTTTTTCTCAATCGATTTGGTACATTTCTCCAAACTCAGGTCACTGCTCTCAAAACATTTAACACAGTGATCTGTACACTTCGTAATGGTCCTAAACAGATAGTAAATTCTCCTTCATTTCATACAAATTACAAATCAAAAGCATAATTTTCTCAAAACACTGTGCACAAAATTCCCTAATGTTATCACAGCAGTTCATACACCCAACCGAATCTTTAATACATCAGGAAAAACTTTTGCAACTTTTTCATTGGTCTTCACAAAGATCACAAACATTTTTGTACCATTTTCAAAACTCAACAAACAAAACTCTATGAATTGTAAAATAGTCAGTTGCACACCTTATGTCCTCAATTAACCCCGAAATGATATCTGAAGAGTTAATAATCCCCTCAACACAGAAAAAGCCAATTTCCCAATTGTTCACACAGCTGTCTTAATTATAACAACTACAAAAGGGGAAGAGAAGAAGAACAAACATGAATGATGAGAAAATACAATAAAAAGAAGGGAATGAGCAGTGGAAAAGGAAGAGGTGTAAGAGCGAGAGGTGGTGGACAAGGTAGAGGGAAAAGAAGAGGAAGAGGAGATGGAGAAGGAGTTGAGGATGTAGGAGAAAGAAGAGCTGAGGATGTATGAGAAAGAAAAAGAAGAGCTGAGGATGTCGGAGAAAGAAGAGCTGAGGATGTAGGAGAAAGAAGAGCTGAGGATGTATGAGAAAGAAGAGCTGAGGATGTATGAGAAAGAAAAAGAAGAGCTGAGGATGTCGGAGAAAGAAGAGCTGAGGATGTAGGAGAAAGAAAAGCTGAGGATGTAGGAGAAAGAAAAAGAAGAGCTGAGGATGTCGGAGAAAGAAGAGCTGAGGATGTAGGAGAAAGAAAAAGAAGAGCTGAGGATGTAGGAGAAAGAAAAAGAAGAGCTGAGGATGTCGGAGAAAGAGAAAGAAGGGCTGAGGATGTAGGAAGAGGAGAAGAGGGAGAAATGTGATCGGCGACATGTGCGGAGGCAACATCACTCTCTGTGCCACAATTTCTACAACTGGTGTTATGGCACACAATGCTCTCTTTTGACCATTCAACACAGCAAGGCTCCTACATTTTTAAAATCTCCTTAATGAAATCCTCTTTCCGCAGGGTGATCAGGAGCAAATGGTGTGGTGTGAATCAAATTGAGGAAATCTTACCAACAAGAATACAACTAAGTCTTCTTCAAGTGATGGAAGAGGCCTGTGGAGATATTGGGGCACAAACGTGTCTAGGATAGCTACTGCATTCAAGGCTTTTTTTCCTGCGATGCATGACTCGCAGGAAAAAAAAAAACATTTGCTGTGATGTTGATGAAATTCTCTGGCCAGATGTAATTGAGAGGCATGATAAATAAATTGATTCAATGAATGCATTTTTTTAAACCTATGTATTTCTTTGCATAATTTATTTTATTTATTTATTTATTTGTGGGGTGACAACTCATTGTAATACATATGGACTCATCATTAAAGAACTTAATGAAAAACATGTATTTCCATTTATTTCTTTGTGTATCTTCAGCTGAATTTGTTATCAAATCAACAGAGAACACACTTTTAGTTTTGATGTTAATATTGATTTTTAATAAATGCATTACTAGAATAAAATGCTGTGTTTCATTGTGCAGCGAATACTTAGCTGTTTCGCCAACATAAGAGTGTGTTTAGTTTGCTGTGCTAACTGTTTTGAGAGCAGTTACCTGAGTTTGGAGAAATGTACCAAATCGATTGAGAAAAACTGTAAAATCTCCTTAATGAAATCCTCTTTCCGCAGGGTGATCAGGAGCAAATGTTGTGGTGTGAATCAAATTGAGGAAATCTTACCAACAAGAATACAACTAAGTCTTCTTCAAGTGATGGAAGAGGCCTGTGGAGATATTGGGGCACAAACCCAAGACAACTCATTGTAATACACATGGACTCATCATTAAAGAACTTAATGAAAAACATGTATTTCCATTTATTTCTTTGTGTATCTTCAGCTGAATTTGTTATCAAATTGTAGATTTAAAATCTTCGTTTCCCCTTGTTATTTAATTTAATGAAAAGACACCAGTCATTCTGCCAATATATGTTATTTATTTTACCAATTTATATAAGACATAAGGGAGAGAGAGTAGAATGGACCAGCAAAGATCGTCCTTGTGCTTCTCTGTATTTTCTCCCCTCTCTGTCCAAACAAAGAACTTACACAGTATATAGCTGTTCCAGAAACATCTGCTCTCAATCAATCACCGAAATGTATATTCTGCTCCACGGAAAGAAACATAATACACTCAACTTCCCCCCAAGTCCCCCAAACTCTAAAAGTCTTCCACATACAGAATTCAGAAAAGTTTGATTCATAAAAATGTAGATTATAAATGATTATGAATATATATGAAAAGTATAAAAAATGTATATGAAAAGTGTAAATCACATGCATAATACTAATGATTATAATTGTTAATAAAAACAATAAAAAAACTAAAAACAACATTAAAATGATGAGATTGTGAATCTTCAGTCCCTCCTCTGGAACTACGGCCGTCAGTTCCACACCATCATCTCCAGGTGGCCAACCTATTGAAGTGATAGTGGTGAGGAGAAATAGTAGACCAAGACATAGACATAGAAGACAAAAGAATTGAAACAGGAAAGAAAACAAATAACAAACAAAAACCCAACCCATGTTATGTCCCCGCATACTATGTGTTATTTAACATCTATGTGTATGCTTTTAAAATGAACCCCAATCATCTAAGAAAAGAAAAACTAAAAAAAGTCTTCTGCCCGTGCCTGGACTCATTAATTAATTAACTCGTTAATTAATTAACTCCTCCAGTTCCGAGCCAAAATAAGAAATTAAAATAAACGTTGATGTTAAAAGGGTCCTATCCCTTGGGGTTGTAAATCAGTAAGCGGGTGTTCATTGTTTGTGAGGTTGTGTTTTGTAAGTAGTGTAGTGTATAAAATCTCCTATCTCACTCCGAATTTTCCATTCTCGGTTCTATCCATTTTGTTAGTAATAACCAATCTAAAAGGTTTGGTACTTCTCTTTCTTATCACATATATGATAAGTTTTATTACTAACAGAAACACAAAAACTCCTACCATAGTCAAAACTATCCATTCCAACCATGTTAAATTCCCTGGAATTCGAGCTAATTTCCTCTCAGACATCAATTTAGCTACTCCATTCGCTACGATAACATGACCCATTGCTTGAATTCCCTCCTCTTGAGCTGCCTTAACGCTTGCTTTAACTCTCTTAACCATTTCAAAGAGTTCATAATTCCTCTCTTCCACCAAATCATTATTCCACCACTGTGGATCTAACTGCAACAATTGTACATGTGGAACATGAATTCCACCCAATTGAAGAGGATAGAGAATCTCAACGCAAAATGGATCAGAAGGAATTGGACATAGCTTTCCTCCGTATATCATATTTTCATTTATTCCGTCATGTAATATACACCACTGTGCTTCTGACACCTGCCATGCACCTGTGGCTTGATCTAAAGGAACTACTTCCCAAACTGCAGATCCATTAAGAGACAGACTAAACATTGTAGAACATGAGCAAATTACCCACTCATGTTCCTCAACACAACAGTCTGTAGTAGAAATCATTGGTGTTTCACCTTCAGCCCAATATCCATTCCTTCCCAATCTAATTACTGAATTTCCTTGTCTAACCCCCATTGATTGGAATCGTCTAACTGTCATAATATTGCGTTTCCCATATTGAGGCCAGACCATAATCAAAGGTAATGTTCCAGAACCTGACAACAAATCTTCATTGATTGCAATTTTAACTAATGGAGCATGTTTAGCAGAAGTCAAATTAAGTTGTTTTCCGAAAACTAGTAACAAAGATTCCGCTATTCGCTCAGGAACTTTACCCATTCGAATAACCTGAATATCCTCTACCATTTGATCCTTCAAATTCTGAGCCAAAAATAAACACGCTGCACGATGTGTCTCAAAATTAGACGATTTCACTAATGCATCTGCCAATTCCCTCGCTGCGTCATTAAGATGCTGACCCGCTGCTATAATATGTAGAGAACCTTGAAGAGTCTCAGTAAGTCCTTTGCCGGTCATTGTTCCCACCCACTGAGAGTACTCACTTAATTGGTTCAGCTGAGCAGTATTACTAATTGAATTGACAGAGCCAAATACCCCCGCTATGTCTCCCCATATACTTCGAGGTTTGCGATTTCGACTTCCAAGAGGATCCTTAGAGGTATAATATTTAATTTCTTTTTCCAACCAGCTCCTAATTTTTGTGAAATTTCCACAATAGGACTGATCATAAACAGTAAGAAGAGACATCAAGTTATAATTAATGCGTTGTCGCACCATATGAGCTTCGTTTATCAAGGTTTTGGTTTCCTTTGCTAACAATATACCATGAGCTGGTGCAATAGTTGTACTTGGGCATGTTTTAGCTTTGTTTGTCTTTCCTGCAGAAAGATAAAAACACCGTCCAATTTCCCCAGTTTCTAATTCAGTCTCACAATATTCATTCGCATCTTCCGAATGCCAAACTCGTATGTAATTTCCCTTGAATCTAGTTGTCCTGGAGGTAGCATCCCATAGAAACCCCTCGCATGGTAACACTATGGGATAGATACAGCCTAGGGCTAATGAATCCCATATTGTAAGCATGTGGGTACGATTCAAAATGAAATTAATTTCCACATCAGTAGATGTTATGAGGTTTAACCCCACAATTTCACATTGTTCTTTTGAACAAATTTTTCGTCTTTGAGCACTACCGGTATACCCCCCATCTTTCACCGGCCAAATTACTCTGCTTTTGTAACATTGGTGGTGAAAGTTACATCCACCGTAGATGCCCACTCGATATTTAGCAAGGTCTTTATCATTACGTGGCACCCAATCCCATAATCCCCATCTGGAAATAAAGGGTAGAGTAAAACGTTGGCCAGATTTCAGGGTTGCATTCCGAGTAATATCTTGAACTCGAGGAGTCCATAAAGCTTGGCTTCCTTGGTAAATGCCAAGTAAAATTAAAAACAAGCATACCATTGTCGTTGTGTATCGAGAATAACTTGCGACCATCTCTAATCAATGTCAATGGAATTGATTCCTGAAATGGAAGCAGAAAAATAATTAATCATCACTCCTTTTTCCCAAAGTTAATGAGTGAACAGTGCTCAATCTCAGGTCCTAAGCCTTCATCATTTTGTTCATTCACTAAGCAAGGTTTAACTTGTGACCAATGATACCATCTATCTGTTCCTACACCCTTCCCTTTTAGGCAGACACTTGTATCTGTTGTTAAGAGTACCTCATATGGCCCCTCCCACCTAGGTTCTAAACCTTTCCTGGGAATACGTTTGACCATAACAAAACTGCCTAACTCAGGAATGTGTGGAATGTCAGTAGTGGTATGTTTTTCATCCCATTGCTGTTGAGCTTCTCGCACTTTCTTATTATTGTCTTTGATTGCTTTGTCCAGCATTGCAAGATAGCGTCGTAGCTTCTCTTGGAACAAAGTAGAGTCTCCTCCTGTTCCCGCAGGCGGCGGAGCATCAGGAGGCAGAACCATTGCTCTTCCAGTCATCAGTTCAAAAGGAGTCAGTCCCGTCACTCTGTTCGGGGTTGCTCTCAGATTCCACAAAATTGCGGGTAACAACTTATGCCATCCTTGGCCAGTTTGCAGAATGGCCTTGGTAAGAGCGGTTTTCAACGATCTGTTCATGCGTTCCACTAGGCCTGAAGACTCAGGTCTATATGGGATGTGAAACTTCTGTTTAATCCCCATCAATTTCATTGCTTCCTTCATCAGTTTTCCAGTGAAGTGAGTTCCATTGTCAGAATCAAGTTCATATGGAAGACCCCAGCGAGGAAAGACTTGTTCAACCATCACTCGTGCGGCTGCTTCAGCAGTGCAGGTTTTTGTTGGGAATGCTTCCACCCATCTAGTAAATCTGTCCATGATTACTAGAATGTATTGGTACCCTCCACTGGGTGACAAAGGTCCTGTGAAATCGATTTGGAGATGTGTCCATGGACCTGTTGGTCTGGGTGCATGTGACATCCGCACCTTTACAGATTTTCCAACATTTGCTTTCAGACAGATCAAGCATCTTCTACAGTAATCATCAATGTCTCTCATCATTCGTGGCCACCACCACGTCTCGCTGATTTGAGCTTTCATTGCTTTTGCTCCAGCATGTACTTTTCCATGATACAGCTGCATTAGTTCCCTTCTTGTTCCGATAGGCATCACCACTTGTCCTGTTGGAATTCTCCAGATACCTTGATCATCCTCTTTCGCTCCAGCTTTTATCCATTGTTCTTTCTCTTCATCTGTCTCAGTTTGATATGACAGAAGGCGGAGCTCAGGATTATCTTCGGTGTTTTCCTTTACCAAGGTAACAGGAGTAAGAGGAAGTAGTGCTGCTTCTCTGGCCGCTGCATCTGCTGCCGTGTTTCCTTGACTTTCTTTGGACTTGTCAGATTGATGTGATTTTACTTTGATCACGGCTGCTTCTCTGGGTAGGTGACATGCTGCAATCAAACGACGAATTATGGAAGCATGTTGTATTTCGCTCCCATTGCTGGTGATAAGTCCACGTTTTTTCCACAGGGCAAGGTAGTCATGGACCACTCCAAAAGCATAACGACTATCTGTGTAGATGTTGACTCGTTGTCCTTCCGATAATTCGAAAGCTTCTGCAAGTGCTATGAGCTCAGCTACTTGTGCTGAAAAATGCCCAGAAAGAGCTCCTTTCTTCACAACATTTCCATCAGCTTCCACTACAGCCCATCCAGTATGTCGTTTTCCATCAACATAGTAACTGGATCCATCGACCCATAACTCCTTGTCTGGATTTTCAAGAGGTGTTGGATTAACAGGACCAAGACTTTCTTCTTCTACTTGTTTTTCACACTCATGTGGTGTTCCCTCGTGTGGTTCGATCATCATCGTTGCAGGGTTAAGGGATGTGTCTCTGATGATTTCCACTCTCAAATCCTTGTTCAACAAAGTTGCTTCCCATTTTGCTCTCCTTGCATCAGTAATGGTCTTGGTGTTTGTGTTGTTCAGCAACGTCACTATACTGTGTGGAGTATGCAATATGATTGTTTGTGCTCCTATCAAATTTTCCACAGCATCCACTGCCCATGTGGCACCATCGAGAGCTTGTATACATCGTGGTTGACCAATCATTGTAACAGGAATCTTTGTGGAAAAGTATCCAACAGGTCTGTATCGATCACCTGGTTTTTGACACAGTACTGCTGAGTACGTCTCATCTCCCACCCTGGTCCACAAATGAAACGGCAATCGTCCATCAGGAAGTCCCAAGGCTGGGGCTGAAGTCAGTTTTTCTTTCATTGAAGTAAATGCTTCCTCAGCTTCCGGTGTCCAGTTTATCTGTTCCATTCCAGGCTTTCCTCCCTTGTACAAGTCAATGAGGGGACTGGTGATGCTGGCAAAATCAGGAATATACTGACGACAATAGTTGAAAAGTCCCATCACTTTCCTCATTCCTGTAACTGTTAGAGGTTTTGGAAGTTGCCGTAATGCCTCCACACGCTCTGTTGTCAGTCTCCTTCCCTCGACAGATATTTCTTGGCCCAAGTAGATAACCTTGGTTTTGGCCAGCTGTGCTTTGTCGGGGTTGACTTTGAATCCTCCTTTCTTAAGGGCTTGTAGGACAATATTCAGAGCAAATATGTGGCTGTTTTCATCTGGGCTTGCAATTAACAAGTCATCCACGTATTGGAGGCAAACACTTCCTGAACTCTCAATTTCAGCTTTTTGCTCCGTTAAGAACTGATCCAAAGTTCTGTGAAATACCACAGGAGAAATATTAAGTCCTTGTGGGAGTCTGTTCCAGACATACTGTTTTGCACCCACTGTGAAGGCAAGTTTCTCTTGGGATTTTTCGTCAATAGGTATAGACCAGAAAGCAGACAGTACATCTAGTACTGTGAAAATTTTAGCATCTCCTGGAATATCATTCAGAATGGTGGCAGGATTGGCCACAATAGGATGCGGTTTTGGTGTTACACTGTTGAGTCTTGTGTAATCAATGGTTAATCTCCATGAGTTATCCGATTTCTTGACAGGCCAGACAGGACTATTAGTGGTTGATGAAGTTTGTCTGATGATCCCTTCAGCTTCCAAGTCTGCCACTATCTCTTCCACGGCTCGTCTTGCTTCAGGTCGGATAGGGTATTGTTTATGAGGGGCATGTGTCGGCCCTTCAATAACAACAGGGTCAATGTTGGCTTTGCCACAATCAAATTTGTGTTTAGCCCAAACTTCTGGATGTAAACTGCACAGAAGACCCCACACACCGTCTTTGGTCCAGTCTCTGATGATTGGTTTTGCTGCACCAACTGAACTCAAATTACATGTGCGATCTTCGTGTGGTATTATCCCAGCTGTTGTAGCGATTTGACGACTGTCAGTGAAGATGACCATATTCAACAATGGAAGTATGTCCATGCCAATGAGGCTTCCTTGTGAATTCGGTCCCACCCAGAAAGATGTCCATACGACTTCATCTTCATGTATTTGTAGTGGAACTTGGATACTTTTATGAAATGTTGTGATACCTCCTCCAACTCCTTCAACTTCCATAGTTTCATCTGTTGTAGGTAGGTTCAGATCTGTTATTGAAATTGATGCTCCTGTGTCAACCAGGATATCACATGGGTGGCCCCCTATTAATGCATTGATGAAAAGGCGATTGTCTCTTTTCTTACTAATACAGGGGGCCGCTGATTCCTATTGCGGACGCATAATCCCCTCTATGAGTTGACGGACTTGTGCGTCCGTCCATGTCTTCCCTTGAGAGGTTTCATCATGATTTTTCGCAGTGACTTGTTTAAATGATGGACCTTGACCTTCTGCTCCACCACCTTTAGCCCAGCAGTCTTTTCTTGAGTGGCCACGCTTTCCACAGTTGCCGCAAACAACAATCTTATTCTTTGTATCCATGTTGTATTGAGCTGTCGCCACTCCTTTTCGATTTGTCTTGTTTCCTTCTTCCTTGTTTGATCTCATCGCCATCTCTAGACGGCCAGCCCATTGCATAATTTGGTCATATGTTTCGCCTGGATTGACTCCAAGTGATAACGCTTGTTGGTATTTAGAGCTAAAGCCATCCACAAGTGTGTCAGTGAATTGTACATCATCTCTGTCAGGTTGTTTCTTAGCGCAGAGAGCCCATCTCTCATAAGTGTTCCACTTACGCAGAGCATATTCGTCTGGAGATTCATCATCCTTTTGCTTAATCAATGTCACTGAAGTGAATGGAATTTTACCGCTTCCCAAGATTTCTTGGATTTCCTTTCGGAATACATCTAATGTTTGCCAAAGACCCAGGGGTCGTCCTTGGCCATCAACCCACAAGTCTACCCATTGGGCTGTTGTTATCGACGCTGGCAGGCGTTCCCATCTGTCTCTTGGGATTTTAGCTTTCACAATGGTGTGAATGTCTTTTAGTGTCATTTGATGTGCTTCAACCAGGGAGTCTAATTCTCGCCAAAACTCTGTGTTTGGATCTTGTCTCTTCAGAGGAGGCAAGGCTGAGAGAATGGCTTGTCGTTCTCCCGGAGTAAATGGTCTTTCTTCGGTCATCATCTCAGGTTGCGACTCTTCCCTTTTAATCACAGGTGAAGAAAATTCAGGACCGATTTTGTCAATTGTAATCACGTCATCATCTCTTGTCTCATCACCCCAGTCAGATCCATAATTATGAGCTGGTGTACATCTCATCATGTCTCTGCTTGGCTGGGCTGATTTAGATCTCGTTATTATTGGAGCTGCTTGTGCAGATGCAATATACATTTTGTCAACTGGACCTCCGTTTGATCTTGAAGCTTGAGGCTGCGTCAGAGGTTTAGATGAACTTGTATATTGTTCAGGCAAAGGTGGATAAATTGGTTTGTAAGGTGGAGGCGTTATTGTTGTCGCGGATTTCACTGGTGCTTGTGAATATTTCCTTTCAGCTTCAGTTATTATATTTGTCCAATCTGGATCAAATAAATCATCACTGGTCGTGTTTTCCTTCTCTGGACATGTGATGGACATGATTTTGTTTAATTTGTGGTATGCTTCAAGCTGAGGCCTCATAACTTCAACAAGCGGTACCGGACCTCCATTCAAATCACAACAAATTCCACCTTGTTTCACAATCCAATTAGCTGCTAAAATTGGAAATGCTTTTGATTTTATCTTGTCTTTTTGGGACTCGAACCAGCTTAACTGCTCATTCATAGATGCATTAATGTCCAGTCCTTTTTTCAGAAGTTTAGTTAGTTTCTTGTTCTTCTTCTTTTCAAGATACCATTCAGCTATTGTGCTGCTGGTACAGACACTTGCTGCCATTTTCAAAGTGTCCAAAGTTTCTGCTCAGAACAGCAGGAATGTATGTGTGCCTATATGTGTGTGTGTGTGTGTTATACGGGGGGGGGGGGCTATGTATGTGCGCCTATGTTCAGAAACTGCAGCCTATGTGATGCGTATGTGTGTGTGCTCAGAGCTGCAGGCTGTCTGTATATGTATGTGTATGTGCTCAGAGCTGCAGCCTATGTGTGTGTGTCTAAGTATGTGTGTGTGGGGCTCCCTGCCTCTCTCCCTCACCAACTGGATGTGTGTGTGTGAAGGTACAGGGCAATTCTGAAGGGAGGGGCTGCTTCACTCTCTTTCTCTGACCCTCACTCACAGAACAAAAGAAAAATTTAAAGAAAAGTTAACTCTAATGCTTTTCAGTATTTTAGTTTTCTTTTTAAAACTCAAAATGGTTTCTTTTTTTTTTCTCTTTCCAAATATTTTGGATTTTATCTCAGATTAATTTCTTTGGTATTTATTTTTTCCTTAAAGTTAACTCGGATCAGTCTCCTCAAATATTTGAACAGCTTTACGGTCAGGTTCAGAATGCCCACGATCCTAGCTAGTTACAAGGGCGCCTTTTATACTTGTATAACTCTAGCGTGTTACAATGTTTTAGGGATTACTCTGCCATCATTTTTAAAACAGTCCCGCCACATTTAACCGCTTTGGTCAATCAAGTATCGCCTGTGTTACAACTTCCCTCGTCTCCTACTGAGAACGAATCTTCGGTGTGCTGGATGTTTTAGGGATTACTCTGCCTTCTTTAAACAGTCCCGCCACTATCCAACCACGTCACAGTTATAACCAAGCAAATTTTACTAGCTTAACCGTTTTACAGCTAATTCCAAATTTCTGACTAGATGGTCTTTTTTCTAAAAAAGATCCATCTCTATCCCAGCATTTCAAATATTGTCTGAGGTTTACTTTTCAGAGAACCTTAAATAAGCCTAATTCAATTTGATTATTTAATCTGATTATTTTTTATATAATTTTTCCTTATGTCCCATATTCATTGGCAAAACAACTGGTACTTAAAATAACACAGTTCTTTTCAGCATTTCAGTCACTGTCTCTAATCATCAGGCAGACTTAAAACTTTTTAGAAAGGAAAAAAAGTCTTACCTGAAATGATTGAGACGAATGCCTGGGTATGCGATCCTGTTCGTGACGCCAAAAATGTAGATTTAAAATCTTCGTTTCCCCTTGTTATTTAATTTAATGAAAAGACACCAGTCATTCTGCCAATATATGTTATTTATTTTACCAATTTATATAAGACATAAGGGAGAGAGAGTAGAATGGACCAGCAAAGATCGTCCTTGTGCTTCTCTGTATTTTCTCCCCTCTCTGTCCAAACAAAGAACTTACACAGTATATAGCTGTTCCAGAAACATCTGCTCTCAATCAATCACCGAAATGTATATTCTGCTCCACGGAAAGAAACATAATACACTCAACTTCCCCCCAAGTCCCCCAAACTCTAAAAGTCTTCCACATACAGAATTCAGAAAAGTTTGATTCATAAAAATGTAGATTATAAATGATTATGAATATATATGAAAAGTATAAAAAATGTATATGAAAAGTGTAAATCACATGCATAATACTAATGATTATAATTGTTAATAAAAACAATAAAAAAACTAAAAACAACATTAAAATGATGAGATTGTGAATCTTCAAAATCAACAGAGAACACACTTTTAGTTTTGATGTTAATATTGATTTTTAATAAATGCATTACTAGAATAAAATGCTGTGTTTCATTGTGCAGCGAATACTTAGCTGTTTCGCCAACATAAGAGTGTGTTTAGTTTGCTGTGCTAACTGTTTTGAGAGCAGTTACCTGAGTTTGGAGAAATGTACCAAATCGATTGAGAAAAACTGTAACATGAAGACATAGTAAAACATTCATAACTAGCTATAACGGACATACAAAAACATAACACAGCTAAAAGAATTCAGTTTACAATACAGGAATATATAGACCCACATCATCACACACCTTCCACCACACCTAGAAATTGGCATGGTTTTACTTAAGTTAGCCTAATAGCTGGTATGATTTGCATTAAAAGATGATCTTATGGAAAGTACCCCATGCCAATCTCTAGGTGTGGTGGAAGGTGTGTGATGATGTGGGGATATTTTAATTCCAAAGACCAAGGGAACTTTATCAGGATGCATATTATCCTGGATCCATGAAATAACTGGCTTTTAAAAATAAAAATCTGCCTGACTCTATGGGAATTTAACATAGGGGTGCCCTGACTTATGCACCCTGTATTTTAAGGAAAAACATTTATTCATCATTCATTCACAAAGAAAATGTGTGTCCTTAAAGGTTGGACTTTTCCTCATTTTTCTAATTAAGGCATTAAGATCAACATCCAAAAGATGATTTTTTATTCCTCTTTTTAGGCAACTTTAGCATGGGGGTCAAAACGTATTCACACCACTATGTCATGAATCGCACCTCTGTGGCTCTCTCTGCTCAACCCAGAGCTCCGTCTCCTGAGTATTAAACTCCATTTCCCATAAGCCCCGTACTATTACCGGCACAGGTGAACCTCATTCCCCGTTCTATATAAACAGCCCGCTGACTCTTCATCAGTGCGAAGTCTTGTTGTGCCCCGGCGACATTTCTGAGCGTTTCTCTACCGATTATTCTGGATTCCCTGTGTATTGACCCTTGACTGTTATTGGATTTGATTCTCTGTTTGCTGCCTGCCCTGACCCTTGCCTGTTTCCTCTGGATCACGATCATTGCCGCCTGTCCTGACCCCTGCCTGGTATCATTTATGTTCTTGGACTGCCTGTTCTATGTTTGATGCTGATTGTTGACTCTTGCCTGTTTGACTACTCTTAATAAAGACACTGCATATGGATCTGCACGCCTCTGACCCTTCGTTACAGAAGACTTCGCCAAGACAAGATCCAGCAGCCATGCATCATCTAGCGTCAGAACTATCCACTCAAGCTAATATCCTGGCATCTCACCAACAGCAACTGGTCAAACTGACTACACTTACCGAGCAGCTGGTGAAGTCCGTTCAGTTACTCACGCCTCCTTCTGGTGCAGCGGCTATTCCCTCGGCAGAGTCCGAACCTTCTCCTCCAATAGCGGGTAATGCAACCATCAATCCCCGTTTATCTCTTCCTGAGAAATATGATGGAAGTCCCGCCAAGTGTAAAGGCTTTCTAATGCAATGCTCCATCTTCATTAATCAACAACCCCAATTTTATCAGACTGACGCGAGTCGAGTTTCATTTATATGCTCATTGTTAACCGGCAGAGCATTGGAGTGGGCAACAGCACTTTGGGAGGGAAGTAATTTAACCTTTCCATCCTATCACGACTTTTTGCTGCAATTCAAGGAGGTTTTCGAACACCCCGCCCGAGGGAAGGAACCAGGTGAACAGCTGCTATCTTTACGCCAGGGCGCCTCTTCAGCGGCTGATTACGCGTTATCTTTCCGTACCCTCGCTGCTCAAACAGGCTGGGGTGATGATCCACCCAAGTTGTTATATCGAAAGGGTCTAAATGCTGAGCTTCAAGGAGAACTGGCTTGTCGGGATGAGGGAAAATCACTCCATCAACTCATCGACCTGTCCATTCGTCTGGATAACCTAATACTTGCTCGGAGAGTTCCACAGAGTCACAGAGTCAACCTACCGCTAGCGGTGAGTCAAGAGAGCGAACCCATGCAGATCGGCTGTACTCATCTAACGCCAGAGGAAAGAGAGAGGAGAGTTCGCAATAGACTGTGTCTGTACTGCGGTGAAGCTGGCCACATGAGGGTGACATGCTCCAAGCAACCCATCCCCAGAAATTCTAAAGTGGTGTTGTTGTTCTGTCAATTCCTCTAATGTATTTGATATGGAGGTTACGCTTTACTTTGGAGGGGAGAAGATTAATACCACAGCACTGATAGATTCTGGGGTGGCAGGAAATTTCATTGATTTATCTTTCGCCAAAACTTACCATATCTCTCTCATTCCATGTACATCTCGGATGGCAGTAGCAGCGTTAGATGGACGCCCGTTGGGGAGTGGTGAGATACAGTATATATCGCAGGAAGTCACGTTACAGACCAGTACCCTTCATTCTGAGAGCATCCAACAGCTGTCTAAGGGCTTCATAAGACCATCTACTTCTCCTGCTTCAGCTGGGTTTTTCTTCGTGAAGAAAAAGGATGGAGGATTGCGTCCCTGTATTGATTACCGCAGTCTAAACGAGATCACCGTGAAATTTCGCTACCCATTGCCATTAGTCCCCGCTGCTCTTGAACAGCTCCGTACCGCCAAGTATTTTACCAAGCTTGATCTGAGAAATGCTTATAACTTAATACGGATCAGAGAGGGAGATGAATGGAAGACAGCCTTCTCAACCACCACGGGGCACTATGAATATACAGTGATGCCCTTCGGATTAGCCAACAGTCCCTCAGTATTCCAGTCCTTTGTCAATGAGATCTTCTGTGACATGCTAAATCAGAACCTCATTGTTTACATTGACGATATCCTGATATACTCAGAGACTTTTGAGGATCATGTGAGATGTGAGAGCGTTATTACAACGGCTCATGGATAACCAATTGTACGCCAAATCACCCAAGTGCGAGTTTCATCAGACGCAGATCGCCTTCCTAGGTTACATCATCAGTGCTGAGGGGGTCACCATGGATAGCAGTAAAGTTGCAGCAGTGGTAAACTGGCCACAACCCACTAACATCAAACAACTGCAACGTTTCCTGGGCTTTGCTAACTTCTATCGACGATTCATTAGAAACTTCAGCATCATCGCAGCACCACTTACGTCCCTACTGCAAGGAGGTGGACATCAGTTAAAGTGGTCATCCAGAAGCGTTTCTGCCTTTCAACAGTTAAAGGAGAGATTCACCACAGCTCCCATTCTGCACCATCCAGACCCTGAGCGGGAATTTATCGTGGAGGTAGATGCATCCGATACAGGCATTGGGGCTATACTGTCACAGCGGCAGGGGAATCCAGCAAAACTTTGTCCTTGTGCTTTCTACTCACGTAAGCTTAATGCTGCAGAGAGAAATTATGACGTGGGTGACCGGGAACTACTGGCTATGAAAGCAGCATTAGAGGAGTGGCGTCACTGGTTGGAGGGAGCTCATTTGCCTTTCACCGTTCTGACTGATCACCGTAACCTTGAGTACATCAAGACCGCCAAGAGACTGAACCCCAGACAGGCCAGGTGGTCCCTCTTCTTTAGCCGATTTAATTTCAAAGTAACTTACCGTCCAGGTTCCAAGAACGGCAAGGCTGACTCTCTCTCACGGCAGTTTGACAGCTCAATCGGTCCTCGCACATCAGAACCCATTCTTCCTCCAACTCTCATCGTGGCTCCTATCCAGTGGGACATTATGACGGAGATTTCGGCTGCACAGCACGAGGAACCATCACCACCAGAGTGTCCATCAGAGCGCACCTATGTACCTACCCGTCTTCGCACCCGAGTATTGGAATGGGTGCATAATACTCCCAGCGCAGGTCATCCTGGGATCACAGCCACTACTCATCTGGTAGCCAACCGGTTTTGGTGGTCGACACTTCAAACAGACGTAATCTCCTTTGTACATCAATGCAATGCCTGTAACATTTCCAAATCATCCCATCATAAACCGGCCGGATTACTCCAACCACTTCCAGTACCACAACGACCATGGTCCCATACTGCCATTGATTTTATCACTGATCTTCCCCCATCCCAGAATTTCACCACCATTCTCACAGTGGTTGACCGGTTCTCGAAGGCTTGCAGGTTCATTCCGTTGGCCAAACTTCCCACAGCCCTACAGACAGCCGAAGCTTTGGTGCAACAAGTGTTCCGGATGTACGGATTACCCGAGGATATCGTGTCGGACAGGGGTCCTCAGTTCACTTCTCGGGTATGGCATGCTCTCTGTGAACGATTGAACATTAATGTCAGTTTGACTTCCGGATATCACCCACAGGCCAATGGGCAGGTAGAGAGGCTTAACCAAGAACTCACACGTTTCTTACGGACATACTGTAACCAGAACCAGCAGGATTGGAGACATTTTCTGGTATGGGCCGAATACGCTCAGAACTCCTTACGGAAGCCTTCTACTGGTCTTACTCCTTTCCAATCTATACTGGGTTATCAACCGCCTCTATTTCCCTGGTCAGGGGAGCCCACGGACCTTCCAGCCATTGACGCTTGGCTACAGAGAAGTGAAGAGACTTGGAACAATGCTCATGTGCATCTACAACGTGCAGTTCGACGTTTCAGAGAGCAAGCAGACCGTCATCGGAGAAAGGGGCCCAACTATCAACCAGGACAGTGGGTCTGGCTTTCATCCAGGGACCTACGCCTCCGTCTTCCCTGCAAGAAGCTGAGTCCTAGGTACGTGGGTCCATTCAAAATTCTTAGACAAATTACCCCTGTGTCATACCGTCTTGCTCTACCATCTACTTACCGCATATCTCCCACTTTCCATGTCTCATTACTCAAACCCGCCGGAGCTCCGAGTGGAGAGAGGGACCAGGACGAGGTCGCAGAGACGAGCTCCCCTCCCATCATCATCGAGGGCGAGGAGGCATACCGTGTGAAGGAGATTCTTGACTCAAGACGCCGAGGCAGGGAATTACAGTATCTCATCGACTGGGAGGGGTATGGTCCTGAGGAGAGATCTTGGGTAAAGTCCCATGATATACTTGATCCTACACTGATCTCTGAGTTCCATCAGCAACACCCCACCAGACCTGCTCCGAGACCCCGTGGAAGACCTCGGCGTCGCACGCATCCTCGCTTCAGGAGCCGCTCGCAGGAGGGGGGCTCTCTCATGAATCGCACCTCTGTGGCTCTCTCCGCTCAACCCAGAGCTCCGTCTCCTGAGTATTAAACTCCATTTCCCATAAGCCCCGTACCTAGCGCTGATTACCGGCACAGGTGAACCTCATTCCCGGTTCTATATAAACAGCCCGCTGACTCTTCATCAGTGCGAAGTCTTGTTTTGCCCCGGCGACATTTCTGAGTGTTTCTCTACCGATTATTCTGGATTCCCTGTGTATTGACCCTTGACTGTTATTGGATTTGATTCTCTGTTTGCTGCCTGCCCTGACCCTTGCCTGTTTCCTCTGGATCACGATCATTGCCGCCTGTCCTGACCCCTGCCTGGTATCGTTTATGTTCTTGGACTGCCTGTTCTATGTTTGATGCTGATTGTTGACTCTTGCCTGTTTGACTACTCTTAATAAAGACACTGCATATGGATCTGCACGCCTCTGACCCTTCGTTACACACTATATATATATATATATATATATATATATATATATATATATATATATATATATATATGAAGAGTTCAGAGGCAAAAGCCTCTAAATGCCATTTGAAATTTTCTTCTTTAATGATGATTTTTATCAAACTTGTATATTTAAGTTCAGTAATTTCACTTAAATAACAATTAATAGGTAATTATCATTGCCATTTAAGTGAAATCACTGAACTTAAATATACAAGCTTGATAAAAATGATCATTCTAGAAGAAAATTTCAAATGGCACTTAGAGGCTTTTGCATCTGAACTCTTCATATATATACATAATTTTGTTGTAAAGAGAATATTACTTAATAATTTTACTTTTATGAATATGAAATGTACCTAATAAAATCACAAGACTTCATAAAATTAACAGATGCATTTTTTTTAATGCTATATAATAACATCTTTGGTAAAATCATCAAGAAGTAATAATCTTTGCACAATTTTTTTGGAATGGTAAAATTAAAAAAAGATGTATTTTTTCTGGCTGATCTGAACAAAATTAGCTATTTTAATCAAATCCATACATGTTGATAAAGTATAGCTTTAATAGCTACTTATTAGAAATAAGGTTTTTATTGGTGTTTATACTTGAATAGTGACGTTTATCTCTAAAATGCTGCAGTAAAATGGTTAGATATTTGGTGAGCACACTCTATGGGACGTCCCGTACATGACCTGACCATTGCTTTTTTCTACTTATTAGAAATGAGGTTTTTATTTGTGTCTAAAGTAGAAGAGAGGCCTATATCTCCAAAACGCTGCAGTAAAATGGTTAGATAATTGGTGTGCACACTCTATGGGACGTCCCGTACATGACCTGACCATTGTTTTTTTCTACTTATTTTTTCTACTAGCTCCATGCATTGTGGTCCTGTAGGTACTGTAACGAGAGTGGAAAGGTGCTGCGGAGCAGTGGACCTGTGTGGATCAACCTTGGTGTCAACCAAAAGTCTGCACAGTTTTTCTTCTGCCGTACATCTAAAACCTTGTTTTCACTTCTTCCTCCGGTTATAATTTATTGATAAATCATTAATGACAATAATTAATAAACAGAAATTAGTCACGGCGGCGGTGGCGTGTGCAGCTGATGGGGGCTCGGCTTGTCCCCGTACAAAACCTGCAATCTATAAAACAGATAATGGGAAGGTGATAGTGGAGGATGAATTGTTAAACTTCATCGTGGTTAATGTATATCAGTCCGATGCTTTGCTGGGTAACGTTAAGGTCCCAAAAGATGGATTGTTGTGTCGAGATATGAACTGTAAGAATGTACAACATTGTAAGATTTATGTTTCCTGTATGAAGCTATTGTGGAGTCCCTTGGTATCTCACGTTGGCTATTATATAAACCCAGGTCAAAAGTGTGCAACGCTAAGCCAGGATGGAAGGATCATGTAGAAGAGTAGAAGAGACCCACCTCCCCTAAGAGATCTTATAACCACTTTTAGTGAACTGTATCTTGACTCAGATAATGAAAATGAATGTGATGATCAACCTGACATTCCTTTGCCTCCTCCTCCTCCAGATGATATAATTTCTGATGTACATTTCACAGAATACTTTAGTCATGGACTGAGCGAGTTAAAAATCTGGAGGGTAAAGTACAAACTTGCCTACAAACGTTACGTCAATGTTGCTCACAAACTAAGGTGAGCAATCAGTGTAAGCATCTGGAAGAAAAATTGTATTACAAAATTGAAAGGGAATGTGGAAGAGTTAAAGGTGCATTGCGCAACTTTTCATGTTAAAAATAGCCGTTTTCTAACCCATACATGCTTAAACAATCGCCTGGTGGGCTGAATGAGCCCTTCTTTGATCACTGCGATCGCCTCTATAACCCTGTACAGTAAAATATATAAGAGGGATTCGGGCTCGAATCTGAGACTGGGCGTGACGTCATGCGCGTTCACGCTCGCCTGGCTGTGTCTGGCAGGTTCGTGTAGCTATTCGCCGCCGTTCTCCGTATCAGAGAAGACAACTCGAGCGACACAACTCTAGTCAGCTTTCCACAAAAGTAGACGATGGATTCAAAGGGGCTGTTTACACCTGGTCATTACATTTGTCTTCTGTGATCGGATAGCTATTCGATCGTGAAAAGACCAGGGTGTAAATGCCCTCCGAAACGCATTCGAGACGGATTTGAATTCGATCGCTCAAACCACTTGAGGACGTGGTCTGTGCCGTATTCCAGACGAAACTGGACAAGTTGCATCTGGTTGTTGAAACCAAGCTATATGTCATGATATTTTAGTCATATATGACGACGCGCATCACCTGAGCAGCTGAGCTGAGCCCCTTCATCAAGCGCCGCAATCTATCGCAAATCAAAGTGAATTAGTGAAAGTAAGTCGCAGACGCTTAACACTACCATCTTCATTAAAAGTAAAGAAATGAAATGATCTTACCAGGCCTGTTGCCGATCTCTCCTATTGCTGTCTTTGCTGATTTTGAAATTAGCCGATGATTAATAAAATCCAGCTCATATCTGTTGCTTTCGGTGACGTGCACTTCATTAAATCTGTATATGGCGCGGAAAGAGACCGGCTTGTAGCTCATTACAAACCCCAACGCAAACTCCACGTGAGACAGAAAATAAAACTTCTGTCTGTCCAGTGCCATGCGTCGGAATAAGACGAGAGTCAACATCGGGAAGCTTTCAACAAACGGAGAGATCTCCGGTCGGCTCTAGGGCTCAAACGGGTCATAGCCTATACAAAGTGATAACTGAACGTGTTTCCATAATAATTCAATCATAAGTGGATACAGTAAGCACAGGGAGATAGATGGAAACAAAAACCGAAGTTTTCTACTACCCCCGTTTCCCCCTCTCACACAAGTGTGTAATTTACTCGAATGCCTATCCTAATATATTTTAAATGACTTGCAGATTTATTACTGTATTACCTCATTATGACTGTAACAAAAGATGTGTGCCGCACAGTGTGCGGCTGATGCTCCTTAGTTATGAACAGCTCGTGCAAACGTGCGTATGTGTGTGTGTGTTCCTCCATGAACGCGCACAGCTCTGGTTGCAGTTTCGCTTGTCGCCAGAGGGGGCGTAGTTCTGCAAAAACTCAGAGACTTGCGTTTAGCTCCTTTAAGGAGAGCCTTGAGTTGACTATTCAAGATTTTGGAAAGTCAATGGTTGACTGTCTGAAGGGAAGAGACGCCCAAATCGATGCCAAACTTAAAAGTTATGCTCATGTTATATCTACTCATCCAGTGTCCAGAACAACTTACCAGATAAGATCTCCCCAAGTTACCAATTTACCAAATAACTTTAATTATGTATTTTATCGTCCACCAGTAAAAGCTGAATTTCCTCAATTTGATTCTGATGATCCTGTCTCTTTCATAGAACGCTGTGTGGAGTATTTTGCAATTAGACCCCTCACAGATTCTAAAATCCTTACATCCCTTACTTCTGTCCTAAAGGGTATGGCTAAAGACTGGTGGTTGGCTGAGAAAAGACATGAGACTACCCACGGGAACAATTAAAGCAAGAATTTTTGCATGCTTTCCTTACAGATGATTATGAAGCTGATGCCACAAAACGTCTTTTAGAAAGGAAACAAAGATCAGGTGAATCTATTCTTGATTTTGCTTACCACTACAGAGCCCTTTGTCTAAGATGAAAGAAAGAGATGATGGAGAGAGAGATTGTTCAAGCCATTTTAAGAAATTGTAACCCCAGATTTGAAAGTTTATTGAGAGGAACTGTGAAGGAAGTGAGTGAGTTGGTGCGAACTGGAACACAAATTGAGAGAGATATTGAAGAAGGGAAACGTTATTGGAGCCAGGTTAATGCCGAAACCCAGAAAAGAAAATCCCCATTTGAATGAGATTCTCTGCCCAAATCAAGTCCTTCTTCAACTCGCATTCTGCAACCTTTGAGTAGTGAATCACACTTAAAGACTCTGACTTCACCCCTGTTGGTCAGAGGAAGATACTTTTAAGCTTTGGGGTTTCATTTTAAACTGTGCGTAAGAATCCTTACTAAAAGTTTATGTTAAAGCCAAATATTGCATACGCCAAAAAATATTCAGATTTATAAAACCATTATAGGCCAGAACCTGTGCAGAATTCACTTTATAAATCCCAGTCAGCCGAAGATTGTGCTCTCATCCCATGGCGTCATATAAGATTTTGCCAAAGCGTAAACATCCAATGCACATGGCACCCTTTATTAGAGCAGATATATATGGGGCAGAAGGCGCCCCCTAGTGGTCTAACCCTAACTCTACCTCATACCTAAACCTACCATAACCGAAGCGTCTCATCTGACGCTAAAGGGTGCCGTGTGCGTTGGATGTTTATGACGCCTTGGGATGAGAATGCGTTGAAATAACCATATATGGAGTTTACAACGCCTAGTTTAAATATGCATATCCTCATCTGCATATCATTTGCATATGATTATTCATCTATACCATGTGAAGGTACAAGACGTTAGGAAAATATGAAATATTATGTGCCATGTCACAATAAATTAATATTTTTTTAGTTGCCTATATCCTTGCCTTGTTTTTGAATGAATAAATCAAATAGTGTAAAATCCATTTCAGAGAAAGATTTTCTCAATATTTTCCACTGTTATTGAGAACATGCACTGTATTTATTAGAAATCATGAAGATTTACGGTTTCACTTCATCTGCCGTTAGATTATAGGCTATATGTGCGTCAGTTTCACTAAACGCCCCAACGCGCTTGCTGGCGCGGACATTTAAGAAGGGATGGATATTGGCTTCAATTAAGTGATAGGCTTGGTGAGTGAAATTATATTTGTAGGCTATTATCTTTCCTATAGGCTATAATTTTCTTTAGATTTTCGGTCTAAAAGTGACCAAAAAGACATTTAACTCCAGCTCTTCATCGGTGTCGCCAATTCCCTTTGACTCCAGAATGTGCGTAGCCTATAAGTTTTTTTTTTTAAATCTTTTTATTGAAATAGTTATACATTACAGCAACGAGAAAGAGAATATAATATAAATTAAAAATAATAATACAAAAATAAAGAAAAAAATATATATAAATAACATTAAAGCTTCACATAAAGACCTAGTACGTTTTGCTTTAGGCTACTTTTTTTCAACCCAAGAAGTAACTCACAATAATTTTTCATTTCTATCTAAAAAAAAAAAAAAAAAAAAGGGTTTCCTTTTAGCCCATTTTTGTTTGTGTATATGATATTTCCATAATCAAACAGAGGTAAACAACAAAGGCCACATTTGGTGGTACATTTTGTCTATTGAAATAAAAAAAGACATCTTTTTCAGAAAAGAAAACTTTTAGTCCTAACGATTTGCAAAGAAAACATTCCATATCCACCCAAAACATTTGTCTATAAATGCAATTAAAAAATAGGTGGAGGACAACATCTTTCTCCGTCCCACATAAATCACATATACAACCCGATCACACTAAACGCATCTTTATAGCACGCATGTGTATTGTCGTGTAATTTATACGCTAAAGTGAGTTTTTACGTACATATGATACGCATTGTTTGGTCACTCAGGGTAGGTTTAGGTGTGGTGTGGTTTGTGTGTATTACACGCAAATGAACTGCGTATCAAATCCATGCGAAAAACTGCGTCCCGCACGTCAAAACTCATTTTCGCGTATAAATTACACGTCACGTCAATACACGATGCGTGTTTTAGAGACGCATTTACGTGAGAACCGATGCATGGCATAATGGTATTGGTACTAGTAGACAGTCTGTTCCATAGAGGGAGTGAGACTGTTATTTTATGTCAATAAACCTGTTTTTGAAGCATATCATCATATAGTATGGCATCCATTTTAGCTTCTTTTGTGTAATTGTTACAACTTACCCCGGCATGTGTTACAACCTACCCCGTATAGGTTGTAACAAAGGTACTGTATACATAGCCTACTTTGACATCAACTCACTAGGTCTGTGATAGGGAATTGAATTGGTGCCATTTGTAGTGAACAAATGTGGGTACTTTGTATAAAAATTCGAGAATAAAATTCAGTGAGTTATAGTTACTGAAGCAAAAAGTGTTACAATCATACCCGGTCTCCCCCACTGGTGTGTGTGTGTGTGTGTGTGTGTGTGTGTGTGTGTGTGTGTGTGTGTGTGTGTGTGTGTGTGTGTGTGTGTGTGTGTGTGTGTGTGTGTGTGTGTGTGTGTGTGTGTGTGTGTGTGTGTGTGTGTGTGTGTGTGTCTGTGTTCTTAATCAGAGTCACAGTGCTGACAAATGAATGCTGGTAACCCTGGAGTGCAAGCTTTGTGGGCCAGGGTCCCATGTTTGCAACTGATCTAACTGACTTGCCTTTCTGTAAGGGCATTCTGTAAAAATATTCAAATCAATCAGTTGTATGATAGGGGATGGTCATAACACTTTTTTCAAGAAGTGTTACAACTCACCCCACCCCTGACAGTCACTGTTTAGCTAGCTGTAGCATACTGGTTTGGAATTGGCAGGGGAAAACTGTATCACATTTTGCCTAAGAAACTACATTTTAATATGATATAAGTCAAACAATTTTATCTGCAATAATTTAGATACTAGACAAAAATAGTCTTGGTCAAAAAATTACTTTCTTACCTCAAAATCATTTTTTCTCTATAAATTCAGAATGTGTTGGTTTCCTTGACAACTATGCAGTATCAGGGAGGAACTATAGGTAAATACTGAAATGATTACATGACTTCTATCTTATCCCTAAGTGGTAGAAATGGTGGTGTTACAACTCTCCCGTTACCATACCCGGTCTCCTATCGTTATTCAAGAGTTAAATTTCGCCAATAAAAAAATTGAATTTGTATGGTTTTAGTGTTCCGATGCTTGTTCTTGGGCGACAATCAGAAAAAGTCTTTAAGTCATACACAATGTTGTTCACAAATACGCATATTGTTGCAGTATTTTATTGCTAAAATATTCATGTGTCATTCATAAAAATAATACCAACATATACAGTGCACGAGAAGCAAAAATTGAGCTACTTTATAAGTCTAAGTGTTAAAACAATGACATTTGAAATGATTCATATTTACCAAGGCCGCCAATAATTATGTTTCAAACTGCAGCACTCATCAACCTTTGTATTTTTAAGACTGGAGTGTATGTTTTTGAGCTTCTTGGATCCAGTGGTCCCAACCTGTGCATCGAATGATATTTTGTCAATATCACAAATCTCAATCCTCTTCGGCATAAAGCAGTGATTTCTGTCTGATATTTGCTGCACGTTGGGATAAGGAGCGTCAGTTTTAAGTGCAACTTCATATGATCGCCGAAGTGTAGGCCTATTTGTTGGTGCAAGGATCGGTGCGGGGTCGCTTTCCGCGGTACTGAAATCGGGAACCCTGGTGTGGCGAGTCCCGCTCGTGAGATGTGTCAGCATGGTGGAACGGGAATCCCTGTCCATTTCTGACGCGTGAAGATAATGACTGACAGTGGCGAGACATCTTCTGTAGCCAGCGTGATATTCAGCAGAGTCACAAACTGTGGGCATTTCTGTATTTAGAGAAAACAATATTTAGTTATGAGTTTCCAATAATAAACTTCTTATATAGCCTATTATGTTGGGAAATGAATACATTCTTTAAAAAAAAAATATATTAAAGGGCACACGTACCTCTTTCGCTATTTTGCAGATGCCTCAGATGTTTTACCGTTAGTTCCAAAATGTCAGCCTTTTCCAGTTTTCGCTTGCGGATCTGAATAATGCAATTATTAGTGAAATTAGAAACAGATCCGTTAGATTTTGTGACAGAGATTCGTGTTAGAATTTGAATAGAAGATTAAAAATGTCTTACACTGTTGGAACAGACGCTTTCCAGGAGGCTTTTCAATTGATTCAAACATTTATTGATACGTGCCCTTCTTTTCTTCTCCATCAGTGGTTTGGAAACCTGAAATATAAAATCGTTTTCTTTCGTTTCAAATAAAATAAATATACACCGATAAAGAAGGTTGACGATTTATTGTAAAAAAAAAACAAAAAAAAAACAATACTCATAATCACCTTTTTAACGCATTTAGTTTTTGCCGTTACCATTCTGTCTGATGCTGCATCCATTGTCCTCAAATGTGCTTAGATACCCAGATTATCAGACTACCTTGAGTTGGAGTGACGGAATTTCCCCGAGTGTCCTGGTTTATATAGAAAGACTCACTTAACATCTCAATGGACTGCTCATATCCATTGAGACGTGCATCCACACGTGCGAAAAAGAGCATCCATTTAGTTTCCTCGACACCCAATCAGCATGAAGTTGCTTTGTTCTCAAAAAAGAGCTTAGGAGTAATTTAGGTATTTCTCGCTTTTATAAACCACGATACTTTTATTTATACAATCAGAAGAAACATAATTAAATAATATGTTTTTTGAATATTATTTGTCCATACTGGCGTCATACGTAATTAGTTATACACCTACAGTCTTTTTACATGCCAGCCTAATTTAGTTTGATATGGCAATCTGTTGCTCTTCAATATTTGGACTAACGCTTATAATTATGTTATACCTAAGAGCGATACATCTTATATGTAATGTGTTTTAGTTTAGAAATTAAGCACTGGCATTAAACATCATCGTGTGGGGTGAAAATTTAGCTTTTAGAAAGTTGTATAGAAGCACCGTAAAATGGGAAGTGTTACAAATAACCAGACGAGCTGTAGAGGAATTAGCTCCGACTATTCATCCTTTTCTCTTCAAGTTTCACGCCATGTGGGACAGGCAGCACCGTGGAAATCTTTTCCGTGTCTTCACAACGTGACAATTTTATGCCAATAAGGAAGGGGAACCTTCACCTTTGCTGAATTAAAATGTCAAGATTCTACAAACCAAAGCAACTTTTTCTAAAAATGCGCAAAAGTTATGATTATTTGTCCTGTAGAATACAAATGGTCATGCTACAAGCAGAGCTATTCGTGTTTTAAGCTTGACTTGAGAACATAGGTACCTGGTCTCAAAAAGAAGTAGAATTCTCACAGATGCTCATTTCAAAGAAATAAGCGAGGAGAATCAGAGGAACGCCTCCTGTCCGAGGGCCCTATCTGCCTGATTTTCCACACTTCCCCATCAATAGGGTTTGTCCTTGGGAATTTCGTACAGGGGTTTAATAGTAATGAAGCCACCTCAGTGTGTGAAAAACTACAGTTTCACATAAAACAGTTTTTAAAAAGTGGTTAAGTTAACTGTTGAAAACAAGTTTATAATGCCCGCACAGCTATAGTGTTCAATTCACAATTCAATCGACCTTTTCGGTTATTTTGTTAATTAACAGTAGAAACATTATTGGAGCAATGGCATTTTGGTTCTAAATAAATGTTGGTGATCAAAATTACAATACCCTGTTGCACATGCGCAGTAAGAAAGACAGGGGTGCCTCCAAACGCATGACACGCGACAGGATGAATGAATGTCCATTGATAGCTTTTAGATTTTTTTTTTTCATTTGAGACGGCTTCACCATACAATAGGTGTAGCCCATTTATACAGAGGAAACAAATGACGTGACACTGGGATAGAATCACATTACAATTTCAGCAGCTCCGGTCAAGAGCTTTTAGAAGGCAATGAAAAACACTACAGTTTATATAGCCTAGGCATATGTATAGGATTGCGATTGATCTTTCAGGTCTATTGTGTAGGCTAAGTTATCTTTATCCTTTATCCGACCATTTTTAAAACGACACACTAATATTGCATAAAACTTGCAAAGAGCACAACATGTGAAACGTTTTTAATTTTTATGTTAAATACACAATGCAAGCATTAAAGTAGATCTATAGTTGGTTTAATAATTAAAAAAAAAACATTCCGAGTGTTGTTAACGTCTATCATTTTGCTCTTATTTTTTGTTGTTCCGTAGCCTATGTTAATTTTCAGATTTACATAAAAACATGTTGGGCTAATAAACTAAAAGATAAGTAGGTAGTGCCCATATGCATGTTTGTTATCTACAAGCATTTGATATTCAGTTGTTTGTAATGGCAAAAAAAATAAAAAAAATTGGTTCAAACGCTGCTGTGTTTCTCTTTTCACAGCGTAAAATAGCGCAAATCAGTATGAAATCGGAGCAAATCAGCTCTTTTGTGACGCTGATTTACACGTCAGTCACACGCTTACACTGTGGTACAGTTCACAGTTACTTTTCAAAAGCAAATAATCTTATTTAGTCAATTGTAGTAGGCACCCAAAAAAGTCCATCATTTCAGATCAAATGAAAGAAAGAATTTGCATAGAACGCTTAGAAGATCACTTTATTGCCACGTGTTCTATTTAGAGGTTTCACCGTTTTTTCACTTTGTCAGAAACAATAAGATAGGAACAATCTGTGCTCGAGTTTGGCATAATAACAGACTGCAATGAAGGTTAAACGCATGTTTATCAAAAGCTTGGAAGTGCTTTCACTTTTCTTCATCTGTAACTGATTAACCCTGACTGCCTTTTATCATGCACGCTTAGTTAGGAGATCCCGTAGTGACTGAAGTATTCTATGGCTTGTTAACAACAATTAGTGAAGCAATTATACAATTACTGCAATAAACGTTCAATTTCCAAAGCACTACAATTCATTGTTAACATGTAAATACAAAACGATGGCAGTAAAAGAGAATCAGCTGATGTCATTGGGCTCGAAATGACAGGTACCAAAAATATTAATCAGTAAAACAAAAAAACAAGTTTTATCGTCACCACAATTCAAAGACTTTAATGAGATAAAAATAATGTAAAATGCTTTATTCGCTGTTTTTGTTTTTTGTATTCTGAAAGATTGTTTGTGTTGCCTTTTTACGGGGAATTTTACCGTTTTTACCGTTTACCGTATACCGATGATTTTAATAACAAATAGAATTCCCACAAAGTAGGCTATAATACCATACTATTTCAATGCTATAAAATATGACGACTCACGTACTGTAGGCCTATTTGTTCTTCATAAAATAATAATTAGGCTTTTGCAAAGCATAAAACACCACGCGACATTTTTTGGTCCGATCAAATATTGCAAGTTATGAATTTCTATAGACCGTAAGTTTTTGAGAAGTCTTTACTTTGACTTAGGCGTCCACGGTTCTGTGTTTGGCTGTGTGCACTAAGGAGAAAAACAGAGGGGCACATTAACATTGGCTATTCTTAGGGGCTATTCTTAGAGCAACTTAAACCCCAACGAAGGATGGAAGCTTTTGTGAAGCAATTCAGTCAGAAACTAAAGACAAAAACCCTCTCACATTGTTAAGTACCACATCTTGTCCATTGACGCTCTTTGATTTGCAAAGCATCTGCCATTTACCTCACAGACTAAGCAACCACTTTATATAACAAAACACTTGTGGGCACTGTTTTTACTTGAAATGTAGCAGATAATATTGAATGATTGAATTTCCACGATGAAGTATTGATTCTGTAAGTTGCATATTCTTTCATTTTAAATCTATATAAAATAAATACAAATTCATCATTTCAATTCAGTTACCACATGAAGCACATTTTTTAGACACCATGTAATAAAGTGAAACAAACGTTAGGGGTGAATTTGTGTGTTTCGCGTTATGTTTAGGGGATATAATCTACTGTTTGAACAGTATAAAAAAAATCTAAATGTCTATTGAAAGTCCCCATACGTGTTTGAACATTTCGTTTATCTATTGTCTTATTTTGTCTTAATGATTTATTTATTATCTTTGTGTAACTAAAAAAAAAAAAACCCAACAGTCATTCATAGACTGATGAAAAATAAACAATAAAGCCACACAGATGTGTTACTAGAGTCGCGTGGGTGGCATGAGTTTTTCCTTCAGAGAAAATTAGTATGAAATCTGCAATTTGTTCGTGTCAGCGTTCGGTTAGCTGGCGGCACCATATGCTATATGCTGCGACGGACTATTGAAACTATTCGCCTCTGGTTTCACGGTCCATCCCCCGGTTCCGCACAGCAGAGGTCTCAATAAGAGAACAATGTGACAATTTACCTCTAATAACCATATCGTCATGGTGATTGGTATCCCACTGCGGCATTTCTTGCTCAACTTCAATACTACTTTTCCAGGCTGCGCCTTTTGTCGTCATGTTGGGTCCAAATAAAAAAGCTAGATCTGAACATCATATAGACTCTTTTAGTAGCCTAAATCTTGAAAAATACACTTTTCTTAATAACGGTGGATAATTGTTCAACGAGGTTTCCGGTTATCGTGTGAAGAATATTTTAATTATCAAATAAAAAAAAATTAAATATAAGAGAAAGGCTTAATTTTACTCGGTGTCGTTGTCCAAGGTACTGAAAGCTATAGGAATAGGCTAGACAAGCTGTTCCAGTGCTCAAAAGTACTTATGGACAGATATTGGTATTTGTTGCGTTGTAGATGGCGTCCTCTGTTGAAATCGTGTTTTGTTCAAAGATTTGAATTCGATGTGTTTTCATTTGTTAAGTGCCGTCTTAGTTGTCCATGCACGCCTATTGCATAAAGACTTCAAAGCTTTAATGTTTTTAATACCTGACGAAGACAGAAATAGTCTGAATGTTAATTGTTTGCCATTAAACACAATTTAAGAGAATTGTGACAGTGTGCTAGACTATTGGCTTTAAAAAAAAGATGAAACTGTTCAGAAAAAGGCTTAAGAATTGCTATAACGAAATTACGTTTCAAACAGTCACCTGTTGTGTGGGAAAACCTGCATGGTTTCACACTTAACATTTAATATGTCATAAGCAAGCACATTTGGGAATTTAAGAAGTGTCTTCTCAAAGTTAAGGTAAATAATTTCGTAGGTGCGTATGTTTCTAATAGGACGGTCACTTATTTTGTGATGAGTAGAATCCACAATAATATATCTTTGGTAGGCCTACTTGTATGATTGGACATATTGTCTGGAAAAAAAATGTCAAAGGATGCTCCCTTCAGACAGCAGAGCGAGGCGAATCAGAGGAACGCCTCATATCCAGGCCCTATCTGCCCGATTTTACACACTTCCTCGTTAACAGCGGGTCCTTGGGAACGCCTTAGAATACCCTTTGACCAATCAGGCCTGTCTCCTACACTTTCTACTTGCATATTTCCAAGGCTTCGTGACAACGTAGGCCAACACTCATTTAATCAGGGACACATGGGCTAATTTAAGTTAGAATTAAAATCTGACAGCCTTTGCTTTTTGGACACAAACAGGCTTCCAATTTAAAATGTAGACTAATTATGACAGTTTCCTGCGATTTGAGAAAATTAGAAACATTACGCTAGCTTCAGACGCAAGACACGCGACAGAACTTTTATATCAATCAAAACTTTATTACAGACTCAAAGTCCAATTTAAAAGAAAGAAAGAGAAAAAACAAACAAACAACCAAAAAAGACAAAAAAACAACATACACAACCCATATCCATTACAACCATACAATTTTGTGAACATAGACTTACAAAATACACCAGTACCAGTGTCTCCACAGCTTTGACTGATACCGTGTATTGATTGAATAAACCCTTACATTTATTAAACTCACAATAATTTCTTTTTTAGAGTCATTGAGTCGGCAGATAAATCTATAGGCTATAAAATTACGTAACAGTGCTTTAAAAGTGATTACACGTACTCTGACAAACAATTCACTTGCACTATGCCATCTCGGTCCTTAATAAGATTCTCAAAGCATCGTGCTACTTGCAGCTTCTGTAAACTAGATGTTCTATAGTTACACCACAAATGAGCAGTATAAAATGTTGTAAAATATGCTTTAAAAAGTGACACCTTCACCTCATCTGAACAGAAACTAAACTTACGCAACAGTATATTTGCCCGCATACATCAGGCGGCGTTGCCTTTCAATATCGCCATCATCTGTCATGTACTTTCTCTTTTTCATTTCACTTTCTCGCACACCGTGAGATTCTGGTTAGACAACTTAAACACTGGACATTTTATACTTTTATCCTCCTTAGTTCTGCAGATCATAACCATACTCTTATCAGGATTATATACAATATCATGTTGAAGACCATAATCACAGACCGAAAACACATTTAAAAGACGTTGAAGACCAGCACTGCTTGGACTAAACACCACAAGATCATCATATGATTCACTAACGTAGTCCCAATCATACAACCAGTTTTACAAACATTCAAACGTTCAGACGGCTGATCCATATAAAGATTTAACAAAATTGGGCACAAAATCCCTCCTTGTCTCACCCCGTTATTGACCCCAAAGGGAGCAGAGACCTTATTGCCCCATTTAACTTGCATCAACTGGTGGGCATACTATGTAGGCCAAGATTCTCACAATGTATTCTGGAACCCCTCTTTGTCTCATTTTTAACTCATTTAAAAAAAAAAATAATTAAAAAAAATATAGACCTCACGGTAACACTTTATTTTGAGGTGTCCCTACAGCGTAATTATAGCACATTTAAGTAGGCCTATACCGAATATTAATTGATTACTTGTCTTACTCTAGGATTAAATTAGGTTTGGTTTACGGCAAGTTGCACAATAGGCCTAGAATGGGCTGGTTATTGCTATTGTAGCTCCCTATGTGACTTGTAAAATAACCCACGACCTCACTATACAAAATACGCATTTAGGGCACACACGACGTGGATATCATACAGCCATAGACATTTTCAAACAGCTCTAGCCTAATTAAAAAGTTTACCAGCATTTAGCTACTTGTATAAGTACTGAAGCGATTGCTCATATAGGCTACTGATTTGTTGGTGGGTGTTCCAGACAAGTAGCCTAGTTATCAATAAATTAAAGCGTTTTTAAGACTTGTACATTTTTTTTTTTTTTTTACAAATTATTGAATGATTCTAATATTAGTGAGAACTCAGTAGCCTAGTAAATTCAGTAGTTTTATATTTTACTAAATACACTTTTGTGTAATTTTTTAAACGTGTACACTTTTGTGTACACGTTTGTGTCTATTGTTTATGCTGCTACAAGCAATCACTTATGTAAATCTCAGATTAAATTGCGTGTAATGCACCGAATAATTGTTTCAAACACTGCACTGCTGTCTTACAAAGTAGCGCGAAATCACTATGAAATTGGCGCACAGCAGCTTGGTGCATGGCTCGACTCCTTTGTACCTCATCGATGCTGTTTATCACGCTATTTTCACGCTTAAATTCAACATGTTGCAGCACATTGGCCCTTCAATTTAACCACTGCGTTCTGAGAAAAGTTGTGTCCTCTGTATGAATTGTTACGAATTAGCCACTTTTTAATCATTCGTCGAATTCGTACGACTTGGTCGTGAGATCGGGTTGTCTGTTCACAAAAATGCATTAAAATATGCCAGACACAGGTGATCCCTAAAAGTAAACAACAATATTTAATTAGGACATAGCCTACGCCATTTACACCCCTTTGTCAACACTCTAACCGGTTAAACATATTTTTCAAATGTCTCTCAAATGCGGTGATGCTTCTTTCGCTCTCATTAACTGTTCAGCCCTAACTGACTTTTTCTATGTTTTGTTAAGGGGATTCTGAGATTCTAATTATAGTAGCCTATACAGTTAGTCGCATTTTTTTAGGGGAAATTGTCTTATTAAAACCGACGTTGGCCTATATTAAAACAGAATGATGATGAATAGAGACAAAGGAAATCCATATAAAAACTTATGAATATAAATACAACCATATAGTCACCATTTATAAAACGATTTTTACAGATTGATTCAAATAATCTTTACGGAGATAACAGGAAAATATCATGGTAAATTGTTGTGTTAAAAAAATATTAATTCACTTCCTTAGCCACTTTGGAGAAAACAAGGCAGATTAATAACATTTTTTAATATTAAACAGCCTCAGAATTTTACAAAAACAATACAGACAATAAATAGGCGACACAAAATACAATTAGCCTACAAAAAAATATGGGCTGTACAAGACCTAAGGACAAAGAGTAGCCTATTGAATTTCGCAGTATCCTAGTCGCCTAAACTTTAATTTTGTCAATATTAGCCTATGATGAAACTCTATTTTTGTAAAATTATATATGGACACCGTCTATGCACCTTAAGCTATAGTAATTCTTTAAATGACTATTTATAATATTTGAAAATATGATAGGCTACAGGCTACAGAACGAATTTTGCTTATGCAAATATGATGGCACGTCTCGGGAATCCTCACTGAATGTCAACGGAACGGAACGGGTCAACCAAGAGCGAAACAAATCGGAGAACCGCCTACTATTCAGAGGTTAAAAAACCTAAATGAAACAAATGGCTTCCCGCAAAGTTAAACTAAACAGCCAACTTGCTAACCCTATTTAATAACGTAAACAACCCACAATTCGATGTTTTATGTTAGGCCTACTGTAAAATGCCACGCGTCGGTCTTGTTTGTATTGGGCTAATCAAACACGTTCTATTAATGAATTTCTATAGACTACATGTTATTCAGAAGGCTTTGGTTCAGGTGCACAATGCCTTATGTTTGCTTGTGTGGACTGAGATCTCTGTCTCAAAGGAGAAGTGAGGGACATTAACATTGCTTTGGGTTTTCTCAAGGGCTGAAATGAACTAGTGGAAAGTAACTTTAAAACTCCATGAAGGATGAACCCTTTGTAACGCTTTTCAATGAGAAACACAAGGGCTTAACAAAAGACGAGCCTCTCTTTGTGAAGCACCAAATCCTGTATGGATGCGCCTTGAATTGCAAAACATCTGCCCTTTACTCGTCAGAACTTCAGAAACATTTGTAAAAGAATTAACGACTTATGAACACTTTCTTTTTAACGCAAAAAGCCAGGGGATAAATAATAAAAGAAAGGTTTTCGTGCCATGACTTAGTCTACATTTTATTGGTGTTGCTATTTATCTTCAACTTGAAATACTTCTTTCTTTTGTACGACCCACAGACCTAGCAGTCTCCATACTGCTGTTTTTTTTTGGCTCATTATATGATATGGCTGCAATACGAGGATTGTCACTAAATTGTTAAAGTAGCCCAAACCGTATAGGTTTCCCAGAGCCCGAAGTACTTATACCATCTTCAAAGTAGGCTATGTAAAATCGGACCATCTTCTGAAAAGCTTGGGGGCGGCCCGCCAATTTCCTCGCTTCGTATTTTTGGCGGACAAAGTAGGCTATGCGTTCTGTTAAAATAATGAATGGGTTCGCTGATGCAAAAAAAAAAAAAAAAAAAAAAAGGAGGGGGGGGGGGGGGGGGTTGGGGATTAGTTCATGTGGCGTTTCAGTTCAGCTTTTTAAATAACACATTCCCCTGCTTCTATTAGAAGGCCTATTATGCTGTTACGGCATATATTTTTTATTTTTGTTTAAATGTTGTAGACTTTCGAAAGGGTGACATTTCTGTCCCTAGGACATTATATGTATAAAAATGCATTAAAATTAACTCTAAAAAACACTTTATTATTAACCAAAATGTCCTGCACATTATAACTACAAATGTAAAATGTATAATTAAAAACATTAATAAAAACTACATAGAAAACTATAGCATTTTCTACACAGTCTATCTGCATTGTTGTGTTACTTTATATCCAATATATGCTTTAAAATATTTTTATTTTTTTCATGAGAAAAAAAAGGTTATCTAATATTTTAGATAAAATAAACATTTTAGTTGTGTTCCCGGGTTTCACTCAGTCCTGTTATATATCCCCCCTCTAAATTGTGAGTCCTCACAATTTAATTACTGTATATTTGATGAAATTGTAACTATGACTGAGAAGGTCAATGTCAACATACTGTACTGTTTTCTAAATTATTTCCTAGATTTTATTAATATATTTTAAAAATATGAACTTTGGTAAGTTGCTAGAATTTGCTATGTGTCCTTATCCTTTTAGCATGTTTGCTATGGCCATATGTCATGGATTTGATACATTTTTGCTTAAAATCTCAATCCCGTTACTTCAGTCCCATTAGCCTACTTATGAAAAATAACAGGAGTGAGTTAAAGTAACAGGAGTGAGTAGAGTCCTCTGTTTTGTAGATTTTATACTGTAAATATTAGTTGATGTAATACTATTCACCTGAATTATGAGTTTTAAGGTTGCAGTTACTTATTTTGTAGACATTAGCATATTTTTACAATGTGAATACCATACTTCCGGGAAGCCAGTCCACCACGAAGTGTCTTTCTTATATTTTGAAGAAGATGGAGAAACCCTACTGTGCAGGTGCCAGAAACACCCACCTGTGGCATGCTGCACGGGAAGGAAGACACACCCACAACCCTCTCTTTTCTCCTTTTTTGTCTTAACTTCCCTCTTTCTCTCTCCCCCTCTCTTCGTCTCTCTCATTTTTTCCTCTTTCCACCTTCTTCGCTGTGAAGTACTAGCACAGTACATCACTTCAACAGAGAAATCTTATGCACACATAGACATGTACACACATGGACACATTTCTTTTACCTAATGTTCATTCTGTTACTATTTTGTTTTTCTAAAAAATAAAATTAAACCACTGTTTTTATTAGTTTTGTTTGGTCCATCATTTATACAATTATTTAATAAATTAAATTATTTAAAAAAATATAAACTTGAAGCTTCGTCCTTCTTAAAAAAGAAAAAGAAAAAAAAAAAAAAAAACATACCTCAATATAAAGTGTTTTTTTTTTGTCACAAATATCAATTATTTGAACATAACCAAACATTTCGTTAAAATAAACACTTTATTGTGGGGAAAACAAAGGAATTAATAGACATGCTTTCAGATGTTTTTTAAATGGCAGATGAGTTTCGGTAACAGGACTGAGAAAACATGCGTCCATCTTCTACACGTCTCATGATGTGTCTTTCCGGGATCTTTACGGGTTGTGTGTGAACGCACTCACAGATACCGGCAAATCACTGGCAGTGTGAATGAACCACAAAAATCAAACAATCCCGGGACAAATGCCGGGTCACATTATCCGTGTATTTTCCGGAATCTCTGTGTGAAAGGGGCTTTAGAAACCTTGTAAAAAATTAAATAAATTTGCTTGAGATTGACCCATGCAAAAGTTAAATATGTGTAGTATTAGATTCAGAGTTGGAAAAAAAAGTTGCAACAAGCAAATGTCACCCATTTGGTGGAATGGCTCTTCAAATATGAACACCACAATTACTGCCATGTGCTTTATAATATTACTGCCAAATTGTTTAGTTTAATAGGAATTCAAGTATGTGACATGAGAATATATACTGAAACTGTATAAAAATGGCTTGACATCCACAACAATTAGCATATTTTCATTTGAACATTCTGATTTCGAAAGATATCGAGCTATGCCACCATCATTTGGCCAAATGGAGCACTGATGGGAAACTAAAACGGGTTCATTATTATATTAATGTACAGAATGGGCATGGTTTATGGCTATAAGAAGCCCCTATTTTTGCCTATTGAACAGATTAAATCGACTGAAGCGACAAACACTGACAGATTGCAATTATGCGGCAGGCTAAGCAATATCGTTCTCTACTCTCAGGGAACCGAGGTTATGTTAACCGAGTACGTTCCCTTTCGAGAACGGTCACTTCGTATTGTGTTGCTAATATGTATTACACTGTATTAGACACAATATAAAATGCCGCACTACCAACTGGCTCTAATCCAACTGGAGCCTAGGAAAGCATCCAGAGGCTCACAGAAACAAGCCATAATAAAACGAGCCGGAGAGATGGCGTCCACTATCCATCTGGACAGTCTCTGCTTCGTGATCAGTAATACCTTGAGAAAAGTGACTGTGGTGACTGTGCCAGCCACAGGAACATGGTAAGCTGCTATGGCTGCCACATAAACTTTGAGCATGGATGGAGTGACCCTTCTAGGAAGCAGAGTACCACTGACACCTCGCATGACTGGGGCTCGAGGTCCTTAGCTGTGCACCAGCTGGTAAATATTGAACATTCAGAGCAGAGAGGCGCCCGGTAGCATAGTTCGAATTACAGGGGTTACTGAGGGGTAGCCTACTATACCCCCAAAGAGGCAGAAATATCAGTTTTGGGGAGGGGGGGGGGGGGGGGGTGCGGTCAGATAATTTGTTCTGATATCGGTAAAATATATAGGCTAATTACAGTTACAATACAAGTCAACTCCTATTTTCACAGTAGGAACATTTTAATGTAAAGCGATTTCAGACACCCCTATTGTGGACCCTACCATTTTTATCCATCGTGGCTAGAAGCAACGGAGACAGAGAAGCAGCTATTAGCCGAGTGAGCTATTGTTGTGGTGCTCCTGCTAATGTACGGACTGTAACAAAGTTGCTGTTGAAGCTCGCGCAGTTATTTATAACGTATACATTTATAGTTAAGAAGTAGGCCTAATATAGGCTACACACGACCAGAGTTCTGTTTTCCTGAAAGCCATCACAATTGAAACCTAGATATTGATTTCATAACAGTTCAATAAACAAAAAAAAGTTGCTTATTTTTAGACGCAATGACTGTCTGTTTTTGTTTGGTTTCAGCAGCAAAAATAGTTCCAAACAACAGAACCACAGCGCACCTCAGAGCAACACTCACCCATGATTCATTACTGAATAATTCAGCGTTTTGAACTATTCCCTCGAGTCAAAGATTCAATTACCCATTATTAAACCGCCTCATCACAAATCGTTTAAATGAATGACTCAATGACTCGCTCATTAAGACGGCCGCCTGCCGCCTCCAATGGCAGTTTAGTTTCAAAGTCATTCGTTTCATTCCTTGTATTTTTATATTCAAAAAATATTTAAAACAATCTCATAATCTCATTTAATACAATCTTTCAATGTAAATTAATAATTTGATTGGTAACCGCCTAGGCTGTCTTATTTGCCTATTATTTTAATTGAATGTAGCCTATTAATAAAATGTAAGTATTTGAAATGAAATTTAGAGCATACATTAAATAACATTAGGGGAAATTGCCCTTTATAAAGGTACAAAAAATATTCAGAAAAGAGTGTTTTCAAAAATGAAACATTGACAATTTAGGTTTAAAGGGAGTAAAGCCTCTGTTTATAGGCTATAAAGGAAATGTAATTTTACCAAAAGAAGAACTTTTAATATAAATAAATGTTAATTTTAAATCAGCCTACTTCAGTGTGATGTGACCATATTATCATGCTTAATTGAATAATTGTGATGTGATGATCAGATGCAGATATCTAAATCAAAGAATATGTGGTTGGCGGGTGGATTTTAATTTTTTTTTTTTAACAACAGATTGGAGTGACTCAAAGTGTACCAGATTCATGAATTTATCTTTAAAATGTACTAAATTTTCTCCCCCGAGGGGGGTTTATCATTTTACAATTACACATGGTCACAGAAGAAGTGAAGGAGCAGTACCCCCCAATTATGGTTGGGTAATTCGCACTCTGCCTGGTAGATGATGCTCTAGCCTCAGTGATAGTATTTTTCTTGGAGGTCCCAGGATACCCATTGAGGGGCCACACATGGAGGGCTCAGAAGTCAGGGCGAGGGTGCCAAATTGTCCTGTTCGCCTGAGTGAGGAGATCCCTCCTCACTGGCACCGGCCATGGAACAATGTCCATCATCTGTGCCAGCTCTGGAACCACTCTTAGGTTTTCCAGAGGGGGGCTACTAGGAGGACTTCACATCCACTTTCCTTGATCCATCTGATGACCTGAGGAATCATAGAGTATGGTAGGAACGCATATAGACAGCATCTGGGCCAGCGTCTCCCTCTTCTTTGAGTGTTGCTTTTCGAGGCAAAGAGGTCGACCTCTGCCTTGCCGAATATACTCCATATCAGCCGAATCATCTGTGGGTCGAGAGACCACTCGCCTGGGGGAGTGTTGTCTCGAGATAGCATGTCCGCATCCAAATTTTGGACACACGGGACAAGAGTAGCTCTCAGAGAGCACAGGTTGGCTTGTACCCAAAGGAGGAGATTTCTGGCAATCAAATACAAGTTGCCAGATCTGAGGCCACCCTGGCGATTTATATAGGACACCACTCACAAATTGTCTGTACGGACCAAGATGTGGTGTCCTCTGAGGTCTGGCAGAAACGCGTTCAGGGCTAGCTAAACTGCTTTCATTTCCAGGCAGTTGATATGTAAGCTTATCTCCGGGCTCAAACAGAGGCCAGAGACAGGCTTGCCCTCGCACAGCGCCCCCCAAGCTTGGTTGGAGTCATCTACTCACCGCATCTACTCATCTGATTCACCGCAACGTGCAGGCGCCCTGACTTCCACGACACACGGCGCTTTAGCCAGTGCTGAAGGCAGTGCATATGCAGTAATCTTAGAGTATTGACGATGCTGCGGCAATGAGACCAAGAGCCTCTGAAACTTCCTGAGGGGCGTGTGCGCACCTACCCTGAATGAGGCTATCAGCTGCTGGATAGAGAGAACACGCTCTGGTGTGAGCCATGCTCTTATCAGTGTTGAGTCAATAACTGTGCCCAGAAAGGTTACGTTCTGGCTGGGTAACAGTTCTTGCTCTTGGTAAAATATTGTTCATCCTGAGCCCCAAGCATTCCAAATGACTGAGGAGCATGCATCTGTGTGTCAATAATTCGGTCTTCGACTGAGCCATAATGAGCCAGTTGTCGAGATACAGTAGTTCAGCATGTGCACTGCCTTTTGCCTCAGGAGAGAAAATGCTGTGTCCATGCACTTCGTAAATGTACGGGGTGCCAGGGACAGACCAAATGGTAGGACCGTTTTTTGATAAACCTGCCCCTCGAAAGTGAATCTCAAGAATTGCCTGTGATTGGGCATTATCTGAATATGAAAGTAAGCGTCTTTCAGATCCACCCTAAAAAAAAACAATCCCCCAAGCGTACCTGCGTAAGGATTTGTTTGGTAGGTTTCATTCTGAATGGCCATCTCATGAGTTCTTTGTTCAGATGTCTCAGGTCTAAAATGGGGCGGGTGCTGCCATCCTTTTTTGGTACAAGGAATAGCAACTGCAAAACCCTGATCGGCTCAGCGCGGGAGGGACTAATTCTATCGACCCTTTTGCTAGCAGATTTTGTACTTCGGTGCAAAGCACGTGAGCCACGTCACTTTTCACCAAAGTCTTGATGACCGCCTGAAATCCCGGGGATCTGCGAGCGATTCGGAGCAATAGCATCGCTTTATAATGTTCAAAACCCAGTTGAACCCAAAACCCGGAGATGGCTTGCCAGGCCTTGGCCCTTGTGGCTAGGGTTTGAATGAAACATGGGGCTGGGCCGCCTAGCGTGGGTGAACCAATACCCCTGTGTTGTGTTTTGTGTACATGTTCTCTTTGGGGCTGGCTTGACAGGCCTTGGTCTGGCTGTACAGAGATAGAGTGAAGACTGGGGGAAGGCCACCTAGAAAAGTGGGACCGGTTACCCAGATGTTGTGTGTTTGAAACATACTCTTTATTTGGTTTACTTGAGTCGCTGTAAAAACACGTTGCATGCATTGCATTGACTGCGTTCCATTGACTACAATAGGAAAATCTCCAGCAGCCTGAGTGGTAGCCTTCGTAGCGCACAGTGCTAGGTCTGTGGTGCTGCATAGGTCTCAACATGTTTCAGCCTGACCGGAAGCTGAGAAAGTGAGTCCAGCGAGGGCTGAAAGTGTTTCGGCAGGGCTTAGAGCCAAGACTGAATCTAAGACTTTTTCTATGTACACAAAAGGTCTATTTCTCTCAAATATTGTTCACAAATCTGTCTAAATCTGTGTTATTGAGCACTTCTCCTTTGCCGTGCCCGTGATAATCCGTCCACCTCACAGGTGTGGCATATCAAGATGCTGATTTGACAGCATGATTGTGGCAGAAGTGTGCCGAAGGCTGGCCACAATAAAAGGCCACTCTAAAATGTGCAGTTTTACTGTATTGGGGGGTCAGGGGATCGGCGTATACGACAGCGTGTTCCAGGTCCTGCCGATATACAGCTGCTTCGCACAGCCATTAAAGAGGATTGGACCAACATTCCACAGGTCACAATCAACAACCTTATTTTTTTGTGGGGTTCCCCCCGGACCTCCCGCAACACAGCCAATGGGCGAGCTAGACACTCTATTATGTTCGCTGTGCCGCTGCATGCGTTTAAAAATATAGGCTTCAATATTTCTCGAGGAAAGGAGTTTCCCCACTGCATATTAGCTACGCAATACGAAGTGACCATTCTCGAAAGGGAATCTACAACATTCGATTATCATGGTGGAATATTACATGATCCCACATTAAATATAATGGAAGAATAGTTTGTATTAATGAATGAAATAGATATTTGTACTACTACAATCTGTGGTTAAAAATATGACATTGAGACACATGAGATAGTATTTCCTTATTTTGCAAGTAGGCTGTGAACAGAATAAGCAGTCTTCTGGTAAAGCACTGTCAATAAGAATGTTAAAAGGGTCTTCTGTTATGTCACTCAGAAGAAAGAAATGCAAGTTTGGAACAACATAATAGTTAATAAATGATGACAGTTGTTTTTTTTTTTGTTTTTTTTTCATTTTTCACTTCTTTATTCACCTGTTAAATTGCAATGTGATTAAGGGCTTATTTCACCATTTAGGCTGATGAATGATGAAGTTAAATGTCTACTGGCATACCGGTAAAGTGTTTTATAACAATTTTGCCTTTTTAAGGGGATAGCTTTTTCTTAACAAAACTTAAATACAGCACCAATACAAGCAGATATAACAACACAAACAAATGATAATAATAATGGGAACTACTAATGGATCTAAAGACACAGTATAGCAATGAGTTATAAAAGCCTTTTACAGAATTTTATTTTTAAATAAAACTAATTAAAAGGAAGCATCTGTGTTTACTGTGCTTTGTTGTGGTCTAAGACCTACTAATGGTCTGCGTGTAATTCTGAATAGATGCTTGAAAGTATGCAGGAGTGTTCTTTTGTGGTTGGAATATTATAATGTATGATTTTGGTATGAAATAGCTGAAGACAATTCCGTATATACTAGATATCTGGGCCATTGCATTAACAAGTTGAATGTATTGACTTTTGAGAATGAGGTATGCTGTGAAGTACACAATCCAGCTCACAATGTACAAAATGAGACTGAATGTTATTGATTTAGCTTCATTGTAATCTTTTGGCAGATCTCTTCCCATGTAAGAAAATAAGAGACACAGGGAACCAAGAAACCAACCTACAAACATAACAATGCTAATAGTTATAGTGTTCCCTATTTCACAGCTGAGTATAATCTGGTCTTTAAAAGTGAATGAGTCTCTGAAAGTTTTGGGAGCTGAGACAGTCATCCACAGTACACAAGAAATTAATTGAATGACAAAAAAAAATCCAACAAAGAGCCACTGTCCATTGTACTTTACCCAAAAGCTGTGCACGTTGGGGAACTTGGCAGCCATTTTGAAAATACAAACAATTTGAAAGGAACGGACAGCCATACAGGAGAGAAAAACAGTGAAGAAAAACGCAAATATGACATTTCTCAGGAGGCAGTCTACAGATGTGGGGTTTCCAAAGAAAAAGAACACACTTATGCTAGACATTATCAAACATGTTAACATCAGGATACACATGCTACCACCAGCAGACCTCACCACTGGTGTGTTGTAATTATAGGTGAAAAGGCAAAATATGGCAAAAAGGAGATTAATTAGACAAGTAGCAGAAACCATGACAGCGATGGAGGAGATTTCTGTGAATTGAAGATAGACAACAGAACGTGTCTTACATGTTGCGCTGCCCTCATCAGACCATTCACTCTCTGGACATGGAAAACATGTATAGGGATCCCCTGAGAAACAGTAAAACACTATGAAAAAATACTTTCGTGATTAAGGTCAAACATTGATTTTATAATGCATGCTGGTGGGAAATATCTATGGAAAATTAATTCACATAGATTAAGATGCCATAGTTCATTCAAACAATGAAATCATTACAGATGGTACAACCCGATCTCACGACCAAGTCGTACGAATTCGACGAATGATTAAAAAGTGGCTAATTCGTAACAATTCATACGACCTCACTCGTACGAATTAATAAGATTTTGCTAAATCGTACATATTTTACGAATTGGCCAATTCGTATGAATTCGTACGAATGACCTACCCCTTACCCCGCCCCTAAACCTAACCATCACGTGGGTTTAGACAAATCGTACGAATTAGTACGAATTAGCCACTTTTTAATCATGCGTCGAATTCGTACGAATTGGTCGTGAGATAGTGTTGGATGGTATGGTGTAGAATAAAGAATGGAGCACCAGCATAACATTGGGAGACGGCACAATAGAAGAAGATGGGGTATGATGTCCCATCAATTTTTTTCTTCTTGAACTTAGGTAATCACAACACATTGGCTAATAATTTTGACATTTTATCTGAATATCAACATTAGTGAGATTTATTTGAAGTTGTCTTTTTTTAATTGTTATTTGTGAATTTACTTCATGTTTGCCATTAAGAGTGTTTACATAGACAGTCTCTATACGGTTTTATTAATAGTAGATTTGTAGACACAGTAATTATTTTACATAATTATTTTACATTTGTAAGGTAAAAAATATGAACATTTACATTTAGACCATGTGGTTAACATTTTATAATGGAGCTGTTATTTAATAACTATTTTTTTACTGCAGTACTTTTTTACTACAGAACTACAGTAATTTTTTTTGTGCTATAACAACTAAATGTGCAAGTGTTTGATTTTTTTTCCCAATTAAAATAAAGTGGACTGAAGAAGCAGAAATGCCAAGGTTTTTTCATTCATCTCTTAAAGTACTCACGGGAATAATTCACATAGCTGTTACGTGGACATTTTTTACACAGAAAACAGCAACTATGATATCCATCAGGTTCCCTCGAAAATCCTTCTTTGCACTCAACAGAACAGTTTGAGAAAGGAACCTTTATGGAATATCAAAATTTGTTATTAAAATTAAGCTAAATCAGGTAAATGTTTAGATAAATACTCACCAATAGGATATCTTACCGAACCATTGTTATGCCAGGACAAGAGAGAGTTGTTGATAGTAAAAGTAATTTCTGGATTTTTATCATATATGCCAACCATATCAAATAGAGGAGGATTTGTTTCAGTATTCCAGCGTATGACTGCAAAACTGACGGTTGGATCACCATTTTCATCATATTTCACCTGACGGCCGTTAAGTGGGAAGTCCAACTTCTTGATTTGTTCTAGGAGCTGTTGTAAAGTGTGGGAAAATGTCCCCATTAATTTGATGAATGCTGCTATAAGAAATACTATTACTTTTCCTTAAACATTTCATTATCATCTTATGATGCATTTACTCACCATGTATGGCTTAACTGCTGTGTTTTTGCTGCATTCATTCATGTCACACTGCAGAACATTATGTAATGCATGAGCTATGGAATATATGGCAGCATAGATGGCATATGAGAATGTGGGATTTTCATTTATAATCTCCTCTGCGGTCAACATTGTGCCGCAAACACAATCTTGATTACATGTCTTACTATTATTCTTGACTTCACTATCAGCTTCACACAGCACAGCATCAGTTGTTCCCCTATCTTTATAGATGAATTCATTAAATCCGGGCAAAGACAACAATCTTTCTGTAATGCCAATAACTGTTCCAATTTTCCCAATTCCTGGCTCTCTTGGAAGCTGTTGATTCATAGCCCATGCTTCACTTGCAATCCATACTTTGCCTTGGATGTTGTTTGCTATGGCTGCTTTGATAATGTTGCTTGCATATTGTGTCACAGCGAAAACAACAATGACATTGATGTTAAGCATATCAATCTTTTTAAGTGTTAGACTGTAGTTTGCACTTTGACTTAGAGTCTCTTGATAGGCCAAACAAATTCCAGTATTGCGTATGTACTTGTTAAAAAGACTTAGGCCGTCTTCACTGTAATCGTCTTGGCCACCAAGAAAGGCAACCCAGTTCCAACCAAACCATTGTATGATGTGAATAATCATTTCAATAAGGTCTTTGTTGCTGGGCACTGTTCTTAGAAAAGAGGGATACTGCAGTTTATTACTTAATGCATAGCTGGAAGCTCCATAATTCACCTTTAAAAAAGAGGATAACAGTATTATGTGTTGTATTTCTTTATAAAAATTAAAAGAGGAATGAAAAACAATTTACCAATGGTATAAGGTCCATAGTGATCAGTGGTGCAATTGTAATAGTTCTCGTGCTTCCATATGGCCCTGTTAAAGCAATCACTTTAGGCTGATAGTTATTGAGTTTTTCTTTAGGTTTTATTGATCCATTTTTTGAGATAAAACTTAAGACTGAAGGGAAATTATTTGTGTCAGAACAATGGTCAAAAATTTCATAGCCCAGAGAAACATTGGGCAAAAGAGTGGTGGAGTTATTAATTTCTTCAACAGCAAACCTCATCACTTGGAACATCTGATAGCCAGATTCTGAGAAAGTGTATCTAGAACACAATAGTGAGGAAGTGAATTGCGCTTAATTTGATCTTTGTATTAATAAAAAATGACTTTAAATATCAAATATTTGTATATATCTGCTGTAAAAAAAATTGCTCTCTTACCTGGAACATTCAATAGCTTCTGGAGATAACAGAGGTGTTGCATATTGAACTTCATGTAAAGGAAAAAGGCCACCCAACAAGTAATCTCCTTTCAAGCTGAACTCAGATTCTAAGCAAGAAACTTTAAAAGGGAAATAATGAATTAAGGCAAAAAGGAAAGAGTAAATGCTATTCAGAAGCATGGTTTGCGTGGACCGTGGTTGTAAAACTGGAATCTGTAGTGGCAATCCATAGAAGTCAGGCTTATATATAACAATACAATTTGATTACAACACAATTCAATTTGCTTAAACCACTGTACTCACTGATACAAAGTTCAATTTCCATAAAATCAAAAAAGTTTACATCAATCAGTTATTAAGTAGAGCATTTCACCACATTTCACAAAAAATAAATAAATACCCAGAGTTTTAACATTAAAAACTGCCTCCATCATGATCTCATTCTTATTAATAAGCTAATCTATACATTTCCTAACTATAACACACACTAATAGATTTGTAATGTCTCAAGCATTTTTTACAGATTTTATGAGATTTTGTGATATGCTAAGGGCATGGAGTTGGGCATAAGTGTGGAACTCAATTTATTTTAGAGATGTACTAGTTTGTGTAATACATTTGTTTGGCAGCAAAAAGAGAATGCTTTGCTGAAAGTGAAGTTGTTTGATGTTTAAAACGGAGGTGTAACAAGTTGCATGAAACAGGGATCGACACTAAGGTTTTGACAAGCGCTTGAACCCCAGCTTCTCAGACAAGGTACCCCTGAGCGACAGGCGAAGACAGACAGCTAGTGGACTCATATGAAACACAAGCAGTTATAAAGGCATATTAAAATATTTTTAAATAAAATAAAATAAATAAATAAAAATAAAGGTCTTTACTTAGACTTACGCACAAAAACGGCAGGAGTGTGTCTTTTAGGTCAGGGAGGTGCGTTTCCCGAAAGCATCGTTAGCCAAATATGGTCGCAAGTTCCGTCGTTATCAGCATATAGTTTAACAAGTCTGTGTTTCCCGAAACCATCGTTCCAACGAACATTCGCAAACAGCAAAGTTGTGTGGTTTGAACGACAGCTCTCGACCTATGGTTAGAGGCATTGTTTCTATATTGCATGACATTTGGAGGTAGGAAATCCTTATATTGAGAAAAAAAAGCAAGCTGACGTTCAGTACAACCGGTGTCTTTTATTTAGAATACATACAAATGGAATTTCTGTCTTTTAGTTTGTCAAAAGATTTGAAGTAACGTATTTGAAGAGTGCGCATATGCGAACGTGCATACTAGGCCTATGTAAGAACGAGCCAAATATTGAGTCTGGTAATAAAGCAAAACAACTGAGAACACTTAGAAATAGTCCTCAGATGACATGTCTGTAATTTATATAAAACAAATCTAGCTATTTGGATCTCAAACAGTTTCATTAAAGGTAGTTATTATTACTCCACCACATGCAAAACCAACGTGGTTGAACGATATTTTGCGACAGTGGGTTTCGGGAAACAGCCGTGACTAGTTGATTTTTCCAACGATACATCATACTATGGTAGTGAAACAGCGAACTACGTCGTTGTATGGGAAACGCACCCCATGTCTGCTTCCCGGGCAATGTTAGGAAGACTGATCCAAAGCTTTGGTGCTAAATAGGAAAAGTATAGGTTAGGCTACGTGGTAGCGCCAGCAGTCGATTTCGATATTCTAGGTATTATCAATTTGCCCCAATTTTGAGATCGCAATAGACGTCCAGCCATGACTTCCTGTTCTACAGGAGTATAAAAATGCCAAATTCCCCACCCATCACAATGGGTAAAACCAAAAATTATATTTCTGGGTACGAAACATCTTAAGGTTAAGACTAGCTCCCATTATGATATATATATATATATATATATATATATATATACGTATATATCCCATATATGAATGATCAGTATGTTAAATGGTTTAACAGTATATTTTAATATACATATACAGTATATTATAAAATATGTGACAATACGTTTACTAATAGGGCCTATTGTCACGGGGTGTGGTGCAGGGGTGCAGGAGTGCAGGACGAAGGAGCGGGAGGAATCCAGATTAACATCAAAATGCGGGTTTATTTTAAACATACAGGCAGGAAGGCAGGGAAACAGGAGCAAACATCGGGTAACATCAAACATCGACTGACAAAGACAGACTGAATAAGATCGAACTAAATAGACAGAGGAATCAAACTAAATGGAGTGCAAACAGGTGAAAATGATGACGAACAGACGAGGAACAGGTGGCTGATGAGGGAGTGAGATCAGGAGAGGAAACAAAAGGATCCGGGGAAGCGTGGTGCAGATGACGAGACAAACAGGTGAAGACGAAGACTGTGACATCACTCCCCCCTCCCGGTAGGCGTGACCTCACGCCGTAACATCAGCGGGGAGGGGGGGTGGGCGCCCTGGAGGCCGTGGAGGACGTGGTCAGGCGCAGGAAGCCCCCCAGGGCGGAGCAGGATGAGGGCGTGGCCAGGGCGGAGCAGGAAGCGGGCGTGGCCAGGGCGGAGCAGGATGAGGGCGTGGCCAGGATGGAGCAGGATGAGGGCGTGGCCAGGGCGGAGCAGGATGAGGGCGTGGCCAGGGCGGAGCAGGATGAGGGCGTGGCCAGGATGGAGCAGGACGAGAGGACCCTTCGGGTGGCCACGGCGCAGAGAGCCCTTCGGGAGGCCACGGCGGTGAGAGCCCTTCGGGCGGCCACGGCGGTGAGAGCCTTTCAGGCGGCCGTGGCGGTGAGAGCCCTTCGGGAGGCCACGGCGGTGAGAGCCCTTCAGGCGGCCACGGCGGTGAGAGCCTTTCAGGCGGCCGTGGCGGTGAGAGCCCTTCGGGAGGCCACGGCGGTGAAAGCCCTTCGGGAGGCCACGGCGGTGAGAGCCCTTCGGGCGGCCACGGCGGTGAGAGCCTTTCAGGCGGCCGTGGCGGCGGTCGTGGCTGGGACACTGGGCCCCCCCCAAAAAAATATTTGGGTTGAGTCCCCGGGTGAAGGGCAGAGGGGGAGTGGATGGTCTCGGGCTGGACGGTCTGGACGGTCTCGGGCTGGAGGGTCTGGACGGTCTCGGGCCGGACGGTCTGGACGGTCTCTGGCCGGACGGTCTGGCCGGTCTCTGGCTGGCCGGTCTCTGGCTGGACGGGCTGGACGGTCTCTGGCTGGACGGTCTCTGGCTGGACGGTCTGGACGGTCTCTGGCTGGACGGTCTGGACGGTCTCTGGAGGGCTGGACGGAACCAGCAGCGAAGAGCATACAGTCTCTGGAGAGCTGGACGGAACCAGCAGTGAAGAGCATCCAATCTCTGGAGGGCTGGACGGAACCAGCGGTGAAGAGCATTCAGTCTCTGGAGAGCTGGACGGAGCCAGCGGTGAAGAGCATTCAGTCTCTAGAGAGCTGGACGGAACCAGCGGTGAAGAGCACTCAATCTCTGGAGAGCTGGACGGAACCAGCGGTGAAGAGCATTCAGTCTCTGGAGAGCTGGACGGAACCAGCGGTGAAGAGCGTTCAATCTCTGGAGAGCTGGACGGAACCAGCGGTGAAAGCTCGGGCTCGGCAGGGCTGACGGTGAGCGCAGGCTCGGCAGGGCTGACGGTGAGCGCAGGCTTTCTGGGGACAAGCATCAAGCGGGGGCGCCGAAACGGGAGTTCATGCTCGGGAGGACTGGACGGAACCAGCCGGGCGGAGAGTCTATGCTCGGGAGAACTGGACGGAACCAGCGGAGCGGAGAGTGCACACTCGGGAGGGCTGGACGGAACCAGCGGGGGAAGCTCGGGCTCGGCAGGGCTGACGGTGAGCGCAGGCTTTCGGGGGACGAGCATCAAACGGGGCCGGCGAATCGGGTGTAGAATCCCCTGGAAGATCCCGGCGTCCATGTTGCTTTGAGGTCAGTCGATCTGTCACGGGGTGTGGTGCAGGGGTGCAGGAGTGCAGGACGAAGGAGCGGGAGGAATCCAGATTAACATCAAAATGCGGGTTTATTTTAAACATACAGGCAGGAAGGCAGGGAAACAGGAGCAAACATCGGGTAACATCAAACATCGACTGACAAAGACAGACTGAATAAGATCGAACTAAATAGACAGAGGAATCAAACTAAATGGAGTGCAAACAGGTGAAAATGATGACGAACAGACGAGGAACAGGTGGCTGATGAGGGAGTGAGATCAGGAGAGGAAACAAAAGGATCCGGGGAAGCGTGGTGCAGATGACGAGACAAACAGGTGAAGACGAAGACTGTGACACCTATATCATAATGTATTTAATTTTATATTCAGTAATACACTTCATAATATATAGATGTATATGTAATAAGATATGGTACTGCATGTGTTGTATATTGCAGATATATTTACTCATGCAACATAAACATAAACACATATAGAGAAATATATAATGTAATATATTTCTTATATTTTTAAAATTATTTAAATTATAAATGTTTCATATTTTCAAGCTAGTCAACAAAAGCACATGCTTTTGAAAGCACGTGCATATTAAAGGTATTAGCCAATAGACAATCAATGTGCCACAGGCTCTACTCTTCAGCACAATAGTAACCCCCCAAAAAACGATACCATAAAACCTTTTAAATTCCAAAATAATATGTCAATTTGTCAAAGTCAATTTTATTTCTATAGCACTATTAATCACAACCATGGTTGTCCAATGTGCTGCATAATAGTAACATGAACAAGGCAAGAACAATATAATTTAAAAACAATAAAAACAGAATACAATACAACTTACAACTCAATACAACTCATTGATTATATGCCAAATTAAACAAGTGAGTTTTTAGCATAGATTTAAAAACAGACAGTGAAGACGCATAGCGAATACAGAGAGGCAGAGCATTCCACAGCTTGGGGGCAGCTACTGAAAAAGCCCAGTCACCCCTGTATTTCAGTTTCGACTTTGGAAAAATATATATATTTCCCATATATGAATGATCAGTATATTAAATGGTTTAACAGTATATTTTAAAATATAAAAATAATATATTGTGTTAATATATTACAATATATTGAATAATGTATAAGGAATTACCGCTTTTCATATACAGTATATTATAAAAGAAGTGACAATATGTTTACTAATAGGGTCTATATCAAAATGTATGTAATTTTATATTCAGTAATACACTTCATAGACGAACGGAGGGATAGAACTGGACGATATTCAGTTAATAAGTCCGATAGGTAGGAAGGGGCCAGACCGTTTAATGATTTAAATACCAAAAGAAGTATTTTATTATTGCAAAGAACGTACTGGCGTAATATGGTCCCGTTTTTTGGTTCTGGTTAAAAGTCTAGCGGCCACATTTTGTACTATCTGCAAACGGGATAAAGCTGACTGGCTGATCCCAAGATAAAGTGAGTTACAGTAATCCAATCTCACTGTAATAAAAGCATGAATTAATTTTTCGAAATTATTTCTTGACAGAATTGGTTTTACTTTTAGTAGTAGTCGAAGCTGAAACAAGCATGATTTGACCACTGTATTTATGTTTCTGTAAAATTTTAGCCCATCATCGAAGACAACCCCAAGATTATTGACCCAAGGCTTAACAAACAGGGATAACTCTCCCAGGTTTATTTTTGCTATACTAGGAGAATCTGAAGGACTAAAAACTATTATTTCAGTTTTACTTTCATTAAAATTAAGAAAGTTTAAAGACAACCAGGCCTTAACATCAGACAAACTGGTCATAAGTGCCTCCAAACCATTTGAACTCTGCTTTAATGGCAAATAGATTTGAGTATCATCTGCATAGCAGTGAAACGTCTCGGTTACGGATGTAACCCTCGTTCCCTGAGTAGGGAACGGAGACGTTACGTCAGAAGTGACGGAGATTGGGGGTTTCGCATAGAAAGCCAATCCTCTTCGAGTATTTAATCACGAGCCAATGGCATGCAATGCCTTGGGGCTGCGGAAATTTGCATAGCATACTCCGCCCTACTCCGTGAGTATAAAAGGAGGAAGTGAACGCAACTGCAGTATGTCTTCGCTGAGGAGCCAAGACTGAACTCAGGCGTCTACCCAGCGGTACAGCAGAAGTGGCAGGGAGACGTAACGTCTCCGTTCCCTACTCAGGGAACAAGGGTTACATCCGTAACCGAGACGTTCCCTTTCATAGTCACTTCGAGTTACGTCAGAAGGGACGGAGATTGGGGGTCAATGCCATCACGCCATCTTACAGCTGTCTTCCAGTGCCCTGCAAAAGTCTAGACCCCTGAACCTAGGTATCACCAGGAGATCCTACTTTGACACAGGAATACCAAGGTACACTGGGAAACATATCCCGGGAGGGACATGCTACCAGATGCCTACCGTAGGGAGGACTTACGAATACACATATGGCCGCATAGGGACAAATATGGAGATCACTGGAGCACTAGCCAAGGGAAGACACATGCTCAGAGAGGCTTACAGTGGAAAATACACATGAGACAGTTACCATAGGGAACCGTGCACATGGAGGCACCTAGCCGGCATCCAGAGCAACAGCAGTGGTGCCCGCATCATGGGTGCTGGAGGACTCAAGGCTTCAACGGAAGACTACTGAGGAATATCGCACTTATCCAGTCCGAGGAGTGGAATGGCGAGCAAGCGAAGACACCTAAGCGGGTCCAGTACTGGCGGAAGCGAGTACGTGAGAGGACACCGGTTCGATTCACAGATTATAGAATCTTGCGAAGGTGTTTGGTGTCGCCCAGCCTGCAGCTCTGCAAATGTCTGTTAGCGAGGCGCCATGCGCTAGAGCCCAAGAGGAGGCCACACTCCGAGTGGAATGGGCCGTCACACCAAGGGGGCACGGTCGACCTTGCTGCTGGTAAGACAAAGCAATGGCGTCCACTATCCAGTGAGACGGCCGTTGCTTTGAGAGAGCCCTTCCCTTCTGGCTCCCCCCATGACAGACAAGAGCTGGTCTGAGGTCCTGAAACACCACGTTCTGTCGACGTAGGTGCGGAGTGCACGTACTGGACAGAGCAGTGCCAAGGCTGGGTCTGCCTCCTCCAGGGGCAGCGCTTGCAGGTTCACCACCTGGTCCCGGAAGGGAGTGGTGGGAACCTTGGGCACATATCCAGGCCGGGGTCTCAAGATACGTGAGAGTAAGCCGGTCCGAAAATCCAGGCACGCTTCGTCAACGGAGAATGCGTGCAGGTCCCCCACCCTCTTGAAGGAGGCCAATGCAACCAGGAGTGCTGTCTCATAGGACAGAACTTAACTCTACCGATTGCAAAGGCTCAAGGGGAAGCCTCTGCAGAGCACTTATATCTACTGAGAGGTCCCAAGAGGGCACGAGGGGAGGGTGAGGCGGATCTCGCCTCCACGATCCCCTCAGGAACCTGATGACCAGGTCATGCTTCCCCTAGACTTACCTTTCACTGCATCATGAGACGCGGCAATGGCCGTGACATGAACCCTAAGGGTGGAGGGCGACAGCCTACGCTCCAACCCTTCTTGCAGGAAGGAAAGCACGACACCGATCGAACATCTCCGGGGGTCTTCTCCGCAAGAAGAGCACCAGTTGACGAAGAGGTTCCACTTCAACGAGTAAAGGTGTCCCGTGGACGACGCTCTAGCGGAAGTGATGATTGCCACCACCGCAGGTGGCAATGAACTCAAACCTGCCCCGTCCCGTCCAGGAGCCACACATGTAGCCTCCAAGATCGGGACGAGGGTACCACAGAGTGCCCCGTCTCTGAGTGAGTAGATCTTGTCTCAGAGGAATAGGCCAAGGAGGTGCTGTCGCGTGTGTTGGTGGGCCAATAGGGGGCTACCAGCAAGACCTGCTCCTCGTCCTCCTTGATCTTGCACAACACCCGTGCAAGAAGGATCACTGGAAAAACGCATACTTGCGTGGGCCCCGCGGCCAGCTGTAGGCCAGTGCATCTGTGCCGAGCGTGCCCTAGGACAGGGAAAAAACTGGGCACGGTGGGAAGAGTCCCGGGAGGCGAACAGAAGTATCTGTGCCTCCCCAAACTGGTCCCAAATCAGCTGGGCTCTCTGGGGATGGAGTCGCCATTCGCCGGAGATAGGGCGGACCCGTGACCGCTCGTCAAGTTCCGGTCTCCTGGAATGTGCACTGCACGAAGGGACCTAAGGTGCTTCTGACTCCATATCAGGAGGTGGCGGGCGAGCTGCGACAACCGGCGTAAGCGTAGACCACCTTGGTGGTTGAAGTACGCTACTGCAGCGGTGTTGTCTGAACGGACAAGTACGTGTTGACCCCTGAGCAGTGCTCGAAAGCGGTGCAGGGCCAGGCGTACTGTCAGCAGCTCGAGGCAATTGATGTGCATGAGGCGCTGGGGTCCTGTCCAGGAACCCGCGGCTGCATGCCCATTGCACATGGCACCCCAACCCGTGGTAAATGCATCCGTGGAGACAACGAGATGCCTGGAAGCTCGCTGGAGCAGGACATCGGCCCGCAAAAAGCTGAGGTTTGACCACGGGGAGAAGGTACGGCGGCACGCTGGAGTCACTGGAACTCGAAGCGAGCCGCGATGCCATGCCCACCTCGGGACTCGATCGCGAAGCCACAGCTGAAGCGGTCTCATATGAAGCAATCCGAGCGGCGTTGCCGCGGCTACGGATGCCATATGCCCCAGGAGCCTCTGAAAGAGTTTCAGTGGGACCACATTCTTGCCCTCGAACTGTCGAAGACAAGTCAGCAGTGAGTGCGCGCACTCGTTCGTGAGCTGCGCGGACATGGTGACCGAGTCTATCTCCATGCCGAGAAAAGAGATCCTCTGCACGGGGCAAAGTTTGCTCTTCTCCTGGTTGACCCGAAGGCCCAGATGGGCTAGGTGCCGGAGCACCAGGTCTCTGTGTTCGCAAAGCTGTTCTCGAGAGTGTGCCAGTCGTTGAGATAATTCAGGATGCGAACCCCGTGTTCGCGAAGGGGAACAAGGGCTGCCTCGACGATCTTCGTGAAGACGCGAGGCGACAGAGCTAACCCGAAAGGGAGAACCGTATACTGATGCCTGGCCTCGAGGCAAACCGAGAACGGTCTGTGTCGAGGAAAAATGGAGACATGAAAGTACGCGTCCTTCAGGTCAATCGCTGCAAACCAATCCTGCGGCCGGACGCATTCAAAAATGCGTTTGGCTGTGAGCATTCTGAACGGTGGCTCAAAATGCGCAGATCCAGGATCGGTCGTAATCCACCGGTCTTCTTGGGGACAGTGAAGTATGGGCTGTAAACCCGAACCTCACCTCGGCTGAAGGGACCGTCTCGATTGCACCCTTCGCCAGCAGGGTCGCAATCTCCGCTCTCATGATCGGGGCATAGCCACCAACCACCGTGGAGCGAACTCCCCTGAACGGGGAGGAGACCTCGCGAACTGAGTCGCGTAGCCGAATCTGATTGTTCTGATGACGCAGCGGGACAGGTCGAGGAGCTCTAGCCAAGCTCCCAGGAACTGAACCAGCGGAGTCATGCGAACCACAGACGTCCCCCCGGAGGGGCAGCGGTACAGGGAGACCGGCATGCACACAGGAGTTACCCCGTGCGGATGCACAGTCGAGCCCCGTTCCCCGACAGAAGAGACCAGGGAAGGACCAGCGTTCCACAGGGGTCTGTTCTGCTGGGGGTCTGGCGATAGAGAGGCAGGGGAGTGGTGTAGTCGAGGGACGACACATGCTCCCATCCGCACCCTCAGAGACAGAGAGGAATGAGCGGGGTGACGCACTGGGAAGTCGTGTGCGCTCATTCCAGTCTGTGTGCTCAATGATAGTGTCAGTTTTTCTTCAACCAGCTCAAGGCGCTGCTCACTCTTGGGTGAGCAGCGAGGAGCTAGCTAGAACAAAAGATTCTCCACCGGCCCTCCACCGGGGGAAGGAGGGGCCCTGCTACCGCCTCCTGTGAAAAACCGTGACACTATCACTGAGCAGCCCGTCTCAGGAACATCGCTTCGCCTGGCGTTAGCGGGGCACGCGGCCTGAGGGGGCTGTGACGCTGACCTGTGGCCTCCTCCACGACGCGAACCACGTGGGCATCACCTGACCAAGGGAGCGAGCTCGCTTGGTCCGCTCGCAGCTCGCTTGGTCCGTCCCCTCCTCGTGCACATTCCTGAGCAGCTAGCCGGTGCTCATCATATGCAGGGCGGAGGCTGCCTGTCCCGCCGCTCTACAGGATAACGCCGCCATAGACGACGAGAACCTATAAGGCTTTGGATGGGCATCTGGGAGCACCGCGGGAGGACGCGCTCTGCGGACGCAGCTGCATCGCAACAGAGCGCTCCACCGGGGGAGTCCCAGCATACCCACGGGCAACCGCATCGCCGAGGGGAGGAAAGGCGGGGAAACTGAAGCACGCTCTCGGGGGGACACCCAAGTGTGTGTCAGTTCCGCATGCAACTCTGGGAAAAAGGAAATTGGGGTTGGCTGTGGCCGTGAGGCGGCAGCGTTACCCAAAAACCAATTATCCAGCCGCGAGAGATCGGGACAGGGCGGAGTTCCACTCCCACCCGATGCTCACGGAGGCCCGAGATAGCATGGCCGTCATCGCGGGATCAGACACGGCGACGTTGACGCTCCCGAGGGAGGCAACGCAGCCGCATCCTCACTTCCCGAGGAGTCAAGCCGCCTTGTGATGCTGCGATCGACATCGCATCATCCTCTGGAGCGCTGAACGAAACAGACGGTACCTGCGAAGAGGCAGACGCCTGAAGCGATACAGCGCTCACTGGCTCTAACACTGGAGCGGTGGGTGTGGCTCGAGGAACTAGCGTCGGGGGTTGTGCCACACATTCACCGTCATATCACCCTGTCCGCGAGTCGAAGAGCTTCTAGAAGAAGAAGCAGAACGAGTAACGGACACGGGGACTCTCACTTTATCAGATCATTGAGTCTAGATCACAGTGTAGAGATGCTCATGTTCCCATTCAGAAGGAACATGAGTCATCCACGAACGCTGCTACTGCATGCTGAAAGCCCAGGCACACACAGAGCAGCGATCGTGACCATCAGAAAATGACATGAATCGATCGCACCCAGAAGAACACGGGCGAATCGTCTTTAAAAAGACGTGCCGCGTGCAGCTCTTTCACTAGAGAGGAGGAAATTCACTCTTTCAGCGCTGATGCGACCAGGGAGAAGCGCAAAGTCTGGCAGACCACTGCTCAGATCGCAGGCAATGCAGAGTCTCGCTGGGTACCGCCGTCACACCAACACTGAAGAGGACGCTTGAATCAGTGAGAATGGCTTGAGGAGTGAAGAAATCTCTTGGCTCCGAAGCGAAAACATACTGCGGTTGCGTTCACTTCCTCCTTTTATACTCACGGAGTAGGGCGGAGTACGCTATGCAAATTTCCGCAGCCCCAAGGCATTGCATGCCATTGGCTCGTGATTAAATACTCGAAGAGGATTGGCTTTCTATGCGAAACCCCCAATCTCCGTCACTTCTGACGTAACTCGAAGTTGCATGGCTGCAGCGTGAGTGTTTGGTGCAGACTGGTCTGCTAATCATGGAATTATTTGCCTTCAATTAAATGTTCGACAAGTATTATATCTAAGCTGAAAGCCTACAAACCTACAAACAAAGTTTTCATTGATTATTGATTTAAGCAAGCTCTACAAAAGGAGCAGTCAGCTCGGATTTGTGCAAGTGCTACAATGGAGCAGTCCGCGTCAAACAAATTCCTCTTGGACGCACTGCAACAATTAAAGTCCGAAATGGTTTCCCATTTTGATGTAAAGATGGACAATATACAGATGAACTTAGATACAATAAAGCTTTCCTTATCAAACTTGGGAGAACATATATCGGAGCTTGAGCAAAGAGTCGGTGGCAACGAGGATAATATATCTGATCTTGGAAAACGAATCAAAACACTTGAGAGTGAAAACGCTTACCTGCGGGACAAGGTGGATGATGTCGAGAATCGTAACAGGGCTTATAACCTGCGCTTTATTCACGTTCCCGAGGAGTCGGAGGGCAAAGATACACGTGGATTTATTTCCAGTCTGATTCAGCAGCTATTCGGGAAAGAAAGTTTCTCTACACCACCAGCTATAGAGAGGGCTCATCGCTCTCCAATGCATCGGATCAAGGACAGCGCCAGGCCAAGGGTGATTGTGGTAAAGTGTCTCAGTCTCCGTGACAGGCACACAATCCTCCGACTTGCCCGGGAGAAAAAACAACTTGAGTATAATGGTGATCGTATCCATATATTTCCTGACTTTAGTGCTGCTTTGCTCAGCAAGCGACGTCAATTCGATGATATCAAGAAACAACTCCAACAACGTAAATTGGAATATACTCTGATTTACCCGGCCACTCTCAGGATTATCTTCAATGGGAAACCTCATCTGTTTAAAACTCCAGCAGAAGCGAACTGTTTTCTACAAGGTGCTGTATAGGCCTAACGCTGACTGACTTTACTTGTTGATTTATTGACGTTACTTTATTCGACGGAACTTGCTGTCAAATGGCGTAATCTGTAAAATTGTGTAAAAAAAAAAAAAAAAAAAAAAAAAAAATTTTTTCTTTTTCTTTTTCTTTTGAAGGTTCTGTTTTGATTCTTCCCTACTTTACGTAAATTGTATTCTATAAGCCCTTGCTGATAAAAAGTTGAAGCATATTCCCCTTAGTTGTATGGTGAGATTTATTTATTTTTACAAGAATGTGCTTTCTATTGTTTTGTTCATATTGGGAGTTAAAAAGTAAATAATGTAAATACAATATTCAGTAGGCTATTTATTGGCAGATAGTCTGTTTCCTTTTTTTCCTTTTTTCTCTTTCTTTTCATTGTTTTGGATCATGCAGTCTGTGCTTGTTTGTGTATGCTTGGAGAAACTAGTGTGGATGTATGTGTGTGTGTGTCTATGTGTGTTGCTCTTCCTCCAATCCCATGTCCCTCTCTCTTATCTACTTATGAATGACTATGGGTAAAGGTTTATTAGTTATCCACTTAAATATTAGGAGTCTACCTCATAAAATTGATCTTCTTAGAGCATGGCTCACTTATAACAAACCTGCTGTTATTACTTTGTCTGAAACCTGGTTAAATAGTAATGTACACGATGATGAAATAAGTCTTGACGGCTATAATGTATATAGAGCAGACAGAGGCAGTCGTGGTGGAGGAGTTGCTACTTATGTTTCTTCAAGTTTATCTTCTGAACTTATTATTGCTAGTGAAAGCCCCATGTACTTTGAATGCCTTTTTGTTAGAATATGTTTTCATCAAAATAAACGGCTGATCATAGGAAACATATATAGACCCCCTAACTCTCCGTCCGAATCAACTAATAATATTCTTCGCACTATTAATTCTTTAAATTGTTCTGACGAAATTATAGTATTGGGAGATTTCAATCGAAATTGGCTTGATAGGTCATCTTTGAAAGAGAGGAATCAGTTTGAAAGCTTAAATCTTACTCAATTAATACAGGAGCCTACCAGAGTGGTGGGAAACTCCAGGTCTCTTTTAGACTGGATCCTGGTTACGCATCCTAATAGAATTGCTGATTCAGGTGTTTTATCTGATTGCTTCAGTGATCATTCAGTTATCTTTTGTATATGGAAAATGAGGTTACCTCGTCTACCACCAAAAATAATCAAGGTAAGACAATTCAAAAATATGAATAATGATGCATTTATTCAAGATCTGTTATGTATTAACTGGGACAGGATGGATTTAATTCCTTATGTTGATGATGCCTGGGAATTCTTTCATACTGAGGTATTAAAAGTCATAGATAAACATGCTCCATGGGCTTCAGTTAAAGTGAAGGGTAGACAGCTACCTTGGATTGCTGGTGACTTAATACATCTCTTTAAGCAAAGGGACAAGGCCTGGGAAAGATATCATGTAACAAATGATCTGGCAGACTGGATTGAATATAAGCGATTAAGAAATGTGTGTACTGTTAAAACAAGAAATGCCAAATCTGACTATTATAAAAATTCATTATCAAATGATTTTACAAATCCTAAACATTTTTGGAAAAAACTTAATTGCTTGTTGAATAAATCTAATAAGAATTCCCTTGCAAAACTAAAAATAAATAATACTATTATAAGTGATCCAATTTCTGTAGCTGATGCCTTCAATCATCACTTCTCTTCTGTCTGTAACTTACGTCCACCTGAATTCTGTTACTCCAACCCTGTAAATAGTAATGTAGTAAACAGTTCTTTTTCATTTACTACAATTCATCCCACTGAGGTACAGCAGGCAATCTATGAAATTAAATCTGGAAGTGGTGTTGGTATAGATGGTTTGGAGATAAAGTTCATTAAAATTGCCTCTCATGTTCTAGCATATCCATTATGTGATCTATTTAATTTATCTATATCTTCTTGCAAAGTTCCAGTTATGTGGAAGTGTGCTAGAGTAACACCCTTATACAAAAGTGGTGATCCTCTTGATCCTAACAATTATAGACCAATCTCAATTATTAGTAATGTAGTAAAAGTATTTGAAAAAATTATATTCAAGAGACTGTTTAAATACATTAATGAGTTTTCTATTTTTTCTCCAAACCAATCAGGTTTTAGGCCCAATTACTCCACCACTACTGCTCTTACAAAATTTGTTAACGATGTTACATCTTCTTTGGACAATAATATGTCCACTGGAGCAATATTTATAGATCTTACCAAAGCATTTGATCTGGTTGATCATTATATTCTCCTTGATAAACTATATAACATTGGTCTCTCCGAACAGTCCATTCTATGGTTTAATTCATATCTTCATTACAGACGTCAGTGTGTAAATCTCAATGGTGCTCTCTCTCAGTTTATGATAATGGATAAGGGTGTTCCTCAAGGTTCTTGTTTAGGCCCTCTTTTATTTTCTATTTTCATTAATGACCTCCCACAAATGTGCTCTGATAGTCAAATTCTCTTGTATGCTGATGATACAGTTATTTATTCTTCAAAACGTGATATTATTTCAATCCAATCATCACTGCAGCTTGAGTTTAATACTATTCAAAAGTGGTTTTCGAATAATGGACTTATATTGAATAAAAGTAAGTCTTATAGTATGTTATTCTCAACTAGATCTGCTCGACATAACCATGGCAATAACTTAACAATTAAATTCTCAGATGGTACATTAATGGAGAATGTTGAGGAATTGAAATACTTGGGCCTCTGGCTTGACTCCAGCCTCTCCTTTAGGCCTCATATCGATTCGATAGTGAAAAGAGTAAATTATAATTTAAGATTATTATATCGTTCAATTAATTACTTTACACAATTGATTAGATTAAGAATTGTAACTCAGCTTTTATTTCCTATTATTGATTATGCTGACTTTGTCTATATGAGTACAACAGAATCACACCTTAAACCCATAAATATTGTTTATAACAGTCTCTGTCGATTTGTGTTGAGATGTCCGTTTCAAACCCATCATTGTCATATGTACCAACAATTGAATCTTTTATCACCAAAGGCTAGACGTCAGCTACACTGGTTTCAATTTGTTTATAAATGTATATTTTTTAATTATCCTTTTTATTTGAAGCAACATTTAGTTCTATATAGGTCAACTTATGGCCTGAGACACCTTGATCATCTCTTTTTTTCTGTCCCAAATATATCTAAAGAAATTGGAAGACGTTCTTTCAAATTCAAAGCCCCCTCTGATTGGAACAGCTTACCTTGTTCCTTAAGGTCCATCTCTTCCTTTCCACTCTTTAAGTCAGCCCTTTTAACTTACTTGCAATCTTGTGACCAATGTATATGTTTTCCTAGTATATGAGTTGTGTTTTAATTTGCTTTATTTATTTATTTATTTATTTTGTTTGTTTTTTCCTTCACTAATGTGAAGAAAAGAGCATGTGTGCGGGGATGTGTACATGTGTATGTAGGTATGTGGTATGTATGTAGGCAGTGCATGCATGCATGCATGTTTGTGTGCATATGTGTATATAGGTATGTATTTTTGTATTTGTATGTATATGTAGGTTATATTTGTTTGTTTTTGTGGTTTCGTCAATTATGGTTTTCTCCTGTAATATAGGCTATCCTAATGTCATAGTATATTGTTTATGTGATATGCTTTGGACAGAGTTGGGACAGTTTGGGGTGTTGGTTGTGTGGAAGAGCTTTAGTATGTCTGTAAGTGTTTGGTGTTATCTTGAGGACCCCCTCGAAAATGAGATGTTCCATCTCAAGGGGTTATCCTTCTCCAATAAATGAACTACGAAAGGGAACAACAGACCATGCTTAATAAAAATAGAACCCAATAGGAGCATGTAAAAAGAAAAGGTGCTAAGATGGAACCCTGAGGGACACCACATGAGCTGCTTCAGATGAATGTTCACCCATATTAACTTTAAAACTTTGATTACAAAGGTATAATTTAAACCATTTTATGCCAACACAGTGCTCCAAGTGAGCAAGAAGGACAGCATGGTCCACTGTGTCAAACGCAGCGCTAAAGTCCTGGGCCCGTATTCATAAAAAATCTTAATGCAAAAAGTATCTCCTAGTGACAAAAATCAAAATTATTGAAGAAATTTCTTAGAAATGTGGGCGTTTACTCTGAAAAAGAACTCTTCTAAAGAAAAAATCCTAGTAAAAAAAAATTAATTCAGAAAGAATCTTAACCCTTAAAAGAGGTGTTAAGGTCAAAATTGTTAGGAGTACGGATGAGGACTTTTAAGAGGCTTAAGAGTTTCTTTAGCAGAGGAGAAAATGGCATAGAGATGGAGAGGGAGAAGAAATGTGTTGCAATAGATGACAGTGAGTTAATAAGACGCAGGGATCATGTTTGTGACTGATCTTATTAGAGACTCGCTAATATCTCAGACACAGCACAATGCCATAACGCCAGAAATGAAAGTAATCGCTACATTAAGATATTTGGCAAATGGGAAAATGCAATAAAGCAGTGATTTGGGTTTGTCACAACCTTCTGTAAGCAGTGATCACACAAACAATTACAGCACTTTCAGAACCTCTTATTGTGTTACAGTTCAGTTTCCACTGGACATTCCCACCTTGCAGGCACAAAAAAACTGCATTTATGAATATAGCAGGCTTCCCTGGTGCGCACAACCAGGGGAATGAAGCGTTAATAATTTGCGCTATAAGCTCCCACGTTTGCTTCTTGCACCGTGCCGTGACACCTGGATCAATTTTTTTCTTTAATGATGGTGTTCATCCACTAACTGGACTAACAGTAAACACTGCTTTTCTGTCCAGTCGGGCTTTCTCGTCATTTTTCCTTTTTTTATTCCATGTGTGCTATTAAAAACAACATTCAAACCACCATTTAAATAGACAGCAATCAGTGTAATTGGAAAGAGTGGAACATTTTTTATCATTCTAATTATATCATTCTAATCAAATACCTTAGGAAATTAACAGCATGGTAAATAAAGGATTTATACATAATGTATATAATGTGTGTGTGTGTGTGTGTGTGTGTGTGTGTGTGTGTGTGTGTGTGTGTGTGTGTGTGAGTAAACTCTATACTTAAAATTGCTCTTTTTTTCCTTCTTGGACAACCAACCAATCACAGTCTTCAAAAGAGTGTGTGATACATAGCAACAGCCCCACCTACTCACTAAGATGAAAGTTTTTATCTTTTCCTTACTCATAGTTGCTCTCAGATCAGTCCCGAATCGCTCTTAAGCTAAGACTCCTACGTAAAAGTTTTTAAGCTAAATTAAGTGTTTTCTGAGAGGATTCTTAGAATCTTTATGGGCCCAGGAGCATAAGCACAGCGTAATCCCCAGAGTTGCCAATTAGAAAAATAATTGCTCAGCAAAGATTTCAGTTTTGGAGAAGTTCAGTTGTAGAAAGTTGAGTTCCCTTTCGTAGTCACTCCGAGTTACTTCGGATGACGGAGAATGGGGGTTTCGCATAGAAAGCCAATCCTCTTCAAGTATTTAAAAACGAGCCAATGGCATGAAAATGCCTTGGGGCTGCGGAATTTGCATAGCATATCTCCGCCCCACCTCATGGGTGGAGGAAGCAGACGCAACCGCAGTATGTTTTCGCTTCGGAGCCAAGAGACATCTTCACTTCACAAGCCATTATACTGAGTACACCGCTGCCCCTCCGGGGGGACGCCTGTGGTTCGTATGACCCCGCTCGATCGGTTCCTGGGAGCTTGGTTAGAGCTCCCCGGCCTATCTCGCTGGGTCGCCCGAACGATCAGGCTCGGCTATGCGATTCAATTCGCACGGTCTCCTCCCCATTTACGGGGAGTTCGCTTTACTGTGGTCGGTGGCAATGCCCCGATCATGAGAGCGGAGATTGCTACCCTGCTGGTGAAGGGTGCAATCGAGACTGTCCCTCCAGCCGAGATGAGGTCAGGGTTTTACAGCCCCTACTTTATTGTCCCCAAGAAGACCGGTGGGTTACGACTGATCCTGGACCTTCGCATTTTGAACCGTACTCTTCATCGACTGCCGTTCAAAATGCTCACGGCCAGACGCATTTTCGAGTGCGTTCGGCCTCAGGATTGGTTTGCAGCGATAGACCTGAAGGACGCGTACTTTCATGTCTCCATCCACTCCAATGCTGCACATTAGTGGTGGTTGAGGAGATTCCCCTTCCCCCTATAAAGCATTTTGAGTGCAGAGAAAAGCGCTATATAAATGTAATTAACTATTATTAATAATGTAGTTAACTAGACTTTGATAAAAGGAACCTTATTGTAAAGTGTATCCGATTTATGTCTCTTGAGTTCAGTTTGAATAGATCGGTTGTTTTAACCATTCATTAAAGTGAATTGGTTCAAATGATTCATTAGTTCGCGAATGCTTGTCATTAACGGACCACGGCACACGTTGTGTGATTATCCAGGCAGGTTAGGACATCGCGCAAGATTTGTGTCAACACAGAAATCACTGGATGGCATTTTTTTTTTTTTATTGAAAGTATCGTTTATGTAATGACATCTGAATGTGTGGAACGGAAATTCACAACCAGTGGTATTTAAGAAAAAAACAAAATAAAACTTTGGTCTTCTGTAAGGCTCCAGCTTGTAATGACTCTCCCTGCCTCTAGTTGGTGCTGAGCCGTAATGATTCTCCCAACCACTAGGTGGCCCTGCTTCTGTAAATAGTAGTTGTTGCCACTCATTATTATTTGATTCATCCCACCTGTGGGGTTCATTAGCTTGTTTGCATTGACCTATTTAAGCATGTCTCTTTCTCACAGTTGTGTTCAGTCTTGAGCCTACCATGCCTGTATTTTTCCTTGCCAAGAAAGCTAAGTCTGTTGTATTTGCCTAACATTTTGTTTCTTTGATTTATTCTCTGGAAGCTCGGCTTCCTTTTTTGTTGTACCTTTTTACTTGGATTCTTCAGTAAAGACACTTTTTGTTCAATCAATTAAGCATTCAAGTTGTTCTTCTGCCCTTGGGTCCATCTGCTGTACAACATCCACAATAGCTCAGAGGTAACAAAGCAGCTCAGTTGTCTAGAAGACCAGGGTTCGATTCCCGCCTCATTCACCCATCACAGCAAGACTGAACCATGGAAGTGGGCCCAGCAGAAGATTCCACACCTACATCCAATGTTGATCGTATTCTAGCTGCACTGTCTGGCCAAGCCTCCACCATTCACAGACATGAGCAGATCCTATCTGAGATCCTACAACGCTTAAGTGTACAGACTGCATTTCAAGCCTCTCCAGTTTTAACCACCCCATCTGTGCCAGCTGGCAGACCCACACCCCCATTAACTGGCTTTCTACCTGAACCGAGACTGCCAGCACCAGAGAGGTATGACGGAAATCCTGAGAGATGTCGAGGCTTTGTCACCCAGTGTACTCTAGTATTTGGATTACAACCTAACAGCTTTCCCACAGAGAACAGCAAGGTGGCATACATCATCACTCTTCTCACTGGAAAGGCCCTGGACTGGGCTACTGCTTTGTGGGAACAAAAGTCCCCACTTACTGAGAGTTGTGACCTGTTTGTTGAAGAAATGAAGAAGGTCTTCCATCACCCTACCAGTGGGGGAGAGGTTGACCACAGGCTGCTTCAGATATCTCAAGGGACAAGGAGTGTGGCAGAGTTTGCAATTGAATTCCGCACATTAGCCTCGGAGAGCGGTTGGGACCAACGAGCCCTGAAAGCAACGTTTCATCGTGCCCTATCCTCTGAACTGAAAGATGAACTGGCCTTCCGAGACCCAGCTCCTGACCTTGAATCCCTTATTGACAGTTCCATCAGGGTGGACAATCGCATTCGAGAACGCAGACGGGAACGTCGTGGGGAGGTCAGACTGCCTGAGCCCAGAGTTTCTAGCAATGCCATTGAATCCCCTCCACTGCCCATGAATTTCGAGGAACCCATGCAGCTGGGAAGAGCCAGACTATCACAAGCAGAGAGGGAGAGACGCATGAGGGATAAATGCTGCTTGTACTGTGGAAAGCCAGACCATTTCAGGTCACACTGCCCCGAGTTGACGGGAAAAGACAACTCTCGTCCAAGAAGAGGGGGGCTGGGACGAGAGTAATCACCTTTCCCCAACCAGCAGCTTCTGGGGTTTCACTCAACATTTCACTGTATTGGGGTAACCAACATAACAAGCTTCTTGCCTTCATTGATTCTGGGGCTGCTGGAAATTTTATGGACTTTACTTTGGCCAGAAACCTGAGAATTCAACCCATCTCTCTTCAAGAACCCCTGACCATAACTGCATTGGATGGGAGACCCCTGGGATCTGGTCAGGTAAGCCAATGCACTACACCCCTTCATCTCCAAATTGGTGGCCATAATGAGAAGATACAGTTTTTCTTGATCCATTCACCAGAGTTCCCATTAATTCTTGGCTTCCCATGGTTATCCCTTCACAATCCACATATAGATTGGACCGCTAGGGCATTAACTGCTTGGGGAACTAATTGTGGTAATTCAGGTCTCTCTCTTTGTTATTTTTCCGAGTTGCTGGAGACACCTACTGATTCCCCACGTACCACCTCCAAGCTGCCGCCTATTCCTCTTAAGCCACCAGTCCAGTCCACAGAGGTGCTAACTATTCCCAAGCTTAAACCTGTGCCCCCCAGAGTCCCGGTGCATCCTCCTGAGTCGTCTCGATTCCCCTCAGAATATGAAGATCTCTGTGAAGTCTTCAGCAAGACCAGCGCAGCCTCTCTGCCACCCCATAGGCCGTATGACTGTGCAATAGATCTGCTCCCGGGAACCTGCCCTCCTCGAGGGAGACTTTTTTCCCTCTCTGCCCCAGAAAGAGCTGCCATGGAGGAATATATCAATGATGCTCTTAAGAGCGGATTCATCCGTCCATCTGTCTCGCCGGCAGGGGCTGGCTTCTTTTTCGTGGGGAAGAAGGATGGCAGCCTTCGGCCTTGCATTGATTACCGGGGTCTTAATCGCATTACGGTAAAAAACCGCTACCCACTACCACTAATGACCACGGCCTTCGAACTCTTACAAGGGGCTACCATTTTCACAAAGCTAGACCTTCGAAATGCCTACCACCTTGTTCGGATACGAGAAGGAGATGAGTGGAAGACGGCTTTTAACACCCCAAATGGCCACTATGAGTATCAGGTAATGCCCTTTGGGCTAGTCAATGCTCCAGCCGTTTTTCAGGCACTTATTAATGACATGGTTCGGGATATGTTAAACAAGTTTGTATTTGTTTATCTTGATGACATTCTTATCTTCTCTCGTTGTTATCAAGAGCATGTCCAACATGTCCGACTCGTCCTATCGCAACTGCTGAGGAATGGACTATTTGTTAAACTTGAGAAAAGTGAATTTCATGTCCCCACTGTCTCTTTTCTTGGATTCATTGTCTCTAGTGGTAATGTCCAGATGGATCCTGCTAAGATTCAGGCGGTTCTGAACTGGCCCCAACCAGGCTCTGTTAAGGAGGTCCAACGTTTTCTGGGATTTGCCAATTTTTATAGAAGATTTATTAGGAACTTCAGTGCTATTGCAGAACCCCTGACTGCTCTGACCAAGAAGACATCAAGCCCGTTTAAGTGGACCGAAAAGGCTGATCAGGCCTTCGATCGACTCAAGAAGCTCTTCACTTCCTCACCCATTCTGACTTTTCCAGATCCCGAGTTGCCCTTTGTAGTGGAGGTGGATGCTTCGGACGTCGGGGTAGGAGCAGTGCTGTCGCAGAAAGCAAAGAATGACGGCAAACTTCATCCTTGTGCTTACTTCTCACGTCGACTTTCCCCAGCTGAAAGAAATTACGACATTGGTAACCGAGAGCTGTTGGCGGTGAAGTTGGCACTTGAGGAGTGGAGACAGTGGCTGGAGGGTGCTAAACACCCATTCCTTATCTGGACGGACCACAGGAACCTCATCTACATCCAAGAAGCCAAGAGATTAAACTCCCGTCAGGCTCGTTGGGCCCTTTTCTTTAACCGCTTTGACTTTACCCTCTCATACCGTCCAGGTTCCAGGAACTCAAAGCCTGATGCCCTCTCAAGGCAGTTTGGGCAACCAGGAGTGGAGGGTAAACCCGAACCAATCCTACCCAGCTCCAAAGTGGTGGCATCAGTCCAGTGGGGAATCGAAACAGCGGTGAAGAGGGCCCAACAACAACATCCCAATCCAGGTAATGGTCCTCCGGACCGCCTTTTTGTGCCTAACTCCATGCGTTCTGATGTGTTACAGTGGGGCCATTCTTCCCGTCTCTCATGCCACCCCGGGAGCACAAGAACATTGAAACTCATCCAGAGAAGATTTTGGTGGCCCAACATGCAAAGAGACATTCAGACTTTTGTTGCTGCCTGTGCTGTGTGTGCCCAGAACAAGGAACCCAAGACCCACCCTCACGGCCTACTGCACTCACTACCTATCCCTACACGCCCCTGGTCCCACATATCATTGGACTTTGTTACGGGCCTACCAAAATCTCAAGGTAACACAGTAATTCTGGTGGTGGTAGACAGGTTTTCTAAAGCATGTCATCTTATACCATTACCCAAGATTCCCACAGCAGGTCAGACGGCAGACCTATTGATGCAACATGTCTTCCGAATCCATGGCTTCCCCCAAGATATGGTTTCCGACCGTGGATCACAGTTCACCTCCCGGTTCTGGAAGTCCTTCGGACAGCTAATTGGGGCATCCATCAGCCTGTCCTCTGGATTTCACCCCCAATCAAATGGACAGACCGAGAGGGTCAACCAGGAGATTGAAAAGACTCTTAGATGCCTGGTATCTAACAATCAGACTGCTTGGAGCTCCCATTTGATATGGGCTGAATTTGCACACAACACTCTACACCACTCATCTTTAGGAATGTCCCCTTTTGAGTGCCAGTTTGGTTTTCCTCCTCCTCTGTTCCCTGAACAGGATCATGAGGCCCGTGTACCAGCTGCTGCTCAACTTGTCCAGAGGTGTCGACAGTCATGGCGGAGAGCACGAGCAGCCCTACTAAGAGCCACTCAACAACAGCAGAGGTATGCAAACCAGCGCCGCAGAATTGGGCCATCACTTAGACCAGGACAGAGAGTGTGGTTGTCTACTAGGGATCTCCCTCTGCACGTTGAGTCAAGGAAACTAGCACCACGCTTCATTGGGCCCTTCAAAGTCGTCAAAAGGATCAACCCAGTGTCCTACCGTCTTCTTCTTCCCAGGTCCATGCGTATTCATCCCACATTTCATGTCTCCCGTTTAAAGCCTGTCGTCTGTTCTCCTTTGTCCCCAGCCAGGAGACCTCCTCCAGTACCTCGGATCATTGGTGGTCAGCCAGCCTACACAGTGCATCAACTGCTGGACTCTCGCCAGGTCCGTGGGAAGACCCAGTATCTTGTGGATTGGGAGGGATATGGCCCGGAGGAGCGGTCTTGGGTGGCAGCTCGAGATATCCTAGACCCAAATCTCATCAGGGAATTCCGCCACCGTAAACAACGCAGCTAGGAGAATGTCGGGAGCCGTTCCTGGAGGAGAGGCTCCTGTAAGGCTCCAGCTTGTAATGACTCTCCCTGCCTCTAGTTGGTGCTGAGCCGTAATGATTCTCCCAACCACTAGGTGGCCCTGCTTCTGTAAATAGTAGTTGTTGCCACTCATTATTATTTGATTCATCCCACCTGTGGGGTTCATTAGCTTGTTTGCATTGACCTATTTAAGCATGTCTCTTTCTCACAGTTGTGTTCAGTCTTGAGCCTACCATGCCTGTATTTTTCCTTGCCAAGAAAGCTAAGTCTGTTGTATTTGCCTAACATTTTGTTTCTTTGATTTATTCTCTGGAAGCTCGGCTTCCTTTTTTGTTGTACCTTTTTACTTGGATTCTTCAGTAAAGACACTTTTTGTTCAATCAATTAAGCATTCAAGTTGTTCTTCTGCCCTTGGGTCCATCTGCTGTACAACATCCACAATAGCTCAGAGGTAACAAAGCAGCTCAGTTGTCTAGAAGACCAGGGTTCGATTCCCGCCTCAGACACCCATCACATCTTCCAACCTTTTACCGTCATGTATTCTCAAAGATATTCAGTCAACTCAAATCATTGATATGCACGAGCGCGGGAGAGAGATCAAGACAGTTTGAAGACGGTGAGACTGCACGCACGACCGGGGCTTTCACTCTCTCAGTTAAGCGAGCGCAGAAGTCACTCATCTTCATCTGCATCACTCATCTACATCACTCATCTACATCATTCACCGGTCAAGCTTTGGCGGGACAAAAATTTGTTGACAAAAATTACAACTTTGTTGTACTAGTATGCTGGAGTAAAGTTCATAAATGGTCGTTCTTTCCCATTGTACTTTCTAAAAGTAGTTGGGCAGGGCTCAACATAAAAAAAAATCCCCACTGGCCCCCGGGGCCAGTAGATCAGAGTTTTGCTGGCCCCTTCTATATTTTGACTGGCCCTGAAAGAAATACAAGGAAAAGCACTTTTCCATTAAACTGTATTTATTGTATACATTAGGATTAATCAAAACAGTGAAGGAAGTTTAGGAATTAAGAGAGAGACCCTGGAGACATGCAAAAATAACCTAATTTCAGCATCCAGTAGATTATTTGTCAATACCTGCTCTCTCCTCATCTCGATCACTCTCTCTCTCTCTCTCTCTCTCTCTTTTTACCTTAGTCTCCTCATCTTACTTATTTAAAAATTGCTAAAGTTATTCATTCAAGAGCAGTGAGTGATTTTCTTTTTGCCTTTAGTTGTTTGATTCGCAGTAATGTCGCAATCGTCCGCATATTAGACTGCTTCCCCTTTAAGAACGAGTGCAGAAGTCGACTACTGATGCACCATTATTTTCTCCAACTATTTCAATAACTGCGTCCATTTTAGACATAAACTGTTTAAGTGAATCTCCAAGCCAGTCATTTTGACACATTGTTGTGTACATTTGATCGTTTAGACGCGCACATAAAGCCCAAAGTATATACTTATCTCTCGTTGCGGTCTGTTTCGCAGCGCGCGCCGCATCGGGAACAGCATCTCTTGCGCTTTTTGTGCTTTTAATAGCCCTTTTAATTATTAAATGCGCCCCGCAATTTAGCAACAGAAGTGACTGCATTTTACAACAATCACCGATCGTGCTGATTCTGTATTAAAGTTTGAGAAATGACAGCGTGCTACTGTACTGCTGTGATGGGAAGGACGTTGCGCTAGACAGAATGCAGTTTTTAATGGTTTTACCTCAAATATATTCTATAATCTTTGGAAGCTGAAATCTAAAATAAAATCATATTATTATTATATCACAGATCTAAAGTGTAACCATAACTTGAATGTATAGTTCTGTCCTCCGTCAGGTGTTGTGCGCGCTGTGGCACGGCGTGAGATCAGATCTCTCTCTCTCTCTCTCCCTCTTCTGGACTGCGCGAATAGCAAAATGCATCACAGACAAATGGTTTAATTGTATTATATATAGGCCTAGACATGGCTGGCGACTCAGCGAGATGGTTAATTTTTTTATAGCAATAATAAATGATAGCCTACACGTATTTCTCCAGCGACAGCAATAACGTCCGAGCTTATCGATACAGCGGTCTTTCAAAATTCAGTCCCGTTTAATACCGAGTACCCATCCATCCCTACCAGGTGTACTGTGTTTTCCATGACTCTAGGAATGTCCAGCCTCGTAGTTCTTTGGCATTTTAACATTGACACTCTTCGCGCCACACTGTGTGACGTTTGCTGTTTGTTTTGCTGATCGCCAGTTAATTGCCCGCGCGGGCAAGTGACTGGCCAATCAACTAGCCCGACATATTCTTTTACTGGCCCCGGGCCATCGGGCCATTGCTTATGTCGAGCCCTGAGTTGGGTGGACTCTGTGCCTCTAGGGGGGTTCGGGGGCATGCTCCCACCGCAAGAAAATTTTGGACATTTTAAGGTTATAATGCATCAATCTCATGCTCTCTGAGAGATCGAAATTAAGACCCATGAACTGCTCGTTGAACAAAGAAAAAACATTAATTTGTACGAGGACAATAAAGAGGGCTCAAATATTTTTTTAGTTATGAGAGTCTCAGTTTGCATTACATTATCAATGGTGTTTTAGGATGCCTAACAATTATTATAATAATGTAATAATGATTTATAATTATTCCTATGACGTACTGTAAAATCAATTTATAGCCTATAAATGTGTAAATGAAAATGAGTATTTCAAAAGTATATTTTAACCTACATTACACTATAATATAGGAAAATTAAAATACTTTTGTCCTAATTTCTTCACTTGCAAGAAATAAACCCTTGAGCATTTATTTAGCAGAAAACACCAGATGATCGCGAGAGCAAAGTAATCACGCAGAACAAACTGGATGCTATTCTAATGTCAGTTATTATAATGGCGCAACGCCATATGGTTTCAATTTATTTCGTTGGCAAAATATAACATAAAATATAAAATTAGGTTTTACATTTTACATCTTTACATATCTGTGTTGGGAAAAGGGAGAAGAGAGAGTTCGGCAAGGCGAATTCGAACTCGCGTTCAGCGCATCAAAAAGCTGCATTCAAACACTTCACGCCCTACGACCTATACGCCACTGAGGCTGTTCTATGACGGGTGTCGTTTTGCTGTAAAGACAGGCATTTAGTGCAAATATATGCTCCGTTATAAAAAATGTAAAAAAAAATTGTTTTCTTCCCTTAGCTTGGGCCATGGCGAACTTCCAATTAATACATTTTATCAGACCGGGCCGGCCCTCGCGGCCTCGTAACACTACCGGCCCACTGGGAAAACTCCCGACTCTCCCGATTGCCACTCCGCTACTGCCTGCACCGCTTTTGAGGACTGCTCAGGGGTCAACACGTAGACAGAACGCGGTGTTTCAGGACCTCAGACCAGCTCTTTGTCTGTCATGGTGGGAGCCAGAAGGGAAGGGCTCTCTCAAAGCAGCGGCTGTCTCACTGGATAGTGGACACCATCGCTTTAGCTTACCAGCAGCAAGGTCGACCATGCCCCCTTGGTGTGACGGCCCACTCCACCCGGAGTGTGGCTTCCTCTTGGGCTCTAGCGCATGGCGCCTCGTTAACAGACATCTGCAGAGCTGCAGGCTGGGCGACACCTAACACATTCGCGAGATTCTATAGCCTCCGAGTGGAGCCCGTGTCCTCTCTCGTACTCGCTCACCCGGCCAGTACTGGACCCGCTCAGGTGTCTTCGCTTGCTCGCCATTCCACTCCACGGACTGGATAAGTGCGATACTTTCCTCAGCTGAGCCTTCCGTTGAAGCCCTGAGTCCTCCAGCACTGCTGATGCTGGCGCCAGTGTTGTTGCTCTGGATGTCAGCTAGGTGCCTCCGTGTGTATGGTTCCCTCTGGTGACTGTCACATGTGTATTCTCCACTGCAAGCCTCTCTGAGCATGTGTCTTCCCTCGGCAAGCCACCATGCCACTCCTGGAGTTAAGTTTCTAGCCACCCCCAGGTTGGTGACTCCAGTGTTCCCCCATATGTAGCCCCCTGGGCCATATGTGTATTCTTAAGTCCTCCCTACGGGTAGGCGTACTGCGGCATATTCCTCCCGGGATATGCTCCCCAGTGTACCTTGGTATTCCTGTGTTGAAGTAGGACTCCTTGTCCGTAAGCTAAGTTGACAGGATTTCAGACTTTCGCAGGGCACTGGAAGACAGCTGTGAAGGTGGCATGATGGCACTGACCCCCATTCTCCGTCATCCGACGTAACTCGGAGTGACTACGAAAGGGAACGTCTCGGTTACGGATGTAACCCTCGTTCCCTGAGTAGGGAACAGAGACGTTACGTCTTCCTGCCACTTCCGCTGTACCGCTGGGTAGACGCCTGAGTTCAGTCTCGGCTCCTCAGCGAAGACATACTGCGGTTGCGTCTGCTTCCTCCTTTTATACCCATGAGGTGGGGCGGAGATACGCTATGCAAATTCCGCAGCCCCAAGGCATTTTCATGCCATTGGCTCGTTTTTAAATACTCGAAGAGCATTGGCTTTCTATGCGAAACCCCCATTCTCTGTCATCCGACGTAACGTCTCCGTTCCTTACTCAGGGAACGAGGGTTACATCCGTAACCGAGACGTTTCATCCACACTTTCATTTCCAACAAACAGTCAGAAAGTTTTGAAGAGGAAGAATTGAGATCAGGCTGAGAACTGATATAAATCTGGGTGTCGTCCGCATCCATCCCAGTTCCCTAAACTGATGAGCGGCTCGTGAACTAAAGAGCAGAAGCATCAACATGGATCTGGGAATCTGAAGGATCTGGAGAGATTCTGTATGGAGGAATGGTCTCTGATCTCTTATCAGTTGTTTTCCAAACTCATCAGGCATAGGAGAAAACTCAGAGCTGTTATCTTGTCGAAGGAGATTGCAAAATGAATTTATAAAGGGTTGCCGATAATTGTAGCTAACGTGGTTTGGAGAAAAACATTTATTTCATAATGCGATTTATGAAATAAATCCCCCCCCCCTTCAATTATTTTACTTCAATGAAAAGTTAAATTTTTGGCAATTTTTTTTAATGAAAGATTAAAAGGATAAATGATACAGATTTATTTTTTTACAGCCAGTGTTTATCATATTTACCAGGGGTGCCATTAATGAGCACGACTGTATGTAGACATAGTCAATGCATATATTGTGGCATATTTAAAAATATGAAAATATGTTCCCTTTCGTAGTCACTTCGAGTTACGTCAGAAGTGACGGAGATTGGGGGTTTCGCATAGAAAGCCAATCCTCTTCGAGTATTTAAACACGAGCCAATGGCATGCAATGCCTTGGGGCTGCGGAAATTTGCATAGCGTACTCCGCCCTACTCCGTGAGTATAAAAGGAGGAAGTGAACGCAACCGCAGTATGTTTTCGCTTCGGAGCCAAGAGAACCTCTTCACTCCTGAAAGCTATTACAAGACTCTTCGAGACGAGCGTCCTCTTCAGTGTTGGTGTGACGGCGGTACCCAGCGAGTTTCTGCATTGCCTGCGATCTGTGCAGTGGTCTGCCAGACTTTGCGCTTCTCCCTGGTCGCCTCAGCGCTGAAAGAGTGAATTTCCTCCTCTCTGTAAAAGAGCTACACGCGGCACGTCTTTTTAAAGACGGTTCGCCCGTGTTCTTCTGGATGCGGTCGATTTCTGTCGTCATCTGATGGTCGCGATCGCTGCTCTGTATGCCTGGGCATTCAGCATGCAGCAGCAGCGTTCGTGGATGACTCATGTTCCTGCTATGGGGACATGACCATCTCCACACTGAGGTTAAAAAAAAAAAAAAAGATATGTATATATATATAGAAAAATTATATTTTATATATAGAATATATATTTTTATATATATATATATAAAAAAAAAAAAAAAAAATCTCACTAGAGTGAGAGCCCCGGTCCCCCTTACTCGATCGGCTTCCTTCACGAAAGGGGGCCCGTCGACCGGGGACCCGGCGAATTAACGGTGACGGTGTGGCATAAAGCCCGACGATTTCTCGGGCCACACCTCCCGCCTCAGTGCGTGAGCCAGCGAGCGTTAGTTCGATTCAGTCGGCTGCCTCTTCAGTGGTACCGGCTGCTTCGAGCAGCGCTCCAGATGATGATGTGATGTCGATCGCAGCATCACTAGGTGGGCTACAGTCCTCGGGAGATGAGGATGCGGCTGCACTGCCCCCTTCGGGAGAGCCAGCGCTGCCCGTGTCGGATCCCGAGCTGACGGCATGCTGTCTCAAGCCGCTGGGAGTATTGGGTTAGAGTGGCATCCTCCATTCTCCCCCGATCTCTCACGGAGGGATAATTGGTTTTTGGACAAAGCTGCCGCCGCGAGGCCACGGCCAACTCCATTGCCTTTTTTTCCCCGAGCTGCATGCGGAGTTATCGCGCTCTTGGGGGACTCCTCTGTCCACTCGAGAGTGCGATCTCTCCCCCGCCTTTCCCCCCTCGATGGGGGGGCCGCCCGTGGGTGCACTGGGATGCACTGGGGTGCACACAGCTGTGTCCACAGGGCGCCTCCTCCGTGGTCCTCCTAGGCACCCATCCAAAGCCTGTAGGTTCTCGTCTGCCATGGCGGCGCGTTCCTGTAGAGCGGCGGGACGGGCGGCCTCCGCTTTGCATGCGATGAGCACTGTGCAAGCGCAGATGCTCAGAGATATGCTCGAGGGCGGGACTGATCCAACGGCATTCGAAGATTTGCGGTCCGCCACTGACCTTGCTCTCCAAAAGGGCAACGAAAGTGGCCGCTCGCGCCGTTGGTCAGGTGATGGCCACTAGTGTGGTCCAGGAGCGTCAACCTGGCAGACACTCGGAGCGCTGAGCGGATTCGTCTGCTCGACGCCCTTCTCTCCCAGGTTGACCTTTTTTGGCGGTGCAGTCGAGAACTGTTGCCCAGCAGTCTCCACTGCCCAGGAGCAGACGGAGGCAATCAAACATGTTCTGCCCCGACGACCAGCTGCTGCCTCCACCCAGTCGTCGGCACAGATGCCTCCCGCTGCTCGCCGCCGAGGACGCCCCCCCGCGGCTCCCCTGCCTCCCGCCCCGCCCCAGCAGCAGCCTTCATCCGGGCCACGGCGTGGAGGAGGCCGCCGGCAGGCGTCACAGCCCCCTCAGGCCGCACACCCCGCTAAACGCCAGGTAAGCGATGATCCTGATACGGGCTGCTCAGTGATGGAGTTGAGTTTTTCCCCAGGAGGCGGGAGCAGGCCCCCTCCTGCCCCCGGTGGAGGGCCGGGGGGAAAATCTTTCGTTTTCAGTTCCCGCTGCTCGCCCACGGGTGGGCAGCGCCCTGAGTTGGTTAAGAAAGACTTGACATCATCACTGAGTCCACAGACTGGAATGAGTGCGCTCGACGTTCCAGTGCGTCAGCCCACACATTCCTCTCTGTCTCTGAGGGTGTGGAAGGGTGCGAGTGTCGTCCCCGGGCTACGCCAATCCCTTCCCCCTCTGTCGCCAGACCCCCGGCGGAACGGACCCCCGTGGAACGCTCCGCTTTCCCTGGTCCCTTCCGTCGGGGAGCGGGCTTCGACGCATCCGAGCGGGGTCATCCCTGCACGCGTGCCAGTCGACCCGCCACGCTGCCCCTCCGGGGGGACGTCTATGGTTCAGATGACCCCGTTGGCTCACTTCCTGGAAGCCTGGCTAGTGCTTCCCGGGATATCCCGCTGGGTCATCAGAACGATCAGATTCGGCTACGCGATTCAGTTCGCACGGTCTCCTCCCCGCTTCAGGGGAGTTCGCTCCACGATAGTTGGTGGCAATGCCCCACTCCTGAGAGCGGAGATTGCGACCCTGCTGGCGAAGGGTGCAATCGAGACGGTCCCTCCAGCCGAGGTGGAGTCCGGGTTTTACAGCCCCTACTTCATTGTCCCCAAGAAGACCGGTGGGTTACGACCGATCCTGGACCTGCGCATTTTGAACCGTTCTCTCCATCGACTACCGTTCAAAATGCTCACGGCCAAACGCATTTTCGAATGTGTTCGGTATCAGGATTGGTTTGCAGCGATCGACCTGAAGGACGCGTACTTCCATGTGTCCATCTTACCTCGACACAGACCGTTTCTTCGGTTTGCCTTCGAGGGCCAGGCATATCAGTACGCCGTTCTCCCATTCGGGTTAGCTCTGTCCCCTCGCGTCTTCACGAAGATCGTCGAGGCAGCCCTTGTTCCCCTTCGCGAACACGGGGTTCGCATCCTGAATTATCTCGACGACTGGCTGATACTAGCACACTCTCGAGCTCAGCTTTGCGAACACAGAGACTTGGTGCTCCGGCACCTAGCCCGTTTGGGCCTTCGGGTCAACCGGGAAAAGAGCAAACTTTGCCCCGTGCAGAGGATCTCTTTTTTCGGCATGGAGATAGACTCGGTCGCCATGTCCGCGCAGCTCACGAACGAGCGCGCGCACTCACTGCTGACTTGTCTTCGACAGTTCGAGGGCAAGAGTGCGGTTCCACTGAAACTATTTCAGAGGCTCCTGGGGCATATGGCATCCGCGGCCGCGGCAACGCCGCTCGGTTTGCTTCATATGAGACCGCTTCAGCTGTGGCTTCGCGATCGAGTCCCGAGGTGGGCATGGCATCGCGGCTCGCTCCGAGTTCCAGTGACTCCAGCGTGCCGCCGAACCTTCTTCCCGTGGTCGAACCTCAGCTTCTTACGGACCGGCGTCCCTATTCTGCGAGTTTCCAGGCATCTCGTTGTCTCCACGGATGCATCTACCACGGGTTGGGGTGCCATGTGCAATGGGCATGCAGCCGCCGGTTCCTGGACAGGAGCCCAGCGCCTCATGCACATCAATTGCCTCGAGCTGTTGGCAGTACGGCTCGCCCTACACCGCTTCCGAGCGTTGCTCAAGGGCCAGCATGTGCTTGTCCGCTCAGACAACACTACGGCAGTAGCGTACATCAACCACCAGGGGGGTCTACGCTCACGCCAGTTGTCGCAGCTCGCCCGCCACCTCTTGATATGGAGTCAGAAGCACCTGAGGTCCCTTCGTGCAGTTTACATTCCTGGAGACCGGAACTGGGCAGCCGACGAGCTGTCCCGGGTCCGCCCCATCTCCGGCGAATGGCGACTCCATCCCCAGTCGGTCCAGCTGATTTGGGACGAGTTCGGGGAGGCACAGATAGACCTGTTCGCCTCTCGGGACTCGTCCCACTGCGCCCAGTTTTATTCTCTGACCCGCGGCACTCTCGGCTCGGATGCGCTGGCGCACAGCTGGCCACGGGGCCCACGCAAGTATGCGTTTCCCCCAGTGAGCCTCCTTGCACGGGTGTTGTGCAAGATCAAGGAGGACGAGGAGCAGGTCTTGCTGGTAGCCCCCTACTGGCCCACCTGTGGTGGCGGCAACCATCACTTCCGCAAGAGCGTCGTCCACGAGACACCTTTATGCGTTGAAGTGGAACCTCTTCGTCAATTGGTGCTCTTCTCGCGGAGAAGACCCCCGGAGATGTTCGATCAGTGTCGTGCTTTCCTTCCTGCAAGAAGGGTTGGAGCGCAGGCTGTCGCCCTCCACCCTTAAGGTTTACGTCGCGGCCATTGCCGCTTCTCATGAAGCAGTGGAAGGTAAGTCCTTAGGGAAGCACGACCTGGTCATCAGGTTCCTGAGGGGAGCGAGGAAGCTGCATCCGCCTCGTCCTCCCCTCGTACCCTCTTGGGACCTCTCGGTAGTTTTAAGTGCTCTGCAGAGGCATCCCGTTGAGCCTTTGCAATCGGTAGAGTTAAAGTTTCTGTCCATGAAGACAGCACTCCTGGTTGCATTGGCCTCCATCAAGAGGGTGGGGGACCTGCACGCATTCTCCGTTGACGAAGAGTTCGGGCCGGCTTACTCTCACGTGATCCTGAGACCCCGGCCTGGATATGTGCCCAAGGTTCCCACCACTCCCTTCCGGGACCAGGTGGTGAACCTGCAAGCGCTGCCCCCGGAGGAGGCAGACCCAGCCTTGGCACTGCTCTGTCCGGTACGTGCTCTCCACACCTATGTCGACAGAACGCAGTGTTTCAGGACCTCAGACCAGCTCTTTGTCTGTCATGGAGGGAGCCAGAAGGGAAGGGCTCTCTCAAAGCAACGGCTGTCCCACTGGATTGTGGATGCCATTGCTTTGTCTTACCAGCAGCAAGGCCTTCCGTGCCCCCTTGGTGTGACGGCCCATTCCACTCGGAGTGTGGCCTCCTCTTGGGCTTTAGCGCACGGCGCCTCGCTAACAGACATCTGCAGAGCTGCAGGCTGGGCGACACCCAACACCTTCGCCAGATTCTATAATCTGCGAATTGAGCCGGTATCCTCTCACGTACTCGTTTCGGCCAGTTCTGGATCTGCTCAGGTGTCTTCGCTTGCTCGCCACTCCACTCCCCGGACTGGATAAGTGCGATATTTCCTCAGTTCTTCCATTGAAGCCTTGAGTCCTCCAGCACCGACGATGCGGGCACCACTGCTGTGGCTCTGGATGCTGGCTAGGTGCCTCCATGCGTACGGTTCCCCCTTGGTAACCGTCTCATGTGTATTATCCACTGTAAGCCTCTCTGAGCATGTGTCTTCCCTTGGCAAGCCATCTGCCACCCCTGGAGCTGAAATTAGTAGCCACCTGCGGTTGGTGCTCCAGTGATTCCATATGTGTTCCTATGTGGCCATATGTGTATTCGTAAGTCCTCCCTTCGGTAGGCAGCTGGTAGCATGTCCCCTTCGGGATATGTTTCCCAGTGTACCTTGGTAATCCTGTGTCTAAGTCGGATCCCCTAAGGAAAACAGGTAAGGCTCGGGGGTTTAGACTTTCGCAGGGCACTGGAAGACAGCCTGAAGTTGGCGTGATGGCACAGACCCCCAATCTCCGTCACTTCTGACGTAACTCGAAGTGACTACGAAAGGGAACGTCTCGGTTACGTATGTAACCCTCGTTCCCTGAGTAGGGAACGGAGACGTTACGTCTCCCTGCCACTTCTGCTGTATCGCTGGGTAGATGCCGAGTTCAGTCTCGGCTCCTCAGCGAAGACATACTGCGGTTGCGTTCACTTCCTCCTTTTATACTCACGGAGTAGGGCGGAGTACGCTATGCAAATTTCCGCAGCCCCAAGGCATTGCATGCCATTGGCTCGTGTTTAAATACTCGAAGAGGATTGGCTTTCTATGCGAAACCCCCAATCTCCGTCACTTCTGACGTAACGTCTCCGTTCCCTACTCAGGGAACGAGGGTTACATACGTAACCGAGACGTTTCCCATATATTGACATGTAAATATCGCATTATATTTTGAGGTATATTCCCATATATTTTTGTTCCGTAAGTGTCATGGAGCGTGACTGTCACTGAGCACGCCTTCACCTCTCTCCGGTCTCACCCGCTCCTTGTCACCTGAGTTCTAGAACTGCAATTAACACCATTCCCCTCTGCTATAATTTTGATACATCCCTGCCTAGTTTCTCCATTCAGTATCATCACTTCCACCTGTTAATCATCACCTACCCTTTGTCTGGACTGCTCAGTTCTTTGTTCCTTGTGAAGTCTTGTTTTGCCATGCTGCATGTTGCTACGTGTTTCTTTGATGTTTCATGTCAGTGATTCCTTGTTTCCTTACGTGTTTCAATAAAGTGCTGCAGATGGATCCGACTGCCTCTGCCCAATCATTACAGTAAGGGTCCTAACTTGCCGATTTTTAAGAAACTTTAAAAAAATAATGTGGTATCAGTCCTAATTTTAGGACTCTAATTTTTTTTGCTCGAAGAGTAATTCACAAAGCATTTTAGCACTAAAATCTATGAAAAGTTAGGAGTAGTCCGGAGGACTCCAAATTCACTAAAATCAAATCATAAACAATCCTAAAATGGCTGTTGTCGGCAATTCGCCCAAAGACACTGTACAACATTGTATAAAACTTGATTTATAGATTTTAATCTGGGATGACAAATAAAGGTTCATTTATTTGGGCAAAATGCATTGAATGGATAATAAAATATTGCGGTGAAGTTTAAAATAATGTGCTATCATCGGCTCTAGCCTTGTGAGCAGCTCGTGTGACCAGAGTTCGAGTTCCAACTAGTGAACCTTACCCTCTTTCCTCTTTTAGTGAACCTTTCTCTCTCCCACTTCGCTTCTTGTCTACTCACTACCCCATCCAAATAAAAGGCAAAAACACCAAAAACAAATCTTTAATAAATAGCCTAAATAATGTCCGATTACCTGTGACAGTTGTTTTCACGAGTTCTCACTTACAAATGATCGAATAGAGCAAAAGAACACAATAATTTGGCGTGTTGTCCGAAGGGAGGCTCCAAGCTCGGAATTTAGTCAGGGGGGCAGAGGAATGCCAAAAACTGTCAAGGTAACTAGGGAGTCGGCATTGTATGCCTCCTCTCGAGCTGGTTAGATAGAGCATTTTAACGTCAAAATTCCCTCACAAACTTTTTTTATAAAACATAATTTGTTGCTCGAATTCTGCATTCAGAGGAGAGGCTGGTAATTAGCTAAACATATAGGCTATTGTTTAAGTTAACCCTTCCCTTTCCATTCACTTAAGACTTCTCTCTATTCTTAAAATATCATCATGGCAATAATTAAGAAGTTCCAATCAACTGGAGATGTTATGAATCTGATTGGAAGAGGACAACTGTCTATAGTGTCTTAATGCACGGCATGAGGTTTGGAATGCCAGGTTCAGGCATGTATACAATGGTCCAAAACAAACATAAAATCAACCTAAAAACGAGTATACAATTAAGGTTCTGCAATGACCATCCACTGTAAACCCAAACAGTATAACTAACCTATAATGGAAAGTACCTTTTACTCAAAATGTGCCAAAAAGTTTAACTAACTAGAGTTTGAGAATTTATGTTTTTATGTGAGAAGTTTTTACAACATGCTTTGCCGATGGCACTCGAAAGGGAGAGTAAATGTTAAAATTAAGTGTAATATCATGTTTTTTTGTTTTTTGTTTTGTGTATGATTAATGTTAAGCGGGAGATTAGTGACTAATGTTTTATTATGCTAATTTAGAAGAATTTCTGTTAATGCTGATTTTAGGACAATGTTAGAATATTTTAACATAAATAAGAATATATGTCTTAATTGTGCTGCACTCATACAACAAATGTTGTACTGTTAAAATGTTAGCAAATGAGCAAGTGACCTTCAGTCAGGATGTTTATTCACATATACTTTACATTTTTAAATTTGCTTAACCAAGTTCCAGCATCTGTTCAAACGCTTTTGCATATCTGACAATATTTTGGCTTTGTCACCTAAGAGTTGTCACATTATACCACCAATGTGGTATATGTAGCAATATGAGGGAGAGAGGGAACAGGTGAGAGAATCATGAGCCATGCACATTGCCATTTGTGATCAGCTGTGAGTGGCTGCCACATGGAAAGGGAACCCAAGTCCTGACCAATTTTCCAAAACATCACTAAACTTCCAGGACTCGACAGTCCAACCATTTCACTCGCATTTTCAACTAAAAATAGATGTGTGCGAAGTAGGGATGGGACGATAACCGGTTTCACTATAAACCGTGATAAAATGTACTGACGGTTAGTATTATCGTTTAAAATTTAATTATCATTAAAACCGTGTTTGATTATCGCGATTTTTATAACTCACTGAATCCTGTCGGCCAGTCTGACGCAGGCGCGCAACACGCAATATTTTTTTTAATTACTATTCGAGAAGGAATGGCGGAAGGCAGTGACCGTGCTCAGGAGGTTTTTCAGCCTTTTAAGAGGACCAAATCTGAGGTGTGGTCATATTTTGGGTTTTACAAAAGTCCTGAGGGAAACTTGATCGAGGATGGTCACCCTGTCTGCCGAACAAAAAGTCACTACAATAGAAACACTTCAAATCTGCCGAGTCGTCTTGTGTGATCATCACCCGAACGCAAGGCAAGTTAACTTTGACCTTAATACCAAAACTACGTCTGGGAAACAATTGGGCACGAAATGTTGTTTTGAGTTGAAACATTTCATGTCACTCACTTGAAATAGACGTGAAGCTTCCACGAAGAAAAGTTCGTAGCAAGTGGCTTTGAGCCAAAGACGAACAAGCAACTTCAAACAAGACTATTATTAAGAGTGATATTTTAAGGGATAGTAAAGTATAGATACATCACGTATTAAACCGATTTTATTTTTACCACATAATTACGGGGACATATTGAATTGATAACGAGATTAGCTAATGTTTTAAATCTTACCTGTTTATGAATTCATTTTGTAAAACAATCGTCCAGACAAGATATATCACACCAATATTATCAAACTATGTAAAAAATAAATCAACTCTGATTTCATTTTTGCAATACAATCAAAAACCGGAGACGCAAGACGGCAAGTTGTATTTGAATGAAACAAGAGCGCGCGTCCGTTGTGAATGTTATGGATGTGCGCTGTGTAATAATGTGTTGCTATTGACGACTGGCATTATAAAGAAGCAAATGCCATAGAATAGAATCTTGCTTAAAAAACTGCATAGAGAGACTTGTTTTATTTGTTGTTTGTTGATTTTCAATTATAAAATGAAATGAAATGTTTTCAGTGTAAGCATCAGTTCTTTTTGAGCACTTTCATAAATTTTTAACAAAAACCGTGATAATATTGATAATCACGATTATTTTGGACACTATAATCGTGATATGAAATTTTCATACCGTCCCATCCCTAGTGCGAAGTGCGAACTGTAAAATGTAGTTTGGAGCATGTGTGCGGAAAAACAAACAAACAAAAACGGATCGGTTTTCTTAAATGTAAGATCATAAAAAGTATTCAAAACCTTAAATGGTATAACACGCAATCATGTTAAAGTGTAAATTGCAGGTTAAATTTTTCACGAAGATAATGCAATGTGCTTACTAAACATTAAGATAAAAACCGCCCACAATTGTTTTTATGTTTTTTTTATACCAAAATGCTGCTTATAATATGAAAAGTTGGCATGTTTTACAGTGGTTTTAAGCACGCCCCCTACCTTCACTAGGCTGGACGTGACATCATAAACTCCAAGCTTTTACTGTCTGTGCCTGCTCCAAGCCTAGAGTTACCTTTAGTCTAAACGGCAAGTAGGCTAGCAGTTATATTGGAGACCTAGCTAGCAAAAATGGTGTGTTTGTGCGGGATGTTTGAATACATCAAAAATGGGGGAGAGGCTTCACAATTTCCCCAAGGACAAACGACTGATTCGTGCCTGTAAGTGTTAGCATACCCGAGGTAGATCTTGGGTATAAGCCCAACTTTAGCCAAGCACGTTGTGTCCGAGCCCAGCCCGGCCCGACACATTAAGTGTAATTATGAGCTCGAGCCCGATTTAAATGCAACCATTTTTTAATATGTGGGTCATTTTTATGACTGACGTTCTCAACTACTTTCTATGTTACTTTCTCCCACCTGCAACATTTATGTTTTGTCCCGCTCGCACCTGCAAAAAGACTTTTTTTCTTTTTTCTGACCTCCAAATACTTTCAAGTCAGCCTACGTGTCGCCACCATACACATCGGCATAAATGCTCCTGATAAATTATTTTTTATTAAGGAATTAACACACAAACCACACTGCTATAACATAAAAACAAGCAGGCTAACTTTCAGTCATGCATGGTTTGTCATGACTGCGCGCAAAGTGCGCTCCTATAATAATTTCTAAAAAGCTGACATCAGTTCATTGCGATCTCACACATCTCTGTTATTATCAATGGATCTTTCATAATACCTACACTTTGTTATAATTCGAGGATTTAAGGATACATAATTCACAAAAAGTCAATTTGGAGCGGTGAGGGGAGTCTATCATAAATGCTTCTGATTGGCCATTGTGTTCCTAGAAATTAACACGTTTGTCTGTGATTGGCTACATCGCTCAATGCTGCAAACATGTTATAAATAGAAACTCTGGCCTGTAAATGTTTCTATTTTGTTTTAGTTCTTGTTGCTTTTCTGCAACAGATGAATTTGTATAGTTTTTATGTTTTATTCATAGATATTTCTAGTTTGCGGGAGTCCCGTGAATCATTTTATTCTTCCTCAACCAGAACACACAGAGTGAGTGCATTACCACCCGCGCATTCATTCATAATCAATGAATATGCACATTTATGCCAAGTGAATGCTTATTAACTAATGCTGATCATGTATTGACTGGACTCTACACACAGACTGTCATTCTCCAGAGTGCTTTATTGCTCAACATCAATTTACTAGCAACATAAAGCAACACTGCTAAACGTCGCCCTCTGTTGGTTAACTGTTACAATAGTTAGTTTTTCAGTACATATTTTTTCTTTAACCTTCGGGCAACCGACGGCGCTCTGAAGCCCTCCCCCCCCCCCCCCCCCCCCCACTAGTTTAATGTTTATGAATGGATTTAACATGAAAGAAGATCATTAATCTTGGCAAACTAAATATAATTTTAAAGGTCTAAGCCTCGGGCATCGATGTCAGTGCACTGTTTTTCGATGGAAAGCTTATAACAAATGTATTTCTTGCATTTAGGTAAGCACCCTTACGAAAAATAATTGCAGTACAATGAAGTAAAACTGCAGTAAAACTGCAGTTTAAAGCAGTATAACTGCAGTACAATGAAGTACAACTGTAGAATTGCAGTATTAACGAAGTATAACTGCAGTATAGATACAATGTGACTGTAGTATATTGAAGTGCAACTGCAGTAAAACCACAGTACAAAAAGTACAACTTTAGAATAGTGAAGTAAAACTGCAGTACAACTGTAGATTTGCAGTATTAACAAAGTATAACTGCAGTATAGATACAATGTGACTGCAGTACAACTGTAGATTTGCCGTATTAACGAAGTATAACTGCAGTATAGATATAATGTGACTGCAGTACAACTGTAGATTTGCAGTATTAACAAAGTATAACTGCAGTATAGATACAATGTGACTGCAGTACAACTGTAGATTTGCAGTATTAACGAAGTATAACTGCAGTATAGATACAATGTGACTGCAGTACAACTGTAGATTTGCAGTATTAACGAAGTATAACTGCAGTATAGATACAATGTGACTAGAGTACATTGAAGTGCAACTGCAGTAAAACAGCAGTACAAAAAGTACAACTTCAGAATAGTGAAGTAAAACTGCAGTACAACTGTAGATTTGCAGTATAATGAAGTAGTTGCAATAACTTCAGTTCAGTGATACACTTTAAAAAGTGATAGACTTTTTTTGATAGAGAAAACTAATCAATTTTTTTTATCTTTTTGTTTTTATTGGGCTCTCAGGCAATGATATCAGTTTTGCCATTAAAAAGTGAAATTACTGAACCTAAATAAAGGAGCAAAAAAAGACAGATGAAGTTTTTGTTTTTTGCATCTGAAGTCTTGGCCTACCAATATTAAACTGTACTGCAGTTCTGCTGTTTTGTGCGAGACATAGCCCATGTGACGAGCTTCCTTCGCGCGCACGCGCCGCGGGCGTTGTCCTGACAACGAGTCTCGAGAGCAGCTGATGCTCATTACTGTCAGTCAGCGTCTTTCCGCGTAGTGTCTGCTCCATAAAATATGGTTTGGTTGATTTCCTCACTGAAATTATCGTTCATATAGGTTCATATTTATGAACTATCACAATTAAAACACAAAGACATGACAGCATTACTCGTGGTGACGGTCATTAACAAGTGGAATGGAAGAGAAGCGTTTTCTGGAAGAAAAGAAGTTCATTGCGCGAGGCCTTGTCAAGTCATTCAGCTTAGAGGTGAGTAAATTATAACATCTAATGTCCTCATATTTCTCTTTTTTTTATATTTTAGATTGGTGTAAAAAAGACTTTACGTATATGTTGTTCAACCCGGTGGGAAAATAAGAGGAAACGCCGCTTCTATTCTGTAATGTTAGTTTTACCATTCTCCGGTTTAACGTTACACTGTTTAACGTTATTGTTAACTGCGTCACAGCAGATTGTGTAACTTATGTTTGCCCTTTGCAGCATATTGTCTATCACTTTTAACACATTTTTTTTTTTAAACTATCTGTATTGTATGAAGTGCTATACACGGTGACTTTACTTGTTTAAATTTAATATCAGGAATATTAGAAATATCAGACACTAACTTACTGGAAAATACAAGCAAATTATGTTCAGTAGTTTGACATTATGTGTAGAAAAGATTTTTTTTTTTTTTTTTTAAGTAGGCTAACTTACTTTTTTTGTGTGATTGCTATTTCCAGGAAAATGTACTGGTAACAACTAAAAACAGAAGACGATGGCTGGGGTGAAACAAATATGCACTCACAGACTTTAAAAATTGTGTGTCTCTGCTTTTTTCCAGAAATGCATGTTATTGGGCAAATTGTGTAGACTGTCAATGGAGTGACAGAAAGATTTCATCAAAAATATCTTCAGTTGTGTTCCCCGTGTCTTGCGGGGTTGGAATGACATGAGGGTGAGTAATTTAACTTTTTATCTGGAGTGTTCAAACTCATTATTAATGCTGAACAATAAACCATAAATTAACATAAATAGGATGTAATTCAATAAGATTAAATCTAATATGGATATGTCTAGATATAGAATAACATTTTGCTAAAGAAAACCTCAAAAAGGTTCATTATAGATACAGTAAGATACAGTAAACACCTGTTCACTGGTCATTTTCCACAGCTGTATGCAAAGGCAAGTGGGCTTCTCCTGGGAGACTAAATTAATCACCTAGTTTAGTGCTGTCTACTGTTTTAGAAGAGGAAGTTGCTCAACTGCATTTGTGAGAAAATTGAGCCGAGATCTCTTATATAAAGCCAAGTGTTAGGGACGCACGATGACATCAGCACGACATCGGTATCAGCCGATAAAAGCTTAATGATCATCGGTATCGACCGATAGTAATATCTCTGCCGATGAGCCTTGCCAATATGTGGTGGATATACTATGCGCACGTGACGACCGTGAACGTAGCATGAGCGCCAGCAACTTAAATGTCCAGCTGTGTGGAGGAAAAGGTGCGCTTCAGTATCGAGTTCTTTTTCAGGCTTGAACAAACCATAACACACACACAATATGTGCCAAAATGTCAGTTTTGTCGAGTGTCCTCATTAGAGCAGTTTTAAAGGTCCCCTGACATTTTTTTTTTATTATTATTTTATAATGTTTCCTGGGTTGCCCTTATGTTAGTATGTTTTTTAGATCAAAAATAGTCATAATTTCATAATTTCAAATGACTCAGAGCCGGTGTTGTGCCTATTTTCCACCCTCCGTCAGCGGAGCGCTGATGAGGGGGCGATCACATTAACACATGTCACCACTCACCACTCTTTTGCCATGTTCAATATTCTCCCCAACACTTTTTAAAACATCTTCGTGGCAAGGATGTACCAATACAAAATAATAAAACATCTCCAGTTAACTTTCAGACCATTCAATTTGTTTGTTTGTCAAATTAGAGTCCATCTAGCTCTGAAATGTGTTGTTTTTTTAAATCAAGTGATCACTTTTTGGCAGGTAAAATACTGCATTATAATGGTTGTATTGGCCCTTTACAGGTATTTTAATAGGTCAAAAGTACTGGGTGAGTAATAATCAGTCAGATTTAACCTCATTAATATAAGCAACACATTTCAGGGCAGAAATAACCTTTCAATCAATAAGTAGAGGCTTCAATCACTGAAGGTTGGTTGTAATAATGGTTGTACTGGGTGAGTGATGTTTATTTGCACGTTATGTCTGCTTGATCCACATAAAAGCAACTGCATTCGTAAAGTGAATGGGCGATACACCTGTAACACGCGGCGCGCGCTCCCGCGGCCGGCGATCAATCTTCGGCGGACCATCACTTTTCGGCTACGAGTCATTTGAAATACAATAAACGTACAAATAAATATTACAGATTAAAAAACGATCGGAAATGTCGTCCAATTTTCTAATACTATTGTTTGATGACAACAATACATTTGGAAAACAAAATACAGCCATTTCTGATTTTTTCTTTTAAACAAAAAACCAAGTTGCACCCTTTTTTAAATGTCATCTTTCATTCCGAAATAGAATAATGAATGAACGAAAAAGTACACGGGCCGTGCGTGTATTTTTTTATATATATATATTATTATATGGGGGGAAATGTGTATAAATATCGGTATCAGCCAAAATGAGTTTGCAAATATCGGCATATCGAATATCGGCCAAAATCCAATAATTTGCGTCCCTACCAAGTGTCTCACACTGCATTTTCGCTCAAATTGACCTTTTCACTTGCGCATTGCTTGCTTTGTTTATGAGTCGAGTTTTCCTTTAAAAAGCAGATTGAGTTTGTTTGCAAATGCTGGATTTGTTTGTTTAATTATGGCACAATATTAATTCCATTGAATAACTCCTATTTCAAAAAACAGTGGCGTGTTCCTGCATTAACTTGCAGATTCATTTTAAGCATAATACTGTATATGCCTGTGGTGAAGAGTAACTGAAAAGATTGTCTCTGATTCTTTTTGTTTGTTTATTACAGACTACTTCCAAAATTGTGTTTCCACATCTGAGATGAAGGCAGTGAAAAGAACGAAGTGGAATAAGAATAAGCTCTTCAAAAAACACAACTTCTCTGAATAATGTGGGGGAAGATGTTTGCATGATTTGTAAATAAACACTTTAAATACATTGTCTAACTCTCAGCCTGTTATTTGAAATAAAATAAAAAGAAAAATCACGTTATTTGTTGCATTGCAGTTTGAGACATTCACTGTTGTGTACCTTAATTCATTATTGCAGATGTGTGAACTTATTTGGGATATTCTGGTTGTATTCCAATGGTATTGTACAGCATTTTATTTGTATTGCATTTCAGTAGTATTGTACTTTAGTCGAATTATGTATTGCAGTGCTACCGCAGCTATATTGCAGTATTATTGCAGTAATACCGCAGTTATATTGTAGTACTACTGCACTTATATTGCAGATCTACCGCAGTTATATTGCAGTATTATTGTAGTACTACTGCAGTTATATTGCAGTACTACTGCAGTTATATTGCAATATTATTGTAGTACTACTGCAGTTATATTGCAGTATTATTGCAGTACTACTGCAGTTATATTGCAGTATTATTGTAGTACTACTGCAGTTATATTGCAGTATTACCGCAGTTATATTGCAATATTATTGGAGTACTACTGCAGTTATATTGCAATATTAGTGGAGTACTTCTGCAGTTATATTGCAGTATTACTGCAGTTATATTGCAATATTATTGGAGTACTACTGCAGTTATATTGCAATATTATTGGTATACTACTGCAGTTATATTGCAGTATTACCACAGTTATATTGCAGTATTATTGTAATACTACCGCAGTTATATTGCAGTATTATTGTAATACTACCGCAGTTATGTTGCAGTTCTACTGCAGTTGTACTCAAACTACTGTATACTGCAATAATGCAGTTTTTTCGTGTCCAAAAAACTGCATTTTCTACATGCAGTATTACTTCTAAAAAAACTGCAGTATTTTTTTGTAAGGGCAGTACACATAAAAACGCACGTAAACAAAAACGGAGTACTCACCATTATTTTGTAATAACGAGCCAGACACGCATCCACTGTTAAAAATTCCAGATTGAATGGAAAGCTGAGGGTCCACTGAATAACATCCCATAGAGCATTTTTTGTCCAAAGAAAAAATAATGTTGTAATATCCATGGTTATTCCTTTGTTTACATCGCGTTTCTTCAGGGTGAATATCATGCGGTTTTGTTATGCAATAAAATAGTCCATAGAAAACAGACTCCCGGTAGCAGACCCTTATATGGGTGTGTTGCTTAGAGTGTAATGAACAAATTACGACCGCGCACACACACACAAATACAAAGATAAGCGATATCTAGTTCAAAATATGCAAACACTGCAGTCCGTTTTTTTGACGTCATGATATGCACATCATATCATTCTGTCTTTACAACGAAAGCTAATAAAAGAAACGACATGATATGACTGGTAAAACATGTAGCCAACCAGTGCACGATTCCAACGATGCCCGGGAAGTTTGAATTTCTCACACGAACATATGTTTTTATTTGCTCTCCGTCCGGTAGAGGAGCTAAACTCAGGCTCTGCAGAGCCACACCCACCGCCGTCATGTTTTGACAGCCTGCAGTGCTATAGCTAAGAGCTAAGATAACAAGCTAAGAGGTAGCTAGTCAACAAACATCTGTTCGTGCAGACATGCAGACTGTCATAAAATGATTTGTCAAAAGAAGTATTTTTCTGCTGAAGTAGTTATTCGAGATCACTCGAAGATGGATTATGTCGACATTGATGAGAAGATGAGTGATGAGAAGATCGTGACGACGGTGATAATTATGCTTGAGGGCGGAAAAGATTATCCAATTTTCGGTGAGTTGCTTTATACATAACTTATGTAACATGCACACATTACGTATGTCTGTGTGTGTGTGGGTGGGTGAGAGAGAGAGAGAGAGAGAGAGAGAGAGAGAGAGAGAGAGAGAGAGAGAGAGAGAGAGAGAGAGAGAGAGAGAGAGTGTGTGTTTGGTTTCCAGTTGTTTCATACGGAAAATGCATTGTGTAAAGTTGTGTCTGAATAGATTATGCTACTTTATATGCATTTATTTATTTGTATATATGTATTTATATGCGTTGTACGGTTATGCAGTTGTTTGCCGTTTTTTTCTGGCACATGTGGTGTGCTATCTGAAGGATGGAGGGGCTGGACACCTGTGCAATATACATTTTTTCCTAGCACACATACTGTATATTTTTACAGTCAATATACATAATATTTATAGTACAAATGCAAATATTTGTACTGTAAATATGATGTATGTTGTACTGTAAATGTATATGTTGTATGTATATATATATATATATATATATATATATATATATATATATATATATATATATATATTGTTTTTTTTTTTTTGTTTTTTTTTTTTGCAGAAATTGGTGGGAAGAATTGCAGAAAGTATGTGCTATATAGGAAAGAGTTGTATGCTTTCAAAATGCCACATTCCTGTCTGATGGCCGGCCATCAGTGTGATTGTTGGTTCTTTGTCTGGTCATCCATATGAATGCTGTCTATATCACTGGCCATTGATTGTTGATTGAATGGATGAGCTTTAGTACGAATGCTGTGTAAACGACTGCCCATCAGTTTGATTGTTGAATGAATGGCCAGCTATATAGAAACTAAACAGAATTATTTACTTGACATGCAGTGCTAATTATCTTTCCATTCTTTCCCATGCAACAGCCATCAAGTTGAATCTTCAGATGATGAATGGCATCCAAGCACCAGCCAGAGATGCAAGCTCTCAGTTTCTTCACTATTCTTCACTTTTTCCATCCTTTTCAGAACATTGCAATTGTCAAGAGGATGGTGGCATCAAAAGCTAGGAATGGACTAAAGCAATATATGAAGGCCAAGCCAACAAAGTACAGTATTTATATCACTTGTATTTTCTATTGCAAAGAACCTCAGTTATTTATTTTTTATATTTCATAATATTTTACTTATGTATTTTACATATATATATTTTTTTGTTCTGTTGTGCAAATAAATCACTTGCATAAAGTCTAATGGTTGTGTGTATTATTTTATAATTGCATTATTTTATGAATTGACTGAAATAGCTTGCAGTGCCCTGCATAACATTTGGTCATTAGGTTGCTTTTTGATGTATCCAAGGAGGTTTCTTGGTACCTGGACATAGTCTTGGAAAAAATATTGTAGGAATCTCATTTTTCATAATATCTTCCTCAAATTTGAAATATAAACTGATGAGACTTATGTCTTTCAATCAATTACCTAACTGGATTCCTACAGGTTTGTTTTCATTTATTTTTACATGAAATTGTAAAATATTACATGCAGTATAAATTACCTTCAAGACACTTTAAATTCTATAACTTTTTGTCTGTGTAAGTTTTTTCAACTTTAACAGTTGGGTAATACACTCTAAAGTGTCTTCTTTTTAAACATGTCTAAATTGTGCATGTAGTGCAAATAGTTGAGCAACTGCAAATATTTTAGTTTGGGCATGTTATTTCTGGGGATGTGCCTCAGGCAGGGGGAGGGAGAAAGGGAACTGACATAGTCTTGGAAAAAAGTTTGCAGGAACCCCATTGTTCATTATATCTTCCTCAAATTTGAAATATAAACTGATGAGACTTGTGGCTTTCAATCCTTTATCTATCTGAATTACTCCAGGTCTATTTTTATATATTTGTACATGAAATACTAAAACATTTTTGTGGCGCACATTATTTTTGAGGCACTTTTAACTTTTATAACTTTTTTTCTGTTTGAGCATTATCAAATCTGATTGATTGTTAGTAGAGTCCCAACTGTCTTCTTTCCAAAGATACCTTAATTGTGCCTGTGGTACACTGTTCTCAGGAGCTGTATTTATTGTTATCCAGGCATGTCATTTTCAGCTGTGAGCCCCCTTGTGGAGCTGAAGGTTAACAGGTTAACTGGTTAAACTGTAACCTAAACAAGGTCTGTCAACTTTAACAGCACTTACTCATAATAACAGCAACAACAACAAAAACAAGTTAGCTCAACACAATCTTGCTGCATATTTCTAACATTAGCTGCACAAAACTATGCTGCATATATCTAAGTAAATACTCTTTTTTTCTGGTGTAAACAAACCTAACTTAGTTTAGGTTTCATTGCGTGACGTAGTGGTCTTCCCCGAACCTACAGTATCTCAAGGAAGGTGAGTTTTTCTCTACTTGTGTTTCCTCGGTTAGTCCATCAGAGATAACTGTACTTTCAATACAGGTGCTTGGCACTTTCAGCAGGTGACGGCGATTTCTTCGCAGTGCACTGTAAAAAAATATTGTTGGTTTAACTTAAAAAAATTGAAGTAACCTGGTTGCCTTAAAATTTTAAGTTCATTGAAATGGAAAATTTTTTGATACAATGAAGGAGATTGATTTAATCATCAGAAACTCAAAATATTATGTTAGGCCTATCTGAATTACATAAATTATTTAAGTTGATTTGACAAAAGTTTGTGATTACAAATCATGAAAATATTTTTTTTACAGTGTGTGTTACCATACTTAGTAAGTACCTCGTATGATTTTGGTGTTGTCTCTTTGATGACCTTTGCTACAGGTCCCCATTTTCCATCACATCTGACACGTACCGTGTCCTTTTGTTCCAGTGGACATAATTGTTTGGCATTCCTGGCATAGGCTTTGCTCTGGCTGTTCATCTTTGTATAATTTCCATGTCTCTTTTGAAGCAGGTGTTCTGCTGAGGGTAGCCGTGTTCTCAGCTTCCTGTTCATGAGAATTTCACCTGGAGACTGTCCACATTCAAGAGAGAATTTGAATGTGGACTTGATGACTTTTTCAGCCAAGCCGTTTGACTACGGGTACAGTGGACTTGATGTTACATGTTCAAACCCATAAGTCTCTGTAAAATCTCTGTAGTCCTGACTGCTGAGCAGTGGTCCATTGTGACCAGTCACCGGAATTCCATGTCTTGCAAAGATGGCTTTAGTGCCATTGTTCCTCAGTTGTAGTTGTAGCACCCCATACGACTAAATCATCCAGGAAGACTCCCACACCTTCCGTGCCATAGAACATTTGTTGTACTGTTCTGTGGAAAACCTCTGGAGCTGAGGCAATTCCAAAAGGCATGCGTAGGAAGCAATGTCTACCAAAGGGAGTGCTTTATTGCTCAACATCCGTTTACAAGCAACATAAAGCAACACCACTAAATGGTGCCCTCTGTTGGTTAACTGTTACAATAGTCAGTATAAGTACAGATCAAACTAATGGAATTAAGATTATAATCAGAGTAACCATAGTTGAAGAAAACTAGGTGCCGTACGGCAATTTTAATCACAATAAATGAGCATATAAACATCTTAATTCACATTATTACTGCTCTGACCAAAGTGTGCATGTGCACGGACTGTCACGTCAAATAATGAAGGATCCAGAAGCAGATAGACAGGAATAACAGTCTTTAATTAATGATAGAAACAAAGGGAGTCTGTCGTTAATGAACACAGATCTGGAGACAAACAGAAGCGGGAATAATCTCCTGTCACGAAGCGCTGAACAGAACCTCCTAGGCGCAGTCTCTAGGAACAGGAGACGTCTCAGTCACAAAGAGTGGACGAAGAGAGCCCCAAGCAGCAGCAACAGCAAGGCACGGAAAAATACTCTTAGTAGCCAGACTGATACGGACAAACAAGACAAGACTGTTAGCACTTGACTAAATCAGAGAGGACGGACGTACCGTGACATGAAACAATGATCCGACAAAGAGACTACTGAAACAAACGCCAGATAAAGGGTGAACACTTAAGGCGGGCATACACTGTGCGATGTCTGTGCGATTTCGCAAGGTACCTACTCACACTGAACGAGTAAATCGCATGCGATGCAAAGCCAAAGTTCAGGATTTATGTGCTCACACTGTACGGTCTGATCGTCGAGCTGCGACTTCACTGCTCACACTATACGTGTAATATCTGCGATAACCCCATGGATTGCGCCTATTTACGTGTATGTATCCAGGGATATTGTCAAAACAAGCATCTGCTAGTATCAAGATGATTTAGCATTTTCAATTTATACATTTAATTATTATTGGTATTATTGTATTATCATTATTAGGGGAGGCCTATAGGCTAATTTTATTATTAAATTGAGCCGCTATTATAATTAATTTGCCACGCAATATTTTCACAGCACGTTGGGGGGATAAAATAGTACATAATCTTACTCCTCATTAAAAATTGTCTAAAACATTTAGGTCGATTACAATGAATTATAGGCATATAAAATAACTATTAACAGTCTATAATATGTCCGAACATTGACATAATTAATCATCAATGAAAATTAAAAACAGGTTTATTTCAAAAACATTGTTTGAGAAAATAATACATCGCAGACGGTGGGTAATATTATCCATTTTGCAACACGAACTGGAGGTAAGCAACAGTAATTTGTAGCTAGTTTGAACCACAGAACTTAAAGATCTCCCTCTTTTTGTTTTATTTAATTTTTTTTTTTTGCTGCAGATGAAATCAAGTGGTCCTCGATGCAGAGCCAAATGGGAGGAGCTGGAGCTCTAGCTCCTCCCCTCGCTGGAGCTCCAGCTCCTCCCCTCACTGGATTTAATGGGGGCCGCGCAAACGCAGGTAAACTTCCGAGCACTCGGCATGATTTCAAAAGCAACATATTTCAGCGCCAGCGCGATTTTTATTTAACACAAATAAACAAAATAAATACTCTGTTAGTTAGGAAGAGTTGGCCCTGCATCGAGCACCATATCATTTTATGTGGCGTGAGAGTCACACACCACCCGAAATCCGATCGTTCAGACTGAGGCATATGTCCCGGTATTTGAATAGGATTTCAAACCACATATGGATGTAGCTTGAAACGGATTTCATGTGCTTTTCTGGGCTGACAATCTGAACGTAGCCTATGTCGGGATAAGAAATAGAAGGAAGAATTCCAGAGAAGCTAGCTCGGTCGGACATTTACCACATATTAACTTTAGTTTGTCAAAATATTGCACTCTTTCCTGCTTTATAAGGCCTTCTCTGTATGAATTTCGCACATACCACAGGGTTTTTCTGTGTTTTTTTAGTGTAACAATGTGTTCAGTAGTCAGTGTTGTGCAAGTTACTTCCAAACTGTAATACATTAGGTATTACTTGTTACTGTTATTTAAAAGTAATTCATTACCTTACAATATTACTGTCTCAGAATTGTAATGCGTTACATTACTCATGTATTACTTTTGAGTTACTTTCACCAAAATAACTAAGTAGAACTTAACTTAACTGCAACGATATGCAATATGAAACCGAAATCGCGATTCGCCACACGACTCAGATCCACGAACCTACAGAATCGCGACACACCTCTTCCAACTCCAGCGTTATTCTCCTTACCGTCCAGATCCAATGCTGCCTTATCTTTAAATTAGTCTATTAGTATTATTTGAAGTTAACATTATAAAATACGTAGACCTACACCACAAAACTAGTTGAGGATAAATTATTTAAAATTGGGGAAGTCCAGCATTATGGACATGACATTTGCAGTCAAAACTTGAAATAAAAATTCTCAGAAAATACATGTATTGAAACGTATATAGGCTACTTCCTTAAAGGACTCCAGACATTAGACAAATATCAGTCTGTTTTATTTTTAATATTAGGGAAAAGACACACATTCATGCATGACAAAAAAATAGGAGGCAAAATATATTTTTTGTAATTCTGTTAATTACACTGCGCAAATCGGATGAGGAAGGGTTGGCTCTCCAGTCTCCATAGAACTTAAAATATTCATTTTATTTTAGTTTTTGTGTTCGCATTTATGAGGAAAAAACAATGTTACAGACACGACCGCTCTGAACTGGCACTAAAAGACTGCTTTAAAACTTTCACATAGTCTGTTGCCTTTAAGAAGTAAAAGCAGACAATACACTGTAATACAACTGTAATACAAGCCTCACTGAACATGTAACGAGTAAAATATTACTGAAAATTGATTAGTAATGCCTTACACTACTGCGTTACAGCAAAAAGTAATATGTTACTGTAATCTATTACTTTTGTAATGCGTTACTCCCAACACTGTCAGTAGTACATAAACAGTGCAATCCATGCTATTGTTTACATCCGAGTGCCTCCATAATGGCCGCTCATCCGGGTTACCGCCCAGAATGTGACGTCGGTGAAAACCCTCTATATGAAGCATAAGGGGCAACATTAGTTAAGTTCAATCTTTCCGGGGCTAAAATCACTTCTCGAAAAGACGTGCACAGACAGCAACTTCATAATATCACTCGCCAGTGTGTTGACAAACGCAACACCAACACTTTCCCACGCACGTTATTGGATGAAGGCAACCAATACGTCATGCATGTCGGACCCCACACGTAGCCGCCTGCTTTATTCGCCGGGAAAATAACCTGGAGAAAGGTACCGATATTATAGTAATGTGCCAAGTATGTGAGTGGCAACAATTTTTATTAGCTTTGTTGAAAGGTGTAGTGGTTATATACAGGGGTGCACATAACTTTATCAGTGAGTTACTCAGGTGAGTACCAGAAGATGGTGTTTGGTACTCACACATGTAGCGTGGTCTTAAGTGCAGTCTTCCTCACTGTCCTCCTCAGTGTCACCACCACTGTCCTCTTCAGTGTCCTCTGCTTCAGCTTCCTGCATGGTATATGAAGATGCTGCAGATGCACCTCCCTGTCCTTGGTTGAGCCTCCGATTAGCTGTCTCCATCCACAGGTCAACAGCTTGCTTTGGGTCAAATGTCTCTGTGGTCTGCTTTGACAGGTGTATTTGCATCAGGGCTGTGAGACGAGCATGTGACAGACGAGATCTGTACTTGGTTTTAATTATGTTGAGATGTGAGAATCCCCTCTCACAAGCTGCACTGCTTAAAGGCAGCGTTAGAGACAGCTTAACCATCTTGTTGATGTTGGAGTAATCATCTGGGTTACTTGTATTTACTATTTGGACCAAGTCATACACAGAAGAGGCTCCCAGGCGTTTTCCTGCCTGCTTTAAGCGCATCCATTCTGTCACAGTGGTGTCTTTGTCAAGTTGCAATGTGGCCTCATATTTCTTGAGAATGCTACAAACTGTCGTGTTTCCAAAACTGTGGAGGTCTTGCATTTCCTGAGGCCATGTTGAAGGATCAAATACTAAAAAATGATCACATGACTTGAGGGAGTCATATCTAATTTCAAACTCTTCAATTAACCCCCTGAGTAAGTTTGTCTTATCTCTGTCAGCATCAGCATTAGAAACAGTGTGTGCCCTGTGGCCTTCACTATCAAGCAGAAGTGTGAACTGTCCAATGGCCACCATGAGTTCATCCTTACATTCTCCAATGGTCAGCTTTTCCTTCTGAAACCTAATGGATGTGGTCTTCAAAATGTTACCAATGTCAAGCATGTTTGACAAAAAGCACTGAAAACGCTCTGAGCAGATATGCTGTAAGTCACTGTTATCACTTTTAGCCAGTTGCATTTTAATGGCTGGCAATAGTCTTGATATTTTTAACAGCGTTTCATGCCTCCATGCAGACCATCTGATATTATGAAACTTACCCAGCTTCACAAAAGATATCCCATTTTCTTCACACAGCTTCTTCAGTTCAGCAGTTTTTTTTGCTCCACCTTTTTGTAAATAAAACTGCAGCAGCTTGACCACAGAACGATTAAATGTCTCACAGTAAGGAACGTTGCGATCAGCTGATTTTGCGCAGTTCTCCAGTGTGTGTGCCGTGCACAGAATGTGCACAAGGGAGTCTCCGACCGCAGCAAGTTGCCGGAGTTTTGGCACAACGCCGTTGTACATACCGACGTTGACAGCAGCCCCGTCTGTGCACACAGCCACCAACTTTGTTGTCCAGTCATCCAAGCCTGTGTCCTGGAAAAGTCTCACAAGTCCGTCTGTTATGGCCTGCGCAGTTCGGTCAGCACCCAATTCAATCAGTCCAATAAAATCTGAGGTAAACTCTCCGGTGCTGGACACAGAAACAATGTAAACGATTTCCTGCTCAGTTTTTGTGATGTCCTCAGAACCATCAAAAAGCAGCCCCCAAAATTCAGCAGACTGCAACTTGGCTCGTAACTCCCCGCTGATGGCACCGGCGATGCTTTGCATGATGCGCGAGCCGCCTTCACGTGAATGATATGCACCTCCGACATTTACTCCTAGCCGCTTCAGTAAAGGAATATCCTCAGAATAGGAAGACATAGGACGTGCGTGTTTAGCTTTATGGAAAGCGAGGAGAAAAATATTAAACAGAGCTTGTCGCTGTTCTTCATTCAGCTTGTCTCGCCATCTGGCAAGTGGGCGACTAGATATTTCTTCTCGGCTAGCTTGTTTATTAGCAATAGCTTGCGCCACATTCGTGTGCTCCTTGCTCTTTTCATGTTTGTCAAATAAAGGATGGTTGAAATTCTTTGAGCCTTTATAAAACGCACCTGTTTTGTCTGCTAGATGTGGATTTGAGCGGCACATCTTGCACCACATTTCAGTGCGCTCGTCGTTCGCTTCAAGCCACGGCACATCTTTGAGCCACTTTTCCGAAAAAAGTCTTTTTTTCGGCTCTGGCTCCAGTTGGCGTTTCTTTGAAGGTGGCGAAATGCCAAAAAAGCTGCTTAACGTCTGTTGTTTTTTGGACATCTCTGGCAGTAGGCTAGTTAGTTGACAAGCAACATGTCGTGGGTAAAGTTAGATGAGAAGATTAAGTACGCAAAAACGCGGAGTAACACAAGTCGCATTACGCATTTCTAATTATTGTTGCGCATGCGTACCTGCGTACCAGTTATGTGCACCCGTGGTTATATATAAAAAACTGGGTTATCCATCCCCACAGATCGTCTGAAAACGCGAAATCTCCCCTCGGCCCACCTAAATTGGCTCCACCTTCGCGGAATGCACCTCATTCTCTATTAGTAATCTCCCATCCCCCACAAGTGGTCATACTGTCTATGCAAGTGGTAACGTTACGTTGTTTATTTTAATTACATATTTGTTTAAACTTATCACATCAATATATGCATCAGACTATACTTTTCCGAGGACAAGACCCCCTGTGGTCTGTCGAGAGATGCACAGTGTGCTGCATAAAATTTCATTGTGCATACTGTAAATCGGTGTATAACCATTTACACGAACTCCGAAACCATGTAGCTAACCACATGGGAAATGCAGTGCAACAAGATGGTATGTAAATTATTTTAATTAGCTGTTTGTAAAAAACATGTTTGTTGAACATTTCTTATTTTGCATGTAATAGTAATTTCTTCCTAGCATTTAAAATAATAATTTAATATTTTATTTTGTTGTGAAACCTGTTGTCTGGGAAGTCTTAATTTCAAATACTTTACTTCAGTTATTGTTGTTATAGTTTTTCTGTTTTTTTTTTTTTAGTTTGAATCATTTTACAATGTTTCAAAGTTAACTTTCATTTACAAAGTTAAAAACAAGTATATAAATACTAACGTTACATGTCAATAACTCTTCAAGGGCTGATGTAGAGTCTGTCAGGTATTTGTTCCACCCACACTGCATAGTGTTTGATGGGAGTGTGGTAAAACATATAATATAAAATATAAAGATCTTAATGTTGTGCTCTTGAGCAAGGCATCACAAAACCGATTCACTGCATTAAACATGTAAAAAGACAATTGTGCTAATTTATTCTTTCTACATTTTAGATTTTATCATCATCAAGTGTGGTTTGAAGTGCAGGCAATCACCACATTTTCACTGCTGTTACTGTTTATCAACCTTAATTAGACGCGATAGTCTTATTACACATTTAAAAATGTGTAAAAAATTGGCATCTGGACAGCCTCCATCCTCAGCATCAACAGCTTCATCAGCATCAGCAGCACCACCTCCATCCCCAGCATCAACAGCACCACCTCCACCCCCAGCATCAGCACCACCTCCATCCCCAGCATCAGCACCACCTCCATTCCCAGCATCAGCACCACCTCCATCCCCAGCATCAGCACCACCTCCATTCCCAGCATCAGTACCACCTCCATTCCCAGCATCAGCACCACCTCCATTCCCAGCATCAGCACCACCTCCATCCCCAGCATCAGCACCACCTCCATTCCCAGCATCAGCACCACCTCCATCCCCAGCATCAGCACCACCTCCATTCCCAGCATCAGTACCACCTCCATTCCCAGCATCAGCACCACCTCCATCCCCAGCATCAGCAGCACCACCTCCATCCCCAACATCATTGTCAACAAAAAGATTACGTGTCCGGCAGCAAGTAAGGGTGATTTGCACACACTGTGGCTTAAAAGTCAATAAAAGGAACTTGCTGGTTCACATGAACCGAAGACACAGGCAAAGGGTAGCAGATATTACAGCAAAGCGGCACCTTTTATGCCAATGCATTGATGCCAAAAATGGCATCTTTGCTGTTGATAAGTCGTTTTTTTAAACCATGCTCTCCTATACACGTTCAAAAAAAAAACATGGGGTGCAAGCCAGAAAATAACCTGTGAATTGGACGAATGCAATGCAAATGCTGAATTTGCAGTGAGGAGTGGAATTCTACCTTATGAGTGCAATCATCTCAAGTCATTGCTCTTCTGTAACCGCTCAGAAACTACACCCATCATTTTAGATGAGGAGGCACTGACAGAAATGGTTGCTTGTAGGGTTTTTGGGGATGCAAGGAAGCAGAGTTGCTTAAACCAGCAAAAGGCATCTACTGATGCAGGTGTTCCACTTTCTGTTGAGGTGACTGTTGGAGGACCTCCATCCAAAAAGTTAATTTCAATATATGAGCCAAAAGTGTCATACCACAGCAGACTGGGCAGGGTAATAGCTGCATATGATTTAAAAAAAAGTCTTGGCACTGTCCATGTGCCAAACCAAGACAGTCATGTATTCATAAATCAATTGCAAAATGGCATCTTTTTAGTACTGAACGACATCTGTTCATGACTGCCGAGAGTGATATCAGGCCAGATGCAGTTGTGAATAATCAAGAGACAGATTCTGTATGCAAAGCAACACCAGGTGGAGATAGGGGACAAGCATATCCTCCTGACAATGCAGGCCTTCAAAGGATGGTTCACTATTTAATGCAAAAAAAAGGTCTTCCTGCCCAACTACCCCAACATTTGGTCACTGGTTCCAAATCTTTCCAAGATCTTCCAAGGCAGTTGATACCAAAAGAAACATCATGCGTGGAGTGTGCCGGGCAACTTACTGAGCCAATGCTCATCACAGCACATGCCAAACTTGTCACATATACTGGTGTTGTAGAAGGTGAGACATGTCAAAATATATATAATTCAAACCATCTTAGCCATACCAATTGAACTAATGTTTTTCTTTTCCTTTTGTTTTTTAAGGCTTTTCTACATACTGCAGGGCATGTCCTGACTGCGGGCTGATGTACAGATATCAAGAATGAAGTGATGGAATTCACAATTTCAATGACCATATGCTCATTACCCTTTATTTGTGTATTGTACTACGTACATCAATTCAGGTAAGAACACATTTAGGGTTTTACTGTTTTTATTTTTTGAATTTGTGCCTTATTATGTTTTATACTTTCTTAGACTCACCATTCTGTAAGCCGAGCAATTGAAGTGCTTGAGCAAACAGAAAATAATACCTTCCCTAAAAAAGCCACAATACTCCACGCCTACATGCACTTTGAAGCCATGACCTCACACGACTACTTATTTTCTTGTTACAAATGTGGATACTATCCACCAGTGGTGGTCATGGACCTTCACAGAAAGGGTGTATTCAATATGCCTGGTAAGCAACAGAACAAACAGATTTTGATGAATGAAAGAAAAGTTACAATATTTTCTAATACCATGGCTAAATCTGCAGTAAGTGAAATGGAGGCTCCACCAGCACACTTTGATGGCACTGTCGATACCAAAAAAATTTGGGACTCTGTGATGTCTGAAATCATTTGCAGTGGATTACTTGAATGTAAGTTTACTTAAAGTATAGGTATTGTCTGTTCTCCACAATATTGCTGTAATAGTATTATGATATAGACTTTGCATGTTACTACCACTGTTTCGTCTTAATCATAATTGTTAACTAAGGCAACATTCTTAATTGAAAACAAATTTGAGTGTGGGTTCACACAAGGCAGTTACCAACAGTTTCGCCCCATGTTCTTGTATTTACTTCTTCATTTTTTCCTGTCTTAATTTTTTTGTTATTTTTTTCAAGGTGGCCGAAAGAACCCGTTTGTGGTTGCTCCAAGTTATTCCAACTGGGCTCCTTGGATTGGACCAAAAACTAGAAGGGCTGACACCGTTTTTAACACAGAACATGAAAAGTTTCATGCACCAAGACAGGCTACTGAAATGGCAGATCTCCAAATGACAGAGGAGAGGCTTCAAGATGCACTAATTAATCTCAAGGTAATGACTGGTTACACTAATTATTTAATTCACTGTGTTTGAATTAAGCTAAATATTATTTAAATATTGTAAAATAATAGGTGGACATGGTTCGAAATCTGTGCAAGCAATGTGGCCTGGACTCTAAAGGCTCAAAAATGGACCTCATCCTAAGACTGCGGGATGAAATGAAGAACAGGTCATCTTACGACAAGATCTTTGAGAAGGTCTGGGGAGCTTCAGGTTAGATGCATCTTTCACTGAGCAGTTAGATCTGTAGTTGCATCTACAGTGTTATAAAGCCCTTCTGCCAGGAGAATGTAATGTCTGTAGCTCATGATGAATATTTGAAGACAGAAATACATTACAGGTTAGCATTTGCCACAGGATCTTAATCAAGAGCCATATTGAATAATACATTCATCTGTAGCTAAATATTGTTTATGTACATTATTATTAAATCAATTATGTGTTTTCCATAGGTGGTTGGGCAGTTGTTATGTGTCCCTGTGCAGTGGTATACTCAATCAAATATAATTTAAGAGCAGAGAGTCCCAGAGAATATGCTGACATTTTGCTTAGCTGGAAGCACTTCCCAAACATTGCCATATATGATTTTGCAAGGGGACTGGCAACACACACCAACTTGAGGGAGCCTGAAATATTGCCATTTAGACCACATGAGGGGCGGCTGGCTGAAGCAACCACAGACAATCTGCAGCTGGATGGTGAGGGAAAGCTAAAGGTGAGTTCCCTATCGAGGGAACTCAAACTGCGTCCAAGTGACACTTTGGGGGAACGCCCCTCAGCGTAGCGTCTCTGAAGCATGAATGAAACTAAGCCAATCTCCGATTGGATCAACGTGATGACGTGATGTGTGACGACATATAGGCAGAAGCATATATAAGGAACCGGCACACACAACATGTCAGCTTTCTGTTCTTCAGCTAAGCGCTCTCTGTGACTGTCAGATATTTATTGTTTGTCTGTCTAAGCAAATATATCTCCCTAAAATCTGAATAATGGCGAGTGTGAATTTCAGGCGGTGTGTGCACCCTTGCCCTCGCTACATCACGGGCGGGGACACACACCAACTGTGTACACATTGTCTGGGAATGCAGCACGCGCAGGCAGCTCTCGAGGGAGCTGCTTGCGAGCATTGTGAGGCTTTACCGCTCCGCGTGCTGCGTTCCCGGCTGGCCCTTTTCAATGAAGAGGGTCAGCCTCGTGAGCCCCGTGGTGCGGGACCCGCGTCCGCCGAGGCGGCGCGGCGACGCTCTTCATGGGGCTCGCAAATGGATCTGTCTGGGGATCCCGAGGCTGCTGAGGCACCTTCTCGGGATTCATCGGACAGTTCCGATGCCCTCGAGCCTCGCGCAGAAGCCCGCTCGGCGGCTTCTTCTGCGCGAGTCGAGGATCCGATGCTTGAGCTGTCTGCTTCCGAGGAGGTGGACGTGCTCAGGATCGAAGGGGGCGGGGACTTCGGGGATGACTCGCCACCCCGTGTCCCCGCATATGAGGAGCTGGTAGAGGTTGTCTCCCGTGCAGTGGCTCATTTAAAGATCGATTGGCCACAAGAAAAGCAGGAAGTGCAAGTTAAAAGCAAATTAGATGAGCGCTTCCTGCAGCACAGGGAACAACCTCATCATCGGGGCTTACCGTTTTTCCCGATTTGCATACTGAGGTGTGTAAATCGTGGAAGAAACCCCATTCTTCTCGTGTTTCCAATCCCACTATATTAAAATATAGTAATATCATGGGGGCACGAGAGAATGGTTATGGGATGATGCCGCGGGTTGAACAGCCTTTGGCTAATTATTTATCACCTGAGTCGGCATCATCCTTTAAAGCCCCGGTGCTGCCAACCAAGCCATGCAGAGAAACATCTTCACTGGTGGGCAGGGCATATATGGCTGCGGGTCGGGCTGGTGCGAGTCTTCACACCATGGCGCTTCTCCAAGCGTACCAGGCCGACCTTCTTAAGGATATTGATGAGGGCGAGGGACCAACTCCGGAGGATGTGGCGGAGTTGAGGAAGGTCGCTGATTTGTCTCTCCGAGTCACCAAAGAGACGGCCCGCGCTGTCGGTCGCTCCATGACGGCAATGGTGGTCTCGGAGAGACATTTATGGTTAAATCTGACGGGCATCAGGGAGAAAGACAGGGCTTTCCTCCTTGATGCCCCGATTTCGCCTTCTGGCCTGTTCGGCGACGCTGTTAATACCGTTGTCGACAGGTTTCAGGAGGTGAAAAATCAATCAGCGGCCTTCAAACAATTTCTCCCTCGCCGCTCAGTATCCAGGAAGTCTGCCCCCAGTGGGCAGTCGCAGCCTCAGCCAGGTACCAGCTCCTCCACCTACAGGCAGGTTCAGAGAGAGAGCGTCGCGTCTAGAGCCCCCCCTCAAGGAGCTTGGGGCCATAGACGGCGCTCTCAATCTAAGCCGCAAGCCAAGCAGGGCGACCTGAGGGCCGTCCTGCAGGCTAAGAAAACATCTAAGAGGTCCTAGCAGTGCTAGGATCTCTGCGGGCGGCCCCACCCGTGATGGAGCGACAGTTGTCAGAAATCGATGTTGTTCTCCCGCCGTCAAGTACGTTTCGGGACGCATCGGTTTCCAGCGATCGCAAGCTGCTTTGTCCGCCCCACGAGCCTGCGGACGGGCAGCGATTGCGTTCGCCCATCGAGAATCGTTTTCGGTCCAGTCCTGCCGGAGATCCGTTTCAGGCGGTCGAGAACGAATCCCGATTAATACCCGAAACCAGGCTCGAGAGCCTGGTTCCCTTGGCGAAATATTTCGATGCATGGAAAAATCTAGCGAATATTTCCCCGTGGGCGCTGCGCACGATACAATACGGGTACAGGCTGCAGTTCGGGTTCCACCCACCCAGATTCAACGGGGTGGTCTGGACTGTAGTCAACCCGACGCAGGGTCGGGTATTGGAACAGGAAGTAAACTCCCTGCTGGCAAAGGGGGCCATAGAGCATATTCCTCCACTAGACAGGGAGTCCGGGTTTTACAGCCGCTACTTTATAGTTCCCAAAAAAGATGGGGGGTTGCGTCCGATCATAGATCTCAGATATCTGAACCGCTCTCTGAGGAGATTCAGGTTCAAGATGCTCACTATTCCCATGATCGTGAGTCAGATCCAATCCGAGGATTGGTTCGTCACGATAGATCTGAAGGACGCATACTTTCATATATCCATCCTTCCATCCCACAGGAAGTTCCTGAGGTTCGCTTTCGGGGGCGAAGCGTACCAATATCGGGTTCTTCCATTCGGCCTAGCTCTCTCTCCCCGCACATTCACCAAATGTATGGATGTAGCTCTAGCACCTCTGAGGCTCCAGGGCATCAGGGTGCTCAACTATATAGACGAGTTCTGATTCTGGCCCAGTCTCAAGAGCTGGCGGTTCAGCATCGAGATGTTGTTCTTGCCCACATCCAGAAACTGGGGTTGAGACTAAACACGAAGAAGAGCGTGTTGATACCAGCCCAAAGGACTACGTTCCTGGGAGTGGTATGGGATTCGGTCGTAATGCGGGCACGATTGTCGCCTGCGCGAGTCGAGTCCATTCTGGCCACAGTGGCTGGGATAAAGCTAGGCCAAGCCGTCACTGTCAAGCATTTCCAGAGAGTGCTGGGACTCATGGCAGCAGCGTCCAACATCATTCCATTTGGCCTGCTGCACATGAGGGCCCTCCAGTGGTGGTTAAAAACCAAGGGGTTCTCCCCGAGGGGAAACCCGTTCCGCACAATCAGAGTTACGTGCAGATGCCTTCGTTCTCTGGTTATGTGGAAGAAAGCTTGGTTCTTGTCCCAAGGTCCAGTGTTGGGAGCGCCATGTCGCCGGAAAACCGTTTCGACAGACGCTTCCCTCACGGGCTGGGGCGCGGTCATGGACGGCCGCTTCACGACAGGCCTATGGCGGGACCATCATTCCTCCTGGCACATAAACTGCCTGGAAATGTTGGCGGTCTCCCGGGCTCTGAGGAGCTTCCTGCCGGACCTCAGAGGTCATCACGTCCTCGTGAGGTCAGACAGCATGTCAGTGGTGGCCTATATAAACCATCAGGGGGGCCTGAGGTCTCGCCCTCTATGCAGACTGGCGCATTAGATCCTCCTGTGGTCCCAGGGGAAAATGTTGTCTCTGAGAGCAACATACATCCCGGGAAGTCTAAATCAGGGAGCAGACGTCCTGTCGAGACAGGGGCTGAGGCCCGGGGATTGGAGACTTCACCCCGAGGTGGTGGAGTCGATATGTCAGAGGTTCGGCCCTGTGGAAGTGGACCTGTTTGCGTCTCGAGAGACGACCCACTGTCCGCTGTGGATTTCCCTCACCCCTCCAGCCCCACTGGGGCTGGATGCTATGGTGCAGACGTGGCCGAGGCTGCGTCTGTATGCATTTCCCCCGATCGCTCTGCTCCCGGGAGTTCTGGAAAGGGTCCGTCGCGACGGGATCAGTCTATTGTTGGTAGCCCCGTTGTGGCCGGCCCGAGTATGGTTCTCGGACATAATATTGCTCCTAGACGGCCCTCCGTGGGAGATTCCCCTCAGGAGGGACCTGCTGACACAGGCGGGGGGCTCAATATTTCACCCTCGGCCGGAGTTATGGAAACTGTGGGTCTGGCCCCTGAGGGGGCACAGTACCTAGAGGCCGGCCTGTCAGCTGGAGTAGTGGAGACCATACTCAGCTCTAGAGCTCCCTCCACGAGGAAACTGTATGGTTTAAAGTGGAATGTGTTTATTGATTGGTGTAGGAGGCGTGAGGTTGACCCAGTTAACTGCCCAGTGGCTTCAGTGCTGGAGTTCCTCCAAGATCGCTTCTCCTCTGGTCTTACCCCATCCACGCTCAAGGTGTACGTGGCTGCCATTGCGGCTTTCCACGCTCCGTTGGGTGATGGGTCTCTGGGGAGACACCAATTGATCGTACGTTTCCTCCGTGGAGCTTGGAGGATGAGACCTGCGGCTCGTACCAGGGTTCCCTCTTGGGACCTGGCAGTAGTTCTAGAAGGATTGGCTGAGGCCCCCTTCGAGCCACTGGAGTCGGCTGAGGCCAAGAACCTAACGCTGAAGGTCGCTTTTCTGTTGGCCATCACTTCTCTGAGGAGGGTGGGAGATCTTCAGGCGCTCTCCATATCTAACGAGTTCCTGGAGTTTGCTCCAGGCAACATTAAGGCCATCCTTCACCCTAGGCCTGGCTATCTGCCTAAGGTGCCATCTAATGTGGCACGGCCTACGGTTCTGCAGGCATTTCATCCCCCACCTCACCTGACGGCGGATGAGGAGAGACTTCATAGGCTCTGCCCTGTCAGAGCACTAGGGATATATATTCAGAGGTCCTCTTCATGGCGGAAGGCGGACCAGTTGCTGGTATGTTTCGGGTCGCCCAAAAAGGGGTTTCCGGCCTCAAAACAAACCATCAGCAACTGGATTGTCAATGCGATTTCCACAGCTTATCAGGTGGGCGGTATGCCTTCACCTTTGGCTGTGAGGGCCCATTCCACTAGAGGCATAGCATCCTCTAGGGCCCTTCTCGCAGGGGCCCCCATCCAGGAAGTCTGCGATGCAGCTGGATGGGCTACCCCACATACCTTCATTAGGTTTTACAGCTTAGACATTCCGTCGACACCCGGCTCTCTTGTGCTCGCGTCCTGAGTGTGCCTGTGAGCAGCTTCACACCAGGACAGGCAGGGCGCGTTGTGGCGTAGTGGGTACTCGTTCCCCCAAAGTGTCACTTGGACGCAGTTTGAGTTCCCTCGATAGGGAACGTCCTCGGGTTACGACTGTAACCCTTGTTCCCTGAGAAGGGAACGAGAACTGCGTCTCGTGGCCACGCCTTCCCCTGCCTGGGAGCGCTTGCTTCATCACAGAAGCTGACATGTTGTGTGTGCCGGTTCCTTATATATGCTTCCGCCTATGTGTCGTCACACATCACGTCATCACGTTGATCCAATCGGAGATTGGCTTAGTTTCATTCATGCTTCAGAGACTCTACGCTGAGGGGCGTTCCCCCAAAGTGTCACTTGGACGCAGTTTTCGTTCCCTTCTCAGGGAACAAGGGTTACAGTCGTAACCCGAGGACGTTTACCATGGCTCAAAACAAAGAAAACAGAAACAGATGCAAACTGCCACCCAATCACTGGGACATCTGATCACTACACCTTATATGACGTTTTCCATGAGAGGAATACAAAGGATGCTAGAGACGCCCTTCGGAGGATTGGACTTGTCCCAGAACTGGCTGGCTGGGTTAACAGCCAGTGTGCAGAGCAATTGTTTTCAGACATGAGGAAGAACAATTATTTTTTGAATACCCTCACACCATCTGAGCACATCTTCATGAATCGGAACATACTGCACCACCACAACACAAAATGCAATAACAAAACTAAAGCCAGTATCCAGAAAGTAGTGGGCAAAGATGTTCAGCTGCAGTTGGATCACAACGGTCAGATAGTAATGGGTAAATTAATTACGTCTTTTATTTTGTCAGTTGTTTAACAATGAATGGTCATCTGTATTATTATTTTATAATCTGTATTGTTTTGTTTTGTTATACTAAAGGCACAGCTGCACAGATACCAACTGAAGCAGAGGAAACAATACAATCCAGTGAGTGACAGAAAACTAAGTAATGAGCAATAATGCATCGGAATTTAACAGTATGACATTATAACAACTTTATCTTTGAGAATATTTCTTGATGCGTCATGTTTTCTACTGCTCTTGTTTTCACAAAAGTAGTTTAGATCAAGAAATTGTTTATTTTCTCGTGATTGTACACCACTTTTCTACAGCAATAAACAAGCTTTATTAAGACCATAACATATCATTTACAAATATGGATCTTCTGTTTAGACTCTCCTAGCCCATCTAACCTAGTTCAAGGTGTAGCAACAAGCCAGACAGATGAACAAGCAGGCAGGAGGATGTGGGATGTTGACTATTTACCAGCACAAGAGAATGTGGTAATGTGTTCTTATTACAGTAATTGTCATAAGTATTTTTGTATTATAACTTGTACTAATATTTTTCCTTTCCAGGAACAAATACCACCAGCTGACATGGAAGTCAGTCCACCTGAGTCGGATGTCATGGAGATCACCCCAACACCAGATATCTATGTATGTTGAGGGAATGTTTATCTATTGCGAAATTTGTTTATTTATACATTTGGCTTTCCTGTTTTATAAAAGTGTTTATGAGCAGCACTTCATTAATAACATTATTATTGGAATTATTATATGGCACACAGGCCTCTGAGGTGATGAGAAATATTCAGCTGGCCTGTGAGTGGGTGGAAGAGAGCCAACAGTACTTTACTGGAAAGATTGATCTGCCAAAGATCTTAAGGATGAAGATGGATGATGCCTTGTTGGCCATCACAATGCGGGACTTGTTTTTAAACTCCACACGTTATGAAGGTGAAGCATATGAAGAAGAAATTTGGGCTCCCTTCCTATTCATTTTTCAAAGAGTAGAGGACATGGAACTTTTCTTGCAGGAAGTACGAGACAGAAGAAAAATCTGTGTGTCTTGTTTACACAACCCTAACTTGTGAATCGCTTGTGATCAAGCGATTTCTGTTTTCTTATTTTATATTTTATGTTTGATAATGTTTTAGCTACTCCTGTTTAAGGCTGCTCTTAGCTTTGCTGCACTTATCCGTGTTATGCAGGTAATATTCTCTTTTAATTTTTTTATTTTTGTAGTTCTTTAAAGCACTTAGGTCAGTCAGTGGCAGTTATAAAATGTGCTGTATAAATAAAATCAACTTGAACTTGAATCTACCAGTGGGAGTACTATGTAAAAAAATATTGGTTGAGTTCGGTGAAGAGAAATGTTATGTGTTATATGAAGTGTGTACTTCAATGTACTTCTTATTATACCATTAAAATGTGAAGCGGATGCATCACTAATGTCAGAGCACTTTTGTTATCTTGTTTTTCCTCTAGACTAGTGTGGGAAGTCACACAGCTGGTTTTAGAGTACTGCTTGTTTCCATTTCATTCAAATAGCTTAATGCATAGCCTATAACATGAAGGTTGAGTCTATCCAATATTACAGTCAATATTACACTTTAATTTACAATATAAAAAAAAAAATACAACTGGCCTATTGGAGTAGCTTATGCTTTTACATTTACGTACAAAAAGGGCAGATTAGGTAAGCTAGTCTTATTTTTTATTTAATGAATTAATCAGATGTTTTATTTACACAATCTTTTTTTAGATTAATTTACAACAAATAACTCGCGTTACTCCGGTGGACAAAATAAACGGTTGCACAGATAGTAAGCTTTCACATTGCCTTTGTCTAGTAATTTACATAATCATATAGCAGACGCTATATTTTTGTCCAAAGCGGCTTTAAAAGTGAGGAAAACAACGAAACTGTTCATCGTAATAAAGAGAAAAGAATACATAGATACAAAGTTTTCAACAGTTTTTAGAAACACGCACAGAAAGTGTGAGCAATGTTCTTATTAAGTGTTTACGCGTTTGTCGCAGAAACGATAAATCATTTTATAATTTATCATAATCATGACAAATTTTAGAGTAAAATACAATATTATGTTTGCCAGCATCTTTCGCATCAAAACAAACTTGTCCTTTCATTACGGGTGAAACTCGCACTAACATTAACAGACTTGATAGCGCGTTATGTTCTGTCCACTAGATCCAGCGAGGGTGAGCTAGAGCTCTAGCTCTTCCCATTGGAAGCTGCAGCGAAGCCCCGCCCACTAAATTTAGCGAGGTGGAGCTGGAGCTCCAGAAAAGGGGGAGCTCGAGCTCTAGCTCCTCCCATTTGGCTCTGCATCGAGCACCATCTCGATGAAATGGTTAAACTTCTGTTTTCGCGCAGGTGCAGTGAGGGAAAAACACTGAGTTTAGGGCAATCGGTTTGTAACTTTGCTTCAACTGTGCGATATAGTCACGAGGAGCGACCAAAATTTCTGACATGCCAGAAATTCATCCGACCATCCGATTGTTGATCGTGAGAGGCTAATCGCCTCTCGTTTCTCCCTGTACACTGCACGAACACTGCACGACAAACGATCGCACGACAAAGCTGAAAATCGGTCCGACAGGAAAAAGAGTCGCACGAGTCAGAATTCGGCTCAAAATCGGACGAAAATCGCACAGTGTATGCCCGCCTTTAGGGAAAAGTAGAAACAGGTGTAAAAGCAAATCAGCGCGAGTGCTGATTGCAAAGACTAACAGGTGAGGAAAGAGAGAGCGGGTATGAGCGTGAATGTGTGTGTGTGTGTGTGTGTGTGTGTGAGTGTGTATATAAGTGTGTGTGTGAGAGAATAAATAGAAAAAAACCCTACTCATAACACGGACATACATGGATGCTGTGTGTTTTTCATGGAACTTCATGAATGAACATCATTCTGAAGTTTTCTTTTTAAATCACTAAACACAACAACACCGCACAGTCTCAGCTCCATATCTTCATCCAGATGGTGAAGAAAAATTTGAATAAGCATATGCAAACTTGCTGCATAAAAATGTATTTCGAATTTGATTTTAGTTAAACAATCAGTCCCAGGTGAAAAAGAAGTGTACTTGAGTGTACTAAAAAAACACTTAAATACAAGAAAGTATATTTGTAGTACATTCTTTCTTTTTGTGCTAAATAAAAGTGTAAAAATTGTACACTATAAATACACTAATTTAAAGTATACTTTTACTTAAGTAGTACTTAAGTGTAATTGCTTAAGTATATTAAATACCATTGATATTTTAAATGTATTTTTAGTGGAATGTTTTTGCATTTTAATATATTTCTACCAAGTATATTAGAAGTAAATTGGCAATACATATATGCTTAATTACACTTTTAAGAAATATGCTAAACACAAGCATAATTTTAATATATTTCTAACAAATGCACTATAAGTACATTAGTAGTAAGTAAGTAAGTAAAATTTATTTATACAGTGCCTTTCACAGACTTAGTCACAAAGCGCTTTACAATTTACAAAAATTGATAAAAAATAAAATAAAACAGATAAAATCATCAACATATAAAGTACAGAGATTACCCAAAAGCTAACCTGAACAAGTGAGTCTTCACTTGTCCCCTAAAACTGTCCACATTCTCAGCCAACCTAATACTGGTAGGCAAAGCATTCCATAATCTGGGTGCCATAGCGGCGAAGGCTCTAACCCCACATGTCTTTAAACGAGTGCGTGACGTAGATAGCAACTTTTGATTATTAGACCTGAGAGACCGGAGAGGAGTATGAAAATGAATTATGTCAGCAAGATAAGCAGGGGCCTGACCATGTAAAGCCCTATAGGTTATAGTTAGTATTTTGAATTGGATCCTGTAAGTAACAGGAAGCCAGTGAAGGGAGCGGAGTATTGGGGTGATATGGGTGTGTCTATTTGAACGAGTAAGTAACCTAGCAGCTGAATTTTGAATGGATTGCAGTCGATGAAGAGCAGATTTATTAAGCGAAAAGAAAAGTGAGTTACAATAATCAATACGGGAGGAAATGAAGGCATGAATGAGCATCTCCAGTTCTGATTGAGATACCACAGACTTCAATTTACTTAAATTACGCAGGTGGAAAAAACAGGATTTAGTCAGCGATTTGATATGGGTTTCAAAGGATAGAGATTTTTCAAATGTCACCCCAAGGTTCCTTAAACTAGTCCGGACCGCAGATGACAACGGTCCAATGTTTTGCTTGATCAGATGGATAGCGCTGTCTGGCGCTACAATTAAAACCTGTTTTATATGGATTAAGCTGCAGATAACTTTCAGCCATCCAGCTGTTTATGGTGTCTATACAGTAAGCATTGTAAGTTTGGATGACTCATTTTGCTAGAAATCAAAATGAAGCTGAATGTCATCTGCGTAGAAGTGATAAGAAATGTTAAAATCACTGATGATCTGACCAAGAGGCAACAAGTATAAAATAAACAATATTGGGCCCAACACTGAACCCTGTGGAACACCACAAAGCAGGGGTGATGATGTAGAGTGGGAATCATCAATATAGACATTAAAACTTCTATCGGAAAGATATGAGGTAAACCAATCTAAGGCCACTCCCGATATGCCCACACAATCACGTAGTCTCCTAATCATGATATGGTGGTCCACAGTATCGAAAGCAGAACTAAGGTCTAGAAGTACCATCAGCTATGCTAATTATCTCCCATCTGCCTTTCTGCTGTTATCTCGGGACGCTTGTAGAAAAATGGCATTCGTCAGGTCCAGTTTTGTATCCAGCCTCTCACAGGGATTTCGGATGCCCCAACGCCTGTGACGAGAAGACCAACGCCTGTGAAGAGACGACTCAATGCCTGCGATATGTTATGGAGCCGTTTTATATATAAACAATATTTATATTTGATATTTATATTTAAACAATATGAATGTAAGCCAGAGGAGAACTGGCCCCCGACTGAGCCTGGGTTCTCCCAAGGTTTTTTCTCCATCCAATCTGATGGAGTTTTGGTTCCTTGCCACTGTCGCCTTGCTTTTGGCTTGCTTAGTCGGGGTTATTTAGTATTTAATATTTAACAGTATTATTGATCTGTGTTGTACTACTTTCATGTTATCACTGTGAAGCTGCTTTGATAAAATCTGTATTGTGAAAAGCGCTATATAAATAAATGTGACTTGACTCGACTTGAACATAGACCTGCGTCCGAGGCCATATGAAGGTCACCAAGGCCGTCTCAGTAGAGTGTCTCTTCCTAAAACCTGATTGAAATTTGTCATACAACTCCAAATTCTCTAAAACATCTGTAAGTTGATTAGCAACAACTTTTTCAAGAATTTTGGACAGCAATGGCAGCTTAGATATTGGCCGATAATTCTTCAAAACTGTAGGGTCCAAATTAGGCTTTTTAAATTTAGGTTGAATGGTGGCATGTTTGAGATAGGATGGGACACAGCCTGTGGCCAGTGAGGAATTGACAATAGCTACTATACTAGGGCCAATGACAGGGAGTGCTTTTGAGAATTTATTTATTTATTTATTTATTTATTTGTTTATTTCGAGCAATATGTAGTTACACATGACAAGGCAATACGCAGCATTTTGGTTAATCTGTACAAGCCTTTAAATTCATAATATTTACATCGACTTTAACAAAACCTAAATCTATTGCTCGAAACGGAGTGGATAGAAGTCAAACTTATTTGAACCCACCCCGGTTACCAAAAACAGGAAAACAAAACAATAATAATTACTTCCTTACACATTATCATAACATTCAATAACAATTCTGAACATAAGTACATATATGAAAACATGAGAAGGGAAGGAAGGGAAACCCTTTCTCCCTCATCAAAGGCCAAACAATACCAAAACAAAACAAAACATATCCTAAATACACACCATATATGATCATGAACTCAGGTAACAATTATAATAATACCAACAATGGTAATCAATTACCTACAAGGTAAAATAAAACAGAGTATAAACACATGGATACATCTAAGAAAATACCAACAATGGTAATCAGAATACCTACAGGGTAATATTAACAAAATACAATGAATACAACAGGAAATTAAACCATTTCCGACATGTATTGCGATAAGACCTTCTGTTTATAATGTACTTTAAATTGATGAATATTTTTGCTTTGTTTCAGTTCCAGCCCCAAACTATTCCAAAGTTTAACTCCACATACAGACACACAAAAACTTCTCCTAGTTGTTCTGACCACAGGCATAACAAAGTTCCCATAACTCCTCGAACTATACGACTTCTCACTATGTGTAAATAACTTTTGTATGTTAGAAGGTAAAAGGTTGTGAAATGCTTTAAATAAAAATTTTGCTATATTAACTTTAACTAGGTCCTGTATTTTTAATAATTTAGATTTAAGAAAAAGTGGATTTGTATGATCAAGATAATCAGCCATGTTTATAATACGTATTGCCCTTTTTTGTAGAATAAATAGTGATTGTATTAAGTTGTTGTAGTTATTTCCCCATACTTCAACACAGTAAGTTAAGTACGGTAAAATTAAGGAACAATACAAGATACGTAGTGCATTCTCATCAAGTACCTGTTTGGCTTTATTTATTATCGCAAGGCTTTTGGAGACTTTGGTTTTTATGTGCCTGATGTGAGTTTTCCAAGTTAGTTTGCTGTCTATTATAACTCCTAAAATTTTTATTTCAGAGACATATTCAATTTGTAACCCGTCTATCTCAATCATCTTATCCATTTTTTCCTTATGATTACCAAATAAAATGGCTTTAGTTTTATCTAAGTTCAAAGACAATTTATTACTGTCCATCCATTCTTTAATATTCCTTAATTCCGTATTTACAACATTAATAACTTTATCATAATTGTCATCACAATAGAAAATGTTGGTATCATCTGCAAACAAAACTAACAAAACTAGAATAATGAGGATGGTATTATATCATGTGGACAAGAGGATATATTTATTTTATTAATCAAGTTTAGCAAATCAAGGAGGCTGATTGGTTTAAAAGACTCAATGAAAATAGGCCTAGGTGAATGAATACAGTCCACAGGAGGGTGTGGTCCACGCAGAATATTTGATCTAATAGACTGCACCTTATCAATAAAAAAAGACAGCAGCCTATCACAATCATTTTGAGAGCATATTGTTGTCACAGTGGCTGGAGGAGATACAATGTTGTGTATGGTATCAAATAAAACCTTAGGGTTTCGCTTAGAGGAAGATATTAAATTAGAGAAATAAGCAGTCCTAGATTTCGCAACTAGATTGTTAAAATCATGCATAAGTTCCTTAAGATACAGGCGGTGCACTTCAAGCCTGGTGGATTTCCACAGACGTTCAGTCGTACGGCACCTCCTCCATCGTCCGTCATCCAAGGCACGGTGTTACAGATGGGCTTAGTTTTTATCTTTAAAGGAGCCACTTCGTCCAATACAGAAGAGCAGACATTGTTAAAAGATTGCATTAAGAGTTCAACATCATTACTACAACCCATCAAATTAAGATCACAATCAAACAGAGAGATAAATTGCTCAACAGTTGTTTGAGTAATAATGCGCGGTTTTGTTAGACGTTTCTGACAAGGAGGGTCAGCAGTGGCAGAAATATAAAAAAAAGATACACTTATGGTCACTAATCGACATATACTCACAACATATTGCATTAACATCCAAACCTAGTGTGAAAACAAGGTCTAATGTATGACCACCAGTGTGGGTCCATGAACATGTTGCTTTAGATTATGTGAATCCGTAATGCTGAGAAAATCTTTTGCGGCATGATTATCAGCAACATCAGTGTGCAGGTTAAAATACCCAACCATTAATGGTTTTTCAAAATGAATAACAGATGATATAAAGTCCGTATACTCTGTTAAAAACTGTACAGCAGGACCAGGAGGACGATAAATGAGGATGCAAAAGAACGGCTTTATCCGGCTGATCCTATAGAGATTTGCAGTTCAAAAGAAGAAAAAGTTTCCATGCTCACCAGCTGACAGGAATAGCTATTTCTCCATACTATGGCAAGTCCTCCACCGTGGCCAGACAGACACGGGGATCCAATAAACGAGCAGCCAACGGGACACAGCTCATTTAAACAATAAGTACATTGGCAATAAATGTATGCTTAATTATACTTTTAAGAAATATGCTAAACACAAGCATAATTTTAATATATTTCTAAAAAGTATATACTATAGTACATTGGTAATAAATATATACTTAATTACACTTATTAGTAATAAATATATACTTAATTGTACTTTTATGAAACAAGCATATAGTTTTAATATATTTCTAAAAAGTATACTAAAAGTACATTGGTAATAAATATATGCTTAATTATACTTTTAAGAAATATGTTAAACACAAGCATATTTTTTATATATTTATAACAAATGCACTATAAGTACATTGGCATTAAATATATGCTTACTTATACTTTTAAGAAATATGCTAAACACAAGCATAATTTTAATATATTTCTAAAAAGTATATACTACAGTACATTGGTAATAAATATATACTTAATTACACTTTGAAGAAATATGTTAAACACAAGCATATTTTTAATGTATTTCTAACAAATGCACTATAAGTACATTGGCAATAAATCTATGCTTACTTATACTTTTATAAAATATGATAAACACAAGCATAATTTTTATATATTTCTAAAAAGTACACTATACATTGGTAATAAATATATGCTTAATTATACTTTTAAGAAATATGTTAAACACAAGCATATTTTTAATGTATTTCTAACAAATGCACTATAAGTACATTGGTAATAAATATATGCTTAATAATACTTTTATGAAATATGCTGAACACAGGCATATATCATTTTAATATATTTCTAAAAAGTATACTAAAAGTACATTGGTAATAAATATATGCTTAATTACACTTTGAAGAAATATGTTAAACACAAGCATAATTTAATATATTTCTAACATTTGCACTATAAGTACATTGGCAATAAATGTATGCTTAATTATACTTTTAAGAAATATGCTAAACACAAGCATAATTTTAATATATTTCTAAAAAGTATATACTATATTACATTGGTAATAAATACATACTTAATTACACTTTTAAGAAATATGTTAAACACAAGCATAATTTTAATATATTTCTAACAAATGCACTATAAGTACATTGGCAATAAATGTATGCTTTATTATACGTATACGATTTCAAAGATTGTTCATTATTAATATCCTTGTTTAAATGCTGGTTATGGTTATATAGTACAATCCTAACAATATGAATAGAAAAAAGAATGAAAAAAATCCATTCACATATTGGCTGTATAGCCGCAGAAAAGTTGACCAATATAAGCTGTGCGGCCGCACAGCTTATATTGGTCAACTGCTCTCATCCAATCACCAGCTCCACTTGAAACTCCGCCTGGCGCTCACGTCTCCCACCCAACCGCACCCGCCCCCGCCCCCCTCCGTGCGCGAGCAAACAGCTGACAGACTGTCTATGGTAGCTAGCTAGTAGCGTCAGATCAGCAATGGATAAAGCAATGGATAAAAATATAAACGACAACAGCAAGCGGCCCCTGCTTGCCCCTACTGTAAAGTTTGGACGAAAGAGAAAGTCTGTGGAGGAAAGATCAGAGATTAAATAGAAATGTGAAGAACGGCGGACTCTAAGTAGGATAAATATAGCGTCCTTCATTGACCGTTGGAGAAAGCTTCAGGGAGATCTGGGACTGAAAATGACGCTGACATGGATGACTTTTTGTTGAGCAGGTAAACATTTACTTATTCTTTTATGGTGTGACGTGTTACATGGCTTTTTATCAGTTTGACAACTTGCTCATGCTGCCGGTCGGCATTGGAATGTTAGCCGTTTAGCATCGCCTATCACGGGTCAAAGTAATTATATTTCTTGTTCGAGGTTTCTGTTCGAGCCGATCGGAATTTGAACAAGATGCGCTGCGTGCTACAATAACAGTTACTGAAAACCTTAGCAATACTAATAGTATTATAATGGTGGTGGGGAGTTTAGAACATTTCATGTGTTGCTAATCTTGCATTGACGTCTTGCGTTGACGTGAACTCAAATGTGACATACGTCAGCTGGGATCAGGTAGCACAGAGGGGAGGGGGGTGTGTGTGGAGGGGCGGGAGGAGTTTTTTAAAACTTCCCTACCGTCTCGACCGATTTTTAACATCGTATACCATAGCTTTAAGAAATAGGCCTATGCTAAACAAGCATATCGTTTTAATATATTTCTAAAAAGTATATTCTATACTACATTGGTAATAAATATATGCTAAATAATACTTTTACGAAATATGCTAAATACAAGCATAATTTTAATATATTTCTAAAAAGTATACTACAAGTACTTTGTTAATAAATATATGATTAAGTAATATACGCTTAAATACATTTTTAAGAAATATGCTAAACACACTCATACAATTTTTTTTGAAGTTTTTGTGTAGGCCTATTTAAAGAAAACATTATGCTGCTCTTTGTGTAAGAACATAGCAAAATGGTTAAGCTTTTAGTATGTGTAATGGCTAATTTTGCATTTACATTTATACAAGTTTCTTTTCTTTCATATATGATCTTTATTTTCTTTTATATGTTTTCTTTTATTTCATTAAGATGTGATAGATGTGTGTGTAACTTTTACTAACGTTGGAAAAGAGGTATTCATGAGCATTTAAAGGGAAATATTCATATCATCTAACATATACTCATAAGCATTTAAAGGAAGATGTTCATGTAATCCAAAGGACATTGTTAAAGATATAACAAGCTGTTAGAAATGCATAAGTTAGAGTAAGCTTAAGGTATAACTAAACTGAAATGCATAAGTAATGTAAGCTTAGTGTGAGGACATATTGTTCTGTGTTTAACAAAGAAGCAAGCAGCATGGAAACATTTTAATAGCTCATTGTATCTCAAGTGTGAATTATATTTGTGCAGGGTTTTGATCAAACAAAAGATAAAGCAGAAAGGTGTGAGGTCGAACAGAACTTGCAACCAAAAGATAAATTGAGGTGTGAAGTCAAGCTGTACTTGAACACAGGAAACTTAAAACACAAACGTCATTGTGCTGTCCAGATTAAATATACGGTCTACAAGAATAGTTAAGAGCAGCGCAAACATGTTTCCTTGCTAGACGGTGTAGGAGACAATCGGTAGCAAAACCAGACATAGCCTGCATGGTTTCCTGGGTTTTCAGGTATATAAGGATGATGAGAAGGACTAGCCTTCGCCTTCACATGTAGACACTGTTCTGTATGTTGAACGCCAAAGATTGGATTTATTTTCTTGCAAGAAAATAAACTTTTGATACTTTGACTTTTGAAAAGGTTTCCACTTGTCTTCTTCCTCCTATCTTTTCGAATAACAGAGAATCATTTCCACAACATATGTTTAAAGTACTTTTTAAACACTTAGGCCTACTGCAATATATTTTAATATTTATATAATTATAATTTGAATATTTTTTGGGGGGAAAATACATTTATAATGTAGAAAACTTATAATGTATTATGTAACAAATTTTGTTGTGATAATTCTTCTCATTCATTTTTGTATACATTTTTGATAGTCCTGTTAGTTTAAATTAGGTTTAAGAAATTTATTTATCTTATTAAAGGAACACTCCAACTTTTTGGGACTTTAGCCTATTCACCTTATCCCCCAGAGTTAGATAAGTCCATACATACCTTTTTCATCTCCGTGCGTGCTTAAGTCTGTTTGACGCACCCACCGCTAGCCTAGCTTAGCACAAAGACTGGATGTAAATGGTTGCAGCTTTCATACTAATCCAAATGAGTGACAAAATAACTCAAACGTTTTTATATTTACATGTTGTGATTTGTATAGTCACAGAGTGTACAAATAACAAAGTCAAATGAGACACAGACATCTTTTAACCGTATAAAAACTGGGAACTATTCTCTGCTACTTTGACGGAGTGATAACCGCATCACCTGAGACACGCCGTGGTGAGGAGCAGAGAGTTCGCTCAGAGTTTGGGTAACAGAGTCAGGAATTTATAAATAGTAAAAGCGTAGTTTACAGTCATGGGTTTTCGCTCTATTGTAAATAGCAGCGACAGTAAACAAGGGAGGTAATACCATGTTTCACAGAATTCCAATTAAAAACGCTGACTGGATGAAGAAATGGCTAACTTACTTGCTCTGGATATTGATCCAAACACACCTAAAGAGATTATCAAGGGACATTATGTTTGCTCGGTACATTTCAATGAGGACGACTATTTTGAAAAAAATGGAATTTGCCACACTGATCATAAACGTGTGCTGAAGGATACATACGGCCATCCCATCTATAGCACAGACAGGACAAAGTGGATCACCTGCGGCTGAGGTAAGTGTTCCGTTATGTTTTTAGATGACCTACTATAACAGTGCCATTAGGCAGATCTAATGTAACGTTAGTGACACTATGATTAGTACAGTGGCCGAGAGAGCTCACCACGCTGCAACCTGATGAAGACACATGCGAATAGAAAAAAACTCTTGCAAATACAAAAAAATGCATACAAACAGAAAAAAACACCCACAAATTAAGAAAATCTTCATCAGTCTCACAACATAGGTTCTCCAAATACTCACAACACCACCAAATACAGAAACGCGCTGCAAAAGCTCACAACACAACCAAATACAGAAACGCACTGCAAACGTTCACAACACAACCAAATACCATAGACAGTAAAGGAAATGGAACTCCATTGAGACGATTGAAGCCCGTTTTACCTTATCCGGTAAAACGGAGTTTTGGGGGGGGGATCATTGCCCCCCCGGTGCCTGAAACGGGTAGTCGCATTTTCTTAAAAAAGCTGTAAAAAAAAAAAAAAAAGAAAAAATACCTAACGTTGTCCCAATCTCAACAGTTATCGCTCACTCTGTCGATTGTGTCATGAGAGAAGCTTCTCTGCGATGAGGAGGATAAGGAACTGGCTGCCAGGTTGAGCAGCCAGGTTTTCGTCTCTTGCGATCCTTCACATTGAAAGCGACTGTAACAAAGTTCAGGGAAGAAGGACGCAGGAACCGGATAATAATCAAAAATAAAACTTTATTTAAACAAAATAAACAAATTACCTGCCAGCAGCCCCTCACCGACGACTGCTGGCTACCGAAAATAAAATATAAAATACAAACAAAAGCAGGCCTGTTCCTCTCTCGATCATCCACTCCGTCGCTCCCCCTTTATGCCTCCGCTCCTTCATGAGAGATGCGAGACCGGTGTGCTTCGCAGGTGCTGCTCATTAGCAATCGCACCACCGGCCTCGCGACTTTCTCTCACGTCCCTCGGCCGTCCTGCTCACCACAGCGACATTACGGCCAAGCTCTCACCTGGGACCATTATCGATGCATATGCAGTACGCAAAAAAACTAAAATTACTGTTGCACTAGTCTGGACAATGTCTAGGTCTGTAAGTTTTTTTTCTTTCTGCCAAATAACTGCTTAAGCTGGAGAGACAATGTGCTGTCAATATGTTTCAAATGTGGAGAGTAGGCTAGCATATTTTGTGACTGTTCATTTTTCCCGTGTCTAAAAATGTTTTAAATGTTTCATGAAGTATAAATGCGAAATATAAATAGTTTTTTTAATCAATCTTATTGCCACAATGTGTTTTGAAAAAAGGAAAGAAAACTTTAAAAATCTTGTCGATTTGGTTGAAGATAATATTTTAACAGGGCAAAAGTGGTCCGCGTTTCATGATCCTATTCATGATCCTTCATGAACTGTTTACAATGAAATAAAGGCAATCAAATATGATTGTATTGTTTTACTGTTTTTTCTTGGGTTAAAAATAAATGTTTTTTTAGCATGTTTTTTTGTCCATATGTGCTACCATGTAGGTCAGCTGCTACAATGAATTTTATTTGGATTACTCATATACGCCAAATGCGCACTCATTTGAATTAGTATGCCAGCTGCAACCATTTACATCCAGTCTTTGTGCTAAGCTAGGCTAGCGGTGGGTGCGTCAAACAGACTTATAGCACGCACGGAGATGAAAAAGGTATGTATAAATGTATCCAACTCTGGGGGAAAAGGTGAATAGTCTAAAGTCCCAAAAAGTCGGAGTGTTCCTTTAAGGAGGGACTTTTATTTTGACGGGGGCGAAAAAGGAAGTAAGGGTAGAGCACGCGGTTGATGGCAGGAAAGCAAAGGGGGAGAGCAGTTTTGAAAGTTATTAAAGTATAACAGTGATAAGCACCCCCCTGGAAAAGCACACGGTCTGTATACATTTGTTTATGGTTTGTTGTTATTAATATCTTTATTTTACTGTATGTTATTGGTAATATAACGGAGAGTGAGTTTGTACGAGTCGTTAATGCAAGCTTTTGTATTTTCTTTGTTCAGCTTTTACAGTGATTTGTGAGGTGATTGAGATAATTATTGGAGTGAAACGGACTCAACAAACTTCATCAACATCATTAAAGTTTTGTCCATTATTCGGGAGGGGTCTGCTACATTAACGTTTGTCAATTGCATTGCAATAAGTCTACTTAAAATGCAAGTTTTTCACTTTTGCTTGTAATTCCCACAAACTATCCTTTGAATAATGTTTAAATGGACAAAAAGGAGCGCAGCCGAGTGCATACCGGTTAATTTCCCCGTCCACTCTCTAGCACTTGCCCATCAAGCCGGAATGACAACAAGGACATGACGTCACGTATGATGCCTTCCCAGCTGACGTGCACAAGCCACATTTAAAGTCCCCATCACTAACGTTAAATCGCCCTCCAGTCGTGTGTTAATAAGGAGCGTAAATGCATACTGCTACATATGGGTTACATTTTCTTACAATAAAAAAATTGAAGCTGAAATAGTGTGTTAAAAGCATATTTTAGTTCATCTTCAGTGTGTCTAAAAATAGCATAGTTAAGTTGATCTTAAGTTTATCTTAAGAAGTACTAAAGAAAAACCTTTAATCAGTGTGTGCAAATGTAGCACTTTAAGTACATTGGATGTATTTTTATACTTTAATAAAATGTATTTTAGTGTACTTTTTTGACAGGAATACACCTTAAAGGTGCCATCTGTAAAAATTGAGGTTAAAATGCCCCAAAAATGAGCTACACGCATCAAAAGAATGAGAAAAAATAAGGTTGATGATGTCATTAAAAAAATGACAAGTTATAATGCTGCCGAGATATTAACCTGAATTAGCATGCTAAATTACTAGCCCCGGCCCGGCAGGTGTCGTAATACCAGTTTTGGCCATGGGAGGCAGTATGCGGGCAGGCAACATTACCACCAGCCAAACTGCAATAGACGAGTAAGTCGGCGGCTTGTGTGTACTTGAACCTGATGTCAGTCGTGTGGAAAATACAGCCCACTACTACATTTCAGTTCAGGGAAGAGTTAAAAAAAATGATTGGTCGATATTATGCATGAGGAATACATTTTGGTAAGTTGTAACCTACTGTAACAGTGTTCGTGTTCTTTTACCATTAGCTAGTAGAGATTATCGGTTCACGTGCGTTAGGGATCTGTCGTGTAAAGCGCCAATACTGTATTTATTGTTTGAATTACGTAATAAAATTAACAGAATCTGAGAGCTGACATCGGTCTCCGTGTCCTTTTCTGTGCATGACAAAATTGATGTGTGGCTTGAGAGTGTGTGAAAAGTGTTGTGAGAGTTGGCAGCACTGAAAGACACTAGCTTGGTCCACATCAGGGAATGCTGTCTGTCAAATTAATTAAAACTAATGATAAAAATGTAATATGAACAAAACGAATATCATAAAACTAGAAATAATAGCCTGGGCTTTAATTTTCCCATATTGTGGAAATGCACCGACTTGTCTATGAGACGGCCTTTATAATTTAGTATTGAGATGTTGTTCATTTAGCCTCTAATCTGTAAAAATCTTCAAGTGCTCCATGTGAAACTGCGGTCTTCCAACCTTTTACTATCGTGTCAATTGATTTGATTATGCACGAGGGAGACAGAGCAACACGCTCGCCCCAGAGCCATGTATTGACTCGCCCGTGTTGTTTGAAGACATGAGAGTGCGCGTGGCCGTGGAGGTATTTCTGGAGGTATACTGGCCCCATCTGGTATGGAATATGTTGTATGATTTGATTTTAAATGCCAGAGGGCACCTTTAAGTATAATTTTTATATATTTATAATATGTTAAGTTATTAATATAATTAAAATACATTAAAGATGGGTTTTAAGTTTATTTGCAGTGTGTCAAAATAGTACAGTTGAGTACACTTAATTGATCTTAAGTTTATCTTAAGAAGTACTGCTTTTAGTATATTAAGTACAAAATAAGTGCGCGAAAATAGAGCACTTTAAGTACATTATGGAAGTGTACTAAGTGCACTTTAACAGTATGTTTTTAGTGTACTTTTTTGGTCAAAGGAATACACCTTAAGTATAATATGTATATATTTATAATATATTATAAGTATATTTTTAATAATTTATTAGTATAATTAAAATGCATTAAAATAGGCTTTAGACATACTAAAAATGGTAACAAAATACATTTTTTTACAGGTTGAAATAGTATATTAAAAATATAATTGAGGTCATCTTCAGTGTGTGTCAAAATAGCACAGTTGAGTACACTTAGTTGATCTTAAGTGTATCTTAAGAAGAACTAAAGTTTATCTTTTAGTATATTAAGTACAAAATAAGTGTGCGAAAATAGAGCACTTTAAGTACATTATGGAAGTGTACTAAGTGCACTTTAACAATATGTTTTTAGTGTACTTTTTTGGTCAAAGGAATACACCTTAAGTATAATATGTATATATTTATTATATAGTATATTTTTAATAATTTATTAGTATAATTAAAATGCATTAAAAATAGGCTTTATACATACTATTAGTGGTAACAAAATCCGTGTGTTGCACAATTCCTGTCAGATCAATATAGACGGCACAGCACCGTTCTTTACTCTTAATCGGTCTGCAAATCCAGTCTTGTTTACAAAACAATCCTCAGTGAAATGAAGCGAACAGACGACGATGTTTTACCAATTTAAAAACTAGCGAGCGATCGGTTGTTTGTGTTTGTAGCTCCGGAGAATTTCTTCACAAATCCTTGATTTTCTTCTTTACCACTTATTTATAAACAAGCACTTTCTATTTTTATATTATGTGAACTTATCCTCGATAGTATTCCTTATAAAAAACAATTGGATTGCTTTGATATCGCTAGTTCGCTACTTATATCCAACCTCCCTAAATCCTGGCTACTAGCCTTAGCCCGCTAGCATTCCACGCGTGCCCTCTCGCCTATTTGATCGTCTCATTTTACACCCGTTTCACTGAATCCTGGTTATTTCCGACATTTCAATCCTAAATTAGTAGTGATAGTTGTAGTATCACTACTAATTTACTGATCATCCGTTATAATGGCGAACATATCAGATGCGTGTCTAACATTACCTTTGAGTGCAGATGAAGACACATTCGAGCTCTTCACGGTGAAGCAGGAGCTGGAATACGTCGAGAAACAGATCCGCGGTCTGCTGGTGAAGCAAGCCGAGCTGCTGGATCGGCGCTCAACGCTTGAAGCATCACGCGCCGACGCTAACAAATCAAATCACTCTTTGACTCCGAGTTCATCTACGCCGTACGTTACTCTGCCGAGGAAGATGCGATCATCTAAGGCTTCATTCACTCCGGCACCGAAACAACATGGACCATGGATCACACAGCGGAAGACTCGAGCCAGAGCTGCCTCTCCGCCCCTCCCGGTCTTCGAGATCTCCACCCGGAACCGCTTCTCCCCTCTTCGCGAGCCGGAACGCGACGACGCCGTGATCATCGGCACATCCATAGTCCGCCATGTCCGCGCTAATTCGGATAAAGGTAAAGCGCGCACTCACTGCTTTCCTGGTGCTCGTGTTCTTGATGTTGCTGCACAGGTTCCCGAGATCCTGAACGGGGACGAGCGCGTCGGAGCTGTTGTGCTGCACGCGGGAGCGAACGACATCAGGCTGCGGCAGACGGAGGTTCTGAAGAAGGACTACAGGAGCCTGATCGAGACGGTACGCAGCACAGCGCCTAAAGCAGCGATCATCGTGTCTGGACCGCTTCCCACGTACAGACAAGGACAGGAAAGGTTCAGTAGACTTTTTGCATTAAATGAATGGTTAATGTCATTGTGTAATGAACAGGGGCTGCACTTTGTAAATAACTGGCATCTGTTTTGGGAAAGACCGAGGCTGTACAGCACAGATGGTCTCCATCCCAGCCGAATCGGAGCGGCTGTGCTGTCGGACAACATTTCCAAGACATTACGCACCAGATGACTAATGAGTCAAAGTCCAAATTACAGCCTTTGCGGTCCAAACTTAACTAATAAGCATAGTGTGGAACATTATATAGAAACTGTGTCTATTCCTCGTTTAGTGAAGCCAAACAATAAATCTAGTGTAGGATCTAGCAAAAATCTTATTGTAATTAAACCAGAAAATCTAAATATCAGTCAACAAAAACAATTTCTAAAGCTAGGTCTCCTAAACATTAGATCGCTCACACCTAAGGCGGTTATCGTAAATGAAATGGTCACAGACAATAACTTCGATGTTCTGTGCCTTACTGAAACCTGGCTTAAACCAAATGAGTATTTCGGTCTAAACGAATCTACTCCGCCAGGATACTGTTATAAACATGAGCCTCGTCTGATCGGTCGTGGCGGCGGTGTTGCAACAATCTATAAAGATATTTTTAATATTACTCAGAAAACAGGTCACAGGTTTAATTCATTTGAAGTACTTGTGCTAAATGTTACGCTCTTAGATATAAGAAGGAAATCTATATTATCTCTAGCCCTGGCTACTGTATATAGACCTCCAGGGCCATATGCTGAATTCCTAAAAGAGTTTGCAGACTTTCTCTCGGATCTATTGGTAAATGTCGATAAAGCAATAATTGCTGGAGATTTTAACATACACGTAGATAATACAAATGATGCTTTAGGGGCTGCGTTTACAGATTTATTAAACTCCTTTGGGGTCAAACAAAACATCAGTGGTCCCACTCATCGTCTAAATCATACACTAGATTTAATTATATCATATGGAACCGATCCAACTGATATAGATATTATACCGCAAAGCGATGATGTCACTGATCATTACATGGTGACTTGCATAATACGTACTGCTGAAATATGTCATGTTACGCTGACGACACTCAATTATATATTTCATCACGACCAGATGAAAACACTAACTCATCTAAAATGACAGAGTGTCTCAAAGATATAAAATGCTGGATGACGCGTAATTTCCTGCTATTAAATTCAGATAAAACGGAGGTATTACTTATTGGTCCAAAAAACTACTCACAAAACCTCTCACAATACAACTTTAATATAGACGGACGTCCTGTTACTTTATCCACAACAGTAAAAGACCTGGGTGTTATACTAGACCGCAACTTGTCGTTCGAAAATCATATTTCATATGTTACAAGAACAGCCTTTTTCCACCTTAGAAACATTGCTAAGCTACGTAACATGCTATCTATTTCTGATGCAGAAAAATTAGTTCACGCATTCATGACCTCGAGACTAGATTACTGTAATGCTTTATTAGCTGGTTGTCCTGCATCCTCAATAAACAAGCTACAGTTAGTACAAAATGCAGCTGCTAGAGTTCTTACTAGGTCAAGAAAATATGATCATATAACACCGATTTTATCATCTCTACACTGGTTACCTATTAAGTTCCGCATCAACTACAAAATACTACTACTGACCTATAAAGCCCTAAATGGTTTAGCACCTATGTACTTAACGGACCTTCTTTCGCCCTACAATCCACCGCGTTCCTTAAGATCACTAAATTCAAGGCTTCTGGTCATTCCTAGGATATCGAAGTCCAGTAAAGGAGGGAGGGCGTTCTCGCATTTAGCTCCAAAACTCTGGAATGGCCTTCCCGATACGGTCCGAGCCTCTGACTCGCTGACACAGTTTAAAACTAGATTAAAGACGCATCTCTTTAGTCAAGCATTCACATAATGCTTACCTTCTAGTCCTCTGTTATGCCATACGGAACCGTTTGCCACTGAAACTGCTTAACGCACCAGTGGGGCTCGACAGCCTTTTAGACAAACGGGTCGGCGCGTATGGTTGGGTTGCGGAGAGTTCGGGTTACAGAGAGTTTGTGAGTTATAACGGAAATTATTATGAACATCAGCTATGCTAATTATTTCCCATCTGCCTTTCTGCTGTTATCTCGGGACGCTTGTCCCGAGAAAAATGGCGTTCGTCAGGTCCAGTTTTGTGTCCAGCCTCTCACGGGGATTTCGGATGCCCCAACGCCTGTGATGAGACGACTCAACGCCTGTGATGAGACGACTCAACGCCTGCGATATGTTATGGCGCCGTTTGATTCATAAACAATATTTATATTTAATATTTATATTTAAACAATATGAATGTAAGCCAGAGGAGAACTGGCCCCCGACTGAGCCTGGGTTCTCCCAAGGTTTTTTCTCCATCCAATCTGATGGAGTTTTGGTTCCTTGCCACTGTCGCCTTGCTTTTGGCTTGCTTTGAGCTTGCTCAGTTGGGGTTATTTATTTAGTGTTTAGCAATGTTGTTGATCTGTGTTGTGCTACTTACATGTTATCACTGTGAAGCTGCTTTGATACAATCTGTATTGTGAAAAGCGCTATATAAATAAATGTGACTTGACTTGACTTGACAAAATAATTTTTTTTTTACAGGATGAAATAGTATATTAAAAATATAATAAAGGTCATCTTCAGTGTGTGTCAAAATAGCACAGTTGAGTACACTTAGTTGATCTTAAGTTTATCTTAAGTTTATCTTTTAGTATATTAAGTACAACATAAGTGCGCGAAAATAGAGCACTTTAAGTACATTATGGAAGTGTACTAAGTGCACTTAAATAAAATGTATTTTAGTGTACTAGTTTTTTCACCTGGGGTAACATGCATAGGCCTACTGAATACCTGTGGCAGGGGCGTAGCCAGGACATTATTTCTGGGGGGGGGGGGGGGGGCAGCCTGTGCTAGTCTTTTATTTGGGGTGGCACTTGATTGTCAAAAACTACTATTACTAAAACTCACGCGCGGCTCGTCAGGCCATAAACAATGGATTGAACTCCCTTATGACACTAATAATGTCTAATTGATAAATGTGCGAGTGCAATGTGTCATCATTATGTGAGGGGTTAGGGACCTTAACATGAGACAGGGATGTTTTTAGTGCAAATGACAGAAAGACACAATATGAATTGTCATATTAGGCAATAATTTATTTAGGTAAACCATTGCATTTTAAGTGCATGCGCGAGAACTGAGACGAGGACGTTCTCATTCGTCTACTTCTTGTTACCGGCTGCTCACCGCTTAGGAGTTTTACCACCACCTACCGTTTAAGATGATATGCTGATATAGCTGGAAGCGCAAAACTTTCTGTTTACAAGCAGAGGAAGATGCGCGCTATACATACGCTTTTCAATTTGCGTATTTTCCGCACTATAAGGTGCACTTAAAAGCCTTTAATCTTCTCAAAAAACGACAGTGTTCCTTATAATCCGGAGCGCCTTATATATGGATTATCATTTTATACGGTAGGTGGCGGTAAAACTCCTAAGCGGTGAGCAGCCGGTAACAAGAAGTAGACGAATGAGAACGTCCTCGTCTCAGTTCTCGCGCATGCGCCCATAAGGAAGTAATGGCATAGTGGAATAAAGTCGTTATTTATGTTTTTTTCGCACAAAAAGTAGTCTCGTCGCTTGATAAACTTATAATTGAGCCGCTGTAGGCACATGGAATATTTAAACCTTTTCTTTAATGACTTTATGGGCTGTCAAGAGCCAGTCCCTTAGGCATTCTATGTAGGACTGATCTAGCTCTCAGATTCAATCAAAAATATCTTTATTTGTGTTCCGAAGATGAACGAAGGTCTTGCGGGGTTGGAACAGCATGGGGGTGAGTAATTAATGACTTAATTTTAATTTTGGGGTGAACTAACCCTTTAACTAAACTCACTCTATGTCGACGACACATTCTTACACATTAAACTGAGTCAGAACAGAAGATAACTAATATGATCTTATCATTTCAATTAATGTTATGCTTTCAAGTATCACCAACTTATTCACCTGTTAGTTACAGTGGTATATCCAGTGATTAGCTGCTAGTCTTCATTAAGCGCTGTCAGAATGCAGGCACATTATGTCTCGCACTGTTGATGGGGGCATGACCCAACATGTTGCTAATATGGAGCGTAATATGTAGCGTAAGTGACAAATCAATGACTTGATTAAAAAATACATTTCAGCTTCCTTTTTAAACCGTTACTGGAGTTTGTATTTTTTATTATTATTAAATTTATTTTCCCGTGAGGTTGGGAGGGGGGGCCGGCAGGGGGGCCGATCCTTGACCAATGGTGGCCGTGGCCCCCCCTGGCCACCATGTAGCTACGCCCCTGCCTGTATGACTATGACGAGTGTCACACAGAACAGAGCAAGGCGAGCATTTTCATTTATAAAACTTAAACTTTGTTATTTATTTTTGAAATGGCCGATCGTTTAGACAAGATAAGACCCTTATTCATCGTCTGGTGTCGTTTAAACCCTTTGAAGCTCCAATGAAACGGTCATTTGGACCTTGAACCTTCTGATATCAAGTGAAGTCCATTATATGGTGAAAAATCCTGTAATGTTTTCATCAAAAACCTTAATTTCTTTTCGACTGAAGAAAGAAAGACATGGACATCTTGGATGACATGGGGGTGAGTAAATTATCAGCAAACGTTTTTTTAAAAGTGAACTACTCCTTTAAACCAAAGGTTCACTTTGCGCCGGAGTTCTCCTTTAACAGAAACTGTTAAAAAAATCGTATTACTTGAAATAAATAAATGTTAGGCAAGGCAAGTTTATTTATAAAGCACATTTCATACACACTGATAATTCAAAGTGCTTTACATAGAGGGAATTAAAATAATTAAAATAAATATTAAAACTATTAAATATTAAAACTAAAAATATTTAACATGATCCTAATGATCTTATTGGTCTGTTGGGTTTATATTCAGTGAGCATATCTGCAATATATTGAGGTCCTAGCCCATTGGATGATTTATATACCAGCAATAATAATTTAAAAAAATCAATCCTAAATGTAACTGGGAGCCAGTGTAAAGACCTGAGGACTGGTGTGATATGTTCATATTTCCTGGTTCTGCTCAGAATTCTGGCAGCAGCATTCTGCCAAGTCGAGTCAAGTCAAGTCACCTTTATTTATATAGCGCTTTTTACAATACAGATTGATTGCATCAAAGCAGCTTCACAGTGATAACATGAACATAATACAATACAGATCAATAATATTGTTGAATATTAAATGTCCCCAACTAAGCAAGCCAAAAGCCAAGGCAACAGTGGCAAGGAACCAAAACTCCATCAGGTGACTAATGGAGAAAAAACCTTGGGAGAACCCAGGCTCAGTCGGGGGCCAGTTCTCCTCTGGCCAACAAAGGAACAGTGTGATTCAGGTAGCATTACAAAACAAATTGGATCGAAACATTAAGAGTATATGAAGAGTTCAGATGCAAAAGCCTCTAAATGCCATTTGAAAATTTCTTCTAAAATGACCATTTTTATCAAACTTGTATATTTAAGTTCAGCAATTTCACTTAAATAACAATTAATAGGTAATCTTCATTGCCATTTAAGTGAAATTACTGAACTTAAATATACAAGCTTGATAAAAATGATCATTTTAGAAGAAAATTTCAAATGGCACTTAGAGGCTTTTGCATCTGAACTCTTCATATGTCCATTTCCATCTCTTTGGAAGTTGAAGTAATCACACCGGTTTGGAGACGAGATGTTGAGGATCAGTGCCAATGGCTGTCTTGTTGATGAGCCCGGCACTTAAGGATGAGTCGGGATGGGTCCAGGCGCAGGTCCACCATAGAGGGTCCCTCGGGATAAACAGAAATACTAATATTAGCGTAGACACCATCCTTCTTATGATGTACCAAGTACATCAGGATTTACGGGACGTGTTCCTGATTCCGGCTGATCTACACTATGCAGCCTAATTTTGAATTAAGCAAGTCTATAGTGTGTTATGTATATTCTAGGCCAAAGAGATGTTATAAGTCTAGATTTGAACTGACAGAGTGTGTCTGCTTCCCGGACAATGTTAGGAAGATTGTTCCAGAATTTTGGTGCTAAATAGGAAAAGGATCTACCGCCAGCAGTCAATTTCGATATTCTAGGTATTATCAACTGGCCGGAGTTTTGAGATCGCAATAGGCGTGAAGAAGGACTATAATGCGTTAAGAGCTTGCTCAAGTACTGGGGAGCTAAACCATTTAGCGCTTTATAAGTAATCAGCAATATTTTAAAATTTATACGATGTTTAATAGGCAGCCAATGCAGGGTTGACAGAACCAGGCTAATATGGTCATACTACCTGGTTCTGGTAAGAACTCGAGCTGCTGCGTTTTGAACTAGCTGAAATTTGTTCATTAAGCGTGCAGGGCAACCACCCAGTAGAGCATTACAATAATCTAGCATTGATGTCATGAATTCATGAACTAATTGTTCCGCATTTGTCAATGAGAGCATATGGCGTAATTTAGATATATTTTTAAGATGGAAAATGTGGTTTTACAGATACTAGACACATGACTTTCAAATGAGAGATTGGTATCAAAGAGCACACCCAGGTTCCTAACCGACGACGAAGACTTAACAGAGAAGCCCTCAAGTGTCAGAGAGTATTCTAGGCTGTTACGTGTGGAAGTTTTTTGTCCAATAATTAGAATCTCTGTTTGTTTGTTTTTCAGAATTTAGTAGTAGAAAATTACTAGTCATCCAATTATTTATATCAGCTATGCATTCCGTTAATTTTGTGAATTGGTAAGTATCGTTAGGTTTTGAAGAAATATAGCTGAGTATCATCAGCATAACAGTGAAAGCTAATTCCCTGTCTCCTAATGATATCTCCTAATGGTAGCATGTACAGAGTGAATAGCAGCGGTCCTAGTACTGAACCTTGTGGTACGCCATACTGAACTTGTGATCAATAAGACATCTCTTCATTTATTGCTACAAACTGATAACGGTCAGATAAGTATGATTTAAACCATGCTAATGCAATTCCACAAATGCCAACATAGTTTTCAACATAAAAGAATCTTGTGGTCAATTGGGTTGAATGCAGCATTAAGATCGAGTAACACTAATAGAGAGATACAACCACGATTGGATGATAAGAGCAAATCATTTGTGACTCTAATGAGAGCTGTCTCGGTACTATGATGTGGTCTAAATCCTGACTGAAAATCCTTGCAGATATAATTTCTTTCAAGAAAGGAACACAGTTGTGAGGACACTGCTTTTTCCAGTATCTTTGACAGAAAAAGCAGATTCGAAATTGGCCTGTAATTGACTAATTCTGTAGGATCAAGTTGCGTTTTTTTAACAAGCAGTTTTATCATAGCCAGCTTAAAGGTTTTTGGTACGTATCCTAGCGACAAAGACAAATTAATGATATTAAGAATAGGATCTATGACCTATGGAAGCATCTCTTTCAGTAGTTTAGTAGGTATAGGGTCTAGCATACAAGTAGTTGATTTAGATGAATTAACGAGTTTGAAAAATTCTTCTTAGTGGTTTTGCGTATCCTAGCGACAAAGACAAATGAATGATATTAAGAATAGGATCTATGACCTATAGGCTATGTGCACAACCGTAGTTTCGAACTTCCGCTTTTGTCAGAAGTTGGCGTAACAGTTTCTGGTCTACGACTGGTCATCCGCATCCACTAATAAACAAAGAAGATGAGTGCTGCTGTTGTACGAAAAAAAGAGTTCTTAAACACATCTAAGTTTCTCAGAACTGTAGTGGATCTAACGTCCGTTTCACACCCGTTTGCAGTGTGTGTGTTGCGGTGCAGGAGCGTGCTGTTAGTGCGTTCACATATTATGATGAGTTTGCGCTGAGAATAACTGATCCGCCGCTGTACAACAAACACATACTTAATATTTTTATTTAAAGTCCAGAAGTTATGTTGCAACTTATTTTTAAAAACAAAAAGTTGTGTCAGCATTGCGATTCTTAGTATGCACGTTTAAACACAACTTAAACAATGTAAGTTACTCCATGCATTACAAGTTGCTCAAGCAAGTGGTCAAATATTTCCTATAATAAAATCGCAAATAATTTAAATTAAAACTTGAAATTGACAAAAGCAGCCGACTTGCCTTTTCGTTTGCATCTTAATTTTAAAACACAATAGATCTTGCATGTCACAAAACTTATTTTTCCACCTCCATCGAGACGAGTTCATTCTGTCGCCTGGTTGAAGTAAATTGTAGTTTTCCTTGATTAAATGTGCATTTATGGTGAGATTACTACATTTTATTTAATTAAACGCATTTATGGTGAAATTACTACATTTTCAGGTCAATCATTTTGACCACCAGCGTTTGCAGCACAGCAGAAATAGATTCGGTGTGGAAACGATCGCTGTGCTGCTGTTATATGTACTACATCAGTGAAAAGTGAAAGCCCTAACCTGTTTACATGGTGCGTTAGGAGACTGCTGTGCGGCACTTCGCTCTGCTTCAAGTCGCTAACAGCCATTTGAGCTTCTACTGCTTCCTGATAAACACCAAACTTTGTGCGCAGTGGCTGCACAAAATAGACATTTTGATCGACGCGCAAAAAATAATAAAAATATTAAGTATGTGTTTGTTGTACAGCGGCGGATCAGTTATTCACTGTGCAAACGCATCATAATATGTGAACGCACTAACAGCATGCTCCTGCACCGCAACACACACTGCAAACGGGTGTGAAACGGACGTTAGATCCACTACAGTTCTTAGAAACTTAGATGTGTTTAAGAACTCTTTTTTTCGTACAACAGCAGCACTCATCTTCTTTGTTTATTAGTGGATGCGGATGACCAGTCGTAGACCGGAAACTGATACGCCAACTTCTGACAAAAGCGGAAGTTTGAAACTACGGTTGTGCACATAGCCCATGGAAGCATCTCTTTCAGTAGTTTAGTAGGTATAGGGTCTAGCATACAAGTAGTTGATTTAGATGAATTAACGAGTTTGAAAAATTCTTCTTAGTGGTTTTGAGACCCTTTGCCTTTCAGACGAGGTTCATGTTTATAACTGTAATCTTGCGGGGTGGACTCATTTAAAGTAATGTAATCGTTTGTTTTTAGCCAGATTTCTGTCAAACACAGCACATCTAGATTATAATCTGAAATCATATCATTAACTATGAGCGATTTTGAAGTAAGGGATCTAATATTCAGCAACCCAAGCTTTATCATTTGCACATCTGTATTATATCTGTTTTTTATTTGTTGAATATTAATTAAATTTTTAATCTGACGTTTTCTGGATTTCTAAATTCGGGGAACAGACACAGTCTCTATATGAAATCTAGGTGAAAGAGGCTCTATGTGATGGGATTTATCTGACCTTGGTGACGCGAGGCCTCTAGCAGGCAGTCGGTTTAGCCAGGTTTAGCCAGTCTGTCTGCTTCCTGACCTGGTGCCAAATTTGTCATGTTTTAGCTCTAAGACTATGGGCCAAATTACTAGAGAGAAGAGCAGGACCAGCCCAGGAGGGATGAATAGGCTACCATCTCTTTTCAACAGATCAGGCCTGCCCCAAAAACTTTTCCAATTGTCTATAAATTCTAAATTCCACATTATTTTGCGGACACCACTTAGACAGCCAACGATTACATGAGAACAGTCTATCTCATTACTCCTGGGAACAGGAAGGGGGCAAGAGCAAATTACAATGCCTGACATCGTACTTGCGAGTTCACACACCTCTTTAATATTAATTTAGGTGATGTCCGACTCGTGAAGTCGAACACCATTGGTGCCGACATGAATGATAATCTTAGAGAATTTACGATTAGCATAAGCCAGCACTTTTAAATTTGCTGTGATGTCAGGCCCTCTGGCTCCTGGCAAACATGTGACTGTGGTTGCTGGTGTCTCTATTTTCGCGTTGCGTGTGATCGAATCACCAATTACCAGGGCACAATCACCAGGATTCTCAGTGGGTGTTTCACTGAATGGAGTAAATTGATTTGTTATGCCCATCTGCCCTGCTGCACGGGGAGTCATCAAGGGGGTAATCCATCGACCGGAAGTTGAAGCCTCGCGTTAGCTGACATCTTGTAGCAGAACTTCACTTGCGTTAGCATTCCCATTGACTTCCATTCATTTTGGCGTCACTTTGACAGCGAATAACTGTACATCTGAGGCGTTTGAAGACCCCATTTGTCCTTTATTTATTTCTAAAGAAACACGACAATGTATAAAAGGCTCCATTACCTTGTAGCTTATGTTATGGCCCCATAGAAGCAGTTTTAGTGAAAGTAGGCTAACAATTGCGTCATACCTACGCAACTCTCTGTCGCACAGGAGAGAGATTACCGTATGTACAGGAGGAGAAGCTCGCGTGCAATCGGGGAAACGTGGAGGCAAAATGACAAAATAATTAATCAGAATACCTAGCTAAAGTGTCTCCTGCTCCTTGCTCATGGACAGCTCTTACTCACACTCTCCGCCTCTGCAAGTTTTGGAAGGGGATGATTCAGATTTCTCATGCCACAGCACTAGAAGACAGACAGTTTGCCCTTGTCACATCTACGTCGTCAAGCTCTGTTTGAGTCTGCGTGTCAGGGACGGAAGTGCTAAAAGAAAATCGCCAAAAACGGGCTTCAATCGTCTCAATGGAGTTCCAATGAGATAGCTCTGTCCATTTCTTTTACTGTCTATGGGAGTCATGCAGAAGAGTCATGTGAAGAGTTCACCATGCTAAGCGCATCCAAAACACTATCTAAAGATCTAGCATTCTTACTATCTGTTCCGTGTTCTCCCCACGGAAAGGGCAACCCAGTGCACAAAGGATTGATACTACTCAGGATTTCACTTTATTTGCTTTATTTCACAAATAAATAACCAGGTAATAAACCTGAGAAGATAAGAAAATACAACATTTAAACTTTCATGTGTATACTAGTTAATACATAATTCAAATAACAATATGCAAAAAATAAATAACATTAATCAAAATACAAAACATTTATAATAATAATAATCACTATATAAATACACCATAATAATAACAGTAATCATCAACACATAATTTTTATGTACATGCCTCACACTTCATACACTATGCACCATAATCAAGTCCTACCAAACCCATACAAGCAGTAAACTACAGCTGGAACTACATTTCCCAGAATGCCCCACGGCAAACCGGGAAGGATAACATTACTCACATTAGATACCAGCCCGCGATTTATACTTCAAACATGTTTAAAATCAGATAAAGTAAACACAAATGGACACATCTTCTATAGCGATGTTTTAAGTAAGTCTAAAATGTTAGCTTTGTCTCACGGGTACCTCGTCAACTTAGTTAACTAAGCTTGTTTAGATCTAACGCTATCGGAGCATAGCATTATCTTTCTCATGAAACGGACACAAACACAGTACAATATAGATGCATGGGTGAAAGCAAACAACATGAAGCATGCATCATAAAGCAGACAAGAAACATTAAAATTAAGATAGCTTACCAAGTGGCTGCACACCGGGTTGAAGTCAATATAGATTCAATGAATCGCACTTCCTTTAAACATAGTGAACTCCGGTCACATGTTCCACAGCACACTCATCTCTTTAAGAGGCACTACACTATTAGGCTACAAACCTCAAAACGTTTCTAATATCTGTTGTAACTCTAGTTCAATGCACACATCTGAATTAAACATGCAAATAATAATAATAATAAATAATAATAGAAATAACAAAACTCCACTGAAAACAAAACACCTCCCACTTAAGTTCCTGATCTTACAATCCAGGGAACTTAAAACAAACCCAAATAACACCCTTTAATTATTATTTATATACACATACATTTTTTTTTCACTTTAATATAGCCCGTGGCTTTGCACAATGTCTATGTGTTAGTGTTCAATGAAGGCACAACCAGTGGAGAAACAGCTTAGTCCAATGTCCAAGTCAATCACATCCCTTTGGCAGGTGTAGTGTACTGCCCGGGTATGCAAGGTATGGAATGTGCATGCTCTTATTTCTTCATGTATGTGCAATGTGAATGGCATGGTGGCTTACACCAACCAGCCAACAGGAGGTAAGGGGAATGAGCAGAATGAGATTGTTTCAGGAAGAGGTGAGTGTCATGGTAGCTGGGACGGATGAGTTTCATTCTCCACCGGGACAAGGACAACTAGTCTTCTCACGTCTCTTCTGATAACTGTCATGGGCAGTGAAGAACTCCTCTTCTTGCGGCCACCCACCAGGGATACAGGAAGGCCAGTACATGTTGAGATGTCAGCATCCCTGACAATTCCTTTACTGTCAGGATAAGTTGTCAGAATCCGGCCCAAACGAAACTGACCTCTTAAAGCATTTGGGTCAGCAATCCAGACGAGATCCCCGACTTTGACATTTCTCTCCGTCCGGTGCCATTTATGTCGAATGAACAGATTTGGGCCAGCTAGTTCCCTCCACTTAGCCCAGAACCGGTCCACTCCGATTTGAATAGCCCTTAAACGACGCCAGGGATGGGTCTCTAGGTCAAGCCCGCTGGTGTCTCCTCCAAGCGATGCTCGACCAAGTATGAGGGAGTTGGGTGTTAAGTACTCGATCAAGTCTTCCTGTTCTTGAGCTCTGGCATCGATTGGGCGTTCGTTTGTCAGGTTGGCTGCCTGATAGAACAGCGTTTGGAGCTCCCCCCATGTGAGTGACTCTGTAACTCCTCCGAGGCTCATGAGTGCCCTCTTCAAAAGCTTTACAGCAGCCTCCGCAGCTCCATTCCTGTGAGGTGCATCTGCCGGGTGAAAATCCCACTTCCACTCAGTCCCGTTCTTAGCGGCAACATTTTCTATTGACGTAGCCTGCAGGCAAGCCAGATTTTTATACAGCTCATGCAGAGCTGACTTGGCGCCAATGAAGTTGGTGCCTCTGTCGGACCATAGTTTCCTTGGATGCCCTCTCAGAGCAACAAAGCGGGAATATGCTTGGAGGAAGCTTTCTGCCGATTGGTCATCAGTGAGGTCCGCATGGACAGCTCTTGAGGACATACAACAAAAAACAATACCCCAAACCTTCTTACTTGTCCTTCTTTTAACAGCGTCTTTCACCTCGAAGGGGCCAAAAAGGTCAAGGGTTGTATACTCAAATGGGCTTGCTCTTTTGGTGCGCTCTTGAGGGAGCTCACTCATTACTTGCTGACACATCTTGGCTTTTTGCTTTCTGCAGGTGACACAGTTGTTCAGCACCTTTTTAACTGTTCTTCGTCCCTGCACAATCCAGGCTTTCCTTCTTGTCCATAGAAGGGTAGAGGCAACACCTTCATGATTTTCTTCATGTGCCTCCCTGGCCAGTAGGATTGCAAGCCACGACTGGCATGGAATTAAGGGTACAGCCACTTTATCCTCATTCCAGCATTGGACTCTCCCTCCGCAGAGCAAGAGTCCTGTCATTTCCTCCTTCTGAACAACCAGGCGATCCAGAGTTGTGTCCCGAAACTCGATACCATCTTGAGCTTCGAGAGCTAGATCTTTGAAAGCTTTTGCCCTTTTTTCCACAGATAGGTATGGTCTTGCCTCCAACTTTGACCCAACTGGGGCCTGGCTGTTACCTAGCCAGATTTCTACTGCTTGTCTCATCCATGCAATGGTTCCGCATAACCGTGACAGTGAACTGAACCTTCGGGGGTCGACAAGGCGCACAAGTGCTACACTGGATGGACTTGACCATTTCCTGGACTGGGCCTCTGCTGTAACTAGAGCTGAGAACGCCTTCCTCCGAAGTCCCCCATCTTCTCAGCAACAGAGGGGTTGATCTCTCTGGCAGTTTTAACAGGCCAATCTGATTCAGGCAACTTCAAAAATTCTGGGCCTTCCTGCCAGACTGATCCTTCAGCAAGCTCCTCAGGGGATGCCCCTCTCGTGATGAGGTCGGCGACGTTCTGTCTTCCTTCGACCCACCTCCAGTCTTCTACTGATCCGGCCTTTTGGATTTCTCCAATCCGGTTTGCAAAAAATGTCTGATAGCCATAACTATCCTTTTGGATAGCTCCCAGGATTGTCTGGCTATCGACAATATGGATCCACCGATCGACCTTGATGTAGCAGTGCTTCTCGAAGTATGTCTTCAAGCGAGATGCAAAGACAGCCCCACACAACTCAGCTTTAATAACATCACCTTTCTGGTCTAGAGGAGTAAGCTTAGCCTTTGACTCAACCAGCCTTGCTGCGACTCCATTTTCTGTCTCCCACCGTAGGTAAAGAATGGCTCCGTAGGAAGCTTCACTACCATCGGAAAACGTGATCCCCAATGGGCGACCTATGGCTCCAAGGGGTGTGAGACTCCTGTTGAATCGAAGTTGGCCAAGCCTTACATATTGCTCAAAGAGTTTTATTGCAACCTCTCGAAGACGTAGCGAAAGAGGATCGTCCCAGGTGTCTTTGGAGGGATAGTCTCTTCCTGCTTCCTGAAAGGACTCTCTTACGAGCATCACTCCTCGTTGCTTGGCAGGTGAGGCCAGACCGATGGGGTCATAAAACCCTGCGATCTGACTCAGCAGCATGCGTCGGGTAAGAGGGTCGGGGGTGCTGCCTCTGATCTCCTCCTCTCGTAGATCCAGACCGGTCCTCATCTTTCCTCTCCTTCTTGAGAAGTTCACTGATGTCAGCACACGAAGTTTATCAGATTCGGGTTCATATCCCAATCCCAATGCCTTGTTCTCCTCGTCCCGCATCTGGTTGGGGAGTATCAGAGTTTTGTTCTCTGTTGACCTGACATTGCTGGGGTCAGTGGGTTTTCTACTCCTCCCACTTTGGCCTGTCAGGATCCAGGGCTTGAGGTAAAAGCCACCCGCTTTTAGGATCTCTTCCACTCCTTCAGTCAACCTATGCAGAGTTTGGAGATCATCATGTGACGTCAAGATGTCATCCACATAGCAGTCCTCTGTCAGGATCCGGCGCTCTTCAACCATGGATGTAAACTGAGGCAGATTTGCCGTCTCTCTCATGGCAACCTGAGCGATGCATCCGGCAGGCTTGTCGCCGATGTTAACTCTAATGACAGCAAACTCACCGATTTCATCTTCGGGGTCATCCCTCCAGAGGAACCGATGGAGATGAACCTCCTCGTCCTTCAGCCACACTGAATTGTACATTTTTTTAACATCACCAAGGGCAGCATGCAGTCTGCTCCTGAATCTAAGCAGGACACCTTGGATCGGATTGAGGACATCAGGGCCTTTGTGCAGGAGGTTGTTCAGGCTAAAACCTCTGAACTCCTGGCTACTGTTCCAGACTATCCTTACTGGCGTTGAGCTAGAATGAGGGTTCGGGGCAACCAGATGGCTGATGTACCAGATTGGGCCGTTCCAACCCATAATATTTTCCTTCGTGAGTTTTATAGCTGCTCCTCTTGAGACCATCTCACGGATCTGATCTCCATATGCCGCTTTCCACACAGGTTCTCTTGCCAGCCGAGCCTCTGTGTTCTTGAAGGTTGCTTCCACCGCTCGGCGGTTATCTGGGAGAATTGCTGGACTTACTTTCCATGGGTAGGCCGCATCCCAGTGTGGGGCATCGCTGTGTTTATCCGCTAGCACATAAGAGAGGCAGTCCTTTATCTTTTCTAAGCCCCTTTCTTCTCCAAGGGTCATCTCTTTGCCTCCCGGAGGGCACTTGCTGCACTTGCAGCTCCCACATTTCGGGTCACATGCTGCTCCAATACTATCCCACTTGAACCACTCAAACACCTCCTTATTCGTGACAGTGGTGTTGCTGAGGGTTACTTCTTCCATTGTCATTGAATTCTCACTCAAAGCTTTGGAGTCCACAAGGACTTCCTTGTACACCATTGAGGAAGTTCTCATAGACCTCGCAAAGTGAGTTTCAGACTGGTGCAGCATTAGGTCGACCACCTCAAAGAGATCAGGGTGAGTCCCGCCAACAGTTTTGCCCAATGGGCCATCCCAGAGTACTAGATCCCCTTCCAACTTAAACGGCTGTGGAACTAAACGACCTTCCCTGTGGCTGATCAGAAGATCGATGTTCTCAGGACGGACCAGCTCTTCAGCAGGGACGTCAGGAAAGATCTTTTGAAGTTGTTGCGGAGTGACAGGCCGACTTATCTCCGCAATACTCTCCAGGCCATAGCAGAGCAATTTGTGTTCTGTTACCTTCCCCTTGATGGTCTTCACTCTTAATCGCAGGGAGTACCTCTTTGTTATGACTGTCATTTTCATCCCTCCTATTCCATGGACAATTAACTTGATGCGCTCACCAATAAATCCAAGGCGCTGAGCAGCGTTATTTGTTATATAGTTGGTGTCAGAGGCAAGGTCAATAAGAGTGCCTATCAGCTGGCCTGAGTTAGTTGTCACTTCCAGTAACATCATTATAACTGGGTACTCTTTCAATCCACCTCCAGCAGTACAGATCGTGGTTGATGCTTTGTTGGAAAAAGCATTCCTGAATTCTGCTCTTAATTCCGGATTGACTTTCGCCAAGAGCTCTTCTTGCTTGCTGGTCAGCCGAGGCCTTTCCTCTCGGCCCTTTTAGTACCTTGTACCTCGCTGCCAACGTCTTTCTCTCGAGCGATGTAATTTGAGCACAGCAGATAGTGGTGAGGCTCTTCCTTGCGGCAATTCATTTTACTGCAGATGAACTTCGGGTTGCAACGGCCATCCTTTTGGTGGAAGCACAGGCAACGATTGCATATTTGATGGGTCTTTAGATGGGCTTTTCTCCTCTGGAGATCCCACTCCCTGAAGGTTTTGCAGGCAAACAGCCTGCCAGCATGTGTCTCATCAGCACATGCAGTGCACGAGCTCAAGCGTGGTTTTGACTGAGACTCTCTTCGGCCTGAGGTAGCTTTGGAGAATGCTTTCTTGACTCCTCCTTCTGGCTTGTCTACCAAGCCCTTCACTGAGAAGCTTCTGTCCCTAGGGCTTACCTCTAGCTGATCCAGCTCCTCCAGGATCGCCTCCTGCTTCTTCAGGAATCGCAGTAAGCAGCCGAAGTGGTTATTCGGATCAAACCCATTCACAGGCTCAGTCTTGTGCGCAATCCATTTCTCCTTCAGAGCACTTGGTAGCTTGCATTCAAGGGACTGTGCTACCCAACGATTCTTTATTACCTCCTCTTCTCCTAGGATCACAAGGTTACTCAGGGCCCGCTCCACCGCTTGAATCAGCTCAATTGCTTTCCTAGGGTTGTCTCCCTTTACAGAGGGTAAGCCCTGAATCTCCTCAGATATCTTCAGAACGATTCTTGCCTTGTTCCCGAAACAGTTATCGAGGCGCCTGAACATTTCATCTGCCGATGCACAGCTAGATAGAACTAAGCCTTTCTTGACCCTGTCCTCGAGACTTTCCAGGAGGTGGAACCTTGTAACACCAGTTGTCCTCAGTGGGTTTCCCAGCTCTTCCAGTTCTTCCCACTCAGCCTTCCACCGATAGTAGTCGGTCATGTCTCCCGAGAATTTGGGCAGGCGTGTTCTTTCAAGACTGATCTGTGGTCGGAAGCCGTACGCCCCGGGATGTAGGTCAGGGATACTTTGTCGTGGTGCAAATGGAAATGCAGCCGCTCCAGTACTGGATACAGATGGTACGATTGGAATTTGTGTTTTTTCAAGACTGATCTGTGGTCGGAAGCCGTACGCCCCATGATGCAGGCCAGGGATGCTTTGTCGAGGTGCAAATGGAATTTGGGGCTGCGAGCTATCTCCAGTGGGCTCCTCACCGGACTCGCTATGCTCTTCATTCGTAACTGCTCCTTCATCCTCTTCTACCCGCTTTAACTTACGCCAGCTCCGTACCCAGTCATGCAGTCTGTTGCCCAGATTGTATAGTTGCTGCTTATACGCTGTTGTCTTGGCTCCAGGGACAAGACTTTCCCATTCAACCACCTTCTCCTCTAGCATTTTGATTCTCTCCAGCAGACTCTCTCTCAGGACTTGAAAGTCGTCCTCCGACAAATCCTTCACATTGGTGTCCTCCACTTCAGTGCATTTTTCCTCTGCACAATCGGCGTACAATTTAAGGTCGACATATGCAAATTTAGACCATAACGTCTCCTTAGCAAGCCGGAGCGTTTCTATATAGGTGGCAAGACAAGTCACCATTTTCTCTTCTACACGAGCCACTTCTTTTTCTGTTTCTTTTTCGCCATCCACTTCTCCTAGAGCGTGAACATATTCGAGTCCAGTGTCGTGCAGCTTTCCAAAATCCACACCAAGAGCTCTGATCTCGTCAATAAGCGCCTTTTTTTCTAGGAGGTCTATAGTGAGTGACAGCTTTTTGGCTCTCTTGAGCGCTTTCCTTTCAAGGCCACTAATTCTGCCGAATCCATCTTCCTTTCCTGCACTAACCAAGGTGCTATTTCACAGAGGGGTCTATTCGGCCTGTTCCTCTTCCCTTCGAGCTCCTTCACTGGTCAATGTAGATAAGACAGTGGCAAATTTGGCTTAATGCTCTCGGGCCGTTGGTTTATTACTGTTCCGTGTTCTCCCCACGGAAAGGGCAACCCAGTGCACAAAGGATGGATACTACTCAGGATTTCACTTTATTTGCTTTATTTCACAAATAAATAACCAGGTAATAAACCTGAGAAGATAAGAAAATACAACATTTAAACTTTCATGTGTATACTAGTTAATACATAATTCAAATAACAATAGGCCAAAAATAAATAACATTAATCAAAATACAAAACATTAATAATAATAATATTCACTATATAAATACACCATAATAATAACAGTAATCATCAACACATAATTTTTATGTACATGCCTCACACTTCATACACTATGCACCATAATCAAGTCCTACCAAACCCATACAAGCAGTAAACTACAGCTGGAACTACATTTCCCAGAATGCCCCACGGCAAACCGGGTAGGATAACATTACTCACATTAGATACCAGCCCGCGATTTATACTTCAAACATGTTTAAAATCAGATAAAGTAAACACAAATGGACACATCTTCTATAGCGATGTTTTAAGTAAGTCTAAAATGTTAGCTTTGTCTCACGGGTACCTCGTCAACTTAGTTAACTAAGCTTGTTTAGATCTAACGCTATCAGAGCATAGCATTATCTTTCTCATGAAACGGACACAAACACAGTACAATATAGATGCATGGGTGAAAGCAAACAACATGAAGCATACATCATAAAGCAGACAAGAAACATTAAAATTAAGATAGCTTACCAAGTGGCTGCACACCGGGTTGAAGTCAATATAGATTCAATGAATCGCACTTCCTTTAAACATAGTGAACTCCGGTCACATGTTCCACAGCACACTCATCTCTTAAAGAGGCACTACACTATTAGGCTACAAACCTCAAAACGTTTCTAATATCTGTTGTAACTCTAGTTCAGTGTACACATCTGAATTAAACATGCAAATAATAATAATAATAATAAATAATAATAATAGAAATAACAAAACTCCACTGAAAACAAAAAACTGTCCTCAATTAAAGTTTGGATGCGTGTCTCTAATTCTGAAATCTTCTCCGTCAGCCTGACTGTCTCCTTGCATTTATCACATACAAATCATTTATTGCCGTCGGAGAAGGCTATACTAAACATGTTACGTGACACAGGTGACAATAACAGGACAAGACATTACTCACCGTGTTTGTTGATTGATTCTTACTCACCGCGTTTGTTACTCACCGGGCTTTTTTTGAACTCAAAGGCACGTGCGTGCGAGAGAAAATTAATAAATAAATGAGCGCACGGGTGGAGGGTTAACAGGCTAGCGAGTTACTAGTGTGTTGTTCTAACAATAACGTAAGCTAATCTGAAATGTTGGGTAAAATGTATTTAGTAGTATAAACAACTAGAAATGATGGTTAAAAACAGAAAGAAAAATGAAGCTAATACGAGGTTTAAACAGAGCGTACAGCCTTGGAGTAAACCAAACACACAGCACAGCAGGCAGCGAGGCAGACAGAAGCAAACAATCAGCGATCAAACGATCAGCGATCTTCAGAAAGCCTGATCAAAATATCAGTGCTGGAAGATTTGCTTTGGCAGCAAGTCAAGACTCTTTGGCAAGAGTCTCCTGTTCTGTATGAGCTGCAACTGTCTTATGGCATTTTTAGGAAGGCTAGTAAGGAGTCCATTACAGTAATCCACCCTGCTTGTGATGAAAGCATGCACAAGTTTCTTGACTGGAAACAAAGCATCTAATTCTTGAAATATTTTTCAGATGATAGTATGCTGATTTAGTTACTGCTTTAACATGACCACTGAAACTAAGTTCTGACTCTAGAGACACACCAAGATTCCTGACTTGATTTTTAGTTGTTTGACCCCTAGAGTGAAGGTATGCGTTCACCTTGAGAACTTAATTTTTGTTTCCAAAAGCAATGACTTCAGTTTTGTCTTTGTTTAACAGAAGAAAGTTTTGGCACATCCAACTGTTTACTTCATCAATGCACTGGCATAGGGAGTCAATGGGGATGTAGTCATTAGGCGACAGGGCTAAGTAGAGCTGTGTGGTAAGCAATTTGGTTCTTTCTCATTATTTGGCTCATTGGTTGCATATACAGGTTGAATAGGAGTGGGAGGCGCAAAAATTGAGCCTTGAGGGACTCCACATGTCATGGATGTCCACTCAGACTTAAAGGAGAACGCCGACGAACAATGAACCTTTGGTCTAATAAAACATCAGTACATAGTCAACCGTTCTCTGAGATTTGGTTTCATGATAATCGAATGTAAAGTGTTTTATCTCTAAAAACTGTTTAGCGTATAATGCTAGTAATGGGGACATTGACTAAGTAAAAAGAAATCACTAGTTTATACCACTAACAAGGCTCAAAATATCCCCACACTAACACAGTAACATAATGAGGCTCCATACATGCAAAACGAAGCATTGAGAACATCTCCGGTTACTTTCATAACCTCGGTTCCCTGAAAGGCAGGGAACGAGACATTTACGTTGATGTACAGGAACTCCTCCCCTTCTTCACTTCTGCTGAAATCTTATGGGCTAATGCCAGCTGGCGACAGCTGGCCAATTGATGCAAAATATGCAAATACTGACAAGCCTGGCAGTATAAATTGCATATGCTCGTCAATTGCATCAGAATACGACTGAATGCTCGAAAGAACGAGCGACACGGCGTTCGACGTAAATGTAACCGGAGACGTTCCCTTTCAAGGTGGTCACTTCGATATTTACGTCGATGACGTAGTATGGGAACTGTGTCAAATCCCGCCGTGGAGCAGAGAACCCACCCACTCGAGAATGACAGAACCCACATCCAATAGCTGAGCCACTAGAAACCCAGACTCCTGATAGGTCAAAGCGAACCAATAGCGCGCTTTTAAAACCTTGTCAAAATTTGCATATCCCGAGCAAATGAAATAGAGGGAAGCCTTGCACTGAATACTCAGGGCAGAACAACACAATTAAAAGGAATGTAATACAAGTCAGCAGCGACAGTTTGTAAGCACAATAGGGAACCGGGCTGATAACATGGGCTTAGCTCACCGAAAGCACTTGAGACGCAACAGAAGGGACATCCAACTTATAAAATCTGACAAATGTATTCTGAGAAGACCAGCCAGCAGCAAGACATAAGTCCCTTATAGACATACCTCTAGGCCAGGCCCACGAGAAAGCAATCGCCCTCGTCGAATGAGCCTTAATGCTTAGGGGACAGTCCACTCCCTGGCAATCATAAGCCAAAGCAATTGCTATCACAATCCAGTGAGCAAGTCTCTGTTTCGAAACTCCACGTCCCTTATTACAACCGCCAAAGCATACAAATAGCTGATACGATTGACGAAAAGCGGCTGAGCGAGTCATATACATCCGTAAAGCCCTGACCGGGCAAACAGCAATCTGAGCATCAGTGTCACACGAGACTGATGACTCAGAAGATAACGCAGGCAAGAAGACAACCTGTGCTCGGAACGGAGTACTGAGAGACTTCGGAACATAACCCTGTCTTGGCCAAAGAGTGACATTACAATCTCCCGGTCCAAAACGAATGCAGTCCTCGTGAACCGAGAATGCATGCATATCCCCCACGCGTTTCGCTGAAGCGAGAGCGAGAAGTAAAGCAGTTTTCAGGGAAAGCTCCTTGATAGCTATTGAAGTCAGAGGCTCAAACGGTGGATTAGACAGAGCCCTCAACACTAGGGCTAAATCCCATGGCGGCACAGAAGGCGACTGTGACGGACATAATCTCCTAGCTCCCCTGAGAAAACTGATCACCAGCGCGTGTCTGCCGATCGACTGCCCTTCGATCGGAGGGTGAAACGCAGCAATAGCAGCCACATACACCTTTAGAGAGGATGGTAAACTCCCGTTATCCATCCTGTGCTGAAGGAAGCTTAGAATATCAGACACGGAACAGTTAAACGGGTCAATACTGATATTCTGACACCATTTAGAGAAAACTTCCCATTTCAATTTATACAAGCGACTAGTGGATGGGGCGCGCGCTTCGGATATAGTGCTCAATGCGTGAGAGTGCAGAGCATCTCGCTCATTTAAAGGCCCCGCAGCGGCCACACATGAAGGCTCCACAGCCCGGGGTTGGGATGCCATATCGTGCCGTTTGCCTGCGATAACAGGTCCCTCCTGAGAGGAATTTCCCATGGGGAGTCCACAAGCAGCTCTATCATGTCCGCGAACCAGGGCTGATTTGGCCAGTACGGGGCTACAAGAATCACAGATGCTTTTTCCTCCCTGATTTTGCATAATACTAGAGGCAGAATTTTCACTGGAGGAAAGGCGTAAAGCCTGGCTCTCGGCCAGCGCGAAGTCAAGGCGTTGGATGTCTGACCCAGGGGGGAATGAGACAGCGAAAAGAACGTCTGACAGTATGTGTTCTCGTGCGACGCAAACAGATCGACCTCCGCCCTCCCGAATCGATCCCAGATCATCTGCACCGATCCTGGGTGAAGCCTCCACTCTCCCTGAGGAATTCCATTCCTCGAGAGCATATCCACTCCGTGATTCAAAACACCGGGAATATGCGCCACTCTCACGGATAGAAAGTGCCGGTCTGCCCACAGCAGGAGACTCGCTGCCTGCTCGAATAGCGGCCTGGAGCGTACGCCCCCTGGCCATTTATGTATGAGACCACCGACGTGTTGACGGTCCAAATCAATACATGCTGACGCACTAACTGAGACCGGAAGGCTTTGAGGGCTAAGGAAACTGCCTTCAACTCCAAGCGGTTTATGTGGCACTTCCGCTGCGACTCCGTCCACGAGCCGGAGGCAGTCGCACCCATGCACACCGCTCCCCAGCCTGAGGCTGATGCATCCGTCAAGACAGCGATGCGATTCGCTACGGTACCCATCGGGACCCCTGAACTGAATAACGCTGGATTTCTCCACGGCACCAAAGTGCGAAAGCAGCTGTGAGTGACCGTGATGCGCTTGAAGCCGGTCGACCATGCCCCCTGAGGGACCCGGAGCTTCAACCAAATTTGAAGCAGACGCATACGTAGCAGACCCAAATGGCATACCGGGGAGGCTGCCGCTAACAGACCTAATAGTCTCTGAAACTCCTTTAGTGGTACAGACCTGCCCAGTCTGAAACGATGCAGAGACACTGTCAAAGACTGTATGCGCTCTTGAGAGAGATGAGCTCACATTGTTATAGAGTTCAAACACACTCCCAGAAATGTTGTGGTCTGACTCGGCATGAACACGCTTTTCTGTTCGTTTACACGCAGCCCCAGCGAGTCCAGGTGACGGAGTAATAATTCCACATGACCGATTAGCACCTCTCGCGAATGGGCTAAAATCAGCCAATCGTCCAGGTAATTTAGGATGCGCATTCCGCTCGACCTGAGGGGAGACAGCGCCGCGTCCACACACTTCGAAAAGGTGCGGGGGCAAGAGCCAATCCGAACGGGAGAACTGAATACTGGTAAGCTGTGCCCTCGAACCGGTTCTATAGCTCCTTTCTCGAGCAGGCTGAGCACTTCTTGTCTCAGAACGGGAGCGTTTTGGGGCAAAGTTAATGACTGGATCACTCCATTGAAGCGGGGTGGTCTGCGTCTGAACTGAAGCGAATACCCGTGACGAATTACGCTTAACACCCATGGGGAAAAACCCGGAATTGATTCCCACACGCCCAGAAAATGACTCAGAGTGCGAGCTCGAACTGTGGTCATAGCCGCTACCAGTGTAGTGTTTAGACTGGAGCCGCATTCTCGCGAGGCAGAAACCCCTGGCGGGAGGGCGGCTCGTGGTGGGCTGAGTGTGGTGCTGGTGATCTCGTGCCCATGAGATGCCATTATAGTCATAGATTGTGGCCCTACACTGTCTCGTGAGAGGAGGGGTGACACAATGTGAGGTGCAAGAGGAAGAAAAAGCTCTTTTTGTGAAGGGATACATACATGCTTTTATTGAACAAACAGCATTTACACACATTCGATCGTCGCTCAATAGAACATGAGGGACTCGGTGAACACGGCGTTTGGAGGCCGGCCCTCCTTCGCGCTCTCTCTTCCTCTTGCCCGACCCATCAGGAAGACGGCTTTGACGCGGAGGGGGGTGCGCTGTCCTTCCCTCGGCGCTGGCTCCTTCTCTGGCCCTAGCTCTTCCTCCCAGGTCCTGGCCATTGTCTTCCCTGGGAAGCACGAGCATCCGGCCCGGTGCGATGCACTGTCGGCTGTCTCCCTGAGCTCTGGGGATGGCGAGTAGCTGAAGACGAGCGCGAACGCTGCTGAGCCGGGGGTGCTCGACGCGGGATCACGTGACTCGTGGCTTTGGCGCGTTTCTGGGTCTCCGAGAAACGCTCTGTGACATCCTCCACCGCGTCCCCAAAGAGACCAGCCTGGGTGATGGGAGCATTAAGCAGGTCAGAGCATTAAGCAGGTTTTCTGGTCAGAATCTTCATAAACACATCGAACGACCGATAGCTTGCGCTGAGCGCTTAGTGGCCATCAGTGCAAGGTCTGTCGCCGAGCGAAGATCTCGGGCGACGTCAGCGTCGACAGAGGCGATGCCATCCAGGGACTTAAGCAGCTTCGCCTGGAATACCTGGAGGATAGCCATGGCGTGGAGAGCTGAAACTGCCTCTCCTGCTGCTGCGTATGCCTTATCCGCCTGGTGGGCCGTGAACCTGCAGGGCTTGGACGGCAGGCTGCGGTCCACGCCCAATGCAGACGTAGATGGGCATAGGTGAGAGGCGACGGTCTCCTCGACGATGGGCATGCGCACATAACCGTGGGCTACGGCATCGTTGACGTGTGCGAACAACGACTGGGTGGCAGAAAGGGTGCGTGCTGACTGGGGCGCAGCCCACGATTTAACCACGTGCTCGTGAACGTCCGGGAAAAACGGGGTTCCCCTCCTCGATGCGGCCTGATGGTGGCTCGACTGAAGGAACCGAGTGTCCAACTTGCTTTTAGCTGGCTCGTCCGGCGCTTTCCAGGAAAGGTCCAAATCGGCGACAGCCTTAAGAAGCTGTCCGCGAAGCTGACGGCGTCGAGCTCCCTTTCCCTGGGAGGGGAAGGGCCCACAAGCGGCTCGCAGGCGGCAACGGGCCCAATCCCTACGGCTGCTCGAGCCATATCCCTCCATGCTTTGAGGGCGCGCACGGGCATGTCCGCGCAGTGGGCGCACGAGAGGTCGTCAGACAGAGCCGACTCGGCGTGGGCGAGGCCCATGCAGGTGATGCAGAAAAGGCGCAATAATAGGCCCAGAACACAAGTTGAAAGTAGATGCCAATGGATGCGAAAGACAGTGTGGTATCTTAAATGCACCTTCGACGATGGTGACTAGTAATGTAATTCCAAATCGTATATCACACGTAGATTTGAGCGTGAAGAAAAGGATTCTGATGCAATTGACGAGCATATGCAATTTATACTGCCAGGCTTGTCAGTATTTGCATATTTTGCGTTAATTGGCCAGCTGTCGCTAGCTGGCGTTAGCCCATAAGATTTCAGCAGAAGTGAAGAAGGGGAGTTCCCGTACTACATCAATTATTTCAATTATTTATCGTGTAAACACTGCACGTGACCGAATGTAATTGAATGGGAGTTATTTTAAGTTTTGTCCAAGTAAAGCTTGTTTTCGAAACTGAACCAAGTTAGACCCTGTTGTTTTGTGTGCCAAATAAACAAAGACAGAGACGAGATCATCATTGTTCTCATACAGCGCACCACCGCGTGCTTAAAGTTATCAATCTCAACAAACTGAGTGAAGCCCCACGTCGTAAACCCAGCTACGAGTGGTGTATTTTATTTGAACAGTGTGAAATGCGCTGACATTTCCCGTAATATGATCGATTGTTACTGTACATGTATGTTCTGTGAACATTGAAATGCGCTCACATTGCATGGAACTCTAACAAACTGTTAGACCAACTGTCTGTAATTCATGGTTCGTCCACTAGCGTTCGTTTGGTCGCTATAGTTACGATCGTGACACGGAAGTCTTAACCAACACTTCTGGGTGAACTCTGACCCATTCGCTTTTTGTAAACAAACGCTAAGCTACGCTAAGCTAACCTGAACAGTTGTTTACATTGAGGCCTGTGCTAAAGCCTTAGCATCAGTTACTGTTATCAATACTAACCCCAGCGGTTAGCTATAGTGTCTGTTTGAACAAAGTTAAAGTGATTTAACCCTTTAGACACCTCGACTAACTACACCCGTCGATCTTTTCTTGTTTTCTTCTTTTAAATTTCTCACACTTTACCTTAAAGTTAACCATATTTTTCCTGAAAGGAAAATACTGGTGTATCATTATTAATTATTTTACCTGCATTTTACTTGAAAAAGAAAATACTGGTTTATGATTATAAATTGTCAAATTTCTAATTTGATTTTAAAGAACAAGGAAATATTAAACAAAATTGAAATTCTACTTTTTCTAGACAGATCATTTCTAATGATTTCTAGATTTATTTTTGCAATAATTCTAATTGCATAATTTCCATAATTTCTACATTTCTCTTTGACATCTAATCACTTTAGGTGAATTAGTTTTTGAAATTTGAGAACTCTTAAAGTTAAAATTTGAAAGTTATTATCACTATTACAAAAATAGTGTTAGACTCAGATTTGCTCTTTATTGTCATTGCGTTGTATCCTTTCGTACTGTTGGTTATAAACTTAACCACTATATTTGATTAATTCATTTTCGTGACGCTCCAATAGGAGACATTACCATCTCAATGCGAGTTTCAAATAAACCAGAGACAATCGTCTTTTACAAAGTTTATTTGTATGTTTAGTTGTTCATCAACTATCAATTCTATACTCGTAGTAGACCTAAAGGTAGCGGGATCCAACCTCCTTGCTTCATTTCTTCCTCATCACGTCTGTCCAGTTTTGTCCTGCTTTATTCCATCTTATTCTGCACATTTGAAGGGAACAAACCTGGAAGAACCATCAATCAACTCTAAAAAGAGACAAAGATAATCTTTCCCAACGAACAGATTATTAGGTATTTGATTTTTAATCAAACCCTCTTTATGTTCTTCATTCTCTCCCTGCATTTGTAAACGCAATTTAAACTTTGACATCTTATCCATGATCAATTTACAGAGACAAGTGTTGAGCAAACTCTGCCTTCAAAGCATCCCTGCTGTAAACCTGCTGTAAGCGGTCCCACTGAAGGTGTGTGTGTCAATCCTGTCAAACTCAGAAAAGAGGTATCAGCATTATTATTGTATTATTTTTCATTGCAAACATAATCAATAATATTGTTTACCTTTCTGGAAACAGATTGTCATTGATAAGAAACATTTATGAGAAATTAATACTTTCCCTAGTTCATAATTTCCCTTTTGTTTTGTTTCTCCCTCATTTGAAATTGGTTAACTTTTCTCTCTTCCTCCCTTACTCAGTTGAGCGACGAAGTCCTCACACCACGAGTTGAAACCAGCTTTTCAGTGATAGAAAATATTTACAAAAAAATATATATATTTTCTCCCATTGAAAAAAAAAAGCTTTTTCCATTTGGGATTTGTTTTAACCTCTTTCTTTTTCTTTCCTTTAGTTCAGTGACGAGATCTTCACATCACTAGCCTCACTGTGTACACTTAGACCAACACCTAGTCATCACCACACTTCACTATTAGTGTACAATTACTGAAACGACAATTAGCCGTTCAACCACATATAGGCTTATACCAAACAGATCTGTGTCAGTCTCTTCACCAAGCGTGCCAACATGTCGTGGACAACAAACCCCACTGCCCAACGGGAAGATGTGGACGCCTGGCTCAGAGGCATTACAGACTGCCTCACACCAAAGACAAATTAACTGTTATTATTATTATTTTTTTTAATAAGTATTTTTATTAGGATTTTAAATTTTACAAAAAAGCAAAAGAAAACAAAATACATTTAGATGTATACAACTCAATGAATGATAATATCAGCAGAAACAACAGAATGAATAATTACTAATATCATCCACCATTAATAACAATAATATAGAATTAAAATAGAAAATAAAATAAAATAAAATAAAAACTAATAAAAAGGAATCAACTGATAAATAAAAGCAACCAGGACATATACAGTTTCAGTAAGGGAGCACAATAAAAAATTGAGTGGAGGGCAGAGCAGACGTTACTGATCAGAGTCTGCGTTGAACTGGGTAAGATGATCCAGAAATTTGCCATATGTTGTAAAATTTATCAAGGTTACTCATAATTCCATATCGTACTCTCTCCATGTGGAGTATTCCAGTGAGTTGAGTCAACCAGGTCTTGAACTGAGGAACAGTATCTGATTTCCAGAGTCTTAGAATGATGCTCTTGGCAATAATCATTCCATAAATAATAGTGCTTTGTAGAGAGACACTATGGTCTGACAAAGAGAGAGAATATCCAAATAATGCAATCTCTAGATCAGGGTTAAGCACAAAACCATACATGTTAGAGAACCACTTAAAGACCTTACACCAAAACTCGTAAAGCTTAGGGCATGTCCAAAAGAGATGGGTAAGAGAGCCTTCTGCAGATTTACAACGGTCACATGTCGGAGAAATAGTGGGGAAAATTCTGTGTAATTTAGATTTTGAATAGTGCAGTCTATGCATCACCTTAAATTGAATTAACTGATGTCTGGAGTTAATAGAACAAGAACGAACCCTGCTAAGGCTTTCCTCCCACACTTCAGCCCCAATCTGAATACCCAGTTCCTCCTCCCAAGCATTTTTTAAGGAATGTGTAGAACAACACATTTCTTCAGAAAACACAGTAACAAAATTTGAAATCAAATTTTTGGAAACAGGCGATCCCAACACAACACAGTCTCATGAAGATGCGTATCTATACCACGAGTGTAATTTCTCGTGGCATTTATACGCCAAAAGTGTTTTTTTCGTGTATATGGTACGCACTAAAAAACCCTGGGTTAGGTTTAGGGGGGAGGGGGGTGGGGAGTTCGTGCGTATTATACGCAAAAAAGTGCGTATCATATGTACGCGAAAATCGCGTGCCAAATACACGCAAAAACTGTTTTTGGCGTATAAATGCCACGAGAAATGACATTCGTGCCATAGACACGAACTTTCATGAGATCGGGCTGTCCCAACAACAGTTTATAAATCCTCTTTTCCTCTGGCATAGATTCAAAATTAGGCACTGCGTGGCGTACATAATTTCTTATCTGTAAATGTCGAAAAAAGTGTGTTGCGGGTAGAGAAAACTTCTCTTTTAATTGAGAAAAAGAAGCAAAATGTTTATTAATGTACAAATCCTCCAAGGTAACAATACCATTCAGCCTCCACATATTGAATGTTGCATCTGATAAAGAAGGGGGAAATGCGTGATTTCGATATACAGGTGCGAAAATAGCAGTGTTGGGTAGTCTGCAAACTTTCTTAATTTGGCGCAATATCTTCAAACAGTTTGAGACAATAAAATTATCCACCTTAACAGATGTAGGCAATATGGTGTTTGTAAAGAGAAGTGCTGGAAGTGAACTATTTTTAACACCGTTTTTTTCAATGGCAACCCAGGGGGGAGTGTCAGTTGAAATTTCTGTTTTATAATCCCCCTGCCAATAAACAAGGGCCCTCGCATTCGCTGCCCAATAATAATGTAGGAAGCAAGGTAACCCTAGCCCGCCCTTATCCCTTGGTTTCTGTAGATGTATTTTTGATATTCTGTGAGCTTTAAAACCCCAGATAAAAGAAACAACTCCAACACACAGACCAACACACAGACACCAGACCTTTGAGTGACAGTGGACGACACATGCAAAGCAACAGCCAAGAAGCTTCAACAGACTGAGAAAAAACAAGCAAACAGAGAAACTGACTGACACCCTTCCCTTACGGGCAACACAGGTGTGGCGACTCCAATTATCACTCTATAGAGAATGCTCTAAATTTAGTTAATTATTAGATTAACTTTATTCATTCTGATTATTCACTGGTCTCGTAGGCACTTCTTAATATTCTCTGCTAAACTAACCCTCTCTGATTTTCTAGTAGGTTAAGTCCAGCCCTACAAAAAAAAAAAAAGAAAGAAAGAAAATACACTTAAAGAGACAAGTGGGTGCTCAACTCACTAAATAGATCAAACTGAGGCTGGATGTGGTATAGTGAGAGCCATTAAATGAAACGACTATATGGGTAAAAGCATGAGAAAAATTATTTTTGTAGGAAAAAAAAAATAAGCTAAATAGGGAAAACTGTCAATGTTAAAGAATTATTATTATTGTTGGCAAAACAATGATACTGGTCACTCCATTGTGTTTTAGTCATTTTCTAGAGATACTAGATTGGAGAAAAAATTACTCCAAAAGTCCAAAATTAGGAAATCGCAAATGTTGTCAATACTGGGATAATGAGATGGAAATGTTGTTGGCCATGGATGCAAGATTGTGCAGAGATCTCAATTTTCTTCTTAAAGCAGCTCATGAGCAAAAACCAAAAAGAATAGGACAAATCAGAACAACAAGTAAGAAAAAAGAAAATATGCATTTGAAAAATTACAATTGAAAGGCCAATCATTCTAAATTACTTAGTCTAAACCATTAGCGTTATAACTATTAAAACTTCCTTGTGTTCGTATGCAACTTATTTTTAATCTTCAATACTTCTGTTCAGCTAACCCATTATCTGACCTTATTTCTAATAGACTTCCAATCTATGGATTACTTGTCTGTTAGAGATTTAATTTCTTTTCCTGTCCCTCCTCTGTTGATTTCATTGCTTTTACCCATCCATATCTACAATTGATCAAACGAGTCGCAGTTAAGTCAGTAGTCCACGCAAAGTTCGCAAAGTCTCCACAGTCAATCTACCAGTATTTAAAACATGTGTTTTATATACCCAGGTATCTGTCTTTGATGGCCATTTAAAATTGTGTGCACACATACCCGGGTATATAAAACACATGTGTTAAATACTGGTAGATTGACTGTGGAGACTTTGCGAACTTTGCGTAGACTACTGACTTAACTGCGACTCGTTTGATCAATTGTTTATCATGGAGGATACTCCCGCGGTCGAGCAGACTGCAATGTAAGCTGTTCGTAAAAACAGCAGTGTGGTTAACGTTGTTGATCACAAGGATTCTAAACGTGCAGAACTGCTTATTGATAAACTAATTATGTTGCAAGCAGATAGAAAGTCTAAATTGGACAATGCCAGCTTAATTAGAAAATCAATGCAAGGTTTAAAAAATCACAAATCACAGTTACAAAATGCTCTGAAGGAACTGATAGCAACATGTAATGATGCAAAACGTACCCATGAAGCTTTGTTGAGTTTATTGCCTGTTGATGAAAAGGAAAAACATGAAACTTGGTTTAAAGCAAAGATGATAGCTAACAATGATGTTATTTCTGAAACAAAGGGCTTTGTGGCAAGGTGTTTGGAAAATGATAATTCTGTTCTAGCAACTGCGCCACCTGATGGAGCTGTGCATGAAAGTGGCAGGGATGGGAATGGTATTAATCAAAATGATAGTGTGTCTAATATCAGTAGCAAGTGGTCACATAAAAGTGGTAGCAGTGGAAGATCTAGTACTTCCTCAGCCAGGATAAAGGCTGAAGCCGAGAGAGCTGCACTTGTGGCTAGAGCTGCAGCTTTGAAGGAAAGACATGCCCTCGAGGAGCAGGAACAGAAATTAAGGAGGAGCAGGGAGCAGCTTGACGTTGAGGCAGAGTTGGCTGCATCCGCTGCTAAATTGCTGCAGGCTGCCGATCAAAAAAGCTGTTCAGCAGTACCCTCAAATGGCATGAATTCCTACGTGGAAAGGGAAAAAAGAAAAATGCAATCAAGAAGTATCTTAAATCCTACAATAAAGGAATTTCAACCTCAACAATCAAAGTTAACACAATGTATTTATGCCAAAGAACCGTTACCACCTAACAACCCACTGTCACCAGAGGTGATCAAAAGGCAAACTGAGCTGTGGTGTAGGGAAGCCTCTAAACATCAGTTCAAGCCACTTGAGTTACAACAAGGAATATTGGAACCAGCTGTGTATCAGCAGCAGGTGACAACCGTACAACAAGCCGAACAGCAAAGGCTTTTCATAGACCAGTCCGCCAATGGAACTCCTTCACTAGACGTACTGGCCATTATGCAAAGACAAAATGACATCACCACTGCCCTGGTTCGTCAACATCATATATCATCCCTGCCAGCAAGAGAGATTCCTGTGTTTGATGGGGATCCTCTCCAGTTCAGACCGTTCATCAGAGCCTTTGAACAAGGTGTGGAAAGCAAAGCTGGAAGTGCAGACTGTCTTTATTATCTAGAGCAGTTCACCAGAGGACAGCCACAAGAGTTGGTGCGTAGCTGTCAGCATATGGAGTTTGATCAGGGCTACAAAGTGGCAAAAGGTCTTCTGCAGGAACATTTTGGTAATCCTTATAAGGTCTCCATAGCTTATATGAAAAGAGCATTAGCCTGGCAAGCAGTTAAACCTGAGGATTTGAAAGCACTGCAAGACTATTCCTTGTTTTTACGTGGCTGCTGTAATGCAATGGGGGAGCTCCATTTTTTGCAGGAACTGGATATGCCTGTCATTATCTCCAAGCTACCATTTAAGATGAGAGAGCAATGGAGAACTGTAGCTTATGACATTATGGAACAGACTCATGACCGAGCCCACATCATTGATTTGGTTCAGTTTATCGAACGGCGTGTTAAAATCTTGTCGGATCCTTTGTTTGGCGACATACAGGATTCACATACTGCCCCGACACAAAGGCCTCCTCCAAGGTTTAATTCACAGCCCAGGAGCTACGCAAGGGGTAACATTGTTGCTGCTGCTGTGACTGAAGAGTTGTCTGAGGATGCGAGAGAACAACCATTGGACACAGAAAGCACTGAGGAAGATAGATGCCTTTGTTGTAAGCGTCGCCATCTTGTGGAGGAGTGCAAGCTGTTTAAAGGCAAAACGCATAAAGAGAAGATTCTTTTCCTGAGGCAAAAGGGAGTTTGTTTCGCATGCCTACGCGTCGGCCACATGAGCAGGGATTGTGAGGGTCGCTTGACCCAGGAACAGTCAATAGCCTCACCGGACCAACAACAGTCCTCTCCTCAAACATGTGGACATACAGGGGCCGGTAAGGACCAGAGTGTGCTATCCATCCTTCCTGTTAAGGTGAAGTCGGCAAAGGGACAGCATGTAATTACAACTTATGCTTTTCTAGATCCGGGTAGTTCAGCCACATTCTGTTCTGAACACCTGATGCGGAAACTGAACATCACTGGCAAAGGAACAAGCTTCCTGTTGCACACAATGGGGCAAGAAAGGGTCGTTTCAGCATACTCTTTGTCAGGTCTGGAGGTGTCTAGTTTGGACAGTGACCAATATTATACCCTCCCTGAGGTATTCACACAGAAAGAAATGCCAGTCACTGTGGATAACATGATAAAGTTGGAGGATCTGGCTAAGTGGCCTCATTTAGCAAAGGTGCGGATCCCAAGCGTGAAGGCAGATGTTGAACTGTTAATTGGAACTAACGCACCCAAGGTATTAGAACCTTGGGAGGTCATTAATAGTGACCAGAACGGCCCTTGCGCTATTAGGACAGTGCTTGGATGGGTGGTTAACGGCCCACTGAGTGGAAACAGTGATGCATCACTATCCTCAGCTACAGTGAACCACGTCTCTCTGCAAAAGCTCGAAGACATGCTTGTTAGTCAATACAATCATGACTTCAGTGAGAAGGTTACAGAGGAAAGGAAAATGTCTCAAGACGACATCAGATTTATGGAAATCATGGAGGATTCAGCAGTGCTGCAAGATGGAAGGTACTATTTAAAGTTACCCTTCAAGAAAAGGGACGTTTCTCTGCCCAATAATTTGGCTGTGGTGAAGCAAAGGATGCAGGGCTTAAAAAGACGATTCTTAAATAATGACAGCTTGTACCAGGAGTATGCACAGTATGTAAATGGCCTTATCGATAATCTCTATGCAGAACCAGTGCCACAGCAGAAGCTTCAAGGGGAGCCTGGCAGAGTGTGGTATATCCCCCACCATGCCGTCCACCACCCAAGAAAGAAAAATCTTCGGGTTGTGTTTGATTGTGGAGCTACTTTTAAAGGAGCATCCTTGAATAAGGAGCTGCTTCAGGGCCCTAACCTCACAAGCTCACTGCTTGGGGTCTTGTTTCGGTTCAGGGAGGAACCTGTAGCATTTATGGGTGATATACATGCCATGTTTCACCAGGTAAAGGTTGCAGAAGAAGACCGCGACTTCCTCCGTTTTCTCTGGTGGCCAAACGGAGACGTCACTAAGGACCTGGTGGAACATAGGATGACTGTTCACTTGTTTGGTGCTGTGTCCTCTCCAAGCTGTGCAAGCTATGCGCTGAGAAAAAGCGCTGATGATCATCAGTCTGAGTTTGCTGCCAATTTATGTCAGGCTGTCAAGGAAAACTTTTATGTGGATAATTCTTTAAAGAGTTCAGCCACCGAAGGGGAGGCTATCCAGATGATCCAAGACCTAACTGCATTGTGCCAGAAAGGAGGTTTCGTCTTGGAGAAGTGGACTAGCAATAGCCGCGCCGTCTTGCAGGCCATTGCAGCAGAGCGAAGGGCTAAGGATTTAAAGGAATTGGATTTGGACCAAGACAAGCTGCCAGTGGAGAGAGCTCTGGGTCTATTGTGGTCTGTAGAAACCGACTTTTTCAAATTTAAGATTGAAGCAAAGCAACAGGGGCTTACCAGACGTGGTATGCTGTCAACCATCTGCTCAGTGTATGACCCCCTAGGCTTCCTGGCACCAGTAACACTGCCTGCAAAGGCGATGCAGCAGGAACTATGTAGAAGAGGATGTGCATGGGACGGGGCATTGCCACCTGACATCTTAAGCCAGTGGAAGGTGTGGTTGAAAGATCTGGACCAGCTCAATGCATTTGAGGTACCAAGATGTGTCAAACCAGTGGAATTTGGCGAGGTTTCACTTCGCCGACGCTAGTGAAGTTGGATATGGGACTGTTACATACTTAAGGATGTTGAATCAGCAACGTCACACCCGAGTATCCCTTTTGCTCGGCAAGGCTAGGGTGACGCCACTGAAGGCCATAACTATTCCGCGACTGGAGTTGACAGCAGCCGTCCTCGCCGGGCTGTAGACTTGATGCTAAAGACGGAACTAAAATTTAGGCTGGGAGATTCTGTTTTTTGGACAGATAGCACTTCAGTTATAAAGTACATCAGGAATGAAGATAGACGGTTTCACACATTCGTGGCGAATAGAATTTCAACCATCCGGGAGGCATCAGAACCCTGGCAATGGAGGCATGTCTCCTCCAAGGATAATCCGGCAGATGATGCATCAAGGGGGTTGACGGTTGCACATTTTTTGCAGAGCAGTAGGTGGTGGGAAGGTCCTACCTTTCTGTGGAAGCAAGAGGAGGACTGGCCTAATTCAGCCCTAGATACTTCATTAAATCCTGATGACCAAGAGGTGAGAAGAGAGGCTTCCATAAATGCCATCAAAAGGTGTGACTTAGTCAATCCTACTGACCAGCTCATCAGTTGCTTTTCCGACTGGAGGAAGCTCAAGAGGACAGCAGCTTGGTTTCTCCGTTTGAAGGCAGTGTTGTTGGAGAAGGCTTGCTGGAGAAAACAGCCTTTGGTAATCCAGTCAGAAGAAACCATTCGATCCAGTTCAAGGCAGACTGATGGGAAAAGGTTCACAGCGATGCCTAGGAGTAAAACCCTGACTGTAGACGACCTGTCTGAAGCAGAGGTGGCAGTGATTAGATATTGCCAGCAGAAGCAATTCAAGGAGGAGATTGCTGCATTGTCCTCTAAGAAGGCAGCGGTGAGTCGCCAGAGTCCAATATACAGGCTGGACCCGGTCCTGGTTGGTGGACTATTGAGGGTTGGAGGGAGGCTGAGTAGGGGAGCGATGCCTGAGGAAGTTAAACATCCTATTATACTCGTTCGGTATAATAAAGAGTTCGGAGAACCACGTCTTGGTGGGCCAATCAGGGGCTACCAGCAAGACCTGCTCCTCGTCCTCCTTGATCTTGCACAACACCCGTGCAAGAAGGCTCACTGGGGGAAACGCATACTTGCGTGGGCCCCGCGGCCAGCTCTGCGCCAGTGCGTCTGTGCCGAGCGTGCCCTCGGACAGGGAAAAAGCTGGGCGCAGTGGGATGAGTCCTGAGAGGCGAACAGGTCTATCTGTGCCTCCCCGAACTGGTCCCAAATCAGCTGGACCGTCTGGGGATGGAGTCGCCATTCGCCGGAGATAGGGTGGACCTGTGACAGCTCGGCGGCCGCCAGGTTCCGGTCTCCTGGAATGTACACTGCACGAAGGGACCTCAGGTGCTTCTGACTCCATAGCAGGAGGTGGCGGGCGAGCTGCGACCACCGACGTGAGCGTAGACCAACCTGGTGGTTGATGTACGCTACTGTAGCGGTATTGTCTGAACGGACAAGTACGTGTTGACCCGTGAGCAGTGCTCAAAAGCGGTGCAGGGCCAGGCGTACTGCCAGCAGCTCGAGGCAATTGATGTGCATGAGGCGCTGGGGTCCTGTCCAGGAACCCGCGGCTGCATGCCCATTGCATGTGGCACCCCAACCCGTGGTAATGCATCCGTGGAGACAACGAGATGCCTGGAAACTCGCTGAAGAGGGACACTGGCCTGTAAGCTGAGGTTTGACAACGGGAAGAAAGTTTAGCGGCACGCTGGAGTCACTGGAACTCGGAGCGAGCCACGATGCCATGCCCACCTCGGGACTCGATCGCGAAGCCACAGCTGAAGCGGTCTCATATGAAGCAATCCGAGCAGCGTAGCCACGGCTGCGGATGCCATATGCCCCAGGAGCCTCTGAAAAAGTTTCAATGGATGCCGGAGCCGGAGCACCAGGTCACTGTGTTCGCAAACCTGTTCTCGAGAGTGTGCCAGTATCAGCCAATCGTCGAGATAGTACAGGATGCAAACCCCGTGTTCACGAAGGGGAACAAGGGCTGCCTCGGCGATCTTCGTGAAGACGCGAGGTGACAGAGCTAACCCGAAAGGGAGAACCGTGTACTGATATGTCTGGCCTCGAGGCAAACCGAAGAACGGTCTGTGTCGAGGCAAATGGAGACATGAAAGTACGCGTCCTTCAGGTCGATCGCTGCAAACCAATCCTGAAGCCGAACGCATTCGAAAATGCGTTTGGCTGTGAGCATTTTGAACGGTAGTCGATGGAGAGTACGGTTCAAAATGCGCAGAACCAGGATCGGTCGTAACCCACCGGTCTTCTTGGGGACAATGAAGTAGGGGCTGTAAAACCCGGACCTCATCTCGGCTGGAGGGACCGTCTCGATTGCACCCTTCGCCAGCAGGGTCGCAATCTCCGCTCTCATGACCAGGGCATTGCCACCGACCATCGTGGAGCGAACTCCCCTGAAACGGGGAGGAGACCATGCGAACTGAATCGCGTAGCCGAATCTGATCGTTCTGATGACGAAGCGGGACAGGCCGGGAAGCTCTAGCCAAGCTTACAGGAAGTGTACCAGCGGGGTAATACGAACCACAGACGTCCCCCTGGAGGGGCAGCGAGGCGGGTCGACTGGCATGCGCGCATGAGTTACCCCGCCCGAATGCACAGTCGAAGCCCGCTCCCCGACAGAAGAGACCAGGGAAGGAAGCACGTTCCACGGGGGTCTGTTCTGCCGGGGGTCTGTTCTGCCGGGGGTCTGGCGATAGAGGGGGAGGGGAGTGGCGTAGTCGAGGGACGACACACGCTCCCTTCCGCACCCTCAGAGACAGAGAGGAATGAGAGGGTCAACGCACTGGGACGTCGAGCGCACTCATTCCTGTCTGTGTGCTCAGTGACAGTGTCGAGTCTTTCCTCAACCAACTCAGGGTGCTGCCCACTCGGGGGTGAGCAGCGAGGAGCTGGGAACAAAAGATTCTCCCCCGGCCCTCCACCGGGGGAAGGAGGGGCCCTGCTACCACCTCCTGTGAAAACCCTGACACTATCACTGAGCAGCCCGTCTCAGGAACGTCGCTTCGCCTGGCGTTAGCGGGGCACGCGGCCTGAGGGGGCTGTGACGCTCTCCTGCGGCCTCCTCCGCGACGCGATCCGGCTGAAGGCTGCTGCTGGGACCGCGTGGGAGGGAAGGGAGCCTTCTGTCGCCCGTTGAGAGCGAGGTCGGTGGCAGCTCGGTCAGTCCCCCCCTCGTGCACATTCCTGAGCAGCTAGCAGGTGCTCATCATATGCAGGGCGGAGGCTGCCTGCCCGCCGCTCTATAGGATCGTGGCGCCATAGACGACGAGAACCTACAGGCTTTGGACGGGTGCGCGGGAGCACCGTGGAATGACGCGCGCTGCGGATTTCATCGCAACAGAGCGCTCCACCGGGGGAACCCCAACACACCCACGGCAAGCGCACCGTCGAGGGGAGGAAAGGCGGGGGAAACTGAAGCACGCTCTTGGGAGGACACAGGGGCCCACCGAGTGCGTGTCTGCTCTGCATGCAACTCGGGGAAAAAGGAAATTGGGGTTGGCTGTGGCCGTGAGGCGGCAGCGTTACCCAAAAAACAGTTATCCAGCCGCGAGAGATCGGGACAGGGCGGAGTTCCACTCGCACCCGATGCTCACGGTGGCCCGAGATAGCATGGCCATCATCGCGGGATCAGACACGGCGACGTTGACGCTCCCGAGGGAGGCAACGCAGCCGCATCCTCACTTCCCGAGGAGTCAAGCCCGCCTTGTGGTGATGCGATCGACATCGCATCATCCTCTGGAGCGCCGAACGAAACAGATGGTACCTGCGAAGAGGCAGACGCCTGAAGCGATACAGCGCTCGCTGGCTCTAACACTGGAGCGGTGGGTGTGGCCCGAGGACTCGCGTCGGGGGTTGTGCCACACAATCACCGTCATATCACCCTGTCCGCGAGTCGAAGAGCTTCTAGAAGAAGAAGCAGAACGAGTAGCGGACACGGGGACTCTCACTTTATCAGATCATTGAGTCTAGATCACAGTGTAGAGAGTCATCCACGAACACTGCTACTGCATGCTGAAAGCCCAGGCACACAGAGCAGCGATCGTGACCATCAGAAAATGACATGAATCGACCGCACCCAGAAGAACACAGGCGAACCGTCTTTAAAAAGACGTGCCTCGTGCAGCTCTTTCACTAGAGAGGAGGAAATTCACTCTTTCAGCGCTGAGGCGACCAGGGAGAAGCGCAAAGTCTGGCAGACCACTGCTCAGATCGCAGGCAATGCAGAGTCTCGCTGGGTACCGCCGTCACACCAACACTGAAGAGGATGCTCGTCTCGAAGAGTCTTGAATCAGTGAGAATGGCTTGAGGAGTGAAGAAATCTCTTGGCTCCGAAGCGAAAACATACTGCGGTTGCGTTCACTTCCTCCTTTTATACCCACAGGGTGGGGCGGAGTTACGCTATGCAAATTCCGCAGCCCCAAGGCATTTTCATGCCATTGGCTCGTTGTTAAATACTCGAAGAGGATTGGCTTTCTATGCGAAACCCCCATTCTCCGTCACTTCTGACGTAACTCGAAGTGACTACGAAAGGGAACAAAAGTAATGTTGGTTCAATAATCTATGCTTCATGTGAATATTTATTTTTCACCCCCTCTGGTGCCATTTAGATTGTTTTAGAAGGGTCTGTTTGTTATTGGTTTGATATAATTTTATAATTAGTCAATATATTGAATCAATTCGTAATCTTATTAATTAAAATCTAATATTTGTCAATACCTTAATATGTTCTTCAATTTCAACTGTTGTCTAAATTAATTTTGTATACCCTTGTATTGCCCAATTGTATCTGATTCTGAGTACCAACTAAGATTTATTTTAAAAGTTCTTTTTAGTTCTAATTTTTCCTTCATGAATTATCTTAATTCCCACTTTGCTATATCGATTTCTTAAATTAATCTTTGTCATTATTTTAGTTTCTTTTCTTAATTTTGCATTATCATTGTTTTTACGTTACTTTGATATATTTTTCTCTTCAATCATTTTTTGTTCTTGTGGGGTTATTATTAAGTTGGTACTGAATCTATTCAAGGGCTGAACCTTCAATCACAGGATAGTTTGGTTGATGTTGACTGTTGTTTGAGCTTTTACTCATCTCTTTTGAGTCTCTCTTCTTTGAACAGCTCCTCTCATTCTTGCATTACTGGTCAAGTTTGTTGTCTTTTTCCAATTATGATTTGATCATTCTGTTAGCTCTCTGGTCATCTTTCATCAGGATGACTTTTCATTTCTTTCTTTTAATTTCTTTCATTTTTCTCATAATAAATTTATATTTTAATACATTTTACGGTGTACTCTTACAATTAGTCAATTCAACTCAGTTATCTCTTTGTCTTGAGGTTCACTATCAGCACTATTTATTAGATATCTTGGACAACACTCAACCTACTTTGTTACAAGACAAAAGTTACCAGACAATATTTCATACTTTTGACAAAGATCATCTCCTCTTGATATGCTGCAAATAAATTCAGTTGTGTTATGCTGCAAAGAAAGTCAGATGTTATGTGCTGCGAAATTATGGGATTGGTTTTTCAATTTTTTTCTTTTTCCTTTTTTTTCCCTTTTTCTTTATCATCCTTTGTTTTTTCTTTTTCATACTGCCACCATAGTTCCAACCAGGAAATTTAATAAAATTCATCCATCTTCATTATTTTATTGGGCAGAATTTGCCCTGTGAGCCCACATTTTAAGATTAAATACAGCTGTATTGGCAAAATAATTCATTTGCCTTAGTGTTTCTTCAAACACCATCTCTCACTCCTTTCACACTCAGTCATTCTCACACACACTGGCCAGCATACCTTCTTGCGCTTCAGCAGGTTGTGCTCTAAATGCGGCTGTAACGATCACCAGCTGGAGTACCCTCGAGAGCCACCAGAGGGTGCTCCAGATAGACTATGATCACTTCCTCAAAAACTACATTTCCCATCACGCACTGCCCGGACTCATTATCACCTGCGTCTCATCACCTTGTTTGTCTCTGATTGCATTCATCTGTTTCTCATCACCCTGTTAGTCCCTGTCTATTTATTCCATGTTCAAACACTCACTCAGTGCGTAGTTTTGTTTAAGTGTTTCACTGCAATTCTGAGCATTCTTATGGTTTTCTGGTCTCTTGGTTTTGGATATCTTGCCCTGTTCCCTGGATTACTCTCTTGCCTCTGGTCCCTGCATTACTCTCTTGCCTCTGGTCCCTGCCTGTTTTGTTTGTTTCTTTGTTTATCTGTTTTGGACTGCCTATCTATTTATGACCCTTGCCTGTACATTGGATTACGCCTCTGGATCTCGTCCCGCCGAGACAGCCCAGCCAGAGTCTCGTCCCGCCGAGACAGCCCAGCCAGAGTCTCGTCCCGCCGAGACAGCCCAGCCAGAGTCTCGTCCCGCCGAGAAAGCCCAGCCAGAGTTCCATGTCAGCCCTGCCGAGTCTGAGCCTGTTCACGTCACTTCTGCCGAGCCAGAGACGCTCCACGTCACTTCTGCCGAGCCAGAGACGCTCCACGTCACTCCTGCCGAGCCAGAGACGCTCCACGTCACTCCTGCCGAGCCAGAGACGCTTCACGTCACTCCTGCCGAGCCAGAGACGCTCCACGTCACTCCTGCCGAGCCAGAGACGCTCCACGTCACTCCTGCCGAGCCAGAGACGCTCCACGTCACTCCTGCCGAGCCAGAGACGCTCCACGTCACTCCTGCCGAGCCAGAGACGCTCCACGTCACTCCTGCCGAGCCAGAGACGCTCCACGTCATTTCTGCCGAGCCAGAGACGCTCCACGTCACTTCTGCCGAGCCAGAGACGCTCCACGTCATTTCTGCCGAGCCAGAGACGCTTCACGTCACTTCTGCCAAGCCAGTGTCTCCGAACAAGATGGCCGCCTCCAAGCCAGTGTCTCCGGACAAGATGGCCACCTCCAAGCCAGTGTCTCCGGACAAGATGGCCGCCTCCAAGCCAGTGTCTCCGGACAAGATGGCCGACCCAGTGTCTCCGGACAAGATGGCCGACCCAGTGTCTCCGGACAAGATGGCCGACCCAGTGTCTCCGGACAAGATGGCCGACCCAGTGTCTCCGGACAAGATGGCCGACCCAGTGTCTCCGGACAAGATGGCCGACCCAGTGTCTCCGGACAAGAGGGCCGACCCAGTGTCTCCGGACAAGATGGCCGACCCAGTGTCTGCTCCCGAGCCAGTGTTTGTTTCTGTGTTTGTGACCATCTCTGTTCTAGTGTCTGTTCCTGAGCTGGTGTCTGTTCCTGAGCTGGTGTCTGTTCCTGAGCCGGTGTCTGGTCCCGAGCCGGTGTCTGGTCCTGAGAGGTCTTCTCCGCCGTGGCCGCCCGAAGGGTCTTCTCCGCCGTGGCCGCCCGAAGGGTCTTCTCCGCCGTGGCCGCCCGAGGGGTCTTCTCCACCCTGGCCGCCCGATGGACTGTCTGCTCAGCCCTGGTCTCCCGTCCTGCCGTAGTCTCCAGGTCCTCTTCTACTCCACGGACCTGGCCCTCCAGCCCACCCCCGGATCCGCCTCCATGCCACCACCCACCTGGACAGTTTTGGATCGTCTGGAAGCCGCTCATTGGGTGGGGGCTATGTAACGATCACCAGCTGGAGTACCCTCGAGAGCCACCAGAGGGTGCTCCAGATAGACTATGATCACTTCCTCAAAAACTACATTTCCCATCACGCACTGCCCGGACTCATTATCACCTGCGTCTCATCACCTTGTTTGTCTCTGATTGCATTCATCTGTTTCTCATCACCCTGTTAGTCCCTGTCTATTTATTCCATGTTCAAACACTCACTCAGTGCGTAGTTTTGTTTAAGTGTTTCACTGCAATTCTGAGCATTCTTATGGTTTTCTGGTCTCTTGGTTTTGGATATCTTGCCCTGTTCCCTGGATTACTCTCTTGCCTCTGGTCCCTGCATTACTCTCTTGCCTCTGGTCCCTGCCTGTTTTGTTTGTTTCTTTGTTTATCTGTTTTGGACTGCCTATCTATTTATGACCCTTGCCTGCACATTGGATTACGCCTCTGGATTGCCCTCAAATAAAGCTGCGTTTGGATCTCATCTACAAGCCTCAGAGCAGTTCGTGACAGCGGCATCTTATAATTTTAGACACAAGGTCAGATCAGGTCAACACAACTATGTTACACAACTGAGAAGTGTCAATGATCAAGGTTTAGTCTACACCATTTTTATAACCCTTTTTTATTTTATAAGCTCTGACTATTATATTAAGCAGAGATGTATTATAATGTATTATAATTCTTTGTCTGCATTAGGATAAAAACAATTATGTGAAAAAGTAGAATGACTTATGTTTGGAGATCAGTGCTACTAAATAATATGTAGTATATAAATAATATGCTAAATAGTATTGTGCAGGGAAAATTCAGCAATTACAATTAAGTGGGAGAAAACCTTAAAGGAACACTCCGACTTTTTGGGACTTTAGCCTATTCACCTTACCCCCCAGAGTTAGATAAGTCCATACATACCTTTTTCATCTCCGTGCGTGCTATAAGTCTGTTTGACGCACCCACCGCTAGCCTAGCTTAGCACAAAGACTCGATGTGACTGGTTGCAGCTTTCATACTGATCCAAATGAGTGGCAAAATAACGCAAACGTTTTCCTATTTACATGTTGTGATTTGTATAGTCACATAATGTACAAATAACAAAGTCAAATGAGACACAGACATCTTTTAACCGTATAAAACCTGGGAACTATTCTCTGAAGGCGAAGCACTGCTACTTTGACGGCGTAATAACCGCATCACCGGAGACACGCCGTGGTGAGGAGCGGAGAGTTCGCTCGGTGTTTGGGTAATAGAGTCAGCAATTTATAAATAGTAAAAGCGTAGTTTAGAGTCATGGGTTTTCGCTCTATTGTAAATAGCTGCGACTGTAAACAGGGGAGGTAACCATGTTTCACAGAATTCCAACTAAAAACGCTGACTGGATGAAGAAATGGCTAACTTACTCTGGATATTTATACAAACACACCTAAATAGATTATCAAGGGACATTATGTTTGCTCGGTACATTTCAATGAGGACGACTATTTTGAAAAAATGGAATTTGCCACACGGACCATAATGTGCTGAAGGATACGGCCATCCCATCGATAGCACAGACAGGACAAGTGGATCACCTGCGGCTGAGGTAAGTGTTCCGTTATGTTTTTAGATGACCTACTGTAACAGTGCCTTTAGCCAGATCTAATGTAACGTTAGTGAGACTATTATATGATTAGGGTATGAATATGTTTTTATCTTGATGCGGTGCGGACGCGCTTGGGAAAAAAAAACGAGCGCGTTCACCGCGTTGAACTTGCACCCTGCGCGCTGCGCGCCTAGCCTAAATTTGAAATAACCATATGGAAATAACGAACTTGAGCGTGCAAAAGGGTACGATAGGCTGTGAGTTCATTGTGCAAAAACAATTTGTGCTATTACTTTCCCCTTATTCTATCCTATAGTAATGCAATACTGTATATTATATAGGCTACTGTTGAATACATTTGGTTCAGCTAATAAATTGCATTTAAAATATATTGATTCCTGTAATAATAATTATTTATTCATGTGATATTTATAAATCTGGGTGCGTTTTTGGTTGGAAATCAATGAAACATGGTACTGTATTACCTGGTCTCCCCTGTTTATTGTCACAGCTCATACAATAAAGCAAACACCCATGATAAACTATGCTTTTCTATCTAACGTTAGTAATTGCTGACTCTTTATTCCAACGCTGAGCGAAGTGAACTCTCTGCTCCTCGTCACGGTGCGTCTCAGGTGATTGTTATCACTCTGCCCAAGTAGCAGTGCTTCCCCTTCAGAAGTATAGTAAATATAGTATTTATACGGTCAAAAGATGTCTGTGTCTCATATGGCCTTGATATTTGCACACTCTGTGACTATACAAACCACAACATGTAAATAGGAAAACGTTTGCGTTATTTTGCCACTCATTTGGATCAGTATGAAAGCTGCAACCATTCACATCCAGTCTTTGTGCTAAGCTAGGCTAGCGGTGGGTGCGTCAAACAGACTTATAGCACGCACGGAGATGAAAAAGGTATGTATGGACTTATCTAACTCTGGGGGGTAAGGTGAATAGGCTAAAGTCCCAAAAAGTCGGAGTGTTCCTTTAAGAGCAGAGGTTAAGGAAAACTTAATGTAAAGTTAGGAAAATTATGGTTTGCAATTAGGAATGTTTTTGGTGTAAAATTTTGAAAGTGTGTTATTCTATTGTGTACTTTGCATATTAAGATCATTGGTTGTCAAAACCACAGTTAAACAAATGGAGGTGCTAAAATGTCAAGGAAATGGGAAAATAAGTCTAGAGGACAGCCAAGGTATTACAAATTGGAATTTACAAGCATTGGATAAGGATTCAAGTACCTCAATTGAGGACGAAACAGATGATTGATGAGCCAAACCCTGGGTGTAAGTACTGGCCTGCCCTCTCCCCAGTGGTGGCCCTCTACGATACGCAAAGTGTCTGGGTCGAAGACAAAGTCTACGTTACGAGGAAAACTTTTAATAGTATAAGAGACTTTTATGTTCCCTATCGAGGGAACTCGCGATGCGTCACTGTTACGCTTTTGGGAACGCCTCCAGCGTGACTGCGTCTGAAGCATCTATGTCAACTAGTCCAATAGGAAACATGACCGTCATGGGCGGATGACGTCATGACCAGGAAATGATAAAAGAGCACCCGGTGCAAACCGGCATTAGCTTCTATTGCCTCAGCAAGCGATCTGTGTCTCTGTCTGTCTTATTTACTGTTGTCTGTGATTATTATTGGAGACGGAATTATGGCGAAACAAATGTTCAGGCTTTGTGCTTCTCCCTGCCCGCGCTATTTAACGGGTGGGGATACTCACGAGCTTTGTGTCATTTGTTTGGGAGTGGAGCATGCGGTGTCAGCCTTCGAGGAGGCTGACTGCCAACACTGCGAGAATCTCTCGCTCCGCATGCTTCGCTCCCGCCTGGCGCTGTTTGATGAGAGCGGCCAGCCTCGCAATCCTCAGGGTGCAGGACCCGCGTCTGCCGAGGCAGCGCGGAGAATGCATTCCTGGGGATCGCAAAAGGATCTTTCAGAGGGGTTGGAGACGGGTCCTGTGGCCTTATCGCCTTCCTTTTCTGAACGATCCAGTGCTCTCGCTCCGGTGTCAGAAGCCCGCGCTGCGGTTCCTTCTGCCCGGGGAGAGAGCCCGATGCTTCAGTGCTCTAGCTCCGAGGAGGTAGATGTACTGAGCATCGACAGTTTAAGCACACACACGGGAGAAAAAGACTCGCCATCTGTTTCTCCCGCATATGATGAGTTGGTGGAAGTGATTACTAGAGCGGTTGAAAAATTACATATTGATTGGCCAGCTGTAAGAGAGGACGCGCGTCCTAAAAGCAAACTCGACGAGCGTTTTCTTTCATCTAGTGTTTCACTTCCACCACGAGGCCTTCCATTCTTTCCCGATTTACATAATGAGATATCAAGAACATGGAATAAGCCGTACTCTGCACGTGTTTTCAGCCCTCAAGTTCATATTTATTCGGGTATAAGGGGGCTGAAAGAGTACGGCTATGAGGCGATGCCCCGGGCTGAACAGACGCTCGCGAGCTATCTGTCACCCGGTTCGGTATCGTCTCTGAAGGCCTCAGCTTTACCCACTAAACCATTAAAAACAACATCTACGTTAGTGGGCAAAGCTTATACGGCAGCAGGTCAGGCTGGTGCATGCCTCCATTCTATGGCTATATTACAGGCATACCAGGCTGAGCTGCTGGGGGATTTGGATAAAAGTGAGGGAGTTGGACCCGATGAAATGAGACCCGATGAGAACTTCGTCGGGCCACAGATTTGTCTCTCAGGGCTACTAAGGAGACCGCTAGAGCAATTGGGCGGTCTATGGCAGCCCTGGTGGCCACTGAGAGACATCTGTGGTTGAATTTGACTGATTTAAAGGACCGAGATCGTTCCTTTCTTTTAGATGCCCCGGTTAATCCTGATGGTCTCTTCGGCGACGCTGTTGATGAGGTCGTCGAGAGATTTCAGGAAGCTAAAAAACAGTCAGAGGCATTTAAAAAATTTCTCCCTCGCCGTGTCCAACCCCCTGGGGCTGCTGGGCGTGAGCAGCCCCAGCCGTCAAGCTCATCATATCGTGCGCAACAAAAAGAGAGTGTTGCGTCTCGTGCACCTCCACAAAAACACTGGAGGCAGACGAAACACTCTCAGCCAAAGCCTTCGAAGTCGAAGCCGGATCTGAGGACCGTTCTTCAGGCTAAGAAGGCTTCGGCGCAAAAGAAAAGGTCCTGACGCCACGGGTGTCAGACCAGTGAGGACTGCCCCAACCGAAGTGAACCGGTGTACACCTCAGTATACGGTGCCCGGTTCATTTCGGGGTCCTCAGGGGACAATTCTGCCCACCCCGCCACCCTTGGTGCTTCGGGGCGCAGTGGTCGCCAGAGAACGTCTGGCGCAACGTCGACTCGACGTTGCGTCGGACGGGAACCTTCTGAGGGGGGTTCAAAAACAGTCAGTCCGGTTGGTTTCTGCCGTTATGTTCCAGGCCCCCGGGCTGGGTGTTTTAAATACATCAGAGGCCAGCCTCGAGAGGCTGGTTCCCCTAGTAGAATTTCTGACAGAATGGAGGAATCTGCCAAATATTTCTCGTTGGGTCCTGCAGATGATAGAGGGAGGATACAGAATCCAGTTCGGTTCTCGTCCTCCACGTTTCAACGGGGTGCTGCCCACGTTGGTACACCCCGAGCAGGCTCTGGTGATGGAGCAAGAAGTGAAGGCTTTATTAGCGAAAGAAGCTATAGAGCAGGTGTATCCACCCGACAGGGAATCGGGTTTTTACAGCCGCTATTTCATTGTTCCAAAAAAGGATGGAGGGTTGCGTCCCATTTTAGATCTTCGTCTATTGAATCGTTCGGTTCAGAAACTCAAGTTCAAGATGCTGACACTCAAGCAGATTGTGACTCAAATCAGATCCGAGGACTGGTTCGTCACGATAGATTTGAAAGATGCGTACTTCCATATCTCCATCCTCCCTCAGCACAGGAGGTTCCTGAGGTTTTCTTTCGGGGGCAAAGAATACCAATATCGGGTACTTCCATTCGGTCTGGCTTTATCACCCCGCACGTTCACGAAGTGCGTAGATGCAGCTCTGGCCCCGCTCAGGCTGCAGAGCATACGCATTCTGAACTACATAGACGACTGGCTGATTCTAGCAGAGTCAGAACAGTTAGCGGTTCGGCACCGAGGTGTCGTTCTCGCACATATGCAGAAATTGGGGTTGAGGCTCAACGCCAAGAAGAGTGTGCTTTCTCCAGTACAGAGAACCACTTTTCTTGGTGTGGTATGGGATTCAGTCACGATGCGAGCCACGCTGTCGCCCGCTCGTGTAGCTGCTATCCTTTCCGCCACAAAGGAGCTAAAGCTAGGCCAGTCACGCACTGTGAAACAGTTCGAGAGACTGTTAGGTCTCTTGGCAGCAGCGTCCAACGTGATACCTTTTGGCCTGTTGTATATGAGACCTCTGCAGTGGTGGCTCAGGACCAGAGGGTTCTCCCCGAGGGGGAACCCACTTCGTATGATCAAGATCACGCGGCGGTGTCTCCAAGCCTTGATTATATGGAGGAAACACTGGTTCCTGTCCCAGGGTCCGGTGTTGGGAGCTCTTTGCCATCGAGTGGCTATCTCGACAGATGCTTCCCTCACCGGCTGGGGAGCGGTAATGGAAGGCCGTTCAGCTCAGGGTCTGTGGAGGAGTCATCATCTCTCCTGGCACATAAATTGCCTGGAGATGATGGCTGTCTTCAAGGCTTTGAGATATTTCCTCCCAGATCTGAGGGGCCATCATGTGCTTGTCCGGACAGACAACACATCAGTGGTCTCTTATTTAAATCGACAGGGGGGTCTGCGTTCGCGTCCACTGTGCAAACTGGCGCACCAGATCCTCCTGTGGTCCCTAGGGAAATTGCTCTCACTGAGGGCAGTATACATTCCAGGGGCCCAGAATGTAGGAGCAGACACACTGTCGAGGCAGAGGCTGAGGCTGGGGGAATGGAGGCTCCACCCCGAGGTGGTGGAGCAGATCTGGAGGGTGTATGGCCAGGCGGAAGTGGATCTGTTTGCGTCTCAGCACACGACGCACTGTCCTCTTTGGTTCTCCCTCACTCAACCAGCCCCCCTGGGGCTGGATGCTATGGTTCAGGCATGGCCGAGGCTGCGTCTGTATGCCTTTCCCCCTGTAGCTCTGCTCCCAGGAGTTCTGGAGAGAATCCGCCAGGATGGGATAAGTCTATTGCTAGTAGCACCACGCTGGCCAAGTCGTATTTGGTTTGCGGACCTCATTCATCTTCTCGACAGGCCTCCCCTGGAGTTGCCCATCAGGAGAGACCTTCTGTCTCAGGCAGGGGGCACGATATTTCACCGCCAGCCAGAGATTTGGAAACTATGGGTGTGGCCTCTGAGGGGGCCCAACTCATGAGTAGTGGTCTGTCAGCGGAAGTGGCTGAGACCATTTTAAGCTCCAGAGCTCCGGCTACGAGGAAACTTTACGCACTTAAATGGAAAGTGTTTACTTCCTGGTGTCGCCAACGCCAGTGGGACCCGATTAATTGTTCAGTCAACACAGTTCTCGAGTTTCTACAAGAGCGTTTCTCGTCAGGTCTATGTCCTTCCACGCTCAAGGTTTACGCGGCTTTCCATGCCCTAGTGGGGGGTACTTCCCTCGGTCGAGACCCCTTGATTACACGTTTCCTCCGTGGCACACTGAGGCTGAGGCCTGCAACTCGTACTAGGGTGCCGGCTTGGGATCTGGCTACTGTTCTTGAAGGCTTATCTGGGGTTATCTTTGAGCCCCTGGATTCGGTTTCAGAGAAATTTCTCACTTTTAAAACAGTGTTTCTGTTAGCTATTTCATCCCTTAAGAGAGTCGGTGACCTTCAGGCCCTTTCGGTTTCCCCTGCATGCCTTGAATTTGCACCAGGGATGGTCAAGGCATTCTTATACCCTAAACAAGGCTATGTGCCTAAGGTGCCCACCATGATTCCGAGGCCTATTGTGCTACAGGCTTTTTGTCCTCCACCGTTTTCTTCTCCGGACCAGGAAAGATTGAACCTTTTATGCCCAGTGAGAGCACTGGACAATTATGTGCATCGGACTTCTGCTTTTAGGAGATCTGATCAGTTATTTGTCTGCTTTGGATCTCCCAAGAGGGGTCTTCCTGCTTCAAAGCAGACAGTTAGCAAGTGGATAGTTGAGGCTATTTCTCTGGCTTATGAGTCTTCTGGCCTGCCTTGCCCTTTGGCGGTCAGGGCTCATTCTACTAGGAGTATGGCGGCTTCTAAAGCTCTCTTATCTGGAGTCTCTCTTCAAGATGTTTGTGATGCGGCGGGTTGGTCCTCTCCTCTCACATTTGTCAGGTTTTATAGCCTGGACCTGGAGGCTGCCCCAGGTTCACATGTGCTTAATAATGCTTAGGGTGGTGTGACAACAGGCTGACACTCAGGCATTTGAAAGTCTGGCGATTTGGGTATTCTCGTTCCCAAAAGCGTAACAGTGACGCATCGCGAGTTCCCTCGATAGGGAACGTCTCAGGTTACGTCTGTAACCATAGTTCCCTGAGAAGGGAACGAGACGATGCGTCACCCTGCCATACTTCCTGCATCCCTGTATCGGCTTGCTTCGGCAATTTCTGAAGCTAATGCCGGTTTGCACCGGGTGCTCTTTTATCATTTCCTGGTCATGACGTCATCCGCCCATGACGGTCATGTTTCCTATTGGACTAGTTGACATAGATGCTTCAGACGCAGTCACGCTGGAGGCGTTCCCAAAAGCGTAACAGTGACGCATCGTCTCGTTCCCTTCTCAGGGAACTATGGTTACAGACGTAACCTGAGACGTTTGACATACACTAAATAACTGACATCCACAGGCAAGGCCAAACAAAGTACACGCTCATGCTTAAAATAATGTTTAATGTTTGTCTTGTTAGGGAGTACTCGAGTCTTTTACTTTTTCCATTAAGAAAAAAGAAAAAGAAAAGAAAGACAACTAAAAGAAATAAAATGTATGGAAGAAGATGTTTGGCTCGAGTGCTCCTCCGGGAGTGTGGTGGCATAATCTAGTCATTGGAAAGGAGAATGGGTGACTCAGTTGAGTCACTAGGTAGCATAACTGAGGGGGCTGGATTTTGAAACTACACTCTGGAAAGGATTTTAAAGTGGGGCTTAAATAAGCCCCAGAAGAGGGAATGTAGAAGATTTTATTATTTAGAAAACAATTAACTTAGCTATACAAGAATCCACACTTAGTTCCTGAAACTTTGGGTCTGACATTTAGAAGCCCAATGCTGATACAACAGAATACTATTTCAGTATGTCACATGGTACAATGTATTTTTAAAACTATCTATAGGGTGTGACCTTCTATGGAAGTGTCACGGTGCTGGTGGAGTGTAGATAGAAGGAGACCGAAGAGGCAAAGCTCCAATTCAAAACTTTTACTTAAACATCCAATGGAACACGAATAGTCAGGAATCACTGCCAAACACTAGTAACACAAGTACAACGACCAACAAAGACGGTCTTTCATTTGTCTCAAAAACAAATGAAACTGAGGGGACTAAATACACAGGGGAATCAAACATAATGAGGTGCAAAACAGGTGAAAATGATGAACAGACGAGGAACAGGTGGCTGATGAGGGAGTGAGTTCGGGAGTAGAGACAAGAGGATCCTGGGAAGTGTAGTGCAGATGACGAAGACAGACTGGTGCAGACGAAGGACTGTGACATCCCTCCCCCCTCCCGGTAGGCGTGACCTCACGCCGTAACATCAATGGGGAGGGGGGGTGGGCGCCCTGGAGGCTGTGGAGGGCGTGGTGTGGAGGAAGCCCCCAGGGTGGAGCAGGATGAGGGTGTGGCCAGGGCGGAGCAGGACATTGTGGAGCAGGCTGAAGGCGTGGCCAGGGCGGAGCAGGCTGGGGGCGAGGTGTAGCAGGCTGAAGGCGTGGCCAGGGAGAAGCAGGCTGAAGGCGTAGCCAGGGTGGAGCCGGCTGGGGGCGAGGTGTAGCAGGCTGAAGGCGTGGCCAGGGCGAAGCAGGCTGAAGGCGTGGCCAGGGCGGAGCAGGCTGTGAGGACCCTTCGGGCGGCCGCGGCGGTGAGGGCCCTTCGGGCGGCCACGGCGGTGAGGACCCTTCGGGCAGCCGTGGCTGGGACACTGGGCCCCCCCCCCCAAAAAAAAATATTTGGGCTGAGTCCCCAGATTAGTGGCAGACAGGGAGTGGACCGTCTCTCGCTGGACAGAAGGGCCGGTCTCGGGCTGGACGGTCTCTGGCTGGACGGGGCTGGATGGAATCAGCGGAGAGGAGAGTTCAGGCTTGGGAGGGCTGGACGGAACCAGCGATGAGGAGAGTTCAGGCTCAGGAGGGCTGGACGGAACCAGCGATGAGGAGAGTTCAGGCTCAGGAGGGCTGGACGGAACCAGCGATGAGGGGAGTTCTGGTTTAACGAGGCTGGACGGAACCAGCGGAGAGGAGAGTTCAGGCTCGGGAGGGCTGGACGGAACCAGCGATGAGGAGAGTTCAGGCTCAGGAGGGCTGGACGGAACCAGCGATGAGGGGAGTTCTGGTTTAACGAGGCTGGACGGAACCAGCGGAGAGAAGAGTTCAGGCTCAGGAGGGCTGGACGGAACCAGCGATGAGGGGAGTTCTGGTTTAACGAGGCTGGACGAAACCAGCGGAGAGGAGAGTTCAGGCTCGGGAGGGCTGGACGGAACCAGCGATGAGGAGAGTTCAGGCACAGGAGGGCTGGATGGAACCAGCGATGAGGAGAGTTCATGTTTAACGAGGCTGGTCGGAACCAGCAGAGAGGAGAGTTCAGGCTCTGGAGGGCTGGCGGTGAGCGCAGGCTCGGCACATACCGTCTCAGGCGTGGCGGGCATGACGCATACTGCCTTGGGCTCGGCAGATCTGGCGTAAAGTGCGGGCTCGGCTGGACTGGTGTTAAGTGCAGGCCTCCTGGGGATGAGGATCAAACGAGGCCACCGAATCGGCTGGAGAATCCCCTGAAAAGTAGCTGAGTTCATGTTGTTTTGGTCGGTCGTTCTGTCACGGTGCTGGTGGAGTGTAGATAGAAGAAGGAGACCGAAGAGGCAAAGCTCCAATTCAAAACTTTTACTTAAATTTAAACATCCAATGGAACACGAATAGTCAGGAATCACTGCCAAACACTAGTAACACAAGTATAACGACCGTCAAAGACTGAATGAAACTGAGGGAATTAATACACAGGGGAATCAAACATAGTGAGGTGCAAAACAGGTGAAAATGATGAACAGACGAGGAACAGGTGGCTGAGGGTAGGCGGCAAACAGCTGGATTTTGACTGGTGTACGGATGGTAGGATCTGACGTAGATTCCGGAAGTGATCCGGAAATGGAGGAAGATAGGATTGAGGAAGATAGTGGGGGCAATTCAAATTCAGGATGGAATGTTGTTAAAACAAAGAAAAGGAAGAAATGCCGTGAGGTAAATTCAGACTCGGAAAGTGACAAGGGAAGTCAACTGGCTCATGGACAGAAGGAGGAGTTTAAAGTAATGCTAAAGTTTGCTTCCGACTCTGTGAGTAACATCAATCCTTTGAGACTTACAAAAGCAATTAAGGAAAAGGTAGGAACTGTAGAGAATGTTAAAACTTTGAAGGATGGAAGACTGTTGCTTTTTTGTAAAGATAGTAGTCAACAAAAAGCAGCTCTGGAAATTAAATCAATGATTGGACATAAAGTAGAAAGCTTCATTCCAGAAGAGAGAAATTGGATTAGAGGTGTAATATTTGGAATTCCTTTGGATGTTTCAGATGAGATGATCAAAAGAAATGTAAAAGGGGCAGCAGTTAAGGAGGTAAGACGATTGAAATGTTTCAGAAATAATGAGAAAACGGACAGCCTGTCAATTATGTTTGTTTTTGATGAGGTCAAATTACCAGAAAGAGTTTCTTTGGGATATGTTAGTTATGCAGTCAGATTATACATCCCTCCTCCAGTAAGGTGTTTCAAATGCCAAAAATTTGGGCATGTGGCTGCTGTATGTAGAGGCAGACAAAGATGTGCAAGATGTGGAGGCGACCATGAGTATGGTAAATGTGGACCAAGTAAAACACCAAAATGCTGTAATTGTGGGGGAGAGCACAGTGCAGCTTATGGAGGTTGTGAAGTAAGGAAAGATGCAATTAAGGTTCAAAATGTGAGAATGGAAGAAGGAATAACGTTTGCTCAAGCACTTAAAAAAGTAAAACAAGCCCCTAAAGTAATCATGGTAGAGGAATCCCCTGTTAGGGTACAACCACAACCAAGTAAGGTGCCAACACCAAGGGAAAATGAATTGATAGAAGACAAAGTCTCATTTTTAGCATTTGTAGCAGAAGTGGTGAATTGTTCAGCGCAGACTGTAAGTAGATCAGAAAGGATTAAGATAATCATTAGAGCTGCAGAAAAATATTTGGAACTGAAGAACATATCTGTTGACATGATAAATGAAAGACTTGTGGCACAACAAGTAACAAATAGTCAGACAGCATGTGGGGGCTCATAATGGTTTTGGTAATCTTGCAGTGGAATGCAAGAAGTTTAATCGCAAATGGGCAAGAATTTAAGCATTTTTTAGCTAATTGTGATGTGTACCCTGATATTATTTGTGTTCAGGAAACGTGGCTTAAGCCACAGTTCAATTTTAGGATTAGTGGATATGAGACAATTAGGAAAGACAGAATTAAAGGAAATGGTGGTGGAGTAGCAACTTTTATTAAAGAAGGTATAGGGTTTAGGAAAATTGTGGATAATAATGAATTTGAGGCTGTGGTAGTGGAAGTGTGGGAAAGAAATCAAAGTATTAGAGTGATTAACTTTTATAATCCATGTGACAAGCTAACTAAGGAAATGATGGAAAACATTGGAGGAATTGGGGACTTTAAAAGGGTGTGGTGTGGTGATTTTAATGCACACAGCACTTTATGGGGGAGTTCTAATACTGATTATAATGAATGGATTATAGAAGATATGCTGGACTGGGGAGAGCTAGTATGCATTAATGACGGAAGCTATACAAGAGTTAATCTTTCTAAATGCAAATATTCTGTATTAGATTTGACAATAGTATCAGAAAATCTAGCTTGTAGGTGTGATTGGAAAGTATTGAATGAAAGTACTATTGGTAGCGATCATTTTCCTGTTTGTAGTACAATTGGAGTAGAATTATTAAAAACAGGCTTGGAAAGAATTCCTAGGTGGAATTTTAAATCAGGGGATTGGGAGATGTATTTACAGATAGGTCATGATAAATTGGTTGAAATGAATGATAATGATAATGAAGATATTGATGTTTTAAATTCAAAAATTAGTGAGGTTCTTAGGAGTACAGCAGAAGAAGTATTTGGTAGAAAGAAGGCATGTGTTAAGAGGAAAAGTGTTCCGTGGTGGAATGAAGAATGCAATAAGGCAATTAAAGAAAGAAACAGAACGCTTAAAAAAGTAAGAAAATCTATGAGATATGATGACTTTATTGTATATAAAAAAGCTCAGGCAATTGTGAGGAGGTCTATCAGGGCAGCAAAAAGAAAGTATTGGAGAGAGTATTGCAATAATATTGGGGGAAATATTGGAATTAATGAGATTTGAAATATGATTAGAAAGATGGGAGGAAAACAAAGAAGTAATACTATTCCGACGATAATTTATAATGAGGAAGTAGTTATGACTGATAGCAGGAAGGCAGAGATTCTAGCACAAACATTTGTGAAAGTACATAGTAATGAAAATATATCAAATGACATGATGAAGTTAAGGGAACAGAGTATGAAGAAGAATCCACATGTATTGGAAGTTAAGGAGTTAACTGGAGATTCATTGGATTATGAATTAACTTTGTATGAGTTAAAAAGAGCAATTGAAGGGACCAAACAAACTTCTCCAGGTAGGGATGAGATATGTTATGAAATGTTTAAGCATTTATCAGATCAGTCATTAAATGTCATTTTAAGGTTTTATAATAAAGTATGGAATTCAGGAAAGCTACCAATGGAATGGAAACACGGAGTAATTATACCAGTAGGGAAACCAGGAAAAGATCATACACAATCCAGTAAGTATAGGCCTATTGCTCTAACTTCAAATGTATGTAAGATAATGGAGCGTATGGTAATGAATAGGCTAGTGTATGTTATCGAGAAAAGGGATATATTCTCCCCTTTCCAAAGTGGCTTTAGAAAGGGGAGAAATACTATGGATTCAGTGCTGTGTTTGGAAGCTGATATAAGAAAGGCTCAGATTAATAAAGAGGTTTTGGTAGGTGTTTTTATTGATGTAGAAAAGGCGTATGATATGTTGTGGAAGGAGGGACTTTTAATTAAGTTGGATATGATGGGAATTAAAGGTAAAATGTATAATTGGATTATGAACTTTCTGTTAAATAGAACTATTCAAGTCAGAGTGGGATGTGAGTATTCCCCGATTTATGAAATAGAGAATGGAACTCCGCAAGGAAGTGTCAGCAGTCCAATTTTGTTTAACTTAATGATCAATGACATATTTTCTCAGATAGAACCTGGGATAGGGAAATCTTTATATGCTGATGATGCTGCAATATGGAAAAGAGGTCGTAATGTCAAGCTTGTACAGGATAAGGTTCAAAATGCTGTAAAATCGATAGAAAACTGGGCTAATAAATGGGGCTTTAGGCTATCTATGGCAAAAACACAAGTAATTTGTTTTTCAAAAAAGAAGTTGAACCCTAGTATAAATATTAAAATGTATGGAGAAACATTAGAACAGACATCAGTTGTTAGGTTTTTAGGAGTATGGATGGACTCAAAATTAAATTTTAGAGTTCATATTCAGAATATAATAGATAAATGTAAAAAAGTGATAAATATAATGAGATGTCTAGCTGGAGCCGAATGGGGAGCATATCGGCAATCGCTCAAAAGTATTTATATGGCACTAATTGGAGCAACTATAGATTACGGGAGCATTGTGTATAGTTCTGCCTCAAAAACTCAGCTTGCTAGGATTGAGACTCAATTCAGAATCAAGCATTAAGGATTTGTTGTGGAGCAATGAGATCATCACCAGTGTCATCACTGAATGTTGAGATGGGCGTAATGCCACTGGGAATGAGAAGGATTAAGTTAAGAATGAGATATTGGGCAAACATAAAGGGTCAATCAGAAAATCATCCAGTTAAAAATGTTTTAAGGGATTGTTGGGAATATAACTATAAAAATTTAAAAAGTTTTGGTTGGATCATTAATGAGGAAGCAAGAGAAATAGTTAAAGAGGTTAATATTGCCAACTGTGTGTTTTTGCCAGCAATTCCTCCTTGGTTTCTTCCAATGCCTTCTATAGATATACAGTTACACAAAGACAAACATAATGAGAAGATTATTTTGGATAGCGTAAAGGTACAAGGATACATCGATCATATATATTATAGTGCCACCCAGATATATACTGATGGCTCAAAGGATCCACATTCTGGAAAAACGTCTGCAGCAGTATTTATACCACAATTTAGAGTTAACATTTTAAAAAGAACATCAGATTACATTTCGGTATTTTCATCAGAAATAATAGCAATTATATTAGCGTTACAGTGGGTTGAAGAAATTCAGCCAAGCAGATCAGTTATATGCACAGACTCTTTATCGGCAATTGAAAGTATAGCAAGTGGTATTTCTACAGCTAGACAGGACTTAATTTATGAAATATTACAAAGTCTTTTTAGAATCAAACAATTGAGAATCGTTATTAATTTTCTTTGGATACCAGCTCATATGGGGGTGGCAGGAAATGAAGAGGTAGATAGTTTAGCAAAGCCAAGAATTCCAAGAAGTTGATATTAAAATTGCATTAAGTAAGACTGAGATAAAAAGTATAATAGCAAAGGAAATTAGGAAGAAATGGCAGAAGGAATGGGATAGTGGAAATAAGGGTCGGCATCTATACAAAATTCAAGGAACAGTTGGTTCAGTAAGGAAAAATTTTGGTAATAGAAGGAGGGATGTTATAATTTCAAGAATGCGTATTGGCCATTGTTTATTAAATCAAAGTATGGCCAGGATTGGGAAACACCAGACTGGATATTGTGACAAATGCAGTTCAGGAAATATGGAAAGTGTAGAACATGTATTGCTGAAGTGTGAGGCGTATACGAGAGAAAGATTTAAATTATTACAAGAATTAAGACAAATAGAAATTGAAGATTTGTCTATCAAAGCATTATTAGGGAATGGCCCAAAGCAATTTAAGATATATGAATTATTATTTCATTTTTTAAAGGATACTCATTTAATTAACAGGATTTAGGTCAGTACTACCATAACGTTATCCACACTCCAATCCAGTAGGTGGCGGGAATGCACCATTAAAGTTTGGTTTGCCAACTGCCATTAAACCGGAAAGAAGAAGAAGAAGAAGAACAGGTGGCTGATGAGGGAGTGAGTTCGGGAGTTGAGACAAGAGGATCCTGGGAAGTGTAGTGCAGATGACGAAGACAGACTGGTGCAGACGAAGGACTGTGACAGGAAGAGGATGTATGTATATAACTCTGAACACAAAAGACTCGAGAGAAAAAGAGCCAGAGGGCCAGTGGGCCAGAGCGTTAGAGCAACTATGCTGCAGAAGTTGCTCGGCTTTGTTTGTGAATAAAGTCTAATATTTCTGGCATCAGAGATCTCTGAGAAGTCATTTCAAAAAGACAGAAACCACTTCACTAGCAAATTGTGAAATTCTGAAAAAAAAAAAAGAAATAAAAGCAGATCATCAGTCATTCAGCTGTTGTGGCTGCGGTGTGACAAGCGATGAAGGACGTGTCTCCATGGGGAAATAAAATGATACTATACGATCAATAACAGTCGCCTTTAAAAACTTTTAAACTTACGTTTGAAAAGGTTAAGTAAGGCTTACACTTAAATGTGTAATTACTCAATTTGTATAAGTAATTAGCTGTGTAATGTATTGAGAAATATTAGGTAGAATATTTACCTAATTTCGTTTAGTATATCATAGCTGTTAAAGTCCGGTACTCCTTACTCAAAAATATAGAATGAAATCTACCCAAACAAAATGAGTGCAAATTGTTACCTCACTTTTATTGAGTAGATTCTATAGGTTTGTTTTTACAGTGTATATATCGACGAATTTTCAGATATTTGTTTGATTTTTTTTGCCCCTTTAAACATTTAAAATATTTGACAAATGAATATGGAAAAAAAAAGATTTTACTGGTTTTCTGAGGCCAAATTAGAACCTAGAAATTATATTTCCCCCGCAGTGCTGAATGAGAAGAGCCGTAACCACAGCCTACAGAAAGAGGATTTATAGATGATTTATAAGATATAATAAATGTGTCTGATAATAAAATAATATAAAATAACGAGGCATTAATTGTTTATTAATAAACTATTGTTTTCTAAATCAGTTTCTCCTAAAAACAAATCTCCATCCCCGGATGCACCTTTAGAGAGAAATACATAATTAGCTAAGCTACATAATTACATAGTCAGAAGATATTGGCTTTTGATTCGAATTTGTTCGTTTTAAAATGTCCAATTTAAAACGAACAAATTCGAATGCGGCTGTTTCAGTTCTCGCGCTTCAGTTCACGGAATTTATGAAGCGCGCCTGTTTGTTAAAGCACAACGTTTTCTTGTTATTGTGAGTTTACGCAAATAAATGTATTTGCGAATAATGTATTATTATTTTCTGTATGACCAGAAATGAAAGAGTATTTTAAGTTGTTTCCACTGAAAGAACTGAAATGAAACTGCAAGGGCGTCACATGGGCGTCTCGCAGCCTCCACACTAAGCACACACATATGCGTCAAAATATTGTGTTTATTTGTGCTTTGCTCCTTTTTTGGATAAAAACGTCTTCTACATATGCAGCCTATAAAATGTTACAATAATGATAATTATTATTATTATTTGCGGACACAGAGTTTTTGCGAAATGGACGTGTTACCAATGTGCGTATATTTTCAATTGGCAATTTCAGTTTGAAGGGTGATGGAAACGCGCCTACTTTAACTCCTCTGAACTTACCACTGCGTTTTATTTCTATAAATTAATTTCGTTTCAAATGGGGTCCAACCAGTTATTAAAGGTGTTAAAAATTAACTCTGTATCTCGAGGTTGCGGCGCGCACACTATAGGTTAACCGAGTATTAACCGAAAGGGCCTCGGTTAACGGTTAATGAAAAACTTGAAAACGTGCAGCCCTAGTTTGCAGGTATTTGTTCGTCCTTTCTTTGTTGATGACGAACACAAACTTTCTTCTAAGAGCAACAGAGTCGCGAGATGGCACGAGCGTCATCACTAAAGACACACCCTTTACGGCATTGGTCCTGGCTTTTGTTCACACAGCGCGCGTTCCGGGACTGATTACGGCAATGTTACTAGGTCCCCAACCTGGGATCAATCCCAGAAGCAATCCCAGGTCGTGTTTGCGTTCACACAGAAGGCGTTCTGGCAATTTGCCGGCAATTTCCTGGGATCAACTTGCTGTGTGAAAGGGGCTATAGAGACAAAAGGCCCTGCTAATGTGACAAAAGGTTAATGTCCGAAAACTTGATAGCCTCAAAATGGAAAAATGGCAATTTTTTCACAAATTGCAGAACCCATGCTCTGAAAATGAAGGGGAAGAAATTTCATTGGTCCGATTAATGTCAACTGGCATTTGAACAGCTCAAGATATGTTTGTCCTCACCTCCCATCCGGAGTCATCCAAATCTGCAGCATCCTTTCACAGTGTACACAGGCGCTAGTGACAAAGGCTTAGGAGCTGATTTAACTCAAAGAAAGAAACAAGGAATGGAAGAAGTCATAGCTCACACAAGCAGGAGTTTAAACCCATCAGAAATTAACTACTCAGTCACAGAAAAAGAGTGTCTGGCAGTCATCTAGGCGTTAGAGAAGTGGCAACATTACTACAGAGGTGGGTAGAGTATCCAAAAATGATAAGCTATGTTTGCAACAAAAACAGCAGAGGCAAACATTATTTCTCTCTGTATAGGCCTATCTGTATATTATATCTGTAGCCCGAAAAAGCATTGCCTGTCCTTTGATTTGTTTGATAGTATAGTAATTTAAACAATTAGGCCTAGGCCTACATTTGAATTATTAGACAACGTCGGAATAAAGTGAGTCTGTGGAGTTTTGCATTCATAGTAAAGGGAACCTTTGATGACACAGATTAGAAACAGTTAAAACTCTTCACATGTGCTCGCAGTCATGTGATACCCAACACAAACAACGATCAAATGCACGGACCTTCTTATGTCTGTTCTCCAAAATGCATTTAAATGTGGGCTATATTTCTGAAAGCATCTTTAAACTGGTTAACTGTGTCTAATAAGGCAGGCAAAGGCATTCGTTTTCAAGTCGAGTTCGCACGCCACTGAGCAATGATAGCTTATTTAATGTATATGTTCAAAAAAGGGTAATGTCATACTTTGTAGTAGTGCTGGCGTAATAATCTGTTTGGTTGTAAAATGTATACCTGAATGAAATGAAATCTAATGTATCGTCGTGTGGAATAATTCATTCACAGACAGATTACGAAGTAACATACGAAAATGTAAACTAATAAAGATCTTCGCTGCCAAAAAATATGATGCATTTGAAGATTTACTTTCTAGACTGTGCTGTAGGTCCATAGCCACTTCATACAACGCTCTTGATGTTCTTACATTTTCATGTTACGACTCCGAGGCGATTCAGTGCGTGCAGGAAACTGAGCAGATCATTCAAACTGATTCACGAACTGATTTAGACAGATCTGCCCAACTTGTTTGATGAAGTCTTTGAACAAAATCGACTCAAAAGAGTGATTCATTTGTGAATTGAGCATCGCTCATGCCCAGAAAAAAGAGAGAGTGCACACTAATAAACTACGCTTTTAACAACAAATTGCATTAAAATAAAGTAACAAGAGGAACGTCACCCACGTAACGAAGTAAAAGTACATTTCTTTCATTAGAAATGTACTCGAGGTAAAGTAAACGTACCCACAATTAAATCTACTCTTAAAAGTACTCCAAAAAAACTCAAGTAAATGTAACGAAGTAAATGTACTTCTTACTACCCACCTCTGCTTGAGTACAGGATGTTCACAGTAGTGACTGATCACTCTGCCCCTCAGTGGGTAATGTCCTCGACGAAAACCACAGGTCGTCTCATCCGATGGGCCCTGTGGTTACAGAAATTTGACTTTGTTAGTTTAGAAAATAAACTCTTACTGACAAAGAACTCTCAGCAAAGGTACAAACACACATGCTGGTTACACATTGATTGACAATGATCCGACAAAGGACAGAAAACATGAGGAGATAAAATAGGGAACACTAATGATGAGGACAGGTGTAACTGACTAGACAATAATGACAAGACGAGGGTAACAAGGAGGCGGAGTTACATAACGAGACAACACAAGCACACATCCCAAAACAAGGCCATGTGCCTGCACACAAAACATGGGTCTGTCATGATCCTGCCTCAAGACTAGAGAAATGAAATGACAAGAGGGCAGAATCATGACAGTCATCCCTAGAGATCCCAAGATTTTCTTGCTAGGTCTACTACCTGGTGAGGTGGTCCAAAAAGATGACATTTATCTTTTTAAAATTTGAATGATTGCATGTAAAAAGGCTATCACTCGGTCTTGGCTAAAGATCGACCCACCTCGGATTGAGCATTGGAAAGAAATAGTGGAGGAGATACACACAATGGAGAAAATGACATACTTTCTACGTATCAAAGGTCACATATATAATAAGCATTGGGAAAAATGGCTTGCATATAAAGAAGTGAAAGAATTCTAACACTTTAATTGTAAGACAAGAGTGTTGAGGATCCAAATGCAGTTTATTAAAGTTAATCCAAACCGTAATCAGAATCCAGGCAAAGGTAATACACAGGCAGGCAATCCAAACAAACAGACAAATCCAGAGGGTGAGGCTGGAACGGGAAAACCAGGACATGGGCAGAGATCAAGAACCAGGAACAAAGAAAACAAAGGAAAGAGGAAGAGGACCTGGAGACTACGGGAGGATGAAGGCCAGGGTGGAGCAGGCTGTGCGGGCGACCAGGGTGGAGCAGGATGAGGCGGAGACCATTCAATTCAATTCAATTCAAGTTTATTTGTATAGCGCTTTTGACAATACATATTAGTATTAGGCATTAGGACGTTCTCGACAGACAGGACGTGAACAGTCTCTGGCTGGACAGCCGTGACGTGAACAGTCTCTGGATCGGCAATGTGACGATTTCAGGACAAACCCGAACTTTTAATTAAAGCCGCGTTCGCGTACCGGTCCAGGGCGGGAAGATTACGTTGAACTGCGTGTGACTGCTCTTCCTAGCCTGTTTTGTTTTGAGTTTTGTATGGAGCAGATTCAAGCTTTGTTGCTTTTGTGTGCAACTGGTTTACTAACGAGGTAATTAACAAAACGGCAGAAAAGAGACGAGCACCCAAAGCGTATTCAGAAAGCTCGTAAAGCTAGATATAAAAGTAGACGTTTGTTATCAGCGGACATTGACCGTGAGATGGATGGGACGAACGCGCCATCAGGCAGAAAGAGTAGCGTGGTAAGAACCAATCAGCACGTTCAGCGCACAAGTCCCACCCCGAAAATTCCTGAACTCTGAACAAGTACCACCTCGCCAGCAGGGAACTTCATTTAGACCCTGGTTCCTGCGGTGTAAACACACTAAGTACCACCCCAAAGTTCCTAGTTCTTGGGGAAAGTTCCTGCGGTGGAAACGCGGCTTATTATAACTAAGAAAAAGGGATCATATCTCCCCTGTTCTTGCCTCATTGCATTGGCTACCAATAAAATTTAGAGTCGACTTTAAGATCCTTCTTTATGCATATAAGGCTTTACAAAACTCGGCCCCAGATTATATTTGTGATCTTATTAGACCATATACAGCTTCTAGGTCACTAAGATCTTGTGATCAGTCACTTTTATCTGTCCCTTTCTCTCTGTGTAAATCAAGAGGTGATAGAGCTTTCTCTGTTGTCGCGCCAAAGCTCTGGAACAGTTTACCTTTAACCATCAGGACCTCTCCATCTTTGGTTGCATTTAAATCCAGTTTAAAAACCTATTTTTACTCTCTTGCGTTCGAGTAAGGTCATATGTTTAGTTTTAAATTAGTCGGTGTTCTACGGGTTGTATACTGTCACAGTCTGCGTCTGCACCTTCCTGTCTCTGTCTACTGCACTCCACTTTCCATGATCCTCTCGTCTGCACACCTGATCTCACTCCCTCATCAGCCTCCCGTTCAGGGTCCTGTTCAGGGTCCTGTTCATCTGTTGCACCTGTTTTCCACATCATTATGTTTAATTCCACCATGTATTTAGTTCCCTCTGTTTGATTCGGTCTTTGTCGGTCATTGTCTATGCTACATTGTGTGTATCTTCTGCCTGTCTTCCTTGTACCTGTTTGGAGTTTTGTAGTAAATGTTTTGTATTGGAGCTTTTGGACTCAGCCTGTTCTTCTGCCTGCACCCACGCCGAGACAGAACGACCGACCTCAAAAAGAAAAATGGACCTTCCAGCTGTAGCCCTCCTCTGCCTGGAACAGGAAAACCGCTCCCTGGAGTCCCACACCAGGGATTTTCTGGAGTTGGCGTGCCTCACCCACTATTCTAACCGCTCGCTGTGTGTATTCTACATCGCCAGCCTCAGCGAGCGGTCCCGGGCACGCCTCCCAGGGAGCGGTCCTGACGAGGATTTCGCCGCCTGTGTGGAGTGGGTGCTGGTGTCCTGTGGATCTTCTTTCACCGTGGACGTCGTCACCAGCCCCACTCCAACACCAGAGCCCTCCTCTCCGCTGGTTCCTTCCAGCCCCGCCGAGCCCGAGCTCTCCTCTCCGCTGGTTCCGTCCAGCCCCGTCGAGCCCGAGCTCTCCTCTCCGCTGGTTCCGTCCAGCCCCGCCGAGCCCGAGCTTTCCTCTCTGCTGGTTCCGTCCAGCCCCACCGAGCCCGAGCTCTCCTCTCCGCTGGTTCCGTCCAGCCCCGCCAAGCCCGAGCTCTCCTCTCCGCTGGTTCCGTCCAGCCCCGCCGAGCCCGAGCTCTCCTCTTCGCTGGTTCCGGCCAGCCCCCCCGAGCCCGAGCTCCCCTCTTCGCTGGTTCCGTCCAGCCAGCGCCAGAGACCGTCCAGCCAGAGCCCGAGACCGTCCAGCCAGAGCCCGAGACCGTCCAGCCAGAGCCCGTGACCGTCCAGCCAGAGCCCATGACCGTCCAGCCTGAGCCCGAGAACGTGATCCCACCCAGCCTCCCTCTCCTACCTCCTCCCATCCATCACGTTTTCACCGTCTCCCCACCACTGCTTGGCAGCCCCACTGCTTCCCCGGAGTGCTTCGAGGAGGTAGATTCGTCGTGGGTCTGCCGGCCACCTACTCCATCAGGGTCGGGGGATCCCCGGTCTCCTCCTCGAACCTCCTCGACCTGGACTCTGCCGCAGCCCTCTGGTCCATTACCTCCACCATGGCTCTTACCTCCCTCACCTCCGCCGTGGCCCTTCAGCCCACCAGCTCCTCCAGGCTTCCTCGTCCCCCCGGTTCCCCCTTGGTCCTTCATCGACCCGCCCTCACCCTGGGACTACCCTCCTCTGGCTTCGCCTCGTCGCTGCATCCTTCGGGTTCAGTTGGGCTCTACTCTCCCTCCGGTTCCACCTTGGTCCTCGGTCGCTCTGGCTGCGCCGCGGTCTTCAGGATCCTCGTCTCGGCCTCAGTCGCCGGAGCTGTTGGTGTCGCCATGTCCCTCCAGCCTTTCTACATCGCCTGGTCTCGCTGGCTCGATGGCCTCACCCTGGTCTCCTCGATCACCTGCTCCGCCACCATTAGTCGGCTCCCTGGAGTCGTCAGTCCTGCCTTGTCCATGGCTCCTCCCTCCGTCATCTCCGCCGTGGCCGCCTGAAGGGTCTTCACCGCCGTGGCCGCCTGAAGGGTCTTCATCACCGTGGCCGCCTGAGGGGTTTTCACCGCCGTGGCCGCCTGAAGGGTCTTCACCGCCGTGGCTGCTTAAAGGGTCTTCACCGCCGTGGCCGCCTGAAGGGTCTTCACGGCCGTGGCCAACTGAAGGGTCTTCACCGCCGTGGCCGCCCGAAGGGTCCGCTCAGCCATGGCCACGCCTTCAGCCTGCTCCGCCATGCCCTCAGTCTGCTCCGCCACGCCCTCAGTCTGCTCCACCCTGGCCACGCCCTGCTCAGCCCTCAGTTCTATCACAGTCTGCGTCTGCACCGTCTGCACACCTGATCTCACTCCCTCATCAGCCTCCCGTTCAGCGTCCTGTTCATCTGTTGCACCTGTTTTCCACATCATTATGTTTGATTCCTCCATGTATTTAGTTCCCTCTGTTTGATTCAGTCTTTGTCGGTCGTTGTCTATGCTACATTGTGTGTATCTTCTGCCTGTCTTCCTTGTACCCGTTTGGAGTTTTGTAGTAAATGTTTTGTATTGGGGCTTTTGGACTCTGCCTGCACCCACGCCGTGACATATACGTATATAAACCAAATGATTTTGCTACTTGCTTTTATCTCTTTTTTTTTTTACTTTATTTCTTTTATTTGATTGAATTATTTTATTGTACTGGAAAGCACTTTGGATCAACTACGGTTGTGTTAAACTTGTGCTCTATAAATAAAGTTTGACTTGACTTGACCAATCAGGTAACAGACAGAGGATGATGCAGCGAGTATAAAAAGGAAGCAGAAAGGAAATGAAGGAAGGTCGGTAAATGAGAAGAACAGTGGAACAGTCAGCAGTCATAGTTCAAGTTACTCTTCATTCACACATGTATCTTTCTCTTAATATTACTAAGGATTTGTTGTGGAAGTGAACTTGACGGGTGAAGCTGGTAGACTCGGAGCATGAGGCGTCTGCAACTGCCGCTGTTTCCCAATTGGTCGAGAGAGTGAACACGAAAGTGGTTTCTTGCCGTGTATCTTTGTAACCTTTCAGATGCCAACAACGCGTTGATCGTTCCCCAAAACCTTACCGTCTCAGGTACTCACACCAAACTTAAGCCTGAAATCCACAACTGTGGTGTTGTTCTTTTCCCGACTGTGACCGATGAACATAACACACACACACATACGCCTCCACACGACTGCACACACACATGCATACATACGAGTTCATTCAATCAATGCTCAGAGCGAGCGCTTCTGTTTTTATTGTAGTTTCGTAGTTGCCATTTCTTCGCTCGTAGGCACTTCTCTTTAGCTTTTTCATTCAGCTGAGCTATGTGGGTTACGACATCGTAAGATGGATCAGATGGTGAGAGGTTGTTTCTTTGAGGCTGAAGTAGTTTTTCCATCGGACCTTGGAGCTTCCTGCCCACTTATAATTCAGCAGGTGACATCCCAACACTCTCTTGGACGGCAGAGTTGACAGCGAAACGAAGCTTGGGTATGTATTGGTCCCATTTCTTGTGGTTTTCCTCCAGGTAAGAGGCAATCATACATTTTAAGGTGCGGTTCACTCTCTTCGTCATGTTTGTCTGTGGATAGCACGCCGTCGTCAATTTCTGTGCAATGTTCCACTTTGAACACAATTCCTTGAAAAGTGATGAGACGAATTTGGTTCCTCGATCGGATAAGATGAAGTCTAGCACACCCCAACGGGTAAGAATTTCTTTCCGGAGAATCAGAGCAATGGTTTGTGCATTTGCTTTAGGTAAGTACATTAGGTACTGAACTTGTCATTTACCCAGTTGAGTCTTGAGATACAACTTGTCTTCCACAATCTTAAATTGTTCAGGTTTATTGTGCTTGTTCTCTGCTATTCTTTTGAAAATCTTTTGAATTCTTTTGATTTCAAGATCCTTATGTTGTTCTTCCCATAGGTCCATTGCAGTAAGTGGAAATTCAACTTCCTTCTTCAGGCTGGTGAACATGTTGCATGCAGGTAAGTTGGTGATTCTGGAAATGGCATCAGGCGCTGTATTTAATTTTCTTTTTCTGTATTCTAAAGAGTTGTATGTATTATATCCCAGTTCTTAGTCTAGTTATAGTTTGTTTATTTGTCAACCATCCTTACCTCTGTTTTACCCCCTTGTGGGTTTTATTTTCCCTGTTTTCTGTTATAAATAAACCTTGTGTGGTTGCGTATTGTCTGCAATTGGGTTCATCTATGTTCTTCATGACAATGACATAACCCATTATACTCCCAGTAATTAGAAAGATACTGTCCCAGAATTGTTCTAACTTTGAGCACGTCCAAAATATATGAGAGTGATTGGCAATCCAATGCCCACACTGTCGCCAGCATTGCTGTTACTTTTCACAACGTTTTAAAATTAAAACAGTAGTCTACACCAGTAGCTACTCATAACTTAGAATTGTATTATAATTGTATTTCATATAATATTAATCAACATTTTCTGTGATCGATTCGCACTACGGTAGCATTTTTCGACAAGGCAGCACAAATCGTCAGAACACCGGCGTCCCTTTATAGCTTCCGCCTATGTGTCGTCACACATTACGTCATGACATAACATTAATCGGAGATTGGCTTAGTTTCATTCATTCATCAGAGGCGCTATGCTGAGGGCCATTCCCTCAAAGTGTCATTCAATGCAGTTTGAGTTACCTCGAAAGGGAATTTTTCACAATTTAATATTAAATGACTTTAATATTATATCTATTTGTTAAAGGTGCAATGCAGAGTATGTGAGAGGAGTGGAGTGGGAGCGAAGCGAGGAGTGGAGCGGCATGATTTTTAATGGAGCGCGGAGCGGATTTTTAAAAGTCGGAGCGTCGTGGTTTTCACTGGCTCCGAGCGCGCTCCACTACCGCTCTATCACGAGGACAATTCATGCCAACAGCTCATTATAGAACTGCATTTTTAGTAAGGATTCACAAGTTAAACACATTACGCTAGCATGACACAGATGGATCACTCAAATCATAAAAAAATGTGAAGGTTATGATGATGCAGATGGACATGAGTGGTCGTGGGAGGTTATAGTTATCAAGCCTGTACTGAATATGAATATGATCGGGCACCACAATCTCATGAAAGTGCGTATCTATAGCACAAATTTTATTTCTCATGCCAATTATATGCCAAAAAATTGTTTTTGCGTGCAAATGACGCACACTAAACCCCTTGGTTAGGATAATGGGTGTGAAGGGCGTTCTTGCCATTAAGTGCGTATCGTAGGCTATGCACACGAGAAATAAAATATGTGCTATTGAGAATGTGGAGCTGACGTCATGCGTACCAGTACAAGTTGCATTGTGGGAAGGATTCGCCATCTTGGTTGGATACGCTATCCGTTGTCATGGTTACTTCGGCAGTGACACCGAGAGAAATAGCGGCAGAGAGAGAGAGAGCAGCTTGATATTTGTTTGTATTTTTGTCGATAAGGAACAGTTTCTTGCGAACAAATGAAGAAGGGGGGAGCAAAAGGAAAGTGGCTCTATCGGGAGAGAATAAATTACAACACCAAGCAGCATTATAGAGAAACGACTTGACAACAACATGGACCCGTACGACCTGCTACAGAATGGACGAAAGACCTGAAGCACTTCCACCTTACACATACCCTGACAGAGTCAATTACCTGGTTTATGGTATCAGTGCCTAACGTTACTTGCCTACACAATGCAAAGGAAGAGTTCAGAAGCTTATGAACAATTCAGCCGCGGCTGGGTGCAAGACTTAGAAACCCCCAAACCTGTAACGTTAAACTGCGAGAGTTCAGTCATATTTGTGTCACAGTGTCTGGTTGTGTTCCCTTGTTTGTCCACTAGATGTCCTCCTTCCCCTCGGTGTCATGTATTTCTGGAACTGCATTTCCCAGCATTCTGTCTGTCACTGTCACTCATCAGTTCATTGCACTCAGCTGTTCCCCGTAATCATTGTTCCCAGCTGTTCTGTGTTAGTCTTGTTAGTTATGTGTATATATTCCCTGTCTGTGTTAGTATGTGTACGGAGTCGTTGTAATTTGTCCCACACTTCTGTTGTGATTTCAAGGTTGGTTCTAGTATTTATCTGTTCTTGTTTTTGTTTTGTATTTGAATTGCCTTATTGGATTTTGACCCCTGCCTGGACTGGATTATGATTCATGGATTACCCTATTAAAAGAACATCTTACTGCAATTGGATCTGCTGTCTCTCTCCTGTGTGTGTCGTGACAGAACGACTCCATCATGCTAGGATCCAGCAGTACGGGTTTCCAAATCCGTCCCCCTACCACTAAGGAAGAGAGGGACGACTCAGTAATTTATTGGCTTTACGCCAACAGGGACAGTCGGTGGGAGGACTAGCTCAATTTTTTGGACCCTCTCAAGAGGTATGGGTTAAAATGAGGCAGCACTAAAGGATCTTTTTAATAATTGCCTTGACAACCCATTACCTAGATGTGAGATGATGGGGCTGGAGACTCTGGACTTCTGGGGGTTCACTAGTTATCTGCAAAGAAGGATTACGTCAGACCGATTTGTTGTTTCTGACAAGATGACTGAGTCCACAACAGCGTTTCCTGACGGGAGGGACCCGGCACCTGTGTCTCCGAAGAGAATGGCCAGCGTCGAGCCAGTGTCTCCGTCGGCCGCTAAGCGAGACCCTCCGTGGACCGCACCATCAGCCAGCACGGCTGCCTCCTTTGGACATGTCCGAGGGTGGAGTGGACTGCTGTCCAAGCTGGCCGATCAGCCGCTGTCATCTGTCCGAACAGCCAGTAGCGTGGGAAATTCACAGATCTCAGCAGTTATCAATTCCCCAGGCCGCCAGGCCAGAGTCTCGTTCGGCCGGACTATTGTCCCAGAGGTTGTCCCCAACAGCCCACTGTCGTCCGGGAGGCCGTTCCCCTGCCGGCCGCCGCCGAGCCTGTGACTCCGGACAAGATGGCCGCTGCTGAGCCAGGGTCTGTTCCAGAGCCGGTGCCAGTGCCGTCTATTCCAGAGCCGGTGTGTGATGTTTGCGAACCGGTGTCTGCTGTTCCTGAGTCCGAGCCAGTGGCCACAAACAAGATGGCCGAGCCAGTGTCTCCGGACAAGATGGCCGAGCCAGTGTCTCCGGACAAGATGGCCGAGCCAGTGTCTGCGGACACGATGGCCGATCCAGTGTCTCCGGACAAGATGGCCAATCCAGTGTCTCCGGACAAGAAGGCCGAGCCAGTGTCTCCGGACAAGAAGGCAGAGCCAGTGTCTCCGGACAAGATGGCCGATCCAGTGTCTCCGGACAAGATGGCCGATCCAGTGTCTCCGGACACGATGGCCGATCCAGTGTCTCCGGACACGATGGCCGATCCAGTGTCTCCGGACACGATGGCCGATCCAGTGTCTCCGGACACGATGGCCGATCCAGTGTCTCCGGACACGATGGCCGAGCCAGTGTCTCCGGACAAGATGGCCGAGCCAGTGTCTCCGGACAAGATGGCCGAGCCAGTGTCTCCGGACAAGATGGCCGAACTGGTATGTGTGTTGTCTGGTCCTAAGAGGTCTTCACCGCCCTGGCCACCCGAGGGGTCTGCTCCGCCCTGGCCGCCCGAAAGGTCTGCTCCGCTCTGGCCGCCCGAGAGGTCTTCACCGCCCTGGCCGCCTGAGGGGTCTTCACTGCCCTGGCCGCCCGAGGGGTCTTTACCGCCCTGGCCGCCCGAGGGGTCTTTACCGCCCTGGCCGCCCGAGGGGTCTTCACTGCCCTGGCCGCCCGAGGGATCTGCTGTTCCTGAGTCCGAGCCAGTGGCCACAAACAAGATGGCCGAGCCAGTGTCTCCGGACAAGATGGCCGAGCCAGTGTCTGCGGACACAATGGCCGATCCAGTGTCTCCGGACAAGATGGCCGATCCCTGACCGCCCGAGGGGTCTGCTCCGCCCTGGCCGCCCGATGGACCCTATGTTTCGCCCTGGTCCCTGATTAAGCCCGCACCCCTTGTTCCTGTCTCCCTTCATGGACCTGGCCCACCATCCCTCCCCCTGATCCTCCACCGTTCCACCTCCCTCCTGAACTCTTGTGATTGTGTTGTAGTTGTTGTCATGGAGTGTCTGGTAGCCACTCCGTAGAGGGGGGATTATGTCACAGTGTCTGGTTGTGTTCCCTTGTTTGTCCACTAGATGTCCTCCTTCCCCTCTGTGTCATGTACTTCTGGAACTGCATTTCCCAGCATTCTGTCTGTCACTGTCACTCATCAGTTCATTGCACACAGCTGTTCTCCGTAATCATTGTTCCCAGCTGTTCTGTGTTAGTCTTGTTAGATATGTGTATACAGTGCCGGCGCTATGGGGGGGCATTAGGGGGCAATGCCCCCCCAAATGTATTTTGTGCCCCCCCCAAATTGAATTATGATATAATTTACAAAATAATATCAGTTTAATTTAATTCTAATTTCAGTGAGAAATAGTACAAATATATGTCTACAAACGGCTCATTAGCTGAAAATACAATAAAGCCAACATAAAAACCAGTGTGACGCTGTGAGGAAACCCCCCTGCCGGCTCCGCCCCCCCAATCACGCACGTTAATACTTGAATGAAATGATTTTCAGTTGGCGCGACCGCGCGAGCTTCCTGCATTCAAAACAAAGTAAACAGATGAAAACTCTCCAAAAATGGAAATTAGAAAATGGTTCAATACCACAGTTTCTCCTTACACATCGATTACCCCTACAGCAAGACAACGACAGCCCGGCTTTGGTATTTGGTGCTTCTACCGTGCAGTGTTGTAGTCGAGACCGAGACCAAAGACAGTCGAGTCCGAGTCGTAAGTGTAGCTATTTATCTAACTGGCATGTACTGTAATGTTCACTATGTGTTGTCACGTGATGAAACTAATAGTTTAGTTGGCCTAGTTTTTGCGCTGCCCATTGTCCTGAAATGTCACTCACTCCCGCCGTGGAGAAACAGGTGTTTAAGCCTATATTTTCTTGTAAATGGAAATTGTAGAATAATATCTGTGTATGTTGTGGGTGTTTTTTATTTGTTAAAGGTGTTAAAGGTTTTATTTGATAAAGGTAACTACATGATGCTTTTTAAGGCTACGAATGCTTATGTTAGAACATAGCAGAATAAAGATGAGTAACTTAGCTTTTTTTTTCTCACTTCCGCAATTGAGATAGCATATAAACGGCTATTCTGTCAGTGAGAGACTGTGTACATGTTCGTTAGCTTTGCTATTATAAAGCTGTGGTCAGAGTCGGTCTTGCAATTTTTTTTTTGTATAGGCCTATTTAACCCTTGATCAAATTTCTTAAGAGTCGCTCGTCTTGCAACAATGTGTAATGTTTTATGTGTTTATTGTGTGGGTTGCATTACTTCATGTTAATAGCTAACAGAAAAGGCAGTAGCAATAATAAATATAGGATATCTAATATCGGAAAAAAGTCCCCATATACCTAGTGCCCACCCATTGAAAATAAATGCCCCCCTGCTAAAAGCGGTCTGAAGCCGGCTCTGTGTGTATATATTCCCTGTCTGTGTTAGTATGTTTACGGAGTCCTTGTAATTTGTCCCACACTTCTGTTGTGATTTCAAGGTTGGTTCTAGTATTTATCTGTTCTTGTTTTTGTTTTGTATTTGAATTGCCTTATTTGACCCTTGCCTGGACTGGATTATGATTTATGGATTACCCTATTAAAAGAACATCTTACTGCAATTGGATCTGCTGTCTCTCTTCTGTGTGTGTCGTGACAACTTGATGTTTCAGCCCTCATTCATATGTGGAAATAGATCTGATATGAATCATCAGATACATGCATTTGCAACCGGCAGTGCAACGTCAAGCGAACATATCGGACATTCTCGTCAATGCGAGTCGTACGTCATTAAAAAAGTCTTTTTAAAACATTTCACGGTACAGATATATCTATAACAAATTAAACAACTATAGTTGAATAACAGATTAGCTATTAATTTCATTCGTCTGTGTTAAATACAATATGAACGTCTCTGGTTACGTATGTAACCCTAGTTCCCTGAAGGGAACGAGACGCTGCGTGTAAACGCCGTGGGAACGCCTCTGCGTGACGAGTCATGAAGCACGTATGAAATCTGTCCAATGGCGAGACGGAACGTCATAGGCGGGGTGACGTATCGACCAGGAAACTATAAAGCATCCCCGAAACACAAGCGCAACAGCTTCTGATAGGACTGAAGCAAGCGCTCACGGGCATGCTGGGAGTATGGCATAGACACGCAGCGTCTCGTTCCCTTCAGGGAACTAGGGTTACATACGTAACCAGAGACGTTCCCATTCAGGGAACTTCGAGCTGCGTGTAAACGCCGTGGGAACGCTAATACCAACGCCGCCATGCGAGCAGGTGTCCGTTGTATGAAATCAGGCACATATTTAGACGAAAGCACCTGCGCCCCTGGAGCGGAGCTACCATACCCCTGGTTGAGTGAGCCCAGACAGCCAAAGGAGAAGGCTGACCGGCGGACTCATATGCAAACGAGATGGCCTCGACCACTCACTTACTCAACCTCTGCTCAGATGCGGGACAACCTTTCTTCGGAGGTCCAAAACAAACAGATAACTGTTCAGGCTTTCTCCACAGGGCAGCTCTGTGGACATAAGCATCTAGAGCCCTCAGAGGGCAGAGCAGATTAGTTTCTCTTGGTCTGACCTCACAATACCACGAAGAAAAAGAATTACCAGTGGGTATCTCCCGTGAAAAGCTCCACTCAAAGGGACGTGGTAAGCAGATAGGCCACCACATACACCTTTAGTGTGGAGTGGGATAACCCTGTGGAGAAATGCTCCAAAGGAATTCCAGCACCGCCACACCGGGCAGTTAACTGGGTCCAACTGGTGTTCTCCCCACCAAGAGGTGAAACATTGCCACCTCAAGGCATATAATCTCCTCGTGGACGGAGCTCTGGATTGGAGGATGGTCTCCACGACCTCAGTCGAGAGACCCGATTCTATGAGCTGGGCCCCCTCAGAGGCCAAGCCACAACCTCCATAGATCTGGGCGGGGGTGAAGTATCGACCCGCATCCATACTCGGGCCGGCCAACGCGGGGCTACTAACAGTAGAAAGACCCCGACTCGGTGAACCCTCTCCAGAACTCCTGGGAGCAGAGCAATCGGGGGAAATGCGTACAGGGGTGACCTCGGCCACTCCTGTACCATCACATCCAACCCCAGAGGGGCTGGTGGATACAGAGAAACCACAGCCTGCAGTGTCTCAGTCCCTGGATTCAAATAGGCCTACCCCGGTATGACCGAAATGACTCCATAGGAGCTCCACCACCTCGGGGTGGAGTCTCCACTCCCCGGGCCTCGGCCCCTGCCTCGACAGGATGTCTGCTCCCCGATTTAAATATCCTGGGATATATAATCGCCAAAGAAAGAAGCTTCCCCTGGGCCCACAGAAGGATCTGGCGCTAGCCTGAATAATGGACATGAGCGCAGACCCCCTTGATGGTCTATAAAAAGACCACCGATGTGCTGTCTGACCGGACAAGAACATGGTGACCCCTCAGGTCTGGGAGAAAGTCCACAGACCCCGGGCCGAGCGACCACTCATGATCGCCCCCAGCCCGTGAGGGAGGCGTATATCGTTAGCTTCTTTGGAACAATGAAGTAACGGTTGTAATACCCCAACTCTCTGTCGGGGGGAAGAACTCGTTCTATCGCCCCCTTCAGTAACAGAGCTTTCACCTCTTGTTCCATGACCAGAGCCTGCTCGGGGGATACCACTGTAGGCAAAATCCCGCGAAAACGAGGCGGACGTGACCTGAACTTGATCGCGTACCCGCGTTCGATAGTCTGCAGGACCCATCGAGATATATTTGGAAGACTTTCCCATTCTGCCAGAAATTCCACTAAGGGTACCAGTCTCTCGAGACTGGCCTCTGGAGTAATTATAGAGACAGAAACAGTGCCCTGTGACCGCGCACAGGCAGGGTTTAACGACTGTTCTGTATCGCTCCTCGGAGCAAACGAGCTTCCCTCGGGAAACTACTCGCTAGGACCGCCTGCGCCCACCCTCACAGGCAGGTTCAGCAGAACGGGTCCCTGCAGACCCCCCTGGTGGTTTATGTAAGAGACCACAGACATGTTGTCTGACCGGACAAGAACATGATGATCTCTGAGGTCTGGGAGAAAGTGTTTCAGAGCCTGAAACACCGCCATCATCTCTAGACAATTTATATGCCATCGGAGATGATGGTCTTGCCACAACCCGCGGGCCGAGCGACCACTCATGATCACTCCCCAGCCCGTGAGAGAGGCATCCGTCGTCACCGTTACCCGGCGACACGGGGCTCCCAGCGCAGGTCCCAGGGACAGGAACCAAGGTTCTTTCCACATAGCCAGGGCACGGAGACCACGTCGCGTGACCTTGATCTTGCGGAGCGGCTTTCCCCTCGGGGAGAACCCCTTGGTCCTGAGCCACCACTGTAGTGGTCTCATGTACAGCAGGCCGCACGGTAACACGTTGGATGCTGCTGCCATCAGACCCAGAATTCTCTGGAATTCCTTTACAGTGAGTGACTGGCCTAGCTTCACTTGCTTGACAGTCGAGATAATCGAGGCTATACAAGCCGGCGACAGACGTGCCTGCATCGTCGTCGAATCCCATACCACGCCTAGAAAAGTGGTCCGCTGAACTGGCGAAAGCACACTCTTCTTGGCGTTGAGTCTCAACCCCAACCTTCTGATGTGGGCGAGGACGGCATCTCGATGCCGAATCGCCTGATGCTCCGATCCGTCACCACTGTGGGCAAAACCCCCCGGAAACGAGGTGGACGCGACCTGAACTGGATCGCGTACCCGCGTTCGATAGTCTGCAGGACCCAACGAGATATATTTGGAAGACTTCCCCATTCTACCAGAAATTCTACTAAGGGTACCAGTCTCTCGAGACTGGCCTCTGGAGTAGTTTTTAAAACAGAAACAGCGCCCTGTGACCGCGCACAGGCAGGGTTTAACGACCGTTCTGTATCGCTCCTCGGAGCAAACGAGCGTCCCTCGGGAAATCGCTCGCTGGGACCGTCTGCACCCCCCATTACAGGCAGGGTTGGCAGAACGAACCCCTGAGGGCACCGAGAGAGAGCGGGCGCCGGATTCAGCGGCGAACACCTCTGTCTCACGGTGGGGACCACCCTCAGTAGCCTGACACCAGTGGCGTCAGGACTTCTTCGACGAAGCCTTCCTGGCGACAATAACCGTCCTCAGATCGGTTCTATCCCGGGAAGACCTCGCCTGAGAACGCCGCGTCTCAGCCCAGTTTTGCTGGGGAGGAGCCCGAGACGCGACGCTCTTCTTCTGCTGCGCCCTATGCGAGGAACCCGACGGGCGGGGCTGCTCTCGCCCAGCAGCCCCCGAAGGATGAGTACGGAGGGGGAGACATTTCTGGAGCGCCGCTGCCTGTTTTTTCGGTCGACAGCGGCGCATCCAGGAGAAAAGCTTTATCTTTCTCCTTCATATTAGCCAGATTTAGCCACAGATGCCTCTCCGTGGCCACCAGGGCTGTTATAGAGCGGCCGACTGATCTGGCCGTCTCCTTGGTGGCACGGAGAGAAATATCTGCCGCCTGACGCAGTATCTCATTAATCACGTCAGTGCCGACGACCTCCCCCTCACTCATATCTCCTAGACCCAGCAATATTAGCATACATAGAGGTCTGGTGTGTCAAAATTCTAGCTGACACTGGTTTGTTCCACGATCTACACACCTCGGTGTGTAGATCGGGGAAGAAGGGCAAACACCGGCATGGAGGTAGTGAGTGTGATTTTAAAAATCTCTCATCCATTTTACTCTCTCGACTCTTGTTTCTCAACTGGCCATTCAATGCTTAATTTTTCCACAGCCCGAGTCAAAAACTTTTTTTTTTTACTACATTCGCGGGAGACTGGGATGGCAAACGAGCTTCCCTCGCTCTCCACTGAGTCCATAGACTCTGCATCCACACTTTCAACATCCAGCTCCTCAGAACTGGATAAATGAAGTGATGGCGCCTCAGCCCGGGCAGGAGAAACCGCAACGCGGACCCCCGCAGCGAGAACTGAGGCACTGGATCTACCAGGTAAGGGCAGAGAATGGGCGGGGCCCGTCTCAATCCCCGCTGATAGATCCATCTGCGATCCCCATGACGCAAGCCTTCGCTGTGCCTCGGCAGCAGCGGGACCCGAGCCGCGGGGAGCGCGCACCGAACCACTCTCCTCGAAGAGTGCCCGGCGGGAGCGAAGTGTCTTCATGGCAGACACTCGCAGTGCTCACAGCCGGCCCCCTCGAGAGCCGAAAATAAACGATCTAAAAGCCCAATATGATCGATCCAGCAGAATCTTAACACATTCATTCACTGCCCAACAACGTGCTAACGAATGTTCCCTTAAAGTTGCTTGGATTCTGGGCCAACATAAAAAACCATTTACTGATGCAGGGGTTGTCAAGGAGTGCATGAGTGCGGTGGCTGAAACCTTACTTGAGGGAAAACAAAAAGAAGACATGTGTGTAAAAATCAAGCAAATACCTATGTCAGCATCATCAGCCACAAAGAAAACAGAAATATTAACCCAGGATGTGCTAGCTCAGCTGGATGAAGCAATTCACAAGGCACCATGCATAGGCTTAGCTGTAGATGAGTCCACTGATGTGTCTGACAATGCTCAGCTGTTAGTTTTTGTAAGGTTCTTTAACATAGACAAGGAAAAGTTCTGTGAAGACCTGTTAGGTGTCACACCCCTTCAGACCAGTACAAGAGGAGAGGACATCTACCTGGCTATAAAGGAGATGTTAAAGAAGAGGGCAATAGAGATTAAACAAATGGTTTCAATAACCACAGATGGAGCCCTCTGCCATGGTAGGGAGAGAGAGAGGAGCTGTGGCAAGACTGAAAGAGGACAATCCTCAACTCATCTCTTGCCACTGCATAATTCATCAGTCAGTCCTGTGCTCCACCCTGTCAGATGAGTATGCTGAGGTGATGAACACAATGATGAGAATGATAAACTTTCTCAGAGCTTCCTCTTCCCATCAGCATCGCATGCTCAGGGAATTCCTCAGAGAAGTTGATGCAAATGCTGATGATCTCCTGTTACACAACAATGTAAGATGGCTCAGCAAAGGTAGGGTGTTGGAGCGCTTTTGGTCTATCCGAGGGGAAATCGCAGCTTTCTTGGCACAGCTGAAGAGCCAGAAGGCAACACCATTTTCTCTCTTTTTGGAGGATGACAAGAAGATGGATATTGTGGCTTTTTTGGTTGATATCACTTCACACCTGAATGAACTGAATTTAAAGCTACAGGGCAAGGACAATTCAGTTTGTGATCTGATGACAGCTGTGCGCTCCTTTCAGAGGAAACTTGCGCTGTTTAGGGAAGACCTGCAGGGAGACTGTGCACACTTCCCAACTGTGAAGGAACAGGTTCAGGGTGAGAGAGAGGTGTCTTCTTTTGTTGACTTTGTTGACAAGCTGATTGTAAATTTCAGCAAGCGTTTTGACAGCTTCAGCCTTGGACAGCAGCTCACCCTGTTCATTCAGAACCCATTCCTCATCACAGATGTCAGGGAGTTCTCAAAGGAAGTCACACTACTCTTCAAGTGGGCAGATGCTGGGCCTCTCCAGATGCAACTTGTCGATCTCCAAGCAGATGTGGCCTTGAAAGAGCATTTTGGAAAATCTGATCCTGCCACTTTCTGGCTTCAAATGGTCTCAGAGACCGCTTTCCCGGGTCTGAGGAAAGTAGCCTTGTACATCTTTACCATGTTTGGCTCTACATACAACTGTGAGGCTGCTTTCTCCACAATGAACATTATTAAAAGCAAATATAGATCCAGGCTCACCAACGAGCACCTACACATGTGTATGAGAATGGCCCTAACACCATTCCAGCCCAGATTTAAAATGCTGGCAGGACAAGCAAGGGCTCACTTTTCTCACTAAGCAAGAGAAAGTGAGGAAGTGGGATATAAAAGGGAAAGAAAGAGAAAAGGAAGTGTTAAAGTTGTTCGATTGTTAATATGTGTTAAGATCGTTTATTATAAAATGTTAAAATTAAGTTAAAATTAATTTAAACTTAAGATGTGAAAGGGAGTTAACTAAAAACTAAAAGGGAAACTCAAGCTGTACTTTTTATTTTAATTTTCTAAATTTAAGCACTTTATTTTGAGACGCACATTTTTCAAAAGCTCTCTGTTGTGTTTTATTTATTTATAATTTATTTTTAAATGCAGCCTTTATTTCATTTAAATTGATAATTTATTATTAGAGTACTTATTATTTATGATCCTTACAGTTCAATATATAAACTGACAATAAATATTGTTGAAATATTATTGAATTGGACTTTTATTTTATTTGACAGTCGTCTGTTGACTAGACTTCTTACATATTTTCATACAACTAACGTTACTAGGCTGTGGCACTGAAAGATAACGCTTGACATTTAAAAATTATAAAGTTAGTCATTGTGATGTTGCGGACCTTTGCTTGATGGAATTTTCTCTAACTGGACCTCTTAGAATTTTAATTGAATACCTCTGGTCTAGGGCATGCAGAGGCACGTGCTGTTACAATAATGTCATTTTTGGCGCACGCACCTTTGGGCTCATGCGAAGGCGCCGAGTTTAAACAAGGCGTTGCGCTTTAACCAGCTCAGCCACAGCAACAGCTCATGTTTAGCCAGCTAAACTTTTACTACCCTGTTAGAAAAAATATATAGTTGCATAGTTTCATGTGGTTCTTCTCCCTCGCTGTATTATGGGTTTGCTATGTGGAGAGAATGTGCTGGTTACGTTTGTGAGACAATCAGCTGATTATTATATTATATTATATTATACTATGGCTTTGTAAACTTCATCCATGATGTGGTTTATAATAGACTGTGGTACAGAAACAGTGACAATGTTACACACTTCTGGCTTACTCTGGCTATTCTCTGCTGTCTCGACGATATGTTTGTCTCGTTTTAACCACCGTAGCTTCATCGAATGGGAGGGGTGAGCAGTGCGCTGAGCCCTTAGTGCAAACTCCCAACTGAACCACTAGATGTCGCTAAAAATCACACACTGCACCTTTAAAATTGCTACTTCTATAAATAACATTAGTGAAAAAGAAAGGTCACAACTTAATGTAGTTTTGACTGTTCATTAGTTACTTCTTAGTTATTTTTCTTGAACCTTAATTAGTAGATAATTAGTAGTAGCCTAGTTCTGCAGGAGGTATGATAGAATTCATTAGTTCCCTTTCGTAGTCACTCCGAGTTACATCGGATGACAAGAATGGGGTTTCGCCAAGAAAGTCAATCATCTTCAAGTATTATAAAAAGAGCCAATGGCGATGAAATGCCATGGGTCTGCAGAATTTGCATAGCATATCTCCGCCCTACCGCATGGGTATTTGGGACTTGAGGGTGACCATGTGGAACAATCCAACGATACGTCCTCGGAACACGCCCCCCTCTGCAGTATTGCAACCCGTGAGTGCCGTGGTGATTCAGGCGGGTCCATCTACGGATGCCCCGCGTGTTTCATTTGGCGCTCCAGAGGATGACTCAATGTCGATCGCGGCATCACAAGGCGGGCAGGAGTCCTCGGGAAGTGATGATGCGGCTGCGTTGCCTACCTCGGGAGTGCCAGAGTTACCCGTGTCAGATCCCAAGATGACGGCCATGCTTTCCTGGGCCGCTGTGAGCATCGGGCTAGAGTGGAACCCTCCGCCCTGCCCAGAGCGCTCACGGTTGGATGATGACAATGGTTTTTGGGCGCCCCAACCCCAATTCTATTCTTCCCGGAAGGGCATTAGGAGCTGTCGAAGTCATGGAAGGCTCCATTGACCTCCCGAGAACGAGTTTCCAGGCATGTTGTTGTCTCCACAGATGCCTCTGCCATGTGCAATGGCCATGCTGCCGCGGGCTCCTGGACAGGACTCCAGCGTCGCCTGCATGTCAATTGCCTTGAGTTGCTGGCAGTACACCTTGCCCTGCACCGTTTCCACACGTTGCTCAAGGGTCAACATGTACTAGTCCGTTCAGACAATACCAAGACAGTAGCATACATCAACCATCAAGGTGGTCTACGCTCCCGCCGTTTGTCGCAACTCGCACGCCACCTTCTCCTATGAAGTCAGAAGCACCTTCGTGCTATTTACATTCCAGGAGATTGGAACCTTGCAGCCAAAGAGCTGTCACGGTTACGGCCCTTCTCCAGCGAATGGTGACTCCATCCCCAATTGGTACAGCTGATTTGGGAACAGTTTGGCGGCACACAGGTAGACCTGTTTGCCTCCCACGAGCACAGCTGGCCGCAGTATGCGTAGGCCCCCAGTGAGCCTTCTCGCACGGACCCTGTGCAAGATCAAGGAGGACGAGGAGCAGGTCATTCTGGTTGCGCCGCACTGGCCCACACGGACCTGGTTCTTCAAACTGATACTCCTCGCGTAGTAGGAAGGACCTCCTTTCTCAGAGACGGGGCACCCTCTGGCACCCTCGTCCCGATCTTTGGAGCACCTGCGGTGGCGGCTACCATCACTTCCGCTAGAGCATCGAGAAGACCCCAGGAGATGCTCGATCAGTGTCGTACTTTCCTTCCTGCAAGATGGGTTGGAGTGAAGGCTGTCTCCCTCGACCCAGAAGGTGTATGTGGCCGCTATCGCCGCATATCACAAAGCAGTTGAAGGTAAGTCTCTGGGGAAGCACGACCTGATCGTCAGGTTCCTGAGAGGAGCGAGGAGACTGAATCCTCCTCGCCCTTCTCTCGTTCCCTCTTGGGACCTCTCAGTGGTTTTAAATGCCCTGCAGAGGGCTCCCTAGGCCTCTGCAATCAGTTGAGATTAAGTTCCTGTCAATAAAGACAGTGCTCCTGGTTGCACTGGGCTCCATCAAGAGGGTAGGGGACCTGCACGCATTCTCCGTTGATGAAGCATGCCTGGAATTCAGGCCGGGTTACTCTCACGTGATCCTGAGACCCCGGCCTGGACATGTGCCCAAGGTTGCTACCACTCCCTTCCGGGACCAGGTAGTGAACCTGCTTGCGCTGCCCCTGGAGGAGGCAGACCCAGCCTTGCCACTGCTCTGTCCAGTACGTCCGTGCCACTTCCGCTGTACCGCTGGGTAGATGCCTGAGTTCAGTCTTGGCTCCTCAGTGAAGACATAACTGCCTTTGCGTCTGCATTTACCTTAAATACCCACGCGGTGGGGCAGAGATATGCTATGCAAATTCTGCAGACCCATGGCATTTATTTCATCGCCTTTGGCCTGTTTTATAATACTCGAAAATGATTGGCTTTCTAGGCGAAACCCCATTCGTCTCCGTTCCCTACTCAGGGAACGAGGGTTACATACGTAACCGAGACGTTATTGATTTACTGATACTTAATACGATTATAAAATTAGGGATGCACCGAATATTCGGCCGCCGAAAGAAAGACTTTTATCACCAAAACAATACGGCCGAAATGTTGTGATGACGCAAACAGAAACCGCGACCTGCACGTGCTTGTCTGAAGCAACATGTCTGTGGTGTGGACGTATTTCAGTGTATCTGAACCCGCGATGAGACGGAAACCTTGTTTATCCACCTATATCTGCTCTAAACAATGCGCGCCGCCATTACAACGACTTCTGTTGCGAGAGGGTCAAGAGCGGTGAGCGCGCTGTCTGTGGAGACTCGCGCTGCGGAGGCAGGCGAAAGTATAAACAAGGCAGCGCGAGTCTCCACAGACAGCGCGCTCACCGCTCTTGACCCGCTCGCAACCGGAGTGGTCGTCATGGCGGCACGCATTGTTTAGAGCAGATATAGGTGGATGAAACAATTAAAAATTATAAATAAGACTCGCGCTGCAGAGGCAGGCGAAAGTAAACAAGGCAGCGCGAGTCTCCACAAACAGCGCGTGCACCGCTCCAAACGGTCGAGGCGTTTATACTTGACGCGCTCTCCGTTGTACTATTCCTTGAAACGACAGGGGACGACTCAAGTAACTGTCCTCTAACCATCAGGAATCGGTGAGAAGAAGACAGATAAATACATGACAATGTTTATTTTTTAGTATTCCACCACCAATACAAAAATAATCATGTAAAACCCAGTAAACCCTGAGATTATTACTTGTGACATTACAAAAAAAATATGTATATGGGAACATGTATGTATAGAACTAAATTAATGCTCTCTTAAATATTTTCTACATTCACTAAACATGTTTCATTAAGTTTCATGTACATTTGTATTAAACATGGACCATTGTTCATTTAAAAAGGCTTTTTATGCTATTGTATGCTAAATTTTTAAAATTTAACTAATTTAGACATGCAAACTGAGTGCTAGTGTGATGAGAAGTTTGCGCTTGGCTTTGTTTTTGAGAGAACATTTCATTTTAAAACCTTTCTGCAGGCCAGTAGATTATTATTTAGTGTACACATGAGTGGGGTCCAGTTAAACATTTTAGTTTGAATTTTATTTTATACTGTGCATTGTGCTAAATAAATATTTGCATAATTTGTAATTGATTTATTCTTTGAAAATGTTATATTAATTTATGCAATTGCAATGCCTTGATTTTAGTAAAGTTTGTACACAGTCGTAGCCATAAATGCAATGATACTAATAATTGGCATAATTTCTTTCGGTGTTTCGGTTTTCGGTTTTCGGCCTTGGTTTCCTCTTTTTCGGTTTTCGGTTTCGGCCAAGAATTTTCATTTCGGTGCATCCCTACATAAAATTATATTACATACTGATTAGTTAACACATCTTACTTAACAGTTAACAGTAGTGAAGAAGTAGTTTATGAAGAATTACCTATTAGTTCTTGAATAATTCCCTATTAGTTATGCAATAAGTAAGAAACAGTATTCTAAAGTGTTACCAACTCTTCTTCTAAAATGAATCCTTTTTTATTGCCTGTGTGTGAAGGGCTTGTAATCACACATTTGAATGATCCACTTGTCGGGTTTACAATTATCCACTTTGCTATTACCTCTGAAGGCCAGTTCCCTTTCGAAGGGAACTCAACAATACGTCGAATGACGCAATGGGGAACGCCTCAGGCGTGACAGGTCTCTGAAATCAAATATCAACTCACAGTAATCAGGTTGACCGGCGACAGCTCGTGCATCATCAGCTTGAATGATGAGCGCGTCAATCTGGATGTATAAGAAGGGCGCCTTGAAACCGTGACAACATCTTTTTCGTCTTCAGGGACTGTTTGTCTGTGTGATAGAATCAACGATTAAGCGCGCAGAGACGTGGAGAAACACTTTGCGTGAGTGTGCCGACTGGTGTCTAGATATTTGACACCGGAGGATTCACACGATCTGCGCGTGTTCTGCCTGAGAGAAGAGCATTCGCGGGAAGCTCTCGAGGGAGTTTTTTGCGCGAACTGAGAGTTTTCCTTTCAGAACTCTCTGCTCTCGTCTGACCCACTTCTCGAGGGAAGTGGGCGCGGCATCTGAACCCCGCGGTTCCAGTTCCCGCTCGGGCTGAGGCTCAGTGGCGGTTGAGCTCGTGGAGCTTTCAGATGGAGCTGGCAGATTATCGGGAGAGGGGCGTTAACCTCGCGGATGATCTACCAGCTGACGAGGGTGAGTTACAGATTAACGTTGAACATCTAAGAAGAGAGAAAATGAGCGCTCTCTCTCTTTGGTGAATCTGTAACTGTTCTCTTCGGGCAGGGCAGGAGTTGGCTGTAATATATATATATATATATATATATATAGAGAGAGAGAGAGAGAGAAGGATGTCAGTTTGGTTGAATCCGTTCTCCTCACGTCTCTATCTGCATCAGCGGGCTAGTTTCGCTGCTGTGGAGGGAGCCGTGGAGCACGGATATGTGTCGATGCCGCCAGTGGACGAGACGTTGGCTAACTATCTCGTCTCTGGTTGGTCCTCTTCACTAAGAGCTCTGACCCTGTCATCCAAGCTGCTCAAGACATCTTCATGCTTGAATGACAGAGCGTACACGGCAGCAGGTCAGGCAGGTGCGGTTCTGCACGCCCTTGTGGTCCTCAGGCCTACCAGACTGATCTGCTGCGGGACTCCGGGCCACCAAGCAATCTGCTGTTCCGTCGGTGCTATGGTGGCCACGGAGAGACATCTGTGGGAGCTCCCACATACTGTGGTTGCCGGGTTACAGGCCTCACCAGGCCTTCCTGGTTATGAGCTCCCACTGATTGTGGTCGCCAGGTTACAGGCCTCACCAGGCCTTCCTGGTTATGAGATCCCACATGCTGTGGTCGCTGGGTTACAGGCTTCACCAGGCCTTCCTGGTTATGAGCTCCCACATACTGTGGTCGCCAGGTTAATGGCCTCACCAGGCCTTCCTGGTTATGAGCTTCCACATATTGTGGTCAGAGGTTACAGGCCTCACCAGGCCTTCCTGGTTATGAGCTCCCACATACTGTGGTCGCCAGGTTACAGGCCTCACTAAGCCTTCCTGGTTATGAGCTCCCACACATTGTGGTCGCTACGTTACAGGCCTCAAAGGGGCCTTCCTGGTTATAGTTCCCACATACTGTGGTTGCCGGGTTACAGGCCTCACCAGGCCTTCCTGGTTATGAACTCCCATTTATTGTGATCGCCAGGTTACAGGCCTCACCAGGCCTTCCTGGTTATGAGCTCCCACATGCTGTGGTCGCTGGGTTACAGGCTTTACCAGGCCTTCCTGGTTATGAGCTCCCACATACTGTGGTCACCAGGATACGAGCTCTCACATACTGTGGTCGCCAGGTTAAAGGCCTCACCGGGCCTTCCTGGTTATGAGCTCCCACACATTGTGGTCACCAGGTTACAGGCCTCACCAGGCCTTCCTGGTTATGAGCTCTCACATACTGTGGTCGCCAGGTTACAGGCCTCACCAGGCCTTCCTGGTTATGAGCTCCCACACATTGTGGTCGCTAGGTTACAGGCCTCAAAGGGGCCTTCCTGGTTATGAGTTCCCACATACTGTGGTAGTCAGGTTATAGGCCTCACCAGGCCTTCCGGTTGATGAGCTCCCACACATTGTGGTTGCTAGGTTACAGGCCTCAAAGGGGCCTTCCTGGTTATGAGTTCCCACATACTGTGGTAGTCAGTTTACAGGCCTCACCCAGCCTTCCTGAATGTGGGCTCCCACATGCTGCGGTAGCCAGACTACAGCCTCACCACCTTTCCTGAGCACTTTGCTCCCACTCTGTGGTCACCAGGCTTCAGGCTTCATTTGCCTTCCTGGTTATGAGTTGTCACATGTCAGGTTGCAGGCTTCACCCGGCCTTCCTGAATGTGAAACCCCCACTTTTCGTGGTCGCTAAGTTGTAGTGGTGAGTCTTCACATGTCAGGCTGCAGGCCTCAGCGGCCTTCCTGAATGTGAGCTCCCCATGCATTGGGACTATCGGGTGTTAGGCCTTGTCAGGCCTTCCTGATTATGGGTTCCCACTTGTTGTGGCTGCCAGGTTACAGGCCTCAAGTTCGGCCTTCCTGAATTCAGAGTGAAGTACACGAACCCATACTTCACCTATTATTGTGGTAAATCACTTGACGGGATGTCGTGTGTACTTTCTAAAATCCATTTCGTATGGTAAGGGTCACATGCGGTATGCTTCGGTCCCTTCTTATGTGGGTCAGACCCCGGTCTTCCCTTGGGTCCCACTTTAAGAGGCATCCTGTCACTTAAGTAGGCTACAGGGACGCCCTTCTCTGGCTAACTTCTGGAAGAAGTAGCCTCCACTTGGTGGAGTAAGCTCCCACAGGTTGTGGTCACCAGGCTGGGTCTCACTGACCTTCCTGAGTACGAGCTCCCACCCAATGTGGTCGCCAGGTTACAGGCCTTACCAGGCCTTCCTGGTCATGAGCTCCCACACACTGTGGTCACCAGGTTACAGGCCTCAACAGGCCTTCCTGGTTATGAGCTCCCACATATTGTGGTTGCTGGGTTACAGGCCTCAACAGGCCTTCCTGAATTCAGAGTGAAGTACACAAACCCATACTTCACCTTTTATTGTGGTAAGTCACCCGATGAGATGTCTTGTGCACTTTTTAAAATCCATTTCTTATGGTGAGGGTCACGCGCAGTATGCTTCGGTTCCTTCTTATGGTTCAGACTCCGGTTCTTCACTTTGGGTCCCACTCTAGATGTGTCTTTGTCGCAATACATTACGACAGGCACTTCCCTTGTTCAAGCTATCTCCCACAACTGGTGATTTTAGGTCTCATTAGACCTTTTTCGAGGTAGCCCCACATTGTGGGTCTGTCAGGTTTCTAGCCTCTGGCTTTCCTGAAGGATGAGCTTCCACATGCTGTGGTCGTTGGGTTTCAGGCCGCACAATGTACGGCCTTCCTGACATGGGCCCTCATGTTTCAGAGCTCCCCACACAGGGGGTCATCAGGTCTTAGGTCTCATTGACCTTCCTGGTTTTGATCCCTCTCTTACTTCCTCAGTGCTCAAAGCGAGCACTGGGTGGAAACTCGTGGATTGAGTGTACGATTCCTGTTGTTTTGAGGTTGAGTCACACTCTCCGGAGGATCCCGTCTCTGTGATCCGAAACTCGATGGTTTCTGCCAGCTTCGCGGGCCTTCAGTTTTTGGATGCCTTTCCTAGGCAATTTCCAGAGGCTCTGTCTTGGACGGACAGGCTATGGCCAGACTGTGTGTCTTAGTACAGATCACCAGGCCAGCCTGGGGGCATTTCAGGAGGAGCGTTCTCCTGAATAATGACTGGCTGGGGGTCCCTTTGGCCCCCTAGCCACACTCCCTAGAAGGGACCCCTTCTATTTTGAAGTTGTGGTCCTAAAGCCTTTGAGCTGGCCCCGATTTACCCACGTTATTACGTTCTGGTTTTTCTTGGTTCATTAGCTTGGGCTATGACCGGTAGGGAGTGCTGTCACTGATAGCCCAATGTAACATAGGGTGAGTGGTTTCAGTGTTCCTTGGCATTACTGGTTCTGACAGTTGTCACTGCCTTTTCGGCATGCACTCCCCTCAGCATGGCGGAGTGGGTATTTCGTTCCCCACTGCGTCATTCGACGTATTGTTGAGTTCCCTTCGAAAGGGAACGTCTCAGGTTACGACTGTAACCTATGTTCCCTGAGAACAGGGAACGAGACAATACGTCTTGTTGCCATGCCTCGGGGCCTGTCTGCAACAGTCCCTTCAGACGACAGGATGTTGTCACGGTTTCAAGGCGCCCTTCTTATACATCCAGATTGACACGCTCATCATTCAAGCTGATGATGCACGGGCTGTCGCTGGTCAACCTGATTACTGTGAGTTGATATTTGATTTCAGACACCTGTCACGCATGAGGCGTTCCACATTGCGTCATTCGACGTATTGTCTCGTTCCCTGTTCTCAGGGAACATAGGTTACAGTCGTAACCTGAGACGTTTTCCTATTTATATGTAAAGTCTCAGAGTCGGATTTTCTGCGAAATCCAACGGATGTGACGTGCATGTGCGCCCCTGAGCCTCTCTCCTTTTTATATACAGTCTATGCGACGGCATTGCAGTAAACGACATGGAGTCTGACAACATCAAAAAAATTATCTGCCTTCAGCACAACACAGACTCAACCACAAACTCACATAAATATAAAAAATAAAACAAAAGAAAAATGTATCTGCTGAAGTTCATCAGGCCAAACGTGAATCAGATCGACTTAGGATGAAAACACGGATCAACATCGACAGACCGTTTGAATTATGGAGAGACCTCTGTTATTTTTATTGTGATAATTAAATTACAAGTTTTCAGATATGCTGAAATAATGGTAAACTGTAATGAAATAGTAAGGTCATTTCAAGGAGACATGAAAGGAATACAAAAGACTTTTCCAGGATAACAAAAAGTAGATGCTTTAGAATGTAACTTTTCTTTTATGTACTAGATCTACTGTCTAACGTAATTCATCCCACTACTATCATATTGTTTATAATACACATTTCCAGACACATTCAGTACAGTAATGTTACTTCCTATGATCTTACTGTTACACTGAAATTGTTCAGTCTAGTTCACTAACTGTTTTCGTTATAATATTTTACATTTACCTATGTTGACATTGATTGTGAAAGATACACAAATAGTTAGTGAAATGCCTTATGCTAGATAACACCACAAATGTAACGTTATCATGGTACGAGCATGGAGCATTAGTTCAATGTCAAGCTGATTAAAGTAGCCTATTATTGTAACATTGCAGTGGGAGTTTACAAGAGTTTCCAGCATGCTGTGTAATGCTTTCTTCAGTGTGTTGAAAATCTCTCGTGTACCATGAGTGCTTGTTCTTGTGTTCCAGCACGCGCAAGAGCAGGATCGCTCTTGTAAAAATTGGTTGCAATCTGAAACATCACCGATAGATGCCGCTAAAAACTACATATAGCACCTTTAATTTGAATACCATAGTTCCCTTTGGATTTTGAGGTCTTGCCTCAGAAAATTGTTTTTGATGTTTGCCCTCAAGTGATCAGCAGATTAAAGTGATCAGCAGTTTAGAGAGAGAGGGAGTGTGTGTGTGTGTGTGTGTGTGTGTGTGTGTGTGTGTGTGTGTGTGTGTGTGTGTGTGTGTGTGTGTGTGTGAGAGAGAGAGAGAGAGAGCGAGAGAGAGAGAGAGAGAATACCTCTGGGTGAGAATACCCACCGCAGAATAGCTGAGTACAGTGAAAGACTGCAAACTGAGAAGAAGGATGACGAGGTACAGACTGAGCAATCACACACTGACGTCTCTCTCTGTTTGACACAGACAGAACTGGTGTATGTTCTGTCTGTGTCGAACAGAGAGAGACGCGTCTGCCCGTACTGTGAGCAGGGAGAAGTGGAGACCGAGCAACACTTCCTCACCAGCTGCCCCAACTATGAGGACATTAGAGGGACTTTTTACACAAAATTTAAAATACTTTACCCTAACTTCATGCAATTACAGTAAATAACAAAACACAATTACAACATCTATTAGGTGAAACAAGAGATTGTATCACACTAGCAGCCAGATACATTGATGCTTGTCACAAAAAGAGAGAGTCGACGACCAATCAATGATGCGCCAACACCACACACTCATACACATTGTTTTTCTAAATTCTTCACAGAATTTTTAAATGTTCATAAACTGTTCCATTTTATTTATTTTACACTGTTAATTTGTACAATCAATTTAAAATGCTATATTATTTTACTATGTTGATGTCTTTATAATTATTCTATTTATTCCAAGCTTTGGCAATATTGTATGATGTACAGTTATGCCAATAAAGCAATTTTGAATTGAATTGAATTGAGAGAGAGAGAGAGAGAGAGAGAGAGAGAGAGAGAGAGAGAGAGAGAGAGAGAGAGAGAATTGAATTTGAAAACACCTTTATTACAAATTTTCTCTTTTTTTTCAAAACATTAAAAACAACATACTTAAAATAAATTACATAAATTGAGTAAAACAAAGATTGTCATCTACCACAGAGCACAAAGCCTCTCCATAACACCAAACATCCTCAAACATGGCAAGACATGAAGTAGCTTTATAAAACCTAAAATCAATCAAAATCTTGACTTCACCATGGCACCAAACATAGACACCAGATCAAAATCTTGATTTTTTTCAATTTTTTCTTTCCGACTCATGTATATTGCCATTTTACTTTTGCCCAAAACAAAATTCAACAACTGACACTCTCTCTTTCTTCTCTTTGTATATTTTACCCCAAAGATAAAAGCTTGCATGGAAAATTCTTCATTAAAAGACTTAAACCTTTATTTGTTTTTTTTTACAAAATTTGTTTAAGTCTATGACAACTCATAAAAACATGAAAAACAGTCTCCCTTTGTGGGCAAACTGGGCATTCATGGCCCACCTCAGGATTCAACACAGATATAAAGTCATTTACAGCGATAATACAATGTAAAACCCTCCACTGCAAATCTCCAATTTTCTTATTTAATGGTGGCTTGTAAAAAGTTCTCCAATTTGTCTTAAAAACTTCATCCAAACCTAACACAATTCGCCAAGGTGTATCATTTTTCTCATTTAATGCTTTTTTATTAAAACATTTCACACATGACTTGTACAATCTCTTACCATTCACATCTTCAAAGTCCAAAACCACTACTTTTTCAGATTCCAGGAAAATTCCACCTTGCTCCTCTAAATTAGGCGAAATCATCAACCTTGGAAAACAGTCTTTATCATCAGGAGTAATTTCTCCCTCACAATGTTTCTTGAGTAACTCAGTCTCTTCCACTGTAAGGATAGTCTGTATCTTTCGTAATAGTTTTTCAACCACTCGAGTGGATCTAATCCCCAGTTGTGTTGCCACCGCATCCACTTCAATAAAATCTGGTCCTACCAGACTCATCAACTGACGAAGAGTCACCAATTTAGCCTTTACAAAGGCTTCTGTCAGTGACACTGATGCATTAGTAATGTCCAGTCTTGCACCATAAAGTAAAGGCTCTTCCAAAAGCCAATACAATGATGTGGGATTGTTTATCCTTTGGAGTTTGAAAAGACTCCATACTTTAAAAAGATTTCGATAAAAAACTGGGAATTTCTCCACATTTAAAGTTTTTGGATCCAATAAAAATAAAGATTTGTCCAGAGTTAGCCCTGCAGCAGTTTTTAAGATAGCACTTGCCACTGGTCTCCAACTTACAGACTCTGGGCCTGTCAGGAAACGTTGTATGAACTGTGCACGAAATGCTGCTGTCCGACTTTGTAGATGCACAAGCCCTTGACCACCTTCTTCCTTTGGCAAGTACAAGATGTTATGAATCACCCAGTGCATCTTATCCCAGAAGAAGTCTATCAACATCGATTGTATCTTAGCAAGAAAAAGTAGTGGTGGGTCAACACAAATCAGTCGATGCCAAAGAGATGAAGCAACAAGGTTATTAATAATAAGGGTTCGACCCCTATAGGACAATATTTTCTTAATCCACTTCCATTTGTCCAAGCGGCCCTTTATTTTCTCAATCATCCCTTCCCAATTTTTTAATTGAAAAGACTCATCCCCCAGATAAACTCCCAAATACTTTATCCCATCTTTCTTCCATGACAAACCACCAGGGAGTTTGGGGGGCACTGTTATCCACTCTCCCACCAAAACAGCCTCACTGTTTGACCAATTCACTTTTGCAGCTGATACCATTTCAAACTCATCCAAAGTTTCCATTAAAAGGTTTACATCATTTTGTTCTTTTACAATTACAACAACATCATCAGCATAAGCTGATAAAACAAAAAAACTTTCACAATTCATTAACGTGAGGCCATTTAAAACCCTTCTCAATCTTTGCAAAAGAGGTTCTATTGCTAATGTATAGAGCATGCCTGATAATGAACACCCTTGCCTCACTCCACGCTGAACTTTAAAAGGAAAACACAAGCCACCATTAAATTTCAACATACTCTCAATGTCATTATATAATACTTTAATATAATCTTTAAAAACCAAATTAAAACCAAAGGCATCTAGAGTCTTCCATAAATAATCATGCTCTACGCGGTCAAATGCCTTTTCCTGATCAATGGAAATCAAGCCAAAATTCACACCACAAATCTTTGAAAGATCCATCAAATCTCGGATTAAAAAAATGTTATCAAATATAGATCTTCCAGGCACACAATAGGATTGGTCAGGACTAATTATATCATCTAAAACTTTCCCTAATCTAATCGCCAATACTTTAGACAGAATTTTACAGTCAGAGCACAGTAAAGACACTGGTCTCCAATTTTTAATATCACTCAAATCTCCTTTCTTTGGGAGGAGTGCAAGAACTGCTCTCCGACTACTACGTGGTAAAAAACCACAGAGCAAACTATCACTGAGAACTGCAAGCAAGTCTTCTCCTATAATGTCCCAGTATGCTTTATAGAATTCAAAAGGAATCCCATCTATCCCTGGAACTTTCCCATTTTGCGTACTCTGGAGAGCTACATACAGTTCATTTAAAGTTATACGTTCACTAAGTTTTGCATTGGCACTTTCTGATAATTTTGGCAGATCTTCAAAAAAGCAACCATCAACATCTTGATCTTTCCTAATATCAGAACTATAAAGATTTTTATAAAATGTAACAGCTCTTTCTCTCATTTCGACTGGGTCTGATAACAGAACCCCAGCTTCAGACCTTAAATTCTGAATATAGCGTCTTTGACCGTTCTTTTTTTCCAATCCGAAAAAAAACTTTGATGGAACATCCATCTGCTCTACATCCTGGAAGCGTGATCTGACCAATGCCCCTTGTGCCTTTCTTTTATAGAATTCAGACAATTCTGATTTTTTTTATAAAAAGAGAATCTAAATGGTCTTGATTTCCTGTTTCTTGGATTAAAACTTCAATTTCTTTAATTTCCTCTTCCAACTTCTTTATAGACTGAGTTGTGAATCTTGTGACATTTAGAGTATATTGTTGACATAATTGCTTAATGTTTACTTTCCCAATATCCCACCATTCCTGTAAAGAGGAAAATTGATCTTTTTGTTCTTTAAAAGACTCCCAATAAAACCTAAAAACATCTTTAAACTGTAAATCTGACAGCAAAGTCACATTAAAATGCCAATAAGAACTACTTAATTTAACAGACCTAACAATCATTCTACACACAACCAAACTGTGATCAGAGAAACCTACAGGAAGAATTGAGCTATTCACAAAAAAACTAAGATGATGTTTGAAGACATAAAACCTGTCTAATCGTGCCATTGACAGCACATTTTCACGCGCATGCGTCCATGTGTATTGTTTAACATCACGATTAAAATTTCTCCATACATCACCAAGCTCATTCTCTTCTATCATTTGTATCAGTTTTCGGCGTGAAGCCATATGTGGTTCTACATGATTCCTATCTATATTTCTCTCGACACAATTAACATCTCCTCCCACAACCAAAAAAACTTCATTGTCACATTGTTCTATTACTGTATTCAATTGATCTAAGAACAACATTCTTCCTATCTGTGAGGTTGGTGCATATACACAAATAAAAACAAAAACATGATCTTCAAAATGAGCTTTTATCTTTAACAATCTACCTTTTACAATCTCCTCTACTGAACAAGATGAGGGAGCAAAATTTTTATTAAACAAAACTGCAACTCCTCCACTGAGTGAAGTATTGTGGCTCAGAAAAAGAAGATCACCCCATTCCTTAGCCCACTCAACAGCAATTTCCACATCACTATGTGTCTCCTGTAAAAACAGGACATCAATTTTATTCTGATTCGCTACTTCTTAAATCTGCGCTCTGTTTCTGCAATCTCTAGCCCCATTCACATTTAGAGATGCAATGCGAATGTCGTTCACGAATGTCGATTGTGAACAAACGGAGCCACTAGAGTCAGAACACTCACCCTCACTGCTTTCATTGTCCACTTTATTCCCTTCTTGGTTCTTTCTAGCCTGTTTCAACACCATGCTCTTGTCATTTTTCTTCCTCTTCAGAGGTGTTTTAAAAACAACCTGATCCATATCCATTAAAGTGTCCTCATTTTGAATTACACTCTTGACTTGTGACTCAGTATCAGAAAACTGATTTAAGCTCATTTGTGTATTATCAAGAGCTTCTCCATTGTTGCTGTAGCAAATGCAACATTTAATAATATACATAAAATGTATTTAAGGGGGCCGAAGGCCAATTTAGCTCAAAGGGAAATGATTCATTGATTTGCAATGAATCTATGGAACCGAATCACTGAACCGAGCAAATGACTCGCTTAGAATTCATTTGAACGGGCCGTAATTATAACCAAATATAGTGAAACACTATGTCTTAGCAAGGTAACTTTAAATCGAACAGTACAAGACATTAAATGTGCAAACACGACACAAGAAGATTTATCTTTTCAAATGTATGGACAAGACTTTATTAGCTATTCTAAGCACAAAACTAAGGTCTAAACATAATCACGCACACGCACACACACATTCATACAGTCGCGAAAGGGAAAGAGTGAGTTGGAAAGAGTGAGAGAAAGTTTCAACTTTCTATATGCACGTAAGACATCACCTGAAAGGACCACCAAGCATTAATTTGAACCTTCGTTTCTTAGAGAGGTTATTCAATTAACATTAAAGCACCAGTTCAGTTAGAGCCTGGAGTACTTGCGCTTTGTAGTGGCTGAGGGAATTCCCTTTGTCTGCGTCGCGTCGAAGGGGGGGTTTCCCGGCCGGGTCCGTTGCGTGGTTTGTTGTCTTTGAAGTGCAGGGATGGAAGTTTCGCCGCTGGTCACGTGTGATTAGCAAGCGAATGAGAGTCTTTTCCAGTTCGAAGCGCGTTGCAAAGTTAACTTTGAAACGAAACTTTTACGAAAAAGGAAATAAAGGAAAGAAATGAAAGTAAGACGAGTCGGATGGCTTGACTGAGCTGAATTGTAACCCTGATCTTGATGGGTTATTCGTCTGCTGGTCGAATTTGGTCTAGTCGATGTAGAAGCATGCGAACACGTTCTTTGTTTCAGAGATAAGCACGAACAGAACACTCTCTTGCTGGTTTTAGAGAGAGGCACAGACTTAACAGTTACAGAACTGAACGAAAATCTAAAATCATCTAGCAAAATCTGCTGAAATCTGGACATGAGGTCCTTTGTTCGGATCTTTAACTTAAACTCTAGTCCATCCTCCTAGGAACTTCTGGCCAATTGGAGGCGGATCTACTTCTTGCTTATCATAATTTATGCATGGTCTGTGAGCTGCCTGGTCTCCAGCACTTAGCAGAGAACAAGAGAACACAGTTTAAGATTATATATTATAATCATAAAACAAAGCATTTTAGACAGATTTCAATCAAGCCATCTTTTGAATTACGAGAATACGGTTTGTTTAAGAGCAAACGAGGCATTCACACTTCTAATGGTTGTATAACAATTACAAGAGTTAATAGTTAACAACAATTACATGGTTATTATGTGATCTAAGCATAATAACACATGAAGTGTAGGAACAACAACAATTATGATTGGTTATAGGTCCAAGAATTGTTCTGTGGTGAGTTTATATGATTTTATGTGTGAGATCTTCGATCTCAACCGTAAGGTTACTGAGAGTTCAACTCGAAGGGGGACGAGGCAAAGGTGTTCTGTGGAACATCTCTGTCAGGGGATCAAAAGGGGTCTTGGTTGTGAGCCTCTCGTTCCACCATTTTGGAGTTGACCTGTCTCAGTAAAACACCAACCTATTGACATGTTTCTTCCTGTGGCATTCTGTTGCTATCTGCAGGACCATAAAAGTCTTCGGAGGGGGGGTTTATTGTCCCCCAAAACAAACTCTTGGTGCCGTTCTGTGACTCTGGAATGTGGGCTCCAGAACTTGGAGTGTTGAAGCCATGTGAATTAATCCCATGAGAGATTAATTTGATTAAGTTGTGTTTGATTCGCCTTGATTCTCTACATTGCTTTCAACACTCTCACAGGTTACAATTTCAGAAATTTCGGCATTTCTTTCATCAATTTCAATACTATCTCTATCAGATTCAACATTTTTTTCTACATGCACTACTTTTGGGCCACTAGAATTCGGTGCGTTGGAAGTACTGGCGACTTCTCCGTCTTTATTCTGCGCAGCGTTACCTTGTACAGCATCGTTCTGCTCACTGCCCTGAGCGCTGTTTTCCGGGCACGCACGGATCAAATGACCAGACTTTCCGCAACCAAAACACCTCATCGTGTCAGTAGTTACAAAAACGGTGTAATCAAAATCATCCACCTTAAATTTAAAGTTTACATCAAGATCAGTTCTATTTCCATTCAGAATCATAAACGTGAAACGCCTGAACGACACTACATGTTTCACCAACCCCGATTTACATCCTATAGCGATCTTTTTTATGGGAGCAATCAGTTTGCCAAAGCGTGACAATTCCTTCATCAACATCTCGTCTTTAATAAAGGGAGGTACATTTGAAATGGTGACCTTTTTAGCGGGAGTAGAAAGATTTAGTGCTGGAGTAAATAACCCACGGATGTTTATTCCCTTATCAACAACTTCATTCGCTTTCTCGACTGTATTCAAAAACAGTACAATTGAGTTATTCATCTTAGACGCCGCTAAAACACATTCATGACCAACAACATCACCGACCGCAACACTACACTCCTCCACATTCCCCGCAGCCACCTTCACACCGTGGCGCCGCGTGAGTGAATCAAGTACACTTTGAGTTGCCATGCTTCCCAGTGCAAAACACTGGATAAGACAGGCACTCAATACTTCACAACAAATAAACAAACAAAACAAACAAAAAACACAAAAAAGTAAGAGGGGGGAAATCTTTTAAAGCCACAATGGGCACAAAAAAAGACCACACACTCACCACACCACTCACTCCGCTCAACAAACGCCCGCACATGCGCACAGAGAGAGAGAGAGAGAGAGAGAGAGAGAGAGAGAGAGATTATGAATGACATTATGTACATTTTAAATTGATGTTATATTGTAATAAATCCAAAAATAATGTTTGGCTTAAAAGAGTCTTTATTGAATCAGAGTGAAATGTTTTGCCGTACCATGCCGTACCAGAAATTAACGCCAATTCAAGACTCTTCAGAGTTTAAGACTTCTTTTTAGACAGGGTACTCACAGGTAGAATATCTAATCTCACACAATGTGTGAAACAAAGTTTGACAATGAACCAACATGCAGGACAGCAAGCACAGGGGATTAAATAGGGTACACTAATGACGAGGACAGGGGGCTTTCATAAAAGTCGCTTAGAAAAGCGAGGATTAAAGTCCAAAACCTGACTTGAATGAGCCGAGCTAAACATCCGCGCTTAAATTGGTTCCATAACAGTAAGTTGAGGATCATATGATCTTACTAATTTGAGTCAGGTTTTGTAATGTTCTCGTGCAGGGTTTTGAAACTCTGACTAAACACCAAGTTAAACCGTTGCAAATGAAGACAGAGTCGTAGTAAGGTTGATCATTTACTGTCACACTTCCTCATTTACATGTAGGTGAAAACTGTAATAAAAAACAATACAGCAATATTCAGTGTCCATTTCTTAAGTAACATCCCATTGTGAATAAAATGAATATACAATGCAATTCTCATTGTAGCAGCAGCAGCTACACATGCCATTAACATCTCTGAGAGCTTGTACACAGCATAATTTTAGCAATCTCAAACATCATAATTTTAACAAAATATCTACTAATACATGACCTTTAATATGTCTAAAATCACATAAACAAACTTACAGCATTGCCTCTATGATGCTTTAAGGTGGATGCAAGTGGATTTAACACCAAGAGCACACCATGTCTGTCTCCTTGTTTCCATGCAGTACCAGGAAGGACAAACAGGAAGTGACTTAATAGGAAATGGCATTATCACATGACTCTAAATTCCTTAAAGGACAACACAGGTCTAAATAGTCTAGATAATTGCGCGTGCACGCCATTCTTTAAAAGTCCTGAAAAGTCGAGCATGGGTCAATCGATTTACTGTGGGCTACCATGGCAACAAAAGGAAAAGATAGAGCAGCGATGTTCACAGCAACGGAACAGCGTTTGCTATGGGCTATATGCACGCATAAGTTCCGCATTTGACGCAAGGATGCTCGTCCATTTCCGGTTGTGGAGATTTAAGCGGAGGAGAACCGAGGAAAACGGGATTATGGCAGAGTCTTCAAAATTTACTGTCCTCCCATCTTTGAAACGAAACGTACATACGTTTAGATTTAATTTTATATATAGCTATGTTTATTTAATATAATTTTAAAAAGAAGCATAAACACAACGAGGGGTGTCTGTTTTATCTGTTTTTGTGACGTTTTGTAACGTTTCTTTATTATAACCATGGAGTATAAAATTCAATATAAATTCTCGGTATTGCATTGGACTCTACGATCGGCGGAAGTTATCGAGCATCCTTAATCCTTCACCGGAAATACCGCCGTGCATAGAGCCCATTGGAAACATAATGAAGAATTTAAAGATGTCATCACCAAAAAAGTCAATACAGCGGCAATAAATAAAGCAAGAGAGAAAGTTTGGCAGGAAATTTCTGATCGTCACAATGCGTAAGTAGCGGTGTAAACTATTTAAAAAAATTTAATGTGTGTCACAATACATTGCAAAATTTGTGTGTGAAGAACAGTAACGTTAATTGCTTTCACACAGCAGCAACTTAAGTGAAGGAAAAAGAACCTGGCAGCAGGTGAAAATAAAATATAAAAATATAGTTCTGAATGGTAAGTAAATCTAATGGTATGTATTAGGGATGCACCGATCCACATTTTTTCACATCCGATCCGATCCCGATACCCGACTTTGGATATCGGCCGATACCGATACTTTTCCGATACCAGAGCTGTGTTTGCTTTAATATTATTTATCATTATTGTTGATTTTATATGATGTTGAAATAAACTCCTCTCTACAGGCAAGGATGATATGTGCGTATGTATGTCAGTATATATATTAAACAATAGATAGACAATTAAACAAAGATACACATTATACAGGCCTACACAGTGCTTTAATTTCAGGAAGGTCTACTAACATTATCCAGGTATGGTCTAAAAAGAATTATAATAAAGTAATCAAAAGTAAAATAGCACTGCAAAGCTTACCATAGATAGATTTATGCTTATTAGAGCTGAATTAATTCATTCAAGAGCTGTGAGTGATTTTCTCTTTGCCTTTTGTTGTTTGACTCTCAGTAATGTCGCAATCGTCACATTTATACTGCTGCCCCTTTAAGAACGAGTTCAGATTTCATATCTACTGATGCACCATATTTTCTCCCAACTACTTCCATAACTACGTTCATTTTAGACATAAACAGTTTAAGTGTTAATCTCCAAGCCGGTCGGTTTGACATTTTTCTTGTGCAGGCTACATTTGATCGTTTAGACGCGCATATGAAGCCCAGATTATAATTTGCTTGTCTTGTTGCAGTCTGTTTCGGAGCGCGCGCGCATTGGGAACAGCATTTCCTGCGCAAATTTTGTGCTTTTAATAGCTCTCTTTATTATTAAAAGTGTCCCGCAATTTAGCAACAGCAGAGCCTGCATTTTACAACAATCACAGATCGTGCTGATTCTGTCTTTAAGTTTTAGTATTAAGGAGAAATGACAGCGCACCGCCGCGATGGGAAGAAAGTTGGCTAGACAGAATGCGGCTATTGTTTTTAATGGTTTTTTACCTCAATATATTCTTTAATCTTTGGAAATCAGACTAATATCATAGATATAACCAGGCTACGTTTCCTCTGTCGTCACTCATTAAGCAGGGCTGTCGTGTTGTGCGTGCTGTGGGACTGCGTGAGAGATCTCTCTCTTTCTCTTCTGGACTGCGAATTGCAAACATGCATCACAGACAAATAGTTTAATTAATACGGCTTTGCAAACATTGCATTTTGCGGTCTTGCTCTGCTGCGGTGTTTCCAGTGTGAAGTATTTCCACACAGCGAACATGTTGGTAGCTCAATCCTATCCTGCTAGCTGGCTGCAAACTGCGGAATGGATTTCCTGAGTGGGGGTCTGTGTCTCATTGAGCCCTATTTTTTACAGTCTATGATTGAGCTGCACCTCCGTTCAGAATATCCATTCCACAGTTTGCAGCCAGCTAGCAGATTAGCAGGCCCGGGGAATCTCTTTTGCAGTCATTTCAGCAGACAACGTTAAAGGGCAGACATGGATCATAAATATCGGATTTCTCCGCAGGTTGGATCGGAAAAATCCGATACGTGAATTACGCTGGTATCGGTCCCGATACCGATACTGGATCGGATCGGCCCCATCCCTAGTATGTATATGTAATCAATGACAGCTTGAAGTTACAACTATGCAGGGTGTTTTTAAAAAAAATATATTTTCTTTATTGAAGCGACCAAAAAGAAGACTGAGTTTGTTAGCATTGGGGGTAAGCTAATGACTTTAACTGAGTTTAATCAATGGTCACAGGGAGAAGGCCCATCAGTTGAGGAGGATGAGGAGACTGTGTCTGTATTTTCAAGGAGGGGGTACTCACAGGTTCCATCCATGCTATACTGTATTGAATATTAAAAAGTGTACTTGTGTGATAAAATGATCATAATGTGTTTTCAGGATGCTGACACTGTTCTAGAGCCCTCTCAGTCTGGGACCACATGTGACAAAGTGAGTATTAAGAAATGAAAACAACATGACAGAGTAATGAAGTAACTTAAATGTTGCTACATAACCCAGAAAACATAAAAGGAGAGTATAAACGATACTGCCTTAAACAAATGGAAGCAACTGATATCGACATCCAGTATAAAAAAACTAAAGATGAGGAAGTTGGAGCTGGAAATTCAACAGCTACAGAAAAATGCAAGTAGAACTACCTTTTTTTTTAAAAGGAAAAGAAAAAAAAAATTATCTTTTTGATCATTCACAACATTTATTTGTGTGTTTTCACCCCTAACAGGCAGATTCACTCTGAATAAAGACAAATCACATTAAATACTTTGACTTTTGTGTGTTTGTTCAACTAAGGAGAAAGTTGAGGGGCCAGTGGAAAATTTTAAAGACTACACAGTCAAGGTTTAGACCATATTAAACATAATAATTATTTGCATATGTGTGGGCTTGGTAATCTACAAATATATGCAATCCCATCTCTTGAGAACCTATATCGTTCATACAGGTAGCTGTCATTTAATGACAATGGGTTTGACCTGTCTCTGAAAGTTCTCTGTCTTTGAAATGCCCTCCGCAAGACTATAGCTCCCTCATCCAACACCTCATCTATGAAAGGACACGCCATGGTTAAGTTTGGAAACGAGTTCAGCTCCCCATTTATATACTTCATTAATTACCAAACTCATTAAACAAACTCACCAATTAAATACACAAGTTTTGAACATTTCTTAGTGCATTTATACCTCATAATTTCTTACATTTATTAATAAAGTACATTTCCTTATTTATTTGAAAAAAATTGCATTAATAGTGGTTAAGTAAAATAAAATGACATCCAAATACCAGGAGGTGAGTATAAATTGTATTCTCGTTAAGCCTGAACTCAGATTTAGCCTGACAGTTAGCTTGTCAGGTTAGGCTAGTTTCCCAACATAAGTTTCCAGGGTAACTGAGTTTAAACTATTTTAAGTTTGCTTTATGAAACAGAATTCACAGACAATAAGTTTGACTAACCAAAATAAGCCTGGCTTATTTTCTAATCTTGTTTTATGGAACAACCCTCAGGTGAAGCGGACTAGACAATAATGACAAGACAAGGATAACGAGGGGGCGGGGTAAGGTAATGAGACAACGAAGCACATGGCCCAAACACAAGGCCATGTGCTTGCACACAAAATATGGGTCTGTCATGAACCAGCCTCAAGACTAGGGAAAATCAAGGACAAGAAGGCTGACAATCTGACAATCCAAACCTCACAAATCTATATTGATTTGCTTAGAGTTATGGAAGTTTTGAAAATGTTCTTTATTACATGTAAAAAGCGAGCGTTTGTGTTTACATTAACACTTCAGTGTAAATGCTAGCATGTGAAGAACAGCTGTATAAATATTTAAATTACTCTTTTCATAAATCACATGTGCTAAAGTGCAGAATAAACCCCAGAATGTTTCTTCCTTATCTACTTTTCCCATGTGTGTTAAAGGGTTAGTTCACCCAAAAATGAAAATTCTGTCAGTATTTACTCACCCTCATGTTGTTCCAAACCTCTATGTTATTTGTTCTGCTGAACACAAAGGAAGATATTTGGAAGAATGTTTTAATCAAACAGATCTCATTCCCCATTGACTACCATAGTATGTCTTTTTTCCTACTGTGGTAGTCAATGGTAGTCAAATCGTAGCTGTTTAAGTCTTTGACATGTCATACATGCAGTTGTGCCATTGCCAAAGATGACAAGGTTTGTAGTGAGGGAAGGCTTAAAATGTCAAAAAATATATTTGTCTGTCAAATATAATTGTGCTTAACACAATCATCTTCCAACTAATGGGAACTGCAACTCCCTTGTGGATCTGCATCTTTGCATTGTGGTCTAAGTCCTACTAAGGGTTTGGGTGTAATTCTGAATAGATGTTTGAAAGTATGCAGGAGTGTTCTTTTGAGGTTGGAATATTATAATGAAAGATTTTTTTATGAAATAGCTGAATAGAATTCCATATATACTAGATATCTGGGCCATTGCATTCAAAAGCATGATGTACTTGCTTTTGACAGAGAGGTATGCTGTGAAGTACACAATCCAGCTCAGATAGTACAAAAGGAGACTGAAAGTTATTGATTTGGCCTCATTGTAATTTTTTGGCAGATCTCTTCCCATGTAAGAAAACAGGAGACACAGGAAACCAAGAAACCAACTTATAAACAAAACTATGGTAAAGGTTATAGTGTTCCCCATTTCACAGATGAGCATAATTTGATCTTTAAAAGTCCATGAGTCAGCGATGGGTTTGTCAGGAGAGACAGTCATCCATATCACACAAGAAATTAAATGAATGACAGAAGAAAATGCAATGAAGAGCCACTGTCCATTGTGCTTTACCCAAAGGCTGTGCAGCCTAGGGAACTGAGCAGCCATTTTAAAAACACAAATAATTTGAAAGGAACGGACCGTCAAACATGAAAGACAGACGGTGAAGAAAAATGCAAAAATGGCATTTCTCAGGAGGCAATGTACAAATGTGGGTTGTCCAAAAAAAAAAAATACACTAATGGAAGACAAAATCAAACATATCAACATAAGAAGACACATGTTACCACCAGCAGACTTCACCACTGGTGTGTTAATATTATAGGTGAAAAGGCAAAATATGGCAAAAAGGAGAATAATTAGGCATGTGGCAGAAATCATGACAGCGATGGAGGAGATTTCTGTGAACTGTAGATAGACAACAGAACGTGTCTTACATATCGTGCTGCCCTCTTCAGACCATTCACTCTCTGCACATGGAAAACAGGTATAGGGATCCCCTGAGAAACAGTACAATAATATGAATGTTTAGTAATACCATTTGGCCAAAAGCCATAATAATATTAACTGGGTGTAGGAAAATATCGTCTTCAAATTACACTACAAAACGTTTCCTATATTCCAAAAGCATTGTGGTGATAGATTGGACAGAAGAAGATTTGGACTTATTGAGCGGCACCTATAGTATACTTACGAGAATAATCCACATAGCTGTTACGTGGGCATTTTTTACACATAAAACAGCAACTATGGAAACCTTCACGTTGCCTTGAAAACCCCGCCTTACACTCAACAGAGCAGTTTGAGAAAGGAACCTTTAAGGGATGGGAAAACGTGTTATTAAAGTTAAAATTGCAAATTACAGAATACAAATGATGTAATTCCCTTTAACACTATGCACACATGTATCAAATCCTTCTTTCAGAACAGTCAACAGACAATTGTTATACTGCTATATTCTTCATTTCTGATTCCATTTGTGGGATATCTCCATAGAGGACCACAACCTCAATGTGAAAGTAACTCTTCTCCTAGTGGCCTGCATAGATATTGAGGCATATGTCTGCTAGACATGAATTCAAGTGAATTCACACTGTCCTAATCCATATCTCAAGATAAACAAATGGAAAAATATCTCCAATGTGTCATAATTAGGGCTGTAACGATACACCAAACCCACGATTCGATTCGTATCACGATTTTTGACCCACGATTCGATTCGTATCGCGATTCTGTCACGGGGGCGGGGCTTGGGGTGAAAAAATAGATTTTGAGAGGAAAAATATACCGGTATTTTTATTAAATAACATTTGGAAAAACTTGTATAATCTGAACACCAAAAAACAATATGCAAATTATTAAACTATAGGCAGTGTTGCTGCTTTTGGGTTGTTTTCTGTGCTCCAACTAAATTGATTTCGGGATGGTGCCGTTGGATATGCATCTGCATGTTAGACGAGTTGCCGGTCAATTGAGGAAGCTTGTTAAAACACTCACGGCAAATTGTGTGGGTATTGTAGACTAGCCTACACTATTGCCATCCTTGTTCTCCATCGTGTAGCCGAAATGTTGCCATACTGCTGACGGAAATATATTGTGAGGGTCCGCAATCTCTGGGTTGTTTTCCTTCTTCACATTCTTCAACTAGCTCGCGTCACATGGAAAGGTAGTCACGACTCACATGGTAAAGTAAAAAGACGCTTACAAGTTAAACATTTTTAAATAGTTGGTTGGGATGAGTCACTGAGTATTTAATTATAGAATATCAAATAGGTTGTGCGATTATTGTCTAAAAAAATCTCAGTAACACTTTACAATAAGGTTCATTAGTTAACATTAGTAAATCCATTAACTAACATGAACTAACGATGAGCAATGCATTAGTTACAGTGTTTATTAATCTTTGTTAATGTTAGTTAATACAAATACAGCTGTTCATTGTGCATTCATGTTAGTTCACAGTCCATTAACTAATGTTAACTTAACTAATACAACCTTTGATTTTAACAACGTATTAGTAAATGTTGGAATTAATATTAACTAAGATTAATAAATGCTGAAGAAGTATTGTTCACATATTGTACATGTTAACTAATGTAGTTAACGTCTCGGTTACGTATGTAACCCTCGTTCCCTGAGTAGGGAACGGAGACGTTACGTCAGAAGTGACGGAGATTGGGGGTTTTGCATAGAAAGCCAATCCTCTTCGAGTATTTAAAAACGAGCCAATGGCATGCAATGCCTTGGGGCTGCGGAAATTTGCATAGCGTACTCCGCCCTACTCTGTGAGTATAAAAGGAGGAAGTGAACGCAACCGCAGTATGTCTTCGCTGAGGAGCCAAGACTGAACTCGGCATCTACCCAGCGATACAGCAGAAGTGGCAGGGAGACGTAACGTCTCCGTTCCCTACTCAGGGAACGAGGGTTACATACGTAACCGAGACGTTCCCTTTCGTAGTCACTTCGAGTTACGTCAGAAGTGACGGAGATTGGGGGTCTGTGCCATCACGCCATCTTCAAGCTGTCTTCCAGTGCCCTGCGAAAGTCTGGACCCCTGCCTTACCTTTTTTTTTTTTTTTTTTCGGGGATCCCACTTTGACACAGGATTACCAAGGTACACTGGGAAACATATCCCGGGAGGGACATGCTACCAGCTGCCTACCAAGGGGAGTACTTACGAATACACATATGGCCACATAGGAACGCATATGGAATCACTGGAGCACCAACCGCAGGTGGCTACTAAAATTTAATTCCAGGGGTGGCAGATGGCTTGCCAAGGGAAGACACATGCTCAGAGAGGCTTACAGTGGATAATACACATGAGACGGTTACCATGGGGAACCGTACGCATGGAGGCACCTAGCCAGCATCCAGAGCAACAGCAGTGGTGCCCGCATCGTCGGTGCTGGAGGACTCAAGACTTCAATGGAAGAGCTGAGGAAATATCGCACTTATCCAGTCCGGGGAGTGGAGTGGCGAGCAAGCGAAAACACCTGAGCGGATACCGGCTCAATTCGCAGATTATAGAATCTGGCGAAGGTGTTGGGTGTCGCCCAGCCTGCAGCTCTGCAGATGTCTGTTAGCGAGGCGCCGTGCGCTAGAGCCCAAGAGGAGGCCACACTCCGAGTGGAATGGGCTGTCACACCAAGGGGGCACGGACGGCCTTGCTGCTGGTAAGACAAAGCAATGGCGTCCACTATCCAGTGGGACAGCCGTTGCTTTGAGAGAGCCCTTTTCCTTCTGGCTCCCCCCATGACAGACAAAGAGCTGGTCTGAGGTCCTGAAACACTGCGTTCTGTCGACATCGGTGCGGAGAGCACGTACCGGACAGAGCAGTGCCAAGGCTGGGTCTGCCTCCTCCAGGGGCAGCACTTGCAGGTTCTTGCGGAAGTGATGGTTGCCACCACCGCAGGTGGCAGCGAACTCAAACCTGCCTCGTCCCGTCCAGGAGCCACACGTGCAGCCTCCAAGATCGGGACGAGGGTGCCACAGAGTGCCCCGTCTCTGAGAGAGTAGGTCCTGTCTCAGAGGAATAGGCCAAGGAGGTGCTGTCGCGAGGAGCATGAGTTCGGAGAACCACGTCTTGGTGGGCCAGTAGGGGGCTACCAGCAAGACCTGCTCCTCGTCCTCCTTGATCTTGCACAACACCCGTGCAAGGAGGCTCACTGGGGGAAACGCATACTTGCGTGGGCCCCGTGGCCAGCTGTGCGCCAGCGCATCTGAGCCGAGCGTACCCCCGGTCAGGGAAAAAACTGGGCGCAGTGGGACGAGTCCCGAGAGGCGAACAGATCTATCTGTGCCTCCCCGAACTGGTCCCAAATCAGCTGGACCGACTGGGGATGGAGTCACCATTCGCCGGAGATGGGACGGACCTGTAACAGCTCGTCGGCTCCCAGGTTCCGGTCTCCAGGAATGTATACTGCACGAAGGGACCTCAGGTGCTTCTGACTCCATATCAAGAGGTGGCGGGCGAGCTGCGACAACCGGCGCGAGCGTAGACCCCCCTGGTGGTTGATGTACGCTACTGCCGTAGTGTTGTCTGAGCAGACAAGCACATGCTGGCCCGAGAGCAACGCTCTGAAGCGGTGCAGGGCGAGCCGTACTGCCAGCAGCTCGAGGCAATTGATGTGCATGAGGCGCTGGGCTCCTGTCCAAGAACCGGCGGCTGCATGCCCATTGCACATGGCACCCCAACCCGTGGTAGATGCATTCCGTGGAGACAACGAGATGCCTGGAAACTCGCTGAATAGGGACCCCGGTCCGTAAGAAGCTGAGGTTCAACCACGGGAAGAAGGTTCGGCGGCACGCTGGAGTCACTGGAACTCGCAGCGAGCCGCGATGCCATGCCCACCTCGGGACTCGATTGCGAAGCCACAGCTGAACTCAACTCAACCCAACTCAACTTTATTTATAGAGCACTTTCAAGACCACAAGTGGAACCAAAGTGCTGTACAAAATGAATAAAATAGAAAGTAAAATAAAGAAATAAAAAACAATACAAACACATGACATAAAAAACCTTACAGCGGTATGAAGCGGTCTCATATGAAGCAAACCGAGCGGCGTTGCCGCGGCCGCGGATGCCATATGCCCCAGGAGCCTCTGAAATAGTTTCAGTGGAACCGCACTCTTGCCCTCGAACTGTCGAAGACAAGTCAGCAGTGAGTGCGCGCGCTCGTTCGTGAGCTGCGCGGACATGGCGATCGAGTCTATCTCCATGCCGAGAAAAGAGATCCTCTGCACGGGGCAAAGTTTGCTCTTTTCCCGGTTGACCCGAAGGCCCAGACGGGCTAGGTGCCGGAGCACCAGGTCTCTGTGTTCGCAAACCTGAGCTCGAGAGTGTGCTAGTATCAGCCAGTCGTCGAGATAATTCAGGATGCGAACCCCGTGCTCGCGAAGGGGAACAAGGGCTGCCTCGACGATCTTCGTGAAGACGCGAGGGGACAGAGCTAACCCGAATGGGAGAACCGTGTACTGATATGCCTGGCCCTCGAAAGCAAACCGAAGAAACGGTCTGTGTCGAGGCAAAAAGGAGACATGAAAGTACGCGTCCTTCAGGTCGATCGCTGCAAACCAATCCTGAAACCGAACACATTCGAGAATGCGTTTGGCCGTGAGCATTTTGAACGGTAGTCGATGGAGAGAACGGTTCAAAATGCGCAGGTCTGGATCGGTCGTAACCCACCGGTCTTTTTTGGGGACAATGAAGTAGGGGCTGTAAAGCCCGGACCTCATCTCGGCTGGAGGGACCGTCTCGATTGCACCCTTCGCCAGCAGGGTCGCAATCTCCGCTCTCATGACCGGGGTGTTGCCACCGACCATCGTGGAGCGAACTCCCCTGAAACGGGGAGGAGACCGTGCGAACTGAATCGCGTAGCCGAATCTGATTGTTCTGATGACCCAGCGGGACAGCCCAGGAAGCGCTAGCCAGGCTTCCAGGAAGTGAGCCAGCGGGGTCATGCGAACCACAGACGTCCCCCCGGAGGGGCAGCGAGGCGGGTCGACCGGCATGCGTGCAGGAGTTACCCCATCCGGATGCACCGTCGAAGCCCGCTCCCCGACAGAAGAGACCAGGGAAGGCAGACCGTTCCACGGGGGTCTGTTCTGCCGGGGGTCTGGCGATAGAGGGGGAAGGGATTGGCGTAGCCCGGGGACGACACACGCACCCTTCCGCGCCCTCAGAGACAGAGAGGAATGAACGGGGTGACGCACTGGACGTCGTGCGCGCTCATTCCAGTCTGTGTGCTCAATGACAATGTCAGCTTTTCCTCAACCAGCTCAGGGAGCTAGCTAGAACAAAAGATTCTCCACCGGCCCTCCACCGAGGAAGGAGGTGCCCTGCTACCGCCTCCTGAGAAAAACATGACACTATCACTGAGCGGCCCGCCTCAGGAACATCGCTTCGCCTGGCGTTTAGCGGGGCACACGGCCTGAGGGGGGGGGGGGGGCGCTTACCTGTGGCCTCCTCCGCGACGCGAACCGGCTGAAGGCTGCTGCTGGGGCCGCGTGGGAGGGAAGGGAGCCGCAGGGGGGCGTCCTCGGCGGCGAGCTGCCGGAGGCGTCTGAGCCGACGGCTGGTTGGAGGCAGCAGCTGGCCGTCGGGGCAGAGAAACCGCCTTCGTCTGCTCCTAGGCGGTCGAGAAGTGCTGGGCAAAGTCCTGGACCGCACCGCCGAACATTATGATGCTCCTGGACCACAGCGGTGGGCATCACCTGACCAAGGGAGCGAGCGACCGCCTCCGTGACCCGTTTAAGGGCAAGGTAGGCGGCAGGCTCGCAGCTCGCTTGGTCCGTCACCTCCTCGTGCACATTCCTGAGCAGCTAGCTTTGTAGGTGCTCATCATATGCAGGGCGGAGGCTGCCTGTCCCGCCGCTCTACAGAATCGCGCCGCCATAGACGACGAGAACCCATAGGCTTTGGAGGGGCATCTGAGAGCAACCGCCGGTTGACCGGGGGAGCCCCAGCGTACCCACAGACAGCCGCATCGCCGAGGGGAGGAAGGGCGGGGAACTGAAGCACGCTTTTTTATTTATTTTTTTTATTTATTTATTTTTTAGTGCGTGTCAGTTCCGCATGCAACTCGGGGAAAAAAAGGAAATTGGGGTTGGCCGTGGCCGTAAGGCGGCAGCGTTACCCAAAAACCAATTATTCAGCCGCGAGAGATCGGGATAGGGCGGAGTTCCACCCCCACCCGATGCTCACGGAGGCCCGAGATAGCACGGCCATCATCGCGGGATCAGACACGGCGCCGCTGACGCTCCCGAGGGAGGCAACGCGGCCGCATCCTCACTTCCCGAGGAGTCAAGCCCGCCTAGTGATGCTGTGATCGACATCGCATCATCATCTGGAGCGCTGCCCGAAGCAGCCGGTGCCACCGAAGAAGCAACCGACTGAATCGAACTAACGCTCGCTGGCTCTCGCACTGAGGCGGGAGGTGTGGCCCGAGGAATCGTCGGGGCTTTGTCCCACACCATCACTGTAAAATCACCAGGTCCCCGGGTCGACGGGCCCCCTATGGAGGAAACCGATCGAGCGGGGGGGACCGGGACTCTCACTCAAGTGAGATCATTGAGTCTCGACCTCAGTGTAGAGATGGTCATGTTCACACAGAAGGAACATGAGTCATCCACGAACGCTGCTGCTGCATGCTGAAATGCCCAGGCATACAAAGCAGCGATCGTGACCATCAGATGACGACAGAAATCAACCACACCCAGAAGAACACGGGCGAACCGTCTTTAAAAAGACGTGCGCGTGCAGCTCTTTCAATGAGAGGAGGAAATTCACTCTTTCAGCGCTGAAGCGACCAGGGAGAAGCGCACAGTCTGGCAGACCACTGCTCAGATCGCAGGCGATGCAGAATCTCGCTGGGTACCGCCGTCACACCAACACTGAAGAGGACGCTCGTCTCGAAGAGTCTTGAACAGTGAGAATGGCTTTCAGGAGTGAAGAGGTTCTCTTGGCTCTGAAGCGAAAACATACTGCGGTTGCGTTCACTTCCTCCTTTTATACTCACGGAGTAGGGCGGAGTACGCTATGCAAATTTCCGCAGCCCCAAGGCATTGCATGCCATTGGCTCGTTTTTAAATACTCGAAGAGGATTGGCTTTCTATGCGAAACCCCCAATCTCCGTCACTTCTGACGTAACTCGAAGTGACTACAAAAGGGAACTAATGTTAACTAATGAACCTTATTGTAAAGTGTTACCAAAATCTCCATGTTTTCGGTGCTGTTGCCGTGGTGACACGTTCATGTAACGTGAGGGTGGCACTGCCAATAAAGCACCTAAAAGCTGACACAAAGAACCGTCAAAAGTAATGATTATGGATGTCAAATATTCCAAGGAGACATTTTAATTGTTTATTAATAAAGTGTTTTCTGTCTGTGTCAGCTGCAAAGAAGTTGCGATGCTGGCTCACGATCTGCAGAAGTGAACGCGGCAGAGAGAAATGCACTTTTCATAAGGATTACAGCAGAGGGCAGTCTGTTTTCTTTCATTTTGAATTGTTCTTTTTAAAAGTAGACATTTCAATATTTCTCAGGTCTATAGGCTTATAGGGTTTCGATTCATGAGACGAGCTCCAGTTCAGGCGCCGGCACCTCGAGGTTTGATGAAACAATGTCGTGATTATCTGTATGCTAGCTATATTTTCTTCTTATTTATTAAATCCAGGCAATTGGTTGATGAAACATTTTTTTTAAATTGAGATACAATTAATTAAAAACGAAATTCAATTTAAAGATAGTCTTTGTGCTTTCTCTTTGAATTCTCTGAAAGTTTTAGTCCAGAGAACTGTCACGACATTGTTTTTTTCCCCCCTCTTTTATGCAAACACGAAAAATAAAACAATATAAATATTTTATGTTCTGGGGAGAGCCAACCCTTCATCCGGTGGGTAGCCTACTATTACTTTTGATTTGTACAGTGTAATTTATAGAATTATAAAAAATATAGGCTATATATATGTTTGCCACCTAAATATTAAAGATGTTTTGTGTAGCGTCCGTGTACGCGTGTGTATTTCCCTCATATTAAATATAAAATGCATGTGTAAACTTATATTTTTCTAATGCCTGGACGTACTGGATTTTATTAAGGGAGTAGGCTATGGATATATAAACATATGTAAGTGTCAATATATTGGTATTAGCTAAATGCATTTTCTGAGAATTTATATTTCAAGTTTTGGCTAATTTACCCTCAACTAGTTTTGTGATGTAGGTCTACATATTTTATAATGTTAACTTCAAATAATATTAATAGTAATTTAAAGATGTGATAGCATTGGATCTGGACGGGAAGGATAACTCTGGGAGGTGGAAGGGGTGTGTCGCGATTCTGCCTCCTCACATCGTGATACAGGATCTTGGACCTGAGTATCCCGATTTCGATTTTATATTGTATATCGTTACAGCCCTATAAATTCACTTTTTCAATTGTAGGCCTTTACTTGTATATACCTATATATGTGTAAGTATGTAATTAATGGAGAACGTCCTCGGGTTACGACTGTAACCCTTGTTCCCTGAGAAAGGGAACGAGAACTGTGTCGAATGACACTCAGCGGAGTGCCTCTGAAATATGAATGAAACTAAGCCAATCTGCGACTGGTGTTGCGTCATGACATAATGCATGACGGCATACAAACGGAAACTATAAAAGGATGCCGGCACACATGAGATGTCAGCTTCTTTTGGCTTAGTTGAAGCAAGTGCTCCCAGGCAGGGGAAGGCGTGGCGAAAAGACGCAGTTCTCGTTCCCTTTCTAAGGGAAGAAGGGTTACTGTCGTAACCCAAGGACGTTCCCTTTCACAGGAACTGGAACTGCGTCGAATGACACTTTGGGGGAAAGAGTACCCACTACGCCACAACACGTCCTGCCTGTCCTAGAGTGAAGCTGCTCACAGGCACACTTAAGACGAGGGCACAAGAGTGCCAGGTGTCAATAGAATGTCCAAGCTATAAAACCTAATAAAGGTTTGAGGGGTAGCGTATCCCGCTGCATCGCAGACCTCCTGGATGGGGGCCCCTGCGAGAAGGACTCAAGAGGATGCCATGCCTCTGGTAGAATTAGCCCTCACGGCCAAAGGTGAAGGCATACTGCACACCTGGTAGGCCATGGAAATCGCTTGGACAATCCAGTTGCTAATGGTCTGTTTGGAAGCGAAAAGCCCCTTCCCGTACGACCCGAATCACACTACTGGTCCGATTTCTGCCATGAAGAGGACCTCTGAATGTAAATTCTTAGTGCTCTGACAGGGCAGAGCAGGTGAAGTCTCTCCTCATCCACCGTCACGTGAGACGGAGGATGAAAAGCCTGCAGAATCGTAGGCCATGCCGCAATGGATGGCACCTTTGGCAAATAACCCGGCCTAGGGTGAAGGATGGCTTTAATGTCGCCTGGAGCAAACTCCAGGCACCCTTTAGATATGGAGAGTGCCTGGAGATCTCCTACCCTCTTCAGAGAAGTAATTGCCAACAAAAAAGCCACCTTCAGGGAAAGGTTCTTCAGCCGACCCCAGTGGTTCAAAGCGGGCTTCCCCCATTTTGAATGGTGCGCAAGGCCCAAGGAGAAAAATATTCGTCAGATTTTTCCATGCATAGAAATATTTTACCCGAAGCCTCTCAAGCCTGGCTTCGGGTATTAATCAGGATTCGTTCTTGACCCCCTGAAGCGGATTTCCAGCAGGGCTGGATCGAAAACGATTCTCGATGGGTAGACACAAATGCTGCCTGGCCGCAAGCCTGTGGGGCGGACAGTGCAACCTGCATTCGTGGAAACCGATGCGTCCCAAAACATGTTTAATGGTGGGAGAGTGTGGTATCTTCAGTAATATAGAAACTGAATCATGCGGAATAACTATGATATAACTTTATTCTCTTGTGCAGCAGAGTCTACATGTGACCGGCATACTTTTCTCTTAGATACCAACAACTCTTACTCTACCCCGGAACCCCCACATGATCCCCAAGGTCAACTGCACCTCTTGTGGTGTGGAGAGGAACTGCTGTTAACTACACATAAATCTCAGTATACCACATCCCTCCCCCCTTAAGAGGAAACATATATTTACAATAACTTTTTTTTTTTTAAACTCTAGCCCCTCCAAATTACTCACAAATGTATGGTTAGGGAAATTGAACATAACATTGTTAACACAAGACATACACGTCTAGTATTTTCACATGTTTTTTTTTTTTTTCACAATGAAAAAATAACTCCATGAACAGAATTAAAAGAGAAAGGAAAAAACTAGGAAGGTGGGTAGACTGCCATCCTTCCAGTGAGTCCCAGAGCTCATTCTTGCTCTGACTTGAGGGATCTCACTACTATTTCACAAAGTCTTTCAGATAAGCAGGAGTCTGTCTTATGCGCTCGGAACGACGCAGCCCAGAAAGTAAATCTACTCCTGCTTTTGTTTGTTCAACCACGGAGGAGTGTGCTTGGTCTGTCTCACCAGCAGTCATTTTCTCTCTCTGCACAATGGTGACGGCAGAGTCTGCAGGCAAGGCCTCCAGTCCTGTCTCGGAAACCTGAAGAGTGATAGGCTCCTCCAACCTCTCCTGTGTCGGCGATTCATGGCGTTTTCTGATTTGATCAACATGGCGCCTAATGACTCTTCCATCTCCCGTCTGTACAGTATAAAATACAGGTCCGGTGTTCTCTTCAACGACAGCCGGTATCCAACGAGGACCATGACTGTAATTTCTGGTGTACACATCATCCCCAGGTGAAAAACTCCTCCACTTACTGTGTGTGTCATGTTGTTCCTTCTGCTTGAGTTGTTTCTTCCGAATCTTTGACTTCACATCCGGCAGCAGAAGATCCAGTGTTGAGCATAGTCTTCGGGACATCAGCATTTCCGCTGGTGACAATCCAGTCGTGGTTTGCGGGGTGATTCTGTAATTAAACAAAAATCTAGCGACTCTTGTTTCCAAAGTGTCCCCCTTTATTTTCTTTATTCCTTGTTTGAACGACTGTACAGCTCTTTCCGCTAGACCGTTCGATGCTGGGTGGAATGGTGCAGATGTTATGTGCTGTATTCCATTCTGTTTTAGGAATGCTTGAAAGTCTTGGCTTGTGAAGCAAGTTCCATTGTCTGATACTAAGGTTTGAGGCAGACCATGTATGCTGAAGCACTGTCTGAGCTTTTCAATGGTAACTTGACTGGTTGCTGTACTTGCTGGGTACACGTCAATCCATTTTGAGTGTGCATCTACAATGATAAGGAACATTTTCCCTAGAAAAGGGCCAGCGTAATCCACATGCAATCTGCTCCAGGGTGTCTCCGGCCACTCCCATGGATGTAGCGGTGCTTCTGCTGGAGGATTTCTGTTCTCCTGGCATGTATGGCAGGACTGCACTTCCTTTTCAATTTCGGAGTCCATCCCTGGCCACCAGACGTATGAACGTGCTAAACCCTTCATTCTACATATTCCTGGGTGTGTGTGGTGTAGCTGTTTTAATATGGCTTTCCTACCTCTCTGTGGAACGACCACTCTTGCCCCCCAGAGCACACACCCATCTTTCACACTCAGCTCCAGTTTCCTCTGACTGTAGGGTTTGTACTGTGCATCCACCTCCCTTGGCCATCCTTTCAGACACCAACCTCGCACTTGGGAGAGTGTTTCATCCTTATCGGTCCACTGTCTGACCTCTTTTGTCGTGATTGGTGGGTCCTCCATTACCTCCAACATGAAGACCTGGTCAGACTCGTCCTCTTCCCGTTTGTGGCAATGGCAACCTACTCATACGCTCTGAGGAGAGTTGCCCACCTCTGCACTCTTGGTGACCCCATCTGAGGTACTGGCTTTTTCTCATGAAAGAGTGATATCAGTGGTTTGTGGTCGGTGCTGATTGTGAATGTTCGTCCGTAGATGTACTTATGAAACCTCTTAATCCCGAACATGATAGCTAACCCCTCCTTATCAAGCTGTGAGTAGCGCTTCTCTGCTGGTGTTAGCGTGCGCGACATGAAGCCCAAAGGTTTTTCACTACCGTCTTCCATGACATGTGACAGCACAGCGCCTAGCCCATATGGTGAGGCGTCACAGGCGAGCAGTAACTCTTTGTCCGCTGAATAGTGACCCAGGACTTTAGCCGACTTCAGCAACTGTTTTGAGTTCTGGAAAGCTTCTTCCTGTTCTTTGTTCCAGACCCACACAACATCCTTCCTTAGCAGCTTATGTAACGGGGCTAAGCGTGTAGCTAGACTAGGGAGGAACTTGTTGTAGTAATTCAAGAGACCTAAATAGGCCTTTAGCTCAGTCACTGTGGTTGGTGGTGGTGCTTCTTCTATGGCCCTCACCTTGCTCTTCACTGGATGTAAGCCTTCAGCATTCACCACGTGTCCTAGGTATTCTACCTCATTTTGCTGGAACACACATTTGTTTCTGTGAAGTCGCAGGCCAGCGTCTTTCAAACGCCTAAGTACCTCCTCCAGCGTACTCAGGTGTTAAGCTTCATCCCTCCCTGTCAGAATGATGTCGTCTAAGTACACAGCTACCCTTGGAAGGCCTTGTAACAGATTTTCTATTGTTCGCTGGAAGATGGCGGGAGCTGACGAGACTCCGAAAGGAAGCCTATTGTAGGTGAACAATCCTCGATGTGTGTTTATTGTGAGGTACTTCTTTGAGGCATCATCCATTACAATCTGTTGATAGGCGTGGCTTAAATCGAGTTTGGTGAACTGTTTCCCTCCTGCCAGGGTATTGAACAGGTCTTCAACACGGGGAATAGGGTACTGCTCTAGTGAGGAGGCACTGTTAACGGTTAGCTTGTAATCGCCGCATATTCTGACCGAACCATCTGGCTTAAGGACAGGAACTATGGGCGCGGCCCATTCGGCGTATTTAACAGGAGCTATAATGTCCTCCTTCAGCAGCCGATCTATCTCCGCTTTTACTTTCGCCCTCATGGCATACGGAACTGAGCGGGGCCGATAGAATTTAGGCTGTGCTTCAGCAGACACCCGAATGGTTGCTTTCATGCCTTTCAACATGCCTAACTCCTGCTTGAAAACTTCCTCATTTCTCATGAGTACTTGCGGTAGGCTCTGTACCTCTGTTCTCACATTTTTTATTTCTTCCCACTTCAATTTTAGAGCCTCTAGCCATCCTCTTCCTAACAAGCTAGGTCCTGTACCTTTAACCACCACTAGGGGCAATGTCTTCACTTGCTTCTCATAGTTTACTTTCACTTTGGCCACCCCCACTACTTTGATTTTCTCCCCTGTATATGACTTAAGTACAAGTTTAGTTTGTCTTATTTGTGGTCATTGTCCTTCATTCCACAACTCATTGAACTTCAGCTCGTTCATTATGCTTACACTGCATCCTGTATTAATTTCAAAATGTTCCGTCTTCTCATTCACTGCCATCGTCACTTCAAACGGTTTTATCCTCTGAATTGATGTCTCCGTTTCCATGCAGTTCAATGTGAACACTTCCTCCTCAGATTCATTAGCATCTTGCTTTTCACACTCCACATTATAGGATCGATGTGGATGTGGACGCCGCTCTGCTCGGTATGTTTTCTCTGTTCTGCATGCTTTCTTCTCGTTGTAGCTGGCACTTTCTTTATTTCTATTACGGCAAGCCTTGGCTATGTGCCCAACTTTTCCGCAACAGTGACACTTTGCCTCCTTAAATTTACACGCAGCCGCGTTGTGTTGCTTCCCATGACATCGGTAGCATTCTTTATCTTTTTTTTTCCATTCACTCTCCTTTTTCAGCGCACCCTCTGTCCTCACACTGTTGCATGCTACCGGTGCTGTATGGAGATCTTGAACGTTTTTACTAGCGGCCTCCGCAGCTACTGCAATTTGGAATGCTTTCTCAAACGTCAAGTCTGTTTCGGATAGCAAGCGTCTTTGAATCCTGTCATCATTAATACCGCATACCAGTCGGTCTCTCAACATCTGTTCCAGTGTTGCACCATAGTTACAATCATGTGCTAATCGTCTCAATTCAGCTACATACACACTGACGGTCTCTGTAGGCTGGCGGGAGCGCGAGTCAAATTTGTATCTCTGAACTATCTCACTCGGTTTGGGGTTGAAGTGCTCTTTCATTAAAGTTTTCAACTGACCGTAAGTTTTCGAGCTGGGTTTATCTGGACTCACCAGGTTCCTCATGAGCTTGTATGTGGCTGGTCCCACCGCACTGATGAGGATAGCTCTCTGCTTATCTCCATCGTCAATTCCGTTAGCTTCAAAAAACTGTTCTAGTATCTCACAATACTCTTCCCACGTCTGCTCCTTCACGTCAAAAACCGACAGAGTGCCTATCATCGTAGCCATCTTTGCTTTTTTTTTTTTTGTGAATCCTCTGGTCAATTTCTAGCCCCTCTCTCCCGTCAGCTCACCCTGTAGCATCCGTCTTCAAACTGACATATTTTTCATCCTTCCAATATCCTCGTCGCCAATATGTGGTATCTTCAGTAATATAGAAACTGAATCATGCGGAATAACTATGATATAACTTTATTCTCTTGTGCAGCAGAGTCTACATGTGACCGGCATACTTTTCTCTTAGAGACCAACAACTCTTACTCTACCCCGGAACCCCCACATGATCCCCAAGGTCAACTGCACCTCTTGTGGTGTGGAGAGGAACTGCTGTTAACTACACATAAATCTCAGTATACCACAGAGAGCAACACCGATTTCCTGCAGGCCGTGCGAAAGAGACAACCTCGTCGCTCCACCACAGGTGTGGGCGCCCGCAGAGAACCTAGACTTGCTAGGATCTCTTTGACAAAGCCTTTTTCGCCTGCAGGACGGCCCTCAGGTCGCCCTGCTTTTGATGAGGCTTCATCTGAGAGCACTGTCTATGCCCCCAGGCTCCTTGAGGGGAGGGGGAGGGGGGGGGCTCTAGATGAAACGCTCTCTCTCTGCGCCTGTCTATAGGCAGAGGAGCTGGTGGGATGGCTGTGGCTGCGGCTTTCAGGGATGATGCAGACCTGGGGGATAAATAGTTGGCAAGCGGCTGTTCCACCCAAGGCGTCATCCCATATCTGTTCTCTCGTGTCCCCAGGATGTTACTCTAATTTAAAACTGGGGGGTTGGACACACGAGAAGAGTGAGGTCTATTCCAAAAAGAATGAAAAGCCCCGGTGATGAGGTTGCTCTCTGTGCTGCTGGAAGTGTTTCTCGTGTGGCCGAATGATATTAAGACGGGCCACAGCACGAGAGACAACCTCCACCAGCTCCTTGTATGCGGGGACATGGGGTGTTGAGTCATCCCCAAAATGGTAAATGGACTGCATTTATATAGCGCCTTCATAGACCTAATGGCCACCAAAGCGCTTTACAGTTTGCCTCACATTCACCCATTCACACACTCTTTCATACACCGACGGCGGTGTCAGCCATGCAAGGCGCCATCCAGCTCGTCGGGAGCAGCTGGGGTTAGGTGTCTTGCTCATGGACACCTCGACACTTGGTCAGGTGGAACCGAGGATTGAACCACCAACCTTTCAGTTCGTAGACAACCCACATGAACCACTGAGCCACTGCCGCCCCATCCCCACCCTCAATAGAGGGAATGCGCGTGACGTCACCGTCGGCCAGAGTGCCTGCAGTTACTCACAGTGAGTGGCAAAAAGACTGAGCGGCTGTATATGTTTTCAGCGTGAATGCCGCGAAAAACGAACACAACACATATAACGTGGGAAAGAGCTTTGCGATTGACTGTACAACTAGTTTTGACAAAAATTGGAGGTATATTTTTACAGATTTCACGCATTACGTCATGACGCAACACCAATCGGAGATTGGCTTAGTTTCATTTATACTTCAGAGGCGCTACGCTGAGTGACATTCCCCAAAGTGTCATTCGACGCAGTTTGATTGCGATTGTATTACAATTTGCTTTTCAGTTGTTAGCTGAAAGTGTATTTTTGTGAATTTGCTAGATGGTTGTGTTATTTGTTTTGAGCATTTTGACCTTTGTTTGGAGAAATATGTATAACCAATTGAGAATTTTTGTTATCTACAAAACTGAACATTTAGATAAGGATCACCAACAAACAAACAAACAAATAAATAAATAAATAAATAAATAAATAAGGCTTACAGAATCATTGATTATCCAGGGAATAAGAGAGTTGTCAATGGTAAAAATAGTTTCTGGATATGTATCATATGTGCCCACCAATTCAAACTGTGGAGAATTTACATCAGTATGCCAGAGCACAACTGCGTAACTGATGGTTGGATCATAATTACTATCGTATTTCACCTGACGGCTATTGAGTGGAAAATCCAGATTTTTCATTTCTCCCAGAAGCTGTTAAGTATGTTCAAATAAACAAGAAAAATAATTGATAATTATATTACTATGACATTACTTATATTACATATAGAAATTACAATTAAACAATAATACAATATAATCAACATAATATGCAATATCCTTAAAATATAAACATTGTTAATTATTTAATTAATTAAAATATTTTTATTGAAATAATGAATGTAACAATTATTACGTGTGGATTCAAATAAATTCACTTACCATGTATGGCTTTGCCATCGTGTTTTTATGGCATTTATTCATGTCACACTGCAGAACCTTATGTAATGCATGAGCTATGGAATATATGGCGGCATAGATAGCAAAGGAGAATGAAGGATTTTCATTTATAATCTCCTCTGCAGTCGACATTGTGCAGTAATCACACTTTTGATTACATGTCTTTCTATTACTCTTGACTTCACTCTCGGGTTTATAATTAACATTAGTTGTTCCCCTGTCTTTATAGATGAATTTATCAAATCCAGGTAATGACATCAATCTTTCTGTAATGCCAATGACTGTACCAATTTTCATAATTTCTGGCTCTCTTGGAAGTTGTTGATTCATAGACCATGTTTCACTTGCAATCCATACTTTGTCACGTATGTTCTCTGATATGGCTGTTTTGATTATGTTGATGGCATATTGTGGCACAGCGAAAACCACAATGACATTAATGTTAAGCATATCAACCTTTTTAAGTGTTTGACTGTAGTTTGCATTTAAGCTTAGAGCCTCTTGATAGGCCAAACAAATACCAGTGTTGTTGATGTATTTGTTAAACAGCTTTAGTCCATCTGAACTGTAATTGTCTTGGCTACCAAGAAAGGCAACCCAGTTCCATCCAAACCATCGTATGATGTGAATAATCATCTCTATCAGGTCTTTGTTGCTGGGCACTGTTCTTACAAAAGAGGGATAGTGAAGTTTATTGCTTAATGCATAGCTGGAAGCTCCATAATTCACCTTTGAAAGAGAAGAAATACTATTACTATTAACAATTCATTTAGCAAATTATAACTTGGTTGTTCTGTTTTAATATAAAATTGTAATATAAAATTGGTAACATTTACCAATGGTATAAGGTCCATTGTGATCAGTGGTGCAATTGTAATAGTTCTCGTGCTTCCATATGGCCCTGTTAAAGCAATCACTTTAGGCTGATAGTTGTTGAGTTTTTCTTTAGGTTTTATTGTTCCATTATTTGAGATAAAACTTAAGACTGAACGGAAATTCTTTGTATTAGAACAATGGTCAAAAATGTCATAGCCCAGGGAAACATTGGGCAGAAGAGTGGTGGAATTATTAACTTCTTCAACAGCAAACCTCATCACTTGCAACATCTGATAGCCAGATATTGAGGGCGTATGCCTTGAAAACATCAGTGAAGAAATTAATAGCATGTCATTGTAAATTCAGTTTAGAAATGTGATATGCTGCTTTGTTTTGCAGTATTGCGTAATGATAAATCCAGACTGATAAAAGGCCCTTGCTTACCTGAAACATTCAGTGGTCTCTGGGGTGAACATGGGTTTTACATCATCAATTTCATGTAAAGCGAAAAGGCCACCCAATAAGTAATCTCCTTCCAAGCTGAAATCAGATGTTGACCAAGAAACTTTGAAAAAGAAACAAATACTGAAGCCCAAAAGGAAAATGTACATGCTATTGTGAAGCATGGTTTAAGATGGGCCGTCAATCTTGAAACAAGACTGGTGGCTGGTCGTTTGAGAGAAATCAGGCTGATATACTACATTTAATTTGCCTAAATCACATTTCTATTTGGTTACACCACTATATTCAATGATATGAATGCCTATTTCCATATCTAAAGTCACAAAGCTTATGTCAATCAGTTATTAAGTAGAGCATTACACCACAAACGTCTCCTCATACATAGCCTACATTTACAAATTAAATTCTTGTGAAACAAACTGTACCCATCTTATGTCTGAGCAGGGGTTTTACAGGTGGAATAGAGTAAGGTTTCCCAGTTTAGAGGTGGAGAGGAAATAAAAAAAAATTACTCTGCAACAAGGGCGTAGATTACGCGGGGGACGTGTCCCCCCCCCCCCCCACACACATTTTATAAAATGTAAATTTGTCCCCCGCACTTTTTCATAGGGGAAGTGTTCACGACATGAGGTTTTCGCAAGCCAATGTGTATTTATAGATACAGATTTAAAATTCAAAGAGAAAAGATCGTCTATGTACTGTATCTGCACGTGACTTTCACGTTGCCATGGTAATCAGTCACTCGCGCTCGTGCATCACCACACACCCGTGCTCGCACCCGCACTGAATCCATCGTCGAAGGTCGAAATTAATTCAAAACGGCAAAAAACACCTCACACTTTTTTCGCAAAAAAGTCAAGAACTGTAAGTTGTAATGTGGTATCCGAATTTGGTTGCTCATTGTCATTGATGAATAACTTTGCCTAATTTTCTGCCATTATCTAACTTATTTGCTTGAATCATGCAGCGTTGCACTTTACTTGTAACATGTGTACATGATGTTTACCATATAATAAGGTAACACTTTACAATTAGATTAAAAAAGTGTGTAGACAAACGTTAAGTTTTCTTTAAAAAGCCTACCAGAGAGTTTGAAGAAGTTTTAAAAGCATGAAGTTTAAATGTTTTCAATATGAAAGACAGTTTTGGTTAAGTAAAACAGATAGATAGATAGATAGATAGATAGATAGATAGATAGATAGATAGATAGATAGATAGATAGATAGATAGATAGATAGATAGATAGATAGATAGATAGATAGATAGATAGATAGATAGATAGATAGATGAAACTAATGAAACCTTATTGTAAAGTGTTACCATTCAATATAAATGCAGTATGCAATTGTATGCATTAATGTTCTGATTTAGGTCTTAATTTATAGGGTTCAATAATATTATTGCACTAATTTAATGTTTTTTCTTCTTCTGTGTTGTCAAGATTGATCAAGAAACAGGGAGCTTAGGGTTGTCAGGTCAGAAAGAGGATGACACTTAAAAAAAAGAAACTTCACAGGTGAAAAGTAATAGACTGGCTTTTAAAAACACATGCTATTGCATTTTATTTATTGTAAAAAATCTACAACAGGTGTTTGTAGTACCATATAGACCAATCATGAAAATACCATTAGGCAAATATAGGAAACATAATTTAGGAATTTCAAATTATTGGTTATTGTTCAGCAGTGTACATATGTATGTCACAATTCCCTGTATCTGCATATTTCAAACACTTCTTTATTGTCAATATACAGAGCCAGAAGTTACTTTAGAGTTGAGAGGGAATGAAGCAGAATGTTTCAAGAAGGTGAGGGAAAACAAATGACTGGAATAAGTTAAGAATTTTTCATTTATTGTTTCCAATACACACTCATTATGTGTTGTCTTGTCTACACTGCATAGGCAAAACAAAGTAACTACACATATTTCTGATACCTTTTATTAATCAGACTTATTTGTACTTTTTTTATAGACAGGGCAGAGGGCATCAGACAAGTTGACAGTTGTAGAAGGAGATGGGTCTTCAGTACCTGTATTAAAACCTCACCAACCAGATTCCAAGACTATTGGTGCTTCGGGACAAAACTTAAAAATTTCAGGCTCAGTGGTACCACGATTTGGCATGGCTCCATTTTGAGCCTGGTATTGAGGGAGCATTGTGCTTCTACTGCCACAAGGCCTTTAAAAACAAAACGTCTCAACTTGTCAAAAATACAGAAACCACCTTTATCAGCTCTGGCTTTAAAAACTGGAAGATACGGTGGCTGGGAGAGCTCACCGCGCTGCAACCTGATGAAGACGAATGCAAATTCAAAAAAATGTGTGCAACTATAAAAACGCATTCAAATACAAAAATACATCTGCAAATTAAGAAAAACATCTTCATCAGTTCCACAACACACCTGTGCTCCAAGTACACAACCACAACCAAATACAGAAACGCGCTGCAAACGTTCACAACACCACCAAATACAGAAACGCGCTGCAAATAACACGGTCCACAACGGAAATGTTTCCGGGGAACCAAATAAGTGACGGACCCGACTGGGAATTGCTTATTGCTCGTGAGCTTCCCTATGCCCTACTCTCTTCAAAGGGCAGACGGCAAAGCTCTTCAAGTGGGAATTTGGCGTGAGCATGACACCTAGTGTGTCATTTATGTAGCCGTTTGGAACTTGATGAAGGGAGCAACAACAGACAACGTAACAACGCAGCACTTTGTCCATCAGCTGTATAGACCATTTCACAAGATGTAAACAAAACTGGTCCAGAAGCACTTCCTGTTTCAGTTTTTTAACACTACATAAAAGCTGGGATAAAATACAACCAACAGAACATTTAAAACTGAATCAAAAAGTTAAACAAACATCTTTAAGATGTTTTCTTTACATGTGAAATAAAGAAAACAGTTACAAACTGAAACAGGAAGTGTTTCTGGACCAGTGTCGTTTACATCTTGTGAAATGGTCTATAGCTGTTCTGACGACAGAAATATAATGATTAACATAACGGTTGCAAATAAATTATTCATTTTTTATTTTTACTTTATAAAAATCTGTTAAAATATCCGTTTTATATATCTCTATGTCAGTGCCATACATTACCTAACATTTTTAGGAAACTTCTTATAGTAACCAAACTCCATCGCACACCTGCAGGTGATAGGTGCGTCGGATAATAAGACCAGCTAGTCATTCAAGCAGATAAGGAACTCTCGCACACTATCATTACTTGCACTTTTCAATCAAGTTTATCAAGTTTCAATCAAGTCACATGACCTTCGTCAGGAGTAAGGTCACGACTCACGACTCCTGACGAAGGTCGTGTGACCGAAACGTTGTGTGTGAATAAACTTGACTGAAAAGTGCAAGTAATGATAGTGTGCGGGAGTTCCTTATCTGTAGGAAACTTCTTATAAAATTTAAACATATAATGAAACTATTTGTATTGTGTAACTGATGTATAGATTAATATCTTGCCTTCATGTTCTTCTAGATCTTTTTTTATTTATTTAGTTTAGTTTTCAGATCATTGTTCTTTTCTCATTTGTATTGTGATGACATTGAACATATTGTTAACACATGTTGTATATTGTACACAAGTTGTAAGTCATAATAATTTGAATCTCTGTTTTTTGCGGGGGTAAAGTCAAAAGAAATTAAATAAAGTAGAATTTTTAGTAAGCAAGGACTCCAAGGAGTATAGACGAACTAATATACATATATATATATATATATATATATATATATATATATATATATATATATAATATTATAATATTATTTATATGTACAATATTACTTTAATAGTATAGTTTATTTGTATAGTGTATTTACAAAAAAAATGTATGTGCTTTGACTTCTTGTCAATTAGGTTTTTTTGCTCTAAGCACGTCTTGTGGTTCTAGTCGGGTCCGTCACTTATTTGGTTCCCCGGAAACATTTCCATTGTGGACCGTGTTATTTGCAGCGCGTTTCTGTATTTGGTGGTGTTGTGAACGTTTGCAGCGCGTTTCTGTATTTGGTTGTGGTTGTGTACTTGGAGCACAGGTGTGTTGTGGAACTGATGAAGATGTTTTTCTTAATTTGCGGATGGATTTTTGTATTTGAATGCGTTTTTATAGTTGAACACGTTTTTTTTAATTTGCATTCGTCTTAATCAGGTTGCAGCGCGGTGAGCTCTCTCGGCCACCGTAGGAAGAAGGCCAAAGAGAGATTTACATTACATGCTGGATCAGAATGTCACAAGACAGCCATAACAACACACATCTATGAATCAAGACCAATAGATGTTCAGCTGTCCAATGTAAGGGCATCCCAGCAAGAGGAGGCAAGGAAATGCCTATTAAAGATAATCAGTGCTGTGCAGTTTCTGGTAAGACAAGGTTTATCTTTTAGAGGCCATGATGATGATGAGGGAAACTTTAATCAACTTTTAAAATACAAGTCAGAAGATGACCCCAGCCTAAGCAAATGGTTGTCTCTCAAAACTGATTATACTTGTCCACAAATTTAAAATGAAATCCTCAATCTATTCAGTAATTCTATAATTCGTGGAATGGGCTCTATGCACGGCGGTATTTCCGGTGAAGGTGTAAGGATGCTCGATAACTTGCGCCGATCGTAGAGTCCAATGCAATACCGAGAGTATATATTGAATTTTATACTCCATGGTTATACTAAAGAAACGTTAGTCACAAAAACAGATAAAACAGACACCCCTTGTTGTGTTTATGCTTCTTTTTAAAATTATATTAAATAAACATAACTATATATAAAATTACATCTAAACGTATGTACGTTTCGTTTCAAAGACGGAAGGACAGTAAATTTTGAAGACTCTGCAATTATCCCGTTTTCTTTGGTTTTCCTCCGCTTTAATCTCCACAACCGGAAATAGACGGGCATCCTTGCGTCAAATGCGGAACTTATGCGTGCATATAGCCCATTGCAGAAAACATCAATTCACTTCCTAACTTGCAGTTTTGTGTCATCATGGATGGTACCCAAGACATATCAGGAAAGGAACAGGAATCAGTCTGTCTTAGATATGTTGATCACGATCTAATAGTCCATGAGGAATTTGTTGGATTGTATGAAGTGTCTGTGACAACAGGAGGCAAAGGTTCTGAAGGATGTATTGCTTCGACTTAACTTATCCATCACTGGGCTGAGACTACAGGCTTATGATGGTGCTGCGAACATGGCAGGAAAACATTTGGTTTTGTATGGATTGTATGAAGTGTCTGTGACAACAGGAGGCAAAGGTTCTGAAGGATGTATTGCTTCGACTTAACTTATCCATCACTGGGCTGAGACTACAGGCTTATGATCGTGCTACGAACATGGCAGGAAAACATTCAGGGGCACAGGCCATCATCAAAGAGAGTCAGCCACTTGCACTATATGTCCACTGTGGTCCACACTGTAAATTTATTACACAGCATGCGTGTACAGCATCTCCTGTTATCCGTGACTCTTTGCAGTGGGTTCATGAAGTGGGAGTTTTGTTTGGCCAATCTGTGAAATTTAAGTCAATTTTCCAGGATATTTCAAAGTCAGAGAGTGGATCTGTCAAAGCCATCAGACCTTTGTGTCCTACAAGGTGGACAGTGCGCACCTGTGCCATTCGTGCTGTTTTAAACCAGTATCAGCCGATGTTACTTGCTCTAGAGGAAATGGCGTGTGGTCATTCAGAGTCAGCTTGCAGGGCAAATGGTTTGTTTGATAGATTTCAAAAAGGCAATGTTTTGCTTGGCCTTTTACTTGCCTTAGAAGTGACAGTAGAGCTGGAGTGTCTCAATGCTTCTCTTCAGAGCCGCACTCAGACAGTAGATGGAATGCTAGCTGCTGTCAACTGTGTGAAGAACACAATTGCAAAAAAAAGAACAGAGGATTCATTCCAAAGAGTATACAACAAAGCAACAGAAATGTGTAACTCCCTAAATCTGTCTCCAATAGAAATGCCCCGTGCTCGAAAGTCTCCGAAACGCCTGTCTGGTCAGGGTTCAGCGCATGTACCAAGTTCCTCTCCAGACTTCTTCAGGACAGAGTTTTTCAAGGTCTTGGATGTTGTCAATATGCAGTTTCAAGAAAGATTTGAACAAGAGGGGCTGCTCACGATCAGTTCTATTGAAAAGGTACTGTTGACAGGAGAGTCTGATGCTGGTCTGTTGGAACAATATCCAGAATTGCACTGCACTTCACTGAGGGTGCAATTAGCAATGTTCAAGTCCAAGTACGATTATCAGTCAACTACTGAGGCTGCATGCACTCTTCGGAATATGTTGCCAGAAGTCCGCCAACTCTTTGATCAAGTGGAAACACTTGTGAGGTTGCTCCTTGTTTGCCCTGTTTCTTCAGCAGAGGCTGAAAGAAGCTTAAGCTTTCTGCGAAGATTAAAAACCTGGCTCCGAAGCACAATGACACAGTCTCATCTTAACAATGTTGCTGTTTGTCACATCCACAGTGACAAACTGGACAGTATAGATAGGGAGATGATTGCTTAGCAATTCATAGATGGAAATCAACGTCGCAGAAACACTTTCGGCAGTTTCAAGTAGCTTAATGCTGAGACATTAATGTTAACTCTGTATAAATAATCTGCTGCTTTTGAAAAAACGCCTAAAATGAGAAGCATAAATGTGAATGAACACTTAACTGTTTATTGTATCGTACTGTTCTACTAATTTAAGATCTCCTTACTGTGACATGTATGTAATTTCAGTTCAATACATATCTGCAAATGTGTGGTTTGAGTGACTTTTATTTCCTTCCTGAAATGTGGACTAGAACAATGTAGAGTGTGAATGTGAAAGTATCCATTACTGTGTGCCATTCACATACAAAACAATGTACACAAAAAATATTTTTAAAATATGTAAACAATATAGTAAAATATACAATACTATGTGCAATATAGATTACAGAACATCTGTATTCCTTTTTTTCTTTCTGTTTTATCGCTTTACACATGAATAGCATATTAAGCCAATTAAGCAATAACCGGTCTACAAAGGTCTGAAAAAAAAGGTATAATGCTTGACATTCTGTCCCCCTCACTTTTGAAATGATTGCTACGCCCCTGCTCTGCAATGATGTGTACATTCTGAGATGCAGCTTCTGCTGAGGTGATTGAGCTGTGTTGTTACATCACAATTTGAATATATATATATATATATATATACTGTATATATATAATGGCTTTTCCGAAGGCTGAAAATGTTAAATGTTGAAACAAATTCATGGATTTCCAATGGACTATACTATACAACAGCAACACTATCTGTTGTTTCAGAAAATCCTGAAATACTGAATTAGGGAAACAGTGACCTTGAATCAGGAAGGTTATTCACATAAATTTTACATGTACAATAAATTTGCTTAACCCAGTTCCAGCATACATTTAAATACTTTTGCATATGACAATATCCAGATTTGTCATCCAACAAGTGTCACATTACACCATCAGTGTCACTTACACAGACTTCTAAGAAAGTATAATAGAACTGCATAATATTAGAACCATATATATAATGTACTGCACAGACTTGGTCAGAATTTATTGTCACCCTTGGTAAATATAAACAAAGAAGCCTGTGAAAATAAATCTGCAAACCTATAACCTTTCATTGAAGTAAAATATAATTTTGAAATGAATGTTTGTCTCGAATACATTGGCCACAATTAATGGAACCCTTTTATTCCGTAACTTTTGCAACTTCCTTTTGCCAAGATAACTCTGTGATTTTTTTTTTTTTTTTGACAAAACAACTTGTGGTGATGTAGTTTTGTTGTTGTTGTTGTTTTTTTCTTTTTGTTGTGATACTTTCTGACCCCAAGACTCAACTATTTTATGCATTTCTCCATCTGTGATCCTTGAAGAGTCTTTGACCACTCAAACTATCCTCCTCGCCAAGTTGTCTTAATGCAATTAAGTGTCTTAATCTCCATTCTCTTAATGTAATATTATTATATTGCATTATCATTATCCTAATGCTATATAGACACATATCAGCAGGCAGCTTTGGAACTTCTTAGTCATTGCCCTGATGGTGGGATTTTTTTTTTTTTTCATATATCTCATATAAGGGGTCATATAATGATACATGCACTTTTACAAGTTGATTGTACTGCAGTGTGTGTTGGCAGTGCAGTGCCTGTACACAACCATCATTTAATGATAAAAATCCATCCAGTGTTTTTGTTTTAATCTCCTTATATGTATTCCCCTGTCTCAAATCGAGCCGTTTCATGACGCCCCTCCCACAGTTGTTTGATTGACAGCAGTGTTTCAACGCAGACCCACCCTGAGCGAGCTGTCATCATAGTCCGTCATCGTTGATATGTTGGAGCAGAATGTTCTGTTCTTGGGTGCAATAACAAACACAGAAATCATTTTGATGTTCCTAAATTTGAACCGCTGTGGCTGAGTTTTGTTTACAATGGGAATATTCCCCACGATCAACGTCAATGCTCAACGTCAATTCATGTTTGCGTGAATAATTTATCGTAGACTAATTTATTCTTTATAAACAAGGGTCAGTATAAAGCTGGTTTTATTAACCTTTATATTAATCTTTGCAAATCGCGGGAAAAAGTTTTTTATGACCATTAGTTGTAACGTTAACCTGTCAATGAACTAACGTACATCAGTAAACACACAGCGTTCGTATCTCACTACTCTACCCCGCCAGTACATACAAAGATAGATCAAAGTGACATTACGTTAAACAACCATTCAGAAACATCCTGTTCGAGCCTTAATTGTCGAAACTTCTTTGCGGCCATCATCTTGTTCCGGGTGCGATTCCGGTTCAAACTGATACGATTGCACAGATGTGTCCCCAGAGACTTCCGCTGCCATTCTCTCTCCAAAATATACCTTCAACTGTTAAGGCAACACTCCATGTGTGCTGTGTCTAAACGCCCGCAGAACAGAGGGGCAGGGTTTATTATTTAAAGGCATATGCACTGAAAACAGAGCTGATTTTGACCAGGTAAAATAAATGTTTTCTTAAAATACTAATGATAATTTTTAATAAAAGAATATTACAAAGTTTTCATTTAGACCCTAAACATTCATATTAACTTGTACAAAAATGGCATTATATGACCCCTTTAAAGCTTTAGCTATTTTCTTACAGCCACATTTTGTGAAGCTCTACAATCTTTTTCTGCATGACGTCAGACGTGACATTGCATGTGACGATGAGAGGAAGCTATAAAAAGACACCGGAACACAACAGCGTCAGCTTCTGATTGTTCAAACCAAGCCGTTCTCAGGAGCGCAAAAAGTGTGGTCGAGGGTGCGTCTTGAAAAAGTGCGTCTTGTTCCCTTCTCTGGGAACGAGGGTTACAGTTGTAACCCAAGACGTTCCCTTTTGAGGGAACTTGCGCTGCGTCAAGAATCGACACATTGAGGAACGAAATACCCACTGCGCCACACTGAGAGAATATGCCCTGATTTGAAGCAGACTGGCACACTCAAGACGAGAGAACCCGTGAACCTGGTGTAGAGGGCAGATCCAAACTGTAGTGTTTTATAAAAGTGTGAGGGGAGGCCCAGCCTGCGGCATCATAGACCTCTTAAAGGGAAACTCCTTCTAGCAGGGCTTTAGAGGAAGCCACTCCTCTAAACCCTGCTCTAAGTGGGCTCTTAATGCAAGAGGTGAGGGCAAATTGCAAATTACCTTGTAAGCTGAAGAGATTGTTTCCACTATCCATCTGCTTATAGTTTATCCCTGAAGCACACATCAATTTCCTGAGGGCTCCGTGAAGGAGTGAGCTGTTGTTGCTCAGTCACGGAGGGGACTACCCTCAGAGGCCTGAGCAAAGCATCAGGACCTCTTTGTCTAAGCCTTCCTCGCCTGAATGACAGTCCTCAGATCTGCCTTCAGTTTGGAGGACTTCGAGTGAGTGTTGCTCCAGGGAGCGCGAGAAGCAACACTTTCTTTCTGCTTCTGTAGGTCTGAGGAGCTGGTGGCTGCCTCATGGGACTGCCCTCTGGCAGCAGACCCATGAGACTTGGACCGATGGCGGGGAATGAGCTGTTTTAATGCGGCTGACTGTTGTTTCGACTCCTGAAACCTCTCCACGACAGTATTGACTGCATCACCGAAGAGGCCAGAAGACGAAATCGGGGAGGAAGGCCCTGTCCTTGTACCCGATGCCCAACAGGTTCAGCCACAGGTGTCTCTCCTTAGCTACCAATGCTGCCATAGAGCGGCCAATGGCGCAGGCTGTCTCTTTGGTAGCACTTGGGAAATACAAAATACAAATGTCAGAAAGGATACAGAGGTGCATGATGTGTTGTGTCAGATCATGGCCGAGACGTCAAATTCCACTCGGCGCAGCATATTATCAGCTGTCAATCAAAGTTAACAGCCCTTATTTGTCATACATTTTATATCTAAATACATTTGCTCCCTTTTGGGACCGGCCTCTAGCGGATTTTCGATGTATTGCAGTTTTTCGCACTTCCGGGTAGGCTTCATGTTTCAGATTAGAATGTTGCCGCTTGGTCACAGCTCCTCAAAGGCAGGAGAATGTGACGATGGACCTTCACAATCCCCTGCCTCGATGTTCAAAATACAGTATCTGATCCCTCAGAACCAGATAATTCAAACATCGGGTCCTCATTGCGGGCGGAAGAAGCTGCTGGGCGGGCTTCCACCTCGTGAGTGGGACCGCGAGAACTGGCTGATGATTGTTGGGGAAGGGCAGAGGCCGTCTCAACATCATCAGCCAAATCCCTCTGTGATCGCTCTGTGATTAATGTCCTGAGATGATGGAATGTTTTTTTTTTATAAAATGTTCTTGTAATGTGACATGTTAACAAAACTAGAACATTTTCACTGTAACATGTTGAGGATGTTTTTGGAATGTTGTTGAGATGACAGATATTAGCCTATAATATTCTTAATAAAACATTGGTACAATGTCCCATAAAAACGGAGGAGGAACATTATCAAATCAACGTTCGCAAAATGTTTTGAGGATATCATTGAGGCCTGAGATGATGGAATGTTTTTTATAAAATGTTCTTGTAATGTGACGTGTTAACAAAACGTCTCGGTTACGGATGTAACCCTCGTTCCCTGAGTAGGGAAAGGAGACGTTACGTCAGAATGACAGAGAATGGAGGTTTCGTATAGAAAGCCAATCCTCTTCGAGTATTTAAACCCGTAAGTTAGAGCGTAAATGGAAACAAACTAATTTAGAGGTCTTTAGAATCGCGTGGAAAGACAGCATGTCACGTTATAAAAAGACACTAAAAACAGCCAGGGCTGAGCATCTCCGCAAACTAATCGAAAATAACCAAAATAATCCAAGGTTTTTATTTAACACCATGGCTAGACTAACAAATAAACAGACATCACCAGAACAAAATATACCGTTACAGTTTAGTAGTAATGATTTTATGAATTACTTCAATGCGAAAATAGAAAGCATCCGAAACAAAATTATAAATGTACAATCCGCTATGGTGTCTTATGATCAGTGTTGGGTGTACTTTGTAACGCGTTACTGTAATTAAAATACTTTTCCACTAAATAAGTAAAGTAAGGGATTACTGTTCATTTTTAGGTATTTTAATTACAGTTACTTATAATGTACTTGCGTTACATAGTGTAAATTAGTTCAACAGTTATGCATAAATCAATATTGAATTTAAAATCTAAATTTATCGCCTAAAGGTAAAGGTGAACACTGCCTCTTTAAAATCGTTAGTAGTGCAGTTGCGTGTGACGCAGAGTTCGCGCCAGTTGGTTGATGGATGTGGAAGTGGAAGATGTCGGCAGAAGCGAGTGGCTGTTTTACCAAATGGAAATATTCGAATTACTTCACTTTTTTGACACAGGTAGACAAGAACATTACGGTGCAATGTAAGCTATGTCCTGGGGATAAAAAACTATCGGCCGCTGTCAATAGCACTAGTAATCTACTGAAGCACCTGACAAGGCAGCATCGACGAACACTTTTGAGTGATCCAAGTTCGTCGAAAGATAACGATATGGCAACCCCTGTTAAGCAGGCAAAACTTGATTTTACACCGGCGGTGCAGAAAGTATCTGAAGGTGAGCTTAAAAAAATGATTGCAGGCTACGTAGTGGAAGAGATGCTACTCCTGCGTACTGTAGAGTCTCCGTCTTTTAGGCGCATACTAAACAAAATACCTGTGTGTGGCAAAAAAGCAGCCCTGCCCGATCGTAAAACTTTTTCATCTTACTTAGATAAGTGTTACACTGACATGGAAATTGAGCTGAAAATGACATTCGAGAGTTTGGAATATATTTCCACGACTGCCGACATTTGGACGAGCCATAACAAAAGTTTTCTCGGAATGACGGCACATTGGATTGATCCTTCTACTTTTCTTCGTGGACATGCACGCTCTATTTTTATATTATGTGAACTTTTCCTCGATAGTATTCCTTATAAAAAACAATTGGATTGCTTTGATATCGCTACTTATATCCAACCTTCCTAATCCTGGCTACTAGCCTTTAGCCCGCTAGCATTCCACGCGTGCCCTCTCGCCTATTGATCGTCTCATTTTACACCCGTTTCACTGAATCCTGGTTATTTCCGACATTTCAATCCTAAATTAGTAGTGATAGTTGTAGTATCACTACTAATTTACTGATCATCCGTTATAATGGCGAACATATCAGATGCGTGTCTAACATTACCTTTGAGTGCAGGTGAAGACACATTCGAGCTCTTCACGGTGAAGCAGGAGCTGGAATACGTCGAGAAACAGATCCGCGGTCTGCTGGTGAAGTAAGCCGAGCTGTTGGATCGGCGCTCAACGCTTGAAGCATCACGCGCCGACGCTAACAAATCAAATCACTCTTTGACTCCGAGTTCATCTACTCCGTATGTTACTCTGCCGAGGAAGATGCGATCATCTCAGGCTTCATTCACTCCGGCACCGAAACAACATGGACCATGGATCACACAGCGGAAGACACGAGCCAGGACCAGAGCTGCCTCTCCGCCCCTCCCGGTCTTCGAGATCTCCACCCGGAACCGCTTCTCCCCTCTTCGCGAGCCTGAACGCGATGACGCCGTGATCATCGGCACATCCATAGTCCGCCATGTCCGCGCTAATTCGGATAAAGGTAAGGTGCGCACTTACTGCTTTCCTGGTGCTCGTGTTCTTGATGTCGCTGCACAGGTTCCCGAGATCCTGAACGGGGACGAGCGCGTCGGAGCTGTTGTGCTGCACGCGGGAGCGAACGACATTAGGCTGCGGCAGACGGAGGTTCTGAAGAAGGACTACAGGAGCCTGATCGAGACGGTACGCAGCACAGCGCCTAAAGCAGCGATCATCGTGTCTGGACCGCTTCCCACGTACAGACAAGGACAGGAAAGGTTCAGTAGACTTTTTGCATTAAATGAATGGTTAATGTCATTGTGTAATGAACAGAGGCTGCACTTTGTAAATAACTGGCATCTGTTTTGGGAAAGACCGAGGCTGTACAGCACAGATGGACTCCATCCCAGCCGAATCGGAGCGGCTGTGCTGTCGGACAACATTTCCAAGACACTACGCACCAGATGACTAATGAGTCAAAGTCCAAATTACAGCCTTTGCGGTCCAAACTTAACTAATAAGCATAGTGTGGAACATTATATAGAAACTGTGTCTATTCCTCGTTTAGTGAAGCCAAACAATAAATCTAGTGTAGGATCTAGCAAAAATCTTATTGTAATTAAACCAGAAAATCTAAATATCAGTGAACAAAAACAATTTCTAAAGCTAGGTCTCCTAAACATTAGATCGCTCACACCTAAGGCGGTTATTGTAAATGAAATGGTCACAGACAATAACTTCGATGTTCTGTGCCTTACTGAAACCTGGCTTAAACCAAATGAGTATTTCGGTCTAAACGAATCTACTCCGCCAGGATACTGTTATAAACATGAGCCTCGTCTGATCGGTCGTGGCGGCGGTGTTGCAACAATCTATAAAGATATTTTTAATATTACTCAGAAAACAGGTCACAGGTTTAATTCATTTGAAGTACTTGTGCTAAATGTTACGCTCTTAGATGTAAGAAGGAAATCTATATTATCTCTAGCTCTGGCTACTGTATATAGACCTCCAGGGCCATATGCTGAATTCCTAAAAGAGTTTGCAGACTTTCTCTCGGATCTATTGGTAAATGTCGATAAAGCAATAATTACTGGAGATTTTAACATACACGTAGATAATACAAATGATGCTTTAGGGGCTGCGTTTACAGACTTATTAAACTCCTTTGGGGTCAAACAAAACGTCAGTGGTCCCACTCATCGTCTAAATCATACACTAGATTTAATTATATCATATGGAACCGATCCAACTGATATAGATATTATACCGCAAAGCGATGATGTCACTGATCATTACATGGTGACTTGCATAATACGTACTGATGAAATATGTCATGTTGCACCACGTTATAGACCAGGCAGAACAATCCTTCCAACCACTATAGATGGATTTTCAAATAGCTTACCTGATCTATCTAAGCTGCAAAGTGAACCCAAACAAACAGATGAATTAGAGGAAATGACTAGCAGTTTAAGCACCATTCTTACTAGTACATTAGATATTGTTGCGCCAATTAAATTAAAAAAGGTTCGAGAGAAAATTAAAGTACCATGGTACAACAGTGCTACGCATGCTATCAAGAGAGAAACTCGCAACTTAGAGCGTAAATGGAAACAAACTAATTTAGAGGTCTTTAGAATCGCGTGGAAAGACAGTATGTCACGTTATAAAAAGACACTAAAAACAGGCAGGGCTGAGCATCTCCGCAAACTAATCGAAAATAACCAAAATAATCCAAGGTTTTTATTTAACACCGTGGCTAGACTAACAAATAAACAGACATCACCAGAACAAAATATACCGTTACAGTTTAGTAGTAATGATTTTATGAATTACTTCAATGCGAAAATAGAAAGCATCCGAAACAAAATTATAAATGTACAATCCGCTATGGTGTCTTATGATTCAGCTTCAATTATGGCCCCTCTAGAACAACTAAACCGCTTTACAAGATAGGACAGGAGGAGCTAAATAAACTTATCATTGCATCTAAACCAACAACATGTTTATTAGATCCAATAACCACTAAACTACTGAAAGAACTATTACCTGCAGTGGAAGAGCCTCTCCTCAATATTATTAACTCGTCTTTATCTTTAGGTCATGTCCCAAAAATATACAAGCTGGCTGTAATAAAACCGCTCATTAAGAAACCACAATTAGATCCAAATAACTTGGCAAATTACAGACCCATCTCAAATCTTCCATTTATGTCCAAAATACTAGAAAAAGTTGTGTCCGCTCAATTGTGCTCTTTTTTGCAAGAAAATGATATCTATGAAAAATTCCAGTCAGGATTCAGACCGCATCATAGTACAGAAACTGCGCTAGTTAAAATTACAAATTATTTACTTTTAGCTTCTGACCAAGGCTGTATCTCAATACTAGTCCTACTTGATCTTAGTGCTGCGTTCGACACTATAGATCATATAATACTCTTGGATCGACTACAAAACTTCACTGGTGTCCAGGGACAGGCATTAAGCTGGTTTAGATCGTACTTATCGGACCGTCATCATTTTGTCTGTTTAAATGGGAAAAAATCAAAGATAACGTCAGTAGACTATGGAGTACCGCAAGGATCGGTTTTAGGCCCTCTGCTATTCTCAATATATATGCTGCCACTTGGTAATATTATAAGAAAACATGGAATTAATTTCCACTGTTACGCTGACGACACTCAATTATATATTTCATCACGACCAGATGAAAACACTAACTCATCTAAAATGACAGAGTGTCTCAAAGATATAAAATGCTGGATGACGCGTAATTTCCTGCTATTAAATTCAGATAAAACGGAGGTATTACTTATTGGTCCAAAAAACTACTCACAAAACCTCTCACAATACAACTTTAATATAGACGGATGTCCTGTTACTTTATCCACTACAGTAAAAGACCTGGGTGTTATACTAGACCGCAACTTGTCTTTCGAAGATCATATTTCATATGTTACAAGAACAGCCTTTTTCCACCTTAGAAACATTGCTAAGCTACGTAACATGCTATCTGTTTCTGATGCTGAAAAATTAGTTCATGCATTCATGACCTCGAGACTAGATTACTGTAATGCTTTATTAGCCGGTTGTCCTGCATCCTCAATAAACAAGCTACAGTTAGTACAAAATGCAGCTGCTAGAGTTCTTACTAGGTCAAGAAAATATGATCATATAACACCGATTTTATCATCTCTACACTGGTTACCTATTAAGTTCCGCATCAACTACAAAATACTACTACTGACCTATAAAGCCCTAAATGGTTTAGCACCTATGTACTTAACGGACCTTCTTTCGCCCTACAATCCACCGCGTTCCTTAAGATCACTAAATTCAAGGTTTCTGGTCATTCCTAGGATATCGAAGTCCAGTAAAGGAGAGAGGGCGTTCTCGCATTTAGCTCCAAAACTCTGGAATGGCCTTCCCGATACGGTCCGAGCCTCTGACTCGCTGACACAGTTTAAAACTAGATTAAAGACGCTTCTCTTTAGTCAAGCATTCACATAATGCTTACCTTCTAGTCCTCTGTTATGCCATACGGAACCGTTTGCCACTGAAACTGCTTAACGCACCAGTGGGGCTCGACAGACTTTTAGACAAACGGGTCGGCGCATATGGTTGGGTTGCGGAGAGTTCAGGTTACGGAGAGTGTGTGAGTTATAACGGAAATCATTATGAACATCAGCTATGCTAATTATTTCCCATCTGCCTTTCTGCTGTTATCTCGGGAGAAAAATGGCGTTCGTCAGGTCCAGTTTTGTGTCCAGCCTCTCACGGGGATTTCGGATGCCCCAACGCCTGTGATGAGACGACTCAACGCCTGTGAAGAGACGACTCAACGCCTGCGATATATTATGGCGCCGTTTGATTCATAAACAATATTTATATTTAATATTTATATTTAAACAATATGAATGTAAGCCAGAGGAGAACTGGCCCCCGACTGAGCCTGGGTTCTCCCAAGGTTTTTTCTCCATCCAATCTGATGGAGTTTGGTTCCTTGCCACTGTCGCCTTGCTTTTGGCTTGCTTTGAGCTTGCTCAGTTGGGGTTATTTAGTGTTTAGCAATGTTGTTGATCTGTGTTGTGCTACTTTCATGTTATCACTGTGAAGCTGCTTTGATACAATCTGTATTGTGAAAAGCGCTATATAAATAAATGTGACTTGACTTGACTTGACTTGACATGCAGCGTTAGCTTGTAAAAGAGTTAGAGGGAGACATACGTATGATGTAATCGCCAATGAAATCGAACAAGTCCACTCAGCTTACGGACTTACCTCTAAAGTGACTGCAACTGTTACAGACAACGGCTCTAATTTTGTCAAAGCATTCAGAATGTTCGAGCAATCAGGTTCTGATGTTGAATCAGAGGAAGATGAAGAAGTGACATTTACTGATGTTGCTCAGACTCTCTCCACAGACTCTGATGGACAGTTTTCTCTCCCTCCACACTTAAGGTGTGCATCACACACACTGAACTTAATTTGTCATGATGTTGAGAAATGGCTAACAGCAAATGAGTCCAAAGTCATCTACAGAAGTGCTATTTCAAAGTGTTCTGCACTGTGGACAAAAGCGAACCGTTCTTCTGTGGCTTCAGAGTTAGTAGATAATTTTTTCAAGAAGAAACTCATAGTGCCTACTTCAACAAGATGGAATTTCATTTCACGATGCCCTGTCCAGAATCACTGACATTCCAGTTGCTGAGTTAAATACTGTTTGCACTCAGTTTGGAATAAAATGCTTCAATGAGCGTGAATATCTGTTCCTAAAGGAATATTGTATTGTGTTAAAGCCACTCACTGTAGCGCTAGACATATTGCAAGGAGAAGATAACTGCTATTTTGGAACCCTTCTTCCAACTCTGGAGATTTTAATGTCCAGGACGCTGGCACTGCGGGATGAGCTTAGGATGACGGCATCTCTCCCTGATGTCATCGTTCAGGTAATTTGATATTTATATAGATTGCTAGATTTTTGTTTTACCCATGGCATGGCTTAAATAATTTTTTATATTATCTGTCATAATCTTGTATAATGTGAAGTTTCTGATGTATTATTATTTTTATTTTTCTCATAGGCTATCAAGACACGCTTTTCCTCTTTGATGGACAACAAAAAAGCTCTCCTGGCTGCAGTCACTTTGCCCAAATTTAAGTTACGCTGGATCAGAGAAGAAGAGAAAAAAGACACTGTTAGGGCAATGCTTACTACAGAGTGCCGTGGGTTGCCTGTTGAAGACCAACAGCATGATCAACATCACAACAAGCATGCTGACTCCACTGATGACTTTTTTTCATTTGAGGAGGAGGATTGTGCCTTCTCTGCTGAAACAGAGGTCATGGAATATTTGAAATCTACAGGGTCTGACCTGGGAGTTCTTAGACAGTATCCCAGGATTAAGGCCATTTCACTGAGGTACAACACAGCCACACCATCAAGCGCACCAGTGGAAAGGCTTTTCAGCCTGGGTAATCTACTCACCCCCAGGAGGAACCGACTGTCAAGCAAACGTTTTGAGAGACTTACATTGATGAGATACAACCACTTTTTCAAAAAGGAGGCAGCACAGTCAGCTGAGCAGTAGAAATAGTTTTTGTTGAAAAACATATGACCGCATACAGTATGCATGAAATTTGTTGCTCGTTGCTTTGAAAAACTTAAAATATACAGTTTGATTTTTGCAGAGTAATTCTATTTTTTGTTATTCATACGTATTATTTTTTTGTTGTTATCAGATATGTAGCAGAGGAATTCTGATGAACTAAAGGTTACATTTGTTTCTAAAATGTTATGAAATATGTTGCTCATTGCTTTAAAGGAGCAATGTGTGATTTTTAGCGACATCTAGTGGTTCGGTTGCGAGTTTGCACCAGGTTTGCACTAAGGGCTCAGCCCACTGCTCACCCCTCCCTTTCGAAGAAGCTACGGTTGCTAAAACGGGACAAACATCTCGTCGGCTGAGACAGCAGAAAATAGCCAGAGTAAGCCAAGAGTGTGTAACATTGTCACTGTTAATGTACCACAGTCCATTATAAACCACATCATTAATACTGTTTACAAAGCCATAGTCAGGTGAGGATCAAGGGTTTTAATATATAATTTAATAAAATAATATTAATCAGCTGATTGTCTCACAAACGTAACCAGCAGCACATTTATCCCCACATACTGTAGCAAACCCATAATACAGCGAGGGAGCAGCTATATATTTTTTCTAACAGGGTAGTAATAGTTTAGCTGGATAATATGAGCTGTAACTGTGGCTGAGCTGGGACTCGTCCGCATGAGTCCAAAGGTCGGAACTGCGCGCGCTGTTGCAATCATGTCATCTCCGCATCCCATAGATACTATTTACTACACACAATAGGCTTTTTTTCTCTGATTTTGAAAAATCTTCGCGATCGACTTTAGTGATAAAAGACTTTAGTAAAAGTCTCTATCGACGGGTTAGTGATTCCTGTAACGTACTGTTTTACGGTCAATGACATGAATACTAATCATCAGCTGTCTCACGAACGTAACAGCACTATCCCCAACATAACAAACCCATAACACAGCGAGGGAGAACTAAGTTACATGAAACAATCCCAACTACATATTTTACACCACTCACAAGGGAAAAGTCACTACTCACGGAGTGTAAGGCTAGCTTTCCGCTACTTCTCTTTCAAGGTAGTGATGAAACGCGTTCTGTAGCACTGTGTGTTCGCGTTCGGCTACGGTAGGAATATGACGTCACAACATTGCGAGCTTCATAGAAGGGGATTCCCGCGGTTATGGAGCTATTAATGTCTCATTCTAAGGTAATAAAAACATTACGGCTAATTAAGTAAGTTCTTTATACATCACTGAAAACATAGTTATGGATGTCATATTGCATTTCTGTTAATAGATACTCAACTTTGTTACACATTGCACCTTTAAAAAACTTAAAATTTCCAGCTTAATTTTGCAGAGTAATTCTCAGAGTATTTTTTTCTTATTCATATATTTATTAGAATAATTTAAAAAAAAGTTGTCTTTCAGATATGTAGCAGAGGAATTCTGCTAAAGGTTACATTTGTTGCTAAAATGTTTAAGTTATGATGTCTTAATAAAGCTAAAATGCTTTAAAAGTATTATCTATTCCATGTTTGACTCATATTTAATTATTAAAAGAGTTTAATTTCTATTTTCTATCCAGTCATGGTTTATAGGTATTTTAAGAAGTAATTTGTTTAATTGCTTGTTGAGTAATTAAGTTACTTTTCAGACAGAGTAATTAGAAAAGTATTTTAAATACAATATTGATGATGTAATTAGTAATTTGTAATTAATTACTTATTTGAAGTAACTTACCCAACACTGCTTATGATTCAGCTTCAATTATGGCCCCTCCAGAACAACTAAACCGCTTTACAACGATAGGACAGTAAGAGCTAAATAAACTTATCACTGCATCTAAACCAACAACATGTTTAGTAGATCCAATACCCACTAAACTACTGAAAGTACTATTACCTGTAGTGGAAGAGCCTCTCCTCAATATTATTAACTCGTCTTTATCTTTAGGTCATGTTCCAAAAATATTCAAGCTGGCCGTAATAAAACCTCTCATTAAGAAACCGCAATTAGATCCAAATAACTTAGCAAATTACAGACCCATTTCAAATCTTCCATTTATGTCCAAAATACTAGAAAAAGTAGTGTCCGCTCAATTGTGCTCTTTTTTGCAAGAAAATGACATCTATGAAAAATTCCAGTCAGGATTCAGACCGCATCATAGTACAGATCTGCGCTATAAAAATTACAAATGATTTACTTTTAGCTTCTGACCAAGGCTGTATCTCAATACTAGTCCTACTTGATCTTAGTGCTGCGTTCGACACTATAGATCATAAAATACTCTTGGATCGACTACAAAACTACACTGGTGTCCAGGGACAGGCATTAAGCTGGTTTAGATCGTACTTATCGGACCGTTCTCATTTTGTCTGTTTAAATGGGGAAAATTCAAAGATAACGTCTGTAGACTATGGAGTATCGAAAGGATCGGTTTTAGGCCCTCTGCTATTCTCAATATATATGCTGCCACTTGGTAATATTATAAGAAAACACGGAATTAACTTCCACTGTTATGCTGACGACACTCAATTATATATTTCATCACGACCAGATGAAAACACTAACTCATCTAAATTGACAGTGTCTCAAAGATATAAAATGCTGGATGACGCGTAATTTCCTGCTATTAAATTCAGATAAAATGGAGGTATTACTTATTGGTCCAAAAAACTACTCACAAAACCTCTAACAATACAACTTTAATATAGACGGATGTCCTGTTACTTTATCCACTACAGTAAAAGACCTGGGTGTTATACTAGACCGCAACTTGTCTTTCAAAAACCATATTTCATGTCTTACAAGAACAGCCTTTTTCCACCTTAGAAACATTGCTAAGCTACGTGTCACCGGGTGAACCAACTAGGAACAAAAAAAATATTGACTCGTTTCCAGGGGGAAGAAGTGCCGGTGTAACACCGGGCCGGCTTTTGGTAAACATATCTGACTATAATGAGCGCCAGCTGAAGCCAATGAGCAGCCCTTCATTGAATCTCATGCCGGGAGGGAAGAATATAAAGAGAGAGGCTTGAAGCATAAGAGGTGAGCTTTTGCAGTGGGGGAACTTCACACAAGTGCTCGAGGGGATTAGAGCAGTGACAGCAGGATAAAGCTGATTTCCTGTTCATTTCTGGGAGATCATTTGTCTTTGGATCGTCCATGCTATGAAGAGAAGAGAGGCGAGTTGATTTAATCACTGTGATGGTAGAGTGAGTTGCAGTGTCTGAAAGAGTGAGACAAACACGTGTGAAGATTTCCAAGAGTGATTTATGCACAAGTGTGGTGAGATCAAACAACTGCGTTCTCCCTGAGTCTCTGATTGATGAGATAGACCCATAACCTTAAGAGTTTTTTACTGATCTGTTGTTACAACCCGGCTCAAAGTCATAACATAAAGAGGACAAAACACAAACTGTGTTTCAAAATAGAAAATATAATTTTATTTAAAGTTAAATAAATAGTGTCTAGGGTCAAAATATAAGATAATAATAATAAACATCAACACAACATCAAATCAATAAATGGTTGGAAATGAGGTTTGTGGAGTGGTGGAAATCAAATGAGAACACAAACTCAAGAACCCACTCTTCAAACAAGGTTACAAAACAAAAATGAGAGAGAGAGTGTGGAAAATCCAGAAGCTCCTTAAATAGGTTGCCACAGGTGCAGCTGATATTCATTGGGCAAACACACCCTCCAGGGTGGAGTCAATCCTAGGATTCTCAACAGAAATAAGAAATTAAGAAAAATAGGGGTAGGGATGTAACACCTCCACCAACAAAACATTAAATAATCTGGATTATTTAATACAAAATAAACATACCCACCAAATTGAGGAAAAATAAATCTCCAATCAACTCATACGAAAATAAAAATAAGATACCTACTCGTTTAATGGGAGTTTACCAGGCAGGAACATGGCATGACATTACACACGAGAGAGTGCATCAGCTAAAACATTTTCCTTTCCTTTAATGTGATGAATTTGTAAAGGATAGGTCTGCAGAAACAAACTCCATCTCATCAAGCGTTGGTTGGTGGTGCAACTACGCTGTAAAAACACTAAGGGATTATGATCAGTCATCACCTTAATCGGACTGCCGCTGCCCAAATAAACCTCAAAATGTTGGATAGCCAAAATCAATGCCAAAGTTTCCTTCTCAATTACAGAATAGTTTCTTTGATGGACATTAAACTTTTTAGAAAAGAAACAGACCGGATGTTCAATCCCGCGATCATCGTCCTGCAAAAGAACTGCACCAACACCCTTTTCACTGGCATCTACTGCTAGTTTAAAAGGAGCCTGGAAATTTGGGGCTGACAAGATAGGAGCATTCACTAATAATGCCTTGGCATTATCAAAGGCCTGCTGACAACAATTTGTCCACACAAAATCATTTTTGGGACTCAACAAGTCAGTGAGAGGACAAAAGGCACGATAAAAATTTGGACAAAAGGCACGATAATAGCCAGTCATTCCCAAGAACCTTCTCAAATCCTTACGAGATTGTGGAACAGGGAAAGAATCTATAGCTTCAACTTTAGCCCGAATGGTTTGTACCTGACCCTGCCCCACAATTTTACCCAAATAAGTAATAGTAGCCTTGGCAAATTCACATTTGGCCAAGTTAACAGTCAAGTTAGCAGCTAACAAACGGTCAAATAGGGCTTTTATTTGAACTACATGACTACTCCAATCAGAACTATACACAACAATGTCGTCCAGATATGCCTCACAGTTGTCTAATCCTGATATCATTTGATTGACCAATCTCTGAAAAGTAGAAGCAGCATTTTGCATGCCAAAAGCCATAACCTGATATTCCCATAACCCATCTGGTGTCACAAAGGCAGAAATCTCTTTGGCTCTATCAGAAAGAGGAACCTGCCAGTAACCCTTCAGCAGATCTAACTTGGTCACATACTTGGCAGGTCCTACTCGATCAAGGCAATCATCCAATCTGGGTAAAGGATAAGAATCAACTTTAGTTAGAGCATTAACTTTACGGAAATCAGTACAGAACCTCTGAGAGCCATCAGACTTGGGTACCAAAATACATGGAGAACTCCAGGCACTTTGGCTGGGTACAGCAATTCCATGCTCAAGCATATAGGTCACCTCTTTACTCAAAAGTGCACGCTTTTCAGGTCCAACCCGGTAAGGATGTTGTTTCACAGGAGCAGCACCTGAAACGTCAATATCATGCACCACAAGATTAGTTTGGTTAGGCACATCTGGAAACAAAGGAACATAGGAGCTAATCAGCTCTACCAGAGTAGAACTTTCCATCTGAGGCAAATGAGAAAGATGAGCCTCAAGATTAAGAAGAATCGCAGAATTATTCAATCGAGGTGCAGGAACCACCACTTCACCAAGTTCCTCTGAAAAGACCGGAGCACACGATAATACTGCCACATTGTTGGTTAGACCAACAGAGCTCCCTGCTCTAACCAAGTACGCCTTCAACATATTAATATGACACAAACGACTACGTTTACGTCTGCCTGGTGTAGAAATTACATAATCGAGATCACCAACCTTGCGTTCAACTGTATAAGGCCCTGAAAACCGTGCCTGTAATGAAGAACCATGGACAGGAAGCAAAGCCAACACCTGATCACCAACTGAAAAACTTCGCTTTTTAGCCTGCCTGTCATACCAGGCCTTCATCTTTTTCTGTGAGCCAGCAAGATTAGTACGAGCAATTTCACAGGCTTTACTAAGTCGATACCGAAAACGACTAACATAGTCCAGTAGATTTGAAGATTCGGATGCACTGCCCAGCCATTTCTCTTTCAACAATTTCAAAGGTCCACGGACATTATGGCCAAAGACCAATTGAGCAGGACTAAACCCCAGAGAATCCTGTACAGCTTCTCTAGCTGCAAAAAGCATCAAATGCACACCTTCATCCCAGTCCCTCTGGAACTCAAGACAATAGGTTCTTAACATGGCTTTCAAGGTTTGATGAAACCTCTCAAGGGCTCCTTGGGACTCTGGGTGGTAAGCACTAGAATGGCAATGTGAGACGCCCAACTGATCCAGTACCTGCTTAAAAATCTTGGACATAAAATTGGACCCTTGATCGGACTGAACAGTTTTAGGAAGCCCAAACATTGAAAAGAACTTCAGCAAGGCCTGCACTACCGCTGGAGCAGTTATCTTCCTTAAAGGAATGGCCTCTGGAAAGCGAGTGGAAGCACACATAACCGTCAATAAATATTGGTGGCCACGTTTGGTTTTAGGTAATGGACCAACACAATCCACTAAAACTCTACCAAAAGGCTCTTCAAAAGCTGGAATAGGATGCAAAGGAGCAACAGGTATACTTTGGTTGGGTTTACCGGTTATCTGGCAAATATGGCATGTCTTACAATAAGATACTACATCTTTTTTTAGGCCGGGCCAATAGAAATTCTGCAATATACGATTATAGGTCTTATTTATGCCAAGATGACCTGCCATGCTACAGTCATGAGTTAGTTTGAGAATTTCTTTACAAAAAACCTGAGGTACCACGACCTGAAAGACATTGCACCACTCATCTTGTCTAGATAAAGATTGGGGACGCCACTTTCTCATTAGTACACCATCCTTCTGGAAAAACCCAGACGACAACTCATTCATCTCTTGCTCAGTACTCAGCTCATCAAACAGAGAAGATAAAGAAGAGTCTTTACTTTGCTCAGAAATGAGTTGATCCCTTGTAATTAACGATTCTTTGTAAGGAATCTCCTGAGGTGTTTCTAACTCTTTACCTATCCCTATTTGAGGACCAACAGGCACAACTTTATCGCCATCTTTCCAAACACATTCCCCCAAAAAGGTATCAGCCAAATTAACGTCCATACCCCCTTCATTGGTAGATTTAGTCTGTTTAGACATAGCGCGTGTCACTGCGCATACTGGGAAAACATCAGGAAAAGACTGAGACAGCTCATCAGAGCTCTCATTTGACCTAGGCACTTCAGTAACTTGAGGGCTAGGTATAACTTTGACTCCAGCTAAATCGTTGCCCAAAATGAAGGAAACCCCTTCAATTGGCAAAGAAGGTAATACCCCTACTATTACCTGACCAGAAACCAAGGGTGACTTTATCACGATGTGATGTAGAGGGACAATAGTACAACCCATTTCAACTCCTCTTACCAACACTTGAGCTCCTGTATCAGTCTGATCAGATAGAGGTAAAATCCCCTGAAGTAGTAATGATTGCGCAGCTCCTGTGTCCCTGAGAATACGCACTGGAACACAACAGTCATGCCCCGACACAGACACAACTCCAGTTGTTAGAAAAGGCGTATAATCGGTGGAACCATCACTACCTTCTAAGTTTTCACATTTCAGAGAATGGTGCACAAAACTCTCATCACTTGTCAAAAGGGGAAATTGGCATGCAGTGGCTAACCCAACTGGCTTGGTAGATTTCGCTTTCTTATTGAGAACAAAACATTCAGATATCTTGTGCCCTGGCTTTTTGCAATAAAAACAAATAATATTTGCCCTAGCAGGAACTGCCTCATGTTTACTGGGAGAGGTTGGAACAGAACTAGATCCTGCCATAGCCGGGCGACTTCGACTCTGATAGTAATTTCTTTTTAGGTCACGATTTCCAAACACCCCTTTATGGGTTAATGCAAATTCATCAGCCATAATTGCGGCCTCACACAATTTGGAAACTTTCTGTTCATTCAAGTAAGTAACTAGACCTTCTGGGGCACAATTCTTAAACTCCTCTAAAAGAACCAAGTCCCTGAGCTGTTCTTTGGTCTCAACCTGCTTAGAAGCACACCACCTATCAAACATGTTCTCTTTTTCCCGAGCAAACTCTACGAACGTCTGCTTTTCACTTTTAAAGTAATTTCGGAAACGTTGACGATATGCCTCGGGCACCAACTCATAAGCATGAAGAATAGATGTTTTGACAGTATCATATACTGCACTCTGTTCTAGACTAAGTGCTGAATAAACTTCTTGAGCCTTACCCGTAAGCACACATTGAAGAAGAAGCGTCCAAACTTCCTTTGGCCACTTCAATGAAGTAGCAACTCTCTCAAAGTGGGAAAAATACTTTTCTACTTCCTTTTCAGAAAAAGGAGGAACCATTTTAATGTGCTTCCAAATATCAAAAACTTGCTCTACACCTTGAGGAGACTCGGAGGGAACCCCAAGAGGAAAAACAGGTGATTGACCCTCAGGTCGCCCACCTGACAACTCCAACTCCAACTTTTTAAGAACAAAGGCACGCTCGTGCTCCCTTTCCTGTTCATCTAATTTCCTCAACTCAAGCTCTCCCTGCAGCTCTTTAGTTTTCAAGGCTATTTGGTCTTGTTCTATACGACACCTCACCAACTCCAAATCTAACTCTTTTTCTCGTAATGCCATCTCTTTTAGCTTAACCTCACTGGCAAAAACAATCTCTGGTACCGGTAACTTTTCACCCAAAACTTTTCTCTCCTGCAATGTACCCTTTAAACTTTTTAAGACTGACTCTTTAAGTTTTTTATCAGCAGTAGTGAGATTGATATCATAATGAGAGGCAATCAGCAACAGCTGCTCTTTAGTACACTTTTCAAGTGTTTCCTCGGATGGTGCTTTCAAAAAATCTTCCACATTAGAAGCCATGGCTAAACTCTACACCTTCAAAACAGTAGCTACCCTAAGAGTTCCAAAATCCACAATATCCTTTCAAATAAATTTCACAGAAGAAAAGGACTAAATCTCACAAACAACTCCATTTCCACAAAGCTACTAAACAGTAATTTAATACACCAGTTACACAATTAAATTTCTTACCCAACACTAAAGAGGTTAAACAAAACCCTCTCAACAGGTAACATGCTAACAATATAGTACTCCTTTCAAAAAGAGACCAAACTCAGTCACAAATTAATACCTAAATTGCTGACCACATTCAACAACCTAGCATGCTACCCTAACACTGCATGTTATACATAAAACAGCAACATGCTTAACTTTGGTTACTGGTGCAAAATTACTTACCAATTGAAGAAAGTGGGTATGAAAACAAAATGCTCTCTCAACAAAATAACATTTCACATGTTCCCAAAACTAATCATTGATGCTAAAGAGCACACCAATCAAAATGGATATCTTAGACCACTCCGGTACATCAAACAAAAGAAAAAAACCTCTCTAATCTTCAAAGGGTTACCAGGCTCGGGGCCACTTTAGACGCTGAACTTCATGTCACCTGGCAAAAACCAGGCCCTGAATAGCGTACCCCCAACAGAGATTAGATCTCCACCCGGGATACCTTCAAAAATAACAAACTAACAAAACAAACTAACAAAACAAACAGTGTGCCGTTGGAAGGATTGACTAGCAACCCAGCTGGAACACTCTACCTAACCGGAGAACTCTAATAATCCAATTAACTTTTTCCACTCTCCACTCAACCAAAACTCAAACTCCCAAACCACTATTGATCCCGGACGAGGCTCCAATTTATGTTACAACCCGGCTCAAAGTCATAACATAAAGAGGACAAAACACAAACTGTGTTTCAAAATAGAAAATATAATTTTATTTAAAGTTAAATAAATAGTGTCTAGGGTCAAAATATAAGATAATAAATATAGCTGCGAGCAGCGATTGCGGGCCCAAGCCGGTGGCACCGCAACCCCGGTGCCTTTAGTTACCCAAAGGCACCGGGAGGGTGGTACCGCCGGCTTTGGCCCTTTATCGCTGCTCACAGCTATATTTATATTTAATATAAAGCCGGTGGCACCGCCACCTTGGTGCCTTTAGGGTTATTCTGTATGACGTGCAAAAACGTAACCCCCACTTTGACTGTCGAAAAGAAGTGTATTGTAGAGCTTGCATCAATGCGGACTCGATGCGCTGTAACTCTAATGTGGCTTTAAGCGCATCATTCTCCACTCGGGATGCGCATAAGCGTTTTGTGCCACACTGTACTGAGCCTTTCATATCATAATGCAATGACAGATTATTAATTGCCTTTCTTGTTCTGTTCTATCTATTATGTGTTGATAAAAGATAGGACAGAGCACTAAAAACCTCAAACAAAGCACTAAAAACTTAAGCTGTTTGCTGTGTAGTCTGAGAATGAGCTGTTTGATTTGCACCCTCTTCCTCTTCACTGTCCTCCATAAAAAACAGCTATTCAGGTCCATGTTGTTCTAGAAAGTTTGTATGTTGCTGCCTCATTTAACATCTCTGCTATACATTTAAAATAATTATCTAAAATAATTTATCTTTTTGATTTTTGTTATCTTGTTTTTCATGAATGTATTTTACAACAATACAAAGAGCAATGTGTATTTACCACTAATATAGTTTGTAATGGCTTTTTTTGTCATAGATTATAATCATATATTTTTTTGGATTTGTTATTTATCTTTATAATGAAGTTGTCTGTATTAAGTAGATTGTGTTTAACACACAGTGATTTATCAGTTCAACACATAGTTATAGAAATTCTACTTTATCTAAAAAAACCTGCACTTTATACACACACACACACACACATACATAAATACATGTAAATAAAAATAGAAAAAGAAACATCAAATGTGTTTTTAGTCAGAGTATTTTTTATACAGAAACAAATATTTGTAATTCAGAAAAGAATGAAGTTAGTGTTTTAAAATCTTAAGGAAAACAAATATATTGAAATATAGCACAAGAATTTTAAATTCATTCAGCTTCAATTACAAATACAATCTTACTTTTATTTAAAGCAAACTATACATTTAAAAGATGGGGGTTATATGCCTATTTTGTCATTTAAAAAAATACTAAATTGTTATGCAAAAAGACAAGGACTTAGAGACAAGGACTTATAGGAAAAATCGCAGCCAGCCACACTGTGTGGTTCAAACATACATAAACACAGACAACAGCCCTCCCCTCCCCCCCCCACACACACACATGCACACACACACACACAAACACAGACAACAGCCCTCCCCTCCCCACACAGACACACACACCCACACAGAGAGAGAGAGAGAGAGAGCGAGAGAGAGAGTGAATCGCAGGGGAAATAAATCCATTCAAACTACAATATCTGACTTTCTGTTGCTCAGAGCGAATGACTTTAAATTGGAAAGTTGATCGACTTGATGAGAACAATATACGTGGAAAGTTTTGTAACTGTAGGTAAAATGAGCAAAGTTATAACACACTTTATGTGTCCTTTTTTAGTCATAAAATTCATTTCCTCGTCACGGCCAGACCGTTCGAGATATCAAAAATCCGTCCGGAATTGAGCATCCTCAATGTCTTGACTTCATGCACACCGAGTTTGGTTGTGATTGGTAAACACATGCGTTGTAATTTGATGTATTTCTCCTAGGAGAATTATTCAAACAACCCATAATTCCCAACTTCCTTCTTAAAACTTAGAGCACGAAAGTTGTTTGGCCTGATGTGATCTTTAATTGTACCGAGTTTCATATTAATTCATGCAAGTGTGTTTGATTTATGGACAAATTTTCGAATCCCAGTCCAGGGGGCGCTGTCGAGCCGCCCTGCCACGCCCGGTTACCAGCTTCAGCCCGGCCCTGATGGCCATGGGTTCTGACCCGTGTGCAAAGTTTCAAGAGTTTTAGAGGATGTTAAGGCCCCCGAAAATGCCAGAGAAGTTGCACACAGCAAATAAAGGGTTAAAATTAACCTGACAGGCGCCCCTCCTCTCACTCACACAGAGAGACACTGAGAGACTGGCAAAATTCTGAGATTTTCTCTACATTCAAACAAACATATCTGACTTTCTGTGGGTCCTAGCTAATGAGTGTCAATTAGAAAGTTGTCCGGCTCGAGGAGTACAATATACATACTGATTTCTGTAACTGTAGATAAAACTAACAACCCCACTTTTGTCAAAAGGTGGCGCTACTGAGCCCTCACCACACCCGTTTCTGAAACGTTGCACATGTCTAATGGCTAATAAATGTGATGTGTCTGTCGAGTTTCATGCAATTTGAAGCATGCTAAGAGTCTCAAAAGCATCCTAAAAGAATGGTAAAGTTTGATGCGTTGCCACGGCAACAGTTTCAAAGATATCAAGAATCCATTTACAGGTCTTCATCTGCCATGTATTTGCATTATACAGATGAAGTTTGAAGCAAATCGAGTTAAAATTAGAGGGTGATTTCAAAGCATTTTGAAAATGACACACTTCCTGCTGCCAGTTGGTGGCGCTATAACTTTGACTCACAATAGTCACATCCATGTGATCGTCCTCTTACAGCGAACACACTGCTGAAGTTTCATCAAGATCGGTTGATGTGTGCTGAAGTTATGATACACTTCCTGTTTCACGTTTCTCGCCATAATTTTGTTTCCTCGCCACGGCCAAACCGTTCGAGATATCAAAAATCCCCTCGCAAACTTTCATCCTCAATGTCTTGACTTCACGCTGACCGAGTTTTCGTCGAATTTGGATCAAAGCTCTAGGAGGAGTATTAAAAATTCCATTGCGAGTGTTTTACGAACAACCCTAAATAGCCGACTTCCTGTTGGGCTGGGGTAAAAAGTAAAAGCGCGAGGTATAGATGAAACGATGAGATCAACATGTGTACCGAGTTTCATATTATTACATGCAAGCGTGTATGATTTATGGACCAAGTGTTTGGACCCCGTTCCAGGGGGCGCTGTCGAGCCCCCCTGCCACACCCGGGTACCAGCTTCAGCCCGGCCCTGATGGCCGCGGTTTCTGACCCGTGTGCAAAGTTTCAAGAGTTTTCGAGCATGTTAAGGGCCCCAAAAGTGCCCGAATAGTCGTTAGAAAAATAAAAGAAAAATATAGCTGCGAGCAGCGATGAAGGGCCCAAGCCGGTGGCACCGCAACCCCGGTTCCTTAGTTACCTAAAAGCACCAGGGTGGCCATGCCACTGGCTTTGGCCCTTCATCGCGGATCACAGCTATATATATACATATATATATGAAGCCGGTGGCACCGCCACCCTGGTGCCTTTAGGTTTATTGTGCACGACATGCAAAATGTAACCCTGCTTTGACTGATGCAAGCTCTACAGCACAGTTTATAGTAAGAAAGAATATAGTAAGAAAGAAAAGTAAGCTGTTACTCTGAGATGGTTTGGGAAACAAACATTCATCATGTCGCATTGGTTTTAGTTACTTGTCCTCGAACAGAGCCCTAATCTGTTTATATTTCAGTTACACATTCTACATTGATTAAAAAAGAAAAATCAAATGTGTTTTTAATTCATACAGAAATAAAATATTTATAATTCAGCTGAAAATAAAGTTAGTTCAAATTTTAAGAAAAACAAATATATGATCTGAAATATAGCACATTCATTTTTAAATTCATTCAGGTTCAATTACCAAAAATACAATCTTAATTTAATTTAAAGCAAATAATAAATCTAAAATATATGGGTTATATGCATATTTTGTAAAAAAAGAAAAAAAAAAGAAAGAAAGATATATATCCAAAAACACAAGGCCTTAAACTTTAACAAGGGTGCAACTCTTATCACTACAACAAACATAGTCACACACACAAGTCAAGTCACTTACATTTTAGATGCAATATTGACTTTTTAGATGCAATATTGACTTTTTTCTGTTTCAGCAGAGAAAATAGTTAAACAAAGATCACAGCGACCCATCGCGCATCTCAAAGCAATGTGTTTTCTCATTACTGAATGATTCAGCATTTTGAATCCATGACTCGTTCATTAAGACGGTCATCTGGTGACACCTTATGGTGATTTAGGGTTATGTTTAAAAGTATCGTTCTTTACAGCGATTTTTAATTGACTCCTGTTAAACCAATCTCGTAACATTATTGTGTAACCGATTTAATTTGATCAGCCTTACCTAGGGTAACAGCCCTATAGTGTCTTATTATTCTAAATTATTGAATTTATTGATCAAATTTACTAATGAAAAATGAAGCATACATTTATTAAGACTAGGCTGCCCTGCAGATATTAGGCTACAATATGCAGATTTAAATATACCATTTATCAAATAATCTGTTTATTTTTAGGTTACACATTACATTGTTTAAAAAATAAAAATCAAATGTGACCCGCTCTGGCGAAATGAGTCGGAAGTTGCAACCTTCCATTTTAAGATATGGGCCGATTATGTGGAAAAACCATGAAATAACAAAAAAATATATATATATATATATATTTTTGCTAATTTCAAAGAACAGACATTCAAAAATAATCTCACAGGGTTTCGTAGTCGAGATAATTGAGTAAAGGTATTTAAATAACGATTAAAGTTGTCAAAGCTTTAAATTCGCTGAAATAAACATTGCTCTTCTCAACTCCCCTCGTCACCTTTGAGCATTTCCCGGGTATCCCCTGAAACGTTGAACTCACTGGAGGCTTCTAACCTAAACTGCGTGAGTATATTTATCTGCAAGAAGAATATAGCCTATGTAAGGCTGTAACGATCTTGACACTCAGATCCACGAACCTGTGTCGCGGTGTGAGAAGACAGAATCACGACACCGACACGTCCCTTCAACTCCCGAAGTTATCCTTCACGTCCAGACCCAATGCTACAACATCTTTAAATTACTATTAGTATTATTTGAAGTTAACATTATAAAATACGTAGACTTACACCACAAAACTTAAATTATTACTAATTTTTTTAAAATTGGGCAATTTCAGCATTATGGAGGAGATCCAATTCCCAGATAATTAAATATTTTAATAAATTGGCCTATGTGAACCACACTGCACAAACCAAAAGTAATACTCACCGGATGAAGAAGGGTTGACTCTCTCCAGAACATAAAATCTTTATTTTATTTTCCGTGTTCGCATTTATGAGGAAAAACAATCCGAACGTGACCGTTCTCTGGAAGCAGCACTAAAACTTTCACATAGCTTAAACATGCAAGCACAAAGCCTTTCTTTAACGTAAATTTCGTTTTAAAATAATTATCTTAATTTAAATCAATGTTTCATCAACCAATTACTAGGATTTAATAATAATAAATAAATTGCACACAATAGGCTAGGCCTAATCACGACGCGGAGACGCGCGGCACGTGAACTGAAGCTTGTCTCATGAACCGAAAGTCAGCGTATAAGGTATCCTCACAGACATATTGAAATGTCTACTTTTAAAGACAACCATTCAAAATGAAAGAAAACAGACTGCTCTCTGCTTATGTGGGCTAATCCGTATGAAAACTGAATTCCTCTCTGACTCCTCTTCAATCTTTCTGATTTTAGAACATTTTTGTAAAAGTGACTTTTAATTATTTATTTCAAAAAAATTAAAAATAAGTTGAGTTTCAGCCTCGTTAAATTGCATTTATATATGTTAATCTATTTGGTCAAATTAAGCTATATAAAATAAATAGTTTATCCCTTAAAATGCTATGGATTTTGAAAGATATAAATTTTTTTTTTTTTAAAAACGGGCAAAAAAACTTTAAAAGCGATTTTCTTAGGTTTTCAATTGGAAAAAAAGGGCAGACGACCAGAATTCAAATCTGTATATCTTTACAACCATTCAAGGTATGACCAAGGTATCATTTGAAAGCTTACAGTGTCCTCTTTCCATTAATATCAAAATCTCAATTTTTAAATTTGGGTCACTGTGACTAATTTTGCTGGATCAGGTCGGTCACAAATGTGTTTTTTATTGTAGTATTATTTTATACAGAAATACATTATAATTATATATAATATACAAAATATAACCGTGGGCGCGATTAAACAGTGTTACAATAAAACTCAACATTGTGTTTTTTAAAAATAAATTCAAATAATACAAATCCCGAAATTGCGCTAATTTTAAAATTAAACTAAAACTCATGGCTGCACAAGCATTCATAACTGTGCGCGCCAACAGCGAGGAACCAGCAGAACAGAGTGAACGTTCATTCTGTTTAGTTCAATCCTACTTAATAGGAATTTATTTAAAATGCTTGCTCTACTCCACAACATTAATGTCTTGTGCGGATATCTGTATTTTGACTTTCGGTTTTAAGTAAGCGATTTAAAAGTTCCCGAGTCCCAGCGGAGTCACACGTTGATTAACCGGTGGGAATATACACAATAGGCCTAACTGATATTGAACACAAGAGGGCAGTATAGCACTACGTATGACTCAGATTATTTTTTCTTCTTCTGAATTTTACAACCTGGCTGTTTTTGAACGTAAACATAATTCTTAAATGAAAAAAGGGAAAAACTGCTTTAATTATAATATTTGTATAATTTAATTTAGAAACAAATGATGTATAATTACATTTTTAGAAGATATGAGGCTTTTAGTGTTTACTTTTTTGACATTACTTTAATCTTTTGCCAAAGTTGCACATGCCTACTGGCTAATAAATGTGATGTATCTGTCAAGCTATCTGTATCTATCTGTTTCAAGCAATTTCAAGCATGCTAAGAGTCCCAAAAGTATCAAAAAAGAATGTTAAAGTTTGTTTGTTGCCACAGCAACAGTATCAAAGATATCAAGAATCCATTCACAGGTCTACATCTGCTGTATTTTTACATTATACAGATGAAGTTTGAAGCAAATCGGTTAAAAATAAGAGGGTGATATCAAAGCATTTTGAAAGTGACACACTTCCTGCTGCCAGTTGGTGGCGCTATAACTTTGACTCACAATAGTCACATCCATGTAATCAGCCTCTTACAGTGAACACACTGCTGAAGTTTCATCAAGATCAGTTAATGTATGCTGAAGTTATAACACACTTCCTGTTTCACGTTTCTCGCCATAATTTTGTTTCCTCGCCACGGCCAAACCGTTCAAGATATCAAAAATCCCCTCGCAAACTTTCATCCTCAATGCCTTGACTTCATGCTGACCGAGTTTCGTGCCGTGTGTTTGAATTCTCTAGGAGGAGTATTGCACATTCCATTGCGAGCGTTTTACAAACAAACCTCAATAGCCGACTTCCTGTTTGGCTGGGGTAAAAAGTAAGAGCGTGAGGTATAGATGAAACGATGAGATCAACATGTGTACCGAGTTTCATATTATTACATGCAAGCGTGTTTGATTTATGGACCAAGTGTTCGGACCCCGTTCCAGGGGGCGCTGTCTAGCTCCCCTGCCACACCCAGGTACCATCTTCAGCCCGGCTCTGATGGCTGTGGGATCTGACCTGTGTGCAAAGTTTCAAGAGTTTTCAAACCCGTTAAGGGCCCCAAAAGCCGCTAAGAGTCTCAAAATCATAAAAAAAAAGAATTTTAAAGTTTGATGCGTTGCCACGGCAACAGTATCAAAGATATCAAGAATCCATTCACAGGTCTTCATCTGCTATGTATTTACATTATACAGATTAAGTTTGAAGCACATCGGGTAAAAATAAAAGGGTGAGTTCAAAGCATTTTGAAAATGACACACTTCCTGCTGCCAGTTGGTGGCGCTATAACTTTGACTCACAATAGTCACATCCATGTGATCGTCCTCTTACAGCGAACACACTGCTGAAGTTTCATCAAGATCGGTTGATGTGTGCTGAAGTTATGATACACTTCCTGTTTCACGTTTCTCGCCATAATTTTGTTTCCTCGCCACGGCCAAACCGTTCGAGATATCAAAAATCCCCTCGCAAACTTTCATCCTCAATGTCTTGACTTCACGCTGACCGAGTTTCGTCGAATTTGGATCAAAGCTCTAGGAGGAGTATTAAAAATTCCATTGCGAGTGTTTTACGAACAACCCTAAATAGCCGACTTCCTGTTGGGCTGGGGTAAAAAGTAAAAGCACGAGGTATAGATGAAACGATGAGATCAACATGTGTACCGAGTTTCATATTATTACATGCAAGCGTGTTTGATTTATGGACCAAGTGTTCGGACCCCGTTCCAGGGGGCGCTTTCTAGCCCCCCTGCCACGCCCGGGTACCATCTTCAGCCCGGCCCTGATGGCCGCGGGTTCTGACCCGTGTGCAAAGTTTCAAGAGTTTTTGAGCATGTTAAGGGCCCCAAAAGTGCCCGAATAGTCGTATAAATAATAATAATAATAATAAATATAGCTGCGAGCAGCGATGGCGGGCCCAAGCCGGAGGCACCGCAACCCCGGTTCCTTTAGTTACCTAAAGGCACCCGGGTGGCGGTGCCGAAGGCTTTGGCCCTTTCATGATTAAATGTTAAAACGGCTTGCCATACTCTGTCATTTCGACTAGTCACAATTATGTTACAGATATCTTAAATGATAATACAAACTATCCAAAGTGTAACGACTAGACAGAAAGACTTTGTTGATATCTACAATGTTAATTCCGGACAGGCAAACTTAGCTTTTAAATGTTAAAAGGGCTTGCCATACAGGGACGTAGGCTCAGAGAGAGGCTCACCATATTCAGACCAAAATATCTGACTTCCTCTTGGTCCGAGCTAATGACTATGTATTAGAAAGTTGTACGGCTTGAGGAGTACAATGTATATAGCGATTTTTGTAACTGTAGATAAAACTAACAACCCCACTTTTAAGTATATATATGGTGCCTTTAGTGTTATTCTGCACGACGTGCAAAAACTTAACCCCCGCTTTTTTAAGTATATATATATATATATATATATATATATATATATATATATATAAAGAGGGTTATTCTGCACGACGTGCAAAAACTTAACCTCCGCATTGACTGTCGAAGAGAAGTGTGCAGAAGAGCTTGCATCAGTGAGGGCTTTGCAAAATATATATACATACAAACACACACACACACACATATAAATGAGGTTAGTGTTTTACAATATTAAGGAAAGCAAATGTATTGAAATATAGCACATTAATTTTAAATTCATTCAGCTTCAATTACCAATTTGTAGTTTACCAATTTATCTTACTTTTATTTAAAGCAAACTATACATTTAAAAGGGGGGGGGGGGGGGCAAGTCAAGTCACAGGCTATGTCAAGTCAAGTCAAGTCTTGTAGTAGGTTAAGTCAAGTGCAAGTCAAGTCACCTTATTATTTTAATTTTACATGCAGAATCTGATCTTAATAAAATGAAAAGACAAGATAAGTATTTGCCAGTAAATTACAATAATTTGCATTGTAAATACTCATGTTCAGTAAAATACACCATGGAATCAAACAAAATTGTAACTTCATAAAATTATTTATTTTTCACTTCTGCCAACAGTGTGTTTGAAATGTTTTAAATTTTCAACATTGAGTCCATAAAACAAATAACAGCTTAACATCCTACAGACTCTCTGAACACCTTCCTCTCTCTCAAACACAGTTTACAAACAATATTAAACTTTGTTACATTTCTCCTCTCTCTCTCTCTCTCTCTCTCTCTCTCTCTCTCTCTCTCTCTCTCTCTCTCTCTCTCTCACACACACACACACAGTGGCGGTTCTAGACCATTTCAACTGGGGGGGCCAAGCTGGGGCCAGTTGTACTGTTAGAGGGGCCAGTTACATTTAGACCTTATCATTTTCTGCACTGCACTGAATGCATAAATAAGCAAAATACCATGTTTATAATTATCCAACAATTTGCATTTGCATTATATTTTTACATTTGCATTACATATATCAGTCTGTATTTGAATTTCCATTTTATTTTTTTACATTGAATATACAGTATGTATATATATATATATATATATATATATATATATATATATAATTTTTACAAATTAATCTACGATTTTTGTGGGGTTTTTTTTTTTTTTTGCAAAAAGATCAGCAAATTATCCTCTAAACTGGCCTTTTTAGGGGGCTTTCCTCTCAGGGTGAATGAGCTTTTTTATAATTGTTTTTTTCCTGACATCTTTGAAAGACAGAAGCAATAATTAATGCATCCTTGGCCAGGATATAATTATAAAATATGACATGATTTTAAAAGTGACCTATAATATCGACTATGCAATACACTTTAATTTATCTAGTGCTAATAAAATTATTAAGCCTATTTGGAGAGAGAGATGTTTATAATGTGACAATATGTCAGTCATCGTGATTCGTGTAATAAGATGACTAGGCCTAGACTACTTGTTCTGAGCAGGTGTTGTCAGTGAACAGGCTGTAAAACTGTTGTCTAAGTTACAGACTGATACTAATTAAATGGGAAACGAATCGATTACCTAACGTAACCTCGGTTCTCTCTAGATGAGGGAACGAGCATTGCGTAAGCTAGCTTACGCTACGGGAAAGATTCATCTTACATCAGTCAAGTTGTCATAGTTTTTGTCAAACAAGTTGTGAATTTGTTGTAACATTAAAACAGGAGATCATGACTTACTCCGTGCTCCAAGTGATGTTCGGAGCTCCAGTGATTAGTTTCATCTGTGGGACGGGTGAAGAAACTTTCGGAAGATGTTGTAACAGAATCATATGAACAATTCCAGGATATGCTTTTTTTCATTGGTTGTTGCGTTAAATTTTACCCAGATACAATAGTGCCCTTTTCTGATTGGCTATTAAGTAGCACTTCTCTTTTTTTGATTGGCTGATGCGTAGCAGGGTCGACTGCTGAACTCCAGGCGAGACGCGCTTGATTCTCACGTGAGAGCGGCGCGGCCAGAGAAATTGCGTATATTAAATATATTATTAATAGTTTTTCCGCATGAGAAATACAATGTGTGACGGGAGTGTGAGACAAAAGACTGAAACGAGTGACTGTCATGCTCAATGCGTGACACACTATAAAAAAAATATTTCACACTGACTCCACATTTAGGGGGGCCACAAGGGGGTCCAAGCTTGTTGTCGCAGGGGCACTGGCCCCCCCAGGCCCCCGCCTAGAACCGCCACTGCTCACACACACGCACACACACACTTTCTCTCTCTCTCAAGAAGCAAAAACATGACTGCTAAAGGTTGTATCAGCGATGGCGGGGTAACATCACTTAACATCACGAGTGATATTCCCTTAGGCCACGCCCCCTTGTCTCCCCAAAGTATTATAAGCAATCATGCGCATCCCGTGTGCAGAATGATGCACTTGAAGCAACACCAAGTCACAGCACGCAACGCTTCACATTGAAAAGAACATAGCGAAGGGATGGTATCTATAATCTATGCTTAGTAGGGCTGCACGATTTGGGAAAATGTCATATTGCCATTATTGAGCCAATATTGCAATTGCGATTTGCGACTCCGATATAATAAAATGGTTTCATGAGTCCAACTTGCTTGGTTCTAAAGTAAAATGCACACACAGATTAATGTTTATTTCTCAACTCAAACTAAAAACAACAACAACAACAATAAATGATTGATAACACCTATAATGATCAATAAACCATCAACCAAACCAACATTACAGTGATTCCATCAATTGAAAGCCATCAACTTTTTAAAAAATTATTAGGCTTAAAAAAAATATATAACAGCTTTTAAATTAAGTGAACTTCAAACAATCCCCACATAAACCCATAATAAAAAACATATTTACCTGTGCCCTTCCTGTCTTAACAGGTACAGAAATTGAATAAAGTTATCAAACAGTCTGCGCTGCCTGAATCATAAATTATATATATAATAATCCTTATTAAAGCTACAAAAGTTCTTTACTCAAGATCAGTGAGTAATTTTCTAATTTCCCTTTGTTCTTTTAACTTTACTGAAAGAACGCTTTATTCGCTGCTGGCCCTTTAAGAGCACCCGTTGCCGAGACGCGGATCTCACACGCGCCTCATAGCACAACTCACAACTCTCACATTTTGGCATAATTGTGTGTGCTATTGTTCGTTCAAGCTCGAAAGAGAACTGTTTATTCTGGGCTGGCACACGGTCAGTGCATGCGCATTATGCGAGTCTCATCTATTCTAATCTAGGGCACTCACAGGCAGCTTTTCACTTCTTGTCGTGCAAAATGCGAAAAGGCATTTGAACCAATAAGAGGGGGATCTTGTAACACTAGTCAAAGGATGACAAAAAAGAAGAGATGCTGCGCTAATAGCCCTACTTTGTTTATTTCATTTAAAATCGCGGCATTTTGCGTTATATAATTGCATAGGTTTGAGATCGCTATTACGACTGCGATATAATTAATCGTGCAGCACTAATGCTTAGTGTATTCTAAAGGGCAATAAACTCCACTCCAGCAAGATAGTCATTTTATGCAAATCATAGACCTTTATGCCTTATCTACAAATAAAGTATAATATTGGGAACATTGATCTTGAAGAGAGTGTCGTCGTGTTACTGTCGCAACCGAACGCGACGCGCTAATGCTGATGCATGGAGAATGACTGAGGCGAGATGACTTTCCGTTAACTTTAACTTAGAGACTAAAATATTAATTTTACCACACATTAAGCTATTGAATGACTTTAGAAGTCTTGGAATATAGTGTGAAAACTTGATTGTGCTTTACAGTTTTTTATGCCTTTAGTGGGGCTTAACAAAATAACACAATATGCAGAATGTCGGACGTCACTTATAGGCTAAACTGTTTTTATAGATAAAACTAGGCTATTTACATTCGGCAGTCATGAAAACAAATCTCAGATAACGGTTGACTAGGTAACAATGTGTAATTTTAAGCCGGAGTTCTCCTTTAACTTACATTAGCTAGCTAACTACGAACGAGCTAACCAGATAACATTAACAAATTGACAAGCACTTACTGGGCAGAATATGGCTCTTCAAATGACGAACGAAATTGGAGGTTGTCATCTGACTGTCCGCGATCTTAACGTTGCATGTCTTGCAAAGCGCTGTTCTTTTGCCATCTTGTTGTAAGAAATTCTTGAATCCGACGACGACCCTCGTTATCCCTCCGGCTGACATGTTGATGTGATCTGATGTAAGTGGGCGTGGTGTGCGCGTAAGGTATGAGAAGGCATGATTAGCCGCGTTTCCACTGCCGGGCCAGGGCCGGGCCGTGCTAGTGCGTGCCAGGGCCAGTCGCGTTTCCACTGTCACTTCCGGGGCTTGATCGGGGCTTCCTCAGGGCCAACGGCCAGGATTTCTGGCCCGTCGAATACCTTGGGCCAGAGGGGGCCAGCTCGGGCTAGAGGCGTGCTCAAGGTAAAAGGCGGAGTTTATCGGTGTTATGGAACGTTATGATCTGAAGCAAGATGCACATAGGGGTGTCCATGTTTAACCGATTAACCGTTTAAAATTGCATAACATTTTAATTTGAACTAGGCCTATGCCAAATGCTGCGCATTGTTAGGCTATATATAGCTACATATCGACGAATTTTCAGATATTTGTTTGATTTTTTTGCCCCTTAAACATTTAAAATATTTGACAAATTAATATGAAAAAAAAATATATTTTACTGGTTTTCTGAGGCCAAATTAGAACCTGGAAATGATATTTTCCCCGCAGTGCTGAATGAGAAGAGCCGTAACCACAGCCTATAAGGGGATTTATGGGTGATTTATAGGCTATAATAAATGTGTCTGATAATAAAATAATATAAAATAACGAGGCATTAATTGTTTATTAATAAAATATTCTTTTCTAAATGATTTTCGGCTAAAAACATATCTCCATCTCCGGATGCACATTTAGAGAGAAATTAAGCTACATAAACATAGAAGATATTGGCTTTCGATTCGAATTTGTTCGTTTTAAATTGGACATTTAAAGCTTTAATCTACAAAGGATATAACCCCTGTAGACTAAAGCTTTAAATGTCCAATTTAAAACGAACAAATTCGAATGCGGTGGCTGTTTCAGGTCTCGCGCTTCAGTTCACGGAGATCATGAAGCGCGCCTTGATTAATTGTTAAAGCACAACGTTTTCTTGTTATAAATAAATTTATTTGCGAATAATGTATTATTATTTTCTGTATGACCAGAAATTAAAGAGTATTTTAAGTTGTTTCCACTAAAAGAAATGCAATGAAAATGTTCACATGATGGGCGTCTCGCAGCCATCAGTGCGTGCTCCACACACACTGGATATGCGCTGATATTTGTCAAAAATATTGTGTTTATTTGTGCTCTGTTCCTTTTTTGGATAAAGGCGTCTTCTACATATGCAGCCTAATAAAATGTTACAATAATGATGATGATGGTTATTATTATTATTATTATTTGCAGACACTGAGTTTTTGTGAAATGGACGTTTTGCTTATTTTCAATTGGCAATTTCAGTTTGAAGGGTGATGGAAATGGGGCTTTAACTGCTCCGTACTTGCTGCGTTTTATTTCTATAAATTAATTTCGTTTCAAATGGGGTCCAATCAATTATTAAAGGTGTTAAAAATTTACTCTGTTTCTCGAGGTTGCGGCGCGCACACTATGCACCGAGTATTAACCGATGGGCCTCGGTTAACGATTAATGAATAACTTGAAAACGTGCCCGCAGCCCTACTTGTTATATCACGCAAAAAATCGCTGCTTGAAATGGAGAATCGCCTGTAGCCTACTGGTCTCGGGACACTATTGCAGCCACTACGGCAGGTGAGTTAATATAACGTTACATGCTAGGCTCGCTATCTTCCTAATTTAAAAAATAAATTAATTCATAATACCCGCTGAAATGGGTTGGGTTTTATGACGTTTGATCCTGAAAGGCGTGTTAGGGGTGGGGTCTGGGGCAGCGCTGTGGGGCTACTGGCCCGGCAGTGGAAACGCAAGCCCGGTGCTTGAGGCCCGAGGCCACTAGCTCGGCCCGGCTCGCTGTTAGCTCTGGCCCAGCCCTAGCCCGGCAGTGGAAACGCGGCTACTGATGATCTCTGATCCAGTCATGACAGCGCTATTCTCAGCCTGCGCTCCAGCTGGATCAACTTTATTTTTTTTTACATAATTTATATATTTTATATTCAAACTGAAAACATGATGTGATTAACACTCAAGTCATATTATTACATGCAAGTGTGTTTGATTTATGGACCAAATTTTTAGATCAAGTTTATGGACCAAGTTAATTTAATTAATAAACTAATTATATAAAACTATTAATGCACTACAATTAAACTGGTTATATGCCTTTACTTATAAAAAAATAAAAAACTTATTTAAAAAAATACCAGGCTTAAGGCATTTATTTTTTATGCAGGCCATACACACAGGAGTGAAATGGTTAATACCCCTCCCCCTACAAACACACACACATTCACAGACAGGCAAAGACAGCAGGCTCAGATTGAGCAAGACCACATTCAAACAAACATATCTGACTTTCTGTGGGTCCTAGCTAATGAGTGTCAATTAGAAAGTTGTCCGGCTCGAGGAGTACAATATACATACCGATTTTTGTAACTGTAGATAAAACTAACAACCCCACTTTTGTCAAAAGGTGGCGCTACTGAGCCCTCACCACGCCCGTTTCTGAAACTTTGCACGTGTCTACTGGCTAATAAATGTGATGTGTCTGTCGAGTTTCATGCAATTTCAAGCATGCTAAGGGTCTCAAAAGCATCCTAAAAGAATGGTAACGTTTGATGCGTCGCCACGGCAACAGTTTCAAAGATATCAAGAATCCATTCACAGGTCTACATCTGCCGTATGTTTACATTATACAGATGACGTTTGAAGCAAATCGGGTAAAAATAAAAGGGTGATATCAAAGCATTTTGAAAGTGACACACTTCCTGCTGCCAGTTGGTGGCGCTATAACTTTGACTCACAATAGTCACATCCATGTGATCGTCCTCTTACAGCGAACACACTGCTGAAGTTTCATCAAGATCAGTTAATGTATGCTGAAGTTATAACACACTTCCTGGTTCACGTTTCTCGCCATGATTTCGTTTCCTCGCCACGGCCAAACCGTTCGAGATATCAAAAATCCCCTCGCAAACTTTCATCCTCAATGTCTTGACTTCATGCTGACAGAGTTTTGTCGAATTTGGATCAAAGCTCTAGGAGGAGTATTTAACATTCCATTGCGAGCGTTTTACAAACAAACCTCAATAGCCGACTTCCTGTTGGGCTGGGGTAAAAAGTAAAAGCGCGAGGTATAGATGAAACTATGAGATCAACATGTGCACAGAGTTTCATATTATTACATACAAACGTGTTTGAGTTATGGACCAAGTGTTCGTACCCCGTTCCAGGGGGCGCTGACGAGCCGCCCTGCCACGCCCGGGTACAAGCTTCAGGCCGGCTCTGATGGCCGCGGGTTCTGACCCATGTGCAAAGTTTCAAGAGTTTTCGAGCACGTTAAGGGCCCCAAAAATGCCCAAAAGGTTACAAAATAATAATAATAAAATATAGCTGCGAGCAGCGATGGCGGGCCCAAGCCGGTGGCACCGCAACCCCGGTTCCTTTAGTTACCTAAAGGCACCCGGGTGGCGGTGCCGAAGGCTTTGGCCCTTTCATGATTAAATGTTAAAACGGCTTGCCATACTCTGTCATTTCGACTAGTCAAAATTATGTTACAGATATCTTAAATGATAATACAAACTATCCAAAATGTAATTACGACTAGACAGAAAGACGTTGTTGATATCTACAATGTTAATTCCGGACAGGCAAACTTAGCTTTTAAATGTTAAAAGGGCTTGCCATACAGGGACGTAGGCTCAGAGAGAGGCTCACCATATTCAAACCAAAATATCGGACTTCCTCTTGGTCCGAGCTAATGACTATGTAATAGAAAGTTGTCCGGCTTGAGGAGTAAAATGTATATACCGATTTTTGTAACTGTAGATAAAACTAACAACCCCACTTTTGTCAAAAGGTGGCGCTATTTAGTCCTTGCACCATGCCCGTTTCTGAAACTTTGCACGTCTACTGGCTAATAAATGTGATGTATCTGTTGAGTTTCAAGCAATTTCAATTTCAATTTGACTGTTGAAAAGAAGTGCGCCGATTAGATACTCAGGATCGGTATCGGCTCTGACACTGCCATCTTTGACGAGGCTGATTCAAATTCTATATTGTGCATATACTATTCTATGTAAGGCACAAAGGCACAAAAACTTTCTAAAGTACCATAAAGTTTTTGTGTACTGTATTATAAGTGTTCTGAAGCTATTATGTGATATAGAAATTAATATTTAAGTCATTAAATTCAAGAACACGTAAACTTTTCCCTCTCTGCGCCTGTCAGTCATTCTCCATTCAGCATTTAAACAGCACGTTGCATTCGGTTACAGTCAATGATGAAACGATCTTCAAGATGATTCAATGTTAATCCTATTATACTGGGTCTTTAAGATAAAGGTCTAAAGGTCTATATTTTCGAATAAAGAAACTTTTTCTTGCTGGACTTTATTGCTGTAACTTAATCGTGTTACTTTCTACCGGGTGTCGGACGCTGTCGGTTAGATCACAACACTAGAGTCAGAGCACTATAATTGTTCTTCACGCACACAGTAACTGAAATTTAAAACCTTTAAAAGAAAAGGCTCAATAAACTATTGCATAGATAGATAATGTATAATACACTGTTCATAAATATGTATTTCCTTTGTGCTTTGAACTTTTCAATACGGACTCAATGCGCTGTAACTTCATGTGGCTTCAAGCACATCATTCTCCGCTCGGGATGCACATAAGTGCTTTGTGCTGCACCGTATTAGAGCCGTAATATCATAATGCAGTGACGTAATGACAGATTATTAATTGCCTTTCAATTATATGTTGCTTTATAGCAGCCATGGCTATATTTTTTTTTAATGATTTTTGTTATCTTGTTTTTCATGAATGTATTTTTCAAAAATAAGAGCAATGTGTATTATCTATTATTAATATGGTTTATAATAGCATTTTTGTCATAGATTATGACAAAGTAATCATATGATCCACCAGCGAGGAACCAGCAGAACAGAGTGAACATTCTTTCTGTTTAGTTCAATCCTACTTAATAGGAATTTATTTAAAATGCTCGCTCTACTCCACACCATTAATGTCTTGTGCGGACATCCGTATTTTGACTTTCGGTTTTAAGTAAGCGATTTAAAAGCTCCCAAGTCCCAGCGGAGTCACACGTTGATTAACCGGTGGGAATATACACAATAGGCCTACCTGATATTGAACACAAGAGGGCAGTATAGCACTACGTATGACTCAGATTATTATTTTTTTATGAATTTTACAACAATTCTGGCTGTTTTTGAACGTAAACACAATTCTTAAATGAAAAAAAAGGAAAAATTGGGGAAGTTATAATATTTGTATAATTTAATTTAGAAACAAATGATGTATAATTACATTTTTAGAAGATATGAGGCTTTTAGTGTTTACTTTTTTGACATTACTTTAATCTTTTGCCATAGTTGCACATGTCTATTGGCTAATAAATGTGATGTATCTGTTGAGTTTCAAGCAATTTCAAGCAAGCTAAGAGTCCCAAAAGCATCAAAAAATAATGTTAAAGTTTGTTTCGTTGCCACGGCATTTTGAAAGTGACACACTTCCTGCTGCCAGTTGGTGGCGCTATAACTTTGACTCACAATAGTCACATCCATGTGATCGGTCTCTTACAGCGAAAACACTGCTGAAGTTTCATCAAGATCAGTTAATGTATGCTGAAGTTATAACACACTTCCTGTTCCATGTTTCTCGCCATAATTTCGTTTCCTCGCCACGGCCAAACCGTTCGAGATATCAAAAATCCCGTGGCACTTTTTCATCCTTAATGTCTTGACTTCACGCTGATCGAGTTTCGTCGAATTTGGTTCAGTGCTCTAGGAGCAATAATTTAAATTCCATTGCATGTGTTTTAAACACAACCCTAAATAGCCAACTTCCTGTTGGGCTGGGGTAAAAAGTAAGAGTGTGAAGTATATATGAAACGATGAGATCTATATGTGTACCAAGTTTCATATTATTACATGCAAGTGTGTTTGATTTATGGACCAAATTTTCAGACCAAGTTTATTGACCAAGTTAATCTGATTAATAAACTAATTATATAAAACTATTGTCAATTCACTACAATTAAACTAGTTATATGCCTTTACTTATAAAAAATAAAAATAAAAACTTATTTAAAAAATACCAGGCTTGAGAAATGTATTTTCTTTATGCAGGTCATACACACAGCAGTGAAATGGTTAAGCCCCCTCCCCCTGCACACACACACACACACACAGACAGCCAGCCAGCCAGCCAAAGGCTCAGAGTGGCCATATTCAAACAAAAATATCTGAGTTTCTGTGGGTCCTAGCTAATAAGTGTCAATTAGAAAGTTGTCCGGCTCGAGGAGTACAATATACATACCAATTTTTGTAACTCTAGTTAAAACTAACCACCCCACTTTTGTCAAAAGGTGGCGCTACTGAGCCCTCACCACGCCCGTTTCTGCAACTTTGCACATGTCTACTGGCTAATAAATGTGATGTGTCTGTCGAGTTTCATGCAATTTGAAGCATGCTAAGAGTCTCAAAAGCATCCTAAAAGCATCCTAAAAGAAGGGTAAAGTTTGATGCGTCGCCACGGCAACAGTTTCAAAGATATCAAGAATCCATTCACAGGTCTACATCTGCCGTATGTTTACATTATACATATGAAGTTTGAAGCAAATCGGGTAAAAATAAAAGGGTGATATCTAAGCATTTTGAAAGTGACACACTTCCTGCTGCCAGTTGGTGGCGCTATAACTTTGACTCACAATAGTCACATCCATGTGATCGTCCTCTTACAGCGAACACACTGCTGAAGTTTCATCAAGATCAGTTAATGTATGCTGAAGTTATAACACACTTCCTGTTTCACGTTTCTCGCCATGATTTCGTTTCCTCGCCACGGACAAACCGTTCGAGATATCAAAAATCCCCTCGCAAACTTTCATCCTCAATGTCTTGACTTCATGCTGACCGAGTTTCGTCGAATGTAGATCAAAGCTCTAGGAGGAGTATTTGACATTCCATTGCGAGCGTTTTACAAACAAACCTCAATAGCCAAATTCCTGTTGGGCTGGGGTAAAAAGTAAGAGCGCGAGGTATAGATGAAACGATGAGATCAACGTGTGTACCGAGTTTCATATTATTACATACAAGCGTGTTTGAGTTATGGACCAAGTGTTCGGACCCCGTTCCAGGGGGCGCTGACGAGCTGCCCTGCCACGCCCGGGTACCATCTTCAGCCCGGCTCTGATGGCCGCGGGTTCTGACCCGTGTGCAAAGTTTCAAGAGTTTTCGAGCACGTTAAGGGCCCCAAAAGTGCCCAAAAGGTAGTAAAATAATAATTATTATAATAATAATAATAATAGTAAAGAAAAATAATCCCAAGGAAAACAATAGGGCCTTCGCCCTTTCAGGGCTTGGGCCCTAATAATCCTTAGGAAAACAATAGGGCCTTCGCCCTTTCAGGGCTTGGGCCCTAATAATAATAATCCTAAGGAAAACAATAGGGCCTTCGCCCTTTCAGGGCTTGGGCCCTAAAAAAAAAATATATATATATAGCTGCGAGCAGCGATGGCGGGCCCAAGCCGGTGGCACCGCAACCCCGGTTCCTTTAGTTACCTAAAGGCACCCGGGTAGCGGTGCCGAAGGCTTTGGCCCTTTTATGATTAAATGTTAAAACGGCTTGCCATACTCTGTCATTTCGACTAGTCACAATTATGTTACAGATGTCTTAAATGATAATACAAACTATCCAAAATGTAATTACGAATAGACAGAAAGACGTTGTTGATATCTACAATGTTAATTCCGGACAGGCAAACTTAGCTTTTAAATGTTAAAAGGGCTTGCCATACAGGGACGTAGGCTCAGAGAGAGGCTCACCATATTCAAACCAAAATATCTGACTTCCTCTTGGTCCGAGCTAATGACTATGTATTAGAAAGTTGTCCGGCTTGAGGAGTACAATGTATATACCGATTTTTGTAACTGTAGATAAAACTAACAACCCCACTTTTGTCAAAAGGTGGCGCTATTTAGTCCTTGCACATTGCCCGTTTCTGAAACTTTGCACATGTCTACTGGCTAATAAATGTGATGTATCTGTTGAGTTTCAAGCAATTTCAATTTCAATTTGACTGTTGAAAAGAAGTGCGCCGATTAGATACTCAGGATCGGTATCGGCTCTGACACTGCCATCTTTGACGAGGCTGATTCAAATTCTATATTGTGCATATATACTATTCTGTTAGGCACAAAGGCACAAAAACTTTCTAAAGTACCATAAAGTTTTTGTGTACTGTATTATTAGTGTTCTGAAGCTATTATGTGATATAGAAATTAATATTTAAGTCATTAAATTCAAGAACACAAACTTTTCCCTCTCTGCGCCTGTCAGTCATTCTCCATTCAGCATTCAAACAGCACGTCACATTCGGTTACAGTCAATGATGAAACGATCTTCAATGATTCAATGTTAATCCTATTATACTGGATCTTTAAGATAAAGGTCTAAAGGTCTATATTTTCGAATGAAGAAACTTTTTCTTGCTGGACTTTATTGCTGTAACTTAATCGTGTTACTTTCTACCGGGTGTCGGACGCTGTCGGTTAGATCACAACACTAGAGTCAGAGCACTATAATTGTTCTTCACGCACACAGTAACTGAAATTTAAAACCTTTAAAAGAAAAGGCTCAATAAACTATTGCATAGATAGATAATGTATAATACACTGTTCATAAATATGTATTTCCTTTGTGCTTTGAACTTTTCAATACGGACTCAATGCGCTGTAACTTCATGTGGCTTCAAGCACATCATTCTCCGCTCGGGATGCACATAAGTGCTTTGTGCTGCACCGTATTGGAGCCGTAATATCATAATGCAGTGACGTAATGACAGATTATTAATTGCCTTTCAATTATATGTTGCTTTATAGCAGCCATGGCTATATTTTTTTTTTATGATTTTTGTTATCTTGTTTTTCATGAATGTATTTTTCAAAAATAAGAGCAATGTGTATTATCTATTATTAATATGGTTTATAATAGCATTTTTGTCATAGATTATGACAAAGTAATCATATGATCCACCAGCGAGGAACCAGCAGAACAGAGTGAACATTCTTTCTGTTTAGTTCAATCCTACTTAATAGGAATTTATTTAAAATGCTCGCTCTACTCCACACCATTAATGTCTTGTGCGGACATCCGTATCTCGACTTTCGGTTTTAAGTAAGCGATTTAAAAGCTCCCAAGTCCCAGCGGAGTCACACGTTGATTAACCGGTGGGAATATACACAATAGGTCTACCTGATATTGAACACAAGAGGGCAGTATAGCACTACGTATGACTCAGATTATTATTTTTTTATGAATTTTACAACAATTCTGGCTGTTTTTGAACGTAAACACAATTCTTAAATGAAAAAAAAAGGAAAAATTGGGGAAGTTATAATATTTGTATAATTTAATTTAGAAACAAATGATGTATAATTACATTTTTAGAAGATATGAGGCTTTTAGTGTTTACTTTTTTGACATTACTTTAATCGTTTGCCATAGTTGCACATGTCTATTGGCTAATAAATGTGATGTATCTGTTGAGTTTCAAGCAATTTCAAGCATGCTAAGAGTCCCAAAAGCATAAAAAAATAATGTTAAAGTTTGTTTCGTTGCCACGGCAACAGTATCAAAGATATCAAAAATTCATTCACAGGTCTACATCTGCCGTGTATTTACATTATACAGATGAAGTTTAAAGCAAATCGGTTAAAAATAAGAGAGTGATTTCAAAGCATTTTGAAAGTGACACACTTCCTGCTGCCAGTTGGTGGCGCTATAACTTTGACTCACAATAGTCACATCCATGTGATCGGTCTCTTACAGCGAAAACACTGCTGAAGTTTCATCAAGATCAGTTAATGTATGCTGAAGTTATAACACACATCCTGTTCAATGATTCTCGCCATAATTTCGTTTCCTCGCCACGGCCAAAACGTTCGAGATATAAAAAATCCCGTGGCACTTTTTCATCCTTAATGTCTTGACTTCACGCTGATCGAGTTTTAGTCGAATTTGGTTCTGTGCTCTAGGAGCAATAATTTAAATTCCATTGCATGTGTTTTAAACACAACCCTAAATAGCCAACTTCCTGTTGGGCTGGGGTAAAAAGTAAGAGTGTGAAGTATATATGAAACGATGAGATCTATATGTGTACCAAGTTTCATATTATTACATGCAAGTGTGTTTGATTTATGGACCAAATTTTCAGACCAAGTTTATTGACCAAGTTAATCTGATTAATAAACTAATTATATAAAACTATTGTCAATTCACTACAATTAAACTAGTTATATGCCTTTACTTAAAAAAAATAAAAATAAAAACTTATTTAAAAAATACCAGGCTTGAGAAATGTATTTTCTTTATGCAGGTCATACACACAGCAGTGAAATGGTTAAGCCCCCTCCCCCTGCACACACACACACACACACACACAGACAGCCAGCCAGCCAGCCAAAGACACAGAGACATGTAGGCTCAGAGTGGCCATATTCAAACAAGAATATCTGACTTTCTGTGGGTCCTAGCTAATAAGTGTCAATTAGAAAGTTGTCCGGCTCGAGGAGTACAATATACATACCAATTTTTGTAACTCTAGTTAAAACTAACCACCCCACTTTTGTCAAAAGGTGGCGCTACTGAGCCCTTACCACGCCCGTTTCTGCAACTTTGCACATGTCTACTGGCTAATAAATGTGATGTGTCTGTCGAGTTTCATGCAATTTGAAGCATGCTAAGGGTCTCAAAAGCATCCTAAAAGCATCCTAAAAGAAGGGTAAAGTTTGATGCGTCGCCACGGCAACAGTTTCAAAGATATCAAGAATCCATTCACAGGTCTACATCTGCCGTATGTTTACATTATACATATGAAGTTTGAAGCAAATCGGGTAAAAATAAAAGGGTGATATCTAAGCATTTTGAAAGTGACACACTTCCTGCTGCCAGTTGGTGGCGCTATAACTTTGACTCACAATAGTCACATCCATGTGATCGTCCTCTTACAGCGAACACACTGCTGAAGTTTCATCAAGATCAGTTAATGTATGCTGAAGTTATAACACACTTCCTGTTTTACGTTTCTCGCCATGATTTCGTTTCCTCGCCACGGACAAACCGTTCGAGATATAAAAAATCCCCTCGCAAACTTTCATCCTCAATGTCTTGACTTCACGCTGACCGAGTTTCGTCGAATGTGGATCAAAGCTCTAGGAGGAGTATTTGACATTCCATTGCGAGCGTTTTACAAACAAACCTCAATAGCCAAATTCCTGTTGGGCTGGGGTAAAAAGTAAGAGCGCGAGGTATAGATGAAACGATGAGATCAACGTGTGTACCGAGTTTCATATTATTACATACAAGCGTGTTTGAGTTATGGACCAAGTGTTCGGACCCCGTTCCAGGGGGCGCTGACGAGCTGCCCTGCCACGCCCGGGTACCATCTTCAGCCCGGCTCTGATGGCCGCGGGTTCTGACCCGTGTGCAAAGTTTCAAGAGTTTTCGAGCACGTTAAGGGCCCCAAAAGTGCCCAAAAGGTAGCAAAATAATAAATATAGCTGCGAGCAGCGATGGCGGGCCCAAGCCGGTGGCACCGCAACCCCGGTTCCTTTAGTTACCTAAAGGCACCCGGGTAGCGGTGCCGAAGGCTTTGGCCCTTTTATGATTAAATGTTAAAACGGCTTGCCATACTCTGTCATTTCGACTAGTCACAATTATGTTACAGATGTCTTAAATGATAATACAAACTATCCAAAATGTAATTACGAATAGACAGAAAGACGTTGTTGATATCTACAATGTTAATTCCGGACAGGCAAACTTAGCTTTTAAATGTTAAAAGGGCTTGCCATACAGGGACGTAGGCTCAGAGAGAGGCTCACCATATTCAAACCAAAATATCTGACTTCCTCTTGGTCCGAGCTAATGACTATGTATTAGAAAGTTGTCCGGCTTGAGGAGTACAATGTATATACCGATTTTTGTAACTGTAGATAAAACTAACAACCCCACTTTTGTCAAAAGGTGGCGCTATTTAGTCCTTGCACATTGCCCGTTTCTGAAACTTTGCACGTCTACTGGCTAATAAATGTGATGTATCTGTTGAGTTTCAAGCAATTTCAATTTCAATTTGACTGTTGAAAAGAAGTGCGCCGATTAGATACTCAGGATCGGTATCGGCTCTGACACTGCCATCTTTGACGAGGCTGATTCAAATTCTATATTGTGCATATACTATTCTGTTAGGCACAAAGGCACAAAAACTTTCTAAAGTACCATAAAGTTTTTGTGTACTGTATTATTAGTGTTCTGAAGCTATTATGTGATATAGAAATTAATATTTAAGTCATTAAATTCAAGAACACAAACTTTTCCCTCTCTGCGCCTGTCAGTCATTCTCCATTCAGCATTCAAACAGCACGTCACATTCGGTTACAGTCAATGATGAAACGATCTTCAATGATTCAATGTTAATCCTATTATACTGGATCTTTAAGATAAAGGTCTAAAGGTCTATATTTTCGAATGAAGAAACTTTTTCTTGCTGGACTTTATTGCTGTAACTTAATCGTGTTACTTTCTACCGGGTGTCGGACGCTGTCGGTTAGATCACAACACTAGAGTCAGAGCACTATAATTGTTCTTCACGCACACAGTAACTGAAATTTAAAACCTTTAAAAGAAAAGGCTCAATAAACTATTGCATAGATAGATAATGTATAATACACTGTTCATAAATATGTATTTCCTTTGTGCTTTGAACTTTTCAATACGGACTCAATGCGCTGTAACTTCATGTGGCTTCAAGCACATCATTCTCCGCTCGGGATGCACATAAGTGCTTTGTGCTGCACCGTATTGGAGCCGTAATATCATAATGCAGTGACGTAATGACAGATTATTAATTGCCTTTCAATTATATGTTGCTTTATAGCAGCCATGGCTATATTTTTTTTTAATGATTTTTGTTATCTTGTTTTTCATGAATGTATTTTTCAAAAATAAGAGCAATGTGTATTATCTATTATTAATATGGTTTATAATAGCATTTTTGTCATAGATTATGACAAAGTAATCATATGATCCACCAGCGAGGAACCAGCAGAACAGAGTGAACATTCTTTCTGTTTAGTTCAATCCTACTTAATAGGAATTTATTTAAAATGCTCGCTCTACTCCACACCATTAATGTCTTGTGCGGACATCCGTATTTTGACTTTCGGTTTTAAGTAAGCGATTTAAAAGCTCCCAAGTCCCAGCGGAGTCACACGTTGATTAACCGGTGGGAATATACACAATAGGCCTACCTGATATTGAACACAAGAGGGCAGTATAGCACTACGTATGACTCAGATTATTATTTTTTTATGAATTTTACAACAATTCTGGCTGTTTTTGAACGTAAACACAATTCTTAAATGAAAAAAAAGGAAAAATTGGGGAAGTTATAATATTTGTATAATTTAATTTAGAAACAAATGATGTATAATTACATTTTTAGAAGATATGAGGCTTTTAGTGTTTACTTTTTTGACATTACTTTAATCTTTTGCCATAGTTGCACATGTCTATTGGCTAATAAATGTGATGTATCTGTTGAGTTTCAAGCAATTTCAAGCAAGCTAAGAGTCCCAAAAGCATCAAAAAATAATGTTAAAGTTTGTTTCGTTGCCACGGCATTTTGAAAGTGACACACTTCCTGCTGCCAGTTGGTGGCGCTATAACTTTGACTCACAATAGTCACATCCATGTGATCGGTCTCTTACAGCGAAAACACTGCTGAAGTTTCATCAAGATCAGTTAATGTATGCTGAAGTTATAACACACATCCTGTTCCATGTTTCTCGCCATAATTTCGTTTCCTCGCCACGGCCAAACCGTTCGAGATATCAAAAATCCCGTGGCACTTTTTCATCCTTAATGTCTTGACTTCACGCTGATCGAGTTTCGTCGAATTTGGTTCAGTGCTCTAGGAGCAATAATTTAAATTACATTGCATGTGTTTTAAACACAACCCTAAATAGCCAACTTCCTGTTGGGCTGGGGTAAAAAGTAAGAGTGTGAAGTATATATGAAACGATGAGATCTATATGTGTACCAAGTTTCATATTATTACATGCAAGTGTGTTTGATTTATGGACCAAATTTTCAGACCAAGTTTATTGACCAAGTTAATCTGATTAATAAACTAATTATATAAAACTATTGTCAATTCACTACAATTAAACTAGTTATATGCCTTTACTTATAAAAAATAAAAATAAAAACTTATTTAAAAAATACCAGGCTTGAGAAATGTATTTTCTTTATGCAGGTCATACACACAGCAGTGAAATGGTTAAGCCCCCTCCCCCTGCACACACACACACACACAGACAGCCAGCCAGCCAGCCAAAGGCTCAGAGTGGCCATATTCAAACAAAAATATCTGAGTTTCTGTGGGTCCTAGCTAATAAGTGTCAATTAGAAAGTTGTCCGGCTCGAGGAGTACAATATACATACCAATTTTTGTAACTCTAGTTAAAACTAACCACCCCACTTTTGTCAAAAGGTGGCGCTACTGAGCCCTCACCACGCCCGTTTCTGCAACTTTGCACATGTCTACTGGCTAATAAATGTGATGTGTCTGTCGAGTTTCATGCAATTTGAAGCATGCTAAGGGTCTCAAAAGCATCCTAAAAGCATCCTAAAAGAAGGGCAAAGTTTGATGCGTCGCCACGGCAACAGTTTCAAAGATATCAAGAATCCATTCACAGGTCTACATCTGCCGTATGTTTACATTATACAGATGAAGTTTGAAGCAAATCGGGTAAAAATAAAAGGGTGATTTCAAAGCATTTTGAAAGTGACACACTTCCTGCTGCCAGTTGGTGGCGCTATAACTTTTACTCACAATAGTCACATCCATGTGATCGTCCTCTTACAGCGAGCACACTGCTGAAGTTTCATCAAGATCAGTTAATGTATGCTGAAGTTATAACACACTTCCTGTTTCACGTTTCTCGCCATGATTTCGTTTCCTCGCCACGGACAAACCGTTCGAGATATCAAAAATCCCCTCGCAAACTTTCATCCTCAATGTCTTGACTTCACGCTGACCGAGTTTCGTCGAATGTGGATCAAAGCTCTAGGAGGAGTATTTCAAATACCATTGCGAGCGTTTTACAAACAAACCTCAATAGCCGACTTCCTGTTGGGCTGGGGTAAAAAGTAAGAGCGCGAGGTATAGATGAAACGATGAGATCAACATGTGTACCGAGTTTCATATTATTACATGCAAGCGTGTTTGAGTTATGGACCGAGTGTTCGGACCCCGTTCCAGGGGGCGCTGACGAGCCCCCCTGCCACGCCCAGGTACCAGCTTCAGCCCGGCTCTGATGGCCGCGGGTTCTGACCCGTGTGCAAAGTTTCAAGAGTTTTCGAGCACGTTAAGGGCCCCAAAAGTGCCCAAAAGGTAGTAAAATAATAATTATTATAATAATAGAGAAGAAAAATAATCGCAAGGAAAACAATAGGGCCTTCGCCCTTTCAGGGCTTGGGCCCTAATAATACTAAAGAAGAATAATAATCCCAAGGAAAACAATAGGGCCTTCGCCCTTTCAGGGCTTGGGCCCTAATAATAAACATCAACACAACATCAAATCAATAAATGGTTGGAAATGAGGTTTGTGGAGTGGTGGAAATCAAATGAGAACACAAACTCAAGAACCCACTCTTCAAACAAGGTTACAAAACAAAAATGAGAGAGAGAGTGTGGAAAATCCAGAAGCTCCTTAAATAGGTTGCCACAGGTGCAGCTGATATTCATTGGGCAAACACACCCTCCAGGGCGGAGTCAATCCTAGGATTCTCAACAGAAATAAGAAATTAAGAAAAATAGGGGTAGGGATGTAACACTGTCCTCCTGCCTGTGTTGAAGTGAAACAGAGCTGCTGAATTGAGTATTTCCACCTGCTGTCATCCAGTCGTGTGAGTACAACACAAAGAGTTATATTGACATTCTCATCTGTCGTCCTGCCTGTGTTGAAGTAAAACAGAGCTGCTGAATTGAGTATTTGCACCTGCTGTCATCCAGTCGTGTGAGTACAACACACAGAGTTAATATCGACATCCTCATCTGCTCTCCTGCCTGTGTTAAAGTAAAACAGAGCTGCTGAATCGAGTATTTCCACCTGCTGTCATCCAGTCGTGTGAGTACAACACACAGAGTTAATTTAACCATCAGAAACTCAAAATAATAAGTTATCTCAACTAAATAAATTATTATAAAGTTGATTTGACAAAAGAAAATATGTTGTGATAACAAATCTTGAAAATATTTTTTACAGTGTACAATTGATCCAGAATGCTGCAGCCAGAGTAGTCTTTAATGAGCCAAAGAGAGCACTCGTCGTCACTCCTCTCCTCTCAAAATTGCACTGATTGCCAGTTGCCGCTCGCATTAAATTCAAGGCACTGACGTTTGCCTACAGAACAACCACTGGCATTGCTCCCTCTTACCTAAACTCATTACTTCAGACTTATGTGCCATCCAGAAACTTGCACTCTGCTAGCGAATGTCGTCTTGTGGTACCATCTCAAAGAGGCACAAAATCTGTTTCTTGGACCTTTACCCATGACTGTTCCCTGCTGGTGGAATGATCTGCCTAACTCAACCAGAGCTTCTGAGTCAGTAGCCACTTTCAAGAAACTGCTGAAGACGTATCTTTTTCGGCAGATTCAGTAGTACTAACACTTTCTCTTCTCTTCTTTAAAACTGCACTAAAATTAAACTGAGAAAGGTAATAGCACTTGCGTATTGTTGTCCTACTTTTAGTTTAACTGCCTCTTTTGTTCTCATTTGTAAGTCGCTTGGATAAAAGCCTCTGCTAAATGAATAAATGTAAATAGTGTAGTCAATAAAATAAACAACACGGTCACTGAGTGTTACATGTTTTCTTTTCTTTTTTGAGCTGTAGTAATTATACTACACACCTTGAGGGGGCATCAAGGAGTAATACTCTCAGGTATAAAACAGGTGTAGAGAGTACATGTAATGGAGGAGTAAGCATGCATTAGAAATCAATGGTCCTGATTGGGAAACTGAAAGTTTGATGCTCAATCGAAAGTAAGCATTGTTTATTTTCTTATGTTGACTGGTTGATGTATGAGTATGTATTTTTTCTAATGGTATTTATTTATTTTGTAGAAGGACTTCACATACTGTGGCTTTTGTCTTTCTGTCACTCATGGTGGGACCCTTGTCTGAAACTATGCGAGCGAGTTTAGAGGCCCTGTGGCTTATTTCAGTGGTTTTCCGCACTGTTTTGGATCCCGAAGCTGAATTGTATGGGATTTTGGATCCACACTAAGGTTGACACTTGGAGGATTTGAGATTTGGATTTGTGGACTTGAGCTTTCATGGACATTACTGTAGTGTGGTTTCAACGTGATTATCCTTGGCATCATCATCATCTTCGTCATTCAGAAGAAAACAGATAAGACTTTCATTAGTATGATGCTGGGTGTTGAGTGAAAAAATAAAGTAAGATCTTTTGTGTGACTAGAAAAGAGTTTTGAAAGGTAAATAAAAATGCAACAAATGAGAAAAGTTTATTGATTGTTTTTCTGCAGATCACAGATTTGTTAAGATTGCTAATAAATACTTCCAATGTACTTTAAACAACATATAGTTAGTGAATCCCACCCAAAATAAGACAAATCAGATTAATAACTAAGTTATTTTGTGAGGTTAAAGAAGGAGTTGTATTGCTCCATAGACCTCCATTCATTCTGCACTCCGCCTGCGAGCGCCCCCGTATGGACAGAGGCGTGTTACTGCAGCCAGTCCAGAAACCGGAAGTAACGAGACAGTGCCAAGACTCGGAACATTTAGCGATAGCGAACATGATCGGGTCAAAAAAGCTTAAATATTTTTGGTTTTGGCCCCAACTTTATTCAACTTTTTTCAGAAGTTCAGGAAAACTTGATTTAAAGTTTGGAGAATTATGAGCATGGTTTGCTAAATTGGGAATGTTTTTTGGAGTTGCAATATTGAAAGGGGCTTATTATTCTGTTACAGTATGTCTTTTTAGTCAAAATGTCATTGCAGTACACATTTAATTGCAACTGGTCTCTGTCTGAAAGGAGTCATTTAACAATTCAAGCACAAACCTACTACCCGAATTCCGGAAAAGTTGGGACGTTTTTTAAATTTGAATAAAATGAAAACTATACGACTTTCAAATCACATGAGCCAATATTTTATTCACAATAGAACATAGATAATATAACAAATGTTTAAACTGAGAAATTGTACACTTTTATCCACTAAATGAGCTCATTTCAAATTTGATGCCTGCTACAGGTCTCAAAATAGTTGGGACGGGGGCACGTTTACCATGGTGTAACATCTCCTCTTCTTTTCAAAACAGTATGAAGACGTCTGGGCATCGAGTTTATGAGTGTCTGGAGTTTTGGTGTTGGAATTTGGTCCCATTCTTGCCTTATATAGGTTTCCAGCTGCTGAAGTGTTCGTGGTCGCCTTTGACGCATTTTTCGTTTATTGATGCGCCAAATATTCTCTATAGGTGAAAGATCTGGACTGCAGGCAGGCCAATTCAGAACCCGGACTCTTCTACGACGAAGCCATGCTGTTGTAATAGCTGCAGTATGTGGTTTTGCATTGTCCTGTTGAAAAACACAAGGCCTTCCCTGAAATAGACGTTGTCTGGAGGGGAGCATATGTTGCTCTAAAACCTTTATATAGCTTTCAGCATTCATAGTGCCTTCCAAAACATGCAAGCTGCCCATACCGTATGCACTTATGCACCCCCATACCATCAGAGATGCTGGCTTTTGAACTGAACGCTAATAAAACACGATGGAAGGTCTCCCTCTTCTTTTGTCCGGAGGACACGGCGTCCGTGATTTCCAACAAGAATGTCAAATTTGGACTCGTCTGACCACAGAATACTTTTCCACTTTGAAATAGTCCATTTTAAATGAGCCTTGGCCCACAGGACACGACAGCGCTTCTGGACCATGTTCACATATGGCTTCCTTTTTGCATGATAGAGCTTTAGTTGGCATCTGGAGATGGCACGGCGGATTGTGTTTACCGACAGTGGTTTCTGGAAGTATTCCTGGGCCCATTTAGTAATGTCATTCACACAATCATGCCGATGAGTGATGCAGTGTCGTCTGAGGGCCCGAAGACCACGGGCATCCAATAAAGGTCTTCGCCCTTGTCCCTTACGCACAGAGATTTCTCCAGTTTCTCTGAATCTTTTGATGATGTTGTGCACTGTAGATGATGAGATTTGCAGAGCCTTTGCAATTTGACGTTGAGGAACATTGTTTTTAAAGTGTTCCACAATCTTTTTACGCACTCTTTCACAGATTGGAGAGCCTCTGCCCATCTTTACTTCTGAGAGACTCTACCTCTCTAAGACATCCCTTTTATAGCTAATCATGTTACAGACCTGATATCAATTAACTTACTTAGTTGCTATAGATGTTCTCCCACCTGAATCCTTTCTAAATTTATTGCTTTTTCAACCATTTGTTGCCCCTGTCCCAACTATTTTGAGACCTGTAGCAGGCATAAAATTTGAAATGAGCTCATTTAGTGGATTAAAGTGTAAAATTTCTCAGTTTAAACATTTGTTATATTATCTATGTTCTATTGTGAATAAAATATTTGCTCATGTGATTTAAAAGTCGTATAGTTTTAATTTTATTCAAATTTAAAAAATGTCCCAACTTTTCCGGAATTCGGGTTGTAATAAACTAGCATATAATCTTGCTCTGCATAAAGCAATATTGATTTTATATTGTTTCTTGATTTATATTGTTTTTCTTATACAATTTTCAGCTTTAATTTGTATAATTTCCATTCAAATTGTGATACTAACATATCATTAATATTGTTCAGTTGAATATCAGCAAATGATTTAATTCATAATAATTTTCAATTACAGTTACATTACATTTACTATAGACATTGTCTAAAATAACATTTAGTGTTAATTTAATGAAATTTAGTGATTCAATGTACTTCAATAATAAAAATTGTCTTTATAAATATATTGTTCAATTACATGCTTTTGTAAATTTGTTGTTCAAATAAATAATGTTCAGTGAAATCAGTGAAGGTCGCCTACTTTAACCCTTACATTATTTATGAATATTGATGTTGAGTGATCAGTAAAATGGTTCAAGGTACTTTTCAGAACTAAATTAAACCTTAAACTAAGTTGTGCTGTTTTGATATTCATAAACATGGAAAAAAATGGTTTAACTGTATTTGTATACTTGGCAAATCTGGGAAGAAACCACACTGAGTTTGTGTGTAACAGTTCACACTGAAAACCACTTGTGTATTTCTTTAAAGTGGAGCCTAATTAATTTCATTGAAAAAAAAAAAACATTACATAACAAACATTCATTATTTATGAACATTATTATGTGTAAGTTTTGTAAAAATGACAATTCATGTGATATCTCATATGTTTTCATATACCATATACCGTAAGTCAGACGGGATAACGCTGTTTTTTTCCATTGAAATGCATAATTTCACTAAATGGAGTTGAGGAAACAATAATAACATGAAATCAAGTCCTGTTAAACTTTTTCAGACATTTTACATTTTAACTCACATTGCAGTGTTAAAATGTGTGTAAAGAACTTGAACAAGAAATACAAAAAAAATACAAAAATTTTTTTTTTCTGATCTCTAAATATTGTTTACTGCATCACTTTACATATTCATTAGCCTAAGTATTATTGATTTGAAAAGTTTTAATATCATAATATTTAGAAAATGCATTAACGTTATCCTGTAGGCCTTATGACATTTTGACTGGTGTGGTCACATGATTCTCAGTTAAACCACTTAAAATACATAGTTTAAAATTTAGATTTTAGTAACAAGTAAAAAAAAAAAACATCCCCATAAAGATAACAACTACTTTGATGTAAAGTTTTAACCAATTTAATTTTTTTTTTTTTTTTTTTTTTATCATTTGAAAACCTTATTTGTCATTGATGTAAGCTCACGCGCTCTGCTCACGCACGCGGCTTCGGATGCGCGTGCGAGCATATGAGTGATTCGAGTATGAGTTGCTATGGCGACGCGTCTTATGAATTTTGAATGAAAATATCAACACTTTGATCGCTGTTGGTTGGTTGAGAGTCGAGGCGATTTCAGAGACTTTTGCTGAAAATTTTCTTGTGCTGAACTTGAGATTTTGAAGCTGTTCGGAGGATTTCAGAGAGAGAGGAGACTTTTATTCCAGGAGATCGGATAATATATCCTAGCTAACGCTACATCGTTTTATTTATTTTTATTTAATATTATTTCTGAGGACGCTTTAATTTGATTGTTCTTTTCTTGTTTTTGAGGGAGTTTTGGAGTTTTATTTTATTTATTATTGTTTATTTTTATTTTATTTTTATTTTTTAATTTTTTGGGGGGGGGGTTGGGGTATTTCTGAGTATTTTGGGTGGGGTATTACTGAGGTGGGGTATTTCATTGTATTGTATTGTATTTTGTATTGTATTGCTCTTGTTTGCAGGAGGATGCCAGGCCCGACCGGGACTCAGAGCCATGAGCTTATTCCTGGATATGTAACATCTCTGTCTTGTGAGTTTGTTTCTGTCTCCACAGGTCCGGCTGACAGGAAGAGAGAGTGGCAGAGAGACAGCCAGCAGAGCCCAGATGATGGACGTCCGTCCACTTCTTCTCAAGACTCTCGGAGAGCAAAGGCAAAGGTAGGGTGGCCAACAGTCCTGTTTTCACGTCCTGTCCTGGCCCTCCTGGCTGCTCTTTATAAAGTGATGAAAATGTCCTGGTTTTCAAAAAACTGCTGGGAAAGATCAGCTCTACAGCAAAATATAGATGGGCAACGAAGAAAAACAGGATAAAGAGGAAGAAAACTAAAGATATAAATATATTTTGTTAGTTCTTTTTGGCAAGTTTGTGAGAGATATATATTTGTTCAATTTGTAGGTATTTCTTTCAGTTATTTATTATTTATATATTTACTTTTGTAATACAGAAGAGACATTATTTCATTATTTTTGAAACCTGTCATAATAAAACGTTGAGTAACCTCTGAGAAGCCTATCTGAATTTGTGTCTTGTTAATGTAACAATTTTCTATTTATACAGAGGAGGAATAGCCTACTTTCAATGTATTGAAATTAATAAGGCATCTTTGAGTAAACTTTGAGTATCTGTTTGCTGGGCCGAGTGTCCTGGTTTTTGGTAATCAAAATATGGTCCCCCTAGGCAGAGGAAGAGGAGAAGCTTCATTCCCGTGACTGGAGCGGCATCACCCCAGACCAGAGGACTGTACCGATACCTGAGAGAAGAGCTGAGGGTAAATCAAATGACCATTGGAGAATATTATCACTGGAGTGTCATTAATTACCATATATGACCACACCATATTATATCAAAATACAACTGAAGCCAATAATCAGATTTAGTTTTTATTCCAAGACACATCATAACATATTTAAATAAGGATTGGGTACAAATTTCAAGAATAGCCATAATTTGAGTATCCAATGTTTAATAATTATGATTAGTTTGAAACATGCTTGTGTGTGCTATTCCCTGCTTTAGAGGATCATGGTCACACATGGTACACAACATTATAAGTTATTATTAATATTTGGTTGGTTCTCTTGTTTTTGCATGTGTTTTTAATTCAGCTTTATATAACAGCCTGGACAAAAATGATGTTGCCAAATTGTTTATGTTTTATTGAATTATTATCACAAATTAAACAATCGACTCCCAGCTTAACTGTGCAATATGACTACAAAATCTTACACACATTTATAATAACATTTAAATGCAAGACAAGAGTGCAGATGTCAGATTTCCTGGGCCGGACGTCACTTGTGTTCACTATTGTATATCGCTGTAATTGTAAATGTAAGGGAGGAAAGGAAAGCATGTGTGTGTGTGTGTGTGTGTGTGTGTGTGTGTAATCAGGCACTAGGATGATTGGGACGAACATATTTAACTGTTTTCCCATGTTGTTCTTTCTTCATGATGTCAAGCCTCAGTATTTACGGTTTCTTGTGTTAATGTTTTTACCTTTCTTCAAGGCATCTGTGCTTTCTTACGGAGAATCGGGAAGGCTGTAAAGCTGGACTGCAGTGAGGTCGATATACTTGTGTCCACATATCCCTCCTGCAATCCCACGGATGTCCAGCAGGATTCATCCGAGTTTTACTGGGCAACACCAGTGCATCCGTGTCCATCTGGAGTCCAGCTGCCGGTTAATGCCGATCCGGACGATCCCGAACACTCATGCACATCTGTCCTGGACCCAGAGCCGGCAGTGGCACGAGATCTAGAGCTGATGTCTTTCTCAGGATTGTCCAGTCTCTCTAGTATCGAGCTGACGCCGGACTCTATTCAGGACGATCCTGACGATGCATCGTCTGTCCCGGGTGAGTCTATGGTCATTATTATTACTGTCAGTACTTTCATTATAACCGAGTTGTGTTGTGTTCATCTTGTGTACCTAATTATTAAAGTCCCCCGCTGGTCAATCAATTCATCCCTTTAAACTCATCTTTGATCACCAAATAATTCCATATTTAAATGTTTTTTTCTTTGAAAAAACAATCCGTCACGCCTTAAAATAGTTTGAATGTAACTCGACACCCTTGCCTCATTTAGTATGCTCGGTTCTATGAATATGCAAATGAGCCCCGCCTCCACTCACTCACTCACTCAGCCCAGAGATCCACTGGTTGACGATCACACGTTGATCTGATTGGTTACAAGGTGGTTTGTGACGTCAGAAACACCAGCGATTTCACACCGTGTTTTTGAGACTGTCTTTGGTTCACTGCAGTTTTAAGGAGGAAATACTCTGAAAATACTTGAAAAATGTCCCACTTTTCCAGTTGTCTCACCTCACAATTGAATTCTTTCTTCATTATGTCTTCCCTCAGATTTTGCTGAGAGCCAAACAAAGAAGAAGAAGAAGAAAGATGTGGGTGCGTTTCTCCGTAGGAAATGGAGGGCTATGATAGCGCCGGCTGTTGGTAAGTCTATTATTAGTCTATTGTCATTCTTTTCGTTATAGTTGTAGACTTTTGCTCTAGTCTACGGTTTATGTTATTCTTGTTCCCCTTAAATTATTAGTGTTCAACATTCAGCATCTATTTTATTTTTCACTATAATCTAGCGGTGGGAATCTTTTGGTGCTTCGCGATTCGAAGCGATTCTCGATTTTGAATCAAATTTCGATTTGAAATGAGCATTTTGATTGTAGTTTACTGTTGTGTGTTACTTCTCTTATTTGACTGCGGTACACAGTTTAATAGCTCTAGAGAAAAAAAGAAAATCCGACTGAATTAAATGTGAACCTTGAAATGTATTTAGTTTTTTAGGAATGAGTGCATGAAAATAGTTACACATCCGGTTTTCTTCCATTTGAAAAGGCATTTTTGTGTGTGGGCTGTAGTCATATACGTTTACATAAGGGATTTATTAATATGAAAATGATTTTGTGATTCTCTACTGTAACCCATGACACAGTCACAAGCTGTTATAAGTCCATCACTTTTTTGCCGTTTTATTGCCTTTCCATGATTTGATTTGGTCGTCTTTGTTTTGTCCGAAGTTGGCGTGGCGTAATTGAATTTATTTTTCCATTTTTTCTTTTTTTTAGAAAAACAATCAAGAAGGAGGGTGAAGAAAGGCTCATTCATCCAACGAACATGGAAAACTCTAAAGGTTTCCGCTCTTGGTTGTTACGGGGACGACACAGTGGACCCAGATCCAGCAGATCTACAGCCACAAATATCTGTCCTCTCCAGGGACTTAACCGAGCCAGGTCCATCTCACCGCGAGATCAGTTCTGACCAGTTACCCTTCTCAGGTCCATCTCACCGCGAGATCAGTTTAGACACGTCACCCTTCTCAAGTCCATCTGGTTCCCAGTCAAGTTTCTTTTGCTCCGATTCATCGTCTGCTCCATGTCTGACCGATCTTCTCTCAGAGTTATCAATTTTAATGGGAGATTACGAGCCTGTTTCCAGTTAATCCAGTCTCAAGCTGATCCTGAGCTGAGTTGTAGGGCTGTGCACACGTTTCTTTTCTGTATTGACTAAGCCTGAATTGCGGAAGAATCATCAAACTGAAGCTGAAATTGGGCAACCTGATATACACGGACACTGTTGGTTGAGGACTAAATTGGACTTAGTGTGATTTCAATTTTCCATGTTGCTGTTGTTGTTGTTTTTTCTTGATTGTTTCAAGTCCTTTTGTATTTTATTTTCATTTTTTACATTTTTTATTCTGATTGAATATTGTATTGGTTTCTCTCATCTTTTCCTATTTTGTTTCTAAGGTGACGAGAGTTGAAAGGAGAATTTAAAGGGTAATTGGGTGAAAGAATTGTAGCTAGAATTAGATTCAAACGTAGCTAAAATTAGGTCAGACGCGTCTCAAGCCACTGTCGTTACCCACGTGACACCTGACACCTGGAGGGGCGTGATTGGGAGGAACGGCCCCCCCGACCTGAACCCGAGTGGTGTTCAGTTATTGGACTTCTGTGCTAGTTACAGTTTGTCCATAACGAACACCATGTTCAAGCATAAGGGTGTCCACCAGTGCACGTGGCACCAGGACACCCTAGGCCGTAGGTCGATGATCGACTTTGTGGTCGTTTCATCTGACCTGCGGCCGTATGTCTTGGACACTCGGGTGAAGAGAGGGGCGGAGCTGTCAACTGATCACCACCTGGTGGTGAGTTGGATCCGATGGCGGGGGAGGAGGCTGGACGGACTCGGCAGACCCAAGCGTACTGTAAGGGTTTGCTGGGAACGTTTGGCCGAATCTCCTGTCAGAAAGATCTTCAACTCTCACCTCCGGCAGAGCTACGACCAGATCCCGAAGGAGGCTGGAGATATTGAGTCTGAGTGGACCATGTTCTCCACCTCCATTGTCGAAGCGGCTGCTCGGAGCTGTGGCCGTAAGGTCTCCGGTGCCTGTCGAGGCGGCAATCCTCGAACCCGGTGGTGGACACCGGAAGTAAAGGATGCCGTCAAGCTGAAGAAGGAGTCCTATCGGGCCTGGTTGGCTCGTGGGACTCCGGAGGCAGCTGACAGGTACCGGCAGGCCAAGCGGACTGCAGCCCGGGTGGTCGTGGAGGCAAAAACTCGGGCCTGGGAGGAGTTCGGTGAGGCCATGGAGAAGGACTATCGGCTGGCCTCGAAGAAATTCTGGCAAACTGTCCGGCGCCTCAGGAAGGGGAAACAGTCCCCTACCAATGCTGTTTACAGTAGGGGTGGGCGGCTGTTGACCTCGACTGGGGATGTCGTCGGACGGTGGAAGGAATACTTCGAGGACCTCCTCAATCCCGCCGTCACGTCTTCCATTGAGGAAGCAGAGGCTGAGGGTTCGGAGGTGGACTCGTCCATCACCCTAGCTGAGGTCACCGAGGTAGTCAAGAAACTCCTCGGTGGCAAGGCACCGGGGGTGGATGAGATCCGCCCCGAATACCTTAAGTCTCTGGATGCTGTGGGGCTGTCTTGGTTGACACGCCTCTGCAGCATCGCGTGGCGGTCGGGGACAGTGCCTCTGGGATGGCAGACCGGGGTGGTGGTTCCTCTTTTTAAGAAGGGGGACCGGAGGGTGTGTTCCAACTATAGGGGGATCACACTTCTCAGCCTCCCTGGGAAAGTCTATGCCAGGGTACTGGAGAGGAGAATACGGCCGATAGTGGAACCTCGGATTCAGGAGGAACAGTGCGGTTTTCGTCCTGGCCGTGGAACACTGGACCAGCTCTATACTCTCTACAGGGTGCTGGAGGGTTCATGGGAGTTTGCCCAACCAGTCCACATGTGTTTTGTGGATTTGGAGAAGGCATTCGACTGTGTCCCCCGAGGCGGCCTGTGGAGGGTGCTCCGGGAATATGGGGTCCGGGGTCCTTTGCTAAGGGCTGTCCGATCCCTGTATGACCGAAGCAGGAGCTTGGTTCGCATTGCCAGTAGTAAGTCAGACTTCTTCCCGGTGCATGTTGGACTCCGGCAGGGCTGCCCTTTGTCGCCGGTTCTGTTCATAATTTTTATGGACAGAATTTCTAGGCGCAGCCAGGGGCCGGAGGGTGTCAGATTTGGGGACCACACGATTTCATCTCTGCTCTTCGCGGATGATGTTGTCGTGTTGGCCCCTTCATACCAGGACCTTCAGCATGCACTGGGACGGTTTGCAGCCGAGTGTGAAGCGGCTGGGATGAAAATAAGCACCTCCAAATCCGAGGCCATGGTCCTCAGCCGGAAAAGGGTGGCTTGCCCACTTCAGGTTGGTGGAGAGATCCTTCCTCAAGTGGAGGAGTTTAAGTATCTTGGGGTTTTGTTCACGAGTGAGGGAGGGATGGAACGGGAGATTGACAGACGGATCGGTGCAGCTTCAGCAGTAATGCGGTCGATGTACCGATCTGTTGTGGTGAAGAAGGAGCTGAGCCGTAAGGCAAAGCTCTCGATTTACCAGTCAATCTACGTTCCTACTCTCACCTATGGTCATGAGCTTTGGGTCATGACCGAAAGGACAAGATCCCGGATACAGGCGGCTGAAATGAGCTTTCTCCGCAGGGTGGCTGGGCGATCCCTTAGAGATAGGGTGAGAAGCTCGGTCACTCGGGAGGAGCTCAGAGTAGAGCCGCTGCTCCTCCACATCGAGAGGGGTCAGCTGAGGTGGCTCGGGCATCTGTTCCGGATGCCTCCTGGACGCCTTCCTGGGGAGGTGTTCCGGGCACGTCCCACTGGGCGGAGGCCCCGGGGAAGACCTAGGACACGCTGGAGAGACTATGTCTCCCGGCTGGCCTGGGAACGCCTCGGTATCCCCCCAGAAGAGCTGGAGGAAGTGTCTGGGGAGAGGGAAGTCTGGGCATCTCTGCTTAGACTGCTGCCCCCGCGACCCGGCCCCGGATGAGCGGAAGAAGATGTGTGATGTGTGTGTGCGTCTCAAGCCATTATATGGCTGGAACTGCAAATACGGCTGGAGCGTTTGGTTGTTGGTTGTAGAGCGAGACACTGCTTCACTGCTGCTCGCCCTGCGATCGATTGCCAAACTCACTTTCTTTACACTCACTTACAATCGAACATTTTCCTATACGTGACTCGTGCGTCTACACTACACCCGTACCACTAAAAAGACGGATTATACCCAAGTCTTGAGTCATAAATTAGTATAAATACTAATAGCATCACCTTTTTGTATTTTATTTATTTTTATTTATTTTCATTCCTAGAATATCCAGATCCACCATTTTCACATTTATTTCCATTTTCACATTTATCTCCCAGTTTAAAGCTAGACTAAAGATGCATTTATTTAGCCAGGCGTTCATATAAAATGTTTATCTTACAGTTACTGTAAATTTGGCCTCTAGTTCATAAACGCCAGAGGAGAACTGGCCCCCGACTGAGCCTGGGTTTCTTCCAAGGTTTTTTTTTTTTTCTCCATCGGGTCACTTGATGGAGTTTTTCGGTTCCTTGCCACTGTTGCCTTTGGCTCGCTCAGTTGGGGATATTCAAATTAAATGACCCATCATACCATTGATCAGCTCCACCAAACTTGGATGTCTTTTTTTTCCAGCAATAAACAAACACTGTTATGTTCTTTTGATTGATACTGTGAAGCAGATTTGATACAATCTGTAATGTAAAAAGTGCTTTTTAAATATATTTGACTTGACTATTCTACACACTTTGTATTCATGTATAATGTATGCTTGTATAATGTATTCTTGTATAATGGCTGTTATTGTTCATTAACTTTTATTGTTCAGTAAATAATATTTTGTAATAATAATAAATTGGCGTACCTGATTTTGAGAGATGTTGTGTGTGTTCGACCGCTTAACACTGTGATTGCTATCAGGATATGAGGAGAATTTCAACCCGCATAATAAAAAAATTAATTGTAGACAGTCACCTATTGCACCTCAGCATTTTCCACACACTTTTATCTTTATATGGAAAAAAATGATATTCTTCAGGAGGGCAGGTCCTCTATCCACCTTCTTTTTAATGTAATACCAAGGTATCAAAAATACAAGTACATATCAAAAATGTAAAACTTACATACAATTAAATGATAATAAAATCCATAATTTATGCATGGGCCTATACATAGAGATTTCATATAGCCTATATATACATGTAAAAACAAGAAAAACAGAACAGAAAACTTTAATGAAATGAGTTAAAAAGTTGAAACAAGGTTACTGAGCTTTAAGATTCTCAGATGATGAAATATTTGGATGTACTGTTGGACCTCTCTCCTAAAAACGGTGAATTTGAAAAGAGAATTTAATTGCAATAATAGAATAATAATAAAGTATTCATTCGTTTGAGCTTTCTGTATATTAAAAAAAATGCCAAACATTACATCCTTAAAAAAAGAGAGAGAAACCCGGAAGAACATGCAGTTAATGAAGCATCTCGTCTGACTGTTTACTGATAAACCTGCTCCCTTTCAGGTACATGAACCGTACATTTGCACTCATGTGAATATTAGTGACTAAATCTAATTTTGCTAGGTTAGGTATTGTGTTGTATTGTTGAGTGATACGGGGCGAATCCAATGTAAAATGCGAGAGTTTTCAGCTGGAGAGCACGCGGTTCGCGCGCAAATCGTTTATGTGTTTATCAGTAGAGTGATTTAATGAGTTGAAGGTCGATATATGATCTGTGTTTTCACGTGTGTGTGTGTGTGTGTGTGTGTGTGTTTTATGTCAGATTGAGGCTTGTGAATATAGACAGTGTCGCTGTTTTAGGATGCGCACTACTTTAAGTGCACTCATTTATTCACAGTGAACTTGGGATGCGTTGATTTAAAGGAGAAGTACATACTCATGCACTTGTGTATAACATTATAGAAATAATAGAGCTCATGCATTGTTGTGTAATAATTATTCATTTATTGCCAAGATTGATTCTAAGTAAAAACTCTGTTAATGAAGCATCTCGTCTGACTGTTTACTGATAAGCTGCTCCCTTTCAGGAGTGCTACATTAGCAGGGTTAAATTTGTGTAAAAATTTTAGTGAAATGTCTTTCAAACTCAAAGTCCATACTGGCAAAGTCAATATGGTCAATAAAGTTCATCCAATATGACGCCACATATGGAGTTGTTACAAGCTCCTTTTAAAAGAGATCTAATTCTAGAATTACGGGATGAAGGATGCGACAAACCGTTTTCCTACTGGGAGTTCACATGGGGTTTTGTTTTATCTGTGTGGCTGTTGTAATGATATAGAATTTGAATTTGATTTTATGATTATTTTGCTCTGTCCCTACAGCACTGTGGTCAACTGTGGTTGTATTAGTGTGTGTGTGTGTGTGTGTGTGTGTGTGTGTGTGTGTGTGTGTGTGTGTGTGTGTGTGTGTACTCTATAGTGTAGGCTTCTGTATTAACTGATCAGGTTGAATGGGCACACTGGCATTATATAGTTATCGTCTAAGTTCGTAAGGAGGATTTGAGACAGCAATTTCACTACAACTTGTGAAATGAAAAAAAGAAAATGCACTGAATTGGTACCAGTTCAAAGTTGATAAATCTACAATCAGTAGAGTGCCGAAGTGATGACGTCACTTTGTAGGACAACTCGGAAGCTAGCGGCGCATGGGTTCCCTCTGTCGAAAAGCTATGCATTTTCCCCCATAGACTTTTGGAAAATCGCAAAAAATAAGATCTGTGTTTAACAAACAGTTGTGAGTGTGACCCTTACACGTTTTGTCTATCAAGATAATCTTTACAAGTTATTAAGGCTAAATCGCCTTATTTCAGGCGATTTAGCAAAAACCCATTCAAAAATCCCATAGGCTTTAGAGCGAGGGAACCGTAGTGCTAAAATGCTAACTCACTTCCGCGTTTTGGCCTACAGAGTGACGTCGTAACTTCGGCACTCAAGAACTAAAACAAATACAAGCAAGCCTGCTTCATATGACAGAACAGAAGCAGAAGTAAACATGTGACAGAAGAAAGATTTACTAGCCAGGTAGTTTTAAACTCAGTTTCAGTGGAAGTAGGCTTTCTGAAGTGTACGGTGTGTATTGTAACTGGCAAGCAGCTTCCACCCTGCATTCAATGGCTGTCCTGCAGATCCTCCAAGCCGATCTCCTCCTCCGTGGGACGAGAAAGGCCGGGACCCAGCTGCCGATACGGACCTGAGGACCTTGAGGTTGTAATAATTGATGATCAGTTGAAATTCACAGACCACATTGCTAGAACTGCCCGGTCCTGCAGATTTGCCTTGCACAACATTAGGAGGATCAGGCCCTTCCTTACAGAGCATGCTACACAACTCCTTGTCCAAGCACTTGTTTTTATCCAGACTGGACTATTGTAATGCTCTCCTGGCTGGTCTTCCAGCTTGCTCTGTCAAACCTCTACACTGTGAAAAAAATATTGATGGTTTAACTTAAAAATGTAAGTAACCTGGTTGCCTTAAAATTTTAAGTTGATTGAACTGGAAAAAGTGAGTTAATACAATGAAGGAGATTAATATTGACATCCTCATCTGCTCTCCTGCCTGTGTTGAAGTAAAACAGAGCTGCTGAATCGAGTATTTCCCCCTGCTGTCATCCAGTCGTGTGAGTACAACACACAGAGTTAATATTGACATCCTCATCTGCTCTCCTGCCTGTGTTGAAGTAAAACAGAGCTGCTGAATCGAGTATTTCCCCCTGCTGTCATCCAGTCGTGTGAGTACAACACACAGAGTTAATACTGACATCAGGGCCTGAAATTAACTTTTTCGCCCACCGGCCACTGTGGCAGGTGGATTTAAAAATTCACCTGCCACTGAGACTTTTTACCAGCCACCTTTTTTTTTTTGCCTCATATTTTGCCTCAAAAATGGCTGGTAAAAAGAACAATATTGTGAAATTTCTGGGGGTTTTTTTCCTTCACCTTTATAGAAAGGTGAAAAAACCCCATGAATTTCACAATATTGTTCTTTCACTTTCACAAGAATACACATTTAAGTTCTCTCAAGTAATAATAATAACTCTAAGAACATACATTTTTTAAAATCTTTTTATTCATTGATTTTGACACTCACTCAACATATATAGTATAGGCTATATAGTATTCAACAGATAGACCTACCGCAGCTCGTATGTAAACAAATCACACGCGGCTGTGTTGATGGCTGATTTAGTCACGTAGACAGATCCTGACAGCTTTTAGTTACAGCGTTCAGGAACCGTTAACTATTAACTAAATTAATATTGTTATTACTGGTAAAGTTACCGGGTACCGGGTATTTTCTCACTGGTTCCCAACTCCCAACACACATCTGTGCAACTCTCATTGTACTGTCGGCTACATCAGCGTTACATTATCTCATCCCATCTCACCAACAGTTTAATACTCGCACATCCAAACATAGTCAGAAAAGGGCCTCGTCTTCTTCTGATCGCATGAACGTTACGAAAAAGTCGCTGTCATAAATCAGCCGCTCACGAACCTTGCCATTGCCGCCAATTGTCCACTTTGTATTCATCTTTTTGTTGGTTGTTTGTTTCAGCTGGCCTCTTTACCCCAGTAATGTGCCGCCACATTTTAGCTAAAGTCAAACGCAATGGCAGACTTAGTTGAAATGTAAAAATCCTTATGAATCACTCAATTCTCATTGGCTACCTGCCAATGTGGCAGGTAGATTGACAGTGTTACCCGCCAATAGAAAAATTCACCCGCATTTGGCAGGTGGTCGGGTGTTAATTTCAGGCCCTGACTGACATCCTCATCTGTCCTCCTGCCTGTGTTGAAGTGAAACAGAGCTGCTGAATCGAGTATTTCCCCCTGCTGTCATCCAGTCGTGTGAGTACAACACACAGAGTTAATACTGACATCCTCATCTGTCCTCCTGCCTGTGTTGAAGTGAAACAGAGCTGCTGAATCGAGTATTTCCCCCTGCTGTCATCCAGTCGTGTGAGTACAACACACAGAGTTAATATCGACATCCTCATCTGCTCTCCTGCCTGTGTTAAAGTAAAACAGAGCTGCTGAATCGAGTATTTCCACCTGCTGTCATCCAGTCGTGTGAGTACAACACACAGAGTTAATTTAACCATCAGAAACTCAAAATAATAAGTTATCTCAACTAAATAAATTATTATAAAGTTGATTTGACAAAAGAAAATATGTTGTGATAACAAATCTTGAAAATATTTTTTACAGTGTACAATTGATCCAGAATGCTGCAGCCAGAGTAGTCTTTAATGAGCCAAAGAGAGCACTCGTCGTCACTCCTCTCCTCTCAAAATTGCACTGATTGCCAGTTGCCGCTCGCATTAAATTTAAGGCACTGACGTTTGCCTACAGAACAACCACTGGCATTGCTCCCTCTTACCTAAACTCATTACTTCAGACTTATGTGCCATCCAGAAACTTGCACTCTGCTAGCGAATGTCGTCTTGTGGTACCATCTCAAAGAGGCACAAAATCTGTTTCTTGGACCTTTACCCATGACTGTTCCCTGCTGGTGGAATGATCTGCCTAACTCAACCAGAGCTTCTGAGTCAGTAGCCACTTTCAAGAAACTGCTGAAGACGTACAGTATCTTTTTCGGCAGATTCAGTAGTACTAACACTTTCTCTTCTCTTCTTTAAAACTGCACTAAAATTAAACTGAGAGGGGTTATAGCACTTGCGTATTGTTGTCCTACTGTTAGTTTAACTGCCTCTTTTGTTCTCATTTGTAAGTCGCTTGGATAAAAGCCTCTGCTAAATGAATAAATGTAAATAGTTTAGTCAATAAAATAAACAACACTGAGTGTTACATGTTTTCTTTTTTTTTTTTTTGAGCTGTAGTAATTATACTACACACCTTGCGGGGGCATCAAGGAGTAATACTCTCAGGTATAAAACAGGTGTAGAGAGTACATGTAATGGAGGAGTAAGCTAAGCATGCATTAGAAATCCAAGAAATCAATGGTCCTGATTGGGAAACTGAAAGTTTGATGCTCAATCGAAAGTAAGCATTGTTTATTTTCTTATGTTGACTGGTTGATGTATGAGTATGTATTTTTTCTAATGTTATTTATTTATTTTGTAGAAGGACTTCACATACTGTGGCTTTTGTCTTTCTGTCACTCATGGTGGGACCCTTGTCTGAAACTATGCGAGCGAGTTTAGAGGCCCTGTGGCTTATTTCAGTGGTTTTCCGCACTGTTTTGGATCCCGAAGCTGAATTGTATGGGATTTTGGATCCACACTAAGGTTGACACTGGGAGGATTTGAGATTTGGATTTGTGGACTTGAGCTTTCATGGACATTACTGTAGTGTGGTTTCAACGTGATTATCCTTGGCATCATCATCATCTTCGTCATTCAGAAGAAAACAGATAAGACTTCCATTAGTATGATGCTGGGTGTTGAGTGAAAAAATAAAGTAAGATCTTTTGTGTGACTAGGAAAGAGTTTTGAAAGATAAATAAAAATGCAACAAATGAGAAAAGTTTGTTGATTGTTTTTCTGCAGATCACAGATTTGTTAAGATTGCTAATAAATACTTCCAATGTACTTTAAACACCATATAGTTAGTGAATCCCACCCAAAATAAGACAAATCAGATTAATAACTAAGTTATTTTGTGAGGTTAAAGAAGGAGTTGTAGTATTGCTCCATAGACCTCCATTCATTCTGCACTCCGCCTGCGAGCGCCCCCGTATGGACAGAGGCGTGTTACTGCAGCCAGTCCAGAAACCGGAAGTAACGAGACAGTGCCAAGACTCGGAACATTTAGCGATAGCGAACATGATCGGGTCAAAAAAGCTTAAATATTTTTGGTTTTGGCCCCAACTTTATTCAACTTTTTTCAGAAGTTCAGGAAAACTTGATTTAAAGTTTGGAGAATTATGAGCATGGTTTGCTAAATTGGGAATGTTTTTTGGAGTTGCAATATTGAAAGGGGCTTATTATTCTGTTACAGTACGTCTTTTTAGTCAAAATGTCATTGCAGTACACATTTAATTGCAACTGGTCTCTGTCTGAAAGGAGTCATTTAACAATTCAAGCACAAACCTAATAAACTAGCATATAATCTTGCTCTGCATAAAGCAATATTGATTTTATATTGTTTCTTGATTTATATTGTTTTTCTTATACAGTTTTCAGCTTTAATTTGTATAATTTCCATTCAAATTGTGATACTAACATATCATTAATATTGTTCAGTTGAATATCAGCAAATGATTTAATTCATAATAATTTTCAATTACAGTTACATTACATTTACTATAGACATTGTCTAAAATAACATTTAGTGTTAATTTAATGAAATTTAGTGATTCAATGTACTTCAATAATAAAAATTGTCTTTATAAATATATTGTTCAATTACATGCTTTTGTAAATTTGTTGTTCAAATAAATAATGTTCAGTGAAGGTCGCCTACATTAACCCTTACATTATTTATGAATATTGATGTTGAGTGATCAGTAAAATGGTTCAAGGTACTTTTCAGAACTAAATTAAACCTTAAACTAAGTTGTGCTGTTTTGATATTCATAAACATGGAAAAAAATGGTTTAACTGTATTTGTATACTTGGCAAATCTGGGAAGAAACCACACTGAGTTTGTGTGTAACAGTTCACACTGAAAACCACTTGTGTATTTCTTTAAAGTGGAGCCTAATTAATTTCATTGAAAAAAAAAACATTACATAACAAACATTCATTATTTATGAACATTATTGTGTGTAAGTTTTGTAAAAATGACAATTCATGTGATATCTCATATGTTTTCATATACCATATACCGTAAGTCAGACGGGATAACGCTGTTTTTTTTTTCCATTGAAATGCATAATTTCACTAAATGGAGTTGAGGAAACAATAATAACATGAAATCAAGTCCTGTTAAACTTTTTCAGACATTTTACATTTTAACTCACATTGCAGTGTTAAAATGTGTGTAAAGAACTTGAACAAGAAATACAAAAAAAATACAAAAAAAATTTTTTTCTGATCTCTAAATATTGTTTACTGCATCACTTTACATATTCATTAGCCTAAGTATTATTGATTTGAAAAGTTTTAATATCATAATATTTAGAAAATGCATTAACGTTATCCTGTAGGCCTTATGACATTTTGACTGGTGTGGTCACATGATTCTCAGTTAAACCACTTAAAATACATAGTTTAAAATTTAGATTTTAGTAACAAGTAAAAAAAAAAACATCCCCATAAAGATAATAACTACTTTGATGTAAAGTTTTAACCAATTTAATTTTTTTTTTTTTTTTTTTTTTATCAGTTGAAAACCTTATTTGTCATTGATGTAAGCTCACGCGCTCTGCTCACGCACGCGGCTTCGGATGCGCGTGCGAGCATATGAGTGATTCGAGTATGAGTTGCTATGGCGACGCGTCTTATGAATTTTGAATGAAAATATCAACACTTTGATCGCTGTTGGTTGGTTGAGAGTCGAGGCGATTTCAGAGACTTTTGCTGAAAATTTTCTTGTGCTGAACTTGAGATTTTGAAGCTGTTCGGAGGATTTCAGAGAGAGAGGAGACTTTTATTCCAGGAGATCGGATAATATATCCTAGCTAACGCTACATCGTTTTATTTATTTTTATTTAATATTATTTCTGAGGACGCTTTAATTTGATTGTTCTTTTCTTGTTTTTGAGGGAGTTTTGGAGTTTTATTTTATTTATTATTGTTTATTTTTATTTTATTTTTATTTTTTAATTTTTTTTTTTGGGGGGGGGGGGGGGGTTGGGGTATTTCTGAGTATTTTGGGTGGGGTATTACTGAGGTGGGGTATTTCATTGTATTGTATTGTATTTTGTATTGTATTGCTCTTGTTTGCAGGAGGATGCCAGGCCCGACCGGGACTCAGAGCCATGAGCTTATTCCTGGATATGTAACATCTCTGTCTTGTGAGTTTGTTTCTGTCTCCACAGGTCCGGCTGACAGGAAGAGAGAGTGGCAGAGAGACAGCCAGCAGAGCCCAGATGATGGACGTCCGTCCACTTCTTCTCAAGACTCTCGGAGAGCAAAGGCAAAGGTAGGGTGGCCAACAGTCCTGTTTTCACGTCCTGTCCTGGCCCTCCTGGCTGCTCTTTATAAAGTGATGAAAATGTCCTGGTTTTCAAAAAACTGCTGGGAAAGATCAGCTCTACAGCAAAATATAGATGGGCAACGAAGAAAAACAGGATAAAGAGGAAGAAAACTAAAGATATAAATATATTTTGTTAGTTCTTTTTGGCAAGTTTGTGAGAGATATATATTTGTTCAATTTGTAGGTATTTCTTTCAGTTATTTATTATTTATATATTTACTTTTGTAATACAGAAGAGACATTATTTCATTATTTTTGAAACCTGTCATAATAAAACGTTGAGTAACCTCTGAGAAGCCTATCTGAATTTGTGTCTTGTTAATGTAACAATTTTCTATTTATACAGAGGAGGAATAGCCTACTTTCAATGTATTGAAATTAATAAGGCATCTTTGAGTAAACTTTGAGTATCTGTTTGCTGGGCCGAGTGTCCTGGTTTTTGGTAATCAAAATATGGTCCCCCTAGGCAGAGGAAGAGGAGAAGCTTCATTCCCGTGACTGGAGCGGCATCACCCCAGACCAGAGGACTGTACCGATACCTGAGAGAAGAGCTGAGGGTAAATCAAATGACCATTGGAGAATATTATCACTGGAGTGTCATTAATTACCATATATGACCACACCATATTATATCAAAATACAACTGAAGCCAATAATCAGATTTAGTTTTTATTCCAAGACACATCATAACATATTTAAATAAGGATTGGGTACAAATTTCAAGAATAGCCATAATTTGAGTATCCAATGTTTAATAATTATGATTAGTTTGAAACATGCTTGTGTGTGCTATTCCCTGCTTTAGAGGATCATGGTCACACATGGTACACAACATTATAAGTTATTATTAATATTTGGTTGGTTCTCTTGTTTTTGCATGTGTTTTTAATTCAGCTTTATATAACAGCCTGGACAAAAATGATGTTGCCAAATTGTTTATGTTTTATTGAATTATTATCACAAATTAAACAATCGACTCCCAGCTTAACTGTGCAATATGACTACAAAATCTTACACACATTTATAATAACATTTAAATGCAAGACAAGAGTGCAGATGTCAGATTTCCTGGGCCGGACGTCACTTGTGTTCACTATTGTATATCGCTGTAATTGTAAATGTAAGGGAGGAAAGGAAAGCATGTGTGTGTGTGTGTGTGTGTAATCAGGCACTAGGATGATTGGGACGAACATATTTAACTGTTTTCATCCCATGTTGTTCTTTCTTCATGATGTCAAGCCTCAGTATTTACGGTTTCTTGTGTTAATGTTTTTACCTTTCTTCAAGGCATCTGTGCTTTCTTACGGAGAATCGGGAAGGCTGTAAAGCTGGACTGCAGTGAGGTCGATATACTTGTGTCCACATATCCCTCCTGCAATCCCACGGATGTCCAGCAGGATTCATCCGAGTTTTACTGGGCAACACCAGTGCATCCGTGTCCATCTGGAGTCCAGCTGCCGGTTAATGCCGATCCGGACGATCCCGAACACTCATGCACATCTGTCCTGGACCCAGAGCCGGCAGTGGCACGAGATCTAGAGCTGATGTCTTTCTCAGGATTGTCCAGTCTCTCTAGTATCGAGCTGACGCCGGACTCTATTCAGGACGATCCTGACGATGCATCGTCTGTCCCGGGTGAGTCTATGGTCATTATTATTACTGTCAGTACTTTCATTATAACCGAGTTGTGTTGTGTTCATCTTGTGTACCTAATTATTAAAGTCCCCCGCTGGTCAATCAATTCATCCCTTTAAACTCATCTTTGATCACCAAATAATTCCATATTTAAATGTTTTTTTCTTTGAAAAAACAATCCGTCACGCCTTAAAATAGTTTGAATGTAACTCGACACCCTTGCCTCATTTAGTATGCTCGGTTCTATGAATATGCAAATGAGCCCCGCCTCCACTCACTCACTCACTCAGCCCAGAGATCCACTGGTTGACGATCACACGTTGATCTGATTGGTTACAAGGTGGTTTGTGACGTCAGAAACACCAGCGATTTCACACCGTGTTTTTGAGACTGTCTTTGGTTCACTGCAGTTTTAAGGAGGAAATACTCTGAAAATACTTGAAAAATGTCCCACTTTTCCAGTTGTCTCACCTCACAATTGAATTCTTTCTTCATTATGTCTTCCCTCAGATTTTGCTGAGAGCCAAACAAAGAAGAAGAAGAAGAAAGATGTGGGTGCGTTTCTCCGTAGGAAATGGAGGGCTATGATAGCGCCGGCTGTTGGTAAGTCTATTATTAGTCTATTGTCATTCTTTTCGTTATAGTTGTAGACTTTTGCTCTAGTCTACGGTTTATGTTATTCTTGTTCCCCTTAAATTATTAGTGTTCAACATTCAGCATCTATTTTATTTTTCACTATAATCTAGCGGTGGGAATCTTTTGGTGCTTCGCGATTCGAAGCGATTCTCGATTTTGAATCAAATTTCGATTTGAAATGAGCATTTTGATTGTAGTTTACTGTTGTGTGTTACTTCTCTTATTTGACTGCGGTACACAGTTTAATAGCTCTAGAGAAAAAAAGAAAATCCGACTGAATTAAATGTGAACCTTGAAATGTATTTAGTTTTTTAGGAATGAGTGCATGAAAATAGTTACACATCCGGTTTTCTTCCATTTGAAAAGGCATTTTTGTGTGTGGGCTGTAGTCATATACGTTTACATAAGGGATTTATTAATATGAAAATGATTTTGTGATTCTCTACTGTAACCCATGACACAGTCACAAGCTGTTATAAGTCCATCACTTTTTTGCCGTTTTATTGCCTTTCCATGATTTGATTTGGTCGTCTTTGTTTTGTCCGAAGTTGGCGTGGCGTAATTGAATTTATTTTTCCATTTTTTCTTTTTTTTAGAAAAACAATCAAGAAGGAGGGTGAAGAAAGGCTCATTCATCCAACGAACATGGAAAACTCTAAAGGTTTCCGCTCTTGGTTGTTACGGGGACGACACAGTGGACCCAGATCCAGCAGATCTACAGCCACAAATATCTGTCCTCTCCAGGGACTTAACCGAGCCAGGTCCATCTCACCGCGAGATCAGTTCTGACCAGTTACCCTTCTCAGGTCCATCTCACCGCGAGATCAGTTTAGACACGTCACCCTTCTCAAGTCCATCTGGTTCCCAGTCAAGTTTCTTTTGCTCCGATTCATCGTCTGCTCCATGTCTGACCGATCTTCTCTCAGAGTTATCAATTTTAATGGGAGATTACGAGCCTGTTTCCAGTTAATCCAGTCTCAAGCTGATCCTGAGCTGAGTTGTAGGGCTGTGCACACGTTTCTTTTCTGTATTGACTAAGCCTGAATTGCGGAAGAATCATCAAACTGAAGCTGAAATTGGGCAACCTGATATACACGGACACTGTTGGTTGAGGACTAAATTGGACTTAGTGTGATTTCAATTTTCCATGTTGCTGTTGTTGTTGTTTTTTCTTGATTGTTTCAAGTCCTTTTGTATTTTATTTTCATTTTTTACATTTTTTATTCTGATTGAATATTGTATTGGTTTCTCTCATCTTTTCCTATTTTGTTTCTAAGGTGACGAGAGTTGAAAGGAGAATTTAAAGGGTAATTGGGTGAAAGAATTGTAGCTAGAATTAGATTCAAACGTAGCTAAAATTAGGTCAGACGCGTCTCAAGCCACTGTCGTTACCCACGTGACACCTGACACCTGGAGGGGCGTGATTGGGAGGAACGGCCCCCCCGACCTGAACCCGAGTGGTGTTCAGTTATTGGACTTCTGTGCTAGTTACAGTTTGTCCATAACGAACACCATGTTCAAGCATAAGGGTGTCCACCAGTGCACGTGGCACCAGGACACCCTAGGCCGTAGGTCGATGATCGACTTTGTGGTCGTTTCATCTGACCTGCGGCCGTATGTCTTGGACACTCGGGTGAAGAGAGGGGCGGAGCTGTCAACTGATCACCACCTGGTGGTGAGTTGGATCCGATGGCGGGGGAGGAGGCTGGACGGACTCGGCAGACCCAAGCGTACTGTAAGGGTTTGCTGGGAACGTTTGGCCGAATCTCCTGTCAGAAAGATCTTCAACTCTCACCTCCGGCAGAGCTACGACCAGATCCCGAAGGAGGCTGGAGATATTGAGTCTGAGTGGACCATGTTCTCCACCTCCATTGTCGAAGCGGCTGCTCGGAGCTGTGGCCGTAAGGTCTCCGGTGCCTGTCGAGGCGGCAATCCTCGAACCCGGTGGTGGACACCGGAAGTAAAGGATGCCGTCAAGCTGAAGAAGGAGTCCTATCGGGCCTGGTTGGCTCGTGGGACTCCGGAGGCAGCTGACAGGTACCGGCAGGCCAAGCGGACTGCAGCCCGGGTGGTCGTGGAGGCAAAAACTCGGGCCTGGGAGGAGTTCGGTGAGGCCATGGAGAAGGACTATCGGCTGGCCTCGAAGAAATTCTGGCAAACTGTCCGGCGCCTCAGGAAGGGGAAACAGTCCCCTACCAATGCTGTTTACAGTAGGGGTGGGCGGCTGTTGACCTCGACTGGGGATGTCGTCGGACGGTGGAAGGAATACTTCGAGGACCTCCTCAATCCCGCCGTCACGTCTTCCATTGAGGAAGCAGAGGCTGAGGGTTCGGAGGTGGACTCGTCCATCACCCTAGCTGAGGTCACCGAGGTAGTCAAGAAACTCCTCGGTGGCAAGGCACCGGGGGTGGATGAGATCCGCCCCGAATACCTTAAGTCTCTGGATGCTGTGGGGCTGTCTTGGTTGACACGCCTCTGCAGCATCGCGTGGCGGTCGGGGACAGTGCCTCTGGGATGGCAGACCGGGGTGGTGGTTCCTCTTTTTAAGAAGGGGGACCGGAGGGTGTGTTCCAACTATAGGGGGATCACACTTCTCAGCCTCCCTGGGAAAGTCTATGCCAGGGTACTGGAGAGGAGAATACGGCCGATAGTGGAACCTCGGATTCAGGAGGAACAGTGCGGTTTTCGTCCTGGCCGTGGAACACTGGACCAGCTCTATACTCTCTACAGGGTGCTGGAGGGTTCATGGGAGTTTGCCCAACCAGTCCACATGTGTTTTGTGGATTTGGAGAAGGCATTCGACTGTGTCCCCCGAGGCGGCCTGTGGAGGGTGCTCCGGGAATATGGGGTCCGGGGTCCTTTGCTAAGGGCTGTCCGATCCCTGTATGACCGAAGCAGGAGCTTGGTTCGCATTGCCAGTAGTAAGTCAGACTTCTTCCCGGTGCATGTTGGACTCCGGCAGGGCTGCCCTTTGCCGCCGGTTCTGTTCATAATTTTTATGGACAGAATTTCTAGGCGCAGCCAGGGGCCGGAGGGTGTCAGATTTGGGGACCACACGATTTCATCTCTGCTCTTCGCGGATGATGTTGTCGTGTTGGCCCCTTCATACCAGGACCTTCAGCATGCACTGGGACGGTTTGCAGCCGAGTGTGAAGCGGCTGGGATGAAAATAAGCACCTCCAAATCCGAGGCCATGGTCCTCAGCCGGAAAAGGGTGGCTTGCCCACTTCAGGTTGGTGGAGAGATCCTTCCTCAAGTGGAGGAGTTTAAGTATCTTGGGGTTTTGTTCACGAGTGAGGGAGGGATGGAACGGGAGATTGACAGACGGATCGGTGCAGCTTCAGCAGTAATGCGGTCGATGTACCGATCTGTTGTGGTGAAGAAGGAGCTGAGCCGTAAGGCAAAGCTCTCGATTTACCAGTCAATCTACGTTCCTACTCTCACCTATGGTCATGAGCTTTGGGTCATGACCGAAAGGACAAGATCCCGGATACAGGCGGCTGAAATGAGCTTTCTCCGCAGGGTGGCTGGGCGATCCCTTAGAGATAGGGTGAGAAGCTCGGTCACTCGGGAGGAGCTCAGAGTAGAGCCGCTGCTCCTCCACATCGAGAGGGGTCAGCTGAGGTGGCTCGGGCATCTGTTCCGGATGCCTCCTGGACGCCTTCCTGGGGAGGTGTTCCGGGCACGTCCCACTGGGCGGAGGCCCCGGGGAAGACCTAGGACACGCTGGAGAGACTATGTCTCCCGGCTGGCCTGGGAACGCCTCGGTATCCCCCCAGAAGAGCTGGAGGAAGTGTCTGGGGAGAGGGAAGTCTGGGCATCTCTGCTTAGACTGCTGCCCCCGCGACCCGGCCCCGGATGAGCGGAAGAAGATGTGTGATGTGTGTGTGCGTCTCAAGCCATTATATGGCTGGAACTGCAAATACGGCTGGAGCGTTTGGTTGTTGGTTGTAGAGCGAGACACTGCTTCACTGCTGCTCGCCCTGCGATCGATTGCCAAACTCACTTTCTTTACACTCACTTACAATCGAACATTTTCCTATACGTGACTCGTGCGTCTACACTACACCCGTACCACTAAAAAGACGGATTATACCCAAGTCTTGAGTCATAAATTAGTATAAATACTAATAGCATCACCTTTTTGTATTTTATTTATTTTTATTTATTTTCATTCCTAGAATATCCAGATCCACCATTTTCACATTTATTTCCATTTTCACATTTATCTCCCAGTTTAAAGCTAGACTAAAGATGCATTTATTTAGCCAGGCGTTCATATAAAATGTTTATCTTACAGTTACTGTAAATTTGGCCTCTAGTTCATAAACGCCAGAGGAGAACTGGCCCCCGACTGAGCCTGGGTTTCTTCCAAGGTTTTTTTTTTTTTCTCCATCGGGTCACTTGATGGAGTTTTTCGGTTCCTTGCCACTGTTGCCTTTGGCTCGCTCAGTTGGGGATATTCAAATTAAATGACCCATCATACCATTGATCAGCTCCACCAAACTTGGATGTCTTTTTTTTCCAGCAATAAACAAACACTGTTATGTTCTTTTGATTGATACTGTGAAGCAGATTTGATACAATCTGTAATGTAAAAAGTGCTTTTTAAATATATTTGACTTGACTATTCTACACACTTTGTATTCATGTATAATGTATGCTTGTATAATGTATTCTTGTATAATGGCTGTTATTGTTCATTAACTTTTATTGTTCAGTAAATAATATTTTGTAATAATAATAAATTGGCGTACCTGATTTTGAGAGATGTTGTGTGTGTTCGACCGCTTAACACTGTGATTGCTATCAGGATATGAGGAGAATTTCAACCCGCATAATAAAAAAATTAATTGTAGACAGTCACCTATTGCACCTCAGCATTTTCCACACACTTTTATCTTTATATGGAAAAAAATGATATTCTTCAGGAGGGCAGGTCCTCTATCCACCTTCTTTTTAATGTAATACCAAGGTATCAAAAATACAAGTACATATCAAAAATGTAAAACTTACATACAATTAAATGATAATAAAATCCATAATTTATGCATGGGCCTATACATAGAGATTTCATATAGCCTATATATACATGTAAAAACAAGAAAAACAGAACAGAAAACTTTAATGAAATGAGTTAAAAAGTTGAAACAAGGTTACTGAGCTTTAAGATTCTCAGATGATGAAATATTTGGATGTACTGTTGGACCTCTCTCCTAAAAACGGTGAATTTGAAAAGAGAATTTAATTGCAATAATAGAATAATAATAAAGTATTCATTCGTTTGAGCTTTCTGTATATTAAAAAAAATGCCAAACATTACATCCTTAAAAAAAGAGAGAGAAACCCGGAAGAACATGCAGTTAATGAAGCATCTCGTCTGACTGTTTACTGATAAACCTGCTCCCTTTCAGGTACATGAACCGTACATTTGCACTCATGTGAATATTAGTGACTAAATCTAATTTTGCTAGGTTAGGTATTGTGTTGTATTGTTGAGTGATACGGGGCGAATCCAATGTAAAATGCGAGAGTTTTCAGCTGGAGAGCACGCGGTTCGCGCGCAAATCGTTTATGTGTTTATCAGTAGAGTGATTTAATGAGTTGAAGGTCGATATATGATCTGTGTTTTCACGTGTGTGTGTGTGTGTGTGTGTGTGTGTGTGTGTGTGTGTGTGTGTGTGTGTGTGTGTGTTTTATGTCAGATTGAGGCTTGTGAATATAGACAGTGTCGCTGTTTTAGGATGCGCACTACTTTAAGTGCACTCATTTATTCACAGTGAACTTGGGATGCGTTGATTTAAAGGAGAAGTACATACTCATGCACTTGTGTATAACATTATAGAAATAATAGAGCTCATGCATTGTTGTGTAATAATTATTCATTTATTGCCAAGATTGATTCTAAGTAAAAACTCTGTTAATGAAGCATCTCGTCTGACTGTTTACTGATAAGCTGCTCCCTTTCAGGAGTGCTACATTAGCAGGGTTAAATTTGTGTAAAAATTTTAGTGAAATGTCTTTCAAACTCAAAGTCCATACTGGCAAAGTCAATATGGTCAATAAAGTTCATCCAATATGACGCCACATATGGAGTTGTTACAAGCTCCTTTTAAAAGAGATCTAATTCTAGAATTACGGGATGAAGGATGCGACAAACCGTTTTCCTACTGGGAGTTCACATGGGGTTTTGTTTTATCTGTGTGGCTGTTGTAATGATATAGAATCTGAATGTGATTTTATGATTATTTTGCTCTGTCCCTACAGCACTGTGGTCAACTGTGGTTGTATTAGTGTGTGTGTGTGTGTGTGTGTGTGTGTGTGTGTGTGTGTGTGTGTGTGTGTGTGTGTGTACTCTATAGTGTAGGCTTCTGTATTAACTGATCAGGTTGAATGGGCACACTGGCATTATATAGTTATCGTCTAAGTTCGTAAGGAGGATTTGAGACAGCAATTTCACTACAACTTGTGAAATGAAAAAAAGAAAATGCACTGAATTGGTACCAGTTCAAAGTTGATAAATCTACAATCAGTAGAGTGCCGAAGTGATGACGTCACTTTGTAGGACAACTCGGAAGCTAGCGGCGCATGGGTTCCCTCTGTCGAAAAGCTATGCATTTTCCCCCATAGACTTTTGGAAAATCGCAAAAAATAAGATCTGTGTTTAACAAACAGTTGTGAGTGTGACCCTTACACGTTTTGTCTATCAAGATAATCTTTACAAGTTATTAAGGCTAAATCGCCTTATTTCAGGCGATTTAGCAAAAACCCATTCAAAAATCCCATAGGCTTTAGAGCGAGGGAACCGTAGTGCTAAAATGCTAACTCACTTCCGCGTTTTGGCCTACAGAGTGACGTCGTAACTTCGGCACTCAAGAACTAAAACAAATACAAGCAAGCCTGCTTCATATGACAGAACAGAAGCAGAAGTAAACATGTGACAGAAGAAAGATTTACTAGCCAGGTAGTTTTAAACTCAGTTTCAGTGGAAGTAGGCTTTCTGAAGTGTACGGTGTGTATTGTAACTGGCAAGCAGCTTCCACCCTGCATTCAATGGCTGTCCTGCAGATCCTCCAAGCCGATCTCCTCCTCCGTGGGACGAGAAAGGCCGGGACCCAGCTGCCGATACGGACCTGAGGACCTTGAGGTTGTAATAATTGATGATCAGTTGAAATTCACAGACCACATTGCTAGAACTGCCCGGTCCTGCAGATTTGCCTTGCACAACATTAGGAGGATCAGGCCCTTCCTTACAGAGCATGCTACACAACTCCTTGTCCAAGCACTTGTTTTTATCCAGACTGGACTATTGTAATGCTCTCCTGGCTGGTCTTCCAGCTTGCTCTGTCAAACCTCTACACTGTGAAAAAAATATTGATGGTTTAACTTAAAAATGTAAGTAACCTGGTTGCCTTAAAATTTTAAGTTGATTGAACTGGAAAAAGTGAGTTAATACAATGAAGGAGATTAATATTGACATCCTCATCTGCTCTCCTGCCTGTGTTGAAGTAAAACAGAGCTGCTGAATCGAGTATTTCCCCCTGCTGTCATCCAGTCGTGTGAGTACAACACACAGAGTTAATATTGACATCCTCATCTGCTCTCCTGCCTGTGTTGAAGTAAAACAGAGCTGCTGAATCGAGTATTTCCCCCTGCTGTCATCCAGTCGTGTGAGTACAACACACAGAGTTAATACTGACATCAGGGCCTGAAATTAACTTTTTCGCCCACCGGCCACTGTGGCAGGTGGATTTAAAAATTCACCTGCCACTGAGACTTTTTACCAGCCACCTTTTTTTTTTTGCCTCATATTTTGCCTCAAAAATGGCTGGTAAAAAGAACAATATTGTGAAATTTCTGGGGGTTTTTTTCCTTCACCTTTATAGAAAGGTGAAAAAACCCCATGAATTTCACAATATTGTTCTTTCACTTTCACAAGAATACACATTTAAGTTCTCTCAAGTAATAATAATAACTCTAAGAACATACATTTTTTAAAATCTTTTTATTCATTGATTTTGACACTCACTCAACATATATAGTATAGGCTATATAGTATTCAACAGATAGACCTACCGCAGCTCGTATGTAAACAAATCACACGCGGCTGTGTTGATGGCTGATTTAGTCACGTAGACAGATCCTGACAGCTTTTAGTTACAGCGTTCAGGAACCGTTAACTATTAACTAAATTAATATTGTTATTACTGGTAAAGTTACCGGGTACCGGGTATTTTCTCACTGGTTCCCAACTCCCAACACACATCTGTGCAACTCTCATTGTACTGTCGGCTACATCAGCGTTACATTATCTCATCCCATCTCACCAACAGTTTAATACTCGCACATCCAAACATAGTCAGAAAAGGGCCTCGTCTTCTTCTGATCGCATGAACGTTACGAAAAAGTCGCTGTCATAAATCAGCCGCTCACGAACCTTGCCATTGCCGCCAATTGTCCACTTTGTATTCATCTTTTTGTTGGTTGTTTGTTTCAGCTGGCCTCTTTACCCCAGTAATGTGCCGCCACATTTTAGCTAAAGTCAAACGCAATGGCAGACTTAGTTGAAATGTAAAAATCCTTATGAATCACTCAATTCTCATTGGCTACCTGCCAATGTGGCAGGTAGATTGACAGTGTTACCCGCCAATAGAAAAATTCACCCGCATTTGGCAGGTGGTCGGGTGTTAATTTCAGGCCCTGACTGACATCCTCATCTGTCCTCCTGCCTGTGTTGAAGTGAAACAGAGCTGCTGAATCGAGTATTTCCCCCTGCTGTCATCCAGTCGTGTGAGTACAACACACAGAGTTAATACTGACATCCTCATCTGTCCTCCTGCCTGTGTTGAAGTGAAACAGAGCTGCTGAATCGAGTATTTCCCCCTGCTGTCATCCAGTCGTGTGAGTACAACACACAGAGTTAATATCGACATCCTCATCTGCTCTCCTGCCTGTGTTAAAGTAAAACAGAGCTGCTGAATCGAGTATTTCCACCTGCTGTCATCCAGTCGTGTGAGTACAACACACAGAGTTAATTTAACCATCAGAAACTCAAAATAATAAGTTATCTCAACTAAATAAATTATTATAAAGTTGATTTGACAAAAGAAAATATGTTGTGATAACAAATCTTGAAAATATTTTTTACAGTGTACAATTGATCCAGAATGCTGCAGCCAGAGTAGTCTTTAATGAGCCAAAGAGAGCACTCGTCGTCACTCCTCTCCTCTCAAAATTGCACTGATTGCCAGTTGCCGCTCGCATTAAATTTAAGGCACTGACGTTTGCCTACAGAACAACCACTGGCATTGCTCCCTCTTACCTAAACTCATTACTTCAGACTTATGTGCCATCCAGAAACTTGCACTCTGCTAGCGAATGTCGTCTTGTGGTACCATCTCAAAGAGGCACAAAATCTGTTTCTTGGACCTTTACCCATGACTGTTCCCTGCTGGTGGAATGATCTGCCTAACTCAACCAGAGCTTCTGAGTCAGTAGCCACTTTCAAGAAACTGCTGAAGACGTACAGTATCTTTTTCGGCAGATTCAGTAGTACTAACACTTTCTCTTCTCTTCTTTAAAACTGCACTAAAATTAAACTGAGAGGGGTTATAGCACTTGCGTATTGTTGTCCTACTGTTAGTTTAACTGCCTCTTTTGTTCTCATTTGTAAGTCGCTTGGATAAAAGCCTCTGCTAAATGAATAAATGTAAATAGTTTAGTCAATAAAATAAACAACACTGAGTGTTACATGTTTTCTTTTTTTTTTTTTTGAGCTGTAGTAATTATACTACACACCTTGCGGGGGCATCAAGGAGTAATACTCTCAGGTATAAAACAGGTGTAGAGAGTACATGTAATGGAGGAGTAAGCTAAGCATGCATTAGAAATCCAAGAAATCAATGGTCCTGATTGGGAAACTGAAAGTTTGATGCTCAATCGAAAGTAAGCATTGTTTATTTTCTTATGTTGACTGGTTGATGTATGAGTATGTATTTTTTCTAATGTTATTTATTTATTTTGTAGAAGGACTTCACATACTGTGGCTTTTGTCTTTCTGTCACTCATGGTGGGACCCTTGTCTGAAACTATGCGAGCGAGTTTAGAGGCCCTGTGGCTTATTTCAGTGGTTTTCCGCACTGTTTTGGATCCCGAAGCTGAATTGTATGGGATTTTGGATCCACACTAAGGTTGACACTGGGAGGATTTGAGATTTGGATTTGTGGACTTGAGCTTTCATGGACATTACTGTAGTGTGGTTTCAACGTGATTATCCTTGGCATCATCATCATCTTCGTCATTCAGAAGAAAACAGATAAGACTTCCATTAGTATGATGCTGGGTGTTGAGTGAAAAAATAAAGTAAGATCTTTTGTGTGACTAGGAAAGAGTTTTGAAAGATAAATAAAAATGCAACAAATGAGAAAAGTTTGTTGATTGTTTTTCTGCAGATCACAGATTTGTTAAGATTGCTAATAAATACTTCCAATGTACTTTAAACACCATATAGTTAGTGAATCCCACCCAAAATAAGACAAATCAGATTAATAACTAAGTTATTTTGTGAGGTTAAAGAAGGAGTTGTAGTATTGCTCCATAGACCTCCATTCATTCTGCACTCCGCCTGCGAGCGCCCCCGTATGGACAGAGGCGTGTTACTGCAGCCAGTCCAGAAACCGGAAGTAACGAGACAGTGCCAAGACTCGGAACATTTAGCGATAGCGAACATGATCGGGTCAAAAAAGCTTAAATATTTTTGGTTTTGGCCCCAACTTTATTCAACTTTTTTCAGAAGTTCAGGAAAACTTGATTTAAAGTTTGGAGAATTATGAGCATGGTTTGCTAAATTGGGAATGTTTTTTGGAGTTGCAATATTGAAAGGGGCTTATTATTCTGTTACAGTACGTCTTTTTAGTCAAAATGTCATTGCAGTACACATTTAATTGCAACTGGTCTCTGTCTGAAAGGAGTCATTTAACAATTCAAGCACAAACCTAATAAACTAGCATATAATCTTGCTCTGCATAAAGCAATATTGATTTTATATTGTTTCTTGATTTATATTGTTTTTCTTATACAGTTTTCAGCTTTAATTTGTATAATTTCCATTCAAATTGTGATACTAACATATCATTAATATTGTTCAGTTGAATATCAGCAAATGATTTAATTCATAATAATTTTCAATTACAGTTACATTACATTTACTATAGACATTGTCTAAAATAACATTTAGTGTTAATTTAATGAAATTTAGTGATTCAATGTACTTCAATAATAAAAATTGTCTTTATAAATATATTGTTCAATTACATGCTTTTGTAAATTTGTTGTTCAAATAAATAATGTTCAGTGAAGGTCGCCTACATTAACCCTTACATTATTTATGAATATTGATGTTGAGTGATCAGTAAAATGGTTCAAGGTACTTTTCAGAACTAAATTAAACCTTAAACTAAGTTGTGCTGTTTTGATATTCATAAACATGGAAAAAAATGGTTTAACTGTATTTGTATACTTGGCAAATCTGGGAAGAAACCACACTGAGTTTGTGTGTAACAGTTCACACTGAAAACCACTTGTGTATTTCTTTAAAGTGGAGCCTAATTAATTTCATTGAAAAAAAAAACATTACATAACAAACATTCATTATTTATGAACATTATTGTGTGTAAGTTTTGTAAAAATGACAATTCATGTGATATCTCATATGTTTTCATATACCATATACCGTAAGTCAGACGGGATAACGCTGTTTTTTTTTTCCATTGAAATGCATAATTTCACTAAATGGAGTTGAGGAAACAATAATAACATGAAATCAAGTCCTGTTAAACTTTTTCAGACATTTTACATTTTAACTCACATTGCAGTGTTAAAATGTGTGTAAAGAACTTGAACAAGAAATACAAAAAAAATACAAAAAAAATTTTTTTCTGATCTCTAAATATTGTTTACTGCATCACTTTACATATTCATTAGCCTAAGTATTATTGATTTGAAAAGTTTTAATATCATAATATTTAGAAAATGCATTAACGTTATCCTGTAGGCCTTATGACATTTTGACTGGTGTGGTCACATGATTCTCAGTTAAACCACTTAAAATACATAGTTTAAAATTTAGATTTTAGTAACAAGTAAAAAAAAAAACATCCCCATAAAGATAATAACTACTTTGATGTAAAGTTTTAACCAATTTAATTTTTTTTTTTTTTTTTTTTTTATCAGTTGAAAACCTTATTTGTCATTGATGTAAGCTCACGCGCTCTGCTCACGCACGCGGCTTCGGATGCGCGTGCGAGCATATGAGTGATTCGAGTATGAGTTGCTATGGCGACGCGTCTTATGAATTTTGAATGAAAATATCAACACTTTGATCGCTGTTGGTTGGTTGAGAGTCGAGGCGATTTCAGAGACTTTTGCTGAAAATTTTCTTGTGCTGAACTTGAGATTTTGAAGCTGTTCGGAGGATTTCAGAGAGAGAGGAGACTTTTATTCCAGGAGATCGGATAATATATCCTAGCTAACGCTACATCGTTTTATTTATTTTTATTTAATATTATTTCTGAGGACGCTTTAATTTGATTGTTCTTTTCTTGTTTTTGAGGGAGTTTTGGAGTTTTATTTTATTTATTATTGTTTATTTTTATTTTATTTTTATTTTTTAATTTTTTTTTTTGGGGGGGGGGGGGGGGTTGGGGTATTTCTGAGTATTTTGGGTGGGGTATTACTGAGGTGGGGTATTTCATTGTATTGTATTGTATTTTGTATTGTATTGCTCTTGTTTGCAGGAGGATGCCAGGCCCGACCGGGACTCAGAGCCATGAGCTTATTCCTGGATATGTAACATCTCTGTCTTGTGAGTTTGTTTCTGTCTCCACAGGTCCGGCTGACAGGAAGAGAGAGTGGCAGAGAGACAGCCAGCAGAGCCCAGATGATGGACGTCCGTCCACTTCTTCTCAAGACTCTCGGAGAGCAAAGGCAAAGGTAGGGTGGCCAACAGTCCTGTTTTCACGTCCTGTCCTGGCCCTCCTGGCTGCTCTTTATAAAGTGATGAAAATGTCCTGGTTTTCAAAAAACTGCTGGGAAAGATCAGCTCTACAGCAAAATATAGATGGGCAACGAAGAAAAACAGGATAAAGAGGAAGAAAACTAAAGATATAAATATATTTTGTTAGTTCTTTTTGGCAAGTTTGTGAGAGATATATATTTGTTCAATTTGTAGGTATTTCTTTCAGTTATTTATTATTTATATATTTACTTTTGTAATACAGAAGAGACATTATTTCATTATTTTTGAAACCTGTCATAATAAAACGTTGAGTAACCTCTGAGAAGCCTATCTGAATTTGTGTCTTGTTAATGTAACAATTTTCTATTTATACAGAGGAGGAATAGCCTACTTTCAATGTATTGAAATTAATAAGGCATCTTTGAGTAAACTTTGAGTATCTGTTTGCTGGGCCGAGTGTCCTGGTTTTTGGTAATCAAAATATGGTCCCCCTAGGCAGAGGAAGAGGAGAAGCTTCATTCCCGTGACTGGAGCGGCATCACCCCAGACCAGAGGACTGTACCGATACCTGAGAGAAGAGCTGAGGGTAAATCAAATGACCATTGGAGAATATTATCACTGGAGTGTCATTAATTACCATATATGACCACACCATATTATATCAAAATACAACTGAAGCCAATAATCAGATTTAGTTTTTATTCCAAGACACATCATAACATATTTAAATAAGGATTGGGTACAAATTTCAAGAATAGCCATAATTTGAGTATCCAATGTTTAATAATTATGATTAGTTTGAAACATGCTTGTGTGTGCTATTCCCTGCTTTAGAGGATCATGGTCACACATGGTACACAACATTATAAGTTATTATTAATATTTGGTTGGTTCTCTTGTTTTTGCATGTGTTTTTAATTCAGCTTTATATAACAGCCTGGACAAAAATGATGTTGCCAAATTGTTTATGTTTTATTGAATTATTATCACAAATTAAACAATCGACTCCCAGCTTAACTGTGCAATATGACTACAAAATCTTACACACATTTATAATAACATTTAAATGCAAGACAAGAGTGCAGATGTCAGATTTCCTGGGCCGGACGTCACTTGTGTTCACTATTGTATATCGCTGTAATTGTAAATGTAAGGGAGGAAAGGAAAGCATGTGTGTGTGTGTGTGTGTGTAATCAGGCACTAGGATGATTGGGACGAACATATTTAACTGTTTTCATCCCATGTTGTTCTTTCTTCATGATGTCAAGCCTCAGTATTTACGGTTTCTTGTGTTAATGTTTTTACCTTTCTTCAAGGCATCTGTGCTTTCTTACGGAGAATCGGGAAGGCTGTAAAGCTGGACTGCAGTGAGGTCGATATACTTGTGTCCACATATCCCTCCTGCAATCCCACGGATGTCCAGCAGGATTCATCCGAGTTTTACTGGGCAACACCAGTGCATCCGTGTCCATCTGGAGTCCAGCTGCCGGTTAATGCCGATCCGGACGATCCCGAACACTCATGCACATCTGTCCTGGACCCAGAGCCGGCAGTGGCACGAGATCTAGAGCTGATGTCTTTCTCAGGATTGTCCAGTCTCTCTAGTATCGAGCTGACGCCGGACTCTATTCAGGACGATCCTGACGATGCATCGTCTGTCCCGGGTGAGTCTATGGTCATTATTATTACTGTCAGTACTTTCATTATAACCGAGTTGTGTTGTGTTCATCTTGTGTACCTAATTATTAAAGTCCCCCGCTGGTCAATCAATTCATCCCTTTAAACTCATCTTTGATCACCAAATAATTCCATATTTAAATGTTTTTTTCTTTGAAAAAACAATCCGTCACGCCTTAAAATAGTTTGAATGTAACTCGACACCCTTGCCTCATTTAGTATGCTCGGTTCTATGAATATGCAAATGAGCCCCGCCTCCACTCACTCACTCACTCAGCCCAGAGATCCACTGGTTGACGATCACACGTTGATCTGATTGGTTACAAGGTGGTTTGTGACGTCAGAAACACCAGCGATTTCACACCGTGTTTTTGAGACTGTCTTTGGTTCACTGCAGTTTTAAGGAGGAAATACTCTGAAAATACTTGAAAAATGTCCCACTTTTCCAGTTGTCTCACCTCACAATTGAATTCTTTCTTCATTATGTCTTCCCTCAGATTTTGCTGAGAGCCAAACAAAGAAGAAGAAGAAGAAAGATGTGGGTGCGTTTCTCCGTAGGAAATGGAGGGCTATGATAGCGCCGGCTGTTGGTAAGTCTATTATTAGTCTATTGTCATTCTTTTCGTTATAGTTGTAGACTTTTGCTCTAGTCTACGGTTTATGTTATTCTTGTTCCCCTTAAATTATTAGTGTTCAACATTCAGCATCTATTTTATTTTTCACTATAATCTAGCGGTGGGAATCTTTTGGTGCTTCGCGATTCGAAGCGATTCTCGATTTTGAATCAAATTTCGATTTGAAATGAGCATTTTGATTGTAGTTTACTGTTGTGTGTTACTTCTCTTATTTGACTGCGGTACACAGTTTAATAGCTCTAGAGAAAAAAAGAAAATCCGACTGAATTAAATGTGAACCTTGAAATGTATTTAGTTTTTTAGGAATGAGTGCATGAAAATAGTTACACATCCGGTTTTCTTCCATTTGAAAAGGCATTTTTGTGTGTGGGCTGTAGTCATATACGTTTACATAAGGGATTTATTAATATGAAAATGATTTTGTGATTCTCTACTGTAACCCATGACACAGTCACAAGCTGTTATAAGTCCATCACTTTTTTGCCGTTTTATTGCCTTTCCATGATTTGATTTGGTCGTCTTTGTTTTGTCCGAAGTTGGCGTGGCGTAATTGAATTTATTTTTCCATTTTTTCTTTTTTTTAGAAAAACAATCAAGAAGGAGGGTGAAGAAAGGCTCATTCATCCAACGAACATGGAAAACTCTAAAGGTTTCCGCTCTTGGTTGTTACGGGGACGACACAGTGGACCCAGATCCAGCAGATCTACAGCCACAAATATCTGTCCTCTCCAGGGACTTAACCGAGCCAGGTCCATCTCACCGCGAGATCAGTTCTGACCAGTTACCCTTCTCAGGTCCATCTCACCGCGAGATCAGTTTAGACACGTCACCCTTCTCAAGTCCATCTGGTTCCCAGTCAAGTTTCTTTTGCTCCGATTCATCGTCTGCTCCATGTCTGACCGATCTTCTCTCAGAGTTATCAATTTTAATGGGAGATTACGAGCCTGTTTCCAGTTAATCCAGTCTCAAGCTGATCCTGAGCTGAGTTGTAGGGCTGTGCACACGTTTCTTTTCTGTATTGACTAAGCCTGAATTGCGGAAGAATCATCAAACTGAAGCTGAAATTGGGCAACCTGATATACACGGACACTGTTGGTTGAGGACTAAATTGGACTTAGTGTGATTTCAATTTTCCATGTTGCTGTTGTTGTTGTTTTTTCTTGATTGTTTCAAGTCCTTTTGTATTTTATTTTCATTTTTTACATTTTTTATTCTGATTGAATATTGTATTGGTTTCTCTCATCTTTTCCTATTTTGTTTCTAAGGTGACGAGAGTTGAAAGGAGAATTTAAAGGGTAATTGGGTGAAAGAATTGTAGCTAGAATTAGATTCAAACGTAGCTAAAATTAGGTCAGACGCGTCTCAAGCCACTGTCGTTACCCACGTGACACCTGACACCTGGAGGGGCGTGATTGGGAGGAACGGCCCCCCCGACCTGAACCCGAGTGGTGTTCAGTTATTGGACTTCTGTGCTAGTTACAGTTTGTCCATAACGAACACCATGTTCAAGCATAAGGGTGTCCACCAGTGCACGTGGCACCAGGACACCCTAGGCCGTAGGTCGATGATCGACTTTGTGGTCGTTTCATCTGACCTGCGGCCGTATGTCTTGGACACTCGGGTGAAGAGAGGGGCGGAGCTGTCAACTGATCACCACCTGGTGGTGAGTTGGATCCGATGGCGGGGGAGGAGGCTGGACGGACTCGGCAGACCCAAGCGTACTGTAAGGGTTTGCTGGGAACGTTTGGCCGAATCTCCTGTCAGAAAGATCTTCAACTCTCACCTCCGGCAGAGCTACGACCAGATCCCGAAGGAGGCTGGAGATATTGAGTCTGAGTGGACCATGTTCTCCACCTCCATTGTCGAAGCGGCTGCTCGGAGCTGTGGCCGTAAGGTCTCCGGTGCCTGTCGAGGCGGCAATCCTCGAACCCGGTGGTGGACACCGGAAGTAAAGGATGCCGTCAAGCTGAAGAAGGAGTCCTATCGGGCCTGGTTGGCTCGTGGGACTCCGGAGGCAGCTGACAGGTACCGGCAGGCCAAGCGGACTGCAGCCCGGGTGGTCGTGGAGGCAAAAACTCGGGCCTGGGAGGAGTTCGGTGAGGCCATGGAGAAGGACTATCGGCTGGCCTCGAAGAAATTCTGGCAAACTGTCCGGCGCCTCAGGAAGGGGAAACAGTCCCCTACCAATGCTGTTTACAGTAGGGGTGGGCGGCTGTTGACCTCGACTGGGGATGTCGTCGGACGGTGGAAGGAATACTTCGAGGACCTCCTCAATCCCGCCGTCACGTCTTCCATTGAGGAAGCAGAGGCTGAGGGTTCGGAGGTGGACTCGTCCATCACCCTAGCTGAGGTCACCGAGGTAGTCAAGAAACTCCTCGGTGGCAAGGCACCGGGGGTGGATGAGATCCGCCCCGAATACCTTAAGTCTCTGGATGCTGTGGGGCTGTCTTGGTTGACACGCCTCTGCAGCATCGCGTGGCGGTCGGGGACAGTGCCTCTGGGATGGCAGACCGGGGTGGTGGTTCCTCTTTTTAAGAAGGGGGACCGGAGGGTGTGTTCCAACTATAGGGGGATCACACTTCTCAGCCTCCCTGGGAAAGTCTATGCCAGGGTACTGGAGAGGAGAATACGGCCGATAGTGGAACCTCGGATTCAGGAGGAACAGTGCGGTTTTCGTCCTGGCCGTGGAACACTGGACCAGCTCTATACTCTCTACAGGGTGCTGGAGGGTTCATGGGAGTTTGCCCAACCAGTCCACATGTGTTTTGTGGATTTGGAGAAGGCATTCGACTGTGTCCCCCGAGGCGGCCTGTGGAGGGTGCTCCGGGAATATGGGGTCCGGGGTCCTTTGCTAAGGGCTGTCCGATCCCTGTATGACCGAAGCAGGAGCTTGGTTCGCATTGCCAGTAGTAAGTCAGACTTCTTCCCGGTGCATGTTGGACTCCGGCAGGGCTGCCCTTTGCCGCCGGTTCTGTTCATAATTTTTATGGACAGAATTTCTAGGCGCAGCCAGGGGCCGGAGGGTGTCAGATTTGGGGACCACACGATTTCATCTCTGCTCTTCGCGGATGATGTTGTCGTGTTGGCCCCTTCATACCAGGACCTTCAGCATGCACTGGGACGGTTTGCAGCCGAGTGTGAAGCGGCTGGGATGAAAATAAGCACCTCCAAATCCGAGGCCATGGTCCTCAGCCGGAAAAGGGTGGCTTGCCCACTTCAGGTTGGTGGAGAGATCCTTCCTCAAGTGGAGGAGTTTAAGTATCTTGGGGTTTTGTTCACGAGTGAGGGAGGGATGGAACGGGAGATTGACAGACGGATCGGTGCAGCTTCAGCAGTAATGCGGTCGATGTACCGATCTGTTGTGGTGAAGAAGGAGCTGAGCCGTAAGGCAAAGCTCTCGATTTACCAGTCAATCTACGTTCCTACTCTCACCTATGGTCATGAGCTTTGGGTCATGACCGAAAGGACAAGATCCCGGATACAGGCGGCTGAAATGAGCTTTCTCCGCAGGGTGGCTGGGCGATCCCTTAGAGATAGGGTGAGAAGCTCGGTCACTCGGGAGGAGCTCAGAGTAGAGCCGCTGCTCCTCCACATCGAGAGGGGTCAGCTGAGGTGGCTCGGGCATCTGTTCCGGATGCCTCCTGGACGCCTTCCTGGGGAGGTGTTCCGGGCACGTCCCACTGGGCGGAGGCCCCGGGGAAGACCTAGGACACGCTGGAGAGACTATGTCTCCCGGCTGGCCTGGGAACGCCTCGGTATCCCCCCAGAAGAGCTGGAGGAAGTGTCTGGGGAGAGGGAAGTCTGGGCATCTCTGCTTAGACTGCTGCCCCCGCGACCCGGCCCCGGATGAGCGGAAGAAGATGTGTGATGTGTGTGTGCGTCTCAAGCCATTATATGGCTGGAACTGCAAATACGGCTGGAGCGTTTGGTTGTTGGTTGTAGAGCGAGACACTGCTTCACTGCTGCTCGCCCTGCGATCGATTGCCAAACTCACTTTCTTTACACTCACTTACAATCGAACATTTTCCTATACGTGACTCGTGCGTCTACACTACACCCGTACCACTAAAAAGACGGATTATACCCAAGTCTTGAGTCATAAATTAGTATAAATACTAATAGCATCACCTTTTTGTATTTTATTTATTTTTATTTATTTTCATTCCTAGAATATCCAGATCCACCATTTTCACATTTATTTCCATTTTCACATTTATCTCCCAGTTTAAAGCTAGACTAAAGATGCATTTATTTAGCCAGGCGTTCATATAAAATGTTTATCTTACAGTTACTGTAAATTTGGCCTCTAGTTCATAAACGCCAGAGGAGAACTGGCCCCCGACTGAGCCTGGGTTTCTTCCAAGGTTTTTTTTTTTTTCTCCATCGGGTCACTTGATGGAGTTTTTCGGTTCCTTGCCACTGTTGCCTTTGGCTCGCTCAGTTGGGGATATTCAAATTAAATGACCCATCATACCATTGATCAGCTCCACCAAACTTGGATGTCTTTTTTTTCCAGCAATAAACAAACACTGTTATGTTCTTTTGATTGATACTGTGAAGCAGATTTGATACAATCTGTAATGTAAAAAGTGCTTTTTAAATATATTTGACTTGACTATTCTACACACTTTGTATTCATGTATAATGTATGCTTGTATAATGTATTCTTGTATAATGGCTGTTATTGTTCATTAACTTTTATTGTTCAGTAAATAATATTTTGTAATAATAATAAATTGGCGTACCTGATTTTGAGAGATGTTGTGTGTGTTCGACCGCTTAACACTGTGATTGCTATCAGGATATGAGGAGAATTTCAACCCGCATAATAAAAAAATTAATTGTAGACAGTCACCTATTGCACCTCAGCATTTTCCACACACTTTTATCTTTATATGGAAAAAAATGATATTCTTCAGGAGGGCAGGTCCTCTATCCACCTTCTTTTTAATGTAATACCAAGGTATCAAAAATACAAGTACATATCAAAAATGTAAAACTTACATACAATTAAATGATAATAAAATCCATAATTTATGCATGGGCCTATACATAGAGATTTCATATAGCCTATATATACATGTAAAAACAAGAAAAACAGAACAGAAAACTTTAATGAAATGAGTTAAAAAGTTGAAACAAGGTTACTGAGCTTTAAGATTCTCAGATGATGAAATATTTGGATGTACTGTTGGACCTCTCTCCTAAAAACGGTGAATTTGAAAAGAGAATTTAATTGCAATAATAGAATAATAATAAAGTATTCATTCGTTTGAGCTTTCTGTATATTAAAAAAAATGCCAAACATTACATCCTTAAAAAAAGAGAGAGAAACCCGGAAGAACATGCAGTTAATGAAGCATCTCGTCTGACTGTTTACTGATAAACCTGCTCCCTTTCAGGTACATGAACCGTACATTTGCACTCATGTGAATATTAGTGACTAAATCTAATTTTGCTAGGTTAGGTATTGTGTTGTATTGTTGAGTGATACTGGGCGAATCCAATGTAAAATGCGAGAGTTTTCAGCTGGAGAGCACGCGGTTCGCGCGCAAATCGTTTATGTGTTTATCAGTAGAGTGATTTAATGAGTTGAAGGTCGATATATGATCTGTGTTTTCACGTGTGTGTGTGTGTGTGTGTGTGTGTGTGTGTGTGTGTGTGTGTGTGTGTGTGTGTGTGTGTGTGTGTGTGTGTTTTATGTCAGATTGAGGCTTGTGAATATAGACAGTGTCGCTGTTTTAGGATGCGCACTACTTTAAGTGCACTCATTTATTCACAGTGAACTTGGGATGCGTTGATTTAAAGGAGAAGTACATACTCATGCACTTGTGTATAACATTATAGAAATAATAGAGCTCATGCATTGTTGTGTAATAATTATTCATTTATTGCCAAGATTGATTCTAAGTAAAAACTCTGTTAATGAAGCATCTCGTCTGACTGTTTACTGATAAGCTGCTCCCTTTCAGGAGTGCTACATTAGCAGGGTTAAATTTGTGTAAAAATTTTAGTGAAATGTCTTTCAAACTCAAAGTCCATACTGGCAAAGTCAATATGGTCAATAAAGTTCATCCAATATGACGCCACATATGGAGTTGTTACAAGCTCCTTTTAAAAGAGATCTAATTCTAGAATTACGGGATGAAGGATGCGACAAACCGTTTTCCTACTGGGAGTTCACATGGGGTTTTGTTTTATCTGTGTGGCTGTTGTAATGATATAGAATCTGAATGTGATTTTATGATTATTTTGCTCTGTCCCTACAGCACTGTGGTCAACTGTGGTTGTATTAGTGTGTGTGTGTGTGTGTGTGTGTGTGTGTGTGTGTGTGTGTGTGTGTGTACTCTATAGTGTAGGCTTCTGTATTAACTGATCAGGTTGAATGGGCACACTGGCATTATATAGTTATCGTCTAAGTTCGTAAGGAGGATTTGAGACAGCAATTTCACTACAACTTGTGAAATGAAAAAAAGAAAATGCACTGAATTGGTACCAGTTCAAAGTTGATAAATCTACAATCAGTAGAGTGCCGAAGTGATGACGTCACTTTGTAGGACAACTCGGAAGCTAGCGGCGCATGGGTTCCCTCTGTCGAAAAGCTATGCATTTTCCCCCATAGACTTTTGGAAAATCGCAAAAAATAAGATCTGTGTTTAACAAACAGTTGTGAGTGTGACCCTTACACGTTTTGTCTATCAAGATAATCTTTACAAGTTATTAAGGCTAAATCGCCTTATTTCAGGCGATTTAGCAAAAACCCATTCAAAAATCCCATAGGCTTTAGAGCGAGGGAACCGTAGTGCTAAAATGCTAACTCACTTCCGCGTTTTGGCCTACAGAGTGACGTCGTAACTTCGGCACTCAAGAACTAAAACAAATACAAGCAAGCCTGCTTCATATGACAGAACAGAAGCAGAAGTAAACATGTGACAGAAGAAAGATTTACTAGCCAGGTAGTTTTAAACTCAGTTTCAGTGGAAGTAGGCTTTCTGAAGTGTACGGTGTGTATTGTAACTGGCAAGCAGCTTCCACCCTGCATTCAATGGCTGTCCTGCAGATCCTCCAAGCCGATCTCCTCCTCCGTGGGACGAGAAAGGCCGGGACCCAGCTGCCGATACGGACCTGAGGACCTTGAGGTTGTAATAATTGATGATCAGTTGAAATTCACAGACCACATTGCTAGAACTGCCCGGTCCTGCAGATTTGCCTTGCACAACATTAGGAGGATCAGGCCCTTCCTTACAGAGCATGCTACACAACTCCTTGTCCAAGCACTTGTTTTTATCCAGACTGGACTATTGTAATGCTCTCCTGGCTGGTCTTCCAGCTTGCTCTGTCAAACCTCTACACTGTGAAAAAAATATTGATGGTTTAACTTAAAAATGTAAGTAACCTGGTTGCCTTAAAATTTTAAGTTGATTGAACTGGAAAAAGTGAGTTAATACAATGAAGGAGATTAATATTGACATCCTCATCTGCTCTCCTGCCTGTGTTGAAGTAAAACAGAGCTGCTGAATCGAGTATTTCCCCCTGCTGTCATCCAGTCGTGTGAGTACAACACACAGAGTTAATATTGACATCCTCATCTGCTCTCCTGCCTGTGTTGAAGTAAAACAGAGCTGCTGAATCGAGTATTTCCCCCTGCTGTCATCCAGTCGTGTGAGTACAACACACAGAGTTAATACTGACATCAGGGCCTGAAATTAACTTTTTCGCCCACCGGCCACTGTGGCAGGTGGATTTAAAAATTCACCTGCCACTGAGACTTTTTACCAGCCACCTTTTTTTTTTTGCCTCATATTTTGCCTCAAAAATGGCTGGTAAAAAGAACAATATTGTGAAATTTCTGGGGGTTTTTTTCCTTCACCTTTATAGAAAGGTGAAAAAACCCCATGAATTTCACAATATTGTTCTTTCACTTTCACAAGAATACACATTTAAGTTCTCTCAAGTAATAATAATAACTCTAAGAACATACATTTTTTAAAATCTTTTTATTCATTGATTTTGACACTCACTCAACATATATAGTATAGGCTATATAGTATTCAACAGATAGACCTACCGCAGCTCGTATGTAAACAAATCACACGCGGCTGTGTTGATGGCTGATTTAGTCACGTAGACAGATCCTGACAGCTTTTAGTTACAGCGTTCAGGAACCGTTAACTATTAACTAAATTAATATTGTTATTACTGGTAAAGTTACCGGGTACCGGGTATTTTCTCACTGGTTCCCAACTCCCAACACACATCTGTGCAACTCTCATTGTACTGTCGGCTACATCAGCGTTACATTATCTCATCCCATCTCACCAACAGTTTAATACTCGCACATCCAAACATAGTCAGAAAAGGGCCTCGTCTTCTTCTGATCGCATGAACGTTACGAAAAAGTCGCTGTCATAAATCAGCCGCTCACGAACCTTGCCATTGCCGCCAATTGTCCACTTTGTATTCATCTTTTTGTTGGTTGTTTGTTTCAGCTGGCCTCTTTACCCCAGTAATGTGCCGCCACATTTTAGCTAAAGTCAAACGCAATGGCAGACTTAGTTGAAATGTAAAAATCCTTATGAATCACTCAATTCTCATTGGCTACCTGCCAATGTGGCAGGTAGATTGACAGTGTTACCCGCCAATAGAAAAATTCACCCGCATTTGGCAGGTGGTCGGGTGTTAATTTCAGGCCCTGACTGACATCCTCATCTGTCCTCCTGCCTGTGTTGAAGTGAAACAGAGCTGCTGAATCGAGTATTTCCCCCTGCTGTCATCCAGTCGTGTGAGTACAACACACAGAGTTAATACTGACATCCTCATCTGTCCTCCTGCCTGTGTTGAAGTGAAACAGAGCTGCTGAATCGAGTATTTCCCCCTGCTGTCATCCAGTCGTGTGAGTACAACACACAGAGTTAATATCGACATCCTCATCTGCTCTCCTGCCTGTGTTAAAGTAAAACAGAGCTGCTGAATCGAGTATTTCCACCTGCTGTCATCCAGTCGTGTGAGTACAACACACAGAGTTAATTTAACCATCAGAAACTCAAAATAATAAGTTATCTCAACTAAATAAATTATTATAAAGTTGATTTGACAAAAGAAAATATGTTGTGATAACAAATCTTGAAAATATTTTTTACAGTGTACAATTGATCCAGAATGCTGCAGCCAGAGTAGTCTTTAATGAGCCAAAGAGAGCACTCGTCGTCACTCCTCTCCTCTCAAAATTGCACTGATTGCCAGTTGCCGCTCGCATTAAATTTAAGGCACTGACGTTTGCCTACAGAACAACCACTGGCATTGCTCCCTCTTACCTAAACTCATTACTTCAGACTTATGTGCCATCCAGAAACTTGCACTCTGCTAGCGAATGTCGTCTTGTGGTACCATCTCAAAGAGGCACAAAATCTGTTTCTTGGACCTTTACCCATGACTGTTCCCTGCTGGTGGAATGATCTGCCTAACTCAACCAGAGCTTCTGAGTCAGTAGCCACTTTCAAGAAACTGCTGAAGACGTACAGTATCTTTTTCGGCAGATTCAGTAGTACTAACACTTTCTCTTCTCTTCTTTAAAACTGCACTAAAATTAAACTGAGAGGGGTTATAGCACTTGCGTATTGTTGTCCTACTGTTAGTTTAACTGCCTCTTTTGTTCTCATTTGTAAGTCGCTTGGATAAAAGCCTCTGCTAAATGAATAAATGTAAATAGTTTAGTCAATAAAATAAACAACACTGAGTGTTACATGTTTTCTTTTTTTTTTTTTTGAGCTGTAGTAATTATACTACACACCTTGCGGGGGCATCAAGGAGTAATACTCTCAGGTATAAAACAGGTGTAGAGAGTACATGTAATGGAGGAGTAAGCTAAGCATGCATTAGAAATCCAAGAAATCAATGGTCCTGATTGGGAAACTGAAAGTTTGATGCTCAATCGAAAGTAAGCATTGTTTATTTTCTTATGTTGACTGGTTGATGTATGAGTATGTATTTTTTCTAATGTTATTTATTTATTTTGTAGAAGGACTTCACATACTGTGGCTTTTGTCTTTCTGTCACTCATGGTGGGACCCTTGTCTGAAACTATGCGAGCGAGTTTAGAGGCCCTGTGGCTTATTTCAGTGGTTTTCCGCACTGTTTTGGATCCCGAAGCTGAATTGTATGGGATTTTGGATCCACACTAAGGTTGACACTGGGAGGATTTGAGATTTGGATTTGTGGACTTGAGCTTTCATGGACATTACTGTAGTGTGGTTTCAACGTGATTATCCTTGGCATCATCATCATCTTCGTCATTCAGAAGAAAACAGATAAGACTTCCATTAGTATGATGCTGGGTGTTGAGTGAAAAAATAAAGTAAGATCTTTTGTGTGACTAGGAAAGAGTTTTGAAAGATAAATAAAAATGCAACAAATGAGAAAAGTTTGTTGATTGTTTTTCTGCAGATCACAGATTTGTTAAGATTGCTAATAAATACTTCCAATGTACTTTAAACACCATATAGTTAGTGAATCCCACCCAAAATAAGACAAATCAGATTAATAACTAAGTTATTTTGTGAGGTTAAAGAAGGAGTTGTAGTATTGCTCCATAGACCTCCATTCATTCTGCACTCCGCCTGCGAGCGCCCCCGTATGGACAGAGGCGTGTTACTGCAGCCAGTCCAGAAACCGGAAGTAACGAGACAGTGCCAAGACTCGGAACATTTAGCGATAGCGAACATGATCGGGTCAAAAAAGCTTAAATATTTTTGGTTTTGGCCCCAACTTTATTCAACTTTTTTCAGAAGTTCAGGAAAACTTGATTTAAAGTTTGGAGAATTATGAGCATGGTTTGCTAAATTGGGAATGTTTTTTGGAGTTGCAATATTGAAAGGGGCTTATTATTCTGTTACAGTATGTCTTTTTAGTCAAAATGTCATTGCAGTACACATTTAATTGCAACTGGTCTCTGTCTGAAAGGAGTCATTTAACAATTTAAGCACAAACCTAATAAACTAGCATATAATCTTGCTCTGCATAAAGCAATATTGATTTTATATTGTTTCTTGATTTATATTGTTTTTCTTATACAGTTTTCAGCTTTAATTTGTATAATTTCCATTCAAATTGTGATACTAACATATCATTAATATTGTTCAGTTGAATATCAGCAAATGATTTAATTCATAATAATTTTCAATTACAGTTACATTACATTTAGACATTGTCTAAAATAACATTTAGTGTTAATTTAATGAAATTTAGTGATTCAATGTACTTCAATAATAAAAATTGTCTTTATAAATATATTGTTCAATTACATGCTTTTGTAAATTTGTTGTTCAAATAAATAATGTTCAGTGAAGGTCGCCTACATTAACCCTTACATTATTTATGAATATTGATGTTGAGTGATCAGTAAAATGGTTCAAGGTACTTTTCAGAACTAAATTAAACCTTAAACTAAGTTGTGCTGTTTTGATATTCATAAACATGGAAAAAAATGGTTTAACTGTATTTGTATACTTGGCAAATCTGGGAAGAAACCACACTGAGTTTGTGTGTAACAGTTCACACTGAAAACCACTTGTGTATTTCTTTAAAGTGGAGCCTAATTAATTTCATTGAAAAAAAAAACATTACATAACAAACATTCATTATTTATGAACATTATTGTGTGTAAGTTTTGTAAAAATGACAATTCATGTGATATCTCATATGTTTTCATATACCATATACCGTAAGTCAGACGGGATAACGCTGTTTTTTTTTTCCATTGAAATGCATAATTTCACTAAATGGAGTTGAGGAAACAATAATAACATGAAATCAAGTCCTGTTAAACTTTTTCAGACATTTTACATTTTAACTCACATTGCAGTGTTAAAATGTGTGTAAAGAACTTGAACAAGAAATACAAAAAAAATACAAAAAATTTTTTTTTCTGATCTCTAAATATTGTTTACTGCATCACTTTACATATTCATTAGCCTAAGTATTATTGATTTGAAAAGTTTTAATATCATAATATTTAGAAAATGCATTAACGTTATCCTGTAGGCCTTATGACATTTTGACTGGTGTGGTCACATGATTCTCAGTTAAACCACTTAAAATACATAGTTTAAAATTTAGATTTTAGTAACAAGTAAAAAAAAAAACATCCCCATAAAGATAATAACTACTTTGATGTAAAGTTTTAACCAATTTAATTTTTTTTTTTTTTTTTTTTTTATCAGTTGAAAACCTTATTTGTCATTGATGTAAGCTCACGCGCTCTGCTCACGCACGCGGCTTCGGATGCGCGTGCGAGCATATGAGTGATTCGAGTATGAGTTGCTATGGCGACGCGTCTTATGAATTTTGAATGAAAATATCAACACTTTGATCGCTGTTGGTTGGTTGAGAGTCGAGGCGATTTCAGAGACTTTTGCTGAAAATTTTCTTGTGCTGAACTTGAGATTTTGAAGCTGTTCGGAGGATTTCAGAGAGAGAGGAGACTTTTATTCCAGGAGATCGGATAATATATCCTAGCTAACGCTACATCGTTTTATTTATTTTTATTTAATATTATTTCTGAGGACGCTTTAATTTGATTGTTCTTTTCTTGTTTTTGAGGGAGTTTTGGAGTTTTATTTTATTTATTATTGTTTATTTTTATTTTATTTTTATTTTTTAATTTTTTTGGGGGGGGGGGGGGGGTTGGGGTATTTCTGAGTATTTTGGGTGGGGTATTACTGAGGTGGGGTATTTCATTGTATTGTATTGTATTTTGTATTGTATTGCTCTTGTTTGCAGGAGGATGCCAGGCCCGACCGGGACTCAGAGCCATGAGCTTATTCCTGGATATGTAACATCTCTGTCTTGTGAGTTTGTTTCTGTCTCCACAGGTCCGGCTGACAGGAAGAGAGAGTGGCAGAGAGACAGCCAGCAGAGCCCAGATGATGGACGTCCGTCCACTTCTTCTCAAGACTCTCGGAGAGCAAAGGCAAAGGTAGGGTGGCCAACAGTCCTGTTTTCACGTCCTGTCCTGGCCCTCCTGGCTGCTCTTTATAAAGTGATGAAAATGTCCTGGTTTTCAAAAAACTGCTGGGAAAGATCAGCTCTACAGCAAAATATAGATGGGCAACGAAGAAAAACAGGATAAAGAGGAAGAAAACTAAAGATATAAATATATTTTGTTAGTTCTTTTTGGCAAGTTTGTGAGAGATATATATTTGTTCAATTTGTAGGTATTTCTTTCAGTTATTTATTATTTATATATTTACTTTTGTAATACAGAAGAGACATTATTTCATTATTTTTGAAACCTGTCATAATAAAACGTTGAGTAACCTCTGAGAAGCCTATCTGAATTTGTGTCTTGTTAATGTAACAATTTTCTATTTATACAGAGGAGGAATAGCCTACTTTCAATGTATTGAAATTAATAAGGCATCTTTGAGTAAACTTTGAGTATCTGTTTGCTGGGCCGAGTGTCCTGGTTTTTGGTAATCAAAATATGGTCCCCCTAGGCAGAGGAAGAGGAGAAGCTTCATTCCCGTGACTGGAGCGGCATCACCCCAGACCAGAGGACTGTACCGATACCTGAGAGAAGAGCTGAGGGTAAATCAAATGACCATTGGAGAATATTATCACTGGAGTGTCATTAATTACCATATATGACCACACCATATTATATCAAAATACAACTGAAGCCAATAATCAGATTTAGTTTTTATTCCAAGACACATCATAACATATTTAAATAAGGATTGGGTACAAATTTCAAGAATAGCCATAATTTGAGTATCCAATGTTTAATAATTATGATTAGTTTGAAACATGCTTGTGTGTGCTATTCCCTGCTTTAGAGGATCATGGTCACACATGGTACACAACATTATAAGTTATTATTAATATTTGGTTGGTTCTCTTGTTTTTGCATGTGTTTTTAATTCAGCTTTATATAACAGCCTGGACAAAAATGATGTTGCCAAATTGTTTATGTTTTATTGAATTATTATCACAAATTAAACAATCGACTCCCAGCTTAACTGTGCAATATGACTACAAAATCTTACACACATTTATAATAACATTTAAATGCAAGACAAGAGTGCAGATGTCAGATTTCCTGGGCCGGACGTCACTTGTGTTCACTATTGTATATCGCTGTAATTGTAAATGTAAGGGAGGAAAGGAAAGCATGTGTGTGTGTGTGTGTGTGTGTGTAATCAGGCACTAGGATGATTGGGACGAACATATTTAACTGTTTTCATCCCATGTTGTTCTTTCTTCATGATGTCAAGCCTCAGTATTTACGGTTTCTTGTGTTAATGTTTTTACCTTTCTTCAAGGCATCTGTGCTTTCTTACGGAGAATCGGGAAGGCTGTAAAGCTGGACTGCAGTGAGGTCGATATACTTGTGTCCACATATCCCTCCTGCAATCCCACGGATGTCCAGCAGGATTCATCCGAGTTTTACTGGGCAACACCAGTGCATCCGTGTCCATCTGGAGTCCAGCTGCCGGTTAATGCCGATCCGGACGATCCCGAACACTCATGCACATCTGTCCTGGACCCAGAGCCGGCAGTGGCACGAGATCTAGAGCTGATGTCTTTCTCAGGATTGTCCAGTCTCTCTAGTATCGAGCTGACGCCGGACTCTATTCAGGACGATCCTGACGATGCATCGTCTGTCCCGGGTGAGTCTATGGTCATTATTATTACTGTCAGTACTTTCATTATAACCGAGTTGTGTTGTGTTCATCTTGTGTACCTAATTATTAAAGTCCCCCGCTGGTCAATCAATTCATCCCTTTAAACTCATCTTTGATCACCAAATAATTCCATATTTAAATGTTTTTTTCTTTGAAAAAACAATCCGTCACGCCTTAAAATAGTTTGAATGTAACTCGACACCCTTGCCTCATTTAGTATGCTCGGTTCTATGAATATGCAAATGAGCCCCGCCTCCACTCACTCACTCACTCAGCCCAGAGATCCACTGGTTGACGATCACACGTTGATCTGATTGGTTACAAGGTGGTTTGTGACGTCAGAAACACCAGCGATTTCACACCGTGTTTTTGAGACTGTCTTTGGTTCACTGCAGTTTTAAGGAGGAAATACTCTGAAAATACTTGAAAAATGTCCCACTTTTCCAGTTGTCTCACCTCACAATTGAATTCTTTCTTCATTATGTCTTCCCTCAGATTTTGCTGAGAGCCAAACAAAGAAGAAGAAGAAGAAAGATGTGGGTGCGTTTCTCCGTAGGAAATGGAGGGCTATGATAGCGCCGGCTGTTGGTAAGTCTATTATTAGTCTATTGTCATTCTTTTCGTTATAGTTGTAGACTTTTGCTCTAGTCTACGGTTTATGTTATTCTTGTTCCCCTTAAATTATTAGTGTTCAACATTCAGCATCTATTTTATTTTTCACTATAATCTAGCGGTGGGAATCTTTTGGTGCTTCGCGATTCGAAGCGATTCTCGATTTTGAATCAAATTTCGATTTGAAATGAGCATTTTGATTGTAGTTTACTGTTGTGTGTTACTTCTCTTATTTGACTGCGGTACACAGTTTAATAGCTCTAGAGAAAAAAAGAAAATCCGACTGAATTAAATGTGAACCTTGAAATGTATTTAGTTTTTTAGGAATGAGTGCATGAAAATAGTTACACATCCGGTTTTCTTCCATTTGAAAAGGCATTTTTGTGTGTGGGCTGTAGTCATATACGTTTACATAAGGGATTTATTAATATGAAAATGATTTTGTGATTCTCTACTGTAACCCATGACACAGTCACAAGCTGTTATAAGTCCATCACTTTTTTGCCGTTTTATTGCCTTTCCATGATTTGATTTGGTCGTCTTTGTTTTGTCCGAAGTTGGCGTGGCGTAATTGAATTTATTTTTCCATTTTTTCTTTTTTTTAGAAAAACAATCAAGAAGGAGGGTGAAGAAAGGCTCATTCATCCAACGAACATGGAAAACTCTAAAGGTTTCCGCTCTTGGTTGTTACGGGGACGACACAGTGGACCCAGATCCAGCAGATCTACAGCCACAAATATCTGTCCTCTCCAGGGACTTAACCGAGCCAGGTCCATCTCACCGCGAGATCAGTTCTGACCAGTTACCCTTCTCAGGTCCATCTCACCGCGAGATCAGTTTAGACACGTCACCCTTCTCAAGTCCATCTGGTTCCCAGTCAAGTTTCTTTTGCTCCGATTCATCGTCTGCTCCATGTCTGACCGATCTTCTCTCAGAGTTATCAATTTTAATGGGAGATTACGAGCCTGTTTCCAGTTAATCCAGTCTCAAGCTGATCCTGAGCTGAGTTGTAGGGCTGTGCACACGTTTCTTTTCTGTATTGACTAAGCCTGAATTGCGGAAGAATCATCAAACTGAAGCTGAAATTGGGCAACCTGATATACACGGACACTGTTGGTTGAGGACTAAATTGGACTTAGTGTGATTTCAATTTTCCATGTTGCTGTTGTTGTTGTTTTTTCTTGATTGTTTCAAGTCCTTTTGTATTTTATTTTCATTTTTTACATTTTTTATTCTGATTGAATATTGTATTGGTTTCTCTCATCTTTTCCTATTTTGTTTCTAAGGTGACGAGAGTTGAAAGGAGAATTTAAAGGGTAATTGGGTGAAAGAATTGTAGCTAGAATTAGATTCAAACGTAGCTAAAATTAGGTCAGACGCGTCTCAAGCCACTGTCGTTACCCACGTGACACCTGACACCTGGAGGGGCGTGATTGGGAGGAACGGCCCCCCCGACCTGAACCCGAGTGGTGTTCAGTTATTGGACTTCTGTGCTAGTTACAGTTTGTCCATAACGAACACCATGTTCAAGCATAAGGGTGTCCACCAGTGCACGTGGCACCAGGACACCCTAGGCCGTAGGTCGATGATCGACTTTGTGGTCGTTTCATCTGACCTGCGGCCGTATGTCTTGGACACTCGGGTGAAGAGAGGGGCGGAGCTGTCAACTGATCACCACCTGGTGGTGAGTTGGATCCGATGGCGGGGGAGGAGGCTGGACGGACTCGGCAGACCCAAGCGTACTGTAAGGGTTTGCTGGGAACGTTTGGCCGAATCTCCTGTCAGAAAGATCTTCAACTCTCACCTCCGGCAGAGCTACGACCAGATCCCGAAGGAGGCTGGAGATATTGAGTCTGAGTGGACCATGTTCTCCACCTCCATTGTCGAAGCGGCTGCTCGGAGCTGTGGCCGTAAGGTCTCCGGTGCCTGTCGAGGCGGCAATCCTCGAACCCGGTGGTGGACACCGGAAGTAAAGGATGCCGTCAAGCTGAAGAAGGAGTCCTATCGGGCCTGGTTGGCTCGTGGGACTCCGGAGGCAGCTGACAGGTACCGGCAGGCCAAGCGGACTGCAGCCCGGGTGGTCGTGGAGGCAAAAACTCGGGCCTGGGAGGAGTTCGGTGAGGCCATGGAGAAGGACTATCGGCTGGCCTCGAAGAAATTCTGGCAAACTGTCCGGCGCCTCAGGAAGGGGAAACAGTCCCCTACCAATGCTGTTTACAGTAGGGGTGGGCGGCTGTTGACCTCGACTGGGGATGTCGTCGGACGGTGGAAGGAATACTTCGAGGACCTCCTCAATCCCGCCGTCACGTCTTCCATTGAGGAAGCAGAGGCTGAGGGTTCGGAGGTGGACTCGTCCATCACCCTAGCTGAGGTCACCGAGGTAGTCAAGAAACTCCTCGGTGGCAAGGCACCGGGGGTGGATGAGATCCGCCCCGAATACCTTAAGTCTCTGGATGCTGTGGGGCTGTCTTGGTTGACACGCCTCTGCAGCATCGCGTGGCGGTCGGGGACAGTGCCTCTGGGATGGCAGACCGGGGTGGTGGTTCCTCTTTTTAAGAAGGGGGACCGGAGGGTGTGTTCCAACTATAGGGGGATCACACTTCTCAGCCTCCCTGGGAAAGTCTATGCCAGGGTACTGGAGAGGAGAATACGGCCGATAGTGGAACCTCGGATTCAGGAGGAACAGTGCGGTTTTCGTCCTGGCCGTGGAACACTGGACCAGCTCTATACTCTCTACAGGGTGCTGGAGGGTTCATGGGAGTTTGCCCAACCAGTCCACATGTGTTTTGTGGATTTGGAGAAGGCATTCGACTGTGTCCCCCGAGGCGGCCTGTGGAGGGTGCTCCGGGAATATGGGGTCCGGGGTCCTTTGCTAAGGGCTGTCCGATCCCTGTATGACCGAAGCAGGAGCTTGGTTCGCATTGCCAGTAGTAAGTCAGACTTCTTCCCGGTGCATGTTGGACTCCGGCAGGGCTGCCCTTTGTCGCCGGTTCTGTTCATAATTTTTATGGACAGAATTTCTAGGCGCAGCCAGGGGCCGGAGGGTGTCAGATTTGGGGACCACACGATTTCATCTCTGCTCTTCGCGGATGATGTTGTCGTGTTGGCCCCTTCATACCAGGACCTTCAGCATGCACTGGGACGGTTTGCAGCCGAGTGTGAAGCGGCTGGGATGAAAATAAGCACCTCCAAATCCGAGGCCATGGTCCTCAGCCGGAAAAGGGTGGCTTGCCCACTTCAGGTTGGTGGAGAGATCCTTCCTCAAGTGGAGGAGTTTAAGTATCTTGGGGTTTTGTTCACGAGTGAGGGAGGGATGGAACGGGAGATTGACAGACGGATCGGTGCAGCTTCAGCAGTAATGCGGTCGATGTACCGATCTGTTGTGGTGAAGAAGGAGCTGAGCCGTAAGGCAAAGCTCTCGATTTACCAGTCAATCTACGTTCCTACTCTCACCTATGGTCATGAGCTTTGGGTCATGACCGAAAGGACAAGATCCCGGATACAGGCGGCTGAAATGAGCTTTCTCCGCAGGGTGGCTGGGCGATCCCTTAGAGATAGGGTGAGAAGCTCGGTCACTCGGGAGGAGCTCAGAGTAGAGCCGCTGCTCCTCCACATCGAGAGGGGTCAGCTGAGGTGGCTCGGGCATCTGTTCCGGATGCCTCCTGGACGCCTTCCTGGGGAGGTGTTCCGGGCACGTCCCACTGGGCGGAGGCCCCGGGGAAGACCTAGGACACGCTGGAGAGACTATGTCTCCCGGCTGGCCTGGGAACGCCTCGGTATCCCCCCAGAAGAGCTGGAGGAAGTGTCTGGGGAGAGGGAAGTCTGGGCATCTCTGCTTAGACTGCTGCCCCCGCGACCCGGCCCCGGATGAGCGGAAGAAGATGTGTGATGTGTGTGTGCGTCTCAAGCCATTATATGGCTGGAACTGCAAATACGGCTGGAGCGTTTGGTTGTTGGTTGTAGAGCGAGACACTGCTTCACTGCTGCTCGCCCTGCGATCGATTGCCAAACTCACTTTCTTTACACTCACTTACAATCGAACATTTTCCTATACGTGACTCGTGCGTCTACACTACACCCGTACCACTAAAAAGACGGATTATACCCAAGTCTTGAGTCATAAATTAGTATAAATACTAATAGCATCACCTTTTTGTATTTTATTTATTTTTATTTATTTTCATTCCTAGAATATCCAGATCCACCATTTTCACATTTATTTCCATTTTCACATTTATCTCCCAGTTTAAAGCTAGACTAAAGATGCATTTATTTAGCCAGGCGTTCATATAAAATGTTTATCTTACAGTTACTGTAAATTTGGCCTCTAGTTCATAAACGCCAGAGGAGAACTGGCCCCCGACTGAGCCTGGGTTTCTTCCAAGGTTTTTTTTTTTTTCTCCATCGGGTCACTTGATGGAGTTTTTCGGTTCCTTGCCACTGTTGCCTTTGGCTCGCTCAGTTGGGGATATTCAAATTAAATGACCCATCATACCATTGATCAGCTCCACCAAACTTGGATGTCTTTTTTTTCCAGCAATAAACAAACACTGTTATGTTCTTTTGATTGATACTGTGAAGCAGATTTGATACAATCTGTAATGTAAAAAGTGCTTTTTAAATATATTTGACTTGACTATTCTACACACTTTGTATTCATGTATAATGTATGCTTGTATAATGTATTCTTGTATAATGGCTGTTATTGTTCATTAACTTTTATTGTTCAGTAAATAATATTTTGTAATAATAATAAATTGGCGTACCTGATTTTGAGAGATGTTGTGTGTGTTCGACCGCTTAACACTGTGATTGCTATCAGGATATGAGGAGAATTTCAACCCGCATAATAAAAAAATTAATTGTAGACAGTCACCTATTGCACCTCAGCATTTTCCACACACTTTTATCTTTATATGGAAAAAAATGATATTCTTCAGGAGGGCAGGTCCTCTATCCACCTTCTTTTTAATGTAATACCAAGGTATCAAAAATACAAGTACATATCAAAAATGTAAAACTTACATACAATTAAATGATAATAAAATCCATAATTTATGCATGGGCCTATACATAGAGATTTCATATAGCCTATATATACATGTAAAAACAAGAAAAACAGAACAGAAAACTTTAATGAAATGAGTTAAAAAGTTGAAACAAGGTTACTGAGCTTTAAGATTCTCAGATGATGAAATATTTGGATGTACTGTTGGACCTCTCTCCTAAAAACGGTGAATTTGAAAAGAGAATTTAATTGCAATAATAGAATAATAATAAAGTATTCATTCGTTTGAGCTTTCTGTATATTAAAAAAAATGCCAAACATTACATCCTTAAAAAAAGAGAGAGAAACCCGGAAGAACATGCAGTTAATGAAGCATCTCGTCTGACTGTTTACTGATAAACCTGCTCCCTTTCAGGTACATGAACCGTACATTTGCACTCATGTGAATATTAGTGACTAAATCTAATTTTGCTAGGTTAGGTATTGTGTTGTATTGTTGAGTGATACGGGGCGAATCCAATGTAAAATGCGAGAGTTTTCAGCTGGAGAGCACGCGGTTCGCGCGCAAATCGTTTATGTGTTTATCAGTAGAGTGATTTAATGAGTTGAAGGTCGATATATGATCTGTGTTTTCACGTGTGTGTGTGTGTGTGTGTGTGTGTGTGTGTGTGTGTGTTTTATGTCAGATTGAGGCTTGTGAATATAGACAGTGTCGCTGTTTTAGGATGCGCACTACTTTAAGTGCACTCATTTATTCACAGTGAACTTGGGATGCGTTGATTTAAAGGAGAAGTACATACTCATGCACTTGTGTATAACATTATAGAAATAATAGAGCTCATGCATTGTTGTGTAATAATTATTCATTTATTGCCAAGATTGATTCTAAGTAAAAACTCTGTTAATGAAGCATCTCGTCTGACTGTTTACTGATAAGCTGCTCCCTTTCAGGAGTGCTACATTAGCAGGGTTAAATTTGTGTAAAAATTTTAGTGAAATGTCTTTCAAACTCAAAGTCCATACTGGCAAAGTCAATATGGTCAATAAAGTTCATCCAATATGACGCCACATATGGAGTTGTTACAAGCTCCTTTTAAAAGAGATCTAATTCTAGAATTACGGGATGAAGGATGCGACAAACCGTTTTCCTACTGGGAGTTCACATGGGGTTTTGTTTTATCTGTGTGGCTGTTGTAATGATATAGAATCTGAATGTGATTTTATGATTATTTTGCTCTGTCCCTACAGCACTGTGGTCAACTGTGGTTGTATTAGTGTGTGTGTGTGTGTGTGTGTGTGTGTGTGTGTGTGTGTGTGTGTGTACTCTATAGTGTAGGCTTCTGTATTAACTGATCAGGTTGAATGGGCACACTGGCATTATATAGTTATCGTCTAAGTTCGTAAGGAGGATTTGAGACAGCAATTTCACTACAACTTGTGAAATGAAAAAAAGAAAATGCACTGAATTGGTACCAGTTCAAAGTTGATAAATCTACAATCAGTAGAGTGCCGAAGTGATGACGTCACTTTGTAGGACAACTCGGAAGCTAGCGGCGCATGGGTTCCCTCTGTCGAAAAGCTATGCATTTTCCCCCATAGACTTTTGGAAAATCGCAAAAAATAAGATCTGTGTTTAACAAACAGTTGTGAGTGTGACCCTTACACGTTTTGTCTATCAAGATAATCTTTACAAGTTATTAAGGCTAAATCGCCTTATTTCAGGCGATTTAGCAAAAACCCATTCAAAAATCCCATAGGCTTTAGAGCGAGGGAACCGTAGTGCTAAAATGCTAACTCACTTCCGCGTTTTGGCCTACAGAGTGACGTCGTAACTTCGGCACTCAAGAACTAAAACAAATACAAGCAAGCCTGCTTCATATGACAGAACAGAAGCAGAAGTAAACATGTGACAGAAGAAAGATTTACTAGCCAGGTAGTTTTAAACTCAGTTTCAGTGGAAGTAGGCTTTCTGAAGTGTACGGTGTGTATTGTAACTGGCAAGCAGCTTCCACCCTGCATTCAATGGCTGTCCTGCAGATCCTCCAAGCCGATCTCCTCCTCCGTGGGACGAGAAAGGCCGGGACCCAGCTGCCGATACGGACCTGAGGACCTTGAGGTTGTAATAATTGATGATCAGTTGAAATTCACAGACCACATTGCTAGAACTGCCCGGTCCTGCAGATTTGCCTTGCACAACATTAGGAGGATCAGGCCCTTCCTTACAGAGCATGCTACACAACTCCTTGTCCAAGCACTTGTTTTTATCCAGACTGGACTATTGTAATGCTCTCCTGGCTGGTCTTCCAGCTTGCTCTGTCAAACCTCTACACTGTGAAAAAAATATTGATGGTTTAACTTAAAAATGTAAGTAACCTGGTTGCCTTAAAATTTTAAGTTGATTGAACTGGAAAAAGTGAGTTAATACAATGAAGGAGATTAATATTGACATCCTCATCTGCTCTCCTGCCTGTGTTGAAGTAAAACAGAGCTGCTGAATCGAGTATTTCCCCCTGCTGTCATCCAGTCGTGTGAGTACAACACACAGAGTTAATATTGACATCCTCATCTGCTCTCCTGCCTGTGTTGAAGTAAAACAGAGCTGCTGAATCGAGTATTTCCCCCTGCTGTCATCCAGTCGTGTGAGTACAACACACAGAGTTAATACTGACATCAGGGCCTGAAATTAACTTTTTCGCCCACCGGCCACTGTGGCAGGTGGATTTAAAAATTCACCTGCCACTGAGACTTTTTACCAGCCACCTTTTTTTTTTTGCCTCATATTTTGCCTCAAAAATGGCTGGTAAAAAGAACAATATTGTGAAATTTCTGGGGGTTTTTTTCCTTCACCTTTATAGAAAGGTGAAAAAACCCCATGAATTTCACAATATTGTTCTTTCACTTTCACAAGAATACACATTTAAGTTCTCTCAAGTAATAATAATAACTCTAAGAACATACATTTTTTTAAATCTTTTTATTCATTGATTTTGACACTCACTCAACATATATAGTATAGGCTATATAGTATTCAACAGATAGACCTACCGCAGCTCGTATGTAAACAAATCACACGCGGCTGTGTTGATGGCTGATTTAGTCACGTAGACAGATCCTGACAGCTTTTAGTTACAGCGTTCAGGAACCGTTAACTATTAACTAAATTAATATTGTTATTACTGGTAAAGTTACCGGGTACCGGGTATTTTCTCACTGGTTCCCAACTCCCAACACACATCTGTGCAACTCTCATTGTACTGTCGGCTACATCAGCGTTACATTATCTCATCCCATCTCACCAACAGTTTAATACTCGCACATCCAAACATAGTCAGAAAAGGGCCTCGTCTTCTTCTGATCGCATGAACGTTACGAAAAAGTCGCTGTCATAAATCAGCCGCTCACGAACCTTGCCATTGCCGCCAATTGTCCACTTTGTATTCATCTTTTTGTTGGTTGTTTGTTTCAGCTGGCCTCTTTACCCCAGTAATGTGCCGCCACATTTTAGCTAAAGTCAAACGCAATGGCAGACTTAGTTGAAATGTAAAAATCCTTATGAATCACTCAATTCTCATTGGCTACCTGCCAATGTGGCAGGTAGATTGACAGTGTTACCCGCCAATAGAAAAATTCACCCGCATTTGGCAGGTGGTCGGGTGTTAATTTCAGGCCCTGACTGACATCCTCATCTGTCCTCCTGCCTGTGTTGAAGTGAAACAGAGCTGCTGAATCGAGTATTTCCCCCTGCTGTCATCCAGTCGTGTGAGTACAACACACAGAGTTAATATCGACATCCTCATCTGCTCTCCTGCCTGTGTTAAAGTAAAACAGAGCTGCTGAATCGAGTATTTCCACCTGCTGTCATCCAGTCGTGTGAGTACAACACACAGAGTTAATTTAACCATCAGAAACTCAAAATAATAAGTTATCTCAACTAAATAAATTATTATAAAGTTGATTTGACAAAAGAAAATATGTTGTGATAACAAATCTTGAAAATATTTTTTACAGTGTACAATTGATCCAGAATGCTGCAGCCAGAGTAGTCTTTAATGAGCCAAAGAGAGCACTCGTCGTCACTCCTCTCCTCTCAAAATTGCACTGATTGCCAGTTGCCGCTCGCATTAAATTTAAGGCACTGACGTTTGCCTACAGAACAACCACTGGCATTGCTCCCTCTTACCTAAACTCATTACTTCAGACTTATGTGCCATCCAGAAACTTGCACTCTGCTAGCGAATGTCGTCTTGTGGTACCATCTCAAAGAGGCACAAAATCTGTTTCTTGGACCTTTACCCATGACTGTTCCCTGCTGGTGGAATGATCTGCCTAACTCAACCAGAGCTTCTGAGTCAGTAGCCACTTTCAAGAAACTGCTGAAGACGTACAGTATCTTTTTCGGCAGATTCAGTAGTACTAACACTTTCTCTTCTCTTCTTTAAAACTGCACTAAAATTAAACTGAGAGGGGTTATAGCACTTGCGTATTGTTGTCCTACTGTTAGTTTAACTGCCTCTTTTGTTCTCATTTGTAAGTCGCTTGGATAAAAGCCTCTGCTAAATGAATAAATGTAAATAGTTTAGTCAATAAAATAAACAACACTGAGTGTTACATGTTTTCTTTTTTTTTTTTTTTGAGCTGTAGTAATTATACTACACACCTTGCGGGGGCATCAAGGAGTAATACTCTCAGGTATAAAACAGGTGTAGAGAGTACATGTAATGGAGGAGTAAGCTAAGCATGCATTAGAAATCCAAGAAATCAATGGTCCTGATTGGGAAACTGAAAGTTTGATGCTCAATCGAAAGTAAGCATTGTTTATTTTCTTATGTTGACTGGTTGATGTATGAGTATGTATTTTTTCTAATGTTATTTATTTATTTTGTAGAAGGACTTCACATACTGTGGCTTTTGTCTTTCTGTCACTCATGGTGGGACCCTTGTCTGAAACTATGCGAGCGAGTTTAGAGGCCCTGTGGCTTATTTCAGTGGTTTTCCGCACTGTTTTGGATCCCGAAGCTGAATTGTATGGGATTTTGGATCCACACTAAGGTTGACACTGGGAGGATTTGAGATTTGGATTTGTGGACTTGAGCTTTCATGGACATTACTGTAGTGTGGTTTCAACGTGATTATCCTTGGCATCATCATCATCTTCGTCATTCAGAAGAAAACAGATAAGACTTCCATTAGTATGATGCTGGGTGTTGAGTGAAAAAATAAAGTAAGATCTTTTGTGTGACTAGGAAAGAGTTTTGAAAGATAAATAAAAATGCAACAAATGAGAAAAGTTTGTTGATTGTTTTTCTGCAGATCACAGATTTGTTAAGATTGCTAATAAATACTTCCAATGTACTTTAAACACCATATAGTTAGTGAATCCCACCCAAAATAAGACAAATCAGATTAATAACTAAGTTATTTTGTGAGGTTAAAGAAGGAGTTGTAGTATTGCTCCATAGACCTCCATTCATTCTGCACTCCGCCTGCGAGCGCCCCCGTATGGACAGAGGCGTGTTACTGCAGCCAGTCCAGAAACCGGAAGTAACGAGACAGTGCCAAGACTCGGAACATTTAGCGATAGCGAACATGATCGGGTCAAAAAAGCTTAAATATTTTTGGTTTTGGCCCCAACTTTATTCAACTTTTTTCAGAAGTTCAGGAAAACTTGATTTAAAGTTTGGAGAATTATGAGCATGGTTTGCTAAATTGGGAATGTTTTTTGGAGTTGCAATATTGAAAGGGGCTTATTATTCTGTTACAGTATGTCTTTTTAGTCAAAATGTCATTGCAGTACACATTTAATTGCAACTGGTCTCTGTCTGAAAGGAGTCATTTAACAATTCAAGCACAAACCTAATAAACTAGCATATAATCTTGCTCTGCATAAAGCAATATTGATTTTATATTGTTTCTTGATTTATATTGTTTTTCTTATACAGTTTTCAGCTTTAATTTGTATAATTTCCATTCAAATTGTGATACTAACATATCATTAATATTGTTCAGTTGAATATCAGCAAATGATTTAATTCATAATAATTTTCAATTACAGTTACATTACATTTACTATAGACATTGTCTAAAATAACATTTAGTGTTAATTTAATGAAATTTAGTGATTCAATGTACTTCAATAATAAAAATTGTCTTTATAAATATATTGTTCAATTACATGCTTTTGTAAATTTGTTGTTCAAATAAATAATGTTCAGTGAAGGTCGCCTACATTAACCCTTACATTATTTATGAATATTGATGTTGAGTGATCAGTAAAATGGTTCAAGGTACTTTTCAGAACTAAATTAAACCTTAAACTAAGTTGTGCTGTTTTGATATTCATAAACATGGAAAAAAATGGTTTAACTGTATTTGTATACTTGGCAAATCTGGGAAGAAACCACACTGAGTTTGTGTGTAACAGTTCACACTGAAAACCACTTGTGTATTTCTTTAAAGTGGAGCCTAATTAATTTCATTGAAAAAAAAAACATTACATAACAAACATTCATTATTTATGAACATTATTGTGTGTAAGTTTTGTAAAAATGACAATTCATGTGATATCTCATATGTTTTCATATACCATATACCGTAAGTCAGACGGGATAACGCTGTTTTTTTTTTCCATTGAAATGCATAATTTCACTAAATGGAGTTGAGGAAACAATAATAACATGAAATCAAGTCCTGTTAAACTTTTTCAGACATTTTACATTTTAACTCACATTGCAGTGTTAAAATGTGTGTAAAGAACTTGAACAAGAAATACAAAAAAAATACAAAAAAAATTTTTTTCTGATCTCTAAATATTGTTTACTGCATCACTTTACATATTCATTAGCCTAAGTATTATTGATTTGAAAAGTTTTAATATCATAATATTTAGAAAATGCATTAACGTTATCCTGTAGGCCTTATGACATTTTGACTGGTGTGGTCACATGATTCTCAGTTAAACCACTTAAAATACATAGTTTAAAATTTAGATTTTAGTAACAAGTAAAAAAAAAAACATCCCCATAAAGATAATAACTACTTTGATGTAAAGTTTTAACCAATTTAATTTTTTTTTTTTTTTTTTTTTTTATCAGTTGAAAACCTTATTTGTCATTGATGTAAGCTCACGCGCTCTGCTCACGCACGCGGCTTCGGATGCGCGTGCGAGCATATGAGTGATTCGAGTATGAGTTGCTATGGCGACGCGTCTTATGAATTTTGAATGAAAATATCAACACTTTGATCGCTGTTGGTTGGTTGAGAGTCGAGGCGATTTCAGAGACTTTTGCTGAAAATTTTCTTGTGCTGAACTTGAGATTTTGAAGCTGTTCGGAGGATTTCAGAGAGAGAGGAGACTTTTATTCCAGGAGATCGGATAATATATCCTAGCTAACGCTACATCGTTTTATTTATTTTTATTTAATATTATTTCTGAGGACGCTTTAATTTGATTGTTCTTTTCTTGTTTTTGAGGGAGTTTTGGAGTTTTATTTTATTTATTATTGTTTATTTTTATTTTATTTTTATTTTTTAATTTTTTGGGGGGGGGGGGGGGGTTGGGGTATTTCTGAGTATTTTGGGTGGGGTATTACTGAGGTGGGGTATTTCATTGTATTGTATTGTATTTTGTATTGTATTGCTCTTGTTTGCAGGAGGATGCCAGGCCCGACCGGGACTCAGAGCCATGAGCTTATTCCTGGATATGTAACATCTCTGTCTTGTGAGTTTGTTTCTGTCTCCACAGGTCCGGCTGACAGGAAGAGAGAGTGGCAGAGAGACAGCCAGCAGAGCCCAGATGATGGACGTCCGTCCACTTCTTCTCAAGACTCTCGGAGAGCAAAGGCAAAGGTAGGGTGGCCAACAGTCCTGTTTTCACGTCCTGTCCTGGCCCTCCTGGCTGCTCTTTATAAAGTGATGAAAATGTCCTGGTTTTCAAAAAACTGCTGGGAAAGATCAGCTCTACAGCAAAATATAGATGGGCAACGAAGAAAAACAGGATAAAGAGGAAGAAAACTAAAGATATAAATATATTTTGTTAGTTCTTTTTGGCAAGTTTGTGAGAGATATATATTTGTTCAATTTGTAGGTATTTCTTTCAGTTATTTATTATTTATATATTTACTTTTGTAATACAGAAGAGACATTATTTCATTATTTTTGAAACCTGTCATAATAAAACGTTGAGTAACCTCTGAGAAGCCTATCTGAATTTGTGTCTTGTTAATGTAACAATTTTCTATTTATACAGAGGAGGAATAGCCTACTTTCAATGTATTGAAATTAATAAGGCATCTTTGAGTAAACTTTGAGTATCTGTTTGCTGGGCCGAGTGTCCTGGTTTTTGGTAATCAAAATATGGTCCCCCTAGGCAGAGGAAGAGGAGAAGCTTCATTCCCGTGACTGGAGCGGCATCACCCCAGACCAGAGGACTGTACCGATACCTGAGAGAAGAGCTGAGGGTAAATCAAATGACCATTGGAGAATATTATCACTGGAGTGTCATTAATTACCATATATGACCACACCATATTATATCAAAATACAACTGAAGCCAATAATCAGATTTAGTTTTTATTCCAAGACACATCATAACATATTTAAATAAGGATTGGGTACAAATTTCAAGAATAGCCATAATTTGAGTATCCGATGTTTAATAATTATGATTAGTTTGAAACATGCTTGTGTGTGCTATTCCCTGCTTTAGAGGATCATGGTCACACATGGTACACAACATTATAAGTTATTATTAATATTTGGTTGGTTCTCTTGTTTTTGCATGTGTTTTTAATTCAGCTTTATATAACAGCCTGGACAAAAATGATGTTGCCAAATTGTTTATGTTTTATTGAATTATTATCACAAATTAAACAATCGACTCCCAGCTTAACTGTGCAATATGACTACAAAATCTTACACACATTTATAATAACATTTAAATGCAAGACAAGAGTGCAGATGTCAGATTTCCTGGGCCGGACGTCACTTGTGTTCACTATTGTATATCGCTGTAATTGTAAATGTAAGGGAGGAAAGGAAAGCATGTGTGTGTGTGTGTGTGTGTGTGTGTGTGTGTGTGTGTAATCAGGCACTAGGATGATTGGGACGAACATATTTAACTGTTGTAATCCCATGTTGTTCTTTCTTCATGATGTCAAGCCTCAGTATTTACGGTTTCTTGTGTTAATGTTTTTACCTTTCTTCAAGGCATCTGTGCTTTCTTACGGAGAATCGGGAAGGCTGTAAAGCTGGACTGCAGTGAGGTCGATATACTTGTGTCCACATATCCCTCCTGCAATCCCACGGATGTCCAGCAGGATTCATCCGAGTTTTACTGGGCAACACCAGTGCATCCGTGTCCATCTGGAGTCCAGCTGCCGGTTAATGCCGATCCGGACGATCCCGAACACTCATGCACATCTGTCCTGGACCCAGAGCCGGCAGTGGCACGAGATCTAGAGCTGATGTCTTTCTCAGGATTGTCCAGTCTCTCTAGTATCGAGCTGACGCCGGACTCTATTCAGGACGATCCTGACGATGCATCGTCTGTCCCGGGTGAGTCTATGGTCATTATTATTACTGTCAGTACTTTCATTATAACCGAGTTGTGTTGTGTTCATCTTGTGTACCTAATTATTAAAGTCCCCCGCTGGTCAATCAATTCATCCCTTTAAACTCATCTTTGATCACCAAATAATTCCATATTTAAATGTTTTTTTCTTTGAAAAAACAATCCGTCACGCCTTAAAATAGTTTGAATGTAACTCGACACCCTTGCCTCATTTAGTATGCTCGGTTCTATGAATATGCAAATGAGCCCCGCCTCCACTCACTCACTCAGCCCAGAGATCCACTGGTTGACGATCACACGTTGATCTGATTGGTTACAAGGTGGTTTGTGACGTCAGAAACACCAGCGATTTCACACCGTGTTTTTGAGACTGTCTTTGGTTCACTGCAGTTTTAAGGAGGAAATACTCTGAAAATACTTGAAAAATGTCCCACTTTTCCAGTTGTCTCACCTCACAATTGAATTCTTTCTTCATTATGTCTTCCCTCAGATTTTGCTGAGAGCCAAACAAAGAAGAAGAAGAAGAAAGATGTGGGTGCGTTTCTCCGTAGGAAATGGAGGGCTATGATAGCGCCGGCTGTTGGTAAGTCTATTATTAGTCTATTGTCATTCTTTTCGTTATAGTTGTAGACTTTTGCTCTAGTCTACGGTTTATGTTATTCTTGTTCCCCTTAAATTATTAGTGTTCAACATTCAGCATCTATTTTATTTTTCACTATAATCTAGCGGTGGGAATCTTTTGGTGCTTCGCGATTCGAAGCGATTCTCGATTTTGAATCAAATTTCGATTTGAAATGAGCATTTTGATTGTAGTTTACTGTTGTGTGTTACTTCTCTTATTTGACTGCGGTACACAGTTTAATAGCTCTAGAGAAAAAAAGAAAATCCGACTGAATTAAATGTGAACCTTGAAATGTATTTAGTTTTTTAGGAATGAGTGCATGAAAATAGTTACACATCCGGTTTTCTTCCATTTGAAAAGGCATTTTTGTGTGTGGGCTGTAGTCATATACGTTTACATAAGGGATTTATTAATATGAAAATGATTTTGTGATTCTCTACTGTAACCCATGACACAGTCACAAGCTGTTATAAGTCCATCACTTTTTTGCCGTTTTATTGCCTTTCCATGATTTGATTTGGTCGTCTTTGTTTTGTCCGAAGTTGGCGTGGCGTAATTGAATTTATTTTTCCATTTTTTCTTTTTTTTAGAAAAACAATCAAGAAGGAGGGTGAAGAAAGGCTCATTCATCCAACGAACATGGAAAACTCTAAAGGTTTCCGCTCTTGGTTGTTACGGGGACGACACAGTGGACCCAGATCCAGCAGATCTACAGCCACAAATATCTGTCCTCTCCAGGGACTTAACCGAGCCAGGTCCATCTCACCGCGAGATCAGTTCTGACCAGTTACCCTTCTCAGGTCCATCTCACCGCGAGATCAGTTTAGACACGTCACCCTTCTCAAGTCCATCTGGTTCCCAGTCAAGTTTCTTTTGCTCCGATTCATCGTCTGCTCCATGTCTGACCGATCTTCTCTCAGAGTTATCAATTTTAATGGGAGATTACGAGCCTGTTTCCAGTTAATCCAGTCTCAAGCTGATCCTGAGCTGAGTTGTAGGGCTGTGCACACGTTTCTTTTCTGTATTGACTAAGCCTGAATTGCGGAAGAATCATCAAACTGAAGCTGAAATTGGGCAACCTGATATACACGGACACTGTTGGTTGAGGACTAAATTGGACTTAGTGTGATTTCAATTTTCCATGTTGCTGTTGTTGTTGTTTTTTCTTGATTGTTTCAAGTCCTTTTGTATTTTATTTTCATTTTTTACATTTTTTATTCTGATTGAATATTGTATTGGTTTCTCTCATCTTTTCCTATTTTGTTTCTAAGGTGACGAGAGTTGAAAGGAGAATTTAAAGGGTAATTGGGTGAAAGAATTGTAGCTAGAATTAGATTCAAACGTAGCTAAAATTAGGTCAGACGCGTCTCAAGCCACTGTCGTTACCCACGTGACACCTGACACCTGGAGGGGCGTGATTGGGAGGAACGGCCCCCCCGACCTGAACCCGAGTGGTGTTCAGTTATTGGACTTCTGTGCTAGTTACAGTTTGTCCATAACGAACACCATGTTCAAGCATAAGGGTGTCCACCAGTGCACGTGGCACCAGGACACCCTAGGCCGTAGGTCGATGATCGACTTTGTGGTCGTTTCATCTGACCTGCGGCCGTATGTCTTGGACACTCGGGTGAAGAGAGGGGCGGAGCTGTCAACTGATCACCACCTGGTGGTGAGTTGGATCCGATGGCGGGGGAGGAGGCTGGACGGACTCGGCAGACCCAAGCGTACTGTAAGGGTTTGCTGGGAACGTTTGGCCGAATCTCCTGTCAGAAAGATCTTCAACTCTCACCTCCGGCAGAGCTACGACCAGATCCCGAAGGAGGCTGGAGATATTGAGTCTGAGTGGACCATGTTCTCCACCTCCATTGTCGAAGCGGCTGCTCGGAGCTGTGGCCGTAAGGTCTCCGGTGCCTGTCGAGGCGGCAATCCTCGAACCCGGTGGTGGACACCGGAAGTAAAGGATGCCGTCAAGCTGAAGAAGGAGTCCTATCGGGCCTGGTTGGCTCGTGGGACTCCGGAGGCAGCTGACAGGTACCGGCAGGCCAAGCGGACTGCGGCCCGGGTGGTCGTGGAGGCAAAAACTCGGGCCTGGGAGGAGTTCGGTGAGGCCATGGAGAAGGACTATCGGCTGGCCTCGAAGAAATTCTGGCAAACTGTCCGGCGCCTCAGGAAGGGGAAACAGTCCCCTACCAATGCTGTTTACAGTAGGGGTGGGCGGCTGTTGACCTCGACTGGGGATGTCGTCGGACGGTGGAAGGAATACTTCGAGGACCTCCTCAATCCCGCCGTCACGTCTTCCATTGAGGAAGCAGAGGCTGAGGGTTCGGAGGTGGACTCGTCCATCACCCTAGCTGAGGTCACCGAGGTAGTCAAGAAACTCCTCGGTGGCAAGGCACCGGGGGTGGATGAGATCCGCCCCGAATACCTTAAGTCTCTGGATGCTGTGGGGCTGTCTTGGTTGACACGCCTCTGCAGCATCGCGTGGCGGTCGGGGACAGTGCCTCTGGGATGGCAGACCGGGGTGGTGGTTCCTCTTTTTAAGAAGGGGGACCGGAGGGTGTGTTCCAACTATAGGGGGATCACACTTCTCAGCCTCCCTGGGAAAGTCTATGCCAGGGTACTGGAGAGGAGAATACGGCCGATAGTGGAACCTCGGATTCAGGAGGAACAGTGCGGTTTTCGTCCTGGCCGTGGAACACTGGACCAGCTCTATACTCTCTACAGGGTGCTGGAGGGTTCATGGGAGTTTGCCCAACCAGTCCACATGTGTTTTGTGGATTTGGAGAAGGCATTCGACTGTGTCCCCCGAGGCGGCCTGTGGAGGGTGCTCCGGGAATATGGGGTCCGGGGTCCTTTGCTAAGGGCTGTCCGATCCCTGTATGACCGAAGCAGGAGCTTGGTTCGCATTGCCAGTAGTAAGTCAGACTTCTTCCCGGTGCATGTTGGACTCCGGCAGGGCTGCCCTTTGTCGCCGGTTCTGTTCATAATTTTTATGGACAGAATTTCTAGGCGCAGCCAGGGGCCGGAGGGTGTCAGATTTGGGGACCACACGATTTCATCTCTGCTCTTCGCGGATGATGTTGTCGTGTTGGCCCCTTCATACCAGGACCTTCAGCATGCACTGGGACGGTTTGCAGCCGAGTGTGAAGCGGCTGGGATGAAAATAAGCACCTCCAAATCCGAGGCCATGGTCCTCAGCCGGAAAAGGGTGGCTTGCCCACTTCAGGTTGGTGGAGAGATCCTTCCTCAAGTGGAGGAGTTTAAGTATCTTGGGGTTTTGTTCACGAGTGAGGGAGGGATGGAACGGGAGATTGACAGACGGATCGGTGCAGCTTCAGCAGTAATGCGGTCGATGTACCGATCTGTTGTGGTGAAGAAGGAGCTGAGCCGTAAGGCAAAGCTCTCGATTTACCAGTCAATCTACGTTCCTACTCTCACCTATGGTCATGAGCTTTGGGTCATGACCGAAAGGACAAGATCCCGGATACAGGCGGCTGAAATGAGCTTTCTCCGCAGGGTGGCTGGGCGATCCCTTAGAGATAGGGTGAGAAGCTCGGTCACTCGGGAGGAGCTCAGAGTAGAGCCGCTGCTCCTCCACATCGAGAGGGGTCAGCTGAGGTGGCTCGGGCATCTGTTCCGGATGCCTCCTGGACGCCTTCCTGGGGAGGTGTTCCGGGCACGTCCCACTGGGCGGAGGCCCCGGGGAAGACCTAGGACACGCTGGAGAGACTATGTCTCCCGGCTGGCCTGGGAACGCCTCGGTATCCCCCCAGAAGAGCTGGAGGAAGTGTCTGGGGAGAGGGAAGTCTGGGCATCTCTGCTTAGACTGCTGCCCCCGCGACCCGGCCCCGGATGAGCGGAAGAAGATGTGTGATGTGTGTGTGCGTCTCAAGCCATTATATGGCTGGAACTGCAAATACGGCTGGAGCGTTTGGTTGTTGGTTGTAGAGCGAGACACTGCTTCACTGCTGCTCGCCCTGCGATCGATTGCCAAACTCACTTTCTTTACACTCACTTACAATCGAACATTTTCCTATACGTGACTCGTGCGTCTACACTACACCCGTACCACTAAAAAGACGGATTATACCCAAGTCTTGAGTCATAAATTAGTATAAATACTAATAGCATCACCTTTTTGTATTTTATTTATTTTTATTTATTTTCATTCCTAGAATATCCAGATCCACCATTTTCACATTTATTTCCATTTTCACATTTATCTCCCAGTTTAAAGCTAGACTAAAGATGCATTTATTTAGCCAGGCGTTCATATAAAATGTTTATCTTACAGTTACTGTAAATTTGGCCTCTAGTTCATAAACGCCAGAGGAGAACTGGCCCCCGACTGAGCCTGGGTTTCTTCCAAGGTTTTTTTTTTTTTCTCCATCGGGTCACTTGATGGAGTTTTTCGGTTCCTTGCCACTGTTGCCTTTGGCTCGCTCAGTTGGGGATATTCAAATTAAATGACCCATCATACCATTGATCAGCTCCACCAAACTTGGATGTCTTTTTTTTCCAGCAATAAACAAACACTGTTATGTTCTTTTGATTGATACTGTGAAGCAGATTTGATACAATCTGTAATGTAAAAAGTGCTTTTTAAATATATTTGACTTGACTATTCTACACACTTTGTATTCATGTATAATGTATGCTTGTATAATGTATTCTTGTATAATGGCTGTTATTGTTCATTAACTTTTATTGTTCAGTAAATAATATTTTGTAATAATAATAAATTGGCGTACCTGATTTTGAGAGATGTTGTGTGTGTTCGACCGCTTAACACTGTGATTGCTATCAGGATATGAGGAGAATTTCAACCCGCATAATAAAAAAATTAATTGTAGACAGTCACCTATTGCACCTCAGCATTTTCCACACACTTTTATCTTTATATGGAAAAAAATGATATTCTTCAGGAGGGCAGGTCCTCTATCCACCTTCTTTTTAATGTAATACCAAGGTATCAAAAATACAAGTACATATCAAAAATGTAAAACTTACATACAATTAAATGATAATAAAATCCATAATTTATGCATGGGCCTATACATAGAGATTTCATATAGCCTATATATACATGTAAAAACAAGAAAAACAGAACAGAAAACTTTAATGAAATGAGTTAAAAAGTTGAAACAAGGTTACTGAGCTTTAAGATTCTCAGATGATGAAATATTTGGATGTACTGTTGGACCTCTCTCCTAAAAACGGTGAATTTGAAAAGAGAATTTAATTGCAATAATAGAATAATAATAAAGTATTCATTCGTTTGAGCTTTCTGTATATTAAAAAAAATGCCAAACATTACATCCTTAAAAAAAGAGAGAGAAACCCGGAAGAACATGCAGTTAATGAAGCATCTCGTCTGACTGTTTACTGATAAACCTGCTCCCTTTCAGGTACATGAACCGTACATTTGCACTCATGTGAATATTAGTGACTAAATCTAATTTTGCTAGGTTAGGTATTGTGTTGTATTGTTGAGTGATACGGGGCGAATCCAATGTAAAATGCGAGAGTTTTCAGCTGGAGAGCACGCGGTTCGCGCGCAAATCGTTTATGTGTTTATCAGTAGAGTGATTTAATGAGTTGAAGGTCGATATATGATCTGTGTTTTCACGTGTGTGTGTGTGTGTGTGTGTGTGTGTGTGTGTGTTTTATGTCAGATTGAGGCTTGTGAATATAGACAGTGTCGCTGTTTTAGGATGCGCACTACTTTAAGTGCACTCATTTATTCACAGTGAACTTGGGATGCGTTGATTTAAAGGAGAAGTACATACTCATGCACTTGTGTATAACATTATAGAAATAATAGAGCTCATGCATTGTTGTGTAATAATTATTCATTTATTGCCAAGATTGATTCTAAGTAAAAACTCTGTTAATGAAGCATCTCGTCTGACTGTTTACTGATAAGCTGCTCCCTTTCAGGAGTGCTACATTAGCAGGGTTAAATTTGTGTAAAAATTTTAGTGAAATGTCTTTCAAACTCAAAGTCCATACTGGCAAAGTCAATATGGTCAATAAAGTTCATCCAATATGACGCCACATATGGAGTTGTTACAAGCTCCTTTTAAAAGAGATCTAATTCTAGAATTACGGGATGAAGGATGCGACAAACCGTTTTCCTACTGGGAGTTCACATGGGGTTTTGTTTTATCTGTGTGGCTGTTGTAATGATATAGAATCTGAATGTGATTTTATGATTATTTTGCTCTGTCCCTACAGCACTGTGGTCAACTGTGGTTGTATTAGTGTGTGTGTGTGTGTGTGTGTGTGTGTGTGTGTGTGTGTGTGTGTGTGTACTCTATAGTGTAGGCTTCTGTATTAACTGATCAGGTTGAATGGGCACACTGGCATTATATAGTTATCGTCTAAGTTCGTAAGGAGGATTTGAGACAGCAATTTCACTACAACTTGTGAAATGAAAAAAAGAAAATGCACTGAATTGGTACCAGTTCAAAGTTGATAAATCTACAATCAGTAGAGTGCCGAAGTGATGACGTCACTTTGTAGGACAACTCGGAAGCTAGCGGCGCATGGGTTCCCTCTGTCGAAAAGCTATGCATTTTCCCCCATAGACTTTTGGAAAATCGCAAAAAATAAGATCTGTGTTTAACAAACAGTTGTGAGTGTGACCCTTACACGTTTTGTCTATCAAGATAATCTTTACAAGTTATTAAGGCTAAATCGCCTTATTTCAGGCGATTTAGCAAAAACCCATTCAAAAATCCCATAGGCTTTAGAGCGAGGGAACCGTAGTGCTAAAATGCTAACTCACTTCCGCGTTTTGGCCTACAGAGTGACGTCGTAACTTCGGCACTCAAGAACTAAAACAAATACAAGCAAGCCTGCTTCATATGACAGAACAGAAGCAGAAGTAAACATGTGACAGAAGAAAGATTTACTAGCCAGGTAGTTTTAAACTCAGTTTCAGTGGAAGTAGGCTTTCTGAAGTGTACGGTGTGTATTGTAACTGGCAAGCAGCTTCCACCCTGCATTCAATGGCTGTCCTGCAGATCCTCCAAGCCGATCTCCTCCTCCGTGGGACGAGAAAGGCCGGGACCCAGCTGCCGATACGGACCTGAGGACCTTGAGGTTGTAATAATTGATGATCAGTTGAAATTCACAGACCACATTGCTAGAACTGCCCGGTCCTGCAGATTTGCCTTGCACAACATTAGGAGGATCAGGCCCTTCCTTACAGAGCATGCTACACAACTCCTTGTCCAAGCACTTGTTTTTATCCAGACTGGACTATTGTAATGCTCTCCTGGCTGGTCTTCCAGCTTGCTCTGTCAAACCTCTACACTGTGAAAAAAATATTGATGGTTTAACTTAAAAATGTAAGTAACCTGGTTGCCTTAAAATTTTAAGTTGATTGAACTGGAAAAAGTGAGTTAATACAATGAAGGAGATTAATATTGACATCCTCATCTGCTCTCCTGCCTGTGTTGAAGTAAAACAGAGCTGCTGAATCGAGTATTTCCCCCTGCTGTCATCCAGTCGTGTGAGTACAACACACAGAGTTAATATTGACATCCTCATCTGCTCTCCTGCCTGTGTTGAAGTAAAACAGAGCTGCTGAATCGAGTATTTCCCCCTGCTGTCATCCAGTCGTGTGAGTACAACACACAGAGTTAATACTGACATCAGGGCCTGAAATTAACTTTTTCGCCCACCGGCCACTGTGGCAGGTGGATTTAAAAATTCACCTGCCACTGAGACTTTTTACCAGCCACCTTTTTTTTTTTGCCTCATATTTTGCCTCAAAAATGGCTGGTAAAAAGAACAATATTGTGAAATTTCTGGGGGTTTTTTTCCTTCACCTTTATAGAAAGGTGAAAAAACCCCATGAATTTCACAATATTGTTCTTTCACTTTCACAAGAATACACATTTAAGTTCTCTCAAGTAATAATAATAACTCTAAGAACATACATTTTTTTAAATCTTTTTATTCATTGATTTTGACACTCACTCAACATATATAGTATAGGCTATATAGTATTCAACAGATAGACCTACCGCAGCTCGTATGTAAACAAATCACACGCGGCTGTGTTGATGGCTGATTTAGTCACGTAGACAGATCCTGACAGCTTTTAGTTACAGCGTTCAGGAACCGTTAACTATTAACTAAATTAATATTGTTATTACTGGTAAAGTTACCGGGTACCGGGTATTTTCTCACTGGTTCCCAACTCCCAACACACATCTGTGCAACTCTCATTGTACTGTCGGCTACATCAGCGTTACATTATCTCATCCCATCTCACCAACAGTTTAATACTCGCACATCCAAACATAGTCAGAAAAGGGCCTCGTCTTCTTCTGATCGCATGAACGTTACGAAAAAGTCGCTGTCATAAATCAGCCGCTCACGAACCTTGCCATTGCCGCCAATTGTCCACTTTGTATTCATCTTTTTGTTGGTTGTTTGTTTCAGCTGGCCTCTTTACCCCAGTAATGTGCCGCCACATTTTAGCTAAAGTCAAACGCAATGGCAGACTTAGTTGAAATGTAAAAATCCTTATGAATCACTCAATTCTCATTGGCTACCTGCCAATGTGGCAGGTAGATTGACAGTGTTACCCGCCAATAGAAAAATTCACCCGCATTTGGCAGGTGGTCGGGTGTTAATTTCAGGCCCTGACTGACATCCTCATCTGTCCTCCTGCCTGTGTTGAAGTGAAACAGAGCTGCTGAATCGAGTATTTCCCCCTGCTGTCATCCAGTCGTGTGAGTACAACACACAGAGTTAATATCGACATCCTCATCTGCTCTCCTGCCTGTGTTAAAGTAAAACAGAGCTGCTGAATCGAGTATTTCCACCTGCTGTCATCCAGTCGTGTGAGTACAACACACAGAGTTAATTTAACCATCAGAAACTCAAAATAATAAGTTATCTCAACTAAATAAATTATTATAAAGTTGATTTGACAAAAGAAAATATGTTGTGATAACAAATCTTGAAAATATTTTTTACAGTGTACAATTGATCCAGAATGCTGCAGCCAGAGTAGTCTTTAATGAGCCAAAGAGAGCACTCGTCGTCACTCCTCTCCTCTCAAAATTGCACTGATTGCCAGTTGCCGCTCGCATTAAATTTAAGGCACTGACGTTTGCCTACAGAACAACCACTGGCATTGCTCCCTCTTACCTAAACTCATTACTTCAGACTTATGTGCCATCCAGAAACTTGCACTCTGCTAGCGAATGTCGTCTTGTGGTACCATCTCAAAGAGGCACAAAATCTGTTTCTTGGACCTTTACCCATGACTGTTCCCTGCTGGTGGAATGATCTGCCTAACTCAACCAGAGCTTCTGAGTCAGTAGCCACTTTCAAGAAACTGCTGAAGACGTACAGTATCTTTTTCGGCAGATTCAGTAGTACTAACACTTTCTCTTCTCTTCTTTAAAACTGCACTAAAATTAAACTGAGAGGGGTTATAGCACTTGCGTATTGTTGTCCTACTGTTAGTTTAACTGCCTCTTTTGTTCTCATTTGTAAGTCGCTTGGATAAAAGCCTCTGCTAAATGAATAAATGTAAATAGTTTAGTCAATAAAATAAACAACACTGAGTGTTACATGTTTTCTTTTTTTTTTTTTTTGAGCTGTAGTAATTATACTACACACCTTGCGGGGGCATCAAGGAGTAATACTCTCAGGTATAAAACAGGTGTAGAGAGTACATGTAATGGAGGAGTAAGCTAAGCATGCATTAGAAATCCAAGAAATCAATGGTCCTGATTGGGAAACTGAAAGTTTGATGCTCAATCGAAAGTAAGCATTGTTTATTTTCTTATGTTGACTGGTTGATGTATGAGTATGTATTTTTTCTAATGTTATTTATTTATTTTGTAGAAGGACTTCACATACTGTGGCTTTTGTCTTTCTGTCACTCATGGTGGGACCCTTGTCTGAAACTATGCGAGCGAGTTTAGAGGCCCTGTGGCTTATTTCAGTGGTTTTCCGCACTGTTTTGGATCCCGAAGCTGAATTGTATGGGATTTTGGATCCACACTAAGGTTGACACTGGGAGGATTTGAGATTTGGATTTGTGGACTTGAGCTTTCATGGACATTACTGTAGTGTGGTTTCAACGTGATTATCCTTGGCATCATCATCATCTTCGTCATTCAGAAGAAAACAGATAAGACTTCCATTAGTATGATGCTGGGTGTTGAGTGAAAAAATAAAGTAAGATCTTTTGTGTGACTAGGAAAGAGTTTTGAAAGATAAATAAAAATGCAACAAATGAGAAAAGTTTGTTGATTGTTTTTCTGCAGATCACAGATTTGTTAAGATTGCTAATAAATACTTCCAATGTACTTTAAACACCATATAGTTAGTGAATCCCACCCAAAATAAGACAAATCAGATTAATAACTAAGTTATTTTGTGAGGTTAAAGAAGGAGTTGTAGTATTGCTCCATAGACCTCCATTCATTCTGCACTCCGCCTGCGAGCGCCCCCGTATGGACAGAGGCGTGTTACTGCAGCCAGTCCAGAAACCGGAAGTAACGAGACAGTGCCAAGACTCGGAACATTTAGCGATAGCGAACATGATCGGGTCAAAAAAGCTTAAATATTTTTGGTTTTGGCCCCAACTTTATTCAACTTTTTTCAGAAGTTCAGGAAAACTTGATTTAAAGTTTGGAGAATTATGAGCATGGTTTGCTAAATTGGGAATGTTTTTTGGAGTTGCAATATTGAAAGGGGCTTATTATTCTGTTACAGTATGTCTTTTTAGTCAAAATGTCATTGCAGTACACATTTAATTGCAACTGGTCTCTGTCTGAAAGGAGTCATTTAACAATTCAAGCACAAACCTAATAAACTAGCATATAATCTTGCTCTGCATAAAGCAATATTGATTTTATATTGTTTCTTGATTTATATTGTTTTTCTTATACAGTTTTCAGCTTTAATTTGTATAATTTCCATTCAAATTGTGATACTAACATATCATTAATATTGTTCAGTTGAATATCAGCAAATGATTTAATTCATAATAATTTTCAATTACAGTTACATTACATTTACTATAGACATTGTCTAAAATAACATTTAGTGTTAATTTAATGAAATTTAGTGATTCAATGTACTTCAATAATAAAAATTGTCTTTATAAATATATTGTTCAATTACATGCTTTTGTAAATTTGTTGTTCAAATAAATAATGTTCAGTGAAGGTCGCCTACATTAACCCTTACATTATTTATGAATATTGATGTTGAGTGATCAGTAAAATGGTTCAAGGTACTTTTCAGAACTAAATTAAACCTTAAACTAAGTTGTGCTGTTTTGATATTCATAAACATGGAAAAAAATGGTTTAACTGTATTTGTATACTTGGCAAATCTGGGAAGAAACCACACTGAGTTTGTGTGTAACAGTTCACACTGAAAACCACTTGTGTATTTCTTTAAAGTGGAGCCTAATTAATTTCATTGAAAAAAAAAACATTACATAACAAACATTCATTATTTATGAACATTATTGTGTGTAAGTTTTGTAAAAATGACAATTCATGTGATATCTCATATGTTTTCATATACCATATACCGTAAGTCAGACGGGATAACGCTGTTTTTTTTTTCCATTGAAATGCATAATTTCACTAAATGGAGTTGAGGAAACAATAATAACATGAAATCAAGTCCTGTTAAACTTTTTCAGACATTTTACATTTTAACTCACATTGCAGTGTTAAAATGTGTGTAAAGAACTTGAACAAGAAATACAAAAAAAATACAAAAAAAATTTTTTTCTGATCTCTAAATATTGTTTACTGCATCACTTTACATATTCATTAGCCTAAGTATTATTGATTTGAAAAGTTTTAATATCATAATATTTAGAAAATGCATTAACGTTATCCTGTAGGCCTTATGACATTTTGACTGGTGTGGTCACATGATTCTCAGTTAAACCACTTAAAATACATAGTTTAAAATTTAGATTTTAGTAACAAGTAAAAAAAAAAACATCCCCATAAAGATAATAACTACTTTGATGTAAAGTTTTAACCAATTTAATTTTTTTTTTTTTTTTTTTTTTTATCAGTTGAAAACCTTATTTGTCATTGATGTAAGCTCACGCGCTCTGCTCACGCACGCGGCTTCGGATGCGCGTGCGAGCATATGAGTGATTCGAGTATGAGTTGCTATGGCGACGCGTCTTATGAATTTTGAATGAAAATATCAACACTTTGATCGCTGTTGGTTGGTTGAGAGTCGAGGCGATTTCAGAGACTTTTGCTGAAAATTTTCTTGTGCTGAACTTGAGATTTTGAAGCTGTTCGGAGGATTTCAGAGAGAGAGGAGACTTTTATTCCAGGAGATCGGATAATATATCCTAGCTAACGCTACATCGTTTTATTTATTTTTATTTAATATTATTTCTGAGGACGCTTTAATTTGATTGTTCTTTTCTTGTTTTTGAGGGAGTTTTGGAGTTTTATTTTATTTATTATTGTTTATTTTTATTTTATTTTTATTTTTTAATTTTTTTTGGGGGGGGGGGGGTTGGGGTATTTCTGAGTATTTTGGGTGGGGTATTACTGAGGTGGGGTATTTCATTGTATTGTATTGTATTTTGTATTGTATTGCTCTTGTTTGCAGGAGGATGCCAGGCCCGACCGGGACTCAGAGCCATGAGCTTATTCCTGGATATGTAACATCTCTGTCTTGTGAGTTTGTTTCTGTCTCCACAGGTCCGGCTGACAGGAAGAGAGAGTGGCAGAGAGACAGCCAGCAGAGCCCAGATGATGGACGTCCGTCCACTTCTTCTCAAGACTCTCGGAGAGCAAAGGCAAAGGTAGGGTGGCCAACAGTCCTGTTTTCACGTCCTGTCCTGGCCCTCCTGGCTGCTCTTTATAAAGTGATGAAAATGTCCTGGTTTTCAAAAAACTGCTGGGAAAGATCAGCTCTACAGCAAAATATAGATGGGCAACGAAGAAAAACAGGATAAAGAGGAAGAAAACTAAAGATATAAATATATTTTGTTAGTTCTTTTTGGCAAGTTTGTGAGAGATATATATTTGTTCAATTTGTAGGTATTTCTTTCAGTTATTTATTATTTATATATTTACTTTTGTAATACAGAAGAGACATTATTTCATTATTTTTGAAACCTGTCATAATAAAACGTTGAGTAACCTCTGAGAAGCCTATCTGAATTTGTGTCTTGTTAATGTAACAATTTTCTATTTATACAGAGGAGGAATAGCCTACTTTCAATGTATTGAAATTAATAAGGCATCTTTGAGTAAACTTTGAGTATCTGTTTGCTGGGCCGAGTGTCCTGGTTTTTGGTAATCAAAATATGGTCCCCCTAGGCAGAGGAAGAGGAGAAGCTTCATTCCCGTGACTGGAGCGGCATCACCCCAGACCAGAGGACTGTACCGATACCTGAGAGAAGAGCTGAGGGTAAATCAAATGACCATTGGAGAATATTATCACTGGAGTGTCATTAATTACCATATATGACCACACCATATTATATCAAAATACAACTGAAGCCAATAATCAGATTTAGTTTTTATTCCAAGACACATCATAACATATTTAAATAAGGATTGGGTACAAATTTCAAGAATAGCCATAATTTGAGTATCCGATGTTTAATAATTATGATTAGTTTGAAACATGCTTGTGTGTGCTATTCCCTGCTTTAGAGGATCATGGTCACACATGGTACACAACATTATAAGTTATTATTAATATTTGGTTGGTTCTCTTGTTTTTGCATGTGTTTTTAATTCAGCTTTATATAACAGCCTGGACAAAAATGATGTTGCCAAATTGTTTATGTTTTATTGAATTATTATCACAAATTAAACAATCGACTCCCAGCTTAACTGTGCAATATGACTACAAAATCTTACACACATTTATAATAACATTTAAATGCAAGACAAGAGTGCAGATGTCAGATTTCCTGGGCCGGACGTCACTTGTGTTCACTATTGTATATCGCTGTAATTGTAAATGTAAGGGAGGAAAGGAAAGCATGTGTGTGTGTGTGTGTGTGTGTGTGTGTGTGTGTGTGTAATCAGGCACTAGGATGATTGGGACGAACATATTTAACTGTTGTAATCCCATGTTGTTCTTTCTTCATGATGTCAAGCCTCAGTATTTACGGTTTCTTGTGTTAATGTTTTTACCTTTCTTCAAGGCATCTGTGCTTTCTTACGGAGAATCGGGAAGGCTGTAAAGCTGGACTGCAGTGAGGTCGATATACTTGTGTCCACATATCCCTCCTGCAATCCCACGGATGTCCAGCAGGATTCATCCGAGTTTTACTGGGCAACACCAGTGCATCCGTGTCCATCTGGAGTCCAGCTGCCGGTTAATGCCGATCCGGACGATCCCGAACACTCATGCACATCTGTCCTGGACCCAGAGCCGGCAGTGGCACGAGATCTAGAGCTGATGTCTTTCTCAGGATTGTCCAGTCTCTCTAGTATCGAGCTGACGCCGGACTCTATTCAGGACGATCCTGACGATGCATCGTCTGTCCCGGGTGAGTCTATGGTCATTATTATTACTGTCAGTACTTTCATTATAACCGAGTTGTGTTGTGTTCATCTTGTGTACCTAATTATTAAAGTCCCCCGCTGGTCAATCAATTCATCCCTTTAAACTCATCTTTGATCACCAAATAATTCCATATTTAAATGTTTTTTTCTTTGAAAAAACAATCCGTCACGCCTTAAAATAGTTTGAATGTAACTCGACACCCTTGCCTCATTTAGTATGCTCGGTTCTATGAATATGCAAATGAGCCCCGCCTCCACTCACTCACTCAGCCCAGAGATCCACTGGTTGACGATCACACGTTGATCTGATTGGTTACAAGGTGGTTTGTGACGTCAGAAACACCAGCGATTTCACACCGTGTTTTTGAGACTGTCTTTGGTTCACTGCAGTTTTAAGGAGGAAATACTCTGAAAATACTTGAAAAATTTCCCACTTTTCCAGTTGTCTCACCTCACAATTGAATTCTTTCTTCATTATGTCTTCCCTCAGATTTTGCTGAGAGCCAAACAAAGAAGAAGAAGAAGAAAGATGTGGGTGCGTTTCTCCGTAGGAAATGGAGGGCTATGATAGCGCCGGCTGTTGGTAAGTCTATTATTAGTCTATTGTCATTCTTTTCGTTATAGTTGTAGACTTTTGCTCTAGTCTACGGTTTATGTTATTCTTGTTCCCCTTAAATTATTAGTGTTCAACATTCAGCATCTATTTTATTTTTCACTATAATCTAGCGGTGGGAATCTTTTGGTGCTTCGCGATTCGAAGCGATTCTCGATTTTGAATCAAATTTCGATTTGAAATGAGCATTTTGATTGTAGTTTACTGTTGTGTGTTACTTCTCTTATTTGACTGCGGTACACAGTTTAATAGCTCTAGAGAAAAAAAGAAAATCCGACTGAATTAAATTTGAACCTTGAAATGTATTTAGTTTTTTAGGAATGAGTGCATGAAAATAGTTACACATCCGGTTTTCTTCCATTTGAAAAGACATTTTTGTGTGTGGGCTGTAGTCATATACGTTTACATAAGGGATTTATTAATATGAAAATGATTTTGTGATTCTCTACTGTAACCCATGACACAGTCACAAGCTGTTATAAGTCCATCACTTTTTTGCCGTTTTATTGCCTTTCCATGATTTGATTTGGTCGTCTTTGTTTTGTCCGAAGTTGGCGTGGCGTAATTGAATTTATTTTTCCATTTTTTCTTTTTTTTAGAAAAACAATCAAGAAGGAGGGTGAAGAAAGGCTCATTCATCCAACGAACATGGAAAACTCTAAAGGTTTCCGCTCTTGGTTGTTACGGGGACGACACAGTGGACCCAGATCCAGCAGATCTACAGCCACAAATATCTGTCCTCTCCAGGGACTTAACCGAGCCAGGTCCATCTCACCGCGAGATCAGTTCTGACCAGTTACCCTTCTCAGGTCCATCTCACCGCGAGATCAGTTTAGACACGTCACCCTTCTCAAGTCCATCTGGTTCCCAGTCAAGTTTCTTTTGCTCCGATTCATCGTCTGCTCCATGTCTGACCGATCTTCTCTCAGAGTTATCAATTTTAATGGGAGATTACGAGCCTGTTTCCAGTTAATCCAGTCTCAAGCTGATCCTGAGCTGAGTTGTAGGGCTGTGCACACGTTTCTTTTCTGTATTGACTAAGCCTGAATTGCGGAAGAATCATCAAACTGAAGCTGAAATTGGGCAACCTGATATACACGGACACTGTTGGTTGAGGACTAAATTGGACTTAGTGTGATTTCAATTTTCCATGTTGCTGTTGTTGTTGTTTTTTCTTGATTGTTTCAAGTCCTTTTGTATTTTATTTTCATTTTTTACATTTTTTATTCTGATTGAATATTGTATTGGTTTCTCTCATCTTTTCCTATTTTGTTTCTAAGGTGACGAGAGTTGAAAGGAGAATTTAAAGGGTAATTGGGTGAAAGAATTGTAGCTAGAATTAGATTCAAACGTAGCTAAAATTAGGTCAGACGCGTCTCAAGCCACTGTCGTTACCCACGTGACACCTGACACCTGGAGGGGCGTGATTGGGAGGAACGGCCCCCCCGACCTGAACCCGAGTGGTGTTCAGTTATTGGACTTCTGTGCTAGTTACAGTTTGTCCATAACGAACACCATGTTCAAGCATAAGGGTGTCCACCAGTGCACGTGGCACCAGGACACCCTAGGCCGTAGGTCGATGATCGACTTTGTGGTCGTTTCATCTGACCTGCGGCCGTATGTCTTGGACACTCGGGTGAAGAGAGGGGCGGAGCTGTCAACTGATCACCACCTGGTGGTGAGTTGGATCCGATGGCGGGGGAGGAGGCTGGACGGACTCGGCAGACCCAAGCGTACTGTAAGGGTTTGCTGGGAACGTTTGGCCGAATCTCCTGTCAGAAAGATCTTCAACTCTCACCTCCGGCAGAGCTACGACCAGATCCCGAAGGAGGCTGGAGATATTGAGTCTGAGTGGACCATGTTCTCCACCTCCATTGTCGAAGCGGCTGCTCGGAGCTGTGGCCGTAAGGTCTCCGGTGCCTGTCGAGGCGGCAATCCTCGAACCCGGTGGTGGACACCGGAAGTAAAGGATGCCGTCAAGCTGAAGAAGGAGTCCTATCGGGCCTGGTTGGCTCGTGGGACTCCGGAGGCAGCTGACAGGTACCGGCAGGCCAAGCGGACTGCGGCCCGGGTGGTCGTGGAGGCAAAAACTCGGGCCTGGGAGGAGTTCGGTGAGGCCATGGAGAAGGACTATCGGCTGGCCTCGAAGAAATTCTGGCAAACTGTCCGGCGCCTCAGGAAGGGGAAACAGTCCCCTACCAATGCTGTTTACAGTAGGGGTGGGCGGCTGTTGACCTCGACTGGGGATGTCGTCGGACGGTGGAAGGAATACTTCGAGGACCTCCTCAATCCCGCCGTCACGTCTTCCATTGAGGAAGCAGAGGCTGAGGGTTCGGAGGTGGACTCGTCCATCACCCTAGCTGAGGTCACCGAGGTAGTCAAGAAACTCCTCGGTGGCAAGGCACCGGGGGTGGATGAGATCCGCCCCGAATACCTTAAGTCTCTGGATGCTGTGGGGCTGTCTTGGTTGACACGCCTCTGCAGCATCGCGTGGCGGTCGGGGACAGTGCCTCTGGGATGGCAGACCGGGGTGGTGGTTCCTCTTTTTAAGAAGGGGGACCGGAGGGTGTGTTCCAACTATAGGGGGATCACACTTCTCAGCCTCCCTGGGAAAGTCTATGCCAGGGTACTGGAGAGGAGAATACGGCCGATAGTGGAACCTCGGATTCAGGAGGAACAGTGCGGTTTTCGTCCTGGCCGTGGAACACTGGACCAGCTCTATACTCTCTACAGGGTGCTGGAGGGTTCATGGGAGTTTGCCCAACCAGTCCACATGTGTTTTGTGGATTTGGAGAAGGCATTCGACTGTGTCCCCCGAGGCGGCCTGTGGAGGGTGCTCCGGGAATATGGGGTCCGGGGTCCTTTGCTAAGGGCTGTCCGATCCCTGTATGACCGAAGCAGGAGCTTGGTTCGCATTGCCAGTAGTAAGTCAGACTTCTTCCCGGTGCATGTTGGACTCCGGCAGGGCTGCCCTTTGTCGCCGGTTCTGTTCATAATTTTTATGGACAGAATTTCTAGGCGCAGCCAGGGGCCGGAGGGTGTCAGATTTGGGGACCACACGATTTCATCTCTGCTCTTCGCGGATGATGTTGTCGTGTTGGCCCCTTCATACCAGGACCTTCAGCATGCACTGGGACGGTTTGCAGCCGAGTGTGAAGCGGCTGGGATGAAAATAAGCACCTCCAAATCCGAGGCCATGGTCCTCAGCCGGAAAAGGGTGGCTTGCCCACTTCAGGTTGGTGGAGAGATCCTTCCTCAAGTGGAGGAGTTTAAGTATCTTGGGGTTTTGTTCACGAGTGAGGGAGGGATGGAACGGGAGATTGACAGACGGATCGGTGCAGCTTCAGCAGTAATGCGGTCGATGTACCGATCTGTTGTGGTGAAGAAGGAGCTGAGCCGTAAGGCAAAGCTCTCGATTTACCAGTCAATCTACGTTCCTACTCTCACCTATGGTCATGAGCTTTGGGTCATGACCGAAAGGACAAGATCCCGGATACAGGCGGCTGAAATGAGCTTTCTCCGCAGGGTGGCTGGGCGATCCCTTAGAGATAGGGTGAGAAGCTCGGTCACTCGGGAGGAGCTCAGAGTAGAGCCGCTGCTCCTCCACATCGAGAGGGGTCAGCTGAGGTGGCTCGGGCATCTGTTCCGGATGCCTCCTGGACGCCTTCCTGGGGAGGTGTTCCGGGCACGTCCCACTGGGCGGAGGCCCCGGGGAAGACCTAGGACACGCTGGAGAGACTATGTCTCCCGGCTGGCCTGGGAACGCCTCGGTATCCCCCCAGAAGAGCTGGAGGAAGTGTCTGGGGAGAGGGAAGTCTGGGCATCTCTGCTTAGACTGCTGCCCCCGCGACCCGGCCCCGGATGAGCGGAAGAAGATGTGTGATGTGTGTGTGCGTCTCAAGCCATTATATGGCTGGAACTGCAAATACGGCTGGAGCGTTTGGTTGTTGGTTGTAGAGCGAGACACTGCTTCACTGCTGCTCGCCCTGCGATCGATTGCCAAACTCACTTTCTTTACACTCACTTACAATCGAACATTTTCCTATACGTGACTCGTGCGTCTACACTACACCCGTACCACTAAAAAGACGGATTATACCCAAGTCTTGAGTCATAAATTAGTATAAATACTAATAGCATCACCTTTTTGTATTTTATTTATTTTTATTTATTTTCATTCCTAGAATATCCAGATCCACCATTTTCACATTTATTTCCATTTTCACATTTATCTCCCAGTTTAAAGCTAGACTAAAGATGCATTTATTTAGCCAGGCGTTCATATAAAATGTTTATCTTACAGTTACTGTAAATTTGGCCTCTAGTTCATAAACGCCAGAGGAGAACTGGCCCCCGACTGAGCCTGGGTTTCTTCCAAGGTTTTTTTTTTTTTCTCCATCGGGTCACTTGATGGAGTTTTTCGGTTCCTTGCCACTGTTGCCTTTGGCTCGCTCAGTTGGGGATATTCAAATTAAATGACCCATCATACCATTGATCAGCTCCACCAAACTTGGATGTCTTTTTTTTCCAGCAATAAACAAACACTGTTATGTTCTTTTGATTGATACTGTGAAGCAGATTTGATACAATCTGTAATGTAAAAAGTGCTTTTTAAATATATTTGACTTGACTATTCTACACACTTTGTATTCATGTATAATGTATGCTTGTATAATGTATTCTTGTATAATGGCTGTTATTGTTCATTAACTTTTATTGTTCAGTAAATAATATTTTGTAATAATAATAAATTGGCGTACCTGATTTTGAGAGATGTTGTGTGTGTTCGACCGCTTAACACTGTGATTGCTATCAGGATATGAGGAGAATTTCAACCCGCATAATAAAAAAATTAATTGTAGACAGTCACCTATTGCACCTCAGCATTTTCCACACACTTTTATCTTTATATGGAAAAAAATGATATTCTTCAGGAGGGCAGGTCCTCTATCCACCTTCTTTTTAATGTAATACCAAGGTATCAAAAATACAAGTACATATCAAAAATGTAAAACTTACATACAATTAAATGATAATAAAATCCATAATTTATGCATGGTAGAGATTTCATATAGCCTATATATACATGTAAAAACAAGAAAAACAGAACAGAAAACTTTAATGAAATGAGTTAAAAAGTTGAAACAAGGTTACTGAGCTTTAAGATTCTCAGATGATGAAATATTTGGATGTACTGTTGGACCTCTCTCCTAAAAACGGTGAATTTGAAAAGAGAATTTAATTGCAATAATAGAATAATAATAAAGTATTCATTCGTTTGAGCTTTCTGTATATTAAAAAAAATGCCAAACATTACATCCTTAAAAAAAGAGAGAGAAACCCGGAAGAACATTGCAGTTAATGAAGCATCTCGTCTGACTGTTTACTGATAAACCTGCTCCCTTTCAGGTACATGAACCGTACATTTGCACTCATGTGAATATTAGTGACTAAATCTAATTTTGCTAGGTTAGGTGTTGTATTGTTGAGTGATACGGGGCGAATCCAATGTAAAATGCGAGAGTTTTCAGCTGGAGAGCACGCGGTTCGCGCGCAAATCGTTTATGTGTTTATCAGTAGAGTGATTTAATGAGTTGAAGGTCGATATATGATCTGTGTTTTCACGTGTGTGTGTGTGTGTGTGTGTGTGTGTGTGTGTGTGTGTGTGTGTGTGTGTGTGTGTGTGTGTGTGTGTGTGTGTGTGTGTGTGTTTTATGTCAGATTGAGGCTTGTGAATATAGACAGTGTCGCTGTTTTAGGATGCACACTACTTTAAGTGCACTCATTTATTCACAGTGAACTTGGGATGCGTTGATTTAAAGGAGAAGTACATACTCATGCACTTGTGTATAACATTATAGAAATAATAGAGCTCATGCATTGTTGTGTAATAATTATTCATTTATTGCCAAGATTGATTCTAAGTAAAAACTCTGTTAATGAAGCATCTCGTCTGACTGTTTACTGATAAGCTGCTCCCTTTCAGGAGTGCTACATTAGCAGGGTTAAATTTGTGTAAAAATTTTAGTGTCTTTCAAACTCAAAGTCCATACTGGCAAAGTCAATATGGTCAATAAAGTTCATCCAATATGACGCCACATATGGAGTTGTTACAAGCTCCTTTTAAAAGAGATCTAATTCTAGAATTACGGGATGAAGGATGCGACAAACCGTTTTCCTACTGGGAGTTCACATGGGGTTTTGTTTTATCTGTGTGGCTGTTGTAATGATATAGAATCTGAATGTGATTTTATGATTATTTTGCTCTGTCCCTACAGCACTGTGGTCAACTGTGGTTGTATTAGTGTGTGTGTGTGTGTGTGTGTGTGTGTGTGTGTGTGTGTGTGTGTGTGTGTGTGTGTGTGTGTGTGTGTGTGTGTGTGTGTGTGTGTACTCTATAGTGTAGGCTTCTGTATTAACTGATCAGGTTGAATGGGCACACTGGCATTATATAGTTATCGTCTAAGTTCGTAAGGAGGATTTGAGACAGCAATTTCACTACAACTTGTGAAATGAAAAAAAGAAAATGCACTGAATTGGTACCAGTTCAAAGTTGATAAATCTACAATCAGTAGAGTGCCGAAGTGATGACGTCACTTTGTAGGACAACTCGGAAGCTAGCGGCGCATGGGTTCCCTCTGTCGAAAAGCTATGCATTTTCCCCCATAGACTTTTGGAAAATCGCAAAAAATAAGATCTGTGTTTAACAAACAGTTGTGAGTGTGACCCTTACACGTTTTGTCTATCAAGATAATCTTTACAAGTTATTAAGGCTAAATCGCCTTATTTCAGGCGATTTAGCAAAAACCCATTCAAAAATCCCATAGGCTTTAGAGCGAGGGAACCGTAGTGCTAAAATGCTAACTCACTTCCGCGTTTTGGCCTACAGAGTGACGTCGTAACTTCGGCACTCTAGAACTAAAACAAATACAAGCAAGCCTGCTTCATATGACAGAACAGAAGCAGAAGTAAACATGTGACAGAAGAAAGATTTACTAGCCAGGTAGTTTTAAACTCAGTTTCAGTGGAAGTAGGCTTTCTGAAGTGTACGGTGTGTATTGTAACTGGCAAGCAGCTTCCACCCTGCATTCAATGGCTGTCCTGCAGATCCTCCAAGCCGATCTCCTCCTCCGTGGGACGAGAAAGGCCGGGACCCAGCTGCCGATACGGACCTGAGGACCTTGAGGTTGTAATAATTGATGATCAGTTGAAATTCACAGACCACATTGCTAGAACTGCCCGGTCCTGCAGATTTGCCTTGCACAACATTAGGAGGATCAGGCCCTTCCTTACAGAGCATGCTACACAACTCCTTGTCCAAGCACTTGTTTTTATCCAGACTGGACTATTGTAATGCTCTCCTGGCTGGTCTTCCAGCTTGCTCTGTCAAACCTCTACACTGTGAAAAAAATATTGATGGTTTAACTTAAAAATGTAAGTAACCTGGTTGCCTTAAAATTTTAAGTTGATTGAACTAGAAAAAGTGAGTTAATACAATGAAGGAGATTAATATTGACATCCTCATCTGCTCTCCTGCCTGTGTTGAAGTAAAACAGAGCTGCTGAATCGAGTATTTCCCCCTGCTGTCATCCAGTCGTGTGAGTACAACACACAGAGTTAATATTGACATCCTCATCTGCTCTCCTGCCTGTGTTGAAGTAAAACAGAGCTGCTGAATCGAGTATTTCCCCCTGCTGTCATCCAGTCGTGTGAGTACAACACAGAGTTAATACTGACATCAGGGCCTGAAATTAACTTTTTCGCCCACCGGCCACTGTGGCAGGTGGATTTAAAAATTCACCTGCCACTGAGACTTTTTACCAGCCACCTTTTTTTTTGCCTCATATTTTGCCTCAAAAATGGCTGGTAAAAAGAACAATATTGTGAAATTTCTGGGGTTTTTTTTCCTTCACCTTTATAGAAAGGTGAAAAAACCCCATGAATTTCACAATATTGTTCTTTCACTTTCACAAGAATACACATTTAAGTTCTCTCAAGTAATAATAATAACTCTAAGAACATACATTTTTTTTAAATCTTTTTATTCATTGATTTTGACACTCACTCAACATATATAGTATAGGCTATATAGTATATACTCAACAGATAGACCTACCGCAGCTCGTATGTAAACAAATCACACGCGGCTGTGTTGATTGCTGATTTAGTCACGTAGACAGATCCTGACAGCTTTTAGTTACAGCGTTCAGGAACCGTTAACTATTAACTAAATTAATATTGTTATTACTGGTAAAGTTACCGGGTACCGGGTATTTTCTCACTGGTTCCCAACTCCCAACACACATCTGTGCAACTCTCATTGTACTGTCGGCTACATCAGCGTTACATTATCTCATCCCATCTCACCAACAGTTTAATACTCGCACATCCAAACATAGTCAGAAAAGGGCCTCGTCTTCTTCTGATCGCATGAACGTTACGAAAAAGTCGCTGTCATAAATCAGCCGCTCACGAACCTTGCCATTGCCGCCAATTGTCCACTTTGTATTCATCTTTTTGTTGGTTGTTTGTTTCAGCTGGCCTCTTTACCCCAGTAATGTGCCGCCACATTTTAGCTAAAGTCAAACGCAATGGCAGACTTAGTTGAAATGTAAAAATCCTTATGAATCACTCAATTCTCATTGGCTACCTGCCAATGTGGCAGGTAGATTGACAGTGTTACCCGCCAATAGAAAAATTCACCCGCATTTGGCAGGTGGTCGGGTGTTAATTTCAGGCATCCTCATCTGTCCTCCTGCCTGTGTTGAAGTGAAACAGAGCTGCTGAATCGAGTATTTCCCCCTGCTGTCATCCAGTCGTGTGAGTACAACACAGAGTTAATATCGACATCCTCATCTGCTCTCCTGCCTGTGTTAAAGTAAAACAGAGCTGCTGAATCGAGTATTTCCACCTGCTGTCATCCAGTCGTGTGAGTACAACACACAGAGTTAATTTAACCATCAGAAACTCAAAATAATAAGTTATCTCAACTAAATAAATTATTATAAAGTTGATTTGACAAAAGAAAATATGTTGTGATAACAAATCTTGAAAATATTTTTTACAGTGTACAATTGATCCAGAATGCTGCAGCCAGAGTAGTCTTTAATGAGCCAAAGAGAGCACTCGTCGTCACTCCTCTCCTCTCAAAATTGCACTGATTGCCAGTTGCCGCTCGCATTAAATTTAAGGCACTGACGTTTGCCTACAGAATAACCACTGGCATTGCTCCCTCTTACCTAAACTCATTACTTCAGACTTATGTGCCATCCAGAAACTTGCACTCTGCTAGCGAATGTCGTCTTGTGGTACCATCTCAAAGAGGCACAAAATCTGTTTCTTGGACCTTTACCCATGACTGTTCCCTGCTGGTGGAATGATCTGCCTAACTCAACCAGAGCTTCTGAGTCAGTAGCCACTTTCAAGAAACTGCTGAAGACGTACAGTATCTTTTTCGGCAGATTCAGTAGTACTAACACTTTCTCTTCTCTTCTCTTCTTTAAAACTGCACTAAAATTAAACTGAGAGGGGTTATAGCACTTGCGTATTGTTGTCCTACTGTTAGTTTAACTGCCTCTTTTGTTCTCATTTGTAAGTCGCTTGGATAAAAGCCTCTGCTAAATGAATAAATGTAAATAGTTTAGTCAATAAAATAAACAACACTGAGTGTTACATGTTTTCTTTTTTTTTTTTTTTGAGCTGTAGTAATTATACTACACACCTTGCGGGGGCATCAAGGAGTAATACTCTCAGGTATAAAACAGGTGTAGAGAGTACATGTAATGGAGGAGTAAGCTAAGCATGCATTAGAAATCCAAGAAATCAATGGTCCTGATTGGGAAACTGAAAGTTTGATGCTCAATCGAAAGTAAGCATTGTTTATTTTCTTATGTTGACTTTGACTGGTTGATGTATGAGTATGTATTTTTTCTAATGTTATTTATTTATTTTGTAGAAGGACTTCACATACTGTGGCTTTTGTCTTTCTGTCACTCATGGTGGGACCCTTGTCTGAAACTATGCGAGCGAGTTTAGAGGCCCTGTGGCTTATTTCAGTGGTTTTCCGCACTGTTTTGGATCCCGAAGCTGAATTGTATGGGATTTTGGATCCACACTAAGGTTGACACTGGGAGGATTTGAGATTTGGATTTGTGGACTTGAGCTTTCATGGACATTACTGTAGTGTGGTTTCAACGTGATTACCCTTGGCATCATCATCATCTTCGTCATTCAGAAGAAAACAGATAAGACTTCCATTAGTATGATGCTGGGTGTTGAGTGAAAAAATAAAGTAAGATCTTTTGTGTGACTAGGAAAGAGTTTTGAAAGATAAATAAAAATGCAACAAATGAGAAAAGTTTGTTGATTGTTTTTCTGCAGATCACAGATTTGTTAAGATTGCTAATAAATACTTCCAATGTACTTTAAACACCATATAGTTAGTGAATCCCACCCAAAATAAGACAAATCAGATTAATAACTAAGTTATTTTGTGAGGTTAAAGAAGGAGTTGTAGTATTGCTCCATAGACCTCCATTCATTCTGCACTCCGCCTGCGAGCGCCCCCGTATGGACAGAGGCGTGTTACTGCAGCCAGTCCAGAAACCGGAAGTAACGAGACAGTGCCAAGACTCGGAACATTTAGCGATAGCGAACATGATCGGGTCAAAAAAGCTTAAATATTTTTGGTTTTGGCCCCAACTTTATTCAACTTTTTTCAGAAGTTCAGGAAAACTTGATTTAAAGTTTGGAGAATTATGAGCATGGTTTGCTAAATTGGGAATGTTTTTTGGAGTTGCAATATTGAAAGGGGCTTATTATTCTGTTACAGTATGTCTTTTTAGTCAAAATGTCATTGCAGTACACATTTAATTGCAACTGGTCTCTGTCTGAAAGGAGTCATTTAACAATTCAAGCACAAACCTAATAAACTAGCATATAATCTTGCTCTGCATAAAGCAATATTGATTTTATATTGTTTCTTGATTTATATTGTTTTTCTTATACAGTTTTCAGCTTTAATTTGTATAATTTCCATTCAAATTGTGATACTAACATATCATTAATATTGTTCAGTTGAATATCAGCAAATGATTTAATTCATAATAATTTTCAATTACAGTTACATTACATTTACTATAGACATTGTCTAAAATAACATTTAGTGTTAATTTAATGAAATTTAGTGATTCAATGTACTTCAATAATAAAAATTGTCTTTATAAATATATTGTTCAATTACATGCTTTTGTAAATTTGTTGTTCAAATAAATAATGTTCAGTGAAATCAGTGAAGGTCGCCTACATTAACCCTTACATTATTTATGAATATTGATGTTGAGTGATCAGTAAAATGGTTCAAGGTACTTTTCAGAACTAAATTAAACCTTAAACTAAGTTGTGCTGTTTTGATATTCATAAACATGGAAAAAAATGGTTTAACTGTATTTGTATACTTGGCAAATCTGGGAAGAAACCACACTGAGTTTGTGTGTAACAGTTCACACTGAAAACCACTTGTGTATTTCTTTAAAGTGGAGCCTAATTAATTTCATTGGAAAAAAAAACATTACATAACAAACATTCATTATTTATGAACATTATTGTGTGTAAGTTTTGTAAAAATGACAATTCATGTGATATCTCATATGTTTTCATATACCATATACCGTAAGTCAGACGGGATAACGCTGTTTTTTTTTTTCCATTGAAATGCATAATTTCACTAAATGGAGTTGAGGAAACAATAATAACATGAAATCAAGTCCTGTTAAACTTTTTCAGACATTTTACATTTTAACTCACATTGCAGTGTTAAAATGTGTGTAAAGAACTTGAACAAGAAATACAAAAAAAATACAAAAAAATTTTTTTTCTGATCTCTAAATATTGTTTACTGCATCACTTTACATATTCATTAGCCTAAGTATTATTGATTTGAAAAGTTTTAATATCATAATATTTAGAAAATGCATTAACGTTATCCTGTAGGCCTTATGACATTTTGACTGGTGTGGTCACATGATTCTCAGTTAAACCACTTAAAATACATAGTTTAAAATTTAGATTTTAGTAACAAGTAAAAAAAAAAACATCCCCATAAAGATAATAACTACTTTGATGTAAAGTTTTAACCAATTTAATTTTTTTTTTTTTTTTTTTTTTTATCAGTTGAAAACCTTATTTGTCATTGATGTAAGCTCACGCGCTCTGCTCACGCACGCGGCTTCGGATGCGCGTGCGAGCATATGAGTGATTCGAGTATGAGTTGCTATGGCGACGCGTCTTATGAATTTTGAATGAAAATATCAACACTTTGATCGCTGTTGGTTGGTTGAGAGTCGAGGCGATTTCAGAGACTTTTGCTGAAAATTTTCTTGTGCTGAACTTGAGATTTTGAAGCTGTTCGGAGGATTTCAGAGAGAGAGAGGAGACTTTTATTCCAGAAGGAGATCGGATAATATATCCTAGCTAACGCTACATCGTTTTATTTATTTTTATTTAATATTATTTCTGAGGACGCTTTAATTTGATTGTTCTTTTCTTGTTTTTGAGGGAGTTTTGGAGTTTTATTTTATTTATTATTGTTTATTTTTATTTTATTTTTATTTTTTAATTTTTTTGGGGGGGGGTTGGGGTATTTCTGAGTATTTTGGGTGGGGTATTACTGAGGTGGGGTATTTCATTGTATTGTATTGTATTTTGTATTGTATTGCTCTTGTTTGCAGGAGGATGCCAGGCCCGACCGGGACTCAGAGCCATGAGCTTATTCCTGGATATGTAACATCTCTGTCTTGTGAGTTTGTTTCTGTCTCCACAGGTCCGGCTGACAGGAAGAGAGAGTGGCAGAGAGACAGCCAGCAGAGCCCAGATGATGGACGTCCGTCCACTTCTTCTCAAGACTCTCGGAGAGCAAAGGCAAAGGTAGGGTGGCCAACAGTCCTGTTTTCACGTCCTGTCCTGGCCCTCCTGGCTGCTCTTTATAAAGTGATGAAAATGTCCTGGTTTTCAAAAAACTGCTGGGAAAGATCAGCTCTACAGCAAAATATAGATGGGCAAGGAAGAAAAACAGGATAAAGAGGAAGAAAACTAAAGATATAAATATATTTTGTTAGTTCTTTTTGGCAAGTTTGTGAGAGATATATATTTGTTCAATTTGTAGGTATTTCTTTCAGTTATTTATTATTTATATATTTACTTTTGTAATACAGAAGAGACATTATTTCATTATTTTTGAAACCTGTCATAATAAAACGTTGAGTAACCTCTGAGAAGCCTATCTGAATTTGTGTCTTGTTAATGTAACAATTTTCTATTTATACAGAGGAGGAATAGCCTACTTTCAATGTATTGAAATTAATAAGGCATCTTTGAGTAAACTTTGAGTATCTGTTTGCTGGGCCGAGTGTCCTGGTTTTTGGTAATCAAAATATGGTCCCCCTAGGCAGAGGAAGAGGAGAAGCTTCATTCCCGTGACTGGAGCGGCATCACCCCAGACCAGAGGACTGTACCGATACCTGAGAGAAGAGCTGAGGGTAAATCAAATGACCATTGGAGAATATTATCACTGGAGTGTCATTAATTACCATATATGACCACACCATATTATATCAAAATACAACTGAAGCCAATAATCAGATTTAGTTTTTATTCCAAGACACATCATAACATATTTAAATAAGGATTGGGTACAAATTTCAAGAATAGCCATAATTTGAGTATCCAATGTTTAATAATTATGATTAGTTTGAAACATGCTTGTGTGTGCTATTCCCTGCTTTAGAGGATCATGGTCACACATGGTACACAACATTATAAGTTATTATTAATATTTGGTTGGTTCTCTTGTTTTTGCATGTGTTTTTAATTCAGCTTTATATAACAGCCTGGACAAAAATGATGTTGCCAAATTGTTTATGTTTTATTGAATTATTATCACAAATTAAACAATCGACTCCCAGCTTAACTGTGCAATATGACTACAAAATCTTACACACATTTATAATAACATTTAAATGCAAGACAAGAGTGCAGATGTCAGATTTCCTGGGCCGGACGTCACTTGTGTTCACTATTGTATATCGCTGTAATTGTAAATGTAAGGGAGGAAAGGAAAGCATGTGTGTGTGTGTGTGTGTGTGTGTGTGTGTGTGTGTGTGTGTGTGTGTGTGTGTAATCAGGCACTAGGATGATTGGGACGAACATATTTAACTGTTGTAATCCCATGTTGTTCTTTCTTCATGATGTCAAGCCTCAGTATTTACGGTTTCTTGTGTTAATGTTTTTACCTTTCTTCAAGGCATCTGTGCTTTCTTACGGAGAATCGGGAAGGCTGTAAAGCTGGACTGCAGTGAGGTCGATATACTTGTGTCCACATATCCCTCCTGCAATCCCACGGATGTCCAGCAGGATTCATCCGAGTTTTACTGGGCAACACCAGTGCATCCGTGTCCATCTGGAGTCCAGCTGCCGGTTAATGCCGATCCGGACGATCCCGAACACTCATGCACATCTGTCCTGGACCCAGAGCCGGCAGTGGCACGAGATCTAGAGCTGATGTCTTTCTCAGGATTGTCCAGTCTCTCTAGTATCGAGCTGACGCCGGACTCTATTCAGGACGATCCTGACGATGCATCGTCTGTCCCGGGTGAGTCTATGGTCATTATTATTACTGTCAGTACTTTCATTATAACCGAGTTGTGTTGTGTTCATCTTGTGTACCTAATTATTAAAGTCCCCCGCTGGTCAATCAATTCATCCCTTTAAACTCATCTTTGATCACCAAATAATTCCATATTTAAATGTTTTTTTCTTTGAAAAAACAATCCGTCACGCCTTAAAATAGTTTGAATGTAACTCGACACCCTTGCCTCATTTAGTATGCTCGGTTCTATGAATATGCAAATGAGCCCCGCCTCCACTCACTCACTCAGCCCAGAGATCCACTGGTTGACGATCACACGTTGATCTGATTGGTTACAAGGTGGTTTGTGACGTCAGAAACACCAGCGATTTCACACCGTGTTTTTGAGACTGTCTTTGGTTCACTGCAGTTTTAAGGAGGAAATACTCTGAAAATACTTGAAAAATGTCCCACTTTTCCAGTTGTCTCACCTCACAATTGAATTCTTTCTTCATTATGTCTTCCCTCAGATTTTGCTGAGAGCCAAACAAAGAAGAAGAAGAAGAAAGATGTGGGTGCGTTTCTCCGTAGGAAATGGAGGGCTATGATAGCGCCGGCTGTTGGTAAGTCTATTATTAGTCTATTGTCATTCTTTTCGTTATAGTTGTAGACTTTTGCTCTAGTCTACGGTTTATGTTATTCTTGTTCCCCTTAAATTATTAGTGTTCAACATTCAGCATCTATTTTATTTTTCACTATAATCTAGCGGTGGGAATCTTTTGGTGCTTCGCGATTCGAAGCGATTCTCGATTTTGAATCAAATTTCGATTTGAAATGAGCATTTTGATTGTAGTTTACTGTTGTGTGTTACTTCTCTTATTTGACTGCGGTACACAGTTTAATAGCTCTAGAGAAAAAAAGAAAATCCGACTGAATTAAATGTGAACCTTGAAATGTATTTAGTTTTTTAGGAATGAGTGCATGAAAATAGTTACACATCCGGTTTTCTTCCATTTGAAAAGGCATTTTTGTGTGTGGGCTGTAGTCATATACGTTTACATAAGGGATTTATTAATATGAAAATGATTTTGTGATTCTCTACTGTAACCCATGACACAGTCACAAGCTGTTATAAGTCCATCACTTTTTTGCCGTTTTATTGCCTTTCCATGATTTGATTTGGTCGTCTTTGTTTTGTCCGAAGTTGGCGTGGCGTAATTGAATTTATTTTTCCATTTTTTCTTTTTTTTAGAAAAACAATCAAGAAGGAGGGTGAAGAAAGGCTCATTCATCCAACGAACATGGAAAACTCTAAAGGTTTCCGCTCTTGGTTGTTACGGGGACGACACAGTGGACCCAGATCCAGCAGATCTACAGCCACAAATATCTGTCCTCTCCAGGGACTTAACCGAGCCAGGTCCATCTCACCGCGAGATCAGTTCTGACCAGTTACCCTTCTCAGGTCCATCTCACCGCGAGATCAGTTTAGACACGTCACCCTTCTCAAGTCCATCTGGTTCCCAGTCAAGTTTCTTTTGCTCCGATTCATCGTCTGCTCCATGTCTGACCGATCTTCTCTCAGAGTTATCAATTTTAATGGGAGATTACGAGCCTGTTTCCAGTTAATCCAGTCTCAAGCTGATCCTGAGCTGAGTTGTAGGGCTGTGCACACGTTTCTTTTCTGTATTGACTAAGCCTGAATTGCGGAAGAATCATCAAACTGAAGCTGAAATTGGGCAACCTGATATACACGGACACTGTTGGTTGAGGACTAAATTGGACTTAGTGTGATTTCAATTTTCCATGTTGCTGTTGTTGTTGTTTTTTCTTGATTGTTTCAAGTCCTTTTGTATTTTATTTTCATTTTTTACATTTTTTATTCTGATTGAATATTGTATTGGTTTCTCTCATCTTTTCCTATTTTGTTTCTAAGGTGACGAGAGTTGAAAGGAGAATTTAAAGGGTAATTGGGTGAAAGAATTGTAGCTAGAATTAGATTCAAACGTAGCTAAAATTAGGTCAGACGCGTCTCAAGCCACTGTCGTTACCCACGTGACACCTGACACCTGGAGGGGCGTGATTGGGAGGAACGGCCCCCCCGACCTGAACCCGAGTGGTGTTCAGTTATTGGACTTCTGTGCTAGTTACAGTTTGTCCATAACGAACACCATGTTCAAGCATAAGGGTGTCCACCAGTGCACGTGGCACCAGGACACCCTAGGCCGTAGGTCGATGATCGACTTTGTGGTCGTTTCATCTGACCTGCGGCCGTATGTCTTGGACACTCGGGTGAAGAGAGGGGCGGAGCTGTCAACTGATCACCACCTGGTGGTGAGTTGGATCCGATGGCGGGGGAGGAGGCTGGACGGACTCGGCAGACCCAAGCGTACTGTAAGGGTTTGCTGGGAACGTTTGGCCGAATCTCCTGTCAGAAAGATCTTCAACTCTCACCTCCGGCAGAGCTACGACCAGATCCCGAAGGAGGCTGGAGATATTGAGTCTGAGTGGACCATGTTCTCCACCTCCATTGTCGAAGCGGCTGCTCGGAGCTGTGGCCGTAAGGTCTCCGGTGCCTGTCGAGGCGGCAATCCTCGAACCCGGTGGTGGACACCGGAAGTAAAGGATGCCGTCAAGCTGAAGAAGGAGTCCTATCGGGCCTGGTTGGCTCGTGGGACTCCGGAGGCAGCTGACAGGTACCGGCAGGCCAAGCGGACTGCGGCCCGGGTGGTCGTGGAGGCAAAAACTCGGGCCTGGGAGGAGTTCGGTGAGGCCATGGAGAAGGACTATCGGCTGGCCTCGAAGAAATTCTGGCAAACTGTCCGGCGCCTCAGGAAGGGGAAACAGTCCCCTACCAATGCTGTTTACAGTAGGGGTGGGCGGCTGTTGACCTCGACTGGGGATGTCGTCGGACGGTGGAAGGAATACTTCGAGGACCTCCTCAATCCCGCCGTCACGTCTTCCATTGAGGAAGCAGAGGCTGAGGGTTCGGAGGTGGACTCGTCCATCACCCTAGCTGAGGTCACCGAGGTAGTCAAGAAACTCCTCGGTGGCAAGGCACCGGGGGTGGATGAGATCCGCCCCGAATACCTTAAGTCTCTGGATGCTGTGGGGCTGTCTTGGTTGACACGCCTCTGCAGCATCGCGTGGCGGTCGGGGACAGTGCCTCTGGGATGGCAGACCGGGGTGGTGGTTCCTCTTTTTAAGAAGGGGGACCGGAGGGTGTGTTCCAACTATAGGGGGATCACACTTCTCAGCCTCCCTGGGAAAGTCTATGCCAGGGTACTGGAGAGGAGAATACGGCCGATAGTGGAACCTCGGATTCAGGAGGAACAGTGCGGTTTTCGTCCTGGCCGTGGAACACTGGACCAGCTCTATACTCTCTACAGGGTGCTGGAGGGTTCATGGGAGTTTGCCCAACCAGTCCACATGTGTTTTGTGGATTTGGAGAAGGCATTCGACTGTGTCCCCCGAGGCGGCCTGTGGAGGGTGCTCCGGGAATATGGGGTCCGGGGTCCTTTGCTAAGGGCTGTCCGATCCCTGTATGACCGAAGCAGGAGCTTGGTTCGCATTGCCAGTAGTAAGTCAGACTTCTTCCCGGTGCATGTTGGACTCCGGCAGGGCTGCCCTTTGTCGCCGGTTCTGTTCATAATTTTTATGGACAGAATTTCTAGGCGCAGCCAGGGGCCGGAGGGTGTCAGATTTGGGGACCACACGATTTCATCTCTGCTCTTCGCGGATGATGTTGTCGTGTTGGCCCCTTCATACCAGGACCTTCAGCATGCACTGGGACGGTTTGCAGCCGAGTGTGAAGCGGCTGGGATGAAAATAAGCACCTCCAAATCCGAGGCCATGGTCCTCAGCCGGAAAAGGGTGGCTTGCCCACTTCAGGTTGGTGGAGAGATCCTTCCTCAAGTGGAGGAGTTTAAGTATCTTGGGGTTTTGTTCACGAGTGAGGGAGGGATGGAACGGGAGATTGACAGACGGATCGGTGCAGCTTCAGCAGTAATGCGGTCGATGTACCGATCTGTTGTGGTGAAGAAGGAGCTGAGCCGTAAGGCAAAGCTCTCGATTTACCAGTCAATCTACGTTCCTACTCTCACCTATGGTCATGAGCTTTGGGTCATGACCGAAAGGACAAGATCCCGGATACAGGCGGCTGAAATGAGCTTTCTCCGCAGGGTGGCTGGGCGATCCCTTAGAGATAGGGTGAGAAGCTCGGTCACTCGGGAGGAGCTCAGAGTAGAGCCGCTGCTCCTCCACATCGAGAGGGGTCAGCTGAGGTGGCTCGGGCATCTGTTCCGGATGCCTCCTGGACGCCTTCCTGGGGAGGTGTTCCGGGCACGTCCCACTGGGCGGAGGCCCCGGGGAAGACCTAGGACACGCTGGAGAGACTATGTCTCCCGGCTGGCCTGGGAACGCCTCGGTATCCCCCCAGAAGAGCTGGAGGAAGTGTCTGGGGAGAGGGAAGTCTGGGCATCTCTGCTTAGACTGCTGCCCCCGCGACCCGGCCCCGGATGAGCGGAAGAAGATGTGTGATGTGTGTGTGCGTCTCAAGCCATTATATGGCTGGAACTGCAAATACGGCTGGAGCGTTTGGTTGTTGGTTGTAGAGCGAGACACTGCTTCACTGCTGCTCGCCCTGCGATCGATTGCCAAACTCACTTTCTTTACACTCACTTACAATCGAACATTTTCCTATACGTGACTCGTGCGTCTACACTACACCCGTACCACTAAAAAGACGGATTATACCCAAGTCTTGAGTCATAAATTAGTATAAATACTAATAGCATCACCTTTTTGTATTTTATTTATTTTTATTTATTTTCATTCCTAGAATATCCAGATCCACCATTTTCACATTTATTTCCATTTTCACATTTATCTCCCAGTTTAAAGCTAGACTAAAGATGCATTTATTTAGCCAGGCGTTCATATAAAATGTTTATCTTACAGTTACTGTAAATTTGGCCTCTAGTTCATAAACGCCAGAGGAGAACTGGCCCCCGACTGAGCCTGGGTTTCTTCCAAGGTTTTTTTTTTTTTCTCCATCGGGTCACTTGATGGAGTTTTTCGGTTCCTTGCCACTGTTGCCTTTGGCTCGCTCAGTTGGGGATATTCAAATTAAATGACCCATCATACCATTGATCAGCTCCACCAAACTTGGATGTCTTTTTTTTCCAGCAATAAACAAACACTGTTATGTTCTTTTGATTGATACTGTGAAGCAGATTTGATACAATCTGTAATGTAAAAAGTGCTTTTTAAATATATTTGACTTGACTATTCTACACACTTTGTATTCATGTATAATGTATGCTTGTATAATGTATTCTTGTATAATGGCTGTTATTGTTCATTAACTTTTATTGTTCAGTAAATAATATTTTGTAATAATAATAAATTGGCGTACCTGATTTTGAGAGATGTTGTGTGTGTTCGACCGCTTAACACTGTGATTGCTATCAGGATATGAGGAGAATTTCAACCCGCATAATAAAAAAATTAATTGTAGACAGTCACCTATTGCACCTCAGCATTTTCCACACACTTTTATCTTTATATGGAAAAAAATGATATTCTTCAGGAGGGCAGGTCCTCTATCCACCTTCTTTTTAATGTAATACCAAGGTATCAAAAATACAAGTACATATCAAAAATGTAAAACTTACATACAATTAAATGATAATAAAATCCATAATTTATGCATGGGCCTATACATAGAGATTTCATATAGCCTATATATACATGTAAAAACAAGAAAAACAGAACAGAAAACTTTAATGAAATGAGTTAAAAAGTTGAAACAAGGTTACTGAGCTTTAAGATTCTCAGATGATGAAATATTTGGATGTACTGTTGGACCTCTCTCCTAAAAACGGTGAATTTGAAAAGAGAATTTAATTGCAATAATAGAATAATAATAAAGTATTCATTCGTTTGAGCTTTCTGTATATTAAAAAAAATGCCAAACATTACATCCTTAAAAAAAGAGAGAGAAACCCGGAAGAACATGCAGTTAATGAAGCATCTCGTCTGACTGTTTACTGATAAACCTGCTCCCTTTCAGGTACATGAACCGTACATTTGCACTCATGTGAATATTAGTGACTAAATCTAATTTTGCTAGGTTAGGTATTGTGTTGTATTGTTGAGTGATACGGGGCGAATCCAATGTAAAATGCGAGAGTTTTCAGCTGGAGAGCACGCGGTTCGCGCGCAAATCGTTTATGTGTTTATCAGTAGAGTGATTTAATGAGTTGAAGGTCGATATATGATCTGTGTTTTCACGTGTGTGTGTGTGTGTGTGTGTGTGTGTGTGTGTGTGTGTTTTATGTCAGATTGAGGCTTGTGAATATAGACAGTGTCGCTGTTTTAGGATGCGCACTACTTTAAGTGCACTCATTTATTCACAGTGAACTTGGGATGCGTTGATTTAAAGGAGAAGTACATACTCATGCACTTGTGTATAACATTATAGAAATAATAGAGCTCATGCATTGTTGTGTAATAATTATTCATTTATTGCCAAGATTGATTCTAAGTAAAAACTCTGTTAATGAAGCATCTCGTCTGACTGTTTACTGATAAGCTGCTCCCTTTCAGGAGTGCTACATTAGCAGGGTTAAATTTGTGTAAAAATTTTAGTGAAATGTCTTTCAAACTCAAAGTCCATACTGGCAAAGTCAATATGGTCAATAAAGTTCATCCAATATGACGCCACATATGGAGTTGTTACAAGCTCCTTTTAAAAGAGATCTAATTCTAGAATTACGGGATGAAGGATGCGACAAACCGTTTTCCTACTGGGAGTTCACATGGGGTTTTGTTTTATCTGTGTGGCTGTTGTAATGATATAGAATCTGAATGTGATTTTATGATTATTTTGCTCTGTCCCTACAGCACTGTGGTCAACTGTGGTTGTATTAGTGTGTGTGTGTGTGTGTGTGTGTGTGTGTGTGTGTGTGTGTGTGTGTGTACTCTATAGTGTAGGCTTCTGTATTAACTGATCAGGTTGAATGGGCACACTGGCATTATATAGTTATCGTCTAAGTTCGTAAGGAGGATTTGAGACAGCAATTTCACTACAACTTGTGAAATGAAAAAAAGAAAATGCACTGAATTGGTACCAGTTCAAAGTTGATAAATCTACAATCAGTAGAGTGCCGAAGTGATGACGTCACTTTGTAGGACAACTCGGAAGCTAGCGGCGCATGGGTTCCCTCTGTCGAAAAGCTATGCATTTTCCCCCATAGACTTTTGGAAAATCGCAAAAAATAAGATCTGTGTTTAACAAACAGTTGTGAGTGTGACCCTTACACGTTTTGTCTATCAAGATAATCTTTACAAGTTATTAAGGCTAAATCGCCTTATTTCAGGCGATTTAGCAAAAACCCATTCAAAAATCCCATAGGCTTTAGAGCGAGGGAACCGTAGTGCTAAAATGCTAACTCACTTCCGCGTTTTGGCCTACAGAGTGACGTCGTAACTTCGGCACTCAAGAACTAAAACAAATACAAGCAAGCCTGCTTCATATGACAGAACAGAAGCAGAAGTAAACATGTGACAGAAGAAAGATTTACTAGCCAGGTAGTTTTAAACTCAGTTTCAGTGGAAGTAGGCTTTCTGAAGTGTACGGTGTGTATTGTAACTGGCAAGCAGCTTCCACCCTGCATTCAATGGCTGTCCTGCAGATCCTCCAAGCCGATCTCCTCCTCCGTGGGACGAGAAAGGCCGGGACCCAGCTGCCGATACGGACCTGAGGACCTTGAGGTTGTAATAATTGATGATCAGTTGAAATTCACAGACCACATTGCTAGAACTGCCCGGTCCTGCAGATTTGCCTTGCACAACATTAGGAGGATCAGGCCCTTCCTTACAGAGCATGCTACACAACTCCTTGTCCAAGCACTTGTTTTTATCCAGACTGGACTATTGTAATGCTCTCCTGGCTGGTCTTCCAGCTTGCTCTGTCAAACCTCTACACTGTGAAAAAAATATTGATGGTTTAACTTAAAAATGTAAGTAACCTGGTTGCCTTAAAATTTTAAGTTGATTGAACTGGAAAAAGTGAGTTAATACAATGAAGGAGATTAATATTGACATCCTCATCTGCTCTCCTGCCTGTGTTGAAGTAAAACAGAGCTGCTGAATCGAGTATTTCCCCCTGCTGTCATCCAGTCGTGTGAGTACAACACACAGAGTTAATATTGACATCCTCATCTGCTCTCCTGCCTGTGTTGAAGTAAAACAGAGCTGCTGAATCGAGTATTTCCCCCTGCTGTCATCCAGTCGTGTGAGTACAACACACAGAGTTAATACTGACATCAGGGCCTGAAATTAACTTTTTCGCCCACCGGCCACTGTGGCAGGTGGATTTAAAAATTCACCTGCCACTGAGACTTTTTACCAGCCACCTTTTTTTTTTTGCCTCATATTTTGCCTCAAAAATGGCTGGTAAAAAGAACAATATTGTGAAATTTCTGGGGGTTTTTTTCCTTCACCTTTATAGAAAGGTGAAAAAACCCCATGAATTTCACAATATTGTTCTTTCACTTTCACAAGAATACACATTTAAGTTCTCTCAAGTAATAATAATAACTCTAAGAACATACATTTTTTTAAATCTTTTTATTCATTGATTTTGACACTCACTCAACATATATAGTATAGGCTATATAGTATTCAACAGATAGACCTACCGCAGCTCGTATGTAAACAAATCACACGCGGCTGTGTTGATGGCTGATTTAGTCACGTAGACAGATCCTGACAGCTTTTAGTTACAGCGTTCAGGAACCGTTAACTATTAACTAAATTAATATTGTTATTACTGGTAAAGTTACCGGGTACCGGGTATTTTCTCACTGGTTCCCAACTCCCAACACACATCTGTGCAACTCTCATTGTACTGTCGGCTACATCAGCGTTACATTATCTCATCCCATCTCACCAACAGTTTAATACTCGCACATCCAAACATAGTCAGAAAAGGGCCTCGTCTTCTTCTGATCGCATGAACGTTACGAAAAAGTCGCTGTCATAAATCAGCCGCTCACGAACCTTGCCATTGCCGCCAATTGTCCACTTTGTATTCATCTTTTTGTTGGTTGTTTGTTTCAGCTGGCCTCTTTACCCCAGTAATGTGCCGCCACATTTTAGCTAAAGTCAAACGCAATGGCAGACTTAGTTGAAATGTAAAAATCCTTATGAATCACTCAATTCTCATTGGCTACCTGCCAATGTGGCAGGTAGATTGACAGTGTTACCCGCCAATAGAAAAATTCACCCGCATTTGGCAGGTGGTCGGGTGTTAATTTCAGGCCCTGACTGACATCCTCATCTGTCCTCCTGCCTGTGTTGAAGTGAAACAGAGCTGCTGAATCGAGTATTTCCCCCTGCTGTCATCCAGTCGTGTGAGTACAACACACAGAGTTAATATCGACATCCTCATCTGCTCTCCTGCCTGTGTTAAAGTAAAACAGAGCTGCTGAATCGAGTATTTCCACCTGCTGTCATCCAGTCGTGTGAGTACAACACACAGAGTTAATTTAACCATCAGAAACTCAAAATAATAAGTTATCTCAACTAAATAAATTATTATAAAGTTGATTTGACAAAAGAAAATATGTTGTGATAACAAATCTTGAAAATATTTTTTACAGTGTACAATTGATCCAGAATGCTGCAGCCAGAGTAGTCTTTAATGAGCCAAAGAGAGCACTCGTCGTCACTCCTCTCCTCTCAAAATTGCACTGATTGCCAGTTGCCGCTCGCATTAAATTTAAGGCACTGACGTTTGCCTACAGAACAACCACTGGCATTGCTCCCTCTTACCTAAACTCATTACTTCAGACTTATGTGCCATCCAGAAACTTGCACTCTGCTAGCGAATGTCGTCTTGTGGTACCATCTCAAAGAGGCACAAAATCTGTTTCTTGGACCTTTACCCATGACTGTTCCCTGCTGGTGGAATGATCTGCCTAACTCAACCAGAGCTTCTGAGTCAGTAGCCACTTTCAAGAAACTGCTGAAGACGTACAGTATCTTTTTCGGCAGATTCAGTAGTACTAACACTTTCTCTTCTCTTCTTTAAAACTGCACTAAAATTAAACTGAGAGGGGTTATAGCACTTGCGTATTGTTGTCCTACTGTTAGTTTAACTGCCTCTTTTGTTCTCATTTGTAAGTCGCTTGGATAAAAGCCTCTGCTAAATGAATAAATGTAAATAGTTTAGTCAATAAAATAAACAACACTGAGTGTTACATGTTTTCTTTTTTTTTTTTTTTGAGCTGTAGTAATTATACTACACACCTTGCGGGGGCATCAAGGAGTAATACTCTCAGGTATAAAACAGGTGTAGAGAGTACATGTAATGGAGGAGTAAGCTAAGCATGCATTAGAAATCCAAGAAATCAATGGTCCTGATTGGGAAACTGAAAGTTTGATGCTCAATCGAAAGTAAGCATTGTTTATTTTCTTATGTTGACTGGTTGATGTATGAGTATGTATTTTTTCTAATGTTATTTATTTATTTTGTAGAAGGACTTCACATACTGTGGCTTTTGTCTTTCTGTCACTCATGGTGGGACCCTTGTCTGAAACTATGCGAGCGAGTTTAGAGGCCCTGTGGCTTATTTCAGTGGTTTTCCGCACTGTTTTGGATCCCGAAGCTGAATTGTATGGGATTTTGGATCCACACTAAGGTTGACACTGGGAGGATTTGAGATTTGGATTTGTGGACTTGAGCTTTCATGGACATTACTGTAGTGTGGTTTCAACGTGATTATCCTTGGCATCATCATCATCTTCGTCATTCAGAAGAAAACAGATAAGACTTCCATTAGTATGATGCTGGGTGTTGAGTGAAAAAATAAAGTAAGATCTTTTGTGTGACTAGGAAAGAGTTTTGAAAGATAAATAAAAATGCAACAAATGAGAAAAGTTTGTTGATTGTTTTTCTGCAGATCACAGATTTGTTAAGATTGCTAATAAATACTTCCAATGTACTTTAAACACCATATAGTTAGTGAATCCCACCCAAAATAAGACAAATCAGATTAATAACTAAGTTATTTTGTGAGGTTAAAGAAGGAGTTGTAGTATTGCTCCATAGACCTCCATTCATTCTGCACTCCGCCTGCGAGCGCCCCCGTATGGACAGAGGCGTGTTACTGCAGCCAGTCCAGAAACCGGAAGTAACGAGACAGTGCCAAGACTCGGAACATTTAGCGATAGCGAACATGATCGGGTCAAAAAAGCTTAAATATTTTTGGTTTTGGCCCCAACTTTATTCAACTTTTTTCAGAAGTTCAGGAAAACTTGATTTAAAGTTTGGAGAATTATGAGCATGGTTTGCTAAATTGGGAATGTTTTTTGGAGTTGCAATATTGAAAGGGGCTTATTATTCTGTTACAGTATGTCTTTTTAGTCAAAATGTCATTGCAGTACACATTTAATTGCAACTGGTCTCTGTCTGAAAGGAGTCATTTAACAATTCAAGCACAAACCTAATAAACTAGCATATAATCTTGCTCTGCATAAAGCAATATTGATTTTATATTGTTTCTTGATTTATATTGTTTTTCTTATACAGTTTTCAGCTTTAATTTGTATAATTTCCATTCAAATTGTGATACTAACATATCATTAATATTGTTCAGTTGAATATCAGCAAATGATTTAATTCATAATAATTTTCAATTACAGTTACATTACATTTACTATAGACATTGTCTAAAATAACATTTAGTGTTAATTTAATGAAATTTAGTGATTCAATGTACTTCAATAATAAAAATTGTCTTTATAAATATATTGTTCAATTACATGCTTTTGTAAATTTGTTGTTCAAATAAATAATGTTCAGTGAAGGTCGCCTACATTAACCCTTACATTATTTATGAATATTGATGTTGAGTGATCAGTAAAATGGTTCAAGGTACTTTTCAGAACTAAATTAAACCTTAAACTAAGTTGTGCTGTTTTGATATTCATAAACATGGAAAAAAATGGTTTAACTGTATTTGTATACTTGGCAAATCTGGGAAGAAACCACACTGAGTTTGTGTGTAACAGTTCACACTGAAAACCACTTGTGTATTTCTTTAAAGTGGAGCCTAATTAATTTCATTGAAAAAAAAAACATTACATAACAAACATTCATTATTTATGAACATTATTGTGTGTAAGTTTTGTAAAAATGACAATTCATGTGATATCTCATATGTTTTCATATACCATATACCGTAAGTCAGACGGGATAACGCTGTTTTTTTTTTCCATTGAAATGCATAATTTCACTAAATGGAGTTGAGGAAACAATAATAACATGAAATCAAGTCCTGTTAAACTTTTTCAGACATTTTACATTTTAACTCACATTGCAGTGTTAAAATGTGTGTAAAGAACTTGAACAAGAAATACAAAAAAAATACAAAAAAAATTTTTTTCTGATCTCTAAATATTGTTTACTGCATCACTTTACATATTCATTAGCCTAAGTATTATTGATTTGAAAAGTTTTAATATCATAATATTTAGAAAATGCATTAACGTTATCCTGTAGGCCTTATGACATTTTGACTGGTGTGGTCACATGATTCTCAGTTAAACCACTTAAAATACATAGTTTAAAATTTAGATTTTAGTAACAAGTAAAAAAAAAAACATCCCCATAAAGATAATAACTACTTTGATGTAAAGTTTTAACCAATTTAATTTTTTTTTTTTTTTTTTTTTTTATCAGTTGAAAACCTTATTTGTCATTGATGTAAGCTCACGCGCTCTGCTCACGCACGCGGCTTCGGATGCGCGTGCGAGCATATGAGTGATTCGAGTATGAGTTGCTATGGCGACGCGTCTTATGAATTTTGAATGAAAATATCAACACTTTGATCGCTGTTGGTTGGTTGAGAGTCGAGGCGATTTCAGAGACTTTTGCTGAAAATTTTCTTGTGCTGAACTTGAGATTTTGAAGCTGTTCGGAGGATTTCAGAGAGAGAGGAGACTTTTATTCCAGGAGATCGGATAATATATCCTAGCTAACGCTACATCGTTTTATTTATTTTTATTTAATATTATTTCTGAGGACGCTTTAATTTGATTGTTCTTTTCTTGTTTTTGAGGGAGTTTTGGAGTTTTATTTTATTTATTATTGTTTATTTTTATTTTATTTTTATTTTTTAATTTTTTTTGGGGGGGGGGGGGTTGGGGTATTTCTGAGTATTTTGGGTGGGGTATTACTGAGGTGGGGTATTTCATTGTATTGTATTGTATTTTGTATTGTATTGCTCTTGTTTGCAGGAGGATGCCAGGCCCGACCGGGACTCAGAGCCATGAGCTTATTCCTGGATATGTAACATCTCTGTCTTGTGAGTTTGTTTCTGTCTCCACAGGTCCGGCTGACAGGAAGAGAGAGTGGCAGAGAGACAGCCAGCAGAGCCCAGATGATGGACGTCCGTCCACTTCTTCTCAAGACTCTCGGAGAGCAAAGGCAAAGGTAGGGTGGCCAACAGTCCTGTTTTCACGTCCTGTCCTGGCCCTCCTGGCTGCTCTTTATAAAGTGATGAAAATGTCCTGGTTTTCAAAAAACTGCTGGGAAAGATCAGCTCTACAGCAAAATATAGATGGGCAACGAAGAAAAACAGGATAAAGAGGAAGAAAACTAAAGATATAAATATATTTTGTTAGTTCTTTTTGGCAAGTTTGTGAGAGATATATATTTGTTCAATTTGTAGGTATTTCTTTCAGTTATTTATTATTTATATATTTACTTTTGTAATACAGAAGAGACATTATTTCATTATTTTTGAAACCTGTCATAATAAAACGTTGAGTAACCTCTGAGAAGCCTATCTGAATTTGTGTCTTGTTAATGTAACAATTTTCTATTTATACAGAGGAGGAATAGCCTACTTTCAATGTATTGAAATTAATAAGGCATCTTTGAGTAAACTTTGAGTATCTGTTTGCTGGGCCGAGTGTCCTGGTTTTTGGTAATCAAAATATGGTCCCCCTAGGCAGAGGAAGAGGAGAAGCTTCATTCCCGTGACTGGAGCGGCATCACCCCAGACCAGAGGACTGTACCGATACCTGAGAGAAGAGCTGAGGGTAAATCAAATGACCATTGGAGAATATTATCACTGGAGTGTCATTAATTACCATATATGACCACACCATATTATATCAAAATACAACTGAAGCCAATAATCAGATTTAGTTTTTATTCCAAGACACATCATAACATATTTAAATAAGGATTGGGTACAAATTTCAAGAATAGCCATAATTTGAGTATCCGATGTTTAATAATTATGATTAGTTTGAAACATGCTTGTGTGTGCTATTCCCTGCTTTAGAGGATCATGGTCACACATGGTACACAACATTATAAGTTATTATTAATATTTGGTTGGTTCTCTTGTTTTTGCATGTGTTTTTAATTCAGCTTTATATAACAGCCTGGACAAAAATGATGTTGCCAAATTGTTTATGTTTTATTGAATTATTATCACAAATTAAACAATCGACTCCCAGCTTAACTGTGCAATATGACTACAAAATCTTACACACATTTATAATAACATTTAAATGCAAGACAAGAGTGCAGATGTCAGATTTCCTGGGCCGGACGTCACTTGTGTTCACTATTGTATATCGCTGTAATTGTAAATGTAAGGGAGGAAAGGAAAGCATGTGTGTGTGTGTGTGTGTGTGTGTGTGTGTGTGTGTGTAATCAGGCACTAGGATGATTGGGACGAACATATTTAACTGTTGTAATCCCATGTTGTTCTTTCTTCATGATGTCAAGCCTCAGTATTTACGGTTTCTTGTGTTAATGTTTTTACCTTTCTTCAAGGCATCTGTGCTTTCTTACGGAGAATCGGGAAGGCTGTAAAGCTGGACTGCAGTGAGGTCGATATACTTGTGTCCACATATCCCTCCTGCAATCCCACGGATGTCCAGCAGGATTCATCCGAGTTTTACTGGGCAACACCAGTGCATCCGTGTCCATCTGGAGTCCAGCTGCCGGTTAATGCCGATCCGGACGATCCCGAACACTCATGCACATCTGTCCTGGACCCAGAGCCGGCAGTGGCACGAGATCTAGAGCTGATGTCTTTCTCAGGATTGTCCAGTCTCTCTAGTATCGAGCTGACGCCGGACTCTATTCAGGACGATCCTGACGATGCATCGTCTGTCCCGGGTGAGTCTATGGTCATTATTATTACTGTCAGTACTTTCATTATAACCGAGTTGTGTTGTGTTCATCTTGTGTACCTAATTATTAAAGTCCCCCGCTGGTCAATCAATTCATCCCTTTAAACTCATCTTTGATCACCAAATAATTCCATATTTAAATGTTTTTTTCTTTGAAAAAACAATCCGTCACGCCTTAAAATAGTTTGAATGTAACTCGACACCCTTGCCTCATTTAGTATGCTCGGTTCTATGAATATGCAAATGAGCCCCGCCTCCACTCACTCACTCAGCCCAGAGATCCACTGGTTGACGATCACACGTTGATCTGATTGGTTACAAGGTGGTTTGTGACGTCAGAAACACCAGCGATTTCACACCGTGTTTTTGAGACTGTCTTTGGTTCACTGCAGTTTTAAGGAGGAAATACTCTGAAAATACTTGAAAAATTTCCCACTTTTCCAGTTGTCTCACCTCACAATTGAATTCTTTCTTCATTATGTCTTCCCTCAGATTTTGCTGAGAGCCAAACAAAGAAGAAGAAGAAGAAAGATGTGGGTGCGTTTCTCCGTAGGAAATGGAGGGCTATGATAGCGCCGGCTGTTGGTAAGTCTATTATTAGTCTATTGTCATTCTTTTCGTTATAGTTGTAGACTTTTGCTCTAGTCTACGGTTTATGTTATTCTTGTTCCCCTTAAATTATTAGTGTTCAACATTCAGCATCTATTTTATTTTTCACTATAATCTAGCGGTGGGAATCTTTTGGTGCTTCGCGATTCGAAGCGATTCTCGATTTTGAATCAAATTTCGATTTGAAATGAGCATTTTGATTGTAGTTTACTGTTGTGTGTTACTTCTCTTATTTGACTGCGGTACACAGTTTAATAGCTCTAGAGAAAAAAAGAAAATCCGACTGAATTAAATTTGAACCTTGAAATGTATTTAGTTTTTTAGGAATGAGTGCATGAAAATAGTTACACATCCGGTTTTCTTCCATTTGAAAAGACATTTTTGTGTGTGGGCTGTAGTCATATACGTTTACATAAGGGATTTATTAATATGAAAATGATTTTGTGATTCTCTACTGTAACCCATGACACAGTCACAAGCTGTTATAAGTCCATCACTTTTTTGCCGTTTTATTGCCTTTCCATGATTTGATTTGGTCGTCTTTGTTTTGTCCGAAGTTGGCGTGGCGTAATTGAATTTATTTTTCCATTTTTTCTTTTTTTTAGAAAAACAATCAAGAAGGAGGGTGAAGAAAGGCTCATTCATCCAACGAACATGGAAAACTCTAAAGGTTTCCGCTCTTGGTTGTTACGGGGACGACACAGTGGACCCAGATCCAGCAGATCTACAGCCACAAATATCTGTCCTCTCCAGGGACTTAACCGAGCCAGGTCCATCTCACCGCGAGATCAGTTCTGACCAGTTACCCTTCTCAGGTCCATCTCACCGCGAGATCAGTTTAGACACGTCACCCTTCTCAAGTCCATCTGGTTCCCAGTCAAGTTTCTTTTGCTCCGATTCATCGTCTGCTCCATGTCTGACCGATCTTCTCTCAGAGTTATCAATTTTAATGGGAGATTACGAGCCTGTTTCCAGTTAATCCAGTCTCAAGCTGATCCTGAGCTGAGTTGTAGGGCTGTGCACACGTTTCTTTTCTGTATTGACTAAGCCTGAATTGCGGAAGAATCATCAAACTGAAGCTGAAATTGGGCAACCTGATATACACGGACACTGTTGGTTGAGGACTAAATTGGACTTAGTGTGATTTCAATTTTCCATGTTGCTGTTGTTGTTGTTTTTTCTTGATTGTTTCAAGTCCTTTTGTATTTTATTTTCATTTTTTACATTTTTTATTCTGATTGAATATTGTATTGGTTTCTCTCATCTTTTCCTATTTTGTTTCTAAGGTGACGAGAGTTGAAAGGAGAATTTAAAGGGTAATTGGGTGAAAGAATTGTAGCTAGAATTAGATTCAAACGTAGCTAAAATTAGGTCAGACGCGTCTCAAGCCACTGTCGTTACCCACGTGACACCTGACACCTGGAGGGGCGTGATTGGGAGGAACGGCCCCCCCGACCTGAACCCGAGTGGTGTTCAGTTATTGGACTTCTGTGCTAGTTACAGTTTGTCCATAACGAACACCATGTTCAAGCATAAGGGTGTCCACCAGTGCACGTGGCACCAGGACACCCTAGGCCGTAGGTCGATGATCGACTTTGTGGTCGTTTCATCTGACCTGCGGCCGTATGTCTTGGACACTCGGGTGAAGAGAGGGGCGGAGCTGTCAACTGATCACCACCTGGTGGTGAGTTGGATCCGATGGCGGGGGAGGAGGCTGGACGGACTCGGCAGACCCAAGCGTACTGTAAGGGTTTGCTGGGAACGTTTGGCCGAATCTCCTGTCAGAAAGATCTTCAACTCTCACCTCCGGCAGAGCTACGACCAGATCCCGAAGGAGGCTGGAGATATTGAGTCTGAGTGGACCATGTTCTCCACCTCCATTGTCGAAGCGGCTGCTCGGAGCTGTGGCCGTAAGGTCTCCGGTGCCTGTCGAGGCGGCAATCCTCGAACCCGGTGGTGGACACCGGAAGTAAAGGATGCCGTCAAGCTGAAGAAGGAGTCCTATCGGGCCTGGTTGGCTCGTGGGACTCCGGAGGCAGCTGACAGGTACCGGCAGGCCAAGCGGACTGCGGCCCGGGTGGTCGTGGAGGCAAAAACTCGGGCCTGGGAGGAGTTCGGTGAGGCCATGGAGAAGGACTATCGGCTGGCCTCGAAGAAATTCTGGCAAACTGTCCGGCGCCTCAGGAAGGGGAAACAGTCCCCTACCAATGCTGTTTACAGTAGGGGTGGGCGGCTGTTGACCTCGACTGGGGATGTCGTCGGACGGTGGAAGGAATACTTCGAGGACCTCCTCAATCCCGCCGTCACGTCTTCCATTGAGGAAGCAGAGGCTGAGGGTTCGGAGGTGGACTCGTCCATCACCCTAGCTGAGGTCACCGAGGTAGTCAAGAAACTCCTCGGTGGCAAGGCACCGGGGGTGGATGAGATCCGCCCCGAATACCTTAAGTCTCTGGATGCTGTGGGGCTGTCTTGGTTGACACGCCTCTGCAGCATCGCGTGGCGGTCGGGGACAGTGCCTCTGGGATGGCAGACCGGGGTGGTGGTTCCTCTTTTTAAGAAGGGGGACCGGAGGGTGTGTTCCAACTATAGGGGGATCACACTTCTCAGCCTCCCTGGGAAAGTCTATGCCAGGGTACTGGAGAGGAGAATACGGCCGATAGTGGAACCTCGGATTCAGGAGGAACAGTGCGGTTTTCGTCCTGGCCGTGGAACACTGGACCAGCTCTATACTCTCTACAGGGTGCTGGAGGGTTCATGGGAGTTTGCCCAACCAGTCCACATGTGTTTTGTGGATTTGGAGAAGGCATTCGACTGTGTCCCCCGAGGCGGCCTGTGGAGGGTGCTCCGGGAATATGGGGTCCGGGGTCCTTTGCTAAGGGCTGTCCGATCCCTGTATGACCGAAGCAGGAGCTTGGTTCGCATTGCCAGTAGTAAGTCAGACTTCTTCCCGGTGCATGTTGGACTCCGGCAGGGCTGCCCTTTGTCGCCGGTTCTGTTCATAATTTTTATGGACAGAATTTCTAGGCGCAGCCAGGGGCCGGAGGGTGTCAGATTTGGGGACCACACGATTTCATCTCTGCTCTTCGCGGATGATGTTGTCGTGTTGGCCCCTTCATACCAGGACCTTCAGCATGCACTGGGACGGTTTGCAGCCGAGTGTGAAGCGGCTGGGATGAAAATAAGCACCTCCAAATCCGAGGCCATGGTCCTCAGCCGGAAAAGGGTGGCTTGCCCACTTCAGGTTGGTGGAGAGATCCTTCCTCAAGTGGAGGAGTTTAAGTATCTTGGGGTTTTGTTCACGAGTGAGGGAGGGATGGAACGGGAGATTGACAGACGGATCGGTGCAGCTTCAGCAGTAATGCGGTCGATGTACCGATCTGTTGTGGTGAAGAAGGAGCTGAGCCGTAAGGCAAAGCTCTCGATTTACCAGTCAATCTACGTTCCTACTCTCACCTATGGTCATGAGCTTTGGGTCATGACCGAAAGGACAAGATCCCGGATACAGGCGGCTGAAATGAGCTTTCTCCGCAGGGTGGCTGGGCGATCCCTTAGAGATAGGGTGAGAAGCTCGGTCACTCGGGAGGAGCTCAGAGTAGAGCCGCTGCTCCTCCACATCGAGAGGGGTCAGCTGAGGTGGCTCGGGCATCTGTTCCGGATGCCTCCTGGACGCCTTCCTGGGGAGGTGTTCCGGGCACGTCCCACTGGGCGGAGGCCCCGGGGAAGACCTAGGACACGCTGGAGAGACTATGTCTCCCGGCTGGCCTGGGAACGCCTCGGTATCCCCCCAGAAGAGCTGGAGGAAGTGTCTGGGGAGAGGGAAGTCTGGGCATCTCTGCTTAGACTGCTGCCCCCGCGACCCGGCCCCGGATGAGCGGAAGAAGATGTGTGATGTGTGTGTGCGTCTCAAGCCATTATATGGCTGGAACTGCAAATACGGCTGGAGCGTTTGGTTGTTGGTTGTAGAGCGAGACACTGCTTCACTGCTGCTCGCCCTGCGATCGATTGCCAAACTCACTTTCTTTACACTCACTTACAATCGAACATTTTCCTATACGTGACTCGTGCGTCTACACTACACCCGTACCACTAAAAAGACGGATTATACCCAAGTCTTGAGTCATAAATTAGTATAAATACTAATAGCATCACCTTTTTGTATTTTATTTATTTTTATTTATTTTCATTCCTAGAATATCCAGATCCACCATTTTCACATTTATTTCCATTTTCACATTTATCTCCCAGTTTAAAGCTAGACTAAAGATGCATTTATTTAGCCAGGCGTTCATATAAAATGTTTATCTTACAGTTACTGTAAATTTGGCCTCTAGTTCATAAACGCCAGAGGAGAACTGGCCCCCGACTGAGCCTGGGTTTCTTCCAAGGTTTTTTTTTTTTTCTCCATCGGGTCACTTGATGGAGTTTTTCGGTTCCTTGCCACTGTTGCCTTTGGCTCGCTCAGTTGGGGATATTCAAATTAAATGACCCATCATACCATTGATCAGCTCCACCAAACTTGGATGTCTTTTTTTTCCAGCAATAAACAAACACTGTTATGTTCTTTTGATTGATACTGTGAAGCAGATTTGATACAATCTGTAATGTAAAAAGTGCTTTTTAAATATATTTGACTTGACTATTCTACACACTTTGTATTCATGTATAATGTATGCTTGTATAATGTATTCTTGTATAATGGCTGTTATTGTTCATTAACTTTTATTGTTCAGTAAATAATATTTTGTAATAATAATAAATTGGCGTACCTGATTTTGAGAGATGTTGTGTGTGTTCGACCGCTTAACACTGTGATTGCTATCAGGATATGAGGAGAATTTCAACCCGCATAATAAAAAAATTAATTGTAGACAGTCACCTATTGCACCTCAGCATTTTCCACACACTTTTATCTTTATATGGAAAAAAATGATATTCTTCAGGAGGGCAGGTCCTCTATCCACCTTCTTTTTAATGTAATACCAAGGTATCAAAAATACAAGTACATATCAAAAATGTAAAACTTACATACAATTAAATGATAATAAAATCCATAATTTATGCATGGTAGAGATTTCATATAGCCTATATATACATGTAAAAACAAGAAAAACAGAACAGAAAACTTTAATGAAATGAGTTAAAAAGTTGAAACAAGGTTACTGAGCTTTAAGATTCTCAGATGATGAAATATTTGGATGTACTGTTGGACCTCTCTCCTAAAAACGGTGAATTTGAAAAGAGAATTTAATTGCAATAATAGAATAATAATAAAGTATTCATTCGTTTGAGCTTTCTGTATATTAAAAAAAATGCCAAACATTACATCCTTAAAAAAAGAGAGAGAAACCCGGAAGAACATTGCAGTTAATGAAGCATCTCGTCTGACTGTTTACTGATAAACCTGCTCCCTTTCAGGTACATGAACCGTACATTTGCACTCATGTGAATATTAGTGACTAAATCTAATTTTGCTAGGTTAGGTGTTGTATTGTTGAGTGATACGGGGCGAATCCAATGTAAAATGCGAGAGTTTTCAGCTGGAGAGCACGCGGTTCGCGCGCAAATCGTTTATGTGTTTATCAGTAGAGTGATTTAATGAGTTGAAGGTCGATATATGATCTGTGTTTTCACGTGTGTGTGTGTGTGTGTGTGTGTGTGTGTGTGTGTGTGTGTGTGTGTGTGTGTGTGTGTGTGTGTGTGTGTGTGTGTGTGTGTGTTTTATGTCAGATTGAGGCTTGTGAATATAGACAGTGTCGCTGTTTTAGGATGCACACTACTTTAAGTGCACTCATTTATTCACAGTGAACTTGGGATGCGTTGATTTAAAGGAGAAGTACATACTCATGCACTTGTGTATAACATTATAGAAATAATAGAGCTCATGCATTGTTGTGTAATAATTATTCATTTATTGCCAAGATTGATTCTAAGTAAAAACTCTGTTAATGAAGCATCTCGTCTGACTGTTTACTGATAAGCTGCTCCCTTTCAGGAGTGCTACATTAGCAGGGTTAAATTTGTGTAAAAATTTTAGTGTCTTTCAAACTCAAAGTCCATACTGGCAAAGTCAATATGGTCAATAAAGTTCATCCAATATGACGCCACATATGGAGTTGTTACAAGCTCCTTTTAAAAGAGATCTAATTCTAGAATTACGGGATGAAGGATGCGACAAACCGTTTTCCTACTGGGAGTTCACATGGGGTTTTGTTTTATCTGTGTGGCTGTTGTAATGATATAGAATCTGAATGTGATTTTATGATTATTTTGCTCTGTCCCTACAGCACTGTGGTCAACTGTGGTTGTATTAGTGTGTGTGTGTGTGTGTGTGTGTGTGTGTGTGTGTGTGTGTGTGTGTGTGTGTGTGTGTGTGTGTGTGTGTGTGTGTGTGTGTGTGTACTCTATAGTGTAGGCTTCTGTATTAACTGATCAGGTTGAATGGGCACACTGGCATTATATAGTTATCGTCTAAGTTCGTAAGGAGGATTTGAGACAGCAATTTCACTACAACTTGTGAAATGAAAAAAAGAAAATGCACTGAATTGGTACCAGTTCAAAGTTGATAAATCTACAATCAGTAGAGTGCCGAAGTGATGACGTCACTTTGTAGGACAACTCGGAAGCTAGCGGCGCATGGGTTCCCTCTGTCGAAAAGCTATGCATTTTCCCCCATAGACTTTTGGAAAATCGCAAAAAATAAGATCTGTGTTTAACAAACAGTTGTGAGTGTGACCCTTACACGTTTTGTCTATCAAGATAATCTTTACAAGTTATTAAGGCTAAATCGCCTTATTTCAGGCGATTTAGCAAAAACCCATTCAAAAATCCCATAGGCTTTAGAGCGAGGGAACCGTAGTGCTAAAATGCTAACTCACTTCCGCGTTTTGGCCTACAGAGTGACGTCGTAACTTCGGCACTCTAGAACTAAAACAAATACAAGCAAGCCTGCTTCATATGACAGAACAGAAGCAGAAGTAAACATGTGACAGAAGAAAGATTTACTAGCCAGGTAGTTTTAAACTCAGTTTCAGTGGAAGTAGGCTTTCTGAAGTGTACGGTGTGTATTGTAACTGGCAAGCAGCTTCCACCCTGCATTCAATGGCTGTCCTGCAGATCCTCCAAGCCGATCTCCTCCTCCGTGGGACGAGAAAGGCCGGGACCCAGCTGCCGATACGGACCTGAGGACCTTGAGGTTGTAATAATTGATGATCAGTTGAAATTCACAGACCACATTGCTAGAACTGCCCGGTCCTGCAGATTTGCCTTGCACAACATTAGGAGGATCAGGCCCTTCCTTACAGAGCATGCTACACAACTCCTTGTCCAAGCACTTGTTTTTATCCAGACTGGACTATTGTAATGCTCTCCTGGCTGGTCTTCCAGCTTGCTCTGTCAAACCTCTACACTGTGAAAAAAATATTGATGGTTTAACTTAAAAATGTAAGTAACCTGGTTGCCTTAAAATTTTAAGTTGATTGAACTAGAAAAAGTGAGTTAATACAATGAAGGAGATTAATATTGACATCCTCATCTGCTCTCCTGCCTGTGTTGAAGTAAAACAGAGCTGCTGAATCGAGTATTTCCCCCTGCTGTCATCCAGTCGTGTGAGTACAACACACAGAGTTAATATTGACATCCTCATCTGCTCTCCTGCCTGTGTTGAAGTAAAACAGAGCTGCTGAATCGAGTATTTCCCCCTGCTGTCATCCAGTCGTGTGAGTACAACACAGAGTTAATACTGACATCAGGGCCTGAAATTAACTTTTTCGCCCACCGGCCACTGTGGCAGGTGGATTTAAAAATTCACCTGCCACTGAGACTTTTTACCAGCCACCTTTTTTTTTGCCTCATATTTTGCCTCAAAAATGGCTGGTAAAAAGAACAATATTGTGAAATTTCTGGGGTTTTTTTTCCTTCACCTTTATAGAAAGGTGAAAAAACCCCATGAATTTCACAATATTGTTCTTTCACTTTCACAAGAATACACATTTAAGTTCTCTCAAGTAATAATAATAACTCTAAGAACATACATTTTTTTTAAATCTTTTTATTCATTGATTTTGACACTCACTCAACATATATAGTATAGGCTATATAGTATATACTCAACAGATAGACCTACCGCAGCTCGTATGTAAACAAATCACACGCGGCTGTGTTGATTGCTGATTTAGTCACGTAGACAGATCCTGACAGCTTTTAGTTACAGCGTTCAGGAACCGTTAACTATTAACTAAATTAATATTGTTATTACTGGTAAAGTTACCGGGTACCGGGTATTTTCTCACTGGTTCCCAACTCCCAACACACATCTGTGCAACTCTCATTGTACTGTCGGCTACATCAGCGTTACATTATCTCATCCCATCTCACCAACAGTTTAATACTCGCACATCCAAACATAGTCAGAAAAGGGCCTCGTCTTCTTCTGATCGCATGAACGTTACGAAAAAGTCGCTGTCATAAATCAGCCGCTCACGAACCTTGCCATTGCCGCCAATTGTCCACTTTGTATTCATCTTTTTGTTGGTTGTTTGTTTCAGCTGGCCTCTTTACCCCAGTAATGTGCCGCCACATTTTAGCTAAAGTCAAACGCAATGGCAGACTTAGTTGAAATGTAAAAATCCTTATGAATCACTCAATTCTCATTGGCTACCTGCCAATGTGGCAGGTAGATTGACAGTGTTACCCGCCAATAGAAAAATTCACCCGCATTTGGCAGGTGGTCGGGTGTTAATTTCAGGCATCCTCATCTGTCCTCCTGCCTGTGTTGAAGTGAAACAGAGCTGCTGAATCGAGTATTTCCCCCTGCTGTCATCCAGTCGTGTGAGTACAACACAGAGTTAATATCGACATCCTCATCTGCTCTCCTGCCTGTGTTAAAGTAAAACAGAGCTGCTGAATCGAGTATTTCCACCTGCTGTCATCCAGTCGTGTGAGTACAACACACAGAGTTAATTTAACCATCAGAAACTCAAAATAATAAGTTATCTCAACTAAATAAATTATTATAAAGTTGATTTGACAAAAGAAAATATGTTGTGATAACAAATCTTGAAAATATTTTTTACAGTGTACAATTGATCCAGAATGCTGCAGCCAGAGTAGTCTTTAATGAGCCAAAGAGAGCACTCGTCGTCACTCCTCTCCTCTCAAAATTGCACTGATTGCCAGTTGCCGCTCGCATTAAATTTAAGGCACTGACGTTTGCCTACAGAATAACCACTGGCATTGCTCCCTCTTACCTAAACTCATTACTTCAGACTTATGTGCCATCCAGAAACTTGCACTCTGCTAGCGAATGTCGTCTTGTGGTACCATCTCAAAGAGGCACAAAATCTGTTTCTTGGACCTTTACCCATGACTGTTCCCTGCTGGTGGAATGATCTGCCTAACTCAACCAGAGCTTCTGAGTCAGTAGCCACTTTCAAGAAACTGCTGAAGACGTACAGTATCTTTTTCGGCAGATTCAGTAGTACTAACACTTTCTCTTCTCTTCTCTTCTTTAAAACTGCACTAAAATTAAACTGAGAGGGGTTATAGCACTTGCGTATTGTTGTCCTACTGTTAGTTTAACTGCCTCTTTTGTTCTCATTTGTAAGTCGCTTGGATAAAAGCCTCTGCTAAATGAATAAATGTAAATAGTTTAGTCAATAAAATAAACAACACTGAGTGTTACATGTTTTCTTTTTTTTTTTTTTTGAGCTGTAGTAATTATACTACACACCTTGCGGGGGCATCAAGGAGTAATACTCTCAGGTATAAAACAGGTGTAGAGAGTACATGTAATGGAGGAGTAAGCTAAGCATGCATTAGAAATCCAAGAAATCAATGGTCCTGATTGGGAAACTGAAAGTTTGATGCTCAATCGAAAGTAAGCATTGTTTATTTTCTTATGTTGACTTTGACTGGTTGATGTATGAGTATGTATTTTTTCTAATGTTATTTATTTATTTTGTAGAAGGACTTCACATACTGTGGCTTTTGTCTTTCTGTCACTCATGGTGGGACCCTTGTCTGAAACTATGCGAGCGAGTTTAGAGGCCCTGTGGCTTATTTCAGTGGTTTTCCGCACTGTTTTGGATCCCGAAGCTGAATTGTATGGGATTTTGGATCCACACTAAGGTTGACACTGGGAGGATTTGAGATTTGGATTTGTGGACTTGAGCTTTCATGGACATTACTGTAGTGTGGTTTCAACGTGATTACCCTTGGCATCATCATCATCTTCGTCATTCAGAAGAAAACAGATAAGACTTCCATTAGTATGATGCTGGGTGTTGAGTGAAAAAATAAAGTAAGATCTTTTGTGTGACTAGGAAAGAGTTTTGAAAGATAAATAAAAATGCAACAAATGAGAAAAGTTTGTTGATTGTTTTTCTGCAGATCACAGATTTGTTAAGATTGCTAATAAATACTTCCAATGTACTTTAAACACCATATAGTTAGTGAATCCCACCCAAAATAAGACAAATCAGATTAATAACTAAGTTATTTTGTGAGGTTAAAGAAGGAGTTGTAGTATTGCTCCATAGACCTCCATTCATTCTGCACTCCGCCTGCGAGCGCCCCCGTATGGACAGAGGCGTGTTACTGCAGCCAGTCCAGAAACCGGAAGTAACGAGACAGTGCCAAGACTCGGAACATTTAGCGATAGCGAACATGATCGGGTCAAAAAAGCTTAAATATTTTTGGTTTTGGCCCCAACTTTATTCAACTTTTTTCAGAAGTTCAGGAAAACTTGATTTAAAGTTTGGAGAATTATGAGCATGGTTTGCTAAATTGGGAATGTTTTTTGGAGTTGCAATATTGAAAGGGGCTTATTATTCTGTTACAGTATGTCTTTTTAGTCAAAATGTCATTGCAGTACACATTTAATTGCAACTGGTCTCTGTCTGAAAGGAGTCATTTAACAATTCAAGCACAAACCTAATAAACTAGCATATAATCTTGCTCTGCATAAAGCAATATTGATTTTATATTGTTTCTTGATTTATATTGTTTTTCTTATACAGTTTTCAGCTTTAATTTGTATAATTTCCATTCAAATTGTGATACTAACATATCATTAATATTGTTCAGTTGAATATCAGCAAATGATTTAATTCATAATAATTTTCAATTACAGTTACATTACATTTACTATAGACATTGTCTAAAATAACATTTAGTGTTAATTTAATGAAATTTAGTGATTCAATGTACTTCAATAATAAAAATTGTCTTTATAAATATATTGTTCAATTACATGCTTTTGTAAATTTGTTGTTCATAAATAATGTTCAGTGAAATCAGTGAAGGTCGCCTACATTAACCCCTTACATTATTTATGAATATTGATGTTGAGTGATCAGTAAAATGGTTCAAGGTACTTTTCAGAACTAAATTAAACCTTAAACTAAGTTGTGCTGTTTTGATATTCATAAACATGGAAAAAAATGGTTTAACTGTATTTGTATACTTGGCAAATCTGGGAAGAAACCACACTGAGTTTGTGTGTAACAGTTCACACTGAAAACCACTTGTGTATTTCTTTAAAGTGGAGCCTAATTAATTTCATTGGAAAAAAAAACATTACATAACAAACATTCATTATTTATGAACATTATTGTGTGTAAGTTTTGTAAAAATGACAATTCATGTGATATCTCATATGTTTTCATATACCATATACCGTAAGTCAGACGGGATAACGCTGTTTTTTTTTTTCCATTGAAATGCATAATTTCACTAAATGGAGTTGAGGAAACAATAATAACATGAAATCAAGTCCTGTTAAACTTTTTCAGACATTTTACATTTTAACTCACATTGCAGTGTTAAAATGTGTGTAAAGAACTTGAACAAGAAATACAAAAAAAATACAAAAAAATTTTTTTTCTGATCTCTAAATATTGTTTACTGCATCACTTTACATATTCATTAGCCTAAGTATTATTGATTTGAAAAGTTTTAATATCATAATATTTAGAAAATGCATTAACGTTATCCTGTAGGCCTTATGACATTTTGACTGGTGTGGTCACATGATTCTCAGTTAAACCACTTAAAATACATAGTTTAAAATTTAGATTTTAGTAACAAGTAAAAAAAAAAAACATCCCCATAAAGATAATAACTACTTTGATGTAAAGTTTTAACCAATTTAATTTTTTTTTTTTTTTTTTTTTTTTTATCAGTTGAAAACCTTATTTGTCATTGATGTAAGCTCACGCGCTCTGCTCACGCACGCGGCTTCGGATGCGCGTGCGAGCATATGAGTGATTCGAGTATGAGTTGCTATGGCGACGCGTCTTATGAATTTTGAATGAAAATATCAACACTTTGATCGCTGTTGGTTGGTTGAGAGTCGAGGCGATTTCAGAGACTTTTGCTGAAAATTTTCTTGTGCTGAACTTGAGATTTTGAAGCTGTTCGGAGGATTTCAGAGAGAGAGAGGAGACTTTTATTCCAGAAGGAGATCGGATAATATATCCTAGCTAACGCTACATCGTTTTATTTATTTTTATTTAATATTATTTCTGAGGACGCTTTAATTTGATTGTTCTTTTCTTGTTTTTGAGGGAGTTTTGGAGTTTTATTTTATTTATTATTGTTTATTTTTATTTTATTTTTATTTTTTAATTTTTTTGGGGGGGGGTTGGGGTATTTCTGAGTATTTTGGGTGGGGTATTACTGAGGTGGGGTATTTCATTGTATTGTATTGTATTTTGTATTGTATTGCTCTTGTTTGCAGGAGGATGCCAGGCCCGACCGGGACTCAGAGCCATGAGCTTATTCCTGGATATGTAACATCTCTGTCTTGTGAGTTTGTTTCTGTCTCCACAGGTCCGGCTGACAGGAAGAGAGAGTGGCAGAGAGACAGCCAGCAGAGCCCAGATGATGGACGTCCGTCCACTTCTTCTCAAGACTCTCGGAGAGCAAAGGCAAAGGTAGGGTGGCCAACAGTCCTGTTTTCACGTCCTGTCCTGGCCCTCCTGGCTGCTCTTTATAAAGTGATGAAAATGTCCTGGTTTTCAAAAAACTGCTGGGAAAGATCAGCTCTACAGCAAAATATAGATGGGCAAGGAAGAAAAACAGGATAAAGAGGAAGAAAACTAAAGATATAAATATATTTTGTTAGTTCTTTTTGGCAAGTTTGTGAGAGATATATATTTGTTCAATTTGTAGGTATTTCTTTCAGTTATTTATTATTTATATATTTACTTTTGTAATACAGAAGAGACATTATTTCATTATTTTTGAAACCTGTCATAATAAAACGTTGAGTAACCTCTGAGAAGCCTATCTGAATTTGTGTCTTGTTAATGTAACAATTTTCTATTTATACAGAGGAGGAATAGCCTACTTTCAATGTATTGAAATTAATAAGGCATCTTTGAGTAAACTTTGAGTATCTGTTTGCTGGGCCGAGTGTCCTGGTTTTTGGTAATCAAAATATGGTCCCCCTAGGCAGAGGAAGAGGAGAAGCTTCATTCCCGTGACTGGAGCGGCATCACCCCAGACCAGAGGACTGTACCGATACCTGAGAGAAGAGCTGAGGGTAAATCAAATGACCATTGGAGAATATTATCACTGGAGTTTCATTAATTACCATATATGACCACACCATATTATATCAAAATACAACTGAAGCCAATAATCAGATTTAGTTTTTATTCCAAGACACATCATAACATATTTAAATAAGGATTGGGTACAAATTTCAAGAATAGCCATAATTTGAGTATCCAATGTTTAATAATTATGATTAGTTTGAAACATGCTTGTGTGTGCTATTCCCTGCTTTAGAGGATCATGGTCACACATGGTACACAACATTATAAGTTATTATTAATATTTGGTTGGTTCTCTTGTTTTTGCATGTGTTTTTAATTCAGCTTTATATAACAGCCTGGACAAAAATGATGTTGCCAAATTGTTTATGTTTTATTGAATTATTATCACAAATTAAACAATCGACTCCCAGCTTAACTGTGCAATATGACTACAAAATCTTACACACATTTATAATAACATTTAAATGCAAGACAAGAGTGCAGATGTCAGATTTCCTGGGCCGGACGTCACTTGTGTTCACTATTGTATATCGCTGTAATTGTAAATGTAAGGGAGGAAAGGAAAGCATGTGTGTGTGTGTGTGTGTGTGTGTGTGTGTGTAATCAGGCACTAGGATGATTGGGACGAACATATTTAACTGTTGTAATCCCATGTTGTTCTTTCTTCATGATGTCAAGCCTCAGTATTTACGGTTTCTTGTGTTAATGTTTTTACCTTTCTTCAAGGCATCTGTGCTTTCTTACGGAGAATCGGGAAGGCTGTAAAGCTGGACTGCAGTGAGGTCGATATACTTGTGTCCACATATCCCTCCTGCAATCCCACGGATGTCCAGCAGGATTCATCCGAGTTTTACTGGGCAACACCAGTGCATCCGTGTCCATCTGGAGTCCAGCTGCCGGTTAATGCCGATCCGGACGATCCCGAACACTCATGCACATCTGTCCTGGACCCAGAGCCGGCAGTGGCACGAGATCTAGAGCTGATGTCTTTCTCAGGATTGTCCAGTCTCTCTAGTATCGAGCTGACGCCGGACTCTATTCAGGACGATCCTGACGATGCATCGTCTGTCCCGGGTGAGTCTATGGTCATTATTATTACTGTCAGTACTTTCATTATAACCGAGTTGTGTTGTGTTCATCTTGTGTACCTAATTATTAAAGTCCCCCGCTGGTCAATCAATTCATCCCTTTAAACTCATCTTTGATCACCAAATAATTCCATATTTAAATGTTTTTTTCTTTGAAAAAACAATCCGTCACGCCTTAAAATAGTTTGAATGTAACTCGACACCCTTGCCTCATTTAGTATGCTCGGTTCTATGAATATGCAAATGAGCCCCGCCTCCACTCACTCACTCAGCCCAGAGATCCACTGGTTGACGATCACACGTTGATCTGATTGGTTACAAGGTGGTTTGTGACGTCAGAAACACCAGCGATTTCACACCATGTTTTTGAGACTGTCTTTGGTTCACTGCAGTTTTAAGGAGGAAATACTCTGAAAATACTTGAAAAATGTCCCACTTTTCCAGTTGTCTCACCTCACAATTGAATTCTTTCTTCATTATGTCTTCCCTCAGATTTTGCTGAGAGCCAAACAAAGAAGAAGAAGAAGAAAGATGTGGGTGCGTTTCTCCGTAGGAAATGGAGGGCTATGATAGCGCCGGCTGTTGGTAAGTCTATTATTAGTCTATTGTCATTCTTTTCGTTATAGTTGTAGACTTTTGCTCTAGTCTACGGTTTATGTTATTCTTGTTCCCCTTAAATTATTAGTGTTCAACATTCAGCATCTATTTTATTTTTCACTATAATCTAGCGGTGGGAATCTTTTGGTGCTTCGCGATTCGAAGCGATTCTCGATTTTGAATCAAATTTCGATTTGAAATGAGCATTTTGATTGTAGTTTACTGTTGTGTGTTACTTCTCTTATTTGACTGCGGTACACAGTTTAATAGCTCTAGAGAAAAAAAGAAAATCCGACTGAATTAAATGTGAACCTTGAAATGTATTTAGTTTTTTAGGAATGAGTGCATGAAAATAGTTACACATCCGGTTTTCTTCCATTTGAAAAGGCATTTTTGTGTGTGGGCTGTAGTCATATACGTTTACATAAGGGATTTATTAATATGAAAATGATTTTGTGATTCTCTACTGTAACCCATGACACAGTCACAAGCTGTTATAAGTCCATCACTTTTTTGCCGTTTTATTGCCTTTCCATGATTTGATTTGGTCGTCTTTGTTTTGTCCGAAGTTGGCGTGGCGTAATTGAATTTATTTTTCCATTTTTTCTTTTTTTTAGAAAAACAATCAAGAAGGAGGGTGAAGAAAGGCTCATTCATCCAACGAACATGGAAAACTCTAAAGGTTTCCGCTCTTGGTTGTTACGGGGACGACACAGTGGACCCAGATCCAGCAGATCTACAGCCACAAATATCTGTCCTCTCCAGGGACTTAACCGAGCCAGGTCCATCTCACCGCGAGATCAGTTCTGACCAGTTACCCTTCTCAGGTCCATCTCACCGCGAGATCAGTTTAGACACGTCACCCTTCTCAAGTCCATCTGGTTCCCAGTCAAGTTTCTTTTGCTCCGATTCATCGTCTGCTCCATGTCTGACCGATCTTCTCTCAGAGTTATCAATTTTAATGGGAGATTACGAGCCTGTTTCCAGTTAATCCAGTCTCAAGCTGATCCTGAGCTGAGTTGTAGGGCTGTGCACACGTTTCTTTTCTGTATTGACTAAGCCTGAATTGCGGAAGAATCATCAAACTGAAGCTGAAATTGGGCAACCTGATATACACGGACACTGTTGGTTGAGGACTAAATTGGACTTAGTGTGATTTCAATTTTCCATGTTGCTGTTGTTGTTGTTTTTTCTTGATTGTTTCAAGTCCTTTTGTATTTTATTTTCATTTTTTACATTTTTTATTCTGATTGAATATTGTATTGGTTTCTCTCATCTTTTCCTATTTTGTTTCTAAGGTGACGAGAGTTGAAAAGAGAATTTAAAGGGTAATTGGGTGAAAGAATTGTAGCTAGAATTAGATTCAAACGTAGCTAAAATTAGGTCAGACGCGTCTCAAGCCACTGTCGTTACCCACGTGACACCTGACACCTGGAGGGGCGTGATTGGGAGGAACGGCCCCCCCGACCTGAACCCGAGTGGTGTTCAGTTATTGGACTTCTGTGCTAGTTACAGTTTGTCCATAACGAACACCATGTTCAAGCATAAGGGTGTCCACCAGTGCACGTGGCACCAGGACACCCTAGGCCGTAGGTCGATGATCGACTTTGTGGTCGTTTCATCTGACCTGCGGCCGTATGTCTTGGACACTCGGGTGAAGAGAGGGGCGGAGCTGTCAACTGATCACCACCTGGTGGTGAGTTGGATCCGATGGCGGGGGAGGAGGCTGGACGGACTCGGCAGACCCAAGCGTACTGTAAGGGTTTGCTGGGAACGTTTGGCCGAATCTCCTGTCAGAAAGATCTTCAACTCTCACCTCCGGCAGAGCTACGACCAGATCCCGAAGGAGGCTGGAGATATTGAGTCTGAGTGGACCATGTTCTCCACCTCCATTGTCGAAGCGGCTGCTCGGAGCTGTGGCCGTAAGGTCTCCGGTGCCTGTCGAGGCGGCAATCCTCGAACCCGGTGGTGGACACCGGAAGTAAAGGATGCCGTCAAGCTGAAGAAGGAGTCCTATCGGGCCTGGTTGGCTCGTGGGACTCCGGAGGCAGCTGACAGGTACCGGCAGGCCAAGCGGACTGCAGCCCGGGTGGTCGTGGAGGCAAAAACTCGGGCCTGGGAGGAGTTCGGTGAGGCCATGGAGAAGGACTATCGGCTGGCCTCGAAGAAATTCTGGCAAACTGTCCGGCGCCTCAGGAAGGGGAAACAGTCCCCTACCAATGCTGTTTACAGTAGGGGTGGGCGGCTGTTGACCTCGACTGGGGATGTCGTCGGACGGTGGAAGGAATACTTCGAGGACCTCCTCAATCCCGCCGTCACGTCTTCCATTGAGGAAGCAGAGGCTGAGGGTTCGGAGGTGGACTCGTCCATCACCCTAGCTGAGGTCACCGAGGTAGTCAAGAAACTCCTCGGTGGCAAGGCACCGGGGGTGGATGAGATCCGCCCCGAATACCTTAAGTCTCTGGATGCTGTGGGGCTGTCTTGGTTGACACGCCTCTGCAGCATCGCGTGGCGGTCGGGGACAGTGCCTCTGGGATGGCAGACCGGGGTGGTGGTTCCTCTTTTTAAGAAGGGGGACCGGAGGGTGTGTTCCAACTATAGGGGGATCACACTTCTCAGCCTCCCTGGGAAAGTCTATGCCAGGGTACTGGAGAGGAGAATACGGCCGATAGTGGAACCTCGGATTCAGGAGGAACAGTGCGGTTTTCGTCCTGGCCGTGGAACACTGGACCAGCTCTATACTCTCTACAGGGTGCTGGAGGGTTCATGGGAGTTTGCCCAACCAGTCCACATGTGTTTTGTGGATTTGGAGAAGGCATTCGACTGTGTCCCCCGAGGCGGCCTGTGGAGGGTGCTCCGGGAATATGGGGTCCGGGGTCCTTTGCTAAGGGCTGTCCGATCCCTGTATGACCGAAGCAGGAGCTTGGTTCGCATTGCCAGTAGTAAGTCAGACTTCTTCCCGGTGCATGTTGGACTCCGGCAGGGCTGCCCTTTGTCGCCGGTTCTGTTCATAATTTTTATGGACAGAATTTCTAGGCGCAGCCAGGGGCCGGAGGGTGTCAGATTTGGGGACCACACGATTTCATCTCTGCTCTTCGCGGATGATGTTGTCGTGTTGGCCCCTTCATACCAGGACCTTCAGCATGCACTGGGACGGTTTGCAGCCGAGTGTGAAGCGGCTGGGATGAAAATAAGCACCTCCAAATCCGAGGCCATGGTCCTCAGCCGGAAAAGGGTGGCTTGCCCACTTCAGGTTGGTGGAGAGATCCTTCCTCAAGTGGAGGAGTTTAAGTATCTTGGGGTTTTGTTCACGAGTGAGGGAGGGATGGAACGGGAGATTGACAGACGGATCGGTGCAGCTTCAGCAGTAATGCGGTCGATGTACCGATCTGTTGTGGTGAAGAAGGAGCTGAGCCGTAAGGCAAAGCTCTCGATTTACCAGTCAATCTACCTTCCTACTCTCACCTATGGTCATGAGCTTTGGGTCATGACCGAAAGGACAAGATCCCGGATACAGGCGGCTGAAATGAGCTTTCTCCGCAGGGTGGCTGGGCGATCCCTTAGAGATAGGGTGAGAAGCTCGGTCACTCGGGAGGAGCTCAGAGTAGAGCCGCTGCTCCTCCACATCGAGAGGGGTCAGCTGAGGTGGCTCGGGCATCTGTTCCGGATGCCTCCTGGACGCCTTCCTGGGGAGGTGTTCCGGGCACGTCCCACTGGGCGGAGGCCCCGGGGAAGACCTAGGACACGCTGGAGAGACTATGTCTCCCGGCTGGCCTGGGAACGCCTCGGTATCCCCCCAGAAGAGCTGGAGGAAGTGTCTGGGGAGAGGGAAGTCTGGGCATCTCTGCTTAGACTGCTGCCCCCGCGACCCGGCCCCGGATGAGCGGAAGAAGATGTGTGATGTGTGTGTGCGTCTCAAGCCATTATATGGCTGGAACTGCAAATACGGCTGGAGCGTTTGGTTGTTGGTTGTAGAGCGAGACACTGCTTCACTGCTGCTCGCCCTGCGATCGATTGCCAAACTCACTTTCTTTACACTCACTTACAATCGAACATTTTCCTATACGTGACTCGTGCGTCTACACTACACCCGTACCACTAAAAAGACGGATTATACCCAAGTCTTGAGTCATAAATTAGTATAAATACTAATAGCATCACCTTTTTGTATTTTATTTATTTTTATTTATTTTCATTCCTAGAATATCCAGATCCACCATTTTCACATTTATTTCCATTTTCACATTTATCTCCCAGTTTAAAGCTAGACTAAAGATGCATTTATTTAGCCAGGCGTTCATATAAAATGTTTATCTTACAGTTACTGTAAATTTGGCCTCTAGTTCATAAACGCCAGAGGAGAACTGGCCCCCGACTGAGCCTGGGTTTCTTCCAAGGTTTTTTTTTTTTTCTCCATCGGGTCACTTGATGGAGTTTTTCGGTTCCTTGCCACTGTTGCCTTTGGCTCGCTCAGTTGGGGATATTCAAATTAAATGACACATCATACCATTGATCAGCTCCACCAAACTTGGATGTCTTTTTTTTCCAGCAATAAACAAACACTGTTATGTTCTTTTGATTGATACTGTGAAGCAGATTTGATACAATCTGTAATGTAAAAAGTGCTTTTTAAATATATTTGACTTGACTATTCTACACACTTTGTATTCATGTATAATGTATGCTTGTATAATGTATTCTTGTATAATGGCTGTTATTGTTCATTAACTTTTATTGTTCAGTAAATAATATTTTGTAAAAATAATAAATTGGCGTACCTGATTTTGAGAGATGTTGTGTGTGTTCGACCGCTTAACACTGTGATTGCTATCAGGATATGAGGAGAATTTCAACCCGCATAATAAAAAAATTAATTGTAGACAGTCACCTATTGCACCTCAGCATTTTCCACACACTTTTATCTTTATATGGAAAAAAATGATATTCTTCAGGAGGGCAGGTCCTCTATCCACCTTCTTTTTAATGTAATACCAAGGTATCAAAAATACAAGTACATATCAAAAATGTAAAACTTACATACAATTAAATGATAATAAAATCCATAATTTATGCATGGGCCTATACATAGAGATTTCATATAGCCTATATATACATGTAAAAACAAGAAAAACAGAACAGAAAACTTTAATGAAATGAGTTAAAAAGTTGAAACAAGGTTACTGAGCTTTAAGATTCTCAGATGATGAAATATTTGGATGTACTGTTGGACCTCTCTCCTAAAAACGGTGAATTTGAAAAGAGAATTTAATTGCAATAATAGAATAATAATAAAGTATTCATTCGTTTGAGCTTTCTGTATATTAAAAAAAATGCCAAACATTACATCCTTAAAAAAAGAGAGAGAAACCCGGAAGAACATTGCAGTTAATGAAGCATCTCGTCTGACTGTTTACTGATAAACCTGCTCCCTTTCAGGTACATGAACCGTACATTTGCACTCATGTGAATATTAGTGACTAAATCTAATTTTGCTAGGTTAGGTATTGTGTTGTATTGTTGAGTGATACGGGGCGAATCCAATGTAAAATGCGAGAGTTTTCAGCTGGAGAGCACGCGGTTCGCGCGCAAATCGTTTATGTGTTTATCAGTAGAGTGATTTAATGAGTTGAAGGTCGATATATGATCTGTGTTTTCACGTGTGTGTGTGTGTGTGTTTTATGTCAGATTGAGGCTTGTGAATATAGACAGTGTCGCTGTTTTAGGATGCGCACTACTTTAAGTGCACTCATTTATTCACAGTGAACTTGGGATGCGTTGATTTAAAGGAGAAGTACTCATGCACTTGTGTATAACATTATAGAAATAATAGAGCTCATGCATTGTTGTGTAATAATTATTCATTTATTGCCAAGATTGATTCTAAGTAAAAACTCTGTTAATGAAGCATCTCGTCTGACTGTTTACTGATAAGCTGCTCCCTTTCAGGAGTGCTACATTAGCAGGGTTAAATTTGTGTAAAAATTTTAGTGTCTTTCAAACTCAAAGTCCACTCCATACTGGCAAAGTCAATATGGTCAATAAAGTTCATCCAATATGACGCCACATATGGAGTTGTTACAAGCTCCTTTTAAAAGAGATCTAATTCTAGAATTACGGGATGAAGGATGCGACAAACCGTTTTCCTACTGGGAGTTCACATGGGGTTTTGTTTTATCTGTGTGGCTGTTGTAATGATATAGAATCTGAATGTGATTTTATGATTATTTTGCTCTGTCCCTACAGCACTGTGGTCAACTGTGGTTGTATTAGTGTGTGTGTGTGTGTGTGTGTGTGTGTGTGTGTGTGTGTGTGTGTGTGTGTGTGTGTGTGTGTGTGTGTGTGTACTCTATAGTGTAGGCTTCTGTATTAACTGATCAGGTTGAATGGGCACACTGGCATTATATAGTTATCGTCTAAGTTCGTAAGGAGGATTTGAGACAGCAATTTCACTACAACTTGTGAAATGAAAAAAAGAAAATGCACTGAATTGGTACCAGTTCAAAGTTGATAAATCTACAATCAGTAGAGTGCCGAAGTGATGACGTCACTTTGTAGGACAACTCGGAAGCTAGCGGCGCATGGGTTCCCTCTGTCGAAAAGCTATGCATTTTCCCCCATAGACTTTTGGAAAATCGCAAAAAATAAGATCTGTGTTTAACAAACAGTTGTGAGTGTGACCCTTACACGTTTTGTCTATCAAGATAATCTTTACAAGTTATTAAGGCTAAATCGCCTTATTTCAGGCGATTTAGCAAAAACCCATTCAAAAATCCCATAGGCTTTAGAGCGAGGGAACCGTAGTGCTAAAATGCTAACTCACTTCCGCGTTTTGGCCTACAGAGTGACGTCGTAACTTCGGCACTCTAGAACTAAAACAAATACAAGCAAGCCTGCTTCATATGACAGAACAGAAGCAGAAGTAAACATGTGACAGAAGAAAGATTTACTAGCCAGGTAGTTTTAAACTCAGTTTCAGTGGAAGTAGGCTTTCTGAAGTGTACGGTGTGTATTGTAACTGGCAAGCAGCTTCCACCCTGCATTCAATGGCTGTCCTGCAGATCCTCCAAGCCGATCTCCTCCTCCGTGGGACGAGAAAGGCCGGGACCCAGCTGCCGATACGGACCTGAGGACCTTGAGGTTGTAATAATTGATGATCAGTTGAAATTCACAGACCACATTGCTAGAACTGCCCGGTCCTGCAGATTTGCCTTGCACAACATTAGGAGGATCAGGCCCTTCCTTACAGAGCATGCTACACAACTCCTTGTCCAAGCACTTGTTTTTATCCAGACTGGACTATTGTAATGCTCTCCTGGCTGGTCTTCCAGCTTGCTCTGTCAAACCTCTACACTGTGAAAAAAATATTGATGGTTTAACTTAAAAATGTAAGTAACCTGGTTGCCTTAAAATTTTAAGTTGATTGAACTGGAAAAAGTGAGTTAATACAATGAAGGAGATTAATATTGACATCCTCATCTGCTCTCCTGCCTGTGTTGAAGTAAAACAGAGCTGCTGAATCGAGTATTTCCCCCTGCTGTCATCCAGTCGTGTGAGTACAACACACAGAGTTAATATTGACATCCTCATCTGCTCTCCTGCCTGTGTTGAAGTAAAACAGAGCTGCTGAATCGAGTATTTCCCCCTGCTGTCATCCAGTCGTGTGAGTACAACACACAGAGTTAATACTGACATCCTCATCTGTCCTCCTGCCTGTGTTGAAGTGAAACAGAGCTGCTGAATCGAGTATTTCCCCCTGCTGTCATCCAGTCGTGTGAGTACAACACACAGAGTTAATATCGACATCCTCATCTGCTCTCCTGCCTGTGTTAAAGTAAAACAGAGCTGCTGAATCGAGTATTTCCACCTGCTGTCATCCAGTCGTGTGAGTACAACACACAGAGTTAATTTAACCATCAGAAACTCAAAATAATAAGTTATCTCAACTAAATAAATTATTATAAAGTTGATTTGACAAAAGAAAATATGTTGTGATAACAAATCTTGAAAATATTTTTTACAGTGTACAATTGATCCAGAATGCTGCAGCCAGAGTAGTCTTTAATGAGCCAAAGAGAGCACTCGTCGTCACTCCTCTCCTCTCAAAATTGCACTGATTGCCAGTTGCCGCTCGCATTAAATTTAAGGCACTGACGTTTGCCTACAGAACAACCACTGGCATTGCTCCCTCTTACCTAAACTCATTACTTCAGACTTATGTGCCATCCAGAAACTTGCACTCTGCTAGCGAATGTCGTCTTGTGGTACCATCTCAAAGAGGCACAAAATCTGTTTCTTGGACCTTTACCCATGACTGTTCCCTGCTGGTGGAATGATCTGCCTAACTCAACCAGAGCTTCTGAGTCAGTAGCCACTTTCAAGAAACTGCTGAAGACGTACAGTATCTTTTTCGGCAGATTCAGTAGTACTAACACTTTCTCTTCTCTTCTCTTCTTTAAAACTGCACTAAAATTAAACTGAGAGGGGTTATAGCACTTGCGTATTGTTGTCCTACTGTTAGTTTAACTGCCTCTTTTGTTCTCATTTGTAAGTCGCTTGGATAAAAGCCTCTGCTAAATGAATAAATGTAAATAGTTTAGTCAATAAAATAAACAACACTGAGTGTTACATGTTTTCTTTTTTTTTTTTTTGAGCTGTAGTAATTATACTACACACCTTGTGGGGGCATCAAGGAGTAATACTCTCAGGTATAAAACAGGTGTAGAGAGTACATGTAATGGAGGAGTAAGCTAAGCATGCATTAGAAATCCAAGAAATCAATGGTCCTGATTGGGAAACTGAAAGTTTGATGCTCAATCGAAAGTAAGCATTGTTTATTTTCTTATGTTGACTTTGACTGGTTGATGTATGAGTATGTATTTTTTCTAATGTTATTTATTTATTTTGTAGAAGGACTTCACATACTGTGGCTTTTGTCTTTCTGTCACTCATGGTGGGACCCTTGTCTGAAACTATGCGAGCGAGTTTAGAGGCCCTGTGGCTTATTTCAGTGGTTTTCCGCACTGTTTTGGATCCCGAAGCTGAATTGTATGGGATTTTGGATCCACACTAAGGTTGACACTGGGAGGATTTGAGATTTGGATTTGTGGACTTGAGCTTTCATGGACATTACTGTAGTGTGGTTTCAACGTGATTACCCTTGGCATCATCATCATCTTCGTCATTCAGAAGAAAACAGATAAGACTTCCATTAGTATGATGCTGGGTGTTGAGTGAAAAAATAAAGTAAGATCTTTTGTGTGACTAGGATTTTTTTTTTTTTACACCGTCTGGTGCACCTGGACATATCTTCAGTGATGTAACCTAAGATCACGGGGGGTTTCGGGTCTTTCAACAATCAGACCCCCTCCCCTAGGCGACCCAGCTGGGGTGATCAAGTCCCAGCTTATGTCCAGGTAGCGCTACTGCCCTACACGCCATGCCTCTCCTCTCCTGATCCACAGCCACCTTGATGCTGCTTCTGCAGCGTCCGTGGCCAACTTGATGGCCCTTCGCTGACTCGCCCCTGTGATGCCAAGCATCTTGTAGGCCCTGCAAAGGGAATGGCCCACAAACCCTCGACATCCCACTTCAACTGGTTGGCATATTGTCCGCCACCCATTGCTCCGGCACTCCTCTACAAGCTGGGAGTACTTTGCCCTCTTTCTTTCATTGGCCTCCTCCATACGGTCCTCCCAAGGCACTGTCAACTCCAATAGAATTAACTGCTTGGAGGCCTCCGAGATGAGCATAATGTCAGGCCTTAATGTTGTTATGGCAACTGCTTCAGGGATCTTCAGCTGCTTACCCAGATCAACTGCCAGCTCCCAGTCACGCGCAGTTGGCAACAGGCCAGAGGAGGTGCCCCGGGCAGCTGGTATTAACTTCTCCCCAGCTTTAACAAAGGCTGTGGTCTTCACTGGGCGAATGCTCTTGCTGTGGCTGATTCCACTGCAGATAGAATCCGCTATTGCTTTTAGGACCTGGTCATGCCGCCAGCGGTAACGCCCTTCGCCCAGGGCTTTCGGACAGCAGCTCAGGATGTGTTCCAACGTTCCTCTCCTCTGGCAGAGGGGGCATGCTGGTGTCTCAACCTTTCCCCAGGAGAAGAGGTTGGATGGGCTTGGCAACACGTCATAGACCGCCTGAATCAGGAATTTTATCCTGTGTGGTTCCGCCTTCCACAGCTCAGTCCATGTCACTTTTCGCTCCAGTGTTTGCTCCCATCTTGTCCAGGCGCCCTGTTGCCGCATCCCAGCCATCTGGCAAGCTCGCTTCTCCTCAACTCCGGCACGCACCTCCTCCAGGATCAGGGACCTCCTCTCTTTCCCTTCTGCCTTATCGTAGCGAGGAGTTCTTCTGCTGCCCAGGCCAGCTCTCCCATGTGCCACTGAGCCCACCAATACCCTTTGCCGTAGCCTCGACTCTGCGTCATCCACTGCCACGGCAGCCCTCCACTTCCGCCCTGTCCTGACCTCTATCCCAGCCTGGGCAACCTTTGGATCTCTGGACTCCCGATACTGTAAGACCTCCCTGGACCGCGTCACCATGAACTCCTCGCTCAGGCTGCTCATGGGAAGCTTCAGCTTATTATTGTGCCCATAGAGTGCGATGCTGCTCAGGCTTCGAGGCAGTCCCAGCCACCTGCGCAGAAACCTGCTAATCCTCATCTCGAAGCCTTCTACTGTTGAAATGGGGACTTCATACACCAGGAGGGGCCAAAGGATCCGAGGGAGGATGCCGTGCTGGTAAATCCAGGCCTTGAACTTGCCTGGAAGGCCAGACTTGTCCACCGCAGCCAGCCAGGTTTCCAGGTCATGGTTGGTCGCTTTTGTGGAAGCTGCGTCTCTCAGGCTACAATTGAAAACCTTCCCCAGGCTCTTCACAGGTTTCTCTGTCAGTGATGGAATCTTGGTGGTGCCAAGTGAGAAGTGGAACTTGTTAGTGACCTTCCCTTTCTTCAGCACGAGGGACCTTGACTTAGCCGGCTTGAAGTTCATGCGAGCCCAGGACATCAGCTCCTGAAGGCCATTCAGGATCCACCTACAGCCTGGGACAGATGTTGTGGTCACTGTCAGGTCATCCATGAAGGCTCGGATGGGTGGCTGTCTAACTCCAGACTTCGAAAGGGGCCCCCTACACTGTATTTCCGCAGATTTTACCAGCATGTTCATGGCGAGTGCAAAAAGGATGACTGAGATAGTACAGCCAGTGATGATTCCCTTCTCAAGCTTGTGCCAATCTGAGGTTGTCGTTCCGGAGGAGACTCTAATATGGAAGTTGGTATAGTAGTCCAGGATGAGGTCTTTGAACTTCTTCGGGGTATGATGCCGGTTCAGTGCCTCTTCGACTAGTTTATGGGGTATGGATCCATAGGCATTCGCAAGGTCCAGCCAAAGCACAGCCAGGTCACCCTTGTTCTCCCTGGCTTCCCTGATAAGCTGAGTGACCACACCTGTATGCTCCAGACATCCAGATACCCCTGGGATTCCTCCCTTCTGGACCGCTGTATCGATGTATGAATTCTGCAGGAGGTAGTCTGTCAGTCGCCTGGAAATGAGGCTGAAGAAAATCTTTCCTTCAACGCTCAGGAGTGAGATGGTCCGGAATTGCTCGATCTTCTGAGACTTCTCCTCCTTCGGGATCCAAACACCCTCTGCCTGTCTCCAGTGGTCTACTACCTTTCCCCTCCTCCATATCACCTTCAGGATCTTCCAGAGTCTGTGGAGTAGTCTTGGGCAGTTCTTATAAACCTTATACGGTACTCCACTAGGCCCTGGTGCGGAGTTTGCCCTTGCCCTTCTAACCACCTCCTGGATCTCCTTCCAGCCTGGCTCTCTCCCATCAAAGTCCAGAGCCGGTGCAGGTGGATTGATCAGGAACCTGCAGGGGCCTAGATCTTGCTCTCTGTACTCATCACTGTAGGTTTGCTTGAGGTGATGGTCAATCTCAGCTTTAGAGCAGGTGAGTTGGCCACTGCGCTTCTGTCCTAGCAGCTGTTTTGTAAACCCAAATGGATTCAATAGAAAGGCAGCTCTCCTCCTGGACCTCTCCCTCCTTCTCCTCCTATGCCACTCCGCTCTCCTCAGGGTCATAAGCTTTTTGCGGATTATGCTGCGTAGCTCCGCGAGTGGTCCCCTCTCCTCTCCACTTGCAACCTTAAACTGCTGCCTCAAGATCTTCAGCTCCTGCCTGAGCTGATGGATCTTACTTGCTCTGTTATTCATAGTGTAAGGGGGCTTTGCTGCTCGCTTCTCCTCAAGTCCAAACCTGTCTGCAGCTAGGCTGATAATGATTGTAGTCATCGTTTTGAGGCGTCGATCAGCACTCCCTTTGGCAGTTGCCTCCAAGATGGTGTCTACGTCTCCATCAAACTGGCGCCACTCCTTCTCCTTGCTAGCTTGGGGCCACTTCACCCGACGATGTTCTGATGTCCTGTGTGCGTCAGTTGGTAGCATCACCTGGAGGCTCCGGGCACTGTGGGGTGACTCCGGGCCTGGCTCCTCCTGCGTCTCACCAGGCGTAGTTCCTGTGCGCTGTGACTCTACTTCCTTCTGCATACACTTCATCTTGGCCTGATGGATCCGCAGGCCATGTCGGTTCTTGCATATCTTGCCACATACGCATTCCATTATCATTGTCGTGTTTTCATTGCTATGTGTCGTCATCCTTTGATCCGTCCTGTGGGATTCTCTTCCGCCCCCCCTCTCGGGAATCCCTAGGGGTATATCTCCTGTAGGTCGATTCGTAGCTCTTTGGGTTCCTTCTTCTCAGAAGGTGCAGCTTGGGATGCTACCCCTCACTGCCCCGATGCCGTCTTTCCGGGCTGTCCACTGTCTCTCCAGCTGTCACCAATCTGTACTTGGTGGTCAACCAGACTGTTCCTGGTAGTCACTGGTTGTTCCAGAAAGAAGGTTTTTTTTTGAGTTTTTTGAGAAAGAGTTTTGAAAGATAAATAAAAATGCAACAAATGAGAAAAGTTTGTTGATTGTTTTTCTGCAGATCACAGATTTGTTAAGATTGCTAATAAATACTTCCAATGTACTTTAAACACCATATAGTTAGTGAATCCCACCCAAAATAAGACAAATCAGATTAATAACTAAGTTATTTTGTGAGGTTAAAGAAGGAGTTGTAGTATTGCTCCATAGACCTCCATTCATTCTGCACTCCGCCTGCGAGCGCCCCCGTATGGACAGAGGCGTGTTACTGCAGCCAGTCCAGAAACCGGAAGTAACGAGACAGTGCCAAGACTCGGAACATTTAGCGATAGCGAACATGATCGGGTCAAAAAAGCTTAAATATTTTTGGTTTTGGCCCCAACTTTATTCAACTTTTTTCAGAAGTTCAGGAAAACTTGATTTAAAGTTTGGAGAATTATGAGCATGGTTTGCTAAATTGGGAATGTTTTTTGGAGTTGCAATATTGAAAGGGGCTTATTATTCTGTTACAGTATGTCTTTTTAGTCAAAATGTCATTGCAGTACACATTTAATTGCAACTGGTCTCTGTCTGAAAGGAGTCATTTAACAATTCAAGCACAAACCTAATAAACTAGCATATAATCTTGCTCTGCATAAAGCAATATTGATTTTATATTGTTTCTTGATTTATATTGTTTTTCTTATACAGTTTTCAGCTTTAATTTGTATAATTTCCATTCAAATTGTGATACTAACATATCATTAATATTGTTCAGTTGAATATCAGCAAATGATTTAATTCATAATAATTTTCAATTACAGTTACATTACATTTACTATAGACATTGTCTAAAATAACATTTAGTGTTAATTTAATGAAATTTAGTGATTCAATGTACTTCAATAATAAAAATTGTCTTTATAAATATATTGTTCAATTACATGCTTTTGTAAATTTGTTGTTCAAATAAATAATGTTCAGTGAAATCAGTGAAGGTCGCCTACATTAACCCTTACATTATTTATGAATATTGATGTTGAGTGATCAGTAAAATGGTTCAAGGTACTTTTCAGAACTAAATTAAACCTTAAACTAAGTTGTGCTGTTACTAAGTTGTAAGATATTCATAAACATGGAAAAAAATGGTTTAACTGTATTTGTATACTTGGCAAATCTGGGAAGAAACCACACTGAGTTTATGTGTAACAGTTCACACTGAAAACCACTTGTGTATTTCTTTAAAGTGGAGCCTAATTAATTTCATTGAAAAAAAAAAACATTACATAACAAACATTCATTATTTATGAACATTATTGTGTGTAAGTTTTGTAAAAATGACAATTCATGTGATATCTCATATGTTTTCATATACCATATACCGTAAGTCAGACGGGATAACGCTGTTTTTTTTTTCCATTGAAATGCATAATTTCACTAAATGGAGTTGAGGAAACAATAATAACATGAAATCAAGTCCTGTTAAACTTTTTCAGACATTTTACATTTTAACTCACATTGCAGTGTTAAAATGTGTGTAAAGAACTTGAACAAGAAATACAAAAAAAATACAAAAAATTTTTTTTTCTGATCTCTAAATATTGTTTACTGCATCACTTTACATATTCATTAGCCTAAGTATTATTGATTTGAAAAGTTTTAATATCATAATATTTAGAAAATGCATTAACGTTATCCTGTAGGCCTTATGACATTTTGACTGGTGTGGTCACATGATTCTCAGTTAAACCACTTAAAATACATAGTTTAAAATTTAGATTTTAGTAACAAGTAAAAAAAAAAACATCCCCATAAAGATAATAACTACTTTGATGTAAAGTTTTAACCAATTTAATTTTTTTTTTTTTTTTTTTATCAGTTGAAAACCTTATTTGTCATTGATGTAAGCTCACGCGCTCTGCTCACGCACGCGGCTTCGGATGCGCGTGCGAGCATATGAGTGATTCGAGTATGAGTTGCTATGGCGACGCGTCTTATGAATTTTGAATGAAAATATCAACACTTTGATCGCTGTTGGTTGGTTGAGAGTCGAGGCGATTTCAGAGACTTTTGCTGAAAATTTTCTTGTGCTGAACTTGAGATTTTGAAGCTGTTCGGAGGATTTCAGAGAGAGAGAGGAGACTTTTATTCCAGAAGGAGATCGGATAATATATCCTAGCTAACGCTACATCGTTTTATTTATTTTTATTTAATATTATTTCTGAGGACGCTTTAATTTGATTGTTCTTTTCTTGTTTTTGAGGGAGTTTTGGAGTTTTATTTTATTTATTATTGTTTATTTTTATTTTATTTTTATTTTTTAATTTTTTTTTTGGGGGGGGGGGGGGGGGGTTGGGGTATTTCTGAGTATTTTGGGTGGGGTATTACTGAGGTGGGGTATTTCATTGTATTGTATTGTATTTTGTATTGTATTGCTCTTGTTTGCAGGAGGATGCCAGGCCCGACCGGGACTCAGAGCCATGAGCTTATTCCTGGATATGTAACATCTCTGTCTTGTGAGTTTGTTTCTGTCTCCACAGGTCCGGCTGACAGGAAGAGAGAGTGGCAGAGAGACAGCCAGCAGAGCCCAGATGATGGACGTCCGTCCACTTCTTCTCAAGACTCTCGGAGAGCAAAGGCAAAGGTAGGGTGGCCAACAGTCCTGTTTTCACGTCCTGTCCTGGCCCTCCTGGCTGCTCTTTATAAAGTGATGAAAATGTCCTGGTTTTCAAAAAACTGCTGGGAAAGATCAGCTCTACAGCAAAATATAGATGGGCAAGGAAGAAAAACAGGATAAAGAGGAAGAAAACTAAAGATATAAATATATTTTGTTAGTTCTTTTTGGCAAGTTTGTGAGAGATATATATTTGTTCAATTTGTTGGTATTTCTTTCAGTTATTTATTATTTATATATTTACTTTTGTAATACAGAAGAGACATTATTTCATTATTTTTGAAACCTGTCATAATAAAACGTTGAGTAACCTCTGAGAAGCCTATCTGAATTTGTGTCTTGTTAATGTAACAATTTTCTATTTATACAGAGGAGGAATAGCCTACTTTCAATGTATTGAAATTAATAAGGCATCTTTGAGTAAACTTTGAGTATCTGTTTGCTGGGCCGAGTGTCCTGGTTTTTGGTAATCAAAATATGGTCCCCCTAGGCAGAGGAAGAGGAGAAGCTTCATTCCCGTGACTGGAGCGGCATCACCCCAGACCAGAGGACTGTACCGATACCTGAGAGAAGAGCTGAGGGTAAATCAAATGACCATTGGAGAATATTATCACTGGAGTTTCATTAATTACCATATATGACCACACCATATTATATCAAAATACAACTGAAGCCAATAATCAGATTTAGTTTTTATTCCAAGACACATCATAACATATTTAAATAAGGATTGGGTACAAATTTCAAGAATAGCCATAATTTGAGTATCCAATGTTTAATAATTATGATTAGTTTGAAACATGCTTGTGTGTGCTATTCCCTGCTTTAGAGGATCATGGTCACACATGGTACACAACATTATAAGTTATTATTAATATTTGGTTGGTTCTCTTGTTTTTGCATGTGTTTTTAATTCAGCTTTATATAACAGCCTGGACAAAAATGATGTTGCCAAATTGTTTATGTTTTATTGAATTATTATCACAAATTAAACAATCGACTCCCAGCTTAACTGTGCAATATGACTACAAAATCTTACACACATTTATAATAACATTTAAATGCAAGACAAGAGTGCAGATGTCAGATTTCCTGGGCCGGACGTCACTTGTGTTCACTATTGTATATCGCTGTAATTGTAAATGTAAGGGAGGAAAGGAAAGCATGTGTGTGTGTGTGTGTGTGTGTGTGTGTGTGTGTAATCAGGCACTAGGATGATTGGGACGAACATATTTAACTGTTGTAATCCCATGTTGTTCTTTCTTCATGATGTCAAGCCTCAGTATTTACGGTTTCTTGTGTTAATGTTTTTACCTTTCTTCAAGGCATCTGTGCTTTCTTACGGAGAATCGGGAAGGCTGTAAAGCTGGACTGCAGTGAGGTCGATATACTTGTGTCCACATATCCCTCCTGCAATCCCACGGATGTCCAGCAGGATTCATCCGAGTTTTACTGGGCAACACCAGTGCATCCGTGTCCATCTGGAGTCCAGCTGCCGGTTAATGCCGATCCGGACGATCCCGAACACTCATGCACATCTGTCCTGGACCCAGAGCCGGCAGTGGCACGAGATCTAGAGCTGATGTCTTTCTCAGGATTGTCCAGTCTCTCTAGTATCGAGCTGACGCCGGACTCTATTCAGGACGATCCTGACGATGCATCGTCTGTCCCGGGTGAGTCTATGGTCATTATTATTACTGTCAGTACTTTCATTATAACCGAGTTGTGTTGTGTTCATCTTGTGTACCTAATTATTAAAGTCCCCCGCTGGTCAATCAATTCATCCCTTTAAACTCATCTTTGATCACCAAATAATTCCATATTTAAATGTTTTTTTCTTTGAAAAAACAATCCGTCACGCCTTAAAATAGTTTGAATGTAACTCGACACCCTTGCCTCATTTAGTATGCTCGGTTCTATGAATATGCAAATGAGCCCCGCCTCCACTCACTCACTCAGCCCAGAGATCCACTGGTTGACGATCACACGTTGATCTGATTGGTTACAAGGTGGTTTGTGACGTCAGAAACACCAGCGATTTCACACCGTGTTTTTGAGACTGTCTTTGGTTCACTGCAGTTTTAAGGAGGAAATACTCTGAAAATACTTGAAAAATGTCCCACTTTTCCAGTTGTCTCACCTCACAATTGAATTCTTTCTTCATTATGTCTTCCCTCAGATTTTGCTGAGAGCCAAACAAAGAAGAAGAAGAAGAAAGATGTGGGTGCGTTTCTCCGTAGGAAATGGAGGGCTATGATAGCGCCGGCTGTTGGTAAGTCTATTATTAGTCTATTGTCATTCTTTTCGTTATAGTTGTAGACTTTTGCTCTAGTCTACGGTTTATGTTATTCTTGTTCCCCTTAAATTATTAGTGTTCAACATTCAGCATCTATTTTATTTTTCACTATAATCTAGCGGTGGGAATCTTTTGGTGCTTCGCGATTCGAAGCGATTCTCGATTTTGAATCAAATTTCGATTTGAAATGAGCATTTTGATTGTAGTTTACTGTTGTGTGTTACTTCTCTTATTTGACTGCGGTACACAGTTTAATAGCTCTAGAGAAAAAAAGAAAATCCGACTGAATTAAATTTGAACCTTGAAATGTATTTAGTTTTTTAGGAATGAGTGCATGAAAATAGTTACACATCCGGTTTTCTTCCATTTGAAAAGACATTTTTGTGTGTGGGCTGTAGTCATATACGTTTACATAAGGGATTTATTAATATGAAAATGATTTTGTGATTCTCTACTGTAACCCATGACACAGTCACAAGCTGTTATAAGTCCATCACTTTTTTGCCGTTTTATTGCCTTTCCATGATTTGATTTGGTCGTCTTTGTTTTGTCCGAAGTTGGCGTGGCGTAATTGAATTTATTTTTCCATTTTTTCTTTTTTTTAGAAAAACAATCAAGAAGGAGGGTGAAGAAAGGCTCATTCATCCAACGAACATGGAAAACTCTAAAGGTTTCCGCTCTTGGTTGTTACGGGGACGACACAGTGGACCCAGATCCAGCAGATCTACAGCCACAAATATCTGTCCTCTCCAGGGACTTAACCGAGCCAGGTCCATCTCACCGCGAGATCAGTTCTGACCAGTTACCCTTCTCAGGTCCATCTCACCGCGAGATCAGTTTAGACACGTCACCCTTCTCAAGTCCATCTGGTTCCCAGTCAAGTTTCTTTTGCTCCGATTCATCGTCTGCTCCATGTCTGACCGATCTTCTCTCAGAGTTATCAATTTTAATGGGAGATTACGAGCCTGTTTCCAGTTAATCCAGTCTCAAGCTGATCCTGAGCTGAGTTGTAGGGCTGTGCACACGTTTCTTTTCTGTATTGACTAAGCCTGAATTGCGGAAGAATCATCAAACTGAAGCTGAAATTGGGCAACCTGATATACACGGACACTGTTGGTTGAGGACTAAATTGGACTTAGTGTGATTTCAATTTTCCATGTTGCTGTTGTTGTTGTTTTTTCTTGATTGTTTCAAGTCCTTTTGTATTTTATTTTCATTTTTTACATTTTTTATTCTGATTGAATATTGTATTGGTTTCTCTCATCTTTTCCTATTTTGTTTCTAAGGTGACGAGAGTTGAAAGGAGAATTTAAAGGGTAATTGGGTGAAAGAATTGTAGCTAGAATTAGATTCAAACGTAGCTAAAATTAGGTCAGACGCGTCTCAAGCCACTGTCGTTACCCACGTGACACCTGACACCTGGAGGGGCGTGATTGGGAGGAACGGCCCCCCCGACCTGAACCCGAGTGGTGTTCAGTTATTGGACTTCTGTGCTAGTTACAGTTTGTCCATAACGAACACCATGTTCAAGCATAAGGGTGTCCACCAGTGCACGTGGCACCAGGACACCCTAGGCCGTAGGTCGATGATCGACTTTGTGGTCGTTTCATCTGACCTGCGGCCGTATGTCTTGGACACTCGGGTGAAGAGAGGGGCGGAGCTGTCAACTGATCACCACCTGGTGGTGAGTTGGATCCGATGGCGGGGGAGGAGGCTGGACGGACTCGGCAGACCCAAGCGTACTGTAAGGGTTTGCTGGGAACGTTTGGCCGAATCTCCTGTCAGAAAGATCTTCAACTCTCACCTCCGGCAGAGCTACGACCAGATCCCGAAGGAGGCTGGAGATATTGAGTCTGAGTGGACCATGTTCTCCACCTCCATTGTCGAAGCGGCTGCTCGGAGCTGTGGCCGTAAGGTCTCCGGTGCCTGTCAAGGCGGCAATCCTCGAACCCGGTGGTGGACACCGGAAGTAAAGGATGCCGTCAAGCTGAAGAAGGAGTCCTATCGGGCCTGGTTGGCTCGTGGGACTCCGGAGGCAGCTGACAGGTACCGGCAGGCCAAGCGGACTGCAGCCCGGGTGGTCGTGGAGGCAAAAACTCGGGCCTGGGAGGAGTTCGGTGAGGCCATGGAGAAGGACTATCGGCTGGCCTCGAAGAAATTCTGGCAAACTGTCCGGCGCCTCAGGAAGGGGAAACAGTCCCCTACCAATGCTGTTTACAGTAGGGGTGGGCGGCTGTTGACCTCGACTGGGGATGTCGTCGGACGGTGGAAGGAATACTTCGAGGACCTCCTCAATCCCGCCGTCACGTCTTCCATTGAGGAAGCAGAGGCTGAGGGTTCGGAGGTGGACTCGTCCATCACCCTAGCTGAGGTCACCGAGGTAGTCAAGAAACTCCTCGGTGGCAAGGCACCGGGGGTGGATGAGATCCGCCCCGAATACCTTAAGTCTCTGGATGCTGTGGGGCTGTCTTGGTTGACACGCCTCTGCAGCATCGCGTGGCGGTCGGGGACAGTGCCTCTGGGATGGCAGACCGGGGTGGTGGTTCCTCTTTTTAAGAAGGGGGACCGGAGGGTGTGTTCCAACTATAGGGGGATCACACTTCTCAGCCTCCCTGGGAAAGTCTATGCCAGGGTACTGGAGAGGAGAATACGGCCGATAGTGGAACCTCGGATTCAGGAGGAACAGTGCGGTTTTCGTCCTGGCCGTGGAACACTGGACCAGCTCTATACTCTCTACAGGGTGCTGGAGGGTTCATGGGAGTTTGCCCAACCAGTCCACATGTGTTTTGTGGATTTGGAGAAGGCATTCGACTGTGTCCCCCGAGGCGGCCTGTGGAGGGTGCTCCGGGAATATGGGGTCCGGGGTCCTTTGCTAAGGGCTGTCCGATCCCTGTATGACCGAAGCAGGAGCTTGGTTCGCATTGCCAGTAGTAAGTCAGACTTCTTCCCGGTGCATGTTGGACTCCGGCAGGGCTGCCCTTTGTCGCCGGTTCTGTTCATAATTTTTATGGACAGAATTTCTAGGCGCAGCCAGGGGCCGGAGGGTGTCAGATTTGGGGACCACACGATTTCATCTCTGCTCTTCGCGGATGATGTTGTCGTGTTGGCCCCTTCATACCAGGACCTTCAGCATGCACTGGGACGGTTTGCAGCCGAGTGTGAAGCGGCTGGGATGAAAATAAGCACCTCCAAATCCGAGGCCATGGTCCTCAGCCGGAAAAGGGTGGCTTGCCCACTTCAGGTTGGTGGAGAGATCCTTCCTCAAGTGGAGGAGTTTAAGTATCTTGGGGTTTTGTTCACGAGTGAGGGAGGGATGGAACGGGAGATTGACAGACGGATCGGTGCAGCTTCAGCAGTAATGCGGTCGATGTACCGATCTGTTGTGGTGAAGAAGGAGCTGAGCCGTAAGGCAAAGCTCTCGATTTACCAGTCAATCTACCTTCCTACTCTCACCTATGGTCATGAGCTTTGGGTCATGACCGAAAGGACAAGATCCCGGATACAGGCGGCTGAAATGAGCTTTCTCCGCAGGGTGGCTGGGCGATCCCTTAGAGATAGGGTGAGAAGCTCGGTCACTCGGGAGGAGCTCAGAGTAGAGCCGCTGCTCCTCCACATCGAGAGGGGTCAGCTGAGGTGGCTCGGGCATCTGTTCCGGATGCCTCCTGGACGCCTTCCTGGGGAGGTGTTCCGGGCACGTCCCACTGGGCGGAGGCCCCGGGGAAGACCTAGGACACGCTGGAGAGACTATGTCTCCCGGCTGGCCTGGGAACGCCTCGGTATCCCCCCAGAAGAGCTGGAGGAAGTGTCTGGGGAGAGGGAAGTCTGGGCATCTCTGCTTAGACTGCTGCCCCCGCGACCCGGCCCCGGATGAGCGGAAGAAGATGTGTGATGTGTGTGTGCGTCTCAAGCCATTATATGGCTGGAACTGCAAATACGGCTGGAGCGTTTGGTTGTTGGTTGTAGAGCGAGACACTGCTTCACTGCTGCTCGCCCTGCGATCGATTGCCAAACTCACTTTCTTTACACTCACTTACAATCGAACATTTTCCTATACGTGACTCGTGCGTCTACACTACACCCGTACCACTAAAAAGACGGATTATACCCAAGTCTTGAGTCATAAATTAGTATAAATACTAATAGCATCACCTTTTTGTATTTTATTTATTTTTATTTATTTTCATTCCTAGAATATCCAGATCCACCATTTTCACATTTATTTCCATTTTCACATTTATCTCCCAGTTTAAAGCTAGACTAAAGATGCATTTATTTAGCCAGGCGTTCATATAAAATGTTTATCTTACAGTTACTGTAAATTTGGCCTCTAGTTCATAAACGCCAGAGGAGAACTGGCCCCCGACTGAGCCTGGGTTTCTTCCAAGGTTTTTTTTTTTTCTCCATCGGGTCACTTGATGGAGTTTTTCGGTTCCTTGCCACTGTTGCCTTTGGCTCGCTCAGTTGGGGATATTCAAATTAAATGACACATCATACCATTGATCAGCTCCACCAAACTTGGATGTCTTTTTTTTCCAGCAATAAACAAACACTGTTATGTTCTTTTGATTGATACTGTGAAGCAGATTTGATACAATCTGTAATGTAAAAAGTGCTTTTTAAATATATTTGACTTGACTATTCTACACACTTTGTATTCATGTATAATGTATGCTTGTATAATGTATTCTTGTATAATGGCTGTTATTGTTCATTAACTTTTATTGTTCAGTAAATAATATTTTGTAATAATAATAAATTGGCGTACCTGATTTTGAGAGATGTTGTGTGTGTTCGACCGCTTAACACTGTGATTGCTATCAGGATATGAGGAGAATTTCAACCCGCATAATAAAAAAATTAATTGTAGACAGTCACCTATTGCACCTCAGCATTTTCCACACACTTTTATCTTTATATGGAAAAAAATGATATTCTTCAGGAGGGCAGGTCCTCTATCCACCTTCTTTTTAATGTAATACCAAGGTATCAAAAATACAAGTACATATCAAAAATGTAAAACTTACATACAATTAAATGATAATAAAATCCATAATTTATGCATGGGCCTATACATAGAGATTTCATATAGCCTATATATACATGTAAAAACAAGAAAAACAGAACAGAAAACTTTAATGAAATGAGTTAAAAAGTTGAAACAAGGTTACTGAGCTTTAAGATTCTCAGATGATGAAATATTTGGATGTACTGTTGGACCTCTCTCCTAAAAACGGTGAATTTGAAAAGAGAATTTAATTGCAATAATAGAATAATAATAAAGTATTCATTCGTTTGAGCTTTCTGTATATTAAAAAAAATGCCAAACATTACATCCTTAAAAAAAGAGAGAGAAACCCGGAAGAACATTGCAGTTAATGAAGCATCTCGTCTGACTGTTTACTGATAAACCTGCTCCCTTTCAGGTACATGAACCGTACATTTGCACTCATGTGAATATTAGTGACTAAATCTAATTTTGCTAGGTTAGGTATTGTGTTGTATTGTTGAGTGATACGGGGCGAATCCAATGTAAAATGCGAGAGTTTTCAGCTGGAGAGCACGCGGTTCGCGCGCAAATCGTTTATGTGTTTATCAGTAGAGTGATTTAATGAGTTGAAGGTCGATATATGATCTGTGTTTTCACGTGTGTGTGTGTGTGTGTGTTTTATGTCAGATTGAGGCTTGTGAATATAGACAGTGTCGCTGTTTTAGGATGCGCACTACTTTAAGTGCACTCATTTATTCACAGTGAACTTGGGATGCGTTGATTTAAAGGAGAAGTACATACTCATGCACTTGTGTATAACATTATAGAAATAATAGAGCTCATGCATTGTTGTGTAATAATTATTCATTTATTGCCAAGATTGATTCTAAGTAAAAACTCTGTTAATGAAGCATCTCGTCTGACTGTTTACTGATAAGCTGCTCCCTTTCAGGAGTGCTACATTAGCAGGGTTAAATTTGTGTAAAAATTTTAGTGTCTTTCAAACTCAAAGTCCATACTGGCAAAGTCAATATGGTCAATAAAGTTCATCCAATATGACGCCACATATGGAGTTGTTACAAGCTCCTTTTAAAAGAGATCTAATTCTAGAATTACGGGATGAAGGATGCGACAAACCGTTTTCCTACTGGGAGTTCACATGGGGTTTTGTTTTATCTGTGTGGCTGTTGTAATGATATAGAATCTGAATGTGATTTTATGATTATTTTGCTCTGTCCCTACAGCACTGTGGTCAACTGTGGTTGTATTAGTGTGTGTGTGTGTGTGTGTGTGTGTGTGTGTGTGTGTGTGTGTGTGTGTGTGTGTGTGTGTGTGTGTGTGTGTGTACTCTATAGTGTAGGCTTCTGTATTAACTGATCAGGTTGAATGGGCACACTGGCATTATATAGTTATCGTCTAAGTTCGTAAGGAGGATTTGAGACAGCAATTTCACTACAACTTGTGAAATGAAAAAAAGAAAATGCACTGAATTGGTACCAGTTCAAAGTTGATAAATCTACAATCAGTAGAGTGCCGAAGTGATGACGTCACTTTGTAGGACAACTCGGAAGCTAGCGGCGCATGGGTTCCCTCTGTCGAAAAGCTATGCATTTTCCCCCATAGACTTTTGGAAAATCGCAAAAAAATAAGATCTGTGTTTAACAAACAGTTGTGAGTGTGACCCTTACACGTTTTGTCTATCAAGATAATCTTTACAAGTTATTAAGGCTAAATCGCCTTATTTCAGGCGATTTAGCAAAAACCCATTCAAAAATCCCATAGGCTTTAGAGCGAGGGAACCGTAGTGCTAAAATGCTAACTCACTTCCGCGTTTTGGCCTACAGAGTGACGTCGTAACTTCGGCACTCTAGAACTAAAACAAATACAAGCAAGCCTGCTTCATATGACAGAACAGAAGCAGAAGTAAACATGTGACAGAAGAAAGATTTACTAGCCAGGTAGTTTTAAACTCCGTTTCAGTGGAAGTAGGCTTTCTGAAGTGTACGGTGTGTATTGTAACTGGCAAGCAGCTTCCACCCTGCATTCAATGGCTGTCCTGCAGATCCTCCAAGCCGATCTCCTCCTCCGTGGGACGAGAAAGGCCGGGACCCAGCTGCCGATACGGACCTGAGGACCTTGAGGTTGTAATAATTGATGATCAGTTGAAATTCACAGACCACATTGCTAGAACTGCCCGGTCCTGCAGATTTGCCTTGCACAACATTAGGAGGATCAGGCCCTTCCTTACAGAGCATGCTACACAACTCCTTGTCCAAGCACTTGTTTTTATCCAGACTGGACTATTGTAATGCTCTCCTGGCTGGTCTTCCAGCTTGCTCTGTCAAACCTCTACACTGTGAAAAAAATATTGATGGTTTAACTTAAAAATGTAAGTAACCTGGTTGCCTTAAAATTTTAAGTTGATTGAACTGGAAAAAGTGAGTTAATACAATGAAGGAGATTAATATTGACATCCTCATCTGCTCTCCTGCCTGTGTTGAAGTAAAACAGAGCTGCTGAATCGAGTATTTCCCCCTGCTGTCATCCTGTCGTGTGAGTACAACACACAGAGTTAATATTGACATCCTCATCTGCTCTCCTGCCTGTGTTGAAGTAAAACAGAGCTGCTGAATCGAGTATTTCCCCCTGCTGTCATCCAGTCGTGTGAGTACAACACACAGAGTTAATACTGACATCAGGGCCTGAAATTAACTTTTTCGCCCACCGGCCACTGTGGCAGGTGGATTTAAAAATTCACCTGCCACTGAGACTTTTTACCAGCCACCTTTTTTTTTTGCCTCATATTTTGCCTCAAAAATGGCTGGTAAAAAGAACAATATTGTGAAATTTCTGGGGGGTTTTTTCCTTCACCTTTATAGAAAGGTGAAAAAACCCCATGAATTTCACAATATTGTTCTTTCACTTTCACAAGAATACACATTTAAGTTCTCTCAAGTAATAATAATAACTCTAAGAACATACATTTTTTTAAAATCTTTTTATTCATTGATTTTGACACTCACTCAACATATATAGTATAGGCTATATAGTATATACTCAACAGATAGACCTACCGCAGCTCGTATGTAAACAAATCACACGCGGCTGTGTTGATTGCTGATTTAGTCACGTAGACAGATCCTGACAGCTTTTAGTTACAGCGTTCAGGAACCGTTAACTATTAACTAAATTAATATTGTTATTACTGGTAAAGTTACCGGGTACCGGGTATTTTCTCACTGGTTCCCAACTCCCAACACACATCTGTGCAACTCTCATTGTACTGTCGGCTACATCAGCGTTACATTATCTCATCCCATCTCACCAACAGTTTAATACTCGCACATCCAAACATAGTCAGAAAAGGGCCTCGTCTTCTTCTGATCGCATGAACGTTACGAAAAAGTCGCTGTCATAAATCAGCCGCTCACGAACCTTGCCATTGCCGCCAATTGTCCACTTTGTATTCATCTTTTTGTTGGTTGTTTGTTTCAGCTGGCCTCTTTACCCCAGTAATGTGCCGCCACATTTTAGCTAAAGTCAAACGCAATGGCAGACTTAGTTGAAATGTAAAAATCCTTATGAATCACTCAATTCTCATTGGCTACCTGCCAATGTGGCAGGTAGATTGACAGTGTTACCCGCCAATAGAAAAATTCACCCGCATTTGGCAGGTGGTCGGGTGTTAATTTCAGGCCCTGACTGACATCCTCATCTGTCCTCCTGCCTGTGTTGAAGTGAAACAGAGCTGCTGAATCGAGTATTTCCCCCTGCTGTCATCCAGTCGTGTGAGTACAACACACAGAGTTAATACTGACATCCTCATCTGTCCTCCTGCCTGTGTTGAAGTGAAACAGAGCTGCTGAATCGAGTATTTCCCCCTGCTGTCATCCAGTCGTGTGAGTACAACACACAGAGTTAATATCGACATCCTCATCTGCTCTCCTGCCTGTGTTAAAGTAAAACAGAGCTGCTGAATCGAGTATTTCCACCTGCTGTCATCCAGTCGTGTGAGTACAACACACAGAGTTAATTTAACCATCAGAAACTCAAAATAATAAGTTATCTCAACTAAATAAATTATTATAAAGTTGATTTGACAAAAGAAAATATGTTGTGATAACAAATCTTGAAAATATTTTTTACAGTGTACAATTGATCCAGAATGCTGCAGCCAGAGTAGTCTTTAATGAGCCAAAGAGAGCACTCGTCGTCACTCCTCTCCTCTCAAAATTGCACTGATTGCCAGTTGCCGCTCGCATTAAATTTAAGGCACTGACGTTTGCCTACAGAACAACCACTGGCATTGCTCCCTCTTACCTAAACTCATTACTTCAGACTTATGTGCCATCCAGAAACTTGCACTCTGCTAGCGAATGTCGTCTTGTGGTACCATCTCAAAGAGGCACAAAATCTGTTTCTTGGACCTTTACCCATGACTGTTCCCTGCTGGTGGAATGATCTGCCTAACTCAACCAGAGCTTCTGAGTCAGTAGCCACTTTCAAGAAACTGCTGAAGACGTACAGTATCTTTTTCGGCAGATTCAGTAGTACTAACACTTTCTCTTCTCTTCTCTTCTTTAAAACTGCACTAAAATTAAACTGAGAGGGGTTATAGCACTTGCGTATTGTTGTCCTACTGTTAGTTTAACTGCCTCTTTTGTTCTCATTTGTAAGTCGCTTGGATAAAAGCCTCTGCTAAATGAATAAATGTAAATAGTTTAGTCAATAAAATAAACAACACTGAGTGTTACATGTTTTCTTTTTTTTTTTTTTGAGCTGTAGTAATTATACTACACACCTTGCGGGGGCATCAAGGAGTAATACTCTCAGGTATAAAACAGGTGTAGAGAGTACATGTAATGGAGGAGTAAGCTAAGCATGCATTAGAAATCCAAGAAATCAATGGTCCTGATTGGGAAACTGAAAGTTTGATGCTCAATCGAAAGTAAGCATTGTTTATTTTCTTATGTTGACTTTGACTGGTTGATGTATGAGTATGTATTTTTTCTAATGTTATTTATTTATTTTGTAGAAGGACTTCACATACTGTGGCTTTTGTCTTTCTGTCACTCATGGTGGGACCCTTGTCTGAAACTATGCGAGCGAGTTTAGAGGCCCTGTGGCTTATTTCAGTGGTTTTCCGCACTGTTTTGGATCCCGAAGCTGAATTGTATGGGATATTGGATCCACACTAAGGTTGACACTGGGAGGATTTGAGATTTGGATTTGTGGACTTGAGCTTTCATGGACATTACTGTAGTGTGGTTTCAACGTGATTACCCTTGGCATCATCATCATCTTCGTCATTCAGAAGAAAACAGATAAGACTTCCATTAGTATGATGCTGGGTGTTGAGTGAAAAAATAAAGTAAGATCTTTTGTGTGACTAGGAAAGAGTTTTGAAAGATAAATAAAAATGCAACAAATGAGAAAAGTTTGTTGATTGTTTTTCTGCAGATCACAGATTTGTTAAGATTGCTAATAAATACTTCCAATGTACTTTAAACACCATATAGTTAGTGAATCCCACCCAAAATAAGACAAATCAGATTAATAACTAAGTTATTTTGTGAGGTTAAAGAAGGAGTTGTAGTATTGCTCCATAGACCTCCATTCATTCTGCACTCCGCCTGCGAGCGCCCCCGTATGGACAGAGGCGTGTTACTGCAGCCAGTCCAGAAACCGGAAGTAACGAGACAGTGCCAAGACTCGGAACATTTAGCGATAGCGAACATGATCGGGTCAAAAAAGCTTAAATATTTTTGGTTTTGGCCCCAACTTTATTCAACTTTTTTCAGAAGTTCAGGCAAACTTGATTTAAAGTTTGGAGAATTATGAGCATGGTTTGCTAAATTGGGAATGTTTTTTGGAGTTGCAATATTGAAAGGGGCTTATTATTCTGTTACAGTATGTCTTTTTAGTCAAAATGTCATTGCAGTACACATTTAATTGCAACTGGTCTCTGTCTGAAAGGAGTCATTTAACAATTCAAGCACAAACCTAATAAACTAGCATATAATCTTGCTCTGCATAAAGCAATATTGATTTTATATTGTTTCTTGATTTATATTGTTTTTCTTATACAGTTTTCAGCTTTAATTTGTATAATTTCCATTCAAATTGTGATACTAACATATCATTAATATTGTTCAGTTGAATATCAGCAAATGATTTAATTCATAATAATTTTCAATTACAGTTACATTACATTTACTATAGACATTGTCTAAAATAACATTTAGTGTTAATTTAATGAAATTTAGTGATTCAATGTACTTCAATAATAAAAATTGTCTTTATAAATATATTGTTCAATTACATGCTTTTGTAAATTTGTTGTTCAAATAAATAATGTTCAGTGAAATCAGTGAAGGTCGCCTACATTAACCCTTACATTATTTATGAATATTGATGTTGAGTGATCAGTAAAATGGTTCAAGGTACTTTTCAGAACTAAATTAAACCTTAAACTAAGTTGTGCTGTTTTGATATTCATAAACATGGAAAAAAATGGTTTAACTGTATTTGTATACTTGGCAAATCTGGGAAGAAACCACACTGAGTTTGTGTGTAACAGTTCACACTGAAAACCACTTGTGTATTTCTTTAAAGTGGAGCCTAATTAATTTCATTGGAAAAAAAAACATTACATAACAAACATTCATTATTTATGAACATTATTGTGTGTAAGTTTTGTAAAAATGACAATTCATGTGATATCTCATATGTTTTCATATACCATATACCGTAAGTCAGACGGGATAACGCTGTTTTTTTTTTTCCATTGAAATGCATAATTTCACTAAATGGAGTTGAGGAAACAATAATAACATGAAATCAAGTCCTGTTAAACTTTTTCAGACATTTTACATTTTAACTCACATTGCAGTGTTAAAATGTGTGTAAAGAACTTGAACAAGAAATACAAAAAAAAATTTTTTCTGATCTCTAAATATTGTTTACTGCATCACTTTACATATTCATTAGCCTAAGTATTATTGATTTGAAAAGTTTTAATATCATAATATTTAGAAAATGCATTAACGTTATCCTGTAGGCCTTATGACATTTTGACTGGTGTGGTCACATGATTCTCAGTTAAACCACTTAAAATACATAGTTTAAAATTTAGATTTTAGTAACAAGTAAAAAAAAAAAACATCCCCATAAAGATAATAACTACTTTGATGTAAAGTTTTAACCAATTTAATTTTTTTTTTTTTTTTTTTTATCAGTTGAAAACCTTATTTGTCATTGATGTAAGCTCACGCGCTCTGCTCACGCACGCGGCTTCGGATGCGCGTGCGAGCATATGAGTGATTCGAGTATGAGTTGCTATGGCGACGCGTCTTATGAATTTTGAATGAAAATATCAACACTTTGATCGCTGTTGGTTGGTTGAGAGTCGAGGCGATTTCAGAGACTTTTGCTGAAAATTTTCTTGTGCTGAACTTGAGATTTTGAAGCTGTTCGGAGGATTTCAGAGAGAGAGAGGAGACTTTTATTCCAGAAGGAGATCGGATAATATATCCTAGCTAACGCTACATCGTTTTATTTATTTTTATTTAATATTATTTCTGAGGACGCTTTAATTTGATTGTTCTTTTCTTGTTTTTGAGGGAGTTTTGGAGTTTTATTTTATTTATTATTGTTTATTTTTATTTTATTTTTATTTTTAAATTTTTTTTTTGGGGGGGGGGGGGGGGGGGGTTGGGGTATTTCTGAGTATTTTGGGTGGGGTATTACTGAGGTGGGGTATTTCATTGTATTGTATTGTATTTTGTATTGTATTGCTCTTGTTTGCAGGAGGATGCCAGGCCCGACCGGGACTCAGAGCCATGAGCTTATTCCTGGATATGTAACATCTCTGTCTTGTGAGTTTGTTTCTGTCTCCACAGGTCCGGCTGACAGGAAGAGAGAGTGGCAGAGAGACAGCCAGCAGAGCCCAGATGATGGACGTCCGTCCACTTCTTCTCAAGACTCTCGGAGAGCAAAGGCAAAGGTAGGGTGGCCAACAGTCCTGTTTTCACGTCCTGTCCTGGCCCTCCTGGCTGCTCTTTATAAAGTGATGAAAATGTCCTGGTTTTCAAAAAACTGCTGGGAAAGATCAGCTCTACAGCAAAATATAGATGGGCAAGGAAGAAAAACAGGATAAAGAGGAAGAAAACTAAAGATATAAATATATTTTGTTAGTTCTTTTTGGCAAGTTTGTGAGAGATATATATTTGTTCAATTTGTAGGTATTTCTTTCAGTTATTTATTATTTATATATTTACTTTTGTAATACAGAAGAGACATTATTTCATTATTTTTGAAACCTGTCATAATAAAACGTTGAGTAACCTCTGAGAAGCCTATCTGAATTTGTGTCTTGTTAATGTAACAATTTTCTATTTATACAGAGGAGGAATAGCCTACTTTCAATGTATTGAAATTAATAAGGCATCTTTGAGTAAACTTTGAGTATCTGTTTGCTGGGCCGAGTGTCCTGGTTTTTGGTAATCAAAATATGGTCCCCCTAGGCAGAGGAAGAGGAGAAGCTTCATTCCCGTGACTGGAGCGGCATCACCCCAGACCAGAGGACTGTACCGATACCTGAGAGAAGAGCTGAGGGTAAATCAAATGACCATTGGAGAATATTATCACTGGAGTTTCATTAATTACCATATATGACCACACCATATTATATCAAAATACAACTGAAGCCAATAATCAGATTTAGTTTTTATTCCAAGACACATCATAACATATTTAAATAAGGATTGGGTACAAATTTCAAGAATAGCCATAATTTGAGTATCCAATGTTTAATAATTATGATTAGTTTGAAACATGCTTGTGTGTGCTATTCCCTGCTTTAGAGGATCATGGTCACACATGGTACACAACATTATAAGTTATTATTAATATTTGGTTGGTTCTCTTGTTTTTGCATGTGTTTTTAATTCAGCTTTATATAACAGCCTGGACAAAAATGATGTTGCCAAATTGTTTATGTTTTATTGAATTATTATCACAAATTAAACAATCGACTCCCAGCTTAACTGTGCAATATGACTACAAAATCTTACACACATTTATAATAACATTTAAATGCAAGACAAGAGTGCAGATGTCAGATTTCCTGGGCCGGACGTCACTTGTGTTCACTATTGTATATCGCTGTAATTGTAAATGTAAGGGAGGAAAGGAAAGCATGTGTGTGTGTGTGTGTGTGTGTGTGTGTGTGTGTGTGTGTGTAATCAGGCACTAGGATGATTGGGACGAACATATTTAACTGTTGTAATCCCATGTTGTTCTTTCTTCATGATGTCAAGCCTCAGTATTTACGGTTTCTTGTGTTAATGTTTTTACCTTTCTTCAAGGCATCTGTGCTTTCTTACGGAGAATCGGGAAGGCTGTAAAGCTGGACTGCAGTGAGGTCGATATACTTGTGTCCACATATCCCTCCTGCAATCCCACGGATGTCCAGCAGGATTCATCCGAGTTTTACTGGGCAACACCAGTGCATCCGTGTCCATCTGGAGTCCAGCTGCCGGTTAATGCCGATCCGGACGATCCCGAACACTCATGCACATCTGTCCTGGACCCAGAGCCGGCAGTGGCACGAGATCTAGAGCTGATGTCTTTCTCAGGATTGTCCAGTCTCTCTAGTATCGAGCTGACGCCGGACTCTATTCAGGACGATCCTGACGATGCATCGTCTGTCCCGGGTGAGTCTATGGTCATTATTATTACTGTCAGTACTTTCATTATAACCGAGTTGTGTTGTGTTCATCTTGTGTACCTAATTATTAAAGTCCCCCGCTGGTCAATCAATTCATCCCTTTAAACTCATCTTTGATCACCAAATAATTCCATATTTAAATGTTTTTTTCTTTGAAAAAACAATCCGTCACGCCTTAAAATAGTTTGAATGTAACTCGACACCCTTGCCTCATTTAGTATGCTCGGTTCTATGAATATGCAAATGAGCCCCGCCTCCACTCACTCACTCAGCCCAGAGATCCACTGGTTGACGATCACACGTTGATCTGATTGGTTACAAGGTGGTTTGTGACGTCAGAAACACCAGCGATTTCACACCGTGTTTTTGAGACTGTCTTTGGTTCACTGCAGTTTTAAGGAGGAAATACTCTGAAAATACTTGAAAAATGTCCCACTTTTCCAGTTGTCTCACCTCACAATTGAATTCTTTCTTCATTATGTCTTCCCTCAGACTTTGCTGAGAGCCAAACAAAGAAGAAGAAGAAGAAAGATGTGGGTGCGTTTCTCCGTAGGAAATGGAGGGCTATGATAGCGCCGGCTGTTGGTAAGTCTATTATTAGTCTATTGTCATTCTTTTCGTTATAGTTGTAGACTTTTGCTCTAGTCTACGGTTTATGTTATTCTTGTTCCCCTTAAATTATTAGTGTTCAACATTCAGCATCTATTTTATTTTTCACTATAATCTAGCGGTGGGAATCTTTTGGTGCTTCGCGATTCGAAGCGATTCTCGATTTTGAATCAAATTTCGATTTGAAATGAGCATTTTGATTGTAGTTTACTGTTGTGTGTTACTTCTCTTATTTGACTGCGGTACACAGTTTAATAGCTCTAGAGAAAAAAAGAAAATCCGACTGAATTAAATGTGAACCTTGAAATGTATTTAGTTTTTTAGGAATGAGTGCATGAAAATAGTTACACATCCGGTTTTCTTCCATTTGAAAAGGCATTTTTGTGTGTGGGCTGTAGTCATATACGTTTACATAAGGGATTTATTAATATGAAAATGATTTTGTGATTCTCTACTGTAACCCATGACACAGTCACAAGCTGTTATAAGTCCATCACTTTTTTGCCGTTTTATTGCCTTTCCATGATTTGATTTGGTCGTCTTTGTTTTGTCCGAAGTTGGCGTGGCGTAATTGAATTTATTTTTCCATTTTTTCTTTTTTTTAGAAAAACAATCAAGAAGGAGGGTGAAGAAAGGCTCATTCATCCAACGAACATGGAAAACTCTAAAGGTTTCCGCTCTTGGTTGTTACGGGGACGACACAGTGGACCCAGATCCAGCAGATCTACAGCCACAAATATCTGTCCTCTCCAGGGACTTAACCGAGCCAGGTCCATCTCACCGCGAGATCAGTTCTGACCAGTTACCCTTCTCAGGTCCATCTCACCGCGAGATCAGTTTAGACACGTCACCCTTCTCAAGTCCATCTGGTTCCCAGTCAAGTTTCTTTTGCTCCGATTCATCGTCTGCTCCATGTCTGACCGATCTTCTCTCAGAGTTATCAATTTTAATGGGAGATTACGAGCCTGTTTCCAGTTAATCCAGTCTCAAGCTGATCCTGAGCTGAGTTGTAGGGCTGTGCACACGTTTCTTTTCTGTATTGACTAAGCCTGAATTGCGGAAGAATCATCAAACTGAAGCTGAAATTGGGCAACCTGATATACACGGACACTGTTGGTTGAGGACTAAATTGGACTTAGTGTGATTTCAATTTTCCATGTTGCTGTTGTTGTTTTTTTTTCTTGATTGTTTCAAGTCCTTTTGTATTTTATTTTCATTTTTTACATTTTTTATTCTGATTGAATATTGTATTGGTTTCTCTCATCTTTTCCTATTTTGTTTCTAAGGTGACGAGAGTTGAAAGGAGAATTTAAAGGGTAATTGGGTGAAAGAATTGTAGCTAGAATTAGATTCAAACGTAGCTAAAATTAGGTCAGACGCGTCTCAAGCCACTGTCGTTACCCACGTGACACCTGACACCTGGAGGGGCGTGATTGGGAGGAACGGCCCCCCCGACCTGAACCCGAGTGGTGTTCAGTTATTGGACTTCTGTGCTAGTTACAGTTTGTCCATAACGAACACCATGTTCAAGCATAAGGGTGTCCACCAGTGCACGTGGCACCAGGACACCCTAGGCCGTAGGTCGATGATCGACTTTGTGGTCGTTTCATCTGACCTGCGGCCGTATGTCTTGGACACTCGGGTGAAGAGAGGGGCGGAGCTGTCAACTGATCACCACCTGGTGGTGAGTTGGATCCGATGGCGGGGGAGGAGGCTGGACGGACTCGGCAGACCCAAGCGTACTGTAAGGGTTTGCTGGGAACGTTTGGCCGAATCTCCTGTCAGAAAGATCTTCAACTCTCACCTCCGGCAGAGCTACGACCAGATCCCGAAGGAGGCTGGAGATATTGAGTCTGAGTGGACCATGTTCTTCACCTCCATTGTCGAAGCGGCTGCTCGGAGCTGTGGCCGTAAGGTCTCCGGTGCCTGTCGAGGCGGCAATCCTCGAACCCGGTGGTGGACACCGGAAGTAAAGGATGCCGTCAAGCTGAAGAAGGAGTCCTATCGGGCCTGGTTGGCTCGTGGGACTCCGGAGGCAGCTGACAGGTACCGGCAGGCCAAGCGGACTGCGGCCCGGGTGGTCGTGGAGGCAAAAACTCGGGCCTGGGAGGAGTTCGGTGAGGCCATGGAGAAGGACTATCGGCTGGCCTCGAAGAAATTCTGGCAAACTGTCCGGCGCCTCAGGAAGGGGAAACAGTCCCCTACCAATGCTGTTTACAGTAGGGGTGGGCGGCTGTTGACCTCGACTGGGGATGTCGTCGGACGGTGGAAGGAATACTTCGAGGACCTCCTCAATCCCGCCGTCACGTCTTCCATTGAGGAAGCAGAGGCTGAGGGTTCGGAGGTGGACTCGTCCATCACCCTAGCTGAGGTCACCGAGGTAGTCAAGAAACTCCTCGGTGGCAAGGCACCGGGGGTGGATGAGATCCGCCCCGAATACCTTAAGTCTCTGGATGCTGTGGGGCTGTCTTGGTTGACACGCCTCTGCAGCATCGCGTGGCGGTCGGGGACAGTGCCTCTGGGATGGCAGACCGGGGTGGTGGTTCCTCTTTTTAAGAAGGGGGACCGGAGGGTGTGTTCCAACTATAGGGGGATCACACTTCTCAGCCTCCCTGGGAAAGTCTATGCCAGGGTACTGGAGAGGAGAATACGGCCGATAGTGGAACCTCGGATTCAGGAGGAACAGTGCGGTTTTCGTCCTGGCCGTGGAACACTGGACCAGCTCTATACTCTCTACAGGGTGCTGGAGGGTTCATGGGAGTTTGCCCAACCAGTCCACATGTGTTTTGTGGATTTGGAGAAGGCATTCGACTGTGTCCCCCGAGGCGGCCTGTGGAGGGTGCTCCGGGAATATGGGGTCCGGGGTCCTTTGCTAAGGGCTGTCCGATCCCTGTATGACCGAAGCAGGAGCTTGGTTCGCATTGCCGGTAGTAAGTCAGACTTCTTCCCGGTGCATGTTGGACTCCGGCAGGGCTGCCCTTTGTCGCCGGTTCTGTTCATAATTTTTATGGACAGAATTTCTAGGCGCAGCCAGGGGCCGGAGGGTGTCAGATTTGGGGACCACACGATTTCATCTCTGCTCTACGCGGATGATGTTGTCGTGTTGGCCCCTTCATACCAGGACCTTCAGCATGCACTGGGACGGTTTGCAGCCGAGTGTGAAGCGGCTGGGATGAAAATAAGCACCTCCAAATCCGAGGCCATGGTCCTCAGCCGGAAAAGGGTGGCTTGCCCACTTCAGGTTGGTGGAGAGATCCTTCCTCAAGTGGAGGAGTTTAAGTATCTTGGGGTTTTGTTCACGAGTGAGGGAGGGATGGAACGGGAGATTGACAGACGGATCGGTGCAGCTTCAGCAGTAATGCGGTCGATGTACCGATCTGTTGTGGTGAAGAAGGAGCTGAGCCGTAAGGCAAAGCTCTCGATTTACCAGTCAATCTACGTTCCTACTCTCACCTATGGTCATGAGCTTTGGGTCATGACCGAAAGGACAAGATCCCGGATACAGGCGGCTGAAATGAGCTTTCTCCGCAGGGTGGCTGGGCGATCCCTTAGAGATAGGGTGAGAAGCTCGGTCACTCGGGAGGAGCTCAGAGTAGAGCCGCTGCTCCTCCACATCGAGAGGGGTCAGCTGAGGTGGCTCGGGCATCTGTTCCGGATGCCTCCTGGACGCCTTCCTGGGGAGGTGTTCCGGGCACGTCCCACTGGGCGGAGGCCCCGGGGAAGACCTAGGACACGCTGGAGAGACTATGTCTCCCGGCTGGCCTGGGAACGCCTCGGTATCCCCCCAGAAGAGCTGGAGGAAGTGTCTGGGGAGAGGGAAGTCTGGGCATCTCTGCTTAGACTGCTGCCCCCGCGACCCGGCCCCGGATGAGCGGAAGAAGATGTGTGATGTGTGTGTGCGTCTCAAGCCATTATATGGCTGGAACTGCAAATACGGCTGGAGCGTTTGGTTGTTGGTTGTAGAGCGAGACACTGCTTCACTGCTGCTCGCCCTGCGATCGATTGCCAAACTCACTTTCTTTACACTCACTTACAATCGAACATTTTCCTATACGTGACTCGTGCGTCTACACTACACCCGTACCACTAAAAAGACGGATTATACCCAAGTCTTGAGTCATAAATTAGTATAAATACTAATAGCATCACCTTTTTGTATTTTATTTATTTTTATTTATTTTCATTCCTAGAATATCCAGATCCACCATTTTCACATTTATTTCCATTTTCACATTTATCTCCCAGTTTAAAGCTAGACTAAAGATGCATTTATTTAGCCAGGCGTTCATATAAAATGTTTATCTTACAGTTACTGTAAATTTGGCCTCTTAGTTCATAAACGCCAGAGGAGAACTGGCCCCCGACTGAGCCTGGGTTTCTTCCAAGGTTTTTTTTTTTTTCTCCATCGGGTCACTTGATGGAGTTTTTCGGTTCCTTGCCACTGTTGCCTTTGGCTCGCTCAGTTGGGGATATTCAAATTAAATGACCCATCATACCATTGATCAGCTCCACCAAACTTGGATGTCTTTTTTTTCCAGCAATAAACAAACACTGTTATGTTCTTTTGATTGATACTGTGAAGCAGATTTGATACAATCTGTAATGTAAAAAGTGCTTTTTAAATATATTTGACTTGACTATTCTACACACTTTGTATTCATGTATAATGTATGCTTGTATAATGTATTCTTGTATAATGGCTGTTATTGTTCATTAACTTTTATTGTTCAGTAAATAATATTTTGTAATAATAATAAATTGGCGTACCTGATTTTGAGAGATGTTGTGTGTGTTCGACCGCTTAACACTGTGATTGCTATCAGGATATGAGGAGAATTTCAACCCGCATAATAAAAAAATTAATTGTAGACAGTCACCTATTGCACCTCAGCATTTTCCACACACTTTTATCTTTATATGGAAAAAAATGATATTCTTCAGGAGGGCAGGTCCTCTATCCACCTTCTTTTTAATGTAATACCAAGGTATCAAAAATACAAGTACATATCAAAAATGTAAAACTTACATACAATTAAATGATAATAAAATCCATAATTTATGCATGGGCCTATACATAGAGATTTCATATAGCCTATATATACATGTAAAAACAAGAAAAACAGAACAGAAAACTTTAATGAAATGAGTTAAAAAGTTGAAACAAGGTTACTGAGCTTTAAGATTCTCAGATGATGAAATATTTGGATGTACTGTTGGACCTCTCTCCTAAAAACGGTGAATTTGAAAAGAGAATTTAATTGCAATAATAGAATAATAATAAAGTATTCATTCGTTTGAGCTTTCTGTATATTAAAAAAAATGCCAAACATTACATCCTTAAAAAAAGAGAGAGAAACCCGGAAGAACATTGCAGTTAATGAAGCATCTCGTCTGACTGTTTACTGATAAACCTGCTCCCTTTCAGGTACATGAACCGTACATTTGCACTCATGTGAATATTAGTGACTAAATCTAATTTTGCTAGGTTAGGTATTGTGTTGTATTGTTGAGTGATACGGGGCGAATCCAATGTAAAATGCGAGAGTTTTCAGCTGGAGAGCACGCGGTTCGCGCGCAAATCGTTTATGTGTTTATCAGTAGAGTGATTTAATGAGTTGAAGGTCGATATATGATCTGTGTTTTCACGTGTGTGTGTGTGTGTGTGTGTGTGTGTTTTATGTCAGATTGAGGCTTGTGAATATAGACAGGGCCGTGCAGAGACCTCTGGAAGGGCAGGTGCTCAAAGTATAAAATGGGGCACATGGAAACAAGGCTTTATAGGGCTGTGCTCAAAATATCAATACAGTAATATATCAATACAGATGATTCTGCATCGATACAGCAGCAAATGCATTGATGCAGTTTTGAAAAAGAAACAGAACAGAAAAGACAATTTTAAAGTTTAAAATGTAAAAAAATAATTTATATATATATATATATAATTTATATATTTATATATAACTCTGGGATTAGAAACTGAAGTATCTTAAGTTGTCCCAACCTGATGGCTTTTTCTTCTCTGTTATACAGAATAATAAAGAACAGCTGTTATAGTGAACTGTATAGGACAAAATCAACCTGGCCCATGTTTCGTGCAGTACAGTATAGTTTTATTTAATGGCATATCAGCATCTGTGGCTATTTTCATGGCAAAAACGGATTTACAAAAATACAAGAGTTACATTTTATACAATGAAAATAAAAACAAAGCAAACAGAAACATCAATTAATACTTTTACAAGATTTTTAACATTAATGTGATGCCTGTTATGGTTAATTCTTACTTAAGTCCTTAAGTGAGTTTGCTGCCTTTGCTGTTGATGTTGTTACTGCTGCTGCTGATACTGCTGGAGTTGATCTAAGACTGTAGACATTAAAATAAACAGAAATATAGGTTATTAGCTGATTAAACCATTTTTATGTGACCATGACAAGATGTAAAGATTGCTGACAGTGTTTGGAACTGGCTCACTAGTTCACTGACCTGCTAAAGCTACAGATTCTGCCCAGGCTGCTATAGTATAATAATACAATAATAGAATAGTAACGTAACAGGGCAGATGTTCACACAGGCTTCTGCACACAAAACATAAGATACTAACTGGTAAGCCTATGTGATAACTTACCAGAGTTGTGATAATAATTTTTATGTGAAAATAATTTTTTAAATAAATACTGTAATAATAATAATAGTTTAAAGTACAAATAATAGTTTTTAGTCAAATAACACCACTCCACGCCCATGAAACTTTTCTCCCTCAAACAGCAAGCTAACGTTACTTCTACAGCCTAACGTTACACACAGCAATACAAACAACATCTCTCTGCATGCTCTCTTCACGTCGTTCTAGTAAAATAATTATAATAAGTAAACAAACATCAAAATCACTTCGCTGAGAATAGAACACCACTTACCAGCAGCCGCAAGAGTTGAAGATATCCTCTGGGAATGCGCGATTGCGCGTAGCCGCGCGAAATTAAAAAATGCGCGTGCAGCGTGAGGAATCAGGTGAAAGGTCATCATGTGGGTCATTTTATTTACAGCTAAATTATTATTCATTAATTTTACTACTAGTTAGATGGGGCAGGCATCCACAAAAGTGCATTTAAATACAAAAAAAAGGAGAGGAAATTTTGTCTTGACAAAAGGGCACTTTGGGCACCAAGGGGCAAAAGGGCAGGTGCTCGAGCACCCAACGCCCCCCCCTCTGCACGTGCCTGAATATAGACAGTGTCGCTGTTTTAGGATGCGCACTACTTTAAGTGCACTCATTTATTCACAGTGAACTTGGGATGCGTTGATTTAAAGGAGAAGTACATACTCATGCACTTGTGTATAACATTATAGAAATAATAGAGCTCATGCATTGTTGTGTAATAATTATTCATTTATTGCCAAGATTGATTCTAAGTAAAAACTCTGTTAATGAAGCATCTCGTCTGACTGTTTACTGATAAGCTGCTCCCTTTCAGGAGTGCTACATTAGCAGGGTTAAATTTGTGTAAAAATTTTAGTGAAATGTCTTTCAAACTCAAAGTCCATACTGGCAAAGTCAATATGGTCAATAAAGTTCATCCAATATGACGCCACATATGGAGTTGTTACAAGCTCCTTTTAAAAGAGATCTAATTCTAGAATTACGGGATGAAGAATGCGACAAACCGTTTTCCTACTGGGAGTTCACATGGGGTTTTGTTTTATCTGTGTGGCTGTTGTAATGATATAGAATCTGAATGTGATTTTATGATTATTTTGCTCTGTCCCTACAGCACTGTGGTCAACTGTGGTTGTATTAGTGTGTGTGTGTGTGTGTGTGTGTGTGTGTGTGTGTGTGTGTGTACTCTATAGTGTAGGCTTCTGTATTAACTGATCAGGTTGAATGGGCACACTGGCATTATATAGTTATCGTCTAAGTTCGTAAGGAGGATTTGAGACAGCAATTTCACTACAACTTGTGAAATGAAAAAAAGAAAATGCACTGAATTGGTACCAGTTCAAAGTTGATAAATCTACAATCAGTAGAGTGCCGAAGTGATGACGTCACTTTGTAGGACAACTCGGAAGCTAGCGGCGCATGGGTTCCCTCTGTCGAAAAGCTATGCATTTTCCCCCATAGACTTTTGGAAAATCGCAAAAAAATAAGATCTGTGTTTAACAAACAGTTGTGAGTGTGACCCTTACACGTTTTGTCTATCAAGATAATCTTTACAAGTTATTAAGGCTAAATCGCCTTATTTCAGGCGATTTAGCAAAAACCCATTCAAAAATCCCATAGGCTTTAGAGCGAGGGAACCGTAGTGCTAAAATGCTAACTCACTTCCGCGTTTTGGCCTACAGAGTGACGTCGTAACTTCGGCACTCTAGAACTAAAACAAATACAAGCAAGCCTGCTTCATATGACAGAACAGAAGCAGAAGTAAACATGTGACAGAAGAAAGATTTACTAGCCAGGTAGTTTTAAACTCCGTTTCAGTGGAAGTAGGCTTTCTGAAGTGTACGGTGTGTATTGTAACTGGCAAGCAGCTTCCACCCTGCATTCAATGGCTGTCCTGCAGATCCTCCAAGCCGATCTCCTCCTCCGTGGGACGAGAAAGGCCGGGACCCAGCTGCCGATACGGACCTGAGGACCTTGAGGTTGTAATAATTGATGATCAGTTGAAATTCACAGACCACATTGCTAGAACTGCCCGGTCCTGCAGATTTGCCTTGCACAACATTAGGAGGATCAGGCCCTTCCTTACAGAGCATGCTACACAACTCCTTGTCCAAGCACTTGTTTTTATCCAGACTGGACTATTGTAATGCTCTCCTGGCTGGTCTTCCAGCTTGCTCTGTCAAACCTCTACACTGTGAAAAAAATATTGATGGTTTAACTTAAAAATGTAAGTAACCTGGTTGCCTTAAAATTTTAAGTTGATTGAACTGGAAAAAGTGAGTTAATACAATGAAGGAGATTAATATTGACATCCTCATCTGCTCTCCTGCCTGTGTTGAAGTAAAACAGAGCTGCTGAATCGAGTATTTCCCCCTGCTGTCATCCTGTCGTGTGAGTACAACACACAGAGTTAATATTGACATCCTCATCTGCTCTCCTGCCTGTGTTGAAGTAAAACAGAGCTGCTGAATCGAGTATTTCCCCCTGCTGTCATCCAGTCGTGTGAGTACAACACACAGAGTTAATACTGACATCAGGGCCTGAAATTAACTTTTTCGCCCACCGGCCACTGTGGCAGGTGGATTTAAAAATTCACCTGCCACTGAGACTTTTTACCAGCCACCTTTTTTTTTTGCCTCATATTTTGCCTCAAAAATGGCTGGTAAAAAGAACAATATTGTGAAATTTCTGGGGGGTTTTTTCCTTCACCTTTATAGAAAGGTGAAAAAACCCCATGAATTTCACAATATTGTTCTTTCACTTTCACAAGAATACACATTTAAGTTCTCTCAAGTAATAATAATAACTCTAAGAACATACATTTTTTTAAAATCTTTTTATTCATTGATTTTGACACTCACTCAACATATATAGTATAGGCTATATAGTATATACTCAACAGATAGACCTACCGCAGCTCGTATGTAAACAAATCACACGCGGCTGTGTTGATTGCTGATTTAGTCACGTAGACAGATCCTGACAGCTTTTAGTTACAGCGTTCAGGAACCGTTAACTATTAACTAAATTAATATTGTTATTACTGGTAAAGTTACCGGGTACCGGGTATTTTCTCACTGGTTCCCAACTCCCAACACACATCTGTGCAACTCTCATTGTACTGTCGGCTACATCAGCGTTACATTATCTCATCCCATCTCACCAACAGTTTAATACTCGCACATCCAAACATAGTCAGAAAAGGGCCTCGTCTTCTTCTGATCGCATGAACGTTACGAAAAAGTCGCTGTCATAAATCAGCCACTCACGAACCTTGCCATTGCCGCCAATTGTCCACTTTGTATTCATCTTTTTGTTGGTTGTTTGTTTCAGCTGGCCTCTTTACCCCAGTAATGTGCCGCCACATTTTAGCTAAAGTCAAACGCAATGGCAGACTTAGTTGAAATGTAAAAATCCTTATGAATCACTCAATTCTCATTGGCTACCTGCCAATGTGGCAGGTAGATTGACAGTGTTACCCGCCAATAGAAAAATTCACCCGCATTTGGCAGGTGGTCGGGTGTTAATTTCAGGCCCTGACTGACATCCTCATCTGTCCTCCTGCCTGTGTTGAAGTGAAACAGAGCTGCTGAATCGAGTATTTCCCCCTGCTGTCATCCAGTCGTGTGAGTACAACACACAGAGTTAATACTGACATCCTCATCTGTCCTCCTGCCTGTGTTGAAGTGAAACAGAGCTGCTGAATCGAGTATTTCCCCCTGCTGTCATCCAGTCGTGTGAGTACAACACACAGAGTTAATATCGACATCCTCATCTGCTCTCCTGCCTGTGTTAAAGTAAAACAGAGCTGCTGAATCGAGTATTTCCACCTGCTGTCATCCAGTCGTGTGAGTACAACACACAGAGTTAATTTAACCATCAGAAACTCAAAATAATAAGTTATCTCAACTAAATAAATTATTATAAAGTTGATTTGACAAAAGAAAATATGTTGTGATAACAAATCTTGAAAATATTTTTTACAGTGTACAATTGATCCAGAATGCTGCAGCCAGAGTAGTCTTTAATGAGCCAAAGAGAGCACTCGTCGTCACTCCTCTCCTCTCAAAATTGCACTGATTGCCAGTTGCCGCTCGCATTAAATTTAAGGCACTGACGTTTGCCTACAGAACAACCACTGGCATTGCTCCCTCTTACCTAAACTCATTACTTCAGACTTATGTGCCATCCAGAAACTTGCACTCTGCTAGCGAATGTCGTCTTGTGGTACCATCTCAAAGAGGCACAAAATCTGTTTCTTGGACCTTTACCCATGACTGTTCCCTGCTGGTGGAATGATCTGCCTAACTCAACCAGAGCTTCTGAGTCAGTAGCCACTTTCAAGAAACTGCTGAAGACGTACAGTATCTTTTTCGGCAGATTCAGTAGTACTAACACTTTCTCTTCTCTTCTCTTCTTTAAAACTGCACTAAAATTAAACTGAGAGGGGTTATAGCACTTGCGTATTGTTGTCCTACTGTTAGTTTAACTGCCTCTTTTGTTCTCATTTGTAAGTCGCTTGGATAAAAGCCTCTGCTAAATGAATAAATGTAAATAGTTTAGTCAATAAAATAAACAACACTGAGTGTTACATGTTTTCTTTTTTTTTTTTTTGAGCTGTAGTAATTATACTACACACCTTGCGGGGGCATCAAGGAGTAATACTCTCAGGTATAAAACAGGTGTAGAGAGTACATGTAATGGAGGAGTAAGCTAAGCATGCATTAGAAATCCAAGAAATCAATGGTCCTGATTGGGAAACTGAAAGTTTGATGCTCAATCGAAAGTAAGCATTGTTTATTTTCTTATGTTGACTTTGACTGGTTGATGTATGAGTATGTATTTTTTCTAATGTTATTTATTTATTTTGTAGAAGGACTTCACATACTGTGGCTTTTGTCTTTCTGTCACTCATGGTGGGACCCTTGTCTGAAACTATGCGAGCGAGTTTAGAGGCCCTGTGGCTTATTTCAGTGGTTTTCCGCACTGTTTTGGATCCCGAAGCTGAATTGTATGGGATATTGGATCCACACTAAGGTTGACACTGGGAGGATTTGAGATTTGGATTTGTGGACTTGAGCTTTCATGGACATTACTGTAGTGTGGTTTCAACGTGATTACCCTTGGCATCATCATCATCTTCGTCATTCAGAAGAAAACAGATAAGACTTCCATTAGTATGATGCTGGGTGTTGAGTGAAAAAATAAAGTAAGATCTTTTGTGTGACTAGGAAAGAGTTTTGAAAGATAAATAAAAATGCAACAAATGAGAAAAGTTTGTTGATTGTTTTTCTGCAGATCACAGATTTGTTAAGATTGCTAATAAATACTTCCAATGTACTTTAAACACCATATAGTTAGTGAATCCCACCCAAAATAAGACAAATCAGATTAATAACTAAGTTATTTTGTGAGGTTAAAGAAGGAGTTGTAGTATTGCTCCATAGACCTCCATTCATTCTGCACTCCGCCTGCGAGCGCCCCCGTATGGACAGAGGCGTGTTACTGCAGCCAGTCCAGAAACCGGAAGTAACGAGACAGTGCCAAGACTCGGAACATTTAGCGATAGCGAACATGATCGGGTCAAAAAAGCTTAAATATTTTTGGTTTTGGCCCCAACTTTATTCAACTTTTTTCAGAAGTTCAGGCAAACTTGATTTAAAGTTTGGAGAATTATGAGCATGGTTTGCTAAATTGGGAATGTTTTTTGGAGTTGCAATATTGAAAGGGGCTTATTATTCTGTTACAGTATGTCTTTTTAGTCAAAATGTCATTGCAGTACACATTTAATTGCAACTGGTCTCTGTCTGAAAGGAGTCATTTAACAATTCAAGCACAAACCTAATAAACTAGCATATAATCTTGCTCTGCATAAAGCAATATTGATTTTATATTGTTTCTTGATTTATATTGTTTTTCTTATACAGTTTTCAGCTTTAATTTGTATAATTTCCATTCAAATTGTGATACTAACATATCATTAATATTGTTCAGTTGAATATCAGCAAATGATTTAATTCATAATAATTTTCAATTACAGTTACATTACATTTACTATAGACATTGTCTAAAATAACATTTAGTGTTAATTTAATGAAATTTAGTGATTCAATGTACTTCAATAATAAAAATTGTCTTTATAAATATATTGTTCAATTACATGCTTTTGTAAATTTGTTGTTCAAATAAATAATGTTCAGTGAAATCAGTGAAGGTCGCCTACATTAACCCTTACATTATTTATGAATATTGATGTTGAGTGATCAGTAAAATGGTTCAAGGTACTTTTCAGAACTAAATTAAACCTTAAACTAAGTTGTGCTGTTTTGATATTCATAAACATGGAAAAAAATGGTTTAACTGTATTTGTATACTTGGCAAATCTGGGAAGAAACCACACTGAGTTTGTGTGTAACAGTTCACACTGAAAACCACTTGTGTATTTCTTTAAAGTGGAGCCTAATTAATTTCATTGGAAAAAAAAAACATTACATAACAAACATTCATTATTTATGAACATTATTGTGTGTAAGTTTTGTAAAAATGACAATTCATGTGATATCTCATATGTTTTCATATACCATATACCGTAAGTCAGACGGGATAACGCTGTTTTTTTTTTTCCATTGAAATGCATAATTTCACTAAATGGAGTTGAGGAAACAATAATAACATGAAATCAAGTCCTGTTAAACTTTTTCAGACATTTTACATTTTAACTCACATTGCAGTGTTAAAATGTGTGTAAAGAACTTGAACAAGAAATACAAAAAAAATACAAAAAATTTTTTTTTCTGATCTCTAAATATTGTTTACTGCATCACTTTACATATTCATTAGCCTAAGTATTATTGATTTGAAAAGTTTTAATATCATAATATTTAGAAAATGCATTAACGTTATCCTGTAGGCCTTATGACATTTTGACTGGTGTGGTCACATGATTCTCAGTTAAACCACTTAAAATACATAGTTTAAAATTTAGATTTTAGTAACAAGTAAAAAAAAAAAACATCCCCATAAAGATAATAACTACTTTGATGTAAAGTTTTAACCAATTTAATTTTTTTTTTTTTTTTTTTTTTTATCAGTTGAAAACCTTATTTGTCATTGATGTAAGCTCACGCGCTCTGCTCACGCACGCGGCTTCGGATGCGCGTGCGAGCATATGAGTGATTCGAGTATGAGTTGCTATGGCGACGCGTCTTATGAATTTTGAATGAAAATATCAACACTTTGATCGCTGTTGGTTGGTTGAGAGTCGAGGCGATTTCAGAGACTTTTGCTGAAAATTTTCTTGTGCTGAACTTGAGATTTTGAAGCTGTTCGGAGGATTTCAGAGAGAGAGAGGAGACTTTTATTCCAGAAGGAGATCGGATAATATATCCTAGCTAACGCTACATCGTTTTATTTATTTTTATTTAATATTATTTCTGAGGACGCTTTAATTTGATTGTTCTTTTCTTGTTTTTGAGGGAGTTTTGGAGTTTTATTTTATTTATTATTGTTTATTTTTATTTTATTTTTATTTTTTAATTTTTTTTGGGGGGGGGTTGGGGTATTTCTGAGTATTTTGGGTGGGGTATTACTGAGGTGGGGTATTTCATTGTATTGTATTGTATTTTGTATTGTATTGCTCTTGTTTGCAGGAGGATGCCAGGCCCGACCGGGACTCAGAGCCATGAGCTTATTCCTGGATATGTAACATCTCTGTCTTGTGAGTTTGTTTCTGTCTCCACAGGTCCGGCTGACAGGAAGAGAGAGTGGCAGAGAGACAGCCAGCAGAGCCCAGATGATGGACGTCCGTCCACTTCTTCTCAAGACTCTCGGAGAGCAAAGGCAAAGGTAGGGTGGCCAACAGTCCTGTTTTCACGTCCTGTCCTGGCCCTCCTGGCTGCTCTTTATAAAGTGATGAAAATGTCCTGGTTTTCAAAAAACTGCTGGGAAAGATCAGCTCTACAGCAAAATATAGATGGGCAAGGAATAAAAACAGGATAAAGAGGAAGAAAACTAAAGATATAAATATATTTTGTTAGTTCTTTTTGGCAAGTTTGTGAGAGATATATATTTGTTCAATTTGTAGGTATTTCTTTCAGTTATTTATTATTTATATATTTACTTTTGTAATACAGAAGAGACATTATTTCATTATTTTTGAAACCTGTCATAATAAAACGTTGAGTAACCTCTGAGAAGCCTATCTGAATTTGTGTCTTGTTAATGTAACAATTTTCTATTTATACAGAGGAGGAATAGCCTACTTTCAATGTATTGAAATTAATAAGGCATCTTTGAGTAAACTTTGAGTATCTGTTTGCTGGGCCGAGTGTCCTGGTTTTTGGTAATCAAAATATGGTCCCCCTAGGCAGAGGAAGAGGAGAAGCTTCATTCCCGTGACTGGAGCGGCATCACCCCAGACCAGAGGACTGTACCGATACCTGAGAGAAGAGCTGAGGGTAAATCAAATGACCATTGGAGAATATTATCACTGGAGTTTCATTAATTACCATATATGACCACACCATATTATATCAAAATACAACTGAAGCCAATAATCAGATTTAGTTTTTATTCCAAGACACATCATAACATATTTAAATAAGGATTGGGTACAAATTTCAAGAATAGCCATAATTTGAGTATCCAATGTTTAATAATTATGATTAGTTTGAAACATGCTTGTGTGTGCTATTCCCTGCTTTAGAGGATCATGGTCACACATGGTACACAACATTATAAGTTATTATTAATATTTGGTTGGTTCTCTTGTTTTTGCATGTGTTTTTAATTCAGCTTTATATAACAGCCTGGACAAAAATGATGTTGCCAAATTGTTTATGTTTTATTGAATTATTATCACAAATTAAACAATCGACTCCCAGCTTAACTGTGCAATATGACTACAAAATCTTACACACATTTATAATAACATTTAAATGCAAGACAAGAGTGCAGATGTCAGATTTCCTGGGCCGGACGTCACTTGTGTTCACTATTGTATATCGCTGTAATTGTAAATGTAAGGGAGGAAAGGAAAGCATGTGTGTGTGTGTGTGTGTGTAATCAGGCACTAGGATGATTGGGACGAACATATTTAACTGTTGTAATCCCATGTTGTTCTTTCTTCATGATGTCAAGCCTCAGTATTTACGGTTTCTTGTGTTAATGTTTTTACCTTTCTTCAAGGCATCTGTGCTTTCTTACGGAGAATCGGGAAGGCTGTAAAGCTGGACTGCAGTGAGGTCGATATACTTGTGTCCACATATCCCTCCTGCAATCCCACGGATGTCCAGCAGGATTCATCCGAGTTTTACTGGGCAACACCAGTGCATCCGTGTCCATCTGGAGTCCAGCTGCCGGTTAATGCCGATCCGGACGATCCCGAACACTCATGCACATCTGTCCTGGACCCAGAGCCGGCAGTGGCACGAGATCTAGAGCTGATGTCTTTCTCAGGATTGTCCAGTCTCTCTAGTATCGAGCTGACGCCGGACTCTATTCAGGACGATCCTGACGATGCATCGTCTGTCCCGGGTGAGTCTATGGTCATTATTATTACTGTCAGTACTTTCATTATAACCGAGTTGTGTTGTGTTCATCTTGTGTACCTAATTATTAAAGTCCCCCGCTGGTCAATCAATTCATCCCTTTAAACTCATCTTTGATCACCAAATAATTCCATATTTAAATGTTTTTTTCTTTGAAAAAACAATCCGTCACGCCTTAAAATAGTTTGAATGTAACTCGACACCCTTGCCTCATTTAGTATGCTCGGTTCTATGAATATGCAAATGAGCCCCGCCTCCACTCACTCACTCAGCCCAGAGATCCACTGGTTGACGATCACACGTTGATCTGATTGGTTACAAGGTGGTTTGTGACGTCAGAAACACCAGCGATTTCACACCGTGTTTTTGAGACTGTCTTTGGTTCACTGCAGTTTTAAGGAGGAAATACTCTGAAAATACTTGAAAAATGTCCCACTTTTCCAGTTGTCTCACCTCACAATTGAATTCTTTCTTCATTATGTCTTCCCTCAGACTTTGCTGAGAGCCAAACAAAGAAGAAGAAGAAGAAAGATGTGGGTGCGTTTCTCCGTAGGAAATGGAGGGCTATGATAGCGCCGGCTGTTGGTAAGTCTATTATTAGTCTATTGTCATTCTTTTCGTTATAGTTGTAGACTTTTGCTCTAGTCTACGGTTTATGTTATTCTTGTTCCCCTTAAATTATTAGTGTTCAACATTCAGCATCTATTTTATTTTTCACTATAATCTAGCGGTGGGAATCTTTTGGTGCTTCGCGATTCGAAGCGATTCTCGATTTTGAATCAAATTTCGATTTGAAATGAGCATTTTGATTGTAGTTTACTGTTGTGTGTTACTTCTCTTATTTGACTGCGGTACACAGTTTAATAGCTCTAGAGAAAAAAAGAAAATCCGACTGAATTAAATGTGAACCTTGAAATGTATTTAGTTTTTTAGGAATGAGTGCATGAAAATAGTTACACATCCGGTTTTCTTCCATTTGAAAAGGCATTTTTGTGTGTGGGCTGTAGTCATATACGTTTACATAAGGGATTTATTAATATGAAAATGATTTTGTGATTCTCTACTGTAACCCATGACACAGTCACAAGCTGTTATAAGTCCATCACTTTTTTGCCGTTTTATTGCCTTTCCATGATTTGATTTGGTCGTCTTTGTTTTGTCCGAAGTTGGCGTGGCGTAATTGAATTTATTTTTCCATTTTTTCTTTTTTTTAGAAAAACAATCAAGAAGGAGGGTGAAGAAAGGCTCATTCATCCAACGAACATGGAAAACTCTAAAGGTTTCCGCTCTTGGTTGTTACGGGGACGACACAGTGGACCCAGATCCAGCAGATCTACAGCCACAAATATCTGTCCTCTCCAGGGACTTAACCGAGCCAGGTCCATCTCACCGCGAGATCAGTTCTGACCAGTTACCCTTCTCAGGTCCATCTCACCGCGAGATCAGTTTAGACACGTCACCCTTCTCAAGTCCATCTGGTTCCCAGTCAAGTTTCTTTTGCTCCGATTCATCGTCTGCTCCATGTCTGACCGATCTTCTCTCAGAGTTATCAATTTTAATGGGAGATTACGAGCCTGTTTCCAGTTAATCCAGTCTCAAGCTGATCCTGAGCTGAGTTGTAGGGCTGTGCACACGTTTCTTTTCTGTATTGACTAAGCCTGAATTGCGGAAGAATCATCAAACTGAAGCTGAAATTGGGCAACCTGATATACACGGACACTGTTGGTTGAGGACTAAATTGGACTTAGTGTGATTTCAATTTTCCATGTTGCTGTTGTTGTTTTTTTTTCTTGATTGTTTCAAGTCCTTTTGTATTTTATTTTCATTTTTTACATTTTTTATTCTGATTGAATATTGTATTGGTTTCTCTCATCTTTTCCTATTTTGTTTCTAAGGTGACGAGAGTTGAAAGGAGAATTTAAAGGGTAATTGGGTGAAAGAATTGTAGCTAGAATTAGATTCAAACGTAGCTAAAATTAGGTCAGACGCGTCTCAAGCCACTGTCGTTACCCACGTGACACCTGACACCTGGAGGGGCGTGATTGGGAGGAACGGCCCCCCCGACCTGAACCCGAGTGGTGTTCAGTTATTGGACTTCTGTGCTAGTTACAGTTTGTCCATAACGAACACCATGTTCAAGCATAAGGGTGTCCACCAGTGCACGTGGCACCAGGACACCCTAGGCCGTAGGTCGATGATCGACTTTGTGGTCGTTTCATCTGACCTGCGGCCGTATGTCTTGGACACTCGGGTGAAGAGAGGGGCGGAGCTGTCAACTGATCACCACCTGGTGGTGAGTTGGATCCGATGGCGGGGGAGGAGGCTGGACGGACTCGGCAGACCCAAGCGTACTGTAAGGGTTTGCTGGGAACGTTTGGCCGAATCTCCTGTCAGAAAGATCTTCAACTCTCACCTCCGGCAGAGCTACGACCAGATCCCGAAGGAGGCTGGAGATATTGAGTCTGAGTGGACCATGTTCTTCACCTCCATTGTCGAAGCGGCTGCTCGGAGCTGTGGCCGTAAGGTCTCCGGTGCCTGTCGAGGCGGCAATCCTCGAACCCGGTGGTGGACACCGGAAGTAAAGGATGCCGTCAAGCTGAAGAAGGAGTCCTATCGGGCCTGGTTGGCTCGTGGGACTCCGGAGGCAGCTGACAGGTACCGGCAGGCCAAGCGGACTGCGGCCCGGGTGGTCGTGGAGGCAAAAACTCGGGCCTGGGAGGAGTTCGGTGAGGCCATGGAGAAGGACTATCGGCTGGCCTCGAAGAAATTCTGGCAAACTGTCCGGCGCCTCAGGAAGGGGAAACAGTCCCCTACCAATGCTGTTTACAGTAGGGGTGGGCGGCTGTTGACCTCGACTGGGGATGTCGTCGGACGGTGGAAGGAATACTTCGAGGACCTCCTCAATCCCGCCGTCACGTCTTCCATTGAGGAAGCAGAGGCTGAGGGTTCGGAGGTGGACTCGTCCATCACCCTAGCTGAGGTCACCGAGGTAGTCAAGAAACTCCTCGGTGGCAAGGCACCGGGGGTGGATGAGATCCGCCCCGAATACCTTAAGTCTCTGGATGCTGTGGGGCTGTCTTGGTTGACACGCCTCTGCAGCATCGCGTGGCGGTTGGGGACAGTGCCTCTGGGATGGCAGACCGGGGTGGTGGTTCCTCTTTTTAAGAAGGGGGACCGGAGGGTGTGTTCCAACTATAGGGGGATCACACTTCTCAGCCTCCCTGGGAAAGTCTATGCCAGGGTACTGGAGAGGAGAATACGGCCGATAGTGGAACCTCGGATTCAGGAGGAACAGTGCGGTTTTCGTCCTGGCCGTGGAACACTGGACCAGCTCTATACTCTCTACAGGGTGCTGGAGGGTTCATGGGAGTTTGCCCAACCAGTCCACATGTGTTTTGTGGATTTGGAGAAGGCATTCGACTGTGTCCCCCGAGGCGGCCTGTGGAGGGTGCTCCGGGAATATGGGGTCCGGGGTCCTTTGCTAAGGGCTGTCCGATCCCTGTATGACCGAAGCAGGAGCTTGGTTCGCATTGCCGGTAGTAAGTCAGACTTCTTCCCGGTGCATGTTGGACTGCCGGGCTGCCCTTTGTCGCCGGTTCTGTTCATAATTTTTATGGACAGAATTTCTAGGCGCAGCCAGGGGCCGGAGGGTGTCAGATTTGGGGACCACACGATTTCATCTCTGCTCTACGCGGATGATGTTGTCGTGTTGGCCCCTTCATACCAGGACCTTCAGCATGCACTGGGACGGTTTGCAGCCGAGTGTGAAGCGGCTGGGATGAAAATAAGCACCTCCAAATCCGAGGCCATGGTCCTCAGCCGGAAAAGGGTGGCTTGCCCACTTCAGGTTGGTGGAGAGATCCTTCCTCAAGTGGAGGAGTTTAAGTATCTTGGGGTTTTGTTCACGAGTGAGGGAGGGATGGAACGGGAGATTGACAGACGGATCGGTGCAGCTTCAGCAGTAATGCGGTCGATGTACCGATCTGTTGTGGTGAAGAAGGAGCTGAGCCGTAAGGCAAAGCTCTCGATTTACCAGTCAATCTACGTTCCTACTCTCACCTATGGTCATGAGCTTTGGGTCATGACCGAAAGGACAAGATCCCGGATACAGGCGGCTGAAATGAGCTTTCTCCGCAGGGTGGCTGGGCGATCCCTTAGAGATAGGGTGAGAAGCTCGGTCACTCGGGAGGAGCTCAGAGTAGAGCCGCTGCTCCTCCACATCAAGAGGGGTCAGCTGAGGTGGCTCGGGCATCTGTTCCGGATGCCTCCTGGACGCCTTCCTGGGGAGGTGTTCCGGGCACGTCCCACTGGGCGGAGGCCCCGGGGAAGACCTAGGACACGCTGGAGAGACTATGTCTCCCGGCTGGCCTGGGAACGCCTCGGTATCCCCCCAGAAGAGCTGGAGGAAGTGTCTGGGGAGAGGGAAGTCTGGGCATCTCTGCTTAGACTGCTGCCCCCGCGACCCGGCCCCGGATGAGCGGAAGAAGATGTGTGATGTGTGTGTGCGTCTCAAGCCATTATATGGCTGGAACTGCAAATACGGCTGGAGCGTTTGGTTGTTGGTTGTAGAGCGAGACACTGCTTCACTGCTGCTCGCCCTGCGATCGATTGCCAAACTCACTTTCTTTACACTCACTTACAATCGAACATTTTCCTATACGTGACTCGTGCGTCTACACTACACCCGTACCACTAAAAAGACGGATTATACCCAAGTCTTGAGTCATAAATTAGTATAAATACTAATAGCATCACCTTTTTGTATTTTATTTATTTTTATTTATTTTCATTCCTAGAATATCCAGATCCACCATTTTCACATTTATTTCCATTTTCGCATTTATCTCCCAGTTTAAAGCTAGACTAAAGATGCATTTATTTAGCCAGGCGTTCATATAAAATGTTTATCTTGCAGTTACTGTAAATTTGGCCTCTAGTTCATAAACGCCAGAGGAGAACTGGCCCCCGACTGAGCCTGGGTTTCTTCCAAGGTTTTTTTTTTTTTCTCCATCGGGTCACTTGATGGAGTTTTTCGGTTCCTTGCCACTGTTGCCTTTGGCTCGCTCAGTTGGGGATATTCAAATTAAATGACCCATCATACCATTGATCAGCTCCACCAAACTTGGATGTCTTTTTTTTCCAGTAATAAACAAACACTGTTATGTTCTTTTGATTGATACTGTGAAGCAGATTTGATACAATCTGTAATGTAAAAAGTGCTTTTTAAATATATTTGACTTGACTATTCTACACACTTTGTATTAATGTATAATGTATGCTTGTATAATGTATTCTTGTATAATGGCTGTTATTGTTCATTAACTTTTATTGTTCAGTAAATAATATTTTGTAATAATAATAAATTGGCGTACCTGATTTTGAGAGATGTTGTGTGTGTTCGACCGCTTAACACTGTGATTGCTATCAGGATATGAGGAGAATTTCAACCCGCATAATAAAAAAATTAATTGTAGACAGTCACCTATTGCACCTCAGCATTTTCCACACACTTTTATCTTTATATGGAAAAAAAATTATATTCTTCAGGAGGGGCAGGTCCTCTATCCACCTTCTTTTTAATGTAATACCAAGGTATCAAAAATACAAGTACATATCAAAAATGTAAAACTTACATACAATTAAATGATAATAAAATCCATAATTTATGCATGGGCCTATACATAGAGATTTCATATAGCCTATATATACATGTAAAAACAAGAAAAACAGAACAGAAAACTTTAATGAAATGAGTTAAAAAGTTGAAACAAGGTTATGAGCTTTAAGATTCTCAGATGATGAAATATTTGGATGTACTGTTGGACCTCTCTCCTAAAAACGGTGAATTTGAAAAGAGAATTTAATAGCAATAATAGAATAATAATAAAGTATTCATTCGTTTGAGCTTTTTGTATATTAAAAAAAAGCCAAACATTACATCCTTAAAAAAAGAGAGAGAAACCCGGAAGAACATTGCAGTTAATGAAGCATCTCGTCTGACTGTTTACTGATAAACCTGCTCCCTAGGTACATGAACCGTACATTTGCACTCATGTGACTATTAGTGACTAAATCTAATTTTGCTAGGTTAGGTATTGTGTTGTATTGTTGAGTGATACGGGGCGAATCCAATGTAAAATGCGAGAGTTTTCAGCTGGATAGCACGCGGTTCGCGCGCAAATCGTTTATGTGTTTATCAGTAGAGTGATTGAGTTGAAGGTCGATATGATCTGTGTTTTCACGTGTGTGTGTTTTATGTCAGATTGAGGCTTGTGAATGTAGACAGTGTCGCTGCACTACTTTAAGTGCACTCATTTATTCACAGTGAACTTGGGATGCGTTGATTTAAAGGAGAAGTACATACTCATGCACTTGTGTATAACATTATAGAAATAATAGAGCTCATGCATTGTTGTGTAATAATTATTCATTTATTGCCAAGATTGATTCTAAGTAAAAACTCTGTTAATGAAGCGTCTGACTGTTTACTGATAAACCTGCTCCCTTTCAGGAGTGCTACATTAGCAGGGTTAAATTTGTGTAAAAATTTTAGTGAAATGTCTTTCAAACTCAAAGTCCATACTGGCAAAGTCAATATGGTCAATAAAGTTCATCCAATATGACGCCACATATGGAGTTGTTACAAGCTCCTTTTAAAAGAGATCTAATTCTAGAATTACGGGATGAAGGATGCGACAAACCGTTTTCCTACTGGGAGTTCACATGGGGTTTTGTTTTATCTGTCTGGCTGTTGTAATGATATAGAATCTATATGTGATTTTATGATTATTTTGCTCTGTCCACACAGCACTGTGGTCAACTGTGGTTGTATTAATGTGTGTGTGTGTGTGTGTGTGTGTGTGTGTGTGTGTGTGTGTGTGTGTGTGTGTGTGTGTGTGTGTGTGTGTGTGTGTGTGTGTGTGTTCAAGCAAGGTCCTCTTGTCTTCAAAGGACACTGGTCACTGATTACATCAACCAGTTCCAGTTTTCCAGTCTTACACATCCTTCCTCCAAAACCCATTCTACTTAGTTTAATAAGCAGTTATTCTCTCCACATAGTACGCCTTCGCCATGTTATCATAAACTGTCAGTCACTTGGCAGGCAGCCAATGATAATTACAGGAGCAGAAAGAAAGGTTGTAAAGGGAAATTTAAAAGGAGTGAGAGACATAAAGAGATAGAATGATTAATAATATATATTTTTTTTATTAGACATCTAAAAAGAAAAGATTTTCTACCATGAACAGCCTAAATCCTAAAAAATAACGCTGGGTATAAAGTGGTGTTGAAATACATTACTAAGATTTTTCTTTATAGAGTTCCAGGATTTCAGAAAGGAAACAGCCTAGCTGGAACTAATCTGGAACCAAAGGGGGGAAGTGGGGGACACTCCTTGGAGTCTACAAGAAAACACTAGCGTCCCATACCAACCAAAAACTAGTATTTGAGGGGCTCCACTGGCCCTGGGAAGAGTCTTATTGTCATAACACCATAAATCCATTAAATCAAATTTCTGTGTTTGTTTGTTTGTTTGTTTGTTTTTCTAAAAAGAATGGCATAGTCCAGTGCTCAACTTAAAAAGTTTTTAAGGAGAACGAATTTGTGGATAAAATATATATTATAGTATATAGTATAGTATATAGTATGTTATAGTGTAACAAAAGAATATTCACCTAGATTGTGGGGGCCAGCCAACATCTCCATGAGGAAATAAGAACAATACCATAGAAAGGTCAAACAAAAGTGTGTGTACGCGCGTGTGTGTGTTTGACCTATGTTATGAGTAACAAAGTCCTAATATTGTGGTGGATATTCAGACTTCAGGCCACACCCCCTATGAGTAAGTGTGTGGGGGTGGGGTGGAGCGGAGTAGGAATGGGACACAGATTTCATCTGTGATAATCAGTGTGAAAAAGTGAATAGAGGAAAGGCTGTCTGAACTTACATAACTTGTTTTTTTTTTAGGTTGAGTGTAAAGTGCAGAGAGAGAGGGGGAAGGAGAGAGGATAAGCTCTGCATTATTGCACCACGTAGTATAATTTAACACGGGAGAGCTGCGTGAAACATTTGAGGAGAGCAGAAGAGAAGAGCAAACAAAAAGGATCAAGATATTTACAGGAACAACACTTTTTCAACATAATGGAAATCCCAGACTTGTCCTCAGTGAGTAAATACATTTCTTGAAATTGTTTTAGGAAATAACTGAAGAAATACCTTAACTGGTGTATAAATCAAAAGCTGTTTTATTCACACTTTTGTTGAATGAGGATGGGTGAGTTGAGGAATGAGAAGTCATTGACAACATATGATTTGGAAATAATAAAAATAACATGATTGCAGTTTAAAGGCACTATAGAAAGTAATGTACTTTCTGTAGAGTATATTGTAAATGGTGTAGTCTCATTTATCAACTTCATCAAAGTTGAAAGAAAGAAAGAAAGAAAGAAAGAAAGAAAGAAAGAAAGAAAGAAAGAAAGAAAGAAAGAAACTCGAGCTGCGTTGAGACGCTGTGGGAACGCTCCTGCATGATTGCGTTGTGTCGCATGTGTACAATCAGTCCAACGTAGAGACGAGACGTCATAAGCGGGTGACATCATCAACCGGGAAATTATAAAGCACACCTGAAAACAGAACACGCTAGCTTCTGTGCCTTCAGCATATGAAGAGTTTGGTTCCAAAACGCTATAAATCCATTTTGATGAATTTGAGTAAAACTGTGTTTTCTTTAGCAAGAAAATGGGAAGATGAAAACCACTATTTTCTGTTTCAAATTTTCACATAGCATTTGTAGGTTTCAAATTTTCACATAGCATTTGTAGGTTATAATAACAATAAAAAATGAAATCCAGGTTTTGATTTTCAAAGATTTATTATAAAAACAGATCGTTTTTTTTCCCCAAAATGCAATAAATCCAATAATTTAATTTTTTTCAAAATGCAATTACTCAAAATAAAATTTTATACACATTGAATTTATTGTGCATACTATAAATCCATTGCTTTAATATAACAATATTCGGTAACACTTTAAGGGTACATGTCATGAATTATCATGAATTCATGGATAAATTAATCATGCATGAATTATGCATTCATTCATACATTAATATCATCAGGAACTAACAACGTTTTTTTTAACAGTTCAACGTTTTTCTTTCATGACTTCATGGATGAACAACACCTTAATTAAAACATTAACTAAGATGAGCACATCATCATGAATTATGATTTATTAAGCATGATCTAACGTTACTTCTGCATATTGCTGTTGTCAACCATGGGACGTCGCCGCTGAACTTTTTTGACGGCGATCAGCTGTAAAATGGCTTGGTCCTGCTCGGTTTTCGTTGACTTTGAATAAAACAACTGAAAGTTTTTCAAAAGATCCCCTGGGTCAGTGTGTCAGTGTGACAGAAGTTTGATGCTGTCGTATGAGAACAAGCAACAGCCGGCATTTCCTCCTCCCGAGTGCCTCATCTTCTTAATCTCATCACGTAAATGATTCGATTTCGATGTCACGTTTACCCATGCAGGATGCCTTACCCTCCGCAAGTTCACCAATGCTGTCAAAATTATTCATTTTTTTGTTTGTTCGTTGATCGAAAGGACAAAATAGAGAAAACCTAGGAAGCCGGGTTAGTTAAAGCGCTGTCGTTACTGTTTACACTGCGTGGAATGGTGCGTTGTGATTGGTTTAGCGGATATGTTGCATTTTGCAGAAAAGGGAGACTGGCGTTTGTCGCGGTTTGGAAAGAAAGGGAGAAAACATTACATAATAACACGGCGGATATCGCATTTTACTTAAAATTTAACACTGTTTTGTATCTGGTAGGTATTGAAAAGTCAGATTTTTGCAGTAACTCATTTTTTTTAAAAATAGCCAAGAACCAAACTCTTCATATGTTCTGTGTGATCTATTTACTGTATCTATTTATTGTTGTTTGTACACAAGCATATACAGTATATACTGTATATATATATAAATATAAATATATAACAGCCTTGGATTGTGTGTTCGTCCCTTCCCTCACTTCATTACGAGTGGGGAAACACGTGATTCATTTGTTATTTGTTTGGGAGTGGAGCATGCACGGTCAGCTCTAGTAAATTGGGGCTGACAGTGTTCATTCATAAATTCTTGGTATGTAACATGCACTATCGAGAGTTTTAGCTCTGCTCTTGTTGGCTTTCTTCTCGAGGGAAGAAAGTCAATAAAGATTTGGCAGCGCGTAGATTACGGGTCTGCAATAAAAATTGTGTGACCCGACCTCGGATCTCGCGTGTGCCGAGGCAGCACGTAGTTTACGGGCAGCATAAAGGCCTCATTATGCTTCTGCGTCAACTCCACGGCGTAGCTACGTCGTCACTACCACGGCGTCGTGGCCGTTTTATGTTTCTGTGTCAGGTTGCGTTGCATTGCGGTGCATTTCTCCGCCAGAACGCTAGGGGGGGTGTGGTTCTCGAATCTCTTTGTTAGTTTGTTTTGGTTCTGTGTGCGTGAGCGAAAGAGAGAGAATGTTGTTGCAGCTGGAGCTGGAGCTAATCGACAATGAACAACAAGACGACACGAACTTTGTCCCCCATAGAACCAACACGGATGTCCAGGGCCCGTTCCACCCGAGCTGCCATAGCTGTTCACAAGTCTGTGAATGACTTGAAGGATTTTTTCAGTCTCCACATGGAACTGTAGCCTGACTAAGTCAGACTTCCTACTTCCGCTAATTTCATTTCACTCCTGTAGTGAGTCTGAGATAGCGGCCTATCTTTCAGTTTTCCACCGGCCTGAAAACAGCCGGCCAATCAACGAACAGAGGGCGGGCTGAGAGCCGTGACAAAGACACTAAGTGCCGAGTGTACATTGTAGATTAGAGAAATCGAAAACCGAAACAACTGCAGAAATGGGAAACAAGAAACGGGATGCAATTCGCTCTGTTATGGAGAACATTCTGGGGTTTTTCAAACTGAAGCAAAGGTCGTTTACAGCCATGTTCACTCCGGTATTTCGCTCGCATCATCAGTGTTTACAGCTAGGACCGGCGCGTGCACTTCTGCCCCTCTATTTGCAATGTATACCAGCAAAAACCAGCATGCTTGGCCATTATGTTGCTTGCACAACACGCATACACTTTTGATTCTCTCATCAACACAGATGCAGCCGTTTTTATTTTTGCAAATCATTATAATAAGGAAAAATATTAACACTTCAAGCTTAGGCATTTAGGCTACCCAATTTTTTTCAGACTAATAATTGTATTAATGATGGATCATACCTGTTTGGCCATAACTATATGCATAAATAAGGACATAACTTACCCCCATTCAACGTCAGTTCTCCGTGTTTTACGGCCTTGACAAGAAAGTCGGTCTCCTCGGCTGTGAACGCTCCTGGTGCGCTCTTATTATCATATTATTATTATCATAATAATAATCCACCATATTTCGTTTTGACATCCTGCTGCATTAGTCCCAGATATGTGATTCATGAACGATCTGTTCATTGTGTATGTCACGTGACAAATGAACGTAAGACTCAGAAGGTAAAGTGATTATTTATGTTCCCTGTAAATCATTTTTTACTGCATTATGATTTCTTAATTCAGAATATGATCAACATTGCGTAGGTGGATGTGATCGGGGAATTTGGCTGTTAAAATTATAACATTAAGCCACTTAAATAAACGGAATGACTCAGAAAATCAGTAAAATGAACTTCCTATTCATGACTCGCGAGAGCAGCGGCTCGTCCTCGCGGCGCTGTGGGGCGGCGGAAGCTAAATCAGTCATGACTCGTGAGAGCGGGGCACGCCGACGTTGCGGGGCGGCCGCAACTCATTAATTCATATAAATAACCTAGTTTGTGAATTTTTCATTCCCGGTTGGCACACATTTTGCAGCCCTTACAAAAGCGCCGCTCCCTGTTTACAGTGGAAGTTCGATCATAGATTTGAGTTCGATGCATAATGTCTCGATGCAGCCGTGTCGGTGCATAACATACATCATAAATAAACTTGTCTGATTGGCTTATGGGTAACCAATGATTTTAAACTTCAGAGAAGCGCCCCCTTGCGAGAGAGAAAACACTTCTCTATTATGCCATTCCAGACTCTGTCTACGAAGCAAAGTGAAGTAGCAGAGTCTGGTATTACCAGGCTAATGGAACTGTGCCATGGCAGGATAATATAGTGTCCCATGGCAGACTTGGTTAGTACTGTATTATCAATGATGATAACTGTGTTTCAAAACAAACATTAATTTATTGATTGATTGAAGTTTATTGCGAGCAAAAAAGAAAGAAAAGAATATAGACATATTTATTAACAATGAAATATAAAACAACACAGATTATTTTTAGTTTAATTCTTTATTTACTTTACTTTAAGTGTTTTATAATTATCAGTACGATGGTGCAAATGTTAAAAACGGCGCTATAGCGGGAGGGGGAAACCAAAAATACACTCCTGAAATGATGTATAATCTGACCAATCACAGTCCTTGCTGACTGCGTCGCCTCGACGCGTAGTTATAAAAATTTTGTCGAGCGGCGAGCTACAGCGGAGGGGTCGGAGAGGGGTTCGCGTCGACGCAGAGTGGTCTGTGGGGGTACACCATCGATTTGACGCAGAAGCATAAAACAGGCTTAAGAGTTGTGGCTCGGATCTCTCATTTGCAGAGGCAAAATACGTAGATTATGGGTTTACATTGCAAACCCATAATCTACGTATTTTGCCTCTGCTAATATGCACAGGGACCGAGTAGACAGGAAATTTCCCTTTCTCTCATTCTCATGATTGTTTGAAAAATAATTTTGTCATCTTTATTGTTTGAGATTATAATATCTCTACATTAACACACTATAATAGAGGTCTACATTAATACACTATAGTCAGCCTTTATCTAGACCATTTCTACTTGTCTGGTTGATATTTGGCTCCATTTAAATTTTGAGAAAATTAAAGGTATAGCGGAGGATCTTTCCGAATTTTAGAGAAGACCCGCCCTCTCCATTTTTTAAAAAAAATGCACATGCACAAAGACAACACTCTTACTCCCGAGAGGGACCGCCTATTACGCCTTACACAATTATTATGTTGCAAATTCTAAACTAACTCAAAAACATTCATAAAAAAGACAAAAGTCAAATGCCCTTCCTTGTTTTATTTAATTATTATACTGAGCGATTGAGTGACCGAGGACTCAAGACATGATATGTGCAACCCTTATCACACGAAATACGTTCTGAGGAAACTATTTAGCAAATCGCAATTACGTTACATGGCAACATATAAGCAGTGCTATTACGTTGGTCCTTAACCTAATATGTCTCATTGTTAATACGTAGGTATTAATACGTAATTTTTATACATTGCATATGTAATGGAGAAGTAGCTTGTTGCATTTGTGTAATAATAAACACACAAGGTTTTAGAATATGAACACATGAACACACAAGGAGAATATTTCAGCATGATACCATTTACCATTTGGTCAAAAGGCTACTTTAGACAAATTGAGATGTTTACCGTGTCTATGCAGTGCATGACTTGTGCCAGGACTATATTGCTAAGTAGCTTGCATTAACTTTTACTAGTGATTTTAAATGGATTTCTCCAAATAGCATGACAAACTTTACCTGACTAGTAGAATCTTCGCGACTGCGGCATCAGTGAGAAGCCCAACCTGTGCTTTTAGCGCACACCAGCGTGTGATATTCACCCAAAATCACTCTGGTCTTGTTTCTATATTCTGCGGCCTTTCTCTTCTTATCGTACACTTCGTATACATTTTTTCTCTTTCGACCCGAAACCGTAACTCCGACGTAATACACCTGAAAGTGAAAACTACATAGGGATGAGCACGTACGACGGCCTTACGTAAACATATCACCAGAATGATTGACACTTAGGTGGACCAATAGTATAGACTACCCACCCGGAAAAAGAAAATCCTCCGCTATACCTTTAAATATGTACTCATCTAATCTTTGAGTTAAATGCCTGTATTTATAGACTACTATTCAGCTTTTCCATCCAGACCGTTTCTACTTGTCTGGTTGATAGTTGATATTTGGCCGTATTTCATTTTTGAGAAAATTGAATATGTATTCATCTTATCCTGAAGTTAGATGTCTGTATTAATATACTATTTAGCTTTTTAATCCAGACCATGTTTACTCATCTGATCTTTGAGGAGTCATTTATTTCTGAGGAAATAAATGTTTGTTCCCAGGAGGAAATGGATAACACCTCATTATATGGTGCCCATCTCCATTCGGTGCCCTCCAGCGAGTTCAGGTGTCAGTGTCTGACTCACAGAAGGGGGGTTTAAGAGGGGTCAGTTTGGTAATTTCCTGCCGGTCATCCATTTTAGGACGCCAGATTGGCTTCTCAAGCTACACTGGAGACCAGTCTCGAGAAGCTGGTTCCTTTTAGTAGTCTCATCCATAGCTATTTTGGGATAAGACATATCTGAGGATTGTCATTATCTCGAAGAAGGCTTTCACTAAGTTAAAGTCCTGACACCGAGGCTATCAGGCTTCTCGTGAGACTAGTCCCCTTAGTAGATTTTCTGGAAGCATGTAAGCTACTGCCAAATATATCTTGTTGGCTTCTGCTCACTATAGAAATGGTTTTAGAATTCAGTTTAATTCTTTCACCTAGATTTCTAGGGGTCCTCCCTATGTGGTATGGAGCAAGAAGGAAAGGGTTCCTCCTCCCAGTAGGGAGTCAGGGGTTTATAGCCGTTACTTTATTGTTCCAAAGAAGGATGGATGCTTATATTCAAACAGATTGTGTCACAGATTGAGTCCGAGGACTGGTTTGTCACGATAGATTGAAGGACGCGTCCTTCCATGTAGCCATCTGTCCTCCACACAGGAATCCCTGAGGTTCGCTTTCAGTGGCGAAGTGTACCAATATCGGGTTCTTCTCTTCGGCCTTGGTAAAACTAGGCAAGTCACTCACTCCGAAACAGTTTCAGAGACTGGTGGGTCTCATTGCAGCTGCGTCCAACGTAAAAACTTTTGGCCTCCTCTACATGAGACCCCTACAGTGGTGGCTCAGGACCAAGAACTTTTCTCTGAGGGAAAATCCATATCGCATGATCAAGGTCACGTGCTGATGCCTACGTGCCTTAGTCATATGAAACAAACCTTGATTCCTCGCCCAAGTCCCAGAGCTGGGGGCTTCTTTTCGAAACGTAGCTATCGACGGATGCTTCCCTCACTGGTTGCGAGGCGATCATGAGTGGTTGCTCGGTGAGAGGTCTTTGGCAGGACAATCTACTTTCTTGGAACAAATCGGCTAGAAATTATAGCAGTTTTTCGATCTCTCTCTCTCAAGCACTTCCTGCCAGACCTGAGAGGTCACCATGTGCTTGTCTGCACGGACAACACATTAGTGGTCTCTTACATGATCCAGGAGCAGACATCCTGTCAAGGCAGGGGCAGAGGTCTGGGGAATTGAGACTCCACCCTGAGGTGGTGGAGCTCCTATGTAAAAAGTTGGTCGAGCAGAAGTAGACCTTTTCGTATCTTAGAAAACACATGCTGTCCACTATGGTTCTCACTCAGTCAGCCAGCTTCTCTGGGGCTGGACGCTATGATGCAGACGTGGCCGAGGTCCTGTCTGTATGCATTTTCCCTGATCGCTCTGCTCCAGAGAGTTCTGGAGAGAGTTCACCGGGACAGGCCCATCTTCTGTTATTAACCCCTTGTTGGCAGTATGGTTCTCGGACCTAGAGTCTCTCCTCGACGGCTCTCCATTGGAGACTTTTTCTTTCAGTCGAGTGGGTTCATCCTTCCCCCCAACCAGAATATTGGAAACTTTGGGCTTGGCCTCTGAGGGGGCCCAGCTCATGAGTTCATGTCTCTCAACTCAGGTTGTTGAGACCACCCTCAACTCCAGAGCCTTCTCCACGAGGAAACTCTACACCTTGAAGTGGAAATTGTTCACTTTCTGGTGTGGAGAGCACCAGCTGGACCCAGTTATCTGCCCTGTGGTTGCAATTCTGGAGTTCCTGCAGGAGCGTTTCTCTGCAAGTCTATCCCCCTCCACACTAAAGGTGTACATGGTGGTCTTAACTGCTTACCATGTCCCTTTAAGAGGTGTATCCTTGGGGAGACACCTTGTAGTATGTTTCCTTCGCGGGACTGTGAGGCGTCTGACCAAGATACTAGGAGAATGGCTGCCTCAAAGGCTAGGACTTGGATCTAGGCTACACTCCAGGGTCTAGGGTGCTTGCTTCTTGAGCCTGTTTTATGCTTCTGCGTAGGGGTGCACGATATATCGAATCAATATCGTTATCGCGATATCACGTTGCTCGATATCAATATCGAAAGTGTCGCGATATTTATGCAATATTTTGTTTATGATGCGTCTGTTCCGACATGCACCGTTGCATTTCCCCCCGAATCATTTCCTGATTCTCCTTCTCCATAAACAATATTAAATCAAGAGAGGTTTAACTTTTCATGCTACAGATTTCCCACAGTGGTCAGAAAGAACAGGAGAGACACTTTGTTTTTCTCAATATAAAGTCGCTACTCGCTCCAAAGCTAACCGCCGTCACTCTCTCACTTCTCCCTTGCTCTCCTACCACACAGTCCCACACACACACACACACACACACACACTTGCCCCGGCTCGACGCGCACACCAGCGCACAAGTAGCCTATAAACATCAGGCCACGGTCCACCTGGCAACTTCATGCGTTTTCACTGATCGGAGCTATCTGATTTATCAAAATACGATCTTCAATTCCCGCGCTATATGCAGATTTAATGGAGTGCACGTCACCGTCACGTCAACAGTTATGAGCTGCGTTTTATGATCATCAGGTAAAATAAGATCAGTTCGTTTATTTACTTTTAATGAAGATAACTGTGAAAAGCGTCTGCGACTTACTTTCACTTTGATTTGCGATAGTTTGCGCGTTGGCTTGATGAAAAGGAAATGTTCAACAGCTGCTCATCTGCGGTGTTGCGTGTTGCAGTCGCGCGCGTCGTCATATCTGGCCATAACATGACAAGCCTGTAACGTTCTCATTTTTAGCGTTTTTGGAAGGAGTACATTTTACATATGTGGTTTATTCAATAACGAGATGCATTTACATTTGACCAGTTTCAACTGAAATGCGGCCCAGACCGCCTCCTGAAGTGGTTTGAGCGATTAGATTCAAATACGTCACGAATGCGTTTCACAGGGCATTTACACCTGGTCTTTTCACGATCAGATAGCTATTCGGTCAAAAACGCATATAGTGGGGTTTATGTTGCATAGTGTGTTCTGTAGACTTGCTATTTATTTATTATCTTTTACAGTGTAGTGTACACAACTAACATGTCCTGTTCTGTTGACATATTATTTAGGCCTATTTATTAATGCTGTAGGCCTACCAGTCCAATATGACTGTCAGTTGAAATAAATCTTATTTTGTAAGAAAACTTGTTTTATTTATTAATCTTTTTGATGCGTTTTCCAATAACTTTTTAAAAATATCGAAATTAATATCGATATCGCAATATTCATTATCGATATCGCAATATCACATTTTTGTCAATATCGTGCACCCCTACTTCTGCGTCGAAACCCCTCTCCGACCCCTCCGCCGTAGCTCGACGTGCACCTCCAAAAATTTGTAATTACGCGTCGAGGCGACGCAGACACCAAGGGCTGTGATTGGTCAGATAATACATAATTTAGTTAATCATCATATAGTTAATATTCGCACCCTCGTACTGATAATTATAATACAATTATAAAGAAAGTAAATAAAGAATTACACTAAAAATAATCTGTGTTGTTTTTCATTGTTAATATATATGTCTATATTCTTTTCTTTCTTTTTTGCGTGCAATAAACTTCAATCAATCAATAAATCAACGTTTGTTTTGAAACACAGTTGTTCATTTTCAATACAATGTTCACGGTTACATCATTGATAATACAGTAGGCTACTAACCAAGTCTGCCATGGGACACTACATTATCATGCCATGGCACAGTTCCATGTGGAGACTGAAAAAATCCTTCAAGTCATTCCGAACAGCTATGGCAGCTTGGGTGGAACAGGCTCTGGACATCCGTGTTGGTTCTATGGGGACAAAGTTTGTGTTGTCTTGTTGTTCAACGTCGATTAGCTCCAGCTACAACAACATTCTCTCTCTTTTGCTCACGCGCACGGAACCAAAACAAACTAGCAAAGAGATTCGAGAACCACACACCCCCCCCTAGCGTTCTGGCGGTTGACGCAGAGGCATAATGAGGCCTTTAGTGTGCGCAATGACTTCACACGGACAGGCATTTCCAATTATGGTGTAGTGGGTATAATGTTCCCACAGCGTCTCGACGCAGCTTGAGTTACATTGAAAGGGAACGTCTCAGGTTAAGACTGTAAACCCGGTTCCCTGAGAGGGAACGAGACACTGCGTCATCCTGCCATACCCGGCCTATAAGAAGCTAGCACGGTCTGTTTTCAGGTGTGGTTTATAGTTTCCTGGTCGATGACGTCACCCGCCCATGATGTCTCGTCTCTACATTGGACTGATTATACACCTGCTTCATGACGCAATCACGCAGGGGCGTTCCCACAGCGTCTCACCACAGCATCTTGTTCCCTCTCAAGGAACCAGGGTTATAGTCATAACCTGAGACGTTTTATTTATTTTTTTAATTTATGGGTAACATTTTATAATAAGTGTATATAATCATGTGCTAATTACTTAAACTAATACTTCACCATGAACTAATGAGTAGTGAATTAAGAGTAAAGGGCTATGGGGGAAGGGGGAAATATTGTGGGAGTAGGTTAAAAATGTCTCCCTCCCCCCCTCCTTTTTCTTGTTACATAGTGGATTTTCTGTATATTTGTTATAAATGTAAATTAATAAAGTATTTTAAAAAAGAATGAATAAGCTAACCATAACTACGACAAGAGTCATATGGATTCATGCGTGTATAAAGGCAACCTTAATTAACATTTAGGCGTAAAGTAAATCAAATAGGCTTTATAATAATCAATAAGTACTCTGACTTTGAATAAAATGTAAATAATTGCAATTATATTCAATATATACAGTATATATATATATTGAATACCATGTGAATAATATTGTCCTAGGTTAAATGTTTGCCATCGGGAGCTTTATGGCCTACACTGGATAAGATGATTAATAATTATTTTATCTAATCAACACTTAGAAGAACACACTAATAATCTGAAATATAACAACATTTTAACTCAACCTACTGGGTTGATCCAACCACTCAGTTTACTTTCTTTAGCTGAACCAGTATCTAAGAGTCTAAGTATTTTAAATCCATGACGCGTTTCAATGTACAACTCTTGATGCTTTCTTAAAATGTTTGTTGGATGATGATGGTTCTGTAGAAGACAGAAAACATCTCGGTTACGTATTTAACATCTGTTCCCTGAAGGAGGAAACAGAAACGGAAACGCTGGAGCGTACCGACAAATTGGGATCTTAATTTATGACCTACACTGTAGTCTTCTTATCGGCTAGAGAGCGATAGTCAAATAAATTTACTTGAAGGGGTGTGCAAAAATAACACTTTACTTGAAGGGGTGTGCATAAGACTGACATGACACCTTCATAATCATGACATGACAGATGTAATAATATGAAGGAAGTTTTATGCATGTTTATGACAACTGTCATTAAGTGTCATTTTCTCAATTATGAAATTTTTAATGCAAATATGACATTGTTTGAGATGTCTTTGTTATGACAACTTCACATAAACCAATACATCATAGCCTGTCAGTGTCTTAGTAATGACAACTTGACATTACCAAGAAATTGTCATAAAAATGTCATAAACATGACCTCAGAGAGAGGTTGGCATACTCTTTTTGAGGGTATGGGTAGATGCATGATAATTTTAAGTGTACTACCAAAGCAGCTATGGAACTATGCAGTACAAACGGCAGCAATGGTACACAACAGGTGTTTTAACAGGCGTACAGGGTGGACTCCTTATGAGTTGCAGACTGGCAAGAAGCCTAATGTATCTAAGATGCACAAGTTTGGATCTGTCTGCTACACATACAAACAGGACAAGGGAAAACTTGATTCCAGGTGTGACGTTTTGTAGGTTATGAGAAAAACTGCTCTGCATATTTGGGCTATCATCCAGATACGAACAAAGTACAGAAACACAGGCTAGTGAAGTTTGTGAGCAATGCAGCTGTGGAAAAACAGACACAAACAGGTGAGCCAGATCTAAGCGATGACTATGACAGTGTGAGTCCCAGGACTAGTGAGACCACAGTGGTAGTACAGAAAATGCATCAGAGCCAAGTGTATGAAGTAGAAGTGTTAGTGATAGTCCAAGTGCAGTAACAAGGTTTAGTGACCATAATCAAACACAACCGAGTCTGACGTGGTGAACCCAAAAGTAAGAGGTGCCTGACTAGAGAAAGAAAAACACCAAGCTACTTAGATGACTTCATAACTGAAGAAAGTGATAGTGATGAGGTTCATATCATCACGGTAGACTACTGCTGCAAAGTGGTGTGTGGCATTCCAGACTTCTGAGGGGGCAATGGAGTCAGATTACTCAAAAGAATGGATAAAAGCCATGGAAGAGGAAATTCAGTCCTTAAACGAGAACAAAACCTTTATCCTGACAACACTGCCAATAGGCAAGAAAACAGTGGGGACTGTTTTAGATGACTGATGTAGATGGAAAAGACAAATAAAAAGCACGGTTTGTGGCTAAGGGCTACAGCCAGAGAATGGAAGTAGACTATTGAGAGTGAGGAGTCACGTGCCGATTTGGGCGGGGTCTGAGCCGGTCAGCCATGATGGTTGGAGACGCTATCGGTTGCCAGGGGCGACGCCTTCAGAACTTCATAGAGAGACAGCGCAGCGCAGCATGTTTACATTTTAGCGATATACACCACGGCAGTTTCTTTGGAAGATATAGGGGGAAGAAGGTAGAGAAATGAAAGAGGTTCTATCGGGAGAGACTAAATATCAATGCTAGCCAGTTTTATTTAGAAAAACTGCTTGTCAATAAACTGACAGCAGCAACAGGAGCAAACAATGATTTCAAAAGGAACATTTCAGCACAGTTCATATTTTATTTAACAGACGAACGAAATTAATAGCTACTCTGTAGTTGTTTAATTTGTTATAGATATATCTGTACCATGAAATGTTTTAAAAAGACTTTTTTAATGACGTACGACTCACATTGACGACAATGTGCGATATGCTCTCTTGACGTTGCACTGCCGGTTGCAAATGCACGTATCTGATGATTCATATCAGATGTATTTCCACATATGAATGAGGCCTGAAACATCAAGTATGACTGAACTCACGCAGTTTAACGTTACAGGTTTGGGGGTTTCTAAGTCTTGCACCCAGCCGCGGCTGAATTGTTCATAAGCTTCTGAACTCTTCCTTTGCATTGTGTAGGCAGTAACGTTAGGCACTGATACCATAAACCAGGTAATTGACTCTGTCAGGGTATGTGAAAGGTGGAAGTGCTTCGGGTCTTTCGTCCATTCTGTAGCAGGTCGTACGGGTCCATGTTGTTGTCAAGTCGTTTCTCTGTAATGCTGCTTGGTGTTGTAATTTATTCTCTCCCGATAGAGCCACTTTCCTTTTGCTCCCCCCTTCTTCATTTGTTCTCAAGAAACTGTTCCTTATCGACAAATATACAAACAAATATCAAGCTGCTCTCTCTCTCTGCCACTATTTCTCTCGGTCTCACTGCCGAAGTAACCATGACAACGGATAGCGTATCCAACCAAGATGGCGAATCCTTCCCACAATGCAACGCGGACTGGTACGTGTGACGTCAGCTCCACATTTTCAATAGGGAGGCATTTTCACCCACGGCAGATTTGACAAGTGTAAGGGTGGTGTTACAGAAAGCAGCACAGGAGAATTTACTCCTACACCAAATGGACGTGAAAACAGCGTACTTGCAGGCGCCCATGGACTGTGAGATCTACATCAATCCACCAGACGGTTATCAAGAGAAAGAGGGTATAGTTTATAAGCTGGAGAAATCACTTTATGGCCTTAAAGAGGTGGTTCGGAATTTTGGACATCGGGCCTCATTTCCAAGTGAGCCTTAGTGTTATTTATCAGTGGAGACATTTAAAAAAAAATTTCATCCAGTCATCCCAGTTGCATAGTTCGCCGGTGCTAGGCTAGCGTGAGTCAACGATAACTTTTAGCATGTCATTAAAAACAGTTTTACCCACTCCAAATTAGACCAAAAGCAAATCAATTAGACTATCGATGTAAGTGTCTGTTGAGAGAATCATGTTAGAAATCAAACAATCCTTTCATTGCATTGCAATAGTTATATTGTTTTACCTATATTTATTAGCACAGTCTACAGCAGCGGCGGAGTGATAAGAAGTTACCTAGGCAACCGAGAGAGCCAGTCCACATGACAATCACGCAAGTGTATTCATAGCTGTCAACCCTACAGTTTTTTCCCGGGTTTCTCACGTATTTTAGCTCTTTTCCTGCTGTCTTCCCGTTTTAGTATTGTCCCGTAAAATATCCCGTATTTTTACGCTCTGATTGTGTGAGAAGTACAAGCTCGGACAGATTCGGCTTGAAGTCGTTCATCCTCGGATGATAGTTATATATAATTTCATGTAATTATTTGGTAACACTTTACGGTAAGGGTACATGAATTATCATGAATTCATGTATAAATTCATGCATGAATTATGCATTAATTCATGCAATAATATCTCATGAATCGTCAGGAACCAACACAAGTTCAACGTTTTTCATTCATGACTTCATGGATGAACAACACCTTAAAGGTGCAATGTGTAACAAAGTTGAGTATCTATTAACAGAAATGCAATATGACATCCATAACTATGTTTTCAGTGGTGTATAAAGAACTTACTTAATTAGCCGTAATGTTTTTATTACCTTAGAATGAGACATTAATAGCTCCATAACCGAGGGAATCCCCTTCTATGAAGGTCGCCATGTTGTGACGTCATATTCCTACCGTAGCCGAACGCGAACAAACAGCGCTACAGAACGCGTTTCATCACTACCTTGAAAGAGAAGTAGCGGAAAGCTGGAAGCTAGCCTTACACTCCGTGAGTAGTGACTTTTCCCTTGTGAGTGGTGTAAAATATGTAGTTGGGATTGTTTCATGTAACTTAGTTCTCCCTCGCTGTGTTATGGGTTTGTTATGTTGGGGATAGATGTGCTGTTACGTTCGTGAGACAGCTGATGATTAGTATTCATGTCATTGACCGTAAAACAGTACTGTAGTAAACCTTAATTATTCTTTAAAGAGGTTTAACAATTTATGGAGGACAGAGGGCACGTCACCACACAGGATTTTAGAGAAAATATATATTTTTATTGACAATCTGATTTAGAAAAATAGTACCATCACATCAATACACATTGAAAGAGGCTCTAGCCCACATTAACTCAGCACGCGCGCACTAGGACAATCGCGATCCCCAAGTGAACACTTCAAACGTCACTACACTCCAGTGGTTACTCCCCAGCCCAGCACAGCACACTAGAACTCGTGATCACTACAATCCTTTATCAAGTGGAAGAATCATCGTCCTAGGTCCCGCGTACACAAAGCAATGGGCGTACACACTCTAACATACGCAACTCTCACATACACATTCACACCCACACATAACTCATGAAATGGTTAAAATATAAAACACTTCCCCGATTTCCAGGCAAATAAGACCCCGCCCAGAGGTCTCGGGGAACGGAATCAGCCGTGATGAAGTCCACAGAGGCAGCACGCGTTGTTTGTCCGCGTTTGTCCGTCCCAGCCACAGCAGTCACAATAATGGCATTAATTAGTCCTCTTCGCGCTAGGTTCTCTTTAAGGATCACTGGTGATGCACGAGTTCTTTATTTTATGCGAGACGCAGCTCTTTTAATCGCTCCAGGAACACGTGGCCAGCGCTCCTATACCCCCGTCCCACTATTACTAACTACACCGATGTCTCCCTAGCTAGCTATCTTCGTTGCCGGACAAACCCTAATGGTCTCGAGCAACACAAAGCGTCCCCGTTTCCCTCCGAGCGCGAGAAGCCAATCACGTCCTCCCGAACTTCCCCTCTGCTCTCTTAAATGTCCTCCAGTCCAGGTGAGATCGATCATCAATAAGCACATACTACGAAATGGTTCAGACGGGCGGAACCAACGCCAAACAACACAAAAAGATACACCCCCACGCCATTCATCACACTATCCCCTCCCCTCGGGTAAACAGGACTCGTCCTCGAGTCACGTCAAATTATAATCCTTGGACCAAGCTGGTGGTCTCCGAGAACGAGCCGGCTGCATTCTTCGTGGACAAGGCTCTGGACGGGAATCTCCAACTTCTACCCTCTGGTCCCCACTCTCCGGCTGCCTCTCACCCAGACCGGCGTCCCCCGGAACAAGATTCAAGTTTCCACGGGAAGGACCACCTCCCACAGCAGACTTTACGAGCGGGTTTCTTTCGATGCTAGACGCAGCAGCCCTCTCCCTTGTCTGGACAGCCTCCGGAGCCGCAGGTGGATGATACCCCCATACGAAATCCTGTCCTTCTGCAAGGCTTTGAGACTCTGGGTGTCGTCCAGCAGTCTGATCCACAGGGGTCCTCTGGTTGTCCCGCCCCATCGATTCTGAAACAGAACAAGCAACATAAGGCTTCATTCGATTAAAATGGACAACACTCTCCGAACCCCCCTCTGATAGCTGCACTCTATACAGCATATCCGACACCCTTTCTAAGATTTTAAATGGCCCCTTGAATCGTCTTTGCAACTTAGGGCACACACCCCGTTTACGAGTTTTATTTTGAATCCAAACTAATTCACCAACGACATAGTAATGGAAATTGGCTCGAAAATCAGCATGGATCTTCTGTCGCTGAGAAGCTTGACTCTGATGCCTTTTCACTGCTTCCACTACTGTAGATAAACTTTCTGCTATTCCGGTCACATATTCATTTACGGACTGAAATTTCTGCATATTATCTACACCCAACATAATATCCACAGGAAGGACCATCTCCTGCCCAAATAACACTTTATACGGTGTAAACCCGGTGCTTGCCTGCACACTGCTACGATAGGCCATCATCACATATGGTAGCAATCTGTCCCAGTTCATTTGATTTTCGTCCACAAACAGTGAAAGCATTGATAGTAAAGTGCGATTAAACCGCTCTATCAGCCCGTCAGACTGAGGCCGATACGGAGAAGTACGAGACTTGTTTATCTGCAGCAATCTACACAACTCCTTAAACAAACCAGACTCGAAATTTCTCCCCTGATCCGAATGCAAGCTTCGCGGCACTCCATACCGGCACACCCACTCCTCTACCAACACTCTAGCAATAGACTGAGCTTCTTGATTAGGGAGGGGGAATGCTTCGGTCCATTTGGAAAAATAGTCACCAATGATTAAAATGTACTTATTTTTATTTAGAGTTTCTGGTAACGGGCCCAATACATCTACCGCCACACGTTCATATGGGCGGGATACCACAGACATCTGAAGGGGGGCACAAGGGGCCTTTCCATGAGCCTTTCGGGAGGCACAATCACGACACTCCCTACACCATTTTTTCACATCCCCAAACCACCCAGGCCAATAAAAACGATCCTTCACCTTAGCCTGTAACTTCTGAATCCCTAAATGCCCCCCAGTTGGTGTATTATGCAACATGGACAACACCCCCGGCACCAGACTTTTAGGTAAAATCACCTGTACTGCCGAAGCCGCGTCAGAATTTGCTGGGGGTATCCTCACCAACCGCTGGTTTCGCATATGCAATTGATCCCACACTGGAGAATAACTAACAAGGGCAGGGTTTCGCTCACCTTCCCTACCATCATCCACTGACCCATTTTTTAAATTAATAAGCAGCTGAATGTTTGGGTCCTCTTGCTGAGCCTTAACCAACTCATCTTCACTCTCTGGCAGATCTCTTATAGGCCCCCCCATTCCCTCAGCCTCACGCACTGCTCGAACTACAGTTACTGGTACCCTAGACGGAGGGACATTACCACAATCCTCCCTACTACCTCTACTCCCAGATCCGGGGAGCCTTGAGAGAGCATCTGCATTGGTATGCTGCTTACCTGGTCTATGAATGATCTTATATTGGAAGTTGGCCAGTTGCTCTAACCAGCGAGCCAACTGCCCCTCCAACCCACTGAAGTTATGCAACCAACGCAATGAACTATGATCAGTTCTCAACAAAAATTCCCTACCAAGTAGATAATGTTTGAAATGCTTTGTAAAGGTTACCACACTAAGCAGCTCCTTCTTTGTGGTGGCATATTTACGTTCTTGTTTAGTCAGAGCTCTACTAGCATATGCCACCACCCGCTCCAAACCCCCATCCTCTTGAGACAACACAGCCCCCACTCCTACATCACTGGCATCAGTGTCTAAAATGAATGGCTTTTTAGGGTCTGGGTAAGCCAAGACCGGAGCACTAATAAGTCTTGACTTTAATTGCTGGAAGGCTTCTTGACACTCTTCCCTCCAAACAAATCTTTTTCCCTTTTCGGTGAGCTGATGTAAAGGCCGAGCAATCTCAGCAAATCCTTTAATAAATCTCCTATAATAGGAGGCTAATCCTACAAAACTTCTCACCTCTGTCTGGGTTTTAGGTGTAGGCCAAGCCTGTACTGCTTCTACCTTAGATGGATCTGCCATTACTCCCTCCGCAGAGATAACATGGCCCAAGTATTGCACCTGGGAGGAAAAAATGGTACACTTGGAAGGTTTAACCTTAAGCTTAGCATGACGAAGTTTCAAAAGAACCTCCTCCAATCTCTGAAGGTGCTCTTGGAAAGTTCGCCCAAAAACAATTATGTCATCCAAGTACACTAAACAAGTGGTCCACTGCAGGTCAGCCAAAACAACATCCATGAGACGTTGAAAAGTACTTGGAGAGTTGCATAATCCAAAACTTAAAACGTTAAATTCAAACAAACCCTGACGAGTAATGAATGCTGTCTTAGGTCTATCCTGAGGGTCCACCTCCACCTGCCAGTAGCCACTTACTAAGTCCAAAGTGGAGAACCAACAAGCATTTGTCAGGCTATCGAGGGCATCGTCAATCCTAGGGAGGGGATAGGCATCCTTCCTGGTAACATCATTTAGTTTACGATAATCTACGCAAAAACGAAGACTACCATCTTTTTTTTTTACCAAAACCACCGGTGCTGCCCACGGACTACATGATGGACGAATAATGCCATTTTCTTGCATCTGCTTTATCTGCTCAACAACCTCCTGCTGGAGGTGCAAAGGTACACGCCGAGGAGGCACTTTAACCGGCGGTGCAGAGCCTGTATCTATTTTATGCAAAGCAAGATGAGTTCTCCCCAAATCATTATCCCCCTTACTAAACACCGACAAATTACGATGTAACACCTCCTCAATAGCCTGCATCTGACTAGAATCAAACCCTCGATCCTTCAACCCAAAATGTGACACTAAATAGTCTACCGTCAAAGGCGGGGAGGACATTGGCTCATGCACTTTGGTAGTAACACTATCCCCTACCTCTATATTGGGGGAAAAAATACCAATCTTCATATTTTGCTTTAACACACAGTTATCTTCCGACACATTAATAACTCGGACTGGCACCACCCCTTCCTCCACCTTGCAAACTACTCGAGCAACCAAAACGTCACGTTGAGAGCATGATGGAAAACAAGGCTCCAACATACCCTCATAATGTTGGGGAAGAAGTCCCTCAACTTTACCCGGTAGAATGGCTTCAGAACGAGGAGGAATCATAATATCTGCCTGCACCCTAACTACCTTAGGTTGGCCACTACCATCTTCACTAAACAGGGGGAGCTTCTTACCCATTAGCCGGCAACATTTTTCACCCAAATCAATAACCGCCCCAAATTTAGAGAGAAAATCTGTACCCAATAGTACTTCCTGTGGTGTAACATCAGCTACCAAAAATTCAGCAATAACAGCCAAGGAGTCAAACTGGCATACCGTCTGCCACCGACCCAGGATTGACATTTCCCCACCATTCGCCACGGCTACTCTACCCTGATATCCATCTAAACAAGACCCCCCATTAGTTACATTTAGCCAAAATTGTTTGGGTACGATAGACACCTGGGCCCCCGTGTCAATCAATAACCGTGTTTCACACCCACCTACTTTACCAGTCAGAAAAACTCCAGTACCATTTGAAGAAACTGAGGCCAATTTATCCGACACCGATGTGGGGGCAGGCATTTGGCCTGCTGTGCCCGCCCCCTCTAGTTTCCCTGCAAATAAGGGCAGTTTCTACGTAGATGTCTGGTACAACCACATTCCCAACAGGCTTCGGCACGAAAACGGTCCTGTGGTTCAGATGAATTTTTCAGAGGCGTAGTACGGACAGACTTCGTCTGCATCTCCTTTACAGTAACTTGTAAAGCCTTAACCTCCTGACGCAACTCCTCTACCATGCCCAGTAAGACTTCGACCTTATTATCAGATGAATTCTGAACACTCAGGCCACGTACTTTAGAATCTGACCACTGGGTGTGTTCTAAATTCCGAATAAGCTCCAATTCTGATGCTAAATTAATCGCACCTTCCAAAGTGGCAGGTTTCGCACTGCGCAAATGTATACGCATGTCACCGCTACCTACATGTGCAACAAAATGGTCACGAGCCAGTAAGTCTTGTGTAGCACCGTCAGCGGAAGGGTAAGCTTTATAAATCAAACGTCTTAATGCATTCCCAAACTCACGAGCCGTCTCGTTATGGAGTCGACGTCGGGAAGAAAAGCTCACCCGATTCCAGTCTGCACTCTCACAAGGCTCTAAACACTTACCCATAGCATCTTTTAAAAGAACATAATTATTCTTTGCTTCATAAGGCAGTCCTCCATAAATATCTCTGGCTCGACCAGAAAATAATAAAGACATAAACTTTAACTTGAGCTCATTATCCCACCCATTCACTTGTGCCGCCATCTCAAATTGTTCAGACCAGTCAGACCATTCTCGTCCCACCCCAGTAAATGTTTCCGGCATGAAGAGAGGGCGAGAAATTGGAGTTACATTAACGTTAGCAGCAGCCTCGCCATTTGAAGCTAATGAACTTGATGCTGACTGAGACACGGACGTACCCTCTCCCTCCATTATTATTTATTTTTATTTTGTCCCACCGCTGCCACCAGTGTAGTAAACCTTAATTATTCTTTAAAGAGGTTTAACAATTTATGGAGGACAGAGGGCACGTCACCACACAGGATTTTAGAGAAAATATATATTTTTATTGACAATCTGATTTAGAAAAATAGTACCATCACATCAATACACATTGAAAGAGGCTCTAGCCCACATTAACTCAGCACGCGCGCACTAGGACAATCGCGATCCCCAAGTGAACACTTCAAACGTCACTACACTCCAGTGGTTACTCCCCAGCCCAGCACAGCACACTAGAACTCGTGATCACTACAATCCTTTATCAAGTGGAAGAATCATCGTCCTAGGTCCCGCGTACACAAAGCAATGGGCGTACACACTCTAACATACGCAACTCTCACATACACATTCACACCCACACATAACTCATGAAATGGTTAAAATATAAAACACTTCCCCGATTTCCAGGCAAATAAGACCCCGCCCAGAGGTCTCGGGGAACGGAATCAGCCGTGATGAAGTCCACAGAGGCAGCACGCGTTGTTTGTCCGCGTTTGTCCGTCCCAGCCACAGCAGTCACAATAATGGCATTAATTAGTCCTCTTCGCGCTAGGTTCTCTTTAAGGATCACTGGTGATGCACGAGTTCTTTATTTTATGCGAGACGCAGCTCTTTTAATCGCTCCAGGAACACGTGGCCAGCGCTCCTATACCCCCGTCCCACTATTACTAACTACACCGATGTCTCCCTAGCTAGCTATCTTCGTTGCCGGACAAACCCTAATGGTCTCGAGCAACACAAAGCGTCCCCGTTTCCCTCCGAGCGCGAGAAGCCAATCACGTCCTCCCGAACTTCCCCTCTGCTCTCTTAAATGTCCTCCAGTCCAGGTGAGATCGATCATCAATAAGCACATACTACGAAATGGTTCAGACGGGCGGAACCAACGCCAAACAACACAAAAAGATACACCCCCACGCCATTCATCACAGTACGTTACAGGAATCACTAACCCGTCGATAGAGACTTTTACTAAAGTCTTTTATCACTAAAGTCGATCGCGAAGAATTTTAAAAATCAGAGAAAAAAAGCCTATTGTGTGTAGTAAATATAGTATCTATGGGATGCGGAGATGACATGATTGTAACAGCGCGCGCACTTCCGACCTTTGGACTCATGCGGACGCGTCCCAGCTCAGCCACAGTAACAGCTCATATTAGCCAGCTAAACTATTACTACCCTGTTAGAAAAAATATATAGCTGCTCCCTCGCTGTATTATGGGTTTGCTACAGTATGTGGGGAGAAACGTGCTGCTGGTTATGTTTGTGAGACAATCAGCTGATTATTATTTTATTAAATTATATATTAAAACCCTTGATCCTCACCTGACTATGGCTTTGTAAACAGACAGTATTCATGATGTGGTTTATAATGGACTGTGGTACAGAAACAGTGACAATGTTACACACTCTTGGCTTACTCTGGCTATTCTCTGCTGTCTCAGCCGACGAGATGTTTGTCCCGTTTTAGCAACCGTAGCTTCTTCGAAAGGGAGGGGTGAGCAGTGGACTGAGCCCTTAGTGCAAACCTGGTGCAAACTCGCAACCGAACCACTAGATGTCGCTAAAAGTCACACATTGCTCCTTTAATTAAAACATTAACTAATATGAGTACATCATCATGAATTATGATTTATTACACATGATCATGATGTTTTCTTTGTTCAAAGTTATGCCACCTTTAAGAGCACATTGCTCATCAGTGTTTCAAAGGACCCAGTCACCACTTTAGTTAAAGGGCCACACACATGATGAAGTCATTGATAAATAATGCTTAGTTAATGATGACTACTGTATTGAACAGACCCCAAAATCCAATCACAGCTCATAGCACACAAATTTTGTTGACATTCAAATACAGTAGTCATCATTAACTAAGCATTATTTATCAATGACTTCATCATGTGTGTGGCCCCTCAACTAAACTGGTGACTAGGTCCTTTGAAACACTGATGAACAATGTGCTATTAAAGGTGGCATAACTTTGAAGAAAGAAAACATCATGATCATGCGTAAGAAATCATAATTCATGATGATGTTGTAACAGGGACAACGAATGTATTATTATATGTGTTACTCTACAGAGATTTCAGCCTAGGTTCGGCTCTGGGAGGATTTAAAGCAAAAGGTGGACCAAATCAACTTTTAGTAATTAACAGCCGGCAATTTTATTTACAATTATTCACATTCAATGTATTTAAACAATATTCTCACAAACCAGAAATTGAATGTAAATACCCCAAAAAATTAAATAAAATGAAACAAAATAAAACAGTCTCAGTCTCTTCCGGATCCTTTGTATGAAGTGCTCCAATGTCCATGTGTTAAACGCCAATGGTCATGTGTGTGTAAAGAGCTTCAATATATTTGTGTAAAGGCCTTTTGTGTTGCTACCCGGGTAGTATGTATGTGCTTAGCTCTCTTGTGTGCATCCGTGATGGACCACGACGATTCTTTGAGTGGGAGGTCAGGGTCTGGCTCGCCGTTCAAATGGAAGATCACTCAAATCGAATCAGCATTAAAAAAAAACAATCTGCAAAAAACAATGCAGTCACATTAAACATTTTTTCTCAATATAAACAATTTTTACACCGACATGTTCTAATAGCTGCACAAAATGTCCGTTATTACCAAGCGGGAACCTCCCCGTCTCTCTCTTGAAGCCAACACGGAAGTGAATTAAACTGCAATTTATCGAGTGGCCGCTTGAGGCAGGCTGCAGAAGCGAGTTAAATCTGTATCTCCCCCATGTTAAAATGCCCAACTTTACAGCAGAAAAAAACATGTTTACAGCCTGGAGCAAAAAGTGGCTTTGGTCTATAGAGCTCATTTTTCCCTTCATGACAACTGTGTGGGGGGTGAATTTTTTTACAACTCATCTGTTTAAATTATATTTAAGCCTTAAAGTTCTGCATAATTAAGGGCGTGGCCACTTGAGTGACAGGTGGATTCTTGCCGCCGCGTTCACTCACTGTCATTTATCTGCTGTCTGTTAGCGTCACCCTCAGCTGTGTTTGTGCTTTTCCGGGATTATTTCATACAATTTAATACATGTATTATACCTTCGCCCGTGCACGCCGTTGGATTCCGTCGTGTTGAGTATGGAGAGAACGACCAGCGCCGTGTTTCCAGCTGTTTCCCTCGCATGCACTAATGGATGTCTGATGATTTCAGTGCTTTCTCTCCGTCCATGTAATAGATGCACACCCTTGAATGAGCGCGGAATTCTAGTTCATTTACTTGAGGTTCTGAGGTAATATCTTTGGTTTGACCCATCTGAGAAACTGAGAGGTGGCCAAAATCAGATTGTAAAATGGACTGAATTAAAGCTCTTTACGAACTTGACGTGAGATGCCGACTGACATGTGTGCTTGCCTTGAATCACTGTCACATGCACAAGCTTAGAGCAATATTGTAAGTAACTAATACATTTTTAACTAGCAGAATAAAAATGCATCACAATGCACATAGTGACTGCTTGTTGTGAGAAATGTGTGATCTGTGTTAATGTACTTGTCTTGTATACATGCTCTTAACTAATTGCCCCATTTGTGAGATTAATAAAGTTGATTAAAAATGTTAAGTAGTCTCACTTTTAGTTACGTCTTCACTATTATAATATTTCGAAGGGCAAAACATGAACTTTAACCTTGGCTTTACTTTTTCAATCAGCTGTCAATTTAGCGGCAGTAGCATAGCATTAGCACCTCAGCTCCACCCGCGTCCCGCCTCTTTTCCCATTTTAATTTATCCAGTAGTGACGAGAGGTGACGCACTGCCAAGGTCGGCCCCGCCTACTTTAGGCCTCAAAATCGCTCTTCAGAAACCTATGGGTGACGTCACGGACACTACGTCCATATTTTTTTACAGTCTATGGTTATTAGAGCCCGTTCTCATCCCAAAGCGCCATATAGGACGCTTTTGCAAAAGCGTAAATATCCAACGCACATGGCACCCTTTAACGTGAAATGGGACGCAGATATATTTGGGCAGAAGGCGCCCCCTAGTGGTCTAACCCTTACCCTACACCTTACCTAAACTTAACCCTAACCGAAGCGTCTCATTAAGTCAAGTCAAGTCAAGTCACATTTATTTATATAGCGCTTTTCACAATACAGATTGTATCAAAGCAGCTTCACAGTGATTAGACGTCATTAGACGTTAAAGGGTGCCATGTGCGTTGGATATTTACGCTTTTGCAAAAGCGTCCTATATGGCGCTTTGGGATGAGAACGCGTTGGTTATTACCAGTGTTAATTCAACACGTGACAATATAAGTGCAAATAAACAACTTAAACACATAAAAGTATTCCAATATGCAATATATCTCTCTTATTTGAATATTTTGTCAGTTGTACAAAATTTCTCTTATCATTTGCTGAATTTATAACACTTGAAGAAAATGAAATAGTTTAACTAAACAGTTAAACCAGCATTATGCACAGACAGATTTGACTCTGTATTAATTTTACCATATAAACATACAAAAAATACATTCTAAACCATAATATATATAACTCTGATTGGCTTTAAGACACATATAAAGAAAAAAAAGAATATCAATTTCAAAGTAGAATGCATATGCAAAACTCACCAGAGTTTGTGTAAAAGAAAAACCAGTAACCAAAGCTTCGACCGGTTGTTTTCCTCAGCAACTGGAGAAATTAACAACTTTGACTAATTTACTCTTTGAATTTACTGCATCTAAAATACAGGAGTTCCTTTGTGGTTTACAAATCAAAAGCAGGTACAAATACTTTAGGAATAAATAAAGAAAAAATATATATAACTGTACAATTCAAAGGGGTTACAATGTACTCATATTAGTTAATGATTTAATTAAGGTGTTGTTCATCATGAATGAAAAACATTGAACTCGTGTTGGTTCCTGATGATTCATAAGATATTAATGCATGAATTAATGCATAATTCATGCATGAATTTATACATGAATTCATGATAATTCATGTACCCTTACCGTAAAGTGTTACCAATTTTTTTTTAAACAATCGAGTGCTGGTGTCCACTACAAAGGTCATAGCATAACATATGAATAAAATATCCTTCTTTTTTTTCATTTTTTTTTTCCATATGCACAATGTGATTACATGAAGAAGACAAAAAAACTTTTGAAAAAAAAAATACTGTATTTGTATTTAAATCCATTTTTCCACACAGTATATTTGTATTTAAATACATTCCATGTATTTATGCCCATCCCTGACTACAAGTACAAACAAACTATAATACATGAGGAAAATCAGGGAACAATCGCTCTCGCCAAAATCCCTGTAAACAGACGGAGATGTAAACATATCGACATAAAGTACCACTTTATTAGGTCTATTGTAAGTGAGGGAAGAGTCACTTTGATGTATTGTTCTACTGATAACATGATTGCTGATGTAATGACCAAACCTGTGAATAAGTTGAAACTGAAGAGGATTGCAGGTGCTCTTTTTGGAGATTGATATGTGTATGACAAATGTCCACATTCATTCTGTTTTTTTTTTTTTTTTGCTTAGAGTAGGCTATAGCAACCTGAGTGCAAGTGGGGGTGCACTAAAGTGCAGGCTATGGAGGATGTGTTTGTATCATTATGTTTGTCCAAGTTGATTTACTGTAGTTAAAAAGAAAAATATAACTCTCTACAGTTCAACCGTGAGACTGATGTGTCTACAGCTGAAAATAAATATGCCAAGAACGGATGACTCATCTCTATCGTCCACTCTTTTCTTTTGAATGCAATGCTAGCTGAAACATAACACAGACAGACAAATACGTTTACAATGAATTTTCTTTAGGGCTGTCAAATGATTAATTGCGATTAATCCAAAATAAAAGTTTGTGTTTACATAATATATGTGGGTGCACTGTGTATAATTATTTTATATATATACACACACATGCTTGTATATATTTAAGAAATATTATCATGTACATACTGTATATAGATTTATATATAATTTATATTATATAGAAATATAAATATTTTATATATAAATAATATTTTTTTCTTAAATGTACATGCATGTGTGTGTATTTATATATACTAAATAATTATACACAGTGCACCCACCTATATTATGTAAACACAAACTTTTATTTTGGATGCAATTAATCGCGATTAATCATTTGACAGCCCTAATTTTCTTACATTTCTTCCTTGAGTCATATTGAGTCATATTGAGTGATTGAGTCATATTCAGTGTTTTCCTATGACCAGGTTTAACTGACAGGAGTCCCGACAGCGTGTCCTGCCAATTAAACCTGTTTTGTTCTTAAACTAAAAAACTCTGATATTGCACACTTAAGGGTGTGTTGCAGAACTAATACACCTGCCGTATTGTCATTACAATGGCACATGAAACAATTAATACAACTTTTTAGTCAAAAAAAGTACCACACAAAGAATTCACTAACCACACTCAAAAACAGATTTCCGTCTCTATCTTTAAAATGACAAGACATAAAGAAGTTTGCTGACGAAATTTTACGTACATGACCGTGAGTGGTTTTCAAGCAAATCTCAATGTTCCATCCATCCCGTGATTCAATCGTCCCGGCTCTCCCCTACATGTAGTTAATTTATATTACTCAATACTTATTTGAGAACAGTAAGTACAGTTTAGCTATAGTACATCACCTTAAAAGTGTAACCAATTATTGAAGTTTAATTCAAAGTCAGCATACTTCTTATATATTCAAGAGTAAGAATATTGTCTGTTTGGTTTAGTTTTCCCCTAGATGTTAATTAATGCATTAACTATCAAACATGTACCAACAATAAAGTTAAGGTTGTTGTTATTCATGCATAAATTCAAATGACTCCAATCATAGGTAAGGTTAGCTCTTCATTTATTCTTGATTAGATTGAGCTTTCTCTACTCATTAGTTCATGCTGAAGTAAGTATTGTTTCAGGTATTAATACATAGTTATTCATGTATCATTAAGGTACCAAGTTAGGACGATTCTCCATACTTATACTCTATTAATTGATTTTGTAACTGAAATCTTGTTTGTTAACAGGTTTTGACATTGACTGTTTATGGCCAGTGATGATTGTTTAATAATGACCATGCAATAAAGCTTCAGCATTAAACTGACACTTTTTAATACTGCAGATGAAACTACCTAGTCGACCTGAGTTGTTTGATTTTGAGGGTGTTTCTATGATACACTACTTCACTGACAACTGGGAAAACGTGAAAAACTTTCAAGCAAGACCTGATGACATTCTTATCGCCACTTACCCCAAAGCAGGTAAGGATGCTGCATGAACTTTTACAGGTTTAAAAAAATAGTCACTGTGCCTTTAACACAGATAGCACAGATTTTTTTTCAAATTTAAAAAAAAAAATGCATTTAAATGATCATTAGTGATGGCAAAGACAATGTAACTAAATATTTCTGTTTCAAAATGTCAAGAAATAGGTTACACTTTATAAATACTATACAGTAATAAAATATTTACAAATCATTTTCAAACTATTAGTTTATAGTTAAAGGAGTAGTTCACTTTTAAAAAAAAACTTTTGCTGATAATTTACTCACCCCAATGTCATCCAAGATATCCATGTCATTCTTTCTTCAGTCGAAAAGAAATTAAGGTTTTTGATGAAAACATTCCAGGATTTTTCTCCATATAATGGACTTTAATGGGAACCAAATGGTTCAAGGTCCAAAAGACAGTTTCAGTGCAAACTGCAAACTGTTCAAAGGGCTTTAAACGATTCAAGACGATGAATAAGGACGATGACGATGAATAAGATTTCACTTCTTATCAAGTGAAAGATCGCTCATTTAAAAAAAAAAGTATTATAAGTTTTATAAGCTCAAATGCTCGCCTTGCTCTGTTCTGTGATTTGCATTTTTCATCGTGATTCGATGATTTTTTTTTTAAAACGAGCGATTGTTTCGCTTGATAAGACCCTTATTCATCGTCTGGAATCGTTTAAACCCCGTTGAAGAGTTTGCAGTTTGTACTAAAACTGTCTTTTGAACCGTTTGGTTCCCATTGAAGTCCATTATATGGAGAAAAATCCTGGAATGTTTTCATAAAAAACCTTAATTTCTTTTCGACTGAAGAAAGAATGACATGGATATCTTGGATGACATGGGGGTGAGTAAATTATCAGCAAAAGTTTTTTTTTAAAGTGAACTAATCCTTTAATTAAATGTTCATAAACTGTAGTTAATACATTAATAGACTACATACAAATAATTGTAATTGTAACATACGTAATTGTGTAATTATACATCTAAGTAGTGAGTAATAATAATAATGAACTATGTACTTACTAAAAGGGTTAGGATTAGGTTGTGGTTAAGGTTAGTTGCATGTAATTATGCACAATTTAAAGTAATTGCTATAGTATCTACATGTAATATGTGTAACAAGCACACTGTTAAATAAAGTATTACCAAGAGTTAGATAATTGTTAGCAATTTATTAACCATAAATAGTTTACACTTTAGGTTTGTAACTTGTATTCTGTTTTGGCTTAATTTAGCCTAATTTAATTCTTAGGTTCCTGTTTGCCTGTGTTCCCTTTATTTGACCTCGTTTCCAGTTTGTTCCCTTGATTAATCATCCAGTTCACCTGTCATTCAATTAATTGTCTCTTTAGTTACCTTGTTTAGTCTGATATATATTTTCCCTGTTTTTATTCAGTCCTTTGTCCTGTCTTGTCAGTTCAAATGACAGTATGAACAACAGTATGAACTATAAAAATAGGGCTTTGGTATGGTAATATTAAATGTTTTATCTCTTCAAACTGACATTTAAAACATTCAGTACTACTCATATACACAAACCTTAAGAAAAGCTAAGGCAGACTTTTTTGTCTCCATTATAGAAAGTACAAGAGGTAATGGGAAAAAAAAACATGGCAAATTTTAAATAAATTATTAGGTAAACACAATAAAAAGGAAATTAAAGCCATTGAGTTAGCTGTGGATAATGTCCAGATTAGAGATCCCATAACTGTGGCAAAAACTTTCAATAATTATTTTATAGAAAGTATATCTGAAATAACAAGGCCCTGCGTTTCCTCAAAAATTTTACCTCGACCATTAAATGAAGATCAGCCTATTTTTCAGATAAAAAATATAACGGAGGTAGAAGTAAAGAAGATCATTGCTGCCCTTAAAAGCTCCAAAGCTAGGGATGCCCATGGTCTTGACACTAACTTTTTAAAATCTTATAACGATGCTTTGGTACAACCTATTACCTTTATGGTTAATCAATCAATCAATCAGTCAAAGGGTAGTTCCATCAACTTGGAAAGAGGCCATTATTACACCAATTTTTAAATCAGGATCAAAAACGTCTCGGTTACGTATGTAACCCTCGTTCCCTGAGTAGGGAACGGAGACGTTACGTCAGAAGTGACGGAGATTGGGGGTTTCGCATAGAAAGCCAATCCTCTTCGAGTATTTAAAAACGAGCCAATGGCATGCAATGCCTTGGGGCTGCGGAAATTTGCATAGCGTACTCCGCCCTACTCCGTGAGTATAAAAGGAGGAAGTGAACGCAACCGCAGTATGTCTTCGCTGAGGAGCCAAGACTGAACTCGGCGTCTACCCAGCGATACAGCAGAAGTGGCAGGGAGACGTAACGTCTCCGTTCCCTACTCAGGGAACGAGGGTTACATACGTAACCGAGACGTTCCCTTTCGTAGTCACTTCGAGTTACGTCAGAAGTGACGGAGATTGGGGGTCTGTGCCATCACGCCATCTTCAAGCTGTCTCCCAGTGCCCTGCGAAAGACTGAACCCCCGAGCCTTACCTCTTTTTTTTTTTTTTTTTTTGGGGGATCCGACTTTGACACAGGATTACCAAGGTACACTGGGAAACATATCCCGAAGGGGACATGCTACCAGCTGCCTACCGAAGGGAGGACTTATGAATACACATATGGCCACATAGGAACGCATATGGAACACTGGAGTACCAACCGCAGGTGGCTACTGATTTAAACTCCAGGGGTGGCAGATGGCTTGCCAAGGGAAGACACATGCTCAGAGAGGCTTACAGTGGATAATACACATGAGACGGTTACCATGGGGAACCGTGCACATGGAGGCACCTAGCTAGCATCCAGAGCAACGCAGTGGTGCCCGCATCGTCGGTGCTGGAGGACTCAAGACTTCAATGGAAGAACTGAGGAAATATCGCACTTATCCAGTCCGGGGAGTGGAGTGGCGAGCAAGCGAAGACACCTGAGCGGATCCAGAACTGGCCGAAACGAGAACGTGAGAGGATCGGCTCAATTCGCAGATTATAGAATCTGGCGAAGGTGTTGGGTGTCGCCCAGCCTGCAGCTCTGCAGATGTCTGTTAGCGAGGCGCCGTGCGCTAAAGCCCAAGAGGAGGCTACACTCCGAGTGGAATGGGCCGTCACACCAAGGGGGCACGGAAGGCCTGGCTGCTGGTAAGACAAAGCAATGGCATCCACTATCCAGTGGGACAGCCGTTGCTTTGAGAGAGCCCTTCCCTTCTGGCTCCCTCCATGACAGACAAAGAGCTGGTCTGAGGTCCTGAAACACTGCGTTCTGTCGACATAGGTGCGGAGAGCACGTACCGGACAGAGCAGTGCCAAGGCTGGGTCTGCCTCCTCCGGGGGCAGCGCTTGCAGGTTCACCACCTGGTCCCGGAAGGGAGTGGTGGGAACCTTGGGCACATATCCAGGCCGGGGTCTCAGGATCACGTGAGAGTAAGCCGGCCCGAACTCCAGGCACGCTTCGTCAACGGAGAATGCGTGCAGGTCCCCCACCCTCTTGATGGAGGCCAATGCAACCAGGAGTGCTGTCTTCATGGACAGAAACTTTAACTCTACCGATTGCAAAGGCTCAAAGGGATGCCTCTGCAGAGCACTTAAAACTACCGAGAGGTCCCAAGAGGGTACGAGGGGAGGACGAGGCGGATGCAGCCTCCTCGCTCCCCTCAGGAACCTGATGACCAGGTCGTGCTTCCCTAAGGACTTACCTTCCACTGCTTCATGAGAAGCGGCAATGGCCGCGACGTAAACCTTAAGGGTGGAGGGCGACAGCCTGCGCTCCAACCCTTCTTGCAGGAAGGAAAGCACGACACTGATCGAACATCTCCGGGGGTCTTCTCCGCGAGAAGAGCACCAATTGACGAAGAGGTTCCACTTCAACGCATAAAGGTGTCTCGTGGACGACGCTCTTGCGGAAGTGATGGTTGCCGCCACCGCAGGTGGCAGCGAACTCAAACCTGCCTCGTCCCGTCCAGGAGCCACACGTGCAGCCTCCAAGATCGGGACGAGGGTGCCACAGAGTGCCCCGTCTCTGAGAGAGTAGGTCTTGTCTCAGAGGAATAGGCCAAGGAGGTGCTGTCGCGAGGAGCATGAGATCGGAGAACCACGTCTTGGTGGGCCAATAGGGGGCTACCAGCAAGACCTGCTCCTCGTCCTCCTTGATCTTGCACAACACCCGTGCAAGGAGGCTCACTGGGGGAAACGCATACTTGCGTGGGCCCCGTGGCCAGCTGTGCGCCAGCGCATCCGAGCCGAGAGTGCCGCGGGTCAGAGAATAAAACTGGGCGCAGTGGGACGAGTCCCGAGAGGCGAACAGGTCTATCTGTGCCTCCCCGAACTCGTCCCAAATCAGCTGGACCGACTGAGGATGGAGTCGCCATTCGCCGGAGAGGGGACGGACCCGGGACAGCTCGTCGGCTGCCCAGTTCCGGTCTCCAGGAATGTAAACTGCACGAAGGGACCTCAGGTGCTTCTGACTCCATATCAAGAGGTGGCGGGCGAGCTGCGACAACTGGCGTGAGCGTAGACCCCCCTGGTGGTTGATGTACGCTACTGCCGTAGTGTTGTCTGAGCGGACAAGCACATGCTGGCCCTTGAGCAACGCTCGGAAGCGGTGCAGGGCGAGCCGTACTGCCAACAGCTCGAGGCAATTGATGTGCATGAGGCGCTGGGCTCCTGTCCAGGAACCGGCGGCTGCATGCCCATTGCACATGGCACCCCAACCCGTGGTAGATGCATCCGTGGAGACGACGAGATGTCTGGAAACTCGCTGAATAGGGACACCTGTCCGTAAAAAGCTGAGGTTCGACCACGGGAAGAAGGTTCGCCGGCATGCCGGAGTCACTGGGACTCGGAGCGAGCCGCGATGCCATGCCCACCTCGGGACTCGATCGCGAAGCCACAGCTGAAGCGGTCTCATATGAAGCAAACCGAGCGGCGTTGCCGCGGCCGCGGATGCCATATGCCCCAGGAGCCTCTGAAAAAGTTTCAGTGGAACCGCACTCTTGCCCTCGAACTGACGAAGGCAAGCCAGCAGTGAGTGCGCGCGCTCGTTCGTGAGCTGAGCGGACATGGCGACCGAGTCTATCTCCATGCCGAGAAAAGAGATCCTCTGCACGGGGCAAAGTTTGCTCTTTTCCCGGTTGACCCGAAGGCCCAAACGGGCTAGGTGCCGGAGCACCAAGTCTCTGTGTTCGCAAGCTGAGCTCGAGAGTGTGCTAGTATCAGCCAGTCGTCGAGATAATTCAGGATGCGAACCCCGTGTTCGCGAAGGGGAACAAGGGCTGCCTCGACGATCTTCGTGAAGACGCGAGGGGACAGAGCTAACCCGAATGGGAGAACGGCGTACTGATATGCCTGGCCCTCGAAGGCAAACCGAAGAAACGGTCTGTGTCGAGGTAAGATGGACACATGGAAGTACGCGTCCTTCAGGTCGATCGCTGCAAACCAATCCTGATACCGAACACATTCGAAAATGCGTTTGGCCGTGAGCATCTTGAACGGTAGTCGATGGAGAGAACGGTTCAAAATGCGCAGGTCCAGGATCGGTCGTAACCCACCGGTCTTCTTGGGGACAATGAAGTAGGGGCTGTAAAACCCGGACTCCACCTCGGCTGGAGGGACCGTCTCGATTGCACCCTTCGCCAGCAGGGTCGCAATCTCCGCTCTCAGGAGTGGGGCATTGCCACCAACTATCGTGGAGCGAACTCCCCTGAAGCGGGGAGGAGACCGTGCGAACTGAATCGCGTAGCCGAATCTGATCGTTCTGATGACCCAGCGGGATATCCCGGGAAGCACTAGCCAGGCTTCCAGGAAGTGAGCCAAAGGGGTCATGTGAACCACAGACGTCCCCCCGGAGGGGCAGCGTGGCGGGTCGACTGGCACGCGTGCAGGGATGACCCCGCTCGGATGCGTCGAAGCCCGCTCCCCGACGGAAGGGACCAGGGAAAGCGGAGCGTTCCACGGGGGTCCGTTCCGCCGGGGGTCTGGCGACAGAGGGGGAAGGGATTGGCGTAGCCCGGGGACGACACTCGCACCCTTCCGCACCCTCAGAGACAGAGAGGAATGTGTGGGCTGACGCACTGGAACGTCGAGCGCACTCATTCCAGTCTGTGGGCTCAGTGATGATGTCAAGTCTTTCTTAACCAACTCCTCTTAACTTTTCCCCCCGGCCCTCCACCGGGGGCAGGAGGGGGCCTGCTCCCGCCTCCTGGGGAAAAACTCAACTCCATCACTGAGCAGCCCGTATCAGGATCATCGCTTACCTGGCGTTTAGCGGGGTGTGCGGCCTGAGGGGGCTGTGACGCCTGCCGGCGGCCTCCTCCACGCCGTGGCCCGGATGAAGGCTGCTGCTGGGGCGGGGCGGGAGGCAGGGGAGCCGCGGGGGGGCGTCCTCGGCGGCGAGCAGCGGGAGGCATCTGTGCCGACGACTGGGTGGAGGCAGCAGCTGGTCGTCGGGGCAGAACATGTTTGATTGCCTCCGTCTGCTCCTGGGCAGTGGAGACTGCTGGGCAAGAGTTCTCGACTGCACCGCCAAAAAAGGCCAACCTGGGAGAGAAGGGCGTCGAGCAGACGAATCCGCTCAGCGCTCCGAGTGTCTGCCAGGTTGACGCTCCTGGACCACACTAGTGGCCATCACCTGACCAACGGCGCGAGCGGCCACTTTCGTTGCCCTTTTGGAGAGCAAGGTCAGTGGCGGACCGCAAATCTTCGAATGCCGTTGGATCAGTCCCGCCCTCGAGCATATCTCTGAGCATCTGCGCTTGCACAGTGCTCATCGCATGCAAAGCGGAGGCCGCCCGTCCCGCCGCTCTATAGGAACGCGCCGCCATGGCAGACGAGAACCTACAGGCTTTGGATGGGTGCCTAGGAGGACCACGGAGGAGGCGCTCCGTGGACACAGCTGTATCGCAACAGAACGCTCCAGCGGGGGCATCCCAGTGCACCCACGGGCGGCCCCACCATCGAGGGGGGAAAGGCGGGGGAGAGATCGCGCTCTCGAGTGGACAGAGGAGTCCCCCAAGAGCGCGATAACTCCGCATGCAGCT